>NC_142880.1:82096250-87035000 GCF_051225735.1 Oryctolagus cuniculus
ACAGGACCTCAGAGTAGTAAGTAGTGTAGGAAGCAATTACTTTACCCACTGAGCTAAGCAAAATGATTTATGAAGGTAAAGCTCGGGTCAGGGATAAGGCTGCGCTCAAAGGAGGCATAATTGAGCACAGGGAGGAGAAACCCCAGAAAAACTTGGCCGTTGGTCATTTGAGGAACATTCGAGTCCTCAAGTGTGTTTCTTAGGGCCATCTGTATTCTTAGGGCTATCTGTAATGTTGTTTCATTCAATTGAGGTTTATTTATTTAAGGGTAATATGGTTCCAAGAAGTCTGTTGCCAGGGTCTGTAGTTTGAAGCTCTTGTTACCTTAAAAGTATGCCCAGACTCCGAAACACTGTCTGGCTAGTATTGTGGTTGTCATTGTGATCAATAAAGACTGCTTTGATTTATGAGTGACTTATCCTGCTCTCAACTGCACAGAAGAGGCAGTAGTTCATGTTTTGGCTCCTGTTCAGCTAGGGGAACTTGAGCTTCCTTAGTCCTTTCAGAAAGCTGACTGGGAAGCGGACATCCCAGCAGGAATGTTTTAGCTGGATTCAGGAATCAGGGTAATTTTGATTGACAGAATGACAAAATTATTTTTAATCCATATTTTGCTTTAAATTATCCTATTTAAACACTTTATTTATAAATGTGTTATTTATATTTCAAGAGACCTATAGAAAGTGATAAGACCTTTTGTAAATTTTTATTTTGATTTCCCCGGAGGCCTTTAATTCTTTAGTTTCATAGCTTTTCATAGCACCATACAAGTTCCCCATGTGACTTTCACTTTACCTTGGTGAAGTGTATGCTCTGGGTGACGAAGTTTTCTTCTTTGAAGTCAGCACTTGACTAGAAAACATCAAGTTAAATGATTATTTTCAGGTGAAATGAAGTATTTCTCACATAATATATTTTCCTCTGGAATAAGCAAGTGTCTAATAAATGTAGAATGAGTTAGCTCACATTGGAAATTTGTTTAATGCTGACCAAAGTTCGCACTTTATAGGCATATTTTTGCCATCCTGCAGCTCAGTCTTGTCATACTGTTAGATTCCCACTGTGCTGGGAATACAGTGTTTAGAGGTGTGAGTATTAAGTCCAAGTGCCACTTTTTTGTGTGTTTTGTGTGAACTGCTGGTTTTACTGTTATTGATCATGGAGATAACTAAAAAAATAAAAGCAAGAACCCTTACCTTCACTTTTTATGACTTCATTTTATACCCACATGACATAACTGGCCTTCTCTGTTACTTTAAAAATCCTAAAAACAAAATGAAAAACTCTGAGGCTTAATTATAAACATTGAGGGCTTTTTATGAATCATCTGTGGCTTTTGAAAATTGTGTAAAATACTTGAAAATCTGAAGACATTTTTACTTAAGACTACTGAGTTAATTTTGGTATTCAGAATTATATAAAATAACTCAAATATTTTTCTCAGTGTCCACAAACTTCTTGTTTTTTTTTGTTTGTTTGTTTTGTTTTTTGTTTTTTTTTTTGAAGAGAAAATACTTTATTATAGGATGGCGTCAGAGAAATTGGAAGGGTTTTTTTCTCTTAAATGGGAGAGTACAGATTTCCTAGTGTGTCATTGGACTTCATTAATTAGTTAAGCTTGCTTTATTTTACACTGCTGAGTTTAAACTGAGTGTCATACTTTTTGAAGCATTGTTAATGAAAGGTTATTTTGGGAGCCAGCATTGCGGTATAGCAGGTTGAACTGCCTCTTGCAATGCCGGCATTCCATATGGGTGACAGTTTGATTCCCAGCTGCCCCACTTCCAATCCAGCTCCCTGCTAATGCACCTGTAAAAGCAGCTGAGGATGGCGCAGGTGCTTTGGCACCTGCACTTGTAAGGGAGACTGGGAAGAGGCTCTTGGCTTTGGCTGGCCCAGCTCTGGCCATTGCAGCCATTTGGGGAATAAACCAGTGTGGGGAGCAAACCGGACTAGACTGAGTTACTGGAATTAAGACTTATTCTATGCATCTGCTCTCCCACAATATGGCGCTGGGAGAGAAGTAAACAGCTTCCGCACAGCTGCCTCCAGTTCAACTAATAAACTGTAGGACTTGCTCCTGATTGGAGGAGAGCAGCGTACTCGGCGTGTGGGCAGCCGAGTCGGGATTGGCGGAGGAGGACTATAAAGGAGGAGAGAGACGGCATGCACCAGGAACATCTAAGAGGAACATCTAAGGGGAACACCTGTGCAGCCCCCGAGAAGAGCCGGCCGGCGGTGTGCCGCTCCCCTGCGGAAGTGGGGAATGTGGCCAGGGGAACTGCCCTTCCACGGAGGTGGAAGGGATAGTAGCCAACCCGGGAAGAACCAGCAGCAAACCCGGGGAGGGCCGAGCAGATGAAAGAACAGCGCAGGGTCCTGTGTTGCTCCTCCACGAAGAGGGGGAGCGACAAACCAGCAGATAGAAGATCTCTCTGTCTCTCCCTCTCTGTCTGTAACTCTGTTTTTCAAATAAAATAAATCTTAAAGAGAAGCAGTTATTTTCTAGATTATCAGATAAGATGAATGTAATCTTTTAAGGTTGGAATTTATGGAAATGGAAAAAACTTTAGTACCTAATGAATTATGTTTATTTGGCAAAAAGTGCTGTGTGTTGAAAGGTGACCCTCCTTCCTCACCCTTTTAATAATTGGTTATAGTTATGTACATACAAAAGAGTATTTCTAATATGTTTGTGAGAGTTATAAAGCAAAAATGTAAAAGGAATGCTCACTTACCCACTGTTCCAACTTAAAAATAAGTCACTGCTGTATCTTTGGATCATTTGTGTGTCTGAAGATACATTTGCTTCACTTCCCATTTCCCACTTCCTGCAGAGATTACCAAGACCCCAAATTATTTGTTTTCTTGCCTTTTTTTAAAAAAAGACTTATTTATTTGAAATAGTTTCAGAGAGAGAGGTCTTCCATCCTCTGGTTCACTCCCCAGATGGCCATAAGAGCTGAAGCTGTGCTGACTCGAAGCCAGGCGCCAGGAGCTTCTTCCAGGTCTCCCACGAGGTGCCAGGTCCCAAGGACTTGGGCTATCCTCTACTGCTTTCCCAGACCACAGCAGAGAGCTGGATCAGAAGAGGAGCAGCCTGGACGCGAACCAGCGCCCATATAGGATGCCGGCACTACAGGGGGCGGCTTTTCCTGCTATGCCACAGCGCTGGCTCCCTGTTTTCTTTCCTTTTAATAAAGAAGAATCACGGAGACCGGTGCTGTGGCATAGTAGCTAAAGCTGCTGCCTGCAATGCCAGCATCCCATTTGGGCACTGGTTTGAGACCCGGCTGCTCTACTTATGTTCCAGCTCCCTGCTAATGCACCTGGGAAAGCAGCAGAAGGTAGCCCAAGGGCTTGGACCCCTACAACCAAAGGGAGATTCAGATGAAGCTCGTGGCTCCTGGCTCAGCCCTGGTCATTGCAGCCACTTGGGGATTGAACCAGCAGATGGAAGACCTCTTTCTAGATCTCACTTTCTCTGTGGCCCTGCCTTTCCAATAAATAACTACATTTTGAAGAAGAAGAATCATCCACTTAATGTTCTTCATACTTACTTGTTTTAATTTGCTTTTTTCAGTTTCCTCCCTTTAAAATATTGTATTTTGAGATTAATCAAAGTGATTATTTTTGTAGCTCACTCATACCCATGGCTGTGTACTGTCCTGTTATATACTTATGAATTTATTAAAATTTATTCAATCTGCTGCTGCTGGTATTTGGGTTGCCAGCTCTTTACTATAAAGCTGTTGTGGATATCATTTTGGTGTCTCTTGGTACACATGTGCAAGTATTTGTCTAGGATTCTCCTACTGTTTCTGTTGGCATGAAAAAATTTGTTTTTCTTTAAATTGAAATATTACAAATTTATCTTCAACAGCTGCAAGGATATTTGCAGGTTAGATATTTGTGTTTCCTACAACTAAGTAATCTCGTTGAGTTGTCTTTTAATTAATTTATTTTAATAAACAGTAGAAATAAATGTCAGTTCTGGAAGCTGGGGAGTACAAGATGAAGGCACTGGCAGGATAGATGTCAGCAGAATTGCTCTTGGCTTTCAAGGTGAAACACCTGTTGCTTGGTTGTCTGTTTTAAAATTCTATTTTGAAATAACTTCAGATTTACAGAAGAGTTGCAGAGATAGTACAGAGTTTCCATATCCCTTCTACCCAGTCTCCTCTTAGTGTTAAAATCTTATATCACTGAGGTACTTGAATCAAAACTGAGGAAACAATATTAGTACAATATTAGTAAACCTCAGACTTCATTCAGGTTTCTCCAGCATTTCCACTAATGTTCTTTTCCTCTTCGAGGGTCCAGTCCAAAATATCATTTGCATGGTTGGCATGATTCCTTAGTCTCCTAATACATGATAGTTTTTTAGTATTCCTTGTCTTTCCTTGATGCTTTTGAAGATTGAATGTTTTGTAGAATGTCCCTCAATTTGAGATATCTCATGTTTTCTGTATGATTAGATTGAAGTTGTGCATTTTTTGCAAGAAATCATGGAAGTGATGTTTGTGCGCTTCTCATTGCTCCTGTTTGAAGTAGGTACATGATCGTAGCATAATTTATTACTGGTTATGTTAACCTAGGCTTAAGGCACCCTCTACCAGGTTGTTAAAAATCTACCCACTTTCTAAATATTTATTTGAAAGGAGCAAGTGAGCGAGAGAAAGATCAGTAGATTAATCTTCCATCCACTGGTTCTTTGCTCAAATGGCTTCAACAGCTGAGGCTGGGCCAGACCAAGGCCAGCAGTCAGAAACTGCATCTGGGTCTGCCTCAAGGGTGGCAGGGACTCAGGCGCTTGAGTCATCATCCGCTGGTGCATTGGTAGGGAGCTGGATCAGAGTAGAAAGCCTGTACTGTAACCGGCACTGTAGCACTTCCCAAGAATATCCATGCTTTTTACATGAGAAGGGAGTCGCTTAGGTCCAGTCCTCAATGTTGTAGAGGAGAATTAAACTCTGCCTACAGGAGGGAGAAGGATCACTGCATTTGTGGATATATGTTGAAATTACCACATTAGAAATAAATATTTGAGGCTACATAAATTCTATTTCTCTTCAAAGTTTTACCCACTAATTTTATCATTTGTCAGTGTATCTTACCTGAAGTAATTATACTTTGGTCTTCTAATGTTTATTTTGATTTCCCTCATTTGTTCTACATTTATTGATAGGAATCCTTCTATCCCTCTCTCTCATTTATTTATTCAATAATTTATTATTTATTTATTTATTGCAAGGCAGAGTCAGTGAGAGAGAGAGAGAGTTATAGAACAGTGGTCTTCCTTCCGTTGGTTCACTCCCCTAATGGCCGATATGGCCGGCGTGCTGCACCGATCCGAAGCCAGGAGCCAGGTGCTTCCTCCTGGTCTCTCATGAGGATGCAGGGACCCAAGCACTTGGGCCATCCTCCGCTGCCCTCCCGGGCCATAGCAGAGAGCTGGCCTGGAAGAGGAGCAACCAGGACAGAATCCGACGCCCCAACCGGGACTAGAACCCTGTGTGCCGGCGCTGCAGGCAGAGGATTAGCCAAGTGAGCCACGGTGCTGACCCTTACTCAATAATTTATGTAGATCAGTATGGACCTGTAGATAATTTATTTTATTCTTTAAGTTATATCCCAAGACCACCAGTGTTTATGTTGTTGCTCACAAAGGTACAGCTTGGCCTTAGAAGCTTTTATAGGTTGGGGCAATTACTGAATATTTTTTAATTACTTCCTTTCTGGCACTGTCAGACTTTGCAGGCTCATCTTTTCTTTATCATAGCCATAGACTCAGCCATTTCTCCCAGAAACCTTTTGTTGGGGAATAGTTTTTAGAAATCAAGCTCTGGGCATTATTTATTTGAGAGGCAGAGGCAGAAAGAGAGAGAGCGAGCGAGAGAGAGAGAGAGAGAGAGAGAGCGCGTGAGCGCTTCCTTCCGCTGGTTCACTCCCCAGGTGGCTGCAATGACTGGAGGTACACCGATCCGAAGCTGGGAGTCAGGAGAATCCTCTGAGTCTCTCATGTGGGTGCAGGGGCCCAAGGACTTGGGCCACCTTGTCCTGCTTTCCCAGGCCATAGCAGCAGCCACTATTCATATGGTATGCTGGCACTGCAGGCGGCGGCAGCTTTATCCGTTATGCCACAGCGCCAGCCCCTGGGCGTTATTTTTTAAATAGGTGTTTATCTTGGAGACAAAGGTATACCCTTCTTATCTTAGACTTAACATGTTTATCCTCAGTTTTTCTCTCTGAGAGAAAAGTGAGATTCATATAGGGATAGGTAAATTAGATTTCTTTCTTGTTAATATAAGGTAGTAGCAAGAAGTAATAAGACATGTTACCCCACTACATACTGTGTTTCTAGTAATGAGAAGTAATTTTCAAAATTTGCCCTTTCAAGTTCATGGCACTTCTTTGGAGAACTTGAAAAGCAGTTACTTCTTTTCTTTAACAAGTATTTCCTATCCGGGATACAGTTGAGGACAAGGATGAGGCTCATGAAACTGTCAAGCTCAGTTCACCAGTATTCCATACTTTGAAGCTTAAGCTTTAACTCACAGTAGAAAGTCCTAGCCCTATACTGAAACTTCATTTATTTTTTTCTCTCTTAAAAACCATGATTATCAAGTTTCCAAATTAGCATTTTAGAAGAACCAAAGGGGTTGAAGCTAATAAATGAGGTTTCAGCAATGGTAAGGGGCATGCGATTTCTGCAAGGGAGAAGAGCAGAGGCTGGTGCTTGGCCAGCAGGACAGCGCAGAACTCTTCCACTGAAGGGCATTTCTGGGAGGACAGAGTACTTAAATTTGTTCATAATGATAACCTTGAGTCACCAAGCAAGCGTGAAATTACGTTTAAAAAATACTTTTTAGGTAACTAGGGAAGGTAGCTGCATTTTCAAAAGACTTTATCAACCTGGCAAAATGAAAATACTGGTTTCAGGAATAAACCTCCCCTCAGTTGCTCAGGCTGAACTTCCTCTTCTCCAGAATTATCGAGAGCCAAAGTTTTTGAGCATACAGTATTGCTAGTAAGGTCATGATCGTGAAAATCAGATCCTTGTTTAATCTGATTATGCCAGCTTAGTTTTCCCTTAAGGCATTCAGCTTTCATTTCTGATTTTCCCCCTTAAAAATTATCCCATTAGTATGGCTGTCATTGTTAACACCAGGAGGATTTAATTGCACTGGGAGATTTTATTTATTGGAGGTCTTCTCAAAAAGAATGTGAATATAATTTTCATATATTTATTTAGAAAAATACCAAAATTTGTTTCCAGGGAGTTACCGAAGAAGTGAGAGTCTTTTAGAAAATGCTTTAAGGCTAGATTTCTCTTATCTGGCTAGATTTATACTTTTCTTCCTTAATAAAATGTCCAGTTTTAGTATGCGAAGTGTGTGTGTGTGTGTGTGTGTGTGTACTTAGACTTGTCTTCCAAGTACCACTGCAGAGCTGCTCCCAAAGCAGTGGTGGGGAGGACAGCTCCCTGCACGTGTCTGCAGCTAGTATAAATGGGGAATACAGCTCTCCCAAGAATTTCCTCCTTCTATGCATATGTCTGTAATAGTAACTTGATAAAGGACAGAGAATAGAGGAAAGGAGAAATGTGTTTAGTAGAGATGGACAGTGTGGAAAGAATTTGAAAGAACAAATGTTAGTAGAGAGAGAAACGAGAGATCAGTGAAAGATACTGCTGCAGCTGTCATTTACTGTTTGTCTTTGCTCCTCTTGTGCCTTAGTTTGCGTCCTAACATTTGTAGGTTTCTGAAGCAGGAAAGTACGGTTCTGTTGGCTATTAGGCCTTTTCTAGTCTCTGATCACCTTCTGCCTTAGAAAGAAGGGACAAATTTGTTTCAGCCTCAAGTAGCAGGGTTCCTGTTCTGGCAGAGAAATTAGTTTGAGCTGTAATAAAGAATTTGTTGGTATAATGTGTTTTATATATGAATGCCTGATGGAATGCCCTTTCCTCAGAATTCCAGAGCCTGAATAGTAGCCGCACAGCCAGGCCCTGGGCAGTGAATCCGCAGATAGGAGTGCACTCTGTCTCTCTCCCTCTGCCTCTCAAAAAGTGTCCAGGGGGAATGTTTGGCAAAGCAGTTGAGGTGCCTGGCATCTTGTATCTGAGTGCTTGAGTTTTGAGTTTTGACTGCTCCCAATTCCAGCTTCCTGCTACTGTACACCCCGGGTAGCAGGAGGTAATAAGTCTTAATAGTTAGATCCCTGCCTCCCCCCCCCCCCCCCCCCGGCAGAGTGGACAGTGAGAGAGAGAGAGACAGAGAGAAAGGTCTTCCTTTTTTCTGTTGGTTCACCCTCCAATGGCTGCCGTGGCTGGCGCACCGCGCTGATCCGATGGCAGGAGCCAGGTACTTCTCCTGGTCTCCCATGGGGTGCAGGGCCCAAGCACTTGGGCCATCCTCCACTGCACTCCCGGGCCACAGCAGAGAGCTGGCCTGGAAGAGGGGCAACCGGGACAGAATCCGGCGCCCCGACCAGGACTAGAACCTGGTGTGCCGGCACCGCAAGGCGGAGGATTAGCCTAGTGAGCCGCGGCGCCGGCTCCTGCCTCTCTTGTTAGGGGAAAGTTTTGGGGCCAGGTTAAGCTACTGCCTGTGACTAGCATCCTGTTTTCAATGCCTGATAGTTCCAGTCCTGGCTGCTGCTTTCCTGACCAAGCTCCCTGCTGATGCTCCCAGTATAAGATGGCCCATGTACTTGGGTCCCTGCATTCAACATGGGAGGTCCAGATGAAGCTCGTAGCTCCTGGCTTCCACCTGGCCTATCCTGGGCTGTTATGTCCATTTATGGGAATGAACCAACGGATGGAAGACCTCTCTCTCTCCCTCTCTCTCTCTCTCCCCCCTCCACCCCCCCTAATTCTTTTAAATAAATAAAAATATTTAAAAAAATCTTACATCTCTTACCTTAGTCAGTTCTCACCTCAGTATACTGCCATTCTTCCAACAAATTTTAATTCTGAAAACTAAGCCACTGTGTACATAATTGCAACTTAATTAGCACCCTTTCATATTTGAAGTCATTTTAGTTTATATTTCTTATTAAAAAATGAACTGAGGCCGGTGCTGTGGCTCACTTGGCTAATCCTCCACCTGTGGCACCAGAACCCCGGGTTCTAGTCCCTATTGAGGTGCCAGATTCTGTCCCGGTTGCTCCTCTTCCAGTCCAGCTCTCTGCTGTGGCCCTGGGAAGGCAGTGGAGGATGGCCCAAGTGCTTGGGCCCTGCACTGGTGTGGGAGACCAGGAGGAAGCACCTGGCTCCTGGCTTCGGATTGGCACATGCCAGCCGTAGAAGCCATTTGGGGAGTGAACCAATGGAAAAGGAAGACCTTTCTCTCTCTTGTCTCTCTCTCACTGTGTAACTTTGCCTGTCAAAAAAAAAAAAAAAAAAAAAAAAAAAAAAAAAAAAACCTGAAATAATTTTGGCTCAGGGATACCCTGTTATCTATGGTAAAAAAAAAATTTTGTACTAAAGTTTAGCAGAATGGGGTCAGATCCTTAGGTCAGTAGCTAGGTTTTCCTGATTTTTTTGTCCATTGTTTTACCTCCAACAGCCAACAGAATGTTCTCTTAGGCTAACATGGAATATATATGTTAACTTACATTATAAATTTTTGCTTTCAGAAGAAATAGTAGTGTGTAGAATTAGTGGCACTTTTCTTAAATCTTGAAAAAGTCACTTTTTAAAAAATCAGGAATATCATCTACAGTAAGAGTTTAATTCTCAGTAATTTTCCCATCACTTGTAAGTGTGCTTTAAAAAGGTTTGTGGCAAATAGAATATAAGTTTTAGGTTCAACAATTTTGAAATCTATGCACAGTTTTTTTTTTTTTTTTTTTTTTTGGCAGGCAGAGTGGACAGTGAGAGAGAGAGAGACAGAGAGAAAGGTCTTCCTTTGCCGTTGGTTCACCCTCCAATGGCCGCCGTGGCCGGCGCACCGCGCTGATCCGATGGCAGGAGCCAGGAGCCAGGTGCTTCTCCTGGTCTCCCATGGGGTGCAGGGCCCAAGCACTTGGGCCATCCTCCACTGCACTCCCTGGCCACAGCAGAGGGCTGGCCTGGAAGAGGGGCAACCGGGACAGAATCCGGCGCCCCGACCGGGACTAGAACCCGGTGTGCCGGCGCCGCTAGGCGGAGGATTAGCCTAGTGAGCCGCGGCGCCGGCCTTATGCACAGTTTTTTAATAACATGCAATTTCATGAACCTTTTGAAGACCTTACGTATGTTTCCTGGGTAAGATCATTTGTCTTCAGACTTTGCTACCTTACAGCTTCCCACAATAGGGTGATTCGATGTTCTATTCAGTTTCTGTTTAACCTGTCATTAAATACTTTTGTATTACTTTTGTCTGTTCTTTGACTTGCTCATTCACTCAGTAAATACTGAGCATGTATCCTGTGCCAAGCACTGTTTCTGAATGGCACCATGGCCATAATAGTCATTTTTCACAGGCCCTTGAGTCTCTTGTTATATTATGGAATAAACTTTTTATGCAGTGTTTGCAAGTTAGACTCTCTCAGGTCCCCTACAAAGAGAATTGTGAGCCTCAAAGAGATATTTGAGCTTTTCCACTCAGGTTTTGAGGATTTGGATATAAAATATTGTAAACACTGTTCTGGTCCATTGTGGATAAGAGTGTGTGGTATTCCTGTTAATCAAATATTAATAGATATATGTAGTTGAGAGTGTGCCAGATGAACTGTGGACTATAATTGTGGTACAGATAGCAACAGCACTGGTGTGTTTTCTTTTGTATTGTATTATAAGAAGATTGACTTTCAACAGTAGGTTTGCCTTTTCTAATAAGTAATTTATTATTTCATGGTGGTTAGGGGATACTAACAATGCAGTATATTCAACCTTTAAGCCACATATGTGCAGGTGGGTTTAACCTTTTCAGCTGGCTCATGCTGATTTCTGATTTTTAATCTCATAATTGAGCTCTACTTCTGATTAGCTAGCAACCCCGTTGCTCATCCTGAGCTGTTTCCCTTTTCGTTTCCTAAGTTGGCTGTTCTGGGTAAACAGAGTTCATTGAAAGTCCCTTTACTATATGAGTTCAAAGCCATTAGCATTCTGATAATGCTTTCTGAATCTCTAAAAGAGTGATGTTATATGCAGCTAAATCCAAATTTATGTAACTTTGGGAATCCCTTCCTCTCAACACTCATAACACAGTTTGGGAAAAAGGGATAGTACTCTTGCTTCTCTTCTTGTTTCTGAATCCAGTTTTGATCTGACTTCTTAATAACCAAATTCTCCAATAACTCAGTGGCTTGTCAGAACCGGAACCCTTTTGTTATTCATGGATGCTTCTCTGGAGACTTGCACTTTGCCTGTTGCCAATTAGGGCATTAGGGAGGTGGTTGTTGAGTGGCATGGCCACTCGTATTTCTAATACATTCAAGATAGTAAGAAAGAATACAGCCTTTTTAATGGTGAAGAAAGAAAACATGATATATTAGTTTCATTCCTTTTTAATGGATTTAAAAATGTTTTCTGTATTTTGCATAGGTTATATTTATCAATCTGAGAGTTTTTATACAGTTTTTTAAATTTTACCAGCTATCGAGTACAACAAAAAGATACACTGCCTTCAATTAAAGGCAAGTGAGTAAAAACTATGTTGATGAAATTTAAAAATTAAATATTTGCTTGCTTTTATGTTGAAGTTCAAAGCTTCATGAAAACATCAGTAGCATTTCCATGACTGCAGCTCTAGCAGTGTTTATCCTTTCTCTCTTTTCCAGCTCCAGAGCTGCCAAGTCATTTGAGACGACCATTGCTTCAGTCCTGCAGCAGCTAGGGCAGGCTGATGGTCTTCTGCCATAGGAGTGAATGTGAATGTGACAACTGCCATTCCTTGTTTTGTCACGAATGCCATGCTATTACTGCAGCCCACCTCCGTAATCCTTACGAAATTCTCTTACATCTATTCTTCTTATATTTTTTGGAAAAGATTGTTTTTATATTTTGAAAGGCAGAGAGAGACAGAGCAAGGTCTTCCATCCACTGGTTCACTTCCCAGATGGCCACAATAGTCAGATCTAAGCCAGGCTGAAGCCAGGCGCCAGGAACTCTGTGCTGCTTCCCCACATTGGCAGAGGGGTGCATAAGCAGGAAGCTGGATCCAAAGCAGAGCGTCAGGGACTTAAACTGGAACACAGGATACCAGCATCGCCAGCCATGGCTTAACCCATGTGTCACAGAGCTGCTGCTACACTCCTCCCTTATTTTATGCACTAGAAAAGAGGGAAAAAGAAATAAATATTAAGTAACTTGCTCGTGGGGCTGAAATTAGAGCCAGGATCCTAGTCTCTTTCTCTATTGCCTTACTTTGAGTTGTGTAGTTTATCTTTTTCTCTGGACTGTGTCTAAGCCATAAGATGGGCTGAGCATTTGCTGATTCAGGAGGGTGGTGGAGTCCAGTTCCCAAGTAGGCTGAGCCAGTCAGCATAGCGGAGCTATAGCGATGACCCTCAGTGTCAGTGGTCATCACCAGAGAGTACGTTCTGGAAATTATTTGTGTGTCAAAGTCTTTAGGAATATTTTACATTCTTTCCAATTTTAAAAGTACCCTTTCCCCAATTAATGATAGGTTAACTATAGAAGCTTTAGAAGAAACACTTCCCACACACCAACTAAAACACAGAAAAAGTCATAGTATTGATTCTGCTCCTAGGTTTGGTGGGGGAATGTGTTAGTAAGATTAGCTATAAGTAAGAATGAGAAGCTGTGGTCACGTTTTCTTCTGCAGTAAGAATTACAACTCTCTATATACTGTTTTTTTGTTTTGTTTTGTTTTGTTTTGTTTTGTTTTTTTGACAGGCAGAGTGGACAGTGAGAGAGAGAGAGAGAGAGAGAGAAAGGTCTTCCTTTTGCCGTTGGTTCACCCTCCAATGGCCGCTGTGGCTGGCGCACTGTGGCCGGCACACCGCGCTGATCCAATGGCAGGAGCCAGGTGCTTCTCCTGGTCTCCCATGGGGTGCAGGGCCCAAGCACTTGGGCCATCCTCCACTGCACTCCCGGGCCACAGCAGAGAGCTGGCCTGGAAGAGGGGCAACCAGGACAGAATCCGGCGCCCCGACCGGGACTAGAACCTGGTGTGCCGGCGCCGCAAGGCGGAGGATTAGCCTAGTGAGCCACGGCGCCGGCCTCTATATACTGTTGTAGCCAACTTTGAATTAGTCTTCCACTTAGCGATGCAAGGCATTTGAGCTGTAAAAATAATTTTACATGGAAGGCAAACATTAGGGATAAAAGAGATATTTTTGATTTTATTAGATCTTCAAAGCGAAGAGTGAAACATTTGTTTATTGAAACCAAGTTATTTTTGCGGCAAAGTTAATTCTTCCAAGTCCCTTCTATTTGGAATCAAATCACATTTTAAGAATGTGCTGTGTAAAGTGGAAACAGAAGAAAAATTGATAGCACTTCTATTAATTTAGAAGTATGGCTATAATAGAATATGAATTCCTAAACCAGCAAACCTGTCTTTTGTAATAGGATGGCAGCTTGCTTTTGAGATCATGGCATTTCCAATAGCACATGCACTCAGACAACAGGCTATGGTATTTGTGCACATGTAGAACATGCCAGGGTCCCCAGAGCAAGTGGCATTTCTGTTAGAATAATGAAGACAGCAGGCATTCTGAAAAAGTATTTGTTGTGATAGTTTACATACGTTGTGAGTTCTCATCCTTACAATAGCCTGAAAGATAGGTATTATCCCTTTTTGTAGATTAAAAAATTGAGACTAAGCTTGCCTGAGTTCATTTAGTTGAGACATGATGGAGTTTGAAGGAAGTCTGGCCTGGGTTTAGATGGCTCTAATTCTCTGAAACCCTGTCGCACCTTGTACTTGTCCTGCATTCTCTTGCCTTGGACTTTTTCTTGTAGGGTACACCTTGCCTTTAGGCAAAAAAAGTGTTAATAAAATGGTTGCAAATATCTTTTTCTTAATTGAGTCATTTCTAATACACAAAGATCCTCAATTATGAGGAATCCCATTAGGCATTGTAAAACAATTGGAAAAATAAATACTTTTGATTAATCATTTTTTATTTTTACATTTTAATTTAGATTTTTAATGAAGGTTTTGATTAAAATAACATTGTATTGCCGTATTGACTAGTAGTTACAATTTTTGTTACTATAAATTGCTATTTTTCTTTTTTCTTTTAACTACTCAGACCAGATAAACATCCCATACCTGATTGCTTAGAATGAGAATATTGGGGTTCCTTTTTTTTTATTATTTTACTTGAAAGGCAGAGTCACAGAGAGGAAGAGACAGATCTTCATCTGCTACTTCACTGCCCAAATGTCTGTGATGGCAGAGACTGGGCCAGGCCAAAGCCAGGAGCCTCCTCTGGGTCTCCCCAGCATACCAGCAGGGAGCTGGATCAGAAGTGGAGCAATGAGAACTTGAACCACATGGCGCCCACATGGGATGCTGGCATCGCAGGTGGCAGCCACAGCCGCTACACCATAGTGCCAGACCCATATTAAATGAAATGTATTTCTTTCTTTTTTTTTTTTTTTAAATTTTTTTGACAGGCAGAGTGGACAGTGAGAGAGAGAGACAGAGAGAAAGGTCTTCCTTTGCCGTTGGTTCACCCTCCAATGGCCGCCGTGGCCAGCGTGCTGCGGCCGGCGCACTGCGCTGATCCGATGGCAGGAGCCAGGTACTTATCCTGGTCTCCCATGGGGTGCAGGGCCCAAGCACCTGGGCCATCCTCCACTGTACTCCCTGGCCACAGCAGAGGGCTGGCCTGGAAGAGGGGCAACTGGGACAGAATCCGGCGCCCCAACCGGGACTAGAACCTGGTGTGCCGGCGCCGCTAGGCAGAGGATTAGCCTAGTGAGCCGTGGCGCTGGCCCGAAATGTATTTCAACTAGAAAACTTTAATTAACATTATCTATGCCAGCAATATCAGCATTGTCTGGAAGGAATCAGAAACTTGGGTTGTAGGGGGCCCGGGTGATTCTGAGAACCACTGGTCTGTATGTTGCACACATTGAGAGGGTTTGGATGTTCTTTTGTCCAACAAATTCTTCTTGAGTACTTCCTCCAAGACAGCCCTCTGTGGTGAGGACGCCACAGATCTCCGCTGTCTCTGAGCTTCCAGCTTATTAACTCCAAGGATAACAGAGGAGTGGACTCTGTTCACTAAGTTAAAGTGTCCTGGGCTTGAGGCCGAAGCATTTAGTTGTTTGTGACTTGTACAGTACGGTGCAGGTTCTGCTTGGAAGAGCCCCATGAGTTCCTTCATTTGGTCTGGCTTCAAGGGCCTGGCCTGTTAGAAAGCTGTACTGGATCCTTGGGCTACAGAGATGGAAGATGATGCCCTGCTTGCAAGGGTCTTAAACCTTAGCAGTGTTTATTGAAGTGTCTGGATCTGTGAGTTTACTTCCCTCATCCTTTTAAATTATTTACGTGTTGGTATGGAAGGATTTTATTTGTGCAAGTTTATTGTTTGGATTGTAGATTCCTCATGTTCTTTTCAAGTCCTTAAGAGGCCTTCTTAATCCAGAGTGTGTTCCACCACTGCCTCTCTGAGTACCTCAGTTTCTCCATCTGCAAAAATGAGAATAGGACGCCTGCTTTGCAGGATCTTTGTGAGAATAAAGTTGGTCAGAGTCTGGGCATGGCATAAGACATGAGGAATGGGTTGGGGCCAAAATGTTGGGGCTTGTTTTTGGAGTGCGGGGTTGGGCTGGAGCTCCCCTGTGTAAGTGGAGGAATTGACCTCAGAGGCTTTCTTCCCTCTCAGATCTGAGCACACTTTCCCCTCAGTTCTTGCCCTGGTAAACAGAACTGGTGTCCAGAGTTTCCCCTTCGCACTTCTCCTAAATCAAACAGCCAAGCATTTCTGAAGGTGGTTTTGCTATAAGCAACAACAGGAAGTAAGCAGGTAAAAGGGTCCCTATTTAGACTCCATCCTGGGAGGCGAGCAGACACGTGCAGAGGTGCTGAAGTTGGTGTTGGGGCAACACAGGGCTCTAAACCTTCATCTGCACTTTAGAAGTTGGGGGCCCGAGAAGGGAAACAGGATAGGAAGCAGCAGGGAAAGGAGGTGAAAGTGATGGGGCAGAAGGGGCTCTGCAGGTGGGAAGGGCTGCCTGGGTTTTCCTGCCTTTGAGAAGGACTGAGGACTAGGGCTGTTTTGCTTGTGTTACAGAAGACTGGCGTCAGAGGAAAATGACTTAAATTGAAGAGATTGGGATGATTAGTTTACACTCCCAAGCACCTTGCGGAGTTAGCAGTTGTGGAAATCTAACTCAAGTTATACCCAGTTTGTTTATCACAACTGCCTCCTGGCTGCTCACCCAGAATCTGAGGCTGGGCAGTGAGTGTTACCCTCAGATGTGCATGTTAAAATACAGAAATATGCTCTATAAAATGACTTGATGTTAGTGGGTAGAGTAGGGGGAAATGACCCTCAGGAACTTGCGATGGCACAGAGTAAAGTGACTTAAACTTTTTTTCATGTTTATTTTCTTTTCATCTGCTTGACAGAATAACAGAGAGGAAGAGACAGAGACAGAGAGCTCTTAACATCCATTGGTTCACTCTCTAAAATGCCCATGACAGCCAGGGCTGTACCAGGAATCTGGAACAAAGCCAGGAATCTGGAACTCCATCCAGGTCTCCCACGTAGGTGGCAGGGGCCCAAGCCTTTGAGTCAGCATTTGCTGCTTTCCAGGGTGCATTAGCAGGAAGCTGGAGCGTGATTGGAGGAGGGAGGACTCAAACTGGCACTCCAACATGGGTTGTAGGTATCCCAAGCACTGGCTTAATCTGCTGTCCCACAATGCCCGCCCCAGACTTTTTATTGTTTCTTTTTTTAATCCAACACTTTCCCCTTAAACTAGTGCTACTTCTAGGTGCCCGTTATAGATCACTATATTAGCATGTAAGTGTCTTTTTCAGAAATAATGTTAAGTAATTATCGAATGCTGTTCAGATCTGACACAGATGTTCTGATCCTGTGGCCCTTTGTAGGAAAGGATGTAAGAAACCACATGAACTAGAAGCCAAACCCAGCGCTGAGCAGAATGCAGCTGGGAACTCTTGGTTGTGCCCATCCAATGCATGCTCTGTAAATTTTTATGTTGTTTATGTGGTGTGCTGTGGTTTACAGTCTGGCCTTTGCATTAATTTGCCATTGTCTTTGAAATATTAATGAAGTATAGGAGTGCTTCTATTCCAAATAGACATTTTTAAGGTAAAGTTAAAATAAAGCTTTTCCTTTAAAAATAAAGTTTCTAAAAGATGAAAACTGTTTCATTAGCGACTGCCAGCAAAATTTGATAGTGTCTTTCTATAAGCTGTTTAAGCTTAGTACTAGAAATTAAGGCTAGAGGATTTAATTAGCCAGCTCACAGGATGCAGACTGTTTAGGATTTTCTTTTGAGAAAATTATGTAGTTGGACAAAGAGAATATGATACTTTAGACAGGTTGAGTTTTGAATTGAATTTATTATATGCCTTCATCTGGTATCCTCGCAGTGTCTGTCTATACTCACGGTCTGGAAGTTGTGCACGATTTGAATGGGAACATTTTGTTTTTAGTATTGAGCATTGCCATGTGGGGTGTTGGACTGTGTGCAGTAGTACTCAGAGTTAGGAAAGGTTTATGGCTAGGCTTTTTAGGGCAGTTGATTAACTCATCTGTTTTACCAGGGACACATAATCAAGAATTTTAGTTACTGCACATTGAGCCAATGGTGGTTTAGTTAACCAATGAATACATTGTTTGAGAGTGTTAAATGTTAACACTTAGTTCTAGAAAAATACAAAAAACCTCTCACGACCCTCAGTACCCTTTCAGCCATAACACTATATTGCCTTGGTTTCTGCCTTTAATTTCCCCTGGGGTTCTTTATGTTTAGGAGAAGGGTGAAAGATGTATTTGTGTAAGTACTACACCAGTGCTTCTGTTAAATTCTTTTTCAACAAAGAAATAGTTACTTGAGTGCCTCTTGCACAGGGCACATATTTTTCCAAAAAGAATGTGCCCTGAAAGCGATAGTTTTTAGTGTGTGTGTTTATCTCTTGTCTGCTATTTTACCTTAGAAATTTTCTAATGCTTTGAGCTTATAACTATTTTTCAGTTAGCTGAGTATATATACATATATGCATGAAATGGTCAAGCTTTAGAAATTCTTGTTGTATTTTAAGACAGTTGTCTTTCCAATACGCTATCATGGTTCCTTTCCTTCTTTAAAATGCACCTAAAATTTAACCTTACATATGAAAAATCAATCAATGAAAGTTTAATTTCAAATATTTGTAAAGAATTAAGTATTAGCTTTTTAGAAACCTTAATTATTCTTTGTTAATATGAAATTATTCCCAGTGATTTGAATCTGACTTTGTGTGAGAACTTGGTCCCTTTAATGTTTCTCTATTGAGTCTTGTTAACTATTAACTACTACTATAAGATCCAAGCTCAAAAATGATTTGGAGAAAAGGAGTTACATTTTGCCTGTCTTGACAGTGCATTATAAAAGCAGTTCTTCAGCTTTCTGGTCTCACTATCCATTAAGAAGGACCCCCATAGTGCTTTTGCTTACCAGGATTATGTATGTTGCGATTTACTGTGTGCATATTTAAGCTGAAAATAAAAAGAACACTAAAATACATATTAAACAAATTTTCTTACTGTAAAACAATAATAGTAACTTGCTTTTAGGGAATGTTCTTTTTAAATTGATTGATCTGGTAAAAATGATTACAACACTTCTTCTACTAAGTGTTGCTGAATGTGAGTTATCAAGATGAGATTATATTACCCTGAAATATTCCTTTCGACTAGCGTTTTGTCCAGGTTTGTGACCTGGGTAGCCTCAGTTGGGGGAGATAGTAAATGGGTTGGTGTAGAGGTCCACGTGTGAACGCTTGGCATTGTCAGGCTATCACTCTGCAGCCACACCTCCGCAGCGCCACCCCTTCCTGAGTCCCTCGTGGTGGAAGCCTTCTGCTTGTGAATGAAAGGGAGCTGACGACACTACTTTAATTTAACACTGTTGTTAAAATAGCGTAAATAGTGGAAGGCCAAGAGAGCCAAGGGCTTCCTGGTATAGCATTCAAGTTTCTGTCAAGCTGCTGCAATCCTGAGGTAAATGAGTCCTGGAGACTCCCAGAGAGGTCTTACACATTACCGGATTTGAGAGAGGGGAGAGTTTGGACTGCAATGGAGAGGTAGCTTTCTTATGCATTTAAGGAAAAGGAATGTAGAAGATTTGCCCTCTGACCAAGCATGCCGGACTGGCTAGTGCACGGTGGTTCTGGGGGGTGATTCTCAGTTGACTGTAAGCTAAGCTGTAGCTAGAGCTGTGCAAGAGAGAATGGCTGTTGAGGGAAGGTGGTGGTCTCTCCTCTGGATCATTAGAGGCCATCAGTCACGGAGCTTGGCAAGGATTCTTGTGTGGTTCCAAGTTTAAGGTGTACGGCCTCTAAGGCAGTTTTTATCCATGTGTGTGCGTGTTTGCGTGTGTAATAACCTTAAATCTGCACCAGCTTTCCTCTTGGTGATGTGGAAGAACTGTTACGAGTTACTTAGATTGGTATATATGAGATTTGGCAGGCCCTGCACTCCTACCTAGAGTTGCTGCTCATAGACATTGCTGTATTGGAATATACATGTGTATGCTACAGAAAGAATTATTAAATACAAGATTTCTCAAAGATTGTGAAAGGATTCCCCTCAGAGTTGCAGTGTTGGAGCAGACTGCCTGGAATAAAAATGGTGTCTGAATCTCATTAAAAAAAAAAAAAGAATAAAACTATGAATCCAACTGATCTAGGAGATGTTTGTCTTGTATATCACAGATTCATAGTAGAGCAGTGATGGCTTATTCCTACAGGTGTGATGATGATGTACTGCAATAAGTGTTTTTAGCTTGCTGCATAAACTACTTCATCATGTTTTTTACCTATTTGCGTGATGGGGGTGCAGTGCTAGGACTGATTGGGACCTTCAGTGTTTCCACTTGGAAATAAAAGCTGTTCTGTTTTTTTCTTGGTGCTGTCAGGTACCTCGTGTTTCAAAGAACTAGAGTAAGCTGCATGCAGAAATTAACGCACCCCTCTCTTTCACGTAGGTTTCCACTTGAGCGGCACAGTGACAGAACCTGCAGTACAGTCGGAGCCAGAAACTGTTTGCAACGTGGCCATCAGCTTCGATCGTTGCAAGATTACCTCAGTGACCTGCAGCTGTGGAAACAAGGACATATTTTATTGTGCCCATGTTGTGGCACTGTCTTTATACCGCATCCGCAAGCCAGATCAGGTCAAACTGCATCTTCCCATTTCAGAGACTCTCTTCCAAATGAATAGAGACCAGCTGCAAAAGTTTGTACAGTATTTGATCACAGTGCACCACACAGAAGTTTTGCCAACCGCTCAAAAATTAGCAGATGAAATCCTCTCCCAAAATTCAGAAATCAACCAAGTTCATGGTGAGTATGTACATTGATTCAGTAAGCGTCTTCTCTGGATACTTTTTCATTTATAAGTTCAGTTCTACGTAAAAGTTTATTAAATTTGAAATAAGTCAATCAGTATTGTCCTGGGTAGTTGAGAGATTTTTAAATTTCGTTTTGGATCCTAAATAATTTCTTTTGAATTGTCTCATTGGTGGCAAGCCTTTTGTAGTCAGAAAAATACCTCATTTGATAAAGTGTGATTCTTAACTTCTTTACGTTTAATGACATTTTGTCAAATACTCTTGTTAGTTATGCAAAACACTTGTTTTTTAACTTACCATGTCAGTAAACTGATTTGTGCATATTCAGAATTTTTTTTCATTTCTTTAAAAAATGTTTCCAATACAGAAAAATTTATGAGAGGGTACTTCATACTAAGAAAATAAATTATTTTATTAAAATATTACAACTTGTTTAGACAAAGTTTAGTACATGAACAGTAATTTTGTGTAGGAAGTCTCAAAAAGAGGTTCTTGTAAATCTTGCATACATTGAACATGTTAACACAGTTATCAAGTAAAATATGTTGGCTCAAGAATATATGTACAGCTTTTTAGAAATATACTCATCACTTTGTATAGTATTTTATTTATGATGAATAATATTGTTGAGATATAGATTGCTTGTGCTCTTAAAACACTGAGATAATTTTTAAAGATATATTTTATTTATTTGAAAGGCAGAGTTACAGAGAGGTAGAGACAGAGACAAAGGTCTTCCACCCACTGGTTCATTCCCTAAATGGCCGCAACAGCCAGAGCTGAGCCAATCTGAAGCCAGGAGCAAGGAACTTCTTCGAGGTCTCCCACATGGATGTAGGGGCCCAAGGACTTAGGCCATCCTCTTCTGCTTTGCCGGGCATATTAGCAGGGAGCTGGATCAGAAGTGGAGTGGCCGGGACTTGAAGAACCGGTGCCCATATTGATGCCAGCATTGCAGGTGGCTTTACCCGCTATTCCACAGAGCTGGACCCAAGACATAATTTTTAAAATACTTAAAAATATGTTGAGAAATGTAAGGCTATCTTGATTAGGCAGTTCAGGGACCTAACATTTTTACCATTTCTGTAGTGATATTGATTTGAAATATGGGGTAGGTCATTTAACCCTATTTTGTTAGATTTTCTTCAAAGTCATTACTTGATATGGCAAATTGAATTGTTTAAAGAAAACAGCTTGAGATCGTTTTTTAAAAAAAACTTTTAAAATGGTGAGACATAAAATACAGAAAAGTATATGAACTGTACTTTGTAGATTTAGCAAATAAAATGAATTATCACCCGGGCCAAGAGTCTCAGTGTTTGAGAGTGCTTTGTGTGATCCTGCCCAGTCACAAGGCCCTTGGTAACCACTGCCTGATTTTTATGGTAGTCACTTCCTTGCTCATTTGTGTGTGTTGTTGTTTCTATATATTTGTTTATTATTTTTATTTATTTGAGAAACAAAGAGAGTGAGAGAGCTCCCATCTGTTGGTTTACTCCCTAAGTACTCACAGTGGGCTCCAGGCCAGGCCAGGGGCTGAAACTGGGAGCCAGGTCTTTTATGTGGGTGGCAAAAGCCAAAGCTTGGGCCATCTCTGCTGCATTCCAGGGTCTGCATTAGCAGGAAGTTGGAGTCAGGAGCCTGAACCAGTTTTCAGCGCAGGTACTTGATACAGGATGTGGGAGTCTTAACCACTAGGCAAAGCATCCGCCCCTTGTTGCCTTTTTTTTTTTTTTTTAAGATGTATTTATATATCTGAAAGGCAGTTTTAGAGAGGGAAAGGCAGAGAGAGAGAGAGAGACAGACAGACAGTTCACTCCCCAAATGGCTACAGTGGTCAGGGCTGGTCCAGGCCAGTGCCAGGAACCAGGAGCTTCATCCTGGTCGTCCAGGTGGGTGCAGGGGCCCAAGTACTTGGGCCATTTTCTACTGATTTCCCAGGCACATTAGCAGGGAGCTGGATCAAAAGTGGAACAGCCAGGACTGCAACCAGCACCCATATGGGATGCCAGCTCTGCCGGCATTGGCTTCACCTCCTGCACCACAGAGCCAGCTCCCCTTTGTTGCTTTTGACATCATTCCCCTCTGGCTTAGTTTTTAAACTTTATGTAATTGGAATGATACAATGTATATATGTCAT
Organism: Oryctolagus cuniculus; assembly: GCF_051225735.1. Lineage (NCBI taxonomy): Eukaryota > Metazoa > Chordata > Mammalia > Lagomorpha > Leporidae > Oryctolagus > Oryctolagus cuniculus. Next base: position 82,118,885 of record NC_142880.1, read on the forward strand.
GCAAAGTCATGTTTGTAAGGTTTACTCATACTGTTTTATATGTCTGTATTTAGTCATTTTCATTGATCTGGAGCAGTACCATCCAGTAGAAACACAAAGAACACTGTAAATTTAAATGTTTTAGGGGCTACATTTTAAAAAGTAAAATTAATTTTCATTATGTATTTTCTTTAGCTCAATATATTCAAAATACCAATTCGGATTATTTGTATTAATAAGTATCACAATATTCATAATTGTTGATTCAATGAAAATATTGATACATTTGACTTTTTCACTTGAAGTGTGAAATTAGTGCCTCAAATTACTGCAAGTGCTTAATAGTATTGGACAGCACAGCTCTGTAGTGTTCTTGGTATGAGAATACCACTATTTATTTGTCCATTCCACTGTGATGGGACCTTGTTTTGAATAGAGCTGCTGTGAAGATTGTTTTACAAGTCTCCTGGTACTGTGCGGTACTTCAATGCAGTTTTCATGTCAGAGGAAAATCCATGTAGTCCTGTTTCTTCTAGTGCTCCCCTTGTCAGACCCAGCTTTATTTAAGTAGCTATCTCAGGAATATAAGTCATTTTTCTTGGTAGAGCCTGCCACCGTTAAGTAACAGGAGTATAAACAACTCAGTTACAGAAGAACCTTCAACCCACCAAAAATACATGTATTCAAGGACTTTCAAGTGGGTTTCTGCTGTCATAACCTCTGTTCTCAAATCTGCTGCCTTGTGACATTTCAGGCCAGCTGGCAGTCATCCCAAAGGTCGTTCAGGATCCTGGTTGTGGCTTTGTATTCAGCTGATCAATGGAGGTGAAGAACAGGATATGCCATTTCTTCAAACTTCTCTGCATTCTCTGTTATCTGTTCTTTTTCCCTTAGTTCATGTGATAATCCACCAGGAGCATTTTGTTGTCTGAATTTTAGTTTAACCGAAGGTCCACATCTAAAGTCAGTTGCTTGTTCTGCAGTTATCTTGCTTGTTTTGAAGGATAGCAGTCATTGAGAGTTTTAGAAAAAAAATTACATCCTTTCCATGTTGAAATAATGGGACTAATGAAACAGTAATGTAAACTAAAATGGATATGTTCACATGACATATTTCAGAGTTTGTAAAATTAGAAGGAAAAGAGATCTAAGAAACATCAGTAGAGAATGCACATTAGTTTTAGACTTACTGTGATTTTCAAATAACTTTTCTGTGAGAGCAACTTCTTGAGCAGTGAACTTACGCAGTTTATCCCTCAAGCTTTCTCTCCACTTAGTTTATCATCAGATTTTGCTGGAAATGGGCCAGTTAGACAAGCTGCCTTCCTGCCCTCCATTCTTGTGGTCAAAAAGAAGAGAGGCCATGACCTTAAGTCATGAAATGGGAAATCTGCTCCCTGGAGGGTCTTCTTTTAACTGTTTAAGATTAATGACTTAGTAGGGGGTGGGATTAAAAATGTTTTGGAGTTATTTGACTACATGGTCCCACCTGCCTCCTGACATCTGTACACAAAACACTCTTCTTTTATTAAATCTCTTTTTAAAGCAGAACTTCTTGTATGCTTTTCCATGCTTTTTCCTTTGAGAAAAATGCGCTGAACATTAATATTGGGAGGATTTAATTTTTCTTCAAGGAATAGCATCATTTTTTCCTTGCTTGGTAAATAGGGTTAAGATAAGATTTAGACTTCATTATTTTAGTTGTCATGAAGATGAGATTTAGCTTATCCAAATCCTCTTTGTAAGAGAAGAATAATTATAATTTATAAGCAAATCTGAAATATGTTGATAACAATAGGGTTTTCCCTTTCCCTTACGAACCACTTCTTAAAATTCTGTTCATTGCTTTTCCTATTATTTTGAAATATTTTGTTTTTGAGGAATTTTATCCTGAAGAATTGAAAGCGTTTTCAAGTCTACTTCATAAACATTGCTCCTCAGTTTCCATGTGAGCTAGGTTGCAGTGGAGTGGAGATGAAGAAATCAAGGAGAATGGTTTAGTGATGTATCCAGGGTCACAGATTCAGTGGGGTAGTTGATATATAGACTTCATCATCATCGTATTTCAGTGCTCATGAGTAGGAGTAGGCCCTTTTGTGTTGCATTGTGTTTTCATAAAATTTCCCATATACTTTTAATTAGATTGTAAAGTTAACCACTGTATGCTAAAGCTCGCTGTAAGATAGTTAATGTTAATGGCTCATCAAGGAGATCTCTGGTTGTCCTTCTGTATTTTTTAAGAACAGTTGTTTGCCCTTGTCTTTATATTCTCATAAAACTTCTCCAGCTTCCATATTCTTAAAACACAAACTGCTCAGGACTGGTGTTGTGGCACGGCGGTTAAGCCACTACATGTGACACTAGCATCCCACATCAGAACCTGGCCTGAGTCCCGTCTACTCTGCTTCCCATTCAGCCCTCTGCTAATGCGACTGGGAGGGGAGAAGTCCTTGAGTCTCTGCCACCCATGTTGGAGACCTGGTTGGGAGAGTGACCCAGCAGACTGAAGGTCTCTTTTTCTGGCTCCTTTCTCTCTCTGACACTTTGCTGTTCAATAAATAATCTTTCAAAAAAAAAAAAAAATCGTCTGTCTTTGCCAGGTCCTTAGAAGAGATTTACTAATTTCTAAGAATTATCCCCACTCAGTTAATTAAATCCAGCCTCTTCTGGTCTTTACGCATCCTATTAAAGGAGATGTATTGTAGGTTGGTAGTCGGTGATGAAGGGACAGAACATTGACCTTAAAATCTGGAGTCCTAAAATCCATGTTGTCTTTGCTGCGTATTACCTGTGTGATCTTAGATGAGACTGAAGTTTTTTTTTTTTTCTCTTAACATTTAAAGTACACAGAATCTTCTCTAACAGTAGTGGAGAATTTTTAGTGATATAATGTATACATGTATAACAGTAATAATAACAATGTGATAACTGAGCTTGATTAATGAATTCTTCTTAGGGTATTCACAAGTACTCAGATAAAAAGAAGAGAGCAGAAACCTGTCGAATTGATAATATTAGAATGGGAGGCCAGTTTGCTTTCCTCTGACTTTGTAGCATTTACTTCTTCCTCTTCTACTTTTTCTCATGAGCTTTTTCTTTTACTGACCTCGCTATGAACTGTACTGGGTGGACTACATCAAAGGGCTAGACTGCAGGGAAACTAGTACTGGGTATAATCCTGTATATGGAACAGAGGAGAGGGGGGTGTCATTTCAGTGACCTTTTCATTTCATTGTCAGGTTAAACTCATCCCTCACTTCTGTGCCGTGTGCCCAAAGATACTGTCTCAGCCAGCCAGAGAGGAGGATTTATTTACATGTTAGATGAGGGTCGCCATGGCACGTGACATCTGAGGTCTCTTCGAACTCTCAAAGACGTAGGAGACACCTAGATGTCCTAACTGCAAAGTTGCACTCCCTGTAGTTTTACCCAACCTTACATTTGTGTGTTGTTCTTCCATTTCAGGCTGTTTTGAGTATGGTTCTTATAAAACTAAGATTGCGAATTCTATTCACATCTACCTATCCTGCTGAATTTAGCCTCCAAATGTTTCTGTCCCAGTCATATTATATGTCAGTTTTCTCAGGCTCTTTCAGGTATTAGCAAAAAAAGAAGTAAATTTACTCAGCAGTCCCATTTTCAAAGATATTTATTTTCATTTTTACTTACTTTTTAACAGAGTCAATGTCATTGTAAGTACGATCAGCCTTCTAAGGACATGATATTTCCTTCCTCCCCTTCCTTTCTTTTTTTAGTTTTTGAGGTAACATTTTAAAATTACAGTAAAAAGGCTTAATACTTCACCAAATAAGAAGTTTAACAAGTAAAAATCAGAAAGACCCGGGGCCGGCACCATGGCTCACTTGGTTAATCCTCCGCCTGCGGTGCCGGCATCCCATATGGGCACCGGGTTCTAGTCCTGGTTGCTCCTCTTCCAGTCCAGCTCTCTGTTGTGGCCAGGGAGTGCAGTGGAGGATGGCCCAAGTGCTTGGGCACCTGCACCCCCGTGGGAGGCCAAGAGGAAGCACCTGGCTCCTGGCTTCGGATCAGCGCAGCGCCGGCCGTGGCGGCCACTTGTGGGGTGAACCAAAGGAAGGAAGATCTTTCCCCTGTCTCTCTCTCTCTCACTGTCTGTAACTCTACCTGTCAAATAAATAAAAATTTTAAAAAATTTTTAAAAAGACCCTAGTTTAGTGGGGTATAGCCAGCAGCTCTATTTACTGTACATGAGTGAAATGGTCATCTTTTCCATTCAGCAGTCCCTTTTTTACAGCTTAGCTCTTCACTTTGACTTGGTTGTTAAACTCCACCAGGGCTGAAACTATGACCTGTGGGTCTTGGTAGCCTCCCTAAGCACATTATTTAATATAATAAGCACTCACACTTGTTAAACAAAAAGTTACACTGTTATTTGTCATTCTGTTTTGTTCTTGGTAGGAACTTGGAGCTTATTCTTAAAGGACATGTACACATACATGTTCCAGATCCACGAGTGAGTGCCAGTTGGAGCTGCTGCGTGGAGGCTTTATGTCCCATCTCTGTTTCTTTTATTTCCCTGTGGATGGTAGTATTCATTGTAATTGGGCTTGCATTAGCAGCCAGTTTTTTTTTTTAAGAATCCTAGGGAGATAATCTGATTGTTATCTAGCATATCCTTTCTATTGTAGAGAATTTCGCTGTTGACAGTTGGTGAAACAAAGGTGTGATCTGCTGGTGGTCAATAAAATTAGCAAATATGTCCTATAGGGAAGAAAGAAAATTTAAAATAATAATTCATGTTAGAAAAAATTGTATGGGAGTACACGAGGTACTTCAAAAAGTTTGTGGAAAATGCAATTAAAGGTTAAGTTTATTGTGCAAAAATTTTTGAGAACCATAATTTTTTTCATAATATTCATTTTTCATTAATTTTTGAAGACTCCTCGTATGCATGGATTTAAAATTTTTTGTGTACCAAAATAAACTTAATTTCTCCACATACTTTTAAAAGTACCTTGTGTGAAGATGGAAGGTAAGTCCCTATAGGCTCCATACTCCCAATAGCATCTTTATTTGCCCAAGGCACTCCCAGATGATGGCGTGGTTTATATTTTGGTAGACAGTTTTCTTTATTTCTTTTTCAAAGATTTATTTAAAAGGTAGAGCCAGAGAGAGAGAGATCTTCCATCAGCGGGTTCACTCTCCAAACAGCCACAGTAGGTTGGTCTGATCCAGACCAAAGCCAGGAGCACCATCCGGGTCTCCCTCGTGCATGCAGGAGCCCAAGCACGTGGGTCATCTTCCACTACTTTTTCCCAGGCACATTAGCAGGGAGCTGGATTGGAAGTGGAGCCACTGGGATTTCAGTCAGTGCCTGTAAGGGGTGCCAGTGTCGCAGACGCTGGCTTAACCCGCTACGCCACAATTCTGGCCCCAGCATTTTTCTTAGTGAATATACTTTTGTAAGCATGCATGTTTGCAGACAGACACAAACATGTACACAAGAAACTTCAAAAAGTTTGTGGAACTGCCTATTATTAAAAAATGTGTGGATTTCAAAAGAATTTTTTGCACTAAAATAAACTTTTAATTCCATTTCCTTAAACTTTTAAAGTAGCCTCTTACATCATTTTAAGATAAATGTATTTCAAAAAATTTTTTCTGCAGTTTGCTTTTTTCACTTAATATATCATGAATATCTTATGTAAGTACAAATAGGTCTTTTATTGTTTTAAATGCTGTGTAGTATTCCATGTTACAGATTTTTGTGGCCACTAACCTCCTGAATGACCTTGAGGAGGTTCTCTACTTTCTCTATGTACAGTGCTGTTGTGACCATCTGTGTGTGTGTGTGTGTATGTGTGTGTATGTATGTATGTATGAATCTGTGCATAAATGTTTGAATAATAGGTTCTTAATAGTAGAAATGTCAGAACAAATGTCATTTTGAAGTTTATAACTTTCTAGTTTCGCTCCAAAAATTTATCACTTTATCCTTAAGTTAAAACTAAAACTTTGTGTTTCTGTATGCGATTTAAGTATTTTTTTAACTTTAATATTTTATTTGAGAGAAAGTGTGTGCGCGTGTGTGTGTGTGTGTGTGTTAGTTCCCCATCTACTGGTTCACTTCCCAAATGCTCATAGAATAAAAGTCTTGAAGTCTTGACTGGGTTGGGAAATTGCCAGTGGCTGGCGGGAACCCAGTTACCTAAGCCAGCACCACTGCCTACAGGATACGCATTAGCAGGAAGCTGGAGTTAGGCGTGGAGCTGGGCGCTCGATTACATGTGAGTCAGGTGTCCTGAACAGCCAGCTAACCACTAGGCAAAATGTTCACCCCAATGTAAGTAACGTTTTTAAAACCATCGATGGAATGGAATTTATGTGGTAATGCACAGGTGATTTTTTTTTCCTCTGAAAAAGTTTTTCAATTTTATTCTTTAAAAAGGAAGTAGTCTTCGAATTTATATCTCATACTTTGTAGGAATCATAAAGCTTTAACCCATGAGTGATCTGGGGGTGATACAGACCGCCAGAATACTTTTAGACCAAAACTCTTCACTCTATTCTCATCTCCAAATACTTGTTTTCCATATAGCTTTTAGTCCTCTCATAATTTGTGCAAAGTGTTGCTATCAGCTGTGTTGTTTCCTCCCTCCTCCCCCCTTTAATGACCCTAGAGTCATATCTCTGTTGTCTTGGTGAGTTTTTTATTCCTGTATCCCCCCAAATGAGTATCTCATGCCTCCCACTCTAAGTCTGTCCACAGTGTTTAAGAATTCAACTTTAAAGGTAGACAGCCTAGGTTAGAATACCAGCATTTGCTTTCCAGCTTGTTGCTGGGTGCAAACAACTGAATCTCTGCAGGCCTCAGTTGTCTTCTTTGTAAAATGGGGACAACAGAGAATGCCTGTTTCATAAGGTCAGGGGGATCCAAGAGCTGGAAATGAGTTGCTCTCCTCACTGGTGTTATGATATGGCAGTTGACCTAAATCTTCAAGGGCAATAGTACATATAAGGAGTCTTCAAAAAGTTCATAGAAAAATTTGAGGAAAGTATATGTGAATTAATTTTTTAAAGTCTTTTAAAATAGTTTGAGCAAACTATACTTACAACTTTCAGACTGAGAACTTTCTCTTTAATTTTTATATTTGTATATCAAGTAATCACTAATACTTTTATAAGATAAATAATGGGATGTGACTTGTTATGCACTCTGTATTTTTAAGTGAGCACTGGCACATATACAGATACTTTATTGCTTTTTATTCATATGAAATACATGATTGTTTCTAGCCATGAACAAGTGTACTGTTGAACTCCTAAAGTAAATTAAATGGTGGCAAGAGATACTAAAGTGGGAAGTGAGGAGAGTAACAGAGGAGGGGCCATCAACTGACAGGTGTGTGTGAGTTCCCTGAGGCAAATGCTGGTGGCAGTGCTACTGCTTACTTACTGCTGTGGGTTTAGCTGAGAGGACGGTGGTTGATGGCGTAGCAGCCTGCAGTGTTCTAGGGCTGCTTCTGTCAGTAGACCCCACAGTAAAGCAGAGTGCGCTCTGACAGCTCCTGGACAGGACACTGCACTCTGTCCCAGCAGCAGTGTGGGCTGCCTGCAGAGGATAGAAGGTGATGAAGAAACTGTTTCAGCCATAACAAAATTATAAATTGAAATGAAGGCATTAGGCACTGCCTGGAAGTGAGAATTCAATTAAAGATAAAATTTAAGTCTTTTCTAAAGGGTGTGTTTACTCATTGCACATTATTTTTTAGCGATCTTCTAGTTTTCTCTGCTCTTAAGACTTTTTTTCTTTTAAGTCAAAATCACTAGGGTCCCATCTTGCCTTGCCCCTCTTAGTGCCAACGGCTGATGTTTGGGATTTTGCCTTCAACTTGTAAGACAGGTGTGCCTACGCCTTTGTGAGCCACAGGCTTAATGTTTTCTAGCTTTAACAGCAGGTGCTAAACTGTAGGAGCTGGTATTCTTCTATAGGTCCCCCCCAAAGAGGCTGAATTAATTATCTCTGCAGTGTAGACATCTGCTGCCTGCATTCTGCCTGCATGGTCTGTGTTTGCCCCTTTAAGAATTTACATAGCATATCAATGTATGCTATGTAAATGTAAATGATTACAAAAGCATTGTTAGGACAACCATATTACCAAAGTGATTAGATCACAGTTAAAATAAAGGTAACTAATGCCTTTTACTCTTTCCTGTTTTGAATTTGCTTTCCAACAAAATACGAGAAAGCATCAAGTCCCTCATTAGAACCTAAAACTGTGGATATACCAAACATAGCATAAGCCAGTTGTGAATGTGTCTTCATAGCTTACTTTGAAAAGCTTACAAGTGACTACCCATAGCATGAGACACATCTCTCATCAGGATGTCTTCAATATGCTTCCTTGAATACGCTGGAGAGGTTTCTCTCCTTTGCCTCAGGAACTGGAATACTTTCCATTATTAAGATCCAGAATATGCCAACATGCTTAACATTCTCTCCAGATTTCGAATGCTGCTCTGCCCCCTTCCCTCCCTTTTTATCCCCAGCAGAGATTCTGATTCAACAGGTCTAGAATGGTGCCCAGGCATCTGTTTTTCACAGTGTGCCCCAGGAATCTTCATAATGCCTGATAAGGGAGTTTTGCTGTTGGAATAAATCAAAGCTAAGTTCAGAACCAAATCCAGCACTAGTCGGAGGAAGGCTTAGGTAGTGGTTCTTTACATCTGTGAACCCTCCTCTTCTCCCTCCTGTGCTGGAGAGGCTAATTCAAACTCAGACATCCCAGTCTGGGCATTAGAGACAGTTGCACTCTCTTTTTTCTAGCAGATAATTTCACTTTCCCTGAAGGCTTAAAACTTCGAAGAATGAGCTTTAGTAATAAAATGCCCACAAAGATTAATTATACAGTCATAAATATTACAGCATTTATAATTATAAATACAAATAAGAGTGAAAAACGTGATAGGTTTTAAAACATTTTAATGGACCATTGAATTTATGTACATACACATTCTGGTTTCTGCCCAACTCAGAAGATATTTAATAGCAAATACATAAATATATGAATTACATTTCCCTTTGCATTTCCTTTCCAAGGTAAATGCTGCGAGGTGTTTTGACTATGGATAGCCATTAACAAGCATAAATGAGTGTTGCAGATCTTACATTTTATGTACAGCTTAGGAAACACTAATGGATGTAATAAACATTTGAAAATTTAAATAGTTAAACCTTAGCATCAAGAGTTTTATGTATACATTTACACTTTGGGGGAGAATATTGTTGTAGACATTTAATTTTCTGGTGTATAATGGATAGTAAACATGTCTTGTTCCTAAAATGTTGAGTTGTATGTAGTTAAATTTATGTTTTATTTCTCCACTAGTTATCTTTCCTTGCAGTCTTACAACTAAGTTAGGACGTTTTCTATGTTTCATGAGTAGATTCCTAATTTTTATTGCCCACTTCCCTTTTTATTCTTGCATTATAGATCTTAGAATTGAGGAAATGGAGGCCTAAGAGCATAAATGAATTGTCAGAGGATGCACAGGTTTTCCAAACTGTGCCTAGAACTGAAATCTTGTGAATTCTAATCCGGGATTTAGGAATCCTTCACGTCCTTCCAGCTCTTGTAGACCGTAGAGATAAGTTGCAGTGAATGTTGTCCATGGGGCCACTTTCTTATCCAGAGCCCTCCCCGTACTCTAAAGAAGTAGTACTAGCTTACCAAAAAATAAAAGCCAAAGACAGTTTCCATAAGAACCTGAAAAAACCTAATTCATGTATTTACCCATTTGGTGTTAGGTATTTCTCCACTTGAGCCAGAGCCAAGATGTGTATGTAAGTAAATTAAATGGACCCTTAAAGCAATTTCAAATTTTCAAACCTGTCAGATTTTTTTTTTTTCTTTTTTTTTTTCTTTTTATTTTTTTTTATTTATTTATTTTTTTTTGACAGGCAGAGTGGACAGTGAGAGAGAGAGAGACAGAGAGAAAGGTCTTCCTTTTGCCGTTGGTTCACCCTCCAATGGCCACCGCGGCCAGCGCGCTGCGGCCGGCGCACCGCGCTGATCCGATGGCAGGAGCCAGGAGCCAGGTGCTTTTCCTGGTCTCCCATGGGGTGCAGGGCCCAAGCACCTGGGCCATCCTCCACTGCACTCCCTGGCCACAGCAGAGAGCTGGCCTGGAAGAGGGGCAACTGGGACAGAATCCAGCGCCCCGACCGGGACTAGAACCCGGTGTGCCGGCGCCGCTAGGTGGAGGATTAGCCTAGTGAGCCGCGGCGCCGGCCAAACCTGTCAGATTTTAAAAGAAAAATGTACCATGGAATTCAAGTCCAGAGTGATTACTGGGTTCTTCTGTCACTTTCTGCTCTTAAGCATGAAAAATTAAAAGTTGAGTACATTCTGAAGTTTTGGGTGGGATATCTGAATGTAGACTCCTTTTGCCATTTCAGGCCACAGGAGAAGCTGTCTTGTGCCAGGGGTGTGTCGCGTATGTCTTCCCCTAGAATCAAAGGGATGACCAAATTAGGGGCTTGGGATCCCTGAGGAATAACTGATGCAGACCTAGTAATTAACTCTTCACAGGATTGTGTATCCTTAATGCCTCCTTTAAAAGAGAAACCTGCTGACAAATGCCCTTAAGTACCAGTACCCTCTCTTAAATTTCTCTTTGTTTTAGTGTTGACTCCTCCTGCTTTGATGGCTTCAGGGCTCAAAACTTTGGCCCCAGGGTTCTGAGATATGTTCATTCACTGGAAGAGAACCAGAATGCTGGATATCAGCAGTGTGCTATGGACCAGTCAAAACCATCCTGAGTCTGTACAGGGATTGTGGACTGTACTTGCCTCTGGAGGACATTATGAGGAGAAAAATGAGATGAGGTGTGTGAGGATGCTTGACAGTTGCTCTTAACCTGCTGAGTAAGAATCCTGCTTCCCTTCTCCCAAGGATGGGTGAGCAGGGCATAACGTGAGTCGGTATCCCACAACAGAGTGCCTTGTTTGAGTCCCGCCTCCACTCCTCCTCCCAACTTCCTGGCCCAGCCTAGCTCTTGCAGGCATTTGGGGTATGAACCATTAGATGGGAGCTTGCTTCACCTTGGAATCTGTCTGTTGAGTTTAAAATCTGCCTCTTGGTTTTTGTTTTGTTTCTCCTTTTTTTTTTATTAAAGCCTTAATCTCACAGAGCTCAAACATCTAATTACCATCCCAAGTGCCTACTTAGAACAGTGTTCTTCTGGAAGACCAGATTTCTCCATCCAGAGGCCACTCACACTCTTTGCCATTCTTGCTTGTCCTCTCACCGAGCCTTTAAATGTTGGCCTTTCTTAGGGCTTGGTGTTGGGCACACTTCTTTACCTGTACTACCCCTGATAGTATACCCAGCTCCCTGCTTGGAATCCTCTCCCATTCTGTCCACTGTCTCAAAGGTATTTCACATTTACCGTGTGTAAAACTGCACTCCTGACCTCTCAGACACGGCCTCTGTCACTCCCAAACCTGGTCCTCTGCAGTCCATCAGTGGGTTACCCAATATTCTGTCATGTTGTTGAATTTAGAAACCTGTGTGTCTCTCCCCCTTAATCTCCCAGACCGTCCTTGCACATTCACTTCCTCACCAAATCTTACTGTGTTTGGATCCTGAATTCCTCTCTAATTCTCCATTTTTGCCCATAGCTGTGTTGCAGGCTCAAGTCATCATCCTGTGTGCAGACTATCAAAATAGCACCCTCACTGTTCTCTTACATATTTTTGTTCCCCAGCCATTCTCTACATTTCAGATAAAGTAATATTTTTAGTTACATAAGTCATATTCACATGGTTCTCTTTTTCTCATGTAACTGGATTACTCAATTTAAATAACCTTCAAAAGGACTTGACACATTATCATTATCTGAGGCTTCACTATTCGCATGAAAGGTGGTAGGTATAGTGTGTATACTTTTTTTCTCCTTGATTTTTTTAATCAGTGATATATCCTGGATATATTTCCATCGTAGCACACGAAGAACTTCCACATTGACATTCTGGCTGCATGCTATTCCATGGTGGCAACGTTGCAATAGGTGCGGATCAGGAGAAAACATCTTTCACTTTAGATAACTTTGTCATGAATTCCCATTTGTTACTCTTTGGGGAAGAAAAACTAAGCTTCTCACCAGCAAGGTTCTTACAGTCTGACCCTACTTCTGTTTCTCCAGGATTGTCTTCCATGAGGGTACTTTTTAAAAAGTTCATGTTAAAATGGAATTACAAGATAAGTTTGGGACCTTATGGCACAGCAAGTCAAGCTGCCTCCTGCAACACCAGCATCCAGTATGGGTGCCAGTCCAAGTCCCATTTGCTCTACTTCCAATTCAGCTCCCTGCTTGCTAATGCACCTGGGAAAGCAGCTTAAGGTGGCTCAAATTCTTGGTCCCTGCCACCCATTTAGGAGACCCAGATGGAGTTCCAGGCTCCTAATTGTATTATGGCTCAGCCCCAGCCATTTGGGGAGTGAACAAACCAGCAGGTGGAAAATCTTTTCTGTCTGTCTCTCTATCTCTCCCTCTCTCTGTGTAATGCTGCCTTTTAAATAAATTGTTTTTCTTTTAAATAAATTTTTAAAAAAGAATGTAATTTTTTTGGTGCAAAAAATTTTGAAAGCCATGCATATTTTTTCCTTAATACACATTTTCATGAACTCCTTGAGAACCCTTGGTATACATGAATTTCAAAATGTTTTGTACCGGAGCTGGCGCTGTGGCGTAGTGGGTAGGGCCGCCGCGGCATCCCAGCCACTCTGTTTCCGGTCCAACTCTCTACTGTGGCCTGGGAAAACAGTGAAAGATGGCCCAAGGCCTTGGGTCCCTGCACCCGCATGGGAGACCGGAGAAAGCTCCTGGCTCCTGACTTTGGATCGGCCCAACTCTGGCTCTTATGGTCATTTGGGGAGTGAACCAGAGAATGGAAAACTTCTCTCTCTCTGCCGCTGCCTTTCTGTAACTCTCTGCCTTTCAAATAAATAAATCTTTAAAAAATATCTTTTCATTCCATTTTCTGCCAACTTTATGAAGTACCCTCATATTGCTCTTCCCCTTATCCTCTACTCTTAAATTGCATGAACTGCCTTTTATGTCCTTTCTGCACTGTGTTCCTTCCCTCTTAAGTCTTCTGCCTGAGTTCTTTTCCTAGTCTCACATGCAGACCCATCTCCTCCTTTGTCTGCTTTGTTTAACTTGTAATTAGCTTCTTATCTGCTTAAGGCAGATCTCAGCTGAGTGCCATTTCCTCAAGGTATGCTTGCCCTAGCAGTCCAAGGCCAAGTCAGTGCTCTTTGATATAGTCTCCAGCACTCGTCCTCTTCCTTTGAGCAATTATTACCATCTATATATATGATTGTTACATTGATTTTTATTCCACAGATTTGTTCTTGAGTAGTGGGTTGTGACCCATCATTGGTTATGACATCAATTTACAAAAGTATGACAAGCTCTTTAAAAACTGAAATGGAATAGAAAATAGAAAATATCTTCATTTATAGTAAAGGTTGTTCTTTCCATCAGACTTTTGCTTCAGATTAATAGCTGTAATCACATACGCACACAGACATGTATGTGCATTATGTATGATATTTCTTGTGGTGGGTCTTGGTCAGGAAAGCTTGAAAGCGGAGCCAGCACAGTGGCCCAGTAGGTTAAGCCGCCACCTGTGATGCCAGCATCTAATATGAGCTTGGGTTCCAGTCCTGGCTGCTCTGCTTCCCATCCAGCTCTCTGCTAATGTGCCTGGAAAAGCAGTGGAGACTGGGCCAAGTCCGTGGGCCCCTGCATCCGCATGGGAGACTTGTATGAAGTTCTGGGCTCCTGGTTTTGGCCCAACACAGCCCTGGGCATTGCAGCCATTTGAGTAGTGGACCAGCTAATGCGAGAGATCTGCCTTTCCCTTCATTTATTTATTTTTTTAAAATCTTGAAATCCTCTGAGTTAACACTAAATTTGGTGAAGATAGGAATTCTCTTTTACACACAGTTGTATCCCCAAGTCTAGCAGAGAGACTGGCATTGGTCATGCGTTCAGTACAGTTGCTGACTGGCTAAATGAATAAATATACACTTTTCAGGGAGGGTCATAGGCTTGCTGCCTTCCTCTAACAGGGACTAGTGGACCCCAGATGTTAGTGATTGAATCTGCATTCCAGAGACATATTGCTGAACCACAACTACAAATCTATTTTCTTAAGGGTCAATAAGGAAGGAGATGGTACATTAGGGATTGAAGATTTTTAGATTTAAAATGTTTTGAATTTCTTATGGATATTAGGCCTTAAAATACCCTTTTATTTTATTAACATATAGTGAAACCTGGTTTTTACCTGCATAAATATTAGAGTAATTTTTAAATTCTGATATAATCTACACACACACACACACAGGGTGTATTTCATAGCTGTTATCTTTTGTGTACTTCAGCAATAAAATATTTATGCAGTTTGGCAAGGTGATACTACAACCTGGTTTAGTACAACAGCTGCACTGCCTGTTCCCGTGTGGCTAGATTTCCCTTTTTAATCTTCAGTTTTCTGCAACTAAAGACTTATGTCAGCATGTAGTTTATACAGCACTAGGTAATGATGAAAGCTTTTTGAATTAACATAGTAAAGAGAAATACTCTGCTGAGTTTACTTGTTTCACATTTCTCTGAAGTCTTTGAAAATAATCATTCTTCTAGCATATCATACACAGAACTTTATTACATCATGTATTTACAATGAGACTTTTTTTTTAGCTTTTTAATTGTTTAGAGAACCTATTAACTCATTTCCAAAGATAATCATCTCTAATTTAAAAGATTGAGGTATCTCAGTTGTAAAGTACTCTATGCTTGGCTTGTTACAAATCAGCAAAGTCCAAGAAATAAACCTTTGAATTTTCCATTAATTTAAGTTTCAAATTTGTGTGTATAATTGACATTGAGATTGGATTTTAAAATATTTGGTAAAAATAGAGGATCTTAATTTCATGCTTATAATCAGGATCCTTTCAGCACAGAGTTTTTGTCTAGCATATCTGTTATTTTTTTTCTTTTTATTTCTAGGTGCTCCTGATCCAACAGCAGGTGCTAGTATAGATGATGAAAACTGCTGGCACTTAGATGAAGAGCAGGTACAAGAACAGGTTAAACTGTTCCTTTCCCAGGGCGGGTACCACGGATCAGGGAAGCAGCTTAATTTGCTCTTTGCAAAGGTATGAAATATTTCTTTTAAAAGAAATTATGTATATGTATATAGAAACTATCAACACTCATGTTTACATCAGGGTAAAAGCTTTTTGTAAATTAAGAACGGGGTCTAAATTAGAAACTTCTGTGTTGTGATGTAAGCTTTAATTTGCTGAGGTCACCTTAGACAGTGTGGGACCCTTTTGTCTCTCCCAGGTAGTACTACAATGGTAATGCCTCGTACAGTTTTGAAAAGGCTCATTCATTAGTGAAAACAAAACAAAGATCTTGATTTTATTTAATTTGCCACCTTTTCAAGTTTTTTTCTTTCTCTAATTTTCCCAAGTTCAGTATAATTTTAAACACAATTCTTAAAATATGCTTTAAGTTTTTAGTTTAATAATGTCACTAAGTTTCAGAAACATGGATTTTAGATTCATAGAGATTTTTATTTAAATTCTAGATTTTACAAAGTTTACAAACCTTAGCAAGTTATTAGATATTAGTGAATGATAATATGTCTTTTCATTTTTGTGACAGTAGTGTTAGATAATGATGTTTAGAGTTAATGTAGATCACCAAAAATTGGTTGCCTAAGAAATAGAGTTATTTTGGTCATAAGTGACTTGGGAGCAAAAGCTGTGTCTGTTGCTTCAGATGGAACTTTTAGTACCATAAGCAGAGTGTTAGATGTCAGATAAAATGCCTTTTTAATAATATTTAAGTGAGTGTATTTTCACTGATACAAGTTATAATTATGGATAATGTTTAAAATTGGTTAAGGGAATAGATAGCTGTGTTCATTGATATATTTGTTAAATAGCATCTCTAATATTCATAATAACTAAAAGATCTATTAGTGATGTTTTCATTGTTCAGAAGAAGTAGGGTAAACTTTGTTAATTTTGTATTGCCAGAAAATAATGTATTCTGATTTCATCAATACCCTGTTTTAGTAAAGATTTATCCTGTATACCATATGTAGATTGTCATTTTTTGTGAATCGGAGTAGAACACATTCAGCTGTAAAACTGCTTCACAAGCTACTTAATCATTTTTGTGGTAGTTCACAGGTACTTCAAAGTCATATGATACTTCAAGTCAGCACTTTGCAAATTAATTTCCATTAGGCTATAGAGGCATTTGAATGCTATTGCACACAAAGTTCTGATTATACACTTAATGGCAAAGTTTCCATTTTCATTACTGTTGCTAACTAAGAAATAGTTTAAAAATCTACCAGGAAAATTAACATTAAATCAAATCTATTGATGTACTGATAATATAAAAGGTTTGATATATTTACACACAAAGTATTTCATATATTCTCATGTCAGCAGAATACAGAGTGGCCTGGTAGAACCAGTATGAAAGGTGTGTTACTAGACTGGTCTACAGCTGTTATTTTTATCTGTATATATTTTATACACATTCTACATGCCATATGATGTTATTAACAACATCTAATTTTGGAAATGGCATAGCTCTTGGAATTAAAATAGATCTGGGTTCTGATTTTTGCTGTTGCCCTTGTCTTTTAACTTCTCTGACGCATAGTTTTATAATGTATAACAATTAGGATTGTTATTGGGCCTACGTTACATGGTTGATATAAAGATTAAGTGGTAAGTGTAAATGTAAATAAAACTCTTCAGCATGATATCCAGTAAACGGCAGCTTCCCCCCGCCCCCTTTTTTTTTGACAGGTAGAGTTTAGACAGTGAGAGAGACAGAGAGAAAGGTCTTTCTTCTGTTGGTTCACCCCCCAAATGGCTGCTACGGCCAGCGCGCTGCGCCAATCTGAAGGCAGGAGCCAGGCGCTTTCTCCTGGTCTCCTATGTGGGTGCAGGGCCCAAGCACTTGGGCCGTCCTCCACTGCCTTCCCAGGCCTGGAAGAGGAGCAACCAGGACAGAATCCGGCGCCCCAACCGGGACTAGAACCTGGGTTGCTGGCGCCACAGGCGGAGGATTAGCCTAGTGAGCTGTGGCGCTGGCCGGCAGCTCCCTTTCTTCCTCCTGGTCTTCACTGTTCATGACTTTTTAGTATTTCCAAATTGGGAATAAACTTCTTTTAGGATTACTGAAATAATCCTCCTAAAAGCACAACCTTTGTGATTTAGGGTAAAAGTACTTTTGAGTTCCTTAAGGCCTCAACTTCTAAAGTGGGTGAAGGCGTTCCTTTGCTTGTTTGGGTATAGTTACAGACAGGATCTATTGATCACTTAGATTTGGGCTGTGTTACTGAAGATCTGCTGGTTTCTCCTTTACTTGCCTTTCACATGGAATCCTTTTTTTTTTTTTTTTTTTTTTTTTTGGAAAAGGCAGAGAGAGAGAGATGCTCTGTCTGCTGGTCCACTCCCCCAAATCCTTGCATGCAGCCAGGGGAGGGCAAGACCAAAGCAGTAGCCTGGAACAGCATCTAGGTCTAGCACAAGTGGCAGGGACCCAAGTACTTCTGCTTTCGTGTACTGCCTCTCAAGGATGTGTATTAGCAGGAAGCTGGATGAGAAGCGGAGTAGCTGGGACTCAAATCGGGTGCTCTAATAAGGGATGTGAGAGTCCCAAGTGGCAGCTAAATCTCCTGTACCAGCTGAGATTCTTGTTTGTTGAATCCATGGCGGTACACACGTCTGAAATGGGTGTGTTCCTTTAGGGTTTCCCTGGTGCTCTTTTCTTCTTTCTTTTTTTGGGAAATTTAGCATGAGAGTTAACAGACAGAGCTTGAGCAAACTCCAACTCAAGAGGCCAGCATATTAGGTCAGTGGTTATTATTCTA
Source organism: Oryctolagus cuniculus (assembly GCF_051225735.1). Taxonomy (NCBI): domain Eukaryota; kingdom Metazoa; phylum Chordata; class Mammalia; order Lagomorpha; family Leporidae; genus Oryctolagus; species Oryctolagus cuniculus. The sequence continues at coordinate 82,136,823 of NC_142880.1, forward strand.
CCTTGTGGATCACTCATAGAGCACAAAAGGTCTTTGACGCTGCAGCCCTATCCATTTTCTCTTAACCGGTGCAAAAACAGCCCCATGTGTGTCAGAAGTGCACACAGATGAAAATCCCACAGATTGAGTCAACTGTGGCTCAAAGACACAGCTAGGCCTATATGACCTGAATGTTTGCAGACTTTTTCTTGGCATTAATTCTTAAATGATATGGTGTCACAATTATTTATGTAATATTTATGTTGTACTAGCTATTAAAAATAATCTAGAGGAGTTTGAAGTATATGGGAAGATACGCATGGATTATACGTAAGCACTGTACTGTTTTATAGGATTTTGGTATCACTTGGTGAGGGGGTCCTGGAACCGGTTGTCCACATACAGAGAAACAACTACATGCTGCTGCTCTTTGTATGAAAAAACTTCAGTGAGACAGAACTTACAGAAATTAGTAATTTATCTCAAAAACAGAAGGACTTGAACTACTGTGAATATATTAAAAACCATTAGTGAGAACTGAGTGGTATGTTAATTATGTATCAGTAAAGCTGTTATTTAAAAAGCAAGAGGACAGATGCCATTATTCTAAACATTCTCAGATGGATTTGGAAGACTCCTGAGGAGTTGTCAGTGCACTCTGCTTTAGCTACTTCTTTACTGATGGCAGGGACAATCAGAGGGGAACAGTCAGGAAGTTGCCAAACTATTTGTTGTGCTGGTTTTGCATTCTGTTTTTCTGTAGGCCATCAGAATCACAGCACTTCAGCTCCATGAATAGGAGCACTGAGCTAAAACCTATTGTGGTGTACTTGTTAGGTTCAGTTGTCTATTTTCGGTGCCAGGTTTTACTTCTATGGTTTGTCAAAACATGATTAACTAATAGTTTACTTAGTGGGAATATAATGTTGAACCACAAAGTGCATCTGGCTTAGCAAGAAAACTGCTTTTAAGGAGACCTCAAGGAAAAAAAAAAAAAGTTTGCACCGGACATAGGAAATAGATTTAATCAGTTATCTTAATCAGATGTGTAAGACCCAGCTGAAAACTTTTTGGAGTTGGGAAGTTAAGGAAACTTCTTTTCCTCATACTGATTCTAAAATGGAATTTAAAATAATCAGTGGTCATTTCTCTTGATTTGATGGAATTGCAATTTAGAATATAGAGCCATTTTCAACTACTTTTATTTGGTTATAAGGGCTGGTGTGAAGGCTTAATCTCTTCTCCTTCCTTCCCTCCCTGGAAGAAATAAAGAAAAGTGGTTTGTTTTGGGTATTTCTCTTTTCTTTTCTTCTTAAACATTTTTCTAAAGGTTTGTTTTTCCCTACCAGGTGCGGGAGATGTTAAAGATGAGGGACTCCAATGGGGCCCGCATGTTGACCCTGATAACAGAGCAGTTCATGGCTGACCCTCGCCTGTCACTTTGGAGGCAACAAGGCACTGCGATGACGGACAAATACAGGCAGCTCTGGGACGAGCTGGGTAAATACATTTCCTGACAAATCACCCTTGAGTTGTGCATGGATAGAGACATAGAGTTGAACATCTGAAGGACATGGTCACAATATTGAGGAAGAGAGATCTCCTGCTCGTAAATGAACGTAGTGCCTGTACACTGATTATAGGAATAGGAAGAAAGAGGACTTGGGCTGACATTTGCAGAAAATAACCTTGGCAGGATTTGAGGGAATTGTCTGATCTTGGGGAAGGGAATCTGTCTTTAAATAATTTGCTTGGAAAAAAAGAAGATAACTTTTTAAATAGCTGTTTTGTGTTACAGACTGGCTGTTTATTTCTAGATTAATATAACTGATGCAGCTAAAATTTGGAGTCTGTCTTCCCCTTCCCAACATTGATTAAATGTGGTTTGGATATTCATGTTATTTTTGGCTACTATTTAGATGAACTCTTGACCCTCAGAATGGAAAAGATAGAGCAAACTCTAATGTTTATTGCATCCCAGATCCCTGGTGGTTAAAGATATAAATATAGCAAGTAGTTGAAAAGTGAGGCATCCACTAGACATGCTAATTAAGAGAATACTGAAATTTTATTAGGTTGAGTCTCTTCATGCTCATTCCTAGGGAAGTTATCAATGGTATGTTTGTTGTCTTTCTATTAAGAAATCTGTGAGTGATAAATGAAACTTTGATGAACATTGTATGAGTGTTCTAATTTCCGAGAGGAAACCACTGGTTACATTCACTAGATCCTAGTCTCAATGAAATTATTCTTGGCCAATAGTGGGCCACATCATGCTTGTTGATCCCAGGTTTACTTTAAACCAAGGAAAGCTGTTGTCTGTGAAGATAGCACAAAGTCATCAGAATTGGAAGCTTCCTTTGAGATTATCTGTTTTACAGATAAGGAAACTGGAGCCCAGGGAGGTTAGGAGACTTCCCCAAGATGACATTGTGTGATGCAGAGTTAGGCAGCAAGTTGGTAGATAATCTCTAACAGTGTTTCCTTCTTTTCCATTAATAGGAAGGGTGTTCAGGGACTTGGTTGTGGATACAAATTTTTGATTCTTTTTTATATCTCTGCTGCTTGCCAAGTGTTAGAAATTTGACCTCTTCCCCTTTTTTCCTTTTTTTTTTAAATATCTTAAATAACTTAGTCTTGGTACCTTCCTTGGATCTTCTGAAATAATTATAGTTAATTTTCCTTTCAAAATTTGAATCAATCTTGTAACTATGATAGGTAATTCCAATGTGTTGGAATAATACAAACAACACAATGTAATGTAATACTGAAACAAATATTTTTATAGACTAATGAATGATTTGCTTTCCCAAAAACCTGCCTCAATTCTGTAGCTCTACAGTATGTGTTGAACTGATTAGTTCATTTATAAAAGCAAAAAGGACTAGCATTAGAAAAATTGTAATGAAGGGGATCATTTAAAGAAAAAATACTGGATTACTATGAAGTGAATAAAATCTAAAGAGATTTGGGACTTGGAGGAACTTTAGAATTATAAGTATCTGATTAGGAGAAAAATACCAACTTTACAAATAATACACTCAAGTAATATTTGTAGTGCTCACATTTAATCCATGATTATATCTTACCTTTCCAAGTTTTTTTTTTTTTAAAAGATTTATTTATTTATTTATTTGAAAAGCAGAGGCAGAGAAAGAGAGATACCTTCCATCCCTGGTTCACTCCCGAAATGGCTGCAACAGCTGGAGTTGGGCTGATCAGAAGCCAAGATCTGGGAGCTTCTTGTGGATCTCCCACGTGGGTGCGTGGTCCACTGCCTTCCCAAGCGCGTTAGCAACATCAGTGCCTGTATGGGATGCTGGTGTTGCAGGCAGCAGCTTACACGCTGTGCCACAGCACTGGCCCCTCCAAATTGGTTTTGAAAATTATGTACCTGAACTCTCAATCAAAAGTACAAGTTCTGGGGCCAGTGCTGTGGCGCAGTGGGTTAATGCCCTGGCCTGAAATGCTGGCATCCCATGTGGGCGCCAGTTCTAGTGCCGGCTGCTCCTCTTCCAATCCAGCTCTCTGCTATGGCCTGGGAAAGCAGTAGAAGATGGCCCAAGTCCTTGGGCCCCTGCACCCACATGGGAGACTTCAAAGAAGCTTCTGGCTTTGGATCGGCCCAGCTCAGGCTGTTGCGGCCAACTGGGGAGTGAACCATTGGATGGAAGACCTCTCTCTCTCTTTCTTTCTCTCTCTCTCTCTCTGCCTCTCCTCTCTGTGTGTAACACTGACTTTCAAATAAATAAATAAATCTTTTAAAAAAAGTACAAGTTCTCATTAGGTGTAAGCTTTTACCAACTGAGTATAGTTACGACCTCTGATGGAGTAGTTTTTAATTAAGGGCCAGGCTTTATATAAATTCTTTGATTTCAGTCCAGGATGAAGAACAGTTTCTTTTTTCTATATCCTCTTCCTCCAGTGACTACTAGACACTAGATTTCTCCTGTGACCCCTGACGCCAGGCAGAGGTCACTTGCCATGTTAATGGGATCTAAGTTCTGTGAAGAATCCTATATAGAAGTAACAATAGCTGTCATATCTTAACACTCACTCACCAAAAAATTAACTAAAGTTTCTTCTGTATTACAAAAGGAAAGGCTTTTGCTTTTTAACAAAATGAGGGAATTTGACTTTGTGCCCCTACACAGGACTCACATTGCTTCAAGGCTCTGCTTTGGAATTAAATGCTGAGCACTGCCAGATGCCAGACATTGAGAAGAGGCTGAGTTTTGTCGGCAAATGGGATCTGCAAGTTAATTGGTGTTTTCTGCAGGCTTCTGGCTGTGAAATGAAATTGGAAGCCCTTTAGCCACATGGATAATACAGGACCTGAATACAAATGTCACATGTCACCATCAGGACCCACTGTGAGACAATAGTGTTCCCACTCCAACACTGCACCATTACAGATCATTTAAATATGGGGATTACATTTAAACTAAAAGCCCCATTTGCCTTTTACTGCAATTTAAATGTCCTCTTAGCAAAAGCTAAGTGACAAATTAAATGAAAAAAGTGCCCACATTTTTAAAGCTGTAATGCAAAACAACCTTTTATTGCTTCTCATGTGCCACGAATGAATCATTATACTTGTCAACCCTAAACCAAGCCATAATTGGAGGAGCTACTGTTATCAGAGTGGGGCCGCTCTGTGACAGCTTAATAAAGCTGAAACTGTTAAATTAAATCTCAGATGCTTAACTCCTTAGCACCGGTGGATTCGATGGGTCCATATCTGGCCATGGCAAATACACCAGGAAAAAAAAATCCTGGCATGAAAATCTTAATCTGATGAAAATGTACAAGTGAGAGTATTTTAGCCAAGTAACTGTGCTTCTTGGCAGAGGGATTTGGAGCCAGGAGATTGTCAGCACAAGATTACAGCTGTTTTTTGGAGGACCAGATATCCTTTTCCCAAGATATTTAATTTTCTGATTACATGCAATTTATGAAAATTTAACAGTATTGATGTTTCAAAATTAGTTTTAAAAATAACAAAATTACTTTAAGTTTTTCTCTATTGCAGTTAAGTACATGCAAACTTACTTGTGGTAGCAACAGGTCAAGCCCTCCCCCCTCTTCCAACTAACACATAGACTGATTATTCCTAGCTCTTCTTTTCTAATCTAAATGCCCATGATACTCATTTGGTCTGAGTTCATTTTTGTTATTTATTCCTTGATTTTTCATAATGTCATATGAAATAGATACACATTCATAGGATTTAGATCCTGTTTAGTACATGTCATTTGCAGAAACATTTATTTTACATGTGAATCAGTTTTTCAGATACTAATTTTACTTTATGTACCTACATAATGTTCATTTTCCCAAACATAGCTCTGTATTCTCAAGATGAGTAATACTACATAATAATCAGCTATAAGGAAAAGTATGTATTAAAGAATCTTAGAACATGAAATCCTGTTTCAGTGGTAGAGGCTGCACACTTAATAGAGATGACACATTTAGTAGAAGCTGTAGAACACACACTTCTGTTGCATTCTTTTTTCAATGACATGCAGATTTTCTGGAAGGCAGATCGCAGAAATAACTTGGATTTTAAAGAACAACCCAGTGCTGATTTGTGGCAAGCACACCTACTGTTCGCCCTAATGGCTGTCTGTTCAGCACACTTAATTACTATGGGGGTCTTTAGGGATGATGGTATGGAGTGTAACCTCTCATCTGCGTTGATGGGTCTCTTTCCATAAATGTCTTCCTAGACTGTAATTTTACTTTGCTTCATAAAACTATAGGTTGTGGCTGCTAGTCTATTAAAATCTAATTAAAATGGATGTCATTAGAGGCAATAGTTAAATAAGATTTAATTACAGTTTTATCACAGGGAAAAATTCTTGAATTTTCACTTTCAAGTAACATGTAATGTAGTTTCCCTCAGGTTTTACACCTTTTTCTCCCTGAGTCAGTCTTATTTCTTAGAAAAAGAGCCTTCGTAGGAGCCTGACTCTTTTGAGCTCTGCTTACTCAGGTCGCAAAAACAGTTCCTTTCACAGCTTCTCATCTGTGGATCTAACTCTGCGTCTGAGCAGAAAAGCCATAGGTAGATGTTTCTTTCTGGTCCTATTCCCATGAAAGGTTAATTTAATCACTTGTTACTAAGCAGCAGCTGTAATATTCCTTGGATGGAACTAAATTGAGTGATAACACAGATTTAGAACTCTTGGAATCAGCATGAATCTAACTATGTTCAACAATATGGAACTCAGCCCATCGTTTGGCACCAGTTACTGCAAAATACTAAAAATTACCTGCTCTGTGTACCCAAAATTCTGTCCTATCATCCTAAACATAGTGAGTGGTTCTTGCCCACCTACTTACATGAATATTGAATAAAAGGAAAATATAAAGGGGCCGGCGCGGTGGTGGAGTAGGTATAGCCGCGGCCTACAGTGCCGACATCCCATATGGGCGCCAGTTCAAGTCTTTGCCGCTCCACTTCCAAGTCAGCTCTCTGCTATGGCCTCGGAAAGCAGAAGATAGCCCAAGTCCTTGGGCCCCTGCACCTGTGTAGGAGACCCAGAGGAAGCTCCTGGCTCCTGGCTTCGGATCGTCACAGCTCCAACCATTGCGGCCAATTGGGGAATGAACCAGCAGATGGAAAACCTCTGTCTCTCTCTGCCTCTCCTTCTCTGTGTAACTCTGCCTTTCAAATAAATAAATAAATATTTTTTAAAAAAGGGAAAATACATGCTTGAGTCACACATTCAAGTGGTATTCTACTTAATGTAGGTCTTTGTGCGCAGCCAGAAATCAGATTCTAAAGGCTGTGCTCTGAAGGTAATTGTGGAGAAATTTCCGGGGAATGCCATCTTAGCATCCAGCATCTCTGAGAGCATTAGGCTTAATAATTCCCCCATGTTTTGAGTCACTTTTTTAGTTTCTATGGTAAATTCACACTCAAGCAGGGCCACATTTTAAAGTTGATACTGGTTAGTAAATGACTAAGGAATAACTGCTTCTCCTGAGAACCAGAGAGCATTCCAAAGTGATTTGCCCTGTAAGTAGTTAACCTTTTTGCCAGTGCCAGAGCTCTATTGTGGCAAAGCAGTGCCTGTTTAGACTTGGAAACTTCAAAATAGCTCTAAGGACAGAAGGTAATCCTAATGCACCACACGTCAGGGATTGCTTATCATCTACCAGTTTTTCTTCACTAGGCACAAGGAGAATATAGCTATTCACCACTACTTGCCACTGTTGATGCATTCGTGTTACTTTTGTTTCCAGAAGTCTTGTTCTGGCCCTCCCACTATGTATGAGAAGCATTTGCTATGTCCAGAGGGATAGATGTGTTGGGTATTTGATTTTAGTGTAGGTGATGGTACTGGAGTAAGGAGGAAGTAGAGAGATGGGGACATTAGGAGACATGACAAATTAACTGATAGAATGATTCTGTTACTAATTAGAATAAATATTAGTACGAACTAACTTTAAAATGTTTCTACAGGATGTTTATGGAGTTAAGTTATAGGAAAGAAATAATAATCATACTCTAGAAAGAAGAGACATGAACATCAACACAGTTAAGTTCAGTGGGGGAGGGTACAGACCACATTCTTTACCAGATCTATTGTCTTTAAGACTACCAGTTCGTTATTGTAGCTGAACTTAAAAAAGGACAAGAGGGAGAGAGTAGATAGACATCATAGAATTAGACTGGGGCTTTGTTTTATTTCCCATATTGGTCCAGCTAGTAGTAACAGTTACTCATACTTATCAGGCAATATGCTAAGTGCTTAATGTATGTGTTATTTTATTTAATGCTTATAACAGCCCTGTGACATAGGTACAATTTTTAACCCTCATTTTACTGCCAAGAAAATTGAGCTTAAAGAGGCTAGGTAGCTTGTTCTTTGAAGTCAGAAATAGAGCAGGAATTTGACCCCAGATATAAGTAACTTAAAAAAAAATTAACTACCAAACTGGATAACATCATCAGCTTATTCTTGATTTCTGCCAGGTGGGTCTGTCTGCTAAGCGCAGAGCAGGATTATCTGGATCCCAATAAACGCTGTAAAAACCAAAAGCTGCCTGGCATGGTCTTGGCTACCCATGGCACAGTCCTGGTTGCTAGTTGTCAGCTGAGGGTAACTAGTTGCCAGTTGCCTATCTGCATCATGTTTACAGGGGCTCAAACTTCATGTTTGTTGAGAAAGCAAACACCTTAGTGTTAAGTAGCCAATTCATGCTGTGTTCTGTAGCAAGCTTAGCACACATACAGTTAGTATTGCTATAAATTGGCTCCAGTGGGGTTCATCCCATTTTCAGTCCCTCTCGGTAAGAGCTACCGAGTACTCTCGGGCTCACTGGCTTTTCCCTGGACTGCACCAGGCCCTAGTAATGATAACATGCTTACCAACACTTAGTGATCTAGTATGGTCTGTAGGCTCTGCAAACTGCTGCACACACGCTGTTCTGCTCTCACATGGGGTGTGTACTGCTCAGTCTGCTTATTCCCACATTATTCATAGCTCCCTCTAAATACAGAGGCTTTGTCAATTGTATTGCCCAGGAGGTTTTACTTCCCTTCAGCATTGTTCTCAGAATATCTATCTGCTGTTGGGTCCTCATTACCAGGGCCTAGTTTCTTTCTTTGAGTAGTCTTGCTACTTTCTGTTCCTTAAAACTGAGAGCTCTGTACTCTTGATCGGAGGCCTCTGGGTTCTGCCCAGGTAGGCTATGGAAAATTTACTTTTCACCATTTCTTATCCTAAAGTTAGCAGCAGCATACAAAAATTAATGAAAACTGAGAATCCTCATTTTAGTCCACAACCAAGAACTCTCAAGCTGGGATGAAGAAGTGGAAGCTAAGGGAAGTCAGGAAAAGCTGCCTCAGGCTGCTTACTGAGGTTATTCCTGTAAATTCAAGTTCAGGTAGGTTCATGAATGTGGAGGAGAATCCAAGGAAATCAGAAGTGATAATGCTTAAAAAAAAAAAAAATTATAATGCTTGCTTGGAGTGTTCAGACATTGCCCAGCAGAGAGCCTGAGGGCAAAGGGGAAAGAGGAGCATGCAGGAGGAGGCAGATCCTGCTCTATCAGAGCAGTTTGACTTTCACCGTGTGTCATACTAGACATTCCAGGTTTTTCTGGAGAAAGGGTTCCGAGATTAAAACTATATGCGTGAGGGGCCAGTGCTGTGGTGTAGCAGGTGAAGCCGCTACCTGCAGTGCCAGCATCCCACTTCCGATCCAGCTCTCTGCTACGGCCTGGGAAAGCAGTAAAGATGGCCCAAGTCCTTGGGCCCCTGCTCCCACCTAAGCCCCTGGCTCCTGGCTTAGGATCGGCACAGCTCTAGCCATTGCGGCCATCTGGGGTGTGAACCACGGGATGGAAGACCTCTCTCTCTCTCTCTCTCTCTCTCTACCTCTCAGTAACTCTGCTTTGCAAATAAATAAATCTTTTTTTAAAAAATTATATGCTTGATAATCACTGTCTTCGTAGGCTTTTAAATAGTCATTCTTGGAAGTGTAGCAAAGACTGACTTTATTTAGATACTTTCTCATATACCTTTGGGGAATGCAGGCTGGTAAATGATTTGTAGCAAGTGAATTTTTTGAGGCTGCTATAAGCTTCTCTGATAATTGCACAACATTGTTTTCATATTTTACTTAAAAAAATTATTTAAAAATTTCAAAACCAGGCCCCACTGTGGCACAGTGGGTTAATCCTCCACTGCCTCTCGGTGCGAGTTCAAGTCCCACTTGCTTCGCTTCCGATCCAGTTCTCTGTTAATGTCTTGGCAAGGCAGCAGAAGATGGCTGAGGTGCTTGGGCCCCTTCACACGTGTGGGAGATCCAGATGGAGTTTTGGTTCCTGGCTTTGGCATGGCCCAGCCCTGGCTGTTGCAGCCTGCCTTTTGGGGAATGAACTCCAAGGGGTGGAAAGTCTCTTGACTGTCTCTCCCTTTCTCTGTCTGTTACTCTGCCAGTAAGTAAATAAATAAGTAAATAAAATCTTTCAAAAATAATTTTAAAAATTTAAAAACCAAAGTAAGAATTGGACTCTATAAAATAGTGGTGCTTTATTTTTTATATATTATTTTATTTATTTGAATGGTAGAGTGACACAGAGACAGAGAGATGGAGAGAGGTCTTCCATCTGAATAGTGGTGCCTTCTGACATTAACTTGCTAGAACAAGTTAATCACTTGTCTCAGGGCTACTGTTTCAAGTTTGATGGACTAGCCAGGAATAGTGAAAGTATGTGGCTAAGTCAGCTTTCTGTTGCAAAAATGACCTTTGAATAGCCACATCTTTGTGATTTTGAGCCATAACCAGCTGGACCTTTTTGACTATTGATTGTGCTTTCCAGTTCATTCTGAAGGATGTGAGTATATTTCACAATTTTCTTTTACAAACCTGGAGAAACATTCATTAAGTAGGAATCAGATAGAGGCCTTGTAATAGCTCCTGTTGGATGCCAGTCTTTCCTGTGTGAATAAGGGTTGGATGGGAGAGTCCCAAACAGGGCATTTGGGTTAAATACAATCTCAGAACTGAGAGAAAATCCCATTAGGAATCATTGTTTCAAATGCTGCCAAGGTAGAACAGGCCTTTCACCCAGCGGTTCAGACTTGCTTTCCTACATCAGGGGGCTGGGGTCAAGGTCCAGCTCTCCCAGTTCTAGCTTCCTGCCAGTTGAGACGCTGGGAGGCATTGGTGATGGCTCGAGCAATTGGGTTCCTCACAGCCATAAGGGAGGTCTGGATTGAGTTCCTGTTGCAAACATCTGGGGAGGGAACCAGCCAGTGGGAGCTTTCCCTCTCTGTCTGTCTCCCTGCCACTCAAATTTTTTTTAAGTGCTGCCGGAAGCACAAAAGTCTGTCTCCCCCACCTACACACACATTAAAGATGAGATCAGTATATATAGCAACCTTTCACTAGAACAGATTGATCAAACACAGAGGACAGTCTTTGCTAAACATTAGGGTGCTATGTAGACCAAATAGGCCAAATAACCTGAGCGATAAGCTAGTTATCAGTTTTTATCTTTATTGAAACTCCTTTAGAAGCCATCTTTTTTTTTTTTAATCCGTGTACTAGTGTGCATTTGAGAGTCTCGCCTCTCCCCCAAACCCCACCTCTCTCTCTCTCTTTTTTTAAATATATTCATGGGACTGGCAATGTGGTGTAGTGGGTGCAGCCGCCGTCTGTGGTGCCGGCATTCCCTGTGGGTGTTGATTCAAGACCCGGCTTGAATCAGCTCTCTGCTGTGGCCTGGGAAGGCAGTAGAAGATGGCCCAAGTCCTTGGGCCCCTGCACCCAAATGGGAGACCTGAAGAAGCTCCTGGATCCTGGCTTCGGATTGGCGCAGCACTGACCATTGTGGCCATCTGTTGAGTGGACCAGCAGATGGAGGATCTCTCTCTCTCTCTGCCTGCCCCCCAGCCCCATCTGCCTCTCTGTGGCTCTGCATTTCAAAAAAATAAATAAATCTTTAAAAATATATATATATATACACACACATTTGTTTGAAAAGCAGAATGGCACAGGATAGGGGTGAGGAGGCATTTGGGGAAAATAGAAATACTCCCATTTGCTGGTTCACTCTCTGAATGCTCACAACAGCTGGGGCTCGGCCAAGGTGAAGCCGTGAACTTAATGTGGATTTCCTACGTTGTGGGCACCTGGGCCATCATACACTGCCTCCCACATAGACTGGCAGGCAGTTGTGTTGGAAGCAGAACAGCTGGGATTCTTCTAGCACTCCCAGTATGGGATGTGGGCATCCCAAGCAGCGACTCAACCTGCTGCACCACAATGCCACCCGTCACCTCCTTTTCCCCTTTCATTCCACTAATTAGAACAGTGAAAGTAGCAGATTTTTAAAGGGTTATTTTTCCTTTAACGATGAGAACATTTGTCTGGCATATAGTTGGTGGTCAGTAAATATTTGTGAATAAATAAATGAATGAGTCGTTGAAGTGTAATGTATCTCATCTATTTGGAATCATTAAAAAGCTCAAGTATGTTTGGTGCACTGAAAACAGAGAGGGAAAGGAATTAATCACCAGTGTGTCCTCAGTTTTAACTTTTCCTGCTCTTACTCTGTCCAGCCTCCTCTGCTCATGTGCAGGATATTCATAGGTGCCTGTGTGTGCATGAATGCACACACACACACGTACACTGAAATACAAACAATTTAGAGTACAGAAAGGCAATGATTCCCCCTTGCCATCAATGCTGCAAGTAATCTATTGCATTAATCAGCCAGCCAGTGGGAAATGCATGGGGAGTGATTATACTATCATACACAATACAATCAGCATGAAGCACTTGTCAAGACCAATACATCAAAGTTTAATTCAGTAATAGAATGAATTAGAGCAAAATGAAACATTCTGTTCTCCAAGAAACCCAACACCCATTTTAAGTTCTTTCTGAGCTCTACAGAAAAGTCAATGCATTAAGGTTATTTTTAAGAATAAAACTGCAGCTTCAGTCTGATGGCACTGCAAGCCCTTTTCTTGGAGTTCTTAAGTACAGTGCTAAAATGTTTACGAGTATTCTATAATAATAACCATTGGCAAATCTGATTATTTTTTAGTAGGGCTGTTGATTGTCTGTTACTCTAAATTGGTTTTCCGTAGCAAATGAAAAAGTAGTTGTATCTGTGTGCTAGGGAAGCATTTTTGCATGAATACAGATGGTGTACCATTGAGTTCTTTATCAGAAAAGCAGGTAAAGTAACAAGAACCTACTGCTTATAGTGCCTGTGTGGTGGGCGTTGCCATGGGGGAGCTTAAAGTCTAGTTAGGAAATAGAATAAATAAATGAAAAATGGGAAGTGGCCCAATACAGCATAAGAAGACTGTGAAAATGAGGTTATACAATGTGGGAGATATTTCAGAAGATTCTGAGAATAATTTTTTTCTGTCTTTGCTTCCTCTCTCCATTAAGAAGAAGGATAGTGAGGGGTAAAGAGCTGGCGCTGGTGATACCCTGGAACGGGGCTTCTAATGAGGTCAGGCTGTTTTTTGATGAATCTTGCATGTTGACCTGACAGAACTGATGTATCAGATGGAATGGGAAGAGTGTTACTAGATAAGGGACACAGGTTTACCGAAAGGAACTTTATCCAGGATACCAGTTAAATGTGGTGAAATAGCCATGGGTGTTTTTTTTTTTTTCTTGACAACAATAAAGGTGGTTATTCTATTTCACAATTTTCTCAGAGCCTTGTTATAATTAGTTGTGTGCCACTTACCTGAGTGTAAATTCTCTCTGATGGAGCGATCTCAAAAACCCTTTACAGTGTTCCTGAGGTTTTATTTTGAAAAATTTCCAGAAGTGTTTTAATGAATTAGAAACTAGCACATCATTTTTTTCATTTTTCATTTTTATTTTTAGTTTTTAACAGATTCAAAGTGATTTTAAATGAGAATGTTTTTATCAGTTAAGCTTATTTTCCAGACATAAGGTGAGTGATATATTAAGACTGCATTGTACTAAGAACAATATTGTAATTAGGGTCACAGTTTTGGTGCAGTCTGACCCAAGAAATTTTGTGACTGTAATTTTGCTAGCACAACTAATTATGCCAGTGATCTCCTATTTGTGACTGCAATTAGGCATTTCATGGCCTCTAAATAAGCATAATTAGTTAATTGGATCATGCATGAAATTGTAGCATTTGAGAACAAAAATAAATATGATAAGTATTACGATTGTTTTATAATTGTTGAACCCTTGGAAATACCATAAAGTATTGTTCTGCTTTCATATTAAATAAGTAGAAATTAAACTTTCCACATAACAACCTTTGTTTTCCTGTAATTGTGACATAGGAAAAGGGAACCACTGATCTTTTTCATTTTTACCTTAGAGAGGTGGCTTACTCTTCTGTCCCCACTGTCAGCTGCCCTTGTGTACTCTTTCATTATATACATCTTTCTGGAGAACAAACAATGATTAAAAAATAGGAAGGGTGTCTTATAGAAATTATATAGCTGTTAAGTACTGAATTGATTTGATAATTAATCCAAAAAAATGTGAAGGAGAAGAAATTGAAAAACAAGTTTTATTGATTGGGATTGGGGGTAGGGCAGCAATAGACACAGAGTGGGCAGCTGATCTGTTCAGGTGAAAATTATACTGGCCTGCACCCAGCAATGCAAAGAGCATGCTCAGTCACACTCCTGTGCGTTATCCCAGAAATGCTGACACAGACTTAACTCTACCACACCTGATCATAATGTTTTCAGAGAAAACAGATTTCTTCTGACTTGAGTAATAAATCTTGAACTCTTAAGTTGAGCTTTTGATTGTTTGTCTGCTATTTTAATCTACAGTGAAATTACTTATTTGCTATGCTTGTCAGTCCTGAAAAACAGTTTTCTTTTGCTTAATTGGGCTTCTGTTAGTTGGACCTCTATATGTGTTGTTTCATATACATGGGAGAAACATGTTTCAAGCACATGAAAGCACATGGTTAATGAAGTACAGGATCATAAGCTGCACAATTAAGGATATGTCATAATTTTAGATAATACACTATTTGTATTACATCGCTTTAACATGAGGAATGGAATGATAACTTTCAAAAGATTAAAATGGGGGCTGGCGCTGTGGCATAGTGAGTAAAGCTACCAGCTGCAGTGCCAGCATCCCATATGGGCACCGATTTGAGTCCTGGCTGCTCCACTTCCAATCCAGCTCTCTGCTATGGACTGGGAAAGCAGTAGGAAATGGCCCAGGTCGTTCAGCCCCTGCACCTGTGTGGGAGGCCCGGAGGAAGCTCTTGGCTCCTGGCTTCAGATCAGCATAGTTCTGGCCGTAACGGGCAATTGGGATGTGAACCAGCAGATGGAAGACTCTCTCTCTCTCTGCCTCTCCTCTCTCTGTGTTAACTCTATATTTCAACTAGATAAACAAATCTTTAAAAAATATTAAAATGGTTAACCTTGGAATTTGTGTGTCCACAGCTGCACATAGGAATCTTGACTTATGAGAGAGATTCCTGATCATTTAGCTGTATAGACTGCTGAACACAATAGAGTGAAGATTTTGGTTTTTGGGGAATGTGAGCTTTGGACTAGATCCTGGCTCCCTTCTTTAATAGCAGTGCAACGTTTCTTACTTTTTTCTGAACCTCAGTTACTTTATCTACAAGGTAGGTTTTGTGTGTGTGCAGGTGAAATATGTATGACAATGTATGTGAAATATTTAGCACAGAGTTAATGTGAGATACATATTCAATAAGTGACAGCAATTACTCTCAGGTGGATACATGTCAATGCCATTTACTTTTAGAAATATGTAAGATGAATTAGATAGAACAATCTTTGTACCCTACAGATAGACATTTAAAAACTTTAAATGTAGAATCTAATTAGAAACCCAACATGTATAACCTGATATTGTTAGGATTTTCCTTGAAGGGAAAAAATTAGCATACAAACCAGCATTTAATATTGCAGTGTGTTTTGGGATACTTTTATATGGGTAAGTTCTCATAATGACTTTTTTTTGGTCTTAAGTTCTTTTCATGTTGAGTGGTTTAGTTGAATTTGATTTAACATTTCATATGCATATGGCAAAAAAATAGCAAATAGCTTAGTTTTCTGTTTAGTAATCTAGCTGATTTGTAATCTTTCTTGGTTAAGCGTGACAGATTAAAGATGGCTACTCTCATTGAGATGTGAGGTCTCTCTTCCTTAATCTTGAATTTGGGTGATTTTAATACATATTTGACCAACAGAATATGGCAGAGGAAATATTGGGCTGGTTTCTGGGTCCAAGCCTTAAGTGGCTGGCAGCATCCACTTGTCTCTTTAAAAGATCTGTGCATCTTGGAAGCCTGGATTTTTGCATAAGTAGTCTGATTATCCTGAGTCTGCCATGAGAAAACCTTGCTATTCATGTAGAGAGGCTGTTTGGAAGTGGGGAGGAGAGAGGACTTCTCAGCCATAGAATCCTGAGATATGATATATTGTTGACACTGAACTTAAGGCTAGTCTTAAATCAAAACACTGATTTTAAGTCTGACAGTACCTCATGCTTCTTCTGATTTTACTCTCCAAATGCCAGGTGTCCTAGGAAATGTGGAATATATAATGCTATATGGAACTGAAGTGCCATTATTTCAGTTAACTAGCTATTGCAGCCATTTGAGGAGTGAACCAGTAAATGGAAGCTCACTCGCACACTCTCTCCCCCCTCTTTCTGTGTCACTCTGCCTTTCAAGTAAATAAATAAATTGTTTTTATAAAACGCTATCTCTTGAGTTGGGTTTGTCAAAATTGAATCTCATTGCAGGAAATAATATAACAAATTATAGTAATTTTTCCTCATCTACAGATTTTTTTTTAATGCCAGATTTCACCTGGTTTGACTTCTGGCTTTCCTCCTCCTCCTCCCTTGTCTCCCAACCCCCACCCTCCACACATGCCTAAGGGTGCATTTCCCCCTACACCACACTTTTTTTTTTTTTAAGAAACATTTTGTTTGATGAGTACAAATTTCGTAAGTACAACTTGAGGAATGTAGTGATTCTTCTCAACATACCCACCCTCCCACCCCACGTCCTCCTCCCTCTCCCATTCTCAGCCCAATTCTCCATTAAGACTCATTTTCAATTAACTTTATACACAGAAGACCAACTCTATACTAAGTAAAGATTTCAACAATTTGCACACACACAATATATATATAAAAAATTGTTTGAGAACAAGTTTTACAGTTCTCATAGCGGTCTTACATGAGGAGTAAGTGCACAGTGGTTCCTGATGTTAATTTAACAGTTAACACTCTTATGTATGACATCAGTGATCACCTGAGGCTCTTGATGTGAGCTGCCAAGGGTATGGAAGCCTTTTGAATTCATAGTCTCCATCAGTATTTAGGCAAGGCCATAAGCAAAGTGGAAGTTCTCTCTTCTCTTCAGAGAAAAGTACATCCTTTTTTGACGGCCCCTTCTTTCCACTGAGGTCTCACTCACAGAGATCCTTCATGTAGTATATTCTTTTTACCATGGTGTCTTGGCTTTCCATGCCTGAACTGCTCTCATGGGCTTTTAAGCCAGACCAGAATGCCTTAAAGGCTGATTCTGAGGTCAGAGTACTATTTAAAGCAATTGTCATTCTATGAGTTTGCTGTTTGAACTGCTTCCCATGTTGGAACATTCTTTCCTTTTAAATTCTATTATTATTACCAGACACTTGATTTCATCTATATGATCCCTTTAACACTTAATTATATCTATATGGTCAATTTAACAGTTCATATGATCACTTTAACACTTAAGATGGCATTATTACCACCTTGCTTAATGGGATTTGGAGTCTCATGGCAAGCTTTTAGCTATACCCTTAGAAGTAAGTCCGTAGGAATGTATGTAGAACTATACAGCTTTACAGTTACAAACTTCCTCTTCCCTCTCTTATTCACACTCTTATTTTTTACTGGGATCTATTTTCAATTGACTTTATATTCATATGATTAATTCTATGTTAGGTAAAGGGTTCAACCAATGGTTTTAAGAAGGAAAACAACAACAACAAAAAACTGTTCTCAACAGTCAAGACAAGGGCTGTTCAAGTCATTGTTTCTCAAAGTGTCAGTTTCATTTCTGTATGTTTCCTTAGGTGCTCTATTAGTTATTACAGATCAGGGAGAACATATAGTATTTGTCCCTTTGGGACTGGCTTATTTCACTAAATGTGATGTTTTCCAAATCCATCCATTTTGTTGCAAACAAGCGGATTTCTTTTTCTTTTTCTTTTCCTTTTTCTTTTTCTTTTTTACAACTCTGTAGTATCCTATAGAGTACATATACCATAATTTCTTTATCCAATCTTCAGTTGACAGGCATTTAGGTTGATTCTGTGTTTTAGCTATTGTGAATTGAGCTGCAATAAACATGGGGTGTAGGTAACTCTTTTATTTGCTGATTTCATTTCCCTTGGGTAAATTCCCAAGAGTGGGATGGCTGGGTTGTATGGTAGGACTATATTCAGATTTATGAGTTATCTCTAAACTGTCTGCCATTCTAACTGGGGTGAGGCAAAACCTCATTGTGGTTTTGATTTGAATTTCCCTGATGCCTAGTTATCCTTAGCATTTTTTCATGTGTGTAGGCCATTTGGATTTCCTCTTTTGAAAAATGTCTGTTTAAGTCCTTTGCCCTTTTCTTCATTGGGTGTTTCATTTTGTTGTTGTGGAGTTTCTTGATCTCTTTGTATATTCTGGTTATTAATCCTTTATCCATTGCATAGTTTGCAAATATTTTCTCCCATTCTGTCAGTTGCCTCTTCACTTTCCTGTTTTTTTTTTTCTAAGATTTATTTATGTATTTGAAAGGCAAGTTACAGACAGGCAGAGGCAGAGAGAGAGATAGAGAGGTCTTCCATCTGCTGGTTCACTCCCCAGATAGCCACAATGGCCAGAGCTATGCCAATCTGAAGCTAGGAGCTTCCTGGATCTCCCATGTGAGTGCAAGAGCCCAAGGACTTGGGCCAGAACGTGCTTTCCCAGGCCATAGCAGAGAGCTGAATCAGAACTGGAGCAGTGGAACATGAACTGGCACCTATGTGGGATGCCCACACTGCAGGTGACAGCTTTACCCACTATGCCACACCGCTGCCCTCTGACTGTTTCTTTTGCAGTAGAGAAGCTTCTCAATTTGATGTAATGCCATTTGTTAATTTTGGCTTTTATTGCTTGTGCCTCTGGGGTGTTTTCCAGGATCTCTTTGTGCGAATGTCTTGCAGGGTTTTCCCAATGCTCTCTAATAATTTGATAGTATTAGGTCATAGATTTAGCTCTATAATCCATGTTCGGTGGTTTTTTGTATAAGGTGTAAGGTAGAGGGTTTTGCTTCATACTTCTGCATGTGGAGATCCAGTTTTCCCAGCACCATTTGTTGAAGAGACTGTCCTTGCTTAAGGGATTGATTTCAGCTCCTTTGTCAAAGATGAGTTGGTTGTAGATGCATGGACTAATTTCTGGCATTTCCATTCTGTTCCATGCATCCATCCATCTGTTTTTCTACCAGTACCAAACTGTTTTGATTATAACTGCCTTGTAGTATGTCTTGAAATCTGGTATTGTGATGCCTCCGGCTTTGTTTTTGTGGTATAAAATTGCTTAAGCTATTTGGGGTCTCCTGTGTTTCCAAATGAATTTCAGCGTAATTTTTGCTAGATCTGAGAAGAATTTCTTTGGTATTTTGATTGGTATTGCATTGAATCTGTAAATTGCTCTCAGAAGAATGGACATTTTGATAATATTGATTCTTCCAATCCATGAACATGGAAGTTTTTCCATTTTTTTGTATCTTTTTCTATTTCTTTCTTTAATGTTTTATAATTCTCATTGTAGAGATCTTTGATTTCCTTGGTTAAATTTATTACAAACTATTTGATTTTTTTTTGTCGCTATTGTGAATGGGATTGATTTTAGAAGTTCTTTCTCAGCCATGGCATTGTCTGTATATATAAAGGCTGTTGTTTTTTGTGTATTAATTTTATATTCCGCTACTTTACCAAACTCTTCTGAGTTTCAGTAGTCTCTTAGTGGAGTCTTGGATCCCCTATATATAGAATCATGTCATCTGCAAATAGGGATAATTTGACTTCCTCTTTCCTGATTTGAATCCCTTTGATTTCTTTCCTTGCCTAATGGCTCTGGCTAAAACTTCCAGGACTATATTGGATAGCAGTAGTAAGAGTGGGCATCCTTGTCTGGTTCCGGATCTCAGTGGAAATGCTTCCAGCTTTTCCCCATTCAATAGGACTCTGGCCACACTTTTAAATTAAGTCCTTGTTATTTTTTTTTTTTTTTTTGACAGGCAGAGTGGACAGTGAGAGAGAGACAGAGAGAGAAAGGTCTTCCTTTGCCGTTGGTTCACCCTCCAATGGCCGCCGCTGCAGCCGGCGCACCGCGCTGATCCTGGCAGGAGCCAGGAGCCAGGTGCTTTTCCTGGTCTCCCATGGGGTGCAGGGCCCAAGCACCTGGGCCATCCTCCACTGCACTCCCTGGCCATAGCAGAGAGCTGGCCTGGAAGAGGGGCTACCGGGACAGAATCCGGTGCCCCGACCGGGACTAGAACCCGGTGTGCCGGCGCCGCAAGGTGGAGGATTAGCCTATTGAGCCACGGCGCCGGCTATTATTTTTATTTTTATTTTTATTTTTTTTTAATTTTTGACAGGCAGAGTGGACAGTGAGAGAGAGAGACAGAGAGAGAAAGGTCTTCCTTTGCCGTTGGTTCACCCTCCAATGGCCGCCGCTGCAGCCGGCGCACCGTGCTGATCCGATGGCAGGAGCCAGGAGCCAGGTGCTTTTCCTGGTCTCCCATGGGGTGCAGGGCCCAAGCACCTGGGCCTTCCTCCACTGCACTCCCTGGCCATAGCAGAGAGCTGGCCTGGAAGAGGGGCAACCGGGACAGAATCCGGCGCCCCGACCGGGACTAGAACCCGGTGTGCCGGCGCCGCAAGGTGGAGGATTAGCCTATTGAGCCACGGCGCCGGCTGTTATTTTTATTTATTTTTTAAGTCCTTGTTATTATTATGAGTTCCCATGGGATACTAGAACTTAAACATTAATGTTTCTAGATGGCACACGGAAATTAATTATATGCACAAACACCCATCATTACTGGCTGGCTTAAGAAATACGTAATGTCAGTGATTTTTATTTGCTGTTTTATTTTATTAAATGCAAATACACTTATAAAGACGTCCTGAGAATCACTTGCAATCTGAGCCCTCCCAATTCTATCTCAACCTTTGAGTCTCCATTTCCTCAAAATCAAAGTTTCTGGAGCTGGGTGAAGTACACAGTTTGACAAACATTTAACACCCAAGCAACATCATGAGGTGGGTAGAAATCACTGCAGGGAACTGCCACTGCAGAGAGACTGAGTGTGCTTGCACAGGTCTTGTGGCTGGTGACCCACATCTTCCTGTTTCCAGATCAGAGCTAGTTGATCACCTTTTTCTCCTGGTTGGAAATGTGAACCAGCCTACGCAGTGAGGCACAGTGGTGGTGACAGTTTGCACATCTGAATGTTTGATGGAAAAGGCTGTCTTTCAAGGAGTACAGGGTTAGTTCTTGTTACTCAGCGTTTGCTGAGAGTTTGCTGTTGTCCGCTGGCGCTGTGATTGGTGGAATGCAGAAGTCACCAAAGGCTTTCTTGATGATTGGTATTTGCCTCAGTGCAACTCTGCCTGTATTCTCCCTTGGGTCAGATATAAGATGTGATCAGATTTAAAACCACTAAGTAAATAAGAATTATTTACTTTATGTGAAGAATGCCATTTGTTTTCTTCCCTGAGCATTGAAGTTTGCTCTCCTAGTTTAGTTTACTTCGCCCTTTATGTTACAGTGCATCTTTCTGAAAGGAGAGAGAAAGGATGCTGGGTGGTAGAGACAAACTAGAGTGAAAACATGTCTTGGATAACTCAGAAACTGCGTGATGCACACATCAGTGACTTGATAATTGCCTTTATATACTTAGAGGCATTGACACTAGGGAAGCAGTTTGAAAGTATTGAATCTGGTTTCATTGTAATACATAGCAAATAATTAAGCATCCTTCATGAAAGAACTGGTAGTAATACTTTACTGCGTACCAGGTCCTCTGCTAGCTGCCCAAAATGCTAATTTCTCATTGAGCTCTCTGACCTGTTTTTAGGTGAGTCCTAAAAAGATTTATATTTCATAGCGACAGCAGAATGAAGTGTTTAATCATCAAAGAGTTTTATTTTTAAAGCTACAGATGTTTTAGGCATGTTGGAGGAGAAAGAGATAAATGCCCAAAGTGGGACTTTGAATTAATAAAATTTGGAGAATGACTTACTCAAGTTGGTTAACTTGGTTATTAAGGCTAATTACAGCTTTTGTAGTGATGACTGTTAAGATAAAAGACCATATCTATTATAGCTCTGAACTTGAATCTAACATTAAGAACATCCTTTCAGGATGAAACCTCTCTTTAGGGAGGTGAGCAATGAAAGAATGTTATAGGCAAATTAATAAAGCCTTGGCTTAAAATTTTTTTCTTATTCTACAAAATGGAAATTTTCTAATTAAAGAAATACAAGCGTGAGAATCTAAGATAAGTTCTAAGGATTTCTTTTTCCCTCAAATTCATAGAAATCTTTTCAAGTTACCAAGAATATTTAGGTCCTTGCTTTTAAGCCTCTTCTCTAAGTTTTATTTTACTCTTCTCATTGCTATGTGCTGAATGTCTGTGTATTGCCCACATTTGTATGCTGAAATCCTGAATCTGGAAGTGATTAGACTGCAGGGGCAGAGCCATCCTTATAAAAGAGGCCCAGGAGACCTCGATTGGCCTTCCACCATGTGTTGAGGACATAGTGAGAAAGGTACCATCTGTGAGGAACTTGCTAGACACAGAATCTGCTGGTGCCTTGATCTTGCACTTTCAGCCTCCAGAACTGAGGGGAGCAAATGTTGTTAATAAGGCACACAATTTATAAATATATTTTACGGCAGACTTAAAGGACACTCTAAAACGGAAATAGAGGTGGGTATTGTAGCATAGTAGGTTAAGTCACTGCTTGCTGCATCCACTATCAAAATCCTGGCTACTCTGCACTTCTGATCCAAATTCCTTCTAATAATGCAGCTGGGAGGCAGTGGACAATGTCTCAATACCTGGGTTCTCGCCACCCATGTGGGAGGCTGGGATGGAGTTCCTGGTACCTGGCATTGGTGCTGGCATTCTGGGAGTAAACCATTAGGTAGAAGATCCCTTTCTCTCTCTCTCTCTCTCCCCTCCCCCCCCCACCTTGGTCACTGTACTTTTTAAATAAATAATTCATTAAAAAATAGAAAAATATATATTGAAATCTTTAATAATTTTAAATGGAAATAGTAATTTTGATTACATGAGTTATTGTAATGAGTTAATGAGAAATTATTGGAAAGCTCTAAATATGGGACCTGTAGGTTGTACTGAGCATCTGCTACATGGTGATATTAATGGTAATAAACATTATTTAGTTTTTAAGATTATATTATATATTACTTGATACACTATAAAATACATACTATATAAATGTACATACATTAAGATGTTTTAATGTATAGTTTTAAATTTGGACAAATATGGTCATGAAACCACCAGTACAATCAAGATAGAGAAGGATCTGTCACACCCTAAACATTCCCTCGTACTGTCTCTTTGTCACAGACTTGGTCAGCTGCGCAAGTGACCACTGATCTGTCCTCAGTCCCTTTAGTTCTGCCTTTCCCCCAGTATTCTGCAGACTGAAGAGTAAAGAATGTGTGTGTTGACATTCAAGCTTCTGCACTCAGCACAGTGCGTTTAAGATGTTGACCTGAGTTGTCAGTGGCTTGGTTTTGGTTATTGCTGAATGGTGTCAGTTTATCCATTTACCAACTGAAAGACATCCAGGTTGTTTCCCGTGTTTTGCATTTACAGAGCTGCTATAAACATTCTTGTATAAATTTTTGTGTGAACATAAGTTTTATTTTTCTTGAGCAAATCCCTAGTAGTCTGACTGCTGGGTCATACAATAAATGTACATTTTGCTTCGTAGGGAATTGATGAATGTTTTCCAGAGTGTCTGTATCATTTTACACTCTCAGAAGCAGTCGGTGAGCATTCCAGTTGCCCACATCCTCTCCAGCAGTTGTTGTCAGGTTAATTATTTTTTCCCAGTAGTAGCCATTATAATAGATATGTGGTGGTTCTAGTTGCGTTTTCTTAATGGTTAATGATGTTTAGCCATGTTTTGTTTGCTATTTGCCATCTGTATATCATCTGTGGTAAAGCATCTTTATACGTTTTTTGCTGTTTTCTAAAAAAAATTGAAACTTTTCCATTTTTAAAGCAGTTTTAGGTTCATAGAAAAGTGGAGGATTCCTGTATACCCCCTGCCGCCACACATGCGTAGCCTCCCTGATAATCAGCACACCCTACCAGGGTGTTAACATGTGTTAAGCTGATCAGTCTACACTGACACGTCACCTTCACCTAAAGCTCCTAAAGGACACAGTGTTCATAGGGTTCACTTTGGGCTTCATAATGAGTTCACTGGGCTTGGACAACTGTATCCCGACATGTATATACCTTAGAATAGTTTTCAAGCCCTCTGTGGCTGCCTTTATCCCTCTCTGCCACATAACCCATGGTAACCACAGATCTTAACTGTCCTAAAGACTTGTGCTTTCCAGAATGTCATGCGGTTGGAATCATCCTGTGTGGAGCCTTCTAAGATTCTGTTCTTTCACTTAGTGATATGCATTTAAGTTTCTTGAGTTTTTTTTTTTTTTTTCATGGCTTTATAGTTTGGTTCGTTGTTTGTTTTACCTTTTTGTTGGATTATTCATTTACTTAAGTTTTTAGAGGGCCTAGCATACAAGTTCTTTGTCACATGGATGATTTGCAGATATCTTCTCCTGGCATCTAACTTGACTTGTCATTTTTTTTTTTTTTTTTTTTTAGAAGTAGAGTTACAGACAGTGAGAGGGAGAGACAGAGAGAAAGGTCTTTCTCCCATTGGTTCACTCTCCAAATGTCTGCAACAGCCAGAACTGTGCCGATCCAAAGCCAGGAGCCAGGAGTTTCCTCCAAGTCTCCCACACAGGTGCAGGGGCCCAAGGACTTTCTTCTACTGCTTTCCCAGGCCACAGCAGAGAGCTGGATTGGAAGTGGAGCAACTGGGACTAGAACCAGCACCCATATGGGATGCTGTTGCCGCAGGAGGATTAACTACTGTGCCATGGCGCCGGCCTCTTAACAGTGTCTTTTGTAGAGGAAAATTTTTAATATTGATGAAATGTACTTGATTTATCAAGTTTATCTCTTAGGTGTCATATTTTGGTAATTGGATCTAGATCTTTGCCTAACCCAAGTTTATGAAGATTTTCTATTATTTTTTTCTAATTCTTATGGTTTTCAGTTTTTTGTTTAAGCCTATTGTCTATTTTGAGTTTGTTTTTATTTCTTTGAGAAAAAGACAGAGACCAACAGACACATCTTCCATCTGCTGTTTGCTCCCCAGATGCCT
Organism: Oryctolagus cuniculus; assembly: GCF_051225735.1. Taxonomy (NCBI): domain Eukaryota; kingdom Metazoa; phylum Chordata; class Mammalia; order Lagomorpha; family Leporidae; genus Oryctolagus; species Oryctolagus cuniculus. Next base: position 82,161,832 of record NC_142880.1, read on the forward strand.
GTAGCAGCTGGGTCAGCTTGAAGCCAGGAGCCTGGATCTCATTCGAGGTCTCCCACATGGGTGGCAGGGACCCAAATACTTGAGGTATCCTCTGCCGTCTCCCAGAATGTGCAATAGTAGGAAGCTGGGATTGGGAGCAGAACGGGGACTGGAGCCTAAGCACTATACTATGCAACGTGGGCATGACAAGGGATATCTTTTTTTAATCTTTTTAAAAATATTTCTTATTTTTGTTTTTTAATAGCATTTATTTAATAAAAATAAATTTTGTAAGTACAACTTTTGGATTATAGCCGTTCTCCCCCCCCCCATACCCACCCTACCACCCCCAGACCATTCCACCTCCTACTCCCTCTCCCATCCTATTCTTCATTAAGATTCATTTTAATTATCTTTATATACAGAAGATCAACTCTATATTAAGTAAAGATTTTAACAGTTTGCACCCACACAGACACATAAAGTATAATGTACTATTTGAAGACTAGTTTTACCGTTAATTCTCATAGTACAACACATAAAGGACAGAGGCGTGTGGAGCAAGTGCACTGTGACTCCTGTTGTTGATTTAACAATTGACACTCTTATTTATGATGGCAGTGCTCACCTGAGGCTCTTGTCATGAGCTGCCAAGGCTATGGAAGCCTCTTGAGTTCACAAACTCTTGACATCATTTAGACAAGGCCATAATCAAACTGGAAATTCTCTCCTCCCTTCAGAGAAAGGTACCTCCTTCTTTGATGACTGACAAGGGACATCTTAACCCCTGTGCCATATGCCCTTGAATTAATGTTTTAAGATGTGTGGTACAGGCTTAAGGTTCAGTCTTTGCTTGTGGATGTCTAATTGGTCCAGCTCCAGTTATTGAAAAGACTTAAATCTTTTCTCCATTGAACTGACTTTGGACTTGCTATCTTTGTGTAGGTCTGTTTCTGAATTATCTAGCCTTTCCATTGATCTATATACCTGTCCTTTCACTATTGGTGCACTAATTTTTTAAAAGGTTTATTGATTTGAACACAGAATTACAGAGAGAGAGAGACAGAGATCCTCCATCTGCTGATTCACTCTCCAAATGTCCACAACATAAAAGAGCTGGATCAGGCCAAAGCCGGAAGCCAGGAGCTTCATTCTGTTTCCCACATTGGTGGCAGAGGCCCAAGCATGTGGGCCATCTTTTGCTTCCCCAAGCCATTAGCAGGGAGCTGGATTGGAAGTGGATCAGCTGGGACATGAACTCTGCCCAAATGGGATGCCTTGTTGCAGATGGTGGCTTAACCTGCTGTGCCAGAATGCTGGTCCCTAGTGTACTGTTTTGATTACTGTAACTTTATAGGAAGTCTTAAATTCTGGCATTCCAGATCCATCTTTGCCTTCCAACTTTGTCCTTTAAAATTGTTTTACTATTGTATTGGTGCTAATAGTAAGTGTTACTTTTGGGGGAAGTAGATTTTGTTGTCTAGTTGTTTATATTTAGCATTTGTTTTGAAAGAATTAAAAAATAAAATTTTTTTGCATTGAACTTTTATCATATGACCTTGCTAAACTTGCTACTTCTACGAGTTTTGTGGTAGGTTGCCTGGTTTTAGATCTTAGGGCAGAAGGCAGTCTTTTACCACTGTGATAGTAGTTGTAGGGTTTATTGTAGGTGTCCTTCATCAAGTTCAGCTCTCTTCTTAGGTTGCTTATAGCTTTATTTATGATGCATAGTTTTTTTTCTGAATCTACTGAGATGATTTCATGTTTTTTCTTCCTTAGTCTTGTTAATGGGGTAAATTATATTGATTTAAAAAAAACTTTATTTGGGAGGCAGAGAGAGACAGGAAGAGTGAGCGTTCCCCTCCCCTGGTTCACTTCTCTAATGTTTACCATGGACTGGGGAGCCAAAGCCAGGATCTGAGAGTTTAATCCAGGTCGCAGATGTGGGTGACAGGAGCCCAGCCACTTCAGGCATCACCTCACCCTCCCAGGGTCTGCATTAGGAGCTGGAGCTGGGACCTGAATCCAGTCACTCGAGTATGGGGTGTGAGCATCCCAGACAGCAGGCCGAAGCCCACCCCACTGATGGGCTTTTGGTTGTTGGATCAGCCTTGCGTGTCTAGGCCTACATGGTTGTCGTATGTTCTCCTCTTTGATACTGCTCAGTTAGATTTGCTACTACTTTGTTGAGGCATTCTATGTCTGTTTATGAGTGCTGTTGATCTATAGATGTATTTACTTGTACTGTTTTTGTCTGGTTTTAGTATCAGGGTGATGCTGGCCTTATAAAGTAAAATGAAACCATTCTCTCCTTATGAATCTTATAAACCTATAGATATTATAATACATACAATTATATTATAAATGTTAAACCTTTAGGATCTGTAATATGTACCCTCTTTTTTTTTTTTTTTTTTGACAGAGTGACAGTGAGAGAGAGAGACAGAGAGAAAGGTCTTCCTTTTTGCCGTTGGTTCACCCTCCAATGGCCACTGCGGCCAGCGCGCTGCGGCTGGTGCACCGCGATGATCCGATGGCAGGAGCCAGGTGCTTATCCTGGTCTCCCATGGGGTGCAGGGCCCAAGCACTTGGGCCATCCTCCTCTGCACTCCCTGGCCACAGCAGAGAGCTGGCCTGGAAGAGGGGCAACCCGGACAGAATCCGGTGCCCCGACCGGGACTAGAACCCCGTGTGCCAGCACCACAAGGCGGAGGATTAGCCTAGTGAGCTGCGGCACCGGCCCCCTGTTTTATTCTTAATACTGATGTTTTGTGTCTTGTCAATTTCTTTTCAGTTAACCTGGTTATAGCTTTACTGATTTTATTGACTTTTTTGAGAAGTAACTTTTGGTTTCTTTTTTTCCCCTTACGGATTTTTAATCTTACTGACTTCTGATCTGTTATTTTTTTCCTTCTGTTTCAACTCTGATTTCTCATTTCTCTGTTTTAAGTAGGTGGTGGTATTTTTCTGTTGATATTGGGTGGGATGTTTCATAATTGTCAGGTTTCATTGGTGTTCAGGTATTTGCTAATTTTCTCCCTAGTTGTCTTATTGAGTGAAGAATGTTATAGTCTCCAGATAGAATTATAGCTTTATCTTGTATTTTGAAGTCTTGGTGTATGATGCAGCTTCCTCCTTTAAGATTATTATGTCTTATTTGGAGAACTAGCCCTTTTTTGTTTGTTTGTTTGTTTTTGACAGGCAGAGTGGACAGTGTGAGAGAGAGACAGAGAGAAAGGTCTTCCTTTTGCCGTTGGTTCACCCTCCAATGGCCGCCGCGGCCAGCGCGCTGCGGCCGGCGCACTGTGCTGATCCGATGGCAGGAGCCAGGAGCCAGGTGCTTTTCCTGGTCTCCCATGGGGTGCAGGGCCCAAGCACCTGGGCCATCCTCCACTGCATTCCCTGGCCACAGCAGAGAGCTGGCCTGGAAGAGGGGCAACCGGGACAGAATCCGGCGCCCCGACCGGGACTAGAACCCGGTGTGCCGGCGCCGCTAGGCGGAGGATTAGCCTAGTGAGCTGCGGCGCCGGCCCAAGATTATTATGTCTTATTTGGAGAACTAGCCCGTTTTATCATTACACTTTACCTATGGTGTGTAGTACCACTTGTTCTGAGTTCACTTTATTGGTTACTAATACAGCCTTTGTAGCTTTATTTTGATAGTGTTTTCATGGTGTATCTTTTTTCCATTCTTTTATATTTAATCTGTCATTGTATCTATGTATTCCTTTCTCCAAGTCTGGGAATTATTCAGTTAATTCTTTCTTCCAAATTTTTCTTTATCTATATTCTCATCTTTTTGGAATATAGTGTCACAAATGTTTAATCATTTAACTAATTTTTCCACCTCTTTTTAAGGCTCTATTCCTTTTCTTCTAGTTGTTTTTCTATCTTTTTTCCATTGAGAGCATTTTGTCTTCATAATCACTGATTTTTTTCCCTCTGTCATCCTCATTCTGCTTTTGAGCCCATCCAGTAAATTCTTATTTCAAATAATAATTTGTTAGTTCTGATGTTTCTGTTTGTGTTTTATACTTTGTATTTCACTTCTGAGAACTGTCTTTCCATTTCTTTCATTAGTGTTTACCTTTATCTCCTGGAACATAATTATTAAAGTTACTATAAAATCTTTGATGATTCTAACATCTGGTTCATCTTGCTTGGCATCTGCTGTTTTTTTTTTTCCTTTGAAAAATAGTCATATTTCCATAGTTATTTGTAAGCCAAATAATTTTAGTTCCCTGGATATTTTGAATATAGAATTGTGAGAATCTGGGTTCTATTAAAATGCTCCAGGGATTTAAAAAGAAATTTTTAAAGCATGCAATCAACCAGGGTAAATTAAGGCCATAAATTGTTTCACCGTTTTTGGGTGATAGTTCCAGTGTCAATTAATTTCCAGTCCTTGGCTATCCTACCTCAGATCTGCTCATATATATGAGCTGTAACCAGGGCAGGTGCATGTACACAGATTTCAGAGATTCCCCTCTCCAACTCCTGGATTGAGGATCTCTTTTCCCAGTTCTTAAGCCAGATAAGTGAGGTTTCTCTCAAGTTTTTACTGTGTCTAGAAAGTTACTTAAATGGGATTAATCTTATGTCAAAGCCAGCAAAAAAAAAAAAAAAAGAAGAAGAAGAAGTAATCGCTCCCATATGGGGTGTTCCTCCAAGTTTAACTTCCCTTCCCCCCTCGGCTTACGGTTGCCTACCTTTTTAGAATGCTTAGGTTTGCTGCTGCTTTGTGTACTTTGTCCAGAGTTTTTAGTCATAATCACTGGGAGAGAGAAGCTCTAGTGGGCTTTACTCTGTCCTGACTGATGATGTTTTATTTTTAATTGGCATTTAGAAACACAAAATGCAGCTTATAAGTATCTGTGGCTTAGATAGGTTGTGCTCGTTTTTATTTGTAAATGTTTATTTATACCAACATTCCAATATGGGATGCAGGCATCCTAAACAGCGGTGCCAAAATGCCTGCCCCAATATTTTTGTTTGCTGCTGAGAAAAATTATGTGATATTTAATATATCATGTGCTCAAATTGAAGAAGCTTGCCATTTTTATGTGGAAGAATGTAGAGCATCTCTTTTGGACAAATATAGACAATGATAATTCATACCTTTATTAATCATTAGTCAACACAACTGATTAAAATGCAGATACACACATAGCTTTTCAAAGGAAAAATGTTGTAAAATGACTGTGGAGTAGTGGTATCTGTCTTACTTTGAAATTAGTAAAGTAAAACCTTAAAATTTGTAAAATATTTGCTTGAATTAGCTACCACTTTGAAAAATGTAGAAAGGAATAATAAATTTATCGATTTTTTTAAAGATTTATGTATTTATTGAAAAGGCAAACTGACAGGGAGTGACAGAGATAACTCCCACCTCAGGTTTACTCCATAAATGGCTGTGACTGGGCCGGGTTGAAGCCAAGAGCCAAGAACTCCATCCTGGCTTCCCATACAGGTGGCAGGAACTAGGACACCCGGGCCATCTTCTGCTGCCTTCTCAGACACATTAGCCAAAAGCAGGATCAGAAGCAGAGCAGCTGGAACTCAAACTGGCACTCCAGTATGTCAGCTTAACCCACTGCACCCCAAGGCAGCCCTGGAATTATCAGCATTTAATTATGAGTTATACCTTTCTTCTAAGTTTGTTGCCACTTTTCCTTTGCAAAACTGGTGAAATTTTCATTAATATTTAGTGATTTTGTAAATATAAAGACATACATTTAGTAATTTCATTTATACAAAGATTAGTTCCTTAGTAAATAATTTAGAGAGAAGTGTATTTCAGTGAATTTTATTTTTCAGAGTTGTATTTTACTGGCATTTTTATTCAGACGTTTCACATCTTAATGATAGGTGTTTAATGTATACTAGTTAATAAGAAATAATAAGAGTTTGAGGCTCTTGTTAAGAGTGGGAGGTTGTTTATTTGTGTCCATTGTATGCCTTTATGATTGTTTGCAGTTATAAAAGGGTAATCTTAGAAAGTAAATTTGATTTTTGTGCCGGACCATTTGGAGTGGTGTGTTGCAGCATCCATGTGTAGGATCTGTAAACTGGACCCTATGACTGTACATGTTACTGACTTTTTCGTCTAAGACATAGAGTAAGGGGCAGGTTGGTTGCAGTTAGCATTTGTGCAATATATTTCGTATTTATGCAGAGCCATATTTCATCTTTGTTTCAAACTTGGAATCTGTTGTTCTCCCCTGATAAACTTTGTATGAGATTTGTGTCTTACATTAAGAAGAAGAGAGTCTTAAAATTTAATAGCAGATTTGGGTCCATTTTGAAATTGTTTAAAATTTATCTTTAGCTGTTAGATTTGATATTTTCATAAATTTTTGAGAATTACTTCTCTCTCCCTCTTGAACTTAGGTGCTCTGTGGATGTGCATAGTTTTAAACCCCCACTGCAAATTAGAGCAAAAGGCAAGTTGGCTAAAACAGCTGAAAAAGTGGAACAGTGTTGATGTCTGTCCATGGGAAGATGGGAATCATGGCAGTGAATTACCCAATTTAACCAATGCTCTGCCTCAGGGTGCAAATGCCAGCCAAGGTGAGTCCACAGTAACGTTCTGCTCACTTAGTGTCTATGCATTTGTGCAAAGATGTTTACATTGATAACTGACAACTTCATGAAAAAGTATTTGACTTACTTAAGACCTTATATATTATTCTGTGAATAATGTGTATGTTTTCATTTTACTTGAGACCTCTGTACACTTTTAAAAACTCATAGATGAGCATAATATTCATACATATGTGTTAGAGTGATCTATTAATGATTTGACTCGAATGTTCTTTTTTAATTTAAGACGTCATGGAGTAGTGTGCTAATATATTACTCTGTAAAACAAAATATTGAGAGGTTTGAGGAGTTGGGTGTTTTTATCTCCGATGATTAATTTATGCTTGGGCTGCTATATGATTTGATCAGTCAAAGCTTACTCTGGGCGATAGAAAGGAAACATTTGTGACTGGATTGAGGGTAACGGCAGGATGTTGGAATTTGGATTGGAAAAATTCTTCACTGTGAAGGATTCTCTAGCATACCTGTGTCTGTGTATTATAAACTGACAGTGCTCCCCTCCACAATCTTTGGGAAACCGAAAAGTGTTCTGAATATTTCCAAAAGAACCTGTCTCTCACTTCTTCTGTCTGGTTTTTCATCTTGTAACACTCCCTTGGGTCCATTTATTCAGCTCAAATTCCTCCCATCTTTAAAAATTCTTCCTTGGTGCCATTTTCCTTTCTAGCTATTGCAGAATTTTCTCCTCTTTCAGAACCACATTCTTAGAAATGAAGATTCTTTGTTAATTCATACCATCAGTTTTACATGATTTTGTGCTTCTTTTTGGTAAAATCTGATTGACTTTAAAATCAGGATAGAAAGAAGGTAGGAATTAAATGACATCAGGAGATTCCAGGATCAAACACTGTCATTCTCTATATGCTGGCCACATGGGAGTTTGTGCTTCTAGAAAGAACTTTACAATTTGTGTCAAGTTTCAATATGATGTTAGCATCATGTTTTCAGTCTCTCTAAAAGAAGAAAATTATATATATTATTCTGTAGGGATTTGTCTGATCAAAAGTTTTAGCTGTGGGAAGGAGTTTGGCTGTGCTTTGTCTAGAGATGTTTACATTGGAAATTCAGTTTTTGGAATCTGTTATATCTTTTATTGGCCATGATGATTTTATTTAATGATTTCAAAGAAAATACCCCCATTTTTTTCTAGATATTCAGAATTTTCAAGTTTAGTTGTTCAACATTGCTAGAAAAGGGTCTGCCTACGCACTATCTAAACCCTTTCTATTTATACTTGGAAGTTTCTCTGTTTCACTTCCTGCTGCCTTTTAGGACTGCCACTGTGACATTTTATGCTTTACTTTCTATGCATTATGTTACCCTTGGCTAAATATGAATATTCCATAGGCTCTGGAAAGCTGGAAAGAAATGATGCAGCCTCCAGACTAAATAGTGCATTTCACTTATGATTTGGCCTGGACAGTATGAAGTCAGGACCGGGTATCTGAGGCAATATTATAACTGTTGTGCCTGAAGGCACCAGGGTGCCCGCTTAGAGCAGAAACGCCACATCCTCCCTGTAGAGAAGGTCTGGTGCTCCCACTTGAAGTGCCTCTGCTGGAATGGAGCAGGCTCACTAGGGCAGAGCCTGCCGTGCGCAGCGGAATCCTACTGCCCCTCTTTGCAGCTGTGCTGAGTGCATTGCTGCAGATACATCATGTACAGAATTGCATGTTTTCGCACATTACAGTGAACGTGAAGGGCTTATGAGGCCATGCTTCTGTTGAGAGAAATTGTTAGAATCAATGAATAAGAACATTGGAATCTATCTTTGCAAAGAGTAGGGTTTTTTGGTTTATTTTTTTTAAGTATTCTAGATTGATAGCCAATTTTTAACTTTTAATATTTTGGGCTACAAAAAACTAAGAATTTCCCTCTTTTTACTTTTCTAAGTTTCCCATGTCTTCTTTAGTCAGCATGTATTAACCTTATATAAACTTCACCTAAAAATTCTCACAAATTTCTGTCGTTGTCTTTTAAAAATTCAATCAAGACTGAAGGGGTCCTCAGAAGGCTCATAGAAAATAAAAAAACTAAAGCATGGAGCGAAATTGTTTGTGCTAAAACAAACTTTAATTCTTTTTTTTTTTTATAAAAAGGATGCATTTTTGAGCCGGCGCCGTGGCTCAATAGGCTAATCCTCCACCTTGCGGCGCCGGCACACCGGGTTCTAGTCCCGGTTGGGGCGCCGGATTCTGTCCAGCTCTCTGCTATGGCCAGGGAGTGCAGTGGAGGATGGCCCAGGTGCTTGGGCCCTGCACCCCATGGGAGACCAGGAAAAGCACCTGGCTCCTGGCTCCTGCCAGGATCAGCGCGGTGCGCCGGCTGCAGCGGCGGCCATTGGAGGGTGAACCAACGGCAAAGGAAGACCTTTCTCTCTCTGTCTCTCTCTCTCTCACTGTCCACTCTGCCTGTCAAAAAAAAAAAAAAAAAAAAAAAAAAAAAAAAAAAAGGATGCATTTTTATTTATTTAATTTATTTATTTAAAAGGCAGAGTGACAGAAAAATCTTCCATCCACTGGTTCCCTCCCCAAATGGCTACAACAGCCAATGCTGGGCCAAGCCAAAGCCAGAAACCAGGAGCTCCCTCTAGGTCTACTACGTGAGTGCAGGGGCCCAAGCACTTGGGCCATCTTCTGCTGCTTTCACGGGCGCATTAGCAGGGAGCTGGATCAGAAGTAGGGCAGTCAAGACAGTAACTGGAGCCCATGTGGGAAGCTGGCATCACAGGAAGTGCCCTTTAACTTATTTTTTCATAAAGTTTTTGAAGTACCTGATATTTCTTTCTTTGAATTCTAACTGTAAAAAATTTTTTAAAAGCAAATATCCAAGGTAAAATTTTGATATCTAATGGAACCAAATTTTTATTGTCTACATACATGATCTGTGATCTTTTTTTTTTATTTTTTAGCTTTTATTTATTTCATCTTTTTAAAAGATTTATTTCTTTACTTTAGAGTTTCAGAGACAGGGAGAGGCAGAGAGAAAGGTCTTGCATATGCTGGTTCACTCCCCAAATGGCCACAACGGCAAGAGCATAGCTGATCTGAAGCCAGGAGCCAGGAGCTTTTTCTGGGTCTCCCGCGTAGGTGTAGGGGCCCCAGCACTTGGACCATCCTCTACTGCTTTCCCAGGTCATGAACTGGTGCCCATATGGGATGTCAGCACTGCAGGCGGAGGCTTAGCCCACTGCACCACAGTGCCAGCCGCTTTGTTAAAGGCAGAGAGGAAGAGGGAGAGAGAGAGCTACAGAGAGGAAGAATGGCTCTCATCAGTCGGTTCACTCCTTGAAAGCTCACAACATCTTGGGCTGGGTCCGGCCAAAGCCAGGAGGAGCTTGTAACCTAATTAAGTCTGCCATACAGCTACCAGACACCTGCACCATCACTGCTGCCTCCCAGCGTCCACATTGGTAGGAAAGTGGAATCAGGAGTCAGAATGGGGCTTGAACCCAGAGCTCCAATATGGGATGCAGGCATCTAAAGCTGCATTCCAGCCAACATGCTAGATGCTCACTCCCCATTGAAATTAATTTTTATCACCTGTCTTGGGACACCTCACCAGTCCATCTTCTCCCTTCCAGGCTGAGAACAAGGCCAGAACTGACACATTCCCTAGTTCCTTTCAGTGGCCTTGTGATTATCACTGTGCCACTCCTCCAAGTTTAAGCTTTTCTAGAAATGAAAAAATATCATTATCTTCAATTAAAAATGTAGAAGGTCTATGGTATGGGTAGATTGAGATTAAGTTCCTTAAAACAACTTAGTTGGCATGGCAATCAAAACTAAGCTTTATAAAAATTCTAGAATGAATACATTCATTTTATGAAATGAAAAATGTATAGATATTTAAATATCTAAGAAGTCCTCCTTTACCCCTCCCTCACCCTCACAGAGGTATTTTCTGTGACCCATACAACCTTTTAATTGAGTACTACTTCAACAAAGTAAATTTTAGGTCCACAGCATTAGGACAGGGCTGACCACAGGGTGGTCAACAAAACAAGACTGTAAGCTCCTGAAGCGCCAGGGCCAGGGAGCAGAGTCTGCATTCGGTGGGCGTTTCCCATCAGAGCACTTCCTTAATAGTGCATCATCATGTAGACATGTGACCGTGATCAATTTTGTGTATGTTTCTTATGTTACCATAGGATTTCATAGCCTACATTTGTATTTAAATACCATTTCATTTCATTAGTAATTGATCTTTTTTGGTCTCAGAACTATGCACTGTTAAAAGCCAGGTTTGTATATTCGTCATTTCTGTATGACATACAGAATATCAGAAGTTCAGGTTCTTATTATGATTTTAATGAAATTATAGTCCACAGCTTGCTTTTATTATTGATACCACAGATAGTGAGCCAGGTCAACATGTGGAAGGCTAATTTAGTTACTCTTTCAATATACATATAACATCAAGTTACTCTTTTAAAGATTTTATCTTCCTATGATTTGTGCTAAACAAAATAAATGAAATGACAATACTGCTTAAAAAACTGACATGAGACTTGAACTATGGAATATTTGATGGATTGACTATGAGAGGTCATGGAACCAGTTTCTCACTGGGTATGGGTGTACTTATTCTGTTCAACAAAAAGCCCTAAAAGGTTCAAAGTAGCTTAAATGTGGGGTCCTCCCTTTCCATTGGCAGTGTATATATCCGTCTACCACTAGCAAGGAGCCTAAACAGGGAATGTAACAAGTGCATCATTTTTTATGCTTTTCAAGTGATCTGTCATCCTTGCATTTTCATATGTCTGCCATTGAAACACAGATCTCTAAGTTGACCTGAGACCAGGCTGAGGTAAAGTGTCTGTTAAAGACCTGTCAGAAGCCTTTCTGAACAGTTGAATTAGCTGAATTTGCAGAAGGAAATCTGTGTTTTGCTCTTGCCCTGACTGACTGTTTGACCTTGGTCAGTCACTTTACCTCCCTTGCTGTTCAGTTCCACCTACAGCATCAAGGAGGTGGACTAGAGGAGTTCTCCCAACTCTTCTCAGCTGTTCTTTGATTTTTGTGTTTGCCCTTGTGTCCTCAGCAGAGGGCCAGTGAAAGGACCATGAATCGTTAACAGCCAAGGAAGCTCCAGATTTGGCTTCTCAGAACAGAGAATTACTTGAGCTAGGTTAAGTACCCATAAATGGGAATAGTTTGTTACCCTGATTTTCAGTTGAAGCTTCCTGAGGTTTGTGCCACAGTTGAAGTTAAGCTTGGTTTGGGAACCCAGGGGGATGGGAGTCCAGGTAGAATTTGATCCATACTGTCCTTGGGAATTGAATAATCCCAAGAGTTGGGTGAAAATATTCTTTATTCCCCAAACATTTCTTTTCTCCGTCAGGTCCTGAGACTTGAATCCTCTTCGGAGTGTATGCTTCTACTCTTTTGTGATGCCCTGGCATACACTATGCTGGGGACATCACACCAGTCATGGAACCTGCCCAGGAGTCAGGAGGCAGCCTGTAGGGGAAGGTAAGTGCGCTGGTTTGTTTTGTAGCTATGTTGTGTGGCTTTGTGAACTGTTAAGTAATATGCATTTATGCCCTTTGGGATATAAAGTAGCAGTTAAGCTTTATATCCCAAGAAGCATAATAGTTTTAATTGTGCAAAACCGCACAATATAGTTAAAAAATACAACCAAAAGCACAGTCCTTATGCATATCTTTAAAGGCTGACTGCATCTTCCTGCAAGGTTCCATGGCTGGTGTCGCATCTCTTGCATAGTGTTTGTGAGAGCTGTTGATCCCATCAAGGGCAGCCCACCACGGCACCTCAGAAGTGGGGAGCAGTGAGTTTTCCTGTGATTTTTGTGCCGAGTGCCTCCTTTCAGTGTATTTGGCATGGAAACTAGACTTGACAGTTCTTTTTGCAGGATGCCTTTAACCTTAGCTTTAAATGGCTGCAGAGTGTTTGTGTTTGATAAAACCAGTGAGTGAATGGTGGCTCTTTGGGCTGACTTGCCTCCTAGTATTTAGGATGTGAGAATATTCACCCTTCACCCTGCTGCATAGGGGGTGCAGGGCAATGTGTGTGGGTGTGTTCATGAACATCTGGCCACAGAATGGTATGACTGATTTATTCACATGTGAATAATAGCTGACACGGCTTTCTGAATTGTGGAAAAAACAGATTCATCGAACAGGCCACATCGGACAGTGTTCACCCGAGCCATTGAGGCGTGTGATCTCCACTGGCAGGATAGCCATTTGCAGCACATTATCAGCAGTGACCTATACACCAACTACTGTTACCATGACGACACTGAAAACTCCCTCTTTGACTCCCGCGGGTGGCCCCTCTGGCATGGTAAGTGGCCAAACCGGAAAGACATTTCCATGACTTACTTCTTTGTTTAGTTTCTATAGCATTATTGGAGTGGGAGGTAGAGAATTGAGGGATTCATTCAATGGGAGATGGATGAATGCTTGGCACTAGGAGCTGAGTTTTTCATTCAAATCCAAGTTCAGAAATGGTTTCTTGTGTCTTTTTAATAGTATGTTGGGAGAAACATCTTACTATTATATCTTGTTTTTATAGATATATCTGACAGTGGCAACTTTACCCCCTTGACTTTCTGTTTTAGAACATGTTCCTACAGCCTGTGCAAGAGTGGATGCATTACGTTCTCATGGGTACCCCAGAGAAGCATTGAGACTAGCAATAGCTATTGTTAACACTTTAAGACGACAACAACAGAAACAGTTGGAAATGTTCCGAACTCAAAAAAAAGGTGAATGTGAAGGAGTTTGTTTCCATTGGAATGGGATTCTTGGGATGACATCACTAAGTTTTGTGTTCTTGTGGACTAGATGGCTTTTAAAACTTAGAAGCATAGAGATAGCTTACTCAGCTGATTCATAAGAAATTTTAAGCACATTTTTCTTGGTTGAATGTTGTAAGAAGGAGAAATTTTTTTTGTTGTTTGAGTAACTACTTAGTATGTCTGAATTACCTAAAGACAGCTTAGCCAAATACTTTATTTAGTGAAAGTGCATTTTAATTCCAGCAATAAGGACTCTAGAAGCAGACTTCTGTATGCTTGAATCACAGCACTAGGTCCCAGCTGGGTGACCCAAGGCAGTGACCTGACTTCTCTGTGAGTTCTATTATTCCTCTTTGGAATGGTACACAGTAGAGGACCTATCTCCTAGAGTTGTTGAAAAGATTAAAGATTAAATAAAAAATTGATTAAGATTAATTCCTGTAATGCACTTAAAACAAAACCTAGCACATTATGTAAGTACTCTAAAACATTCTAACTAATAATTTGCACATCGAGACATATTATTTCTTTGAAGATTTTATTTAATTATTTGAGAAGCGGAGTTACAGACAGTGAGAGGGAGAGACAGAGAGAGATCTTCCATCCGCTGATTCACTTCCCAAATGGCTACAATGAGCTGATCCGAAGCCAGGAGCCAGGAGCTTCTCCCGGGTCTCCCATGCAGTTGCAGGGGCCCAAGTGCTTGGGCCATTTTCTACCGCTTTCCCAGGCCTTAACAGAGAGCTGGATCTGAAGAGGAGCAGCTGGGACTAGAACTGGTGCCTGTATGGGATGCCGGAGCTGCAGGCCTACTGTGCTGTAGCACTGGCTGCAAGACATATTATTTATTGAAAGTAACTGGGACAAAGCTCTTGGATTTTTCAAGTTCTATAAATGACATTTGATGAGCTGTCAACTGACAGAACTTTAATTTCTGTTTTCTCAGTTTAGTCATCTTTTAAATTTTGAATGAGTATTACAGAGTAATAGTTAAAGGTTATGTTTCAAGCATAAACTCCTGATCAAGAAATGTGTATGCTTTTTCTGATTAATCCATGCATTTGTTCCTTTGATAGGTATAGATTTCATTTTTGTGTTTCTTTGGTACTTGAAACAAAGTTCATTTTCTACTTCACAATTTCATTTTTTATTAAGAAGGATAGTTTAAATTGCTGTTCTGCCTCTGTGTGTGTGTGTGTTGTTGTTGTTGTTGTTGTTTTTAGTCTTCCAGTGATCATACATACTCTTGGAGTACAACTAAAAATTAAAAGTTAATGAAATAGTGTGGAGTTTGGAGAATGTGTTTATTGTTAACTGTTAATGCCCTTTCTATGGGAAGTATTAAGAATGTTAACTAATACTTTTCATTTTCATGGTGAAAAAAATTCCAGTTACAATTTGAACCAAGGAAAGGAGGAAGTTAGGTGTGATGGAAATGGATTAACCCTGATCATCATGACTTTGTCCAGTTCTTGATATTCTTCCTATTATACTGGTGTTTGCAGAATACATTGCTAGGCCCTTTAGAACTTTTTCTGAAATCCTTCTTGCCTTAAACACATACACGTTCTGTAGCCAAAGTTATTTACTTCTAAAAAGCACAACATTCAGGCTAAGGAAGCATTTTGTATAATACAAAAGTAGAGCCAGCTCATAATGAACTTCTAGCTATTTTAACAAAATCATTGATTTTACTAAGAAATGTTCATCTTTGAAAATATGTATAATAAAAATGTTGTAATATCTAGGAAGTTGCAAAGAATAATACTGTTAGTTTGTTTAGATATGTTAAGAATGCATGTTAAGTTAAACTCCTTTAAGATAATTCTGTCACCTAGGTTTAGATCCATTCTTAGACTCATTTTTCTTTTATTCTGCAAGCAATGAAAGCCTATTTTAAACTATTCTTAGCTATTGCTTGGGTTATGTGTCTATACCTAAATCTTTGCATACTTTTTTGTTGCTGTTTGTCCATATTTAAAGACTAGGCTTCTAGTGGCTATTAAAAGTTCAAAGTGCCATAAAAGTTACTTGTGGGTCAACCTCAGAAAATTCTACAAACAATATTCGTAGAAAACACAACATTTCTCTGAGCCGTATACATATTTCTTTAACCAAGCATATGTATTCGGATTTTTCCCAAGAGTATTGCTCATGTTGCTTTTTCTCATATTGGTTATATATAAAGAAGCCAATGACAGAAATCAAAGGGAAAGATCTTTCTAAGGAGTTTAGGACCAGATTTCAGTAACTTTTACTATCTTGGAACAAGCTGTTTTTCACTTCTTTGTACTGGTGGTAGTTGATAGTTCCCAACCAGAAGACTTCTGAAGGAATGCTAGGTTCATGAGATGCTTCTTTAACCATTGACAAGCCAGTGTTTTCCTTTGCATGTTGTTTCTAGATTTTATTATATTTTTCTTAAAGAAGGAGCCATTATTATTTATTACTTTAGTAAACACTTCTTAAAACACTTGGGGCTTTTCTCTCAGCACTCCATGATTTCACCCATAAGTGTTAACATCCTGTGAAGTAAAGGAAAGGGCTATGTTTCACCCAAATTCTATGTTTACTTTTGTAGCAAAGGCCCTCTCTGACATAGTGTGCAAATCCACGATAAAGATGACTTTTCTAAGGTGACAGGGGTAATTTAGCAATAACTACAGGGAGTTCAGGTCTAACCCAAGCTATTGCTGTCCGCAAGTCCTCAATTTAGATGACCCAATGAATACTGACTCCTAGAGAAATCATCTTAATATAGTTGTACAGTTATCCAACTGATAATTCCAAGGAATTTCTTAGGTCTTTCTGATGCCTTTCCTAAAATTTGGAATTCATATTTTTCCCATACAACAATGATTTAACTGTAAGTAGTAGAGTTAGCTCAATACCCTGGACACATGAATTAAATAGATGTTTGGTACTTCTCCTGGGAGTTTTAGTAAAAATTTACAGATGAACCTTTAGAACTCAGGATGTCTTAAAATTTGGGGATTATGATAACCTTTTGATTTGTTTGTTAATTAAAGGGTAATATCTAACAGAATTGAGTACTAATTTGTCAGGATGTTGCTATTAAGTGGTAAAGCCTCACTTCTTCCTACTTTTTTCCCTCCATCTTCCCCTTCTACCCCTGTCAATTCCTTCCCTTACACAGAGCTACCCCATAAAAGCATAACCTCAATAACCAATCTGGAAGGCTGGGTCGGACATCCCCTAGACCCTGTGGGTACTCTTTTCAGTAGCCTTATGGAAGCCTGCCACATGGATGATGATAACTTCTCTGGGTTCTCAGATTTTACAGGTAAAGACATTACAATTTCTCTCATGTGCTTTTCTTTTTGTAAACCCTGAATGGCATTAGTCATTGTTTCTTACAGTATGTGTTATGTGCAGATAATGTGTCGCCAATAGCACCTATGGTTAGCAAAAGAGCAAGGAAATAGCACTCTCATGATTTTTAGGCAGGCTTCTGCAAGCTGGGGAAAGTCTGAGAGTTAGCAGTTTGGCAGCATGTGTCAGTTTTTAAAAAATACGAAGGTACTCCCAAAAGTCCATGAAAAATGGAATTAAAAGGTAAGTTTATTTGGGCACAAAAATTTTGAAATCCATCCTTTTCTAATGAGCATTTTTCCTCATGTACTTTCTAAAGATACTTTGTACACACATGGATTTCAAAATTTTTTCTGCCAAAATATTTCAGTTCCATTTTCTGTGAACTTTTTGAAGTACCTTGTATTTATTCTTTTCTAACCACTTTTCTGCATCTAAGAATGTACCTGTTTTCTAGCACAAAGATACGAAAGAAGGATAAGAAGGATGTGTATCATAGCATTAAAGAAAACTTTAGCTATACTTTAACTTTAACCTTAGCTATACTTTAAGGGTAAAGCATTAAGTATCATCTAAAACTTATGTAACATTCATTCCTTTAAAGCAGTGTTTTGAGATTTCTCCGTAGTTCCTTGAGAGTAAAGACTCGTTCCTCTAAAGACTGCCCAAGGATGGTCCTATTGTAGCTCCCGTGACGTGGTGAGCTCAGCTAATTGTTTTGGTCATCCTAATTCCCCATGTGGTGATGGCCTTCATGGGATACGGGTGACTCAGATTCGTATCAGGAAGGTGAGAGCTATGCATCTGAATGTGATTTTCCTTGAAAGTTTGATGGTTGAAGTTACAGTTTCTACTAGGAGCACCTTACCAGAGTCAAGAGACTGTAGCAGAGGTCTCTCGGATAACAAAACAAGACTTGAGATTGGTTTCATGGGTTGTGTTCTCTACTGTTCTTAATGAGAAGATTCAACAATGTAATAAAAGTGTGGATGCTTTTTTAAAATGCCAGCCTCAAAAATTTTTTAACTGTTGCAGTCATGATGTAGTTTTACTATTATTTAATTGAAGTCTTTTTTCACTGTTTAGTATTCTTATTATATACTCCTAGATTTATAATTTTCTTTGGTGATTCATGTTTAGTAGGAAAAGGAGATTCTAGTCCCCAGAATACATGCATTAAATCACTCTGATTTTTTTTTTAAAAGATTTACTTATTTAAAAGAGAGAGCAGAATAGGTACAAATCTTTCATTTAGTAGTTCACTCCCCAAATGGTGACAACATCAAGGTTTGGACCAAGCCAGGAGCCAGGAACTCCATCCTTCTCACTCCTGTGGGTGGCAGGGGACCAAGTACTTGCACCTACTTCCAGGCACATGAGCAGGAATCTGGCTCAGAAGTGGAGTTTCAGGACTCATACCAGCATTCCAGTATGGGGTGGGGCAGCATTGTAAGTGCTGATTTAACCCACTGTACCACAACACCGGCCCCACGCATGATCACTTTTTAAAAGATTTAAAAACCATGCAATGCTGGCTTTCTCAAAGTCAATAATTCATTTACTAGTACTGGATAGAATAAGTATTTATACTTGTCAAGATACATGCAAAAGTAGTTTCTGAACTCTGATTTCTTTGTGGTGTTTTATAGAAAATCTGGGACAGTGCAAGTCTCTGGAATACCAGCATATACCTGCACACAAATTCTTAGAAGAAGGAGAGTCCTATTTAACACTGGCTGTGGAAGTAGCCCTGATAGGACTGGGACAGCAGCGTGTTATGCCTGATGGGCTGTACACACAAGAGAAAGTTTGTCGGAATGAGGGGCAACTCATTTCTAAGCTTCAGGAAATTGAACTGGATGACACGCTAGTGAAAATTTTTCGCAAGCAAGCAGTCTTCCTATTAGAAGGTAGGTTGATAAAGAATTTTCCACTTATTTAGCCAATTTGATTTAGGGTGGTAATCTTTCTTGTGTTAAGAGTACTTTGAATGCATTTAATGTGGTAGTTAGCATGATTAATATGATAACAAAACATCCAAGATGTGGCTGTCTAAAAAGTAGTGTCTTTAAGTGAAAATGTACAGATATTTGGATTTGTGATATTTGAAGTAGGTGGTCCTGTAGGGTAGCCTGTTAGAGATCAGCACAGTTTAATGCCACAAGCTTTGACAAAGACCTTTTTATTTAGGTTGTCATTCTGAGATAATTGCAATTTTGTTATGTAGTGAGCTGTTACTAGTAGCTCTGTTCCTATTTGATCAATTAAATAAGAAATTAGAAGTTGGTTGGCATTTCTGAATTACTGGCTGTTATGTGATACTTGAGTTTTGAATATATCATATGCATACACTGAAGGACTGAGGACCGCGAGAGTGAATTTCCGCTGCTCTCATTATTTCAGAGGCTTCATCAGGCATAGATTCAGTGAAGAAAATGTTTCATAGAATTTCTAAGGCAAAATCTGATTTTCTTCTTTTCTGTAAGGGCCTAACAAGTTTTGACTGGCACTATTTTTCAGGGTTTTTTCCTTAAAAGGGTAAGTTTAATTAGTATTAGTGGCCTACTCTTCTGTGCAAATTTAAATGGTGTCCAACTGATAAAATTACTTGTATCTCCTAAGCAGTGGGTTTGTTACCTTGGGATTCTCTGTGATTAGTAAACTAATAAAATGTGGTGTTTTCATCTTGTGTTGAGAACACATGAGGGGAAGGGAGCTAGAGAAAATGGCATTTTCAAACCTTTTATTTGTCCAAAACCAGGGATCAATGTGAAGGAAATATATTTTCTTCAGATATATTATATGCATTTATTTACTTTAGAAATACATTTTAAAGGGAAAATGATCTTAAGGTAAATCTAAACATGTTTAATTTTAGAAAAGTTCCTAATGTTAAATTTCTTTTAAACTTAAAATCCCATCTTTGCAAATTTCTGAAATGATCACAATTATTTAATTGTTATTTCCTTTTGGTTTCTTTCCATGTAATTCCATTTGATATAAGCAATACAGTTAGCCATGAATTTTATTTTTATTTTTGTGTATTTATTTTTTAAAGATTTATTTATTTGAAAGAATTATGGAGAGGCAGAAGCAGAGAGAGAGAGAGAGAGAGAGAGAGAGAGAGAGGTCTTCCATCTGCTGGTTTACTCCTCAAATGGTTGCAATGGCCAGAGCTGTGCTGATCTGAAGCCAGGAGCCAGGAGTTTCCTCCGGATCTCCCATTCAAGGGCAGGGTCCAAGGACTTGGGCCATCCTCCACTGCTTTCCCAGGCCACAGCAGAGAGCTGATCGGAAGCGGAACAGCCTGGACTCAAACCAGCACCCATCTGGGATCCGGGCACCACAGGTGGCGGCTTTACCTACTCCAGCACAGCGCCAGCCCCAGCCATGAATTTTATTTATGCTGTGTCATTGGCTCTTATCACTGACTTGACTTCCATCATACTGAAGTTCAGGAAAAAGATGCATGGTTTTCATAATTAATACTGTCTAATACATATTTATCATCTTCCTTTTTAAAATAAGTCTCCGTGTTCATCATTCATGAATACGTTTAAACTTAGTCTTTGGTTAGTCCAGCCCTCACATCAGGTATGAGCTGGGCCTCCTTTCCCAGCCCAGTGGAGCCCGCCAATGGTGGGGGTTGCAGGGCTGGAAGCAGTCCAAAGGGAGGCCAAGGAACCATTTCTGTAAATTGCAAAAGATAAGAGCACCATGACTAAGTTGACTACACTGGAGCTCAAATTTCTTCATGCATTTTCACTCTTCTGCAAATTTCAGGGGCAGGTTAGTTAACAG
This sequence comes from Oryctolagus cuniculus, assembly GCF_051225735.1. NCBI lineage: Eukaryota > Metazoa > Chordata > Mammalia > Lagomorpha > Leporidae > Oryctolagus > Oryctolagus cuniculus. The sequence continues at coordinate 82,182,313 of NC_142880.1, forward strand.
GCCCAGATATGTCAAAAGAGCAAATAATAATCTTATGTTTTGAGTGGTACTCTCTGCTGGCCACAGCATTGGAAGTCTCAAGTGCTGAATGTCAGTTGTTCATTGTTCATCACATTTGAATGTGGTGTTTGCTCTAATTATCAGTCCATAAATATTTCTGTGATACCTAACTGGCTTGTGGGGAGGTATTGGTAACCAGATGTTGAGTACGCATGCCAGCTTTTGCTGAATAGGATTGAAACTTGGAGAGGAAATGGAGGAGAAAGGACTAATACAGGTATTCTATTAAGTTTGCCATAATTAGTCTTTAAAATAGAGTTAGGGTCTTAGCTCTAGTTACTGTAACAAAATACCATAGACCAGTTGACTTAAATAGCACAAATCTACTTCTCACAGTTCTGGAGGCTAGAAAGTCTCCAGATCAAAGTGCCTCTGGAGAGAGCCTTCCACCCTGCTTGAAGACCGCCATCTCTCAACTGTCTCCACGGGACAGAGAAAGTTCTGTGTGCCCCATGCCTCTTTCCTCATTTAACTTTTTATTTTCTCCAGTTATAATCACATTGGGTCTTAGGATTTCAGCATACAAATTTGAGGGGAACCATGTTTGATCAGTACGTGCTGTATAAATGTCCTGAAATGTCACAGTGTACCCCATAAGTATATACAAGTATTACCTGTTCATCAGAAAAATACGTAAAGCTTTATGAGATATAAAAAATTCACTAAAATGACTTTTTAAAAACAAGATTAGTAGATTTGATAAAATTAGAAATTTAGGAGAGATTTTAGTTTGTCTAAGTGAAAAGATAAGTTGTGGGATTCTCAGAGTATTTAAGGAATGAATGGTATAAAATGCTCATAGAAAATCAAATAAAAGTTAAATAATCTAAATTGTATCCTGCTCCTGTCTGATACCCAGTTCAGTAACTTGGTGTTTTTCCTGAACTGTATTTCTTGTATTCTGAACTCTTTGCCAGACTGATAATTCTCATGGAAAACAAATGTATCATGGCTTCTGAGAAGTAGTGTCATGGTTCATAATTCTGGAAATCATGAAACAGATGTTACCCAACGGTGACATGGAAACTCATTTATTGAACACTTTACCGTCACTAAACCTCAGAGTATCTAAGTGCAAAGTAGTTGAACTAACCACTGTGGTTTCCTTTCAAAATTTATTTTAAATGTCTGTGTTTTCCTTCTCAGAGCAGCAGTCAGGACGCACACAGGGGAAGTGGGCTCTGCCACCACACCTGTCAGAGTTTGCTAAGAAATGAATTTGGACAGCTTATATGTAATTTTGCTCTTGACATTGGCCTTCTGGAGCCCAAAGAGTAGTGTAGGTTTCCAGTTATTTTGATTTTCTTTATTTTGGTTATGGTATCAAATGGCTAACTGTTCTTTATTATTATTTTTATTAGTTATTTTATTATTAGTCCCACTTTCTGGGAATTTGTCTCTGTTTCTGCCTGTTGGCAGCAGCAGTGTGGTATTGAGCCCTCAGCCTCAGCCCCTGGCATGTGTGAGCCCCATATAGACTGCTTGGGCCAGAGGTGAGTTCAGAGTGAGGCCGCACAGCCCTGTGCGTCTGCATACCGGCAGCATGGCTGTCACACACAGAGGGGAGCTTTCTCACATTCTGCACGGTTTTATGCTCCAGAGGGTTCTTTGCTCCGAGGTATTTGTATTGTGAAAGAGTCCTGCCCCTTAGTTCTATGGTCCTCATTTTGGCTGTGGGACAATTAGGGTATTGTTCGTGAAATTAAGTCTGCGCTGGATACTGTACCCTGAGGAATTTTTATTGACTCGGAAATTGTACTCCTTTCTACTGTGTCTCTTAGATTAAATTCTTAAGTAGATTAGTTTGCATTTTTGAATATACAAGAAGTGTTAGTTCCCTGTTCAGGAATGTAAACCATGTATACTCTCTTCCCACAGCTGGTCCATATAGTGGTTTAGGCGAAATAATCCATCGGGAGAGCGTTCCAATGCACACATTTGCCAAGTATCTCTTCACCTCTCTCCTACCTCACGATGCTGAATTGGCATACACAATTGCACTGAGAGCAATGCGGTACGTATTCACAGCCCAGCAGGCAGAGGTGGTCCACGTTCCTTTGCTGGGAAAGATGGCCCTCTGACTTCCCATTCATTCGTGTTTCTGCAGCCAGCAGAAAAGCTGACTGAAGTACTTAGGAATGCTTGCTGTGTTGTTGTGGGAGTGATCTGTTTGTTGACTTGTTTTACTTGTAGTTAAAGGAAGGGAAGACTTGTTGTGTCCTTAACTGCTGTCAACTCTTCTGCCACCTGCTACTGCTCACTTTTCTTGAAGATAATATCTTGAATAGAGTACGGTTCTAGGCCAAGTATAATCATAAGACAGCAACAGTTGAAGCCTTCCTGAGTAATTATTTTGGAAAAAACAAAGTTGATTTTTGAAATTGTGGTAAACAGTACATGTCCTTGACCGAATATAAGAAGTGAGGAAGGTGTCTGTACCACCAAGACACATTCGTGGCTGACTGGAGGCTGAGAGAAGATGGCACGTGTCTCATGTTGAAGGAGGCACAGTCAGGGGGCCTCAGGATCTGCCTGCCTCGGTGTGACTGCGTCACCTCACCAGTCCCTTCTCATTAGTAACAGAGGGTTGTTCCGTACCACTCGCCTTTCTGTGTTCACATTGCTTTTTCTAATTTGATAGATTTATGTATTTTTAAAACTGTATTTCTGTATTCAGACGGGCAGAGTGACAGAGGAGGAAAGCGAGAGCTCTTCCATCTGCTGGTTCACTCCCCAGAATGGCCGCAGCAGCCAGGTCTGGGCCAGGCCAAAGCCAGGAGCCTGGAACTCCCCTCAGGCCTCCCCCTTGGGTGCAGGGGCACGAAGACTTGGGCCGTATTCTGCTGCTTTCCCAGGCATATTAGCAGGGAATGGATGGGAAACAGCACCAGGGTCAAACTGGTTATATTGCAGGCTACAGCTTAACCTGCTGTACCACAATGCTGGCCCCCACATCCGATTTTAAAGTTATTCACCAAAAATTGTTTATCATGCATTTGTTAAGATTAATTCTTTTTAATGTGTATAAGGTTTTATTTTTCAGTCCTATGTTTAACCTGTTAAACTTTAAGGACCTAATGGGCACATCCACTTTTCTTAAAACATCAGCTTTTGCTTTTTGCCTTTTTTTTTTGGACAGGCAGAGTTAGACAGTGAGAGAAAGAGACAGAGAGGAAAGGTCTTCCTTCCGTTGGTTCACCCCCAAAATGGCCGCTACGCTGATCCAAAGGCACGAGCCAGGTGCTTCTCCTGGTCTCCCATGCTGGTGCAGGCCCAAGCACTTGGGCCATCCTCCTCTGCCTTCCCGGGCCACAGCAGAGAGCTGGACTGGAAGAGGAGCAACTGGGACTAGAACCCGGCGCCCCAACCGGGACTAGAACCCTGTGCCCATATGGGATGCCAGTGCCGCAGGCGGAGGATTAGCCAAGTGAGCCACAGCTCAGGCCCCAAAAAGTTAAGAATAATAATGGGTTGGGCATTTGACACAGCATTTTTTTTTTATTTGACAGCTAGAGTTATGGACAGTGAGAGAGAGAGAGAGAGATGGAGAGTACTACTTCACCCCCCAAATGGTCGCCATCACTGCTCGGGATGCCCACATCCCATATTGAAATGCCTGGTTAATTTATTGGCTACTCCACTTCAATCCAGCATCCTTGGAATCCAATCCTAGGAGGAGTAGGTGACAGCTCAAGTAGGTGGGTCTCTGCCACCCATGTGGGAGACCTGGATGGAGTTCAGGCTTCTGGCCTTGGCCTGAGCCAACACTGGCTGCTATGGATATTTAAGGAGCGAACCAGTGGATGGAAGATTTCTCTCTGTGCTCGCCCTCTGTCTCTGTCTCTGTTTCTCTCTCTCTCTTATCTCTATCTCTCTTCCTTTCAAGTAAAATGAAAATGAAAATTGTTAGATTTTTAAAATTAACAAAATGCTCTGATGTTTCTAATGGAAAATACAGATTAGACAACGTTATAATTACCTAAAGATAAGCCATATATAGAACTAAAAGCTTAGTGTACTGGAGAATAATTGAATCCTCTAAGAAGCTTGTCATCAAAGGTTCTGTATGTAATCAGAGTGATAGGTGTTCAAAGAGAAATATTTGTCTGTAAATTACCCCGGAGTTACCCTGTCCTTAAAGTGTTAGCTATAGCTTGTATCTGTCAGGAGGCCTCTTTTTATGCAGTGGTAGGTATATGTGTGTATACACCTGTGTGTTAGTGTTTCACATACATTCCTTGGCAGCAAGAAATCTCATTCACCTGTTAAAGAAACATTTCAAGTGCTCGCTTGCCTGTTTTTAACATAAAAAAAAAAAAATCAGTAACTGTCGTAAGTAAAAATCTCCTACCAAATTGTTTTATACCACTTGCTTTATAGTTTCAAGGAAAATAATAAGTAAGTATAGTTCCTGTTCTCACTTCTGGCAGCAGAAATGGAAGTTACCTTATGAAGACAGATGCACAGCTCTATACTTACCAAGTCCTAAGAATTCTACTCTTGTTGTAAAGGCAAGAATGCTAATGTTATAATGCCACTAGGTGCTGTTGCTGCCCCACTGCTGGCATTTCAAGGGTAAAATAGCACAAGGTTTCTGTGCAGTTCCGGCTTAGGTGACGGTGTCTGCCAGCAGAGGAGCTTGTAGGGTTAACACTCAGGAACGCACGCACTCTTCCTTGGTCGCTGCCTAGGCAGCGTCTATAGTGGAGAATGTCGGCAGGGTACCGGGGATTATTCTCTGTCCTTTCTACCTGCCTCTGTTGCCCCACCCAAAGGCCTGCCGTGGCAGGAAGATCGCGTGGCCTGCCAGAGCGTTTCAAGGCAGCCATGGGCACAGGAAGGGAGAGAGAGGCGGCTTGCACGCTTCCTCGGTCCTTCAGAAGAGGATGCTGGGGAAGGTGTTCTCTGGCCTCCTTTTCTCAGCTCGAGGGGTCTTGACGTTCCCACAGCACCTGTGGCAAGACGTGTCTGAATTCAGGGCCCTCTTGAGTTTGTGGGAAAGGTAAATAGCGACCCTGCCCCAAAATCCTGCTGCTTAATTGCCTCTCTTGCCATCCTTTCTAATGCTCACAACCACTTGTCCCCAGATAAAAGGAGCGCAGAGTGAGCCCTTTTGGTTCCCTGAGCAATAACTGGTTTTGGGCAGCTCTCTCCAAAGGATAGCCTCGCTTGCTGATCTTGCCAGCTCGTCCTAGTCTCAGGTTATGACTCGGTACTCCCTTACTCTGGAGTACCTGAATGATGGCCAGGGTCTTGATGATTGCAAAAAAAATTCAGTCTCTGATCTCTTTGGTAATTAAAAGACATCACTAGGTACTTTGACTTAGTGCTTAAGACACTTGCCTCTGTTTTTTTTTCTTTAAAGATTTATTTATATATTTATTTATTTATTTGAAAGTCAGAATTACAGAGGAGGGAAGACAGAGCCATCATCCATTTGCTGGTTCACTCCCCAGATGGCTGCAGTGGTCAGGGTTGGGCCAGACCAAAGCTAGCAGTCAGCAGCTTCTTCCTGGTCTCCCACGTGGGTACAGGGATCCAGGGACTTGGGCCATCTTCTGCTGCTTTTCCCAAGCCATTGGCAAGGAGCTGGGTTAGAAGTGGAGCAGCTGGGACTTGAACCAGTGTCTGTATGGGATGCCGGCACTGCAGGCACTGGCTTTACTCTACACCACGATGCCAGCGCTGAAACTTGCATCTTGGTGTCAGGGCTTGAGTTCGGAGCTTGGGTTCCATGCCCGGCTCAGGCTCCTGACCCGAGTTCCTGCTCCTGCAGATCTGATTCCTGCCACCACATGTAGACCTGGACTGGCATCCTGGTCCCCTGGCTTTTGACCCGATCCTCACTTTTGCAGTCATCTGGAGAATGAACTAATGGTTGGAAGCTCTCTCCTCTCTTTCATCTCCTTCTTTTTGCTTCTCAAATAAAAAAGTTATTTCTTTAAAAAAAAAAGAAAGAAAAATTATCACTAACAAAGCAAAGCATGTGCTTTTGCTTTCAAGAATTATTTCTTACTTGTGAACATATTCTTAATCAAAGTTAGATTGATTGAAGCCAGAAGTCACTGAATTTGTGCAAAACTGTCAAGGGATAGATACTTGAATCAGTTGGGTTCATCTTCTTTGATGTGATAGATAGAGCATATTGGTATGATGGTGGAACATACTCTGACTTGATATTCCTGAAGTCGCAAGGAGGAGTTCTGTAGGGAGTATGGATGCATGAAAGGGAGATGAGTTTTGCTGTACTTCTCTTATTTTATGATTAGTAAGTTAAGCTTTTTCATCTTAGCTGCCCACTGATTCCTGAGTGTCGTAATCTGTGTTAAACATCTATTTCACTCTCGGTTTTTGTTGATTTTTAATGAATGATATTACCCAAAGCTATACGTAGACCCCAGGACGTGTAGCTCAGAGGTCTGCAGTGAGAGCATCTTTGTTTCCTTTAGGTTTGGAAGTGAGCAGCAGCAAGACAACTTAGCATGTAGAAGGCGGTGCTGCTGACCCGGCCGGAACGGTTCCTCCCAGCATCTACTGCTCCTCTAGCCTCTGCTGGCCAGGCCTGTGGCCAAGTAGTAACTAGAGGTTCTCTGTCATCTCTTTATAGGTTACTAGTATTGGAATCTACTGCTCCAACGGGAGACCTCACCCGCCCACACCACATTGCATCAGTTGTTCCCAACCGATACCCTCGTTGGTTCACTCTAAGCCACATTGAATCCCAGCAGTGTGAACTGGCATCCACCATGTTAACTGCAGCCAAAGGTACTGTGTTGTCCCCAGGCCTTACAACCGCTTCCTTAGTTCCCACCCCCGCCCGCCTCCAAGAGCGGTGTTTCCTACCAGGTTCTCAGCAGTGATATTAATATCAGATAGGTTGTAAGGAATCCTTTTCCAGAAATACTAGCTTATGAGGCACAATGAAGCCTGGCATTTTCCTCACTTAATGTGTTACGAAGCTTGTTGCTGGCAGAGTTCAGGTTTGCTATCATGCCAAGAAAATGTCAACGAATGAGATTCAGAAGCAGATGAAAACATTCAGTTACTTTTTTTTCTCTTGGTCTCTTAACTGATCTCCAACAACACGTAATCAGGAACTAGGAGAGCTGTGTGCTGTATTGTGTTGGTTCTGGTTTGTGTGTAATTTTAGTCATTTGGGGTAGGTCCCGGTGACTCTGTGAAGGTCAGATTCATACACATTGCAGTAAGTACAGGATACTCAGCTGTATCATCTGCCATTTGCGAACATGTCAGGTAAATTAACTTGTGCTTTATAATTTTTTTGCTATGTGTGAGTATATGTGTGTATGTGTGTGTCTGTGTGTGGTTGTACTTTCTTTGGTTTATTTTGCTTTGCTTTCATTTGATTTGGTTTGGTTTGGTTTTCCCTTGTTCATTACAGGCGATGTTCGGAGGCTGGAAACAGTATTAGAATCCATCCAGAAAAACATTCACTCCTCATCACACATCTTCAAGCTTGCCCAAGACGCATTTAAAATAGCAACTCTCATGGACAGTTTGCCAGACATCACTCTTTTGAAAGTGTCTCTGGAGCTGGGTCTGCAGGTACATGACTGGTGGTCTTTCCTGGGGAACCAAGGACTGCTAAATAAAGGCACCTCTTAAGGTTGTTTTTGTTTGTTTGCTTGAGTTTTTAAGTGCAGATAAATGACTCTGGAGTGCAAATTGTTGGCCTTCAGAAGGCAGTGAATTCTGCGTTTCAGAGCTCTGGTCACTCCCAGCTGAACCAGGCTGCGGTCTGAGGTACAGGGGCTGTACATTTAAAAGCCTTATTTGTGTCTTTCAATTAAAAAATCATTTCTGAATTGCAGGCCTTCACGTCGTGTTTCTCCCTGGCATGAATAGAGAATAATTATTGCTAGTAAGAGACAGATACTGATGTTTACATTTGGAAATCCTAGCTCCTTTTTATTATAACATTCAGAAAACTAGGGAGAAGAGGGTGATTAGGCCTGGGTGTAGCTTCACGTTTCAGCAGCGTGTTGTAGGGACATTATGAGTTAATCATGCAGGTAGATGTTTGCTGCCTTATAGTTTTGTTTTTGTCTTTTTTTTTTAACAGATTGCTATATAAACCATAATCTGAAGTTTGTTTTTACTTTTCTCACAGACTCTCTATTAACATTTGCTTTTTATTTTCTCCATTAAAATAAAAAGAATGCCCTGATTAGATGATTAATCTGATGTAAGCTACAGATTCTCCTTAACAGTGATTAGTCAAGTTTAAAGAATTGGATCACAGGAAAATACGCATACCACTGTGACGAGAGAGTAATGTACAAACAGAGGTTATAGGAAATTGATTTGAAGCTATACACTGACAGTTTGAAAGTTCTGTCTTAAAAATAAATCAGTTTTACTTGACATTTTTGTTGTTATCATTTGCTTCATCTTAAAGGTAGATGAAGATAGAACCGTTAATATAAGCTTCCTGGTTATTCAGAGCCCTTGGTAAATGACAAATTAGTGAGAGCTTACTCCCTGCTTTCTTTCTCAAACCTAAGAAGGAATGCCACAGGGCCCCTAGATGTTCTGTATCTTAAAGAATGAAGGAAGGGGCGGGAGTAGTGTAAGAGTAGTGCCCACGTTGGAGGGTCTGGTGTGAAACCCAGCTCCTCCCCCACTGCTGATCCCGCTTGTTACTGAAGCACTCCCTGGGGGAGGCAGCAGGTGAGTCCTTGCCGTGCATGGGGGGACCTGCATTGAGTTCCTGGCTCCTGGCTTCAGTCTAGCCCAGCTCTGGCTGTTGCAGGCATTTGGGGAATGAACCAGTGGATGGATGGACCTTTTTCTCTCTGTCTCTCAAATTAAATGAAAATAAATAGTTATTTTTTAAAAAGTGGAAAAATCAGATTACTGATGATACTAATGATGATTTCTTTGCATAGACTGGGGGTTATCTTTGTAGTCACCAGAAAAAGAGCAGCCTGAGATTGAAGAAATGCCTAAAATGGTGTTTTCTTAATATTTATTTATTTATTTGAAAGGCAGGGTTACACATTGAGAGAAGGTGAGGCAGAGAGAGAGAGGTCGCCCTTCCATCCACTGGTTCACTCCCCAGTTGGCCACAACAGCGAGAGCTGCGCCGATCCGAAGCCGGGAGCCAGGAGCTTCTTCCAGGCTCCCATGCAGGTGCAGGGGCCCAAGGACTTGAGCCATCCTCCACTGCTTTCCCAGGCCATAGAAGAGAGCTGGATCGGAAGTGGAACCGTCAGGACTAGAACGGGCGCCCATATGGGATGCCAGCGCTTCAGGCCAGGGCGTTAACCCACTGTGCCACAGGGCCAGCCCCCTATAATGGTTTTTTTTTTAAAGTGCTTCTTTGTTCACTAAGAGTCCCTGGTTAGGACGATTCACAAGGAGTATCAGAAAGCACGCTGTGGAATGTTGAAGCTGAGGAGGTGAAGGCTTGGACTGTGTTTCATGTGCTAGCTCAGCTCCTGATGCTGTGGGTGGGAAGAGAGAGTGACCTGCCCAGGATGCCACGCCTGGTCAGTGGGCTCAGCAAGACTGGACAGGCCAGCTGGGGAGCCACAGACAAAGCCAAATTCCTAGAAAGATCTTTACTCGTAGAGAGTATGCCTCGTAGTTCATACCATGGAATGAATTGGTTTCCTTTCCCATTGACTAGGGTAATCTACCAAATCATTTCGTTATCTTGTCTTTATAGGTTATGCGGATGACACTGTCTACCTTAAATTGGCGACGGCGGGAGATGGTGAGGTGGCTGGTCACGTGTGCTACTGAAGTCGGTGAGTCAGCTCTGGTACTTGATGGTGGGATGTAACGTCATTTGCAGATAGGAGGCCATTTTCACTTTTACCGGGACTTTTGCAAGCTTTCTGCCCTTCTAGGCCCGGCTTCCTTCCCTTACTCCCTTAGCTGCAAACACGCAGTTGGATTTTTCATCTTCTAAGCTATCACCTTTTGTGGAGCTCCAACCTCTTACTTAAAATAGGTTGTCCGTAAGAATGTGTTTTAGGCAGCTCTTGTGAAGGTCCCTGGTTGCATTGAGTTTCCATCGTCTTGTGAGGGTATACACTTCTCACTGGGTCCAGCAGAGAAGGAGGATTTCCACGGGATGTGGACTGGGCGAGCTCTGAGATACGTGGGAAATGGTAGTGGGAGGCTCTTCAGCCAGCTCTTCCCCCTCCTCACCAGTAGATGAGGACCAGAGAAAACCACACTGCTGGTGAGATTCCCAGCCCAACGTAACGCAGTTTCCAGCAAACGCTCAGTGAACGTTCGGTCTTTTCTTCCTATTTGCACCAGAAAAGGACATACACCTCTTGCTGAGAAGACACTGCCAGCTCAGTGTCTAGGTACTGACACAGGGCCCAGCGCCAGGGCTATGGCGTAGCTGGTAAAGCCGCCGTCTGCAGCACACTGGCTTCCCGAAAGGGCACGGGTTCGAGTTCCAGCTGTTCTGCTTCCAGTCAGCTCCTTGCTAATGCACGTGGGAAAGCAGTGGAGAATGGCCCACGTGTTGGGGCGTCTGAACACACATGGGAGACTTGGGTGAAGCTCTTGGCTCCTGGCTTTGATCTGGCCTAGGTCTGGCCATTGTGGCCTTTTGGGAAGTGAACTAGCAGATGAAAGATCTCTCTCTCTCTCTCCCTCTCTCTCTCTCTCTCTCTCTCTCTCTCTCTAGCTTTGCCTTTCAAATAAATAAAATAAATCTTTTTAAAGATTTTTTAAAAATAAATACAGCAGACACTGTAAAATCATTTTCTTGTCTTTTTTGTGATGTTTTGTTACCTTAGAAAACAGGGACTTGGTTGTAATATAAAAATTGTGTTTAGGTTATCGAAGTCATGTTTTAGTGAAGAAATAGGATATGATTGCAGTTCAGGCTCTGCCGTGCAGTTCCTGTCTCCTTGCACCAGGACAGGCACAGCACCTTTCTTCAGATTGCTTACCTTCAGGTGAGGCATATTTGGGTCTGTGTACTTAAAATGGTCGTTTGCAAGACCTGAGCCATTTCCAACATCTGTGGTCTGCTTGTGTTGACTTTCTTTTCTCTTGATTATGGATCGCATTTTCCTGTGTCTAGAATTGTTGGCGTGTGTGTACTTTAGATTTGCACACCGTGTAAAGTTCCTGTCTGGTGAGGGTTGCACTTTTGCTGCCTCAAATTCTGTGCTGGCTAACCGACAGGAGGTCCCAGTGAACTAGACACCATTAGCAAGGAGCCACTGTCTGAATGGCAAACAGCACAGTACAAATACCAGCTACCAAGGGGATTCCTTCTTTATTAGAGGAAGTTCATGTTCCTTTCAGGCATCTCACTTACTAGCAGTCCGAAATAACCTTCTTCTCCAAGGTGGCCCCCAGGCACGTTACCTTACAGGCCTAGCTGGTGTGCTGTGTTGGTTAACAATGTAAGCATTGATAGAAAAGTAGGAATCAGGCGAGACCTCTGGCCAGCCTCCGTGTCGGTGACAGACTTGGTTGTGTTCCTTGCAGGTGTTTATGCCCTGGACAGCATCATGCAGAGCTGGTTTACACTGTTTACTCCCACCGAGGCCACAAGTATAGTTGCGACGACGGTGATGTCCAACAGCACCATTGTCCGCCTCCACCTGGACTGCCACCAGCAGGAAAAGCTGGCCAGCAGTGCCCGGACCCTCGCGTTGCAGTGTGCCATGAAGGACCCTCAGAACTGTGCCCTCTCTGCGCTAACCCTTTGTGAGAAGGATCACATAGCTTTTGAGACGGCTTACCAAATTGTTCTTGACGCTGCTACAACCGGCATGAGCTACACACAGCTCTTCACCATAGCACGGTACATGGAGCACCGCGGGTACCCCATGAGGGCCTATAAGCTGGCCACCCTGGCCATGACCCATCTCAACCTGAGCTACAATCAGGACACGCACCCTGCCATTAATGATGTTTTGTGGGCCTGTGCGCTTAGCCACTCCCTTGGTAAAAATGAGCTTGCAGCTATAATACCTCTGGTGGTCAAAAGTGTCAAGTGTGCAACGGTACTGTCAGACATTTTGCGCAGGTGCACGCTGACCACTCCCGGCGTGGTGGGGCTGCACGGAAGGAGGAACTCTGGTAAGCTCATGTCGCTGGACAAAGCCCCCTTGAGGCAGCTCTTGGATGCCACGATCGGGGCCTACATCAACACGACGCACTCGCGACTCACACACATCAGTCCTCGGCACTACAGTGAGTTCATCGAATTCCTCAGCAAGGCCCGAGAGACCTTCCTAATGGCGCATGATGGACACATTCAGTTTACACAGTTTATTGACAACCTGAAGCAAATCTACAAAGGCAAAAAGAAACTGATGATGTTGGTTCGGGAGAGGTTTGGTTGATGGAACTTGTATGAATGGGGGCGGGGGGTGGGAAGGGAGGGATGGTTTGTTTTTACTTGAGCCTGCCTTTGTACCCTTTTTAACTTAAAAGAACAGAGCCACACCGGTATTATATGTGTATAGTTCTATTGTGTTTGCAGACTAAATTGTCATGTTGTGAAAGTTTGCGTGTTTTTAAAATCTTTTTCCCTTTTTCTTTTTCTTTTTAAAATTTCTCTTCTTTCTTTCGTTCTTTTTTTATTTTCAGTTTTGTATGAGAGAGAGGTTAAAAAGGTTTGGTTTACACTGAGTATATGTTGTCAAGTGGCAAAAGTCCACATAGCTCTCCTGTTTTCTGTATACGTTCACAGCCTCAAAAAAAAAAAAAAAAACCAATTGAAATGGCTTTAAAAACCAAACAAAACACCTCCATCCTGTGATAAGTACCTCGAATGGATTCAGCTTTACTCCTTTGTAACTCATCTTTACATTTTCAGCATATTTAAACAAACCAACAAAATGAAATACTAATAGTGAAAAGGCTGACCCACGTGGCTTTGCAGTGCTGTTCGTCCAGAAGCATGGCACACGATGCTTGTGCATGTGGAAACTTAGCGACTGTCAACATACATTCTCAGGGATTTATCCAAAAAAAAATTAAAAAAAAGAATGAGAGCATTTATTGTACTGTATATATATTATAGTATATGTCTGAATATTGAAAATATAACATTAACTAATTTATAAAAAATATTCTATGTAATGCAAAATACTTGAAGCTGCAGTAGCTTGGTTTTAAACAAAAACAAAAAAACTGAGAGAAAACCTATCAGAAGGACTAAAAGTGCGCCTTGCTTCAGGGTTGGCTCAGGTGGTGAACTTCATGCCGGGCATCTATGCAGAGCCACCTTTTGGATTGCATGGTTGGACTGAGATCTATTGGGAGAAACTATATATGTATATATATTTATACAACTTATGTATACATATATATGTATACACACAGACACACACAACACCAACAACCACTACACCACACATGCTTATAACAGGCACTAGAATAAAGAGGAACAACAAAATACAGAGCCAGAGCAGCAAGCCTTAGCATTAAGAATACGCAGTATGCCGGAACTGGGGTTCGTGCCTCCTAGCCTAGGAAACTTAAGAAGAAATATCCTTTGACACAGAACGCAAAATGTTTTCCAAAACAATTGACATATGATACATTACGCCTTTGCAGTGAGCTAATAATAAGCTAACCTTTGTGCACAAATAACATTATATATATTATATATCTATTCTGCATAGGTATTTTGACTTTGTGCAGGACAGAAAGTTGTGTAGGTATGACTGTTCTACTTTTCAGTTTTCTTTCCCTTTTTTTTAAATATATTTTATTTTCTCTAGAATTACTCAAAACAAAAGCAGCCTTCTATCTTGCCTTGTCTTAATGCTTTAAAATAACCAAACTGGAGATCTAACTACCAAACTGTTCATTATATTATTAAATACCAACTTTGGTTACAGTATAGTGTCTTTACTTTAGCTGATGGTTCTGTAACCTTGTGCTTTTTAAAGCAATTTTTATGTTTTGGTGCAAAAGTTGTCCAGTGTCTCTTGTTCCCTTCATTAGAGAACATGCTAGAGGTATGTTTGTAGGTATTTTTGTTTAGAAAAACTATTTCATGCGTTCCATTTTATTTATTATAATAGGTAAAAAGAAAAAAAAAAGGTTGTACTTCATCACCCATGTAAACATGCTCATGAAGTTGAAAGTAATTAAGATTTGATACACTGATATCAATTTATTTATGTAACTAAATCACTGTTTTATAAACTTGTTAATGATCAACAATTTTTGTTTTGATTAAAATTAGTTTTTTGAAAGTTGATTCTGCCTCCTTTATGGTATACCTCTTACTACACTTACACTTGGTGATTAGTATGTCTTAGAGTTTAACTGTGCTCCCTCATTTGGTAAATATTGATGTACTAATTTGCAGGCGCTGTAGTAGGCTCCAGATAGACAATGGTGACCAAAACCAGACCCTGAAGCTTACTCTCGGCTTACTGGAGAAGACAGGCATAAATCTGATCATTGCAAAGATAAATCAGAAGGCGGAAGAGCTAAGTTAGTCTGTACATTGGTCATTCCTCCCTAATTTAGGATGTACTCGATTAGTTCATGAATGCTGAGTTTGTGAGGTATTGTTTTATGTGTGGTGTAAAAGGAAATCACATCACAAGGAGTAAATGCTACATGCACAGTATAAGTATCTGTGCCACTCCATCTCCACCGAAAATTATATGCAGAATGATTGTGCGTGTATGTGTGTGTGTATGCATCAAAAAATCACAAAATTTACCATCTGTAGAGTGGAACAGTGTTGAGTATGTTTATGTACTGTTGTAATATAGAACCTTCTCATCTTGGAGAACTAAGCTACAGTTAAATAGGTGTCCTTTCGCCCCTCCCGCCGACCCCTAACTGCTACTCCACTTTCTACTTCTGTGATATCTCCCATAAGTGAAATCATACAGTATGCACCTTGGTGTGACTAGCTGAATTTCTTGGCTGTTATGAGTAATGCTACTGCAAACACAGGTTTGGAAATACCTCTTTGAGACCCTGCTTTCAATTCTTGTGGATACAGACCCAGAAACGAGATTGACAGATGCTTTCCTAAAGCTGTAGTTTGCGGAATACTTATTCTCCTGAAATATTTTAAAAATTTGTCTTTGGGACCCATTCTTAATTGTAGGTTCCAGATATCAAGAAGTTGAGCCACTGGTGAAAGTTAAGATAAATGAGTTTAAGGTGACGTTTAAAATTCCATTAATGACAAGTAAATAAAAATTATGAAGTAGTATGAGTTTGTTCTTTTTTGCAACTTGCTTTTGTATAAGTTGATAGAGCTTAAGGGCAAATACAAATTCATAAAACAGTGGCACACTTCACGGTGACACAGACTGCTAGAAAGAAGTGGCATCAAAGGATGAAGTGGCTTCTGGTAGCCAAGATTTTAAGATCTCTGGTGGACGTAGTCAGGGCTCATTCAGTATCTTTGCAGAGCTTTTGGGATTACCATGGGTCTTTATAAAATAGAGTCGGAGACCAAGGATGACCAGCAGATGAACTGGAATGACTTCCCCACCCCCACCCCCCGTTTTTGCCAGCACTCCTGAACCACCATGCCTCTGGCCAAGCAGACAGATGCACTGACTGGATGTGCCCATGTTGTCTCATCCTGCTGCTGGCCTGCTGTGACCGAAGCCTTGAGGATGTTAAAACTTAGAGAGCAAGAAGGAGAAATAGAAGTGAGAAGCTTAGATAATTCAGCAAGAGAGTTTATTCCCCACTGGGGGCTGGACAGGAATTCCATGTTTTTGGTGCTCTTTGACTTCGGATTTCATTTGAGAATAGAAGTTACGGTTTCAGGCAAATGAGTACTAAGATGAATAAAGACCAGTGTTACTGTAGTCACAACGCTGCAGTAGTACAATAGTAATAGCAGGAAACACCGGATATTTAGGAAACAGCATTCCTCAAGTCGCTGTTAAATGGCAGCTGGCTCAGGAATTAATGAGTGGTCAATGGAAGGTAGGGAAATCTAAGAGAAAATTATTAAGTAACTTGATAAAAAAGAAATGTGTGGGGTGGATTTTATTTGTTTGAGAGACAGAGCACCTCGCCACTGGTTCACTCCCCGAAGACCACGATAGCTGAGACTGGACTAGGCTGAAGCCAGTAAGCTTGAGTCATCACCCCCGCCTCCCATCAGGGAGCCAGAGCGAGCCCGCCGACCCTGGCACTCTGATGAGGGACACTGGCATCTGACCACGTACTGCTTTGTAAAAAGTGCGGAGAGGGAGCTCTTCCATTTGCTGGTTCACTCGTCAAATGTCTTCAACAGCAAGGGCTGGGCCAGGTGAAGCCAGGAGCCCAGAACCCAATCTGGGTCTCCTATGTGGGTGGCAGGGCCCCAGTTACTTGAGCCATCCATCACCTGCTGCCTCCCAGGGTGGGCCAGTAGGAAGCTGGAGTCTGGAGCAGGATTCGATCCAGGCACTCATCTGGCATTTCAACTTGCTTTAGTCACTAAGAAAACACCCCATGCCTGTGGTAAGATTTAAGATGAATTGTTTTACACCAGTATGTGGACCAATTCAGCACAGCTTAGACAAATGAGGAATAAAATGTATGAAGGATTCTGAATGATTCATTCAGCAAACATTTAAAAAAAAAAAAAGGCATGACAGGCCAGGGTCTAGGCACAAAAGACAAGAAATCATAAAGCATAAAGCAAAGTGCCTATTTTCATGGAACATACTCCACTGGGTGGTGACATGTAAGCAGTGTATTATTGGCTGATATTTATAAGAAAAAGCAGGAGCGAAGGGGGTCCGTTTTTGGTAGAATGGTCAGGAAGGCCCTCTGGTACAGCAAAGCATGAACAGATGCCTGAAGGAAGGGAGTTTAGGGCAGGTGGAAATGTGGGAAGGTGCCAGCTAAGCTGAAAGCCATCAGCAGAAGGATCTGCAGATGTGCACAGGGCGAGAGAGGAGGAAGCGGTCGGGTCCAAGGGCAGGAGAGGAAGCTGTGGATCCCAGCAGGGCTTGTAGGTCCCAGGAAAGACTTCCACTCTGAAGGAGGCAAACCAGGAGGAATCAAGTGATCTGACTTATGAGGTGAGATTCTCTGGCTGCTGTTAGTGTGATTGGGACAGCAAGAGAGAAACGGGGATATGAATTAGGAGGCTACTAGAAAAATCCAGGCCCCCCCCAAAAAAAATGGAGCTGGGATCCTGTGGGGGTGGTGAGGATGGTGAGGAGCATAACCCTGGGAAGTTGCCGCCTTTTCCTGATACTAGATGTGGCGTGAAAAAGAGACACGGAATTTTCAATGAGCAACCGGAAGTGGTCGGTAGCTGAACTGGGGAAGGTGCCTGGGAGCAAGGTCTTCGGAGGACAGGGAGTGGAGTTCTGAACGTGGCAAAATCTGCAATGCCAGAAAGACAGCCACGTGGAGCCATCAAATGGGAGTAAGTGCACAAGAAAGCCCAGGGCTGGACAGACAGACTTGAGTCCTCAGTGTCAGACGTTGTATGCAGCCATGAGACTGGGCACGAAGCGAACTTGATCCCAAGATGGTCTTGAAAGCGTCTGCTTCCTGGCCTGGACTGTGACGCTGAGCCTGCCAGTCCATCCTCCTCTGGCTGACCAAACGGGCACTTGTCCACTACTCAGTCTGCTGCTCTTTCTTGTCTTTGTTCTCTGCACACGGGCTTCAAACTCTCTTAAAATAGCTAACTAGGTGCTCCACGGAGAGACAGGAGATGCTGGAGACGGACTGACTTCCCTGAGCTCCGGTTTGTAAAATCCCAGGAAGACCCCACCAAGACTCGGATACAGGGGGAGGGTCCTGGAGCACAGACATGGCCAAGGAGGGGGCCTGATTTATGGGGGTGGGGGGCTCCAGAGAAAAGTGGTTTCTTTCCAGCTGTTTGATCATGTGTGCCTTCCATGCCTGGAGCAGTAACGGCCTACTGAGGGACAGCCTTGAAAATGTAAGTACCTTGTGAGTGATCTGAACTTCTCTGATACTCTGCTGTCATCTGGCAAGACTGATAGATTTTCTACATTTTGGAGACCCGTCGTGGTTGCTTAAAAACCAGATGAAGAAGCTACAGTCCTTATTCCTCCCTACTTTTAATTTTTTTGTTTTTGTAGTTGTTTATTCTGAGCTTTCCAAACACACAGAAAAGTCTAGAGTAGCAAGATGAAAACTGGACTTTCTAAATGTCCACATTCGCTGCAGAACTAAAAGTGTGGCAACTGACACTCATGGGTCTGCGATGCTGGCATCTCATGTGGGCGCTGCTTCAAATTCCAGCTGGTCCACTCCAGTCCAGCTATGGGAAAGCAGTGGAAGATGGCCCTGGTGCTTGGGTCCCTGCACCCACAGGGGAGACCTGGAAGAAGCGCCTGGCTTCGGTCTGGCACTGCCCTGGCTGTTGTGGCCATTTAGGGAGTGAACCAATGGATGGAAGATTCCCCCTCCCTCTCTCTCTCTCTCTCTCCCCCTCTCTCTCCCTGTGTGTGTGTGTGTGTCCTCTCTCTGTAACTCTGCCTTTCAAATAACTAAATAAATCTTTAAAACACATGCTGAGCACTGCTGGGATGCGTGGCTGCAGCACAGGGAACCCAGTTCTAACGGGAAAGGGAGAAAACAGCCGCTTCCTCTCTGCACTCAGCCAAATGGACACACCTTCCTACTGGAAGTTGGGAGAAGAATGAAGAAACTTTTTAAATCTGCTTTTTGAAAGAATTGCCATAGTTCAGTGCATTAAAAATTCAAAAACCGAAACTTCAGCTCCCCTGATAAATCCTAACTTGAGGGATGGGGACCTTTAATTATAAGCATAGAAAGAGGAATTTTGCTCTTCCTCCATGAATTTATTTTTAAGATTATTTAAAACACAGGAGAAAGGGAGAGGAGAGGAGAGGAGAGGAGAGGAGAGGAGAGGAGAGGAGAGGAGAGGAGGGGGGAGGGGAGGGGAGGGGAGGAGAGGGGAGGAGAGGAGAGGAGGGGAGAAGAGAGGAGAGGAGAGGAGAGGAGGGGAGAGGAGGGGGGAGGGGAGGGGAGGGGAGGGGAGGAGAGGAGAGGAGAGGAGAGATGGCTGCAATGGTCAGGGCTGAGCCAGGCTGAAGCCAGGAGTCAAGAACTCCATCTGGGGCCAGTGCTGTGGTGTAGCAGCTAAGACTGCCACCTGCAGTGCCAGCACCCTATATGGGTACCGGTTCGAGTTCTGGCTGCTCCACTTCTGATCCAGTTCTCTGCTGTGGCCTGGGAAAGCAGTAGAAGATGCCCCAAGTCTTTGGGCCCCTGAACCCACGTGGGAGACCCGGAAGAAGCTCCTGGCTCCTGGCTTTGGATCAGCACTGCTGCAGCGGTTACAGCCAATTGAGGAGTGAACCAACTGGTGGAAGACCTCTCTCTCTCTCTCTCTCTCTCTCTCTGCCCCTCCTTCTCTCTCCATGTAACTCTGACTTTCAAATAAATAAATAAATAAATCTTAAAAAAAAAAAAGAACTCCATTTGGGTCTCCCACGTGGGTGCAAGGCCTAAGCATCAGCAGGAATCTGGACAGGAAGTGGAGCAGCTGGGACTCGAACCAGCTTTTTGATATGGGAGGCCGGCCTTGCAAGCAGCGGCTTAACTTGCTGACAGACCACAACACTAGCTTCCACCAATGATTTTTAAATGGCCTGCTGCCTTGTAGAGATGTGCCATTAGGTGATACAAAATGTAGAAACATTGGCAGGTGCTTCAGCACGGTTTGAGCGCTGATTCTGCTTTACATCAGCACGCTGTGCACATCTGCACATCTGCACTGGGAGGGGGTTAGGGACCCGTGCTCACACAGTGGTCCTAGAATACGGTTCTGCTTATCAGGACCATAATAGCAATCACAGTACTGATGGCAAACACATCTGCTTTAGACTTACTGTGTGCCTGGCACTATTTCTGTGTATAGATCACCTCATTCATTTTCTTCACAGCCGTCCTGTGAGGCATGTGTTACCGTCTGCCTTATTTTACCAATGAAGACACTGAGACACAGGTTGCCCAGTGTTAGTAAGTGGCGGATTCAAACCCTGGCAACTGGCTCCCAAGCTCGCAAGTCCCATCATAAGCAAGCACACTACACCACTTCCCATGGAATTAATTGTGGGCTAAACACCAGAGGATCTTTCTCTTGGTGAAAACTGTTAGTAGACACCAAAACCATTAGCAAGAAAACTCTCTTGAAACAAGTCTAATGAATTTAAAAATTTTTTTAATTATTTGGGAGAGAGAAAGAGAGAGAGAGAGAGAGAGAGAGAGAGAGAGAGATCTCCCATCCACTGGTTCATTTTCCATAAGCCTACAACAGCCAGGACTGGGCCAGACAAAAGCAGGAGCCAGGAAGTGCATCCAGGTCTCCCATGTGGGTAGCAGGCACCTAACCACTTGAGCCATCACCTGCTGCCTCCCAGGGTCTGCGTTAGCAGGAATCTGGAAGTGGGAGTGCAGCTGGGACTCAAATCCAAGCACTCTGATTTGTGATGCCGGCATCTCACGCAACATCGTAAGTGTGTGCCATACACCTGTCCCAGGGCAACACTGCAGGCCTGATGGCTCCTGCAGCCAGCGATGTGTTAGCCCCCGCGCACACAACCTGTAGCCTCCCTGGGTGCACCGGGTCGGCACGCGGAGCTCGAGCCGCACCTGCACCCACTGCCGGCCCACCCAGCCTTGTTGTCTCGATGAGTCAGACCTCGGACCCACAGCTGCCCCCGCTGGCGGCAAGACCACGCCACCCAGCTTGCACACGAGGCGCCAGCACGCTTCGTTTGTGGATGAAACTCCCCGAATCAGTTTGGATGGCTGTCATTCTGAGAGATCTGGGAGAGCCGGAACCAGTGCTGGTGTGCGGAAGACGTTTCTGCAGACTGCTAGGCAGTCTCCGCGCCCTTCGGTCCCTCCGGGCTGTCACGAGCGCGCTGCCCACGGCTCAGGGGGAATCCCTCTGTCCCCACGCCTTCTCAAGGCTCTTTCCCCGAACACTCAGTCCGACAGAAGCTCCACCACACACAGCTCAGAGGCCGCAGTGGGTCCCTCGGAGGCCTCGCGGCTGGCTCCCGGTCTAGCTGCCCGTGTTGGCGAGACAGTTCCGCGCAGCGAGCTCACGCACACCCTCAGCACGCGACTCTGCGTGGCGGACTCGGCGGCTCGGGAGCCCCCGCCGACCTGGAGGCCGCCAGCGAGCTCTCAGCAGCTGCTGCTGCTCCGGTTTTCCTAACTAAGGGAACATTTATACAAACACCAGCATCTGACTGCCATCCAGCCGGTGCTTCTGTGTTCCGGAAACGTCCAAGGGAGGAAGACTCCACGTCCGCTAGCCAGGGAGAAAATGTAACCTTCCAGCATAAATCACCAAAAACCAAGCGTGTGGAGTCTCCCGTTGAAGCCGTGCAGAGGTGGTGGCGGCTGGGATGCGTGTAGGCACTGCTGAGAGATGGAGTGACGTGTTCGCGGAGCGCGGGACCCGAGTCCCCGATGATTATGTAAACCCTTGGGAGGTGGGCCTCGCTCGCTTTCCCGATGGCGAGGCCTTCCACTCACGCGCTGAGGCCTCGGCCGCCTCCTCGGAGGCGGTGCGTGGGGGCGTCTCCTTCTGGGACTGCCTTCTCCTCTCCCAGGTGGTCCAAGCCACCGTCCGGCCGCAGAGAGGAAACCCAGAAACAGGAGTTCCCGCTCTGCCCCCATCATCTTCCGCACCCCAGAGAGCACATGGCCCCTCTCCCATGGCTGAAATGGGCAAAGTGTGCACCAGCACGTGGCAAAGGCAGGAGGCCGAGTGGGGCCTGCCTGAATCAGCTTTGAAGGAGGTGATTGGCGGGAGAGGATGAAGAGGAGGGACTCCCAGTGGTGCACAGCCTTGTAACTGGTGAGCTCTGGGGAGGGTGAAAACTCACTTGTGTGTGTGGCACTGTGATCGCACATACAGTGGGAGAATTTCTGCGGGTCTGAAGCCCAGCCTGGCCTGCCTCGTGGCAATCTCCTGTACAAGACTGGCCCAGGGAGCAAGTGCTGTTGAAAGTGATAACCAAAGGGAATCGGTTCAGCGTCTGTAGGAACCAGCTTTCAAGAAAAACACAAGGAAACGAGTAAGAAAAATAAACGTCAAAAAATAAGTGCCAGAAAAGATATGAGCATTAAGTAAACAAAAGCCATGATCCTTTTTTTAAAAAAAATATTTATTTATTTGTGAGGCAGAGTTACAGAGAGAGGGCAAGACAAAGAGAGAGGTCTTTCATCCACTGGTTCACTCCCCAAGTGGCTGCAATGGCTGGAGCTGAGCCGATCTGCAGCCAGGAGCCAGGAGCTTTTTCCAGGTTTCCCAGTGGGTGCAGGGGCCCAAGGACTTGGGCCATCTTCCACTGCTTCCCCAGGCCAGTGCAGAGAGCTGGATAGGAAGAAGAGCAGCTGGGACTAGAACCGGCCCCAGTATGGGATGCTGGCACTGCAGGCAAAGGCTTAGCCCACTATGCCACAGTGCTGTCCCATGATCCTGTTTTTAAAAATTTCACGAATTAGGGCTATTGTAGCATGGTGGGTTAAGCCACTGCCTCCAACACTGGCATCCCCATATGAGCACCAGATTGCGTCCCTGCTGCTCAATGTGCCTGGGAAGGCAGCAGAAGATGACCCAAGTGCTTGGGCCTCTGCCAAGAAAACCACATGGAAGACATGGATGGCGTTTCAGGTTCCTGGTTTGTCCTGACCCAGTCTCAGCTAGTGCAGCCATTTGGGGGTGAACCAGCCAATAGAAGACCTCCCTCTCTCTGCATTTCAAATAAATAAATCTGTTTTGAAAAAGTCATACATTGGCCTAAGAGCAAAGCAGAGAAATAAAAACTCAGAAGAAACAGCTGTTGTTGTTATTATCTACTTTTGTTAATTTACAAACTGACCTTTGAGTGTGCCCATCCGCGTTCAGAGTGCCCTCCCCCTTTTTTGTACTAACTCATTCCTCCTTTCAGCAGGTGCTCTTGGTTTACTCATTTTAAAGATGAAGTGCCACAAGTCAGATAACTTGACCAGAGTCACCTTCTGGTCACCTTGCCTTTAGAGCCTCACGGTCACCATGATGCTGCCTAGCCAAGGGAGCTGGGAGTGCCCACAGAGAAGGGAAGTCCACATTGAAACAAGTGTTTCAGGGAATGAACACTGATGGGAATTCCAGATGATATGGAGGACTGAAAAGCAGATGAGATGCATTGGACATGAAGAAGAGTTTGGCAAGAATAATGTGAAAACAAGTGGGGGTGTTAGTCCAATGAGCTCTGTAAATAGTACCCATAGAAAAAGGAACCAGGCAAATGAAGAGAATCAACACTCAAAGATATTATTCAAGATTAGTTACAGAAATAAAAGACTTGAATTTACGCCATGAAAGAGCAAATCCTACTCTCAAAAGAACTGATCCACACATCCTAGTAAAATAACTGGGCTTCAGAGATGAAGAAAGAATCCTGTGAACAGCTCTCTAGGGAAACATTGGGTTGATATTAAGCTCTCCACAGCAACAATCAACACTTTCCCAAACCATGAAAACTGAAAGTAAGGAATCCAAGAATTTTATACCCAGCAAAAATGTCAGTTAACTATATATGGAACAGAAAACCATTTTCAGATATGCAAGATCTACATCCCTGATGACTGTTTTCAGAGAGATCACAAGAAGACAAATTCTGGCCAACCAGAGGTCAGTGGAGAAACATTGACCAAAAAATGGCAATGAGCATCAAATCCATTCAGCCACAGGACTGAGAATTAAAACATCTGGAGGAAATGGTGGTCATAATACTGAATTTAAGTGTCATATGTTATTTCAATGTAGAAATATAATATGTTTCACCAAAATGTGAGATTCTGGAAGGGAAAAAGAAGGCAAACACACTGATTTCCAAATATTTTAGAGCTGGAGGATGAATCAGAGTTTTTAAAGTAAATGATAATAGTATAAATATATTTAATAGTAATTAATAGAGCTATTGAATAGTGTGTAAGATATATGAGCATGGTCAGGCAGAGAGAAAGCAGGTCAGAGCAATGTGAACCACCACTTATGGGGTGGGGAAGATTATACATGCGCATGCACACATGCACACATGCCTGCACAAGCATGTGCTTTCAGATGCACGAGTTACCTCTCAAAGAACGTACAGGAAACCCTTCTTCCAGGGACAGGATTTGCTGGGGCAGAATACATGGATAACAGGAACACATGGTTTTCAATCTTATCTTCAGATTGTTATACCATGTGTTCACATGAACTAATCAAGAGCTTATTTTTAACCCAGGTGTTGATACCTCTTCGTGAGCCTCAGGTGTACACTACTCCTTCTTTTACCATTTTTCTAGGCAGCTGCATCTTTCAGCTCCCCTGGTTGGCTGAGCTTGGCTCTGAGTCCCTTTGCTAGCTCCCAGGTATCAGCTTGAGCCTGGCTGAGCAACCACACATCAATATTTTTCTCATCCTAGAACCTCGAAGGCCTTGGGCCCCGGTGAGAAGCCTCTGCTGTTAAAAAGATGCTCTCCCTGGTCCTCCCCCTCCACCCCAGTCCAGCCCCTCACCTGGGGCCTCTAGGACACCCTTTGCCTTGCTATGAAAGCATCTCCTCCCTGGCTTCAGAGCTGAATGTGCATGCCTGGAGGGAGGGAAAGGTGAGCACACAAAGAGGGTTAATAAAAGTCACTCCTTCTGTTCTCTGCAGGAAACCTGCCACCCACTGAGGCAGGAACAGTGGGCACAAAAGGCTCAGGATGTAAGCAGTGGCTGCTTTCTTTACTACTGGATCTAAGAGCTTAATAGGAGTCTCAGAGGGAGACAGGAGAAGAGCTGGGTGGTGAATTGTTCCAAACCACTGCCTTTCTATGGGGCCTGCACAAGACCGGACAGAGCAGCTATGCCAGTGAGGTCAGAGAGCGCTGCGTCGCCTGTCGCCTGTCATATTTGTAAATGCCATGTGTCAGCAGGTGCCTCCTCTCTGTGTGGGCTCCCTCTCCCTGCCAAGTTGACCAGTCCCACCCCACACCCCGGCGGAGCAATGGCTCTTCCTTACGGCGCAGAGAGTGTGGTGGTCTCCCCTGCCAGGACAGACATTGCCCCAGTCCTGAGATCTGAGACTAAAATTGCCCTCAGTGTGAGGTTGCAGCCCAAGCCACCTCCCTGTCTCACAGCTCTCCTTGATGAGTGATTTTTCACAACAGCCTTTTGAGGTAGGTGCATGAGGGTAAAGGCATTTCAGACACAGACCTTCTTCTGCCTGATTCCAAATCTACAGTTTGTTCAACTGGGTCACTGCCTTATTCCATCTGCACAGTAATCCTAAGAGATACTTATTATCTGTATTTCTAGCTCCTACATCAGTAAGCATAGTACTATTCTTGAATCTTAAGTGGGCTGACTGAATTGAAAATCAGGAGCTAAGGTTTTAACCATAGAAATATATAGGTTTTTTTTCTTTTCAGTCCCTGTCTTTCTTTCAAGAAATGACAAGTGCAGTGCAGGTTGGTTGTGCAGCACGTTAAGGTAATGCTCGGGAGGCCTGAATCCCATACTAGAGTGCTGGTTTGTGTCCTGGCTGCACCGCTTCCCATCCAGCTTCTTGTTGATGCATCCTGGGAGCAGCAGACAATGGCTCGGTGCTTGGGTCTCTGCACCCACGTAGGAGACCCGGATGGCGCTCTGGGCCCCTGGCTTCAGCCTGGAACAGCCCTAGCTGTTGGCTATTGCAGACATTTGAGGAGTGAACCAAGGGAAGGAAGCTCTGTTAGATCTTATGTACATTTTTTAAAAAGTTTTAAATGGAAATCACTAAAAATGCCATAGAAGAGGGATTAACAGAGCTTTTTGACTGAATGTGTATTTGCTGCTTCCTCTTTTGCCCTCTAAGGTGGAGTCAAGAAGCTCTTGGGGCCACTGGCCTAGAATTTGGATTTGAGCAGGAAACTCTTTGGAAATAAGTGAGATGAATGAAAAATTTGAATGCATGGATAATCTAAGCAATGACACTTTATTTCTCTCATCCATTAGGCTTAAAAATTTTTCAGAAAGAAATAGATTCCTACAGATCAGTGCAGTGACAAATGGCCAGTTGGGATGTGAAGAATCGTTGAAGGACAGATTGCTCGTGTCTCTGCGTTGCTTGCTTTGAAAATGTCCCACCTGTTTCCATTCCCCACAGCTGGGTTGGAGCCTCCACAGCCTCCACAGCCTCCCCAGGCCTTCCATGAATTGCAGAATCATGTATAATTCATGGATAATCAGGACAAAGAGGTGTTTAACCGTCTCAAGTTCTATCAGCATAAGGCTGAGTATCACAACTAGATTGTTGGTTGGACATTATTTATTTATTTATTTTTATTTTTTGACAGGCACAGTGGATAGTGAGAGAGAAAGGTCTTCCTTAACCATTGGTTCACCCCTCAATGGCTGCCCCGGCCGGCATGCTGCGACCGGGGCACCATGCTGATCCGAAGCCAGGAGCCAGGCGCTTCCTCCTGGTCTCCCAAGCCGGTGCAGGGCCCAAGCACTTGGGCCATCCTCCACTGCACTCCCGGGCCACAGCAGAGAGCTGGACTTGAAGAGAAACAACCGGGACAGAATCTGGCGCCCTGACCGGGACTAGAACCTGGCATGCCAGCGCCACAGGCAGAGGATTAGCCTAGTGAGCCGTGGCGCCGGCCTGGACCCAAGTCTTGAAGTTCAAAGTTGTCACTGAGCCTGAGTCCTTACTGCGTGGGCCCCGGCAGTCACAACGGACCTCAGCCTTATTCCTGTTCCTAAATTCCTATTGAAATCCTGTAGCACATGGATTTCAGCCCTGTTTTCAGGGCTTGGACCCTGGTTTCTTGTTTTGAGTCGCTCTCCCAGGAACTGAGAGAGTATAATTAATGTACTTATCCACTAATACGTATGAGTGCCTGTGACAAATATTATCCCAACTTACCTTAATGAAAGTATTAGAGACTGGCACAGAAGCACTGCATCCTCAAGGGCACGTAAGTTCAGATCTTCCTGTTACCGAGCTCTGTGTCCTCTCTGACAGCACACAGACACTTCTGGGTTTGCTCTTCTTGGAAAAACAGCTGCAAACATGACAGTCAAAGGCTACTCTGCAGTCATGGTCCCAGGTATCCACTTGGATTCAAGCATTTGAAATACGTGATTCAGTGGTTCAAAGTGTGCTTTGCGGAGTTGGGCAGACCTCACCATAATCTTGTTCTGGAACTTTTCATCACCCCAAAAAGAAACAGCATAACCATTAACAATTGCTGCGTTTTTGTCCCCCCCCCCCGCCCTGTGGGTTCACCTGTTCCGGACATGTCCTACAAGTGGAATTACGTGTATGCATTTTTGTCTGACTTCTTTCACTTAGCACGATGTTTTCAAGGCTCATCCATGTTGCAGTACGGATTAGGACTTCATTCCTTTTGCTGCTGAATAGTGTTCTATTGTATGGGTATGCCACATTTTATGCATGTATTCTTAAGTGGATGGGCACTTGGAACGTCTGTGTTTGACTATTATGACTAATGCTGCTATGAACATTCATGTACAAGTTTTGTATAGACATGATTTTTATTCTCTTGGGTGCATCCCAAGGAATAGAACTGCTGAGTCACGTGATATCTCTATGTTTAGCATTTTTAAAAAGATTTATTCATTTTAAAGGCAGAGTGATATAGAAAGTGAGGGAGGGAGGAGGAAAACAGAGAGAGACAAGGAGAGAGAGAAAGAGAGAGAGAGAGAGAATCTTGCACCTGCTGGTTCATTCTCTAAATGGCTACATCAGCCAGGGCTGGGCCAGGCTGAAGCCAGGAGTGAGGAACTCCATCTAGATCTCCCACATTGGCGTCAGGAGTCCAAGTCCTTGGGCCACTTCCTGCTGCTTCCACAGGCTCATTATCAGGGAGTTGTATTGGAAGTGAAGCAGCTGGGACTTGAACTGGCACCCTGACATGGGACGCCAGCATTGTATGCAGTGGCTTAACCCACTGTACCACTAGGCCAGCCCCTATGTTTAACATTTCGAGGAGCCTCCAGATTATTTTTTAAGTAGGTGTGCCATTTTACATTCCCACTAGTAATGTCTGAAGGTTTAGTCATTGTTTTTTAAAGCCATTTGATAGTCTGCGTTCACATGTATAGAGTGGAGCTGGCAGTACCTACCCCACCTCTGAGACTGAAGTATGAGGGCCACATCCAGGCTCTGCAGGACTCGGTAAATGCAGACAGTGGTTCTCAGACAGAGGCACAGGCGCAGGTGCGACAGTCACTCAAGGGGTTCTCAGCGTTCAGTTTCTTTGGCTGAGGATGGTTTTGTGAAGGCATCGCCGCATCGAGGAATAGAGACACATGTCAGTGAGCTCAGGAGAGAAGCGTGTGTTTAGCATCTACTTAGATTGGGCCCAAAAGCTTGCCAGGACTCAAGGCAGCCCACAGCCCCATTCCCCTCCATCTCTGGTCTGCTGTCTGGGCTTCTCCAGTCTTCCTCTCTCTCTGAGACTCTTTGCCTGGGTCCCAGTTTGTTCGGCCTGAGTGGGTTCCTGGGTTATAGTGTGCTTCCCGGAAGATTTCTTCACTGGAAGTGATCTGTGAGCTGCTTTCAGAGTCCTTGAACTATTCAGGAATGCTGTGCCTTTCCACACTCTGTGCCCTCTTGAGCCTAGGGCCCCATACCTAGCCTGTTCACTGCTATCACAGAATACGTGAGCCTGAGCAATTTGCAAAGAACAGAAATTGTAGCTGACAGTCAGAGGCCGCAAAGGCCAAGATTAAAGCAGGCTCAGTCTCTGGTGAGGGCTGCTCTCTGCTTTCAAGATGGCGCCTTGAATGCCGGATCCTGCAGAGGCAAAACACACAGTGTCCTCCCATGGCAGAAAATGAAAGAGCAGAAGGTTTCCCTCTGCCAACGCCTCTCACAAAGGGCAACAGGCCCCATTCACAAAGAGGAGCCCTCACGGCCTAATCACCTCTTAGTTTAGCCCGTGGGTCACTCCTGGATTTAAGAGGAAGGGGGAGCATTCAAACCATAGCATCGAGCCTCTGTTGCCAAGCGGCAAGCTGGGCTTGCACCGCATCCTGGCCCCAGCTCCAAAGGCTGGGGAAGCCTTTCCACCAGGGGAAGCCCCGTTGGAGGGCATCTGGCAGTTGGAACGACTACCAGGGACCCAACACTGCAACGAAGACACACAGATGCCTCATGGCACAGGGTCCGACTATTGCTGCAGTCTGGCGAGATGCATTTTTGGTTTCTAGCCTCCAAGTGCGGCCAGACGACCTAGCTCCAACGTTGAGCCACTCTGATCTCGACTCTCATCTTCGCATCCTTTCAATTCTCTGGTCAAATACGTTCTGCTTTTAGCTGGCTCCTGGCTCCTCCCCTGGCTGCAGAGATGTGGAACAGCAGCTTGAAGAAGCGGAAGTGTATTTCTTTAGACATCGACATGGCGCTGTTGTCACACCCTCCCACCAGCCCAGACGGCCCTGCCCGTGGCTAGAAGGTATCTTTGCATGAAAGCCTTCCAAGAAGTTGCCAGACGGGGCTAGAAACCAAAAATGCATCTCGGTCAGTTGGAGGTTGCGAAGGCTCAACTAGTGAAATCAACACGTAGTGAAATGTTATTGAGGTTTCCCCAAGCCCACTGAAGCATAGATGATAATGGAAGACTCAGGGCTATTAGCAGGCTTGGTGAACGCACAGGGGGGTGGAATACATAATGGAACTCAAGAAAATAAGGAAGAAAAGGCAATGTGGTTCCCCGATCAGAGGCCAGAGAGCTTCGGACTTGGGAACTTGCAGAATCCTGAACAAGGAGCTCTGAGTACTGGGGACCTTGGAAAAGGCCCCCCTCTTTCTCACCTTCTCCCCTTGAGATCAACACACTGGTAGCCTGGCTCATCCACAGGCCTTATGCGACCATCGCGGAGGCTAAAGGAAAGGGTGGGTTATAAGTATCGAAAGACAAGGTCCAGCCTTGGACTAGGGCTCTGCCAAAAGCTGCCAGAGACCACCCTGCACCTGGCTTTCAGCTGCCTTTCCAACCTGCACGCATGGCTTTGGAGAACAGCCAGTGGGATAACGAGCTGGCCCACAAGCTGCTAGGGCAACCAGGGAAATGAATCTGCAACATCTAGTGGGTACCCACTGCGTGCCTGCCCCGCTCGCAGCCATTCCCATACTGTTTCTCAGCACCGCCCCTGCTCTCCACACGCTGACCTCCCAGTCCAAGCCCTTGCTGGGGTCAGGCAGCTCTGGCTTGTGCAGAGCCAGAAGCACTTTCCAGCCCAGCCCAGCCCATCATCTGAGCACTAGGTGGGCCGGTTCCTGCTTTGTGGGGACAAGAGTGGCCCCTGGCATTGTTCTCACAGCACCCAGAGGGACTGGGGCCTCAGAGAAGAGAGACAGGCAGCAGGAATTCACAGCCTCAATGCAAAGAATCCCAGCTTCCTGGGAAGGAAATGCATGCTAAAAAGGCTCATGGCCAACGAATTCTCATCTGCGTGAAGGGGAAGCGGGGCCATTTCCACTGCCGCCTCCGCCCGGGAAGGGAGGCAAGGCCAACGTCCTGGCTCGGGGGGAGTCTGGGGTAAGGGTCTCCCGGTGGGCTGTGTGGGGCTGGGCTGCAGCCACAGGGACCGTGGGCCTGCAGGCTTGCATATGAGGCTGGCATTTTCTTTCCGAGGACTCAGCCCTGGTTTCTCGTCTTTCTTCCCAAAGGTATAGCGGCATGGTTCCTGAGAAGGCTGCTGGGTGTGGAGAGAGACCGCAATCCAGGACGCAGGGCCCGTTCTGCCTCTGGTCGGTCGGGTCTGCCTTGCCACTGCTGTGCCCCCAACCCCTGCCAGGCCCCGCCCAGTCCAGAGGCGGGCTCGGGCTGTGGCTTCTTTGCATAAGAGTGATCTGTCTGCCGTGTGAGTTGCACTTGATAAGGTGTGAGCGCCATCCCGGGCTGTATCCTGGTTCCTCCTTCCACATCCCTGGGTGGCCACAAAGCTTTCCCACTCGAGTTCAGTTTCATCCTCTGGGACAGTTTATTTCGGGGATCCAGGGCTCATCCCAGCAGTTAGGATGCGCACGTCTTACGTCAGAGTGCCCACTGCATGTCCCAGCACCGGCTCCTCACTCCAGCTTCCTGCCCGTGCAGACCCTGGCTGTGAGCAGTGACAGATCAAGGAATTAGGTTTCGCCCATCCACACACAAGACCTGGATTATGTTCCAGGTACCTGGTTCTATTCAGGGCTTGTGGGCATTTGGGGGAAAGAACCAGCAAATGGGATTTGTCCCTGTGTCTGCCTCCCTGCCTCTCAAATAAATAAATTTTAAAAATAGCCACAGCGATTACAAATCTAGTACATCTCAATCAAAGCTCTACTCGTCCGTGTACTTCAAGTGTATCCCTGCCTGCCTGTCACACGTTCCCCCTACAGGTGCACATGTGCCTGCGCGTGCGCACACACACAGACTCATGAGCGCACACATGCACAGCTCGGGGCTGACCTTGGAAGCCTGCGGTGGGAAGGTCCCACCTTCTTGTCCCACCCCATCTCTTACCCAGCCGGTCCTTGTTCCTTTGGCCTTTCCTGGGGCCAGTTTAAGAGAGGGACTCACGCAAGCACAAGTGTACAGAGCCCAGGCGTCGAGGCAGTAATCGGGGTGGGGCCCTCGAGGACGCCCAAATGCGGGTCCTTTGAGCCTTGTGGCTCCCTGCATCTCCTGCTCTCTCCTCGTGCTGCCTTCCACGCCCTCCCACCTCGGGGATTCAGAAGCCGGTGCCTCTGGGGGTGCCCCTCCCCAGCTGTCTCTGCCTTAGCAGGTGCCCCTCACCCAGCCAGAGCTCTGCCTCCAAGCTCACCACCTGGCACTCAGCTGCCTAATTCCAGGACTCACACCCAAGCCCCCTCCAGAGCGGTTTCCTTGTGGATCCCCTGGCTTGGTCTGTGCCTGGGGCACAGCCTGGCCTCCCCAGAGATTTCCCTCCCACCAGCCTCATCTGTCCCCCGAAGGCTGACTCCAACTCATTCTCAGCTTCCAGCCTGCACCGCCTGCAGGGCCAGACCAGCCAGAGCCATTTGCAAGAAGATTCCACACCATACCGCAGAGGGCGGGGCTCCTACAGCTCTGTTGCTGTTGGTGCTGGGGCCGGGAGAGTCCTGTGTGACAGCCCAGGGACAGCTCCCATCTTCCACCACCTGCGGGAGGCTGCAGGCCGTGTCCTCCCACCCCTCCCTCCCCCTCAGGACCCCTGGGCCTCATCTCTGCTTCCTGGACGCACTTTAGCCTCCCTGACAGCCCCACCTTCTCTCACTGTGACCTCGCTGCTGGGAACCAGGGGCTGAAGTGCCCCCAAAGCAACTTAGCCCAGGCCTCCTCAGACAGACACTGGTCCTCGATCTGGGGATGGCCAGTGTGACCAGGCAGCAGAAGGCCGGGCCTGCCTTCGCCCTGCTGTGCTCGCGGCTGGGGCTTCGGACTGGCTTTGTCTAGAGCAGGTACCCTGTGGGGATGTCCCCCAGCCCCTCTGGCCTCAGGGGCTTCACCTGTCCCCTGGAGTCAGGCTTCGTGACTAAGACTCTTCCGGAACCAAAATGAGATAAACGGGAGTGCAGGAAAGGGCGCCCCAGGGAGCGCCCATTGCTGGATTACTTCTGTACGTCCTGGCCCAGAGGGAGCTGGGAGCCCCGGTGTGTTCGGACGTTCCCTCTCACGGATGTGAAGGCTCCTTCTTCCTACCTTGCTCTCCATCAGGGTGTGACCCCCCGGGCCCCCCCCCCCCGCCCCCCGCCCAGTGAGGCAATACCTGGAACCGGAACCCAGGCAGGACCCCAGCCGCTCCCACTGACCCAGGCCGACAAGGCGACCTGGTCCCAGGGGTCCGCCTCCGAAGGTTGTGCTGAGTTGGCGCAGCCTCTCTCGCCCCGCCCAGCAGAGGCTCGGTGGCTCGGTCGCCTGGATTCCTCCCCCCTCTGCCCATCTCTCAGCCCGCTCTGCTCCTGGGAGCCAGGCTTGACCGATTCTTGCCATCACATCAGTTGGTAGCTCCCTTGCTGTTGCCTGCTGCTGTGTGGTCACATATTCGTGAGGTTAGTTATTTACTTAAAAATTGTATATAGGTATTTATATAGTATTTGAGCCACCGCTGCTGCCTCCTGGGGTCTGTCTTTTCTGGAAGCTGGAGTCAGGAAGGAGCTGGAACCAGGAACGCAAGCCAGGCCCTTGGATGTGGGACTCGGGCATCTTGACAGGTGTCTAACCACTCAGCTAAACGCGCACCCTGTCAAGATTACTTAAATGTATCTCTCTTCTTCAGTGGCTCCGGCTGGAACACCCACGCGGGTGGGGACTGGCTCTGTTTTATTAGCGATGACTTCCTGTGATGAGCACAGAGCCCAGTAGGTACAGATGCTCATCAACTGTGAAACAGGTGACGAGGGAAAGAACCAACGTGTGGGCAGTTCCGAAGTCGCCTAAATGAGCTCCGTGACCCCTGAGCCTAATCTTCCGTTTTCGGCCACATCCTGGTCCTTCAGAATCTAGCCCCAGTTTCTGTGTTCACCATCTCTGCCTCCCCCAAAGATCTAGATCCGGGTTTCTCACCCGGTGCGCCACTGAGACTTTTGACCAGATAACACATGACTTGGAGTACGTCTGGTGGGAATGCTGGCCTCCGTGAACTACATGCCAGGAGCCACCTCCGGCTGTGGCAGAGATGCCTGTAGACATTGCCAAATACCCCTGGAGAGCAACTGTCCCCGGTTAGAAACCACTGCTCCGCGGGCATCTGAAGCATTCCCCAAACACGCCAGGCCCCCAGATGCTTTGATTCCGCGTTCGTGTTGCCCCCCAGCCTGGAACGCCACCCCCTCTAAGATAAGAGACTTCCGTTTGCTCTTTCAGACACAGCCTGAAGTCCCCCTCTCCTGGGGGAAGCTTCCCTCATTGTCCCGGGTGGGCACCGGGGACGGACATGCTGGAAGACTCCTACAGTGACTGAGTCATTCAGTGCACACCAAAGGGACTGGGAGGAGGGCACCAGGCAGTGTTTGCCAAACGTGTGAATTCGAGGAAGCACACAGCTGGTGCCCGTGGAAGGGAACCGAATCTCTGGTCCCAAACAGCCGAAGAATGATGGATGAGAGAGAAATTGCTTTGTGAGTTATCCATGATGGTTGCCGGGGTGCCGACAGGATCTTCACACTGGCAAGGACCTGTCAGTAAACAGTGGCCCCAGGCCTCGGGGCCAGGCATGAGCAGCAAGATGAAGACAACCCCTGGGGGTGTGATGGGGGCCTTTTCCTTGGGTGAGAGATCCAGAGTGACCCCTGAATTCCTTCCTAGCCCAAGGACTGGACGGCTGGAAATATTGCTATGTCTGTCCCTGGCCCGGATTCAGAGGCGGGGCTGGATGGGCGCACCCCTGGCCGAAAGGAAATGGCTTCTCTGGGCTCTGGGACCACTGAGGAGCTCTGCCATGGCTGGTATTTCCGCTCACGAAGGAAGAGGTGGTCGCGGCAGGGGTTCGTGGCGGACGCCGAGAGATCTTGCTCTCAGCTGCACGGGAAGACAGCCCTCAGCGGCTGGTTCTCTCTGGGAACTGCCTCCACCATGACGGCCACTTTGCCCAGAACCAGGGCCCCTTTCTTGAGTAGCGCATGTGCCGAGACTGAGCCACAGGGCAGGAGCCCAGCCCGGCGCCCTTCCCACCTGGGACGGCTCTGTCTCCCTCTGTGCCTCCCTTCCCTTCCCTTCCCTTCCCTTCCCTTCCCTTCCCTTCCCTTCCCTTCCCTTCCCTTCCCTTCCCTTCCCTTCCCTTCCCTTCCCTTCCCCTCCCTTCCCTTCCCTTCCCTTCCCCTCCCTTCCCCTTCCCTTCCCTTCCCTTCCCTTCCCTTCCCTTCCCCTCCCTTCCCCTCCCTTCCCCTCCCTTCCCCTCCCTTCCCTTCCCTTCCCTTCCCTTCCCTTCCCTTCCCTTCCCTTCCCTTCCCTTCCCTTCCCTTCCCTTCCCTTCCCTTCCCTTCCCTTCCTTTCCCTTCCGTAAGCACCGAGCCCCTGAGAACTCCCTGACATCCACGCTGCCCACGGGCCGTGGTCCCTGCTGGGGGCTCCAACTCGGGACGGGGCTCCCCTCTTGCTTCGCTTCTCGTTTGTCTCCGTAGCCCTTGATAATTCCCCCATGGGGAACAGAGCCCGAGAGCCTGTGGTGCCCTCTGGGCTGGGTAGGGACTGAAAGAGAAGTGGTTTCCAGGGTGTATCTCAGACCTTAGGGAGCCCCTGGTGTGCGTGGGTGCCCTTGCTGCACTGCTGGGGGGCCAGGAGGCCAGGGGGAGCTTTCCTGGAGACCCCTTTGTTCTAAAAGCCCCCCAACTCCCCCCCCACCCACTCAGGGCAGCAGGGCACTGTGAATACACCTTAGAGCAGATAGCTCTGAGGTGTTTAAACGTTTGTATTTTGTTTATTTTTATTTATTTGAAAAGCAGAAAGATGGCAGGGTGGGGTGGGGGTGGATCTTCCATCTGCTGGTTCACGCCCCAGATGCCCGCAACAGCCAGGACTAAGCCAGGGCCAAGCCAGCCACCCTGATGAGGCTCCCACATAAGCAGACATCCAAGTGCTTTGAGCCAGTCGCTGTCTCCCAGGGTGCACTGTAGCAGGAAGCTGGAATGAGAAGCAGAGCCAGAACTTGAACCAGGGCACCCCAATATGAGATGCGGGCATCCCAAGTGGCCGCCTAATTGCTGTGCCCAACACCTACCCCTGGGCTATTTTTTTAGAGCACAGAGACAAGAGTACGTTTTCTTTTGAAATGCCCTGGGCCATGCAGGCAGGACTGGGAGAAGCCAGGACTACACAAAGGCCAGCTGACTCTGGAGCCCACAGCTGCAGCCCATGAGCTGGCCTCTGTCCTAGGGGCTGGAGCTTGGAGCAGGCAAGGCCCAGCCCCAGACCGGCCAGGGGTGTAGGCAGACACTCCCCCCTTCTCACAAAGCACCCACTGGAAGACAAGATGGGGGATGCAGCCTAGAGACGAGGAGGGGGTGGAGGCACCCCATGGACTTTCTCTGTCCCCCCAAGTCCTCTGTGCACGCGTGACGTCTGGCAAGGACACCGGGAAGACTGATAAACCCCCCCCACCCCGCCCGCACAGCCGCCCCCCAGCCCTCCTCGGCAAGTGCTGCCTTCCCTAAATTGCATTTATTCAAATGATGTGTCTCAGAAGAATGCCAGGGCTGCCAGAAAGCCCTTTGGGATTTGAACCTGCAGTTCCCCGGAGCAGAGTATTTCAAACCTGAGGCTTCGGTCACTGAGCCAGGCCCTGAGGGGACTGAATGCAAATTTCCTGCTTTAATTTAAATCGAAGCAGCAGAAAAAGTTGCCACGGACCGCACTCTGCCCGCTGGGAGCGCTGAGCCCCCAGCTTCCCGGCCTCGCCTCTGGCTGCGTCCGCCTCCACAGCAAGGGAAGAGGGACGCAGCCCCAAGGCCGGGGGGATTTTCCTCCTTCAGCTGAGACCTTTGCATTTAGTGAGCACCTACTGTGTGCACCCCGGTTGCACATCCCCACCAGCAGCAGTGAAAGGAAAGACTTGGACTCTTCAGCCAGTGCAACAGCCCTTCAAAGAGTTCATGGGAAATGGAATTACAAACGTTTATTTTGGTGCAAAAATTTTGAAATCTACACCTACGAGGAGTCTTCAAAATATTCACGGAAAAAAAAATGATGCCTGGATTTTTTGGGGGAGGGGCAGTTACCAAAATAAATTTATCTTTTTATTCCCATTTCCGTGAACTTTCTGAAGGGTTTGCACTAGGCAATCGGGGCTCAGGCTTTATTGAGGTCGCACAGCCAGGCCTGGACCGTGGGGTTTTAATGATTCCAGTTTTAGCTCCGGTCGAATCAAACTGTTCCTGGTTGTAAAAATGACAGCACCCACGTTCTCCAGGGGAGCAGATGTGCGTGGGTTAACGCCTGGGAGGCCCCCGGAAGACCTGGCCAGCCCACTCTCAGCACG
Source organism: Oryctolagus cuniculus (assembly GCF_051225735.1). NCBI lineage: Eukaryota > Metazoa > Chordata > Mammalia > Lagomorpha > Leporidae > Oryctolagus > Oryctolagus cuniculus. Next base: position 82,219,328 of record NC_142880.1, read on the forward strand.
TTGTGAGGCACCAGGAACTGGGCGCACCACGTGACACCGACACCGGCGTCCGCGTGTCCACGCTGACGGGCAGCTGGATAATGAATCCCACCGAGGCCTCGGAACATCTCTGGGCTGTTTGCAAAGCGTGGATGGGCTGCCGCTCTTCCTCAAAGCGTGTGCCTTGGGAAGTGTGTGCAGGTGCCCTAGTTAGGGGCTGGCGGCTCCCCCACCCCAGGGCAGTGCATGCTGGGTGAGCCCACCTTCGGCCGGCACCCGCCTGCTGGGGGCATTTGTGGGGTCTGAGTTTTCAGGGTTGAGGTTCTGCTCAGGAGCACCGTCTGAGCAGTTTCTGTTGGAGCGCTGGTGTGTTCCCACCAGCAAGGGATGCGGGACGCTTGCGGGGGTGGGTGGGGGCACTTCCTTTTGCGGGTCAGGGAGCAGGCAGCCCACACTGCCCAGACGACGCCCTTTTTTGGGAAGGCCTGGGGAAGGTGGGCGCCGGCTGTTGGGCTGCTCTTGGCCCAGCTCTGTGTGATGTCTGTGTTACTTCCCTTGAGAAGCCGTGGGAGTAGCACGAGAAGAGGACACTGCTCGGGAGGCCGTCCGTCCGTCTGTCTGTGGGTTGGTGGAGTGTGGTGGGCTGAATTGTGGCCCCCTTGCCTTGAAGTCCTGACTCCCAGAGCCATGCAAGGTGACGAATTCCTGTGTTTATTTGGTGAAGCCGCCAAGTATCTTTGAGTGCCTCCTGTTTATCTGGTGTTCTCTAGGAGCAGAGAACAGAACAGCCCCTGTGGATCTCACCCTGTCAAGGGGAAAGGCAGGGAGTAAGCAAAATGTGCAGGAGGCGTGATGGCCCATCGGGCAGCTGTGAGCACAGCAGAGGCAGAGCTGGCGTGGGGCTCGGGGCCTGCTGGGGCAGAGGGGCAGTTTGCTGGGGAAGAGCTCCTCCCTAAGAGGTTGGCATCTGCACACACTCAAAAGAGGGGGAGGGGCGGGTGCGGATGCAAAGGTCTTGACCCTGAACGTGCCTGGTGCGTCTGAGGACCCGGGGGCCCTGGAGTGGTGTGAGAAAGCGGGCTGTGCTTGCAGAGGGTGGGAGCTGCCACCCATTCCCAGGGCCCAAGTTCGCAGGCTTCCTGCCGCCACCTGCCACAGAGGTGACACCAGTGACCGGGAAAAGGGGACCCTTGCTAGGGACATCTGCAGGAAACGTGTCAGTCACCCCTCATTAGTCGCATGTACCAGACCTATGGCTGCAGCCGCTGCAGACACTTGGGGCTTGCTGGTGGATTCTGTGCCCGCAGGAAGAAAAACAAAGGCTGGGTCACTCCATGTCACCAGACAGCAGCTTCCGGATCCTCTGTCTGATGGGAAGCTGTTTGGTGGGGAGCAAGGGTTTTCCCTGGGAGGAAGTCCCTGTCCCCATGGGGTCCCTCCTCTGCCCCCTGCCCCCGAGGCCAACCTTTCCCCGGGGAAGCTGGTGTGGAGCAGGGCGGACTCAGGGTGTGGCTGTCTCTGAGCCATACAATGGTGACCTGGGTGTAGCCCACAGCGGGGGACACACAGCCCATCTCCAAGCACCCTCGGATCTGACGGGGGTGAGACTTGGCCATGTTGTCTCCTTATCTCATAGGAGCAGAGGAAAGGCATCCTTGCAGAGAAAACCAAACCCAGGTGCCTGTGCTGGGCACTGTGTAGAGGCAGAGGTGTTGGAGCCCCTGCCCCCAGGGGGCTTCCTATCACCTTGCAGGACTCATACCCTGTGTGCATCTGTGCATTTGGCAAAAAGAAGAGCGAAGGGTCCTTGGAGGAACCAAGAAAGCGTGAGTTTCGCGTCCACATCTTCAGAGGCAGGGGCTGTGCACCCCCAAGGCAGAGATGCAGCTTTGAGGAGGAGGAAGAGGAGGGGCGCTTCTGGGGGCAGTCCCCAGCCTGGACGCCTGGGCTCTTTGGAGGGCCTTCCCCTCGTTTTGCACGGCAAGTGGGGCTCTGGCCCGGCTGGGCTGAGTGTGTGGTTGGAGCTGCTGAGTCAGGGCCACTTCCCGGACCTCCCATGTGGACTTCACAGAGCAGGCAGAGTCGGCTGGGAGCCCACTTGGTCTCTTAACCGTCTACAGATCCTCAGTCTGTTTGATCCACAGCCATGTTAGGAATGTGCATGCACACACACAAGCACGCATGTGCACGTGCACACACACACATGTGTGCACAACTTTGAGTTCTCAAGGCTTCAAGCTTAGAGGAAAAGCAAAGAAGCTGGGCTTTCAGAATGCAGCCCAACACCATCTCCAGAGGGGGCGGACACAGCCTTGCTTTGTGTAGTGTGCCAAGGGCTCGGGCGCCATGTGTGCTGCTCCTGTTTTGTTCGCTTCTGCTGAACGAGGAGCCCTCCCTCCAGCCCGGGAGCGGGCTCATTTCCTGTATCTCCTGTTTCACTCGCATGTGGCGTGCAGTTCCTGTAAGTAGCGTGATGCCAGCCCAGTGGTTAGGAGAGAAGGCAGCCAGGGAGGCCTGTTCAGTTGCACGGAGCCTGGCTGTGCGGTAGGGCAGGGTAGCCCGCAGAATTCATCGAGGAAGAAGCACTGCTCGCCAGTGTGGTGCTCACACTCCCCAGGGATGCTGTCACTTTAGAAACTTAGAACAGGGTGGGTGTCGTGGTGCAGCCAGCTGAGCTGCCACCTGCAGCGCCGGCATCTCGTATTGGAGAGCAAGTGTGAATCCCGGTGGCTCCATGTCCAATCCAGCTCCCCCTGCTCACGCTCCTGGGAAGGCAGCAAAGGATGGTTCAAGGGCTTGGGCCCCTCCACCTCCGTGGGAGATCTGGATGGAATTCGTGGTTTCGGCCTGACCCAGCCCTGACCATTGGAACCATCTGGGGAGTGAACCAGCCAATGGACTCTCTCTCTCCTTCAAATAAATCAATAATTCTTTTAATAAAATGAGAACATTACATACAGAAGGCGGTGCAAGGGCACTGTGGGTTTTGGGAATGTTTGCAAGAACATTCGCTAGCCCCTTCCGCAGGTGCACCTGCTCACCCTGCTCTGTGAATGGCTATCTTTCATTGGCTGCCCCAATGCAGCAAATTCTCCCAGCAAAGAGAAAATTGGCCAGGGCCCTCCATGAACTTGACGTCTGGCACGACTGGGGCATGTTTGATCTCCGATAAGTGCCCTTCCTCATTGAAGTCCTGGCTCCTGAAGTTTCTAACGACTGCTCTGGGTGGGGGGGAGCTCTGTGGGTGGTCGTGTGAGGTGCAGTTGCCCAAAACTTAAATCTGAACCTGTGAAGAGGATCCTCTGCTTTCCTATTTCCTGTACAAACTTTGAATCCATCTACCTGTGAATTCAGGAAACAGACAGTAAGCACCTTGTTGATAAACGCAGGTGTGTGGCAGACCCAAAGTCCCAGTGGCTCGAGCACAGGGGACCTGCGTTGCCCTCCTGTGCGCGGCTGGCTGGAAAGGCAGCTCCGTGTAACGTGGGACGCGCTGCCTGCCTCCTCGTTCTCTGTACTGACAGGGTGCTTTGCTCACCTTTGCCGGGACCAGCATGGAGGCCAGCACAGCTGCCTTCCAGCCACAGAAGAGGAGGAGGAGGGGGAGGAGGAGGAGGAGGAGGAGGAGGAGGAGGAGGGGGAGGGGGAGGAGGAGGAGGAGGGGGAGGAGGAGGAGGAGGGGGAGGAGGAGGGCACTCCTCCTTTTAAGGGAAAAACCTGGAACTGCACTTGCCTTTTGGTTCACTTCCTGTGGGCCAGCACTTAGGCGCCAGGCCAGTGTGAACTGGGGGAGGCAGGAGGTGTAAGGGTCACCGGGAGGCCACAGGTTTTCTTTCCCTGGAAGCAAGCAGTGGAGTTTGGGTACGAGGGGACAGCTAGCAGTTTCTGCCTTGCACTTTCAAAATGTACTAAGCTAAATAGGTGCTTAGTCAGGGGGCCCTCTGCGCCCTATCACAGCAGATAATGCTTAACTTAAGGAAGCTGCCATGCAGCCAACTTCCCAGGAAATGTGCAAGGCTGACTTTGCAAAGAGCTCTTGGAGGGACAGATGTCGTGGCAAAGCGGTTAATCTGCCTCCTGGGGTGCCCAGATCCCATACTGGAGCGCCGGTTGGAGTCTTGGCGGCTCCACTTCGGATTCAGCTCCCTGATAATGCACCTGGAGGCAACGGAAGGTGGCCCGAGTCATTGGGCTCCTGCCCCACCCGGTATGGGAAACCCAAGTAGACTTCCTGGCTCCTGGCTCTGCCTTGGCCAAGCCTTGGCTGCTGGGAACATGTGGGCAAGATCTGTCAGTATGTCTCTTGGTATGTCTCTCTGCCTCTCCCTCTGTCACTCTGCCTTTCTCTCTCTCTCTCTCTCTCTCTCTCTCTCTCTCTCTCTATATATATATATATATATATTTAAACCAGTTCTTAAATAACAGGAAATCCCTGTTGACACGAAAGAGCTGGGCCTGGGCTGGATTTGGCGGATGGGGAGTGCAGGTGGGGAAGAGGCAGCCGCAGGCAGAGGTCTAGACTGAGACCCCAAGACGGGGAGTCAGGGGCAGGGGTGTTGCTGGTGTGCAGGGCTAGAGGCGTGAGCTCCGGGAATGTCTCCGGGGCAGCCTGCTCTGGGCCACCCGCGCCTTTGCAGTGTCCTCTGGCCGCAGAGGGACTGTGTCAGAGCTGTTCGTGGTGGACATTGCTCTGGAAGCCGCGTGTCCTTGGATGGGGCGTGGGGCTGTGCGTGGGTGTGCGCGAGGGGGGTGCGCACGTGCGTGTTGGAGGAGGTGAAAGTGAGAGGGATGCTGGCAAAGAGAGAATAGAGAGACATGAGGCTTTGGGTTTGAGAGAGGCGGCAAAGGAAGGGAAAGCAAGCTGTGGATTTGTGAGACGTCAGTCAAATGGAGAGGTAAGTGGTCAGGATTACAGAGCAGACAAGAAACCCAGCACACGTAGCCGAAGTGGGGGGTCAGGCGGGACGCGCACAGGTGCGGGATGCAGGTAGGAGAGAAACAGGTACTGTATAATTTTTCCTCTTTTGGGACTTGTGAATGATACAATTTTATTTCCTATTTTTAAAATTAAACTAAAATTTGTAACTAAGCTTGCAAAGATAGCTGGTGAGCCGAAGTGTCGAAGGAGGTTTCCTGAGATCGTTCAGAAGAGCGAAGCATGTCCCGCTGTGAGGTTTCCCATGGCCTGAGTCAAAAGGGCCAGCCCTGAGCGGATGCAATGACCCTACCACGTGTGGGAGTGAGGGATGGGACAGGGCAGGGGAGGGACACGGTGGCGGGGGGTGGGGTGGGGGGGCATCTGGGAATGGAGCCTCACGACGCATCTACTAAAAACCACAGTGCTGCCTCCAAGGGAGCTCGCTCTTGAACCTCCCCCGCAAAGATGTTGTGTCTCTAGAAATAATATTTACCTCTTTGTTTGACCAAAGTCTCTGGAGTCACCACTTTCGTTTTATCCTCCGGCCACCTCCCTTAAGTCCTAGATCCCATGACTTTGCCACAGTTTCTGGTTTGCTTCTTCACTAATGGTCTCATCACGTTCATCCCCACCACACCCTCAACACGCACGTGCGCACCCGCCTCGCGCACACCCACGCACAGCCCCACGCCCCATCCAAGGACACGCGGCTTCCAGAGCAATGTCCACCACGAACAGCTCTGACACAGTCCCTCTGCGGCCAGAGGACACTGCAAAGGCGCGGGTGGCCCAGAGCAGGCTGCCCCGGAGACATTCCCGGAGCTCACGCTACTAGCCCTGCACACCAACGACACCCCTGCCCCTGACTCCCCGTCTTGGGGTCTCAGTCTAGACCTCTGCCTGCGGCTGCCTCTTCCCCACCTGCACTCCCCATCCGCCAAATCCAGCCCAGGCCCGGCTCCTTTCCTCTCTTCTTTAAGAGCCCTTTTCAAAGTACATTTCTTCCAATGCATACTAGATTACAAATTGATTTATGGCAAGATCAAAGAGATGTTTGATCTTGGGAGGGGCGTGTTTTATTAATAACAAAGACCTCCGGGTCCTTTCATTTGGCTGAGGCAAGGGGCTTTTCACTGGGAAGGGTTCTAATTTGGGTCAACTGCAGCGCCTTCCATTCTAGGACCCCCGAGAGCAGGGAGGTTGGCAATGGCTGGTGGAGGGTGAGAACCGGATCTGCTGGTGCGAGCACCTGGTCCGGTTCCTAGCTCAGTGAGGTGAGGACGGTATGCAAGCGGCTGGGGTGGCCAATTGTCACCATGGAAACTGGTGCACATTCAGGCCTTTCTCGGGGAGTTGTGAAATATCTGCCTGCGTGCTACTGGGGAGACCCATGCGATCGTCCTCTCTTTTCTGTTTGTTTTTGTGCTTGAGATTTTCCTGGGTCGTGGTGGTTTCTTTTCCATTTCCCTCACATCTTCAGTGAGTTGTCCCTGCCACTGAGTACTGACTCAGTCCCGCCCTCTTTCTTCCCTTGTCTCTCCTTTCCAATTGTTTCATCTGTTCATGTTTAATTAAATAGACCAAACCCAATGCCTTGACTTTTTTTAAAAGATAGATTTATTTATTTGAAAGGCAGAGTGGCAGAGAAAGAGATGGACCCCCCCCCCCCCACACACACGGAGAGAGAAAGAGAGAGAGAGAGAATCTTCCATCCACTGATTTGCTCCGCGTGTGGCCGCAGCTGGGCCAGACTGAAGTTCTACCCGGTCTCCCACATGGGGGCAGGAGTTCAGGCACTTGGGCCATCTTCTGTTGCTTTCCCAGGAGCATTCGCAGGGAGCTGGGACAGAAGTAGAGCAGCAGGAACTTGAATGGGGCTCCTAGGGGATGCTGGCTTTGCCCGCAGCCATTTCACCCAGCAGGGCCACAATGCTGGCCCTCTCCTGTGACTTTCTTTCTTTCTTTTTTTTTTTTTTTTAAAGATTTATATATTTATTTGGAAGTTAGAGTTACATAGGGAAGGAGAGGTAGAGAGAGAGAGAGAGAGAGAGAGAGAGAGAGGTCTTCCTAGGCTGGTTCACTCCCCAGTTGGCCACCGCATCCGGAACTGCGCCGATCCGAAGCCAGGAGCCAGGAGCTTCTTCCTGGTCTCCCACACAGATGCAGGGGCCCAAGGACTTGGGTCATCTTCTACTGCTTTCCTAGGCCACAGCAGAGAGCTGGACTGGACATGAAGCAGCTGGGACTTGAACTGGTGCCCATATGGGATGTTGGCATTGCAGGTGGCTGCTTTACCTACTATGCCACAGTGCCGGCCCCTCCTTTGACTTTCAAAAACTACTTGATTGGTTTGTCCTTTCTCTGTAATAGAGTTCATTTTTATTCTAGTATCAACAATTGCTCCTACAATTTTCTTGATTCAGTCCAAGGTAGCTTAGTTAATGTTCCATCACCCAACTTTACTCAAGCATTATGGGTAGCAGGGAGGTTTCTCCGGCTGGCTCTTTGGTTGACAAGTGGTGGCAGTCACTGTTGCATTTTGAACCACAGTGGCTCCTTCAGGATGGAAAAGGTAATGAAGCCGAGAGACTGACTATTGTCTGGGCAGAATGTTAGGGGGAAAGCATTAAAGAAAGGGAGACCTTGAGATTAACTTTGAAATGTTAGCCAGCAGGAGAGAGCTGATGTTGATGGCGATGAAGAAATCCCAAGGTGTTTGCTGAAGGGGCACCCCTCGATTTTGGATATGTCTGGCTGTAGTAGGCCAGTGTGGGGATACAGAAAACAAACAAACAAAACAACAACAACGAAAAACAGACCTTTGGTTTGAAATCAGAGCACCTGTGACGTCAGAGCTGGACAAGGTGCGTCTTGAGGCAGCTTTCCGGTGTGGGTCTGTTTCTTAGCCTGGTTTAGTGCCCTTTCTAACCTACCCGGACACTTCTGACTGTGGCTGATGGAATCGTGAGTGGTTTTCTGATAGGAGCTGGCCTCATCAGAATCCCTCTCATGAGAATTTGGGCTTGGCAGACTGACTGCAGTCCATCTTTATGGCCTTGGACTTGCGAGGTGCTGCAGTCTGAGAGGACAGAGAAGTCATTCTGGTGCCTCCATGATGAGCAAGATGAGTCTCTTCTCCACTTGCCATTCGTCCCCAGGAAGTTTTTTTGGGCGTACGACTTGGCAAACAAGCTTTTATTTGCTACTGTTTCTATTCATTATGATTTCTAGACTGCTTATCTGATTTCTGCCAATAGGGTTTCTGTGGCAGCTCATCCCGCCCTCCTACCCTCCCTCCCTCCATCCCTCCCTCCATCCCTCCCTCCATCCCTCCCTCCATCCACATGTCCATCCTTCCACACAATCAATTTGCATCAGCTCTTTATTAAGGCCAGGGCACTAGTTTAGGAAATACCGGAGACCAAGGTCATCTTGCAGGGGCGTTGAGTCCAGCTGAAAGGGTTGGAACCCACAGGCTGCTTCTCGGGAGTTCTTTGGCTTCATTCTTCTGGCAGTTGCAGCCACCTCTTGGTGCTCCCGATGCCGTGAGGGTCTGCCTGTCCCCGGGGATGCACCGTGATTGCCCAGCCCAGGGCTCACCAGCACCGATCAGAAGCCAGGCTCTACTGCCACACACTGATCAAGGCAAGCCAGGCCTGAAGGCAATGGGCTGTTTGGTCTGGGAGCTTCCCTGCGAGAGATTTGTGTGCATAATTCATGGCTTGTCATTTGCAGTGCAAGAGACAGGCTGCCCTCTGACATCTCTGAAGAAGTTCATGATTTATTGGAGGCATCAGAAGAAATATAAAACTAAATAGTACTATCCCCTGGGGGGAGTCTTGCTTCAGTATTTTACATAATATCAGAACCTCAGCAAATAGTTTCCCTGAGATAAAAACTTTGGCAAACATTCAACTGAAATGTTTGAGAAGTGAAACCATTCATGTTTTTATGTCAGGAGACTTGAGTCTCATCCAGCCTTCTAAATATCAAATTCTGAAAGAAAAAAAAAATCCCCAAACACAAAGAAATAGGAAGTCCGTAACTCAAGCAACACAATCCAGCAGCTCTGACCCCCGCTCTGGGTTTGTGGCTGATTGTGAACTCTTCCTTTGCGCAATCCTTGTGCCCCCCCAAACAAACAAACAAACAACAACAACAACAACAACAAAAATCCAGGTCCTAATACATGCACTTGTGATTCTTTAGGGCCAGAAATACCCTGGCTCTTCAGAATCTTTGTGGGATCATATTTATATAATTTAGGAATGAGTTTTGCTCTGAATAACAGAAAGTCCAAATCCGAGAGACTTGAACTGCTGAGTTGGATTTTATTTTTCTCAAGTAACAAGAAGTGTGGAGGCGGGCAGCCTGGGGCTGGCACAGCTGCTCCAGGACGCTGTCAGTTCCTTTGTCTCTCTCTCTCTCTCTCCTTGTCTATCCCGTCATTCTTAGCGTGCAGCATTGAGCTTCCTGTTTGTAAGACTGCTTCCAGGCAGGAAGAAGGGGAATGCCAAAGCCTTCTCCTTGGGAGGCCTTTTCTTTTTGTTTGGAAAAAAGAGGTGCCTCCCTGTGGTTCCCACCGACAACTCCTTGGCCAGAGCGTGGTGGTTTCTGGCTGGAAGCGGACTGGGAGAGCTGAGTGCTTCGGTTGTCAGCCTCTGTGTTAGGAAGGTAAGGAGGAGTGTGATTGGTGATGAGCACCAAGTAAGCCAATCTGCGTTACCTTCCGCAGCAGCCTGCAATAAAGCACAAGGACCCATACATACGTACGCACGGCTTCTCAGAAGTCAGTGCATCAAGCCCAAAGATGAACAGCAAACCCCAACGTGGCTGTGCCCGCGTGCGGCGTCTCTGTTGGACTTCTCATCATGTTAAGAAGCATAGCGTTCATAACATTTCAGCAAATGTGAGAGCTGGGCCATGAAGAAGGGAAAGGGAGAATCTTGCCTTCTTCCAGAAGCTGCAAACGGAGCAGCCTCTGACGTCGGCTCCTCCTGGGACGGCTGGGACTCAGGGGCAGGCGAGCCACGCCTGGGGACTTTGGCCTAAGCCCCTGAGAACATCGAAAGGACCTGTCCTAGAAATTCACCCAATGCCAGCCCCCTCTGGGAATCCCACATGTGCTCGTGGTGGGAGTGGCATGGGGGCAGAATGGCCAGTGTGTATCAGGACACAGGCGGCCCGGCTCTGGAAGCTTCTGTAGCAGCTGCTGTTTTCTCTGCCTGCTGGGCTCTGCACTGTGTGCCGGGTGCACTGGACTACATGGCTTGGGCATGTCGTTCATCACATCCCAGAAATCCAGTGGTTACATCTGAGCTTGTGCTGCCCTACACGAGCAGGTCTGCTCTCCTCCTGCCTTCCCTCCCCTTTCCTGTCCACTGGGCCTGGGATGGAGTCTGGAGGAGTCCCTGAGTGTCCCACCTGGGCTCCTACAGCCGACGTCCATTGCCTGCCTCTTGCTGGGCTTGTGTTTGCTTTATAGGAAGAACTCATTTCTAGGAGACTGGGCTGGATGGGCACAGACGACGCAGCCCGAGAGGAGAGAGGACACTCCGCAGCAAAGCACCCAGCAGGCTGAGGACAGCAGAACTTGAGGACGCTGGGCACAGAAGCTGGCCAGGGGTGTGAACTGCATCTCTCCAACACAATGGGTGCATGCCTGCCCGCTGCGCAAACCTTGAGAACAGGATCATCAAACCGAGCTTCTTCGGGCAAGGTTCTCTCTTGGGAGAATAAGGAAAGGATTGGCAGTCCACGCTACGTGGAAACCATGCGATCCATTGTTTGCAATAATCCTATGAAGGAGGTTGGCTGGGAGGCTGACGCCCTGCCTCCTGCTACCCTGGGGAGCGCAGGTCAGCTTGGAGCCCCCACCTGCAGGATAAGACCTCCCACAAGCTGCACAAGGCCGTGCCTCCCACCTGGGAACAGAGTGTCCCAGCCACGTTTGCAGGGGGAGCTGGGGGAGAAGTGCCCTCTGCCCCTCAGGGCGGAGCCCCCAGGCCGGCAGCCCGTTCAGGAGAGAACGGCGGCTGCGGCCACTGACCCACATGGCTGCACAGTTCAGCTCGAGTCACTTCCCGAGCTCCATCTGGAAGCTCTTCAGAGGCATAATTTCATTCCAGCCAAATGTAATTAAGAATTTGATTTGATTAAAAAACAAATCGAAGGAGAGAAATGAGGTTTCTCCTCATTGCCTCCCTTTCTTCGCAAATAGGGTGCTCGTGCACGTGACAGTGATGGGCTCCAGCGCGCGACCCCTCCTCCTTGCCTCTTGGCCAGGCTTCCTAAAGAACTGGGGTGGGGGTGGGGTGAGGGGTGCGATTCCCGCAAGATAGCAGGGAACTCAGCAAATAAACGCTAAGGAGTTGAAAAATTCTAATTTGGCTTCGAGATCCTAGCAGAACACAGCAGCTGTACAACCTCTGCGGGAACGAGATGTCCACTTAATTAAAGCAGGGCCAGGCGGTGGGAGGGCTCCCGGGGAGAGAGGCTCAGCGAGACAGGGGACCCAGCACGCTAGACCTGCTGCCAAGAGAGACCGCGGTCAGCGGGGGCCATCAACCTGCTTCTCCGGGAAGATGCGCCTTCAAAGCCAATTTTGGTTTAAAAAAAAAAAAAAAGACAGACAGACAGAAATAAAGGCAAGCAAGGAGTAGGGTGAGAGGGAAGGATTTGCGATATTGCGTTATTGGCCGTGACCCAAATAATCTGTCTCTGCCCTACTCCCCCTTATCTCGGGGGCTCTAATGAGAATTGTGTGGGGAGCTTTTACAGAGGGTAACGCAGGCTGCTCCGTTCAGTTTGGGTTGGGACGCGGTCTCCCGTGGGCTCCCCTGTTTGTGGGCATACTCCTTTATTCAAGTGCGGAATCTGCCCCCTCCCCCTCTTTGAGGAAGGCCTGTCTGAGTGCGTGTGCAGGAGCTGCAGGCCACTTTGCAGCGTTCAAATTAAAGCAGAATTTACGGAAAAGAACTGGGGAAGCTCCAGGGTGCACGGCTGCCACAGGATGGGGTTGAAGCGTCGACCCTGGGGTTAGGGAGGACCCAGGGCCTGGATCCTAGGGTTGCTGCAGTTAATTTAGCTGCTCCACCACGTGGGCATGGACTCTTCTCGTGGGCTCTGCTCTTTCTACTATATCATCTCTAGAGTATTGCCTTTTGTCCTCATGCTTGTGGACCCTGGGATGCAAGAAGGCTGCTGCAGGTCCAGACATCGCATCTGCACTCAAGGCAGAGAGGAAGATGGAGAAAGAGCACCCATACTGTCTGTTCATCTTGTCAGGAAGACAAAAAACCTTCCGTGAAATCTCAGGAAACTTTCTGTGTTTCATTGGCTAAAGCTGCCACATGGTCTCTCTCTGATTGCAAAGGAGACTGGGAAAGTGAGTATTTATCTGGAAACGTCGTTAATCTAATCACAACTGGAGTTGCATTTACCAGACAGGGAGGGGAGTGGATACTGAGTGGACAGTGGACAGTGTTTTCCAGAGGTGCTGGCCTACTGAGTAGCAGCCAGGTTTAAAGAAGAAAAGAAAAGCCACTCCAGGTGTGTCAAGCAGAGGGAATTCATGGCAGGGGTTTGTTTATTGGACAGGGGTCAGAAGGGTCACAGGAGAAGAAAACAAGAGGACAATGAGCTTACCCAGGCATGAGGAATGGAGGGGGTCCCTGCCACCCCTAGGCGCTGACCGCAGAGGAGACAGAACAGCATTCCGAACTCAGAACCGCTGCTGTGCCTGCCGCCGGTCTCGCTGCTGCTAGCACTTTACAAGAAGCCAGACTCTGTTCTCGCTGGGACTGCAGGGGCCTGGACTTATGGAGACCTTGACCATGGCAGTGCTGCCGCGGGAGCCAGAGCCCATAGCACGGGGCTGCTAAGAGGCTGCCACAGCAGGCCAGGAAGCCAGGAGCGCCCTTTGCCTGCACCTGCGGCTGCCGCCAATGGTAGCAGCAAGCCAAAAGAAGCCCTCTACCTTCTCCCCTCGTTCCGGTCTCCTGCCAGTGAATTGGCCTGGGGAATGCTGTCTGTGGGACTCCAGCCCGCTGTGGGTCCCAGCCCCCAGAAGGCAGCACAGATAGTGAGAATGTTGTGGACCAGCCGTGCCACACGCAGTGTCCCCTGCAGCAGTCTTACCTCGCACGGGCGCTGCATTGCCTTCCATCTGCACTGGTTGACGAGTGGGGGCACAAGGGACAAACATCAGTCCTGTGGGAGACCTGGAGATCATTGACGAGTGATCGTCTGAAGAGCCAGATTTTAGATCAAAGCTCCCTTCCATCGTTTCTACTCTACAAGACCAGGAAATCCGCACAACTGAATAGATTAAATAAAAAAAAAAAGTGTGCCATCAGCACTGCCTCCTGATGCATGCTGGGAATATTGAAAAAGGCAGGAATCTGAGGGAGAGGGCCTGGGCCTGTTGAAGAATTAGCTGTGGAATCCTCAAGCAGTGGGTTTACGGAGGGGCAGGGGAGGAAGTGCAGCCAGCTGACTGGGGGCATCGCCAGGCTCCTGCCTGGTGGGCGTCCGCTGCATGCGGGGCTCTGTGGTTCCCCGTGATAGCAAGCACTCGCCCACAGGAAGCTCGTGCACAGCTCTGACAAGGGACAAGGGAGCGCACCCCGTGCTGAGGGCACAAGCGGGCACCTCTGTCGAGGTGCATGTGGGTATCCGGAAACGTGAGCAGAGGTAGGCCCAAGAGGGCAGGCAGACAGGTCAAGGGCATCAGCTACGCAGCCCCAGGAGCTCCTGGGAGTCCTCAGAGGTCTGGGCCACCTTTAGAAGCTTACCTGGAAAATCCGAGAGCTCAGGCTCAGAGCCAAGGCAGATAGTTGCAGTAGGCTGCGGCCAGGGCGCGGAGCTGGGCCCACGTTTGGGTGGAAGGGAAGTCAGCGCAGGGACTCACAATGCCAACAATGAGCCTTTGTGTTTGTGGAGCGCGTTATGGTTTATGAGGTGCTTTGCTGTGAGCTTGGCGATCTCACATAGTAGCCTCTTGCTTTGCAAGGCAGGTGCGCCACGGTCTATGACTGTGCAGCAGATCCCCAAGTTAACACCTGTGCGTCTAGGGCAGCGCATTCACACGCTGCCAGGTGAGGCCGAGTGTGGCCGGGAGCTCAGCCAGGCTGTCTGCGGCCGGTTCTCTCCATGGGGCCTCATGCTTGTCGGGTCGCTGCGTGGGGGTCTGAGAGGGAGTGGCTGAGATGCAGCACCCGCAGAGACCGCCAGCACCACCATGGGAGGGGCAGACTCCACGGGCCCCGCCCACGGCTAATAACGGATGTCATTGCCTTTGCATCCTGTTCATGCAGGCTGGCTCGCATCTGAGGGGAGGGAAGCAGACCACCTCACTCAGTGCGGGAGAAGCAGAGAACCGGAGGCCGTCTTTAAGCTACTGTAGCAAGGGTCACGAGCCTCGTTCGCCACATGTTTGCACACAATTAATTGCTTAAAGTGGATCCAGTGAGCGGGAACCAGAACTGAACAGACTTGAGACCCAAGTCTACTGACTCTCCATCTGGTACTCTTGTTAAGATTATTATTTATTTATTTGAAAGAAAGAGAGAGAGAGAGAAAGAGAGAGAGAGAGGGAGAGATCTCATCTGCTGGTTCACTCCCCAAATGCTCATGGCAGTTGGTGCTGGGGCCAGGAGCCAGGAATTCAATCTGGGTCTCCCACAAGGGTGGCGGGGACCCAATTGAGCCTCCCAGGGTCTTCATGATTAGGAAGCTGAAGCAGAGAGTGGAGCTGGGACTTGAACCCAGGCACTCTGATACGTGACACGGGCTTTAACTGCTATGTGTGGAGTCTTAGCTGCTGAACAATATGAAGGAGCTTTGAAATATTTGCAGGAGAATGAAGCTAAAAGATTATGCACATTCTCCATGAACTTTCAAAGTCCCCTCTTGTATGTGTATTTTTCTTTTTAAAAATTTTTTTTATATATTTGAAAGGCAGAGTTACAGAGAGGGAGAGACAGAGAAATAGACAGAGAGGTCTTCCATTTGCTGGTTCACTCCCCAAGTGGCTGCAATGGCCAGAGCTGGACAAGACCAAAGCCAGGAGCCTGGGGCTTCATCCGGGTCTCCCACGTGGGTGCAGGGGCCCAAGTAGTTGGGCCATCTTCCAGTGCTTTCCCAGGCACATTAGCAGAGAGCTGGATCAGAAGTGGTGCAGCCGGGATTCGAACCGGCACGCAGGCTCTGGCTTATCTGCTACACCACCGTGTATGTGTTTTTCAAATCCGTGTTCTCAGAGCCTGATGACTTCCGGGTCCTTCAGGGAAGGTAGACCCTTTGGTGTGAATGGTCTGTTTCTGGCTCACGTTTTTGTTGGGATGATTTTCCATGGCTCTCCTTAGGACAGACAGGACCGCTCAGACAAGCCATGGGATCTGCCGTTCCAGGTCCCGGATGCAAAAGAGGGGTGGTTGCCTCCTGAGCCAGCCATTCGACTGTAGTTTCACAGGGGTCTTCAAGGACACCGTGTCTCACAGGGCGGCCACCTGCCCGGGGCTCCGCAGCTGAGTCGGAAGGGGCTGACCCACCCAAACCTCAGCGCCTCCTGCTTGTCCCTTCCGTGCCCACTGGGACCCTTGCTTGTCAGCCCAGCCCCACGTGCTCAAGGCAGCTGGGAGACGGCCGAACATCAGCGAATGGCGGGGATACCCCTCACCGGAAGCCTTGTCTTGTGGGGGGGGGTTGGGGAGTGTGGAGGGTGAGCATTTACAGGACGTTGCTAAGAAACCCAGGGAGGGGCATTTCCTGTTGGAACCCCAGCCATGGCTGGGAGCCCTGCTTTTGTCTTTGTGTTGGGGTGGGGACAGGGGAGGCCACTTGGCTCCGCCTGCCCCTGGTGGTTTGGGACCTGCCTCCAGCCACTGAGCGGGAGCCCCGTGAGCAGCTCTCGCTTGCCCGCCCTGACTCTGCTCCCACGCTGCTCCTCCCTCCTTCCTCTGAGCCCCTGAAGTTGTTCCCACTGCCTTCTCCCCCTCACCGCAAGGTCAAGATCTGAGGAACGTTTGCGTGAGTCTGCATTTGTCAGAGACAGTGAGACAGAAGGAATCGGCTCAGCTCATTATGGGGGCTGGCGAGTCCTGGCTGCAAGCTGGGTCCCCAGAGAGCCGGTGCTGAGTCCCGGCCTCATCCCCCGGCCTGAGAAGCACGACCTAGATTGCTCCAGTCCCCAGCCCCAGGCACGGACACCTCCCCATTACTCCCAGAGTCAATTGCTTCCCCTTGGCTAGGCTCTCAGCGGACTGGACAGGCGGATGCCCACTGGGGAGAGGGCACCTGCCATACCCAGTCTGCCCATTCCAGTGGTGAGCTCAGCCTCCCAGACACACCCAGAGCCAGACCTGGGCACCTCATGGCCCAGTCTAGGGGACTCCAGAAGTTACCTATCACAGCAGATGTTGGCGAGTGGCTCTGCTGGGGGAGGAACGTTCCCATAAAGCACAGGGAGGCAGCCAAGCCCGGAGGGCTGTCAGAGGCCCCGGCAGAGCTGTGACATCCCACGGGCATCTGCAGACCTCTTGCAGGGAGGATTCCTCACCGGGAGGACGTCGGGCTTTGCTTCCCCAAACCTCTCGCTGCTGCTTCTGCATTTTCCTCTCCAGCTCGCCTCTGATGGCTTCCACTGCTCTACTGCGCTAGCTTCCCTACCTGCTGTCAGCTCCTGAGTGCGCCGGGTGTTTCCACACTTCCGGGCCAGGAACACCGCCACCTCTCTCCCTGCCTGGAAAACTCTATTTGCCTTCCAAGACCCTGCTCAAGCGTTAGGAAATGCCTTTGTCATTATAAAGCATCTAGAACTGCACCAGGTTCTTGGACTGTTTAAAGGTCTGATATCCTCAGGGGTAGCATGCAGACTCGTATTGTCACATCCATTCATTCGGTCAGCAAGTATTTGAAGGGCACCAACCATGTGTCAGGTACGGCGAAACAGGGACATGGACCTGATTCTATAGAGTCTATATTTCAAGTGGGGAGACAGACACAAATCCGTCGAAAGGGACAGCTACATGAAATAAATGAAGACGCTGTAGTAAGAAGAAAGAAATGAACAAGAAACAGACACAGAACATGTTGGGACTGGGCGTCCTTTGCGAGGGGAGCCAAGGACACTCTGAGGATGGGTTTTTGCTGAGGCATGGCAGAGGGGAAGGAGAAAGTCAGACCCGTGCAGACTGGGGGAAGGTCGCTGGGGAGTGGGCTGGCAGGGCAGGGCAAAGGAGCAGGAGCAGAACCAGGGGCTGGAAGGCAAGGGCTGAGTTGGAGAGAGCTGGGCTCGGGTCTGCCTTCCCTGGGCAACCTCCCAGGCCCACCTGCCCCCTGCCCTCCATGATGCCAGCCTGGCTTTGTGCTGGCCTAGACACTACCTTAGACTTGGTGGTGAGCTTGGCGCCTAGAAGGCACTTTGTTAATTTTGCTAAAGGAGCCTTGGCATTCAACTGTATAGATTCCCCCCTCCCCTATAAACGCCCTGCCAGCCCCAGCGGAGACACGGAGGCGCTCACTTGTCACACTGGCATAAGCACATTTCCCTTTGCTTGGCTTCCGGAGCAGGGCTGGTCACTGAACGGGAGGAGAATTGGAGCAGGTGCAGCCACCTTGGGACAGCTGCATCCCGTGTTCCGGTGCCCGGTTTCAGTCCTGGCTACCGCGCACTTCTGGTCCCCTTCCTGCTAATGCGTTCTGGGACACAGTAGAAGATGGCTTGAGTCCTGTGGCCCCGACCACCTATGTGGGGAGATCTGGATGGAGGTCCGGGCCCCTGGCTTTGGCCTGGCTCAGCCATGGGTGTTGTGGGCACTTGAGGAGTGAACTAGCAGATGGAAGATTTCCCTTTCTCTCTCTCTGTCACCCTGCCTTTCAAATAAATAAATCAATCTTTTTCAAGAAATTCGCCCTTCTTGTGCTTTGTGCTTGCCTTCTCCCCGCCCTGGCGTGATTCTAACATACGTGGATCTGGTTTCCTGGAAGGGAGCATTGTGCAGGTGCTGGCGAAAGGGCGGGGGTCTCTGAGTCTGGGGGCTGGGCTTGAAGGAGGGCAGGGGAGGAGCGACTGAGAGAAGCAGAAGGCGGAGGCAAAGTTCTGCAGTTGCCTCTGCTGCTGCGAGGGATTTGGGGTCAAAGGGCAAGGGGGAATGGTGCAGAAGTTTCTCAAAGCAAAGACCAGTGAAAGGAAATTTAACTTTCCTGCCACCCTAGGCGGCCTCTCCTGGTTTGTTCCGTCTGCCTGGGGTGGGACCTAAAGAAAATGTCCCCCAGATGATTCTAAGGTGCGGGGGTGGCTGAGAAGCGGGCTGGGGTCTGCTCTCACTTTGGCTGCTCGTCCATCCGGGAGCGTTCCAGGCTCTTCTTCAGCATCTTGGGGGTCCGCTTTGCGGCTGTTCTGTTCCAGATAGTGGGCCCCTTGCTTTCCAACCTCTGGTCTTTGCCAAAGGCGAACAGGGATTACCATTTGCATTTCATTGCCCTTTTTTTCTTAATGACCACCTTTCCTGATTGGAGGAGCCCAGCAGAGACAAGGGCTCTCCCAGCTCTGGAGGCCAGGGAGCAGCCCTGAGGTGGGCTGTGCCGGCTCCTTCTGGGAGCTGTGTTGGAGCCCCTGGCCCAGGGCCCTCCCAGCTCTGGGGGGGCGCGGGCAGTCTTCGGCATGCCTCGGCTTGCGGATGCGCCGCTTCAGTGTCTGCCTCCGTCTCCATACGGCTTTCTCTCTGTGTCCCGTGGGTCTCTGGGTCCAGATTTCCTCGATCTTCTAAGGACACCAATCATTGGATTCGGCTCCACCCGGGGCCAGCGAGACCTCGTCTTAACTTGGTCACGTCCTAGTCAAGTCACATTCGTGGGCGCTGGGAGTGAGGGCTTGGGGGACGAGTGCACCACCGTTGGTGACTTTTACACATCTTTTTAAGGGAGCAGCGGAGGTCTTAAGCGTCTTGCAACTTCTGTATCTCAGCTCCCCACGGCCTCCCATTCAGCCACAAGTACAGACAGGTGCTGCAAAAGCCTGGCCAAAGACCGCGGGGTGGGGAGACGGTCTCCTCTCCAGACACCCGCCTTGCTGGAAGCAAGCAGGCCACAGAGGTGCAGGCAGGGCCCGGGGAGGAAGGGACAGAAGCCACAGGTGGCAGCAGGAGCGGGGCCACGGCTTTCTGCAGCTGCTCTGCCACCTGGCTGGACAGCTGTCCCCCTGTCAGGGAGCTGTGCGAGGCGAGCAAGGCCCTGGCGGAGAGCTCTGGGAGGCTGCAGCGCCTGGCCAAATCTGTCAATTGGGCTGAGCAACTGTTCTGGGGTGGGGGCTGGGTCGGAGGTGTGCAACCACCACTCGGGTTGCTTAGAGCAGCCGGCGGCTCCGTTGGACCAGCAGCGAGCCCCGCGTCCTCCGTTTGACAGATGCCCGCCTACCAGCGCCAGCCGTCACCTGCTCTGCGCAGGCGCCGGAGGAGGACTCTTTCACAAATGGCCATTCACCACGTGTCTGCTGACAGGGAACCCCGGAAAGCAAAACGATACTCCTCCTGATGAAGGTCCCTCTTCCCTTCATTAGATGTGCATTATTGAAAAAAAAATCAGACTTTGGCACTTATGGTCGTATTTTGAATTTCATCAATAAAAAAAGGTGTGGAAATGTGTTTTCTGTCTTGCTCTGTAGCTGTCCACATGACAGCCTCAATTCGACCTTGTGTCTACAAAGTCTAACTTTTTTATATAGTCTGTAATGGAAAGAAGTTTGCCAGTCGTTGGTCTCTGGTCTCAAACACCAGCGAGCACGAGAAAAACATCTGCAGGGCTTTCAAAAGCTCGTGGCGGGGTCGGATTCAGGAGGGCTGGGGCAGGGCCGGGAATCTGTATTCCTAACGCGTTCCCTCCCAGGTGCTGCTGCTGCTGCTCCGTGGGAGAGTCGGCCCACGCCTTGCAGGGCCCAGGGGAGCAGGCACTGGCGTGGGCGCTGGCTCCTTGCCCCATTCTGCCACCAAGCAATTCTGTGATCTCGGCTGTGTTCTTCATGTCTCCTCATTTGTAAAATGCGGATAATGAAAGTGCCTCCTTCACAAAGGTTGTGAAAGTTTAAATGAAATGAAGCATGAAAAGCTCTTTTAAAACCCCTGCCACCAGACAATCTGCAATCTGGGGCTATGGAAATGAGACCAACTTCACTGAACAGCACTGAGTGCTCAGGGTTGTGAACAGGCAGCTCAGGGGAACAATCCCGGAGGACTCCCTGTAGGAGGCGAGGTATGAATTGAACCTACAAGAAGGATGGGAAGACAAACAAGACAACTTACAAGGCTTGGGAACGGGAGTGAGATTAGCACGCTGTTTGAACACAGAGGAAATCAGACTCCCTGGTGAGTGGGAAGAGCTGCCTAGGGGGATGGGAGGCAGAGGGACAGGGCTGAGTGCCCGAGGTCCAGTGAGACTCTCACAGTACAGAGGCAAGCATGCGTGGGCAAAGCCTCCGTCCTACAAACTGCCCTTGGGACTCCGTTAAAACCCAGGGGGGCTGGGGCAGCCAAAGCGCCCTGGGGGTCCCTCCTCGGGGAGGCTGGGAGGGCGGCCTCCCGGGTCTCCGCTCTGTTTACCCACGCATTCCTGTTGTGTGCTATGAACTGCTGCCTGGCGCAGAAGCTGGGGAAGCTCTCTGCTCAGTCTTCTAAGAAACAGGAAGTCGGTATTTGCCCAAAGCAAACAAACTCCCAAACTGCAGGGTTCACGTTCAGTCCAAAGCCGGAGTCTCAGGAGGTGCGTGTGGCCTGGAGACATGGGGACCCGAGCAGGAATCCTCCCCTGCCCCTTACCCTGGCCACATCAACAGCTGCCAACGTCTCCCGGCGCAGCCCGAGCCGAGGCACCCACGCCCCGCGGCCAGACGCCGAGCTGAGCTGTCTTCCCCAGAAAGCGTCCATTCCCAAGTGAGGTTTTTCCTTCCCATGACATCAGCAGAACCACTTCCACTATTCCCGGAACCGGACGGTCATCGGCCTTCCGTGTGGCCCGTTTCTCTACTGAGAGAGAGGGGAGTGAGCACTTATGGGGAGCCTGCTGTATGCGGTGCCCTGTGCTAGGCACCAGCCCCACCTAGGCTTTCTCACTTACATCTTGCAACTGCCTTGCCAGGAAGGCACGATTGTTTGCAATTGACGGAGGAGATGAGATCGGAGGAGAACCGGTCGATTCCCTGGCGTAGGAGGATTCTGCGTGTACACCTGGCCACGGCGTCCCTGCTGGATTGTTTCCGGAGTCCCCACTTAGGCCCGCGCTCCTCCCTGACTTCCTGGAAGCAGTTCTGCCTGACCGCACCAGCGGGGTGCCCAGCTCCCCCGCCGTGCCCGCAGCTCACTGGGTAGATGGGCTAGGCTGTGACGGACGACACTGCCAGAGATGGCCGCCCCCAGCCAAACCCGCAGGTGCACGGGATGCCAGCAAGGACAGGAACAGCAAGCAGCAGGAGTCCCTGCTTAGCGGGTTCAGGCAGAGGGGCGCTGGGGGAAGACGCCGCCCCCTCCTGGCTGGGTGCAGAGGGGGGCACCCAACCTGTGCTTCCACAAACCCTGTATTCAAGGCACGCTACTCTTATTATTAATTTGGAAAGACTTATTTATTTAACTGAAAGGCGGAGCATGGCGGGGGAAGATTGATTTTCCATCCACTGGTTTGCTTCACAAATGGCCACAGCAGCCAGGTCTGGGCCAGGCCAAAGCCAGGAGCCAGGAACTCCATCCGGGCCTCTCACACGGACGTCAGGGGCTCAGCTGGGGTCACCTTCCACTGCCTTCCCACATGCGGTAGCAGGAAGCAAAGCAGCTGGGACTCCAACCGGCACTCAGCTATGGGAGCGGGTGTTGTAAACGGCGGCTTCACCCGCTGTGCCACGTGGCAGCCCCTAGAGCCTTCTGTCCTGCAACAGGCGGCCCCGTGGCCTTGGAGCCAGGACGCCCGTGTTCCCATGCGGGCTTGAATGCTCACCGGCCATGTGTCCTTTGGGCACCGTAGTAAAATGTGAAACTGTAAAATGGGGATAATAGTATTTCCCACCTTCGAGGGTGGCCAAATGCTTACAAAAGCGCCTGGAATCTGTCGTCCTGGGACTTGGGAGCCTCGGGGATGCGGGCCGAGGGCAGCCTCCCCAGGAGCCCTCGAGGGAGTGGCCGGGTCCCAACTTGTACCCCATCTCTGGTGCTGGGTTCCGGATCCACCTCGAGACCCAAACGGAGCAAGTTGATGCTGTCTCAGGAAGGTCCAAGCTTTTTTCATGAACTCTTACAGCCAAGCTTCTACGGCCAACCCTCGAGTGCTTACGTATGTTTATTCCAAGCAATTAACCATGACCGAATCAGCGTCTTCAACCTTGGGTCTCCTCCCTAGTTGTAGGAGGAGAAGTGGGGTCTGCAACCAAGACTGGGAGAAGAAGAGACCAAGATTTATTTGAGAGTTAGAGTTAGAGGTCCAGATAGAGAGAGAGGTCTTCCATCCACTGGTTCACTCCCCAAACGGCTGCAATGGCCAGGGCTGAGCCAGACCGAAACCAGGAGCTTCTTCTGGGTCTCCCACGTGGGTGGCAGGAGCCCAGGGACTTGGGTCATCGTCTCCTCCCTTCCCAGGCACATTAGCAGGGAGCAGGATAGGAAGTGGAGCAGCCAGGACTGGAACTGCATCCGTATGAGATGCCAGCATTGTGGGTAGTGGCTTAACCCGTTAGGCCACAACGCTGCCCCGCCCCCTCCCCAGGTCTCGGTCTTAACCTTTATGCTCAATCTCTTGCCACCAACTTCCCCACCTCTGGGCTTTCTCAAAACTCTCAAGGGTTCTCTTGGACCTGGTTGGCTCAGGGCTTCAGACAAGCCCCGCCCCTGGGCGGGCCTAGCCGGTGGGTGGAGTTTCCTGTACCTGGAGCTGTGGCTTGCAAGGCCACCGGGGAGCCCGGGGAGGGAGTCCCCTTCAGGTAACACTTCTTCATCTCTGCTCCAGAGTTCTGAAGCTAACGTGACAGTACTTGTCATTGCTTAACAAGCTGGGTCTTTGGTCAGTACCAATGACAATGACGGCAAGAAAGATTGCAATCTCTGAGTGATGGAGAATCCAGCTAAGCAGACTCGGCTAGTGCTGCCACACCCTCTTAAACCCAGTTTGTGTCCAGCTGCCAGCTCCTGCTATCTTGGAGGGTACTTTTCTGGAAGCAGGAGTCCTCCTCTCTGCCTGTGCATGGACCAGGAGTGCTGGGGATGATTCCGTCTTTCACCTGCACCGCAGAGCAGCCTGCAACCAATGATGGGTGGTCCGGGTAGAGCAAGACCCCCTGTTCCCTGGCCTCTGGGTGGGACAGCCCACAGAGTGTGCTTTGCCTTGCTTTCTGGGGCTCCTCCTCACTGTGACACCTGCTAAGCAATGGAACCCTTATGGGCCTCACCTGGCTCTCTCCCCACTCCTCTCGTTATGCTTCCTGGGGTCAACTCCCAGATCAACATCTTGCTGTTCAGTTTCAGCCTTAGGTCTGACTCTGGGGAAAATAAGTTAAGACCTCCCAAATGAACTGTCTGAATGTGCCAAAGGAATTTATTAGCGTGGATAATAGAAAGTCCAGCTTCAGGATTGGCTTGATCAGGGCTCAAACGGCATCTACCGCTCCCTGCTCTCCCTCCTCCAGTTTGTTTGGCTCCCTTTGCCCTCCGGGCAGCTTCGGGCTCACCTCACCGCAGCAGCCAAGCCAGGAGAGGAGGGAGGTCAGGTCCCTCCTAACTCGAGTCTCACCAGCCCTGACCTGACCGGGGAAGAGGAAGAAATGGAGGAAGGTGGGGACAACGTGGGGGACGGGGGAGAGGGACGCCAGCTTGCAAACTCAGCGGACACCATTTGTTCTCACATCTTCCCTGGCATGATGCTTTCTCCCCATTGACAGGTGAGGAATTCAAGGGCTGGACTGTGATGCATCCGAGATCACTCCGCTAGAAGGAGACACAGTGACCTGGGCTCCCTAGCTGTCATTCCCACCCCTCTGTTGCAGCTCTCTGCATTGACTTAAATGCATCCTTACTGAAGCTTTGCTGCCACCAGACACCCCCTGCTCCCCGTGGAGACCCTCCCTGTAACGCTGCAGCTCCCCTCCCCACCTCCGGCATCTGTAGATGGAAACTGTGTGCGCTAAGTGAGGGATCCAAGCACGGAGCTTCCAGATTTGCAGGGCGGCGCCTCCATCCTGTGCATGTGTTGCCCCCGGCGCTGTCTAATTAGACGGTAATCTTTGTTTTGGAAACTTGCCTCTGTTGAGCTTTTCCAAAGCAATCAACTTAATTTTCATGGAAACCCAAAGTTCTCTTTTGTTTTGTGTTTGTCCGGCTTACGGGGTAGTTAATGAAACCACGTGTTGACGAGGACACTCAGCTGGCGTCGATGGCTTGGGAAGATGCACGCTGAACTCTTGGTTGGCGCACAGCTCAGCAGGCAGAGACGGCGTGGGCATCCTAGCGGGAGGTGCTGCCCGTGGCGGTGGCCGAGAGGGTCAGCCCGCTGCAGGGAGCAGATAAGAGGTTTTATAGTGGGAAGGGGGTGGCTGGGCACCAGCCAATAGCGTCAGTTAAGTCAGAGGAGGCCTTTTGGGAGCACTCCCCTGAGAGTGCCTGCAGTGTAGACAACATTCAATAGTGGTGGCGCCAGCCAGTGAAGACAGGGATTAGCCATAGAACATTCTGTGGCAGCAGCTCCCTGCCTGGTGATCTGAGGTTCTGCAGTGATAAGGCTGTGGAAATGACTTGTCCCTCTTTGGCTGAGAGCCTCCGTGGAGGCTGCAGGGAGCAGGCATTTGACCCAGTGGCTGGCACCACTTGGGAGACCCATTCCCATGTGGGAGCGCCTGCATTTGTGTCCTCGCTCTGCTTCTGATTCCAGCTTCCTGCTAACGTGCACCTTGCGGGGCGGCAGGGGATGGCTCATCGGTTGCTGCCTGTACATGGGAGAGCTGATTGAGTTACAGGCTCCTGGCTTTGGCCTGGCTCAGCCCCAGGCTGTTGTGGGTGTTGGAGAAGTGAACCACTGGGGAGCTCTGTCTATGTCTGTCTTTCAAAAAATTTTTAAAATGCATGGAAAATGGAACGGTAAGATAAGTTTACTTACCAAAACAGAAGTGAGGTTGAGAAGCCAACTTTTCCCTGGACCTGCCCCAAATGGTAGACTCACCTTTTGCCTTTTCCAGGTCTCACAGTAGGTACGCATTTCATGTCCCACTATGTGTCAGAATGCATAAGGGACATTTGTATAAGGGGACCAGCCTGTGTGTGTGTGCTTTTGCAGATTTCAAATGTGGTCTCTTTGGGTTGATGGATTGGAAAAAGAAACCTTCTCCAGATGCATGAGCCCCATTTTTAGGCTGACACAGCCTCTTGGCAGAGCACACAGCTTGGCCAGTGGACCATGAACTCCATTACCACCCCCTTTGCCTCAGCCAAGTGCCTTTGGGCAGTGCACACACCATGCAACCACACAAGGCAGGTCTTTGTGAAGTTTGAATCACCTACCAGTTCCTGTAGCTCCAGGCTGGGAGGCAGAGTGTGGTAGCAAAGCAGTGCTCTGACAGTGTGGAGAATGCACCAGTAGCACCAGCAGCAGCAGCCCTGGGAACTTGATGGAAATGCAAGCTCATGGGCCCTAGCCCCAGAACTGCTGACTGAGCGTCTCGGAGGACAGTCCGGGGCTCAGCATCTGTGTTTAACAAGCCCACCGCATAGTGGGCCTGCGGCTTCGAAACCCCTGCATCTGCCTGCCCTACACACTGGGGCAGCACCACGGTGCCTGCCCGTTCCCTCTGCAGCCGTGAAGAGTCTCCACCCAAGCTGCGTTCCCCGGAGCAGCTGGGAGCTCCCGTTGTGCGGGAAGTGGCTTGTAGATCCACCGCTGGGCCCTCCTGGACTAGTGCAACCCCTGCATTTCTCATGGCATTTTTGCTTCATGGGAATGAGGAAAGCAACTCACTTCCTGGAGCTGAGGAGTTCCGCCGAGTCCCCAGCAGAGCTGGGTCCCACGGTCTGGTGGCCGAGGGCCTCTCAGAATTGGGTCGAGAGGACGCGAGAGCCTCAGCGACGGTGCTTGGGGCTGTGTGGGAGCAGATTCCCACCCCGTGGGCAAGTCCAACCCACCAGGGTTAACCTTGACCGTGGGCCGCAGCCTGTTTCCTGCATCTCACCCAGCACATCCCATTCCGCGGGCTGCACAGAGGAGACCTGCTTTGTCTGACATGGCTTCTCTGTCTTGCTCATTTCAAACCATCTCTATTGTGTAGACAGTTCATCCCTTTCCAGTCGGAGCCCCATGGCGTACGCTTCACCCTTCTGCTTCCTGCTTCCTAAGCTGGGGTTTGGAAGTGAAGGAGGTCACGGCCACGTCCATGCAGCCTTCTGAAGACAGTGATGGGGGTGCTTTGTAGGCAAAACACTGCTTCCCAGGGGTGGAGAAGTCGCTGCTTGGGTTTGGAGCAGCAGACGTGAAACACACAGTGAGATCTCTGGCAAGTGCTGGTATTTAAAGCAGTGAGAACCAGAGGCACAAAGAGCCAGGCAAACCAAAACCAAACCCGTTATATGTCAACAGGGGGAAGAATCAGGCCGGCTTCCTCTTCCTCTCGTGGCTCTGGGGAGGAACTTTGAAAGGACTTGAAGGGACTTTGACAGCAGTTGGTGATGTTGCAGAAATGGAGTGAATTTTCTGTCTTCCCTACGTGCTGGACTCAGCTCATCTATCCTGAGAGGGTGCTGAGACCCCAGAGCCTCCCAGGGAGGACTGAATCCAGTCCGGGAAAGAGGGGCTTGTGATCAGAGCCTGGCTTCCGTCGGGTGCACTTGCTGTGTGCCCTTGGGCTTGCTCCTTCCTCCCTCCCTCCCTTCCTTCATTTCTTTCTTCTCTTTTTTTTTTTTTAATTTTTTTATTTTATTTATTTATTTATTTATTTTTTGACAGGCAGAGTGGACAGTGAGAGAGAGAGACAGAGAGAAAGGTCTTCCTTTGCTGTTGGTTCACCCTCCAATGGCCGCCGCGGCCGGCGTGCTGCAGCCGGCACACCACGCTGATCTGATGGCAGGAGCCAGGAGCCAGGTGCTTTTCCTGGTCTCCCATGGGGTGCCGGGCCCAAGCACCTGGGCCATCCTCCACTGCACTCCCTAGCCACAGCAGAGGGCTGGCCTGGAAGAGGGGCAACCGGGACAGAATCCGGCGCCCCGACCGGGACTAGAACCCGGTGTGCCGGCACTGCTAGGCGGAGGATTAGCCTAGTGAGCTGCGGCGCCAGCCTCTTTCTTCTCTTTTAAAATAAAAAAAAAAAAAACATTTATTTGAAAGTCTGAGTTAGACAAAGAGAGGGACACACACACACACACACACATACACATACACACACAGATCCTCCACCTGCTGGTTCACTCCCCAAATGCCTGCAATGGCCAGGGCTGGGCCAAGCAGAAGCCAGGAGCCAGGAGCTTCTTCTGGGTCTACCTCGTGGGTGCAGGGACCCACGTGGGTGCAGGGTGTGGCAGGTGGGTGTCCCTGGTGGCGTCTTAACAGCTTCACCAACTCTGACCCAGTAATTTTATTAACAATAAATACTCTGCTGACAACATGCATGGGAAAGAAGAGATTGAGGCCAGGGCAGGGAGCTGGGGAGATGGGGCCCGGTGGGCAGGTGAGGAGTAATGGGAAGGGGCTCTGCCTTCAGGGGTGCCCCACTTTGTCCACAGTGCTCCATGCCTGAGTGGCCATGATGTGGCCAGGAGACGGGCGTCGGTGCCTGGGCAGCGGCAGACACGAAGGCTAGGCTGAGGCTAGAGCCGGGATGGGGCGGTGTTGCTTCCTGTCTTGGGGGCAGCTTTCATGCCACTGCCTGGAGTCACCCCCAGCCCCATGCATTCCCGGGTACACAACTTTCTCACTCTTCAAGGCTTCATTCAATGCCTTTTGAGCCTCTCTGTGCTGGCGTTGCTCCCTGCCCACTTCGGGGTTGTAATTCTCTGCTCAGATGTCTTTCTCTTGAGAACGCGGGCTGAAGGCCATGGTGCCTTCCCTCCCATCAGCACTTGCTGCTGCGGCAGAGCGTGGGGGCGAGCAGGTGGGCAGGTGATTGCCACGTGAATGATCCGCTCTATCAGATCCATAGACAGACCAACCGAGAGATCAAATGCACATCTGTGAGACGGACGGGCATTTATGATGGAATCAGTTCTGGTTCTGTGGGTGCTCCCTTGGGGTTAGAAGAAAATTTTATCTGTAGGTTTTCTTTCTGTGGAAAAGCATCATTGTCACCAGAGTTCTTGAGTCAGAGAAATTCAAGTTTCCATGTTGGTGAAATACACCGATGTCCCAGTGACCAGAAAGAATGTATGGATAGGCAAGCAAGTAGGCAAGGCATCTGCTAACACACACCGCGGCATCACACACAGCACCCTTGCTCTGAATCGACACAACTCAAGGACAAGGGCTTGGTGAGTAGATTTCAGTCCCCACCTGCCTCCAATCGGATGCTTTTGTGCAGGGCACAGCTCCACACTGTGGCTTCTGTAAAGTGCCTGGCACACAGTAGGCGTTCAGTAAAGTAGCAATTACATGTATGGTTATTATTAATACATTGCTAGTATTCCTATGCCCAATACCCGCCTGGCACTGCACCCAGGCCCTTTGATTACTATTCCTCGGTTGCTGAAATTCTATTTGGAAGGTTCAAGTCGTAGGCACACAGTAGCACAGTCTACTTTGAGAATGAACAATGAAAGGGTGTACGGAGGGATGCCGTTAGAATGATACTTACCTCATTACAGAAGTAACAGGACCCTGCTCTGGGGCTCCGAGCTCCCACTGTCGCTGAAATTCAAAAGGTAGGGTAAGACCACAGCCCCAGAGTTGAAGAAGTGAGGTCCTAGACATGAATTGGATCTCTTGCTGGTGATCCATTTCCTCTCGGTAGGGCTAGGGAAGCCAACTTATTATCAATAAAAAAAAGAATGAACCCTTTATAGGAAGCTATTTTCTCTGTCACCAAACATTTTATATACCTGTCAATAATTGTAACTGTTAAATATGACATATTGATGGACGCAATGGGACAAAAGGATGCTTGTTTCTGATGAGGGTGAGAAGATTTTATAGTCTCTGTTTTATGGATGGAAGTAATCTCACTCACACATGTCAGACATCTATAATCCTTTCTATGAAGGCAATAAAAAAAAGAAAATTCTGAAAGATGCGCTGTCAGCCCAGAGCCCAAGCCTCAGACCCTGGCCTGGTTGAACTTGGCCCTGGAGGCTGCTGGGAGCATCTCGGGGCCGCTCCTGCCCTTGGTTCTTGTTCAGACCTGCGGGTGGGGTCCGCCCGGTGGTGGTATGAGTGGGAGGCCCCACACTCCTGGGCATTTTCCTGTCTGGGATGACCGGAAGTGGTGTGGGAACCGGTGAACAGAGAAAGCCAGAGACTCCTGGATTCGGCTGTTGCAAAGCAGAGAGAACCAGGTCAGCAGGTGAGTGCCCGTGCATCTCTCTGTGGTCTGAGTTAGCAACCTCTCCTGACAGTCCCATCTCTCTTCCCTCCACTGCAACAAGGTGTAGGGTCTGGCTTCCCTCTGAAGGCGTCTCGGTGTCCGCGTTTCTCTCCATCACTGCGACCACCCTCATTCCAGCACCCTTTCCTCTCACTTGCTACAGCTGCAGTAACAGAAGTGTCCTTCAGGCCCAAAGACCCAGAATGTTATTGGGTGTCCCTGATTGGTCGCAAGTGACCTTCCGGGGGATTAGGGCAGGGCCCATGGACACTGGGCTGTGCCATGCTCCAGGTGTGTGCACTTGCTGCTCTCCCTCCCTTTCCTCACCCACTTCATTTCGGCTCAGCTCTGCTTTTAGGTGTCATCCTCTCCTTGCCAGCAAGTTGTCCTGGCCTCCTGGAACCTGCCTTGTAAAATGGCTTTTGCTGATATTCTTCTCGTGTCCTCTTGTGATAGAATCCTGGGAGGGAAAATAGGTATTGATGACACATTGGACAAGTGGGATTGAGGGTTTGGTCTTAAAGAGTGATTGCCTGGGAAATGGCTCGGAGTGTTATTTCTCAGATTGAGACCAAGCTAATCACTGACGCAACAGCTAAAAGAACATTTGGGGCTGACATTGTGGCACAGAGGGTTAAGTTGCCACTTGCAACTCTTGACGTCCCATAAGAGCATAGGTTCAAGTCCCGGCTGCTCCACTTCCAACCCAGTTCCCTGCTAATGTGCCCGAGAAAGCAGGGGAAGATGGCCCAAGTGCTTGGGCCCCTGTGCCCATATGGAGACCCTGATGGAATTCTGGGCTCCAGGCTTTTGCCTGGCCCAGCCTAGGTCATTGAAGACATTTGGAGAGTGAACCAGTGCATGGAAGGTCTCTCTCTCTCTCTCTTCTTCTGCTTCTTCTTCTCTTTTTCTCACTGTCTTTGTAGCTCTGCCTTTCAATCAATC
Organism: Oryctolagus cuniculus; assembly: GCF_051225735.1. Lineage (NCBI taxonomy): Eukaryota > Metazoa > Chordata > Mammalia > Lagomorpha > Leporidae > Oryctolagus > Oryctolagus cuniculus. The sequence goes on from NC_142880.1 coordinate 82,249,690, forward strand.
AATCAATCAATCAATCAAATAAAGAAGTCTTTTAAAAAGCAGTTGTGAGGAGGGTGTTTGGAGCTGCAGATAAGACACTGTGGGGAGGTCTGCGTCCTCTCTGGAGTTCCAGTCTCAGCTCCACGCTCCATTCCAGATTCCTGCTAATGCAGACCCTGGGAGGCAGCTGGTGATGGCTCAAGTAGTTGAGTGAGAGTCATGGGTGGAGTTCTGATGGAACTGGCTTTAGCCCTGGCTGGGTCCCAGTTGTGGCAGGCATTTGGGGAGTGAACCACTGGATGGGAAATCTATTTGTCTCTCTCTACCCCTCTGTCTCCTTTTTTTTCTGCCTTTCAAAACAAACATCTGTGCATTGATGTGGATGGAGCTTGCAAACTGACAGAAAAGCAGGGTGATAGCAATTCACCCTGTGCCTGGACAGTCCTTAGATGAAGGTGGACAGGACACCGTGACCTTGGTCTGTGGCTATGAAGGTCACTGAAGCTGTTCGGTGTTGGATACCATGGCGGTTAATTTTATGTATTAACTTGGCAAGGCCACAGGACTCTGATATTTGGTCAAACACTACTTTAGATGTTTGTGGGAGGGCATTTATTTCTTTACGCAGGATTGACATTTAAATCAGCAGACTTTGAGTAGGCTATACTGCCCTTTGTAATGTGAGTGAGCCCTATCCAGTCTGTTGATGGCATTGGGGAAGAGACTGAGCCCCTTTCTTTAGAGTTAGACAGTGAGAGAGAGAGACAGAGAGAAAGGTCTTCCTTCCGTTGGTTCACTCCTCAAATGGCCACTACGGCCGGCACTACACTGATCTGAAGCCAGAAGCCAGGTGCTTCTTCTGGTCTCCCATGTGAGTGCAGGGCCCAAGGACCTGGGCCATCCTCCACTGCCCTCCTGGGCCACAGCAGAGAGCTGGACCAGAAGAGGAGCAACCAGGACGGAATCCAGCACCCCAACCGGGACCAGAATCCGGGGTGCCAAGTGAGCTGCGGTGCCGGCCCTAAGTAACTCTTTAATCTCCATTCTAAAAAGTGAGCTCCCCGGGGCTATCATAGTGGATGTGATTTACTGAGCTGCTGCACTCCCTGAACACTTCCACGTATCCTCTCCACTCATCCTGCAGCACACCTGAGGGAGGTGGGTGTTCCTCACCCTCTTGTTACAGTCAGGGAAACTGAGGAATGGAGAGGTCAGGTGCCCTTCCCCAGAGGACCCGGCTGGCGAGTGGCAGAACTGGTGGGCAAGCCCTAGACTCTGGGTTTGCCTTGCCATGTGGTTTTTACATTAGATGAGAGGATGGTGGCTGGAGGGTAGTGGAGGGAGTTGGAGGGGGTTCTGGGGGAGGACGTGATGGTGGAACTCAAATATGTCTTCTTAGCTGTGAGTGTAAAAATTGAGAATATTGTGTTCAAGACTGGTACTAGGGGTAGGTGTTTGGCATAACTCTTAGGACACCGCTTGGGATGCCTACCTCCCATATGGGAGTGCCTGCGTGGAGACTCAGCTCCACTCCCGACACCAGCATGTGGCTATTGTGTGCCCTGAGAGGCAGCTGTGACGGCTCAAGTACTTGGGTCCCTGCTCACGAGGGAGACATGCATTGTGTTCCAGGCTCCTGGCTAAATGGAAGTTGTAGGCATTTCAGGGAGCAAGCCACTGTATGAGAGTTTTTTTTCTATATCCTAAATAAAAAGTCTTTGGGGTCGGCTCTGTGGCACAGCAGGTTAATCCTCCTCCCATGGCACCAGCATCCCATACGGGTGCAGGTTCATATCCCAGCTGCTCCATTTCCGATCCATCTCTCTGCTATGGCCTGGGAAAGCAGTGGAAGATGGGAAGATGGCCCAAGCATTTGGGTCCCTGCACCTGTGTAGGAGACCAGGAAATAGCTCTTGGCTCCTGGCTTCAGATCAGCCCAACTCCAACCGTTGTGGCCATTTGGGGACTAAACCAGTGGATGGAAGACCTCTCTCTCTGTGTCTCCCTTTCTCTCTGTAACTCTACCTCTCAAATAAATAAATACAATTTTAAAAAGTCATTAATATTAATTAAAATAAAATGACATTCATCAGAGATACATGTTATGTGCCAGAAAAGTCATCGCCAGCCAGGTAAAATAAAAGAAGAGTAGCAAAAATTAGAGGGTTGCTATTTTTATAATGTCAAGTGGGTGCCAGCCCACATGACAAGCACTCTGCATAGAGAGCCATGGGAGGGGTACTGTTAGCACCCCACCCGGTGGAGGAGGGCAGTGGGCGCCCGCCAGGCTGAGTGGCTCCCTGGGGACACGTGCAGGCGGGGACAGCAGCTCTGCAGTGAGCTCAAGCCCCTGCTTCCGTCTCAGGGAGTGCACTGGAGGTGAGGGGCGACTTTCAGGACCTCGGGGGATCCTGCAACTTGGTGCAGTCTCTCTAATTCACAGGCTGTCTGTAGAAGACACACACTGGGCACTGGTCGGGGTCTGGGATGTGAGCCAGGACAAGGTGGGTGGGAACCCTGGTCTGGGGTGTCTCCTGGCGGGCCCGCTCTGCTGCCCAGAATTCCATTCAGCTGGTCGAGTGTGAAGGCTGCCTTAGGGACATTTCAAGGGGAACAGCACTAACCCAGTGCCCCGCCTGCACTCAGCAGAGACCAGTGGCCTGGGGTAGGGCACCTGAGGCCGGCTTGTTTCCTGGGGATCCCTGACTTGAGCCTGCCCAGGAGGGAGGGGGGTGCCCCTGCCTACGTAATTTGGGATCTGAAAGTGGTGCTTTGTGCTTCTCAGCTCATCCCCCTAGGCAGCACCTGAAGTCGATTTGTGCTGCCCGTGGTGACAGGAAGCCTGAGGGATGTTGACCAGAGCTGTCCACCGCGGCTCCCTTGGTCATGGGTCAACAACTGTAGGCAGAGAACACACGGCTTTGAAGTGGAAAACACGTTTATGGTTGGGTACTGTCGGCTATACATTTATTTTCTCAAAATTTATTTTTACTTTATTTGAAAAACAGAGAGACGGACGGAGATCTTCCATCCACTGGTTGTCAAATGCCCACAACAGCCGGGGCTGGGCCAGGCCAAACCAGGAGCCTGGAACAAAGTCCAGGTCTCGTGTATGGGTTAGAGGAGCCCACGTTCCTGAGCCGTGGCCAGCGCTTGGAAGGCAGCCATGGGCCGCGGGCGTCCCCAGCGGGGTCTGACCGGCTGTGCCAACCCCTGCCCCGCTCCCAATGGGAAACTCAAGGCCCTGGTTGCTGTTGGGGAAATAGAAAGCGAGAGAAAGAAGAGTCCTTTCTGGAGAAGCAAACACCTCTACCATCGTAAAATCTGGAGGGGGAGAAAGCACGGGGTCAGTCCGGGGGGGGGGGGAGGTCGTGGTAAGGGGGCGGGTGCCTCACCGGGGCGCGCACAGGGAGCAGGGTGGACCCCGCGGGTCCCGCACCAGCGTCTGCCGGCCTGGCTGCCCCCAGCCCGGTCCCCTCGGTGGTGACGGGAGCCCCCAGTTCCCGCTGAAGGGCGTCTGTGAGGCTGCAGAGCCCCCGCGGTCGCTCGCCTGCCATACTGATTAGGCGCGCCTGAGATCCATCACAACAGTGTCAGGGCAGTGTTTACGCGGAAAATTGCCGCTGTCGCCCGCCTGTGCAAGGTGACATAATGGGATTTCTTCCCTTTGTCCCGGTGACAAGATGATGAGCCCCGTCTGGGCGCCCGCGCTGCACACGTCCCCCCTCGCGCGGGGAGCCGAGCAGGGAGGGGCGTGTCCTGTCTCGGGGGTGGGGCCGCGCGTGGGGAGGGGGCGGGGAGCAGGCGGGGAGGGGCGCTTGGCAAAGCAGCTTCGGTGGCTTCCAGAGCGCTGTCCCAGGCTCCAGGCCTGGAGGAGCTATGGGAGTGGTGCCCCAGCCTATGGGAACAGACTCACAACACCTTCACCCGGCTCCCCACACCCATGTTGCTGGCTTGATCGATCTGTGTATTAATCTCCTGTCTTGCTCCAGAAAGGCAGACCCGCAGAGAGAGGGAGACACACACACACACACACACACACACACACACACAGATCTTCCATCTGCTGGTTCACTCCCCAGATGGCTTCAACCCTTGGGGCTGGGCTGATCTGAAGCCAAGAGCTTCTTCCTGATCTCCCACCTGGGTGCAGAGGCCCAGGGACTTGGGCCATCTGCTGCTGCTTTCCCAGGCACATTGACAGGGAGCTGGATCAGAAGTGGAGCACGTGGGACTTGAACTGGCACCCATATGGGATGTTGGCATTGTAGGTGGTGGCTTTATTCTCTGCGCCACAATGCCTGCCCATAAAGAAAGATTTTAAGAAGTCTTGGTGTGATATATTATTAATAGAACTGAGCTGTATATTTGGGACACATTAAACAGTGTGTACTGAAGTAAGGGCTGTGTGGAGAGAGAGAGGAAAGCCGAGACTGCTTCATTAACTTTTTCACTTTTCCAAAGTAAGCCAGGCCTTGTCCACCTGTCCTCCAGGGAAAGGGATGGCATAGCACAGAAAGTGGGGGGTGGTGGGGGGAGAGAAAGAGGAAGAAGGAAGAAGAGGAAGGAGAAGACAGTAATAAGGGATGTGAATTGCACATGCTCAGGTTATGGCTATTTAAGGGATTAAAAGAAAAATGTATTTGTTTGAAAGGCAGAGAGAGAGAGAATCTCTTCCATTCACTGGTTCACTCCCCGAATGCCTGCAACAGCCAGAGGCTGGGCCAGGCTGAAGCCTGGAACTCATCTGGGTCTCCCACATGGGTGACAGTGATGCAAGCACACGAGTCATCGTCTGCTGCCTCCCAGGATACATCAGCAGGGAGCTGGATTGGAAACACGGAGTAGCAGGTTCTTGTACTTGGATAGTTATGGGATGCAGATGTCCCAAGCAGCAGCTTAACCTGCTGTGCCACAACACCTACCCCATATTTAAGAACTTAAAGGGAAAAAGACTGTTTACTTTTATTTGAAAGGCAGAGTGACAGAGAGAGAGACAGGGAGAAATCTATCTACTCATTCACTTCCCAAATACACATAACAGCCAGGGCTGGGCCAGGCTGAAGCCAGGAGCCAGGAACTCCAGCCTGGTCACCCACATGGATGGCAGGAGCCCAAGTACAGGGCCTTCCCAGCACGTCGGCAGGAAGCTGGATCAGAAGCGGAGGAGCTGGGACTCGAAGTGGTGCTCCGATATGGGACGTGAATGCCCCAGGCATCCGCCCGGATGGAAGGGATTCTGAAGGGGGACTTGGGTTGCCATCCTTTGCCTTGGTCACCCTGCGATTGCGGGGGCTCCTGGCTGGTCTCCCTGGTGGACTTCCCCTTCCTAGTTCAGTTGCCAACTTGCTGCTGGCGTGAGAGCGCTAGCACATGAGGGGGACAGGCAGCCCCCCCCCCAAATGAATGGCCCATGACATTCCACCGCCTGCCACCCAAAGACCACCCTCCTTCCTGTGTTCTGTAATAACAATGTGGCAACATAATGTAGCCTCTTTATTACTGATGCTATGTACCAGGTACTCTCTTAAGTGTTGGAGACAATGCTATGACAGAGTTGCATTAGGGGGTCCTATTTACATGTGAGGGAACGAGGCTCAGGGAGTTAAGTACTGTCCAAGGTAACCCAGCTGACCAATGTCCTGACTCCAGAGTCTGCCCTAGGGCCTCCACCACAGTCACCCTCTGCCGCTTGGGCAGCTCCTGGCATTTGCACAGGTGTCACTGACAATAGCTAATGTTTATGGGGCGCTGGATGTGTATGAAGCACTGTTGTAAGTGCTTTATGCTGAGTTACATGGTTAATCTTATGGCGACCTTGTATATGAGGTTAAGTGCTGTTGTTATCATCTTTCCGTCTTACAGACGGGGGAATGGAGGCCCACAGCCGTGCCGTGGCTGGGATGTGGCAGAATGGGCAAACCCAGGCAGTCTGGATCCAGGGAGTGCCCTCCTCCTTATGCACAATGCTGCTTCTCGCTCCTGGACTCCTCCAGGTGACCAGAGCCAGGTATCTATATGTGTGGGGGCTTTCCAGGGCTATCCATATTCACAAGAATAAAGTGATGCTAAAAAAAAATCTCTCACCTGGCAGGACCCTCCGGCTGGCATTGGGCTCTGTTCCCTGCATCCTTGAAAACAGGTAATGGGCTCTGTGCGTGTTAAGCGTCCCTGGCGGGGGGGAGGCGGGGGTTGTGTCCTGTGCCTCTATTGGACGCCGCCCCAGTGTTTTATCATCTCAGAACGTCGCGGGCTGGACGCCTTGCAGGTCTCTCAGCTGGAAAAATGACTGCGAATAAAGTGCCTAAAGCTCTCAGTGATGGCAACTCCTGATGCTGCCTGCAGATGCCCCAGCAGCTGTCTCCCGCCACGCTCAGATCAGTGGACCGTCCAAAGATGTTGCTCCTGCATTGTCACCGGCCACTAAGCGGGCCACTAGCTCAGGTACTGGAAGTCCTGGGCTGCCTCATTATTCAACACAGTCCGTGTTGCACCCTCGACTGCTAACCATTATCATTCAAATGAGCCAGCCACAATGGAAGGAAAAATATGCACGCTGATTTCTCTTGCACGTCCTCTCCCCAGCACTCCCTAATTACAGGCGGCAGTTGATTGGGGCAGTTGAACATGGAGGCTGACGGGCAGCCTTGGCGCTCTCATCTAAGCGAAACGCAAACAATGCAGAAGCTCGCCAGCGGGGCCTAGGTAAGCAGGATTTTATCCACAGCTCAGGGCGTGACGACTCCCCGAATTGATCTGTCAGTGCGCATCGAAGCCTCCTTCCTCCTGTGTCCACATTTCTGGTCATCTCTCCTTTTTCTTTTTGCAAATCTGACTCATTAGTGACCTTGGCTTAGCCCTGCCTCTCGTTTGCCTTGGTTTTCAAAGTGGTTTCGTGATGGCTTTTTCCTGTCTAGGGCTCAGTACTTTTCCATGAGTGAATGGACTCCCACGCTGTATTCTGAGTACACATTCAGTCATTCATTCAAACAACAAACATTTAGTGCACCTACTAAGTGCGAGAACACCTTGCTGGATGCTGGAGATAGAAACAGACATTTTCCTGGCCCTGACTGTAGCTTTAGAGGTGAGTGACAGAATTAGATATTTAACAAACAAACCCACAAGGAGATGTCATTTTGCCAATGGTGCCTAGTGCATTGAAGAAGGAGGAGAGAATGCTCTGTGTTCCCGAATGAATGGGATCTCAGCGTGGTTGCAGGAGCTCTGATCCTTAGCACTGACAAATGACGCATGCGTTACCTAGAATCCTGCCAACAATGCTGTACGGAGGGTCTACACCTCGAATCTTGCAAACAATGAATTTTTCACAGTGCACCAGGTTTTTCTCAGGCGGCATTCTCTTGTTCCTGAAGCCCTTTGGCCTGCCTGATGATCTCGCCCATTTTCTCCGACCCTCTGCGTCGGCGCGGAGTGACCGCTGTGACGTTCTGTGGCTCTCCAGGCTCCGGGAGCACTTGAGATGCTCAAATGCACCGCAGAGGAAGACAGCCCTCCTGCACGCATTTGGATGTTTTCCTTTGCGTTTTCCCTGTGTCCCAGACACTGCCAATTCATTTTTATATCCTCGGCATCTGTCACCCAGAGCTTGCCACTGATGAGCTCAGATAATTGTTAACACATTGTGGTGAGTGCTATTATTTATTCATCAGACAAATATTTATTCAGCGTCTGCTTCATGGTGGTGCTGGATCCTGGAGGCCCAGGAGAGAAACAGGTTGAGGTCCCCTTCTCCCAGAGCTGCAGGTGCACTGAAAAGTCGGAAGGGAGAGATGTACAAGGACAATGTGGAAAGAAAGCTGAACCAGGGGATGGGATGGGAGAACTTGGGCTTGGCGGGGAGGCCACAATGTTGTGAAGGAGGCTTCTCCATGGAAGACAGTGTGGCTATGGCTGGACACTGGGTGCAGCAGATCTGCAGGTAAGACAGAAAGGGTGCCTTTTCAGAATTATGGCGGGAGAATGCAATGTTGCTGGAGATGACATTCCAGGTGCTGATGAGGCATTGACAAAGGGGTTTAATGGTAGAAAGGGGTGGGCAGGTCAGATCTGTACATGGTGATGCCTGGGAGGCCGGGCTGGGCGGGAGGAGAGCTGTCACAGGACCCATGGGGAGAAGGTGCAGTGGGGAGGGAAGGGCATGGATTTGGAGAAGTTGGGAGATGGAGTCCACCAGACTGAGGGCCTCTTCCCGGAAGCAGCGGCGGTGGGGGGGGGGTGCAGGTAAGAGCGTAGACCTTGCTGTTGCACTTCTCACAGCGCGTTCAGCACTGCTGCTTTTCTGCTTTGTCTGTAGAATTTTCACAGTATGCCATAAGCTTGATGTGCTGTAATTCTATAGCACTTCTCTTTATGATGGGAAATTAGGTTGGTCCCCGTCTTTGGCTAGATAGGAATGTCTGATACTGGGGTTGTTGAGGTTAAGTCTCCCAGACAGCGGGTGGCAGAGCTGCTTTCTGACCCCAACAGAAGGACCAAGTCCAAGGCCTTCTAACTCTGCCAAGCTGCACCCCCGACACTGGCTGACGTGGGCCCTGAATCTCAAAGGCTTCCCCTGGCAGAGGACTGGCTGGCTCTGAGGCTGGGTCGCCACGTAGAGAGCTTCTTGAGCAAGCCCCTCCCTGGCCCTCCCCGACTGTCCGAGATGGGCTTGGAAACCCAGTTATGAATGATGTCCGTGACACTACAGCAGAGGTCCATCCTGACCCCGAGCCCTGCCCACTCTGAGGTCTCTTCCAGGTCTTCACTCTCAGGATTCAGGATGGTCCCAGCCTGTTCTTCCCTTCTGTGCTGCCCCAGGAAGCCAGGGGAAATGACGGGGATGAGGGGTGCGTTCATGAGAGACGTGCAGTGCGCAGACATTTCTTCCTCCCTCTTCCCTGGTGTCCCGAGACACTGTGCTGCGTTGTTTCACCCTCTCCTGTGGACCAGGAGGTGGGAGGTGACCCTACTCTGTGACCCCCAGCCCCACCCTATGTAAGAAAGGCATGTGAGCATGCATAGGCCAGATTCCTACTGGGAGTTATCAGTAGACCACATCTGGCCCACACCAGGGTCTTTTGGCCAGGAAACACCTTGCCACAAGTGAAAAGAGTCCTAGGAAAGGAGTATTTTCTTCCCTCAGCCTGGGAAGTCACTGGCTGGGGGCGCCCCACTCCGCACTGTCCACTCCTGGGTCTGTAATCCATCAGGTGCACACAGAGTCACCAGCAGGTGCCCTGAGAAACCCTGATGTCTGGGCTCCATCCAGAGACTCCGGGGGAAGTGGTGCCTTGCACAAAATTGCCACAAGCGACTCTAATGTACACCCAGCTTCAGGGACCTCTGTGCCAGGCCCTGGTCCCCTGGGAACCCAGACAACAGAATGGGGCTGAATTTTGGCTGCTCCTTGGTGGAGGATATGTCAACCAGGATTCCCATCTGGCCTTGTGCCCACGCTGCCCTCTGATCCAGCTGGCAAACAGCTTGGCCTCTAGGCTGACGAGCTAATGAGTTCTTTTCTTCTTTCTGAACATGGGAAGTGTGTAACCGGCACTTGCATCACTTCCTGCTGGCCACTGAGCCGCGTGAGGCACCCATATGACTGCTCGTGACTTATGGTAATAATAATAGTAAAGACTGGCAGGGAACAAAGGAGCTTTCTCCCCAGAGGTCCCTGTGAAGGAACAACTTTGGCTTGGAAGCATTGGCAGGCACCCTGTTCTGGACACACCCATCTTTTTTTTTTTTTTTTTTTGACAGGCAGAGTGGACAGTGAGAGAGAGAGACAGAGAGAAAGGTCTTCCTTTTGCCATTGGTTCACCCTCCAATGGCCGCCGCGGTGGGCGTACTGCGGCCGGCGCACCATGCTGATCTGATGGCAGGAGCCAGGTGCTTCTCCTGGTCTCCCATGGGGTGCAGGGCCCAAGCACTTGGGCCATCCTCCACTGCCCTCCCAGGCCACAGCAGAGAGCTGGCCTGGAAGAGGGGCAACCGGGACAGAATCCAGGGCCCCGACCGGGACTAGAACCCGGTGTGCCGGTGCCGCAAGGCAGAGGATTAGCCTAGTGAGCCACTGGCGCCGGCTGACACACCCATCTTGACCTTGTGTCTCGGCTGAGGAAAGAAACCACACTGGCCAGGAGTGCGAGGACCTGAGCTTCAGCCTGGCCTTGGTCCAGGATGCCCGGCTCCTCTCTCGCCTTCCTCAACCATCGTGCACTGATCTGTAGCGCCAAGGGCTGCATCTTTTGAGCGTTTGCACCCTCGGCACCCTATGCGTCCCTGAAAGTGATTAAGGCAACATGGCTGCTCGCATTTGAAGACACAAAAGCTCACACATAGTCTAAGCACTGTGGTGGGGATGGGCTTTGAGCTGTCTTTCTCCCAGAAGCCCGCAGTGCCTTTCATCTCCTATATGGCAAGGAGCAGGAAGGAGAGACTTTGCCTTTAAATGTGGTTTCCACTGCTTTGGAATGAAGCGTTTTCCTGGGGGACAAGTGCCCCAAGCCCCAGCTGTTCAGGGGATATACTGTTCCGAGAGGGGCTCCGTGGAGCACTGTCCCCATTTGGAATCAGGCTCTCTGCTCGGCAGCTGTGGCCCTAGCTGATGAGGAGACTGTGGGGAGGTCTCTAGAGGGAAGGGGAGATGCCCAACTGGCCGGGACACTTGTGTTCCAGAAGCTCTTGAATGGGTTTTTATAATGGGCTGGCTGGCTCTGTGCCCTCGCGACTCTCTGATTGGCGGCTGAAGCCAGGAATGCCACACCTGTAGACTCAGTTGGCTCCAGGCTGCTCTGGGCCTGAGCCTGGGCTTACAGGGGCTGCTTAGAAAGATTGTTCAGCATCAAGCATTGTGGCACAGAGAGGTAAAGCCAATGCCTGCCATGCCAGCATCCTGTATGAGTGCAGGTTCAAGTTCAGGCTGTTCTACTTCCAGTCCGGCTTCCTGTTAATGAGCCTAGGAGAGTGCTAGAAGATGACCCAAGTATTTGGGCCCCTGCCACTCATGAGAGAGGCCCAGATGGAGTGAGGCAGTTGGTAGGGAGGCAGATCAGACTAAAAGGAGCAGGACCAAACTGGAGCTGGGCCCCAGGGCTGGGAGAGGGCTCACAGGTCAAGATCTATTCCTATCTGTTCTGACCACATGGCTGTCTTGTAACCAGAACTAGAAGGTACTTTGGTTTCTAAGTCCCAGCACCATGCACCCCGTGAAGCAGTTACCACTGGTCAATTTCCTGCTCCCACCAACTCCTTGCTCTAGGAGCGACTTGGCCCAGGGTGAAGAAGAAAAGGTATGGCTTCTGTACTCATGAACTTTTGCCCTGTTGAGGATCCCACTGAGGCTTGCAGTGGTGAGGGACCTGGGAAGTTGTCTTTGTGCTCAGGAAGAAGTCAGGCATTGGGAAGAGACGAGCTCACCAAGTGTTCTGGGAAACCATTTCCCTGTCTCCAATCTCAAGGCCAAAGGCTTAGAGAACTGGGCCCCTTCCCTGTATTCTAGGGCTCCCTGTGCAGTAGAGGTGACTCCTGCCCCCGAGGGATACAGGTGACGCTTGCCAACCCTCTGATCTCCATTAGAGCCAGGAGGTTGGGGCTGAGTCTGGAGCTGTGGCAGAAGGTACGGTCCATCCCCCAGCAGGCCAGGGGTCAGTGCTGCCCAGCCTCTGTGACTGGACAAGAGTTCATTTGGCTCCAAGACATCATCTGTGAGGTGAGCAGGAAAGGCATCAAAGTGAGCTATTAACTGGGCACTGGGTGGCTCGCCAGCTCTGCCGCCTGCCCTCTGCCATGCTGACCACTCAGGGCCCAGCTGGTCAAACGCGTGGGCATCCAGCGATTCCTGCAGCCTGTGCTGTACAGTGCTGCGGAGTGCCACAAAGTCAAGGTGTCCCTGTGGACTGGGACCCGCGTGGGACCTGAGCCTCTAATCAGACTGCCTTCTCTCCTGACAGTACCCCCTGAGCTCAGGGCACTGGACTGTGCTGCATGCATTATGGACAGCCTCCCGAGTGACTCTTAACACCCAAGCAGGGCGTCTATCAGGCAGCAACCCCATGGTGGGAGCAAACAGTATCTGTGTGCACGTGTGTGTGTGTGTGTGTGCGCGCGTGTGCGCATGCGTGAGCCTATGTTCACAAGCGGGCATGGCCTCTGGCACATGCCCAACTGAACCTGTGCGCACACTGCCTGTTTGTGTATGTCATGCTTGGCTTTGTTGGTTCCCCAGACTCCCAGCAACACTTGCTACCTCCTACGAAGCTTTTGAGGCCGGCTTCTATTGCTCTTTTAAGAAATGAAATCGCCTTCCAGATGCTTCTTTCACTTGTTATTTTCCTCCACTTGACAGAGCTGCCTAAACTTCCCATTCAGGGGCTCTAAAGAGGAGTGTATCATTTCATGCTCCCTTGTTTAGCTTTTCCAAATCTAAAGCCAAAGCTGGCACAGCTACTGATTAGCAGAAATCAAAAGCAAAGGCTGGGCTTTTGATGAGAAAACTGCTACATTAGAGGGGGCTGGCTGTTTTACAATTGCAGGGTAAGGCCCATAATATTACCCATGGCTGAATAGCCATTAGATTGCAAATTACCGGCCACTCTGCCGGACGGCTCAGGCATCCTGTAATCATGATCATGATATCCCCTATAATGGTCAAGCCCAGGCACCTACCAGGAGTCTGGTTGCTGAGGCGCCAAATTGCTGGGCTGCCTACAGTAGTGATTATCACAGCAGGAAGGAAGGAGAGCCATCCCGAAGTTCTGGGTGCACGGCGCGCTGTCCTGCATCCCCATTGTGAGGCAGAAGGGATGATCACATGATCACTATAGTGTGCCCCCCCACCTTCACCCCAGTGGGTTGCCCATTGGGAATCCAACTTTGGGTGGCCCTCAGGGTCCACAGCACTCCCAGGACATGGCCTCTTGGGCCAACCAGGCCGTGAGCCCTGGGATGACAAGCAGAAAATGAAGGGAAGTGTGTCCCTCCCGCCTTCTGCTGTGGTGAATTGTGCCTATGTGTGTGTGTGTGTGTGTGTGCACCAATGGGTATGTGGCTCTGGCGACAGGGGGTGACTATGAAGCCCGAGAACATTTCAAATCTCTCTATACGCCCCTGTATTCTTCTCTCAGTTCATGGCTTTATATCTTACACATAGATTAGATGTGCTCTTTTGCGGTACCAACGTGGACCCAGCAAAAGGGCAGGCCAGGCAGATGGAGTGGTGAGCCGTGGTGCAGCGCCGGCCTCTTCCAGGGCCCCTATAGGAAACAGATGTCGTGGTGGCGGAGCTGTGGACAGGCAGAGGCTACTGACAAAGGCAGGGTTGAGGGAGAACAATAGGAGTGAATGCCAGGAAGAGCCTCGGTCCCTCCCAGGACCAGCAAGGTCAAGGGCAGGGAAGGGGGCTGAAGACAAGGCCTTCTGATGGAAGCTGTGGTTTTCAGCGCTGCGACCCCGTGTGTGGGTGGGGGACGGGACCAGGGAGGTGAGCAGCCTGGCCTCACTTCCCTGGCCCTCCATTCACATTACCGCCTCCTGTGGGCCGCACTCAGGAAGCTGTGGGCTTTGTGCAAAGGGCAGCCCAGGGAAGGGTGGAGGGGATGCAGGGAGGGAGAGGGGACACAGCCAGGGCCCGGGCCAGCAGGTGTTTGCCAATGGCTGTCCACCACTGATTGGCTAAGCGGGGGCTCCGAGGCCCTGCGTGGGCTGGAATTGTGAGTCGTGACCCACTCTTTCCCTCCACGGCGACTCCAGCCCAGCCCAGCCCTCCATGGTTCTTGTCCTGGTCCACAGGGGCAGTGACTGCACAGCTTCCAGCACATTCAGTCTGTCCCCGGCACCTGGGCTCCTACGGCTGTGCCCTCTGCTTCTCAGGGCGGCTCACCGGCAGGGCGCACTTTGAGCACAGATCTGGAGTTTGGGGGCCACATTAAACAGGCGCTGGGGGTCACGTGGGCAGGTGGAGGAACCTGATGCCAGCTCAGGGTCTGGACTGAAGCCTTGGCTGTGGCTTGCTGGGAGGCCCTGGATGGGCGCTTGTCTGTGCTTTGCTCCTGTCTCCAATCTGGGGAAAGCAGTGTCCTTCCCGGCTCAGGGGAACACAGGCTGAGAAGGGACGAGGGATGACATCTGCTCCAGCTCCACCCCAAGGATGCCACCCTGCCCCAGGAGAACCTGTTGGCCACACCTCTTTGAGCAAGGCTGAGCGAGGAACAGGAAAAGGCTAGGGGCACTCTGTGCAAAGGAGCAGGGGAAATAGCCACTGCCGCTGGCACGCCCACTCTGTGCCAGTGCTGTCCCCAGCGCTTTGCCCACGTGATGTCATTCAATCCTCTGGGGCACGTGCACTCAGGCCCTCCCCACTTTGCAGATGAGATGCGGCCGCTTGCCCGGTGTCACGCAGATGGCGAGGTGTGGCGCTGGGCTTCACATCTGGGCGGCCTGGCTCCAGGGTTACACTGTTTCCCCTCTGCTTTCTTGGCGCACGTCTCCTGAGTAGGTGCCGAGACACAGGACGTCCAGTGTGGAGCTGGAGAGAGTGTCGGGGCTCAGTGAGAGGACAGCCTTTGTGTCCCCACCGCGGGGGCTGCTGAATACCTCAGGGGCTCGGCCATCGGGTCCTGGGACCCGGGGCTGCTGCGAGTGTTGTCCCTGGCAGTCGTGGAAACAGCGGGCAGCTCGAAGGTGGGTCGCATCCTGGCTGTTTTCCTGGCTTTGTTTACCAAGTTGATTTCTTTGAAGCAAAGTTGCTTTTATCCAAGAAGCAACGTGACCTCCAATCTTGTTTTTTTTTTTTTTTTTTTTTTATAAAACATCTCTGACCTTAGCCACAGGAGGCAAGCCCCTGGAGGTGTGTGTGCCGCTCCCCGAATCCGATCCTCTCTGTTTCTGCTGAGACTCACGCAGCAAGCCCTGGCTGGCGGGGAGGCCCGGGGGTCAGGTGCGCTGGGCCTGCCGGGAGCGCTGGGCCTGCCGGGAGCGCCGATGAGAACTTTCATCAAGTTGCAGGGGTTCAGGGGGCCTGAAGCATCTCTGTGTGCAGAGGTCCCCGGCCCACCCTGCCAAGCACTTGTCACAAAGGACAGAGTGTCTGGGGCCACGTGACCCTGGTGGAGGCTGCCCAGGCCTCCGAGGGGGCTGCCAGCATCGGAGCTGTTGATTCCATGTCTCTGGGCTCCAGAGCCGCAGAGAAAGGGCAGCATTCTTCCCGCAGAGGCTCGGTCCAAACGGCCCCGCGGCTTTCTTTTCTCCATGATCAGCAGGGCTACTGTTGGGAGGGACAATCGAGGTTGTTGTCCCGGCCTGGCCCACAGGCACCGCGGCCAGACGGAGAGCTGGCTCCCGGGGCCTGTCTTGCCGCACCTGCCCTGCTGATCACCCGGCAGCCTGGATGGGAGCTCCGTGCCGTCCTAGCTCCAGGCAGCTGGGGTCTCAGGCAGTAGCCGCTCTCCTTTGGTTCTGACCCAGACAGCCCAGGGGCCAGTGAAGAAGGCCCCGTGCCGGATATACCAGAATCCCGCCAGACGCACTCCAGGCTGAAAGAAGACATTCGGTGCTAACCTGGAGGATGCTTGCTCCCCAGGTAGCGTTCCCAAGGGGGTGAGCCTGACAACGCTTTCCCCCTCCATCTGGTGACGGAAGTGGGACAGGGGCAGAGCTTGGTCTCCTAGGGGCAGGTCTTGCTACCTGTTCTCTCTTTTTCAGGAGTCCTTGATCAGGCCTGTTTGAGAAGGCCTAGTGTGGTCTGGCTATAGCATCTGCCCGCGGGATAGGGACCAGTGCTTTCTGATGTGCTAGTGGCAAGTGGGTGATCTTGGTCATGGCCGTGGTTCCTGATGGGAGAGAGAAGGGGCATCACTGCCTGCTCCACTGTGAGACATTTCCACCTGCTTGGTGTTTGGTCCAAAGCTCTGAGAATCCCTCAGTCCTATCCCAGCCGACAAACCTTGCCCACATCCTGTGAGCAGGAAACAGGAGTCACCCTCAGGCTGAGGAGATTCTCACCAAGGGATGACGTATAAAGCTGTGGACAGGGTTTTAGGGAATCCAGGGAGGGACTCAGGAGTATCCTGGAGCTGGCAACAGCAGGGAGCCATTACGCTGGCTAGGTCCAGAAGCCAAGGACACTAAGTAATTCCCATGTGCCCGAGAGAGTAGCACTGTGGGAGACGGTCCACTGACGGGAGCCAGGGCCTCTCTGTGCAAGAGGGAAGCAGCCTGCCAGCCAGGACGGCCAAGGGGACCCAGAGTAATCCACCCCATTCTTCTCTCACACCCCCACTGGCCACTGGCCACTGGCCAAACCCAACCAAGGCTGAGGGGAGAGAGAGAGAGAGAGAGAGAGAGCGAGAGCCCACAGGATCAGCTCTCTAAGTCACACAGCAGGGTGGAGACAGGCGCAGAGTACATTTGGAGAGCTAAAAGGGGCAGAGAAACATATCCAGGACATCATCCTAATGTCACCTGAATCTCACTGCCCTCCCCCAGACTTCCAGAAAATCTCTACACCCCAAATCGCCTGCCCCTCCGTGGTTTGTGTGTTAATGGTGTTTTGCTGATCTGATTGTGTTTTTAGGAGCTGGTGTTTATTCTGCAGCAGCCTCATTTCCATTTTGCTTCAAAGGCAGTGGAAGGGCAGCTTGAGGCCACTCAGTGCTCGTTCTCAGCCGCGGGGTGGCCTGGGCAGTGGGGGCTGCAGCCCGGTGTTCAGCGGTGGGGGGAAGCACCGCCGTCTTCAGTGGGAACTGCTGAATGGGCACAGCGGGCATCCCCACGCCTGCAGCGCAGGCTGCACCCTCAGGCCGAGCAGCAGTGAACCCAGGAGCTGGCTCAGTCCCTGCACCCCGAAACTCCGGCAGGTCATTCCTTTGCAGTCTCTTCAGGATCTCTGCAGGGAGGTCAGGCATGGTCTCCACGGGTGCTCCTGGGAGACAGCACCTGCATGCATGTGCAGCACTTCTTGGGCCAGCCTCCACCACATGGGACCCACGGGGCGGGCTCCCTTGTTGCACAGGATGCCAATGTACACATGGTGCAGGGGAGTCCGTGTCATGGGGTGCCATGAGGGCAGGTTCCGGAAGACACTGGCGGGAGAGGCTGGCAGTCAGCCCTGGGCTCAGTAACCACCAGAAGACAAGGCTCCAAGAAGGCTGCCTGGCCCTGGGCGGCGGCCAGCAGTAGGCGTGGCTCCAGTGGCAGCAGCAAACTTCCACACAGCCCCCTGGAGGATGTGACACTGACATCAGAAGGACTTTCAGTGACAACAGACACAGGAGCTGCCACTGGAAGCTTCGCCCGGAACCCCTGCCATTGCTTTTTCCTTTTGTAGGTGTGCTGTTCCATTTGGAAGTCAAGGTTGGTACCACCGAGGTAGGTTCTTGCTGCAAGGAACTTGAGGACATCCTTGTCCTTCTTTTGCAGGACATCAAGGACTCTGGACATGGTGACACATTGAGCCACACCGGGAATCGAGAACGATGCCTGGACCCCTCACTGCTTATTTATTTATTTTTTAATATTGCTGATAAATTACCATTGTGTTAAGGTCAGAAAAGAGCGGGCACATCTCTCCTAAGTGTTGGATTTTGGCTTCTAATGACATGGTTTTCAATGGGAGTGACAGGACTCCCTCCCCAGGGAACAGGTAGCAGTGTCTGGTGACGCTTTTGGTTGTCACAACTCTGGGAGGGCCCTGCTGGCACTTAGTAGGCTGGGGGCACACAGCTTTGGTGCCAGATGTCCAGATGCTGAGGTCAAGAGACCTGCTGAGTGCAGAAAGTCACTGAAGGGAGCCAGAGAGCAGGTGGAGGGATGGAGGCTTGTGGCATCTGTTTTGTTTTGTTGGGGGAGGCAGAGGTTTCCACAGTGTCTCTGGGGAGGATAGTCCTTGGTTCGGGCCTGGAGGGCTCTCTCGGCTCACCCTGTGGTGTCCTGGCTGGACGGCAGGACTGAGCACCCAAGAAACAGGTGTGGGAGCTCTTCGGGGACTATCGTACCCCGTGTAGTCATCACTCTCAGTGTCCCTGCTCCCAGAGGCTGCTGGAAATGGAACAGTGGAGTCTCAAAAGCTATTCTGGGATGGTTCAGCCAGACCCAGCAGGCCTGGCCGAGTGCTGGCCTTTCCCAGGCTTCGGGGTTCTCAGCTTTTCAGCTGGAAGCTGTCAGAATGTTAATTACACGGAGCCTTACCCAAAATCCTGAGGCAGCTCTCAGGACGCACAGGAAAAGTCCTTGCTCAGACAGTACAGGCGTGTGGGCAGCTGTCCTCTGTTAACCTATTGACTAAAGCTGGGCTTGGCTTGCTTCTCCCGTTCCTTCCTGCGGGCCATTTCCAGGTGGGTCCCTGCTCTGGGTTCCCGTGTTAGAGCCGAGGGCAGGCAGAGGGCAGGCAGAGGGCAGGCAGAGGGCAGGCGGAGGAGAAAACTCCCTGGCAGCTTCCTTTGGCGGGGGTGGAGGGGTGGGGGTGGAGGTGATGGGAAGATGAGAGAGCGTCCGTAGGCTGCAGAGCAGGGCTGAGGCTCTGCCCTCCATTTACCCACTGTGCAGGCTGCACCTCCCTGCAGCACAGCTCGAACCACTGCCCTGTTTATTACATGTATTGTTTTAGTTAAGTAAGCAAGTCTTTATGGTGTCTAAAACAAAACGACAAGGGATTTAGACAAAGGGACAAGCATCTCCCCTCCGACCCTTAGCCATCCCCTTCCCATGCAGGGGTACCCTACAGTTAAGCACAAATCCCTATCTGTGTTTCTTTTTTCACCCTATACAAAAGTAGCAGGTTTGATTTTGAGGATCATGGACATTCTTCCATATCAATAAAGACCTCTTTAAAAGCATGGTTCTGAAGTAGGCAGCCATACAGGTTAAAATCGATTAGGTTTGTGAGCTGGAAGACCACGCCTTCACCACGCCCCTGTGTGACCTCATCCCCCTACCTGGCCGCACCTGGGTGCCCACCAGCCAATCAGGTTAATTAACCACTCCCCTTTGGAAGTGGGTTAAAAGCCTAGGACATGGTGTGTTCTCTGTCTCTTCTTTTCCCTGGCCTCTAGCCAGGAGGGGGCTTGCTGTAGCCCTGCGCCTCCAGGGCACTTGGCCTTCAGGCCACCCGCCCTAGGCTTCCTGGCCTAGATGCTCCTCCAAGTGGCTGCTTCCTGGTGCTCGATATGAACCCAGGTTCACCTCTCTCTCTTAGATAAAGCTCTCACACTCCTATGCATCTTTCATACTAAATAAAAGCTTAAAATGTACCATGCTGCCTTGTTTATTTATGCCAGTATTTACAGTTCTCTAAATATTAGGCAAGAACCCTCTCAGGCTTATTAATATTGGGGGTTTATTAACAAGCATATGGCGATATCGTACGGCACCCCACATTTCAATAACATATATGACACCCCAGATGGGACTTCTGGAGGACTTTAAGGGGCCACATTTCATATATTTTAGGGGGTCATATTTTAGGGGGTCATGTCCGATATCAGTTCTATGGTGTATGACTATACCTTCATCTACTGGGCCAAAAGAGACCTGTTTTTAAAAAGGCTCTGAGTTTCTTTCAAAGCAGAAAGAATGTCCAATCCAGAAAACAAAAGCAAACACTTTTTGAAAGGTTTCGGCACAAGAGGCCACTTGCTTCTGATACTTTTGATTTTTTTACTCGATTGAGATTTCTGACACCCCCCCCCCCCCCCAGCATTTGTCCCTTGACTTGAAATCTCTGCCACATAGCTCTTCGGAACGGGGTGGGAGTGGGGTGTTGGACACTGCTATGACTCACACGGTGGCTTCTCACCGCGTCATCAGATGCAGGTGTCTTGCGGATGGAAGCCCAGCCTCAACTCCACACCAGAGGGCCGCGGGTTTGGGGTATACTGAGGCGCTCAGTCCCCACTCTTCCCGTCTGAGAACGCATACCAGCAGGCTGCCTGCGTGTGCGGGGCTTCTGCGGGACACCCAGGGCCCGCGTGAAAGACAACGCATGGGCAGTAAAGGGAGCGAGCTGGCGGCGTCGGGAAGCAGAGAGCGGCCAGGCGAGGAGCGCGCGGGCCTGCGGGCGTGGGGGCTCGGCGGCTGCGAGCGCTTTCCCGGTGTTGTCACTTACATGTCGAACGCGTTATTCTCAGTGGACACTCAAAAGAGGTGCAGGTACCGGGGACTCCAGGGGGATTCATTATTCAAGGCGCAAAATTTCCTCCTCTGGCCTGCAACACATTATAATTCAAATGAGGCCCGCACAATAGAAGAAAAATATGCAAGCAGATTTCTCTCTGTCGTGTTTCTCCCTCCTCTCTGAAGCCCTGTAATTACCGCAGGCAGGTGGAGCATCTGGGCTGTGGGGGAGTCCACTGTATTTTTACCTTCTTAGGAACGCGACTTGCTTACCGCATCAATATATTTTATTTTTAATTAAGCGCTGATTGCGAAAAATCCGAGTCTCTGCGCGAAAGCCTGAGTCGCAACTTTTTTTTATTCCCCCCTGTTGTTCTCAGAGCTCTTCCTGTTATTACTGTTTCAGATTCCTTCTTTAAAATCTGCTTTTAGCAAATGGTCGGCAGTTCCGAGGTGGCCCGATCGCGGGGACTGTCACCCCCCCACCTTTTCCCCAGGGCCCGGTCGGTTTCTTCGGGCGCGCCCCGCGGCTCCAGGCCCGGGACCCCGCGGTGGCGCGGGGTGAGGGCGGCGCTGTGCTCTGGGGATCTCCTGTGCCCATGTGCAGAAGGTGACAGCGCAGAGGCCCCCTGGATCTGCGGGCTCAGGCCCCGCAGCGCCCCCGGCAGGACCCCGCGCCAAGGTTCCCCAGGAGCCGCGCCCAAGGAGGGGGGTGGCAGGATCCCAGGGGCAGAGGTCGTCGCCTTTTGTCCCGGGTCCCTAGATGGGCGAAGAAGGCAGGGAAGGCTGCAAAGAAGCCCCATCGTGCAGACAGCCCCGGCGGAAGCAGGCGCCCAGGCTGGGGCGGGAACCCAGCTCCTCTCTCCCCGACGCCGGCCAGGAGGAGGCAGAGCCGGGCGCCCAGGGGCTCCAAATAGCGCAGCAAGTGGGGGACGCTTGGGGACTGCCCCACCCCAGAAACTCCGGCCAACGTCCGAGGGGCTGCGGGCACCCGGGGTTCCGGAGATGCCAGCCGGTGCTCTGGGGTGTGTGTGTGTGTGTGTGTGTGTGTGTGGCTGCGGGGGACCGGCCGGGTCCTTCGAGCCGCGGTCCCGGCAGCGCGCACCGCCCCTCTTGCAGCCGGCCGAGGCGCGGGCTGAACCCCGCATCCTCACCCCTGGAACCGGCCGTTCTGTGCGATCCGCAGGACCCTGTGTGCCCACTGGCCGTGCAGGGATGGCTCCCAGCCACCACGAGCTTGCTCGAGGCTCTGCAGCCTCCTGGGGGCGATTCGAGGCCGGGTCGCGGTTGGCCCTGGTCGGTGCAGGGGGAGCCCGTGGACAGGGGGTCTGTCAGCAGGCTCAGAGGGAAGCAGCCACCTCATGTCCCCTGGGAAGTGCGATCAAGGGCAGAAGGCAAAAAAGGGAGTTTTTAAGTTGTGGCCAAAGTGGGGCCCAGAGCGGACTCAGGGCGTTGCCTGCCTCGGGGAGCTTCCTCCATTCAGGCTGCCTCCGGTTTCCTGGGCACCCTCTGCAAGGCGTGCATCTGGGGTCTTGGGTACAGAGCAGTGGCCAGGATCCTTGTGAGGAGTGGTGGGGCGAGCTACGGCTGATGGCTGGGCTGGCCTGCATGGCAGGATCGGCTTTCCGGAGGCCAGCAGGTGCCCCTACCTACCAGCTCGCAGGACCTGGCTGGTCCCCCGCAGCCACACACACACACACACACACACACACACACACACACACGACCAGGTCAGGCTCTCTGTACAGCTGTGGGAGAATGTCCTCTCAGGAGAGCAGGGGTCAAGGCGACCACCAAACACCCAGGCCCCCACTCTTGGCCGCTCTGGGCTCTTCTTTCTCTCTCTCTCTCTTTTTTTTTTGACAGGCAGAGTGGACAGTGAGAGAGAGAGACAGAGAGAAAGGTCTTCCTTTGCCGTTGGTTCACCCTCCAATGGCTGCCGCGGCTGGCGCGCTGCGACCGGCGCACCGCGCTGATCCAATGGCAGGAGCCAGGTGCTTATCCTGGTCTCCCATGGGGTGCAGGGCCCAAGCACTTGGGCCATCCTCCACTGCACTCCCTGGCCACAGCAGAGGGCTGGCCTGGAAGAGGGGCAACTGGGACAGAATCCGGCGCCCCGACCGGGACTAGAACCTGGTGTGCCAGCGCCGCAAGGCGGAGGATTAGCCTAGTGCTGGGCTCTTCTCTTGAAACTAATAGAGTACCAAAAAATGTAAGGTGTAGGAGTGGAATTGACATTTTGAGCTTCCATGATTGTTTGCAGCCCTTGTCTTTACTGTTGAGGAACAATGTTTCTCTTCCTATTTATTGAACTCTTTGCTTAGTACAGTGTTAATCTTATGAGTAGAACTTGAACTGAAAGTAGATCATTGTAAAAACTAAGAGTAGGGACAGGAGAGGAAGGAGGCAGAAGGGTGGGGGTGTGGGCTGGAGGGAGCACAGAATGGAAGCATCACTATGTTCCATGAAATACATGAAATTTGTTCACCTGAAAAAAAATAAAACTTCTGCTGTACTTTTCTTTCTCATTTCAAAAGCAGTTCGTGTTTACTGCCGAATCAATGAAAAATACAGACACACAAAGGGAGGGAAGTCAGAACCAAGCAAGCGCGCTTTCACCACGTGGTGACAAACCTTTCCGGGGCATCCTGGGTACACACCCAGGGCCTCTGGGGTGATTTCTTCTTTTGGGGAACATCTCTCCTCGTGGGCATCCTTCCAGTGAGTGTGGCCGGATGAACAGGCCCTCTCCTTCATGGCCTGCGGGCACTTTTAGGGCAGGGCAGCAATGTGCTGTTTTCAACCATTCCCTCACTGGGCTGTTAGGGTGTTGCCCATTGGTGTGTGTGTGTGTGTGTGTGTGTGTGTGTGTGTTTTAACCTCTGACTACACTGCTCCAGGGGCACTCCCCTGCTGGGTCAGGATGCATGTCCTTAATTATTTCCTTACCATCCATTTCTCCAATGGGCCGGGTCAGCTGTTATACATTTTTACAAACTCTCCCTACGTTTTGTCAAATCGACCTTTGGAAAGGTTATGTCCATTCTCACGCCCACCTGCCGAGAGTGCCGCCCTCATCAACCAGGCAGCTCGGTCTCCTCTTCATTCTTCTCTTCGCTGAGTTTTAAATGGGCACGTTTGCCTTTTTCTTCCTGTTTTCTAAGAACATTTTATATACTCAACCTAGTCATTCTTGGCCATACTTTTTGCCATTATATCCTCATTTGCTAATGTGTTCTCACATTTGAATTTGCATTTAAAAATTCTGCATAGTCCAGCGCTCAGTACCGTAATCTATGACTTCTTTGGTGTCGTTCTATGAGGTCCTTCCAAGCCTCAGCGTTTTCTCACCTACACACACCGCTGGAACATGCAGGGCGCCAGCTCCATTTCCATTCCTTTGGAATTTACCTGGACGTGTGGCTGGAAGTAGGAATGGGAGTGTATTTCCTGCGCTACTCTCCCGGCCCTTATGGGCAGTCCCGAATTCTTCCAACTCTGCCGTGCACCAGAGCCAATTCCCAGACTAACAGGGCCAGCGGGAAAAACCTGGAGCGGGAGACTCTGAAAGAAACCCGGAGGCCAGAGGGGAGGGGTTGGGAAGCTTCCCCCAAACAGGAACCAGGCTCACTCTGCAGCTGTGCGCATTGGCATTGCATAGACTTGGATGAAGGCCAGCCTGTGCCACGTTTACCTTGCGGATCCTGAGTTATTTAAACCTCAGCTTTGCATTTGTGAAATGGGTATAACAATAGACCCTACCTTCCTAAATGGTGGTAAGGATAAAGTGATCATGTGCGCGTGAAATGCCTTGTCCCGTGACAAGCGCTCTGTATCACGGTGAAAAAATAGGAAGGATGACTCCAACAGCATGGAATAGGGAGGTTTTAAAAATACATTCGTCACTAATTAATACATTACCAATAAGTGCAGAGAATGAAGTGATATATGCTCATGCATTGCACTTTTGAGTCCCAGAGAGCCTATCATATCAACCATAAGGACACCCTGCGAATGGCCAGGCTTATTCTCCCACAGCCTGGATCTGCTGCAGCCTGGGCTCCCACAATACTCACACACTTCAGGGGACCCCCCAGGACTAGTATTTCTATTCTCAAACTTGTTCCGAGGCGTCCTGGTGGACGCGCCGGCACGGAGGTGAGTCAGCTGAGCAAGCAGGCATGTGCAGAGCTCCCAGGACAGAGAGCACTCCGACTTGAGCCCAAAGTGGGCAGCCATCTCCCTGCTGGCTGTCCCCCAGCTGGGGACTGCTGCAAAGAGAAACAGTCACTGGACGTCAGCCAGGGGCACCAGTCAGCTTAACCAAAGGGATCAATGGATGCTGTGTTTTCCCTCTGCAAATGAGGAAAGTGACATGGTGAGAAGGCATATGCCTCCTCTGGATCACAAATCCCGGGGGCAGAGGAGGCAAAGAGCGACGCTGCCCCCAAGCCGCTATTTCCCATCCTAGGACGCCCGGGGCCGGGGCTCGGGAATGCCGCACTCCAGCTCCTCGGGCAGCAGGCAGCCGGGGCCCAGCACATTTTTATGAGGCATGGACAATGAGTAGCCATTCAAAAGGCCATTTGCTGCCTCTTCTTAGCAAAGGGCAAATATTTTAGGAATCCCTTGTTACCAGGCAAATGCCTGCTTGCTCTTCAGGGGAGTGGGACTTGGCTTGCTGCTGGGGCTTTAGGCTTTGCTTCTTCATTTCTGCTTCAGCAGAACACTGGGTCTTGGTACTGGCTGCACAGTGGGACTAGCCGCGGAGCTCTTAAGCATGCCGATGCCCAGCCCTACTTCCAGGAGGCGGATGAAATCAGCAGTAGTAAAATCCCAGAAGTCTGTATTGTTGCAAAGTTTCTTAGAGATTCTAACATGTGGATTAGGATTAGAGGCCCCCTTTTGCCTTGCCCTGCCTTCTGTGTCTCTCTTCCCCTACCTGGTGAGACCTAGCTTGCCAGGCAAAAGCTGTCCTAGCAAAATGTTCCTCCAGCTTCAAGGAGTTGCCCGGGGATCTTGTGAAAACGCAGGTTCTGCTTCGGCAAGTCTGGGGCGGGGCCCGAGACCGCGCATTTCTACCAAAGCTACCAGGTGGTGCCCATGCTGCTGGTCTCAGGACCTCACCTTGAGCACCAAGAGCCTAGAGGTGGTTTCCCTGCTTCAGTGAACAGGAAAACCGCTAGATGAGCCTCCTGAAAAATGCTGATTCCAGGGAGGGGCTCCCTTTCAGGGGAACTGCTAGGACCTGGCAGATCAAGGGCGGCACTGGAGCAGGTGGTCAGGCTGCCTATGGCTGCCTCGCACATTCGTCTTCTTAGCCCATCCTGGAGCGCTAGCTTGCCTGGAAGACCATGTAGCCGACGGGACTGGGGTTGAAATCGAGCCTCGAGGCCCTGATGCCCTGGCTCCTGGGCCTGAATTCCAGCTTGCTGACTCTTGCTCTGACTTCCCTTAACAATCAGGCCAAATCCCATTAGCACAGGAGGCCTACAAGTCCTCGCATTTTCTTGGAATAAAGGAGCCGTCTGTTTAGGTTTGGGTTTGGACTGTAGAGTTATTTGACCTGTCCCCGCTCCTTGCCACTGTGACGAATGCATCAAGAGTCAGAGCACAGACCCTGGGAGGATGAAAAGTAAAGGATTCTTGGCCCCCACCCAAGGAAAAACCTCCAGCAGGAATGCGAAAGATGCTGGGGAGGAAAATAAAAAGCTGCATGTGACCCTTGCGACATCAAATAAGAAGTCTCCAGCACATTAATGTGCTCTTTCAATTTCTAGGATGTGGCCTAGGAGGTAGGAGCAAGCTGGGACCTGCCATGGGGCTCCGAAGGAAAATGGACAAATGCAATCTGTCCTCTATTGGGCTCCTGTTAGGCGCACCATGTTTCGAGGACAGATTATTCCGTTTATGCATGCCTCTGGGCTTTGGTTTTTCTCCTCGTTCTTCTCTTAGGTTTCTCCCTGTTTGGGCCATTCTGCTCCATCATTGGCTGGGAAAAAGCAGTGCACTCTGGGTGAGGCTGTGCAACCCCTGTGAGGAGGGCTCCATAGCAGCCCGATGGGTTAAGGGGAGATTCTCAGTGTCATCACAGGTCTGATGGAACTCAACCCGGTGTGCCGTCCAGGCCCATGTCTGGAAGACAAATCCCAGCCCGGTATCTGAACAACAGTACACCCTCCCCATCCATGGTTCAAAAGTGGAAGCAACGATTTGGTAGAATGATTAAAACTTTAAAAGTGCTTTATTCTTTCTTTCAAATATTACTCCACATTGCTTCTGCTTCTCTTGCCTGTCTGGTGCAACTGTCGTGAGGTAGGTTTGTAAGTTTATCATCATATGCATTATGGAAGAAGGGAGGGGTGACTTTTGTGTTTAAGAAAGGATTTTTTTTTTTTGACAATTTCTTCTCACTAGCTACATCACATAAGACATACCTCCTGTGCCTGTTCCTTGATCTAACACATATCTTGGTGAATTTTTCTTGGAGAATTTGATTACACAATCAAAACCCAAGTATCCTGCTGGGAGAGGCCGTGTTCTATGCACTGGCTCAATGGAACAGTCACTAATTCAGCCAGAGAGAAAGGAAGACACATGTCATCGGATCTCAGCAAGTACAATGAACCCTCCCCTCCCAAGACAAAGGAGAAGTATACAATTTCCCACCAACTCTCCATCGTTTCTATTTTCTTTATCATAGCTGTTGTAGCTGTAAGAAATAACTCTAGGGACCAGGTCTCCACTAGGAGAAAATGTCATTCTTCATTCAAGTGCTCCAGAAGTGAGTTTAAACACACACAGTCTGCCGATGGTTAATGTGAGGTCAATAACTCTAGCAGCCAATATGTCTTTCCTTTTAAGAAAATGGGGGGCCCATTAAGCCTCTGCTGCAGAGCTGACACCTTGTATGGGTGCTGGTTTGAGTCCTGGTTGCTCCACTTCCAATACAGCTCGCTGCTAATGCACTTGAGAAGGCAGCGGGAGATGGCCCAGGTGCTTGGGCCCCTGCACCCCACGTGGGAGACCTACAGGAGGCTTCTGTCTCCTGGCTTCAGACTGGCCCAGCCCCAGGCATTGTGGCCATTTGGGGAGAGAACCAGTAGATGGAAAATCTCTCTTTTTCCTCCTTTCAAATAATAATAATTAAAAAAGAAAAACAGAAAAGAAAATGTAACAATTTGGGGCCGGCGCTGTGGTGCAGCGGGTTAACGCTGGCCTGAAGCACCAGCAACCCATATGGATGCCGGTTCTAGTCCCGGCTGCTCCACTTCCAATCCAGCTCTCTGCCACAGCCTGGGAAAGCAATAGAAGATGGTCCAAGTCCACGGGCCCCTGCACCCACATGGGAGACCTGGAAGAAGCTCCTGGCTCCTGGCTTCGGATCGGCACAGCTCCAGCAGTTGTGGCCAATTGGGGAGTGAACCATCGGATGGAAGACCTCTCTCTCTCTCTCTCTCTCTCTCTGCCTCTCCTTCTCTCTCTGTGTAACTCTGACTTTCAAATAAATAAATAAATCTTAAAAAAAAAGAAAGAAAATGTAACAATCTACCACCCACTCCTCACTGTGGAACACTACCAGATTTTTGTAGCTTGTCTGAGGGTAGAGAACAAGCTGTTGGTTGCCCAGCTTTTCACATGTAACTTGCATAAATTACTAGCAACTGCGTTCTTTCATTTATCTCTATAACCAGAAGTGTCAGGTCACCCAGGGCCACCGCTGGCTGTCAGGGTTATTAGGAGGGCTGAAGCAGTGGGGCTAATCGTCATGGCTGTGTTGTGGCCAGGAGCCCTTAAGTGGGGTGCTCACCCCATGTCATCTCCATGGCTCTCGCCCATGGCTGTGTCCCTGGCGCACAGCACTGTCCTTGGCTCCAGCTAGGCACGCAGATTGGCTGTCTGGCTTTAAACCAGGCAGACAATCAAGTGATTTTTAATTTATAAATTGTTTCACACTGGCCGGGACCCTAGAGAGACGACACTACATTTCCTATCCATCTTGTCTCCATTTTCCTCCCACACAAAAATATGCTTTTGTTCAGTTGTCCCCCTCTCTCCTCCGCCCTCAGGGGAGGCTGAAACACTCCCCAGGAAAAGTCTCCCTTCTAATCATTGGTTCGCAAATGGATGCATGTGATCATTGTAGGCCAATGTCTGTGAAGGGAAGTCGCCTGGGCACTTCTCTCCTTTCCCTCTGTACACCTCGCGTCTGCATGCGATGCTGAGAACCGTGCCTACCTTCTCCTACCAGCGCCAGGTGAAGCAGCCACTCGGGCGGCAGAACAGAGAGACAGACAGACAGAACCCATGTCCTTGATGGTGTCCTTGAGCCTCGGAGTCACCAGCTCCCAGGCCTCCTTGCCGCTCTCTGTGACTTGGCACCGTGCATTTCCTTAGTGTCTCTTCCAGTTTGAATGAGAGCTTCCGGGGCTTGCGGCCCCTGGCCCATCGTCTCAAGTGACTGAGCAAATTTCCAAACCAAGCTCTAGAAGACTCGCACTGCAGGTGACGGTAGAATGCAGAAGCAGAGCGGGTAGGTCATTTTGATCCTATGTTGCTTTGCTCAGGATTTGCTTAATTATGACCTGGGTGGGGCTTCAAAGTACGCTGCTGAACTTGGCATCCTTGCATTTCACAAACCTGCCAAGCTGAGGTCCCAGTTTGGAAATCTGATCCAGCTTTTCTTCATTTGGACACGCTAAACCAAACGTGCCACGGGCCGTGTGCGCATACAAAGGGTACGACTGCTGACTCTGAAGAACGGACGACACCTTCTTCCGGATTACTGGAGGGCAACAGATTGGGAGACTGGAGCGCCTGGATTGCCGCGGGCTGGAGAGGCAAGTCACACCCCTTTGAGTGAAGAGTTGCCATCCGTAAGGTAAGGGAGACCATTGCTGAGACTTTGGATGGAAGGGTTAATGGAAGCCACAAGCAGAGGACTGGGTGAGGGTAAGGGTGGGGGATACAAAGGGAAGGGTGGAAAAACGGGTTCATTCTTTCTGTTCCTGGGGGCAATTTTTTGTATCCAGCTGTTACCCAGTCTACAAGGCCTTTTGTTTGCCATGAGCACCACCTCCAGCCCAGGTTAAGCTGTCTTTCCTCCAAGTGGTCTTCCCAGATCTCTCGAGCATGCACTAATAATGCTTTTTGGGAACTCACTCGTTTCCTGAACTCCTTACTCATGCATTGACCACGCTGTGTTGTGTTTCTTTTCTGGTATTTGTCTCCAGTTGCATCTTTAGGGAAAGGACACAGAGCCTAAGGCCACAATGACTTAATTGGAATCCTATTCCGGGGCTTCGGCCTTGCAGGAGTCGGGGCCCAGTTAGACAATACGACAGCCTTGTCTGGCTCTAACACTCGGTGGCCAGTTAAGTCCACTGTGGAACGCAGCTGGGCAGAGTGAATAGCACACAGCATTCATTTTCTGTGGCTACCACAGCAAATTTCCACCAATTTAGTGGCTCCAAACAACTGAAATTGGTTACCCTGGAGTTCTAGAGGTCAGAGGTTCCAAAATGGGTCAGCAAAAGGGGGTGTCTTCAGGAGGCCCCAGGCTCTGTTTTCTTGTCTTTGTCAACTTTGAGGAAGCCATCTGCGTTCTTGGACTTACAGCACTTTTGAGACTCCACTGCACTCACTCAGCACAGCCAGGCTGATCTGTCCATCTCAAAGTCCACCTCGCCTCTCAGAGGTCACACATTCGCTGTCCTGGGGAGCTCTGGGGCGGCTCTCATGCTGCACGCCAGCTCCGTACGCCGTGGATCTCAGTTCCCATCTCTGTAAAATGAGGAGTTATGGGGACGATGGAAGGCGGCAGACTCCTAGTTTGGCGCTGTTGGAGGTTCTGAGTTCAGGTCATGGTTCGCTTCTGAGTGGCTTGCAAGCAGAGGCCAAGGACCAGGCCTTCTCTCTAACCCTTTTGCTTCTAGCTAGTGCTGGGACCTGAGAAGAAAAATCAATACGTGTAATAGATAATTACCTGGATCAATGAGAATGCCTCACACACAATCCATGCTCTAAAATGATTTGTCGATTGTTTGTTATTTTGGTGGTAACAGGTAGAGTGGGGCGCACCTGATTAAATGCTATTGTAGATCCAAAATATAAATTTGGATCCGTCTGTTGCACTTTCACCTAATTACTCTAAACACTGTGGGAGGGGGCAGAGGGGAATCCGTGCACAACACAACGTAAGGAAAAAGCAGAAGTCTTGCTGCCAGCGACTTGTCCCCGCGGTCTGGAAACTTCTTGGTTTCCTAGGGCGCAGCTGACTGCTCTCTCTGCAACCGAGAAATCTCTCAGAGGGCCCTGTCCAGTTAGGGCACACAAAGCAGGGCTTATTATTTAGAGAGCACACAATGCCCCCTCACATGGGGCACGAGGAGGGAAGAATGTTTTTTACGCCAATTCAAGTGCCCTGGAGCAGTAAACCGCCTTGGGGCAAAGACGCTCGCAGACTAATTGGGAGGATGCTGGCAGGAGGGGCCGCGGCGAGGTGAGCTGCCTTTCTCTCTGGTGCCCAGGGATGCCACGCCACTCTTTGTGCGTTCCCCCCTTGGGACAAGCTGCGTGTCAAATAAACAGTCAAATCACACGCAAGGTCCAAAGCCGGCGCGCTGCAGCTTCCGCCGGAGGAAATAGTGCCAGGAGCACCAGCCCGTCTGCCTAGCTGAGGGGGAGCCGCGAGAGAACTGGGTCGGTGAGGACACGCTGGCTGCTTAGAACCCGCTCCCAGGCCCCACCCCGCACACTCAGGGTGTAACGGAGACAGCGGCCTCGCCTGGTGCCTTTCTCATAGCAGCTGCCCCAGGGGCAGAGCAGGTGATGTGTCTGCAGCGTGGGCTGGGAGAGGCCGGAGACGGACTCCAGAGCTGCGAGGCGGCCGGGCCGTCGGACAGGACAGTAGAGGGACTGCCCGAAGAGGAGACTGAACGCTAAGGGGCCCCGCTGGGCTTCCAAGGCCCGGGGCAGGCACGTAAGCCAGCGACGATCGCAGGTTCTCAGCCCCCTGGCTCATGGAGGTGGAAGTTGTCAACTGGACTTTCTGGCACAAACTGGGGACTCTGTTCGTACAATGAGTGACCCGAGTGTAGGATGTCTGGTCCCAGGAGAAGGTGGGCCCACAGACGTGGAATAGTCTCCTTGTCTCATCTCTAAGCGGAGCAGGCGGGAAGGGGAGCCCTGTGGGTGGAGGAGGTACATGCCAGCGGCCACAACGTATCCCAGCGGTGATGGCCGTCACACAAGCCTGGGCACCCAGGGCAAGCAGCCCAGCTCCCCGGGCTGGGGTTACCAAGGTGTAGTGGGCGAGAGAGGGGTGAACAGGGGAACCTTCAAAAGCGTCTGGACTCGGAGCCGATGCGTGCGGGAGCGCAGAGCTGAGCTTGGCCGGCCCTGAGCGCCTCCATGCAGGCTCCTGGATCTGTGCTGACTCTGAGGGCCGGAGGCCACGCAGGGCTCAGCCTCGGAAGCTCCAGCACGTGCTGAGCAGGACAACTCGAAAAGCAGAGACACCTGCAGGCTGTAAGGGGCGTTAGGAAGGGGATTCAGGTTAGGCAGGCTGTGCTTTGGGGTCCTTTTGCCGCAGGGCGGATAGCGAGCTGTGCATCTGGCCTTGGATCATAACTCCCAGGTCAGGCCAGCCCTGTTCTATAGAGGGCTTTCAAGGACGTACAGCAGCCCTCCCTTACCCTCTTTGCTTTCTCTCTTTGTGTGTGTGTTTAAGGTTGCGTTTATTTGCTTGAAAGGCAGAATTACAGAATGGCAGAGGCAGAGAGAGGTCGTCCATCTGCTGGTTCACTCCCCAGATGGCTGCAATGTCCAGAGCTGGGCCGATCTGAAGCCAAGAGCCAGAGCTGCTTCTGGATCTCCCAAGTGCTTGAGCCATCCTCTGCTGCTTTCTCAGGGCATAGCAGAGAGTGGGATTGGGAGAGGAGCAGCTGGGACTCGAACTGGCGCCCATGTGGGCTGCACAGGCTGAGGCTTAGCCTACTGTGTCACAGCACCAGCCCCAACTTTCTGCACTTTTAATCACCCATGATCAACTGTGGTCTGAAAGCGTTAAATGGAAAAGTCCTAAAATAATAAATCCCTGTGCTTGAAACAGCACGTTGTTCTTAGTAGCATGATGACATCTGGTGCAACCCCTCTCCCTCTCGCCCTGGTGTGAGTTTTCCCTTTGTCCAGTGTATCTGTGCTGTGTGGGCTGCCCCTTAACACTCTTCTTGGGTAGGGAAGAAGTAGAGACAACTGGCCATGGAGTCTCCACCTTGCAGGGCCCCCACATCCACTGCGAGTGCCAGCTCTCAGCACATCCCAAATCCACAGAAATCCCATGTTGAGACACTCAGCGGAGGTCTGGATGCCGGATGAGAGCCGGGAGGAGCATGGTATTTATACCCTGTGCCAGAGCAGAATTGCCAGACTTCTCACATAAAGCTAAAATGTTCAGTTAATTTTGAATTTCAGAGAAACAGTGAATACAGCTTTAAGTACTTTATATGTGTTATGTGTATCCTAAACATTGCAAGAGGTATACTTATGTTGAAAATTATTTGTTTCTATTTTTTAAAAAAGATTTATTTATTTATTTATTGACAGGCAGAGTTAGACAGTGAGAGAGAGAGAGAGAGAAAGAGAGAGAGAGAGAGATATCTTCCTT
The DNA here is from genome assembly GCF_051225735.1 of Oryctolagus cuniculus. Taxonomy (NCBI): domain Eukaryota; kingdom Metazoa; phylum Chordata; class Mammalia; order Lagomorpha; family Leporidae; genus Oryctolagus; species Oryctolagus cuniculus. The sequence goes on from NC_142880.1 coordinate 82,282,445, forward strand.
TTTCCATTGGTTCACCGCCCCCAAGTGGCCCCTACTGCTTGTGTGTTGCGGCCAGCGCGGTGTGCCGATCCGAAGCCAGGAGCCAGGTGCCTCCTCCTGGTCTCCCATGCGGGTGCAGGGCGCAAGGACTTGGGCCATCCTCCACTGCACTCCCGGGCCACAGCAGAGAGCTGGACTGGAAGAGGAGCAACCGGGACAGAATCTGATGCCCCAACCGGGACTAGAACCCAGGGTGCTGGTGCTGCAGTCAGAGGATTAGCCTAGTGAGCTGAGGCGCCGACCATAAGATTTATTTATTGATTTGAAATGCAGAGTTAGAAAGAGAGAGCGAGAGCGAGAGAGAGATCCTCCATCCATTTAATGGTTCACTCTCCAAATGGCCACAATGGCCAGAGCTGGACCGATCCAAAGCTAGGAGCCATGAGCTTCTTCCAGGTCTCCCATGTGGGTGCAGAGGACCAAGCACTTGGGCTATCCTCTGCTATTCTCCCAGGCGCACCAGCAGGGAGCTGGATCGGAAGTAGAGCAGCCGGGACTTGAACCGGCGCCCACATGGGATGCTGGCACCACAGGCAGTGGCTTTACTGGCTGTGCCACAGCGCCTGCCCCTTATTTGTTCTTCTGAATGCAGTTCAAATTTAACTGAGCATTCTGTTTCACTTGGCCGTCCTCTAACAGAGGCCCATATAGAACCAGCTGGACAGAGACACCTCCAGGTTCTGGGCCCAAGCAAACCAGGCAGGTGTCTTCTTTACTTCACGCTGCTAAAGGTCTATTTTTTTAAGACTAGATCTAGAGTCAGCAGAACATTTGCCCTGAACGTCTTTGAATTTTAGTTTGTAATCCCTTTAGGGCCGCCTGCCAATGAGTTTTAAACTATGCATGAACACTGATAAATAAGCACAGGTAGGGCTGCTGTGGGGAGAGAGGCAGAGCCGGTGCAGGCCCGACTCAAACATGCTATAGACTAGATACTTCTCTCCTTTGTTCCTAACTCTCCATAGTTAGATCCACCTAGGGAAAGAAGCAGTGACTTTGATCTCAATGGTCCAGGAATTCTTTTTTTCAAGATTTATTTGAAAGGCAGTGACAGAGAGAGAATTAGAGGGAGAGAGAGAATCCTGCATTTGCTGGTTCACTCCCTAAATGGCTGCAATGAGGGGCCAGGCTGAAACCGGGAGCTGGGGACTCCATCCGGGTCTTCATGCAGGTGGCAGGGGTCCAGGTACGTGGGCCATCACCCTCTGCTTTTGCAGGTGCATTAGTGGGGAACTAGACTGAAAGTGGAGCAGTGAGCTGGCACTCTTATGGCAAGCTGTGGCATAACCTGCTGCACCACAATGCCAGCCCCTGGGCCAGAAATTCCCTGGCTGAAATGACCCTGGGGTAGCAGGTAGGTTGACAGTTCGCAGCTAGTGTGGCCTGTCAATCACTCATCCCTGTTAATATGCGGACGCTCTTTTCCTTTATATCAAACTTCAGTTGCTCAATGAGGCAGTGGAAGCCCGGTCTCTGGCAGGTGCATGGGCACTGGACACCACCCCGTGCACTTGGCCGTGAGGAGACGTTAGGGCAGCTTTCAGTCTGAGCATCTCTGTCTGAGGCTTTAGCTAAGCTTTGTTCCCATCTGAGACTTAATTGCTGGGGTTGTTTTACATGGAAAGATAAGAAAACAGTTGAAACTGGGTTTTGTTCTAAGAAGATAAAAATACAGTCGCATTTTAGTGAAGAAGACTGTGTGTAGTAATGGTAATCAGACAATCGTGGTAAAGGCACCCCGATCGCTGGGCAAGCTTCAGTGAGTCCTAGCCCCACCCTTGGGCATCGAGAGGCCTGGGATGCAGATACATCGCTTCCATCAGCTCTCCACTCAGCTGTCCGGGTCCCCTGGTGTTCCTGGTGCACAGTCTCCAGATAAGTGCAAGGTGCTGGCTCCCCTTCCGACACTCAGCAGTGCAGGGGAGGATAGGAAAGGATTCCTGCTCAGCTTTTTCATGTCTACACACCAGAGTGGCTCTCCCATGTGGATGCAGGGGCCCAAACACTTGGGCCACCCTCTGCTGCTTTCCCAGGCCCTTAGCAGGGAGCTGGATAGGAAGTGGAGCAGCTGGAACATGAACCTGAGCCCATATGGGGTGCTGGTGTCGCTGGTGGTGGCTTTACCTGCTACAGCACAATGCCAGCCCCTCAAAATTATTTCAAAGCTTATTTTCATTGCAGATTTCTGGGTCTCACTCATCTCCTAAGTAAAGTCCACACATCTGTACTTTTTATAATGCCATAGCCCCGGGACTCTTGGGTGTATAGGGTTTCAGGGCCACTGAGCTCATCCAGCCTGTGGCCTTCCTGCTGTCCTTGTTGTCATTTGATTTCCTGTGAGTGTCGCTTCTTCCCAATGCAATTCCAAGGGTAAGAGATGTATTGCAATTTCTTTTTCTTTTTTCTTTTTGTCCTCTTTAGTTTCTGGTTCACTGTAGGCATTCAAAAACAGTGTTTATGCAAGACCTGAAATAATTTATTTTTGCTTAGAGTTTGTTCAAAGAATCTCCCCTTTCCCCCTAGAAGATTGCATCATGAATTTTCCAGTTTTGTTTTAAGACAAATTGTGTGCTCTCTCTCTCTCTCTCTCTCTCTCTCTCTCTCAGAACCAAGTGCCTTGAGTCTAAGTCCTGTTTCATCCAGAACAGCGAGGGACCTATTGCTGGGAGTAATTGTCTAACCTGAAAGGTGGAGCAGTCTTCACCCGGCCCTGGAACCTCTGTTGGCAAAGAACCGTGGTGATGCAGGGTGAGTGGCTGTTGGGGGCTGGCCGGACATGTGCAGGGTGTGGTCGAGAGGGGTGCAGAACCCTCCCCCGCCCAGCGGGTGTCCCTGGCTCAGTGCGTGCAGACAGGGTCATTTCTTTTCGGGTCAAGAGCACAGCTCAGGGGACCCTGGAGAGCAGGCACGGGGCAGCTGCATTTTGAGGGAGTTGAGAGCCGGGGGAGTCGTGTGCTGGGAGGGGGCCTCAGGCCGTGCTGCACCCCTGAGGAGGGCGAGCTCCGCTCTCTCCTAGTCTCTCACCGGGAACGTTCAGACGCAAGTGTGGAGAGCCGGAGGGGAAGGGGGCTGGAGCGCGGAAGCCGTGCCTCTCAGAGTTGCACCCAAGCTCACTGGGTCCAACTCCCCTCCGGAAATGGGGATCTGATCTACAGACCCCTGGTCTTCATGCTACAGGAGTCTCCCGGACAGGCCGTTCACCCCATCACAGCACAGGTAGGGGTCCGAGGGGGCTTCTATCGCCTGAGCCATACTTCACCCCATTTCGCTTCTCCTCCCCTCTGCTGGCAATCCTCTGTCCTCCCTGTGCTGGCCTCAGCTCTCAGAGACACTGCTGTATTTGCAGAGAGATCACGTCCCCTCCAGTGTTCGCTCGTGCAGGTTGGATGTGTGCAGTCACGCCCACTTCTCCTGCGCCTTGGTTCTCTGCCTTCTCTGCCTTCCCCTCAGTGATTTCTTGCCCTAAGCGGCTCCATCTCCAAGGGGAGCTCCATCTGCTTCCGTCCGTAGCGTTTCCATCTTCTTGGGTGCTCGGGCTTGAACGAGTGAAGTCAGCCACTCTCACCCGAAGCTGCTCTGGGAAGTGTGTGGAGAGCAGGTGTGCGCGCGTGTGCCTCATGCTCCGTGGCATTTTTAAATTTAATTTAGATTTTTTACAAATCTTGGGACAGTCTTTGTTTTGGAGAAGTGCCCTGCCCTTGGCATCAGCTTGAGGGGGTGGCGCTTGAGGTAGGACTGTGCTGAGGAGAGTCTGTAGGGGCGCTGAACCCCCCGTGTGCGGAGGCTGAAGCCAGAGGAGGGCTGAGAAGCGGAAGTGGCTGCGATGCACCACTCGTCACCTGCCTGAACCCTGCAGAGGTGTGGTTCCCACTGCTCTCGGCACCAACTTGAACCTCTTGTTTTGGTCTTGACCTGGCTCTGCACCTCTCCAGTTCATCTTGTCCCCTCCCTGAGGGACACTGTCCCCCAGATAACCTGAGCAGCAGGATCCCAGCCATTCTGATGTGCCTTGTTTGTCCTCACAGAACTTTACTCCCCGAGAGTTTGGCTTGGTCCTATTGGTAATCCGGGATCGATCAGAGCTTCAGGAGTGGTAATCTGTCCACATTTATACTTGAGGACAATCAAGCCCATCTAAGCCTGTAGGAGGCCTGAGAAGACGCAAAGCAGTAGAAAGAGCCTGTGGCTGGGCTTTGCCGTGGGGACCACACGAGAGCCGTGTGTGAGTTTTGAGCAGGGTGGAGGAGTGAGTCCCCCTGGCATGTGAGATGGCTCTGGCTGCTGGGTGTGGGTGACTACTTGCTCTTGAAACATGGCAAGAGTCAAGGATGCTGCCCAGTTTCCAGCCTGGGCAAATGGGTGCATGGGGTGCTGGTCACCGACCTAGAGGTCAGGGAAGAAAGAACAGGAAGGGGCAGAAGACCAGAAATTCATTTAGATTGTGATGTTCTGAGTTTGAGGCACTTTTGGGACCTCCAAATGGACTTGTCAGAAGTTTTTCCAAGAGGGAAGTGGGCTGGAGCAGTAGACTCAGGAGTCAGTAGATGGCATAAATGGCCAAGGTCATGGGAAGTGTGGAGAGAAAGAAGGAGAGAGAGGAAGGCCTTGGACTGCGCAGCCAGGAGCACGAGACTCTCAGAGATGAGACCCCCATAGAGACGACTGAGCAGCAGAGGGAGGGGGGAGAAGCAGGGGAAGGTGGGCAGGGTGTGGGGTCATGGAAAGTAAGGGACGCAGAGACAGGAGTAGTGCTGCTGCAAGTTCAAGTTCGGTGAGCACAGAGCGGAGGGTGCTGGCTTTGCTTAACATGTAGCCAGGGATCCGGGTGGCTGTGGAGGCTCAGTGGGCTCGGGGCGACCTCCCCCTGGCCCTGTACCTCTGGCAGGACCCTCCCACTTCCTGACACTTTCCTCACTTGCTTGTGACCCTCTCGGCTGGCCCCGAGACCCTGTATGGCCCACAAAGGCGGGCTCTGTCTCTCTGTCACTCACAGGGAAGGGGGTGAACAACTTCCAGAATAAGTGAGGGAGTGCAACTCCGTGGGGGACAGCAGGATGCTTTCTTATTTAGAAAAGTGTGAGATGTTTGTTATTTAGTGCTGGAAATGCAGATTTAGTAGTCCTTAGAATTCATAAGTGGTCACGCTCAGACAAATTTGACTCTGATGTTCTCTCTCTTAAAAAAAGACTTAATTTATCTTTTTTTTCTTACTATGTAATATTAATACATATATTTTTTTAAATTTTATTTAATGAATATAAATTTCCAAAGTACGATTTATGGATTACAATGGCTTCCCCCCCATACCGTCCCTCCCACCCACAACCCTCCCCTTTCCCACTCCCTCTCCCCTTCCATTCACATCAAGATTCATTTTCAATTATCTTAATATACAGAAGATCAGCTTAGTATACATTAAGTAAGGATTTCAACAGTTTGCTCCCACACAGAAACATAAAGTGAAAAATAATAGATGATTTTTTTTAAATGATGATGAAATCAGATCAGACCTATTGTCATGTTTAATCCCAGTGAGAGTCAAGTTGGGAGTTGATAATTTTTTTTTTTTTTTTTTTTTTACAGAGGATCAGTTTAGTATGCATTAAGTAAAGATTTCAACAGTTTGCACCCCCATAGAAACACAAAGTGAAATATATTGTTTGAGTACTCGTTATAGCATTAAATCTCAATGCACAGCACATTAAGGACAGAGATCCTACATGAGGAGTAAGTGCACAATGACTCCTGTTGTTGACTTTACCAATTGACACTCCTGTCTATGGCATCAGTAATCTCCCTATGCTCCAGTCATGAGTTTCCAAGGCTATGGAAGCCCTCTGAGTTCTCCGACTCTTATCTTGTTTAGACAAGGTCATAGTCAAAGTGGAGGTTCTCTCCTCCCTTCAGAGAAAGGTACCTCCTTCTTTGAAGACCTGTTCTTTCCACTGAGATCTCACTCACAGAGATCTTTTGCCAGAGTGTCTTGGCTTTCCATGCCTGAAATACTCTCATGGGCTTTTCAGCCAGCTCCGAATGCCTTTAGGGCTGATTCTGAGGCCAGAGTGCTATTTAGGACATCTGCCATTCTATGAGTCTGCTGAGTATCTCACTTCCCATGTTGGATCACTCTCCCCTTTATTTATTCTATCGGTTAGTGTTAGCAGGTACTAGACTTGTTTATGTGCTCCCTTTGACTCTTAGTCCTTTCATTATGATCAATTGTGAACTGAAATTGATCACTTGGAATAGTGAGATGACATTGGTACATGCCACCTTGATGGGATTAAATTGGAGTCCCCTGGACAGTCTCACACACACACACACACACACACACACACATCTTCCACCTGCTGGGTCCCTCTTCAAATTGTGCAATAACTGAGGCTGGGCTAAGTCAAAGCCAGGAACCAGGAACTCCATCCAGGTTTCAAGCAGGGGTACAAACACTTGGGCATTGCCCACTGCCTCCTGGGAAGCTAGACTGGAAACGAGGCAGGCAGGATGTGAACCAGCACCGCATAGGATGTGAACATCTTAAGCAGCGGCTTACCCTGCTGTGCCAGGTTCCTGCCCAGACGCTCACCTTCCATTCCCATTTGGGAGCTCTGAGCTTGCTCAGCCTCAGGCATGGCACTCCAGAGATCCTGGAGCCGCACTTTGAACCCTTCCAGACCCAATATCCTCTCTGATTAAAATGCACTCTGCAACTCTTGTTACTTTCTTACGGTGAAATGCCTCCATGATAGAATCCACCTTTACGTACAACTGCAAACACTGACGTCCTGGCTGTAAAGAAGAATACAGGGAAATAAACAGAAAGTGAGTACAGGAAAGGAATACTAAAACCCAGAAGGGAGCTCCTTGGACTTTCGCATGCGCAGGAGCCACCTGGAGACCTCGTTACGGTGCCCCTTCAGGTTCCGGTGCAGTGGCTCTGGGGTCTGGACAAGCTCCATGTGATGTTGTAGATGCTTCCGGTCTGTGGGCCACGCCTCTAGCAGCCAGGAATGAGGGCTGCTAAGGACACACGTGGCGGTTTTCTCTTCTTCTAACCGATGCGTTTGGATTTCATGGGAGTTAAAGAACATTTAATTGAATATTGACAACTTTCTTCAGCATTGGTGTTTTGGAGGAAGATCTACAGGATATAAACGTGACCATTTTAAAGACAGGGTTGTACACACGTGAGGACGATTGTGGTGGCTCAAACACCAGGATGTGTTTTCTGGCAACAGCGACTCACCCCGGGAAAAGTTTGAGAGGAAAGAAGGCACCTCACTTGCAGTTTTCACAGTAGCTTCAGTATTGGATGGTGCAATGTACATTGAAACCACGCAAAGAATATTTTGCGATTAGATGTAAAGCATTGTTAGGTTCGAGTCTCAGAAGACCCTAAACGGGCTGGCATTGTGGTGTAGTGGGTAAAGCAACCTCCCACAACACCAGCACCTGTTCACATCTCGGCTGCTCCACTTCCAATCCAGATCCTTGCTGGTGCATCTGGGAAGCGCAACAGAAGATGACCCAAGTGCCCGAGCCCCTACTACCAACGTGGGAGACCAGGGAGAAGCTCCTGACCCAGCCTTGGCCGTCTGCGGAGTGAACCGGAAGATATGTCTCTGTGCCTCTCCCTCTTTCTCTGTAACTCTGACTTTCAAGTAAATAAATAAATGTTTTTTAAAAATAAAAAGAAAACCATAAACATATCCCTGAGGCTTCCATAGTGCTGAGAACCCCCAACCTGGAGGCATTGAGGAAGAAAATCAGCCGTGGGTGGAGGCTCCCAGAGGACAGGGCTGTGCGCGCAGAGGGTGTCTTTCCCTCCCTGGGAAGGAGCCACAGCCAGAATGCATTCACTAGGCCGAGTTTGCAAATCTGAAAATGCTGCAGGGATACCAGGGGCTTGTGTCACAAAAAAGATGGAAGCGACACAGTTTCCCAAGGGGAGCCATTCCCAAGGTGCTGCCTGAGACACGATCATGCATCTCTCTAGGCACAGTTTGTGCCAGTGCTGTTCCTGCTAGCACAATCACGTGCGACCAGCTGACGGCCTTCCTGTTCCAGCCCACCCTGGAGAGGAGAAGGTGGTGAGGTGGCCCCAGCTCCTCCTGGCTGCCAGGCGCCCCTCCAGCTTCCTCTGTGCTTCCTCTGTTTCGTCACTGGTTTTAAATTTTGCTTCTGTGGTTTCTAAGATCTCTTTTAGGTGTCAGGACTCTCTTGTCTGCTGTGTTCGGCAAGTTCTTTTACTTTCTTCATTTTTTAACAATTTTTAAAATACATGTTTTCAAAATTTATGTGAGAGGGAGGGAGGGAGAGAGAGAGAGAGATCAAGTGCCTAGCCACTGGGTCGCTCCCCTAATGCCTGAAATAGCCAGAGCTGCACTGGGGCTGAAGCCAGGAGCCAGGAACTCAACTCATGTCTCCTACATGGGTGTCAGGAACCCAAGTACTTCAACATGCGACACAGTCATGTTAACCACCAGGCGAAATGTCCACTCTGCTGTTTTCTTTTTAAATATTATGTAGTTACTTACTTAAAAGTCAGAGTGGCAAAGAGAAGGGGGGCAGAGAGAGGGGAGAGAGAGAGAAAGAGAGAGAGAGATCTTCCATTTACTGGCTCACCTCCCAGATGCCCACAGCAGCTGGGGCTGAGCCAGCCAGGCAGATGCCAGGATCCAGGAACTCCCTCCGGGCCTCTCATGTGTATGGCAGGGACCCAGGCATTTGGACCATCATCTGCTGCTTTCCAGGTGCGTTGGAAGGAAGCTGGAGTAGAAGCAGAGCAGGCGGAACTGGAGTGGGACTTTTCCATATGAGATGCAGGCATCCCAAGCAGTGACCTAACCCACTGCTCCTCAACACCTGCCCCCTCCCAGCTGATCTAACTGGAGTTAGGAAGCGGCGCCCCTTTCATGCTTTCCTCTCACCCCGAACTCATATGTGGTAACAGCCGCCTGGAGTCTGTGTTGCCTCTTCCTCTGAACCCCCCCCAGGGCAGAGACCACTTTAGTCCCGGTGCTTGCACAATGCTTGACACCATGTGGACACTTAAGACTTGTTTGGGGAATGCAAGAGAGCCTCAAACAAAGGCATTTTGCCTCTTTGTTGTTGCAAATAATAAAGACCGTGTAAGCCAGGAGCGTGTGATAGGACGAAACTTAACTACGAAGTACAGTGAGCTACAGGTGAGTTCTGTTGAAGGCCGGAGCAAACCTGGACTGTGGAGCAGCCAGCAAGAGTGTGAGCGGCTGTGTGAGCTTCCCCCACTGCTGCGTGCAGTCTGGGTAGACCACGTGCACGGCGGCCATGCTTCAGGGGCAGAGGTGTGCAGACAGAGCGAGGGTGACGCCAGAGAACGAGGTGCAGGAGTCCAGTGGGCACAGGTCAGTACACCTGCTGGTGCCCTGGCAAAATGTTACCCTTTTGCCCCGTTGGGCAGTGAACTCGTGTTAAAACAGGGCCCCGGCTTGCTTTTCAGTGGGCTTTGCAGACATTCAATGTTCTCTTTTGTCTTCAGTTGCTTCATCTCTAACGGAAACACTGCCTGCCTCAGGGACCTACAAGGAGGATTAAAACATGGGGCTGCGGGGTGGGCGCTTGGTCAGCGGTTACGCCCTGCTTAGGATGCCCGTTTCCCATATGGAAGTGCTTGAGTGTGTGTCCTGGCTCAGCTCCTAATTCCAGCTTCCTGTGCACCCTGAGAGGCAGCAGGTGATGGCTCAAGTACCTGGGCCCCTGCCACCCATGCAGGAGGCTTGGATGGAGTTCCTGGCTCCCGGCTTTGGCCTGACCCAGCCCTGACTGTTGCAGGCATCTGGGGGTGTGAGCCAAAGGATGGGAGAGCTCTCTGTGTGTCTGTCTCTTTGACTTTGAAATAGATCAAAAATAAATAAAAATAAGAAACCTGTGGGGGCCACGCAGAGTCCTTTGTGTGTTGTAAAGCACTATACATGTACTCAATTTTGTCCTAAGCCGATTCTGCCACACTGGGAGCACCTGGGAACACTAGGAGAGCCTACACAGGAAGCTCTTGTTTGACAACACTCAGCAAATATTGAGCATCTACTGTATGCCAGGAACTCTTCTAGGCCTTGAGAAGGGAGGGTGAACCAAGCCAGGCATGTGGGGCAGATGCCGTGAAACTGACTAAACTGGGGGAAGAAGCTGGAGAAAGACAGAGGTGGGGCTGTGCCCATGAGCTAGGGGTGTCAGGGAGGTCGCCACAGCAGTGGAGAGAACTGAACAGAGGGAGCGAACAAGCTGTGCAGAAAATCACCAGTGTCTGTATGAGGTTGCTGTTGAATTCAATCCTTTCCCTTGTCCTGAAAGACAGAACTTCTCCCAGCAGGAGAAAGAGAAGCAGGGACCAACTTGGCAATGTGTGTAAGGGGCCACAGCAGAGGAGGACAGCGACCCCTGCCCCCGGCCCGTTCCGTTCCCCCAGTGCTACTCCGTCCTGTCCTCTGGCTGCTTCCTCTCTTCCCATCTCGGCACCTTACTGGTCTGCCTCGCTCCCCCACCAGCACGGCTTCTCCATCCTTTCCCAAAGCGACAAGGAGGAGGGGGAGCGAAGGAAAGTGGTGCGGGATGCACCTGTGTTCCCCCTGAGGAGCCGGCTTCCCACTCGGAAACCTGCCTCCCGTGCACCGGGCCCCTGTCCCCTGGCTCCCCTGCCTCCTCCCCCACCGGGGTTAGCGCCACCTCTGCCTGGTGAGCCCCTGACTGCTGCCTCTGCCTCCGACTCGCGCTCTGTGCAGTGGCAGGGGCCACCTTTCTCAAATGTACATTGGATCGGGTCACTCCGTGCCCCAGGCTCTCCAGGGACTTCCTACTTGCACACAGAATCCCACTGCAGCCTCCCCCCAACCTCCAGCCAGGCATGGTCCAGCCCTGTACCTTGCAAGCTCACCTTGTCGCACCTCCCCTCTTGTGCACGATGGCCCTGTCACTCAGGGCTTTGCTCCAGGACCTCAGACATGACACATTCCTCCTCAACTCTGCAGCCCCACTCCATGAACTCTTCTTTGTTATTGAATCATCCAGTTCAACGTCACTCGCTGGGAGAGGCCACCCCTAGCCACCAGCCTCAATTAAGTCTCTCCTGCTGTTTAGTCCCCAGCTGCCTCCAGAGCATCTGGTAGACCAGGAAGCCAGGAGGGCAGAGGCTGCTGTGGCTGGAGGGCTCCTAATGGACCCTCAGACCTCAGCCCTGGGCTTCCACGTGTGTGGTCCCCGTGCCTCGAGTGTCCTCTGAGTCCACTGACTGAGGCTGACTCCTCAGACCATGGGAACGGAGATGGGAGATCATTTCTGCAATTGGCTTTCTGAAGACTGTGGCCTTTGCCTGGCCAGCAGATTCTGTTTAAAAATTTTAAAAAATATTTTATTTATTTATCTGAGATGTAGAGTTACAGACAGTGAGAGGGAGAGACAGAGAGACAGGTCTTCCATTCGCTGGTTCACTCCCCAAATGGCTGCAATGGCCAGAGCTGCGCCGATCCAAAGCTAGGAGCCAGGAGCTTCTTCCAGGTCTCCCATGTGTGTGCAGGGGCCCATGGACTTGGACCATCTTCTACTGCTTTCCCAGGACATCACAGAGAGCTGGATTGGAAGAGGAGCAGCCGGGACTAGAACTGGTACCCATATGGGATACTGGAGCTTCAGGCCAGGGCATTAACCCACTGAGCCACAGCATCAGTCCCTAGCAGGTTCTTCCTATTGCATTCCTGTCTTGCATGCTTTGGTGGGGCAGGTTTCCATAGTGGGAAGGCCCCTGGGGCAAGAGACTGGGGGAAGTCTCGGCTCACATCCGCTGAAGATCTTCAGTTCTCTGCCCATGGCCCTCAAGAAACTGGGGGCTTACCACTGAGTGCGGAAGCAGATCTTTCCCTTGACAAGCCTTTGAGGAGGCTGGGGGGAGCCACAGACACCAGGCTGACCCAGTGATTGCAGAGGACCCACAGAAGCAGTGCGGTACTGAATCCAGGTTGGTTTAGAATGTGAACTTGGAGGGGCTGACGCTGTGGCTGTAGGTTAACACCCTGGCCTGAAGCGCTGTTGCTGCCAACTGGGGAGTGAACCAGTGGATGGAAGACCTCTCTTTCTTTCTCACTGCCTCTCCTCTCTCTGTGTAACTGACTTTCAAAATAAATAAATAAATCTTAAAAAAAAAAGATACCTAATTTCATAACAGAGAGCCTCAGCTTGAGTCCTGGTTCTACTCCCATTTAAAAAAAAATAGAATGTGAGCTTGGGGTAATTTGCCAGGTAACAGCAGATGACCGGCACCCTGTCTGACCATTCACTTGCAAACATTTGCTGAAGCAATGAGTGAATGATGGCTTCTGCCATGGCCTGCCCTCCCTGAACAGGATTGGGAAGCAAGCATCCCCCAATGCCAAGGTCAAGTCAGCTGGCATCTTGCATGGGCCTCCTGTTGCACTGCAAACCCCAAGCAGAACTTCCTGGAAAGCTGGGCTCACCTTTGACCTCACCTTTCTCAAGTCGACTTCTTCACAGGGCCCAGGGATCCCTAACGAGATGGGCTTTAAACCCCAGCAGACGCCCTGTCCACCCTGTCAGTGCCTGGGTTCCCAACCGCACCAACCACCTCACCCTTCTCCTTGGTTAGCAGTGATGCCATAGTCATGTGGTAAAGCGTCGGCAATGAATAATTCATGGTTTATGAGTACACCTCATGAATATACAGGATGCCATATAAAATAACATAAATGTTTCCTAATAGAATTAATACACTTTCCAAGCAGTTCAGCTTGAGGCAATTATTGCACTTCCTGGGAGATACAAATTACTTTGCCCTCAGTCTCATGCCAAATAACCCCCCTAAGACACACACTAATTACCCAGAAACACACGGGCTGCCATAGCTCATTGACTAATTGACAATCAGTTTAAAACTTCAGCAAAATTGCTCAAAACTTCGGCTTCGCATTTAGCAAGGAAACCAATTTTGTTTATCCCCTCATTTTGGTCTGCCTCATTGGCAAAGTTGCGGTATGGTTTGTAAGTAATGACTGAGCAGGCTTATTAGAATGATCAATGGCGAAAGAACAGCAGTCTATCATACCGTATAGCGTTTCCATCTCTCATTTCTGTGATTCTATTAAGAACAATTACCAATAATATATCCGTTAATGTGATACAAAAATAGAATGCAACCGTGTATGTAATAGTTATTGCTAATGTGGCTGCTCCGCTCGGTGTGCGGCTTCGCCGGCTCCTTTCCCGTGCACTTCTGGACATGTGCACTTTACATTCCGATCCGAGCACATGCACCTGGCAATCCTTGCAGTACCTCTGCACATCCCTCCTGCCTCAAAAATAAGTTATGGTGGCATAGCGGGCATCCCATATGAGCGCCGGTTCGAGTCCCGGCTGCCCCACTTCCGATCCGGCTCTCTGTGATGGCTTGGGAAAGCAGTGAAACATGGTGCAAGTCCTTAGGCCCTTGCACACTTGTGAGAGATCTGGAAGAAGGCCCTGGCTCCTGGCTTCGAATTGGCACAGCTCTGGCTGTCATCTGGGGAGTGAACCAGCGGATAGAAGACCTCTCTCTCTGTCTGCCCCTGCCTCTCTGTAACTCTGCCTTTCAAATAAATAAAAATAAATAATCTTTAAAATAAAAATAAGTTGTGGCCAAAGGCAAGTCCTTAGCAAGCACCCCTCCCTGTATCTTTTCTATTCTCAAGCTCCTGCTAAAAGTCCCCGTTCTTTATGAAGCTACATGAGCCTACATCTCACTCCTCAACACTTTGATTATTCCAGGAGTTGGCATTTTCCCAATCACACATCCTTGTTCCGGAGTTTCTGGGACAGGCCAATCTGATAGGGCAAGTGCGTCCAAATTTCAAACAACCGATTTGTAATGAAACATCTGGGACGGGATCGGCTCACCCCCTGGAGATGGCTGCTCCGAGTGTTGCTGAAGAAAGTCGCAGGACCGCAGAGTTATGGGAGCAGCAATCAGTGTGGCCTTGCTGGACCCGTGTTTCTATCAGGGTTGCATCTGGTTGCAAGCACAGACCTTGCAATAGTCTGCAACAGTCTGGGGACTATTGCTTCTCACGAAACGAGACCTTCAAAGGCAAGAAGGCAGGGGCGAATGCTGCGTCCGCGGCTGCCATCAAATCCCCAGCTCGTTTTCTTCCTCTGCTCCTCTGTCTGCGCATGTTGGTTGCATTCCGCTCTGGAAGGTTGGCCGCAGAGGTGTGAAAGGAGATGTGTACCAGCTGTGCCTCCTGCTTCTATCAGGAAAACACGACACAGCCGAGTCCCCAGCAGACGCTCGCTTAGGTCTCCTTGGCCAAGGGGACACTGTGTCCTCCCCCTGCTCCTGCTCTGTCCCAGCCCTCACTCCCAGGGCCCTGCCCGACTTTCTGGTCAGAGAGAACAAAATCCTAAGGGCATTCTCTTCCTTGCGCTGTGAGCTTTCTGCATAAGCCAGGGAATTCTCAGTATTGGCTACACACTGGAATAACTTGGGGGAAGGTTTAAAACCCTTGATGCCAAGGTCACATCCCAGAGCAATTAAGTCAGACTCTGGGGTGGGGTCGGTGGAATGTTGGTAGAGCATAATAATCAGCTTTCTGAAAAAAAAAAAAAAAAGTTCCTGTGTGTAGGTAAATAACGTTATTATATGTTTTCCTGGTATAAAGGATATGTAATATACAACCCATGAATGACAAAATACACAGTTTAGTTCCATTTACTATAAAATGCTTCTTCAACCAGTCATTCCAGGTAATGGTTTCCTGGATTTTGCTGAACTTTTGTGTCTGAGGTTAACCTATGGCTGGAACTCAACCAAGGTGGGCAAAATCAGAGTACAAATGAATGCTTGGTTTCTGAACAGATCCCCCCACCAACCCACACGTGCCACTCCACCATGGATGTCGGCTGATAGTTTCATTTATATTAGCAAGCAAGGTGAAAGCGAGACGGTGAGGAGGTATGTGAGACCTCACTTATTCAGCCCCAACAATGTGACATTTCTTTGCAATCAGGTCGTATCTCTCAACACTAAAAGTATATTCCCTCAATTTTCTATGCTGTTCACATTGTCACAGTCACACACACAACACACACACACACACACACTTGAGTTTAATTTGTTTTTATCAGCATTTTCCCCCATCATTTTCTGAAGTCTAGACCAGAGGTTGGCAAAAATCTCTTAGCAAAGGACCAGATAATAAATATTTTGTGATTTTGAGATGACAAATGGTCTCTTCCACCTCTTCCTCCTCCTCCTCCTCATTTTTAAAAAACAATCTTTAAACAGTGTTAAAGCCATGAGCCACACACAGGCAGGCCGTGGGCTAGAAGTGGCCGCTGTGTTGTAGCTCGCTGACCGTTGAGCTAGGCAGCCAGCAACACGGTAGGCGGAGCCCTGAGGTTACGGCATGTGCCCATTTCTGCAGCGTAAATACCCCGGAGTCTGGGTGTAACGGCAGGGAGCCTGCGCCCCGGGAGAGGCATGGTTCCGACACCCAGATGTAGCAAGCAGCCTCGGAGGCACCGGAGTAGCCAAACCGTTATGAAGTGAGAAGTGCCGAGTATTCATCACCCCGGTTTTTAATAAAACTTGTTCAATCACAAGTTTATTTAACCTGATTTTTTAAGAAAGACTATGTTTAACCAATGACTCTGAAAATGTAACAACCATCTTTTATGAGGTAGGAATTGGCTCCGGCACACCCCATGGGTGGGACCCGGGCATGGTGTTTTTTTTTTTTAAGCCTCCCTAGTGATTCCAACATCCCACCATTGCTCTCCACAGCTCTGTCCCCTGGAAGACTGGGGCAGGAGGTGTGGCTTCTGTCACATCTGTCAATCATATTTGCTAAAGTCTCTCTCTGCTTAGCCCAGCAATAAATGCCTGACCTTGTCCCACCCCGCCTGCATGACCAAGCCTCGGAAATCTCCGCTCTGACCGCCCTCACTGCAGTTCACCCGCCTGTCTTGAACACCCAGCCTCCCAGCCCCCACCCGCCTTCCTTCCTCCTGTCTGGTGTGCTGGGCGTGCCAAGAGTGAGCTTCCAGGGCCAACCCGGGTTTCATCAGGGCTCCGTGGGCTGGGGTGAGGTGAGGGCGGCTGGCTTGTTGGCCTGTTTGAGCTCAGCTCCTTGCCCATCTTCCCCGGGCTCACAGCCTCCGAGCGCATGGAGGCTTCCAGATCTGCGTGGTCTCTGGTGGAGGCAGAGCAGCAGGAGGAAAGCAACAGTGGCATCCCGGCCCTCGCCCGCTGCACGGGGCCGCAGCCCCTGCTCTGCTCCGAGGCCTGGCTCCTGGCTGCTGGGGGGTCTTTGGCTCGCCTTTGCCCCTTCACCTCCCTCAGCCTCTCTGTAGCAGCCCCCTGCGCTAGAGACCCTTTCTCCAGCACCTTTGCCAGCAGGGCTCGGTCAGAGCCTCCCCGCCCTGCCAGCCCGAGGAGCACAGGCTCGGGCTCGGGCTTCTAGTAGTTGTGTGGCGCCATGATGCACTTGGATGGAACAAATCCGTGACGTAGGAAAGTTCATACACCCCAAATTCTGGGACTTTCTGGGGGTGTCCTAGGGCATTTGTAGATGGCTTTGGGGAGTCAGTGACTAGAGCTGGATGCAAAATTCTGCAAGTATGTGTGTGTGTGTGTGTGTGTGTGTGCAGGTGAATTTCTTTCTGGGAAGCTAGTCCATAGCACTCATCCTGGGATTCCAAAATATGTCAGGAAATACTGGACCGGAGGTAGAAAAACCAGCTAAGAACCCAAATAGTTGCATCTGTCAGGCAGGGGCCCAGCAGTCAGCGGACTGTGATGGAGGCTAATGCACACAAGCATGCTTCCAGGCCAGCTCTCTGCTGTGGCCAGGGAGTGCAGTGGAGGATGGCCCAAGTGCTTGGGCCCTGCACCCCATGGGAGACCAGGAGAAGCACCTGGCTCCTGCCATCGGATCAGCGCGGTGCGCCAGCCGCAGCGCGCCGGCCGCGGCGGCCATTGGAGGGTGAACCAATGGCAAAAGGAAGACCTTTCTCTCTGTCTCTCTCTCTCTGTCCACTCTGCCTGTCAAAAATAAATAAATAAATAAATAAATAAATAAATAAATAAAAGAAGTATGCACAGGGCTAGGAGCATACATGAGACGCCAAGGCCCAGAGTTTAGCATCCTCGGGAGCTGTTAGCCCTTGGGGCTAGGAGCCAAGGGGAGTGATGGGGCCCATGACAGCCGGAGCCTGAAAGAGGAAGCCGGCCTCTTCAGAGATGTGGGACCAAACACTGAAGTGGGGAGGGGCTTCCCTCTCATTGACCAGTGCTGCAGGCCCCACTGAGGGCCAGAGCTGGGCAGAGGGTGTGGGTCACGGGCTGAGCTGGGGTCAAGCGGTGTGGACAGGGACTAACCAGCGCCCAGAGGACACACTTCTCACAACTTCCTGAACTGTCTGCACAGTGGGAGTTGGCGTAAGTCACGCTCGGAGCTCCTGGCATCGTGACTCATAGTCGGATTCCTGGCTTCTGCTTTTCATCGGCCTTCCACACTCACTCGGCCCTGCCTTGTTAGAGCCCGAGGAAGAGCCGCGGGACACAGAGAATTTTGTCATCGTTGGTCACATTGTCCTGCCACCACTGCTCATGAGCTCTTTGACCTTGGAAGTCACACAGTGCGTCTGAGCCTCATCCACCAAGTAGGGAAGCTGGATGGGGCTTCTCTGGGCCTTCAAGGGGGTCTTTGGCTTACTCTCCACTGGAGGCACGTAGTGTTCTGACCGCTTCCAAAGGGGTGAGTCCCCTCCGAAGGGCGCTCTTGTACGCCGAGAGTGGCTTCCAGGCTGCGGAGGAGCTCGGGCCAGGAGGGGACTGAGGGTCATTAGCATCTTATCGACTTTGGCTCTGCTCTGGATCACCGGGATTCGCCGTGAATTGCTTTAATCAACGTTTGAGTCTGCGAGGTACCCAGGCCGAAGGAGTTTTATTTGGAAGATATGTTTGCATTATCGCCCGCGTTCTAGAGAGACGTAACCCCAAGAAACACAGCTGGCAGTGCTGACGCGGCTGCTGGTGGGGCCTTGCTGGAGGATTTAATTTTATTACGCCGATGCAAATGATCTATCCCACAGATGTAAAACAAAGGGACAAGGAACTGATTCCAGTGTCAACATCAGGACGTTTGCCTTAAAATCCCATTCACATAGCTCCCTAAAAGTGATCAGACGCGGAATACATTAGTTTTCTGACTTGGACAAAAACCAGCCTGCACAAAGCAGCAGCCCCATGAGGTTCTGGATAAACCAACCACAGGAAAACTTCAGCGTTTTCATGTCAGTCACAGCTTTTCTTAAGGGCCACGTCGCTGGCTAAGGACTAATGTATTTGGAGAGGAGAAACCACAACAAGCCAGCAGCCCGCCCCGTGTTATTAGGCAGAATCCCCTTAACATCAGGGCTTGGATCAGTTTGCCTTGATTGTGCTGCCTGCCTTATTGTCCGACTTCAAACACGGGGCCCTGGGCGCCACGGCAAGGCAAGGCTGATTGAACTGTCGCCCTGACACGTGTCAGCTGTGAAGAATATGGGCTTCAGTCCGTCACACTCACACATAAATGAGCCATGACAGAGATAGACTGTTGAATAGAAAAGGCAGTTTTCCTGGGGATAACCTTTCTGGAATAAATGCAACAAATAATCAGGTCTGTAGAGGTGGGGCTTGTACCCCAGGAAAGCGGTGGCGTTTGTAACCAAATGGTTATTATCCTTTTGGGCCATCAAAAATTGCCCATTTATCAAACCATGTTATTGGGAGAAAAGGTGAAAGTGCTGTGGTTATCATAGAAATGACGGCTGTTGAGGCGATGCAGTCTTCGATATAACATCACCTAACAAGACACAGTTAGAGCACGCTAGGATTAGAGAAGGAGGCGTCATTTGTGTCCCAAATGCAGTCCACAATTGTTCTCAGAAAACGGTGGCATGGCTGCTAACTAAAAGAGCAGTAAAAAAAAAAATCCAAAACTCTTTTTTTCATGTCTTTAAAACATTTCTCCCTTTTTATTAAAGAAAATAAAAGAACTCCCAGAAGAAATTGTGGAAACTCTACATTTCAATCAAGACAGTCAAAAGAATGATTTGAATTTACAGGCCTGTAATTGGAACAAATTGGAGACAAAAGAAGAGCCTCCTTTAAGCCACGTGACATGGCCACAGTGCTGCTGTGTACAGTGTGCTAAGAAAAAAAATCATGTTTCTTTAAAGCAAAGCTAACTCCACTGTAGGCTCGAAGCAATTTGCATAAACGTCTCTACCATGATCTTCTTTTTTTATTTATGGGCCCTAAGTTTCTAATTAAATACTAATTAATACTATCACTAGAATTGTCTCCCATCCCCAGCTCTTCATAGCTTTGTCACTTTGATTAATGCACAGTCATTTATTAACTTATTTAACAAGCCGGGGTGCCTCATGACAAACTAGATTAAATTATCCTCATAACAGTCTCGTTACTGAAAAAAAAAGGGGGGGGAGTTTTAAACTTAATAAAAATTATCTTCCATAATATTAAAGCTTTTTCGCCACACCCTTGAAGGATAGAAATAGGTTTCTTGTTTGATTTATAATATATGGAGTTGTATAAAGCATCCATTAATAAAATTTATAAGTTCATTTAAGCTTGCACATTACAGTCGTGCAGTAGCCTTGGGTGCTTATTATTTAACTTTTGCTGTAGTTATGAAGATAATTAATGTTCTGACCAGACAGGGACTAAAATACCCACTAGAATGAGATAATTAGAGACATAAATAATGTTTAGGTTCTTGTGTGCTGCTTTCTAAATTAATTGTTTGGTTTCCATCCGTTCTTGATCGAGAACACCGAGACCCACCCAGGCACTCTGAGTGAGGATGCTTCTCCGGGGAGCGCGCCCATGCGGGGCAGTCGGCTGCTTCGGGGGCGCCTTCGGCCCTCGTTGCTCTCTGGCTCCCCCTCGTGGCTAGGCCCCGGTGAGGCGCGCACCGTGCGGCGAGGCCCGCTCGCTGGTTGGTGGACTGCGCAAGGAGCTGAGGAGGGGTGAGGCAGCAACAAGAGCTGGGGGAAGTCTCTCCGTGGAGTGTTGGCCTCTTAGACGCCGCCGAGCAGGAGAGGGAGAGCCCCGGAGGGAGCGCAGCGAGCCTGTGGCAGCAGATCTTCCGCGCTGACCAAGCAGAAGGCAGGAAGGAAGCTGTGGTTCGGGCCCTGCTGGGCTCAAAATAAACGTGAGCGTGGTGCACCCTGAGCTCGGTGCGAGGCGTTCAGCCTCAGCCCGGCTGCTGCTTCCACAGGCGGTCGGCGCGGACTGACGCCCATGCTCTTTTCGTTTTCAGTGTCTTGCGAAAATAGCAGCTGGGGGCAGGTGCCGCGGCAACGTGGTGAACACGGTGGACGGCGACAGCAGAGGGGAACTCCCCCCTGGCCTGAGCATCCGCGGTCTTTGGCTGGCGCTGTGGCCAGCCCTTCTCCGTGGCAAACGAGGAGCAGACGCTGCGGGTGGAAAACATTTCACCATTTGCAAAGTCTTCCGACAGCCCAGGAAGTTCCTTATGCAAGGACTGTGCATGAACCAACTAACCCTTTAATGCCATTTTTTGGGGGTGGCTTTTCTGTAGCCCCCTTGTATTGCTGTCTTCGTCCCTTTGCAATCTTGTGGGACCGGAGAAGAGACTGTCGCTGCGTGCAGCCCGGTCCCCGCCGAGGCCGGATCTCACACCCTGGCCAGCTGGGTCCATCCAGCACCTGAAATCCTTCCTGCTTTTCTGCATCTCGCTCTGTTTCTTCTCTCCTGCTCCCTCCGTCTCCTCCCTCTCACCTTTTGCTCTTATGCTTGATTTAGAGCCGCGGTAGCAATCGCTCTACTTGTGGGAAAAGAGCCGCCTCTCCACGCCGCGGGAGGACGGGCGCCACGCAGATTCTGTGCACATGAGAAGGGTTCAGAGAATGTGCCCTGAGCTGAGCGAGCTACAGGGTCATGACCATCTTCGGTTCATGCGCCATCCCTGGGAGGTGGGGCGATGGCAACCGTCTCTATTGTTTGTAAGTCCTGGCCAAATCGGGGCTGTGGATTCAGCCGCTTTGCTTGAATTTGGTTGCCCGGTGTTCGTCTTGAGTGAGTCAGCCAGGGCCTCTGGGAGCCGAGTGAGAGCTCCGAGGATCAGTCACGGCCCAGCAAGGGCAGAGCCGGCTCTTGGGCAGCGTCAGAGGCTGGAATGCCTGGCGGTCTTTCTCCAGCCCAGCAGCGTCCCCGTGGGCGGGCCTCAAGAGGGGAGGGGCGGAGGGGAATGCTGGGCACATGGACAGGGGACGGTGGAGACTGGGAGAATGGAGGCGGCGGCACTGGTTTTCAGGGGTTCTCAACTCCAGGGGGCAAAGCCATGTCTAAGTGCAGAGTCCCTGGCTCCAGTTTCAGAGTTGCCGAGTTGATGTAGCTGAGATGAGGCCCCGGAATCTGCATTTATGACACACACCCCCCCCCCCATTCTGACTTGAGTTATGTGTGTGTGTGTGTGTGTGTGTGTGTGAGAGTCCGTGGACCTGCTGTTAGGCGAGACAGACAACAGCAGAGAACCTGACGGGACGTGAGGGAGTCTGGTGAACCCACTCTCTCACGTGCGGCCCTGCAGTGGCTGTCTCGTGTCCACCTGCAGACGGTGATCACCGGCAGAGGCATCGCCAGGTGGTCACTGTGTGTCCACCATGCCCTCTGTGGCCAGAGAGGGAAGGCAGCCCACGTGGCCTGAGTACTGCGCTCCTGCCGCCCATGTGGGAGACCTGGATGGAGTTCCTGGCTCCTGGCTTGAGCCTCTTCTAGCCTCAACTGCTGTAAGCATATGTGGAGTGAACCAGCCAATGGAACATCTCTCTCTCTCTCTCTCTAACTCTGACTTCCAAATAAATACATCTTGGAAAGGAAGGAAGGAAGGAAGGAAGGAAGGAAGGAAGGAAGGAAGGAAGGAAGGAAGGAAGGAAGGAAGAGAGAAAGGGAGGGAGAAAGGGAGGGAGGGGGGAACCCAGATGTGATGCAGAATGCAGATGTTTCAACAGCTGGGCTAAGCACCGGCTGCAGGTGTGCTCTTTCCTAATGCCCTACTTGTGGGGCTGTGGACTCGGTTGTGTGAGTGGAACCATTGAAACGCATGGACACAGACACTCATGAATCACTGCATACTTTGTCAACCGGAACCCATATTGGTGTCTTTCAACAAGAGATTTCTCTGAAACTATAGGTAAGAGCCACACGTCTGAGCTCCCTGTAACAGCTTGTGAACACTGGGCGTGTTTGATTTCACGAATTAGAATATGCTACTGGAGCCGGCGCTGCGGCATAGTGGGTGAAGCTGCCACCTGCAGTGCTGGCATCCCATATGGCGACGGTTCAAGTCCCAGCTGCTCCACTTCCAATCCTGCTCTCTGCTGTGGCCTGGGAAAGCAGTAGAAGATGGCCCAAGTGCTTGGGCCCCTGCACCCACATGGGAGACCTGGAAGAAGCTCCTGGCTCCTGGCTTCGGATGCGCGCAGCCCTGGCCATTGTGGCCAATTGGGGAGTGAACCAGTGGATGGAAGACCTCTCTCTCTCTCTCCTCTCTCTCTCTCTCTCTCTCTCTCTCTGCCTCTCCTTCTCTCTCTGTGTAACTCTGACTTTCAAATAAATAAATAAATAAACCTTAAAAAAAAAAGCTACCTCCTACGCCACTTCTGTCTCCTCTGTACCTGCCGGGGTCCTGCTCCTCTTAGGGTCCTCATCACAACATCTGTGATGTCTCAGCCAGCAGCAGCAGCGACTCTGCCTTAGTAGAGCCAGGGATGGCTTTGGCTGTCCAAGCCGCGAGGTCTCTGAGCACGGCTTCTCGGTCCGTTTCAGAGTGGCTTTGTGCAATGTTACCAGCTATTAAAGGGCCTTCTGATGTTCATTCTTGGGAAGGACATTGTAGGCTTTGTGAAACATCAAGAAATAACTTATTATGTCCGGCATTGTGTCATAGTGGTTAAAGCCACTGCACGTGACACTGGTAACCCATCTGGGCAGCAGTTCGTGTCCCAGCTGCTCCACTTCTGATCCAGCTCCCTGCTAATGTACCTGGGAAGGCAGCTGAAGATGGCCCAAGTGCTTGGGCCCTTGCACTATGTGGGATACCAGGAAAAAGCTCCTGGCTCCTGACTTTGAACTGGCCCAGCTCTGGCCATTGTGGCCATTTGGGGAGTGAACCTGTGGATGAAAGCTCTCTCCCCACCACCCCTGCCCCATAACTCTGCCTTTCAAGTAAATAAATAAATCTTTTTAAAAAACCAATTTATCAGGTTTCTGATAGAATTGGTTGGCATTGGGGCAGGCTCTGTGGTGCAGTGGGTTAACTCCCTGGCCTGAAGCGCCGGCATCCCATATGGGCTCCAGTTCGAGACCCAGTTGCTCCAATTTTGATCTAGCTCTCTGCTATGGCCTGGGAAAGTAGTAGAAGATGGCCCAAGTCCATGGGACCCTGCACCCACGTGGGAGACCCGGAAGAAGCTCCTGGCTCCTGGCTTCGGATTGGTGCAGTACTGGCCAATTGGGGAGTGAACCAGCAGATAGAAAACCTCTCTCTCTCTCTCTCTCCCTCTCCTCTCCCTGTGTAACTCTGACTTTCAAATAAGTAAGTCTTTAAAAAAATTCCTATTAAAAAAAAAGAATTGGTTGGCATGAATGGGTCCAAAGCTGGAATTGAATCCAGCCTCTGCATCACTTAAACCATACCCAGCCTCTGTGTCATGACACCAGAGTCGAGATGGAAAGACCAGAACCCGCCCCTGAAGCGCATCTTCTCCAGTCACTCGCCTCCCTCATCCCGCCGGCTTTCAGCACGGCTGTTCCATCTGAAAACTCTGCTAAGGGTGCAATCAGCTCTCTCCTCATACTTGCTAGAGGACTTTCTGTGGACACATTTGTCCCTCTCTCTTTCCAGGACAGGCCATGGTACTGGCCACCATGATTTCTATTTTTCGAGTCTGAACATCTTCTAGATTTAAGGTCAACCCTTCCTCTCCAAACACCTGCCAAAGCATTTTCAAGGTATAGTTTCTCTTTATTCTACCCAATTCATTTGTAAGGCATTATGCAGGTGTTTTGATGAGAACCCAGAAACATCTTGAAATCTTGTATTTCTTTGAAATGTGAAAATTTAAGATCACTGTTATTCCAGGAGAAGTTTTATGTATAGGGCCTGTTAGTGTTTTAATTTGCATCATTTCATTTATTTCTCACAACTCTGTGGGTTAGCAACAGCTTGAGCTTACTGGTGAGATAACAGAACCCAGAGGAAACTCACCCAAATTTCACATTTGGTAGTTGATGAAGGCAGGACCAGATCCTGGCCTGACTCTAAGTCTAGTATTCTCTCCTCTAGATCGTTCTGCCTTTCAGAGCTGAGGCCTGATTGGAAGTCAGATCATTCCTGCACTGTGCCAGGCTGGAGCTGGAGGGCACCGTGTGCTATATCTAATCCAACATCCGACGGATGTGTCTAACTGAAAACAAATGTGACTTATAGGACTGTACACCTACACATAGCACCCCTGGAAAGAAAAATAACTTTTGATAAATGTACAAAAAATAGGGAAAATTCTGCATGTTACCTTTTTGCTGGGGTCATGCTAATCTCTGTATTGTTCCGACTTTAGTACATGGGTTAATTAAGTAATTTCCAGAGAATAGTTTTAAGTGAATATACCACAATCAAAAATATCTGCTCACACAGTGAAGGCAAGTGCTGTTTTGTGAGATATGTGTGATAGTCACATATTTGTAGACATAGTTGTGGATCGTGGTGTAAATTTAACTCATACTGTATTACACTTCCCAGACATGTTGAGAAGCTAGCCATATAGTGGAAAGAGCACTGGGGAGCCAGTGTTGTGGTGTAGCGGGTAAGGCCACTGCCTGCAGTGACAACATCCCATATGGGCACTGATTTGAATCCTAGCTGCTCCACTTCTGATCCAGTTCTCTGCTCTGGCTTGGGAAAGTAATAGAAGATGGCCCAAGTGCTTGGGCCCCTGCACCCATGTGGGAGACCTGGAAGAAGCTCCCGGCTCTTGGCTCATGGCTTCGGATAGGTGCAGTACCAGCCATTGCGGCCAAGTGGGGGAGTGAACCAGTGGATGGAAGACCTCTCTCTCTCTGCCTCTCCTTCTCTCTGTGTAACTCTAACTTTCAAATAAATAAAGAAATAAACCTTTTTTAAAAAAGGAAGAGCATTGGAAAGTGAGTTCAAATACTTAATTCTCTTCTCTGCTCTCCCAACAACCACCTGCTTGAACCTGGCCAAGGAACTTAGCCACCCCCACCCCACCCTGGGCCTCCATTTCCTTATCTTTAGAAAGAACAGATTGGACCACATTATTTTTGAGATCCCTAGCTCTAGGATTCTGCCATCCTGATGATTCTTCGATGGAACACAAACGCCTTCCAAATGGGGGAGATGTGAGGAGAGAGGTAGCAGGAGCAGGAAGGCCAGCCTGAGCCAGGTACAGCACATGAGCGCGCCTCTCGGCAGCTGTTGGGGTCACGCTGGCAGCTTGCAGCCATGTTGGTGGCACCCCAAGATGCCATTGCCACGGGGGTGTGAATGATGACCACGGCTGCATTCAGTTGGAGCCTGCAGACAGCGGTGAAGGTGGGGGCTGCCAAACACATGCACCTGGTAGCACGCTTGGCACCGCTGGGGGCTCAGGGGCAGCCCTCCATGACAAGCATGATACATATTCCAGGAGGAAGCCAAGGAAGGCAACTTGCATAGACCAAGTTGAAACTTAGGAGCCACAGTCCCTCTCCAAACCAAGTGTCATCCAAGTAAATGATGACTTTCTCTGGGAAGAAAAGAAAAGGGGGGGGAGTAATTTCAGAACATTTGCAATGGGATATTTTTAGGAAAGCTCCTTCTCTTAGTTTTCTGGAAAGAATAGGGACCCATTAGCACCTTTTACTCATCTGCTGGACAAGATGCGATATTAATTCCATGAAGGTGGGAAACCCAAGATGTTGTTTATTTTCCACTAATAGAGAAGATAGCTTTGACACAAGCACCGGAGAGCACGTGTGTGTGTGTGTGTGTGTGTGCGGTGTACAGATATACAGGATAGATGATTAATGCATTAAATACATACATTATTTATTGGTTCCTGAGCAGCTTACAGAATGACAAGAAACAAAATACATGTGTGTGATTTGCTAGCACTTGTAGAAATGGATGGGGTATTTTTTTCTCCAGGGAAAACATGATGGCAGAACACGTTCTGCCTCCGAAGAACAGAAGTACATAGAGATCGCAACCCTTGAAGGTTATTGTTTTGCAAAATTGCTTCTTACTTGTCCTGTCTGGAGACTGCACGAGAAGAGGGTTGTCTTTCCTGGCTGGGCTCTCTTTAGGTGCTTCCATTTCCTGCCACCTGCTGGGGGGATGGGATTTGCTAGGAGGTGTCTGTCGGTTGTTGGTCTGTGAAAAACGTGGTAGGTGACAGCCTTGCGTGTCACAGGCAGATCCATCGTGGGCTTGGGTGCTGTGGACTCTGTATCCCTTTAAAGAAATAAATTCAGAATTGAGGTTGTTTTAGTACTTGTGGTGGGCACTGAACTGACAGGCGGGGAGCCCAGAGCAGAGCCTGCCCTTGCATTCCTCCAGCTAAACCGAGGAGGAAACACACAGCCTGGCGGTAGGGCCCCTGCGTGACCTTGGCCATGCAGAGGCACTGCTGGACAGGGTGGGGAGGGCGTGTGCTTGCCAGACTCTGCCTTTGTGGCGGTGACTGGAAAGATTTAGGAGGTGAATAAATACCTTTCTGGTCATGACCCACCACGAGTCAACGAAACCCATGATCTTCATGTGGGAAGGGGGTAGAACAACTTCTTTAGTTACTCTGTTTGCTTTCAAATGATAAAAACAAAACAAAATCCAAAACCAAAACAAAAAATAACTCTGAACAAAGTTTCAGCAACAGGGAAAAAAAAAATTCCCCAGCCTGCACTACCCGAGTGGCCGTTATTTTTGGCTGCGGGCTGGACTGGCAAGATGCTCTTTGGCCATCTGTCAGTGCGCGCAGCAGTCTGCCTGGAATTTTTGGTTGGAATTGGCCTCTGCAAGGGAAGTGGCTGAGATAGAGAGAGAGGTAGCTTTGGGTCATAGGGTTTGGGCACGCGCCACCTTTCCAGCTGCAGAGGCAGGTGGACGACAGTGAGAGCTCTCCTGGACAAAGTCTCCAGGTGAACCCACCACCCTGTGACCAGAAGACCTTGTCTCTGGCTGACCTGGCCTGGAGCACCCAGCGCCCTACCCAGCAGAGCCTGGGCTCCGCCATAGTGCCCGTGAAGCGGGACCAGCAGGATGTGTTTTCTTTGCAGGGGTGGGGATTTTTTAATCTGCCAAGGGCCATTTGGATATTTATAACATCATTCATGGGCAACACAAAATGATCAACTTAAACATCAGCCTGCTATAGATTTGTTGAATGTTGAGTCCTGCCTGTGGTTACCTTGGCAAGGTCAGATCAGATGGTTTTGCCAGCTGTATATGGCCCATGGGCCACACGCTCTCCACCCTGATTTAGCCCATGGCGTTAATCTAGGCTTCTTTTGGTATTGTGTTCATGAAATAGCTGGAAGTTTCTATGATATTCTTCACTAGTTGTTGGTCATATGCCCTATGTCTGCTACTAGACTGTAGACCCTTTATGGCCCACACAGCTTCCATATGCAAGGACATTTTAAAAATCAAACATGGACAAGGTTGCCCTACCTCTCTAAGCTCTGGGTTGTGTGTCCATGTAAATCATTAAGTCTTCAGCTGTGTTATGAAAAGAATGACATTCAAGTCATGATAGAAAACCAAGATTATTGTTTATGAATACACTGCTGAAATATGCGTTTGTAAGGATCATTGATCTATTTCCAGTTTGAGAAACCACATAGACATACAAAATGCCTCATTAGATATTCTTCCCTCTCCTTAGCTGCTGTGTTGGAAGTGCCCCTAGTGCCAATGGCAAGGTTGACGTTTTACGGGTTGAATCAATGCTTGAACCTCATCAATTTCTTATAGACAGTTGTGGTTTAGGGTATTTTGATGATT
Organism: Oryctolagus cuniculus; assembly: GCF_051225735.1. Taxonomy (NCBI): domain Eukaryota; kingdom Metazoa; phylum Chordata; class Mammalia; order Lagomorpha; family Leporidae; genus Oryctolagus; species Oryctolagus cuniculus. The sequence continues at coordinate 82,310,599 of NC_142880.1, forward strand.
TTATAGAAGTGTTTTACTCCATTAAAATGCTGTAACTTAAAACTGTGTTGCAGGGCAGGCGCACATGAGATGATAAATGGCTTCGGGTAAGAGATTTCAGATTTGTCAAATCTGCATTAAAGAGCTATATTTGAAATTGGTTAGAAGGTTGGGTGAATTCTCCAGGTGAAAATGACATTTGTTTTATGGATTCCTCTGAAACAATTCCCCCTGAGTTTTCATCGGAATAAATCACATCCAAGTTAGGGTGGAGTTACCGCCGCTGCTTTTCTGCTGCCTTTGGCTGGAAAGGGGTCCCTGTCCTCATCTGCAAAGACAGGGAGGCTCTGTGACTTGGAGGCAAGAGTGTCTACCCCCATCCACGCGTTTGTTCCACACTTCCCGACATGTTCAGGCTCTCAACCATCAGCAATCCGCAAAATCTGGGCTTTGCCCTCTGGAAGATGGCATCCTACAAGGAGACAGACAATGCACATGTAGGGCCAGCTCCTGCACCGGGGAGGGTGCAGTGCTGGTGAGCTGGCACAGGTGGGTGGTAGCATCAGCATTCTCGGCAGAGGGGTTGATTCTACTGAGGAGAAGCCCCCTATGTGAACATTCAGAGAACAGGGCACAGCCCACAGAAGTGCCTAGAAGTAGGAGCCAGAGGAAGAGAAAGGCCTGAGTCTTGGCGGGCCTTCTCCTCCTCACCTCTGTTGGACCAGTGCATCTCTTGCTGCAAGGACATGACCAGGGCCCAGGCAGCTGTGCAAGGAGTTCGGAGGGCAGAGAAGCAAGAGGGTCGTGGGGAACACTCAGGCAAGTGGTGAGTGGGTGTGTTGTGGAGTGCCGGCTACCCTGCGGTCATAAGTACACCCGCACCGAAGTGGCTTACCCAAGCTTGCCATTCTGTCTTGCCCGTGTTTAGGTCCGGGGTAGGCCTGAGGTCTCCTGGCCCAGGGGGGCTGCAGACTCCGGCCACCAGGAGTCCTTGATGTCCTCTCTCATGAATGGTGAGAGAACAAGTGGAAGATTGCGCGATGAGATTCAGGGTCAGACCTGTTCTAGAATCCAGTGACCAGACTCTAATCGTACCGTTTGGAAGGCTGGGAAATGGAGTCCCCGCACATGCTGAAGAGGGAGTGACTGCACTGGCGAGCCTGGAGCCAGCCTTTGCCCCGAGAGAGAGGCCGAGCACTGTGCTGTTCTTCCCATACCTGGAAGACCTACACTGCACAGGCGCCATCTTGGCCTGCAGGGCCGGGGAGGGGCTGCAACGGGGAGGGGTGCTCACATCCCCATTAGCACACAGAGAGCAAAGAGGGCGAGGCTCGGAACCACAGAAGGTAGCTCATCTAGAGGAACCCCTTGCTTCGGGCTCCCACGGAGTCACTCTGCTGCCTGTTCAGAGCCTGGAGAAGCAGCCGTGTGTGATGCTAGAAACTCCTAACCCCTATGGCCTGGCATTCAGGGTCTCCTTCCATGTGGCGTCAGCCCGTGCTCCTCCAAGCCTGCGCCTCACCCTGCAGAAGCCCGCGTGAGCAGGGCCACGCCTCCTGAGACTTCCCATCCAGTAGAGGACGGGCTTCCTCCACCCGCGTTCTCGCCCTTCTGCTCGCCCTGCGTCGTCCGCCCCCCCCCCCCCCCCCCCCGAGGTCTTACCCTCGGGAGGCCTGCGCTGCTTTGCCCCTGGAGCGCACAGAGGCTGCGTCCTTCCGGCTCCGCCTGCATGGACGTCTCACCGCATCCCAGAGCTCTCTGCCTTGCTTCCAGCTACTAGAACAGTCCCGATGATCACGAAGAGATTTACTCTCCAAAAGTCAAGGCCCAGTCCAGTTTGATCTAAAGCTTCATTCAGTCTCACCTCCAAATCCAAGTTACCCACGGAGGCTCCTGAATTCCAGGACCGTGCAGTTAGTAAAAAGGATTGAGTTCAAGTTTTACCCTCTCGCTCCTTCCCCTCTCTGGCTTCTTCAGGGCCCAGGTTGTTGGTGGTGAGATTAGAGGAAGAGGGGCAAACCAATCTGTCTCATCAGGAGTCTCTGTTGGCCCTGTTGAGAGGCCACTCGCTGTCCTTTATCCGGCAAGTGACCACCCTCCAAGGGCCGGTGTCCGGGTCCCTTGAGGAACACTCTCCCAGTTGTCCCGGTCATATCAACTTCACATCTCCCTCCCACCCCCTGCTCCAGCCGCTCTGGTCCCTTCCCGTCCTCGTGCCGGCGCATTGCTTCCTACCTCACAGCCCTTGCACCCATCCCTTCTGCCCGCACCCCCTATTCTGGGGAACCCCGGACATCTTTTAAATCTCAGCTAGAGAATCAATTCTTTAAGGAACTCTGACGAATCATGCGCTCTCATAGCACCTGTAAGGAAGCCATAATTGTGTAAATAAACAGTGGTTTAACATCTATTTCCTCCACTGGGGCTTGATAAATAGATCTTTTTTTTTTAAAAAAAAAAAAAGATTATTTATTTATCTATTTGAGAGGTAGAGTTACAGACAGTGAGAGGGAGAGACAGAGAGAAAGGTCTTCCATCTGCTGGTTTACTCCTCAAATGGCTACAATGGCCGGAGCTGCGCCAATCCAAAGCCAGGAGCCAGGAGCTTCTTCCAGGTGTCCCAAGTGGGTGCAGTGGCCCAAGGACTTGGGCCATCTTCTGCTGCTATCCCAGGCCAGAGCAGAGAGCTGGATTAGAAGAGGAGCAGCCAGGACTAGAACTGGCGCCCATATGGGATGCTGGCACCACAGGCAGAGGATTAACCTACTGTGTCACAGCACCAGCCCCAATAAATAGGTCTTTGTAGAATGACGGAATACATGGATTTTCCCAGGAGGCTCATGGGCCCATTGACATATCAAGCTTATGGTGGGTACTCAGTAATTATTTGTGGAGCTGACCTGAAATGAATCTCTTCATTCACCATGTGACTTAGTACGTAGTAGGATCTCAATAAATACCCATTGCCTATGTGTTTTGGACAAACCATAGAGATCGATGGGAATGCAGTTCCAACCTGTGCTCTGTGGGTGGCCCTCAGTGTCATCAGCAGAGTTACTCTGTTATCTTTGCAAATGTGTGTGCCAGCCAAGGCAGGGTGCCTGCCTCTACTCAGCTGCCTTTATATTCCACACTTAGCGAGGAGCGTGACTGTAGGAGGGAGCTATGGAAAACACATAGGTCCAAAGAATGGCAATTTCTAATAATTTGCCCCTTTGTTCCTGTAGTACACTTGAGTCTCTATCAACCCAACCAATCCAATTCTTGGTTCCCCAAACAGGATCACCATATGCGCCTTCAACCTGACTTGTATGAAGACTTGTTTTATTAGTCACAATTAGTTGCAGGTGCAAAGACTGAGGGCACAACTAACTGTGTCTGGAATCACCTCCTCACATACGCAATTAAACACTTGCACACTCAGAATTAGGTTCAAGTGGCTAATTGCACCCGGAAGTAGGTAATTGCAGGTGCAATTAGCGGCAAGTGCAATTTTTCACCCGAGACTAATTGCTCCCAAAGTAAGGAGACAGGGATTGGAAATTCAGCACCAAATGTATGTGTGGTTATTGCAACCACCTGTGATTTTAATGGCGCTCCTCGCACCCCCCATGTGGAGTGTGGTGGCCTCCCTTCGGTCTTTAGGAGCACTTAGGTTGCTTCGCTCTTGGCATTTGTTCCACAGCATTCTCTGCTCCAGTTGGGGCTTCCTTTCTTTCCTTACTTCGATTCTCTTTCCTCAGAATCGCTCTTTTCTTCTGGAATACCTGGCTATTTAAAGGAAGGACATAGGTCCCTCCACCGTTCAAGTATACTGAAGACTCCTCAGAATCTAACTGAGAAATGGGGTGGCGGGTGGGGACTTGCGGTCAGAACACCGCCCTGAGGAGTATCATTCGAACCTGAAAGGCGAACAGCTTTTCTCCCTACCCCAGGCCAGGGGCTGATGGCACTCTCACTCAGCCAAAGCCCCAGAAAGCTGTCTTCAGCTCGTCCAGCTTGCATGTCCATGCCTGCTAGCTTTTCTTCTGTCTGTAAGAGTCCAGTCAGTAAAACACCATAGCTTTAAAAAAATGATTATAAAATTAAGGCGTAACTGGAAAAATTCAATGCATGATTATTTAAAATGAATTCAGAAAACTGATCCAGGAAATTAGAATTGTTAATGCTTCTCCAGCAAGCGAAGAGTTGATCAGCATAGGTATTTGAACAGAGAGAATTTAATAAAGGGAATTGATTACACTAATAGTATCAAACCAAAGAGGAAAAAATAAAAAGGATCCTTAAGGCATCTCAGACATTGTAACTGTAAGAAGCAGCTCCCACTGCTAGGGAAACAAAGGCAGAGGTTGGGGGGCAATAGGACCCGGATGCTGGACAGGGTACTGGCAGAGGGGCGCCCTTAGCTGGTGTGGGTAGCTCTGCAGCTAAGAGGAGGGATCTACAAAGTCAGTAGCTGGGACGCTGAGGAGGGGTCCCTGGCCCCCTGGTTTGGAACCTCAGGAGATGGCAGAAGAGGACCCTGCTGAGTCAGGGTTCAGAACTTCGGGGCTGCTGCCCAGCTGGGGCTGCACCGGGAGCCGCCTGTGTCACCTGGTGGCAGCCAGTTTTAAGCAAGAAAACGTGCCTGCGGGAGGTGCCCTAGAGCTTGGGGGTTGTGGTCTTTGGTGGGATCAAGCCAGGATGCAGTGTGTTTTGATAGGAAAAGGGGACGAGGAAGCCGCAGGAGGAAAGGGAGTGATGGTGGTGAACCAGAGCTGTTGCGGGGCTGTGCTGGCCTGTGTGCTGTCTTTGCTCTGTCTGGCGTTTGCCTTTGCCTGACTTTATTTTGTCATGATGAAACCGTGTGTGTGTGTGTGTGTGTGTGTGAGAGAGAGAGAGAGAGAGAGCATGTGACCATGGCAGTAAGGGAGAACAGTGGTGGTCCTAAGATGGTGGTCTTAGCAGGTGTCCAGACCAGCTCTGCCTCATGATCTGTAGCAGATTTAATTTCCTCCCACGGTACCTGGCTGATTAACATCCTAATAGCCTCTTTTCTGGCGAGAGCTCTGGGCTAGCTTGAAGCTGACCTGACTTCCGGAGAGTGTTGACTCCTCTACTTCCCTGCTTGCTTTGTCATTCCGAGGTGGGACAGGATCCCGCTCGCTAAAAAGTGGTGGCCTCATCGGAATGCCAATCTGATGGGGGTGGTTGACCCCTTGAACTCCCTCTGGCTACCGAATCTGCCATTGTTTAGACTGTGCAGTGTGTATGGACTGGTGACAAAGCCCGGGTGAGGAAGTGGGAGAGATGACAACTGGAGGGGAGGGGAGGATGGCAGGAAGGCCTTTGCCTTGGCCTGGGGCACCTGGTGACACGTGATGGCCCCAGACAGACTCCTGCTGCATGGCTCCGGCGGGCTGTGGCTGTGATGGCCACTGGGTGCCCACCGCCCACAGGAAGGCGGTGTTCATTTGGGCAGCAGAGCTGGGCTCCTTCATGGATTTGCCTCGTTTGAGCTGTGCCACTTGGCAAGGGGTGCACCTGCCCCTCTGCGGTTATCACTCTGCTTGGTTCCAGGTCGGACCCCACCCCTGGAGAGGGCATGGAAGTCATAGGGGAACTTGGGTCACCTCCTGGTGGTTTGGGCTGGGGTAACATCTTTTACCATCTCAGGAGAATGAGTAAAACCCCATGATGGAAAATACTGGAAATACAGAGAATGAAACAATAGCTTAAAAAAAAAATCCAACAAACCTGTACTAGTCACTAACAGCATTTAAAGGTGTTTTTCTCCACCCTTCCCTTGTGCAAATGGCTTGCTCATTCATTCATTCATTCATTCATTCCATATGTATTAGTGGGAGTGCCTGCTAATGCCGAATGCAGGCGATAGGAGCCTGAATGAGACAGAATTGCAAGTATCTTGCCCATACCATCTCCATCCTGCTCACTCGGCACCAAGTCCTCTCCGTGCCCAAGGCTCTGATGATTGGCTCTTGTGAGTCGAGGGATCGCAGGTCATTTACCCACTTCACAGCTCTGTTGCCCATTTTCACCATTTTATATAATGCTGTGATACCTAGGATTGTGCGAGCAGAGTAACGAAGTGTCCGCCCTTTGGGTACTTGCCTCTTGGCCTGTGTCTTTTCACAGTTTCAGGCAGGACACTCAGTGACACAACACACTCCAAGTCTAGTACTTGTGGAAGAAGAAGAATGGAAGGCTGTCCAGGAGCCTACAGAGTTCACATAAGAATGGAGCTCCAGGCCCAGAAAAAGCAGCAGGAAAGAGCAGTCACGGAGCACAAGTGCATCTGGGAACAGTATGCAAGGATGGCGCCACCGTCGCCTCCTCACTGCCTCGGACTCCGAACCACCAGCCCGGAAGGACGCTCCACCCTCTTTGGTCCTCAGCCTCACGCCCTGGAAATTCAAGCGTCGGTGGGTGGGAGCATTGGCTGGGCTGAGTGCCAGTCGCCAGCCTGCCTCTTGGTTTCTAGGGAGTGAGGGGAAGGGAACGGCCCCCCCTTCGCGAGGTGCGTAGTAGAAGCTGGGTTTCTGCCACTCACTTCGGACGAGGAACGAATTTGGATACGGGTAGGAAAGAGAGCTCCCCTGCAAATTCCTTTTCCTACTGGGGGTGTGTTTCTGATAGATGGACGATAGGGCAGGTGGGGGGAGTGGGGCCCAGTTCCAGGCACACTGCTCGGCAGTGCCAGGACTTGGCTCAGTACCCCAGCAGCCCTGGGAACTCAACCTGGGGCTGGAGAGTCGAGCGTGAAGCTCCAGTGATTGTTTCCATTTTTATAGGGAAGCATGTGTGACGCACAGGGGGTCCCGCAGCCAGCACAGCTGGGCCAGTGGGAGCCTAGGGACAGGTCTCTGAAACAGAGAGAGGTGGCTGGACTTGTTTTCTTACTCTAGCTGGGCTGGGGACATGGAAAGGGTGCCGGGAGCAATGTCGCTGCTGGGACAAAGGCCCTTTCAACAAAGCCACCTTTGTAACAAGCCTTTCTTTGTTTGGCCCCCAGGCTGCTCCCAGGAGTAATTAAGGCCTGTAGTGCTTAGATCTCAGGCTGACGGGACCTGACAGCAGTACAACCCTCAGGTTAGGTGCCAATGCTGTCTTTGACATGCACGGCTGCCTAGGCCCAGCACCTTGGCATGGGCCACAGGGCTAGCCTGCCCTGCCCTTCTGCCTGGCCAAAAGGAGGTCAACACCATCGGTCCTACGGTGGGGGATGCCAGTGCCAGGTAAGAGAGCTGGCGTGCAGCCCTCACTGCCATGGTGGTATCCTCAGCAACCGCCGATGCACATCTGGCCAGCTGCTGCCTGGAGGAGAAAGGTCACCGTCTCTGCAGGTCCCTGGTGCCGGGCGTGCCCATGGCCTCCTGCCCACATGGCCCTGGGGGTGGTGAGTAGCTGCTTTCCTCTTTGTCCGGGGAAGTACACCCCTACCCCAGCTGCTCAATGAGGTCGCTGGAGCAGGTGGGAAATTGGCTCTTTTTTTAAGTCGTCTTCAGTGTCCTGTCCCCTCTCTGTTGAAGTCCCCTCAATCAGAGGGAAAAGACAAGCTTGACTCCCTGCTGGCCGCCACATGGAGGGGAGGGAGAGAATGAAGGTGACCCCGAGCCCAGCCTCGCCCAGGGCTGCAAGCCCCTACTGGAGGCCTTGGCTTTGGTTGTCCCTGTGAACACCTGGTGCGTGGTCCACCTGCCCGGCAAAGGAAGGAATTGAGGGGTTTAGGGCAAAGTGGCATAACCAGTAGAGTCAGGCTTTCTGGATGCCTCTCTCTGTGTGCGCCCCCATGACCAGCACATGATGCTGAAGCGCACATTGTCGTCCCACGAGGCGGGTGAGTCACTTCACCACCAAGAACTGGAACCAGGGTTTCGGCAGGGTTTGGGGCTCTCAGTTCCTCACTGCCAAAGACCATGGGTGAGGGGACCTTTATGCTTCAGCAGTATCTGAAGATCTGGGTGTCATGGGGGCTCTGGTTCAGTGTCTTGGTAGGTGGGAGGTACCTGGACTCAGGATTCCCCTTGGCCCTAGGACCCCTAGGGTCCCTCAGTCCTGGTCTGGGCTCCTTCAGACCACCTGGGGGCTGCAGCAGGGGAAGTCCCCGCAGGTGCACACAGTGCAGCGCTGCAACATCTCCAGAGGATTTAAAGCCAATCATGCAATTGGCTCTCAGTCAGTCTGCAGCTTCTTGTTTGAAGCAGTGTCAGGATGAAATGACCCTCCCTCGAAAGCTCATGTTGGTCCACATTGTAAACAATCGCTGTGCTGACTGTTGAATTTCAATTATATGCAAATACATTCATGCATTTGTGTATGTGTGTACTAGGGATGTGTATACATATGCTTCAGATGAGAACATTTTATTGCTTATCCTTTAACAAACATTATATGTGCAAGTTAATTAGAACTCCCAGTAAGAAAGAACAGTTTGAGATGGTTCGAGGTGGCTTCAGGCTCAGTTGGTGTCTCCAGCCCCCATGGGTTGCCTGCATTAAACAATCGATAACCAATGACAAGCATGGTGGCTGCAAGGCCAAGACACAAAACCCGAGTTAATTCAGTCCTGTCATTTTACACAACCACTTGGAATTTTAGCTCGTGTTTAAAATCTAGTCAACGCAAATTTTAGTTCTGACATGAATTAGTGGAATTAGAATATCCTTAAAATTGAAACTTATTCTTTTAAAATTATTATTTTAAAGCTGATGAATGAATGAAAAAGAAGAAGAAGAAGAAGAAGAACTGATTATTACATGATTATCACTGAAAAAATTGTGTCACATACACGAACGTGTTAAAAAATGATCAATTTTGGATGTCAGATATGAGAGGCTGCCTTCTGCCTGTGCCGATTCAGACAAGAGCAGGTGCCCCGCTCACTGGGACAGGCAGGGTTTCATAATCGGTCTTAATTGGCCCGCAACTATTTTGGAAGGGCTGGACAGGCAGGTCGTGGTTGGAACTTCCTAGCACAGTCATTCCATCTCATGGAATGAGTCTCTCTGTTCTGACCGGGAAACACTGTGTCTGCACTCGCCCACCTCCTCACCACCATCCGGGCTGGCAAAGTAAGGGTCTTGCGCCCTGCCCGTCGCCCTCTAATCTGGGGTCTCCTGCAAGTGCTCCAGCTCGACGCATCCTGGGAAACTGAGCCCAGCATGTTCTGCAGCCTACAGCGGAGGACGGTGCCCTGCAGAAGTCTGGAATGCAGGGGGAGCCGCGAGTCCCGGCCCTCGCCACACCTGCCCAGCCCAGTGCCTCCGTTTGTTCTTTTGGTCTCCAGGAAGGTAAGGATGTCACTCTTTGACAGCCGCATGCTGGTCCATGCTGGCTCCCGTGCAACTCAGCTGCGGATGTCTTCCAGAGTGTCCAGCCTAGCCAGCGCTGGGCTGTCCCCTGCCCTCCCAATCTCCAGCGAGCTTCTCTGCTCCAGGCTCTCCAACGTGGATTCCCCGGCTGCTGTACCGTGAGCGTGAGCGTGCTCCCCAAGGCTTCTCAGCCCCCAAACTTCTATTGGATGGGAACTGCTCCCACACATCCTCAACTCTCCTTTCCGCCACCCCTCAACTCCACTCCCCCAAACTACGCGTGGGTAGCCTTTCACAGGATTCTTCTCAATACACATTGACAGGCTGAATGCAGCTCTTGTCTTCATGGAGTTTTCCCAGTCATTGTCATGACACTAAAAATGCTCTAATTTCATCTTCGCTCAGGCTCCTAAGCTCAGCCCTCCTGCTCTCTGAGGGTGGAGTTGGGATAGCGCAGTGGGCTCCATGATGACCCGGCCTAGAGGCTGACTCTGCAGAGATGGGCAGGCTGCAGCCCTGGAGAGGAGGTGCCAGCTGAGAACCCAGTGTCCATCCTGTGGCCCAGGAGGTAGGCCCCAATGGGCAGCACTTGGTCACTCTCCAGGTGGGAGGACAGAGCCTGCAGCCATCTGGAACCCGGGGCCATATTGGTTTCTCTTGCTGTGTGACTACAGATCAGTCACTTAAACTCTCTAGGGAAGGATGCTATGATGAAGAAGGTCCTCCTGGCGGGTTAATGGAACTGGGAAAAACAATGGCACAAAGGAAGCAGGAGGTGGGACCTGTGGCATGGGTGCAGCCCCTTCCGGAGGAAGTCCCTGGGACAGCACAGACCATCACCGAGGCAGGCTACATTCGCTCTGCTCCACCCCGGCCCCACCACCACACGGCACTCAGACACATGTTCAGAGTCCTGAACCCCAACACGGAGAGAAGCCGGGGATAGGAAGTGGGCCCAGCCACGTCTCAGTTCTTCTCCTGCCCACGGCCTCGCTTCCCCGAAGCCTTACCCCTTCTTCCCTGCAATTCCCAAGTGGCCTGGACTGCACTTTGCCTCTGGAGCAGAGGACAGCGGGTTCCTCCCAGTACCGTGACCTGTGCTGTTGCAACATTCCCTCCTGAACGTGGAACCCATTTCCACTGTGCGTGTTCTCTTCAAAGTTCAGGGTTCCAGCATCCTGCAAGGACAGGCCACACGTGCGGTTTTACATATGCACACGTGCACACACATGTACCTGTATCTATACACACATGTGAACATATATATATAAATATCATACATGAAGTTCACTTCTTCCTGGGTCCCCACTCACCAGAACAACAATAGCATCTTCCCAATGTCTCCATGCAACCGAAAAGTGTCTCCAAAGGAGACCACAGTCAAGATGAGACTCTGCTCAAAGATACAGCTCATTCCAGCCAGCACATTAAGATTCCGAAGTTAAGAGCACATTGTGAGATGTGAATCGATGTGACATTGTCAAACAAAATGACCCGTGGGCTTGGGAGGTTGGCGCTTGTAGATGAAGCCGAAGTGTGCATCTTAATCTTGATTTCCTTAGGGACTGTTTCCTCCATTGTCTTCCTGACTCTGATTATGTTCTTGTGCGATCCAAACAGCTCTGGTCCCTGGGGCTGGACAGTTCTTTTTTCTTTCTTTTCTCTCTCTCTCTCTCTTTTAAAAATGTTATACAGGACATACTGTTGTTGTGTTGTTGATGTTTGATCAAGCGACAACTATTTCATTTTTAAACTATAAGTAAACATGTGTGCGCAAAATCCCATCTCATTAGAAGGAAAAGGATTGGATTGAAACTCCTGGTCGGTGTATAAATTATTTAATGCACAAGGGCTTCAGAAAACCAAAGTTCAGCACTCAAGAGTTCGACCTCAAAATGGCACGAACAATCCAATAGGTAAGCACAGTCCTCTTCATTTATATCCATAATCTCAGGATATTACAAAACCTTTAGCCTTAGGAAAATTTCAGTTGGGATTTGTACGTGACGCCAAGCTTATCTTTTGCTTGATTTTAAAGGTATAGTAGGAACTGTGCAAGCAGGGTAATAACAGAGATTTTGAATTCCAGTATAGGGTCTGTCTCTCCTATCTCTTTTTGTCTGTCCAAACATGATTTGGAAACTTCCCTGCTGCCTGGTTCGGCGGCTATGTTTTGGGATCTGGAACCGCAGCGTAGAGACTCCATCCATCTCCATATCTGGACTTCGCTCACACGTTCCCTAAGCTCTCTTTCAATTTCTTTAGCTATGTACTTCAGTGAACTGCAAACAAACAGATCATTTTCCTGATGGTGATAAGGCAGTAATAGAGTTTACTTCATTGCCTAGTGCCCTTCAGATATGCTTCCTACCAAACTCTTCAGCAGAACAAATATAGTTACTGAATTTGGTTACTGGTACACAATGAAATAATAGCTAAATAACACAGTTACATGGTTATAATACAGTTAAATCATGCAGCAAGTTGCACACAATAGAAAACGCACTTAGGCAGAGAGAATGAAATTAAGGGTTAGAGGTAAAAGAGAGGCTGTATCTTCAGATGTGATTTGAAATGAAAAGCAGGCACCCTCGGAAGGACACACAAAGATGTCCCCAGATGCTGCCTGAGGAAGCGACTTCTCGTCCACCCAGGGGAGACAGGGTCGGACGTGGAAGGGCACGCTGGGTTGGGGAGCTATCTGCTCTTACACATCCTTTCTTTTCCCTTTCCACTGTGATCTTCTGACTTAGTTTTTCTTCCCTCTTGCTTGGCCTTCATCATCGCTAAATAGCCCATCTTCCAGTTCTCTTCGGATTTGTCCCACAGAGCATTTCCAGATCAGTTATCCTTTCACCCTGATTATATTGTCCTTTGGAACTTTTGCTTACTGAAGTAGAGTGTCATTTTCTTAGCCTGGCATTCAAGGCTTGGACGTACCCTTTGCTGTACCCTACTGCTTAGTGGTGGATAGCGGCACATCAGCATCACCTGGGAACCAGTTAGAAACGCAGACTCCCCGGCTCCACCTGGGACCCGCTCAGCGGGAGTCTGCATGGTCACAGGCTCTCCAGGTGACACTCACGCAGGGAAAGGCCGAGCAGCACGCTCCAGCCACGCCAAAGTGCTCACGCCTCGACTCTGCTGTTCCCTCCACTTTTGCTCCATCTTTGTGCACATTTGGGGTCCTTTTAGGACTGCCTCAAATGTTCACCTCCTCCACATAATCTTTCCCAGTTATTCTGTGGATCCGGCACCCCAACACTCAACAAATCGAATGCTCCACTATGAAGAGCACCTTTACTTACATCTTACCCTGTCCACGTGGCAGCAGGGGAATGGCTTATACTTCAGCAATCCGCACTACATCCAGTGGCTGGCCAGCGATGCAGAGTGTGGCTACACGGGCGCAGGAAAGTTGAACGCTCTTTCTGCATTGGAGAAATTCAAATAAGGTGGTTAGCAGCAACTGCTACAACCTCCTGTCAGGAGCTAGAGGCAGGTCACGAGAGGTCAAGTGTGAACCACAGGTGTGAGGAGACAGAACCTTTGAGTGTACCAGATCAGGAGACAAGGGACAGAGCTGACATGCGGATGTGGTGGCCACACCAGGAGAGAAGGAGAGGTGGAAAGGGTAATGGAGGATGATGGGTCCCTAAGCCTGTCCAAGTCCCCGAGGACTCTCCACTATCAGGTCACAGGCTTTTATAACAACATCTTCTAACCCCCATTATTCGAGAAAACTTGCATACATCTCCCTTTCTCACAACCTAAATAACCTACTTGGGATCCTCCAAGTGGAGCTGCCCTCTTCCCTAACCTTCTCAGGGAGACCACATTCTGCTTTCTTATCGACTGTTTTCTAGTCTCACATTATAGCACCTGTAATGCTATTAACACCAGCTAAAAACAAACTGTGATGAGGTTGTCTCTTTCTCAGTGTTTTTAAGCATCTGGCAAGGTACATGTTTAAAAATAGTAGTGGGATTATACAAACTGGATTCCAAGCAAGCAAAGGCAAGGTGAAGATCTCTTGGAAGAAAGGTGATAGGATTTCTCATTAGTAAGGGCAGCTGAACTGTAGAGTGGACAGTATTCAGTAGAAGTCTCTGGTGCATTGTTCCAACCAAGCCAAAGAAACACAAGCCAGCATGTACTATTAATACAGGATGGTCAATGTCCTGGCAGGAAAATTAGTGACTCCCATTTCTCAGTTACCTGATCTCAGCTGATGCTTTTCCATCAGTACAGTCATTTCTTTCTTTCTTTTTTTTAAAGATTTTTATTTATTTATTTGAAAGTCAGAATTACGTAGATATGTAGAGAGAGAAGGAGAGGCAGAGAGAGAAAGAGGTCTTCCATCCGCTGGTTCACTCCCCAATTGGCCACAATGGCCAGAGCTACGCCGATCTGAAGCCAGGAGCCAGGAGTTTATTCCTAGTCTCTCATGTGGGTGCAGGGACCCAAGGACTTGAGTCATTTTCTACTGCTTTCCCAGGCCATAGCAGAGAGCTGGATTGGAAGTGGAGCAGCTGGGACTCGAACTATTACCCATATGGGATGCTGGCACTGTAGATAGTGGCTTTACCCACCAGGCCACAGCACAGGTCCCAACACAATCATTTCTTGTATTGAGTTAATTGTACCAAACCCATGTGCCCAGCTGGTCAGCAGTCTCCCCTCTTAACTTGTAATCTGCTCCAGGCTGTTCCTACAGCTTATACAACGCATGCCAGTTGGAGAACGAATGGGTCTCTGGACTGAGGGAGGCAGCTCGACTGCCTGCTACTTTTTGGAGGGTGGCCTCCCACCGGACGTCAGTGGACATGTGGGCACGGTGGCCATTGCCAGGGAGCTGTGTGCCCAGGGAGAAATGGTTCTGGGCACACGTGCTTTTCTTTCAGTGTGGGATACCAGCTGAACCTGAAAAACGTCATTACGGCCGCTTGGGAGGAGAGCAGAGAGGGAGTCCTAATTTTCCAAGCACGTGGGGATTTTTTTCCTCTTTCTTAACTCCCTCCTGGAGAACGCCATCCTCCAAATCTGGAGTTTCATCTGTTTTTAAGCTGGAAGCTTCTTTAATGGCTTGTGACTCACAGGGCCTGGGTGATGGTTGCTTTTTCTGTGTATAGAACTATAATCCTTCTCAATTATCAAAGACATAAATTACTATTATTTCCTTACCAGATCGAACATCTTGCTTAAATATGTGAAAGAAAAATTGTTGGTTGTCTGGTGAATTTTCCTCTTGGAAAAACTGCCTATTCTTAATCTACAAGTTCAATGAAAGTTCAAAAGTTTATCAGTGCAAACTCTATGGTCTAATAATTCATCAGCCCTCTTCTACATCCACATCAGGAGACTGTGTGTTGAGATGTTTTTGTCTCCTCTCCCACGTAAAAGTAATCAAACAGCACATTTCCCGGGCGTATCGCGAATACCTATTGATCATAATCAGGGCCCAGATGGCATGAAAGAGCTTGGCTGACACACAGGCTCTGATGTCAATCACAGGAACAAATTGATCTTGACTGTCTGGCCATGTTTCTCCTGCCCGAGCAGAATCCCATTCAGTGCTCTGTTTAGAGAGTCCTGAGCAACGAGCGTTTCTGAAGGAGTGTCACAGTCCAAAGTTCCTGCAGAGGGAGAGTTGATTACCGAGGAAATGGTGGTTTTAATGCACTTCATACTTACCTTTACCATATGAAGGTCAATATCTTTCTCTGGTGTTGAAAGAGCTCTCGTCAATTTAAAATTTATCCTGATTTATGTCTGCTAATTAGGGAAAATCCTGATTTGCATTTTTCTATGACAGTATGAAGTGCCATTAATACTTCTCTCCAACTGGGATTTGTTTTCTTACTCATTTTTTAATTAATAATTTTCGTGGAAATTACTAAAGTGCTCACTCAGGCCATCAATCTTTCCCTTATGACTTAGGTACAGACATATATGCTGGAGAATAATGTAGGGAGAGTGGGCCCATACCCCTAACACTATTGTATGCATTAACATTTTCTGTAGGAGCCGGATAAGAAAGAACCTTCTTTGATACTATCTATTTCTGTCCATTACTTTACTGCTTCATATATCAAGGCTGCCAGGAAAGTTCTACAGGAAATGGGTCTGATTCCATCAGCCTGGGGTTTGGGATGTGAGTGAAGAATGGCTTGGGGGGCTGATGCTATGGTGCAGTTGGTTAAAGCCCCAGCCTGCAGCGCCGTCATTCCATAAGGTGCCGGTTCATGTCTTGGCTGCTCTTCTTCTGATCCAGCTCTCTGCTATGGGCTGGGAAAGCAGTAGAGGTTGGCTCAACTCCTTGGGCCCCTGCACCCATGTGGGGACCTAGAGGAAGCTCTGGGCTCCTGGCTTTGGATCAGCTCAGCTCTGGCCATTGAGGTCATTTGGGGAGTGAACCAGAAGAATGGAAACCTCTTTCTCTCTCTGGCTCTACTTCTCTGTAACTCTGTCTTTCAAATAAATAAAACAAATCTTAAAAAAAAAAAAAAAAGAAGAAGAAGAAGAATGGCTTGGGCCAGTCCCCAGCCCCAGGCAGCCGTGTTTTCTGCCTGGTCCTCCCCTCTTGTCACTTAGCCATCCTACACTTTTTCTTTTTCTTTTCTTTTATTATATTTTTTTTTGACAGGCAGAGTGGACAGTGAGAGAGAGAGACAGAGAGAAAGGTCTTCCTTTGCCGTTGGTTCACCCTCCAATGGCCGCCGCGGCCGGCGCACTGCGGCCGGTGCACCGCGCTGATCCGATGGCAGGAGCCGGGTGCTTCTCCTGGTCTCCCATGGAGTGCAGGGCCCAAGCACTTGGGCCATCCTCCACTGCACTCCCTGGCCAGAGCAGAGAGCTGGCCTGGAAGAGGGGCAACTGGTACAGAATCTGGCTACCCGACCGGGACTAGAACCCGGTGTGCTAGTGCCGCAAGGCGGAGGATTAGCCTGTTGAGCCACAGCGCTAGCCAATACACCTTTTCTTTAAATTTGGCCCCTACCTGTACTCTCACCGATGGGGCTGGGGGTGGAGCTAAGCAAATGATGCTTTCATGTTACTTTCCTTGAAACAGCTCAGCCTGCTCTGCAGCCATCATTGAGAGCCGCCCTTGTGACCCTGGAAGGACCAATCCAAAGCCTGGTCTAACCCAACCAGATGTCTGAGCTGCAGAATTCAAGTGAAGACACACACAGTCTGTAATCGGATGATGTTGGGTGCTGGAAATCAAAGGCATATCAGATACGTTGGAATGAAAGCCATGCGGGCCTGGGGCAGCCATTTCCAGCGTGTGTGCTCTCATAAGTCAGCAGGGGAAGTCCGTCTGTGAAGACAAGCGAGAGATCAAAGCTGGCACAGAGATGAGAGACCCGAGGCTGTGCCAGGAGCAGAGGGGTAAGCCGGGCCGTGGGGTCTGCGGTGTCTGACTTCCCGTGACCCTGCTTGCCTACCTCTTGTCCTGGGCGGCTCTCACGCCTGCCCGTTGTGCTTCTGAACAGGCTCTTGTTTTTCTTAAGCTGAGTTTCTGTTCTTCACAAGCAAAGATGCCCTGACTCGAAAGTCCCCTGCTGGAGACATTCAGACGGGAACCGCAGTCTCCTTCATTGTCCAGTGCCCGGGAACTGGGAAGATCACGGTGCTCTTTCATGCCGCTGAGTGCAGTTCACAAGAGAGACTCTGCCAGGGGAAAAAGGTGGCATTCTTTAAATGTTCAAACCTCTCACCCTCACCTTCAAAGCCTGCTGCACTCATCCTCTGCCTCTCGCTCTAATGACTGCCCCTGCTCTCCAACACTGGCCATCTCCTGACATCAGTTGCTTTATTCTTCTCTCCTGGGGAGAGATGAAAGTTGACTGACTGCACGCTTTGCTATTTTTCTCATGGAGAGATGGAGTCTAATTCCCGATCCCTTGACTAAGGCCTGACCTTTGTGACCTGCCTGACCACGAGAGTATGGCAGAGGAGATGTTTGGGTCTTTCAAGGTTGGGTCATAGGAAGCCTTGTAACTTCTGCCTGTGCCCTGGGAAATGTTCTCACAGAACCCCAAGCTACCCTTTAAGAAATCCTGCTGCCATAAGGCTGCTATGTTGTGATAGGCCCAAGACATGATGGGGCAGATGACAAAGACACAAACACACTCACATGCATGCACGCACACACACACCACACACACACACAGGCAGGCCACACACAGTGTTCAAGCACCAAATGTACGAGTGGAGAAGTCATTTTGGAAATGGACTATCTATTCCCAGATAATGCCATGGAGAGGTGAGATAACCACCCAGCTGAGCCCTTCCTGAATTACTGGGGCACAAAAACTGTGAGCAAAATAAAGTTTTGAAGTAGCTTGGTACACACCAACAGATAACCAGAATATTCTGTCATCTCAGGGTGGGGGTGGGGTGTTCTAGCCTCCTTGCCTTTCTGAATCCCGTTCTGTCAACAGAGGACATCATGTTCTTCTTCTCCATCTCTGTATCCTCTTGTTGGTTTGGTCTTAAGATTTGTTTAGTTTTGAAAGAGTGACACAGAGAGGAAATGATGAGAGAGAAAGGAAGAGATCCCCCATCTTCTGATTCACTCCTCTGAATGCCTGCAAGGTTTGGGTCTAGGCCAAGCCAAAGCCAGGAGCCAGGAAGTCCATCAAAGTCTCCCATGTGGGTGCTGGGAACGGAAGTGCTTGGGCCATCATCTGCTGTCTCCCAGATGCATTTGTTGGAAGTTGGATAGGAAGCATAGGGGTAGCCTCATACTGGGCTGTGGTGGGATGAGAAGGCCATGCCAAGATGGCCGCTGGCAAAGGAGTCTGCTAGGCAACAGGCTGTGATTGGATGGCTTTGGAAACCACATGGCAACAGAGCCTGCCTGGCAACAGGCTGTGATTGGATGGCTTCGGAAACTGCCTGGCAACGGGCAGTGATTGATTAGGGCATAAACTGCCCTTTGACCGGATTGGCTGCCTTGGCTATATAGCTGCTGCACCAACTGAAATAAATGAGTCTGTGGGCTGCTGGCATCTGGCCCGCTTTTACCTAATTCTCGGAGTCTGTGCCTCTTGCCCCCACCACACTCCTCCTCTCAGAACGAATCCGCAGCAACACTGGGCACTCCAGTAGGGAGGCAGGTGTTCCAGGTGGTGGCTTAACTTGCTGACCAACAATACGCACTCCACATCTCTGCGTCCTGTGGTGAAGAGGACAAAAAGCTCCCTTTCTGGGAGGACTTCTTGGATTTTTCTTCTCTTCTGTTCATGTTTGGCCAAAGTCACACTTACAGCCCCTTGCTTCTATGATCCTGAGTGCTTTCTGCTATGTTTTGCAGTATCATTTTCTAGTGGCCCGCAGGGAAGAGTCCATTCTTTCCTCCTTTTGTTGACCCCTATGCACCTTGAAAGAGCCCTGGACAGAAGGGATTCAGCAAATGTTGATTTTCCTAACTGCTCTTGTCTTTTGTTTAGCATTAAAAAATATATTTATGGGGGCCAGTGTTATAGCATACTGGAGTAAGCCATTGCTTGTGACACTGGCATCCCATATGAGCACTTACTTGAGTTGCAGCTGCTCCGCTTCCGATCTATGTTCCTGCTAATGTGCCTGGGAAGGCAAAAGAGGATGGCCCAAGTACTGGACCCCTGCCCACCACGTAGGAGTCCCAGATGTTTTTCCTGGTTCCTGGCTTCAGCCTGGCCCAGCTCCCACCATTATGTCCATTTGGTAAGTGAACCAGCAATAGAAGATCTCTTTCTCTCTCTGTCTCCCTCTGTCTCTGTAACTTCGCCTTTCAAATAAATAAAAGTTAATAAATCCACTGGTTCACTCCCCAAACACCAGCAATGGTCAAAATTGGGCCAGGCCAAAGCCAGGAGTCCAGAACCCAATTTGGGTTTTCCATGTGGGAGGCAAAGTGATCAACCACTTATGCCATCACATGCTGATTCCAAGGTTGCACATTAGCAGGAAGCTAGAAGCAGAACTGAAGCCAGGACTTGAACAGTCTCTATGATATGGGGTGCAGGTGCCCCAACTGGTGGCTTAATGGCTAGCCCAAACACCTGCTCCACAGTTCTTGTCTTGAGGCTAAACAATTCTCATCAGTTAAGCCACATGTACATTGGAACTATTTGGAGGCTTGCTTCAATTATATATTTTAAATCAAGTATTTAGATTTTGAGGTACTTCCTAGATTTTATGTCAAATTGTACATAGACTTCAAGATTTTGGGGGAGTTTGGAAGAAAACTGAAGGAGCGCAGAAAGAAACCCCCACCTAGCATCATGTAGTAGTAATGGACAGAATCAAGCGACTCTGACAGTTTGCTTCCTGGTTAGCACACATCACTTAAGGGAGGTCAGGGCCAAATTCTACTATAAAGTTCTGCTCTAGCTTGTACAAGTGGGTGTCTTCTAGTCACATCACCGATTTCTAAAACCTGTTTTGTTTGGACTTCCCCAGCCTCCACCAAAATGAACTTTCCCACGTCCCCAGAACACCTGAACCCCCTCCCGTTTCCATGTACCCTTTGGTTTCTCTTTCACAAGCAAGCAGTGTTTGGACAACTCATCAGCGTCCAACCTCCTCAATTAGGCAGAGCAAACATGCAGTACTCCACACCATCCTGCACTGCCATAGAGAAAGACAGAGTTCAAGCAACATGTTGGCTCAGCACTCAAGGATTTGAACTCTGGAGTTTACTTCCCTGCAAGCAAAGGTGGAACCTAGATCCCTGTACTTTTCTAGATGGGCAAGTAAGTTTTTATCTTCAGTTTTCAAAGAATCACTGTTCCCTTTTCTGTACATATCCATTTCCTCTTATCCATGGTGTGTTCTTATCTATCATTGTACGCGTACCACTCATCTGTGGAATGTTCTGCTGTTCAACTTCTTTGTTTTTCTTAATGTTGACAATCACAAAATCGGCAACACAAAAGCAGGAGACCCGAGTGGAGATGCAGAGGTGTTTGTTTTATTATTATTTTTTTAATGATGCAAAAGAAAAAGAAGGGCCAGATTTAAGAAGCAGGTTCTTCTTAAAACATTTTGTTTTAAAAAGCTGTGAAGTTATTGCACTTCTCCCTAGAAATCACAACTATATAAATTCTAACTTTTCCCAGTGCCGAGGCACACGGGATACAGGAAACATTCACCATGTTCTATTCATGTTCAGAGGTCGTGACTAAGATAAATAGATTCTAGAGAAGCACCAATGTGGGCGTACTCCAAGTGGGAGGAATCTCATGTTCCAGTCTCCCTGCTGAACACCTAGAATCTTAGAGACTCTGAAGTTTGTACCTGACTCTTTTACAAGGAGGATGTGACTCAGGTCACGGTGTGATAGATCTCTGACACGACAGCGTGAAGGCACCTGGATCTGAGCATAGGGGAGCAAAACAAGCTCAAGTGGAAAGTTCAAATGCATGAGTGGTATTCTTACAAGGAAGAGACAACGGAGTGTTAGCAAAGAGTAGCTTTTATAGAGGAGATGGCTGGCTAATCACCCATGCTTCAAACAGGAATGTTTGTGCTTTGTCTTTCTTTCCTGTTGTCAGTTCTAACACCACTCACGTGCATGCACGGGGATGCACACACGCACGTACACTGAGAAAGAATGCATTCATACTTAATATCCAATCTGCTGAAAAGTATTTACTCTTTCTCATCGGAATGCTGAACTGTGATGATATCTTCAGTTCCTTAGCAACAAACTGTCATGTCACCCCGGCGCAATTCTGGTCAGCTCAGAGGAAAGAGAACATTGCTCTGTGACGGAGAAAACCCTGTTTTAATCACAACCTGGATAAGAACTAGGAAGCCAATATGAAAAGGCAGGTCCAGGAAGCTGCGCTGGAACAAGTGTTTTTGATTAAGCCTTATGTGGGCACAAAAGACCCCTTTAGGATCCTTTTTTATTGAATAATTTCCCTCTGATCCTTGAGTAACTAAAAGGAACACTGGCACTTCACATTAACCTGGGACCTGGAGCCCATCCGAGGCTCCATTTGCCTGACTGCTGCCAGGAGCTGCATCAGACCCGGGCTTCGTTCAGGAGGTGTGAGCCACCCAGCTTTATTTTCCACCTGTGCCTTCCCATCCCTCTCTCCTGGGTGGGGACAGGGGACGGTCAACGGAAGCAGTATTTTCATGGTACTTTCCTGTGCTTATCGACTTCTGGGAGTCTGGTCGGGAGAATGTGATGGTCGTGTAGGAAGATGTAGATTCTCCCTAGGACCCTGGTCCCAGGAAAAGGGGCGGGGCTCAAGCAGGACACTGAGGATCCCCTCTCATTCTTTCCCTGTTCTAGTTGTTAGGAATGGCGCAAAAAGAATCGCTTTTGGTCCTGTGAATAAAGCCAAATTATTGAAACAGGAACAAAATGAAGCCAAAAATTGCAGAATTCTTATTACAAAAAAAGATCAATAAAGAGTGAACAGCAGAGACACCCAAGAAAGCCAAGATTATTTAAACAACTTCAAGTGTGTTTTCTTTCTTTCTTTCTTTCTTTCTTTCTTTCTTTCTTTCTTTCTTTCTTTCTTTCTTTCTTTCTTTCTTTCTTTCTTTTGACAGGCAGAGTGGACAGTGAGAGAGAGAGAGAGAAAGGTCTTTCTTTTTGCCGTTGGTTCACCCTCCAATGGCCGCCGCGGCCGGCGCCCTAGGGCCAGCGCACCACGCTGATCCGATGGCAGGAGCCAGGTGCTTCTCCTGGTCTCCCATGGGGTGCAGGGCCCAAGTACTTGGGCCATCCTCCACTGCACTCCCTGGCCACAGCAGAGATCTGGCCTGGAAGAGGGGCAACCGGGACAGAATCTGGCGCCCCGAGCGGGACTAAGAACCTGTTGTGCCGGCGCCGCAAGGTGGAGGATCAGCCTAGTGAGCCGCGGCGCTGGCCCAAGTGTGTTTTCTTAAAACTGTATCAGTACAATTTACCCAAAGTCCAAGATTCTGTATTTAAATGTCTGAGCAGTCATTCAGTTGCAATGCAGACAGGATGTTCGAAGGCCACTCTGTAACGGTTTACCCTGGTTCAGATTATCTGAAACCCAGGGGGGAAATGTGCATTCGGTGCGAAAGCAACCAGAAAACGTCTGAGCACAAATCAAAAGAATGATCACCACACTCGCGCTCTGTACCCATTCCTGGGTCCCCAAGGCTCTCGTTCTGCTTGTCTTGGCACTTTTTCATTAGCTGCCTTTGGTCGGACCGGCTGGGAGAGGCAACCAGCGTAACCACCGCCCATGAAACCCTGGGCACAGTGCGAGTGCTGTACAGACCCAGCGGCTGCGAAGATGCGGCCTCCTTCCACGGCCTGGCGCTGCATGGGAGGCTGCCGGCGGAGACCCCCTCGGGCTCCCACGGAGGTCAGCAAGTGCCTGATCATCTGCCGAAGGGGCCACCCCGCTCTCATTTCAGTCTCTAGCAAGCTCTTGCTCAGTGGGTAATGAAAAATGGCATTTGCACCAAGCGGAGAGAAAAAGCCTTGTTTCTCTAGCACATCACGCCTTGCATTACTCGGGAGACATTTCATATCCTATAAAAAGAATGATCTGTAGAACTTAGTGCGCCTGGCAGAAAAGTTGCAATGTGTCTTTAAAAGAGCTGTCTTCTCACGGTGTGTGTGTGTGTGTGTGTGTGTGTGTGAGACCTATCTCTCCCACTCCCCACAGACAGAATAGCCGGTGTTTATAAGCAAATCCGTCTGGCCTCTTCATGATGACCCAGAATAAATATCTGACATACACTAGCCTTCAAGCTCTCCTGTGTTTAGGCATGAATTGTTCGTCTCTATGCCTTTTGTATCCAGCCTGAAGGAAAGACAAATGATACAAGGGATGGGGATGATTTACATTATCAATGGAGGCAGAGGTTATGCCTGTGTTTATCTGATCCTCTTTTATTGTATAACAAACGGTGAGATAACCAGCCTGGCGCACAATGAACATTCAACCCGACTACCCGTTTCCATGTTGACTTTAGTTTTAAAATATATTCGAGGGACAGGGCCTCGGATATAAAACAGGGCTCCTTTGGGCCAGGCAGGCACGCAGGGAAAGGATGAGCTTCTCGTTTAGTTGCAGGCGTACTCTCCTCCTACCTGCTCTGTAGCGCTTCCTCCTCTATGCACTGGGAGAACTGGCGCTCCACTTCCTGAGGCTGATCAGTGGATGCTCGCTTCACGTTGACCTCGCATCCTTAGACAAACGCTGGGAGCTTGGAACAGATTCACCGAAAAGGCCAGAGGGGTTATGCATGAGAGAGCACAGGTAAGCTTGCTTTTTCTTTAAGTAAAATCCAATCTTCTCCCAATAAACCAGATCCAGAAGAGCACTTCATGAATCCAACCAGAAGCCTTCAGGGACAGCCTGTACCACACTGGAACAGGATGGGCCCAGAACACACGCACTAAGGACTCCCCTGGGAGCAAACTACCATTCTCACGCAGCAGGAACTGATCACCGGTGAGAAAACAACGCTTCTTAGTCATCTGGGATCTGGGGATCCCACCTACTCCTGGGTCTCCCCCAGCGCAGATGCTCTGTGTGGAACTCACGGGCGCCGTGGTGGTAGGGTAGTGATGATGGAAGATGAGCAGATGGAGCAGTGGCAGGGAAGAGGAGATGGCCCCATACGTCCAGTGCCCGACACTTCTTACAGTTGACTCAAGGTGGGGCAGAATGTCAACCGTGAGTCGGATGGGGAAACACACTCAACCTGGTTGTTCTGGGCGACTGCAACTATAAAACTCAGTCAGAATGTACAAAGCCCATAAAAGTAAAGAGGAGCAAGAAATTGAAGAAAAAGTCCAGAATTTGGAATATCACAAAATTGGTGGTGAACATACCATTTTTCTCTCAGTGCAGCTTGAGCGGCCTCAAGGGAGCCTATGTCATGGTGCAGAAAGTTAGCCACAGCTTTCGGCGCCGATGTCCTATATGGGAGTGCTGGTTAGAGTCCTGGCTGTTCCTCTTCCAATACAGCTTCCTGCTAATGAGCCAGGGCAGGCAGCAGAAGGTGGTGGGAGAGCTGGATGATGACCACACTTACGTTGTGTGGGAGAGCTGGATGGAGTTCCAGGCTCCTGACTTTGTCCGCTGTTGTGACCATTTGGGGAGTAAACCAGAGGATGGAAGATCTCTCTGTCTGTCTATCTTTCTCTTTCTGCTGCTTTTTTGTTGTTGTTTTAACGATTGATTGACTTATTTGAAAGAGAGAGAGAGGGAGATATTTTCTGTTTGTTGGTTCATTTTCTAAATGGCCTCAACAGCCAGCACTGGGCCAAGCCAAAGCCAGGAGTCAAGAGTTTCCTCCAGGTCTCCCACACGGGTGCAGGGGGCCAAGCACTTGGGCCATTCTCCAGTTTTTCCCGGGTGCATTAGCAGGGAGCTGGATTGGAAGTGGAATAGCCAGGACTTGAACTGGTGTCCATCTGGGATGCTAGCCTTGCAGGCAACAGCTTAGTCCACAGTGCCAGCTACTGTTGCTCTGCCTTTTAAATAAATAAACAAATGTAAAAAAAAAAAAAAGAGTGGACATCAGACAACTGATGAGCTGAAGGAAGACTCCCAATGCTAAGGAAGAGTGCAGAACTCCTCTGTGTATTTTATCGTCTCTGTTCTCTACACTGCAGCTCCTGAGTAATCTCTTAATGCAATGCTGGAATTAAAGAAAGCCATGAAGGGCAGAAATCAATGAAACCAAACATATAAAAATAATAGAGAGAAACAGAAGCCCAAAGTTGGTTCTTTCCAAAGATCATTAAAGTGAACAGGCCTCTAACAGAATAAGAGAGGCATATATATATATATATGAGAGAGAGAGAGAGAGAGAAACACACTTAAGGATGAAAGATGAGCTATTGCTACAGATCCCACAGATGATTTAAAAAGGCATCAGGGAATACTACAAATAACTCTATGTACAACACAGAGAAACTGTGCCAATTTCTCAAAGGATCCAAACTAGCAAGACACACCAAGTTTAAGTGGATAACCTGAAAGGTTCTGTAACTATTAAAAATACTGAACTTGCAACTCAAAATCCTGTCTCATCAAACATCCTGTTTTGCTTCCTTGACTTTTGTTTGTTTTCTCCTTGCTTTGGATTTATTTTGCTCTTCTTCTGCTAGTTTGTTAGGGTGGAAGCATAGATGTTAATTGGATTCTTTCCTTCCTTTTCTGTCATTATTTAATGCTATAAATTTATTCTAAATACTGCTTTACCTACAACTGCATCTTACAAAGATGTATAGAAAAAATAATACAAGAATACAAAGATAATACAAATGAAAATATTAAATATTAAAATATTAAATATATAAAGAATTAATATTTATCATTAACAAAGATAAAAATCCAACAAAATATTGGCAAGTTAAATCTGGCAACATATAAAAAGCATTATTATACCATGATCACTGTATTAATAGTCTAAAGAACCCAAATCACACATTAGCTTCTACAGAAAAATGACGTGAACAAGTTCATCATCTACTTTTGATAAAAATCTGTCAGAAAATTAAAAATTGAGAACTCCCTCAAATTAAAAAACAGCAGCTATAGAGAAACTTACAGTTAACACTAAACAGCGAAGGATTATATACTTTTCTTCAGATTATATAATTTTGTCCTCAGCTCAGCTGTCAGGCTGTGGTCTCCACCTTTTTCACTCCTACTCAGTATTGTACCGGGAGTATCACCAAGAACAGTAAGGCAAGGAAATGAAGATTGGAAACATTGATTGGAAAGGAAGAACTAAAGCTCCATTGCGTGGTTTCTATCCTTCAGTCAGTTAATGTGCTGCATTACAGGAATTGGTCTACATGGATAAATCCCACTTGGTCATGCTATGTGATCTTTTCATTGTATGGGGAAAACCAAATGTCCACATAAAAATAAGGAAATTTGGCCCATATTTTACAGATACAAAATTTACTGCACAATGGGTAGAGATCCGAATATATGGCCTGAAACTATAACATTTCTGAAGGAAAACATAAGTGAAAGCTCCTTGACATTGGGATTGGCAATGATTTCGTGGATCTGACCCTAAAAGCATAAGCAGCCCAAACGAAAAATAGACAAGTGGAGCTACATCAAGCTAATATGCTCTAACACAACACAGGAAACAGTCATGAGGGTGAAGAGGCAACCTAAAGAATGGAAGAACATATTTGCAAACCATATATCTGATATCAAGTTAATATCCAAATGCATAAGGAACTCCTGCAACTCAATAGCAAGACAAAGCAAAACAAAACCTATAACACACACACACACACACACACACACAATCCCAATGGCCAATTAAAAAGTGGGCAAGACTTTTTTCTAAAGAAGTCTCACAGGTGGTCAACAGGCATATGAGAAGATGCTCAACATTGCTAATCATCAGGAAACACAAATCAAAATCACAGTGAGCTGTTCTCGCGTGCTGGTGAGGATGGCCGATGTCCAGAAGACAGGAGATGACAAGTGTCAGTGACACTGGGGAGAAATGCAGCCCTTGTGCACTGAGAACATAAAGTGGTGCAGCTACTTTGGAAACCCGTACGGAGTTTCCCCAGTAGATTACAAATGGAGCTACCATATGATTTAGCAATCTCACTTCTGGAGATGTATTCTGAAGAATTAAAACCAGGGTTTTGAAGAGCTGTCTACACCCTTGTATTCATTGGAACATTATGCACAGCAGCCAAGGCATGGAAACCATCTAAATATCCTCAATGGGTTGCAAATAAAGAAAATATGGCATAGAATCACAATGGAATATTATTCAGCCTTCAAAAGGAAGACAATCTTGTTAACATTGGCCACACAAATGGGCCTGGAAGTCATCATGCCAAGTGAACCGTGCTGGGCACAGAAGGACAAATACCGTGCGATTCCTCTTGTGTGAAATATCTCAAATGAATCTAAAGCTGCAGTCAGACACCACCACACACTTATTAGAATGGCTGAAGTAAAAGAAGAATCCTTCAACCCAAAGTGCTCACAGCGACGCAGAACAAAGACTCTCAGAACCCTCCACTGAGAATGCAAACTTGGACAACCACTCTGGAAAACACCAGGGTGAGTTCTTATCAAGCTAAACACGCGAGGGCACTTCAGATAGTTTGTAGAAAAAGGAATTAAAACACAAGTGTATTTGGGTGCAAATTTTTTCCCCTGCAATCCGCATGTAGTTGTTTTTTCCAAAATGCACACTTCCCATGACTGTTTTGGAGACCCTTTCATCCACTTAGCATGCGATCCAGCAATCCCACGCCTGGGCATTTACCCTAGAGGAATGAAGACGTACGTTCCTACAAAAGCCTCTATGCGAATGCTTTCAGCAGCTCACTTCATGATGCCTAAACCTGGACGTAATCCACATGTCCTTCAATGGGTGAATGGATAAACAAACGGTGGCGCATTCATACATTGGAATATTTACTCAGCAATAAAAAGCAACAATTTGGATGAATCTCAGAGGCATTTGAAAGGCATTCTGAGCGAAAGAATCCAGTCTCAAAAGACTGCATACTGTATGATTCAATTTATATAGCAGTCTCAGAAAGACAAAACAATAGTAATGGATAACAGATCACAGGGGTATCAGGAGGGAGTTCTTAGAGCAACGGAATTTTTCTGTATCCTGATTGTGGTCATGGTTATGTGTATTTATACAAGTGTTAAAATTCATAGGTCTGCATAGACGTACAGTCAACTTTACTGTGCAATGATTAAAAATTAATCTAGGGAGCATCCCGGTGAACTCAGCCCTCTGTTCCCCAGCCTCGTCTTTCCTGGAGGGTTCAAGGCTCCCCTTCCTCCCTCTGCTCCAGGGCTGTCTTGTGCCTCTCCCAGACCTGCCACGGCCAGGCCATCTCCCTCTCCCAGGCTGGGGTTTTACTCCGCTGTGCTGTTAGTCAAGAGCAACCCGCAGCGTCCACCGTTTTCAGACAGTTTCCCTCAACAAGCAAACAACAGAGGCCATCCTGGGTGTCTCTCCCCGACTTCCGCTTCCAATTTCTCAGTGCGTGCTGCCAGTTGTGCTTCCAAGCAGGTCCCAAATTGAATCGAGTCCAAGCCACTGCCGTCTTTGGTCTTAGCCACTGCGACAGCCTCCTATCTTGTCTCACTGCTCCCATGTCTCCCCTGCTGTGATCTATTCTCAATACAACAACCAGAGGAATCCCAACAAAACACATATCATGTCATTTATTGATTTATAGTCCTCCAAAATCTTCCTAGTGCCTTTAGAATGAACACCAAGTGCCTGCCTGCGGCCACCAGCAGCCTCCAGGTCTAGCCCCGCTGCGTCCTTGGGCTGGTGCCCTACCCGTCATCCTTCCTCCCATGTTGTGACCGGCCACTGGGACCTTCTTGCTGTGTCTGGGTTATGCCATGCTTATCCCCACTTCAGGGCTCTTTGTCCTGCCCGGAGCTGGCTTCTCCCAGAAATCTGTGTGTTTGCTGCCAAAGTATCTTCCCCAACAGCAAATGGCTCTGAGCAAGTATTTTTGAAGAACCTCTCTGGTCTTCTTGTATCTCTTGAGCTCTTCAACCTGACTTATTTTCTCCAGGCACTTACCCACATTGTCCAAGGTTTCTGTATAGATGCTGGCTTCCCATTGCAAAACAGACTCAAAACTCAACATGGCCTACAGGGCGCTGTGGGACCAGGTCCTGTCCCCGCCTCTGACATCTTAACCCCACCTGTCCCCTTGCTGCCCCCACCACCTGCTCAGGGCACAGCCTTCTTTGTGCTCCTGGTACAGGCAAGTGTGCTTATCCCTCGGGTCTCCGCACTTGCTATTCTAGCTCGCTGGAATGCTACTCCTCTGCAGAGCTTTCTCCCGTCGTCTCTGCCCAGTGGCACAGCAGCCCTGGCCGATGCAGTCATTTGGGGGGAGTGAATCAGCAGATGGAAGATCTCTCTCTCTCTCTCTCTCTCTCTCTCTGTCTTTTCCTCTCTCTCTTTCTGTAATTCCTTCAAATAACTAAATCTTAAAAAAAGAATATATGCCATTCACCATTCTGTATCCTGCCTCCCTGTTTGATTTTTCAAAGCACTGATAGCCATGTTGTTTGCACACATCTGTTTATTTGTTATCGGTTCACGCCTTTGCTGGTGAGAACAGGGACGCTGTTTCATTGACAGTTGGCTCCTCTTGCAAGACTCAGCTTCACTCAAACCACCATCAGCCTGAGGATGAGGGCACAGAGAGAAGCACCAGGAATCTCAGGAGGTCTGGCGAGCTCCCTCCCCCCGCCAGTAGCCCCTTACCCAAATGAGAGTGATGGCACTTGTGGTAGGGAGGAACATACCTTCTTTGGAGCTGCTGCTGTTTTTTTTTTTTTTTCCCTTTTAGTTCTTTATTTTTTAAAAATCTATTTGTGGGGTCAGTGCTGTGGCGCAGCGGGTTAACACCCTGGCCTGAAGCGCCGGCCTCCCATATGGGCACTGGTTCTAGTCCTGGCTGCTCCACTTCTGATCCAGCTCTCTGCTGTGGCCCGGGAAAGCAGTGGAGGATGGCCCAAGTGCTTGGCCCCTGCACCCATGTGGGAGACCCGGAGGAGGTTCCTGGCTCCTGGCTTTGGATCGGTGCAGCTCTGGCCGTTGCGGCCATTTGAAGAGTGAACCAGAGGATAGAAGACCTCTCTCTCTGTCTCTATCTCTCTCTGTAACTTTGTTTTTCAAATAAAGAAAACAAATCTTTTAAAAAAAATCTATTTGCGATGCTTAGAGTCAGAGAGACACAGACAGACATCTGCAGAGAAAGTTGCCATCTGCTGGTTCATTCCCCAAATGCCTGCAGTGGCCGGGCTGGACCGGGACCGAAGCTGGGAGCTGGGAACACAATCCAGGTTTCTCCTGTGGGTGGCAGGGACCCAATTACCTGAGCCAACACTGCTGCTGGCCAGGTTCTGCATTAGCAGGAAGCTGGAATCAAGAGCTGACGACGGGCATCAAACCCAGGTTCTCTGAAGTAGGACGCAAGTGTCTCAGCTGGAGTCCTAATCACGAGGCTAAATGCCGACCCCTGGAGGCTGTTTCTGATGTTTAAAGCCCCCTCCTCACCCGGGAGAGCATTCATACGTCCTCCTAATGTTGCAGGGTCATAATGTATTTCAGCGTGGCCTCTACCCTTTTCTCAGCCACCTCTCTAGCTCTGGGCCTTAGCCACACAACAAGTCTTTCGACTCCTCCTACACATGTACCGCCTCTCAGCACAGGGCCCCGGCCCATGCTCCCTCCTCTGCATGGATGACCCTCTGGCCCTCACCAGCCCCACAGCCTCCTCTTCTTCACCCTTCCTTTCTCAGTCTGTGCCTTGCGTCTTCAAGGGAAGCCCTTCCTGACACTCAGACAAGGCCAGACCTGGGGATATGCCTTGAAGTCACCAGGTACCTGCACACCAACCATCATAGGTTTTTTTTTTTTTTTTTTTTTAGGGTTTATTTATTTGAAAGTCAGAGTTATATATTGAGAGAAGGTGAGGCAGAGAGAGAGAGAGAGAAAGGTCTTCCATCTGCTGGTTCACTCCCCAAGTGGCCGCAACGGCTGGAGCTGCGCTGATCTGAAGCCAGGAGCCAGGAGCCAGTTGCTTCTTCTGGGTCTCCCACATGGGTGCAGGGACCCAAGGACTTGGGCCATCTTCTACTGCTTTCCCAGGCCACAGCAGAGAGCAGGATTGGAAGTGGAGCAGCTGGGTCTCGAACCGGCACCTATATGGGATGCCGGCACTACAGGCAGCAGCTTTACCTGCTATGCCACAGCGCCGGGCCTACCATCAGAGTTATGATGGGACATGTGCTTTTCTGATTACCCAGTGAAGTCTCCCACTCCCACTAGTAAATCCTTTGGAAACTTGCACTGCCTGGCACAGAATATTTGCTGAATGAAAACATTCACTCATGTTACAAAGCCTGCTAAGTTGAAATGGGCATTGTGGCACAGTGGGCTAAGCCACCTCTTCGATTGCCTACATCCCATATGGGAATGCCCAGGAAGGAGTCCTGCCTCTACTTCTGATCCCATTTCCCTCTAATGTGCCTGGGAGGCAGCAGGTGATAGTTAAGGTACTTGGTTCCTTGCCACCGATGTGGAAAAACCCAGAGGGAATTCCTGGCTCCTGGCTTTGGCCTGGGTATTGTGGGCATTTGGGGGAGTGAACAAGCTGGTGGAACATCTGTCTGTGTCTCCCTCTTTCTCTTGTAACTCTACCTTTCCAAACAAACAATAAATAAGTAAATCTCTTTTTAAAAGATGGAAACAATTTAACAAAAAGCTACTGACTTTTCCCTAAAGCCCCAATTCCAGGAGAAGGTAATGAAGATAACTGTTAAAAGTCATGGGAGCACATTGGGCGTCTAACCCTTTGGCTCAGGAGGCGATGGAATGGAACACAGGCCGGGTGAGTTTCTAGGCACAGAGAAAGGACACAAACTGAGCTGCTGAGCCCTGCTCCTCTGACCTGAAAGTAAGCAGGATCGAACCTTCCATCCGAAAACACGGCTGCTGTTCAGACTGTATTTTTTTTTAAACAGGGAGTCTCTTCCTTCCTTTTTATTACAACTCTAATGACTGAAATAGGAATAGATTCTTGAAATAAGCTCAGCAGAAGGAAAGCCTGCAGCAGTTAGCTGCGTACCTCTGTGAGCTGCCTGGCTCCGGTGCGTATGGGGGAGGAGGGGAGTTCCAGGGTCAAGGTACTAGTCTTGGCTAGGGATGAGCACGGAGTGGAATTGACTCCCAGGTAAGGGAGGAGGAGACCTTTAACATACGCCTTTCCACCTGGAAATGCCCCGGAGGCCACGCCCCTGATTTCTTTTGGGCTAAGATTCCGTCTTCTCCTCCCTTATCTAACCTTTGCTGTGAAGACTAAACCAGTAAGTGTCAGCCTGGCTGCTCATTGGATTCAGATGGGGGAGATTTAAAGACACGGACGTCTAGCCTCACTGGAAGCCTAGTATATTAGAATATCTGGGCTGGGGTCTGGGTCTCCATATTTAAAATTCATTTAAAAAGTTATTTTATTTAAAATTTTTGATTTGTATTCACATACTTGTATATTTTTGTGAGGTACATATAGATTGATATTTCAACACAACTACACAGCATAAACAAATCAAACCAAGCGACCAGCCTTTCCATTTCTTTATGTTTCAGTCTACCAGCTCCTCTCTTCCAGTTCTTTATGCAGAATACAATCTATAATTGCAAAATACAGTCATCCCCCTGTGCCATGGAACTCTGGACTGTTAAGTCTGTCTTTTGGTACCCATTATCCAACCTCCCTCTCCCCACCCCCTTCTTCCCGACCTCTAATAACAGGTGTTCTGAGTTCAGATTGACCTATTTTTTTACACTTCCACACATGAAAGAGAATATATGGTATTTGTCTTCCTGGGGCTATCTTATTTAGAGTAACATAATAATCTTCAGTCCTATCCATTTTGCTGTAAATGTTTTATTCCTTTATAGACAATAGATATTATCTATAGATGATATCTATACAATATTCCATTGTGTATATACACCACATTTTCTGTATCTACTCATCCATGAGTGAGACAACTAGGTGGATTATATATCTTCTGGGCTGTTGTGCTGCTGTGAACATAGCAGTACAGATGTCTCTTCCACACACCAATTTCATTTCCTTCAGATGTGGACCCAGAAGTAGGATAGCTGGTTTGTGCGCTAAATCTATTTCTGGTTTTTGGAGACTCCTCCATACTATTCTTCATAATGACTGTACTGATTTGCATTCCCACCAACAGTGTCTTTGGTTCCCTTTACTCTACCACTTCACCAATGTTTGTTATTTTTTGTGTGTTCAATAATAGCCATCCTAACTGGAGTGAGATGATACATGCATCATTGTAGCTTTGATTTGCATTTCCCTGAAGGCATTTTTTCACATGTATTCTGGCCATTTGTATTTCTTCTTTTGAGAAATGTCCAGATTCTTTGTCCATTTGTTAACTAGATTGTTTTTTGTAGTTGTTTTTGAGGTTTTTTTTCCCCAGTTCTTTATATATCCTAAATATTAATCCCTTGTCACCTGCATAGCTGCAAATATTTTCTCCAATTCTATTGGCTGTCTCTTCACTCTGTGGATTCTTTCTTTAGCTGTGCAGAAGCTTCTCAGTTCAATATTATTCTCATTTCAATATTATTTGTGTATTTTTTATTCTGTTGTCCGTGCTTTTGGGGACTTAACCCAAAATTTATTACTTATGCCCAGTGTCTTGAAATGTTTGCCCTATGTTTTCTTCTCCTAGTTCTAGAGTTTCAGGTCATGTTTAGATCTCTGATACATTTTGAGTTAATTGTTTTGTATATGATAAGAGATAGAGGACAAATTTCAATCTTCTGTATATGAATATCCACTTTTCCCAGCACCATTTACTGAACAGACTGTCATTTCTTCAGAGTATGTTTTGGCATCTTTGTTATAGTTCTTTTTCTTCTTCTTCTTAAGATTTATTTGTTTATTTAAAACGCAGAGTTACAGAAATAGAGGCAGAGGGAGAAGCAGAGGCAGAGAAGGAGGTCTTCTGTCCACTGGTTTACTCCTGCAATGGCCAGAGCTGCGCTGATCTGAAGCCAGGAGACTGGTGCTTCTTCCAGGTCTCCCACACGGGTGCAGGGGCCCAAAGACTCGGACCATCTTCCACTGCTTTCCCAGGCCATAGCAGAGAGTTGTATGGGAAGTGGAGCAGCTGGAACTTGAACCAGCGCCAATATGGGATGCCAGCACTGTAGACATCCTGCTATGCCATAGTACCGGCCCCAGTGGATTAACTTCCGTCATCTCTAGTCTGTACCACTGATCTGTGAGTCTGTTTGGGTGACAGTACCAGGCTTTTTCGGTTACAGTAGCTCTGTGGTATGTCCTGAAATCTGGTATTGTGGTTCCTCTAGCTTTGTTCTTTTTGTTCAAGGTTGTTGTGGCTAATATGGACATTTTAACCATATTAATTCATCTAGTCCATAAACCTGGAAAGTCATTCTACTTTTTTATGTTGTCTTCAATGTTTTTCATTAGTGTTTTGTAATTTTTGTTGTAGAGGTCTTTTTACATTCTTGATTAAATTTATCCCAAGGTATTTTACTTGAATTTTTTGGTTAGCTCTTGTGAATGGATAGCTCTTTCTCAGTGAGTTTGTATTGGTAGATAAAAATACTACTGATTCTGTGTGTTGATTTTTTTTATTATTTATTTATTTATTTATTTATTTTCTGACAGGCAGAGTGGACAGAGAGAGAGAGAGAGAAAGGTCTTCCTTTGCCGTTGGTTCACCCTCCATTGGCCGCCGCGGCCAGTGCGCTGCAGCCGGCGCACTGCGCTGATCCGATGGCAGGAGCCAGGTACTTCTCCTGGTCTCCCATGGGGTGCAGGGCCCAAGGACTTGGGCCATCCTCCACTGCACTCCCTGACCACAGCAGAGAGTTGGCCTGGAAGAGGGGCAACCGGGACAGAATCCGGCGCCCCGACTGGGATTAGAACCCGGTGTGCTGGTGCCGCAAGGCGGAGGATTAGCCTAGTGAGCCGCGGCGCCAACCGTGTTGATTTTTTATTCTGCAACTTTTCTGAAGTCATTTATCAGTTTTAATAGTTTTTGGTGGGAAATTTAAGATCCTGTGTCATAATCATGTAATTTGAAACATGGATGAGTTGCTCTTCTTTTCTTATTTGTAGGCCTTTTATTCTTTCTTTTGCCTAGTGGCTCCAGCTAAAACTTCCAATACTATATTGAATAAGAACAATGGAGTGAACATCTTTGCCCAGTTCAGATGTTAGTGGAAATGTTTCGAGGTTTTCTCCAGCCAATGTGATGTTGGATTTGTTATACATAGCCTTTATTATGTTTAGGTATGCTTCTTTTATACCCAATTTGTTCAAGGTTTTTTTTTAATCATGAATGGATATTAAATGTTTTCAAATGTTTTTTTCTGCATCTGTTGCGATGACCATAAGATTTTTATCCTTCATTCAGTTGATGTGATGTATTTTGTTTATTGATTTATATGTGTTAAATCAGCTCTGCACCCCTGGGATAAATCTCACTGAACCATGGTGAATGATCATTTTAATGTGATGTTGAATTGGATTTGCTAGCATTTTGTTGAGAATTTTGCATCTCTGTTCATCAAGGACATCAGTCTATAGTTTCCTTCCTTCCTTCCTTCCTTCCTTCCTTCCTTCCTTCCTTCCTTCCTTTCTCTCTCTCTCTCTCTCTCTCTCCTTCTATGTCTTTTTCTGGCTTTGGAATCACAGTAATCTGGCCTCATGGAATGAGCTTAAAGGAGTTCCCTCCCTGTAAGTGTTTTGAAATAGTTTGAGATGAATGGGTGTTAGCTCTTCCTTAAAAGTTTGATAGAATTCAGCAAAGAAGTAATCTGGTCCAGAGTTCTTCTTTGTCTGGAGACTTTCGATTACTGACTTTTAATCTCATTAGTCATCACTAGTTTTGCTGATTGTCAATGTCTTCATGGCTCAATTTTTATAAGTTGTATATATCCAGAAATTTATCCATATTTTCTATGTTTTCCAATTTGTTAGTATATAGTTTTTTTCCCTCTGACAGGCAGAGTGTACAGTGTGAGAGAGAGAGAGACAGAGAGAAAGGTCTTACTTGGCCGTTGGTTCACCCTCCAGTGGCCACCGCGGCCAGCGTGCTGTGGCTGGCGCACCGTGCTGATCCGATGGCAGGAGCTGGGTACTTATGGGATGCCAGCACTGCAGGCAGTGGCTTTACCCCCTATGCTACAGCACTTGCCCCCAATTTTATTTTATTTTTTTAAATGCAGTTCTTTGTTTCATTGATCTTTTGTATTTGCTTTCTATTTCACTCATCTCTGCTTCAACTTTAATTATTTCTTTTTTAAAAAATACTTATTTATTTGATAGGTGGAGTTACAGAGAAGAAGAGGCAGAGGCAGAGAGAGGTCTTTCATCTGCTGGTTCACTCCCTGAATGGCCGCAAAAGTCAGGGCTGGCCAGGCCAAAGCCAGGAGTCAAGAGCTTTATCTAGGTCTCCCATGTGGGTGCAGGGACCCAAGCACTTGGGCCATCTTCCACTGCTTTCCCAGGTGCATTAGCAGGGAGCTGGATTGGAAGTGGAGCAGCTGGGACTAGAACTGGTGCCCATCTGAAATGCTGGTGCTGCAGGTGGAGACTTAACTCACTA
The DNA here is from genome assembly GCF_051225735.1 of Oryctolagus cuniculus. NCBI lineage: Eukaryota > Metazoa > Chordata > Mammalia > Lagomorpha > Leporidae > Oryctolagus > Oryctolagus cuniculus. The sequence continues at coordinate 82,347,065 of NC_142880.1, forward strand.
CACCACATTATTATTATTATTTCTTTTTTTCTATTAACTTTGGATTTGGGTTGTTATTGTTTTTCCTAGATTCTTGAAATGCATTGTGGTTTTTTTTTTTTGTTTGTTTTGTTTTGTTTTGTTTTTGACAGGCAGAGCGGACAGTGAGAGAGAGAGACAGAGAGAAAGGTCTTCCTTTGCCATTGGTTCACCCTCCAATGGCCGGCACAGCCGGCGTGCTGTGGCCGGCGCACTGCGTTGATCCGATGGCAGGAGCCAGGTACTTCTCCTGGTCTCCCATGGGGTGCAGGGCCCAAGCACTTGGGCCATCCTCCACTGCACTCCCTGACCACAGCAGAGAGCTGGCCTGGAAGAGGGGCAACCGGGACAGAATCCGGCTCCCCGACCGGGACTAGAACCCGGTGTGCTGGCGCCGCAAGGCGGAGGATTAGCCTAGTGAGCCGCGGCACCGGTGAAATGCATTGTTAAGTTGTTTATTTGACTCAGTGTAGGCACTTATTTTATAAATTTCCCTCTTAGTACTGCTTTTGCTGTATCCCATAAGTTTTGGTGTGTTGTTTCCATTTTCATTAGTTTCAAGGAAAATATAAATTTCCCTTTTGCTTTCTTCAATAACTCGTTCTTCATTCAAGAGTGCATTGTTCAGTCTCCATGTGTTTGTGTCATTTCTAAAGTTTTATTATTATTTTAAAACTTTGTTTGAGAGAAAGAAAGAGTGAGTGAGCACTCCTACCTGCTGGTTCACTCCCCAGATGCTCCCAATAGCCATGGCTGGGACTGGAAGCAGGAGACAGGAACTCAAGCCATGTCTCCCTCTGGGTCACATAAATCCAATTACTTGAGCAATCATGACCACCCCCCAGGGCCTGCCTAGGTGGGAAGCTGGAAGTCAAGATCCAGAGCCAGAGATCAAATTCAAGTACTCTGATGTAGGCTGCAGGCATCTTAACTGTTGGGTGAGAAACATATACTCCCTAGAGTTTCTGTTGTTGTTGGTTTCCTGTTCTATTGCATTGTGCTCAGAAAAAATACATGAATGATTTTGATATTTTTTAACTTCTTGAGACTTGTTTTATGGCCTAATATGTGTGTGGATATAAGAGAAAGTTCTATATGCTGAGGAAAAGAACGTGTATACTGTATCTGTGGCTAGAATGTTCTGCCAATGTCTGTTAGGTCCAATTCGGTCTCTTGTGTGGGTGGACTCTGCTGTTTCTGTATTAATTTTTGGTCTGGATGATGTGTCCATTGATGAAAGCAAGATGTTGAATTCCTACACTATCTATTATTGTATTGGAGTTTATCTCTCTCTTTAGACTTACTAATGTTTGTTTTATAAAACTAAGATACCAGCATTAGATGCATGTATAATTTATAATGGTCAAATCTTCCTATTGAACTAATCTTTTGATCATTAGTGATCTTGCCTTTTTTTTCCTAGTTTTTGTCTTAAAATCTATTTTATTTGATAGTTTTACTCCTGATTGCTTTTGATTTCTGTTCGCATGGAATATGTTTTTCCATCCTTTCACTTTCAGTTTGTGTGTGACATAAGCTTCTTGCAGTCAGCAAATCAGTGAGTCTTGATTTTTAATCCATCGAACCAGTTTGTATATTTTAATTTGGAGGATTTAGTCACTTAAAGTCAATTTTACATTCGAGGTTATTATTGGTAAGTAACGACATTGTGCTGTCATTTAAAATGAAAATTTTAAATTTTCCTTTGTTTATTTTGTTATCATTTGTTCTATTTCTAGTGGATTTTCACAATGTGAAATCCACTATTTCTAGTGGATTTTCATGATTGTAGTTCCTTTTGTGTGTAAGACTCCCTTAAGCATCTTTTGTAAGGCTGGTCTGGTGGTGATAAATTCCCTCAGCTTTTCTTGTCTTGGAAAATCTGATTTCCCCTTCATTTGTGAAAGATAACTTTGCTCAGTAAAGTATTCCTGGTTGGCAGTTATTTCCTTTCACAACTTGGAATATGTCAATTCCATTCCCTTCTGGCCTGTAAGGTTTCCATTGAAAAATCTGCTGTTAATCTAATGGAGGTCCCCTTAAAATTGATCTGGTACTATTCTCCTGAACATTTTCGAATTCTCTTTATGTTGTACTTTTCAGAGTTTGACTAAAATGTGTCGTGGTGAGAATATTTTCTTCTGATGTGTATTTGAGCCTCCTGAACTCGAATGTTCAGATCTTTCGTCAGACTGGGGAAGTTCTCAGCTACTATGTTGTTGAATAAGTTTTCTGAGCCTCCTTCCTCTATAGCCCTCGGGAATCCTTATAGTCAGATATTTGTCTAATCACTTCCCTAAGTTCTTGATGACTTTCTTTATTCTTCTATCTTTTTTTTCTGTATTACTGGGATATTTCAAATGACTTGTCTTTAAGTTCAAATTGTTTTTCCTGCTTGATCTAGGCTGTTATTGAGGCTTTTAACAATATTTTTTAGACTTGCTGAGTTTTCATTTCCAAGATTTTTGTGTGGTTCCTTTTCTTTTTTTTTTTATTCTTTTCTCTTTTTTTCTTTTTTGACAGGCAGAGTGGACAGTGAGAGAGAGAGAGAGAGAGAGAAAGGTCTTCCTTTTGCTGTTGGTTCACCCTCCAATGGCCGCCGCGGCCAGCAGGCTGTGGCCGGCGCACTGCACTGATCCAAAGCCAGGAGCCAGGTACTTCTCCTGGTTTCCCATGGGGTGCAGGGCCCAAGCACTTGGGCCATCCTCCACTGCACTCCCTGGCCACAGCAGAGAGCTGGCCTGGAAGAGGGGCAACTGGGACAGATTCCGGCGCCCCAACAGGGACTAGAACCCGGTGTGCTGGCGCCGCAGGCGGAGGATTAGCCTATTGAGCCACGGCGCCGGCCTGTGTGGTTCTTTTTCAATCTTTCTAACTTTTTGCTGAATTTTCAGTTCTTATTATGCATGGTTTTCCTGATTCTGTTCAACTGTTTTTATTTTCCTGTTTCTCTTTGAGCATCCTTATAATCATTTTGTTTGCATTCTTTTTTTAAAAAAAGTTTGTGTACTTTACTTATTTAAAAGGCAGAGAGACAGAGACAGACAAATTGAGAGAGATCTTCAATCTGCTGGTTCACTCTCCCAATGCCTACAAGAGCTGGGGTTGGGCCAGACTGAACTGAGGAGCTGGGAACTCAATCTGAGTCTCCCACATGGGTATCAGGGACCAAAGTATCTATCAGCTGCTATCTCCCAAGGATCCACATTAACAGGAAGCTAGAATTAGGAATGGAGCTGGCACTTGAATCCAGACACTCAGATACAGGATGCAGGCATCACAGCAATGTCTTAACTACTGCACCAAATGCCATTCCCATTAGAATTCTTTTTTTAAGATTTATTTTATTTATTTATTTGAAAGACAGAGTCACAGAGAGAGGTAGAGACAGAGAGAGAGGTCTTCCATCTGCTGGTTCACTCCCCAGATGGCCGCAACTGCTGAAGCTGCGCTGATCTGAAGCCAGGAGCCAAGAGCCTCTTCTGCGTCGCCCATGTGGGTGCAGGGGCCCAAGGAACTGGGCCATCTTCCACCACTATCCCAGGCCATAGCAGAGAGCTGGATTGGAAGAGGAGCAGCTGGGACTAGAACTGGCGCCCATATGGGAGGCCAGCGCTTCAGGCCAGAGCTTTAACACGCTGAGCCACAGTGCCAGCCCCTCCGTTTAAATTCTTTTTAAATTTATTTTTATTGTAAAGACATGGAGAGAGAGAGAGAGATTTCACATCCACTGGTTTACTGTGCTTGGGTCATGAAGATGCTAGCCCTGTCCACTGTGACTGGGTTTGGGAGCACTGGCGGGAGTCCTGGAGGGGTTGCTGGGGTGACTACATTAGTATTGGCAGAGTCAGGGTTGCAATACTACTGGCTTAAACACCCCAAAAGGATATGTATGTCCCTACAGTGTCAATCTCATGTTTCTGTGCAATTTCTGGGCAACCACCCCTTTTTCTTCCCCCAATGAGGCAATTATTCTCCCTGGTTATGCTGCCTGGGGTTGGGAGAGGTATGCAGTGAGCAGTTCTATAGCCACCTACACCACAATGCTAGATCATACCTAGATCCTAGAGCTCCCCATTGCCAATGGGTGCAGCATAGGGCAGGGCCCATGCCTGCTTTGCTATGGGCTACCTGCTGCTGGGGTGGACATCTAGCCCAAGGCCACTAAAACCAACCAGAGGTGATGGGTGATGCTGACCATGATGTAAGTCTAATTGGCTGAGACCAGGGCAGGTCCAGGGGTTCCATCTACACACACTGACCTGGAGACAGTGACCATTAGCATCTTCCCATTGATGGGCTGATTTTGGTGCCCTACTCCCCAGAGGCTGGGGTCTTGGCCTGCTATCTGCTGGAGGTTGGAATTTGAGGTGGTGAAGGGGATCCTTTGGCAGAGGCTGCGAGACCCTGTCTAACTCTAGATTTCACCATGGCAGGCCTGGAACTGTGTTCAAGTCTAAGGCTGAACTTTATTCCCTCTCTCTCTCTCTCTCCCCCTAAACTGAAGGCAACTCTGTCTACACTGTACTCCTCAGAGCTGGGGGTGGGGTGATGCAGCAACTCTTGTCTTGTATTATACTACATCTTGTATTATACTACATCTTGTATTATACTACAGTGCATCTTGTCTTGTATTATGCGACAACCAGGGTTCCTTGGCTTTTGTGAATGTGACTTGATGTGTGAATAGCTGTTCAAATTGCCATCTCTGTGTGGTGACTCCTGGAGTGTCTTACTTAGCCACCATCTTGCTCTGACTGCTCCAGGTATCAGCATGTATGTATGTATGTATTTATGGGGCATACAGACACACACAGAGAAAGAACATTCCATCAGCTGGTTCCCTTGTCAAATGCCTACCAGCAGCTGGGGCAAGGCTGAGGCTGAAGCCAGCAGTCAGGAACTCAGTCTGGATCTCTCACATGAGTGGCAAGGACCCACTTACTTAAGCCATCATCACTGCTTCCCAGGGCCTGCGTCAGCAGGAAGCTGGAATCAGGATGTGAAGCTGGGTACCAAACCCAGGTACGCTGCTGGGGGATGTTGGCCCTTCAACCACCAGGCTAAGCACAGACAGCTCGTAGGTGATTGTGAAGTGCAGCTGAAGAACCGTCATGCGTGTAGATCTGTAACCTGATTTTCTTTTTCCGTTGTTGCTGCTGTTCACTGTGATTCCCAGACGAGCCGCAGGTTAATGATGTTTGTGGTAGGCAGGCTTCTAGGAAGCCACTAAGGATCGTTCCTGCTTGCATTCCTGTCCTTGTGTAAACCCTGCCCTGTCAGCATGGGTTGGACTTGAACTCAAGTCAGCTTAACAACCCAGAGGCGAGTGGCTGACACATCCAGAAGACCTGCGAAGCTGAATTGAAAAGGCCTGCATACAGACAGGCATTTGACGCAGTGGTTGAGCTGCTGCTTGGGACCCTCGTAGCCTGTATTGCAGTGCCTGAGTTCAAGTCCCAGCTCCACTTGTAATTCCAGCTTCCTGCTATTGTGCTCCCTGGGAGGCGGCAGGTGATGGGTCAGATGATTGGCTTCCTGCCTCCCACATGGGAGACCCAGATCTCCCATGGGAGATGACTCCCCACTTGGGGCAGGCTCAGCCCCAGTTATTGTGGGCATTTGGGGAGTGAATCCAAAGTGCGAGAGATCTCTGTTCATCTTTCTGTTTCTGCCTCTCAAAAAATAGATTTTTTAAAAAACCAAAGAACCCCCACGTGTCCTAGTTAAAAAAAAAAGTAATACAGGACCTGCATAATCCCACAACATGGGTGATGTGTCAGTAGTTACTGTGACTCTTGCCACTTTCCTTGTCTCTCCTTCCTCCAGCTCGAACCCCAGCCCCGCAGGAATCATCTGGGGCTCGTCAGCTCGTTGGTGCTCTAAGCGTTCTTGAGAGACCCTTGCAAGGTTTCCGGTTCTTCCCTCCTTCGTTCCATCTTCTCTCCACCTCAGTTGCCTTGTTGGAACTAGCACTTGGCATCAGGGCCTCTCCCTCTGTGTCTCAGCTTCAGAACATCTCCTTCAAGCCGAGCCAGTCGCAACAACACTCTGCACAGTGTGGCTGTGGAAGCTGCTTATCTAGCTCGTTATTGCATCCATTACTACGCTGTGAGCTCCAGCGCGAGGGGCCAAGTTCTCCTTGGAGGCCTGGCTCTGGCGGCGGGCTCCTCTGGCAGGGCCAGTGCTCCCTCCCCGAGAGGCGAGATCAAACCAAGCCTCTCCACCGCTGGGGCTCTTGGCATTTCTTCAGTGCTAGTCACATTGCCAGACCAATCAATTCCTGCTCCCTTAAAATTTCCCCAGGCCTCAGAGAAACTGCTCCCGGAATTCTCTCGCATGTCCCCGCTCTCCCCCGCCCCAGAGGTGCCAGCAGCGCTTTTGTTGGTTTGGCTGCGCACTTAGATCATTGAAGCGGCTTCAGATCCAACTGGGCAACGCTCAGCACTTCAGTGATGTCTTGGCAAGGTTACCATGTTATTACTTAACTGCACTGCTGCTCCTCAATAAGTGGGAACTGATTGAAATAACCACAGGAGTTACTGGATTCCCCTAATTTTAGCACCAAGTTAAAGCTCACTCCCACAGTTGGAAGTTAAAATAGGCTGCCAGCCCACAGAAGTGCCCACCCACCACACCTAATTGTCACACCACTGATGCCTGTCATGGCTGGAAACACGGGGGGTGGAGAGAGCGTTCTTAGAAGCAAGGCTCTTCTCCTTGGCAGATGCCTGCGGTCATTTCGGCCAGGCCCAGTTTCTTGGAGACCCTCAACCTGTGGGGTTCTCTGTGGCTGCTTCGGACACTAGTATTTTCCTCCCTGATTTGTTTAATGGTAGAGCAGGCACAGAGGACAGAGGATGCATCAGAGCGACTGCAGAGACCAGAAACTGGTGTTCGGGCTGCTGCTTTTAGCTGACTCATTGCTGGAGTCCAGCTGCGGGACGGTCAGTGACTCTGAGCCATCCAGGCGATTTGGAAAGCAGAAAAAAGCAAGTTAATCCAAGCTACCTTGCTCTCACATGGTGTCATAGCAGTCACCCAAAGCTCAAATGCTTCGATGTGCACAAAAGGAATAAATGTCTTCCATGCTTCCCCTCCGGACGTCCAATACTTTTGGTTTCTTCCTGTTGAGAACTACGTGTTACCAGGTATGTTTTGAGAACATTCTATGAGAAGTTATTTCGCATAGCGTGCCTGCTGCTTAGTATTTCTTATCTCTTTGCAGTTTGGTGTTTTCTTGCACCTACTTGAAGTCATAATCTACCTCTGTCATCTCAGCGTAGCACCATTTAGCACACTGTCAAGAGCAAAGCAGAGGAACTGAATGGGCAATTTTTTAAAAAAAGATTTATTTATTTATTTGAAAGGCAGAGTTACAGAGAGGGAGAGAAAGAGAGAGAGAGACAGAGAGAGAGAGAGAGAGAGAGGTCTTCCATTCACTGGTTCACTCCCTAAATGGCTGCAATGGCCAGAGCTGGGTCGATCCGAAGCCAGGAGCCAGGAGCTTTTTCCGGGTTTCCCACATGGGTGCAGGACCATCTTCCACTGCTTTCCCAGGCCATAGCAGAGAGCTGTATTGGAAGATGAGCAGCTGGGACTTGAACCGGTGCCCATATGGGATGCCGGCACTGCAGGTGGCGGCTTTACCTGCAGTGCTACAGCGCCGGCCTTTGAATGGGGGATTTTAAAGAAAGAGGAAGACACCTGTGGGATGGTCAATGACTATGTGCCAGGTGTTTCCTGAGGGGAACCTAGGCAGGTCCCAGAGTTCACCAAGTCTCCTTGGCAGTGGTCATTCACTTCTACCCTCTCCACTGCTGTGGCCACCATGCTCTCCAAGGATCATGGCCCCAGAATGCATAGGAGAATATGAGTCCAATAAAGTACAAGGAGACAAAGAAATGGACCATTTTCCTACAGCCATGGTGTTCTCAAGATTAGCTGGCTGTTCTCTAAAACCTACCAGGATTCCTATTTTGGGAAGTTGCTGGGATAGGGGAACCCCTTGCCCATGGAGTCTACTCCTTGCCTTCCAGGAGCCCAGTGTGGTAAGAAAGAGATGTGGGTTTGTTCCTTTCTTCTAAAGGAAATCCAATCCATGGATGTACATATTCACACATTTATGGAAACAGGCCAAGCTCACAACTAAATGACGAAAACGAAAATTAATCAGGGACTCCCATGGGTCTCACATACGGTAGTTTTGAATCTTTTTTTTTTCACTATAGTAATTGTTTTTCTTATTCATTTTCTTTGGTTGAATACACACACTGTAAGAAAAAATGGGGCTAGTGGCGCTGATGGAAATGAATAAACCCATGGAAACAGTGAAACATCTATAGAGATAAAGTTAGGAAGGAAGGAAACAAAGGTGATTTCAGCCCCTCTGTGGAAGGCCTGTGTACCTGTGCTGCCAGTGCTCCTGGGGGTCGGGGGCTGGCTCACTAGGTGGCAGGTGCTTCCTTGACGCACACAGAAAACAAACGCTGGGCCCCTGGTGCTGTCCAGGCGAGTTACATCTGGCACATAAGCACCACGCCCTGTTCCCCCCTTTCTAGTCTTTCAGAAGAGAGGAAAATGATCAAGTAATTGAGCCTAGAGTCTAAGAGGAAGCTTTTTGCCTTTTCTTAATTTACAGGGATTTGAAGTAAAAACCCCTCGGCATTGTAAAGTAGGGTGCTGTCTCATTTATTGAATTTTTGTGGAAAACCCAAACAGTGATAGGAAGCAACCAACCCAATAGGGCATTGGGCCCCGAGCCTCACTCCCCTTGGAGACACAACCACTGCACACAAAGACGGCTTTTCTTTTCATACCAGTTAACAAATGACATTAAATAAGATTCAAGTCAATCACAATTTTTTCTTAAGATATATTTATTTATTTGAAAATCAGAGTTACAGAGGGAGAGAGAGAGAGAGAGAGAGAGGTCTTCCATCCACTGGTTCACTCCCCAGATGGCCACAATGGCCAGGGCTGGGCCAGGTCAAAGCCAGGAGCCAGGAGTTTCATCCAGGTCTCCCATGTGGGTGCAGGGGCCCAAGCACTTGGGCCATCTTCTGCTGCTTTTCCCTGGCTCATTAGCAGGGAGCCGGATGGGAAGCAGAGCAGCCGGGAATTGAAGCAGTGCCCATATGGGATGTTGGTTATGCCACTACACCGGTCTTGTCAAGTCAACTTTTTAAAAACATATCTGGTGCCTTTCATTCAGAATGGAAACTCTTACTTAGAAAACTATGTTCTGACATGTTAGGAGTATTGCTTTTGCAAGCTCAGAGAAAATCCATGGCTTAGATTCATAGATGGTAAATCAAAAATTCCTCCAACATGGAGTGACAGGGTGGTTTTCTGTGTGATGTCAATGTAGCTTCTGTACTTGACATAGAAGTTCCCATTTAAAAAAAAAAAAAAAACTCAACTACTGCTCAATTTCTTTAATCAAGCAGAGTTATCTAGAGTGCTTTTTCGAATAGGCTATCAGGAATGGAATGGGAAGTAGTCATTAGGACTAATCAGCGGCGGGGGTTGGAGTAACCAGTATCAGTCGGGAGGGACTTCAGTGCCGCGGGGACCTTGCAAGTGGCTCAGATTCCTTCTGCTGTTTGCAGTGCGCCTCTAGCAGGGACACAACGAGTTAACGTGCCCAGCACGAATGAGACGTGCTGCTGGCTGGTAGTTCACTCCCGTCCAGGAAGGCTGCTTTGCTCACACACCGTTCTTTGTTGTGCTGAAGAGAAATAAATATACAAAAGCCTAAAAGTAAGAGTTCAATTCTTTATGTCTGGCAAAATTGTCAGTGCACTGTGGCTTGAAGATATTCCACTGTGCTTGCCTTGCGGGGTTGTTGGGAGGAGTAAGATCCTGCTCTAATATCTGCCGGGCTGCCCGCCATTCGCTTTATGGTTTGTAAAGATCTTATGTGTACTGGCTCGAGGTAGAACCCGACAGCATCAGTGGGAGGCACGGAAGACAGACAGCCCTCTCTCTTGAGAGGAGGTGACCTTGTGCTGCTGCTGCATACGCGAGGCTTTTGCTTTGGGAAGACCAGATTGATTGTGCTGTGGCTTCAAGTCGTTCACATTGCACGTGCGTGTTCATTACCGCGGTGCTTATAACAAGGAGAAATTGGAACCCCCGTGAGAGTTCTATTAGAGGAGTAAGCGTTCCACATCGAGAGTACGAGGTGGTGTGGTTTGCCTGCTTCAAGTCTGGGTTCCTCCACTTCCCGCCCGGCTTCCTGTTGATACACACCCTGGGAAGCAGCAGGGGAAAGACTAAGTACTTAGGGCCCCTCCACTGCCATCCAAGTGGGAAAACCAGATTGAATTCCTACCTCCGGACTTCAGCTTCACTCAGCCCTTGTTGTTGTGAGCATTTCGGGGAGTGAACCAGCAAATGGGACACCTCTCTGCTTTTTTCTTTCTTTTTTTTTTTAAGATTTATTTATTTATTTGAAAGTCAAGAGTTACACAGAGAGAGAAGGAAAGGCAGAGAGAGGTCTTCCATCCACTGGTTCACTCCCCAGATGACCACAATGGCCAGAGCTTCGCTGATCCAAAGCCAGGAGCCAGGAACTTCTTCCGAGTCTCCCATATGGATGCATTAGCCCAAGGACTTGGGCCATCTTCTACTGCTTTCCCAGGCCACAGCAGAGAGCTGGATCAGATGTGGAACAGCCAGGACTCAAACTGGTCCCCATATGGGATGCCAGCGCAGCAGGTGGCGGCTTTACCCACTACGCCACAGTGCTGGCCCTTCTGCTTTTTCAAATAAAATGAAAATAAACACATAAATTTTAAAAATAGAAGACCCATTAAACTATGGCACAGACCTGGATAGAATAATGTACAGCCTTTAAGAATTTTGATGTAGAAATATTAGAAATAAATTCATTGATGTCAAACTATAAAGTATTAATGAAAGAAGTTGTTGAAAGTATATTTAAGCCAGCATATAATAGTAGATTGGATGTGATCCCTCTGTGATACGGAAAAATACACGTGGTAAGATAATGGCTGTCTTTGTGCTGAGAATGTGTGTGACCCTTGTTTTCTTTGTCATGCTCCTCCCATTGTCATGTAATAAGAATTAAAAGTGGACTACTCGGCCGGCACCGCGGCTCACTAGGCTAATCCTCCGCCTAGCGGCGCCGGCACACCGGGTTCTAGTCCCGGTCGGGGCGCCGGATTCTGTCCCGGTTGCCCCTCTTCCAGGCCAGCTCTCTGCTGTGGCCAGGGAGTGCAGTGGAGGATGGCCCAGGTGCTTGGGCCCTGCACCCCATGGGAGACCAGGAAAAGCACCTGGCTCCTGGCTCCTGCCATCGGATCAGCGCGGTGTGCCGGCTGCAGCGCTCCGGCCGTGGCGGCCATTGGAGGGTGAACCAACAGCAAAAGGAAGACCTTTCTCTCTGTCTCTCTCTCTCACTGTCCACTCCTGCCTGTCAAAAAAATAAAAAAAAAAAAAAAAAAAAAAAAAAAGTGGACTACTCGGCATTTTCAACTGGATCAACTGTATTATAAAAAGTAGCGGGAAGCTTCAGCTCGCCTTGGGGCCAGTGAGTGCAGTGGTCCCCATACGTGTGGGCCTATCAGCTGTGGTCCTGGCAAGGATCTGAGTTCAGCAGGAACTAGGGCAGGGGAAGAGGAAAGGGAGGGGCGAGCAGGCGAGGGTCACAAGGTATCCAGGCACCAGGAGCAGTGGGAGCCCCGGTCACCCCCGGGGTCGAACGGAAAAGAAGAGGAAATGGAACTCCCATTTCCCCCACCCCTACTCCGGGGGACGGGGTTGCTGAGGACGGGGCCCTCCGAGCGGCCGTGGTGAAGTGTCACAACCCTGGGCACACACCAGTGACGCAGAGTAGAAATCCCCTGACATCTTTCCTCCTGCTGGGGCCGCCCATTCATGAAGCTCCAGTGGACGGCAGCGGGCAAAGGTCCGGGTAGCCAGTCTGTGGAAATCAGCATCCCAGTGATGGGCCCGGCAGTGAGCAGAGCACCACGTTCGTCTCCCAGGAGGGAAGGGAGGTCTCTTAGGGACCGGAGACACAAGGGAACAGCCTGTTGGGCAAAATGGGCTGAGCGATTTGATGCGATGTTCCTGCCTGTGCTTAGAGCTTCAAAGTGCAGGAAAGGGGTCACAGGTCACCTAGTCCAAACCGAGAATACGATTTCTTTGCAGAATTTTACACAAGGGTAGAATTGTAGATGTTTGGACACCAATAATACCATTACTGCTTGGGGGAAGAGGCGACTTCTGGGGAAAGCAAGACCTAAGTCACCCCAAGTCTACTTCACCATTTCCTGCTATTCCACCTTCTCCGATGTCCGCTTCCACTTCTACGGCCTCATTCCCCACCCCACGTGATGGAGTAAGGGTGACTGTGGGAGCCCACAGTCGGGGAGCATTTACCAGGTAGCAGGCGTTGCTTGCTCTTAGCACTCAAGAAGACTAACTCCTTCAGTTCTCACAACCACCCTCGGAAGAGAGGGACACTATTCACCACTCTACTGAGAGGCTAACGGCGTGGGTAATGGGGCCAGATTCCCTGGATTTGAATGTTGTTTCTGCAGTTGTTCAGCAGTGTGACTCAGTTTTATCATCTGTAAAATGGGGAAAATAATAGTGTAATCTCATGAGCTCATGATAAGGATCAAGTGAACAAATGTGAGAAGATTCTGAATTGGGTGGCACATAGCAAGCATTCAGTAAATGTTAGTTGTCATTAACCATTGTTCCCACTCAAGAAAACCAAGCCGTAGATCACATGCCTCAAATTGCAGCATTGATGAGAGCCAGGACTCTAATCAGGAAGTGGGCTCCTGGACATGGCTGCTCATCACCATCCATACTGCACAGAAGGACCCCTCATTGTCTCCTTGCCACCTAGAAGCACAAGCAGGCGGGACCACCCTACCTGGAAAACGAGTCCCTCCCTACAGCTCGAGGGATGATCCTTCAGCCCCCACTTCTTGTTCTCTCCTGCCAGGAGGAGGGGTGCAGAGCCAGCAGTGGGCAGCAGGTGGACAGGGGTGTGTGTGTAGTGGCTTCTACATCTCATATTCCTTGAGCTCAGACAGACTGGAGGCCAATGTGGTAGGAGCCTTGGGGACAGGGTCAGCGGGTGGCTTCTCAGTTTCCCAGATGTGCACTGTGGAAGTGGGCATTTGGCTCAATGGTTACAGCGCCACTTGGGATGCCCCTACCCCCTACAGGATGCCTGGGTTCAAGTCTTGGCTCTGCTTCCAATTCCAGTTCCTGTTAATGTGTACTCTGGGAGGCAGCAGGCGACATTCAAGGACTTAGGTCCTTGCCATCTACATGGGCTCGGGTTCCAGACTCCTAGATTTAACCTGGCCCAATCCTAGCAGTTGTGGGCATTTGGGGAATGAATCAATGAAAGATCTGTTTGTCTCTCTGTGTGTCACTCTTCCCTTTATACAAAAAAAAAAAAAAAGTCTAAGAAACTAAAGCAAAGTGTGTGCCATGGAAAGTCACGTTCAACAGCATGTCCCGCACAGCAACCTGCTCTGGCCCAGAGGGGAGGGTGGGGCAGGCCCCCTCCTGGCACGGAAGGTGCAAAGCACATCACCATGTTAGTTAGTCTGATGACTGTGTAGCCTCAGACGCTGTCACTGGACAGGATAATGACGAAATGAAGTGACCGACAGGGGAGCCCAGATGAACCCTGAAGAAGGCGTCAAGTCTGGGCCATAGCAAAGTCTCTCGTGCCTTTATCTCATCTCTTAGAAACTGGCTTCCCTGCATCTCTTTCTTTGCTTCCTCTTAGCCGGAGGCTCTGTAACTGGATTTTTTTTGTCAGTCTTGTCTTTCATTTTAGAGGGAAATACGATCAATTACCACCTACAAGAGAACACTCGGAAAGCTGTGTCACCAATGAGTCCAGCGGCCCCTGTGTAATGTCCAGGGCTTGTTGAGACACAGCAATCAAATAGCCAGTCGACAAATGCCTTTTCCTTTCATTCTTTTTTTTTTTTTTTTTTCTTGGCGAGGTATTCGCTGTACGTTAAAATAACAGGAATGCCAGCACATGCGCTCAGTTGCACAGGTTCCTCATAACCGAAGTTGAAGGAGACGGCCTGGTGGTCAGAAAAACAGAAAATCCTCCGGAGACCCCATACACTACTGAAAAGCACACGGTTTTAGCTGCCCAGTGTTGGTCAGTGTTCCATCTGCTCACTTACGTCATCTCCACACAGCGGCCTTCAGGAGGGCTCACGTTGGTGATCGCGTTGTTCACCTCTTACGTTGAGCTGCGTCCCAGATGCTGCCCAACAGGGCCCTGGCTGCTGCCTGGCATCCGACCCAGTGATCCACAAGAGTGCCTGGCCTCAGTCTCCCCATCTGTCAAACGGACTGCTCGGCATAGCCTAGATAATTTCTGAAGTTTTTTCCAACTCAAAAAATCCATGGTTTTCTCACTAGTTCCTGTCTGGAGAACTTTATTTATTTCTTTTCGAGTAGATAAATATCTTTACCTTGATCAGACATGACACGTAGCATAGACGTACCAAAATGTCATAGAATCCCATACATTTGTGCAATTTTTATATCTGCTAAGATCTTTCAATCAAGACAAGTTAACATCAAATACATCCAGAACATTCTCTAGGATATCACACGTTAGGCCACAATGCTGGTCCTAATAAATTTAAGACTGAAATCATATCAAGTGTCTTTTCAACTGAAGTCTTATTAAATATCAGAAAATTCAACAATATGCTAGTAAACTATTGGGTCAAAAAAGAACTTAAAAAGGACCTTAAGAAAACAACCCTGAGACAAGTGAAAATGTTTCCCAATGGCTTTAAAACGTGTGCTGCCCTGTGTCCTGAGTCCTGAGTTCACCAAGCAAATATTCTTCGCTTTGAACCAAACGTGGCAGCATGAAGGGCTGAGGAGCAGTGATGGAGTGTGGCGGAGGCTGGGCCTTTGCTGGCCCCTGGGGTGATTTTCTGGTGACTAGGAAACATGCCATCCTTGAGCGGAAGTGTCTCTTGGGGGTGTGGCTTGGTGAGCTGACAGTCCCTTTTATAAATTAGGATCAGGTGCCCCCTTCTCTGGGCAGAGGTGGCGTGAGCCAGGGTGCTCTGCTTGGTGAATGTAGCCCCACTCACTGCTCAGGCAAGCTCCCTTGAGGGCACCACCTCACAGCCCACCTGCAGACCCACTCACGTGATGGACGTCAAAACCTCACCGGGACTAGGCAGGAGCCTGATTCCTGAATGAGCAAACAAAAACCGCGTTGGTCCCAGTGTGAGTGAAGTTTGCTTCAACTATAACACGTGGGTCTCTCACTTTACAGAAAAAGCGTGGTTTGTGAATAGGTACAGGTGGGACAGTGTCTCAGTCTTGGTTCTCCCGAAGGCAAAGCCTGAGAAAGCAGTATGCTTGCACGGGTTTATTCTGGGAAACACAGGCACAAGGAAGGGGAGGACGAGGGAGGCTGCCAGTCCCCTCGGGAAGCAGCAGGTGATGGCTCAAATCCTTGAGTTCCAGCCTCCCACATGGGAGACCGGATGGCGTTTCTGGCTCCTGGTTTCATTCTGGCCCAGACTGGCTGTTGGGATATTTGTGAAGTGAACCAGTGGATAAACAACTTCTCTCTCTCTCTCTCCCCCTGTCACTCTGCCTTTCAAATCAATCAATCAATCTTACCAAAAAAGGAAGGAGGCAAGGGCAGGCCTTTGGTTCAGGACTCCTGTGTTCCATGTTAGGGTGTTTGTGTTCTACTCCCGGCTTAGCTCCTGATTCCAGCTCCTTGCCAATGCGGAGCCTGGGAGGCAGAGGTGATGGCTCAAATAGGCAGGTCCTTCCACCAACATGGGAGACCCAGGATGAGTCCCCAGCTCCCGGCTTCAGCCTGGCCCAGCCCTGGCTGTTGCAGCCATTTGGGAACGAAGCAGTGAATCAGAGCTCGCTGTTTTTGTCTCTACCTCTCAAACTTGTATGTATAAATATATATGAAAATGGAAGGAGGGAAAATTAGTCCATGGTGCTTTGTCAAGTTGGTCCCTTCTGTGGTCAAATGGGATGTCACCCTGCACAGACCTCGGAGAGCGGCAGAGCCTTTATCGCAAGCCTGCGCTCCTGAGACACGGAAGGAAGGATCCTCATTCTGGAGCTTCCGGCTCCTAGCTCCTAGCACCGATTTGTCGAGGGCTGCCTCTGGGGTGTTAACTCCTCAAGCATCCTGTGCAAATACAACGGCATGGTTAAGTTGATGGTGGTGCTGGCAGAGGCCTTGAGGAGGGGGCGCATCCCCATATCCAGGTGGCATTGATTCAGCTGAGGAAGGATCACTGATCCGTCTAGAGTAGGGGGCATCTCAAGTCCAAAACCTACCAGCAAGGGACCGAGTGCTCTGCCGAAGGGGATGTGTGCCCTGTGGAGGGCAGGGCCCACGTCAGTCTCTCCAGTGATAAACATTCGGTACAGCAGTTGCTGGATCCTTCCTGGTGTGGTGGCACTCATGCTGTTAGGGCCCTGCACATGCAGAACCTCTGACCCTGTCCCGTGTCCCCGCTGGTAGGCACACCTGGAGTGAGCAGGAAGAGAGGCTGGCTGTAGTTTCAGGATACCCTGTCATCTAGCTGTTTCATGCCACACTTGCATAGAAGGTCCTAATGGACCTTCCAGGAGCCCTGATATGCAACAGAGATCTACGTGCTGTGCGTCTGGAGCTGTAGGTCCATCTACAGCCACATGACTTCATGCACATGTCCTCTTCACATTTACTTTTCTGAGGCTTCTGATCCAACCAGCAAACCATCTTCCATACTCCCAGTGGACCCAGGTATACCATTAACTCAGACCCCTTCTCCCTTCCTACATGGAGAATAGGCAAATCCATTGTCGATGGCTCTACCCACTGAGAGAGGTGAACTTTTCTGATCTTAGGGCCACTCCTGAATGGACTGGTAGTAGTCCACCTTTTCCTACAACCAACTTGTTAAAGCAACCCATCTATGAACTAAGTCTAAGTTATTTCTTCTTTGGTTGATTACAGGGAATTATAAGGTCTTAAGTGTGAAATGAGCAAGAGAAGTAGATACAAGGACCTGGGGCAGATGGAGCTTACTTGTGCACTGTAGCTCTCTGCTTTCCATGGCATGATGAGCTCTGCTCTGCCTGTGCAACCCTGTGACTGACGCTGTGGATCTGAAATCATCTACCTTAAAATTCATGACACTCTTTCCATCCATCCGAGATGGCATTCATGTTCTGTCCCAGGTTTTTACTGCTTCCACTAATAGACTCTGGTGGCCACATGGTCACTTGATGTCCCATTGTCAGAAGATCCCTCTCTATCAGGGCTTAGGAGCTTAGTTCAAAGGGCATATAGTTTTCTGCTGCAGAAGGAAGACCCAACTCTGGAACCCCAGGACCTGTCTGCAGCACTCCTGAAAGTGCTTGACAGAGGCTCCATAGGCACACCACCTTTATTTGCAATTAATAGCACCATTAGGTCTGCAAGTCGTATGGTCTGAGTAGCAAGACCGCTTTTGCTGCAGCCCAGATCTGCAATCTTGCTCTGGCACTCAAAATTGGTGGCCTTCCAAATCACATATAAGAGGGTCAGAGCAGTATTCCCAAGAACAGTACATGCTATCTTTGATTACTAAAGACTTTCACCGGTTCTAAAACATGTAAGAATTCTTTGACACTCCTTCCAACAAGAGACAGAAGCCATGCCCCATTTCCTGGACCCTGGCCAGGCTTTTTGCTGCCTCACCCAGAAGAGTATGGTGGAAGATGCACTACGTGACTTCTGAGACGTGGTCATGAAAGACCATGTAGCTTTTCCCTTGTCCACCTGCCCTGAAGCTGCCTTACTGCAAAGAGTCTTTGCCACATGCAGAGGACATACTGATGTTCTGGTCACTGGTCCTCACAGAGCCTGGCCTTCAAGCCACCCAGAAGCTAGGAATGTACGTGAAAGTGACTCCAGATTTCTGCCCTGTTTGGGCCAACTCAGGCCATTTGAGTTTTCCCAATTTTCCACCCTTCCCCCATTGGAATTCCTCATCTGAGCTATGGAAGACAGAAAATGGCTTGAGTGACAATTGCCACAGTTCTCTCAAGGATGACACATGACTGATACCATTCTGGAGTCATAAGAGAGAAATTAGCTCATCCTACACAAACTCTGCCTTAAAGGACTAGGGTTGAATCCTGTTATGAAGCTGTAGTTCGAAAAGTTGGCAGAAACCCAAAAGTAGAGACAAAACATTCCTACTGTGTTCTGTCCAAATTCCTGATTCACAAAATCCATCAGGGTAAGATAGTGATGTTTACATTATAAATTGGTTTGTTATGTGATGACAGAAAAAAGAAATAAGGTATAAGATCTAACATCCTTCCTTTACCTCACAAATGTTATCCCCGCGTGCCTCAACTCACTGGGCTCCTAGAAATGTCTCTGATGGGACAAGTTGGGAAGTCTTTGTGGGGATTAGCTTGCTTCCTCTGACACACAGGTTGCTACTTCAGTTTACTGGGTTAAATTTACATGATGTGATCAAGAGTGTATTCCAGAATATTCCATATGCCTATGGAATCTTAAGCCAATTAAGATCCCTGCAGAATATTTTGTGACATTGCACAAGAGACTCGCATGGCCTTTGGCAAGATTATTGGTGTGTACTGATGTCCTTCCCACTTAAATGATACCTGCTTTTGATCCTGTTTATTGATGAAGGGTTGAAAAGAATATATTTGCCAGATCAATAGCAACATACCAAGTGCCAGAGGCTATGTTGATCTGTTTTAGTGAAGATATTAAATTTGGCTCAGCAGCTGAGATTGGGCCTACCACTGATATCCACCACAATCTGTCAGTTCATTTTTTCCAGGGTCATATAGGATGAAGAGATATGCTAGAAAACATCACCCCCATAATACCTTGAGGCTGCGATATGGCATCAATTCTCTCACAGAAAATGGTGTTGCATCAAGAACATTTCTTGGCTAATTGACTTGGGGTTGCATAGTGTCAGAAGCTTCCACTTGGTGCTTCCAATCCCCATGGCTCTGACTCAATAGGCCAGGGAACCAGTGGAAGGGTTCTACCAGCTACTTCATTTATCCACCAAAATTATACAGTTAGGGAATGGAGAATCACCACAGAGTGAGTGCATGGGCTCATTGGTTTCACTTTGAAGTGTGCTTGTACCAGCTCTCGTTTTTCCAGTTCTACAAGTCCAGTGCCACCTGGCTGACTGCCCCTCTGTCTTACCTCCAGGAATACTCTGGTCTTGTATCCACTGCCATAGATGCCTGAGGGTCAATGCATTCTCCAGCCTTGTTTCCCACTGTAATAATCACATACCTTGCTTCTGTCACTTAAGAATTACCACCTGGCCTCTGGCATCCCAGAACCGTATCTTCCTGATGGAGGCTAAGGGCCTAGTCTCATGGCAGCATCTGTTGCTATCAACCCCACTTTAAAGGGACAACCACCATGACAGTGTCTCGAAAGATGTCATTTAATGAGAGAATCACATGCAGTAGCCATTTTCCAAAGAAAAGAGCTATTCCCCCAGAATGCCCCCGCCCTGCCGTGAACGCCACCTCCTGGTATTCATGCTGTTTTGCAGTCTCCTTTGGTGCGGCTGTGTCTTTCGTAGCTAGGTCAGGAGAAGCACTTGGAAGTCTGCCCTGGTGTCGGGGAACACTTGTGAGGAGGCCCAAGGGATCCACTCGAAGTGGCCACTTGGGAAGATCGTGATAACAGCAAGACCCAGACTGTTCCCAGCCCAGATGCTGGCCATGTGAGTAAAGGAACTTCTCTGGAAGAAATCCCATGGGAAAGAACAGAAGATCCAGACAATGAGTGGCCTTATTTGTGGTGAACCTCCATCTTCACTCATTCTAGCTGAAGCCACCCCCGCTGAGGCCACAGACTGTGTCGAGCAAATTCCAGACTCAGAGAATCATGGGCATAAAACAATGATTGCTTTTTTATGCACTCCATTTGGGGCTGGTTTGTTACATGGCAATAGATACCTGGAATGATATTTGAAGCACATGATAAATTAGTTCCAAGTAGAGTGTGTGACATTTTAAGCCACCTTCTCTAAGTAAGCATTCAAAATGTTTCTTTGTGTGGATTTCAGAGAGGGCCACGCGTTGTGCCTATTGGCTGGCCTTAGCTTGGGGGACGTGCCTGACCCTCCCACAGAACTGGCAGGTGTCTCGGAAGGTGGCCTGGTTGGGAGCTCTGCCTATCATGGATGTGCTGAATTTTAGGGCTTCTGCTAGAGGGTTTATGAGTGACACACACTGAAAAGGAAAATCAGGAATGTGGTGGGAGACAGATGGGGGAGAAGGCGACAGGCCAGAGGCTGGGGGAGCAATAGAAGACTTAAGAAGCCCCGGGGGAGCGGAGGGTGTGGGGGGCCATATTCCAGTCCTCGGGGAAGTCTGTTTGTGAAGGAAGCTGTGGTCTGGCTGATGTCTGGTCTGCTGTCTTTCTTTGCTGTGGACACCAGCAGGACTCTCTGCTAACCAGAGCAGCCTGGCTGAGTAGCTGCCTTCATCTGTCCACAGATTAAACTTCCTCTTTCCTGTACCCTCAGACCTTGTCCTCATTGTTTTGATTTGTTGGCACTGGGGACAGGGCCAGAGCCTTCAGTAACAGAATTACTCTTCTTTGCTCTAATTTGAGTGTTCTACTGTCTGATCAGTTACATTTGACTCCTATTTCTTCGTCCTATTTTTTCCTACTCCAATGATTAAAACAAGATTTGGAAATCAGCTACTTTTGTTATGAAGGGTACTTTTGGGTTAGGTCTTAGTTGCAATGGTTCCCCTAGGGCAGCACCATGAGTCCACCCCAAGAATGCCTGTGGAATGACTTTAATCACCCTCTGCTGCAGCCTTGAGTATCCCTGTTTGAGTCATCCGCTCCCAATGTCTGGGTAGCTGCAACTGCACTTTTAAATAGCAACAAGTCTAATTAATGTGATGAAAGAAAAAAGATATTTCACAACTGCCTCTAAGGATGGCACACTGGGACAAAAAAAGAGATGAGCTGAGCAAGAGTGGGGATTTCATCTGGCTTGTAGAGGAAGCTCACCGTGGACTGGGTGGGAGAGACTTGGCTCTGCAAGCACGTCTGCGAGAAGGGCTGAGAGGTCTTAGCTGATCACAAACGCCATCTAGGCTCCAAGTAGCATACTTTTATGAAAGGACTTCATATATCCAACTAATTTTTAAAAATTTCCAGTGAAAGAATGTCATTATCCAACTAGACATTGCATTTATCCAAATACATAAACAATGTTTATTCTGGTACATTCCATAGCTATTCCGGGAGCCAGAACAAGCCAGACAACCAGAATATTGAGGTGTTTTTAATTGAAGTTGTAGATCAGAGAAACTTTGTTTCTCCTGCCCATATATCTATTCCTGGAAAAAAAAAAGTACTGATGATCTCTATGTAGCAGGAACAGTGCCAGGGAAATGAAGATACATAGACTCATTTCTGTTTCCAGGTACTCACTATCTGATGTACAAGCAAACAGATCATTGCTACTCAACTCTGGAATTCAATATCGTAATTTCTACATGTGCAGATTGCCCTAGAACCAGAAGAGGCAGTGCCTAGCTCTTGCTGAAAGGGTCAGGGACATTTTTTTCTGGAGGTAATGCTTACAGTGATACTTAAATTATTCCAAAAGTTAGTGCTTTATTAGATGCATGTGAAGAGGAAAGGCATCTGGTCCCAGGGAACAACGGAGACCAAAGCGTAGCATGAAAAGATAGAGTGTATTTCAGAGGCAGCAAGTAGTTTTGTGAGGCTGGGCTGTAGGTTGCAAAAGGGAGCGGGCAAGGTAATGGAAAGGTCACAGAAGGAGCTGTTCAGTCTCCAAGGAAATGCAGATTCTATCCTGTGAGAAACGGGGAGCCACTGAGAGAGTGCTCTGACAGGAGAGTGGAGGGACCGTGGGATCAGGACAAGGCAGGACGCTGTCGCAATGCCCACGGAGGAACTAGGAGAACCTGCGCTGGGGTAGTTGCCATGGGGAAAGGCAGACAGACCCATCAGGACCACGCTGTAACTCAGTGATAAACTCATCAGCTTCCGCAGGTCACAACCGCTAATGTTTCATGCAGGCGCCTGTTACTTCATCTCCTCCTTCCATTAGCACTTTTCATCAGCTAACATGCCCCAGTAGTATGTGTTATTTACTGTTTATCTGTCCCTACAGAATATATATAAGCTCTAGGAATGTCAGGGATGTTTGGTTCACTGCTGTATTAACTGCGCATGGCATGTTATAGGTAACACGATTGTGCTCTCCTTCATGGAAATTTGTACACTGGTCTTGTATTGTTATGGAGAGTAAAATTCATTTAACAGAATATTGAATGGTGAAAAGCTGAATGATTTCCTCCTAAGTCTGGGAACAAAGCAAGGATAGCATTTCTGTTCAACATCATGCTGGAATTCTAGCCAGTGCAATAAGACAAGAAAAAGAATTAAAAGGCACTCAGAGTTAAAAAGAAGGTATAAAAGTATATGGGTCATCTGTGTAGACAATCCAAGAAAGCTCCTAGAAGAAATTGCTTAGTAATGTTGCAGGATACAAGACCAATATAATCAATTGCATTTCTATATATTAGTAACAAAGAATTTGAGAATAAAGTTTAGATAATATCATTTATAACATCAGAAATGTGAAATAGAGAAATCCAGCAAAGTACACGAGATCTGCACACTGAAAACTATAAACCATTCTTGAGCGAAATTTCAAAACTTAAGGGAAGAGATACACTGTGTTCATGAGTTAGAAAATTAAATATTATCACAGTATCAGTTCTCTCCTAAATTGAGTTTGTCAAAAATAGAGTATATTTGAGTCTTTTTTCAACCTGCCAATCTCTGCCTATTGATTTTGATGTTTAGACAATTTAATTTGATTATTGATATGGTTAGACTTAAATCTATTATTTTGCTACTTGTTTTCAAATTTTCCCATCTGTTAGTTGTTCCATATTTCCTCTCCTGTCTACCTTCTGATTGAGTATTTTTAAAAATATTTTATTTATTTATTTGAGGGGCAGAGTTACAGAGAGAGGGGGAGACAGAGGGAAAGGTTTTCCACCTCCTGGTTCACTCTCCAAATGGCAGCAACAACTGGAGCTGGTACAATCCAAAGCCAGGAGCCAGGAGCTTCTTCCAGGTCTCCCATGAGGATGCAGGGGCCCAAGCACTTGGGCCATCTTCTATTGCTTTCCCAGGCCCTAGCAGAGAGCTGGATCAGAAGAGGAGCAGCAGGGACTAGAAATGGCACCCATAGGGAATGGTGGTGCCACATTTGGAGGATTAACCTACTGTGCCACAGCGCCTGCGTTCTGATATTTTTTGTGATTCCATTTTTTCTCTTTCGTTGTCTGCTGAAGACTCTTTGCTTTGTTATACTGCAGTAACCACACAGTTTAAGACCCCTTCATAGATTACATCCCTCTTTCCCAGGCTTTGTGCCATTTTTGTCGTAAATCTATTATATACATTGTCAAACCTACTCTGTTATTATTTTGTTTAAATTGCAATTTAATTTTTTAAAGATTTATTTACTTGAAAGGCAGAGTTAAAGAGAGGCAGAGGCAGAGAGAGGTCTTCCATCCACTGGTTCACTCCCCAAATGGCCAAAATAGCTGGATCTGATCTGATCCAGAGCCAAGAGCCAGGAGCTTCTTTCAGTCTCCCACACGGGTGCAGGGGCCCAAGGACCTGGGCCATCTTCTACTGCCTTCCCAGGTCATAGCAGAGAGCTGGGTTGGAAGAGGAGTAGCTGGGACTAGAAATAGCGCCCATATGGGATGCCAGCACTGCAGGTGTTGGCTTTACCCACTAAGCCACAGTGCCAGTACCTGTAATTTACCTTTTAAAGAGATTTATATCATTTTTTAAAAGAAAAAAAAGCTTGCACACTTGCTCATGTTGGAACTGTTTCCGTGCTGTCCATTCCTTTGTGTAGATCGAGGTTTCCACCTGGTGTCATTCCCTTCTGCAAGAAGCTGTGCCTGTGACCTTTTGTGTAGTACAGATCTGCTGGTGCCACACTTTTCCTCTTTGTATGTCTGAAAAGCCTTTATGTTACCTTCATTTCTGAAGGATATTTTCGTTGGGAATAGTATTCAAGGTTGACTGGTGATCACCCTCCAAGGTTTTGCTCCTTTACTTGCATCATTTCTGCTGAAGACCTGCCGCCATTGTGGTGTGTGCTCCTTGGTATATAATGTGTCGTTTGTATGGATGCTGTTTGGATATTCTCCTTACACTGGTTTTGAGTAATTTGTTTGTGATGCTCTTTGGTTCAGAATTATTTTTGATTCTTTTACTCCAGCCTCAGTTCTACTCTCCTTAAAGGTATCAATTTCCTGAATATTGGGCCACTGGAAGTTGTTCCACAGGTCAATGCGTGTTGGGTTTTTATTTGTTTGTTCTGTTTTCATCCTTTTTTCTTCTTCTTCTGTTTGTATGTGATAATGTCTGCTACTATCCTCAGGGTTCTCAAAATTCTTTTGTGCAATTCCAATCTGTCACTTAGTTCCTCCCGGTGGCATGTTCATCTTAGAATCAGTAGTTTGTGTTACTAGAAATTCAGTCTCAGTCTTTAAGATATCTCCCATGTCTGTACCTCAGTAGTTGGCCACAGGTGCTACAGCTGTAGTTATTGTCAGATGGCCTTGACCCTGTCAGTTCTGGGTTGATTTTGATGGGAAGCCGTTTCTCCTTATTGGTCCTGGTCTCCTGCATCCTAACATGGCTGGTGATGTTTTGTCATGCCACACTCTGAATTTTACTTTTTTTGAGTGATAGCTGTTTTTTGTATTTCTGTGAATATTCTTCAGCTTTGTTAGGGTTGCAGTCCAGTTGTTTGCACACAATTTGCTCCTCTTCCCATCCTGTTTTTAAGGTTGGCTAGGTGTGATCCAGAGCTGTGTTTAGTCTGGGGCGAGCTGGTTTTCAATGCTGAGAAAAGAGCCTTGGGAATGCTCTACCCCGTGATCTGAAGATCAGGAGGTTTTGCAGTTCGGTGGTGGAAGCAGGCATTGTTCCTCCAAGACTGGCACTTTCCTCACCATCCAGTTTCCTGCCACGCACCTGCTGTGCTGAGGATTTAAGGAGGACCCTCTATAGCCCTCTCCTGGTAGGTATTCTGTCTTTGGATAGCTATGTCTTCTTCAGAGCTTTGTCCAGCCAACTCCAGCTGTCCTAGTCTCCAGGAATCTCATTTCTCAGGACTTTCACTAGACTCCCATGCCTGGATTCTTGGCACAGGGGCTGGAGGACTCTCTCCAGGCAGTACACCCCTGAGGGACCTAATCTGTAGGGACAGTCGTTGGTTTCAAGTCTCTTGGGAGTCATTCTTTCCAGCTGCCAGATATCCAGTGTCTTCAAAATTGTTTCATGTGCTTTGTACATTATGTTGGTTGTTCCAGGAAGGAAGCTTAAATCTGGTTCCTTAACTCCACAGTATCTCTAAATTATTAAAAAGGAGGAAGAGGCAACACTACGTGTCTTAGGTATCCTGCTATTTGCAAAGACCTTGGGTGCAGAAATCAAGCTGACCCGTCTTCCTGACACCAGATGACTGACACAGGACTTTGCATGTTGTGGGTGCTCAGCAAATGTCTGGTGAAACGTTCACAACGTGCTTACTTCTTGCCTTACGCAAGAAAGAAATGCCGAACAGAGTATGCAGTACGGAAACATTGAGAAATGGTGATCTGTTATGGGAAGTGCTCAAGCGGGGTCGGGGAGGGTGGTGGATCTGCATTCTGGATTGTCCAGAGACAGCCTTGGTTTGCTGCTGGTTTTCCTTCAACACTTGTCCATCATCTCCTTTGCCATAGGTAAGACATTATAAAAATAATTACTAAGGACTCTGGGTTATTACTTGATTATGAATGATTCTCTCTCTAGATATCTCTCTAGAAAAGGATATGCCTCTTGAATGCTTGCTGCAGCTCCTCTCCTGATTACCCACAGAGCAGCAGGTGGGAGGGAGGTCTGGATACTACTACCACCAACCAGCTGATTTGAAAACAGAAATCCTCCCAATTCAGAGGACTTGTTTTAAGACAACATCCTTGCACCATCTTTGTTGCCAGACAACATCCTTTCCCTTCAGGATATTCGGGAAGGTTAAAAAGCCCAACTATTATTTTCAAATGCGAGTCTTTAAGAGGAGGCAGGATGAAGACAAAGGAGCAACTGTCGGCTTCAGATAACACGGCACAGGCTTCCACCCTGGAAGGCAGGACTGAAGTCGGAGCTGCTCAGCAGCGGAGGTTAACAATAAGAAAATGGAGCGGGCATCCCCATGGCCCTGCTGATCAGAAGAACCTGGGCAAGCACTGAATTAAATCGGATAAGCAGGGCTTCAGGTGAGCCAGGCAGTCCTCCAAGTAAACAAGACACGGCCAGTAACGTAACCTCAATTCAGATAAGAGTTTCTGGATAAAGGAGTTTTAGATAATCAGAGCTTTACAGTATAAACAACACCAGGAACATGCGAAGCGGGAGGAACTCAGGTAACAGGGAGCCCGGTATCTATAACCATATTCTGTTCGGCTTCAGATGATTAAATTTCTAAAATGCAGCTGGGTAGGGAGGTGAATGAGATAGAAGAGGTGGGGGAATTAAACAATCTATCCAGCCCGCATCATCAAATGACAAAATGTGCTGGAGCTTCATGGTTGGGGAAGAAGTCAAGACAGAGTAACAGCTGTAAAACACAAGGCTGGAGCAGCCTGGACAGGCAGGTCAGGGGAGAGAGGGGCTGAAGGGCTTCATCAGGGTGGAAGGACTAGCCGTTAGGTCCTCTGGTGCTCTCCCACAGCACAGAGGAAATGGGAAGGAAATGAAAGGGCTGAGTGAGCCCAGGTGGGTTATTGGGTGGGTGCATACAGACCTGGTTAAGACCAACGATCTCTCCACACCACCACCACCACCACCACCTCCTTGTCCCACCCTCTCTTCTGGATCCCAAGTCCCCAGCCAGCCCCCTTCACCATGCGGCTGGGAACCCCAGGGCTTGAGATCCAATAGAATGGAGAGCCCTGCGGTTGGGATCCAAAACCGGTAAAAGGATCAAATCCAGGGAAAAGCGAGAGATGTGGAGACGGTCCTTCCAAGAGGAGAAAGGAGAGAACCTCAGCCAAGCCAGAAAACCACAGATAAAGCAGAGGGCAAGGGCTCCCTTTCTTTCATGACCTCTGAAGGTCTCCCCTGTGTGCAAGTTCTCCCGTGGGCTGAAGGCAGCAGGAAATGAGATGAGTTTTTCTAAGAAACATATTCCTTTTTTGACTGCCTCTCCATATTCTGAGCAAGTCTAAAGAGAGCCTTTGTGTGGTGCCAATTTTCCTTTAACACCTCTCAAACATTTCCTAATACCCTTCACCCTCTTTCCTATGCAAAGACGGAACAGACCTCAATTGAAGAGCACTGGTTGGCAACTGTGGTTAGCGGGAGTTCAATCATGGTGCTTTGTTTTCACAGTATTTATTTCTATTCATGGCAAGCGCTCTGGTTTTAAATTTACAGTAGCTGCATAGTTTTCCTTAAAGTAAAAGCTGCGAAAGGAATTTATTGCATTGAAATTCAAGTGGAGTGATTTGAAGCTGATTATCGAAACAAAATTCATCACTGACCTAAATGCCAAGAAAATGACAGGGTGATATGTTAGAAATAAATGCTGGTCTGGGAATCAGGAATCTGTCCCAGACTCGGGGTGCAATTTGGGGATATGGCTATTTCTTTGTAATTTTTACTAATTAAAGATGTAGAGCTACCAGCCAGTACTTGGTATAAGATGACCAAGTTCTGTCCTGTTGATAAAGTTCTAATCAAAGGCAAAGAAATCAATGTTTTAGTGAGTCTGTGTTAACTCTCATAGGAGCTCAGAAATAGAGGTTGTATGAAGACCTTTGTCTTTAAAGAGGCTGTTGGATCCCAACCACAGGTCTAGGTCATTCCTAAGGGACTTCATGGTTCTAAAACGCTGTGCAAGGATTCAGTCTGAGGGCTAAGAAAGGCAATGATGTGATAGAGAAGACTAATCATAGATTATCACATCAAAATCTCATTTTCCTCATCTCTGCCTCACCTGCCAAGCAGGTAGCTTGGAATGAATCTATTTGAAGTAGAGGTCAGAGGCCACGTGTAACCATTTCCCTTGTCACCTAGACCTTTCCCTCCTAAGGAAGAGTCCATCATCAAAAGCTTCACCCCCTTTGTCTTTGGAAGGTCAAAGGAATTGAGGCCTCAACTACACGAGACGGGTGACATGGGCTTGGGGAGCAAGCTCACGGACTTTGCTTGGCCTGCAGGGGAGGGGCTGCACCTCCCACTTCTGTGGAGCTTCTGCTAGTTGGTCCTGCCCAGAGATTTCCCCATCTGTGGAATCCCCAGAGAGCATCACTTCTCTGCATTCCAATGAAAGCAGCAGGGGTGAGGACAGGAGCTTGAGACACTGACAGCCTAAGCTCAAATTCTGTTTCCTCCAAGGAGCCACCATTTGACGTAAATTTTCACATGCATCTTGCACCAAAACTGCATGGAATGGGTTCAATGTCAGGACAGTTGCTTTTACATTCAGAACCTTTGTGTGAATTAGAAGTGCACATGCTTCCTACCCCAAATGAAATTAGATACCCCATCCTCAGGGCAATGCAGTCTCCCACCCCCGGGCCTTGGCCAGCTTTCGGCACCACCTGCCCCTGCACTGGGTGCATTTGTCAGGGGCTCAACCCACCAACCCTACATGGTGGCCTGACAGTCATCACCATTCTACAGCCCAGAGAAGTTAAATGTTTGTGTTTTTAAAAGATCACTCTGGCTGTTTTGTAAAAAACGGGTTGGAGGAGGATGAGCTTAGTTGCCTGGAGCTGTTAGAAGCCTACGGCAGCTCTTCAGGTCAGACATGACTGGCATTCAAGTGCAGGGGTTGGCAGTAGGGATGGAGAGGCTGACAGGTCTGGGGACAGCTGTAATGGTTAGAGAGAGAAAGATGATGAGGATGTTAATAGACCCAGGGCACAAGTTATTTATCTAAATTCCTGGAGCCAGGAAAATTGACTACATTTCATTCCTACATGGTTATTGTGAGGATCAGAAATAGCATAAAGTTGGAGTGGGCATTATGGTGTAGTGGGTTAAGCCACTACCTGCAATGCCTGCCTCCCATATGGGTGCTGTTTGAGACCCAGCTGCTCCATTTCCAATCCAGCTCCCTGCTAATGGCCTGGGAAAAGTAGCAGAAGATGATCTAAGTGTTTGGGCCCCTGCCACCCACGTGGGAGACACAGATGAAGCTCCTCCTGGCTCTTGGTTCCTGTCTGGCCCAGCCCAGTTCGCTGCAATCATTTGGGGAATAAACAAGAGAATCGATGACCTCTCTCTTTCTCTCTCTCTCTGTAAATTTGCCTTTCAAATACATAAATTAAATCTTCAAAAAAAGATAGCATAATAAAGTGCCAAGCCCATGGCAGCACCTTGGCCAATAGTAAATATCAATGTACTAATTACTGAGCAGGGTTTGAGATTGCTGAGTTAGACAAGAAGCCCTGGTTGGAAGTGGTTTCACCACTTAGTGAGCACCAAGTCAGGCTCCCCCTATAACTTTTAAAGGCAACAGGTACTCAACCCCACGGCCATTCAGCTGATCTGGGGCATGGGGTCTTGGTGTCAGGTCTTTTTTTTTTTTTTTTTAAGATTTATTCATTTATTTTGAAACTCAGAGTTACAGAGAGAGAGGAAGAGACAGAGAGAGAAAAAGAGACAGATAGCATCCATTTGCTGGTTCACTTCCCAGATGGCTACAACAGCCAGGGCTGGGTCAGGCTGAAGCCAGGAGCCAGGAGCTTCATCCAGGGCTCCCTCATGGTTGGCAGGGTCCCAAACACTTGGGCTAGCTTTTACTATTTTTCCCAGGGCATTAGCAGGGAGCTGAATCGGAAGTGGAGCAGCTGATCTTGAACCACAGCACATATGGGATGCCGGTGTTGCAGGTGGCAGCTTTACCTGCTATACCACCATGCTGACCCCATTGGCATCAGCGTTTTGAAAGCTCCAAAGAACGAGTCTGTGGAATCAGATGAGTCAAGGGGAAATCCCAGTGATGACCTTCCCTCTGTCTCATTCTCAGATTTCCTATTTGTAGAAGGAGGATATAAACACGGCCCTTTTGAGGTTGTGTGAGAAGCAGCTAAGCTGTCGTAGATGTTTCAGGCTACCTCTGGGGGCTCCTCTGGCCCTGCCCAGCCTAGCATTGTCACTGGCCCCCAGTGCAGGCTCAGAAGAAGTTGCTGCCCTGACCGTGGGATCCAGAGGTAGCGGGACATACTGGGGCAACAGAGCAGACCCGGGCTGAGAGGTCTCCCCACTCATCCCCTTGTTTAGTCCTTGCCTGTCTCCTCCACTGCTGCCCAAACCCAGGCCCAGGGAGCAGTCTTTCCAAGGGCTCCTAGGGTGAGCTAGGATTTGAATTCCATCCTGCGGGAATCCAGTGCAGGCCATAGCTTATTATGCTGGAGAAAGACTCGTCACCAAAGAGCAGAGCAACTGTCTGTCCAGCCGTGAAGCACTGGGCGGAGCCACCCAGTAGAGGACAGGCGGGCGGCCAGCAGCAGGCCAGGGAAGGCCCCAGGAAAAGAGTTCAGTGGTGCAGCAGGGGCACAGTGCGGGGTTGGGGAGAGCTGGGGGAGTAGATGGGCAAGCTCCCAGGCGCAGAGGGTGGAAAGGATCTGGGTACTGCTGACTTGGGGGTGAGCAGGCCCTGGCCAATGTAGCTTGCAGCTGGGGCTAGGGAAAGATCGTGCGCCAGCCAGTTCAATTAGAATGCATGGGAGATGCCGAGTGTTCCCTAAACCTCTTCTTCATTCCAGTTGTCTGAGTCCATCCTCTCCTACAGGTCACATCCGTGACCTTGTCTGCACGCCCTCCCACGTTCTGGGAATTTCTCCCCCATCCACAAGTTTGTTGCGGGGGAGAACAGCCATACTCTTGCAAGATTACCTGTGCTCTTTGCAGGGGGATTTAGAGGTAAACCCCTCAGAGAGAGCAGCCGCTCTGGTCTGGGAGATTCTGACTTTCTCCCCCTGTGCTGGCTTTTATCAAAGCAGGGGATCTGCTGCTGGTCAGATACAATTGCCTTTGGGTACTGCGCCAGGGCCCAAGGACGTCCCACACCACTGCCTGGGAATGCCAATTTCTCAGAAAGAATTAGAAATCGGCACCAGCAGCAGCTTCCCTGCTAAGTAGAAAAATTACATAATTCCTTCTGCACCACTGCGTTAGGCAGATTTTTTTCTCTCTTCCTGAATATACAGTAAATCCCGAGAGGTTTAAGCCATGGTGTCTCTCCTTAAACACAATATTGAAATCGCTACCAAATTTAAATAAAAAAATAAATTCTGCATCGTGCTAGGAGATTCTCCTGCCAAAAACTCTCACACAATTAACACACTAGCAGAATGTGTTGCTAATTTCATGCCACTGGAGTCTTTCCTGCTTCAGAATATAGAAACAAAATCGGGTCAGAGCTCCAATAATAACCGGATTTTGCTAACATACACAGCCCTGCGCGGTGGATCTGTTGTAGGCATGAGTGAAAAGTAGAATCACAGTGATGCAAGAAATAGCTTACCCCTGCAGAGAGAGCTGGAAGAACTTGTCTGCAGCTTCTGGGGGGGGGGGGGCGGGGAGAGAGAGAGAGAGAGAGAGAGAGAGAGAGAGAGAGAGATTCAGTTCTGTCCAAGCCCAGAACTGTCCTGTTGGCTGGGGCGGGGAGGGGGGCTACATTCTCAACTTCCGTTGTCCATCCTCATACTTTTACAAGGGAAGAACCTACCAGGCAGAAAAAACAGGGAAATACGAACCCAATAAATGTAAGAGAGCTGCGATTCCCCCAGCTTCTCCCTGCCCCCCACCTCTCAGCCTTCCTTACCCTGGAACTGGTCTTTTCCATAACAGAAACAGTGATAATGAAAATATTTTGGCAGCATTGGGGGCGGGGGCGGGGGAGTTTTCACATCGTGACCCTGACCCCCGAATCAATTTTCTTGATTCTTAACCTGACCTTGGCCTCCACTCTCCCTAGCGTTCAATATCCTTTACAATATCTTGAACTTGGGAGACCTTTCCTCCTCGCCTGGACAGCCAAGGCAGATCACACCAGGGGAGCTCGAGAGAGCCAAGACGGATCCTGAGCGACACAGGCTCCGTGCGTTCTATAGGGTCTCCTTCGCACCCAATGCCCAGCGGGCGCAGGCCAGGGTGGGGGCGGCCTGAGCTGCGCTCGCTTGCTCGCCGGCTTCCGGGCTTCAGCGTGCGGCTTCAGCAGCGCTGCGCTCGCCCTGGGATGCGGACGGGAGCGCGCCGGGACCCGCATCCGTCACCCATGGGCTCGCCCAGTGCAGAGACTGGAAAAATTGCGCACATTACTCCGTGGCTGCTTGCATTAATGCCAGGGAGGGAGTGTGCTGCAAAGAGAAAGTGCCAATTTCAGCACACATGTTCAAAAGAGAAGGAAAAAAAAAATCGTTTCCCAGTCCGGGATGCTGGGGGGATGGAGGCATTTAAAGGGGCAGTTTGCCTTTCAGAATCTCGAGCACTGGCCAGGAAAATAAGGGCCCAGCAGAGACAGGACTGCGGGGGCAGCACGCATCTCAGAGAAGAAGTTACTGGCAGGGGCTATTTTTCTGCAAATTAGTTTTCTCCGAAGGGTAACGGTGGGGGAGGAGCAGAGGAAAATGAATGGGAGTTCGTTGAATAATCGCGTATTGTTCTGAGGGCTGCGGTGACCTGTGCGCTGATGCTCCCAGGGGCTGGGACAAGGGTCCCGGAGGGGGTGTCGAGGCGGCGGCCCTGGCGCCCCAGGGATAGTGGCTCCCGGAGCACAGGCGAGAAGGGGCTCAGTCTGTAGGTGCTTCCGGCCCGGGACTGCCCAGGTATCCGGGGAGGACAGCAAGAGCGCAGGCCCCCAACTCTGCGCTGGTCACCAAGAACCGAGGTAAGGGGCAGGGCGGAAAACCACAACAATGTGGCCGGAAATGACAGGGCTAGTCTTCCCGGGGATTCCCAGCGCCAGGAGCTCAGGAGCGCTTAACACAGGGCCGCAGGATGTTTATGCGATAGGAATGGATCGATTCATCTCGAAGTCTTCGTGCCTCATTGTTTCCAAGCTCGCGTTCTGCTTGGAAGGCTCAGCTGTGCTGTTCCTTCACACATTTCATCATTCTAAGCCACTGCTTCTCGGTTTCCCCCACCACCACCCAAAGCCCCTATCCCCCCCCCAAAACACAGAGGAGCTACAAAGCATAAAATCGAGGCGTCTGGGGGTGAAGCCGCAGAGTCCCTTAACAAGCGAGAAGCTTCTTTTCTAAGATTACGCTTGTGTAGCTTTCAAATGCACCTAGGACGGACGGAGATACTGTGCAGTAGCCTGAACTATCTCACATCACAGACCGCATTTTTAATCCCTTTAGTTTCTGTATTGTTGGCTATGTGGACTGCTCAGTGCCTCATGGAGCAGCCCAATCTGTATCAGAAGGGAAAAAAAGGACAGTCACCTATTGAGAGGAATCTACTCCACGCAGCCAAGGCTTATAGCACGAATAAGAAAAAAAATCTAAGTCATAAAATCAAGGAAATGGAGTCATTATAATCAAGGAAAATGGAAACGTGAGGAAGTAACAGCCAGTTTAATCTGTGGTTCCAGACGCACAGGGCCATACCCCAGTTGGGAAGCATCGCGGGGAGATGGCTGTTGTAAAGTGGTGAAATCTCGGCTCCCCTGGCTGTAGTCACCTCCTAACAAAGCGCTCCTGTGCTGTCAGAGCACAGTGGAGCACCAGGTACACAGCAGGTGCTCTATAAATAGTTGCTGAATTGCAAGTTGATGATGATGCTCTGTGTTCATCCTCCTCTTCAGGTGGCCCGTGGGGCATGGGGAATCCGGGGGGCCCACCTCTCCCCACCCCATGAAGGCAGCCAGACAGCTGGGAGGATGCAGCAGGCCAGAGCAGCAGGCTGGATCTCCTACCCCAGGTCAAGCTCTGGGCTGCCCTCCCATCTCTGTCACTGGCTAGTTGTATGATCCTGGAATCTACCTTACTGTGTTTGCAGCATCAAGTGCTAGCCTGTGAAAGAGCTAATTTAACAATTCTACAATTCTGTATCATTAGTTTTTTTTAAAGATTTTATTTATTTATTCGAAAGTCAGAATTACACAGAGAGGAGAGGTAGAGAGAGAGAGAGAGAGAGAAAGAGGTCTTCCATCCGATGGTTCACTCCCCAGTTGGCCGCAACGGCCGGAGCTGCGCCAATCTGGAGTCAGGAGCCAGGAGCTTCCTCTGGGTCTTCCATGTGGGTGCAGGGGCCCAAGGACTTGGGCTATCTTCTACTGCTTTCCCAGGCCATAACAGAGAGCTGGATAAGAAGAGGAGCAGCCAGTACTAGAACTGGTGCCCATGTGGGATGCCAGTGCTTCAGGCCAGGGCACCAACCCACTGCGCCACAGTGCGGGCCCTGTTATTGGATTTATTTTCAGGGGATTTTATGTCTCACCAAGTGGGATGATGCTATTTGAAGGCTGAAGCCAGGGGGAGGATGGGGGAAGAGATGTCAGCTCTTCCCTTGTCTCCCTGAAGCCTCTCTTGCCGGAAGCTAGCAGTGAAGGACTGCCATCTAAAGAGCTGTCCGTGCTGGTTCCCTTGGCCTTATGTTGGGAAGAAAATCCCCAAACTGAACACACACTGCGAAGTGTGGTGAACACCACCAGTTACCTTACCAGAAATTCACCATGGGTTAGGTCATTCACGAGGCAGGTCTCAGAAATCCAGTTTTACATTTCGCTTTGCGAGCTGCAGGGGTAGCTTTCTAGTGTGCGGCTTTCCCGGCACAGGTGTGCAAAGCAGTGAGCAAGCACTGTCATATTAAGGCAGTGTGTTCTAACGCTAGCCCAACTTGTTCGCACTGATTATTACAATGACCCAGGCTTCAAGGTCAAGTCGGGAGGTTTCGGAAACAAAAGGAAGTGCAATATGATTTTACGACTGCAGGTTTTAATGATCAGGCAGAAATGCACACTTTTATGTTGTTCAGTAAAAATGTTGGTGATTCTTAAAATGAAAATGTGGTGTTTTCCACTTGGAAAAAAACCTCAAAACTTGCAAAAATAGATAAATCAGACAGTTCTGTTTTTCATTATAAAAGGATTTTTGCTTTCTCCAGTGATTCACCCCATGGTTCCAGCTTCTTAGAAGAATCTCAAATATTATTTGCTCTCCCTTCCCCCTAAGACCAAATCCAAGACATCTGAAAATATTTTAAGAAAACATGGAACACCTCTGCTGTTGATGTAAGATCTCTTTCCTATGGCCGGAAAGCCTTGAAAATCGTCACGCGTGCGTCCATTTAAGGAATGCCGTCAAGCCCTGGCGTACAGCAGGCTAGGTGCTGGTGCTGGGGACAGATCCCGTTCCCCCAGCACTCCTCCTTGCTCTCCACGGCTTCTCCTTGTGTCCCAGATGCTGGGGGAAACAGTGGATCTGAGCCGTGGGAGAAGGGGCTGATGACATTAGGGTGGCAAGGGACCGCCTCCAAGAAGAATGTTAGGTTGAAGTCATAGTCAACGGTCCACAGAAACCTCCTGCAACTCTTGGAGACTGGCTTAAAGCAGACGGTCTGAGAGTGTGGTCCTTGGAGCTTGCTGGAAAAGCAAACCTCTGGCGTCCCTGCCCTCACCTCTTGAGTCAGGGTCTCTGGGGATGGGATTTTTAAAAATTGCATTTGAATCATACTCCAGGCGATTTTTCTGCATGTTAAAGTAGGAGAACCATCGACCTGAAGTTAATCAGGTTTCACTGGCTGAAGTCCATTAAGAGTCTTGGGTCTCATCTTAATAGTATTGCCAACTGAGTTCTAGCACCTGCCCAGTGCTGTCTCCAGTTTAATCTTCAAAACCACACAAGGGTCTCCCAGCCAAGCCGTTTATGCAAAGTTCCGACTCTGGGAGAAAAACAGCAAATTCTCAGTGATCATCAGAAGGGAAAATATTTGGACAGGTAATTTTAGGAACCGGCTATGGATCACTATGTACAATCATGAAGTTGAGCAATTAGGTTTGGAAAGCCACAGCACAGAAAATAATTAACCTACAAAGTAATCATCTTGGAAGTCCCAAAGCTAATGATTAAAATAAACCTGAAACAAATGATTGTTTAACTTCTAAGCT
The DNA here is from genome assembly GCF_051225735.1 of Oryctolagus cuniculus. Taxonomy (NCBI): domain Eukaryota; kingdom Metazoa; phylum Chordata; class Mammalia; order Lagomorpha; family Leporidae; genus Oryctolagus; species Oryctolagus cuniculus. The sequence goes on from NC_142880.1 coordinate 82,383,358, forward strand.
CTGCTTGTTTTAGTCACAGTGTGCTTCAGGTGTGAGCTCCAGGGATTTCCTCCTGCCTGCAGAGACTGGCTTCAGGATGCCGGCACGTGGCCGTTGGTCCGCCTCCCGTCCCCCGGTGTCGCCAAATGCCACTCCAGTCTGGGTCAAGGAGGTTGGCAGGGCTGCTCAGCCCTGCTCGGTGCCGAGGTGTCTCCAACCCCGGGGTGTAGCCTGCAGCTGGGGTGGGCTTCAGCCATGTTGAATCCTATGTAACCCTGGAGGGCGAGAGATGCTCGCTTCATTTTTATGCAGCTTGCTCTGCACTTTCGTTGGCGGTTTATTATTGCAAAGCATGGCTCTCCCCTCCCCCACGCGCCTCTCCACCCAAAGAAGTGAATTAATAACTAGAAAATGAGACAGAAATGAGATCTAGAAGGGTCTGGGCTTCTGAATGTCACTGTGAGCCAACAGCAGTGGAGAGAAAAGGTTCCTTTCCATCTTTATGTACAGGGCTGTCTGTGCATTGACTTGTTTCCTGACACATGAGCCATGGCTTGAAAAGAATTCAGGCCCCAGCAAATTTTGCATTGAGCTTCAATGTGGCCTCTGGGATTGAATAAGGGCAAATCTATTATACTGTTGCCATGGAGACCCTGGCACAACTGCTGATAAAGAGTGTCTGATGTTTGGTAGGCCTCGTAGCTGGTACATACCATTTAAAGGACGGTGTGTGTGTGTGTGTGTGTGTGTGTGTGTGTGCTTAGCATGCATGTGTGAATCTGCACAGAGCAAGTGTGCCTGCATGGGTGGGTGGGGGCGACCGAGGGAGATGAGTGGAGAACAGGGTGCCGTGGGGGAGGAAGGAAGTGAGGCTGGCTTGGCAGATCATGAAGGAATGCTCTGTATTTTTACAAAGAATTCGTGAATACTTTCTTGCCTCTCAAAATTAATTCTGCCTTCTAAGAATCTACATGTTAAACAGATGGGGGCAGCAGAAGATACACAGACTCTCCCCTCGGCCCCCGTGAAAGGAGTCTGTAATTCATCTGAAAGAGAATTAAGCTAATACAATAAAAGTGAAAATGCGCTCTTTTGCGACCTCTGATGAATGCTGCCTCTTTTCCACTGTCTGAGGATCGATCGTGGGCCTGCGAGGCTCGCCCGCGTTTGCTAGGGCGAGTGAGCAAGAGGACGGATTTTAATCATGGAAATGATTTCCTAACCACGAAACAAAGAAGGCCGGTCTTCCTTTCACATGCGTGGTCTCAGTTTTGCCATTACTGATTGTGCCTGTCCAGTCTTGAGGAGGCAAATCCCACAGTCCCCAAATGCCATGCATGCCACACCTCCGTTTCTGTTTTGCCGTGGTCAGCCTGAACGACTTGGCACCTTTTTTTTTATTGGTGCCCTCCCCGCCATCAGCGCTGTTCCCGGGCGAGAGATGGCACTGGGAATCCCAAGCCCAGCCTCCTGGTTGGTGGTGTGTGAGGCATCACCTAGAGCGAGCGAGCGCGCTGTAGAGCGGGCGGCTTGAACAATGGGAGGCCGGGCAATCTGCGGCGGTTGATAGGATTATTATTATGGCAGAGCGCAAAAAGCGCTTGCTTTCTTTTCTGCTGCTTTGCAGACCTCATAAGGCCTCTCTGTGATTTCTGCATAGTTAATTTGTCAGTTTATAAATTACCACATTATGTTAACGCTGAATGCTTCAAAACACAAATATATGCACAGAGGGCTTGAATATTTGAAGTGTTTTAGTACTATGGGGAAATAATTTTGTTGTCAAGCTGTGGTAGATATAGAACTGCTAGGGGATACACGGCCATTTCATCAGGACTGTGTCGATGATGGCCTCTGAACATCCAAGAGGGAAAATCATCTTTTATCACTATTGTGTACCGTGCCGGTCCAGATGGAGGATAAAACATGCATGAGTTGCCCGCAGCTCTGAAAATAATTATACTCATTTGCCAGAAATGTAGAAAGTGCATCCAACCAAGTTACCACCCATCATAGTGACACTCCGTTTGCATACTGATGAAGTTTAAAGCCAGAGACAATGGCATTGGTATCAATAGCGGAGGGGGGGCTGGGCGCCACCAGTGCCGCAGGATTAATAGCGCCATCATTTTATGTTATGCAGCCTTTCACTTATGCTGCATATCAAAAGACTACTGCCTCTGAGGTTCACCTCGCTGTTTATAAGATTACAGTTTGCTTTAAGACTCTAAACATTAGCGTGGATTCTTTGCAGGTTCCACATGCGAATGCAAAAATATCTGTGTCTGATAAAGTGCCTGCAATGTAATTATGGGTAAATATGTTTGGATGCCATTGTCAGTGCCTGCGTGTGCATATATGTATTTGTGAGTGTGGGCGGGTGTGTACAGACCCACATCCACACGCCTGATGTTGGAAGACTGCGACGAAGATGAGAAGATGATATGCGCATGCTAAGTCCTCCTGCTACTGCAGAGTCATTGATGAATGGGTTTTTTTTTTAAAGTGTAGAAAGAGAATGAATACAAGTAGGACCCAAGAGAATGATTCTTTATATTGCAATCAGCTAGGCTTATATGTACTTGCTTTAATAGTAGAAATCAGCAATAAAAAGCATACACTTGGTTATTTAATCCTTGCTGAGTAAAAGAGAACGTCTTATAATGACCTCTCAAAAAATCAGAAAATACTAGATTATTTTGATATGCCTCTCGTTTCTGGGCAAATAATCAGCACAGCCATTGCCAGGTTAGCAGATTTCATGAAATGTTTGAATCCAGCAAACACGCATGTAGAACTACAAGGCCCTTCTCTCATGCAACCCAGAATTCTCATAGGTGCTCCTCAGTTTGAAAATAGCCCAATCACGATGTTGTCACGATGCTTATTTTTAAGTAATGGTTTTAATTAAACCCCCTAAAAAGGAAACAGTTCTATAGCCCTCTTCTATGGACTGTACTCTGATGATTACACAAGTGCAGGTTCCCTCTGGTGTCATGGGGGCCGGGATAACAATCTCCATCTCATCACGCGTGAGAGACGCCGTACTTCACTCTGCACAAGGCTTCCTTGCAATCAGAGGAAGGGATATGCACTGTGAAATTATAATACAGCAACCAAGGAGAAGGTATTTCGACTGAATTGCTTCAAAGACAGGAACGCAATGCAGGATATCACAGAATGTTTTTATAGGGCAACAAATAGAGATTATTCCAACCAGCTGGGGTGGGCTGGACCAACAGACTCTACAGGTCTTCCAGGTCTGCTTTTCTTGGGATGGCCTCTGACACACAGAGGGCCCAGGGCATCCCCACAGCTCCACCGTGAGCAGTTGAGAGCGCGCGAGGCCGACACACAGGAGAACTTCCACGGGGGTAGGTGGCAGGTAGTACTCTCGGTAAACTGAGTGCAGGAGGAGGCGAATTTGGAGAAAGGATGTTTTGCTTTCTCTTGTTTTGTCTATACTGAGGACATCTTCAGAGTAATGATAAAAACATGAGCATAGTCTTGAGACCGTCAAGTTTAAATTTTTCAAGGAAGTCCAGGCAATGCTCATGGGGTCAGATACTTCTGAGAAAAACAGGCACTAAATTTATTTTAAGTGTATTGAGAAATGAGGCCAATCTTCTTGTCTTCAGAACTATTATTACTGATTAGCATTTGCATACCAGAGTTTTTCACATGGTCTCAAAACTTAAAGGAAAAAGAGTGGACAGAGAACCAGACAGATGCACGCACACACACTCACACACACACACGCACATGCACACAATCACACATAAGCTAAGGAGGTAGAAGGGCCAGGAATGGCTTTACAACATGGAATCTGTGTGTATCTATCTTTAGTTCTTGTTACAAGTTAAGGAGTAGATATGGACACCTATTTTAGAGGTAAAGAAACAGAGGCCTGTGACAATCAGTAACCCAAATTCATACAGGTAATAAATCAGAATGATTCAAATGTGAGTGTGCCTGACTTCTAAGCTCACACTGATTGTAGAATACCAACGTGTGCCAGCTCGCCAAGAATCTATCAAAAGTCCATAAAGTGCTAAATGCAAGGAGACTTAGTAGGTAAGGCCTTCGTGCTGAGAGAATGAAGTGAAAAAGACCTATGAGTCAGTGATGGCGACAACAATGACAGTTGAGTACGCGAATGTCTGGTGCTCAGACTGAAGCAGTAGTCAGAAGGTGTTGGTGACCCCACTCTTGAGGATCAGCATGGAAATCCTCTTCCCTGTGTGGTTGGGGTCCATGCGTAAGACACCCAAGTGTCCTGTCGAATGCATGACCTTCCCTTCTGTTTATTTGCCCTACTGTCCTCACGGCATCAGAGGACATTAAAACACGCAGTGAGTGTTCCCTCCCCTTGTCCCCTTTTCTTCCTGAACAATTTGGTCCTAAAGTCCTAGGTGAGGCAGGGCAAGGTTGACATCTGCTTCTGAAGAAGCAGAGAAGCCACAGATGCACAGAGCGGGTGTCGAGCCTGAGTGGACGGGGGGTTGCACAGAGAGCGGCAGAGTTGCTTGACATAGGGTGTCAGAGCCGAGGCAAGGTAGCCCATGTGTCCACAAAGGGAACTGGCCCAGTGCAGAGAGTTGGAGCCCAACCAGAGGGAGGAGGAGGTCCACGGTGGGCAGGACAGCTTGCTTTGGTGAGTCAGAGTCCAAGCAGAATGAAGTGGGAATCCTTGCATAAACACAACCCAGTGTGGGGTATCACAGCCCACTTAGGGTTTGGAGGCTGACCATGCAGAGAGGTGGCTGGGCAAGGGGTGACAGAGTCCACGCAGGAAGGGGATGGGGAGAGGAATAGCAGACCGGTTACAAACAGAAGTGTTAACCAAGTAAGTAAGTCTACTTAGGATAATGTCAACTAGATTATTCACGGCTGGAGAAGGGAGTTACAAATATGGAAAGGGAGAAAACTCGCACAGACTTTGTGGTGTTGATTTGGAATTAGAGCTATCAGCATGACTCATAGTTTTCACTGTAAGTATATTTTGTAGAAAGAAATCTGAATGTAACAGACATTCCTTAGCTCTTTCTGCAATGAAAAACTAGGAGCAGGAATAATCCAATAGTTCTCCACTGAAAGGAGCCAGGACTCTTTGGAGAAATGGCTGGTTCCTTGGCTGGGGCTGAGAACACAGAAGGGGAACTTGGGGCATCCATTTTGCAGAAAGGGTAGCTGATCAGAGAGAGGTTAGATAACTTGTCCAGGTCACACAGCCAACGACTGGGGAAATACTGAAACCGAGACTGTCTCTACACTCAGATTGTTGGAAACTTGGCTTCTGAAGTTTCAATTCCACAGAGACAGCAAGTGGAAGCCAGAGATGATGCATTGTAACTGAGACTTATACAAGAAAGACAGTGTGAAACTCTATTTAAGAGATCAAATTCCCAAACAAACTCTGTCACACAGGATGTTTAAGGTGTTGATGATTTCCCCACTCTGATTTTTGTTAATAAACAGAATCACCACCAAGCCTAATCCCCTGGGGTGGAGGAGACCTCCCCTGCCAACTGAGCAAGTCCATGGCTGCATGCAGCAGTCATCAAGCTCAGAGGTCAGTTCCAGGAGGACATCAGAGACCTGTTGGGGGATGTGAGTGCTTTCTGAGCCCCACCCCTCAATAACTGTGCAAATCCTTTGTCCAAATCCTTAACCACTTTACTTGGGTTTCTTTGTAAAGTAAGGTTCTTGAACCAGATAATCTCTAAAATTCCAGGGTGTCATCATCATTCTATTCTGCTTCTTTTCTAAGGAGACTGAAGAAGCCTTGAGAAGTTTATCCAGTTGTTAGTTTTAGGCTAATGCATTCTGCCCTGTTAATGGACTGTTTCCCAAGCAAGATAGTGGGTTAGCTCACCAGGATCACCCACTTCTGAGTGGACCTCAGGCCTGGAACGCTGTCAAGTGGCCATATGAAAACGGTGGATGAAGTAAGAAGCTGAAGATGGAAACTCTCAACCACAAGGCCAAGCTGTTAAAAGTCAGTTCCTACCCTCCCAATATTAAAGTGCTCTCTCTTTCTCGGGGATGACATTGTAGCGTAGTGGGTTAAGCCTCCCCTGGCATCCAGTAGGAGGGCCACTTTGAGTCCCAGCTGCGCTACTTCTGATCCAGTTCCCTGCTAAGATGCCTGGCAAAGCAGTGGAGGGTGGCCCAAGTGCTTGGGCTCCTGTCACCCATGTGGGAGAACTGGATGGAGTTTCTGGCTCCTGGCTTAAGCCTAGCCAAGGCTCAAAAGTTTATGGCCATTTAGGGAGTGAACCACAAGATGGAATATCTCTCTTGTTCTTTTTGTCTCTCCTCCTTCTCTCTGTAACTATTCCTTTCAAATAAACAGATACATCTATTTAAAAAAATGTTCTCTCTCCACTTTTCTTCCATTCTCTCTCTCTCTCTCTCTCTAATAATTCACACCTTTCAATCTCAATCAGATTACCAGGAACACCATGAACATTACTTTATCTCATAGTCTCCTGATACAAAGGAGTGTTTTTTTTTTTTTAAAACATAAACTTGTTAAAATTCTGAAGCAATCACAAATTTACAGAAAAGTTGCTAGTAAAATACAAAGAACCCTACTCCCACCCCAAGCCATTTGGACCACATGCTGTTGTTTTTGGGGATGCTGGGTGGTCAGGCTGGCATCTTAAAAATCTAAAGCATAAGGATATTATGAAGATTAAATGAGTTAATGCATGTGGTAGGCAAAATACTCCCACCCCCACTTATAGAAAGGTAGAAAACTAGAATGAATTATGTGTTGGTAGTTTGGAATTGGCTGTATTCAGTGTGAGTCTTGATTTCCAACAGAAATAGAAATCAAAATCGTTGTAATGCATACTAAGTTAGCCCACTGTAAGAACCAGTAGTGATGATCTTGGTCTCCAATGCCATTTCCTGCCAAAGGGAGCCTGGGACCCTTGAACAAATGGCTGATTCAGGTCTGTGGCAGGGAAAGCACCTGGGAGCCTGGAGCACCTTCAGGGATTAGGAATAAACTCCAGGAAGCGTAGGTCTAAGCTAAGCCAGCTTGAAACAGATCCTGCTGGCAAAATTGGTGGCAATTTAAGCAGCAAAATAGATAGATTATGACCCATGATTAAAATTCTCAGAAATAATGAAGAGTGGATTGAAAGTTTGATGTTACTGGGTATATATGCAGTTTCAAAATACCTCTTCCAAAAATTATTTATTAACTATGAAAGAAAAAATAGTGGTTGCACCAGGAAAGTCTTTCTTAGTCTACCTTAACTAAGTCATCATTGTGAATACTACCAGTAGTAGGACAGCTAAAAATTGTGCAGTATCTGATTAAATGCATGGAAAAGAACCCAGTATCACCTCATTTGTGATATTCCTGCATAAAAGGATGAGGAAACATCAGAAAAATTCAAATTAAGGAACGTTTTGCAAGATAACTGGCCTGCAGTTGTCAAAAATGTCAAGGTCACAATGTCAAGCCCAGATGGAGGAACTGCTCGAGTTGACAGCTAAAAAACACAGCAACTAATTGCAATCTAGAATTCTTAGGCAAACCGGGTTCTTCTCCTACAAGAGACAATTTGGATACAACTGTCAAAGCTTGGGTGGAGTCTGGAGAGTAGAAATATTAAAGTACCACATCGTGAATTTTCTAATTTTGCTGGTTATATTGTAGTTGTGTAGGAGAATATTCATTTTTAGGGGAAATAAGACACCCTTGAATCCCTGGAAACCATGCATATATCCCTTACCTGACAAAGAGACTTTGCAGGTGTGATTAGGTTATTATTTTGAGATATGAAACTGTACAGAATTATTCAGGGGTAATCACAAGGATCCTATTAAGTGGAAGAGGGATGCAGGAGAGTGAAGAGGCAGAGAAGGAGGTATGTGAAGGAAACATAGGTTGGAGTAGGGGCTGGCACTGTTGCAGCCTGCAGTGCCGGCATCCCATATGGGCATCAGTTCGAGTCCCTGTTGTTCTGCTTCTGATCCAGTTCCCTGCTAATGGGAAAGCAATGGAGGATGGTCCAAGTGCTTGGTTCCATCCACCCATGTTGGGGATTGGAATAAGCTTCTGGATCCGGGCTTTGGCCTGGCCTGGTCCTGGCTGTCCCGGCCATTTGGGAGTGAACCAGTGGATGGAAGATAGCGCCCTCTTTCTCTCTCACTCTCTTGCTCTCTCGCTCTCTCTCTAACTCTACCTTTCAAATAAATAAATAATAAATTTTTTAAAAAGGTTGGAGTAATGTGATTTCTGGAAGGGGAGAGGAGCCATGGACTGTGGGCAGCGTGTAGAAGGCGGAAAAGGGAGGGAACAGAATCCCCCGCCTGTGGAAGGGATGCAGCCTGGCGGATTGCTCTCATTTTAGTCCCATCAGACCCACTTGAGAGTTTGACCTCTGAAACACCGAGAGGGTGAATTTGAGTTTGCTTGAGCCACTGCATGTGGGGTCATTTGTCCCAGCAGCGATAGAAAACCAATAGACTGATGGGGGTGCAGCACTTGCAGCAGTACCAGTACATCATAAGTGCAACCATCTGTTTTCCTGTTACCACTGTTGTTTTTAGTCTTTCAAAAGCATTCAACTTAGTTTTCAAAGGAACAATAACTTGCTTTGCTTTTGTACTTAGTTCCGTGGATTTCAACAGTACTTGATACCATTGCATATCTATGGTACAGGTGGTATAGAAAGGCTTGTCAGGGCTGGCACTGTGGCTTAGCAGGTAAAGCCGCCACCTGCAGTGCTGGCATCCCATATGGGCGCGGATTCTAGTCCTGGCTGCTCCTCTTTTGATCCGGCTCTCTGCTATGGCCTGGAAAAGCAGTAGAAGATGGCCCAAGTCCTTGGGCCCCTGCACCCACGTGGGAGACCGGGAAGAAGCTCCTGGCTCCTGGCTTTGGATCAGCGCAGCTCTAGACGTTGTGGCCAACTGGGGAGTGAACCAGTGGAGGGAAGACCTCTCTCTCTCTCTCTCGCAAATAAATAAATAAATAAATAAATCGAAGGAAGGAAGGAAGGAAGGAAGGAAGAAAAAAGAAAGAAAGAAAGAAAGAAAGAAAGGAAGAAAGAAAGGAAGAAAGAAAGAAAGAAAGAAAAAGAAAGAGAAAGGCTTGTGAATCTGTCAGTGCACTGACTATCCCACCCCACTCTGGGCTTTTGGGTGCTGACCATGTGGACTGCATAATGAACTTTTAAAAAAGATTTTACTTTTTATTTATTTGAAAAGTATAGTCAAACACACACACACACACACACACACACAGATCTTCCATTTCATGGTTAACTCCCCAAATGGCTTCGAGGCAGAGCTGGGCCAGGCTAAAAATAGGAGCCTGGAACTCCATCTGGGTCTTCCACATTGCCCATGTGCTTTCCTCCACTGTTTTCCCAGGAGCACTAGCAAGAAGCTGTATCAGAAGCAGAGAGCAATGCCAGCGTTTCAGGTAGAGGCTTAACCCTCTGTGTCAATGCTGGTCCCTATATTGTGCTTTCTTGCACGCTGTTGTATGTTCCTCCAGTCTGGTCTTGAGGTCTCTCATGGGAGTGGCAATCAACTCTAGCCCTGCCCGGGTGGGGCTCCAGGGCAGGCAGTCATGGGTGTTTGTGCTGTGCCTTTCACAGAATACTTCTCTACTCTGACAGTGGACCTAATTCTTAAGTGTCCAAACTCTAACCAGGTGTCCCTCCCACAGGAGACTTTTTTATACTGGCAGATGCCCTAGTGGCTCTTGCTGGATCTGCGTCCAGCTCATGTCTACCAACATAGCCACCTTGTAGGGGACACTCGACCTGGGAGGAAGTTGGGTTCTGGCAGAGCTGGGGAGCTATGGGCCAGCTCCAGCACACACTGGCTACAAACATCGTTTATCTTGATTGACTGGAGAAGAGTATTGTTTTGTCACAAAGCATTTTTTTCAGCCCATTACTGAATCATTTGAGTCTGTTTCTCAAAAATATATAACTCATTTAGTTTCTTGTATTCCTAGAAAATGTGTGTGAGCTTTGTATCACGAACCTAACGTGATCATTGATATAATGAACTGAACCTGTACTACTGGCATCTAAATCTTAAAAGGCACAATGGGAAAAAGAAGAAAAGTTGAGCTTATATTGCTATAAAATATTCATACGCTTAGTATTATAGTTGATCTGGTTTTGGAAGTTGCAAATAATCACTGGAAGCCGTACTATATATTTATTTTATCTGGCAAAATGATCAAAGAAGTTAAAAATATTATTCTTTCTTGACATTATTTTAAAAGCTTTTGTTATAAAGCACTGAATGTATCACAAAATATGATCTTATTTATACATGCAAAAAAAAAATCAGGTGCGGATGTGTCGGGCAGGTAAGATGTGGAGTGAGTAACGCCAAAAACACATAAAACCCCTGCAGCTGCTTCATTGCTTACAGATCCCGGGGCTAAGGGGGCAGCATGCCCCACATGTTCATGGGAAGGGGGCAGTCATCTGGGACAGGAGACTCTTCAGCAGGTGGGGAGGGCGAGCTAGAGAGCAAGGTGGGGACGTTTTAGGGTCCTGTGTGTTGCTTCACTTAGGGAGTTCTAAGTGGAGGGTTTAGGCTTGGGTTCCACGGGGGCACAATGTGACTGAGACGTGGTCCCTTGGGCAAAAGTGTGTGATCCATTCAGGGTTGGGGGGCCGTAGAGCAAGTGAAGCAGGTTGTAGCAGCAGTGCTGTAGAGGGCTCGTCTCGGGGGGGGGGGGGGCAGGTGTACAAGGTAGGCACCAGGACTGAGCACACTGAGGAACTGGAACAAGATGGAGAACCGAAAACTGTGTCAAGGGTGACTAAAGCCCTGCTTCTGGTATGAGAAAATCAAACCCGTGTTCAAAACAGATGCCAAGATAACATAAAAGTCTAATTCACTACACCCAGAGATGCTGGGCAGGAGATCAGAGGGAGGAAGAAGAGGGAAACTGGGGCATTTGTGACCCCAGCTGCCATCCTGCTGGCCAGTGAGTCAGCGGGGGCTGCGTGTGTGTCCCGAAGGCTGCTGCCCCTGTTGGGTGGCCCTCTTGGTGGCTCTCTCTAGTAACCATCGCGTGCTTTTGCCCCTCAGGCCTACAGATGGGAACATTAGCCTGTGGTTGCTGCTCCCGGTGCTCCAAAATCTTTATTTTCAATGTGTTCGCAAGTCCTTCTCATCCCTCGTTGCGTGCACTATCCTGCATGGTTCATGACTGATGCAGGAAGGGCCCCATTCATTTCCACAGCAGGGAGAAGAATGTCCCTGAATCCTACAAGGTCCCCGAGTGGCTTCAGTAGGCATGAGTGATCAGCACACCTTGGGCATTGAGGAAAAGTGCTGGAAAGCACTGGCCCAGCTGGTGAGCCTTGCCGGTGTCCTCCGGGCAAAGACCACTAGAAGCACACCTTCTAATAGAATTGTTGGGTGTATTACTTGTCGCTGTGAAGGAGAAAGTGCACCATGGACAATGGCAGGGAAGACGAGAGTTGGGCTTATGTTTCATGGTTTTGGAGAAGATTTAGGAAGTAGGACTTTGCTCTGAATTGTAGGCTGTGCGGAAGTGGAGGCAATTCTATGATTGTGTGTCCCAATGATCTAAACTATAGGGAGGCCAGAGTAGACCAGGGATAGAGCTGTCACTGATATAATTGGGAGAGAAGAATGCTTAGTGTTTTGTGGTTTGGACATTGTTCTTGTTTTTGTCTGCATTTAGATATGATTGCAAGTGGTCATGTTTGTGTCTTGCTTTATCACGCCAGAATGGCCTAGTCTGATTCGATGTTCTGTTGAGTCAGCTTACGTTCACTAGGGGCCTTGTCATCGGTGCCAGGCCAGCTTCTACCCACACCAAGGTCCCACTGGATGTCAGCAGCTGCTCTAATCTTGCTTAGACTCTTTCATGGAGGTTAAAGTGTGTGACACATTAGAATCATCCAAAAAGCTTTTGAAAATGTAGTTCCCAGGGTCCTGCCTTAGAATCAGTCTCCAGGGATAGGACCCAGAATCAGCTTTTTAATCAGCATGCTGCATCATTCCGATTCACTCCGGAATTTGAAGGCTGTTGTAAAAAGAGCGATGTCACAAATCGAGGCTCGCAAACCTAGATTTGTGGCAACCATTCACAGTGTGAGGTATCAAGCACTAAACTGTAAATTTAAATTTCCATTAGTGTCAAGTTCCAGCACCTGAATGTTATAGAATTTTAACTCAGTGGAACTAGCCTTTGGATTTACAAGGTTATCTGCGCTTATATCTCGTGTGTCAGTTTTAGAAAAAACTTAACCAGGAAGGTCAACCTATACATAAAAGAAGAGGAAGGGCTGGTCATCTGTTACCATAAATGAATAAACTGTAGACCTTGGTAGAAAGGCTGGAGAGAGAGAGGAGAGAGAGAGAGAGAGAGAGAATAATGAGGAATTGCTTCCAGATTCAGGCAGAAGATTTGCAAGGGTAAACCAAAGATCCAAAAGCAGAGCTTTTCACACATGCATGGCTGAACTCTCATTTAACAAGGCAAACTATAGATCAGAAATAAGAGGTGCTATCTGCAAAGCACCTAATAAAATCACTGGGTCCAGAGACACCGAAATTTTCTTCAAAGAAAAGTCTCAAAAAGAACATAAAAAAAGCAGAAATGAAGTTAATTTATGCTAAAACCACAACTAGGGGAATATTTGGCATTTTCAAGTGTCAGAGAAGTGGCACCAGACGGGTAACTAAGACAGAGCCTAATGATGAACTAACTCAGTGTTGAACCTTACTTTGGGGGATGGTGAAGCCTGGTTCTTTAGAATGACAAAAGCAAGGAGACCTGAGGCACTGTCATCACCACCAAGTCCATTTTGGGACACCTTTTGCTTTTCTTGCTGTTAAAATTTTCTGCTCTTCTGATATGGAAGACCTGAGCTGCTCATAATTCAATAACCCCACCAAAGCTTTCCTAACAGGAATGTGTGTAATGAGTCTTTTTAGCCTGAATAATGCATTTTGCCTCAAAGTCTATTTTGTCTGCAATCTCCACAGGCAGTGAGTCTGCATGTACAGCTCATTACCATCATTCTGATGATAATGTTACGTCTCATCAATTACTCAGGAGCAAGGTCAAATTTAGCAGCCACAGCTCCCCTTTAGCGAGGCCATCAAGAACGTATCTATCACCTCCCCTTCCAAGGTCTCCCCTTCAAAAAGCCCCAGTGCTCATGATCTCTCTCTCTCTCTCTCTCTCTCCCCCTCTCTCCCTCCCCCTACCCTTCCTCTACCTCCTCACCCTGCCACAGCATTTTTAGTTACAAAATCCATTTTCACTTCCGTTTGTGAAAGGACAAGCAAGACTGTGTGGGAAAAGCATGATGGAGACATAAAGAAGGGAAAGAACCTATATATGAGAGGGAACAAATTATCTGACTTGTTAAATACAGACGGCTAGAGGCATGTGGCTCTTTTAGAATTTTAATCCATGGGAAGGGCCCATTTTTTAAAAAAAGATTATTTATTTGAAAGGCAGAGTTACAGAGATAGGGGGAGACAGAGAGAGAGAGAGAGAGATCTTCCATCTGCTGATTCACTCCCAGATGGCCCAATGGCCAGAGCTGAGTCAGGCCAAAGCCAGGAGCTTTGACATAGGTTTTCCACATGTGTGACAGGACCTCAAACACTTGGGTCATCTTCCACTGCTTTTCCCAGGCCATTAGCAGGGATTGGTAGTAGAGCATCCAGGACAAAAACCGGGGCCCATATGGAATGCTGGTGTCACACATAGGGGCTGTACCCTCTACATCACAGTGACAGCCCTGGAAGGATCTTTTTAATCAACCATGCCACTGAGATTTATTTTAATTAAAGAAAAATTTCCCAACCAAGCAAAAAGCAAAAACCAATTGCCCCTCCACCCTCCAAACGTACCCCCTCAAAAAAAAAAAAAAAACTAGAGAATTAACATGAAAGATCTTCTTTATTGTCAGAATTTGACTTTGTTAAGAGCTATCAGGCAATCAAAGTTCTCAAAATCTATTTAGGTTTTATAAGAAACTCACTTAGAAGTTCTACCATGGTGCATGAATGCTTGACAATTGTCTCAAGTTTTATATTTCTTACTGAAAGTTCAGTTCAATTCCACAATCTATTTACCAAATTTACTTCCTAGAACCAGTAAGCAAAAATTCAACTTCATAAACAGCTGTGTATAGCAAACAAAGTTAGCGAGATAAGAAGAATGTATTTAATCACTTTCCAGAGTGTATTTATAGATCAACCTTGCTTCTGAATAGTTAGGATTGCATTGACCAATTACCACTCCCTTAATTTTTTTTTTGGGGGGTGAGGTAGTAAGACTTGTGAAAATGCAAAATCTGCCACCAACTCCTAAATTTCTCTATATATTTTGAATCTGTGCTAGTAAGAACATAGAGACTCAAAGCTTTATATCTTCCAAGTAAATGACCTCTTCATTCATAAAAATGTTTTACCTTAAAGATTAGTTTGTTTGAGAAATATAACCCATATAACTTTTTTTGATGAGGATTTGTCTAATAAATTTTTCTTATCCCTTAAATCTTTTCAATCTTCTGTGCCATTTTATTTTAGATTTGTTTGTTTTATACAACTGGATTTATAAACCCACTCTGAGGATCTCTGCCTGTCAAATGTTGAGTTTAGTCCATTTATATTTATTGTGGTTATATACATATTGCTTTATTTCTATCATGTTATTTTCTGCTTTTTAAAAAGGATGTATTTATTTAAAAGGTGGGGTGAGAGAGAGAGAAATTTTCCATCTGCTGTTTCACTCCCTAAATGGCTGCAACAGCCAAGGCTGGGCCAAGCTGAAGCCAGGAGCCTAAAACACCATCTGGGTCTCCCACCCTAGAACACCATCTGGGTGACAGAGGCTCAAGCACTTGGGCTGTCAGCTGGGTCTCAAATTGGTACCCATATGGGATGATAGTGTTGCAGACAACAGATCAGTCCATTGCACCACAATTCTGGTCCTTATTTTCTGCTTCTAACCTGTCATATTTTCATTCACTTTGCTTATTCCCTGTCCTATGCCTTTTCTGAAGTGTCCAGATTGTATATATTTCTTCTTATGTGCTCCTTGGATCTGCATATTCTATCCACCATGTTTCTTAACTTGTCTTTCCTATTACCTTACAGTGACTCACTTATGGAATCTATATGCTTGTCCATTCAACTTTAGGCTCTGTAGTAGAAGTTCTAATTCCCAGAGGGTGAATGTTGCCTCTGAGGAACACCTAAGAGTCCCATTTTAGTTTCAACTATGGCTGCCACTTGGTTCCTTAAGGCTCTTTATGCCAACAGGCCAGCAAGCAAGGGGAAGGAATACCATCCTTGTAGGGATAATTTAAACTGGTTGTAAGAAGGAGATATAGCTGGTATAGCTTGTGTTACATAATGAAGAAAAGAAATAATATGTTTCACACTCAAATGAACCATTGGGCATCTCTTGATACTCGGCTGTCTAATTTGATGGGCAGTGGATAAATGCAGTCAATATACCCTCAGATTTTAGATACTGAGTTTCCACCAGTTAGGCTACTAAGACTACCTATAAGAGGTACTTGCTGAGAGTGAAAAGAATCTAGAGTTGATAACAGAGGAGAAAGATGATGGAAACTAGCTATGCTCTTGAATCTAATTGTATCAGCAGGGACTGCTAACCTTCTTCACTTGCTTCCTTATATAAAATTCCTCAGAAGCTGAGACCAACCAGAAACAGCATGTTCTTCCCAGATGGAAAGACTCACCACAAAATGCCAAGTGTAAGTGGTCTGAGCAGTTTAAGGCAGTGGAATACAGCGAATGCTGTTCTGTGCCAGCCAAGTCCCCACCTCCCGTTCCCCCTTTCAGGACCAGCACACACAATCACTTCCCTGCTGCCTGTATATACTGGCTGCTGATGGCTCACTTCTGGGTCCTCCAGGAAATTGTCTTTGGAAAGAGGGAGCCATATTTCCCAAGCTTGTGACCTTTTCCTGGGGGGTGACTTGTATCCAATGAGTGCTAATGTTGAGGAACAAATCTTCAATCTAATTGTCTCAATTTGGGAAAATTCTTAGTGGCTATCTCAGCTCCAGAGATCTCTATGGGATCAGATGAGGCCTCTGTTGCAACTGTATCACCCAACGTTCTTCCGACTAAGTCTACTTCTTTCATACCCTTAAAGATGTCGTTCCTTAGAGCACCCTCTAGTCACGTTCCTGCATGCAGATCTTTGTCTCAGAATCTGTTTCCAGGATGTTTGACCTATAGCATCTTTTTTTTTTAATAGAAAACTTTTATTTAATAAATATAAATTTCAAAAGTAAAACTTTTGGATATAGCGGTTCTTCCCCTCATAACCTCCCTCCCACCCACAAACCATCCCATCTCCTACTCCCTCTCCCATCCCATTCTTCATTAAGATTCATTTTTAATTATCTTTATAAACAGAAGATCAACTCTATACTAAGTAAAAATTTCAACAGTTTGCACTCATACAGACACACAAAGTAGAAAGTACTGTTTGAATATAAGTTTCACCGTTAATTCTCATAGTACAACACATTAAGGACAGAGATCCTACATGGAGAGCAAGTGCACAGTGACTCCTGCGGTTGATTTAACAATTGACACTCTTATTTATGATGTCAGTGTTCACCCGAGGCTCTTGTCATGAGCTACAGCATCATTTTTTAAAGATAACATCTCTTCTACCATAGATTGCTGGGTTCCCATCCTTCTGTTTTTGGTGTTATACCTGGTATTGTGAGCTTATCTTTAATGAAACTGTCCTCTGAAAACTACCCTGTGACCTAGGCTGCAGAAGTGTCAATCCAGAGCGATCTTCTGTTCATTTCCCCGTTGGTGTCTCTCTCCCAGGATTAATTTTTATGTGAGTTTCTTGTCTTGACAGTTTTGAAACCACTATAGAAATATACATTCCAGCTTTAACACAGTAAGAGCTGAGCACTGTGATTTTTATTTCTTTGGGAATAATTTTTCCCCTTTTTCATAGCTCAGAACAGCAAATTTCATCATCTCCCTGTGAAGGTGGGCAGATTTTTTTTCTATGCCCCTAATTATTGAGGCTATATCCCTGTGAGCATTCCAGCTTAAGAAGGGGTATTAGTTCCATTCAGCGTCTCATAGGACCCACGGCCTCATATCCTGGCCTGATTGTATATTAAAACCCAAACTACTAGCTATTACTGAATTTGATAACCACCCATGGGGAAGCTCCAGGATCAGATCCTACACTTATAGCTCTTAATTTCAGGCATCTTGAGATTTCCATTTATTTCTTGCAAGTTGATATGCATTAATATCATTTTTAACATATTGCCAGAATCTGAAATTACCACAAAGTAGCTGAATGTTTCCTGGAGCTAGGTTTCAGTAAGAAATGGAAATCATGGGGGAACTGACCTTGGATTGAAATAAAGGAAATGATAGAGCTGAGGAGGAAATAAAAGAGAAAACCAACTATCACTTTTGGGTCCAGGAAAGGACCTGATTGGCTAAGCATTCATGTGATAGAAACTGATCTGGAATGCTGGTGGAATTTAAGTATCTCCCTCAATTGACTGCTCGTTCTTTGAGGGCAGGAATCATGTCTTATTTCCCATGTTATCCCTCCAGTCTCTAGAATCATCCTCAGCACATATTAGACGTTCAGCAGATACTTGGTGGCTAAATGAATCAACAATAAAGCAGTCCCAAATGTTCAGATGTTAAAAAACAGGAAGCCAGACTATAGCTTGTTTGGTCAATGGTAGTCTAAGGAGAATAACATAAAATAGTGGAAAAGGAAAATGTGAATTGAGTTATCATGTTCTTTCTTTCCTAAATTTGCCCCAAAATATTTATTGAGTTTCTATTATTGAATCTGGCACTTTTCTTGGCACAGGGAACACCATGGTTTCTGTTCATGTAGAGATATCAACTAAGCAGAAAAGTGTAACATGGTAATTATTAGGAATAAGAGAGCCAAACATTCTGTTAACCTAAGACATTCTATGGCTATACCTATTGTTTAGTTATGAATGACACCACCATTCATTCTCAAAAGGATCTCAGTTTTGATGTTCATCCTGGCTGTCACTGAGAGGTACAGGATATAAGCAAAATGTACAACTGCCTGCTCAGGGAGTTGAGGAAAGTTTTCCTTGGGATAAGCAAGACTGAGCAGAAAAGTGGATGACCACGCAGGTATGTGATTGTGTAGGGATGTGTGTGGGGAGACTCCGCCAGGCACACAGGAAGTGCACAACTAGGCACATTCGGGGAATTCATAGGAGGGCTGTCTTGCTAGAGTATCAGGCAAAAGGGAACCTAAATGGTTAGAAGGAACAGAGCACACAGGCCTTGTGGGCATTTTATAAATATTGCAATTATCTTCTCTATCCCTTAGCATAAAATGGAGGTGGATGAGGTGGGGATTTAGCAGTTTGAAAAGACTCCTTTTGATTGCAGTGAAGAAAGCCTAGGAAGCTAATTAGAAGATTACTGTACTAGACAGGGAAGAGAGATAGTAACTTGAAATTGAATGGTGATGCAGACGAAAAGAAGTGATTTGGAATGAGCCTAGAAGGAAGAAGTTACAAAAATGGGAGATGGATTTTCAATGGGGAGGAAGAAATAGGGAAGTCCCTAGAAGGGATTTGTCACCTACACACCTGGGTGGGTAGCAAGGCAGCTCACTATGCCAGGGAATTCAGCTAGTATTAAGATGCGGCACATCTATGTATCCATCTGTGCATTTATCTCTTTAGGGAACCACCATTCACTGACACCTGGTACATAGCAGGTACTACGGGTAATAACAAATATGCTTCCTAAGAAATGTAATAAGTGCACAAATATGTTTTTTATTAGTTACCATATTTTAGCTGAAAGTCATAGAAAAATCGAAATCACTTAAACAATGAGAACATTTCTAACTTCTAAAGTGGAACTTGGCTGATTTAGTAGAGCTGGTGACATCGAGGAGGCTGATTCTTTCCATCTTCCACTCTCCTGTTGACACTCAGCTGGCCTTCCTTTGACTCTGCCTTCTATGACTGGAGATTGTTAGCTCAGATCCCAGCACATGCCGCCATAGCAATGTTCAGCAGCTGAACGGTCAATTTTCAGAGCCGTGAAATCGTTTTCAGAGTCCTCCCATAGGTTCCTTCTCACACGTTAGTGCCTAGAACTGTATCCCAAGCTATTCCTAAGCAAGGCTTGGCGAGGGGAATTTGACTGCTGTGATTTGTCCTGTGAAGCACATGACCAGGTGGCAGAGGATGTGTTGCCAAACAAATGTGAGATTTTCTTTACAAGGAAGAAGGGTGGAATCATTGTTAAGCAGGCAACCAAGGCGTCTGCTGTCTCTATAAAGCAAGGAAGTGTATGGTATCGTCTTAGGAGTGAACAGAGCAGTTCAGGTGGTTGACCCAGAAGTCACCTTGGAGACTGGAGGAAAAGAAAGAATCCCAAAGCTAGGAAACATTGTCAGTTTTATATCACTCTGAGGGCAGAACCTGAAGTCAAAGATTACCATAGCACTTAGAGGAATACTAATATAAATCCACATTCACCCATTAATTCGCTTTTTTTCAGGCATCTGTAGGGCCTTCCTGAATCCCCCTGAAGTCATATAAATACAGGTTCTTATTGTTTCTATGCTTCACCGGACTGAAAGAAGGATGGATGAATAGTGTTTTGCCTAAAATGCTAGAAATATTTGTTACTAAGCTCTGGCTCAATTTGAGTCTGACCTGTTTCTGTCATTACTATTTCAATGGTTCTCTAGCTCTTGCCAAATTTTGAGTGGTCAGAACAATAATTTACCTATCTGTTGTCAGATTCACAGCTAGATTGCCTGACTGCAGGGGAAGCTAAATGATCCTCACTGCACACGGTGTGCAGCCCAGATTCTAAACGCACCGAACTCCAGACAGCCTTCCGCTGCCGCACCCTGCGCCCGGAGGCCGCCCAACTCCTGTTGCGATACCAGTTTCTCCCATTGTAGAAACCTCCACCACCCACCAAAGATCAGTTTTCCTTGAATGCTCATTGAAATGACTAGCAATAGTCACTGAACACTCAGTTACTAAGTCTGTCTTCCAGATCGCTGGGCGCAGGGTTCTCTCATGTTCCCGCATTTCTTCCAGTCTCTTCCTCACCCAACCAGTTTGGCATCCCACCTTGCTCTTCAAAAGTCTTAACTTTCCAGTATGCTATAGAACAGTTTTATTTTTTTAAGATTTAATTATTTATTTGAAAGTCAGAGTTACACAGAGAGAGGAGAGGCAGAGAGAGAGAGAGAGAGAGAGAGAGAGAGAGAGAGGTGTTCCATCCTCTGTTTCACTCCCCAGTTGGCTGCAACTGCTGGAGCTGCACCGATCCCATGCAGGTGCAGGGGCCCAAGGACTTGGGCCATCTTCTACTGCTTTCCCAGGTCATAGCAGAGAGCGGGATCGGAAGTGGAGCAGCCGAGTCTCGAACCACCGCTCATATGGGATGCCGGTGCTCAGGCCAGGGCATTAACCCGCTGTGCCCCAGTGCCCGGCCCAGAACCTTTTCATTTTTACAGAAGACCAATGTTTAGACTTTTCACATTAAAGACACATTTCCAGATTTGCTTTACAAAGACAACCGGAAGTTATTTTGCCTGTTTCTTAATTTGTTTCCTTCAGCTTTCCTCCCTTACAGTGGGTCCCTTTCAAGGTTTTAAGTACAAGCATTAAATTAATGCCTTGACTTATGTGTCCCCTTCCTCTCCCTTGGAGGAATACTTAGAAAGGAATCTCATTGTGGGCAGATGTTAGGCCTTTCTCATAAAGTGCTTTGTGTCAAATAACAAGATAAAGTTGTAGTTCACACAAAAATACCAATAGTGATTTGTATGATGAGAAAGACTGGTAATTACTGGCTTTGAAAGCATATCGTAATGAGTTTTTACAACTGTACCTACACTTGGGCCGGCGCTGTGGCTCAGCGGGTTAACACCCTGGCCTGAAGTGCCGGCATCCCATATGGGCACCGGTTCGAGACCCAGGTGCTCCACTTCCGATCCAGCTCTCTGCTATGGCCTGGGAAAGCAGTAGAAGATGGCCCAAGTCCTTGGACCCCTGCACCCACGTGGGAGACCTGGAAGAAGCTCCTGGCTCCTGGCTTAGGATTGGCGTAGCTCCGGCAGTTGTGGCCATCTTGGGAGTGAACCATCAGATGGAAGACCACTCTTTCTCTCTCTTTCTCTCTCTCTCTCTGCCTCTCTTCTCTCTGTAACTCTGATTTTCGAATAAATAAATAAATCTTAAAAAAATTGTACCTACATTCTATCATTCTTTCCTTATTCTCTAGTCAGTGTTTCTTTTTACACGGCGCCCGGGAAAATGCACTGGGAGAAAAGATGACAGAATACAGGTGATGCTGAAACACCCTGGAAACCAGGAGTGTCAGGTGGCACTTCAGAGGTGGGGGGGGCAGATGGCAGTCAGCACAGGACATCTGGGCTTCTTCTTGTTTTCTTTTCCTACCTGGAAAACTAAACATGTAATTGCTATTAATCAATTAATCAAAATATTTTTACAAAATACCTATTATTAGCCAAGGGAGATGACCTAAGAGTTTTACAATTTATTCACATCTGTTATTAGGTACCACCAGACTGACAGAGAATTGACTAACTCAACCACAAAATTTTGTACTTTTCCCTTCAAGCATTATAAAATTGATTTTACCATGTCATTTATCGCTTGTTGTATCCTTCACCAAAAGACCTAATAAGACATGGAGTTATGAGATTTGCTTTACTGGCTGTTGGGATGTTGTTGGGGACACTGTTCATTACTTTGTGTATTTATTACAAGGAATCAGTGGGAAATTTTCTGTTTAATTTCTTTTTATTTTTATTTCTTTATTTTTTTTTTGACAGGCAGAGTGGACAGTGAGAGAGAGAGACAGAGAGAAAGGTCTTCCTTTGCCGTTGGTTCAACCCCCCGTGGCCACTGTGGCTGGCGTGCTGAGGCCGGCGCACCATGCTGATCTGAAGCCAGGTGCCAGGTGCTTCCTCCTGGTCTCCCATGGGGTGCAGGGCCCAAGCACTTGGGCCATCCTCCACTGCCTTCCTGGGCCACAGCAGAGAGCTGGCCTGGAAGAGGGGCAACCGGACAGAATCCGGCGCCCCCACCGGGACTAGAACCCGGTGTGCCGGCGCTGCAGGTGGAGGATTAGCCTAGTGAGCTGCTGCGCCGGCCTGTTTAATTTCATTATTGGAAGTAGTCACACTTTTTTCTTTCTTCCATTTTAGTTTTTAAACCTTTTTTAAATAATTTATTTGACAGATAGAGTTAGACAGTGAGAGAGAGACAGAGAGAAAGGTCTTCCTTTTCCATTGGTTCACCCCCCAAATGGCCGCTAAGCCAGAGCTACACCAATCCGAAGCCAGGAGCCAGGTGCTTCCTCCTGGTCTCCCATGGGGTGCAGGGCCCAAGCACTTGGGCCATCCTCCACTGCCTTCCCGGGCCACAGCGGAGAGCTGGACTGGAAGAGAAGCAACCGGGACTAGAACCCGGTGCCCATATAGGATGCCAGCACTGAAAGTGGAGGATTAGCCAAGTGAGCCACGGCGCCGGCCCCCCTTCCGTTTTAAAATCTCAAGGTCTTGGGATAGATGTTCAGCCTGGTCACTCAAGCTGCCTTCTGGGCTGCCTGCATCCCATGTTGGAGGGCCTGGGTTAGAGTCCCAACTCCACTCTGGAGTCCAGCTTCCTGCTAATGTGCACCCTGGGAGGCAGCAGGTGATGGCTCAAGCACGTGGGTCCCTGCCACCCACATGGGAGACCTGGATGGGATTCCTGGCTGCTGACTTCAACCTGACCCAGTGCTGAAGGGATGTGGGGAATGAGTCATTAGATGCATGATCTCTCTTTCTGTGTGTGTATCTCAAAAACAAGACAAAAAATCCAAAACAAAACAACCCATGGTCTTTGAAAATCTTGTCACTGTTCATGATTTCCTTTTTCGCATTGTCCACGGGTAAGCTGTCATTATAAAGTGTGGCTCATCTCGAACAAGCATCCAGCCAGGACTCTAGGTCACGTACATATCTGTGTGTCCTGGGCTCACTCTGTGCTCCACCGACATCTGTCCTAAAGCAAGGTATAAAAGAACAGCTAGCATAGTTCCGTGTGTCCTAAGGCCTTTCTGCTAATAGTATTAGTAGAACTGTTAACATTAGCAGAAATAACTCTATTGTTCAGACATAGAACCTTCGGGGTGACCAGAGAACTTTTCCTTCCTGACACCTCTCTCTTCGGTCCCTTCGCAATCTTGCTGCCTGCGCCTTTGAGAAGGTCTTTTCCACCTCATGCCCTGCTTGCTGGGGTCTCCACCTTCCTGGCCCTGAGCATGTCTTCTGCTTGCTCTCTTTTGCACATTGCCTCGTGTATTGTCACCTGAGGCTGTGTAAAGAAAAAAAAATCGCTGCAAGACTCAGCGGCCTAAAACAGCAATGCTGATTTCTCTCTCTCCTGGTTTCTGTGGACCAGGAAATTAAGGAGCAGCTCAGTTGGATGGCTTTGGGTTTCTCATGAGGTTGCCCAGAGATTTCTGCAGGGGTTGGCAGCCATCTGACAAGTCAGCCGGAGCTGGAAGATCCACTCCCGGATGACTCCCTCTAAGGGATAGCAAGTTGGTGCTGGCTGATGGCAAGATGGCTCGCTTCCCTCCGAGCAGACCCCTTCAGGGCTGCTTGAATGACTTCATTCCCCCAGCACGGGGGTCATATGCCCTTAAGACACAGCTTCAGAAGTCCCACACTGTCACTGTACTGTACTGTTCACATGGGGCAGCCCTGATTCACTCCTCATGGCGTGAATTCCAGATGCAAAAACCAGTGGATGCTCTTCAGGAGGCTGAGCCCTGCCCAGACTGCGTCTGCACTGTGCCCTTCCCTCAGTTTCCACTTCTCCAAGTTCTCTCCCAAAGCTCAGCCCTTCCATGAAGCCTGTGCTGATCATGGGGCAACTTGTACTCCTATTGTAACTCCTATGTTCTGGCCACCCCATGGCCTTGTTGTTTAACACCTTGTTTCCAACAATTGTATGTGTGTCTTTTCTTTCAGGTGGACTTTAAGCAGTTGGAGACTATACCCCTACCCTATAGAGGCCCTCAGTGATGTTTTGTAGATGAATGAAAAGCTCAAGTCAGAAGCCCTGATTCCCTACTTAGGCCTTCTTCCCCTACTGCTTAGCCTTAGCTAAGTCACTTAATTTCTCGGTCTCCTTCATCAAGTAATATAATGGTACCTACCCAGCTTTCACTCGAAAGAAGCGGCTTTTAGGAAGGGTTTTCAGATGCATAAAGAACAAGGGCAAGGGGAGGTTAGTTGCCTTGTTCACCAGGGCTGGCTGAGATGGATGGCCTTGTCAGAAGATGGAGGTTAGTCAGTACCACTGACTTCCTCCATAAGCAGCGGTTAATACCTCCATCAAGCTGTCAGTACACAAATGTCCTTCATTCATTCTAACAGCTGCTCTCAGCCTGTGATGATTCAGAGCCAGGAGAGGCCCCCGCAAAGAGAATTGCCCGATTCAGGTTACGGGGTCCCTTCCCGGTCACACTCTGGAGCTGTCGAGCTCCAAGGCAAGGGTTCTTTCTCCAACAGAATCCTCAGGTATTCTCCTACTTCATATGCTATGGTTTTCCCATCTTTGTTATAGATTATTGCCTAGATATAATTTTTCTTCTATCCCACCCTTTAAAAATATTTTAAAATGATCTGGTGTACAGTTGCATGAATTTTAAGCCAGGTGTCAGGTTCTGTGACCACCACCACTGCCATAGGACACAGAGCCATCTCATCTCTCCAGCAAAGCCCTGTGCTTTTCCTTGGTAGTCACACACCCCTGCCCATGGCAACCACAGCCACATCCTCCATCACCAGTTTTCTCCTTGAGCTGGTCACTCCCATGGACTCACGCAGAGTGGAAACTTTACTCTCTTTACTTGACAAGCCTTTGGGAGTCACCTAAGTCTCTGAGGAATATTCCTCGAGAAGTATACACTTCTGTTTACTCACTCACCTGCTGAAGTACGTTTGGGGTGGGGTACCTGGCACATATGCTAAATATACATTTGACTTTGTAAGAGTCTTCCCGACTACCTTACAGAATGGCTGTGCTGACTTATTTTCCATCAGTCGCATGGGAGAGACTGAGTTGCTGTCAAACTCAGCAGCACTTTGGGTTTGTATTCACTTATAAGCCGTTCTCATAAATACGTTGTGGTGTGTCATGGTTTTATTTGTTTTGAAGATTTATTTATTTGAAAGGCAGAGTGGCAGAGAGAGAGAGAGAGAGAGAGAGAGAATCTCCATCTGTTGTTTCAGTCCTCACATAGTTGGCACTGGGCCAAGCCAAAGCCAAGAACTTCATTTGGGTCTTCAAGTGGCTACAGGGGGCCCAAGTACTCGGGTCATCCTCCACTGACTCAAATAAACTCATTTATTAGTGTTAGGTGTCTTCCCCTAGATTCTCTGGGAATTTGTACAAGAACAGTCAAGTCATTCTAGAGTAAGGACTGGTTTATTTCTTCCTTTCTTATTTCCTCCAGTGGGGAAGGAGATACACCTTCAAGGCGGAGTTGTACCTCTCACCAAACACTGCTCCTTTCCTGCAGAGTTGGCAGAGAGGCCACAATCAATCATTCGAAAACAATTTACTTATCTCTTTTTTTGTTTTGTTTTTCTTGGTGTATTGAATTGCTAGGATTGTCAGCATAATTTCTAGTAGGAGTGCTAAAAGAGAACACCCTTAGCTTGTATCCAGTCTTACAGGGCAAGCGTTTGACTTGTCACTGGCTGCGTGTCTTTTGTAGATAATCTTTATCAGGTTGAGGGAGTTCCCTTCAAATCTTAGTTGGCTGAGATTATTTTTTAAAACCACAAATGAAAACTGAATTTCGTAAAATACCTTGCTTGTATCAGCTGATATGATCATGTGTCTTACCTTCTTTTGAGTGTCAATATAGTAGGTTAATTTATATTTAAAATTATAATTTATATTTTATATAATTTATAATTTAAAATATATTTTAAATTCAATATAGCTTTGAGATTTGAATATTGATCCAGCCTCGCATTCCACATTATATCCCACTTTGTCATGGTATATTCTTAATATTACATAATTTGATTTACTTTTATTTTGTTGTGGAATTCTGTGTTTTCACAAAAATATAGCCCTTCCAGCCTGCTTTGATTAATGTTTTCATGGTATTCTTTTTCTGTCCTTTTACTTTTAATATACCTTTATCATTATAGGTAAAGTGAATTTCTTGTATGCAGAATGTAGGCGAGTCATTTATTTTCACCATTTTGATAATCTTTATCAGTATTTTCAGACTACTTACATTTATTGTTATTTTTCATGTTTTACTTATGTTTTTTTTTTGTCATCTGATTTTCATTTAATGTACCCCATTCTACCCTAATCGATAACATTTGCACATGTCAGTATTCCATTTTAAGTTATCTACTATTTTTTGCTATATCCTTTTGTGTGAACTTTTTTTTTATGACAGGCAGAGTGGACAGTGAGAGAAAGAGACAGAGAGAAAGGTCTTCCTTTGCCGTTGGTTCACCCTCCAATGGCTGCCGCGGCTGGCACACCACGCTGATCCGATGGCAGGAGCCAGGTACTTCTCCTGGTCTCCCATGGGGTGCAGGGCCCAAGCACTTGGGCCATCCTCCACTGCACTCCCTGGCCACAGCAGACAGCTGGCCTGGAAGAGGGGCAACCAGGACAGAATCTGGCACCCTGACCGGGATTAGAACCCGGTGTGCCGGCGCCGCAAGGCGGAGGATTAGCCTAGTGAGCCACGGCGCCGGCCTTGTGTGAACTTTTAAAATATTTATTTTTTTATTTGCTTGCTTGTTTATTTGAGAGGCAGACACACAGAGAGAAGAAGAAAGATGGCTCCCCTCTCTCCCTCAGTGCCTATAATGGCCAGGGGGTGAGGACACAGATGGGATTCAGTAGCTCAACCCAGATCTCTGATGTGGGTGGCAGGAAACCACTCATTCAGATAATCAGCACAGCCTTCTGGGATCAGGATTGGTATTAACAGGGAGCTGGAATCAGGATCCAGAGAACAGGTGTTAAACCTAGACGCTCTGAGAGGGGATGTGGGGGTCCCAATTGGTGGCTCAACAGCCAGGCCAAACACCCACTTATTTAAACATTCACAGCCTCCCTAGAATGAATATTTTACTGTTTTAAGTGGAACACAAAAGCCTTATCACCACACAGGCCCTTTTACTCCCACTCCTTTATGTTGTAGCTTCTTCTGTATCTGGAAGTGAAACAGTCTGCAATCTTTACCTTATGTTTGCCATGTCTGCTGCTCTTGACTCATTCCTGATGCTGTCCAATTGTCCTTCTCTCTGAAAAGAGTCTTAGCAATTCTTTTAGAGGCAGAAATACACACACACACACACACACACACACACACGGGGTGGGGGAGAGAGATTTTAGTTAGCTTTACCTCATCTGAGAATACCTTTATTTCACCCTCTTTCCTGAAGCAATTTTTTTTTCTGGACAGAAAATCATTGAAGGTTTCTTTCATCACTTATAAAATGTGTACCACTGCCTTCCTGCCTCCCTGGTTTCTGATAAGAAATACGTGGTCGTTTCTCTAGCTGCTGTGGAGATGTCCCGTTTGTCTTTTGTCTTCAGTGGTTTTGTGATGATGTATCAGGGAATGCATCTTGTTCAATTTATCCTATTTGGGTTGGCTGGGTCTCTTGCATCTGTAGATGTATACCTTTCACCACACTGTGAAGTTTCCAGTCATTATTTCTTCAAGTTTTTTTTTTTTTCTTATTCTCTCCTCTCTTTGGAGACTCTGATGACAACAATGTTTCACCTTCTATTATACCGCAGTTCCCAAGGTTATGGTTTTTCCTTCAGAGTTTCTTTTTTTGCTGTTGTCCACATTAGATCATTTCTATTGGCTCTCTTTCCTCCTTCATTTCCATGCTGCTCTTAAGCCCATCGAGGGAATGTTTATATTTTAGGTTTTCTTTTTTCACATACACAATTTCCATTTGGCTTTTCTTTATGTTTCTTATTTCTTCGCTGAGACTATTTATGCTTCCATTCGTCTGGAGAGTTTCCATCCTTCCCTGTTGGAGGAGCATTTTATGATAGCTGCTTAAAATCTCCGTAATCTCATCATTGACATCTGTTAGGGAGATCTTCTCGGTTTGTTGTAGGCTGAGTAATTTTGGATGGTGTCCTGGACATTCTGGGTATCTTGTTATGAAATCCTGGGTCTTATTTAAATTCTATGGAGAATGTTGGTATTTTTGTTCTAGTAAACAGTTTTCATGTTTGGGTTCAGGCAACATCATCCAAACAGCTTTCTGTTTGCTATTGTTCCGACGTCAGTTTTGATCTGAAAGCCTCTGCAATGTTGTTTAGATTTGTTCAACATGTGTGCCATCCATTGGTCAGTCTGAGACCTGGGTGGTGGTCTATCTTATAAGTCAGCTCTCCCAGGCTATGCTATGCTTTTTAAGATTGAATCCACACATTAGAGTTCGAGGATGAGCCCAGGAGTTCATGAACAACCTGATGGAGTTATGTCCCAAGCTTCTCTCCTTTTCTGTGTCTCTCTAGCACTCTTCATTGACCTATGGCTCTTGGTTTTTGGTTCTCTAATGAAACAAGACAGGGCCTTATTTACCCCACTCTGTAACTTTCTTCTTGCAACTACACCTGGTTCAGGGAGGGAAAGGAAAGCAACTGTTGTAAGCTGTTGGTGCTGCAGACCCACTGGTGAGACAAGACGCTACCGCTCCCTCAGATTTTAGTCTCCTGTAGTATTGCTACCGTGAGCTTGCTTGGGACCTAGGGTTTGGGAGGATGGAGACAAGGGGAAAAAAGGAGAAATATCTTCCTATCTGAGAATTAAAGAAGCCCATCCTCCTCCTCAAACCAGAACTAGATGGCTGTGTTGATTCCAGCAGTGGGAAAACATGCTGCCTCAAGCACTTCCTCCTATTTAGTTTCCAGTCAGTTCATTCCACCCAGGATTGGTAGCTGGGGTAGTGCAATGTGCTCACTCTACCTCATCCAGAACCGGGACTCATAGATGTCAATGCTTCCCTTCTCATTCCTGCGGGGTCTGGTTTCTGTGCAGTGTGAGAGTTACAAGCAAGGCTCACTGTCTTTGCACCCTCTCTGAGCCTGGCGTGCAGCCTTCAGTGAGATTTTGTGGTTGGGGTCAAGAATGACCAGGTATATGAAGCCACCTGTGTTCACTGCTCTGTGTTTGTGGCCTCATAGGAATGGCTGAAATGGCTACACAGGTTGGAAACAGCTGGGCTGTGGTCATATATCTGACTGTTGGCTACAGTCCTCTGTTCTTTTCCATTGACTTCTGTCTGGGCTGGAAATCTGAAAAGTGTCTTCACTCCTAGGGCTGGTAGCTGGACTAGAACAGCTGGAACAGCTTGAGGCTAGCGGGTGGCTCCCTGTCCTTACGACTAGTTTGGCCTTCCTCACAGAGTGACAGTCTCAGAGTAGTCAAATTTTTGTTTATAGCAGCTGGATTTCCTGAGGACTCTCCAACTCTTATTTTTAATTTTATTTTATTTGGTATACATAGGTACTTGTATAAGCCACCTTTAGTTCATTTTAGAACAAGGTGGGATCTAAATATGTAAATGAAGCAAAACATAAATTAAGTATCAAGGGAGGATAACTATGTGTACAGTACTTCCCTAAAGGGATTCAGAGTCGAGCTGGACAGAAAAACTATAGTCATTAAAAGTCGGCGAGCAGTGGGAGGTGGAGCACATTTGCTTCCTGAAGAGTTGTGTAGACAAGAAGTGTTAGGATTAAGTTTGCAGGAAGCACGAAACTCATCAGGCTTTGGGAAGAAAGCAGATTTGAGCTTTCCCCTTAATTTTTTTTTATGGTATGCCAGTACTACAGCCTTTACCCGCTATACCACAGCTCCAGCCCCTATTGTCCACTTATTTTTAAAAAAGATTCATTTATTTATTTGAAACGCAGAGTTACAGAGAAGCAGAGGGAGAGAGACAGAGGTCTTCCATCTGATGGTTCATTCCCCAAATGCCTGCAATGGTGGAAGCTGCACCCATCTGAAGTCAGGAGCCAGGAGCCAGGAGCTTCTTCCAGGTCTCCCACACGGGTGCAGGGGCCCAAGGACTTGGGCCATCTTCTACTGCTTTCCCAGGTCATAGCAGAGAGCAGGATCAAAAGTAGAGCAGCCATTACTTGAATCAGTGCCCACGTGGGATGCTGGCTTTGCAGGCAGCATCTTTACCTGCTATGCCACAGCGTCAGCCCCTTCCCTTAATTTTTAAAGATGGGATTTGGGCCAGCAGAAAGAACTGGAAAGAATCCAAAAAATTGAAGTGGTTTGTTCAAAGGTGGTGTGTTGGAAAAACCTAAGGCATTTTTTTGGAAGGTCTGCCCAGTAGAATTCTGGGTAGTAGTTTTATTTCCTTACCTAAGTGTCTATTCACCTATCGTGTGGTAAACTCTACCTTGGTTTCCTTTTGCACAGCCATCCTCTCACTTCTTCAAGCTCAAAAGTGAAGCATCAATCAGATTTGATCTAAAAAGAAGGTAAAGTAGTGGTACCTTGCTTGAGTGGACATATGAGTTCCCTTAAGCCAATCCCACATCAAAAGAATTTGGGGGAACTTTCTGCTGAATGTGAACCTGAGAGAATACAGGGGCTGTGCCATCCTGCAACTTTGCAAAGCCTGAGGACACATAGCTGCAGGCACAGCCTAGAGAAGCAGAGAAGCTGACGTTTGCTAACAGGAGTCCTGAAGCTCCCGTACCTGCAGGCTTCTTCTAGCATACTCAGAGACAGGGCACGGCGCA
Organism: Oryctolagus cuniculus; assembly: GCF_051225735.1. Lineage (NCBI taxonomy): Eukaryota > Metazoa > Chordata > Mammalia > Lagomorpha > Leporidae > Oryctolagus > Oryctolagus cuniculus. The sequence goes on from NC_142880.1 coordinate 82,414,248, forward strand.
TCATGAGACAAAAATCCGCACCATGTGTCTGAGAATGATGGAGAAAGCAGCATATAGTTCAAGCAAAGGAGAGCCATTGGCTTGGGAAAGCCAAAAATGCTTGGTAGACTTAGGAGGCTTGTGGTACCCTAGCACTGATCTGTGTTTCCTCATTTGCCTCCCCTACATTTCTTCCCCCCGACTCTATTTGTTACCCATTATATACACCAGAGCCCATTCTCTATGTCCTCCCTGCTCCTCCCCAACTCTGCCTTGGTCACTGCTATTCCTTGTATGAAATTGCTCTTTCTTTTTTTGTTCTAGAAAATTCTATAGTTATCCCTGAGTCTCACCTAGGTGAACCTTCCCCCTGTGTGCTTATGTAATTCTTTATATACTTCTCTCTTGCAGAATTTACTTCATGGCTTGGTATTGATTTTGTCTGGCTCTCAAATTATTCTGGGAGGTACAAGAGCGTAGAGGACACATCCTGTGTGCCTCAAGTCCTCTCCGTGCATCGGATAGACAGTAAGAGCTTAATAGATGCTTGGTAACAGCTCATGAAGGCGTTTCAGAAATGGCAGGTAGTACATGAAAAGAGACCCTTGTCAGTGTTCCCTGGCTTTTGCCACAGCTGTTTCTGGAAACCCCCACACTAGTCCCCAGATTGCTAGGAAGCTCTTGTTTGTTCACCACAACAACTGCTGTATTTTCTGACCTCCCTTTCAGTTGTGTGAGCCTTGGAGCTGGTTTCCCTGCAGTAGGGTGCAGTGGACATACCTCATTTCCAGGGCAGGCCTTTGAAGCTTGCATATTCCATGCTCCTGTTTCTCTTTCTGCTGGCTATGGAATGCCCAGAGTGGCCTTGGAAGCCAGAGGTTGAAGACAGCCAAAGCCCTGTCATCGTGAATCCTTTATGACTTGGAGAAGCACCAATGGTTAACCAAGAACTCCTGGGTGGAACTGTATCACGAAAGAGAAAGAAACTTCCATTGGGTCAAGTTACTGCAATTTGGGGTATTTATTTACTTTTTTAACATTTATCATCATCCTAAGTGTTACAGGACCCAGTAGGGTCTTCTCAGGTCACAGCGGGTCTGGGGATAGTGAGTATTATCTACAAGGTAGAACCATGTTCTGGAACAAACTTGTTTTTGGGCTCTGATTTCTTAGGAGAGATCGCTCCTGGAGTGAGGCAGCTAGGTGGTGTCGGAGTGGTAGGCTGGGGGCGGGAAGGTTAGGTTCTGTTCCTGGGTCTGCCCTCCACTGACTTTGGGGTCCTGGCCGAGGGAAATTGCAGCGTGGATGCTGGAACAGCTAACCCAAGGGGAAGATGCAAGACAGCAGAAACAATCGCCCCAGCAGAATCGCAGGTGATGGTGATGTCTGTCGCAGGAGGGAGTAATGCACCTGGGACTTCTCTCTTCCAGACTGCGCCAGTCTTACCACGTGACGCCTTCACAGCCTACGAGAACTGCTTACTGATTCTCAGCCTGGCCAACCGAGAGGAGCTGTTTGACCTTTCTTTGTGCAGGGGGCCTGCAGACACACCAATCAAAATGTCTCTGTCCTTGTCAGTGTCAACTTTCTAAAACCCTAGGAGGCATATTCAGTTTACTTAGTTAAAAGACAAACAAATAAAAGATGCCAGAAGGTGCAGCCTATGGCTGGGAGCTGCCAATCAGTGCTCCCAGCCGAAGGCCTGGAGAACAATGCATCTGTCCCACCACAGCTACAGCCCGGAACAGGCTCCATGGTGCCTGTTCCTCACCCAGAGGAGGGGTAACTGCTTCTTCTCTTCTTCTCCCACACTCTGGGTTTGCTTCTGCGGGGGAAGGACTCACAGCGGTTGTTTCTTAGGACCGAAGTTTTCTGAGTCAGAGATTTCTAATTCCTTGCGCCAAGAATGAGAGTTCCCAGACCTTCGTGGGAGGCTTGTGTTGTGTTTCTGGGGTGGATGATCTATTGTGTGGTGCACGGGTCTGAACTACTCGCCACCACTGACATTGAAGTAGCTGGGGGGTGTTTGACTTCCTCTGAGGACGTCTTCCGTCTGAGTGCAGGCTCACAGGGCTCTGATCAGCAGACACGAGGCTGGGCTCGAGATTCTGCCATTTTAATTGGTGCCCCAGGAGAACCTGATGCTGAGGGGTCTGACGTCACACTTTGGGAACATCCCCTCCTCCCGGCTCCGAGCGATTTTTCTACAGCACAAACGGGTTCGTAATGCACACTTTCAAAAGTTCTTCGATCATTTCCCATGGCCATCAGGACGTGGTCCAAATTCCTTGGATGGCAAATCAGGGCTCTTTAGGAACTGGTCCTCACTCATTTCTGTAGCTACAGTTCTTAGCACCTGCCCCCTTTGTCTTCCTGTCAGTCCTACTGAGTTACCCTTAGGTTCTACTCTGCTTGCTTGTTCTGCGTTGTGTTTCTCTCTCTCTCTCTCTCTCTCTCTCTCTCTCTCTCTCCCTGCCCGCCCCCCAAATGTTTTCGTCTGACCCAGTCTTTAGCTGGCTGACAGATGATACCTCCCCTCTTGGGCGACCTTGCCCTCCTTCCTGTCCCGTCTCTTGTGCTTGGAGGTCTCCACAGGGTGCTTAGCAACACCCGTTGGGTTCACCCTTCAGAGCCCGAGCTGGCAGGGGTCTTGTTCTACCTCCCCACCTCCAGGGAGCTGTGCCAAGGGATGGGTGCAATCGATGGTGGATAGAGAAGAGCATGAAGGGCAGCCGCTCAAGGTCCTGCTCCCCAACAGGAGGCGAACGTCACTGGAACAACTTGGGAAGCATTTCTGCTTCCGCCAGAATAGACAAGTCTCGAGGAGAAGTGAAAACACATTCCTGCTGACGAGATCTGTCACTGCTGAGTATTTTTGCAACCTCATCTTGCTGTTGCCATCAGTAAGGGCTGGAAAACTGACAAGGAGAGGCTGAGCGCTGCGCAGAGGACACTGTCGCCATGTCCCTCCATGTGCCTCGTGCTCTTAACACAGGGGCTCAACCACAGAGACCAACAAATGCAAGTGCCCCCCACCACACACTGGCCTGAGGGGTGCCTTGCTGTAGGAGTTTGCACCTGAGTTTGCTAAATGGAACTGCAGTTGAGATGACCGAACACCAAGATGGAAGAGAGCTGGGTCTCTGAATGCCTGCGGAAGAGCCACGGGCACCCCAAACACCCAGCCCGTTCCTGTCAGGACTTTGCTGTGACATACAAAGCATGTCCTCAGTAGGTCGCTCAGAGGTTGAGTCTCTCTGTCGTGGTCACTTAGCCTTCAGCTGAACTAAGATGGTTTAGCATCGTGCCTCCTAGCAAACTCGCCAGGAAGGAGAGCCCGATTCAGGAAAGCTCGGTGGAGACCGCAAGCAGGCAGAGCTTAATGTGGCTGTACCATACCTGCACCTGGTAATCCACACAGTTAGCCCAGAAAAGCCACCTTCCCTCCTTCTTATTTCCCCTGAGGAAACAAATGAGCCAAGCAAATGAAAAAGAAAATAAGCAATGTCAAGGGCAGGAAGTACTTCCTCCCTTTGAGGATTGTGGATTTGGGTGCCCACCAGCAACTGATACCAGGGAAATAACAGGAAATTCTCTGGAAGGCGACGTGACAAAGGGAGTCAGTCACGTTTGCGTTCTCGGAATAATGAGTGCAGGGAGAACTAGGATCTTTGTTTCGCAGGCTGTTGCTACCTTCTCCCAAGCACCACTTCCAATAGCACTTTGCCTTCCGGGAAACAAGCGAGCCTTGCTTCCCAAGAGCCTGTAAAATAGACATCACTGATCCCATTCTCTAAATGGGAAAATGGAGGCTCAGGGGTTCAGTGATTTATTTGAAGCAAGCAAAGAAGCCAGCAGGAGATAAGAGTTTGCCTAACTCCCCAGTCAATTTCAGCTCCCCAGATAACAGAGACTAAATAAACCTACATCAACACCATATGGTATCAGCAAGGCAGGGGATGTTGGGCACGCGTATTAAAATGGGCTGTAAAGGGAAGACGGTGCGTGTGCATGTGTGTGTGTGCGCACCCGTGTGCATGTTGAGTAGTCGGGGACAAACTATCCTTTTGATAATTCTCATCATTTGTAGCTGAGTAACCCAGATGACATGAGATTTGAGGGACTGGACAGCTTACTAACATCGATCTGGTTCTTTTTTCTAAAAAAAAAAAAAAGCACAAATTTTAAATAAATTACAATTGTCGCGAATGCCTGATAGGTAACAGCTGTACTCCATGCGCTGAGAAGCCTGACTTATTCAACATTCTTCTTGGCTAGAAATCTTGAGGTCCCTTTAAAGGACTTCCATTGCATTTATGAAATGAAAATATATTCTGTGCTCTCTGGGGATAAGCTGTTTCAGAATTTTCTTCCCTGCCAGTATGAAAGTTAGATTTAGTAAAGCTGCATTGCAAACCTGTTAACATATAACAGCCACCAACTAATCCAATGAACAGTCCCCTGCACACAGTGATGCGTCCCACCAGGCTGCCAGAAGGGGCAAATACAATTTGTCTATAGAATTAGGCTTCGCAGTTAGAGTCCCTGCTTTGGGTGTGTGATATCCTGTGGACTACAAGCAGATTTAGTGTCCCCAAACAGATGGGCTTCCCCTTTATGGACTGCTCTTAAGTTTGCTAGGCAAACCGCAGCTGTGCTAATGTCCCTTTGTGTACGGGACTGTCTATGCTGAGCCACTTCTTTTCACCTGATGCCTATTCGGGGACTACAGGGAGACGTCAGCATCTGCAGCGAGAGAAGGCTCCTCTGTGCTCTCCAGGACTGGCTGGGACAGGCAGGAGGGGCTGCTATGGGTGTCAATGGGGGTCTTTTGTCACTGAAAGCAATCGCACCCAGCCCTCTGGAGCATGGCAGGGAGTCCTGGAGAGGATTTGCAGTGGTTTCCAGGAATTTCAAGGTGGCCACCGAATCCAGCGAGGAGGGTCTGTAGATCGCAATAAGAGGGCACACGCCCCAGCTCCTCATGCCAGGACTGCAGGGATGCGGTGGCCAGGAAGCCTGGCCCTGCTGCTTCCCGGAGCTGGATGAGTCTCTGCTTCCCTTACCGTACCACACTGTTGATGGCACCACCTGGTTCGTGACACTGTCTTCCACAGTGGAAACCCATGGGAAAGCAAGTGTCTGACCTGCACCTTGGGAAGTGAGAGAGCTCTCAAACATCAAAAACATATTCAAAAAGGTTAACTGGTAACCCACGACTTAAGATGTGCTCACAACATCTTGGGCTGTCATCAGCCCTGTAAGCTTTTGTCCATACGAACCTTCTCAACAGTAACTACAGTCAGAAGAACAAAATGCTTCCGCTTAAATAATGCCGTTATTGCTTGTGTAACTGGAAAACTTGCTCACTCTCTCCACACAAGGGGGGGGGGGCAAGGTAAGGGCTCCTCAGTGCCCACGTTGAACTACAAGCTCAAGTCACCTCCTCCAGTTCAGTCACTACCCCATCTTCATATTCTGTAACCAGGTACACAAATAAGAAGTGAAGAACCCCCTGTCCCTACCCAAACACCTTACAAAATGGGAGGGAAGCAGAAGAGGGGAGAAGAGAGGAAAAGTCAGTGCATACGCCCAGCAAAGAGGAGCAATGAGCATCGTTGCTGTCTTTCTGCAGGTGGTCATGTGCATGTGACTGGTTTTAGGACAACTTCTTTCTCCACAACCAGGCCATGCTCTGTTTTGCCTCCAGAGCCAGCGTGCCAGCAGGGGAGGTGACTGGCACAGCCTTCATGTGGGGAGGATGGTGTCTCTTCCTGGTCCTCCTGGGTCTGGTTGCTGTAATCTCCCACTGAGCGCCAACACTGGGCACGGGGACATGGGGAGGTACCCAGAAAGATCTCCTGGGCCCCAGAAATACTTGTACAAAATCATACCTTCCCTAGATTGCCTCGTTAATCAGAATCAAGTGCCCCAGTCAACACTGAAAACCTCTTTACTGCCTGATTATCCAGTGCACGCAAAGTTAAAAATAGTATCTTTTTAGCAAGAAGTCCCTTTTTTCGAATTCAATGGAAACATTCCATGTTTCTGGTGGAATCATTCTTCCCTTAGGCACTAAGACCTTTAAGTTGGCAGAGTCCAACATTTCAGGGATTAGAGGCAAAACTTTCACAATAAGGCCTTTATTTGTAATGTTGAGAAGTATCCCTCTGCTTCCCACTCTTTGGTTGTGAATTCCATACACTTTGGATACAGAAGGGCAAATAGTACCACGAATGCATTGTGGATTGGAGAAATCCTACATTTACTACCCCAAACTCTACTGAGACCAGTAGATATTTCCACCGTTCTGTATGTCCAGTTGCTTCTGGTGATGGGCTGGGGTGCCAGGAGCAATGTGAATTCAGGATTCTCTCAATCTCTGGAAGCCTCTTGAATGTCCTCGATTTAAATTCTCAAGGTCCTTTCTCCCCTTATTAAGGCCATAACTCCCCCATAAGAGACTCAATAAAGGCATGATTTCCATTGACATTATAATGGGGCAACTGTGTCAGGATCAAATTTAGGCTTTTAGGCCTGGACCAAAAGGGAGAGTTTAGCATAGTATTGTAAGGTTTCTCTTTATCTGACCATGACCTGAGCAGAGAAGGAAACTCTAGTTCAGTTGGAAGTGACCTTGAATTATTCATGTCATCCATATTGTTTGAATTCTTCATACCACTGCATCCCTCAAGCCTCACTTTCACAGGACACTAATCCCAGGTAACCACAGGAGAATACTTCACACACTCCACTAGTGTCTATATTTCAACACTAGCTGGGTTTTTTTTTATGGCCTTCTTACCCAAAAGGCCAGTAAACTAATACTAGATGCTCATTTCTTTATGTGTTTCTGGCCTGAGACCACTCCTGAAATCAATTCCTGAACTGCTCAAAGGGTTCTCCGTTGCAGACCACAGAGCCCACTTCAGCTAAAACGTGCAGACAGGTTATGTATTCACCACATCGTGCAGCTCGCACAGAGCCAGAAGATGAGTCAGAGGGGCCATGGAATTGAACAATGTCTAAATGCTACCACAAGTTCGCTCCAGTGGACACGTCCTGTCCCTCCGCTACTGCAGCATCGAGCTCCCTGGGCTGACACTGGCACAGGACATCTGACATCCTCTGGGAAAACGACCACCTCTCCGCCATACTCTCCAACAAACAGTCTGTCTGACATTTCTCTCTTCACGTTACTTCCTTCCAAATTTAAATCTCACAAAGGAATATTCCATTCTAGGCCCCAGCTTGCAGAAGAAGCCGAGATATTGATAAGGTTCCAGACCGTACACACTAGCTACAGTGACAGAAAGCAGATGAGTACTCGCTGGGGACAAGGACAGAGGAAGGGAGGAATTGCACTTTACAAGGTACCAGAAATGTTTGGTGGCTTGAGTGTGGATATGTGTGTCCAAACACAAGTTGTTCACTTTAGATATGTAAAGTTCATCGCTGGGCTGGCGCTGTGGTGTAGTGGGTAAAGCTGCTGCCTGCAGTGCTGGCATCCCATATGGGTGCCGGTTCAAGTCCTGGCTGCTCTACTTCCAATTCAGCTCTCTGCTGTGGCCTGGGAAAGCAGTAGAAGATGGTCCAAGTCCTTGGACCCCTGCACCCGTGTGGGAGACCGGAGGAAGCTCCTGGCTCCTGGCTTCAGATCAGCTCAGCTCTGGCCATTGCAGGCAATTGGGGAGTGAACCAGAGGATGGAAGACCTCTCTCTCTCTCTCTCTCTCTCTCTCTCTGTCTACCTCTCCTTCTCTCTCTGTGTAACTCTGACTTTCAAATAAATAAAAATAAATCTTAAAAATGTCATCGTCTGTGAGATCTACTTGGTACCCAATGAAGTAAGTGAGGCGTGACTAAAGAACAAGTTGGACTGTGAGGAACACAGGAATTCAGGGGATGTTGTCAGCATCCAGAGCAAGGCCCCCATGCCTGGAGAAGCTTCTCACAGAGCTTGACAATGTTCCTTAGCACAGCAAAGAAAGGCCTCCGTGCCCAAGTTTCTCCCACACCTGCGTGTGGTGGTGCCCACCAGTATTGCCGCTCGTGCAGGGCCCCTGGAGACAGGTGCACTGAAACTGAGCGGATGCACTCTGTTACCTCATTAGCTAATGCTTTCCTTGATTTACATGAGTGGCTCCCGACCTTCCCCTCAGGAACCCTAAATTATACACCAGGGAGATGCTATGACTCCAAGGTTCAGAGGTAGCTCGTATTTCTTAAAGTGACGAGTCATGCACGTCAGTATCATTACCTAAACTCTCAAGTGACTCGTACACTTGCACTGCACCCACTCCCTGCCTGGTCCTTCAGTGCTCACCACCTTACTGCATGCATCCCTCCGCACTCAGAATCCAAGATGGACAACTGTGTCTGTGCCCACTGAGTTAGACTCTGCACTGCCTCTGATCGGAGGCCAGCTTCTCCATCCAGTTGTTGCCTGCCTAGCCCCTCCCCCAATCCATACCCCTTACTCTATCTTCACTTTTTTTTTTTTTTTTTTTTGGCTACAAAACTAACAGGTCACTCAAATGATGCCGATGATCTTCTGTTTAAATCCTTAGAAACGTTGCTTTTCACACTGACCTCAGGTGTAGTGAGGCACTAAGGTGACTAACCCGGCAGAATGATTGCTGTTGGGACCCACAGTCATTGGTTGTCTGTGGGAACAATATGTTGGACTGGAAATTTAAAGTGTAGGAGGGACCCTCTAGGACAAAATCAGGACAAAGAGAAGTGCCAGGTCCCGATGGGTGCTCAGACGGGAGCACAGGGTGGAGGGAAGACATATGGGGACACTGCCCACCTCCCCAGCTGCGGGGGCTTCCTCTCCAGCCCTGCATCTCAGTGGATCCAGAATGTGGCTTGCAGTCTGGGCAGTCCACCTCCTGGGCACAATGTCTCTGGGAGCCTAGGATCCACACAGAGGAAACAATTCAACTGTAAGTTAAGCTTTTACCTTAACGATGCGCTAATCTGTGCACCCTAAAGGGAACAAAGTAGAGCCTGCCTCTGCTTTTTGTGTTTCTACCCTGGCACATTCGCACACAGAAGCCTCATTTGCAAAGATGTCTTTTAAATGTATTCACCAAAGATAATTATAGAGGTCTAACACTTCTGCTCTTCAATTAATGCTATAAAATTAATGGTCCTTCGTTTTTACATCCTATGCAAATGATGGTGTCATCTCCAACGGTAAGCCTCTCTAGTCACATGCTGAATATGATTAGTGTCCCTTTAAGCTGAATTAGTGCATGTGACCTTCTCGGGGATGTCAGGAGTGAGTCCTCCGCAAGCTATTTCCATGGTTTCATTACGAAATGTTCTGAAAAAGCGGAATGGCAGGGTTGACACCCTAACAGGCTTGTGTGACTGATCTTTGGGAGGTGTGGCCTTAGGAGGGAGCAGACAGGAACTGGATAAATCTACTGCCTTCACCCGAGATTCACCGTGCTTCCCAATGAGCACATCTCCCAACAAAGGACAGTTAGATCCATGTAACACAAAGGGGCAGGTGTGATGGAAATACAACAGGATCCAAATAGTGTACCCATTAGAATAGCCTTTCGCTGATCAGGGAGTAGAAGTGTTCTTGACAAGAAGTCACCAATGAAAAATGAAGATGTTACAATTTAAAAAAAAATCTCAGCTCAACCACACTCACACTCAGTCTACAGCCTCACGTGTTTTTGGAGACATGTCATTATTTGATGACATTTTTGGAGACACGTCAGTATTTGATGTCTTCAAATGACATGTCATCAAATAAATCTGGTATCTGAGTCCTGGGCAGGGCTCTGCAGGTTTAAGAGCACTCGGGGCTGAGGCAAGAAGCAGAAGGGATGTGAAGGAAGCAAAACATGAAGAATCCTGACCATCCCTTCTCAAATGAGGAAATGAAGAATGGTAAGAAATTCAAGAGACCGGGCTGGAATTGGGTCCTAGGTTGATGGATTCTGCAGCCCCTGGCAGCTGGGATTGCTTGGATTTATGAACGACTCCTGAAGCCAAGTTCAAAGAGAGTGTGCCCATTTATCCTTTGTGATTGGTTGAATTGGGCGATAAACAAACATTCGGAGAATTTTTCTCTCTGTGGCAAGTGAGAATTCCTTGACGCAGGAACCCCGAGAGTTGAGAAACCTGGACGTCAGAAGGAAGCAGATTTAAACAGTTTGACTTTGACCATATAGGGTCGCTTTGTGGGTGAGGAGAGGAACGCACAGGAAAATCTCTGAGCTTTCACACCAGGGAGTCTTCCAGAGTAGCTGGCGTCCCTTTGCGCAATGCTGGTGCTGTTTTCTGAACGCCTGTGGCTGACCCAGGCAAGAAGCTCTCCCGGTGCCCTACTCTGTGAGAGGAAAGAGTTCAGGGAGATGCCCCCAGCGCGCCACTGGGGACATGTCGGAGGAACGCGAAGGCTGGATCAGAAATGGGCCCTGATTGTTCCGGACTTCAAATGAGGGAGTGAAAACCACATTACCTGGAACTCCTCTTAAAGTGAGCTCAGAATTATATTAGAATGAAGAAATATTTTAGCAAGCCATTTGGGGTGGAGAGTGAGACCTAGGAGTATGTTCAAGCTGGAAGAGTTATTATTAAGCTCCTCATCAGGAGATAAAGAGAGGAATTTGTCACACCCCTAAGAAGAAGAGGGGACAAAAGAAAAGTGAGGGTAAGAAGAGCAGCGGTGACAGAGACCAGCAAGAGGCAAAGGGCTGTGTCCAGGGAGCAGGGAGCGGGGAGTAGGGAGGGGTCTCCCCGCCATGGCCCTGAGCCCCAGCTCTTAAGCTGATGAGGCTCACAGAATGCGGGGTGCAGGCAAAGACTCCTGAGAACCCCTGAAGGAGCTGAGGGCTGTGGGAGTGGCTGATGTGGGAGCCACAGAGGCAGTGCCTGCGACTGTAAGCCTGAGGAGCCCATCGGAACAGTCGCAGGAGTTGCAAGGACAGCTTTGGCTTGAATGTGGTGGAGGGGGAATGGTTTGGAGCCAATTCCTTTTGCAATGTCAGAGGCAGGGGCTGGGAAGCACAGCTGACATTCAGTGTACACATGGGCGACCTTGCACCAGGGTGGGCAACTTTTTTCTGCCGAGGGTCATTTGGATATTTATAACATAATTCATGGGCCATACAAAATTATCAACTTAAAAATTGGCCTGCTGCAGATTTCTGGAATTTTGAGTCCCTGCGGTTGCCTTGGCAGGGCCAGACCAAATGGTGTCACGGGCACAGCACAGTGGGAGAGCTGCACATCTCCATCCCTGCTAGCAACTGGACTATCTAAGGGTGTCTGTTCCTTCTCTGTTTGGTATGAAGAACATTGCCTAAGATAAAAGGGAGTCTGGTAGAAGCTTGAAGAATGGCAATGGACAGAAACCAAGATACTGGAGTGGTTCTTGGGGAGCAGCAGGTTAAGCTGCCACTTGGGACACCTGTATCCCAAACTGGAGTGCCCAGTTCACGTACAGACTGCTCAGCTTCTAACCCGGCTTCCTGCTGATGTACACCCTGGGAGGCAGCAGGTGATGGCTCAAGGACTTGGGTCCCTGCCACCCACCCACGTAGGAGACTCAGATGGAGTTCTAGGCTCCTGGCTTCAGCCTGGCCCAGCCTTGCTGCATTTTAAACCAAAAACAAACACAGCTTAAAAAACTGGACTTAAAAAAAGGAGAAGCAAGATATTATTTAAGCAAAAAGCAAAATAAAGAAAAAAAAAATCTTCATAGGATGTCCTAAATGGTGAAGCCTCTGGCAACAAAATAAATGGTGCACTAATAACCAAAGGTAATAATAAACTTATTTAGTTCCAGTTTAACGTGATCAATATTACACATGCATACACATACATATGCATACGTTGGGGGGGATTTGAATTGGTAACAAAATGAGACCAGGAAATTGTCAATTTAGTTAAACATGACAATGGCATTGTGGTCCTGTGTTTACATGTTTTAAGAGATGCAGACAGGGCCCAGAGCTGTGGCACAGCAGGTCGGTGCCCTGCTGGAGGTGCTGGCATCCCATATGGGCTCTGGTTTGAGACCCAGCTGCTCCACTTCCAATCCAGCTCTCTGCTATCCCCTGGGAAAGCAGTAGAAGATGGCCCAGGTCTTTGGGCCTCTGCACCCACGTGGGAGACCCAGAAGAAGCTCCTGGCTCCTGGCTTTGGATTGGCACAGCTCTAGCCATTGCGGCCAGTTGGGGAGTGAACCGTTGGATGGAAGAACTTTCTCTCTCTTTGCCTCTCCTCTGTGTAACTCTGACTTTCAAATAAATAAATAAATCTTTAAAAAAAGATGCAGACTTAAATACTTGTATTTATGAGATGCACGGTAAAATGACACAGTACTCAGGATTTGTTTTTAAAAATTCAACAAAGGAAAAAGAGAAAGAAGTGAAAGAAAGGAGAAGATGGAGTAAGCAAGAGGACCAAAATCATGATGATGGTTAAAGCTGGGTGATGAGAACATGGGAGTTGTAATATTCTCACTACTTTGTTCTTAGTTGAAATTTTCATTACAAAATTTATTTTTTGGGGGCCAGTGCTATGGTGTTGCAGGTAACCTGCAGTGCTGGCATCTCATATGGGTGCTGGTTTGTACTCTCTCATATGGCCTGGGAAAGCAGTAGAAGATGGCACAAGTCCTTGGGCCCCTGCACTCATGTGGGAGACCCAGAAGAAGCTTCCGGCTCCTGGCTTTGGATCAGCTCAGCTCCGGCCATTGCGGCCATCTGGGGAGTGAACCAGCAGATGGAAGACCTCTCTCTCTCTCTCTCTGCCTTTCTCTGTCTGTAACACTACCTCTCAAATAAATACCTTTTAAATTTACTTTTAAAGATTTATTTATTTATTTATTTGAAAGGCAGAGTTACAGAGAGAGTGAGAGTCAGAAGGAAGGAGATCTTCCATCTGCTGGTTCACTCTCCAAATGCCCCTCAACAGCCAGGGCTGAGCCAGGCTGAAGTCAGGAGCCTGGAACGCAACCCAGTTCTCCCACAAGTACTTGAAGCATCACCTGCCTTCCCTCAGGGTGCATATTAGCAAGAATCTAGACTGGACAGCAAGGTCAGGACTCGAACCCAGGTACTCCACTATGGGATGCATATCAAGCAGCCTCTTAGAGGCTGTGCCAAACACCTGCCCCCTTGCCGAAGTGTTGTGGGCTGAATTGTGTCCCTCCAAAAGGTATAAGCTGAAGTCCCAATCCTTAGCACCTCAGGATGCAACTGTCTTTGGAGTTAGTGTCTTTCAAAGAGCAGATTAAGACAAACTGAGGCCAGTCCTGTGGGCACTGATCCAAAATGACAGGGGTCCTTGCAAGAAGAGACTCTAGGGCTTGCACGCACCCTGAAGAGGCCGCAAGGGCACAGGCGTCTGCAAGCCAAGGAGAGAGGCCTCAGAGATTCCCAACTCTACGGCACCTTGGTCTTGAGCTTCCAGAACCGTGGAAAACACGTTCTTGGTGAGCCAGCAGTCTGGGGTGTTTATTCCCGGAGCCCTAATGAACAAAGGCAGACAAGGATTGCACCACTCTGGAGCTGCTTGAGTGAATTCCAGGCAACATTCCCTTCTCCCAGCAAACACAAGTCTCTGGCTGCACCCAGAGGCCCCACTTCCCTCTGCCCTTCCTCTTTCTGCTCCTCTGCAGTGTCCATCACCTCGCTGGGTCTCTGGTCCTGGTGATCCTGCAGCTGCCAATATTCCCAGAGAAGCCACTCCTGCTGTCTCGTGTCTCTCCCTGGGGCCTGCTGGCCTCTTCAATCCGTCCTCCTCCTGGTGGTCTCATGTCCTCGCTCAACCCTCTCTTGAGGATGGGACTTTGAACTGACTAACTAACTAGGTACTAACTAGCTAGGCAACTCAAGAGTAACAGTACAATAGTCTTCATGCCTCCAGAAAGAGAAACATGGGCCCAACACTTAAAGGGTTTATTCTATTTTAAAGGAAGTCGCTGAAATCTGGCTCAGAGAGCCAATGCGGCATTTATATACTGGAGAAAACATTTTTAAAATTGGGGTTTTCACGATGAAAAATGATTTTTTAAACAATATATAACTACCTGTTAATTCCCCCGAAATGGTGTGATTTGCCTTTTCTTGGGGGAAGGGTCATAACTCATCTGCACAAAGCTTGATTTTATAGGAGCAACGCGGCCATAATGCATGGGGCCTCAGCCGTGGCACAGCTGAACTCCACCACACACTGTGATTTCTGCGGGACGTTAAACTGGGGTCATCACAATGGGCAATATTTTAATATAATGGAAAGTGATCGTTAACTCCCCCCACAGGAAGGAAATGAATGCTCCTGATTATACGCATTCCGAGAAGATCAGAATATGTTAAAGAACATTCTATGTGAGAGGGGAGGGTTGCGGGTGGGAGGGAAGTTAATGGGGGGGGAGCCATTGTAATCCATAAGCTGTACTTTGAAATTGATATTTACTAAATAAAAGTTAAACACACACACACACACACACACACAGAACATTCTAGCCAACCAGGAGGAACTGGAAGTGCCACCAGGACACCAGCCTTGCAGAGCTCCCGTCAGCACTAGCAGCAAAGCGCTGCTGGGGAAAGAGTGTGGTTCAAAGTCTCTCGGAAACACATGTAAATGAACTTGAGATTTTAGAGGATGATTAATCCTACCCAGGAGTCAAGTGCCTTTCCCAGGGGTCTTTCTCAGATCTCAGATACCTCGTTATCTTCATCACGTTCCTCTACCCCACCTACTCAAAAGTCGATATCCTATTAAACCTCCATAAATGCGTTTCAGCTGAAAATGGTTCATAGTAATATTAAAAATGTGCATTTATTAAATATTCCACGTGAGCCACAAGAACTTCAAAATATTTTTGTTAGACACCTGGGACAGTGGTGTAAGTTGCTTTCAGAAGTCCTTCATCTCGAACATTCTCTTTGTTGCCATTTGGATTCTGTCCTGGCCCCTTGTGCCACTGCCCCCCCGCCACGCTCAGTGATTCTGACCTTGCCCCACTTCTGCTCACCTCCACTTCTCTTTCTTTTTTCCGTCTCTGTATTCCTCAGCTGTGTGAATACAAACAGCTGTCTAGAACAGACATCCTGCAGTTCTCCTCTAAACGTTTACAGCCAAGTCAAACCCGAAGGGACCAGAGACCAGATTCATTCGTTCTGTGGTCACACATCAGCCAAGGAAGGGAAAGGAAGCCTTGTGAGTTAGGACCCAGGAGGTCAAGGATGAATCCCTCCTTTAGGTCATTTTTTCTGGGCATCAGGGACACACAGCCACAGTGCTGGCGTCTCTCCTCGGTCCTCAAGCTGTTTGTTTTCTTGATCCATAGGCTGGTGTATACTTGCCTGATCACTCACTGTGGTAGAGACGGAAATCTAGTTCTTGGGTTCCTTTCCCACCATCAAAAGGCAGAGTGTTGTTACACAGACTCTATCAAAGCACCACCCACCTCCAGCATCACGACAACACGGGCTGGAGTCTCACGGGACTGGGGCAGGAGTGTGACCCTTGCCCGCAGCACCAGCCCCCTCGGCTGCTAGCACGAGAGCCCTGGCTGGTCCTCACTTACAGCTGGCAAGACTGTCTGCAACTGGGATGGTTAATGAAGCCTTTCCACACCTCTGCAGGAGGTCATCCCGGGTCCACCTGTGGGCCACCACCTGACTCACCTCCCCTGCTGCTCAACAAAACTCTGCACAGGGCATTTTTGCTGGACACGCCCCTGCTCCAGGTCCTGTGAAACCTGGCAGCCTCTCCCAGCCCCTTCCCTTCCTGGGCAGAAAGAACAAAGAGAATGCAAAAGGCTGCCTCCCTGGGCCACCTTCCTGCACTCCTGCCAGCTCTGCTAAGAGCTGTTTTTGACTTCCGGTCTAGGGTACCCACAGCTGGCAACTGAGCAATTGTTGTGAGCGACCATTGAGGGTCAGAGAGCTTTGTGGCCAACAGAAAAACAATTGAACTATAAGCTTGCAAATGGCAAACATAGAAACCCCACATATCACAAGAACGAATGAACAAACAAAACCCTGGGTTTTTAAAAATGAAAGTCTGACTTCAGTCTTGTATATTAGGATTCTGATGGCTTCTGTTCGAAGTGATAGCTCCTGAAATAGAGTTAATTTGCTGAATCCCTGCTTTCTCCATCAAATTCCTGAGCTTCCTAATAAAAGGTGAAATTAGGACCGAGTTGGAGAGGAGTGAGAAAGACAGTTTCAAAATCAAAATCAAAGTATCTTCCTGTCCTTTCTTTGACACTCGTCTTGCACATGGGAAATAGGTTTTGACTTGACCCTGCCCTCACCAGCAGGCTCAACAGGAGACCCCTGTCTCCAGTTGAAGCTCAATTTTTAGAAAAGATTTACTTTTATTTATTTGAAAGGCTGAGTTGCAGAGAGAGGAAGAGACAAAGAAGTGTCTTCCATCCAGTAGTTCACTCTCCAAATAGCCACAACTGCTACAGCTGGGCAGATCTGGGCCAATCTAAAGCCAGGAGCCAAGAGCTTCTTCTGGGTCTCCCATGTGGGTGCAGGGGCCCAAGGACTTGGACCATCTTCTACTGCTTTCCCAGGCCATAGCAGAAAGCTAGATGGGAAGTGGAGCAGCCAGGACTCAAACTGGAGCCCATATGGGATGTTGGTGCTGCAGGCCAGGGCTTTAACCTGATACGCCACGGTGCAGGCCCCAGAGCTCAACTTTTAAAAGCAGTATATGAAATCCAGGGAAACACAGGGAGATAGAAAATACCAAAAAGCAGACCGAGCAGGAGGCAGCTGGGGGAGTAGAGTGAAGGAGGGGCATTGCAATAATTAACTCTGTGGAGGCAGAGACCATGTCCTTGAGATATTCAGTACAACATATGACCCTCCTGGCCCGTTGTCGACCTTCAGTAATGAGAACGAGAGAGAGAAACCTGCATGTTGGTTGCTGATGGTCACTCACCTCTCACTTCCTTTTGCAGAGCTCCGTGGCAGGAGTCCACAGCGCCACGTGCTTTGGAGAAGCGGGACTGCTGAGTGTTGTCATTATGGGGAACTGAGTCTTACTGCTTCCCGAGACTCTGGGTGGCAGGACTGTCCTGCAAATGAGCGTGTCCCGAGGGGTGTGCTGGCAAGGTGCGAGAATAGGTCACTCACCGCAGAAGGGGGCTTCAGGAAGTGTCTCAGTCTGCTGTGTGCTGCTGGAACACAAAGCCTGGGACAGGGCAGTTGATCAAGAACAGAAAGCCATTGGCTCCTGATGCTGGAGGCTGGGCAGACCGAGAGCAAGGGGCCACGTCAGCATTATAATACGGCAGCTGGTATCGCCTGGTGGAGGAGAGCAAGCACAGGGGCCCATGACCTTCATCCATTTGTGAGGGTGAAGCTCTGTTGACCTACACCCCTCCCAACAACCCTCAGCTCCCAACACTGCTGCACTGAGGAGGGGGCTTCCAACATAGGATCTGGGGAGAGGGGTGCATTCAAACCGTATGAGAAGGACTCCTGTACACACGGACACAGGTAGGGCAGCGGAGGTCCAGAGAGGCAAAGCGGCTCGCCCACGGTTACTGGGTGACTGGTGTTAGCTGGATCATCGGGATTAGGATGACACCTGCTTCTCACATCCCTTGGGCTGATCCACCACTTCTGAGCTGTGGGCTCCAGGCTTCCAGGCTGAACATAGCGCCTTCCATGTTTTCAGTCATTAATATGTCAAGAATCTTTTTGTTTCCTAGTACAAAGGGAGAAAGAATATAAAGAAAACATTGTGGGCTCTGGGGTCAAGACGCATTGCAGCTCTGCATAGGCGATGACGTAATCTCCTCGAACCCCAGTTTTCCGTTCCGTAAACTGGGATCAGTCGGCAGCAGCACCACTCCGCCATCGTAGCTTACAGAGCTCTTGTGAGTTTGAGCACTGCTGCGTGTGAAGTGCCAAGCTAACAGTAGCCATTAGTGTGGGAATCTCTGAACTCCAAGCCCTTGTCTGTGGCCCTGAGTCAGTGGGAGAGAGACCTGGGTCTCCAGGCAGAGGAGTCCTCAGTCTGAGGGCCCTCGTGTGAGGGCGCATCTGTTGGAGCCCTAATTGGAGGAGCTGGCTTCCCAAAACCTACCCAAGAAGAAAATCTGCCTCTGAAGCCATATCCAAAGGAGGAAAATGTGACTTTAAATATGGGAATGATACCTGGGTTCCCAGAGAAATGAAAAGAGATAAATAGGTCTGGGGTGAGAAAAAATATTAAAAAAAATTTTGGCAAGAACTGGCTTGCAGGGTGGGAGACGAAGACTCAATTCCCGGCTTTGCCAAGATGCTGTGTGAGCTTGAGAAAGTCACTTAGCTTCTCTGAATTTCAGTTGTCTCAACTATTACAAGAAAATACAACGATACAGCTTAGGGGGTTGCAAAGATAATTAACATACAGAAGGTTCTTTTAAAGAGATAAAATGTGTAAGTTTGCTCATGTTAATTATGTGAAGAGGATATTATGAACAGTTTTTCAGAATTGGTCTTGTTTCAGACTTAGTTTTTTTTTTTTTAAATTTATTATACGCTCTTATGTATGAATCTCAAAATATTTTTGCACCAAAAGAACTTACCTCTTGATTCCATTTTCTATGAGCTTTTTGAAGTACCCTCACGATGACGACGGAATGACAAAGAACCGTGTCTTCCAGTCGCGGCGTCTGATGCTCGGCTTGGTTGCCCCTAACCGGGAACCCAGGGCCTTGCCTCTGAGGGCTGTGCAGCCTCGCGCGTGTCTCCGTGTTGAGCTGCAACTCCATCAGTCCCAGACCCAGCGCAGGGAGAGGCCCAGAGAGCAGGACGGGCAGGACATTCAGGCTCAGCTGAAACTCCCAGGGGCTCTACTCGCCCCTGTCCCAGGGCCCAGGAGAGATTTAGCCCCTGCACAGCCCGCAGAGAATAGAGAAGGAAAGCGACCGGAGAGGAAACAATGCTTTCTGATTATACACCTGCTCCTTCCTGAACTTGGAGAGCAGACGACCTTGGGTTTAATTACGCTTCCCACCCTAGGATGAACTCTCCTGGCCCAGATAGAGACAGGCAGCCTTGCTCTTCCTGTCTGTGGGAGAAGAGTGGCCGGAAGTACACACATGCACAAGAACACATGTGCACAAATGCACACACACGCACGCACACAGGGGCCTCGCTGACCGTGCTGAACGCCTGCATCCTGAGCACCTTCTCTCGCGCTGCTGAAGCCGGCGAGGATATGAGCTCTGCTTCCACGGGCAATGTCCCTTCAGAGTCATTTCCATTTTGGAGCTGATCTAATAAGGAGGGCCACCTCACCAACATCCTAGAACGCTCATTTCTTTATTAGAGTTATTTGAAGGTGCACCTTGGGTGATCCAATCATCCAGAGACTAAAAAAAAAAAAAAAAATGAGGATAAGTAATTAAAATACATAAAGCATGCATCCTGGTCAATAAATTGACAATTTAGAAACACAAGCATCCTACAGCACCCTGAAGGCTTACAGGCAGAACCTCTGTCATGTTTGGGGCAGGCAAAACATCCCTTAAGCAAGTGCCACAAAAATCCGCCATGTTTCCTCCTCCTGACAGAAGGAATGTGGGCCAGGCACTGCCATTGTTCTCAACGGATGTGCTGATACCCTGGGTGAGGGGTCATCTTAAAGGCAGGCTTCTCAACCCTCTTTCCCAAACCTGATGTTCATTAACCTGATACACGCCCAAGGAAATATGAAGATTTTTGTTTAAGAAAATAAAAAATTTGGGAAAAGTTACTTTTGGTGGTAGTTAAAGTTCCCAGACATTAATGAGGCATCACCAGTGGTTGTTGTCTACTGGCTCAAGCCAACTGGACAGGCTGAGTGTGGCCCCTGCTCTTCAGGGTACTGGTGACGACATCATTGGAGAAAGAGTTATCACAGGTAAGAGAGGACAGGAACTGGCTGCTGTAGTCTGAATGATTGTCCCCTGCCCCTCCAAAACAATGCTGACGCTTCCCTGCGGTGTAATGGTTGTAGGAGGTGGGGCCTTTAGAAGGACCAGGCCATCAACGCTCCACCCTCACAGGTGAATGTTGTGCCTTAGTGGAAGGACTTTTGAAAGTGAGTGCTCTGTTTCATCTGCTCCTTGTCACGTGAGGACCAGTGTCCTCCCTGCAGGAGGCTGCATTGTTCAAGCTGCCGTCCTGGAGCAGAGAGCAGGCTCTCACCAGACACCACACCTGCACCTTGACGTTGCACTTCCCCATCTTCAGATCTGTAAGCCAAAAGCTTTCTGTTCAGTAGAAATTACCCAGAAAGTGGTTCTCTATTCTAGCAGCACCAATGCGCTAAGACAGTTACCCAGGGACAATCCTGAGGCAGTCCAAGTCGTGCAAATTGTGCTTGTCCTTTAAGAAAGTACTAAGGGTGCTGGAAGCCGATGTCTTGCCATGGACCTCACAGCTGGTTGCCATCCCCCTTTGTGACACGCTGTGCAAGTCAAGGACCACTTTCCCCTGCAGTGGCTTCATGCATCATGTCGAGTCTTCCTTGTAAGGACAGTGAGCCTCTGGCCTGAGGGTGGAACCTGGGGCCATCAGCCCTGCAGTCATTAATGCGGGGTGTCTACTGCGGGCAGAGCGCGGTGCTGGCTGAAGTGGAGGGAGAGGCACATGTGGAAACAAAAGGCCTGATTCTTTATTGAGATATGAGATATCCCAGGCTGTGCTCATTGCATTCAAGACAAAAATTAGAGGAAAGCCAAGCTTACGTATGGTAGCGTGGGTTCTAACCGAGACAGAATGGGCTTCCGGTAGCTTGAGAGAGGCTCCCTTGGCAGTGGACTCAGGAGGAAGGTGGAAGATGGCACCGCATCCTGATGGGAAGCCTAGAGACAGAAATGGATGCGTCTGGAAGGGAGGGATGACCCAAGGATGGCTTGAGTGAATTGCCATTGCCATAGAGGACAGGTGTCTCCACTTCTAAATACGCCCTGTTTCCAGAAACCATGTGAAAAGGAAGACCTCCTCCCACGCAGCCCCTGTCTGAGGGCACCCTGTTTCCTTTGCCTGTGTGGGTATTGGCCAAAGGGAGGGAGGTGAGGTGGAAGTCTGTGGGGTGAAGCTGTGTGCATAGGAAACCCTGATCTTCAGTGGGGGCGGAGTGATGCTGCCTGACACGAGAGCTGGGAGTGGTCAGAGAGGCTCAGTGGGCAGAGGGGAGGCCTGGAGTGGCTTTCAGGAAGGTCTGTAGTGGGAGGGCAGCTGCCCTCTGCAGGAGCGGTGACAGTCCTGGGCGGCGCTAGTATACCTGGCCTGGCCTCAGCACATTCCTCTAGAACCTTTAAGCAGATGTTACTGGTGAAGTATTCACAAAAGTGTGTATTCAGGAAAAAAATAAACCAAAGCCAAGGCTTCACTTGGGAGACGGTTCAAAAGCTGCACGATGCTAGTACCTCCACTGCCACCCACGGGATTTACGTGGTCTGGGTCTCCACTTCACTACTGCAAGTTTTGCTATGATTTGAAAATGGTTTCCAGTGCATCCCTCAAGGGTTTGTGTGTTGAGAGCTTGGTGGCGGTGCTGAGAGCTTATGGCACCATTAAGAGCTGGGATCTTGGGAGGTCCTGGGAGGAAGGGACTATGGTAACTTCCGTGGGATCCCTGGGATCTCACAAGAGCGAGTTGTTACCAGAGCAAAGCCTGACCGCTCCATTTCTTGGTTTCCTGTTCCGAGATATGAGCTCTCCCTGCTGTCAGCTGCAGCGAGGACCTCACCAAGGCTGAGCTGTACCAGCACCATGCCCTTGAATTTCCAGAACTATGAGTCAGATAGACCTCTTTTCTGTATAAAGTTAGCCTGCCACAAGTATGTCACTGTAGTAACAACAACACAAGTTTGCTGTCATCCAAGGGAAAACAGTACAAGTTTGCTGTCATTCCAGGGCTGGGTGGGACTCCCAGCTTCCAGGGATGCCTCTGCACTGTGAGCTCAGCAGCAACCGACCAGAGAATGAAGCAGAAACTCCCAGGGCCTGGATGGGGAGCTGGTAGCACACAAATGCCTCTTGCCACCATTTAAATGACATCGTTTCTCAGCCAGCTCAAATTCATGCACGAATCCTGCAAGAATTTCTTTCTGATTTTAAAATGCCGGGATCTACGACTGGAGGAGGATGGTAAGATCCCCTCCTAACAACCCTCAGGGGTGTTGCTATTCTTTGGTTGTCCCTCACAGTGCTTCCACTGAGTGTTTGCATGAAGGAAATAGGGCTTGGAAAACATCTGCTTCCACAGATTTTTGGAGGCGATTTGTTGGTAATAGGATTTGATCTGCACTAAATCTGAAAGTCTGTGTTATTTCAATGGAATTAATGAAGTTTTGCTTGTTGTTAAGTTATGTGCAACATCATCCCTCATCCTGTCTTCTGTGGATTTCAGGTGGGAGTGCACAGACCGGCTAATAATAATAGTATGCTTTGTACGAAGGCATTTGTTTGCCAAGGAGTTCAAATAGAGCCTCATTAATATCTTACCTTGGGGAAAGCTGAAGGGAGAGGAGATGAGTTGTTCTAAAAAAAAAAAAAAAAAAAACCCACACTTGCAAAAGCAGCTGGGGTAGAAGGACCAACTCCCCGGTGCTGCCTGGGATGACGAGTCTCCGGAGATAGACTCTCAGTGAAACGTGCTCCCATTATTCATGCTTTGTCTACCCGCTTTGTCTGGAATCTGGCAGGTTCTGCAACTCTCTGTTGACCAGTGAAATATGGCAGAAATGACAGGATATGACCTCCAAAGCTTGTGCGTAAGAAACCACGCATCTTCCTGCCAGCCCTTGGAACGCTCAGTCTTGGCACCCTCCCCCTGGGAACCCAGTCACCCCCTAGGGAGCTGCCCTGCCATCTGAAGTGGACCCCGCTCCCGCAGACAGCCAGTGCCCACTGTTAGCTGGGAATGGGCTGCCTTGAACATGTAGCTAAGAGTCTTTGGAGAAGGCTGTCCCAGCTGCTGTCTGACACAGGGATGCAATAGGCTAAGTGGGTGCTGTTCAGCCGAGTCACAGAGCTTCCAGACAAATGCATGCATTATTTTAAGTCTCAAAGCTTGGGGTGGTTGATTCCATGGCCACAGCTAGCCAGAACACCACTGGCAATGTTTGAGAGAATGCTGCCCGGGGAAAGCATGATCTGGTCTTCTTGGAACAGCTGGTAAAGACCAGGAGTCCCCACACACTTTTGCTTTGACGCCTTTGGGGGCAGTCCTTAGTCCTGGATTTGGTTCTTACCTGCTTCACAACAGACAGACCTGGGAAGGGAGGGTGGTGGTGGTGGAGAAATAAGAGAACTTTCTCAGGTAAGTCCCCAATGGGCCTTTGGTTTTAAGGGCATCGGTTACAAACTCAACTGGCTGCCAGGGCGAGGTGATGGCATGATGAGGGAATGAGGCAGCCGAGAGTGGTGTGTGCAGGTGCTGGCTGACCCAGGGCTGCCTGCTGCAGACCAGGGGGCTGCTGGGGCTGTGATTGTCAGGTTTTCCAATTTAAAAAAAAAAAAAAGATTTATTTATTTATTTGAAAGGCAGAGTTAGAGAGAGGCGGAGCGGGGAGAGAGAGAGAGAGAGAGAGAGAGGTCTTCCATCCACTGGTTTGCTCCCCAGATGGCTGCAACGATCTGAAGCCAGGATTCAAAGTGGAGCAGCCGGGACTCGAACCGGTGTCCACACGGGATGCTGGCACTGCAGGCGGCACCTTTACCTGCTACGCTACAGTACTGGCCCCAGGTCTTCCAATTTTTAAAGTGCAACTAGAAATCCATTTTTTTCAACTGTCAACTTTAGGCCACCAATTTTAAATGTTTTAAAACGCTGTGTAATGACAGCCTATCTGCTGCCCAGGTGTGCTAATCTGACGCCTCTAATGTAAGTGACAGGGCGCAGCCTCAGCGGGCCTCATCTCAGTACCTGTTCTCTTCCAAGGAGGACAATCAGCCCTTGTCTTCGAAGAGCACTGTTGTTAGCAGGGTGCTGTCACGTCCACGTCTCACTTGAACGTCGTACGAGGAGGAAGCAGGTGGGCCAGGCATCTTTCTCCAACTCCTCCCTTGAGAAAGCAGGCTTGGGGGGATGCTATACCTTCTGCAGTGACCCTGCTCTGGCAGAGGGCCACAGCTCAGGCCACGTCCATGTGTCCGGACAGAGGGGGCAAGGAGCAATTTTGCTATGCAAGTGTACTGAAATTAGGATAGAAGACATGATCCCTGGAAGCTATGGGGTACACAGGGGGAGCTGAAACTGGGGAGAAGCCGCTTTGAGGACCCTCTGAAGGCAGCCTGGGTCTCATGCTCCCAGCCAAGGACCGACAGCCCTGGCTTCTCCAGGGAAGAGAGAAGAGTGCTGGTGGCTCTGAGCTTGGCTGAGGGGTGGGCCCTGGAACGTGCCCCTCCTTGTCGCCTGTGGTCATTGAGTCTGAATAGTTGTGACCTTGAGTTCAAGGGGATCTGAATCCCTGCCACGGGCAAAGGAGAGGACTCTAACCTGGTTCCCTGGGGCTCCCTCCAGGGCACAGCTGGAGGAGCAGGTCTCTCTGAAGCCCAACATGACTCTCAACGGCCAGCACGTCTGGGTGGACAGAAGGAAATGGGTTTCTTCATTACAACTTAACTCAGAAGATTCTAGCTTCTCAATGGGAGCAAGGAAGCCACCCAGGGGCTGGACTCTGCCCATCCAGTCTTCAGAACCTGTGGGGGCGGCATATATGGGGTCCCTGCTGCGAGGGCAGGCCCTGGCTGAAATGGGTCCCCCTAGACACGATCCTACAAAGAAAAGGGAAACCAGCACAGGAAAGGTTGAGTATCAGGAAATAGAAATCCCAAGCTCTCATCACTCATTCTCCCATTCCCATCCAACATTTCTATCCCTGAGAATGGAGGGAGAACACACCCTCCCCCCGCCTTGCACCTCCTGCCTCGGCACCTCTGTCTAAGCTTCTCTGTTACCTTCCATCATCAACTTCAGCAACTTGGGCTTGATGTAAATAGAAAGAAAGCATATAGGCAAACTCTTCTGTGAGGTGCCCAAGTTCCCGGGGGCATCCCTGGGGTGAGCATATCCAGCTGCCTCCCACACAGACACATGGAAGCCACAAAGCCACAGCCCCCATCTTCTGTTAGTTTCTCATTCTACCCTTGGCTTCTGGGACCAGAGCAGATGAAGAAGGGACAAAAGTTGAGCTGTCCAGCCTGGCTGTTGGACACGTCCAGGTCCCAGTAGCACAGCCAGGGAGGGGACCTGCAATTGGTGATGGCCACAGGCCAGGCCCTACCAGCTCACCCTCTTTTTGACTCTCCACTGTCAGTCGGCAGGTCAGACGTTTCTGGCCTGCTCAGTGAGTGCAAGGCTACGGACATTGTCCAGGATCGCACAGAGTAGAGGGGGCCACCCAAGTGGGTCTGCATCCAGAGCAAACCTGGATAGAAACATGTCAGCCCTGCTGTTATCAGGGCACAGCCGTGCAAGCTGGGACGTGCCTGGCTCGGAGGGTCTCAGTTCCCGGGGCCTGTGCTGCCGGCACATCCTGGTGAGGTGCACGACTGGCACCCCTGTCTGCCGCTGCAGCACGGAGACTCCGGGTCAGGGAAGGAGTTCTCCTTTGGAGTTGGGCTGTTTAATCAGCCATCCCAGACCCGGGCTTTGAAGAAACAGTACGCTATTTTCCTTCAGCTTAGCAGAGACTCCTGTCTGGGAGTCATTGCTGCTTACTAATTGCTAACTGAGCATGCATCTCATCTGTTCCCAGAGAGTTTATGGCGATCGATGTGCAACATCTACCTCTGAACCACAAGGAGCCAGGGCTTGCCCTCTGGGAGCTGAACTTGCAGTGTGAGAGATTGCTCAGCTGGACTGGCGGCTAAGGAGCTGTTCCCTCCAGCGAGAACAGTCCGGGGAGCCTGGCGCTGGAGAGGCAATGGTCAGCACCTTCCAGCGCAACCACCCAGGAGCTGGCAGCAGAGCCCACGTGTCTGGGGGAGGGTCTGGCTGCTCCCAGATGGCTGACACACCCTGCAGGGAAAGAAGAGCTGTGAGCCGCCCCCATGCAACCCCAGAGGGAAGTTCCTAATGAGAAGAGAAGGGCCCTGGCGTTAGATGTGGGGAAGAGAGGCAGGAAAATACATAAGGAAGGTGTCATTTCTGCAAGGGAGAATCTTGCACCAAGCAGGGTTTTTAATATTCAGATGGAAAAGGGATTTAGCTGCAGCTTGGCATCATTGGCAATAATCTACTTTAATTCAATTTGCTATGAAAAAAAAGTGCCACTTTGGCTTTTTACAGAGACACAGAAGAAAATGCTTTGCTTTCCTTGCTGATTACATTCCTGTGGCCGGAATACCCTACTCAGAGCAGGCACCCCAGGGTCAGCTGGTTGCACTTGGCTCAGTTGGTGCTCTCTCCCTGGCCACACAACTTGGGTCGCTATACTGAGATCGACTGCTTCCTTTGGAGGGTATTCCTGCGGGGTCATGGCCCCATGGCGGGAAACAGCATCCATACCTTGACCGGGCGCTGTCCCTTGCTTCCTTCCACTTTCTCCTGACGTCTACCAGGCCACCAAGAGAAAGAGCTTCCCCAGCACAACCGGTTATACTCAGCCAGCCAGGCAATCCACATCCATCCACCTAACCCTTCCTGCTTCTAAACACACAGCATCCGTTCTAGCTGGCACGCGCTGTCTCCAGACACTCCACGAATGCAATTCCTCAGCGCAGCCTGTGTGATCAGACGCGCAACTGGAGCCTCAGCCACGCCGCTCCTCTGTCCCCTGGAGAGGCAGAAAAAATTGCACATCTAAGAACAATGCGTGCAAGGGTGGTCTCCTGGCAATCTGCAGCCAGCCGCATGTGTACTCTGCTTTGCACAATGGATGTGCTACTGAAAAGGTTATATGCAAATCGAATTTTTGTAAATTGAATTATATTTAACATGCACCAAGGGAATTGGCTATTTTAGGGACACCAAAGTTGAATTCGTTTTGTGGAGCAGGGAACCCTTTGTACAGCAAATTACCATCCTCCAATTCATATACTTTTTGATAAGGTCAGGTTTTATTATTTGGGACTTTTTTGAATTAGAGCGTATCTACGGTATTACAATGGTAATAATAAGATATTCAGAGCCTTCACCAGATTCCAGAAGGAAGAGAAAGGGAGTGGAAAGCAACTGTGATTCTCCTCCTAGAGGGAAGGGAGGGGGAGTGGGGAGTTCCCAGCAGCAGTGTGCTGGGATACCGTGGTGCTGTTGTTATTTTTGGTCTAAGTCTGTCTGACTCATCTCAGCCAGGGCTCCCTGTGTTCATGTCCTGTGATTCCATTCTAGAATGGTAAGCTTATGCAGATGATAACTAGCCTAGCCAGGGCCTCACTAACCCTTAGGCACTCTTATCACTGATCATAGCCAGTGGCCTATCAGCTTTTTACTAAGCTACGCAAATGTGTGAGACCCGAAAGAACACAAAGGAAAAAAACCTGCAAATCAAAATTAATAAATGTTTAATTAAAGATCTACAAAATGTAACATTGTGTCAACTTCATTAATTGTTCAGTTTGGTGTTCATGAAAGTTTAATTATCTCAGAATTAAAAAGGAAGAAACAAAAGTGTCATCATTCACAGCTGCTGTAATGGTCCACATTAAAAAAAAAAATCGAGGAGGGACTATAGACGGCTGACGGTGGTCCGCGGAGGCTGGGTTGCACTGAAGGGATGGCTAGCACTGAACTGTCAGGGACTGGACACAGCAGCTGTGTGTTCCTTCTCATGCAGTTGGGGAGGTTCTGAGAGACCCTGCAGCATGGGGATTACTGTCAGCCTGGCACCTCCGCACTAGGCGTCAGCTGGGAAGTGACTTCATCACTCCCACTCCCATTTCGGTGTCCAAACCAGGCACGTGCTCCCTGACTGCAGAGCACCTGGGGAGTGTAGTTTTTCACATGTGCAGGGAGACCAAGTAATGTGTACCATGTACCTGATTAAAATCGATAAGAGCTTGGTAAGGTCAATATACCCAAGTCAATAGCATTCCTATAGACCTGAAACAAACAGAGCTACATTTAAATACATGTCAATTTAAAAGGCAACAAAAGCAATTATGCAGTTCAAGAAAAAATCTTGGTAACTTGTGCAGAATTTCCAGGGTGATACCTGGAAGGTCAACACTCGTATTGATGAGGCATAACAATAAATATGGTGAATTTTTTTATCATTGGTATGGCCTTATTAAGACAGTGACTGCAGGGCCAGCATTATGGCGTAGCAGTGTTCAAGCTACTCCTTGCAACATGTGCATCCCATGGTTCTGTACTCAGCTGCCCTGCTTCCAACCCAGCTTCCCGCTAATGCACCTAGGAAGGAAGCAGAAGATGCTTAAGTGTTTGGGCCCCTGCCACCCACGTTGCAGACCAGAGTGGAGTTTCTGACTCTTGACTTTGGCCTGGCCCAGCCTGGGATCTTGTGGCCATTTAGGGAGTGAACCAGTGGAAGGAGGATCTCCCTTTCTCTTTCTGTCCCTCCCTCCCTCTCTCTCTCTGTCCCTCTGTGTTTGAAATGAATAAATAATCTTTAAAAAAAATCTAGTGACCACAGGATTAGACAAAGCAATAAGAAATACAATAACATGCCATTCAATACCTCCTTGACTTATGGCTAACGCAAAGAATCTGAAAAAAATATAGTGCAATGTAGTAAAGACAGAAATAGAATTGAAGTAGGTGCCAAAGCAAAATGTAAGAATTAGAGACTCCAAAAGTCAAGCACAAGCATTAGGTGATGATATGAGTCAAACATTTGGCAAGTGTTGGCAGAGCAACCATGGACTTGGGACGGACTTCACATGTCCCATCAGGGTCATAGACACAGATCCATTTGGCCTCTTGGCCCGCGGTCTCTTTAATTACTTGGAAACCCAATTCAGCTGAAATTGCTGTCCTAAACACTACTTATAAGGGTGCCTGCAAGCTCTTTTGGAATGACACAATTTTTCTTAGTGGCTAGGCATTGCCTCAGTCCCTTTTCAGTTGCCATAACTGAACACCACAGACTCGAATGTACAGAATAAGTGTTTATTCGGCTCACAGTTCTGAAGGCTGGGAAGCCAAGGACTGGCCAGCTGCATCTGGTGAGGTCCTTCTCGCTGGGAGGGATTCTCTGCCGGGTCCCAGGGCGGCGCAGGCACCACATGGTGGCACGGAGCTTCCTTACCTAGCTCTCTCCTCCTTTTCCAGAAAAACCACAGTGCTCCTCTGGATTGGGGCGCCTCCAGCCTTGTGGCCTCGTTGAACCCTATCAACCAAAGGTCCCACCTCCAAATGCTGTATTTCCATCCTCTTAACACCTCCTAGTGGAGATTAGATTTCAACATGGATTATAGTGGGGACATTCAAATCGCTGCATGCATCTTTTAACCCTGAGAAAATTAGAGTTAAACATAAATATAGATTATCTCAGGATTAATATTTGGGTGTTTAAGAGAAACTCACAGATTTAATATTTGGGGGAAGTCGTGATGATTAACACAACTTAGCCTAATAGCATAATAGGTCAGCCTTATAATTCCAACTCAAAATGAGCATGTTCATGATTTTAACCTGAAAGCTTTTTAGAATAATGTGTTTACTAATAAAAGGATGTTCTTGAAAAAGAAAATCGAATACACAACGTTTATATACTCAGTCGATATTGTTTAAAGGATTTAATGATTACTTGAAATTCAGGCCGAAAATTAATCTAATGCCCCCTTAAAATTTAGCGTTAAAATTTGCTTGGTTTTAAATGGAAATAATCTTTGTAAGCTGAATTTAAAAGCCAAATGTTAGTTTAAAATGCGACATTAACAAACGGAGTACTAAGTTTTAAAACAAAAGTGACACTCTGACCAGTCTTTTCTGAGCACCAAAGGTTATATCAAAGATCCTAAAAACTCACATCTATTTTTTAATATATCAAAATTTCCATATCAAGTATGTGTCATCCTTTAAAATACTCACCTTGGAGGCCTTGCACTTAAGTGATTCTTTCTTTGCTAAAAATTCTTTTCAAACTCACCTGAGATTCCTTTCAGAGCCCCTTTACATTCTTTTTTCCCTTTGTCAGACCTATTCAGGTATCCTGGTTGAAAATTGGATGAAAGAATTATCTAACATCAACTTATGATGTGACCACGCCAGAGTATCCACCATGTAACATGAGCAACCCGAAAGGATGAGCTTCAGATGCGGTGGAAGACAGTGTGGCCTCCAAAACTACTTCCAGGCACCCCTCCTGCAACCTCTCTTAGGTGGTGACGTCTGTCCCACCCTAACAGAGTAAAGAGCAAGGCTTTCTAGCCAAACTCAACCTATGGACCGATAGAACTTCATCTGAGAACTGAAGACTGCCAGGGATTTGGACTGCAAAGCTGCTAACGGAGGTGAGGTTGCCTGTGATGTCTTGGAGGTTAGGTCAGGGGAGTCTTGAGTGTTGGTGACACTGTCCTGGAGTGCTGTTCAAAGCCACTGCCAAAATCAGAGGCAGGGAGAGCTGCAGGACAGGGACAAGCAGAGATGTCTTTGGAGACAGGAACAGAACACTTCCAAAGACATCATGGCATCGCTTCTCGGCCTTTTGGCTAAGATCAAGTGTATGTGCAAAGACATCATGGCTCAGGCACCAAATCCACCAGGAGGTAAGGAAATGACCTTTTGATTAAAGAAGCCCCAAGTCAAGGAGATTACAGTAAAATGTGGGGCATGAGGGTGGTGAGGTGAGGAGGAAAGATATATAACAGTAAAAAAAAATTTGCAAAAGAAAAAACCTTAACTTTGATTTATGGCCGTAAGCATCTTCGCATAACTTAGACCCAAAGGATTCACTCTTATTTATTTATATTTCTAGAAATAGAAAACTCCATGCACATTCTGTTTGCTCAAGAGACAAAACACCTGCAAATCACTGGCTGCATCTCAGTGCCCACCTCTGTTTAATTTAATTAATCAAGAAGTGGGTCATGGAGTAGAGAGTTCTCCACCCTCAATAACTAAAATGCAGCATTCTTTAAAAACCTGAGATTCGCATCCAATTTTCTTCTGGATCCACATTAAATCAATGGCAATGAACAAAGTGACTCTTCAGTATTTGCTCTGAAGTCAATTGCTTCTAATGCATGTCAGGTAATCCTAAAAACAAATTCCACCAGCCTTTGCGGGGAATCTCAGACGAACGCTCAGCACGAATGTAAAGAAGCATTTTCGCAAAGTGCTGTGTACCTTCCATCCCCACTGTTGGCTACCTTCTGAGCAGGACTGGGCTGACATGGGCAGCCTGCTGTTTATCCTCTTCTCACCAAAGTCTATATCACCAGTTATAACCTGAGAAGATCAGAGAAGCCTCAGGGATCTTCCAGAGCCCCTTAATTTGTTCGTTCATTCACTCATTCATTCAGATCAAATCTTCACAGGCGAACACTTAATATGCACAACACACAGTACTAGGCTCTGCACAGTACTCACCTCTGCACAGGTCTGCAAAGTTTTGCAAACTGTTTTCTTTGTTTGAAGTACCATCAAGGACACACTACCTCTCAGGGGGGACTGTTCTACTTAGCATTGGAAATTGCAGTGTGGCTCAGCAGGCAAAGTAGATTACTAATGATTAATAAAGATTATGACAGTGTGAGGGGGTTCTAAGTTCTCATTTATTCCAGAATGACTCTGGGACCCATTTGAATATATGGATAATGGGGCAAGCTATCTTCTCTCTTGGGAATAATAGCAAAAAAACAAAATGATAGCTCTAAAAATGAAGAAGAGGATGTTGTGGATGGGACTGGGGAGACCTGGCTTTGCTCCAACCCCTGAGCTGGGATATTTGGAGGGAACCACTCAGCAGTTTGCTCATTTGTGGACCAGGGCTTGCCGTGCCCTCCTTGCAGGTTATTGGGATGATCATATAAAACACTGTGAAAGAAGCACTCAGCACTGTCTAATATGCAGCAGGACCCACACAAGCATTGAACAAAGTAAGTGAATGAATAGGAGGGTAGCTCATGCAGAAGCTGGAAAATTAACTGAGAAGCAGACCCTCCAATGTTGACAAGCTGTCTTCCTTTTCTTCTTACACTTACTTTCCTTTCTCCTTGGCTTCGGCCAAGATGTGTCAGGATGGCCTTGTACTGAAACAACTCCTGCTTCAGTGGTGCGTCAAGGTGGCTCTTCTGGATTAATGGGGACCCACAAGAGGAAGTGGATACAGTGTTCTCAGAATTGCTCACTCAAATAAGATTAACCTATGTCTATGGAAATTCCAGAAAGTCTTCTGGAAGGGCATTTGTACTCACACTAAAACACCTGCCCCACATTTCAGAGTCAAAACTTGGTTGCTGTTCACTTGGGCCCCTTGAGGAAACCAGGCCAGTAAGATTGCTTCTAGCTGCCCTCTGGGTTTGTCTGAGACATATGCTTACCTCACTCTCCCTCCCGCCTTGCACGTCTTCCCACTCTGGGCAATGGAGCAGGAGTTGGGGGGGGGGGGGCAGTGGGAGGAGGGCTCTGGTGATGGGAGATGCACCTGTCTTTGAGAATCTTATTCTCTGGCGTCTCTTTCCTCTCCCCTACAATTTCACCTGCTCAGCTCTCTGAATAGTTTTGAGGTGTTATAGAAGATAATCTGCATATCTATAAAATCTTCAAAAGTCATAGTCACCTTTAAAATGATTCAGGCTAATTCCTTGACGTGTTTTAGATTCAGGTTACTGATTGACAAGGTGGAACCTAATACACGTTACATTGGGTAATGAAATAGGAAAATGTAGGGCAAATATCAGTCGCCATCTAGGTGCTAAAGAATCTTAGATTCCCATAGTACTGAGCACAACCTCCTGACTCTCAGTTCGTTGCATAGAATGACCTAATGGTCATTGTTCTTCACCAGCCGTGTGCATCACTAGTATGTGAGACAGCAGAGCATCTAGGGTCTTGGTCACGGCCTGTGGGGTCGTCAGGTGAACTGCACACCCTGATCTGTGCAGAGCTGAGCTGCACCTTGTGGGGCTGCCACAGCAGGTAGGAATCTAAAGGGGGCATTGTTTTCCATGGAGAAAATCCCAAGTGGGTCAGTGGGTTGGGCCATTTTCTGTTGCCTTCTCACTCCTCATTGCCACTGTCCCTTGAGTGTGGCCCCTTCCGACTGACTCTTCCCATCAAAGGGTAGGCGGGGACTCTTATCATGGCTACTCACTCTCCAACCCTTGGCATGTCCCCATTCTCAATGACAAGATACACACAGAATCCAGACTTAGGATGTAACTCTACTGAGAGTCTAGACTTCCGCAAATCAAACATGGGAAAGTTCAGATGAGCGGAAGAAACCCTACCTGCAAATCCTTGCTGCATCTCCTAAGTTATGGAGCCGAGAGGCAGGAATCCAGAGCCGAGCTCCAAAGCCTTGTGCCCCTTGCTGGAAGGGCACCTGCCGGGAAATGCACATCCCATCTCCCAGTCTGTTTTGACGTGAGCTCGTTCTACCCCCATCAAGTCGACAGGCCCTTGTTCCCTCTGATCATCCAGGCAGATGAGGACTTGGGAGTTATTAGGAAAAGAAGCTCAATTGTCCCCCTTGCTTATCATTACTAACCAGGCAGAGGAAAGCTTCAGTCCCGCATTGATTTAGATTAGCCCCTTCGTTTCAATATTATTAATTACCCAAGTTAGCATACAGCTTGTCAACATCAAAACCCGACTTTTTTTTTTAATTAACTGTTTCATTTGCTATTTCATGTCCATGGCCAAGCCTACTTTCTTTCATGCCTCCAGGGCCCCCTAGACATGCTTTGCAGATATGGCCTCAACCGCTGTCCAGCAAAGTTATTAGACCGGGGACCAACACAGGGCACTCCTTTCATGGCAGGGCACTAGGCTAATCTTTTGAGGTGACATTTCCATAATAAGTTAACATTTGCCAAAGTTCTCCATTGCATTCAGTGCAGAGTAAACAGAAGGGTTAATTTAGTTCTCTAATCTCTTGTTATAAGCCTAATTATTTTACATGTCTTCATTTCATTAATGAATTGCTGCTTTTCACATGCAGCTCCTTCCCCATTGCTTTTGTTTAAACCTCCTGGTGGGAAGGGATAGATTAATTTTGTTGTGCCTTAATGAAACTGTATGCTACATTAGATTTAACCATTTGGCATGCACTGCCAACATCACCATTATGCATAATGAATTATTTTTTTTTTGTGAGTCCCAAACTACTGTAGACCTTCAGTGTTCTCTGCAGAAATTGTGACGATGCAACTGGCAGGCCCACGCAGCAAGCCCGGGCAGCAGCCCTGGGGCCTCAGGAAGCTCCCTTGTGCATGTTCGCCTTCTGTCACCTGCATGGGGGCATCTAGTTTTCTGCTTGCCACAGGGAATACAGATATACTGTTGATTTTCAGTGAGCATCTTAAATGAAACTAGCAAATTGACTTTGACATATTGAGGACAAAGCACTGTTCTAGGCACCTTCAGATAAGTTCAAGAGTTGTTTGGTGCTGGTTTTCCTGTCTTTAAATAGTAATCATGTTGTTGCTGTCACATCTATAGGTTATCTGGGACTTTGCTTGTAGCTCTCCTCAGGCTATGGCAGCCGGGGCAGCCCTGGTCCTGTTGTCTCCATTTTTCTCCTGGGACCAATGCATGTTCTTGTGGTGCTGGCAGATGCCTAAGAGGCCATCAGGAAAGGCAAGTGCAAGGTCATGCAAATCCTAGGCTTGGAACTGATACATTATGACTTTTATCCTTCTGTCATTGGTCAAAGCAAGTCATGTGGCCAAATTCAAAGTTAAGAGTCTGGGAAGTCTCCTCCCCCATGCAGAGACCATGCCAAATATATAGGTGGAGGATTAGTGCATAATTCAGGCCAGTAATTAAATCGTTCGTATGTTTCCAGTGGTTAGCAGGGTTCTGGGCTATAGCCACACCCACATTTTCAAAAATGGGTCCCTCTAATCCCTCTAGTAGGGCTCACCGCCACTCTGGAGTTGGGAACCTATCTTATCCCCAAGCATGGAACCAAAGGGTCTTAAGCTGACAAATCTCTGACTTAACACAGAGTGAAGCCTGACGCAAGGAGTCTGGAGCAAAGTCCTGTCTGAGTACCACGTGCCCTGGTGGCTGCATTTTCTATCCCTAAACTTGAGTTTCTGAGCTACTTGCCACTAAATCTGCACCAACACAATGGTTCCTAAGTCACCTCCTTGATTGCCTAAGTTGCCCTACTCTCAGATCTTTCGGGAACTGATTTTGTCAATATTTCGCTCAGAACTACCTTGTTCTTTGCCTAGACGCTTCTACAGGGCAAAGCTCCAGCTGCAGAAAGATCCCCAGATTCAGGACTGGGAGCACATATCCTATCCACTGCTGAATTTAGCCTGTGTTTATTCTCTAGCCCTCCCCAACCTGGCCTCCCTCACCACTCCCAGACTGAAAATCTAGCTGGCAATAGAAATCAGTCAACACCAAGAGTCAAGAGAAAGCTTTTTCCACGATTGTTCTGCAAGACTGGAGGAAGAGAGGCACCACGACTTGGGACCGACTGGAACAAGCCGCTTAAAGGCGAAAAGGGTGAGGAGCCAACAGCAAGAGAGACACGCAGTAAAAGGAGAGCTCATCTAAAACGACAATCCAGGGCAAGTGCCACATGTTTTGGTCACAAAGACAAGCTACCAACTCCACCTTGCGGTGCTGGTCAAAGAGCCTGATGACAGGTGCACTGTCCAGCGGCCCTGGGTACTCCCCGGGAGCAGACACTGCTGTGTGGTTCCTTGGACAGTGTGGTCTTCTGCTGCCTCCCTGCTCCCTCCCTGCACTTCCCCTGATGCCACATCTCTCGGTCTGGTCCCTCGCCACCTTCAGCTCCTTACTCAAATAGCACCTTTGCAGCGACACCTTTCTTGAGCTCCTCACCGCCTATTGCGACCTCCACCCCTCACCCAACAATGCCTCCCCCCCAAGTCGTGTTGGTTGTCTGCCCCCTTCACTACACTCCATGCTGGTCTGTTTCAATTTGTCCTTTTGCTCTAGAACATTCAAGGGCATTTCCAGAAGTTTCTGGAAAATGTTTATTATGAAGAAAACCACACATAGATTTCAAATTATTTTGTATCAAAATAAATGTATCTTTTAATTCCATGGTTCAGAAAACTTTTGAAGTACGCTTGTACGCTAGGTCTCAAGAAATATCTGCTGGCTCCAGGAAGAAAGGAGGGAGGGACTAAAGCAGCAGGAGGCTGAGCCGGGTAGCCTGAGGGCCAGTGACAGGCCCAGAGGTAAAAGCACAGGGTGTGCTTGCATTAAGTGCACAGGATCACAGGCAGGGCTTCGTGGGGTCAGCCCGGGACTCAGAGGCACTGCCAGTCTTACACTTGCCCCTCTCTGCTGGCTCCTCACTGTGGCCAATAAAGCACGCTCACAGTCCAAGCTGAAAGGATTTTCTGCCCTCTCTTAAGGGCCCTTTTCCACCCTTCAACCCCTGCATTCTCAGGTGCAGCTGTTAACACAGCATCTATTTGGACACCTAACTGGAATGTTATGCCTCTTGTTACCTTCTTCTTAAAATGTGTTTAAGTGTTTTCATTTTATCTGAAAGACAGTAGGACAGAAAGAGACAGAGAGAGATCTTCTGTCTACTGATTCATTCCCCATATGCTTTCAACAGCCAGGGCTAGGAGGAAGCCAGGAACCCAAAATATAGTGTGGGACTCCCATGTGAGCGGCAGGGGCCCGGTTACTTGAGGTGTCACCGGGTGCCTCCCTGGGTAGACATTAGCAGGAAGCTGGAATCAGAAGTAGAGCCAGGATGCAAACGCAGGCACTCTGATATGGGACGCAGGTGCTCCAGGTGATGCCTTTACTCCTAGGCCAAATGCCCACCACTCGTCTCCCACTTCTAAGGGTTTCTTCACTTCACCTGCTTCTCTCACTCTGTCTTCAGCCATTGCACCTGTTCACGCCCTCACCCTCTCTTACTGGGCAGCAGCATCCTGGCCAGCTCCCCACTTATGTCCGCATCCACATCACCCACCAACATGACCCTTCTTCCCTGGGACGATGTCTGAACTTGGTACCGTGAAGACGAGGCCCTCTGTATTCTGAGCACCCTCTCTGGTCTGCTGCCCCTTGTCTGCCAGCACTCTGGGTCATCCCCAGGGCCTTTGCACAGGCAGTCCTCTCAGGCAGAGGGTCATCCCACACTCTCATTTCTCTTTCAAGGTTCAGCCATGTCATTACAGTGTTGCCCAATGCTGCACAGCATGGGTTCAGCTATATATTTTCTCTTTAAAAGCTTTATCTTCAATCTAATCAATAATGTCCAGGAAATGATAGACTTGATATTTTTTCCTGATACATAATAAATACATAGTTATTAAAATGAAAGATCACACAACCACCCCACCTCTCTGTACCAGTGTTCTATACCTCTGGCTTTTCAAAATTACTGAGCTAGACAGGGCTAGAGGTTATGTTTTTGGCAAGATCACTGTCTAAATGCCATGACACTTAAGTTGTTAACACTTATACAGTCATTTCTATATGCTGGACACTGTTCTTCATGCCTTAAATGGAGTCAATCCTATGAGATAGGACTAAAAATTATCTTTGTCTTACAAAAAGGAATAGTGAGACTCAGAAAGGCTAATTAACTTGCCCAAGATTACATAGCTCATAAGAGGTGGATTCAGTATTCAAACTTGACCACTTGGCTAGAGCTAATGCTCTTAACCCATCCATATAATACTTCTAATAGTTTCTTGTCCTAAAGATTTATTTGATTATTTAAAAGGCAAAGCTACAGAGAGAGGAAGAGACGGGGGATGGGGAGGGAAGAGCAAGCAACCAATAGAGAGAGAGAGATCTTCCATCTGCTGGTTCACTCGCCAAATGGCCACATTGACCACGTTGGGCCAGGCTGAAATCAGGAACCTGGAACTCCATCCTGGTCTCCCCTGTGGGTGGAGGTGCTCAGGTACTTGGGCCAGCCTCCCTTGCTTTCCCAGGCACATTAGCAGGGAGTTGGATTGGCAGTGGAGCAGCCGGAACAGGAACTGATGCCCATGTGGGATACTGGCACACCAATGCCAGCCCCCCTGGTAGGTTTTACTGTCTCAACTCCTAGAAGTGAGCCTACCCGCAGCACCTAGACTTTGTGGCAATGGAGCCTATTCTTGTGGGAAGGAGAGAGGCTTGGCTGGAAGGCTGGCAGAATGCCCAGAAAAGGTGACCTCGTGGACATCAGCAACTCAACCGCGTGTGATTCTCTAGACTTGGCTTAAGAAGTTCTTTGTGGGAGGAGCCAGGTTTGCATCATTTTGACAAAATCTCTAGCTGCCGGCTTTCCCTGCTACCCTGGGCTTTTTTTGGTCTCAGGAGAGATGCTGAACTTTCCAGAGCTGTGCAAGAAAGCTTTGGGGACACATCACCCAATTTCTGCCTGTAGCTCGCAAGCCCAACCCCTGTGGAATGCAGCAGACACCTCTACTGCGGCAGACCCTCAAAGTCACGTGCTAAGGCATCCTGCTTCATGGGATCTACCCTTCACTTGCCCGACCTTAAAAAAGATCACCAAACCTGGAGTTTTATGGAAACTGCGCATGCTACTCAACAGCTCCTTCCCGTCACATGCCTGTCACGTTCACTGGGAGCCTGTGTGTCACAGTGCGTGAGAGGACACAGCCCCGATACTATCAACCAGCTCCATGTCTCTGGGAGAAAGCCCTGCTCGACTCCTCCCTGTGAGTAATAAACAGGATGGATGCCCCTCTCCCTGACATAGTGTTATGTACAAATGCATAACTCACGAGGAATTACCACCCAGATTCTTTTAATTGGAAAAATCTTTCTTTCTCCTAAGCAGATAACGGACAGCCTCCTTTGCTGCAGAAGCCATCCATAGAGCAAGAGCATGTGTGTGAGAGACAGCCTTGTTTATCTTTCCCTGTAATCAGCTCCCTGACGCCTGAGTGCTGAGCCTGGAGAACTTGCAAGGCCAGGCTCCTGTTTGCTCACTCCTGCAGGAGACTCGCTCAGCCTGCCCAGCCCAGTGCTTTCTTCTTAACTTTAGCAAGGAGACTCCTTGGAAACCCAGCCTTTCCCACTCTGAGCAAGATCCTCCATCAAAATCAGGCGCCCTAGAAAACTAGAGCTTAGGCGCAGCGGCTTTTCTGATCCCATTATTGATAAGCTCTTAGAGCTCATCAATGGAAATTAGAACTTGTTAATCCTGTACATTCCCCCCTTGATTTTTAATTACAGAAGAAAGAAGTCATGGATAACTTCTGGGGCTGCACAGACACTGAGGCTGTCGAGAGAACATTAAATTTACAGTCAGAGAGTTTTGTTTTCTCAAGTGTCCTTGTAAAATGCAAAAGAGGCTCCTGGCATCACCAAGGCAATTCAACTGGCTTCCTAAACTGGCAGCCTTTTCCTCGAAGACGCTCTCCTCCGTTTGCCAAGAGAGCGTATTAATGACAAGGACTGGACCTAAAGGGGACTCATTCAGAAGAAAACTGCATTAAAAGAACATTAAGGGCGATGTTTTAAAGTCTGATTTAAACTCATGAAAGCAAGGAGATTTATTGTGGAAGCCAAATCACAGCGCCGACGCGCCCTGCCTGGTAATGCATTCGGATTGGAGCACGGGGGATTGGCTCTGCACTGCAACATCGCTCACTGCAGAGGGAGGGGGCAGCCCGGAGACAGCTCTCGGGGAAGACGGGCTAGGAACAGCCACGGTTCTGCAAGCAGATGGGCAGATGTCCCATGGGAGCCAGCTCACCAGGGAGACAGGAGGAGAAGGGCGCTGCCAGCCGAGGTCAGTGTTGACATCAGCAGACAGCTCAGCAGCCTGAGCGCTGGCCAGCGGCGGCCCCTGGCTGCTAGGGGAGACACCTACCAGGGGACCTGGGGGCTCAGCAGGACGTCTCCACCCCTGTCGGAATCTACGACCCTTTGACCCTTTCCCCGGGCCGGGGGCGGGGGGATCTTCTCTTTGGCAACCCCTGCTGCAAGCGAACAGACCCAACAGCAGAACAGCCACCCCTCCCACGGCAACTCCTGCTTTAGCTCACTTGACAACACTGCGTGCTAGCATAATACAATGTAGGTCTGTCTCTACCTGGGCTGCAGCCTGGGACTCCAGCCAAACAGCCAGCTGCTTGCCATCTTGCGAGCCAGGGTCTGATTTCTAGATTAAACGTGTTAGTACCAATGTTGGAAAGGTACAAAGAAGGCACCCTGGAAAAAAATCAAAGAAAACAGCCTTGACCTGGTGCCCTCTGCTTCCCTCCTAGTGCAAGGCTATTGCCAGGGTGCCTGCCACCTCTCCTCGTGCCAGCTTCCAAGTACAGCTCAGCCCACCACAGAGTCGCATTCTATTCCAAGAGGCGGCAACTCCCTCAGCATGGCTTAGTGCTTTCTCCACGGGTCTTAGAACTGATCCCATTTCATGCTTTTCCTGGTGTGCCAGTGCCTGGAGGGATCCCCATTTTCTGATGTCTTTGTGCCTGAAATCTTGGAGCATCTCTACCACGTGCAGGGATACAGTTGTCTATTCAAGTGGTGAAACGTGGAGAGCCAAGGGACAAAGAGATATGCGTACTGGGTGGGGGGATCTGCTAAAACAAGAGGAGCTGACAGGTGGAGAGACAGGAGTTTGGTGAAAGCAAAACCAGGGGTCTGAGCCTAGGAAAGTCCCCTGGAGTCAGGGTGCAAATGAGGTCCAGAGAATAGAGCCAGCAGGAGGCTTGAGGGTGCAGGTGAGCAAAGACTGGGCCAGCCTTCTATCCTGGCCCTAGCACTCCGAGGTCAAGTGCGTCGTTACAGCGTGAAGAGTGAAGCTATGTAAACAAAGAAGTAGGGTAAAATTTGATGCACAACATCATAAGAAGGTGCACAGTCCGGGCAGAAGCAGCGGGGAAGAGAGTCGGGAGGGCTTCCCACAAGAGGTGGCAACTGCGTCATGTCTTGGAAGTGGAAGTTTGCCAAAAGGGGGAAGGAATAGGAAGTGAGGGTGTAGGGTGGTGAAGCTCTGAGTGTGTCCTGGCGGGGGACAGGACCTGTGGAAGAAGAGGCTGCAGATGCCCATCACAAAGGTCCTCTGTGCCATGCTGGGAAACACTGGCTCCCCATGCAGGCGATAGGGGCTGCTGAACCCTCCTGGGTCCAAGGTCACTGCAAACTCTACCCGCCTGAGCATGATGCCACCTTCCTTGGCCTTAAGGGGAAGAGCCTGGAGGCAAGGCTGACAGGAATGTGCAGGCTTTGAGGCTCTGAGGACTTGGCCACCTCCTAGCCTCCCAAACTGCTCCTATGTTCCAGGCTTCCCAGCTGAATGCATGGGTTTCAAGGACTGCCTGCAGCCCATCCACAAACCCCAATCAATCGGCTCTCACTCTGAAGATATTTGTGGGAATGAATGTGTTCTCTAAGGAGCATTTCATAGTTCTTAGGTGAGGTGCACTGAGGATTTAAAGACGATGTGTCAATGTCTGCAACTTTTACCTATTTTACAAAGTGTGTGTGTGTGTGTGTGTGTGTGTGTGTGTACACAGGAACATGCTGGGGAGAGAGAAAGGAAAGAAGTGATTGAGGTGAAAGGTTAACAATGGATGAATCTGCAGGAAGGATATATGTTTTGACCACAGTTTATTTCAACTTTTCTCTATGTTTGAAATTATTAAAAATAAAAGCAAAGCAAAGCAAAATCCTCGCTCAAGGCAGAAGTAGCAGGCACGAATATAAAGTGATGCGTTGTATTCATTTATATTCCTTCACCATGCACTGTCTGAATACCGTCTATGGTTGTTCAATATTTGGTTGGATCAATAGGACTTAATGCCTGATGGGAGATGGTTGGGGAGGATATTGGAGGGGCCACGGTGGAGGAGCTAGGGTGGCTGTGGAAAGGAGGGGGTGTTCAAATAGCAAAGAGATGCGCAGGCAGGGGGCAGCCAGCCAGAGGAGCAGAAGCGAGTTTGATTCCAGGTGTGGCATTTTTAAAGGAGTTTTCATAGACTGGGATGGGTGTAGGGACGCTATCAGAAGACCAGGTGCTGAATGGGAGTAGTGTGGGCTCAGAGCAGGGGGACATTGGGGTAGCAGCAAGGATGCAATGGCAGGACACATTTGGCCATTGCCTGCAGGTGTGATATGCATGGAAAGTGGTAGACTTGATTCAGGTGGCTGAAGGCTGCACGTGATAGACAGGTGACAGTTACAGAGGAAGATGTGGGCTCAGGTATCATGGTAGCATCATCCCCATTCACCATTGTCCAAATGTTGACTTCTGTACTGGGCTCGCAAAGAGTGGAAGATGAGAAGGGTCTCCAGCCTTGAAGGGCACCCAGAGCAGGAGGAGGGGAACACACAGTTTGAACAGTCTCCCGTTGGATCTTCCCACCCGAGTCTGGGCAGAAGGAGAGTTTCATTGCCTGGTACAGGTCTTCCAGTTCACAGTCATACATGTACCTGCTCATAGTTGTCCTTGTCACTGGCACCTTCCACACTATGAAAGAGGAAACCGAAATATTTCCTGCCCGTTAGGAAGGGCGTAATCTTCAAGTGCAAATCACATGAAACTCAGGAGAGACATGGTCATCCTGGGAAAATCCTGCAAGGTGGTAGGTTTTAAGAAAAATTAACATGGTTATTCTTAAAATGGGAAAAGAAAGAGCTCCTTGCTCTTGGTATTTATTAATAGTTTGTCTCCACCTAAATAAAAGGCATTTTTGTACTTTTCTTTTTTCTGTACTCAGTGAAAAAGAGAATCAAAGGAAGGAAATAAAGGAAAGAGGAAAAAGGGTAGACAGAGGAGGGGTCAGCGAGAAACGGAAGGGAAGTATTTGTTTCTTAGAGTGAAGCGTGGCACACGGGGACAGGAGCTTGACCTGATCACCCAAAGTTGTCCGGCATTGTTGATTACATACACTTTTCTCTTTTGTTAAGTGATTTTTTTAAAAAGATTTTTATTTATTTACTTGAAAGGCAGAGTTACAGAGAGGCAGAAGCAGAAAGAGAGAGAGAGAGAGGTCTTCCATCTGCTGGTTCACTCTTCAAATGTCCGCAATGGCCGGAGCTGCACTGATCTGAAGCCAGGAGCCAGGAGCCAGGAGCTTCTTCCGGGTCTCCCA
The DNA here is from genome assembly GCF_051225735.1 of Oryctolagus cuniculus. Taxonomy (NCBI): domain Eukaryota; kingdom Metazoa; phylum Chordata; class Mammalia; order Lagomorpha; family Leporidae; genus Oryctolagus; species Oryctolagus cuniculus. The sequence goes on from NC_142880.1 coordinate 82,457,368, forward strand.
CCCAGGTGCAGGGGCCCAAGGACTTGGGCCATCTTTCACTGCTTTCCCAGGCCATAGCACAGAGCTTGATTGGAAGTGGAGCAGCCAAGACTTGAACTGGTGCCCATATGGGATGCCGGCATTGTAGGCAATGGCTTTACATGCTACACCAGGGCACTGGCCCCATTAAGTGGTTTTTTATCTTTACAGGAAATACTCTGGGGGCTGGTGTGGTGGTACAGCAGAATAAGCCACCTCTTGTGACATTGACACTGGGATCCCATATTCGAGTACCAGTTCAAGTCCTGGCTGTTCCGCTTCTGATCTAACTTCCTGCTAACTCACCTGGGAAGGCAGCAGAAAATGGCCCAAGTGCTTGGGACGCTGTTATCCTCATAGGAGACCAAGATGGGGTTCTGGGCTCTGGGTTTTGCCTTGACCAAGCCCTGGCTTTTGCAGCCATTTGGGGACTGAACCAGCAGATGGAAGACACCCCCACCCCAATCTCTCTCTCTCTCTCACACTCAGGCTGCCAAATAAATAAATAAATAGATCTTTTTAAAACAGGGAACTATTTTGGACATTTCAACATGTAAAAACTTTTTTAAGTCTTAGAGGGAGTATTCCAGGGTGACATTCAAAAAGTGTTGACAATCAGTTTGCCCCGGCCCCAACCAGGCAGAGCAGGTGATTCTTGGCACACAGTGTCTACACGGACCAACTGGGTCTCACCAAGATGTGGATGACCTGGAATTTTTAAGTGAAACTAAGGGCAATATAATACTTCTAGGATTTAAATAACCTCAACTATAGCTAAGAACAAGGAGAACCCAGCCAAAAGACCCTAGAGCTGCAGAAAGTGCGTGTAGAAGGAAGTCTACACAGCAAGGCTCACGCGCTTTGCTCAGAGTAGAGTTCTATGAGACAGCGTGTGCCACCCTCAGTGTCTGCCTTGTTTTCATCACTCGGTGACTGGAAACTACGGGGCAAAGATGACGACTGGAGGTGGTACCCGTGATGATGGCAGAGAGAGACCGGGGAAAAAGAACAGAGAAAAAGCAACACACAGACACAGAAACTCCAAACAGAGTCAGAGCTGGCTCAGGGCGGGGCAGGTCGCCCTCTGCAGCCAATCAATACCCCAGAGGGCGGAGCCTCATTAGAATTCTACATACTAATGACTTTGGACCATGAGAAAGGATGAATTTGAGTTCTGGGTTTTAAAAAAAAGGAAGAATGCAATGAACAGAAAAACTTTACATAAACTGATTAAAACTCCAAAAAATCAAACAAACCAAGGCAAACCTTAAAAGAGCAGTTTGTTATATACCTATGCTTCTTAGGATAAGAAATAGATAATGTTTACTACATTTATAAGTACATTCATATCTATCAACAAATAATAGATTGTCCCATAGGAAGGACATAGAATGAGACTATTGGCCGTGGGGTTTTGTGGTGAATTAGTCATCACAATGACTAATGAGAGGGAGGGAATTGTATTTTCCAAAATTCCAGGGAGGCTGCAATAATCCAGTTGCTCATCTTGGGCTGTTTTCCCCTGGAAGTGGTTGGAGATGGCGCGGCAAGACCTGGCTCCTCTGCCCAGCGTTGGGGCTGCCCGAGTGGTGAGTTCTGTGTCGCAAGCCTGCATGTGGGGTCACGACAGAAGGCTGGGAAATGCCAACCGTGTCTCTCGTCCAATGGGAGTCCCTCACCAAGTTACCAGGCCCACAACAGTCCTGTGTGAGGCTGGGAATTTTTCACAGGTGAAAGACAGCTATGTAGTTGAGGCCTGTGTGTTACCAGCTGCGTAGGCGCTAAATAACCGGCGACCCTTGGATTTAGAAGAACTGGAAGAAGTCATGAGGACATGAGAGCATGAATTTTTAGGAACTGTAAGGATCAGTGACGATTTCAGAATCTGAACAAATTTACCTAAACATCTGAGCACAGGGGAGCCTCAGAGAGACCTGGCAGGCTCTCCCTCTGGATCCCTTCCTCTTTGACTTTCTCTGTGTACATTTGCATGTACATGTCTGTCTTTTTCAATGACCCATAGTTACTGAGTATCTACTGAACAATAGCTGCTTTGCTAAATGTTTTTGCACTTATGGTCTCATTTAATTCTTAAACCAACTTTTTGGAAGATAAGAATTATTATAATAAAGGAATTGATACACAGAAAGGTTAATTAATTCACTGAAAGTGAAAACCATACAGCCAGTGGGGGAAAAAATGTTTATTATGAAATTTTGTCCCACAATCCCAAAGTGAATTTTATTTTATTTTTTAAAGATGTATTGGCCGGCGCCGCGGCTCACTAGGCTAATCCTCCGCCTGTGGCGCCGGCACACCAGGTTCTAGTGCCGGTTGAGGCGCCGGTTCTGTCCCGGTTGCTCCTCTTCCAGGCCAGCTCTCTGCTGTGGCCCGGGAGTGCAGTGGAGGATGGCCCAAGTGCTTGGGCCCTGCACCCCCATGGGAGACCAGGAGAAGCACCTGGCTCCTGGCTTCGGATCGGCGCAGCACGTCGACTGCAACACGCCAGCCGTATTGGCCACTTGGGGGTGAACCAACGGAAAAAGAAGACCCTTCTCTCTGTCTCTCTCACTGTCTAACTCTGCCTGTCAAAAAAAAAAAAAAAAAAAAAAGATTTATTTATTTGGGGGCCGGCACTGTGGCATAGTAGATTAAGCGCGAACATCCCATATGGGCACTGGTTCTAGTCCTGGCTGCTCCTCTTTCAATCCAGCTCTCTGCTGTGGCCTGGGAAAGCAGTGGAAGATGGTCCAAGTGCTTGGACCCCTGCACCTGCCTAGGAGACCAGGAAGAAGCACCTGGCTCCTGGCTTCAGAGCAGCATAGCTCCAACCATTGCAGCCACTTGGGGCGTGAACCAACAGAAGGGAAACCTCTCTCTCTGTCACTGTCGCTCTACCTCTCAAATAAATAAATAAAAAATCTTTTAAAAAAGATTTATTTATTTGAAAGTCAGGGCTACTGGGAGAGAAGGAGAATAAGCGAAAGAGAGAGAGAGAGATCTTCATCTGCTGGTTCATTCCCTAGATGGCCCCATCAGCCAGGGCTGAGCCAGGCCCAAGCCAGGAGCCAGGAGCCTCATCCATGTCTCTCATGTGGGTGGCCGGGGCCCAGACATCTGGACCATTTTCTGCGGCCTTTCCAGGCCACCAGCAGGAAGCTGGATCAGAAGTGGAAGTGCTGGGAGAGGAACCCCAGTGGCTTTCTACCTGCCATAGCCTACCACATGGCATACAACAACACAGGTCTTGGGGATTTTATTTTATTTTTAAATTTTTATTTATTTTTTTTCATTGCTTTGGGGGTGGGGGGAGAGTGCTCTCATTCACTAGTTCCATCCAGAAATGCCCACAACAGCCAGGGCTGGGCCAGGCCAGAGCCAGGAGCCTGGAACTCAGTCTGGGTCCCCTTTGTGGGTGGTTGCATGCCAAGTACTTGGACCATCATCTAATGCCTTGCCATGTATGCATTAGCATGAGGCTGGATTGGAGACATGGGGTAACCAGGACTCAAACCAGGCAGTGTTGCAGGTGTCCCAAGTGGCGACTCATCCCCCGTGTCACATGCCTGCCCCCCAAAGCAAAGCTTAACAAACCAGGAAAAGCTGCTGTTCTTTATTGCCAAACAGACATCCCCTCAAATAGTCAGGGTGTCTGCCTTCTGGCTGTCAGGCTACTAAACCTTGACAATGGAAGAGAATGTTAATGTACCAGGATTTCCATAGAGGTGGAGTTGCTGGGGAAAATTGAAGATGCAGGTTTAAGGCAAAACACAGAGGACAGCCGTATCTTGTAGCTGGAAGGTGTTTTTACGTGTTAGGAGTCGCTTTTTTCCTGCTACCACCCCGGCCAGAGATAAAGAATGAATGATACAAGTTCGCAGGACTGATATCTGGCGGCTGCAGTGTCTACTCCAGCCTCATAGGAATAAATACGAGGATGTGCTGATAATTATGCCTGGATAGTGAAAGAGGCTAGGAGAAGGCCTTCTGCATTTCTCTAGCACAGTGTGGATAATCCCGCTGTCCTTGTGTTTACAGGAGGCAAAGTGTTTAAAGCTCTATTGTTATTTTCACAGGAAAACAACTTTGAGAAGGGTCCGGTTTCCCTATTAACCCAGGAATGGATTTTATCTCAGGGAGCATTGCCAGCCCTTTCTTCTCTAACCTGCATACAGTCCTGGCATTTAAATGCGACGGAGGCGCTCTCCCTTCGCTTTGAAATGAGCAAGCCACTCTGAATGTCAAACAGGACCAAGGTTCCCTGACTTCTGACCCAGCTCAGGTTGCTGGTTTCTTTTCTTTTTTTTTTTTTTTCTCCCCTCCTTTTCAGGACTCAGGCAGGCTCTTGGAAGCCAAGAGATAAAAGGTCCTATTAGAAGTGTAAAATATGACTATTATTACCTCCTTTAATAAGGCGTCTTGCCAATTTTTCAAATGACGGCAGTCCGGTTGCTAATTATTACTCCACACTTTCCGCATTCATTTTCTTTCCCTGAAGGAGCCTGACTCCAATGAAGATGGCGAAAAGTGCTGAAAAGTGTGTTTACTGCCACCTATGGGGTGCAGCTGGGTGGCGGCGGCTGCGGTCCGGTCCCCTTCCCTTGGAAAGCACGGGAAGCTTCGCTCACAGAGCCGCAGGGAGCGAGTGCGCGGAACCTCCACAGGAGAATGCCATCGGAAAAATCATTTGTTTAGAATTTGTTGGCATTTCAGCTCTCATGGTTACTTTAGGGAGCAGGGGAGCGGAATTTCCCATATTCAAGGTCACTCGATTTATATGTGGGCTCCACTCACAACTAGGGCTTCCAGTCTATGTCACCCTGCAATTTAGCACAACTCAGCACAGGACGCTGGGCAGCTGGGACTATTCTGAAGAAGGCTAAGAACCAGGCAATGATAAAGGTGGTAGCTTTGGGATCCGCAAGGAGAGAAGGCCTACACTTCCGGGAATGGAGAGTCCCTACCGGCACTTCCGGGGAAGGAAAGTCCTTGTCAAGGTCCCCGCCTCGCATGCCTAAAGGTCAACCAATGAGGATCAGACCCTCACCTTTAACCACCACGCCCTGTATCTATAAAAGGAGCCCTCCCAACCTCTGATGGGTGACTTCCCTGCCCCCTGCTCTGTTGCTCTGTTGGGACCCCGTGAACCTCACCCGGGAGCAGAATCCCAATAAAATCCTGTGAATTAATTGATTCATCTGCCTGGGAAGATTTGTTACATGCCAGACACCTTGCAAAAGGTTCTCGACTGGCTATGACCGAAGTAGAAAGAACACAAGTATTAGCTGTGGGTCATGGACTTGGCTCATGACTCAGGCTCTCCATGCTTTATATCCAATCCTATTGCTTTAGTATCAGAAATTCTTCCTACCAGAGACAGCGGGTTCCAAGAGGAAGCAGAGGTTTTGAAAGGTATTCAAGAGAAGCAAAAAGTGAGGATGCCTATCCTAAACTCTAGGGACAGAAGAGGAAACCAGGAAAAAAATAAAAAAATTAAAAACCAAAACCCAGAGAGCTAAGAGAGCAATGCAGCTTGGAAAATTGTAGTTTACTGTAGCAATCAACGACCACATTAATGCTCAATTTTTTTTTTTTTTTTTTTTTTTTTTTTTTTTTTTTGGTCAGGCAGAGTTAGACAGTGAGAGAAAGAGACAGAGAGAAAGGTTTCCTTCCATTGGTTCACCCCCCAAGTGGCTGCTATGGCTGGCACGCTGCACCAATCCGAAGCCAGGAGCCAGGTACTTCCTCCTTGTCTCCCATGTGGGTGCAGGGCCCAAGCACTTGGGCCATCCTCCACTGCACTCCCGGGCCACAGCAGAGAGCTGGACTGGAAGAGGAGCAACCGGGACAGAATCCGGCGCCCCGACCAGGACTAGAATCCAGGGTGCCAGTGTCGCAGGTGGAGGATTAGCCTAGTGAGCCAAGGCGCCAGCAATGACTCAATTCTTAAATAATGTTTAAATTTTGTTAGGCTATTAAGTCATTAGCATGCAAAGGATGCATCTACATAATTCCCAGAAAGAGAAACACACCTGGCCCCTAAAATATGAAGATACCTGACCTCACCCATAATAAGGAAGCTGCAATTGAAAACACATGAGTCAAAAACAAACCAACCCTGGATACAGAGAAAATATTTGCAAAACAACTATCAGAAGATTTGTACTCGGGGCTGGCGCTGCAGCATAGTGGGTAGAGCTGCTGCCTGCAGTGCCGACATCCCATATGGGCACCGGTTTGAGTCTCCACTTCCGATCCAGCTCTCTGCTCTGGCCTGGGAGAGCAGTGGAGGATGGCCCAGGTCCTTGGGCCCTGCACTTGCATGGGAAACCTGGAGGAAGCTCCTGGCTCCTGATTGGTACAGCTCTGGCCGTTGTGGCCAATTGGGGAGTGAACCAGCAGATGCAAGACCTCTCTCTCTCTCTCTCTCTCTCTGCCTCTGCTTCTCTGTAACTCTGCCTTTCCAGATAGATAAATACATCTTTTTAAAAAACGGTTTGTACTAAAACATATGAATAATCCTTTAAACAATAAGAGAATGAATAACCCGAGTAAGAGGTATGTTCTCAACAGACAGCTGTGTGGTGAAGAAGTACATGAAAAGATGCTCAGTGAGGGAAATGCAGATTGAAATGTGCAGAGAGAACAGTGAGATGTCCCTGCGCAATTATTAGAAGGGCCAGGACCGAAAACACTGACAGCACTAAGAGCCGGCCAGGAAGTGAAGCTGCAGAAACTCCCACTCAGTGCCGCTGGGGACTCAGAATGGTACATTCATTTTGGAAAACAGCTCGGCAGTTCCGTACAAAGCTAAACACGGCCTTACATATGACACAGCAAACATGCTCCTTGGTTAGCATCCATTTGAATTGAAAACTTCTGTCCACATAAAAACCTACACATGAATGTTTATAGCAGCTTTTTTCATAATTGCCCCAAACAGGAGCTACCAAGTTGTGCTTCAATAGACAAATTGTGGTATATCCAAACAATGGAATATTATTCCGCTATAAACAAGTCATTAAGCCACAAGAAGGCATGAAGGTACACTGCACAATGCTAGGTGAAAGAGGCCAGTTTGCAAAGGTTCCAATATTATGTGAATTGACTCTGGAAAAGGCAAAACCATGGAGACAGTGTCTGGGCTGGTGTTGTGGTGCACTGAGTTAAGTTGCTGCTAGTGATGCCAGCCTCCCATAATGGAGCCAAGGTCCGAGTTCCCCTGCTCAGCTTCCAGCCCACCTCCCTGCTAATATGCCTGCGAAGGCAACGGAAGATGATCTAAGTACCTGAGCCCCTGCCACCCATGTGGGAGGCCTGGATGGAGCTCCAGGCTCCCAGCTTCAGCTTGGCTGTGCTGTGGCCATTTAGGGAGTGAACTAGTAATCGAAGATCTCTTTGCCTCCCCCTCTTTCTCTGTCATCTGCCTTTCAAATAGATAGATAAATCTTAAGAGCGAGAGAGAGAGAGAGGAGGAGGAGGAGAGATTGAGATCGGGGTTGCCAGGGTTTCAGTGGAAGGCATGAAGGAGAGTTAAAGGTGGGGCACAGGGGACTTTCAGGGCAGCGAAGCTCCTTGGTGTGACACTAGAATGGCACATGCACACCAGTGCACACTTGTCTAAGCTCACAGAACGTACAACACCAACAGTGAACCCTCACTACCTGTGGATTTTAGTGAATAAAATGAATCCACATTAGTTTCCCAATTGTAACAACTGCAGCACACTACTGAAGATGCTAAGAGGAAACTGGGGAGCAGGCAGGGATGGAGAGGTGATACACAAAAGCTCTCTGTACTCTGCTCGACCTTTCTCTACACCCTAAAAGCCACTAGAAACAGACTACTAATTAAAGAAAAGCAGGAGGGATAGATATTTCTAAGAAAACTGGAGATAGGAAAGCAGGAGCTGCCATTCTAATGTCAGACACAGTAAGAATCAAGCCAAAATGCATTAGAAGAGATAAAGAGGACACTTTAGAAAACCCACATCCCATAAAAATACATGCTTAAAAATTAAATGCACTCATATCCTTTGCTCACTGCTAGACCAAAGCTTAAAAGAAAAGTCTGGTTATGTGTTGTGTTGCTGAAGGTGTGGGAGCACAAGTTCTCTCCCACAGTGACAGCAAGAGTCCAAATTGGCTGCAAACTCTCTGAAAGGTGACGTGGTAGCAGTTATCAAAATGACAAATTCACATATCCTTCCTTAGAGTCAGCTATTCTCTTCTGGAAATTTATCCAACAGATAATACTAGAATGTGCACAATATGAAGTAAATACAAAGACTGTAATGACAGTATTTTTATAATAGCGCAAGACTGGAAATAATTAGATGTCCATCACAGGGACTGTTCAGTTAAATAATGCTGCACCCACAGTGGAATGGATGCTGCTGTTGGACAGAGTGAGGCACCTCTTCAGGAACTGAGGAAGAATGATGATGAAGATCTAAGTTTAAAAAAAAAAAAACAAGGTGCAGGGGCAGGTGTTCGGCACAGCACCTAAGACTCCATTTGGGATACCTGCAACCCATATCGGAGTGCCTAGGCTCTAGGCTCTGCTTCTGATTCCAGCTGCCTTCTAATGCACTCCCCGAGAGGCAGTGGGCGATGGCTCAACCAGTTTGCTTCCTACCACCCACGTAGGAGACCTGGATTGAGTTCTGGGATTCTGGTTATGGTCTGGTCCAGTTCTGGCTGTTGCAGGCATTTGGGGACTGAATCAGCAGATGAAAGATCTCTCTCTCTCTTTCTCTTTCTCTGTCTTTCAAATAAAATAAAAATAAATAAGTAAATTAGAAAAGCAAGCTACAGAACAGCATGCTGCCATTTTGCTTGCACGCACACAGATGGTCACAGAGAGGAAGCACCTGTAAGGTGGTGATGAGGGAACCAGTGGTTCGCGCGAGCAGTAGGGAAGTGGGGGCGGGGGCACTGGGGTGGGAGGACGACTTGGTGCCTGCTCTCTACCCTTTTGTTTCTAGCCTGGGAAAAGCATTTAAAACTCAAAAGGCAAAAGGACAGATAATACATTTGGGGATGTTTCCATTTACTTTTTTAAGCATGTTGATCTTTAAAATGTTGGTTAGCTCTAGCTATCTGGACAATTTAATTATGTGGAGCACCTCATTTCCTGACGATGCAGGATGAATAAGGCATTACTCTAGTTTGCTGACTTACGCACAATTACAAAGTTAACATTATCATCATAGCACAAAAGAGACTGGAATGTGGAACAAAAGGCGAGGCTACTTTTCAACAAAGACCTAAGTAAGGCAGGAGAGCAGATAAAGTGGAGTCTGTAACTCTCGCTCTGGTGGAGGGGTGAAGGCACAGCTGACAAAATACAGGAGCTCTGTGTGAGGTGGCACAGCTGCGTCTGCAATGCAGCGAGGCTGGCTGCTACTTCCAGCAGCAGGAGCACTGACCAGGGGACTGGGTTCAGTGCCGCCAGGTGCCTTGGAGGGATCAGAAAGGAGGTAGAAGCATCCTTCGTGCCCTCCCCTTTGGTGAGAGGGAGCAACACAGGGGCTCGGGAAGCTCAACGTGCCCACCACACACGAACCCAAGTGCCAGATAACGTTTCTGAAAGACCAGAGTAGAAGCTGAAAGAGATCACAGAAACGTGTCCCTGGCGTGTTTTTAAAATACGGATCTCTCAGCAGAAACTCATAGTTTTGGCTTCTCTGGAAAAATCTAACATGCTTTCCTTGCATGGTGATAGTCCACTGGAGCTGAGCAGAGACTGCCCCCTTTCACAGGGCACAGAAGGCCAGCAGGCGACTGAGGGCCCCACCGCGCCCTGTAATCCTCCACACGCCCGGTTCACTCTGGGGCTGCCCTGGTTTCTGTGGGCATTTGGATGTGCAAGCCCCAGACCCAGGAAAGCTTAGTCTGGAGAAGTGTCTCTGAAGTAGGAGATGCTTGAGCAGTTTGGAAAGCAAGAGACAGTGGCCCAGTGGGCTGGATACGCAAGGCATTTTGGAGAGAAGTTTGCCCTTGACCAAAAATCGGGCCAGTCACAGGCTACCTGTGCTTTAAGGAAATCTTTATGATGCTGAGCCAGCAAAATCTTATCCATCCCACAAATCCTTCCTTTCAGGAACCCATCAGTGAGTCCTGCCTCACAGGGCTTAACACAAACCAGACCCACGAAGACATGCTAACCACAGCCAGTACTCTAAAAGGAGCGGACAAAGTGGCGTTGTCACAGAACACTGTGAGAGTAGTCAGCGAAGGTGACAGGGAAACTGAGACCTGGCCAGGGAAAAGGATCTGCTGTCGCTCCCCCTCTTCGTGGAGGAACGACACAGGACCCTGCGCTGTTCTTTCGTCTGCTCGGCCCTCCCCGGGTTTGCTGCTGGTTCTTCCCGGGTTGGCTACCGACCTTCCACCTCCGTGGAAGGGCAGTTCCCCCTGCCACTTTCCCCACTTCCACGGGGGAGCGGCACACCGCCGGCCGGCTCTCTGGGGGCTGCACAGGTGTTCCCCTTAGATGTTCCCCTTAGATGTTCCTGGTGCATGCCGTCTCTCTCCTCCTTTATAGTCCTCCTCCGCCAATCCTAACTCGGCTGCCCACACGCCGAGTACGCTGCTCTCCTCCAATCAGGAGCAAGTCCTACAGTTTATTAGCTGAACTGGAGGCAGCTGTGTAGAAGCTGTTTTCTTCTCTCCCAGCGCCATATTGTGGGGGAGCAGATGCATAGAATAAGTCTTAATTCCAGTAACTTAGTCCAGTCCGGATTGCTCCCCACAATCTGCTAGGAAAGAAATGGGGTCAAGAAGCCGTAAGGTGGAGGCAACAGCATGTGCCAAGGGCCTGCAATGGGAGGGAGAGTGTGGAATATTCCAGAAAGTGGAAGAACAACCAGAGTGTCTGGGACATAGAGCAGGAAGGGGCATGAGATGGCGCTGGAGGAGTAGGGAGGGATGGTCCACTGTTTTCTTAGCAAGCAGGTGGAAATCTCTAGTACCTGGAGAGGACAGGAATGGTATGATTCGGTTTATAAGTCTAAGGGATTTGAGAGAGGTCCCCGGGAAAAGACACAGCAAAAGCCAGAGCAAAGCCAGTGAGGCAGTGAAAGACAATCAGCTGGTGTCCACGCCCACTCCGTCCTCTCATCTGTCCGTGACTAGCAGCGGAGCACTGGACAGCGGCTCCGTCCTCTTGACGCCAGCCATAGCGCTCTGTGACCCAGCAGGGTGTGTGTGTGTGCGTGTGTGTGTGTGTGTGTGTGTGTGATGCTTTATAGCTTTCCTTCAGAAAGAATGCCAGGGGAGGGGCTTCTTCTCCTCCCTCCCCTACAAATGCACGCCCCTCACCCACAAGTGTGCCTCCACACGTGGTGGTTTCAGAGGGCCACGCGCTTAGGGATGGCTGTGCTGCGGCAAAGGGACAGGTGGAGGAGCTCGCCGGGCCAGAGCAAGAACTTCCAGCAGTTAGATAAAGCAGGGCTGGCTGGTAGTGGGCCCCAGACTAGAGGAGTTTTTAATATGATTTGGGACACAACTGGGAGTCTTTAAGAGCATGTGAAGAGGAGAGCGGTGTGATCTAAGTGACACTAGAGGAAGATGATTCTCGATGATGTGTGTCCAATGGACAGGAGAGGACCCCCAGGCAGGAGGACGGGGAGCTAATTGGGAGGCAGGAGTCCAGGTGTGAGGCGATTATGGCTCAGGTCGGAGCCGTGGGAAGTAGAAGGAAGACAGAAGAAGAAATGCCAGGATTTAATGTTGAATGGAAACTGCCTCTGGATGTGTGCTGGGGTGGGAAGCATGCAGGTAAAGGAGTAAGACCCTAGGACCGTGTTAGGCAATAACGTGGAAACTAGACTAGGGCAGCGAGATGGGAGGAACAAAGGCAGGGAAGCAGAGGGTGATGAAGCAGGGGAGTTGGCAGGATGGCGGGGGCGGGGTGGCGGGAGCACGGCCCCTGTGCAAGCTGTCCTGCCACCTTGTACGGCCAACTCTCTCCTGTGCGTGATCGGTTTCTATTGTGTTGCACACGATGCTGCGTTGTGACGTGTCTGCCTGTCCATGCCTGCTCCTGCTCTGTGAGCCCCTGAAGATGGAGACCCTCTTTCTTTGCATCCAAAGGCTTGGGGAGCACAGGGCTTGGCCCTTCAAAAGTACCCAGCAGGTTTTGGTGAATGGGCAAATGAATGAATGGGAACTTTCCGGAGGTGTGCCCTTGAGCCCCAAACACTGCGCGGCACTGTCATGCTGACACATTCTGTGGCAGCTGCAGTGTCCCTTGAACACTTGTGGTGATCAGGTTACAGCAGAGAGCCTCACAGAGTCCCCTGTTACAGCCATTGACAGGTGGCCCTGGAAGTAGGACAGAGATTGGCAGATGGAGGCTGGAGGAGTTAAGATAGCACTGAAGGGATTTGAGATCAAATTACAGGATTGTTTAAACACCTTAGGGTTACAAATGGGCTTTCACCCTTAAAATCCCATCTGCAAATATGTAGCCTTAAACTGTCTAAATAGCCCTCTTAATGATGTTAAATCCCAGGGTTGGTAAGAAGCCTAGGAAAGGCTTTGCATATTCTCATCTGTGTAACAGTGAAATGTGAAACTTGGAAAAGACGCAAAGAGTGAACATTTCCCCATCACATGCTGTTCCGGAACCAGCATCAACTGGATTTGTTAAACTTCCTAGATAAGTAGCATTCCTTCAGCTTTTACTATGTGGCAAGCACTGAGTTTCATCTACATGATGGCATTTAATACTTGCAACAAGTGTGCAAGATAGGCCCTGTCACTCCCATTTCCTAGGTGAGCAAGCTGAGGCTTAGGGAAGTTAAATCACTTGGCCACTGGTGTGTATGTAATGTTACGAGCTCATCTTTTGGTTATGCAACTTTCCAGCTGACAAAGAGAGAGAAGAGCCTGGGAAAGGCTGGGAGAGGTGGGGCTGCAAGGAGAGCCGGGAGCTGTGTGTGGATGGGCACTAATGGAAGTCATTGGAGGAGCCCTGTCCCCCCAGGGAATATGTGTACAAGGAGAGTGCTCAAGACTGCTCATTAGAGCAGGCCCCTGGGCAACACTGGGAAGCTGAGGAGGAGACCACCATGGGGCCGAATGACCTTGCCAAGGGAGGGCCACTTGCAGCTCACCAGAGTTCCCCAGGAGCCTAACACAGGCAGCAGGGCCTCCAGCTTCCACCTTTATTCCTCCCACCTACCTCTTTCCTGGGCAGCTAGATTGTATGACAGCAACGCTTTCAGTCCTACCTACTGGAAGTAGCCTGTGAGTCCGAAAGGAAGTTGGAATTCAGAGTTTGCCATGAAGGGGTTTGAGCCCCACCTCCATTCCTTGTTGGCAGTGAATTTGGGGAGGATGTTGAGACTCCATGAACCTGTTTCCATCTGTCTGTCATGAGCTTACTGAACCTGCTGCCCCGGCTTTCATTTCGATAAGAAGACTCGGTGACAAATGTTAGGACATCTGTTTACATCAATATGGCAGGCCGGATCACAGCGATTGCTCCCCATAAAGATCTTCTAAAATTGTCAGATAAAATGTAATAAGAATTTTGTAGCATGGCTATTCTGGCAATAAAGTATATAACTGGAGTCCAAAAATGACAAGAAAGCAGAATCCCAGGAAGTGAGCTGGTGCCAAGTAACAAATTATCCTAAAACTTAGTGTGTTAAAACAATAAATATTCAGTATTCATAGCTCCTACGGATCAGGAATTTGCAATCTGCTTAACTGAGTGGGTTTTGCTCACCAATATCTTGCAGTCAAGATCTTGGCCATGGCCGTTGTCTTCTGAAGGTGCTTCCAAGATGGCACACTCAGTTCACTTTTGGCAGAAGGCCTCAGCCCCACGCCATTCAGGCACCGCCGTGGGCATGTCTGAGTGTCTTGTGCTGGTAGCTGGATTCCCCAGGGTGAATGCTCCAAGGGGAGCAGGGTGGAGGCCGCGAGGACGTTATGACTCGACGTTGAAGGTTTTACACCACCACTTCCACCACCCGCCATTCATTAGAGCAAGTTGCTCCGTCCAGTCCACACTCAAGGGGAGGGGATCTGGTTCCCACATTTTGAAGGGATGGATCTTGAAGAAGGTGTGGACTTAATTTAAAAGGCCTGCAGCTAGCAATTGCTCCCAAGTGCAAGGATGATCCTGGTAGCCTGGAGCCACATCCATGGGGCACGGAAGACACAGCCTGAATCTCTAAATAAAGTGGCACTCTTGAAGGGCAACATCGTCAGTGGCAGAACCTGCCTCACTGAGGAACATTTGCCTGTCTGACTTAGCTTTGGGAATTTGGACCCAAATCTATACAGTCTCAAATGGCTTAGGTGAGCAGTCTCTCAGATGAAAAATCTGGTGGAAAGGAATTCCAGGTCCTCAAATAAGCATTATTAAATTTCAGGGAATATGAGATGATACCCAAATATTGCTTAAAATGTGAGGAAACAAGCCAACACCAACAAGGGACAGCAAAAACTTCAGAAAAGACAGGCAAAACCCAGCGAAACCATGGCCAAATTGACAGCTAACGTCTCAACATCAACAGTGGAAACCTGACAGTAATGTTTCGATACATGCAAACCTGCTTATCTCAGATGTTCATTTACTTGGAGCCTGGAGTAAGGCTGGAGTAAGTAGCAGTCAATCCAGAATCTGGACTCCAAACACAAACATTATAGCTACTTTAGAACAGCACAAAATATAGAAGTAGAACAGCAATGACAGTGATAAAGAATCGTTTAATTTGGCTTCTAAGAAGCCAATGAAACCCAAAAAAATGGTACAAAAAGAGCAAGACTACACTTTCTTTGGCCACTATAATGACAGGTCGTGGTTTTGTGCCTGCCCAGGGATCTCAGAAACCTGTCATTTCCAAAAGCTAGTCAGGGCAACCATGATGAAGCCACGGAGGGCAAGGGAGTGGATTAATCTCAGCTTGTGACTTTCCACGTAGTAGGTGCAGACATTTAGCTGATAGTTTCAAATCAAATTTTTCCCAGACTCAAAAGAGTGATAGGTATTTATTTGGGGGAGCTACTTTGCTGATGATATTAAGGGTGAGAAGGTTCTGGGAAACAATATGGTTTACATTTCTGATTCTAAAGGCCAGGAAACTGATGCCCCAAGAGGAGACACTGTTTGCTTACGGTTCGATGCATGGGGACAAGAAGCCATGCTTCCTGTATGTCGTGATGTGGAGTGTTCCCCTATGAGATATATGAGAGAGAAGCACTAAAATCAAAGCAGTAGCTCAGCCATGGACATGGTGGTCACGGGGACTCCTGCCCTCATTTCCCCCTCCTCTCCAACTCCAGGCAACTCAGAGGAACATCTTGGGTGAGCCAAGTGGGAGCACCTGGAAATGTTGTTGACTGGGAAAACTTTGTCAACAAGGACTAAGATCAGAGCCACCTGCCTGCCTAAGACTCAGCAGTATTGAGGGGATTCTGTCTTGTATTTGCATCAGTTTGGATGGTTCATTATGTACCTGAGCGTCTGTGTAGCACATTCAACTTTTAAAAACAGTTTCATGGTGATGTTGGTTTGCTCCCTATATTGCCCAGGGAGGAGCAGGTCATTGCTGGTAACTTTCACACAAAGACGGCCTTCTCTTAACTTTGTTTTACATTTTCTTTATGTGGATTTGAAACATGATAGAGGAGGACATGTCCTTTGCATGCATCTCCCTGTGCAATTCATCTCAGCATGTGTGCCGAGTACCTTGTGGGGTAAATAACCTGATAGGTGCCCTGCTCCCAAGTGTCGCCTTCTCTGATTCATTCTGGGCCATTCTTTGGGGAGTAGGGCCCAGGCAGCTGGAGGCCGGGTAAGCAAAGGTCTCGTGATGAACAAAGCCCTGCCAGTGACACTAAGCAGTCTCCCAGATTGTTTCCAGAACCTTCTCTAAGGCAGAACTAACTCCTTGTCTCACCTCAGGCTGCCTTCCACCTAACTAGACAACTGCTTCATTTTGCAAATGTGACCCGGGTCCGGGTTTCTTACCATTTTTATTTCCTGGGGACATCTCAGATGCTGTAGAAATCAAAAAAGAAAAGGGACATGGAGGAGCTGAATCCCTTCAGCCACGATTCTTCTTCCAAGTGCGGACTCCCTGGCTGGGGTCTGCCCATAACAGCCTGTAGGAATTTGGAACTGAGTGAAAGAGGAAACCTGTGGTTATCCAAGAAGGTCCTGCGCGTTGCACACAAAGCAGTGCGTGTGAGGGGTTTTAGGGCTCCAAGCCCTTTCAGACCATCCTGAAGCTGTTCCTCCCCATCCCTCGTCTCCCTTTTCCCTCTGGCAAAGACTTTTAGGCATGGAACATAGTCTGTTCTCTTGGAAAGAGGTCAGAGCTTTAGGTTCATTCTGGACATAAATTTACATGGTTTTACAAAATAAACCCAGAAGAGTAATTGAAATAGACTTTCTGGAGGGAAATCATCAATACTTCTGAAAACTCAGAGCAAGTGCATTTTTAGGTATTTAACCTTTTTTTTTAGAGAATTATTTTTTGAAAGAGTTACAGAGAGAGGTAGAGCCAGAGAGAGAGAGAGAGAGTTTCTCCATTCCGCTGGTTCACTCCCTAAATGACCACAATGGCCAGAGCTGAGCTGATCCGAAGCCAGGAGCCAGGAGCCAGGAGCTTCTTCCAGGTCTCCCACACGGGCGCAGGAGCCCAAGCACTTGGGCCATCTTTCTGCTTTCCCAGGCCTAGCAGAGAGCTTGATCGGAAGAGGAGCAGCGGGACTGGAACCGGCGCCCATGTGAGATGCTGGCGCTGCAGGCTGGGCTTTAACCCAGTGTGCCACAGTTCCGGCCCCTAGATATTTATCCTTAAAGACACAATCAGATTCCTTCACAGAGTTCTAAGAACAAGGATGTTTCACCATAGTATTGTTTATATGAAAGCACTGGGATCCCAGAGTTTCTAGAGTGGAGTCAGGCACCGTCTCATCCACCTTACGTGGGCAAAGTATTTGTATCCATTGGTGAGGTGGTAAAGGGCCCTTTTTTTTTTTTTTTTTTTTTTTTTTTTTGACAGGCAGAGTTAGACAGAGAGAGAGAGACAGAGAGAAAGGTCTTCCTTCCATTGGTTCACCCCCCAAGTGGTCACTACAGCTGGTGCTGTGTCAATCCAAAGCCAGGAGCCAGGTACTTCTCCTGGTCTCCCATGGGGTGCAGGGCCCAAGCACTTGGGCCATCCTCCGCTGCCTTCCCGGGCCACAGCAGAGAGCTGGACTGGAAGAGGAGCAACTGGGACAGAATCCAGCGCCTTAACAGGGAGTAGAACCAGGGATGCCAGCACCGCAGGTGGAGGATTAGCCTAGTGAGCCGCGGCGCTGGCCAGGTAAAGGGCCTTTTGAAGATAAAATCTTCAAAACTCTGTATTCTTTGAGTTTGAAACACCTATGGACTTGTCTGGTGAATTCGGCTCCAATGGGGATAAGATAGAGAGAATCCTATGATGAATTTTATTGTGAAGGGGAAAATATTGCCCAGGCTCACAATAAGATCTCCTCACTGTAGGAAAGCAGTGGTTTTAAATACAGAGCATTGGCTATTGCCAGCACTTGAAGCAACTGCTTCATCAGAGTGGCCAACCATCCATATTTGTCTGCAACTGGAGAGTTTCCTGGAATGTGGGACTGTCAGTGTTAAAACCGGAAGTCCAAGCAACCTAGGATGCCTGGTTATCCTACGCTTTACCATGGAGCTGTGCACTCAGAGGTGGACATTGTGAGGACTGATAGAGTGTGGAACTGGACACTGGGCATGTTGGTTTGAGCAATATTGCTATGAGATGCTAGCTGAGCACAATGAAGACACGTTCTCCTTCTCACTTTGGAGGGACAGCATTAGCAATAAAGACCATCTATTTTGAAGTGCATTGATAGCAGTTTAGTTGCACCAGCTTTGGGATATCCGAGTTTCAGAGCAAAGTGATGATTGGTACAACAACAGGGCAAAGTGCCAGACCGAAGCACGTCCCAGTGGAGCTGTCAGACGCGAGGAAGCACCGCCATGGTTCAGCTGGCCTGGGAAGTGAGCAGTAGCCTGGAATGATCCATGGACACCTGTAAAAACACTCCTGGGGATTCTTGGAACTATTCAAGGAGAAAGATTCTGAAAATGATTAGAATTACAGGTTTAAAGGCATTAAATTTGCGAGACTAGCATTACTACTTGAATACTCATTGGCTGGTAAAGCCTGGGGCATTCCCATCACATTTATGAGTAACAAATTAAAATAAACTGATGCTAGAAATTGATCGAATATACTATGGTATTTACAGTCATTTGGGGTGAAGATGTATATAGATATGCAGCCATGTGTTGCTTAAGGACAGGATACGTTCTGAAGAATTCTTTCACCATCGGTGATTTCATTGTGTGAACACCAGAAGTGTACTTAAATAAACCTAGGTGGTCTAGCCTACCGTATACCTAGGCTACATGGCATAACCTATAGCTCTCAGGCTGCAAATCTATGTAGCATGCTTCTGAACCGAATATTATAGGCAGTTCTGATACAGTGGTAAGTATTTGTGGATCTAAACAGAAAAGCTATAGGACATTTTTAGCTCCACTGTAATCTTACAGGACTACTGTTGTATCCGTGATTCACTGTTGACTCAAGCATCATCATACAGTGCATGATTGCATCGACATAAATAGATGACTGATAGGTAGTTAGAAATATGTAAAGAGGGCTGCGATATTATCGAGTGAAAGAAAATCATTATATAAAATACGGTCCTACTTTATTATAAGATGTCTATGTTTTTAACTTAGATGCACATATAGAGATGACCAAAAGACTCTAGATTAACAATTAAATAGACTCCACTTGGTAGAATGTGGGGGTCATTTACATTTTTATTACTTTTTCATCTCTTGATTTTATAATTTTTCCAAAAAGCCGTGCATAACTTCTTTTTAAAGATTTTATTTATTTATTTGAGAGGTAGAGTTACAGACAGTGAGAGGGAGAGACAGAGAGAGAGGTCTTCCTTCCATTGATTCACTCCCCAGATGGCTGCAATGGCCGGAGTTGTGCCAATCCAAAGCCAGGAACCAGGAGCTTCTTCCTGGTCTCCCCTGTGGGTGCAGGAGCAAATCACCTTTAGCCTTTACCTAAGAAATACAAATTTTGAGACACTAGATAAAAGCATGTATCTAAGTTCTCATGACCATCTAAGTTCAGGAACTTGGGAAAAAGAAGCTAGAATTCCTTTTTTTTTTTTTTTTTTTTTTTGTCAGCCATGATTTCTTCCATGCTTACAAGCATGTGAGTAACAGGCTTGGTGCCCTAGATGAAGTGGCACCTTAGTGTGCACGGCATTCAGTGGAGACCTAACAAGTCAGGCCAGTAGCAAGCGCTCTGGGCGAGTTTGCCTGAGTGGTCCGTGCAGGCCCCTCTTGGGTAGGAGCCTGAATGGCTGTCATCTCGGAGCCTTGCAGAGAATGGACACAAAGCAGGCCCTCGTGTGTTTGTTACATCGATTACATATCGTCAACAACCAGCAGATGCCTTGAACACTTTAGCACGCTCCTAATGCTAAGCGTGTTCATATCCATCACCTCTGATCTGTTCAGGCACATTGGCCCAATGGGTAGTTTCCCTATTTTAAAGACTGGGAAACAGAGTCTCTGAGTGGCTTTACGCCTTATCAACCACTCCGTGTCCCGGCTAACGTTGCGTAGTGGCATTTGTTTTCCTAGATTTGCGAGCCCTTTGTGTTCCTAGCCTGGAGAAATAGCCAAAGAATAGTCAAATGGGCTCTGTGTGTTAGAATGCTGCGCCCCCGCTCACTGCTGGCTCAGACAGGGGAAATTAGCGAGCACGAGAGCGCCTTTGCCCGTCGTCTGCCACATGCCCTTACTGCTGATGAGCAGAACTCAGAGAGCTGAAGGGTCCGCACTTACCGGAAGCTCGTCCAAGCCTCCTTGGCCTGGATAATGGGCTGGAAATCAAGCTCTTGCTGAGAGTTTCTGGTTCAATCAAGTCAGAAAATTAGACGAATCTCAACTTTTAAAATACATGTATTTTACAACATGATTGAAGGGCTACTTTGGTCTTGAATTTTCACCAGCTAACCTCTATTTCTCCATTCAAAGAATTCACAGGGATCTATCTGACAAAATTTAATTGTTTTTCAACCCCCCAACAAAGGGGAACTTGCTTTTGGTCCTTGGTCCATCAGAGGGCATCAAAACACAGGCTGACTCCACTCAAGGGAAATACCATGAATTTTAATGTGAAGTTGTGTCCCTGAAATTCTTTAAAATATGGTGCTATTTATAGAGGCTGCAAATTAGAACACAGAGCACCTGAAAGCAAAACTTTGTTCTTACACAAAAGAAAGAGGAAGGGAAGGAAGGGAGTGGGAGTGACAAGAACACTGAGAACATCATCAACCATGTGAGTAATGGAGTAATGGCACCTCTCATACTCCTGGACCACTGTTCTTCCTATCAAGGGTACTCAGTCATATGAACAGGCATTTTCGTTTGCAAGTACAAAGGAAGGGGGCTAGGAAATACGACACAGAAGAGAAAACCGCACCAGTAATTTAAATTCTTTATGTGATGAGGATTTCTGGGATGATTGGTCAACAGAACCATGTTCTTAAGAAGGTTAGGTTTTCAGTTCAAAATCTCTGCACCTTTGCATTGCCTGGGGAGGCACTGCGACTCAAAGGCTAATGTCAGCAGTTTGGAAGACACACAGTTCACATCTCAGTAGTTCCCATTTCGGGGGGAGAAGGGTGAGGTTGGGCTGTTGAAAGCGGCTTACCTATGGACTTCAGTTCCTCGTGGATACTAAACCTGTTTGCAAAATTGCCTCTTGTCATTTAGCTTTCTGGATCTGCTTAAATCTCACCCACAGTTGCTTATGCCAGTACCTCCCACTTCTTACTGCTCTCTTTCTGTTCTGTTTTTAAATTAACACTATAGGGAAGAAATCAGGACTTCTCTTGCCCTGACTCAAATCTCCGAGGCTGTCAGAGTTACGACAAGCATGGGTCTTTGTGATGAGCTAATACAGCTCCCAACATACAAGGAAGGCAGTGGGACTCGAGTAGTTATAAGGATCATCCACGGTCACAGAATGATTTTGTGCCAAATAAAAATCAGTATGGACTGGAGAAAATGATAGGTCTCTGAAATCAAACAGCAGAGGAGTCCCAACTCTGCTCCTCGTCCTGTGGTCTCAGGCACAAGCACATAACCACAGTCTCTGTACAGTCATCTGTGACACGGGGGCAATAAATATACAGTAGGGGGTGTGTAGACTAAATGAGAACTACAAAAACGCCTGTCTTGGGATAGACTTCCAGTAAACATCAATTCCATTTTGTTTTTAAATGAGAGCCCAAAACACATGAAATATCTAGGAGATTAAGACAGGCAAATTTCCCAGTTTATTTTGTGCCACATGTAAATGAGGCAGGATTTCCATTCTTAATTGATTTCTGTAATTCTTTTCATTTTCTTAAAAACCTTGTGTCCCATAGGAACTCCTTGGGAAAAAAATTCCACTAATGGCAGAATCTAGGATTCTTGTGCTTCCCTTTTAGTGCCTGGAAAGAGATTTTCCCGACCTTGTGAGACAGCGGGAGCTTCCTTGACATTGGCCTGGGTTACTCAGAAGTGGCTCACAATCCAGAGGAGGGGTGGCCTTGAGTTTCATCAGATTCACACAGTAATCACTGAAAATCAGGCTGAGCATGTGCTGTGGAATCAGGAAAATTACATCAGTGAACAGATGTGAATGTGAAACTTAGCTTGATCTTCTAAATGAGAACAAAGGAATAAAAAATATTGGCAATTATCATCCCATAAACATCACTTCTAAACAAAATAATAATAATATATATTAAGATATACATCCGCATCTCTCAGTAGCAGGAGAGTGATGACATCAAGAACAATAAATGGCTTAGTCTTCAAAGAAACAAATCATTCCCACTCAATAGTTTTTTCATGACAGAATTATGAATAGAAGAAGGAGAAATACAAGAGATGTAATACATCTTGTGTGGGTGAAGATTTGATATGTCCTGGGAAATTTCCTTTGAAAAATTAACTACATGATCACAAAGAAAGGTTATTGATAAATTGCAAAGTATTTGGTTTCAGGGAGGGGCAGCAATGGCTGTTGAGGATGGCCTTAACACCTCCATCAATAATTTGGAAGATGGAGTGAATCTGTCTGTCCATGAAATTTGCAGTCTCTCTTAAGTCAAGGCATTGTGTGAACACTGATTTGCCAAAGACAGATTAAAAAGGATTCCACCCAAAAAGGGGAAACGTGGACAGATCCAAGAACCCACCAAGCAAAGCAGTGTTTTAAGGTCTGTTTTTATTTACTTTTTCTTACAGTGAGTTGAGTGAGACTATAACAAAGTACTATAGCAAAGTAAGACTATGCAGACTTGAAGGAAAAGACAGGAAATAGAAAGGAATCTGTTAGACACATACTTGCAGGAACTGGTATTTGCAGGAGTCCAATACATGCCAAGTCCTGCACTTGGACTTCGTATTCTAGATGGGTGCTCAGAGGGGGCTCAGAGATGTTAAGAATCCCAGAATAAGGGGGCTGGCATCCTGTGTAGCAGTTAAAGCCTCTGCCTGCAATGCCAGCATCCCATATGGTTGCAGGTTTGTGTCCTGGCTGTTCCAGTTCTGATCCAGCTTCCTGCTAATGGCCTGGGAAAGGCAGCAAAAGACAGTCCAAGTGTTTGGGCCCCTGGCACACACATGGGAGATTCAGATGAAGCTCCTGGCTCCTGGGAAAAAAAAAATTCCAGAATAGGAGAGGAATTGTAAAATGCTCATAATCCCATTATTCCTTAGTAGGTAGAATTTAATTTTTTTTTTTTTGACAGGCAGAGTGGACAGTGAGAGAGAGAGACAGAGAGAAAGGTCTTCCTTTACCATTGGTTTCACCCTCCAATGGCCACTGCGGCCGGCACGCCGCGGCCAGCGCACAGCACTGATCCGAAGCCAGGAGCCAGGTGCTTCTCCTGGTCTCCCATGCGGGTACAGGGCCCAAGGACTTGGGCCATCCTCCACTGCCTTCCCGGGCCACAGCAGAGAGCTGGACTGGAAGAGGAGCGACCGGGACAGAATCTGGCGCCCCGACCGGGACTAGAACCTGGTGTGCCGGCACCACAGGCAGAGGATTAGCCTATTGAGCTGCGGCACCAGCCAAATAGGTAGAATTTAGTCACTCCCTTGACTTCTAGGAGCTTCAATTCCATAGGAAATGATCAGTTGGAATATGTGTCTGTACACAAAGAACTTGTACAGAAATAACTTCACTCAACCTCGGTGATCAATAGGGGAGACATGAAGCAAGGCTACATGAACTATGGGACATAGTTCAAGGACAAATGAGGGAAGATGTTCTTGGGGCAGGGCCTGCAACCAACTTTGATTGTAAGACTTGGCAAATCACATCAGTAGAATAGGGCATTTGATGATTTACTATGGGATTGAATTCCTATAGGATTTTGAAACATAACCAGGGGGATTGGATTTATTTGAGGTCATGAGGAAACGGGACAGAGCAGTAGACTCCAAGCTAGCCTTAGCTCTTCCTCGGACCAGGCCACGTCAACAGAAGCCACTGCTCACCCAGGACATTTGTTGCTTCATCTGTAAAGTGAGAAAACTGGGCTACTTCAGGATTCTCAAGCTCAAATCCCTCAGGGTCCAGATAAATAAGGTCCGCTGGTTCACTCCCCAGATGGCCGCAATGGCCGGAGCTGCGCCGATCCGAAGCCAGGAGCCAGGAGCTTCTTCCAGGTCTCCCACATGGGTGCAGGGGCCCAAGGACCCGAGCCATCTTCTGCTGCTTTCCCAGGCCATAGCAGAGAGCTGTATGGGAAGAGGAGCAGCTGGGTCTTGAACCGGCACCCATATGGGATGCCGGCGCCATAGCGGGTTATGATTTTTTTTTAATCAGTACTTTTTTTATACTCTTCAAGTTCCAGATCTTATACCTGATGCTGTTGTACATGATATTGTTGATATTCAAATATCAAGTTCTACTTTTTATTGTTCACATATAAAATACATTTTTTTTGCATATTGACCGTGTATCTTGAAGCCTTGCTGAATAAACTTATTAGTTCTAGAATCTTGTTTGCATCCATTTCTTGTTGCTATAGGTACTGAGATTGAGTACTTTGGAAAGAGGTTTACTTGGCTCCTGGCTGAAGGCTAAAGTAGCATGGTGCTAGCCCTTGTGAGGACCCCCAGCTGTGTCACATCATGGCAGAGAGGGAGAAAGGGAACTGGCTGCATGTGGAGAGGTCCAGTGCAACCAGGGAAGCAGGAGAGCGGGGAGAGGCCAGGCTAGCCCTTTTAATAACAGCCCATCCACAGACAGAATTCATCTGTTCATGAGGGTAGAGTGCTATGACCCAGTTACCTTCCTCTAAGCTTTACCTCTTACAGGTTCCACCAGCTCAGCACTGACACACTGGAGAGCAAACTTTCAGTACATGAATTTTTGGGGAGACGAACCCTATCCAAACCATAGATAACTTCTTTTGTAGATTATTTGGGAGTTTATATATAGAAAATTATCATTCATGAATAGATAATTGAATCTCTTCCAGTCTGTGTGCCTTTTATTTCTTTTTGTGGTCTTAGCCCTAACAGAGACTCCTAGTGGGATACTGAACAGGGATGGTAAAAGGTGAAGCCCTGCCTTTCCCTCAGTGCTAGGAGGACAGCGCTCAGTCTTTGAATATGATATCTCCTGTATGCTCCTAGTAGATGGCTTTTATCTTCTTAAGAAACTCCCAATTATCCCTACTTTTCTGAGAATTCGAAATCATGAATGAATGTTGAAATTTATTTTAAAAAATATCATTCATTTTAAGAATTAACTAATTTTTTGCTCTAAGTCTTCTATCATCTTTTAGAAGATACAAAAGTAACAAAATATGAATTTATTTCACACCCTAGTTCTTAATTTTCTGCAGATTCAAGTTTTTGTCTGATATATTCAGCTTGCCTGAAAATATTTGTTGTAGGATGGATAGCCTGGGAATAAATAAAGAGGATGTAAACTACATCACTTATCTCATTTGATAAAATATTTGTCTATTTCATTTTTAAGATTTTTTCCAGGTGCATGATTCTGGGTTGATAGTTGGGTTTTTTTTTTTTTTCTCTCTCTCTTATTTTAGTACTTTTGTCACTCTAGTATCATCTGGTTTTTGGAATTTCCAAGAAGACATCTCCTATAACTCTTATCTGTTTTCCTCAATGTAAAATTTTTACCCTCAGGGCCGATGGTATGGCGTAGTGGGTAAAGTCTCTGCCTAGCCGGCATCCCATATGGGTGCTGGTTTAAGTCCCGGCTGTTTCACTTCTGATCCAGCTCTCTGCTATGGCCCGGGAAAGCAATAGAAGATGGCCCAAGTCCTTGAGCCCCTGCACCCACGTGGGAGACCCAGAAGAAGCTTCTGGTTGCTGGCTTTGGATCGGTGCAGCTCTGGTTATTGCGGCCAGTTGCAGAGTGAACCAGCAGATGGAAGATCTCTCTCTCTCTCTCTCTGCATCTCCTTCTCTCTGTGTGTAACTCTTTCAAATAAATAAATAATTTTTTTGTTTGTTTTTTGTTTGTTTTTGACAGGCAGAGTGAGAGAGAGACAGAGAGAAAGGTCTTCCTTCTGTTGGTTCACCCCCCAAGTGGCTGCTAAAGCCGGTGCACTGCGCCGATCTGAAGCCAAGGAGCCAGGTGCTTCCTCCTGGTCTCCCATGCGGGTGCAGGGCCCAAGCACTTGGGCCATCCTCCACTGCCTCCTGGGCCACAGCAGAGAGCTAGACTGGAAGAGGAGCAAACAGAATTGGTGCCCCAACTGGGAATAGAACTCGGAGTGCCGGTGCTGCCATGGCGCCAGCCAATAAATAAATTTTTAAAAAAATTTTACACTCTATGTTGCTTTGAAAGATTTTCTCTCCCCCACCTTGGTTTTGTGCAGTTTATATAAGATATGGTTAAGGGTGTGTGTGTGTGATATTTATCTTGTTTGGTCTTCTCTGAACTTTTGAAATCTATGATTTGCTATCTGTCATTAATTTTGGAAAATTTTCAGCTATTATTTCTTTCTCTCTTGTCTTTCTGGGATTCTAAGTACACATACACCAAATAATTGCATATTTTCCAATAGATCTTAAATGCTCCATTCATTGTACTCTTTCCTCCCGTGGTTTTATTCTTTATGTTTCACTTTGGTCATTTCTATTGGCATATTTTTTAGTTCATTAATCCTTTTCCCTGTTGTGTTGAGTGTACTGATGATCTTGTTGAAGGGATACTTTACTGCTGTGGTTTCGCCATCTTAAGCATTTCCATGTGACTTTTCCTTATAGTTTCTATCCCTTTGCAAAAAATTACCCATCTGATGTTGAATATTATTCTCATTTATCATTATAGACTTTAACATATTAATCGTAGTTATTTTAATTCTTTGCCTTGAAGTTCCAATATTTGTGTCATACCTGAGTCTGGTTCTATTGTTTGGTTTGTCTCTTTGTGCTTTGCTATTTTTACTTGATTTTTCACCCGCCTTATAATTTTTGGCTGAAAGCTAGACATCCTGTGTAGGACAGCAGAGACTGAAATAATTTTATTTCTAGAAATGAGTGTACCCTTTCCATGGTAGACCTTTAATGTGGAGTTTGAATCAACCTAGTGAAGAGTTGGGCTGTGTGTGGGGTTTATTGTTGCTGTGGGTTGCCACAGAGCAGCAGGGGCTTCAAATTCTTCTAGAGGTAACTTGGGCTTAGGATGGGGGCTGAATCAACACAGACTTTCTCTCAATGCTTCACTTTCATTATTAGGTCATCTCTTTTGGATGAACCTTAGAGATAGCCTCTTTCCATAGCCTTGTAATTGTCCCAGCAGAACTACACTGGTCCTTGGCACTCTCTAGCATGGCGATGGTGACAGGAGCATTCTCTGTTGTTTAGACAATGCCTCAGACCTCAACAGCTACTATGTCCCTTCATCTTAAGGGTTTTCATTGTTTTCCTAATGCGTCTGCTGTTCTTTAAGTTTACAAGGTTTTCTTGTATTCCCCTCGCAGTGGATTTTCGCCAGTGCCCAAGGGTGAGCGTGTTTGCTGTCCTTCCCACCACACTACAGCCCTTCTGCTCCATGAGGAAGGTAAGGGAATTCTGTTAAGGAGAGGAGGAGCCCGCCTCTCCCACAGCCTCAGCATTCAGCTCCTGCAAGCAGTCCTTGGATGGATGCTTTCTCAAGACTCTCTTCATTGTTTGTGTGCGAGTGCATGGTTAGGTCAGTGGAAAAGAGCACACAAGTGGGGCAAGTTCCTGTTATGGCCCCAGAGGATCTGTATTCTCCACATCACTAAGCTACACGCAGTCTATTCCAGTTTGTTAACAATCGTAGCTAAGCTGTTCTTACCGGTGCCCAGCTTCATCTGCCCCAGGTAAGGAAGCATTACCCACCTCACCTCCTTCTACAGGCACCTGTCACTCCTCAGCTCGCTAATAGGATAAACAAGTGCTGTAGATGTGATGTTTATCTCTGTGTGTGTGTGTGTGGTGTTGTTGTTGTTGTTGTTGTTTTCTCAAGGGTGAGAATGATGTTCTTTTCAGCTCTATACATCTCCAAATGGAACAAGGGGTCTCTAATGGAACCAGGAGTCTCTCTATTTGCTTTCGATGCAATAACCATAAAGCCGGCCTGGGTTTGAGACTGGATCCCATTCTGGCCTTCCATATGCTCTGTATTTCTTTGGCAACATTTCTGGGGATTTGGAATTAAAGGTCCTGATGGAGAACAAAACCTACACTCCCCTTGGAGGCGAAAGGACACCGCTTTACACACTGATTTGCACCTTTCGGCATTTTCGGTTGAGTCTGTTTTGGATATTTTTCCATTATTCTCCTTATCAAGTCAATAAAACCTCTAGAAAAATTCTCTTATGTTGAGAGAGGATGTGAATTACATCATTACAAATTTATTTACCCTTGATAACACTTCACAGACGCTATTCTAAATGACATTTCTCCTTTAAAAAGTATACAGCCAACAGGCTATTCTGTTATTTCACAAAAGAAATCATTCAATTAGTAGTGTGTCAGATGAAAGGAACACTTTGAATTGTGGCATCATTCTGAACATATGAAAAACAAAGTCTGCACCTGTCATAACTAGGGGATGAGTCATGAATATTCTATACATTTCTGATTAATCAAATCCATGCGAAAATATCAGTCAGATCAGAAGAGTCAGAATTGATTAAAGCACGTTTAGCTTATCTGTATTGTTCTGGTATCACACAGATTAGAATAGAAGCCAGTATGATAGTTCGAGAACAAAAGACTTGTCAACCTGACACTATTTTAAACACAGAAACAAATGGAATCTTGCAAACCAATTCTGATTAACTGAACCTGACTCTACCTTGAAAAACATAATGGTATTTTTATGATTTTAATATGGTTATCAGCACAGCCCTTCTATTGGGAGGTATCTAGACACACAATCTTCAGGCAGTGGGAAATAGCATCTTCCATTGGAGAACAGCACGCCTTGCAGTATGCCAGCCACATACGGGAAACCACAGGGCAAACTTGTTTCTGGTGTCATTAAAAGCTCACTTGAAAGAACCTCTTTGCATGTGGAACTTTTCTGGGCAAAGGATAGAAGCCTTCTTTGTCTTCAAAGAGCTTCAAAGCATACACAGAAAAAAGCCTATGCAAACTGGGGAATCAGATGTGTGCGGTAAGAAAAGTATTAACATTTTATACGCAGATGCTACCTACTCGCTCAAGCCCCTTCCATTTCCCCCGGATAAGATTCACTCAGGTAGAAAGGAGAAGAACACATCCCAGTGGACTTCTTCCACTGTTATTGTGCTAGGGAGGCTGAAGACTCTGAAATGGTAGGGTGGTCCCAGCTGGTGATTAGAGATGCGGAAGTGGGGGCTGCCCCAGAGGGAGGTCTCTCCAGCCTGGCCTCCGAGGGCATGTCATGGGCGGAAGTGACTGTGTGTCCTCAGCATGGCAAGGACGTGCTGTGGAGGCAGCTTCTTTGTTGTGCCTTTTACTGTTCCATGACCCGCCTGAGGACTAAACCTCATCCACTCTGAGAACAGGAGGGCAAGTTGAGCGCACATAAGGATGCTCCTGCTTCTTTCTCTTCTCTCTCCTGAAATGCAGTCCCATTGGCTTCCTCCAGCCCATTCCGCAGGGACTTGGCAGCCTCCCTCCCGCCCTCCCTCCAGTGATGCACATCAGCTTTTCCGATAGAAACACCTGGGATTCCTCCCACCCTGCTTAGCAGAGGGCGAGGTGGTGATCTGCTCCAGTAGGGCTGTGTGCTTGCATCTTTTAAAAATTCCATCTCTGCCAAAAGCTATTAATGCTTTCAATCAAGACAATTCTCTCTTTTGTTTTTAAGAAGATAATAGCTTTGGGGGCAACACAAATTTTAAAATCCGCAATTTGTTCCATTCAAAACCAATTAGCAATCAGAGCAACACAGACTTTTTTCCAGGCTTCCGCAACATCAGTATCACACCAGCTTTTCCGAATCTAGTCAAGTTGAAACAGTCTCACTTGACACCCCCTTTCATTTTTAGCGAATTCAACCCCTCCTGTTTCCTGATTTACTTTCTTAAAATCGGCAAACATTATTCACTGGCAAACAAAGGAAAGAAGTTGTGGTGGTATCGTATTTACAACATCAGGGCCAAAACTTCTCATTTAAAACTTGTTGATCTCTTACTTATTTGAAATGGCAGCAAAATTCTACTTTGACAAACCCACTGGTAGAAAATCAGAAAAAGAAAAAAAAAGAGCAATTTTAGGGTGAAGCTTACCTTGTATTCTCTAGATAAGAAATCTGTCTTGAAAAGAATTTCTTGGCCGGCGCCATGGCTCAATAGGCTAATCCTCTGCCTGCGGCGCCAGCACACTGGTTCTAGTCCCGGTCGGGGCACCGGATTCTGTCCCGGTTGCCCCTCTTCCAGGCCAGCTCTCTGCTGTGGCCCGGGAGTGCAGTGGAGGATGGCCCAAGTGCTTGGGCCCTGCACCCGCATGGGAGACCAGGAGAAGCACCTGGCTCCTGGCTTCAGATCTGCATGGTGCGCCAGCCGCAGCAGCCATTCGGGGGTGAACCAGCGGAAAAGGAAGACCTTTCTCTCTGTCTCTCTCTCACTGTCCACTCTGCCTGTCAAAAAAGAAAAAAGAAAAGAAAAGAATTTCTTGAGGTGTACTTTAATTACATTACTAGGTGCCCACAATCACAGTACCCTCAACACATGGAAAGATGCTGTAAGACTTGCAGTCTGCCATGTAAGGAGCTTGGAAGATACCACTCCATCTAACAAGAAGTAAAATGCTGAAAACACTGATAGACTGGCCATACTCCTTAGATCCATAAGAGAAGTGAGGTTAAACCACTGCCCCCCAGACTGGAACCCAGACAGGCAAATACAGAGACTCACAACTGACCGCAGAAATCAGTAAACCTACACTGTAACTGACCAGTTCCTGGAGGCTCAAAGTGGACAAGTCCGAGTTAAAAGCTCCAAGGGCTCTGTCAGGGGGTCCTCAGGCTTCTATGAGTTCCATCTCTTGGCACCCTACGAGGTCATCACAAGGAAAATAAGAAAAATAGCAATTTCTCCCTACCTTGTCGTGATACGATGGCATCTCACAGTGGGCAGCTGGGTGCACCACACGCCCGCTGCAGCCGTCCGCTCTCCTCCTGTCCCACAGAGTCTTTGCTATTTTTTCAGTTCTTTGCCAAAAATTTCCGTCAGTCAGATCCCTGCAAACGTGGGCTTCCCTTTGTTCTTTTCCTGTCCCAGAGCAGCTGAAGGTAGCGTGGCTACGCAGTATTCGGCCATCTTGGATCTCTTCCCATGAACTTTTTAAGCCCCGTCATGTTAGCAGGCTGAGGATATCTCAGTAAGAGCTTCCAAGACTGAAAAGCAGAGGAAACCCACCCAACAGGGGCTGCGGGCTGAAGAACAATATCCCAGAACTGAGACCCTCTGAAAGCTGTCACATGGTGTAATGAGAAACAAAACATGTTTGGAAAAGTAGTGACTGAGAATTTCCCCCGAGGTTATATCAAACACCAAATGGCCAGGAAGCTCAGAGAAAGCAGGATAAATGTCAAAAATCTACAGCTATGTCTGTCCTTTCCAAAATAAAGAAAATCAAAAGTAAACAAAAAAAATCCTGGGGCTGGTGCCGTGGCACAGTAGTAAATTCTCCACCTGCGGTGCAGGCATCCCATATGGGCGCTGATTCTAGTCCCGGTTGCCCCTCTTCCAGGCCAGCTCTCTGCTGTGGCCCGGGAGTGCAGGGGAGGATGGCCCAAGTGCTTGGGCCCTGCACCCCATGGGAGACCAGGAGAAGCACCTGGCTCCTGGCTTCGGATCAGCGCGGTTCTGGCCGTTGCAGCCATTTGAGAGTGAACCAATTGACCGAAGCCCTTTTTCTCTGTCTCTCTCTCTCTCATTGTCTGTGACTCTGCCTCTCAAATAAATAAATAAAATCCTTAAAAAAAAAAAAAAAAAAAAGAAAGAAAGAAAGAAAGAAAATCCTGAAAGAAGTCAGAGGAAAAAATGTTTTGACTACAGAGCAGGAACGGTAAGAATTGCATCCAACTTCTCAGGCAAGCTTAAAGAGTGGAGCGAAATATTTAACGTGTTGAAGGAAAAAAATCCATTAACCTAGAATTCTTGTTGTATGCTTTGAAATTTTTTTCAAAAGTAAGGGACGAAAACCATTCTCAGAAAAACAAAAATTGAGATTTTAGGTCAGAAACTGAGAAAAAGAAAGGAAGAGCATCAGAGAAGGACTAAGTGAAAATTAAATAAACATTTTATTTTTCTTACTCTTTAAAGGTTTTTTTTTTTCTTTTTAAAAGACTTGTTTATTTGAAAAATAGAGTGGCAGAGAGAGACGCAAAGAGATGTCTTCCAGCCACTGGTTCACTTCCCAGCTGCCCACACAGCTGGGGCTGGGCAAGGCCAAAAACAGGAGCCAACGACTCCATTTGGGTCTCCCACGTGGAAGGCAGGCCCGATTATTTGGGCCATCAGCTGCTGCTTTCTGGAGTGCTTTAACAAGGAGTTGGATTGAAAGCAGAGAAGCTGTGACTTGAACTGGAACTCTGATTTGGGAAGCAGGAGTGCCAAGCAGTGGTTTAACCCACTGTAGCATGATATCCGCCCCTATTTTTCTTCTTTTTTATTGATCTAATAACAGTTTGTTCAGAATTATGGCAACAATACATTTGTTTATGTAGGTTTATATTATATATATATACTTGTGATGTTTATGTATAAATAAAATGAATGATAGTAATGATTCAAGGCATGGAATGCAGGAATTAAAATTATTTTCGTTTATCTGTGAAATGATAAAGTGTTATTTGAAAGTAGACTTGGAGGGTCTCTGACAACTCACCATGACTTTATAATGGTTAATATTCTGCCTTGTTAGGGGCCAGCACTGTGGCGCAGTGGATTAACACCCTGGCCTGAGCACTGGCGTCCCATATGAGTGCTGGTTCTAGTCCTGGCTGCTCCTTTTCTGATCCAGCTCTCTGCTATGGCCTGGGAAGGCAGTGGAAGATGGCCCAGTCCTTGGGCCTCTGCACCCACGTGGGAGACCCGGAAGAAGCTCCTGGCTCCTGGCTTCAGGTCGGCACAACTCCAGTCATTGTGGCCATCTGGAGAGTGGACCAGTGGATGGAAGACATCTTTCTGTCTCTACCTCTCTCTGTAACGCTGTCTTTCAAATAAATAAAATACAATCTAAAGAGAGAGAGAGAGAGAGAGAATATGGCATGACAACTATCTACATAGCATTTACACTCTATTAAGTATTAAAAGTAATCTAGAGTTAAAGTGTATAAGAAGATATGCATAGGTTATATGCAAAAGCTATGCTGTTTTATATAAAGGGGTTGAGCATCCTCAAATTTGGGTTGCTGGAACCAATTCTCCACAGATACCAAGCGACAATTACACTGGCTAGAAAAATGATGGACAGCCCTGGAAAAGAATTGAGAACCCAGAAACAGAACCACATACACATAGTCCACTGATCCTTGACAAGGGAGCACTGCATCAACAAAGGCAACACAATGGAGCAAAGAGTATTTTCTGCTTAGGTCTGGAACAACTTTAAGTTAATACGCAGGAAGTTAACCAAGACACAGGTCTTTTGCCATTCACAAAAGTGAACTCAAAATGGATAATAAGCCGAAATATAAAATGTGAAGCTTGAAAATCAAAAGACAGCACAGAAGAAAATCTAGAAGATTTGGTAATGATTAATTTTATTTCTGTTTTTTGCCATTCTCCATGGTCATTATCCCATGTAGATCCATTTTTAAAATTTTTTCAAAAAGTATATAAAAATTAAAAACTATTTAAAAAATTATACATATTTATGGAGTATTAAGTGATGTGTTATTACATACATACATTGTATAATCAAGGTATACATATTTATCCTCTCACACATTTAACATTTCTTTATAATGAAAACATCTAAAATCCTATCTTCCAGTTTTTTAAAATGAAGAAATGCACAGACACTAACATTATCCATAGTCACCGCACTGTGCAATGGAGTTCCAGAATTTCTCATTCCTATCCAGCTAAAACCCAGTACCCATCAATCAACCTTTCCCTATCCTGCCTCCCCATTCCTTCCCAACCCATATGTAACAATGCCCTCATTATATTGTTAACTTCTATGAGAGGTGATGACTTTTTGGATATAACGCCATTGGTACAGGCTATGAAATAGAGAAACCATTAGGCCAGGTTTTGTTAATATTAAACATCAAAAATTGTTATAATAGTTTGTTAATTTTAAAGATTTCTTTCTTTTTAAAAGTAGCTTTGTTAATATTAAACATTTCTGTTCTATGACAGATGTTGTTAAGAGAATAAAAAGTAAGTCATAGATTGGGCGAAAATATGTGCAAAATATATAACTGATAAAAGGTTGTTACCAAAATAACACACCAAAGAATCTGAAAACTCAACAGTAAGAAAATGAGCAGTCTAATTAAAAAGTAGGCAAATGATCTGAATAGACACCTCATCAAAGAATAAATACAGATGGCAAATTCAGGGCTACTTCCTAAGGCTCTAGAAAATGAGCATTATCTTTGAACTCCATGTTCTACAAGTTTTTGGGAGTACCCTTGGAAATATATGAAACAATGCTCAATATCATATGCTCTCAGGGAAATGCATATTAAGACAACTGTAAGATATCACTACACACTTGGTAGAAAAGCCAAAACCCAGAATGCTGACAGCACCAAAAGGTAGTAGGAATAGAAGCAATGGGAACTCTCTTTTGTTGCTGGTGAGAATGACGAATGATACAGTAGTCACTTTGGAAGACATTTGACACTTCCTGATGAAACTAAACATACTACAGACTCTGGCAACCTTGTTCTAAGATATTCATCCAAATGAATTGAAAGTTTACGTCCACACAGAAGTCTGCGTGCACTATGTTCATAGCAGCTTTATTCATAATTGCTAAAATTTGGAAGTGAACATTCAAAAATGTAAAAATCACTTTCAATGAGTAGGTTCTATAAAAACAGGCCCCAGATGAAATTCAGTCTGTGGGCTGTAGTTTGCTGACCCTACACTAGACTAGCTTGGTCCTGTGGTACTTTCTGGGGGTGGTGGAAATATTCTAGACCTCTGCCAAGTGTGGCTGTTGAGTATTTGAACTGTGTGCTGTGTGACACACAACCCCCCCCCCACTCCCTTTTATTGCTAGTGTTATCATGGTATATCTTTCTCCATCCATTTATTTTTAGCATATAATATATCCTTAAATTTATTCAAAGATGGGAATGTCACTCAGTTTGGAGTTGGACTGCTAAGGACATAATGGGAAGTTTGTTAAGGGTGTCCAGGAAATTTTGTTCTTTTAATAATTTCTTTTAAAATTTCTTTATTTTTATTTATTTGAAAAGCAAAGGGACACAGAAAGACAAACAGAGATAGCTTCCTTCTGCTGCTTTGCTCCCTAGGTGACTACAACATCCTCTCATCAACCAGAGCTGGGCCAGGCTGAAGCCAGGAACCTGAGACTCAATCCAAGTGTCCCACATGAGAGACAGGGACCCACAAATGCTGCTTCCCGGGGTGTGCATCAGCAGGAAGCTGGATTCAAGAGCAGACTTGGAACTTGAACTCAGGCACTCTGACTGATTCATTGTATACACCCCAAGCAGTATTTTAACGGCTTCACCAAAAACCTATCTTGAAAGTTTCTCTTTCGCTTTTTGGAAATAATCACTGCCTTTGACTTAATGTGAACACAGAACTCTGTAGCACTTTTGCTCTTGGCTTCCATGTTTTCTCTACAAGGGAAAGCAGCCTGGGATGAAGTTGACCCTTAATGACAATATTGACCTTAGAAGGTGGTCTAGAGACCACCCCTTCCTGAAGATGGATCTGCCAGGTATGTGAGCCAACAGACTTCTGAATTGGTTTCTGTTAATTACAGTCCAAAGCATTCTATATACCATTGTCCTAAGTAGCACATTCCCCATAATTTCAAAATCTCTAAAACTTGCACGAATCTTAGTCTACAGCATGGTATAGAATTCTTTCCCTTCTTTGGGGCTCGCAAAAGAATGGTATGTCTCAAAACTGTTAGTGTCTTAGATTTGATAAAATACTTTTTTTAAAGATTTATTTATTTATTTGAAAGTCAGAGTTACACAGAGAAGGAGAGGCAGAGAGAGAGAGAGAGTGTCTTCCATCCACCAGTTCATTTCCCAATTGGCTGCAATGGCTGGAGCTGCGCCGATCCAAACTCAGGAACCAGGAGCTTCCTCCAGGTCTCCCATGGGGGTTCAGGGGCCCAAGGACTTGGACCATCTTCCACTGCTTTCCCAGGCCATAGCAGAGAGCTGGATTGGAAGTGGAACAGCCGGGACTCGAACTGGTGCCCATATGGAATACCAGAACTGCAGGCGGCGGCTTTATCCACTACACCAGAGTGCTGGCCCAGAAAAAATAATTTTGACCTGATGAAGACTTGAGTCTTTGGGGTTTTGTTTGCCTTTCACTTCCTTTTTTACTTTCTTGGGGGAGGGGGGACACTTACAGTTGTTTAACTCTCCAAGTAAGCTTCTCCTCCATGATAGTTTCTCTTTAAGTTTTATATATCTCCCAGAATTATGGAGCAAGATTTTCATATGTGCATGGACAGATATTCAGAGCATGCCTGGCTGAATTTTAGTACCCAAATCAGATTTTATTACTTGAAGAATACGGTCTGTTTTGTGAACTAAAGGCAATAGCAAAACATCATCCAAAATTGGAAAGATCACTGGGGAGCATCAGCTGTGAATTAAAGAAGATTGTCGAGGGGCTGACATATTCTGGCAGTACCCAGGCACTGAATCTACTGGCCTTGTGTAAGATGAAAAGAAGGGGATCTGCTTAATTGCATGCTTGCTACACACCATTGTCCCCAGCTACTGAAGGGCAACGTAACTGTGAATTACAGTTCTGTTATTATTAGATTTTTAACATGCTTTTTGTTTTATTATAAAAATTCAGCATAATGCAAGCATATTATTATGAGTTTTAAGTCAAGAACCACCAAGCTCTGCCATTAATTCTAACATATACTGAAATCCAAAATAAACACCCACTTTCATGAACCAACCAACTCACACTGAATTCTGTAACTACAAAAGCAGGGCTTTTTGTAACTGTTCCCTCCACACCACCCCCAAATCTCTGCTCAAAATGAAATTTTAGCAAGAAATAAATTCCCATTTCCTAATTTCAACAACAACAAAAGATAGAATACCTGGGGAAGTATGTGACATATTTGCAGAACACAATAAAAGCTCCAGATACATTAAAAGAAGCCTTGAATAAATGCATATGATGCCTTTACATTGGAACAATAACACGAATCTTTCACAAAATGCTTAACAGGCTTACGAAATCTTCATTAAAAATCCAAGAAAGATGAGCAAAGGGAAGTGTGACAAAGTGATTTTAAAGGCAAAAGATCAAAAGAGCCAAGATGATATTGGAAGTAAAGACTAATGAAAAAGAACTTGCCCTAGTAGATAATATAACTTCAATAATTAAAGCAGTGTGCATTGACAAAAGGATTGACAGACAGATCAATGCAATGGATTTGATAGGCCAGAAATTGACCCCATTATTGATGCAATCTTAGTATATACTAAACTGGATCAAAAGGCCGGCGCTGTGGCGTAGCATGTAAAGACTCTGCCTGTGGCACGGGCATCCCATATGGGCACCGGTTTGAGTCCCAGCTGCTCCACTTCCAATCCAGCTTCCTGCTAATGGCCTGAGAAAGCAGTGGAAGATGGCCCAAGTGCTTGGGCCCCTGCACCCATGTGGGAGACCTGGAAGAAGCTCCTGGCTCCTGGCCTCAGCCTGGCCCCGCTCCAGCCATTGCGGCCGTTTCAGGAGTGAAGCAGCAGATGGAAGAGCTCTGTCTCTGTCTCTGTAACTCTGCCTTTTAAATAAACCTTAAAAAATGGCTCACAAATCACTGAGAAAACAAATGATTATGTAATCAATATTACAGAGGCAAATGGTTAACTATTTGAACAAAAAAAAAGAGTTAAATTACTACTCTACAATAAATTACAATGGATAACCTTTAAATACTAGAATTAAATATTGAATGAGAAGTCTTCTGTAAACATTAATGATGGGAAGATTACGTCACAAGGTTATGGAAGTGGTCAGGAGTTTGAGTAAAGTCAGGATCACCAGTGGACCAGAAATGAATTCAGTCCAGGAAGATGGAATGCAGAAGAAAAGTATAGCTCACAGCAAAATAGAAAAGATGTACTCCACAGTTCAGAACTGCTTTTTCCAGTTAATCCCTGGAGCAGCTGTTCTCAAAGGGTGGTTTCTGGAGCATCAGCATTTGCATCACCTGGGAACTTTCCAGAACTGCAACCTCTTGAAGCACACTCCAGACCTATGCACTCCAGGGGTGCAGCCCAGTGATCTGGAGTTTAGCAAGGCTTCAAGGTGATTCTGATCCACATGAAATTTGAGAACTCCTGTCAAAGGAAAACTCCACACTCAGTCACATAGAGATGCTGAAGGGGTTCTAGAACAATCAGCAGAGTCATCAAATAAAAGTCTCCGTTCCAGGCATCTGATCCAGTATACCTCCTGTCCATTGTCCAGGACACTGAGCTGTGGTGAAATAAGCATTGAGGTTGGAGGGAAAGGCAGCAGAGCCTGGGAATTTTCTGCTCTCCCAGTGGTGGTAGAGGCAGAGAGGAGGCAAAAAAAAAAAAAGATTTTTCTTCCCAGAATGATGTATACACAACATGGCTCCTGACCTAGTAGTGAAGACCAGGGGGAGTCCCTGAGTTGCCTGGGGGCTGAAGAGACAGGTGTGTGCCAGAGACAAACCCCTGCCATCAAACGCCACTGCTGGACCCTTAGTCTCTTCATCTGAAGTGAAATAATGACTTC
Source organism: Oryctolagus cuniculus (assembly GCF_051225735.1). Classification (NCBI taxonomy): domain Eukaryota; kingdom Metazoa; phylum Chordata; class Mammalia; order Lagomorpha; family Leporidae; genus Oryctolagus; species Oryctolagus cuniculus. Next base: position 82,495,938 of record NC_142880.1, read on the forward strand.
AGGGCTGCAATTGTGGTGCAGTGAGTTAAGCGCTTCTTGTAGCACCAGCATCCCATATTGGAGAACTGCTTCAAGTCCCAGCTGCTCCACTTCCGATCCAGCTTCCTGCTAAAGCGCCTTGGAAAACAATGAAAGAGGACCCAAGTGCTTGGGCCCCTGCTACCCATATGGGAGACCCAGATGGAGTTCTGGGCTCCTGATGTGGGCCTGGGCCAGCCTTAACTATTGTGGTCATTTGGGAGTGGACCAACACTTGGAAGATTCTCTCTGTTTCTCTGTCTCTCCTCTCCCCTTCCCTGCCCCCCTTCCTCCCTCCCTCTCTTTCTCTGCCTTTCAAATAAATAAATAAAATATTTTAAAAATAAACTAGTCACTTGGCCATCTTCCCATCTTTACCCCTACATTCACCCATATTCTGAGCTCTTACCAACAGGGGTCCTGTTTACCAATAGGTAAGCAAACACGCTTTTTGGCTCAGAAACATTTCTGTTCAACTTGGAGCAGCCACTGTTTTCTGTGGAGAGGCAGAGAGTTAATGCTTTCAGCTTTGTAGTCCAGTTCTTGGCTGGGACGGCTCAGTTCTACCACTGCAGCAGAAACGCAGCCTTAGAAAGTGGTCATAGGCAATTCAAGGAGACTTCTAGAAGGTCATGGAAATAAAACTGAAAGTTCATTGAAGTGCAAATAATTTGAAAACTATGCATACACAGGGTCTTCCAAAATTTCATGGACAATGTGTATTATACTCAAACTGTGTATGGATTTAAATAATTTTTAGCTCCTGAATTAATTTATCTTGTAACTCCGTGTTTCCATGGACATGGAAAGTGCCCTTGTACAGGTCAGGAGGTTGCAAACCGCTTCAGTAAGGAATGAAGCAGTAAGCAGTTTAGGCTTTGTAGGTCATGCAATCTCTCAGACTCTTATTTGTGATTGGAGCCAGCCCACAGACCACACAGAGTGCCATGGGCTATGTTCCAATGAAGCTCTGTTTACAAAAACAGGCAGCAGGCCACATTTGGCCCTTGTGCCACAGTTTGCCAACTCCTGATGTAGGTAGACAGCATCCAGGGCAGAACACACATCCTATAAAGATGAAAATTCAAAGCATAGGTTCCTTTTTTTTTTTTGAAGGGCAGACAGATGGAGAGCTCCTATCCATTGATTCACTTCCCAAATGCTCACAATGTCCATGGATGGACTAGGCTGAAGTCAGGAACATGGAACTCAGTCTGAGTCTCCCGTGGGAGCAGCAAGGACTTAAGTACCTGCTACCCGATGGTGTGTGCGTTAGCAGGAAGCTGGAATTGGAAGTGGAGTGTGGACTCAAACCCAGGTACCCCTAAGTGGGATGCGGGCATCCTGAGTGGTACCGTAAACCACTCGGCCAAGCATTCACCCGTAGGTGTGGGTTCTGCGCCTTCTGAACCTCTAAGTTCAATGAATGGACTTATTACTCACCTAGTTCTCTTCTCAAGCGACATTTGTAATGACAATAGAGAGGCTTTCATTGGACTAGACAATGAAATGAAGCAGCAACAAATGAATGAAGCTGGACAGTCAAAAGAAGAAAACCAGGAAGCTGGGAAGTGGACAAAGAAACTCGGAGTGTGCTAGAGAGAGATTATCAAAGCCACAGAAGCGGTGGCAGCTTTGGTTGGGGAGGCAGCTAGCTAAATGGTTCTCATGGAAACCAAGTGTACCCGTTGCATGAGAAATAACTGAAGGGACCGGGAAGAGGGCTGCTTGATCCTGACAGGTAGCTGCTAATTAGCAATCAAAACCTAATTGAGATTAACAGCTGTTTTTCTAACACAGTTACTAACAGGAAGGCAGACATGGTATGAAGATCATCCAAGCTCTAAAAGCTGCTTTTTAACATCAGAAAAATGAGGAGAGTAGAGCAACCTGCCAAGCAAGCTGGGGGATGAAAGTGGGCTGTGTGCACAGAGCTGAGCTGACAGGCCAGCGAGGGCTGCATCCAGAGGACCAATCAGGACTTCTACAGGGGTCTGGAGGCACATGAAAGGGGCAGCACGCGGACCGCACCAGAGGCTCCATTCACCAGCCGCTGTGGCTGAGCGACTGCCTGGTTCTCGGGGAGACGAGGGCACGTTGATGCAGCTCCCTTAGCTGTCAACGGGCCCCTCGGGTTAGACTGGAAATTCTTTCAAATGCAGGAGCTGAGCGCCTTCGCAGCACTAGCCCTGCATGCAGAAATGGGCTGTCGTCACCCCACGGGCCGAACGTGGATCATTGCCACCAGGTGAAGCGTATCAGATGGTTAATCTGTCTCCCTTTGACATCTTTTCAGTGGATTTTCTTTTTTCCAGGGCAGTCTCAGTCTAGTGACGCTGAATGAACTCCCTTAATTAGCACCAGTAACAGAACGGGTGGCTGCCACCGGAAGTGTGGCACAGGGACTGGGAGGAGCTAAAACGCTGTGCAAGGTTCACTCAGTGAACCTTAGAGCCGCGGGACATGTGACTGCCTGGGATGCTGGAACCTATGGAAAACTGGAGGATACAGTGCAGCACCTACTATGTGCTGGCACAGGTCTAAGTGCTGGTGCGTAGTAATTCATGCGATTTCCACAGCACTCCCAGGAATCCCTGTTCTCGCCTGTCCTCCCCATTCACAGATGAGAAAACTGAGGCCGAGAGGTTCCGAAACGTGCCCTGGATTACCCAGCTGCAAGTGCTTGACATAGAATTTGAACCCGTGTGGTCTAACACCACACCTGCGGCCCATAGATATCACCCTGGCCTGCAGCCTCAGTGGAAACGCTACGGCTCCACCATGGCCTGCAGAAGCACAGTGTCCATTTGCCAAGCCCCGAGTCCCTCCCCCACGCCTGAAGGTTTAAGAACGACTGTGTCACGCTGCACACCATCTGGTAGACATGAGCCATGTATGTTTGTATGTTAACAGTTCATTGCTATTGAGCACACGCGTCACTTCTCCATGACAAGGATACACTGCAGCTGGACGCATGCAGAAAACAAGGGGAACACGTCCTGCGCTGAGACACGAATTCTGCTTTTCCTGACTGTTGATCTGTTTATCGAACAAGGCTTGTTTATTTCTCTTCCAACTCTCTGCCACAGGCCATTTTCACAACCTGTAATTCTTCTTGTTTCTGTAAATACTTGCTGCTATTTTTAAGTGCTAATTGCTTCTTTATCACCGTTTTTTCCCTTCTCAGTCTTGCTTGACGTATCCGAACGCTGACTTTCTCTCACTTAAAGTGCTTTGCTTTGTATCTAAAGCAACCAGTGTCTGTTGCGTCTTCCTCCCTCGGCTTCTCCTCCCACTGCCTTTCTTGATTGTCCTGAGATACTGTTTGTTAGGACTATGCTTAGCAACTGGGACTCTCATGCGTTGCAGATGGGAATGCAAAACGGAAAGCGGTTTGACAGTTTCTTACAAAGTTAAACGTACACTTGCCTTATGAACCCCTCTTGAGTCCTCCTCTAGAGAAATAAAAACTTAGGTTGACACAAAAACCTGTCCATGAATGTTTATAGTAGCTCTATTAGTAATTGCCAAAAACTAGAACTTAGACATACTTCAATGAGTGAACGGATAAACAAACCAGAGTACATCCACAAAATAGAACACTATTTGACAATACAGAGGAATGAGCTGCTGGGACACTCAGCCATATGGATGACTCTTGAAAGCATTATACTAACCAAAAAGCCAACCAAAAGACTACATCCAGTCTAACCAATTTACATGAAATTATAGAAAAGGCAGGAGTAGAGTGGTTCTCAGGTCGGCGATTGCCAGGGCCCGGTGGTAGGTGAGAGGGTTGACTGCAAAGAGCACAAAGAAACATTCTGAGCTGGTGAAAATGTCTACACCAGGGATGGCCCAAGTGTTTGGGTCCCTGTAACCAGCGTGGGAGAACTGGATGAAGCTCCTGGCTCCTGGCTTTGGCCTGGCCTAGCCCTGGCTAGTGCAGCCATCTGAAGAGTGAAACAGAGGATGGAAGATCAATTTCTCATCGCATGCTGTCTCTCTCTTTCTCTTTCTCTCTCTCTCTCTGTAATTCTGACTTACAAATAAATGTTTTTTAAAAAAAGAAAATGTCTGTATCATGATTATGGTGATTGTGCATTTGATATCACATCTCTAATTGCATATTTAAAATTAGTGAATCTTATTAACTGTAAATAATACCTTAATAAACCTAATCAAAACCAGAAGAGTTTGAGATGCATTGTGGGTTGCTATAAGGAAGAAGATGAAGGTCATCAGGTATACAGAAGCAGCAAGTGGTCATCCCCATCATCATCATCAAGTCATGACAGAAACACGCACGTGATTACCCAATGCTGGAAGAGTAGACTGCTCTCTGGGATCTTCTGCCTAAATTCGGTGCTTAAGGAAAACTCATTTTAAACATGCTTTTAGTGTCCTGAGGCTTTAGAATCTGAAATGAGCTCTATATAGATGCCATAAACATCTTGTAATTAAAGAGATGCTAAATGTCAGTTGCATTAATGCTGAGAAAATACAAATGCAACATCTATATTGAAGCCAGTGCGATGCAGTGCCTTTACTCGATTAAAACTCCAATCCCGACAGGTCCAAGCCCCCTGTCTCGTTGACAAGAGGAAGATACTTTTTGTAGAGTCCTCACCTAATACATTTCTGGGAATCCCGAGGATATGCCCGTGTGTGTGTTCAAATTGGCCTGGTCACTGGTCAACTTCAAGTCTGGACTGTTAGCCTAGGACTTATTTCCTCTGAGAAGCTGCTCTGAGGTTGTGGGACCCTCTTCACATGGCCTTCTCCCCACAGTCATTGATGAGGGGTATTTGCCCCTGTATCCCCTGTCGTGATGATATGGGCCAAGCATCCATATGCCGTGAGGTCAGAGTTTCCTTGTCTCACTTACGAATTGAGAATTAAAACACTCTGACATTCTTGTTACTTGGGGGTTCCCAAGATTATTGCTTAAGCCTCGAAAGCATTGGTGACTTTAGCAAAGTCGTCCTTTTAATCCCAATGGTTTTTCCTCTTCCTGATGCACAAGCTAGCCGGGAATGGCTTGCAATACTAGTACCCACATATTGCCATGAACTGTGATTTAAGGTACAGTTAGGTCCTGTTGTGGCGTCTGTGTTCTGCACCTGTTCCTCTCTTTCTCCTTGTGGTTCTTGGTCACCAAGATACTCCTGTCAATTTCCACTCTGTAATTTGGCTCCCACCATGGTTATGTTTGACCTTCTACACCTATTCCATCTTCCTTCCAGCATGCCCTCCTGTTATCCAGAGGTTTGAAGGCTGAAAACTACATTTCCAAGATTCTCTTTGAGATGGTGGTGAGGATGCAATTTAGATTGGGCAGATGAGCTGCATATGCCTGAAGGCAAGACTGAGGTACTGGCTGTGGTTTCTGTTATTCTCATTGTTTCTGCTGTTTCTGGAAGGGTCTGGATTTCTGACACTGGCTGTTCAGAGTTATCAGGAAGCAGGCCCTGAGTTCTGCCAGTGCCGTCACTGCAGGTACAGTACGGTTCAGCAGCAACATCATCCTGGGTCTACCAGTATCCTGAACATGTCAGCCCCTTGATTCTAGACCTGGATCCAGAGGTTCACTCATCATACAAGGGGCTTGAGCTCGCTTGCTGATCTAGCTCTTCAGTGCAGTGTTCCATCTCACGGAACCCTGCTGTGATCATCGTCAGAGTAGCCGTCTCTACTCAAGATTCAAGCGGTCTTTGTGGGTGATCAGCGGCTCTATACTTCAAGCCATAGATGAGGCTAGGTGTAGCGCCTGGGGCTGGCTGGCCTCATGCCTGCTCCATGTGTGTCCATTCAGGAGCCCAGGCTGAGAGGGAGAAGAGCCTCACTATGGTGGCAGAAGGGCAAAAGTATCAAATGTTTTGTTTGCTTACAATTTGGAAACAATTTCAAAGTATAAAAATGTTGCAAGTAAACTTTTTTTTATCCCGAAACCATTTGATTGTAAGTTGTCAAACATCCTCTCATCTTATCATGCCCCCAAACTTAATATGTATTTTACAGACAAGGTCATTCTCCTAGATAACAGGATACAACTGATCCGAATCAAGAAATCCACGCTGATTCCTGTACCGTCTAATCCTCAGACCCCATTCACGTTTCCCCAGCTGTCCCAGTTGTGCCTCTTCTAGCCAATGGGTCCAGTTTAGACGCACCTGTTCTATTTAGTGGTCATGTGCCTTCACTCTCCTTCAGTCTGGAGCACTTGCTTAGTCTTTGTTTAGGTTCCATGATGCCTTTGACACGTTTGAAGGTTATAAGCAGGTTAATTTGCAGAACGTTCCTCAGTGTCTGATCTTTGCTGATGAAAGATCACAGGTTACAGCCTCTCTGGCAGGAATAGCACAGGTACAGGTTCATAGTCTCCTTGCAGCCTGTGGGGCGGCCCGGGATCTCAATTTGCCCTGTTACTGACACTGTTCACTTGGATGGCTTGATTAAAGTGGTGTCAGCCAAGCTGCTCTTGGTAAAATTACTCTTTGTTCTGTATGTAATAAACATGCTGTGAGGAACTCTTATCAAGCTTTGTAAATATCCTGTTCCTCAGAAAACTTTCTTGTTTCAAAAAAAAAATGTTTTATCTGTTTGAAAGGCAGAGAGAGAGGGAAGGAAGGAGGGAGGGAGGGACCCTCCATCTGCTGGGTCACTCTCCAAATGCCTGCAGCAGCCAGGGCTTTGCCAGACTGAAGCCAGAAGCACAGAACTCCTTCTCAGGTCGCCCACATAGGTGGTGGGGACCAAGGTACCTGGATCATCACCTACTGCCACCCAGGTTCCACATCAGCAGGAGGTAGGGTTGGAAGTAGAGCAAGGACTTGAACCCAGGCACACTGATGTGGGATGCCAGTGTTCTCAGTGTTTTTTTTTTTTTTAATTTATTTGACAGATAGTGTTATAGACAGTGAGAGAGAGACAGACAGAAAGGTCTTCCTTCTGTGGGTTCACCCCCCAAATAGCCACTACAGCCGGTGTGCTGCACCAATCTGAAGCCAGGAGCCAGGTGCTTCCTCCTGGTCTCCCATGCGGGTATAGGGCCCAAGCACCTGGGCCATCCCCCACTGCACTCCTGGGCCACAGCAGAGAACTGGACTGGAAGAATAGCAACCGGGACTAGAACCTGGTGCCTGTATGGGATGCCCATGCTGCAGGCAGAGGATTAACCAAGTGAGCCAGTCCCCCAGTGGTGTTTTAATCACTGTGTCAAATGCCTGCCTGCTCCTCATTAAATTTTCTATCAATTAATCTATCTGTGTATTTGTACAGACTCACGACTTCAGTTTTTATTCAGTGAGTATCTGTGGGGAGCAACTCGGACTAGACTAAGTTACTGGAATTAAGACTTATTCTATGCATCTGCTCTCCCACAATATGGCGCTGGGAGAGGAGTAAACAACTTCTATACAGCTGCCTCTCGCCAATTTGATTGACTGAGCTGCAGGAGCTGATCCTGCTCCTGATTGGAGGAGAGCAGCGTGCTCGGCATGTGGGTAGCAGAGTTGGGATTGGAGGAAGAGGACTATAAAGGAGGAGAGAGACAACATGCACCAGGAACATCTAAGGGGAACATCCGGATAACATCTGAGCAGCCCCCGAGAGAGCCGGCCGGCGGTGTGCCGCTCCCCCGCGGAAGTGAGGAAAGTGGCAGGGGGAGCCGCCCTTCCACGGAGGTGGAAGGATCGGTAGCAAACCCGGGAAGAACCAGCAGCAAACCCGGGAAGGGCCGAGCAGACAAAAGAACAGCGCAGGGTCCTGTGTCGTTCCTCCGTGAAGAAGGGGAGCGACAAGTATCATCTTTTCTTTCCATTGTATTGATCTCAGTTCCCCCCTGTTTTGCTGGTAGAAATCACTTTAGGCTGGCTTCGGTGTCCTTTTGACTTGGCCACCAATAGCCATGCTTTCTAGCAAACAGCTTCTGGGTTCATCTTACACTTCTGTGTCTGCAATCCTGGAATTGCCCATTTCTCCTGGTTTCTTCTTTTAAAAAGGATTTATTTATTTATCTGAAAGGCAGAGTGAGAGAGAGAGGGAGAGGGAGAGAGAGAGAGAGCTTTTCATCCACTAGTTTACTCCCCAAATGGCTACAATGGCCAGAGCTGGGCCAGAACGAAGTCAGGAGCCAAGAGCTTCTTCCTGGTCTCCCATGTGAGGGCAGAGGCCCTAACACTTGGGTCATCTTCCACAGCCTTCCCAGGCACATTAGCAGGGAGCTAGAGCAGAAGTGGAGCAGTTGGGACTCGAACTGGCACCCGTATGGGATGCTGGCACTGCAGGTGGCAGTTTTACTCCACTATACCACAGCGCTGGCCACTCTCCTGGTTTCTTTTCGTAATGAGTGCTATGTAATGAGCTAATGAGCTAACGCTAATGAGCTCCATGGTTACCCTGAGCTCTTTCTCTGGCCCTGCAGGTATTTCAAATTCAAAATTTATTCAGTGCCTCAAATGACCAGGCTTGTGCTAGGTACTATCAATACATTCGCAAATCTAACATAGTTTATGCAAAACAAAAGCTCCTAACCAAGCTGGAAACTACTGTCATCTTTAATGCCTGTCCCTGCCTCCCTGCCTCTCTCCCAGTCACTGTCATAATCAGCTTTCTTTCTTCCTTTTTTTTAAAGATTTATTTATTTTCTTTAAGGCAGAGTTACAGAGAGGGAGAGACAGAGAGAAAGGGCTTCCATCCGCTGGTTCACTCCCTAGATGGCCGCGATGGCTGGAGCTGCACCAATCTGAAGCCAGGAGCCAGGAGCCAGGAGCCAGGAGTTTCCTCCGGATCTCCCACTTAGATGCAGGGCCCCAAGGACTTGGGCATCTTCTACTGTTTTCCCAGGCCACATCAGAGAGCTAGATTGGAAGTGGAGCAGCCGGGACTCGAACCAGCGCCCATATGGGATTCCAGCACTGTAGGCGGCAGCTTTACCTGCTACCCCACAGCGCCGGCCCCCATAATCAGCTTTCAAGTGTACAGTTCTGATCCTATTACTTCCTTACCCAGAAGCCTCTGGTGCCTTCCCATTATTCATGGTACAAAGTTACGGCTCTTGCAACACAATCACCTCTTGTCACTCCTCCCCATCCTCTATCTCCCCAACCAGACTTCTCATAACATGAACACAATGTTTTATTTCTCTGAGCCAGCAAAGAGTGACTTACTCTCTTTCCCACCTATTGAAATCTTAGTGTTTTTTTTTAAGATTCGCTTATTTATTTGAAAGATAAAGTGACAGAGAGTGAAGTAGACACACACAGAGAAAGAGAGAGAGGGAACCATCACCTGGTTCACTCTCCAAATCGGCATAAGGGTCAGGGCCATGCAAGGCTTAGCCCAGAAGCCTTGAACTCCATCCGAATCTCCCATATGGATGGCAAGGCTCCAAGCATTTGTGTCATCTTCCTCTGCTTTTCCAGGCGCATTAGCAGGGAGCTGGATTGAAAGCGGAGCACTCCAATATCGGATGTCGGCAATCCAAGTGGTGGCTTAAACTGCCGTGCCGCAATGCTGGACCCTTACTCTACTTCTTAAGATTAAAATCACTGATACCCAAGCTCTCTTTTTTCTGCTCCTAACATGATGACACCTAAGATTGTCTGGCTCTTTGAATTTCACCTCTATTCTTGTTACACGAGATGTGGTGGGCAGTCCCACGTGTCTCCCTGAGCTCTAGAAGCTGTGCACCAGGTCTTTTTCAAGTAAGCTCCCCTGTACGACAGCTGTTCCCAAACAATTCTGACTCTTGGTCCCTTACTATGGTAGCAGCGTTTCCGTCGTGCCCTTAGGCCAAAAGAAATATCTAATAGTTCCATCTATTATAAAGGCCTCCAGAGCAGTAAATATGTCCTAACAATTCAGTAGTCTTTCAGAAAGGAATAAGCCATCTGAATTTAAGGGGAAAACAATACATTTATTTCATTCTTATACAAGTGTGAACTTAAGAACGGGACCTGTGTGCTTGTTGGGCATTGTACAATTCTTAATCTGCTACGTCACATTGTACAACCTCTTCAGCCTTGGAATCCTGCTCCATGCTGATTTGCATGCAACACTTCTTCTTATCAAAATCAAAGCCAATAAATCTGTATATATGAAAGACGTGACATTTGTTTACCTTAAATTTAATAATAATAATAATAATAATAAACAAAGCCAAAGCTGAAACTCAGCTTTGCAAAGACATGATGTCTCTGAAAATGACCCGGCGCTGTGTGACGTGAGCTGAGTCTCCCTGGGCTGGCTCCTCTCTAGTGTCTGATTAGGACTGTGTCTGTCCCAACCATGCAGTGCTCCTGGGGGGTTTACATCCCCATTTGGGGGCTTCTTGGTGCAGTTTGGGACCTGCACCTCAAGCGCTGGGCACCATGCTTGCTACACACTGAACCCTGTGTGGATTGCGTTAGGTCCTGTTGCAAGTGCAGATTATTAGAGATTTATCTCACATCTCAAGTTCACAAGGAGCTTTCAAATTTCTTTAGAGAACACATAGGACCAGGAGAATAGTTATTATCTTAATGTCAAACTTAACCAAAGACCAAATAGCATTGGATTGATACGTTAAGAGCCATGTTTATTCATCTAGCTTTTGCAAATAAAAGCTTTGTTTGAGTTGCTACTCTCAGGAGGGAAATGGGTTCTGATAGCAGGGAATGATGACTTGCAGATCATGTATGCAGCATGATTTGTTTGTTTGAAGTTGTACGTTCACCCGAGGACCTCGTATGAGACTTTCATCAGATCCTCAAAGTGGTTCATGACCAAAACAGTAAAGTCTGATCTATAACATTTTTTTAAAGACTTGCTTATTTATTTGAAAGTCAGAGTTACAAGGCAGTGTGGGGGTGGGGTGGGGGAGCAGAGAGATCTTCAATCTGTTGTTTTACTCCCCAAATGGCCATAACAGCCAGGGTAGGGTCAGGCTGAAGCCAGGAGCAGGGAGCTTCCTCCAAGTCTCCCACATGGGTGCAGGGGCCCAAGCACGCGGGCCATCATTTCCACTGCTTTCCCAGGCCATAGCAGAGAGCTGGATTGGAAGTGGAGCACCTCGAACTTGAACCAGTGCCCATATGGAATGCTGGCACCACAGGCAGTGGCTTAATCTGCTACGTCACAACACTGGCCCTAGATCTATAATATTAAACACAGTATGATTTTGAGATCAGCCATGAGATGTTGCTATCAACACCAATGATGATCATCGCCAGAGCTGATCTGCCAGTACAAAATAGTTTTCATCTTTTCCCTGAATTGACAATTTATCAACGTCAGAAGGAGACAACGAGGACTGACTGCTTTCTTATTTCGTTCTTTCATTCCTATCTCTTGCTTCATAGAGTCCTGTCTTCACTGGAAATAATTTGGAATTTTAGTAAGTCACTTCCAAAATGAACAAAATGATTTTTTGTCTCCTTTTGTTTTCTAAGAGATCTGGATTTTCCTGATAGTCAGCCTGTAACAAAATTCTCATTGGAAAATAACATTTCCAAAATACATATCCTTGTGTAATTTATCATCTCCATATGGGATCCTGGCTAAACTGATGGCACTTAATATTCTTTCCTGCTTGGATGGAGATTGAAAATCTTAGAATGAAAAACAAGCCAAACGCTGAAGCTGTTACCACAGGATCTCAAACTCCCAGATTAGAAAAACAAAATCAAAAAAAGTCTTGTAATTTATTGGACTATTACAAAATATTCCAATGTTTGTCATTGTGTAGGCCTGACATCTAAATAGTTGCTTTAGTGAATGCAAGCGGTTTCCATGAAATAATTGCTGTTGATGTTAGATGTAAACAGAAGCTTCACGTGCCTGTTTATTGTTCTTCACTGTTCGTAACAACAAGATTCTTCTCTTGTCTTTCCGTCTAGCCCTTGTCATGTCTCGGTCCTCACCATCCCCGGCTCCCCCAGCTCACAGTGGGTTCTCCTTTGGCTAAAAACTGCTGATCTTTAACAGAAACTACAAAGTCTGCATCTCCTTCCTGACCCTCTCTCCAATCCCACATACTACTTTGAAAGGGACCACTTTTCCACTCAGACTCAGATTTGGACTTAACTCTCATCCTCCCTGATACTAGAACTCCACCTGCCTTCGGCGGGCAAGACCTGAAGGGTTGCTTTTGCTCCAGGCTTGAAAAATTACCTTCCCCCGTCCTATGGCCCATCTCTGCTCAAGCTCTTCTTTCCCTTTGTCTGCCACAATTGCCTATGTTTTTCTTTTTTCTTTTCTAAGATTTATCTATTCATTTGTAAGGCAGAGTCACAGAGAGGCACAGGCAGAGAGAGAGAGAGAGAGAGAGAGAGAGAGAGAGTTACTCTATCTGCTGGTTCACTCCCCAGATGGCTGCAACGGCTGGAGCTGTGCCAATGCAAAGCCAGGAGCCAGGAGCTTCTTCCAGGTCTCCCACGCAGGTGCAGAGACCCAAGGACGTGGGCCATCTTCCACTGCTTTCCCAGGCCATTGTAGAGAGCTGGATTGGAAGTGGAGCAGCCAGGACTCGAGCCCATCCATATGGGATGCCTTCAACTGCAGGTGGCGGCTTTTACCCACTAGGCCACAGCATCGGGGCCGGCAATATGCGCTTCTTAACTAATCTTCCTGCTTCTGTCTTCCCCTCATTCCAACCTGCCTGACTCACTTTCTAGTTTGTTCTCAGTATCAAATAGGTCAACTAGGTTGTTCTGTTTTGTTTTGTTTTTAATCCCCCTGTGGCTCCCAAGGGGATTTTCTTGTTTAAGAAAGCCTCCACTGTACCCAAAATGTAATTTTACATCCTCACCTTTTATAGCCTCACCTTCTACCATTCCCTTAAATCATTGCACTGGTCTCTGAACCTGGATTCCTAATCCACAACTGGAGGTAACTTTATTTCTAAACTTTCATGGCACTGTGATCATTTTCTAACTATAAAAATATATTATATGGTTATATATTTTCTACCAACTTACTCCCTTGTAAACTTACTCCAAAGAGTAAAATTCTCTCATTCATTCACTCATTCATAATTTATTCTTTACCAGCTCACTATGGTGCAATTTGTCACCCAGAATTTCAAGATAAACAGGATAGGCCTTCTTAACTCCATGCATAGTACTCAAAAACATGTTGATGAATTACATTTCTAATGGTTTTCAATCAGATACATGTAAAAATGTTTATTAAATTGAAGTGGATTCCACTTTGCCTTTTTTTCTATTTTTTGTAACTATGCCAATCTTGTCTAAGAAGAGGGGACCCACTTAACTTGTGCATTGCCCAGATTGTACCCCATGGTTTGGCCTACAATGGATTTTCAATAAATCCGTTTTGGTTGAATGATTGAATGCTTCATTTTCTTCTGTGGAAGTGATGCAATTTGACCCGAGCCTGCCACGCATAATCAGCAAGTGTGACTAACTTTGCAAGTGGGGTGTCCTGAGCTGATTTTTCCCTCTTAGGCCAGGCAAAGCCTGAGCTGCTGTTTCACTTTCACCTTTGTAGTTGGCGTTTCCTGAAGCCAAGAGCATTTATGGTGGATTAGCCTGTCACTTGTGCCTTTAAATAATTCAAATATTGGTTTAGTTCTTGTTTTGTTATCAAGGCATGCAAATATTGGACAAAGATCTAAACAACAGAAATCATTCCAAAATGCTTGTATGCATTCTGAAAAATTTAGTGACATTCAGAGTTTTTTTCCATAGGATTCCCTTATATGATTTTAATAAATAGACATGAGTAGATATAAGACATTTAAAATTGAGATTATATATTCAAGTCAACACTTACCGAGGAGCTCAAATACAAAAATCCTGCATTCAACAGAGTCTGCCCTGTTGGAAGTCATACATTAATGCACCAATCAGTATTTTGTTATTGTATGTTATTATGAGTATATTCAAAGAAATGTAATATTAATTTGCCTGAAATCCAAGGAAATTGCATATTTGTGATGACTGTAGCTAATCCATACCCCAAATGAAATGGTGTCTGTAAATGACCTAATGGAACATAGTAGAATACAGTAGGTGCTCAGTAAACATTAATACCTTCCCCTAAGGGTTGAGAATAGGATTAACCAATGATTTGTAATAAAGTGGAGAGAGTGAGAAAGTCATAATGGAGCCATTCATTTATTAGGAGGAACCAAACATTTTTACGCTTTAATTGAATGTATCAGATAGCTGTCTAACCCATTACTTCCACTGCATGAACACAGGACTAACTACATAGTATGAAAGAAACAGAGTGAAAGAGGAAGAGATAACGCCTTAAAATTATAATACCTTAAAACATGCAACAACAAATTACTATGGAAATTGTAAGGCACCTAAAACAAGAGAGATTTGCTAAAGAAAAACAGAACCATGTATTATAAATGACCTGCTCTGAGAATAATCTGAAGTTCCCACATGGATTCACAGATTGACAAAAACACCTGGAGGTTGAGCAACACTATATTGTAACTCGTGAGCCCATTGATCATGTCTGTAATGTTTAATTAGTTACAAAGAAGTTGGAACGTGCCAAAATTCCAGACGAAACCAAGATGGCACACTCTCCTGCAAGATGACTTGGTCTTGCTTGATGGTGCCCGGGGAATTTTCCACTCTATGCCGATCCAAGGGAGCAGGCCGCCGGGCAGAGGCCAGCAGGGACTGCGAGTTGGACTTCAAGGGGTGGCATTCCAGAACTGCTTGGCTCTGCCAGGAAATTGCCCAGTCGGATGGAAAGAGACAGGGAGTTGCCGTGCTGGTCCTCTGAGGAGAAGCAGGCTGGTGATGCCAGCAATGACTGCCCCTGACTTCTCCACCGGGACAAACAGCCAAATGGTCACAAAGGAATTCTCTGGAGAATACCAGTGGGGAGGGAGTGTGGGGGGTGGAATGATGGCCCATCAGCCTGGTGCCCTTGAGGTGGTGAGAACACAACACAGCACAGCACACTTGATTGCTGTTTGTGTTAAAATGACGAACATACGGGAGAGTGCTGGTTAAGCTGTAGATGCTGTGTGTTTAGATTTGTTGAGGCAGTGGGGATTGGCTCTGCAGTCTCATGACGTGTTACGGCAAGTTCTGCTCAGACGGGTTTGGATCTGATTGTCTTCATTGCGAAAGCTGAAAATTGGCAAGACTATATTAACACAGAGCTTCCTGGGCCCACGGACATCAGTCTGGTCAGAGGCTGGCCAAGTGGCTTGCCTCAGGGTAAATGCCAGGGCACAGTCTGGCTTTCTTTCCAAACCTATCACCTCTGAAAGCAGTTCCGGAACACACCACAGCTTGGGTCCCTCAGCTAACTCTGCAGAGTCATTGAGCTCACTCTGCCTGATGCATACTCTACCTCTCTGTCTGTCCAGTTTGGTCTTTGAGAGGCTCTTTGAGAGATCGGACACCATTTCTGTTTTTTCTGCACATACCATCTACACACACTGGGCCCTACTGTTAAACTTTAAAAGGAAATTTCTTCATTGTCAATTGCCAGGAACTCGATTATGCAACTTTATCTGTTTTCTTACTACGTCATCTCAACAGCTCTGTGTGGTATGTATGAAATTTTTTTTCCACTTTATACGTAAGGAAACAGATTCAGAGAGGTTTGGGAATTTGCCTAAGCCCATGGCAGACCTATCGTGCCTCACTCTGGGCCCCAGGTGCCCATCAGTCTTATGCCCTACTGCTGTCCACATAGGCTGGAATGACAAATCTCAGTTCTAAACTGAGAAATGGGGATGTGGCTGTTGTCATCTCTGTGAAGAACTCAGAGTTGGAGTGGGCCTCAGGGTGTAGGGGGTTTGTTGCTAATTTGGAAATGGACTGGGTCTAATGGTGGTTGGGCATATTAGAATTCCAAAACACATATAACAGTTGTCTTATGGGGTCTGGCACTTTGGCATAGCGGATAAAGCTGCTGCCTATGATGCCAGCATCCCATATGAACACCCTTTAGAGTTCTAGCTGCACTACTTCTGATCTAGCTCCCTGCTAATGCACCTGCGACGGCAACAGGGGATGGCACAAGTGCTTGGGTTCCTGCACCCACTTGGGAGACCTCCTGCTTCAGCCTGGCTCAGGCCTGGACATTGTGGCCATCTGGGGAGTGAACCAGCAGATGGAAGATCTCTCTATCTCTCTATAACTGCCTGCCTTTCTTTCTTTCTTTTTTTTTTTTTTTTTTTTTTTTTTTTTTTGACAGGCAGAGTGGACAGTGAGAGAGAGAGACAGAGAGAAAGGTCTTCCTTTTGCCGTTGGTTCACCCTCCAATGGCCGCCGTGGCCAGAGCGCTGTGGCTGGCGCACCGCGCTGATCCAATGGCAGGAGCCAGGTACTTCTCCTGGTCTCCCATGGGGTGCAGGGCCCAGGCACTTGGGCCATCCTCCACTGCACTCCCTGGCCACAGCAGAGAGCTGGCCTGGAAGAGGGGCAACCGGGACAGAATCCGGCGCCCCGACCGGGACTAGAACCTGGTGTGCCGGCGCCGCAAGGCGGAGGATTAGCTTAGTGAGCCGCGGCGCCGGCCTATAACTGCCTTTCAAATAAGTAAAATAAATCTTTTTTTTTAAGTATCATGATCCTGCTTTATTTAATTAGTTTTTAGCACAGCTTTAAGTTTCCAGGAAAAATTGAGGAAACTGTATAATTCCCATATACCATGTTCTACTCAGCCTTCATTATTAATATTATATAAGTGCGAGCCAGTATTAATATATTATGTTTAACTAAAGTTGAAGTTTTATTCCAATTTCCTTAGTTTTTACCAAATGTGCTTCTGTTCCAGGCCACCTTTTTACATTTCATCGCTCTGTCTCCATGGGCTCCTCTTGGCTCTGAGTTTCTCAGACTTTTCTTATTTGTGGTGACTTTGATACTTTTGAGGACTGCTCAGGTATCTTACAGGATGCTTCTTCTTTGGAGTCTCTCTGGTGCTTTTCTCATAACTGGACTAGCATTATGAATTTCAGAGAGGAAGGACCAGCAGTGAAGTGCCACTGGCATCCTGTTACATCAAAGGGACAATGGTTAATCTGTGTACCTTATCACTTATCAGATGCACTGCTGGTGTTGACCTTGATCACCTGACTGAGATGTGTTTGTCAGGCTTCTTACTATGTTTCTCTCCTCCCCTTAGCATCCTGCACACATCCTACACAGCCTACTCCAAGGAGTTCTCTTATCCTTTTTAGGAAAGAGAATGAAAAGATCTTGAGGGCAAAGGGAAATCAGGAAGCATATTGGGTAGCAAGTGAAAACAATCTGATAAAATTTACCTTTTGGGGCCGGTGCTATGGCGCAGTGGGTTAAAGCCACAGCCTACAGCACCGGCATCCCATGTGGGCGCTGGTTCGAGTCCCAGCTGTTCCACTTCTGATCCAGCTCTATGCTATGGACTGGGAAAGCAGTAGAATATGGCCCAAGTGCTTGGGTGCCTGCGCCCGCGTGGGAGGCCTGGAATAAGCTCCTGGCTCCTGAATTCGGTCAGCTCAGCTCTGGCTATTGTGGTCATTTGGGGAGTGAACTATCAGATGGAAGAACTCTCTCTCTGGCTCTACCTCTCTCTGTAAATCTGTCTTCCAAATAAATAAAATAAATCTTTAAAAAAAATTTCTCTTTTGGATTGTAACTACGGTGTATTAGGTTAAGCCTCCACCTGTAGTGCCTGGCATCCCGTACGGGCACCAGTTCATGACCCAACTGCTCCTGTTCTGATCCAGCTCTCTGCTTGTGGCCTGGGAAAGCAGTTGAAAATGGCCTAAGTGCTTCGGCCTCTGTACCCATGAGGGAGACCCAGAAGAAGCTCCTAGCTCCTGGCTTCGGATCAATTCAGCTCAGGCCTTTGTGGCCATTTGGGGAGTGAACCAGCAGATGGAAGATATCTCCCTCTGTCTCTCCTTCTCTCTGTCTTTAACTCTGCCTCTCAAATAAATGAATACAATCTTTTAAAGAAACTTACCTTTTAACATGATCACTTCTGGTTGGATAAGACTGGAACTAAAGGCAGAGAGTCAGACTGGAAAGTAGACTACTGAAGAGGTCCTTGCAAAAAAAGTTGTGTGTGGCCGGTGCCATGGCTCAATAGGGTAATCCTCCACCTAGCGGCGCCGGCACACCAGGTTCTAGTCCCGGTCGGGGCGCCGGATTCTGTCCCAGTTGCCCCTCTTCCAGGCCAGCTCTCTGCTGTGGCCAGGGAGTGCAGTGGAGGATGGCCCAAGTACTTGGGCCCTGCACCCCATGGGGGACCAGGAAAGACACCTGGCTCCTGGCTTCAGATCAGCGCGATGCGCCGGCCGCGGCGGCCATTGGAGGGTGAACCAACGGCAAAAGGAAGACCTTTCTCTCTGTCTCTCTCTGTCTCACTGTCCACTCTGCCTGTCAAAAAGAAAAAAAAAAGTTGTGTGTGTATGCGTGTGTGTGTGTGATGTCATAAACTATGAGAGCAGCAACAAAGGACACTTGGAAGCCTTGCTGGGTTTCATTCCCAGCAGGGCCCTGGGAAGTCTAGATCCTGGGATTCAGTGTAACCTGACCTCACGTGCACAGACACTTCTGGGTAGGGGAGAAGGACAACAGCAGTAAAGCCAACATTGATGAGGTTCTTACCATGTTCCAGGAGCTGCTCTAAACACTTAATGCGTGGTAACTAATTTAAATCACACAGCAGTCTTTTGGGCTTACTGTTAATGCTGTTCCTATTTTACAGATGAGGCAATGGAACGCTGAGGGAATACGTGCGTGCTCAGTTTCGTCAAGCCCAAGGTCACTGACTCCAGCCCCGCCCTGGTTAGACTGTGCTGCAGTGTCTCATGCTGAAAGATGGCTTCCATAGCTGGAGCCCTTGGTGCCAGAGCCATACCCTGTGTGAACCAGTTGACCGGGTTTCTGGTTCTGAAGCCGCCTGCAGCACCCTTCCCTCTGATTCCCAATCACCCCCAAAAGCCAGCTCACGCTGACAGACATCTATTTCTGCATCTTCTCCGGGCCTGGTTGCCCATTTGGCTTGACTCATCTGCTCATTTCCCGTTTGGAAAGTGCTCACTGAACACTTGCTATTGTCCAACTTAAGCATGTAGTTGTAGAGAGAGTGTGAGACAGTGCACAAGCAGGCATGTGTGCGAGTGTGCTGTGTGTGACAAGTCAATGGCACCTCCACTTCTGTGACTCCTGACGGTGCTGCCTGTCCTGCCCACTGAGCTAGGCTGCCCACTGCAACTTGAGACCATCCTCTGCCTCAGATTCCTACCATCCAGAGCCCGCCCCCTTCTGTGTCTGTCGTGAGTCTGCCTTCTGCTTGTCTGTGGGGCTTCCAGTCTGCTACTCTTGTCCATTCACGCCACCATCCCTGGGAGCCACATGGACAGTTTGCTTTCTGCTGTTGTTAATGGGGTCAGTCTGGGGAAGGTTCCGGGCCAACACCAGCTTCCAGACTGCTCTGCTCTGATTCATGCTAATTGCGATTCCAGAGCTTTGTTCCTTCCCAGTACTATTAGAACGTCAGGCTCTTTTTCACTCCAGCAAGAGTAGGAGGTGAATTGGGGGGTGATTAGCAGCCAGATTTCTTCCCCCACTCTGTTCAGGCCCATCTGGATTTTCCGATTTGGGCCTGAGTCATTGTGCCACCAAAGAGCGAGATCATTAAACAGTCTGCGTTATTTGTTTGCAGCTTGAACGTTCACAATCCGTCCAAGAGGCACCGGGGTCTCCCAAAGGGAAATGGCCCGCTCGGTTTAGGGAAACATCTTCACCAGATAGAAGCTAAGGAGACTACAGCCGTGATCAGAGTAGGAGCTATCGAGTAATCCCTTGTGAAACTTGTTTACAAAGCTCTTTCTCCATTCTCACATGCGTTCCGAAGACCCCATGCACTTAGGTTACAGGACGCAGTGTTCAGTTAAGTGACACTCTTCGAAGTCACTGTTTTCTCCACCAGCATACTTCTAGACAGTGCAGATTTCTTGGACTCTCTAAACTGGACACACAGATTCCCTCTGGTCTCTTCCCTGACCTCGGCACATTTCTGGAGGGGCAGATCTCCATCCAATTCTGTGGGTGAGGGTGGGAGAAAGGGAATAGGAGAAAAGTTCTGTTTTATAGTCTTTTGACACAAATGGCTCTCCTTCATCTCCAGCCTGTCACTCACTAGCTGGGTGGTTTACGAATCGCGTTCTTGAAACCTAGTTCAGAAATTGTTTCACAAGTGACTTGTAGGGAACAACTACACAAGTTGGGAATGGATTCAGTTTAAAAAAAAAAAGATTATTTATTTGAAAGTCAGAGTTACACAGAGAGAGGAGAGGCAGAGAGAGAGGTCTTCCATCTGATGGTTCACTCCTCAGTTGGCCACAATGGCCGGAGCTGTGCCTATCTGAAGCCAGGAGCCAGGAGCTTCTTCCAGGGCTCCCATGTGGGTGTAGGGTCCCAAGAACTTGGGCCATCTTCTACTGTCTTCCCAGGCCATAACAGAGAACTGAATGGGAAGTGGAGCAGCCAGGTCTTGAACCAGCACCCATATGGAATGCCGGCACTTCAGGCCAGAGCATTAACCCACTGTGCCACAATGCCGGCCCCGGTTTCAGTTTTAACGTATGAGGGTGGATGCCTTCAAAGTGAATCCTAAAGGACTGTCGCTCCTGTTCTCTTCAAAGATGGTTTGCATTAAGGGGTAGGAGCAAGAGCTTACATGCACGTGGCAGCTGCCCCTAACCTCTGCAGGGGGCCCCCTTGTAGCCCCTCCATGGAGACCCAGTTGAGAACCCAAGGTCACGGCTTCTTCCCAGAAGAGGCATCTATTCCCTCGGGCACGGCAGAAGCTTTCTGGTGCTCCCCGTGGGTTCTGCTGGCAACCTGGCCCTGCACAAGGGTCTTCTGACTACAGGATGGAAGCTCTGTGAGTGGCCGCTGGTAATTTCTGGCTCCCCTCAACTTCCACAAGAAAACTCTAAGGTGGGAGTGAGCAGGTCTCCACAAAGACCAGCTTTGCAGCGAGCAGTGACAGTCTCCGTGGAGACAGCCTATGGACCTGGTCTCCATGGGGGACAACCCGGGCTCCTGCCCAGTGAATGGCTGGGCAGGAGCTGTAAATATGGCACATTCATCGACTTTAAAGAGCTGAGAAGCAGAAGAGGTGAGAAGACTTTGGTGTTGTAATTGGGGGTGTGGATCAGGGCCAGAACTGCCTGCAGGAGCTGGAAATGGTCTTTTGCAGGTCGCTTTTGGCAACAGAGAGAAGAGGAGCTGAGAGGGTTGTGTTTGTTGCTTGTTTGCTTTGCTCTGCTTTTCGAAGAGGAACCACGCCACCTGTTCTTCCTCTTCTCCCGCTCCTCAGACAAGCCTGGATGGATGTTTCCACACAGGTCCTTTCTGTGAAGACAGCCAGCATCACAGGAGAGCTTGGAATGGCTGCAGCAGGCCCGGCGCAGCCACCCCACTGGCAGCCCTGTTACCAGTAAATCTGAATGTTCACCAGGAAGGTTGGAGCCGGAGCCGGAGGTTGGGAAGGACAATAGCACAGACTATTTTGACCAACGCTTTGCCTCTCTCCTACCTTTCTGCCAGTAGCCACAGGAGACCCACCGTCAAGCAAATTCTGTCATTAGCTGCTGTCTGTGTTTCAGAAATCAATATTAGGTGGTTCTTCCTCCACACCTTGTGCACTATGGACTCGGCTGTCAGCTGCGCTCTGTGCTCCCCAGGAGGAGCCATCAAGAGGGCTCCCCCAGGGCTTGGGAAGGGACAGGAGACCGGGATGTCTATCTTGCTTGCTTTCGTTTCTTTAAAGCACATTTTCAAACAGTTTGAAAGGCTTCTGGCTGCTGCTGGGCTGTGTGTCTGGCTGGCTGCATGTGATCCACTAGATAAACATTGCCTCTAGCAGGAGCCTCATTGTGTGATCAGAAAAATGGTGTTTTTGCTCAATAAGACCAAGGGGGTGGCAGGGCCAGCCTTAGCAGGAAAGCTTTCTAAGGAAGGTATATCACTTGGGTGTGCTTTGAGACCCTGCACAGGACTTGAAATTCACATCATCTTGATTCTGTAGTGATGGCGTTGTGGCTTCCTGCAGGGATCTCACACAGTCGCATGAATAAAGTAATATTAATATTATTATAGCACATTGAGGTTCATGAGCTGCTTTTACATTTTTGGAAAGATGACCCCTGCTGAGTCCAATTGCTCATTGTGTGAGTGAGACTAGAAAACCTCACCCCCACTCTTCCACACAAGTAACGTTGACCTGCACGGTGTGCGTGGTGGGAAGGAAGCCATCAGAAGAAGGTTCTGGCATTGGGTCCTCTGAAAGGAAAGATGGGTGACATAGCTGTCAGGGGACTAGAGAAGCTGACACTAGTGCTTGGCCTGGACCCACAAACAGCCACTGGGCTGCTAAGGGATGACATGGGGTATGGGAAATTGACCAAAGAGCTATTTTTCTCAGGGGGTGGAGATTGGGGCCCAAGTGATGCTCTCTGGAACACAAATGACCCCCTATGGCACAGAGATGTGTGGCAAGGGAGCAATCAGCCCATGGAACATGGTGCCTCCACAGCGGTCCAGTTAGAGGGCGAGGAAATGCAGCATTCTCTGGCATCTCAAGGGTTTGGTGGCTTTAGCAGCCCAGGGAGGCGGAAGCATCCTCACAGAGGCAGCAGATGCTGTGGGGCATGTGAGGGGCAGACAAGAGGGGCCGTGGGCATGGACATGCGTGGGATGTTTCCGAGATCCCAGCAGGTAAGGGGGACCGCTCCGAGAGGAGTGGGCACTGAAGAGCACGGCCCTGCAGGCAGAGCTGATGGGCCACAGAAAACAGCCAACCCTGATGATGTATGCAGCACCTTAATGAGGTCTGACGACACTGATGACCCAGTTATTCATTTGATCCTGGTCATGGCTCTGGAGTATTCCCATTTTATATATGATGAAACTAAGGGTTGGAAGATGAAACGAATTGGGGTGGGTAGTGGCAGAGCTGGGACTCTGGGGGCCTGTGTATCACGCTGTGCTCACCATGCAGATCTGCCCTGGCCAGCAACCACTCACAGCCTTCCCTCACCCAACCCCTGTCTGCCCGGAGAAAAGGCAGATGAGGATCAATGAGATAAAGATGAGGAGGACAGAAGACCAGTGAGGCGATGTGTGGGGCAGTGACACATGGGAGAAGCAGAGCCGGCACCAGGTCAGGACCAAGGTGCAGGAACAGGGAATATACTGGAATGTGCAGTGGCTGAGGAAGAAGTGAGATTGGAGGGTGAATCCTGCCTCCCCTACTAGGCAGCTAGCCGCAGAGCCAGCCCCATGTTCACAACTTGCTTCTATTTTAACTTTTGAGAAAACAGAGGTCCTGAAGTTCATTGAGCCTTGTAAGACCACACAGTGGTGGATGCAAGATGTAGACCTAAGTCTTCCTATCACACATACTTCAGCCTGGCTACTCTGCATGGTATCTCACAAGCCTCCCAGGAAGGGGAATTGTATGTGTATTCATGAAAAGGAAGGAAGGAAGGAAGGAAGGAAGGAAGGAAGGAAGGAAGGAAGGAAGGAAGGAAGGAGAGAGAGAAGAAGGCTTCAGGGAAACTGGCTGGAGTGTATCCCAAATTATGACACAACCTTACTAAAGGGGGTGGAGCAAAAGAAGCTGACCTAATGGTCCTCTGACCAGCTACTCTAAGACTGAAGACAAGAGCTGCTTGTGGATATCCGATCACAGTCGGTAAACTTCTGTCTCCCGGGAAGGTAAGTGAGCAATTTGGAAACTAGATTCCCATTACTAGACTTCAACAAAGAAGAAAAGAAATTACAGATGACAAGAATCAGGTTCTCATGATCGGAGAAAGAAGTTACAAGTGAACAATGGGGGCAGCGAGAATGAACTCTGGGGTGCTGCTTTAGAGCCAGAGGTGAGCTCATGTAGATAGACAATGTGTGCACAGTGGCCTGACGTACATCTTTACACGTACGTTCCATATCTGACTACTGAGAGTCTTCAGGCAGCGCCATTTCAACAAGCACATCCAGCACCTAGAACCTGGTTTTTAACAACCATTCTCCAATAAAAGGAGGCGGGGCTGCTTTGAGAAATGGCTAATTATAGGGTCTGGGGAATGAAACTGCTAGGTGAACCTACATTTCTTCTATCTAGAAGAAGAGGAGGAGGAAGGAAGGAAGGAATGGAGGGAGGGAGGGAAAGAGGGCTTCATGTCATAAAGACATGGGAGCCAGTCTGATCAACCTCCCAGTGACCAAAGCTGGAACAATTTGAGGAACAAAATAAATTGTTCCAGATGCTTATATTATAGAGAATAAGATAAGCACACCTAAGTCCATATTCATATAAATAAGCGATTGAATAAATAAATGGGGAGAAGGAACACGTTGTACAGAGAAACTCCAAATACTGCGTGTGGATTCTCGCCTCCAGGAAGAAGAGCTTAACTCTTCTCCTGTCTGTGGGCTGGGCTCAGTGACTTCCTTCCGAAACATAAAACGTGGAAAGGAAGAAGAGTCAGGAACGGGAGATCTGGTGAACGGGGCGGTGACAAGCTATGCTGGCATCATGTACCCTCTGATGATGTGACAGCAGGCGCTTCACCTCTGTGGCATTCTTCCCAGCATCTCATAACCCTAGTCTGATCAGGAGAAAACATCAGACGCGCACAAATTGAAGGACATTCTCCAGATTCACTGGAGCACAGTCTTTGAAAGCGAAGGCCCGGGGTGGCGCTGTGGTATAGTGGGTAAAGCTGCCGCCTGCAGCGCCAGCATCCCATATGGGCACCAGTTCGAGTCCTGGCTGCTCCACTTCCGATCCAGCTCTCTGCCTGGGAAAGCAGTAGAGGATGGCCCAGGTCTTTGGGCCCCTGCACCTGCATGGGAGACCCGGAAGAAGCTCCTGGCTTTGGATTGGCGCAGCTCCAGCCATTGCGGCCATCTGGATAGAGAACCAGCAGGTGGAAGACCTCTCTCTCTCTCTCTCTCTCTCTCTCTTTCTCTCTTTCTCTCTTTCTCTCTTTCTCTCTTTCTCTCTCTCTGCCTCTCATTCTCTCTCTGTAACTCTTTCAAATAAATAAATAAATCTTAAAAAAAAAAAAGTGAAGGCCCTGAAAAACAGGAAAAGGATAAGAAGCTGCCCAGATTGGCAGAGAGGAGGAAGCGTGACAATTGGAGGTAGCATAGTATCTGGGCCTGGATCCTGGAACAGAAGAAGGGCATGAGTGGAAACATTGGTGAAACCCAAATAATGTCTGTGCTTTCGTTAGCAGTATTTTATCCAAGTGATTTTCTGAGTTTTGACAAGTGTACTGTAGTTATGTAAGATGTTAACATTAAAGAAAGATGGGTAAAGCATATACAGGAATGCTCTATTCTATCTTTGTAATTTTTCTGTAGATCTAAATTAAAAGTTTAAAAAGTTTTTTTTTAATGACTGGGAAGCCAGAATACAAAGAAAACTGGATTTTGCACACATAGAATAAATAAGCAGAGAATAATGGAAAGTTGGATGCGAGAACTGGCATTCCACAAAGCTTATACTCCTCCAGACAGTTGTCCGATCACCGGGACCATCTGGATTTTGGACACTTGGTCACGGGAAAGCAAGCAAGGGTACCAGTGGTGTGCATGCTGGGGTGGGGAGAGGGCTTCAGCGATTCCACATCGAATTTTGGTATTGGGGTGATAGGCTCATTCTTCGCTGGGGAATTATGCAGAAGACTGGTTCTTTGGGAATGTGTTAGAAAACCAGTCTAGATGAATTGTTTAAATGACTAAGTTCCGTGCATTCCACAGCATAGGAGGGTGTTACATACTTTCTGAGCAAATAGAAGAAGAAGGGGCACTAGTGTTCCAATCACAAGGGAATGTCAAGGAAGAGGAATGTTGATTATCCTGATTTGATCAGCTTACATGGTGGACATATTTAAAATGCCCCAGAGTGCCCGATAAATATGTACAATGATCGTTAACAAATGAATTCCTCAAAAAATTAATCATGTCTCCTTTTTATGCACAACTTCCCTCCTAGGTTTTGAGGCTTTGTTATAAAACAGGTTTGGGTTCTCAGATGTTGAAGGCATTTTGTTCTAGGGTTGTGTCAGTAGAGTAGGGACCTTCCCATGCATTTCTGATCTTCTATTAGCAGTTCCTTTTCCATGCTAGGATACCTTTTGCCAGTCTCTGAATGTAACAGTGTGAGCAGGCAGTCTCAAGCACTGGCTTCTCTAGAAAACAGACTTTAGAACCTCTTCAGCATGCAAGCAGAAGGCTTCTTGGAGAAGCTCTGAGCGGGTGGGGGGAGCAGGATTCAGCAGAGAGAAGGTGATCTGGGATACTGCTGTAACAGAGCTCTCAGACGCTCCTTCAGGTGATGCTGGAGCTAGGATGGTCCTTTAGATTTTAACAAGCTGAGGAAAGAGCCCCATACCCAGGTGTTGGACACAGGCCAGGCAGTGGTGTAAACTTGGGTAGGGCAGCTCGCTTTCCCTGAAGCAAATTCCTGGGGAAGGATTGAGGATGAGTTATCCACAATCAACACTCTGCAACTAGGAAATAACTACCTTGATGCTGAAAGGGTCTCTCAGAGACATCAAAGCTTCCATACGGTCCCACCATTGTACCCTTGAAGACTCTCCCTGTAGGAGTTAAGCCCACCTAGAAACAGCTTCTTGGTGGGAACACTGAAAATATTCAGGTATGAAGATGAATGGCAGCCCCCAGCACTGTAGCTGGTCTTACAGCCATAACTGCTCTCCTTCACCTCTCTGCTTTTCTACCTGTTCCAGATCCCTCTGACTCTCAGCTGTATCTTTGAAGGTCCTGCTAGCTAAGCTGCTAGGGCAACCCAGTCCTTGGGCTGAGTGTTCTGAGACACCTGACACTGTGCCTGTGTCAGGCCAAGGTTGCTGCTTGAGTCCGTTTACAGTGACGACTGGTCAGGGGATAGCACAGGACACTCCTGTGGACCACTGTGTGCCCAAGTTTTCCCTATCCCCATGGTGTATCCTCGGCAGGATCTCTATCAGTTACCACTGCTAGAATCTTTCCTGGCCTGCTGGTTTCTTGGCAAGTTCAAAGTGACTGGACAGCAATGGTGGTTTAGTATAGTAGGATTCTCAGTGTATCACTTGGTGAAAAAAATAATCATTGCTTTTAGAACCAAAACTTTTAAGCCTTCTTAGCCCATTGCAGGGACAGGAGGCAGAAACCCCCAGGTTACTGAGACTGATGCTTCCCCTACCCCTGGGGATATCATACTATGTTATTGACTTGGGGTACATGTTGCAGTCTGGAGGGTGACATCCCATTCTGTCACAGAGGTGGACTGTCTTTTTTCTGCCAAGGGGCATTTGGGTATCTGTAACATCATTTGTGGGCCATGCAAACTTATCAACTTAAAAATTAGCCTGCTATAAATTTATTGAGTTTCTAGTCCCACCTGCAGTTGCATTAGCAGAATCAGACCAGATGGTGTTCCCCATCCCTGTTAGCATACCTTCTCTAAGATTGTCAAAAATGTTCTTCCCTGTCAAAAGTTATTCCTGAATCCCAATAGCTTCTCTTTATAAAATTTATTTATTTATTTATTTGAAAGGCAAGGGGAGAGACAGGGAGAGAGAGAGAGAAACTCTTCCATCCCTTCCATCCATTAGTCCACTACCCAAATGACCAAAATGGACAAGGCTGGACCAGGCTGAAGTCAAGAACCATGAACTGCGTCTTAGTCTCCCACATGGTGGCAGGGACCCAAGCACTTGTGCTATCTTCCATTGCTGTTCCAGTTGCATTAGTAGGAAACTGGATCAGAAGTAGAACAGCTAAGGCTCAAACTGGCACTCTGATACAGGCATAGCTTAACTTGCTATACCACGATGCCAGCCCTTCCCAATAGCTTTTGGAGGTGAGGAATACCATAAAAATTAGTGGATCTTATGGCCATGTGCATCTTGCTATACTTCCTTCATTGAAAATGGCTCATATGATCTGTTGAGTAACCCTGTGTTGGTGAATCAAACACTCTGTGCAAACCCACAAACCAGAACATGTGCCAGTTTTAATAAAAATAAAGAGTTGTCCCCTTCTAAAGCTAGAAGGGGTCTGATTTAGTCAATTTTGACTTAGTAGGTAGTCTGTTAATGGCGTGGTATCAGGGATTTATAATACTTATCTTCACATTATCACAGTACAACTTCAAGTGATAATATAGCACTCTATGGATAGCATAAAAATCTTTCAGCAATATGGTGCCATTTTGTCCTCCACGGTCATTGTGCAATTCTTGCTATACATGTAATTTCTACACGTGTTATAAACTGCTTAGTACATTGTTTTTGCTTAAGCAATCAATCAGGTTTTCAAAAAATTGAAGTAATAATAAAAAGTTTATTATTATCCATTCAATTGGCATTTTCCAAGTCTTTTGATTCCAAATTTCCCTCTAATATCATGTTACTTCACCCTTAAGAAATTGCTTTACATTTCTTATAATGGAGATCTGATGATGATTCATTATTTCAGCTTTTGAATGGCTGAAAAAGTCTTTATTTTTGCCTTCATTTTAAAAATTCTGAGAGAGAGAGAGAGAGAGAGAGAGAGAGATGGGGATCAGCATTGTGGCATAGCAGGTAAAGTCACTGCCTGCAAAATCTGCATCCCACGTAGGCACAAGTTCATGTCCTAGCAGCTCCACTTCCAATTCAGCTCTCTGCTAATGTCCTGGGAGGACAGTGGAAGATGGCTCAAGTACATGGGCCTCTGCCACTTACATGGGAGACCTGGAAGAAGCTCCTGGCTCCTGGCTTTGGCCTGGCCCAGCACTGGCCACTGTGGTTACCTGGGGAGTGAACCAGCAGATGAAAGATCAATCTCTATCTACCTATCTATCATCTATATCATCTATCCATCTTCTTCTCTTTCTGTAATTCTGACTTTCAAAATAAATAAATCATAGAAGAAAAAAAAGGAAAGACAGACAGACAGTTTCTGTTTGATGATTCATTCCGTAGATGCCTTCAGTGACCAGAACAGGGCCAGGCTGAAGCTGGGAGCTGGAAACCCAATCCAGCATCAGCATACAACCCAGGGTTTTGAGGGAATTTCCAGAAAATATTTTCTCCCAGAAAATGTGGAGCCAGAGATAGAAAAAAAGTCTTTTTCTGCTTTTATTCTGTTCTTGGAAGATTTTTTAGCGAGGACTTAATGCTTGGATCCATGTCAATCAGCTTGCATCTCTGTGGCCACAATCTAGAGTGACTGGCAAACACATAAAGTAAAGAGACTCCTAGAAAGACTGACCACCACACCGAGCCACAGAGCCATCCCTGGGCTCAGCTACCTTTGAACTTTCTGTTATGTGAGATAATATACATTACCAACATTTAAGTTACTGATTTTCAGGTTTTCTGTAGTTTGCAGTCAAATACATTCTAAATGATATCTACTTCAACCATGGCTCAGCTTTTCGGTTTATATCATGGTTTATCTGATTATTTATTTATTTATTTATTTGGTAAGTAGAATAAGGGAGAGAGAGGAAGAGACAGAGAGATCTTCTAACCAATGGTTTACTTCCCAAATGCCCACCACAACCAGGACTGGGTCAATCCAAAATTATGTGCCTGAAATTCCACTGGGTCTCCCATGTGGGTAGCAGAGGCCCAAATATTTGGGCCACCTGCCTTTGCCTTCCTAAGCGCATTAGCAGGGAGCTGGATAGAAAGCAGAGCAGCCAGGACTTGAATGAGGCACTTTGATATGGGATGCCAATGTTGCAAACAGCAGCTTAACCTGCCGCACCACAACACCAGCCCCTACCTGATCGCTCTCTTCCACAGAAGGAAAGGTGAAGTTCTTGGAATGACAGCTGGCATCAGAGGTGAAATCCCAGTGGAAAACCCCCTGCCTCACAATTCTTCAAAGGAGTAGCACTCTCTAGAGATAATTATAGGCAGTCAGAGAGTCCTGTAGGCTTTGCCCTTTAGAGTTAGAGTCATTTATAGACCTTGGCTATGCAGAAGTGGTGCTGATAGAGAACTTGACTGCCATGTCCCTAGAAGGAGAGCTACATGGATTCTTGAGTGGAATACTAACCTCCAATGGTCATGATCCACAGAGGGAACAAAGCTCTAGCTAAAGCTACTTGAAATAATATATATTAATACAGTTTCATCATCAATAATACATACTATTAATATGGCTTTAAATAATGTATAATGCTAGATTTGCATACTAAATAATACATAAATATGTAATCATTCCGTGAAGTCATATGAAATTAGTAATCATGCGGGAAACTTAACCTATTAACATGCTATGAGAGGAAAAGCTTGCAAGTGGCTCAGGGCCTTAATCAGTGCTGCTGTGTAATATCTCGGCTAGGAGAAACACAAGGCTTGCATAAAATGTTTGATCTGTGTCTCTTATAACTGCAGAAAAGTAGCTATAACAGACTTTCCAGTGTAGAGTCAATAAAGAGTTTCCATTGACTCTAAAGATAACATTGCTTTGTAAAAATATCTCTAACCCACCAATGATTAAAAGACTATCAAAGAGTTACTTCCTGCAAATGAGCAATGCAGGGGTGGGCATTGGACCTGGTAGTTCAGATGTCAGTTAAGATGCCCACGTCCCATATTGGAATGCCTGGGCCCCGTGCCAGCTTCTAACTTCTGATTCAAGTTTCCTGGCAGCGCAGACCCTACTAGGATGATGGCCCAAGTGCTTGGGTTCCTGCTGCCCATGTGGGAAATCTGGGTTGAGTTTCTGGCTCTTAGCTTTGGCCCACATCTTGGGGTTGTTGTAGGCATTTAGGGAGTGAAACAGAAGAGTGGGAGCTCTGTATGTCTGTGTGTCTGTCTCCCTGTTGCTTTGCCTCTAAAATCTATGTAATCATATACATCTATGACAACACAAACCAGTGTCGTTCAGTCATCCCCTTCCACTTTTTCAAGGATTCACTGCATCATCTTATTTAACTTTCCTAGTAGCCCAAGGGGTAGACACAATTACCTCTGTTTTTCAGCTCAGGGAACACTGAGGTGGGAGAGATTAAGAACTTAGTCAAGGTCACCCCGCTGGTTAGGGGAAGAGTTAGGCATGCAGCTCTTCTGGAATCAAAGCCTCTCATTTTTCCTTTACTCCACATTACCCTGCCTTGTATTTTCAATGTAGCTCTTATTTATGGATTAAGATCATGGATATTTTATAATTCAAATTCAGCCAAATTTTGATGGGTCTCTTCTGTGTACTCACCACTGTGCTGGACATCTGCTGTTGGTGATGCCACTTGTCTCCCACAAGAATAGTCCTATGGGATATTTCTATCTTCATCTTACAGAGTAGAAAACTAAAGCTTGGAAAAATGAAGTGACTTGCTCAGAGCATCAGAGTATGAGGCAAAACCCGAGTCCTACGACTACAAACCACACCACATCTCTGGCAAAGGGAGATAAAATGGAGCCTCCTGTTTTAACATCGGCCTTCCTAGGCCTTCTCTAAAAAGCAGAGCCAAGACCCAAAGCTCTTAGGAGTGCTGACGCCTGCCTTGTGCTATGGTTTAAATAAGACGTGGTTCTCAGACTCACGTAAACATTTAAAATTGAAACCCCGGAGTCTAGTGTTGATGCTGTAGAAAGGAAACTTAATCCAATTGTGGCATCCAGGAGGTGGGCTTAGTGGAAGGTCCTTAGATGGCAGGAGGCGTGTCCTCAGAGGGAAGTTCTCACAAGAAGGGTGGTTATAAAACTTTGAGTTGAGGAGGAGGCATTTGGCACAGCAGTTAATCCACTGCCTGGGATGACTTCATCCAATTTCAGAGTACCTGGGTTCAAGGCCCAGCTGTGCTCTTCCTGCTAATGCAAATCCTGGTAGGCAACAAGCAACAGCATAGGTGGGTGGGTCCTCGCCATCCACATGGGAGACCTGGCTCCTGGAGGCTGTAGGAATTTGTCAGCAGGTGAAATATCTCTGTCTGTCTCTCTATCTTTCAAAATGCAAAATAAGCAACTGTTTTTGAGATGCCTGAGTTGGGCCTAGCCACTGTCTGTGCTCTCCGGCTGTCCGTGTGACTCCTCCACACACACTTCACTGCCGCCATCTTCCAGCCCCACCAAATGGCTAAACCATGAGGCCTGCTGCTCTTGGACCACGATTCTTCAAGAGCATGAGCCAAAGTAAACCTCTTTCCTTCATCAGCACCCTGTCTTTTTTTTTTTTTAAGATTTATTTATTTTATTTGAAAGTCAGAGTTACACAGAAAGGAGAGGCAGAGAGAGGAGAGAGAGACAGGTCTTCCATCCCCTGGTTCACTCCCTAATTGACGGCAATGACCGGAGCTGTGCCAATCCGAAGTCAGGAGCCAGGAGCTTCTTCTGGGTCTCCCATGTGGGTGCAGGGGCCCAAGGACCTGGTCCATCCTCTATTGCTTTCCCAGGTCATAGCAGAGAGCTGGCTGGGAAGTGGAGCAGCCGGGACTAGAACTGGCACCCATATGGGATGCCGGCACTTCAGGCTAGGGCGTAAACCCGCTGCGCCACCCCCCAGCACCCTGTCTTAAATCTGCCATTGTAGTAATGAAAAACTGACTAATACTCCCAGTCATTTAAATGACTTTCTTGTAGACTAGGAAAAATCATGTTCTAGGAGTGAAGGTTACTGGCAAGATATCTGGAGACATGGCAGGAAAATTTTTCTATTCCACAGATTTTTCAAAGGGCTGGTCCTCTGAACAGCTCAGGGACATCAGTAGCCAAGCCCACTCAAAGGACTTTAACAAACACTTGAATTCTCCCGTTCCATTCCTGCAGAGCACGTAGCTGGTTTAAAGTTCCTACCCCTCTGGCAACAGCATTCTTAGAAATCGTGCTTGGAGATGGGTTCTTTTGGGAAAGATCTACCCTGATGAAGAAGTACTGAGAAAGGTGGAAACCATAAATGTCAAGCCTACCCAGGAGAGTAAATAGAAACCACTTGCATCTTTCAGGCTGAATTATAGCTTATCAAACACACATTAAACCTTTAAGCCCTTTTTTCCTTAAGTAAAAATAAATCTAAGTTGACTGTGCCAGCATATGTATTTGTTTTCACTACACTGTCTATAAACCATGTCTAAGGTGAGTATTTATAAGCCTGAGCAAAAACTAGACAAACAATTCTGAGAATAAGTGACAACTGTAACAGTTCATGATAAGACAGTCACAACAAAGGAAACGCTATGCATTAAGTAATTTTTCTTGCAAATCCTTTATACATATGTCAAGCTGCGTGCTGGCAGAGTGAAAGAGGATAAATCAAAGAGAATACCCATATAAGAAAGGGGTTTTAGGCAAATGCTGTCTTGGATGCATAAATCAAATAAATAGTGATTAAAAAAAACCCCAAGGAATAGCATAGATTTCTGCAGAATTTTACACAATGAAGTTATTTAGCAATTGCACAACAATTTATATTGATGGAGTACCTTCCAATTATTTTCTCATTAAATCTTATGACATTTCTGGCAAGTAGGTTCATATTATTCGTTAATCTCGTAGCCAAGGTAAGTGGAGCAGGGAATTGTTAAGTAACTTTTCCAAGGTTGAATAGCCAGATGTGGGTTCCTTCAGAACTCCTGCTCCCATAGTCCTGGGCTGCAGTTCCAGCGTAGTGCTGCAGCTCCTCTTGGTCCCTCCTCAATGCCAGACAGATCCAGGGCCATGCCTGACCGCTGGGGCTGGCTGACACCACTCGGGGTACTAAATCTAGAAGTGCCCATGGTTGCCATTGGCACTGACATCTCATCTGGCTTGGGGAGCCCATCAATATGTCAATGCATGCCTAGGGCATCTACAATAGACCTTCGACTGAGAGGGTCATGGTAGTGAATCCGAAACTATGAGATGGAAGGAGGGGTCAAAGTGACTAAGACTTCAATACCTTGGGGGGTGGGGGGGTGCTTTAAAATAAACCGGTGCCTTGGAACCAGTTAAGTCTCAGATTCTGAGGTTGGGGTTTCGACAAGAATATTTTCTAAAAGCTGCTCTGGATTTTTTAACCTGCGGTCAGAGTCCAGAAACTCTGATGTAAAAGTTCTTCCAGTCCTGCTAGATGTGGCTGCTGAGGTCATTCACTGCACAAGGACTCCTCACCAAAGGGGCCAGCGACCACTGCCCTGCGGCCAGTCCACAGTGTGCCCTGCTTCGGGGCTGGCAGTGCTTCTCAGGAAGATTCGCCTTTTGTCTGGCTGAGTGAGGGCGTTTGAAGAGACCTGGAGTGAGGAGGGACCATCAGGGAATTCACTGCCTGTCTGCCTGGAGCGTGGGGAGAACGGAGGTGGAGGGAGGCGGGGGGAGTGTGGTGGGCTCTCCCCATCTCCTTCGAGCTGGACCGGCCACTTGCAAGCGTAAACACTGCACCCCGGTGCTCAGCCCTGCCTCTCCCTTCCCTCTCCGTCCACATACACTTCTTTGTGAGAGCAGAAAACACCTACGCCACTCGGAGCCTCCTCCCTGGAGTTCTATCATTCCAATCAATGAGGAGAAACAGAGGTTTGGAAGCTAGCAAGGGGACACAGCAGCACAGACACAGACATCACCACTTCACTTGGCGCCACCTGGCACGACCTCACAATTGGCACGGCTCTCTGCCTTGCTCACCACTCTGCCTCCTGGCTGTGCCAGGTCCTGATTTCACACTCTACATCCCCACCCCAGACCCTGGGCTGGTGCCCGTGGACCAGCATGTCCGTTCCGTCATGAGCTCACGAAATTACTGCCGCTGGGGGCTGAGGACGTCATTATGACTCCGGCCCCTCTGTGTCTTATCGTGTTGGCTGTTTTCTGTTATCAGAAAGGGGAAAAGTAAAAATGAACTTGACTCTCCTGCTACTTGTTGTCTTCCTTCATGCTGCTGATTCTTGCTTCTAGTGACTCTCTGGGTTTGTTAACTATGACTCGATTTGATTCCGGTTTTATGTTTTTCTTCAAAGTGGCATGCTTTGGTTTGATCCATGAGGCTATTTGAATGAACCAAATTTCCTAACCCCTTGAAATTACAAATCGGCTGATCAAAATTCACTTCTCCCCCTGAGGTTTGCAAGGGCGGCTATGCAACACACCCACCGCTTCCTGGCTGCCTGGCCCCTCCAGGTTCTGATAGACGGCTTTCCTTCCCTCTTCCTGGGGCCATGGCAACTTCTGGCAGTCAGAGATTCTACGTGCTCACTAGGACACTGCCAATGTCTCTCCACTTAGAGTTGGAAAACCCGCCATGGAGTGGGGAGAAATGGACACCCAGCTTTTGAGCTACTTCAACCCCTGCACTTCCACGCTCCCCCGTGCCATTTCCACACACTGGTCTGCAGCAACTACAGAGCCCCTGTGTCTCTACCTGCTGAGGCATGAGCACTTACTGTTGTTAACTGGCCTGGAAGTCTAAGCAGGGTTCTGAGCCAAGAAGTCATTCTCTTTGTTGTATCATATCTGCTTGAAGCCATACCCTGGAGGCAGAGTTTAAATGGGGGCCTCCTCTGGACAGCCACGGTCCCTCACACCTAAGCCTCCTAACCGTGAACATCCCCTTGTGTTCTGCCCAGGAACAGGAACAAGACCATCTTTTGCTAAGCCCCGAGTACCTAGTGATCTACTTGACTCAAGGTAAGTGATCTAGATGTGTTTGTCAAGTGACAGAATGGCCTGATTGTGCTGAAATCACAGCCTCGTCTCATTTGGAAGGAATTTCTTTGGAAGTATTGCTTTTGGAAACAAAGAATTAGTCCATTCCACATTCAAGTGTTCCAGCAGCAGATATGGCTGTTATACCCATGCAACGGCCTGGCTCCCCACCTGTGTGGGCTAAGACTCGACTTCCTGAAGCTGAGTCTGTCTGATAAGAACACCTTCCCAGTTCCTACCTCCTCCAAATCAGCCTTTTGAACAAGAGACAGACAAATAAAACTCTGTGCTTTTGTCAGGACTGAACAACCAGCTTATTGATGATGCATTTCTATTCTTTCAGCCAGTTTCCAAAGCCTCATCTGGCTACAACAACGGAAGTCTTTATGGCTCTTGTCTATTCACAAGTGCCAATTAGTATTCCTTCTGTGCTGTTGTCTCCACGGGGCACGGGCCTGGCGTTAGTGAATGTACAGGAAGAGCCCGCTCCACGGCAAGGCGAAGGGGAGGCGAGTTGGCTCCACCCTCACTGTGTTGGTTCTGTCCCCAGGACACCCCGGAAATGGATCACGATTTGTAGCCCATTAAAAGAAGCACCCCTAGGCTACACCGCTGTCCCTCTGCGAGAAACGCAGTCGGCAGGCTCTGCCCTGCCATGCTGTGGGGAAGTTACTATAGCACACAGGCATCCAGCTATGCATTTGCTTCCTCCAGCATAAATCACACAAAGATGACAGAACGGAACATGTGCCAAAGCCAAATATGCATATCATGATTCTTTTGTAATCTCCTTAAGCCAAATCCTAGAGCAAGAATTTCAGCGCTTCGCCCTTCCTTTGAAACCTGCATTTTCTTAATGAGCCTGAAAGGGAGTGGATTCTCAAACAGCTGAAGCTGTTCTCATTCCCTCCCCTGTTGGTTTTCAGAGCTCTCCCCGACCCCTGGCAAGGTGGGACGAGCCACACAGACTCCGACTTTGCCACTCCCTCGCCGCTCACTGGAGTTCATTTCACAGCCCAGGAGACTGGTTTGGCGCAGTTCAGACCTCTTCCCTCACTAGGTTGCTTGAGTCGCTGATAGACAGGTTCTTATGTGAGCTGTATACAGGAGGCGCTCAGCGAGCATGAGGTGGCTGCCTCTCTAGGCTGCCCAGGCCACGACACTGCTTCTGTGGCACTCTGTGGCCACGTCTCCTCTGCTCCCTCAAGGCCTGGCTGTCCCTCCAGGCCGGAGCCACGCCTCCTCTCTGTTTTGTGCACCTTTTCTCAATAGACACTCAATAAATGTTGCTGACAGACTGGCTGACCGCCCGGCTGCCCAGGGTGGCGTCTTCTCACCAAGGGCAAGTGTCCTTTGCTACTTTTATTTGTTGCTGAATGTCAGATGGCGTCATCAGCACAGAGCATTTTCCTGACATGCACATCAGGGTTCATGAAAGAATTAAAGAATTCAAAATAGTGGGGAGAACCGGCACTGATTAGCATCACATCACTAGGAACAGGACTTGAGTCATGTCTTACAGGTACAGAGAACTTCTGCACTACACACTACAATCTACACTTGATCGTTATCTTAATGTTCCCAACTTTTGCAACATCCTGGAATGTATATTAGGGAATTTACAACTGTGGTTGCTTCCCACTACTTTAATGCAGGAGACAAAAATTGAGTGCAAGAGCCACAGTTTACGCCATTGTATAAATGCCAAGGACAACTCTCTGTTTTTTTTGTTTGTTTGTTTGTTTGTTTGGACAGGCAGAGTGGATAGTGAGAGAGAGAGAGACAGAGAGAAAGGTCTTCCTTTTGCTGTTGGTTCACCCTCCAATGGCTGCCACAGCCGGCGCACCGCCCTGATCCGAAGGCAGGAGCCATGTGCTTCTCCGGTCTCCCATGGGGTGCAGGGCCCAAGCACTTGGGCCATCCTCCACTGCACTCCCTGGCCACAGCAGAGAGCTGGCCTGGAAGAGGGGCAACCGGGAAAGAATCTGGCGCCCCGACCGGGACGAGAACCCGGTGTGCCGGCGCTGCTAGGTGGAGGATTAGCCTATTGAGCCGCGGCCTCCTTCTCAGCAAGCTGTCAGCAGGCCTTGATTCTGAAATGAAGGCATCTCCATCCCATGCTAGAGTCATCTCCATTCTCGCCTTGATGGTTCACGAGAAGATGAAGATGGGGGCTGGCACCATGGCACAGCAAGTTAAGCCTCTACCTGCAGCACCAATATCCCACGTAGGAACCAGTTCATGTCCCGGCTGCTCCACTTCCCATCCAGCTCCCTGCTGGTGGCCTGGTAGAGCAGCGGAGGATGTCACAAGTGCTTGGGCCCCTGCACCCATGTGGAAGACCCAGACGAGGCTCCTGGCTTCTGGCTTCAGATCAGCCCAGCTCCAGCTGCTGTGGCCATTTGGGGGAATGAACCAGCCAATGGAAGACAATCTCTGCCTCTCCCTCTCTTTGTCTATAACTCTCTTTCTCAAATAAATAACCAACCCCCTCAAAAAAAGATGAAGATGAAGACGAATATCTGTAAGTTCCATCAGGTCTCGGACAGCTTTTTCTTAGTAAAACATTAAATAGGCTGGAGCCGCGGCTCACTAGGCTAATCCTCCACCTGCAGCGCCGGCACACTGGGTTCTAGTCCCAATCCGGGCGCCGGATTCTGTCCCAGTTGCCCCTCTTCCAGGCCAGCTCTCTGCTGTGGCCTGGGAGTGCAGTGGAGGATGGCCCAGGACCTTGGGCCCTGCACCCGCATGGGAGACCAGGAGAAGCACCTGGCTCCTGGCTTCGGATCAGCACAGTGCGCTGGCCACAGCGCGCCAGCCGCAGCGGCCATTGGGGAGTGAACCAACGGAAAAGGAAGACCTTTCTCTCTGTCTCTCTCTCTCTCACTATCCACTCTGCCTGTCAAAAAAAAAACACACACACACACACACACACACACATTAAATAAACAAAACACACACACACACAATACCCCAAGAACATAGCAAATCCAGTTTTATTTGGCTTCTGAAAAGGTTCTGAATTTCCAAACAGTCTTGCCATTTCCACTTGCTGGACAATCCTATAAAGTCGCCACCAACACTCCCCAAATGCCGTCAGACGGGTTATCATTGCCTTGCACTTTTGTGCTTCCGTTAATTTTGGACAAAGTCCTAGAGTGCAGTGATATTATTGAACTCATTTCTGCTTAGGTCTCAAGTTTCCCGAGCTCCTCTATTACCAAGCGCATTGCACCCTATAGGCACAATAAATAAATAATACAACACTGAAGCGCTAACAAATCACAAAATGCATTATTAAAAAAATTAAGGAATAAGTATCTCCCCTCTTACTTAAATAGAGATTGATTTTATCATGCGGAATGCTGAGGAGAGCTGCGCTGAGATGTATTAAAGCCTGGGGGAAGGAGGAACACACCGCAGTGGGCATTTAGCTCCCCTGGCCGCAGGACACCGTCCTTGGCGTGAAAGGATGCGCTTGCGCACTGGAAGCTGCTCCTCCGTTTGTTCACAAGCCGGGCACGACGCACTGCCGGCTTCGCCGTGGGAGGGTGAGCAGACCTGCACGACACATCTGCCTTAGCTAAGCACAAATGTTAGTCTGGGCAACGATGATGGAAACAAATGCCTTCCCGGGACTGAAGCTGGAGAAGCGCTGCTGCTTTCCTGTAACTTTACATCACAATTCCGCCTCCCAGAAAGAGGTTCTCTACCCAGCGTCCTGCCAAACAGCTTCCAAGTGCTGTATTTAACCAGGAGAGGATACAGCACACAGCGCCCCACAAGGTGTACACTTGAGGAGAGAAAGTGCAATAGGATCCCTTCACCCCAGATTGGAAAGTTTTGCGTGGAAGACAAAGTCTACAGCCTCCCTCCGCTGTCTGGATGTCAAACTTGAGCCATCACCTTGAGGTCTGTGCGGGGCCATCCTCATGGGGGCAGGTTCTGAAGGCGCTGCCAGGGCCTCCGCTCCTACTCTGCTCTGATCGAAGTTCTCCATTGAGCACACCTTGCTGACTTCCTTGAGCTGTGCAAAGACTCCCAGCACTTCTGTATATGAGTGGGGGTCGGGAGGGGAGGGAGACCATGGCTAACAACTGACTCCAGCCTTCCCCCCTCCCAAAGTTATATGAGAAGGGTATTTCTGGTGGCACACAGAGAGAGTGCCCCTTCATTTTTGCATCTCACTGTTCGGAGACTCAAGCATCCCCCGGGAACTGAGAATGCACATTTTTTATTTATTTATTTGACAGGTAGAGTTATAGACAGTGAGAGAGAGAGAGACAGAGAGAAAGGTCTTCCTTTTGTTGGTTCACTCCCCAAATGGCCACTACGGCCAGTGCCGGTCCCGATCTGAAGCCAGGAGCCAGGCGCTTCCTCCCGGTCTCCCATGGGGGTGCAGGGCCCAAGCACTTGGGCCATCCTCCACTGCACTCGTAGGCCACAGCAGAGAGCTGGACTGGAAGAGGAGCAACTGGGACTAGAACCAGCACCCATATGGGATGCTGGCGCTACAGGCAGAGGATTAACCAAGTGAGCCACGGCGCTGGCCCGGAGAATGTACATTTTCTTTTATATGACTATGTCCATTGTCTGCCTCTCCCCAGTATATCTGGCGACATAGGCAGGAACTTGTGGTAATGACTCAGCATTTGCTGTTCTTATCCTTAATGGAGAAATTTTTTTAACCTAAACCCAGCATGTTCTATGACATGACCTCTGCCTTTGGACTCCCACTTTGGTGCAGATGCCAGAGGCAGCCCCCTCTTGTTTTGCTTTAAATTTTTTTTAAATTTTAAATGAATATTTAACAGATCCAATGTGCCTTGACCCCTCTTGGTTTTGGCTCTGAACACACACCACACCCATACACACGCCACTCACTGAAGGTACATGTGAACAAGGCAGATCCTGCCAGAGATTTCAGATCATGAGGGTGATGTCGTAACACACGTGGCAAACAACTTCCCATCCACGGAGAATTTCTCCGTCTGTGCCTCTCCCAAGAAACGTCCTGCTGGCTTACTGGTCCTTCACCTGTTTGAGGCCTCTCCTCTCCTGCCCTGGGAGCAGAGTCCCAAACTCATGCAAGGTGCACTGGCTGCCTTGGTGTGCTTGAGCCCCTACCTCCAGCTGCTAGCAGTTTGTCAAGGAGTTTCTCCACGAGGTACTGAGAAGGGAATCCTTCCTCCTAGTGGCCTCAGTTAATTATCAGGAAATGTGGCCCCTCGCCCTTTTTAAAGCACTGTTAGGGCTATTCATTCAGTTACGCTACAGCAGCTGCAGGCACTGTGTGAGGTAGAGTGGTGAAGAAGACCAATGTCTCAATTTGTGATAAGTGCTA
Organism: Oryctolagus cuniculus; assembly: GCF_051225735.1. Classification (NCBI taxonomy): domain Eukaryota; kingdom Metazoa; phylum Chordata; class Mammalia; order Lagomorpha; family Leporidae; genus Oryctolagus; species Oryctolagus cuniculus. Next base: position 82,536,914 of record NC_142880.1, read on the forward strand.
CTGTGGAACAAAATAAAAGGCTAAGATAAAATACTGGAGGTGGAGCTTCTATTGGCTCAGGGGATTCCGCCCAAAGGAAAGAACTGACATTTAAACCATGATTTATGAGTGAGCATTTGGCCTAGCGGTTAAGATGCTACCTGGAATGCTTGCATCCTGCATCAAAGTGCTGGGTTCCGGAACCAGTTTTGCTCCTGATTCCAGCTTCCTGCTAGTGCGCACCACAGGTGGCAGCAGGCAATGACTCAAGTACTTGCACTCCCTCCGTGCTTTTGGGAGACCTGGATTCAGTCCCAGGTGCCTGGCTTCAGCCTGGCCCAGGCCCTGCTGTTGAGGCATTTAAGAAGTGAACCAAAAAGATGTGATCTCTCTCTTTCTTTCTCTCTGACTCTTCCTTTCAAGAAACTAATTTTTTAAAAATCAAACCATGATATATGAGAGGGAAATAACCATACGGGGCCAGGGTTGAATGCAAAAGGAATAACAGAACCCTGGGTGGTGGGGGGGAGGCCAAGGCTTGTCATATTCATAAAACTAAGAAAAGGGAGGTTGGGGGATGTGGCCGTGACCCTCGCTCTCCTTCCACAGCCCTGAGTTGTTTTGTGCCCAGCCAGGGATTGCATTTCCCAGGGCATCTACCTAGGTGAGCCAACCCAGCTCAGTTGTGACAGAGGATGACAGCCGTCTCTCCCAGGCCAGTCTGTTACTCACACTCAACCCCCTGCTGTTTCTCATCCTCCATGTGCTGGCTGCAGGTCAGCACTGAAGGGGACCTTGATTTCATTTTGTAAAAACCAGAGGTTCCCATCAGTCTTGGCTCCTAAATGAGCGTATGGAACACAGCACCTACCCCGAGCTGCTGATTGGATGCATCACACAAGAGTATCAGTTTTTTATCTCTGTCAATAGATTTCCCCAAATTTAGTGGCTTCAAACAGTGCACATTCACCATCTCATGGCTTCAGTGAGTCAGGAACCTGGGCGTGGCATAGCTCTAACCACTGCTTAAGGCTCTCTCAACCAGGCTTGAGCCAAGAATGTGTTGAAGTCTGTGGTCTCATCTGAAGTCTCTGTAGGAGCCCACTCCTAGAGTTTTGGATGAGATTCATTTCCTTAAGGGCTATTGGACCATGGGTCTCAGTTTCTTGCTGGTGGTCAGGCAGGACTTACCCTACGTTCCCTGCCAGGTGGGACTTTACCACCTGCTTCATTAGAGCAAGTACACGAGAAAGAACCAGAGAGAAAGTGCCAGCAAGATGGAAGTCACGGTCTTCTGTTCTGTGTCAGGGGCGTGGCATCCTATCACTTTCTCAATAGTCAGTCCGCTAGAAGCAACTTACTCGATCCAGTCCACATTCAAGGGGAGGGGACTTCCAAAGGAGGTGAGTACTGGGAGGCAGGGACCATGTCAGAAACTGCCTGCCAGTGTGAGTGAGACATCCAGCTCTCCATGGTGCCATAGCTGCTAGCTTCACCTGGAGTAGCAGAGCGGCATACAGCAAAAGGTTTTTGTGAGAGGGGGTCAGGGCAGGCCAGGCCATGTAATGCCTCACAAGCCCTGATAGGAAACCACCATTTGTTTGTTCTAAATGTTGTGAAAGGTCATTAAAGGATTTAGGCACGAGAGAAAAGAAACCCATTTGACTTATTATTATTATTATTATTATTATTATTTGAAAGGCAGAGTGCAAAGAGAGGGGAAGAGACAGAGAGAGAGAGAAGGAATCTGAAGCCAGAAGCCAGGAGCTCCATCAGGGTCTCCCACAAAGGTGGCACAAATACTTGCGCCATCTTCCACTGCCTTCCCAAGTGCACGTTCAAGAAGCTGGCTGAGTGGCACCTCAGCCAGGACTCAGAATGGCTCTCCTGACATGGGATGCCAGCCTCCTCCATTTCATTTTATGATCATTCTTGCTACTGCTTCTAACTGTATTGGAAGGAAACAAGAATGGAAGCAGACACCTGTCAAGAGGCTGTTGTCACCTGACACCGTGTTGGGTAATACAGAAAACAGGGGTGTGCTGGTTCATGGGATGTACCCATTGGCTGGCCCACGGTGCCCAACATTGGTCCAACATTGTTCTGGATGTTTCTGGGAAGGTGTTTTTGGATAAGATTAACATTTAAATCAATGGACTTTGAGTAAAGCAAATTGCTCTCTATAATGTGAGTAGGCCTCATGCCATCAGCTGAAGCAAAGGAAAATAAAAAGATTGATCTCCCCAAACCCTCACTGGAGCAAGAGAATAGATGGCCTGCAATACCGGCTCATCCCTGGGTCTAGCCTGCTGACCCACTCTGCAGACTTTATACCTGCCAGCCTTCATAACTGTGTGAGCTAGTTCCTTAAAATAAACCAATACCTTACACCAATACACACACACACACAACTATACATGCATACACACACATAGAGACACAACCACACGTGCACACACACACACACTTTGCACAGGTTCTGGTTCTCTGGAGAACCCTGACAGTAGCCTTGACAACAAATTCTGCTATGGTTCTGTGCTCCAGGCACTCTGAGAGATGTTCTGCACACCTCACCTCATCCAGTCCACCAATGAATACGGATTTGTACACCCATTTCACAGGTGAGGACACAGAGGTAAGCGAATCACCAAAGATCACATACGTTCCTAGCAGTAGCACAGCCGCAAGATCCACTTGTCAGGTGCCCATTTATTTCAAATGACTGAATGGGTGAAAAAAAGAATCAGAGCAGTAACAGAAACACAAGAATGCTGCTTGAAATCTGAAATTCAATTTTCTGATGGTCAAAGCAAATTCATTAAATCCAGTACATTTTCCTTACGTATTAAAATGCCATTCGCAATCTGCGAGGGACCTTGCTTTTTGCTAATGCGTGGCAATTATCTCTCCGCGCTGCAATTGCAAATCTGGTTTTCAGTTTCCCCGCTTGTTTCCACCCGCACACTTTTACAGCCAATTGTTAACGGATTAACAACTTTGGGCGAGCTCCATCAGTCTGCTCCGGTTCGGCTTGGCGGCTGGGCGAGTCTGCTGACGAGGACAGAGCACAGAAGAGCTGGCTCTGGCTTGCACCGGCCAAATGGAGCGCCGTGTCCCTTGGTAAACGTTTCTTGTGCCTCTGCTGGGTTCCAGGCACTGCACCGAGCATTCTGGACTCTGCCTGGTCAGCAGCCAGGAGTCTTTCTGAGTCTTCCGGGTTTCCAGAATGTCGGGGGGACCTCCGCGGGAAATAAACACATCTCCGCAGCAAAACACTCCGTCTCTGAAATGCATCCTATTTCAGGTGTCTGGACTTCTTGCTTCTATCCACATGTCTGTCTGACTTTCTGTGTGTCTCTATCCATCTATTCATTTTTTTCTCAATAGTTTCAAAACAGTGACCTCCTGGTGGCAACATTCAGAAGCAATCAACAACAAAGTGGGAAAATTAAAAACTCGTTCATTCCCTATTGCATTTCTTTTCTGTAACCTATAGCTAGCAAGCAGGTCACTTCCAGGGCTGCAGCCACTTGCAACAGTGAGAACTGTGCATTGCCAGGATTTAGCCTTCTGTACCAATGTGCACATCTGTACTCAGCACCTAGGGAACAGGAACTCAGAGGGAAAATCCACAGTTAGCTTTATCCCAAGTGGGAGGGACGGGTGGGGGAAATCGGAGAATATAAACACACTATGCTTCAATTCTAATAGTTAAAATAGATTTTAAAAAGCAAAATGTATTGATGCAGAGTGGCATGAGGACATCCCACAGAATACAAAGTTAGAGTGCTCCTTGAAACTCCTCTGGACACAGGCGAGTCACTGTGACGGCATTCAAGATGGCACAAGAGAATGAAGTAACGGGGCAGGCATTTGGCGAAGTCGACAGGCTGTCTGTAGCCCACATTGGAGTGCTTGGGTTTAAAACCCAGCTTGGACCCCCAATTCTCACATCTTGCCAGTGCAGACCCTGGGGGGAGAGGGGCAGTGGGCATGACTCTGATCCCACCTGGGGAACTGCAGGCATTTGGGGAGTGAACCAGCAAATAGGAGCTCTCGCTCTCTGCCTCTGTCTCTCTTTCTGCCTCTCAAATTTAAATGAGCTGGGGGGGGGGGAGGGTGGAGTGGAGAGAAAGAGCAAACAAAAGCCTAAGAAAGCAGCAGTGGATCACGTGTACCTGCAGCTGCAGACGCCAAGTGAGCCTGGATGATGCAGGCAAAGACAGGCTGGGTTACAGGAAGCAGCCATGGAGGAGGGAACTTTTGGGTCATCTGTAAGAGAGAATTGCAACTTTGTTTTCTGTCCATAAAGTTCCTCCTCCTGTATTGTGGCCAGAGTTTTGTAGGAGGAAGTATTCATAGACAGTGGCATTTTGGAGGAAGCATTTGCCCAAGGCATCAGCAGAATACATTTGGCAACGGAAGGCAACACATGGAGAGCTGCACCTCCAGCTTTTCAGTGCTGCAAAGAATTGTACAGTCACCAACAGGAACAGAAAAAGCCAGACAGAGAAATGCAAATGATGAAGCCTGCATAGTTCAAAAAGGAGCTATTTATTCCCAGACAGAATTTCTAGAATTACAGACAGAAACACTGGAACTATCCAGCATGCTCTTTAGTGCAAGGAAGTGGCCTTCCGGGGTGGGGGCTGGCAGAGAATAACAGTAAGGACAGGCAAAGCAGCTCAGTGGGCCAAAGTGGCTCCAAGGCGATGGCGAAGCGGGATGGCAAAGCCCAGGGAAGGGTGTGAGGGCATGGGCGTGAGACAAGCAACGGAGAGTAAGTACGCTTGTGCAAACCTCGCAGGGCGAACAGGAGCTTACCAGCCTGATAACCGGGGGAAGAAACATCTTCCGTGGAAACAGTGCGATCCGTGCTCCAGTGACAAGGGAAGGTAACAGTGACATGCCCCGAACACTGTCCCAGTCATTCCTGTTTCATGTAATTCTTCCAACGTACCTGTGAAATCAGCCCAAATAAGAAAATCGAGGCAGGGAAGCCAAGTCACGTGTGCAAGGCAGCATTGAGTCAGTGCGCCCCAATTCTGCACTACACTGTGTCTGCTTCCAACTGACTCTGAAGTCATTGATGCTGAAATAAGCTGCAGACAACGTATTTCAGACTCTTCTGCACATGACGACCTCCGCAGGCTACCTACCACCTTAGACCGCCCTTCTTTCTGCACCAAACGCCTGCAAAGAGTTTCCTGCCCTGACGCCTTTTCCCGACCACCCACAGATCTGCCCTGGACCTTCTGCCCCTCACCCTATCAAGCATGCTTTGCCGAGGTTGATCAAGGCCCATGCCTCGCTCCATCTCACGAACACTTAGGGCACTCTGCTCTGCCTCTCAGAATCCTTGAACAGCGTTAACTTCTCAGAACGGCTCGCTGTGGCTTCTGTAGGTGGACAGCCTCACCATCTTCCTTGCACAGGGCTCCACCTCTTCCCAGCCTTCCGCCTCCTCTTCCTCTGCTCACCCCTTGGCGGTAGAAGTCCTTCAGAGTTCTGTTCCCTTCACCCTCTCTCCGCTTATCCCGAAAGATTTTATCAGCACCTGAGATCCATCTCTGCCGACTCCTGGAGCGGACCCGACTTTTTATTTTGTTTCTCCTTTCAGTATTTTCTGCCCACCACCACCCACTCTTATTCTGGTAACAGTGCCTGATTTTCCTCCAAGGAACTTCACTATCCTTATTCTCAGCACAAGTGTTTGGATGGGACTGAGAGGTGGGAGTTGGAAGGGTTGTATGTTCTGTCCCTTTATTCTACTCTCTGCTTCAAGATCTGCTTCAGGGATGGAAATAAGGCCATTTGGTTCAAGACTTTTATTCCCACTGTTGAAGAGACAGAAACTCACTGTGGGACCAGAACCTGAACAAGGGTAACACGGAGCTGCTGCAGCCATACTGCCACCATGAGGAGAGATCATTTTTGAGAATGGAACCAGCAGAGAAGGATAGAGAAGCCAGAGGACATAAATGGATCCTGACGCCTCATTTGAATTTCTGTATCTAATCATGACTCTGTTCTTGCACCCATGAATATGGTAGCCATAGCCACATGTGCTTATTGAACATTCTGTGCTTTGTAAGTATAGGTTGTATTTATATAGAATATAAACATTAAATAAGTTTTACATATTTTTGGTATATTGGGTTAAATAAAATATATTATTACTGAAAGTAATTTTGTGTGAGTTTTTCTCTTTTTTTGACTTCTTTAATGTGGCTAATAGGAAATTTTAGATTACACGTGTGGTACACCTATGTGTATTTCTGTTGCACTGTGCTGCTGCGGACTTTTCAGTTACATAATTGAAAATTCCCTTCTTTGCCAAAACCTACTACAATTAGCATAAATAACTGAATCCATGAGACTCATCATGGGACAGATATAGCTTCAGCCTACTTCTTTCTCTTGCTACCAGTCCAAAATGCAAGAAGATACGCAGTAGGACAGACAATGATTTTAAAACCAGTGAGGTATCCTTTAAAAGTTGTGAGCAATTTTCTATCTCTACTGGTAAAGACATCAATTTATCTTTGGAAAAGACTTCCTTTGTTTAGTAAAACAATTGAAAAGGATCCTTTTTTTGATCTAAAAGGGAAAAAATGCATGCACATCATTTTTTAAGAAAATTGTCACCCATTAACTTAGATATAAATGCCTAAGACTGACATGTTACACAATTTCTTTATAAATGCAAATTGGTGGGGTTTTGCTTAAAACTTGTAGCCTTGAAAGGATTTTTCACTTAAATTTTAATTTGTTAAACTTAATTGTCTCTGCCCATTATTCTTTTTCTTGGATCTTATATGTATCTATGCATACACAGGCACATGGGTTCTACCTAAAAATCACTCATCAGAGGTCAAGGCAGAAACCAGATGATGAGAGGATAGACAAGGAGGTACCTCATTAGCTTAAGCTGGGAGTGGGATCTAAAAGGACCAGATGGGAAACTTCGAGTCTCCTGTGGGCTGAAAACCACATGTGGTGCTGTTTCCAGGGTTATCTTCTAGAGCTGGGGAAATGGACCATCAAATCTTGTGATTGTCCTTTCTGAGCTCGTAGGCCCAGATGACACATTGTAGGTAAGAATAGTTTGTCTCAAAAAAAAAAAAAAAAAAAGAAAGAAAGAAAGAAAAACACACACACACACACACACACACACAAAGAAAAAGAAAAGCCATAAAGTTGAGGGAGAGAAGAGCTCCCATCTCTTGAATGACAGAAGCAAAGCTGTGCTCCGAGTAGGAGGGAGACGTGAAGACACTGCCATGGCCACTGTAGGCTGGACACTGTAAATGGCATGGCAGGCTGAGGAATCCAAGGACTGGCCACAGCCAGAAGGGAAGCACTTATTAACGAGCAAGGTCTAGAAGCAGGACTGTAACTAACGTCTATGCTGGAAGCTCCTCCTAGCATCCCCAAGCTAACTGAAGAAATTTTTGGATACCACTATCTGGTTGTATGTGCATCTATAAGGTTAAGGGAAATACCCCTTGGCTTATAATGGAGCTATAGCCAATAAACAAAGCCATTGTGAGTTGAAAATATCTTGAGTGGAAAACACATAGAATACAACTAACTGACCGCACATCCAAACTTAGCAAAGCAGCACAGTGCAGCGTGTCGGTGGATGCACTCACAGTCACGGGGCTGACTGGGGCTGTGCTCACTGCTACTACCCAGCATCACGACAGAGGATTGTTCTGCCTGTTGCTGACCCAGGAAAACATCAAAATTCAAAGTACAGTTTCTACTGAATTCCTGTCCCTTTCACACCATCACAAAATCAAAAAAAATCCTCAGTTGAATCATTGTAGGTCAGGGATCATCTGTACATGGGTCCACGCTGATATAAAGCGAGGAGAATGGACAGAGATGACATAGTTCAGAGAAGCCTAGTGTGAGCCCGAAAGAGCTGATTCACCTGCTGGGTCTGACGAAGCCATCTGGAGAAAGGATGGCTGGTGAGGGCAACAAGTAGACCTCCAGGAGAGATGGGCACACGTGAGTATGACTAAGCAGTTCCCAGACACTACTTGACACAGGGAGCTCACTAGGATGAAATTCCAATGTCATGTGGGGTGAGGGCTCAGACTGTATTAGTTGTGTATTAAATGAGCTAATCCATGAATAATGGAGACAGTAGCACTCATGGAATGTTCCAGGTGCTCCTCAATACTTCCCAGCACCTGTGCAGTAGTAGAGTTATGTGCCTACTATTGACTGGGTCATGAAAGGAAGTTAACAACCGAGGCATAATTTTTGTAGGCTCTTCTTCCTGCTGTAGTGATCAAAAAGGTGACCTATTCCAGGTGATGTAGCTGCAAGATTAAAGAGCTGCCATCAGCCTGAGTCACTGTGGATAAAGCAGAGCCTGCACCAGGCTCTCTGAGGCACATGAAATGAGAAATGAACTTGCATGCTCATTAATCCCCTGAGAAATGTATCCCCATAAATATACTAGGTAATATATTATCAGAGTATCAGGTATAACAAGTACTTGATGAATGTTAGTTATTATGCAGGTCAGTGTCCTTTTTGCCTTCAGATATATTCCTTATCTGTTCTGTGTTCTGAGGTGTTTCACAAGTGTTTCACTGGGGCCAGACGCTGTTTCCAGGGCTCCTGTGCCTTCCAGCTGTCGAACAATGGCTGCTGTTGAACAATGGAAGGCACCCTAGGAGACACAAGTGGAGGAGGAAATTGGAAGCAGGATGTTTCTCCCTGTCTTTGAAACTTGGATGGAATTTCCTGTGAAAGTGTATATTTAAAGTGTTAAAAAATAATTAAGATCCAGAATTCTATACCCAACACAAATATCTTTTAAAAATGAAGGCCAAATACAGACATATTCAAACAAAGAAAAATGGATAGAAGTTATCATCAGACCTATACTAAAAGAAATAATGAAAGGATTTCCTTGTGACCCCAGATGGAAGCACAGAAATAGAAGGAAGAATAAAGAGTAACCAGGTGAAAATACAGTTGAACTAGATGAATAATGACTGGATAGCAATAAAACTATCTTAAATAATTTAAAATGTATATAAGTAAAATTTTATAAAGTTCTTGCATTGCCTCATTTTCTGGAAAAGTACTCATGTAAAAGGGATTATACTAAGCCAAGGATGCATGCTATAATCTGTAGGCAACCCCTATCAAAATCATAAGGGGCCAGCGTTGTGGCACAGTGGGTTAGGCTACTGCATGCAAAACTGGCTACTTCACTTTGAATCCCGCTTCCTGTTAATGTGCCTAGGAAGGCAGCAGAAGACGGCCCAAGTAATTGGGCTGCTGCCATCCATGCAGGAGATGATCAAGATGGAGTTTCTGACTCCTGGCTTCAGCCTGTCCCAGATTCAGCTATTGCAATGAACCTGAAGATTTTGACAGTAAAACTGCAGATCTCTTTCTCTTTGTCTATCTCTTTTTCTTTGTCATTCTACCTCTCCAATAAAAAAAAACAAATAAAAATCTTTTTTTTTTTTTTAAAGAATAGGGGCTGGCGCTGTGGTGCAATAGGTTATTCTTCCACCTGTAACCTGGGCATTCCATATGGGCACCAGTTCTAGTCCCAGCTACTCCTCTTCTGATCCAGCTCTCTGCTATGGCCTGGGGAAGCAATAGAAGATGGCCCAAGCACTTGGGCCCCTGCACCCACGTGGGAGACCTGGAAGAAGCTCCTGGCTCCTGGCTTCGGATCAGCTCAGCTCTGGCTGTTGTGGCCATTTGGGGAGTGAACCAGCAGATGGAAGACCTTTCTCTTTGTCTCTCACTGTCTGTAACTCTACTTCTCAAAAAACAAATGAAGTCTTTTTTAAAAAGAAGAATAATAAAATGCACATAATTAACAAGATACTAGAGGCCATGTAGAATAAAAGTTACTTGATTAAAAGTTGGCAAAAAGAATAAAAGGGGCAAAGAACAGCTAGGACAAGAAAGTAAGATGGTAAATTTAAACTCAATATATATTAATCTTATTTACATATAAATGCATTAAATACTCAAATTTTAAAATAAATATTTTAAGATTTTATAAAAATACCCAAATTATGTTCTACTTATCTGAGATATATCAAAAATATGAAACTTCTGCAGGTCTTTATTTGACTCTAATTTGAAAGTTCATGGGGAGAGTGGTGTTTTCACCACAGCCAAAAGTGAGGAGTAGACTTTAGAAGGTAGACTCAGAAAGGCTCAGTTGGTACTAGTGGAACTGGGACTCCATTCTGGCATAATGGGCAAGTCCCAAATCTCACTGAGTCTCAATATCTTTGTGCAAAAGGGGGATGCTAGCCCACACTTTGCAGCGCTATCTGAGTATGTCAGTCAGTTTGTAAATGTTAGTGCATTGCATTCACATAAGGTGCTGCAAAGGAGCAGCTCTCAAGTCCTGATTGGCCTGAAGCACAAAGGCAAAGTGGCATCTTCCCCTGCCTTCAGCGCTCACAACACCACGCCTTCCTTCTTCTGAAACAGGCGTATTCAGATGCATTTACACAGCTCACCAATGGGGACTTGCTTTGTAGAGGCCTCAATGCAGCTGGAAAACCCAAAGCCAATAACCTATTGTGTCTGTAACGGGTAACACACAGCCAAACAAGCAACACATTTAAAACAGAGAACCATGGACCCAGTCTCTGAACCAATATAACCATCTTGGTTTCCTAGAATGTACTGGAATGGACTGAAGTTACAAAGAGAATTACAGGACCACAGGAATTCTTTGTAATCATTTGATAGTGCTATGGGGGAGAGAAGATCTATTTTTATGGATCTCTCTTTTTCCTTTTCAAATATGACTGTGACAATGATTCATTCTGCACTCTGGTTGAGAAAACCGACCCAGAGCTGCCAGCTTTCTGACACTGTGTCTGTGTGTATGTCTTCTGTGTAGGGGTAGCAGGCTCAACCCCTATTTCAAGGACCCTTCCTTGTTGACAGTATTTTGCTACCTTAGCTACAAGGTACCTTTACCCTAAGTGAGTGGGTCTGTTCATTTGTCCACTGTTGTCATTTCTAGCAACCAGCAAGTTCCAGCTCCATCCAAGGATGACTGTGTTTTTTATTTGCCAGTATGTATCAATCTCCCTGCTGCTTGCTTTTAAGTGATCACTGATCTATAATTCCTCCTTAGTTTATCGCTCAGGTTTACACTGTGACTGTTTATACAGCAATGTGAACGAGTTCGTTTCAAGTGCCCCATTGTTATAAACACATTTTGCCCTCAAGTCATCACAAAATGAAAGTAATAGAACAGCAAATGCTTTGTATAGCTTTTCAGTTCTCTGAGCTCGTCATATCTGGGCTCTCACCTTCCTGTCAGCCTATAAGTAAATTCCCAGCTCACAAGATACCTAAGAAATAGTTACTGGTTTTTGTGGGGTTTGTTTTGCCTGAGATTCCAAACATAAGGGGGAAAGCTTCGGTGGGTAGCACTCAAAAATGGATGAAATGTGTACTGAGTATGTATTCAAATACAAGAATTAAATTTCACTGCTGCAAAAATAAACATTTATAAGATTTTTCAAATACTCTTTGTCTTTTTTTTCAAATATAATTTGCATTTGCTTAGTTCCTTTTGTGTTTTTTTTTTTTAACATCTTGACATTTGAGTCTCATGAGAGTCTATTAGGTGTTCCTTAATAAATTATTCTAGGTCTCATTAATTTCTTATCTTCAAGGTGCTTCTTTTAACGAAACAGCATTGAATTATAAATCCTCTTCCAAGGTATTTATTTGGAGATACTGCTTTGTGACCTTTATGGCTATTATTTTGGCAGAACCATTATAAAAATAAACTTAGTTCCTAGAGTGTTTAAACAAAAAGAATGCACTCAAGATAGCTTGCCATCTAAAATCATCCAAAATATACTCTAAGGAGGGAGAAGAGCCACTTTGTTTAGAAAGTCAATCTTTTTAATTCTACTTTTTTTCTGGGTAGACTAAACAAATAAGTCACCACCGGCTCTGTGCACTGTTTCTATCCCTTTCTCTTGGGATGAAATATGAAATAATCTACAAAGTAATTTGATCCAGCAATTAAAAACAAGGACATGAATTACACTAACAAGTGTCACATAGAAAGAATTAATTCCCTCATAACACTGCTTGATGTTACAGACCCTGGATGATTACGAACAGATTGTAATTGGAAAAGAGCCAAACCAATTCAGGTATCTCCAAAACACAGGGGTAAGCCTGAACCTGCAAACAGAGAACACTTTTTACTACCCACAAGAGTATCTTTTTGCAACTGGCGCTCAGATGTTTACCTAGCGATTCCTCAAGACGCCCAGCTCCTCGGCCCACCGCGCTGCTGCACGTGGCGGTGCGCCCAACCCCGGCAGCTCAGAGCCGGCAGAGCATTTCGGGGAAGCAGCCCCTCGGGAGGCCGACGGCCTACAATGGATGGCCCCCGAGGACGGATTGTTGGCTGCCCCTGTCCAGTTGTGCAGAATGTCACTCTGCATGAAGGACAGTAGCTGGCTGCTGTGTCATTGGGCAAAGCAGGCACAGGACAGTGAAGCCTACGACGGGTGGGAACGTGAATTTTCCTGCCTGCGTGCAGGTGTTACTGCTGGTTTCTGACACTTCAGCACTTCTGGTTTAAGGAAAGATAGCGAAGCTCTTCGTGGACAGCAGCTGCCTTACTCCGGCAGACTTATAGGGACCTAATTCAGGGGATTAGACAATCTATAGAGTGTGTCTCCCCTCCCCCACTCATAAAAGTAGCTCAGAATAATCGGTTTGTTAAAAAAAAAAAAGACAAAGAAGAAAACAAAAATAATCCATAATTAATCTACCCAGAGCAACAATCATTAATATTTTGGCAAGTTTTTTTCTGGTCTTTTTCACATTTTTTGAGGTTGGGTTCATTTTTCTTACACAATTTTGTATCCTGTTTTGTTTGATTCTTAAATAAAGTTTGCTTAAAACTTGTCAGAGGTATTTTACCATGCCACTGAAAATTCTTCTGACATTTAATTTGTAACAGCTGCATAATAGGCCATCTTTTGGATGTTCCAGAATTTACTTAAACAGTCTCCTGATGTTTTCGGTTTTTTAACCACATTATTTGTACATAAATCTTTGTCTGCATTTTTGTCTTTTCCTTTGGGTGATTTTCTAAATGGGAAGCCAGTGGGTCAAAGGACATAAATATTTTTTTTTGCAAGTTTCTTCCCCTTTTTAAAGATCATCTGATCATCTTTTCTGATTGCAATATAGACTCATTGCAAAAACAAAGCCCTCTGGCTCAGCGCCGCGGCTCAATAGGCTAATCCTCCGCCTTGCAGCGCCGGCACACCGGGTTCTAGTCCCAGTTGGGGCGCCGGGTTCTGTCCCGGTTGCCCCTCTTCCAGTCCAGCTCTCTGCTGTGGCCCCAGAGTGCAGTGGAGGATGGTCCAAGTGCTTGGGCCCTGCACCCACATGGGAGACCAGGAGGAAGCACCTGGCTCCTGGCTTTGGATCTGTGCAGCGCTGACCATACTGGCCATTTGGGGGGTGAACCAATGGAAAGACCTTTCTCTCTGTCTCTCTCTCTCTCTAACTCTGCCTGTCAAAAAAAAAAAAAAAAAAAAAAAAAAAAGCCCTCTGACTTATTTTTAAGTTTACTTTAATTTTTAATTGACATGTAGTAATTGTACACATTTACGGGGTGGTGTGGCATTTCAATGCAGTCTACAATGTATCCTGAAAATGATCAGATCAGGGTAATTAGTGTACCTATTACCTCTGATCTTAGTCATGCTTTGTTTTGGAAATATTCAACATCCGGCCTGCAAGCTGTTTTGAAATATCCAATCAGTTGCTGTCAACCAGTCATCCTGCTATGTTATAGAACACTGCAAGCTACTCCTTCTACCCACCTGGGACCTAGTACCCATTTACTGTCCTTTCCCACTTCTCCACGCCCTTCCCAGCCTCTGGCAACCCCTGTTCTCTTGTCTGCTTTTATGAGATCAAATTTCTAGTTTCTATGTGAGTAAGAAAACGTGGCATTTCTCTTTCTGTGCCTGACACTTCATCAAACATAATGTCCTCTATGTTCATCCATGTTGCTATAAAGGACAGAATTGCCTTCTTTTTGATGGCTGAATATCATTCCCTTGTACACACATTACACTCACTTTACCCATCACCCACTGGTGGATACCTAGAGGGATCCTGTGTCTTTTGTTGAAGAGTGTTCCCATCAATACGTGAGGGCAGATGCTTCTTCAGCATACTGCTTTCACTGCCTTTGAATGTGAGCCCAGTTGTGGGGCTGCTGGATCATATGACAGTTCTAGTTCTGGTTTTTTGAAGACTCTCCTGGCAGGTTTCCAAAATGTACCGATTTACATCCCCACAGTGTGTGAAAATTCTCTTTTACAAAGCCTTGCAAGATTTTTTTTATCATTTTGAAAACAGCCATTCTTTGCCATCTTAAGTTTTAAAGTGATCATATATATAGGATTAAGTGTTAAAGGGATCATATAAATAAGATCAAATGTCTGGTAATAATAATAAATAGAAGTAAAAAGGAGAAAATATTCCAATGTGGGAAGCAGTCCACACAGCAATTGCTTTAAACATCACTCTGACTTCAAGATCAGCCCATGAAAGCATTTCAGGCATGGAAAGCCAAGACACTATGGCAAAAAATGTCCTACATGAAGGATCTCTGTGAGTGAGACCCCAGTGGAAAGAAGTGGCCAACAAAGAAGAATGTACTTTTCTCTAAAGGGAGGAAAGAACTTCCACTTTGCTTATGGCCTCATCCAAATACTGATGGAGATGTGGACTCAAAAGGCTTCCATAACCTAGGCAGCTCAGGTCAAGAGCCTCAGGTGATCACTGATGTCATATATAAGAGTGTTAATTGTTAAACTAAGAACGGGAGTCTGCCGGCGCCATGGCTCAATAGGCTAATCCTCCGCCTGTGGTGCCGGCACACCGGGTTCTAGTCCCTGTTGGGGCGCTGGATTCTGTCCCGGTTGCCCCTCTTCCAGGCCAGCTCTCGGCTGTGGCCAGGGAGTGCAGTGGAGGATGGCCCAAGTACTTGGGCCCTGCACTCGCATGGGAGACCAGGAGAAGTAACTGGCTCCTGGCTTCGGATCAACGCGGTGCACTGGCTGCAGCAGTCATTGAGGGGTGAACCAACGGCAAAGGAAGACCTTTCTCTCTGTCTCTCTCTCTCACTGTCCACTCTGCCTGTCAAAAAAAAAAAAAAAAGAATGGGAGTCTGGGACCAGCGCTGTGGTGCAGCAGGTTAAAGCCCTGGCCTGCAGTGCTGGCATCCCATATGGGTGCTGGTTCTAATCCCAACTGCTCCTCTTCCGATCCAGCTCTCTGCTATGGCCTGGGAAAGCAGTGGAGGATGGCCCAAATCCTTGGGCCCCTGCACCCATGTGGGAGACCTGGAGGAAGCTCCTGGCTTCAGATCAGTGCAGCTCCAGCTGTTGTGGCCATCTGGGGAGTAAACCAGCAGATGGAAGACCTCTCTCTTTGTCTCTACCCCTCTCTGTAACTCTGTCATTCAAATAAATAAAAATAAATAAATAAAAATTTTAAAAAAGGAACAGGAGTCACTGTGCACTAATTTCCCATGCAGGACTTCTGCCCTTAATGAGTTGTATTATGAAGATTAACTGTAAAACGTATTCTCAAACAGTTTGTGTGTGTGTGTGCGTGTATGTGCAAGTTGTTTAAATCTTTACTTAGGCCCCTACGGCATTTGGATCTGGCTAAAAAGCCCATGAGAGCTTCTCAGGCATGGAAAGCCAAGACACTGTGGCAAAAAATGACCTAAAAGGAAGATCTCTGTGAGTGAGATCCTAGTGGAAAGAATGGGCCATCAAAGAAGGAGGTACCTTTCTCTGACAAGAGGAGAGAATTTCCACTTCGACTATGGCCTTGTAGAAATAAGGTTGGAGTTTGTGAACTCAAGAGGCTTCCATAGCCTTGGCAGCTCATGACAAGAGCCTCAGGTGATCACTGACGTCATAAACAAGAGTGTCAATTGTTAAATCAACAACAGGAGTCACTGTGCACTTACTCCCAATGTAGGATCTCTGTCCTTAATGTGTTGTACTATGCAAATTAATGATAAAACTAGTATTCAAACAGTACTTTATATTTTGTGGTTCTGTGCGGGTGCGGTCTGTTGAAATCTTTACTTAGTATATACTAAGTTGATCTTCTGTATAAGAAGATAATTAAAAATGAATCTTAATGAAGAATGGGATGGGAGAGGGAGTGGGAGATGGGATGGTTTGTGGGCGGGAGGGAGATTACAGGGAGAAAATCCTTACAATCCAAAAGTTGTACTTTCGAAATTTATATCTATTAAATAAAAGTTTTCTTAAAAATTTTTTAAAAATCTTTACTTAGTATACAGTTGGTCTTCTGTGTATAAAGTTAATTGAAAATGAATCTTAATGGAGAATGGGACTGGGAATGGAAGAGGGAAGAGGAGGTGGGGTGGGAGTGGGTGTGGGAGGGCGGGTATAGTGGGAAGAATCACTATATTCCTAAAGTTGCACTTAAGAAACTTGTATTCATTAAATAAGATATCTTTGGGGGAAAAGCAGTCATTGCACCTGGACTGACCATGGTGTCCCATCTGGACTCTGGATTGCACCTCCCTTTTGATTAGTGACCCTGAGCATTTTTTCATGCACTTGCTGACCTTTGTATGCCTTCTTTAAAATATCTCTTTGGGTCATTTGCCCATCTTAAAATCAGATTATTTGTGTTTTTGCTGTTGAGTTCTTTATACATTATGAACATCAATCGTGTGTTCATTGAATAACTTGCCCGTATTTTCTTCCATTCTGTACGCTGCCTTTGCACTGTTGACTATTTCCTTTGCTGTTCAAAAGCTTTTCAGGTTGACAAAATCGCATTTGTCAGTTTTTGCTTTTGTTGCATGTGCTTTGGGTTTCCATAAAACCTTGACTAGACCAATGTCCTGAAGCATTTTCCATGTGTTTTCTTCTGGGTGTATCATCATTTCAGGTTTTACATTTATGTCTTTGATCCATTTTCAGTTGATCTTTGTAAAAAGGTGACAGATTGGGCTCTACTTCTTTCTTTTGCATATGGACATCCAATTTTCCCAGCACTGTTTATTGATTTATTCTTTCTACTATGTATGCCTTTGTGGACTTTGTTAAAAATTGGTTATCTGTGGATTTACTTATGGACCCTTTATTCATTACATTAGTCTATTGTCTGTTTTTAAGCCAGTACTGTTTTGGTTACTATAGCTTTGCAGTGTGTTTTAAAATCAGGTATTGTGATGCCTCCAGCTTCATTGTTTTTGTAGGATTGCTTGGTCTACCTGTGGTTCCTCTGTGGTGCCACACACATTTTAGGAGTGTTTTTTCTATTTCTGTGAAGAACTTCAATGATATTTTGATAAGAATTGCATTAAATCTTTAGATCACCTTGGATAGTATGGACATTTTAACTCCTCTACATTTAAAGAAGAAAATTGATTCAGCACTATTTGTTGTTTCGTACATACACAATTCCTCCTTTCTTTTCTAAAGAATGAGATTATATCTTCTGAAATTGCTTAGAAATTCGCTTTGACTTTTCAGTTGGAAGAACACTGTAGTCACAGTGGAAACTCTGATGTGTATAAAGTTGATGTCCAGAAAGCCCTCACCACGCTCACTTTCATCAACAGGAAATGAAGTGCCTATTATTTTTCACTTTGGATCCTTACTTCTTCTCTTTTGTAATGTGTCTATTTCCATTGACCAGTTACTTGCTACTGTCTTATTTGACTATTGCTTTGTATGGGATCTTTATAGAATAATTGGAACTTTCAAAATTCTTGTGATAAATTTTTTTTATTTCTTATCTGTCAGTTTTATTCATATCTTAAAGTAGATTTTGAAACATTATTCAAATTTATTTTCTTTCTCTGTAGCTCATTTGGTTGGTTGTTTTCAAATGTAAGGAATCTTTTCCTAAACAGAGAACAGGTAAATATTCAACTTTTGTCTTCTCTTTACTATTTGTAATGATTCTTATTTTAGTGATTTTCACTTTAATCTCCCTGAGATAGATTTAAGATAGATGTGTATAGAACACAGCAGGTTGGGAGCTATATTGAACTCTTGTTTCCAAATACTCCAATGTGCCTGTTAAACTATCTTTTATCATACAAGAGAGATTTCTTGTATGCACAAGGGTCATTTCTGACTGTGCCTTCCCTTCTCAACAAAACTTTTAGGCAAATTTACTGCACTCACCTTGTGCCTACCATATACTGTTCTCTGTTTAGCCCAAATCCGGCCAGAGAAGAAAAAGGGGACTGGAATTCCCATGGGGAAATTGAAAGCCCAACCCAGGCTAAAGTTGCCAAAATGTGTTCTCCCATCCCTAAAATGCTGCAGATATAAATAACATAGTATAAACCGTACCTGAAAGAAAAAATGGATTTGCAGAAATGTCAACTCCATGTTAGCAATTGTGTATAAAAAGAAACAAGTCTATTTGAAATCTAATTGAATTGTAGGTACATAGTATATTTATTTTATGTTAAATGTTTAATAATAGGGTTTTAATTCTCCTTGTTATTGTTTAAAAAAATGCAAAGATTTCCTGTACTGGCCATGCAAAAGTAGGGAGAAAATATTTGAGGTTAAATTTCTCCAGAAAGGGGCTGGCACTGTGGCGCAGCGGGTTAACGCCCTGGTCTGAAGCACCAGCATCTCATATGGGCGCCAGTTCTAGTCCCGGCTGCTCCTCTTCCCATCCAGCTCTCTGCTGTGGCCTGGGAAAGCAGTAGAAGATGGCCCAAGTCCTTGGGCCCCTGCACCTGCGTGGGAGACCCAGAAGAAGCTCCTGGTTCCTGGCTTCACATCGGCGAAGCTCCGGCCATTGCAGCCATCTGGGGAGTGAACCAGAGGATGGAAGACCTCTCCCTCTCTCTGCCTCTCTCTCCCTCTCTGTGTAACTCTAACTTACAAGTAAATTAATAAAAAATCTTGACAAAAAAAATTTCTCCAGAAAGCGAGGTTGCTTGCTTGATTCACTGAGGTTTCCAAAGTATAAGCTCGAAAGCACTGTTTGCTTAACACACAAAGCAGTAAAACAATCTTGGGCTTTAATTCTCTGAGTCCCTATCCCCTTTCATCAGACATTCAAGAGCCTGTAATGCTGCTGGTCAAACCTTTGGAGCTAGAGCTGAGAGCTGAGAAGAAACGAACGGCCTCATTTCCAAGATGCTTCTAGACCACGATGCCTGACTGTGTTAGGGGAAGCAGGCAGGGCAAGAATTTCTCCCAGGAAAAGTACAGCCACATATCATCAAGTTCGCTTAAAGAGGTTACAGCCCAGAACCGTCTTGGCAGATAATATGCGAAAAGAGAAAATAAAAGGCACTTAAATATCATTTGAAGCTAACACACTCTGGTAACTCACAATTCACCGTCCCGTAGTGTCACAGTGTTAGCAGATTTCCACTGAAGTCACAACCAGCCCTGAGAAGACAACATGGCTAATGCCAGCTGCTGCTAAGCACTCGTAATTCATAGCCTGAAGAACCTAGCCATGCCCTGCACAGCAATATGAATGCTAAGGAGGGAAAAATTTGGACCCAAATTTCCTGCATCATGAAAATTCCAAACAGGAGCAGTCTTGCTGCCAATCAAACTGGCAGAGCCGTTCTGATCCCAAGACTGGATTCCTAATTAGAAATCAGCAAGCAGACCACGTGCTGGAGGACACAGGGCTACCGTGGGGCAGCGTTAGTACGCATTTCAAAGTTCTAGCAGAGCCGCCTGAGGCTTCCCACCGCGGCTCCTGGAGTCCCAGTCACCTTTTAAGTGCTGGAAGCCGAACCTCAGTGCTATTATTGGCACACATTTGCTGCATGGAGCAGTACAAAGCTTCCAGAAACTACGTAGAACCCTGCATTTACTAACTCTCTCCCCAGGTCCACACTGGGCCGAATAACAATTATATTACCATGGACCCCCCCCCCCCACTAAAGACACCTACTTTGGGCAACACCCATTCAAAAACATCCTCCCCCCCACCCCCCGCAAGAAAACAGATGGCCACCCTTCTTTCAAATGTGGACTCCCAAGGAGCAGGGACAGAAAAATACCACGCGATTCCATATGCATTGCAAAATGTAAAGACTATGTGTGTCTGTGTGTGTGCAAAGAGCAAATTCTCCTTTTATAAGCGCAGTCGCTCTCACTAAGTCTCCTCAGAGTGCCGGGTTTGAAGGCAATCGCGGAGAAGGAAGCATGTCAGGTATGTTGGCAGCAAGAAAAAAATCTGCCTGCTATCTAACTTAAATCGCCTTTGTTCAGCAAGGTAAGTCCGTTCATCACTTCCCTGGGGCGATTCTGTGTCCAGAGTGCTGCGGCAGGGTTCCTGGAGAAGAGAATAGGGCCCACCTTTATCTTTAGAGCATCTTTAAATATAGATTACAAGAGAGCCGACTACAGGGTGCTGCGCTGTGGTATTTAGAGAGCACCAAAGCTCTGCAGACGAAGCCTGCCACTACATTAATTCATCTCGCACCATTTTCTGTTCTCATTATAATTTTATCTTAGGAATTAATACATTCTGCCATTTTCTATTCTAGTTACAATCTAGAGAAATCCGTGCGGCTGAATACATTTTGTACCACTTTGTTCTGCTCATAATGTTAAGATGTTTTCAAGAATGGATTAGTTCAACGCCACTTTCCCTACTTTATCATGAGAATGAGAATTTAAACAGTTAGAAAACTTCAGCTGCCATCACTGTGAATGTGTTTCTACTACCAATCCTGCAGAAAGACGAGAAAATAGGAAACTGGATTTACTTGCCTTTGTTTTTAAAGATTCTTCGGCCTCCCATACATTTTAAGGAGAGAGAACATGTGAATAGCATTAGCTTCGTGACAAAGCTTTCAGAGAGAAAGAGAACTTGTGCACCAAGTCACTCCTTCTCCCCCGTGAAGTCAACGGAAGTCCCTCCATCACAATCACATTTTTAAAAAAGCAAAACCCTAACAGCTGAAAATACATGGGAATTCTAACACAGGTTCAAATTTAACAAAAAATATAAAAATGCCCTCTCGATACTACATTTATCAAAATGTCTAAGCCATTTGGGAGAATCATGCAATAACCAAGTTTTATACGGTCACCAAAATCAAATTGCTCACGGTGATTTTTCACATGGCCTTAGAGGGGTGACACTAGAAATACTAGTAATGACATGGCAGTTTGAGGTAGTGGGCGAGATCTACATCTAAGCCTTCCCTCCAGGCTTGCAAGCCCGGCTCTTGACTCGCTCCCTTCCACGTATCTGTTTGACTATTTTGATGTGATGGTTCGTTATACATCAGCTTGACTGGGCTAAGTGATGCTCTGGCAGCAGCATGGGTAGCATTTGAATCAGTGGACCAAGTAACAAAGATCCACCCTTGCTCTGTGGCTGGCACCATCCAGTCCCTGCAGGGCCGAGCACAACAACAAGGCTGGGGGCGGGGCGTCTGCCTCTCGATTTTGCTGAGTTGGGACATCTACCTTCTTCTGTCCTTGAACACTGACCTCTTGGTTCTCCTAGTGCAGGACTCCAGGCCCAATACCAACAGCCCCTATGTCCTGAATCACACCACCAGCTTTTTCCCTGCATGTCCACCTTACAGACAGCATATCGTGGGACTTCCCAATCCCTGTAATCATGTGACAAATTCCCATAATAAACCTCCTCTTATCTATCTACATGTTTATATCCTACTGCCTTTGCTTCTCTGTAGGACCCTGACTCACACTGGAGATGGGTGTGCCTGGTTCTTTTTTTTTTTTTTTTTTTTTTTTTGACAGGCAGAGTGGACAGTGAGAGAGAGAGACAGAGAGAAAGGTCTTCCTTTTGCTGTTGGTTCACCCTCCAATGGCCGCCACGGCCGCTGTGGCCGGCGCGCTGCGGCCGGCGTACCGCACTGATCCGATGGCAGGAGCCAGGTACTTATCCTGGTCTCCCATGGGGTGCAGGGCCCAAGCACTTGGGCCATCCTCCACTGCACTCCCTGGCCACAGCAGAGAGCTGGCCTGGAAGAGGGGCAACCGGGACAGAATCCGGCGCCCCAACTGGGACTAGAACCCGGTGTGCCGGCGCCGCTAGGCGGAGGATTAGCCTAGTGAGCCGTGGCGCCGGCCTGTGCCTGGTTCTTACACTATGAACACGTCCAGAATCTCCTATTAGCTAGCGTTCACCTGGTGACCCCGGAACAGGAACATGAGACACCATCAGGGAATGGTTCCAAAGATCAGGAAATGGTTTGCATGGCAATGGTCTTTCTTAAGAATTTTCTAGTAAGACTAGTTTTGCCTGTGAAGAGAGTAAAGAATTAAATATCTTAAAATGAACTCTCCAGACACTTAACATGCATTTTGTACTTAGCGAAGATTTCAACCAGCTACAAGTATATAATTTAAAAATTCTGCTTATTCAGCAGCGTGAATATGGAGAAGGTAATTGCATGTCACCAATTTAGAAACATCAATCGGAAGAGAAGTTGTCCACGATCCCTCGTAGTGTTTCACAGGATAAGGTTAAAGGGAAGGAAACATCTTTTATAAATAAGTGAAAAAGAGAAGCTGGAGTTATTTCTATCCCCTGTTGTATTTAATTGCCCCTCTTATTCTAAAGCTACACCATTGTTGCTATTTGAGGCTTAAATATAACCTATAATGAACAAGGAAACGAACAAACCATAGCTCTAAAATGTCCAAGGAAAGTCAAATTTAAAAGCTCTCCCACGGAGGCTCTCCTGAAGAGCCTGAATTGACTTCTTGTTGCCCGGATAAGCGGTTGTTGAGATAAACCAGTCCTCTGAAAGACCTCAGGAACAATGGCGCCCTCCGAAGTAGATACTTGATTCTCGATGAAGTGGAGTAACTGATTTAACATTCAGCTTTTATAGTCTGGGCACAGATGGGACTTTAATCAAACATAATTTGAAATGACGTCCACTATTAAAACATTATTCATGTGAAAAGGAAGACTTTGTAAGTGAACATATGAACAGACATTTTCATGCCTTCCATCCTTTGGTTGCTAAATTTCCCAAAACAAGGTTTTCACCAGCCTGGGAGAAGAACAGTCCTTAGCTGCCCAGAGACTCCCTTCACCCATACAGGTGTACTAGCTCACCCTCCCATCTCATTCAGTCTGTGTTCTCAGTTGCACTGGTGACAATTAACTCTAATTGTAGTGGCAGGCCAAGCTGATGAAGACTCTGGGCTATTAGGGACAGAGCTGAAACCACAATACGCTCATTTCCCCAAAGACTATGGACCTTCAGGGGGTAATGTCTTTGTGTCATTATATCTTGAGCCAAAATACAGTTGATAGACTAAAGTTAACAGTTCTATTTCCCATTACCCAGAAGCCCAGGCTGGGAATTCCCATTCAGGTTGCAAGAGCCTCCAGTAAGTTATTTTCAAATTTCTCACAGCTTGAGGATTAGAGTGAAGACTTTCTCCTTAGTCATAAACCATATATTTTTAAGAAAAGTAAGTTTAGAAAGGGGAAAAAAAAAAACTAGGGAGGGTGCATTAGGGCAAAGCTACAGATAGAATGACAGTTTTTCTGATAAATTTAATTGACAAAAACATAAATATAAGTTCCAGCAAGACAAAATAAAGTCAACAAACTTCTTACTTGGTTCCACTATATTACAGCCAATGTCAGCAGCTAGAAAGAAGAGAACATTTTTCTTTCACTTTTCAACCACTCTTTTATCAGTATGTATAAAGTAGAGGCATAAATATATTGTTAATTTAAAACTAAGCATTCAGTTATAGTTCCAAGATCACTCCAGAAAGTTGGTAAGTGGATCCCTGGGGCCATAGAAACCAGACTTTTTGCATTCCCATAAGATTCATTTCCAGACCCTGTGGGAGTTTATCAGGCTGAGCTTCAAGAATCCTGATCCTTTCAGACTCTAATTAACTTGTGCTGTTATGTAGGTCTTAATTCGAGCCTGGGTTGCTTATCTCCATCGAGAAGAAAATCAACATAGGAAAGGAGGTTAAGCAAAGCTGGTCGTTTTAAAAAATAAATAAATAATAGTCATCAAGGGAAAGAACAAACATCCTAAGCTACTTCGGCTGTTTCAAATAGAATCTCTGATCACCTCCTGGTGCCTGGACCAAGGGGTGACAAAGGAAGGTCGGCTCTGAGAGCACGGGGGAGTGTGCTCAGCAGGCCTGGGAAAGGCAGTCAGGTCTCCACGGCACACGACGTCCAGGGATGGGGGAGGGAGAGCAGAGCACTGGTTTTCTTGGTGGGTCCCCGCTCCCTTTTTTCTACCTTGCATTCATGTTTCCCTCAATTTATTCCTATAGAGCCAGCTCTGAAGTTGTTCAAAAAGGATTGGCTGGAGCTCCCCATCGCTACCTGGCAGCCCTCAACCACCACCGGCTTTCCTTAAATTCATGGCTGGCTTCAAAAAGGACAGTCAGGGGAAAAAGAAAGAGAGAGAGAGAAAGAGCAAAAAGAGGGAGGCAGCATCCAGACAGTAGGGAGGCAGCTCTGAAGTTTTTGTGTGGGAGACACAGATTCTACATGGGCAAACCCAGCAGGCACTTTGAAGAGGACCTAGACTTGAGTCAATCATGAGTAACAGTCTTTGAATAGAGTGACTATTGCTAGCTATATACTTTAGCAAGGCTTAGACTAAACAATGTGGCCTGTGTGCCTTCTTTGGTGTTTATGCTATTCCATTTCTAGAAATTCCCATAATATTTTTAAAGTATTTTCTGTGTATACATATTTATATTGTATCATTTCCGTGCAGGCAAAGGCTTATAGAATGGCAATAATAATTATAAGCTACCATGTATTAGTGTTTACCATGGCCACATACCCAGTATTGTACAAGCACTTTTTGTCTTATCTCAGTTTATTTTCACAATAGCTCTATGAGAAAAGATTCCTTTCAGATGCTTACCTGTAGAATGTCACAGATTCCCCTCATTGAACTGATGAGGAAATGAATATCACTTGCTCCAAGGTCACGAAGTAAGTGGTGGCAGAGATGGGACTCAGACCCAGGTATTTCTGATCCTAAAGCCATCCTTCCCCTGGCTAGAATTGTGGTGTAGTGGCCAAAGCCACCACCAGCTGTGCCGGCATCCCAAATGGGCACTGGTTCAAGTCCCGGCTGTTCCACTTCCCATCCAGCTCTCTGCTGTGGCCTGGGAAAGCAGTAGAAGATGGCCCAAGTCCTTGGCCCCTGCACCCATGTGGGAGACCTAGAAGAAGCTCCTGGCTCCTGGCTTTGGATCGGCCTAGCTCCAGCCATTGCAGCCATCTGGGGAGTGAACCAGCGGATGGAAGACCTCTGTGTGTGTATATGTGTCTCTCTTTCTGCCTCTGCCTCTCTGTAACTCTGCCTTTCAAATAGATACATAGATCTTTAAAAAACAAATTAATAAATCCTTACCCAACACAATTCTGAGAGCAAATCTGAAGATGTAATTTATCTGTCCGAGGTTCCTCAAGCAGTTTAATGAGGGGATTGGATGATACTATCCCCTCTTTCTGAAATGGTCTGTCAACTAAACACCTGCTAACTTTGCAGGAAAAGGGAGTGACCCTGGGTTCTTCGCCTTGAGATGGCTGAAACCTGACAACTCTCCAGCAGACAACCTTGATCTTGATTAAGTGAATCCAGGATCTACAATCAGATCTCAGTCTTTTGGTCAGAACTCCAGATATGTGTTAGAATAAGTGTAGCCGTGAGTTCCTTCTATTTGTGGTGAGTTATAGAATGTCTGCCTCCTGTCTTAAAAAGGACTCCCTCCCCTTCCCTCCCCTGGGTTCAAGTTCCAGCCACAAATCCTTTCTTTGGCTTCTTTTATAATTAATTCTTCATCAAAGTAGCCAGTGCTTACCGCCACCACTTCCTCATTTCTCATTCTTCCTCAAACCATTTCAATTAGACATTTGCCCCATCAATCCACAAGATGTGTTTCCTATCAAGGTTAACTACAACCTCTGTGATGATCTTTGTCTGGTCTGGGAAGGAACTGTAGCATCATGATATGGAAAATGGGGTAAAAAACAGAGTTTGACAATTCAGAATTACAATTTCTGAGCTATCTTTACCAACACTCTTAAGCTAAGTGCAGAAAGCAAATAGACATCATTGGATGGGTGTACATTATTTTTCATAAAATATCTTACTATCCAAGAGTTTATTGTCCTTAACACACTCTCATGTATTGTGTTCAAGAAAACTGGTGAGTAGATAGTGTGGTTTTATTTCAACAAATGGACCTTCCTATTTTGCTATCCTTAACACATATGTGACCATGATATTTACCAATCTTAGGTTTGTTGAGGCTGTCAAAACGAAAGAAAATTCCAATTTTTTTTTCTTTAGCATGAAGAGCTCATCTGAGTTGCCTTCCCTATGCTGAGGCAGAAAACAAGTTAGAGGGTTGATGGTTCCTCTAATGTCACAGCTGGGACTAGAAGCCAAGTCTTAAAATTGAAAGCCAGACTAATTTCATAATATTATGCTCCTTTGGTATATTTCAAAAGAAGAGTGGATTTGACACAATGAGCTATGCCTTTTACTAATCAATCAGTAAGTGATAAAATAATAATCAAAAAAGAATTCAGAATGCCTCCTCCCTAACCTACTTATTTCCAACTTGCTCCTGGTATGTGTTTTGGCCACTTAATGGCCCTCAAGTCAGTTTTTAGATATGTTAGCTACAGTAATTGGATTTACAAACATTTCACCATTTTAAAAATTAGATCAGATTCAAAGTTGTATCAACACCACCACTTTCACACATTTGCATGCTAATATACTTTCTTGGGCAGCACATAATATGTGAGATGGGGCTAAATTGAATGCACCTGACATGCGCACTCTCTTAGCAATGCCTCAGCCTGTCCTCTGGATTCTCTCATGGGAACTGCAATGTCTGCACGTGAATGTCACAAGTATGTGTGGCGAAGCAACGGTTCCATGATAGTCAACAGGCCGCTCAGATGTTCCTTATGAGACATTTTCACATTGCTTGGCTTTTCTTGTGATTAAACACAGTAAATATTGGGCAGAACATTTCTTAGAACAGGAAAGTTCGGATATAAATGTCCCTGGATGCTCTTGGTTGGAGGACCAGTAGAGGACATAGCTCTGCAACCAAATCCCATCCCATCTGGTCATGAGCCATGAGCAAGCTACCAGCAGCTTGGACAGCACTGATACAATGAGAAGGTGCTGCTTTCAGACAGAAGAAATTGGCGTTATAAGAAAAGTGACTTTTTCAACTTTTTAAAATTTGGTGTCTTGTTTAATCCATATGGCCTATGTACCCTTGACCAAAATCTTGTTTTCAGTTCTGAAATTAGCAACACCAAAGGGGTTGGGAGGGAAGCTACCCTTTTCCATCTCCCAGCAGGCCGGAACAGCAGGTGTGCCTATTTTCAGAGGTAAGTGAAATATTTGCCAAATCATTTGGCACATTTCAACTCAAAATGTGCCAAATTACCTGTCAAGGCTAAACAGCCTTTTTAAAAGAAAGATAAATGTCCTTCCATACACATTTGCATGGACCCACACTGCCATCCAGTGGCTCATTATGTCGGTCACAAGTGCGCAGGGCTCCAGTTGTCTCCCAGGGTTTGGATCCAAGCTGACCTGCATTGCCATGGTATTGGTTCTTGTGGTTTCCAGAGTCTTTGGGACCTGGTAATTTGTAACACATACACTTAACATGAGTATGCATGGAGGAGAGTTGGTTCAAGGCTTGTATGTTATGTGTATGCTCCCCTGATGGGAGTGCAAGTTGCCTGTAGGATTTTCCAACTATCCATGTGCCTTCTTCCATTGACTCAAAGCCAAGAATAACCTATAAACACACTCAGATCTTTGTGTTTAGTCTCTAGGCTTCCTCAACGTAAGGGAAGTTGGCAACTGTGGTATGGCAATCTACCTCATTTTACTTTGACTTGATAAAGAGTCTTTGGTTTTAAATTCTCTGTTTGTCAATTACCCCTTTAAATGTCTTTTATAAAAATATTGAATTTCTTTGTAAAAAGAACACAAGGAGTCCTGGACCATAGAAGCTGTGGGAAAAGGGTAAAGAGGAAGGAACATGGGAGATGAATGAGGGAGCAAGAGGAGAGGACAGAGAAGTCAGACTTGATTCTCTTCCATTCAGACAAGATAAAGGTCAAGCTACCTTTCTATCTCTTCTAGTGTCGGTTTCTATCAACTATAGAGCAAACAGGGCTTTTGAAAGGAAAAATGGAACATGCAGCAACTGTAGTAGTGATGTGTCACCATAAAGAGAGAGGTTCCTTTTCAGCTACTAGTTCTTCAACACTTGTGATAAAATACAGAGCAAGACCAATCAAAAGAACTCGGCACTTTTGTCCACACCCACCAGGTTGGCTCTGAAGTGGCCTGAGTTCTCATGGGGGTAGCATCCTGCAAAGGAGACAAGAATCTGAACAGGAGCAGCAAATCAGGACAAAGACTCCTAGGGTGGTTCTTTCCCCAGGGACCACTGACAGAGTTCAGCTTCAAAATCGCTGAACCTATCAGACCAGATTTAGACATTTCCATTTGTCACTTTTTCATCTTTTTGAAAAGATCCCACGAAGAAAACATCAGCTGCTCTGATCAGCAGAAGACTTCCTTCCAAAATAAACGAAATCCATCTGGTTCCAATCCAGGCAGACCTGGGTAGACGATACCCACTGGAACTACACACTCTGTTTTCCATTTGCAGTTTAATCTTACTAGATTTTAATACGTTGTGCAAAATCATCAGACGTGAAGGAAACTCGAAGATCATCAAGTAGGCTTTTGCTACCATTTCACAGAAAGGAAGATGAAAAATTTCTCAGTCCATGTTTTGTAAATACATAGAAATCCTCAGCCTTGTACTAAGAAGACTAGGAAAAGGGTCAGCTATTTTCACATGTTTCACAATGAAGAAATATCCCTGAACTTGTCCTCACCACCAACCCAGATCTAAGAGTTTGGTGGAAAGATTGTAAAAGTGGTATAATTACATCTGCTTCACCTCACACTACATTTCAGGAGGGGACATGGAATCTTCAGGGATACATGGAATGATGTGCCCATTTGTGCTCTGGTTCCTAGCTCGTGTCACTTACACAGTCAGGCTTACTCATCTGGCCTTTGAAGTCTTGGAGTGGAGAAATTGTGGTTTTCTGGATTATTCCATCTGAAATGAAGAAAGACCTAGAAAATAAATGCAGTAGACACTGTCTGACAAAGACTTGGACTTGGGAGAATGATATTCCATGAATGCCTGTCTGAGTAGCAGAACTCCAATTAGGAAGGGACATGGGAAAATTATTTCAAGGAACCATGATAGACTGCTGGCTGCCAAGAATGTCTTGCTTAGCAGATTATAAATGCTTTCCTATTGGTAGAAGACTTCCTAACACATTGACATTAGGACAGAATGATGGAGAACTCCAGGCAAGGAGTTTAGCTAAGATCATAGTGAAAATCTGTACTGAGTATTCGCTTTAGAGACTCTGGCCACATCTAGTCAAATTCAGAATTCTTAGGTTACAACAGACAAATGCCCACCTACTCTAATCAGTTCAAATTAAAGACAAAAACAACCACCCCAACAATGGTTCCGTTACTGAGAGTTCTCATCTCACGATCTCCGATATCCCTGGCCATAAAAGCAAAGCCCACATGGACCTCATAGAGCCTGGTGTTTAAAACTGAAGAGTAAGTACTGAGATCCTGAAATATCTCTCTTCCTTCACTGTCAATACACATTTCATGACACCCATATCATCAAACAAAACACAAAATTTCCATCCTCTAGAGTCTTGCATGCTAGCTCCCCAACCCATTTCTACTCCTCATTCTCATCTGCCCTCTGTTTATCATTCTCTTTACAAATGAGCTTTCCTAAATTACTCATAGTCTCAGCTCCCTTACAACTTCAGCAGGGACTGACTTTGGCCTGTTGTATTACAGAGCCCATCTCTGACTCACTATGATTTTCTAACTCTAAAATGTATTGACCGAGAATCTGAAGTCAGCTATTCCAACTATTGGCTGACGTTGGGTCGGAAGTCATCTGTGATCGAAATTATGGGGTACAAAGATAGTGGCCTAGACTGATTTCTTGGTCTCAAGTCATGAATGGACAAAGCTCCTAGAAAACTATGCCATTATTGGAGCAGACATCCCAAAATACAACTCCTGTTAGATGATGCATTTTATTTGTCCAAGTTTATATAAATCTTCTTCAGTAAATTTTAGTATATGTCTTTGACTATATGAGGCTACCAAATCTTCCTTTGTTATTGCCAATTTCAAGATGATGGGGACACTTCCCACTAAAGTTTCGGTAATCTTCATATCACCAGCCAGTTTTTCCGTGTTGGTAAGAATTAGGAATCAAGTAGAAATTTCCTCCATTGCTTCCTCTAACTGCTAAACAATGAAATTATCAACAAGACGAGTCAACAGTTTACCAGATACTCTGCTTTTAGCAGGTGACGCTTCGAGCACTTGCAGAGTAATGAAGTATTTTAGCAATCCTGTTTCTGTGCCAGATTTCAGGAAAACAACATTCATTTTATAGTGTAACATTCTACAAATCTATACTTAGCGTTGAGGCTGTGGAAGTGGTGTATGACAACCATGATATATTACTTTGATTTTTGCTTTCCTTTTACCCTCTGACAAAAGTTCTTTGCCAGGTCTTATCCTTACATTTATGGATCTTTATACAACTCTCATTAGGGTTACTTTTGGAACAACATATAAATGCCTTTTGATGCATTTCATCATTAAGGAACAAGATTAATAACAATATAAGATCTCAGCAATAATTGTCTGCCATTGGGATCAGCCATTTTAAAAGATTTTGGCTGAGCTTGTTATAAGCCATGTAAAATTCTTTCCAATGGCTTCTTCTTCCAGAAATTTCACAGTGAATCTTGAAGAATGATTCATATGCTACCTGGTGGCACTTCTCTGAGACTGGCAAAACAATGTGTCAACATTGGGTGATGTTCAACTCCACTTTCAGATATACGTGGAAGGCCAGGTGTGATGTGCTCTGTCCTTGGATGCCAAACTCAGGAGAAGTCTCTGTGAGCATCATTATTGCGTGCAGCTTTGGGGACACATGAAAAATGAATTGAATTATCCTGAAATGAAACTAGAACATGGTCAATGAACAGAAGCACAGACAGCTGACATCAGACTTTACAATATTAGCATTTCCACTTTCAACTTCACGAATACAAGTACATACATAGCCACTATGACAATCAACTTGTTGCATTATGATACAGCTGTTATATATCTGTCTGGTTCCTGATAGAAAAATTTTCTATATCAAATTTGCCCAAATGGAAAAATCCATGTCTCTGATAATGGCAGAACCTTCCTCTGCAAAGAGAATCACTGGATCACAGAAAGGCCAAGGTTAAGGTTTTGGAGACAAATACTCTCTCCTGCTGATACTCTGGCTGCTGAGCAAGCAGGATGGAAGAAGACTGAGCTGAGAAGCTTCTCCTCTGAGACATCTTCACCAACATATCTGCTGTTATTCAATGGGATAAAATCTATCTTACCTTTAATTGCATTAGTGATAACATACTGCAGTTTTAAATGATGCGTGCTGCTCATGAGTCAACAGCTCCCACAGGAAGGGTGTCATTGAGTCCCCAAAATACCCCTGTGAGATAGTTCCAGCATTTTTTGCTGCTTTTATTTAGTATACAAGGAAGGTTGAAAGGCTTGAGAAATTGTGACTTACTCAAAGACTTGAGAAATCACATGACTTTCTCAAAGTCATATACCTTGTTAGAGAGCAAAGTAACTAGAACCTTCCATTCATCCTGATTGCTGGCCCAACACTCTTCATCATAATACTCCATTTTCTTTTCCCTCACATTGAGTAAATCTCATATAATAGCTATTCTTTTGGTCCAAAATGGCTGCCCCAGCTCTTGCCTTCACATTTGTATCTCAGCCATGAAAGTAAGATATATCACATATTCTTCCTTGCTCAAGACTTAGCCAATGACCACATACAATAGTTCGGACCCCTATAAAATGTAATTGTGTTTATGAAAAACTATGTGTCCTGTAAAAATTCAGGGATAATTTATTATGCAAAGAATGTGTTTGAGGAAATAATTATCTTCTATAATATCCAAAAAAGAACAGGAAGCAGAAAAATTTCTGGGGTTAATCTCTCTCTCTCTCTCTCTCTTTCTCTCTTTCTCTCTCTCTCTTTTTCTGGTGCTAAAATGGGGCCTTCAAAAGACTCCCAGGATGTCACCACCAAGCAATTGCTTTCTTGGACATTGGAGTTCCCAATGGATTTTAGTATAGAAGATTCAATCACACTTATATAGTGCTTTGGAATTGACGAAATTAAGTCACAAACACTTCATAAACTTTTGGGCAATACAGTTTGAATATAAAATGAAGAGACTCACATTAAAATTGGGGAGTGGGAGGCAGGGACATGAGAAGAGCAGATGTTGTGCTGAAGACTATTCCAGAATAAGATAATTATAGAGCCTTAGTTCTACAACGTTTTTCATACCTCTAATCTCACAGCTACCCCAAGGACTGGAGTTTGAAGCCATGGGTCTTGGCTCTTGGTGTTGTTACCGGAGAAATTGCAGGGTTCTTGTCTTCATGCAAGAAAGAATTCAGGCGTGAGACAGAGAGTAGTGGGAGGTAAAATAGCAAGGTTTATTAGGGAAGGGACATCCGTAAGGATGGATGGGGAGAGACTGGGTGGAGGTTACATGGTTGAGTGGAGAGAATACACCTGGCCAGAGCAGGCGGGCAGCTCAGCAGAGAGGCAGAGGGCTGAGCGAGCAGTCCGGTAGAGGCCGGAGGTTTTTAAGGAGATGGGTCTTGCTTCCCCACCTCTGCTCCACTTGGAACAAAGGGATTTTTGGATGTAAATAGAAAAACTTCTCTCTTGAAGGTCTGAAACAAAAGACTTTATGGATGCAAATGTTATCAGACAGGAGGAAGGGAGCAGGGTGTTTGAGATGCAGATACTGGGCTGCACCTGGAGACTGAAAGATTCCTTAGGCAGAAGGGGTGGGGACCCCTACCTGGCAGGTTATCAGGTGGAAGGGGGCAGGGCAGGGCAGGGCAGGGCAGGATGTGAACACCGGGCTGCCCCTGAAACACCATCAGGATGGCCTTGAGATGCAGCATATGCTGGACATAGATGTCTTCTCTTTAGGCCTTTATGTCACACACACATAAGCTCATAACTGACTTTCCCACCTAGTGTGACATAAGCAGGAACAGAAGGGGACATCAATGTTCACCCACTGGCAGGACAGTGTCAAAAGAGAACTCCAACATGCCAAAAAAATTAAAAAAGAAAAATGCTAATGGAAAATGAAGAACAAATAAAGGCAAGGACTGAGAAAATCATTTATTTCCCAGAAGAACCCCATCCGAGAAGGCGAGACGCACAGCTAATGATGGTGGGTGACAGATTCCATTCCTTCCCCGGTTGCTTTCACTTTTCTTTGGGGTTTGTGCTTCTCCCAGCTTCACCTACATTCCCGCACCTTCTCTTCATGACTCCTCTCCTTGCAGTGGGTTTAGAATAATCTTACCCTGCATCTGTTCGATGTGACGATCTCAGTAGCCCTTCAACCACAAAGTTGGATGTCCCGTGTGTGCGCCTCCAAGAAGGAAGTCTCCAAAGGCAGCGACTGGATTCATTCAATTAGAGTCAGGACTACTGTGTCTCTCTCTTGGGAACTTCCCTGGCAGCCCCAGTGACAAAGCAAAGGAAGCCGCCAGTGAGAGGAAGTTCCCCTCTTGCTTAACCGCAAGCGCCCTGGCTTTGTCACTTCACAAAGCGTTGCCTTTGTCACTCAGCAGAGTAAAGCAACAGCCCCCAGGGCAATCGTGTAATTATACACCGCTCTGCACTTACAAGGCGGTATGCAGATTGAGCTCATTTATCAACTCTTCACTTAGCTAGAATGATTATTTTAAATACAGTGAGATGTGCTACCTTAAAGGGGGGGCGGGGGTGGCAGAGGGTACTGAGTAGGCCTATATCTGCGTGTGTGACTCAGCCTCCAGGCAGAGATGAGTGCTTTGCACATGCCCCGTCTTTCTCATTCTGGTGGGAGAACATTTTTGTGTAGTTACAAGCTCCTGGCTTTGGCCTGGCCCAGCCCTGACCATTGTAGCCATTTGGGGAGTGAACCATCAGATGGAACATTGTTTTTTATTTCTGTCTCTCCCTCTCTCTGTTACTCTGCCTTTCAAATAAAATAAAATAAATCTTTAAAAGAATAAAAAGAGTATTAAATGAATGCCATTTTCCCACCCCTTTCTAGATTTTCATCCTAGCTGTACCTACAACTAATTGCCAGGAACTGGAGCAAATCCTCACACTCCATTGTGCCTCAGTTTCCTTATGTGTGGAATGGGCTGGTTCAGACAGATGTTCTTTCTTATCCCTTCCAATTCTAATATTTTCTATTCTTTCCACACAAAAAAATTCTATTCCTGTCATGCACCTGGCTCCTGTTGCCCTAAGACAGAGCTCCAGAGCACAGCCTGACAGGACATCCCAGTCCAGGCTGGGTGGCTCCCCCGCACCAAGGCCTGAGTGTTCTCTGCTATGTTCCTGGGGAACCAAGATGCTGTTCTGCTGTGAGGAGACTGTCAGGCCTGAGAGCTACAGCAGAAGCGGCCAGCGGTGTGGCTTTGGGGGCTAAGCCTCTGCCTGCAGCACCGGCATCCCATATGGGTGTCAGTTCATATTCCGGCTGCTCCTCCTCCAATCCAGCTCTCTGCTACGGCCTGGGAAAGCAGTGAAAGATGGTCAAAGTGCTTGGGGCTGCACCTGTTAAGGAGACCCGGAAGAAGCTTGTTGCTCCTGGCTTCTGATTGCTCCACTATGGCCACTGCGACCATCTGGGGAGTGAACCAGAAGATGGAAGACCTTTCTCTCTGTCTCTCCCTCCCTCTGTCTCTCTCTCTCTCTCTCTCTCTGTCTCTCTCTCTCTCTCTCTGTAACACTGCCTCTCAAATAAATAAATAAGTTCTTTTAAAAAAAGAGAAAGTTACAGGGCCGGTGCTGTGGCATAGTGGGTAAAGCCACCGCCTGTGGCACCTGCATCCGATATGGGTGACGATTCGAGTCCCTGCTGTTCCACTTCCAATCCAGCTTTCTGCTATGGCCTGACAAAGCAGTAGAAGATGGCCCTAGTCCTTGGGCCCCTGCACCCACATGGGAGACCCAGAAGAAGCTCCTGGCTCCTGGCTTCAGATTGGTGTAGCTCCAGCCATTACAGCCAACTGGGTAGTGAACCAGTGGATGGAAGACCTCTCCCCCTCTCTCTCTGCCTCTCCCTCTCTCTGTGTGTAACTCTGACTTTCAAGTAAATAAATAAATTTTTTTAAAAAGAGAGAGAGAGAGAAAGTTACGACAGTGACATTGGAGATTATCCATTTCCTATCAATGGCAATGTGTGCTTTCTAAAAAAAATTGATTTTGCATCTTTTTGTACAAAGCTTAAAAAAAAAGAGGAATGAGGGAGGGTGGAAAGGGTAGAAGGGACACAGACAGGCAAGTGAGTGAACAGATCCACAGAAAGAACTGAATATTTACTGAAAGTTAATTTCAGTTTGCTTCTTCATATAAGACGGCTTCACAAACAGGAAAGTTATGATCGAAAGGTAAACTCCTCACCTGTAAAAGCTAATCTCAGGCCAGGACAGTGCATGGCAAGGAGCCCCTGCATGCAGGCTTTCTCTCCTGGCATGCTGACACAGGTGCCTGGCATGCATCTGCAGACAGCACGTGATTGGACCATTTACTTTCCCCTCCACATCCCAGCTGTCCTGGGACCAGACACTCTCTGACTTCTCATCAGGCCGGCTTGATGCGCAGCTCTGCCCAGCCTGCAGCTGCCCATCTCCGGGGACCGTCTCAAAGCAGATTACCCTCTTGCTCCTTTGAATTTGCATCCAGATGGAATCTAGTTCAAAGAACTGCAAAGGCAGCTGTAAATGGGAGAAGCAAAGGAGGCTTGCAAGAGTACTGCCAGCGCCCTGAGAAGCAGAGAAAAGGAAGAGGGAGTTGACCTCTGCTTCGGCTGGCAACCATTGACTTCTCAGGACCTCCTGGGGCTAACTGACCACTGTCCCCTAACAGCCAACCCTGCTGGTATCTCCATAAGTTTCCTCTGGATTTCTACCCTCTTCCTATCCTGCCCGAAGTGAGAGATGTTCTTTATCTCTTTCCTCCTACACTGGCACAGGGCACTTACTCCTTTCTACTGGGACTTGCTGAAATGGTAATATTCCCTTCGATACTGCAAGTCCCTGAAAGTAGGGGTCTTTTAGGAATCCTTACATAACTAACAAATCAGCTTCTACAGATATAGATAGAGCCAGAGAAACAGACATAGAGATGTAGACACAGATCCAGATCCAGGTGAGATGGAGAGACAGCGACAAAGGAGCTAGAGCTAGAGCTAGAGCTAGTGGTAGAGACAGAGAGACATCACGCACGGTGCCTGGAACACAGTAGGGTCTGGATAACCATGTGGCATAATAAAGAATACAAAGATAAAGGACAAATTCACCAATTCTGTTTCAGACCTCCTTAATGTTCTTTTTTTTTTTTTTTTTTTTTTTTTTTTTTTGACAGGCAGAGTGGATAGTGAGAGAGAGAGAGACAGAGAGAAAGGTCTTCCTTTTGCCCTTGGTTCACCCTCCAATGGCCGCCATGGCTGGCACGCTGCGGCTGGCGCACCGCGCTGATCCGACGGCAGGAGCCAGGAGCCAGGTGCTTTTCCTGGTCTCCCATGGGGTGCAGGGCCCAAGCACTTGGGCCATCCTCCACTGCACTCCCTGGCCACAGCAGAGAGCTGGCCTGGAAGAGGGGCAACCAAGACAGAATCCGGCGCCCCGACCAGGACTAGAACCCAGTGTGCCGGCGCCGCTAGGTGGAGGATTAGCCTAGTGAGCCGCAGCGCCGGCCCTTAATGTTCTTTCACTGTAAAAGCTTCTATTTTTCTTAAAGGGATGATATGTCCAAAATGAAAAGAAGAATGACTTCCCAGCTGAGCCAGACCTGGTGGCAGCCACACTGCCGGGTCCTCGCTGCCCCTCCTCTGCTCACCTCTTGCAAGTGAGAAGCACAACTACAAAAAGCAGGGGCGGGACGATCTCACATCTCTCGCTTGCATGCCCTGTGCAGTAATGACCCGGTTGCAAGTCTCTGTCCACTGGTAGATTAGAAGTTCAAAAAGCCTCGCCTGGTTGCAGACCTGCATGGCACTGTGGCCGCTGCTAAGGCAAGGCAGCCCGGGGTCTGCAGCTGGAGGCTGAGGAGAGGAGGGCCGGGTGCTGCTCCTGCTTTCCCAGCATCCCTGGGCATACAATCTGGTGGATTATTGACAACGCTGAGTGATGTGTATGGCATTTATTAGTTTTCAATAGCTGCTATAAAATGAATGTAACACCATCTGTGAAATTAGGATTCAAAAGCAGCCCTGGATATTAAAATATTTGTGGCTGCTTCTGCTATTATGTAAGATTTTACATTTTATAGGCTCCCTATGGGACTAGAGGCATAAATTAAGATACTTATTTAGGAGCAGTAAATAAGCCTAGGAAAGCAGTGGTACAGTTAATGAATGGACAGCATATTGCATATGGGAGGAGAAACTGTTTTTCTACAAAGAGAATCAGAAGCAAAATGGGGTTTAAACATTCTCCTATCACTATCATTAAGACATTAAAAGCAAAAATAAATATGCTGGGATTCCTAAAGAAGTTTTTTTTTAAGAAAGTGAATAAACAACTCTATCTGTAACAGAGAACCAGTGAGTTATAGGCTCCCTTCCCTTTACATCCCTCTGGACTGGAGAACTTGGCCATTTAGTCAAAAGCATCCCACAGTACTATCTCCAGCAGAGCTAACAGTTTGCGCAGAAGAATTCCATAGAAAGCATACCAAAGTCTTAGTCTAATGGCACCCAATTTTCTGGCATAATTACCACACTGTGTCCCTTTCTCTACCCCTACCACACCCCCATTCATTAAGAAGACAGAATCAGTGTGATGCAAAGATATTGACTGGACCGCAAATCCCAGTCAATCCCAGTTGGTTCAAGTCCTAGGGGCAGGCTGTTTTGACTCCAGGGCCAATGGAATGAGTGGTGCTCACTATGTGTTGGCCCTAGGGTGAATTTGGAAGTAGAGGGGCAACCCCTTGGCTCTGGCAGGATTCTTGTATTTATCTAGAAAGCTCCCTCCCATGTACCTCTTTCCACATGCCCTTACACTTTTATTTCTTTTTTTGAAAGACAGAGACAGAGATAGGGAGAGATCTTCCATCTGCTGGTTCACTTCCCAAATGGCTACAGCAGCTGGGGTTGTGCCAGACCAAAGCCAGGACTTCCAAGTGAATGGCAGGGACTCAAACACTTGAGCCGTCACTGTTGCCTCCTTGGATGTGCATTAGCAGGCAGCTCCATCAGAAGCAGAGTAGCAAGGACGCAAACCAGGCACTCCAATATGAGATGCAAGAGTCCCAACCAGAGACTGCACTGTGGCATGGGGGGGAAGCCGCCGACTAGGATGCCGACCTCCCATATGGGCACTGGCTTGTGGCCTGGCTGCTCCACTTCCTATTATGCTCTCTACTAAAGGCCTGGAGACAGCAGAGGGAGATGACCCAAGTGCTTGGCCCCTTCTACCCATGTGAGAAAAACGAACGGAGTTCTAGGCTTCTGGCTTCGGCCTGGCTCTGCCCTGGCCATTGCAGCATTATGGGAAGTGAGTCATCAGATGGAAGATCAGTCTCTTACTGTCTCTCCCTCTCTCTCTGTAACCCTGACTTTCATATAAATACATAAATCCTTAAGAAGGAAAAGTCCCAACTAGGACTTAAGCAACTTAACCACTCTCCCCACACGCATGCCCTCATAATAATACAGACGAAAGCCTGTCTCGCATCTCTAGCCTTGCAACAGTGTGCTGATCCCTGCTTATTTGCGATGCCTGTGATCAATGTCTGATGCCTCAGAACAAGTGGGTGTTAGAGGATGGTTCTGGCAGCAGTTGTGTGGGCACCCCACCCAGGAGGCTGGCTCCCCCTAGCACCTGTGGGAGGCAGACTCACAGGGAGAGAGAGGAAGCAGCAAATGTTTTCATGTTGTGTCTTCTCAAGCCAGAGCCTCCATCCATGCCTTCACTGTCTGCACCCCCATCCACTCTTTCCTTCCCATTGTACCTCCACATCAATCAAGCCTCAGCCTGGGGCTGGGATGAGGCCTCTCCAGAATCGCCTTTGAAATGCAGTTTGTACCGATGGCGCTGGGAGACGGGGAAACCATTCCCTGAAACACAATCCAGAACTAGAAAAGACTCCGGCCTGCCGCTTTAGAGTAGAACAAAAATAATCACGGTAATAGCTTGCATTTTCCTTGATCCCTTTCATTCAATAATGTCAAGCAATTTGTACGCGAGTAATTAAGAAAACACTCCTTTGTGGTAAGTTACTAATTTACTTCCCATTTTAAAGAGAGACAGAAAGAGGCTTAATGATTTTCCCCAGGGGAGAGCAGAGTAGGTAGCAGGAGCATTGGGTGTGCAGTGGTTTGTGGCCAAAGATCTCTCATGCTCGGCTGTAATCCTCAGTATTGGGCTCACAAAATTGCTTGGAAGCGGGAGTCGGCCTTGCGTCTCTTGGGTGATGCTGCCGTGTTCCCTTCGAGAACCACCCGCTTGTGCGCTGCACACAGCTGCATTTCAGCACCGCTGGTGAAGATTTCTGTACTCTCCCTTCATCCCGTGATATATATCATTCCCCTCGCTGGCATTTCCAATCACCGGGAGCAGCAGAACCATGGGGGGAGCTGGAGCACTGTAATCATTTCCCCATCGTGGATTTGGGGGGAGGCCGACACTGCGTGTGGTGGGGAATGGATAAGGAGGCATGCTCTTCAAACCTCCTCACTGCAACACGATTCCAGGTCTCTTGTAGCTCAGAGCTGTTTATGCAAGCTCCCACATCTTTCCTTACCTCCTGCCTCCCCCGTCCCCTCCCCTCTCACCCCCTGCTTAAGACTTATGTATTTATTTGAAAGGCAGAGAGAGGTCTTCCATCCTCTGGTTCACTCCCCAGAAGGCCACAATGGCTGGAGCTGGGTCAGACTGAGGCCAGGAGCCAGGAGTTTCTTCTCAGTCTCCCACGCGGGTACAGGAGCCCAAGAACTTCGGCCATCCTCCACTGCTTGCCCAGGCCATAGCAGAGAGCTGGATTCGGAGAGGCAGCCGGGACTTGAACCGGCGCCCATATGGGATGCCAGCACTGCAGGCGGCAGCTTTACCACTATGCCACTGCACAGCCCCTCTGCCAGTCTCTTCCACCGCCCAGGATCACTTCCACCGGCAGAAACTTGGGGACATGGACCAAGAGCGACATGTGACCTGAGTGACCCTGGCTTCTGCCTGCCTGAGCTCTTGTCCCCCTCCTGCTCACGAAGCCTGCTGTTGTCAGAAAGAAGTTTGGGATTAGGAGTCGGAAATGACATTGGAAACTGGAGAGAGCACTATGTGATGGCCATGGTCATTATTTGTAATTATCCTTTTCATGCCGGAATGTGGGGCATTTCGAAGCTGTTGTTACTGGAAGATAGGCCATTAAATTTCTATCTTGTTCTTATGAAATTTAAGCTGACAAAGGGGAAAAGACAATTACTAGATTGCTTTTAAATACGTTTTTCACTCAGAAAAAGACAGAATTCAGAGAACGTCAGGCGGAGGCATAAAATCTCTTTGCGAAGTAGGCAGACCTTGGAGAGGGGAAAGATGGAATTTATTGTGGCTATTAAAATGGTTGTTGGTGCTC
The DNA here is from genome assembly GCF_051225735.1 of Oryctolagus cuniculus. Lineage (NCBI taxonomy): Eukaryota > Metazoa > Chordata > Mammalia > Lagomorpha > Leporidae > Oryctolagus > Oryctolagus cuniculus. The sequence continues at coordinate 82,577,833 of NC_142880.1, forward strand.
TTGAAGGTAACTTTGAGTTGTGTTCTTAAATAACTTCAATAATTACTGTGGTAATTAGTACAGGTAGGCACACATGAAAGTATAATGCGCCAGTAGATAAATATACCAGCAACTATATCAATAAAGCCCTCTGCAAACATAAACCGCTATATAAATGCTAATTAATTACATAAGTAGGCATACAGGATGGGATGGTTATTCATATTATGGAAGATAAACAGTAGGCACAAGCAGGCAGTGCAGGCGTTTGAGAAAGGAAGCTTCTCGCAGTGTCTCATCCCCAGCCTCCTACAGAGGCAAGCAAACTGTCAAGGAAGCTGTGGCGTAGGCCCTGGGCTGTCTCGCTCATAGCCACCCACCATATGCGCCTCCTGAGCCCTTCCAGTGTTGCTCGTCCCAAATGAAATGCTCTGAGACAATAAAATAGATACCGGATTCTGGAGGCTTAGTTTGGATATCTCACTTATTTTTTACACTGATTACAAATGGAAATTAGAACATGTTGGATACCTTGGGTTTTATATGGGAGCCGGTTCGAGACTTGGTTGTTCCACTTCCGATCCAACCTCCTGCTAATGCTCTTGGGAAAGCAGTAGAAGATGCCCCAGGTGCTTGGGCCACTGCATGCACGTGGGAGACCCAGAAGAAGCTCCTGGCTCTTGGTTTCAGCCTGGCACAGCCCTAGCCATTGCAGCCATTTGTGGAGTGAACCAGTGGATAGAAGACCTCTCTCTCTCTGTCTTTCCTCTCTCCCTGTGACTCTGCCTTTCAAAATAAATAAAAATAAATCTTAAACACACAAAGCCAGGGGGCCATTATAGCTGTGGTATGGAGTGGGCACTGCATGTAGCTAGCCCGTGTGTTCAGCTGATGTTTGTCTGCTTCCAGAATCTCAAGGCCAAGGTTAGGGGTCAAATGGGAGGTCGTTTCACAGGGAGGAGACAAGGGTGTATCCTGCAGAAAGGAAGATGCAAGTGTAAGAAAAAGACATTAATAAAGGACCTGAGGTTTTCTAGGATATTTCAGCTGCTTACTGCAAAGTTGGAAGAAAGCAAACCGTAGGTTTATTGTGCCCACATTTTGGTAGGCACCTGCCTGTCAGCCAAGCCAGCTGATTCCTCCAGAGGGGAGAGGGCAGGGCAGACACGAGGATGACGCAGACGGAGAGTGGGAGATGGAAGTGAGCATCTGACGGGACGTCTGGGCTGCTATGCTGCCGAGCTCGCCACACGCTGGGCTGGCCCGAGGGAATAGGACTTGGCCAGAGTTGGTGCATGTGTCCCTGGTCCCACGTTCTGTCAGTAGGGAAGCCTTTACAGTTGTGAAAGGAACTCTAACCATAGCTAACTATAACCACAACTCAGGTTCCGGTGCCTCATTCCTGTTTGGGTGGGTTATTTAAAGCACTTAAATTGTTATTTGCATGTTATTTGCATAAACGCACATAATAAATTCAGAAGGCTTTAACTCCAAGAAGACACAATTAAAGTAGATTAAGTTAATTAGCACAACACCCTACAATTGTGTCTTCCAAGAGTAATGCATTTGAAGAGTATAACAGATTTCTAAACTATTGAATTGCATTCCAGCTCAGAAACTGTGAACACACAACCTACACGGAACTGGCAGTACGCGCCCTTCTTTCCATATCCTATGTGGCACCAGGCACAGGAGAGTATTTTTAAATGTCTCACTGGAGCGGGTGTCTAGCACAGCCATTAAGTTGCTGCTTGGGACACTCATATCCGCATCGGAGTGCCTGATTCAAGGCTAACTACTCTGCTTCCGATCTGGAGTCCTGCTAATGCCCGTCCTTGGAGGCAGCAGGTAATGGCTCAAGCACTTGGGTCCCTGCCACCCACGAGGGAGACCCCAGCTGAGTTCACGGCTCCCGGCTTTGGCCTAACCCAGCTCTGCTGTTGCGGGTATTTAGGGTGTGAACTAGCAGATGGAAGATCAACTGACTTCTCTCTCTGTCTCTCTCTCTGTCTCTCTCTCTCTCTCCTTGCCTTTCAAATGAAATAAATCTGCTTTTAAGATTAATTTAAAAACATTTTCAAAATGTCCTATCTTTCTCAGAGATGTTGAGATGCTCGCCCAGTCCAGGGTCCACCTGATGCTGATTAACCAGGGAGGGATCCAAGCCCCAGAGAGGAGACGGAATTGTCTAAGATGACAAAACCGCTCAAGGCTGGCTCAGGACAAGAAGGTGCCCCCTGTCCAGGTCTGCTTCTGATAGTGATGATGGGAGGCCTGGAGTATCACAGGACGCTCAGAGACCGTGGGGCTAACCAACTAAATGCCACCCACCCACTTCTACTGTGGAATACAGCCCATCCTCCTCCCCAGCAGGCCAGCTCCAACCAGAAATCTTGGATCCCGGGTGGGCACTGTGGCACAGCGTGTTAAGCCTCTGCTTGTGCTACCTGCATCCCATATCAGCATGCCAGTTCAAGCCCCAGGTACTCTGCTTCCAATCCAGCTTCCTGGTGATGCCTCCTGGGAGGCAGCAGATGACGGCTCAAATGCCTGGGCCTCTGCCATCCGTGTAGGAGACCTGGACGGAGTTCCACCTAGTCCAACCCTGGCCATGGCAAGCATCTACAAAGTAAACCAGCAGGTGGACAATCTCTCTGTCCCTGTCTCTGTCTGTTATTCTTCCTTTCAAGTAGATGAATATTAAGCATTAAAAAAAAAAAAATCCTGGATCCTCCGGCCCCAAAAATGAGATCCAGGAAGGAGATGCAGGTCCCAGAAGGGTACAAGCAGCCGAGCCTGCAGGAGACACTGCAGTGCTGCGCTCTCAGGCGCCCAGCGGAGCCCCGGCGGCCAGCTTCTAAGGGCAGCTCTCCCCCTGCTGCCTCCCAGTCCTGTGTCCACTCGCAGACTCCCTTCTGCACTACTCAGTACGCAGGTAACCTGATTTAACTCTGGCAATAATTATTACCCCTGACCGGAAGGCGTTCTTGGGACTCAGGAAATAGCAACAAGGAGTTGATGAGAATTCTCATTTCCTTGTTGTGTCCACCGTTGCCTTACATCAACAAACTCCCTCGCTCCCTCTCTCTCTCTCTCTCACACGCGCACACACACACATAATCACACGTGCATGCACACGCACACCTGGAAAACCCTCTGAAAAGTCAGGAATCCTCTACCGGGCACAGTTTCACTCTCTTTCCTGTCATTTGTTTGTTTGCTTGTTTTGATTCACTAGAACTCCACTGATTTGCATGTTGCTTTCTTAAATTTGCATAATGCACTCCCTCAGCCCTCTCTCTTCAGCGTCCCCCACTGCCAGGGAAAAGTGGCCGGACTCCCCTGCGTTGCAAAGGCACACAAAGGAAAGCTTCATTTCCACAAACGTGATTACAATGAAGTTCTTTGATGCTCCGGAACTGAGAAGAATTTTCTCCTAATTAAAGGGCCAGGGTGAGGAATTGTTATCAAGCCATCCCTTCCCTAGTGTGGTCACTGGCCATTGGGTAGCTTAGAAGCAGAGAGCGGGTGGGCCAAGGGCCGGGCAGAATGTCCTGTCCTTGGAGGGAAGTTTCTGAACGATCCATCTGGGACAGAAATCCTGTCAGTCCCCCTGTGTCCTCTGCACCTCTGAAACACTGCTGTCTGGGGGCTCCCACGCCAGTGCTCCCACGGTAATGCTGTCAGCCGTGCTGGGAACTCCTGCCCGCCTGGCTGTCCACAGGCAAGGCTCTGAAAACAGAGCGAACTGCTCACGGCTTCATTTCTGGAATAATGATGACACTGTACACGGTCACCTGATAGTAATCTCTCAAAATAAAGTTTCAAAAGGTTCTTTCTCAGGCCTACACATGATTATGATATATGACTCCTGTTGAGAATTAAATCGTGTGTGCCCAGCCCTCAGCATCTCTCACATAGTGACATGACCTGTGTGTGTCTCCTCCCTCCTTGCCTCTCTCCAGCCAAGTAAGTCATCCATTGGCCTTTGCCACGTTCCTTTCACCCTGCAACAAGGAGCCCTTCACAGAAGGGAAAGGCATAAGGGATGGGAACCCAATTTCTCATTGGTTCTCCAGCCACTGCACAAGGAATGGCCAAAAAAGAAAATGGAAGAAATGAAAGTTTTCCCCCAAGGAAAGGGAGAAAAAAAGCTGAAAAAAAGAAGAAAAACAAAGAGAGCTTCCTCCAGGCCACTGCTGTGGGAGCTAACATGGCACGAGGAGCATGAGTCACGGGTTTCTTTCCTGTGGGAGAGTGGAAGCCCATAGGCCTGGCATGCAAGCTGACCTGGGGGACCCTTGGCTCTGCCACATACTCTCCGTGTTGTCTTGGCCAACATGTGCAGGCTTTCAACCTGAGTTTCTGCATCTCTCGAACTAGGATGATGGGTCCAGCGTTGCAGTGCAGCAGGTTAGGCAACCACCGGAGACCCCAGCATCCCATATCGGAGCACCAGTTCAAGCCTCAGCTGCTCTGCTTCCACCCAGCTCCCTGATAATGCACCCGTGAAAGCAGCAGATGACGGCCCTAAGTGCTTGGGCCCCTGTCACCTATGCAGGAGACCCGGATGGAGTTCTTGGCTCCTGGCTTTGACCCAGACCTGGCTGTTGTGGCCATTTGGGAGAGTGAACTAGCAGATGGAAGATTCTCTCTCTCTCTCTCTCTCTCTCTGTGTGTGTGTGTGTGTGTGAGAGAGAGACTCTGCATTTCAAATCAAGTAAATTTTTAAAAAGAACTCTTTAAAAAAAAATGGAACAAGAAATACAATTGAGATGAGAGCACTGTAACATCCCTGTTTACTACACAGAGCGATGGAGAGGATTTAATCATTTAATCTGTTGTTTTTGAGAGGAGCCCATGTACAAATTCATAAGCCTGTGCCCTTCATGCTTTCCATTGCCTCTCACAAAGTAACTGCAAAAGGAGTGTGAATTGTAGTGTACTTTTTGTTGGTTTATTCTGTTGTTGTTTGGACATTCTACTGCATGTTCAACCTGCCCTACATAAAGCACAACATATAAAGGCATCAACTGGTCTACCCTGTCTAGGTCTCCCTAGTCTCACCAACCCCCTGCCCCTCACCCATCCATAGGCCTGCTGTTAGGGTCCCAGCTGGCTCCCCATTGTGGTAAACAAAGATCAGAGTGGACCATCAATTTTCAGGTCATTCACTTGAATTTTTCATCTTTTTGAATACAGCAAATCTTTGCAGTCTTAAGGATCTGCTACAGTTTAAATGTTTGTCCCCCAAACTCAGGGGCTGGGTCCCCAAAGTCTTGAGTTAATAATACTAAAAAGAAGGGAGCTTAAACCAAGTATGGTATGCAGAGGTGGGGTCTTTGGGATGTGATTGCTTTGGGTCATTAGGGTGGAGCCTCCATGATTAAATCCTGGTGGCTTTATAAGAGAACACATAGACAAGGACACACACACTCGCTCTGCCTTTGTGATGCCTCGGAACTCTGCCAGCAAGAAGTGTATCCCTGGAGGCTGAGCCAAAGGAGTCCACCTGATCTTGGACTGTGAACCTCCAAAACTGTGAGTCAACATAAGTCCTTTTCCTTTGTAAAGTTAGCCTACCTCGGGCATTTCTTTACACTGACAGAGCACTAGCCAGTACAGTAACTCAACACACTGTTTTCAGATATCAAAGACAATGATTCAGCTGCTCTCCTCAGGTCTCTTCTTACCTCCATCCATGTGACTAAACCCAGGGGGTGTTTTTCTATTCTCATCTTATTCAACTGCTCAACCATATTGACCACATCATCCTTTCTAGAACACTCATTTTTCTTGGCTTTTCTCACACCACTCTCTGCCAGTTTCCTTCACCTCAGTGCCTTTGTCCTCCTCCTCCTCTGCTATTGCCACTTCCCCTCAGTTTCACAAGTTGGTATTCCTCAGGCTTAGACTTAACCTCCCTCCTTCCTTTCTTTCCTTCCCTCTTCTATCTGTCTATATTCTCTCCCTAGGTGACATCATCATTCTCAGTGTTTAAACTTCTGCATATGCTAATGAGACCTAAATTCATAACAAGTGCAAAGGAGTGCCAACTCATACCCAACTTCTCAGAAATCTATATTTACATATCCAACCACCTAGTTGATGTTCTTCAGCTGAAGGTCTCAGACATTTCTCAAATATAACATTTTCAAAACAAAAACTTTGATTTCTGGACCCCCAAACATGCCTTTCCTCCTCCACACAATCCAGAGGTCATTCCTTGTACTTCACACTCCTGCACACCTACACCTAATCTATCAGCAAGTCCTACCAAGCCACTCTAAACAAGTGTCACAAATCAGTCTCTCCCAGCACCATGCCAGTCCAAACCACCACCATCTCACACCTGTTCCACTTCAACACCTCCCAACTGATCTCAGTGCTTCTAATCTGTTCCCCACTCCACTCAGTTCATTCTATGTACAGTAGGAGAGTAAATTATAATATAAATCATATCAACATTGAGCATAAATTGGATGTCACTCCCTTGCTTAAAATTCTTGAATGGATATGGCTGTTTGGTCTAGGGGTTGAGATGCCTGCATCCTACATCCAAATGCCTGGCTTGGAATCCCAGCTCTGCTTCTGACTCCAGCTCCCTGCTGGACCTGGGAAACAGTAAGTCACGACTCATGTAACTGAGTTGCTGTCACCCACGAGGGAGACCTGGTTTGAATTCCAGGCTTCAGCATGGCCCAGCTCTAGCTGTGGTGACATTTAGGGTGTGAACCAGCAAATGAGAACTCTGTTTCCCTATCTATCTATCTATCTATCTCAACTATCTATCATCAATCTTTCAGCCTCTCAAATGAGAAAATAAATAAATGTTTTTAAAGTTATTTAATGGCTTTCTATTTCATGTGGAATAAAATCTAATTTCTCTACCCAAGCTATTGGGGCCAGCATCATCTGGTCTCTGCCAATCCCCTACCTCATCTCACATCAGGCTCTCTCTTTACTCAGTGAGTTCCAGCCACACTGATTTCTAAGTTACCAACACACACCCAACACTTTCCTAACTCCGTATCCCTGCAGTAGGTTTTATCCTACCTAGCACCTCGCTCCTTTACTCCTTTTCACTGTTTCAGTGCCACCCGCTCAAGAGGCTTCTCCAAAAACCCTATGTGAGAACCATTTTCCTCATACACTTTTAGTACTTTCTACTGTAAAGCTCTTTCTTTGTTCCTTTATTAAACTTATCATAAATTTCGATCATTTTTTCTGTTGAAAATTTTTCTGATGAAACGTATTTCTTCTGTGTCCTTCAGTAAAAGGTGAGCCCCATAGACCATGTCTGTCTTGTTCCTCATTACCACATCCCACTGCTCAGCACTGTGGGGTGATGGAATGCAGAACTGAAGAAGCAGAATCTCAATAATATCACCAAGAGTTTTCATAAATCTCTCCCTCAAATTACAGTTCCACTTAGACTTTGAAACTTGGGACATACTTGAGACATTCTCTTCCTATGGAAACTCCTAAATAGCCATCTTTGATTGACTAAGTCCCTTGTAGGTCACACTGAGATGAACAAGAATTAAACCCCTTGGAAAATGACTGAAGTGACAACAATGCATGTTTAATTTGACTTCTCCATGAAGTCCCCTGGTCCAGGGGTGAGGTGTGTCTGCCTGCAGGCTATGTAAGGTCCCTGAAATCACCAAGTCTGGCCCTGCCAAGGCAACTGTAAGCAGAACTCGAAGTTCAATAAATGTATAGAAGGCTAATTTCTAAGTTGATAATTTTATATGGTTCACAAACTGATATAATAAATATCTAAATGGCCGTTGGCAGGAAAAAAAAAAAAGGTTCCCCATCCTGCCTAGGAGCTCTTTGTAGAAGTAACCATCAGCCCAACATTTAATCAACTTAAATAGAGCAAATGTTGTCCAAGTATTGTCTAACAGTCCAAAGGAAGACTCTGAAGAATAACTCTAAGAAAATAAGCGTGGATTAGGATTGTCCCAGGCAAACCAGGACAAGATGCCCTAACATTAGAAGACATCTTTGTTCACCATGGGCCTCAGGTCTTCCTAAAGTTAAACAAGTTAGCACACTGGCTAATCCTCAGATTATATTCAAATGATATGGGCTAAGAGCCTACTCACAAAATCCTTACCTTTTTTTCCCTCTCTGATTACCATCTGTTGTGTATGACAACAAATTAGTGGGAAAGAGAACACAGTTTTAAATACACGGGCATGTAGAAGGGTTTCTTTGGGGAGAAGTCAATAGATATCTTTGAGAGGATTATTTGAAGGAGATTTTTATTCTCTTGGTAAATGACTTTTTGATACATCCATAATAAAACAGTGATATTACTGACCCTTTACCATATACCATATCAAATGTAAAAGGCACTTTCATTTCTAATGGAAAGAATCCTCAGAACAACACCCAGGTGTTTAGTAGTAACCCCTTCATTTGGCAAGGTCACATATAGCTTTTTTGTCAAAAGTCAGAACCAAACCCAGTCCCCTGACTCCCAGTTCAATATGCAATGATGCAGAAATAATATTCAGAATACAGTATCTTTAGAAAAATATTCCCATGTTAATATTTATTGACTACATCATAAATAATATATATTTAGAAAAGCAGCATAAATATTTTATAGGCTGCAGTCCAACTGTCAAGTTTGGAATTAACTCTTTGATCCTGGAACAATGCAGCGAATGCATGGTAGGCTACGCCACACAGGGTTCTGGGAACTCATCCCTAAATTGTGTTTGCATTATCGCAGAGGGACAGATTTCAGGCTGCTCAGCCCTCTCAGATTCCCACTGCACCACTGCACGGGAGTGCAGTCCATGGGGAAGGGGCTGAGCAAAGAGACTGCACATCTCTAGGGACATGAAGCTGTCTCTAAGGGTGAAGCTCAGGCCGCCATAGAGGACTGGAAAACATAGAGGTTATCTGACTACCTGAGCCATAACTACAGCATTTCATTCGTGCTGTGGCCAGCCAGCAAGCATTGCTGGGGTCAGTGGGAAGATCAGGAAAAGCACACAGCGGCACGGGGAACCTGGATGCCCAGGGTTGGAACCATCCCAAGGCTCAGACTGCTGGGGATAGGCTTACTCTGAAGAAATTCCTTTACCCAGTTTTGTTTTGTTTTGTTTTTCCATGTGTGCTGATTGCACCTATCATTTCTCCAGTAGTTAGGATTATAGTGTATAACCCAGCAGGCACAGAAAAACTGGCCTTCAACAAAGAAATGTAGAAGGGATCACCTGTTTCAGACCTTGTACCAGAGCCACTCCTACCCCAGGCAATCGTCAACACTGCTCAGAACCCCACATTTTCATTCTGTGCACACAGTCCCTCCAGCAGAATCTCAGGAGCTCTGCCCAACCATGCATGGGTGCACAATCCCATTCTGCAGACTTTGGTAGCAACCAGAGGTTCTCAGCTCTGCCCACTCCTCGAATTTCATGCTCTTTTAGTTCGCAGTTAGAGAGAAATTCTAACTTTGCTACAAAAAAAAAAAAAAAAAAAAAAAATTCCGGACCTGGATCTTTTAATTAAGTGGGAAATCACTGAGTGACCAACCTTGTAGGAAGAGAGAAGACATATGAGGAATGGGGTGGAAACGGCAGCGAAGGCACTGACATTAAGAATGGGGGTCATTTAACCTCAGAGCTGTGTGGCTTGACTGTGATGCATGTGACCTGCGGTGGGAGACACTGAGGAATGACAGTGTGGTGAGGGCGCAGGGCGGGGAAGAGCTGAGTGATGGTAGCAGAGGGGGGTAGAGGCTGCTAGCAAAAACACCATCATGCTCAGGCTGCATTTTATCACCTAGACCATCTGCTGGACGGCTTAGAAGGCAGAGGACCATTTGCTAAGTGACAGACCAATTTCACTTTATTCTAATGCTCAACAAAAGAAGAACTCCACCAAGCAGCAGACAATAACAGCAGACTATTTTGCCACTTTTCATCAAGCAATTTATGTGATGTTTTGAGTCCCGTAAGCATTATTCTTGCATTATGTTTATACTTTGATAGCATCTGTAGAACAGAAAATGTGTCCCTAAATATTAGATGTCATTTTAAGTAAAGTGTTGTTCATTAAATCCGTTGTAGACACTGCTTCGCCTGAATGTGTTTAGCTGCTATAGACAGCTCTGCATAACTTCTTCCACCTCTTTGGGCTGCATCTTCTCCTGCACGTGACCACAAACTCCTCCTGACTGCCTGTGGCAATGGGTACAGCTCAGGGTGGTCCCCAGGACTGGGACCTTGCCTTAAAGCTGGGCTACCTGGGGCTTTAGACAGCTGATATGCACATCTCAAAACAGAAGCCAAGTCCTTTGAAATTCTGTAAGCCTTGGACGTGTCTTCATCATTGTCTCTGAGAAACACATGCTTACTCTCCTGTAATGGTGACTATTGCTTCAGAACAGACTGACTTTTTCCACGTGTTTCAATTGATATCACTGTTGCTAACACACACTGACACCTACACACCCCCCAAACAGAGATAAGAACTCCTTCTGTGTGATGCTTTGGCTTGATCCCCATCACATTCCACTATTCTCTTTTTCATGGAGACATTTGCACATAACTTATAATACCAGATTTGTAAGTGATTTGAGGATAAACTGTTGTGTTTAGGCAAATGTACAAGTGTGCTTTCTTACCCCATGCTTTTTTATCTTAAAGAAAGAAAAATTATCCACCAAATTGGTGTGACGGTGAACGCATGTTGAGATGAACACAATTAACAACTTCTTGTAGATAAACTATTCAAGGAGCCCAGGCCCAAGCTGGACTCCCAGTCGGATGGGCCACTCAATCCCAGTGACGTCAAGGAGAGCTCCAGGATGGAGCTAGTACCACCCAGCCGGCGACATAACCGTGACACCACTGTACCGATGGCCAGGATGGGCCTTGATAGAAATACTGTGAAGACATCATCTACTGGTTATTGAGACGGGACACTGACGCCAGCTCTCATCCAAAACCCACGCGTGAAGGTGGCGTTCCTGAAAGTGCCGCCCTGCCCCACCCTGCTGAGAGAGGCGCACAGCTCCAGGAACACGGAGCTTACTGGTTTCTGCACAGTTGGGTTCCTTGATAACAGGAAGCTTTTTGCTGGACTTCATTGTTACAGGCTGTGAAAAGGTTGCTTTTTCAACCTGGCCCCTCCAACTCAGCCAACAGCTTGTGATCTTAGATTTAGTCTTGAACAATCTGGCCAGGCCAGAGCAGGGTATGAATGGGTACTTCCTATGTCCATGAGTCCATGAGTTCCTTGAGGTCCAGGACGTGCCTTATTAAATCAGTACATACAGTGTTGAGCATACACTAGATGCTCAGTAAGTACTTGTAAAAGTTAAATGTTGGCTTTTAGGCAAGAGTTTTATATGTGGGCATTATGGCTAGCAATTTTATCAGAAGCTTTGATTTCTGGAGCCAGCATTGTGGCACAGCATGTCACGCCACAGCCTGCAACACCAGCATCCTACATGAGTGCTGATTCAAGTCCTGGCTGCTCCACTTCCTATCTAATTTCCTGCTAATGCACCTAGGAAAGCAGAAGATGGCCCAGTGCTTGGGCCCCTGCCACCCACGTAGGAGACCTGAATGGAGTTCCTGGCTCCTGACCTCTGCCTGCCCCAGCCCTGGCCATTGTGGTCCTTTGGGGAGTGAGCAAGTGGATGAAAGATCTCTCTCTCTCTCTCTCTCTCTCTCTTTCTTCCTCTCCCTATCTCTGTAACTCTGCCTTTCAAATAAAAAAAAAATCTTTAAAAAAGAAGCTTTGAATTCTGTGACATGCAGCAATATATTATCAGGCGTATTTCAATTCAGTCGACTTTGTTACATCAAAACTTGTGTGCTAGAACCTGGGTAAACACAGAACTAAAATTCACTCTTATCCTGAAAGCTACAACTCATTAGAGAAATAGGTCATCTTACGAGGTCAAATCCATGAACACAGTATTTGGTAGTAAGATATGAGTCCAGTAGGCACAAGGAGCATGGAAGAAGGACATTTTAGCTTTCGAGGCCTCATAAATGTTACTTGCATGAGACAGGAAGTCCTGGTGAAGTGCTTTATCATGATCAGCATTTAACCCACAGCATGGCATCCAGAAGTTTCCAAATTCCACTTTTGAAACAATAACAATGGCTAATGTTCTTTAAGCTCTTTCTGCAGCCCAGGCACCATGCTAAATTGTGTTGGGACACATGTCACTCACCCATCAGGGAAGCTCTATGAGGGAAGTACCATTGCTGTTTTCATTTTATAAGTGGAGAAAGTAGGGAATCTAGGATGTCTTAGTCCATTTGCTGCTGCTATAACAAAATTTATAAAGAAAAGAAATTATTTCTTTCCTACAATGCTGGAGTCTGGGAAGTTCAAGACTGAAGGACTGCATCCAGTAAGGGCCTTCTTGCATCAACAAAACACCGTGGAGGACGTCACGTGGTGAGAGCACTTGGGGATGGGGAAGAAGATGCTCAGAAGAGATCCCTTTTATAAGGAAGCCACTCCTTGACAATGCACTCACTCCAGCATTGACAGCGGTGATCCACTGCGAAGGGCGGAGCACTCATTATGTAATCACCTGTTAAGGATCTCGCCTCCCAATACGATCACAACGACAATTAAATTCCAACATGAGTTCTGGAGGGGACATTCAAACCCTGGCAGGAGATTAACGAATATCTCAATTTTTGCAAAGCTAGTACGTGGCTGAGCCAGAAGTTAAATGTAGGGATCTGACAGCAGTGCGCATGTGCTCACCACTGCTAAGAGACCCAACTCACTTCAGCAATATCCTCAGGTCTCTGGGCTTCACCAGGCTTTCGATTTCATTTACAACATTTACATTACTCACTGGTGAGTTGTAAGACTGGTGAAAAGCTGAAATCCAAAAACCTCACCTATTCCATGTCCTAGCCGTAGAAGCAGGTGTAGAGGAAGATGACCGCCGTAAGCCTTGCACACTGGCGTTGGCTGAGCGCCTGTCTGTGCAGGCTTCCCTTCTCTTTCTGCTGCTGTTTGCCTCGGGAGAAGCCTCTTAGTTCAGAATCAGGGCAAGTATCAAGTTCTTCCCAAGGAGCCACAAGCATGGGCCCATTTCAGAACCAAGAACTGGCCTGTATTCAGCTGCATGCCAACCCTCCCAGGCAGCAGCTGGCCCCTCCCTGGCGCCATGTGGTATCTCATCCTCTGCACAGGTAGTCAGCAGGAGGAGTAGACTCTCAACAAAAGCCTTCTTTCCTGCAAGGATCAGCAAACGCTTCTGTAAAGGGTCCTACATTTAGCTTTTGTGGTCCATGCCGCCTCTGTTGTAACAACTGCCTCATTGAGCAAAAGCAGCACCAAGGAGCATGAGGGCTGCGTTCCAAGCACACGTCAAGTCTGGTTACTGAATCCTGGATATTATTTAGTTTCTAGGTGGCCTGAATTATTGCTCTCCTTTTGATTATTTTCCTCTAGTACTTAAAAACGTAAAAGCTAGGGGCAGACATCTGGCACAGTGGTTCAGATAGCACTCGGGATGCCTACAGACCCTATCAGGGTGCCTGAGTTGGATCCCAGCTTTGTTTTCAATTCCAGTTTCCTGCTAATGTGTACCCCAAGAGGCAGCAGGTGATGGCTCTGGTACTTGGGGGCCCTTGATACCCACATGGGAGACCCAAATAGAGTTCAGGGCTGTAGATTTGGCCTGGTCAAGACCCAGTTGTTGTGGGCATTTAAAGAGTGAATCAGTGGATGGAAGATGGATGGACTGATCAATCAACCATCCCCGCCTTTCAAGCACGTTTTAAAAAAGTTAGTGTAAAAGCTGTTTGTTTCACATTGGCCATGCAAAACCATAGCACACCACCAGAACACCAGCAACTAATTGGTACTCCTGAATGCCCTTGGATACTCAGCTCTCCCAAGGGCTCTGGAACCCACCATGGGGCCCAGTGTTTGGCACATGAGGCCTGCTGGCAGAGGGAGCTAAGCTAATGAGCTCTTCCGGGCAGCAGTGAGCGTGTCATTAGGGGGCACGGGCAGGGCTGAAGTGAGCAGGGTGGAATTTGTGATAGGAAGAAACGCTCCCGCTCCCAATCCTCGCAGCCACTATCCCTGACAGTAAGAATAGCAGGGTTGCTCGTGTGTCAGACCAGGTTCCCATGAATCGCAGACAATATTAATGAGCATCTCCGCAAAGGCTCCCTGCGCTGTTTGCCAAGAAATAATCCTCACCCTGACAATAGCAATTAACAGTGAATGTTCTCTTTCGTTGAAAAAAAAAGGTGTTGGAAACTGATGCGTGTTTTGTAGGTTAGCTGTCATTTGCTAGAAAACAGAGGTGGCTTCCGGTGATCCTGCTGATCTCAAGTTTTCACTTACTGCCTCTGAGAATTCCAAGGGTTCAGGGGCTCCCTGCTTCTTCTCTCTAAAAAAGTGGCAAAGAGGTAAGATTCAGAAGCATCAGAGAGCGGCTGGCGGCTCCACTGGTGTCCTGCCCCCTTGCCTGTAGCAAGTCAGGGCGTGAAACTGGCTGGCTTCTGCCTGCAAGACTGCTGCCTCTGCCTGAGGAGCCTCTCTGGCCCTGAAGCTCTCCTGTCCACCCCTGCCACAGGCTGGAAAAAGGGGAATCAACACCCCCAGAAACAGCACTCAACTGGCGGGCAGGTGTGGGTGTGCAAGCACCCCAGCTCCCGCCCCCTTGGTGAGAGAACACTGAGGCCAACGCCCTGCCCTGGCCCACAGGTTCGGTTTCAATTGCGCTGCCTTCCCTCCGCCCTCCCCTTCTCTGCTTGGTCACGTGTCACCGAGGAGTGATTTCCACAGTAAACTTCAGCACACGCTGACCTATAGTGAGAAGGAGCAAACGCATTCCAAATTCCAGAAAACTTGCTCTGCGTTTTCCAGAGAAGGAAAAGCTACAAGGCCCAGTGTAACCTGGGCCTCTGTTGCCTGTCCGACCTCACCTCCTTTTCTTCTCCACTTAGATGGCTCCATTCCAGCCACTCTGTCCTCCTGGCCAATCCTGAGATATATTTAACTCAGCCCCGCCCCATGGCATTTGCTTTGGCCAAGGTTCTGCTGTCGCTCCCCCTCTTCGTGGAGGAACGACACTAAACCCTGCCTAGGCTTCATATCCGAGTCACGGCACCATTATGTCGCTCCCCCTCTTTGTGGAGGAACGACACAGGACCCTGCGCTGTTCTTTCGTCTGCTCGGCCCTCCCCGGGTTTGCTGCTGGTTTTTCCCGGGTTAGCTACCGTCCTTCCACCTCCGTGGAAGGGCAGTTCCCCCTGCCACTTTCCCCACTTCCACGGGGGAGCGGCACACCGCCGGCCGGCTCTCTCGGGGGCTGCTCAGATGTTCCTCAGGTGTTCCTGGTGCATGTTGTCTCTCTCCTCCTTTATAGTCCTCTTCCGCCAATCCCAACTCTGCTACCCACACGCCGAGTATGCTGCTGTCCTCCAATCAGGAGCAGGATCAGCTCCTGCAGGTCATCACTCAAGTTGGCGAGAGGCAGCTGCGTAGAAGTTGTTACTCCCTTCTCAGCACCATATTGTGGGAGAGCAGATGCATAGAATAAGTCTTAATTCCAGTAACAGTCTAGTCCGAGTTGCTCCCCACACTCTGCCTAGAACATTCGTCCTCAGATATCAGGATGAGCCCCTCCCACACCTCTTCCAAAGGGCTGTGTTCGAATGTCACCTCTTATTGAGGCCTTCTTGGACCACTTATCTAAAATTGACAGCAACTCACTCCACCCCGACACTCCCTAGCCCATTGCTCTGCGTTGTTTCCCCACAGCACCTACCACTGCCCAGCATGGTCTGCCCCAGGTTCTGCTTCATGGTGGAAGGAGCTTGTAACCAGCTAGGCTAAAAGTGCCCTTCTTATTTTTTCTTTAAATTTGTACTAACTACATTATTGTAACTTCAGAAACTTGTTCGTTTATTCATCTAACTCAATAGATTGATACATGAAGAGGTCACCTTGAAATCATTGCAGGGAACAAGCATAGAGTAGCTGAGGCTCTGAACTATATGGATTTTTGTAACCTGTGTTTGAGTCCCAGACACTTATTAAAGTATAGCCACGAGCAATACAGATGAGGCAGTTTCAGCATCTGTAAGTTCGCTTTGCAAGATTTTGTAAAGACGAAACGAGACAAGTTGGGCAGAGGTGAACCTAACAAGTGAGCCCATAGCAGGCACTCATCGATGGTGGCTCTTTTGGTTTTTGTCCGGAGCCATTCCGTAAGGTAGTCCTGGTCCTCCAGAGCTTATCGTGAGACTCAGCAGGAAGCTCCTCTCAAACTCAAAGTCCTGACACGGATCTGTGAGCACCTTTCCCTTCCTAATAGACTATTGGTACGCTTGGGATAAGGGAATCATGCCCAGTAAGGTAAAGTACAGTGCTCACTTGCATGCTGTGGCTGCTGGGTCTCTCGTCAGGCGAAGCCTAATGAGGCAGCAGTAGGCAGGGAAGATGTCAAATTTAAGGCAGAACTTGATTTGGGTCCAAAGAACAGTGGGGATGACATTGAACAGAGGTCAGGAAGAGCCTAAGGAACTCACAACAACGTGGATGCTAACAGGCAGGGAACCCTAAAATGGACCAATGAGATTATCGAGGACGCTGGAGTCAGAGAAAAGAGTTTGAGTGTCTGTCCTAGAAGTGGGTGGTATGAGGTCATGGGGCATCGGAGCAATGCCAGTCATGGCAGACATAGCTTCAAGGGGACTTAGAGTCGTTACATGGAGAAGTTCCTCACCTTTCAAGCACCGAACTCCCTTATTTTTGCCACTCCCTTCTCATACTCATTTCCTCTTACCCTTCCCCACCCCAGCAGTCCCTGTGTTGAAACAATGTGTACTTATTTGGTAAAATCCACTTATTTCCCAATTTTTACTCACCAGAAGCACAGAGTTGTCCACTGGGGCTTCTCATAAACATAAGATGCCCAAAGCTTTTGTGGCAAGCTATGAACAATAATTATAACCAGGAACCTCTGTGGAATGACACAGAACCCACCTCAGGGTTGCCCCACCCAAGGATGGCGTCAATGAGTACTCACACATGGACCCTGCCCTGTGATGGCCAAGGATGCTTCCAGGGGTGCTCACGTCTGGCCTGCTCCAAGGCAGAGGGTGCAAGAGCTGGTAGGGGCAAGTGCCATGTAAGGGGGATGTGACTCCCAAGGCAACACGAACAGAGCATCAGCAGCATCTGCTATTCCTGGTAACTCTGAAGAGTTGGACTTCACCCAGAATGTTCATGCCGGAGCTGTAATAATGCCCCATCGGAGAGGAGCACCAGCTCAAAGCTCATAAGCCACCCTGTTGAGCTCAGAAAGAGCTCCCTTGATGGTGTTCCTGCTCACCTTCCAGATCTTTTGCTTTCTTGCTTCCTGTGGCTCCCTAGATGCTTTGCTCTTGAAGCTAGTACTTCCTTTCTAAATGGTGTTTTAACACCACTGTCCCCAGACAGCTATGGTGTTCCCCTCTGCTGGAACATGCAGGGGGAGATGAGGTAGAAAAGTGTTAGAATTTAAATCAGAAGTGTGAAAACAATACAGGGAAATTCTGCAAGAGCCTGTGCCTCTTGTTCAGTTTCCAGGGGGAGTGATGCTCGTTTTGAGGAGTCTGGTGGCAAAAGGTTCCCTTCGATTCTGCATTCCCTCTCTTGGAAGGGCTCAGAGGACCTCTTCCTTTTGCTCTCTGACTCTCAGACTGAGAGTAAATAAGATGAGGGTAAACTATACAGTGTCATATTTGTGTTCTGACAGATTCATGAGCTCACGATTATTCCATTGATTATCTGTCCAGAGCAACCCACAAGGCCATTCATTCTGCTTCACCAGCCAGACCCTGCCTTGCTTCTCCTAACAGAGTTACTTTCATTTTCATTTCAGCGGCAGATCATGCAGGGGGCACTAGTACAGATGATTCTCAGGTGTCCCCTAGGTGTTAGTTATGATCCTATCACTTCTCCTTGCATGTCTTTCCTCTCCTCTGATTTAACTCAGTTTTTAGGCACTCTATTAGTTACCCCAGATCAGGGCAAACATATGATATCGATCTTTTTGGGACCATCATATTTCACCAAGTATAATGGTTTTCAGTTGCATCCATTTTGTTGCAAAAGACAGGATCTCTTCTTTTTTTCAACAGCTGAGTAGTACTCCATGGCGTATATATACCATAACTTCTTTATCCGGTCAACAGTTGATGGGTATCTGAGCTGATTCCATATCTTAGCTATTGTGAATTGTGCTGCAATGAACAGGGAGTACAGATAGCTCTTTGATATGCTGATTTCCTTTGATTTGGGTAAATTCCCAGGAGTGGGAAGGCTGGGTCATAAGGTAGGTCTATATTCAGATTTTTGAGGTATCTCCATATTGTCTTCCACAGTGGCTGGACCAGTTTACGTTCCCACCAACAGTGGATTACGGTACCTTTCCCCCACATCCTTGCCAGCATTTATTGTTTGCTGGTTTCTGTACAAGAGTCATTTGAACTGGAATGAGGTAAAACCTCACTGTGGTTTTGATTTACATTTCCCTGATGGTAGTGACCCTAAGCATTTTTTCAAGAGAGCTCTTTCAAATAAATAAAACAATTCTTTTGAAAAAATTAAAATAAATAAATTAAAATTAAAAAATGATTGAAGCCATAGCCTGAAACATAAATGTGCTTAAGAGATTACCATTGGGCCGGCGCCATGGTTCACTAGGCTAATCCTCTTCCTTGTGGCGCCAGCATACTGGGTTCTAGTCCCAGTCGGGGTGCCGGATTCTGTCTCGGTTGCCCCTCTTCCAGGCCAGCTCTCTGTTGTGGCCAGGGAGTCCAGGGGAGGATGGCCCAAGTGCTTGGGCCCTGCACCCCATGGGAGACCAGGAGAAGCACCTGGCTCCTGCCATTGGATCAGCGCGGTGTGCTGGCCGCAGCGTGCCAGCCGTGGCGGCCATTGGAGGGTGAACCAACGGCAAAAGGAAGACCTTTCTCTCTGTCTCTCTCTCTCTCTCACTGTCCACTCTGCCTGTCAAAAAAAAAAAACATTTTAAAAATATCTTTATAATTTAATCACACCCCTAATTATGGGCTTTAATATCTTAATTGATATATGCATCCCTCCCTCATCCCCTCTATTTCCTGTATGTCCTGTCCAGAAATTCCACCCTATTAATACAAATACCTTCTCTTCCTCACTTAGTTGCCTAAGTCTTTAATCCATTCCCTCTCACTTGAGTATCTGTTCCCAATTTGACTCCTCAAAATGGCCTTCTTATCCACACCATTCCACTCCCATCTCTAGGTAGGCAGCACAGAACAGATGTTGAAGATATGCATTGCAAGCTAGATAAAACCAGGTTTAAAACACACGTTTTCTCTTTATTAACTGCGTGACCTTAAATAAGTTACTTAAGATACTGAGCCTTAGCTTTTTTGTCTATAAAACGAGACCACACCACCCATTTCCTAGCATCATTTTATTTTCCGTGTCCTAATCTTCATGCACATTCCACAGGTGTTGTAACACCTTTCCCCTTTTGGCATTAAATCAGAGATTCTGCTTATTTTAGTTATTCATGTAAATGAATAATTAACATAAAATGCATGTTCTCCAATCACTATTCAAGGGGAGATATATACACTTCATGCAAGAGAATCCATTTCCAAAACAAAAAAACGCTGGTCTTCCTACTGATGGTGTGCCTTGTCCTTACTTACTCTAGAAATCCCAATTAATTGGTGGTTTAGGAATAAAAAGCTATAAATCCTAAAAATGGATAGATAAATAGATAAATCAATCTTTACATATATTTCTACTAGACAGAGCTAGTCTAGACCATAAGAGGTTCAGCATCTACAAGAAATAACTAGAAAATACTAAGTAAGCCAGGATTCTCGCTAGAATACCATATAGCAGAGTAAAGGAGGAAGAGATCTGTTTGTCTTGGAAACTCTTCTTTCTTGAAGGAACCATGAGCCAAAAGTAAGGAAACCACATTTGTGGACGGCAATAGCATGATGATAGAGTCTTTGATGTTGATCCTATCAACAGCTGAGGTCATGAGCCCTTCTATGTTCCTTCATTCCTCTGGCAGAATTAATGTCAGGTCCTGGATTTTCTATGGAGACCACTAAGGTCTTCAGAGCAGCCAAATGCACCTTTCATCAACTCTCCTTCATGGTGGCCCTAATCTAGAGTCAGAGACACAACTACTTCCATGTCTAGAGGCCCTACTGGGCACCACAAGCTGCAGGTACAAAATTTAGTTTCTAGCTGGCTGTAGGTGACTGGCTCAGCTCCAGCCACTATGCAGGAAACTTGAGGGCTAATGGGAACAATATCTCCTTTTCCCCTTTTACAGTCTAAAAGTGTGCCATGGTTCTGAAAGATCATTTATTCCTTTCAATAAATACTTGGAGGCAAATATTATAATCTTTATGGTGTTTCTCAAGTTCACATAACTGAATGAATATTAATTTGACCTATCTGATTCCAAGGTACATCACCTCTGTTGTGAATTCACCTGTTGATTTGGTCAGTCTTAGAGTTGTGGGTGGTGGTCTTGCTAAAAAAAAAGGGAGGAAACTGTGTTCTCCTGAGATGCTGCCACTTGGATCAGGCATCAAGGAGCGATGTCCCTGTGAGTGATCCTGTGGCTGGCTGGGAGACTGCCTGCCTAGCCCATGCAGGAGGTTATGAGAGCATGGCACACCATGCCTCCCAGGAAAGACCCTGGTTGGGAGCTCAGCACACTGAGACCCACACATGACCTGACTGCTGGCCAGTGACAGGGGCCCCAGGAACATTTCCCCCACCACTATTTCCTGTTAAGGAGCCTTGTACAGCTCCCAGGTGTGGCCCAGACCCATAAGATCACCTAGAAGGCTATGTGAGCTATGTGACCTTCAAGCTGATTGAAGAAGCTTAGAGGCATCATATCAGCTTTATCCTATAGAATTACTGTTAGTTCCCTGAACTAGCTACTCCTCTTTGCCTGCTCTATAAAAGCTTGTGTTTTTTAATAAATGGACATGTTCACTGAAACTGTCTCCTGTGCTTCTTGTCAAAAAATGCCATCACCTCATCAACCCGACAGTGTGGGCCTCGCAGGATGAGCCCACATGTCCTTGTGTATTTTCACATGTGGATATGAAACAATGACTCCCATAGTCCTTCAAACAAGTCTGTGGAGAAAGGCAGGATGACTGTTGAAAAGTGTTATCCATCCAAAGGAGCTACACACCAAGGAAAACAAGAGATATCCTACTAGACAACAAAGACCAAAATCAAGTGAGAGTTAAAACAACAGATGAAACAATTCCCTGAACCACTGATCCTCAAACTTGAATACATCAGAATCATCTGATGGGTTTGTCCCATGTCCAGAATTTCAGATTCAGTAGATCTGAGACATGGATGATAATTTGTAATGCTAACAAGTTCCCAGGAGATGCTGGAGCTGTTGATCAGGAATCAATTGCCTTAGTCAAATGGTAAATGCTGTTTATGGAGGGCTATAGTCTTGTCTTTGTCTCCAGCTACATAGCATTACCCTCAAAGGTACCAGGGTTCAGCTGACGCCGCAGCTCACTAGGCTAATCCTCTGCCTTCGGCACCAGCACCCCAGGTTCTAGTCCCGGTTGGGGTGCCAGATTCTGTCCTGGTTGCTCCTCTTCCAGTCCAGCTCTCTGCTGTGGCCCGGGAAGGCAGTAGAGGATGGCCCAAGTGCTTGGGCCGTGCACCCACTTTGGAGACCAGGAGGAAGCACCTGACTCCTGGCTCTTCGGATCGGCGTGGTGCGCCGGCTGTAGCGGCCATTTAGGGGGTGAACCAATGGAAGAAAGACCTCTCTCTCTCTCTCTCTCACTCTGTCTAACTCTGCCTGTCAAAAAAAAAAAAAAAAAAAAAGGTACCTGGGTTCAAGTCAGAGGTCATTACAGTGACTTGTGTGCCATGACTAAGCAACACCTGCTGCCAGCTGTCAACCACCTCCCAGTGTTCCAGTATCCCAGGAACCTTGACAATCTCCTGATAATCATTCCTCAGAATGATTGGGAAAGAGGCCAGCACTGCGGTGCAGCAGTTTAACGCCCTGGCCTGGAGTGTTGGCATCCCATATGGGTGCCAGTTCAAGACCCAGCTGCTTCACTTCCAATCCAGCTCTCTGCTATGGCCTGGGAAAGCAGTGGAAGATGGCCCAAGTCCTTGGGCCCCTGCACCCATGTGGGAGACCCAGAGGAAGCTCCTGGCTCCTGGCTCCTGGCTTTAGATTGGCACAGCTCTGGCTGTTGTGGCCAATTGGGGAGTGAACCATAAAATGGAAGAACTCTCTTTCTCTCTGCCTCTCCTCTCTCTGTGTAACTCTTTCAAATAAATAAATAAATCTTTAAAAAAAAGGAATGGGGAAAAAAGAGTGTATTGATAAAAACTTGCACGTACTGATATGTCTAACCTTTAGTGTTCTCACGGATAATCAAGGATAAATCAGAATGCTTCTGGCTGCATAATTTTCAACTCAAAACATGGAATTAGAACTATAGTTTTAATTGGCAATAAAAAATAATGGGCTTCACCTCTGTTCCCCACCTCGCCAGCTCCAGCTGAAAAAAGAACACCAAGTGCTAAATCTTTTTATTTGTGCTCTGGGGTTATTTATGCAATGACACAATTACAATGATGTAGGATCCTGAGTCTTTTAAGGGCATCTCTCCCTCAGCCACAATTACGTCCCTCCTTGTACCTGAGTACAGCTAACAAAATTAACTGGGTACCAATGGTGCTCTCTAAAGCTATTTCAATCCCTGTCTGGCTTTACTCCCTGTTGGAGAGCTTGTCAAGGCAACCTGTATCTGAATTTGAGTGAACTTCTCTTCACTTCTACTCCTTCAAGGGGAAATTGAATTTCTTCTGGAGCAGGTTCCTTGGTTGTTTAGAAGGATACAGGTAAGGCGCAGGCAATTGCACATTTATCCTTGAACTTTAAAAAAGCTACAGATTTCAAGAGAAAATATATCTTTTAATCCCTCTACAGCAACCCTTTCTTTTAGTAAATAACTGGCATTTAAAAGAAACCATTATTGAACAAGACTTTGGAGCCCTTTTGTACTTGTTAACAAGAACTTCTCAGACAATGGGTCCCATTGTGAGTATTTAAGAAAAAGTCACATTTAGTCAAAATAAGCAATTATTTTTACTTCTTTTTAAACTTGGTTCACAAGCAGCAAGCTCTACATAATACCAAGATGCATGTGAAAGTCCCATGGTCAGTTTCAGATTTTGAGTACGCCTGGCTCCATGTTTGAGGGAGGGTGGTCCAGGGAGGCTCCCGTAGTGACCACCTGGTAGCACCTGCCAGTGCCCACTAGAGCCCACTAGGGTGACATTGGGAGGAAACCAGCACCACACCCACCACCAAAACCAGTCAACTGGTACCAAGAGGCAAGTTATATCAGTAATAAAAGTAATTAAAAAAAAAAAAAAACAAGAGGGAGATATTTGTGAGTAACCCCAAAAAGAAATATATAGGACCTACATCAAGAAAACTATAAAAGTTTGCTGATAATATAAACAAAGTTTTAAACATTAAGCTAAATATATAATATTTCTAGGTGAAAAGAAAATAGAACAAAAATATCGATTTTATCTACTTTAATATACACATTTATGTAATGTAGTAAAAAATAAATGGCAACAGGATGAGCAGGCTGGAGGTTCACAGGAGAGAGGAAATTAAACCTAACAAAATTTGAAAGTGGGGAACAACCTCAACCAACACCAAACCCTTGTATGAAGTTACACCTATCGAAACCATGCGGGGCTGATGCAAGACGCAACAAAGAACAGAATCGCACAGAGAGCTCTGAAAGCCAAGGTGGATGTAGGCGGAGTTTTCACAAAGGGTGTGAGCGTCGGTTATTTTAAAATATTCAAATTCTGTACTCATACCACACCATACTACAGAATAAATTTCACTTACGCTATCACTACAAAGAAAACATACGTGAGTGTTTGACTCATAAGTGGGGACTTTCAATGCAAAAAATAGGAGAGTATGAAGGTAGCAAATATAATTTAGACTATGTATGAATTCTGAAGCT
Organism: Oryctolagus cuniculus; assembly: GCF_051225735.1. Taxonomy (NCBI): domain Eukaryota; kingdom Metazoa; phylum Chordata; class Mammalia; order Lagomorpha; family Leporidae; genus Oryctolagus; species Oryctolagus cuniculus. Next base: position 82,601,910 of record NC_142880.1, read on the forward strand.
TTCCAGTCAAAAGTCATTCTGCACTAGCAGGCCAGGGTACTTAAAATCCCAGACTTTGTTTTAGAATAAGTCATCAAGAACAAAGCCCTCAGGAGATATAAGTGCACCACAGACTGGATCAGTTGTTAATATGGTGAAGCACTTCTGTTCTACCACACCAATCCCTCCCACCACTCCAAGGTCCAGTAACTAAAGGAATAATGCCTGGCACAAAATGGGCCATCAGAAAGTAGAGCCTCCCCCTGTGTTTGTTCTGATTCCTCAGTGCCAATTCTACTTTTACATCTTTGGAGTATTGCCCCTGCCAAGAGACACGACAAACTGAGCCATTATCAAGGTTTGGTTGACACAGTCACTCCTATGTTGGAAAGAGTAGAGGCCCCATGAGCACAGGTGGAAGGCAGATACCCTTTGATGGATACATAGAGAAAGAACAGGACTTGGCCCACAGAGTACAAAGAGCGACTGGACATCCACAAGGACACGAGGCCCTCATCTTCTAGGGCTAGACCTAGGAAAAGGAAAAAGATGAGAAAAACAGATGTTGCCCATTCTTGAGATGAGACCTCCCAATTCCCTTGTTCTAACAATAGCTGACATGCTAAACGAGTCAACTAAAATCTTTTCAATTCCAGCCCTCCTTCTGGGCCCATTTTATCTGCAGCAAGTGGGGGGGACAGACTTCCAGGAGGATGTGAGTGAGACAGAGAAAACGCAGAGCACAGTGTCCTTGCTGGTCAAAGCAGCTCCTCCAGGTTATGGGGCAAGGGCAGAGGATAGGTAGCACATAACAGGCCCTTGGGCAGCAAGAATGCTAACTGCAAGTTTCTGCTTTATGCAGGGCAGGCCTGCACCAAGCAAATGCTAGTAGCAACTCCACTGAGCAACCTTGGGGAGGGAGTTCCATGCAATGTCACTTTTACAAATCTTGATAGCTGAGGTCTGGCATTTCTTCTTTGTTGAGGTAAGGAGGAACATTTCTTTGATACAAAATAATAGAGCTGGAAAAGTTGAGTTTTTAAGTCAAAGCATTCTTTTTACTTTCCTTAGTGTTAAAAGAGAAAGATTCTAATAATAACATTTTGTGCCAAGAGTCATTAGACCAAAGGATCTGCCTGAAGCAAAATTTTACGGCCAAGTTATGAACCTGCAAACAGAACCTTAACTATTGTGATAGGAACTGACTGTGGTAATAAAAATGAATTTGTTAAATAAAATATGTTTATAATTCACTGGGCTCGGAATCAGGTAGGTGGGAAGAAACCTCCAGTGAGACATTAGGATTTTGCAAAACAGTCAAAGAAGCAGTTTGCTCTGTAGGCAGGTAGAGGAGTGCATGCCCTTTTGTCATTATTACAGTGTGCAATTTCATTTATTCACGGGGTGCCAGGGATGCGTGGCCCTTCCGAGCTGGTAAAACACAATGGACAAAAGCAAGGAAATGAAATGAAATTTTGGCCTTAAAGAGACTGCAGTTGAAATGGGAGAGCAAGTTGAGTTTGGCTGATGACAAGAAACATCCGCAGAACGTTAATGCAATGGAGCTTTTGCAGATCCTGGCGGGTTTTAGCAGTGATTGTTGAAGGAGAAGAGGAAGGGGAAGATACAGATTCCTTTGAAAGCTATTCTGGGCAGTCAAGGCAGTATGAAAGAGAGCAAAACCTAATGAGGACGCCAGAATCTCACTGGGCCTAAAGACGAGACCCAAACAAAGGAAGGAAGGAGGCTTCACATTGCAGTTCCCAGAACTGAAGAAAAACTCCTGGTGAGCGTGGAGGAAGAAAAGACTGCTTAGCTTTCCCCACAAATGGAAGGCCTTGCAGCCACCGTCCATAAATGAGACAAGGACCAATGAGGCAAGAGGGATACGGACAAGAGAATGAAAACTTAGGGGAGATTGCACCCCCAAACCAGCCAAGATGTGTCTAGTTTCAGCAGGTTTGCTATCAAAGCAGGTGTCAAAGAGAAAGAGAGACTTAGGGGGCTGAATCATGTCCCGCTCCAAAAATGCTTATGCTAAAGCTTCAATCCCCAGTATTTCAGAACAAGGCCATCCTCAGAAATAGGGCCTTGCAAGAGGCGATTAAATGAACATGAGGCTCTTGGGGGGGGGGGGGCTAATCCAATCTGATTGGTGTTCTCATAAAAAGAGATTAGGTCATACAGACACCAGGGATGTGCACCCACAGAGGGAAGACGGGGCGAGGACGCGGTGAGAAGGCAGATGTCTATGAGCCATGGAGAGGCTTCCGCAGAGATCAAACCTGCTGGCACCTTGATCTCAAACTTTCAGACTCAAGAACTGGGAGGCTAAGCCTCCCAGTCTCTGGTGCTTTGCTGTGGCAGCCGCAGGGGAAAGGGGATGGGAAGAGTAAGAAGGAGAGGGAGAGAAGCTCATAACAGAAGTAGGCTTAAAACTGATACAGAAACAGAGTTCAATAATCTTAGAAATAATTTTACAGAAAAGAAAATCCAAGGTGAAATTCCTGTGCCAAGTCAGAAGCAGTGGTTATAACACTAAGGTTCAAACTCAGGTCTCCTGACCCTGAACCCTGAGCTGTCTTCCTTCACCCTCCTCGCCTTCCACCTGGCATGGCCTTAGGGGTCGGGGGTGGAGTTAACAGCAGCCGCCACCCTGGTTCTCTTCCACTCATTCTCCTGCTGCAATCAAAGCAGACTTTCTAAAACCCTAATATTAACTTGAACCTCTCTTCCTCACAAGCTCAACAGTCACCCTTTGCCCTGAAATTCAAGTTCAAGCTCTTCCCCAGACCCAATCTATCCAGGAGTGCCCCAGGCCCCCAGACAGGGCGTGCTTCTGTCTCTTCCATCCAGACTCCCTGACTCTTCTGTCTGGGACACCCCCTACTCTCCCTCCATTTGAGAGGCCTTTGGATCTTGCCAGACCACTGCTGCCCGGAACTCTGGGTCGTCTTCCCTTTCTAGATTTTTCCTGAAACCCCAACCCCACCCCACCCCCAATCAAGAATTCATCAAATCACATTGTGATGCAGATTCCCAAAGGCCATAAACTGAAAAAGGGCAGCTAGCTGGTTTGTCTCCAGCTTAATACACATTGAAGAAATCATATGTTGTCTATTTTTTGGAGAGGTTACATCTGAACTGCCTCAAGTTTTAGCGGACCTGTGTGACTCTCACTAACCCATTAGATCCATGTACAAACAGCAGTTGAATAAATTACAAAGCAAGTCAATTCGATGTGCTCTGGTAGGAGGAGGCGAAGGGTGTGGCATAGGGAGGCTGCTGCACCCATCATTTGTTAATCGGACCCCTGTTGGGCCATCTTCACACAATGATCCTCCTCGAGGATGCTGGTGATCCCTAGAAGCCATCCGGGAAATGCGCCTGCTAAAAAGGGCATAGAAAAATCCAAGGGAATAGTGGAAAAGATAAATTTAGCCTCTGGAACAAGGCACAGTGAGTCGTTCGTATCTGCAGGTTACATATCCATGGGACCACACGTGAATAGAAAATGTTCAGAATAAAAGAATAAAAGGTGTTTGTACTGACAGAAAACAGACTTTATTTTCATTATTCCCTAAACAATACAGTAAAACAAATATTTACATAGCATTTACATTACATTAGATATTACAGACAATCTAGAAGTAATTTCAGGTGTATAGTTTTTTTTTTTTTAGATTTAATTTATTTGAGAAGTAGAATTACAGAGAGAGGGGGAGACAGAGAGAAAGGTCTTCCATTTGCTGGTTCACTCCCCAAATGGCTGTGATGACCGGAGATGGATCGATCCAAAGCCAGGAGCCAGAAACTTTTTCTGGGTCTCCCATGTGGGTATAGGGGCCCAAGCTCTTGGGCCATCTGCTGCTGCTTTCCCAGGCCATAGCAGAGAGCTGGATCAGAAGTGGAGCAGCTGGGACTCGAACTGGTGCCCATAAGGGATGCCGATGCCGCACGCAGAGGCTTAGCCTGCAACACCACAGTGCTGGTGCAGGTTATATGTTTTATAAAAGGAGCTTGAACATCTATAGACTTTAACATCCGGAAGGGGTTTCTGGAACCAACGCCTCATGGATACCAAAAGCAACTGTATTTCTGGGGCCAGTCTAGGCCCTTGCCACATCAGGATGTGCTGACATCAACCCCAGGAGGCTCAGGAAGAAGGGACGAAGAGCAGAGGTGGCCTTTGGTTGACAGTCTTCAAACCTAGCCAGCGCCCTGGAGAAGACCGATGCCTTGCTGACTGTCATGAGGCTAGCAAGGAGAGAAGGTAGGGACCGGGATTTGAACCCAGAAAATATGGATCCAAGAGTAACACTACTAACCACTACGACACAGAACAGGATGTACTTTCTGAGTTCTCATGGGCATTGTGGCACAGCTGGTTAAGCTGAAGCGTTGAATGCCCATGTGGGAGTGCTGGTTTGAGTCCCAGCTGCTCCACTTCTAATCTAGTCTTTGCTAACATGCCTGGGGAGCAGCAAATGATGTCCAAGTACTTGAATCCCTGCAACCCATTTGGGCAACCCATGTGGGATGGAATTCCTCACTCCTGGTTTCAACCTGGCTCAGCATCAGCTATTGCAGTCATCTGGGGAATGAACCAACAGATCTCTTTCCCTCTCTTTCTGTCACTCTGCCATTCAAATACATAAATATATCTAATTTGTTAAATGGTGGCTAAGGACCCTAGACTCCGACTTCCTCCCTCCCTGGAACTGCTGAGTTTTGCTCTGGCTTCTCGCACATTAGACATGTGGGAGAGAGCGGTCCAGCCAGCAGGCGCTTCTGAAAGGGAAGATTTTTCTCTCTGCAGGTCTGGATTCCTACCAGTGGAATGTCACCAGTCAGAATAGGCAGGTGGCAAATTTAAGCAATTAGTGAAAATCAGGACTCGCAGTCTTGAGAATAATTAATGTTGTCTTCTAATCTCTTTTCTCCTGGGAAAACTTTGCATATTGCTTAAAAGAAATGTCATCTATGGCTCACTGTTTCCAGCTCCTGACTGTGCATAGCAGCACTTCTCTCTCAGAGCTCTGCAAAAGCATCGTTTCAAGGGTCTTCCCCTCAATCCCCAGCCATGTCCACACATTGCTCTGCAGATAGGACAGCAGATAGGCTGCTGACATGGTGCAACTGCCAGCAATGGGCAGATGTGGCATGGGAAGGGGCAGGAAACATCCTGACCCCACTGTCCCATGGTTCTTCCATTGCCAGCTGGATCCCAAAGGACAGTGATGGGGCCCAACAGAAGAATACAAAGAGCTTCATGGAAATGGTGTTGCCCACGTGTCGGATGGGAAGAAAATTCACAGGCAAAGAGGGGCAGAATTGCAGAAAGGAGAAACAGCAAGAGCAAAGGCAAAGAGGATAAAAATGCAGGAAACAGATGCGGAAGAGGCGACCGCTGCAGGGTTGGGTTTGCGTAAGGGGAGAGTAGGAGCAAAAATGGTATAGGGAGCCTGGAGCTATTTGGTGATGAATCTTTAAGGTCAGTCAAAGAAATGGGTTTAATCTGGGATGCATTAGAGAATCATCGAAAGTTCCTGGAGAGAATTTTGACCGAGTGTGGTTATCTTTAGACCACAGTTCATCTTAGAGATGGTCCAAGGCCCTCGTTTTACAGTAAAGGGAGCAGAAAAGAGAGAGGACATGGCCAAGGCTCCCCCAGAGCTAGAAGTCAGGTCTCTTGCCTCACAGCCCCGCTCTCTCCACACCAGGTGCCTCCTCTCTGCCAGTCCTTCAGTCAGGCTGATGGTCAGCACCCATGCAGTACTAGCCACGGTGATTTTCTATTTGTTTTTGGTTTTGGATTTTTTAAAATCTACCCTCTGCCCTGCCCCCACCTTATGACTGGGGCTTGCTTGGATGGTTAGGAGACTTGAAAAGAACTCCCATTTCTTGGGTAGTTAGCACACCCCAGGTCCTGGTTAATTGCCATGTCCTCATGATATAACTATAATGCATTCTTCACTACATAATAATTGCCAACAATTTCATAGCCAGAAAGAGGTGAGGCCAGGATTCCCCCCTTGTTTTTCTTTTTCCCCAAACCAAGAAAACACAGGTCCAAGCTTGTTATGCGGTAATGCCCAGGGTCCCTTGAAAACTCATGAAATAAAAATCGGTAGATATAACCTGAGCTTCCCACAACTGAACACCAGTTGTCCCCATCACTGACTGGGTGGCCATGGTAGATAAATTGTTGGCTCACACCTGGCAATTCACCTGCCAAAGGACATGCCAGCGAGCACCACTCTGAGATGGGAGCCTTGCTCTGATCCAGGCAAGCAGCAAAGATCCTATGCTTTGCTGCAGACAATCTGCCTTCCCCTCTCTGGGCATACAGAGATCTCATCAATATGCATTTTAACTTGAAGAAAATCAAGTGTGCATGCTGGGCCAAATAAGAAAATGAGAAGGAAGGGGGAAGGGAGGGAAACAGAGCGAGAATATGACTTCCTCCCACCTCCCTATTCAATGGTCATATATTCTAAAGTGGAACTGAGAGGAGAGGTAAGACATTGCCATCCTTAAGGCAGTCTCTGTCCTGGGGTGCTTTTTATAATGACAGCATATCGCCACATGCAGTTAATCTTAGCATTTAAAAATATCTTTTTCACACAATATAACCCTTCAATTCAAACCAACTTCAACTGATTCTGAACAGAAGCAAGCAGTGGGCTGTTCCAATTCTGAAGAAACACTGATTGTGTTTTCTGTTTTTCCAGTGTGGTGCCCTCCTAAAGAATTTTCAAGGGCAATTTGTGCTCTATGACACATGTGCTTTGTATTCTTCCTTTATGCCTAACTTCCAGCAAGATGGAAGTCTACTCTGTGTTCAAATTATTGGAGAGCTCCCCCTGCATCCCCCGTCTCTCCATACAATCTCTCACTTTGGGCTCTCAGAGTCAAAAGCTGCAAGGTGCATGGCAGTAGGAAAGTGGGGATCAATGAAAGACTGCTCAGGGTTCAGGATATGGATTTGTAAAAGGGGAGATGGAATATCAGTCTCCTACCACTCTGAATTTATTCTGCCAGTGTTTTTTTTTTTTTTTTAAGCACCTACTTATGAGCTACATTCTGTGCTAGAACCTCGATGCAGAGGAACTTGGTAAATTTTATTACAGAAGTACTTGCATTTTCTGTCTCATACAGTGGGTGCCAGAGGTTGCATTAGCATTTGCATCATGTGATTGAGTTCACTGTAATCTTAGGTACACTAAAATCATTGGATATATTATGCAAAAACATGAGCCTTGCTATGGTATTGGAAGTTCCAATCTCAATAACTCTAGAGTTGAGATAACTTTAGAAAGTTGCAAACTCTTGGGGCCAGCATTATGGCATAATGGGTTAAACTGCTGCCTGCGACACCAGCATCCCATGTGGGCGCAAGTTCGAGTCCTGGCTGCTCCACTTCTGATCCAGCTCCTGCTACTTCACTTCCACTTCTGATCCAGCTCCTGTAAACATGCCTGGCTTTTGACTCTGCCAACCCATTCGGGAGACCCAGGTGAAGTTCCTGGCACCTGGTTTCACCTTGGGCCAACCCTAGCTGTTGTGGCCATCTGGGGAGTGAACCATTGGATGGAAGATCTCTCTCTCTCTCTCTTTCTCTCTTCCCCTCCCTCCTTCTGTAACTTTGCCTTTCAAATAAATAAAAACATATTTTTAAAAAGTTATGAGCTCTTGCATGCTTTCTGTGTTCACTTGCTATGGAGTGAATGTTTGAGAACCCCCAAAGTTCATATGTGGAGGCCCTCACCTTCAACATGATGATATTTTGAAGTAGAATCTTTGGGAAGTAATTGGGTTTAGATGATATCATGGGGATAGGACCTCCATAATGAAATTAGTGTGCTAATAAGAAGAGGAAGAGACCAGCCGGCGCCGCGGCTCACTAGGCTAATCCTCCGCCTGCGGCACCAGCATACCGGGTTCTAGTCCCGGTCGGGGCGCTGGATTCTGTCCCGGTTGCTCCTCTTCCAGGCCAGCTCTCTGCTGTGGCCCGAGAATGCAGTGGAGGATGGCCCAGGTCCTTGGGCCCTGCACCCCCATGGGAGATCAGGAGGAAGCACCTGGCTCCTGGCTTCGGATCAGCGCGGTGTGCCGGCCGAAGTGGCCATTGGAGGGTGAACCAACAGCAAAGGAAGACCTTTCTCTCTGTCTCTCTCTCTCACTGTCCACTCTGCCTGTCAAAAAAAAAAAAAAAAAAAAAAGGAAGAGACCAGACCCTGCTCTCACTCTTTCTCCACATGCATTTAGGGAAGGCTATGTGAGGACACAGTAAGACAAAAGGCATCAAAAAGTCAGGAAGAGGGCTGTCCTCAGGACCAGAATCTACCCTTGATCTTGGCTCTCCCAACCTCCTGGGCTCTGATAAGTGAACATCTGCTGGTTAAGCCACTCAGTGTGTGGTGTTTTGTTACAGCAGCCTGAGCTGACTAAGACATCACTGAATGCGGTTCTTTCAAAATCTTATTTCAGATGGAGTATGAATCTGTAGTTATAGATGCTGGAAACAAACACTGGAAGGTTTACAAGCATGAAGTGGAGGTGGAAAATAGAATTTGTCTTTGGACGAAACGACACGGTTGGAGAAGAACAACTGGATGAGTTCTAGGGCTGATCAGTTGCCGTAGGGGGAAGGGGAGGTGGAGACTCACATCACTAATCTCTGAACCGCAAACCTTCCGATTTCTACATAAATTCTCCTACTTCTTATTATAAGCTGGGTGAGTGTGGTCAGCCAGAGTCACAAAGGAGCTCATGCTCACTTCTAGTGCAAGTCCTCCTTGAGTGGATTATCATCTTCCTGTGGAACGTGAAAGCACATTTTTGTTGCGTACTCCATATAGGCTCACAAGACTTGCAAAAACAATGCAGATGACCCCATCCCCAGCTTCCCCCAGTGGGGAATCCTGAAAACAGTAGGACACAAACAAAATCAGGAAATGGAAACTATTGGCAAAATACAATTTACTGGACTACAGGTTGGGTCCTTGCTTCAACATTGTGTTCAGGTGAACTATTTGGGGTCCCGAAAGTCTCCCTCATCTTGAGAGATCTGCCGCAGAGGCCATGGAGACCACAAGAAATATGCAGGCGCTAAGAACAGGCACGGGACGCGGTGGCTCCGCCCCGCAGCAGAGCAGACGGGCATTTCTGCACTGACAGTGGGACTCTGCTTCAGGCTGAGCAACAAGAAGGAATTCTGAGCCACGACAGCCATGATGGTGGCCTCTTGCCCCGGCTCACTGCAGTGCTTCTGATTCTGCTTTAGGAGTGAGACGCGCGCAAGTGCCGACCAGAAGATGGGCACAAAGAAACCTCCTGAGGGGTTCTCTTGATAACCCGAGAAAGTGGGACACATAGCAGAAGGAAGCACCTTGCTAAAACCAGGGTAACTGAAGAGAAATATGTATATATGCTGCCCCTGAACTCCCTCAGTCACCTCCTCTCCCTGGGATGTGGGGCGTCTGACACACAGAGCCTCCCCTCTTCCTTCCTATCCCACCTTGCATGAGATGAGATTTCTCCTCTCAGGGAAACTCATCAGCCCTATAGCAAAGGTGTGCGGTGATAGTTTGCTGCCTCCAACATAGCAGCTGGGTATCCACGCCATAAGCCCCACATTCACAGCCAGGGCTTCTGGTTACTATTTGAGCTCCTCATTCTCGAGTGTGTGTGGATGGTCAAGACCTTCAGTATTTGAGGAAAGCCCACAAGTGAAAGCTCCTAAAATTTCCAGGAAAGTCTCAAGATTCCACCAAGAATGCTAAGGTGGGCAGAAAAGGAATGTTCACAAAATCTGTAATCAATATCTTCAGAATACTCAGAGAAGATAACGTATCCATGAAATACAACAGAATGTGGGGCCCGGTGCCATGGCATAGTGGGTAAAGCTCCCACCTGCAGTGCTGGCATCCCATATAGGTGCTGGTTCAAGTCCCAGCTGCTCCACTTCTGATCCAGCTCTCTGCTATGGCCTGGGAAAGCAGTAGAAAATGGCCCAAGTACTCAGGTCCCTGCACCTGTGTGGGAGTCCCAGAAAAAGTTCCTGGCTCCCGGCTTCAGATCGGTGTAGCTCCGGCCATTGCAGCCATTTGGGGAATGAACCAGCAGATGGAAGATATCTCTGCTCTGCCTCTCCACAACTCTGCTTTTCAAATAAATAAATAAATCTTTAAAGGATACTTGAAAGTCTGTGAATAGGAGGAATTTTTGGAAATTAAAAATATTACAGCAAATATTAAAATCTATAAGCAGATCAGAAAACAAAGTTGAAAAATTCTCAAAAAAAATTCTCAAAAAAATACAAAAAAGGACAAGAGATAGAAAATAGGTAGAATAAGATAAGAAAACTAAATTGCTTCAATTAAGCCTGAAATACTCCACATTCCTCTCTTGCCCTACACCCTCCGGGAACTTAGCAGTTTACGAACAAAAGTTAGATCCTTACTCGCACAACATCCTGTATGACCTGGCCCCTGGCACCCTTGGGTCTCATCTGGCACTGCTGTTCTTCACTGCCTTCACCCAGCTCGCTACTTGAGGCACGTGCCCTGCCTGCTTTCCGCACCTGGCAAACTCTTCTCACAGCCAACGTTGGTGGGGGGGCTGCTGGGAACCCACAATTCTGCTGCAAGGAGGCCATCAGGGCCAAAGGCCCCAAGCTGGCACCTCACTAGAGAACCCTGGGCACGAAGCCATCTCCCCAGCCAGAGGGTGCTCAGTGCTTCACCTAAGAATGAAAATCCAGAGGACAAATGACCAGATATGAGCTTAAATCAACTCTGAGTGAATACCCAGCAGCCTCTCTCTCCTGTTTCGCCATCTTGCTAGTTAACTTTCATCTATACAAAATGTTAGGCATAGAACTCTCCAAGTCAAAAGCCACCAGCGGCTTGCCCTTGTCTGCCACAGTCCGTAACTCCTCTGCCCAGCACTCCGTGTCTTCCATTGCACACACTCAACCTCCCTTTCTTGCTTTCGCTCAATGGCTCCTCTGCCTCGTAATTTTCTAGTTCCTGCTTTCTGACTTTCCCCCCACAATCAAGTTTTTGTACCTCCACACCTCAACTCTTCTTGTGAAAGTCACCACAACCCTGTATTCATTGTCAAGGCCATCTCAACGGCCATAAATCCATCCCTGGTCTCACCAATCAGATGTGACTTCTTCCTTTGATTTTCATTTGAATGAACACCTCTTTTTCTTAAATCTTATTTATTTGAAAGAGAGAGAGATAGAGAGAGAAGAAAGAAAGCAAGCAAGCAAGAAAGAAAGAGTGCTCTTCCAGCCCCTGGTTCACCCCTGGAATGTCCCTAACAGAGTTAGGGCAGGCCAGTAGTCAGGAACTCAATCTAGGTCTCGCATGTGGGAGATAACAATGACTTGAGCCATCACTGCTGTCTCCCAAGTACGCATTAGCACAAAGCTGGATCAGAAGCACAGCTGAGGGACTGCGGTTTTGGTGCAGCATGTTAAGTCACCACCTGCAATGTTAGCATCCCACCTGCAATGTTTGCATCCTGGCTGCTCCACTTCCAGTCCAGCTCCCTGCTAATGTGCCTGGGAAAGCAGGGAACAATGGCCCATGTGCTTAGATCCCTGCCATCATGTAGGAGACCCAGATGAAGTTCTGGACTCCTAGCTGCAGCTTGGCTCAGCCCTGGCTATTGCAACCATTTGGGGATTGAACCAGCAATGGAAGATGTCTCTCTGAGCTGGTCTCTATTCCAGGGACTCCAATATGGGCCATGTGCCTCCCAAGAAGTATCTTCAACTCTGCACCAAACACCTGCCCCAACCTCCCTTTGGGGATATTTCTGGTTTCACCTTATATTTTAGTTACATTTCTCATGCCTTAAACCTCTCTCTAGACTGTGGGTTCATTAAAAATTGAGGGTACAGCTTAGTCATTTTTACCACCTCCGACTGATGTTACACAATGCTGTACCCATGATAGGCAATGGAAGATTCCAGAAATCCTGAGTTTTGGGGTCCTCTGAAAGACAAGCTCTGACCATGCCTTTCCTTACTGAGTGTCTGGAAGCATTAACCATTCATTGTGAAACAGCCAAAGTTAAAAGTTAGAATATTTTACTTAAGGATTCAGATTCCGATATTCACTTTGACTATTGAAAAAGCAAATGACACTCGACGTGGGCCATCATAGCAGCCATCAGCAAGGGCAAGTTCATGGCTGTCCTCTTTTGACAGGGCATGGCTGCCACAGCCCACTTCAGTCCTCTGGGCCTGCCTCTCTTACTTATGTCACCCACTGAGCCCTCCAGGTGTTTGAATTTTTAAGCCCTGGTCTAAATCATGTTTGGCCTTTGCCATTTCAAAAGAATCTTGTATTTGATGTTGCTCAGAACAAAACCCCTACACTTAAAGCCTTGCAAGTCATTTTTTCAAAAATGCGCTCCTCTGAACACTAACGCTTAGAATCCTGAATGATTTCCCGATGTACTTCTTCTTCCTGAAAAGGTGTCTCCAAGCACCTTTAGAAATTGTAAATCGCAGCACACAAAGGCAGCATGAAAGTCACTTCAATGAATATAAAAATAAAACAAAATTGTAGCATGTGAAAATGTCAAACCCTCATTAAAATACTAGAAATGTCATTGAATGAAAGAAGCTTGGAGATTCACATGGTTAAACTGAGACCGAGGAAACTTATGCACAGATTTTTAATACATAATCAAGAGGAAAAACTGAACTGGGAACTGTGAGGAAAATGATTTTGCCATTTGTACCCCCAAAACATAGTAAATAAACAATGAGCACAGATATGTTTTTATTCTTTGCATACAACAGCAGGTCCCCAGAGCTGTGCTACAAGTCAACAGTGCGTATTGTATTGAGAAAAAGAACTCACTTTATTAAGCAGCAAGAACAAAATCCTCCACAAATGTCTTCTCTAATAGAAATCACCTTCATTGCTAATTTGGAGTTTGGCGCAATAGCCTTTTATTAAACTATTTACAATCAGCACTTCACACGTCAGAATACATCATCATAAATCAAGCCCAGGCTATTGCATTAGCCTCAAATAGACTCAGTTAGAGAACCTCAATAGAGATTTTTAATGCTCTTTCTTCCAATTTTACCCATAACACCTTGCAATGCAACTTAATTTAGATATTGAGTCTTTCATAAAAGTTCTATCTTAACTAACTCAAATAATACTGTTAGAAAACTTAAATAAAAACAAACCATGACTGGGGGATAAAATTAATAGGGATAGTCGAGGGATCCCAGATACATCTAAAGCGAAAAGAGAAATCTATGGGATGCCAATAAAGAAGTGAGACAGTAGGGCAGGCTCCTGTGCTGCAGAGCAAGGGACTGTGGGCCCTGGCTTGAATAAACAGAACAGAGACTGTGGAGGAGCACATCTATAATGTAATATACAAAATGGGCGTTTATAACTGCATTTTACAATTATCTGTGAGTGTGTATTTCTAGCCAGGTAGGATAATTTATTGGCTAAGAGCACAGGCATTGGAATTAGATTTCCTAGTGATAGAGGACAAGTTTCCTTATCTGTAAATTGAAAATACAAGTACCTACAAGAGATGGCTGTTGTGGGGTTAAAGGAGCTAACGCATACAACACAGTTAGGAAGACATGGTTGTGCCACCATCCTTCATGTTGGCGTCAAGGCAGATTGATATGCTGAAAAAGTCTAAGCAGATATTAAACTTCAGAACAAGTACATTCAATCCATTGACTTACTCCTTTGGGAATAAGGAACTTACATTGAACCAAGCCATAAAACAAAAATCCAACATCACTGAGCAAGGGAATAAAAAAGATCTTTCAAGAAAAAAAAAATGAACAATTGCTTCTTTTTTATTCAAGAGACAGAGAGGCAGAGACATACAGAAGGAGAGAGCTCTCATCCTCTAGTTCATTCCCAAATGTCCACCAGGGCCAGACTCGGGAGCCAGGTATTCTATGCAGGTCTCACATGTGAGTGACAGGAACCGAATCACTTGATCCAATACTGCTGCCTCCGGAGCCTGCCTTGGCAGGAAGCTGCAGTCAGGCACTCTGATGTGGGATACAGGCATTTTAACTGGCGCCTGAACCACTCAGCTAAACACCTAGCTCTAAGTGAACCAGTTTAAACCACAACTGACCTAAAACTGTTGGACTAGAATAATATCCAAATGTTGCCCAAACTAAAGTAAAACAATTGTTTAGTTAGGCTCAGTTGGGAGAGAAATGAAATGGAAAAAGAGAAAACAGCTGTAGAAACTCAAATGACTCACTTGTTACTCAGGACAATCAGCCAGTCCTTTCTCATTGTTTCCATGCTCCACGTTCTTCTTTAAAGATTTATTTTATATATTTGAAAGGCAGAATTACAGAGAGAAAAGGAGAGACAGAGGGGGATCTTCCATCCACTGGTTCATTCCCCCAATGGTCAGGCTGAAACCAGGAGCCGGAAACCCCACCAGAGTGTCCCACGTGGGTACAGCGGCCCCCAGCACTCGGACCATCTTCTGCTGCTTTCCCAGGAGCCTGAGCAGGGAGTTAGATTGGAAGTGGAGCAGCTGGGACCCGTGCTCATAAGGGATGCCGGCATCACAGACAGAGGCTTAACCGGCTATGCCACAACGCTGGTCCCCCGTGTTCCATGTTGAACCCTCAGTGTCCACACTCTGGCTTTTCCAAGTAGCGTTGACCATAACAAGTCTCATTGTGGGGTATTTCTGCCTTTTTCCTACCTTGCATGGCAGTACTCCACGGTACCAGCACAAATCTGTGATCAGAGGAAACGAGCGGATGCCTGAAGGCCAGGTCGTTTTCAGAAACCACTGAACAGGCTCTGTCAGTTCTAGTGAGAACCAGTGGCTTCCGATCAGAAACAAAAGGCTCAGCATTCACAGACAGCAAAGCTAAGTCAGAATACAGGCAAACCGACGAGAAACAGCAGGGAAGCAAAACTAGTGTCAAAAGCTCCAGGCCATCAGCCGAGGGCGAGGAAAGCCAGAAGAGAGCACACAGTAGGAGTTCAATAGATGAACGAATAATTGAGCGAAAGAATGGTCTTGGAAGAGCAAGCAGTAGGACAGGGATAAGGTGTGGAGAGGTGGGCGTGGTGAGGGAAGACCTCCATAACAAAGGGTTTACCTGAGAGCAGTAGGGAGCAAAGGGGGACTGGCATGGCCAGCGAGACAGATGCCAGTGTGGGTACCCCAGGAGCACCTTGCTGGTCTTAGTAGAGAGTAATGAGCGAAAGGAACCAGCAGTCACTGATGACCCACAGCCTCCCTTAAACCAGCCAGCTTCTTCCTGGCTCCTTCTTTCCTTTCTCAAGCGCAGACCTTGGGAACTCCACGTCTGACATTTCCAGCCCCGTCTCACAGGGCTTCCACGTATAGTCTGTCATTCTCTGGGGTCTGCATTCTCTGGGGTCTGCATTCTCTGGGGTCTACAGTACTGCATTCTTGTCCCTACTTAGAACAAAGGAAAGAGAGAGGGGGAAGGGAAAAAAGAGGAAGGCACTTTTTCACAGATTTAAGTTGAGCTTTGTTGAAAGAGGAAAGCTGAGACTGTGTTGAAGAGAGAGAATCTGTCTCTATATCTAGTCTGTGTTCGTACTCCTCACCCAGCTTTTCCTTAGAACAGAGGTGGTGAACAGGTGGTGCTCCCAGCCTCCCCTTAGCACTGAGCCACTCGTGTCTCCAGTTGCTGTAATACTGGCTGCTGAGAGCTTGTTGGAAATAGTCTGGGGCCACAGGGTCATGCCCTTCCCAGGGACAAGCCCCCAGTGATCGCTGATACAGTGAGACAAAGATGCGAACTTCTTGTCTCAAATCCAGATACCTCTGAAGGCCATGCTAGCTCTACAGTGCTTCACAGCACTGCCTGGGCCCCAGCTGCAATAGCATGGCATCTAAGCTTCTCCCTCCACCAGTCCTGCTCTCAAGACCCCACAGGCGGGATGGGCACTTGGCACAGCAGTTAAGACACTGGTTAGGATGCTCTCATTCCATTTTGGGGCCTGGGATTGAGTCTCGGCTCCACTTTTGATCCTAGCTTCCTGCTGATGCACACCTTGGGAGGCAGCAGGTGCTTCGGTCCCTACCACCCAAACAGGATGCTTGGACGGATTTCTTGTTCCTGGCTTTGGCCTGGCTTAGCCCTGCAGGCATTTCAAGAATAACCCAGCTGATGGAAGATTTCGCTTTCTGTTGGCCTTTCTGTGTCTCTCTGCCTTCAAATAAATAAATAAAAGTAAATAAATTTTAAAGATTTCTTTATTTATTTGAAAATCAGCTTTACAGAGAGAGAGAGAGAGAGACAGAGGGAGAGGGAGAGAGAGAAATCTTCCACCCACTGATTCACTCCTCAAACAGCTGCAATGGTCACAGCTGCACTGGTCTGAAGTCAGGAGCCAGGAGCTTCTTCCAGGTCTCCTTTGTGGGTACAGGGGCCCAAGGACTTGAGCCATCTTCTGCTGCTTTTCCAGGTGCATTAGTAGGGAGCTAGATTGGAAGTGGAGCAGCCAGGATTTGAACCAGTGTCCATATGGGTTGCTGGCACCACAGGCAGAGGCTTCACTCACTATGCCACAGCACTGGCCCCAATAATTTTGTTTTTTAAAAGATACCCAACAGTTAGCACACGCTTCTCTACTTTGGAGTCTGTTTCTAGGGAACCAAACTAAGACAAGGGACACCTTGCTTGGGGGACACTTGTCATACAAATCACATACAAGGGAGAAAACATAAAAATACCATGTAAGCTTTGTCTCCCAGCCATGGACCTACTGGAGCTGATGATATCAAGCAGCGGTAAAGGAACAATTTCCAGCAGCAGTCTTGTACTAGGACAAAAACGGTGTCATTCTTTTCCCCGTAGACAAGAAAAGAAAGGAAGCTTTCGAAACATGAGCCGAGTTGCTACCTAGAAATATATTATGATACCTCACATTGCTATGTAGCTGGAATGTTCTCTCATTAAATATAGAATAACATATAGTCCCTTATTGAATCCAGACAATTTCAGTAACATTACACCCTCAAAAACTCAGCATGAGTAGTTTATGTAAAGCAGTGGATAGCTGGGATTTAACGACTACTTTGGGACTTGGTAAAATGGTGTGGTGTTATTTGGATGATTGTGTCCAAGAATAATTGTTTCATTCATATTGAATACCAGGAAGGCTTTAGGAATTAAATAATTTATATTGAATTAAGTTAAATAATCTGGCCAACAAATCTAATGAATCATGAACTGCCTTCTGATTGGTGGAAAAGAGACATTTCTCCCCAGAGAATAGCAGCTTCCTCTACAACACCACCCCGGCATACTACAGATAAATTTGCAAGTTGGCCAATATAGTTACAAAAGATGAACTGAGTGTACAAGATAGATGCTGAATTCCCCAGAGTCTGAGCTGACCAGAACAGACTTGGTGGTGAATACTAAAAATATTATTATAGAAACAATTTAAAGTTAACACTCAAATTTATGAAATCAATGCAAGTTATGTTGCTTGAGAAATTCATCATGCTATTCATTGAAAGACTACTAATTACTGTTAGGGGAAAGTGTGCCTTTAAAGCAATACACTTAACATAGGAGTGTGAGATTGGTTTTTGTCAAAATACTGAGCATCTACAAAGATAAAGATATAGTCAAGAATAAGAATAGGGAAATTTCTATGAAATACACATATGTTAAATCATCTTTTATTTGTGGTAGCTATTTTAAGCAAGCAACACAAGAATTGGCATAATAGCTTGAAGAATAAATGGAAAAGACCTTTAGGTACTTAACATGCTTTCAATAACGCAGTTCATTTAAGAGTTTATATGAGGGCCGGCGCTGCAACACAGTAGGTTAAGCCACCGCCTGCAGAGCTAGCATCCCATATGGGTGCTGGTTTGAGTCCCAGCTGCTCTACTTCCAATCTAGCTCCCTGCTAATTTGCTTGGGAAAGTAGTGGAAGATGGCCCAAGTGCTTGGGTCCCTGCACACCTGTGTGGGAGACCCAGCCGAAACTCCTGGCTCCTGGTTTCAGCCTGGCCCAGCCCTGGCCATTACAGCCATTTGGGGAATGAACCAGCAGATGGAGGCTCTTTCTCTCTGTCTCTTCCTCTCTCTCTCTCTTTTAAAAAATGCACATGAGTGCTTCATGGTATCTAAGTGGAGGAGATACAGTATCACATACCGTATCTCTAAGTTGGAGCTTGCAAGGTTTGTCCTCCCGAAGATTTTTATTTCTTCTTGAGGTTCGTTTTCTCCAAGGAAAATAGTCTCAGCATTAAAAATGCTCCCGGGGGTGGGCAATTGGCCTGGTGGTCAGGAGGACTCCTGGGACACTGCATCTCCCATTGCAGCACCCAGCTGGGCTCCCAGGTCCAGGTGCCTGCTAATGTTCATTCTGGGAGGCAGCAGGTGAGGGCTCAAGTACTGGGATCCCTGCCACCCGTGTGGGAGACTTGAATTGTGTCCCTGGCTCCTGACTTCAGCCTGGCCCAGCCCTAATTATGGTGGGCATTTGGAGAGTGAACAGCACATGGAGCTATGTCTCACCCTCCCTCTGTATCTCTCTGCCTTTAAAGAAATAAAATAAATTTAAAATTAAAAAAAAAAATTGTTTCTGGGTCTGTGGCTTTCTGGTCTGGGAAATGACTTTGTTGGCACCAATAACCAGAACCAGAACCCTTCGCTTTCTTTCTACATTTTTCTATAGAATTGATGTCATTAACAAAATGACCAAACATAAGCATTTACTAATCACTATGTTTACCAGAGCAATACATAACTTGAACAAGGTTTGAAGACACACACACACACACACACACACACACCCTTGTTATCGTTCTAATCTTTACCTAATAATAGCAAGCACTAGATTTTTTAACCCTGACATTTTTCTTAAGAACAGAACATAACTTTCTGAATTTTTTAGTATGAAAAAGCACTCTCTAGACACTCTTACGGTCCAGACTCGAGGTCTGGAGCCTACTCCTCAGTTGTCGTTGACTGTTGGTTGGATCTTCCTTTCTTTAACAGAGCATGTTCTCTTCCATTCAATCATTCATCTACAGAAAGACTAGAATCACCCTTTTCAAAGTCTGGTTCAATGGCTCTGCTATTTCATTTTTAAGAATGTGTGCAGAGCCAGCACTGTGGTATAGTAGGTTAAGCCTCTCTGTTTGCAGTGCCGGCATCCCATATGGGCATCGGTTCAAGTCCTGGCTGCTCCACTTCTGTTCCAGCTCTCTGCTAATGGCCTGGAAAGTGGTGGAAGATGACCCAGATGCTTGGGCCCCTGCACCCACCTGGAAGACCTGGAAGAAGCTCCTAGCTCCTGGCTCCTGGCTCCTGGCTCCTGGCTCCTGGCTCTTGGCTTCAGATCAGCCCAGCTCCAGCCATTGCAGCCATTTGGGGAGTGAGCCAGAGGATGGAAGTCTTCTCTGTCTGTAACTCTGCTTCTCAAATAAATGAATAAATCTTTAAAAAAAGAAAAAGAATGTGTGCATCTGTTTTTGGCACACATTTTTCTAATTGTATAGAGTGGATACATTTACTAAAAGTTGAGTGTGACAGACCCATTGCTAAAAAGGGGGAAAACTAAAGATGCTTCTAATCGCACACTTAAGAAATCAGAAAAGCATTTAATGTTATCTACTTAGAAAGGCATCTTAATGAATGTTAGCAATACAACAAACTAAAATACTACATAGTAAGTAAGTACAGATCAAGAACTGTTGTAATTATCCGTGTCACGTGGGCAGAGAGAAAAATTAAACAGCTCTTCTTCCTGGTTGTTTTGGTCATCTATTACAGCCTCTTTTCAGACAGCCTTGGATGAGGTGACGGCTTTATAGTTTGACATTAGTGACACAGCCACAAAGCTATGTCTGTGTTCAAATGGAAGCTCCACCACTCACTAGCCATGTGGCTTGGGGCACGTGTTTTCTCAGCCACTTCATTCAGATACTTCGTGAAAGCCATCACAACCCAACATTGTCTTGTTTCTCTCCCTGATTTTAGTTTCTCTCCCCTTCACAAGACTGTAAGCTCCTTGACAGTAGATATCAGGTATTTTTCTTTTTGTCTCTAGCTCCATCCAAAGCACCTACACTGCATGTAGTAGGCACTAAAATATTTGATGGATAAATGAAGCTACTAAACCCCCCTAAGCCTCAGTCTCTCTGTCTGTGAAAGGGAGGACCATCCCACCCCTACCTCAGCTGAATGCAGTAAGAATGAGGTCAGGTGGCTGTGCGGAACAAAGTTCTCGTGGACTGCCGTGGCAGATGCAAAGCACTCTCTGTCCAATCTCTCGTTCTCCCTGTTGCAATCCAAGTCAGCCTTGGGGTGTGTGTGTGATGGTGATCCTCAACCACACCACATCCTTTTTATAGCAAGTTTTCTAATGTGCAAACGTGAAATCCATATATCCATCCCCTACCTATCTACATAATTAAAAATATATATGAATGGAATGCCCTCTTCTATAAAGAAGAAAATAGTTTAAAGTCATTCATGATTTTTTAAAAAAAGCTTCAACATATAACTATTCAGACTTGACTATATTACAATATCAAAGAGTGCCATGAATTTCCAACGTGTCTCTTGGGAATATTACCAAACCTGATAAGAACAGGTGGCTTACCCTTAGCTGGTAGAGTCATAAAACTAAAAGCTAAATAAGGTGAAACCAGAATATCATAACAGAAACAAAATCAGATTCGGTGGGGAACGTTCATATCAGGCACTTTGCAACGGGGAAAGTTACTGTGCAGCCCAGGGACCAGAGGAGAAGGTGTGTTTTCATGTGCTGCCTGCACTGCATGAAGAACCTGGCATCAAACCTGACAGCACAACATCCAGCTGTACACACGGACTCACAAAATATTAGCCACACAAGGAAGCTTGCGATCATTTGGCTCAACGCCTTTGTTCAATGAGTGGGAAAATGGACCCCCAGTACATAGGAAGCCCAAGTCTTCCTGTTCCCCGCCTCTCATCCTAGCAATATGATTAGTGACATCTCCATGTGAACCTGGGAAACTGTATTTTAAATTATCACAGTGAAGTTTTGTGCGTTTGTATCTTTTAAACAGTGGTATCCTTATGATCTAAAAAAGGACGCGTTCACACCAACAAAGCACACCCGAAGCGGAATGTTCTCAAGAATGCACAAACTGCCAGCAAATGCGGGTGTCAGGTGAATTAGTCATGTAAGGAAATCACACCAAACCAAAGGCAGGCAGCATCGCCCGAAAGAGATAAAGTGCCTATTGACTGTGGAAGGGCTAATGCTCTTTACTGAACGGAACACAAATTTTTGTGGAAATATTGTTGTTTTTTGGAAGATGTGCCGTTTTATTCCACAGACAGGAGTGACTCTTGGCAGCCGGTTGGTCAGAGATCCACTCCTCCTAGCAGAGCGCACAGTTAAATGGTATGCAGCAAGCAAGCACAACTGGTTCAGGCTCAAAACAGCTGGGTATATTCAAAAAATATTTCTTCCCTCCATATACTCTGCCCACCCCATCTCCCAGCTCCTTTTGTGCTCTGGCAGACATACTTCCATCTACTAAAACGACATGCCGTAATCGATGAGTAAGTTCTTACCAGCATGCTAAAGCCAGCACAGATCCACCACCTGCCCTGTGCCAGGCGCGATGCTGTGTGTCTCTTACATAGTTCTCTTTGCAGCAATGCGTCAGAACCCAGCTGAAGAAGTCAGCAGCCCAGTGTGCAGCCAAGGCTGGGGAAGCACTGACACTCACCTCGTTAGAAGTAAGCACGATCACACTGTTGTGTTTTTCAAATGAGGAAATGAAGATGCCACGAGTCGGGCTACCTTGCCAAAGGCAATATCTTAAGTGTCCACGATGCAGCCTAACCTCCAGAGTCCAAGTCCGATTCATTCAATAGCTACTGCGATTTTCCATCACGATGATTAAGGAATGAAGACAGAACCCAGACTAAAGAGCCAATTGCTCTCTTAAGTGTCTATTTTTAATATATTGAAGACAACTTCCCAGTCAAAAAACAAATTTTAAATCTATATCCTTAAAACAATCTCCATTTCCTCCTCCTCCAAACAGCATTGCACAACAAATACATATCTTATTTTTTTGCATTTAGTTATTTTTAATTGGAGTAAAGTTCATCATTTTGACCATGTTACAGTTTTTTAAAGTGCAATCCAGTGGCTTTTGGTATATTCACAACGCTGCATAATTATCATCACTACTTCCAAAACATTTTCATCATCCTCACAAGACTCCTCATACCCATTAAGCAACTGTCTCCACCCCTCCCTTTCCTCTGGTCACTGGCCACTAGCAATCTGCTTTCACCGCGATGGATTGGCCTATGCTGGGCATTCCATATGCATGGAATCATAAAATGAGTTGAGTGGGCTTCTTTTACTTAGAACAATGTCTTCAAGCTTCATCCATGCTGTGGCATGAGTCAGCACGACATCCCCTCTTATTGCTGAATACTTTGCCATTCTGTGATTGCACCACAGTTTGCTTATCCATTCATCAACTGATGAATATTAGGGTTGCTTTCACTTTTTTACTGTTACAAATAAAACCACTTTGAACATAGGTGTGCAAGCTTTATTGGAACAAAATGAGTGTTTTTTTGTTTTGTTTTTGTTTTTTTGACAGGCAGAGTGGATGGTGAGAGAGAGAGAGAGAAAGGTCTTCCTTTTTGCCATTGGCTCACTCTCCAATGGCCGCGGCGGATTTGATGGCAGGAGCCAGGTACTTCTCCTGGTCTCCCATGCGGGTGCAGGGCCCAAGCACTTGGGCCATCCTCCACTGCACTCCCTGGCCACAGCAGAGAGCTGGCCTGGAAGAGGGGCAACCGGGACAGAATGCAGCGCCCCGACCGGGACTAGAACCTGGTGTGCCGGAGCCGCAAGGCAGAGGGTTAGCCTAGTGAGCCGCAACGCCGGCCTCAAAATGAGTGTTTTTTAACAATAACTTTTCTGGTCCATGGTTTTGTTAGGCAGAGAATCAGATAGACAGAGTTCTCATTCACTGGTTCATTCCCCAAATACTCACACAGCTGGGGCTGGGCTGGGACTGGAACAAGGAGCCAGAACACAATCTTGGTCTCCTACCTGGGTGGTAGGGATCCAGGGGCTTGAACCATCACTACTGCCTCCCAGAGTTAGCACTGCCAGGAAGCTGGAACCAGGAGCTAGGGCCAGGAATCAAATCCAGGCACTCCAGGGTGAGAAGCAAGCTTGTTAACGCTAAGCTAAATGCCCACTCCCTGGTCCCTGCTTCAATCAATACTCAATCCAGGGCCAGCACTAGGTACAGAAATATTTTATCAGGTCATTTAATTCCATTTGTAGATTTATCTCTGGTATTCCAAGTTAGATCACTGACCGTTTTGCAAACTAAAATGTTGTTTGAGCCAAAACAGTTTTTATAAAACAATCCTACTCCTATTTAGAGACAACAGCTGCATTTAATTTAGGACTTTTATTCTTAGTTCTTGTCACAACCACCCCTCTACTCCCCTTCAGCTATGAATTCTGTGTGGCCTTGAGCATCTGCCTTCCTTCCCTTTGCTCATTTATTTATTTAGCCAATAATCACTGACAACATTTCAAGATTCAGGATCCAGGCTCAACGAAGGTAACATGGCCTGGATGCACTCCACAGAGACAGACTCCACTCATCCTACTTCAGGTTGACCAAAGTGTGACCACACTTCAGTGTACCCACAAAATCTATACGGCAAAAACACTCAAGAATCTTCCAATCTTGGAAAAAAATTGCTCTTACAAAGTCTCTTTCAGAACAAAGTAAGTTCTCTGTACTTTCAATGTGCTTCTCCTGCAGTCTCTGAGGAATCTCAGGGAGGCAAAAGTGGATGTCTTTAAAAAGCTATTAACATTTGGAGCTTGGGATGGGTAAGCAATGGGTGCCCGATCATTTGAGGGACTGTGTATTCTAAATGTTAATACTGCTTGGGAAGATTACTTGGTCTGGGTCATAGAAAAGAAATCAAATCACGGTTTGCCTTTTGGAGGAAAGAGGGCAGGAGAAGATATATCTTGTATTTCTATAATTAATGGAGTTTACAAATGGCTCAGCCTGCTTCCCACCTGAGTCCAGGGCTTGGAGAGCAAGATGATAAATCTCCAAGAGGACAATTTTAGCCAAAGGTAACTCTGTGACACAATGCAGGGGCCAATTACTGCTATTTTTAATCTGCAAAGAATTTAACATGTATCTGGTTTCAACTACTATTTCTTGGTGGATGGAGGAAGGAGGGCCTGAGAAACAAGCAGAGACATTACTCTCTTATCATGAAAGCTCCAGGCATCTGTTCCCTGGTGACAAAGTGCTTCTGCCACGATTAACACTGTAGAATTATGAAACCACCCGGAGTCACAGAGATGATTTAGAAACGAGCTGATGGCAAGTTGTCTAACTGGGTACTTCACAGAGGAAGAGCCATCCAGCCACATCCACAGTTACGTGGCCTTGACCCTGTGGAACACTCATCCCTTCCCCATTGAACAGAGGCTTTCACTCTCTTGTCCATCACTCTCCAAAATATAAATATGTTCCTTATATTTTTAAGTTCTCATTTTTCATGACACACAAGCACACACACACACACACACCTTGGGGCTGGTGTTGTGGCATAGCCAATTAAGTCTGCCTACAATGCTGGCATCCCATATGGGTGCTGGTTTGTGTCCTGCCAGCTCCACTTCTGATCCAGCTCCCTGCTAATGCACCTGGGAAACAGCGGAAGATGGCCCCAGTGCTGGGCCCTTGCATCCACGTTGGAGACCTAAATGAAGCTCCTGGTTCCTGGCTTTGGCTTACACTGGCCCTGGCCACTGTGGCCATTTAGGGAGTGAACCAGTGGATGGAAGATTTCTCTGTCTCTCCCTCTCTCTGTAACTCTGCCTTTCAAATAAATAAATAAATCTTGAAACAAGCTAAAAAAAAAAAAAAAAAAAAAAAAAGACAAGCACATTTCCATAAGATAAGCCCTCATTACACAACAAACCAAAGCAAAACATGCTTACATTACTGCTTCCTTGTTTTTCCATTTTAGACATTTTTCTCATCCCACTGTCTCTTGCGGCCTCCCACTTCCTTCCTCACCCTTTTCCATCTCCCCGTCCTTCCGTCAGGGCTATAGCGCTATATCACAGCTTACACTGGAAAAAAATTAACATTCACATTATTATAACTAAAGCTTCTGAGTTCTGATTTCATTTTTTGCATAACTTTCTAGTCTCAAAAGGATTAATAATTATTTGAGTGTGTGGGTGGATGCTTGTGTCCGCATGCTATGTTTTTTATGTACTTACCACTAAATCAAGCCCAGACTCTCCCCAGGAAATCAAATGTCTCTGAATGTGGAAACACAGCAGGTCATCTCAGTTTTGCCTTCTTGGAGCTGCCTCTCCCAGCACCTCCTGACCTCCACCCGCCCTGTTGTCCTCTTCTCCTGGTGCTGTTTTCCCTGGAAATTCTCTCCCTGCCGGTCGTGGGGAGATTTCCTTTGCCACCCTCCTGGGTCACTTCTCTATCTTAACTTACTCCCTTATGTTAGTGTCATACCTTCTCTAGTGACTTCTTAGAAATTGACACTTTACACACCCAAAAATGTCTTTAGGCTACCTTTATCCTCCACCCATGGCTTGTGTGGGTAAGTAAGTTCAGGTGTGAGATCATTTTCCTTCAGAATTTTGAAGGTATTCTCCACTTTCTGCCAGTTTTTTGGGTGACTTTTGAAAAATCCGAGCCAATCCAATTTTTAATTCTTTGTAAATAAGTAGCCTTTCTTTCTTGAATGTTTTTTCTCTATTCTCTTGTCCTCAATGTTATGAAATTTTACAAGAGTGTGCTTTGGCTTGTCATTTGCTGGGCACTTGATGTGTTCTTTTGATCTAGGAAATGATGTCCTTCGATTCTTTGAAATTTAAAATAGAATATCTCCTTTATTTCATTTGTTCTTTCTTTCTAGAATTCCTGCCACAGTGATTTGGGCATCCTGAAATGATCCTTTAATTCTCTATCAAATTCTCTCTAATACTTCTTATATTTTTAAAATGCTTGTGGGAGACTTCATTTTATCTCTTCACTTCTATTGAGTTCTTGTTCCTGCTATCATGTCTTTATTTCCAGGGTCTCTTTTATTTGCTTGTTTTTATATCATGTGATTCTTGCTTCATAAGTACAACACCTTGTATGTCTCTGAAAAGATTAGAAATTTCTCCAAGTTTTCAAACCCATGCATGGTCTTTCTTTTCCACAAGGTTCTTTTCTCCAGGGCTTGGCCTCTGCCTTTCACATTACAGAGTCCTCAGATGTCTGTGCTCCTGTCCTTTATCTAAGAATGGAGCACAACAGAGCTTCTGGGAGGCACAGCATTTGCAGGAGGCCGTCTGTGCTCGGCCTTTCTACGCACGGGCTGACTTGGCTCTGCATTTTTTGGTGAGCCTCCTATGGTTAGTCTCCTCTTTCTCCTGGATTCCACAAAGAACAACATCCCAAACATGCAAACTTTCTGATCCGCCAGTTTGCAATTCCAAGTCTATATGAAAGTATCCAGCACAGTGTCAGGCACACAGAAGACCCAAGGTGGAAAACGTAGGCCCAGTCTTTGTCCTCCCTACCTTAGCACAGTTTTCTGGATGGGACAGTTCCATCAGGCACTAACAGGCAGCAAGCAGCAACTAGGGGCTCTTCCAGGCACTTGCACAAGTGACACATCCTCTCTACGGAGCAGGAACATGCAAGGAGTTATTTCCCCTTTTTGGTTAAGTTGTAGCATCAGAAAACAGGGATATAAAATGGTTCCAGGGCCGGCGCCGCGGCTCACTAGGCTAATCCTCCGCCTAGCGGCGCCGGCACACCGGGTTCTAGTCCCAGTCGGGGCGCTGCATTCTGTCCCGGTTGCCCCTCTTCCAGGCCAGCCCTCTGCTGTGGCCAGGGAGTGCAGTGGAGGATGGCCCAGGTGCTTGGGCCCTGCACCCCATGGGAGACCAGGAAAAGCACCTGGCTCCTGGCTCCTGCCATCGGATCAGCGCGGTGCGCCGGCCGCAGCGCGCCGGCCGCGGCGGCCATTGGAGGGTGAACCAACGGCAAAGGAAGACCTTTCTCTCTGTCTCTCTCTCACTGTCCACTCTGCCTGTCAAAAAAAAAAAAAAAAAAAAAGGTTCCAGTTTTCTAGTATATTCTATCACTACATAGCATTATATGTGGTTTGTATTTTACAAATACGATCAGTATCCTGTACAATCCTCTCCAGTTGTTTTTGTAAATGACCTCTTCCTCTTTTGGCCTTTATTGTGATGGTCTATTTGCTTTTGTCTCCCTCCTCCATCTCTTGAGTTTGTGACTTCCAGCTGCAAAGCTCTGTGGCCTTCTTTGGGGGAAAACACCATAAAGAAGAGTTTTAACTGGCAAATGAGAGGTCCCAGTGACTGAACTTGGCCTAATCTGACCTAAAGCACAAATCCTTTTAATAGACTCCTTCAGCTATTGTACATCCAGAAGACACCAACAGCACCAGCACTGTGGGAGCTTACCTCACATCTCAGAGCAAGTGCGAAAGTTGGGTTAAAGCTTCCTCTGGGTGAGGCAGCAAGCCCCTTAGAGCCCTTTCCATAGACTGGTTTGAAAGAAAGGAGCCCAGAAAATGCAGGCAATAGCAGACTCTATATTATAAACCAAAGGACATTCATTATTCTAAATATCCTTAATGTTGAGTGAAAGAAACCTAAGGATTTCTTAATCAGAATCATTATTATTTTTTAAATATCCCATCTACCTGTCACTGAGAAGTCAACTCAAGCTTAAAATTATACACCTGGGTACAAAGTTTGTGTTCATTTAATGGTTGTGCTTAAAAGTTATAATTATGTTGTCTTACCTGCCTTAATTATCAAGCTAATGACCTTAATACCCCAAATTGCTTTGCTTGACATATTCAGTGTCTGTCTCTGCTAAACCTACTCTGATTTTCCTGTCTAAAGAAATTCAAATGAAACTGTTCTTTCAACAGTATGTTACACACAATATTCATTCGAAAATTCAACAAGCATTCATTCATCAAACACTTAGTGAGTTTCTCCATGCACCAAGCACTGTGAGAAATGCTGGGACTACAGTGGCGTGCAAAAAAAGAAATAAACTGCTGTCTTTGTGGCTGCTGTGGTCTAGGGAAAAACAGGTACTCATCAAACACTCACAAACTGAGCAAAGCATTCTAGAAAAGGTATAGGTGTTTCACTGTGTATTAACGGAACGTGAACTACTCTTGGGGACATCGTCTGAAGCAGACATAGGTGTTCAAAGAGAAGAGGACTGAGGAGTAAAAAACCGGGTTAGAGCAAAAGGCCCCACTGTGCCCCAGGGTGAGGTTGGCACTTCTGAGGAACTTAGGAAAGCAGAGTGTGGCTAGGTCCCTAGGAGTCACAGAGAATTGTGTGAGAACAGATTGCAGTGGTGGTCACCAAGGAGGACTTTGTGAGCCAAAGAAACTTGGTCCTAATCCTAAAGGAACAGGAAGTCAATGAGATGATTTGCAGGAGCGATGCAGTGCTGCAGTAAACATTTTCCAAAGGTGACCCCTGGCTCATTGAGAAGAAAGACTAAAGAGTGAATGCCAGGGCCGGCACTGTGGCGAAGCAGGTAAAACTGCCGTCAGCATCCCATATGGGCGCCAATTTGTGTCCTGGCTGCTCCACTTCCAATCCAGCTCTCTGCTATGGCCTGGGAAAGCAGAGATGGCCCAAGTCCTTGGGCCCCTGCACCTGGGTGGGAGACTCAGAAGAAGCCCTTGGCTTCTGGCCTTGGATTGGCGCAGCTCTAGCTGTTGCAGCCAATTGGGGAGTGAACCAGTGGATGGAAGACTCTCTCTCTCCCCCTGCCCTCTCCTTCACTCTCTGTAACTCTTTCAAATAAATAAATAAATCTTTAAAAAAAAAAAAAAAAAAGAGTGAATGCAAGGGGACTGGGTTATGAGTCATTGCTGCAGTCCAGACAGGAAATACTGGGGATGATGGGAGCTGGGACCAGCATGATCTCAAAGATAGAGTGGATGGAGAGAGACATGGAGGGAACACCTACATCTTGCGATGCAGACCTGGATGGGTGCTGGTGCCGTTACTGATGTAGGAAATACAAGAATACAATGCTTGGATTTGGACAGGCTGAGCTTAAAATACTTTTGAGGCATTCAGATAGAGGTTTTGATTGTCATTTTGAAAGAAGCGTCCAGAATTCAGATGCATTTGGGCTATTGATAGAAATTTGAGAAACACGAAGAAATAGATTGGTTAATTAATCTTCTACAGGCATAAGAAATACCTGCATCAGAAACCCCTGGAGCTCTCTAGTTGAAATGCAGATTTCTGGGGCCATCTCAAAATTAGTAAGAAGCAGAGTTAGTTAGAATGGCCCAAGGAATTTTTATTTTTTAACAGCTGCACTATCTGGTCGAGTCCCACTGGCCAAGGGACAGAGATGAGCCCCCAACGAGTTCCAACAATTAGCATCTTGGTAGAAGATGAACCTGCAAAGACCTTTCTCATTGTTTCATTCTCCTCACTTATTTTTCTTTTAAAAAGTAAAACTCCAGTTTCTTTATAGGGCTGAGGAACTGTCCACATGAATTCCACAATTCACGTAAAGTTAAAACTGCAGCTCCCAAAAGTGCACACGAAAGTCGGCTTTGACTTGGTGAACTCGTGCTGGTCCCCGCAGCCCAGGCCCTTGCTCCTTGTCTCACTCACTCCTTCCCCTGCCTCTCCCGGGCACTGACCTTTTGACTCATCCTTTTTCCTAGAAAGACAGCATTTCCAGTGAGCAAAATGTCACATTACTTTTGCTGAACAGGACATTTCAAATAAAATATTAGCAATAACAATTATCTCTAAGCCACTAATCCTTCTGAAGCTACTTTAAACCACCAAAAGGATTTAAGGCAATTCCCTGAAAATATCTCAGGCTTTAATAGATTACAGTGGTGGGCGATGAAATATATTGGCTTATGTTGCCTTAACGTGCATTATGTGGCATTTTCAACTATAAAAGAAAGTCATGACACAATCTGTTGCAACTATTATTTAATATATAAGATCATGTCATGAAAATATAAATAATCACCGTCATAATCTTGCAGCACACATCACATCGTGGGTAAGGATATTTCCATGACTGGAATGTTATTGGCAAGAGAAGTCCCCAGAAAACAAAGTAACTATTCAAATATTTATTTCCCCAGACAGGTTGGCAGTTTGCTGTGGCCCACACATACAAGAAAATTCTTAAAGAATGCCTTCCCTAGCAGTGCTGTGGGGACAGGGATTAGAGGGTGGTATTATAGAAAATGATACGCTTCCTAGAAAAAAAAGTATTCCATGTGAGCCCTCCTTAGAGTGTGACTTTGGTGTATTTACTTTCGCATTCATTTACAAATATGTATTACATGCCCACTGTTACCGAGAACTGTGCTGGGAATTAAAAGGGAAACAAGAAACAGTGCCTGGCTTCCAAAAGTTCACATCCTAGGAGAGGAGACAGGTAGGTGAACAGACAGGACAAGGGTGATGCGAAGGCTGGGGAGAGGGGCATGAGACCTTTTGGAAGGACATCATGAGGTCAGGAAAGCCTTCCTGGTGACGGACAAATCTAGAGCAGGGCTTCTCAATTTGATGTTATTAATATTGGTGGGCAGACTATCCTTGGTTAGAAGGGGTCTTTGATGTGAGGGGCATTGCAGGATGTGCAGCAGTATCTCTGCCCTCTACCCATTTGCTGCCAGTGGCCATCCAAAGTGCCTCCAGACACGGCCAAATGTCCCCTTGGGACATCAGCCACAATTGAGAACCACTGATCTAGATCAAGACTAAAGAGAAAACTCAAGTCATCTCAGGAAACTGTGCTGTGGAGAGGGGGAGGTTAGGGAGGCTTGCCAAGCAGAACCAAGAACATACACCAGCACAGAAACAAAGGTGACTTGGCGAGCTGTAGAACTGGCAGATGCTCCCAGGGCTAAGCGTGAGTGAGGAGCATCAACAGATGAGGTTGGGAGGGTGGGGAGGCCCGTCCTGCTACCGGGTTTCATGTTGCGACAGCGGGGAGTGCTTTGGAAGCGTTCTAAGTGGTGGGGTTGACGGGCTGTCAGAGGTGAGAGAGGAAGAAGTCATCGAGGACACTCCAGTCGGTACGCGATCAATACTGTGAACAAGGAGTTAGCCCCTGAGAGGGTGACTGCTGCAGAAGCAGCGGCAGTGGCAGTGGGCAGAGGGGATTGACACTCAGTGTGGAGCTGTTGAGTTTGGACATCCATGGCTATCAGAGTGGAAAGAGCCAGTTAGCTTTGGTGCTTTAGAGAAAAGGGTACCAGGATATACAGCACATAAAAGCAAATGGATGGAGGCCGGCACTGTGGCGTAGTGGGTAAAGCCGCTGCCTATAGTGTCAGTGTCCCATATGGGCCCAGTTTGAGTCCTGACTGCTCCACTTCCAATCCAGCTCTCTGCTGTGGCCTGGGAAAGCAGTGGAAGATGGCCCAAGTCCTTGGGCCCCTGCACCCATGTGGGAGACCCAGAAGAAGCTCCTGGCTCCTGGCTTCGGATCAGTGCAGCTCTGGCCATTGTGGCCAGTTGGGGAGTGAACCAGCAGATGGAAGACCTCTCTCTCTGCCTCTCCCTCTCTGTAACTCTGCCTTTCAAATAAATAAATAAATTTTTAAAAAAGAAAGAAAGAAAAAGAGAGAGAGAGAGAGAGAGAGAGAGAGAGAGAGAGAAAGAAAGAAAGAAAGAAAAGAAAGAAAGAAAGAAAGAAAGAAAGAAAGAAAGAAAGAAAGAAAGAAAGAAAGAAAGAAAGAAAGAAAGAAAGAAAGAGAAAATGGATGAAACTGCCCAGGAAGAGTGTGTGCAGACTGAGGGAACAACAGGGCTCAGGAAACAACCTAGAGAAGTATCAACTTTTAAAACCTGCTCAGTCCTGACACAGCTTCTCAGGCCCCAGGAAGCTTTGGACCAGCTATTAAGTTGGTCAGAGTTGCCTCAGGCTTCTAAATCCCACCTTGCTAACTCATTTAACACATCCTCTTGTCCTGCCTTTGTTGCCGCCTCCCCATGCATTCATGCCTATACCTTTTGGTGCTACTGAAAGCTCACCTGACAGTCACAGTCCAGCCCATAACAAGTCAGTAGTCTCTCTCATCTTTGTGTTCCAGGCAGCCTAAGTAAATGCCACGGTAATAATTAGAATGTTAGAAGTGGTCATTCAGCCTCATTCTGTCTTTCTGAGATGAGTAAACTCAAGTTGACAAAGAGAAGAGATTTGACTACAGTCCCAATCATGGCATGGCCAGTACCATTGTCCAGATCTTCAGCCCCCACCCCTACCCTACCAGAGAAAGTCTCTCTGGTCCAGGGAGCATAAAACAGTGACACATTTCTGCTCGCAGACTTTCAAAACAGAGGCTAAAGGCATTATAAGCCCAGATCCACATCATCTCTCAGACATGCTCCTGTAATCTGGTGCTAGGGACTCACCTGATGTTCATTTTCTTGGCAGCATAACATACAAAAGACTGTCTCTTGCCACCAGTTCTCCATGTAGAAACTCAATTCAGTTATTGGTGTTTCCATCGCTCACCATGCAGTAACAGGCAGGGTAGATGGTTTAGCTATGTAATGTCTTTACATGACAGATGGCCAGCATACATCTTTCCTTGTGTAAAAATGTCACTGCAGCTCCAGATAGAGCTGGTGGCTGAAATGGAAAGTAATGCAAATTAGCTTTAACCTGGGAAGACAGACAGGAACTTAAGGAAAGCACACAACCCACACTGGAGGAGCAGTAGGTCTCCAATGCTGACAAGCCATTGACAAGCTTCAGGTAGTAGGAGTATTCCCAGGTGGTCCATGCTTAATTTACGAGAGTTCGTATTTATCTTAAGGAAATGGGGTTGAATAGGGAAGGCAGTGCAACATTTGCACATTTCTATCTAAAACAGATGATAAATACTACAAAGTCTTTTAAAACTTTTCCACAATAAACCGAAGGCTATTCTCTGTCCTTTAATGCTTTTTGAATACAATAATACAATTAAATAATTTAAGAGACCCAAGAACTTCTCTTTACCACTAAACGAAAGCAGATGCAGATTTCTATGCATATATACCTTCCAATACTAGGTGATATATTTTGAGTGATAGTAACAATGAAATCTTAGTTTTTTTTCTACAGCCAATTAAGAAGTGTAAAAGAAACATCACAAGGGCCAGCACTGGGGCGTGGCAGGTTAAACCTCTGCCTGTGAAACCAGCATCCCATACGGGCACTGGTTTGCATCCTTGCTACTCCACTTCTGATCCAGCTCACTGACGATGCACCTGAGAAAGCGGTGGAAGACGGCCCAGTGCTTGGGCCCCTGCACCCATGTGGGAGACCTGGAAAAAGCTCCCAGCTCCTGGCTTTGGCCTGGCCCCACCTCAGCTGTTGTGGCCACTTGGGAAGTGAAGCAGCAGATAGAAGCTCTCGCTCTTTCTCTGTCTCTGTCTCTCCTCTTCTCTCTGTAACTCTATCTTTCAAATCTTTAAAATAAAAAAGAACCATCACAGGGATGCTGGCCTGTTTTAGGAATGACAGGAGCTCAGGGAGCAGAAGCGCACAGGGAGGGAGGCCTGAAAACACTGTTTTCTTCTTTCTTTTCTAATCTCTCTTCTTTGGTCATTTTCAGGACGGTAATTCACATTGATGACAATATGATTCAGCATTAACATCCTAAGGACAAGGTTTCCTCGCCCTACACTATAACTTCTAGGGACTCTCCACCTGGGGGTGATATTTAATGCTTTGGCAGTTATTTAGTGATTTTTCTCTCGCAGTTTATTGCTTCTGAGAATAATTTGACATATTAAATAAATTGCATCTAAAGAGGAACCTGAAATGGGAATATAGATATTATTAAGTAAAATATGAAAAACACCAATACTCCATTTTTTAAAATAAATGGGCAAAGGACATGAACAAAAAAGAAGTAAGCAGATTAACTAAACAATATGAAAAAATTTAACCTTTCTGGGAAGGAAAATCTGAAAGCTAAAGCAAGAGACTATTTTTCATGTATTGGGGGAATATGTCTTCCTGGGGACAAGAGTGAGTGCTAGTGTGGATGGGCAACAGGGCATTCAGTATGACGTCAAAGAAGGATTCACAGATACCGAGAGGCTGAGCTGGGTTCCAATCAGGACAGCATGACCCTAAAGTCCACACAATGGAAAGATTTGCCAGATACCTGGGATTTAGATCACAGAGGGGATGGTGGTGGCATAGGCAAGAAAGGAAACACAACTTATCCCCAAAGACCTTCTAGAATCCTAGGGCAGAAATACAATTTTATACAAGCAAACGTTTTCACTGCCCGGTGGTTTGCCACTTGAGTTTACACCTGCACGGCTTGGTCATGGTGTGACTGCTGAGCCCTGGCTTCACCTTGCACAAGCCTCCAGTGTGGGGCTCGTGTGATGCTGTTTCCAAGAGCAGTTGTGTGCCGTTGCCCAGCTGTGGGGGAAGTCAGCTGCAGGCGACTGCAATGAGGAAGCCGCTCTCCCTTCCTCCCTTGACGGCCGCACACACTTCCAGATGCCAGTGAGAGTGCATGACACGGACGCAGGCAGCAACAGGGATGTGGGGATGGAGGGGAAAAAATCTTCTTTGTCCAGATCCCATCAACTGGAACAATCGGCTTAACCTCTCTAAACAGCAGTTCCCTCTTTGGTAAAACAGGATTCTTAATCTGTATCTCACAGGGAGTTGTGGGTGAGAACAGCTCAGTGGAGGACTTCCACGTGCAGTTATTTGCTTTTCATTTCAACCTTGTAGTTCTGGACTCGGGCTTGACATTTGCTGAAGAGGCGACGCCGATGGTTCCCCACCAGTGTGCTGTGTCACGCCTGTGAGCCTGACATCTTTCCTGGTGCTCTGCCAACTCCTGATCGGAGTCTGAAATTGCCTGTTGCGGCAGCTCACCATCTGAGCAGGCAATTCGGTTAACAGCCTGATGGAGCATTTGGCTGAGCGGGTTGTGGCGCGAGATGCAGACCCCGGGTACAATTCTTGCTGCATATTAGAGGTGGGAGGGAAAGCAAAAAGGCAAGCCGGCCCCAGAGGGCAGATGACGTCCTGATTGTGAAAGTGAGCCTGAGATCACCAGGGCAGAAGGGCAAACTTTGAGATTAGGAATACAAAATCTGTGGGTGTTTCTGTAGGCCTTGGGAAACACTGTTACGCAGTGGCAATGATGTCATTTTAAGTGTTATCAACTTTTTCTATCTTATTTTGAGTTCTCAACTCCATACTTGAAATTCAACTTTTGTAAAGAGGCCATTGCCAGAGACTGAGACCGCTGCAGCAGGTACTGGTCTCCAATCACACAGACCTAACGTGACAGAGAAGCCGTCCCAGCCTGGACTGTGCGTCTCTTCCCAGAGCTGGTTTTTGTATGCTTTCTCGTGATGAAACACCCCTCCGTCATCTGCTCAGTTTCCTGGGCCATGGTATTTCTGTCTTTTCTGTTACTATATCCAGGGTGCACTGTCTGCAGACAAATCTTTTGTAAGTCCAGAGAGTGCTTCTCTTCAGTCTTTATATTTCATGTAGTATTACTTTTCCTGCTCGCTGTATACTTTATAGTACATCATACAGATTTCATTACCACACAGAAGCTCCGTAGATTATCAATGATCCCATTACAAACCTGAATGTGACCAAATATTAAAGGAATTCTGTCTGGATTGTTTGCACAATTATTCTACTTATCCATGTTTTTAAGACTCAAACAGCTCCAAAAGGCTTTCAACAAAGCCATTTGCCCTGTCCCATCCACTTCCCTCCTATTCCCCAGAGGAAGAATCTTGCAAACTCTTCTCATGCTAGTCATCTTCCCATTCCCAAAAACATGCACAGTCATCCCTCAGTCTCCAGGGGGACTGAGTCCAGGCCCTCTCCCAGCAGACACCAACACCCACAAGTGCTGAATCCCTTATACATCCTATGCACGTCCTCTACTACATTCTAAATCATCTCCCAGTCACTTACAGTGACCTAACACAATATAAATGTTTTGTAGTAGTTTTTATACTGTATCATTTAAGGAATAATCATGAGGGGGAAAGTCTGTACATGTTCAGTAGAGATGCAGTGTTTTCTGGGCATTTTTGGTCCACAGTTGGCGGAAGCTGTGGATGCAGAGGGCTGACTATATAGTCTGCCTTTATCAACATTTGTTGTTACCCAATAGTCCTTTGCTATAGGAGATGAAGTTTAGCACCCTCCCAGAAGTCACCACATTCTCTCTCCCATTCTTTCAATATGGTTACCGACCAATTAAGAATAGATCCAGCACTGAGTATTGACACAGTTTTGACCATATAAATATTGCTCATTATGAAGTAAAATATATTATGACTGCATTCTGTATCTTGATCAGTATTTTGCTTTTCCTAAAAATGCTAATTGCCTTATGAGTCCCCTTGCACTATCTGGTTTGTACGTATTCTCATTTCTGAATCCTAATCATGGAGTGTTCCACCTTCCTAGTTCATTTTCAGTTAGCTGCTCTTTTCAAAAACATTTTTTAAAAAGTGTAACTGATACCTAAAAATGGGACATAGTTTTGAGGTACCATGTGATTTTTTTTAAAGATTTATTTATTTTATTATTTGAAAGAGTTACAGAGAGGGAGAAATGGGGAGAGAGAGAGAGAGGGAGAGCACTCCCCAAGTGGCTGCATTGGCCAGAGCTTAATAAGGCCAAAGCCAGGAGCTTCATCTAAGTCTCCCATGTAGGTGGCAGGGGCCCATCTCAGACCATCTTGAGTAACGTTCCCAGGCCATTAGCAGGGATCTGGATTGGAAGTGGAGCAGCTGGGACACAACCAGCACCCCTATGGGATGCCAAGGCCACAAGTCGGGGGCTTAACCTGCTACGCCACATGTCAAACCCCATGTGATGTCTTCATACATGTTCACATTGTGTAAAGTTCAAACCAGGGTCAAAATACCTATCTCCTCAAACATTGAGAATTTCTTTATGAAGAAAACATTGAATCCTCTCTTTCAGCTTTATAAAAAACATCAAGAGTACATTCTCATCATCTGCAGCCAGCACCTGCTTCTCCTGCCTGTCTTTAGCTGAACACCCATCCACCTGCATTTGCACATCTCTCACGACCCCCTACTTTCCCCAGCCTCTGGTAGTCAGCACTTTACTCTCAACTTCTATGAGACCAACTTTGTTGACTATCAGATTTGAGTGAGATTATGTTGTACTTGTCCTTTCTCTGCCTGGCCTATTTCACTCTAGTTCCAGCCGTACCATTGTGAATGCCTGGATTTCATCTGTTTTTATGGCTGAGTAGTATTCCACTGTGTATACACGCCACAGTGTCTTTACCCACTCAGCAGCAGACGGACATTTGGGTTGTCTGCATTTCCTGGCTGTTGTGAATGAGTGCTGCAGGAAACACACAAGTGCCGATGTCTCTTCCACAGAGCAATTCCCTTTCCTTTGGACAAACACCCAGGAGTGAAACTGCTGCATGATTCTGTAGCTCTGTTTTTAATTTTTTTGAAGTTTATTCATACTGTTTTCCACAATGGCCAGACTTGAGTTAGTGACTCTTCAATGAGTACTGTCCGATAGAATTTATTGTGATGGTGGAAATTTCCATAACTTTATTGAGAGGTGTGGTAGGCACTAGCCACGTGTAGCTAACTATTAAGAACTTGAAACACAGCTGTACAACTGAGGCAATGGAATTTTCCATTTTAGTTGGAGTGTTTAATGAGAGAATCTCCAAAACTATGGGCTCCATGGTAGCCAAATGCAAAAATCTGACACCAGAGCTTCATGACTGCTATTCTTTATTACAGATTTGTATAAAATACAAAGGTGGCTTTTTCCAGTCCCAGGCACTTTGGCAGCTGCGGGTTATGGTGTAGACATGGCCAAGCCCAAGAACCACACCACACACAACCAGTCCTGAAACTGGCAAACAAATGGCATCAAGATACCCTGATCATGAAGACACGCATCTTTCAAAGTTCCTGAGGAACATCTGTCTTGCCAAGAAGCACAACACGAAGGGCCTGAAGAAGATGTAGGCCAACAACACCAAGGTTATGAGTGCACGTGCTGAAACTAGTAAGGCCCTTGTCAAGCCTAAGGGAGTTAAGACCATGATCCTGAAGGGTGTCAGTCGCAAGCTCGATAACTTGCCTACATCATCCACCCCAAGCTTGGAAAGTGTGCCCTTGTCCATGTTGCCAGGGGTCTTAGGCTGTCCTGGCCAAAGACCAAGGCAAAGGCCAAGGCCAAGGCTCATATAAAGAGCAAGGCCAAGGCCCAGGCTGAAGCCAAGCCTAAGGCCCAGGCCCAAACCAAACCCAAGGCTCGAGGATAAACCAAGCCCCAGACCAAGGCCCAGGCCTCACCTGCAGCTCCAGTTCCAGCTCAGGCTCCTCTCAAAGGTATCTAGTCCCCTGAGAAGACCCCTTAGAAACAGCTTTTGCCTGCCAACGCAAAGGCACAAGGACTGGTATGACCTCTCAGGTGCTGTCTACATGGGGCTAGTGTCTTCCTGGGCTGTTTGTACAAGTAAACCCAAAAAGGGGCCAAAAAAATGCAAAAGTAAAAACTCCATGTTGTTAGGTAATGTGGACTAAAGAATGTATAATTAGGGTCCAAATAAGCCAGACTCATCTATGAGACACATGAATATGTTCAACTAGAGTGTGGCCTGTACATTAGGCATGTAGGAGCCCTGACAATCCAGAGCAGTTATCGTATAGATCACACAGTGTGACGGAGCTTCCATTTTGACCAGACAATTACACGGAATTTGACATCTCTGACTGTTTTCATGATTGAAGAGAAGGTAGAATTTTCCCAGCCATGATTTCAACCGAACACAAACATTAGAGTTGCACGTTTTAGTGCACTTTGGGGGACAGTTTCTAGGCTGAGTATTTAGCAAGGAGCACTGGGAAGTGTCTGGCCTGAAAATCCCAGTGGAGCCCACAGCGCTCCTCCCTGCCTCCCTCGCCCCAGCACACTTCTGCAGTTCCTATTGATTAATATTAGTAATATCTTATTAATACAATTTTGTTTTATATTATGCCTTTATCCAAAGGGTCATATACACTATATCAGCAAGTCTCATAACAGCTGAAAGAGAGAGGAACTATATTCTTGATTTATTTGGATATCAGAGGCAGTGCGGAGATAAGTTCTTGGTGTGTGTCCTTTGCATGTCAACAAGCATCCTCCTGCTAGCCTCTCTGCTAAGGGGAAGGCATTTCATGGTGTGAAGAGGGTGCTGGCAGAGGGGGCTGCAGACTTGGCCCCTCCCTCCTGCTCAGCCACAGGCTGGCCATGCTCCCGGGGGGCACCAAGCCAGAGAGATTCTGTGAGAGCTGGGGGTAGGCAAAAATCCAATGACCCTTCAAACCTACACTCTCAAATGAAATACTTGCCTAAAATCTAAGGGAAAGGCTGACTACTAGATGTGGGAAGACAGGCCAGAAAAACACTCAGATGCTGGCTATCAACACAGGAATGTGGGGCTGGCCTTGTGGTGCGATGGTTTAAGCTGCGACTTGCAATGCTGACATCCCAAATTGAAGTGCTGGTTCCAGTCCTGGCTGTTCTGATTCTAATCTAGCTCCCTGCTAAGTGCCTGGGAAAGCTAAAGGAAGATGGCACAAGTGCTTGGGGCCTTGCCTCCTACATGGGAGACCCAGATGGAATTCCAAGGTCCTGGATTTGCCCTGACCCATCCATGGCAGTTGTGGCCACTTGGGGAATGAACCAATGGATGGGAGATCTCTCCCTCTGTGTGTGTATGTGCGTGTGTGCATGTGTGTGTGTGTATGACTCTCTCTTTAAAAATAAATAAACAAATAAATAAACACATAACCCTTTTAAGAAGAGAAAGCAAGCAGGAATGTGTGGGCTCTCGGTTACTCTCCTGGCAGGCAGTTCTGTTCCCCTGCGGTTGACTTCACATGCGCCTCTTGAGGTTGCCACACCCCATACAACTCAGGTCACGTTCCTCAGACTGACCAGACAGCACAGTCTGCTCCGTGCACTTCCCTCCCTTCCTCTGCTTCTTCCACTTCTGCAGTTCTCTCTACCCACATCCGCCCTGGTGAGGCCACGGCTGCCATCTGCCAGGGGCCAGCTCTGCCTGAGCAGTGACTTAACCTCATGGGCCTTGTTCCTGGAGATTTCAAACTGGTTTTAGTGGAACTCTTGTTTAACAAAAGCTACTCAGAAGCCACCCCCACCTCAGTCTTTCCCTGTTGCTTTCAGGCTAAGGGCTATTTTTGGCTAATGAAATCCATTATTTCAGGCTGGGGAAGCAGGACCATACAATCTGAAAAGCTGCAATTCTCTGGACTCTGTCCAGGATGGACCCAGCGATTCCACGTGGGTAAGTCAAGACACTAGAGGTAGACAGGAGGAGATGAGAAAGAAGTAGAATATTATATAGTGTCACAGTCCCCAACTCTTGCACACATCTCCTGATTGCCTGCATTTATCCCCTGGGAAGTTTGGGGTGAGTCCTCCCAGCCCCCCAAAGCCAAAGGAAGGAAGGAAACCCAGAAAAAAAATCATTCAAGGCATTCAGAAGTCCAGGCTTGATCACATGCATTCCCCTGCTCCACCCTGGAGAGGGTTAACCCTCTACTTCTAAGACCGCTGGGCTTTAGAACACCTGATGATGCCGGGCAACTTGTAGAAAGCCAAAGAACATTGACAGTGTTCCCACCACTCAGTATGGCAGGGGTAGGACTTTCCCCTGGGGGGTGTGGACACCACGGATGATGCTTGGCCTTCGGCCACTTTATTGGTGCTGTGGACTGAATGTGCATTTCCCCCAAATTCCTATGTTGAAACTTAATCCCCAATGCAGCCATGTAAGGGGGGGGGGGTCACTAGGAGGTGATTAGGTCATGTGGGCAGAGTCCTCATCAACGGGATTTTAAGCTTCCTTGCCAGCCCCAAGTGTCTCAGATGGAGCTCTGCTCCCTGCTAACCCAATAACAGCTTTGGCTGCCTTTGCTGTGTCTCCTGGAGCATGAGTTTCCTGCACCTGTCCACCAAAGAGAAAGACGGAAGCTACTGACAACTTCCCAGTCACCAGCAGACCCCTCCAGCACAGGGCCTGGCTTTTAAGCTCATTGTGGTCGCCCTCTTCCCCCGGGAAAGGTGCCTTGGGATCAAATCCCTTGTTCCCAATCCTACATTTAAGACATCATCAAATTATAGGTAGGTGTAAAGAGAGACTGGGGATAGCTGCAGAAGACAGATGTGTGTTCTAGAGGTGATTACCTATTATCATTTGGAAGGAAAACAGAAAGCTTTTCCACTCGCAAAAGGAATATTTTCCCCATTACTGCCCCAAATCCTAAAACTCTGCCATTATCCGCGACGCTGTTGTGTTAACTTTGCCTTCCCTCTCACTGTACTCCAATATCTGATTATGAATGAGTTTACCAGATCCTTTCTTTTTTGCCCAAAGTGTTCAAAATAGTTTAAAAGTATAGTAATGGAAACTGCTGGTATCTGTCAGTTATCTATCACTGCCTAACTGATGCCTAAACTTAGCAGCTTAAAGCAACACATGCACGTGATGTTGGTTTCCGTGGGTTAAGAACCTGGGCGTGGCTCAGTGGGGTCCTCCACCATAGGCTGCAATTAGTCGTGCCTGGACGGCAGTAAGCTTAAGGCTTGACTGGAGAAGAGTCCACTTCCAAGTTCACGTTGTTCTTGGCTGGATTCAGTTCCCCTCTGGCTACCTGTCAAAGATCACACCCAGCTCCTCCCTAACATGGCAGCCTGTGTCATCAAACCAAGCAAGCTGAGGGATGCAGAGACAGTCCACCGGTCTGGAAGCCAAGGTCTTCGAGGTCTAATCACTAAAGGGACATCCATCACTTCTGCAGTGCTTCTGCTCTGAACAAAGTCCCTCCAGGGAAGGGATCCGTGGACACTGGAGGTGGGAACTGGTGGGAGCCATCTTGGAGGCCAGGGTGCCTCTCAGTACACACCTACGCACCACAGATCCCAGCTGTAATTCTCAATTACCTGTGAGGAAAACCCACAGGCCCTCCTTTGAGGCAATCTCCACCCTTCCTTCACGGAAGAGCCCTGTCCTTTGTTGACTAACAGCTGACAATACTGGAGTCTTTGCTTCCCTTTCTTCTATCCTCACTGTGCTATCTGGGTGATGCACTAAGAAATTGCAAAATGTCTCTAAAAGTAAGGAGTCAGAAAACTAGGGGAGTAAAGGAGCTGAATAACCTATTTCCTTGATCATCAGCCCTGAGATTATCATACTGACTGCAATAAAACTCTCTTACAAAAAAAGTATTGACAGCCAGCAAGGGCATCCCGAGCCAATACTGTAAGAAAGAAAATACACAAATAAATTTGCAATTTTCATTGTCACCAAGGCCTTTATTACACATCTAGCTATAAATGACACAGACCATTAAATTCAAAAATGCAGAATGAAAACTTTATATCAATCTTCGTTCTGGCCAAAATATAAAATGTTGTAATCCAGAATCTTCTGTAAGCCTGTATCATTCAGGGTAACATATCCATCAGAAAAAGAAAAGTTGCCGAAATTGTTTTTGTGCCTATAATGATTTTACTTAAAAGTTTTCTTTTTTTTTTCTAATGATTCATTTATTTATTTGAAAGTCAGTTACAGAGAAAGAGAGAGAGAGAAATCTTCCATCACTCCCTAGATGTCCACAATGGGCAGGGCTGGGCCAGGCTGAAGCCAGGATCCAGGAACTTCATCCAGGTTTTCCAGGTGGGTGGAAGGAGCCCAAGTACTTGGACCATCTTCCACTGCTTTTCCCAGGCCAGTAGCACAGAGCTGGATCATAAGTGGAGCAGCTGGGACTCAAATTGGCACCCATATGGTAGCTTTACCAGCTATGCCACAACACTGGCCCCAAAAGTTTTCCTTTTGTAAGATTTATTTTTTGTTTCTTTGAAAGCAGAGTTACACCAGAGAGAGACAGAGACAAAGAGATCTTCCATATGTTGATTCACTCCCCCAAAAGATTATGAAGCTGGGGACTGGACCAGGGCAAAGCCAGGAACTGGAACTCCATCTGGTGTTCTTCCAGGCACATTATGTAGGGAACTGGATCAGAAGTGGAGCAGCCCGGACTCGAACCAGTGCTCTGACATGGGATGCCGGCATTGTAGGAGGCAGCTAAGCCACAGTATCAGCCCGAGAAGTTTTCTTTAGAGTACAAAAGTTGTACCTCATATGGGAAATAGCAAAAATAATGTATTATACTTGTTCTTCAAGCCATATAACTTTTAAACTTGCCTGTGCAAATAACATAATGGTCTCGAGGAGTTTCCTGTATATGTGTGATAACAAGAGTGAGGGTGTTCGTGACTCCCTTCCTACTAAAATGCACAGAACTCTCTCACTCTCTCTTGCTAGAGAGAGAGTATCGTCTTCACTTTCCACATGAAGACAGACCTAATGAGTTAACTGCCTGGCCCAGAACCCCACGGGGCAGAAATTCCAACCCAGAGTTCAGAACCCAAGGCCTGGGCATGGGCAGGCAGAGGCTGGCTGGCTAACCTGGACAGCATGGACACAAACCCTGAGAGCAGAAGCTGTGCTGCAGGGCGAGAGCTGGGCCCTCCCAGTCCCTGCTGCTCCTCTTTGTAGCTTCGCATGCCCCCTTCACAGTGCAGGCTTGGGGAACTGCAAAGGAGTTCCAGCCTCTTAGTGCAAGGGCCTCTCTTCTCTCCAGGCAACAAGAGGACCTGCTCACCATTCCATGCCCAGTGCCTTCACACTTACCCTCCCTTTCAGCAAAACCGTGGCTCTGCATTTCCCTCCAGTAGATGGATTCCTCACACAGCCTGATCCCTAGAAAATATACTACTGTTCTGCAAAGCTTACCACCAGCCTATTCTAAATGCTGTGTGAGGCCTATTCCCAGCCCCTTGCATTAGTCTGTTTTACATTGCTACAACAAAATACCGAGGCTGGGTGCCCTATAAAGAGGTAGTTCACAGTGCGGAGGCTGAAAGTTCAATATTGGATGGCTCCATCAATTCGGTTTCTGGTGAGGGCCTCACGATGGCGGAGGCATTCTCAAGAGAGATCACTGGCGAGACAGGGAGCCAGAGAGCGCGAGGGGGCCATTCTAGCTCTTCTAGAACAGCTCACTTTTGCAGGAACTAACGGAGGTCCCCCAAGACTACACTCACTTCTTCCAAAGGCAGCATCCCCAGTGACCTAATTACCTTCCCCTAAACCCCATCTCTTAGAGGCTGTGCCTGCTCCCAGTGTCACTGCACCAAGGACCAAGCCTCCGTCCGGGAGCCCTTGGGGGACACATCGCATGGAAACCACACAAAAAGTTTCTCAGGAAACAGCCGCTGCCCCGGCTCCCACACCCAGAAAGAAGGCAGGGGGCCAATCCTGGGAAACACTCAACGTGGGCTGTGCACTTGGTGTGATGCTGTGATCTCATCTAAATGACTCTCAATTTAACGTGTGACAGGATGAAAATTCAGGAGATTCTTTTCATTTCCCAAAGATATACTTATTCTTTGGGGACACATTCATGGTTTGCTTTTCCATAATCAT
Source organism: Oryctolagus cuniculus (assembly GCF_051225735.1). Lineage (NCBI taxonomy): Eukaryota > Metazoa > Chordata > Mammalia > Lagomorpha > Leporidae > Oryctolagus > Oryctolagus cuniculus. The sequence goes on from NC_142880.1 coordinate 82,646,614, forward strand.
TTCTGACGTATTACTTATCAGACTCCAAGTTGCCTCAAAGAAGGGAATTAAATAGTCAGTCTCCATTAGAAACGCTATGAACGACCAAACAATTTTAAGAGCCTTTCTCTAGATATCCTGAAAAGATACATGCTACAGAATCATTGCTTCTCTTTGGAAAATTACAAACTCCAGTTATTAAGACAACTGAACGTAAGACTGAGGCAATTATTCTAAATTATCACCTATATACACAAAATAAAATAAAAACTGTGTAATTCTCTTTATAAATAGATAGCATCTTTGGCTAACAAGACCAAGTCTATTCCCAAGCACATACAGACACACACACACACACACACACACACACACTAACATAGACCCAATACCCAAACTTTAAATGGATTGGAACCAAAACTCTCTATTGAAAGTTTGTGGGCCGGCATTGTGGCATAATGGGTAAAGCCACTCTCTGCAGTGCTGGCAGCCCATATGGGCGCCAGTTCAAATCCCAGCTGATCCAGCTCTCTGTTTATGGCCTGGGAAAGCAGTGGAAGATGGCCCAAGTCCTTGGGCCCCTGCACCCACGTGGGAGACCTGGAAGAAGCTCCGAGTTCCTGGCTTTGGCATGGCCATTGTTGCCATTTGGGAAGTGAACCAGTGGATGGAAGATTCTCTCTCTCTCTCTCTCTCTCTCTGTAACTTTGCCTTTCAAGCAAATAAAAAATAAATTGTTTTTAAAAAGATAATCCATGGCAGAACTGTCCACAGCCCCACCCTCCTAAGATATTTGTGAATATTTTGGGATCTAGATAAGGAGGAAGTGTTTGTCCAAAGTCATCTTTTCAAGGAAGCCAACTTTGTGATGTGTTTTAAAATTGCAACACAGCAGGGTAAGCCACCACCTGCGATGCTGGCATCCCATGTCAGCCATACTTAAGTCCCAGCTACTCCACTTCCCATCCAGCTCCCTGCTAATGTGCCTGTGAAAGCAGTGGAAGATGGCCCCAGTGCTTGGGCTCCTTCTACCCACATGGAACAGCCAAATGGAGTTCCAGGCTTCTGGCCTTGGCCTAGCCCCAGCCCTGGCCATTGTAGCCATCTGGGGAATGAACCAGCAGATGGAAGATCTCTTTCTTTTTCTATCTCTCTCTCTCTCTCTCTCCCTCTGTCTCTGTAACTTTGCCTTTCAAATAAATAAAATATTTTTTAAATCACAACACTCCCCAAATATCTGATCCCCAAATTTTGCTGTGCTTTTTCTTGCTTTCCATAGCATTTACCGTACAGTAAGCTGGATCGTTAACTGATCTGTTTGATTTACTATATTTTAGTCTCTCCAGTAGAATCCAAGGCTCACAAGAGCAAGGATCTTGGTGTGCCTTGTTCACTAATAAGTCCTGAGTGTCTAGAAGAGTGTGAAGAAATGTAGGCCCCATTAAGTGCTTGCAGAAGGAATGAACGAAAGACAATTTGCCATTCTTATCTCCTAGTTTCTGGTTTGAAGCTGAGCATCATGGCCCAGGATAAAGAAATGATGATACTGATGAGGTCCTAACCCACTACTCATCAGTTCTTTGATGGGCCCAAACTGTACAACTAGGAGAAATGCAAAGGACACAGAAGGAGGGAGTAATGAAATAGACAAATTGAGAGAGAGAAGAGAGTTCAACACCAGCTCCATATTCCTTAGTCTTACTGGCAGTGAGCTCTCCATACTTTCTAATACATGATTGTCTTTCTCTCAGACAAATCAGGCTCCATTCAGAGAAACCTAGCAGAACAATGATCATTTTCAAAAATAATGTGAGCTTTTTTTAAAATGATGAAACCAAAGGAAAAGGACTAGTTGAGGCTTAAAGACAGGTAAACATCTTTTTAAAAAACTTACATACTTATTTGAAAGGCAGAGTGAGAGAGAGCGAGAGCGAGAGCAAGAGAGAGAGAGAGAGAGAGAAAGCTTCCATCTGTTGCTCACTCCCCAAATGACTGCAATGATCCAGGCTTGGCCAGGCCAAAGCCAGAAACCCAGAATGCCAGCCGAGTCAGCCACATGGGTGTAGGGGTCCTAGTACTTGGGCAATTTTCTTCTGCTTTCCCATGCACGTTAGCGGGGAGCTGGATCAGAAACAGAGCGGCCAGGATTCAAACTGGCACTCCTGTGCGATGCCAGCATTGCAGGCTGAGGCTTAACCAGCTGAGCCACAGCACCAGCCACCAGAAAAGAATTTTTGTCCATTTTTAATTTTTTTGGTAACTGTTGGGAAGGATGAGCAGTAAGTATGAAATAAATATGAAATCAAATAAGGCAAAATTCACTTACGGGTTTAACAATCTGAGGTATACCTGAATATGCTATTATTCCTCAATTTGAATAGATTTAAAAGTTTACAGAACTTTTAAAATATGACCATTTTTTCCTTCTTCCTACTAAAAAGACAATGATTATAACAAATGTCTTTAAAAATAGCAAATACAAATTGTCCCTTCCTTGACCTGTTTAATACATCATATGCACTTAAGGTTTATAGCAGCAATTATTATGAATGAGCTAATAAAGAATAAAAAGCTGTAAGAGAACATAGAAAAAAAGAGAAAAATGGTAAACTACAACCACCAACAGTCCACTGAGAATTTTTTGTAAAAAAAAGAAGAGGCAGAAATGGGTTGAATCACAGAAATGAGAGTGGCAAGCAAAAGATTATCCCACAGATCCTGTTTCCGTTGGTCAGAAGGCTAAACCCTTCATGGGCCCAGCTCTATGGCATAGTGGGTGGAGCCTCAGCCTGCAGTGCCGGAATCCCATGTGGGCACTAGTTCGAGTCCCGGCTGCTCCACTTCCAATACAGCTCTCTGCTATGGCCTGGGAAAGCAGTGGAAGATGGCCCAAATCCTTGGGCCCCTGCACCCACGTGGGAGACCTGGAAGAAACTCCTGGCTCCTGGCTTTGGATCAGCGCAGCTCCGGCCATTGCGGCCAATTGGGGAGTGAACCAACAGTTGGAAGACCTCTCTCTCTCTCCCTACCTCTCCTTCTCTCTCTGTGTAACTCTGACTTTCAAATTAATAAATCAATCTTTAAAAAAAAAAAAGAAAGAAAGAAAACCGGGGGCCGGTGCTGTGGCTCAGTTGGTTAATCCTCCGCGTGCGGCGCAGGCATCCCATATGGGCGCCGGGTTCTAGTCCCGGTTGCCCCTCTTCCAGTCCAGCTCTCTGCTGTGACCAGGGAGTGCAGTGGAGGATGGCTCAAGTGCTTGGGCTCCTGCACCCGCATGGGAGACCAGGAAGAAGCACCTGGCTTCTGGCTTCAGATCAGCACAGCACCACCTATAGCGGCCATTTGGGGAGTGAACCAATGGAAGGAAGACCTTTCTCTCTGTCTCTCTCTCTCACTGTCTGTTACTCTATCTGTCAAATAAATTTAAAAAAAAAGAAGAAGAAGAAGACTGAGCCCTTCGAACATCACTCTCCATGTGTAGATGAGGCTTGAAAGGATAAGTGAGTAAGAAAAACGGTAAACCTGGTAGATTCTTCCAAAGCTCAAAAGCCAAATTTGATGGAAGAAAGACCATTTGATGTAGATGGTCCGGACTCTGTATTAAAAACTATTGTTCTGATAGCTCACAACACTCAGCTGGTGACTCATTCATTTGTTCAACGCCCTGGGGTGGCAAAGATCCCAGCGAAGTGTGCTCCCTGCTGCCCGGAACTGACCGCATTGCAGAGCTACCTCCAGGGCTAACATCATTGCTTCTCATTCCCTCCTCGCTGAGCTGCCTCCTTGGCTCCAGGACCCAGTGAGCAATCTGGGACTAGTGAGCTTTGAAAAATCTGTAGTTCAGAGTAAAAAGCCACATGTGTTGTGGCCACCTGTGCACAAAAGTGCTCAGCTCAAGTGATCGGCTTTCTGGCCACCAAAAACCTCCCATCTCTGTCCTGCAAAGAACGGAGGTGCCTATCCATCCATTATGCTATGGTCAATTCTCAATCGGTCCCTGGACTTGTCCCTGGTCTTTTGCCTTTGTCCATTCATTTTTAAAAGACTATCAGAAAATGTGCAGAAAATTGAAGGTATTATTTCTTGACCTCAGATGAGCCGATCTTTGTTTTTATTTAATCCAAGAACTACTGGTTTTGTGGCTGTTTCTTTTCCTTTGTTGGGGACAAAAAAGACCATTTTCACTTGTGCACACTTTTAGCTGAAAGACCTGGTGGTTTATTTTTCTACTAACTCTCAGAAACGCATCGTGGGTGTGAATAAATCTGAGCTCTGATCTGACCTTTATCTTTACAATATAACACGAGCACAATAATAATTTATAGGGCTCAGTCCTAAGTGTGACATTTCAATGAGCTGGGTAAATATCATTACCTAAAGTCAGCAGTGAGCAAGGATGCAGACCAGAGGTAGATGGCTACATGTGTTTTCCAGAAGAGGATCATTAATCTGATGGTAGGGACTGTTCTGGAATCAGCAAATACTTCACTCATCAGAGTTGTATGGTTGACAATCGACAGTAGGGTAAACAAAAAAAAAGAAAGAAAGAAAAAGAATGAGGAAGGCAGAGATGGCTTTCATTTAGCCAGGGAGCAAGGAAATCTCTAGCCCTAGCTAAGCCAGGTTGAATGAGTACTGAAGAGCCCCGACGCATAAGTAACTCACTTAGGTTTCCCTTTTCTTCTCTATGGCTATACAGGGAAGGTTAAGGAAGTCAGACAGGCCAAGAATAGAAGAGAATCCTCCGTGGAACTAGAGGTTAGGAAAGGGAGAATGTGGGGAAGAAGGGACCAGGAGACGGATTGATGATCCTACCTGTCTTCAAAGCTCAACAAACAGCAGTCATGGAGCATATCTGGCACCTGCTTTCGTTCTGCTCTGGGAAGGCAAAGGTATCCATGGCCAGGAATAGAATTCTTTTCTGCCAAGACAGCCGAGTGTCCTTTCTCCCTCCTGCCCCGATTCCCACTGAATCTGACTTTTCTGGACAACATGCCATGCTGGGATCTCATGAGCTGCCTGACCAGGTGAGTCACTGGGTCTGTTTATGACCTCCCCCTTCTCTGACAGGCAAAGTTTCTAGACTTGTAGGAAACCAGCAGGCATCCCTTAGTACTGCTGGCACCCATCAGATTCTTTTATAAGCAGAAGGAAGTGTGGAAACCCCGAGCCAGCTGAAAATACTTATCGGCTACATAACATGTCTCTTCCTATGTTTGCCCATCTTCCTCCTGGGGAAGGAGGCACAGCTGCATGCCCACACTCCCCACTTCTTGTCACTTTACCCTGTCCCCAGCATAGAACAGCAATTCTCCCTGTACCACATCCAACTGATGTACAGAAAGCAAGCTCTTGAAAAATCAAAACTCTATTTTTAAAAGAATGCTACACACCAACCCACAATATGTTCTTGGAGAATTTTGCACTTTTATAAAGAAATTGCTCTCACAGGAACAAATACCACCTTCTTGTTACAAAACCACCCTGGGTTCAGGTTCAGAGGTCTTCTCCTCTAAGCTACTTCTGGCCCCAACTATAATTCCAAACATCATGCCTGAGTAGGTTTCAAGCCATATCTTGACAAAGTTCTCTTTTGTACTGGAAGAAAAGTTTGGGTTCTGTGAAATACATTCATCTGCTTGCCTTGCCCGTAACCAACAGATTAAATACACACACATATCACTTGCCGAGGGTTCCAGCTGTTTAGATTTTCACCCAAACATGTGAATAAAAACCGCAGGCAAAACAAGTACTGTCTCTCCTACCTTTTATGGATTAACAAATAGCCCTTACCCCGCTGATGCCCGCGCTTAATTGGACTATGCTGTGAGGAGCAATTAAGCCTAAATGGCCACTTGCTGAGAGCTGGTGAAAGAAATGCTGCAGCTTGCAGGCATTTGCATTCTCCAAATAGAGCGCATATGCTTTGCTTTGGTGCTCATAAAGAAAGAAGATTTACTTTTTTTTTTTCCCCAGCGCTTTTAAAAGTGAAAAGGGGCCATTGTTTCATGCACTAGGTAGAAACTATTCAAGGGAAATTTTTAGACATAATATAATTTTTGCGACTTCTATGCAAGTAAGAGATGCGGAGATGAAAGAGCTTTGTGCCTCTGTAAAAGAGGGCAGCAACTGTTCCAGAAAGGCCTCTTCCCTCCTTCCTGTCCACCATGGGGTCTCCACTGTGTGCGCACAAGACAGATCGGTGCTGGCAAAATGAAGCAGAAAATGAGACAATTCCCTGGATACAAACAGCCCCTCACCTGAATGGTATGCAACTGGGGAAGAGAGGTTCCATTTAGAGGCGTGATTTTTTTGGTGTGTGTTCTCACTCTTGACAACAAAGGACAATAAGCATAAAGAAGCTAAAATAGGACTGACCTAGCCCTTTCATCACAGAAAAGTAATTGCTAGCTGCCCCCAAGACACTCTTCAACCATGCAGGCACATGAACTGCCGGCCTTGGTTACTGATGTTTGCATGACTTTTATTTCCATATGGACAAAGGGACAGAGGAGGTAAGTTGGAATTTTTCCTGAGCTTTGTGGCAAACCATTGAAAAGGTTGGTGTTGCTTATAAAAAAGAAGAGAGAATTCATTGCAATAAACTTTAAGCAATGGAGGAGGCAGAGAGGGGAAAAAGCGTGCATGGCAGTCACTCCAAATTCAACTACCTGGAAATTCCCATCATGCATTTTTCTGCAAACACCATTGCAAACATCTCTTTTACATATGTAGACAGAAGACATGGGGATAATTCTACAAAACCAGAAGTGTAGGAATAGAAAAGTGTGATACCTTTTTCACTCGTTGTAAGGCTCACAGCCAAAAATACTCCCATAATAAAAGATAAGCGAACAAGAGAAAAGCATAACTATTTAATTGAGATTTTACGTGATGCAGGAGCCTTCATAAATGAAGACCAAAGTCCTAGGGAAAATGGGTTGTTTCTGTTTCGGTTTGATGATAAATGAACAGCCATGTGAAGCTGTGACTGTGCAGAAGGACATGATGGTAACGGGCTGAGGGGGAGACTCAGCAAGGCCGAGCGCAGGGACCCTTGGCCTCCGTAGCTTTGCTTCTTCCCACGTATAGGTCAGGACCCTGCTGAGAGTGACCTGTCTTGGGGTTGTGGCTATATACTTTGGAAAAAACAGGGTCTGATTTCAATGATCAAACTTAGGGAGAGGGATTCTAATTTCTGAGACTCACTTTGGGGAGGAGGAGACGGAGGGGCAGGGGACAGCAGTCAGGAGAAAGTCAAGGAGAGACTTTACTTCTGAAGCCTCCTGGTCTCCTTTAGTTCAAAGTACTCGGCATGCCAGAGTGCCATTCTTTGAGATATCCTCTTCTGAGCCCCAACAACTGTATAACAGCTTTATATATGTGTGTGTGTGTGTGTGTGTGTGTGTTTTGACAGGCAGAGTGGACAGTGAGGAGAGAGACAGAGAGAAAGGTCTTCCTTTGCCGTTGGTTCACCCTCCAATGGCCGCTGCGCAGGGCCCAAGCACTTGGGCCATCCTCCACTGCACTCCCTGGCCATAGCAGAGAGCTAGCCTGGAAGAGGGGCAACTGGGACAGAATCCAGTGCCCCAACCCAGACTAGAACCTGGTGTGCTGGCACCGCAAGGCGGAGGATTAGCCTAGTGAGCCGTGGCGCAGGCCAACAGCTTTATATTTTTAAATGTTTGGTTTTGTTTTTCTTCACTTTAACACCAAGGAAAATTATATATTAATATTGAAAAAAAATGTTGAACTTCAGGAAAAATTTTCTCCCTAACAAATGATTTTAATATTTAAAACATGCCTCTATGTTGTTGGGGACCATACTGTGTACTGTGTATGTTAAGAGGAAAAATTTTTTTCTGCCCATGTAGGTAGCAGAAAATGGACAGGAGCCTGCAAATGAAGTAACAATAGACAGATTACTGGGGGAAAGTCTAGATTTATTTATACATGGATGCAGAAACACTCAGTAAGAATAACTCCTTAAATAGTCAGAGGTAAATCTGATATACCAACTTAACAAAAGCAGGAGAGGTTGAGCTTCCAGGGAAAAGTGTTAGGGTTCCTTTGAGCTCTTTGGTGACAATGGACACGAGTTAGCACTTCCCCAGCACCAAGGGTGAGTGTTCTCACAGACAGAAAGCTCCCTCAGAGAGAGTTAACTGCAGCTGAACTTTCAGGAGGCCTGCTTAAGTTTAAATCCTGGTTCTGTGTTGCTGGCGTTCCAAATATTTTTTCAGATTAAAGTAATTTTCATACCACTTTGGTGAGCTATTAACCTTTTTGGAGGAGGTTTAGCTGCAGCCCTGGCCTCTACCCACTGGATACTAGTAGAAATAGCCTCCTCCCTCAGTGTGACAACCAAAGCATCCCCAGGTGTAGCCAACGTCCCCTCGAGAACACGGGATAAAATCACCTCTAGTTAAGAACCACTACTCTCAGGTTTAAAAACAGAATTAAGGGATTAAAAAAAAAAACACTGATAGGTTGAAATGATGACTTTTAACCACACAATTCGATTTTAAACAATTATCTATTGACTCCTAGCCATGAAAGATGAAAAAATTGACACTTTGAATTCTTTTCACATTTCTTCCCTCCAAGTCCCAGCATTGGTTAGCCATCATTTTTATGTTATCAAGATTTCAAGCCCTTAAATTTTACTCTATAATACTAATTCTGACAATTAGTAAACTATTAAATAATTCGGGTCACCTCATGTCCTTTACTACAGCTTCTCCATTCCTCCCTGAGTTCATGAAGCCCGTATTCAGTGGGATTTCTCCTGCTGGCTCAGAGTCTGGAGCTAAAGCCTCCGAGCTGCACACAGCTATGAAGCCACCTACAGTCTAATGAGAAGCACCACTGAACCCTAGAACTTACACGAGAGAAGGCAGTCCCATCCCCGCCATCATCTCATGCTCCAGCCTACGTATGCAGAAGACAAAGAACTCAAGGAAGACTGGAGGATCAGCTGGAACGAGTGTGCTGTGCTCTCCTTCCCCAGTCCCCTTCCCAACACTCACACACACGCACACACGCACACACTCTCTCTCACACACACACACCAAATGAGGGAGTGATCTAGGAATCACAGGTGGAGATCCAAGTGCCTGAAAATAACCCCGAGACAAGCCTACAAGCCTATCATTCCCTTTAGAGTTTCTTCTGCTGCACACTGGCCATCTTCTGTCTTGGGTCTCACTGAGGTTGAAAACAAAGGGATCTAGGAAGAAAATGCAAGGCACAAAGTACAAGCAGCGGTAGAGTAACCTAAAGCATGAGTTTCTGGGGATTACTAGGGAGGGCATACGGTCTCTCCTCAACATCATAAATTCATGCCTGGGACAGACCCCCGGAACAAAAGGCAGATTAGTAGGACGAAAACAAGCAAGTTTATTAATGCATAAAGTGTACAATACATAGGCCAAACCTCGTGAAAGGTAACTCGGGCATAGAACTCTGGCCTATGCGGCACTTCAACAAAGAACAATAACTGACAGGACAAGGGAAAGCAGCTTCAGGATTCCAAGGGCAGGAAAGCATGGGAAGATAGATGGATGAGTAAGCCTTATTAGTACATTCTGCAGGTGCCATCTCAGCTGATACAAGTTGAATGCACCAAAGGAGAGTTTATATCCTGTCCTTAGAAAAACGGGGGATGGAGAGAGCTCTTTCCGTTTGCTGCTTCTTAATTATCGTTAGCTCAAAACTCCTTCACATTTTCAAGAGGCATACTCTGGTCACCCCGGGCCAGGTGTCCATGAGCAGGCAAGTCGAGCCTGCTCAGTAGCATCCTGTCTGGGGGACCAGCCACCGAGCAAGAGGGTTCGAGCAGCAAAAGCTGTGGAGTAGGCCGCTGGAGGTAGGAGCTGAGCTGGAGTCAGAAAAGGTCTTAGCACAGCATACATTACTCACCCACCTGAACAGAAAGAGGCCCGGGAAGACACACACACACACACACACACACACAAAGCCTCTTGCAAATCCTAGCTAGCACATTGCCAATAGTGACCAAACTTCAGAAAAACACCCAGACACCACTGAAGCGATGTTGACCCCATTTCCCTCATTCCTCCTGCTCACCAAACACCACACAAGGAAGAGGAAGAAAGGCAAGAGAGAGGACAGAAGGAGGAACCGTTGCTGAGGGTGTCCAGTCTTGGAGTGGAAGGAAAGAAAATGAGAATTAAGTTGAATGCGAAACAGAAGAAGCTACACAGAATTCCGGGTACTTAAAAAAAAGTGATTGGGGCCGGCGCCGCAGCTCACTAGGCTAATCCTCCGCCTAGCGGCGCCGGCACACCGGGTTCTAGTCCCGGTCGGGGCGCCGGATTCTGTCCCGGTTGCCCCTCTTCCAGGCCAGCTCTCTGCTATGGCCCGGGAGTGCAGTGGAGGATGGCCCAGGTGCTTGGGCCCTGCACCCCATGGGAGACCAGGAAAAGCACCTGGCTCCTGGCTCCTGCCATCGGATCAGCGCGGTGTGCCGGCCGCGGCGGCCATTGGAGGGTGAACCAACGGCAAAGGAAGACCTTTCTCTCTGTCTCTCTCTCTCACTGTCCACTCTGCCTGTCAAAAAATAAAAAAAAAATAATAAATAAATAAATAAATAAATAAAAAGTGATTGGATCAGGCTGAGCTGCTGTTAAAAGATCGACAAAGGAAAATTTAACTGGGACAGTTTGAGGCAAGTGTTGGAGAATGTGAAGAAAGATGTTGTGTTTGGATATTTTCATCTCAAAGCTTTCAATAAACCGGTTACATGTATTCTGAATCATCTCTCTTTCCAGAGACCCCTATGTACTCAGTCATTTAAGGACGTGCATAACTGCGAGTATGAACGTGTAGGATTAATACATGACACAGTAAAGCTTTGTTTCCCTCAGGACTGTGTCGGCATTCCTTCGCCATCTTTTGGCGCTGAGCATTGCTAGGAAGAAGTCTGAAGTCAGCCAGACGTTTCCCTTGTTTGTGGTTTAAGTTCTTTTCTTCATGTCCATGAAAGCTTTTCTTTTTCTTTTGCTATGTCTTGGTGTTGACTGTGTTCTGTCCATCTTCACTGTATCACGCTGTTTACCCTCAATGTGCGGATGCAGGTGTTTAGTGCAGGAAACTATCCTTTTGTATTATTGAAATCATTTCTGTTCTGTCCTTTTACTTGCTCAAAAATGCCAATTACTTTATGTTGGATCCCTTTTGGTTTTCTTCCATATCCAGTACACTGTCTACAATTTTCTCATTATTATTATTTGAGGGACAGAGTCCCCTTCTGCTGGCTCATGCCCCAAATGTTTGCCGTGGCCAGGAATAGTCAGGAGCCAGAAATGTGGCGGAGACCTAACAGCTTGAATCGTCACTGCTGCCTCCTCGGGTGCACATTCGCAGGAAGCTGGACTCAGGAGTGGATCCAGGCTTGAACAGAGGCATTCAGGTATGGGACATGGGCCTCTTAGCTGGCGCCGTGACTACTGGGCATACATGCACTCCCATAATCTTCTTATGTCTTTGATTTTTTCCACGTAATTTTGGATGATGTTGTCAAACATGCCCCGTACATATAACTGTGTTTTGGTTTATTCTTTCTGTGTTGTTTTCCTTTTCTATTTCTCTTGGTTCATTTCTCATCTTTTTCTATTGCCTCTTCATTCTCCTCTGAGCCTTTCTATTTCTTCTTTGAAGTATTTTCCTCTGTAATTTGGTCATGGGAAGCCTCTCTGAGACTCATGGAAAGGTTTCTCTGCATCCTTTTTTTCTAGTTCTATAGGCAATTCTTCTTGTGGTGCATTTTATACCCCTCTTCTAAAACCTTTATTCTTTCTTCCCCTCTCATGTTGTTACCATTAGGCAGAGTCTACTCACAGGACTTCATTTGAAAACAGTCATCTCTGAAGGGCTTGTAGGTGGTCCAATGCTAAAATATCAAGTGTGATTTTTAGAGAAGCATGGTGTCAGTCACATCCTCACACCAAATCTTTATTTCCTGTATCACTAGACAGTGGTCTCCTCCGTTCTCATCCCAGAAACTTCTGTTTCACATTCTTTTAAAAAAATTTTATTTATTATCTATTTGAGAGGCAGAGTTACAGACAGAGAGAGGGAGAGACAGAAAGGTCTTCCATCCACTGGTTCACTCCCCAAATGGCTGCAACAGTCAGAGCAGGCTGATCCAAAGCCAGGAGCTGCTTCTGGGTCTCCCACGCGGGTGCAGAGACTCAAGCACTTGGGCCATCTCCTACTGCTTTCCCAGGACAGAGGCAGAGAACTGGATCGGAAGTGGAGCAGCCGGGACACAAACCTGCGCCCATATGGGATGCTGGCTCTGCAGGTGGACACGCAGCTTACCATACCACTGCACTGGTCCCTGTTGCACATTCTTGACCCCACTCCTGAAATTTTTCCCTCAACCTGGAGTGTAGAGCACTGATTGAAAGTTTTTAGAGATGAGAACTACATTTAGGGAGGATGAAGTAAGGTACAGAATGCAGGAGAAGAAAGGAGGCAGTGAAAACAATGAGTGTAGTGACTGTGCGTGTCAGTATTCCCGTGCCATCACACCAGCAGAGCTCAGCAACATGGACCACTGAATCCTCACCCAAAGTGCTAGTCCTTTCTTTTTTAGGATAAAAATGTGCGACATGAAAGCATTACACGGACTGAGAAAATTAAATGGAGAGACATACCCCTCTCTGCCTGCCCCCGGGACAGCTCAGCCTCTGCATCTGAGGAGCGGAGTGAGAGAGGACCCCTGAGAAGACAAGCCGGACTCCTCAGCAGATGAGGTTGGGGCATCTTGTTGCTCCGGATTGGCTGTCACTGTTTGAAGCATTCCCCAGGTCTCCCTCTCTCCATCACATTCCAAGGACTTTGGCCATCTTCCGCTGCTTTCCCCAGGTCATTAAAAAGGGAACTGGATCAGAAGTGGTACAGCCGGGATTCGAACCAACTCCCATTTGGGATGCTGACATTTCAGATGGAGGCTTAACCTGCTACACCACAATGCCAGCCACTGTGGGCAGTTTCTAGCTCCTAGAGGCACACTGCAGAAACTCTGAGGGGACAGGCAGAGGAGGAACCATGCGTGCCTCTTAGGGTCTGTTTTCCACATCACTGATGCATTGCAACTGGGGGTAGGAGCATTGACAGTCTCTGGTTAGAAATGAAACATGTGACTTACTGATTGATGTTTCCCATCTAACATTCAAAAGGTGGTTAGGCAGGAAAGCCATTGGTTTCAACTTCCACTTATTAATCATCAGAGTAAAGGTAAGGACCTAGACCAGCTAATAGCTAAGCTAGGGTCCTACCAGATCAGCTGCTGCTCCTCCCCTGTAGGAAAACATGAATGGAAGGCGGATATTTGGCATAGCAGTGTAGCTGTTACTTGGGATGCCGGCATCGCTAATTGGAGTACCTAGGTTCAAGTTCTAGCTCCAATTCCAACTTCCTGCTATTGTGCAGCCTTGGAAGGCAGCAGTTAAGTAGTTGGGTCCCTGCTACCCAAGTGGGAGACTTGAGCTGACTTCTTTTCTCCTGGCTTTGGCCTGACCAAGCCCAGGCCTGGCAGGCATTTGGGAAGTGAAGCAGTAAATGGAAGCACTCTCTCTCTCTCTCTCTCTCTCTCTCTCTCTCTCTCTGTGTGTGTGTGTGTGTGTGTGTCTCCCTCTCCCTCTCTCTCTTCCCCTCCCTCTAAAACCAATAAATTTTTAAAATATGAACAGGAAGAGGAATAAACTGTCATCCTTTTTAAAAGGTCTAACAAACATATTAACAGAGAAGCCCCTCCACAGTTTTTAGGAAGGGAAAGTGCAGTCACTGTCACTTGCATCAGTCAGGCATTTTTCGCTGGAGCAGATCTGGGTGGAACAACTGTGGACTTCTCACAAACAGGCGTGAGCAGCGTGGTCCACCTCCTCAGCTCCCTCCGGCAGGGCCGGGCCCTCTTCAAATGTTACTACTCCCTCTGGGAATCTGCTCAGAGTCACCAGGCTCTGATTCATTCCTCTGTTCTTGGACCCATGCAGCAGGCTATTCACACCTGTACAGCCACCTCGCTCAGTACTTGCCTGACCAGGGCTCACTCATGCATCTGGCGACACGATTCTGTGAATCTCTGGGAGGCAAGTGGCAGCCCAGCTCTCAAAAGGCTGTTTAACATATCTTGTAATGCATGCTACTGACGTGCTTGCTGGGTCGCATTCCACCTCAAGAGTGCTTGATTCTTTTTGTGCAATGGACACCTTCGGCAATCTGATGAAGCTAAGAATTCTGTCTCATAATAATACATTCAGATCAATGAAACAGAAACATCAGATAACAAAGAACCATTTTGTGAAATATGGTCATCAAAATATTTTTGAAACAGATTTGTGATGTAGTAATACATGTGCTTCTTTAGCTAAATATCATGTTTACGCGTTAAGAGAGAAGTCCAGCAGCAGGCTTAATAATTATCATGATTTCTAAATAGTAATGAGTATAAATGATGTTTCAAGGCTTTCCAACAACTGTAATGTATATTAAATGAACTGACTTATACTGGTAACATAGTCACAGGAGCTACTAATACTATTATGAGTTTTGGGGGGCTCACATATATCATTGAAAGAAACGCTCAATTTTGGTTAGAGATTAGTGAATAAAGAGATGTAATTTTCCCCTCCAAGTTCACAAAGCTTCCTCCTTGAGTTCTGTTCAGGAACCCTGGGTTCAGAACTCCGGGTGTGCTACAAAACCACCAGCTCCAACATGGAATGCCAGGAATGCATTGCCCTGCTGGAACATCAAGCTGGGTGAGTGGGCTCAGTAGCTGAGCAGGAGTTAATCATTAAGGGAGAAGGAAAAGCTGGTTGGCTCTCCAGGAGGCTCTCCAGGTCTGGAGCAGGAATGGGACTCCTGGGGTGAGAACTAGGAATAGAAAGGTTGTGAAGGGGACAAGGGAGCAAGTGAGTGAAGAAGGAACCCAGGCTTGCAGACGCGTCGGTGACGGTGATGGTAAAAGGGTTTTTCCTTTTTTTTTTTTCTCCTATTTTTCCCCTTCGCCCTCTCTGTCTCCTTACAGTGGAAAATAAAAAAGGTAGGGCAGTAGATTCTGGTAGAGATTTCCCTCTTGCAGTTATCAAAAAGCACAGGATAGCAAGTGCTTCTCTTCGAGCTATTCAAAAGAAATGACCCAGAGCATAAACAAGGATCTGGTCAGGGTTGTGTGTTACAGTAGTCTTTCAAGTTACAAAATAGTATACAATTAAAATGTCATCAATAGGGCCATGGTTATGAATGGAGATAGCAGAAGACACAACAAAGGTCAGACTGTCAAACAGCACTCACAAACCTTAGCGCTCTTTCCCAGATCCAATCTTTATTAATAATTTCAAGGGCGCAGGCAATGAAGCAGCACAGGTAGAGGAGGGAGAGACCCCCTTGGGGTCTTTTTCTTCTTGCATCTAACGTAGATGCTCCATCCCAAGACCACAGAGGAGGCCTGTTAGAACAGGGCACAGCCATCTTTCTTCCCCAGAAGGAAGCTGCTTACTTCCTACTTCGGGAAACATCTCAAACATCTCCATTCTACACTCAGATATTTACATAATTTACATGACATTTTCCAGAGAGTTGTGCCTCATAAATCCGTAGATTTCAGATCTGTTTACCTAAGAAAGCCTAAACACCAAAGCACATTCTGCTAAAAGCGTTCCATGGATAAGGACTCTCCTGCTGGCGAAAACAATTTAGTTTGTCAGGAGGTCATCAGTGTCTCTCTAAGATTAGACCAATTGACTTGCTGTCTTCTCTTCCCAGCAAAGGGAGAACATGGTGCTCAGACCTGCTGCTTCCAAAGTGTGCAAGGGGACTTGCAAAAGAGTGTGGGAAAATGGAATGCCAAGATGTTTGTATTAACATAGGACAATACTTCTGGTACATTGTTCAGTGACAACAGCATAATAGTTATAGTACTTGTATTTTCTTTAGCATCTCAACTACATGAAAATATTACAGAAAAACTAAAAGGTGATTGCTAAAAAGATTTTAAGCAATTTACAGATTTATGATATCTTATTCTTTATATTTTCCACAAAAGCTATGTATTCCTGTCACTGACTTTATTTAAATTAAAGGACAAAGGAGAATCTACATAGCTCACTGGACAGAGTGTTGAATTTGAAAGCAAACTGAGGGGCTGGCATTGTAGTGGGTAAAGCTGCTGCCTGCAATGCCAGCATCCCATATGTATACCAATTGGAGTCCAGGCTGCTCCACTTCTGATTCAGCTCCCTGCTAATGCACCTGGGAAAAGCAGCAGAAGATGGCCCAAGTGCTTGGGCCACTGTACCCACCATGGGAAACCTGGATGAAGCTCCTGGCTTGGTTCCAGCCCAGCCATGGCCACTGCAGCCAACTGGAGAGTAAACCAGCAGATGGAAGGTCTCTCTCTCTATCTCCCTCTTTCTCTCTGTAACTGCCATTTCTCTGCAGCTATAAATTAAGATGTAATACTCACCTCTCACAGTTGTTTTGCATCCTAAGTAGAAGCATCAACCAACCTCCCGGACACCCTCTCTAGTAGCCTCCCAAGCTGAGCTGCTTTGCTGGGGAGCAACCAACTACTCCCCCTTGGCTACATCTGCACAACTGGGCCAATCAACCAGATGCCTGGAGCTGGTCAGTGGTCCTGCCATTTCTGGTCTTGAATGAAAAATCACTCTACGAGGCCTGGGATCTCACATTCTGGCAGCTGCGAAGTGCCAGGGAATCTCCATCACACAAACTTTGACTAGCAGAGAGAAAAAAAACAGATATGGAGGCTAGGGGGAAACACACGGCCCCGCCTCCCACTCTCCCATCAGCTACTCCAGTCTTCCTCCAAGAGCCCTGCACAGTCTCAGTGCCCACCTTGTCACTCACGCCCCTCACAAAAGAGTAGTCAAGGGAGCAGCTTCACCTCGTTTTGATTCTTCTCTCTTCTCACTGTACTTGTTCTTTATTTTAGCTGCCCTGAGCTCATGCCTTCCAAATAAATGACCAATATTTATTCTCTGCTTTGGTTCTGCTCAGCTTTCTGGGAAACCGAGCTAAGATAATTTATATGAAAACGCTCAGCCTGTAAGCTCTTGGAGTAGAATGTGTATGTGGACACATTGGGGCTGGGGTGTGTGCACACACATGCACTACACAATACATGCGCTATTCTTGGTAGATTTTTTTTGTCTTTATAAATGTCTTGTATATTAAAATTTAAACAAAATTGCTTTTTTTGGTTCCCATTCCCACATCCTGCCCCATTCCTTCCTATAAACAAGGTAAAACCCCGTCAGTGAGATGACCTTCATACTATGAATTATTATAAAAAGTTATAAATAACACGCACAGTATACAAGTGAGTCAGGAGAATATCATGGCTAAAAGCACAAACCCTAGCGTCAAACAGACCAGGAGTGAACGCTCGGTTCCATGTGGTCTGAACAGAGTCAGCCTCTTAGAGACTCCCCATTCATCTGCAAACCTATTGAATTAATACTTCCCTCATGTGGTCATTACAAGTTAGCATGAAAATGAATTAAAGTCCCTAGCACAGGATCTATGAAGAATATGTGAAATTATTATTATTATTATTATTATTATCAATAATACCATTTATAATATATATTCCAAATCAAGCCCAAAGTAATACTGAAAAATGTGCTAATGAAGTTAAGACAAAAATGGGCTTTTTCTTTCTTGGGTTAATTATGTTTTAACGCTTTGCGTGTAGCTGAAGAGGTCTCAAGTCCTGAGGCAGATGTCAGAAGTGTCACCAGGGCCAGCACCGTGGCTCACTAGGCTAATCCTCTGCCTGCGGTGCCGGCACACCGGGTTCTAGTCCCAGTCAGGGCGCTGGATTCTGTCCCGGTCGCTCCTCTTCCAGTCCAGCTCTCTGCTGTGGCCCAGGAGGGCAGTGAAGGATGGCCCAGGACCTTGGGCCCTGCACCCACATGGGAGACCAGGAGAAGCACCTGGCTCCTGGCTTCGGATCAGCGTGGTGCGTGCCGGCTGCAGCGGCCATTGAGGGGGTGAACCAACAGAAAAGGAAGACCTTTCTCTCTGTCTCTCTCTCTCATTGTCCACTCTGCCTGTCAAAAAAAAAAAGTGTCACCAGCAAGGGGAGGCTGGGCAAAGGCCACCCTGAAGCCATCAACCCAGATCTATGCCCTGCAGACATGGATGGAGCCTGGTAGAGGAAGTAGAATGCACCACTCTCTCCTGGGGCAGTAAGGGCCCGAGCCAAACTGACCGGGACTCCTGGGACCCCAATCCCAGTTGATGCCGTGCAATGCCAGTCAGGGAAACAGAGAGCAGCCTGCTCTTTCGGTGGGTAGGGCTGCTCCGCAAGGTCCCTGGCGCCCACCAGCTAGCACGTCTCCAGCAGCACCCTGATCACGGAGCCGGGTGTGGTCTGAGGCTACTAAGATACATTCCCAACTTGCCTGCATTCACTCGGTGTGGTACTAGCCCTGGAGACAGGAGGTCCTGGTTCAGGAGAGATGACAGCCACAGGAGGTAATAAATAGACCCCTGTCAGGCGAGAGGAGCCAGGGTGGGGAGAGCCAGAGGCCTCAGCACACCCACGACCGCCGCACCCAGGAAGCACGCCACAAGTAAGATCAGATCAAGTCCAACCACAGCGCTGACCCGCAGCTCCAAGGACACCGGCTCCTAACTCATGCTAGTGCCAGCCTTCTTCAGGGACCTTTTAAACCCAAATATTTACTGAATTCTTGTCCAAAATGATCCTGTTAGGACACCATGGCCTGGCATCCTAATTTTTTCTAAACAAAGATCTCTGGGATTCTTTATCTGTTTCGTGCAGAGCAGTACATTGCTGAACAAAACTTCAGCCTCTCTCCGACTCCCCACAAACATTCAAAACTCGGTGGCGTTTGCATCCGTTCACGTCAGGATATCATCCATCTCGTGGCTTAACATGATGAGCTGATGCTGGAGGACATTATTATTTCATGTTTCTATTCTGAGAAAGATGTCTCTCTTCAACTTAACTACTAGCTGACAAAAATAATGTTGAACATCTGCAAGAGATAAAACAACTTGAATCCAATTTCCTTTCACATAGATTAAGAGCCCCATTCTCCTGTCACTTATGTAGCACATAACTCAATTTTTTGCAATATTTAAATGAGAGGCTAGTTTTTCAGGTCTGTCATGTGGATGACATAAATTTTTTATTTTGTCCCTTCCACTGATGTAGTGGATATATGAGACCCTGTCAGAATGTGGCAGCTTGGAAAAGAAAAGGGGACTCACAGACTAAAAGACAGAAAGACCAATAGTAGGGAGAGGCTGTAAGAAAATCTCCTCTTTTAAGAACACAAATAAGTAAATCACATTCGTGACATATGCCCTGCGGGGCTATATGACATTCAAATATAACCCAAGACACCTTCATGGATCCAAGAGTTAATGGCCTATAATTTCAAATTAATTGGACAGGCAAGAGACCTAAACGTAGGTGTAACAGAACTAGAACAAAAAAGGGCTGCTATTGGTTCAAGTACCTGACAAGTCCAGGTTTGTTCTGCCTTCAGGTGAGTTTCAGGACTCCTAAGTCGCCAGGATCTAATTCTTTATCTTTTGGTTCCATTCTCAGACAGACTTTCTCCAAATGGGAGCAAGTTGGCGACAACAGCTCCAGGCTCATGTGACAGATTTGTTAAGGAGAGTCAACTTTTTGGATCACTTTCAGTGTCAAGTTAGGAAAACATTCAACACTCTAGGTGCTTAAAGCAGAAGGAATTTAATTCAGGGAATTGGCTACCTGAGTAGTAGAAGAACTGAGAACCAAAAAGGAAGGAATGAGAAATTAGAAAATAGTGGTATGAAGCTTCTGCCACTCCGGGGACTGGCCAGACAAAGGGAAAAGATGCTGCTCTGGGAACCCAGGGGCCTAAGCCAGCAGCAGAATGTAGAACCGTGGCATGTCTGTCACACAGAAGCTAGTCTTGGAGGAGAAATACCCACCAAGTGAGATGTTTCCCAAGGCAGAAGGCAAAGAAGTTATCCTGGCCTCTTCCTTATATTCTGCCATCTCTTGTAAGTGGCTCTCGTTGGACAACCTTAGCTGGAAGCCAGCTGGCAAGGCAGCCGAGGGTATGTAGCTGCCTACGACATACAGCAGGTAATAGATCCGGAACTGAGCAATCTCATCTCCTGGTGGATGACCTGGAGCTGAAGGGAACTGCGTGCAAGCATGCGTGGGGCAGAACTTTGAATTACAGGTCAGTGGCAGGCTGGGCTGGTGGGGTATTCAGGATCAGTGAACAGTCAGGGTCAAGACAGAGGTAGCTCTAGGTCTAAGCAGTTCTAATGCTGGAGCAGGGGAATTCTTAATAGGTATGGGGTCAGGCTGCTGATTCTCATTCCTTGGGTATAGACAGGCATGAGGAGGAGGTGAGGAGACGGCTCATGTTATCTGGACAGTAATGGCCTACAAGGGACTGAGTAAGCATATTGAGGGTAAAGAGAGACAAGAGAGGATGGCGCTATGTTGTAGTGGGTAAAGCTGCCACCTGCAGTTCCAGCTTCCCATATGGGCACTAGTTCCATTCCCTGCTGCTCCACTTCCGATCCAGCTCTCTGCTATGGCCTGGGAAAGCAGTAGAAGATGGCCTGAGTGCTTGTGCCCCTGCACCAAGGGAGACCTGGAAGAAACACCTGGCTCCTGGCTTCGGATCAGCCCATTTGGGGAGTGAACCAGCAGATGGAAGACCTCTCTCTCTCTCTCCCTCTCTCTCCCTCTCTCTCTGTCTTTCAAATAAATGAAGACATATTTTAAAAGAGAGAGAGAGAGAGGCAGGAGTCTCACTGCCTTCAAACAGAAAAGTGAGGCTCTCAGGTTGCCATGGGATGTGCTGTCAGACTATAATTGAAGGTATCTTTAAATTAGTGGTTTTAATATAAACAGATAGAAAGCAACAGAAATAACTTCAGATGTGTGTGAAATATGTGAATACCCATGACACGGTGGCAAAAAACAATCTAAATGAAAGATCCTGGTGAACAAGACCCCAGCAGAAGGATCAGGCCATCAAGGAGAGAGGCGCCTTTCTCTGAAGGGAGGAAGGAACCTCCACTGTGATATGGCCTTGACTAAACAAATTCAGAGTCGGTGAACTCAAGGGGCTTCCATAGCCTAGACAGCTCATAGCAAGAGTCTCTGGTGATTGCTGACATCATAAATAAGAGTGCCAACTGTTAAATCAACAACGGGAGTCACTGGGTTCATGCTCCCCACGCAGGATCTCTGTCCTTAATGTGTTTAAATATGAAACTCAAAAACAACACTACTAGTCGAACAATACCCTATACCTGGTTCGGTTGTGTGAGTGCAGCCTGTTGAAATCCCTGCTTAGTATATACTAAATTGATCTTCAGTATATGAAGGTAATTGAAAATGAAACGTGATGAAGGGGGGGATGGGAGAGGGAATAGGTGAGGGGAGGACCATGGAAGGGAGGGAGGTTGGGGGGGGAAGTCACAACAATACAAAAGTTGCATTTTATATTCTACTTAAAACTATTGGTTGAACTCTGTAATTAATACACAATTACTGCCAGTGCAGCAGCTCACTAGGCTAATCCTCCGCCTTGCGGCACCGGCACACCGGGTTCTAGTCCTGGTCGGGGTGCCAGATTCTGTCCCGGTTGCCCCTCTTGCAGGCTAGCTCTCTGCTGTGGCCAGGGAGTGCAGTGGAGGATGGCCCAAGTGCTTGGGCCCTGCACCCCATGGGAGACCAGGAGAAGTGCCTGGTTCCTGCCGTTGGATCAGCGTGGTGCGCCAGCCGCAGCTTGCTGGCCACGGCGGCCATTGGAGGGTGAACCAACGGCAAAGGAAGACCTTTCTCTCTGTCTCTCTCTCTCACTGTCCACTCTGCCTGTCAAAAAAAAAAAAAAAAAAAAAAAACTTAAAAAAATACACAATTACTCTTAGGTGTTTAATTAATGCTATAACTAGTACTCAAATAGTACTTTACACTTTGAGTTTCTGTGTGGAAGCAAAATGTGGAAATCTTTACTTAATATATGTTAAATTGATCTTCTGTATATAAAGATAATTGAAAATTAATCTTGATGTGAAGGAGATGGGGAGAGGGAGTGGGAGAGGGGAGTGTTGTGGGTGGGAGGGAAGTTACGGGGGGGGGGGAAGCTATTGTAATCCATAAGCTGTACTCTGGAAATTTATGCTCATTAAATAAAAAAAAAAAAAGAAATATGTGAATACACAGGTACTTCCTAGCCTTGCCTATTGAGGCCTAGAAACAACATCCCAGCAGCAAAGAGTACAATTAGTTCCCAGATGTTGGTTTTTAAATAGCATTTCCCACTAAAAGGAACCAGAAATCTTTGGGAAAATAGCTGATTCCAGGTCTGGGACAAGGAAGTTACAAGATAAGCTTCAAATACCTTATACCAACATGTAAGGAAGTTTTCAAAGAATGATAGGGAGTTGTTAAAAAGATACACAAGTCTAATGGAAGATGCTCCAGCTAGCCAAATCTGGGACTAATTAAGCATTGAAAAAAAAAGATTTTATTGAATTATAACACATTGAATAAAACAGGAATCCATACAAATATAAGTATACACATAAGTAAATGAGGTAAGAAAAAGTCGTCAACTAATAAATACAGAAGGACTGATGGAATTAGAAAATTGTTTCTTGGTAACCAGCATAGTGGTAATTGATTTAGGCAGGGATCATCAATGAAGGCTTAAACCAGTGAACAGAAATTTGATAAGGAACAGGATATTTACATGGTCTCAAAGCATCCCACAAAGATCTACAGAGAGCATCTTAACCAAGTAAAAAAGTTATCATCAGCAATAGAACAAATCAATATCATGTGCATCCTGTTACTTCTGTGATACGCCTGGAAAATGTTATTATGTTAATCTAATCCCGAGGAAGCATCAGACAAAACCAAATTTAGGGACATTCTACAAAGTAACTGGCTTGGATACTTCAAAAACATCTAGGCCTTGAAGGGCAAGGAAAGACTGTGGAGCTGTCTTAAGTTGAAATAAACCAGAAGAAATGATGACTCAGTACAGCACGAGATTTGGGTTTAGATTCACAACCTGCAAAGGACTTCACTGTGAAAATGGGTGAAATTTTAATTATAGGTTGGTATAAAATCAATGTTGCTTTCTTGATTTTTGATAGGTGCCTCGTGGCTTTATTAGAGGATGCCCTTTGTTTAATAAATGCATACTGAAGTGTTTAAGAGTCACAGACAATTTGTCTGGTACCCACTCTCAAGTGGTTGAGGAAGCAAAAGGTGTGTGTATGTAAAGAGAAAGAGAAATGACATAGCTGAGGCAACTGTACGGAATTTTAGTAACTGGGGAATCTGGATGAAAGAGACACAGAAGTTCTCTGGACTAGTTTTTGCAACTTTTCATCCTTCTCTATGTTACATTTAAAAAAAAATATTAATTTATTTGAAAGGTATAGAGAGAAGCAGACAGAGATTCCCCACCCATTGGTTCACTCCCTAAATGCCAGCAACAGCCTGGCATAGGCCAGGCCAAAGCCAGGAGGCAAGAACCCAATCCAGATCTTCCAAGTGGGTGGCAAGGAGCCGACTATAAGAGCCGTCACCTGCTGCCTCCCAGGGTCTGCACTGGTAAGAACTGGGACGCAAACCCAGGCACTCTGATATGGAATGAGAGCATCTGCCCATTCTGCAGGCACACTTTTTGAAAGATCTTACAATAAAGTTGCCTGGCCTCCTGGCCCTGGCATTTGACTTGTTAATGTTATAGGCACAGCTCACTCTTCCCCTGAGAGTCTTCAGGTCTTCAAAGGACTGGACTTCAGTGACATCATGTAGCAGTCACACTGATATGTAGCAGACCTCAGCTTTGTAAGACCTAGACCATACACATGTTGGGGAGTTCTTTTTAAGAAAAAGCCCATAAAAATTTAAATTCAAAATTAGGTAGGAAAGTGAATATTTAGAAGAGTTCCAAGCTGCATTAGCCAGCATTTGCCGGAGCTGGGAGATGGACAAGTCCACTGCCAAGGCAGCTGTCCCCATGTAGCGGGCACGAGCTGAGACGATCATGCTTGGCTCAGCCCTGGTCCTGTCCACAGATCTCCTTCCCTTTCCCTGTCGTTGGACCTATCTCACCAACACAGTGAATAAAGGTTTGGGTGTAGATCTAGGGAAGATGGCACCAGGATTACCCAATCTAACTCTAGTGTTCTGACCCACAAAACCTGCCTCCAGTCTTCACAAACAGACTAGGAAAGTACAACCCTCTCACAGGCTGAATGGAAACAGAATGTAATGACAAGCAAGACAGAGGCTGCCATGCGCTCCAGTCTAGCTCTCCAGGACACCATGTCAGGTGTGACGGAATAATTGACAGTAATAAAGATCATACATTGACCTCGCCTTTGGATCTGTGCCTCAGACCTCCCATGGTGGAGGTGATGGCCAAAGGGAAGTTGGCATTTACAGGACAAGCTCTGGGTCTCTTTCCATCAGCCATACAGCATCCCCTAATAGCCATTCCTCACACTGGCCTGTGTGCCAAGACTGAGAAAATCTGCCTGTACCCCTTCCCCTCCAACCCCCTTTCTCATGGGCAAGAAAAGCCAGCGCGGCCCCTCACCCTCTCTCAGATGGCGCGGTGTGTGTACTGACCTGGGCGGGCAGGGAAAAGCAAGGGAAGCCGTGACTACCTAGACTGGAAATACTGCTCCCTGCGCTAAGCATTTCACCGAGATGAAATCTGCTTCACTTTTATAACCCAACCCATCACAGAATGAGACAGCTCATAATATTATCCATCATGCCAGGACAGTGTCCTTGGATGCTACAAAAGAACACATGTGGGTAGATTGCCAATTTGTTATTTTTTGTTCTTGAAAAATTTGACTATGGGGGGAAATTTCAAGAAAACCACCCAGTCCCCAGCCTGTATACAGAGCACTCAAAGCCCATCTATCAGGAAGAACTGCCAATTACATCCACAGGCATTTGCAGGTGACCAAAGGATATTTCCCAGTGTTGTCTCATCCATTCTTCTCACACGGGCGTGCAGAAGAGCTCCTCATGGGAGCACGGAGAACGCTGGGTGGGAGGAGCGCCCTTCCCACCTCCTCCTCCTGGTGCATGCACTCATCTCCCTTCCCTCGCCTTCAAAAGAAGCGTCTTACTCCTTCTCTCTTCAGTTTGTTCAGTTTGTCTGAAATCTCGCAGAACACATACACACACACACACACACACACACACACACACGAAGTCAGAGACAGGATAAAAATACACTCTGCCATGGTGCCTGAGAAAGTGGCGCATGCTGGACACAATGTGGTAGACACATTGAAAGGCATCTGTGACCCAGAACGTCTGTCCAACTCCAGATATCCAACCATCACACCCAGCAGACCTGGCCACCAGTGATGTGCCGTGGCAGGTGATGAGTCAGTGTACCCTAGGTCATTCCCGAGAAGTCCTGTACGAATTTGGACCAGAGTTGTTCAATGCGATCCAAAGAGGGGCGGGGATCTGAGGCCTGACAGACCAGGAAGGCCATGAACTTGTTCTATTACAGATTCTTCAGCCGCTGAGAAGCTTGGCCCCATTTACCGTGGTTAGTCTGTGTCCCTGATAGGAGCAACACTTACAAAGCACCTACTATGTGGTAGACACAGAGCTAAATTCCCCCATCCCTAACTCAATTTGAATTCCAGTCTAAATCTTGCATGACTATTCTCAGATGTGACCTGTTCAATCCTAGGAGTAGAATACAGAACAACAGAAATGCAATCTGGAGACCAGAGGCTAAACTTCAGGACACACAGCTGGTTTTTGCTGTTGTGTTTAAGGTTTATGCATTTATTTTGAAAGTCAGAGTTACAGAAAAAGAGGGACAGAGGGATCTTCCATCAGCTGGTTCACTCTCCAGATAGCTAAAATGGCCAGCACTGGGCCAGGTTGAAGCCAGGAGCAAAAAGCTTCAACTGGTTCGAACTCCTACGTTGGTGGCAGGAACCCAAACACTTGGGCCATCTTCTCTTGCTTTTCCCAAGCCATTAGCAGGGAGCTAGATCAGAAGTGGAGCAGCCAGGACACAAACTGGCACCCATACAGGATGCCAGCATTGTGGGTGGAGGCTCTGCCCGACTGTGCCACAGCCCAGGCCCCAACACAAGCTAGCATCTGCTCACCTCCGTGAGGCAAACGCAGGGATACACGGGATTACTTCAGCCTGTGGACAAATTACCCAGCAGGAAATGGGCCATTCCAGGCAGTGGTTTCCCCAGCTGGGTCCTCAGAGGGGGTTGTCCTATGACAGGGAGCTGACCTGGGATCACAGTGGAGCTGCTTCAGGACATAAGGACCCCAGACTCAGACTCAGGGAAGGGAACTAAAACTCCAGCTCCGAAAGCTGTGAGCCGATTCAGGGCAAAGCGCTCCATCAAGATCCAACAGCTACGTGAGCCCATGCTCCAGGACCTGTGTCTTCTGTGTCTCTTCCTAAAACCCCATTGCCTTTGTTACGTGGGTCTACGACACACTTGTAGACGACATGCTTGTGTTGGAGGCTCCACTACCCTAATTTGGTCACTTGTTTCATAGGCCACACTCACATTCTTCTACTAAAGCCTAAAAACTGTTGTTGCTTAAATTTAGAATCCAGAGCCCCTGATGGAAAATTCATGACTGATGAGATAACCTGACTTCAGTTCACGTCTGACGTCTGTCTCCCTAAGCTACTCCCAAAGCCTGTCTATGTGGCACTTGACACTGACAGTGCAGAGTAGTGGGCTATTTATCCTGTGTGTCTGGAGCAAGGAGGCATCATAATGGCACATTCACGGAATCCATTCTAAAAGACAGCGCCACACTCTCAGGTGAGATGCATGCAGATGCAAATTACTCCCCACAGGGGATGGAGTGCCTGGAGCTACAGCTGAAGCCAAGTCCTGTGATCTTCTTTTGCTTTTCTCCCTGCTCCCCTGCTTCCTGGCCCTCCAGCTAAACAAGCCCAGGCATCTGCCACTCCCCCAGAGAAAGCTGGAATGCCGTGGGAGCCTAGTGTGACCTTGGGAAGGTCACATTTTTTTTTTTAAATGCTGCTGGTACCAGAGCTTGAAATTTGCAGTATGACACCCATACTGGTGCATCGTTTTCTAGCCCCACAGTCCTTTAGCAAAAGGGCAACAGCCTCTGTTTGGCAGTCTATTGCTAGCATTTTCCATCCCAACAATGCCCCCAGTGGAAATCTCTAGCTTGGAACTCAAAACCAATCATTAATGAGAAAGCTTACAACTGGGAAGTACTCAGGCAGATACCAGACTTAAAGTGCATTTAATCAATAATAGGTAATTTCCATCTAAAACAACTGTGATTATATTGGAGTAAAAATTTGTGACCTGCGTCAGCATTGCCTACTGATTATCTACACAGCTAAAACCCAGTGGTGAATCGGCCACTTTCCACTCCACGCTATGAAACGCTGGGCTCAGGGCTCAGGGCTCAGGCGAGATCTAGAAGCTTGACGTCTACGTCAACCTTGAGGAAAGCTGAACCCTTGTAGCTAAGAATATAACATTTCCTAACACATTTTTGAATGTTTCTTTAAAAACTGCATTTTCCCCTTAATATGTTTTATAAATATGTTCAGTGGTGGATAATATCTTTGTAGCTTAGCCTCTGGTTACAAAATAGTCAGAGGAGTGCATGGCTGATTCGGGGTAAAATGAACATCCCCCACATATGGACACAATGACAATCGGGGATTTGCAGGACCTGTAGAGAGAGAGAGTCGGAATATCTTCATTCCTGGGGAGGATGTTTGCGCATTGTTAGGCAAAAGCACAGAATTGTTAGTGTTGCCCAAATCCTCACAGAAAGGCACATATGGACCCAGGGTGGCTGAAGGAATGGCTGTGAGCATAACAAAGCTACCAGGTTTTATTTATTTATTTCAGCTATTATCATTGCTATTTGACTTCCGCAGCCACGTTTCCGTCCTAGGAACAGGAGACTCTGCAAGCCACTTCCTGCTTCGGCAGAGCCCCTGCCAAGAGCTGGTGGGAGAAAGAAATGAGAGAGCAAGAGCAGGGAGCAGGGACGGGCCTGTCGGCCTCGCTCCTCCCGGAACCCTCACCCAGGCAGCAGCTGTTTCCTCGTCTCAGCCTCTGCCCACCCATGCAGACCAGCCTCATCACGCCCCACTCAGCGGTACCAGCTGAACCCAGCCCCTGCCACTCCTTCCCTAAGGTCCCGCAGTGCTGGCAGCAACCAAGCATCTTCGCCTGCAAGGTCCTGAGCTGAGGCAGCAGTTGAGTGGTGCCCCCTCTGCAGAGGTGTAGTCCCAACGCAACAGGGACCCTGCTGGAAGCGTCCGGGTCCTGCACACCCCAAGTGTTGCCCTTCCTGCCCTTCTGCTCTCTGAACACATCAGTGTTCTCATTCCTATTGGGCTGCTGGCTGGTCCTGTCCGCATTGCTCCTTCTGAAACCTTTTTTTTTTTTTTCAGTATTATTAACACCTGTTAATTAATTTTTTTAAAAGATTTTATTTATTTGAGAGGTGAAGCTACAAAGAGAGGGAGAGACAGAGAGAGAGAAAGGTCTTCCATCTGCTGGTTCACTCCCCAAATGGCAGCAACAGCTGGAGCTGGGCAGATATGAAGCCAGGAGCCGGGAGCTTCTTCTAGGTCTCCCATAGGGGTGCAGGGGCCCAAGCACTTGGGCCATCTTCCAGTGCTTTCCTAGGCCATTAGCAGAGAGCTGGATTGGAAGAGGAGCAGCCAGGACACAAACCAAGCACCCGCAGGCAGAGGCTTAGCCTACTTACGCCACAGCACCAGCCCCAGTGAATTTCTTATATAACATTTTATCCATTAAAATAGTAGTGTCTTTGTCTTCAAGGGGGAAAAAACTGGTGGCGGGAGGGCATAGGGATTGCCCGTGATCCAGTAACTTCAGGCAACACAGAGTGAAGCAACATTGATAAAGGGTTCTTCACAGGACTCCAGGGCCTCTGCACCTGCTCCTGGGACACTGCAGATTTCCACGTGAAGATAGTTCTCATCTAATAGAGCCTGGGCCTCCTCAAACCTTCTGTTATCAGTCGTAAAACATAAGATACCTTGCATTATTCTACTCCATAGAAAATATTTTCTTCAAAGAAAAAAATCTGGGAGATCCACTGTCATGCATTTCTTCCAGGCCAGCACCCCACAGGCATAGCAAAGTAGAGAATAGAGGCAATTAAAAACGAGAAGGTGCCAATGTTTTGGTAACTATTCTCGATATCTAGAAAATTGATCACAAAGAACTCATAGAATACTACATTCTGATAAGCTTCAATTTAAAGATTGATCAGATTCTCCTTATATTAATGTGTTATTGCTTTTAGAGAAATTGTATCTTGTCCTCTGATCTAACTAGCCGTAGCATTAAACCTCAGTTTCCTGCAATTGTGAGCCTGAGAAAATGCTATCTCATTTTTATAACTCAAGAATACAAAGTTGTGACTATATTTAACTCCAGTGGCGATTTGTAACACAAAGGATTATCATATATTGTGAGATTTGTATCATATATTGTGAGATCTGTATCATATATTGTGAGATCTGAGTAGAAAGTGTAAGAAACTGTCCAGCGAAAGTGGACCCCCATTGTCCTGTCATATCTACACTCTTCTCACTCACTCTCTCTCCCACATCTAGTCAAGGTCATCCCCTCTCGCAGATCCAGACCAGGGGCACTTTTCCACCATGAAACACTCTTCGGCTGTTGTGATCCACTCAGTTCTCCCTTCCCTGAACTCAGCTGGTGTTCAGCATTTGCACTCCTAAGTTGGATATGTCCTAAGTGCCTTTACCTTGCTGTTTATTTATGACATGAATGCTGTGTCTCCAAATGAACTGAGAACACGGACAGCATGGGCCACGCGTGTGTCTACACTAACAACAACATCTGAACATGCTGGGAAAAGGAATGCATTTTTGATTTCCAAAGGTTCTCACATGAAAAGTAAGAGATACTGCAAAGCATTTACAGAGAAAGAAGAAATTACACGGAATCTGGGTTCCCAGAATCTCAGTGGGTTATGAAGTTTACATGAACACCTGTTTGTTTTAGAAGAATTTAGTGCTTTGCTTGTCATAAGTGCTCCACGAATGGCAGCTGTTGATGATAATTATTATTGTGGAATTGCAATATTTGGGAGTCCATTTGGGATTTCAAATGGAACAAGCTAAAAATGCGCCATTTAGAACAGCATTTAGTAAGCTCCAGTTATAGAAAGTGCACGCAGAGTGGTGACATGGAAGGAATGCTGATCCAGAATCAGTCAGAACGCAGATCTCTCAAATCCTCATTTACTCACTCTGTGACCTTGGACAAACACTTCCCTTTTCCCAATATCAATTTCCCTGTTTCTAAAAGAAATATAGGCGCTGTGGCAAAGCGGGTTAACGCCCTGGCCTGAAGCGCTGGCATCCCATTTGGGCGCTGGTTCTAGTCCCGCCTGCCCTCTTCCAATCCAACTCTCTGCTATGGCCTGGGAAAGCAGTAGAAGATGGCCCAAGTCCTTGGGCCCCTGCACCCATGGGGGAGACCCAGAGGAAGCTCCTGGCTCCTGGCTTTGGATCGGCGCAGCTCTGGCCATTGCAGCCATTGGGGAGTGAACCATCAGATGGAAGACCTCTCTCTCTCTCTCTCTCTTCCTCTCTTCTCTCTGTATAACTCTGACTTTCAAATAAATAAATAAATAAATAACTATTTAACATAAAATAAAATTACTATAACCATTACTTGATACAGGATGGTGCAGCACATAAATTATGCATAGCAGGTGCTTAATAATTGATCCTGCTGGTTGCGGCTGCTGTTATTTTTATGGGCTGCTTTCACCCAGGTGAGCAGAGACAATATCACCCGCCTAGGTTGAAGGTATTCACCTGCCTGCTTCAGGGCTTCACATCCAAAACAGAACTCACTGTCATGCATTTAAGGATTATTCCCTATTAGAATGGCCAAACATATTCATCTATTATCAGTATTTGCCACCTAATGTGAATTTCTTTATCAGCCCTAATAGCTTACAGAAGCCTTGAGTCACTCTTGCAGCCCTCACGGGCCAAAGCGGGACTCTGCCCCCGACACTCTGCAGGGAGCACAGAGACAGTCTCTCTCTGCACGTGCTTGAGGGGACGTGGGAAGAATGTGGGGGGAAAGCAAGGCCTCAGCTGGGCACCACAGCGCTGAGGGATGCCAGTGGGGCCTCACCTCCCTGCCGCTGCTGATTTCCTAGATGAGGGAGCACTGCAAAGTTTAGATAAACTCTCAGGTTGTTTTTTTTTTTTTTTTTTAATAAGCAAATCAATCTGGCTTTCTTACCTAGAGCGGATGGTTTCGAATTTCTCAAAAAGCTGTGCAGGCTCTCTCTGTGCACACGGGACAATGAGCCAAGTAGGCCTGCGAGGACAGATGTTCCGGCTTCCTTGATGCCTCCTCTCTGCACCAGCACATCAGACACTGGGAGTCTCTCCTCCACCATCTGCCTGAAATTTTCTTCTGAATAATAAAAAAGAACTTGTAAGGGAATTGATTTAAAAAAAAAAAAAAGGAAAGCAAACCTGTTTCAAAGAATCAACATTTTAGAGACTACTGTAAATGATGCTAATCATTTGCATGCAAATAACAATTAGGAGACTTAAGCAGGCTTGGCTGAAGCCATGTTTGGCCCTGCTTCTCTTCCCCATTACTTTTGCACTTGTCTGTACTGTACCTGAAAAGCCACCCAAGTACGGGCTTTTCAAACAGGCTGTACTTCAAATGTTCACTGGTCCACACTGATGCTAACCCCCGCTTCAACCAGACCCTAAGCCTGCACCACAGTTTCTCAGAGCTTCTGTGGTCTGCTGCAAGGACACCCCCATCATTCTCCTACATTATCCACCATCTAACTGCAGCCCTCCTCCCTTTTCTCTGGCTGCATATTAATTAATCCACATATTAAGAAATTTGGAATCACTGTTCCTACCCAAAGCCATTTCCTCCTTTTAACCAGAAGATAATCAAGTTACGGCCTCAAATTAGAGTTAATCGCCCGACATTATTTTGTAATTTATGAGAGCGTTGCAGCTGACGTGAGATGATCAAGTTTTATGATCTATGTCTGCGTTTGTGGTTTATTGACTCAGAGTTTGGATATTTAGCTTCTAAAAATGGATTTAATATGGTCAGATTAGTTGGCCCTTTCTCCGAAGGCCACCCTGGGTCAGTACCCAGTAGTTACAGAGGCCTTCCTAATCCCTTAAATATCCCCTCAATATTAAGGCTGATGCGAAGCTGCGTGTGTGCTTCATCAGAATAATAACAGCAACAATTCCTCATATTTGTATAATGCTTAATATTTTTCAAAGCACTGTTGTTAAATGTCATATTCTCCCAAACCGGCTGCACTGATAGGAAACTGAGAAGAATCTCATTTTCCTCATTAAAATAAAGTAAAAAATGTTAATGCCGAGGAAATGGAGCCGCCGGCCCCTGGGTTCCACGTTCATTAGCAGAATCCCACTAAAAATCGCTGAGCTCCACACGGCACCAGGCAGGGTGGACAGTGGAATCAGCGTGTTACCTCTCCCCGTCTTCCCCAGAGAGCCCGCTGCTCTTGGCAGCTCTCCCCGTCCGCACAGGGGTCATCTGTCTGGGGCTGCAGCCTCTCCTCCTGCGACCCCTGCCAGCTATGATCAGTGTCACTGGGCGAAGCCGTTGCAACTGCCCTCTGAATCCCAAATCCCGCTTTGGGTTTTGCCTGCGCTCAGTGCAATCAGTCCAGAGATGTTAGGCGCTCAAAGCAGGTACGGACACGGTCATGATTCTTCCCCTGCTAAGTGGCTCTGGGACTTTCCCCAGTCCTTCAGCTCTTACAAACCACACTCCCTGCAATCACAGCTGTGCTCAAGCCCCTGCCACCAGCAAGGCAGGCAGAACAGGCTCGAGTGGCAGGGGCAGAGCCCACGGGATGCTGGGAAGACGGGCAGAGGGAGCAGGGAGCAGGTGAGCTGAAAGGCTCAGGCAGAATTCCACTGGTTGTCATATGTGTTCCATTCTAGACAGGTCTGCGTGTGTGTGTGTGTGTGTGAGAGAGAGAGAGAGAGAGAGAGAGAGAGAGAGGAGACCCAGGCCCCTCTCTGTCCTTTACCTTACTATACTCCATTGGAGTTTCTTTCTTTTTTTTTTTTTTTTTTTTTTTTTTTTGACAGGCAGAGTGGACAGTGAGAGAGAGAGACAGAGAGAAAGGTCTTCCTTTGCCATTGGTTCACCCTCCAATGGCCGCCTTGGCCAGCGCGCTGCGGCCGGCACACCGCGCTGATCCGATGGCAGGAGCCAGGAGCCAGGTGCTTTTCCTGGTCTCCCATGGGGTGCAGGGCCCAAGCACCTGGGCCATCCTCCACTGCACTCCCTGGCCACAGCAGAGAGCTGGCCTGGAAGAGGGGCAACCGGGACAGAATCCGGCGCCCCAACCGGGACTAGAACCTGGTGTGCCGGCGCCACAAGGCGGAGGATTAGCCTAGTGAGCCGCGGCGCCGGCCTCCATTGGAGTTTCTTTAAAAGTCTAAGCACTGTTTTCAGGCAATGCCCCCGTCTGAAATGCCTTTGGGGCACTGCTTTCATACCATGTTGTCTTGCTCTCCAGGCGAGAGGCAAGACCCACCTGGAAGGGACTTGAGCTCCTCCACAAAGTAGGTGCAACTGCCACACATCGAGTTTCTGGTAGGACATGCGGCAGTTAGTAGTGCCAGGATCAAAACCCTCTGCCTTCCAGGTACATGGTGAGCTCTCCTTCACTACTATCTCTGAAACCTGGCCAAGCACACGGCTTACTCTGGCCAATAAAGAGAGCAGAAGTGATGTGTGTCCCTCACATAGTCAGCCACTGACCCAAGGCTGTGATGATGGTGGACACAACGTGTTGAGAAACAGTCTCCTTTGTCTACAAGGAACAGAGCCCCCATGGACTGACAACGGACACAGAACCCGAATAGGAAGCAAACCTAGACTGTGTCCCCCTGATGTGGACAGGTGCACAGCTACCGAATGAAAAGCAGAGGACTGCCAGCAGCACCTGCACATGCACGCACCCCAAACCCTACTCCTTTCTGTGCACACCGGCTAGAAATATCCAACATGCTGCAGGCTTGGCACACCCATTCCCTGACCTGCACCTGGGCCTCATTCCCATCGTGCACAAGACACCGTGATGCTTTGCTGGAGATGACCACGGATGTGCTTCCAGTCCTATGTGGAGATGCCACACCTCTTTCAAGAGTCCCATAAAACAGAAATGGAAGCAAGGGGTATTTGAGCCCCACCCAAACTCCACCTCCTTTGAATATTTAATTAGGCCCTGCCTCAGGCACCACCCGCTACCCTACCAGAGGACAACCCCAATTTTGGTGGGGTCAACAGCCCTTCCTTCCTTGTAAAGAGGGCTGCCTGCCCTTCCATCTGAGTGTGTACTATCCCTTTCAATGAATCTTACTTCCTGCTCCCATTAAACATGTCTCCATCTTGCATTCTTTTCTCCCTTGGAGCTAAGAACCTGGAATAAGCCCAGCTGGGGGTCACCCCCCACACACACATACACAACACCTCCACTGGGAGCTGTGAATTGTTTGTTAACCGCCTTATCACTTGAACTAACCTAATATCTGGATGGGGGGGGGGGGGCGGGCCAGCAGCTTCTAAAATCCATTTTGGCTGAAACTCAGCCAAATGGCTAAAGCAACACAGGTATTTACCTGACTTCCATTAAAGAGAGGACACAGAGGCCGGACAAAAGCAGAAGGACAGTCACTACCACCATCCTGCCACATACAGAAATAATACACAAAATATGTGGCTCATTGTCAAGATAAATTCCACTTCTTGAAAGTCTCTCTCACTTAGGAGAGGGCACACATTATACATTTTCTTCATTACATTTTCAGAAACAAAGGAAGAGAAAAAAGGACCCTGCCAAACAGCATTTATATTTAGCATGCACCATATGCACATGTGCGGGACAGAGTACAAAGACATGTGGCAGTCCCACCAGATTGAAATCAGCAGGATAGAGAACAGGAGATACAATATATAAGTGCGAGACTCTCAGTAGCATAAATGCAGGCATTTCTGAGAACAGAATGGCCCTTTGTGTCTTGACTTCACAAGATTCTTCAGTAGCCACTTCAGAATATTCTAGGGGAGCACAATCTTTAGATGCAAGGCCATGCGTGAAAGGAAGACTCAGTGGGCAAATGGTCTTTGAAGTGGAGTGCAGTTACTTAGGGCCCCTGTAGGTTCTGGCTAATCCACTCTACTGCATCCTCCAGTCTGGAGCTCTGTTTTGAATGGGAGGCTCTGAGTCACAGAGGGAGAAAATATTTGGAGGCAAAGATGGTATCTACCAGCATCAAAGCCACACTCAGGACAACCGAGTGCTTCATGACTATCAAAGGAGCATGAGAATGAAGTGGTCAGGCCCCGAAGAGGGAACTGAATGTAGCCAACTGCAAATAGGAGGAGAGGAAAAGCAGGCATGTGAGCGCAGAGCTGGCTGCAGCTCGGCGTGATGCCAGCCCATCAGCTCTGAGCCAGCAGCGAGTAGCAGAGGGGAGGCCATTGCCCACGTCCCGACAGGGCATTTACCTAAACACACAGCTGCCTCTTCACAGCCCTGTACTCTCACCCCCTGGAGTGCCACGGTGTGGCTGTGAAAGAACCAGATGCACTTAGTTCAGCAATGCCATTCCTCCTTCCCAGCACACATTATATATTTTCTACAGAGCCCAGCTCTGTAGAGATGCATGGGTAAGTCCACCTGTCAGTCTTGTCCACTGGACATAAGTCACAATGCAGTCAGTAGTGAAGGAAAGACCTTGGTGCCCGGTCTGTCTGTCCTACTTCTCAAATGATGGTTATTCCTCTCCTTTATTCTTCAAATTATTCAGAATCATTGGTAGAGAACAGGTTAGACTAAGTGGATTTGTCTACCCCTACCATCACTCACACCCCTGAAGTGACCAAGGTGAACCTTTTCTTGTTAATTCTGCAAGTGGTGTATGTGTTGCAATCAGACATTAAGTAATCAGAAGTTAAATCGTATTGAAAGTAGGTAAGCTCTAGTTATTGTCTGAATGGTTGTAACACCCTCAAGATTTATATGTTGGCGCGGTGCCGCGGCTCACTAGGCTAATCCTCCACCTGCGGCGCCAGCACACCGGGTTCTAGTGCCAGTTGGGGCGCCGGATTCTGTCCTGGTTGTTCCTCTTCCAGTCCAGCTCTCTGCTGTGGCCCAGGAGTGCAGTGGAGGATGGCCCAAGTGCTTGGGCCTTGTGCCCATGTGGGAGACCAGGAGGAAGCACCTGGCTCCTGGCTTAGGATCGGTGCAGCGCGCCAGCCGCAACGCACCAGCTGTAACGACCACTTGGGGGGTGAACCAACAGAAAAAGGAAGACCTTTCTCTCTGTCTCTCTGTCTCTCTCTCTCTCACTGTCTAACTGTGCCTGTCAAAAATAAATAAATAAATAAATAAAGACTTATATGTTGAAACTCTGACCATGAAGTGAGGGGGTGCACCTGGGGGGACGATTAGGTCAAGGGGAAGAGCCCCCCCAACTCCTGTCTCTGTGGATGGGATGAACGCCCTTATTAAAAAAAAATAAGACCAGAGGGAGCTTGTTGACTCCTCCACCTTGTGAAGACACGGCAGAAGGCCCCCATCTATGAAGCTGCGAGTGAGCTCTCACCAGAAATGAATCCACTGCTCTCTTGATCTTGGACTTCTCAGTGTCTAGAACTGAGAGAGGTGTCTGTTGTTTACGATTTACCAGTCTAAGGCACTTCGTGATAGTGGCCCAAATAGATTAAAATAGTTCTGCAGCAAAACTGTCTACTTTTGGCTTCTGGGTGACTTTCTTTTAAAGCTTAAAATATTTAGGGGTACCCAGCTACATCTCCTGATCTATAGAGTTTCTAGCAAGCTTCCACTTCCCAAGGACTCACTGCCGGCTTCACTGCAGATCAGACTCACACACAGACACATTTGGGTTGGCCCAACAGAGACCAGGAGAAAAGGGACTTCCTGAAAGATTCTACTACAAGGGGATAAGGGAGAGCCAGAGACAGATCCTGACTATCCAGGCGAGCAGTCTTTCCAGACACTACAAGGGCTGATCCTGGAACTCACCCATCTGCAGGCTTAGAATCACACTGGCAGAAAGGGGCTATGTAAGTTGCAAGCATTGTATTCATCTCTGTAATTTGGCAGGCTCAAGAAGCCTCCACATGGGACTTCCTACAGCTGAACACAGTGCATGGGAAGCATTTTTAGCCTCCATTTGCAAAGAGAACAGTAAGAATCTCCAGCCTGGAGGAGTAACAGTTGCAAGGGTTTGAATATCATCTGTCCCCAGCCAAACTCATGTTGAAACTTAATTTCCCAGTGCAGGGGTGTTGAGAGGTGAGGCCTGGTGGAAGGTATTTGGGTCATGAGGACAAAGCCTCTCGCGTGAGTTCTCATTCTCCCGGGACTGGATGCGTCACCACGGCAGCAGGCTGCTATAAAGCCAGGATGCCCCTTGTCTCATCTCTTCGGCATGCGTGCATTTATCCTTTTGCTTTCTGCCCTGCGTTGAAACACCACAAGGCCCTCACCAGATGCAGCTACCTAGTCTGAGACTTCCCAGACTCCAGAATTGTGAGCCTAAATAAACTTCTTTCCTTTAAAGATCACCCAGTTTCAGGGATTCTGTTGATACCAACAGAAAGTGAACCAAGATGGCAAATTTGATACATTCTCACAGACATAGAGAGTTCTAGCTCCAGTGATGTCCAGGTGGCCAAAGGGATGGACAGAGCCCCAGAGAAGCCCTCTGTGGAACTGTCCCTTTTAAAATCGCAGAGTTGAAGCCCATTTAGACAGCATCATGCAAGAGTCAGAGCTCATCTGTGGGAATGTGAGAGAAAGCCTTCCTGGAGGGCCCCGGAAGTACCTGGACAGGACAGCACTTCCCGTGCTCCTGGGAGTCAGTCCAGTGGCACAACCTTGGTCTTCTGAAAGTAATAGCTTAGCGTCAATTGGTTGGGGGTCCAGGATCATGGCACAACAGGTAACATCACCTTCTGCGATGCCAGCATTCCATATGGGCACTTGTTCGAGCCCCAGCTGCTCCACTTCCAATCTAGCTCCCTGCTAATGGCCTGGAAAAGGCAATAAAAGATGGTCCAAGAGTTTTGGCCCCTGCATCCGAGTGGGAGACCCAGAAGAAACTCCTGGCTCCTGGCTTTGGCCTGGCACAGCCCGACCATTGCAGCCATTTGAGAAATGAACCAGCAGATGGAAGATTCTCCCTCTCTCCTTCTTCTCTCTCTCTCGCTCTCTCTCTCTCCTTCTTTCTGTGTAACTCTGACTTTCAAATAAATATATCAACCTTTAAAAAGAAGAAGAACTTTGCTGCTATCTATTTAGACTTAGTTTAATGATTCTTTCATCTTGGGAATTTTTCCCCTTGTGTTTTCACTTCTACCTTCATAAGAGTCTGACCCCCATGGTCTACAGATCAGAAAGCAGGGTCACTAGGAGTCCTCCTTCCCCTCCCCAGCTCTCTTTCCCCTCTCTGCCTCCACGTCTCCCAACCTCAGAGGTGAAGCAGCAGAAGCACACTCAGTGATCAGAGATTTGGGGTCACTCACTAATTCTCCATCACTGCTTTGCCTTAAAAGGAATCTGTAAATCAGCACGGTGAAAACTGACTTCTTAATACGGAAGTGTTGCCCCACAAACAGGGTGTATTCTTGATTTTACTTAGATCTATTTAAATTATCTCTGTATGTTTTATAGTTTTTGATATAGCACATATCTTTTACTTGACTAATTCCTAAGAATTTTATATTTTTACTGTATTACAAAATGAACTAGTAATTTTTAATGGAAAATTTTAATTGTTTGTTGTCAATTGAATATAAGTGACCTTTATGTCAGGGTACTTCAAAAAGTTCATGGAAAATGGAATGAAAAGATGTTTGTTTTGGTGTCAAAAAACTTGGAAACTGTGCATAGTTTTTTTTTTTTTGTAATACCTATTTTCCACGGATTTTAGGAAGATTCTTTGTATATAGACCTTGATAAATTCACTTATTGATTATAAGTTTACCTATATTATACAAATTATAGTCTAGAAATAATGACCATTTTTTCCTCACCAATCCTTACAGCTTTCACATCTTTTTCTAGTTATTTGTATTAAGTAGATTCTCTAGTATAAAGTTTAAAAGAAGGGATGATGCATTCTTATCTCACTCCTCATCTCAGAGGAAAAATGTAATACTTCACCACTGACTATTAGGTTTACTGTAGATTTTTCTAGACATCTTGTTATGAGATCAGAAATTATATGGTGTACCACACCACATTCAAAGAGGTGTTCAGAGCATCAGTATTCATAAGAATCTAACACTAGAAACACATTAAGCTTTCATCAACAGTAGGGTGAATAGATTAACGTGGTGTAGCCACAATGGAATACTAGACAGCCATATGAAAGGCTGTGCAACAACATAATGAATCACAGACATAATACAAAGTAGAAGTCAGTATATATGATCAGTACATTTATATGATATCGATATAAGACAATTCCTCATATTTAGCAGACTTTGCACCCCCAGCATTGCAGCCATCTGAAGGCTCTTGGCGATGTGTTGATTATAAGACCATGAAACACTGGTGTGACCATTCACCTGAGAAAATACCTAGTTAATGTCTTATCATCAACTTTGGGCATGTACCATTATCATTGTATATTTTATCACAAGGAAATTTATAGCTCTGTGGTAGAAGCCTACAGTGCCCCAATGAGTCCTGTCTTTATATAATCCCCTCTCCTTGAGGGAGGACAGAACTTCTCATTTTCTCCTAGCCAATGGACTATGGCAAAAGCTATGGGATAGTCACTGACTTCACTGGATTATGTTATATAAGACTCCACTTTGGCAGTCTGAGAGATTATTCGGCGGGTCTTGAAGAAGTAAGTTCTCGTGTGGCACCAGGGTCACAAGGTAAAGAACTACAACTTGGGGCCAGCGCTATGGCATAGCAGATAAAGCCTCCACCTGCAATGCTAGCATCCCATATGGGTGCAGGTTCGTATCCCAGCTGCTCCACTTCCGATCCAGCTCTCTGCTATGGCCAGGAAAGCAATGGAAGTTGGCTCAAGTCCTTGGACCCCTGCACCTGTGAGGGAGGCCCGGAGGAAGCTCTTGGCTTCAGACGGACCTTGCTCTGGCCATTGCAGCCATATGGGGAGAGAACCAGCAGATGGCCAACCTCTCTCTCTGTCTTTTTGTCTATAACTCTGCTTCTCAGGTAAATAAATAAATCTTTTATAAAAAAAAGAACTGCAGCTGGCTCCTGGGAGCTGAGGGCAGTCCCGAGTGATAGTCAGCAAGGAAACAAGATCTCAGTCAGTCCTGCAATTACAAGAAACTAACATCTTCCAACAACTATGTGAGCGGTCCACCCTGAGAAAGGACCTTTAGCTCTAGGAAAGAATCCAGCCCTGGTGCCTCCTGTATGGCCTTGTCAGATCCTGAGCAGAAAAGGTGTGCCTGGACTCCTAACCCAGGGGAAACTGAGAATGACACACTTAGATTTTTTTAAGGTACTGTATCTAGTAATTTTTACACCACAATCAATAACTAATATAGTTCCGAGACTCTCACTATACCTGTCTTTCCTGCTGAGGGAACAGTGGCATGGACACAGAACTAGGGCAACAACTGTTTGAACCTGTTTGGTGTGCAACAGTGGCCCTCTGCACCTGCTGCACAGCTGTCATCACAGAATCCCCAAATTCCTGAGGAGACTTTGACCTTCTTACTCCCTTTCTCCATGTATTCCTCTTCCTCTCCTCTTTTAGTAGCACATCTTTCTCATTGTTTCCTTTACAAAATGTGTGGCAATTGTATTGTTGAGGTCTTATGTACCTGAAATGCATTTACTATCTACTTCTATTTGGTAGTTGGGTTGAATACAGAATTCTAGGTTGGAAATAATTTTGAAGGCATTATCTCAACAGGGTTGCTATTAAGACTTCAGGGGAAAAAAATCCAGCTTCTTAGGCTTCGTGTACGATGTTTCTTTTCCTCCTGTTCGGAGATATGTAAGATCGTCTCCTTGTTCTGTGTGTTCTGAATTTCTCAGAATCAGCCTTGGTGAAGATCTATTTCCTTCTGTTGTATTGGGCTCTCCATGAGACCATTTAGTCTCTAAACTCAATTCATTCGGTCCAGAGGAAATTACTTTGAATTAGCCTGCTCTCCCCCCCCTTTTTTTTTCCTGATCTTGTTTTCAAAAACTCCTTCTATCTGGATGTTGGACCAGTTACCTGAGCGTGTTGACATTCCTTGCTATTTAAAGGGCCTACCTATCACACCCTTCGATAGGCAACAGAGAAGAAACAGCCCAAAGGAGGATCCCAGCTCAGATACCTGTCACCCTCTACAGGCAATCGGAAAAGATGCCAACCTCTGATTTTTACTGCATTTTCACTACAACTGGACTTCTTCTGACGATTTCCTGGTTGTAGTTGCTTCCAAGTCCTCTTTCTTTTCTTATAAACCATTGGATTGCAAGGAAAACAAAACCTTGCAATTAGTTTTTGGTTCCCTGCCTTATTTCCCAAAATGTATTATCTAAGTGATTGCTCTATTTTATTCATTTTATCATGTGTTTTAGAGGATTTGAAGAGAGGCTGTTACATTAATCGACTCCGAGGTGCAAGAGATAGAAACCCAACTTGGGCAAGCTTGAGCCAAAACAAAACAAAAACACAGGGAGGGAGGAACTTATTGAAAGGATACAATCAAGCAACCAGAAGTGCAGATTCTTCTGGGCTTCAGAAACATCCAGACTAGGGGTCGGCACTGTGGCATAGCCGGTAAAGCCTCTACCTGCAATAGGTGCCAGTTTGAGGTCAGGCTGCTCCACTTCTGATCTAGATTCCTGCTAACGCGCCTGCGAAAGCAGTGGAAGATGGTCCAAGTGCTTAGGCCCCTGCATCCATGTGGGAGACCCAGAAGAAGCTCCTGACTCTTGAATTAGGCCTGGACTACCCCTGGGTGTTGTAGCCATTTGGGGAGTGAAACGGTGGATGGAAGGTCCCTTTCTCTCTCTGTGTCTCATCCTCTATGTAACTTTTGTTTTAAGATTTATTTATTTGAAAGGCAGAGTTACAGAGAGGCAGAGGCAGAGAGACAAAGGTCTTCCAACCCCTGGTTCATTCCCCAGTTGGCCACAATGGCCAGAGCTGCACCGATCCAAAGCCAGGAGCCTGGAGCTTGTTCCGGTCTCCCACACAGGTGCAGGGGCCCAGGTACTTGAGCCATCTTCTGCTTTCCCAGGCCAGAATAGAGAGCTGGATCGGAAGTGAAGAAGCTGGGACTCAAACCGGCACCTATATGGGATGCCAGCACTGCAGACTGGGGCTTTAACCCACTGCACCACAGCACCAGCCCCTATAACTTTCAAATAAATAAATAAATCTTAAAAAGAAAAAAAAGAAGAGAGAAACATCTAGACCAGCAGTTGGACATCATTTACATCAAGTTGCCATCTCCATCTCTGCTTTTCTCTGGTGCCTTTATTCTTTTTTCTTGAAGTTGTATCCATATGACAAAAGATATGGTCACTAATAATTGCAAAGTCATACAATTTACAGCTACAATCAGGTGACAGACGAGTGCTGAGTACCACATCCCAAAATCCTGGGGAATCACTGACTAGTCAAGTTCAACATAGGTGCCCATTCTTAAATCAATCAATGACAGGCAGGAAATCAGAGACACAGCACAATGTTAGCTCCATGGATGACAGGGGAGGATGGCAGCTCACAGATTACAGGTGCTGACACCTGATAGGCAAATCCACACACACTCCTTGTAACAAATCTTTCCAAGCAAGACGTAGGATGCGATGTTGAGCTGATGCCTGACAATTAGGCACTAGTCTTCTCTGAGACACTGGTCAGATGCTTCATATGGACTTTCCTGCCTCCAGATCCATAAAGGATAGAGAAAACTCAGGGCAGACACTGGCCTGAATCAATCATATTTGTTTTCCAAATTTATCATGCATGCTCAGTCTCAGTAAAGGCTTCTGGGGGCTGGCATCCACTATGGGCGCTAGTTTGAGTCCTGGCTGCTCCACTTTCAATCCAGATCTATGCTATGGCCAGGGAAAGCAGTAGAAGATGACCCAAGTCCTTGGGCCCCTGCACCTGTGTGGGAGACCCAGAAGAAGTTCCTGACTCCTGGCTTTGGATGGGTGCAGCTCCAGCCGTTGTAGCCAATTGGGGAGTGAACCAGGGGATGGAAGACCTCTCTCTGCTTCTCCTTCTCTCTCTGTGTAACTCCGCCTTTCAAATAAATAAATAAATCTTAAAAAAAGGACTTCCAGTAATAAGTTCTCTCAGTAAAGAATGGAAATGAATACACACGCTTCCCTTAATAGACATGGTTGGTAATTAGCTTATACCCCACTCAATGGATAATTACCAAACTTCTGTTTCAGTGCCTGTGTAGACCTGACTCAAAAGACCTGAATAGATAAGAATGCCTATTCCAAAGTGGGTGTTGAACTCCCTGAATACATTATAATTTCATGCAGGACAAAGGAAACCTTCAAAAACTTTAAACTCAATGTTACAAAAAGCAGGGGGAATACGATTTTATGTCAAACTTCTTTTAGCCGTTGTAATTGAAATGCTGGATTCTTTGGTCTTTCTGAATCCTTTTTGGCTTCTCTCAAGTCATTTAATATTTCACTCACCTTTGCTTTGTTCTTGATTCTTTTAGCTATTGCTTTCTCTTTTTATTGCCAGCTCTCTTCAACTTTTCCTTGAGATGGTTATCTAAGAGAAAAACAGAATTTCTTCTAAAGAAAGCGAAACTCTCACTGCAGTTGTGAAAAGTACTTTTCACTATTTTTGTATAATTACTTTCGTTTTCTGAAGTAGA
This sequence comes from Oryctolagus cuniculus, assembly GCF_051225735.1. Classification (NCBI taxonomy): domain Eukaryota; kingdom Metazoa; phylum Chordata; class Mammalia; order Lagomorpha; family Leporidae; genus Oryctolagus; species Oryctolagus cuniculus. The sequence goes on from NC_142880.1 coordinate 82,690,672, forward strand.
GCAGCTGAGAAAAATTGCTCTAATTGTGTAATTTTCTGCAACTACTCTGGGACAAAAATCTGGGTAATTGGATTTTTTTTAACTAACAAGTTGTCACAATTGGATAGTTCTTAAACTATTTGTGCTTATGCTTCAGAAATTTTCAGTGGTGTACAGTATATTTTAAATGTTTTGCATCAGCTTGTGGTCTCAAATTTGATTTATTTTAACTTCAAATTTTAAAATAGATTGACAACTCTGATTATACATTGTCTTCACTAAACGGACCTTTGCGAAGTTTCCCAGTGTGTTCATCCCCACCCCACACTCTGCTGTTGCCATGGGAGCCGAAATCCTGGCATGTGTAACTCCTGCTCCCGAGTGGCTCTCTTTCCCAGAGTGCTTTGCTGTTACTATGGAAATGACTGCCCATTAATCTTGCTGTCCTTTTACCACCAAAGCACCTTTAACTGTCTCAAGCAATCAAGTGATGTTACCTACAGCAGGGAAACGAAGAACAGGATTGCTTCCCATTCTCCAACTGCAGCACTGATTTTAATCAAGATTTAATCAAGAAACAGAAGGAACTAAAGCTACCCTAATTGCTCTCTTAAAAATACACAAAGCAAAATCCTTCTGGGTACATGGGGACCTGTCCTTGGTTGAGACCTCTGGAGAAGCATATTCTGTATTTTAAAGCCACAACTGGGTTCCACAGACCTTCAAAATAGCACAGAGGAGTCAGAAGGGCAATGACTGTTCATTTATGCAGATACAATAAAAAAAGAATGCTTTTTACAAATTGTCTGATAGATGAGTTTTTGGAAATAGTCATGAAAATGTAATTGGCCTGCTTCCTTGACCAAAACCCTACCATCCTATGGAAACTAAGGAAGCAGTAAGCAGAGTCAAGAGAAAATTAGCTACCGACTTAGAGATACTTTGATTAACTTTGCATCTCTCTTTCATTATTGGCTAGGCATCCACAGCATTTTAAATTTGTATGGTCATTGGTACAAAATGAAGATAGGACTTACTGGAAGAATTTTCTAGGACATCAGGGAAAAAGAAGTGTTTGGAATCTTATAAATCTGGAGTTGGTCGCCTTGATCTGAGGGGATCACAGTGGAAAGTCTGCACTGGGTCTGGCCAATGATGGGTACCCAGTAGCTGTTTTAGGAAACAGGAACTTTGAAGCTGTATAAATATGTGGGGGGGAGGGGATGTAGCAGATGCCTGCAGTGCAAAGAAAGGCAGGGTCATTCTCCCTGTAAGACATGTAGGAGATAGGAGAGAGCTTTCTATGCTGTCAGTTTCTGGTGTTTGACAAGGAATCCTTGGTCTGGAGATGCATTTCTCCAGTATCCACCATCATATAGCCTACTTCTCCCACGTATCTTTTTTTTTTTTTTTTTTTTTTTTTGACAGGCAGAGTGGACAGTGAGAGAGACAGAGAGAAAGGTCTTCCTTTTGCCATTGGTTCACCCTCCAATGGCCGACGCTGCTGGGGCGCTGCGGCCGGCGCACCGCGCTGATCCGATGGCAGGAGCCAGGTGCTTCTCCTGGTCTCCCATGGGGTGCAGGGCCCAAGGACTTGGGCCATCCTCCACTGCACTCCCTGGCCACAGCAGAAAGCTGGCCTGGAAGAGGGGCAACCGGGACAGAATCCGGCGCCCCAACCGGGACTAGAACCTGGTGTGCCGGTGCTGCAAGGCAGAGGATTAGCCTAGTGAGCTGCGGCGCCGGCCTATCTCATGTATCTTCACACCATCTTCCCTCAGTGGATTCCAGATTCCTCTCTACTGAAAAGTGGATCAGACCCATTGGATTACGGCCTCCCACCAACACCCTCCGGTACAATCTCAGTAACTACCTTACAACACCCCATTTCCAAGTAAGATTACATTCTGACATATATGTGGTTGGGAGCTCAATAAATCTTTTTAGGGACACAATTCACCCATAACATCTTGTCTCATAAATAGTGTAAAGAAAAACACACAGCAAAATTAGTGAGTAATTATAAAAGCCGGGTATTAAATTTCTTTATTATTATTTAAGTTATCTGAACTCCTTCCGTTTGTTAGGGTACAAGTTCGTGGAGTCGTATTTATTAAAGCTCAGTTTGTTCTCCTACTCAGGAGCCTACATATGAGATAAAAAATGATGATTACGGTAGTAGTAGCTAATATTTATTCAATGCTTATTATGAGCCAGGTGGTATTCTAAGTGCTTTACACGTATTAACTCATTTATTCTTCATGATCGCTTCATGAGGAATGTTCCTATTATTGCCCCACTTTTCAGGGGAGGAAACTGAAACACTAAGAGTTCAAGGGCAGGTATGAAATAGATCAGACAGTAGAAATTCCACTGCAGCATCTCCCTAAGTGTAGCCTCACTTTCCACTCCAAGTACCTCAACATGATCACACGAATCCTGGAGCTTCCTGATCAGAGAACATCTTCACCCATCCGATCCCCCAAAACGGACTGCAGGAAGGAATTACCTACATGATCTCTTCTATCTTCACACCAGCTCAAGCTCCCTCAGCCATCTGAAAAAGAGCACGCCTGTACCTGCCTACATCAGAGTTTCTCTGTGAGACAATAGAGAGGACATCTTGACTTGCACAAGCTGAACCCGAAATGCCATATTATCTCAGCGTCTCCTTATGATTTTTATGCCTGTAGAATGGATCCATTTAATCAGTTTGGGGTATTTTAGATATAGGAGTATGAATTCCTTCCCAAATAGGGGAAAAAAAAAAAAAAGAATTCCGAGTCACCAGTGTAGAAACAGTTCATTTAAAAAAAGAGTATATTATTATAGATTATTATTTAACAAGATTTGGAAGAGCCAGAGTGATTTAGAGAAATTAAGATATCAGTAGAGACAGAGCATATTCCCTTGAGGTTTCTTGGATGAATTAGAGGAGCATCCTGATTTGACTTGTTTGTCTGTCCATGTGTTTAATTAGTTCCACCAGGCACCAACAAACAAATTCTTTGTTGTATATGCTCATCAGATCTCCAGTGTCCTGGGATGACTTTATGTAAAACAGCCGTCCTTGAAAAAACAAAATCACATCAATGCACTTGCCTCATCATGGGAGCCGAGTGTTAGGGATAGCAACTGGTTGAGAAATATAAACATTTTCCATAAAATGTAACAGCTTAACACACCATGGACATTCAACAGTTACGAAACAGTTAAACAATCAGCAAACGAAGCAGAAAGCAACCAAACAGCAAAATTCAGAATCAGATCAGACAGGGAGGAATGCCAAACGTGAGGCCCAACCACATTGCTCCCTTGCACCCTCACACTCGCTCTTTCGGGTGGATGACAGTGACTAAGTAAGTAGGAAATGCTGACGGAACGCAACCAAACCTTGACCCATCTCTTTCCTGGCATCTTGCAGCTCCCCGTAGCAGTAAATTATTACCTACGCCTGCTCCTCTACAAAGACTCTTGTAGACTCGTACAGAGAAGTATATTTTCAGTTAACAACAACAGGAAGTATGGCTCTCTGAGTTTTAGCATGGAAATACTGATTATGATTGTAATTTCACATAACCTTAGAATTTAAAAAATCGCAAATTGAAAACAGTTCATCAAGACCACCTCTTCCACACCAAGCCTAAACAAATTACAAGTCCAAGCAGTAGTTAGTTTAATTCAAAAACAACTGATGTCTGAATTTCCTTTCACCCATAACATGATAGGTTTATCAAAATAAAACATATTACATTCCTTGTAAAATTCCCCCCCTCTACCCTGTGTTAGGGGAAAACCATCACAGAGCATTTTTGGATTGGAAGTCCCTTACAGATTTCTTCTCTTCCTTTCCTTGCTCTTTTATTGCCTAGCACACAGTCTGCAAATTCCCACCTGATTGCAAATAGCCCAACCCCCAACCCTAATCTCACATGTCACTCATCTCCTTTTCTAAGATGTTCCTCCCTTTTGTTACATTAAATACCAAAGAATAAAATACAAACATATCACATTTTAAAGAGGGCAGGACCAAGCATTTGGTGTACTTGTTCAGACAACTCTTGGGACACCCACTTCTCATATATGAATGCTTGGTCAAGTCCTGGCTCCCGTTCCAATTCCTGCTCCCTGCTAATGTGCACCCTGGAACGTAACAGCTGATAACCCAAGTACTTGGACCCCTGCCACCCATATGGGAGACCTGAATAGAGTTCCTGGCTCTTGGCTTCAGCCTGGTCCAGCCCTGGCCATCGTTGCCATTTGCAGAATGAACTAGCAGTTGGGAGATTTCTCTCTTTCTCTCTCTCTCCCTCTCTCTCTCTCTCTTACTCTGACTTTCAAATAAATAAAAATTAATCTTGAAAAAAAGTTTGTAAAAGTGATGACAGAGTTAGAATAAATATGAAAGAAAATTTTCTGACTATAGGGAAAACCACCTTCACAAATTTTCATGTAAAGCAGTATTTCTCGGATAATGTTTTATTTACAGTATCTTAAATTATGCTTACTATGCATAATATGTATGTATAATATGTATCAGAATTACATTTAAAGGAAAACCCCATAACAGTGATTTAGAGAAATAAGGAGTTTGTTATCTCATTGAACAAGAAGTCCATGGGCAGGCAATCCAGGCCAGACTTCAACCCCAGCTCCACAAGGTAACCAGCGACCCCGCTGACCTGACGGCGTGTGCGGGCATTCTCGTTATGTCACAATTTTGGTGTCCTGCATTTCCGATTCCAGCCACAGCTGTAGTGATGTTCCTGTGGGCTCACTTCTGCGTCCTTTCTCAGAAACGGGCCCTGTGGCCTGCTTTATCTTCTTGCTCTAGGGCTTCCTCCAACATGGAGTGTGCCTCATCCTCTGGGCATGCACTTGCAGTGCGGATTTGCAGGCTGGTGAAGTTGCAGGGAGAAATCCTCAGTCAGGGAGAGTCAGGAGCAGGTGAGCAAATGTCCCCACCTCCTGTCTGTCCTGCAGCAGGTGACCCGGGGGAATTCTGTGTGGTTCCTCACTGGTCCAGCTGGAGTCCAATCACATTTGTTATCACAGCATCAACCCCAATAAATGCACCCTGATATTGGCTTTTCCTTTCTCTGTCTCACTCTCCCTGTTGGCTCGCATGTGCTTCTGGGATCACCGCCCATGCAAATGACCTGAAATCAGATTTTTTTTTTTTGTAGGTCAGCTTTTGAGGAAACACGAACTACATCAGTACTGGAAGTGGTCCCAGAGAAGCAACTTTCAGGATGTAACTCTTGCCCTGGATTGCTCAAAAGCTACGGTCATAGAACCCCGTGCTGCTGGTAAGTGCCACAGAAATAAGCTGAGGCACAGTGACATCCCCACTATGCAGACTCTCACCTGCTGTACACTGGGATTAGGTCCAAGTGGAAGGGCAAGCATCTGGTGATGCAGAAGCCCTACACTTGAATGGTGTGAAGGTGGTGTTAATGATTAGGATTGTGGAATTGACTGTTTGTTACCTAACTTGGAAGACTTCAGATAATGACAGGCAGGTTTGAGAAGTTCATTACCAATTTATGGTGTGCTATGAAATTCAGAAAGCCTCCAAGGAAGCATGTTAAGCATTCATCAGCTGCAACTAAAGGGCTCACTATGCTAACCTCAGGCCTAGGTTGCTTCCTGCAGGGGCAGCACTGACAGGTCTCCTGTGCTAATGTCAGGGTCCTGAGAGCAAAGAAGCAGGAATCTGAAACCTTGGATGGGGATACTAGAGTATTCAAAATACATGGACCACTCAGCAGAGTCATAGAATGACAATCGCTTTGAGTAACACTCTGACCTCAGAATCAGCCCTTAAGGCTTCCTGGCTGAAAACGCTATAAGAGCATTTCAGGCACGGAAAACCAAGACACTGTGGCAAAAAATGTTCTACATGAAGGATCTCTGTGAGTGAGACCCCAGTGGAAAGAAGTTGCCAGCAAAGAAGAATGTACTTTTCTCTAAAGGGAGGAGAGAACTTCTACTTTGCTTATGGCCTGTGCAAATACTGACAGAGTTTGTGGATTCACAAAGCTTCCAGGGGTCTGGTGCTGTGGTGTAGCAGATAAGGCTGCCAGTGCCAGCATCCCATATGGGCGCTGGTTAGAGTCCCAGCTGATCCACTTTTGATCCCTTTTGATCCAGCTCTCTGCAATGGCCTGGGAAAGCAGTAGAACATGACCAAAGTCCTTGGGCCCCTGCACCCACTTGGGAGACCTGGAAGAAGATCCTGGCTCCTGACTTCAGATAAGCACAGCTCCGGCCGTTGTGACCAATTGGGAAGTGAACCAACAGATGGAAGACCTCTCTCTCTGTGCCACTCCAACTCTCTCTGTGTAACCCTGACTTTCAAGTAAAATAAATAAATCTTTAAAAAAAAAAAAAAAGAAACAGTTTTCCATTAAAAAAAAAAAAAGGCTTCCATAGCCTACCTAGGCAGCTCATGTCAAGAGCCTCAGGTGGTCATTGACATCATACATAATAGTGTTAATCATTAAATTAAGGAGTCACTGTGCACTAATTCTCCATGCAGGACCTCTGTCCTCAATGAGTTGTATTATGAGAGTTAACTGTGAAACTAGTTCTCAGTTTTTTCTTTTGTGTGCATGTGTATGAAAATTGTTGAGATCTTTACTTAGTATAGAGTTGGTCTTTGTTAGACCCTCTGAGTGAGGATGCTAACATGTCGAGAGGCACACCCCAAAGACTCAGAGTCCAGACCAGCTGATGCAAAAGCAAGAGGATTTATTCGGCGTCTGCGCAGACGGGCCTCCTGAACTCGGGAGTCCAGAGAGCACCCCCAGCACAAAGCGACATGGTTTATATACCCGCAGTGACCAATCAAAAGCACTATAGTGTCCATGCACACAGCAGTCCAATCCGTGAGCTGATCATGTGAAAGGCATGCGTCTTCTGTCCAATCAGCTACAGGATCACATGGGAGGCATGCACCTCATCGCCATTTTGTTGTTTACTTCTTTAGCAGTTCCTTTCCCTGTCAGCGTCATCTTGTTCACCCTGAGGGGGACAACGTCTCGCTCCCTTCGTTACCCTGGAGGGAGAGCAGTATCCCGCTTCCCACACCGTTATTTGAGTATTAGGAGGCATACAGACTGGGTTAGGTCTTAGCACAGCCAGGCACAAGTGTCACAGCTAGCTAAGCTTAGGGTCCCTTATTTTTATAGCTGCACCTAATTTTAGCTTTGGGGGAAAAAGTTTAGGGCTATAATTTTTAAACTTTAATTTTATTTGGGGCAAAGGTGACTTCTTGTTTTTAATAGTGTTAGCTTAAGTCACTCCATCTTGGTTTGATTTTTAAGGTTCTTCAGTCTTCTGTGTACAAAGTTAATTGAAAATGAATCTTAATGGAGAATGGGACTGGGAAGGGGAGGAGTTGGGAAAGGGTTGAGAATGTGGGTAGGAAGGCAGGTATGATGGGAAGAATATCTAGATTCCTGAAGTTGTACTTATGAAATTTGTATTCATTAAAAATAAATTAAATAACAAAAAATAAATAATTGGAGTGAAATAGAAAAAAAAATACATGGACCTTCCTACTGCCTCCCAGGCTACAGCATCTCTAGCCCTCACTAGAGGAGAATAATTGCACCTTGGGGGCCAGCACTGTGGCACAGCAGGTTAACGCCCTGGCCTGAAGCACCGGCATCCCATATGGGTGCTGGTTCTAGTCCCGGCTGCTCCTCTTCCAATCCAGCTCTCTGCTATGGCCTGGGAAAGCAGTAGAAGATGGCCCAAGTCCTTGGGCCCCTACACCTGTGTGGGAGACCGGAAGAAGCTCCTGGCTCCTGGCTTCAGATTGCCACAGCTCCAGCCATTGCGGCCATCTGGGGAGTGAACCATCGATGGAAGACCTCTCCCTCTGTCTCTACCTCTCTGCAACTCTTTCAAATAAATAAAATACATCTTTAAAAAAAAATTGCACCTTGCCTGAGAAACATGCAAATCCTCTCCTGAGACAGAAAACTGGCAAAATTGTGCTTGTCCTCCTTTCAGATGAGGCCCCTGACTACTCTCACTGCTTGTGGAAGAAACAGTTCTCAGAAAACATCAAGAGGACGGCAGGGCCATCTGGAACCAGGGGACATGAGATAGAGGAGGGTTTTAGGATCGTGGTGGAAGGGAAGACAGGGAGTGGGGACTGAATGCAAAACTGGATGAAGTTAAGGCACAGGCACTGTGTCACAATGGATTAAGCCATTGCTTGGGAGACCTACTTCCCATATCAGAGTGCAAGTTAGAGTCATGGCTATTGTTTCCAACCTAGCTCCCTGCTAATGCACCTGGGAAGCAGTGGATCATGGCCCAAGTACTCGAGTTTCTACCTCTATGTGGGAGACTCAGATGGAGTTACTTCTTCCTGGCTTCATCCTGGCCCAGACCTATCTGTTGCAGCCATCTGAGGAGTAAACCAGTGGATGGAAGAACCCCCACCCCCACCCCGTCTTTCAAATAACTAACTAAATCTTAAAAAAGAAATTAACTGGGGCTGGCATTGTGGCACAGTGGATTAAGCCGCAGCTTTAAAAACCCACATCCCATGTTGAAATTCCTGAGTTCAAGTCCTGGCTATGCTCCCAATTCCAGCTTCCTACTGCTGTGCACCCTAGGAGGCAGCTCAAGTAGTTGGGTCTCTGCCACCCACACGGGAATCCTGCATCATGTTCCTGGCCCCCAGCATTGGCCAAGCCCAGCCCTAGCAATTGTGGGCATTTGAGGAGTGAACCAGAAGATGGAGCTCTGTCTGTCTTTCAAATAAATTAAATCAATAAATGAATAAAACTGGTAGGAAAAGGTTACAGACATTAGATATTCACATGCTACAAATCTTAACATTCCACTGACTTGGTTCCTTGCAGCCTTGTACAATCTACAAGCAAATGGAGAGGTCAAAACTTCTTTTCAGAATAAGATGATGTCATAGAATAGACTATGAGGGGTCTTCAAAGGGTTCAGAGAAAATACAAATTACGGGGCCAGCACTGTGGTGCAGGTTAAACTGCCACCTACAATGCCAGCAACGCAAATGAGCACCAGTTCGAGTCCTGGCTGCTCCATTTCCCACCCTGCTCCCTGCTAATGCACCTGGGAAAGCAGCAGAGGATGTCCCAAGTGCTTGGGGCCCTGTCACCCATGAGGGAGACCCAGATGAAGTTCCTGGATCCTGGCTTTTGCCTGGTCCAGCCCCAGCCATTATCGCCATTTGGGGGAATGAATCAGCAGATGGAAAATCCTTCTCTGCCTCCTCCTTTCTGTCATTCTGCTTTTAAATAAAAAATAAATCTTTAAAATTATTTTTATTTGAAGGAAGGCTCCCACAGACAGCAGTGCCTAGGCCCCACAAAAGTCCTATGATGGCCCTGCCACTGAGAGGACACCGGCACCTCTGAGGAGCTTGCTGCTGGCTGTTCCCTGTAGGTCGGTGTTGGTGGCAAAGGATGCCTCTATGGAACCAGAATCTCTGCTGTCAGCGAGGATGATGGGATTTGGAACCAGCAGGGATCATGTGGCAGCACACAGTCACCAGAGGTAAGATAGAGATAATTATAGTAAAGGGTAGCACAGCTGGAATAGAAACCAGGGTACCTTGACCCACAGGTCAAGGCAATAGCTGGGAGACCATGTGTTCCTAGAGGCAAAATTAGTGGGTAACTGGAAAAGGCATTATTGACTTGCAAAGCCAGGGGAGAAAAATATAGACCAGGCAAGAGAAGCCCTCATCAGCTTCCATTTATAAATCACTTCTGAGACCCACAACCCATCAGCTGTAGACTAGGTAAAGTGCTGTTGAGGAGAGACCCAGAAGAACCACAAGTATACACAACCAACACTGCAGGACCTTTTCCCCAGGGGGACCTACCTGCAAGCACATACATTGACCACATGCACCCTGGGAAAGATGAATAGCCAACAACGCACCTTCAGGAGCAGATAACACAGGGTCTGGGCTGGCATTGATGCCGGGAGTGTTAGAAGGGGACTCTTGGAAGCCAGGTTGTACAAAGGAGCCTTGACCTAAAAGTCAAGTTTACAGTTGGTTCCATGGATCAGCAGACCCATCCAGGCTTGCTCCCCTCCACTCTGAGTACATAAGTAATGTAAATATATTCAGCCACTGGTAGAACCCCCAAGTGTTTCCATAACTTTCGGAACAGTGTTATTATGGTAAGAAAGGCCAAAATGAAGCCCCTGCAATTGTCCTCCATACCAAGGTGGCAATTTCGAAGCAACCCCACTCTTTGGGTATAATTACAGAGGACTGCACCACTGTCCATGTCTTTAGGAAGCGGAGATTTGTCTTTAACAGAAGTAAATCCTACTCTACAGGTGTTTGACTTCCATGATCGCCATATGCAGACCTTTAGAATTCCTTATTTACCTTCACCGCATTGCGTTTGATGAAGGGCCACCTTTTACAACAGAAGACGTGAGTCTGAGGGGGAGGGTGCATGACAAGATTATGTGTCCTACCACAATCCCCCTCTTCCCAGAAGCAGCCGATCTGCTAGGAAGTAGGGATGTGAGGACTTACGTTAATCAGCAGTTAGGAGAGGCCCATGTGGGAATGAGGAACCAGGTGTTTGTAAACACTGATTACACAAAAGACATGGCCCCAAGAAAATAAGAAACTTTATAGTTAGGAAAGACATGGACCTCATATCCATAGGTGACTATAAGAAACCAGGCTCTTGGTCCAGCTCCGGCCATTGCGGCTAGCCGGGGAGTGAACCAGCAGCTGAAAGACTCATTCTCTCCACCACCACCACCACCACCACCTCCCCACTCCACCCCTCTATAACTCTTTCAAATACATAAATAAATCTTAAAAAACTAAAAAAATTTTTTTAAATAAAATAAGAAAAGAAACCAGGCTCTGGCATCAGAACAGAGCACACCATAAAAAAACACACCTCAACTGTCAACATTTCTCAAGTGGTCGGCAAGGTAACATTTGTTAACTGATCAGTAGCCAGACCCCTGAAGCAGCGGAACTATGTAAAAGAGTCAATCAGTCACTATTTGCTCCCTATACAAGCTCCCAGCACCCAGGGCTTGACAGACCTGTCCCTTGGGTTCCCCTCTTGGGTAAGCAGGAGTCTTTTTTTTTTTTTTTTTTTTGAAGACTGATTTGTTTATTTGAAAGCCAGAGTTAGAGAGAGAAAGAGAAGAAGAGAGACTGAGAGAGATCTTCCATCCACTGTTTCACTTTCAAAATGGCCGGAACAACCAGGGCTGGGTCAGGATGAAACCAGGAGCCAGGAGCTTCATTCGGGTCTCCTGCGTGGGTGCAGGGGCCCATGCACTTGAGCCATCTTCCACTGCTTTCCCAGGCCATAGCAGAGAGCTGGATCAGAAGCGGAGCAGCAGAGACAAATTGGAGCCCATGTGGGGGCCGGCATTGCAGGCGGCAGCTTAATCCGCTACATCACAACGCAGGCCCCAGGTAGCAGGAGTCTTAGGTCTCATCTACTCCTCAACAACATTTTCACTTCTGCCCATCCTCATTGTCTGTGCTGTAAGTCTTCACTGCTGTGAGACAAAGAACCTACCCAAATTCCTTCACAGCAGTGGCCTGCTGCAAATGCAATAAATAAGAGAGCAAGCCCAGGATGGGGGTGGGGGCACTGAACCGGTAGCTGATAGGTGGTGCCGGTGCCGCATCCCCAACAGCTAAAACAGATAGCCCCTTCTCACCATTTCTCACAATACCTCACTCGACATTTGTGCTTCCCATTCCTGCGGCTTAGGTTCTGCTGGGTAAGAGGCCCTGGGAGAAGGGTGCAGGGAGGGTACTACCATCCCACCAAGGGGTGTAGTAAGGGCCCCATGGGGCCTGAAGCCACAGCCAACACTTGGACACACCGGATTCTCCATCCCGGATAGCCAGCAACCACAGGAAAGATTTACTTGCTAGAAGAAATGCTTCTTGATTAGCACTAGAAATTAGGCTTTCTGCCACCTAATCGGGCCAGGGGAGAGTGTGCCTGGAGCTCAGGAGGTTCACTGAAGTGTCTTCTTGGTGCTCTTATTCCTGATTTCATAGTGAATGGGAAATTGCAGCCATAGTGGCCTACAAGGGCCCGGCAATCAGAGAGTCAAGACCCACAGAGCTAAAAATCTAAGTTTTTTCCATAAGGCAGAAAAAGTGATGACCATGGGGAGAGGAAATCTGGAATGGGTTGCAAGAGGAGGAGGAGGAGGGAGACGGTGATGATCAATTACAGCCCAGGGACCAGCTTGCAGCTGTAGACACTGTAGCTTATTCTGCTAATGTTCTGATCTTGTTTTAATGAGATTGTGGCTGGCCATGACCTTGAAGACATGGTAGCAGAATAGGCAGAATGGGGCCTTCAGCAAGAGCTGAAAGGGAGAGTGGCAGTCAGTGCATCTGGGCTTTCACTCAGGGCTCTGAAGAACTAGCGACGCCCCGAATGTACTCTGACAAATGCTGTGTTTTGCTTGTATTTTAGACGATTTTTGTTTTGTTGATTTAAAAGATGTATCTCCAGTGATCCAACTATTAAATTCCTTAAAGAGAAGCAGTTTTATTTTTGTCACACAAATTTTTTTAAAAAGAAGGAAAAAAGAGAAAAGAGAAGAATTTTGAAGGTACAAAAATTCATTGCCAAAATTATTGTCCCACTGTGGGCACTCAGTAAACCTGAGTAACTGCTTCAGTGTCTCCAGAAGTCCCACTGCTTGGAGAATATTGGTGTCCACGTTCTGAAAACAAACTCTCCCTGGACTGGGGGAATATTCTCATTTGGAGCCCAGTGTTTTCTCAGAATGTGTTGCTGTGTTTTTACTCATTACAGGGATTACTCTAAAGTGACGAGGTCACTTCAGTGAAAAGCCAGCCTGACCCCCAGTGAATTCTAACATTTGAAGAGATCAGCGTGACCTTCAAGGACGGCGGTGATGTCTGCCTTTCACCGAAGACTTCTGTGTCTCAGAATAATTTCCCCTGCAACCATGAGTGTGCTTCATTCACAAGGGGGGACTGCAAAGGATGTGTGTCTGCAGAAGTGTAGCTCGGGACTCATTTCTGAAAGGGGTAGGGCAGAAAAAGAATTTTTCAGATTGGGGGGTGGGGTAACTTTAAATAACGCCACAGCCGCTGTATCTCTAGGGCTGACACTAGTCTCCAGAGTTCTCTGACTCAGAGCTCAGTGCCCTTGGTACCTGTGACGCGTCCTCAGAACACTGCTTCTTCATTTGGCTTTTCCAGCATCAAACTGCACGACAGCTATCCATAAATACAGGAAGCTATCTGTGCCGTTCTTCTTCGTTTTGATTTCTTCCTGAATATTAACTCCCTAATTTTTTCCAACAACTTGGTCGTAATAAATTTCATAGTAATGCGATATATTACATCTTCCACATGACTTAGGATTCACGGTTTTCACATCAGTCATTCAAGGATAATCGGGATTTTGCATTACAAAATGACTAAACAGGGTGTCTTGAGCAAAAAGGATAGATTTCCTCTCCGCATGCAAAGATGGAGTGTTGAAAAGACTGCATCCCAGGGAGTGTCTGAAAAGTCTCAGTAATGAAATCTCTACCTGCAAACAATAATCGACTCAAATTTGTGATACATTCAGGGATATTCTTTTTTTTATTATTTTTTAGACATTTATTTATTTATTTGGAAGTCAGAGTTACACAGAGAGAGGAGAGGCAGAGAGAGAGAGAGAGAGAGAGAGGTCTTTCATCCCATGGTTCACTCCCCAATTGGCTGCAATGGCCGGAGCTGCACCGATCCGAAGCCAGGAGCCAGGAGCTTCTTCCAGGTCTCCCATGTGGGTGCAGGGGCCCAAGGGCTTGGGCCATCTTCTACTGCTTTCCCAGGCCATAGCAGAGAGCTGGATCAGAAGTGGAACAGCTGGGTCTCGAACCTGCACCCATATGGGATGCCGGCGCTTCAGGCCAGGGCATTAACCCGCTGCACTACAGCATCAGCCTCTATTCTTTTCTTTTTTAAAAATTTATTTCATTTATTTGAAAGGCAGAGTGGCAGAGAGGGAGCGACAGACAGAGATCTTCCATCCACTGATTCACTCCCCATATGACTGCAATGGCCAGGGCTGCACCAGGCTGAAGCCCACAGCATGGAATTCCTTCTAAGACTCCCATGTGGGTGGCAGAGGCCCAAGTACTTGGGGCATCTTGCGCTGCTTTCCCAGGTGCATTAGCAGGGAGCTGGATGGGAAAGGGAACAGCCAGGAGCAGAACTGGTGCTCATAGGAGAGGCCAGCAGAGCAGATGCCGGCTTAACTGATGTGCCAATGATGACACCCTCCTCCCCAAGCCAATATTCTTGAAACCATGCTGATGTTACCTATTATTTGATCCAGGTTCATATTATCAAGCCAATAGCCATAATAATGATGTAGAAGAAAATTATGAAATCAACATTTGTAGACTTTCTGGAAAGCATTCTATGTATCAGGTGTGGGAGCAAGTGCTTTGCACAGGTGGCAACAATCAGTTGCCTAGAGCTGACTGCTGGTGTCCTTGTTCCTTCCCCACCTCCAGTCTCAGGGCTGCACATTTCCCACACAACAGCTGGAGCACCTTTCACACAGTCCTCTAGATCAATCCCTCCCCTGCTTAAAAGGCTCTGATAGGACTCTCACTTTACTTGCAACCCATTCCAAACTCCTGACCTTGACTTTCAAAGCCACACCTGCCACCTCTGGGATGCCATCAGCCATGCTGGCATTCCTGTCCTTGCCTAGGGGCTGTGGCACTAACGACTTCCCCTGCCCTGCCCTTCAAATCCTAAATGTCATCCCTGCCAAGGGGCTCTTCCCGATGACTCAGGCTACACGAGTCACCCGACCACCTTCGGTCGCACCGTTTCCATTCGAAGCCTCTACAAACCACTCATCACTGCCTGGCATTATCCTGGTTTTCTGTGTGCTCCTTGTCTGACTCCTTCCCCTGCAATATTTGCTCCTTGAGAACGAGAACCTTGTCCTCGCCTCTAAAACAAACAATATTGTTTATTATACCAGTGCTCCTTATGATAGGCCCTCTATAACTATGTGCCGGGTGAATAAGTGAATATATGAATAACATTCTGAGCTAAGAACATTATACCAAGAGGTGAGAAACATTTTATTATTATTATTATTATTATTATTATACATATGATTATTAGATGTGAAGAAAACAAGCCTTAGGAAAGCTGGCCAGGCTGCTCCAACACCAAGCTTGTGTGTTTAAAACCAGAATCACGGCCCAGTTGGGGTAGGAAAATTGATAGAAGGGAGTAGGTGGTGTTGGATAGGCAGGCAAGCCACTGCTCTCTATTGTTAAGGAAGGAAGAAAGTCGGTTAACACCCACCAGATCTCTCTAGAAAAGACAGAATCACCAGGCACAGGGAGAGCAACGAAGCACAGAGGAAAACACGTGCGCTGGTGGTGACATCCTCAGCCATTTCCAGCTGGTGACAGTGTGCAAAGGATGCCTCTGACCCATCCTCGGAAAGCCTTGAAGCTTGTTTTTCTCCTCTTGTGTTTTTTTTTTAAAGGACTTATTTTTAGAGAGGGAGGAGACAGAGTTGGAGGGAGGGAGATAAAGACAGACAGGGAGAAAGAGGAATCTTCCATTTGCTGGTTCAATCCCCAAATTGGCTAGGCCAAGCTGAAGCCAGAAACCAAGAGCTTCATCCAGGTCTCCCACGTAGGTGCAGGCACCCAAGGACTTGGGCCATCTTCTATTGTTTTCCCAGGCCATTAGCAGAGAGCTGCAATGGAAGTGGGCCGGCTGGGACTCAAACCAATGCTCATATGGGATGCTGGCGCTGCAGGCAGCGATTTAACCTGCTACACCAGAAAGCCAGCCCCAAGCTTCTGGAACTTTTTGAAGTATCCTGATAAGATTTTATTTTCAGTGGCTATATTTCACTTGGAAAAGTTCTATTTTTTTTTCTCACATTTTGGGTTTTTTTCCTGTCCTATTTTTTGTCCTATTAGTGTCCTATTTTTTTTTTTCACTTTTTTCTACCCATGTTACTCCTCTTAGAGCTTTGAGCATTTTGTGCCCATATTTTGTAATTTCTTTCAGACTTTCTACTGGAGGCTTTTAGGATAGTAATCTCATGTTTGCTAGGTTTGATGTCTCCCCTTCTTTTTAAAGATTTGTTTATTTGTTTGAAAGGCTGAGTTGTAGAGGGAGGGGAAGAGACAGAGACAGAGACAGAAAGGTCTTCCATCTGCTGGTTTACTCCCCAAATGGCTACAATGGCCAGGGCTTGGCTAGGCCGAAGCCAGGAACCTGGAACTTCATCTGGGTCTCTCTGGTGAGTCACAGGGGTCCAACTACTTGGGCCGTATTCTGCTGCCTTCTCATGTGCCTGAGCAGGGAGCTGGATTGGAAGTGGAGCAGCCAGGACTCGAACTGGTACCAGTGTTGCAAGTGACTTAACCTGCTACACCACAAGGCTGGCTCCTGTCTCTTCCTACTAGTAGCTCATTTCTTGCATATTTTATAATCTCTTATTAAGAGCTCATTTTCTATTTTTTTAATATTATTTGAAAGTCAGAGTTACAGAGAGAGAGAGAGGGAGAGACAGAGAGAGAGAGAGAGAAAGGTCTTCTATCCACTGGTTCACTCCCCAAATGGCTGAAAAGGCCATGGCTGCCCCAGGCCAAAACTAGGAGCCAGGAGCTTCATCTAGGTCTCCATGTGGGTGCAGAGGCCCACCCACTTGGGCCATCCTCTGCTGCTTTCCCAGGCACATTAACAGGAAGCTGGATTGGAAGTGGAACAGCCAGGACTTGAACCTGTGCAGCTTAACCTGCTGCAACACAGTGCCAGCTCCCAAGAGCTTATTTTCAAGAGTGAACGTTTTACCTAGAGGTTAAGACACCCATGTCACATATCAGAATACCTGGGTGATACCCACCTCTGACTTCCGACTCAGACTTCCTGCTAATGCAGCACCTGGAAAGTAGAAGTTGGTGGCTCAAGTAACTGGGTTCCTGCCACCCATGAGGCAAATATGGATTGAATACCCAGCTCCTGGCTTCAACCCATCCCATACTCGGCTATTGAAGGCATTTGGAAAGTGAACCAGTAGATGGGAGCTGTGTGTGTGTGTATGTGTGTGTGTGTTTCTGTCTGGCTCGCTCTCTCTCTGTCCATGTCACTCTGCTACTCAAAAAAATTAAAAATAAGCGAAGCTTTATTAAAGCAAAAACATAGAAAGGCTCTGGAGCAATGCTAGCTAACCTGTTAGAGTCAGAGACAGCTTTGAGAATCTGATTAAATTAAGCAACTCTCTAGGGAACAAAACAAAAAAGTCCATGACATTTTATACAAAACTCCAGACAGCCTTAAACACAAAGCGTACTTGTTATCCATTAGAAGGCTGTATTTTACTTTTCCCAGCACCACTGTGAGATCCTTGGCCCATGCTCTGGGCAGGATGGACAGACACCCTCCTTTCCTCGCAGAGGTAGTTGAGTAATGAGAATATCCCAAAAGCTGAGCTTTCCCTGATCAGAGAGAGAGAGAGAGAGAGAAGCCAGGCTCTCAATTTCTAATAATTTGGGCTCAGGTTTAAAGAGGCAGTCCCGCTCTAACTATGAATCCTTCATTCTTCAAGTGTTTGTGTCTACTGTGTGGTGAGCATTCCCTGCGGCTCAGGGATACAAGAGAGCAAGGCATGGCCCTCACCTTCCTGGAGCCACTGTCCCGTGGGGAAGGCAGATGCATCAGCCGCCCCACTCCAGCGCCCCCATGAAGTTTCCCTCCTACCCTCATGGATCCGCCAGCATCCTGGACAGAGCAGAGCCAGGGAAACTCACATCCTCAGCCTGGGTCTGGCCAATGGGCTTCCAGGGAAGGTCCATAGAGCACCTTTTCAAAGACACCCTTTGGGCTTTGTTATACGATGGACCGGCATGGTTTGTTTAAATTCTCCAGACCGCCTGGAACCTCTCCTGGCGCTGCACTCAAGGCTGACTTCTGAAAGGGGGGATGGGCTGTGAAGCCACCGGAACATTTTGATCTGACCTCGGTGTGCACTGCAGAAGTTGCATTTTACTGAACACTGAGAGGCACCTGGGGCCCTGGGGGGAGAAGAATCCTTCCTTTAGCTAAAAGCATTTTTACAGTAAATGTTTATAGCACAAATGTATAAACAGTTTATCCTACGCAGCGGTGTTCCCACTGCTGAGCGTTCGTAAATGTGGAAAGGGTAACATTAACCAAAGGACCAAGTCTCGTGAAGACACCTAGGCGAGGCCCCTACACCAGCGTGCTAGACAGAGAAGTCCACCAGGAGGGCAGCAGGTGTCAGCCAGGTTTTGGGGGCGGGAAGCACTAGTGTTACATATTGTATCCAAAGAAAAGAAGGTACACCAAGTGGGGGTCAAGAAAAGATTCATGTGCAGCCATTCCTCACTGGTGGAGTAGTCCTTATTCTGGGCAAGAGCACTGGCTGAGCTTTTAAATTTCCAGAAAGCTCATTTAGTATCTAACAAGTCTTTTGTCTTCCCTTTATTGGCAACATAAGCACATGCTATACACTCTCATTAGAGTATAACCTCAAAACATAGTAAGACTGAAATTGCAAAGTAAAACCTGAAGTGTTCTCTCCACACAAATTAAGTGAGATCACGTACACATTAATTAGATCCATTAGCCATGCTCCTGTGTGTCCATGTTTCCAAACATCATGGACATCATACATTTTTGTCAGTTTAAAAAATATATTTAAAAAATAAAAGAACAAAAACAGTCATATTGGAGATAAAAGGAGAAAAATACTGCAAGTTGAATATTAAATTGTGGCCCTAGATTACAAGGATCCTTGTCATTTCTTGTGGGATGCATTAAGTCCATGGAATATTCTGGAAGAAAATAATTTTTGGTCCTGTTCATAAATAAGACTGTATTACAAACGAAGTTTCATTCACCAAAATTGCTGGCTTGCAGGTTCATAGGAGAAACCTAATCCTTTGTATCTCAGGATTGGACTCAAGCTCTGGCCTGGATTCCTGGCGAACCCACTTTTCTACCCTAACGTTTCCACCGCCCTCGCCACCCCGTTGTCCTCCACCCTCACAGCCGACAGCTCCCACTGCGCTCTCGGGGGGCTCTGACTGAGGGGCTCCGTCTCCCCCAACCCTTGCTTGCCTTCCGAATCTTTACTGTTTTTTTAACTAAAAAAAAAAAGAGAAAAGGTTTGTTAATTTATTTGAAAGGCAGAGCAAGAGAGAGAGAGAGAATCTTTCATCCACTGGTTCACTCCTCAAATGGCCACAACAGTCAGATCCAAGCCAGGCCAAAGCCAGGAGCCAGGGACTCCATCCTGGTCTCCCACGTGGGTGCAGGGACCCAAGCACTTGGGCCATCCTCTGCTGCTTTCCCAGGTGCATTAGCAGGGAGCTGGATCGGAAGTGGAGCAGCCAGGACTCAGACAAGCACTGGGATACGGGATGCTGGCATCATAAGCAGCGGCTTAACCCGCTGCACCACGTCAGCTTCTCCAGATCCCTTCTATCCTAAAACAATCCAGCTTGAAAATCGTCTCTCAACACTTGCTCCTCCTGCCTGATGCCTCTCACGCCCTCTGAATTCCTGAGGTACTTAACGGTGTGACAAGGGTTTGGATCTTTGCCTATTGTGTGCAAGTCACACCCCTTGTCTGCTAGACCATAGGAGCCTTGAAGGCAGGATCTGCGTATCTACTCCTTTTTCGCTGCAGCTCTGTTTTTATTTATTTATTTATTTATTTATTTTTGACAGGCAGGG
The DNA here is from genome assembly GCF_051225735.1 of Oryctolagus cuniculus. Classification (NCBI taxonomy): domain Eukaryota; kingdom Metazoa; phylum Chordata; class Mammalia; order Lagomorpha; family Leporidae; genus Oryctolagus; species Oryctolagus cuniculus. The sequence continues at coordinate 82,710,449 of NC_142880.1, forward strand.
TGGACAGTGAGAGAGAGAGAGACCGAGAGAAAGGTCTTCCTTTGCCGTTGGTTCACCCTCCAATGGCCGCCGCGGCCGGCGCACTGCTGCCAGCGCACCGCGCTGATCCGATGGCAGGAGCCAGGTGCTTCTCCTGGTCTCTCATGGGGTGCAGGGCCCAAGCACTTGGGCCATCCTCCACTGCCTTCCTGGGCCACAGCAGAGAGTAGCTCTGTTATTTAACTCAGTGCTGGACACGTCATAGTTTCTGGATAACTACTCCTTGATTTAAATGAATACAAACATTTGGCATAGTAGTTCAGACACAGATACCTGCATTCCACGTCAGCTGCGTGGGTTCCAGTCTAGCTCAGCTTCTGCTTCTGGCTTCCCATTAATGAGCACCCTGGGAAGCAGCAGGTGATGCTTGAAGCACTTAGGTTCCTGCCACCATGCGGGAGATCCAGACGGAGTTCCCAGATCCTGGCTTCAGCCTGGCAGAGCCCCCGTTGTTGCAGGCATTTAAAGAGAGAATCAGCAGAGGGGAGATCCTCTGTGTGTCCGTTTTTGTCTCTATGTCACTATCTTTCAAATAAGTAAAACAAATTTTACATTGTTTATCCTGCCTTGGTTCATAATACTTCTTTCAGGTGGCGACTGGATCTCCTTTGGGTTTCGTAATGCTCAACACCAGCGATTCAACACGTGTCCCCCACGAGTTAGGCCGTGGGGTTACAGTCAGAGTTCAGTCTGCAAGCAGGCTTTTAGCATAAGGATTTCCTTTAAATGTGCAATTTATTTCCTTGTTATAAAAATAATAATTTATTTGCACACTCCAAAATAAATGGGAGGAATTACACCAAAATATAAATAATAGTTCTCTCTGGTGGCAAAATTATGGGTAATTACTTTTCATTTTTAGTTTGTTTTTCTATGTATTTAAGTGAGCTATGCTTCTGATTTTCTACAATAACTAGGGACTACTAAATGATTGGAATAAATTATGTTAACATGTTGAAAAATCAACAAGTTAACATGAAGACTTGAAAAGAATCCATTCCCCTCCAGATGTCATTGCCTTTGTTTGGGCAAGTTCAACTTCACGAGGTTCATCGCACAGTTCGACTACTAATGACGCACAGCCATTTTCTCTGGAGTGCTTTACACATCCCTTTATTGTCCCTTCTCCTTGGTGACTGGTGCCCAGCACCTCTTGAATTCCTGCAAATTTTACTGTGCTAGAAAAAGGAAAGTCAAGTGAATCAAATGTGTCACTTTCAAATTGGACAATTTTGCAAATAGATTGCTGATGCAGAGCTGCATGTATCACACATATCGAATGACATTTTTGTCCAAGGCTCCCGGCCCTCCAAGCTGATGAATGCAGCAACTAAAGCTGACACTAAAATGAGTCGGATAATTTTAAAAGCAAAACAAAGATTAAAATAAGAGCAGTGGACGTCCAGAAATCATCGAGAACAAATAAGTTGCCAGCATTTGTGAGTGTCATGACAAGTTTGCTGTCGTTATTGTTGTGGTTACTATTTATCATTAACAATGATGAATAACATTATTTGACTTTTCTTGCAAAGTGCTTTTCTATCTCTTCGGCTAAGTGCAGTTTCTATGATCAGAAGAGAAAAGTCAGGGCTAACGTACGTCAGGCTTCATGTGAAGCACTCTTCTAACTTTCATTAGATTTGTGACTTCAATGCCCCACTTCATTGACTAAGTTACAAAATAAGGTCACATTTCTTTTTCTATTCCAACCATAGTGGTTTTTGGCTCCCAAATACCTACTATAAAAGGAAATCAAAACTTTCTGTAGGTTTTCTCAACCCAAATAACTTGGGCCATTCTTTGGACCATTTGTGGTTTACAAATTGGTCCTAGGGTTTATCTGATCCTTGTACCACTCTGTCCTCCAGCCCTGGAATTCCGGAACTTTCATGCCTCCTTATTCCATACTAGACCGTCCTTCTCCAAGCTTAGACTCTGTTCTCTCCCTGATTGCCTTAAAGGCGTGGTCAAGACTAAGCTACTGGCCAAAGCTCCAGTGAAAATTCAGTATGTATAGAACTCCGTGATACGAATAAGTGGCTCCTACATTACTGCAGTCACTTCTACAGCTCACAGATCCCAAAGCTAACGTCAGGGTCCCTGCTTGGCTCTCAGGTGAGCCCCGTGTAGTGATGGGATTGACGCACCCTGTTCTCTACTTTCCACTACCACTGATGAGAATCTCTACACCACTTCACCAGTAGACTTGCCTCCTGATTCTCTGGCCCAGACAGTGTTCTTCCCCAAAATTCAAGACCCACTTTTCTTCCCCAAGCATGATTGAGAGTAGAAATAGCCAGGACCTTCAAGGGAATCATTCCCACCCACTCACAGGTTGAAATTCAACCTCCATGGCTTAGAGAGCGCAATGGTCATACTGATAGAGCTCATTCCCCAGAGTCTGAGTTGTTCATTCTTAATGAACTCTATGGCAGACTCAATCCTAGACAGTCCCACAGCCGCTGTCTTTTCTCAGCCCTTCAACCACCTGTTCTGCAGTGGGCAGCTCTAGGGAGCATTGTGCGTGCTTCTCAGAGGCTCCCAGGGGTCCACCTGGGCCCTGTGGGTGTTCATTGCCCAGCACGACAACCTAAGTAATGCTCACTTATACTGGCTTTTCACCCTTTCCCTCTTTCACTCCTAATGCTCTTTTCTGCTCTTTCTGACATGTAGTCCTTCACTCAACGCCTTCTCTACAGGCTCTGCTTTTCCAAGGAACCCAAATTAAGTTGGTTGACTTGTTTTGAAGAAGGAAGGACACTGAGGCTGGCCTTGTGGCTCAGTGGGATAAGCTGCCACGTGTGACAACAGCATTGTATATGGATGCTGGCTCACATCCAGCTGTGCTGCTTTCTGACACAGCTCCCAACTAATGGCCTGGGAAAAGCAGTGGAAGATAGCCCAAGTGGTCGGGCTCCAGCCACCCAGGAGGGAGACGCAGGTGAAACTCCAAGCTCCTGGCTTCAGCCTGGCCCAACCCTGGCTATTGTAGCCATTTGGAGAGTGAACTGGCAAATGGAAAATCGATTCCTCTCTCTCTCTCTCTCTCTTTCTGCCTCCTTCCCTCCAATTCTTACTTTCAAATAAATAAACAAATATTAAAAAGAAATTAAGGACATAAAGAAAGGAAGTGGTGGCATTGTGGCATAGTGGGTTAAGCCACCACCTGTGACAACAGCATCCCAAATAAGCACCGGCTCGAGCCTGACCACTCTGCTTCTGATCCAGCTCACTGCTAACGTGGCTGGGAAATCAGTGAAAGATGGGTCAAGTACTAGGGACCCTGCTACGCACATGGGAGCCATGGTTGGAGTTCCAGGCTCCTGGCTGAGGCCTGGCACAACCCTAGCCATTGCTGCCATTTGAGGAGTGAACCAGCAGATGGAAGATATCTCTCTCTCCCTCTCTGTTTGTAACTCTGCCTTTCAAATAAAATAAATACATCTTAAAAAGGGTGGGGGTAGTGATGATTTTAGGAGGTGTAATCAACAGGAATGAGTGAGTGTTTAGAGTGGAAGGGGAAGCAGATGTGGCGCCCCCATTGTCCAGATCAATGTCGTATCCATCACCACCCTATGGAACAGGCAGTACCTGAATGCCTTCACTCAGCCTACCCATACTCCTTAGCTCGACAGGTGGGCTCCAAGCAGAGTGCTAAAAAGCAGAGACCCATTTCCCTTGCAGATGCTGCTGGGGGTTCCCTACTCCCCATCTTCCCCTTCCAATCATCTCAGGAGAGCACTCCAGGAATCTCAGAACTCTGTATTCAGCTCTCCCATTGGCCTCTGGGAAGTTCCGGTGATACCGAGGGAAGACAGAAGAGAAACAAAAAAAGCCTGGGAGCAGGGTAAGGAGGAAAGCAGGAGAGAAGAAAGCGAAAGAAAAGGGAAAGGAGTGGAGGAAATCGGGATGGCAGGAGGGAAGGGGAAAGGGGGGCTCGGGAGCTCTTTAGGTCCTGGGTCACTCCCAGTCCTTCCTCACCAGCCTCCTCTCCCAGGAAAATGCACAACACTGCTCATAGATTTTCCTCCCGCTGGAGATAGAAGAAGCTAGTCCAGCACTTCATCAGAAACAAAGTCGGGGTGGGTGTTGTGGTACAGTGGGTTAAGCCACCACCTAGAAAGCCTGCATCCCATGTTGGAGTGCCTGGGATTGTTTCTGCCTCTGCTTCTCATTCAGATTCCTGCTAATACACCTGAGAGGCAGTAGAAGATGGTCCAGGTACTTGGGTCCCTGCTACCACGTGGGAGACAGAGTTCCTGGCTCCTGCCTTTAGTCTAGCCCAGTCCTGGCTACTGTAAGCATTTGGAGAGTGAACCAGCAAATGGATGATTTATTTCTTTGTCTCACCCTCTCTCTATTACTGTTTCAAAAAATATTTTTAAAAGAGTCAGAGCCAATATGACTTGCTAAACTAGAACCTACATTGACCTTGTGTTGAAGTGCGTAAATAATAAATGATATAATCAGAACTAGTACTACCGAGTGGGAAACAGAAAGCCATTTAGAGGTAGTATAGTGACCCTTGTTAAATAAGTCACGAACATGTCAATTGTTCCTTAGCACAATCATGCTAAGGAAAGTCAAGGTCATGCTAACAAGATAAAACATGCTTTCTTCATAGGAGACTAAGCTGCATGGACATTAAAAAAAAATCAATGCTAGATTTGGTAAGTTGGGCTGGATTCGTAGGCAGCTAGTGAGGAAACTCTCGCTCCAGAGTCAACTAAACTGACTGGACCACCCTCATTGCAGAGGACAGGAACCAACACCAGCCTTGTGAAGTGGTGACCACCAAGCGAAGAGGAGACGCCATTTGTATTTCACAAAAGCTGGAGGCCCTCTAATGTGTGAGACAAAAGTAGTGTCTGCGGGCACAGGTATGAAAATTCTCCTCCTAGGCAGACAGCGGTAAAGTTGCCCAAAAGGGGCTAGGGGAGCTAGACTGTGGCTGCATAGAAAGGAAGAAAGTCAGAGGGGAGAGAGCAGTCAGAGGCCGCCCTCATTTACGAGTCTTCTCATTGCATGGAACAAAAGGACACAGAGTAAATCACTGCCTCTTCTCCGCCCAGGGGATCTACTTGGCCCTTCCAGAACGAACATTCCCTGTGTCATAGGTGGAGTCGTGTTGGTCTGGGAAGCCCTGGCAGAGGCTCTGATGGAATGGGGCTGGATGGCATCGGCCCCTCTCCTGCACGCCTTGGCCAGGTCTTCAGCCCACAGCACAGTGGCAGGACCTTTGCTCATCATTCCAGGGACGGGATACAAACTAGAAGAAAGGATATCTTGCTTTTTCGTGCATGGCTGAGCCAACCAAAACGAAGGTGTCTATTGGATGAATAAGGCATTTTTTTCTTCCACTGTACACACTCCAGGGCAAATAGCTTAAAGGCACATTAAGGTCTAGATTTAAACCTTCACGCACTCCCGACTCCAGGGCCTCTATGCCAAGCACAAGCAGCACAGCACAGTGGGCCTGAGCAATGGGCGCATCTACTTGGCAACAGCATCCCTGATCCCACACTCAAGCAGTAGGGAGGAAAGAGCAAGCAAGCCAGAGGGGCAGGGAGGACCAGCTCTGCCCCACCACCACTGCCCAGGGCCCCCAGTAGGTGTTCTGTCTATACTCAAAGGATGGGAGTGACCTTCACTTGCCCTTCAGAGAAACAGGTACAACGCAGCAGGTACACTACCGGGGGGTTTTAGTGAGTGTTAGAGGAGACAGAGTGGAGAGAGGACCTGAGAGAGGGAGGTGAAGAGAAAAAACATGGGGAAAGAAGAACTGGTGTGGGAAGGTGGGAGCAAGGAACACAGTCACAGCGGCTCCAGCTCAGGCATGCAGGGAGAGGGGCAGCACATGGCTGGACTCCCCCTCCTCTCCTCACTCCGTGCAGTTTGTACATAACTTATAGAACAACCCCCAGTACTCGTTGGAGAAGTTGCTATGTAACCCCAAAACTAGAGTTGGAGGTTGTTCTATAACAAAATGGTGACCATGAACGCACTACGGTCTCTAGTGGGCATCTCGTCCTCGTCACACTGGACCCTGGCCCACAGCCACCCTTGAGAGCCATTTTGCAGGGGTCTGAACACTTATTTGTCTCAGAGACAGTCTAGCAGAAGGCTGGTGGTTTTTTTTGGTTTGTTTTTGTTTTTGTTTTGACAGGCAGAGTGGACAGTGAGAGAGAGAGACAGAGAGAAAGGTTTTCCTTTTGCCGTTGGTTCACCCTCCAAATGGCCGCCGCGGCCGGCATGCTGTGGCCGGCGCACCATGCTGATCCGAAGGCAGGAGCCAGGTACTTATCCTGGTCTCCCATGGGGTGCAGGGCCCAAGCACTTGGGCCATCCTCCACTGCACTCCCTGGCCACAGCAGAGAGCTGGCCTGGAAGAGGGGCAACCAGGACAGATTCCGGTGCCCTGACCGGGACTAGAACCCAGTGTGCCGGCGCTGCAAGATGGAGGATTAGCCTAGTGAGCCGCGGCGCCAGCAGCAGAAGGCTGTTGACCAGACATTGTTGGCCTAAGTTGCTTGCTGGGTGCAAGAAAATAGGCTTAAGTTCAGCTTGAAAGGGTTTGGCCTTTGATAGCAACCCCTGCATGATGGTGTGAGGTAGTGCCTTCTGTGCTAGCTTGCACTTTGCCTGTTGCAGCCAGAAGGAGATCCCTGCTTTTAGGAATCACTTTGTAACTTGTCAAACTAGTTTTTGCAATTTGGTTTGGGGTGAGTGACCTCAGAAGCAGTTTTCTTTTTGAGTTTTGGCCTGTTAGAATTCTACAAAAGTGGAACCCCTCGTAAGATAATGCCGGCCCAGCACTTTTTAACGATGACTCTAATCTGCAGAAGGGATGCAGCTATTTTTAACAATGGGTCCCAGGTAAAACTTCTTCTAAGACTGCTTTGTTGCTCAAGCATGGCTGATAGTGTTTGAACACTGTCTCTTTGTTGTCAATCTTCCCCCTCTATGTGGGACCAAGTAAAACCAAAAACCAGGACCAGATTCATCCAGGTGATGTGGAACAGAGCCTGGTAAAGGATGACTGATCAATGGTATTTTCAAGAAAAAGATTGGGTACCAGTGCTGTGGTGTAGCAGGTTAAGTTGCTGCCTGCAATGCCAGCATCCTCTATGGGTGCCAGTTTGAGTCACAACTGCTCCACTTCCAATACAGTGTCCTGCTAATGCCCCTGGGAAAGCAGTGGAAGATAGCCCAAGTCCTTGGGCCCCTGCACCTACATAGGAGACCTATATGAAGCTCCTGACTCCTGGCTTCTGGCTTTGGCCTGGCCCAGCTCTAGCCATTGTGGCCATTTGGGGATTAAACCAGTAGGTTGAAGATCTCTCTTTATCTCTCCCTCTCCCTAACTCTACCTTTCAAGTAAATAAATAAATCTTAAAAAGAAAACATGAGAAGGATAACAGGACAAAAATACAGAAGTTAAAATGGAGTCACTGGTGTCAACCCTAAATGAAAATAGAAAAATTGGGGCCAGCGCTGTGGCACAGTAAGTTAAAGCCCCAGCCTGCAGCACCAGCATCCCATATGGGTGCTGGTTTGAGTCCTGGTTGCTCCACTTCCAATCCAACTCCCTGCTAATGTGCCTGGGAAAGCAGTGGAGGATGGCCCAAGTGCTTGGGCTCCTGCCACACACATGGGAGATCACAATGGAGTTCCAAGCTCCTGGCTTTGGTCTGGTCCAGCCCTGGCTATTGCAGCCATTTGGGGAGTGAATCAGCAGATGAAAGATCTCTATCTTTTCTCCCCCTCTCTCTGTAACTCTGCATTTCAAATAAACAAGATAAATCTTTTTTAGAGAAGAGGAGAGGAGAGGAGAGGAGAGGAGAGGAGAGGAGAGGAGAGGAGAGGAGGGGAGGGGAGGGGAGGGGAGGGGAGGAGAGGAGAGGAGAGAAGAAGGGGAAAGGAGAGGAGAGGAGAAGGGGAGAGGAGAAGGGGAGAGGAGAGGAGAAGGGGAGAGGAGAGGAGAGGAGGAGGGGAGGGGAGGAGAGGAGAGAAGAAGGGGAGAGAAGAGGAGAGGAGAAGGGGAGAGGAGAGGAGAGGAGAAGGGGAGAGGAGAGGAGAGGAGAAGGGGAGGGGAGAGGAGAGGAGAGGAGAGGAGAGCAGGGGAGGGGAGGGGAGGGGAGGGGAGGGGAGGAGAGGAGAGGAGAGGAGAGAAGAAGGGGAGAGGAGAGGAGAGGAGAAGAGAGGAGAGGAGAGGGGAGGGGAGGGGAGGAGAGGAGAGGAGAGGAGAGGAGAGAAGAAGGGGAGAGGAGAGGAGAGGAGAAGAGAGGAGAGGAGAGGAGAAGGGAAGAGGAGAGGAGAGAAGAGGAGAGGAGAGGAGAGGAGAGGAGAGGAGAGGAGAGGAGAGGAGAGGAGAGGAGAGGAGAGGAGAACTGAGAGTTGGGAGGAGAAGGTCCTTACGCATGATTACCTGACGGTGGTCACCGTGGACTCTGTCAGAGCCGCCCCTACAGCGGCCACTCTCATTGATGCTTGCCAGCTGGGTGTGATGCTTGCTGTCCTCACACCTGACACTGGAGCCTGTGTGCAGCATCACACTGAATGCTCAGAAAACGCTTTGATTTCTTTGTAAACAAGAGGCAAGCTCTACGTCTAAGAGTATTGACTCAAAATCTGGAAAAATGGAAAGCCCTCCGGTGTATTTTCCAATGAATCTGCACATTGTCACACACAGTTGACTGCTGTGTGTGTGTCTGAGAATGGCTAACAGTCACCTGTGATGTGTTGTGGAAGACAGGCTGGTTCACCCTGGGCAGCCCACCACAGGGCATACTGAGTGCTCCCACTTCTGGAACAGTAGGGACATTACTGGCTCACTTCTGGCCATTTGGGAAATAATAGGCCATATTATTTGATAACATAAATGTTACTCTAAAAACTATATTATCTTTAAATCCATTCACCTTTCTCCCAAGGCCCCTCTGGAGAACCTGTGCATTAGTGCTTACAGGTTCCTGAGAAAGTGTGTCCTAGCAGGCTGGGCCTGACCGATGTCCTCTTAGAGACTCAGATCTGGAACTCTGCATGGAAGGAAAGTTTCATAGACTAGAAAAATCAAAATGTGAGATATGCACCAGTAAGTCTCCAGGAAGCGTGGGAAACAGGAGCATTGCCACCAGGGGCCTTGACCCAGAAGGCTGAACACTTAGTCCTTGCCTGTGCCTTATGCCCTAGAAGAGATAAAAGAGTAAACATTTACAATGACTTTAAGTAAGGAGAGACGAATGTTGATGGCCTTGAATTCCCCTAAGATAGATAGGAAGATCCACTTTGAGCTTCCTTTGGGTACAAAGTAGATAGAAAAAAAAAATACAAAAACCTGCCAAGTTACCAAAACAGCATCATAGACAGACCAGATCTGTCTTCAGTTAGTATGATTTCTGGTCATCCATCTTGACTCCAGAGATAGGATGGGAGAGTGTGGTTTTGTTACACAACAACCCCAAAACTAGCTGGAGGAGTTGCTATGTAACCCCCAAAGTGGGTTCACTCACTTGATCCACAGAAAACCCATCACGGACACTGGGATGGTGAAGGACAGAAGGCTTTTATCACTAAGTGCAGAGCCAGGAGCCAGATAGCTAGTGCTCCTTCCCAAACCCCCAGGGCAGTAAAGGCAGTGACTCTTACAGTTCAAAGTTGGGGGATGAGAGGTGCATGTTCAGTGGGTGTGTAGGCTCCCATCCGGTCTGAGGAGCTCCATTGGTTGGCTCTTTATGATAGAAAGGTGGGCTTCGTTCAGTCTGGGGCTACATGCAGGGGTCGGTTGCTTCCTGACTTAAGCTAGAATATCCCAGATGTGAGACCCCATAATATAACACCAACCATCAAAATGTTCATGGTTGAGGAATTTTGCTGGGCCAGTTGTACCACTCTCTCTGTTCCATACTTTTAGTAACCAAGCTTCCAACACATACACCCTTGGAAGGACAGACCACATCCACTCTAAATCCAGGTGAATAAAGTTAAAAAAGTATAAAAATGTTTCAAGTAATAAAATAGTAAGATAATTTTTTTAGGTTTTCAGGAAAGTCCAAGAAGTGGGAGCATAAAGGTTTCCCTTGGTCTCCAAGTCAGGCGACGACATCGAAAGGGTAGGGTAGGAGGGCGGAAAGCCTGACTCTAGGTCACGCCAACAGACGCCTCACTGCCGACACACTGCGCTTAGATGAGCTTTTAGAGATCTATCTGGAACAACCAGCATTCCAAATAATTTCAGTTTCTAAAAAATGCATGATTATCTTAAAAGCTGGCTTGTACTGGTGTTCATAAAAACCCAGAGAGGGTGGGCATTTGGTGTAGAGTCAAGGTGCCACTTGGCATGTCCATATCACATCTCAGAGTGCCTGGATTCAAGTCCCAGCTTCATATCTAATTCCAGCTTTCTGCTAGTGCACACCCTGGGAGGCAGCAGGTGATAGTTCAAATACTTGGGTCCCTGTCACCCACATGGGAGATACAGATTGGGTTCAGGGCTCTTGGCTTCAGCCTGGCCCAGCCCCAGCTATTGTAGGCATTTTGAAGAGTACAGCAGTAAATGGGAGCTCTCTGTATGTCTAGCTCTCTGCCTTGCAAATAAACAAAAAATTAGAAAGAAAGAAAAAGCTTAGAGGATTGGGTTGAATGTACACACATTCTATGACATAATGTGGAAAATCTAAAGCAAAAATTTCACAACACATCATCTACTTTTCATTTTTTCTCCTCCATAAAAGTAAATGCAAACCCAAAAAAGGACAGTTTAAAAAAAAAAATGGGGCTGGCGTCGTGGGGTGGTAAGTTAATCCTCTGCCTGCGGCGCCGGCATCCTATATGGGCACTGGTTCTAGTCCCAGTTGCTCCTCTTCCGATCCAGCTCTCTGCTATGGCCTGGGAAAGCAGCAGAAGATGGCCCAAGTCCTTGAGCCCCTACACCCACATGGGAGACCTGGAAGAAGCACCTGGCTCCTGGCTTCAGATCGGCGCAGCTCAGGCCGTTGCGGCCATGTGGGGAGTGAAGCAACGGAAGGAAGACCTCTCTCTCTGTCTCTCTCTCTCTCTCTCACTGTCTGTAACTCTATCTCTGAAACAAGTAAATAAAATCTTAAAGAAAAAAAAAGATTTACTTATTTATTTGAAAGGCAGAGCTACAGAGAGGTAGAGTCAGAGAGCGAGAGAGAGGGAGAAGTCGTCCATCTGCTGGTTCACTCCCCAGATGGCTGCAATGGCCAGAGCTGGGCTGATCCAAAGCCAGGAGTCAGGAGCTTCCACTGGGTCTCCCATGCAGGTGCAGGGGCCCAAGGACTTGGGCCATCTTCTACTGCTTTCCTAGGCCATAGCAGGGAGCCGGATCAGAAGTAGAGCAGCCAGGACTTGAACCGGCACCCATATGGGATGCTGGCACTGCAAGCAGGGGACATCTTTACCCACCACGCCACAGTGCTGGCCCCCAGGACAGTTTTACTTTTAATTAACAACAATTGTACATATTTAGGCACTCCCACCTTCTGCACAGTAAAGGAAACAATCAACAGAATGGAGAGACATCCAACAGAAAGGGAGAAAATATTTTCAGGCCACTCATTTGACAGAGGATTTATATCCGGAGTGCAACAGGAACTCAAGAACTCCACAATAAAAAACAACAAATCCAGTTAAGAAATGGGGAAAAGACCTGAAGAGACATTTTTCAAAAGAAGAAATACTAATGGCCAATAAATGTATGAAAAGAACAGTAATTTGGACTGTTTGAGTTCTGTATGAAAATGAGTTTCCTGTACATACATATGCAAATTTTAGATGAATTAGAGAATGATTATTCAGAGTTCCTTTTTCTTTCTTTTTTCCTTTTTTTTTTTTTTTTTTGGTTTATCAAAAATAAAACAAAACATGGAATTCCCCTAGGCGTTGTCTGAAACACAGCTAAAATATCCCTAAAAAATGTATACTTTCAGGATTGTGTTTTCTGAAGGTATAAAAGCCAAATAAAAGGCCACCGCCGCGGTTTCATAAGCTAATCCTCCGCCTTGCGGCGCCGGCACACCGGGTTCTAGTCCCGGTCAGGGCGCAGGATTCTGTCTCGGTTGCCCCTCTTCCAGGCCAGCTCTCTGCTATGGCCAGGGAGTGCAGTGGAGGATGGCCCAAGTGCTTGGGCCCTGCACCCCATGGGAGACCAGGAGAAGTACCTGGCTCCTGGCTTTGGATCAGTGCGGTGCGCCGGCCGCGGCGGCCATTGGAGGGTAAACCAACAGCAAAGGAAGACCTTTCTCTCTGTCTCTCTCTCTCTCTCCCTGTCCACTCTGCCTGTAAAAAAAAAAAAAAAAAAAAAAAAAAAAAAAAGCCAAATAAATGTTCCTGGACGAAGCTCATCTGCGGAAGCTGACTACTTCCCAAGACGGCATCGCAGATGGTGTCTGACTTCTGAATCAAGGTGAGTGACAGCTGTCAACCCACTCTTCTTCCTTGGCTGGCGCATCTGCACTGAGTGTGAAGAGACTGAGTCAGGGAGCCTGCATTTCCAAAAACGAGCACTCTTAAGACACAGTACTTACTGACCAGGCGATGCACGCAGCACTTGGACGTAACAGCTCTGTGCTAGGTGCCAGGGATGACACAACGAATAAAGCACACCCTCAGAAAAACTACCACCCAATCCAAGACTTAGATTTCAAAAAGAAAATAATTCCAGTGCGCACTGTGCCACGGCGAGTGAAGCCTGCATCGCCTATCAGAGTGTCTGGGATGGAATCCAGGCACCGCTGCTTCAGGTCCAATTTCTCTCTAACGCATCCTGGGTGGAGTGTTGTGGGCTGGCTTGGGCCAACATGAACATCCCAGCCTTTTTCTTAGAGAATTCTAAGCACAGGCACAAACGCAGCATGCAGCATGGTGAGGTCTACTGAGAAGGTGAGAAGATTGCGCAGGCACAGCAGGGCTTCATTTAGGGAGAGTGGGCCAGGAATTACAGACCCTGCTCTGCTCATCCTGGTGCCTGAGGTGAGGAGAGAGAAAGGGAGAGCCCTCTCTTTCCTAGGCTTTTTATTAGCTTCTAAAAGGGAAGTGGTTATATAGTGCTGCCCCCAGGTCCCAGGTAAGGGGAGCTGTGTGGGGGGAGGGGTCATCTGACTGAAGATAGGGTTACACGGGGGTGGGGTAGGTGTGGCCTCCAGCTCATGAAGCTAATCCGTCTCCCTGACTTTTCCCACTTCAGGAGGAGATGATGGTGCCAGTGCCCCGCTGCTCACATGAGAGACGCAGATGGAATTCCAGGATCCTGGTTTCAACCCGGCTCCGACATTGCAGGCATGTGGGGAGTGAACCAGTGGATGGAAGATCTCTGTATCCCTCTGTCAGCCAACTTTCCAAGTAAATAAAAATAATAATCCTTTTTTAAAATAAGATAATGAAGTTATAGAATCTTCCAGCAAAATAATTTCTAAAGTTAGAAAGTAGAGCAGTAATTTGTGAGTTGTAGGTGGTTTGGGGCTACAAATAGGAGAAAACCAGACTAAAAGTCTCAAAAGATCAGATATCTATTATCTTTTTTTTAAGATTTATTTTATTTATTTGAAAGACATAGTTACAGAGAAAGAGACATAGTTACAGAGAGATCTTCCATCTGCTGGTTCACTCCCCAGATGGCCGCAAAGGCCGGAGCTGCACTAATCAAAAGCCAGGAGCCAGGAGATTCTTCCAGGTCTCCCACGTGGGTGCAGGGGCCAAAGGGCGTGGGTCATCTTCTACTGCTTTCCCAGGCCACAGCAGAGAGCTGGATCGGAAGTGGAGCTGCTGGGACTAGAGCCGGCGCCTACATGGGATGCTGGCGCTTCAGTGCCAGCCACAGTGCCAGCCCCGACACCTATTATCTAATTTAAAGAAATCTTATTTAAAGGCAGATTTCAGGCTAGGATAATTCAATGACTCAGCAACACATCAAAACTCTAGATTATTTCCATCTTCCTACTAGGCCATTCTTAGCATGTTCACTATTATTCTCATGGCTGACTCTAGTTATCACAACATTGCTGCCACAGTTCCATATATCACATCCTCACACCATAACTTCAAAAGAACTGCTTCTCAGGGCTGGCATTGTGGCTTACCTGCAATGCCAGCAACCCATACGGGTGCTGTTTTGTGTCCCAGCTGTTCTACTTTTCATCCAAGTCCCTGCTAATGGCCTGGGAAAGCAGCCGAAGATGGCCCAAGTCCTTGGGCTCCTGCCACCCACATGGGAGACCTGGAGGAAGCTCCTGGTTCTTGGCTTCAGCCTGGCCCAGCCCTCGAACCAGTGGATGGGAGATATCTCTCTCCTCTCTCTCTCCCCCTTTCTTCCTCCCCCCCTCCCCGCCCCCACAACTCTTTCAAATAAATCTTTACAACACACAGAGACATGATCTGTTTCTCTTAATGTGTCTCATTGAATAAGAGGAGAGACCCATTCCAGAATCTCCCAGATTCCCCCTCCGATCTCAGTGTCCAGAACCGCATCTCAAGGGCATCCTAAAGCAATCACCTGGAGGAGGAATCCTGATTCCCTGATTGACTTAAAGCAAACTTCTTGGAGCGGTGATCATTCCCAGGGCACTGGCTGTTTAGATTCCCCTCTGAAGGAGGGAGCAAGAAAGAAAAAGGAGGAGGAGGACAGAGAAGAGCAGCAAGAGGAGGAAGCAGACGTTGGAGCAGCCACTGGGAAGACTACAGCGTGGCCCCCAGGCACTCTGGAGAACTCCTCTGTACGTGTGCAGAGAGCATCCCGGAATAATGACATAGGGCACTCAGGAGGAGGTGATGTCAAACACATCTCGAGCCTCCACACAGAAGAACCATTGCAGCGAAATCTAGAACACCTCTTCCTCTAGAGGTCAGGCAAAGCCACCCCTATGTCTTTATCCCCAAGAGACTGCTGACGCCATCAGTCCCACCTAGGCTAAGCCAAGGCGAAGGGACTCCAACCTCTCAGGGCCTCAACTGCGCCGGGCCTCAGATCCTTCCATTACAGAAGGATGTACAATGTTTTCTTTTTTAATATAGACTAATAATAAATAGTGGTCTTTAAAGGCTTTTTTCTAACCCCATGCAAAGCCCAATACCCTCGCTGGGGAGGGAAAAAGCCACAGTGATGTCAGAGTGGACATTTGGTGATGTTGTCCTTGACCCTTCAGAGAACTGCAGGCTCCTAGGAGGAAAAAGTAACTCAGGGCTCTCCGAGCCCAGCAAGTGCAGAGCAAGGTCAAATCAGGGGGAAAAAAATTCACACGAAGTCCTCATAGTGCTCTACTTGAATATAAAATGGTACAAAGATGGAAACAGAGGAGGCACACGGCAAAGCCTGGGAACCTGCAGCCGTGCTAAATAGGAAACGCGGAGGCTCACCACGGGGCAGCTCTGTGAGGCAACTCTGGATGCCATTTTGCTAATTGTGTTTGCTATGACACCAAGCACCGCTTAGCCGGGCTCCCAGAGAGTCTCTATAATGACAATCACTTGCCAGGAGCGAAAGTGATTTTTATTTGATATCCATACAAAGCAGAAGCAAATGAATTACCATAATGAGAAGCAACATAATGATGTGGAGATGTACAAACTGCCATTGTGTTTAATAACAACAAAGCTTTCCCCTTTGAATTAAATTTGCAGGAAGGTTCTTAGTGAAGCATCATTGTACTGAAACCGAGTTGTTTGGAAAACACACACACACACACACTCCAAAGAATTTCAGGCCTGCGATTACTGGAAAGGTTGTTGGGAGAATTTTTTTTTCCCCTTCAAATTTCTATTCTCGGTAAAATCGACTTCGTTGTAGCACTACACAGCTGCGATTTGTGAAGTAAATGGCAAAGCTAAATGTGCCGAAACCCAACATGTTCCCCAAGCAACAAAGGGATGGAAGGCAAATGTTACAGTATTATTGACAACACTGGTAATGCTTGTATAAGCATCTGCTTCATGAAGGGGGAAAAACCTGCAGTACAAACACAAGGCGTTTCCGAGCCAGGCCTTCCAGGTCCAATCCTGGCTTGGATCTGAATTTTCACTTGGGCCAGAACAAATATTTCCTCTTTTTTACCTTTTCCCTCCAAAATAAAAAGTGTCTCTGATTTGCATCCCGGAAACCTCCCCCACCACGGAGAGACTCCTCCACGTTTCTCGCTATAGAATGAATGTCCTAAATTTTCTGGTATTTACCTTCTGCCATCACTTCATTTGCCACTACGGATGGAGATACCGTTGAATAAATGTGGCATTAATGTAAACTCATTTCCGGGATCATCATCAGGTACTGTCCTCTTCTCAGACCCTGAGAAGAGGGTCTAATGTGTGAACAGTGTGTGTCCCAGCCCACACTGCCTCCTTCAATCCTTTCAAAGCTGCCAATGGTATCCATTCACAAAAGAAAAAATCCTGGTTTCATTAATGAACGAGTCAGAGCCAGACCTGGACCTGTATTCAATTGAGAAATCTGCAGGTTGAATGTTATGGGACTAGGGACCTGGGTCCTGGGACCAGCCTACCAGATGAGTCAACTTCTTTGTGTCAGTGTCTATTTTCCCAGCTATGAAACAAGCACACTCTTGTATGTGGGCATCTTGAGAATCAAATCATAATCAAGTGTTTTGTAAACTGTTCTTCCTAGATTCATGAGAGGCAATAGGAGATCTTTTAAATAGTCCTTAACACATCTGGAGAATCACATAATTTATCATGACCTATATTTTGGCATTTTATCATCTGACAAATATTCACTGAGCTCCTGTTTGAGGCAAGGCACCAACCCCAGTGCTATGGAAGTATATGCATCAGGATGCCTGAAGGAGGCTGTAAAAAAGGTGAGAGAGAAGACACAGCTGCAGAGTTCACAGAGAGGCCACACAGGGGCACCAAATGGGAGGCAGAATAACACAGTGATAAAAAGCACAGGTGTGCGGCAGGTTTCTAACCTCGCAGTTAAAATGCCTGCATCCCATGTTGGAGTACCCAAGTTCGATTCTCAGCTCTGGCTCCCAGGTCCAGCTTGCTGCCAGTGGACACCTTCAGAGGCAGCAGGTTCAAGTGGGTGGGTCCCTGCCACCCACGTGGGAGACCAGGACTGAATTTCTGGGTCCCGGCTCCAGCCCTGGCCATTGCAGGCATTTAGGGAGTGAACCAGCAGGTGGGAGCTCTCTGTCCATCTGTCTCTTTTGCCTTTCAAATAAATAAATTTAAAACAAAATTTTAAAAGGCAGAGTCTTTGGCATCATACCTTCCCGGCCTGAACCCAGGCTCTGTCATTGATTTGCCACGTGATGCTGAATGTGTACTTAATGTCCCTATGCCTCAGTTTCCTCTTCTGCAAAATAAGGGTGAGAACTTACTGCCTTTTAAGGAGTGTGTGACCACATCTAGAAGTCTTGGAGCAGCACCTGGCACGTACACAAGACACAGTAAATGTCAGCTGAAAAGGAAGAGGACACCCTTACAGGACAGTAGTTGATAGGGAGAGAGTACATTCAAGCCTGGAGGTCAGGAGGGGCTCAGGGGCCCCGATGTAGGGCTGGGACTGGGGAGGGGACTGTAAGCTGACACTGGCTGGGATGCACGCCTCTCATGGCCAAAAGCTGGCTTGTAGAGCGACCACACTTCGAACCTATCCACCCACTTTCTGTGTCTCTACAGACTGGGGTTGAAAGCATATTGCCTTTTTGTTTTGGAGTTTTGGAAAGAGAAAAAAGCACTTTAATGTGATTTTTTTTGTTTTGGGTTTTGTTTTGTTTTTGTTTTGTTTTTGGTCCTACAAAGATAAATCTAATATAATATAACTGGAATTATTAAGTTTTTGACAATGAGAACCTAAACCGGTTTATTCAATAATCCTGAGGCCAGCCCACCAGGCTTGCACAAAATTCACAGACCCTACCTATAGCCTCCTAGAGGAGGGAGGCAGGGCGGGTATAAGCAACTAGTGTAAATTCTAGTCCTTCTCCTGGGCAAAGGGTTTGCTGAGTGTGAATTATGCAAAATTCCTCCCAAGGTTTCCCTACTCCGTGCCATCAGACTGGGTAGCCCACCTGGCACCACGCAGAAGCGCTTCCCCTAGGTGCCTTCCTTAGAGGAAGGCCGGAAAGGTTTTACTGCTCAGTGTTGCCAGGCCAGGTAACCCATCTGGTGCCGAGCAGAGAGGATTCTCCTGTGGCGTTTCCTTGGGGGAAAGGCTGAGACCACCTGGAAAGTCATTAGAGTGTGGGCAGGAGTTTGTAGTATAAAATCCTGAGCTGCTTCCAAGGTGTGCTTCTCGGGCTGTTAAATTCTTCTCCGAAAAAGTGTTTTTTCCTTAGCTGCACCCCCTGCCCCCCACCACACACACACATAGGCTAGTTTCTAACTTCCTACCTAACACAAACACATATTAAATGGAAGTCATTGTACATTACCGCAAAGCAGAGCAACCAGGATCTCTCTCTCTCTCTCTCTCGGAGATGGGACTGAGCCCAGAGAAAGGGCTTTTCTGGGGTTCACTCTGAGCCCCTGATTCTGTCACTGTCCTGAGCGATCTCATCCTCTCATGGTTTCCAGTTTCATCTCCATGCTGGTGACTCACCTGAACCACCCTCCAGAGTCCCAGAACCCAGTATCTACCACTCTTTGGTCCCCTGATATGAAGTACAGCATTCTAGTGATTCCTGAATGTCTGAATGTCTTTCCCATCTACCCACCGCTCTCTGCTGGCCAGGTCACCACGTCCATCAGCAGGATTCCTGTCTTCAGTTTGTTCCCACTCAATTCCCCCTCCAGACAATAGCTAGTGGGGGCCTGCTCAGGTCACCGGCCCTCCAGCATCTTCCCATTCTCTAGCAAGTGAAGCCCAAACTCCTCAGTGGCACGTGTGGGCCGTAGTCACTGGGCACATGTGTGTGCACTTCTGGTCTCAGGCCTTTCCCTCCCTGTCGCTCCCCGTCTTCGTGGAGGAACGACACAGGACCCTGCGCTGTTCTTTTGTCTGCTCGGCCCTCCCCAGGTTTGCTGCTGGTTCTTCCCGGGTTGGCTACTGTCCCTTCCACCTCCGTGGAAGGGTGGTTCCCCCTAGCCACTTTCCCCACTTCTGCGGGGGAGCGGCACACCGCCGGCCGGCTCTCTCGGGGGCTGCACAGGTGTTCCCTCAGATGTTCCCGTTAGATGTTCCTGGTGCATGTTGTCTCTCTCCTCCTTTATAGTCCTCTTCCTCCAATCCCAACTCTGCTACCCACACGCCGAGTACGCTGCTCTCCTCCAATCAGGAGCAGGTCCTGCAACTTGTCAAGTTGGTGAGAGGCAGCTGGGTAGAAGCTGTTTCTCCCTTCTCAGCACCATATTGTGGGAGAGCAGATGCATAGAATAAGTCTTAATTCCAGTAACTTAGTCTAGTCCGAGTTGCTCCCCACACCTCCCCCTTCTCTTTCCCTTACTCGCCAATCAGATTTAGCTTGTTTGGGGTCCTCAATGTTCCTGTTCTCTCTCCCTCCAGCCCCTTGCATAGCCTGTTCCTTCTTCCTGGAAAATCCTATGCACCTCTTCCCCTGTTGAAATCTCCTCACCCCTCAGGTCCCAGCTGAAACGCTGCCTCCACCAGAAAGCCCTTCAGGATGGCCCAGAGCCTGCCTTGTCATCCAGCAGCACACCCAGACCCCTCTCACAGGCCACTCATTTCTGTTATTGCCTTTTAACCCCAGGAAGGAAGACCCAACATGAGAGACACCAAACAAAGACAGGACTTGGAGAGTGCCACTGATGGTGGAGAGAACCACAGTGCTTTCTCCACTCCTATTTTTGCTCCCTTATCCATCCCCCCACACTAAGTAAGGGAAATCTGTCATTAATTCCTCACTCAGATTTCACATGTCAACAGAAAGATTAGAACTACTTTATAAATACTGGTCCTCCTGTGCCAGGCAATTGGCAAAAAATTCCAGAGAATGCAATCCCTACTTGCTTTTTATTGCAGAAGAGCCCGTTCCTGGAGACCAGAACATAAAGTGGATCATTGAAAAGCAAATTACATTTTCCCATAGGAGCAATGTCATGATTAGAGGCTGTATTCCTGACAAAGGACTGGGCTTCACATAAATAGTAGATATGAACAAAAATATTTCACAAATGTAAAGAGTCAGGTAACTATAAATCCTTATAATTGTTTAAAATAATAAAATTCTCGGCAAGTATTACCAAGCAGGCCGGATTAGAGGAGCACATGGTGATGACTGAGGGACTCCAATGTGCCATAAAGTGTACATTAAAATATAACTACTGCGTCATAAATTAGAACCTGAAACTCACTTTAATACAGTCATTACACACTTAATTAACAAAGGGAAGGCAGAGAAGTGCCATGGTTAACGAGTGGCATAGGCCATGAGGAGACCTAAAACCACAGGCTTGCCCTGTAGAGGGTGGGCTCTGTGAGGGCAGAGGCGGGACCCACCCACAACAGAGAGGGTGCCACACCAGAGCACGGCCCCAGATCACTTTTACAATGTACAGCCCAGGTTTGAGTTGCCACTCTGGGCTAGTAAATCACACTCACTGAGTCTGTTTGCTTCTTCACAAAACAGAGAAGCCAAAGTCCAAAATCTCTCAGGTCCCTTCATATTTCAAGGTTCTAAGATGCTATTCTGCTCTCCTGGGATTGAGATGAGACTCTGGGAGTGGCCGACTGTGACTCTGGTGGACCTCTGTGAGTGCAGTCTCCAGAATTCTCACCTTTGTGGGATCCCTCCCACCTTCCGGGCGTGGCCATGTACATGGATGTGGCCATTGGACTTCAGCGAGCAAGACGCAAGTAGAGGTTTCATAAGTGCTTGCACACTGGGGCTTGCTCTCTTAGGAACACTCCCAGGTGCCGGGCTGTGAGGAGCCAGCCCGAGCCCCATGGAGAGGCCATATGTAGGAGTCTAGGCATTCTGGTAGACACCTGGGCTGAGCTCAAAGTCTGGTGCCAGCACCACTGGCTAGTCATGTGAGGAAGAATCTCGAATACTGCAAACCAGTCGGCTCCCAGATGATGGCAGCCACAGCTGACATCACAGGAATAGAAGAACCTCCCAGCTACGGGCAGGTAAACCCATAGAGTCACGAAAAATAATAAAACAACTGTTTTTTAAGACACTACGTTTTGGAGCGGTTCATTATAAGTAAATTGAAATACTAGGACATAACTCACATGGCTTTGGGCTTTTGGAAAACATTAACCATCCAGGGAAAATTGAATAATGTGTATTTTTCTGTGAATTTTTCTGTACTGACAAACATTCAAAATATTCCAACTATCTTAAAATAGACTCAAAACACTATAGTGGTGTTCAATAAATATTTGTAGTAGATAAAGATGTTTCCTCTTCCTGAAAGACGTTTTCCTCTTTACCTTATCTTGAGAAAGTCGCGCTGTTCAAAGGCACAATCAAGTAAAGGTCACAAGGAAATGATACGTGCTGCTCAGTCACTCTCCTTGACACTCTGCTGACAGCTCTCAGAACATCCTCTCGCTGCTGATAATCCACAAAAACAATTATCAAGTAAAGCAAAGACTTGAGAAAGAGTGTAGTAGGGTGTCCGGGAAGGCAGGACTTCTGACTTCTTCCTGATAACTGTTGACATTCAGAGTATGAGACTCTGGGCTCTCTGAAAGTAAAGAGACACATGTCTTAGTCTATTCAGCCTCTTAGAACAGAACACCACATAAGCTGGCTAGTTTAGAAGCCATAGAAATTGACTGCTCACAACTCTGGAAGCTGGGAAGTGCAACCTCAAGGTGCCAGAAGATTTGATTCCCATGAGGGCCTGTTTTCTGGTTCATAGATGGTACCTTCTCACTATGTCAACACATGGTGGAAAGAGGCAAGGCAACTCTCATCCCATTCAAGAGGGAACAAATCATCTCCTTAGAGCTATCACCTCCTAATACCATCACCTCAAAGATTAAGATTTCAACATACGAATTGAGAGGCGCACAGTCAGCCCATAGATGGATAAGATCCCCAACATTTCTCCAGGAGAGTTATTGAAACCTGTTAGGGTGACATTGAATAAGGCTCGGTGATGAAGACAGTGAGACTACCGAAATACTATCAGCGTGGAGGATTGAAAGAGATTGAGTTATGGAGCATCCCTTGTACAAAGCCAGCTGGTCAAAGAAGTCGTGTTTCTGGACATATTTTGTGTTCTGCAGGAACGACTATGTCAATGAATTTTTAAAAATCCTTCAAGTTGGACTGCCTGCTCAACTTGATGTGGAATTCCTCTGGTCACTCCTGGAAAGGAGGTAGAGGAGATCTTCAGACTTGGAAGAACCAGTTTGGGAGAAGCACTGCACTGAAGCCTGAAGCATTGGCCCTCTGACATCTCAGGAGTGGTGGTGACCCAATGTGCCCTTTGACTGCTTAGGTTTTGCTGTGTCTGCCACTGGGCCACGCATTAACCCAAGCAGAAGCAAGTTTCGAGTGGCAACTAATATACCGTCTCACTCTTAGGGACCATGTCTGAGCAAGATAGCTCCTTGGAAACCTAAAGCTCCTAAACACTATCTAGGAGGGTGAAATCAGGGATGCTGGGTGAGAAGGCTCAAGCCATTTAATTAGAGTCCTAAGAAAAAAAGGCATGGTTTTATTCCATACTACTAAATTAGTAAAATAGGTTGTGTCCGTTACAGGCATTTTAAAACATCTCTCAGTCTAAAGTGGACACATTAAGTTCAAACTATACCAACTGCTGGAATTTGAACATGATTTGGATTCCCCACTCAGGAAGACATTTAAACCCCAAAACCTTATGTTAACAGTTAGTGGTTGTTGGATTAAGGGGGCAGGCTTGATCCAATTGCAGTGCAGTACCTGGGAGGTGAGCAGAGGGCGAGGTTTCAGGTCACTGAGGGCTCACATGCCGAAGGTGGTGCCCCCAAAAGGGTTGGTCACATAGGCTGAGCATGCTCCCTGTCTCTCTCTGCGTCCCAGCTCACCAGGGCACACTGCTCCACACACACTGTGCCATTGCCAGGCTCCTCCCTCCCTAGACACCAAACTCAGGGGAACACCTGATCTTGTGAACCAAGGCCCATGAGCAAACTCAACCTTTGGCGTTAGCAGCTAGCTCCTCTTAGGTACTTCTGCTGTAGTGACGAAAAGCTGGACAATGCAGGAATATCTAGTGAGTTATTCTACATGCCAGGCACTGTTCTAGAATTGTACTGTATCGTTATGAGGCAAAGATTTTACACAAAGGAAACATGAGGAAGTAACCTAACTTTCTCCAGGTACCCAACCAGGCAGCGGTGAAGTCAGGATTCAGACCCAGTCACGCTCTGAACTACTAGCCACGGGTTCTTTCCTTCCTGACATACCACTTTGCCCCACTGGATTTCAGAAGCCCTGTCACTAGGACAGCCTTCCACGACATGAAAACCAGTGAGCACCATCTGCACTTAGTGCTCTGCAGTAATTGTCTGGGACTTGCTTTCTCTGGATCTTCCATGAAAATTTAGCTAACGTGCTAAGTAATCACAATAAGTGAGAATAAAACCTATTTTTAGCACCTAACCAAACCCAGGACACCCACCACTACTGGAGATGGAATTGATGCTGCTAGTGCATGGTCCTACTGTGTTGATAAGCCTCAAGAGTCCGGCTCCCTAGTTTCCCCGGGCTGGGTTCCTTTTGCCAAGCTCTCTGAAATGCAGCTCCCTCCATGCCTTGGTTTCCGCGTGTGGACCGTTATTGCCAATTAGTTGCAGCACTTGCTAGTGATACAGCACTTCACATTTGTGAGCCCTTCCCTCCGCGTGGTTGTGCATCGCTGGTCTTTATAGGCACAGATCTGTTTGCACTGACATCACCTCCCCAGGATTATTCCTATGGGTTAAATGATTTGCTTATGGCAATTGCAGAGGGACGTGCTGTAGAATACACGATGAGCAGTAGAGAGGGAAGCCAGCAAGGGCACACAGCCTCACCGTGTAGGGCAGCCCAGCGAAAAGCTGGGGGAGCCAGGCAACTTGACTTGACTCGCTTCTATGGGTGATTATAAAAATGTTATTATTAATGATGCAGTTTTCCGTTTGAGTGCTCCCTTTCAGCTGAGGCATCGTGCCCGGCTTCACCGTTTTCACGGAGCTCTTTCTTCTCTCGCAGGGCGCCTCCTGCTCACAAGAGCAGAAGCAATGACGGGAGCAATAATCAACAGACGGAAGTAAAATTCAGGAATCGTAATTTCCCCCAACTCTTCCCAGTGCGTACAAGAAGCTACTCCCAGCCTCCAGGATCCATTCCATTTTCGAGACAGGACAAGGGGGTGGTGGCTCCACGTCTATTGGCAAAGGCCGAGTGCCTGCCTGTTTGCACCACTGGGGACAATTAGAGCAAAATGAAACCGCAAACCTCGATAGGGAGAGGCTGAGAAGAATTCCAGCTAGCTAGCGTAAGGTTTGCTCCTGTTCGTTACAGTGAAATATAGATTTTAATGCCCCAAAGACACTAAAACCATAATGCTACCTCTGAGAATGTGAAATCCAACAGCAACTCGGGCTAAGGTTTAAACTCAGGATGAAATTTGGAGTAGAAGGTGTGAAAGCAGAAAAGTCTCAAGGCTAATAGCCACATTAACAACTCTGAGCCAAGGTCCCCAAGCCCCAAGCCCCAGACGCGCAAGCAGCATGCTATCTTTGGGGCCTGCTTCCCGTTTGTTATTAAGCTCAGCTCTCTGTGGAGCCAGGGTCCATTTCTCAAGAATCATGATCATTAGCTTGAACTGGAGATTCTCACTTACCTGGGCATTCTAAAGGCTGTATTTGGTACCAGTTATTACCAACTACCAGGGGAGAAGGGCAAGAAATAAGGGTTTCTTTCTTCCTTTTTCCTCCTCAGTAAAAAGCAAGCCAGGTGTTTGGCCTAGCAGCTCAGACCCAGTCGGGGTGCCTGCATCCCACATCGGCTGGCTCGGTTTGATACCCCGCTCCAGCTCTTGTCTCAAACTTTCTGCTTATGCAGAATCCTGAGAGCCAGCAGAGATGGCCCAAGTGACTGGGCTCCTGCCACCCACGTGGGACACCTGGAGCAAGTCCCTGGCTCCCTGCTTGAGCCCCCGGCCTGGCCAGGGACTGCTGTGGGCCTCTGGGGGTAAGCCAGTGCATGGGCACTCTCTGTACATAGAAGTCCCTTTCCCTGCCTTTCTCTCAAATAAATAGAATTTTTACAAAAATCAACGGGCTCCATTCCACAGTTTGGTTATGCTGCACTTTCTTCTAAATTAATGATTTAACAAATGCTTTCATGCTGTTTGTCATGTGCCAGCCACTCTTTAAGTATCATTCATTTAATTGTGATGACAACCTTAAGAGACAGATACTACTCTTTTACTGATCAGGAAATCTACAGAGGAGGAAACTGAGGCACAGAGAAGTTCCATGATTTGCCTAAGTCCACGGGGCCACTGAGGCCAAGACTGAAATTCAGGGAGTCTGGGGCCCACGTTTTGGCACAGTGGAGTAAGCTGCTGCCTGTCACCACCCATATCCCATATAAGAACACTGGGTGAGCCCCAACTGCTCCACTTCCAATCCAGCTCCCCACTAATGCACCTGGGAAAGCAGTGGAGGATGGCCCAAGTGCTTGGTTCCCTGCTACCCATGTGGAAAACCCAGATGCAGTTCCTGGCTCCTGGCTTCAAACTGGCAGAGACCTAAATATCACAGCCATTTGGGGAAAAACCAGCAGATGGAAGATCTTTCACTGTCTCTCCCTTTGTCTGTCACTCTGCCTTTCAAATAACTAAATACATTTTTTAAAGATTTATTTATTTATTTGAAAGAGCTACACAGAGAGAAGGAGAGGCAGAGAGAGAGAGAGAGATCTTCCATCCACTGGTCCACTCCCCAGTTGGCCACAATGGCCAGAGCTGCACTGACCCGAAGTTAGGAGCCAGAAGCTTCCTCCAGGTCTCCCACATGGGTAAAGGGGCCCAAGGACTTGGGCCATCTTCTACTGCTTTTCCAGGCCACAGCAGAGAGCTGGATTGGAAAGTGGAGCAGCCAGGACTCAAACCGGGATGCTGGCACTACAGGCAGTGGCTTTACCCATTACGCCACCATGCCAGCCCCTAACATACATCTTTTTTTGTTTGTTTGTTTTTGTTTTTTAAGGGAAAGGACTTATTGGGGAAAACCAGCAAGCTGGAGGGAAGGGGTGAAGAAGGGAGAGAAGGAGAGTATAAGAGAGAGAGACAGAGAGGAGAGGAGCTAGCGAGGAGAGAAGAGAGATCGAGCAGGAGAGAGCAGAGAGTGGGAGAGAAGAGCCAGGAGAGCCAGGAACAGGAACAGGTCCTTTTAAAACTTTGCCGGAGGGTGGGCAGGGAAGCCGGAGCAGCGAATCCCATTAAGATGGGGGTGGAGCTTGACACCAGTGGTTGGGCCATGTGGTCACCTGGCTTCCAGCAATGGCCCAGTGGGGGCTAGAGCCTAGGATGGTGTCAAGGTGTAGATCACACCATAGATAAAACTGTGCCATTTTCCTAACATTCCCCTCTTTTGTTTTTTATAAAGCAGGAGTTGTATGGGATGACATTAGTCCCAAAAGTCCAGGAGGGGTAGAGGGACGATGATCTGTCTTTAGAGCTACTTCCTGCTGACATGGGGCGACGAGGTGCTCTTCGCTGGCATGGAACGATGTCTCAAGCCACTGTCTCCTGGGTGGGGAGCAGAGCATAACATACATCTTAAAAAAAAAAATCAGGGAGTCTGGCTCAAGTCCACGTTTTCACCACTTGCTATGCTACCTCTTATGGAAAAATGGAATTAAAAGATGTTTATTTTGGGGGCCGGCATTGTAGTATAGAAGGTTAAGCCTCTGCCTGCCACGCCAGCATCCCATATGGGCACCGGTTTGAGTCCCAACTGTTCCACTTCCAATCCAGCTCTCTGCTAATGTGCCTTGGAAAACAGTAAAAGATGGCCTAAGGACTTGGGTCCCTGCACCCAAGTGTGAGATCCTGAAGAATCTTCTGGCTCCTGGCTCTGGATCGGCCATCTGGGGAGTGAACCAGCAGATAGAAGATCTCTCTCCCTCTCTCCTTCTCTCTCTTTCAAATAAATAAATAAATAAATATTTTTTTAAAAAACATATTTTGGTGCAAAAAATTTTTGAAATCTATGCATGGTTTTTTAAATAGGCATTTTCCGTGAACTTTTCCATATATGTAAAATCTCTCATAAGCTTATCTTATAATAAGCTAAAATTTTGAGAGGCAAGTGTTAGTGGAAAACTGTCAAAGTAAAGGACAGTAAAAACTCACCATTGGAACAAAGAGTGAAATGGTGATCACCAAAGGTGGGGTATGGGGGGAGGGGTCAAAGGGTACAGAGCCTCAGCCGCAGTTAGACAGCAGTGATGAGTGATGTCAGTCTTGAGATCTATCACGCAGTGGAGTGAGCGCGGTCGACAACAGTGTATTGTACATTTCCAAATCCCCAAGAAAGTAAATTTCAAACGTTCCTGCCACAAATAAATAAATAAATAAGTATTCAAGGTGACCAATATATCGGTTTAATTATTCGACATTGTATTCATAAATCACATCATTTTGTACCCTACAAATAAATACAACTATAATTTGTCAATTCACAATAAAAATTTTCTTAACTTGTAATTCAGAAAAACGATGTACCTAAATATATATTTTAGCTTACTTCCACCAAAATCTTACTTCTTAAGCTATTGTTGTATTACTGTTAATTCCTTTTTTCTCCTAAAGGAAGGAGCCAGGCATTCATAAGTGTTGTTTCATTTTGTCTTCACACACTGCTTTCTGATTTCAGTGTACTGGGGATGGGTAGGGGAGGAAGGGTTTGGCCTAAACAGGAAGATGGAGCAGAGTAAGGAATTCTGGCTTTGCCACCTACTATTAGTACGGTTCTGAGCCAAATCCTTCATCTTTCTGTGCCTCATTCTCTGGATCTGTAAAAGGAGTGAACTTAATAGGACCTATCCTATTGGCTGTTATCAGAATTAATCGAGATAATGGGTGGAAAGTACTTAGACTGACCGGCACACAGTGAGCACGCCAGAGAAGCGGGCGTTGCAGCGGGAAGTGGAGCAGTGGAATATACTGGAAATTAATGAGAATACCTCAAGTTGGTAGTGACAGCCTCTCCTTGCTGTTCGCTCTCTGGGGGAGCTGGAATAACGGCACCTCCAT
The DNA here is from genome assembly GCF_051225735.1 of Oryctolagus cuniculus. Lineage (NCBI taxonomy): Eukaryota > Metazoa > Chordata > Mammalia > Lagomorpha > Leporidae > Oryctolagus > Oryctolagus cuniculus. The sequence continues at coordinate 82,738,673 of NC_142880.1, forward strand.
CCATGGGGCCAACAGCAAGGCCCACTGGATCTTCTGAGGTGAACTGCACTATAGTTTCTGAAATCTCCACCCACCCACTCTTAACCCTCCCCGACCCAGGACCAAAGCTGTGCCTGTGCCCCTCCCAGGCCTTGCCCAGACTCAGCTCAGGGCCACACCCACAAAGCAGGCCAGAGGCAGGACTGCTGCTGAGTTCGCCAGAATGTCGAGGTCTGCAAAGAGAAGGGGGCAGGGGATGGAGCCAGGTGGGACCAGGGGGTCTGGGAGCAGAGGCACAGACTCCAGTCTCGCTGCCTGCATCACGCCCTTGGGCCCTCTGGGGAGCAGGTGTGACAGCCCAGCCTCTCTATGTTGGGTTGCCTGTTTACCCTTTCCTTTTGCTTTTTAATTATACGTAATATATGCTTGTTGAAGACAGATCATGAAAATGTTACAGTAAGACAGTGAGAGAAAGCCCTTCCTTGCTCCTTTATCACACCTCCCCCAAACCACCAGCACTGTGAAATCTTTAGCATTCAGACTTTTGGGTAATTTTGCTTCCCCAGACACTCACACGCACAGACCCATGGAATGTTCTCTTCTTACACCAAAAAGTGGAGGCAGGAATCATACCACCTTAGGTTTTTTTTCCCCCTGCTCGTGTTTGTGTTTTTTCTTTTACTTAAATCTATCTTTCCATGATACAATCCTTACTTTTAAAAGCTGCATATTCCTCCATTGTACAGAGTTCCAAATCTCATTTAACCATTAGCCCTATCATAGTCATTTGGCTTTTGTTGTCATTGTTGTGTGCCCTGAGTGTTCCCGTGAAAATCCTCCTCTGTTATATGTACAAGAATTTCCGCAAGAACAACTTCTAGAAATGCAACTGCCAGGTCATAACATGTATCTATTTTTTATTTTGATTTAATAGGCACTCCAAGCTGAGAAGGAAAAAAAATTTTTCTAAATAAAATGTAAACTCCTGTTAAAAATTCCAATCAAAAAGGAAAACGAAGACTGATTTAAAATTTACATTTTAGGGGCAGACACTGTGGCACAGCAGGTTAAGCCACTACCTGCAATGCCAGCATCCCATACAGGCACCAATTCGAGTCCTGGCTGCTCCACTTCCAATCCAGCTCCCTGCTAATGTGCCTGGGAAAGCAACGGAAGATGGACCAAGTGCTTGGGCCCCTGCACCCATGTGGGAGGCCCGATGGAGTGTCAGGTTTCTGGCTTTGTGTTGGCCCAGCCCCAGCAATCGTAGCCACTTGGGTAGTGAACCAGGGGATGGACTATCTCTCCCACCCTCGCCCGCACTCTCTGTCACTCTGCCTTCCAAATAAATCAATCATTTTTTAAAGGTTTGCATTTCAAAGAAAAAGTATTCATGAATACTTCTTTGCTTTAAAAATGCTTTTCGTATTTCAAATAACATTTTTAGAAATGCAAGCTTTGGAGAATACAACATTAAGATACACCAAGAGACAAAGCATATTTTGGAAATTAAAGCTAAGCTCAGTCAAGAGAAGACACAATGAACCAGCTCCAGATCACGTGCTCAGTCCTGATCTGTGTTTAATCCTCAGAACTGTGAGCCTCAGATTCCCTGCAGGGGTTCTCCGAGCTACTCTAAAGCGTTGCTAAGGCCTCAGACAAGTTTGCTCTAGACTCCCCGGAGCTGTGGCTTGGGCAGCTGAATCTAAAAATGTTCGCAGGTAAGCATGTGGCACAGCAGGTAAAGCTGCCACCTGTGATGTCATCATCCCATAGGGATAACAGTTTGGGTCCTGGCTGCTCCACTTCTAATACAGCTCCTTGTTAATGTGCTTGGGAAAGCAGCAGAGGATGGCCCAAGTCCTTGGACCCCTGACACCCAAGTGGGAGACCTGGAAGAAGCTCCTGGTTGCTGGCTTCAGCTTGGCTCATCCCTGGCTGCTGCAGCCATCTGGGCAGTAAACGGCGGATGGAAGAATTCTCTCTCTCTCTCTCCTTCTCTCTCTCTCTTTCCCTCTCCTTCTCTCTCTCTCTCTCTCTCTTTCTCTCTCTCTCCCCCTCTCTCCCTCTCTCTCACTCCCTCTCTCTCTCCCTCTCTCTCTGTGGCTCTTTCATAAATAAATAATTAAAGGGGCCACTGCCTACAATGCCAGTATCTCAAATGGGTGCTGGCTTGAGTCCTGGCTTATCCACTTCTGACCCACCTCCCTGCTAACGCACCTGGGAAAGCAGAAGATGGTCCAAGTGCTCAGACCTGGAAGAAGCTCTGGGCTCCTGGAGTCAGCCTGGCCCAGCCTTGGCAGTTGGGGCCATTTAGGGAGTGAACCAGCAAATGGAAGATCTTTCTCTATCTCTCCCTTTCTTTCTCTCTGTAATTATGCCTTTCAAATAAATAAAATAAATCCTAAAATAAAATAAAATGTTTCCAGATAATTCTAAAATATGGTGAGATAATCACTGCTAGGATGCTTAGCTAACTTTGTAATTTCTGAAATTTTAGCAAAAAAGTAATACTACTGTTCAGTGGTATTGCAATAATATAAGAATATTAAAGCATGGTTTTAAATATAACATTTTCTGAACTTTTTCTAAAGATTAGTTATTTATTTGAAAGGCAGAGTTACAGAAGGAGGTGGGGAGAGACACAGAGAGACCTTCCATTTGCTGGTTCACTCCTCAAATGGCCACAACAGCCAAAGCTAGGTCAGGCCATAGCCAGGAGCCAGGAAATTCATCCAGGTGTCCCACATGGGTGGCAGAGGTCCAGGCATTTGGCCATCTTCTGCTGTTTTTCCTAGGCCATTAGTAGGGAGCTGGATTGGAAGTGGAACAGCCAACACAAACTGGCACCCATATGGGATGCTGGCGTAGCAGGCGGTGGCTTTACCTGCTATGCCACGTTGCTGGCTCCACATTTTCTGAAATTTTTTTTTAAGATTTATTTTATTTATTTGAAAGACAGAGTTACAGAGAGAGAGGTCTTTCATCTGATGGTTCACTCCCCAGACAGCCACAGCTGTGCTGATCCGAAGCCAAGAGCCAGGAGCTTCTTCCGGGTCTCCCCTACAGGTGCAGGGGCCCAAGGACTTGAGCCATCTTCTGCTGCTTTCCCAGGCCATAGCAGAAAGCTGGATCAGAAGTGGAGCAGCCAGGACTAGAACCGGCGCCCATATGGGATGCCGGCGCTTCAGGCCAGGGCTTTAACCCGCTGCACTACAGCGCCGGCCCCACATTTTCTGAATTTTAAACTGACAGAATTCATAAAAAGGAATACAACTTTAATTGTTTTAATTACCTTGAGTTGTCATCTAAAAATAGCTACTCACAACTAGAATAAGATTACTTACAACAGGTAGATATATGAATCTAGAGAAACCGAACAATGGAGTAAGTTGGAATAGTGAAGAAAAAAATAAAGGACAAAGATGGAGCCAGGCAGAGTCAATGCACACAGTGTGAATCAAAGTGAAGTTTTGAAGCCCAAAGTCATGGCAAAATTCTTTGGAAGGTAAGAGCTGCCCTAGTTTCAATTTTTAAGAATAGATGGTTACTGCCCAGCAAGCCTCAGTAAGTGATCACCTTGGTGATGGTGAAACCGCTTCATAAGAGGTGAAAAGACACGGGAAGAGGCTATCCACGTGGGAGGAGCCAGGCCAGCAGCCAGCACCAGCTCTTGTCAAAGCCAGCGACAGTTCAGAAAGTCATAAAAGGGAATTGTGGCACAGGGATGTGGGAGGGACAAGTACCGAACCACAGTCCAGGCCTTCTTCTACGCGGGGCATGGATGAGAGAGGTGTCCTTCCTTTTTTTCTTCTACAAAAAAGTCTTTGTGTCAAATGAAAAGTTAGCTATTTCAATCCCCAAAAGAAGACCTCAAGCCAGTATGTGCAAGTGTAATTGAGTCTTTTATATAATAGCTAATGAACACTCCACATTTTAAGCAGTTTAACTATAACCTGCTACTCTATATCTAGCAATTCCCAGGTGATTCAACATTTAGAATTCTGCTTTCTAATTTCCTATAACACCATGTACCACACTTCCACCCCTTCTGTTGAGGTTTAGAAAGCTTCCACACCTTTCTAAGGCTTAGAAAACTCATTTGGTTAAATCCAAAAGTAGAGTCAACTACATTTGAGAAGTAGAACAGCACCTGGAATCTTAAAACTAGAGGATGACAACCAAGGCCAGAAACTAGTACAAACCCAGTGGATTTCAGCATCCCTGCTCTTGTGGGAGGACCAGGCCCCAGACTTACAAGAAGGAACCAATGAGGAACTAATCGAACCCATTCTGTCTAATTTGAAGAATTAGCCCCAAACCAAAGGACTTTGTGTGACAGTGAATAAAGCCACATAAAGTGGTAACATCTAACCACAATTTTCTAAGACCACCAAGAAACTAGGAGACAGCACACTCCTGCTTAAAGTCCCTCAAGTGTGTGTGCTGTGTACCAACCTGGGCATCATGACAACAAAATAGCAATTTGAGTGGTGAAGCCATACATATTGGCTTCCCTGGGACGCTGTTAAAACCCTGTGTGCTACTGCACATGCTTGTTAGGAGCTGAGTGGTATCTGTCTCCCAAAAACTCATGCAAATGTTCAATCCCCAATATCATCATGTTACTTGTTGATGGATTAAGGGTGACAATTTGGTCTAATAATGGTGTCTGAGGGGTGGGGCACTGGGAGTTATTTGAGTTCAGGTTCAGCCTAGGTTCTCTCTCTGTTCTTCCCGGCTCACCACGTAACCATACCACGACCAGCCCCTGCAGATGCAGGTCTGTGGGGCCACCTGATCCTGAGCTGCGATCTCCAACCGTGAGCTGAAATAAGCCTTTCCTTCCCAAAGAAGCTCCTGCAAGTAGTTTAGCTAGAATAACAAAAATGCACCAGTTCAACACCTTAAAACCCAATGCAAGTTCAGCGACAATGTTTTCAATACATGCATACTAAATAATTTTGACATCATATCAGAAGGAAAACAAGAACAAGGCAAGAATGTGATAATGCAACCACGAAAAGTTTGGGAATTTCTGTAACAGAAAAAATAAGGTGGTATTTCAGACAGCACTAAGGTTAGCCTCCTTCTGTGGAGAAAGTGGCAGGCAAGGATTTATGTGCAAGGAAACAGAGTAAAAATACACAGGCACCTGTTACACCAAGAGGGAGTAAGGCAAATTTGCAGGAGGAAGTGGAGCGCTTTGAAGGAAAACGCAAAGAGAAGGCTAATGCACAAAGCAGGAGGGAGGCACTGCACACACGGAGTAAAAATCTGTGACAACATTTTCTAAGACACAGAGAAAAGAACCCAGGGGAGGGAAATGTCACATGGCACACATTCTAGACAATCCAGCTATGCGATTTTAGGCTTGATTTTTAGTTTTCCATCCAAGGCTCTTTAGTTCCTTTGTGGTGAGAGTTCAAGAGAAATTGAACTAACAACTGGATACAAAAATAATTAGCAGGCCAATCGCCACGGCTAACTAGGCTAATCCTCCGCCTTGCGGCGCCGGCACACCGGGTTCTAGTCCCGGTCGGGGCGCCAGATTCTGTCCCGGTTGCCCCTCTTCCAGGCCAGCTCTCTGCTGTGGCCAGGGAGTGCAGTGGAGGATGGCCCAAGTGCTTGGCCCCTGCACCTCATGGGAGACCAGGATAAGTACCTGGCTCCTGCCATCGGATCAGCGCAGTACGCCGGCCACAACGTGCTGGCCGCGGCGGCCATTGGAGGGTGAACCAATGGCAAAGGAAGACCTTTCTCTCTGTCTCTCTCTCTCACTGTCCACTCTGCCTGACAAAATAATAATAATAATAATAATTAGCAAACATGCACACAAGCAGTGATTATTTCTGCTGTCTGACCACTGCCTCTCTGGCTTTCGCCACAAGGCCTCCATGGCCCCACAGCTGTTTGCAGCAAGTTGCTGGACCAATGTTCACGTGGACAGGTGATTTTGATTTGTTTGTTTTCTTAATTGTTCCTCTAATTTGGCTAACCATAAGTCTCGTTTGTATGTTCACAGACATTAACAGCCTAATTGAATTTCCAATCTTCATTGTCAATCGATCTCGGGTATCTCAATATGCCCCTACATGTTGGCCACCTCTCAGGGAAGTGCCTAAACAGATCTGACTTTTGGGCTAGACTCCCACTTAAGTTTTGTAGACGGGAAATGGTAGTTACAACATGAGTTGGGGAAAAGGATGGGAAGACAGGATGCTTGAGAATCGCATTTGCCCACCTCCCTTTAGCATCAAATACCGTTCATTTACCTTTGGTCTTTCTGGATGGGAAGGGAGAGAACAGTCCTAGATGCATCACCAACCTGGATCAGTTCAGGGAGGAGTGGAGGTGAACTTCCCCAGGCCGATTAGAACAGCTGAGCCGAAGACAAGGCTTGAACTTGACACGCTTCGTCTCTCACATTGTTTGTTGACTTCCCAGGGTCGTTCTCTTTCGGGAATGGGGGGAGGTGAGTAGGGGGAGTCTCAAATGTTGAACTGATCCCTACTGCACTGCTACCACAGCCAGCCAGTTACTTTAATGGGAAAAGACATAAGAGGGACTATTTCAGCCTTTTCCTCTAAGTGAACATTCTTTTTTTCCCCCATTCTCTCTGCATTATCACGCTATGGTACTTTAAACTTCTCCCATCATTAAGCCTTCTGAGTGAAATATTGAACTGATTAATGTGGCATTTTCCACTAAACTGTTTCAGGAAATGTTGCACCTTACCAGTGGGATGCTTCTGAATAATGTAATCTCCTTAGTATAATTAAAACTAAGTTCTGAAGTTAGTACCTTTTCTCCCTGGAGGCACTCATCAAAATGTCAAGTGCTCCTTCTAGTAGAACTGCAATCCCATAGTACAAACAAATATATTACCCACTGCTCCTCACTTGCGAGAGGCCCTGGCTGCATTTTTTTGTCACTTCATTTCAAACCTGAGCAAGCACCATGAGAAATGTGGTCTCCAAAAGCCACTGGACCCCGTTACGCTGAGCCATGTTCTGCACCAGCGGCCTGGTCCTCACTTAGTGAGGTTCCTTTTAGCTATGTGGCTTCAGCAGATGAACTTTTTGTTGCTGTGTTGTTACTTCGAAAACAGTGTGGATCTAAACGTGATTTGCTCTCCTAGGATGTTTCGCTTAGTTTAAAAGGAAGAAATAAATAAATCAGGGATGCAATGCCCTCTTCTGGCTAAGAAACATTTAGAGGACTGTGCAGTCTGAGTGGCACTTTGACCCGGCTTTTGAGGACTGTTCTGATGGGTAGTGAATAATATCATGGACACTAAGGATTGCTGTCACAGTCTGCAACATGATTCTCTCTGGGGGCAGAGTAAGGTCTGGCATCAGAAGGCTAGCCTCAGCCGCCCGGCTTGGAGGAGCTCTAGAGAGACAGGGCGGTGGGCCACTCCCCAGGTGAGCAGGAAGGCAATGAGCAAAATGGTGTCAAGAGTTGGGTCCCTCTCCGGAACAAATAGTAAATCCAAGACAAGGGTAAGTTCATTCACAGGCTTGGGAGACTTCTGAATGAATGAATGAATGAATGAATATCAGAGAGAATCTGGGATTTCTTGATAAGTACTAGGTTTCACTGGAAAAATCTGAGTATAAAAGATTGCCAGGGGCTGATGCTGTGGCGTTGTGGGTAAAGCCGCTGCCTGCAATACCAACATCCTATATGGGCACGGCTTCAAGTCCCAAGTACTCCACTTCCAGCCCAGCTCCCTGCTAATGTGCCTGGGAAAGCAGTAGAGGATGGCCCAAGTACCTGGGCCCCTGCATCCACATAGGAGACAGGAAGAAGCTCTGGGCTCCTGGCTTGGGTTGGGCCCAGCTCTGGCTGCTGTGGCCATTTGGGGAGTGAACCAGATCTCTCTCTCTCTCTCTCTTTCTTTGTCTCCTTCTCTCTATCTGTAACTCTGCCTTTAAAATAAACAAATAAATCTTTTTTAAAAAAAATTACATAGCAGCCTATTACTGTGTTACGATGGGCATGACTCTAACAATTTGCGTTGCAGAGATCATAGGAGGGACCCACCACCCAGAGCCCACACCTGCCTTTGAGGAGCCCAAGTCCCCAGATAAGACAGCCTTAGCCAGTCTCCATCCGGGAAGGAGGTGGACATCCGGGAAGGAGGACAAAGGGAAGCACAGACACTTGGAGGCAGCAGGAGCCCAGCAGGACTTCGAAAGAGAACTACTCAGTGCTGGAACGTGCTGCTTACCAAGGAATGTTTTCATTCTTAGAAAACATGATTCTTCGCAGTCTGCAGGCCAGGCTGGCTGCCACTTCTCTCTTCGTTGCTGCCAACTAGTCATTAGCCAACAGTGAGTGCCAGGGTGCTTGCAAAAGAAGACAGACATGGGTGTGCTGCAGCACAATAGCGCTGGGAGGGTGTCAGTGCGGACCAAGTGCTGGGGGTCAGGCTCAGGGGGCTTCGGGATGAAGAGAGGTGAGGCCAGGCAGAGCCGGGGAGTGCAGGGGCTTCGGGTGCACCCAGGGGTTGTGTATCTGGGGGTTGAGGGGATGTAGATGGGCTGTGTGCAGCTATGGCAATGCAGGGGCAGGGTATTTTATTTTTTTACACAGGCAGAGTGGACAGGGAGAGAGAGAGACAGAGAGAAACGTCTTCCTTTGCCATTGGTTCACCCTCCAATGGCCGCCGCGGTCAGCACCCTGCAGCCAGCACACCATGCTGATCCGAAGCCAGGAGCCAGGTGCTTCTCCTGGTCTCCCATGGGGTGCAGGGCCCAAGCACTTGGGCCATCCTCCACTGCACTCCCTGGCCACAGTAGAGAGCTGGCCTGGAAGAGGAGCAACCGGGACAGAATCTGGCACCCCGACCGGGACTAGAACCCGGTGTGCCGGCGCTGCAAGGCGGAGGATTAGCCTAGTGAGCCGGGGCGCCGGCTAGGGGCAGGGTATTTCCTGTATGTAGCAGATGACGGAAAGGCTTAGAGACAGCAATTCCAGAAGGTCGAGGTTAAAGCTCGTCAGAGGACAATGGGAAATTCTCTTGAGGATCACCTCAGCACCACAGGGCTTCTCCAGGAAGAATCTCGACACGTTTCCCACAAACCCAAAGCAGGAATTACAGCAGGGGCTGGGCTGCTGGTGCACCCAGAGCAGAGAACTGGAGGGTGGTGAAGGGGCCAGGCTCTGCTCCGGCTGCCTGCCTCGATGGCCCCCGGCATCTCACGGCTCCTCACCTCTCTGCTTTGCTTCCGGCCCTGCCTTTGTCCTCCTTTCTCCAGTCTCTGTTTAACGTTTATGTGGCTAAATACGCTGGCCACGGCCCCAGAGTGTAATTGGTCTCAGTTTGAATGATGCAGAAAACTGAATGACTGATGTCCTCATTCCCATTACAAATGTCCAGGTAAAATGAGGCGGGGAAGCCATGAGCTGCAACAGGGCAAGCAGGGCTCACCCTGCAGGTGGCAGCTCTTAAGAGGGGTGTGGGCTGGTCCTGTGATACACACATTTTCCCATTAAAACGCAGATGAAAAGAATCAGAAAGCAAGGAATTTGGAAAGGAAAGAATTGAAATTTTTCCTGTCTGCAATCATTTCTCAAAAAGGGGGAATGGGAGAAAAGGGCATCACATTGCATTCTACCATGTGTAGAAATAGAGCTCACGGGCCTGCGCTGTGGCGAAGCGGGTAAAGCCGCAGCCTGCAGTGCCACCATCCCATATGGACACTGGTTTGGGTCCTGGCTGCTCCACTTCCGATCCAGCTCTCTGCTATGGCCTGGGAAAGCAGTAGAAGATGGCACAAGTCCTTGGGCCCCTGAACCCAAGTGGGAGACCCAGAAGAAGCTCCTGACTCCTGGCTTTGGATCATCACAGCTCTGGCTGTCACAATTAATTGGGGAGTGAACCAGCAGATGGAAGACCTCTCTCTGTCTCTGCCTCTCCTTTTTCTGTACAACTCTGACTTTCACATAAATAAATAATCTTTTAAAAGAAGGAAGGAAGGAAGGAAGGAAGGAAGGAAGGAAGGAAGGAAGGAAGGAAGAGAGAGGAAGGAAGGAAGGAAGGAAGGAAGGAAGGAAGGAAGGAAGGAAGGAAAGGAGGGAGAGAGAGAGTTCAGGTGGGAGCTAGGAGGTCTGAGGACTGCTCCTGACTCCACCAAACTCTGGCTATGTGCAGAAGTAAACGTGACCTTCCACTACAATCCGCCCATCTGTAAATAAGAATAGCTTCCCTGTTCATATCCAAGGGTTATAGAAGAGAGGATGTGAGGCTAGACATCTAGGGGACACGGGGTAAAGCCAAGTGTGGGCGTCACACAGCTGATAACTACAAGCCACACAGATTGGGAGCTACATGACTCCTGTATACAAGAAAAACAACAGACTTCCAATCACAACAGGACCCTGGAGGAACCGAGCTACAAATTCCTGGAAAGTTAAACTCTGACAGGACCCCTTGCTGAGGAAGCAGCTACAATTAACCGAGAAAACAATGCAGAGAACAACCTTGGTGCGGCTGATCGGGCCAGAAATGTGGCCCATCCAGGACAGGTGTGGATGGGAGGCTTTGTTGGGCAAGGTGATTCAGCGAGGTGACCGTGAGCAGAGCTGAGCCCGATGAGTCCTACGCAGGAGGTGCAGAGGCGAGGGTGGGCGACACATCTCGGCACTGGGGACTCAGCACCGGGGACACATCTGAGCCCAGGCTGGTTCTGTGTCCCCTTTTTCCCTCAACCCCCCTCATGGATCTCCTCCCAAAGCCAGATACTCAGACGAGGTGCCCTTACCAGAATGACCTTGCCAGCAAGATCACTGCTGGCAACCATATCTTTCCAAGGTTGTGTGCAGTTCTAATACAATGGTGGATATGAAAATGCTTTTAAACTGTGAAGTGCTAAACAACTGTAAGTGATTATAATCATTATGATTAACAAGGTCTTAAAGGGAAACTGCTAAACCAGCCAAACCAATGACGTAATCAAAGGAGAGCCTAAAAGCAGTGTGTTGACCTTCTCCTTTCCATTAAGCTTTTGTGGGTTTGTGTCCCTGTAAAATCAGATGGTACATCTGCCTTAAGGCTACTGCCTTCTCAGCTTCATGCAAGCTTTCTTTGACTATTCCTTAACCGGAATCCTTGAAAGGGTTAACATGTGTCCCTCTCTGGGACACACACTATGCTACCTACCAACAGTTCTGTGGAAGTGACAAATCGGAGCTGCCTTCTGGCTTCTTCTTTGAGATTCCTTGAAGGCAGGATGGCCAATATAAGTATTGAAGAGATGAGCAAAATAGAAAAGATAGGGACAAAGAGTGACACAGAAAGAGACCAGAATCCCTCTATTTTCTGTGGGCCATCTTGTCTACTCAACAGAGACTAAATAAAAGAACAGCAGTCATTTCTGCAGCAAGGAATCACTAAGGACCTAGAAGTATAATTATATTATATCCCAAAACAGGCAAACAAAAGAATCATGTTCAGGTAGTAACACAACAGCCTGAGGTTCTCGGTCAAAAAGATAGCCTTTTTTTTTTAGTGGTAAACACACTAAAATTCAAATTGGAGGACCATGATGGAAGAGATGGAGAATTTGCCAGTCAATTCATATAAGCTAAAGATAAAGAATTAGAAAAGAGCCGGCGCCGCGGCTCACTAGGCTAATCCTCCAATTGCGGCGCCGGCACACCGGGTTCTAGTCCCGGTCGGGGCGCCGGATTCTGTCCTGGTTGCTCCTCTTCTTGGTCCCTGCACCCCATGGGAGACCAGGAGAAGCACCTGGCTCCTGCCTTCAGATCAGCATGGTGCGCTGGCTGCAGCGGCCATTAGGGGTGAACCAACGGAAAAGGAAGACCTTTCTCTCTCTCTCTCTCACTGTCCACTCTGCCTGTCAAAAACAAAAAAAAGAGCCTGTTTAAAGTAATGTAGCAAAGATGGATTTTTTAATAATCCACAAAAATCTCTATTTCATGAAACGTAAATGCTGGGACCAGAGAGGGGAAGCACAGTTTGTTACTAGAGATGGGAAGGATTGAAGACTAGAGAAAGGGAAGGTGATGAGCATTCTGGGAAGAGATAGTGCTGGCCAGTTCATAAGTATAGGTTTGCAGGTTCAAAGCTCAGGAGACCTTTTCCCTTAGCTTCCTTGCATGTAATTAGGGTGTGCTGACCACTAGGGCTTTGCAACTCCTAAAATGAAGGCCTTCTCTCCAAGCTCACCAGCTTCAGAGTAATGGCCATTTTAGACCTTAGATCCCATTTATATATATATTTAAGATATGCATATTTAAGATACATAGGAACAGCAAGTAAGCAGAAAAAACTTACAGAATTGATTTTTAAAAATTAAAAACTCACAAAACATTATTTTTTTTACTTAGGCTATTAAATAATAGGATTACTACTCTTATTTTCTTATGGCTTTCAAGAATCAAACACTTTGCTCCCTCTCACTATAGTGAGAAAGTGGTAATGCTTAGAGTTAGAAGACCTGAGTTTAATAAGTTCTAGCTACACCTAGTTGTGTGTGACTTTGGGAAGTCAAACAATGATTCCAAGTTTATGTAATGGGAGTTTCAATACATACCCTTATTACTAGATAAGAAATATGTATGTTAGAGTATAAAATATTCAAAGTCCCACAAAGGTAATAAACCAATTTTAAAGATCACAGAATTAGAAGCAGAAGAGAGTTTAATAGGAGGATACTTCTAAAAGTTACTGGAAAATGGAATTAAAAAAGAAATTTACTGTGATGCAAAAAAAAAAATCCAAAATCCAAGCATAGTGTTTTCATCATATTCATTTTTTTCATGAACTTTTTGAAGACCTTTCATATGCATGGATTCCAAAAACTGTTAACACCAAAATTAATTTATCTTTTCATTCCATTTCCAATGAACTTTCTGAAGTGCCCACATCTCCCCCTATCTTAATGTTTTCAAACCTCTTAACATGAAGGCCCTTGTCTTAGTTCGGGCTTCTGACCGCAGAACCATCATGGGGTGATGCATGAACTACAGTTGCCCCTCAAGGTGGCGGCCGCCAGCAGGGTGAGGCTCTTGTGAGGGCCGTCCTCCAGCTCACAGACGGCCACCTGTTCTTGTACCCTCACGGGCGAGAAGATGGAGACAGCCTCTGATCACAAGCACTAATCCCACCCAGGAGGGCTCCACTCTTAAGAACCTGCGTGTCTGTCCGAAGCCCCACCTCCTGGCACCAATGTCATGGGGGGGGGGGGGGGGGCGGGATTTCAACTGTGAAAGTGGGACCACGAGGGCACAAACCTTCAGTCCCTAGTAGACCCTTCCTCCAAATCAAATCATTCGTAACACATAAAAACCCGAGCTCTTCTGTGAAAACAAGGAAGGGGGAGTAGCTGAGCCCACTTGGATTTCCAGCACCACAAGGCCGGCTTCCAGCACTGGAAGAGGACATGATATAGCCTAGGTATTGCTGAGCACACAGATGTAATAACTCACCATCTGGCCCAGCCTCCTTAAATGTCAGGTGAGGAAGCTGTGGTACCCTCAGCTCTGCTGTGACACATTTCTCTAAAACACCAATTGAGTTCTAGATGATTGGTATGCAGGGGAATTGTGTCAGCAAAATGCAGAAGTTGTGTTAGTTTACACACTGTTTCCCCTATACAGGGAGGGCCAGGCATGCCATGGAAATAAAAGGCAAGCCCTCAGCTCAGCGGCTGCACAGGCGGGTGCCCTTTTAGCTCTGTTAAAAATAAATAAATAAGGCCGGAGCTGGGGCTCAATAGGCTAATCCTCTGCCTGCGGCGCCAGCACCCCGAGTTCTAATCCCGGTTGGGGCGCCGGATTCTGTCCCAGTTGCTCCTCTTCCAGTCCAGCTCTCTGCTGTGGCCCGGGAAGGCAGTGGAGGATGGCCCAGGTGCTTGGGCCCTGCACCCACATGGAAGATCAGGAGAAGCACCTGGCTCCTGGCTTTGGATCAGCACGGTACACTGGCGGCAGCAGCCATTGAGGGGTGAACCAGCAGAAAAGGAAGACCTTTCTCTCTGTCTCTCTCTCACTGTCCACTCTGCCTGTCAAAAATAAATAAATAAATAGATAAATAAGTGCCAGCATGGCTCTCAGGTGTGGCAGGCTGTACCTCCTCCTGTGCAGCCGCACCAGCTCAGAGCCCCACCTCCATCTACGTGATCTCAGGGCCCCGCGTAGCGTTTCCATTGTATTGGTTTTGTGCTTTTTCAGTACCCCCCGAGGAGCCTCCGAACATGCTGAATGCCTTGGTTTTGTCAAAGATCATCAGTGGTGCCACATTAGCTCACTCAGGCCACCATCACCGAAAACACAGCATAGGCCGGGGGCTCACCAACTGGAAGCTGTGCTGAGAGCTGGGAGTTCAAGATGAAGGTGCCAGCAGGTGCATCCAGTGAGCCCCCACCCCGCCCCGCCCCGCCATACACAGACGGCCCCTTCCTTCTGTGTGCTCACAGGGCCTTTCCTCCGTACCTGCACGCAGGCAGCAAGTTCCCAAAATGTCTCTTCCTCTTCTTATAAGGACACCTGCCCAACTGGATCAAGACTTAAAGCCCCACTTAGGACCTCATTAAATCTTCATTACCTCCTTCAATGTCACATCTTCAAATACACTCATAGTAGGGACTAAAGCTTCGATACATCGACTTTGGGGGGAATTCACTTCAGTTAGCACCAGGTACCAATTCTATCTTCATCCGTGTTGCTAGTGCTGCACAGGATTTGCACGATCTACCCCTTATCCTATTTTTCCCTTAGGAATGAAAAGATGGTTTTAAATGCCTGCCATTGGTAAATGTGTAGGGAAAGATCATTCTCTCAGGTTTCTACTGATCAAACTGGCACACTTATGGATGGAAATCCAAGGGCACATATCAAAAACCTAATGTTTTTTGTATCCCTTATTTCAGATGTTCCATCTGCAGTCATTTCTCTTAAAAAAAATGGTAGCTACCAAGATATTTACCATTATGTAGAAATTAGGCAAAATTGGAAGTATTCAAAATGTTTAACAATAGAGGACTGGTACATCACATGATAAAATTTTCAGAAGCTGGTAATATAATAATGCTAAACATGGAAGATGGAAATAAGCACTTCGTATAATAAGTGACAAAAAGTAAATAAAACTTACATCAAGGACAGCCCATATAACCCCATTGTTACTAAAGTATTATATTGTAAGTTACAGATTGAAGATTTTACATTTAAAAATTACCTCTGGGCCGGCGCCACGGCTCAATAGCCTAATCCTCTGCCTTGCGGTGCCGGCACACCAGGTTCTAGTCCCAGTTGGGGCGCTGGATTCTGTCCCGGTTGCCCCTCTTCCAGTCCAGCTCTCTACTGTGGCCAGGGAGGGCAGTGGAGGATGGCCCAGGTCCTTGGGCCCTGCACCCCATGGGAGACCAGAAGAAGCACCTGGCTCCTGCCTTCAGATCAGCGCAGTGCGCCGGCCGCAGCGGCCATTGGAGGATAAACCAACGGCAAAAGGAAGACCTTTCTCTCTGTCTCTCTCTCACTGTCCACTCTGCCTGTCAAAAAAAAAATTTTTTTTTAATTACCTCTGGTGGTTAGATTAAGGCGGCTGATACATATTTCCTTCTTTCTGTCCACTTTGCCCACAATGAGCAAGCATTGGGTGTGTGTGTGTGTGTGTGTGTGTGTACAGTGAAACTGCTGGAAGAACAGAACCGTAAGTGAAATTAGATCCTGTATCTAAAAGGAGTGCATGCAGCCATCACCCATTTCTTAGCATCCTCTGCATGTTGGGAATTCCCCTAAGAATAAGCTCTTTCATTCAGATGGGGAAGAAACCAAAGGATTAAAACAACAACAAAAATCTGTTTCTAGGCAAAGACTTTGTTCAACAACAAATCCACTCTGTCTTCCTTTCCTACCCTTTCCCCTCAAAAAAATCAAGGAAATAAAGGGGGATGCAGCAATGCAGCCGAATAGCAACACTTTCGTAACAGAGTATTTCCTGTTTTCCACAGTTCCGTAGCCATGGTTGAGAGGCCATGGCTCAACCTTAGAACTGCTCTAAAAGGTGATTTGAAAAGCTGGCATCATTCTTGTCAAGTAAAGACAGCTTTCCTTGGGAGACCTCAACGGTTCCTTTCGAGCGATCCAGGTCTCTGAGGCAAATATGTATCCAGGCGCTGTGGTGAGGAGTATTTGCCAGTGAGGCTATCAGCGCCCAGGTACACACGCACTATGTGTTTTGCTGCGAATGTTTTCCCAGTAAACAAGAATGGAGCCATCAAAAGAATGGAACACTAATTTTAAATCAATTAAATTCAAACAGAAATGCTTCCTTGGGGTATACTTGCCTTTTGGTAAGCACACTAATTTTGGAGACTTGTATTATTTACCCACAAGTGGTTTTTGAAGTACCTATGGCATTGAGAACTTGGAGTCCAAGTGGTCTGCCCCATAGCTCCTCCCCAAGCCATGAATTATTGAGGGCAGGATTTAATGGGACCCTTACTGTCCATCACCTTGCTCCAGCCTATGTAATGCACACTCAGCCACTGTTGTGTGACAAAGCATTCCTAGATACTGCTCGTTGACACTAAAGGGGATGCTCAGGAAACCACGAAGCACAAGGCTCTGCCTGGGTCCCTCTGCCAGTTCACACCAGGACCACTGGACAGGAGGAAATGTAACTGCCCAGGTTATCAGCCTGGGCAGGAGAATGGACCCTCACAGGTCGACCTCATCCAAAATCTGCTTCTGACCCTAAGTCACCCCATTTGCTGGAGCCTCACAGGAAGGGAGGGTTAGCAGAGTCCATTCCAACCCAGCTCAGTCAAAGGCAGAACACACTCTGTAGCCTACAGAGGAGGACAACACTGGATCACTTCGAAGGCAAAAAAAAAAAAAAAGTATCCCCAGCAATGACACCCAGAGCCCAGCAGCTTAAACAAACACACCAGAGTGGTGCAAGGATGGCTGCATATGGTTGCTCAGCTGCCCACGCAGGAGTCACTCACCATCCGGTACTTGGGGTTTAGATGTGCTGTCATTGTTTTTGTTCTTGTCTGGGCTGAGTTATTGCAGTGAAAGCAATTTGGATATTGTCTCCCTCCTTGGGATTCTGCAGCCAAAAAGAGATTGATGGAAAGCAAGGGTTAGGGCGAGTGATTCTGACATAGCCGTTCTCAGAGCAATACAAATGGGAAGGCTGTTAGCTTGGGAAAACAACAGGCCAGGAGAGCAATCGCACTGTCTCTGATGGGGAGGGGAGAACCAAACATTAAGCACAGCTCGTGACATCGGGGAATGACTGATGATAGGAGGCTATGGAGTCTTGTTTCCTCGTAAATGATTTCTCAAAGTTTCCAGAAGCCACATTTTGATACAGTCCAAGAGGCAAAAAGGCAACTTAGTGGGAGTCCCTGACGTTTTGCCAAGCACTTTAGCACACATTCACAAGATTGATTCTCCAATTGACACACTAAGGCGGTAGGACAAGTACTCCTGTCTTATTAATGAGGAGCTTGGCCAGCGCCGTGGCTCACTAGGCTAATCCTCCGCCTTGCAGCGCCGGCACACCGGGTTCTAGTCCCGGTCGGGGCGCCGGATTCTGTCCCGGTTGCCCCTCTTCCAGGCCAGCTCTCTGTTGTGGCCAGGGAGTGCAGTGGAGGATGGCCCAAGTGCCTGGGCCCTGCACCCCATGGGAGACCAGGAGAAGCACCTGGCTCCTGGCTTCGGATCAGCATGGAGCCCCAGCCGCGGCAGCCATTGGAGGGTGAACCAACGGCAAAGGAAGACGTCTCTCTCTGTCTCTCTCTCTCACTGTCCACTCTGCCTGTCAAAAAAAATAAATAAATAAATAAAAAATAAAAAATAATGAGGAGCTAAGCTTCAGAGGGGAGAAGTAACTTGCCTCAGTTACCTATCCAGAAATGTTACTTCCCACACACCACCCTGCCCACTCACAGAGTGGAAGTCAAGAGACAGGAGATCCATTCCTTGTCTATTTAATACAACTATTCAATAACTCAGTTTTCTTTTCTAGACATTGGGATTATTAACACAAAGATTCTTATCTAAAAGAGAAGGTAGGGTGGACAGGTGTTGTGGCACAGCAGGTGAAGGTCCTGCTTGGGACACCTGCATCCCAGGTCACAGTGCACAGGACTGAGTTCTACCTCTGCTGCTTCTGCTTTTATTCTTTTTCAAGATTCATTTATTTATTTATTTGAAAGTCAGAGATACAGAAAGAGAAAAGGAGAGAGAGAGAGATACCTTCCATCCACTGGTTCACTCCCCAGCCCTGGCCACAGCAGCCAAGGCTGGGCCAGGTTGAAGCCCACGAGGGTGCAGCAGCCTAAGTTCTTGGGTCACCTCCCATTGCTTTCCCAGTGCATTAACAGGGAGTTGGATCAGAAATGGAGCAGCTGGGACTTGAACCAGCCTGGCTCAGCCCAGTCGTTAAGGCCATTTGGGGAGTGAACCAGTGGATGGAAGATTTCTCTCTCTCTCTCTCTCTCTCTCTCTCTCTGCCTTTCAAATAAATAAATGAATCTTTTTTAAAAATGCATTGAGTTTTATTCCTGTAACATTTTCTGTTTTGTTTTTTTTTTTTTCAGATTTACTTATTTATCTGAAAGGCAGAGTTACAGAGAGGCAGAGGCAGAGGAGGAGAGAGATATTTTCTATCTGCTGGTTTACTCCCCAGATGGCTGAAACCGCCAGAGCTGGGCCAATCCGAAGCCAAGAGCCAGAAGCTTCTTCCAGGTCTAACACACGTGTGGAGGGGCTCAAGGACTTGGGCCATCTTCTACTGGTTTCCTAGGCCATATCAGAGAACTGGATCAGAAATGGAGCAGTCAGGGGACTCGAACCAGCGCCCAAATGGGATGCCGGCACTGCATAAATGAATCTTTAAAAAAAAAGTTCTAACTTCTTTCTATGGGAAGAGAAATCTAATCCTAAACTTGAATGCATTTTTATAAAACTAAGTACAAAGGCTGGCATTGTGGTACAATGGGTTAAGCCACCACCTGCAGCACCGGTGTCACATAGGGGTGCCAGTTCCAGTCCCTGCTGCTCCACTTCCGGTCCAGCTCCCTGCTTATGGCATGGGAAAGCAACAGACAATGGCCCTAATGCTTGGGTCTCTATAGCCATATGGGAGACCCGGAAGAAGCTCCTGGCTCCTGGCTCTGACCAGCCCAGCTCCTGCCATTGTGTGACTCTCTGTAACTCTGCCTTTCAAATAACTTAATTTATTTATTTTTAAAAAAAAAACCTTAATTACAAGTAGCAACACTAATTAGCATTTGTGGGTTGCTTAGCAATAACCGAGTGCTTTTATGTACAGGATTTCATTTGACACCCCCCTATGCGCCCCTTGAAGGCAGGTAGAGAGGAACATTCTTACCACCTGCTGCTCGAGCCCCACTGGGAAGGTGAGAGCACTGGGAATCCACAAGCCGGAGCTTGAATCTCAGGCCTGCCACTTGCTGGCGTAAAGGTCTTGGAGCACATCTCTGAATCTCCCCAAGCCTTGCAAGAGGGGCCAGTGGCTCACCTGCTGCCTCCCTGCCCTGCACCTGCGCTTCTCCCTTCCGAACTGGAGCTGGAAACCTACCCTCAACGTGTCCCAGGCTCTCTCACCTCTAACGTCCCTGTCGACTTCCACCTAAAGGAAACAAGGGTGCAAGGTCAGAGGGTGCTAGCAGCTGGGCAGCTTTACTCCCAACTTGCTCTGGCAGCTTCTCCGTGCCCAGAGCGCCAGCAGTGAGAGAGAGAGAGACAGAGAGAAAGGTCTTCCTTTGCCGTTGGTTCACCCTCCAATGGCCGCCGTGGCCGGCGCGCTGCGGCCGGCGCACCGCGCTGATCCGAAGGCAGGAGCCAGGTGCTTCTCCTGGTCTCCCATGGGGTGCGGGGCCCAAGCACTTGGGCCATCCTCCACTGCACTCCCGGGCCACAGCAGAGAGCTGGCCTGGAAGAGGGGCAACCCGGACAGAATCCGGCGCCCCAACAGGGACTAGAACCCGGTGTGCCGGCGCCGCAAGGCAGAGGATTAGCCTAGTGAGCCGCGGCGCCGGCTCACGTCCCTCTTTTGTGCCCCCACGCCTGAAAGTGAGGCTGAAGTCACTCATTTCCACACATGATCTCTTCTGTGTTTCTTCTCGGCAACTCTCGGCCATTTTGGAGACCCACAAAGAGTCTGAGTAGTCGCCTTGCCTTTTCGGTTTAGACTTTCTCCACAGCGCACTGGTCAGGGGTCTTTACAGACCACATCGTGGTGTGCCTGTGCCTACCTTGTTCCGAGAAGGAGTGGCCACAAGCAGTTCCCATGTTCACCCAGGTTGAGTTTTGAGCCCATCTTCCCGCCCTCTTTCTCCATTGTTCTATCCCCATCTCATCCAGGCAGGAGGAGTGTACCCGAGTCCCAGACACCACTGCTGTGGAAACAAGGTGGCACAGCGTGTCCGAGCCCGGCAGGGTGAGCAGGGCAGTGGCGAGCAGAGGGTAGGGGCAGCAGTGTGTCGTGCTGACGCGAGGGGCTGCTTTCTTAGGAAGAGACACGCTGTGTTCCTCCCCTGTGCAGTCTGCAGCCTGGCAGGACCCTGGCCCCGTCTTCTTCAGGGCAGTGGAGGTGGTGGCATCCCACCACAGGGAAGGCCTGCAAGGAGGGGAGACCCACGTGTACTCGCCACACCCGTGTCCACCCATCTCACAAAGGCCAGCCCTCTTCTTGTAGAACACTTGCCCTGCTCCCATCCTCCCATCTGCCTGTTCAGCCCAGCCCCAAACTGTGTAACCTATTCTTTGTGTTGAACTTCTGTTTGGGGTCGGTGTTGTGGTGCAGCAGGTTAAGCCACTGCCTGCCACACCAGCATCCCATGCCAGAGCACTGGCTGTGGTCCTGGCCGCCCCACTTGGATCTAGCTCCCTGCTAATGCACCCAGGAGCACAGAAGATGGCCCTAGTGCTTGGGACACTGCCACCTATGCAGGAGACCTAGATGGAATTCCTGGCTCCAGACTATGACTTGGCCCAGATCTGGCTGTTGTGGCCATTTGGGGAGTAAACATGCAGATAGAAGATCTCTCTCTCTCTCTCTCTCTCTCTCTGTCACTCTGCCTTTCAAATAAATTAAATAAATCCTTTAAAAAATAAATTGGGTTTTTTTTAAATAATCAAAAAACTTCTATTTTAAATATCTGGAGTGGGCTCAGGTTTCCTAAGTATACCCTAACACACAAAAGAACCACCAGAAAACCAGCATGCAAACACCCATATGATTCAAAATAAAAAAAAGACCTGGGGCTGGTGCTGTGGCTTAGCGGGTAAGGCCACTGCCTGCAGTGCTGGCATCCCACATGGGCGCCAATTCAGTCCCGGCTGCTCCACTTCCGATCCGGCTCTCTGCTGTGGCCTAGAAAAGCAGTGGAAGATGGCCCAACTCCTTGGGCCCCTGCACCCACGTGGGAGACCCGGATGAGGCTCCTGGCTCCTGGTTTTAGATCGGCGCAGCTCCGGTTGTTGCAGCCAATTGGGGAATGAACCAGTAGATGGAAGACCTCTCTCTCTCTCTGTAACTGTGTAACTCTGTCTTTCAAATAAATAAATCTTTAAAGAAGATAAAAATAAAAAAGACCTGACAGTGTTGTATGTGGAGAAGTAAAAGTGTAATTCCCTCCCCCATGCCCCCCACTGCAGCGTTGTGTTAGGTTCCACAGTTGTATGAGAACTGTCTCCAGTTGCAAAATGCTTCCAAACATCAAGAAGTTTAAGATTTCTTAAATGATGCATGCCCTGATTTAATGTAATTTCCAAAACAAGGATGATAAAAATACTGACCTACCTCATAGAGCTGGTTGAAACAACTAATTAGCTCTCATAAAAACACTTCAACCACCTAAAGTACCCCCATAAAAGTTTATTATGAGTAGTAATACTAATAGTTAAACATATAATGATGGGCATCAAATACGGGCACGCTGCACGAGCTGATGGCGTTTTAAATTCTCTTTACGATCTCACTGTTGTTTAGCAGTTCACATGTTGAAAGCTCTTCACAGCTGTAAATTAGCTAATCCCCACGACACTCACTCCTGAGAGATAGGTCAGTATTATTTTCTATTACTATGGCAACAAATCCTATGTAAATGCCCAATGATAGAAAATGAAGATGAGAAACTGGAAAGGTTAAGTGACTTGTTCAAGACCACACATCAAGTAGGTGGCAGGGTCAGCTTGAACACACAGCAGTGCTGACCCTGAAGGGCACTGAGTCCATCTGGTCAACACGGAGGGGGCTCTCTGACATTCACTTGTTTAGAAATACAGGGAAACAGAAAATATCAATATAGTCTGCGACTGGGAACGAAATATGAACAATTACAATTCCAAGCAGAGAATTAAAGATCGCATTCACATTTTGCTTGTTCGTCCATCAGTGAGAGGCAGCAGGGTAGCATGAGTTCTGAAGACACAGCTCACATTCACGTCTCAGCCAGCCTCTGCCAGGCGCTTGCTATGCAAACCTGCACGCGTCACTTTACTTCTCCGACTCCGCATTGCAGACCCTAACAGTAGTAACAAGAAGCTACTTCTAGGACATTCATTATTCCTATGGCTACTGAGAGAGGATTTAATGTAAATGGCTTTGAGCAGGGCTAAGTAGATATGCATTCAAGAAGTGCCAGCGAATACTTGTATTTGTTCCATTACACACGAAATAGTTACCACTTTCCGACAATGTGGCTTCAAGGTCAGAGATGCTTAAGACACAACCCTTGCCCTCCAGCAGCTTTCAATGTTACAGGTTTGTGAAATATGTAACTTGTCGGATAATACATGGGTTGGGGAGGTGAGGTGAGGTGTGACTCGGGACTGTAAGTGTTGCAGGAAGACTGCCTATTTGCAAAGCAAAGGATGTGATTCCTCAATTCTCTGAGAGGGTGGCCTCAATCTGCTCCCTCCTTCTCTTGTCCTTGAGTTTCTGTTTCCATTTAATTGATTTTCCCCCACACTTTGGCGAAGAAGCAGAGCAAGGTAAATAGTCATTAGCAAGTTCATCGTTTGAGAGTAAACTAGCAGTGCTCAGAGACAAGCATGGTTTCTTTTGGCTAAACTGTTGACGTAAGAGGTGATACTTGAATTTGGTCTTAAAAGTTTGGGGGCCAGTGAAGTAGCGTAGTGGGTTAAGCCTCCACCTGTGGCACCAGCATCCCATATGGGTGCCAGTTCGAATCCCAGCTGTTCCTTTTCCAATCCAGCTCTCTGTATGGCCTGGGAAAGTAGTAGAAGATGACCCAAGTGCTTGGGCCCCTGCACCCGTGTGAGAGACCTGGAAGAAGCTCCTGCCTTTGGCTTTGGATCAACCCAATTCTGGCTATTGCAGCCATTTGGGGAATGAACCAACAGATGGAAGACCGCCCCCTCCCCCCCGTAACTTTACCTCTCAACTAAATAAGTAAAATCCTTTTTAAAAATTATTAAAAGTTAAGTTTGATTTTAAAGTCCCATGATGCTGTGGGAGTTGAAAAGGGAGGCAAGGGGGCGTGTGGAGGGAGTGGGTGGGCAGACAGGAACAGGCTACCAGATGGATGAAGGAAGAATGGAAGGATGATCATCAGATACCTGCAAAGATCCAACAAGTATGTTATCCCTTTAAATTGCTTAACAAAGTCATGTAACTGGTAAATGACCCATCTGGAACTCAAATCAATTCACTATTTCTTGAGTTTGACGCAATGGAAAATAACTATTGATGACTTTTCTTAAATGTTTAATGTTTATTTTTTATCTTCTTGAAAGGCAAACTGACAGAGAGAGAGAGAGAGAGAGAGAGATCTCCAATCCCCTGGTTCACTCCCCAAATCCTGCAACAGCCAGGACCGGGCCAGGCAGAAGTCAGGAGTCAGGTCTCCCAGTTGGGCCATCATCTACCGCCTCCTGGGTGCATTAGCAAGAAGATAGGTGGGAAATAGAGAAGCCAAGCCTCAAACTGGCACCTTGCCAGCATCTTAACATGTAGCTTAACCCGCTGTGCCACAACACCCGCCCCTATTGATGGCTTTTCAAGGGTGGAGAAAGTGACACAAAGTGGAACTTTTGCCAAGATTCCCCTGTGGATTTATAGAGGACTCAGTAGACAGAGTTTGGGGAAGGCTGAATGAAGCATGTTCAACACGTACATAATGATGAGAGCTCTGGAGCCGGAGATGTGGCACAGCAGGTTAAGCCACTGCCTGCAATAGCAGTAAACCATATGGGCACCAGTCCAAGTCCTGGCTGGTCTTCTGATCCAGCTCCCTGCTAATGCATCTGGGAAACCAGCAGAAGATGGTCCAAGTGCTTGGGCCCCTGCCACCCACATGTGAGATCTGAATGGAGTTCTAAGTTCCTGGCTTCAGCCTGTCCCACCCCTGGCCATTCAGCTATTTGGGGAATCAACCAACAGATGGAAGATACTCTCTTTCTCTCTCTCCCTCTCTTCCTCTCTCTCCCTCTCTATCTTTAACTCTGTCTTTCAAATAAATAAAAATAAATCTTTAAATGAAAAGCTGTGACACGACTGTGGAAGCCTAGAAGGAAGGGACGTGTGGGAAACCTTCTGAGCGACTCTCAGCTCTGGCTATGTCACAGAATCACCTGGAGATAGTCTTAACCACTAAGGCATAAGCTCATCAACTATCGTTTACACAATATGCACAAGTCAAAGAATACCATTTAAAGCTCACATTAAAAAGAAATTATATAGAGAAAGCTAAATAACAGGGGCCGGAACTAAGGACTTTTTATTGTAGTGAAAAAACACATCATAAAATTTTCCATAAATTTACAGTTTAGATTGTTCACATTGTTGTGAAACACATTTCCAGAATCTTCTACAACTGAAATTTTGTGCCCAGTAAACACTCATCCCTGCCCCTGGCAACCATCATTCTACCTCTCATATCTATGAGTTTCACTGTACATCCTTCACATAAACAGTCATACAGCTCTCACAGCTTTTTAACTGCTTTTAATTGCTTTTTTAATGTCCTTGAGGTTCATCCATGAACCTCATTCCTTGTTAAAGCTAGAGAGTATTCTATTGTAGGTATACATCACATTTTGCTTAGCCATTCTCCAGTTCATGGGCATCTGGGTTGCTCCCACCACTTGGGTATTGTGAATTCTGTTGCTACAAACAGGAGCATACTCTCTGCAAATTTTTTGGCTAAATACCAAGAAATGGGTTTGCTCCAGGCTGGTGCTGTGGCGCAGTGGGTTAAAGCCCTGGCCTGAAGCGCCCATATCCCGTATGGGTGCTGGTTCAAGGCCCGGCTGCTTCACTTCCAATCCAGCTCTCTGATATGGCCTGGGAAAACAGTAGAAGATGGCTCAAGTCCTTGGGCCCCTGCACCTGTGTGGGAGACCCAGAAGAAGCTCCTGGTTCCTGGCTTCAGATCAGCTCAGTTCTGGCTGTTGAGGTCATTTAGCGAGTAAACCAGCAGATGGAAGACCTCTCTCTCCCTCTCTCTGTCTCTCTGTCTCTACCTCTCTCTATAACTCTGTCTTTCAAATAAATAAAATAAATCTTAAAAAGAAAAAAGAAGTAGAAGAAGAAATGAGTTTGCTGGATCATATGGTAGTTCGATTTTCAAGTTTTTAAAGAGTCATCATTCCTGTACTGTTTTTCACAGCATTCTACAATTCCACTAACAATGCAAAAGGGTTCTCTCTCCCCCTCTCTTTCTGCCTCTCAACTAAATAGAAAATAAACAAGATAGGTTTATTTTGGTGCAAAAGAATTTTGCATTCTACTACCAGGGTCTGAGCTGTCAGATAGAGGTGGCAGTGAGCCTAGGCCCTGTTCACCTTCTGAAACCTGGCATAGGACATGAAAGTGGGTAACTGATTGTCTTACTTATGGCTACTACAAGAAGGTACCATAGACTGAGTGACTTAGAAACAACAGCAATTTATTTCTCACGGTTCTGAAAGTCCAAGATCAGGGTGCCTGCAGAGTTGGGGTATGATAAGGGTTTTCTTCCAGGTTTCCTATTGTTCACTTCTCGTATCCCTACAAGGCGGAAAGACTCCAAGACAGCTCTCTGGCATGACTTTCATTACAAGAGTACTGACCCCATTTGGGAAGGTTCCATTCGTGATCTGTGCATCTTCCCACAGATGCATGCTTCACTCCTAACACTATCACACGGCGGGTTAGGATTTCAACATATGAGGTTTCTGGGGGACACAACATTGTCTATTGGATTGACACATAAGAAATTTCGCCAGACTTCTGAAACTAGAAAGTGGATGGGTCCCTGCTGATGGATGAAACAGACATGGAATCACGACTTAAAATACCCGACCCAGGAGACCGCAGAGAAGATGGAAGCTGATCTGCCCGGAGCAGCCCCTGCAAAGCCCCAAGCTTAGAGCAGTCACAGAAGACGGAGGGGCTTATTAAAATGTTCAGCTTTTAGGAGGACTCTTTGAATGTCTGCATGCAAAACAGCTGCATTGGGGAGCTCCACCTCCCTTCCTCCAGCCTCCTGCTATAGGCAGTCCAGCATTTATCCCCAACAA
Source organism: Oryctolagus cuniculus (assembly GCF_051225735.1). NCBI lineage: Eukaryota > Metazoa > Chordata > Mammalia > Lagomorpha > Leporidae > Oryctolagus > Oryctolagus cuniculus. The sequence continues at coordinate 82,765,193 of NC_142880.1, forward strand.
AAATTCTAGAAAGTTCCTGTTTAAGGAAAGTAGGTGAACCATTGATTGGAAGAAGTGGATATTCTGCATTGGATGCTTTTGTCCTGAGATAAGTCCTCATTTTGACTCAAGGAGAGGTTGCCAGCCTGCTCACCGCAGGGCAAAGCCTGCCAGTGTGATGTACCCCCAAACTGCCTGTACACAGTGATCAAGCGGAAGACCCTCCTCCATGAGGCAAGGAAATCCCTATTAGCTACTTTGTCCTTTACTTTCAAATATGAATGAGCAGCATGAGCCCATTAGAACCCAGGGGGAAAGGCAACAGCAACGAGTCAAAAGATGTTTGAGAAATGCATGGTTTGATTATGAAGCATCCTAGAGTTTAAGCAATTATTGCAAACATAACAGCAGGAACAACTTTTGACCTCAAAGCTACAATTGCATCATCAGTGGCCCAAGGGGACATTTCATTAGGATCATAAAGGAGGAAATGTACTCCTAACATACAACTTGGCTTCAGAGAACAATATTCACAGAGTTATAATAATGAAAATGCAGTCTTTGGATTTCAAAGACTGTATCTATATATAGTCTATAACAAAAGCTTGTAAGAGTTAATTATGGTTTTAGGACAGATGGAAATGTTAACCATTAATGAAAAAGTTAAGACATGGCTGAGACTTGTGGGAGTTGGCAGGGGAGGAATGGTACAGAGATACGTGATAAAGAGTATAAAATAAAAATAGGATTATGGTGCTGTTGCAACATTATCTAGTAAAATAGCTCAAAAATAACATAGCTGGCACTATGGTGTAAAAGGTTAAGCCTCTGACTGCAGTGCCGGCATCCTATATGGGGGCCAGTTCAAGTCCTGGCTGCTCCACTTCTGATCCAGCTCCCTGCTAATGCACCTGGGAAAGCAGCAGAACATGGCCCAAGTACTTGGGGCCCCTGCACCCACGTGGGAGACCTGGAAGAAGCTCCTGGCCCCTGGCTTTGTCCTGGCCCAGCCCTGGCCATTGCAGCCATTTGGGGAGTGAATGAGCAGATGAAAGACCTCTCTCTCTAGCTCTCTCCTACTCTCTATTTCTGCGTTTCAAATAAATAAATAAATCTTTTAAAAAATGTAAAGATTAAATACTTTAAGAGTAGAAAGGTGGGGGTATAAGGGAGTTAAGTCCTTGTCTTTCATGACTGAGAGTCAACATATATTGTCTAAGGTTTTTTTTTTTTTAATAAAATCAGGAAATGGAAGTTTATTACTTAGAAGTATGGAGGTAATTATTACAAGGCCTGAACCTAGAGGAGAATGAGACTGGGATGGAGAAGGAAGGGTTGAAAGGCTGTTCATTTTCATCATTAACTTGTGATTCTTTCCTTTTTTTTTAGTACATGGACCTATTTCTCTAATAAACTTGTTTTAAAAAATGGTGAAGTACTAGGGACATAGGAGAGCCTTAACTATGGCAGTCGACTGTTATTTTCCAGATGATTCAGTCTCTTACATTATCTTGGGACTCTTATTGAAGATCTGGTCATGGTGATATATCCGTAGACTCTCTGTAGTCTTATGTTAATAAAGGAGAGGTAGGAAAGGAAAATAACAAGGAAGTCAGGATAAAAGAGCTGTTGAGAGGGTCACATTGGTGAGGCCAGAAGTGGAGCTGCTTTGGAAACCAGTCAAAGCCTGGAGGTCTTGTCTGGGGTCTCATCTGCCTTGACCTGTGAACTCAACACGATGGCAGACACAAGTTCTGTTCTAGCCCCCTGGCTAGTTTCCCAAACAAGCGTCTTCGTGGCACTCTGTGGCCCTAACCTCTGTCCCCCTCCACACACACTGTCTGTCTCTACAAGTCCCCCACTGGGCCAGGGCCCTCACCTTGAAGGCTTTCCCAGCAACCTCAATCCTTACTATTCTCCCCCCCCAGCTGAACTCCATGGAGCTCAATATGTCCGCACCACCCGCATTACTACAAGTTTGGGTGTAATACCCCTCTTCCCAACAAGACTGTGAACTATTGTGTTAAAAGAAGAAACCCTTGGCATCGTTTTTTTTTTTTTTTTTTTTTTCTCTCCTAAAGAACCTAGAACAGAGTCTGGCTTCAAAGAAACAATTGCATTTCCAGTCGCAGCAGAAAGTCAACAGATGAAGCTCTCATTTTAACTATTTTAAGCACATTTATTTCCCTACCCTGGATTGAATGGTGATTTGGGGGAACTTAACATGCTTTGGTAACACGGTTGTGATTGATGGGGCCCTGCACAGTGCCAGTCACCTTTTAGTCTCTGAAGCAGGTGACCTGGAGTGATGAGGTTTGGGGACCTTGGAAGGAGGAGGCGAAGCGTTCCGACTGCCTTTTGTCCCAGCATGTACTACCGCTCCTGAGGAGCAGCACCATCCAGACAGCAGGCATGAGCTCAGAACTCAGAGGACAGAGCGGGGCACTGTGCCTGCCTTCGTAGCTAGCGAACAAGAGCTCCTACGGGACACAGAAGCGCAGGCCTCCGTGTTGTCTACAGACAGGGGGACAGCTTGCTGGGTGTCCAGCGTCCCCACTTCCACCATCCCTCCCCCATTCTCTCCACACAGAATGCCACTGTCTGAAATGGTTCTTCCAATTATTTCAGTGTCTTTCCAAGGTCACTTTTTTTTTTGTACTCACTTTAGCAGCCTTCTTTCAAGCGCAGGTCAGGACCTCTGCTCTCAGAGGAAGGATGTCAACATTTCTTTCCCCTCGTTGCCCTTCACATCATGGCAACCACTCACAACACGTGTTTATCTGGAGAGCCCCAGGCAGCCAACATGCTCAGACAAGCCGAACAGAAAACTCCACTGTGTACAGGAGAATAGAGTTTTTGGCGTGCCCTGTGGCCCTGAAGATAACAATGGTTTTGCTCTGAAGATATGTTTACCATCAAAGCTTTGTTCCCACAAGTGTACAGAAACACAGGCTCACACACGCACTCCTGACTTAACGGCCTTTCTCCCCCGCTCACAAAAGAATTCACGAAGCGCAGGCCATTTCTGGTGTGTCCCCGTGAGAACAAATCACTCACCCACTCTTCCTCGGACTTCTTTCAATTTGACAGGAAAGTCTGAATCCAAGGGAGCATTTCCATGTCAGTAATGAAGAACCAAGAGCCAAGTCGCAGAGGATGATTAACTCGCGTGTTTTCCCTGTTCCTGCCATGTCTCAACACTCTCCCGCAGAGCCCCCTCTCCCTGTGCTACAGCACCATTTATCCTTCACAGTTGCCTGATTTTCTTCTGAGATCAGGCTTTGTTTAAAAGTCCATTCAAGACTGGCTGTACTTCAACGAAGGGTCACTGTAATCTGCTGTATGTCGAATGTCATTATGCTACAAACCCCAAACCCGGCACATAAGGAAGTGGAGTCACCTACATTCAAAGAAGTTGCGATGTATCCTAGCCGAACTGTAGAATCTTACAAGGACATGTCAAAGAGAAAGACACAGTGGCCCCGTGGTTTACTCTGCTGTCTGATCTCCGTGGCACTCGTCTCTGGCACACGAATATTTATGTATACTTAGTGGGAGTCTTGCTAATTGTAATTATGATTGCTTACTACAGTTTCCAAGGTAACAGTTGTCACTGCAATGCTTCACTGCCAACTCGATTTCCATTCTCCTGCTGATATAACAAATATTATGTGACATTTTAACTGAAAATATCTGTAAATGGGCGTCTGAGTGTGGTGTGTTTCTTTAAAGGGGAAGGAAAACAATTATTAGCTTTTCATTATTCATCTCAGTGGCTCGTTTGATCAGTAATTACTTCCATTTTATATTTAGACAGGAAAAGACTGGGGTCCCACAAGGGCTTGGATTTGGAGGTTCCGGGTTCTCATCTTGCCCCTCCCGGTGACCTCTGTGACCTTGGTCCAGTAGCCAGGAGCTTGTTCAGAAACAGCCAGCAAAGAATGTCCTGCTCACAGTTGTCCCTGTCCAGCCCCTCATTTTCCCTGGGTGCACTTGTCACATATTAGGGGTGGGGCCCGAGGGCGAAGAGACAGAGCAACACCACCCCCAGAAATACCTCAGGTACAGGAGGCATACCTGATGCTGGGAACAAGGGAGCTTTCCCTCAGCCCCACAGTGCCACCTCAAGTCGGGGATCCGAAACAGTCCTACTTCCTGCCCATTTGGAGAGCACCTCCTACCCAGCAGCGAGTGCTCATCTGGTCAGGTAGTGCATCTAGACACTGTACCTCTTTTTAGCGTGACCGCGCAGATGCCACACGCTTAGATAGCTTGGGGTGGGACACGATGCTGGAACCACAGCTCCTTGCTAGATTCTTGTCATGTTTCTTGTTTTTCCACTGCAGTTTCTCACACCTGCCTCTTCCCAGGTTGAACTTACCACCTGGCTTCCAATCCTCCTACGTGAACTAACCTGAATCATCGTGCACCTCCAAAAATTATGTGTGATTGACTTCTGGGTCCTGACCCAAGATACTCCCATGGTCACCAACCAGTCTCAAGCTATGCCATTTTCCTGTTCAATAATTTCATTTTGTTTTATCTGCTAATCCCCTGGAAGTCAGAACCATGACTCCACCTTTTTTCTACTCTCCTATAGGAAACGGTAAATGTTGAAGGGCTGGTGTTTGGTGCAGAGGTCAATGTCTGCATCCACACTGGGGCTCTGGGGTTTGAGTCCCAGACCTGCCTCTGATTGCCGCTTCTTCCCAATGTGCAAATCCACCTAGCTCAGCCCAGCCCTCACCACCGAAGGCACCTGGGGGAATGAACCAGCAGGAGGGCACGCATGTTCCTGCCTTTCAAAAAAGAAACAAACAAAAAAAGCAGATTTCCCCAACTTCTAACCATTTTTGTCTTTAAAAAAAAAAAAAGACTTATTTTATTTATTTGAAAGACAGACTTACAAGCTGGCGCCGCGGCTCACTAGGCTAATCCTCCGCCTTGCAGCGCCGGCACACCGGGTTCTAGTCCCTGTCGGGGCACCGGATTCTGTCCCGGTTGCCCCTCTTCAAGGCCAGCTCTCTGCTGTGCCCAGGGAGTGCAGTGGAGGATGGCCCAAGTACTTGGGCCCTGCACCCCATGGGAGACCAGGAGAAGCACCTGGCTCCTGCCATCGGATCAGCGCGGTACGGCCATTGGAGGGTGAACCAACGGCAAAGGAAGACCTTTCTCTCTGTCTTTCTCTCTCACTGTCCACTCTGCCTGTCAAAAAAAAAAAAAAAAAAAAAAAAAAGACAATTACAGAGAGAGGTAGAGACAGAGAGAGGGGTCTTCCATCCGCTGGTTCACTCCCCAAACGGCCGCAATGGCTGAAGCTGCGCTGATCTGAAGCCAAGAGCCAAGAGCTTCTTCCAGGTCTCCCACGTGAGTGTAGAGGCCTAAGGACTTGGGCCATCTTCTACTGCTTTCCCAGGCCACAGCAGAGAGCTGGATCGGAAGAGGAGCGGCAGCCAGGACTAGAACCAGTCCCATATGGGATGCCGGCACTTCAGCCGGGGCTTTAGCCCACTGCGCCACAGTGCTGGCTCCACACTTTTTGTCTTTTCTAGACATAAATCTCTGTAGGCAGAGCATTGGCAGATACATATTTAAATCATCAGGAGCTAGGACCTCCTCTAGCTGTTCATTTATGTAACTTAACAGGAAAACATCTGTATTTCTTATAAAATACCTCTTATTTTTAATATTTCATTAATTTGGACAAGTTTTAGCCCACCTTATCCATATCTTATTAATATAAATTCTAAAGGACTTACTGTGTATTACATTTTTATTCTCCCTTGGGATGATATTTCACAATCTGCTTTAAAAATAATGCTACTGTCTTGATTGTTCCATCATATTAAATGAAAAGTTAATGGAAATATACTTAGGTGATTGACTTCAAAAATGGCTACTCCCTGAATACATTAGCAGGATGATTTTTGTAATGTATTCTCCAAATATAAATATTCCTGTGCAGCAGGGAGAGAAATAATAAGTATCCATTTAATCTTAATATGCATTTATTCACTTCCTATTGCTGCTATAACTAAGTCCCACACCTAGTGGTGTCAAGTACAGCCTTATTGTCTTGCGGCTTTGGAGGTCAGATGTCCAAAACGAATCTTCCAGGGCTGACATCAAGGTGTCCACAATACTGCTTTCGCTGCAGAAGCTCTCCTTTAACCACCCCTCCGTGCTGTCCACATTTCTTGGCTCCTGCTCAGATCTCTCCACCTCTGCTCCGTTGACACATCTCCTTCTCCTCCCCTGGCCTCCCGCCTCCCACCCACGAGAGGCTCATGATTATGCTGGGCTCATTTTAATAATCCAGGATAAGCTGTCCAGCCCAAGACCCTCAATCACTTCGGCAAAGGGAGGCTGCATTATTCCGTCTACCAGAATATTATTTTGTATCAGGCAGCTATTGCTGCATTAACGTTGCATAACACACTGCTTCAAACCTCAGCACCTTATGGCAGCAAGTGCACATTTTCCTCATTCATCAGTCACAGGTAAACTGAGGTGGCTCTGCGTCAGACTGAGTGAGAGTTGTTGGGTGGCCTTGGCTCTAGGGTTAAGTTTGGGTTTGTGTCCCCACATCTCCAAAAGGTTTATATTTCAGGACTAGACTGGCTAACGCGCCCCAAGTTTCCAATCAATCCCCAGTAGAGAGGATTTTTTTTTCCATCCCTATTCCAAGCAATGAGGCAGCAGGTGATCCAAATAAACCTAGCTATGAAGGGCCTGTGTTTGGTCGACTCCAAGACAATTTCTGCCTCTGTTTTCATACCCTTGTGTGACCCTCTCCCCTGGAGTGTGGGCTGGACTAAAGGACTCACTTCTAATGAATAAAAAAGAAACTGTCACTTCTCACGTTAGGTTAGAGTGGCTTTCATCGGAGGCACACACTCTCTTGAATCACGTGCTCTGGGGCTACCCTACACCTTGTCACAAGTTGCTCTACACAAAGGCCTTTGTGACAAGGGATCAGGACCTGCCAACAACCACTTGTGCACGCTTGGCAGTGGATCTCTGCCCCACCTCAGCTGAACCTTCAGATGAGACGTGTCCTAGCCAACAACTTAACCACAACCTTAGGTGAGACCCTGAGGCAAAGAGGCCTAGCTAAGTCACAAACTGGGGGATAATTAATGTTTGTTCTTTTAAGTCTTGAAGGCTTGGAGTAATTTGTTATGCAAAGTAAATATTCTCAAAAAAAAGGCAAGTTAATAATGAGCTAGATGGATACTTTGAACGTGTCTACTTAGTCTAGAAAACATTTTCAAATAGTTTTGCCCCAAATGATCAGCATAAACAAGTTTCATACCTGAGAAGCTTATCCTCAGCCATGTAGAACACTATGCTGCCCAGAATGCTAATCTACACAACTATAGACTTACCATATAAATTCTGAAATACCCATTGGCTTGACATGTCAGTCCTGTCATTCGGTAGCTCCCTCCTGGGTGAATTAGCCAGGCCCCTAGTGTTTCCTCCTTCACCTTCCCATTACCTCCTTTTCATCCTTTCACTAGTCACTGCCATCCAGTAAGACTGCTGGCAAGGCAGGATGCCATGATCCACCAACAGGTCAAGGTTGCTGCTCCCAGGAGCTCTGATGGACGGCTTCATAGGGTCATGGATAGAAACAAGCCACTGGAAGAGTTTTAGCATTCTATGTCGATTTTGTTTTCCAAAATTGTTTTCTCAATTATCCAGAGTATTTAGAAATTGCACATTCAGTTTTTCACTCCCAGCTATTCAGTTTTCAACAAATCAAACCTGGAGCTTTAGGTTTTAGTGAGCACTTTATGCTTGCAAAACACAATGGAGATGAAACCATGAAGATGTACAGTCCTTGCATCTTTAAAAATTAGAGACACTATGCTTACCATTTCTGACTACTTTCGTTCCATGGGTTGGGTATGAAGGATCGGAAGAATTCAGAAAGAAGAAAATAAAGAGGTAGAGTACACAGAAAACAGAGAAAAGAATTCTCAAATCTCATTTATAGTTTTACTTACCTGAGTCTATTATTTTAAGCAGGCAGGGTGGAGAACAAGGAACATACGTATCCTTTCAGGCTCCAAAACTGACATTCCAAAAAGTTTGTCAGGTGGAGAAGAAAATCCGTTGCCCATTGCCTTGGTTCACAACATTCCTGGTTTCAGCCTCCTCACCCAGTTGGCACCCAGTACTATTTCCAAGAGAAGTCTGTCACTGCTTCCTTCTTGCCTCCTTTGAGCCTATCTGGCTTCTGGCCACTTCTCTGTGTGTCACTGTCACATCCTTGCAACACTCCTTCCAAGAGCAGTGACAGGGTCCCATCAAGGGTACATCTGAACATTGCACAGAGGTACCTGATGGAGAGAAGCTCAGGGGGCTGGACCACAGCTCAGCTCTGCAGAGGCTGCAGTCCCCCTGAAGAAGGGATGTCTCTGTAGCTAATTTTCCGGGGAAGTAGTGGGTGTTGGGCAGTTTGCACAAAGGCACTCTGTCCACTAGCAGCAGCCCTGGACGCTGCCAGATCCAAGCTTGGAGGCCAGTGCCACCCCTTGGTCCTCCTCTCATGTCCAGCATCAACTGATCTGACAAATATTGAAATGACATGGATTCTAGGTATCAGCTAAGGAGAGTCTGACCATCTTCCTCTAAGACAGTAAGGGAGCATGTGTCATTGTCAGGTAGCTCTGTGTTCTGTGTATGGTAATGAAACAGGCCTGAGAAAAGATGGCACTCCAGACCCTAAGCCCAGGATGGCAACCTCAATTCCAATAGATACTGCCATCAACAACAAGCACCTGCCATACCAGTTGCAAGAAATCACTCGGTTTATGAGCTAAAGGTTTATTTAACCCTGGGTGCAATTGCTCCATTCGAGCCCCCAAGTACAGGCCAATCTGATACAAAGCTCTCTCGCTGCATTGGCTAAGACCTCACCAACCACAAAAGAAAAACTACTGAAAGATTTTAAAGAAGGATTTTTTCCAAAAGGAATGGGGAGAAATCATTTACTATCTCAATGGGCTTAAATGATCAGGTCTTTTTGAAATCAACATATAACATGATGATGATGGTGGTCATAAATCTTTTCTTCTAAAAATGCCTTTTCGGCACAAACTTGAGCGACCACTTCACGAACAATTGGGCACCCAAATAATTGGAAATATTTCAGAAGAGCAAATGAAGCAAAAGAGATCATGGAAAGCAGGAAATATATGGATGCAATTTTGAGCCTAAATGAACATGCAGCGCCATATACAAAATAATCAGTGAGATGTGAAAACTGATGTGGATCCCTTTGATTTGAATCAACAGCGTGTGAAGGACTCATTATTAAAGGAAAACCTTGGTGCCAGCTCGCCCTTGTCCAGATCCAAATATCAAACAGTCCTAGCTTTGGAAGCGCAAAAGTCCAGGGCTGAGCCACATCCCGTCGGGGTATCTTCAGAGCAGTTTTCAGACTATCCTCTTTGTTTTGGCTCACTGTAAGTCGGAAGCCTTCCTCCTATCAGTCTTCTCCTGAAGCAGTGTCTTCCCACTAGCTATTTTAAGTCTCTTACAATATAGAACCTCTGATGCAGAGAGGAGAGGTGCCCTATATCTTTGGATGGAGTCCAGTGAAACGGGTACACTGTAGCATCTGGCGCAACTACACCACGCGCTCTTTCCAGAAAACTACCCCAGGGCAAGCAAGAGCAGCAGTCTTTCTCTCCCAAAGGAACCCAAGACAACATCTTTAGAGCCCCAAGGAATTCTGATGACTGTCTCCAGAGGTTTCCAGACTGTGTTCAGCCAAGTCCTAGAAATCAGAGTTGCTACAGATGAAGAAAAGGGTGGCCTAATAGAACATGGAAAGAATTTTTCAATTAAAAAAATTGCCTCCTGGGGCTGGCACTGTGGTACAGCAGGTTAGCGCCCTGGCCTGAAGCACCGGCCTCCCATATGGGCGCTTGTTAGAGACCCGGCTGCTCCACTTCCAATCCAGCTCTCTGCTATGGCCTGGCAAGGCAGTAGAAGACGGCCCAAGTCCTTGGGCCCCTGCACCCATGTGGGAGACCCAGAAGGAGCTCCTGGTTCCTGGCTTCAGATCAGTGCAGCTTCGGCCGCTGCAGCCAATTGGGGAGTGACCCATGGGATGAAAGACCTCTCTCTCTCTCTCTCTCTCTCTCTCTCTGCCTCTCCTCTGTGTAACTCTGACTTTCAAATAAATAAATAGATCTTTTTAAAAATTGTCTAGGGGCGGCGCTGTGGTATAGTAGGTAAAACTGCCATCTACAACGCTGGCATCCCATATGGATATCGGTTCCAGTCCTGGCTGCTTCACTTCCAGTCTAGCTCCCTGCTAATGCACCTGGGAAAGCAGTGGAGGATGGCCCAAGTCCTTGGGCCCCTGCACCCACGTGGGAGACATGAAAGAAGCTCCTGGCTCCTGGTTTCAGCATGGCCCAGTCCTGGCCATTGTGGCCATTTGGGAAGTAAATCAACAGATGGCAGACCTCTCTCTTTCAAAATAAATTTTAAAAATCTTTAAAAAAATAAATAATAAAACAAAAATTGCTTGGTTTCCTTCAACGTCACCTAAAACTCAATAAAAAAAAAAATTGACAAGTCTGTACAGCAGCAGGATTAGAGCTTAGAATCTTAATCTGTATACAGGTTTTGTCTTTCTCTCTGGTTTCCCAACAATATTCAAGGCCATTTTGGTTTTTTGGCCAAAATGGAAGGAAAACCCAAACTCATGGTGCTAGCCTGAGAATGGGACTTGGAAAAACCAATGCATGAGCCCTTTTTCTTTAAAGAGTAGAGGGAACAAGGGGTAGGAAGGCGGAGCCGTGTGCAGGGGATGGATGTAAGCTGTCAAGGAGGAGGACTCCCAGAAGTCCTCTGTGGGGGAAAGGTCGAGAGGACTTGCTGTCTTGAAGACTGAAGAGAAGAGTGGAAGAGTCTCCAAGGTGAGCTGACCCAGTAATTGAGGAGAATCGTCCAAGAGCCCTGGGTATCCTCAGGTCCTCCAGAACCACGACTGGAAGACTCAGGGCCAGCACTGCGGGGCAGTGGGCTATGCTGCTGCTTGCGACATTGGCATCCCACACCAGAATCACACCAGGGCGCTGGTTCCAGTCCCAGCTACTCTGCTTCCAATTCAGCTTCCCCCTAACACAGTCAGGAAGACAGCAGAAGATGGCCCAAGTGCTTGAGCTCCTGCCACCCATGTAGGAGACTCAGCTGAAGTTCCTGGCTCTTGGCTTCAGCCTGGCCCAGCTCTGACCACTGCAGCCACTTTGGGAGTGAAACAGTGGTTGGAAGATCCATCTGTCTATCTCTTCCTCTCTCTCTCTCTCTCTTTCTCTCTGTTGTTCTGCTTTTCAAATAAAAACATCTTTTAAAAAAGAAAGTGGGACACTTGAACACCAAGGCTTTGATTGAGGATGAGAAGGGCAACTTGCTTCTAGAGCAATCTGGCAGCAAAAATGAATCAGTTGGGAGTTTCCTTTGTGCCAAAACAGAGGTGGACGCCTGTCCTGATTCTAGGTAAGCCATCAGAGGAGAACGCACAGGAGCAAACTGTTGAGAAGAAACAGCTAATTGAGCCTGGGGTGAAAACACACATTTAGACAATTAACTGTCCGAGGCATTAAGGTTAACCCCATCCTTTTTTCTACCTCACAGTTCAAAGAACACGTAGAAATAAAGAAATCTGCCCTGCAGTTGTTTTCTATATCTGTTTATAATGAAGAAGTCCCATACCGATTTTCAAAGTGCTTAATGATGTTCGTAGCATTCTACTTAGTGAAGAAACTTTCAGCCAGACCATAAGACTTTTTTTAACTGAACTTGCTATTGATTGGTGAGGTGTGCACAGCCACATGTACAAATAGCATCAACTAGTCTTGATAAACAAGACTGTGAGAACAGTAAGATGCATCACAACCACTGCACAGTCTGCCTAGACCCATAGCCATTGCGTTCACCAGGAATGCTTTGATCCAAAGCATCTGTCTCTTGATCTGCGCACTGTGTTCAATGAGCTGGGGAAAATGGGGCATCTGTAGCCATATTGCAGGAATAACTCGACCAGCTCCCGTGGAAAGATAGAATCATTGAAATTTCAACAACAGTTGCATAAAATTGCCCCGAACTTCCTGTTGGGCAGTGTTGACATAGCTCATAAAACTGAAAACTCCACAGATACATGGACATCCAGATAGTTATGAGTTTGGGTTCTTGAAAAATTAAAAGAAACTGCCCAACTACCAAAGCTGTAGTTTGCTGTGCCAGACAACATCCCTCATCCGGATTCTCCACACATAAGAGACTTATAAAATAATCTCATTCATTCACTAATGAATTAGGTCAAAATCGTTTTTATTTTTTCTCCACGGTTTATGATTTATATTTTTTAAAAGACTTATTTATTTATTTGAAAGGCAGAGTTACGCAGAGGCAGAGGTCGGTCTCCCATCTACGGGTTCATTCCCCCAAATGGCTGCAACCGCTGGAGCCGGGCTGATCCGAAGCCAGGAACCAGGAGCTTCTTCCAGGTCTCCCACATGGGTGCAGGGGCCCAAGGACTTGGGCCACCTTCTACTGCTTTTCCAGGCCACAGCAGAGAGCCAGAACTGAAGTGGAGCAGCCAGGACTTGAACCAGTGCCAATATGGGATACAGGCACTGCAGGCAGCAGCTTTTACCCACTACACCACCGCACCAGCCCCAATTTACATTTAAACTATGTTAAAACAGACATGGATGTATTACAGAATAAAAAATCTACATGAATTTCTGACACAAAAAAGCAAAGGGGGCAGGCATTTGGCCTAGCCATTAAAAAGTCAGGTAAAGTCAGGTAAGATGTCTGCGTCCCATATCAGATTGCCTAGGTTTGAGTCTTGGCTCCACTCTCGATTTTAGCTTCCTGATAATGTGCACCCTGGAAGGCAACAGGTGACGGCTCAAGAAACTGGGTTCCTGCCACCCACGTGAGAGGCCTGGACTGAGTTCCTGGCTTCTGGCTTTGATCTCACCCAGCCCCAGCACTGCAGGCATTTGGGGAGTGAACTAGCAGATGGAAGTGCAGGGGCTCTTTCTTTCTATCTCCCTTATTCCTGTGTGTGTGTGTGTGCCTCTCAAATAAATAAATAATTGTTTAATAAAAGAATTTTCAAAGAGGATGAGATTGGAATATGGCCCCAAACCCTTAGAGATGCCAATTCAATTGTCCGCAGTATTAGGAACACTTCGCGGGAAAGTAAGAACCGGCCTGGAGTCTGTTCATATCCAGAGGAGCGTAGCAGGTGTAAACTGCTCAGCTTTCATGACTGCTCATGCCAGAAAAGGGGGCGGCAACAATTCAAAGCCCCTGGAACGTAGATAGTTACAGAGGTATCACCACACAGAATCTGAGAAAAGGCAGTGCCAAGGACGGCACACACGTCCAGGGGCTGTATCTCAACTTTCCTCGTTCAATGAGTGCATTCTTAGAAAAGACATGCAGTCTGGAATCCATACTCTAAATCTGCTACAGATACAATACTCCTTAGTTGGTGGAATATATCAACGGAACATGTTTAAAATCCTTAATCACTAGACTTTATCTGTATTTTTTTCCTATTGACATGGTGTCTTCCTTTGACGGAGATACAAAAAGCATAAAAAAACCAAACTTCCATTCCTTACCCTGGCCAGCCCCAGCCTCAATTTCCCTATCCAGCTTCAGAATAGGTTCTGCTGACCCCTACAGTCTAATGCCTTCAGCGTCACCCCTACCCACACTTCCCTAACTAGCATTTGCCTTGCTGTATCAATGACTTATGTTATAATCAACCCTATAACTTAGTTGAAATTTTAAAAAATAATGCAGGGAGAATTATTTTGAAATGAAATGAAAACTTCAGTAATTTAATTTGAAGGAAATGAAGAACAGAGTGTCACAGCCCAAGTGCTTTTGAATAAGTCATAATTAATTACACATGCATCTATGTTTGGATGCTCAATTTCTGACTAATTATGCAGAAAATGTAATTGCATGCTGAAGTATTCAGTCGTGCCTTCTCTCACTCTTATTTATGCCAACCAGGAGTTGTGGGTTTTTGTTGTTGTTGGTAATGGTATGTGCCACCTGTTGAAACTGTCAAAATGTTGTCAAGACACAACTAATCACATGAGCTCTCCTACAATACAGTTGTTCCTAGGGAGAAAATTGCAGAAATTCTGCGAACAGTTTCCTGATTTATCCTATTCTTCAAAACAATTAAATGCATTTCTACATTCTTTTGTCCTCTGCTGAAGCATACTTGCTAGGCGATCACATTAGGCACATCCTGCCAGCTTCATTTCTCCTCTAGATCTGCAATATAGACTTTTTATTTGCTTGGAAGAGTCATAAAGCTCAAAGGAATCATGAATGACCATTGCATTTATGTCATCCTAGACAGGCCTCCTTTTTAATGACACTAAAGGGAATTTGTAACCTTTTCTCCATCTTAAGATGCCTAATAAAGTGAATATCAAGGAAGCAAAGGAAATAAAATCAAATTTAAAACTTCCTCTGAGTAAGTCATGGGAATAACAGCATTTGTGAATATTTTCTCACTGAAGGAAAAAAAAGAAAGAGCATGGAGGTAAAAAAAAAAATCAACAGCTCTTAGAACACTTAAGATAATGACTACTTTATTGTGTTTTTCTCCTAAGGAAGCTTTATTACATATCATTGTCTTTTCCTATACAAGCCAAATAAATTTCAGGTTCCTTTGTAGCCTGGGCTAAGAATGGCTTTGCCTGTAAGAGACACCGTCCACCCCCAAAAGTGGAAGCCATTCCACAAGTCTTTTGCACACTTCTGTATTAGTCAACCTTTTTGTGACTATAATGAAATACCTGAGGTAGACTAACTTATAAAGAGGTTTATTGTGGCTCCAAGTTTTGCACGTGCAAGGTCTTGGGGCCTCAGCTGGGGGTGGCCTTCTTACTGGCAGCATCCCGAGATGGTGCAGAATATCACATAGTAAGAGACAGGGAACACACATGTCTATCTCTGCCTTATGAAGCCACCAGGACTCAATCACTGGGCTCCACCCTAACAATCCAATCCAATCCAATCACTTCCCAAAACCCTCACTTCTAAATGCCACTGAGTTTCTGCCTCTTACTACTCTTAACATAAGACTTCAGGGTTTAAACTCCAAGAGATCTGGGGCCAAATCACATTCAAACCATAGCAACCCCTGAAGACCTGTGGCCAATATTATTAGCACAGTTCACCTACACACAATTCTCACCATCCAGGTTCCTGGAAGACTAAACTCCCCAGCCCACTGCAGCCAAGCCAGCCAGAAGCCAGTTACAGGCTGCAAACAGAAGTCTCCAGGAGACTAAAGACTGCAAGAGTGGCTGTGAGGTCTCCATGTCTCCCCTCCCCTGCCACACTTATGACATTACGCATTTGGGGCCACCAACTCATGACGTGGAGGTCACCGAGACTGGAGAGTCATCAGGACCTACATCAGATTTTGTGCAAGAAATGAATTTTTGTTGTGTCGAGTCACAGAGATTTTGGAGTTGTTGGCTGCCTACAAGCAGTAGAAACTGGTCTATCTTGAGATGCAAGCAAAGCAATCCAGTTCCTCTGAGAACTCCCTGAAACCCACTGTGTCCCCTGCTCTCCTAATTCTCTCCCAGCCTGCCCTGCTCTACAAACCTCTCTCACCCTCTCTCACCCTCCCCACCAAGCCGGCAGTCGGGGCTCTGGGTTGTTTGTCTTTCCTACTCTCTGGACCTGCCTGTCTCAATATAGTCTCCTGATTCTGCATCTCAAAAGCCCAGAGCTGGGTTGACAAAAGTCAGATTCTATTTAAAGAGCTGAGAATAGGGGGAAAAAAAGAAAGAAAGAAAGAAAGAAAGAAAGAAAGAAAGAAAGAAAGAAAGAAAGAAAGAAAGAAAGAAAGAAAGAAAGAAAGAAAGAAAGAAAGAAAGAAAGAAAGAAAGAAAGAAAGAAAGAAAGAAAGAAAGAAAGAAAGAAAGAAAGAAAGAAAGAAAGAAAGAAAGAAAGAAAGAAAGAAAGAAAGAAAGAAAGAAAGAAAGAAAGAAAGAAAGAAAGAAAGAAAGAAAGAAAGAAAGAAAGAAAGAAAGAAAGAAAGAAAGAAAGAAAGAAAGAAAGAAAGAAAGAAAGAAAGAAAGAAAGAAAGAAAGAAAGAAAGAAAGAAAGAAAGAAAGAAAGAAAGAAAGAAAGAAATTTTCAGGGAGAGGAAACCCCTTTGGGATGGGCAGGACAGCACAGAAGTGGAACTGCTCGCTTGCTGGAAAATGTTGTCCCTATCATATTTGGTTTTGGCCCAAAACACAAGTGTATTAGGACTCACACCTTAGCGACTTATTCTTCCCTGCCTCACCTATTGCGGTTAGTAGCGCTGTAGGGGAAATGGGCAAAAATCAGGCAGGAATGGTTAAGCAGGAAGATTTTTCTCATGATTTCTGTCTGTAGCCCTGCACTGTAACTCCACACCTTGTATAGCAATGCAGTACTCACTTTCCCACGATGCACCCACTTCTGCTACATCAGGCTTCAGACATCACTGTGGCCACGTGGAGGCTCTATGAAATTGCCAGAAAGTCTCAGGCACAATAAACCTCACCCAGACTCCACCCACTTATATGTTTAATTAGGGTTCCACCCCCTACTCATAAAGAGGACTGTTACACACGGGGAGTGGCCTTTATGCCTTTTGGCTTCCAGCTCTTGTAGGTCATTATCTGGCCTCCTCCCACTCTCTCTCTTCAAAGGCAACTCAGGCCTGCTCATGCCAGGTATCTATCTGTGTAGGGTTGCCCACACTCTCACATGAATGTATATCCACTCTCCGTTTTTTAAACAAATCCTACTCTCACTTGTGCACCTTCCTTAATGCCTCTGCTTTTAAGTCTTACCTTTGTGGAGGCAAGGATTCGGAATGTAATAATCGGGATACATATTCCCATAACACTAGCATTTTTTTCCAAGTGCTCATCCTATATTATTTGACCTCAAGTTTCCAGAGTCAGCAGAGGCACTCACTACAACCTCTGTGAACAGGTGCTGTAGAGCTGTGGCAGTGAACAACCTGCAAGACTACAATGGCCACCATCTCCATGGCGCTGTGTGGTGGCAGGAGAATAGCACAATTTACATAACAGTTAACATGAAAGACTATGCCAACTTTTAAGTAGGACTTTTAGTCAGTCTTTCAACAATATTATTAATAAAACCCTAAAAATATTAGCACCTACTGTTGCAAACAGTGTATCAGTAAGTGGGAGAGATTACAGAAAGATGTAAGATGTAGTCTTGGGCCTCAGATAGTTTGCAGCTACATGGGGAGATGGGACACATTCACAAAAAACAAGTGTCAGTTGAGGATAATATTCAACACAGGCAAAACAAGTGGACTTCATTACAGCATGGTTACCCAGGTGGGCTGAAGTGACTAAGAAAAATTGTAGAAGAGGTAGGTATGGAGACGGAGCCCAGTGGATGGGTGCGAAGCCACAAAAGAAGAAAATCAATGTGGAGCCTGCCTTTACAGTTCAGAGAAGAGCTGACAGGACTACCGAAGGGGACTATTTGACACTGTGTGGGATTAAACCACTTCCAATGCCACCCAGTACCAACTGGAGGAGACGTTCCTCTCCTATCTCACAGGGATGCTTGATAGTCACAATTTCACACCTCAAAAAGAGTCCTCCTTCATCTCCCCCATCACAGCCACCCAACCAACACCCATGGAAATGAGAGCATGGAGAGTGAGTGCATTATGCAGCAGCATCCCTGCCCTCCAGGGGGTGACTATCTAAGGCCATCCAGTCTGGCCCAAGCACACAGGTACAATTAACATAGATAAGGAAGAGGAATGCATTTTTGGCAAGCCTCGCTGCCATCAGACAGCACAATTTGTAGTCATCACTGTTCTGAGCTGAATTCAAATTAGTGACCCAAAGGCTCCGCTGGCTGGGTGTTATTTTCAATCTCCTTAGCGATCCAATCTCCAGAAGTTTCATTTTTCATTCTTACTGTGCAGTCATCATCAACTACCACCGGGAAACACTGCAATCCAGACACACTAAAAATAGCTTTCTTGCCTTCTGAAAAGCCAGACTCAGATTTATGACAGTTTTAAAATTTGGTTCTTCGTCTTAAAAGTTCAACATTCTATAAGAACTGTGCGAAGTAATACCCACCTGGTCTTCGGAGCATGAAACACCATAACTTGATACGGTGGGAGATCAGGCCTGCATGTAATCCATTTACATTAGGGAGAGATAGCATTTTCTTCTGCTTGACAGGTTGACAGGCCTTCATGTGTTTTCCACTTAATCAGCAGAATCATTAAAGCACTAAGGGTCTTGATGGTCTCAATAAAAAACATCTATTTCTGTAGAACCTATCACTATAAATAACTTAACAAACATACCCCCCTCCCCGAAAAGGCTATAAAGAGAGGAAGAATTATTCTTTTGTACTTAAATCACAGACCACTCTGAAGTTGAGCCAAAGGGAGTCCATATTTAAAACAAGGGTGGGAGGATGAGGTCCAACAATCAATTGTAAAGTTAAATGAAAAGCAGTTTACAGAGAAATACAATCCAAATTTCTCTTTTAAGTGTGTATGTTTACATTTATACTTGCATCAAGTTTCATTCTGGGAGAATCATATCAATGTGAACTGTTAACATTATTCATCAGAGAAGTGACCAATGGCTGGAGAAATTTTCACTTTCTCTATGTCTTTACATTTGGTGGGGGGCAGGGGGAATGACAGCATTTCCATTTAGGAACAGACACACACACATATAGATTATACACAGATACAGTGCAAATCAAGCAGGATTTCCTATCTCCTTCTGATGACCAGAGTATCAAGACGTGGCTGTCAAGAATGACTAGCATTAGCTTGGGAACCGATGATAGGCGTCCACATAGGAATTGTAGGAAGACACAATTCAGGCCAAAAGAGCCAGTACTGAGAAAATGGGCAGATGTTTGTACCTCACCCACTGTAATAGGTCACAGGTTCCTTCTGGATGATCCGTCTTCACACACACAGACTTGGCATCTGACACTGAAAATTCATCTTGCCCTGCACCCAGGTTCCTAGTTCTCTGGACTCAGATTCTGGGAGAGACAGACAGACAACCTGAACGTCTCAGTGAGAGAGCAGGAGCAGCCTCTTCAAGGCCCCTTCTGTGACTTCAGAATTCTTTCACATGAATTTCCTCTTCTCTCCCATCTTCCCTTGAGGCTTCCACCTGGATGTCACTGACGATGGTGATGCCAGCTCCTCTGGAGACCAGGTCAGATCTACTCTTCTTGCCTGTTGCTGATTCAGGAAGCAATCATACGGCTCGCCTGGACCCCTGAATAAATGCTTCAGCAAGTTGGAAGGTCAATTTTCCAATTCTGAAGAAACTCTTAGAGAAACAGTCTGGATTCAGAGGGTAATCCAGGAGGGCACTTCTTATTCCCCCTCCTATGCTATACAGGGTGCCAAGACCACAGTCCAAAGGCCAGACCCTCAATCACTGAGGGGCAGTGGCAAGAAGAATCTAGAACTCGATGGTAACCTGGGTGTCTGGAATGTTACATCTGTGTAACAGTCATCAGAATGGGGCTCTCCCGCCTCCATTTTTACTGAAGCATCGATATCACAGATACCAGGATACTGAATGAGATCAACTTCCCTCCCCCTTAAATATAGAAGGAAGAAGAACCGCATTTAAACGAGGATGGTTAAGTCCTTAGGAAAAAGACTGACCTTCCCTGATCAAGCAGGGATTCTGCCAGAAGACCACCTTTGGATCTGAACTGCAAGACTTCCCTAAGTCTCCGGCCTGCTGGTTTACTCTGTCCCACTAGCTTTTGAATTCAGCAAGTCTCCAAAATTATATTACACAATTCCTTAAATTCTCCCCTCCCATCCCCTCCTGACTAATGGAAAAACTATCAGTTAAATCACAGATATAGAAGGGGGAAAGGATTGAGGACAGTTTGGTAAAAAGTGGTAACAAGACTTCTTTGAAGAGAGGTTATCTTGCTGAATCTCCTCACTCATGGGGTGGAGGGGGGTCTGAGAGTGTGACCCTCCACCGCAAGTAAAGTGACAAAAACTTTAAGGGAACCGCAGAGGCCCTGAGTTGTTCTGTGACTTGGCCTGGGGCCTCACTTTGATAAAGCTAATGGGAACTCTAGATGGGGGTCTGATACCAGACTCTCTGCACCCTAAGGAAATTCAAAAAGCAGAAGCAGCAACTAAGCAGCTGCTAAGGTAGCAGCCCTCAGAAAGGCCTTTGGCGATGGGATGAGCTGATCTCCCAGTTTGTCCCGGCTTGGGATGAGTGACTGTTCCCCTGGTGGAGAAGGCCAGTCCAGCCTCCATTCCCTGACAGAGCCATCTGGAGAGATGAAAGGCTCAAAAAAACAAGAGGCTATGGATTTAGCACCTCGTGTCCAGAAATGAAGGGGAAAGGATCACAGGAAACAACCCAAAATAAAGGTGTGTCCTTCTGTGTAAAGACAGCAGTGGGGTCCCCTCTGAGGAGCCCACAAGGAGAGAAGGTTCCAGCAGTGACCACCTATCAGGCCTGCACAGGCATGCCAGCTCCCAGCCCCACTGGGCCTGGAAAGCCACGAGGCAGCCAGGCAAGCTGAGAATGGTGCTCTGCCCTTGTCCCCCCCCCCCCGGAGCTTCTACTCCCTGGGGAAGGAAGCAGATGCCAGGACCAGGACAAGGGCAGAAAGCAGAAGGACCACTCCCTCCTGCCCCGTTGAGACTTCCAGAAGGAAATAGGCCTGTGCAGGAAAGAAAGAGGCAAAAATAAGCCATCTTGCAGATTTGAGCTTTTGATAACACTAACCTGGGCATCCCCATTGTAAAGTAAATCTCTGATTACAACTTAAAATGACTCCAGGATCATTTAGAGTGAGAAGGAAAAATCATCAGTTGGGTAGCTTCAACCAAGATTAAGGGGAGAGTTTTCCCCACTGAACAAAGTTTAAAGAAGCAGCAAGAGGGAAAAGATAAGTTGTGTTATGATCCCCATCCCTGCCCCGCGCTTGTGCGGCATGCCAGCTACATTTGCTTGCCCAGCTGGTGTAACTTGAAACAACAGGCCTCAGATCTCATCCTGTTTGAATGACAAATGATTGAGATGATTGCTTTTTGCTTTTGGAAAATCCCCAAGGAGGAAAATGCCATCCATGTGAATTGGAGAGGAGCACTTGGTCAAATACTTAAGAACAGGACCTGGTCCAGGAACAGAGGGAGGCGCCCTTCACTCTTGGCTAACTTGAACCATCCCAGCCTCACATTAATGGCAGACATGATACACAATTCTTCAATTTGGAAGAGAAAGTAAGAACCATTCAGTTTTAAAAGGATCGCAGATTTCTTGTCCCCTTCTCCTTAGTGTTCCATACCAGAAGCTGTGACAATGAGAACTCCCAAAGGAGAGATTGAGAGGCTGAAGATAGCACGGAGGATATCAGATCCCGGCATGGGCAGGTTGCCGGCCGGGGAAAGAGAAAGACGAAGACAGAAAGAGAAGGAAGGTGACAGCCAGCCCGCTGACAACACATCCCGGAAGGGAGAGGGAAGGAGAAGCAAGGCACATCTCCAGGAAGGGTGATGGTGAAGCAGAGCATCCGCTGGCCACTTGTCACCTCGCTCCAGGCAGCTGTCACTGTGCAAACCTGGTGCACAGGAGGGCCTTCTGCAGGCTGCAGCGTCTTGAGGCTGCACATAACCTATTTTCCCTCCCACCCCGCCGTTGCTTACTCAAGATAAACTGTAATAGTAATGCCCTGTAACCTAAATCACTTTACTGAAACTGACAGTCAGATAAGCTTCATTTCAGTAGCAAAAAGACACATTTTTTACATAGTCAAGTTATTATAGCACATTCTGATCAGGATAGCTTTAAATTTATACACGTGCATTTCTTGCTGAAGGTGTTATTTAATAAGAGCTAAAGTAAAATTGAAAGCAAAAGCACAGTGAATTTTTTGAAGTATTTATCTTATGGTCCTGACTGAAGAGATAAATTTAGTAGTTGTTTCTCAGGTAACTAAACTTTGCTGTCTGGCTTAGTTTTTTATGTATTTAATTTGCCTTTAAACTTGGGTTCTGTGCAAAGTGCCATAACTGCTGTAAAATACGGGCTTTATTAGAGACATGAAAACGGAGAATGTTCTCATATTTTCTTCTTATTAACTCAGCACGCAATACCAAGGTGGAGAATGGAGACTTAGGACTCTTAGATCTCCAAACTGGGAAGTGTCAAGGCCAAGTAACTTACCTTTCCATGACCCTGAAACTAACGGAGGGTCTACAGGGAAGAACTTGATTCCTCAAGGATCAAAATGCTTTGTTTTTTCGAGTCAAATAGTGTAATTTTGGTTTTTTACTTCCAAAAAATAGTGCTGTTTTCTGAGCAAGAATTTTCAGAGGTTTTTCTTGCTTGCTTCCTCAGTTGGCATGTTTTTTGTTTGGTGGGGGGAGGGGGAATTTAAATCATTTCTAGAAAGATCTTCTAGACCATGCTGGTAAATGAATGCTACACATTCTCATTTTTAATAATTTATTTGAGAGGCAGAGAGAGAGAGAGAGAGAGATTTTTCGCATTTGCTAGTTCACCCTCCAACTGCCTGCAATGATTGGGGCTGGGTCAGGCTGCAGCCAGAAGCTGGAAACAGGTCTCCCACATAGGTGGCAGGGCCCCAACTACTCGAGTCATCACCTACTGCCCATTAGTGGGGAATTGGAACCAGCAATGCAGACAGGAATAGAACCCAGGTCCTCTGATGCGGAATGCTAGTATCTTAATTGCTAAATCAAACACCAGACACTTCCTCTTATAAGGGCCTTGGTGTCGGGGCTGGTGCTGTGGCGTAGCAGGTAAAGGCACCACCTGCAGTGCCAGCATCCCATATGGGCACCGGTTCGGGTCCTGGCTGCTCCACTTCCTGTCCAGCTCTCTGCTATGGCCTTGGAAAGCAGTAGAAGATGGTTCACATCCTTGGGTCCCAGCAAGCTCCTGGCTCCAGATCAGTGCAGCTCTGGCCATTGCGGCCAACTGGGGAGTGAACCAGTGGATGGAAGACCTCTGTGTGTGTGTGTGCATGTGTGTGTGTGTCTAACTCTGACTTTCAAATAAATAAATAATAATAAAAAAAAGAGCCTTGGTGTCCAAGGTAGCTATAGTCAACTCTTCAGGCTGACTCAAATTCCAGAACGTCAGGCTAAGCCTCCATCAGCATCATTCACTACTCTTTACCCAGAGGGACGTGAATTTGTAATCCAGGTAAACAAGTAACTGTAATATAATGCAGATGGTAGCAAAACCATAGGAATGATGCAAAATGCTTGAGAACAAAGGAATCTCAGAAATTTGACCTGCCAAAGCCATCCAGGCACCTTCCACTTAAGTCTGCCCTGTTTTCATCCTTAAGTGCAACGGGGCAACTCTCTGAACATAATTTTTCTCATCATTAAAATACTGAAAATAGCACTGCTATGGTATGAACGTGGATTTGGCCCTCGGAACTCACGCCGTTTAATCCTCATAGTCTTAATCCAACCATGGGCTTTCGGGAAGTGATTGACTAGTGATTGGCTGGGGCCCCATGTTTGAATCCTGAAAGGCTCTCTAAGGAGAAGATCACACAGGGACAGATGAACATCTGCACTCCCTATCTCTGGCTGTGTGATGCTCTGTGCCCCCTTAGGACTCCACCTGCAAGAAGCCAACACCAGGTGCTAGGCCCCTAGACCTAGCACCTTCAGAAGCCAGAGCCAAAATGAACCTCATGTCTTTACAAAGTAGTCTGCCTCCAGTATTTGGTTACAGTCATGAAAAACTGCCCAATTGCAAATACCAACTATATAGGATTAAATGTGGGAAGGGAAGTACCTGGCACATGGTGGTCGCAGTACACGTGCTAGCCTTTTATTTACTCATGTGCAGAACACATGGCTGGCTCCTTACACTTCACAAAGAGGAGCAGACAAGGTCATTGCAGGATCATGCAGTCAAGGGCTCCCTTGTCGCTCCCCCTCTTCGTGGAGGAACGACACCAAACCCTGCCTAGGCTTCATATCCGAGTCACGGCACCATTATGTCGCTCCCCGTCTTCATGGAGGAACGACACAGGACCCTGCGCTGTTCTTTTGTCTGCTCGGCCCTTCCCGGGTTTGCTGCTGGTTCTTCCCGGGTTGGCTACTGTCCCTTCCACCTCCGTGGAAGGGCGGTTCCCCCTGGCCACATTCCCCACTTCCGCAGGGGAGCGGCACTCCGCCGGCCGGCTCTCTCGGGGGCTGCACAGGTGTTCCTTCAGATGTTCCTTCAGATGTTCCTGGTGCATGCCGTCTCTCTCCTCCTTTATAGTCCTCCTCCGCCAATCCTAACTCGGCTGCCCACACGCCGAGTACGCTGCTCTCCAATCAGGAGCAAGTCCTACAGTTTATTGGCTGAACTGGAGGCAGCTGTGTAGAAGCTGTTTTCTCCTCTCCCAGCGCCATATTGTGGGAGAGCAGATGCATAGAATAAGTCTTAATTCCAGTAACTTAGTCTAGTCCGAATTGCTCCCCACAGATCCCCCTTTCTTTTTATTTTTTATTTTTTTTTTTTGGCGTTGATACGCGCCCGTCTTCGGTGTCCCGCGGCACACACTCTGCTCTGCTTGCTAGAGTTGCCACAGGTTCTTACAAGTCCTATCAATCAGGCAAACCGAATCCGGGTCCTCTCTTCGCCATGTTGTGAGGAGGTTTTTAGGCACTGATGCGTGCCTGTGTTCGGTGACCTGCGGCTCATACTCTGGTCGAGCCGCCTGCTGGTGCTTACCGCCTTACTAATCAGGCAGACCAAATCCAAGCCTTCTCATTGCCATATTGTGGGGAGGCCTATTGGTGTTGATTCGTGCCTATCTTCGGTGACCTGCGGCTCATACTCTGGTCGAGCCGCCTGCTGGTGCTTACCGCCTTACTAATCAGGCAGACCGAATCCAAGCTCTCTCATTGCTATGTTGTGGGGAGGCCTTATTGATGTTAATTCGTGCCTGTCTTCGGTGACCTGCGGCGCATAAGCTGCTAGCCGCCCGCAGGTGCTCATCGCCTCACTAATCAGGCAGACCGAATCCAAGCCTTCTCATTGCAGTATTGTGGGGAGGCCTTTCTATTTCTCTATTTCTCTATCTCCGGGCATTCCTATTTCTCCCATTTTACTTCTATCTACCAGCATTCCTATTTCTCTCATTTTACTTCTAAACTTCTGTTTCTCTTATCCCCGCGGCTTCCCGGCGCCTGCCCCGAGGCTGCTTCTCGGCGGCTTCCCGGCTGAGCCGCTTCCCGGCGCCTCGCCCCGCCGGCGGGCTCCCGGCTCTGTGCGGCTCGGCTTCGCGCGCACACTCCGCGGTCTCCACGCCCCTTCGCGTCTGAACCACGGCCTCACGCCAGCCCCGCGTTCCCTATCTATTCACGCCCCGTGCTCTCTCTGCACGCGGCGGCTTCCGTGAGTCACACAGCGTAGCTTACGTCTCCGCCATTAGCATTCAATCCAAGTTCCCCGGGCTAACCTGGCGAATTCAACCCAGCTCACGTCTCCGCCCCACGATTTGGCTTCCCGTCCTTTGCTCCCCGGGCTAATCAGACGGATCCCAATCTGGCTTACGTTTCCGCTTCTGGTTTCAACTTTTCGCCCCCTATTCCCGGGCTAACTTGAGAATCCCAAAGTGGCTTTCGTCTCCGCCTCGGCCTGCCCCCCGCGGCTTCAATTTCCCTAACATTTTTCTCTACCCGGTATGTTTCCCCAAGCTTTCCTCCAACAATACTCCTCCCTCATTTCTCCTGGCTTCTCCCCACAGTCTGCATCCGAGTCTGTTTGTTCTAGCTTTCACTTTCGCTTTCCAAGCTTTCCTCCAACAATACTCCTCCCTCATTTCTCCTGGCCTCTCCCCACAGTCCGCATCCGAGTCTGTTTGTTCTAGCTTTCACTTTCGCTTTCGACCTTAGAGATTTCTCCCAGATTCCCCCTGTAGTCCATATCTGAGTCTATGCCTAGGCTTTCAATAGCTTCTTCCGGCACCTTTTTCGTCCGGCTTTTCCCTAAGCTGTTTGCTAGTCTCTCTCTGGTATTTTCCCATCTCTTCCCGGTTTTTCCCTCCTAGGTTTCCTATCCGTCCTAGGTTTCCTATCCGAGTCACGGCACCATTATGTCGCTCCCCCTCTTCGTGGAGGAACGACACCAAACCCTGCCTAGGCTTCATATCTGAGTCACGGCACCATTATGTCGCTCCCCGTCTTCGTGGAGGAACGACACAGGACCCTGCGCTGTTCTTTTGTCTGCTCGGCCCTTCCCGGGTTTGCTGCTGGTTCTTCCCGGGTTGGCTACTGTCCCTTCTACCTCCATGGAAGGGCGGTTCCCCCTGGCCACATTCCCCACTTCCGCAGGGGAGCGGCACTCCGCCGGCCGGCTCTCTCGGGGGCTGCACAGGTGTTCCTTCAGATGTTCCTTCAGATGTTCCTGGTGCATGCCGTCTCTCTCCTCCTTTATAGTCCTCCTCCGCCAATCCTAACTCGGCTGCCCACACGCCAAGTACGCTGCTCTCCAATCAGGAGCAAGTCCTACAGTTTATTGGCTGAACTGGAGGCAGCTGTGTAGAAGCTGTTTTCTCCTCTCCCAGCGCCATATTGTGGGAGAGCAGATGCATAGAATAAGTCTTAATTCCAGTAACTTAATCTAGTCCGAATTGCTCCCCACACTCCCTCATGAGTCACTCAACTGGGTAGCAGTCAGTGTCACCTCCCTACTGAAACCAATTACTGAGCACTGGACACCACCATGGGAAAAGCCGATGGAGACCATACCTCCCAACAGGTGCCTTTTCAGGGCAAGTGCTATGTTTCTGTGGAGTCCTCAAGGGCAATCTACAGGCAAGAATATCCAAACGCCTGAAGGGCACGTGACAAAAACGTGAAACCTCAGCATTAAGTGCAAGTTCATATCAGATGCTTCTCTTCCTTCCTCAAAGTATCAAGGATGTGAGAACTAAGTGACGCTGACAAAGACAAAGTCCAGTTGTCACACTTACAGATCAGCTAAGGGACTAAGCAGAAGCAAATATAACTGTGTTTGTCTGGGTCTTTAGAGAAGCAGACACGAAGATTGGATGAGACACGCAAGTGCATTCTGGAGATGGAGCTGACGGGGGTCGAGAGAACCAGCAGACCACGATGCGGCCTGCACCTCAGTGAAGGCAGAGCAGGTGGAGCTGAGCACCCCGGCCGGCCTGGCCGTCTGAGGCAAGCTCAGCACGGGGAAGGAGGTGTGTTCCAGGAACGGCAGCCCTCCCGGGAGCCCTGCGTCTCCCAGGGTCAGGATCCCGGCTGCGCTAGCTCATTGGGAAGCCATCGAGGGGAAACAGCCCTGGCCAGACCCGTGTTTTGTGCTGTGTGGCGGCATTCCTGTAGCCACCAAGTTTTGATAAACAAATTTGACACTGTAAATTAAAAGGTTTAAATATAATTTTATGTATTTTATCTAAGTGAATTTATCTTAAGGAAATGTCCTAAGATGGTAAAAATAACTTCAGCTACAAAACTATTTACTGCACGTATTTATAACATAAGAAGTTAGAAACTCAACATCATTTCCAATTAATCATGACAGCTTCCACCTCATCTATCTCCCTCATTGACTTCAACCACCTAACTCCCATAAGACTTCAAGTTTGAGAGTTTTCGGGCATTTGGCCCAGAAGCTTAGATGCTGCCTGGAACACCCCCATTTCATACTGGGGTGCCTAGGTTCCAGTCCTCACTCTGCTCCCAATTCCAGCTTCCCCCAAATGCCTGCTCTGGGGACAGGAGGTGACGGCTCAGGTATCTCGGTCCCTGCCATCCAGGTGAGAAGCTTGGATGAAGTTTTCAGCTCCTGGCTTTGGCCTGGCCCAGTGTGGCCAGTTAGAGAATGAAACAGCAGAGGAGGTCAGTCTCTCTCTTTCTCTCTGTCTCTCCCTTCCAAATAAATTAAAAAACATAAAAATTTGAAATTTAAAAAATAAGATAAAAGTGATCTTTATTCTTAAAGCCCCGGTGATTAGCATTTCTTAGTCCTACTGAACTTCTCTGTGGCTCTGGGACTCCAATCTGGTACTTATACCCGGCATTGGTTCCCAAGGTCGTATGTGTACACGAAAACTCACCACATGTGCACTGGGGCTTAGAGCACTCCAGGTACTGCTCCCAGATGAGTCTTAATCTCAGTAAAGAATGAAAGGAAGGAGGCAAAGGACTAGGCTGCTTCAAGTGAGAGACCCTCGGGGTGAACCTCCTCCTTCACGACTTACCTGTCAGACTCCGATGTGACCAGCCGCGCCTCTGCTGTCACCCCAGCCAGGTTACAGACTAAGCCACCAGGGCCGAGTCATGGTGCTCTCAGCTGCCACACCACCCGCCTGACCTCTGTCTGCTCCACACACACACTCACTTCTGAGTATCTTCCCCTTTCCATTCATCCCTAGCTGCCACCACCACCTTAGTCCTGTCACTATCTCTAGTACTGTCCCGTCCAAGTCCAAACCAGCAGACCCTGTCCCCACTATCCTCACCATCACTTTCATAGGACCTGTTAATAGCCACCCTCTTGCTGGGAAAACTGGATTTCCATGTGCAGAAGCATGAAGCAATACCCCTACCTTACACCTTACACAAAAATCCACTCAACATGGATTAAAGACCTAAGTCTATGACCTGACACCATCAAATTATTAGAGAACATTGGAGAAACCCTGCAAGATATTGGCACCAGCAAAGACTTCCTGTAAAAGACCCTGGAGGCGCAGGCAGTCAAAGCCAAAATTAACTATTGGGATGGCATCAAATTGAGAAGTTTCTGTACTGCAAAAGAAACAGGAAAGTGAAGAGGCAACCGACAGAATGGGAAAAAATATTTTCAAACTATGCAACAGATAAAGGGTTAATAACCAGAATCTACAAAGAGATCAAGAAACTCCACAACATCAAAACAAACAACCCATTTAAGAGATGGGCCAAGGACCTCAATAGACATTTTTCAAAAGAGGAAATCCAAATGGCCAACAGGCACATGAAAAAATGTTCAAGATCACTAGCAAGCAGGGAAATTCAAATCAAAACCACAGTGAGGTTTCACCTCACCCCAGTTAGAATGGCTCACATTCAGAAATCTACCAACAACAGATGCTGGCAAGGATGTGGGGAAAAAGGGACACTAACCCACTGTTGGTGGGAATGCAAACTGGTCAAGCCACTATGGAAGTCAGTCTGGAGATTCCTCAGAAACCTGAATATAACCCTACCATTCAACCCAGCCATCCCACTCCTTGGAATTTACCCAAAAGAAATGAAATTGGCAAACAAAAAAGCTGTCTGCACATTAACGTTTATTGCAGCTCAATTCACAATAGCTAAGACCTGGAATCAACCTAAATGCCCATCACACAGTAGACTGGATAAAGAAATTATGGGATATGTACTCTATAGAATACTATACAGCAGTGAAAAACAATGAAATCCGGTCATTTGTAACAAAATGGAGGAATCTGGAAAACATTATGCTGAGTGAAATAAGCCAGTCCCAAAGGGACAAATATATGTTCTCCCTGATCGGTGACAACTAACTGAGCACCAAAAAGGAAACCTGTTCAAGTGAAATGGACACTATAAGAAATGGTGACTTGATCAGCCCTTGCCCTGACTGTTGATGTACAACTTAATACATTATCCCTCTTAGTATTTTTTTGTTTGTTCTACTCAATACTATTGGTTGAATTCTGTAATTAATACACAGTTATTCTTAAGTGTTGAAACTTAACTGAAAAGTGATCCCTGTTAAATATAAGAGTGGGAATAAAAGAAGGAAGAGATGTACAGTTTGGGACATGCTCAAGCTGACTTGCCCCAAGTGGTGGAGTTAGAAACATACCAGGGATTCCAATTCAATCCCATCAAGGTGGTGTGTACCAATGCCATCACACTAGTCCATGTGATCAATTTCTGTTCACAATTGATCATAATGATAGGACTAAGAGTCAAAGGAATCACATAAACAAGACTAGTGTCTGCAAATACTAACAGATAGAATAAAAAAGGGAGAGAACGATCCAACATGGGAAGCGAGATACACAGCAGACTCATAGAATGGCAGATGTCCTAAACAGCACTCTGGCCTCAGAATCAGCCCTTAAGGCATTTGGATCTGGCTGAAAAGCCCATGAGAGTATTTTAGGCATGGAAAGCCAAGACACTCTGTCAAGAAAAAAACAAAAAAAAAAAAAAAAAAAAAAAAAAAAAAACTAAATGAAAGATCTCCGCGAGTGAGATCCCAGTGGAAAGAACAGGTCATCAAAGAAGGAGGTACCATGCTACTTTCCTCTTATTTGCTACATTTCTATAGTTAAGTTGGTTTTACTTGGATGATTCAAGTTTAGGGGGGAAAAATGAAAAACATCCTTAAAATTTGTTTCAACTCCTCCTGCAAATAAAAACAATAAATGAAGTGGCAGATGAAAAAAAAAAAAAAAAGAGGTACTTTTCTCTTTCTCTGAAGAGAAGAGAAAACTTCCACTCTGACTATGACCTTGTCTAAATATGATCAGAGTCGGTGAACTCAAAAGGCTTCCATAGCCTTGGCAACTCATGACAAGAGCCTAGGGGGATTACTGATGCCATAAACAAGAGTGTCAATTTGTTAAGTCAACAACAGGAGTCACTGTGCACTTACTCCTCATGTAGGATCTCTGCCCTTAATGTGTTGTTCAATGTGATTTAATGCTATAACTAGTACTCAAACAGTATTTTTCACTTTGTGTTTCTATGTGGGTGTAAACCGTTGAAATCTTTACTTAATATATACTAAACTGATCTTCTGTACATAAAGAGAATTGAAAATGAATCTTGATGTGAATGGAAGGGGAGAGGGAGCGGGAAAGGGGAGGGTTGCAGGTGGGAGGGAAGTTATGGGGGAGGAAAGCCATTGTAATCCAAAAGCTGTACTTTGGAAATTTATATACATTAAATAAAAGTTAAAAAAAATAGTCACCCTCTACTTTATCATTTAAACAACTTTTTAACTCTAATTCAGAAAGTACTTGGGTGACATCATTGGGTTTTTTCTTCCAACAAATATAAGCATATTATAAGCCAAGTCTTACTTACTGTTTGACTCAGTGTTCAATCTGTCATTTGTTTGATGCATAACATCTGCCCCTCGGAGATGACAAATTCTATTTGAATCCAAATGAGAACAAAATTTTGTTCAACGATGGTTTATACTCCGTGGCCCCCATCAGGAGACAAATGCAAGCCTGGAAGCAAAGATCCAGCATTTGTAACTTAGAAACAAACTGGGACTTTGAATAACTAATTCATGAATCGCGGAGGGAGGGTGTTATGTTTCAGCGTGGGGTGGCAGGCTGATGACCCTATTCTCACACTGTTGGCAAACACTCTGAGTTCCTTCTCAATACCTATTCTTCCCTTCTCCCATATTAACAGAATCTTTACTTTATTCTGATTGGCAGCATACCCAGGCTCATATGATGAATCAATACTAGTACAGATTTATGACTATCTTGTCCCACTTTGCTAGATACTAAATATCCCCAATCTTTTACAGCTACAACTGACCATGGCACTCAGTTATGACCAAAAAGATGTATGCAGTGGTTTCCCAGGGAACTTCAAAGAAGGCTGTACATTTTTAATAAAAGGGATATATGAAGCTGTCACTTTCCTTCCCTTTTTTCTTTAATGCAGCTGTAATGAGTGGAGCTGCAGCAGCAATCCTGAGATCATGAGGCAACAAGCAAAAGGTTAAAAAGTCATCACGTTGAAGATGGCAGAGGAGAAAGCAAGCTGAGTTTCAGACATCAGAGAAGGCAGGGTTAAATTAGAAGTCTCAGCATTATAAAGGGCCTGGTAGCGTTATCTGGGCAGTAGCATAGAGAATGAATTAAAAATAAATATTAGGAATCTCAAGGTGTTTTGGAGAACAGCCACATTCTCGTTCAAACGTGGTATCTGTGTAAATCACTGTAATTTTGGGGGGAGAGTAATTTAGTAGTATCTGAGAATTTAAAATGCACAGTTCCTTTAAACTAGAAACTTTGTTATTCAGAAATTATCCTACTGGAAAACGCAGGTGCAAAAAGACATACACACAAGATTATTGATTGCAGAATTGTTTGAAGTAGCAAAGATAGAAGCACCATAAATGCGAAATTGGGAAAATAAATTAAAGGACACACATCCATTCCTGAAATAG
Organism: Oryctolagus cuniculus; assembly: GCF_051225735.1. Lineage (NCBI taxonomy): Eukaryota > Metazoa > Chordata > Mammalia > Lagomorpha > Leporidae > Oryctolagus > Oryctolagus cuniculus. The sequence continues at coordinate 82,797,487 of NC_142880.1, forward strand.
TTCAAGAAAGAATAAAGTACTATACATGTAAGGACCCGGCAATATGCCCAGGGAAATGCAAATCAAAACAATGAGGTTTCACCTCACCCCTGTCACAACGGCTCTCATACAGAAATCAACAAACAACAAATGCTCGTGGGGATGTGGGGAAAAGGTACCCTAATCCACTGTTGGCGGGAATCTAAATTGGTACAGCCGCTGTGGAAGACAGTATGGGGATACCTCAGAAATCTGAATCTAGACCTACCATATGACCCAGCCATCCCACTCCTGGGAATTTACCCCAGGGAAGTGAAACCAGCACATGAAAGTTATTGTACCCCCGTGTTTATGGCAGTTCAATTCACAAGAGCTAAGATATGGAAGCAGCCAAATGCCCATCAACCAACGACCGGATAAAAAAATTATGGGATATGTATACCATGGAATACTACACAGAGGTTTAAAAAAAAAAAATCCAGGCCTTTGCAACAAAACATATGAAACTGGAAAACATCATACTTAGTGAAGTAAGCCAGTCCTAAAAGGACAAATACCAATGACTGGATTTCAGGGTTTTGTTTTTGTTTTTGTTTTTTTTTGACAGGCAGAGTGGACAGTGAGAGAGAGAGAGACAGAGAGAAAGGTCTTCCTTTTCGCTGTTGGTTCACCCTCCAATGGCCGCCGCGGCCGGCGCACTGCGCTGATCCGATGGCAGGAGCCAGGTGCTTCTCCTGGTCTCCCATGGGGTGCAGGGCCCAAGCACTTGGGCCATCCTCCACTGCACTCCCTGGCCACAGCAGAGAGCTGGCCTGGAAGAGGGGCAACTGGGACAGGATCTGGCACCCCGACCGGGACTAGAAACCGGTGTGCCAGCGCCACAAGGCGGAGGATTAACCTAGTAAGCCGCGGCGCCGGCTAGGATTTCGGGGTTTTTTAACCTCTGTAGTATTCCATGGGGTGCATATCTCATAATTTCTTTATCCAGTCTTCAGTTGATGGGCACTTGGGCTGATTCCATATCCCTGACCTGTGACAACTCACAGAGCACCTAAAAGGCAATCTGTAGAAGTGAAATTGACACTTTGAGAAGCAATGACTGAACGGCCCTTGTCTTGACTATTGAGGAACATTTTTTTTAAACCATTTGTTGAACTCTTAACAGAGTTAATCATATGTGTATAAAGTTAATTGAAAAGAAACTAATAAAAAATAAGAATGGGAATAGGAGAGGGAGGAGGAAGAGGGGTGGGAGTGTGAGTGGGAAGGCAGGTACAGTGGGAAGAATCACCATGTTCCTAAAGTTCTAACTATGAAATGCACAAAGTTTGTATTCCTTAAATAAAAGGTTTCGGGGCGGGGGGGGGGGGGATATGCCCAGGAGATACTCAAAAAGGGAAAAGAACAACATGCATAGCACAATTCCAGTTTTGTTTTTAAAAAAGATGCTACAAATCCATGTTGGTATATGCATAGGAAACGAGTTTGAAAAAGAAGAGCCAGATAAAATAGACATACTATATGTTTTCTAATAAGCCTTTCCCAACCACTATTATTGGTGCGGCAATATCAACCAAAAGCAGACAACAGAACTAACCCAAAACTGCAGCTCATCACGAGTGATGAAGGAACAGAAAACCAGATTTCAAGTAGCCCCAAGCTGGCGCTGTAGCATACCGGGTAAAGCCGCCGCCTGCAGTGCCAGCATCCCATATGGGCACCAGTTTGAGTCCAATCCAGTTCTCTGCTATGGCCTAGGAAAGCAGTGGAAGATGGCCCAAGTCCTTGGACCCTTGCACCCACGAGGGAGACCCAGAAGAAGCTCCAGGTTCCTGGGTTCAGATCGGCGCAGCTCCTGCGGCTGTGGCCATCTGGGGAGTGAGTGAGCAGATCTAGATCTCACTCTCTCTCGCTGCCTTTGCCTCTCTGTAACTCTGCCTTTCAAATAAAAATAAATAAATCTTTAAAAAAATAAAATAAAATAAAGTAGCCCCAAAATAATGAATCTTCCATATGGGTTTTGTTGGTGGAAGCAAGTCACCATCAAAGCATTACAGAGAGGGAGAGGCGAGGAGTCAAGATACTCAGTCATTATCAAGGTAGAGAAAGGTTCAGGGCATGTAACAGAACCCATGGGAGATGAAGACGATGCCCTTGGCATGTAAGGAAGTGGTACCTGCGAAGAATGGAAGCTCCAAGTGTGAGTCTCTGGAGCCAGAACAGATCCAAGCCATGACAAGACCCAAGGAGAGGCCGTGCCTGTGGCTGGCTGGAGGGACAGTCACGAGGTCGAAGCCCTCCCTCTAAGGGGCACCACAGGCTGCTTCTAAGCGCCAGGCACCTACCCCGCCGGGGTCCGGGCCGTTTCCATTGGCTCTCCACCTGAGCTTTGCCCCTTCACTGCCACACAGCATGTTCTGGAAATTCGGTACCTTGGCCTCTGCTCCCAGCAACACACGGTTTCACTTGAGGGTTTCTAAGGGACTTCATTGTCCAAAATTTCAGACGATAACAAAATAGCAAATGCTACTCATCTTGGTTGTTAGTCAATAGAATGAGCCCATTCCACCTTTACAATGATGTCCTTGCACCTATTAACACATCTTTCTTAGCCCTTAATTATGAACCCACCAGTAAGTGCTAACCTGTCCATCTTTTTTTCCTTTTTGCAGACAGAGAGAAGGTACACAGCCAAAGAAGATGAGATCCATCTGGCAAAAAGACAGCTGCACTCCCACATTGATTAAGCACTATTCACAACAGCCAAAAAAATGGAAACAATCTAAGTGTCTAGCCAGCAATGAATAAGAAAAATGTGGCACATACACACACAGCGGAGTATTACTCAGCCATAAGGAAGAATGAAACATTGTCATCTGCAACAACACACATGGAACTGGAAGTCATTATGTTAAGTGAACTAAGTCAAGCAGAGAAAGACAACTATCACATGGTCTCACCCAAATGTGGAGTCTAACAAATAAGCGAAGTCACAGAAGTGTAAAACAGAACGGTTATCAGAGGCTGGGTAGGGAAGTTGGGAGAGAGGGCTGGTGAAACGTTGACTGATGGGTACCAGGCTACAGCTAGACAGGAGTTCTGGGGTTCTGGCACACGGTAGGGTGACTGTAGGTCATGTTAATGCACTGTATATTACTCTATTTAAAAAAAACTAGAAGATAGGATTTTTGGATGTTTTTACTATAATGAAATGTAAAACGGTTAAAAGGATAAATATATTTACCCTGAATGGACATTACACAATGTATATATGTAACAAAATATCACATAATATCCCATAAATAAGCTCAATTTTTAATCTTAAAAATGAAAATAAGTAAAATACAAAACAACAAGCACACATATGCTTTCCTGCTAGGTTCAGTGACCACTGACGTCCCGCATGTCACCATATTGACCCTATCCACACACCAGTACACACACCCACATGTGCACGCACCTAGATAAACACACTTACTCTACGCGGCTCTCTATTTGAAATAAGTTGCGGGCAGCCGGACTCCTTTTTCCGGAATTCTAAAACCCAGAGCGTCCCCCAAGATGACCACGATCCCAGTGTGGCAGTGGTCTGCAGTCATTACACTTCTGTTTCTCCACTGGGTTTGTGTCTTGTGTCCTCGAAGAACGAGGAGCACGAGCAAGGAAGAGTGTGCACAGCGGTAGCAGTTTCCGGAAAGCAAGCAGAGAAATTACAGCAGAAGTGAAATAAAAAAAAAAAAAATGCACGGAGAGGAGTCCCTGAAAGAGACAGCCATTTTGAAGGCAGATTGTCTAGGGTTTTATAGGCTATAAAAGGAGGGACGTTCTCGTGATTGGTGAGTTGGGCACCAGCTCCAATCGAGACCCAACAGAAAGCACACGTGGCCTAGAACTCTCATTCCCGAGGTCAGTTACAGCAGCGCAGAAAAACCTGGACGACGAGGGCTAGCAGGCGACTTCACCGTCCGTCGCAAAGCTGCTTGCTTAACTTTGCTCATCTCCAGAGAGCGCGGAGGGCACCCCGCGCCCTGTCTACTAGCCGGGCGCCTCCCCGCTCTGTCACCGGCAGCAGACTGTACCGGTCTGGGTGCAGCCAAGCGCAGTTCCGTGTGAACAGCTGTTGCAGTACAGCAGGAAGACAGGGCAGGAAAACCGGGCTGAGCGCGCTGGGGCCGAGGGGGAGTGCTCAGGGAAGGACTAGCGTGCAAAGGCTGGGCTCAGACCCCTCGGGAGAAAGGAGAGCTGTAACCCGCGGATGCTCAAGGCCGCGGGATTTCGCTGCTTAGGCCCAGTCCGCCCTCTCCAGGCAAGCAGGACGCAACCCTCTGGGGCTCTGGGAGCCAGCGCTGGAGTCAGGCCTGCAGAGGAAGTCGGAATGCCTCTGCAGGCGAGGCAGCACACAACGTCGCTTTCGAGAATCTCGGCGAGGGGGGTCATGGGCCTAGGCTGGGTCTGAAAAGTCACCAAAAACCTGCGCACGCTGTACCATCCATCGGGGGAACCGGACTCACCTGCGCCCCGCTAACCTGCGGGGCGGGGCGGGGCGGCCGGCTGAGCGGCCCTCAGAAACCAGAAAGAGAAGCCCTGCCTCCTGCAGTGTCCCTCCTGCGCCCTCTGTCGACCAAGGTTAGCATCGCGCTTGCTCGCAGAGATTCGCTTGGAGTCCCGCGGTGCACCGGGACGAACCCCAGCCTAGGCGATAGGCGGAGGATGGGCACACGCGCCCACGCTGCAGTTATCGGTCATGTAATGGCTACCCTCAGTCCATAGTCAAATCTGTCCGCTTGTCTCAAAGACATCCCGCATCGCTTTCTGGGGTGATGTTTTTATTAAGTCCTTTTAATTTCTATCTGGGGCCGTTGTTCTCAACATGTGTAATGTTGGTGACTGATCTTTACCAGAAACTAAGTCATTTGTTTCATAGATTGAGTCACACTCTAGGTCTGCCTGATTGTCTTTTCCTATTGATGTTTGCTTTCTGGCCTCTGAATTTCTTGTAAATTGGAAGTTAGAGCTAGAGGTTCCATCACGGTCCAGGGAGCCGTGTTTTAACGACCACTGTTTTGGGGTTGGCGCTGTGGCATAGTGGGCTGAGCCTCTGCCTCCAGTGTGGGCATCCCACATGGGCGCCGGTTCGTGTCCCAGCTGCCCTTCTTCCTTTCCAGCTCTCTGCTATGGCCTGGGAAAGCAGTGGAAGATGGCCCAAGTCCTTGGGCCCCTGCACAAACGTGGGAGACCTGGAAGAAGCTCCTGGCTTGGGATCAGCCCAGCTCCACTGGCTGGGGCCACTTTGCGCTTCACAAGTCACACTGTGCACAACAGGAAAGCAGGCGCCCTGTTGTGCACCTTTGTGACGTTGGTACCCATTATTGGAGCACCAGTTCAGGTCCTGCCTGCTCACACACCTGGGAAAGCAGAGGAGGACGGCCTGGGAGACCCAGACAGAGTTCCTGACTTCTGGCTTCAGCCTGGCCTAGCACCAGCCGTTGCAGCCTTCTGGGGAATGAACCAGCAGATGGATCTAATCTGTCTGTCTCTCTCCCTGTCATATATATGTGTATATATATATATACACATATATATGTATATACATATATATATTTCTTATATATATATGAAAGCAATGTAGTGTCCTATATTAGAGTATTGGACTAACTGGCACTAACTCAACCTCTGTCAGTGTCTGCTCCACCCTCCCTAGGATGCAGGTGCTAATCCCCTGGTGTGGTAACCAGTGAGGATGTGTTTTAGGAACAGAAAAATCTGGGCTTGTATTCCTGGGATGCCTCATTCTTGATATGTGACCTTGGCAAATAAACTAAAATTCAATTGCCTTTTTTTAAAAGATATGCAAAGCTATCTTTTATATGCCTTCATTATAAATTTATAATTTGAGGAAGTTCCTCTTTCCCACCCGTGGAGTTCATAAATAGGAGCAGTAAAACTAATCTATTCATTTTAAATGAATGGATGTTTAAAAACAGTAAAAGATGATATTCTTAAAGGAAGCCTTTTCCAACATCTAAGAGACAACAGCATCCTAGGCGGCCCGAGCACCCAGGTGGGGGCCATGGCTTCCCCTCCAGGTGTGCAGCTGCATCCCCCACTGTGGAAGAAGGAAGGGCACGGTGTGTGGCGTGCACCAGGGGCGCGCCCTCCCCCAGCGACGCTCCTGGCTCTAGCCCCACATTTTCCACTCCAGATGACATTGAGGTTTCCTTTCTTGTTGGCCTTTTGGATGTTTCCCACATGTATTGCTATTGTGCCCTTTCACTTTTTTTCACAGAGATGAATGGAAACTTTCTTTGAATACAGCATGATATAGGGATGTGACCTCTGGTATCGAAACTCAATGGTTCATATGTGATTGAACTTTCAATGAAAACACCCCCTGGGTATTCAGATTTCTTGATGCCACGAGAAGAGAGGGCATAAAGGAACTCAAAGAAATCCTGCAGCCTCCAGTGACAGGACAGTCCGCTCCCAGATACGTTTCTTAAGGCCGGGGTTACAGGTAATTCCCATACGGCACTCGGCACATTCTGTCCTGGAGCCAGCATTCAGAACAGACCACAGCCACAATCTCAAACCCAAGAATCAACAGAGAGCAAGAGGAGCCCTCCTAACACCCAGAAATCTTCCTTGCTTCAGATGGAGACACACGCTTATTGCATCAGTAATTCATTCCTGGGTGAGCCATCGCCCTACATGCAGCAATTTAAGCAGCAGTAAGCTGTATTGTTCTTAGCTCCTTTGTGTCAGCTTGGCTGGGTGATTCCTGCCTTAGGGTCGCTCGCAAGGTTGCAGGGCTGTGGACGTCTGGCTGGGGCTGAAGGAGCCAAAAGAGAAGACAAAAGCAGCTCTCTCCTGGATGACCTGGTCGCGGAATTCATCCCTGTTCCCTCGGCTTCAGCGTGCATCAGCAGCAAGGGACTAAATCCAAGCAGAAGAACTGGCTTCACCTTTTACAGGAAGGAGTGTGGATTTGGAGACATTTGTTTTAATTGCGGCAAACACACACACACACACACACACACACACACACACACGTTCCTGTCAACCATTTTTAAGTGTGAAGTTTGGTAGTATCAAGTATATCCACAGTGATGGGCAACAGGCTCCCCCAAGTTTTCAACTTGGAGAACTGCGGGGCTGGCGCTGTGGTACAATGGGTTAAAGCTGCGGCCTGCAGTGCCAGCATCCCACATGGGTGCTGGTTCTAGTCCCGGCTGCTCCCTTCCGACCCAGCTCTCTGCTGTGGTCTGAGAGATCAGTGGAAGATGGCCTAAGTCCTTGGGCCCCTGCACCCACATGGGAGACCCAGAGGAAGCTCCTGGCTCCTGGCTTCGGATCGGCACAGCTCCGGCCATTGCGGCCATCTGGGGAGTGAACCAGTGGATGGAAGACCTCTCTCTCTGTCTCTGCCTCTCTCTGTAACTCTGTCTTTCAAATAAATAAAGATAAATCTTAAAAGAAAAAAAAAACCTGCAGCATTATACCCATTTACAAACTCCCCATTCCTCCCACCTCCCAGCACCCAGCATCCTGCTTCCTGCCGTTACAAGTTGGACCACTTCCGATTGCTCACTGAAGTGGAATCCTACAACATCTGCCTTTTGCTGCATTGCTTACTTCACTTAGCACATAGCCACAGTCTTCCTCCTCTGTTTGTTTAAGAGGCAGTCAGAGCTAGGTAGAAAGAACGAGACAGATAGAGTTCCTGTCTGCTGGATCACTTCCCAAATGTCTGCAACAGCTGGGGCTCAGCCAAACTGAAGCCAAGAGCCAGGAACCCCATCCTGGTCTCCCATTAGGATGGCAGGGACCCAAGCACTCGAGTCATCACTGGTTCTGTCCCAGCATCTGTACTGTTGGGAAGCTGGAATTGGGATCCAGAGCCAGGACTCAAATCCAGGCACTAGGATTTGAGATGCAGGCGTCTCTACCAGCATCTTGACCGCTAGGCCAAATGCCTGCCTCTCTCTTCCCTTTTCAAGGCTGAATAGTATTCCATTATATGTGTATATTCCATATTTAGTTTTCCAATTCATCTGTTGATGGATATGTGGGCTGCTTCCACCTCTTTGCTGCTATGCACATGAGTGCACGACTATCTTTTCAAGATAATGCTTTTGATTTTTTGGCTACATTCCCAGAAATATCATTGTTGGATCATATGGTTGTTCTACCTTTAATTTTTTTAAAAAAGATGTATTTATGTATTTGAAAAGCAGAGTTACAAAGAGGCAGAGGCAGAGAGAGAGAGAGGTCTTCCATCCACTGGTTCACTCCCCAGATGGCGGCAAATGGCCAGAGCTACATCAATTCAAAGCCAGGAACCAAGAGCCAGGAGCCAGGAGCCAGGAGCCAGGAGCCTCCTCTGGGTCTCCCTCATGGGAGCAGTGGCCCAAGGTCTTGGGCCTTCTTCTACTGCTCTCCCAGGCCACAGCAGAGAGCTAGATCAGAAGAGGAGCAGCCAGGACTCAAACCTGCGCCCTTATGGGATGCTGGCACTGAAGGTGGCAGCTTTACCCACTATGACACAGGGTCAGCCCCTCTTCCTTTAATTTTTTGAGGAGCTTCTACATTGCTCTCTACAGTGGCTGTACCATTTTACATTCCCACCAATAGCCCACAAAGTTTTCAGTTTCTCCATATACTTACAACCTGAATTTTATAGGTTTTTTTTAAGAGTGGTCCTAACAAATGTGAGGTGCTATCTCACTGTGCTTTTGCTTTGTATTTCTCCAGTGATTAGTGATATTGAGCATCTCCTCATCTGTTTGTTGGTCATCTGTGCATTGACTCTGGAAAATTATCCAAGTCTTTTGCTCATTTTTCAGTTAGGTTATTTGTTTTTTGTTTTGTTTTGTGGCTGCACTATGGAAGCAGAGTTTGTGTTTGTTCATTTGTTTATTTGAAAGCCAGAGTCAGAGAGAGATTGAGAGACAGAAATAAGAGAGATCTTCCACCCACTTGTCACTACCCAAATGAGGCAGGGCCAGACCCAAACCAGGAGCCAGGAGCCTCTTCCTGGTCTCCCACATGGATGCAGGGCCCACATACTTGGGCCACCTTCCGCTGCTTTCCCAGGCACATTAGTGGGGACTGGATCAGAAGTGGAGTGGCCAGGTCTCCATCCAGCACCCATTTGGGATGTCAGTGTAGCAGGTGGCAGTTTAACCCACTATGCCACCATGCCAGCCCCTTATCGTACAGGTTGTTGTGAGAAGTACACAGGTTGTGTCTGAGGCGCTGGGCACTGTGGCTCAGCGAGTTAAGCCAGCACTGGGATACCCCACCCTGTATCACTGTGCTGACTGGACTCCCAGTGCTCCACTTCTGACCCAGCTCCCTGCTGATGCACCTGGGAAGCAGCAGATGATGGCTAAAGTACTGGAGTTCCTGCCACCCACCTGGGAAGACCAGGATGGAGTTCTTGTTTTCTGGCTTCAGCTTAACCCAGTCTCAGCTGTTATAGCCATTTGGGGAGAGAATCAACAAATGGAAGATTTTTTTCTCTCTCTGCCTTTCAGATTAATAAATCAATAAATCTTTAAAGAAAATTTGTGTACGCTGCTCATATTATCTATGTTGTAGGCACTCAAAAATATTACTTCTTCTCTTGTGGCTGTTAAGTAATATTATGATAATAATATATGTAAAGCTGCTTTAAAAATTATAAAGTGTTATGCAAATGTGAATTAAAAATACAAATCTGTATGCAAAATATTTTAGTATTTTCCTCAGGTTCTCCACATTTAGATATATAAATCTTTTCATCATTAGACTTCATTCTGTTTTTTAGCTGTAATCCCTTTTTTTCATTTTATTTCAAGTTTTATCTAAAGAAAGCAGTCAAAATAGAATGAGTAAGGGAGTAGGAAACAATAACTAATTTCGCTAAAGCCAAGTTGGAGTAAGAGTTATTTAAATATAAAATAAAATGTGGAGAAAAGCCGCGAAGGATTATACTATTGAAAAATCCTTGGAGAACGAGAGCTGCTGTTCCTTCAGAGAGGATGAGTGATGTTGAAAGATTAATAACGTTTGGATAACATTAATTACACTGATGTTACAAACTCTGGTGTTCCGGTTGCCATAACAACGCCGCTATATGTTGGTTTTCTAATGACATTTGGAACAAGTGCTGAGGGGAACTGCCTCACTTCCCAACTTTGATTGCTGTCACTCAGTGATTCTTAAATTGAATTGTTTTGTTCTTAAAGAGTCAGAATATGTCACCGTCTTCAAAAATATTCTCAAAATTATGGGGAGGAAATGATACACATTATTCCTACACAATTATAGAGTACTCAAGAAAAACTATATTTTGTTTTTAATACAGAATTAACTGATTTCTTTTCATGAAGAACTGAAAAAAATATCAGACGGGAGGGGAAGATTGTGTTTCTCAGAAGACTTTGTTCCCTCAGGGAATTACTTGACAATAAAATTCTTTCCAGAAGAACTCACTTCTGTTGTGTTTCTCTTCTCTCCAGTTTGTCTCCTCTGTCCACCTTCCTCTTGCTCCCCTCTGGTAAATCCTTAAAAGCCGTGAGATGGGGGGGGAGGGGTCAGTGCTGTAGGCTAAGCCGTCCCATGTGGATGCTGGTTCGAGTCCCAGCTGCTCCACTTCCGATCCAGCTTCTTGCTAATGCTCCTGGGAAGGCAGTAGAAGATGTCACTCCTTTCGGGGAGTGAACCTGCAGATGGAAGACCTCTCTCTCTCTGTCTCTCCCTCTCTCTGTAACTCTGCCTCTCAAATAAAAAAAAAAAAAAAAAGCTATGATACTGATCAGGGTGGCTGTCACAACCTGAAGGGAGAGAGAGAAGTTCATTTGCTCTCTCTTTCTCTCTCTCTCTCTTCCTACCCACTCCCTTCTTCAGGGTCTCTCCAATGAACACAATGAAAGAATGGTCACTTGCCACTGGCTTAGAGTAGTTTAGATTTTAACATTCCCAAAAGAAGATGTTAAATACAAATTGTGACACTGACAAGAAGCAAAGCATGATTGTCAGAGATATGCTGGTAAATTGAGGGTTATGTTTTAAATGTTATTTATTTCGTTGGAAGGCAGCGTGACAGAGAGAAGGGGAAAGACACACACAGATCTTCCATCTTCATGGTTGTCCATGACAACTGGGGCTGTATTAGGCCGGAACCAGGAGCCAGGAACACCAATCCAAGTTTCCTGCCAAGGTGACAGGGTCCCAAGCACTGGGACCTTCAACTGCTGCTCTCCCAGGCTCATTAGCAGGAAGCCGGATTGGAAGTGAGGTAGCCAGGACTTGAGTCAGGCACTCTGATATGGGATGTAGGAGCCCAAGTAGAAGCTTAACCCTGTATACCATGGCACCAGGGTTTGGGTCAGGCCAGCTAGGCTGAAGCCAGGAGCTTGAAACTCAATCCAGGTCTCCTATGTGGCTGGCAAGGACTCAGATACTGAAGCCATCATCTACAGCCTCCCAGGGTGTGCATTAACAGGAAGCTGGAGTTGGAAGGGAAGGCAGGACTCAAACCCATCACTTTGATATGGGATGAGGGCGTCCCAAGTGCGGTCTGAACAGCAGAGCCAAACGCACAGCCACCCCAGCAGCCGCCTCCTGTTTTCCTGCAGCCTTCAGTGCCCCCCCCCGCCCCCCCCCCATCCACCAAAACAGAATTGCTGATTGAATCAGAGCCAAGTGCCCAAACCAACTGCTCCCTGGCACGTGAGTTAGTCAGATTCCCTCCTATTCTCTCTCTCGCCTACACATTACGCTTCGGTGAAAGCTGAGTATTTGCAATGGTGTGTAAAGCAGTGTAGTGGGGTTCTGCGGCTAAGCTCGGTGCCACAGAACTCAGAAGGGGGAACAGGCCCCCTGCCCCCATCGTGGTCCCAGCAGTGGCTCCGTTGGTGGCATCACTCCACGTAAAGCACATTCCACGCTCTGTAAACCGTGCCCCCAACGGAGTGCCCTCCTAAGCAAGCCCAGGTCTGCCCTTGGCCGGCTGTGCCTCCACAACCCTTCCAGTACTCTCCCCTCTCTTTCTCTACTGCCAGAACTCCCTCTACCCTTCCAGATACTCGAGGACTTGGAGCCTGTCCTCCCAAAGCTCCCACTGGGGCCAGCTCCTCAGAGGTTCCCCGGGGGCCCAGCAAAAGTGAGTGGTGTGACTCAGCCCAGGCTTCTGCTGATCCCACAACCACTGCAGGACCAGGGCCATGGCTCAGAAAGCAGCTGGCAGGGAAAGAGTTAACTCAGACACCGACATCCGGTGGAATGAACAGATGCTTCTCTTAACTTGACTGTTCAGGGGATCAGTGAGCAGGTAACAGGACCTGTCAGCCTCCGTCTGCCTCCCCTGGAGTCCGTCTCCACCCTGTCACCCCACTCTCTTCCTGCGAACACTGATTGGATGGATTTCATCAATGCGCTTGTTGGTCCTCTGAGCTCCTGTCGGATTTCGTCGACTGCGGTCTCTTACAGGAGCTGAGAGGCAGGGAGGAGAGGACACGGAGATGATTATGCCTCTGCACCTTCCTTGCAGGACTGCCCGCTGTCATCCCTCCATGACTGTGCCCGGCTGCCTCGAGCCGATCCCTCCTCACATCTTTCCCAGCCTAGCAGTTTTAACTGCAACCCGGAGGTACTGCGCTAGCCTTCTGGATTCCTACATACTGCCTACACCTCTGTAAAGAATCCTTTTCTTAAGCCCTCCCCAAATTGGGGCCAGCTCTCTGGCGTAGCAGGTAAAGCCATTGCCTGCAGCACCAGCATCCCTTATGGGCCCTGGTTCAGGTCCTGGCTGCTCCACTTCCCATCCAGTTCCCTGCTATGGCCTGGACAAGGCAGTGGAAGACAGCCCAAGTGCTTGGACCCTGCACCCATCTAGGACACCCAGAGGAAACTCTAGGCTCCTGGCTTTGGTCTGGCCCCAGTTATTACAGCCATTTGAGGAATGAACCAGCAGATGGAAGATGTGTGTGTGTGTGTGTGTGTGTGTGTGTCCCTCTCTCTCTGTAACACTGCCTTTCAAATCAATAAATTTTTAAATTACTATTGGAAAAAAATCCTCCTCAAATTATTCTACTATGAATGCTCTCTCAGTTCCCTGCTGGGATCCTGGACTATGAGTTCCAAATGGTTTGGCCTCTTCCTGCTTAGGATGGCCTTGGGTGCCATCCTACCTCCACCACCTCTGCTTGGTCTACCCCAAACCACAACCACACAACCACAAGATTCTCCCACCCGGCTTGACCTCAATAGAAGGTGACAGGAGTAGGACTGATGGAGTGGGGTAAGGAAAGACAAGGCTTGGCATGTCACCGATGACCTTGCAGTGTCTAGGCAGACAGAGGTCAGACGGTGGCTCTGGGCCCCCGCTGGCAGGTGCTCAATCAAAAGCTGGTTGAGTTGAGAACACGTACAAACAGTGACGCTCTGGGGTAGGTCAAGAGCCAAGGCTGGGAAGGCACAAAACGCAGAGCCGTGTGGGGAGGGCCAGAGGCTCCTGCCCAGGGCTGCGTGAGACAGGCAGGCAGGCTGGTGTCAGCAGGTGCTGGTCGAGAGGGGACGCAGGAAAGGGCAGTGGGCGGTGAATCAGATGGGAAGCAAGGCGATGACCAGACTCATTTGGCTCCTACAGAGAGGAATTTAAGTCAGAATAGTGTCAGAAGGGGATTTGGAAATCAAATGTTCAATTCACTTCACTTTTCGATGAGGATTGTTAAACAATAGACAGTGACAGAACAAGAACAAACACTCAGAACTTCGTGCTTTTAAACCATTGAAACCAGGCCTCAATTAGAACATGCCCATGCTATTTTTAAGTTTTTATCCATCTGAACATATTTGGATGAAAGGAAGATGTTTTGATCTTGATATTTTGACTTCAATTACATTTAGAGAATAGGCATTGTAGAAATAATCAATACAGGCTGGTGCCGCGGCTCAATAGGCTAATCCTCCGCCTTGCGGCGCCGGCACACCAGGTTCTAGTCCCAGTTGGGGCGCCGGATTCTGTTCCGGTTGCCCCTCTTCAGGCCAGCTCTCTGCTTGGCCAGGGAGTGCAGTGGAGGATGGCCCAAGTCCTTGGGCCCTGCACCCCATGGGAGACCAGGAGAAGCACCTGGCTCCTGCCATCAGATCAGCGTGGTGCGCTGGCCGCAGCGCACCAGCCGCGGCAGCCATTGGAGGGTGAACCAATGGCAAAGGAAGACCTTTCTCTCTGTCTCTCTCTCTCACTGTCCACTCTGCCTGTCAAAAAAAAAAAAAATAATAATCAATACAATCATACAACAGCTAAAACTACACATGTTAAATTTGATGTTGACAGAAAGCTGACCCAAGAGACTCATTGTGTTAGTCTCAAAACCTACAAAATTGGGCCCTTTTAAACTTGTACTTTGTAGAACTAACACAAAACTCATATAGGCAAAAAGTGCATACAGAAATTTTTATTGACAAAAATTGACTGAAGAATAGAATATTTTTCTCAAAAATTTTATCTGCAAAACCTAATCCAGGAAAATTAGATTTTTTAAAGGTTTGTTTATTTATTTGAAAGGCAGAGATACAAAGAGAAGGAGAGAGAGAAAAAGAGGTCTTCTATCCACTGGTACCCTCCCCAAATGGCCACAGTGGCCCAGGCTGGGCCGGACTAAAGCCAGGAGCCAGGAGCCAGGAGCTTCTTCCAGGTCTCCCATGTGGGTACAGCAGCCCACACATTTGGGCCATCTTCCACTGCTCTCTCAGGTGCATCAGTAGGGAGCTGAATTATAAGTGAAGCAGCTGGGACTTGAACTGGTGCCCATATGGGATGCTGATACTGCAGGCAGAGGCTTAACCTACTATGCCACAGCACTGGTCCCATGCAAATTAGATTTTTTTAATAAAATGACCACAAAAGAAAACTCAAAGTTGCTGAAGTTAAAAGTTGAGAAAATTTAATATGTACAGAAAGTGTATTTATTGAATAAAAGCTAGATTATTTTGGAAAATAAAAATACTGAAAATTACCTAAAGACACAGTAAGAAATCTGATGAAAGAAATAACTCAAAAGAGTTTGTCTCCAGGGGATGGGTGCTTAGCCTAGCAGTTAAGACTTCTGCATTTCATAGCTGCATACCTGGGTTCTAATCCTGGCTCCAATGCTCACCTCCAGCTTTCTGTTAACTTGAACCCTGGGAGGCAGCAAGCTGTAGCTCAAGAACCCGGGTTCCTGCCACTCACCTGGGAGATACGCATTGAGTCCCTGGTTCCCTGGCCTTGGCTGTGATGGTCATGTAGAGTAGCCTCCCCCTCCCCCACCCCTACCTCTCAAATAATAGTAAAAAGAATTGTCTCCAGAAATCATTTCTTGGTGATATTCTCAGCAATGTTGGAATAATTCAGATGAAAGTGTTTGGTTTTTATTCAATAAAATGTCCTCAGGCAAAACAACTGACAGGGATCTATGTCCTGTGGGACTGCTCAGGCAGTCCCCACTCCTGTTTTGTCATCTTTGAGGGAATCTCAAGACTCTTTCTAGGGTCCCAACAATTCGCCTACATCAAAATTATAAATACTTAGCAAATGATCTCAGCTGACAGCTAAAATCAAAGTTTGCCAGGAGGCAAAAAAGTTCAGAGTTCCCCTTACCACTTTAAAAGGCACTGGCTCTTTAAAATCAACCTACAAGTCATTTCACAACCAGTAGGTTAGCCATCATTTAAAGGGGCGGGGGGCAGAAAATCCTAAGTGTCAGCAAAGATGTGGAGACACTGAAACCTTTGTGCTGTTGGTGGGAATGTAAAATGGTACAGCTGAAAAGAATGGAAACCCACATCTCAAAGGAGCAATTTGCATACTCTTGCTCCCAATCATCCACCAGCAGGTGAACTGTAAACAGAATATAGCACACAAATACTATGAAATATCATTCAGCTATAAATAGCAGGAGTGAATAGCAGCTATAAACAGCAGGAAGTCTTGTCACATGCTACAACATGGATGAACCATGAAGACATTACGTTCGGGGCTGGTGCTGTGGCATGGCGAGTGAAGCCGCTGCCTGCAGTGCCGGCATCTGATATGGGTGTCCATTTGAGTCCCAGCTGCTCCACTTCCAATCCAGCTCTCTGCTGTGGCCTGGGAAGACAGCGGACGATGGCCCAAGGACTTGGGCGCCTGAAATTGCGTGGGAGACCCAGAAGAAGCTCCTGGCTCCTGGGTTTGGATCAGCTCAGCTCTGACCATCCGTGGAGTCAGCCAGAAACTGGAAGACCTCTCTCTCTCTCTCTCTCTCTCTCTCTCTCTCTCTGCCTCTGGCTCTCTGTAGCTCTACCTTTCAAATAAATAAATAAATCTTAAAAACAAAAAAGACGTTATGCTAAGTGGTGTAGATAGTTGCAAAAAGACGAATGATTACGATGCCGTGTATGAAAGTAATCTAAAGTAGTCGAATTCTTGAGAAAGCAGATCAGTGGAAGCCAGGGAGTAGCAATGAAGAGGTTTTTGTATGTTTGTTTGTTTGTTTGTTTGTTTGTTTAAGGGTTGATTTATTTGTTTGAAATTCAGAGTTACAGAGAAGGCGAAGCAAAGGCAGAGAGAGAAAGGTCTTCGTCCACTGGCTGCTTCACTCCCCAAAGGGTCACAACAGTCAGGGCTGGACCAGACCAAAACCAGGAGCCAGGAGCTCCTGTGGGTGCAGGGGCTCAGGCACTTGGGCCATCCTCACTGCTTTTCCAGACATCTTAGCAGGGAGCTGGACTGGAAGTGGAGCATCCGGACTCAAACCAGCACCCACATGGGATGCGGGAGCTGAGGCGGCAGCTCTACCCGTTGTGCCACAGTGCCAGGCCCACGAAGAGTTTTTTCATGAGCATAAAGTTTCAGTTTTGAAAAATGAAAATTTCTGGAACTCTGTTGCACAAAAATATGAATATACTAGACATCATTGAACTCACATTGTAAAATGAGTAAGATGGTAAATTTTATGTTATATGCCTTTTAACACAATTTTGAATTTTTTAAGTTCAAAGCACATAAATCTTTTTTAAAAAAAGATTTATTTATATATTTATTTGAAAGTCAGAGTTACACAAAGAGAGAAGGAGAGGCCAAGAGAGAGAGAGGTCTTCCATTCACTGGTTCGCTCCCCAACTGACCACAACTGCTGGAGCTGCGCCAATCTGAAGCCAGGAGCCAGGAGCTTCCTCTGGGTCTCCCACAAGTGGGTGCAGGGGTCCAAGGACTTGGGCCATCATCTACTGCTTTCCCAGGCCACAGCAGAGAGCTGGATCGGAAGTGGAGCAGCCAGAACTTGAACTGGCACCCAAATGGGATGCCGGCACTGCAGGCAGTGGCTCTACCCACTATGCCTCAGTGCTGGCTCCCATAAATCTTTCACATTGTGTTTATTTATTTGAGAGGGAGAGAGAGAGAAAGAGAGAGAGAGAGAGAGAGAGAGAGAGAGAGAGAGCGCACATCTTATGATTCATCCCCCAAATGCCCGCAAGTGCCCCTGGCGGAGCTGAAGCAGGAAGCTTCCAAGTCAACCCCACACGAGTGGTAGGGGTTCGATTACCCGAGCCGACGCTGCTGCTTCTGGGGTCTGAATTGTTGGGAAGCTGGAGTCAGGAGCCAGAGATAACAAACACAGGTACTCCAGGATGTGAGGGGGGTGTCTGCACCAGGAAGCCACCCCTGCATTTTTATTGGGTAGAACTCAGACGGTGTAAGAAGTCCAGGCAAGAGCCCCACACAGCACGTTTCCAGCGTTTCCCTACAGTTCCCTTCTGCACAGAGGGAAGTAAATCCAGTCGTGTAGAGAGGCCATAGCTAGGAGCGAAATTTCTCTGAACACGGATGTTTTTGTTTTACCTCTAAAGTACAAATGTTGCTTTATATTTCAGACTAGATTGAGGTTTATTTAGTCATTCCATGCTGGGATCAGAGAGGTTCCTGGTTTTTGTACAAGTGAGTGAAGGAAAATTTAAGCCAACATGGAAAAGCAGATTTACACTGATTCATATAGGACAAAACCTTCAAAGGCTGCAAAAATTTCAAACTTTTCTCCCCCCAAAACACCTGCAGTAGTGACATCCCAAAAAGATTTATCATGTGTGGGGCCAGCGCTGTGGCACAGTGGGTTAACACCATGGCCTGAAGCGCCGGCATCCCATATGGACGCCGGTTCGAGTCCTGGCTGCTCCTCTTCCAATCCAGCTCTCTGCTGTGGCCTGGGAAAGCAGTGGAAGATGTCCCAAGTCCTTGGGCCCCTGTACCAGTGTGAGAGGCCCAGAGGAGGCTCCTGGCTCCTGGCTTTGGATCAGCACAGCTCCAGCCGTTGCGGCCAATTGGGGAGTGGACCAACGGATGGAAGATCTCTCTCTCTCTCTCTCTCTCTCTCTCTCTCTCTCTCTGCCTCTCCTTCTCCCTGTGTAACTCTGACTTTCAAATAAATAAATACATCTCTATAAAAAAAAAAAAAAGAAAAGAAAGAAAAAGACTTAGCATGTGTTTCTGGCCGCTTTGCCCTACCTCCTGGCCCAAGAGCAGCAGGAACTAAAAACTTAAAACTGCACCATATGATCAGAGCCACCAAACTTGGGGACTTGGAGCTCCCATGATTCCTGCTTCCTTCCTAAAGCTAGGACTCTTTGGGAAAGAATTCCTGGTGTCCTTACTCTCGCAGAAGCCTTGGGATCTAATGGTTTGCCACGCCCCCCGTTCACCACTAAAATGCTCACGGAACTACTGGAGCCCCTTCCCCACTAAGTCTTCCTGGAAAACTCCTATTTGTACCTCCAAACCCTGCTTGGACATCATCTCCTGGTGACAACGCCTTTGCTGAGCCCATCTTTTCCAGCCAGGCTGCAGGGTGGAGAGTCTTGGGTGGCCATGCGGGTGATTGCAGACACGGAGGCCGTGAGGAAGTGCAGGCCGTGGTCTACAGAGTCGTCCAGTCCAGCTCCGTGGGGCGCTGGGACATCAGCGGAGAAACGAGAGTGGCTTCCCTCAAGAGAGCGACCCCACCCAGCCCCTGACCCGTGT
Organism: Oryctolagus cuniculus; assembly: GCF_051225735.1. Classification (NCBI taxonomy): domain Eukaryota; kingdom Metazoa; phylum Chordata; class Mammalia; order Lagomorpha; family Leporidae; genus Oryctolagus; species Oryctolagus cuniculus. Next base: position 82,816,490 of record NC_142880.1, read on the forward strand.
GACTGTGCGGCGCTCACAACTCCGCTTCTCTCTGCTTCTCCCTGCTTCAGCTGCTACCTCCACTTCTAGTTTTTATTCTGCTCTGGTTCTGTGGCTTTTCTGAGTTCCTCGCCCTGGGGACCACCTATGAGAGATTATGGGTTGGAGAAGTGAGTCAGCTCCCCTGTTGGGTACCGCCCTGGGCTTAACCCTCAGATTAATCCCCAGAGCCTATTGGTAAATGCAAGGGTCATTGCCTTTGGCCAAGGGTCAGCGTCCTCATCAATGCAACCCCACGAGCAAGGTCACACGGCAGAAGGTATGGCCTTTGCTACTATGTCCAGGAGGCGATGACCACACCCTTCCGTTACTGCTTTATCACATACCATAACAGTTGGAGCATTTCTTCCCAGCCCAGTCTTTGATAAGACCACAACCCTGAGGCCAGTAACAGCATCTGCCAGCTTTGCCCCTCCAGTACCCAGCACCTAGTGCCTGGTTCATGTCAGCCAGCGAAGTTACTCGACGTGAAGATCAATCAGAAAACCTGAATGCAAATACCAGTGTTGCCGTTTCTTCCCTCTTTGAACTTGGAGTGGTTGGTTACTTCATCTTTCTGAATCAGAAGATACGGTCGTGGTAAATATAAAACAACACGCAGACATACCTAGCACAGAGGCTCTCTTCGTCTACACCACTGCCACATACTGCAGTTACGTCCAAACATGTCTGCCTTCTCTCCCTATCAGAGGGCAAGTTCTAAGGGCGGGATTTGTGTCCCATTAACTTTTGCAGCGCGCTCCACTCCAAGTCTTAGCAAACTAAGCATGTTTCACATGAATAAGTGCTATGGATTGCCAAAGGGTTCAGAAATTCTATGTGTTTAAAAATCCCTGTATTTTGGGACCAGCACTGTGGTATAGCGGGTAAAGCCGCCACCTGCAGTTCCAGCATCCCATATAGGTGCCAGTTCGTGTCTCAGCTGTTCCACTTCCAATCCAGCTCCCTGCTAATAGCCTGGGAATGAAAGACAGCCCCAGTGTTTCAGCCCCTGCACCCACGTGGGAAGATCCAGGTGGAGCTAATGCCTTCAGCCTGGCCCAGCCCCGGTAACTGCGGCCATCTGGAAGTGAACCAGCAGATGGAAGACCTCTCTCTCTCTCTCTCTCTCTCTCTCCCTCTGTCTCTCTCCATTTGTAACTCTGACTTCCTTTTTTTTTTTTTAAAGATTTATTTATTTATTTATTTTTAAAAGTTACATAGAGAAAGCAGAGGCAGAGAGAGAGGTCTTCCATCTGCTGGTTCACTCCCCAATTGGCCACAACGGCCGGAACTGCGCCAATCCAAAGCCAGGAGCCAAGAGCTTCTTCCGGGTCTCCCACGTGGGTGCAGGAGCCCAAGAACTTGGGCCATCTTCCACTGCTCTCCCAGGCCACAGCAGAGAGCTGGACCGGAAGACGAGCAGCTGGGACTAGAACCGGCATCCATATGGGATGCCAGCGCTTCAGGCCAGGGCGTTAACCCGCTGAGCCACAGCGCCGGCCCCCAACTCTGACTTTCAAATAAATAAATATTTTTTAAAAGTCCCTGCATCTGCCGGCGCCACGGCTCACTAGGCTAATCCTCCGCCTTGCGGCGCCGGCACACGGGGTTCTAGTCCCGCTCGGGGCGCCAGATCCTGTCCCGGTTGCCCCTCTTCCAGGCCAGCTCTCTGCTGTGGTCAGGGAGTGCAGTGGAGGATGGCCCAAGTGCTTGGGCCCTGCACCCCATGGGAGACCAGGAGAAGCACCTGGCTCCTGCCATCGGATCAGCGCGGTGCGCCGGCGCAGCGCTGGCCGCGGCAGCCATTGGAGGGTGAACCAATGGCAAAGGAAGACCTTTCTCTCTGTCTCTCTCTCTCACTGTCCACTCTGCCTGTCAAAAAAATTTTTAAAAAAAGTCCCTTCATCTTTTTAAAATTTTATCTGTTATACAAGTTTCATATTTCATATATACAGATCTGGGAACACAATGGTACTTCCCCTCCACCCTCCTTCCCGCCCACGCTCCAACCCTTCCTCCCCCTCCCTCTCAGATTCCCACTCATAATTTTTACAACGACCTATTTCCAGTATACTTAATGATCGTATAGTTAACCCTACTCTAAGTAAAAGAGTTCAACAGATAGTATGAAGAAAAAGAAACAAAACCAAACACTGTTCCTCAACAGAAGAGACAAGGGCTGGAAACAATCATTGGTCCTCAAAATGTCTATTTCACTCCTATACACTACATTTCAGGTACTCGGTTACCTCCAATCAGGGAAAACATATGGTATCTGTCTTCCAGGACTGGCTCATTTCACTAAGTATAATGGTTTCCAGTTGCTGCCATCTTGTTGCAAAAGACAGGATTTCTTTTTTTTTAACAGCTGAGCAGTACTCCATGGTGTCTGTATCCCATAATTTCTTTATGCAGTCAACAATTGACAGACATCTGAGCTGATTCCATATCTTAGCTGTTGTGAATTGTGCTGCAATGAACATGGGAGTACAGATAATTCTTTCATATGTTGATTTATTTTGGCTTGGGTAAATTCCCAGGAGAAATTCCTGTAGCTTAACAGTATTCAAGAATTACAGACAAGTAGGGAATATAAAGCATCACACGTAAAATACGGTCAACTCAGCTTCGGTATCTGTGTCCCTAGCAATCGTCAGAGCCGAGCGAGAACCGGGTGCCGTTCGTTTTTCAGTGTGTGTCTCCACCTGCTGTATAGACTGGACCGCAGCTGAAGCATTCCTGCTGCCAGCGCGTGGTCCCAGTTTCTGTCGCTGGGCAACCGGAGCTCTCTGCGATTGGGCGCCGCGATACGCGGCCGTGCTCTCGGACACCACTAGAGGGCGCGCCAGCGTTTCCTTCGGGGCACTCCAAGAGGGCAAGGGAGTGGAAGAAAAAGCCAACATGCCACCTGCTTCTTCCACTTGTCTCTAAATGGAAAAATACATGTGGGCATGTCCAGATCTGCATTTCGCATTCCCTTCATTAGTCATGCGATCGGTCAGCTCACCTTTCCTTTTGTTTGCTATTTCCTCTTTCGCCTTTGCCTCGTTAACAAATAAGCCTTTTTTTCCTCTCGGAGGCTTAACCCACAAAAACAAATAGAGATGAGGTCACACAGTAAAGACCGCAGGATTTCGTTGGTGAAGGTGGGGCAGCCGAGGTTGCACCTGAGTTTATTTTAAAATGAAATTTGTTTTTAAAAAAATGGGGAGGTGGGGGAGGCTCCATGAGCCTGATTTTTCATATTTGGCCACTTGTAAAGATGGGGAAGGGGACAGGAGTCTGCAGAAACAAAAACAAAAACAAAAACAAAAACAAAGACTGAGTGGGGGGGGGGAGGACAGGCGGATGCCGAGGGGTTGGGTTGTGCAGGGGGAGCCCTGGGCCCCCAGGCGTGGTCCGGGGCTCCAGCCCCAGCAGCACAGCCACTCCTCGCACACTTCCCTTTCCTCCTTTCACAGGAAAGAAGGGGGCCCTGGGTGGTGCTCTCCTTGACTGGGAGCCTTACTGAGTGAGAGAACACGGGGGTGGGGGGGGTTAGGAATGCAGGATGCATGTTGACGGTGAATCTGAGGAAAGACTGAGAGGAGAGAGCGGGCCCCACCCCGCCCCCCCCAACCCCCCCCCCCCCCCCCCCGCCCCGCTGCAGCACAGCAGGTGACGCATCAATATCTAAGCGCTGGGCCAGTCCCAGCTGGGCCACTTCCCATCCAACTCCCTTGCTAATGGGCCTGGGAAAGCAGTGGAAGATGGCCCCAGCGTTTGAGCCTCTGCACCCACGTGGGAGACCCGGATGAAGCTCCTGGCTGCTGGCTTCCACCTGGCCTGCATTTGGGGAGGGAACCAGTAGATGAAAGATCTTTCTCTCCCTCTCTCTCTCTTTCCCTTTCTCTCTCTCCCCACCAAATCCCGTGTGTGTATGTGTGTGCGTGCATGTGTGTGTTTCAAATACAAGAAAGAAAGAAAGAGAGCGAGCAAGCAAACCAACACATCAGCTATGACATCGGAAGATTCTTTACCAACCTGAGTGTGGAAACAGCACTCCCAGAGCCTCCCCTCTGGAACATTCCCTTTTCACATGGCCAGGGCTCTCGGATACTGCTCTGCCCTCTGCTCTACTGCCTGACAAGTGCAGGGGAAGAAGGCGTCTCAGCAGTCAACAAGAGATAGAGTCGAAAGGGCTGGATCAGTTGTGGGCAATCAGGGTACGGGTTCTGAAGAAGACATCTCCAACCCAAAATGCCAAGCTCACAGCACGCTCAAGAGCAGCTGACTCGAGCTGTCTGAGCAACGAGAACTACCTACCCCTGGGATCGCAATTCTGCTCTTCCATAGCAGGTGGAAGCAAGCTCTGCCGCCTAAGTTTGCGTTGGCTTGTTATGACTTTTGGAAAAGGCCACTCTATTTCACCTCCACAGTTGCAATTAGTCCCATCTCACAGCACCCTAATAACCAGCTGCGCTGAGGGTTCGGAGCCGTTACTGCTCTCTGACATGGTAATAGCCAATTAATTATTACTTACAAGGTTTCAATTACTTTTTATCTTAAATACTTCTGACAGTTCTCTCCAGATAATCACTAAAGAAGGAGTTTCCACCCTATTTGGCTCTTCCCGTAAAGCCAGCTCTAGTTAACTAGCTTGATTATAGTTGCTGACGACTGCTGATTTGCATGTAACAAATACATAAGCATTCACAAAACTGTACTTTAAATTTGTTGCATCTGCAGTTCCACAGGGGACCACCAGGGAACTAAATACTGTACTTGGGCGGTAATTCTGAGACTGAGTTCCAAAATCCAGATTTCTAGGCCTTAAGAATCTGAATCTTCCGAGATTGGAATTATGCCTTTAAAATTTTTTTATTGTGTGTGTGTGTGAGAGAGAGAGAGACAGAGACAGAGACAGAGAGACAGAGAGAGAGCTGCCATCTGCTGGTTCATTCGTCCAAACACCCACAATAGCCAGGGCTGTGCCAAGGCCAAAGCCTACAGCCAGGAACTCAACCCAAGTCTCCTATACAGGTAACAGAAAAACAATAGAGGGCTGGCACTGTGGCGTAGCAGGTAAAGCCACCGTCTGCGGTGCCAGCAACCATATGGGCTCCTGTTCAAAACCTGGCTGCTCCATTCCCAATCCAGCTTTCTGCTGTGGCCTGGGAAAGCAGTAGATGATGGTCCAAGTCCTTGGGCCCCTGCACCAGTCCAGCTCTGGCCATTGCAGCCATGTGGGGAGTGAACCAGTGGATGGAAGACCTCTCTCTCTCTCTCTCTCTCTCTGCCCATGCCTCTGTAACTCTGCCTTTCAAATTAATAAATAATTCTTTAAATTAAAAAAAGAAAGAAAGAAACACAATCTCTTGGACCATCATTGCTGCCTCCCAGAATGTCCACTAGCAGGGAGCTGGAGTCAGGAGCCGGACCCGGGTATCAAATCCATGCCCTCTGAAATGAGACTGGCATCCTAACTGCCAGGCCAAACATGACCCCCACCCCCACCATCTGCTTTTGTAAATTATGCATGAATCTGAGACAAGCTAAGTTAGACAACGTCAATATGATTCTTTTTTGATGGATAATAAGTTCCCTGAACTCCGTCTACAAAAGAAAATCTTTTAGAAAATGAAATCGTATTCGATCAAAAGCAGAGGGTGACTATCTCTATAAAACATGTCTACATCCAATAACTTCCCGGCGCCTCCACCAATCACTACCATCCCTTGGCTAGGCCATTGCCATAGACTCCGAACCAGTCCCCTTGTTCCATTTCCCTGGACTCAGTTCCCCACACAGCAGCTAGAGTAACTTTTTTTTTTTTTTGACAGGCAGAGTGGACAGTGAGAGAGAGAGAGAGAGAGACAGAGAGAAAGGTCTTCCTTTGCCGTTGGTTCACCCTCCAATGGCCACCCTGGCGCCGTGCTGCGGCCGGACACCACACTGATCCGAAGCCAGGAACCAGGTGCTTCTCCTGGTCTCCCATGGGGTGCAGGGCCCAAGCACTTGGGCTATCCTCCACTGCACTCCCAGGCCACAGCAGAGAGCTGGCCTGGAAGAGAGGCAACCGGGACAGAATCCGGTGCCCCGACTGGGACTAGAACCTGGTGTGCCGGTGCCGCAAGGCGGAGGATTAACCTATTGAGCCACGGGGCCGGCGCCAGAGTAACCTTGTAAGGAGGTAAATTCTGGGGCCAGAGTTGTGGTGCAGTAGGTTAACCTGCTACCTGGACACCACATGGCATATGAGTCTCGGCTGCTGCACTTCCCATCCAGCTCCCTGCTAATGTGCTTAGAGAATCAACAGAGGATGACCCAAGTCCTTAGGCCCCTGCCACCCAGATGGAATCCTGGCTCCTGGCTTTTGCCTGGCCCGGCTATGGCTGTCGCAGTCATTTGGGGAGTGACTCAGCAGATGGACAAGCCCTCTCTCTCTGTAACTTAGCCTTTCAAATAAATTCATGAATCTTTTTAAAAAAGGATAAGTTCTTGGGGGCTGGCGCTGTGGTGCAGTGGGTTAACGCCCTGGCCTGAAACGCCAGCATCCCATATGGGTGTTAGTTCAAGACCTGGCTGCTCCACTTCCGATCTATCGCTCTTCTGTGGCCTGGGAAAGCAGTAGAAGATGGCCCAAGTCCTTGGGCCCCTGCACATACATGGGAGACCTGGAAGAAGCTTCTGGCTTCTGGCTTCAGATTAGCTCAGCTCTGTCCGTTGCAGCCTACTGGGGAGTGAACCAGCGGATGGAAGGCCTCTCTCTTTCTCTCCTTCTCTCTGTCTGTAACTCTACCTATCAAATGAATAAATAAAATCTTTTTTAAAAAGTCCATGGCTTACAAAGTCCTACATAAACAGGCTTCAACCTGTTCTCCTAGCATCTTTAGCTCTCCTCCTTTGCTGTTCTTCAAGCAAACCTCAGGGCCTTTGAACAAGCTGTTCCCCAGCTCTTCCCCCAAGCCTTCATGGCTGGCTCCTCTTCACTTCTTTTAGCTGTCTGCTCACATACTGCCTCCTCGGAGAGGCTTTTCCTTACCCACGGGGACCCAGCGAGGATCTGAGAGATCAGAAAGAACCCTTCCCAAAACAGAGCACAGAACCTGCGGGTTGAATAAATAATAGAAAAATTTCACATGGATCTAGGTGCAGACTAAACCCCTCTCTTTATTATGTCTTTGGCTTTTACGGGAGCTTTCCATATACACTCAAATTTCACACAACCTACCCTTGTCTTGTCTCAAAGGAATGATTTCCAACAGGGGATGGGAAGGGCCACACCCTTCTGGAAAGGCCTCCAGAATTCTTAGCGACCAAGGGATGAACTACAGACTTCTTATAGTTCATCTTCATCTTCCCATTGTACCTTGCATGTGGGTACAGACTTAAACGAGCAGATCTGGCACTGTCTCTCCTGGAGCGGTAACACGGCTGCTTCCTGGAGCCCAAGTGTTCGGTGGGTGGCCCTATCGTGGCCACGAAGCTGCCCGTCAGGCATTGCAGCATTGCGGGGCAGAGAAGAGACAGAGAGCGTGGGTCGTCCATCCCCTCCGCCCCCTCCCTGAGGTTGGCAGTGGCTGCTTCCTCCAGCAGAGGGCGTAGCTGAGGTGGGCAGCCTGGCGCTCCCCTAGTCCTCTCCACCTCCCCTCTGCAGGTTCCCTTAACCCTGCCCACACTCTTTGTTAGTCCCTCTTCCGTCACTCCTTCTAAAAGAATGTTTCCATGTTTATTTTCTTATTTGAGATAGAGAGAGAGAGACAGAGAGAGAGAGAGAGAGAGAGCCCTTGTCAGCTGGTTCACTTCCCATTGCCTGCAGTGGCCCTGGGCTGAAGCCGAAAGACACGAGCTCTATTCCCGTTTCCCGCCTGGGTGGCCGGGTTCCTTGAGCCATCACCCGCTGTCTGCCAGGCTGCACATTAGTAGGCAGCTGGAATCAGAAGCCGGAGCCAGGGATCGAACAGAGGCTCCTCAATACGGGAAGTGGACATCTAAACCATCAGGCCAAACACCTACCCCCCACATCACTCCTTTTAGGTGAGCAATTTGCCTGCCACCTGCTCTCGGAGCAGTCTGTCTAATGAGGGGCGTGTCACTGATAAACCTAAGCTATTCCAGCGACTCTCTCTGAGCCTTTTCCTCCTGTCTCTGCTTTCCTTCCCCTCTTCCCGAGCTCTTCTCAACCACAACTTCAGGCGTGCTGACCTGACCCTCTGCTAAAGGCAGCACTCCAGGAAGTCTCCGTCTTCTGCAGCGCCCCACAGAAAAGGGGCGGTGGCTTTGAGTGCCTCTCAGAATACTTGTCTTTTAAGCACGGGGAGTTTAAAAAAGAATCGGCTACTAACTATTCTTTAAAACGACTCTCCCACAACCACAACACCTGTCACCCCGTTTATTCTCAGCACCCCATAAGCGACACTACTTTAGGCAAGACAGGTTGTGTGAGCATTTAACCAACAAATATCAGCAACTGCGAAGTCCAGAAATAGCCACAGCGAGGAGAGAGGATGACTCAGTCGGCCGGCCGGAGCCGCCCTGCCCAGGACCGGCCCTCCTTAATTACGGGACACTACACCGTCATCTCTGAGGTCACCCCTGGGCGTCACCTAACCAATACCATATGGCTGGTTTCCTTGGAGAGGGCGCTCTCTTCCTCCTCCTAGCTACCATTAGAAGTTAAAGTGCCTCGGGCGTTCGGTGGCGCCACTACGTCGCTGCTTAGGTTGCCTGTATCCCAGGCCAGCTTCCTGCACGTGTGCACCCTGCAAGGCGACAGCCTCCAGTACGTGGGTTCCTGCCACCCGTGTCGGGGATCAGGATTGAGTTTCAGGTGCCTGGCTTCAGTCCGACCCAGCCCTAGCTGTTGTGGGCCTTTGGGGGAGTAAACCAGCACGTGGAAGCTTCTCTCTCTCCCTCTCTCTCTCTCTCTCTCTCTCTCTACCTTTTACATAAATGTCGGAAATTTTTAAAAAGAAGCACAGTGTCTAGGCCGAGAACTCTCCTGTTAGCCTTGTGCTCAGCAATGAACCCCTTTCTGAGGCTGGCCAGTGCTCAGGCTGTTTTCTGGTTCAAGTCCTGGTCGACAGCCTCAGCTTGCAGGCCCTCAGATAATATCCCTTCGCCGCACTGGCTTTTCATCCTCTCTAATGACCAGTAAACCTTGCCTAGCTTCCAGGCTGTCACCAGGGTAAAGTCCATCTGGGCAACTACAGGACGCACTGAGAAAGGCAAAGTATAGTCACAGAAGAAAGGCCAGTGGCTTCCAGGAGTTCAGGGATGAATCGGTGGAGCACAGGGCATTTTTAAAAATTATTTATTTGAAGGCCGGCGCCGCGGCTCACTAGGCTAATCCTCCGACTAGCGGCGCCGGCACACCGGGTTCTAGTCCCGGTCGGGGCGCCGGATTCTGTCCCGGTTGCCCCTCTTCCAGGCCAGCTCTCTGCTGTGGCCAGGGAGTGCAGTGGAGGATGGCCCAAGTGCTTGGGCCCTGCACCCCATGGGAGACCAGGAAAAGCACCTGGCTCCTGGCTCCTGCCATCGGATCAGCGTGGTGAGCCGGCCGCAGCGCGCCGGCCACAGCCATTGGAGGGTGAACCAACGGCAAAGGAAGACCTTTCTCTCTGTCTCTCTCTCTCTCACTGTCCACTCTGCCTGTCAAAAAAAATAAAAAATAAAAAATAATTTATTTGAGAGACAGAATTACAGACAGTGAGAGGGAGAGACAGAAAGAGGTCTTCCATCTGCTGGTTCACTCCCCAAATGGCTGCAATGACCAGAGCTGAACCAATCCGGAGCCAGGAGCCAAGAGCTTCTTACGGGTCTTCCACATGGGTGCAGGGGCCCAAGTACTGGGGCCTTCTTCCACTGCTTTCCTAGGCCATTAACAGAGAGCTGGACAGGAAGTAGAGTAGCCAGGACTCGAACCAAAGCCCATATGGGATGCTGGTGCTGCAAGCAGATGTTTAGCCTCCTATGCTACAGCACTGGCCCCACAGGGCATTCTAAAGGCAGTGCAGCTAACTCTGTGGAATTGTATTGGTCAATATACAGAACTCTGCAACACAAAGAAAGACAGCAGTGTAAACCAGGGATGGAACTGAACACTAATGTACCCATGCTGATCCATCAATCATAACAAATACACCACACTAATAGGAGACATTAATAGAAGGAACTGGGGAAATGAAGGGATGGATCTCAGGCCCTCCAACACAGCCAACACAGAAGGGAGGCTGCGGTTTCTTTTTATTATTTATTATTTATTTATTTCATTTTAAGTAGAAGAGACAGAGAGAGATCTTCCATCTGCTGATTCACTCCCCAAATGCCCACAACAGCCAGGGCTGTTGCACCACTACTCCCTCTTCAAAATTGCCCAGGAAGGTGGGCTACACCATATCCTTTCACACTGTTCCCTGTGATTGTCGGCCAGCCCAACCTCTCTCTGCCCAATGTTCACTGCTTCTGTTTCATTATGGTCACATTATTTTGGAGGTGAAAATCTATGAGAAGATTTAGGTCAGGGTCAAGTTCAGGTCGTCTGGGAAGGAAACCAATTCCTTCTTTGAAGCCAGAGAATGAAGTAGATTTGTTAGCAGGCCTGGGGGCTGTGAAGGTGGCTGTGCTGGGGCCTTCCAAAGATTGCTAAGGCTCCCATACCCTGGAAAGTGGGCATTGTAAAATAACAGAGGCGGGGAGAGGATCAGTGGGGTCAGAAACAGGGAGTTGCAAATAACCACAGAGCAGGGGTCCCCACCCGAGCGGGGGGAAGCTGGTCCTCAAGTGAGATGAGCTAATTCCAGCCAATTTCTTCCTGGGTGATGGTGGTCGGCTGCCTTCCCTCACCTGCATCCTGCATGCACTTTTGACAAGAATCTTCAAAGCTGGTCACAAAGACCCTCAGTGTTCACTGCACAAAGATTGTTGAACTCTGTTCTGGGAGCTATTAATAGGCTTGCTCTGAAGAGGGAAGTTCCCTGGTGGGAGAAGGAGGAAGTGCAGCCTAGGATGGGCCCCTTTGTGAAGTTACGAAGCACATTCAAAGTGAAGGCTGGGGCAGGCGGCAGCAGGAAGGAATCATCCAGCTTCGCTTAACCCCAGCATCTCCCAGATGCCTTTGGGCACTGGGCACTTTCACAGAAGGCTTAGCGGCCTTTCCTTGAGTATCAGCAAAGAACAAGCTGATTCTGAAAACGGAAGTAATGGCGGAAGTCACAGCCGCCCTGACCTGATTGTGATGATTGTGAAAGAGCCATTCTGGGCAGATGACCTCATGTCAGCAGTTGCCCTACCTGTCCAGAGGTGTGTACAGTGCCCTCTCCATGGGGTGACAATACATGTGATTGTCCACACCCTGTGTCCACGGTTCACATCCAATTTGATGGGTGTTGGTATCACTGGTTAGGTATTAAAAGGATTCCCAGCCAAGGAGTATGCAGGGGTTAGCTTTAGGGTTTTTTTTTTTTTTTTTAAGATGTATTTATTTGTCTGAAAGGAGGAGTTACAGATAGGCAGAGGCAAAGGCAGAGAGAGAGAAGTCTTCCATCTGCTGGTTCATTCCTCAAATGGCCGCAACGGCCAGAGCTGCGCCAACCCGAAGCCAGGAGCCAGGAGCTTCTTCTGGGTCTCCCACATGGGTGCAGGGGCCCAAGGACTTGGGCCATCTTCTGCTGCTTTCCCAGGCCAAAGCAGAGAGCTGGATAGGAAGTGAAGCAGTCGGGTCTTGAACTGGTGCCCTGCCGGCACTGCAGGTGGCAGCTTTACCTGCTACGCCACAGCGCCAGCCCCAGCTCTAGATTCTTAGACAGTACTATTATAAACTGGAAATAAGGAGAAACAGATGTCAGAAAAGAGAATCAGAACAAAGAACAGAGTGGTTTAAGGAAATGAAGAAAAACAAGCTGTGAATTTGACATCCTTGCCTCCCTCCCACTCACTACCTGAATTTGTAGACAGAAGCATCTGTGTATTTGGGGACCAACATCCCTAATTATGGTACTTGGAATTTAAGCCAGTTTGAATACTAATAGAATAGACAGCATTTGCACATAAAAGGAGGGTGAAACAGACCATGAGAAACATTTCTTCGCTTCATAGAACTCCAAATGAGCAGGGAAGCTTGGCTCTTTGGAATCTAATAGTTGAGGTCATTTTTCAAAACTACTCCCGGTTTTAGGGCACAGTAGGTCTTAGTCACACCCAGTGGGCTTAGCTAGGGAATGTGACTAAAACAACCACTAGGTTTCCCACAGAGCATGAGAGCATGTCCTGTCTTGGGACATGCACGCCCCCACGCAGAGTGGGCCCTGCACCTGTCCACTCTTGGTGCTGGCCCTGTAGGGGAGCAGAGCCAGGAGGAAGGCCTGCTATGGGCAGAATGAGGCTGGGCTGCCTGGAATGAGCCACTCCCTCCGAGAGTCTAAATGAGGATGAAGAATTTCTGCACAAGCCAGAGGCCAAAACCTATCCGAGAATAGAAGTGGAAGGGACAGGGGCTTTGTAAGCAATTCCAATTCGAACAATTGTTTCTAAGGAGGCTTCGTCTCCCTGGAGAACTCTGACTTTCTTGCACACAAAGGCATTCAATAAAGCTGGTTGTGTAAGTGCTGAGTCTGAATGCAGAGAACAATAAGCTAGGACTCAAGTGTAAGTGGCCCCAGGAGGGAGAGGCACCTCAGAAGCCGGAGGTGCCTCCAGAGAACATTAAGGCACCCCAACAAGGCCAAGGTCCAAATACAAAGACCACACTGAGTAGTGGTGATGAGCATTGGCTTTGCATAAGATAGACAAGTTAGAGTCTAGCCTCACTCTTGGCTGTGCGACCTAGAGCGAGTTCCTGAACCTTGCTGAGCCCCAGTTTCCTTAACTATAATGTGAGACCAAGAACCTCTAATTCGGGGCCAGAGCTGTGGCCTCATAAGTAAAGCTGCTGCCTGCGATGCCAGCATCCCATATGGGTGCCAGTTCAAGTTCTGGCTGCTACACTTCCAATCCAGCTTCCTGCTAATACACCTGGGAAAGCAGTGGAAGATGGCCCAGGTCCTTGGACCCCTGCACCCACATGAGAGACCCTGATGAAACTCCTGGCTCCTGGCTTTGGCCTGGCCCAGTCCTGATTGTTATGGCCACTGGGGAGTAAACCAGCAGATAGAAGACCTTTCTCTCGCCCTCTCTCTGTCACTCTGACTTTCAAAAATAATAAAATAAATCCCTTAAAAAAAGAACATCTTATTCATATGGGGATTAAATACAATAATACATAAAATAAAACCAACACTGAGCCTGGTGCACAATGAACTGCCCCATATGTTGCCGTCAGTGTAAGAATCGAATTTCCCTCCAGGATTGAGTTAGGAGATATTGGGAGAGTAGACAAGCAGGTAGAAGTGTGGAGGAAAGAAAGCAAGTGAAACTCTCCTCTGGCCTGACCCAGTGTGGAAGGAGACCATCTCAGCAGGGTTGCACCGGGTCCACTGAGCTGGTCGTCCACCCATATTTATGAAGGGGTGTTTATGCCTTCAGCATGACATTGAACTGCTATGCCCAGAAGGTGCCAGGGGAAAGGTAAGGATGGGAGGTGACAGAATTGTGGAGAGGTGGTTTGCCTTGCAGAAATAGACCAGTTTTTGCTCAGTGTCACACTGTTGTTTTTGTCATGAAGCTAGCATTTTATGATCATTCTTTGACTCGCATTATAACTTTAAGTAAGTTCCCGGTAGTCTCCATGTCTTCCAATGCGTTCCTAGACACAGGGTCAGAAAATCAAAGGCATGAAGCCCAGCTCTCTCCGTACGTCTGCTGGGCTACAGGAAACACAGACCAGGGTCCCTCTCCAAGCATGGCTGTCCCCTGTTGCCCAGTTCCCTTGGTTGCTCTGGGCCATTCAGCTGCTCCCTGGCAACACACAAGAACAGTTTTATAAAACACAGCTAAAAGATCAGCGCAATGGTTTTGAACGCATTTGCTTGCTAATGGGAATTTTTACAAGAGGGAAATAAAGGGGAAATTAGTTCGAATTTCCCTAGACAGATGTTTTAAAGAAATCTAAGCCTTCCAAAATGCTACAAAAAGCTTTTCTAAATTCTGAGGAAGAAGCAAAATTGTTGTTAGTTAAATGCCGAATGTTTCTTATCACCAATACATTAGTTTTAGAGTGAATTTACACCACAGTGGAGTTGCATTTTCATGTAATACTGCCAGTACATTTTAGCAATCACTAGGGTCCCTGCTGTAACCAAAGGAGCAAGGGAGTAGGTCCCTTCTCTAGAAGCTACTAAGTACCTCTTAGTGCTTTTTAAAATAACTTAGAAACTTACATTGTCATATCTTGTAATTACATTGTTTGGGTATTTGGCCAAATATCTCTGACCAAGAAATGTAATTTTTGATTAGTACACTGCTGAGTATGTAATGACGCAGTTTCTAAAGTTCACAGGGCCAGAAACCTGCGGGCAGAGGAGATGACCTTTCCACTTACCCAGGAGGGTCAAAGCTAACTCAGTTGTTCCCACCCATAGCTCATGAATGAGAGAGAAAGGAGATGGGGTGTTTGCTTATGTGTCTGTATAAAGTAGCATCAGATTAACAGAACAAAAGAGGGGGTTGTCTTATTGTTCAACAGTGCATTTAAAAAAAAACCGCATGGGGCCAGCGCTGTAGCATAGCCAATGAAGTCGCGCCTGTGGTGCCAGCATCCCATGGACGCCGGTTCGAGTTCCGGCTGCTCCACTTCCACTCCAGTTCTCTGCTATGGCCTGGGAAGGCACTGCAGGATGGCCCAAGTCCTTGGGCCCCTGCACCCGGGTGGGAAGACCTGGAGGAGACTCCTGGCTCCGGGCTTCAGATTAGCCAACTGGGGAGTGAACCACAGGATGGAGGACCTCTCTCTCTCTCTCTCTGCCTCTCCTCTCTCTGTGTGTAACTCTTTCAAATAAATAAAATAAATCTTTAAAAAAAATGCATTCTTGATGACATTATTTCCACTTCGAAACACATGGGTGGATTTGGAATCCTAGAACTGCACGATATGGTGGGATGGGGAATGCAAACTCACCAGAAAACTGCTTCGCTTCGGCTGATTACTGAATGACAGTATTCGCTGTAGTGTTTGCTGTCGGCTAGCTTATACACCTACTCGGTTCTTCAGTTCAGGACCACAGCTTTAATGCAATCACTTTAGAGAGATCACACATCAAGAAACATTTATTTCCATATTCCCAAACATTCATATTTAATAGAAGAGTCTATGCAAACAATGAACATTTAGACAACAGCTACACATCTCCCCATCCAAGAGACTAAAGGTGCCACGAAGCGAGCTCTCCAAGCGAAGACTGCAGTAATTACAAGTTGTTCTGCAGTCCCCAAGGAAATCATTACTTCACTTTTTCAGGAGAAATGTATTTATACAGCATGAACGCCATCTGCATTCTAATTCTGTTATTTCTCAAAAATACGCGTAGGCTGTTTTTTTAAAAACAAGTCCAGGAAATGACAGTCTGAAAGGGCCTGAAATTAGAAGTTTTCAGACTATTATCGAGAATGTTCAATATTAATATTCTATGTTCTACAACTGATCTCACTCACTTTGAGCCATTGAATGGGAGCCTCTGAGACGCTTCCCCAACCTAAACTGCCAGTGGCACCGCAAACACATCTCAGCACGTGTTTGTCTTAAGTAGACAGTGATTCTCACCTGTGCACTTAAATACAAACCAGAAGTGAGTCCCGGGGACCCTCGGCACTCCAGGAATGACTCAGCATGGATTAGGAACGCCTTGGAGGAAACCCAGGTGAATGTGAGACAGCAAATGTGGGTCGAGGCAGCACTCAGGTGATGGACCACCGAGAAAGTTCTTTCCCCCATTTGCCTATTGTTATATATGCTTGATTTGTGAAGTGTGTGACAGCTCAGTATGGATGCCATCTTCCGTAGGAACCTGTATCTTAGTGTTGATTTCCAAAGGCCCAAAGGCCAACTCGTTTACTTGGGACAGCTACCAAGAATGGCCTTTTTTTTTTTTTTTTAATTTGACAGGTAGAGTTATAGATAGAGAGAGAGTCAGAGAGAAAGATCTTCCTTCCGTTGGTTCACCCCCCAAATGGCCACTACGGCCGGTACGCTGCACTGATCCGAAGCCAGGAGCCAGGTGCGTCTCCTGGTCTCCCACATAAATGCAGGGACCCAAGCACTTGGGCCATCCTCCACTGCACTCCCCGGCCACAGCAGAGAGCTGGACTGGAAGAAGAGCAACCAGGACAGAACCTGGTGCCCATATGGGATGCCGGCGCCACAGGTGGAGGATTAACCAAGTGAGCCACGGCACCGGCCCCAAGAATGGCCTTTTAAATACTGGAGTTTCCCAGGGATTTTTCCTCATTCTTTGATTTTCTTACATTACACAGTGGGCCCTCCATGTCCATGGATTCTGCATCAGCACATTCAACCAAGCCTGGATCAAAAGATATTTGGAGAAAGAAATTGCCCCTGTACTGAGCATGTAAACTTTTCCTTGTCCTTACTCCTTAAACAACACAGCATTGCAACTATTTTATGTTACGTTTACGTTGTACTAGGTGTTATAAGCAATCTAGAAGTGATTTAAAGTGTATGGGAGGATGTGCCTAGATTTTATGCAAACACTATACCATTTTATGTAAGGCACTTAGCACCTACAGATTTTAGTACCCACAGGAATCCTGGAACTGAGCCCACACAAATAGTGAGGGAGGGGCAGGCATTTGGCGCAGTGGTTAAAACTCCACAGCCCATAGTAGGGTGCCTGGGTTCATCCTAGCCCCGGCTTCACTCCCAATTCCAACTTCCCACTAGTGTATGCTCTGGGAGGCGGCAGGTGGTGGCTTAAGATGCTGGGGTTCTTCCATCCAGGTTGGAAAACCTAGATTGAATTCCTAGTTTCCAGTTTCAACTGCTCCAGCCCCAGCTGTTGTGGGCATTTGAGGAATGAATTAGCAGATGGGAATTCTCTCTCTCTCTGCCTTTCAGATAAATAAATAATGCTTTATTTAATTCTGAGGAACAATTCTACATTCTCCCTTAGTCTCTCTCTTTGTCTCTCTCTCTCTCTGCCTTTCAAATAAATAAATAATGCTTTATTTAATTCTGAGGGACAATTGTACGTTCTCCCTTAGTAATCCTATCTGTTCCCCCTGAATAATCTCATCCAAGTTCCAATTATCCAGCCACCTGATGGACCCACTGCTCACCCAACAGGCCCCTCGTATTCAGCAGTGACCTTCACCTCTCCCCAAACCCTCCCCTTCCTGTGTCCACCACTGCAATGTACAGCACCTCCAACCAGGAGAGCACCTGAGCCAGGCACACCTGAATATCACCTCTGATTTCGTACCAAACCCATCTCTTTTTTTAAAGATTTATTTATTTATTTATTTATTTGAAAGGCAGAGGGAGGGAGGGAGGGAGGGACAAGGAGAGAGAGAATCTTCCATCTGCTGGTTTACTCCCCAGATGATCACAATGACCACGGTTGGGCCAGGCCAAAGCCAGGAGCCAGGAGCTTCCTCCCAGTGTCCCATGTGGGTGCAGGGGCCCAAGCACTCAGGTCATCCTCTACTGCTTTCCCAGGCACATTAGCAGGAAGCTGGATTAGAAGCAAAAGGCCAGGACTCAAACTGGCGTCCATATAGGATGCCAGTGTTGCAGATGGCAGCTTTACTGGCTGCACCACAGCGCCATCTTAATTTCTCTTGAGCACTCCCCTCCACCTATTGCCACTAAGCTGGACAGAGAGGCCACCACCCTCTCAAACCCACACGGAATCACAGTCTTCCCAATTGTAATGCTAAGAATCTCAAAAGCACTGGCAAGTTCAAAGGCTCAGCTCTGACCTTTCTTAACCTCCTGCTCAAAACCTGCTCCCATTCTCCATCCATGGCCAAATTCTTCTGTGGCAAAAAAGGCCTTTCTTGATATACTACCAATTTTGCACCATCACCTCACCCTGGGACTCCATGGTCGAGTTTCTGGGTTTCTTAAAGCCCCAGGTCTTCCTGGCCTTTTTGACAGGTTTTTGCTCCAGTCTAGAACACCTGTCCCCAACATTCCTTAAACTCACATCCCCGCACCTGGCCAAATCTTAGTACTCTCAGGTCTCAGTGTAGACAGAGAGGTGATGAGGAGGCCCTCTCACAGTTTTATATAGCACAAATATCAGAGCATGCAAGCCACTCCCTGTTCATTTCATTCTTTCCCCTGCTAGACTACAAACTCCTTGAAGACAGAGATTTAATCTTATTCACAGGTATAACATAGCACCTGGCACAAAACCAGTGTTCTGTCATTGAACTAAAATTTATTTCTCCTATGGCTTTTTCTTAAGTTTTGGCAGCTATGATTGGAAGTTAGAAGACAACATAAATGAACAAATAGCAAATAAACGAAAATCTGCCTGCACCATTTGATCAAGTCATTTTCTGCAGGTAGATTTTTCCCTATTTGGGGGGACAACGGAATATATTAGTATTTCATAGCACTAGAGAAGCAGAACCTCAGCTCTCAGGTAGCACAATACCTGGCGGAGCTTGGTGTCCTCTGTGTAGGAAAACACTCTTGGGCTGCTTGGAAGTGCAGGGTTATTCATTGGTTACTCTCATTGCAAAGACCAAAAACCCATCTTAGTTAACTTGAACCTC
Organism: Oryctolagus cuniculus; assembly: GCF_051225735.1. Taxonomy (NCBI): domain Eukaryota; kingdom Metazoa; phylum Chordata; class Mammalia; order Lagomorpha; family Leporidae; genus Oryctolagus; species Oryctolagus cuniculus. Next base: position 82,835,165 of record NC_142880.1, read on the forward strand.
CATAATCCCCCCTACCAAAAAAACGTGATTAGTTCATGGACTCCAAAGAAGGATTGAATAACCACTGCAGAGCCAGGAAAGCCACACGGTTAAGACTGAGCCAGGACTCAGAACCAAGACACAAGAGCGCCGAGTCTGCGACTGTCCTGCAGCTCCATTGTCTGCAAAAAGCTGATACTCCCCAGAGTTCTCTCCACGTGGTTGTTACTGATCCTAGGTCCTTTGGAGCGCTTGCCAATGGAAATTGACAGGAGGTCTATGTGTAACCCAGACAGGGTTTACTGGGGCTTCTGCTGGGGCACAAGGGAGACAGCAGGTGAGATGCTTTGCTCCCTGGCTCCCCAGTGGCAGCTGAACAGGTGCTTTCTTGGGAGGGGGAGGCACGGCACCTCCCCCTTGGCTCACAGTTCTTCGGTTTGCACCAGACTGGAGTTCTGGCTGTGCACACGACACTTCAGCCAGCACCTGGCTCAGGGCTCTGCAGAGGAGCTGCTGGCTTTTTGCACATGACATGCTTACGATGGCAGTGCTGCTCATGACCACCACCCAGAGAAGGTCATATGCTGGCCACACTGGGCTATTCTGGGCACTCTGGCAAGCCCGGTTAGTGCTTAGCTGGGCAGCAAGGAGTCTCTTGCAGATAGGGTCTGGAGGTTCCTTGCTTCTGATTGGTGTGAAGCTGAAGCTGGATACGTGGTTAGGTCAGTAAATGGACCCAGGTCAGACTGGGAGGGGCTTGATTTAGTGAGTCTGTTTCTATCCTGTCTCGTAACTAGAAACACCACTGCATTATTTTCTAGGGCTGCTATAATCACCTACCAAAAACTGGGTGACTTAACAAAACAGAAATGTGGGGCAGGCATTATGGCCCAGGGGGCTCACTTGCCACTTGAGATGCCCACATTTCATATCTCAGTGCCTGGTTCCAGTCCCCACCACTCTGCCTCCCAGCCAGCTCTGCTAATGTGCCTGAGAAGCAGCGGAGAATGGCTCAAGTATCTGAGTTCCTGCCACACCAACATGGAAGACCCAGATGGAGTTCCTGGCTCCTGGCCTCAGCCTGTCCCAGCCCTAGCTGTTGTGACCATTGGGGATTGAACCAATTAATTCTCTCTCTCTTCTGCCACCCCCCCACCCCGCCTCGCTGTCACCCTTAAACAAAAAAACCAGAAATGTACTGTTTCACAGTTCTGGAGGTTGGAAGTTGCAAACCAATGTGTCAGCAGGGCTGTGCTTTCTCCAATGGCTGTAGGGAGAGACTCCTCCCTGGCCTCATCTAGCTCGGGTGGTTGCCAGCAATCCCTGTCATTCCTTGGCTAATAGATGCATCACTCTTGTCACATGGCCATCTTCTCCCTGTGGGTCTTCACGTGATCTTTCTTTGTTTCTTTTATTTTTCTTTTTTAAGATTTATTTATTTACTTGAAAGGCAGAGAGGCAGAGAGAGAGAGAGAGAGAGAGGGAGAGAAAGACAGAGAGAGGTCTTCCATCCACTGGTTCACTCCCCAGACGACCGCAATGGCTGGAGCTGTGCCGATCTGAAGCCAGGAGCTTCTTCCAGGTCTCCCACGCAGATGCAGGGGCCCAAGGACTTGGACCATCTTCTACTGCTTTCCTAGGCCATAGCAGAGAGCTGGATTGGAAGTGGAGCAGCCGGGACTCCAACTGGTGCCCATAGGGGATGCTGGCACTGCAGGCGGAGGCTTTACCTGCTACGCCACAGTGGCAGCCCCCCTTCTGTGTTTCTATCTGTGTCCAAGTTTCTCCTTTTATGATGAAGGAGTCTTATTGATTAGGGTCCACTCTAATGATTTCATATTAATTTGATGGCCTCTATAAAGACCCTATTTCCAAATGAGGTCACACTCTGAGCTACAAAGAGTTAGAACTTCAGCATATCATTTTCTTAAAAAAAAAAAAAAAAGATTTATTTATTTATCTGAAAAGCAGAGTTACATATGTAAGAGTTGGAGTCCCTAGCTTGCTGAATGCCGGTTTCACTTGCTTGCTGTGGGGAGCAACTGGGAGCAACTCGGACTAGACTAAGTTACTGGAATTAAGACTTATTCTATGCATCTGCTTTCCCACAATATGGCGCTGAGAAGGGAAACAGCTTCTACACAGCTGCCTCCAGTTCAACCAATAAACTGTGGGACCTGCTCCTGATTGGAGGAGAGCAGCGTACTCGGCGTGTGGGTAGCAGAGTTGGGATTGGTGGAAGAGGACTATAAAGGAGGAGAGAGACGGCATGCACCAGGAACATCTAAGGGGAACATCTACCTGAAGGAACAGCTGAGCAGCCCCCGAGAGAGCCGGCCGGCGGTGTGCCGCTCCCCCGCGGAAGTGGGGAATGTGGCAGGGGGAACCGCCCTTCCACGGAGGTGGAAGGGTCGGCAGCCAACCCGGGAAGAACCAGCAGCAAACCCGGGGAGGGCCGAGCAGACAAAAGAACAACACAGGGTCCTGTGTCGTTCCTCCGTGAAGAGGGGGAGCGACAGCTTGCCTGCTGCAGGGTCATGACAGGCCTCATCCTGGACCAGCCAAGGAGGCAGGCCAGTCCTTGAGAACAAAGAAAGTGTGCTCCCCTGGGATTTAGGGCCTTTCGCCCCCCACCAACTCTCCTGGAATTTATGGCCCAATGCTTCCCGCCAGTTCCTCCCCTCCCTTTTGCCATCTCCTTTGTGTGGCCTTCCCGCCACATGAGCCACATAACATATATAGTCTTTACGTTTAAATGAACCAATGAACATGTTAGGTCCTCATACCTTGCCATACAGAGAATAAGAAGGTAACCTATACACGAGATGACTCTTACAAGAGTGCACCCTTATAAGTGTGAGGCTATAAAAACCTCTCTTATGCAAACGAGAGGGCCTTTTGCCTGTGCACTGCTAAAGGGCTGTGTGCAGGTAGGGGTCCCAGCCGGCTGGTAACAAATAAACCTCTGCTTTTGCATCCGGGACTGTGCCTTGTGCATTGATTGGGAAATTCGGACACAACACAGAGAGGCAGAGGCAGAGAGGGGCAGAGGTCTCCCATCTGCTGGTTCACTCACCAGATGGCCGCAATAGCCAGAGCTGCACCGATCTGAAGCCAGGAGCCAGGAGCTTCTTCCAGGTCTCCCACGCAGGTACAGGGGCTCAAGAACTTGGGCCATCTTCTACTGTTTTCCTAGGAAACAGCAGAGAGCTGGACTGGAAGTGGAGCAGCTGGGACTCAAACTGGCACCCATGTGGGATGCTGGCACTGCAGGCGGCAGCTTTACCCACTACACCATGGTGCTGGCCCCTCAAAATACCTTTTGAGGGGGAAGAGAATACAATCTACTATAACCAACGACAATTTCCAGTATTTGCATCTCTTGTTTCCTCCACCAGAGGAAATCTCAGAAGTCCTTGAACTAAGCTGGGTGGGATCCCCCCTTCCCGGCCAATGCACTCAGATGAGGGCAGCAGAGTCTGTTTCTGGAGTAACCTACAAATGAAGAAAGCCACAGGAAAGGGGTGGCGTGGAACAGGTGCACCCACATCCACTTCACCTCTAGTGGTAAGAGGACAGGTTAGTGTAAGAAGATAGAGACGCAGGTATCACAGCAGAATGACTGGGAAGCAAGGAGGGTGCTAGGAAAAGATCAGAAAAGGAGAACCAACCATTATTTACCAATGTCTTCTTGACTGTGGGGAGCAACTCGGACTAGACTAAGTTACTGGAATTAAGACTTATTCTATGCATCTGCTCTCCCACAATATGGCGCTGAGAAGGGAGAAACAGCTTTTACACAGCTGCCTCCAGTTCAACCAATAAGCAGCAGGACCTGCTCCTGATTGGAGGAGAGCAGCGTACTCGGCGTGTGGGTAGCAGAGTTGGGATTGGTGGAAGAGGACTATAAAGGAGGAGAGAGACAACATGCACCAGGAACATCTAAGAGGAACACCTGTGCAGCCCCCGAGAGAGCCGGCCGGCGGTGTGCCGCTCCCCCACAGAAGTGGGGAAAGTGGCTAGGGGGAACCGCCCTTCCATGGAGGTGGAAGGGTCGGTAGCCAACCCGGGAAGAACCAGCAGCAAACCCGGGGAGGGCCGAGCAGACAAAAGAACAGCGCAGGGTCCTGTGTCGTTCCTCCATGAAGAGGGGGAGCGACATTGACTATCACACAGTCAAAGGTTTTGTACTATTTGCTTTGGCTACAAACGAGGTATATTATTTTTCCTTTTCAGAGTGTCTGGTCTACCAATTTTTTTTCCAGGCAGAGTTAGACAATGAGAGAGAGAGATAGAAAGATCTTCCTTCTGTTGGCTCACCCCCAAATGGCCGTTACAGCCGGCACTGCGCCTGTCCAAAGCCTGGTCTCCCATGTGGATTCAGGGCCCAAGCACCTGGGCCATCCTCCACTGCCCTCCTGGGCCACAGCAGAGAGCTGGCCTGGAAGAGGAGCAACCGAGACAGAATCCGGTGCCCTGACCGGGACTAGAACCTAGAGTACCGGCGCCACAGACAGAGGATTAGCCTCGTGAGCCGCAGCGCCGGCCCCAATTTTTCTCCTAATGGACAGCATTTTATTACATACCTTTGTACGTAACTTCTTTCATTTTCCTGAGGTGACAGCATATAGAAAAAAAATCAGTAAAAACTGTGACAACATTGTGACACCACAAATTTCTTTTTTAACATTATGAACTATGATTCAATGGGGACAAAGATGACTCAGATTTTTCTTCTGAAATGTCAATGTGACTATTAACATATATTGGGACTGTTCTAAGTGTTAAATTTATTTGCTCCAAAATAAAACTGGGCAAGTCTATTTTGGATACCACTTAAAGTACACCATAGGGGCCGGCTCTGGGGCGTACCGGGTAAAGCCACCACCTATGGTGCCGGCATCCCATATGGAATTTGAGTCCTAGCTGTCCACTTCCAATCCTGCTCTCTGCTGTGGCCTGGGAAAGCAGCAGAAGATGGTCCAAGTCCTTGGACCCCTGCACCACGTGGGAGACCCGGAAGAATTTTCTGGCTCCTGGCTTCGGATCTGCGCAGCTCCAGCCACTGTGGCCAATTGGGGAATGAACCAGAGGATGGAAGACTCTCTCTCTCTCTCTCTCTCTGCCTCTCCTTTTCTCTCTGTGTAACTCTGACTTTCAAATAAATAAATAAATCTTAAAAAAATAAAGTACACCATAAAAATACTGTATTCTGATGTATTCTTTTCAACTATTAAAAAATAGCACTTGCTCACTAAGGACAGTTTGGATACATCTATGAAAGAGTGCTTAAAATTTAATATCACCAGGCCGGCGCCGTGGCTCACTAGGCTAATCCTCCACCTAGCGGTGCCGGCACACAGGGTTGTAGTCCCGGTCGGGGCGCCGGATTCTGTCCCGGTTGCCCCTCTTTCAGGCCAGCTCTCTGCTTGGCCAGGGAGTGCAGTGGAGGATGGCCCAAGTGCTTGGGCCCTGCACCCCATGGGAGACCAGGAGAAGTACCTGGTTCCTGCCATTGGATCAGCGCGGTGCACCGGCCGCAGCGCGCGGGCCGCGGCAGCCATTGGAGGGTGAACCAACTGCAAAAAGGAAGACCTTTCTGTCTGTCTCTCTCTCTCTCACTGTCCACTCTGCCTGTAAAAAAAAAAAAATTAATATCACCTATAATCCCACCATTAATCAGGTAACATTTTAATATCTTTACTTTGTTATTTCTCCACATATATAAATACATCTTTTAAATTTCACAAAGCTACCCTATTATACAGTTTTATAACCCAGTTTTTTGTTTGTTTGTTTTACATTTATCATAAGCATTTTTCCCAGGTATGGAAAATATCATTTTAATGACAGCATATAATATACATATATATATATGAAGCTATTATTTTATTTTTGGATACATATACCGCTTAGTGTACAGTCTTTTTGATATAAGTATGTCCCAAACACTTCTCTGGACAACTTTATTATAAGCACCACTGATCACCTTTAGAAGAGATGTAAAGTTTCAGCAATCACCAAGCAAATTTCAATGAACTCCAACAGTCAGCCTCTAAAACAAGACAAGATGCAAGTCATCGTAAGAAACTTCCCAGAATGTGTATAACATTAGTAAGCATATCTGATTCTGAACTCAAACTTTCTCATGTGTGGAATATACATTATTCAAGCCCTTTGCTTCCCTTGAAATCTTTTTGGAATTCCATCCCTTGCTAATAAATACTTGCAGATTCAGAGAAGGAACTGATACATGAGCTGTTCTTTGTAGCTGGGTGGGGTTGAAATGCCACACATTCTATCTCTGTTCTAGAGCTGCTAATCCAAGTTCCCGAGGGTGGTTTAATCAGGAATTAGACCCCCTAGAAAGAGGTGACCCTGTCACAGCTAGAATGACTACACCTGGGATTTACACTCACTACACCTGGGTTCAAATTCTGACATTCGTATTTCTGGGAACACTTCTGGTATTTCAGTATGTGTGTCAATTTACTCTCTAAAATAGAGGAGACAAGTTAACATTTGTTGAAGACAGATGCTTTTATATAATCTCTCTTTTAACTATCACTTTTAAAAAAAAAAGTGCATGCCTCTTAGAAATAAGAAAACAGGTCCAGATTGGTTAAGTAAGCACCCAGACTGCTAAGGAGGCAAGCCAGGATTTGATTCCAAATCTGCCTAATCCTGAAGTTCCCATGTTCCCCCCACCGTGATACGCTGCTTCATGGACTCGGCTGGACCATGAGGCCGCTGCTGGATTTGCACGTCCGCTCTGACACGGCGAGCACACCGACACTCAGGCAGCAGCTCTAGCAGTACAGTTTGTTGGAATGGAGAGTTGGTGTCAGGGATTGAACGACTTGGCTCCCCAAACTCACACAGGTATCTCCATCTCAGTCTTACGTTAATTGTTGCTAGATTAGCATGCAGGCTCTCACAGGGGCTAGTAGGTGGGCCTGCTGGGAGGTCTTTAGGTCACTGGGGCCTGTCCTCTGAGGAGGTTCTTAGGAGAGGGTTGGTTATTCAAGCTGAGGTCAGTCGGCTTCCTGGGTCAGCAGGTAATCGTTTCTCCATGCCCATTCCGTAACTGTCGGCCTCCATCAGACCCCGGGCTAGGGAGGCTGCCTGAACCTTAACTGTGAATTCCTAAACCGGACGCTGAAATAAACCTGTTCCTTCCCAAGAAGGATTCCCCCCCGAGGATTCGAGTTGAAGAAACGAAACGGAAAGCTGACTGACACAATCGGGCAAGTACAACACTCACCTCAGGCACAAAGCTCAGTCATCAAGATAAACAACATTGGAAAAGAGTGTTTTTAAAAATCCAGGTGTGGATAGATGGTCTATCACTTATCATGCCACTTGCAACCCCCACGTCCCCATGTCAGAGAGCCTGGGTCCAAGCCCTGGCTCTGCTCCTGACTGCGGCTTCCGCTGATGCACACCCTGGGAGGCAACGAGCAATAACTCAAGCAGCTGGGTCCCTGTCAGCCACACAGAAGAACTGGAATGAGTTCCAGACTCCTGGGTTCAGCCTGGCCCAGTCCCTGCAGTTCTGGGCATTTGAAGAATGAATCAGTGGATGGAAAATCAATCTCTCTCTCTCACGTGCATGTGCACCTCCTTTGCAAATAATTAACTGTTTTTAATCTGAATAAATAATCTAAATTAAAGCAAGAAGAATATGAACAAAATAGCAATATCTTGATAGTGCCATGCCCAACCCGAGTAGCGGCTAAGGCCAAAGGAAAAATGTTCATTTACATATTTTATGTTTAGTTATAATAATAGGTATGTAATAATACACACATGATTTTTCCAGAACACTAAGGTAGTTTGAAAATGTGTTGAAATTGGAGTGGGCGTGTAGCCCCACAGTGAAGACACTGAAGTGCCCAGCTTTGATTCCCAGCTCTGGCTCCTGACTCCAGCTTCCTGCTGGTGCGGATTCTGAGAGGCAGCAGGGACGTCCCGCCACCCATGTGGGAGACCCGAATTTAATTCCTGACTCTCTGCTTTGGCCCTGCACAACCTCAGCTCTTGGGGACATTTGGGGAGTAAATCAGCAGATGAGATTTTACATTTTTTAAATTTTAAGAAGAAATATTTAAAAATTAAGAAGCAGATGTATTAAAACTCATGTTAAATTTAAACATTTTTGGCCGGCGCTGCGGCTCAGTAGGCTAATCCTCCGCCTTGCAGCGCCGGCACACCGGGTTCTAGTCCCGGTCGGGGCTCCAGATTCTGTCCCGGTTGCCCCTCTTCCAGGCCAGCTCTCTGCTGTGGCCTGGGAGTGCAGTGGAGGATGGCCCAAGTGCTTGGGCCCTGCACCCCATGGGAGACCAGGAGAAGCACCTGGCTCCTGCCATCGGATCAGCGCGGTGTGCTGGCCGCAGCGCGCTGGCCGCAGCGCGCCGGCCACAGCGGCCATTGGAGGGTGAACCAACGGCAAAGGAAGACCTTTCTCTCTGTCTCTCTCTCTCACTGTCCACTCTGCCTGTCAAAAAAAAAAAAAATTAAACATTTTATACATACCAAAGCCAGAATTTATGGTAAATTCACTTTCCTTGGCTTTAATGGAGACAAATTCATCAATAATATTTTCATCAAGGCCAATAACTTTATTCCTTAAAATTCATAAAACCCTATAAACAGTTAAGTAGACACTTGTGTAATGAACATTCTTTCCGATGTAGCTCAGCCTAGCACGGCTGGACCAGGACTCCCAACAAGCAGCCTGAGCATTGCAAGGCTTCTGTCAATGGGAGCAGAATCTCTGACCATGTTCGACTCCTGAGCTCTCCTGTTGCAGCTCCTTGGTGCAGTGACCCCTCTTTCCTCAGAGAAACGGCACTGCCCGGCTGATTTGGAGGGCAAGCTGCATTCTCACAGCAGCAGGCGGAAGTCGGCCTCCCACATCTGCTTCCACTCCAGCACTTCCAAGCTCAGTCTGGTGCTAACGAGCTGAGAGCAACCATCTCCTAAATACACAAAAACGTGGGTTTTGCACAACTGCTCCGGAGTGCACACATGTATTTAACAAACATTTCTTGGTCTCCGGATCCCTACGAAATAAACGAGTCGTTGTTGGGTTTGCAGATTTTATTATGATTTTTGAATACCAATTAATAGTGCTTTTCAATTTATTCTTTTTCTTTTAAAGATTTATGTATTGGGGGCCGGAGCCATGGCTCACTTGGTTAATCCTCCATCTGCGGCACCAGCATCACATATGGGCACCGGGTTCTAATCTCGGTTGTTCCTCCTCTTCTAGTCCAGCTCTCTGCTGTGGCCTGGGAGTGCAGTGGAGGATGGCCCAAGTGCTTGGGCCCTGCACCTGCATGGGAGACCAGGAGAAGCACCTGGCTCCTGGCTTTGGATCGGCACAGCACCAGTCATGGCAGCCATTTGGGGAGTGAACCAATGGAAGGAAGACCTTTCTCTGTCTCTCTCTCTCACTGTCTAAATCCATCTTTCAAATAAAAATAAATAAAAATAAATAAATAAATAATAAATAAATAAATATTAAAAAAGAACCTTTGCAAAAAAAAGATTTATGTATTTTATTTGAAAGTCAGGGCTATGGAGAGAGGGAGAGAGACACAGAGATCGTTTGTCTATTAAAAAGCATATGTTAAGTGTCCTTTATTGTAGTGAGAGCCACACAATGATACCTGATATTCAAGATTATCACTTTCATTTGACACTTACAAAAGTCCTATGAGGTAGATAGATGCTACCTTGCATAGAAATTAATTTTTAAACTCTTATGTTGTCTAGTGACCAGTCCTCTTATTTTCAGATGGGGAAATCAAACCTCAGAGCTGTAATGGTTCTTTTTTTTAAGATTTATTTATTTATTTGAAAGTCAGAATTAGAGAGACAGAGGGAGAGACAGAGAGAGAGAGAGAGTGAGAGAGAGAGAGAGAGAGAGAGAGAGAGAGAATCTTCCATCTGCTGATTCATTCCCTAGATGGCCTCAATGGCCACGACTGAGCCAGGCTGAAGCCAGGAGCCAGGATTCAGGAGCTTCATCTGTTTCTACCATGTGGGTGGCTGGAGCCCAAACACCTGAGCCATCTTCCACTGCTTTCCCAGGTGCATTAGCAAGGAGCTGGATTGGAAGTAGAGCAACCAGGACTTGAACTGGCACCCATATGGGATGCCAGTGCTGCAAGCTGCAGCTCTACCAGCTACACCGCAATGCCAGCTTCACTCTAATGATTCTTTTTTCTTTTTTTTTTAAATATTTATTTTATTTATTTGAAAGAGCTACAGAGAGAGGCAGAGACAGAGAGAGAGGTCTTCCATCCACTGGTTCACTCCCCAGATGGCTGCAACTGCCAGAGCTGCACCGATCTGAAGCCAGGAGCCAGGAGCCTCTTCCAGGTCTCCCACGTGGGTGCAGAGGCCCAAGGACTTGGGCCATCCTCTACCGCTTTCCCAGGCCGCAGCAGAGAACTGGATTGGAAGAGGAGCGGCCGGGATCAGAACCGGCGCCCACATGGGATGCTGGCACTTCAGGCCAGGGCTTTAACCCGCTGCGACACAGCAAGGCCCCTTCTAGTGGTTCTTACACTTGGTTGTCACCTAGAACACAGCAGAATGGCTCCACATTCACCACCCTCTCACTCCACATAGACCACTCTTTCCACCAGGCCATATAGCCCAATAATGATTTCAGACAGTCAAATATAGCAAACCAAATAGGATTGTAAAAGTGAATGTGAGAAGGTCTAAAATAACCAAATGGATATGAAATCATGTACCCAAGGAAGAGTGAATTTTCCAGAATGGAGAGTCATGGGGGGCCTAGGGTCACTCAGCCTGGAACACAGCAGCAGAACTGTGGAGTACCGGACTGCTGGAGTGGTGGTGTGGGGCATAGGGCGTGGCTAGGGGCTGGGAGCCTGGTCGGCAGAGGAAGAGGTCAGGGCCTGGATGACGGCTCAGGTAAGGTTTCAGCATGTCACCCAGAGGTTTTCTGTGCTGGTCCTTAGTTTGGCAGTGCTGAGAGGTGGTGGAACTTTAGGAGCTAGGATCTAGGGGATGGTGGTTAGGTCATCAGGAGTGTCACCCTTGGAAGAGACGAAATGTAGCTCTACAGGACTCCGGTTGTTTCCCGAGAGAGGGAGCTGTTATAAAGAGAGCAAGCCTGGCCTACAGATCTCCTGTTTTCTGTCTTCCCACATGATTTTCACACAGGCTCCTGGCAATATGATGCCATGTGCCATGGAGCCCTCACCAGTGGCTGAACAGATGGGACCACTCAGTCTTGTTTTTTCAGCCCTAAAACTATGAGCTAAACAAACCTCTTTTCTTCATATATTTTGTTTTGTTAACAGAAAACGTATTAAGACAATAATCAACTTGACCAGAGGCAAAAAATCAGCCACAAACATGGCCTAACTGGGGGCCAGCACTGTGGTGTAGCAGGTAAAGCCGCTGTCACCATCCCATATGGGCACCAGTTTGAATTCCAGCTGCTCCACTTCTAATCCAGCTCCCTGCTAATGTGCCTTGGAAAGCAGCAGAGGATGGCCTGAAAATTTGGGTTCCTACACCCACATGGGATACCTGGAAGAAGCTCCTGGCTCCTAGCTTCGGATTGGCCCAACTCTGGCTGTGGTGACCATTTGGAGAGTAAACCAGTGGGTGGAAGATCTCGCTCTTTCTCTTTCAAATAAATAAATAAATCTTTTTTTTTTTTTTAAGGCCTAAGCAGAATCAAAGAACAGCCCAATGCCCAAGGTGATTGTCACTAAGAAGACTTAAATAAATTAGAAAAAAAAAACAGACTACATGATTTCTTAAAAGAACCCAGAAGGGAAATGTCATGATCTGGCAACGGATGGTGAGATTAATTGCACAACAATGTGAATGTTTAATGCTGCTGAACTGTGCACTCAAAAGTAATTAAAATGGTAAATTTTACTAAATGTATTTTAGCATAATTTTTAAAATAAATTTTTTAAAATCAGGATATAACATCAAGATCAAATAAACCCTTCTAGATTGACAAAATCAAAATCTGCTAAAAGAGTGATTGGGGTGGGTCAGGGAAATAGACCCTCCTAAAGCAACCTTGGTTAATTTTCTAAGTGTTTTTGGCTCTAACAACGAATGGGGTACAACTGGGTAGAGTTCTGGATTGGAGAGGTCTAATAATATGTGGCTCAGCCATGCAAACAAAGAGCTGACTCATGTCAGAGATGAATTTGAACGTCTTTTTTGTAAGTGAAAAATCTGTTCCCAATGAGCTCATCCTAGAACCTAACTTTAATGTACACATAAATCACAAAATACTTTTGATTGATTTTAAATGTACTTAATTTTGTAAGGATGCGACTATATAAATACAAGGAAAAATTGGACGTTGTCTCACTCGTAACAACGCAGAGTGGTTAATCTTTTTGGAAAATTACATCACCAATGCTAACGTCACTTACAATGTTTTAGTCATGGGTATGGTATTCTAGTGTCAGCCTGAATTTGTAACTGTCACACTTACAGTGATTCTGTCAAGTACAAGTGTCTATCATCTATCATGCATGTTTATTGTAAATTACTTTCTTTAATTTCTCTTTTATGTTACACTCAAGACACTATGTTTTAGACTTTTGTGTGCCATCAGGTAATATTTCCTATATATTTTATTTCAGAATAGGAGATATTTCAATAGAAAATGATATTGATATAGGTAAATATATCTCATCCAACCACAATGTCTTGATGTTCACAGCCACTGATGATTTTCCCATCATTTTTGGGGAATCCACAAATTCTATTGTCTGAACAGAGACCACCCTCCCATTGGATATGGCTTCCCATATCCCATCTCTGCTGGGATCAAGAATCTAACCATCTTCAGATAAGTCAGAAGCATCTCATTAACTCTTCAAGGGGTCTCCTCACTTCACTGGGAAAGGGGAGTTGCAGATATTTCATTTGACAAAAACAAAGAGAGGACACCTAGCACAGAACAGAGCTGGTAAGAACTTGGAGGAAGAGGGCAACAATCAGTCAAAAACAAAAAAAAACAAAAACAGCCTGCTAGATATTTCCCATCCTGAAGGCTTGCTTCTAAGTTAAGGAGACATTTCAAAGATGTATGTAAAAGATCCATTGTATACAATCAAAAGGAAGTTGCATTTAACTACAACTGCAATTATTCACAAGGCTGATCAATTCCTAGATCATTTTGAAGAGTTGATGACATTGTTATGCTCCATAGGGAGACACTGCAGAAGTCATTAGAGCAAAGGAATCCCATTAGGAAATGGAGTCTCTTTCCTCTCTGACAATAGAGAGTGACTCAACTCACGGAGTTTCCGTACTTCCTTCTTAATCATCATGCTGATTGTGTTTACAATTGCTTTTCTCCAATGTAGTTATATTAGCTTGTTCCCAAATCTGAGAATTAAAGAGAAAGTCATATATTTCTTTCAGAGCACTTTATTTATTTTTTTTTCAAAATATTTATTTACTTGAAAGTCAGAGTTACACAAAGAGAAGGAGAGGCAGAGAGAGAGAGAGAGAGAGGTCTTCCATCCACTGATTCACTCCCCAATTGGCCACACGGCCGGAGCCGCGCCGATCCGAAGCCAGGAGCCCAGAGCTTCTTCTGGGTCTCCCACGTGGGTGCAGGGGTTCAAGGACTTAGGCCATCTTCTACTGCTTTCCCAGGCCATAGCAGAGAGCTGGATCGGAAGTGCAGCATCCAGGACTCGAACCAGCACACCCATATGGGATGCAGCCACCATAGGCTGTTTTACCTACTATGCCACAGCGCCGGCCCTGTCAGAGTCCCAGCTGGTCCAGCTCTCTGCTATGGCCTGGGAAAGCAGTAGAAGATGGCCCAAGTCCTTGGGCCCTGCACCCATGTGGGAGACCCAGAGAAGCTCCTGGCTCCTGGCTTTGGATTGGCTCAGCTCTGGCCATACAGCCATCTGGAGAGTGAACCAGCAGATAGAAGACCTCTCTCTCTCTCTCTCTCCTTCTGCCTCTTTGTAATTCTGCCTTTCAAATAAATAATAAATAAATCTTTAAAATAAATTTTAATTATTTTATTGCTATGTTGTTTATAATAGTAAAAACCTGGAAATCATCTAGATGTCTACAGTAAGAACACAGTTCAATAGAATAGAGTGCGTTGATAAATAGAAAGCCAGAGCAGTCTCCCGAATCACCTTATAGACTAGTTAATGTTATTGAAAGGCACACATGACGCAGTTAAACACAAGAACATTACTCAAGTCTTTAAAAGCATACACAAACAAAGGTACTTCAAAAACCTCATGGAAAATGGAAAGAACAGATAAGCTTATTTTGATGCAATTTTTTAAAAATCCATGCCATAGTAGTTTCACAATATTTTCCATAAACCTGAAAGACCACTTGTGTGTGTGTGTGTACGTGCACTTAGAAAAAAAAATCTGAAATACTGTCTCCATTAAAATATTACAAATTGGGGCTGGAGCTGTGGCATGGCCATTGCAGCCAATTGGAGAGTGAATCAGCAGGTAGAAGACCTCACTCTCTCTCTCTCTCTCTCTCTTCCTCTCCTTCTTTCTCTATGTAGTTCTGATTTTCAAAAAAAAATAAATCTTTAAAAAATAAAATAAAATATTATGAACCACTGTAAGATTATGTCTGAGTAACACTATTTTTTGTTTTGTATTTTATAGATTCTCTGCATGGGTATTACTTTTTTTTTTTTTTTTTTTTTGACAGGCAGAGTGGACAGTGAGAGAGAGAGACAGAGAGAAAGGTCTTCCTTTTGCCGTTGGTTCACCCTCCAATGGCCGCCGTGGCCGGCGCGCTGCGGCCGGCGCACCGCGCTGATCCGATGGCAGGAGCCAGGAGCCAGGTGCTTTTCCTGGTCTCCCATGGGGTGCAGGGCCCAAGCACCTGGGCCATCCTCCACTGCACTCCCTGGCCACAGCAGAGAGCTGGCCTGGAAGAGGGGCAACCGGGACAGAATCCGGCGCCCCAACCGGGACTAGAACCCGGTGTGCCGGCGCCGCTAGGCGGAGGATTAGCCTAGTGAGCCGCGGCGCCGGCTCCATGGGTATTACTTTTGCAATTAAAATCAATAAAACTCATAAAATAAATATGTTTATGTATGTGCTTAATGAATATAAATTACTGTATATTATTACTGTATATAAAGTATATCTGTAAATTACTATATACTAAGTATATAATATTGACAACCAGTATTTTCTCTAGGCTTTCCATAGTTTGTATAAAGCCACAATAAACTAAGCAAATAGACAGAACTGGAAGGTTGTGGTTAATTGCTCATAGCAATCTCTCCTGAACCCCCTGTGGGTTCTTCCCCAGCAACCCTGTATCCTGAATGGTGGCATCCCACAAGCTGCCCAAGTGAGGATTCGCCCCTTTTCCTCTCTAACCTGAGTACCTGCTTCTGTCTAATGTTTCTCCGTAAGAGCTCCCAAACTCCAACCTCCTCCATCCATTGCTACCATTTTCTTGCCCTTTGCCTGCAGCAAGTCCCCTACCTGGCCTGCTGCCTCTCTCTAGTCTTGTCTTGGCCCAGACTTGCTTGCTGAGAAAGGTTTTCTTTTTTTTTTTTTCCTTTAAAGATTTATTGATTTATTTGAAAGTCACAGAGAGAGGAGGAGAGACGGGGGAGGGATCTTTCATCTGCTGGTTCACTACCCAGATGGCTGCAATGGCCAGAGCTGTGCCGATCTGAAGCCAGGAGCCAGGAGCCTCTTCTGGGTCTCCCACATGGGTGCAGGGACCCAAGGACTTGGGCCTTCTACTGCTTTCCCAGGCCATAGCAGAGAGCTGAATCAGAAGTGGAGCAGCTGGGACTAGAACCGGTGCCCATATGGGATGCCAGCACTGCAGGTGGCGACTTTACCCAATATGCCACAGTGCTGGCCCCATGAGAGAGGAGAGGTTTTTGAGATCTTTGATGGTCATGTCACTGCTTGAATGCCCTGAATCGTCGTCACATGTTGAAGTGCTGGGAAGCTTTCCCATTCAGCCCCGTCTCACACTCCCGGGCGCCGATTTGAGTCCCGACTGCTTCACTTTGGATCCAGCTCCCTGCTAATGCATCTGAGAAAGCAACGAAGGATGACCCAAGTCCTTGGGTTCCTGCAGCTATGTGGGAGACCCGGATGAAGCTCCTGGCTCCTGGCTTTGGCCTGGCCAAAAGTCTTGGCCGTTGAGGCCATTTGAAGAGTGAACCAGCAGAAGGAAGACCTCTCTTTCTCTCTCTCTCCCTCTCTCTCTCTCTCTCTCTCTCTCTCTGTCTCCCCTTCTCTGAAACTCTGACTTTCAAATAAATAAATAAATCTTTAACAACAACAACAAAAGAAAACCAAAAAAGATTCTGAAAGTCTCCCTAGGGCACTGACCTCTGTTTGCCACTTTCCTATATCCCACAATCCCAGCCGCCTCAATCCATTCTCTGCTTATCCCTGCCCTTTCTCCTGAGGAATCTAACACCTTTCAGCCTTGGCCTTCTGGTTTGCCCTTGGGTTCAGCCAACAGAAGGCACACCAAGAGCTCAGTGGGGATGGGAACAGAGTGGCAGAGAATTTCTTTCCTCCTTGGCCAGTGGTGCAGCGTCTGTGACCTTCCAAGACTGCAGCTTCTCGAAGGTGGCCCATTTCCCAAGCTTGGCCTCTCAACTGGGCTCCCGGACATCACCTCCCCCCTTGACATGTTCAGGCCTGGTGTCCCGGCATTCTTTTCCGATGTCCTTAACCCAGCCCCCACGTTTGTAAACAGCCCCTTCATTCAAGACTCTTCACAATCCCAGCCGAGTGTTCTCTTTCTTGCTGGGATCTTGACTGATATGGGAGCTTGCTAGGTTGAGAGTAAAACTCTAGTTTCTTATCCAGTGAAACTATAATTTACCATCTGAACCAGGACACTTGTGGGAGTGAAAGAGAGCACTGCTAATCATTAACCCATAGCAACAGGCATAAATCACAAACGTCGCAGGCAATCTGGAATGAATGGACATCCTAGGTAAGCCAGACACAAAGAGATAATTGCTATAAGGAAGAGATAGAAACATTTCTCCAAGAGGCAATGTTACAGGGCAGATGAAGATGTGAGCCAAAGGGCGGGCTGGGTTTTCAGTGCTCCAGCCGTTCCAGGCGAAGCCAGATCATTCCTCCTGGGGGAAGAGTGCTGAGGTCAGTGGGTTGCTCAGCACTCCTCCATCTAATGAAGTCACCCCGTCCACATGCGCTTGGCGCATTTGGTAGATTTTCTCAGAGAAATTTCATTCCCAGTTTGTTTTCCACCTCCACTTCTCACACCCCAGCACAACGCCTCATTTCTTTCCATTGCTTAGCTCTGTGTTCCTAAAGAAAGGAAATTAATTTCAATTTTAGCCAATTACTCTTTCTACCAAACACCAAGTGCATTCCTGATTCAGTTATAAATCATTGTAAGTACCCGTTATTTTCAATTCTTTAAACCATGTTTTAGCTTCATTTTGCAGACATCTGAGAGATGATTTATAAGCTTTACTTGCAAACATTCTTACTGATAATAGCACAAAGCCTGATGAATAACTTAGGAACCTTATCTATGTACATATGTATATGTGTGTGCATATTTACCTCCTAGACAGAGAGCCTGGTGATTAACAAATACTCTAAGCCTTGTCAGCCCCAGGAAAGTGAACCCAGACTCACTGCTCCCCAACTTCTACCTGCTTCCTTCCTTCCACCAGGAAGGATTGAATGCTCATGTTGCTTGTGAGCTCCGTGTGTGACTTCCACTGCTGTCCTCAGGCAGTTCATACTTAGGAGAATCTGTCATTAAAACACCCCCCACCCTCCACCCCACCCCCCAGCCAGCAGCAGAGAGTCTGCGTGGACTGGGGCAGCCAGAGTTGCCTCCCTCCTACTTCCCAGCCAGCCTGAGCTGCCCACGGTCAGACCCATGAGGGTGGGGTCAAAGGGTCCTTTCTGAGACATTCAGAAAGGGGCCTACAACTACACACAGCAGAGGAAAGCAGTAACTAGAGCCCCAAAGCAGGCGCAGACAGATCACACGCAGGAAGAGGCACAGAACGAGGCCAGCAGGTCAGAGTACAGGGAAAAGCCCGAGAGGCACTGTAAGAGGTAGCAATCGCATGGGCAGCCTCTCAATCCACCCTGATGAGTCTCTAAACTCTGCAAGGAACAGTGCGTAGAGAGCAGTTTTAGCAGGATGCATGTATTAGGCATGAAAAAGCTGCAGTGTGCTTTAAGTAGCAGAAAATGACCTAAGTGGATTTGCAAATGTATGCAGGCCAGATGCAAATTCTTAGAAGGCACTTTCAGCCTCCCGCCTACCTAGCACAGGGGAAGGTTGCCAGCTGCCCTACTGATGGATGGAGGGAGGTCTCTCTCCTGTCCATGGGATGTGGAGCGCTCTGCAGGGGTAAGGGAACTCCCTGCGGAGAATATGCTGGGTCCATATGGGGTGTAACATTCTATCAGCCTGTGAATTTTAAAAACCACCCTAAGGCCCAAAACCAATCCTTCAATTATGAGCCATTGCCTGCTGCGCTTTGCATGCCTTGTGTGAAATGGATTATAACTAATTTTTCAAAGTCAGCAGATTGTTATTTACCCATGTGTTGACAATCAGTTTTAAGAGGGAGAGCCTGTGTCAGCTACTCTGTAGAAATACTACACCCACTCAGGGTCCTCATTAGCAACCTCTGCACTGGCTTTTCTTTTCCATATATATATATATATATATATATATATATATATACACATAAGGATAATTTTATATTTATCATTATTATCCATGACACATAGATACTTTTTTTTTTAAGATTTATTTATTTATTTGAAAGGCAGAGTTACAGAGAGGCAGAGGCAGAGAGAGAGAGAGAGGTCTTCCATCTGCTGGTTCGCTCCCTACCTAGATGGCCAGCCCAGAGCAGTGCTGATCCGAAGCCAGGAGCCAGGAGCTTCTTCCGGGTCTCCCACATGGGTGCAGGGGCCCAAGGACTTAGGCCATCTTCTACTGCTTTCCCAGGCCACAGCAGAGAGCTGGGTCAGAAATGGAACAGCCGAGACTTGAACCAGCACCCACATGGGATGCCTGCACGGCAGGAGGTGGCTTTACCCACTACGCCACAGTGCCAGCCCCCAGATGTTTTATAATAGCTATAGTTTTGGTAGCTGTGGAAATTTATTGTAAAGTCTATAATAAATATTATAAGTATTAAATGATATTAAATAATTTCATATAGATGTTATATAGTTTGTCTAATTTTATGTTATATGTAATACATACTACATATGAGTTTTGTGAAAATAATTGTATGCTATATACAATTTGTACACCAATAATTTTACATTATATAAAACTTTTTAATGTCAAATCCAATGTAGATATTGTGGATTTATTTTAAGATTTTTTTTTACTCATTTTGAAAATCAGAGAGGCAGAGATAGAGATAGACAGAGACAGAGAGGGAGCTCTTCTATCTGCTGTTTCCTTCCCCAGATGGCCAAAGCCAGGAGCTTCTTCCAGGTCTCTTATGTGAGTGGCAGGGGCCCAAACACTGGCACTATCTTCCGCTGCTTTCTCAGGCCATTAGCAGGGAGCTGGATCAACAGAGGAGCAACTGGGACCCAAACTGGTGCCCATAGGGAAGTCAGCATAGCAGGCTGCAGCTTTACCTCTAAGCCACAATGCCGGTGCCTATATAGGTGTTGTTAATGTGTATCTCTGTGCTTGTTTAACATATAATATTTATTTATAAAAATCTTTTCTCAAAGGCTTTTGTAAAAGAGCTACATAGTGGAGCCAGTGTTGTGACACAGCAGGTTAAGCTGCCACTGTGATGCCGGCACCCCATGTGAGTTCCAGTTCAAGTCCCAGCTGGTCCACTTCTGATCCAGCTCCCTGCTAGTGACCTGGGAAAAAGCAGAGGAAGATGTCTGAAATGCTTGGGCCCCTGCCACCCATTGGGGGAAGACTTGGATGGAGTTCCTGGCTCCTGGCTTCAGCCTGGCCCAGTGATACAGCCATTTGGGGAAGTGAACCAGTGGATGGTAGATCTCTTGCCATCTCTCTCTCTCTCTGTAACTCTGCCTCTCAAATACATAAATAAATCTTTTAAAAAAAAAAACTACATTGCAAAATATCAATATGTACATAACATTTAGTACTATACTACTACAGTGGTTCATTGAAAGGTAAGTTATATTTTTATATAGCTTCACTTCCACTCATTTCGCAAACACATTGTGAAGCCTACCATTGAGTAGGCACTAGGCTATGTAGCCTACTGCACGCTCCAATAGGGAGCTCTCAAGGAGCTCTGAAAGCCAGTTTGAGGGAACAAGTCCCTTTACAGTAGAACCAGTGCCTTGACAGCGTTGAGCATAAGTGCCAGGGAAGAGCATGACCTGGAAGGACCTTCACAAGATGGCTTCAGCTGGAGTTGAGTTTTGAAGGATGATTAAGAGCCAGTTGAAGAGAGGATGAGGAGGAAGATACAGAGTTCCCATGTGGAAGGCAGAAGGAATGGCATGCTGCTAAGGCACTGGAGCGTGACCTAGTCAGGCACATTTATGCTGGAGACACTGACCAACGAGTGACAGTGGAGCAAAATGGGCAGTTCCGTATCATGGAAATCCTTGTGTGCCGAGCGGGGCAGCATGGAAAGATTTTAAGCAGTGACATAGCATCCTCAGAAAGTGGAAAAGAATGACTTTCACGAGGAGGGTGACAGGGCAGTACTGCAGACTCCAAGCCACACAGAGAAGGGATAAGAGATCATGGAAATGAAGAGATGAGGTGACTCACGCTGTTTGGAAGGGAGAATCCAAAGACTTAGAACTGCTTGGATATGAAGCGTCAGTGAGAAGAAGTCTAGATAGCTCCCAAAGGTCAGGCTAAGGCCCGGGATGAGTAGTGTTTTCCTGAAGGAACCTAAGACGCTTGGATGATGAAGAGGTTGCCATTGTGGGTTTCTTTCATTTTAGGGTGTTTTGCAGGGAAAGGCTGTGGGAATAAAACATTCCATTTGGATGCTCTTGGTTTGAAAAACTAGATGGCTCCAGAGCTCAGCAGCAAGGTATACCGTAAACTCAAAACTTGGGCTCCAGGGCCAGCGCTGTGGCATAAGCAGGTAAAGCCGCCACCTGCAGTGCAGGCATCCCATTTGGGCACCGGTTCAAGACCCAGCTGCTCTACTTGGGTCAGGAGCCAGGAGTCTCCTGGTCTCCCATGCAGCTGCAGGAGCCCAAGGACTTTCCCAGGCCATAGCAGCGAGCTGGATCCGTGAGATCAATTGGGGAGTGAACCAGTGGATGGAAGACCTCTCTCTCTGCCTCTCCTTCTCTCTCTCTGTAACTGACTTTCAAATAAAATAAATAAATCTTTAAAAAAAGGAAACAAACCCTGGGCTCCACCAGCATATGAATGCAAGAAGGGGCCAGAGCCATGTGCTGAGTTCATCCGTGAGAAGTGAGTTCAGGAAGAAGAGAAAAGGCCAAGGCGAGGATCCTGCGGTTCCCATCGGAAGGCAGACACCAGGCAGAGAAGCGGGGAGACGGCCGTCCACCAACACCGAGAGGAAGGGGTGAGCACTGCCCCTTGAGAGCGCGCCCACCAGGCTGCAGTGCCCAGGCGTTGGCACCCCCACCTCCCCCAGGGGCTGCGCCTAGAAGGGCCTGACATCAGGACGTGGCTTTCTCTGGCTGAGACGGACCCGAAGGAGCCAGTAGCGGCAGTGCCCTTCTGCAGCTGGGCAACAAGTCCTTCAGGAAGGAGCCCTGGGCGCCCTCTCCTCGGTGGCCGTCAGGGGCGGAAACAGTGCAAGCCCTGGAGGGTGGGCGGCGGCGCCTCATCCGGCTGCGATCATTGGCTGTGGAAGTCTCAACTAAATCCGCGTCCCGAAGTGCTTCTCCATCCTTACAAATACGAAACCATTTTCAGTGATAAAAAGGCGTTAATTATGATCCCATCGCATTGGTTATGTTGGGTGTAGAAACCCAGACTAGACAAGAATGTCATAATTACATTTGCTTTTGGAACTAAGTGCTGAATATACTTTACATCTGGAAAAAAAAAAAAAAAAAGTAAATTGGAGTATCAGGCAGTAAAGGAGCTGTGCCGTTCCAGTAATATCTAAGACAAAGTTTTGGTTAAATAGGTTGGGAGGACCATCACTTAACACTTTTCCAAAAAAAAAAAGTTCTATAATTAAACATCTCTGAGAAAATCGAAGAAGACAATCATATTTGGTTGTATGTTACATTCATATCAGTTGACATCTCCTCCTTTGCAAAATAAATTTCCCTGTGCCAGCTGTAATTAGGCGCTGAGATAAAGCCGCCTTAATATTCCGCATATTTGATGAGGGCTGCCAGCAGCTGTCGGATCACTCGCTCTGTTCTCATGTAGAAGGGAAACATCAAAGACATCTGTGGTTTGCCCTAAAATTAGTGCCAGCATTGGCCTCCTCTCCTTATTGTGCAACCAGCTTCGCTATGTGCATCGCAACAGCCTCCAGTGTGGCTGAGTCCATGAAGGAAAACGACCGAAGGAACGCTTTGGAAAGTGGCTGAGATGTGCCGTCCAGCACGAGACTTAGGCAAAGTCACAGATCTATGACTTCAGGCAAGTTTTTTAAACTCCTAGCTATTTTTTTTTTTGTAAAATAAGAAACATAATAGTACTCACTTCAGAGGGTTTTTTGAAGAGTAATTAAGATGATGTGTGTAAAGTATGTGCCCAGGGACTAGAAAGCATTCAATAAATCTTAGCAGCCTGGCTGTGGGTGTCGGGCACAGTGGTTAAGACAATTGGGATGCCCACATCCCATCCTGGAGTGCGTGATTCAAGTCCCCGCTGTGCTTCCAATGCAGCTCTCGGCTAATGAGCACCCTGGGGGGCAGCAGGCTCAAGTACCTGGACACATGCCACACACAAGGGAGACTGACACGGAAGTCTCAGCCCCTGGATTTGGCCTGCACTGCCCTGGCTGCTGTGGCCATTTGAGGACTGATCCAGCAGATGGAAGATCTCTCTCTGTCTCCCTCTGCCCTTCAATTAAACAAAAATAAATGAATAGAACCTTAAAAAAGTATTAACAGTCTTATTCTTCTCATTTATAATAACTACAATGACCTTAAAACATTCATGTGCTAATAACACGAAAGTGCTAGGAGCTCTGCATTAGGTTAAAAATCACACAAACACACCACACATACACATACCACACACACACACACACACACCCCACACATACACACCATATACCACACACACACATATACCCCCACATATACACCACACATGCCACATACACACACTACACACACACACACCACCCACCACCCACCACACACACCACACACACACACACACACCACATGCCATATACTACATAAACACACACCATACACATGCCACATACTACACACACAACATACAACACACATACACACACACACACACGCACACACTTCTCTTCAGAATTCCCGAAAGCTATGGAAACCTCTTAAAGTTTCCTCTAGCAAACAGTGGGAATCCTTTTTTTTTCTTTTTAAGATTTCTTTATTTATTTGAAAGGCAGAGTTACAGAGAGGCAGAGAGGGAGGTCGGTCTTCCTTTTGTTGGTTCACTCCCCAAATGGCCACAAGGACCAGAGTTGAGCTAATCCAAAGCCAGGAGCCAGGAGCCTCCTCCAGGTCTCCCACATGGGTACAGGGGCCATCTTCTACTGCTTTATCAGGCCATAGCAGAGAGCTGGATAGGAAGTAGAGTAGCCAGGACTCGAACCACCACCCGTGTGGGATACCGGTACTGCGGTCAGTGGCTCCACCTGTTCCATCACAGAGCTGGCCTTGGGAGTTCACCTTTACTACTATTTGCAATTCTGAGACAGGTTTTGAAACTTTCTTTTCTTCTCAGAAACATGCAATTGTTTCTCTTTTTTTTAAACATTTTTATTTATTTATTTGAGTGTCAGAGTTACAGACAGAGAGAGGTAGAGACTGAGAGAGGTCTTCCATCCACTGGTTCACTCCCTAGATGGCTGCTACAGCTGGAGCTGAGCCAATCTGAAGCCAGGAGCCAGAAGCTTCTACCAGGTCTCCCATGCAGGTACAGGGGCCAAAGCACTTGGGCCACCTTCTACTGCTTTCTCAGGCCATAGCAGAGAGCTGGATGGGAAGAGGAGCTGCCAGGACTAGAATTGGCTCCCATATGGGATGCTGGCACCCCAGGCAGAGGCTTAGTCCACTACGCCACAGCACCGTCCCCAGAACCGTGCATTTCTAAAAACCGCTGCCACCCAGTGATTTGTGGTCACTCTTGCAGACTACAATCAGGTTATTGGCCTTTAACAGGCAACAGAAAGCTTGACTGGCCTTCCTTAGACAGTAGACATCTATTCTCTGAAAAACTAAACCCAGTCACCTGCAGTGCTGAAGAGACCCCAGGCTTCCTGTTCTTCTGTGGACCTTGTCTTCAGGCCACATCCCTCATGTTTGCAGATGCCCCCACAAGGAAGCCAGTAGAGCCATCTCTCTCTCTCTCTCTCTCTCTCCCCCCTCCCTTTGGTTTGTTTTTATTGTTGTACGTGACTGGTTTGGTTTTGAGAGTCACAAAGACAATCCACTGGTTCACTCAGCAAATGCCTTCGATAGCCCCAGGCCAGAAGTAGGGACCTCAATCCAGGTCTCTATGTGGGCAGCAGGAGTACAATCACCATCACTGCTACCTGGACACTCTGATATGGGACACAGGTCTCCTAACCAGGGTCTTAACTACTAGGCTAAAAGCCTGTCCCTCGTGTCTCTTTTGAAGAAGGAAATCCATTTCAAGAACTCCCCAGCCTGTGCCTTCTCAAGCGCCCGCAGCCAGAATGGAACCACGTAGCCATTCAGGAAATGGAACGACCATGACTGGCTCCATGAAGCACACAGCAGTGAGGAGGAAGATGGGTTGGAAGTGTGCAGAGATTGCAGTTTTGTAATAAAGCGGAAGGTGCCATGCATGTTTCTGTTCTACAGTGTCTGTCCAGTTACGGCCAGCTACTTCAGGATTGACAATCAAAACCTCGTTTTTCTCCCAATCTTCCAGAAGATGCTATATCAATATTTGTAGAAGAATAAAATAAGACAATTGACTACATTTAGTAGAGCTCAGCACTGGTATTTAGTTGTACACATCAGAATGGCATGAAGGCTGAAGTTTTTTCCATATGTCATTCTAGCCTTTAAATAAGTTGATCATCCTCCCTGGACAAATATATCAAATAGTAAATTCCATGAGAGCCAGGAGCAGGTGTGCCTTGTTCATCATTGTCGCCTCCACAGTACAATAACCAGCGCATAGTAGGCATTCAGTAAATATGTGTTGAATAGATGAAGGAATGGAATGATGCAATATCAAGTAAGAAGACAGTAGATAAACTTCAGCAAGGTCTGGCCTGTAGTCTTACAGTTGGGGCTGTCTAATGGCCTCCTTCCACAGCTTCTGATTTTAACAGTTGTTGTTTTTTTTTTTTTTAAAGATTTATGTATTTATTTGAAAGGCAGAGTTACAGAGAAGAAGAGGGAGAAGCAGAGAGAGAAAGGTCCTCATCTGCTGCTTCACTCCCCAAATGGCCGCAGTAGCTGGGGATAGACCAGGCTGAAGCCAGGAGCCAGGAGCCTCATCCAGGTCTCCCATTTGGGTGCAGTGGCTAAAGCCTCTTTTAAAAATACTTTTTAATGTTTAAGGATATGTTGACACTAACTAATCTGATTTTGTCATTACACATTGAAAATCTGTACTGGGTTATCACACTGTACCATAAATATATGTAATTAAAATAATGAAATAAATATAAATATAGGAGTTTTCAGCATGCAGATGGTATTTAAATCAATGAGAATGGGTGGGATCCCCTGGGGACCCTCAGAGTAAGGACAAGGACCTAGTTCCAAGCCTGGGGTACTGCAAAACAATAATATTCATGATCAGAAGTTTGAGAAATAGTAAAAAGGATAAAAAGATAAAAATCAACTATGAGGGGGCTTCAAAAAATTTGTGGAAAATGGAATGAAAGGAGAATATGAATTTTCTAAAGTCCCCTCAAATAACCCTACTATCTAGAGATTAAATCTGTTAATATTTTGGTAGATTTACTTGCAATCTTTCTTCTCTACATCTTAGACTATGCCATCAAAAACTTCCTTATATAAAAATCTCCAACAACCCAGAGTATTTGAAGATGAAACAGTCTTTACGAGAGTCTGCTAGACCATTAAAGAATATTCCATTTATAATATGCAGCAAATTTATTTAAAATCCTTGTTGTCCCTCTCTCTGTCTCTGTCTCTGTCTCTGTCTCTCTCTCTCTCTCACACACACACACACACCAGTGACATGAAGCCATCTGATCTAAATTTAATTTGATTTTCAATCTCTGTTCATATCTTTTTTTTTCCTTTGAGTAACTTCTATCTGGAAACACTGGATTTTTCTTACCTTTAATGGCCAAGACTTATGATGTCATTAGATCACCTCAACCATTTCTAAAACAGTGTCATTGGCCCTCTATCCTGACTCAACAACCTGACATTTTAATAAACCATTCTAATTTCAATCATGTGCTAGAATGTTTAAGTTGTCATTAAAAATCAAATATATATGAATATGCATGAAAATATATTTATTTATTTATTTGAGAGACAGAAACAGAATTTCCATCCTTTTGTTGACTCCCCAAAAGCCTACAATGGCGTTGGGCCAGGCCAAAGCTGCCAGCTAGGAATTCACTAGAGATCTCCCACAGGGGTGGCCGGAACCCAAGTACTTGTGCCATCATTGCTGCTTCCCAGGGTGCACGTTAGCGGGAAGCTGGAATTGGGAGCAAAGCCAGGACGCAAACTCAGAGACTTCGAGATGGGATGCAGGTGTCCCAACCAGCAGCTAACATGTTAGGCCAAATGCCTGCCCCATAAACATATATATCTTTAAAAAAAAAAAAAAAGGAATACACCTTAAGTGTGGGGAGCAACTGAGACTAGACTAAGTTACTGGAATTAAGACTAATTCTATGCATCTGCTCTCCCACAATATGGCGCTGGGGAGGAGTAAACTTCTGCGCAGCTGCCTCTCGCCAATTTGACTGATAAGCTGCAGGAGCTGATCCTGCTCCTGATTGGAGGAGAGCAGCGTACTCGGCGTGTGGATAGCAGAGTTGGGATTGGTGGAAGAGGACTATAAAGGAGGAGAGAGACAACATGCACCAGGAACATCTAAGAGGAACATCTGAAGGAACACCTGAGCAGCCCCCGAGAGAGCCGGCTGGCAATGTGCCACTACCCCGCGGAAGCAGGGAAAGTGGCAGGGGGTGCCGCCCCTCCACAGAGGTGGAGGGGTCGGCAGCTAACCCGGGACGGCGTCATTCCTCAGTGAGTGAGGGACCAGCAGCTATCCCGGGAAGAGCCAGGCAGAAAGAACAGCGCAGGGTCTAGTGTCGTTCCTCCGCAAATGGGGGAGCGACACTCAAGATCTCTTTTTGCACAAGGATAAGTACAATATACATGACTGTCTTCATGTTCCTAAAGGTTGGAGAAGGAGCCAGGGCTCTGCTGTGTGTCACAGTAGTGCTCTCCGGCACACTTCCATTTTCCTCACCCTAAAACTAAGAGGATAGGCCAGGAACAAGCCGCATCTCCTTCCCACCTCACCACGTCTGAAAGCTCAGATGTCAAACCATGAGCCGGGGCTCCACTCACCTGTGGTTCAGATTCCATTATCTCTCCCTCCCACTCAGGAGCAAGAGTGAGTTACTCATTAATTTTAAGGGGTTTTCCTAAAAGACACCAAGAGAGATTTCCTGGTGATATGGGCTGACAGCTAGGGAAGCACTAACAAGGGAAGGCATAAAACCTCTCCCTTGGGAGCCTTTATGAAAAGCAAAACCAAATGAGTCTTGTTGAGAACTGTTTGAAGGAGGTGGGGGACGTGGAAGAGGTAAAGTATCATATAATTCAACGACTTTATAGTAACAGATGGGCTACTAATTTAAAATGAAACACAACAATCAATTAACAGAGTTGGTGATTCCCAAATTCCATGGGTGTTTTATCCATGGGTTTATGCTAACTACACTCTCACCTTCTTCACGCTTAATAAGATTTCAATCTGAGTTGCAACGCCATATTCAGCATTACACAAACAGCAAGTGGAGCTGTCTGTTTACTATCTGATAATAAACTATCTTCCTAGTCCGTGTAGTTCCACTGATTAGTGATATGGTTCTTTATTGCTCAAGTTTCCCTCTGCTCATTCTCCCTATTTTTCTTGTAAGAGAAGAGGATGAATCAAGGACACATCTTGCCCAAGTCTCTTATTAAGTCAAAACAGAGTTGGACATTCCCACAAATGTGGTTTCTAATCTTGGCTTCTCCATACAGTTGTAGCCATCTCGTGCTTCAACCAAACTGTGGTCCACCAGTGAACGTAGCTGCAATCCTTATCTTTACTCGAGCAATCAAAGGTTTTTTCATTCATACGTTTTACAAGTTTGTGTATAGAAAAGCCCATCATCACCCACCAGAAATGGGGAACCTTTTTTTTTCTGCCAAGGATCATTTGGATATTTATAGTATCATTCAAGGGTCATAGAAATTATCAATTGAAAAATTAGCCTGCTGTAGATTTTCTAAACTTCAAGTCCCACCTGTCCTTGCTGTGGCAGGGCCAGACCAAACGATTCTGCAGGCCAGATGTCTCCTACCCCTGTATGAGGGGCCATACATTTGTGCTTTTTCTTTAAGAAAAGGTTTAGGAAAGATTTTGGTTATTAAAAGTGCTAGGTTAGTAGCCAGCATTGTAGTGTAGTGGGTAAAGCTGACACCTGCAGTGCCAGCATCCCATATGGGCTCTGGTTCGAGTCCTGGCTAGTCCACTTCTGATCCAGTTCTCTGCTATGGCCTGGGAAAGCAGTAGAAGATGGCCCAAGTCCTTGGGCCCCTGCACCTGCGTGGGAGACCCAGAAGAAACTTCTGGCTCCTGGCTTCAGATTGGCACAGCTCCGGCCGTTACGGCCAACTAGGGAGTAAACCAGTGGATGGAAGATCTCTCTCTCTCCCTGCCTCTCCTTCTCTCTGTGTGTAACTCTGACTTTCAAATAAATACATAAATCTTAAAAAAAAATCAGTTTAAAAAAAGTGCTAGGTTAATGCATTGTGGTTAAGAGATGACAAACAATTCATTTTTAAAAGATTTTATTTATTTTATTTACAAGTTAGAGTTACAGACAGTGAGAGGGAGAGACAGAGATTTTCCTTCCATTGGTTCACTCCCCAGTTGGCCGCAATGGTCAGAGCTGGGCCGATCCGAAGCCAGGAGCTTCTTCATTGGTCTCCCTTGTGAGTACAGGGGCCCAAGGACTTGGGCCATCTTCTACTGCTTTCCTAGGCCACAACAGAGAGCTGGATTGGAAGTGGAGCAGCTGGGACTAGAACCAGTGCCCATATAGGATGCCGGTGATGCAGGTGGAGGATTAACCTACCGTGCCACGGCGCCAGCCCCATTCATGTGTTTAAAACATTTAAATAATAAGTTGAGTTTCAGGAGCTGGGTAACTGCTGAGGAGAAGAATCCGGTGAAGTCTTTAGTGCTGCAAGCCAGTCTTCTGTGGCCCATTGACCTCTGGGTCCCTCAGCCAGAACTCATTCCAGTGCCCCAACAGAGATGTGTGGCTAAATTTCTTAAATACCAAGCTTTCTTAAATTTTTAAATTCATCACAGTATAGTAATAGTCATTAACTGAGCTCTTAGTTTATGCCAAACACTTAATGTTCTAAACACTTTATTTGTATTGTTTCATTAAAATATCACACCAAGCCTATCAAATAGCGCCACTATTGTCCAAATTACGGCAAGGAAAGAGAAAGAGACTGAGCAACTTGCTCCAAGCCACAGTGGACTGCGTAGTGGAGCCAGGATTTCCATCTAGATTCTAACACACTGAGGTTCAAGCAAGTTTTTACTATCTATTGGGATTTTTTTTTGTACACAAAAAAATACACTTATAATTACCTAAGTTTTTATTAATGTGAAATTTACTAAAATGTAACTTTAAAATACATTGTTCTTACTTTTTCTATCAAATAAGAATTGATTCGTATTTCATTTTCATTATTCCCTTATTTATCTGAGAGGCAGAGAGACAAATAGGCAGAGAGAGCACCCATCGACTGATTCACTCTCCAAACGCCATAACAGCAGCAGCCAGCAGCCATGATCTCAGTGCAGGTCTTTCTCCTACACGGCAGGTATTTAACTACCTGAGCCATCAGCTGGTGCTTCCCATGAGGCAGAGATGGGACTTGAACCCAGGAACTCTGAAATGAGATGTGACTGTCCCAACTGGAATCTTAACTCTAAGACCAAATCCCCACCCTTGTTGTACTTTTTTATTTGTGCTCATACTTAACAGCTCCAACTCTCAGAAATAATTAGTTGTTTATACATTTAATTAGTCAAATCATCTTACACCCTAAATTACCACGAGTACTTCAACCACCTGAAAGTTGGTCTAAGAAATGGAAATTTTTCTCTTAAGTAATTTTACAGATCTAACAAACCAGACCTTTAAATTTAGAATTTCAAATCCTCTTAAGCCTAAAATGCACCCAGAATAAACAAGAGACTTGAATACAGGCCTAGTTAGCTAATATGTTCTTGAGTTGAACATAAAATATTAAACTATACATCTGTTTATTATTTCTGTATCATCCTGGGGTTACAAATGTACTTATCCAAGTCCAGAAAATAGTTAGCCCTTTAAGACTATGAGCCTGCTGCTTGTACAGACACGCAAGATCCCAAGGCTAAGCCAGTAAGTGTTGGGTGAGCCCCAGGTTGGGTCAGATTTTATCTCCACATCTCCTGGGCTTCCTAAACCTATGTCCTTCCAGCTTAAGCAACCATAACTTTCTATTCCTTACTACTGTGGTTTTTCTCAAAATACTCCATCTCTTATTTTCCTTTTGATTAATTGTAGACTGCTTCATTAAGGCCTGGATAATGATGAAATGCTGAACCTCTTACTCAGATTTCAATTTCCCCCAGTTCATGTGTGTTATCTACCAGCATTTTATAGTTACATTTCCACCCCTTTTTTGACAGCCCCCAAATTCCCTATGCTTTCTGTAGCATCTCTACTTTCTATGGTACCTCTACCTCCGGAATGAATTTCTAACCATACCATTTCCCACAGCATAGCACATCATTGGAATGGTTCTTTGTCTTTACTAGAAGTTATTACTGTAGGGGCCAGCATTGTGGTATGACCAATTAAGCCCTCTTGCCTTCAGCTTGGCCCAGCCCTGGTCAACACAGACATTTGGGAAGTGAACCAATGGATGGAAGCTCTCTCTCTCTCTCTCTCTCTCTTTCTCTCTCTACCCCTTTCTGTATAACACTACCATATAAGTAAATAAATCTTTTTTTAAAGATTTATTTATTTATTTGAAAGGCAGAGTTACAGAGAGGCAGAGGCAGAGAGAGAGGTCAGTCTTCCATCCGCTAGTTCACTCGCCAGATGGTGGCAATGACTGGAGCTGGGCCGATCTGAAGCCAGAAGCCAGGAGCTTCTTCCAGGCCTTTAACGTGGGTGACAGGGCCCAAGGCCCTGGGACAGCCTCTGCTGTAGAGAGCTGCATCGGAAATGGAGCAGCCAGGACTCGAACCAGCGCCCAAATGGGATGCCGGCACTGCAGGCAGTGGGCTTACCCACCGTGCCACAGCGCCGGACCCTAAATAAATAAATCTTAAAAAAAAAAAGTGGCATTATTGTAGAGCCAGGCTGTGCCAGGAAGTGCAGAACTGATGTATTCTGTCCAGAGCTTTGCACTGAACCAGTATAAAGTATTCTTCCCATCATAATGTGCTTAGAGCATTAAAATGCCGAGAAACACTGCAAAAGGCCATGAAGCCAGCAGTCCCTCACCCCAGCCTGTGACTTCTAAAAGGCTGCTTCACAAAGACACAAGCCACTTCAGCTTAATTTCTAAAACCGGCTCTCTTTCAAGTGTAGTCCAGCTGCCTCTGGGATTCTCAAATGCAGTCTCAAAGGAGCTCAGGAATACATCTTTGTCCTTGGCCTCCTTGTCTTCCCACCATGCTGATGTTGCCACTTCAGTGACAATGGCCTCTTGAGATTTATGCTCCCCACTGGGACTCAGGAGAACCTCCCTACCACTGCTCCAGCCTTGGGAAAAGAGGATGTAATTTACTCTTTGCCTCTACCTAAGTCCCTAAGCTGGGGTAGAATGAGAGTGAAAAACAGCCCGGCCAGTTTTTATGCCCACCATCAGTAAGTGGCAACTAGAAACCACCAGAGTCCAACCTCAAGGGCGTTGCCTGATTCCATGGTTGACGGCCATCCCACTTCTACTTCTTGTTCTTCTTTTTTTTTTTTAAGGTTGTATTTATTTATTTGGAAGGCAAAGTTAGAGAGAGAGAGAGAGAGAGAGAGAGAGAGAGATTCTATCCACTAGTTCTCTCCCCAGTGACCACAAAAGCAGATGGCCAAAGCCAGTCTCCCATGTGGGTGCAGTTTTCCTGGGCACATTAGCAGGGAGCTGGATCAGAAGTAGAGCAGCCGGGACTTGAAATCACCAGGGCACAGCACTGGCCCCAGTGACCCAGTTTTTGAAAGAGAGCATTGTTCATACGCCCTGGCCTCCAGAAGACGTCAGAGCCACCGCTGTACACCATCAGGGCATTTCCCAAGATTCGCATACTCCAGGCTCAATCCCACAACAGCAAGGCTACCCACACCAAGGCTGCCCCAGGGGTCTCCACCAACGAAAACTTAACATGTCAGCTCTCCTCCCTGCGGTTTGGGAGGACTCCATTGCTGATACCCTGAGGGAAAAGGCAACAAGGGCCTGCGTTGTGATGCAGCGAGTTAAGCTGCCATGCGTGATGCTGGCATCTCGTGTCAGAGTGCTGGTTCGAGTTCCAGTTGCTCTGCTTCTGATCTAGCTCCCTGCTAATGCACCTAGGGAAGTGTGGAAGATGGCTCAAGTTCTTAAGTCCCTGCTATCCCCCTGGGAGACCAGGATGGAGTTCCTGGCTCCTAGCTCCTGACTTCAGCCTAGTCCAGACCTGACTGTTGAGTGGATGAAAGATCTTTCTCTCTCCCTCTCCCCCCCCACCACGCCCACTCCACTCTGCTTTCAAAAAATAAGTACTATTTTTTTTAAAAGAAAGAACACACATATATAGTATCTCCAAAAGAACAAGAAAAAAAAATAAACTCCTGGCTTCTAAATTGCAATGAAAGAAAATAAAAATTTCAAAAGAAAATTTTTAAACATGAACTACCTGGAGGACTTATTAAAACACTGATTTTTGGACACTATGCCATACTCAATTGTATGAGACTCTGAGGTAGCAGAACCCAGTCAATCATGTTAGAAATAAGCCCTTCCATTAATTCATCTACACACCAAGGTCTTAAATTACTACTCTGAGGGCAGCCCCACCCATAACATTTGTGGTACCCAGGGCAGCAGGGCCCTGGCCCACACATCTTCTTCAATCCAGCTCCATCTCAGACCTCAAGCTCACCTGTGGTGGCTCATATTGTTCATTAAAGCTCCGTGCCTAGGGAAGCTCTCAGCAAAGCAGATACAATTAAGAGGCCCTGTAGCAGGCTCAGGGACTTGGAGGTAGGAAACAAAAGGGTCCGTGACACCCAGAAAGTGCTATTGCTTAAAATATGAGAAAATAGCTCCACATGGGAATGCCCGTGGCCTTGTATCTCCTCTTGTTGTGGAGAGTGACAGACTGGAAGAAGGCTAACCTGCAGGCCTTAGTCCCATTTCTAAGGGAAATTCCGGTGGGAGAGCCCTCGCTTTCCTACAAGATCCCCACCCAGTTCATTTTACTAAACAGAGTTGCTCTGTCGGATACATCTGTTCCTCTGCATGGAAAGTGTTTTTCTCAAAAACAATGAGAAAGAATTTGATTGCTTTGTAGTGGGGCTTTTTTCCAAAATAAAGGAACTATCTGTCCCAGAGGAAAGTTTAAGTCTCAACCGTTAGAAAGTTTAAAAAAAAAAAGTTTATGATTCTAACATGGCAAGTTTTCACAGCTGCCATGCTGATCCAGTTTTCCCAAACAAACGGAGATTTTGGCAACAGAACCTCATTACCTAAAGGTAAAATCTACAGTTAAGGGAGATTTGACAATGAAATGCATGATGGGTAGTATCTATCTTTGATGACAGGAAGAGTTGACAGTGTTGACATCTGGAACAGACATTGGGCTCTACACTGAAGGATGATAAAATATGAAACTATTTCCAACACTCCATTGGGACCCCCAAATTATCTGCATTATTAGAATAAACATTTCCAGCGTGAAGGCTCCGGTTCAGTGCCCCCTTGGTACCACCACCGCTTGGAACTCTGGGCACTCCTTGTCAGTGAATGGCTGCGGTGGTGGCCACACGTAGGGTTGCCGGGCCTAAACAGTCTCTGGGATCGCTCCCTCACCTTGGAGAGATTCCCAGAAGCCACGTCTGAGTTATATAATCCTGCAGCCCTGGCAACAGTTGCCTGCGCTGGGGGCACCTGATTCCAACTGGGTCAACTCGATTCTCTGCTCTGGGAATTTAGAATTGAGAAAGAAAGAGAGATTGTCTCCCTATGCAATCGACTTAAAATATGCAAATCTGGGAGCTGCGGGCCAGCCACAAATTCCGTGTGGGTTGGGAGCCAAGGAAGACTTCCTTCACTGAGATAAGTGGAACAGATGTTCAGAGACGAAAGGGAAATACTTCCAGTGTTCCTACAGCAGCTGCATTCCTGGCTCTGGGGTGTGTGTGTCATCCTTGGAACCTTACAATAAATTCTTTTGGGGGGCTTAAGTTAACTCATAAGGGCTCTTGTTACTTGCAATTGAACTGTTCTATCTAGAAGGGCATGCTTTGTTGTCTTAACTCCACTCTCTCCTTTAGGCCTTCATCCAAACAGCCAGGAAGTCTAATTCGTGTTAATTCTTAATGTCTCTCTCTTCATTCATTCTCTCCTGTCTATTTCCACTGCCACATCGTGGCTCACTTATTTAGGTGCACAGTTTGAAGTCATATAGATATGAGTTCAAGCCCCAGCTTTGCCCTTTACTAATTGTGTGACCTGGATAAATTACTGAACCTTGCTGACATGAGAATAATGGTACTAAGTCCTTACGGGATTGTTGTAAGGATTAAACCAGACGGTGTGTATAACCAAATATATAGCCTATAGTACTCAATAAATGTTTATTATCATCAATATCGGATGATATTATGCCATTATTGCTTTTATTTATATTACTTTATTATTAAAAGAGAAAGTTCCCTAGGGACCCCCAACTTAATTGCTAACACATCCAACCTTATTTCTTTTAGGAATCTATGCTAATTTTATCAACTGTGATAATGTCTTTTTGCTTTATTATAAAATACTTAAAGTTACCTTATTTTATAACTTTTAAAGATTTATTTAGTTATTTGAAAGGCAGAATTACGAAGAGAGAGAGAGCTCTTCCATCTGCTGGTTCACACCCTAAATGGCTACAATGACCAAGGCTGGAGCAGGACAAGCCAGGAGCCAGGAGCCAGGAGCTTCATCTGGGTCTCCCCTATGGGTAGCAGGGCCCAAGTACTTGGGCCGTCTTCTGCTGCTTTTCCAGGTGCATTAGCATGGAGCTGGATGGGAAGCAGAGCAGCCAGAACTTGAACTAGAACTTAATATAGGATGATAGCATTACAAATGGTGGCTTAATCCACTCTGCCACACACTAGCCCCCTAAAATTGCTTCATTGCAGATTTACAAAAGGTGAGAAAAGGGGACAACACTGTGACACAGTGGGTTAACGCCCTGGCCTGAAGTGCCAGCATCCCATATGGGCGCCGGTTTGAGACCCGGCTGCTCCACTTCCAATCCAGCTCTCTGCTATGGCCTGGGGTAGCAGTAGAAGATGGCCCAAGTCCTTGGGTCCCTGCACTCACGTGGGAGACCAAGAAGCTCCTTGCTCCTGGCTCTGGATTGGTGCAGCTCTGGACAATTGGGGAGTGAACCATAGGATGGAGGACCTCTCTCTCTCTCTCACTCTGCCTCTCCTCTAACTCTGACTTTCAAGTAAAATAAATAAATCTTTATAAATAAATAAATAAATAAAAGGTGAGAAAATTTCAGATTTGTAGTGTACCTGATATACCAGGTACTAAAATTAAGCATTTAATATATGTTTTTCTTTTTTTTTTAATTTAGTTTTTACTTGAGAGTCAGAGTTACACAGAGAGAAGACAGGCCAGAGCTGCGCCAATCTGAAGCCAGGAGCCAGGAGCTTCTTCCAGGTCTCCAACGCGGGTGCAGGGGCCCAAGGACTTGAGCCATCTTCCACTGCTATCCCAGGGCATAGCAGAGAACTTGATTGGAAGTGGAGCAGCCAGGACTCGAACCAGCACCCATATGGGATGCCGGCGCTTCAGGCCGGAGCGTTAACCAGCTGCACCACAGCACCAGCCCCTAACATATGTTTTTCTTATTTAATTTATAAAAGGTGAGTATATCTCTATTTTTAAAAAGAAAAAAGCAGAGGCTCACATTAACTTATCAAGAGATAGAGATAAAGGCAGAGTTGGGGTTCAAATCCAAGACTATCTGACTCCAAAGTTCGTACCCTTTCTACTCTATTCATTGGTCTCCTGATGCCTGGGTATATTTTTATATCAGAGAGAGACAGCATTGGGAAGGGAATGATCTGTCATACAATCTTATAAACACCCAGTTTTAACACAGGATGATATCTGTGCAGGACCTTCTGTTGTGGCGTTCATCACCGAGCAGGTTGATCCCCTAAAACTATTATCCCCAAGCCAAAACCCTGAACTCCTGCTTGTATGTTAACCTTAAATCTCAATGTTGATGCTTTAGTTGCCACTCTAGGGAGTTTAAAAACAAACACAAATTTGAATTGCTGATGTAACAGACAAGAAAAGAGAGTGTTATTATAGCAAATGTTGGATATATAGATGCTATATTGATAGACAAGACAAGAGCTTTGTAATGGCTAGTTAACATGAAGTTGGAATATACAAAATTTTTCTTCCTAGAAAGAAAATCTAGAATACTGCAAACTTTTTCAGAGGTTTCTTTATTTTGAGTGAAACTATCCATGTGGACATATCTTCAGCAACTCTCTCTAGTGCTTGAGTGTTCCTGTTATCTTCAAATAAATTCACAAAAATGAAAGCAAAAACAAAGGAATGTGAAGCATGAAATTTTTTAAAGTAAAAAAAAGTATTTCTTTACTTTTATCACTTCAAAGATCTTTGATGCTGTGAGATTATAAAAATGTTACACTATAAGAAAGTATTCTGATCTTAAATAGAAGTTTAGCACAAAAATAAAATATTGAAAAACATGTGCTAGATGTTTAAAGACAATCATGTTTAACAGCAAAGGTTTTTTTTTTAAGATTTTATTTATTTGAAAGGTATTGTTACAGAAGGTGAGAGAGACAGGCAGAGAGACAGGTCTTCCATCCGCTGGTTCACTCCTCAAATGGCCACAATGGCCGGAACTGAACCGATCCGAAGCCAGGAGCTAGAAGCCTCTTCTGTGTCTCCCACAGGGGTGCAGGGCACCAAGCACTTGGGCCATCTTCTACTCCTTCCCAGGCCATAGCAGAGAGCTGGATGGGAAGAGGAGCAGCCAGGACTAGAACCAGCGCCCATATGGGATGCCAGCGCCACAGGTAGAGGATTAACCTACTGTGCCACAGCACCAGCCTCTAATAGCAAAGTTTAACTTGCTTCCATCTAAAAGGGAAAAACACAGTTCACAGTTCATAGTCTAAGAACTTGAGGCACAGGCATTTGATGTAATGAGTAAGTCACTGCTTTGGATATTTACATCCCACGTTGGAGTGCCTGGTTCAAGTTCCAGCTCCTCCACTTCGGGTCCAGCTTCTGCTAATGTGCACTCTGGAAGGCAGCAGATGATGGGTCAGGTACTTGGATCTTTGCCGCCTTGTGGGATCTTGGTCTCCATGTGGGAGTCCCCAGTTGAGTTCCAGGCTCCTAGACTCACTCAGGCCCAGCCCTGGCTGTTGCGAGCATTTGGAGAATGAACCAACAGATGTAAGATCTCTAATAAATGAATAAAGTTTCAAAGAAAATTAACTAAGCTATTAAAATTTTTGCAAAAATAAAAACTGGACTAGGAGGCAAGTTACTTAGCTTAATGTAAAGGGAACGGAATTTCTGCCACAATGTTTCATGTTGAGCCCTGGGGGATGCTTGTGTAACGGCTTGTGTCTTCTCCAAACCAAAAAATGTTTGTGAGTGCAAGTTCCTTGAAATACCAAAATAAATACTCGGATATTTTAAAAATTAGAAAACATCTTTAGGTGAGCATATTGATTACATTTGCTACTTCTGACATTTTCTAATCCTACTTCCCCCATCCATATGCTTATGCTTTTTCAGAGTACAATTTCTTCTAAAATTGACAATCGAGAAAGAATCACACTTCTGGTTCCTGCTGATAGTGTGAACCCAAAATAGCAGCCAATGAAGGCAAACATCTGTGAAGGCTTAGTCAGGGAAGTTACTCATGAGTACTACTTTCCAAAGTGCCACTGCTTTTACTCCCAGAAAGAATTTTACCTGCTTCTTCAGGGTCCTGCTGAACACCCTCTAAGAAGCAAAGCCATCCTCTAGGAAACCACAGAGACGGAACAACACGTTCCCTCTGCCACTGTCAGGTGGGAGACAAGGCACACGGGCAAAGGGCATGAGGACTCACCGGGGCAGGCACCAATCAGTAAAACTGGGCTACAGAAACCAGATTTTCCAATTCGAAACATTTTAAAGTAGTATTTTTAAGCAAAGCTGTAATTCTCATTGACTATTATTATAGGTACTGGTGGTATTTTTCAGTAAATAAATGTGACCTATGGGTATGAATGTTAATATTCAAATTCATCAATGATCCCATTAACCAAAATGTTTATTTGTCAATTTTAAGAATATTGATGTAGGGCCGGCACCGTGGCTCACTAGGCTAATCCTCCGCCTTGCAGCGCCGGCACACCGGGTTCGAGTCCCGGTCGGGGCGCTGGATTCTGTCCCGGTTGCCCCTCTTCCAGGCCAGCTCTCTGCTGTGGCCCAGGAAGGCAGTGGAGGATGGCCCAAGTGCTTGGGCCCTGCACCCCATGGGAGACCAGGATAAGTACCTGGCTCCTGCCATCAGATCAGCGCGGTGTGCCGGCTGCGGCGGCCATTGGAGGGAGAACCAACGGCAAAGGAAGACCTTTCTCTCTGTCTCTCTCTCTCACTGTCCACTCTGCCTGTCAAAAAAAAAAAGAAAGAAAAAAAAGAATATTGATGTAAGGATTAAATCCAAAAACAATGACAATGATTCTTCCTTTTAAATTACTCTTTCAGGACAAAGTCTAGCCTAGGAAAGATGTTGGGTTTCCTAACCTAGATTTCTAGGGAAGTGAAAATGTTCCTTCTGAAAACACTTTTACCCTATCACCCTGCAGTGTCAAGGGGAAGTAGACTGTGCTCTTTACAGCTTCTGGCAGCAGCGTGATGCCCATGAAATCCATTCATTCACTCAGTAAATATTTATTAAACAAACGCTGTATTATGAAAATATTATTAAGATAAAGTGTTGTACAAAGCGTCTTTGTCCATTATCGATAAGTCCACACGGAAGCAGACTTCTTTCTTGAACTCCTAGCTAACCATCTATTGTACTAGAACATCTATCTTATCTTGAACCTGTTATTATACTTTGGATTTCATTATCTTATGAGTAATTGAAATCCCTGGAAGTCAAATGATGGACACTGTTTGCACCTGGGCATTTTTATTTTATGCATTTTACACAGTAAACCCTACCAAAGTCAATTTCATACAGAATCTCTGCCTCATATCACTGAATCTGCAGACTCCTGTTAAGGATGTGGATATAACAATTTTGGCTTGATACAATATCTTCCAATCCCCAGGTTGTGGAATGTGCATTTTCTGTGCTATATTGACCCATTTTTAAGAACTCCATTTTTCAGATGGAATTTTAATTAGAAACTGTTACTGGTATTAAGAGAAGTCAAAGAGAGAGAGAGAGAAAGAGAGTTGACTATCCCAAGACTGTACTGTAGTAGATTTTTAAATGCCCCCCTCCAAATACGTCCATGTCCTCATCTCCAGAACCAGTGAATTTTACCTCAAGATGAGATTTATTCTGACTTAAGTTATTCCTAAATGCCATCGCACATGTCTTTTTTTTTTAAATATTTGTTTATTTATTTGAAAGGCAGAGTTACAGAGAGGCAGAGGCAGACAGAGAGAGAGAGAGAGAGAGAGAGGTCTTCCATCCGCTGTTTCACTCCCTCACATGGCAGCGACAGCTGGAGCTGGGCCGATCTGAAGCCAGGAGCCAGGACCTTCTTCCCGGTCTCCAATGTAGGTGCAGAGGCCCAAGCACTTCTGCCATCCTCTGCTGCTTTCCTGGGCCATAGAAGAGAGCTGGATAAGAAATGGAGCAACTGGGACTTGAACCGGTGCCCATATGGGATGCCAGCCCTGCAGGTGGTGGTTTTACTTGCTATACCACAACACCAGCCCCCACATGTGTCTTTTTTCTTATTTTAAGATTTTTATTTATTTATTTAACAGGTAGAGTTATAGCCAGTGAGAGGGAGAGATAGAGAAAGGTCTTTCATCCGCTGATTCACTCCACAAATGGCTGCAACAGCCAGAGCTCTGCTGATCCAAAGCCAGGAGCCAGCAGCTTCTTCCTGGTTCCCCACGTGGGTACAGGGGCCTAAGCACTTGGGCCATCTTCCACTACTTTCCCAAGCCATAGTAGAGAGCTGGATTGGAAGAGGAGCAGCTGGGACTAGAACCAGCATCACAGGTGGAGGATTAACCTGCTGAGCCACAGAGCCAGACCCCACACGTGGGGTCCAACATGGAAGTTGGCAAGTCTAAATCTGTAGGATAGGCCAGCAGCAGGTTAGAGACCCAAGGAAGAACCAGTGTTGCAACGTTGAGTCCAAAGAATTCTGGAGGCAGAATTCCTTCTTCTTTGAAAGATCTTAGTCTTTCCTTTCAAAACCTTCAACTGACTGGATAAGGTTTACTCACACTAGAGAGGGAATGTGCTGTACTCAGTGTGCTGACTTAACTGTTAATCACATCTCCAAAGGAACCTCGCAGTAATGTCTAGACAGATGTTGACCAAGCAACTGCCTAGCACCAGGTTGACACATGAAGTTAGCCACCACACTGTCAGTTCATGACAGGACTCCAACCAACAGAGGGCAAGAATGAAGAGTACAGTCCCGGGGCAGGTGTATGGCTCAGTAGTTAGGCCACTCCTTGGAATGCCTTCAGCCCTTATAAGAGTGCCTAGATTGGAGTCCGGCTCTGCTCCCTCTTCCAGCTTCCTGTGAATGTGCGGCCTGGGAGACAGCAGGTGGCGTCTCATGTCCTTGCGCCCTGCCCGCTACATGGGAGATCTGGATTGAGTTCCAGGCCCTTGGCTTCAGCCTGCCCAACTCCTAGCTGTTGCAGGCCCATGGGGCATGAGTCAGCATGATGAGAGCATTTTGTCTCTCTTCCTCTCTCTCTTTCTATCTCTCTAACTCTCAAACAGCTAAAAATTTTTTCAAAAGATTGTATTGATTTGGGAATGGGGTAGGAGTGAATAAACATTCCTTGACTTGTCTAAAGTACCACTTGTTCCTTGGCAGAGGGCAGGAATAGGGGAATTTTTTTGAGAATTGTTTGCAGAAAACGAAAAGCAAAGAAGAAAGTCTGAAGAGTCAGTTTTCTTGAGAATTTTAGCACCTCTGGGCATGAGTAGGGTCGTTTTAGGACCCAGATAAAACAGGATATAGGTCCAGGTCATGATGCTGGCAACATCAAGAGACGGCAACCTTACTGCAGGTATTGTCACCAACGGACATTTCAGATATTCTCTTTTTACATTGTAGTTGTTGCACATATTTCAGAATATCATTACATTCATCACTATTTCAACGCACTGGTAGTTTTTGGACATGATGTTGGGTAATTTTATTTTATAGGTTGATAAAAAGTCCATGTATTATCATATCTTCATTTAAAAACTATTTTGATAACTATTTCTATTTCGTTTCCTTTGTAATCTCACATATTTTATTTTATGCATTAAAAACATTATTCTGAGAAGAGCACATCAGCTTTGTTAGACTGCCAGAGAGGTCTAGATATAAATAAGTTAAGAACTCTTCAATAAAAGAATCTATTATTCTGTCTTCATTCATTTAACAAATGTTTATTAGAATTTAGTTTGTCCTACACAAATCCTGACTCAAAAAATGTTCTGGAGGAATCAGGAGAAGAGGTTGAAAAAGGAAACATACAATATGGTAAAGTACTAATTTAAACCACAACAGAATGCTAGAAAAATAATGACACAACGAAAACTACAAATTTAGGGACAAATCCATTTGAAAGATTTTTTAGCACTATGTAATTTCTTATTGCTGAGCTTCTGATTACTGTGTAATCAGGCTGACACATGACTAATACTGGGCAGGTCCAAACAAGTGAATTCTAATTTTGTTTGGGACTGTGTCTCCCACTCTTTGTGCAGAGTCTGATGGAATTTAAATGGCCTTCCTCCCTTGGGGCCGTCTACCCTTCTGTATGAGTGACAAAAGCTTTATAATTTTTCTCATCTAGACTACAGACACTGGATGGAGTAATTACCTAGAAGTTTATAGCACATTTACTTTGCCTGTCAGTTAAAAATTTATATGCACAACTAGAGAGAACATAGAGATTTTACAATTGTGTGACATTTTGATGATACAATACCTGAAAGGAAAAAGAAAAAAAAAACCTGCCAGCATTCATAGAAATCACTTTTATGAGCTGACCATTGGTTATTTAAAGGAAATAGGATCATTATTAAACTGTGCAGTAATGATGAGGTTGGTTGAAGA
Source organism: Oryctolagus cuniculus (assembly GCF_051225735.1). Classification (NCBI taxonomy): domain Eukaryota; kingdom Metazoa; phylum Chordata; class Mammalia; order Lagomorpha; family Leporidae; genus Oryctolagus; species Oryctolagus cuniculus. The sequence continues at coordinate 82,878,180 of NC_142880.1, forward strand.
GATCATTATGTAAAAATTTGAACCTCAAGGTAGAAACTAAGTGAATGAGTGATAAGACTATAAATGAAGGCTAAACCTTAATGGAAAGAGCTAATGGCATAAATCATAGTTCCAGAAATTTGGAAAGATCTGGAGCTAAAAAACATAAAAAGAAAAAAAGAAGAGAAAAAAATTAAGCAAGCCAGTGCAACAGGCAGTGGAGGGGTTTGGGTTGTTTCTTCCTTTTCTCCACAAAGACCAAATGGGCAGAAAACACTGGTGTTGGAGAAAGCACAGTTCCCTAGCTCTAAGCTAGTCTTCAGTGATCCTGTCTATAAAGTCGTGTAGTGTACTAGGGAACCACAAAGTACAACGTTTGGATTTGGGAGCATCAAACTGGGCGTCTGTGGGGAGCAACTCAGACTAGACTAAGTTACTGGAATTAAGACTTATTCTATGCATCTGCTCTCCCACAATATGGCGCTGGGAGAGGAGGAAACAGCTTCTACACAGCTGCCTTTCACCAACTTGACAAGCTGCAGGAGCTGCTCCTGATTGGAGGAGAGCAGCGTACTCGGCGTGTGGGTAGCAGAGTTGGGACTGGTGGAAGAGGACTATAAAGGAGGAGAGAGACAACATGCACGAGGAACATCTAGAAGGAACACCTGTGCAGCCCCCGAGAGAGCCGGCCGGCGGTGTGCTGCTCTCCCGCGGAAGTGGGGAAAGTGACAGGGGGAACCGCCCTTCCACGGAGGTGGAAGGGTCGGCAGCCAGCCCGGGAAGAACCAGCAGCAAACCCGGGAAGGGCCGAGCAGACAAAAGAACAGCTCAGGGTCCTGTGTCGTTCCTCCACGAAGAGGGGGAGCAACATAATGGTGCCGTGACTCGGATAGGAAACCTAGGAGGGAAGAAACGGGAAGAAGTGGGAAAATACCGGAGAGAGAGACTAGCAAAGAGCCTAGGGAAAAGTCGGACGGAAAAAGTGCCGGAAGAAGTTAGATTTAAAGTGAAAGTGAAAGCAAGAAGAAACTTAGACTCAGATGCGGACTATGGTGGGGAAGCTAGGAGATTAAAAGCAAAAGTGAAACCTAGAAGAAACTTGGACTTGGATACGGACTGTGGGGAGAAGCCAGGAGAAATGAGAGGGGAATATTGTTGGAAGAAAAGTTAGGAAACATACCGGGTAGAGAAAAATGTTAGGGAAAATGAAGCCGCGGGGGCAGGCTGAGGCGGAGATGTAAACTATGTTGGGATTCGTCAAGTCAGCTGGGGGAGCAAAAGGCGAAAAGCTAAAACCAGAGGCGGAGACGCGTAAGCTAGGTTGGAATCCGTCAGAGTAGCCCGGGGAGCAAAAGACGGGAAGCTAAACCGAAGCGGAGACGTGAGCTAGGTTGCATTTCGTCAGGTTAGCCCGGGGAACTTAGACTAAAAACCAAGAAGCAGAAACGTGAGCTAGGCTGTGTGATTCGTGGAAGCCGCCGCGCGCAGAGAGAGCGCGCGGGGCACAAGTGGGGAGAGCGCACGGGGCGCGAATAGTTAGGGAACGTGGGGCTAGCGCAGAGGCCATGGTGCGGGCGAGAAGGGCGCAGAGACCGCGGAGCGCGCATGAAGCCGGGAAGCCGTGCAGAGCCGGGAAGCCGCCGCGGGGCAAGGTGCCGAGAAGCAGCCTCGGGGCGGGCGCCGGGAAGCCGCGGGGATAAGAGAAACAGAAGTTTAGAAGTAAAATGAGAGAAATAGGAATGCTCGGAGATAGAGAAATAGAGAAAAATAAGGCCTCCCCACAACATGGCAATGAGAGAGCTTGGATTCGGTCTGCCTGATTAGTAAGACAATAAGCACCTGTGGGCAGCTGCAGGTCACCGAAGACAGGCACGTTATCAACATCAATAAGTCTCCCCACAATACGGCAATGAGAAGGCTCGGATTTGGTTTGCCTGATTGGTAGGGCTTGTAAGCACCTGCAGGCAGTTCTAGCAGAGCAGAGCATGCGCTGCAGGGCACCGAACACAGGCACGCATCAGCGCCTAAAAACCTCCTCACAACATGGCGAAGAGAGGACCTGGATTCGGTTTGCCTGATTGGTAGGGCTTGTAAGCACCTGTGGGCAACTCTAGTAAGCAGAGCAGAGTGTGTGCCGCGGGGCACCGAAGACAGGCGCGTATCAATGCCAAAAATAAAAAGAAAGGGGGACCTGTGGGGAGCAACTCAGACTAGACTAAGTTACTGGAATTAAGACTTATTCTATGCATCTGCTCTCCCACAATATGGCGCTGGGAGAGGAGGAAACAGCTTCTACACAGCTGCCTTTCACCAACTTGACAAGCTGCAGGAGCTGCTCCTGATTGGAGGAGAGCAGTGTACTCGGTGTGTGGGTAGCAGAGTTGGGACTGGTGGAAGAGGACTATAAAGGAGGAGAGAGACAACATGCACGAGGAACATCTAGAAGGAACACCTGTGCAGCCCCCGAGAGAGCTGGCCGGCGGTGTGCCGCTCCCCCGCGGAAGTGGGGAAAGTGACAGGGGAACCGCCCTTCCACGGAGGTGGAAGGGTCGGCAGCCAACCCGGGAAGAACCAGCAGCAAACCCGGGGAGGGCCGAGCAGACAAAAGAACAGCTCAGGGTCCTGTGTCGTTCCTCCATGAAGAGGGGGAGCGACAGGCGTCTAAGAATAACCATTTTTCTTCCCAATCCCCTACCCCCAGCACACAATATCACTGCTGGTTAGAAGCCATTCACTGAATAGTAACATTTACAGGCATAATTGCCCTCTGGTCATAATTCCCCTTCCTTTGAAAAACTAGGTTAGGAATATGAGCATGTTTGATACCCAAGAGGTTTGGTTTGATTTGGTTTGGTTTTCTATTTACCCAGAAACAACATTTGTAATGGCTAGCCTTTAATTTTTTAGAGAGGATTTTCCCTTTCCACCAAAGTATATGAAACAAAAAAAGAGGTAGCACCAAAAAACATTTGACTTTAAACACAGGCATTAATCTCCTAGAGGCTGAAGTCAGTTGTTAGCAAGTCTGACGCTATTGTCACCAAGATTGCAGAAGGAGGTGGGTGTTATAAAGCCATCTAAATCTTTCTGTATAGGCAAATAACATGGTTGAAACTGTAAGCCCTACTCTACTAAAATCTTCCCAACTCATCAGCAAAGGAAATTAAAATCTTAATTAACTCTTTATGAGATGTAGCAATGAAGAGAGTGCTTTCACCACAGTCAGGACGATGTTGTCACAAAATGACCAGAGCACAAGAAATGCAACCCTACTCAAAGATTCTAACCAATCATTACTTCCAGTGATGCCCAAAACACCTTTTAATTTCTTGTGTCAAACCCAAGAGCTCGTTAGACCTTAAACAACCTTCATGTCTTACTATGAATGTGTCATACCTTCACTTATTTAAATCCCCATCGAACATAGATCCATTGTTTCATCTACACAGAAACTGTGTTCCAGGAATTGCCTCACCCATTGCCCAATCAATAGGCTCTCAGCAGGATTTGCAGTGTTCCTATAAGGTGACACCCTAGTCAAGGTCTGGCGGTGGGCACTTGACTTTAATTGAGTCTATTCATCCTCGGGAATTTTAAAACTGGAACCAAAAAAAAAAAAAAAACCAAACGAAAAAAAACAAGGTGGCATGGCTAGACTCTAAATACTAATTTAGGAACTGTCCCTTTTGAAATGTGTACTGCAAACAGGAAAGTCAGTCTTCACTGAGAAAGTGAAGCAGAGGCGACAGAGGTAAGAAAAGAGGGGAAATTTTGGGATTTACTCTTGTGCTCCATTTGGTAGTTCTGTTCATGAGAATTTTGTGCCTCTCAGATTCCAGCAATTTCAAAAAATTCATCTTTTTTATTTTTAGACTAGTCTGAGTAGGTTTCTGTTCCTCAAAGTGAAATAAGTCCCAACTGATTCAATAGTTTTTATTTAATACTTAGGACACAAATTATTTATATTTTAACCTTTTTACCTCTTAATGATACAGATGTCATAAACTTTTAACTGATTTCATCTAAAAGACACACCTTTTTTTTTTTTTAAGATGTATTTGTTTGTTTGAAAGGCAGAGTTACAGAGAGGCAGAAGAAGAGAAAGGGAAGGAGAGAGAGAGAGAGAGAGAGGTCTTCCATCTGCTTATTCATTCACCAGATGGGCACAACAGCCAGAGCTGCTTTGATCCAAAGCCAGGAGCCGGGAGATTCTTCCGAGTCTCCCACACAGGTGCAGGGGCCCAAGGACTTGGAGCCATCTTCTACTGCTCTCCCAGGCCATTGCAGAGAACTGGATCAGAAATGGAGCAGCTGAGATTTGAACCAGCACCCATATGGGATGCCAGCACTGTAGACAGCGGCTTTACCCACTACAGCACAGCACTGGCCCCATATGAGGCACATCTTTAAAATTTCAAAAATGTCTTCTGACTCTTGACATTAATTTTGCATTCAACCTAACCGTATATTTACATATCCAAGAACTCTGTTCATATCCTCCAAGGCCTTAATTTAACTTGGTTCTGTTAATGCATTTTTTATTTTCTGATTTGTATCAGATAATGTACTTGATGATACAGACCCAAAAATAAAGTAAGAGATCTCAAAATCTATGGGATTAAAAAATGTATAAACAAATAATTAAGATATAGTGTCCCAGAAAGTATCACTGTCAGGCATGAATAAGGGACTTGTTAACACTCTAGCTACTAACAGACACCTATCTTCTCTGCACACTTCCCAGCTTTTCCCTTCACTTTCTCCATCACAAAGTGGTGCCTCTTTTATCCACTCTAGGGAGCTGAATGTTCTCATGTGATTTTCTTTTTTAATTTTTTTTTTGACAGGCAGAGTGGACAGTGAGAGAGAGAGAGACAGAGAGAAAGGTCTTCCTTTGCCATTGGTTCACCCTCCAATGGCCACCGCGGCAGTTACGCTGCGGCCGGCGCACTGCACTGATCCGAAGGCAGGAGCCAGGTGTTTATCCCGGTCTCCCATGGGTGCAGGGCCCAAGCACTTGGGCCATCCTCCACTGCACTCCCTGGCCACGGCAGAGAGCTGGCCTGGAAGAGGGGCAACCGCAACAGAATCCAGCGCCCCGACCGGGACTAGAACCCAGTGTGCCGGCGCCGCTAGGCAGAAGATTAGCCTAGTGAGCCGCAGCGCCGGCCATCATGTGATTTTCTGTTCTGCCTCCACTCTGCCCACAAGAGCAAGCAAACTAATGCAAGATGTGCAAATGGCGGTGCCTTGGTATTCATCCCCCAAAATGACTCTCAATGATTCTCACCTGCTGTTATTTACACAAGTAGGTAGCCCCCTCTCACACTGAATGAGGCTTCCCTGTGTAACTTTTGGGCTACTAAGGAAAAACAGAGCATGGCTTCCATTATCTATTACAGCATCCACCTTGCTCCTTTGGGTGACCCCCTCTGGAAGAAGGCTGATGTCGCCTCATGAGAACACTCAAGGAGCCTTATGAATATGTCCATGTGGAATAGAACTGAGGCCTCCCACCAACAGCCCTCATTGTCTCACCAGGACTGTGAGTGATGCCTGTGGAAATAGATCCTCCAGTCTAGTTAGGACTTGTGCTCCAGCTGACACCCCAACTGTGGCTTCACCTGAGATCCTTCCATACGCAAGACAGAACCACACCACCCAGCTGTGCTGTTTCCAAATTCATTTTGCACAGAAACTGTGGGAGATAATAAACGTTTATCATTGTTAAAGCTGTTAACTTGGAGGGTAATTTGTTCTGTAGGAACAGATTATTGTTTCTACCGTAATCCTACCAGTACATGATGGGTTCAAGGATAGACAATTAACTCAAGTTAGGGCAATGGATAATTTTCTCCAAATTTTTGATGAACTATCACAGAGAACATCAAGATAGTCTTGCTTTGATTGCCAAAAGTATAGGATGTAAAACTCATGTACTGCCATGACCATGCTAACACCAGATGGAGAAAGCCAGTCAGAAGTGGAAAAGGCAACACAGCATGATGGAAAGAAAGCCATAATGGTGTCAGGGTCCTTAGTTTTGGATATTTCTGAGACTCAATTGGATCTTTGGATTAGATATATGACCCATTTCCAGAACCCCCTATCTTGATATTATTTTACACCCCAGTCATCTCTTGGCCCAACCTCTCACTTTAGTTGCTAGGCAAATCTCACCTCACTCTGACCACTCTGCTTAAAATAGATAATCCAGCAGTGTGATAACTTTGTAATGTGTCATGTTGGTGGATAGAAACACATTTTCCTGTGTGTTCGCAGTTACATGGGGCCGCGAGGATTCTTGAGATGTGGAGCAGCCTTTCTGTGTTGAACACATACATTGTTGCTGATCTGCTGACTCACCTCTTTCCTGAGAAGCAGCAGCTGGACCTGAAACTTCTCTGTCTCCCCCTGGATCCTCCCTCTGTGCCTCCAAGTCTCAGACCACATGTGCATGTTTATCTCTGTGCTGAAGAGTGCCTGCTTCTACAGGATATTGTTATCCCCAAGATCACAAGCTAAAGAGTGAACATAGGTTTCCATCCATCCTTGTCCATCTGTCCCTTCATATATACAAGAAATTCTAATAAGGTTTTGAAGGATAAATAGATTTTCAACAGAGCTGGGGGGAGGAAAATGCTCCAAGTTAAGAAAGCAGTGTAGTCATAGTCAACACAGCATGAAATAGTTCATTAGGAAAAGTGTTCTTCCCAGCACACAAATTGAAGAGGTGGTTTTAGGATTAAAAAATTGGAATGATGGGGCCAGTACTGTGGTGCAGTGGGTTAAGTCAGTGCTGGCTATGCTGGCATGCCATATCATTGTCAGTTCAAGGCCTGGATACTCCACTTTCAGTCCAGTTTCCTGCTAATGCACCTAGGAAGGTGTGGAAGATGACCCAAATTGGGCCCCTTCCACCCATATGGGGGATCAAGATGGAGTTCCTAGTTCCTGACTTCAGCTTGGTCCACATCTGGCTGTTGTGGTTATCTGTGGAGTGAATCAGTGGATATTCTCTTCTCTTCTCTTCTCCTCTCTTCTCCTCTCTTCTCCTCTCTTCTCCTCTCTTCTCTCTTCTCCTCTCTTCTTTTCTCATCAATCTACATGTATCTCTATCTCTCTTGCTCTACTTTTCAAATAAATCTTTTTTAAAAAGTGGAGCTATGATTGAGGCCAAATACTGAAGAGCTTTGTATATCCCAAAAAAGAATTGACTTCTTCTAACAAGGAAGCTTTCCCCAGAGAAATCACCCAATAGGTGAACTTGGAGGTGTGTGTAGCTTCACTCATTCTTTCTCCCTCCTTTGTGATCTGTCTGTAGAATGCAAGTGTTGTGGGTTTGTGCAACTATATGCAGAAAGCAGACTATTGAAGGAGCTGGGGTGAAGAACCTTAAAAATCAAACCAAGATGGAGTGACCTAAGCCAATACCATTAAAAACAAGAAGTCACCTTTGCCCCAAATAAAAATTAAAGTTTAAAATTACAGCCCTAAACTTTTTCCCCCAAAGCTAAAATTAGGTGCAGCTATAAAATAAGGGACCCTATGCTTAGCTAGCTGCAACACTTGTGCCTGGCTGTGCTAAGACCTAACCCAGTTTGTATGCCTCCTAATACTCAAATAACAGTGTGGGAAGCGGGACGCTGCTCTCCCTCCTGGGGAACGAAGGGAGTGAGACGTCGTCCCCCCTCAGGGTGAACAAGATGACGCTGAGAGGGAAAGGAACTGCTAAAGAAGTAAACAACAAAATGGCGACGAGGTGCATGCCTCCCATGTGATCCCGTAGCTGATTGGATAGAAGACGCATGCCTTTCACATGATCAGCTCACGGATTGGACTGCTGTGTGCGTGGACACTATAGTGCTTTTGATTGGTCGTTGCGGGTATATAAACCATGTGGCTTTGTGCTGGGGGCGCTCTCTGGACTCCCGAGTTCAGGAGGCCCGTCTGCGCAGACGCCGAATAAATCCTCTTGCTTTTGCATCAGCTGGTCTGGACTCTGAGTCTTTGGGGTGTGCCTCTCGACGTGTTAGCATCCTCACTCAGAGGGTCTAACAGGGGGAGAGCAGAGGACAAGGCCAAAGCTGTAAGGCTGTCCAGGAAGCCACCATCTGAGAGAGATTGTGTCCTTGCAGAGAAGGTGCTGGGAGAAGAGGCTGCAGGGGGTCGTCAGCACCAGAGGGGCCACGGTGACTCAGAATTACCCAGAGAAAACCTCACTCGTCATCTGTCAAGCAGGGACCAGCCCCTTGGCACAGCCCAGCCACAGGGCAGCAGGGCCAGAAACAGCCAAAGGGAGATCAGATGCAAAAGGCAACCCTTGCCTTCCATAAGTGACCTTCAGCCTCGTAGAGAAGAGAGATGCAAAGAGCGAAAGCTGACTTTGAAGGTGCTTGAACCACGAGTCAACCCTCAGATGGTGGAAGAGTGGAGATGTGGTAAGAGTCTTAATCGAAGTCTACTGACTTTGGGGTTTACTTGACACATCGTGAAGGACCTATCTAGTACAGGAGAACTGCTACAGCACAGCTGGAGACAGATAAGTGGAACAAACCAAAACGTTTCCTGTGTACACCCTATCAGGTTCGTTCTGTTCAGGAACCTGGTGATGCTCCAGATAGGCTTTTTTTTTTCTTATCTTTCCCATTGAAGGTCCTCATGTTTTCAGAGCTGTATCACACTCATCAAAGGTAAGGAGTGTGCACTGTGAGAAGAGAAAATGACTAAGGACAGAAGCCAGGAGCACATCAACTTCAAAGGGTCAAGAATGGGAAAGAAGAGCCGGCGCCGCGGCTCACTAGGCTAATCCTCCGCCTGCAGTGCCGGCACACCGGGTTCTAGTCCCGGTCAGGGCGCCAGATTCTGTCCCGGTTGCCCCTCTTCCAGGCCAGCTCTCTGCTGTGGCCAGGGAGTGCAGTGGAGGATGGCCCAAGTGCTTGGGCCCTGCACCCCATGGGAGACCAGGAGAAGCACCTGGCTCCTGCCAGAGCGCGCTGGCCACGGCGGCCATTGGAGGGTGAACCAACGGCAAAGGAAGACCTTTCTCTCTGTCTCTCTCTCTCACTGTCCACTCTGCCTGTCCAAAAAAAAAAAAAAAATATGGGAAAGAAGAGCCAGTAGAGAACATGGCAGACTCGAGGAGGGAGGGGTTCAAGAAAGAAGCAGTTTTACAATGATATTTGCTACATAAAGGCCACCTGATGGACCTGAAGCCCCCACCAGCCTACGGATCCAAATATCATCACATTAATCCCCAACTTCACAGGCTCAGCTCCCCGTCTGTGTAATTACTGTCACCCTTCTCCCCCAAAGTCTCTTTTTATATGAGTCCTTCCAGACAACATTGTTTCTTGGCTGCATTGTGATGTCTCATTGCCCTCCAAAGCAAAATCCTGATGAGCTAAAAGGACTGCATTTCATTTATTCTTCCATGTGGGTGAACCCAAGCCCTCTTTTCCCACACAGTTAGGGAGTAGAATAGAGGCAGAGACTGCTCCTGGAAACTTCAGTATCTTTTTCATTTATTTGCTGGTCTCAAGCCACCAAGATGAAGACTGCATTGCCTGGCTTTCCTTGTAGACAGGCGTGGTTCACTTAGCAATGTGATCAGATTCTAGCCGCAGACTGTGAGCTGAAGTAGTACATGGGACTATCAGAATGGTTCCTTTTCTGTCTTTGCCTTCTTCCAGGTGGACGGGATGTGGCTGCTGAAGTTGGAGTAGCTATCTTAGAGCACAGGTGAACTTGGAAATAAGCAAGCCGCAGGGATTGATACTGAGATGTGCCTCCCAGCTCTCCCTTCAGTGAAGGCTGCCAGGAGTGAGGTCGGGGGACGCTCCGCAGCTCCTGTCCCCTGTGGCTGCAGGGAGCCACCTTGCTCAAGGCCACACCCGTGTCAGAGGGGCCCATATCTAATGACAGAAAGGCTTGGCCATTTCAGCCCAACTCAGACACTTTTAAGGGGCTGTTTTAGCTCTAATGCCCCGTAGGGTTGGCCAAGGCTGTTATTATGTCTGTATCACAGCCTGACTCTTCCCTCTGCCTGCTCCTGCTGGTCCTCAGACCAGACAGACAGGCCTTTGTGTGGCTGTTCCCTCCGCTGCAGTGTTCTTTGCCCAGTGGTCTGAGAGCTGATCTCCTTCATGTCCTTCTGGGCTTTGTGCCAAACTCTCTTTCTCCGTGAGCCTGCCCATTCCACCTATTTGAAAACCATAGACAATTTGCCCCAACAACACTCTGGATCTTCTTCATCTGTTCTGCCTTTTCTGTTTTCATTTTCCAGGAACTCAACCAGTGTCTGATATGCTTTATGCTGTAGTCATTTATTATGTTTTTATTGACTCTCCTTTTCCCCCAGTGGGATATAAGGCCCATGAGGACAGAGACCATTGCTCCGTGTACTGACGCATCCCATGCTCCTATGGTGATAGCTTCCTGGCACATGGCAGGCATTCATTAAGTGTTGAATGAATGAATGAACAACTCTCTAAGGATAATTTTATAGATATTTACTCATCAGGACCCTCAACCCCAAAAGTGGTTGGGAAAGAATTCTTTGGCAGCAGATTCACTGTATAGTTTATAAACTATAATATCCAGTAAAAGAGAGTGATAATTTTTATGGCATGCTCTGTATTATTTCTGTTATTATCTATATTCATACACACCCATAATTATGAAGATGCCTTATTCCACAGGTAAGGCCTATTACTTCTGCTTCAATGAAGTATCCATTGGAAAGAGTGATTTTACCTAAAATAGGAAATTTAGAAAAAGCAAACCTGAAATTCTCAAATGTGGTGATCCAGGACAGCTTGCTAGCTTACATTATAGGGTACGGTTACTTCTAACAGGAACCGTCTGTTCTCAAGCACAATTCATTGCAACGGGAGTTGTTGGAAACTTTGTTTTGCTTCATATTACCAGCTTCTGAAAGAGGTCAGTATTTGGGAGGTTCAAGAAGTTTCCTTTGAAGTCAGCGCTCCAGTGAAAACATGAACTAGATCAACCAAGCACCCACGGAGTTACCCGAAGGATTTATTTATGTAGCTCTACATTCTCAAGGGGCTTTCCTCTCTTGGGCAAGTTTCTTTTTTCATCATTTGAAGAATTAGCAAAGGTTATGTAAATGTCACTATGTGAATTAGAAAGGGAATCATGGTTGAGTATAATTCAAGGCAATTTTTTTATTAAAAAAAGAAAAATTAATTTTAAAAGATTTGTAAGTAAAAAAGATCATTGGTCTATGAAGAAAATATTTATAATTATTTGTTAACTAATGATTATTTCTGAATAAGTGGTGATGGGACTACAGATATTAATTGTACTGTTCTTTTACTTTTTGGATATGTTAATAACTTCAAGGAAAAAATATTGATAATCCATCACTGAAGTTCTTTTGTTACTCTTGGATCAATGTTACCTCAATTAATTTATCAACACTCATTTAGTCTCAGTGAAGCAAGTAGAGCTTAAAAACATTAGACTTAGGGGCCGGCTCCGTGGCTCACTTGGTTAACCCTCTGCCTGCGGCGCTGGCATCCCCTATGGGCACCGGGTTCTAGTCCTGGTTGCTCCTTTTCCAGTCCAACTCTCTGCTGTGGCCCGGGAGGGCAGTGGAGGATGGCCCAAGTGCTTGGGATTCTGCACCCACATGGAAGACCAGGAGAAAGCACTTGGCTCCTCCTGGCTTCGGATCAGCGCAGTGCCAGCCGTAGTGGCCATTTGGGGGCTGAACCAATAGAAGGAAGACCTTTCTCTCTGTCTCTCTCTCTCACTGTCTATAACTCTACCTGTCAAATAAAAAAAAATTAGACTTAAACTCTAAATGGGGTTTATCTTTGGGCAACTTTCTATGCTTTCAAGATTTTTTTCCTAACATATAATAAAGATTCATTAAGAGAAAGATTAGCTTCTTTAAAAAGGTATTGATAAAAATTAGGTTTTAAAAACCTCAGTGAGCTCATTTTGATCATGTGCCCTTCATTGGCCTCCAACTAGTTTTCCATGAAACTTGAATAGTATCATCAAATGGCTAATCAAGGTGTCATTGGAGGCTAACACTCAGTTCTATGCCATGCAGTTATCTTTGGCCAGATCTATCCCTCAGTTGGGACCTCAGGGAAGAGTCTCTTGCTTCTTCCATCTACCAGCCTCTAGTGTCTTCATATTAATTATCTCCCCCAAATCCCTTGGCAAGGAATACAGACATCACTTACTCCTTGGCTTCCATAGACGGTCTTCTTTCATGAAAAATAAATAGCTCTATGGTCTGCTCAACAGAAGTGTATCACCACTCAGGAGCCAACTTCTGAAATATTCCTGAAGTGGATTGCAATTCAGTGCCCAGATCCACCTTTGAGACCAAGGCACTGTTTTGTCCAGTTGTAGGACGGGTTGGCTACTGAGGGCCCACAGCTCAGTTCCTCCTTAGGAATTGTCCACTTCCCCCAAGATCCACTCCTCTCTCCCACGTGTACTCCTATCCAAAAACTGACCCATGTGTACCTGTAGAATTTTCCTTTATCTCAACAGGAGACAGCTTTGAAAGAACATCTTAACATAGGCTTCTTATCACAGTTTAACTCCTTTTGCCCACTCCTACTGTTTTTATTCTTCCACAAATGTTGATCCAAGGCCATTTCCTGCTAAATTCCCTATGTGCTAACCTCCATTTCAGAGTCTGTTTCTGGGGAACTTGACCTGGGAGAATTATTTCAGTCTCAATCACACGATCACTTTCAGTTATCGTTTAATAACCTAAAACTTTGATGGCGACTGTGTATTAGGCATAGTGGATTAGCTTTGCAGTAAGACGTTAGTGGCATAATCCAACACAATTCGCTTCTTACTTATCCCAGAGTGCATTGCAGTTCAGTGGGGAGGGGAGTGTGGCAGACGTGGCTCCAGACATTCAGGAATCCAGACTCTCCGATGTTTGGCTCCACCTTTTCCTAGGAGTCCTGTCCCTCAACTGACTGATGAAGAAAGGAAATGAGAAAACTGCCTGAAAGGCACCCATCAGTTCCGCTAAATTTTCATTAGCCAGTACTCAGTCCTAGGGCCACCTAGCGAGGCTGATGAGCAGGACAGGTCTCCACTGCACATTCGTGAAATACTTTTGATTTTCAAATCTCCCGTGTCCGTGACCTGTGACATTTGTCCACCATCCTTCAACTTAGAAGGATTAAGAAATCCATCTTTATTAAAGATTCAAAAAGAATTACATTCTCTTCACATCAATAAAAGTCTGTAGGATTTGAGGGTTTTTTGGTTTTTGTTATTCTTTTTATCATGTACAAATAAGGGCTTTAAAAAGACAGAAAGACAACATCATTATCATACCTAATTTAACTAATGATGATATGTTAACATGTTAATATTCAGAATGTGTACCGATTTCTCCAATTGTTCCTCAAAAACATTTTTTGTAGTCCTTTTTTTTTTTTTTTAAAGATTTTTCTATTCATTTGAAAGGCAGAGTTATAGAGAGGCAGAGAGATAGAGGTCTTCCATCTGCTGGTTCACTCCCCAAATCGGCCAGAGCTGGGCCAATCCGAAGCCAGGAGCCTTCTCTGGGTCTCCCACGTGGTGTAGGAGGCCAAGCACTTGGGCTACCCTCCACTGTTTTCCCAGGCCACAGCAGAGAGCTGGATTGGAAATGGAGCAACCAGGACTCAAACCGGCCCCCTTATGGGATGCTGGCACTGCAGGTGGCGGCTCTACCCACCACACCACAGCACCAGCCCCTTATAGTTCTTTTAATTCCACAGTTCCTGAAGACTTTTCCTACAGTCCCAGTCATTGACCATGCCAATGCTCCGTCTTCCCAGAACTTGCAGATTGCCTTAGTCAGATTTCTGCAGCTATAATATCTAAATTATATAAACAACAGAGACTTCGTTCTTATAATTCTGGAGTCTGGGTGCTGGCAACTGGTAAGGACATCCTGGCTGTGTCATAACAGGGCGGAGGACATCACATGGCAAGGAAGCAGGTAAAAAGATGCAAGCTCAGGTCACTGTTATAAAACCACTGATCTTGCCGCAGGCTGGGGGCACCTTCATGACCTAATAACCTTCTTTAAGGCCCCACCTTCAAATATCATCAACATATGAAATTGGAGATTAAGTTTCCAACATATGAACTTTGGGAGACACAGTAGAGCATAGTACACAAGACTCATTGACTTTTTCTTTCTGAATGGGTGTGATGGACTTTGTCAGTTACAGTCATGTAACTTCCACACCAGGAGCTCAGCCTTCATGGTTCTCTGACAACTGCTGCTGGTTTTCTTGAGCTTTCTTTTCTTTTCTGCAGATGGTCTTCAGCCTTTTTCTTAGTTATGCCCTTTTTAACCGTTGCACAGGCTGGCCCTTCACAGCACACAGTTCCTATAAATGTCCCAAGGCTAGAGGCTACTCCTACATTCCCTTCAGAACTAATATGAGTCACAGGTAAATGCATTTACACCCTTAGAAAAATCACTTCTATGAAAAATTTTCCCAAATCCTCAAATTCAAAATAGGGACATATATTTACTCAACAGCTTGCTTCAAATAGCATCTTATATCTTTGGATTGTAGCTGGGATATTACAGAAAACTGAGGGAGTTGATTTCAAAATGAAAACTAAAATCGTACATTTTTTACGCACTTAACTGTAGCATGAATACTTCTCATGAAGAGGTTAGAAAATAAACTGAAGTTCACTCCAGTTGCTTCGCAGTTTTAGCATCTTCTCTCCTAGTATTCACTTAAATAGTAAAACAACACTTGATAAGCAATTTCAGAAAATATTCCTAGAAGTTGGCTTGCAATGTATCTACTAACAAGATGACTTAAAATTCTGTTAAAGTTTCCACATCTCACGGAAAGCTGCACCTCAGTGATTCCAGCTTTTACCATAAATCCTGACAAAGCACAGACAAATCCTTTTACTGTGCATGATGTATGATATTGACAATACTGGCATCTAGAAATCTCTCAGCACTGATTTTAGTGGAGATATTTTGATTATGGGGTTAGGCAGGAAATCCAGTTTAAACCAGATAAAACATTGAAGTAAATTTGTAGATTGTGCTGCAGAAAAATTTAAAGATAGATTTAACTTCAAATGAGTTTTCATTTCCCCAAGGAGCTCCAGAATGAAGACGAGTACCCACCCAATTTTTGGATAAGACAAGTATTTACCCAAATTTTTGGCTCTGCTTCTTCAAAGCTGACTCCATTTTCTGTTTCTTTTCTTTTTTTTTTTTTTTAAGATTTAATTATTTATTTGAAAGGCAGAGTCACAGAGAGAGAAAGAAACTGAGAAAGAGAAAGAGAGAGGGAGGGAGAGATAACTTCTCTCTGCTGGTTTACTCCCCCAGTGGCTGAAAATGGCTGGGGCTGAGCCAGACTGAAGCCAGGAGCCTGGAATCCATCCGGGACTCCCACGTGGGTGCTGACTCCATTTTCACCACACAGGCCCTGTCCTTGTGGTCATAAGATGGTTACCAGCAACTTGGAGCTACTTTCTTCCAGGTCCAACTTTTAGTATAAAAGAGGGAATTTGCATCCTCTGTAACTCAAGAATAACTCTGAGGATTGAGACTCTTGGCACCTTATTGGCCTGGAGTGGGTCATGATTCCACCTGTGAACCAATCATTGGGATAGGAGGACAAATGAAATACACTCATTGGCTAATCAGGACCCATTCTTGGAGGAAAGGCCAATCCTACTCAGATCCCATGATTGAGAAATTCAAAGTACGGCCAGCAAGAGAGAGGAATTGTGGAAAACACAATAACAAATGTTTATTATACTACTAAATTCAAATTGGCTGACTTAGGGCTTTCTTTTTCTTTCTTCTTCTTTTTTTTTTTTTTAATTATCATTGTATAGGTAAAGATAAAGAAAGAGAGAGAGAAAGGGAGAAACAGACAGTGAACTGTTGTCTGCTGGTTCACTTCGGATCAGGTCTCCCATGTAGGTATCAGGGATCCGACTACTTGAAGCATCACCGGCTGCCTCCTAGGGTCTGCATTAGCAGAAGCTGGAATCGCGAGCTGAACTACAACAGGAACTCTCACATTCCAAGATAGCATGCAAGAATCTCAACTGATGTCTTAACCACAAGGCCAAACATCCACTCCTAAGTGGGACTTATCTTTCCCTAGGAATCACTTAATTATTTGAAAGGCAGAGTTACAGGGAGAGAGTGAGAGACAGAAAGAGAGATCGTCCATCTGCTGGTCCACTCCCCAAATGGCTGCAATGGCCAGGTCAAAGCTAGGCACCTGGAACTCATCCGGGTCTTCCACGTGGGTGGCAGGTGTCCAAGTACTAAGGCCATCTTCTGTTGCCTTCCCAGGCACATTAGCAGAGAGCTAAATCAGAATCAGTGATTATACGATATGCTGGCATCACAGGTGGCATCTTTTTTTATTTTATTTTTTTATTTTATTTATTATTTTTTTTGACAGGCAGAGTGGACAGTGAGAGAGAGAGAGAGAGGAAGGTCTTCCCTTTTGCCGTTGGTTCACCCTCCAATGGCTGCCGTGGCCGGCGCACTGCGCTGATCTGAAGGCAGGAGCCAGGTGCTTCCTCCTGGTCTCCCATGGGGTGCAGGGCCCAAGCACTTGGGCCATCCTCCACTGCACTCCCTGGCCACAGCAGAGAGCTGGCCTGGAAGAGGGGCAACCGGGACAGAATCCGGCGCCCCGAACGGGACTAGAACCCGGTGTGCTGGCGCCGCAAGGCGGAGGATTAGCCTAGTGAGCCGCGGCGCCGGCCCACAGGTGGCATCTTAACCTGCTGTGCCACAAGCCCTACTTGGGCTTTCTATCAGGATAGAACACAAAATGAAAGATAGCTTCAGATAATGTGGGGTTTGCTTTGTAGTCTATAAATTTAAACTCTCAAAAGGTTTTAGGTGAAGATACACTTTAGTTGCCTTTTGTTACTGGTAGGAAATTTCTTCTTACAGGTATTGAATTGGGTAATGTAGGTAAACCAGAATAATAGTTTCCAACAAAATCTTGCCCTCTGAAGTTGTATCTTTATCATTCTCCTCTAGGTTATGTGATAACTGTATACTCTTTGACTTCCATGTTTCCAGGTTCTTTGTTCCCAAACCATATTTTATAGTGATGTCAATATAGACTACTTCTTACTTTGTATAACTGTATACCAGAGCAATCCAACATCTGGTAGTGACAATCTTCTCAGTTTTAAGAAAGGATTATTTATATCACTCTCCTTCATCCCCTATGTTTCGTATGTAATCATTTTTCTATTCATCTATTTTTCTAAATCATATTTCTATTCTAAGTCATTCTTCTAAATCATATTTCATCCCCTATGTTTCATATGTAATCATTTTTCTACTCATCTATTTTTCTAAATCATATTTCTATTCTAAGTCATTCTTCTATTCTTCTAAATCATATTTCTATTCTACACTTAAGTGTGTTGGTTCTTTGTCTTATTCCCTGCAAGCCTACTAATTCAAATTTGGTAATTTCTGCCTGGATTTTTCACAAGTCTCCTCCTTACTCACTGTCCTAATATGAAACTCTTCTCCATCAAATCTATTTGGCAAAATATTTCTTTACTAACGTTTCTTAAATAATTATAGTGACTGTTTTGAAGGGTCTCCTTTGTGCCAAGTGAATTATAGCTCTTACCTTGCTTTACTTTTTAAAATGCTTATTTTCATCTACTTGAAAGGCAGAGAGAGAGAGAGATCTTCCATCCACTGGTTCACTTACCAAATGCCTGCAATAGCCAGGACTTGGCCAGGCTGAATCCAGGAGCACAGGTCTCCATCCTGGTCTTCCACATGGGTAGCAGGAGCCCAAGCACTTCAGCCATCATCTACCGCCACCCAGTTTGCATTAGCAGGAATCTGGATCATAAATGGAGTAACCAAGACTCTAACCAGCACTCCAATAAGAGGTAGCCTAACCTACTATATGTACCTGCCTGCTTCATTTTATTTAATCATCACTAAAACTCTGTAGCATGGGTTTTATTCTCATCCTATAGATGACAAAATGTGATGGAAAAAAGTCAGTAATTTGCCCAAGGCCACAAACATAAGTAGCAAAACTGGTACTGGAAACCAGGTCAGTCACACTTCAAAGCCTGTGCTCCTTCCATTATGTCATGCTATAGTTTGATGACCTCATGCCATGGCTGCTCTCAAATGAGTTTCCTACTGATGCCCCTATCAAGGGTAAACATCTGCCTGGCTTTTAAGGCTTACCATAATTATATCCAACCAACGATTGTTCCAGCTACTTTCAACAGGTGCATCTGTCATCAACTATGACTCTTCAGTCTGCCTCCTATAAATGTGCCCACATTCATTATTCCACATTTTTGAGGGAAAATTTATGATTATGGTAACACTTCAGCCATACTAACCTAGAGACCAAGTAATATAAAAATAATTAAAGTAGAAAATGGAAGTCCATCACATTTGCAGTGAGCACTGGGGATGAAATTTAGGTCATGCTGTCAGGTTGCGTGCATTACTCTAGTTAAAAAAGCAGTGGTGGGGGCTGGTGTTGAGGCATAGCAGGCAAAGCTGCCACCTGTGAAGCCGGCATCCTTTATGGACACCATTTCAAGTCCCAGCTGCTCCAATTCTGATCCAGCTCCCTGCTAATATCCCTGGGAAAACAGCATAAGATGGCCCAATGCTTGGGCCCCTGCACCATGTGGGAGACCATAAAGAAGTTTCTGGCTCCTGGCTTCATTCTGGCCCACTTCCGGCCATTGCAGCCATCTGGAGAGTGAACAAGTGGATATAAGAACTTTCTCTTTTTCCTGCTTTCTCTCTCTCTCTCTGTAACTGTTCCTTTCAAACAAATAAATTAAATTAAAAAAAAAAAACTAATGGTAATTTTTATATCTTACCTGGGCTGTCCTTGCTGGAATCAAAATTGTCACGTCAAAGTGTGACCTTTTGAAACTGAATGTCTTTACCAACTCACATACAAAACATAAAAAAGCACTAAAAGAATTTAGCACCAAGAAACCTTTCCCAACTGCTCTTATTCTTATTGACTTTTGTCTACTCTCCACTTAAAGCCCGTACCACATAATTAGTGTTTAATTACATATTATTTGTATTGTTTATTCTTTATGTGTTAGAATAGGTGACAGGATGTGGGTGGAATTACATTATGGAGACCTGGGATAGGGCGTGGATTCACAGAGTTGATGATCACAAAGGCAGGTATGGAAAAAGCTAGTCCAGGAAAATTGCAAAAATAAATTGGACGATGAATTTAGAGCAGGGGTCTGGAGCAAGTCCTGAGAAAAGGTTTGTACATGAGCTGTAAGTGGGAACAACGCTGTCAGGCCAAGAATTTGCTTAGAGATTGCCTTAGTCTGTTTTGTGTTGCTATGGCAAAGTATCTGAGGCTGGGTACTTAGTAAAGAAAAGAGATTAATTTGGCTCATGATTCTGGTGGCTGGAAATCTAAACAGTATGACCCTGTATCTGGCAAGGCCCCCCATTCCCACCCCTTGACTGCATCACAATATGGTGGAGAAGTGGAAAAGGAAATTTCGTGGGAAAATTTATATAAATGTAATGGAATTTTTTTTGACAGGCAGAGTGGACAGTGAGAGAGAGAGACAGAGAGAAAGGTCTTCCTTTGCCGTTGGTTCACCCTCCAATGGCCGCCGCACCGTTATGCTGCGGCCGGCGCACCGCGCTGACCCAAAGGCAGGAGCCAGGTGCTTCTCCTGGTCTCCCATGCGGGTGCAGGACCCAAGCACTTGGGCCATCCTCCACTGCACTCCCGGGCCACAGCAGAGAGCTGGACAGGAAGAGGAGAAACCGGGACAGAATTCCTTGCCCCGACTGGGACTAGAACACTGTGTGCCAGTGCCGCAGGTGGAGGATTAGCCTATTGAGCCACAGCGCAGGCCAATGTAATGGAATTTTTAAAATATTTTCCAAAGCATCATCACCTGACCATTTGTATCAAGGTTATCTGGTGTACATGTTAAAAATGCGCATTCCTAGGCTGCGGCTCACTAGGCTAATCCTCCGCCTGCAGCGCCAGTACCCCGGGGTTCTAGTCCCGGTTGAGGTGCCCGGTTCTGTCCCAGTTGCTCCTCTTCCAGGCCAGCTCTCTGCTGTGGCCCAGGAAGGCAGTGGAGGATGGCCCAGGTGCTTGGGTCCTGCACCTGCATGGGGGACCAGGAGGAAGCACCTGGCTCCTGGCTTCGGATCGGTGCAGCGCATCAGCCGCAGAGGCCACTTGGGGCCTGAACCAACGGAAGGAAGACCTGCTGGGTCTTAGTCCACCTGAAGGAGGATGGACCGGGTCCGAAGAAAGGTAAGTGCGCCGTTCGCCCGTTCCCCAGCCTCCCGATCCCGGAGACAATCAGACACAGCGGGCAGTCAAGTCAAGCAAGCAAGAACTCCCTTTATTGGCACATGGCAAAGCCTTTTAAAGCACAAGACCACATGATTACTGGGGCAGGGCTTAAGGACCAACCAATTACTTAAAAGGTCATTTTACAGGGCGACTTTTTACAGGACCAGCCATATGTCTGTACACTCATCATCAGTTGTTACCTCCCCTGATACTGCATGGCCAATCAGCTTTGGTGGTAAACGACTTTGGACACCGCCCACCTTACTTCCTTTGGGCACCATCTTTGAATTGCCACGTGTGCCTAATTTCCCCACAGATTCCCCCTTTTTGTTTTTGTTTTTATTAAAGAGAGGAAGAGGAACTGAGCGGAGAGTGTGCCTGTCTTAGGTTGTCCCCTCTGACTGGGATCAGCCCTTTAGGGAGCATGTCTGTCTTAGGTTGTCCTCCTCGGGGATCTTACCCGTCCTTGACTACTACTCCAGCTGTTAAGGGCTGTCCCGGGGATCTTACCTGTCATTGGCTACCACCTCAGCAACTCAGTCTATGATGTATTATACCTCTACATCTTGGCAGTGGCCGTGGGCAGATGTATAGAGTTCCCAATCTGGCGCTTAAAGAGCGGCATAACCAGTTCTTAAAGAGTGGCGTATTGTTGTCGGACCACCATTAACGGGACCGCAATGCAATCTTAGACAAGGACAAATTTACAAGGACAATGGAGACCAAGGGACAAGGGGGAGGAGATAAGGAAGCCATCCCCCAAGGCCAGACCACAGGTAACTAGAGCTTCAAGGTCTTCTTGGAGGGTCTTTTCTTTTTCTTTCTTTTTTCTTTTTTTTTTTTTTTGACAGGCAGAGTGGCCAGTGAGAGAGAGAGAGAGACAGAGAGAAAGGTCTTCCTTTTGCTGTAGGTTCACCCTCCAGTGGCCGGCAGGGAGCCCAAAAGGATGGGTAGTACCACTCCCTTGCTATTCTTATGGTAAAACTAAAACAAGGAAGGGGAGAGGGAGTGGGAAAGGGGAGGGTTGCGGGTGGGAGGGATGTTATTGGGGGGGAAGCCATTGTAATCCATAAGCTGTACTTTGGAAATCTATATTCATTAAATAAAAGTTAAAAAAAAAAAAAACTAAAACAAGAGAGGAACAAAAGACCAATTGGAAATCATAGACAGCCATTAAGACAAGGAGAGTAGACTTTGGACCAGGCCTGGTTCTACGATGAAGTCCGAATACCTAGGTGGAAGGGGGAAGTATAGTGAGCTGAGATAGTGAAGTTGGGGCCACAACGTGGAAGGCAGAGGTTTTGGCTTAAACTTTGGAGGCCAATAGGACCTTGACCAGAAAGCTGTACGCATCGAGCAATCCTTCAGGGCCAAACGCATCACCTTGGAGCAGCCACTTTAAAGATGAGTGTGTCCCTTGTTGGGGGTTCTCTCTGACTTTTTGCCTTGATTGGGGGGCCCCCTCTGCCTTTTTCCCCTGGTTCGTCTCTGCCTTTGTGCCCTGATTAGCAACAGAATCTGCCTTTTTGCTCTGGTTAGGAGCCCCCTCCCCCCTTTTACCTTGATTCTGGGCCCTCTCCCCCTTCTTGCCCTGGTTCTGGGCCCCCTCTCCCTTCTTACCCTGGTTCTGGGTGCTTGGGCCCCTGCACCCTCGTGTGAAACCCGGAAGAGGCTCCTGGCTTCAGATTGGCACAGCTCCGGCTGTTGTAGCGGATTGGGCAGTGAACCAGCAGATGGAGGACCTCTTTCTCTCTCTCTCTCTGCCTCTCCTTCTCTCTCTGTGTAACTCTGACTTTCAAATAAATAAATAAATGTCTAAAAAATGTAAATAACTGAGCTAAAGTTAATGGCAGATTGTGGTAACAGGGTGATGTGAGAGTGTGAAGTGGGAGCTGATGGGGTGGGGTGAGAGAAGGCTTTTTCAGAAGGTGACTTTTCACTGAGACCTAAAAGGTGAATTAGTTGTATGAAAAGCTGAGCAGTCCCAGCGCTGTGGCCTAGCAGGTAAAGCCAGGGCTTGCAACACTGGCATCCCATATAGGTGCCCAGCTGCTCCACTTCTGATCCACCTCCTTGCTAACGTGCCTGGAAAAGTGGCATAAGATGGGCCAAATGTTTGACCCTTGCCACTCAGGTGGGAGACCCTGACGAAGCTCCTGGCTCCTGGCTTCTGACTGCCCCAGCATGGCCGTTGTGGCCATTTGGGGAGTGAAAGAGCAGATGGAAGATCTCTCACTGTCTCTCCCTCTCTCTCCGTAACTTAGAGTTTCAAAATAAATAAACATATCTAAGAAAAAGAAAAGCCAAGCAGAAGGAACAGTCCTAATCTGGGGGAAGAACATGACCTTCGAAAGGACAGAAAGAACACAGCAGGGTGTGCAGGAGACAGGCAGTAGATAAAGTTGGAGAAGCCAGAGCTAATTCATATCCAGTTCTGTAAAGAATTTAAATCTTATTCTAGGAAGTCAGTGATTGACTTTACTAAGGAAATGGTAATCTTTTTTTGCATTTCTAAGTGATCATTTTCATAGCCTTTGGCCAGGTTATTTTCACTTAGCATAATCTGTCCACAAGAAAATAAGTTTCACAAAGAGGTTCATAATGAGGATTTTATTTTGGTAGCAAATTTAAAACAACCCAATAATACAGTGAATGTATAAGTGAATAAAAAAGGATTTGTAAATATATGGAATATTATGTGATTGTTAAAAACTATGTGCTTGGATTATAAAACATGAAAATGTGCGGCAGATGTTGTGGCATAGCAGGTAAAGCTACTGCCTGCAATGCTGGCATTCCATATGGGCACTGGCTCAAGACCCAGCTGCTCCATTTCTGATCCAGCTCCCTGCTAATGCACCTGGGAAAGTGCTTGGGCCCCAGCACCCACATGGGAAATGCAGAAGAAGCTCCTGGCTCCTGGCTCCAGCCTGGCCCAGCCCCAGCCATTGTGGGCATTTGGGGAGTAAAACCAGTGGATGGAAGATCTCTCTCTCCCTCTCTCTATAACTCTTTCAAATAAACAAAAAATAAATCAAAAAACAACAAAACCACATAAAATAGACATAAGAAATGAAGTCAAGGAATGGGAAGATGTTGACCAAAGGGTACAAACTTTTTGATAAGATGACCAAATTCTGGGGATCTAATATACTGTATGGATGGTAACAGATATTGTAGTTAATTTGATTGAAAAATTATTATACAATGTGTATATATAAATATATCAAAATATTACTTTGTACACCTTGAACATGTGCAATCTTTATTTGTAAGTTAGACACTTTAAAAGAGAAAAAACTCTGCAGGTCACATACCTGGATTATTCAACAGGAGAAAAATAATAAGATAAGGAAAAAAAGATTTAAGTTAACTTTTAAAGAAAAGGATTCAAATAAACTTCAGAGCTTGGACATGCTCTTTGGGAGACAACACTATTATATAAAGAAGTAACTATTACAAAAGTTAGGTAAATTGATAATCTTGGAGAGAGGGAGAGAGCTGGGGTGGGGTAGGGGTGCTTGGCTAGTGAAGTCTTTCTTGGCATGGCACTCATTATAGGGAGATTTTTTTATAATAGTTCATTAATGTATGTATTTGTTTGAAAAGTTTTCCTATTTTTGTATTTTAATTTGTACTAAATAGTTTTAAAGAGGATATCAGGTAAACAAAATAAATGCAATGAATATTATAAGCAACATTCACTTATGGACTACCCTGTTTTAAGATAAGTTAACATTTGCATATTTCAAATTTTAAAAATATTACAGAATACATACACTCACAAAAATGAAGTCAACCAAAGCAAAATCTTTTAACAGAGAACTAACTCTACATGTTTTTTACTATATTTATATTGTTCTAAAGTTTATTTACTCTGTACTACCTACTATCCATTGACATTATATAACACATTTTTCAGCTTATAAAAGTCGAGCAGCCATAAGTAAATATTTGTATTTACAAAAATTAGAAAAATGCCATCTGATTTAGAGCTTCATATTTATTAGAAACTTTGCATTCTATAAAGTGGCTTAAATCCACAATGAAAAAAATCAAGTGCTATCCTTTAATAAAAAGTAATAAGAGCCTGAAACCCATTCTCTTTAGCTGGGCTTGAGTTGAAACTGACTGCATTAGACAGAAAACTAACACAGTTCATGGTTTTTTAAAAAAATAAGGACGTACAGCACATCATCAAGCACTTTGTATTACATCTCTGATGCTCTGTGACAACGTTAGAACACAGATGAGTAAGCTTCTGAACTGTTGTGAGGATATACAAATGGTTTTAGTTTTTGATAAATTACACAAAAGGCGAAAAGATAACTTTCAGTTACTTCTGAGTTGATATTTATCAAATTGTTGAAAATCTAGGATAAGGTGGAAATCTTTATGCTTTCCTAGAGGAATTAACCATGTGAATTAAAATTAAAGCAAGCATTATATTAATAAGTACAAAGATTAAGAACACTTAAATATAGACAATAAGTAAATATGAGTAAGTCTAACTCCAATATAACCTTAAAAGACTTCGTACATGTTAAGTGTGACAGAATCATAATAAAGAAGGTGAATTAGAAAAATATTCATTACTTTTTGGTGTCCAGTTTCAAAGCAGAAAATTACTGAAAATATTGAATTTTAACAATTCAGGGTTAATTAACAATTGTCGACAAGGTAGACATACATCTCAGAATTTTCTGATGAATTTTTTAAAATTAGACCATCCTAAGCCCTACTCCCAAAGATCTGAAACTGGTAGGCCTGGGGTAGAGTTTGTGCCTTTTAATATTTGTTTTTAAAACTTTCTTGGGTAATACTGATGATCATGGTAATCACTATAGATCAGGTTGAGTGGAGGAAGTTCATAAAGAAGGGAGACTTCAGCTGTGCCTCGCCAGCTGGGAAGGCTGTAAATAGGCAGAGAGGAAAAGAGAGGGGCAAATCATCCCAGTTGCTGAGGGAGAGACAAGAATGGGCAAGTTACCATGAGGAGAGTAAGTAGACCACTCCACAAAGAATTTAACGCAGATAAATAAGGTAGAGTGTCCACTGCATGTAGTACTTAAAAAACAATCTCTGACTTCTAAAAATACAATTTAGTAGGGGATTGAATTCAGATTTTGGGGATAGGCAATGAATGGGTGATGGAGAATCAAACCAGTGGGTATTTAAAGTACTTGTTATAGCTTTAATGTCCCCTCCAATATCCATGTTACAATTCATTTGGTATTGTAACAGCATTAAGAAATGGGTAGGTATTTGCTTGGCCAGCAGTTCCACTCATCCCATTTGACAGTACCTGATTCAAGCTTCCTGGTGATGTGCGCCCTGGGAAGCAGCAGGTGCTGGCTCAAGTAGCTGAGTCCCTGTCACTCACAGGGGAGACTCGGATTGAGTTCTGGGTTCCTGGCTTATGCCTGGCCCAGCCCTGGCCGTTCCATGCGTCTGGGGAGTGAACCAATAGCTAGAAGAGCTCTCTGTACATCTCAATGACTTTCAAATAGAATGGAAGTAAATAAATAAATAATTTATAAAGAGATGAACTCTTGTTTTTAAAAAAAAATGAGGCTGGACCTTAGAAAGGTGATTAGGTTAGAGTTCTGCCCTCATAGGGCCAGCGCCGCGGCTCACTAGGCTAATCCTCCGCCTAGCGGCACCGGCACACCAGGTTCTAGTCCCGGTCAGGGCGCCGGATTCTGTCCCGGTTGCCCCTCTTCCAGGCCAGCTCTCTGCTGTGGCCAGGGAGTGCAGTGGAGGATGGCCCAGGTGCTTGGGCCCTGCACCCCATGGGAGACCAGGAAAAGCACCTGGCTCCTGGCTCCTGCCATCGGATCAGCGCGGTGGCCATTGGAGGGTGAACCAACGGCAAAAGGAAGACCTTTCTCTCTGTCTCTCTCTCTCACTGTCCACTCTGCCTGTCATCATAAACGAATTATATCATTATCATGGGAGTGAGTGAGTTATGGTGCAAAGGGTAAGTTTGGCCCCACTTCTTCTCCCTCACACACCCACTTTCCCTGCTTCCACGTGAAGACACAGCACAGGGCCCTTACTAGATGTCAGTGTCTTGCTCCTGGACTTCCCACTCTCTAGAACCATGAGAAATAAATCTCTTCTCTTTATTTATTTATTTATTTATTTATTTATTTTTGACAGGCAGAGTGGACAGTGAGAGAGAGACAGAGAGAAAGGTCTTCCTTTGCCGTTGGTTCACCCTCCAATGGCCGCCGCATCGCACTGATCCAAAGCCAGGAGCCAGGTGTTTCTCCTGGTCTCCTATGGGGTGCAGGGCCCAAGTACTTGGGCCATCCTCCACTGCACTCCCTGGCCACAGCAGAGAGCTGGCCTGGAAGAGGGGCAACCAGGACAGAATCCGGCGCCCCGACCGGGACTAGAACCCGGTGTGCAGGCGCCGCAGGCAGAGGATTAGCCTAGTGAGCCGCGGTGCCGGCCTAATCTCTTCTCTTTATAAATCACCCAACCTCAGGTATTCTGTCACAGCAACATAAAATAGACCAGACAGCACTCATCTGAGAACTTGGCAGGGAGAGAAAGTAAAAAATAGAACAGAATTTAAATAGGAAGAGCAGGATCAAGAGTAGTTTTTTGTTCCTCCCGGAGAAGGGAGCCTAAATATGTTTGCAGGCAGTGGAGAGGAATCCAACAGAGAAGAGGGGATATTTTAGAGAGAGGGTAAAATTAGGATTTGTATTTCTCAAGTGTTTTTTAATGTATTTGTTTTAGAACTAAAATAAGTTACAGTGTGCTTATACCAGTTTAATTCTAATGAAAATCTGGGTAGGTTTCATAGAAATCACAGACTCTCAAAAAAAGTTCAAAGCATGAGTGGACAATGAAGGAAAAAGAAGTTCCGGCCAGCCCTACTCCTGAATTTCTCTACTCCACCCCAGATCCACAAATTTTGTGGAAATAATTCAGAATAGGTGCAAAAACTGAATGGCAATGTTTCAAGTCACAGGATACAAACCACTATAATTTGAGCTCGAAGAGGAGCTAAGCTGTATTTCTGCTCTTTCACAGAGGAGCAGGTACCTGGTAAGGTGATGTCATTGTCAGCCTCAAACCTCACTCACTAACTTAACCACCTTTCCTTGGAGTCATTTTTCAAAGCTTAGGCACCGGAGTCCCAATAAAGAAAGATTTTTTAATGATCTATGTTTAAAAAAGAGATTAGCTTGTTTGAATTACCAGAACTATGATTTTTAAAAAATAGCTTTTCAACTCAGAATTCATTTTTTTTTCAAAATTTATTTATTTATTTGAAAGGCAGAGTTAGAGAGAGAGAGAGAGAGAGAGAGAGAGGGAGAGAGAGAGAGAGGCAGAGACAGAGAAAGCTCTCTCTCCTGCTTGTTCACTCCCCAGGCAGTCACAATGGCCAGAGCTGGGGCAGAAGTCAGGAGCCCGGAGCTTCATCCAGGTCTTCGGTGTGCATGGCAGAGGCTCCAGCACTTGCACCATCTTCTGCTGCTTTCCCAGGCTATTAGAAGGGAGCTGGATCGGAAGTGGAGCAGCCAGGACGTGAATGGTACTCATATGGGGTGCCAGCCTCGCAGGCAGCAACTTTATCCAGTACACAACATCGGCCCTAGAGGTTTTTTATCAGTTAAGGGTAGAATGAACAGACTAGGGTGGGTAAAAGAATACAAACAGATCTGTAAAGCTGTTATCCTCTTGATGTGAGGTTGTAAGGGCCAGAGCCAAATTGCTAATGTGTGTTTAATTTTATATCACATAAAATTTTAATTATTTGAGGATTCTAATAGAGTACCGGAATATTTTTTATAGGATGCTGTTACTTGTTATAAATATCAAAGCACTGGGGCCAGCCCTGTGCCATAGTGGGTAAAGCCGCTGCCTGCAGTGCCGGTATCCCATATGGGCGCCGGTTCAAGTCCTGGCTGCTCTACTTCTGATCCAGCTCCCTGCTATGCCTGGAAAAACAGAAGATAGCCCAAGTCCTTGGGCCCCTGCACCCGCATGGGAGACCGGGAACTGGCTCCTGGCTCCAGATCAGCATAGCTCCAGCCGTTGCGGCCATCTAGGGAATGAACCAGTGGATGGAAGACCTCTCTCTCCCTCTCTGCCTCTCCTTCTCTCTGTGTAACTCTGACTTTCAAATGAATAAACAAATCTTTTACAAAAAAATCAAAGCACTATCACATTTTATTTCATTTATCCTCACAAACATTTTCTGTGATTGACAGAAAGGAAGTTGTGATTCCAGGTTGATCAAAGAAATAACTCATTGAAGGGGCCGGTGCCAGTTTAGTCCTAGCTGCTCCACTTCCAGTCCAGCTCTCTGCAATGCCCTGGAAAAGCAGTGGAAGACGGCCCAAGTCCTTGGGCCCCTGCACACGTGTGGGAGACCCGGAAGAAGCTCCTGGCTCCTGGCTTCGGATTGGTTCAGCTCTGGCCGTTGCGGCCAACTGGGGAGTGAACCAGCAGTCTCTCTCTCTCTCTCTCTCTCTCTCTCTCTCTTTCTGCCTTTCTGTAACTCTGATTTTCAAGTAAATAAAAAAAATCAAAAAAAAAAAAAAAAAAAAAGAAAAAACTCATTGAACAAATGCCTGAATGCCTACTATGCAATCCTAACTAGAACAGTAGTTCCTAGTAGGGTTCTATATCTTAGTTATTTATTAATGTATTTTTTTTAAAGATTTGTTTTATTTATTTGAAAGACAGAGTTATAGAGGGAGGTAGAGACAGAAAGGTCTTACATCCACTGGTTCACTCCCCAGACGACCGAAATGGCTGGAGCTGTGCTGATCCAAAGCCAGGAGCCAGGAGCTTCTTCCAGGTCTCCCACGCAGGTGCAGGGGCCCAAGGACTTAGGTCATCTTCTACTGCTTTCTCAAGCTATAGCAGGTCTCCCACGCAGGTGCAGGGGCCCAAGGACTTAGGTCATCTTCTACTGCTTTCTCAAGCTATAGCAGAGAGCTGGATCGGAAGAGAAGCAGCCTGGACTAGAATCAGCGCCCATGTGGGATGCCAGCGCTTCAGACCAGGGCTTTAACCCACTGCACCACAGCGCCGGCCCCTGTTAATGTAGTTCTTAGCTAAGTTGAATGAAGGTACTTCAAGAAATTCGCAGAAAAAATGAAATTTTGTTGCAAAAGAATTTGGAATCACAATCTTTTCATAACACCCATTTCCATGAACTTTGGAAGTACGTTTATATATCATGGTATTTAGTTATTGAGGCGCTTAATAACGGTAGTTCTAGTTAGGGTTGTATTTCTTGCTAATTCCTAAGTCAGAGTCAGAGACTTTAATCCTAGGTGTTGATGGAAACATAGCTACACTGCATGCATTTATAGCTGCTATTCAAAAGGCCACTTGCATACAAAGCCTATAATACAAGTCTTGGTAAATATTATGCTGGAGTGTACCAAAAATCATAATCCTCTTGGGTATGACATAAAGGAAAGGTTTTTATGTTTTGTGTTTGACAAGTGTCATGTCTCATATATTTTTATGAGACAATATGATGCACATATTTTTAAAACGCCTTTGTATATGGATTAAAGGTTAGAACTTCTTAGTTATACAACCAACAGAGTAAAGGTATGTGTCAGCAACTGTAATAAAACGAAGTACATCATGAGGCAATTTAAAATTCAGAGCCGTGCAGCTGCGCTTCTTTGCATTCTTTAAAGAATTTGCAAGCAAAGAAATGATGGGTTGTATCTCAATTACAGAGAGATCAGAGAATAAATTCTACTCGACAGCAAGCAGCTCCAAGTTCAGATAAAAAAAGAGTATAGAACAAAAACAAAACAAAGACGGAAGCCTGGTTTTGTCCAGCCTTGTTTTGAAACAGAAAAGTCATGAAGTGTGACGTCATTCCTGGACTGTAAAAGCAGAAGTTACTTTATACATTGCATTGCCTACCCTGTGTTTTTGCCTGCGTTAGGAGGGATTTAAAAGGCTGTTCTTTTGCAAGGATACCTTTTAAAGTGGTTGAGTTGCAGATAGAGCTGTAACAATTTTTTTAAGTACCTCCTTGACTTTTTTCTAACAACTTCTTTTAGGATCATTAGGTTGAAAACACACACACACACATCTAAGTCCAGTTGCCAGCTTTTGACTCTTAAATTTTAAGAGTTTAAAGTTTTAACTTTATTTTTCACAGGAAGGTTGACAACTAGGGAAGACAGAGCATGAAAAGTGTTTTCTTCCCTCCGAATTCAGTCCGGAGACTTGGGGCAAGAGTCAGGTTTGGATGTCTCACCACGCCTGTCGGGGGCCCGTCCCACATGGCCTTCCGGCTCCCCCTTGCTGATGCCGGCAGACTCGCCAAGTGCCTGCAAACTGCACCTTCCTTAGTCCACCTGACATCGCCATTCCGGGCCAAGGGCACACAGGTCTTGACCCCCACGGCACAAACAGGACACAGCCCCGATGCACCCAACACTGGACAGTGAGGGCTGCCCCACGGCAGGGCTCGTCTGAGTGGAGCTGAGCTGTGCGGCCAAGGCCACGCACAAGCGGATCCTCATTCCGACTCGGGGTGGAAAACCTGGCCCAGGCGCGTGCCGGGAGGACTACCTGGGCCAGTCGCCCCCGAAGGCCAGACGGCAGATGGCGAAGTGAACCAACAGTGTCAATGGCAGGTCACTTCCCTCGGACCCGCGGGAGGCATGCAAGGAAGCAAGCCGCGCGGCCCTTAATCCATGTCGGCAACAGCGCCGAAAAACAATCAGAGGACCACAGGCCGGCCGCTTCCCGCGTCTTCCAGGCCGCGCGCCGAAATCAAACGCGACGCCAGCTCGTCGGGGGCCGGGCCGCGCGCGCTCCGCCGCCTCCGCTGGCCCAGCCGCAGCCGCCGCCCGCCGGCCCGCCGCGGAGCTGGGCGGGGCCGCCTCGAGGCCACCGGCGAAGGCGGGTCCAGCGGGGAGACGCCGGAGACGCGCTCTGCGCAGGCGCGCGGCGCCCCGCCTCCCCAGCGTCGGCTCCCGGCCGGGCGGCGCGGGCCCTCCCACTCTCCCCCGCGCCGCCTCGCGGCCCCGGCCCTCGATTCACCCCGCAGCCCCGGCGCGCGCGCGTCCTCCCGCCGGCCTGCAGGCCCGGGGCCTCCGCCTGCTTCCCCGCCGCTGCCCCTCGCGGCCCCGCTCGCGTCCACGCTGTCGCCCGGGCCGGCGCGGCCGCGGGCAACCGCTCCCCCTCCCACACCCACCCCGCCCCCTCCCCGCCTTTTCCGCCCTCCCGTCCCCCTCCCGCGGCCCGCCGCTTCTGCTCCAGATGAGGTGATGGCAGCGGCCAACTTCGGCAAGATCCAGATCGGGATTTACGTGGAGATCAAGCGGAGCGATGGTGAGCCGCGCCGCCGGCCCCACTGGCCGGGCCCCGCATTCGCGTGTGCGCGGAGGGGACGCGGGCGCCGGCCGCCTCATTGATTGCGCCGCCGGGCTGTGGGGGCGGGAAGGCGGCGGCCGCGGCGCTTTTGTGTGCGGCGTGTGTGCGGGTGAGGCCGGCGTGGGGTCCGCCCGGGCGCCGCTGCAGTGCGGGGGGCCGGGCCGCAGGGGAGGCGGCCGGGGGGTCGCGGGCCGAGGGGGCCTGTGGGGGCCCGGGGCGGCCGCCCCTCGTTGCTCGCAGGACCTCCATCCTCCCCTGGGTGGGGGGACAGCCAGCCCGGGAGGGAGCGGGCTTCGTTGGGGATGAGCCCGCCTCGCGCTGCGCCCCGGCCTCTGGGTTTCACCTGGCGGGGTGGGTGGGGGTCGGGGTGGGGGGCGTGCAGAGCGGGGGATTCGGGATTCCAGGGCTTAGGGAGCCGACCACCGGTGAGAGGCCGAGCGCCGGCGAGGGCCAATCCGGTTGGTCTACACTGGCGTCTGGTTGTCAGGCCTCCTCGCCTTTGGCGATCGAGCACGCTTTTTTTTTTTTTTTTTTTCTTTTTTTTTTTAGCTCGAGTCTTCCTTGGGAGAGGGATGGAGGGAATGTCGCGCTTGGCCATGAAGCAGGGTGGGGAGAAGTCGCGGCCGAGCCGCTCCGAGGTGACGGGGGAGGATGGACACGGTCAAGGCGCCGCGCGACCGGGCGGTGGGGGTGGGCGGCCGGATGTTGATGTTTTCGCACCCTCGGGAGAGGTGACTGAGAGAAGTGCGGGCGAGGCGCAGGCACGAGCCTAGGTCGTCCCCCCCACCCCACCCCTTCTTCCTTTTTACAGCCGTAGGCTCCGGTATCTTTCGTGTTGCTTCCTCTGGGGGAAGATGTTTTATGTCACTCGCTTGGGGTGTGGAGAGAGGCACGCCAGCCAGATCTGCACATCACTGATGTTGTAATGAGAAAATGCGCAGAGGGAGATTTTTCCCTTTCAGTAACAAGAGATGTGTAGTATCTAGACTCATGCGTATTCTTGACCCCCGTCCTTTTCACTCCCGTTCCTTTTATTTAGGGCTTATTTGTTGTCCTTTAGCTCAGTAGTAATGT
The DNA here is from genome assembly GCF_051225735.1 of Oryctolagus cuniculus. Lineage (NCBI taxonomy): Eukaryota > Metazoa > Chordata > Mammalia > Lagomorpha > Leporidae > Oryctolagus > Oryctolagus cuniculus. The sequence continues at coordinate 82,911,002 of NC_142880.1, forward strand.
TGCTGTCACTTACGCACCCTCTCAGTTTTACCTACTTTGACCGAGTTTCGTGAAACCACCCTGATTTTTCATGTTGTCTCTGTGACATATTGGAAGACCCTAGTAGACTTTTTTTCCCCTTATATGTGAGTATGTGAGGTCACTTGTGGTACCAGCTGGAAGCAGCATTGTCCTATATGTGAAAAAAGTCGTAACTATTTGGAGGCTTAGAAGTTAACAGTAACACTAGTGGAAGAGAGAGCTCTCCAGTACTTGGGTTGGGATTTCTTTTTTTTTTTTTTTTTCCTCTTCAAATTGCTGCCAGCTCTCTTTCATCTTTAGGTGAATTCTCTGTATACTAACAAAAGTAGGATTTGTATATTTTTAAAATCTTAGGTCCAAAAGACATGATTTTACATTCTTGAAAACGTTTAACTGATAGGTGTTAACTATAAAATTTTGTCAGATTTAGTATGTGACATTCAAGAGGTTTCTATGTTTTAATTTTTCCTGGACATGAACCAGTTTTGTTTTTTTTGGGGGGGAGGTGTCTAGGATGTAGTTTATAATACTCTTTCAGCCTTCACCTGCAAGAGCTCTGTGTTCTTGTATAAGTGACAGTAGCTTAGATCCGTGTTTAGAAAGCAGAGTCTCGTGAGAAATAATGGACATCACTGTAGTGTATATTACCCTAAGATACAGAGTGTAAACACTGATGTGCCTTGGGTGCCTGATGAGTCGGTGGAAGGCACACAGTAGGTGGAAGACTGGAAAAGGAGGAAATGATCATTCGCTTGGATGGCGGTGTTTCACAGAAGAAACAGCTAGGAGACTCCCCCCAGCCTTTCCGTTTTTCACTTTTAAAGAAGCTGTTTTACTTCCTCCCACTTCTGTAACAGATCTGTGTTGGATAAAATACTGGTGATTATTGTAACAAAAGTAAGCTTCCTGGTTAGATGAACACTGGTGAAGTATTTGAGACAATGAAAATCACGCAAGTGAAGGACTGTTGGTAACCGGTGACGATGTTTGCTTTCCTGTTGGTGGTGATCCTTGTCTGTTCCAGACCACGCTTTTCCCATCAGTAGTGCTCGCTTATCAATAAAATATATTCTAAGGGCAAACAGGTAAACCAAAATGAGGTTGTTCCTGTCTTTCAAGATCCTGTTAAAAAAAGGAAAAGCTGATAAATCTTCACTGATTACTAAAACCAGATGGCCTGTTAGCCTCTGAATTCCTAAGTCATTCTGTATCATTCATGAGACAGCATATTTCCTTAAGTTAATATTTGGATACATAATTCTTAGTGTTATGCTTTCAAGCTATCCTGGGGCAAGAGGTGGTATAGGGAATGCAATGGAAGGGTGTCCAGCTATCCACACCCACTTCAACCAGAGCCACGATATTACAAGATTATAATAGTTAGCTAATAGATTCTTTAAAAACCTCAATTAATTTATCGTTATCATTTCCCCAAAGTGCCTAGCAGAGTTCTTTATATGTAGTTTTTTTTTTTTTCTTTTGAAGTTTGTTTGAAAGATATAGTTACGGAGGGAGAGACAGAAATATCTTCCATCTGCTGGTTCACTCCCCAAATGGCCACAACGGCCAGAGCTGGGCCCATCCGGAGCCAGAATCCAGGAGCTTCTTCCGAGTCTCCCATGAAGGTGCAGGGGCCCAAGCACCTGGGCTGTCTTCTACTACTTTCCCAGGCTATAACAGAGAGCCGACCAGAAGAGCAGTTGGGATATGAACTGGTGCTCATATTGGATGCAGGCATCACAGGCAGAGTCTTAGTCTACACACCACTACTACTCTGCATGTAGGTTTTTTTTTTTTTTTTTTACATTAATTTATTTGAGAGGCAGAATTACAGACAGAGGGAGGGAAAGACAGAGAGGTCTTACATCCACTGGTTTACTCCCTAGATGGCCACAACAGCTGAGGCTGGGCCATTCTGAAGCCAGGAGCTTCTTCCCTGTCTCCCATGTGGGTGCAGGGGCCCAAGCACTTGGACCATCTTCCGCTGCTTTCCCAGGCCATTAGCAGGGAGCTGGATTGGAAGGGGAGCAGCTGGGCCTCAAACTGGTGCCCATATAGGATGCCAGGACCATAGGCAGAGGCTTAACTTGCTACACCACAGCACTGGCCCCTGCATGTAGTTTTTAAGTGAATCTTTCTCCATTACTGGGTTTTTGGTTTCCTTCCCTCCCTCCCTCCCTCCCTCCCTCCCTCCCTCCCTCCCTCTCTCGTTTAAGATTTATTTATTAGAAAGGCAGAGTTACAGAGAGGAGAGAGAGAGGGAGAGGTCTCCCATCTTCTGGCTCCCCAAATGGCCACAGTGGCCAGGGCTGGGCCATGCTGAATCCAGGAGTTCATCTGGGTCTCCCATGTGGGTGCAGGGGCCCAAACACTTGGGCCATCTTCCGCTTCTTTCCCAGGCACATTAGCAGGGAACTGGATCGGAAGTGAAGCAGCCAAGACTTGAAGCAGTGCCCATATGGGATGTTGTCATTGCAAATGGTGACTTGACCCTCTGCGCCACAGTGCCAGCCCGTTTTTGGTCTTCAAACATTATTTTCATTAACCGTTGCATAGGAATTTTACCAGGAAGTGAGGTCCCTCTGTCTATTAATGTCTATCAAGAACTATGAGAGTAAGGGAGGAATTCTCTGTTATTTTGGACCTTTATACAGCTTTCTATAGCCTGATCAAGATGTAGAAAATGACTTCCTGCCCTTGGAAAAGGCACCAGAGAGTAGTATTAGAGAGACTTACTGGAATGTTCACTAGTGAAAAGTGATACGGTATTTGGGTCTCAAAACCCAAAATTGTAGGAGGAAAATATTGTTTCTCAAAGTTGATAAAATGGGTGTCTTCATTAAAGTTCTGAAATCCAGAGGAAACCAAATTTGAATTTACTCATCAGGAATCTTGCAACTTAGGGCCGGCAGTTTTTAGAAAATATTTTTAAATGACCTAACCCTTATACATTTTGACACTTTATTCTGCTAGTTTACCTTTACATGTCATTTATATAGCTTTTGAAAAATAGTCTGAACTTAGGTAATAAAAATGAGTCACATAATAATACAGTTGTTCTTTAGTTAGAAGTATGTGATTGATTATGGGGGTAGGATGGAATGGGGAATTTGTGGATTAATAATTTCCTTTTGTGGGGCAGGCACTGTAGCATAGTGGGTAAAGCTGCTGCCTGCAGTGCCGGCATTCAATATGGGTGCCGGTTCAAGTCCTGGCTGCTCCACTTCCAATCCAGCTCTCTGCTATGGCCTGGGAAAGTAGTAGAAGATGGCCCAAGTCCATGGGCCCCTGCACCTGCATGGGAGACCTGGAAGAAGCTCCTGGCTCCTGGCTTCGGATCAGCACAGCTCCAGCCATTGCGGCCAATTGGGGAGTGAATCAGCAGATGGAAAACAACCTTTCTGTCTCTCTGCCTCTCCTTCTCTATGTAACTCTGACTTCCAAAAAAATAAATAAATCTTTAAAAAAATTTTTTCCTTTTGTATGGTGACTAGAACAATAGTGATTCCATATGTGTATTGGTTAGGTCTTCATAGTTTTCCAAGTGCTGCAGACATGTTGAATTCTCACAGAAAGCCTGTGAGGTGGGCAATACTAGTAGGAATGTGGCAGATATCATTATTTTACAGGAGAAGAATTTGACGTTCGATTGCTTGCCAAGATCATATTATTAATAAATGATAAAACCGGGACCAGTGCTGTGGCGCAGAGAGTTAACACCTGGCCTGAAGCGCCAGCATCCCATATGGGCGCTGGTTCGAGACCCAGCTGCTCCACTTGCAATCTAGCTCTCTGCTATGGCCTGGGATAGCAGTAGAAGATGGCCCAAGTCTTGGGCCCCTGCACCTGTGTGGGAGACCCAGAAGGAGCTCCTGGCTCCTGGCTTCGGATTGGCACAGCTCTGACTGTTGCAGCAACTGGGGAGTGAACATCGGCTGGAAGACCTCTCTCTTTCTCTCTCTCTCTTTCTCTCTCTCTCTTTCTCTCTCTCTCTCTTTCTCTCTCTCTCTGCCTCTCCTCTCTGTGTAACTCTGGCTTTTAAATAAATAAATAAATCTTTAAAAAAAAATGATAAAACCAGGCCTAAGCCTAGATCCATTCATTCCTACTTCTCTGAATAATGGCAAATGGTTGCAGATGGTGGTAGGAAGTTGTGTACCTCGTGTATTTTCTTTTTTCTTTTTTTTTTTAAAGATTTATTTATTTGAAGGGCAAGCCACAGGGAGAGAGAAATAAGAGATTTTCCATTTACTACCGAAATGACCGCAACAGCCAGGTTGGAGCCTGGCCAAAGCCAGTAGCCGGAAGCACTATCCTAGTCTACCACATGGGTGGCAGAAGCCAAGTACTTGGGCCGTCTTCCTCTGGCTTCTAAGGTGCATTAGCAAGAAGCTGGTTCCAAAGTGAAGCAGCTAGGTGTCCTGGCACTTGGATTAATTTTTTCTTTCCTTTTTAAATTTTAAGATTTATTTATTTTATTTGAAAGTTAGAGTTACACAGAGAGAGGAGGAGAGGCAGAGAGAGGTCTTCCATCTGCTGGTTCACTCCCCAGTTGACTGCAACAATTGGAGCTACACTGATCCGAAGCCAGGAGCCAGGAGATTCTTCCAAGTTTCCCACGTGGGTGCAGGAACTCAAGGACTTGGGCCATCTTCTACCGCTTTCCCAGGCCATAGCAGAGATCTGGATTGGAAGTGGAGCAGCTGGGACTCGAACCAGCACCCATATGGGATGCCAGCACTGCAGGCAGCGGCTTTACCCGCTACGCATAGTGATGTCCTCCCCCCCCCCCCTTTTTGAGACATACAAGTCCCTGTAGTAAAATTCTTTGCACCACCACCAAAGAGGCTCATTTAAAAAACCTACAGTTAATAATATAGGTTAAATTGACCAAATTGTTGAGATCAGATTAAATTCTGATATTTTATCAATCATAAACATCAAAATTCAGTAATCTTGGCGTAGCATTTGAGAAACCACTTGGGCCATCAGGTTTGTAGCACAGTGGGTTAAGTTGCTACTAGCATCCCATATGAGCATTGCTTCTAGTCCTGGCTGCTCCACTTCTGATCCAGCTGCCTGATAATGCACCTGGGAAAGCAGCAAATGATAATTCTGGTACTTGGGTCCCTGCTACCCATGTGGGAGACCCAGATGGAATTTATGCTCCTGACTTCAGCCTGGCCCAGCCCTGGCTATTGTGGCCATTTTGGAAGTCAACCAGCAGATGGAAGATATATCTTTACTTCTCCCTTGCCTCTGCCTCTCTTTCTGTAACTTTGCCTTTCAAATAAGTAAATCCTTTTTTTTTTTTTTTTTAAAGATGCCACTTGGGACATTTGGTCACCCCATATCAATTAGTGTCTGAGTTCAAGTCCTAGTTCCACTTCTGATCCATCTTCTGCTATATACTCCTGGGAGGCAGCAAGTCTTGGCTCAAGTGGTTGGGTCCCTGCTACCCACCTGAGGGCTTCAGCCTAGTCCAGCCCCAGCTGTTACAGGCATTTGGGGAGTGAGCCGGCAGATGGAGGATAACTCTGTCTCTCTGCCTTTCAAGTTTAAATAAATAAATAAAATAAATAAGAAAAAATTCAGCATTCTGTTTGCTTGTTTGTTTATTTCTAAGGTTTTCAAGTTCTTTTTAATAGTCACTCACTTGTTGCTTTCAGTAATACCAAAGAAAGCCAGAAATCTGTCTTCATTGCCTAACCTCTTGATTCTTATGACAGAAATTTTGGAACTTTGTGGAGAACTGTGTCAGCTTGTTCTTTGTGTTGTAAAGGAAGATGCTAGATAAAATAGCAACGAGCCAGTTAACCCTAGGGAAAGAGGTATGAGTAAGAAATCCAGAGCAGAATGGGGATGCAAACCTGTTTATTCTAGTCAAAGTATTTCATTAATCATTTGCAGGCTTACTTTTTGTTTTTAAAGATTTGTTATTTATTTGAAAGGCAGAGTTAGAGAGGGAGGGAGATCGTCCATCCACTGGTTCACTCCCCAAGTGGCTGCAGCAGCTGGGGTTGGGCCAGAAGCCACGAACTCCATCCTAGTCTCCCATGTGGGTTCAGGGACCCAAGCACTTTGGCAGTCCTTCACTGCTTTCCCAGGCACATAAGCAGGGAGCCGGATCGGACGGAAGTAGAGCAGCTGGGACCCGAAGTGGCACCCATGTGGGATGCCAACATTGCAAGTGGCGTTTTTTTTTTTTTTTTAAAGATTTATTTATTTATTTATTTATTTGAAAGCCAGAGATACACAGAGAAGAGAGGCAGAGAGAGAGAGAGAGAAGTTTTCCATCTGCTGGTTCACTCCCCAACTGGCCGCAACGGCCAGAGCTGCGCCGATCTGAAACCAAGAGCCAGGAGCTTCTTCTGGGTCTCCCACATGGCTGCAGGGGCCCAAGGCCTTGGGCCGTCTTCTACTACTTTCCCAGGCCATAGCAGAGAGCTGGATTGGAAGTGGAGCAGCCGGATCTCGAACCAGCGCCCATATGGGATGCCAGCACTTCAGGCCAGGGTGTAAACCTGCTGTTCCACAGTGCTGACCCCTAGGCTTACTTCTTGGATTCAGCTACTCACTTTGATTTTTATAACCTCTGTTCCATAACTTAAAATAATTTTTAAGGTACTTATTTTGAGGTCATCATTCTTAGGTTCAGAATATACATAACTCTTAAGCCCTGCCAGTCCAGTTTTAGAGCAATTACCAGTTAGATTGCCCTTCTATCACATGTCAACTCTTTTAGCTAATGTGATGGTAATATTATACAGAATGAGCATCCCTTATCCAAAATTCTGAAATCTGAATTGATCCAATATCCAAAACATGAGTGCTAACTTGATGACACTCGTGAAGGAATTCTATCCCTGGCTTCAAGTGAAAAGTCTCAGTCAAAATGCAAGTGCATTAAGAATATTATGTAAAATTACCTGTGGACTGTGTTCATAAAGTATTTAGGAAGCATGAGTGAATTTTGTATTTATATTTGGGTATGAATTTTGAGTCTCATCTCCAAGCTGTCTCATTGTGTATATGCAAATACTCTAAAGTCTTTAGGGGGGAGTATTGGAAATTCTTCTGGTTCCAAGCATTTCAGATAAGGGATACTCCTCTTGTAAGTAGAAATAGACATTAGAATTTCACCATATTAAATATTTAAGTACTTGATTACACATAGTTGCTATTCCAGGCATAGCATTCAAGTTAATTTAGGCAACTAAGTAAATCCGAATTCATGGTCATTCAGATCCTGCATGATGGAAACTTAATACATGAAATGTAATATCACCCTATTAGCATTTTGTTACTGTTTCCCAAAAGTGAAATGAAGGAGGAAGTGTCTTTTTTTTCTTTATTTTTAAAATTTTTTTAGAATTTTGTTCTGGCAATATCTCACTTTTGAGCGCCAATTTCTTTTTCTTTTGTTTTTCTTTTTCCGTTTTTTTTTTTTTTCCTTTAAGATTTATTTATTTATTTATTTGAAAGGCAGAGAGAGCATTCTTCCATCCACTGGTTCAATTCCCTATGCCCACAAACATCCGGAGCTGGGCCAATCTGGAGCCAGGAGCCAGGAACCTCTTCCGGGTTCCTATGTGTACCTGGGCCATTTTCCACTGCTTTCCCAGGCTGTAGCTGGATTGGAAGTGGAGCCGCCGGTACATGAACCGGCATCTATATGGGATGCCAGCACTGAAGGCGTCAGCTTACCTGTTAAACCACAGCGGTGGCCCCCTTTTTATGTTTTTTAATTAATTTATTTATTTTGAAAGAGTTACAGAGGGGGAGCTGGCATCCCATATCGATCGGATGGTTAGAGGTCTGACTACTCTGCTTCTGATCTAGCTTCCTGACTTTGGCCTGGTCTAGCCCAGTCCCTAACTGTTATGGGTATTTAGGGAGTGAACCAGTGGATGGATGTTCTGTTCTCTCCCTGTGTCACTCTGCCTTTTGAATAAATAAATACATCTTGAAACAAAAAGACACCTGCCTCCCACATAAGAGCACTTTTTCATTAGTCAGCTCTGGCTCCTGACTCTAGCCTATTGCTGATGTGGACCATGGGCAGTGATGGCTTAAGTAATTGGGTTCCTCCCACCTACATGGGAGACATAAATTGAGTTCTTTGCTCCTGACTTTGACCTGGTTTGGTTCTTGGAGGCATTTGGGGAGTAAATCAACAGATGCGCAAGTTCTCTCCCTCTCTCTTCCAGTCTGTTTTATGTTCCATCTCTGTGTCTGCCACTCAAATAAATGGGTGAAAAAAAAAACATACTTTTTTTTTAAACCAAACCTTTTCTTTCTCTTTTTTGGCACTACCTATTTTCCTCATTACTCTTTGTAATAAAATTGTGGTTCAGATGGTTATTTCCTAGAGTGTGGGATGTTTTGGAATACAGACCTTAAGTAATTGTGGATATCAAAGTTATGTGGCCTCATTTCTCTTCTTATTGCAGACTTCATTAAATACACTTTTTTTCTTTAAGATTTATTTATTTATTTGAAAGTCAGAGTTACACAGAGAGAGGGAGAGGCAGAAAGAGGAGAGGTCTTCCATCTGCTGGTTCACTCCCCAGTTGGCCGCAGCAGCCGAAGCTGCACCAATCTGCAGCCAGGAGCCAGGAGCTTCTTCCAGGTCTCCACATGAGTGCAGGAGCCCAAGGACTTGGGTCATCTTCTGCTGCTTTCCCAGGCTGTAACAGAGAGCTGGATTGGAAGTGGAGCAGCCAGGTCTTACTGGCACCCATATGGGATGCCGGCACTGCAGGCGTCAGCTTTATCTGCTATGCCACAGTGCCCGCCCCTAAATACACTTTTATTAGCAGCCTGTTATAATATATACCTGGCATTCTTACAGGTGCTAAGGTACCAAAAAGAATAAGGCAAAAATAGTTATGGGTTTCAAATAAGTGAATGATTCATTTATAATGTGATTAGTACCGATAGAAACTTAGACCTAAAGTTATGGTCCCCTGGATGGAAAATATATGTCATACATGCTGTCCCTCTTGCCTCTTACTGTGACCAACATCTATTATCCCTTGTGCTGTGCTTTCCTGACGGATTCCTAATACACTATTATCAGTGCTGATAGCTCATGCCAGTGAATTGAAATTGGTATCATTTTTCATTACTGACTTTTCTTTTCTGCAGTAATTTTACTAGCTTCATTGTTTTTATTGTGCTTATTATATTTTTTGAAAAACAGCAATTCTGAATAGTGCAAGAAGAAAATCCCAGTTCTATACCCGCAGGTACCCCACTTTGAATGATATTTTACCGGGCAACTCTCCAGGCAATGTATTGTTGGCCTATTTCGTATTCTCTAATACCCATTTGATAATTTGTGGCCACAGTTAAAATATATAAAGGAATAAGATTTGTTCAGTTTTAAGTTTCTGGCAGATCAACCCTTGACAACAGAGTTCTCTCTATGTAACTTACAAATATGGAGACCAAGGAAGTGACATGAAAGCAGAGCTACTCTACCAGTTAGTGGTACTGATGTGTAATTTGGGACTAACCTCTCTATAGTATAGCCAAGGGACTGTAAGACGCAGGTGCCCTGGGGTTGGCATTGTGGCACAGCAGGTTAAACATGATGCTGGTATCTCAAATGAGCGCCTGTTAAAGTCCTAACAGCTCCACTTCTGATCCAGCTCCCTTCTAATGGCCTGGGAAAAGCATCAGAAGGTGGCCCAGGTGTTTGGGCCCCTGCCACCCACTTGGGAAACTGAGATGGCGTTCCAAGCTTCTGGCTTTAGCCTCACCAAGCCCTTGCAGTTGTGGCCAGAGTATCAGGTGCCTCCTAGGCTTTTACTTCCAAAGATTTTATTTTCAGGTACTTACAGGTTTTGGCATTAACTTGTACCAAATTTTACCTGTACAAACATTTTAAAAGGAAAGAAAGGCACATCAGGAGGGGAGCATACTTGTGATATTTGCTATGTGTCTGCGCTGTTCTATGAGTGGCCCTTTTAATCATAACTCTTGGCCAGCAGCTACCTAGTCATCCTCACTCAGATAGCCTGTTTCTTGCGTGTTGCCACGTTAATTGTTTCATTAAAAGTCTATCCAGGTATTAGTCCCATACCTGAAGAGAAGTAACATTTTTGCCTTTAGTAAGCCAGTTGCTTTGCTAAATGTGTAGTATCTTTTTTTGGTTTTCATGACAGCCCTATAAGGTAGAACCATTTTATAGAAGAGGAGCCTTATGCTCAGATCATACAACTATACTGGAAGGTGTTCAAGATTTATGAAGGCTATTTCATTTACTTAGCTTATATGCACGGGTCAAGACTGTGGCTAGGGGCTAGCGCTGTGGTGTAGTGGATAAGTCTGCCGCCTGCAGTGTCAGCATCCCATGTGGGCACTGATTTGAGTCCTGGCTGCTCTTCTTCCAATCCAGCTCTCTGCTATGGCCTGGGAAAGCAGTAGAGGATGGCCCAAGTCCTTGGGCCCCTGCACCCACGTGGGAGACCCTGGCTCCTGGCTTCATGGCCATCTGGGGAGTGAACCAGTGGATGGAAGACCCCCCTTCCCTTCTCTCTGTGTAACTCTGACTTTCAAATAAATAAATAAATCTTTTTTTTTTAAAAAAGACTGTGGCTGAATGTATTTTAGGGATGTGATATGGATATATTCAGAGTACACAGTATTTTATTTTAAAATGCCTCACACACTGGTGAAACCTAACTTCACAGACACACACTGGTTATAATGTTATAATATGTAATAACATTGTATATCTAAGGTTGTGATCCATTATTTTAGGAAAAAAAACCAGCATGTCCTAGTGAAACATTGTGGTAAGACTTACTGGAGACTGAAGTTTAAGTGAGGGGAGGAAGATGAACAGTAGATTGCCTTGAGGAGAAGGAGTTGTTCCAGGCCTGTGGCACAACATGTGAGATTCCTAAGCTGGAAGTTGAGGGCTGTCAGGTAAAGGGCATTTAAAATAGATAGGCATTGGGTGCACCTACAAGACACCCCCTGGGCAGCCCATATCAGAATGCTAGTATGTGCCCTGTGGGGCAGCAGCTGGTGACTCTCAAGTAGTTGGATCCCTGCTACCCATGTGGAAGACCTGGGTTGAGTTCCATGCTCTTTGTTGACGTTAGCCTGGCTCATCCCTGGCTGGTACAGGCATTTAGGGAATGAACCAGCTATTAGAATATCTCTGTGTGTGTCTGTCTCTCTTTTGCACTGCCTTTCAAATAAAAACAAACAAAACTTTTTTAAAAACATGAAGATGGGAGGGTAATAGATGAGGAAGGAGGGGTAATCTGGGACACCTTACTAAATGCTTGGAAACAAAGGTAAGGATCTTGGAATTAATTTCTAGGACACTTGGAAACTGCTGTTGGACTTAAGAGCAGTAATTGGAGTTAGCCAGTGATTAGTGATAGATTAGACTTGAGGGATAGTAGTACTCAGAATGAGAGCTGAAGTGGATAAGATTGCATCAGTCTAGGGGAGTTAGCAGTGGTTAAGAAACAGATGAGATGCAGAGCGCATTGCAGAAAGAATGGATGTTATACAGCAGGTGTACTAATTGTGTCAAATAAAGGACAAGTGAGTGGAAAGGAATGGACTTCACATTTGGAGAGCCTGAGTCTAGGTTGTAAAATCTCTTCAGTTCTGTTTAATCAGGTTAATCCTATTCATGAACACAGGGTAGAGAACCTGAGAGCCTGTATACAGTGTAATGTCAAAGAGAGCATCCAGTTCTGGCAACTTACAGTTTTTGCCACCAGTGTCTTGAAATTAAGTGAATTGAAGGTATGAGTCCCTTTCAACAAATATTTATAAGCTGTGGGAATGTACTTAGGCTATAAGTAACTACTCTGCCTTTTTTTTTTCTTTCTTTCTTTTTTTGACAGGCAGAGTTTAGACAGTGAGAGAGAGAGAGAGAAAGGTCTTCCTTTTTCCGTTGGTTCACCCGCCAAGTGGCTGCTACGGCCAGCTCACTGCGCTGATCTGAAACCAGGAGCCAGGTGCTTCCTCCTGGTTTCCCATTGGGGTGCAGGGCCCAAGGACCTGGGCCATCCTCCACTGCACTCCCAGGCCACACCAGAGAGCTGGACTGGAAGAGGAGCAACCGGGACAGAATCCGGTACCCCAACTGGGACTGGAACCCGGGGTGCCGGCGCCACAGGCGGAGGATTAGCCTAGTAAGCCGCGGCTCCGGCCATTACTCTGCCTTCTTAAGACTGAGCCAAGACCATCTCAGAATTCCTAGGATATGATGGGAAGGGAAAACTGAGTATTTAAAGAATTCATTTCTTTAAGGGATGAAGTATTTTTGATTCTTGAAATGCAGCTGCTCCATCCTTAAATTTTTTCTGCTCTTATTTTTGGCCTATTTTTTTCTGTGCTGGTATTTGAGTTCCCTTTTTCATCCTCAAGATTCTGAATGTCATTTCAACGTTTAGAATCTTTCAACTGCTGTTTACAGTTTAGGTCTTAAAAAGGTATAAGTGAGGGGCTAGTTTTGTGGCACAGTGGGTTAAGCTGCCACCAGCAATGTCAACATGTTATATGGGCACTGGTTCATGTCCCAACTGCTCCACTTCCAGTCCAACTCCCTGCTAATGCGCCTGGGAGAGCAGTGGAAGATGTCCAAGTACTTGGGCCTCTGCTACCCATGTGGAAGACCTAAATGGAGGTCCAGGCTCCTGGCTTTGGTCTGGCCCAACTCTGGCTGTCACAGGCATTTTGGGAGTGAACCAGCAGATGGAAGAGCTCTCTTTCTGTCTCTCCCTCCCTCTCTGTCACCAGCCTTTCAAATAAATAAAATGAATCTTAGGGAAAAAAAAAAGTAGGTGAAGGGTGGGCCATTATAGCTTAGTAAGTTAAGCTGCCACTTAGCCATGTGGTAGTGTCAGCTTGCCTGTCTACTCCTTAATTATAATCCAGCTTCCTGCTAATGCGCCTGGGAGGCAATGGATATGGCCAAAAGATTTGGGTCTCTGCCACCCTTGTGGGAGAACCAATAGAGTTCTTGGCTTTGCTTGGCCCAGCCCTGGGTGTAGTGGGCATCTGGGGAGCAGGCCAGCAGATTGAAGGGCTTCCTCTGTCTCTATCTCTGTTATTCTAGCTTTCAAATAAATAATAAATCTTAAAAAAAAAAAAAAAAGGCAAGGGATGAAAAGGCAGAGCTCAGAGGATTTGGGGGACAGTAGAATTATTCTCTGATACTGTTAATACATGTCACACATTTGCCAAAACCCATAGAAGGTGCAAAACCAAGAATGAACCTTACTATAAACTATGTACTTCAGATGCAATAATGTATAGGTTCATCTATTGTAACAGGTGTACCTGGTATAGAATGTCTATACTGTGTGTAAGGTGGGGAATGAGGTATATGAGAAGTCTTTGTACTTTCCATTTCAGAGGATATGAAAACATTAAGTGTTAAAAACCAAAGCTGCTCTGGAAATTAGTGATACGAATAATATTTTAAGAATTTTAAGAATCATATAAATGTGCATAGATTTGATAATTGCACTAAAATAAACATTTAATTCCATTGTCCAATAACTTAATGAGGTACCCTCCTATGTGTGCAATTACAGTAAATTTTTGCTTTTTGTTTTTGCAATACATAGTTTTTTGGCCATTAAAGGAGTCTGAGAATGTGGACAAGAAAAAGTCTTAAATAAGCCATAATGCAATGAGGAGAGTTTAGATGACGTAAGTTTAGGTGTGACAATTTTAGCCCAGTTTCTTTCTTCAGACTCTGGACATACTGAGTTTATGGTTCAAATCCCATGACAGCTATCCAAACAGTTTGTCTAAAAGTTGCATCCTTGAAATCATTTAGGGTTAAATTTAAATAGGGGGTTACCTTTGAGTTTATATGAGTTACATTTTAATTTCTTTTTTTCTTCTTTTAAAGGTTTATTTATTTATTTGAAAGTCAGAGTTACACAGAGAGAGAAGGAGAGGCAGAGAGAGAGAGAGAGGTCTTCCAACTGCTTGTTCACTCCCCAGTTGGCTGCAACGGCTGTAATTGCACTGATCCGAAGCTAGGAGCTTCCTCTGGGATTCCCACGTGGGTGCAGGGGCCCAAGGACTTGGGCCATCCTCTACTGCTTTCCCAGACCATAGCAGAGAGCTGGATTGGAAGTGGAGCAGCTGGTACTTGAACCAGCGCCCATACGGATGCAGCTTTACCTACTACAGCACAGTGCCGGCCCCTTTGGGTTTCTTTTAAGAGCCTTTCCTTTTACAAATATGTAGAACTTGGGGCCTGCGCTGTGGTGCAGTGGGTTAAAGCCCTGGCCTGAAGCGCCAGCATCCCATATGGGTGCCAGTTCTAGTCCCAGCTGCTCCTCTTCCAATCCAGCTCTCTGCTAAGGCCTGGGATAGCAGTAGAAGATGGCCCAAGTCCTTGGGCCCCTGCACCCACATGAGAGACCCGGAAGAAACTCCTGGCTCCTGGCTTTGGATCAGCTCAGCTCCGGCCATCGCAGCCGGAAGTGAACCAGTGGCTGGAAGGCCTCTATCTGTTTCTCCTTCTCTCTGTAACTGTCTTTCAAATAAATAAAACAAATCTTTAAAAAAAAAAAAAAACAAAACAAGTGTGTAGAACTTATTATTTTCCTTCCATCTTTGAGACCTTTCCTAGTTAATCTTTACAGGTGCCTCTTTATCTGTTTTAGTTTAGTGTTCATGTAACCTCAGGATTTGGTCCTAACGCTGTGGTATCTGTAACATAATGTACTATGTGTAAACTGAATGCTTCTCTTAAGCCTACCTTAACTGAAGATGTGTACTGTTTATGCATGTATGGAATACTGGATATGTCCATTTAGATGTCTCATGAACACCTCAAATTCAGTGTGTCCAAAATTGAATCCATCACCCCCTTCCAAATCTACTTTTTCATTATCCCTCATCCCTTTCATTTACCCTTTTGTCCAAGTCAGAAACCTGAGTGCCTTTGTGGTTCTTTATTTATTTTTTTTTAAATTTATTTGACAGGTAGAGTTATAGGCAGTGAGAGAGAGAGAGAAACACAGAGAAAGGTCTTTCTTCTGTTGGTTCACTTCCCAAATGGCTGCTACGGATGGCGCCGTGCCCATCCTAAGCCAGGAGCCGGGTGCTTCCTCCTGGTCTCCCATGCAGGTGCAGGGGCCCAAGCACTTGGGCCATCCTCCGTTGCACTCCCTGGCCACAGCAGAGAGCTGGCCTGGAAGAGGGGCAACCGGGACAGAATCCGGCGCCCCGACCAGGACTAGAACCCGGGGTGCTGGCGCCACAAGGCAGAGGATTAACCAAGTGAGCCACGGCCCCGGCCCCGGTTCTTTATTATCTTAACCTCACATTCTGTTATGAGATATTCTTTAATTTAGTTTTTCAGGTACATCTTCCTACAATATGGAGTATGTTGAAATCCTTACCCTGAGGTTATCTTTGTTACTAGAGTTGAGAATGGGGTAAGGTCACCTGTTTTCTGTGCAGGTCTGCACGTGTAATTGTGCTTGAATTTAGAGAAATCGTAGTAAGCATAGCATAAAACCAAGCACAGAAAGATGCATAGTGGTGGGGGCCTGTGGTGCAGCAGTTAAGTCACATTCCAAATTGGGGGGCTAGTGGCATGCGTCCAGTCCACTTTCTATTCAGCTTCTTGCTAATAGAAAGGTGGCAGATGATGACTCAGTTCCTTGGGTCTATGCCACCATGTGAAAGACCCAAACTGAGTTCAGTTCCTGGGATCTTGGCTTTGGCCTAGCCCATCCCTGACTGTTAGAATATTTGAGGAGTGAACCTGCAGAAGGAAGGAAGATCTCTCTCCATCTGTCTCTGTCTCTCTGCCTTTCATAGATAAATATACATATTTTTAAATTTTAAAGATGCATGGGAAATGTAATTTAAATTTCAACTATGGTAAAGATTATTACGATGAAATCTTTGGGAGTGAGCCAGCACATGGAAGATGAGAGATATCTTTTCTCTTTCTGTAGCCCTTTCTTTTTCCTTTTTTTTTTTTTTTTTTTTGACAGGCAGAGTGGATAGTGAGAGAGACAGAGAGAAAGGTCTTTTTGCCGTTGGTTCACCCTCCAATGGCCACCACGGCTGGCGCGCTGCAGCCGGGCAACCGTGCTAATCCGATGGCAGGAGCCAGGTGCTTCTCCTGGTCTCCCATGGGTGCAGGGCCCAAGCACTTGGGCCATCCTCCACTGCCTTCCTGGGCCACAGCAGAGAGCTGGCCTGGAAGAGGGGCAACCGGGACAGAATCTGGCGCCCCGACCGGGACTAGAACCCGGTGTGCCGGTGCCGCTAGGTGGAGGATTAGCCTATTGAGCCACGGCCCCCCTTCCAGGCCAGCTCTCTGCTGTAGCCAGGGAGTGCAGTGGAGGATGGCCCAGGTCCTTGGGCCCTGCACACTCATGGGAGACCAGGGGAAGCACCTGGCTCCTGCCATTGGATCAGCACGGTGCGCCGACCACGGCGGCCATTGGAGAGTGAACCAACGGCAAACGGAAGACCTTTCTCTCTGTCTCTCTCACTGTCCACTCTGCCTGTCAAAAAAAAAAAAAAGGGGAAATGTTAAAAACCCATAAAACTAAATATATACTGAACTAAATGTGGGTGAATTGGTCTCAGAATTCTGGGATTTGCTTCAAAATAACTCAGTGTGTTGGTGGTAGGAATGGCAATAGGATGGCTACGTATTGAAAAACTGGTGAAGGTAAATATAGGGGATTATAATATATAATATAATATATAAGTCTGCAGTCTTTAATAATAATTCTTTTTTTTTTTTTTTTTTTTTTTTTTTTTTTTTTTTTTTTTTACAGGCAGAGTGGACAGAGAGAGAGAGAGGAGAGAAAGGTCTTTCTTTTGCTGTTGGTTCACCTTCCAATGGCCGCCGCGGCCGGTGCGCTGTGGCCGGTGCACCACGATGATCCAATGGCAGGAGCCAGGTGCTTCTCCTGGTCTCCCATGGGGTGCAGGGCCCAAGCACCTGGGCCATCCTCCACTGCACTTCCTGGCCACAGCAGAGAGCTGGCCTGGAAGAGGGGCAACCGGGACAGAATCCGGCGCCCCGACCGGGACTAGAACCTGGTGTGCCAGTGCCGCAAGGCGGAGGATTAGCCTAGTGAGCTGCAGCGCCGGCCTATAATAATTTTTAAAATTTTTTATAAAAACTTTTCTCCGGGCCGGTGCTGTGGTGCAGCGGGTTAATGCTCTGGCCTGAATCGCCAGCATCCCATATGGGCGCTGGTTTGAGACCCGACTTCTCTTCTTCTTATCCAGCTCTCTGCTTTGGCCTGGGAAAACAGTAGAAGATGGCCCAAGTCTTTGGGCCCCTGCACCCACATGGAAGACCCGGAAGAAGCTCCTGGCTCCTAGCTTCGGATTGGCGCAGCTCTGGCTGTTGCGGCCAATTGGGGAGTGAACCATCGGATGGAAGACCTTTCTCTGCCTTTCTTCTCTCTGTATAACTCTCTGACTTTCGAATAAATAAATAAAAAATCTTAAAAAATAAAACTATTCTGAAAAGATTCCTCTGTGTGTTGGCATTGTGGCACAGCAGGTTAAGCTACTGCATGTGTTGCCAGCATCCCATATTGGTTTGAATTCTGTATACTCTACTTCTGATCCAGCATCTTGCTTACCCACCTGAAAACAGTAGAGGATGGCCCAAATACTTGGGCCCCTGCTACCCACTTGGGAGCCTAGGGTGGAATTCCTCACTTCTGGCCTTAGCCTGGCCCAGATTTGGCTGTTGTGGCTATTTGGGGGAATGAACCAGCAGATAGAAGATCTCTGTCACTCTGTCTTTCAAGTATATAAGTAAATAAAATTTTTTTAAATGCCTCTGCCTTTCTTAACCTTTCCGTTTTCAGATCTGCCTTCAAGACATCATCACATGGATTTTCTGCCAATGTCTTAAACATAAAAATGAAATCCATTGACTTTATTCCTATATTTTGTACTTCTGTGTTCTGTATAGTAGTTAATGGATACACTGTTTACCAAGTTTTGCAACGTACTTGGTAGGCATTACCAGCTTTCCTTTTATTCTTGAGGAATTTTGCTACTGACTCACTTATATACTCTCCATCAATGACCTTGCTTGCTATTATACCACTGAGAATTAGAAGCAGCCTGTTTGCCTGTATGTTTGTCTCTCTGCCTTCCTTTCTTTGGTATGGGTGCATTGTTTCTGTTTTAGGCCTATTTCCTCTTCTTTTGCACTAAAACTTAACCCCTTGCAGGTGCCAGAAGTCATCACCTTAGTAGATCTCTCTGTGTTGCATCATTAATTGTTTTCATTCTCTACTGAATTCTCATTAACTTACTTGAAATTTCTTCCATTTGACTTCTTGTCCCTGCTTTCATTTGTAGGCATTGCTCTGCTTTGACTTGACAGCATTGGACAGTTAATTCATTTTCCATTAGAAATACTTTCTTCATTTGGCTTCTAGGATTACTTACCTAGTTTTTCTTTTTCTCTGGTGACTTCTTGATTTCCTTTGTTATCTTGTTTCCTTGACCTGTATACATTGAAGACCAGAACTTCTACCCTTACTCTCTTGGTGATCACGTCCACTTTCATTGCCTTAAATACTGTTTATATCAGTGTTTTGCAAACCATTTTGCACGATTATTCTACTCAAGAGTCTTTTCTTTTATGTTTTTTCGTTATCATTGCCTCTCACTGAAATTTTAATGCCACAGAAATATTGTGTATCTGTTTGTGTCCTAGGACCCTTTAAAGGACCACAAACCGTTGTAATAGCTAAGGTCTTCCCCTACAAAGAGCCAGTTTTCACCCCTTTGGGGATGATATCAACCCTATTGAGAATGTGTGATCTGTATGTTGATAATTACTGAACTTCTGTGTTCAATTTGGACCACCCCAGCATATCAGACAACCTAGTTGATACCTATACTAGATAGATATCTCAAACGTAATGTGTTCAAAACCCCACTCATGGTGTCTGAGGTTAGCCCTTCTTTCCACACTGAGGTTCTATGACTCCATTCTTTTTTTTTTTTTTTCTTTGTACCTTTCGTTCTAGCCACAATGACTTTGCTATACCACAAGGAGCTTAGACTGGTGAGGATGTTTTCTCTTAGATAGGCCAGGTGTCGGAAGTAGAAATTTCTGTTTCAGAGCTACTCCCATAATAGGCTTCCATAGGTAAAATGGATCACAGATTGTAGCATCAAATTCTTGGAGGAAGTATTGATACTACACTGACTGTTATAAAGCATTCCCTGAGATCTCTTTCTTGTGTTAGAATATATTTAAAAATAATAGAAGATGATAGCCACATGTTGCTGTGAAAAGTTCATATAAAAATGCAGCCATATGAGTAGTGGTGTGGAATTCTCTTTCTTTTTTTAAAGATTTTTTTATGTATTTATTTGAAAGTCAGAGTTACACACAGAGGGAAGGATAGGCAGAGAGAGAGGTCTTCCATCCTCTGATTCACTCCCCAGTTGGCCGCAAGAGCCAGAGCTGGGCCTATCCGAAGCTAGGAGCCAGGATACTTCTTCCAGGTCTCTCATGCCTGTGCAGGGGCCCAAGGACTTGGGGCATCTTCTGTTTCCCAGGCTATAGCAGAGAGCTTGATCAGAAGTGGAGTAGCTGGGTCTCGAACCGGCGCCCATATGGGATGCTGGCACTGCAGGCTGTGGCTTTTCCCGCTATGCCACAGGGCCAGCCCCATGGAATTCTCTTTTGAGTGAATAATAATTTAAGCCAGAGAGCAGTTAAATAGCATTGCTGAATCCATGGAGCTGAACATCTATGACAGGTAGTTTTTAAAAACTGGATTATCAGTGACTTGTTTCAACACTATCACTGTAAAACTGTGTTATTCTGGATAACATTAATTTTTTTTAAGATTTTTATTTATTTATTTGAGAGGTAGAGTTACAGGCAGTGAGAGGGAGAGACAGAGAGAAAGTTCTTCCTTCTGTTGGTTCACTCCCCAGATGGCCGCAACAGCTGGAGCTGCACCAATCTGAAGCCAGGAGCCAGGTGCTTCTTCCCGTCTCCCATGGGGGTTCAGGGATCCAAGCACCTGGGACATCCTCCACTGCTTTCCCAGGCTATTGCAGAGAGCTGGATAGGAAGAGGAGCAGCTGGGACTAGAACCGGTGCCCATATGGGATGCCGGCGCTGCAGGCAGAGGATTAACCCACCGCGCCATGACGCTGACCCCCAACATCTTTTAATTCTTTAACAAATGAATAAACGTACAATGGTGTGTCTTTTGGGTGTGTGTGTGTGTGTGTGTTACTATTAGCTAGATTTATAATTCTGTAATGTTATGATTTTAGAATTTTGGTTTTTATATTCTCTTTACAAGTGGTTACAGGTGGGGTTTTTTTTGTTTGTTTTTAAGATTTATTTATTTTTATTTGAGAGACAGAGCTATCTTTCAACTACTGGTTCACTTTTCATGCCAGCAACAGCTAGGATGAAGCTAGGAGCCAGAACTCCACAGACCTCCCTGTGGTTATCAGAAACCCAAGTGCTTGGCGCTCATCTGTTGCCTTTCCAGTGCATTAGCAGGAAGGTGTAAGCGGGACTTGCACCAGTCCTGCCCCCTCAGGCAGTTTTTTAATCTCCCATTCTCCCTATACCAAACATGTAAAGTAATACTGAAAAACTGTAGTGATTAAATATTTCTAAAGATAGAGCCCCTTTTATGATGTTTCACTTAATGCCTTCAATGCAAATTTCAATGATACTTGTACCCAAATTGTTACTATACAGTGCAATTCAGACATCAACCCCCCAACCCCATAGGAAAAAAAAAACCAACACATCTGAGGCTTTCTGGCCAACCCAAAGGAACTGAGCAGTATTACATTTACACATCCAGTTTCAAAACATGGACAGATGAGATCAGAATTTGAAAATTTGCAGCTTGTATGCAATGTGGGTAAAGTTTACCCCATTTTTAAGTTGTATTCATGAAAATCTCATCTGTATCATTCTCTTTTTTTCTCTGATGTCAGAAATCTAACTTTGTGTTTAAGGTCTAAGAAGAGAATGCTAGAACTTTTTAATTTAGTTATAAACAGTAACATCTTAAGTGTGATAAGCCAAAACAAAGCTCTGTTTGGCGAAGTCACAGTCCCCAGGGATTTGCTAAACAGCAGCAGCACTGTTCACAGTGTCAGCTGAGGCGTTATTTGTGTCCTTCTGTAATGGCTTCTTGTTCCATCACAGCCATTGAAGAAGGTGTGGTGCTTACATAGTCTTCGTTAAGGATTCTTTTCATCAGTGCTTAGATTAGCCAACAAAACCTGGATGTCAGAATTTGAGAGTTTGACTCTGCTGGATCTATTGCTGGTCTGCCAATATGATCTCTCACAAATCACCAGATTTCCTTTCTGCCCTCATTTATTGGTCTCTGGCATCTAAGAACAGACTGACGTTTAATGTAAGCGAGGTTATAAATAATAAATTATAAACTGTCTTGAGGAGTATGACAAAAAATTAATGTATGACTATTACTGCTTAATAACTGCATCTTCGATTTTCTAAACAATGCCCCCCCCTCACTTTTTTTTAAGTATCTTTGTTGTGTTTAGTCTATTTTAAAGAAGCATTTGGCAGTCTTGATTTTCTGGAATTTTCCATTTTACTCCAATATTAAGTCACTGTATTGCTAATTAAAGATTGAGTTTTCCATGTTCCTGATGTAGCATCCTTCAGAATTCCTTAGATAACAAAAGGTAATTAGTGTAATGTGTTTTGTTATGACTCTGAAAAATTTAAAAATTTTTTATTTATAACTATAAATATCTAGTTGATTATAGTCTGTACCTCATACAGTATTTAGTTAAGGAGAAATGAGATAACTGTTTAAGACAGTTTTTAATCAATCATTCATATATATATATATATATATATATGGCAAAAGTTTTGAGATCAATGTGTTACCTGATGATTTATCAGGTTTTTCTTCCGGTAGGGACTGATGTGGAAGAAAATGCTTCTTTCCAAACTTGTGTTTACCAAATATTTGGCCTCTGCCTATGTATTTTGCTGACCCTCTGGAGACACCGTTATTCCAGGCACTTGGTCTGAAAGCATGATTATGAAAGTCACCTTTGCTCCAGAGAATGCATGTTTATGCATGTTTCCTTGTTAATCTCTGCTTGAGAAATACGGAGGACATAACTAGTTTTTGTTAGCATATTTTTCAGAGCCTATAAGAAAACATTTTTTTTTTAAGATTTATTTATTTATTTGGAAGTCAGAGTTACATAGAGAGAGGAGGAGAGGCAGAGAGAGAGAAGTCTTTCATCCGCTGGTTCACTCCCCAGTTGGCCGCAATGGCCGGAGCTGTGCCAATCCGGAGCCAGGAACTTCCTCTGGGTCTCCCATGTAGGTGCAGGTTCCCAAGAACCTAGGGCATCCTCTGCTTTCCGAGGCCATAGCAGAGAGCTGGATTGGAAGTGGAGCAGCTGGGACTTGATCCAGCAACCATATGGGTGCTGGCACTGCAGGTGGTGGCTTTACCCACTATGCCAAAGGGCTAATTCAAGAAAACTCCTAAATTATGAATTGAGGAGGTTGATAGAGGCTTTATCAAGTATAAATATACTTGATAACTATGTATCTAAAAGAGTTGGACTTGTAACAAACTAGATTTTTGCATTAGTTTTTTAAAAATATTTATTTATTTATTTGAAAGGCAGAGTTACACGGAGGAGAGGCAGAGAGAGAGAGATGGAGATGAGAGAGAGAGAAGGGAAGGGGTCTTCCATCCTCTGGTGCACTCCCCAATTGGCCGCAATGATCGGAGCTGCACCCGTCCAAAGCAAGGAACCAGGAGCTTCTTCCGGGTCTCCCACACAGGTGCAGGGGCCCAAAGATTCGGGCCATCTTCTACTGCTTTCCCAGGCCAAGCAGAGAGCTGCATCAGAAATGGAACAGCCGGGACTTGAACTGGAGCCCATATGGTATGCCGGCTCTGCAAGTGGCGTCTTTACCCGCTATGCCACAGCACTGGCCCCTACATTAGTTTTTATTGCATGGCTGCATACACATGAATCATCAATGATGACTACTAGCCTTTTCAAAGTATGTGTACAGGTTTTAAAATTATATTTTAATTATAAAGCATGAATTTGAGAATATTTGAAAATCTATCATACCTTAAACAAGACCAGATTTTCCCCCCAGAGAACTTTTATTTAAGCTATACAAACTTCATGCATTTCTTTCCCTCTCTCCCTCCCTCCCTTCTTTCGTTCTTTCATTCTTTCAGATTTATATGAAATGCAGAGTTACAGGGAAGCAGAGGCAGAGTGAGAGAGAGAGAAGTCTTCCATCTGCTGGTTCACTCCTCAAATGGCCCCAACAGCCAGACTGGACCTATCTGAAGCCAGGAGCTTTTTCTGGGTCTCCCACGTGTGTGCAGGGGCCCAAGGACTTGGGGCATCTTCTACTGCTTTCCCAGGCCATAGCAGAGAGAGAGAATGGAAGTAGAGTAGCTGAGACTTGAACTGGCACCCATATGGGATGCCAGCGTTGCAGGCAGTGGCTTACTGGCTATGCCACAGTGCCAGCCCCACTTAATGCATTTTTTTTTTTTTTTGACAGAGTGGACAGTGAGAGAGACAGAGAGAAAGGTCTTCCTTTTGCCGTTGGTTCACCCCCCAGTGGCTGCCACGGCTGGCGCGCTACGGCCAGCAGACTGCGCTGATCCGAAGCCAGGGGCCAGGTGCTTTTCCTGGTCTCCCATGCGGGTACAGGGCCCAAGCACTTGGGCCATAGCAGAGAGCTGGCCTGGAAGAGGGGCAACCGGGACAGAATCCGGCGCCCCAACCGGGGCTAGAACCCAGTGTGCCGGCGCCGCAAGGCAGAGGATTAACCTATTGAGCCACGGCACCAGCCTTAATGCATTTCATAAATACAACTTTAGGAATATCCCACCCTTCTTCCTCCTCCCTCTCCTATTCCCAGTCTTGCTTTTTTTTTTTTTTTTAAAGATTTATTTATTTGAAAGAGTTACACAGAGTGAGAAGGAGAGACAGAGAGAGAGAGAGAGAGGTCTTCCATCCTCTGATTCACTCCCAGTTGGCTTCAACAGCCGGAACTGCATTGATCTGGAGCCAGGAGTTTTTTTTTGGGTCATTTTACGCAGCTGTGGGGTGCTTTCCCAAGCTGAATTGGAAGTGGAGCAGCCAGGAGCCAGCGGCCATATGAGATGCTGGCACTGTAGGTGGCAGCTTTACCCTCTGTGCCTCAGCACCAGTCTTCCTTTTCACCAAGATCTATTTTCAGTTAACTTTATACACGTAAGTTCAACAAATGATATGGGAAAAAAAAAAAAAAAAAAAAACAACTTGTTCCCCAACAGTCAAGAGAAGGACTGTTCAAAGTCATTGCATCGGCCGGCGCCGCGGCTCACTAGGCTAATCCTCCGCCTAGCGGCGCCGGCACACCGGGTTCTAGTCCCGGTCGGGGCGCCGGATTCTGTCCCGGTTGCCCCTCTTCCAGGCCAGCCCTCTGCTGTGGCCAGGGAGTGCAGTGGAGGATGGCCCAGGTGCTTGGGCCCTGCACCCCATGGGAGACCAGGAAAAGCACCTGGCTCCTGGCTCCTGCCATCGGATCAGCGCGGTGCGCCGGCCGCAGCGCGCCGGCCGCGGCGGCCATTGGAGGGTGAACCAACGGCAAAGGAAGACCTTTCTCTCTGTCTCTCTCTCTCACTGTCCACTCTGCCTGTCAAAAAAAAAATAAATAAATAAATAAATAAATTAATTAAAAAAAAAACAAAGTCATTGCATCTTCGCTTCTTCTGATCTCCCACGTGGCTACAGCGGCCCAAGGACTTGGAGCATCATCTGCTTCCCCTGGCCATAGCAGAGAGCTGGATTAGAAGTAGAGCAGCCGGGACTTGAA
Organism: Oryctolagus cuniculus; assembly: GCF_051225735.1. NCBI lineage: Eukaryota > Metazoa > Chordata > Mammalia > Lagomorpha > Leporidae > Oryctolagus > Oryctolagus cuniculus. Next base: position 82,935,918 of record NC_142880.1, read on the forward strand.
CTGGCGCCCATATGGGATGCTGGTGCTGGTGCTTCAGGCCAGGGCGTTAACCCACTGCACCACAGTGTCAGCCCCCATAATTTCTTTATCCAGTCTTCAGTTGACAGACATTTGGGTTGATTCCATATCTTAGCTATTGTGGATTGAGCTTAAATAAACATGGGGGGCCGGCGCCGCGGCTCACTAGGCTAATCCTCCGCCTAGCGGCGCCGGCACACCGGGTTCTAGTCCCGGTCGGGGCACCCCATGGGAGACCAGGAAAAGCACCTGGCTCCTGGCTCCTGCCATCGGATCAGCGCGGTGCGCCAGCCGCGGTGGCCATTGGAGGGTGAACCAACGGCAAAGGAAGACCTTTCTCTCTGTCTCTCTCTCTCACTGTCCACTCTGCCTGTCAAAAAAAAAATAAAATAAAATAAAATAAATAAATAAATAAATAAAAATGGGGGGGCACAGATAACTCTTTCATATGCTGATTTCATTTCCCTTGGGTGAATTTCCCAGGAATGGGATGGCTGGGTCATGTGGTAGGACTATATTCAGATTTCTGAGGTATCTCCACTGTCTTCCACAGTGGCTGTACCAGTTTACATTCACACCAGTAGTGGGTTAGAGTACATTTTTCCCACTTCCTTGCCATTCTAACCTTGGGGGTGGGGGGGATTAAGTGAAACCTCATTGCAGTTTTGATTTGTGTTTCCCTGATGGCAAGTGATCCTGAGCATTTTTTCATGTGTCTGTTGGCAGTTTGGATTACCCTTCTGAAGAATGCCTTTTTAAGTGCTTTGTGCATTTCTTAACTGAGTTGTTTGTCTTTTTGTTGAATTTCTTAATCTCTATGTATTCTGGTTATTAATCCTCTATCAGTTGCATAGTTTGCAAATAATTTCTCCCATTCTGATAGTTGCCTCTTCACTTTGCTGAGTGTTTCTTTTGCAGTGCAGAAGCTTCTCAATTTGATGTAATATTATTTGTTTGTCAATTTTGGCTTTGATTTCCTGTGAATCTGGAGTCTTTTCCAAGAACTGTTTTGCAGGGTTTCCCCAATGTTCTCTAATGACTTGATGGTATTGGGTTGTTGTAGATTTAGGTCTTTGATCCATTTTGAGTGAATTTTCTTGTAAGGTGTGAGGTAGGGGTCTTGCTTCATACTTCTTCATGTGGCAATCCAGTTTTCCCAACGCCATTTGTTGAAGAGACTGTCCTTGCTCCAGGGGTTGATTTTAGCTGCTTTGTCAAAGATAAGTTGATTGTAGATTTGTGGTTTGATTTCTGAAGTTTCTATTCAGAGAGTTTGGAAGTTGCCATTGTAACAGGTTGTAGCATGCTTTTTTGATTGTTTTTGGTTTTTTAATATTTATTTATTTGAAAGGCAAGGTTAGAAAGAGGTATCTTCCATCCTCTGGTTCATTTCCCAGATGGCTGCAACAGCTGGAGCTGGACCAATCTGAAGCCAGGAGCCAGGAGCTTCTTCCAGATCTCCCGTGTGGGTGCAGGGACCCAAACGCTTGGGCCATCCCTTGCTGCTTTCTCAGGCCATTGGCAGGAAGCTGGATTGGAAGCAGTGCCCATATGACATGCTAACACGGCACAGCCCCAACGGTTTTGTAGCTGAAATTCAGCCTTTATTAATCATTTTAGTTGTATTACTCTTACCTAAGTAGGTTTTGAAAATTTGATTAAGGTCTTAATATCTTAAAAGTGTGAAAAGAAGCATCTCAAGAAAACTGATAAAATGAACAATAACATTAACGTCCTATGTCTGTTCTTATATATCTCAACTATGTGATTAAGGTAATTAGAACCAGAAAAATTACATTGAGTTTGTAATCATAGATACATTTATTTTTTAAATGTATTTTTACTTTTTAAAAAGCTGCTGGGGTCTGAAAAGAACTGCCTTTTCATATTGTTTTTAATATCCATTACTGTATCCTTTTAGAAAAAAAATATATATTTCTTGCATACTAAATATTCTGACTTTTAAATACTTGTAATGAAATTTTATTAGTATTCTTGGCTGTTTTATTTTGGCTCTTATCTTCTACATTTGCAACCAAATTATACTTTACATGCTAGACAAGGTTTATGCCAGCCTAATTGGTTGCTGGCATTTCTTAGCTTCACAGCTGCTGTGAATTCAGCTGTGAACCAGGAAGCATATAATAGGATCCTGTTTTCAGAGACCAAAAGGCAATTGTCAACCATGTAAAGCTTGTTTTTGACAGCTCAATCTGTATGAGCTCTTACTGCCAGTTAAATAGCACTAATAGCAATCTTAAGTAAGCATTTTAATGTTAAATATTAGAAAGTCCTGAATTATTGAATCCATTTATTTATTGTTTTTATTCTTTAGGGAAAAGATGACTTGAATTTGGGATGTGTTCTTCTGATCAGTCATTTGTGTGTGATTTTCTTCTTTAAATAAGTCTTTCTTAATATTTACAACAGTTACTAAAAACACTGAAAGTTGAAACTTACATAATGCAAACTAAACATAAAATGACTTTGAAATAAATGATGGTCTTAAAATATTACTTATATTCTTTGATTTAGCAAATTATATATTTAAATTATTTTCACATATAGTTTGGGGTAAAATTTACTTTTCTATTGGTTGGACTATGTGAAATTACTTTTTTGGGCAGGTGGTTTAGTAGAGACTATGATTTTTTTTTTTTCTGAGAATTACTGTGGCTTAAGATATTTGGAAATCTAGGGCTGGCATCATGGCATAGCAGGTTAAGCTGTCGCCTGTGACCCCAGTGTCCCATATGAGTGCTGGTTCCTGTCCTAGCTGTTCTACTTCCAGTCCAGCTCCCTGCTAATGGCCTGGGAAAGCAGCAGAGAATGACCCGACTCCTTGGGCCCCTGTACCCACATGGAAGACCTGGAAGAAGCTTGGCCCAGACCTGGCAGTTGCAGTCATTTGGGGAGTGAACCAGTGGATGGAAGATCTCTCTCCTCCCTCCCTCCCTCCCTCCCTCCCTCTCTTCCTCTCTCTCTCTCTCTCTCTCTCTCTCTGCCTTGCCATCTCTGTAACTCTGCCTTTCAAATAAATAAATAAACCTTAAAAATAAAAATCTGAAGGGAGGGAGGGAATATTATCTTCTTAGGATTGTATCTATATACTATATTGAATCTGTTAAAAAGTAAACAAACTAAAATTTAAAAAATAAAGGTTGTTATTAATTGTAATTAAAGGAATTGGAATCTTCTCACAATGCCCAAAGCCAACATGGTTTTAACCAGTACCTACCAAACAGTCAACGTTCAAAAACTAATTTTACACTAACTATAGTCCAGCGTGTGGAAAGGGAGAAATTCGCCATAAAGAAGCATTTTGCAACGCTGACTAAACCATGACAGCACAGTCTAATCAGGCTGGTGTAAGAAAGGTGAACTGCTGGCCAGTATCATTCTTAATAATGCTGAAAGCTAAAATAAAATAGTATACTCAGTTTCAATCAGAATCTCCGTTAGTATTGTTATTGTTAGTTTTATTGAAATTTGTCAGGCTGATTCTAAGGCTCATATGTATGTACATATTTTTAAAAAGTGTGTGTGTGTGTGGTGTTAAGGCACTCAAACTCCTTACTGAAGTACCTGGGTTTGATGCCTGGGCAGCTCCTTATGCTAGCTTCTTCCTAATTCAGACCATGGGAGACAGCAGTGATGACTCAAGTAACTGTATTACTGAGAGACCTGGATTTGAGTTCCTATCTTCTGGCTTCAGCCCATTCCAGCTGTGGCTATTTTGCGCATTTGAGGAGCAAATCAGCAGTTAGAAGATCTTTGTCTCCCTTTGCCTCTCAAATTTACACATACATACGCAAAAGGCCAAGAGGATCAAAGAAACTTAGAAGAACAATAATAGTAAGGCAGGACGGTTGTCTTGTTCTAGCGGATAGCAAGGCTTATTAATAAGTTGTAACAGTAATTAAGACTAATTTTGGGTCAAGAATAGAGAGATGTATTAATAAACAAACCTGGGGCAGGCATTACAGCACAGCAGGTTAAGCTTTCACTTGCAACACCTGCATCCTGTAATGGAGTACCTGATTTGAGTCTCCACAACTCTGCTTTTGAACAGTATTAGCACTTCCTGCTAATGCACTTGGGAAGGTAGCAGATGATAGCCATAGTACTTAAGTCTCTGCCACCATGTGGGAGACCTGAATAGAATTCCAACCACTATATGTTGAATCTGACAACCATTAGGCATTATTGTAGATGAAAGGTAATTGCTAATGGAATTACAAATCACTGCACATTTAGCATGATAAGAAATAACATGAAACTAACTAGAGAAGTTTTAAGTGTGTAAATTCTAGTATTCTGAATTTATTTTTTAATATACCCCAGAAGAATTCTTGTACATTTGTACCAGAGAACATATGTAAGAATGCCCATAGCATTGCTATTTTGAAAAAATTTTTTCTAGTCGTGTGTTGAAAATATTTTGTTAATTTTTATAAAAAAATTAAGGTAAACAGATTTCATGTATTTCATATATACAGACTTAGGAACATAGTGATAACACCCTGTCCTCCCTTCCACCCATGCCCCCACCCTTCCTTCTCCTTCCTCTCTATTCCCTCTGAATTTTTACAATGATTTACTTTGTTTACTTTATAGTCATAAGATTAACCCTACACTAAGTAAAGAGTTCAACAGTTCAACAGATAGTAAAAAGAAAAAACACTGTCCTCAACAATAGAGATGAGGGCTATAAATAATCATCGAATCTCAAAATGTCAGTTTCACTCTTTTTTTTTTTTTTTTTTTTTGGACAGGTAGAGTTATAGACAGAGAGAAAGGTCTTCCTTCCTTTGGTTCACTCCCCTAATGGCCGCCACGGCTGGCCGAAGCCAGGAGCTGGGTGCTTCCTCCTGGTCTCCATCCTCCACTGCCTTCCCAGGCCATAGCAGAGAGCTGGACTGGAAGAGGAGCAACCGGGACTAGTACCCGGGGTGCCGGTGCTGCAGGCAGAGGATTAGCCAAGTGAGCCATGGCGCCGGCCTTTTCTTTTTCTCTTTTTTTATTTGACAGGTAGAGTTATGTCAGTTTCACTCTTATACTTTACATTTTAGGTACTCTAGTGGTTACCACAGATCAGGGAAAACATGGTATTTGTCTTTGTGGGGCTGGCTTATTTCACTAAGTATAATGATTTCCAGTTGCGTTCGTTTTGTTACAAAAGACAGGATTTCTTTTTTACAGCTGAGTAGTATTCCATACTATATATGTATAACACAATTTCTTTATCCAGGAATTAATTGAAAGACTTCTGGGTTGATTCTGTATATTAGCTATTGTGAATTGAGCTGCAGTAAACATGGGAGTATAGATAACTTTCACATGCTGATTTAATTTCCCTTGGGTAAATTCCCAGAAGTGGGATTGCTATATCTGTTTTCAGCTTTCTGAGGTACCTCCTTACTGTCTTCCACAATGGCTGTTCTTATTTACATTCCCACTAACAGTGGATTAGGGTACTCTTATTTTTTTTTTTTTTTTTTTTTTTTTTGACAGGCAGAGTGGACAGTGAGAGAGAGACAGAGAGAGAAAGGTCTTCCTTTGCCGTTGGTTCACCCTCCAATGGCCGCCGCTGCAGCCGGCGCACCGCGCTGATCCGTTGGCAGGAGCCAGGATCCAGGTGCTTTTCCTGATCTCCCATGGGGTGCAGGGCCCAAGCACCTGGGCCATCCTCCACTGCACTCCCTGGCCATAGCAGAGAGCTGGCCTGGAAGAGGGGCAACCGGGACAGAATCCGGCGCCCTGACCGGGACTAGAACCCGGTGTGCCGGCGCCGCAAGGTGGAGGATTAGCCTATTGAGCCATGGCGCCGGCTGGATTAGGGTACTCTTTTCCCCACATTGTCCCCAGCATTTATTGTTTGTTGATTTCTGTATGAGAGCCATTCTAACTGAGTTGAGGTGAAACCTCATTGTGGTTTTGATTTGCATTTCCTTCATGGCTAGTAACCCTGAGCATTTTCTCATGTGTCTTTTGGCTATTTGAATTTCCTCTTGAAAAATGCCTGTTCAAGTCATTTGCCATTTCTTAAACTGCTCATTTCTTAATTGTTTGTTTTATTGTTACTGAGTTACTTGAGCTCTTTATAGATTCTGGATGTTAATCCTTTCTCAGTTGCATAGTTTGCAAATATTTTCTCCCATTCTGTCATTTGCCTCTTCACGTCCCTGAGTGTTTCCTTTGCAGTACAGAAGCTTTTCAGCTTGATATAATCCCATTTGTCAATTTTGGCTTTGATTGCCTGTGCTTCTGGGGTTTTTTCCAAGAAGTCTTTGCATATGCTAATGTATTGCAGAGTTTCCCCAATGTTCTCTAGAAATTTGATGGTATCAGGTCATAGATTTAGATCTTTGATCCATTTTGAGTTGATTTTTGTGTACGGTATAGTTAGGGGTCTTGTTTCATACTTATGCATGTGGAAATCCAATTTTCCCAGCACTATTTGTTGAAGAGACTGTTCTATTGGTTTACATGTCTGTTTTTGTGCCAGAATCAGACTGTTTTGATATTAACTGCCCTGTAGTATGCCTTGAAATCTGGTATTATGATGCCTCCAGCTTTGTTTTTGTTGCTTAATATTGCATTAGATGGGGCTGGTGCTGTGACGTAACAGGTAAAGCTGCTGCCTGTAGTGCCAGCATCCCATATGGGTGCCGGTTCGAGTCCCAGCTGCTCCATTTCTGATCTAACTCTCTGCTATGACCTGGGAAAGCAGTGGATGGAAGATCCCCCTCCCCCCCACTCCATTTCTCAGGGCAAAAAAGATTGCTTTAGCTGTTTGGAGGTCTCTCATGTTTCCATATGCATTTTAACATTTTTTTCCTAGATCTGAGAATGCTGTTGATGTTTTGACTGGGATTGCATGAATCTGTAAATTGCTTTTGGTACTATGGACATTTTGGTGATATAAATTCTAACAATCTACAACTTAAAAGATTTTTCCATTTCTTTGTGTCTTTTAGTCCTTTCCTTTTTTTTTTTTTTTAAGATTTATTTATTTATTTGAAAGAGTTACACAGAGAGAGAGGCAGAGAGAAAGAGGTCTTCCATCTACTGGTTCACTCCCCAACTGCCTACAATGGGCAGAGCTGTGCCGATCCAAAGCCAGGAGCCAGGAGCTTCTTCTGGGTCTTCCACGCAGATACAGGGGCCCAAGGACTTGGGCCATCTTCCACTGCTTTCCCAGGCCAAAGCAGAGAGCAGGATTGGAAGTAGACCAGCCAGGACTCAAACTGGTGCCCATAAGAGATGCTAGCACTGCATCTGGCAGCTTTACCCACTACACCACAGTGCTGGCCACCTAGTTCTTTCTTTAATGTTTTGTAATTTTCATCATAGAGGTCTTTCTCCTCGTTGGTTAATTTTATTCCAAAGTATTTAATTTTTTTGTAGCTATTATGAATGAATGGGATTGATCTTAGAAGTTCTTTGTCACCCATGGCATTGTATACAAATCTATTGATTTTTGTGTGTTAATTTTATATCCTGCAACTTTACCAAACTTTTATGAGTTCCAGTATTTTCTTACTGGACTCTTTTGGTTCTTCTATATATAGAATCATGTCATCTGCAAACAGGGATAGTTTGATTTCCTGCTTTCCAAATTGTATCCCTTTGATTACTTTTTCATGCCTGATGCCTGTGGCTAAATTTAATTTACAGGACTGCATTGAATAGCAATGATGAAACTGGGCATCCTTGTATGGTTCTGGGTCTTAGTGGAAATACTTCTTTCCCCATTTGATAGGATAAGTTTTTCCCCATCTAATAAGATCCTGGCTGTGGGTTTGTCATAAATTGCCTTGTATTGAGAAATGTTCCTTCTATACCCAATTTGGTTATGGTTTTTATTATGAAAGGATGTTGTATTTTATCAAATGCTTTTTCTGCATCTATTGATCATTATATGGTTTTTATTCTTTAATTTGTTAATGTAATTTATCACATTTATTGATTTGTGTATGTTGAACCATCCCTGCATACCAGGGATATATCACATTTGGTCCAGGTGAATTGTCTTTCTAATGTTTTGTTGGATTTGATTGGCTGCTATTTTGTTGAGAATTTTTACATCTATATTCATCAATGATATTAGTCTATAGTTCTCTTTCAGTGTTGTATCTTTTTCTGGTTTTGGAATTAAGGTCATGCTGGCCTCAGTAGAAGGTATTTGAGAGGATTCTCTATAATTCAGTTGTGTTGAATAGCTGGAGAAGAATTGAAATTAGTTCTTTACAAGTCTGGTGGAATTCAGTAGTGAAGGCATCCAGTCCTGGGCTTTTCTTTGTTAGGAGGGTCTTTATTACTGATTCAATCTCTGTTTTGGTTGTTGGTTTGTTTAGGTTTTCTGTCTTCATAACTTGTATTTGGTAGGTGATATTTGGTGTCCAAGAATCTGTCCATTCCTTCTTGATTTTTCGATTTGTTTTAATGTAGTCTTTTTATTTCTGTGGTATCAGTTGTTGCATCTCCTTTTTCATCTCGGATTTTATTAATTGGGATTATCTAATTTTAATTATCCCTTTCCTCGTAAAATTTTGAGTTTGCTTTATTGTTGGTTTTCTAGGCCCTTGAGGTGCATTTATAGCTCATTTATTTGGTTTTATTTATTTATTTATTTGACAGAGTTAGTGAGAGAGAGAGACAGAAAGAAAGGTCTTCCTTCCTTTGGTTCACTCCCCAAATGGCCGCTACGGCTGGCGCTGCGCTGATCCAAAGCCAGGAGCCAGGTACTTCCTCCCGGTCTCCCATGTGGGTGCAGGGCCCAAGCACTTGGGCCATCCTCCACTGCCTTCCCGGGCCACAACAGAGAGTTGGACTGGAAGAGGAGCAGCCAGGACTAGAGCCCGGTGCCCATATGGGATGCTGGCGCCACAGGAGAAGGATTAGCCAAGTGAGCCATGGCACCGGCCCCACCTTTCCATTTCTTGATGTAGACACCCGTTGCTATAACCTTCCCTCTTAACACTGCTTTTGCTGTATCCCATGTTTTGATATGTCATTTTGTCATCTTCATTAGTTCCAAGAATTTTTTCATTTCCCTTTTCATTTCTTCTGTGGCCCACTGTGCATTCAGGAGTGTGTTGTTCAGTCTCCATGTGTTTGCATATTTTCTAGAGATTCTTGAGTTGTTAATTTACAGCTTCATTCCATTGTGGTCAGAAAAGATGCATGGCATGATTTCAGTTTTTTTGAATTTGCTGAGACTTGCTTATGGCGTAGCATTTGGTCTATCCTAGAGAAAGTTCCATGCACTGATGAAAAGAATGTATATTTGGGGCCAGCGCCGTGGCTCAGTAAGCTAATCCTCCGCCTGCAGCGCTGGTACACTGGGTTCTAGTCCCGGTCGGGGCGCCGGATTCTGTCCCGGTTGCCCCTCTTCCAGGCCAGCTCTTTGCTGTGGCCCTGGAAGGCAGTGGAGGATGGCCCAAGTGCTTGGGCCCTGCACCCACATAGGAGACCAGGAGAAGCACCTGGCCCTGGCTTTGGATCAGCGCGGTGCGCCGGCCGCAGCGCGCCAGCCGCGGTGGCCATTAGAGGGTGAACCAACGGCAAAGGAAGACCTTTCTCTTTGTCTCTCTCTCTCTCTCACTGTCCACTCTGCCTGTCAAAAAAAAAAAAAAAAGAAGAATGTATATTTGGGCTGGCGCCATGGCTCACTTGGCTAATCCTCCTCCTGCGGGGCCAGCATCCCATATGGGCTCCAGTTCTAGTCCCAGTTGCTCCTCTTCCAGTCCAGTTCTCTGCTCTGGCCCGGGAAGGCAGTGGAGGATGGCCCAAGTGCTTGGGCCCTGCACCCGCGTGGGAGACCAGGAAGAAGCACCTGGCTCCTGGCTTCAGATCAGCGCAGTGCCAGCCATAGTGGCCATTTGGGGGGTGAACCAATGGAAGGAAGACCTTTCTTTCTGTCTGTCTCTCTCACTGTCTATAACTCTACCTTCAAATAAATAAATAATAGAATGTGTATTCTACAACAGTGGGATGAAAAGTTTTGTGGATATCAGTTGGGTCCATTTGGTTTATAGTTGTTGTTTAGCTCTGTTGTTTCTTTGTTGATTTTCTGTCTGTTGATGAAAGTGGGGTGTTGAAGTCCCCCATTACTATTGTATTGGAGTCCATGTCTTCCTTTAGATCCACTAACTTTTTTTTAACATTTGTTTTAAACAGCCAGGCGCCCTGGCATTGGGTGCATATATATTTACTATTGTCACATCTTCCTGCTGAATTGACCCCTTAATCATTACATAATGCCCGTCTTTGTCTCCTTTAACAATTTTTGTTTTAAAGTCTATTATGTCTGATATTAGGATGGCTATGCCTGCTCTTTTTTGGTTTCTGTTATCATGGAATGTCTTTTACTATCCTTTCACTTTCAGTCTTCATGTGTCTTTCTTGGAGAGGTGTGTTTCTTGTACATAGCAAATAGATGGGTCTGGCTTTTTAATCCATTCAGCCAGTTTGTATTGTTTCATTGGAGAATTTAGGCCATTTATATTCAAGGTTACTATTGATAAGTAACTACTTGGTCCTGACATTTTTCCATAGATATTCTGATAGTTTGCTTTGGATTTCCTTTATACTTTTCTAGGAGATTTTCTGCCTTCACATTCTTTCATAATGATGACTACTTTTTGGTGTTTCTGTGTGTATCACATCCTGAAGCATTAATTATAAGGTTGGAGAAGTGGTAACAAAATTGTTTCAATTTCTGTTATAGAAAGTCTATTTCACCTTCATTCATAAATGATGGCTTTGCAGGGTACGAAATTCTGGGTTGACAGTTTTTTTCTTTTGAGACTTGGACTATGTCTCTCCATTCTCCTAGTCTGTAGGGTTTTTGCTGAAAAATCAGCTATAAGTTTTAATTGAAGATCCTTTGGCATTTCTCTAGTGCACATCTGATCTTTTTTTAATGTTTTACTGTTGAAAGTTGGGCTACAGTGTGTCATGGTGAAGATTTTTCTGATTGTGTCTCTTGGGAGTTCTGTGTGCCTTGTATACTTGGATGTCCCTTACTTTCCAATCTTCTCCGCCTCCACCTCCGCCTCCTCCTTTTCAGGCATTTCATCAATCTCTTCATCTTCACATTCTAATATGAAAGTATTGTTGTGTTCCTTTGGGGGAGTCATGTTATCTTCCTTATTCTTGTTTCTTGAATTTCTGTGTTTATTTTTAGGCTTTTGTGGAAGTACTTGGTTTTCTCCTTTGATGAATTTTTCTTTGAACTTTGCCTCTGTAGCTTAGTGGAGTGTCTACTCCTTCTGCAAATACCCAGAGGTGGGTGCTGGGTGTGGGCAGTGATCCAGGGTGGGCAGAGTATCTAGGGTGACTCCCAAGTTGGGCGTGGTAGAACTCATCTATTGTCTGCAGTGGGGAGGGTCCGATCACTTCTGTAGGCTTAGTCACACCCTCACCTCCTCTCTTCCAAGGTGATCAGTGCCTGGGGTTAGCTCACAGTGGGTCTAGCACTCACCACGCTGCATCATGAACTGCATAAAGGATCTGTGCAGTCCTCAGTGTGAACATGGATCTGTCTGCAATGACCCACTCCAGGCAAGCAGGGAGCTCTGAGTCTCCACACTGCCTAGAGACCCAACTACACGATGCACTCTGTTGTGAAGGGTTCCCACAATCACAGCACACAAGGCTCCCACAGACACGGGATGCAGAGGATCTTTGCCCCGCTAGCCTGTTCCGTCCACACACAGAGCAGAGATGTTCCCAGAGCCAACTGCCTCTGGGTTCTCTGCCTTGGCAGTTTGAGCAAGCTCTAGAGCCTTTGATATGTTGAGAAGATGGGGGCACCTCACATTCCTAAGTGGGTGCCCAGCCACCTCTCAACCTTCTCAGCCAGACTCGAAGTCAGTGGGAAATGCAGACTTTTCCCTCTGTTACAACTCCCTGATCACACACGTGCACAAGAGCCTCAGTAGCCACTACTGGTGTCAGAATAATGCCTTTTCCCCATCAGTTGACAGGTGCCCTTGTTGGGTGCTGGGGAAAAAGACATGTGCTTTTCCTTTACTGGATTAGGTGGGCACCCTGCCCTCCGTTAGGGCTCCAGGCCAGACTGAGAGTGTGGTCCGCAAGGCTCTCCCTCGGGCAGTATCACCAGTGGCATGGGCTGCTGCAGTCTTCTCACATCGCTTTCCAAAGCTGGCGTATCCTCCAGCTGTTGACTGTAGTGGTCACGTGTGGCGTCCGTGCTCACTGCGGTATGTCTGCACCTTCCTCTGTGCTCCACCGCATCCCACTTTCTGTAGGATTCCACCGCATATTTCTCTCCAGCTCTCCCCTGGGGATGCAGTTCTTCCACTTTTCTCATGACATTTTCCCTTTGTCTAAAGCAGTATGTCTTTTCCCTATTGGGCCACCTTGGAATCCTGTAATACTTTTTTTTTATTAAATTTTTAAAAAAGATTTATTTATTTACTTGAGAGGAAGAGAGAGAGAGGAAGAGACAGCGAGAGGTCTTCCCCATTCTCTGGCTCACTCCCCAAATGTGCGCAACAGCCAAAGCTGGGCCAGGCTGAAGCCAGGAACAACTTCTGGATCTCCCATGAAGGTGCAGGGGCCCAAGCGTTTGGGCGGTCTTTACTGCTTTCCCAGGCCATCAGCAGGAGCTGGATTGGAAGTGGAGCAGCCAGCTCTCAAACCAGTGCCCATATGGTATGCTGGTGCCTTAGGCAGATGCTTAACTTACAACACCACAGCACCGGCACCTATTAAGATTTTTTAGAAACTCACTTGAAAGGCAGTTACAGAGAAAGACAGAGATACCGTGTTCACTCCCCAGATGGCCACAAGGTCTGGGACTGAGCCAGGCGAAAGCTAGAAGCCAGGAGCTACATCCAGGTCTCCCACACAGGTGCAGGAGAGCAGGTGCTTAGGCTGTCCCTGCTGCTTTTCCGGGCATGTTAGTAGGGAGCTGAATAAGAAGGAAGCAGCTGGGATTCAGCTGGCGCCCATGTGGGATGCCTTCATTGCAGACAGCTGCTTAACCCACTGCACTGTGCCAGACGCTGGCCCCAACACTGTTCTTAACAGCAAAAACAAAACAAAAACCTCAAATTTCCATCAACAGTAGAGTAGTTGAGTAAACTTTGGGATATTCATACCATGAAATACTATACAGTAGTAAAAATGAGTGACACACACACACACACATATATAGTGGTTGTACACTCATACAATGAATCTCAGAAAAAATGTTGATAGAAACAAGTCTGGGGCTGGTGCTGTAGCACAGTAGGTTAATCCTCCTGTGGTGCCAGCATCCCATATGGGCACTGGGCTACTGGTTCTAGTCCTGGCAGCTCTTCCAATCTAGCTCTCTGCTATGGCCTGGGAAAGCAGTAGAAGATGACCCAAGTGCTTGAGTCTATGTAATGTTAGTTCATGTTTTATTTTTTTTTTATGAGATGTAGAGTTACATAGGGAGAGAAAGAAAGAAAGGTCTTCCATCTGCTGGTTCACTCCCCAAATGCCCACAATGGCCAGAGCTGGGCCCATCTGAAGCCAGGAGCCAGGAGCTTCTTGGTCTCCACGTGGATGCAGTACCCAGCATCTATGTTTTTAAAAGTAGGTGAACTATTGTGTTTTGTATGTGTATGCCTGTGTGTGTATGCACGCGTGCGCATGGGCACATGCACGCTGTACATTTATAGGTGGTAAATATGAAGAAAAGCTAGAGTATAGTACCTTAAACATAGGGTAGCAGTTGCCCCTGGGGAGGGAGATTCAGTTAGGGAGATGGGTATATGGAGTCTAAAAGTATTGTTTTTTTAACCTGACTGGTAATTGGTTCACAAGTGTTTGGGATTTCTTTTCTTTTCTTTTCTTTTCTTTTCTTTTCTTTTCTTTTCTTTTCTTTTCTTTTCTTTTCTTTTCTTTCTTTTTTTTTTTTTTAAACGAGGCAATACAAGATTTAATTCACAGTAGAGTAAATGGGGACTCAGAGTACCAAAGGACAGTGAGTTAGTGAAGACAGAATACAGGAATTTTCTCCAACGTACCAGAGAAATGGAATAGTATTTGGAGGAATAGTATATGGGAGGATTATCCCAGGTTCTAAGAAAAGATATTTCCAATGGTGATTTGTCTCTGAGTTAAGTTGTGGATCTGTAATAGTCTTATTAACATCCTTGCATGATTCTTATGAGACTTAGGATAAAATATCTCATCGTTCTGTTCAGTGCTATCATTCTCCCAATCCCCCAGGTCCGGAACATTGCTCTTACCCTGCATGTTATCACCATATCATGATTTCCTTTGAAAGATCTCAGATATACCTGCTCCTCTTCTAATTTTATAATTTAGCACTTTTGCTAACTGGTGCTTGCTATTTGACGTTTGAAAAAATCAAATTTTATATATATATATATTTTTTGGACAGGCAGAGTGGACAGTGAGAGAGAGAGAGAGACAGAGAGAAAGGTCTTCCTTTGCTGTTGGTTCACCCCACAATGGCTGTTGTGGCTGGCGTGCTGCGGCCGAGGAGCCAGGTGCTTCTTCAAGTTTTCCTGTGTGCGTGCAGGGGCCCAAGTACTTGGGCCATCCTCCACTGCCTTCCCGGGCCACAGCAGAGAGCTGGCCTGGAAGAGGGGCAACTGAGACAGAATCCGGTGCCCTGACGGGGACTAGAACCCAGTGTGCCGGCGCCGCAGGCGGAGGATTAGCCTATTGAGCCATGGCGCCGGCCAAAAATATCAAATTATAAATTTTTATTCCAGTTAGGAAGTACTTGAGTATCAGAATTGAAAACTATATATAAATGTTTTTTTTTTAAGATTTTTATTTATTTATTTGAGAGGTAGAGTTATAGGCAGTGAGAGAGAGAGAGAGAGAGAGAGAGAGAGAGGTCTTCCTTCTGTTGGTTCACTCCCCAAATGGCTGCAACGGCTGGAGCTGCGCCAATCCAAAGCCAGGAGTTTCCTCCTTGTCTCCATGCGGGTGCAGGGCCCAAGCACTTGGGCCATCCTCCACTGCTTTCCCAGGCCCCAGCAGAGAGCTGGACTGGAATAGGAGCAACCGGGACTAGAACCGGCACCCATATGGGACGCTGGCGCCACAGACGGAGGATTAACCTAGTGTGGCGCCGGCCCCACTTTTTTTTTTTTCTTTCTTTTCTTTAGAGATGAGAGTCATGGCACAGTGGGTTAAGTTGCTGCTTGGGACACCCATATCTCCCTTTCTCTGTGTTGCTCTGCTTTTCAAATAGATTATATATATATATATATATATACACACACACACATATATAATTTCACTTATTTTTGCAAGGTAGACTTACAGACAGTGAGAGGGTGAGACAGAGAGAAAGGTCTTCCATCTGCTGGTTCATTCCCTAGATGGCCACAACAGCCAGAGCTGAGCCAGTCTGAAGCCAGGAGCCAGGAGCTTCTTCCGGATCTCGATCTTTAAATACATTTTGGGAAAATTCAGGCTTTTATAAAAAAATCTTTTCCTTAGAGATGTCTTTTGTTAAAAACGAAAGCCCCCAGGTATTTCTGGTTTTCTGCCAACCAAAGCAAGCCCTTAAGCTTTCATTCAGCTCTAGCATTCTTATTAACTTCTTACTGCTGGAAATTTGTATTCATCTGTTGTTGGATGAGAAGATTGGATTTTATTTTTTTTTAAGATTTATTGATTTATTTGAAAGAGAAGAGAGACAGAGAGAGATCCTCCATCTGCTGGTTTATTCCGCAAATGGCCACAACAGCTTGGGCTGGGCCAGGCCGGAGCCAGGAGCCAGGAGCTTCTTCAAGTTTTCCTGTGTGCGTGCAGGGGCCCAAGCACTTGAGCCATCTTCCGCTGCCTTCCCAGGCTCATTAGCAGAGAGTTGGATCAGAAATGGAGCAGCCAGGGCACAAACCAGTGCCCATATGGGATGCCGGCATTGCAGGCAGAGCCTTAGCCTTCTATGCCTCAGCACCAGCCTTGGAGATTAGATTCTAACAGAAATAAGACAACATATTCTCAGTCCTCCCCTGCTCAGCATCTGTTTAGTTGAGTCTTGAGTAGTGAGTGGATCAGGCTGTTTTTGACCCTGTTTATGGTAGTTAGGCTTTCTGGGTGTCTGCCTTGGCAGTTAAAGTTGTGGAGGTTCCAGTGTTGAACAGACTGCTCAAATTGGGTGGTTTCTCTTTGATTTTCTTTATTCTGTCACTACCAATCTCTCTGTGCTGTCTCTGGATAGAAGACCATAGGTTACAATTTATCAGGGATAACTTTGCCCTGGTGGTCTACCTTTTTTGCACACCAAATTATCAGTATCCTAAGTGACTCCTGGTTGCCCAGGAAGGTTGGAATACTGTGGTAAATGCCTAAGAGTAGCAATGATATGGTCTTGCCTTTTGGAATCTGCACAGTTTCCCTCATTCTTGTTATTTTGGTAATTCTTTTGCTGATTGCCAGGGACTCATCTCCACATTTTTCCTCAACAGCCTCATTCACAGCCTCTCAGCTTCCTGCTGAGGATTATTAATCTGGTGTTCAAATATTTTTAGCCTGGGTTCGAATGCCTTCCTTCATGTTGATGAATTCGTATCATGGTCTTACATTAATCCCTTTCACTTTTCCCGAAACCTTCCTTGCAGTAGTCGTGTGCCCTGCTGGTCCTTGTGAAGTAACTGAGGCGCTGAAGGTGAAGGTGGCTGCTAGGTCTCACCCTTACTCCTCCTGTTGTGCACACAGTGACTGAGGGAGGCAGGGTTTGACGCAGCATTTGTAGCTCCTCCTCACAGAATGGGATGGGGATTCTCCTGGCTCTTTGGGGTTCACCCTTCATTTTCACTACTAACTGAATTCATTCTTTTTCATTCTCTGGCAACTATGTGGATATGCTGTTACGATGTCCCTCTAAGAAAGAACATCATTTTCAGGGAGTAGGGGATACCTGACAGCTTCCAGCTGTTAGTGCCTTCTGGATCCTTAGCTTTTAGGGGGATACTTCACATTTCTTGGGAAGCCTCCAACAAAGCGCAGCAAGAGGGAGAGCATATCAGTTTGGCCAGTGCAGGACCTCTAAGGGGCAGTCTGCTCCAGAGCTCCCTGCCGTGTTGGCCAAGACTTGCTTAGATCTGCATCCAGGTCTGAGGCTTTGTCTACCCAGCCTGCTTCAAGTCCCCTTCCTTTCTTGGATTTCAGATCTGCATCCGTGTCCAGTGCTCTTTCTTCCTCCTTTTACCTTTTATCCTTATATCTTTCACTGTAATAATTTAGTAAATATGTTTATATATGAAATTACTATTAATTATTACAGTATATTTTAAATGATACCCTATGCCTTATTACAATAATATTGTCTTATGTACTACATACAAGGATCTTCAAAAAGTTCACAAGAAATGTGTATTATGAAGAAAACTGGCCGGCGCCGTGGCTCACTAGGCTAATCCTCCGCCTAGCGGCGCTGGCACACCGGGTTCTAGTCCCGGTCGGGGCGCTGGATTCTGTCCTGGTTGCCCCTCTTCCAGGCCAGCTCTCTGCTGTGGCCAGGGAGTGCAGTGGAGGATGGCCCAGGTGCTTGGGCCCTGCACCCCATGGGAGACCAGGAAAAGCACCTGGCTCCTGGCTCCTGCCGCGGCGGCCATTGGAGGGTGAACCAACGGCAAAAGGAAGATCTTTCTCTCTGTCTCTCTCTCTCACTGTCCACTCTGCCTGTCAAAAAAAAAAAAAAAAAAAAAAAAAGAAGAAGAAGAAGAAAACTATGCATAAATATACATTTTTACACCTAAATAAACTAATTCAGTTTTCCACAAACTTTTTGGAGGACCTGCATATCTTTTATTTTAGACATTTAAAGAGCTGTAAATTATCCTAAAGTAAATTATAGGTACCCTAAGTATTTCATTAGGAAATTCATATGAAAATTTCGTGTTAAACATTTTATTAGGTTATATTGAGGATACAGATATAGACAGAGTTCCTACCTTTTGCTGACTGCTAAATAGAAGAATAAGTGGAAATTGATGAAATAAGTAAAAATGTGCATGTTTATGAATTTGTTCTAAGGAAATAATTGACAAATGTATAATAACAGATATATAGTAGTATTCATTGCATTGGGTTTTTTTTTTTTAAGATTTATTTATTTACTTGAAAGTCAGAGTTACACAGAGAGAAAAGGATAGAGAGAGAGAGGTCTTCTGCCCGCTGGTTCACTCCCCAATTGGCTGCAAAAGCCGGAGCTTCTCCAATCCAAAGCCAGGAGCCAAGAGACTTCTCCAGGTCTCCCAAAGGGGTGCAGGGCCCAAAGACTTGGACCATCTTCTACTGCTTTCCCAGGCCATACCAGAGAGCTGGATCAGAAGTGGAGCAGCCGGGACTCAAACCAGTGCCCATATGGGATGCCAGCACTATAGGCAGTGGCTTTATTTTTTTTTTTTTTAGATAGATTTTATTCATTCATTTATTTATTTGAAAGGCAATGTCACAGAGAGGCAGAGGTAGAGAGAGGTCTTCCATCTCTGGTTTATTCCCCAGATGGCCACAATGGCAGGAGCTGTGCCAATCCAAAGCCAGAAGCTTCCTCTGGGTCTCCCATGCAGGTGCAGGGGTCCAAGCACTTGGGCCATCTTCTGGATTCCCAGGCCATAGGAGAGAGCTGTATCCGAAGTGGAACAGCCAGGACTTGAACTGTCGTCCATATGGGATGCATATGCAGGCGGTTGCTTACCCACTATGCCAAAGCGCTGGCCTCAGTTGCATTGTTTATAATAGTAAAAACATTGCAGGGTGGGCATTTAGGGTAGCAGTTAAGATTCTCGTATCTCACATGAGAGTTAGGTTAGGGGTGACTCCTGACTCCTGACTGTCGCTCCCCCATTCATGGAGGAACGACACTAGACCCTGCGCTGTTCTTTTGTCTGCTCGGCCCTTCCCGGGTTTGCTGCTGGTCCTTCCCGGGTTGGCTGCCGACCCCTCCACCTCCGTGGAGGGGCGGCTCCCCCTGCCACTTTCCCCGCTTCTGCGGGGGAGCGGCACACCGCCGGCCGGCTCTCTCGGGGGCTGCTCAGATGTTATCCGGATGTTCCTGGTGCATGTTGTCTCTCTCCTCCTTTATAGTCCTCTTCCACCAATCCCAACTCTGCTACCCACACGCCGAGCACGCTGCTCTCCTCCAATCAGGAGCAAGATCAGCTCCTGCAGCTCATCAGTCAAGTTGGCGAGAGGCAGCTGTGTAGAAATTGTTTTCTCCTCTCCCAGTGCCATATTGTGGGAGAGCAGATGCATAGAATAAGTCTTAATTCCAGTAACTTAGTCTAGTCCGAGTTGCTCCCCACACCTGACTTCAGTGGCTTCCTGCTAATCCAGCAGTGAAGGTGCAAGTGATTGGTTTACCACCATCTAGGTCAAGTTACTAGCTCCCAGTTTTGAATAAAGTCCAGGCCTAGCAATTACAGGCACTTGGGAAGGGTCTCTCTCTCTCCCCCCTCTCAGATAAATAAATAAATGATAATAATTAAAAATCTCCTGGGAACGAACCTTGAAAACATTAAAAACCAAAAGGTTAACATTCTTGTGATAAATATAATGGAATATTAGGTAATAATTTAAAATTATTTAGCTATATAGTATTTTTTAAGATTTTATTTATTTATTTGAGAGGTAGAATTACAGAGAGAGACAGAGAGAAAGGTCTTCCATTGCTTGGTTTACTCCCCAGAAGGCCACAATGGCAGGAGCTGGGCCATTCCAAAGCCAGGAGCAGATAGTTCTTCCGGGTCTCCCATGCAGGTGCAGGGGCCCAAACACTTGGGCCATCTTCCACTGCTTTCCCAGGCCATAGCAGAGAGCTGTATCGGAAGAAGAGCAGCTGGGACATGAACTGGTGCCCATATGGGATGCCGGCACTGCAGGCTTAGCCTACTATGCCACAGCACTGGCCCCGGCTCTATAGTTGTTAACCAGTAAGATATACAATCTTTTAAGAGTGGGAAAGCGAAGACTGGAGTGGTCAGGCAAAGTAAGGAGTAAAATAGATTTAGATAGATAACGTCTAAAAGAGAACATTTGATTTTTTTAAAATTTTATTTATTACTTTAATTACAGAAACACAGAAATATCCCATCCACTGTTTCACTCCTCAAATGCCTACAACAGCTAGCTGAAGCTTGTCGGGCTGAAGTCAGGAGCCTAGAACTCAGTTCAGGTCTCACACATGGGCAGCAGTGTCCCAGTTACTCAAGCAATCACTAGTGCCTCCTCAGGTGCACATGGGCTCTGCTATCCCATATCAAGGCACTGGTTCAGGATCCCGCCCCCTGCTGGTATGCCCGGGAAAGGAGCAGATGAGCCAAGTACTGGGGCCCCTTCCATGCGGGAGACTTGGGTGGTGCTCCTGACTTTGGACTAGCCCAGCCCCTGCCTTTCTGGCTATTTGAGGAGTGAACCATCAGATCAAGACCTCTTGTTCTTTGTCTCTTCGCTAGCTCTCTGTCACACTGCCTTTCAAATGACTATTTTGAGAATATATAAAACAATCTCATCGGTTTGCACAGTATGGGATAAAAAATAATTTTTTAAAAATGATGAGTGAAAATATATAAGTATAGTATTAAATTGGCTTATGATTTTTTTCTGTGTTCGGTAGTCATTTATTAAATCATTTTTTAAGTTATAAAAATATATCTGACAGTGTTTAGGAATGCCGTAATTTGTAGCTTTAAAAATATGTATTTTATTCCCACTTAGGCCGAATACATCAAGCAATGGTAACATCTTTAAATGAAGATAATGAAAGTGTAACTGTTGAATGGATAGAAAATGGAGATACAAAAGGCAAAGAGGTATGATCATTAAGTTAAATTCTATTTGTAGTCCTGCAGTCAAGAAAACACAAAAATGTGTACCTTTCATATAGTATGTGTATTCTTTATAATTTCTTGAAAATTTTGAAATGATTAAACTTTTCAATCAGATTCTTTCTTACATACCTTTTGTAATTGCACATGTCACTCCTATTATACTAGATGAAATATACTATTTTAACCCAACTCAAAACATTTGAAAGTTACTGTAAAACTAATTGGTTCTGTTGGTCACTGTGTTAGCTATTTATATAATCAGATTATATACTATTTTAAGAGATATATTTTAAATATATATGGACTATAATTATAAATAATTATTTTGCAAAGCAATGCCATTCATTATGCTGAACTCATTTAAGAATTACTCTGTCTAAATTTATTTCAAAAATAAAAGATTAATTTGTCAAAATACTCTTTTACAATATCAATTTTAAATAGATTGACCTGGAAAGCATCTTTTCACTTAATCCTGACCTCGTACCTGATGAAGAAATTGAACCCAGTCCAGAAGTGGCTCCACCTCCAACATCTTCATCCAAAGTAAACAAAATTGTAAAGGTTGGTGTGATGAAATTTAGAGGAAGGAGTGTGTGTGTGTGTGTGTATACACAAGTGTGCACTGCTTTGAAATTGGTATGCTGTGGAGAGTAGATTTAAAGGATTTATTGGTTTGCTTTTTTAATATTTATTTATTTGAAAATCAGAGTTACACAGAGAAGGAGAGGCAGAAAGAGAGAAAGAGAGTCTTCCATCTCTGATTCGCTCCCCAGTTGGACTCCATGGCTGGAGCTGCACCGATCTGAAGCCAGGAGCCAGGAGCTTCTTCTAGATCTCCCACACGGGTGCAGAAGCCCAAGGACTTGGGCCATCTTCCACTGCTTTCCCAGGCCATAGCAGATAGCTGGATCGGAGAGGAGTAGCCAGGACTCGAACTGGCACCCATATGGGATGTTGGCGCTGCAGCTGGGGCTTTAACCCACTGCACCATAAGCACAGTTAATAATAAGTCCTTAGAATAGGGCCCGGCTCATATTAATTTCTGAATGTTATTTGGGTGTGGGGGAGGAAGAAAAATATATAAAGGAACCTGACTTGATAGCTATGGAAGTAACTCATCAGAAAATTTTGAGGTTTTTTTTTTTTTTTTTTTTTTTCAATTTCATTTTATTTTACTATATGTCTGCTTTTTGTTTAATTAAAAGAATATGAAATCCTGGCCTGTGCCGCGGCTCACTAAGCTAATCCTCTGCCTGTGGCGCCGGCACTCTGGATTCTAGTCCGGTTGGGGCACTGGCTTCTGTCCTGGTTTCTCCTCTTCCAGTCCAGCTCTCCGCTGTGGCCTGGGAGTGCAGTGGAGGATGACCCAAGTGCTTGGGCCCTGCACCCGCGTGGGAGACCAGGAGGAAGCACCTGGCTCCTGGCTTCAGATCGACGTAGCTCCAGCGTAGCAGCCATTTGAGGGGTGAACCAACAGAAGGAAGACCTTTCTCTCTGTCTCACTAACTCTGCCTGTCAAAGAATATGAAATCCTGGCATGAAGAGAAAAAATAGAGCAAACTTTTTTTCTTTTGTAGAATCGACGAACTGTGGCTTCTATTAAAAATGACCCTCCCCCAAGAGATAACAGAGGTAAAGTAAAAATTTATCTCTTAATTTGCCTGTCTACTTCTTAGTATGTCCTTAATAAGGAAAACCAAAAGTAAATACTGGAACAGGTGTGTGGTGCAGAGTTCAGAATGTTGCTTAGGATCTTATTGTCTCCTTCTTTCCCTCTTTTGCCTTTCCCTCTCTGTCTCTTGGCTTTCAATAAATAAAAGTAAATTTTAAAAAATTACTTAAACATCCTTGATGTTGTTATTCATTTAAATTTATGTGATTCATTTTAAAATGTGGTATCTTCCTGATATCCTAGTGCAGTGATGTCCATAAAAAAAGATGACTTATAAATGGCTGTGATGAATATAAACCCCATTAAATGTCATCTTTTATTAATTTCAACTACTCAGTATATTTGAAGAGAGTGTATGAGAAGGAAAGCAGTTGGCAAGGAGTCAGTTGATAGAATTTCCAAGAATGTATTTAATCTTCACATTTGCCATGATTTTCTGGCTAAAGGGCTTCCAAAAAAGGATAATGGTTAGCTTTGGAATCAGTTACAGAGTTTAATTGGCATAAATTGTAGTTAACTACAAGTCTTCCGTATTCAGCCATAAGATGTAAAGCGTAATTAATTTCTACATTTAACCATTCAGAAGTACCCTTTCTGATAATGTTTCTGTGTGTCTTTGGCTAGTCAAACAGGACCGCCAGAGGGAGTAGAGGAGACCTTAGAGGTAGAGGAAAAGTCTTTCCTTTAAAGACTATCTGAGTCTTCTGAAAAATTGCATTTCTTTGTAAAATGTGTTATTTATATTTAATTTTAGATTCCTTTTTCCAATTTTATAACATCTACATTGGGAAATACCTATATTCTCTACTGAAGATTTATGTTTGAGGAATAAAGAATAATATTGGAATATTGGAAGCAATGAAGGAATTTTCAGTTCTATGTTCTATATATCTAAATAGTGTCAATCAATTTTTAAGTGCTTATTAAAAATCATGTTTGACTTTGGTTTTTATGTAAATTATCCAGGTTGAGTATTACAGCTAAAATTGCATTGGTGGAAGGTAAGTCTGTGCATAGTATTTTGAAAACCTCTTTCAGTTTATGTCAGTTTATTGGACAGAAACTGCCTATATTCTCTTAACGCATATATAAGTAGGAAACTTGGTAATCTGCTAATGCAGCATTTAAGTTTCAGATTCTTTTAGGTGTGTCTTCTTTTTACCAAGGTCAAATTTTACTAATTTTCTGTTTTTTAATTTAAATTTTTTCACACACAGTGGTTGGTTCTGCACGTGCACGGCCTAGTCAGCTTCCTGAGCAGTCGTCTTCTGCACAACAGAATGGTAGTGTTTCAGATATATCTCCAGTTCAAGCTGCAAAAAAGGAATTTGGACCCCCTTGTATGTAAATTACATATCAAAGAATTCAGTCATTTTAGACATACATGTATTCTCTCTTGGTCACCTTTATATATAAGTCCCCAAATGGTAAACAGAATCATTTACAAACTTGATTGCAGATTTTGTTTTGCTACTGTGAAAAATTTAATTTTTTCTCATTACCTTAGTCTGTTAATTGAGTTTCCAAATGTGCATCTTGGAGAAAAAATTGTAAATATAAAATTAGAATATTTAACTTGCTTTGAATTTAAAATTCTGGCCAGATGATAATTTTTCAAGTGAGATAGAAGAAAATCTTGTGTTTCTTGTTCCTTTCAATGAAAAATCTGTGATCCCAAACCAAGAGATGACATGTATCAGTATGTTTGAGTCATTTTTTCTTGACTCTCATTTGTATATTGTCCTGTTCCCAGTTTTGTTAAAAGCAGCTCATAAGTAATTTCACATGATTGTTAAAGTCATGCTTCATCACTGTATTCTTTGTTGGTCTGTGTGGTGAAGGGACACATAAAATGTTTGTAATTACAGTACTCTACAAAGAAAACTATATTTCTATAGCTTATCTTTTTCTTTCAGCACGTAGAAAATCTAATTGTGTGAAAGAAGTAGAAAAATTACAAGAAAAACGAGAAAAAAGGAGACTGCAACAGCAAGAACTTAGAGAAAAAAGAGCCCAGGTGTGTAACATAAACATTTATGTGTAACATAAACATAAACATGTGTTTACTTTTGTTCATGCATCAGTCAAGGATGAGACTATCAGAGAAAGTGATGAAAGTCAAAAGGAAGAAGGGGAGAAATTCTTGAATTCAGATTTGTCCTGGATGCTGAGAGGTGATCTCCATTGTGTCCCTGTGGCATTCCCTTTAGGTGGTAGTGAAAGTTTTAATAGAATAGAAAAATTGGAGAGACAGGTGGGTTTTTTAAATCCGTTTACAGGTCTTCACATAGTAGAAGTTTTGTTGTTCATATAACTCCTCCATTATGCTTACTGCTAATATTGTATCTATTATATTCTTAAAACTTGTTTCCTGTAATAAAACGTAAGGTTGTTTATTTAGTAATATATTCAAATGCCCTTAACCGTGTTAAACTACTAGTTCACATGTCATGTTATTCAGTTGTGTACGCACTGTAATAGTGAACCTGAATAAATCAGCTTTTATAGTGCATAAAATAGGTGAGCACAGATGCCACCTGGTGTTTCCTGTGGGTACTTCATACTTTGACTTGGTGACCACTTAAGTCTCACTTCACATTCTGCTTTTCAATGGAAGTAGTTGGAAATATTTCTTAGAAGAAGGTTTATTGGGGGCTGACGATGTGGCATAGTAGGTATGGACGCTGGTTTGTGTTCAGAAGCTCTGCTTCAATCCACCTCTCTACCAATGCGCCTGCAAAAGCTGTGGAGAATGGCCTAGGTCCTTGGGTACCTGCTCCCATGTGCGAGGGTCAGATGAAGCTCCTGGCTTCAGTCTGGCCCAGTCCTGGCCTTTGTAGCCATTTGGGGAGTCAACCAGTAGATGGAAGACTTCTCTATCTCTGCCTCTGCCTCTGCCTCTCTGTAACTCTGACTTTGAAGTAAATAAGTAAATCTTTAAAAAAATTCTTGGCGAGCCGGCACCGCGGCTCACTAGGCTAATCCTCCGCCTTGCGGCGCCGGCACACCGGGTTCTAGTCCCGGTCGGGGCGCCGGATTCTGTCCCGGTTGCCCCTTTTCCAGGCCAGCCCTCTGCTGTGGCCAGGGAGTGCAGGGGAGGATGGCCCAAGTACTTGGGCCCTTCACCCCATGGGAGACCAGGATAAGTACCTGGCTCCTGCCTTTGGATCAGTGCGGTGCGCTGGCCGCGGCAGCCATTGGAGGATAAACCAACGGCAAAAAGGAAGACCTTTCTCTCTGTCTCTCTCTCTCACTGTCCACTCTGCCTTTCAAAAAATAAAAAAAAAAATCTTGGCATTTGCTTCCTTTAAGTTCTGTCTGCTGTTACTTTAGGGCTGTTTCACCATGCCTTACATTTTCTTTTTTTTTTTTTTTTTTTTACGATTTTATTTGTTTATTTGACAGGTAGAGTTACAGACAATGAGAGAGAGAGAGAGACAGAGAGAGGTCTTCCTTCTGTTGGTTCACCCCCAAATGGCCCCCACAGCCAGCGCTGCGCAGATCCGAAGCCAGGAGCCAGGTGCTTCTTCCTGGTCTCCCACGCGGGTGCAGGCGCCCAAGCACTTGAGCCATCCTCCACTGCCTTCCCAGGCCACAGCAGAGAGCTGGACTGGAAGAGGAGCAACCAGGACTAGAACCCGGTGCCCATATGGGATGCCGGCGCCACAGGCGGAGGATTAACCAAGTGAGCCAAGGCGCCAGCCCCATGCCTTACATTTTTTCAGTGAACCAACAAAAATAGGAAGTGAACACAACTGAATCTGTGTTTCTCCTTTGCTGAAACACTGATTTAAGAAATTGAAAAAAGACTGATTAAATGAATTTTTCTAAATGAATTTTTCTGGAATTCCCACCTTTCTAGTGTTCCTTGCCAGTTTTAAATGAGCACTATTTCTTTTTCTCCATTCTCCTTTTTTTAAATTATTTATTTATTTCTTTACTTGAAAGGCAGAGTTAGAAAAAAAAAAGATACTTTCCCATCCACTCATTCACTCCCCAAATGGCCATGATGACCAGGGCTGTGTTATGCTAAAACTAGGAGCCTGGAATTCCATCCAGGTATCCCCTGTGGGCACAGGGACACAAAGACTGAGCCAGCTTCTGCTGCTTTCCCAGGTGCTTGCATTGGCAGGCAGCTAGATCAGAAGCAGATCATCCAAACCTCAAACCAGTGCCCATCTGTGAGTGAGATGCCAGTGTTGCAGACAGAAGCTTAACCCACCGTGCCACAATAATGGTCCCATGTTTCCTTCATTTTCTAGGATAATTAAAGTATATGTATAACAGATAGGTTTTTTTTAAATAGGTAGAGGATGGCTTTAATCAGAAATCTTTCTTTTGTAGTTAACAGGATCACATCTTCAGTTTGAGTTTTGGGCTGGTCATGAGAAAATGCCACAATTCTAATTTTCAGATCATGTATGACATACATGCAACATATAGCATTATTATAATCAATTCTGTTTTCTAATAGGATGTTGATGCTACAAATCCGAATTACGAAATTATGTGTATGATCAGAGACTTTAGAGGAAGTTTGGATTATAGACCATTAACAACAGCAGATCCTGTAAGGTTCTTTATTTGTAAACGATTGTTTTGGGACTCTTTTTTGCTCTAAATAATAACGTGTTTTATACTGACTAAATTTATATTGTTTTTAGCTGTATAGTTTCCCCTTCCTTATGGGTGTTCATTTCCCAAATTTTAAGATCAAGAAAACTTACATATTTATGCTTATCCCCTATAATTTGATATATTAGAGCATAAAAGTGATAGATATGGACGTCCTTTTCAGAGCAAAACCTCCTGTGGAAGGGAGGGTCTGCCCTTTTTTAAAGGAGCCATGTCGGAAACCCCACTTTTACTTTCTGACCACCACTTGTACTTTAATTTGAATTTCAAGTATATCTCCTCTTTGGCTTGCACTGTAGATCCTACCATCGTTCTAGTTTGCTGTTAATTAACTTATTACTCAAAGTAAATGTTTTTCTAACCTTCAGTAGTAAATGATGGTTGTTGAAGACTTCAGTGAATGAAAGACCTGCTGGAAAAAATGCTTTACTCACTTACTGCTCAATTCCTTTCCTATTAAAAAATGAGAATTGATTACACAAGGGATATTTTTGTGAGTAATTGGTACTCAGAATGGATAATCCATCTGACCCAGCAGAAGTAGAATGTGTGTTAGTGCGCTCAGCCCTCTGCTCTCTGCTGGGCCGGCCGCCTGGCCTGCCCAGGTGTATTCTGCATTCCACTGTGTAACCTCGCTCTCCTGCAGTCTGAGGGACTGGGCGCTCTCTATCGGTCCCTTTCGTCTGACGGATGCCCTGTCCCCACTAAAACCTTAGTACTTCACTCTCTGTCTCACACCTGAATTCTTTCTTGCGTGAAGACAAGAACCCCATAGCTTCCACAGCTCTTTTCTCCGTGACAGAAGTAGAATCGGAGCCTTTGTTAAAGCAGTGAGGTTTTTATAATATTTTGAAATTATCTTCAGAATCTGTTTAAAACCTGCAGCATTCTCTTTTGATAGTTTTGTCTAATTGGTGACTGTCATTTTTCTAGCCAACTCCAGTAAAACTATTCTCTCTTCCTTAGTTCTGACTCTGTTAAAACTGTTCCCAAAAGAAAAAAGAAGAAATAAAATAAGAATGTGTGTCAGTTACCAAAAATACGTTTCTGTTAGGCAGGTGTTAGGATTTAATAGAATTGTTGATAATCACTGAAATAAAATATCGTTTATTCCTAGATTGATGAACATAGGATATGTGTTTGTGTGAGAAAACGACCACTCAATAAAAAAGGTAGGCTGCTTAGTGTGTTCTAACACAAGGTTGATTTTTATGTTACTCTTAATGTATTTTGATATTAGCACAAATAAATTTGGTTTGGAACAGTTAAAATGTAAGTCCTTTCATTTCATATGTACATGACTGTTCTACACATTTCTGTGGCTAGACCTGTTGGTTTGGCAGTGCTCTGAATTATTTCCACTCATGGTTCTTGCTTCATAAAAATCTTGATTTATTTTTTTACTTTGTTATTGAAATATTCTGTCTTACTGAATGGCATTTTTTTTTGGATTTTACATTTATGAAATATACTGTTTTTATTTGAATTATTCTTAAAATAATTTTTGTACACTAAGTCAAATGCTGTGAAGATCACTGAGCATTGATTTTCATTTATTCTTTCAGAAACTCAAATGAAAGATCTTGATGTAATCACAATCCCTAGTAAAGATGTTGTGATGGTACATGAACCAAAACAAAAAGTAGATTTAACAAGGTACCTAGAAAACCAAACATTTCGTTTTGATTATGCCTTTGATGACTCAGCTCCTAATGAAATGGTTTACAGGTAGGTAAATTCATTTTAAGTCTGAGTTTTGTTCTCGTACTGAAACTTAATGTTTTCTTGGTATGGCTCTCTGGAGATATAATAAACTTCTTCATTGTGATTTAAATGGAAGAAATTGTAGTAAATGCTAAGTGAATGTTAATAGTGATTCTTTGTAGTGCAACCCCCAAATCATAGTTTTTTCATTGGTAGTTGTTGATTAACGTATATGTATCACATGTGCACCATATATTTGGATAAGAAATTTATGAAAAATGTTAATATAACTCCTAGGAATGGGATGTAGTAGGTAGAGGATTTTAGTTTTTATGTTGTAATCATTCTACTGTTAAAGAAATTTGAAATACCTGTTGGTACACATCAATCACTATTTGTCTAAGTCTTTTTAACATGTACAACCATCTAAAGTAAAAAAGTTCTGTAAATCCTCTTGCATTTTGCCTATATTTTCTATCATCCTTAAACTTAGGGTCATTTTTAGTAAATGAGATTTTTTTATGTTTATATATTCAATTTATAAACAATTCCAGCCTTACATGTATTAAACATGGATATTCCAAATTTTTATGTCATTCAGATTTTAGTCAATTTATGAACATTTCTGATATTATAATAGACTCGTTTTAGCAGCATTGCTATCTTAATCTACATAGAAGTATCTTTACAATTACTTGTGCTATGTTTTACTGCTCTTTTATTTTATAAAAATGACTGGAAAGCCAAACATTAAAAGTTAATAAAAGGGATCAGCACTGTGGCACAGCAGGCTAAAGCCCCAGCCTGCAACACCAACATCCCATATAGGTGCCGTTTCGGGTCCCGGCTGCTCCATTTCCGATCCAGCTCCTTGCTGATGTGCCTGGGGAAGCAGTGGAGGACGGCCCATGAGAGACCCAGAGGAGGTTCCTGGCTCCTGGCCTCAGATTGGCTCAGCTATGGCCTTTGTGGCTATTTGGGGAGTGAACCAGTGGATGGAAGATGTCTCTCCGTCTCTACCTCTTTCTCTGTAACTCTGTCATTCAAATAAATAAAATAAACCTTACAAAATTTATAAAAAAATCCTTGTAACTGAAGGTGTTACATGTGAAATATTGCTGGAGCTAGTGTTTGGTGCGGTGGTTCAGATGCTGCTTGGGACGCCTGCTTGCCAAATCAGAGTGCCTGGTTTGGGATGCCAGTACTGTTTCCAGCTCTAGCTTCCTGCTAGTGCACAGGTGATGCATGCCTCAGATGGTTGAGACACTGCCACCCATGTGGGAGACAATTGAGTTTCTGGCTCCTAGGCCTTTGGGGAATGAACCAGCAGATTGGAGAGATATCTCTCTTCTTTTCTCTGCCTCTCAAAGAAATTTAAAAAAATTATTTATACAAAGATAGCAAATTTCATGTATTTCACAAATACAGTTTTAAGATCATAATGATACTTCTTACCCTACCCTCCCTCCTTTACTCCTTTTAATTTTTACAATGACATGCTTTAAATTTACTTTATAATCACAAGCTAAACCTGCCATTAAATAAATAATTCAGTAAGTGTAAATAGAAAAGCCACTGTTCCTTTATTAATTTGAATAAAACCAACCACATGAAATACTGTTGAGACCAACTTCAGTGGGCTTTGCCAGTAAACTGGGAGTTCAGTTGGAAAGCAAAACAAAACAAAAACACAATTAGCATATGGCTGCCCATAAAGGTGCTGTGAAAAATGTTACGGAAAAGAGAATTACAGTTGTGAATTGTGTATTTTTTAATTTATTGAGAATAGAGTCCTGTCCCTCCACACCTCCTCCTACTTCTGCCCCATAAAATATCAGTCTGTTTGACTTTTATAATAGTTTTCAAGAATTCATTGTAAATAAGGGTATGTTTCAGCATATCTGAATGTGTCTCACCCTGTATTTATGGTTTTTTTTCCAATATTTGTCTTTATTCTCTATCTCTTAGACTAACTTTTGTGGATTGAGGAGTTACACATTCTTTGTTGTTAGCTGCCCTGCATACTCATTTCTAATTCTCTAATTTCTCCTTTTATTCTGTACCTTCTCCAGTTTTATCTTAAAAATCAGTGAAGGTATATAAAATGTTCCATCTGTAGATTTGTTTTGAATAGTAATTTTCAGTGCTCTGCATTCTGAAGTCATATTTCTTTCCCCTGTGTACCTTTTTATTTCAACTCTACTAGTGGATTATACCAATATGTTTGAAAACTTAATCATATTTAGCCATCCTTTTCTTGAATCAAAACTGTCAACTCAGATTCAGTGTCCTATAAGCGCTATTTATATTCTTTTCCCTTAAGTATAAATTACCTGTGCATATGCATATTCAAAGTCGTCATCACTTTTCTACTGGTTTAGAATACATTGAATAATTACCACTCCAGGAGAGGCATTTGGCACAGCAGCTTACAACACTGCTTGGTATGCCCACATCCCATATCATAGTCCTTGGTTTGAGTATCAGGTACTCTGTTTCCCATCCAATTCTTTCTAATGTGAGTCCTTAAAGGCAGCAGATGATGGCTCAAGTACTTGGGTCCCTGCCACCCACATGAGAGACATGGATTGAGTTCTGGGCTCCTAACTTCAGCCTGGTCTGCTCTTGGCTGTTGCAGGTATCAGAGTGAAACAGATCTTTCTCTGTCTCTCTGCCTTTCAAATAAAATGGAAAAAAAATTTTTTTAAAGAAGTTACTACTCTTTGATTTTGTTTTCTGTCAGAATTGTAATTGAAACTTTCTGTTTTCATTTTATATAAATTAGTAGTATGACCATTCTTTATTTTGAAGTTATTACTTGAAATGCTTTAAGTGTCTATAAGCAATTTTCAGATATGAGGGTATGTCAGAAACTTGGTGGAAAAATGGAATTAGAAGATATGTTTATTTTTGTGTAAAAGTTTTGAAATGCATGCATAGTTTTTTCTTACTATGCATTTTCTTAGACTTTTTGAAGACCTTTCATATGTGCATTCAAAATTTTTTGCACCAAAATAAACTTTTAAATTCCATTTTTTACAAACTTTTTTAAGTACCCCATTTGGTTATTTAAAATTTTTCAAAAAGATTTGTTTAAAATCTTGCTGTAAATTTTATGTATTAATAACGTAAACTTTGTATTTTTGGTATTGCTTTTATCTTTCACTTAAATACTGGCAACATGTTCTGACTGCTGCATTCTGTTTTTAAGGTTTACTGCTAGACCGCTGGTGGAAACTATATTTGAAAGGGGGATGGCTACATGCTTTGCTTATGGGCAGACTGGAAGTGGAAAAACTCATGTAAGTAATTCATTCATGTTACAGCCTGGTATGAAGCTGCACTTTCTCTCTTACAGCTTAATTCTAAGATCTAAATTCTCATAACTTACTCCTGATTAATGACTGTTATTCTTTATTCTCTTGTTAAAATACAGACCATGGGTGGTGACTTTTCAGGAAAGAATCAAGATTGTTCTAAAGGAATATATGCATTAGCAGGTAACTGTCCTTTTTTCATATAATTGGTAATATTCTTGGACATTATTCAGGTAGCTTGAAATAAGACTTTAAGATATTATCCAGCAACTGTAATACTTTACTACTATTTATTATGTCACTGTTAGGTCATCCATTGCTTAAAAGGAACTGTAAGATTAAATTTTGGGGGATAGAAATCTTCATTATATGAGGGTGCTTTTCAGAGTTCCTGGGAAAATGCATATTATAACAAAACTAGGCATAAGTTTCAAAAAAAAATTTTAAGACCTACTTTCTTTATTTGAAAGGCAGAGTTATAAAGAGAGGGAGAGATAGAAAGATCTTCCATCTGCTGGTTCACTCCTCGAATGGTTGCAGTGGCCACGGCTGGGCCAGCCCAAAGCCAGGAGCCAAGAATTAGGAGCTTCATCCGGGTCTCCTACATGGGTGTAGGGGCCCAGGAATTTGGGCCATCTTTTACTGCTTTCCCAGGGGCATTATCAGGGAGCTGGATTGAAAGTGGAACAGCTGAGACTTGAACTGGCACCTGTATGGGATGCTGGTGTTGCAGGCAGACGCTTAACCTGTTACACCACAATACCAGCCCCATCAATTTTTTTTTTTACTAGAATAAATATTTAATTCTATTTTTCCATGAAGTTTTTGAGGTCCTTTCCTGTTTATGTTAGTGTAGTCTGTCTGGTATGTTGTTGGTTAGTACTAACTGTCAAAACACTAAAATGTAAAAAAGATTCTGTTTGGCATAGTAATGAAAATAATTATTACTACCTATAATTTTATGTTATTTGTAAGGATAAATAGTAGCATGTTTTTATCAATATAAGGGAGAGTAGCTACTGTTAACCCTACTTTTTGGTAAAATTAATATTCCCTTTAGTCTTCATTTTTCATCATAAATGCTGTATTCCTAGAAAAAGATTAACTTCTCTAAAAATAGAAAATATGAATTGTTTTGTTAAAAAGAATATTGCTGTATTTAACAACTTTCTGTATATGAAATTCTTAACAGCTCGAGATGTCTTTTTAATGCTAAAGAAGCCAAACTATAAGAAGCTAGAACTTCAAGTATATGCAACCTTTTTTGAAATTTATAGTGGAAAGGTAAATGGGAATTTTTAATTTTTGTAGTAAAATTTACATACAAAATTTAACCATTTTATCATTTTAAGTGTACTATTCAGTTGCATTAAGTTCACTCACATTGTTGTGCAGCCTTTACTACAAAACTTTTGTTTCTAAGATTTATTTATTTATTTGAAAGGCAGAACAACAGAAAGAGGGAGAGACAGAGGGTGAGGAGACAGAGAGTAAGCTTCCATCTGCTGGTTCACACCCCAGATAGCTGCAACAGCAGGGTGTGGGGTACGCCAAAGCCAGGAGCCAGGAACACCATCCTGGTCTTCCACATGGGTGTAAGACTCCAAGTAGTTGGGCCATCTTCTGCTGCCTTTCCAGGCACACTAACTAGAAGTTGGATTGGAAGCTTCAGAGCAGCTGAGGCTCAACTGGCACTCTGAAATAGGATGCCTACATTACACGAGGCAGTATAACCCGCTGTGCCACAACACGGTCCCACACAAATGTTTTATGTGTATCTGGAATATTATGTTAGAATTTATGTTATGTTTTTTTAATGAATTTAAAACTCCATTAAATATTATTATTCTGACCATTATTTTCATCATGAAATTTTTATTCTGATGATTCATTTTTATGAAACGGATTCTTTTTTTTAAAACTAGTTTCCTAACTTGAATATGATTTTTCATAGGTGTTTGACCTGCTAAATAGGAAAACAAAATTGAGAGTTCTAGAAGATGGAAAACAGCAAGTTCAAGTGGTGGGATTACAGGAACGTGAGGTCAAGTGTGTTGAAGATGTACTGAAACTCATTGACATAGGCAACAGCTGCAGGTAGGTCTCACTTTGATTAAGAAAGAGAAACTTCACTTTAAAAATACTTTGGGTATAGCATAAAAAACAAAGCACGTGTATTCTTCAACACATCTTGGAAATAAAAATATTAAAAACTTACTTTACATATAAACTAGAGTGGGTTGTATTATATTGATAATATACTGCAGATATATTCAAAGTATGTCAGATTAAATTGTTTGATCTCACTATATTTAATGTTAAGTAGAGTCTCTCTGTATTTAATGATAAAGAATGGCTAGATGGACCAGCACCGTGGCTCACGTGGCTAATCCTCCGCCTGCGGCACTGTTACCCCAGGTTCTAGTCCCAACTGGGGCGCCAGATTCTGTCCCGGTTACTCCTCTTCTAGTCCAGCTCTCTTCTGTGGCCCGGGAAGGCAGTGGAGAATGGCCCAGGTGCTTGGGCCCTGCACCTGCATGGGAGACCAGGAGGAAGCACATGGCTCCTGGCTTTGGATCGGCGCAGTGCACCGGCCATAGCGGCCATTTGGGGGGTGAACCAACAGATAAGGAAGACCTTTCTCTCTGTCTCTCTCTCTTTCCACTAACTCTGCCTGTCAAAAAAAAAAAAAAAAAAAAAAAGAATGGCTAGATGGGGGCGGGGGCATGTTGCTTTTTATTTGAACAAAACCGTCGTGGTTTGAACATGTAAATTAAAGATGTCCTTGATCGCATTGTAGAACATCTGGTCAAACATCTGCCAATGCACATTCATCTCGGAGCCATGCGGTGTTTCAGATTATTCTTAGAAGGAAAGGAAAACTACATGGCAAATTTTCTCTCATTGATTTGGCTGGAAATGAAAGAGGAGCTGATACTTCCAGTGCAGACAGGCAAACGAGGCTTGAAGGTGCTGAAATTAATAAAAGCCTTTTAGCACTCAAGGTAAGTAAAATTTATTCAATTGTGAAAGGTCTTTTACTTTTGACTTTAATTTTGTTTACTCACTTGCAAAATAAGAGTAGTTTTACCTAGTAAAAAGAGAAGTTTTAAAGTTTAGTTATTTGTTCTTGTAGTTACAGATTTTATTGTACCTAGAGTTTTTATTTGCACACATTATATCTCTTCTTTTACCTAGAAAAACAAAAGTTGAAAAAAAATCACAGTAATACATTCTTTTTTTCTTCTTTTGGAGTGACACTTTTAAATTTTAATTTTTTACAATTATCTTACTGCTGGCCACTTTTAAACACTAGTCATTTCCAGAATTATCTTTTGGAATAATAAAGCTGGTTTTGTTGTTCATTTTATTGAATTAGCATTTCTGGAAACATCTTTACTATGCTATAAAACAGTTTTTCATATTTTCAGACCTGAACATACCTTCAGTGTTAACAGTTTGTACTAAGAGACTTCTTAAACTATGTTAACCAGGGTTCCTCTTTTTAAGAAAGTCTAATCTGTGTGACTTGCTTTCTTAATTTTCAGGAGTGCATCAGAGCCTTAGGTAGAAATAAACCTCATACTCCCTTCCGAGCAAGTAAACTCACTCAGGTGTTAAGAGATTCATTCATAGGTGAAAATTCTCGTACCTGCATGGTAAGTTTGTTTCATTTTAATCCTGAAGAAAGAACTAGACAGTATCTGTAGATAGTTATAAAGTATATTAATGACAGTAATTTCACTCCTGTTGTGAGAAATATAGTAGTATTTAAGATGTAGTCCCTTGTCCCTCTGGGGTGGCTTATTCTGCAGCTATAATACGTTCTGCCATTTCCAAGTGTAAGAGATAGGTGAGGGGCAGTCCCTCATACTGTTCCCTTCTTCTTTTGCTGCTGGGTCTTTATTATTTGCTGATGCCTTTAGATCGTTTCTTAAGTATCAACCGGGCTTTATGTTTATTATCTGGTTATGGATATGAGATGGCAAATTATCGTAAGAGTTTAGACATCATTACTCTTTATTTTTATTAAATAACAATGGTAGGATTATCTATATAAGTTTTTTGTTAGTATTGTTCTCTTGATCATTTTTACAGCCATTTCTTAATTTTTGGATTTTTTTCCTAGATTGCCACAATCTCTCCAGGAATGGCATCCTGTGAAAATACTCTCAATACATTAAGATATGCAAATAGGTATGAGTGGTGATTCTTCAGTTTGAGATTTGAAAGGATTAATGTGGTGGATAGTATAATATCTCATAGAGCAAACCTTAACTACATTGTTCTTTCAAATTTTTTATAGGTCTTTTATTTTTCCAAAGCTTTTGAAGATTTATTTATTTATTTGAGAGGCAGAGTTACAGAGAGGGAGAGACAGAGAGAGATCTTCCATTTGCTGGTTCACTCCCCAAATGGCCATAATGGCCAGGGCTGGGCCAGGCCAAAGAGAGGAGCCAGGAGCTTCCATTGTCTCCCATGTGGGTGCAGGGGCCCAAGGACCTAAACCACCCTCCACTGAATTAGCAGGGAGCTGGATCAGAAGTGAAGCAGCTGTGACTCGACATGGTGCCCATGAGGGATGCCAGTGCTGCAGGCCACAGTTTTAAGCCACTGAACCACAGCACCAGCCCTCTTTCAGTTTTTGAAAAACATTTTTTGCATGTTAATTCTTTCAGATAATATTTAGAATCATTTTTGTCAGATTCTAGCAATAAATGAAAATGTGTTTTATAATTTGGAAGAGGTATAGGTAACTTTAGTAAAATTGTTCTATCCATTTCAACCAAGTTATATTTTATAATTTATATATTTAAATCATGCAGATTCTTCCTACTATGTTAATACTCTAAAGCAGGGTTGGGAAAACATTTTCTTTTAACAGCCCTTTGGATATTTATAACCTAATTCCCAGACCATACAAAGTTACCAGCCTAAAAGCTAGCCTGGTATAGATTGAATTTCAAGTCCTGCCTGCAGTTGCCTTGGCAGAGCCAGAGCAAATGATTTAAGGCCAGCAGGCTGGTTCCCACCCCTGCAAAAAGTACGTGAAAGTGATGGGGCCATTCTGTATTCCTTTAATTGTTGTGGTATATGCTAAAAAGTATTGCTGATAATATTAAATTAAACTCATAACTTCCCTCCCGTCTGCAACCCTCCCAACTCCCACTCCCTCTCCCATTCTGTTCACATCAAGATTCATTTTCAATTATCTTTATATACAGAAGATCAATTTAATATATATTAAGTAAAGATTTCAACAGTTTGCACCCACACAGAACAGTAAAATACTGTTTCAGTACTAGTTATAGCATTAATTCACACTGAACAATACATTAAGGACAGAGATCCTACATGAGGAGTAAGTGCACAGTGACTCCTGTTGTTGACTTAACAATTTGACACTCTTGTTTATGGCGTCAGTAATCTCCCTAGGCTCTTGTCATGAGTTGCCAAGGCTATGGAAGCCGTTTGAGTTCACCGACTTTGATCTTATTTAGACAAGGTCATAATCAAAGTGGAGGTTCACTCCTCCCTTCAGAGAAAGGTACCTCCTTCTTTGATGGTCTGTTCTTTCTACTGGGATCTCCCTCGCAGAGATCTTTCATATAGGGTGTTGTTTGTTTGTTTGTTTGTTTGTTTTTGCCAGAGTGTCTTGGCTTTCCATGCCTAAAATACTCTCATGAGTTCTTCAGCCAGATCCAAATGCCTTAAGGGCTGTTTCTGAGGCCAGAGTGCTGTTTTTCTATCAGTCTGCTGTGTATCCTGCTTCCCATATTGGATTGTTCTCTCCTTGCTGCATTTGTTTTCAGCTAAAGAGATTCTGAATGGTAGTAAATACTGATGGAAAGTGTAGATGTATTGACCTTTTGTTAAAAGATATTAAAATATAATACTCCTTAAAAATGTGATAGAACTTCATTTTCAAAATTTTTTTTAATTTATTTTATTTATTTATTTTTGACAGGCAGAGTGGACAGTGAGAGAGACAGAGAGACAGGTCTTCCTTTGCCGTTGGTTCACCCTCCAATGGCCGCCGCGGCTGGCGCTGATCCGATGGCAGGAGCCAGGTACTCATCCTGGTCTCCCATGGGGTGCAGGGCCCAAGGACTTGGGCCATCCTCCACTGCACTCCCTGGCCACAGCAGAGAGCTGGCCTGGAAGAGGGGCAACCGGGACTAGAACCCGGTGTGCCAGCGCCGCAAGGCGGAGGATTAGCCTAGTGAGCCACGGCACCGGCCTCAAAATTTAATGTCTTTAAGTTTGAATTATGAGCACCTGGCTGTAAACTGTTCTGTTCATTTTGATGATGTGGAATTTTTTTATCATTAATGTAAAATGCTGCTTATTTTTAAATATTTCCTGGGAAACGTGAAGGGCTTAGTATAGTAAAATATATTACAGAACTAAAACAAAAGCCCTCTGTGTTTTAAAACTTCAGATTGCAGAGGATTACCCCTAATACGAAAATATTGTTCAAGTTGAGTATCTCTTCAAATGCTTGGAACCAGAAGTGTTTTGAGACTTCAGTGTTTTTCAGATTTGGAATATTTATATATATTTATAGTAAAATATCTTGGGAATGGAACCCGGATATAAAGGCAAGATTCATTTCTGTTCCATATACACCTCATACATGTAGCTTGAAGGTAATTTTATACAGTATTTTTAGTGCACATGCACTTTAACTGCCACTCTTCACATGAGGTATGGAATTCTCCACCTGTGACATTATGTTGATACTCAAAAAATTTTGGATTTTAAGCTAAAGGTTTCATTTCTCTGGAGTAGGGATGATCAGTCTATAGCTGTATATTTGTCTAGTTTGTTTTGGTCCAAGTAAAATATTTTAACATTTATCACATAATGTAACTCAGTATGACCAACCATCTAGGAAAAATTACTTCCATATGTTTAGGAATAAAGATATTCACCTTCCCTTGATAATTTCATGGCATTGTTTTATAACATTAAGAGTGAATAACTGTTTCTTTATCTCTTTTTACAATTAATGAGAATCCATTCCTCTTTAGTATTAAATCTACCCCGTGTTGTTTAGTTAAGTATTTTAAGGTGATAGTAGTATTACATTAAATTTCTACATTTTTAGGAAATCTCTTAATTGTTTACAGTTTGGATTTAAGACTCAGCATGGTGATTGAAGAGTTTCCGTTCTCAAGACCAAATGGGTTTAATACTTCCTTCAGTACTTAATGGTAGCAAAAGCTTCAAGAAAGTTAATTACCCTTTCTGTGTCCTTGTTTGCTTATCGTTTGAACGCAGAGATTAATGATCATGTCCATCTTAAAGCATTGTTTTGAGGATGAAAAGGGATGGGTCTGTGTATAATGTTTAGCATAGTGCTTGGAATATTTTAAGTGTATTAATCATTATTTATGTTGCTACTTCAGTAGGCAGTTTGCTGATGTGCTTGGGGAAATAGCAAAAGATTGCCCAAGCACTGAGGCCCCTGCAACCCACATGGGAGACTCAGATGGAGTTTCAGGCTCCTGGGGACAGCTGGGCCAGCAGCAGTTGTTGGGACCATTTGGGGAGTGAACCAGCAGATAGAAGATCTACTTCTGTCTTTTTCTGTAACTCTGTTCCAATAAATAAATAAATCTTTGAACAAAAATCAGATGAGAAAACTGAAGTATTTTAGAGGGAAGTAAAGCACAAGACCTTCAGAAGTAGTAGTTGTCCCATAAAGAAGTAAAAGTCAGAAACATAGTCGCTTCTGTCCTGAAGCAAAGAATGCAATCTTTTTTGTAATTGTATATTTTTAAAAAATATTTATTTATTCGAAAGGCAGAATGACACACACACACACACACACAGAGTAAGAGATCTTGCATTAGTCATTCCGCAAATGATTGCAACAGCCGGGACT
Source organism: Oryctolagus cuniculus (assembly GCF_051225735.1). Taxonomy (NCBI): domain Eukaryota; kingdom Metazoa; phylum Chordata; class Mammalia; order Lagomorpha; family Leporidae; genus Oryctolagus; species Oryctolagus cuniculus. The sequence continues at coordinate 82,975,986 of NC_142880.1, forward strand.
GGACCAATCTTAGAAGTCCAACCCGGTCTCCCAAGTGGGTGCAGGGGCCCAAAGACTTGGGCTATCTTCCGCTGCCTTCCCAGGTGCATTAGCGGGGAACTAGATTGAAGCAGAGCAACCAGGACTTGAACTGGCTCTCTCATACAGGAGGCCAGCACTGCATTGCAGGTGGGGCTTAACCCGCTAATAAGCCACAGCATGTGCCTGAGACTGCAATCTTTTTGTAACGGAAGAGGTTCTAGTGATTGGTCCTTGGGTAGAAGAATCATTGAGTTTTTTAATAGCATATTTGAGGAGTACAGTTCCTGGATATAATTTAGTTTGCCTTGGATAAGAAGATTTTGGATGGAAGAAAAATACGTAGATGGGACTAAAAGTGTGCAAATTAGATTCTGAAGCAGATAGGAAATGGGGCTGGGAGTTAAGTTAGTATTAGAAATTTAGATTTTTTAAAAGTGCATGTGGTAAAATAAACTTTTTAGATTGACTATTAAAGGCTAAATGATATGTGGATATAATATTGAACCTTTGACAGTAGATATTACCAATAAGTCAGCTATTTTAAGTGGAAGATATACTCTTGTTTTAATTTAATGTGTATGAATTACTGCTATTGGACTTTTTGACGTATAAAAGAAAGGAAATCCCATTTAGTCAACCTTAGAGAAGTAAGGAGAAAAACAGAATTTGGATAGTATATTGAAATGCTTAAAGAGTATAAGGTTTGTATTCAGGGCTTAGTTTGAGCCTCATAAGCCATATTTCTTATTGAAAGGCCTTGGATAAGATACTTCCTTTCTCTGGATCAGTTTTCTCATCTTTAAAATGGAGATAATACTATAAGATGTTATTAAGACTACATAATATAATGCCTAAAAATTACTAATCTTGACATATAGTAAGTACTTAATAAATACTTACTGCTTTGAAATGAGGTTGAACCAAAAAGGAAATAGGGAATTCACATAGATGTGTTCAGAAAAGTCGTAACTTGGTTAAATATAACCATTAGAAACATTAGCAAAAGTAAATTCCATTGCCAAAGACTGTTCTCAATGTAGGTTCTTCATCTGAATCAGCAGCCACAGAAAACTGAGTGACTATTTTCTCATTTGTCCCAAGGATGTTTCACAGCTAATACTATTCTAGATGCATAGGAAAAAAATTAATTTGGTACATTGAATGACTTAAGACATTGAAACTTAATTCTCTCAAATACTGTTTGAGAAAGACTGCAAAAGTGTTGATTAATGCTAATAAACAAAATATTCATGGAATTGACCATGTGAAGAAGTTAGTTTGGATGGTCGTGTACTTAGAATAAGGGACATTCCAGATTTAGGTGCTAGCCTAGTTAAACTTCTAAGATTATGAGACAAGGGGAAAGCACACGAGAAAGGAAGGATTTAGAATTCTAGAGTAGGACAGAATGGTTCATAACTCCATCATTATTTGTAAAACGATACTCTAAATTCATTGTTACACAACGTTTCTCATTTTCTAAACAAAACTGAATACTAAATGAAAACGTGAACTGTGCATTGCTGTGTTTACAAGAGCATTTTTCTTTTAATTTGTTGCTGTTTTGGTGCTGCAGAGTAAAGGAGTTTGGAATTAGTCCATCAGACATTCCCTTCTCACAGGGTAGTGGCAGTCGTCCCGATCTCTCTCCTTCTTATGAGTATGACGACTTTTCTCCTTCGATTACCAGGTCTACTTCATTCTATACATAAGCTGTTTGTTTTAATATTTAATAGTTGCTTTGAATTTTGCTGTATATAAGCATTTCATTTACTTTCGTCCTAAGCCATTTTATTTTTCATATTCATTTCATTTGACAGGTGGTGGTTTTAATGCATGATCTGCATTTTTGTGTCCTTTATTAATTTATTTGCTTTAAAATGTTGTTAGAATTCAGACTTCCTGTTCCCCTCATATTTTTTAAATATGATGTCACTTTTGCATACTTACCTTTGAAAGATAAATTGTCTTGATTAAAATGAAGAGTTTACTTTTATTCTGTATGCTCTTACAAATTTCTTTGTCTGCAAGGAAAAACCAAGCATCTTTTTGACTGAGAAGCTGTACTCTTGCCCAAATGTTTAAATTTAACTATAATGAGTCAACATTTTTTTAAGTGATGGAATGTAAAAACTGTTTAAATCAGAAATAATTTTTTTTCACATAGAGCTATTTTTATTAATATCACTACTATCAGAAATTTACAAAATGTGTATCAGCAATGATCCATTTGTTGACCTAAATGCCATTAATTGCAAAAACATTTTTTTAAAATACTGACTGTGTACTTTGCTAATTATCATTTGTTATGTACAGTGAGTATATTTGAAGTAATTGTAAAGTTGCTGAAGTAAATTCCTAAAATTAAACAACCCAACATCCCCTTAAGTGTTTCAACACAGATTAATGTTAAATTAGACCTATAAAGGTGACATCATTAATCATAGTATGTTAATTGAATTGCCTTTCTATTAAATATGTTGGTATTTTTTTACTCTTCTTCACAAGTCTTTGTTAATCTTAGATACTTCCTATATATTTATAGGGTGAAAGAATTGACTGTAGATCCAACTGCTGCTGGTGATGTACGTCCAATAATACACCATCCACCAAACCAGATTGATGATTTAGAGACACAGTGGGGTGTGGGGAGTTCCCCTCAAAGAGATGATCTAAAACTTCTTTGTGAACAAAACGTGAGTGACTTAATATAGTTGTGATTGATCTAATCTGGGTTCATTTCGTGAGAGACAAAACTACTGATTTAGATTGATAATTATCATCTAAATCAAGTGTCAGCAAATGATAGTTTGTAGGTCATTCATTGTTTTTATTAGTAAAGTTGAATTAGAACACAGACGTGATTATTCACGTATAGTAGTCTGGGTACTTCGCACAACAGTAGTCACAGAATGTATGACTCACGAACTCAAAATGTATACTATCAGGTTCTCTGATCCTCTGATGTAAACTGTTGTTTTTCCAGAGTTTATGCCAGTATTAAAATTTGGGAATTTTTTAAATAGCATGGGGAAAAGCAAACTTAAGAATTTTGCTCATTCATCCACTAGTATATCATTTATAAAGCTTAACAAAAAAGAAACTGGGTTATATACATATGCATTAAAAGTATGAATGAAACTATGTAAACACAGCAGAATGCTAACATCTGTTAAATTCGGTTGTTTTCTGTGTGTTTGAGATGTTCAATGGTACTTCCTAATTTAAAAATTTGATTGCCCAATTACTCAAAAAATAATAATGATACATATGCCCATTATAAGGACAGAAAGCTATATATTAAAAACACAAATAATACATACTTTCACAAAATTGCTTTTAATGTATTGAGAGGATTCCTTTCTATGAGATATATAAAAATTATGTAGTTTTTTAAACTTCATTTTTAAAATGTTTTTGTACTTTTGTATGACTCTTCACACTAGGACACCTATCCTGACATTTTCTCAAAATGTTAAAAGGTAGAATTTATTAGTTGCTTACTATGTGATGTTCATTTGCTAAGTATTTTACTTATTGATTTAATCCTCACAATTCAGTGTGGTAGGTGCTGTGGTTTTCTTGGTTTTATTACTGATATCCTAAGAGGTGTAAGTAACTTGACCAAGATTATTTTACAAGTAGTGAGTGACATAGGTAGGATTTAAACCTAGATCTTTGTGAACCCAGAGCCAAATCTGCGTCAGCTAAACTTATTGCTACTTGCAATGCACGATTCTTTGAAACATGCAGACGCACAACTTTAGCTGTAATAGTTTCTAGCAGGTCGTAAGTCTAAAATATTGTAGGGGTAGACTTGGGCACAGCAGTTATACACTGCTTGGGTTGTGCACATTCCACATTGCGGTGACTGCGTTGAAGTCTCCGCCCTGCTTCTGAATCTACCTTCCTGCTCATGTACACCCAGGCTGGCAGCTAATAGCTCAAATTCTTGGGTCCCTGCTACCCACATGGACCTGGGTTGAGTTTGGTTTCCTGGCTTCAGCCTGGCGCAGTCCTAGCTATTTGTGACCATTTGGGAAGTGAACTCATGAATGGCAGATCTTTTTATCTCTGTGCCTATTAAATAAAATGAAAATAAATATATTTTTAAAGAAATAAAGTATACATTATATGGGCATAGTTACTTTTTGTTATTTTGTTCTAAATCACTATTACTAAAGCAGAGTTTGAAGCAGTGGTTCTCAGCCAGGGGTAATTTGACCCCTGTATGGATACTTTTTTTTTTTTATTTTTTAAGATTTATTCATTTGGCCAGCGCCGTGGCTCACTAGGCTAATCCTCCGCCTTGCAGCGCCGGCACACCGGGTTCTAGTCCCGGTCGGGGCACCGGATTCTGTCCCGGTTGCCCCTCTTCCAGGCCAGCTCTCTGCTGTGGCCCGGGAGTGCAGTGGAGGATGGCCCAAGTGCTTGGGCCCTGCACCCATGGGAGACCAGGAGAGGCACCTGACTCCTGGTTTCAGATCAGCGCGGTGCGCCGGCTGCAGCGGCCATTGGAGGGTTAACCAACGGCAAAGGAAGACCTTTCTCTTTGTCTCTCTCTCTCTCTCAGTGTCCACTCTGCCTGTCAAAAAAATAAAAAATAAAGATTTATTCATTTATTTAAAAGGCAGAGAGAGAAAGAAGTCTTCCGTCTGTTGGTTCACTCCCCAAATGGCTGGAGCTGAAGCCAAGAGCCAGGAGCTTCCTCTGGGTCTCCCATACAGGTGCAGGGGCCCAAGGACTTGGGCCATCCTCTACCACTCTCCCAGGCCATAGCAGAGAGCTGGATTGCAAGTGGAACAGCTGGGACTCAAACTGATACCCATATGGGATGCCAGCACTGCAGGTGGGGGCTTAATCCACTGTGCCACAGCACTGGCCCCCATATGAATACATTTTTATTTGTGACAGCTGAGATAGCATGCTGGCAGCTGGTAGATAAAGGCCGGGATGCTGCTAAACATCATACAGTGCACAGACTGTTTCTCGCATCCACACACACCCTAAAATGTCCGTAGTTCCAAGATTAGGGAAATCTGATGTAAGATAAAGAGTTCTAAACTTGGAACTATAGATGATAAAGAACTAAAAATGAGATCCTGACGTCAGTTACTGTCATGTGTCTCCAGAAGTTTTGAAGGAGACTAGTTGCTCTTAGAATGTTATTTATTTTCACTTTATTGGAGAGGCAGAGAGATCTTCCATGCACTGGTTCACTCTCCAAGTGCCTACAACAGCTGGGACTGGGTCAGGCCAAATGCGGGAGCCTAGAACTCCATCTGGATTGCCCACGTGGATGGCAAGGACTCGAGTACTTTGTTACCCACTGCTTCCCAGAGTGTCCATTAGCAGGAAGCTAAATTAAAAGTGGAGGAACCAGAGCCAAAGTCACTGCCTTCAGCGCCAGCATAGGGGCATTAGTCCCAGCTGTTCTGCTTCTGACCCAGCTCCCTGCTAATGCACCTGGGGAAGCCGTGAAAGATGACCAAGTCCTGGGGCCCCCGCACCCACGTTGGGACCGGAAGGCGTTTCTGACTGCTGGCTTCGGATTGGCCCCGCTCCAACTGTTGCAGGCATTTGGGGAATGAACCAGCGTATGGAAGACTTCTCTTTCTCTCTGCCTCTGCCTCTCCATAACTCTGCCTTTCAAATAAGTAAATAAACTTTATGGAACCTGGACTCAAACCAGGCACTCCCATATGGAATGCAGGCATTTGTCAGATGCCCTCTCCCAACTCTTAGATTGTTTAAAGCAAACCTCTCCTGCCACCCATTGCACCTAGATAAAGTACTTCCTAAAGTTGGAAATCCAGAGCAAGACAGGCACTCTCTATTGTATAGCTTCCCTTTTTATTCGGAGCATCTGTTGGGCCTCTGTTAACACCTTATTTTGGAGAGGTTGGCTAGATGCAAAACCAATCAAGGAGTTCATGCCTTCTTGCAAGCTCTGTGTTTGAGACAACTTACATTTCTTTCAGCTTTGCTACTCTCAGGAGACTATCTTGAGATGGTTCAATATTAGCTTTTAGTTAAAAATTGGTACAAGTGTACATATTCTTATTGTGATATTAAGTCTTAACAGGGAAGATTAGAATAGTATCTAAAACATCCTTTGTAGAGAAAATTAATACTGGTAGACAAATTAGAAGTGTATTGGAATTTCAGAGGTAGAAGAAATTTGTGCAAAATAAAGTATTTGGAATAGACTTTATGGAAATAAAAGAACTTTGTCTAGAATCTTGAAGCAAGGGAAAGAAAGGATATTCTGGGCTTGGTGGAGAGGTGGTCAGAATGTATGAGTGTGTATATGTGTGTGTGTGTGTCAGAAGGAGAGAGAGAATTTGAGAAAATTCCAGCATATAGTGTTAATAAGTACATATTTTCCTGAAAATAATATAAAATAATTCTTCAGCTAACTTGACTATCTAAAATTTATTGATGAAAGAGTCAAATGTGTACTTAAATTATTTAATGAAAATATGTGTATATGCTTAGAGTCATGTATTTTATTTGAAAAATAATTTTCTGCTTATTTTTTTGAACAATTTTACATAGCCTACGTGGTTGCCTATATAACTAAAGGTTTGGAAATAAAAAAGTCATTAGACACACTGGCTCATAAAGAAAGCTAATCCAGAGAAGTTTTAACTCAATGTAGGACCAAAATACGAATGTGTTACGTATATACAGTCAAAAATGTTCTGAGAAATGCATCAGACGATTTCATTGTTGTACATCAATCATAAAAGGTGTACTTAGAAAAACATATGGTTGTGGTATAGCCTACTACACACACAGGCTGTATGTATAAGGACATACATATATGTGTGCTATATCCTATTGCTTCAAGAGCCATGATGAATAAAAACATGAGATTAAATCAAGGACAAGAGAAGAAACAGTAAATAGAAGGTGTGTGAAGCTGCTGCTAGCATAACATGATATACTATTTTATAATAAGCTTTCCTATATAGAGAAGTTGAATAATTTTAAAATATAATCTATCAATGAGTAATATGGTTTATATTGTGTAATGTACAGTACATAATTGTATGTGCTTTATTTACTTTTCTATAACTGGAAGCACCATAGGTTTGTTTATACCAGCATTATTACAAACACATGAGTGAAGTGTTGTGCTACCCCAATAGAACGGCTATAGCTTCAGTAGATGATGGGGACTTTTAAGCTCCATTTTATGTTTTGGGACCATCATCATATATGATCATCAACCAAACCTCATTATGAAGTACAAGATTGTGTGTAGAGTTTTTCCTTTCTAGTGACATAAAGTTGTGAACTATCAGTTGATATTTCCATAAAACTGGCAAGCAAATTGTAATTAGGAAATTCAGATTTACTAAGAGTTGAGTCCCTCAGAACACTAATTGATAATCACAATCGTAAAAGACTTTTATCTTACATTTCTTTTAAGAAAAAAAGTTAAGCCATCTGTATTTTAGTTGTCCTTAGCATTCAGGCTTCCTCAAATTCAAAATGACATTGAAAAACTAATTTTAAAACATTTAAAATACATGCTTTATGTAATAATTTTTATGCTGTTTTTATTTTAAGGAAGAAGAGGTTTCTCCACAGTTGTTTACTTTCCATGAAGCTGTTTCACAAATGGTAGAAATGGAAGAACAAGTTGTGGAAGATCACAGAGCCGTGTTCCAGGTAAAGTAAGAAAGTACCTTTGAAGAACAAAGGAAAAAAAGATAAAGAAAGGCTCTGCCTTTCTTTAAAAATCTAGAAAAAAATTATGAAATCTGGATATGAATTTGATTTCATGATTCTTTTACTGTCATACTATTCTTTTTTAAAAAATATGTGCGTGTTTATATTTAGGTGGCAAAAAGCATGATAGATTTTAAATAGAATGATTGATGGATGCAGATAGCATTTCTTTTGCCTCGTGGTAAAAGCATCTGCTTCATTTGCTGCGCTTCTCCTTTGTTTTTTCTTTCTTCTTTTTTTTTTTTTTTTTTTAAAGATTTATTTTATTTATTTGAAAGACAGAGTTACAGAGAGAGGTAGAGACAGAGAGAAGTCTTCCATCCTCTGGTTCCCTCCCCAGGTGGCCCAACAGCTGGAGCTGCGCTGATCTGAAGCCAGGAGTCTCCTCTGGGTCTCCCACGCAGGTGCAGGGGCCCAAGGACTTGGGCCATCTTCTGCTGCTTTCCCAGGCCACAGTAGAGAGCTGGATTGGAAGTGGAGCAGCCAGGACCAGAACCAGCGCCCACATGGGATGCCGGCGCTTCAGGCCAGGGCGTTAACCCTCTGTGCCACAGCGCTGGTCCCTGTTTTTGTTTGTTTGTTTGTTTGTGTTTTAAAGATTTATTTATTTATTTGAAAGGCAGAGAGAGAGAGAGGTCTTGCATCCTTTGGTTCACTCCCCAAATGGCTGCAATGGTCGGAGCTGTGCCAGTCCAAAGCCAGGAGTCTGGAGCTTCTTCTGGGTCTCCCTCCCGGGTGCAGGGGGCCCAAAGACTTGGACCATCTTCCACTGCCTTCCCAGACCATAGCAGAGAGCTGGATCAGAAGTGGAGCAACCGGAACTTGAACCAGGGATGCTGGCACTGCAGGTTGCAGCTTTACCAGCTATGCCACAGCACCGGCCCCTCTACTTTGTTTTTGACATTTGTCCAGTTTTAGAGAAGAGTTGAACTTCTGCCCATCATTACTCCTGTTTATTTGATGGCAGCAAGCAAAAAAGACTTCCTCAGGAGACAGTTACTGCTCTGAACTGGGAGAAAGGTTTAAAAGTTCCTGCCTGTAGCAGTAACTCCTTAGGCATTCATCCCAATGTGTCTTCAACTTATTACAGTACTTTTACTATATAACCTCTGCTGTTATTTTCACAAGATAATATCCGAGATGGTGATATTCATGAGGAAGTGAAGGTGTCGTTTGGATATTTTTGTGAAGACTGTGTGTAATTGGTTTATTTTACTTTTCTTACCACACCTCCTGCTTCCTATAGTATTATGAATACTTCTTGAGAAAAAATAAACAATAACTCAGTCTCCTTGTTTATCTATATTCCTTCTCTAATGTTGAAGAAATCTTGTTATTTGCAAGCAAAATTAAGAAACTCTGGGGCTCAAACATTAGAGCGAACACTTTAATTTGGATTCAGATATGCATTCATTAAAATAAATTTTAGTCAAACTCTTTTGGTGAGAATCTCTTTAGAGGATTAGGTGTTTAAATTAAGAATGGACACCTGTGGAGTGAGTGAGTGAGTGGTGTAGGTGTTAAGACACTGGTTGGGGGCTGGCACTGTGGAGTAGTGGGTTAAGCCACCGCCTGCAGTATTGGTATCCCATATGGAAACAATTTCAAGTCCTGGCTGCTCCACTTCCAATCCAGGTCTTTGCTAATGTACCTGGAAAGTAGCAGGAGATGGCCCAAGTGCTTGGACTCCGGTGGGAGGCCACCTGGGAGACCCAGAAGAAGCTCCTGGCTTTAGCCTGGCCCAGCCTCGGCCCTTGTGGCCATTTAGAGAATGAACCAGCGGCTGGTTGCTTGCTTGTTCACTCTACCTTTCAATAAATAAATCTTTTTTAAAATCAACTAGGGGACAGACGTGTGATGCAGTGGTTAAATTGCCCCTTGAGATGCCCACATTCCCTATTGTAGTACCAGGATCGCGTCCCAGCTACTCTACTCTGATCTGCCGGTGCATACCATGGAAATCAGCAGATGATGGCTCTCAGACCTGCCTCCCCACCACATGGGAGACCTTGATGGAGTTACAGCTTGGGCCAGCCTCCTAGCTTTGGCCTGGCCTTCCCTGGCTGTTGCAGGCACTTTGTGAATAAACCAGCAGATGGAATATCTCTGTATGGCTCTCAGGCCTTTCAAATAAAATGAAAAGAATAGAAGTTAAAATTAAAAATAGAAATGGCTATCCATTGGTCCCTTATAGTAATTTTGAAGAGCTGGTGTTTAGAATTTAGTTCCCTCTTGGCCCAGCTACTCTGAGGCCCGGGTGGATTTGTTATTTCCAGATAGTTCAGAAGTTTTAGGCTACTGTAGCCCCGGGCGGATTGCTCAGTAGTTTAATTATGCCTGTTCTTAACCTTTTTTAGGGACAGCTGTTAAGGTTTTGAAACTTACTCTGCCCAGTGACGTTGATGTGTTTGATTCATTCCCTTCCCCAAATTCCCACTTGAGGTGGAGTCAAAATAGAGAAATGAACCCATCTTGCTTGACCCACCATTATACATGTATTCCTGTTTGAATTTTTTTTACTGTCTGAATAAAGATGTTTTATGTCTATTAATATTTTAGAGAATACCATCTTAATACATTGGGTTATATTTAACAATTAAGAGTTTACTGGATTGTTGAATTTTTGTTCTTTTAGGAATCTATTCGGTGGTTAGAAGACGAAAAGGCTCTTCTAGAGATGACTGAAGAAGTAGATTATGATGTAGATTCATATGCTACACAACTTGAAGCAATTCTTGAGCAAAAAATAGACATTTTAACTGAGCTGCGGGGTAATTCTTTTCATTTTAGTTCTTAGTATTTGAAATCTGATTGGTATTGGTATGTATATTAGCGGGAGGCTTTCCTATCTCAAGGGGAAATATTAAGTGAAAATTATTGACACCGGGTAGCACCTTTTCACAAATAGACAAACCAACTCTCTGGATTTTTTTCTTTAAAAATATGGAGTGTCATTTCCAGTTCTCTAATCATGGGTTTTCTTTATTCTTTTGGGAAGATAAAGAGTAGGGATTTAACAAATTGTACATATTTATATACCCTTTAGATCTTGGGTTTGGCAGGCTTTTCCCCGCGGTTCCGGTCTACTCAGGGTCCTCTTTCAGGTCTTCTATCTGCTTCTCCCTTCTGTGCCATCTTACACTACATTTTTTCCTTTTTAAATGAAAGGGACGAAGAGAAGCATGTGGCCACCTGCATGCTATGCCTTTGTGGCTTTTAATAGGCTCACCTCTGTAGCTCAGATACTTCTTTCTTATATGTGCTGGTTTCTTAGCCATTGGCAAATTATTGGCTATTTATGTGTTAGCAGGCATCCATATGTATGTGCACACACAATGCAACATGAAACCAGATTTAAATTACTAGTTTTTAGTAGAAAATAAGCTCCTTAAGTTTTTAACCCCTTCATGAAGTTGGTCATACAAATTTTTTTTTTTTTTTTTTTTTTTTTTGACAGGCAGAGTGGACAGTGAGAGAGACAGAGAAAGGTCTTCCTTTTCCATTGGTTCACCCTCCAATGGCCACCATGGCTGGTGTGCTGCGGCCGGCGCACCGCGCCAATCCGAAGCCAGGAGCCAGGTGCTTCTCCTGGTCTCCCATGGGGTGCAGGGCCCAAGCACTCGGGCCATCCTCCACTGCACTCCCTGGCCACAGCAGAGAGCTGGCCTGGAAGAGGGTCAACCGGGACTAGAACCCGGTGTGCTGGTGCCGCAGGCAGAGGATGAGCCTATTGAGCCACGGCGCCGGGCACAAAATCATCCTATAGTCAGCAGTATATGTCTTTTATATTCATATGTGAGCCTTGATTTAAAGTGATCAGTTTTCTAATCTAAGAATCGACAAATAGCTTTTGTATGTGCATTGTATTCAGAAGAGACCGCAATGCACTTGTTTTGTTTTTTTGTAATACATAGTATTCGACTTGATTTCTTTTCCATTTTTTTCAAAGTTCAGACTTATCAAGCACTTCCATCACGTTGAAGAAGTTTGCCATCTAGATACTGCATTATTCAGCCCTTACCTATCTTTTACCATACAGAGATAATTTTGGATTAATAGATGTTTTAGAGCTGTCATTAGGAGGCGGCAAATTCAGAAGTCCCTAAACACCTACATTTTTAAGATCAGTGCACTTCTGAAAAGGTGAAGGGAATGGAGATTCTTGCTCTGTTTCCCTTTCCTCTGACGATTATGGAGTAGGGTTTTGTAGCTTTGGCACTGAACGTTCTGAGCCAGTGCAGTCCTGTGTACGACAGTGTTTTCCAGTATCCTTGGGCTCTGTCCACTAGGTGACAGTGGCACCACATCAATTGTGATCACCAAAAATGTCTTTAGACACTCCTGCATCTCCCCTGTGAGGCAAAAATCACTGAAACGCAGTGCTTTCCCCTTTGGACATGATTGTGTATTTTTATATGTCTAAAGCCTGTGTGTACTCCAAAAGGAAGTCAAATACATGAAAACACACTGTAACATGTGTTTTCCAGGAATTTGTAATGAAACTGTTGCTGTAATTGAGCACTGGCTTTACTCCTGAATTTCTAGACCACAAAGAACAAAAGGGAAACTTCTGAGTGACCATTCCTGAAATAAGAAAGCTGACTTGATAGCACTCAAAGCTAGCTGCACACTGTATTCCATATAAATGCAATACTTATTCTCTTCTTTTCTTTTTCCAAGATAAAGTGAAATCTTTTCGTGCTGCCCTACAAGAAGAAGAACAAGCCAGCAAGCAAATCAACCCGAAGAGACCCCGTGCCCTTTAAATTGGCATTTGCTGCTAAAGGACCCCCAGCACCCTTACTACTGTAACGTACAATGGTTTAGCTGTAAGGGCCGTTTGAAAGTTTAAGAGTTTAAGTGTCTGTGGAAAATGTCTTGTCCTTCACCTGAATGACATTTCAATTTTGTGAAACACCTCTGTCTCCAAAATGCTTCTAGTCCAGGAGGCACAACCAAGAATTGGGATTAGTGAAGCATTATGTTTCATTTACCCAAATAGTGATTTACTTTTGGAGATCCTTGCCAATTTTATTTTCTATATGATGAAGTAAATTGTGGACTTGATCCAGAGGTGGATAGTAGGGGGAAGCCACAGCATTTCCTTTCAACTCAGTTCAGTTTTCGTTGCAAGACTGAGCAGTTTTCAATCCTTTGCGTGCATGCATACCTCATCAGTGATTGTACATACTTGGCCCACTTCTAGAGACAGCTGTGCTCACCTCTTCCTGCTTTTGTGCCTTGACTAAGGCTATTGACCCTGAATTTCTGAAGCACAGCCAAGATAAATTACATTCCTTATTCGTCATTGTAAATTACCTTTATTGTGTGTACATTTTTACTGTATTTGAGACATTTTTGTGTGTGACTAGTTAATTTTGCAGGATGTGCCATATCATTGAACGGAACTAAAGTCTGTGACAGTGGACATAGCTGCTGGACCATTCCATCTTATATGTAAAGAAATCTGGAATTATGATTTAAAACCATATAACATGTGATTTTAATTTTCTTAGCATTTTTCTTTGTAAAGAACTAAAATATAAACTAGTTGGTGTATAATAAAAAGTAATAAAATTCTGAGAAGAGTTTTATCTTAGGAGAATACATATATATGCAGTGTGTGTGCCAGTGTGGTATTAACAAGACTAATAGTGCAATTTGATCCTTACCAATACCATTACTTAAGTTGAAATGTCCATTAGCTCCCCAGAACATACCTTTTTAATGTACTGTTAAAAGAAATTGGCTTCTGATGCATGAACATTTACATGTACATTGAAAGTAGCCCATAATAGAAGTTAGCTTAAGCCAAGTGTAGACAGTACTAAACTCCTTTGAGAAAGAATTAAGCTGAAAAAAACAATTGACTTTGCCTTAAAAGGCAGATTTACTCCAAGCTCCACCTTGTACCTGATATGTGATGTTTTACAACTATTTGGTGAGAATTACCAAATTCTCACCAATAGATTGGTGTAGGGTATGCTACTTTTTAAATGGCAGCATTTATTTTTACAGATTGCTACTCCAAACAAGGAAACTGGCCACTTTTCCTGTAAATATTTTGTTAAAAGATTTCTATCTCTCTAGTTTTCCCTTGGTTTCCAGGATAGAGTCCAGGAGTAGATTGACCATGAAAAACCTCCCAGAGGTGTCTCATTTGGTTTCCCTTAGGGAACTACAAGTCATCCATATGGGCCAAAGGGGAGCTATGACAGTCACCTGAGCCAGAGTCTCCATGCTACTGTTCATAAAACCCAGAGCACTTGTGAGAAATCCTGATACCAAGTTGCAAATCTCTGTAAACATTTTTCACAATATACTTATTAATAAAATGAGGGAATGAGTTTGAGAGTTTACTTCACTACAGTCATCATTGTTTTGGAAGGGACTCAGGTTTTCTTTCAGTTTTAAGGTACATTCTGTCTCTGAGAAGAGGAGGAATGGAGAGCTGTTACTATTGATTTTGTAGAGAGGCTGTTTAAAAGGATGGGTTTTGAGAATGACCAGTCTTCCGAGAGCAACACAGGCATGAGAACTTGCTCGCTGTAAAGCATAGCAGATAACGCGTTAGTGTTTGCGCTGATGGCTGCTGTCTCTGGGAAGTCTCCTTCCAGTCAAACGTGCTGCCTTATACTGTCACAACTTCCTTCTCATCAGCAGTCAAGGTATTTAAAAACCCAGTACCTGCAAAGATTGGCGGTACTGCAGTCCACTCCCTCAGCTTTACAGACGGGAGAGTAAAGGCCAGAAAAGGGAGTAAATTCAGCATTTCATAGGGGAAAGAAAAATAACCTCAGAAAGTAGAATTAAATTTTAACATTTTTATGTAAGTATAGAGATGGTACAAATGAATGTTGGAGAAGTGTTTTTATGAGAGAAAAAAAAATTTACCCTTGAGTATATTTAATGTTCATGTGACAAAAATGGCTTAATGCAGCCAAACTTTTTGTTCTGAATTAAACAGTACTTTCTCACACCTGAAAGCATATGTCCCTGTTACTATATGAGAATGACTTTGAAGCTAGAACTCAGAAAAATCTGTCGGACAAAAACAGCTTTTCTTCTCTTTTAGATTTACTCAATGTACCTTTGCGAAATTAAGTGTAAACTCTCCTATTGGCATGTATACAGAAAGCCAAATGTCAATTAAGATATTTTTATTAATTTTCTTATATAAACAAAATAGCTACTATAATTTTATTAAAATATGTTAACAACACTTGGTACTGCACAGATTTAAACATAGTAGCTAATTAACCTTGTTTATACATTCTCACTCTGACAATTTAAAAATAGCTTAAAGTAAGCATCAGGTATATGAAAAAGTACTGGAAATTTTAATTATTCCGATGTCATATGAATACTGGGAATGGGAACCAATAACACTGGAAAAATGGGTGTTTTGTTTTAATGAGATTGAAGGTAGAGATTTTAACTTTAAAACCTACTTTGATATATAATTTTGCTATGTCTATGATTATTTCCCCAAGAAAGCATGTAATTCTATACTTTATTTAATTAATTTAATTCTACTTAACCTTCGTTGTTTCATGGGCTGAGCCCTGCCCCAGAATATGTCTGGCACTGCATCATGGCAGCAGCAAACTCAGGCTTACCCAAACCTTCATGTAGACTATGTGCTATGGGATGGTTAAAGAGGCAAGCAACAAGAAAAGAAATTGTATAGGATAAACAGAGAAACAGTTGAGAGAAACAAACAAACAAAAAACTAATTGTTTTACTGTACATATGAATGACAAGAAGAAATGATTTAGGGACTATGCGGTTTAGTTAAGCATATTTTAATTTTTTTACTACTTAAGGGACAGCTAATGCCTAAAGATGGCCTCATCGTATAACACAGTAAAAAAGGTTATTAACTAACATCTTCATACAATAAACTGTTAGAAATAATAACTTTTAGTGTAAAGTTGTGCGCATCTGCGGCTCTTAAACTTGAAGATTATGTTGTATATCATGATGTATATTAAAAGCAAACCAAGAACAACAAAACACTTGGGAACTTAGAACTGACCACCTTAAAGATTCAGAATAGTAAAAGATGACAACAGTAGTATTAAAAATTATCATGCAGATAATGTCCCAGAGGAACAATAGCATAGTTCATCTTCTCAAATATTAAAAATATATAATTTGCTTCTTTTCTTGACCTTGAATTATTCTGTTTTCCAAATAGCTAGGAAAAGTGGATACCTTCTGCATTGAATCCATGTAGAAGTCTGAAAAAAGAAACCAAAAAGGGAAGGTATTGAAAAGCTAATATTGTAGCAAATAGTTATGTATATTTTGTATCATGAATTCTAAAACAGGAAGCTATCAATATATTAAAATGCAGCCCAACCACTTCTAACACTACTCATTAAAGAAACCTCATCCCTAACTAAATTTATAAGGTTTATATTGGTTAAAACCAGGTTCTACTAATACCTCTTTGGTTACAGCCTGTATATCATAAGTTACAATAATGAATGTGACACTGATTATCTTAGACTTCCCCTATCTTAGGCCTGTGAGCTCACTGACACTTGTTCCATTTCAACATGGTAACTCTACAAGAAACTCTTAGAAATTAAGGCAGAAATCAGATGAATGCCCAAGCTTACGTGCCCATTCTTCCCCTACCTTTTATTGAGGTTGAATACACATGGTTTCTCTGCATACCTAAGTACTTATCCAACTCTGGGTAGCCAACTGCATATGATATATGACCTTGATAAATATATATATTGAGAATGAAGGACAATAAGAAAATATTCCTATTTAGGCCTGAGTTTATTTTCAGGCTGGCCCATACAAATAAGTCCAGATGGATTAGTGTCGAAAAAGCAAAGCAGGTACTTAGGAATAGTGTTCTACTCCTAGGATTCTCTAACAGACTCAGTGGTACTGCCAGCCAGCCAAGAAAACGTTAACTCCATCTATCTTAGTTACATAGTATATTGTGTTTCTACCTTATCAAAGCAAATGACATACAATCTGCCCTCTAGTTTACTCGTAGCCTGTAGAACATGGAAATTCTAAATATGAATTGGCTAAATAGTCAGGAGCTTCTGAAAGTTAAAGTGGGCAGTGAATTGAAGCCTCACTTGCTTAGTTCAGAGAAGATATATTTTGGCATAACCTGCCCAGATAATCATGATACCCATGTGCTAGATATGTGTAGAACCTGCCTCAGGCTACAGAACCTAATCCTATTAAATGAATAATACGTATGACAAATTTTTCTACTCTGTAGTGTGTTGTCCACTCTGGAGGCATAAGCTATTAAGACTTAATGAGTAGGAGTCGTAGGGGAGCAGAGGGGAGGGACACGTGCATCACTGTACACATCAACACAGAGGCAAACTTCTGGCTCGGACTGTTCTTTATTACTGTTCTTAAAAAAATGCTCATTTTGCTGCAGCTGACTAGCCTCCATCTTCTACACCAAATACTATTCCATGCCATGGAAGTGCTATGCAATAACTCTCCCAAGTAGCACCTTATACCGCTTTAAAGCCTTTAACTCTAATCAGAAGGTGTCACAGTAAAGAAATGTAAACAGGAAAACAGAAAAATGTCATTACCTGATAAAGTCATCTATGTCCATGGTACGGGCCCTTTTGTCACTAAAACCTGTGCTGGTTAGGATTTGCTGTATTTTATCTGCTATGCTGAAATCTTCTGGTATTATCTATCAATATAAGATTCAGAATAAATGAACAACATATCTTTAATGAAGTCACTTTGACTCTTTTTTTAAGTTCAGTAAGTCATAAAATAGTCATCTTAGCGTATGTGTTAATGAGTTTGAAAAGCCTGATGATTCTGATATGACATATCTAGGTAGGTGGCTAATCTTTATTGTGTAACAAATACTTAGAATACCTTGAGTGAGTAATCATGTACATTATGCTTTTTCTTTAAAATTCTCAAATAGTTTAGTTTCTGACCTCATAAAATTATAAACTCTTAAAGCAACTGTTACTCCTTTCAAAATTATACATTATACCTAACCAGCTAATTTTTCTCAGTGTTAACTTCTTAATCCTCAAAAATACTGTTTCATATTTAACTCACATCATCTATGTAAAGGTTTTTCTTAATCCAGCTAAATATTTTTTTTTATTTAGGCAGCTATTTAATGACTCCTTGTCCAGAGAAGATAATAGTGGAGATTCTGTTTTGGAGCATCAAACCATAATGAGATCAAAGTCACCCCAAAAAATAGAAAAGCAATTTGCCTGTGTCAGCTTTAATTAAACTGAAAGAGCCAAAAAGTTAGCAGACATCAGGTGTTCATGACACAGGTAAGTGCCTGTGCATGATGCACCCACAGCTGTGAGCACTGCACAGATAAGAGGCAGGAGACTCAAAACCTGAAATCCGCCATTCTGCCTACACTTTTAATTATTCCAATTCCTGGGCATCAGAAAACAGTTAACTAGTAATTGTTGCAAACAAGGGATGAAGAAAATTCAGGAAACAGCCAAATTGTGCAGTTATTTTAAGTTGAACAAACCACATGTCTACCGCTTTGAGGAAGTTACAACTCAGCTGAATGCTTTTAAATTGTTTTTTATTTGTTTGAGACACAGAGCTCCTATGCACTGAAATGCTTGCAACAACCAGGACTGTGCCAAAGCTTGAAACCCAGTCCAGGTCTCCTTTGTGAGTGGCAGGAATTCCTTGAGCCATCACCACTACCTCCCAGGGTCTGCATTAGCAGGAAGCTGGAGTCAGGAGCTGGACATGGGCATTGAACCCAGATAGTCCATTAGGACACATGGGCATTTTACCAGTGTCTTACTGTTAGGCCATACACCCACCCTTGAATCTGCTCGTTAGGACTCAAAGAGGAGAGTATAGGAATAAAGATTACTCTTAGCTCTTTCACAGAATACACAACACTGACCTGTCAGAATTACCTAATTGTGCAGTATACACTATCTTAAGTATCCTGTAGGATGTACAAAACAAGACATCTCAATGACAGATGAAAAATAAAAAAATAGGACATTAAAAGAAAACACGGAACTACAGAAACATTTCCTACTTACAATGTTATGGACCGAACAGTGAATTCTGTAGTTTTTTTCCAATAGCTGTTGCACTGCACTTGATCTATAGCACAAAGAAGTGACATTATTCCAAAATCACTGATCATACATAATTTCCTTTGAGTTTGTACAGGATTAAGTCCATAATACTTGAGGTAAAATTAAGGAATTAAAAAGTGCTGAACATTTAAACTTACAAACATTCATAGTTAAAAGTAAAGTCCTAATAAGCATCTTAGTTCTTATTCTCCTAGACCCTCCCCCAAATATTAGAAATCACGGAGTCCTCATTTAAACGGGCCATCACACTTCTACCCCCGCTGTGTTACATTCTCCCAAGTTAATAAGATGGCACAAATTGTTCACAAGTATGGAAGAGGTCCCTTCTCACCCCAGTTTTCAACAAACCCCAAAACAGATGTGTAGGCAAGAGCTTAGAGTGCGGAGGTCGTTAAGCCACAGGACAATAGCATCCAGTGCTTCAGTTCCAGTCCCAGCTGCACCTGCCAGCTAATGCAGATCCTAAGAAGGCAGCAGGTGACAGCCTCAGAAGTCAGGCTTCTGCCAGCCATGTAAGAGATCTAAATTGAGTTCCCAGCTTCTAGCTTTGGTCTGGCCCAGCCTGGGCTGTTGTGGGCATTTAGAACTGGCACATGGAAGATTTCTTTCTCCCTTTCTCTGCCTCTCAAAATTAATAAATGTTTTAATACAGAAAAAAGAGTTTTGGAGTTTTCCTTTTACCTAAAAACCATCTGACTCTGAAATACAGGAACTCTTCTCTAAATTCTCTCACCTTCCAAAGTATGAGTCAGAAAGGTGAAGTGTATTGGCACGTGGATAATCTTTATGCTTTGGGGTAGCTGTTCAGGAAGAGAACAGAGTCTAGCACAGTATCTGGGTCACTGGACTTCAATGCACAAGGAATGCGTCAAACACTTACTTAAATGCAGCAGACAGTGTCTTGTTTTTCCTAACAAAGGTGATCCTTACTAGACCGTCCCATTCCTGGAACAGAAGACAGGTATTTTCCTGAGCATCTCAAACTTGTCCATGCCTGTTAGGTGTTGTTTTTTAAAACCTTAGAGAGAACCTTCTAGAATGATGAAATATTCTGTCTTGAGTTGGTTGGCATACATGCATGACTTAAGAGGTACACATATTTGACTTCTGTACTTTTAGGCACCTCATTGGTGTATTTCATCCTTAATTTCTTAAAAATTGGAAAAATTATAAAAATTTTCTACATCTGACCAAAGAATACAGTACTTATTTAAATCTTAAGTTGTTTTTCAAAAATAAGATTCAGAACTGACATGGGGCCAGCGCTGTGGCACAGCGGGTTAAAGCCCCAGCCTGCAATGCTGGCATCCCATATGGGCGCCAGTTGAGTCCTAGCTGCTCCACTTCCAATCCTGCTCCCTGCTGATGTGCCTGGAAAAGCAGCAGAGGATGGCCTAAACCCTTGGGCCCCTACACCCATGTGGGAGACCCAGAAGAGGCTCCTGGCTCCAGAGAGGCGCAGCTCTGGCTGTTGCAGCCATTTGGGGAGTGAACCAGCAGATGGAAGACCTGTCTGTCTGTCTCTACCTCTCTATTAAAAAAAAACAAAACAGACATGGTGTAGGATGTAGCCCATTTAACACACCTACACCTCCTCCATGGAGTTGCTGACAGGCTGTTCAGCAGCACTTTGGCACGCAGTCACGGTGTTTCAAAGGTGACTGCAGCAGGTTTAAACCAGGTGCTCTGTGGCTGGCTTCTGTGGGAACTGCAAAATGAAGTCTGATCGAAAAGTGTCACCCACAATATTACTCTGAACAATTTTCATGTTACCTTGCTTTCCAAATTTTCTTTTGTTTTCTATGACTGTAAGTTTGAAGGAAATAAACTGCATTTTAACCTACTTTTTACAAATATTTCCCATGCTTTTTTGTGGTCTTTATAACTGTTTGTCAGATTATTCCTTCTGCCCCATCACTTGTCACACTTACTACAATGAACATTTTCCTACATTTGGACGTTGAGGTTGGCCCAGTATTTTTCTGCTTCTGTGGACACAGTGTCTTCCAGTCTGGACTGCTTTTTTCCTTTACAAAATGTCCAGTACTTTAGCCTCACCTGAAAATTGATAGGTGG
Source organism: Oryctolagus cuniculus (assembly GCF_051225735.1). Taxonomy (NCBI): domain Eukaryota; kingdom Metazoa; phylum Chordata; class Mammalia; order Lagomorpha; family Leporidae; genus Oryctolagus; species Oryctolagus cuniculus. The sequence continues at coordinate 82,996,946 of NC_142880.1, forward strand.
TGGTGGATTCTTGGGTTCTATCCTTACAACGCTGGATTCCACCTTTGGTGGTGGTCTGAAGTTATTCTTTCCCACCTGTGGATCAGAAAATGTTTAAGTATTCCTCTCAAAGGCAGCTTTTCATTAGGAATCAAAGGTGCTCTTTTCACAGAAGGGACAGCCAGATGTTGAAAGTTTCAATAAAAGGTGGTTTCAGTAAAAACCACTCACTTTCATTAGGTGATCCACACGTGCTAACAGCTGTGTATTAATTGAAAGTCTGCAGTACAACTTATCTCCAGGTTTTGCAACCAGTCGGAGAGCAAATTCTCGTTGAAACATAAGTACAGCACATCTGAAAGGAAAGCAGAAGACATTTGGTGCAGCAGTTAAACCACGACTTGTATGCCTGCGTCCCACATCACAGTGCCTGGGTTTGAGACCCGATTCCTCTTCCGATTCCGTTTCCTGCTGCTCTGTACCCCGGGAGGCCGCAGGTGACGGCTCACATACCTGGATCCCTGCCACCCACGTGGGAGACTGAGTACCTAATCCCAGCTGTTGCAGACAATTGGGGAGTTAACCAGTGGATGGAAGGCTCTGTCTTTCAAAAGAATACATACAAATACACTAGGGAAAGGTGAGTGTTGCAGTACCGCAGATTAAGCTGCTACATAGGATGCCTGCATCCCATGTCAAGAGTGCCTAGGTCAAGTCCTGGCCACTCTGCTTCTGGTCCAGCTTCCTGCTAATTCACCCTGGGAGGCAGCACATGACAGCTCAGGTGCTAGGGCCCCTGACACCCCCGTGGGAGACTTGAACGGAGTTCCACCTCGGGCTGTTGTCGGCATTTGGTAAGTCGGTCAGTGAAAAATGCTCACTTGCTCTCTGTACCTCTTTCAAGTATGAAAGATCTAATTTTTTTCATGCAAGGGAAATGGTCACTTTCAACTGTAAGTATATTTTATCTGTACTGAATTTTCAACATGTTACTAATGATAACTCAGCTGGTTAGAAGGCAGGAAACTTTCAGTCTTTATTACCACAAGATGAGACAGCTGGTTTTGTTTCATAACCATGAGAAAGATGCCTTGCAAACACAAGCCCTCAGAGATCGGATGAGACAGTTTTTCTCATCAGCTCCTGTCAGTCCATCTCCCTTCCTGCAAGAGCAGAATCCACTCACGAAGCAGCAGACGCCTCAAGGAGGAGGTGACGCTTGGTGTCCACGGGTGAGGGACACGGGCTGCTTCCTCCGTGAGCCGCTAGGCCTTGCGGAGGCTGCCAAGTGGCAAAGCGTCTGCAAAGAGGCCTTCCACTTTCAAAGGACGTTGATGATGAATCACAGCAAAAAAGAGATTTGACAAATACCTGTATGTATCCGTGTTCGTATACCTCAAACAAACGCCACCTGGACCGCATGCAGTGCCCTCTGGTAAGTTCCATTCCGTGTCATTAGGGGGAGTGGAGGGGCAGGAATTGTCATTGCTTGGGACATCAGAATAGCAATGGGAGTGCCTGGTTAGAGTCCCACCCACTCTTCCTCCAGCCCACCTTCTCTGCTCTGATCCTGGGAGGCGGTAGATAATAACTCAAATAACTGAGTCCCTCCCATGTCCCTGCCACCCATGTGGGCAACCCAGACGGAGCTCTGGGCTCCTGGCTTCAGCCTGGCCCAACCTTGGTTGTTGCAGGCAGCTGGAGAGTGGACCAGAAGGAAGATCACTCTTTTCTCTCTGTCTCTGTTGCTCTACCTTTCGAATAAATAAACATTTGAAAAAACAGGATGGTCATGACTTACTAAGTATATTTTATAACCACTGAGGTGTTTTTGACTTGCATTTAGAAAGCCACTGGCATGACTAGAGACCAGTCAGCAAGCCACTGCAATTGTCCATACGGTCATAAAAACCAGACCTAGGCAATGGCAAGAGGGTTGGAAAGCAGGGAAACACTGTCTAGTCTCTGAAACAGAACGTAGACCATACCGTCCCCAAGTAACTTCTGGGGAGAAGGCAGGGAATAGGGGGAAGGGGGCAGGGAGTGGGGAGGATAGAGAGGGAGAGACATCAGCCCAAACAAGTCAATATTTTCTACAAAAATTCTTCCAGTACTTTTCCAATTGACTTTCATTTTCAACTGTATTCACACCCCAAGTTGTCAGTCTTTCACAAATTTGGCAGTAACTCTGGTCTCTTGTCACACACCTGAAAAAAGGTCGGTGCAACAACAGCTTGAAGACAAAGGGAGACGAGATCTGGAAGAGAATTAACTAGTTACTACCGAGAAAGACACACCAGAAACAGTCTGACTTCCTGACAGTCTGCAGACGTACCTGATAAGGCAGATTGGCCACGCACGTATCGAAGAATGGTAGTTCTGTTTTCAGCACATCGCCCACCATTACCTGGAGTTTGCTCGCCAAGGGCCTGATAATAAGAAAGTAAAAAGGATGAAATTTAAGAATGTTTCTGTCATGAGACTGAAATACACTTTAATTTTATTATGTTTACTCACGTGCCCTGAACTCTTTTATGAAGTTCAGCTACTAGCCTTGGGTCAAGTTCACAGGCGATGACCTGAATTAAAAAAAAAAAAAAAATTCTTTAGGTTAATTACAGAGTGCAGATTTATTCTTATCCCAATAGAAATTCTTAAATGATTTAAACTTCTTTTTCCACTGTACTCTACCATTTCAAACAACGAAAACCACCACTCAGAAAAAGGGATTATGTGAGAGTCCCCCCCAAAATAACCAAGAGTTACCATGCTTCATCTGTCTCCATGTTTTGTAACTGAACAGATGATGAAAATAACACACAATGTGTCTGTGTTGTCAGTTCTTAGGAGGGTACACTGCTCTTCTCATCAACTGAGATCCGGAACACACAGTATGGATAACTTCTTAAATAAGAGAAAATGATGGGGCCAGCATTGTGGCATAGCAGGTAAAGCCTCCGCCTGCAGTGCCGGCATCCCATATGGGCACTGGTTCGAGTCCCGGCTGCTCCACTTCCAATCCAGCTCTCTGCTATGGCCTGAGAAAGCAGCAGAAAATGGCCTAAGTCCTTAGGCCCCTGCACCTGCGTGGGAGACCCAGAGGAAGCTCCTGGCTCCTGATCAGTGTAGCTCTGGCTGTTGCAGCCATTTTGTTTAAAAAAAGAATATGATTTTACTGCAATATTAGCTGAGGCTTCATTGACACAGGGTAGAAAATGTACTGCTTATTTTGTGTGGCTTCCCTATCCATGCTCTACTTTCTCTGTGCCCCACAGAAAATGCAGGCAGCCCCATTACTTCTGGCTGGGATCAGCCAGTGAAAGGCACCGGCGCTGCAGGGCGCGGAGTGCTAGGCTGGGCGTTTACTTTCCAATGGCTAGCCTTTGCCTTGCAATTTTCATAGTGGCCGCATTCGCCACGAGTGCCCCTCTTCAGCGGCTCCCACTCACTGGGCTCTGGAGAATTCTCCCTTTGCCTGGATGTCTCCTGTTTCCTGCTGGGGCTGGTCCCCAGTGACTCACTGACATATACTGGTTCCCTTAACCCCACTCCCAGACATCATTAAACTCTCAGATAAGCCCTTTTATATAAGCTGCCTGCTTCCACCAGGGACACAATGTCTCCATTTAATTGGAAGCCAGGTCAACCAAGACACAAAAAGGGCATCAGCAGTGGCCAGGTTGGCCTGGGCTCCAGCCCTGCATGTCTCCTCCTCCAAAGTTCAGGGTTCCAATAACTCCATTCTGCTTTATTCCCTCCAGCCTGGAGCCGGTAGCCACTGCTTGCGGTTTTATTTTTGGGTTATGTTAATGTTCCCATTTTCCCCTTTCAGTTGTCTAAGAAACACGTAACCGAGTCCCATGTATTCAATTCCCTATTGAGGGTGTGTGTTTGGCACGTGGGTAAAAGACGTTGCTTGGAATGCCGGCATCTCACAGCAGAGTGAAGTTCTCACTCCGTCACTGTGGCAGAAGCAGATTAAACTGGCTGCAGCCTGGCCCAGCCCTGGCTATTTCACGCATCTGGAGAGTAAACCAGCAAATGGAAGATTCTCTCTCTCTCTGTCAAATGAGGAAAACTGTAAAGACTATGAATAAGTAATAAATTCCCCATCAAAATAACCTGATGTGGTCTGTTTTCCTGAGTGATGTACCTCATACTTTCTAACATTAAACTGAGTGAGGGATCAAGAATTACTACAGGTTGAGTGTACCTTATCGAAAATGCTTGGAACTAGAAGTGTTTCAGATTTTAAGCATCTCTTAATTTGAAAATCGGAAATTCAAAATGCTGAGGCAGGTGCTGCGGTGCAGTGGGTTAAGCTACCACTTGGGATGCCTGCATCCCACACCTGAGCACCTAGAATCACTTCCTGCCTCTGTTCAGGAGTGCCCGGGATCAAGTCCCGCCTCCACTTCTAATCCAGCTTCCTGCTAACGTGCACCAAGGGAAGCAGCAGATACTGGCTACAAGTACTTGGGTCCCTGCTACCAACATGGGAGACAAGGAGAGAGTTGCTGGCTCCAGGCTTCAGTCTAGCTCAGCCCTGACTGTTGTGACCACTTGGGGAATGAATCAGCAGGTAGATCATCTCTCTATCACTCTGCCTTCAAATAATCAAAAAGTAATAATAAACTTTAAAAAAAAAAAAAACTCAACTTCCAAAATACCCTGAAAGCCAAATTTTCAGATCAGGGATGTTCAACCTGTATTCAGTTAACGTAATACCAAAACACTAAATCCCTTGTACCTTTTTTGCCTTTTCTAGCAACTTTACAGTCATGTTGCCAGTTCCAGGTCCAACTTCCAGCACCACATCTGTTGGTCTTAAGGCAGCCTAAGAGCAAGCACAGTCACTTTAACACCCACAGCACGTCTGCACACATACCTGACAGCTGCAGCTCTGGGATCTGAGGCCTTACCTGGTTCCTGTGTTAGAGTTCATCAGGATTCATGTGGCTAACAAAATCACCCTGATAACAAGAGGTACAAATGAAAATCTAACAGCCCTCCTAAAATGGGGGATACTTCTCAACAGCAGTTCTTTCTGGGACTGACACTGTTTTCTGTCTTGGGAATGATTGCAATAGCTTCTTGTTACCAAACTGGATCATATCAAGTTCAATTAGAGGACTATATATGATGAACTTCTCTGTGAATCACAGCCTGTTGGACCAGCATTTCTTAATTCCCACGCCATGTATAGTTTCAGGGATACAAGGGTAGGAGAAATTGTACAGAAAACTGGGTATGTGTGTGCACACAACTGTGATATTGTAGGTCCACAGGTTTCATCAGAAAAAGAAATCCATAAAAAGCGGGGCCGGCGCTATGGCTCACTTGGTTAATCCTCCGCCTGCGGCACCGGCATCCCATATGGGCGCTGGGTTCTAGTCCCAGCTACTCCTCTTCCAGTCCAGCTCTCTGCTGTGGCCCGGGAAGGCAGTGGAAGATGGCCCAGGTGATTGGGCGTCTGTACCCACGTGGGCAACCAGGAGGAAGCACCTGGCTCCTGGCTTCAGATCGGCGCAACACTGGCTGTAGCGGCCATTTGGGGGGTGAACCAATGGAAGGAAGACCTTTCTCTCTCTCTCTCACTGTCTAATTCTACCTGTCAAATAAGTAACAACAACAACAAAAAAAGGTTAAAAAGCTACAGCAACCCTCTTTGCACAAAAGACACTAAGTCTGGGGCCGGCGCTGTGGCATAGTGGGTAAAGTCACTGTCTGCAGTGCCGGCATCCTGTATGGGTGCCGGTTCGAGTCCTGGCTGCTCTACTTCCAATCCAGCTCTCAGCTGTGGCCTGGGAAAGCAGCAGAAGATGGCCCAAGTCCTTGGGCCCCTGTACCTGAGTGGGAGACCCAGAAGAAGCTGGGTCCTTGCTTCAGATCGGCACAGCTCCGGCCATTGCGGCCAACTGGGGGGTGAACCAGCAGAAAGAAGACCTCTCTCTCTCTCTGCCTCTCCTGCTCTCTCTGTGACTTTCAAATAAATAAATAAATAAATCTTAAAAAAAAAAAAAAAAAGAGAGAGAGAGAGCATATCAGTAACCCAAGAGGAAGAAAGACTCCAGGGGCCGGTGCTGTGGCACAGTTGGTTAAAGCCCTGGCCTGAAGCAGTGGCATCCCATATGGGCATCGGTTCAAGACCTGGCTGCTCCACTTCTGATCCAGCTCTCTGCTATGGCCTGGGAAAGCAGTAGAAGATGGCCCAAGTCCTTGGGCCCCTGCACCAACGTGGGAGACCCGGAGGAGGCTCCTGGCTCCTGGCTTCGGATCGGTTCAGTTCTGGCCATTACGGTCATCTGGGGAGTGAACCAGTGGATGGAAGACCTCTCTCTCTGTCTCTACCTCTCTCTGTAACTCTTTCAAATAAATAAAGTAAATCTTTGAAAGAAAGAAAAAAAGACTCCAAATAACTTGCATGATACCAGCTGGGTGGTTTCTTCTGGGGAACAAACCTCCTAATGCATGGTTTAACCCTGTTTTAAACTCCGGAGTAAATAAAAGCTAACAGTGACGGGGTGCCCAGAAAAGCCATCAGAACAGAAGAGTCTGGAATGGAACAAGTACAAACGTCCAGCTAGGAAGCAGGGACTCCTCAGCGAGAGAACTGGGTCGGGAGAAGCCCAGACCCACGGCACACTCCGCAGGGTCTGAATCCTAAACAACCCTTGAATCCACTCAGTGAAGACTTGGCATCTAGCTCGGGCCGGGCGCACACTCTGGGCTTACACATTCCTGCGAATGAGACCAACAGAACGACTCTCCCCGTTCCTCGTCTACACCCACCTTCTCAATGATGCTGTTAACAACGAGAGGATTTTTCAAAATGTGCTGCCCGATCCCCTTGTTGAACACGAGTCCTGGAAGAAAACACAACGCAGCCGTCACTGCCCAGCGCGGAGGACACGCTAGGCCGTCCGGGAGAAGACAGCCCCACGGGTCCGGGGCAGGGCTGACGAACGGCGCCCAGTCCACCCGGCCGCGGCGCGCAGGCCTGGGCCGACGCTGCGGGAGCCCGTGCAGCCTCCGGCCGCGGCTCGGACCTCGGCGAGCGCCGCAAGACGCCGACCGACCCTGCTTGCCCCCGCAGTCGCACCTCCGGCGCTCTTCAGCTCCCGGCGCTCTTCCCGCCGCTTGGCTCCCGACTTAACCTTCGGCATCTCGGCAGGACTCGGACCCAAGGGTCCGGGAAGTCAAACACGACCAAACCCGGCTACCCGGGTGGAGACCCCACCACGTGAGACTCGCCAGCCGGTGCTCTCCTACCACTACCGTCCACGCGAAGCACAGAGCGCCACGGCCCGCCGGCCCCGCCCCCGGGCTCTCGGGGCTCCTCCCCCAAAAGGAGGGCTGGCCTCGGAGCCCAGTGGCCTCCGGGAATTGTAGTCAGCATCCGGAGGAAGGCCCAAACTCGGGCGCCTACGAGTCCCAGAAGACACCGCGCTACTGAGTCTGGCAGCTCCTAAGCTCAGGAGCCTACGAGTCCCAGAAGACACCGCGCTACTGAGTCTGGCAGCTTGGATTGGATGGTTAGAGTCGGGGGCGTGGCTTCTCTCCCGCTTCCGAGCCGAGGTTGTAATAAGGCGTTAGTGTGCTCTTGGTGCAGTGTAGCTAGATTCTGTTATCACGCCGGGTTTGGGAATCACCAAGACCCGAAGAAGGAATCTTTCACGTATCCCTCTGCTGTTTGCGCACAGATTGCGGGGCAGGAAGCCCAGGTCTGGGGAGGCCGAGCTTGCTCCCCTGGGGTCGCACGTTGCCATTATTTTGCGCCGTGCAAAGTGAACGGGGAGACGGGACAGCGTCTGGGTTCACTAGGCCTGCCGGCTGCTCCGCCTCCTGTGGTGCCTCATCGTTCGTTCTCTAAACCTGCACTGAGCTCCAGCTGCGTGCTCAGTCCTCTGAGCAAGGGCGCTCCCTAATCCCACAGCGCTGAAACTGGTGCTGGGCGAGCGCTGGGGGCCGCGATGGGCCGCGCCCGCTGGGAGCTCCCGAGTACGGCGTGCGGTCTGCTGGCGGCGCCCTGGCGCTCCGATTTTGCTTTTCCCGTGTGTCTTCTGTGTCGTTGTGGCAACAGTCTCTCGCAGTCGTTGTGAAAGCTGAGTCTTCGCTGAACCATTGTGTACCGTCCCAAACCTTGGGTTTAGACCCTCCTTTCTTTGCAGTGATTCTGGAAAAGTTACCTATCTCATTAATAGTCGGCGATTCTGGGGTCTACAGGTTGCAGGCTGTGTGTCAGATGTTAGGAGTAAAAGGATGGACTTGAGACCATCTTTTTAAAGAACTTCCTGGAGGGGATGAGGCAGGGAGGGAAGGAGCGAGGGAGAGGATGCCAACCATAGCAGTGCTGTTTGTGGAGTAGGTGTGCTAGTGCCAGGTGCTGGTTTACCCGTAGATGATCTCATTTACCACGTTGCCGTCGCATCATGGCAACCGTCTTAACGATGAGGAAGCGGAAGAACGAACCGTGTAATACCTTACTCAAAATCGTGTAGCTACAGCTTGAAGGAGGTCTGTGTTGGCAAGTCCTGGGGCTTACGGAGAACTAGGACCGCAGCCCTGTGGCTGGTATTTGAGGAGATTCGGGACCATTTGCAAAATGTCCTGTCTGAGCTCAGTCTTCAAAGGACAGACAAAAATTAGCTGAAGAGATTGAGAATGCAGAGGAGCAGCACTGACATTCCAAGCTAAAAGGATGTTGAAGGAAGAAGAAGGAATGTGGTAGAGCTGCGGGGAAATAGGAAAAGTAAATAACTCTCCTGGTGACTTCACAACTTACTGCCCCAGTCCAAACCGCTCTGTCTCGTCACTTCACAAATTCCCTTGTCTAGAGGCTTAAAGCTTTCTGCTTTGGCCATTTCTCAGGTCTTCACTCCCCATGTACCTTTAAAAGTTAATAAAACTTCAGTGCCTTTCTCCTATTGATCTCTTATGTTGATTGACTTCGTAGATCTAGCCAAAGGTTCCAGAAGGGTAGACGAGCACTAAGTTCTCTCCCCAACACTCGTGTCTGCACTAAAACGATACAGCTGGCTCAGTGGTTCGCATAGCACCGAGAGAAGAAGGGAGGGAAATTGTTCTGAGAATTGAAATCTCTTATTGTTCTGGCCATATAGTCAGCTGTGCATCACTGCAATGAAATACCCAAGGCAAGAAACTTCGTGAAGAGCCAAGGTTTATTTGACTCACAGTGTTGGAGATTGAAGTCCAAGATCAAGTGAGCCGTTGGTTTGCTGTGTGGTAATGGTGGTGGGAGCATGTACTGGAGCGAATGGTCACAGCTCAAGCCCCGAAGAAAAAGAGTGGGTGGGCCCAACTCCTAATTTTTATTACAACCGTCTCCTGAAGGCTTGACCCCAGTGAACTAGGAATGTGTTCCCGGGCCCCACCTTCTAAAGATTTCATCGCCTACTAACAGTGCCACCACTGGGACCAAGCCTTTTTCATGTGTGCTCCTGGAGGACAGTCAACATTCAAACGATCGTGCTGGCCACATTTCATCATTTTTGTTAGTATCAAGGCAAGATTCCAGAAATTAAAAATTTGTCTTAGAAAATTGTGTGATGCTGGGACATGAATTGCATTAAAGAAATAAGCATTGGAAATTTGTGTCAGAATATATTTGAATTCTTTGTGGTCATAGTTACTTCTGTAATTAAAGAAATAATTTCAGACTTCTTTATGTTTATATCCTTTGTTTCTTAAAAATAATTATTTTTCAGAGGTGGGTGTTGTGGCGCAATGTGTTGAGATACAGGTTGCAATGCCAGCATCCCATATCAAGTGCCAGTTTGAGACCTGGCTGCTGCACTTCTGATCCAGCTCTCTGCTAACCCACCTGGGAAAGCAGCAGAAGATGACCCACATACTTGGGCCCCTGCCACCCATGTGGGAGATTCTGATGGAGGTCTTGCCTCCTGGTTTTGGCCCAGCCCAGCCCTGGCCATTGTGGCCATTTGAGGAGTGAACCAGCAGATGGAAGACCTCTGTCTCACTCTCTGTCACTCTGCCTTACAAATAAATAAATAAATAAACTAAGCCTTTTAAAAATATTATTTTTTGAGGCTGGCGCTGTAGCGTAGTGGGTAAAGCTGCCACCTGCAGTGCCGGCATCCTATACGGGCGCCAGTTTCAGTCCCGACTGCTCCACTTCCGATCCAACTCTCTGTTTGGTCTGGGAAAGCAGTAGAGGATGGCCCAAGTCTTTGGGCCCCTGAACCCTTGTGGGAGACTCAAAAGAAGTTCCTGGCTTCGGATCGGTGCAGCTCTGGCCTTTGCAGCCATTTGGGGAGGGAACCAGCAGATGGAAGACCTCTCTCTCTCTCTCTCTACCTCTGCCTCTCTGTAACTCTGCCTTTCAAATAATAAATAAATCTTTAAAGAAATATATTACTTTTCTATTTCAGTGCATACAATTAACTCATTGTCAATAAATGAGTTTTGTTGATAAAATATATTGTGTCTTGAAAAGAAATTATAGTTGTATTTTCTGTAGTAAAAGAGGCTCATTTATGGGGCCGGAGCTGTGGCACAGAGGGTTAAAGCCCTGGCCTGAGGCGCCGGCATCCCATATGGGCGCCAGTTCAAGTCCCAGCTGCTTCTCTTCCAATTCTTCTGTGCTATGACCTGAGAAAGCAGAAGAAGATGGCCCAAGTCCTTGGGCCCCTGCACCAGCATGGGAGACCTGGAAGAAGCTCCTGGCTTCGGATCAGCACAGCTCCGGCCGTTGCAGCCATCTGGGGAGTGAATGAACGGATGGAAGCCCTCTCTTTCTCTCTCTCTCTCTCTCTGCTTCTCCTTCTCTGTATAATTCTGATTTCAAATACATAATAAATCTTTAAAAAAAGGAATGTTTGAATTTTATACTTTTAATGTATATTATATTCAATAATAGTGAAATCATAAGTGTTTCTTTGAAAAAAAAAAAGGCTGTAATTCAGCTAGACAAAACAAGCAAATTAGGGCAGGTGTTGGGTTTAGTATTTAAAACATCAGTGTCCCACTTTGCAGAGCTAGGTTTGATTTTCCCAGCTCCAGCGCTTGCATCCAGTCCTGCTAATGAGGACCCAACAAGGCAGTGACCCAAGTAAGTGCATTCCTACCACCCACATGGGAGACACAGATTGAGTTCTGGACTCCTGCTTCAACCTGGCCTGGCCCTGACTGCTGCAGACATTTGGGGAGTAAACTAGCAGATGGGAGCCTGGCTATCTCTGTTACTCTGCCTCTCAAATTAATTTAAAAAAAAAATAAAATTGAGGCCTAATGAATATCAAAGAACCTTAAAACAGTGAGACATTGTTGTGACGATATCCACACCCAGTGCTGAAATGAAGAGCTGCCTTACAAAGGAAAAGGTCTAAGAGTCTAGGGACTTCATTTCCACCATGTTTCTAAATGTTAACACAAAAGTGACCAAATGTGACTTACAAAATAATATACCTTTACCTCCAAGGTCAAGACTCTAATATAAATGTTCTAATTTTCTTGATCGGGGGCCGGCGCTGTGGTGCAGCGGGTTAACACCCTGGCCTGAAGTGCTGGCATCCCATATGGGTGCCAGTTCGCATCCCAGCTGCTCCACTTCCAATCTAGCTCTCTGCTATGGCCTGGGAAAGTAGTAGAAGATGGTTCAAGTCCTTGGGCCCCTGAACCCACGTGGGAAACCCAGAAGAAGCTCCTGACTCCTGGCTTCAGATCAGCGAAGCTCCAGCTGTTGCAGCCAATTGGGGAGTGAACCAGCGGATGGAAGACCTTTCTCTTTCTCTGCATCTCCCTGTAACTCTGTCTTTCACATAAATAAATAAATCTTAAAAAATAAAAAAAGGTTTATTTTGCTTATAGTTCTGGAGGTTTGAGGGCCTGCATCTGGTGATCTCCTCCTTGCTGGCCAACCCTTAGAAGATGAAGCACATCACATGGCAAGGGACTGGAGGCATCATGTGTGTATCTAAACTGTCTGGTCTCTCTCCCTCCCACCTGCAGCAGGTTCCAGCTGTGACCATAGTCAGACTGCCTCTTAATACTTCTATGAGGAGTGCCATTCCTACAGCATCAAGCCTGATAAAAACCATAGCTCTGAGCCTGAAGAATTGTCAATGAATGTTGAATCGTAACTGATAGCTCTCCAAAGCTTTTGTGTTCATTCATTACCATTGTTAAAAGATAAGCAAAGGGGGCTGGCGCTGTGGCATAGTGGGTTAGGCCGCCACCTGCAGTGCCAGCATCCCATATGGGCACCAGTTCGGGTCCCGACTGCTCCACTTATGATCCAGCTCTCTGCTGTGGCCTGGGATAGCAGTAGAAGATGGCCCAAGTCCTTGGACCTCTGCACCCACATGGAAGACCCAGAAGAAGCTCCTGGCTCCTGGCTTCGGATGAAAGACCTCTCTCTCCCTCTTTCTCTCTCTCTCTTCTCTCTGCCTCTCCCTGCCTCTCCTTCTCTCTCTGAGTAACTCTTTAAAATAAATAAATCTAAAATAAATAAAAGATAGAGCCGGCGCCGTGGCTCAATAGCCTAATCCTCCACCTTGCGGCGCCGGCACACCGGGTTCTAGTCCCGGTTGGGGCGCCGGATTCTGTCCCGGTTGCCCCTCTTCCAGGCCAGCTCTCTGCTATGGCCAGGGAGTGCAGTGGAGGATGGCCCAGGTGCTTGGGCCCTGCACCCCATGGGAGACCAGGAAAAGCACCTGGCTCCTGGCTCCTGCCAGGATCAGCGCGGTGCGCCGGCTGCAGCGGCGGCCATTGGAGGGTGAACCAACGGCAAAGGAAGACCTTTCTCTCTGTCTCTCTCTCTCACTGTCCACTCTGCCTGTCAAAAAAAAAAAAATAAATAAATAAATAAAATAAATAAAAGATAAGGCACATTAAAGTCATAAAGAGTTTGAGCAGACATTGGTTCAAGACTCGAGCAGCTTGAAGCTGCTGGCAGTTTGGAGCTCCTCTGAGGGGGCACCAGAGGAAGGCTTTTGTGGGCTGACTGTGGAAGCCTGACAAGGGAAATATTTGATTGACTGAAGTGCTCATAGCTTTATTTTGATCATTCCACTGGAAAGCCCCCAGTTAGTCGTTCGTTCAAAATTTCTGATAGGTTAAATTTCATTCTATGTTTACACCCAATTGGATTTTGGTTTGCTTATGTAGGAACCCAGGATCCTGGAGCAGTATCAGTTGCATGACCTCCCATTTATTTATTTTAGCACTATAAAATAATACCTGTCAGGTTTCTTGGGTTCCCTGGCTGTATTTCCTTCTGCATATGGCCAGTTTGGTTTTCTGTTCTGGGTTCCCTCTGTGCATGTGCTACCATGTCCTAAACAGCAGGGACTTAAACACTATCAGCCCCACTGGAAAATGGAGAAACTGAGGGCTTTGGTAGGGTGTTTTATAATGCATTCTTAAATAATATATTTTTGTATTGCATAATTTTCAAAGTGTTTTCTACACCCTTTGATTTTCAGTGAAACCCTGTGAAATTGTTAGGGCAAGTATAATTACCTGTTCTACATTTCAGGACACAGTTCTCACAGAGACCGGAGGTGTTTCTCAAGGTCTTTAAGGAAGTAGGTCACACGAATGGAGGGGAAGCTGGTGCGAATGTCAGTGCAGAACACCAGCCTGCTTCCTGGGGCTCTTAGGGTTTCCACGTCCAGCTCTTGGCATCTTGGTCAAGTACCCCTCTCCTTGGTCCATGAGCAGGGAAGGAAAAAGATAATTGCTGAGTCTTTGTAAGTACCATTCAGATAAAGTTTACTGTATTATGGCAGTTTTCTAAGATTCAGTCCAGCATGGTGACATAACAAGCTTCCGTGATGCCAGCATTCTATAGGAGCACCAGCTCGAGTCCCAGCTGTTCCACTTCCCATCCAGCTCCCTGCTAATGCACCTGGGAAAGCAGCAGAAAACGGCCCAAGTGCTTGAGACCCTGACACCCACATGGGAGACCCAGATGGAGTTCCAGATCCTGGCTTCAACCTGGCCCAGTCCCCACCATTGTGGCCACTGGGGAGAGAACCAGATGTCGGAAGATCTGTCTCTCCCTCTCTCTCTGTAACTCTGCTTAAAAAAAAAAAAAAAAAGTCAGTGTACTCTACAGTATGAAGTCAAATCATTGATTACTTTGGCAGAAATGGAATAAGTAAATATAATTTTATTTTTCTTCCTCTGTGGGTTTCCTGTGCACTGAAGATAGGGCAGTCATATTGAAAACAAAGTAAGAAAATCAAAGAAAACCTTCACTTGTAAAAATCCTGGAAATATAGAAAGTAAAAAAGGATGAAAATTAACCTACATTCTCATGATGCTGGGCTACTTCTGTAAACATTTTGATATACACTGATTTCTCTTACTGTTTTAACATATGTTTTTGTATAGAGTTCACATGACACATAAAATTTACTCTCTTTTCCTGTAAAATACAGTAAGATAAAATGCGCCTTTTCTCATTATTACACACTCTTGATAATATTGAAATCTGCTGTAGATTTCATTTCGTAGGTGCATGAGAGTTTACTAAGTCATTCCAACACTGTTGTTGTTATAGAAAAAAAAGAGAGCTATGTACATTTAAATGTATATGTGAAAATTTTTTTCTATACTTTTGATCATTTTCCTGCTACAGATTTCCAAAAATGGAATTATTTAAGCTGTATGAACATTGACAAAATAGTTTCTAAAACAGTTGAATCCATTTTCATTCTTTCTTTTTTTTAAGCTTTATTTATTCAAAAGATTCCTATAGAGAGAGTGAAATAGAGAGAGATCGATCTTCTCTCTGCTGGTCTGCTCCCCACGTGGTTGGAATGGCCAGCACTGGGGCAGGGTGAAGCCAGGAGCCTGGAGCTTCGGCCATCTCTCACATAATTGCAGGGACCCAAGCACTTGGACAATCCTCCACTGCTTTCTCAGGCACATTAGCAGGGAGCTAGATCAGAAGTGAAGCAGCCAGGACTTAAACTGATACCCATATGGGATGCTGGCATCACAGGTGGCAGTTTTACTGGCTATACCACAATGCTAGCCCCTCAATTTCCATTCACATCAGCAGAAAATGAAAAAAAAAAGCCATCTCACCTTATATTTGATAGTAAAAGTTAATCTTTTTTTAAAGATTTATTTATTTGAAAGACAGGGTTACAGAGAGAGGTAGAGACAGAGAGAGAAAGGTTTTCCATTGGATGGTTCACTCCCTAATTGGCAGCAACAGCCAGAGCTGCGATCTGAAGCCAGGAGCCAGGAGCTTCTTCCGGGTCTCCCACGTGAGTGCAGGGGCCCAAGGACTTGGGCCATCTTCTACTGCTTTCTCTGGCCACATCAGAGAGCTCGATTGGAAGAAGAACAGCCAAGACTAGAACTGGCACCCATATGGGTTGCTGGCACTTCAGGCCAGGGCGTTAACCCACTGTGCCACAGTGCCGGCCCCAAAGGTAATCTTTTTTTTTTTTTTAAATATTTATTTGAAATGTAGAGAGAAACAGAGTGAGAGAAATCTTCCATTCACTTGTTCACTCTTCCAATACCTGCAACAGCCAGGACTGGACCAAGCCAAAGCTAGGAGGTCTCCTACATGAGTGGTAGGAACCCAAGTACTAGAGAGTCCACCTGCTGCCTCCCAAGGTGCACATTATCCGAAAGCCAGAATCAGGAGCAGAGCTGGCACTCAGACCCACGTGCTCTGATATGGGATGGGGACATCCCAACTCATGACTCACCTGCTACCAATGCTGCCCCTCTAACACCATTTTTAACAGGTAGATAGTATTCCTTTGTATGAACATGCCATAATTTTTACAATCAATCCTCACTGAGAGACATTTATATTGTTTCAAGGGTTTTAAATGATGGACAAAAATGAACTTGTTATGATTTATATCACCAAGAGCAGATCAAAATATTTCTGACTTATTTTCCTAATTGAGGATGTTGTAAACATCTTGTGAGTTCAGTTATACACATCTAATGAGAAATATCAGTATAAAGAATTACCCACGTCCCAGTTCTATACAAGTTACAGTAATGAATGAAAGTTGGAAGGCCTATGACTCTGGAGCAGGTATCAATACTTTATTTTGTTTTATTTTTAAAAATAATTATTTAGTATTTGAAAAGGCAAGAGAGAGAAAGAGAGAAAGAGAGAGAGAGATATCTGCCACCAGCAGGTTCACTCCCCAAATGGCTGCAATGGCCAGGGCTGTACTGGGCTGAAGCCAGGAGCCAGGAGCTTTTTCTGGGTCTCCCACATGGGTGCAGAGGTGCAAGGACTTGGGCCATCTTCCACTGCTTTCCCAGGCTATTAGCAAAGAACTGGATTGGAAGCGGAGCAGCCAGGTCTCAAACTTGCACCCATATGGGATGCTGGCACTACAGGTGGCGGCTTCACCTGCTACGCCACAGCACTGGCCCAGGTATCAGTTTTTTGATTGTTGTTCTAACAAATTATCACAAGCCAGTGGTTTAAAAGCATCTCAAATTTATTATCTTAGGGTTCTGGAGGTTAGAGACATAAAATAATCTGTGTAGTTGAATTTCTTTCAGAGGCTATAAGAATGTGTTTCCTTGACCTCGCCAACCCTGTAACCTACCTGTGCTCCTTGACTCATGACCCTGGACTGCTCTGACCTGCACTTCCAAGGTCATATTTTCTTCTCTCTGATATTCCTGCCTCCCTCTTCTGAAGACACTAATGATTGTATTAGACCATAGGATAGCCCAGTATAACTTTCTATATAAAAATCTCATTGAAATTAATCACACTGGCAAAATCCCATTTTCCATGTAAAGGAACATAGTCACAGGTTTTGGGAATTAGAATGTGGCCATCTTCATTTTGCATACCACAAAGCAAGTACTGCATCTAAATTTCAGTCTGTGCTCTCCCACTTAAGAATTTGACTCGGGGGAGGCGCATGACACGGCGGTTTAAGATACTGCTTGGGCTGTCTGTGTATCTTAATGGAGTGTCTGGGTTCAGTCCTCCCCTGACGACTTCTTCTTCTTCTTCTTCTTCTTCTTCTTCTTCTTCTTCTTCTTCTTCTTCTTCTTCTTCTTTTTATTAGACAGGCAGAGTTAGATAGTGAGAGAGAGACAGAGAGAAAGGTCCTCCTTCCGTTGGTTCACCCCGAAATGGCCGCTACGGCCGGAACTGCACCGATCCAAAGCCAGGAGCCAGGAGCCAGGAGCCTCTTCCTGGTCTCCCATGTGGGTGCAGGGGCCCACACACTTGGGCCATCCTCCACTGCCCTCCCAGGCCACAGCAGAGAGCTGGACTGGAAGAGGAGCAACCGGGACTAGAACCTGGCACCCATATGGGATGCCGGTGCTGCAGGTGGAGGATTAACCAAGTGAGCCATGGCACTGGCCCCCTCCCCTGACTTCTTGTCTAACCCAGTTTCTTGCTAATGTGTGCCCTGGGAGGGAGCAGGTGTTGTGTCAAATACTTAAGTCCCTGCCACTTGGACTGGGCTCTGGACTCCTGGCTTTGATTTGGCCTGACTTTAGGTAGTGAACCAACAGACTGAAAATTTCTATCAGTATGTCTGTCTCTGCCTTTCAAATAATAATAAATAAAAATTATAAAAAAGAATTTGTCTTTAGATAAATGACTCAATTCCTGTAAGCATTATATTCTAATGTTTAAAGTAAGGCAGAATATTCTCCATACAGGATAGGGATGAGAACCAACACATTATATACAAGTTATCAAGGTTGGGGTACATGTTTGGCCTAGTAGTTAAGATGACAAGACACTCACGTCCCATTTCAGAGTGCCTGAGTTTGATATCTGGCCCCAGCTTCCTACTAAAGTGTGCCCTGAGAGGCAGCAGGGATGGCTCACGTAACTGGGTTCATACTACCCATGCGGGATATCTGGCTTCAGTTCTCCAGCTGTTTGTGGGAATTTGGGGAGTGAAACAGTGATGGCTTTTCTTTCTGTCTGTATCTCTTTCAAATAAATGAATGGATGAGTGAAAGCATGAATAAATAAATAAATATTTAAAAGCTCAATGCCAGGCTCATAAAACACTTACATCAGTAGCTGACACATAGAAATATTTAGTAGAGGTTATAGTAATATAATTATTGAGGCAAACAAGTAACATTGCTATCATGCTAATTTGTTTTCTTGAAGTTTATTCCGACTTGGGAGGGAGGGGTGAGGAAGCCAATGCTTTGCTTCATCAACTTTCTGCTTTCCCTTTACGGTTCTCAATGACATGCGAGGGAAAGTGCTGAATTTATATTAAGATTTTGGATGTATCCTGAATAGACCCAACGATAATTTACTTTAAATATTTCCCTTTTCTCCCCAAACCTGAGAATGCAGGAATACAGTGATGAAACACTGTGCTATGAGATTATCTGTCCAGCTGTTCATATTGGTTTTGCCCAAAGTATGCAAACTAGATTTTACATTCATGATGGCTGAAGCATCTTAACTTGGGATCCTAGTGTCACAGGTGAAATTTGCATGAACTTATGGGCATTTTCCTAAGTTACAAATTTTCTTACATTTTCCTCAAAGTGTTCATTATCCCAAAAAGAGAAGATCAACTGTACTACTAAACTATTTATTTTATTTTGAATTAGGTAATTGCTTTATTAAACAGTCCTACTAGGCTTGCTGTTAGTATCCTCATCTATAGAAAAGCAGTGTTTGTGGCTGGTGCTGTGGCATAGTGGGTAAAGCCACCTCCTGCCGTGCCAGCATCCCATACAGGCGCCGATCAGAGTCCTGGCTGCTCCATTTCCGATCCAGTTCTCTGCTATGGTCTGGGAAAGCAGTGGAAGATGGCCCAAGTCCTTGGACCCCTGCATCCATGTGGGAGACCCAGAAGAAGCTCCTGGCTCCTGACTTCAGATCAGCACTTCAGCCCTGTGGTCAGTTGGGGGAGTGAATCAGTGAATGGAAGATCTCCCTCTTTCTTTCTCTGTTTCTGTCTCTGTCTCTTGCTCTCTCTGCCTCTCTCTGGTACTCTGATTTCCAAATAAATAAATAAATCTTAAAAAAAAAAAACCAACTGTGTTGGTGTCGCTCCCCCTCTTCGTGGAGGAGCAACACAGGACCCTGCGCTGTTCTTTCGTCTGCTCGGCCCTCCCCGGGTTTGCTGCTGGTTCTTCCCGGGTTGGCTACTATCCCTTCCACCTCCGTGGAAGGGCAGTTCCCCCTGGCCGCATTCCCCACTTCCGCAGGGGAGCGGCACACCGCCGGCCGGCTCTCTGGGGGCTGCACGGGTGTTCCTTCAGCTAGATGTTCCCCATAGATGTTCCTCGTGCATGCCGTTTCTCTCCTCCTTTATGGTCCTCCTCCGCCAATCCCAACTCGGCCGCCCACACGCCGAGCACGCTGCTCTCCAATCAGGAGCAAGTCCTACAGTCCATCAGTTGAACTGGAGGCAGCTGTGCGGAAGCTGTTTACTTCTCTCCCAGCGCCATATTGTGGGAGAGCAGATGCATAGAATAAGTCCTAATTCGAGCAACTTAGTCTAGTCCGGATTGCTCCCCACAGTTGGCACCTCTTGGAATCTCATTAGAAATGCAGAAAGTGAAACTGAGCTCCCAAACAGTGCCTTGAATACAGATGCTAGATACCATCAGGTCCCAGGCTCCTCTCCAATCTTCCTTAGCTTAACTCACTGAATTGAGGGAGTGCTGTGGTCCGCCGTTCAAGATTCTAATTACAAGACCCATGAGGTCATTTGCTTTTCCAAAAGCTAACACTTTGGTAGCCAGTATTTTCGTGAGGGGTTTTGTTTAGGGGAAATTCCAGGCCTGGGCATGGAAATCCAAGTCCAGTGCAGAGTGACTGCTGCCCGCGTGTAGCCCCCAGGCTGATTGAAGCCTACCTGGCCATCATATTAACCAGGTGACGTCACACAGGCAATGCGTGCAGAGCATCTTGTTGATGCTCCAGGGCTGGACTGCTGGCTTCCCGCTCGCCCTCACCCTAAGGTGCACACTGCCTCAATTCTTATCTCAGCACATGGTCAGGTGAGGTCTAATCTCACCACCTGTGGCCCTCAAAGACGAAACAAAGAAGGAATGTACATGCCTTGGGCCTGGCACCAGACTCGTGGATCCTTCAAGATTTAACCAGACCAGCTCCTCCTTCCTTGTAGCCTCTTTAAAACCCCAAAATGCCTTCATTCTGGAGGGCAATTCTTTCGATCCAGAGGTCTGCTAGCCCCTCATCTATGGACAGATTAAACTTCCTCTTCCTTTTGCCCTCAGATCTTGTCCTCATTATTTTGATTTGGCACTGGGGGCAAGGACTGAGTTTTTGGTAACACAGCCTTGGTAGCCGCCTATAGGTTGACAGCATTGGCATCTCTTGTAAAGCCATGAAAAATGCAGTAGCCTTGTTCTCACCTCAGATCAAAGGCATCCCAGGCCCTGTAATTTAATGAGGTCCAGATGTTATTTTATGCACACTTAAATTTTGAGAAGTACTCTCTCTCAATAAGATCAGAATATACAGTTGAGAAAAAAAAAAAAAGGCATGGCCACAAAGCCGTCCAACTACTGAGAAACCCTGTTAGCATTTTGGCATTTATTTGTTTCCAAAAGTGGTGGGTCTCTCTCCACACGCCTGCAAGTCAGGAGGCTGGAGTTCCACCTGGGTCTCCCCTCTAGAGGCAAGGACTGAGGTCCTTGGGCCACCACCTTACAATTCCCCGCACGTTAGCGGGGAGTGGAGGCGGGACTCAGATCCAGGCACTGCAGACAGAGGACGCAGGTGCCCCAGAGGTTTTAAATCCTTCGCCCTCGTTACTGCTCTGGAGAGAGGGTTCAGCGAGTTAAGGGACCTAATGTTTGAGGGTAGGCTTGACCTATGGGAATAACATTGTTTTAATAATGCTCAGTGTGGCAAACTCGTTCAACAAAGAGTTGATATCCACAACAGGAGACGAAAACGGTTCTCATTTAAGCTTCAGTCAGACAGGAGACAATTGATTTTCCCGGGAGTAGGGCAAGGCGGGCCTATGGTTTCCATGGTTACTGCTCGCGGTCGTCAGGAGCCCCGCTCGAGACAGTGCGCGTGCGCACACAGCGGATTTCGCCAGCCGGCGCCTTTGCGTTCAAAGAGGAAGCTCCTCCCCCTCTCTCCCGCCCCTTCCCGCCGTTCGCCTATGGCCTTCTCCTGGTCCCTGCCGCGTGCGCGCTGGATGTCTGTGACGTAGTATTCGGGCGCCCGTGTCGTTTGCAGCCGCGACGCTGAAGATGGCGCGTTCCTAGAAGCCGATTTCGGCATCAGTAGGCGGCAGCGTGTGGACTGGCAACGTGGGGCGCGGGAGCAACTGACGCCACTCTGTGTTGGGAAGTGGGAGCGGGACGGCTGTCATTCCGGACCGAACCAAACGGTGAGGCCCCGGCCTGGGAGCCGCAGAGCGCGCGTGGGTCGCAGGGAGGAGTGGGCTGGGCAGCGAGAGGCGAGGGAGGAACGTGGGGCTATCAGGAGACAAGGAAGAGCAGCGGCGAGGCGAGGCCGGCCTGCAGCCTTGGCTCTGCATACTCCTGGGAAGCCCTGGGAGCCGGGGCTTGCGGAGTTGGCCGGGGCGCGGGAAGCATGGTCGCGGAGGAATCAGGGTGCAGGTGGCAGGGACTGCGTGCCCAGCCTAGCCAAGCCGAGGGTACCTATTGTGGCTGCGGTTTCGAGCCAGGGTGGTGCATTTGCCCTTGGGGATAGGTGGTGCAGTTTGAGGGAATGTGATCATCTCTAGCCTGCAACCACCGTATGTTGTCATTGAACACACCTTTCTGCTAGTAGCAGTACCGTGAAAGTGTTAAACGTTAGACCCGTCCTTGTCTATCATGGAAGTGATGGGAGTTCCACATTTTCATGCTGAGGTATGGCCGCCGATGCTGAGGCTTAGCGATCCCTGCAGCTGTATATAGGGGTGTTGTCTTTGTGATTCAGCATAATTATTTTTTGAGGCCCGATGCATTTGTCATTTTCCATGATTCTTTTGTGACATGGAGGTGAATGAGGGAAGTATTCCTACTCTGAATGGTTTGGCTGAGTAGTAAGGACTGGTAAATTGCCTACCGGTGCAAGATTGCAATTGGCATACCACCCCAGCACAATTCAAACGAGCTCAGTTATAGTGCGGTAGTGATGTTGAGATTTAGTTATTCTTCAGAAGGGAGTAGGGAAGAGCAGTTTGCAGCCATAATGGATCCCCCCCCCACACACACACTTGGAGAAGGATTTTCCTCCTCCATTTTCACGTTATTTCAAACTTCCCTACTCAGTACCAAGGCTTCAGTTTAAGGGCAGAGTGACTCTGTCACGTGAGACGTCCATTGTATGATGCCTTTTCCTCTGTCTTTGGTCACCGAGAAAGATTTTGGTGGAAGCAGAAAGATTTTTCCCGGTTGTTTGTGATAGGACTGTAGAATTTTTCCTGCTGGAACCTGGCACAGGGAAAGTGGAGCAGTTCAGTTACAGCAAAGGGGTGTGGACTATATAACACCCCAGGGCAGGAGGATGGTTCTGCCCTATTTATACTTCTAACGCCAGAGAAAATTCTCACCACAAATGAACTTGGTTATGGCAATAGGATTTCAGGATTCTAAACAATATGTAAAGATTATTTGGCAATTAATAGAAACATCTTTAGGTTTAGTGATGGTATGAATGTATTTACATTCAGAATCAAACCAGAATGCCAGATAATCCTTGTAGGCTTGTAGCAGATAAAATAAGCTGGAGATTTTAACAAATTTTCTAGAAATAAAAAACTCATGTTTTTGGGAAGATATAATTTGCTTGACTAGCTGGATTTTGTGTTGTAAAAATGCACATGAGTGTGTTTGTGCTTAAACTCACTTCACCTAATTCAGTGTTACTGGTGGTAATATTATTTATTCCTTTCTGCGTCAGATGGGGACTGTCAGTTAATTTCAGAGTGTCTTAGGGAATAGCAAAGCACGTTTAGTGCAGGTTGAGTCCGGAGTGTCTTTGGTTTCTTAAATACCAGGCTGATTGCAGAGAAGCACACAACTGCAAGCTTTGTAGAGCTTAAGCTGGTTTTGGTGTACTACACCCTTGCTACTCAAAATGTGGTGTACCTGGGAATTTGTCAAAGATGCTCAGCCCAAGAGCAGCTGAAACAGAATGTGCGTCTTAACAAGCTGTCCAAGTAACTTTTGTTAAAGCTTCAGATGTGTTAGTTTGGTCAGTAAAAGTTGGAAGAATACCGAGGTCATACAAAACCTGCATAAAAATGATAATATCATTTATTCTAATCTGAGATGCTCTTTTGCTGCTTTTCAAGTCTGATTGATCTGGTTGAAGAAACTGCATCTTAGAAATGGTAAGTGACCTGGGGGCCGGTGCTGTGGTGCAGTGGGTTAATGCGCTGGCCTGGAGCACTGGCATCCCATATGGGCGCCAGTTCGAGACCCGGTTGCTCTTCTTCTGATCCAGCTCTCTGCTGTGGCCTGGGAAAGCAGTGGGTGATGGTCCAAGTCCTTGGGCCCCTGCACCCACATGGGAGACCCAGAGGAGGCTCCTGGCTCCTGGCTTTGGATCAGCTCAGCTCCAGCCATTGCAGCCAACTGGGGAGTGAACCGTCAGATGGAGGACCCCTCTCTCTCTCTCTCTCTCTGCCTCTCCTCTCTCTATGTAACTCTGACTTTCAAATAAATAAATAAATCTTTAAAAAAAAAAAAAAAGAAATGGTAAGTGACTTGCAAAAGGTCTCTCCTGTCTGGAGAGTCAAAGCCCAGGTTCTGACTTGTTTCTCTTTCTTTGAGGATTTAATATTTATTTATCTGGAAGGCAGAGCTACAGAGAGAGAGAGACAGAGAGAGATAGAGAGATCTTTGATCTGGTTTACTCCCCAGTTGGCTGCAACAGCCAGGTCTGGGCCAGGCTGAAGCCTGGAGCCTGGAACACCATTTTGGTCTCCTAAATGGATGGCAGGGGCCCAAGTGGTTGCGTCATCTTCTGTTGCTTTCTCCAGCCTATTAGCAGGAAGTTGGATAGGAAGTGGAGCAGCTGGAACTCTAGCAGGCACTCTGATATGGACTAAAGGTGTCACAAGTGGTGACTTAACCTGCTGTGCCACAGCACTGGCCTCCTGACTTACTTCAGTGTGTGTGTTTTGCTGGTTACAGCCAGAGTTCGTTATATTAAAGCTTCCTAGAGATGAGGAGTACAAGGTCAAGAGTAACGTAGGGTTGGTTTCCTCTGAAACTTTCATCCTTGACTTGCAGATGACTGCCCTCTTGCTGCCTCTTCCTGTGGTTGTCCCACCGTGTACCTGTACCCCTGGTATCTCTTTTAAAAGGACATAACTCAAATGGGATCAGAGCTCTACTCCAAAAGCCTCCTTTTATTTTAATCATCTCTTGAAAAAAGCCTTGCTTACTGAGGATTTTGGAGTTGTGTCAACGTATGAATTTTGGAGAACAGAGTTCACTTCATAACTCTTAGTTCTCTTTCTTTTTTTTTTATTTTAAAAACGATATGTTTGTTTATTTGAAAGTGAGAATTGCATAGAGAGAGAGATCTTCCATCCACGGATTCACTCCTCAAATGGCCACAATGACCAGGGCTTAGCCAGGCCTTGACCAAGCTGAAGCCAGGAGCCAAGAGCTTCATCTGGGTCTCGCATGTAGGTGCAGGGGCCCAAGCACTTGGGCCATCTTCTGCTGCTTTCCCAGGAGCATTAGTAGGGTGCTGTATCAGAAGTGAAGTAGCTGTGACTTGAACTTGCGTCCATATGGGATTCTGGTGCTAGAGGCAGTGGCTGAACCCACTACACAGCAGCGCTGGCCCCTACTTCTCTTTTTTTAACTGGCAGTAACTTATCAAGATTTAAGTTCACTTAGGTCTCTCTTTCTCTCTCTCTCTCTTTTTTTATTTTATTTTATTTTATTTTATTTTATTTTATTTTATTTATTTTTTTTATTTTTTGACAGGCAGAGTGGACAGTGAGAGAGAGAGAGACAGAGAGAAAGGTCTTCCTTTTTGCCGTTGGTTCACCCTCCAATGGCCGCTGCGGCTGGTGCACTGTGCTGATCTGAAGGCAGGAGCCAGGTGCTTCTTCTGGTCTCCCATGTGGGTGCAGGGCCCAAGCACTTGGGCCATCCTCCACTGTCTCTTTTTTTAAAGAATAATTTTCATGGGGCCGGCACTATGGCATAGTGGGCTAAGCCTCTGCCTGTGGCTCTGGCACTCCGTGTGGGCGCCAGTTCTAGTTCCGGCTACTCCTCTTCCAATCCAGCTCTCTGCTATGGCCTGAGAAAGCAGTAGAAGATGGCCCAAGTGCTTTGGCCCCTGTACATATGTGGGAGACCCAGAAGAAGCTTCTAGTTCCTGGCTTCAGATCGGCCCAACTTTGGCTGTTGCGACTATTTGGGGACTGAACCAGAGGATAGAAGACCTTTTTCTTTGTCTCTTCCTCTCTTTATCTGTAACTCTGCCTTTCAAACAAATAAAATTAAAAAAAAAAATCATTTTCATTTCTGTTTGAAAGGCAGGCAGACACACACACACACACACACACACACACACGGATCTCTCATCTGTTGGTTTGCTCCCCAAATACCTGCAGCAGCCAGGACTAGACTAGGATGAAGCCAGCAGCCTGGAACTCTGTCTGGGTCTCCCAGGTATATGGCTGGTATTGAGCCATCATTTGCCTCCCTGGATGTACATAAGCAGGAAGCTTGGATTGGATGGGGGGGAGCTAAGGCTAAATCCAGGCACTCTGATATGGGGTATGGGCATCCAAAGCAGTGGCTTAATTGCAACGCTTAAAACTTGTCTCTCCCACCCTCTGAGGTTTAAAAAAATGTATTTATTGTCTCTCATTTAAAAACATTTTTTTTAAAGATTTACTTATTTATTTGAAAGGTAACATGACAAAGGTAGAGACAGAGACAAGACACATATATAAGGAGAGAGATCCTCCATCTGCTGGTTCACTCCCCAAATGCCCACAACAGCCAGGGCTGGGCCAGGCTGAAGCTAGGAGCTTGGAACTCTTTCTTTCTTTCTTTTTTTTTTTTTTTTTTTTAAATATTTGTGTCATCAAATCTCATCTTTGTTTTTTCCAAATATTTATTTATTTATTTGAAAGTCAGAGTTACACAGAGAAGGAGAGGCAGAGAGAGAGAGAGAGAGGTCTTCCATCCGATGGTTCACTCCCCAGTTGGCTGCAATGGCCAGAGCTGCGCCGATCCAAAGCCAGGAGCCAGGAGCTTCTTCCAGGTCTCCCACGTGGGTGCAGGGCCCAAGAACTTGGGCCATCTTCTACTGCTTTCCCAGGGCATAGCAGAGAGCTGGATCGGAAGTGGAGCAGCTGGGACTCAAACTGGCACCCATATGGGATGCCGGCACTGCAGGTGCTGGCTTTACCTGCTGCACCGCAGCACCGACCCCTGGAACTCTGTCTAGGTCTCATGTGGTGGGGGTAGGAACTCAAGTACTTGACCTCATCTTCTACCTCCCAAGCATATTAGGAAGCTGGATTGAAAACCGAGGAACTAGCTAGCACTGGGCTTATCTCTCCAATATAAGGTGCAGTTGTCTCAACTGTTAACTTAGCCTGCTGTGCGATACCCACCCCATCATCTTTTTTTTTTTTTTTAAGATTTATTTCTTTTTTTTTTTTTTTTTTTTTTTTTAATTTTTGACAGGCAGAGTGGACAGTGAGAGAGAGACAGAGAGAGAAAGGTCTTCCTTTGCTGTTGGTTCACCCTCCAATGGCCGCCGCTGCAGCCGGCGCACCGCGCTGATCCGATGGCAGGAGCCAGGATCCAGGTGCTTTTCCTGGTCTCCCATGGGGTGCAGGGCCCAAGCACCTGGGCCATCCTCCACTGCACTCCCTGGCCATAGCAGAGAGCTGGCCTGGAAGAGGGGCAACCGGGACAGAATCCGGCGCCCCAACCGGGACTAGAACCCGGTGTGCCGGCGCCGCAAGGTGGAGGATTAGCCTATTGAGCCACGGCGCCGGCTCAAGATTTATTTCTTTATTTGATTGGCAGAGTTACAGAGAGGCAGAGGCAGAGAGAGAGAGAAGTCTTCTATCCACTGGTTCACTCCGCAGATGGCTGCAATGGCTAGAGCTGTGCCAATCTGAAACCAAGAGCCAGGAGCTTCTTTCAAGTCTCCCACACAGTTGCAGGGGCCCAAGGACTTGGACCGTCTTCTACTGCTTTCCCAGGCCATAGCAGAGAGCTGGATTGGAAGTGCAGCAGCCAGAACTCGAACTGGTGCCCATATGGGATGCTAGCACTGTAGGCGGTGGCTTTACCTGCTACACCACAGTGCCAGCCCCAACCCATTATCTTAAACGTACTCTTTTTTTTCTTTTAAGATTATTTATTTATTTGACAGGTAGAGTTATAGATAGTGAGAGAGAGAGACAGAGAGAAAGGTCTTCCTTCTGTTGGTTCATTCCCCTAATGGCCGCTACAGCCGGCACTGCGCCCGCCGATCCGAAGCCAAGAGCCAGACTCTTCCTCCTGGTCTTCCACGTGGGTGCAGGGGCCCAAGCACCTGGGCCATCCTCCACTGCCTTCCCGGGCCACAGCAGAGAGCTGGACTGGAAGAGGAGAACCAGGACTAGAACCTGGTGACCATATGAGATGCCGGTGCTGCAGGCAGAGGATTAACCAAGTGAGCCACAGCGCTGGGCCCCACACCTACTCTTCTTATCTAGATTCCTTTTCATCTGTAATTATTTCCCTTAAGTTTCTGGGAGGGGTTAGCCTATATATATATATTTTTTTTTGTATTTTGAAGTTTGGCAATCCATTTCAGGTTCTCAATCTGAGGGAGGTGTTGGACCCCACTGATTTCTTTATTGCTGAATCTAATGGTATCTTTTAAATTGTTGTCATTTTGGCTTTTTGTTCCTCCTTGAACTTTTCTTATGCTTTTGGGACACTGTAATCTCTTATTAATTTTATTAAATTTTATTTATTTACTTGATAGGCATTTGCAGATCTTCCATCTGCTCATTCACTCCCCAAATGTCTGCAACAGCTGGGACTGGGCCAAGCTGGAGCCAGGAGCCAGGGACTCTATCTGGGTTTCCCATGTGGGTGCATGGGTCCAAATATTTGGGCCATCATCTGCTGCTTTCCCAGGTGCATTAGCAGGGAGGTGGATCAGAAGTGGAACAGCCAGGACTAGAACCAGCACCCATATAGGATGCTGGCTTTGCAGGTGGTGACTTAACCTGCTGTGCCACAATGGCAACACTATCATCTCTTTATTTCCCTCTTAAATCTTAGCTATCTTGCCTTTTTGTCTCACCACCTCAGATGTTCATTTCACTTCTTTCTTTTTTTTTTTTTTTTTTCTTTTAAAGATTTATTTATTTATTGGAAAGGCTGGTGGCCACAATGACTGGAGCTGGGCCGATCCAAAGCCAGGAGCCAGGAGCTTCTTTTGGGTCTCCCACATGGGTGCAGGGGCCTAAGGACTCAGGCCATCCTATACTGCTTTCCCAGGCCACAGCAGAGAGCCAGACAAGAAATGGAGCAGGGTCTGGCACTGTGACCTAGCAGTATAATCAAGGTCCAAATCACTAAGGTTCTGTGTCCTACACAAGGGAGTTTGGAAGCAAAGAAATCAGTTAAAGTTTATAGGTAAAAGCCACCACTTGCAATGCCGACATCCCCTATGGGCGCCGGTTTGAGTCCTGGCTGCTCCACTTCCAATCCAGCTCTCTGCTATGGCCTGGGATAGCAGTAGGTGGCCCAGGTCTTTGGAAGCAGGAAGCAGGAATTGAAAGCACAGCCAAGATTAAAGCCCAGGCACTGTGATTTGGGATGCCAGTATCCTCTGTGGAGTCTGAACCGCTAGGCAAAATGCCTGCCCCAAGGATGCTTTATTGTTGAATATTGTGAATGCAATTGGAATTACCAGAGCGTTGAAAGACAGTAGAATGCATTATACTCGGGAGGTTAGACTGAGTAGGCTTGAAAAGTCAGAACCTTGAATACTTTCTGTGGCTTTATACAATTATAAGCAGATACTAGGATTTCTTAAAAGAATTCATTCAATAAATATTCACATTACTTTTAATAATAAAGACTTATTTATTTATTTTTTATTTTTTAAAGATTTATTTATTTTTACTTGAAAGTCAGAGTTACACAGAGAGAGGAGGCAGAGAGAGAGAGGTTTTCCATCTGCTGATTCACTCCCCAATTGGCCGCAACGGCCGGAGCTACGCCTATCCAAAACCAGGAGCCAGGAGCTTCTTCCGGGTCTCCCACACAGGTGCAGGGGCCCAAGGACTTGGGCCATCTTCTACTGCTTTCCCAGGCTATAGCAGAGAGCTGGATTGGAAATGGAGCAACTGGGACTTGAACCGGTGCCCATATGGGATGCCGACACTGCAGGCAGCGGCTTTACCCTCTGTACCACAGAGCCAGCCCCAATAAAGATTTATTTATTTAATTATTTGAAAGTCAGAGTTACACAGAGGGAGAGGGAGAGGAGGAGATGGGGAGGAGAAGAGGGGGAGGGAGGAGGGAGGGAAAGAGGGAGAGGGGGAGATAGAGAGCTAGAGAGAGAGGGAGAGAGATTATCTTCCACCCGCTGGTTCGCTCCCCAATTGGCCACAACAGCCGGAGCTGCACTGATCCGAATCTAGGAACCAGGAGCTTCCTCTGGGTCTCCTATGTGGGTTCAGGGGCCCAAGGACTTGGGTCATGTTCTACTGCTTTCCCAGGCCATAGCATAGAGCTGGTTCGGAAGTGGAGCAGCCAAGACTTGAACTGGCACTGTAGGCAGTGGCTTTACCCACTATGCCACAGTGCTGGCCCCCACTTAAAACTTTCATATATGCCAGGTGGTATTATATATTCTAGGATATAGCTTTGAATAAATCAGAATCTTTGGACCTTAAATTTCTTTCTTTCCTTTTTTTTTTTTTAAGTTTTTTTTAATTTTTTTTTAATTTATTGACAGGCAGAGTGGACAGTGAGAGAGAGAGACAGAGAGAAAGGTCTTCCTTTTGCCGTTGGTTCACCCTCCAATGGCCGCCACGGCCGGTGCGCTGCGGCCGGTGCACCGCGCTGATCCGATGGCAGGAGCCAGGAGCCAGGTGCTTTTCCTGGTCTCCCATGGGGTGCAGGGCCTAAGCACCTGGGCCATCCTCCCCTGCACTCCCGGGCCACAGCAGAGAGCTGGCCTGGAAGAGGGGCAACCGGGACAGAATCCGGCGCCCCAACCGGGACTAGAACCCGGTGTGCCGGCGCCGCTAGGCGGAGGATTAGCCTAGTGAGCCGCGGCGCCGGCCCAAATTTCTTTCTTTATTAAGAATTATTTATTTGAAAAGCAGAGTTAGGAAAGAGAGAGAGAGATCTTCACCCACTGGTTCACTCCCCAAATGGCTACAACAGCTAGGGCTGGGCCAGGCTGAAGCTAGGAGCCAGGAGCTTCCTCTGGTCTCCCATGTGCAGGGGCCCATGTTCTTGGACTGTCTTCTGCTGCTTTCCCAGGCACATTAGCAAGGAGCTGGATTAGAAGTGGAGCAGATGAGACTCAAACCGATGCCCATGGGTTGCAGGCTGAAGCTTAACCTGCTATGTCACCATTCCAGCCTTGGACCTTAATTTCTAATAAGGAGTCTGGACCATAAGCACATACACATATTAGAATAGCAGGTTATAGTGTTATACATAAAAATTAAGGCTACTGTGGCAGAAATTCTGAGTTGAAGAGTGAATTGCTTTTGATTGGCATTGAGGGAAGAAAGGCCTTTGAGGAGAGGACAACTTCAGCAGAGACTGTAATAAAGTTAAAGAGCAAGACGTGCTTATTTGTAGAGGCAAGAGCTTTTCAGTCAGAGGGAGCACATTGTATAGGAGAGGGATAAGTTAATATTTTTTAGAAGATTTATTTATTTAATTAAGATTTTCTTATTTGAAAGGCAGAGTTACACATAGAGGGAGACAAAGAAGGGGAGAGAGATTTTTGCATTTGCTGGTTCACTCCCCAAATGGCTACAATAGCCAGGGCTGAGCCACACCGAAACCAGGAGCCAGGAGCTTCCTCTGGGTCTCCCATGTGGGTGCAGGGGTGCAAGCACTCTGGTTTCCCAGGCACATTCGTAAGGAGCTGGATTGGAAGTAGAGCAGCTGAAACTCTTAACTGGTGGTCGGATAATGGGATGCCAGTGTTGCAGGTGGCAGCTTAACCTGTTGTGCCACATAGGCCCCAGTACCCTCTTACTCTTACTGGACAGGACATCTATCACAGTTGGCTCTGGTCCCCCCCCCCACCTTCTTAAATACTAGATGGCTTACACATTTCTCTGTCCCCATGTATTTCTCATTTATTGTTCCCTAAGAAAATGTGTTCCACAGAGGATTACTTTTTTTCTTGTCTTTTTAGTTCGGTGATGATATATCTCAAGTGCTTACTGTCTGATATTTGTATGTATTTGATGTGTATTTGTTGGATGAGTGCAGGTAGAAATTCTTATGATAAACCAAGTAAATATCAAGCAGTTGGTTGGCGAGTACAGGATTACAACAGAGTGCTAGATGTTCACAATGAAGAGTTGTTAAATTGTATTTACTTGCTGTGCCTGATCATAGTATAGGAGAATATCAGATGGCTGGTTTGGGGCTGGCACTGTGGCGTAGTGGGTCAGGTTGCGCCTGCAGTGCTGGCATCCCGTACGGGCAGTGGTTGGAGTCCCAACTGTTCCTCTTCCAATCTAGCTCTCTGCTATGGCCTGGGAGAGCAGTGGAAGATGGCCTAAGTCCTTGAGCCCCACATAGTGGGAGACCTGGAGAAGCTCCTCGCTCCTGGCTTTGGATTGGCCCAGCTCTAGTCATTACAGCCATTTGGGGAGTGAACCAGCAGATGGAAGATATCTCTCTCTGTCTCTCTCTTTCTGTAACTGCCTTTCAAATAAATAAATTAAA
The DNA here is from genome assembly GCF_051225735.1 of Oryctolagus cuniculus. Classification (NCBI taxonomy): domain Eukaryota; kingdom Metazoa; phylum Chordata; class Mammalia; order Lagomorpha; family Leporidae; genus Oryctolagus; species Oryctolagus cuniculus. Next base: position 83,028,833 of record NC_142880.1, read on the forward strand.
AAAAAAAAAAAGATGGTTGGTTTGGTTGGTTCATTTGTTCAGTTGTTCATTGCTTTCAACCATTCATATACTGTTTACTTTTTAAAAAAGTTTTTGAAATGCATTCAGATTTTTCCCAAGATTTTTTTTAAGATTTATTTTTTATTTATTTGAAGAGCAGAGTTAGAGAGAGAGAGAGGGAGAGACAGAAAGAGATGTCTTCTGTCTACCAATTCACTCCCCAAATGGCTGCCACAGTGGGGGCTGGGCCAGGATGAAGCCAGGAACCAGGAGCTTCATTCAGGTCTCCAGCGTGGGTGAGGGGCTCGTGCACTTGTGCTGTCTTCTGCTACTTCCCAGGAACATTAGCAGGGAGCTGGATCATAAGTGGACCAGCTGGGACTTGAACTGGTGCCTATATGGGATGCTGGAGTTGCAGGTGGTGGCTTGACCCTCTGTGTCACTATGCGGGCCCATATATGCTTACTTTTTATTTTTTTATAAGATTTTTATTTTTTTGAAAGAGTTAGTTACACACAGAGAGAAGGAGAGGCAGAGAGAGAAAAAGGTCTTTCATCTGCTGGGTCACTCCTCAAATGGCCACAATGGCTGGAGCTGTGCTGATCTGAAGCCAGGAGCTTCTTCCAGGTCTTCCCATGCGGGTATGTGGGTCCAAGGACTTGGGCCATCTTCTACTGTTTTCCCAGGCCATAGCAGAGAGCTGGATTAGAAGTGGAGCAGCTGGGACTTGAACTGGCACTCAAATGGGATGCTGACACTGCAGGTGGCAGTTTTACCCACTATGCCACAGTGCCGGGCCCTTTACTGTTTAGTTTTATGTATTATTTTTTTTTCTTGTAGATAGTTCTGTTTTTACTGTGATACAATTCCTATTTTTCCAGAAAAACTACTGGTGTTTGACCTCTTTCTATATAATCCCTTCTAAAAGTATATCCTAGGCTTGAAATTATAGTTTACATTATTGCTTTGTTTGGTCTTTCATTACATTGCAGAAACTTTGTTATATCCTTTTTTTAAGAAAGCTTTTATATAATAAATATAAATTTCATAAGTACAGCATTTGGATTATAGTAGTTCTTCCCTCCATACCTGCTCTCCCACCCCCATTCCCATCCCACCTCCTACTCCTTCTCCCATCCCATTCTTCATTAAGATTCATTTTTAATTATCTTTATATACAGATGATCAACAGTATACTAAGTAAAGATTTCAACAGTTTGCACCCACACAGACACATAAAGTAGAAAGTGCCTTTTGAAAACTAATTTTACTGTTAATTCTCATAGTACAACTCATTAAGGACAGAGGTCCTACATGGGGAACAAGTGCACAGTGACTCCTGTTGTTGATTTAACAACTGACACTCTTATTTATGACGTCAGTGATCACCCGAGGCTCTTGTCATGAGCTGCCAAGGCTATGGAAGCCTCTTGAGTCCACAAACACCGACGTTATTTAGACAGAACCATAATCAAAGTGGGAGTTCTCGTCTCCCTTCAGAGAAAGGTACCTCCTCCTTTGATGGCCCTTTTTTTCCAATGGAGTCTCACTCACAGAGATCTTTTATGTAGGTCATTTTTTGTAACAGTGTTTTGGCCTTCCATGCCTGAAATGCTCTCATGGGCTTTTTAGCCAGATCTGAATGCCTTAAGGGCTGATTCTGAGGCCAGAGTGCTATTTAGGGCATTTGTCATTCTATGAGTCTGCTGTGTGGCCTGCTTCCCATGTTGGATCATTCTCTCCTTTTTAATTCTATCTATTATTATTGGCAGACACTTGGTCTTATTTATGTGATCCCTTTGACACTTATTCCTGTCTTTATGATCAGTTAGGAACTTAAACCGATCACTTTAACTAGTAAGGTGGCATTGGTACCTGCCAACTTAATGGGATTTGGAGTCCTATGGCTAGTTTTTTTTGCTATATTCTTAACACTGGTAGGTGATGGCATAAGACACAGTTTTTGCCTTAACAGGTTATGATTCTTTGTAGATGAGACACAATGAACAAGGAGATATTTGTAGCACGGAGGAAAGAGTATTTTGCTGTCTAGTTCTGTTAAAGATGTCTATAACGGGCAAGCATTTAGTGCAGTGGTTAAGATGCTACTTGGGCTCTCTGGCCTCAGAATCAGCCCTTTAAGACATTCGGATCTGGCCCATGAGAGTATTTCAGGCGTGGAAAGCCAAGACACTGTGGCAAAAAATGACCTAAATGAAAGATCTCTGTGAATGGGATCCCAATGGAAAGAAGGGGCCATCGTGGCCCGGCACCGTGGCTCACTTGGTTAATCCTCTGCCTGTGGCGCCGGCATCCCATATGGGCGCCGGGTTCTAGTCCCAGCTGCTCCTTTTTCAGTCCAGCTCTCTGCTGTGGCCCGGGAGGGCAGTGGAGGATGGCCCAAGTGCTTGGGTGCCTGCACCCGCATGGGAGACCAGGAGGAAGCACCTGGCTCCTGGCTTCGGATCGGCACAGCGCCGGCTGTAGTGGCCATTTGGGGGGTGAACCAATGGAAGGAAGACCTTTCTCTCTCTCTCTCACTGTCTGTAACTCTACCTGTCATTTGCTCCCCATGTCCTTAATGTGCTGTACTATGAGAATTAACGGTAAAACTAGTCTTCAAGGAGCACTTTCTACTTTATGTGCCCATGTGGGTGCAAACTGTTGAAATCTTTACTTAGTATACTGTTGATTTTAGTATACTGATTTAGTATACTGATTTAGTATACTGTTGATTTTCTGTATATAAAGATAATTAAAAATGAATCTTAACAATGGGGTGGGAGAGGGAATAGGAGACGGTATGGTTTGCGGGTGGGAGGGTGGGTATGGGGGGGAGAACTGCTATAATCCAAAAGTTGTGCTATTGTACTTTCAAAATTTATATTCATTAAATAAACATTTTCTATATAAAAAAAAGATACTGCTTGGGATTCCTCAATCCCATACAGGAAGCCTGATTCTAGTCTTCGCTCTGCTTCTAATTCCAGCTTCCTGTTAATGTGCACCCTGGGAGATTAGTAGATGATGGCTATGTACTTGGGTCCCTGCCACCTGTGTGGGAGACCTTGTTTGAGCTTTGACTCTGGCCTAACCCCTGCTGTTGTGGTTATTTGGGGAATGAACCAGCAAATGGAGGATTTCTGTCTCTTCTCTTTGTCCCTGCCTTTTAAATAAAACAAAAATTCCAGAGTAGGTAATGTCTGCAATGAACAGTGATGTTAGTAATTTCTGTTAGCAATAGTTTTAGCAAACATACATAAAAATAGACACAATTATAATGAACCCCCATCCACCCTTCACCCAGCTTTAACAGTTGCCACACTTACTTATTTTACCTCTTACCTACTTGTTTAATTACATTGCTGGAAGATCTAGAAGCTTGGTCAGATTTCACTTTTTTTTTTTTTTTTTTTTGCAAATGAAAGTAAAGACTATTGCTAACAACCATAAATTTGTTTTCCTTTTATATAGTAGGGTGTACTGTAGATTATATGTGATGCTTAAAGCTGATAGTTCGTAAATTTTTTGATTAGTTTGACATTTTCTCCCAGACTGCTTAATATCTTAAATTACTGTCTTTGTAAACACTAAATAGTAAGAGTATTAAGTGCCTCACAGAGATGTATCCAGTTAAAAGTGTTGTCTGATTACCAGACGCGCATTGCCCTGAGTGAGATGTTTCTTAGTGAACATTGTCATTATAGATCCAAATACTATTATAAAACTGTTGCTTATTTACTCCTGCTATTGAAGATCACGTTTGTAAGCTTTCCTTCCTGAACTTTCTGATGAGATTGCAATTATTAGCCACATTCTATTCTTAAGTATAAAATTATATATTTGAGATGCAGAGAGAGACAGAGCTCCCTTCTGCTTATTCACTCCTCAAATGCCTACAACTGCTGGAGCTGGACCAGGCTAACACTGGGAGTTGGGAACTCAGTCCATGTCACCCATGAGGGTGGCAGGCGCCCAGTTTCTTGAGCAGTCACTGCTGCCCCTCCATGTCTGTGTTGGCAAGAAGTTAGAGTCAGGAGCCAAAGCTGGGAGTGAAACCAGGCACCCTGTTGGGGAATGTGGGTATCTTAACCACTAGGCTAAATACCTGTTCCTGCCATGATTTCTTGGTATGTGTTAATAAGAGAAGTATCTGATTTGCAGCTCTTGAGAAGTTGGGATATATTAGGAGTAAGAAAGAGATATTTAGTTCCTGTGGAAATATAGAGCAATTATAAAATGAAATTTGTTGTCCTTTAAAAAGTTTTTTCTATCATTAGTGTAAAATATGTAAACTGTAAGAATGATAACCCCTCATACTACCTTTAACACAGTTACTGTTTATTGCCAAATAATCCCATAATACCAAATCTTTTCCGCTTGTCACATGATGATATTTGAGTTTGTGTATTATGAATAACGGTGCTGTGAACATATGTGTACAAATTTCTCTTAGATCTATACCTAGAGGAGGAATTGCTGAGTAGTATGGTATCTTTGTCTAATTTTGTGGAAGTCAGACTTTTCCAAAATGGCTGTACCATTTTACATTCCCACCAGTAATGCATAATGGTTTCCAGCTTTTCCTTTTCACTGATTCCTCTTATTGTCACTTTCTTTTTTAAAAGATTTACTTTGTTTATTTGAAAGGCTGAGTTAGAGAGAGAGGGAGAGGGAGAGACAGAGAAAGAGATTTTCATCTGCTGGTTTACTCCTTAAACAGCCGCAACAGCAGTTCTGTGCCAGGCTGACATCAGGAGTCCTATACTCCTTCCTGGTCTCCTATGAGGGTACAGGGGCCCAAGCACTTGGGCCATTTGCCACTACGTTAGCAGGGAGCTGGGTTGGAAGTGGAGCAGCAGGGACTCAAGCCAGCACTCCCATATGGGATGCCGGCCTTGCAAGTAGCAGCTCAATCTGTTAGGCCAGAATGCTGGCCCCTTATGGCTGATTATAGCCATGTTAAAGATGTTGAGCATCTTTTCCTAGTGACCATTTCTACATTTTTTTTATCTAACTATTCAAATCCTTTGTCTTTTTAAAAACTGGACTATTTATGTTTATATTTTTGGTTTATGCAATTTATTTTTTTTATTTTTTTTTATTTTTTGACAGGCAGAGTGAACAGTGAGAGAGAGAGACAGAGAGAAAGGTCTTCCTTTGCCGTTGGTTCACCCTCCAATGGCCGCCGCGGCCGGCGCGCTGCGGCCGGCGCACTGCACTGATCCGATGGCAGGAGCCAGGAGCCAGGTGCTTTTCCTGGTCTCCCATGGGCCCAAGCACCTGGGCCATCCTCCACTGCACTCCCTGGCCACAGCAGAGAGCTGGCCTGGAAGAGGGGCAACCGGGACAGAATCCGGCGCCCTGACCGGGACTAGAACCCGGTGTGCCGGCGCCGCTAGGCGGAGGATTAGCCTAGTGAGCCACGGCGCCGGCAATTTTTTTATATTCTGAATACCATTCCCTTATCAGATATGTGATTTGCCAAATATTTCCTCTCATTCTCTTGTTTTTTTTTTTTTTTTTTTTACTTTTATGATGGTAGAATTTGATGACTTTAAAAAATATTTTTATATATTTATTTGAAAGGTAGAGTTATAGACAGAGGGAGAGACAGAGAGAAAGGTCTTCCATCCTTTGGTTCACTCCCCAGTGGCCTCAACTGCCGGAACTGAACCGATCCAAAGCCAGGAGCTTCTTCCAGGTCTCCTACATGGGTGCAAGGGCCCAACTGCTTGGGTCATCTTCTACTGCTTTTCTATATAAGAAGAGAGCTGGATTGGAAGAGGAGCAGCTGGGACACAAACTGGTGTCCATAGGCGATTTGGTGCCTCAGATGGAGGCTTAGCCTACTGCTTCACAGTGCCAGCCCCAATTTGAAGAAATTTTTAATTTGATGAATTCATGCTTTTTTTTTTTCATCTTTAATCACGTTTACTTTTGGAATTATATTTGAGAAATCTTGCTTAATTCAAAGTCAATGAAGATTTACTCCTAGATTTTCTTCTAAGAGTTTAAAAGTGGTTTTATTATTATTACTATTATTTTTTTTTAGAATTATTCAATTTGAAAGGCGGAGTTACAGGGGCAGAGGCAGAGAGAGAGGTCTTCCATTCACTGGTTCACTCCCCGAGTGGCCACAACAGCCAGAGCTGGGCCGATGTGAAGCCAGAGGAGCCTGGAGCTTCTTCCAGGTCTGTGCTAGGCTGACACCAGAGTCCCTGGCTCCTTCCTGGTCTCCCGTGTAGATTCAGGGACTCAAGGACTTGGGTCATCTTCTACTGCTTTCCCAGGCCATAGCAGAGAGCTGGATTGAAAGTGGAGCAGCTGGGACTCAAACTGGTGCCCATTTGGGATGCCAACACTGCAAGCAGGCGGCTTTAACTGCTATGCCATAGTGCCGGCCCAGAGAACCCTGTGTTCTTGACCCTAACCTTTCTGGAGTCACACTGTGGCTTAGGACTGGGTTTATGGCTCAAATACACAGATTCCTGCTGTTTTTATCAAGATTTAGTAGTATGTCTTGCATGGCTGTTTTCTGTTTGCCCTTAAGTTACCTTCTAGACACTTTGGTCACTTTTTATAATTTTCAACAGTTAGTATTGTTTCAATGAGAGGAGTATGTGGAGCTCTCATGCCACCTTTCTGAACGTGTTTTTTTCTCCTCTGTTTCTTTTAGATCAGAGGTCAGGGAAAGAATTTAATTAGATTAAGGTAGAGCATTTTTGGTGTTTTGAGGGTGAGATTTAGACTTATTACCTCCCATCAGAAGGCATGTAAGGTCGTGTGTGTGTGTGTGTGTATGTATGTGTAGATTCATGTGTTTATTTGGAAGACACACCGAGAGAGACATCTTCCATCTACTGTTTCATTCCCCAAATGGCCACCATCAGCTGGTGCTGGGTCAGGCTGAAGCCAGGAGCCAGGAACTCCATCTAGATCTCCTGTGTGGGTGGCAGGAACTCAAGTAGTTGAGCCAAATGTCTGCTGCTTCCCAGGTGCATCAGTAAGACGCTGGATTGGAAATAGAGTATCCTGGACTCAGACTGATACTCCTGTATGGGATGCCTGTATCCCTGGCTGTGGTTTATCCCACTGGGCCACAGTGCCAGAAAATTGTGGTGTTGTTGATACAAATTTTGCTCTTGTGGTTAAACTAGTGACTGATAGATTCCTTCATGCTAAAGAATTCTTGGTTTCTTCCTTATACAGTATTAGCATGTAATCTCAGGGATTATACTTGGGCACACTGGAACATTCCACTCCCCAACAACTGTCCTTTCCCTTAATGGTTTAGCACTGTGATCCTTCCCTGAATAATTTCACTGCGGGAACTATTTTGATTTTTAAGTCCTCTTCAACCTTTACTATAGTTGTGTACCTCTTTTTCTAAATCAGTCCACCTACTGCTTTCGTGTCATTGACTTGATGAGGTTATTCTTTCTGTGCAGTACTCTAAAACTAGGGACAAACAGTGCAGTAGTCTAAAAAAATTGTCATGGCTGAAATGAAAGTCACTGTGGATCTGGAGAGCCTGTCTTTTGGTGGCAGCCAGATGTGCTGTGTTTTCTCTTGTTAGTTTCTTTCAATGAAAAATCATGTGTTCCTAACTGAAGGTAAATTTGGACTTTGAATTTTTATCCTTAGATGAGCCACTCATATTGTTTCTGTGGGAGAAATGCACTCTGAGTTCTAATTGGCATGCTATAAACTTATTTTCCACAAGTTAAGAATACTACTCCCTGCCTTCTACCCCAGTAACCTGCAGAAATTGAGTACATAACAGGAACTCTTTTGACGTTTATTGTCTTAACATCTGTTGTAGTGCCTGCCACAAAATTGGTGCTCCAAAATGTATAAACTGTACTTTTCCTCCCAGACTGTATCAATTTTTTGGGAGCAAGGATAAAATCAAGAGGGGGAGGGAACATGAAACATGAGGGAAATGAAGAGGACCTGAATGGCACAGGGTGCTGCAGAAGGGAGGTGAGAAATGGAAACTCTGGTAGCTTCCTTTATAACAACAGGTGGATGGAGCAGGTAAATGGGACACGAAGATAATAGTATGTAGCCTTAAGGGTTGCTTTGCTGTAAGGGTTCAGAGAGAAGAAATGTGGGTATATGTTAGCTCTTTGCAGTCTTTCCTCTTGGGGAAAATTGCCATGGGGTTTGATTATTTTATAAGTAGTAGTCCAAAACAGAGTGTGGCTTTTTTTCTTGTTTTTTTTTTTTTTTTTTTTTCATTTGGGTGGTAGTGGTGGGGGGGCAGTAAGGGTTGGTTGGGATTCAGCCACTCTATTTGTGTGCATATATTAATATATTCTTCCTACCCTAGGACTTTTTCCACATCTCTATAAAAAAGTCCAGATACTTTATTTTGCCCTTCAATTCCTAAATGATCTATTCTTGCTATTTCTGTACTTCATCTTGTTCTACTTTGCCCATTCCTCTAAGTCATACCGCCTTTCTGGAATCCATTTCTAATCATAAAGCCTTTTATAAAAAGCTGTTTTCCTTGTCTAGAACTTTGCCTTCAGACTTTTGCGTGACTTGTCCTAGAAATATCACTTCAGAGAATTTTTTCTGGAACATCCAATCTGAAGTAACACATTCAGTTGCAGTCAGTCGGTTTGAAGTACTTTACTGATTATCCTCCTTTATTCAGCAGATATTTAAACAGGTATTTTATAAATATTATAATATTCTAACATTAATAATGTAATTATAGTATTATATTATAAATATTTATATCATTATTTATTAAGAGGTAATGTCAAATGATAGAACAAGATGGCTGCTGCATATGCCAAGATTTAACTCAATTGTAACAGATTTCATCTTGGGTCTTTTATTTTTTTTAAGATTTATTTATTTATTTGAAAGTCAGAGTTATACACAGAGAGAAGGAGAGACAAAGAGAGAGAGAGAAGTCTTCCCTTTTTTATTTTTTATTTTTGGACAGGGAGAGTTAGACAGAAAGAGACAGAGAGAGAGAGACAGAGAGAAAGGTCTTTTTCTTTTGGTTCACCCCCCTACAAGCGGCCGCTACAGCCAGTGTTGCGGCTGGCGCACTGCGCTGATCTGAAGCCAGGAGCCAGGTGCTTCCTCCTGGTCTCCCATGTGGGTACAGGGCCCAAGCACTTGGGCCATCCTCCACTGCCTTCCCGGGCCACAGCAGAGAGCTGGACTGGAAGAGGAGCAACTGGGACAGAATCTGGTGCCCCAACTGGGACTAGAACCTGGGGTGCCGGCGCCGCAGGTGCAGGCGGAGGATTAGCCTAGTGAGTTGCAGCTCCGGCTGTGAGAGAAGTCTTCCATCCGCTGATTTACTCCCCAGATGGCTGCAACGGCCGGAGCTGGGCCGATCAGAAGCCAAGGACTGGAACTTCTTCTGGGTTTCCCATCTGGTTGCAGGGGACCATCTTCCACTGCTTTCCCAGGGTATAGCAGAGAGCTGGATCGGAAGTGGAACAGCCTGCTTTGGTCTTCAAGTTCAAGCTCCACTACTTGTTAGCAAGGTGAAGGATATGTTGGTTGAATTTTCTACTTAAATGGGGATAATAGTGCCTGCCACAACCGGATTCTTTTTTTTTTAAAGGCTTTTTTTTCTTTTAAGATTTATTTATTGGGGCAGGCTCACTTGGTTAATCCTCCACCTGTGGCACCGGCATCCCATATGGGCGCTGGGTTTTAGTCCTGGTTGCTCCTCTTCCAGTCCAGCTCTCTGCTGTGGCCCGGGAAGGCAGTGGAGGATTGCTCAAGTGCTTGGGCCCCTGCACCCACATAGGAGACAAAGAAGAGGCACCTGGCTCCTGGCTTCGGATTGGTGCAGTTCTGGCTGTAGAGGCCATTTGGGGGGTGAACCAATGGAAGGAAGACCTTTCTCTCTGTCTCTCTCATTGTCTAACTCTGTCTGTCAAATAAAAAAGAAAAGATTTATTTATTTACTTGAAAGTCATAGTTACACAGAGAGAGGAGGGGAAGAGGGAGAGAGAGAGAGCGATCTTCCATCCGCTGGTTCACTCCCCAGTTGGCTGCAACGGCGGAGCTGCAACAGTCAGAAGCCAGGAGTCAGGAGCTTCTTCCAGGTCTCCCACGTGGGTGCTGGGGCCCAAGGACTTGGTCTGTCTTCTACTGCATTCCCAGACCATACCAGACAGCTGGATTGGAAGTAGAGCAGCTGGGACTCGAACTGGCGCCCATATGGGATGCTGGCACTACAGGTGATGGCTTTACCTGCTACGCCACAGCACTAGTCCCTCACAATAGGATTCTTATTTGGAATAGCTAAATGAAGCACTTAGCACAATCTGGTTATATAACACATGTTTGGATATTAGTGTTTTTTTTTTTTTTTAATTTTTAACTTTTTATTTTAGCTGGCTGTATTTGCACTGATTGGGAGAGAATCAATATTTTTTTGCTGTTTATGCCCTGAATGATTTCCTTGTTAGAACAGTTCAACTGCAAATCGGTGTTGGCTGATCCTCCTTTTAGAGGCATGTAAAATTTGTCATCGACCACACTAGCAGTTGACCGGGACTTTCACATATGATAGTTTTAGATCTGTTAACGTTGCATGTCTTAAACTTCGGCAGTTAAACACTTGACCTAGAGAACTTACCAAAGCGCAGATTTTGCCCCAGTGCCCCTCACTTCCTGCCCCTGTTCTCATGGATGGGTTTGAAGAGAGGATTCAAAGTTTGTTTTTATGAGGATTCCAGGTGGTGCTGGTAAGGAGGGCTTTTCTTTTCTTTTCTTTTAAAAAAAGATTTATTTTATTTATTTGAAAGACAGAGTTACAGAGAGGTCTTCCATCCACTGGTTCACTCCCCAGATGGCCGCAATGGCCACAGCTGCGCCAATCTGAAGCCAGGAGCTTCTTGTGAGTTCCCCATGTGGGTGCAGGGGCCCAAGGACTTGGGCCATCTTTACTGCTTTTCCAGGCCACAGCAGAGAGCTGGATCGGAAGAGGAGCAGCCGGGACTAGAAACGGCACCCACATGGGATGCCAGCGCTTCAGGCCAGGGTGTTAAACCGCTGTGCCATAGCGCCGGCCCTGAGGAGGGCTCCTCTAGACATGTGGCAGCCACTGCCACAGTGGTTTCTGAAATGAGATATGCTCTAAGTGTAAACTGGACACAGGATTTTGGAGTTTTAATATAAAAACATATGGAAAATATCTCTTAGTATTTTAAAAGTGTTGATTGCATGTTAAAATGTTAACATTTTGGAAATATTAAATATATTAGGCTGGCATTGTTATATGGTGGGTAAAGCTTTTGCCTACAACACTGACATCCCGTGTGGGCACTGGTTGTGTCCCAACTGTTCCACCTCTGATCCAGCTCCCTGCCAATGCCTTGGGAGTAGCAGTGGAAGATGGCCCTAGTATTTGGTCCCCTGCTACTCACCTGGGAGCTCCTGGCTCCTAGCTTTAGCCTGACCCAGTCTCAGCTGTTGCAAGAGTGAACCAATGGATGAAGATATCTCTCTCTCTCTCTGAAACTCTGACTTTCAAATAAATAAATAATCTTTTTTTTTTTAAAAAACAAATTGAGGGTCTCTCTCTCTCTCTCTCTCTCTCTCACACTCTCTCTCTCTCTCTCTCTCTCTGATTTTTATTTGGGAGGCAGAGAGAAAGGTCATCCATCCTCTGGTTCACTCCTCAGGTGGTCACAATGGCCGAGCTTGGCTGATCTGAAGCCAGGAGTCAGGGGCTTCTTCCAGGTCTCTCATATGGCTGAGGGGCCATAGTGCTTGGGCCATCTTCCACTGCCTTCCCAGGCCATAGACAGAAAATTGTATCAGAAGAGTAGCAGCTGGGACATGAACCAGTGTCCATATGGGATGCTGATGCTGCAGGTGGAGGCTTAGCCTCCTATTACCACAGCATAGGCCCCAGTAAATCTTTTAAAAAGTTAAATATAGCATAATTGTCTTCTGTTTCTTTTTACTACCTAACTGGCTACTAGAAAATGTAAAATGACATCCATGACTTGCTTTTATAGCATACATTTAAAAAAATAGATTTATTTATTTATTTGAATGGTAGAGTTATTTATTTGAGAGTTAGAGAGACAGAAAGGTCTTCCATCTGTTGGTTCACTCCCTGAACATCTGCAATGGCCCAGCTGAGCTGATCTGAAGCCAGGCGCTTACTTCAGGTCTCCCACATGGTTGCAGGGGCTAAAGCCCTTGGGCCGCCTTCTACTGCTTTCCCAGGCCATATCAGAGAGCTGGATCAGAAGAGGAGCAGCCAGGACATGAACCAGCGCCCATAGGTTATACTGGTGCTGCAGGCAGAGGCTTAGCCTATTGAACCACAGTGCCAGCTCCCAGCATACATTACATTTCAGCTAGAGAGAGAAACATACTACCTTTAAATAATTTTTTTGAGAGGCAGAGAAAGAGAGAGCAAGAGTTCTTTCATCTACTTTTTTGCTCCCCAAATGCCTGCAAGAGCCAGGGCTGAGCCAGGTTGAAGCCAGGAGCCCATAGCTCCATCTGGGTATCTCATATGGGTTACAGGGATCCAAGTAGTTGAGCCATCGCCTGCTGTCTCCCAGGATGTGTGGGGAGCAACCCGGACTGGACTGAGTTACTGGAATTAAGACTTATTCTATGCATCTGCTCTCCCACAATATGGCGCTGAGAAGGGAAACAGCTTCTACACAGCTGCCTCCAGTTCAACCAATAAACTGTAGGACCTGCTCCTGATTGGAGGAGAGCAGTGTACTCGGCGTGTGGGTAGCAGAGTTGGGATTGGCAGAGGAGGACTATAAAGGAGGAGAGAGACGGCATGCACCAGGAACATCTAAGGGGAACATCCGAAGGAACACCTGTGCAGCCCCCGAGAGAGCCGGCCGGCGGTGTGCCGCTCCCCTGCGGAAGTGGGGAATGTGGCCAGGGGGAACTGCCCTTCCACGGAGGTGGAAGGGATAGTAGCCAACCCGGGAAGAACCAGCAGCAAACCCGGGGAGGGCCGAGCAGACGAAAGAACAGCGCAGGGTCCTGTGTCGTTCCTCCACGAAGAGGGGGAGCGACATAATGGTGCCGTGACTCGGATATGAAGCCTAGGCAGGGTTTAGTGTCGTTCCTCCATGAAGAGGGGGAGCGACAGGATGCACATTAGCAAGAAGCTGGAATCTGGAGGACAGCCAGAACTTGAACCAGAGCACTCGATACAGAATATGGATGTCCGAGTGGCCTGGTAACTGGAGGCCAATTGCCCACCCCATTTTTAAAACAGAAGACAGTTATGCTCAGAATCTTGGGCAGCAAGGGTGTTTAATCAGGATTTAAGAAGTTTGGGTTTTATGTACTCCTAATCCTAATTTCCTCTTGTCTTCTGTTTGTGAAACAGTGAAAGACAGTTTTCTTTACGAATAAATTGAAATAAGTGAAAGTGATTTGAATTATAAGTAAGAATTTGGATAGTATATGGAAGTCAGGCAGAAACATGAAGGTGAAGGTGAATGATTAAAGTATAGGAGTAACTTGTGCTTGGCTTTGGCAGCACATACACTAAAATGATAGAGAAGATAAGGATTTTTCTGTGAGTTGAGGTACTTATACAGAATATAAAAAAAATTACTGTATATGAGTGAAATTGACATCTTTTGATTTGCTTATAGCCCTTGTCTCTATTCCTGCTGAATAGTGGTCTTTTTACTTTCATTTTGTTGAACTATTTATTTAATGGAATATTAAGCTTTTGATTATAAAATAAATTAAAAATATATCCTCTCATAAAGGAAGGAAGGGAAATATCATATTCTTGGAATTGTATCCATGGACTACATTAAATTTGTTATCTTTATATTAATAAAGAATGTACATAAAAAATACAGGAGTGAGGTTGGCATTGTGGCATAGTGGAGACCACTGCTTGTAACACTCCTGGCATCCCATATGGGCACTGGTTTGAGTCCTGACTGCTTCACTTCTGTTCCAGTTCCCTGCTAATAGCCTGGGAAAAGCTGGAAGATGGCCCCAGTGTTTGCTTCCTGGCCACCCTCTTGGGAGACCGGATGAACTGGCCCCTGGATTCGGCCTGGTCCAATGCTGGCTGTTGCAGCCATTTGGGGAGTAAACCAGTGGATGGAAGATTTCTCTTCTCTCCTTCTCCTTCTCCCTCTGTATTTCTGACTTTCAAATAAATAAATAAAATCTTAAGAATGAAGTATTTTGTCCTCCAATTATGTTACTGTCAATGTTTTACTATGTGAAATGTGTATTCAAGTACATTAACTTCTCCTTGCCAGGTTTCCATGGATCTTAATAGTGCCAGCACTGTTGTTCTTCAGGTCTTAACACAGGCCACCAGTCAGGATACTGCTGTGTTAAAACCAGCTGAGGAGCAGTTGAAACAGTGGGAGACACAGCCAGGTTTCTATTCAGTGTTGCTGGTAAGTTGTTCTATAATAAGTTTACTTTTATTTTTAATAAAATAAGACATTTTAATTTAAAAAAAGTGGTTTTATTTGTGGTTGACTTTAATGTCTGGCTGGCACTACCACTTTCCTTTTCATATAAATTAATATCCCTAAATTAAGGGATAGCCGTTTCAGGATGTTTAAAAATATTTGCTGGTAGAAGTTTAAATAATCTAGCAGGTTACTTGTGGTATCTGCTGAGAGGGCAATATTGACAGTTTTCAATTTTAGCACTTGAATGTTGACATCAGAACTACAGGTAGTACCCTCGAATATTTTGTCTTCAGCCTACTCTGATTAGTTTATATGGCCGGAAATGTTTAGATCCATGCATGACAGTGTCAGAGTGAAGTATAGCATACTTAGTGTATTTCACTTAAGAATGTTTTAATTTTTCACTTAATTTCATTTTCTTGACACATCTGATCTTTTCCTGGGTGTTATGGGAAATAGTATCATAACAATGTCTGCTTTAACAAAACTTTTCTTGGAGTTTCAATATTTTGGTTAATCAACATTATTTTCTTAGTGCTAGAGTGAAAAAAGTCTTTTATTTGAAGATTTAATTGTTTGAAAGGCACAGTTACAGAGAGAAAGGGAAAGACAGAGATCCTCCCTCCACTGATTCATTCTCCACATGACCACAATGGTTAAGGCCGGGCCAGGCCGAAGCTGGGAGCCTGGGACTCTACCAGGGTCTCCCACTGCTTTCCCAGGTGCATTAGTAGAGAATTGAATCAGAAATGAAGCAGATGGGACTGAAACTGGCACCCATATGGGATGTCTGCATTGCAGGTGGCGACTTAATCCCATGAGCCATAATCCTGGCCTGAAAGAAGTCTTTTTGTGTTGAGGGCCTTTCCTATTCTTCTGAAAAATTGATAACTCTGATTAGTGTTTGAGTTTTAGTTTCTGGTCAAGGCAATGAGCCTGCCAGTTGGGTCAGAAACTAAGCTAGTGTTTGTGACTGGGTAACAATTCAGAACAAAATTGTTTACTGTATTTTTTTTTAAAGATTTACTAATTTTTTGAAAGTCAGTTACACAGAGAAAGAAGTAGAGACAGAGAGGGGGGGGTGTCTTCCAACTGCTGATTCATTCCTCAACTGGCTGCAATGGATGGAGCTGTGCTGATCCGAAGCCAGGAACCAGGAGCTTCTTTCAGGTCTCCCACATGGGTGCAGGGTCCCAAGGACTTAGGCCATCTTCTAGTGCTTTCCCAGGCCATAGCAGAGAGCTGGATTGGAAGTGGAGCAGCCGGGACTCGAACCACCACCCATATGGGATGCTGGCATGGCAGGCAGTGGCTTTACCCACTACGCCACAGTGCCGGCCCTATGTTTACTGTATTTTGTAATACAAAATAACCTATAGCAATTGCCATATATAACACAAACACACACACATACACACACACATATATAGTGTTTTTGGCTAAAAAGTGATTTGTTAAATTTAAGAAGATGCTAGTTATGACTGCAAGGAATTTAAATGTTTAGAAATTAAATGTTTAGAATCATGCAAATAAATAAATTTAAAAAAAGAAATCAAAGAGATATGGACGGCCTACACAAGTGCCTGTCATGGGTAGGGATGGGTCAGGCTGGAACCAAAAGTCATAAACTCTGCCTGTGTTTCCTGCATGGGTGGTAGGGATCCAAGTTTGAGCCATCACCTGCTGCTCCTCAGCGTATGCGTTAGCAGGAAGCTGAACTCAGAAGTGGATCTTGGACTTGAATGCAGGGACTCCAGTAGGGGATGCAGGCTTCTCAAGCGAACCACCAGGCCAAACACCTACCCGTGCATCTCATTTATTTTAGCCCTGGCTGTCCATTTTAATCTGGAGACTCCTAAATTTGTATACCCAATCTCAGGTTTCTGTTGCAGTCCTGTTGCTATGTGCAGTTCTTATGGAGTATTTGGGTTGACAACTGCATCGTGGCTTGGTTTCTCTGGTGTAACTGAGGCAGACTGAGGGAGAGACCCGCCAGCTTCCTCCGTATTCCTATTCATTCACCGTTTGCTCAGCAGATATTTAGGAGGTTTCTGCAAGAGCAGACTCCAGTTTAGTGCTGAAAGTAGACTTGTATCAAAGTTGAAGGTGACTAATGGTAAAAGAAGTGCATTATTTTTTTTTACAATGGAGACCCAGAAAAGGGGGCTCTGACTCAGTTGCCAGGAGTCTTAAGGAAGAAGTGAAAGTTACACAACTCTTAATGCAATCATTTTTGTATGTATATACGTGCTTATCTCAAAAAGAGATTTTGTTATACTTAATCTGTTTTTAATACTTAACACGTAAATATTTTTCCATACCCGGGAACATATTTCCCACCTAGGGTTGGTTTTTTTTTTTTTTATCATCTTTGAGGATTTGAGTTGTTTCTGGTCTGAGCTTTAGTGCAGTTTCAGGCAGTATTTACTGAGTACCTAACACGTTCCTATGTTTGTCATAAGCATCAGCTCTTCTAGGTAAGATTTTCTTACAAATGGCCGGCGCCGCGGCTCACTAGGCTAATCCTCCACCTAGCGGCGCCGGCACACCGGTTTCTAGTCCCGGTCGGGGCGCTGGATTCTGTCCCGGTTGCCCCTCTTCCAGGCCAGCTCTCTGCTGTGGCCAGGGAGTGCAGTGGAGGATGGCCCAGGTGCTTGGGCCCTGCACCCCATGGGAGACCAGGAGAAGCACCTGGCTCCTGCCATCGGATCAGCGCAGTGCGCCGGCCGTGGCGGCCATTGGAGTGTGAACCAACAGCAAAGGAAGACCTTTCTCTCTGTCTCTCTCTCTCACTGTCCACTCTGCCTGTCACACACACACACAAAAAAAAAGATTTTCTTACAAATAAATAAAACACATTCTCAATATTTGTAATGTTTTAAATTACAAAATATTAGTTTTACTATTTTCATTCTCCTGTATGTTTAAGCTTGACAGTAGGATTGTTTTCATGTTTGGACTAAAATTTTTAAAGGTATGAAGCAAAAGTAATTTTCCCCTTGATTATTAAGATTTTTGCAATTTAGCTTGTACAGTTATTTTTATGGTATCTTACTGTGCAAGATGGGGGCTATATGGAATACTGTTACTGTTGGGAGTAACAGTGAATAGGTTTGAATAATGGTCAGTTCTGAGTTGAAATTTTTATTCATATTCCACCTGTTTTTTTCTTAAGATTTATTTTTATTTATTTGAAAGAGTTACAGAGGTAGAGACAGAGAGAGAGAGAGTGGTCTTCCATCTGCTGGTTCACTCCCCAACTGCTGCAACGGTGGAGCTGAGCTGAGCTGAAGCCAGGAGCTAGGAGCTTCCTACAGATCTCCCACGTGGGTGCAGAGACCCAAAGATTTGGGCCATCCTCTGCTGCCTTCCCAGGTGCATTAGCAGTGAGCTGGATCGGAAGTGGAGCAGCTGGGACTCGAGCTGGTGCCCATAAGGGATGCCAGCACTGCAGGCCAGGCCTTTAATATACTAGGTGCCACTGTGCTGTCCTCCATCTGGTTTTTTATCACCCAAAAATGTTCTGCTGTCAAACTTGTTTGTAAGCATATTTGTTTTGATACGGACAATAGTGTTTGTAAGGGGTCTTTAAGAAATTCATGTAAAAGGGGTTATTATGAAACAACTATGTGTGGATGTCAAAAATTTTTAAATCAAAATAAACAGCTTTTAATTCAATTTTTCCATGAACTTTTTGAAGACCTTTATATTTTATAGCATGTGTAACCTAGGGGCTCTACTTCCTTTAACATCTTTGTGTACCCCATGGTGAGTCTGCTTTTTAAATTTATGGTATGGGACCGAGCATTGTGGCGTAGCAGGTTAAGCTGCTGCTTGCAGCCTCAGCATCCCAGATGGGTGCCGTTTTGAGTCCCAGCTGCTCCACTTCTGATCCAGCTCCCTGGTAATGTGCTTGGGAAGGCAGTGGAAGAAGGCCCAAGTGCTTGGGCCCCTGCACCCATGTGGGAGACCAGGAAGAAGTTCCTGGCTCCTGGCTTCAACCTGGCCCAGCCCTGGCTGTTGTAGCCAGTTGGGGAGTTAACTAGTGGATGGAAGACCTCTCTCTTCCTCTCTCAGTCTGCCTTTCAAATAAATAAAACCAACTTTTAAAAAAATAGAAATTTATAATGTGTTTGTTTTGTATATTGATAAAGATGATTTTCATTTGAAATAAAGTCAAGTTTGCTTGTTTCCAAGTTTACTTTTTGACTGGAGAAATTTTCAGAAATAACTAAAAGTAGGATAGTGTAATGAATCTCACTCCCATTGTCCATTACAGCACAGCTTAAACAATTAATAGACTACTGAGCAGGTACGCTTTCTTATTTGAATTGTAGAACTATATACATAATTTAGAAAGTAAGAATGTGACATATTAGTAAAATTTAAACAAAAACATTTAACTAAAATATCTATACATTTTTATAGGTAAGTACTAATTATACTTTTAACTTACTGTGTTTTGATTCTAATACTGTATATTTTATTTACAGCATATTTTTACAAACCACACTCTGGATATAAATGTTAGGTGGCTTGCTGTTCTGTATTTTAAACATGGAATCGATCGCTACTGGAGACGTGTAGCACCTCAGTAAGTTCTTTTGTGCCCCCCCCCCCCCCCCGTAACCCTTTTGAAATGCAAGATGGAAATGTACCTGTTAATATAAAAGAATATGTTACTGCTTACTTTGGCAGCACATACGTGCATTTCTTGAAACAATACAGGGAAAGTGCTGTAGTATGGTGCTTGTGCAAGGATGACATAGAATTTCGTGGGGAATCTGCACAGCATTTGATGTTTAGAAAGAAAAACAAAATAAAAAAAATTATATAGTTAATTACCAATCAACAGCTGTATTGTTTTTCTCCATGGTGTGTATGTGTATGTGTGTGTGTGTATGTGTTGTATGTGTGTGTATTTGTATGTCTTTTGTTGCCTGTTGGAAGGGTCTTGATGAGTGAATGAGTAATATTGAAATAGAAGGCCTTTTTTCCTTTAGTTTAGAACAAGTATATGGTTAATATTTTGAAAAAAGCCATGGAAAAGGAAATCCCAGGTCATTTCTGAATGAGCTGGGTTATAATTCCTGAGCCTTCTGCATTCATGCCTCTTTGGTGGAGTAGTTTGTATGCATTTGTAATCTCATTAGATTTGGTAGTAACTGCTTTGCAGTTATTAGCTACCAAAAGATATATATATATATATATATATATACACACACACACACACATACACACACACACATACATGTTGTGCAATTTTCTCATAGTATAATAATAGTTAATTACATGTTACATAATTGATGACAGGGTAGATAAGATCCTGGAATTTGAATAGTGAACTTTGCCAGAGAAGTAACATAATCTTTGTTCCCCAGAAGATGGCACTGTGGTTCTGCGAGTTCTTACATTCATAAAGCTTCAAAAAAAAAATCTTGAGAGAGTACTGTACAGTGTTTGTAAAAGATGTCTTTGATTAATAGTGGAAACAACTAGCATATTTCAAAGCTACATTTAGGGTACTTTAGTACAAAGCAAGCCCTTCTCATTTTATTTGTAGAATTATTGATAATTTTGGCAGAAATGAAGTAGTTAGTGATGAGAAATTGTACATTATTGAATTGTAAGAAATTGTCCAGCAGTACGCAGTACAAATTTTCCACTGCTCTGATCAATTCCATGTTTCTTAAAGTTCATTTCATTTTACTAATTACATGAAAAATATAGTTATAAATGATTTTTGAAGGAAGAGTAAATTATTATGAAGGGAAATCTGGATTAAGTTCCTGACTCCTGGCTTTAACTTTTCCCAAGCCTCAGCAGTTGTGGGCTCTTAAAATACTCTAAAAATTGTTATTATTTTAATTAAATGTTTTAAATTATACTTTTTTAAAAGATTTATTTATTTGAAAGAGTTACATAGAGAGAGAATGAGAGGCAGAGAGAGAGAGAGAGAGAGGTCTTCCATCCACTGAGAGAGAGAGAGAGAGAGAGAGAGAGAGTGAGAGTGTGTGTGTGTGTGTGTGTGTGTGTGAGTCTTCCATCACTCCCCAAATGGTTGCAGTGGCCAGAGCTGGGTCGATCCGAAGCCGAGAGCCAGGGGCCGGGAGTCAGGAGCTTCTTACGGGTTTCCCATGTGGATGCAGGGCCCCAAGGACTTGGGCCGTCTTCTACTGCTTTCCCAGGCCATAACAGAAAGCTGGATTGGAAGTGGTGCAACTAGGACCCAAACCTGCACTGCAGGCTGTGGCTTTACCTGCTTTGCCACAGTGCCGGCCCCAGATTATGCTTTTAAATAAAGAGTTATAAGCTGGAATATAGTTTAAATTTGAATAATTAATGGATAAATCGTCATATTAGGTAGTTAAATCTCAGATACTGAGCTTTCTCTTTTAGTATATATGGTGTTAAAAGCTGGAAAGAAGGTGAATGTACTTAGAAAGGAAGTATGGATGGCAGGTTACTAATGGAATTTAATTTATGTTTGAGATACTTAAAAATCTTCTTGGTTCTTACTTAAATTTTAACTTACATAGTTCTTGCTTTACCATTGTTTTCATAGGATGTGAATTAGCTAACTTAAGCTTCCATCATTATTATGTAAGATACAGTTTAACTGTGTGCTAAATAATTAGATTCTGTATAGTTTCTCCTTGAAATGGATTTGTCTAATGATAACATGCATAAAATCAAAGGTAGAATGTTAACTTGCTAAATTGTGAAAGGCATGCGTTTTCTTTATATTAGTGACTTGTTTCTTTAACATGTATATATTTATATATATCTCTTGGTAGCTAATCGTTATTGTTTTTTTAAATACACCTGCTTTTCTCCTTGTATTTATTTTTTTCCCTGAAAGAAACCTTTTATTTAATGAGTACAGATTTCGTAAGTACAGCTTAAGAAATATAGTGATTCTTACCACCATATTTACCCTCTCACCCCCACTCCCACCCCACCTCCTCCTCCTCCCTGTCCTATTCCCAATCTCATTCTCCATTAAGATTCATTTTCAATTAACTTTATACACAGAAGACTGACTCGATACTAAGTAAAGATTTCAACAATTTGCACACAAGCACACACACACAGACAAACTGTTTAGCAACAACTTTTATAGTTAATTCTCATAATACAACTAATTGAGGACAGAGGTCCTGCATGGGAAGTGCACAGTGACTCCTGTCGTTAATTTAACAATTAACACTCTTATGTATGATGTCAGTGATCACCTGAGGCTTCTTTGAATTTATAGTCTCTGTCAGTATTTATATAAGGCCATAAGCAAAGTGGAAGTTCTCTCCTCGCTTCCGAGAAAAGTACATCCTTATTTATTTATTTTTTTTAAGATTTCTTTTTTTCTTTATTTGAAAGTCAGAGTTACAAAGAGAGAGAAGGAGAGGCAGAGAGAGAGAGAGGTCTTCCATCTGTTGTTTTATTACACAATTGGCCACAATGGCTGGAGCTGGGCCAATCTGAAGCCAGGAGCAAGGAACTTCTTCTGGGTCTCCCACGTGGGTGCAAGGACTTGGGCCATCTTCTACTGCTTTTTCAGGCCATACCAGAGAGCTGGAGCAGAGATAGAGCAGCGAGTCTTGAACCACCATCCATATGGGATGCCAGCACTGCAGGCAGCGGTTTAATCTGCTACACCATGACACTAGCCCCAAGTATGTCCTTCTTTGATGGCCACTTCATTCCACTGGGGTCTCACTAACAGAGATCCTTCATGAAGGAAATTTTTTTTTTACAATGTCTTGGCTTTCCATGCCTGCAATGTTTGAATTGCTTTTCAGCTAGACCAGAATACCTTTTTTTTTTTTTTTTTTTTTTTGACAGGCAGAATTAGACAGAGAGAGACAGAGAGAAAGGTCTTCCTTCCGTTGGTTCACCCCCCAAATGGCCGCTATGGACAGTGTGTTCTGCCGATCCAAAGCCAGGAGCCAGGTGCTTCCTTCTGGTCTCCCATGCAAGTGCAGGGCCCAAGAACTTGGGCCATCCTCCACTGCCTTTCTGGGCCACAGCAGAGAGCTGGACTGGAAGTGGAGCAACCGGGACAGAATCCAGGGTACTGCTGCCGCAGGCAGAGGATTAGCCTAGTGAGCCATGGTGCCAGCTGACCAGAATGCCTTTAAGGGCTGATTCTGAGGTCAGAGTGCTATTTTTTTTTTTTTTTTTTTGACAGGCTGAGTTAGAGAGAGAGACAGAGAGAAAGGTCTTCCTTTTTCCATTGGTTCACCCCCAAAATGGCCGCCACGGTCAGCGCGCCTTGTTGATCCGAAGCCAGGAGCCAGGTGCTTCCTTCTGGTCTCCCATGCGGTTGCAGGGCCCAAGCACTTGGGCCTTCCTGCACTACCTTTCTGGGCCACAGCAGAGAGCTGGCCTGGAAGAAGAGCAACCGGGACAGAATCTGGCGCCCGGACTGGGACTAGCACCCATGGTGCCAGCGCCGCAGGCGGAGAATTAGCCAAGTGAGCCACGGCACTGGCCAGAGTGCTGTTTAAAGTGATTGTCATTCTATGAGTTGGCTGTGTGGACTGCTTCCCATCTTGGAACATTCTCTCTTTTTTAATTCTATTTATTAGTATTACCAGAGACTTGATCTTATTTATATGATCCATTTAACACTTAATCCTATCTATATAATCACTTTAACACTTAATATGATCATTTTAACACTTAAGATGGCATTTTACCACCCAAGTTAATGGGATTTGGGGTCCTTTAGCAAGTTTTTAAACTGTACCCTTAGAAGTAAGTCTGTAGGAAAAATGTATGCAGAACTATACAGCTTTACAGTTACAAACTTCCTCCTCCCTCTCTTATTCCCACTCTTATTTTATACTGAGATCTATTTTCAATTCACTTTTTTTTTTTTTTACATATAATTAACTCTCTGTTAAGTAAAGAGTTCAACAAAACTGTTGCTCGACAGTCAAGACAAGGGCTGATCGAGTCGCTGCTTCTCAAAGTGTCAATTTCACTTCTACAAATTTCATTTTAGGTGCTCTTTTCATTCTTGCAGATCAGGGAGAGCATATGGTATTTGTCCCTTTGGGACTGGCTTATTTCACTAAGTATGATGTTTTCCAGGTTTATCTATTTTGTTGCAAATGATTGGCCCCATGTATCTTCTATTTCTTTAATGTTTTGTAATTCTCATTGTAGAGGTCCTTGGTTAAATGTATTCAAAGGTATTTGATTTTTTTGTAGCTATTGTGAGTAGATTCATCTTTTTTTTTTTTTTTAACTTTTATTTAATGAATATAAATTTCCAAAGTACAGCTTATGGATTACAATGGCTTCCCCCCATAACGTCCCTCCCACCTGCAACCCTCCCCTTTCCCACTCCCTCTCCCCTACCATTCACATGAGGATTCATTTTTGATTCTCTTTATATACAGAAGATCAGTTTAGCATACATTAAGTAAAGATTTCAACAGTTTGCTCCCACACAGAAACATAAAGTGAAAAATAATAGATGATCTTTTAAATGATGATGAAATCAGATCAGACCTATTGTCATGTTTAATCCCAGTGAGAGTCAAGTTGGGAATTAATAATTTCTTTTTTCTTTTTTTTTTTTTTTACAGAAGATCAGTTTAGTATACATTAAGTAAAGATTTCAACAGTTTGCACCCCTATAGAAACATAAAGTGAAATATACTGTTTGAGTACTTGTTATAGCATTAAATCTCAATGCACAGCACATTAAGGACAGAGATCCTACATGAGGAGTAAGTGCACAGTGACTCCTGTTGTTGACTTTACAAATTGACACTCCTGTTTATGGCATCAGTGATGTCCCTATGCACCAGTCATGAGTTCCCAAGGCTATGGAAGCCCTCTGAGTTCTCCGACTCTTATCTTGTTTAGACAAGGTCATAGTCAAAGTGGAGGTTCTCTCTTCCCTTCAGAGAAAGGTACCTCCTTCTTTGAAGACCTGTTCTTTGAGTGGATTGATCTTAGAAGTTCTTTCTCAGCCATGGCATTGTCTGTGTGTACAAAGGCTGTTGATTTTTGTGTGTTGATTTTGTATCCTGCTACTTTACCAAACTCTTTGAGTTCCAATAGCCTCTTGGTGGAGTCTTTTGGATCTCCTATGCATAGAATCATGTCTTCTGCAAATAGGGATAGTTTGACTTCCTCTTTGCTAGTTTGAATCCCTTTGATTTCTTTTTTTTTGCCTAATGGCTCCAGTTAAAACATCCAGGACTATATTGAATAGCTGTGGTGAGTGTGGCCATCCTTGTCTGGGTCTGGATCTCAGAGGGAATGCTTCCAGCTTTTCCCCATTCAATAGGATGCTGGCTGTGGGACTGTCATCAATTACCTTGATTGTGGTGAGGAATGTTCCTTTTATACTCAATTTGCTTAGAGTTTTCATCATGAAAAGGTGTTGTATTTTATTAAATGCTTTCTCTGCATCTATTGAGATAATCATATGGTTTTTGCTCAGTTTGTTAATGTGATTTATCACACTGATTGGCTTGGGAATTTTGAACCATCCCTGCATACCAGGGATAAATCCCACTTGATCTATGTGGATGATTTTTCTGATACGTTGTTGGATTTGATTGTCCAGAATTTTGTTGAGGATTTTTGCATCTATGTTCTGTAGTTCCCTTTCTCAGTTGCATCTTTTTCAGTTTTAGGAATTAAGGTGGTGCTGGCTTCATATAAAGAATTTGGGAAGATTCCCTCCCTTTCAGTTGTTTTGAATAACTTGAGAAGAATGGGAGTTAAATGTTTATAAATGTCTTCTGTAAATGTTCCGTAGAATTCTTTAGTGAAGCCATCTGGTCCTGAGCTTTTCTTTGTTGGGAGGGTCTTTATTACTGATTGAATTTCTGTCTTGGTAATTGATCTGTTTAGGTTTTCTGTGTCTTCATGGCTCAATTTACGTAGGTTGTATGTGTCTAGAAATCTATCCATTTCTTCTAGGTTTCCCAGTTTTTTAGCATACAGCTCTTTGCAGTAATTTCTGATGATTCTTTTTATTTCCGTGGTGTCTTTTGTTACATTGTCTTTTTCATGTCTAATTTTATTGATTTTGTTCTTCTCTCTCCCTTTTTTTGGTTAGTTGGGCCAAAAGTGTGTCAATTTTGTTTATTTTTCAAAACACCAGTTCTTCATTTTGCTGACATTTTGTATTGTTTTTGTTGTTTTAATTTTGTTGATTTCTTGATTATTTATTTTCTCCTACTAGTTTTGAGTTTGGTTTGCTGTTATTTTTCTAGTTCCTTGAAATGCATTGATAGCTCATTTATTTGGTACTTTTCCAATTTCTTGATATAGTCACCAATTCCTATAAACTTTCCTCTTAACACTGCTTTTACTGTATCTCTTAAGTTTTGATATGTTGTATTGTCATCTTCATTTGTTTCCAGAAATTTTTTTATTTCTCTTTTGATTTTTTCAATGACCCACTGTTCATTAAGGAGCATGTTGTTTTATCTCCATGTGTTTGCATGTGTTCTAGAGATTCCTAAGTAGTTAATTTCCAGCTTCTTGCATCGTTGTCTGATAAGATGCATGTATGATTTCAATTTTTTTTGCTCTGTAGTGTCAATTAACTCTGATTTTCTGTCTGGTCTATCTGTCCATTGCTGAAAGTGGGGTATTTAAATCTTCGGTTACTATTGTTTTTGACTCTATGTCTCCCTTTAGATCTCTTAACATTTCTTAATTACCCAGGTGCCCTGTAATTGGGTGCATATATGTTTATAACAGATATATCTTCCTGTTGAATTGATACCTTAAAAGTGCCCTCTGTGTCTCTTTTAATAGTTTTTGTATTAAAGTCTATTTTGTCTGGCTACACCAGCTCTTTTTTGGTTCTTTGGCATGGAATGTCTTTTTTCATCTTTTCACTTTAAGTCTGTGTGCTTCTTTGTTGTTGAGATGTGTTTCTTGTTGGCTGCAAATAGATGGGTTTTGTTTTTTAATCCATTCAGCCAGTCTGTGCCTTTTAACTGGAGAGTTGATGCCATTTACATTCAAAGTGACTTGATAAGTTAAGGACTTGGCCCTGCCGTTTTTCCATAAATATTCCTATTTTTTACTTTTGGATTTCCTTTGTACTTTTACTGGGAGATTTCCTTCTTTTACCTTCTTTGTAGCAATGACTGTGTTTCTGTGTGCAGCAAATCCTTAAGCATCTTCTGCAAGGCTGAATGGGTGGTAACAAATTCTCAATTTCTGTTTGTCATGGAAGGTCTTTATTTCACCTTCGTTCATAAGTGAGCATTTTACAGGTATAGTATTCTGAGTTGACAGTTCTTTTCTCTTAAGACTTGAACTATATCTCGCCATTTTCTCCTAACTTGTAGGGTTTCTGATGAGAATTCTGCTGTGACTTTTATTGGAGATCCTCAGTGTAATCTGGTGTTTGTCTTGTGCACATTTTAGAATCTTTTCTTTATGTTTTACTATGGAGTGTTTGACTACAAATTGTTGTGGTGAAGATATTTCGTGGTCATGTCTATTAGGAGTTCTGTGTGCTTCCTGTATTTGGATGTCTCTTTCTTTCTCCAAATTAGGGAAGTTTTCTGTAAGAATTTCACTAAAAAGGCCTTCTAATCCATTTTCTCTCCATGACTACAGGAACTCCTAAGACCCATATGCCGGGTCGTTGGAGTGTGTCCCATAAATCTCCCAATACGGTTTTTTAGTAATTTTTAGAAATTTCTAATTTTTTTTTCTGGTTTGACTATAAATTTCCAGCAGTTTGTATTCTTTTTTTTTTTTTTTTTTGGCAGGCAGAGTTAGACAGTGAGAGAGATAGAGAGAAAGGTCTTCCTTCCGTTGGTTCACCCCCCCCCAAGTGGCCGCTACGGCTGGTGCACTGTGCTGATCCGAAGCCAGGAGCCAGGTGCTTCTTCCTGGTCTCCCATATGGGTGCAGGGCCCAAGCACTTGGGCCATCCTCCACTGCCTTTTTGGGCCACAACAGAGAGCTGGACTGGAAGAGGAGCAACTGGGACAGAATCAGGTGCCCCAACTGGGACTAGAACCTGGGGTACCGGCACCGCAGGTGGAGGATTAGTCTCGTGAGCTGCGGTGCTGGCCAGCAGTTTGTATTCTAACTGGGATGTTCTTTCTTTTGCTTCACCAATTCTGTTGTTAAGTCTTTCCACTGCATTTTTTATTTGTTCTGTTGAATTCTTCATTTCCAAGACTTCATTTCAATTTATCTTTAAGGTCTCAATTTCATGGGAGACATCTTCTTTTATGTCATGTACGATTTCATTAGTTCATGAATTTGCTTATTTCTAAGTAATCCTATGATCAAATTTTTGAATTCTGTTTCTGGCATTTCTTTAATCTCTTCATCTTCACATTCTAGCATTAAAGTGTTATGTCCTTTTGGGGGCATCATGTTGACTTCCTTATTCCTGTTTCTTGAATTGCTGCATTTATTTTTTGGCATTTGTGGAGACACTTTTTGGTTTATTTATTTATTTATTTATTTATTTTTAGTTGATTTCTAATATGTCTTCAGTGTTTTAAAAGATTTATTTATTTATTTATTTATTTTTATCTTTTATTTAATGAATATAAATTTCCAAAGTACGACTCATGGGTTACAATGGCTTCCCCCCCCCCATACCGTCCCTCCTACCCTATTTATTTATTTGACAGGTAGAGTTTACAGAGAGAAAGAGGGAGACACACAGACACACAGACATGCACAGAGATATCTTCCATTCACTGATTCACTCCCCAGATGGCCCCAGCTGCTGGAGCTGGGCCGGTTGGAAGCCAGGAGCTTCTTCTAGGTCTCCCATGTGGCTGCTGGGGCCCAAGCACTTGAGCCATTCTTAGTTGCTTTCTCAGGCACATTAGCAGGGAGTTGGATGGAAAGTGGAGCAGCAGGTATTGAACCAGTGCCCAGATGGGGTGCTGGCATTGCAGGCAGTGTCCTTACCTGCTACTCCATAATGCCGGTCCTATATGTCTTCATATAGGTTCTAAATGTTCTGTAATCCCTCTTGACATAAAATCACCTCAGATTTCATAAAAGAATTCAATGGAAGGACAATATTTACTCACATAGATTTATTTTTTTAACCAATTGATTTTTTTCTAGATAGCTTTTGACATCAGTAAAAATGTACATCAAGATATTATATTAATTAACTTGAATTTATCTTCTTATTATTTCTTGTGTTGTGCTTCCTATTGTTTTGTGAAGGAATTACTTACTCAGTGAGCCAATATAGAGGAAATGGAAGTAGTTCTGTGTATTTACCAAAACCAGCCAGGGACGCATGATTAAAAGACTTTTTATTGTTAAAATTCACAGTAGTGCTTACTTGGATTCATTATTAGGTGGCATTCTCTTGCATAATAAATTTTTCTTTTTATAGTGCGCTCTCTGAGGAAGAGAAATCGACATTGCGTGCAGGGCTAATCACCAACTTCAATGAACCAATAAACCAGGTGAGTGAGAACATGAATGCTGATTTTTCTTTTTTTTTTTTTAGCTTTTACTTCTTCCAAAAGAAGAAGTTTTAGTTCTTTTTATTTGTGATGTTTATATACATTTCTCTGTTGGTCTTTTTATTTTGAATCTAATTGTAGCCATTAAGAATTTTGGTTAGATTTCACTATGTGTGATTTAAAACTCAGAAGTCATTATAAAGTATACTTTTATACTTTTTAGCTTTCATAGTTTTTGAGCCAACATTTGAAAGCAAATCTTTTTATGAATTTGTATTCTTACTGCATAGAAATCAATTTTAATGATTTATATTGCCTGTATATTTTTGAGTTCTTTTTTTTTTTTAAGATTTATTTATTTATTTGAAAGAGTTAGAGAGAGGAGAGGCAGAGAGAGAGAGAGAGAGAGAGAAAGAAAGGTCTTCCATCTGATGGTTCACTCCCCAATTGGCCACAATGGCCAGAACTGTGCCAATCCAGAGCCAGGAGCCAGGAGCTTCTTCCAGGTCTCCCACGTGGGTGCAGGGACCCAAGGACTTGGGCCATCTTCCACTGCTTTCCCAGGCCATAGCAGAGAGCTGGATTGGAAGTGGAGCAGCCAGGCGTCGAACTGGTGTGCATATGGGATGCTGGTGCTTTAGGCCAGGTGTTAACTTGCTGCGCCACAGTGCCGCTGGACTTGGGCCATCTTCTACTGCTTTCCCAGGCCACAGCAGAGAGCTGCATTGGAAGTGGAGCAGCCTGGACTTGAACTGGTGCCCGTAAGGGATGCCGGAACTGCAGGCAGCTGCCTTACCTGCTACGCTGAAACACCAGCCCTGGCCTCAGTGTTCTTAAAAGATGATGTTGAAATTTCCTTATTTGCTTCTTCAATTTTGTGACATTATTATTTTAGTAGAAATTGGCATGTTTAACAATTTTGACTATATTTAATGCAGTTCTTAAATATGAAAGCATTCTTTCTCTGTTACCTTCATTTCCTATGTTTATTTCTGATGATTGATTTTTTCCCCTCTAGATTGCCACCCAGATTGCAGTGCTGATTGCAAAAGTTGCTAGATTAGATTGTCCTAGACAGTGGCCTGAACTGATTCCCACTCTTATCGAGTCTGTGAAAGTCCAAGATGATCTCCGACAGCACAGAGCGTTACTCACCTTCTATCATGTTACCAAGACACTGGCGTCTAAACGACTGGCTGCTGACAGAAAACTGTTTTATGATGTAAGTGATTTTTTTTAAAAAAAGATTTATTTACTTATTTGAAAGGCAGAGAGAGGGAGAGGGAGAGAGAGAGAGATGTCTTGCATCTGCTGGTTCACTCCCCAGATGGCTGCAGCAGCTGGGGTTGTGCTAGGCTGAAGCCAGGAGCTAGAAACTTCATCTTGGTTTCCCACGTGATTATCAGGGGCCCAAACACTTGGCCCAACTTCCACTGCTTCCCAGGGCGTTAGCAGGGAGCTGGATTGGAAGTGGAACAGCCGGGACTAGTACACATACAGGATGCTAGCATTGTGTGCTGAGGGTTTACCCACTGTGCCACAACGCTGGCCTCAATGTACGTGACTTGACATAGGCAAGGTTGATTGTGAAAATTGTGGTGCTTGTATAAAGGGAAGGCTGTTAATATTTATTAATATTTATTAATCTGTTAATATTTTATTGAAATGTTTTGAATTCTTCCTAAATTTAAGCTCTGCAGTACTGTGAGTGAAAAGATCACTTAGTTGCTGATAGGAGAGTAGGTTGATATGGGATAGTCTGAAGGCGAAGAGAGCGATTTGAAGCTATTGAAGTAATTCTGATGAGGTGGACAATCTATTAAGCAGTGTTAAAGGGGACAGTTAGGTGGGCACAGAGTTAAAATTTAGGAAATAGAATTGACATTTGTGGGTAATTGCTGGAAGTAAGGCAGATGTACTATTGGAATGTGGTAGCCCTTTACTAGGTGTTTTAGCACAATTTGTTTAAAAGACTTCCTTTTCTCCAGTTGTTTGGTGCTTTTGTATTTGACTGTTTGTGACCTTTCAAAATAGCGGTTTTTGTGTTGTTCATCCTAATGTTTTGTGCTGTACCATGTGGTACCAGAGAAGTATCTGTAACAGTGTTCTTGCTTTCCTTTTCTAGAGGAAGTAAAGTTATGTAATTATATCTTATTATGTGGTCACAGAAACTATTATAGTCCAGAAATTATTTTAGTTCCATTTCCAACCAAGCATGCCTGCTAGAAAGGAGGATAGCATACCTTTTTTTAAAAAAATTTATTTATTTATTTGAAAGAGAGAGACAGAGAGAAAGGTCTTCCTTCCATTGGTTCACTCCCCAAATGGCCACAACTGCCAGAACTGTGCCAATCTGAAGGCAGGAGCCAGGAGCCTCCTCTGGGTCTTGTTGGGGGTGCAGGAGCCCAAGAACCTGGGCCATCCTCTACTGCTTTCGCAGGCCACAGCAGAGAGCTGGACTAGAAGAGGAGCAACCAGGACTAGAACAGGCGCCCATATGGGATGCCGGTGCCATGGCGCCATCCCCCAGCATAGTGTTTTATAGAAAGATTTTTCTTTCTTTTCATCCCTGAAATGCACTGTTTGTTTTTCATGCTTTTGTCCAATGAGTGTGCTTTTCCCTGGGAGTTTTCCACAGAGAACTGCCCAACTTTTTTTTGTCCCTAGGATTTTGTTTTTGACAGTAATGTACTTTATTTATTTTTTAAGATTTATTTATCATTTGAGAGGCAGAGTTACAGAGAGAAAGAAAGGGAGACAAAGAATCTTCCATCTGCTCTTCACTCCCCAGATGACTGCAATGGTCGGAGCTGGGGTGATCTGAAGCCAGGACCCAGGAGCCTCCTCCAGGTCTCCTAAAAGGGTTCAGGGACTCAAGAACTGGAGCCGTTTCCAACTGCTTTCCCAGGCTACCAGCAGGTAGTTGGATTGAAAGTGGAGCAGCTGAGACTCCAATAGGTGCCCATATGGGATGCTGGCACCGTAGGCAGAGGCTTAACCTAACCTGGATTGTTCTGTACTGAATGCATGGTATCACAAGTGGTTCTTCCTTGAGAATGGAATAGGGGAGAGGAGGGAGGGAAGAGCAGTGTATAATCTTGAGCTATTGGACATGTTTGGAATATTAGTTTTTAAACCTCTCAAGTACAGATTGAGAAGTTACTGAGCCATACTTTTAATAAGCTTCCCCGCTGGTTCTTACTCAAAACGTAAGTCACAGTCATAGTCACATTATATCCTTTTATTTTTCAACCCAGTGGGTTTCAGTAGCCAGTTGTATGTTCATCTGAGGATGTTGAGTATAAGAGAAGTTCTTTCTGATGTTCATAAGGTTGCTTTCCACATTCTTGTTACTTTTGCTTGACAAAAGTAAAGAAATGACTAATGAAAAGCAGTTGATCTCAAATCTTTCTATGAATTTCTTTTTAATTTTCTTTTTATTTTGACTTCAAATATTTCCACCTCTGTGACTTTTAATTTTATATTGGAGAGATTCTCAAAGTGAAATGTCTAGAAGATTCTGGGTTATAGTTTCTCTCTCTTAAAGGCTTACCATCAGTAGAGTCCTGAATTCTTATTTTTGTGTTTTCAAGGCATACTTCCTAATATGTTAATTTGGTTTTCAGGCATAATTTATATGTAGTCTAGGCACTGGCTACGTATTATATTGTATTTAGTTAAGAGACCTTTTCTGGAAGCTTGTGTAAGCTTATTTTTTACTTGGTTTTCTTGTGGTCTAAGGCTTGTTCTCCACGTAGAATGAAAGATAGGTTTACCTAGCATTTTGTATTTACTTTAAGTGTGGTATTTATCACGTTGTGCTGAATTACGATTGTCGATGACGCTTTCTTAGATCCACTACACTGTAGCTTGTTTGTTTATTTGAGAAGCAGAGACAGAGCAAAACAGGGAGAGAGAGAGACAGAGACAGAGACAGAGACAGAGAAAGAGAAAGAGAGTGAGTGAGTGCTGTTTCCCCACTGGTTCATTCCTGAAATGCATGTGATGGCTGTGGCTGGGCCAGGCTGGAACCAGGAGCCACAAGCCAGGAAAACAATCCTTATCGCCCAGGTGGGTGGCAGGAACACAACCACTTGAGTCATCATTGCTGCCTCACAGGGTCTACATTAGCATGAAGCTGGAGTTAGGAGATAGAACTGAGAACCATGCCCCCAGGTACCCTGAAGGGAATGTGGGCATTTTAACCACTAGGCCAAATGCCCACTCCTTCACTGTAGCTTTAATGCTGTAGCTCTCTCTCTCTCTCTTTTTTTTTTAGATTAAAGATTTATTTATTTATTTGAAAGTCAGAATTGTACACAGATAGAGAAGAGGCAGAGAGAGAGAAGTCTTCCATCTGATCGTTCACTCCCCAGTTGGCCGCACGGCCGGTGCTGCGCTGATCTGAAGCCAGGAGCCAGGAGCTTCTTCTGGGTCTCTCACATGGGTGCAGGGGCCCAAGGACTAGGGCCATCTTCTACTGCTATCCCAGGCCACAGCGGAGAGCTGGATCGGAAGAGGAGCAGCCGGGACTAGAACCGGCGCCCAGATAGGATGCTGGCGCTTCAGGCCAGGGAGTTAACCTGCTGCGCCACAGCGCTGGCTCCCTGTAGTTCTCTTAACTAGTCTAGAAAAGTATATGAGTGTTGTTAAATACATAAAATGTTTGTCAGAGATTATACAAAGCTAACAATACCTGGAAAAGAATTGAGTTTAGCATTTGTCATTTTGGAATGGAGTAACTGAACCTGAAAACATGGACTGTGGTAGGGACTAAGCGTGAACTGAGGGAAAGAAGTGTATTTTAATGGAAGGCAGCTGTAGGAAGACATTGTGAAGAGCAATTTTACAATTTAAAGCTGCTCCTGTTATTTTGGCAATCTGAGGTGTAGAACATCTTCCTTTTAATAATATGTTTATTTAAATGCCCGGATGCTCTTCTTCCACATACTAATGTAAGCTCATGGTGGAGCTGTTGCTATGGCAAAGTAGTGCAGGGTATACTTACAACTGGTTTCTGCTGCTCAGTGTGTCCCAACAATTTTATATTCTTTTCCCCTCCGTAGTAAAATAAGTTCTTTTTATGGATGATAAATTACAAAATCAGCAATTCAGAGAAAGTTGTTATGCAGTAACAAAATGAGCTTGATTTGACACAAAATGGAATTTATTTTCTTTAAAACAGTATGCTTTTTCATATAAATCTGAGTATTAGAAAATTTACACTAACTTCAGTTAAAATCAAAATCTAAAGGCTCTGAAAGCAAAGACATTTTAAATACAAACAGTAATTCTAATGAAATTATAAGTAGTAACTAATATCTCATAATCATGTGTAACCCACAAAGGAGTTTTGTTATAGTAAGTGAAGTAATTAAGCTTAAAAAGAATGAAAGATCTTTTGAAAGCAATATATTCCACTTATTATGATATATATAGGTTAACAATTATTATGAGAGGATCTGTCTTCTAGTGAAGGGCGTTTCTTTGTATTGAGCAGCTTTGGGATTTTAAAAAATTGTTATTTTTCTATTTTTTATTATTATAGAGGCAATGAGAGAAAAACAAGACAGACTGAGGGAGAGACAGACAAACACACAGGCATCCACTGATTATTGCCCAACAGCCAGTGCTGGGCCAGACCGAAGTCAGGAGCTTGCTCCAGGTCTCCAACATGGGTGCGGGGGCCTAAGCACTTAGACCATCCTCTGCTGCTCTCCAAGACACATTAGCAGGGAGCTGGACCAGAAGTGGAGCAGCCAGGACTCAAACTGGTGCCTCTATGGGATGTTGGCATTCAGGTGGTAGCTTTACCTGTTAGACCACAGTGCCAGCCCTGTTTTGGGAGCTGGTCTTGTGAAATTGCAAATGCGATGCAAGCTTCTGGTTTGGGCCCAGGCACCAACACTTGTACATTCCTTCTTTGTTTTATGTATTGGTTGTCTGCAAAAAGAAGTTGAGTTAAGAAACAGCCCCAAGCATCAATATGATAGTTTGCATGAGTTACCTATTCAACCTCACCTGATTGGTGTGATGGTCAGGTGGGCCTCAACCTGGGAACTGCATGCAGGTGGTAGTTTCTTTCTGACCTGGGCCAGGAATTCCCCTGCCCAGTCCCGAATTCCCTATATAAAACCCATTGAGACAGTACTGGCCACCAAGGTGTTATCTGTTGGAGGAGCAAATGACCTTGTGTGTCCAGTGTTTAGAATATTGTGGGGTTGGCTGTACCAGTCCCTCAATTCAGTTAGTTAAGCTAAGGGAGAGTGGCTAGGAGACTGGGGCCAGAAGGTGTCTGGCATCTGCATAAGGCACTGTTTAGGGGCTTGGTTTCATATCCAAGAGCTACAGAGATTGCTGCCTATTCCTGCACCTGTATTGCTGGTCTTAGTTCCTTTTTTTCTTTACCTTTCTTTTCTTTTTTAAGATTTATTTGTTTGTTAGAAAGTCAGAGGAGGAGAGATGGAGAGAGATCTTTCACGTGCTGGTTCCCTCCCCAAATGGCTGCAATGGCCAGGGCTTGGCCAGGCTGAAGCTGGGAGCTTTGGAACTCCATTAGGCTCTCTCAAGTGGGTGCAGGAGCCCAAGGATTAGGGCCATCCTCCAGGGAGCTAGACTGAAGTAGAGCAGCAGGGATTCAAACAGGTGCCCATCTGGGATGCCAGCATTGTCGGTGGCAGCTTAATCCACATGCCACAATGCCAGACTCCTGCCCTATTTCAGCCTTCGCTATGAGGGTGATACATTTGTTAGCAATTGATGAACCTATGTTGACATGTGATTATTGCCAGAGTTCATAGTTTCCTTTGAACTTCATGTTTGGTTATAGGTTTGGACAAAGCCAGGAGGCAGGAGCTTCTTCCAGGTCTCCCATGTGGGTGTCAGGGACCATCTTCTGCTGCTTTCCTAGGTGCATTAGCAAGGAGCCGAATCTTAAGTGGAGCACGTGGGACTCGAACTGGTGCTTATATGGGATTCTGGCACTGCAGGTGGAGGCTTAACCTTTTACGCCACAGCACTGGCCCCGTATCATGCTATCTTACAGAGTATGATTACTACACTAAAAATTCTCTGTGAAAACATATTTATCCCTCCCTCAATCCAATTCCCGACAGCTACTGATCTTTTTATTTTTATTTTATTTTTTTTAAGATTTATTTAGTTATTTGAAAGTCAGAATTACACACACAGAGAGCAGCAGAGGCAGAGAGAAACAGGTCTTCCATCTGCTGGTTCACTCTTTAATTGGCCACAACGGCCAGAGCTGTGCTGATCCGCAGCCAGGAGCCAGGAGTTTTCTTCCAGGTCTCCCATGTGGGTGCAGGGGCCCAAGGACTTGGGTCATGTTCTACTGCTTTCCCAGGCCATAGCAGAGAGCTGGATCAGAAGAGGAGCAGCCAGGACTAGAACTGGCGCTGGTGTTCAGGCCAGGGCATTAACTTGCTGCGCCATAGCGCCGGCCTCTGATCTTTTTATTGTTTACCAAGTTTTACCTTCTCTGTAATGTCACATGGGAGGAATCATGCGGTCTGTAGCCTTTCTAGAATTAGATTGGCTTCTTCTCTTTTCATTGATTGATAGCGCATTTCTTTTCAGCTATGAATAATATTCCCTTGTTTGTATGTATTACAGTTTTACCCATTCATCTACTGAAGGACATCCTGGTTCCTTTCAGATTTTGGGAATTATGAATAAGGCTGCTATAAATACTTATATGTACATGTTTTTTCTTAACTTTTCTTTAATAAATATAAATTTCCAAAGTACAGCTTATGGATTACAATGGCTTCCCCCCCCCATAACTTCCCTCCCACCTGCAACCCTCCCCTCTCCCGTTCCCTCTCCCATTCCATTCTTATATGTGCACGTTTTAAAAACAAATTTACTGGGGCTGGCTCTGTGGCTTAGTAGGTAAAGCCGCCACCTGCAGTGCTGGCAGCCCATATGGGCACCGGTTCGAATCCCAGTTGCTCCACTTCCAATCCAGCTTTCTGCTATGGCCTGGAAAAGCAGTAGAAGGTGGCCCAAGTCCTTGGGCCCCTGCACCCACATGGGAGACCTGGAAGAAACTCCTGGCTCCTGGCTGCGGATCAGCACAGCTTTGGCCGTTGTGGCCAGTTAAGGAGTGAACCAGCAGATGGAAGACCTGTTTCTGTCTGCCTCTGCTTCTCTCTGTGTGTGTAATTCTGACTTTCAAATAACTAAATAAATCTTAAAAAAAAAAAACCACAAATTTATTTACTTGAAAGTCAGAGAGTATGCATGTGTGCAAATTGAGCTCTCTCGTCTGCTAGTTCAGTCCCCAAATGATATCAACAGCCAGGACTGTGTCAGGCAAAACCCAGGATCTGGGAGCTCAGTCAATGCATGGGTGGCAGGAACTTAAATATTTGAGCCATCACTGCTGCTTCCCAGGGTCCATATTAGCAGGAAGCTGGAACCAGAGCTGGAGCTGGGTGTTGAACCAGGCACTCTGCTAGGGGTCGTGGATGTCTTAACCATAGTGTCAACCACTATGCCCAATACCTGCCCGTTTGCCTGTTACTTAAGTGAATTGTTTGTGTTCTTGTTACTGAGTGCTATAAGTGCTTTGTCGCAGTCCTACATCTGGCATGTGTTTTGTAAACATTTCTCCCCACTCTGTGGCTTGTCTTTCCATTCTCTTCACAGTTTTGTAGAGAAAGTTTTGATGAAGTCCAGTTTTATTTATTTTCCTTTTGTATGTGTTTGGCATGTAGTTAAAATTTGGACTTTGTGATCTGATTTGATTTTTTGCATTGCAGTTTTGTATAAAAATCATTTTAGTGATTTTCTTAACTAGGAAAATTTTCAAACATATATTGGGGAAACAGTACAATAAATGGGACTCCATTTACCTTTTACCCATCTTTAAAAAAAATTATTTATTTGAAAGACAGAGGTGGTGAGAGCGAGAGAGTGAGAGAGAAGAAGAGAAAGAGAAGTGTCTTCCATCTACTGGTTCACTTCTCAAATGGCCGCAATGGCTGGAGCTGGGCCGATTCAGGATCCTGGAGCTTCTTCCTGGTCTCCCATGCGGGTGCAGGGTCCCAAGGACTTGGGCCATCTTCTACTGCCTTTCCAGGCCGTAGCAGAGAGCTGAATCAGAAGTGGAGCAGCCAGGACTCAAACCAGCACCCATATGGGATGCTAGCACCACAGACTGGGGCTTTAACCAGCTGTGCCACAGCGCTGGCCCCCCTTTTACCCATATTTAACAGTTTCCAATATGTTGCAGTGTTTCTACTTGACAGATTTTGATAAACTGATGCATGGTAGGTGTTGTGCAAAACAGACCCTGGGCTGGGCTCTTCCAGGCTTTTCCCTCCAAATGTGAAAGAATTTAAGAAGGAGGCACAGAGGTGTGCAGGGAATTAGGATTTGCTTAAACATTGTATACTTAGATGTGAGTGTCGACAGCCTCTCTTCTGGAGGAAGGAAGGGTGGTTCCCTACACCAAAGTTGGGGTGGTTGTTTTGGAAGGTTAGGGGGGTGGTAACTTAGTTGAATATTCAGATTGGGGTAGAGTTTGGATGGGACATGGGTACTGCTTGCATTAATGTCCTTCTTTTTTGGGGAAACCTGGGGTGTTTGATGGCGTTTCCATTTGGGACTGGGGCACACAAGTGCTAATTGTGGCAGCTCGTGCTTGATGGGACGTCAGGCGCAGGTGCATGATGGGAAAGGGTTGCTGCGTCTAGTCCAGTTGGATG
Organism: Oryctolagus cuniculus; assembly: GCF_051225735.1. Classification (NCBI taxonomy): domain Eukaryota; kingdom Metazoa; phylum Chordata; class Mammalia; order Lagomorpha; family Leporidae; genus Oryctolagus; species Oryctolagus cuniculus. The sequence continues at coordinate 83,067,443 of NC_142880.1, forward strand.
GGTATGGGGGGGTGGAGTTTGGTTGGTGTGGGGCTGTGGCACAAATGATGCTGTGGTCTCTCAGCTTCTTTTTGCCCACTAGCGCTCTGCCTGCCCATATCACTATGTCTTAAAAATCTTTTAATTTAGAATAATTCTAATTTCCTTCCTTTACCTCCTCATTTTAAATCATCATGCTATTGATTTGTTAAATAAACTAGGTCAGTTGCCTTGTCGACTGTCCCATCTTCTACTTTTGCTAATTAGGTTCAGGCTAAGCAGGTTTTGGTGTCTGTAGTTCATGGATGATATTGTCCCAGAATTAGAGATGAATTACATGGTTTTGATTTAAAACTTTTTTGGTATGAAGTTTTTTAAAGAGAATATTTTGAGGAAAGTAGCCCTGAGGCTAAAAGAGAAATTTAAAGTGCTGAAAAAGTAAAATTTACTCTTAATTGTAGAACCCCAAAACTTGGATTTGCTTGCCTTGCCAATAGCAACCCAATCATCTGCATTGGGATGATAAAAGAAAGTAAATATTTATTTGCAAAGTGCAGAGGAAGGAGTCAGACAGCTGTTGCTTAATTCCCAGACTTTGTCAGGGGTTAAAGGTAAGGGACATTACAGATTGAAGTTGGGTTAAGAGGTACTTGTTCAGCTTTTGTGCAGGTCTCTAGTTGGTTCTCAGTATTCATGGCCCTCCTTTGATTGGTCAGTGATTCTTTTGGGAATTTTGATGAGGGCAAAGTGGGCCTATGTTTCTGTGTTAGTTCCTTCTTGCTCAGGTACTGGGGTTCCTGGGAAACCTTCAAGAAAAGATAGAACATGGTATGACGGAGGAAATAAGTTAACTCCTGAGACTTGTGATGGGGGCCCTGTGGGGCTGACTGCACTACTCCCTCAGTTTAGTGACTGAATTTAGTAAGGAGGTTGAATTGCCAAGAAATGTTATGCTAAGAGAAGGGAGCCAAGAGACTGTGGGAGATTAGGACCTGGTAGTATCTAGTCTTTGCATCAAAAGCACCATGTAGCAGCCCTGTTTTCATAAGGGTTTGATTTTGGTACTTCAAGGAGTCCAGACTGTGCTTCTCAGTTTAAGTCACTGAGCAGTCAGTGGGTGGCACTGTTTCTTTTGGTATAGAAATAGCAAAAGAGCTTTCTGTGAACCAGTATCTAAGATGTTTCGCTCCATTCCTCCTTCACATTTTTAAAAAGAAAATGTAGAAAAAGTACCTTTTTCTCTTGCTTTATTGCTTTCTGTTTTTCCCAGCTGGATCTTCTAATAGCAAACAGGAAGCTATGCAGAACTTTCAGATGCATGATAACTGGTAGTGATTTCTTCCTTCTTTTTCCAGGGTTTTTCCCCTTTATATGTCTCCCTCCTTTTATCATTAGGCTGGAAGAAATTAAAGAAAAAATCATTCAAACATCTGTTAAAAATGTTAAGGCAGACTTTATTCAGTGGGAACTACTACGGTGGAGTTTTCCAGTATGAGAGAGTGATTGGACTCAATTCTGAATCCAAAGAAAAGTTTGAATTTATAGCCCAGGAATGGAGGTGTGGGATGTGGTGCATTGTTAGTGAATGGAAAGTTACTAAGAGGCAGTGGTGGAAGAAGGGTTTCTGTCTAATCCAACCTGATAGGTTTCCTGCTGAAGGTTGGCGAGTGTAGTCAGATATCCCCTGGGAGATGGCGGATGGCGGTGATTGTCGCTCCCCCTCTTCGCGGAGGAACGACACAGGACCCTGCGCTGTTCTTTGGTCTGCTAGGCCCTCCCCGGGTTTGCTGCTGGTTCTTCCCGGGTTGGCTACTATCCCTTCCACCTCCGTGGAAGGGCGGTTCCCCCTGGCCACTTTCCCCACTTCCGCAGGGGAGTGGCACACCGCTGGCCGGCTCTCTCGGGGGCTGCACAGGTGTTCCTTCAGATAGATGTTCCCCTTAGATGTTCCTGGTGCATGTTGTCTCTCTCCTCCTTTATAGTCCTCTTCCACCAATCCCAACTCTGCTACCCACACGCCGAGTACGCTGCTCTCCTCCAATCAGGAGCAAGATCAGCTCCTGCAGCTCAGTCAATCAAATTGGCGAGAGGCAGCTGCGTAGAAGCTGTTTCCTCCTCTCCCAGCGCCATATTGTGGGAGAGCAGATGCATAGAATAAGTCTTAATTCCAGTAACTTAGTCTAGTCCGAGTTGCTCCCCACAGGTGATGTAAAAGAATCCCAGTGAGTTACTGAGAGTGAGCAGATGTCAAGGGTGGAGGATGCTGGCTAAACTAGCTTATTAAGATTCTTGTTAAAACTGGATGATGCTGTGACAGACATGGAAATCCAAGTTAAGAGGAGAATTTTGAAGCGCCCGACTAACTTTGGTCATGGGGAGGCTCAAAGAGTCAAGGGGTAATTCTATTGCTGCTCTTCATTCCATTTGCCCTTATTTCTATGGAGCACTGTTGCAGGCAGACTAAAAAGAATCCTGAAAGGAACTTTAATAGTTAACTTATTTTGGGGCCAGTGCTGTGGCGCAGCAGTTTAACACCTGGCCTGAAGCGCCAGCATCCCATATTGGGCACTGGTTTGAGACCTGGCTGCTCCACTTCCGATCCAGCTTTCTGCTGTGGCCTGGGAAAGCAGTGGAGGATGACTCAGGTCTTGGGCCCCTGCACCCACGTGGGAGACCCACGGAAGGACGACCTTTCTCTCTCTCTCTTTCTCTAACTCTGTCAAAATAAAAAAAAAATTTCATGCTGCAGTCTTTTTCTTGATTTCTGTCACAAATCCTGTGTCCTTCCATCCATACCTGCTGTGTGCCAAGCATCTTACTACTTTTCACATTTTTATTCCTTATTTAAAGTAGTGCTTTCAGCCTGTTACTTTTCAGGGCCAGAAAGAGGGAAGAATGAAGAGACCAGTATCTAACTTTGTCATTAGCATCTGGAAATGTTGTTTGTTCTTTTTTAAGAAGTAGCGATGAAAATTTCAAACACTGATACAAACAGTTTAAGGTGGGGTTAGAACTCCTAATTACTTGAATTACAGAACTTTTCCATGATTTTTTTTAAAGATTTTTATATTTATTTGGAAGAGAGAGTTACAGAGAGAGGTGGAGACATAGAAAGGTCTTCCATCCACTGGGTCACTGCTCAAATGGCCACAGTGTCAAGAGCTGAGCAGATCTGAAGCCAGGAGCCAGGAGCTTCTTCTGGGTCTCTCACACGGGTGCAGGGGTCCAAATTGGCCATCCTCTGCTACTTTCCCAGATGCATTAGTAGGGAGCTAGATAAATGGAGCAGCTGGGTCTCGAACTGGTGCTCATAGGGGATGCATGTGCTACAGGCAAGGGCTTTAAAACCTGCTGCACCATAGCGCCTACTTCATGATTTTTTTTTTTTAATCATATTACTTTTTCTGGTAGTGGAAACCACACCTTTTTTTTTTTTTTTTTGACAGGCAGAGTGGACAGTGAGAGAGAGAGAGACAGAGAGAAAGGTCTTCCTTTGCCATTGGTTCACCCTCTAATGGCCGCCGCGGCCGGCGCGCTGCGGCCGGCGCACCGCGCTGATCCGATGGCAGGAGCCAGGAGCCAGGTGCTTTTCCTGGTCTCCCATGGGGTGCAGGGCCCAAGTACCTGGGCCATCCTCCACTGCATTCCCTGGCCACAGCAGAGGGCTGGCCTGGAAGAGGGGCAACCGGGACAGAATCCGGCGCCCCAACCGGGACTAGAACCCGGTGTGCCGGCGCCGCTAGGCGGAGGATTAGCCTAGTGAGCCGCGGCGCCGGCCCCACACCATTTTTTTAAGATTTATTTTTATGTATATGAAAAGCAGAGTTAGAGAAAGAGGGGGAGAGAGTGAGAAAGAGGTCTTCTATCTGTTGGTTCATTCCCCAAATGGCTACAACTGCTGGAGCTGGGCCAGTCTGAAATCAGGAGCCAGGAGCTTCTTTCAGGTCTTGCACAGGGGTTCAGGGGCCCAAGCACTTGAGTCATCCTGTACTGCTTTCCCAGGCACATTAGCACGGAGCTGGATTGGAAGTATAACATCTGCGACTCAAACTTGGCCCCTGCATGGAATGCCAAAGCTGCAGGCAGTGGCTTAACCTACAGGACAGTGCTGGCACCTCAAGTATGATTTTAAGAGTGCAGTTACAAATGGAATAGAAGATGAGCTTATGGATCAAAATTGAATTTTAAGGACTTTACACCATAATGAAATGTTTCCTTTTATCCAAATTTTGTGACTGAGAAAAATTTTTTTACAGTATTCAGAGATGTTCTTTGATGTGCTTTCTTGTTCTTTGGTTTGGAGGTGAATGGGGAGGCTTTTATGATTAGTATGTAAGATATAATTTATACTGTGTGTAGCACAAGGGATAGAATTCTTTTTTTTTTTTTTTTAAGAGTGACAGAGGGAGAGATAGAGGGAGGAAGATCTTCCATCCATTAGTTCACTCCTGAAATGGCTGCAACAGCCAAGTGTGGGCCAGGCAGAAGCGAGGAGCCAGGAATTCCATCCTGGTCTCTCATATGGGTGACAAGGCCCCAGCTAGATGGTTCATCATCTGCTGCCTTCCTGGCTACTTTGATTCTGATCCAGCTTCTTGTTAAAGTGCCCGGGAAGCAGCAGATCACAGCTGAAGTACTTAAGTTCCTGCTGTCTACACTGGGGACCTGAATGGATTTCTGGGCTCCTGGTTTCTGCCCTGCTCAACCCTGGCTGTTGTGGTCACTTGTGGAGTGAACCAGCAGGTGGAAGAGCCTCCCTTTCTGTTATTATCTCCCTATCACTATGCCTTTAAAATAAATAAATATTAAAAAAGGAAAATTTTACTACTAAAAATTATTTATTGAGAAAAATACAGAGAAAGAGCTCCCATCTGCTGGTTCACTTTCTTTTTTATTTTATTTTTTAAAAGATTTATTTTATTATTTATTAGAGAGGCAGAGAGAGGGAGGGAGGGAGGGAGGGAGGGAGGTTGGTTGGTTGGTTGGTTGGTCGTCACCTGCTGGTTCATTCTTGAAGTGGCCCCAGTGGCCAGAGCTGTGCTGATCTGAAGCCAGGAGCCAGGAGCTTCTTCCAGGTTTCCCATGTGTGTGCAGAGGCTCAAAGACTTGGGCCATCTTCTGCTGCTTTCCCAGGCCACAGCAGAGAGTTGGATTGGGAGTAGAACAGTTGAGACTCGAACCAGCACCCATATGGGATGATGGTACGGCAGGCTGCGGCTTTAACCACTATGCCACAGCACCAGCCCCAGGAAAAGAGATCTTTTATCAGCTGGTTCACTCTCCAAATGGCTGCAACAGTCAGGGCTAGGCCAGGCCAAAGCCAGGAGCCTTCAGCCTTATACTGGTCTCCCATGTGGACGGCAGGGGTCCAGGTACGGACCATTTTCAGAGGCTTTCCTAGGCACATTTGCTGGGAGCTGGATCAGAAGCAGCATAGCTGGGACTTGAATCAGTCTGATCTGGGATTCTGGAGTTGCAGGACATGGCTTAACCCGCTGTGCCACAACACCAGCCTGTATTTTTTTTTTTTTTTTGACAGGCAGAGTGGACAGTGAGAGAGAGAGACAGAGAGAAAGGTCTTCCTTTGCCATTGGTTCACCCTCCAATGGCCGCCGCGGCCGGCGCACTGCGGCCGGCGCACCGCGCTGATCCGATGGCAGGAGCCAGGAGCCAGGTGCTTCTCCTGGTCTCCCATGGGGTGCAGGGTCCAAGCACCTGGGCCATCCTCCACTGCACTCCCCGGCCACAGCAGAGAGCTGGCCTGGAAGAGGGGCAACCGGGACAGAATCCGGTGCCCCAACCAGGACTAGAACCCGGTGTGCCGGCGCCGCTAGGCGGAGGATTAGCCTAGTGAGCCGCGGCGCCGGTCCAGCCTGTATTTTTTAAAATAGTATAATTTTAAAACGTATTTTTAACTAGTTATTTTTAAGAAATTAAATTTTTATTTTTTTTTATAGAGATTTATTTATTTAAAAGGCAGAAACAGAGAGGGAGGGCAGAAAGAGAGATCTTCCTTCTGCTGACTCACTCCCGAAATAGCTGCAATGCCCAGGGCTGAGCAGGGCTGAAGCCAGAAACCAGGAGCTGCTTCTGGTCTCTCATGTGGGTGCAGGGGCCCAAGGATTTGAATCATCCTCCACTGCTTTCCCAAACACATCAGCAGGGAGCTGGATCAGAAGTGGAGCAGCTGGGACTTAAACTGGTACCTGCATGGGATGCTGGCACTGCGGGTAGAGGCTTAACCTTGTATGCCACAGCGCTGGCTCCTAAATTTTTATTTGTTTTTGAAAGGCAGAAAGAGAGACACAATATAATTTTGAAAATTAAACAACAAAAAAAAGTTAAATCGGGGCCAGCACTGTGGTGCAGAGGGTTAACACCCTGGCCTGAAGCGCCGGCATCCCATATGGGCGCCGGTTCAGGACCAGGCTCCTCTACTTCCGATCCAACTCTCTGCTATGGCGTAGGAGGGCAGTGGAGGATGGCCCACTTGGGCCCCTGCACCCATGTGGGAGACCCAGAGGAAGCTTCTGGCTCCTGGCTTCAGATCGGCACAGCTCTGGCCATTGCGGCCATCTGGAGAATAAACTAGCGGATGGAAGACCTCTCTCTCTGTCTTTGCCTCTCAGTCTCTGTGTAACTCTGACTTTCAAATAAATAAATCTTTAAAAAAATGTTAAATGAGTACCTTTTCAGTTCAAAACAATATGAACTTAGTTATGCAAGTTAATAAATAACTTAAGCTTATCTAAGATTAGCTAACATGGCAGATTTTTGTGCTAGATACTGAATAGAGGAAAATCTAGACCAGAAATTCAGGAAATGGGTATTCATAAATCTCTGTCTTTAAGGATTTATTTATTTATTTATTTTGAAAGAATTACAGAGAGAGGTGGAGAGAGAGCGAGAGCGAGTGAGCATGAGAATGCTCTTCCACCCTCTGGTTTATTCCCAAAATGGCCACAGTGGCCAGGACTGGGCCAGGCCAAAGCCAGGAGTCAGGAGCTTCATCCAAGTCTCCCATATAGATGCAAAGGCCCAAGCACTTGGGCCATCTTCCATTGCCATCCCAGGCACAGTAGCAGGAAGCTGGATCAGAAGTGGAGCAGATGAGGCTGGCGCCGCGGCTCACTAGGCTAATCCTCTGCCTGTGGTGCTGGCTCCCCGGGTTCTAGTCCCGGTTGGGGCACTGGATTCTGTTCCGGTTGCTCCTCTTCCAGTCCAGCTCTCTGCTGTGGCCCGGGGGTGCAGTGGAGGATGGCCCAGGTCCTTGGGCCCTGCACCTGGCTTCTGGCTTCAGATCGGCACAGCGTGGCCATCTCTCTCCCTCCCCCTCCCCCTCCCCTCCCCCTCTCCCTCTCCCTCTCCCCCACTGTCTAACTCTGCCTCTCCCCCCCCTCCCTCTCCCTCTCCCCCCTCCCCCTCCCTCTCCCTCTCCCCCTCCCCCTCTCCCTCTCCCCCACTGTCTAACTCTGCCTGTCACCAAAAAAAAAAAAAAAAAAAAAAAGAAGTGGAGCAGCTGAGACTTGAACCCATGGCCATATGGCATGCTGGCATTGCAGGCTGCAATTTTACATTGCTGTGCCACAATGCTGGCCTGCGAATTGCAGATATTAGCAACTTCCAACATGATCTCTAGGCATAATTCACAATTCTGAACCACGTTTTAGAAAAACATTTCTGACAATCTACAAAGGATTTATTCATGTTCTGTCATAGTTACAATTGCACTTGTTGCTGTGGCAACTTTACTTCTGCTACAAACTTTAAGACTGATGTGAAAAGTGTACTTTTAGGAACACTGAGTACTTTGTCCAGCAACCCTGCATCTGATGTCAGCGTGATTTTTTTTTTTAATATTTTATTTATTTGAGAAGTAGAATTACAGACATTATGTACAGACTTTACGGTTTGGAATGAATTTCCGCATGTAACATTTTGTTTTCTGCTTGCAAACGCTAATTGGTTCCACATGGAGAGAGAGAAAGAGACAGACAGACAGACAGACATACATAGAGAAAGGTCTTCCAGCCATTGGTTTTTTCCCAAATAGCTATGGGGCTGGAGCTGAGCCAATCAGATCTGGAGCCAGGAGCCTCCTCCATGTCTCCCACATGGACACAAGGACCCAAGCACTTGGGCCATCTTCTGCTTTCCCAGGCCTTAAGCAGAGAGCTGGATTGGAAGAGGAGCAGCTGGGATATAAACTAGTACCAGTAGGGGATGCTGGCATGGATGTTTAGCCCACTAGCCATAGCATCAGCTCAGTCAGTGTGATTTAATGGAAGTCTTTGACATAGTAGTTCTAAACAGAGACCTCACACTTATGCTGCTACTTAGTCCCAATTCCTCTTAGACTCTTACTTTTTATGATACTGTTACTCTCTACTTTGATACTATGTTGATTGAGAAAAATGATCACTGTAATACTCTGGCTACATTGAACCATTATGATTGAATAGTTTGATGTTACTCTTGGCAATCTTGCACATGTACTTGAGAATACACAAGAGTGACTGTCCCTGTTGTCAGGTACGCACACAAGACAAGGAGGCGCTAAGGCTTAGCCTGCCTGAGTTGGTGAAGATGTATTTGAACCACTTTGAAACTCATATGGTTTGCTACATAATTTAGATGGAGAAAGGAAGTTAGCCAAGGGTACCACAGCTTGTTGTCCTTGTCTCATACACCAAAAAGAATGACACTGAAGCAGGAGGGGATGGGAAGTATAATTTTTAAATGCCTTCATTGCTGGAAAGCCAGCTCTAGACTGTAGCTAGAGTTTTATAGTCTGTGGCTCTATTTTAAGGAAATGAGGCAGACAGCCTTACTCTCTCTTCAGAGCTGGATATGTGATGAGAAGTGTCTCATGACAGCCTAACACAGGAGACAAGTAGGTGTTCTCACACTGCAATGCAGGCATTAAGCAATGCAGGCATTATTTCAAGAAAGTAATATTTTAGTGTGTGTGTGTGTGTATGTGTATCCAGTGTAGAGTATACTTTGCATTGTGGCTAAGAAACATTCCCATAAATATTCTTTGTCTGTTTTAAATATCACTGAAAATGTGTGCTTAATTTTAAAACCAAAATGTACTATTTTGTAGTTTTAATTTATTAGTGAAATCCATAATATATCATGAACAAATTTGTTGCTGTTTTTTTGCAGTTAGCTTCTGGAATTTATAGTTTTGCCTGCTCTCTGTGGAATCACCATACAGACACATTCCTGCAACAAGTTTCTTCAGGCAATGAAACTGCAGTTCTTAGTTCACTTGAACGAACTCTGCTGTCATTAAAAGGTACTGTTATACTTGGTATATTCATTTTGAAACAGCCTACCTCAGAACAGTCACCAGATAGTTCCTGCAGATGGGTTTTATGTTTCCCATTGCACTAAAGGCAAGGCTTATTATGGTTTGTTTTTCTTTTATCAGAATAGCTCCTCCTCTACCCTGTGTAACTTAGGAAAGCTCATACAGCCAGTTGAGTGGATGGCTTTAAGTTATATTCACATTTCTGTGGCTTCAAGGTTCTGAATATTGTTCACATGCTTCACATGCTTCCACTGTTTGTTTCTGCTTTCCTTTTCTCATGCCGCGCCCTATCTTCATTGTTATGCTAACTTTCCTGAAGTTCTGTCCTTAAGGCTTGCTCCAGCTCTGTCTCCCAGTCATCTCTTCTGAGAGAAGCTGCATCTTTTCAGGTGGTGCCTCAGGCTCACTCAAATTTTAGAAGGTGCTCCGTGGGATGCTCTCTGGCCTGTGTCTTCCTCTGCTTGTGAGCATTTCCTTAGTGTACGTTTCTGTTTCAACTTCCCTGAGCAGTTTGCCTTGATGAATATCTTCCAGGGTTTCTTTCCCTTCCCCTTTCAATGCACACATGTGGCTTATTCTCTTTTTCTCCAGTCCCTCTCCTGTTCTGGTTGTTAGTATGCTTTGTTTTTCTTATTTTCATCTCTTGGATGAAAATCTTGGATGAAAAAATATTTTCATCTCTTCCGTTTCTCTGTTACTACAAGTCATTTTGCATTCTCTTCAATTTCACTTACAGGGTCACTTATCATACTTAGCCTAGTGCCTTGGAATCCCATTATACACTCTTGACACTACCCAAATGCTTCTCTTGCATTAACCAGACAGTGGATGCGTTAATCGCAAACTGTCAGCACATATTGACGAAAGCTGTGAACAAATGTGTGAGTGATTGTAAAGGACTGTTGACAGATTAAATCCATTGTACAGGTAGTTATACAAATGAGTGGGGATGGTTTTTGACAACATCCATAAGGAAGAAATTAAAAGATCTTGGAAAGAAATGTTTTCTCATAAAGTATTAGAGCAACTAATATAAGGCTATATACCTGAAACAGTGTGAGGTACCATATTTCATGATAAATTTAAGAAATTTTCAGGAGTTCTTTTGATTGTAGGGTATTCTTGCCCTGTTAATCTCAAAGCCTAGCTTCTGACAAGGAGGCTGTTGCTTTATCTGTTAGTGTAACTCAAACTAATTTTTTCAGTATCTTCCGATCTCAGAATCTTAAATATACATATTAGCTTTGTTCTGTCCAGCTGTGAATTTCTGTCCTGAAGTGAATAAAGACTTAGGACTTAAATTTTTGTTACATATAATCTCTGAGTTTATACCTTTATGCATTTTATGTCTTTTAGATATCCATTATTTCATTCAAGAAATTTGTAGGTGCTTAGTACTGAGGAGACAGACATAATAAAATGAATATGTGTAAAATGACATTGTGGCAGAGACCTTATATTGATTGGATAATTGACAATGTAGTCGGAAGGCCTCCCCTGAGAAAGTGGTGTTTGAACAAAAATCCTGAAGGATGAGTAGAAGTTAGCTGCATGGTAAAGGGGTAAAGGAAAGATCCCCTTGGGTAGGATGGACCAGGTAATTACATAGCAGCTTCTGAGTTGTATGTAGTCAGTGGTTTCACACTGAAGGAAAATCTGTAGACAGTCAATTTCTAAACCTATTTTTAGTATACCATCTTTAGGCTTCTTATGAGTACTGTCTACACAGGGGCACGGAACCTTTTTTCTTACAAGGACCATTGGTGGGCTATACAGAATTATCAAACTTAAAAGTTAACCAACTATAGATATATTGAATTTCAAGTTCTGCCTTTCTGTTGCTTTGTAATGGCCAGGGGTTCCCCACCCTGGCTCTAAAGGGTAATTCTTTAGTCATGTAGATAGCAGTGCTTATGTAATAAAGTGACTTTCAGTTTTGCATTTTATACTTCTTTATTTTCGCTGAATTGTACTGTTTTACATCTATTATACTATTGGATCCTTTAAGAATCCTATGAAGTAGCATTTATTAATCATATTATACAGTCGAAGACAGTGAGATCTAGAAAAGTTGCCCAGAGTAATACAGCTGTAGACACTGGAGCAGGGATTTAAATCTGGCTTTGCCTTCGAATCTGTTATCTCACTTTTCTATAGACTGTAGTTTCTCAGTGTTACTCATAAATGGGATGCTTACAGTTGAGCACCATAGTGTGTTAATAGGAATTAATGTTTATGTCCCTTTTAGGAGATACTGTACTTGTATTTAATTTAATATTGTCCAAACTAAGTGAAGTTTTGAGTTACTTGAGTTGTAGCTTAAAATTTTTGGAATAGAAATAACCTTAATTTCAGTTACTGCAGTTAAGAAGTACTAACAGTTATTTAAGTTGAACGAAATTAAAAAATTATTTATTGTATTTGAAAGGCTGAATTAGAGAGAGAGAGAGAGAAAAATCATTCATCTATCCAAATGACTGCATTGGCTGGGGCTAGGCGAGGCCAAAGCCAAGAGCCTTGGAACTCTACCCAAATCTCTTATGTGGGTGACTGGGGCCCAGGCATTTAGGTCATCTTATGCTGCTTTCCCAGGCACATTGATAGGGAGCTGGATTGTAGGTGGAGCAGCCAGTACAAGAATTGATACTCATATGGGATGTTGGCATCACAGGTTGTGGTTTAACCCACTGCACCAAAATAGTGGCCCCAAATTAAACTGAAAATTTTTTTTTTATTATTATTATTATTATTTTTTTTGACAGGCAGAGTGGACAGTGAGAGAGAGAGAGACAGAGAGAAAGGTCTTCCTTTGCCGTTGGTTCACCCTCCAATGGCCGCTGCGGCCGGCGCGCTGCGGCCGGCACACCGCGCTGATCTGATGGCAGGAGCCAGGAGCCAGGTGCTTCTCCTGGTCTCCCATGGGGTGCAGGGCCCAAACACCTGGGCCATCCTCCACTGCACTCCCCGGCCACAGCAGAGGGCTGGCCTGGAAGAGGGGCAACCGGGACAGAATCTGGCGCCCCGACCGGGACTAGAAGCCTGTGTGCCGGCGCCGCTAGGCGGAGGATTAGCCTAGTGAGCCGCAGCGCCGGCCCCAAATTAAACTGAATTTTACAGTATAGTTTTAGAAATGTCAGTATTTATAATTGGCAACAACATACTTTTAGGTGTCAAAAGAACTAGGCTTTAGATCCCTCTCTCTCACTAACTAAACAGCTAAATATTCAAAAATTATTTTCCCCATCTAGTAAATGAGACGATTATGTCAGATGAATCACCAAGCTTGATTAGATTTTATAATTCTAAGTCTTTGTTTATGATTGTCATTTTAGTAGGATAAAGTTTGAAGACTAAAATTCAAGTAAAAGCCTGGTTTTGCTTTTTAGTGTTACGTAAATTGACTGTTAATGGATTTGTGGAGCCACACAAGAATATGGAAGTGATGGTAAGTGATAGAAGTAATTTATTTTTTGTGATTTTTGGGACAGTGCTTGGTATTTTCCTGAATGCTTTAAAACATATTCTTTTGAAATTGATTTAAAATAGTTGTTGTTAAGTAACCATTTAGTTGTTGTTGTTCTACCATTGTATGTATTAATTACAATATATTTTTGGAATTTGGTCTGTTTTCTCTACATCAAAGCCCCTGCTGTGTGAAGAAGAGGAATACTTGTCAAGACGTCCTGGTGCATGAAGTATATTAATTTGAATTAAAATGAACTTGTTTGATTTAGATGTTATTATAATATTACCAGGTCCATTGTAGATAGTTATTTATATCTTTACATTCCCTTTGTTAGTTTTCATGTATTTAAAATTAATTTAGTTTTTCCTTTGATCATAACATGTACATGTAAAAACACATGGTTCATGTTCAAAGTAAAGTGCTCTGAGTAGAAAATTACTGGTAGCTAGCTGGCGTAGAGACTTGCTGATGTGGCAACCACAAAGTTCATGTACTTGTAAACCTCTCGTGAAAAACAGGATAATAAAATGGGGAGGGGTCAGCTTGGCAGAGCAAGGGAACCATTTCTGAGAGGTGGAAACTTGAATAGGAGTCAGGGGGTGGGATTGTCTTACATAAAAACAACAAAAAGCTGGTGTCATCTGGAAGATTGTAACCCTGTAGTACTAAGCCAATGAGGAAATGGGGGAGGGATCTGTGTGTCAGGAAAATAAATTGCCTGCTGTGACTTTATCCGTTGTGCCTGTCTGTTGGGCACCTGATATTGGGATACTGTCATTAAAAGTTTTGCTTTTGTTCTACTTTGTGTCCGAAGTCCGTTCCTTGGGTTTGGACAGGTGGGAGTGTTTCCCACAGTGTTGGAGACTCTGTTTCCCACAGTGTATATTCTTTGCCATCAATTAAAAACAAATAAATACAAGAGAGAAAAACCTTATCAATGTGCCCATCACAAGTTATGATGTATATTCATTGTTGTTATATGGTCATCTATATTTTTCTGTGTAAAAATATATGGCTGCATTTCCCCCCTAAATAAAATGAAGTTTTATTATACTTACAGTGGTCTTTATTAGTTTGCATAGCCAGTTTAGCTCAGCTAAAGCCTTGATTTTTGTGCATTGCCTTGAGCTCTACAGGAGTTGAGGAAAGCATAATCTAATTGGGTTTTGGGTCTCCCTTAGGGGAGATTTGACCTGAGCTACTCTTCTTTGTTTTTATTTTTTTGTGCTTTTTAAATTTTTTATTTTTTTTAAATAAACTTATACTTTAATTCCATTTTTTCACAAAGTTTCTGGAGTAGTACCTTTTTTTTTTTTTAAGATTTATTTATTTATTTGAAAGTCACAGTTACACAGAGAGAGGAGAGGCAGAGAGAAAGAGAGGTCCTCCATCTATCGGTTCACTCCCCAATTAGCCACAGTGGCCAGAGCTGTGCCAATCCGAAGCCAGGAGCTAAGAGCTTCTTCTGGTTCTCCCATGCGGGTGCAGGGGCCCAAGGACTTGGACCATCCTCCACTGCTTTCCTGGGCCATAGCAGAGAGCTGGACCGGAAGTGGAGCAGCAGGGTCTTGAGCTGGTGCCCATATGGGATTGCTGGTGCTTCAGGCCAGGATGTTAACCCACTGCGCCACAGCTCTGGCCCCTATTTTTATTTTTTAAAGGATTTATTTATTTATTTGAAAGGCAGAGTTAGGCAGAAGCTGAAAGAGAGAGAGAGAGAGGTCTTCCATCCGCTTTTTTTTTTTTTTTAAATCTGTAGCATTTGTATATCAGTAAGATGTTGATTGAAATAATAGTTCTATTATTAAAAGAATTTGAAGCTTACTATTTTATATCATAATGTAATGGCTACTCTGTTTTGTTTAAGCTTACATACATGCATTTTTTTTTAAAGTTAAAAAATACAAACAGGAACTTTTACCATCTTTACTCATCAGAGATACTACTAAAGTTTTAGAGTATTTTTTGAGACATCTTATGAATCTTTCTCTAAGATATTTTCTGAATTTCAGTTATATTATGTCATGTTTATAATGATTATATGGTACATTCATCTGATTACTGTCAGTGCACTTAAATTTTTTAAAAGATAAATTAACGTGGGATTCTTGTAATTTATTTGCCAAATCTTGTGTTGATGGACAAATAGCTTGTTTTCATTTTTTTATTGTTGATGAAAGACATTCTGATAAGCATTTTGATACCTTTGTCTGGTACTTTTTAAATGATCTCTTTAGGATACAAAATATTCCTAGAAATAGGAATTTTGGTACTAAATATAGGTACATTTACAATATTGGTACATATTACCAAATTTCTGGGCAGCATATGAATGGTCAACCTCAGTTTTAAATACTGATACTTTTTGCCTTACTGACCCCAAAATTTCTGTAAACCAATTTGACAATTTCCCTTTTAAATTCCCTCACTGGAATGTAAGCTCCATGAAGGCAGAGATTTTGTTTCATTTGTTTACCCCAGACTTGAACAGTCTCTTCATATAGTAAACACTCAATAGTTGTTTGTCAAATGAATGAATGTATGATCTGGCAGAAGCAATATGTCAATAGGCTCAGTAACTGTATATAATATTACTCTGAACATCATGGGATTGTATTAACTAAGATATCATTTCATCATTTTTTCCTGTAACTTTTAAAAAAATATTATTTATTTGAAAGGCAGAGTGACAGAGAGGTGGGGGAGAGGGAGAGGGAGGGAGGGAGAAAAACACAGCGGTGGGGGTTGAGGTGGGAGGTGGAAGAGATTGATAGTCTAATCTTCCATTTGCTGGTTCACTCCCCAAATAGCTGAAATGGTTGGGGCTAGGCCAGTATAAAGGCATGAGCCAGGAATTCCATCTGGGTCTTCCATGTGGGTGGAAAGGGGCCCAAACGTTTGGGTAATCTTCTGATTTTCCAGGCACATTAACCAGGAGCTGGATTGCAAATGGAGCATCCTGGATTACTTAAGTGTCTTTTTCTGTCTACAAAAAATTATATGTCACCTTTTACTTAGTTATAATAAACACCTTATTGTAGCATTTAAGGTATATTGACCACTTGGACAGAAGATAAAATTTTAACAAATTAAGGTCATCTTTTCAATTAACTTAAAAATAATGTAGAACTTACAAGGATGCTAAAGAAGAACTGTATGATAGTGATGAGATTCTGGACTCTGGAGACAGACATCTTTGGATTTGTGTCTTGAATTGGCCTTTTTTTGATAGGATAGTCTTGGGTTATTTACTATCTCTGATACCCAGTTTCCTTTATTGTACTTGGAGATGAAATAATAGTATCTACTTTATTGGATATTATGAGGATTGAAGGAGATCCTGATTTTTGTAATGTAATTAACACTGAATTATCATTTAGTGATAATTTTAATTTGGTTTTTTTCCAATTATTACATTACTCAAATTACTTAGTTTATTTGGACTTCAGATTAGCCAGCTGTCTTAACAATTATGTACATTTCTGATGCTTTTGATGAACTTACTAAAATTAGTGTCCTTTAAGTTTTCTACTTTGGTGAACACTAATATAGGAATTTCACTTAAAAATGTAATAAAATGCCTTTTATCTTGTAGTTACTTATGGAATCTTGGGAATCTTATTTTTCCCATGTTGAAGCTGTCTGCTATTTTAGCATTCTAGTACTTTTTATATTGTTATCCTTAATCATTTATCATTCCTAATTATGTTTAAAAAATAGAAAAAATATGAAAAGGGAAGAATGATAAATTGTTGTCCTGTAGTTTTCTTATGCTATTGACTGTTGTATGAATCATATTTCAAGAAGGTATTTAATGGCGTTGTGGCTCACTAGGCTAATCCTCCGCCTTGCGGCGCTGGCACACTGGGTTCTAGTCCCGGTCAGGGCGCTGGATTCTGTCCCGGTTGCTCCTCTTCCAGGCCAGCTCTCTGCTGTGGCCCGGGAGTGCAGTGGAGGATGGCCCAAGTACTTGGGCCCTGCACCCCATGGGAGACCAGGATAAGTACCTGGCTCCTGCCATCGGATCAGCGTGGTGCTCTGGCCGCGGCGACCATTGGAGGGTGAACCAATGGCAAAGGAAGACCTTTCTCTCTGTCTCTCTCTCACTGTCCACTCTGCCTGCCAAAAAAAAAAAAAAAAAAAAAGGTATTTAAAAAGACTTGTAACACCACCCTTTACTCTGCTCTTAGCTTTTATTGAACATAGTTGAGAATTCAGAATTTTTCATTTCTTGCCTAAAATGGCAAAATTACTTCCTAAAATTTGGATGAATCAGGATGGACGCTTTCAAAGTTTTAGGGCAGTGCTTTGGACGTTAATGGGGATGGCAAAATTGATTGTGTAAGTAAAACTTCAGACTAAGTCTTCAGATAGCTGTATGCTGATTCACTTTTCTCAAAATCAAGAATTGATGAATCACCTCTATGCTCTGAAGGACAAAGAGGAAAATGGCTCTGAAGGACAAAGAGGAAAATGGCGTTTAAGAGCGGATCATTCCTCAGGGAGGCCTTTAGTTATTCGCTATTTTGTGACACCCGGTTTGCCAAAGGGCATGTGACATCTTTTATGATGTTTATATATCAAGATCTGTTGATACAAAGGAGTCTACTGTTTAGACTCTTATTAAAATTTTTGTTTTTCATTATCCCTTTATATTTGTTTCTATAAACTATTAACAACATTTCTTAAAATATATATTTAAAAATATATGGTATTGGCCAGCGCTGTGGCTCACTAGGCTAATCCTCCGCCTGTGGTGCCGGCATACCGGGTTCTAGTCCCAGTTGCTCTTCTTCCAGTCCAGCTCTCTGCTGTGGCCCGGGAGTGCAGTGGAGGATGGCCCAACTGCTTGGGCCCTGCACTTGCATGGGAGACCAGGAGGAAGCACCTGGCTCCTGGCTTCGGATCAGTGCAGCGTGCCGGCTGTGGTGGCCATTTGCGGGGGTGAACCAACGGAAGGAAGAGCTTTCTCTCTTTCTCCCTCTCTCTCACTAACTCTGCCTGTCAAAAAAAAAAAAAAAATGGTATGTAGTATTGTTTATCTGAAGGTGAATGTGTCTGATAATTGCAGTTAAGAACGTGTGTTTGGAGTAACTGGTACCACTTATGCATTCATTGAGTACTTCTTATTGCCAAACACTATTCCTGGCTTCTGGGATAAAACAAACGTACCTAAGTGATGGTTCTCTAAGACCTTATATTCTAGTGAGAAGAGTTACATAATAAATTGTTAAGCAATGTGTCAAGGAGGTATAAGACCTGTGGAGAAAAATCAAACAGGGTGAAAAATAGAATGCTTAATAAATAATTTTTATTATAAAATGATTTAATAATGGAAATGAGATATTGAGGATATGAAATACTAGTTATTTTCTTGTAAAAGCCTTGTTTATAACTAGTTGTTTTTTACTTTATGTGATTTCAACTTATTTTCTTCAGCTGATTTTTTAAAATGATGTTCTACATATATTTTCATGTCACTGAAAAAACAAAACACACACAAGGTAAATGTGCATAACAGAATAAATAGACTTTTTAAAATATATTCTTTTCCAGGGTTTTTTGCATGGAATATTTGAACGTTTAAAACAGTTTCTGGAATGCAGTAAGTACTTTCATCATAGTTTTTTTTTTTTTTTTTTTTACTTTAGAATCCTATTTCTCCATCACTCATTTATTAATAGCTAGGATAAATGATTGGTCAACAAGGCTGTATTTGCAAATCTGGAGAAATTGTCTACTCTGTGCCATTAGTTGGATTTTCTGAGTCTGTTCCTGGTATCTGAAGAGATCCTGTGTCGCTCCCCCTCTTCATGGAGGAACGACACAGGACCCTGCGCTTTTCTTTCGTCTGCTCAGCCCTCCCCGGGTTGGCTACCGACCCTTCCACCTCCGTGGAAGGGCGGTTCCCCCTAGCCACTTTCCCCACTTCCGCGGGGGAGCGGCACACCGCCGGCCGGCTCTCTCGGGGGCTGCACAGGTGTTCCTTCAGATAGATGTTCCTGGTGCATATTGTCTCTCTCCTCCTTTATAGTCCTCTTCCACCAATCCCAACTCTGCTACCCACACGCCGAGTACGCTGCTCTCCTCCAATCAGGAGCAGGTCCTGCTGTTTATTGGTTGAACTGGAGGCAGCTGTGTAAAGCTGTTTCTCCCTTCTCAGCGCCATATTGTGGGAGAGCAGATGCATAGAATAAGTCTTAATTCCAGTAAATTAGTCTAGTCCGGGTTGCTCCCAGTTGCTCCCCACAATCCTGTATGTGGTTAAAATTAGTTTTTTGTATTTTGAAAATTTAACTTTCTGAAATTAAATTGGAACCTTAGCTTTGTCTTCATTTGCCTACCTGTTATATGCTGATTGTAGAGGAAATTTTTTTTAAGGTTTATTTTATTTATTTGAAAGGCAGAGTTACAGAGAAAGGGAGAAACAGAGAGAGAGCGAGAGTGCTGCTATCCTCTGGTTTACTCCTCTAATGGCTGCAGTGGCTTGGGCTGTGCCAGACTGGAGCCAGGAGCTTCTTCCAAGCACTTAGGCCCTCCTCTGTTGCTTTTCCAGGTGTGTTAGCAAGGAGTTGGATCAGAAGTGGAGCAGCTAGGATTCCATCTAGTTCGCATATGGGATGCTAGCATTGCAGGTGGCAATTTTACCCACTAGCCACAACTCCGGCCCCTAGGAAACTTTTTTTATTTTTATTTTTTTAAGTTTTTTAATTTATTTAAGAGGTAGAGTTATAGACCGTGAGAGGGAGAGACAGAAATCTTCCTTCTGTTGATTTCACTCCCAAAATGGCCGCAACAGCCAGGGCTGTGCCGATCTGAAGCCAGGAGCCAGGTGCTTTTTCCTGGTATCCCACATGGGTGCCGGGGCCCAAGCACTTGGACCACCTTCTGCTGCTTTCCCAGGCTATAGCAGAGAGCTGAATTGGAAGAGGAGCAGCTGGGACTAGAATCAGCGCCCATAAAGGATGCCGGTGCCGCAGGCGGAGTATTAACCTGCACCACAGCGCCAGCCCCTAGGAAACCATTTTTAACAAAATTTATTTTGTGCCTATTCCTTCCTCTATATTTCTCATGCTACTACCCTTTCTAGGCAGATCACCCATGACAGTTATATGTTTAACAAAGTGTAGACTGTCTTCCAAATGCTTCTTTGGACTTCTTGTAGACTCTGTTATATATTGTTATGATATCTTTAAGTGATAGTTTTATTCTATCAGTCCTTGTTCATTGACTTCTAATGGCTTACCTTTGGGACCCTTTGTAATCCACTGTCCTCCACACAGAGAATTTAACATTTCTGTCGGGGCTTTATTTTGCTGGTGGTATGATTTTCAGCACTTTTGCTGAGGATTTCCACATAGGCATGCACATACACTTGCGTGTATTTGGGGACTTTCTGTCCTGAAAAGACATCTCAGTCCAGTCTCTGTTAGGGAGTTGCTGGCTGTTGTTTGTTATTTGTTTTTAATTAGTAAAAACATTGAACTTACTGCTTGGCCCTGTCTTGGCTACTGTACATGCATAGGTGAGTAAGATGGCACATGTTATATAGTTAATTTTTCTGAAAGTCATCATCATGATCTCTGTGGGAATTGTACAAGAAAAAAATAGAAGTCTTTCCAGGAGAAGAGAATGGGGTAAATATGGCAAAATAACATGAAGGTTTCATTAGAGAACACAGTAGTTAATGGACTTGTGGACATTATTCTTAATGTACAAAAGTTTAATTATGCCAGGGAAATTATCAGAAGAAATTCATCTGAAGATATGAGAAAAGTGATATGAGTATCTTGCTTACCTGTGCTTTGTGCTGCTTGAAAAAGTATTTAGCTTGGGCCAACATTGTGGTAAACCAGGTTAAACCACCACCTGCAAAGCCAGAATCCCTTATGGTTGTTGTTCTGAGACTCGGTTTGTGATCTAGCTCCCTGCTAATGCACCTGGGAGGGTAGCAGAGGAAGGCTCAGGTGCTCGGGCTCCTGTACCCACGTGGGAGACCTAACAGGAAGTCCCTGGCTTCTGATTTTGGTCAGGTCCTGTCCTGGCCGTTGTGGCCCTTTGGGGAGTCAACCAGCAGATGGAATATAGATTCTCTCTCTCTCTCTCTCTCTGTTTCTCTCTGTCTCTCTCTCTTCCTCTCTCTCTCTCTCTCTCCTTCTGCTCTGCCTTTCAAATAAAAAATGAGTAAACCCCCCAACATTTTTTAGCTGATTTAATCTTTGTGATTCATTATTCATTTCTAAAATTTCTACCCTGCTGCCTTTATAAATATTATTTTTTACTTCTTTTTAAAATATTTATTTATTTATTTTGAAAGTCATAGTTACAGAGAGGGAGAGAGAGACGAAGAGAGAGAGATCTTCCACCTGCTGATTTACTCCCCTGATGATTTCAGCAGCCATCATTGGGCCAAGCCAAAGCCAGGAGCCAGAAGCTTCATCCACGTCTCCTGCATGGGTGGCAGGCGCTCAAACACTTGGGCCATTTTCCACTGATTTTTCCGGGAACTGGATTGGGAGGGGAGCAGCCAGAATGCGAACCGGCACCCATATAGGATGTCAGCATTGCACTCAGTGGCTTTACTTACTACACCATAACATCAGCGTTTGTGTTGCTGTTTTTTTTTTTAAAGATTTATTTATTTGACAGGCAGAGTGAAAGAGAGAGGGGAAGCATAGAGGGAGATCTTCCATCTGCTGGTTCACTCACCAAATGACTGCAATGGCTGGGGTTGGTCCAGGTTGAAGCCAGGAAATAGGAACTCCATCTGGTGTCCCACAGGGTCCCAAGCACTTGGGCCATCTTTTGGTGCCTTCCCAGGTACTCGAGCAGGGGAGCCAGATCAGAGCGGAACAGCTGGAACTTGAATTGGTATTCTGATGTAGGATGCTGGCATTGCAGACGGAGGCTGCTAATCTGTTGTGCCACATGCTGGCCTCCCAGTTTTTATTTGCTTGAGAAGCAGAGGGACAGAAAGACAGATTGCAATGACTGGGGTTAGGCAGGGCCAAAGCCAGAAGGCCAGAACTTAATTCAGGTCTCCCCTGTGAATGGCAGGAACCAAACTACTTGTGCCATTGCTGCTTCTTCCCAGAGTCCGCACTGGCAGGAAGCTGCAGTTAGGAGCTGGGCTGGGCATTGAACCCAGGTACTCTGATATGAGTGTCTTAACCTGTAGGTCACGCCTGCTCCCAAGTTAATACCCTTTTACAACTTAAAATGGATCTAGCTCATATTTTAGGATTAATTTTGTACAGCGTGGCACTCAGGATTATTGTATCTTATTAGGTGTGAATTTTGGCATTTGTTTGTAAGTAATTCATAATGTACAATATGTAAAAATACAACTGGCAGTGTTTTTGTAAAGTTTTGATGTTATCTTGCTTGTGAATTTATAGACTTATAAAATGTGTGCTAATATTTGAAATGTATTTTTAACAGGTAGAAATATAGGCACAGATAATGTATGTAGAGATAGATTGGAAAAGACCATCATTCTCTTTACTAAAGTGGTAAGTTTTATTTATAAGTTTATTTTCTCAAATATGTACACTCATATTTAGAAGTAAAATGATATTTTGGTAATACCATTTTCACTTTTTTTTTTAAGATTTATTTTATTTATTTGAAAGACAGAGTTACAGAGAGAGGTACAGCCAGAGAGAGAGAGAGTTCCATTTGCTGGTTCACTCCCCAAATGACCACAACAGCCAGAGCTGAGCTGATCCAAAGCCAGGAGCCAGGAGCTTCTCCTGGGTCTCCCACGTGGGTACAGGGGCCAAAGCACTTGGGCCATCTTCCATGGCTTTCTCAGGCCATAGCAGAGAGCTGGATTGGAAGTGGAGCAGCCGGAACTCCAACCGGTGCCCACATGGGATGCCAGTGCTTCAGGCTGGGGCTTTAGCCCATTGCACCACAGCGCCAGTCCCCCCTTTTCACTTTTAGCACAAAGAAACTTTTGTTCTCTTTGTAGGGAAATAAAAAATCACCTTCATATCTTAAAGCCTTTAGAATGTACAGTGAACTTACATACCATATATTATAGTACATTCTTTGCTGTGAAAGAGTCAGTCTAATACATACTTGAGAAGTTGATTCCTCTGCAGCTCTTTATTCTTGGGCCCACTGGAGCGAGCCGAGAGAAAGCAAGCAGGGAGTTCTGCCAGAAGTAGATTCAGTGTAGCAGATAGTATATCATGAAGTCGGTATTTTCAGAATTACTTTCAGATTATCGTCATCAATATCACATCTTTTGAACTGAGTTTTATGGGTACAATGTGCAAATTTCTGAAAAATATGCTTTATAAAACATTAATTTTTATGAAATTTTGGGCTTGGAGGATTGGGAGAACTGTAGGGTTATAGGAATTGGAACTGCTTTGGGGACTTCTTGCACTAAAAATAGGTACTTAAAGATGAGTGTGGATATATAACTGTAACCTAATTTCCTTTTTATATTTTTGTTTTTGTTTTGTTGAAAGTTCAGTAACGGGTTAGTGTTGTCTATCTTCTAGAAGAAGAGAAAGAGAACAGAAATAACCTGTTTTTTATTTTTGTGTTTAGGTAGTAACTTGAGTTTCTATGTTTTTCATTTCTCATGTTCCAAATAGCCTCAGTAACAAAGCCCCTGCAATCCTCTAAGATCCAGTAGAAAATTGACTCAAATCCTTCAAGTTTAAAAACACAGGAAAGTAAAGCAAGGTGACCTAGTTAGTCAATGGTTCGGTGCAATGCATATTACTGATACTTGCTACATCTTTGTTCCCATTAGTGCTGGCGTGGTATGTCAGTTATGTAACTGATTTTTTTTTAAAAAGATTTATTTATCTGAAAGAGTTACAAAGACAGGTAGAAATAGAGAAAGAGAGAGAAGTATTTCATCTGTTGGTTCACTCCCCAAATGGCCGCAACGTCCTGAGCTGGCCCGATCCCAAGCCAGAAACCAGGAGCCAGGAGCTTCTTCCTGGTCTCTCACGTGGGTGCAGGGTCCCAGGAACTTGAACTTTCCCAGGCACATTAGCAAAGAGCTGGATTGGAAGTGAGACAGCCAGGACTCGAACTGGCACCCACATGGGATGCCGATGCTGCAGGCTGGGGCTTTAACCTGCTGCGCCACAGTTGCTGGCTCCTTTGTAACTGAAATTTAAAAAGCATTATTTAGATAATCTGTTTTAGAAAACACATTGTTTATTGAACTACTAGGTTTTCTTTTCCAATTCTTTCTTTCAGTTACTTTAGGTAATATAATGGATAGATGTTATCTATAATTTTTTCTTTTCTGAACAAATTCATTTATACAATTCAGATTTATGATCTGAAGACTTTATTAAAGCCTTAAAAATTGGGATGTTTCAAACACACCTCCAAATAGAATTGAGTAGCTGAATCCTCAGGAGATTCAGCTTCAAGAATTATCTGCGTGTAGTCATGGTCAATCCTGCTTTATCCGTGCGCTTCGTTCTCCCACCTTTGTTGATAATTTCAGGCCTGGGGAACATCTGGTTTTGGGGCCATATAAGGCCTGCGAAATCATTTGGTCTGGCCTTGCCAAAGCAACTGCAGGTGGGATTTGAAATTCAGTAAGTCTATAATAGGCAAATTTTTAAAAAAAAGATTTTATTTATTTGAGAGGTGGAGTTATAGACAGAGAGAGGGAGAGACAGAGAGAAAGGTCTTCTGTCCACTGGTTCACTTGCCCAATGGCCAAAATGGCCAGAGCTGGGCTGATCCAAAGCCAGGAGCCAGGAGCTTCTTCATGGTCTCCTATGTGGGTGCAGGGGTCCAAGCACTTGGGCCACCTTCTGCTGCTTTCCCAGGCCATAGCAGAGAGCTAGATCAGAACAGGAGCATCCGGGACATGAACAGGGACCGATATGGGCTGCTGGCACTAACCTACGGTGTCACAGCGAACAGGCTAATTTTTTTTTTTTTTAAAGATTTATTTACTTATTTGAAAAGCAGAGGTACAGAGAGGCAGAAGGAAAGAAGAAAGAGGGATGTCTTCCATCCGCTGGTTCACTCCCCAAGTGGCTGCAACGGGCCGGAGCTGGGCTGTACTGAATTCAGGAGCCTCTTCCCGGTCTCACTGAGAGTGCAGGGGCCCAAGGACCTGGACCATCTTCTTTTCCCAGGTGCACCAGCAGGGAGCTGGATTGGAAGTGGAGCAGCTGGGACCCAAACTGACGCCCATATGGGATGTAGGCACTGCAGGCAGAGACTTCACTTAGTATGCCACAACACCAGCCTCAAGCAGGCTAATTTTTAAGTTGATAATTTTGTATGGCTCATGAATAATGTTATAAATATCCAAATGGTCCTTGTCAGACAAAAGGTTCCCCACCCCTGTAAGCAAACTTCAGATTTCATTTAGTATTATCTGCAAAATATTTGAGTATGTGTTGCTAAGCAATGAAATCTTTAAAGAAACATATTTGAGAGACAGAGGCAGATACGGAGAGATCTTCTGTCCCCTGGCTCATTCCCCAGTTCCCACAACCACCATGACTGGGCTGGGCTGAAGCCAGGGGCCAGAAACTCAGTCCAGGTCTCTCCTGTAGGTGGCAGGGAGCCAAGTACTTGAACAATCATCTGCTGCCTCCTGTGATGTACCTTACCAGGAAGCTGACTCTCATGCACTATGATATAGGTTAGGAACATCAAGATCTTAATTGCTGTGCCAAACACACACCTGAGGGTTTTTTTTTTTTTTTCTTCCCCCAAAAGAAAATGTGATGATAGTTCAAATAGTTGGGTCCCTGCTGCTCATGTGGGAGACCTGGATGTACTTACTGATTCTTGGCTTCAGCCTGACCCAGCCCTGTGTAGTTATTACAGGCATTTAGGGTAGTGAACCAGCAGGTGAAAGATTTCTCTGTCTCTGTCGATCTGTGTTTAAAATAAATAAAAATAAACTAAAAAAAAATCTTATCAAAATCATTGTGTTTCACAATAATGAATTTCCTAATTTGATTGTCAGTTATTAAATATCTCTGATTTTTCAAAAATTTTATTGTTTTATAGGAAGTAGGATTCAAATAGTGTCATTTTCTATTGTTAATGTTGATGAAGAGCGCCAATAGAATTTTCTGTATTTTGCACTAGTCAGCTTCTATCCCTGTGTGTCATTTAATATGTTCCTTTGTGTCTGCACTCCTCCTTCCATATTTTTGTGACTTTGCAGTTAGATGTAGAGATTTAATCTCACTCCGTCTTTTGCTTTGTGGGATAGGGTAGGATTAACAAGAATACCTTCTAGATGGTGCTTTGTATTTCATATTGCCTCATAGTACAAAGCACATACTATCTGCTTGTCTTTCTTTGTGTGGCTATGACTGATGATGAGTAAACTATCAGAATTCCTCAACAGCCTTTCCCTTCATGATTTCAGTGGCCGTTTTTCATCATTGCCTCGGTCCTTTATTTGATTAGAGGTTGTAAAATGATGGTGTTCTATTCTGTTATTCCTTTTATATTTATTAACAAAAAAATTCCATCATCAACTATTTGATAAATCAAAGTACAGTTTTATGCAGAAAAAACAGGGTTATTTTTCAGTTCTTTTCCTTTATGACTTTTAAAGGCTTATACTTAATATGCTTAAACTGTTTTTAACATATTTACTTACTCTTATGTTAAATATGAAGTGGGTCTGTTTTGATGCCTGAACTGCAAATAATAGCAAATTCTTTTTATGGGTTAGAATCTGATGTAATCCATCATAAATCATGTATCCCAAGAAGGGGCATCATAAATGTAAAACCTCAAATACAGACTCCACTTCAGGGTTCAAAACTTACTAAATGTGTGTTAGAAGAATTGCAATTGGAGTGATTATATTCTAGTATGAATTTGGGAAAAATGCATTTTGAATTCTTTCTTTATAGCTTCTGGACTTCTTGGATCAGCATCCCTTTTCATTTACTCCTCTAATTCAGAGATCACTGGAATTTTCTGTAAGCTATGTTTTTACCGACGTTGGTGAAGGTGTTACATTTGAGCGATTCATAGTCCAATGCATGAATCTTATCAAGATGATTGTCAAAAATTATGCTTATAAGCCATCTAAAAATTTTGAAGGTAATACTTTACTGGTAGTTTAAAAATATTTTTTCTTTATTTTACTCTAAGTATAATTGCACTCTTGATAATTTTTTTGGAAACTCATTTATTGATAAGGAATGCCATTTTTAATTAGTGAATACCAGCTTCCCCCCAAAAAAACCATGCAGTACATTTAGTAAACTATTTTTTTTTGCAGCAGTTAAACTTCATAGGTTTAAGAACCACTGAAATTTATGTTATCAGCTATTTGTTTGAACAACTAAAAGTTTTCTCTTACTTTAAATAAGATTGCTTGCAACAAGTTTGTTTCTTATGTTATTTGGGGTTCATTCATATGCATGTGTAACATGATGAATGAGGAAATCTAGGGGAGAGAAGAGTAGTTGCTTCTCTATGTTGTGATAATGCAGCACAGAACTTTATAAGCTGTAACAGTAAGGCAGAAATAGCATTGATGTGTGTTCTAAATAAAGTTAAGACTGTCTAATATGTGTGTTGTAAAACTGAAAAACTATACACAAGTATATCTTTTACCCTGAGAGTCTATTTTTATTTATTTAAGTGTCATTATCTAAGTTAGTTGAATGTTGCCTTGTACAATTAACTTGGAAGTTTTATTTTTCTAGATAGCAGCCCTGAAACTCTTGAAGCCCATAAGATTAAGATGGCATTCTTCACATATCCCACTTTGACAGAGATCTGTCGAAGATTAGTCTCTCACTATTTTCTGTTAACTGAAGAAGAACTGACAATGTGGGAAGAAGACCCAGAAGGCTTTAGTAAGGATTAATTTTTTTGGCATGGCTTTTCTCCCTTTCTATAAGTAGATATTTATTTGAATGATGGGAATGATAACATTGTATTGTAGTATAATTTTTTTTTGCGTTTTTGTTATTTGAGAATCAGAGAAGAAAGTTTCCATTTGTTGGTTCACTCCCCAAGTGCCCATAATCACCAGGGTTGGGCCAGGGCCAAAGCTGATAGCCAGGAATGAACCAGTTCCCCTGTGTGAGTGAGATGAATTCATTTTTTTCAGCTAAGATCTGTGTCTCTCGGGTCTGTATTAGCAGGAAGCCGGAGTAGGGAATTGGAACCAGTAATCAAACCCAGGCATCCTGACATAAGGAAAGCCCTGTTCCACTTGTTATTTGGCACTTTTGATACGAAAAACTCGTTTTTGTTTTTTTAATTAATTTGTCAGGAAGGCTGTATGGGCTAGAAGTTAAGGGACCTACATCCCATATTGGAGTATCATGGTTGAAATCCCAGCTCCGGCTTCTCACTAGCTTCTGTTAGTGCAGATCCAGAGAGACATTGGTGATGGTTCATGATAATTGGATTCCTACCTCCCGACACCTGACTTGCATCTCAGCAGCCAGTTTGTCCATTGCCAGTGTTTGAGGAGTGAATCAGTGAATGAGAGAGCTCACTCACTCATTCTCTGTCTCTCCAGTAGAAATTAAATAGTAATTATAATAATTTGCCATCTTCTCTTGTGTACACATTGTAACAAATTGAGAAACAGGAAAGGAATGATTTGTTCAAATATAATGCAAAATTTTGCCAGTAAGAGATCTTTTGAGTTTTTCTTTTTAAAGATGTATTTATTTATTTGAAGGCAGATTTACAGAGAGTCAGAGGCAGAGGCAGAGAGAAAGAGAGAGAGAGAGAGAGAGAGAGAGAGAGAGAGAGATATCTTCCATCCACTGGTTCACTTTCTAATGGCTGCAATGGCTGGAGCTAGGTCGATCTGAAGCCAGGAGCCAGGAGCTTCTTCTGGGTCTCTCACATGGGTGCAAAGGCCCAAGCACTTGGACCATCTTCTACTGCTTTTCCAGGCCATTAGGAGAGAGCTGGATCAGAAGAGGAGCAGCCAGGACACAAACTGGTGCCCATATGGGATGCTGGGAGTGCAGCGACTTTACCCACTATGCCACAGCACTGGCCCCTTTAAATGCTATACAATTTAGACTATCGTATACTTTAAAATAAAACATAAAATTATTGACACCTTTTCTCTTTTATGTCAGTTTCTACTTTGTGGTTTATTCCATGTTATTTTTCATCTGTAGAAAATTTTGTCTCCAATTGATTTGAAGTTTTTAAGCTTGTGATTTATTTATTTGAAAGGCAGAGTTACAGAGAGGCAGAGAGGCAGAGAGAGAGAGAGAGAGAGAGAGAGAGAGAAAGGGAGATATCGAGAGATCGAGAGATCTTCCAAACTGGTTTGCTCCCCAAATGGCAGCAATGGCTGGAGCTGGACTGATCCAGAGCCAGGAGCTTCTTCTGGGTCTCCTACGTTTTCAGAGGGGCCCAAGGACATGGGCAATCATCTACTCTGTTCCTGGGCCATAAGCAGTGAACTGGATCAGAAGGGATCAGAAGTTGAGCAGCCACGACTTGAACCGGCACATGTATCAGACACTGGCACTGCAGGTGGTGGCTTTATTCGCTGTGCTACAGTGCTGGCCCCTAAAACGTTTTCATAATATTTAAAACTTAAAAAGCATTTATTTTCATTTTTATTTGAAAGGCAGAAAGAAAGACACAGTCTTTCATCTGCTGATTTACATCACAAAAGCCCAAAACAACCAGGACTTTGCCAAACTGAAGCCAGCAGCCCAAAACTCAGTCCAGGTCTCCTATGTGAATGGTAGAGACCCAAGTACTTGGGCCATCACCTGTTTTTGCCCCCCAGAGTTTATATTAGCAGGAAGATGGTATTGGAAGTGGAGCTGGAATTTGAACCCAGACATGATATGGGATGAACCAAAAACCCAGTTCTGTTTTTTAAATTTATTTTTAAAGATTTATTTATTTATTTGGAAGAGTTACACAGAAATAGGAGAGGCAGAGAGAGAGAGAGGTTGGTCTTTCATACGCCGCAATTGGCCCTACTGGCAAGATTTGTGCCGATCTGAAGCCAGGAGCCAGGAGCTTCTTCTGGGTCTCCCACGTGGGTGCAGGGGCCCAAGGACTTGGGTCATCTTCTACTGCTTTTCCAGACCATAGCAGAGAGCTGGATTGGAAGTGAAACAGCCAGGACTCAAACCAATGCCCATATAGGATGCTCGCACTGCAGGTGGCGGCTTTACCCATTGTGCTGTAGCGCCGGTCCCAAGTTTTGTGAATTTTAAACAAATATTTTTATCTGTTTGAATTTTAGTGATATGTACATGAGTAACAGAAATCGTTTCATGGCTCTTAGTGTACAGAATCAAGGAATCATGTATTTTAATGAAGTGCCGGTGTGTGAATTACTTAAGCGTAGGCTAGATGTTAGCCTGTGCTTATCCTTTTTACTGGATGCTCATATATAGTTACTCATGTATGTTTTCTAACATTTTAAATATCTTTAACTATTGGGAAGATTTATCTTCCTCCTCTTTTTGTCATTTAGAAATAATTTTAAGGGCTGGTGCTGTGCATAGTGGGTAAAGCCGCTGCCTGCAGCACTGGCATCCTGTATGGGTACCAGTTTGATTCTTGGCTGCTCCATTTCCAATCCAGCTCCCTGCTAATGGCCTGGGAAAGCAGCAGAAGATGGCCCAAGTGCTTGAGTCCCTGCACCCATGTGGGAGACATGAAGGAGGCTCCTGGCTTCAGATCAGTCCAGCTCTGGCCAACTGTTGTGGCCATTTAGGGAGTGAACCAGCGGATGGAAGATCTATTTCTCTGTTTTTGCCTCTTTTTCCTCTCTTTCTCTGGGTTTCACATAAATAAATACATTTAAAAAATAATTTTAGTTCACTTAGAATACAGAGCAAGGGCTGGTGCCAAGGCGCAGTAGGTTAATCCTCTTCCTGCATCGCTGGCATCCCATATGGGGACCAGTTCTAGTCCCGGCTGCTCTACTTGCAATCCAGCTCTCTGCTATGGCCTAGGAAAGCAGTGGAGGATGGCCCAAGCCCTTGGGCCCCTGCACCCATGTGGGAGACCAGGAAGAAGCTCCTGGCTCCTGGCTTCGGATTGGCACAGCTCCAGCTGTTGCAGCTATTTGGGGAATGAATCAACAGAAGGAAGACCTTTCTCTCTGTCTTTGTCTCTCCCTCTTACTGTCTGTAACTGTACTTCTCAAATGAAACAGATGAAATCTAAAAAAAAAAAAAAAAACCACACACACAAATCAAAACAAAAAACAGAGCATCTTTTTTGTTTTTATTTCTTCAGCTAAAATAGCAGGTTTCAGTTTCCTTCCTCTGTCCATTGATTATTCATTTGAAAGGCAGAGCAACAGAGATAGAGGGAGGGAAAAAGAGAGGGAGGAGAGAGAGGAGAGGAGAGGGGACAGACACATTCTATCTGCTGAGTAACTCCCCAAATGCCCATGACAGCTGGGACTAGGCCAGGCCTAAGCCAGGAGGCAGGAACTCCATCCAAGTTTCCAATGTGATTGCTAGGGACCCAAGTACTTCCCAGGCACTTAAGCAAGAAGGTAAATCAGAAGCAGAGTAGCTGTGCCGTGAACCAGCACTTCGATATAGGATGCCATTGTCTCTTGCCCACTGCACCACAACACTCATGCCTCAGTTTGCTTTATTTATGTGTTATATATAATACTGCAGTGTGAAGCTTTGGATCCCTAGATTTTTTTTAAAGTCTTAAATGTATTTTTTATAGATACGGAAAGTATATGGAAGTATGGCAAATTATAACTTGTGAAACATAATTGCTGTTGGGGCCAGCACTGTGGAGTAGCAGGTTAAGCCTTTGTGTGTAGTGGTGGTATCACATATGGGCGCCAGTTTGAGTCCCGGCTGCTCCACTTCTGATCCAGATCCCTGCTGATGGTCTGGGAAAGCGGTGGAAGATGTCCTATGTGCTTGGTCCCCTGTACCCATGTGGGAGACCCAGAAGAAGCTCCTGGCTCTTAGCTTTGGCCTACCCCAGCCCTGGGTATTGCTGCCACTGGGGAGTGAACCAGCAGATGGAGGGTTTCTCGCTCCTCCCTCTCCTGTGTTTCTGTCTTTCAAATAAATAAGTCTTTTTAAAAAAAAAAAAAAAAAACTTAATTACTGTAGTGAAATGTTGTGGCGATACTGTTATTAAGTGATATATATAAGGCTTTAGTCTCATGGATTTAATTTTACTGTACCAATGTTATTCACATTTTTATTTTCCAAACTGAGCTTTTAGGAACCTCATTATTTCATTTCTCAAGAATATCATTTGTCATGTTTTTAATTGCAGCAGTGGAAGAAACAGGAGGAGATTCTTGGAAATACAGTTTGAGGGTAAGTATTGAAAGAAAAATTGACGAGAGAATTCTTAATCCTTCTAAAACTGTTAGTAGAGAGTGACCATCTGTTGGAGATTCCAGCAATTAGATAGGAAACTTCATAACTGCAAAAATCGTTTGAGAGGAAAGTACTTAATTAAAGTCTGAATTTTCATCTGAATTTTTTTATGTTTACTTGGGAGTTTGCAAACTGAATTTTTTTTTTTTCATTTTTGGTTTAATTCCATGGGAAACAGTTATCACTATACAAAGGGAAAATAATCTGTTAAAGTGAAAGTTGGGACTTTTGGGCTAAAATTATTTTATCCCCTCCTAATGATTTTGTTAAAGCTTCTTTTGATATTTTATTTCTCTTACTACCCAGTGTCAGTCTCAGAGACCAGCTCATTGTAAAACTTTCAGTGGTAGGATACTTTAAAAATACATCTGATAGGACATGCATTTTCTGTTGAGGAAGATGTACCCATTATGGCCACTGGTGGTTCTCTGTGATAAGGCTTGTGTTTTACCATTGCTTTTCTTTTCTTTTTAAAGATTTATTTATGTATTTGAAAGATTAATTTTCAGAGAAGCAGAGAGAAGAGAAGTCTTCCATCTTCTCGTTCATGCCCCAAGTGGCCACAGCTGCCAGGGCTGGGTCAGAAGGAAGCCAGGAGCCTCATTCTGGTCTCCTCTGTGGGTGTGGGGGCCCAAGCACTCGAGCCGTCTTCTGCTGCTTTCCCAGGCGTATTAGCAA
The DNA here is from genome assembly GCF_051225735.1 of Oryctolagus cuniculus. Taxonomy (NCBI): domain Eukaryota; kingdom Metazoa; phylum Chordata; class Mammalia; order Lagomorpha; family Leporidae; genus Oryctolagus; species Oryctolagus cuniculus. The sequence continues at coordinate 83,100,240 of NC_142880.1, forward strand.
GGAACTGGATTGGTAGTGGTCAGTGGGACTCGAGCTGGGCCTCATATGGGAATCCAGCATTGCCTGCAGCAGCTTATCCTACTATACCACAGTTCCCAGCCCCTTCCCATTGCTTTTCTAAAATCTTATTTTTTAGATTTATTAGCGTATAGCTGTAAATCAGAGAAATTACTGGTATTTTAAAAACTTTAACAGAATTTGTGACTTTAATTTTTAAAAACTTTCTCTAATAGAAAAGTTTACAAATATCAGAAAATAGAGAAACAAGTCATTTATCATAGCCTATTTTATCACTTTTCAACTCATGGCTAGTCTTTTAGTTTCACATAAGCACAGAATTTTCTCCCAATTTGGATTATTTTGAAGCAGATAGTTTAGATGACTTGATTTCATTTGTGTATATCAGTATATATCTTAGTGATTCCATTTTAAATATAAAACTTACTACTTGTTGAATTTTCTATTAAGCAGAGAATTAGGCTTATGATTATAAAGTAAATCATTGCAAAAATGAAAAGAAAAGTAAGAAAGGAGGGAGGATAGGAATGAGGGAGGTAGGGAGAGTATGATAGGAAGTATCATTATGTTCTTAAACTGTAAATATGAAATACATGGAATTTATTGCCTTTCTATACATAAAAGTAAAAAATACTTATAATTCCTTTATATTATAAAGTAGTGATTTAATACTTCAAAAATTCAAAACAAATATTCTCTTTTGTAGCTAAGAATTGTTTCTGTTAACTGTGTTTGTAAAAGAAAATACTATTTTATTTGATAAATTGAATTCAAGAGTTGGAATTTTTTACTTATATGTATCATTGCTAAGAATTTATGATTTTCAGTATATTCAATCTTGGACAGCCATTTGTAGTACTGAACTATAAATGGATGTGGCTAATTAAAAGTGTACTGTTTTCTTTATGTTTTAGAAATAAATTTCTATGTGCTGTTGATTCCAGCTTGATTTTGTTTGTATTTTGCTCGTTATAAAAATGAGTAATCTTTAAAGAAAATCAAGAATTGGAAACATTTTGGAATTTTAGGGCTTTAAGAATGAGTGCTCTTTGCATTATTGTAGTTTCTTAACTTAAAATACCATTTTTTGAAATTGGAAATTTCTCCCTTTCTCCCCCTTTCCAGCCTTGCACTGAAGTCCTGTTTATAGATATATTCCATGAATATAATCAAACTCTTACTCCTGTGCTTCTGGAAATGATGCAGACACTTCAAGGTAAGGCATATTTTGTGGATCTTGGATTTATCTATTTAATTAGTGTTGAGTTAAAATAGTCTGAGTGCCTGCTCTATGCTGTGCAGTATTTCATATGTTAAATAGTAGATTCGGGTGGGCGCTGCAGCTCACTAGGCTAATCCTCTGCCTGTGGCGCCGGCACTCTGGGTTTTAGTCCCGATCTGAGCACCGGATTCTGTCCCGGTTGCCCCTCTTCCAGTCCAGCTCTCTGCTGTGGCCTGGGAGGGCAGTGGAGGATGGACCAAGTGCTTGGGCCCTGCACCCGCATGGGAGACCAGGAGGAAGCACCTGGCTCCTGGCTTTGAATCAGAGCTCTGTGCCTGCCGTAGTGGCCATCTGGGGGAGTGAACCAACAGAAGGAAAACCTTTCTCTCTGTCTCTCTCTCTCATTGTGTAACTCTGCCAAAAAAAAAAAAAAATAGTAGATATGAATTTGGAAAAAAAGGCAGAATATGCTCTTTCTTGAACAGGACTCATTTGAGATGAGCCTTGAGTTACCACTTGATAGCTGGATTTTGCTCCTGTAAGATAATCGGGGCAGAAGCAAAACAGCAGTCAGGTTACTTGGAGAAGCATTCTTTCTTGAAGCATGTTGTGGGAAGTTTTGCTCCTGTAAGATAATCGGGGCAGAAGCAAAACAGCAGTCAGGTTACTTGGAGAAGCATTCTTTCTTGAAGCATGTTGTGGGAAGTAGTGAGAAATGGTTAAAATAAAAGTTAGCACCAATTACAATGACGACAGTGGGAATGGAAAGAAGGTGTGGTGGGTGTAAGAGAGAAAGATGAAGTAAATTTGAAATACTTGATCACTACACATTACATACAAGTAATTATTTTAATATTAGCTAACATTGGCTCATGATTCTGACTTTTGCTGCTACACTGTAAGTTCCAAGAGTCTGATTAAGTCTGATTTGTTCATACTTTTTTTTAAAAATGATTTATTTTATTTATTTGAAAGAGTTACAGAGAGAGGTAGAGACAGAGAGAGATGTCTTCCATCCGCTGGTTCACTCCCCAGATCCGCTGCGCCAATCCAAAGCCAGGAGCCAGGGCTTCCTCTGGGTCTCTCATGTGGGTGCAGGGGCCTAAGGACTTGGGCCATCTTCTGCTTTCCCAAGCCACAGCAGAGAGCTGGATTGGAAGAGGAGCAGCTGGGACCAGAACCAGTGCCCATATGGGATGCCAGTGCTTCAGGCCAGGGCTTTAACCCGCTGCGCCACAGTGCCGGCCCCTGTTCATACTTTTATTCCTACTGCATGACATTCTCAATAACTATTGGTTGTTCATGTAGCTTTTGTCTACTGTGTGAATGTGCTAGACAAAGGAAAGTGGTCAAAAATGCTGTTGTAAGTCTTAATGACAAGGGGAAAAATTTACTTCATTAGTGGTGGTTGGAGATACAGGTCTAAATTTGGGAGTGCATGTATATAAGGAACCTTGGGAGAAGAAAAAGTGTTCAAGTACAGACCCTGAGATTTTGACCTGTAGGTGATGGGAGGATGTAAAAGACCCTGCAAAAATGCCGGGTAAAGACCATCCCAGAAGTGTGGAGAGACGTTTCCGGGGTGTGTGCTGGAGAAGAGTGCTTTGTCAGATACAGCACTAGTGCAAGAGGCAGAGGCAGTGGAATCTTCTGGGAAAGGAGGCTTTCTGATGACGTGGGGTAGGAATCACGTTGTAAGGGAAGAGGAATTAGATACTGCTGTTACACAGGAGGGAAGGAAGAGAATGTCCCGCAGGGGAGGAGCTTCTCGACCTTGTTCCATAGTAAGGGGGTAGCTCATCTTTTAGGCTTTTGTTCTGTCAAAAACTAAGAATGTTTTTGCTGAAATTATAAGCTAATAGGAATAATTAGCTATCAGTCAACTTCAGTATATTAACTTACAAAGATAATATGAGTACTGTTATAATTTCATATGGCTTGATTGGGAATGTATACTTAGTTATTCGTTTTTAATACAGGTTTACAGATTTTGAGAATAGTTATACTATTTAACTTACTTTGTTTTGTTAGTTTTTGACTGTTGTTTTCTCTTTTCTCCTGTTTATTTTTTTAAGCCACTAGAGGAAAAGACAGGCTGTTTAGATAATATTCTGGGGTGCTGCCTGCTATATTTTCAGGGATCTCTGAGTTGAGAATGTTCTTTTTACCTCTGGAGCAATTTGCTCATTTAGGACTATACTTACTGTAGCTTATTGGAAGAGTGAGCTTTAAAATTAATAATTAGCAGTAAAAAGGTGCTTTGACAAACTTGTTAGAAAAACCCCATGTAAGTTGTGTTTTCTGTAGTATCCATGATGCCGTTCTTCCTGAGCATAGTACAGAGACTGCCAACTTTTCATTCTGAAACTTCCATGTTTCCTAGTAGCTATCACTTTCAGTTTGCATTTTCATTTTATTGGCATTCAGTATACTCTCATGACATGGTTCATTTTTTTCTCATAACATGGTTAATTTTTTATTTGCCTTCTTTTCCAAACTGCTTATTCTTTACTTCTCCTGCCCTGGGTGATTTATCTTTTTAGTCTATTTTAAATAATTTTCCTTTATAATAAGAGTATAATACAACGGCTAGCACTTTGTAACATGTATTTTTCTACTTGATTTTTAGTATTTAATTTAAAAATATTTTAATATTTATTACTTTATACTTGTGTTCTTTAATGGTGGTGGTAATAAAATGTTAACTGTCTTTATACTTATATATATGTTTAATATCATGAAATTTATTGTATTTCACTGGATCAGGAAACTCAACTACTATATTTACATTAAAAAACTTATTAAAAACTAGTTTAATTTACATTTCCTGATACTTATTTTTTTTAGGACCCACCAATGTAGAAGATATGAATGCACTGTTAATCAAAGATGCTGGTATGTTAAACTTCAACGTTTTAGAAATGCTTATTTATTCGATAAACTGTTTAAGTGCTGGGAGAGTTGAGATATAAGAGTAAAGTTCAGGACCTTTCTGATGGAGGAGATAATCAAGTAATCAGAAAATTAATTGTAATATTGTGTGGGATGGTTAATGCTAATGTGATAGTAAACACAAGATAGTTTTGGTGTGCATGGGGAAAGACTCCTCAGAAAGTGTAGTATAAGAATGCAAAGGTGAGTACAAGTTAGGTGTGCAAGGAAGAGTACAGGAAGAAGTTTCTAGGAAGACTGAGTGATACAGACACAGATGTGAAGGTCATAGGAATAAAGCACAGTTAGAGTGATTGTTTTGACTTAACTGAAACAGAGAGATTAAGGGTTGTGGTGCTGGATGCTAAAACATTGCCTCTACTTGGAGCAGACATTATTTCCTAATTTGACTTGAATACTTTACAATGAATTTAATTTTCTATTTGAAAGGAGTAAGGAGTATTTAGGAGGAACATGGAGTAAAAGAACTTGATGTTTTTAAAAATGTCTATTTAAATAATTTCCATGGTTAACATATTTTTCCCTTAATTAACAGATTGTATGTTTCTAAAATGTCCTTAAAGTTTAGTTTGTTACATTGCCCAGGGTGTGAAATCTTTAATTTTTCAAAAAATCTTTTCTTCCCAGTATATAATGCCGTTGGATTAGCTGCTTATGAGCTGTTTGACAGTGTTGACTTTGATCAATGGTTTAAAAACCAACTTATTCCAGAATTACAAGTCATTCATAATAGGCAAGTATGAAGTTTTATGTTTATTATACACTTATTTGCCATATTGATTTTCTGATGCAGGCAGAAAGATACTAAAATTGAGTACAATTTTTTAAATGTTATATTATGACTTAGTAGTTACTGTGTATTGTAGAGTGGATAAAGACCTATTAATACTGTGAATGAAATAGAAGCAAAACAGTTGGTTCTTAAGTTACTTTACTTCAAATGTGAATTGTGATGTTTAAGAAGTACTTTGCATTATTTAAGATAGTTTATAGGAGAAAAGATTTTATGCAAGGCTGAGGGATCCAGATTATTCAACCGGATGGGGGTCCCTTGAGTTCCAGAAAAAAACTGCATAGAAGAAGGACAATTGGAGACTTAACAGTGGGTAGGCCTAGTGTCTAACCAAAGGATGCCCATGAAAGGTAACTATCTAGGGATCATACAAAGAATTCTTTAAGTCTTTGGGGAATTGAGTAGAGTACATACAAACAACATGGCAAAAAGCATTTAAGTACATTTTAGGTTCTTATTGAGGTGGTTAGTTCAATAATCCGGATCCATATGACAGTATTTTTTTTTAACCTATTCTTAAATTATGTATACATTCAAGCCCTTGCTTAATCATTTTAAGTATCAAATGATTAGAATGAAAGGTCTTTTATAGATTTGACAGGTTATTTCTTAGTTTAAAAAAATATTCTGAGGCTTTTTCCCCCCTTTATTTTATTTTTTTTAAAGGTTTTTCCAGGTCTCCCACGTGGGTGCAGGGGCCATCTTCTACTGCTTTCCCAAGCCATAGCAGAGAGCTGGATTGGGAGAGCAGTATCTGGTACTAGAACCGGTGCCCATAAGGAATGCTGGCAGCACAGGCAGAGGATTAACCTACTGTGCCACTGCGCCGGCCCCTCCCCCCATTAAAAGAATGTACTTCTGTTGATTTAGTTCTGTAAGTTTGGTGCCTATCAGAATGCTAAGTGGGACAGATGTTAGTGTAGTCGTTCAGACACTGCTTGGCATGCCCACATTTTGTATTGCAGTGCTAGTTCAAGTCCTGGTCCCATATCCAATCCAGGTTTTGGCTAATACACACTCTGGGAAAGCAGCAGGTGATGACTCAAGTATTTTGAGTCGCTGCAACCCAAGTGGGAGACCCAGCTTAAGCTGTAGGCTCCTGCCTTCAGCCTGACTGAGACCTGGTTTTTGTGGAGACCTGGTTTTTTTTGGAGAGTGAACAAGTGAACGAAAGCTCTCTCTCTTTCTCTCTGCATTTCAAATACAATGATAAAAAAAAAAGACTGCCTAGTATATAGTCCTAGTATATAGTCCAATAATTTATTGCCTAAATTATTGAATGAATAGAATACTAGCATTTTATAAACAGCCATAGAATTGTAGAGCTTGAGATGCTTTAGAAGTAGTTTGAGGGGCTGGCACTGTGGCACAGTGAGTTAAAGCCCTGGCCTGAAGCGCCAGCATCCCATATGGGTGCTGGTTCAAGTCCCGGCTGCTCCTCTTCCAATCCAGCTCTCTGCTATGGCCTAGGAAAGCAATAGAAGATGGCCCAATTCCTTGGGCCCCTGCACCCACATGGGAGACCTGGAGGAGGCTCCTGGCTCCTGTCTATGGTTCGGCCATTGCGGCCACTTGGGGAGGAAACCAGCGGATGGAAGACCTCTCTCTCTTCTGCCTCTCTTACTCTCTCTGAGTAACTCTGACTTTTAAATAAATAAATAAATCTTTAAAAAATATAGTAGTTTTGACCACTAAACAGCTAGTTATCTCTCTGGTTATCCTGTCAACAAGCATTTTCAATATTTGGAATTGACAGTGTCTGTTGTCGTAGATGAATAAAATAGAGTGATTCTACCCTCAGGAAACTAGTAAGCTTGTGATGGAGAGAAAGCCTTCATTAGAAGGCAAATGTGGACTCTAATTATTCCTAAGCCTTTGGGTTTATTTAATTTAAGACCATCACTGTTCAGTACGGTAGCTCTCAGCGTATCACTGTTGTGCACTGGAAATGTGCTTAGTGAAACTGAGAAAATGACTTTTCAATTTTTTTTTTTGACAGGCAGAGTGGACAGTGAGAGAGAGAGACAGAGAGAAAGGTCTTCTTTTGCCGTTGGTTCACCCTCCAATGGCCGCCGCGGCTGGCGCGCTGCGGCCGGCGCACCGCGCTGATCCGATGGCAGGAGCCAGGAGCCAGGTGCTTCTCCTGGTCTCCCATGGGGTGCAGGGCCCAAGCACCTGGGCCATCCTCCACTGCACTCCCGGGCCACAGCAGAGAGCTGGCCTGGAAGAGGGGCAACCGGGACAGAATCCGGCGCCCTGACCGGGACTAGAACCCGGTGTGCCGGCGCCGCTAGGCGGAGGATTAGCCTAGTGAGCCGCGGCGCCGGCCGACTTTTCAATTTTAATTGAAATTGAAAAACTGAAGTTGTGTAAAATATGTATTGGTTACATTAAGATTTCACCTATTTATTTGTACTTAATATGAGCAGTAAAATTTTTAAGATTACATTTTTGGCCTGCATTATATTTCTGTTGGACAGAGTTAATCTCCATCAGTGTTTCTCCATTATCAATGTACATTTGAACTATCTGGCAGTCTTAAAATGCATGTTTTAGTTCAGTAGGTGTAGATCCAATTGTGCAATTCTTTCATGCTCCCAGAATAATGTGTTGTGGTGGATTCGTTCTGAGAGGAGGAGCCTGGTGGGGGCAAGAGGCGCGGAGTCACCACACAGACCCCGGGAGTCAGGTGAAAGCCAGCCAGAGGCACACAGCCCGCAGACTAGTTTAAATAGCCAAGGCAGCCAATCCGGTCAAGGGGTGGTTTATGCCTTAACCAATCACAGCCTGTTGCCAGGCAGTATCCGAAGCCATCCAATCACAGCTTGTTGCCGGGCAGGCTCTGTTGCCAGGTGGTTTCCCAGGGGGTTTCCAAAGCCACTCCTGAGTAACTGATGCTTGCTTGCCAGCGGCCATCTTGGCATGGCCTTCTCATTCCACCACATTTCTCATTCCCCCACGTATTCCAGACAATGCAGACTCTGGGAGGCAGCAGATGATGACTCAAGTATATGGCTCCCAGCCTCTACATGAGAGGCCTGAATTGAATTCCTAGCTTCCGGTCCTGTAGCTCTGGCTGTTGAGGGCATTTAGGGAATAAACCAGTGGATGGGGTATCTTCCTCTTTTTCTCTGTCCTCTCTTTAACCCCTCCCCCTCTTTTCCCTTTCCCCTTCTCCCTGTTTCAATCTCTTCAATAAAAATTTTTTTCAAATAAAAATTGATAATTCTGTATTTCTTTATTTCACTCTATACAAGTCTGAACTTCCACCTGTATGACTATATTGTCAGTTTTCTTTGAATTTTTATTTATTTATTTGAAAGAGCTAGAGAGAGATACATATCTTCCATCCGTTGGTTCACATCCCAGATGGCCACACAAAAGGCCACAAGTCAGCAGCTTCTTCTGGGTTTCCTGTGTCAGTGACAGGGGCCCAAGGACTTGGGCCATCCTCTGCTACCCTTCCCACGCTATTCACAGGGAGCTGGATCAGAAGTGAAGCAGCCAGGACACCAACTGGCATCATAGGCAGAGGCTTCACCCACTATGCCACACACCTGGCCCCTGTATTAGTCAACTTTGTATTATTACACCTAAAATACCTGCGAGGAGCATCTTGGGAAGAAAGGCAGTTTGTTTTGGCTTACAGTTTTGGAGATTAATAGTGCAGGGCTGTGTAGCCTCATTAGTCTTGTATCTGTTAAGGCTGGAGGAATGAGGGGGGACCTTCACAGGGTGAGGCAGGAAGCTGAGAGAGAAGCTAGGCCACATTTGGCTGAAATAACCATTCCTTTTGCAAGAACTAATTCCCAGTAGACCAGCCTATTAGATGCCATAATTGTATTGTCTACATCCTTAACATTAATCCATTGACCATTAACATTAATCCAAGACTTTAGGGTTTAAATGTCTTAATGAACTTGGGGAGCCAGATCCTGTTCAAATTCTATCAGTGACTTTGTTCAGTAGTTTATACCCCTCTTTCAAAAAATATTATTTATTTATTTATTTGAAAGGCAGAGTTACAGAGAGGCAGAGAGAGAGGTCTTCCATCTGCTAGTTCAACCCCCAGTTGGCTGCAACGGCCAGAGCTGCACCAATCCAAAGCCAGGAGGCAAGAGCTTTTTCTGGGTCTCCCATGTGGGTGCAGGGGCCCAAGAACTTGGGCCATCTTCTACTGCTTTCCTAGGCCATAGCAGAGAACTGGTTCGGAAGTGGAGTAGCCAGGAATTGAACTGGGGCCCATAAGGGATGCTGGCACTGCTGGCGGCAGCTTTACCGACTATGCCACAGTGACTGCCCCTGGTTTCTATGCCTTGAGAGGCCTATTCAAATCCTATCTCCTGTTCTGAAATCTTGAGATACTACTTTACATTCTTTGAGTCCTTAAGATATGTTGTAAATTTTTTGAGGGCAGAGAGTGCTTCTATACATTTTCTTCAATTTCAGGGAGGGATTTATATGATGAGTTATCTTTTAACATTGTAATTTTTAAAGAAAAAAGTTACATTCATTAGTTTTTTACATTTATATTCAGAAATCAATGTTTACCATCTTGCCACTGAAGAATGTATAATGCTGAGAAGATGCTTTGTGAATGGCATTCTAAAACACAAATATTTTAAGCTTAATGAATTTTCTGCTTATCTAGACAATGACCACTTCATTTAGCAAAGATGATCACAAATAAATACATATATGTGTTAACCACAATCCTTTACTACTTTAAAAATATGAACCATTATTTTTATAATTTGAGCCACATTTTGTAATCAGATACTTCTCAAAAAATCAGGGATTAGCTGAAATCATAAGATTACATGAATATTTTATATAAGCCTGAAGATCTCACAGTCTCTGAAAATAATCTTTATGGAATTAACAGAATTGGACTAGAAGAATTGAATATAGAAATTCTCACCCTCCCTTTTGTTTATTAAAATGAAACCACCGTTCTGTGGAAAAAGCTGTTATTTGGAAACCCCTCCTACAAATTTTTTGTTGTTGCAGATTTATTTATTATTTTCTTGAAAGGCAGAGTTACAGAGAGAGGGAGGGAGGGAGGGGTGGAGGGGGAGAGAGAGAGAGAAAGAGAAAGATAAAAGATAGATCGATCTTCCATCCACTGGTTCACTCCCAGGTGTCTGCAGTGGCCAGGGCTGTGTCATGCCACAGCCAGGAGCCTGGAGCTTCTTGCAGGTCTCCCATGTGGGCCGTCTCTGCTGCTTTCCCCGGTGCATTAGTGGGGAGCTGGATCAGAAGTGGAGCAGCTGGCTCTCAAACTGGCACGTTTACCTGCTTTGCTCAACACTGGTGCCCAGGAATTCCTTTACTACTACTTTTTAGGACCCTTTAGGTTTAGGGTTTTGGGCATTAGTACTGTTTTTAGTTACTTGAGGAACAGAAACAGACTTGATTTTCTTGTACATATATGGATTACTGAACTGAGACTGTGAAAAAAGAGACGGTGGGGGAGAGGACTCATGGAATTCACGTGAGTACTCTGCAGAGACACTACAATTCCGTAACTTTGGCAACCCAGTGGGAGACTGAAGGAGAATTTGAGCCCACTCTGAGGGCTGAACAGATTCCCTGTGTGGTCCTTGGGAAAGAGCTTCCGATCTCTGGCTCCTGTGGGTATATCACTTGCCTGCTAACTACCTCCAACTTTGTTCAGCTGTGCGGAATTACTTCCCTTTTGAATCAAAAAAATAAAGAGAGAGAGATCTACCACGCCTAACCTGGGAGTGTCACCTTTGGCACACCAAACAGAGCTCTCAGGCCACACCCATCTCAAGCCGCTAAGGCTCCATCAAAAACAGACAGTCCACTTAATCTAGAGTCATAGTATAACAAGAAAAAGCACCACAGTGAAGAAACGAAATATCTCCAATATGCCAAATAACAAACGCAAAAACCGAGGTAATAAAAACAAGGAAGTCACCATGACGCCCCCAAATGAAAAAGACACCCCAATTCAAGATTATGAAGATGATGACATAGAAGAAATGCAAGAAGCAGATCTCAAAAAATTGATAAGAACATTAAGAAGTTCTCAAAAACAAATTCTTGAACTACAGAAATCCTTAATGGACAAGATAGAAAATCTCTCTCGTGAAAATGAAATATTAAGGAGGAATCAAAATGAAACGAAACAACTAGTACAACAGGAAACTGTGATAGTGAAGAGAAATAATGAAGTGAAGAATTCAATAGATCAAATGAAAAACACAATAGAGATCCTTACAAACAGAATGGGTGAAGCAGAAGAGAGAATATCGGACTTAGAAGACAGAGAACAGGAAAGGATACAGTCAGACCAAAGAAAAGAAGAGGAAATTAGGAATCTAAAACATATTGTCAGGAATCTGCAGGATACTATTAAAAAACCCAACATCCGGGTTCTAGGAGTTCCTGAAGGCATGGAGAGGGAGAAAGGATTAGAAGGCCTTTTTAGTGAGATATTAGCAGAAAATTTCCCAGGTTTGGAGAAGGACGGAGAAATCCTAGTACAGGAAGCTCACAGAACCCCTAATAAACACGACCAAAAGAGATCCTCACCACGACACGTTGTAATTAAACTCTCCACAGTGAAACATAAAGAAAAGATCCTAAAATGTGCAAGAGAGAAACGTCAGATTACTTTCAGAGGATCTCCAATCAGAGTCACAGCTGACTTCTCATCAGAAACCCTACAAGCTAGGAGGGAATGGCCAGATATAGCCCAGGTACTAAGAGAGAAAAACTGCCAGCCCAGAATATTATATCCTGCAAAGCTATCATTTGTGAATGAAGGTGAAATAAAGACTTTTCATAGCAAACAGAAATTGAAAGAATTTGTCGCCACTCGTCCAGCCCTGCAAAAGATGCTTAAAGATGTGATACACACAGAAACACAGAAACACGGTCATCAATATGAAAGAAGATAAAGGAAGGAAACCTCACAGCAAAAGATCACAGGGAATTCAAAGCATATATTAGAACTTATCTTTGGCAAATGGCAGGGCAAAGTTACCACTTATCATTAGTCACATTGGAACCAACCTAAATGCCCATCAACGGTAGACTGGATAAAGAAATTATGGGATATGTACTCTTTAGAATACTATACCGCAGTAAGAAACAACGAAATCCAGTCATTTGCAACAAAATGGAGGAATCTGGAACACATCATGCTGAGTGAACTAAGCCAGTCCCAAAGGGACAAATACCATATGTTCTCCCTGATCGGTGACAACTGACTGAACACCAAAAAGGAAACCTGTTGAAGTGAAATGGACACTATGAGAAATGGTGACTTGATCAGCATAGCCCTGACTGTTAATGAACAACTTAATACATTATCCCTCTTAGTAGTTTTTTTTTTGTCTGCTCTACTTAATATGACTGGTTTAATTCTGTAATTAATACACAGTTATTCTTAAGTGTTGAAAATTAACTGAAATGTGATCCCTGTTAAACATAAGAGTGGGAATAAGAGAGGGAAGAGATGTACAATTTGGGACATGCTCAAGCTGACTTGCCCCAAATGGTAGAGTTAGAAACATACCAGGGGACTCCAATTTAATCCCATCAAGGTGGCATATACCAATGCCATCTCACTATTCCAAGTGATCAATTTCAGTTCACAATTGATCATAATGAAAGGACTAAGAGTCAAAGGAAGCACATAAACAAGTCTAGTACCTGCTAATACTAACGGATAGAATAAATAAAGGGGAGAGTGATCCAACATGGGAAGCGAGATACTCAGCAGACTCATAGAATGGCGAATATCCTAAACAGCACTCTGGCCTCAGAATCAGCCCTAAAGGCATTCGGATCTGGCTGAAAAGCCCATGAGAGTATTTCAGGCATGGAAAGCCAAGACACTCTGGCAAAACAAAACAAAACAAAACAAAAAAACAACAACCTAAATGAAAGATCTCTGCGAGTGAGATCCCAGTGGAAAGAACAGGTCTTCAAAGAAGAAGGTACCTTTCTCTGAAGGGAGGAGAGAACCTCCACTTTGAATATGACCTTGTCTAAACAAGATAAGAGTCGGAGAACTCAAGGGGCTTCCATAGCCTTGGAAACTCATGACTGGAGCATAGGGAGATTACTGATGCCATAAACAGGAGTGTCAATTTGTAAAGTCAACAACAGGAGTCACTGTGCACTTACTGCTCATGTAGGATCTCTGTCCTTAATGTGCTGTACATTGAGACTTAATGCTATAACAAGTACTCAAACAGTATATTTCACTTTGTGTTTCTATGGGGGTGCAAACTGTTGAAATCTTTACTTAATGTATACTAAACTGATCTTCTGTAAAAAAAAAAGAAGAAATTATCAACTCCCAACTTGACTCTCACTGGGATTAAACATGACAATAGGTCTGATCTGATTTCATCATCATTTAAAAAAAAATCATCTATTATTTTTCACTTTATGTTTGTGTGGGAGCAAACTGTTGAAATCTTTACTTAATGTATGCTAAACTGATCTTCTGTATATAAAGAGAATCGAAAATGAATCCTCATGTGAATGGAAGGGGAGAGGGAGTGGGAAAGGGGAGGGATGCGGGTGGGAGGGACGTTATGGGGGGGAAGGCATTGTAATCCATAAGCTGTACTTTGGAAATTTATATTCATTAAATAAAAGTTTAAAAAAAAAAAAAAAAAGAAGGTGGAAGTGGTAGGGGAACTGGAACTGGAGCCTAACACTCCAGTATGAGATGGGAGTCTTAATCACTGTGCCAAATGCCTGCTCTGCTTTCAAACTTTTATTTTAAACATGCAGATTGAAATTACATTTTATGTTTAAATGCTGAAATATAACTCTTAAAATATCTCACTTCAATTTCATGATTTCCATTTGTCTAGGTATAAGCCATTGAGACGCAGGGTGATTTGGCTGATTGGTCAGTGGATTTCTGTGAAATTCAAGTCTGACTTAAGACCCATGCTTTATGAAGCAATCTGTAACTTACTTCAAGATCAAGATTTAGTGGTACGTAACTTAAATGTCTTAGAGGAGTTATATGAAAGCTTTAACCTGTTTTTATTCAGGAGAGACACTGTCCTTGAGATAATATCATAATCTGTCTCCCTGTTGCTGTTGTTTCTTTGTCCTTTATTTTTGAAGATTTGTTTGCCCTTGAAATTGTTGTTTCTATTAAGAATTTTTCTCTGTGGTATTCACATAATATTCTTGACTGTGTTACTGGAAAATTGATAATGGCTTTTTGTTGCTTTTGTTTCCTTCAGTATGCTTGGCACTTTATTACATAGATTTACTACGGAAGGAGGTTTCATGATTTTTAGAAGTATAAAATTGTATAATCGTTTTCTTTCTTTTGTTTTCGCTATTGGTGGTTTATTTTGTTCCTGAGTGAATATATTATTGACTTAATATATATTTTCTTTAACTTTGGCTTAGATGTGACTCCATCATAGTCTTTTAAAAAGTGAATTCGGTTGTCTTTTCCTGACTTCCAAATGGTTTTTAGATGAAATTGATTCCCTCCAACCAAATCACGCAAAGAGCTTGTCTACTTATTTGCTGTTTCTCACACCGCCCTGTCCCTCCCTCACTCCAGACTTCCCTGTAGTTTTAGTTTGCTTCTGGGTGATTTCCCTGCCTCTCATCAAAGACTTGGTTCACAGCTTTCTCTTCTATTTGCAAGCTGTGATAAGTAAACTACTTGTTGTAGTCTATGAATGAAAACATAATTAGGAAAGTAACATCTTTGAGTTTTCTACTTAAGTATTAACCTTCATTTAGTTCTTTATTGTGTCTGGAATTTATTTTTGACCATGATGTAAAGTAAGGTCCCATTTTTTTCCTTTTTGTTTTTTAAATAAGGACAGCAGTGCTGCAATGATGTATTGAATGATCCTATTTTCTTAGTGGTCTGTTAGGCCACCTTTGCCATATCCCAAATTTACATAAGCATATGAGTCTATTTCTGAACATTGTTCTGTTCCTTTGTTCTGTTTGTTTCTACTTGAATATTGTTTGAATTACAACCAATAGTAGTCTAGTAAATCTTAAACGCTTGGTAGGGAATACATACTTGGAGCTTTGAACACACATAAGAGTTTCATGGTTCAAAAAAGATCAGCTATTATGTGTCATTAATTAGCTACATTATTTTGTGTGGTACTGTTTGTGTTTACACTGTTAATTGACCTTCCTTTTTGTGCTTATTGTTAACTATGTCTTTTAGAGCACGTTAACAGTTCCTCATGCCATAACTTGAGAATTGTCTTAAATTTTATACAACAGACTAAAATACTTCAAAAATTTTTTTCCTACACATTCTCTTCCCTTCCCTCCCCCTCCTCATAGAATATACTTCCTGGCAGATGCTGTGTTGGGCACGTTTCAGGTTTGAGAACACGGTAAACTGCATTGTAAGTGAGAGGAATCTTGTTTTCCCAGGACCACAGATGGTTCTTGCACTTAAACCTGATGTTTTAAGGTTTCTGAATGTTACAATTGTATCTTTAAATTTCAGAAATTTGAAATAAATTTTTAAATAATTTTGGTTGAGATATTTTTGCACTCCTCAGAGAATAAAACAATGAATAACTGAAAAAAAAAACAAAATTAGTGTAATCACTCTTTCTTGTGAGTGATTAAATAAGATGTAAACTGTGGTACAGTGCAGAATTCTGCAGTTGTGGTTGGGAAGCAATGAAATGACTGTTTTCATGGGCTTAGTATTAGCAGCACAGGAATAATGAGCCTCCGAAAACAGACAGTGAGTGGCACTGTGAAGGAACAATGAGTGGCACAGACGAGACTGCTGCAGACCTCGTGTCCACGGTGGGAGGTGCAGCTGTCAACTGGACAGAAGTACTGCAAGCTATAATGAAGTTTTCATGCTTGTGCCTTTTTAAGGGTTTCCTAGTTTTGTCCAGTTTTTGTCTTAATGTTTTTGTTTTATTTTTTCTATTTGCCCCTTCTTTGTATCTCAGAAACAGTGCCACAGCTTTTGAATTGTGGACTGGTCTGTGTTTTGAAAGAAGATAGGATGAATTCTGAATTCAGCTACATTCATTGAGTGTAACTTCCTAAAGAAACATAGAATAATCTGTTTGAGACACCAATTGATAACATCAGGTCTACCTAACATATTAAAATGAGCTTTAGAATTTTTTCCTTAATGGAGAAAAATAAACTTAAGGAGCTTTTTATTCCTTTAAGAAACCTATTTATATATATATATATATATTTCAGAAGAAGTACATGAAAGTATGTGATTGAGTTGATCATGATTTTATTGCAGATTAGAGCAAAAAAGTACCTCAGTACCACCAAGAAGTGGTCATAGTAGAGTAGGAATAGCAGTGTATAGAATAGTGTAAGAGAATATTGCTCATGGTAGTGTCTCTGAGATCTGGCATGAAGTCATGTTTTAGCAATTTTTTTTTTAAAGATTTTATGTATTTATTTGAGAGATAGAGTTACAGACAACGAGAGGGAGAGACAGAGAGAGATCTTCTGTCTGCTGGTTCACTCCCCAAATGGCCATGACGGCCGGAGCTGCGCTGATCTGAAGTCAGGAGCCAGGTGCTTCTTCCCAGTCTTCCATGCAGGTGTGTGGGACTTGGGCCATCCTCCACTGCTTTCCCAGGCCCTAGCAGAGAGCTGGATCAGAAGTGGAGCAGCCAGGACTTGAACTGGCGCCTATATGGGATGCCAGTGCTGCAGGCGGAGGATTAACCTACTGTGCCACAGCGCTGGCCCCTTAGCAAATGTTTTTTGAAAGAATTAGAGGAGGTGAGAAAGGGAGAGAATTCAAGAAGGAAGATGGAATTTTTAAACAGCCAGATTATGAAGTCGTGGTATTATTTCTCCTTAGCAGATTGTTTTTTTACTTTTTCTTAAGTCTCTGAGACACTGCTACGTGCGGGATGTTGAAGTGGTCAAGCATGAGGCCAGCCCAGATCCAGAACTCAAGTGAACCACCCTGACAGTTATCCCAGGGTGCAGTCAGGAGTGACCCTAGCACAGCAGTGTCTGCTTAGTCTTTGACTGCTGTTGACCTGTGGTTTCTTTTCATGTTCTCTGTTTCATGCTTTCGGGGGTCATTGAAGAGTTCCTTATTCCTAGGTTGTGCTTGGTCTCTGCTGTGGAATTAACCTGTTAATTTTTTCATGAGTTTTCTGAGGTTTCATGATGGAGGGGATGGGAGAGTAAGGATAGACTCACAGGCCGAGTTACAGTCTAGAACCAGATCTGAATACTTAGGGTTTCATTCTCCTTCAGACAGTCTGAAAAGTAATGTTTAAAATCTTACTAAGGGAGGATATTCCGTTTCCTCCATTTATTCAGCAATTGTTTACTGAACAACTCTGTGTACGTTTGCTCTTAGGAACTATGGGTTTCATGATGGAATACCTTACATTCAGAGAACTTGCCTAATCTGCATGTCAGAGCTCCTTAAAACGTTTTAAAACTTACGTTCTGAAAAATGGCGGCAAGGAAAAAGTAATCATTACAGATGTGGAAAGTGTCACCCCTAAGAAAGTTATGGCTCTTAGCCAGAAAATATTAATTTTTGGTGTAATATCTTATAAACTAGAATATAGAATTTAGTTATGACTTGGATTTGTGTTATTTTATGGAGAAATTGAAAATATCAGCCCATATCAATTTAGCTGATCAAGTGAGAGGTAAAACTTGAAAGAGAATTAATTAGGACACTGTTGTGATAATGTATGTGATTTGCCTGTATAACATGCTGGTACACAAAGATTATGTGATTTAGGAGGTGGGGAGCTTGTATAACTCTGTTTATGAGCTTGGGATTCATAGACTCTCATATCTTTTGGGTATTTCAGATTTTACTGTCACTGAAATTACAAATAGGAATTTATATTCTTTCTCCTCCCTCTCCTCCTGTCTCCTGAACCCTTCACTTACCCATCTTCCAGCTGGCCCGGCTTCACCTTGTGCCTGCTACTCAACCTTCTCTTTTACTCTGGAGTCACCTGCACATACTTCTCGCTCAGTCCCAGGCTCTCCACATACCTGATGGCAAATTATTTTTCTTGCTGGAAGCACCCATTGGAGTAAACCCTCCTTAAGCAAACTATGGGGAACTGAGAAGAGTGGGAATAACACTAACTTTACCTTTACTTTTTCTCTCTTGCTGCAAGCTAAGGGAAGTATCCTTTATTTCTGGATGTCATATGTTCTGTGGCTTTATTAACAAAATGAGTAAAGAAAGTGATTTGGAATAAAATGACATTTAGTAGTTAATGATGTTTAGTAGTTCTATAATGATTGAAAACTCATAGTATACTTTCTTTTAGGTCCGTATTGAAACAGCTACAACTCTGAAGTTAAATATCCTTTGAAAAATATATAAGTGCTTTATTGCAAAGAATTCTAACTTTTGTACTTTTTGAAATTATTTTGCAAAATTAGGAGATAGTTGAAAATGTAGTTTTTGGTTGGTTAATTGCATTTTTTTCAGGTATGTGTTTTTGTTGCTAACTTTATCTTTTGGTTCTCAGTATTCCTTAACTGTCTTTCACCTGTTGATGATTTTGAATTTAGAACAGATCAGTTTCTACCGGTAAGCATATTTCGAGATTTGAAAACAATTTCTGTTCATGTCTTTTGAACGTTGTGTTATTTTACCTCTGAAATTATATATATATGTTATTTTTTAAAGCTTAATTTTAAAGTGTTTTGGATTACTTTAGAGGATATAACTTGTATTTATAGCTATTCAGGTACTTTTATGGTAACAGTCACATTTAATCTGTATATTTTTGTTAGCTATATTATCATCAATTTTAAAGTTGACCACCAGACTTAATTTTTCTCATAATTATAATCTAGTGTTTTCATGTCATGTGCATCTATTACTTTTTAAAGAAAATTATGTATTTATTTATTTGAGAGGTAGAATTATAGACAGAGAGAGGGAGAGACAGAGAGAAAGGTCTTCCATCCACTGGTTCACTCTCCAACTGGCCACAATGGCCTGAGCTGAGCCAATCTGAAGCCAGGAGCTTCTTCTGAGTCTCCCATACAGGTGAAGGGGCCCAACCTCTAGGGCCATCTTCTACTGCTTTTCCAGGTCATATTAGATAGTTGGATTGAAAGAGGAGCAGCTGGAACTCAAACCAGCTGGCGCTGCAGGTGGAGACTTAGCCCATTGTGCCACAGCGCCAGCCCTGCATCTATTACTTGTACTCCTTTTGTTATTTCCCTGTATTATGTGTGAATATATTTCTGTATCCTACACCAGATTGCAAGTTGCTTGAAGAACAGATGACAAATCATAGACATCATTCAACCTCTGTCACCTAGAGTGTTGTTTTTACATAATTGGTATTTATTAAACACTTGCCAAATATGTTAAGAAGCTTGAGGGGGTGGTGTTTGTATTTCCTAAGAGGAGTATATGAGAAGAAAGTTAAATGATAAAATATCTGTTTGTCCTTCTTTGAGTGGCAAGGATGGGAAAACTTGTAGAGCGGTGGTTTTTCTTTAACAAAATTATCACTAGTAATTTTTGGATGAAAGAAATATGTTTGATATATTTTTATAAACATCAACTAGTTATCTGAAAGAACACAAGTTTAAGTAAGTGCTTGTGATTTATAAGTTTCTAACATAATTTTCTTAATGTAGGAGTTGAAAACCAGGCAGATGATGTTTGTTTGCTGTTTTCTAATAAATATTTATCAGTTGTATAACAAATGTATAGCTACAAAAACTTATATCTCCATGCAACATATGTTAAGTGCCATGGCATTTAACTGCCACGTGAGTGAAATATTGGTGTTCTTTTTGCTTTAATGAGTAAATTTTGCAAAAGAAAACATTTTGTATTGTCAACAGGTCTACATGAAAGCCTTAGTTAATAGTATAAGATTTAAATATTCACAATTTAGACACTCTACTATATGTTAACTCAGTTTATAGATGAATTAAATTGTGAAGTGGACATATTTAACAGCAGTAAAGAGAAGAATCACTTTGATATTGACAGCTTGTACAATTTAAAGTCTAGTAATGCTAACATTTTAGCTTTCTGTTTATTTCTTTGACATTATGATTTATGTATTTTTTCCATCTACATCTATGTAGAGATCTTTACATTTCTATTCCAAATTTTTTTTTATATTTGCAGTATTTGGAAACCATGTTCACGCTACTTTTTCAACTACTGCAGCAAGTTACAGAGTGTGACACAAAGATGCACGTTTTGCACGTACTTTCTTGTGTGATTGAAAGAGTCAACATGCAGGTAATTTAAACATTAAAATTGGATCAACAATGTAGAGACGTTTAGAAAGCAGAATGTTCCATGTTTTAGGCACATTTATATTAAAACTTCTCAAAATACGGTGTTTGCGGTGGTAGCCATAACGACTTTTAAACATGCACATTTTCTTATGTGTTATTTTTGTATAAAAAATTAAGTGTATTTTGTAGTCAAGGCCATATTATACCCATATTATAAAAATGACGTGTAAGGCTCTTAACAGTTATATTAATTTGCTTCCCTGTAACTCCTAATCTTTGTAAAAATTCCTAATCTAGGAAACCACAGTGTAATTACCGGAGTCTTCTTACATACCTTTCTTTGAAAAGTGCTGAAATAAATCTGTAAGGGATTAACAAAAGGTAACTGATTGGGAGTTCACACTCTTAGAGAGCTTGCTCTAGAATTTGTTGTTTGTGAATTTTGGCACCTTGAGCCTATTTATTAATTCTAAAGCAGTTGTTGAGAATCGTTATCAGTTATTAGGTAACAGCCTACCAGTTTATGTGCTAAGAGCTTTGTATATATTTATCATTTAATCCTCTTTTATTCTGATATCAACTTTTAAAATGTCCACATATGAGAGACAATAAGTGGTATTTGTCTTTCTGTATTTGGTTTATTTCACTTAGCATAATGTCCTCCAGTTCCATTCATTTTACTGCAGATGACAAGCTTTCATTTTTGTGAAATTTCTTTCACATTGTCTACTTAATTTTATTTTTTAAATCTAGGGGAGAAGGGAGAGAGAATGAATGAATGAATGAATGAATATCTTCCATCCACTAGTTTTACTTCCTAAATGTCTGCAGGAAACTGGAATTGGAAGCAGTGCCACTGGAACTTGAGCTAGTGCCCCAGTATAGGATACAGATGTCCCAAGCATGATTTCATCCACTGTACCACAATCCCTGTCCTTATTATTCTATTTTTTAAATAGTTAAGTAATATTAATAGGAATTTCTTAAAGATTTTTTTATTGTAGAACTGAATATTCTTATCTGTGTCTTTCTAAGCCTCTGGCTAAAACAGACCATTTTTGAATTTCTTTTTGCTTAGCAGACTTAAAAATGCTTTTGTGTTTTCTATTCATACCTATCTTTTAGAACACAAAGAGCCAAGGCAGCTCAAGTGACTGCATCATCAATAAGAAACATAGGATATAGTTATCCAGTAGTAGTTTTGATTTTCAGAACTCAGCCTAGGATAGGAAATGGCTTAAGAAAAAATATTTTCAGTTTTTTCATTGTCTTCTGTTTTCCCAGGCCACAGGAGAGAGCTGGATCTGAAGTGGAGCAGCCAGGTCAAACTGGCGCCCATATGGGATGCCAGCACTTCAGGCCAGGGTGTTAACCTGCTGCACCATAGCACTGGCCCCAAGGACTTAAAGCATTTTTTAAAATACCAGAGAATGGAGATCTTTGCATTTGAGAATGTGTCATGTTTGGTTTTTATTAATGTGCTGGGAATGAAAATTGTGATCTTCCTATGAACTAACTCATGAGACTTAATACTCACTACTCCCTTACCCCAAATTCTGTGGTATGAACCTTTATAAACGTAGGGTCTATAATCTTAACAAATTTTTCAACAATACATTATTTTTGACTATTGATGCAGGATTGTACAGCAGATCCTTAGAGCTTAGTCGTTTATTTTTTTATTTTTTTTCACAGGCAGAGTGGACAGTGAGAGAGAGACAGAGAGAAAGGTCTTCCTTTGCCGTTGGTTCACCCTCCAATGGCCGCTGCGGCCAGCGCACCGCGATGATCCGATGGCAGGAGCCAGGTACTTCTCCTGGTCTCCCATGGGGTGCAGGGCCCAAGCACTTGGGCCATCCTCCACTGCACTCCCTGGCCACAGCAGAGAACTGGCCTGGAAGAGGGGCAACCGGGACAGAATCCGGCACCCCGACCGGGACTAGAACTCGGTGTGCTGGTGCCGCAAGGCGGAGGATTAGCCTAGTGAGCCGCGGCACCAGCTAGAGTTTATTCGTTTTGCTTAACTGAAGCTTAATGCCTGTTGTTTAGTAGCACCCCATTTCCCTTGTCCCCAGACCATGGCAATTCTAAATTTTGACTCTAAATTTGCCTATTTTACATGCGTAATATAAGTGGATCAGATTGCCTTTGTCTTTTTGTAACTGACCTAATTCATTTAACATGCTATCCTTAAGGTTCATTCATCTTGTCACATTTTGCAGAATTCCCTCCTTTTAAAAAAGCTGAATGATGGTGTATAGTTACCTTTTTGTGTCCATGGGAGATTGGTCCAGGACCCCTCACGAATACCAAAACCCATGGTGTGCAAGTCTTTTATATAAATTGTTGTGGTATTTGCATATAACTTATATACATCTTATATACTTTATTTATTTTTCTATACATATATTTTAATTTTTTATTTCTTTATTTGAAAGGGGGGGAGAGAGAGAGAGAGAGAGAGAGAGAGAAAGAGTTTTTTTTTACGCACTGATTCACTCCCCAGATACCCACAACAGCCATGGATGTGCCAGGCTCAGCAGGAGCCTGAACCTCAACCTGGGTCTCTCATATAGGTGGCAGGGCCCCAACTACTTGAGCCCTCGTCTGGTGCCTCGCAGGGTGTTTATTAGCAGGAGAGTGGATTGGGAGTGGAGTAGCTGGAATGCAAACCAAGCACTCTGATATGTTGTGCAGGTGCAACAAGTAGCAACTCAACCATGTGCCAAATGCCTGCCTTCCTCCTTTAATTAATCTCTAGATAACTTTTTGTATCTAATGTAATATACATGCTGTGTCAGTAACTGTTATAGTATGTTGAGGAGCAATGCCATGAAGAAAGTATCTGTACCTGTTCAAGACAGACACATCCCTAAATATTTCCCAGTTGATGTTTGAATCGTGCATGTGAAACCTGTGGACACAGAAGGCTGACTGTATATACCATATTTGTGTGTGTGTGTGTGTGTGTGTGTGTGTATGCATGCATGCCATGGATCTTTTTTATACATTCCCCCATCAGTGAACAGTAAAGTTGTTTCTACATACTGGCTGTTGTGAATTGTGGTACAGTGAATATGGTAGTGTTAGTAATCTCTTCATACTTCTGATTTCTTTTTATTCTTTTGGATAAATAGAAATGGGAATTAATAGATCATTTGGTAACCCTTCATTTTTTGAGGGTCTTCCATGCTATTTTTCATTAGCTGCATCATTTTGCATTCTCATCAACAGTGTATAGAGGTTCCAGTTTTTCTACACCCTTACCCTCATGCTTGTTATTTTTGATTGTAGCCATACTGAAAGGTATGAAATTTAGATCGCTCTGTTGAAGTATAAGACATTCTTAATTTTCTTTTTCTTTTTATATTATACAAATAAATGATGCTGGGCTTCCTCTAAAACCCATGCGTTGTATGTAATCCCTTCCAAAATTGTATATGAACAATAGTTTTTCATTAATTGCAAAATCTCAAGAGGCTGGCTTTGCCTTTCAAATAAATAAATAAATCTTACCAAAAAAAAAACCATCTCAGACCTGCAGAAAAGTTACTAGACCAATACCTATGTGTTCTTCACTTAGTTTCATCAGTTAAGTAACATTTTGCCACATCTGCTCTCTATGTCTGCTTACATCAACAAATACAAATTGTTGTTAAACCATTTGAATTTTGTAGTTGCAGACATGATGATGCTTTATCTCAAAATATTCAATCTCTGTCTTCTTGTTGAAGGATGTATGCTTTTTCTCCTACATTGTCGAAGCCTGTTATTGAATATCAAGTCAGTAGTCAGGTTTCCAATACTATCCTTTTTTTTTTTTTTAAAAGATGTATTTATTTATTGAAAGGCAGAGTTAGAGAGAGATACAGAAAGATCTTCCATCTACTGGTTCATTCCCCAGATGGCCACAATGGTTGGAGTTGGGCTGATCTGAAATAGGAACCAGGACTCAGGAGCTTCTTCCCAGTCTCCCACGTGGGTTCAGGGGCCCAAGTACTTGGGGTATCTTTTGCTGCTTTCTCAGGTGTATTAGGAGGGAGCTGGATTGGAAGTGGAGCAGCTGGAACTTGACCCAACACCCATATGGGATGCCAGTGTCACAGGTGGTGGCTTTACCCACTATACCACAACTCCAGCCCCAGTAATAGAATTTTTAGCTTCTCTACCTCCTACCCCATTCGAATTTCTTTGGTTCTCACATCACCACTGTGTTCTCCGTAATCCCCAGATATTTTTTTTCTTCATCTTTCATAATAGTGACTCTTGGGTGATTTTTGAAATACTATTTTTGAAGCACTAATTTAAGTTTAGGACATCAGGTATTCTAATGAACAGCTACATTGGATCATAAATATGTTATGGCTTTCGGATGTTACCATGTATTTGGTTTTATTACCCCTTTATAATTCATAGCATATAGTTTCATTCGAACAATCCTTGGAGAGTATCCTCTGTATTTGTCCAAATGAAAGCAAGTTTATTTTCCTTTTCAGTAAATTGTGTTGTTATTTGCTGTTTTTAATTGAGTATGAATGAGGTAGGTACTTTAAACCTGTGTGTTCAGCATGCTTTTATAAGCTAATTGGAGTGATCTTTGAAATAGAACACTTAGCAAAACTGAAAAAAATGCTCAGTATATACTATTGATTAACTTAACCTATAGTGTGTGTGACAATTTTATTCTTTGGAAATGGTTTTCTTCTGCCATGTTTCCACCATATCTTGATTCTGCCTTCATCGTTGCTCTTATCCTGTTACATCGCGTACGTGCTTGTGTGTGTGTGTGTGTGTGTGTTTAAAATATTCTTTTTTTTCCCAGTGCCTTGTCCTCAGCTCTGAAACTTGGAGAATGCTTTCAAATAATTATTTGATGAATGAGTGAATACATACAGGTTCTTGTTAAAATATAGTGTAATATTCAGTTAGTAAGCTGTTGTACTAAAAAGGAAGCAGGATATGTCAGCATTTTCTGCTACCTCTAAAGAATATTGTTTTATGTTTGCATTTGTTTTTCAGTCAGTAAATTTGCTACTTGTTTAAAATTACCAGAGAACACTGGGTCTCACCATACAGTCTACTTTGTCTTTAAGAGGGTCTATACTTAATACATTCTATGTAGGGAATTTTAAGTTTTTGCTGCCTGAGGTTTCATAGTGCTCTGTTGGTGTTTCTGGACGTTAATCGCCTTGTTTAGTAACATGATGCTTTTGCTTCTTACACTTCTGTTGCTGTGATAGATCCGACCGTATGTGGGATGTCTGGTACAATACTTGCCTCTTCTTTGGAAGCAGAGCGAAGAACACAATATGTTGCGATGTGCTATTCTGACCACACTAATTCATCTTGTTCAGGTAAATTGCTTTTCTCCAGAGCTTCTTAGTTTGTTTGCTTTTTCTTTGTTGTTGTTCTTTAAATTTTTTTCATTATTTTTCTGTGATTTATATTAATAGCAGTGAAATACTCCACATTTTACTTTGATCTAAGTGGTTTTACAAACGTTTGTATGAGTAAAAATATTTTGGAAGTTTCTTGAATACATTTGAAAAATATTTTCTACTTTTACTAAAATTTCTGTTATTACCTGTAATGGTCTCCAGTGATGGTACAGAGTTAGAATTTGTGTAGGCCATTGAACTACTCAAGCTGTTTCCCTGGCTTTTCTACAGAAGCTTAGTCAATGCTTTCATTCTTACCTTTTGTTTAAGATAAAGGTTTTCCCTTTTTATCTTTTGGAAAGGCAGGAAACAGGTGCGCTGCTTTTGAGGGGAGAGCAGTGATTTTCAATTTGGACATTTTGACTTTGTAGTATTGAGATGTAGGCAGATAGTGTGGAAAGAGTGAGAACTGACCTGCAGTTCTCATTAGAACCATGAAGATGAATTGTAGAATCACAGTGAGCATGTAGAGGGAAGGAGCATTCTGCAAGCTAGACTATTCTGGGTGTAGGATGCTCACATGAATTTATGGATCTCATATTCAGTTTTTAGAAATTGTCCATTTGGAGATCTCCCTCTAAATTAAGTATAAACTACTGTGAAACTTTCTAATATTAATTTAAAAAACTGTTTCTCAGGCATCTTGCTATTTTTTGAACTTAGGTCATTTGTTGTGTAAATATTTATGGATGAGTGTTAAAGATTTCTGTCTAAAACAGTTTCAGATAGATGAATATTTTTAAAGGACATTTTCTCTCAATTTTTTCTTGTGGTAAAATTCATGTAACAACCATTTTCCACCTTAACCAATTTTAAATGTACAGTTCAGTGGTATTAAGTAAATACAAGTGTATTCATAATGTACAGCTATCACTACCATCCATCTTTCATCTTTTAATCTTGTAAAATTGTATCTATACCATTCAATAACTCTGTCCTTCCCTCTGCTAAAGCACTTTTTAAAAATTAAGTGTTTGGCCTGGGATCACTTCCTGCTTGCTCTTTAATTAATTTGATTAACCTGTAAAGATCATATCCTTTTTATAGAAGAGGATACAAAGGCTGATAGAGGGTTCATAACCATTCTGCAATTACATTTTTAAGTAATGGAACAAAGAGAGACCCCTAGATTCTTTGTATTATATGTCTGTCAAAATATGTTTTTAGCTTTAGCTTGGAAGGTTAGTAAAGAGATGTGAAAAAAACATTATATGTCTTCTCAGGCAGTATTACTTCAGGTGATTTTAGGCAGCCAGAGTATAACACTCATGAATTGTTTGGGACTTTTCTTTTCCCTAACCCTTAACCCCTAACCCCTAACCATTCTCCTTCCCCTTCCCCCTTCTACCTTTTCTTCCTCCCCCCCTCCCCTCCACTCCCCCCTCCCTCCTCCCCTCCCCCTTCCTATTTCCTCCCCTCCCATTTAATTAATTAATTTATTGATTGATTGATTTGCAAGACAGAGCTAGAGAGAGAGAGAGAGAGAGAGAGAGAGAGAGATCTTCGTTTTCAGCCATCTTCTGCTTCCTTTTCCAGGCCATTAGCAGGGAGCTGGATCAGAAGTGGAGCAAATGGGCACACAAACCGGTGCCCATATAGGATGCCAGTGTCATAGGTGGTTGCTTAACCTGCTGGACCACAAAGCTGTCCACAGTTCTTTAAAGTTTTGTTTTTGTTTTAAATGAAAATTACAGTCTCTTGCTGCTTCTCTCCATTTCCTGTTTTGTGGAAGAATATATTTGAATTCTTATGACTGAATCTTTATCTTTCTAGCTATAAATAGAATGCATATAGTGTATCCTCTTGTTTCAGCATTTTAATGTACTCTCTCTCTGTCTTTTTAAGGATTTATTATTTTGAAAGACTTATAGAGTGAAGAGGGAGAGAGGAAGAGAGCTCTTCTATCCCTGGTTCACTCCTCTGTTAGCTGCAACAGCTGGGGCTGTGCCAGACTGAAGCCAGGAGCCAGGAGCTTCATCTGGGGCTCCCATGTGGCTGCAGGGTCCCAAGCACTTAGGCTGTCTTATGCTTTACCAGGCTCATTAGCAGGGAGCTGGATCCGAAGAAGAGCAGCTGGGACTTGAACATTGATTTAGTCCTCTTTTTTTTACATTAGATGTTTTAATCATACTGTTGAGCCTATGTAGCTTACTTTAAAAAACTGTTGACCACTGTTCACCAGGACTTATAATAAAATAAACAATATACAGTTGGATAACATTCTGATTACTGCAAAGTTATTGTTTTTCCTGACATCTGCTGAACCAGTAACCCAGATACTTTAAAGATTGAGTCTTCGTGTAAAGAATGAGATGTGGCTGGCACCGTGGCTCAATAGGCCAATCCTCCGCCTGCGACGCCGGCACCCCGGGTTCTAGTCCCGGTTGGGGCACTGGATTCTGTCCCGGTTGCTTCTCTTTTGGTCCAGCTCTCTGCTGTGGCCCGGGAGTGCAGTGGAGGATGGCCCAGGTCTTTGGGCCCTGCATCCGCATAGGAGACCAGGAGAAGCACCTGGTTCCTGGCTTCGGATCAGCTCAGTGTGCCGGCCGCAGCACCCATTGTTGGGTGAACCAATGGAAAAGGAAGACCTTTCTCTCTGTGTCTCTCTCTTACTGTCTACTCTGCCTGTCAAAAAAATAATGAGATGCAAAAAAGAAGAAATATGGAGTTTAATAATTTAGATTACAGTAGCTGGTTTACCCAGTTATTCCAGCAAATCCTAAACTTCCAGGGTCTCTAATCACCTGATCATGTTACCATGAGCCAAATCTTAGACATGAATCACGAAAGCACAGGGATTTTGACTCACTAGAAGAAATCTTCAAATGTCCGTTTATCTTGCTTAGCTTCTTTTTTTTTTTTTTTTTAAGATTTATTTTTTTATTTGAAAGTCAGAGTTACCCCCCACCCCCACCCCATACACACACAGAGGTGTCTTCCATCCACTGGTTCACTCCCCAGTTGGCTGCAACAGCTGGAGCTGCACCAATCCAAAGCCAGGAACGAGCCAGGAGCTTCCTCGGGTCTTGCCATGCGGGTGCAGCGGCTCAAGAATTTGAGGCATCTTCTACTGCTTTCCCAGGCCATGAGAGAGATGGATTGGAAGTGGAGCAACCGGGACTCAAACCAGTGCCCATAAGGGGTGCTGGCACTGCAGGTGGTGGCTTCATCCACCACGCCACAGCACCGGCCCTGCTTAACTTATTTCAACACACCAGGACATCTACTTTTCTCATCTGGATGGGGAGATTGTTAGTAACCATAAAAGTTTACTTTCAGAAATGTTGGAAATAAGCCATTGCATTTATGGCTATAGATTTTGGTATAGATCCTGATATTGCTTCTTTCTTTTTAAATTTTTTTATTTTTCATTTTTTAAAAAGTTTTATTTATTTATTTGAAAGGCAGAATTACAGAGAGAGAGAGAGAGAGCGCGCGCGCTCTTCTATCCGCTGGTTCACTCCCCTATGGCTGCAATGGTCAGAGCTGTGCCAATCTGAAGCTAGGAGCCAGGACCTTCTTTCAGGTCTCCCACTGCTTTCCCAGGCCATAACAGAGAGCTGGATTGGAAATGGAGTAGCTGGGACGTGAACTGGCACCCAAATGGGAATGCCGGCACTACAGGTGACAGCTTTACTTGCTGTGCCACAGCATTGATCCCTTGCGTCTTTCTAATTGAAGTTGTTCAAATGACTTACAGTCATTTAATTTGAAAGGTTATAATTTCAGGAAAATTTTCAGTTTAATTTGAAGGTACTTAACTAGGTTGCTCAGAATGACATCTCAGAAACATGGTTTTCCAATTGTTTTTCTTTTGGTGAATGTTTAAAAACAACCAAAAAGTCCATTTATATATTGTTTTTTGCATTCTTGCATAAAAACAAACAACCAAACAAAAATCCAGAATGATCCTTAGTCATGTGCGTTGAAAATCAAGTTTTGATTGAATAATGACCATGGAAAGTCTCCTTAGAATTCAGAAAAGGTGTTCTTAGAATTCAGAAAAGCGGCCAGCGCCGTGGTTCAATAGGCTAATCCTCCACCTAGCGGCGCCGGCACACCGGGTTCTAGTCCCGGTCGGGGTGCCGGATTCTGTCCCGGTTGCCCCTCTTCCAGGCCAGCTCTCTGCTGAGGCCCAGGAAGGCAGTGGAGGATGGCCCAAGTGCTTGGGCCCTGCACCCCATGGGAGACCAGGAGAAGCACCTGGCTCCTGCCTTCAGATCAGCGCGGTGCACCGGCCGCAGTGCACCAGCCATGGCGGCCATTGGAGGGTGAACCAACGGCAAAGGAAGACCTTTCTCTCTGTCTCTCTCTCTCACTGTCCACTCTGCCTGTCACACACACACACACACACACACACACACAGAATTCAGAATAGCAGCAAATGTTTTCTTTCTTTCTTTATTTTTTTGGGGGGAGGGGAGGGCCTTAACAGTTTATTTATTTAAAAGGCAGAGTTAGAGAAAGGGAGAGACAGAGATCTCCCATCTGCTGGTTGATTCCCCAAATGGCCACGACAGCCAGAGTTGGGCCAGTCTGTTGCCAGGAGCCAGGAGCTTTCACAACTCCCCCAATACTGCAATTAAAACTGATGTATCAAACTTGATTTTCGTTAGAATGTGGTTATTTCTTTCTTTTCTTTTTTTTTTTTTAGACTTATTTATTTGAGAGTTAAAAGTTACAGACAGTGAGAGGGAGAAACAGAGAGAAAGGTCTTCCTTCCGTGGGTTCACTCCCCAAACGGCTCTGATGGCTGAAGCTGTGCCGATCTGAAGCCAGGAGCCAGGTTCTTCTTCCCAGACTCCCAGGCGAGTGCAGGGCCCAAGCACTTGAGCCATCTTCTACTGCTTTCCCGGGCCACAGCAGAGAGCTGGATTGGAAGAGGAGCAGCCGTGACTAGAACCAGGGCCCATATGGGATGCCGGCACTGCAGGTGGAGGATTAACCTGTGCCACAGTGCCGGCCCTGGTTATTTCTTTATACTAGTAAAAAACCATGACCCAAATTATTTACACACACACACACACATATGTGTCTCTCTGTGTGTATATACATACAAATATATGTATATGTGTGTGTGTATATACATACATACATATATATATATATGAAACAGTGCAGACAATTTGAGCTTCATCTTCTAGACAAGAATGCAAGTTAGCCTCTCTTTATAAAATGCAGTTATAATCTGAGGACACTTTTTATTCTCCTTTTTTGCCAGCACCAAGTTAGCCTCATCTGAATCTTTCTATTTTGTGCGAAACATAAATTCTCTACTGCTGTCTGGGGCACCAGTTATTTGTTCAGGATCAAGACCTCTGGCAAAGCCTCTTGGTTTGTCAACAGCATCTGTTTTCTTCTTTGATTTACTGTAATCGGATTCACTGTCAGATAAAGGTTTTCTTTTTGTGTGGTCTTTTTCTTAACCAGGTTTTTGAGGATTTGTGTGTGTGTGTGTGTGTGTGTGTGTGTGTGTGTTTTGGGCTTCAATTAAATCTGGCCAATCTAAATTTTCTTCAGGTTCCCATATATTTTCAGCATCTGTAAAACTCTTCCACATGAGAAAATACTCCCACACATCAGTCTAGTACTTTGTCTACCATGGATTCTTCAGGCTCTATGTCTTTGAATTTTTACTCTTTCCATCCTATCTTTCCCATTTTTTTGCAGTGCAGCTTTTTTATTTTACTTTTGCTTTGAAAGATTTATTTTGTTTATTTGAAAGAGAGAGAGAGAGAGAGAGAGAGAGAAATCTTTCATCTACTGGTTTACTCCCCAAATAGCTGCCAACAGTCAGGGCCAGCCAGTCTGAAGCCTAGAGATAGGAATTCCATCCAAGTCTCCCATCCACGTTTTAGAGACCCAAGTACTTGGGCCATCTTCTGCTGCTTTCCTAGGCACATTAACAGGGAATTGGATCAGAAGTGGAGCAACTGGGACTGGAACTGGCCTCATATGGGATGCTGGTATTGTAGGCAGCTGTTTAACTCTCTGTGCCACATTGCCAGCCACTGCCAAGTAGTTTTTATTGGAGGCCATTTTTTCTTGCAGACTGGAAGTGCTGCTGTTTACCATTCTGAGCTGCTCTGGTTTGCAGGTTATGGATTGTAAATATGCAGTATCTCCAGCTCCGGTCAGATCCTGCTTACTTTACTTTACTTTTTTTTTTTTTAATTTTATTTAATAGAAATTTTGAAAGTACAACGTTTAGATTATAGCGGCTTTCCCCCGCCCATAACCTCCCTCCCACCCACAACCATCCCATCTCCCACTCCCTCTCCCATCCCATTCTTCATCAAGATTCATTTTCAATTATCTTTATATGCAGAAGATCAACTTAGTATATACTAAGATTTCAACAGACTGCACCCACACAGACACACAAAATATAGAGTACTGTTTGAGTAGTAGTTTTACCGTTAATTTGCATAGTACAACACATTAAGGACAGAGATCCTACAGGGGGAATAAGTGCACAGTGACTCCATTGTTGATTTAACAATTGACACTCTTTATGAAGTCAGTAATCACCCGAGGCTCTTGTCATGAGCTGCCTATTAGCAAAAAATTTGAAGCATACAAAGGAAGATGATAGAATAAATAAATAAATGTATATACATACATATATATATATTTAAAAGATTTATTTATTTGAAAGAGAGAGAAAGAACTTTTCCATCTGCTGATTCACTCCCCAGGTTGCAGCAACACCCTGGGCTTGGCCAGGCCAAAGCTGGGATCCAGGAGCTAGGTGATGATGACTTGCAGTCATTTGAGTAACGAGTTGAGAGAGCTGGGTTGGAGAGAATGGATTTGAACATCAGTAGTGTTCACGAACCATTAGAGAGCTATAAGACAGTGCCCTGAGAAAGTGCAATATTTAGAGGAAGCTGTTTTATATTTTCTTTACTTATAAAAGCAATTACAAGTGCATTGGCAGTTGCAAGGAGAACACAGAGAAAGAGGCCAAGGCATCCATTTTCCCCTTTCCCCTTGTATCTTCCATAACTAGGGTCAGATGTCATCTTTCCCGCCTTTAATCTCCTCTGACAACTTTCTTCATAATTGATGGATTTCTTTTTGTGCTTCCGAGTATGGTTGATAAATGAGTTGTAGTTACTGTGGACCCACAGTCTTCAAATTTACTTACATGGAGGGCTGCACTCATTCTTCAGTATCAGTACTTTTCAGGCTTGGACCAAGAGACTCTGTGTTTTTAGCAGTTCCTTACTTTCGTTTTATTAATAACGACAGGTTTTTATCTTTGAGATAAACACTTAAGTAAGGAAATTCTGATTTCCCAAGGAAATTTTTTGAGTCTACTTGATAATTAAAGAGAACTTAACTAGTTTTTATTAATGTTGCTTCTTTTTGGTTCCATGAAAGACTGACATGTAGAGAGTGATATTTAGTTGAATTTTAAGGCTTGTACTATTTATTAAATAATGACTTTTTAAAAAAATTATTCATTTATTTATTTGAAAGGCAGAGTTACACAGAGAGAAAAGGAGAGGCAGAGAGAGAGAGGTCTTCCATCTGCTGGTTTATTCCCCAGTTGGCCACAATGGCCAGAGGTGTGCTGATCCAAAGCCGGGAACCAGGAGCTTCTTCCGGGTTTCCCACGTGGGTGCAGTGTTTATTCCACACTGACAAAGATTGAGTAGAAGATAAATAACAATATCTCATATGGGGTCTGAGTTGTTTTCATTAAGGTAAATAGTAGAATGATGGTTGGCAAAGGGTACAAAGTTTGAGTTAGAATAGATAGAGTTTGGAAATTTGTTGTCCATCATGGTGACTAGTCAATAATAAAGTATTATATACTTAAAAGTTAAACAGTTTGTTATACATTTAAATAATAATATGTATTATATGCTTAAAAAAGATTGAACTTAGTATGTTATCAAGAGGGAACTATGTATACATTTGTGGCATTTTCATTTGCCATATTATGTTCACATGTGAGTTATTTCTCAGTGAGGGGGTATTTGATAGTTTATTTGTTTTCTCTTCTGTATTTATCATACTATAAAGATTTTAATGATTTAGAAATTGGCTTTTTAATTCTTTTCGTTTCCTTCCAAAGTTTTTAAGTGTGATAGGTTGAGTCAGTCCCACTAAGACAAAGTTATACAAATGAGAAATTAAAATTAAACCCACTCTTTTTCCTCCATCTTTGTGTTCTTGGCCTATTAAAAATACTAACAAAAATTCTTGAATTAAAAATGTACATTTTTTAAAGCATACTAAAATTTTTACGAAAAATCTTTCTTCCCAGCATCATTTTCCTTTCCCATATTTGACTAGTTCATTTTTTACTTACCTCTAGAAACATGTTCATGCATTTATCTACATATCCTTGAATGTAGATAGTTTTAAAAACTCTGTGACTTGTGGAATTGTTATGTACACCTCTGCAACTTTGAAATTCAATTTGTAATTATTTTTGATATTTTTTTCATTCCACGCCCAATCCTGTGTCATGATTATTCAGTATTCTAAAACATAATGTACCATACTTAATTATTTTACTGCGGAACATTTTGGTACAGGCATTTTATTTTATTTTTTATGATTTATTTACTTGAAAGGCAGAGTTACAGAGAGGCAGAGGCAGAAAGAGAGAGAGGTCTTCCATCTGCTGGTTCACTCCCTAGAGGGCCGCAGCCGCCAGAGCTGTGCTGATCCTAAGCCAGGAGCCAGGAGCTTCCTCTGGGTCTCCCACATGGATACAGGGGCCCAAGGACTTGGGCCATCTTTTACTGCTTTCCCAGGCCATAGCAGAGAGGTAGATTTAAAATAGAGTAGCCAGGACTCGAACTGGCGCCCATATGGGATGCCAGCACTGCAGGCGGTGGTCTTATCCGATGTGCCACAATGCAGGCCCAGGTACATGCATTTTAAATTAGTTGCTTTGGTGAGAGCACTTGTAGACATTATAGAACCATTGTTGATATTTCTGTAGTCACACAAAGTGGAAAATAAGTATTATGCTAGTGTGCAGAATTTTTTAAAATGTTTTTTTTTTTTTTTTTTTTTTTACTCCCATCATTCGGCATTTGAATAAGACTAAGAAAACTAACTTTTTGAATTGTTAATGGACCTTTGTTTTATTATTGCTTATAATTAGTACTGTCCTGAAGAAAACAAATTTTTTTTATAAATTGATTTAGGGCTTTTTACATAATAAGTAATATATGGGGGAGGGAGCTGGGACCTTAGAATGTCTTATTATAAGTTTTATTTATACTTCCTATAGGGATTAGGAGCAGACAGCAAGAACGTGTACCCTTTCCTGCTCCCTGTTATTCAACTGAGTACAGATGTTTCCCAGCCTCCACATGTTTATCTTCTGGAAGATGGTTTAGAATTATGGTAAGAGGATAAACTTGATACCGTGGATCTTACTTTTTTTCCTGATGTTCTTGTCTCTCACACCAGTGAAGAAGAGGTCATATAACAGGGCTTTGAGCACTCAGCATTTAAAAACAAAACTAACATCTGCTTACCTTAACTAGGGAAAAACCCAGCTTCGCTTGTAGCACCTGTTATTCAGTGTTGGCATATAGTCGATACACTTAGAGTGCAAAGTTCAGTAAGAACGCAGCTGAATTTCGTCTTTTGGAATTTGGCATGGGAAATGGGAATCTTCTTAACTTTTCCAGATTTAAAATTGACTTAAAAGTTTCAGTGTGTTAAATGAGATGTTCTGGGGGCACATTGAGAAGTTTTTTGAGTCTTTTACTACTTTATGCATCAGGTACTGAGATATTGTATATACTTTAGTCCCAAATGCTGGTGTTATCTTAGTCTTTTTCAACTGAGTATGTAAACTCTAGTGTTCAGAAGTTAAAAAATAAAAACAACCAAACCTTTCCCCAGCTTCCTGCTCCCCCAGTTCCTGTGGCCCCCTCAGTGATATGGACTTTGATTGGCTAAGCACTTCGTGTAAGGAATTGTCCTAGAAAATCTTTTCAATTTCTTAAGCTGATCCTACTGCTGGCACCAGTTTTCTCCAGAGATGGTCTTTGAATAATATGTATGAATATTTTAAAATTTCAGGATATAATTTAACAATTGGAATCAAAAAAGCAAGTCACAATAATCAACCATAGGGGAGAAAATGTGTATTTCTGTGTGTGTAGCTCTCCCCTACCCCTTTCTTTTTCTTTTTTATTAATGTCTGTGCATTTACAGTTTTGATTCTTAGGAATTACCTTTCATGCAAATTATAAATTGATGTATGTATTAGAATTCTAGATGAACAACATTAAAACGAACTTAACGAAGTAGAGACTTATTAATGAGTGATTTGTGTTCCTCATATTCTTTTTGAGGTTAGGGTATTTGAACTTAAATGGTATCTAGATTGGTTTCATTGTAAACTAGCATGGTATTGAATGAAATCTTAATTTTCATGTGTTTGTACAGGATAGATTATTCTAGATCAGAGGTTGACAAACTTTTTCCTTAAAAGGTCATCTGAATGTTGTAGGCTTTGCAGGTCACAAAGTCCCCTTGCAACTACACACCTCTGCTATTTTGATGTGAAAGCAGTCATTGGTGATAAGTAAGGAAATGGACATGGTTGTGCTCCAAATAAACATCATTTATAGAAATATGATATGGTGGGATTTAGTTCATGAACTGTAGTTACTAATTCCTACTTACAAATTGAAATAGTAGTCTGACATACGAATATCTTCTTGTAAGCATGTATATAATATATGATGTTGAAAGTTAGAATTTTTTAAGTTTGGAGTGATACTTACCAGTGTTATTCACTTAATATATTAATGTATTTATTAAAAATGTGCAAATTTTCGATAAGATTATGTGAGTAGATAATAATACATTTTTCTATTAATGATAATTTATTTTCCTAGCCCTATAGTTATATGTAAATGAAATTAAATCATTAGACAAATTTTTAAAAATAGCAAATTTATTAATAGTTCAGATCCCTGTGGTAGGCCTTTTGTGTGACAGTAAAGATTCCTCTTGGGATACCCACATTCGAAGTCAGAGCGCCTGAGCTTGAGTCCAGGCTCTGCTGATTCCAGCATCTTCCTGATGCCCACCCTGAGAGGCAGCAAGTAGTTGGGTCCTTGCCACCCATGTGGTAAACTTGGATTGAATTCTCAGGTCCTGGCTTCAGCTTGCTCAGTATGGCTGTTGGGGGCATTTGGAGGATGAATAGCAGATAGAAGGTCTCCTCTTTCTGTCTCTCTACCTTTCAAATAAATTTAATTTGTTTTAAAGATTTACTTATTTATTTGAAAGTCAGAATTACACAGAGAGAGAAGGAGAGGCAGAGAGAGAGAGATAGGTTTTCCATCCGCTGGTTCACTCCCCAAGTGGCCGCAACAGCTGGAGCTGTGCTGATCCGAAGCCAGGAGTCAGGAGCTTCTTCCAGGTCTTGCACATGGGAGCAGGCGCCCAAGGACTTGGGCCATCCTCCACTGCTTTCCAGGCCATAGCAGAGAGCTGGATTGGAAGTGGAGCAGCTGGGACTCCAACTGGCACCAATATGGGATGCTGGTACTGCAGCAGTGGCTTTATCTGCTACGCCACAGTGCCAGCCCTTCAAATAAGATTCTCTAGTATCACAAATCAGAGTTCAAATTTATTCTCTGTTTTATTCATTATTTTCTCTTAGGGCATTAGGACTCTTGTTTGGGGTCAAACATATACATGTGCAAATTCCAGTTGTACCATGCCACTAGATTTGTGATTTGAGCAACTTACTCATCTTCTATGAGTCTCAGTTTCCCTGTCTGCGAAAATTGGAAAAACAGTTACTACTTCCTGTGGTTGTCATGAGAGTGAGATAATTTTGTTGCATTGGTTAGCACAGAGGGACAAAAAGATCTATCTTTTATTTGCTGGTTCATGCCCCTCATGGCCATAGTGGTGTGGCCAGGCCAGACTGAAGCCAGGAGCCAAGAACTCCATCCTGGTTTTCTACATGGGTGACAGGAGTCCAAGCACTTGGGCTATCCTCTGCTGTTTTTCAGAAACATTGCCAGGGAGATGGTTCAGAAGTGGAGCAACACAAACTGGTGCTCAGATAAGGGATGCTGGCATTTTAAATAGTAGGTTAACCAGCTATGCCAAAATGCTGGTTCTACAGTTTTATTTTTAAGCTTAATGTGAATTTTGAGAACTAAAGCTCCATTTTTGTAATACATTTACATATAATTGCAGTGACAGTGTCAATGATATGGACTTTTACATGCATCTGTTTTTTTAACTTGTGGGTTTTATGGTTCAAATTAGTTTGTTTTTTCTTCTGTTAAAGATTTGTTTATTTATTTGAAAGGCAGGGTTGTAGGGAGGGAGGGGGAGAACGAGAGTGAGAGAGAGTGACCTACCTTCCATTTGCTGGTTTACTCTCCAAATGCCCATAACAGCCAAGGTTGGGCCAGGTTCAAGCTAGGAGCCTTGTATTCTATCTTGTTCTCCCACGTGGATGGCAGGGACCCAAGTACTTGGGCTATCTTCCATTGCCTTCCCAGACACATTAACATGGAGTTGAATTGGAATTGGAACATCTGGGACTTGAACTAGTACTCATAAGGGGTGCTGGTGTTGTAGGCAGCAGCTTAACCCACTGTACCACAGTGCTTTCCTTCTTGACATTGCTTTATTAAAATATTTCATTAAGTTCTCTTTGTGTCGCTGTCCCCTTATTCCTCTAACTTTGGTTTGTATGTTGTAAAAAATTCTGAGTACCACACAAAATTTCGGTAATTTTTTATGTAATAAGTATTTAAAATATTGTCAGGAAGCATTATGTTATGCAGTATATGTATGCAGTGATTTACATGCTACCTTTAATTATTTTACTTGTAAATTTTTTCTGTTTGATACTTATTTTTGTCTTCTATTAAGAACACAGTTTCTGTTTGTATTTTAACCTAGCCAAAGATGCTTTTTTTCAATAAAATTGAAAAAAAAAAAGTGCAGGCCCTGAATAACATGATTTATACTGTGAAAGTTAGCAGAAGAAGAGTGACAACCTGAATGGCCTTTTAAGTGTGAGGAAAGGAACAAGCTTCAGATAGAATCTCAGTTTGGACACACTGGGAAGGACTCTCTGCTTATGGTACTTCTTAGTTTCTTTACTGTATTAATTGCAGTGGTTTTACAGTAAGTCATAATGTTAAGGGAAACAATGGCAGAGAACATATTATTACCCTGGTTCTTTGGCTCACATGGAAGAAGAATTTCCAAGCAGACAAGCAGAAGAGCAAGATTTATTATAGTGAAAGACCTCCAGCCAGATGACATGGAGGGAGGCTTCCAAGAGAGGAAAAAGCCCCAAGTGAGCCATGGCAGTCAGTTTCTAAGCACAATTTTGATTGACATTCAGTTATAAGGAAGGCACAAAACCAACAAAAGACCTGATTTATAATCCTTTATCCTATCTGGGTTGCCAAGATTAAACGAAAAACCACCCAGAAGGGTAGGATAGGTAACTTGCTTTCCCAGTAAACTGAGTTCAGGGGGATGGAATCAACAAGGCTCCCGTGCTGTTCTCATGGTAAATCTGGAGATTCCTAAGGAAGCAGGCTGGACACTTGATCTTGCTAGAGGTAACCTTTTGGAGAGATCATTCTCCACCCTCAGTTTCCAGACTGCCTATTAACCCATTTGACTGCTCATGATAATATCTGGTTAAACAAATATCTCTCCCTGACTCCCTGCTCTACTTGCTTCCCCCATCTATAACTTTTTTTCTTTGAGATTTTCTTATGTTTTTCATTTGCTCTGATACAAGAACATGGGGTGCCATATGGTATCACCATGTGCTTATTAATAAATTTCCAATATTAATAAGCCTATGTGGGTTCTTGCCTAATATTCAGAGAAGAATTCTGAATACCGGCATAAATGAACGAGGCAGCGTGGTAAGTTTTAAGCTTTTATTCAGTGAGAGAAATGCATAGGAGAGTGAGGGCACTATCTAAAAGAGAGATAAATCTGGGTACATACCGAGTACCAGGAGCCAGCCACATGGAGGCGCATGTAGGTCAGGAAGCATGAGATGGGTGGCCTGAAGGCCATGCGACCTGGAGGCACAGTTCAGGACTTCGGCCATCTTCTGCTTTCCCAGGCCATAGCAGAGGGCTGGATTGGAAGAAGAGCAGCTCTGAGTTGAACTGGTGTCTGTATGGGATGTGGGTACTGCAGGCAGCAGCTTTACCCACTGCGTTACAGTGCTGGCCCCATCCTATAAGTTTTGATATGTTGTGTTATCATCTTCATTTGTTTCCAGGAATTTTTTGATATCCCTTTTGATTTTTCTGTGACCCACTGTTCATTCAAGAGCATGTTGATCAGTCTTCATGTGTTTGCATATTTTCTAGAGTTTCTTCTCCCCACCTGTGGCAAGTGTAGTAATGGCATGGAGGTGGTGGTGGTCCCAGTAAGGCTTTTTATTATGCAGTAGGGAAATCCCATGTTTTAATTTGTGTAACACAGCACAATGGGTAAACCAACCACCCAGCGGTCCCAAAGCACCTCAGGTGTTCCTCATGACATGTCTTAGCCACAGAGGGCAGAGTTGCACAGCGTCTGCAGAGGTGGTGCGTGTGAGCTGGGAAGCACAGGTCTTCAAGTGCTATCAAAGTCTCAGAGTCTGGCTGGTGTTTTGGCTTCAAAAGGGTGGAGTCTGAGCTCAGGGAGAGCAGAGCCCAGTGAGTGCAGACCTGGCTAGGAGCACTTTTTCCCAGGAAGGTTTGAATGCGGTGGGTCAGCCCAGAGCTCCCGCTCGCTGCACTCAGAAGAATCTGTTGGGAGAGTCCCTGGGCCTCTTTAGTCTGTGGTTGCTATGCATTTTTTGACAGTCAGTGTAAAGGTTCGTAAGTTCCTGAGGAGGGTGTTTGCCGGCCATGGGTGGTTCTTATCAAGTCCACACAGACCTTCTGTAGTCAGCTTAGCCCTT
This sequence comes from Oryctolagus cuniculus, assembly GCF_051225735.1. Taxonomy (NCBI): domain Eukaryota; kingdom Metazoa; phylum Chordata; class Mammalia; order Lagomorpha; family Leporidae; genus Oryctolagus; species Oryctolagus cuniculus. The sequence continues at coordinate 83,140,871 of NC_142880.1, forward strand.
ATTTTTGTTAATATTATGATGAAGAAGTAGTTTAATTTTCTGTTCCTTACACTACCCCTTGCCAGGTGCCCTTGTAAGGGGATGATGGGGGAGAGGGAAGAATGTGCTTTTCCTTCACTGGATTAGGTGGGCACACTGCCCCTGCAAGGGCTCTGAGCTGAACTCAGAGTCAGTGTGGTCTGCGAGTCTCTTATGCAACATCACCAGTGGCACTGGTCAGTGGAGTCTGCTCTCACCTCCTCAGAAGCTGGCCTCTCCTCCACCCTTCCATCCCTCAGCTGTGGGAGTCCTGTGTGGTGTCCCTGCTCACTGAGACATTTTTTATATTTTTTTTCCTTGGGTAATTTTTATAACTTCTGGTAACATCTACTTTTCTTTCTTTGGATGAGGCTCTTTTTAATATTTTAGTTGTGTTAATGGAAACTGAAAGTGACTTATCTATATTTTTTTCCTTGTAGGTTAGTAACATTGGAAAACAGTCCATGTATTACACCCGAGTTGCTTCGCATATTTCAGAATATGTCACCGCTTCTTGGTATGTGTTAACACATGAACTTACTAGTATATTTGAATACAATCATAATTTTGGGACCTTATAGCCTACTTTAAATTATACCTTCCATTTTTATTGAAGTCTCTGATACTGACAAATGAATAGCCTTGTACCTCTTTGTACCTTTAAAAATAATTTCTGCTTATTAAGGAATGAACACTAAATTATATTGTATTTTGGAAAACTTAAAAAAATTTCTAGGAAACCTAACTGCAAATTAAGCTTATACTTTGCTTGCTCAAATTTCTGTGTTCGATAAATTACTTACAAAGCTAAATTATAAACCAATTTTTATGTACACTAATTGTATCAAACTTTTTACAAAGCAGTATTGTGCTATTAGATCACAAATGAGCTTTGTACACATATTGCTGTTTTAGTTAAGAAACCACCAAAATTCAATCTTAAGAAATTATGTATATTGTTTGTTAAAGCATTACTTATGAATTAGCTCTAAACTCTTGGAAGTTAATTTTTTTAAAAGGATTTATTTATGTATTTAAAAGACAGAGTTAGAGAGAGAGAGAGAGGGAGGGAAGAACAGAGAGAGAGATCTTCCATCCGCTGGTTTACTCCCCAGATGGCCACAGTGGCTGGGGCTGGGCCAGGTTGAAACCAGGAGCCTAGCACCTCATCCTGGTCTCCCACATGGGTAACAGAGTCCCAAGTACTTAGGCCATCTTCTGCTGCTTTCCCAGGTGCATTAGCAGAGAGCTGGTTTGGAAGTGGATCAGCCAAGACTGGCACTTGTATGGGATGCTGGTGATTCAGGCAGCAGCTTAACCTGCTGTGCTACAATGCCATCCCCAAGCATAATGTTTTCTAAGCAGTAATTTTGGTACATGAGACCAGAGAACTGAATACTGTTCTAGCAGAGGGCCCTTATCTCTTTTAACCTTCTTGGATGAGATCTAATTAGATTCTTTTTGCAAGCTGAACATGTATTCTGATGATAATTATTAATAATAAACCAATACTTTTTGTTGTATATCATCTAGCATTCTCAGGTATGTAAAAGCTTAAAACATCTTAAAATAATATTGTTTATAAAATTGCTTTGTGTGGGAGTTGATTAGTAGAGATTCATACCTAAACTCATGGTGTATTTAAGAAATATATACAGTGCCATTTATTAGCCCTTTGATTCTCTTTCAGTCTGCATAAATTACCGTTTTGCTTGTTTATTCACAAAGTGTATTGTAAAAATTATTTAAGTTTTTTCTATCCAGGGATCCCATTCTTCAAGACTCAGCCATGAAGCATCTTTAATTCCTTCATTAGAACTGTGGGTATACTAACTGACTAGCTTAATGTTGTCATGAGAGGGCGTTAGCTCAGAACACTATGGGAAAAGGCACTGTTATTATGGTAGTATCTGTAGGCTTTTTGTGTGCAACTTAATTGCACTGAAAAATGTTCTCAGAGGCAAAAATATCACTGAAATATAATGACAGACTGAAAAAGTAGACTCATGGTTTGAGAATATCAGCAAATGTGGACTAAAACACAATTGTAACTGATAAACGTTTTCTTTCCTCATTTGTTGGATGACCATGGTGGCGAGATAATGTGATTAGTCCTTCACGTTTTCTCTGAATTTTTTTGTTCCTCTACCCCATTTCTCAGAATCAGGTGAGATCTTAAATAATAACCAAGAAAACCGTTTGTTTTCCAATAAAGAGATTTGTTACTTATTGCTTGGTGTCAAGGGAAAGATTTCCAAAGATGAGGTCAAGGTTAAGAGGCCAGTTACCTGTTTCTGATCTATTAGAAAATGTTTTATCTGTTTCTCAATCATCATGGAGGATGAGAATAGGAATTGAATGTGGTTTTCAATTCTATACATGTTTTTGGTTCTGTTCTAAATTGGAGACTATATTCAGTGCCAGTCTGGTAATCCACTTGCTTCTTTATTCTTGATCTAAGAATAGAAACCTCCACCAGACTTAAATGTTGTTATGAAAAGGATTCAGAAGGTGTCATGTGTGGGTGACTTCACACATCCGCTTGTACTCCATCCCTTATTTAACATGTAGGGCCTCTGCAATGTAAAGTTCCCTTCAAGTAATGAATGAGGGGATTAGTAGCAATAAATAAAACAGCAGTAAACATAAGAGCAAAACAAATAGTGCTTACTGTATGCCAGATGTTCTAAACTGTAAAAGTCCTTATTGAGTTGTTAAGGAGTATGCATCAACTCCAGCCTTACTGTAACTGATGATGCTATTTTTATTGTCAGTTTTGCTAAGTGCCCAGGTATGGCTTTACCATAGAATGCTTTGTAGTTGATCTGTAATCCACTTACTGCTATGTCTACTACTACTTTTATTAACATTAAATTATCCAATCATCAACTGGCTGTAAGATTTGCTATCCCCTTGAATTAAGGGACTGAACGAGATTTAATCCATATGATAATAGATGTTTGAATTATTTATTCCCTACTTTTATCTTTCTAAATGAAAAATACATGTAATTTGTTTTATACATTGTGATGTATGTATTTATATCAGTAATATGGAGTTCTGTTTATAAATTATATCTACATATTTAATATATCAGCATTATCTTCATTTTTTTTAAAAATTCTTTATTTGAAAGGCAGAATGACAGTAAAAAAGAGGGAGAGACGTGCACTAGTTCACTCCCCTAGTGACCACAACGGCTACATCGGCTGGGGCTGGGTAAGGCTGAAGCCAGGAGCCTGGAAATTCATCTGGGTCTCCCACATGGGTGCAGGGGCCCAGATACTTGGACTATCTTCTGCTGCTTTCCCAGGTACCTTAGCAGGTAGCTGGATCTGAAACAGAACAGCCAAGACTCTTAACTAGCGCTCTTATATGGGATGCTGGTATTATTACAGGCTGAACTTCACCAGCTGTGCCACAGCGCCAGTCCCAGCATTGCCTTTGTTTTGTTTCCTTTTATTTGAGTATTGTACAACTAACTGATAATGTTTGATGTTGTAGCTTGCCAGGCACTTTGTTCAAGATGAGTTTTAAAATTTATTTTTGGAAACAGGTTTTTTATGGAATGAAGTGTTACCTAATTCTAGAATCACAAGTTAAGCCAATTAAAATCTTTAAACTGAAAAATAACACAACAGGTTTTTTTTAAAAGCTCTTTGTTGAATATATATTTCAAAATGAATACTCAATTTTAATAAGTATTATTGCTGTTATTTTTTCTAAGCAGAAATAAAGCTGGCAAGAAGTTTCCCACTTTAATTTGAAATACGTAATACCAACAACATTGAACCCTGTAAAATGTTAAAGTTAGAGATAACATATTATTTAAGTATGAATAAATCCAGGCTTCATAATCCCTCTTTATGATTTTTCTTAAATGTAAGTAGAATCTGTGAAATTTTAAGTAGAACCAGAGTCTATAACTGAAAGTATTCTGTGAATTTTCTCTTTAAATCTCTTTTATTGTTAACTTACTTAGTATTCTATTCTCATTACTTAAACATTTGACTGACTCTTCTTGTTCATTGTTTCAAAACTAAGGTCTTCTGAATGGTAGAATTTTTCTTCAGTGATTTCTTATTTTGGAAGGAACTTTTCTCTGGTTAACTTCATTATGATGTAGGCTATCTTAAAAATTGTAGGCTTAGTATTTTATTGGAATTGGAAGTAAAATGAAGAACAGTTGATTTTCTGAAAATAAAGATGGAGCAGGTGTTTGGCATAGTGGTGGGACACTGCTTAGGATGCCTGTGGGAGACACTGGAGAGCATGGTTTTTTGTCCCAGCCCACTTCCGTTCCAGCTTCCTGCTAATGTGTACCGTGGGAACCAGCAGATGATAGGTCAAGTACTTGCGTCTTTGTCACCATGTGGGATACCTGGATTGAATTTTAGATTCCTGCTTTTGGCCTAGTATAGCCACGATGATTGTGGGCAAAAATAGGAGGGAAGCCATGGATAGAAGATCTCTGTTGGTCTGTTTCTGTCTGTGTGCCTTTCAAATAAAATGGAAGTAAATAAATAAAAATTTTAAAAACCATAAGAATAGTTTGTAAAATATAATCAGACTAGTAGATATAAATCGTATAAACAGAGCATAACTCAGTATTTTGATTTATTTCAGAACTCTTGAGCAACCTGAAAAGCCTAACCAGTTAAACCAGGGTTTTCATCTGTAGGATGTTCAATAGTTTGCCTAGCCTCTCTCTGCTAAGTGCTAGTTGCAACAAGAAGTGGTTCTAGACATTGCCAGTTGTCCTGTAGAGGGCAAAGTTGCACCTAATTTAGAATCACAGACCTGAATTACAAATTTTCTGAAAATACAAATCTATTGCATAATTGAAGTATATCTTCTCCTTGTATTAGGACTGTGTAGTAATTTTCCTTTGGAATCTTGCTAGGAGCTTGTAGATACAATGAAAAATGATTAGTACCTTAAAATAGATAGTTTGTTCATTTTAGGGGTATTTTTAATATGGATATTTAATATTTACTGACAATACCATGCTGAAGAACATTGGTGGAAGTTGTTCTGCGCATAATGGAGGCACTGAAAACAGTGTAAAATGACATGATTGCCCTGGTCATTAGTTTGTATGGATTGAGTCAGGAACAGTTTTTTAAAAATATCTGTAAGAAGAGATAGACTCTACGATTTATAAAATCAAACCTTTTTAAATATTGTGTCTTTCAGCATAGATGTTGATGAAATTTTAGTTGGTAGTGATTTTGAAATTCTGTGTCCTGACATGCCTGGAATAAAGCTATTCTCAGTTCTCTCTTAAGTATCACAATGATGGCCAAACAGTTTGCTATTCAGTGTTGTTCTGTAAAAATTATGCACAAGTCCAGACTGGACTAGACTTTCTCCTTGATGAGAAGAAAATAGTATGATTTTTTTTTCTATTAGAACAATTTTATGCAATATAAAGGCCTCCTTTAACCTGAGATTGTTATTTTCTGTTGTAAAAGAACACTTAAATGACCATGTGTATTTATTTACTTAATATTTTAGTAGCATAGTAACAGGTTGGGCATTCCCTGTTCCCTCCCTGAACTCATATTTTTAAGCCAGTGGTCAAATATTGAAGTATAGGACTTAAAAGACATTTTGAGCTAGTGGAAAGGTTGTTATTCTTTTATGCAAATAATAGACTAGAAAGTCTTTTCACTTCTGTCAAGATTTGAGTTAAATAATAAACCAATGATCTAGGCAGTAATTTTGCTCGAAAAAGTTAAGAAAAAATATTCTATTGCAGTTGAATAGAATTTCTAAAGTATTTTCAACAAAGAATGACAGGATCTAGACATAGATGGTATTTTGATTTATGTAATTATGTGTGTACAACCTGTATTCTGTTAGATCCTATTATTATACATAGTTAGACTTGTAAAGCAGCACTACTGTTTATTATATTGTTTGAACAAGGTAATTTCTACTTTGCACTTAAGAAAGAATAGCTAAAACAAACATTCTTTTACCTGTGCTATTATGGTGATTACGTCCTAAAGAACATTTTTTATTTGTAGGTTTTTATAGAGGAGCAAATTTGAAGATAGCCTGAATATTCAGAATATCTAAGCATAATATAATTTTTTGAAGAACAAGAAAGCATATTCAGTCTTTTAGCAGGACTACTCATCAGTAAAGTGCGTTCATTTGCAATAAGCAGATGTCAAAGTACAATAAAGTGATTCAGTTGCATGTTCTTCATGCTAGCACTAAAATTTAGTTTGAAATTAAAGGTTGAGTCAAATGATTAGTTTGTTTCTTTTTAAGGGAAAAACAGAGAAGCTTTATTTTTCCATCCCTATGTTGTTTTAATTTATGAAAAGTGAGATAGCCTTTAGATAGGTATCTAGAGTATTGGTAGTCTAAATAGCTTGAGAAAAGATTTGTGATGAAGTAAATATATCTTAGTATTAAAAATGAATCTCTTTAAACTAATTTTTAAATAGTGAAGTAATTTGCCTTTTTTGGGGAATTTATTGATTTGGCAGAACTAAGTTCAGAAAATCTCAGAACCTGCTTTAAGATCATCAATGGTTATATCTTTTTATCATCAACAGAATTTTTACAGGTATGTTGGAGTAGTTTTTGTATTATAAGAAATTATGTAGCTACTGTTTTTATTATTTCTAACTTGAAATTAGAGGTGAATTTTTAAATTGATTGATCTGTTATTTTAAGGCTATTAACTGACCATTTGTGATGCATGCAATTCCATTGTTATTTATTGTGGAAAATATCCTATGCAGTTAATATATCCTTATATTCCTAAAATCAGTATGAATAAACTATATTTTTTATTAGGAATAATATTTTATACCTAACTTTCCTCAAGAAAAAGCGTTTTTGTGAAGCTACCCTTGTCCTTTGAAAATTCTTTTTGTTGGCTTGTTGAACAAAAAGAGCACATTGTGGATCAAGAGATCTCTGTTTCCCCAAGATGCTGGCTTCTTGAAATAAATGCTTCCTCTCACTAAAAAAAAATACTGAATTATTTGCCTTTTTCATATTGCCGATATATTCTTATGGATATTTTAACTTTTATTGAATTTCAGACATATGCAGTAGGTCTGTGCCAGTCCTTTTGTGACTTGTTAAAGGAAATTACTACAGAAGGTCAAGTTCAAGTGCTCAAGGTATGGTCAACTTGTTAAATGAATATGAGGATTTTATTTTGTGCAATTGAACTTTGATTGGTGTGTGGATGTTTGGCAGTAAGAAGAGTTGATATAATCCTAGACAGGATTTTTTTCTTTTGGTAGTAATTCAGTTAATATGTGACAGATTACTTTGACATGTTTTAAAATGCAGTTCCAGTTTCTAACATGATCTAAGCTGATTGGGATATTTGCCTATCTTGAGACCTCACTTTGTGTACAAGGATTTAAAAACTTTTAAAATAAATTGTATAAAGTTTGGTGACATCTGATACTTCTCAGTCCTTCAAATTGTTAGCCTGTTTTTGGGTAAAACAATTTATTTTGAGTTGGCTATTAACGTTAGATTTGAAGTTTGTTGGGGTGTGTGTAATTAAGAATCGATAGACTCTAAGTTATTTATTGCCTTTATATATTTATTTATAATGACTAATATTTGTTAAAGATATGTATATCCTTATATTCCTATAAAATCAATGTGTCAGTAAACTGTATTTGTATTAGGTATGATCTTTTGTCCCTAACTTTTCCTAAGAAAGAAAATTTTAAGTAATTAATGCTATGGATTTACATATAAGCATGCATTTATATTCTCATTTATTAAACTATATCTTATTTATGTATGTAAATATGTACATGTACATGGTTTAAGTATGGAGTTTGAAAGAAGTTGTAACGCTCCCCATCCATAATTTAATTTAAAGATCTTTATTGGCATTAGTTTGCTCTTCTAGAATTGGGTCACATTTCTTCCATAACATAGAATAAGTATTCCCTAAAATACTCATTTTTATTGTTGTTGTTTCTAATTTCTCAACTGCATTCTGTGTCAGGTATGACAGCTAAATTCTGGTCAGGGAAAGTGTTACCATAAAAAAGTAGCATTTATGGTTTGAAACCTCTGGCATTGTCTGAGATCATAAAAATTGTCTTTCTGTCAGTGAAGTGAAAAAGTAATTGCCCCAAGAGGTACATCAGAAGAAATGTATTTAAGTAATGGTTAATATTTGTAGCAGCAGTTCCAAATATAATTTGAAGATTAAGTGAGTAAAAGTTTGTGCAGATGGTATACAACCTTACTTCGTATTAAGCACTGTGATAGCCGTTATGCACCTAATAAAGCATAATCTTCAGTCTGAACTTATTTGTATAACATTTAGTGTTTTGTTCTTCACAGACATTACACACACACACACACACACACACAGCTCTAGATAGCCATGTAAATAACGCATGGTTAATTTGACTTTTATATTGGTTGCATTAAGTAACATTTGCTGATTATTCAGTCATCCCTCCTATGGGTCAGGGTCAGCAAACCTGTTCTGTAAAGGACCAGACAGTAAATATTTTGGACCCTGGGGCATACCATGTTTGTTTCAACCCTTTAAATCTGCTGATACAGTATGAATGCCATCACAGATGATCTGTAAATGAATGAGTGTGGCTGTGTTTATTAATACTTCACTTGTAAAACAATGCAGTGAGTCAGATTTGGTCCATGGGCATCGTTTGCCATCCCCTAGTATTGGTATTCAGTGCTTTCTTCTTCTGGGTACAGGTGATGGGAAAACCAAGCTCTGCTCCAGTCTGTTGAAAGGAGGAAGTGTGTAAACAACCTTTTTAATGTGGCATAAACAGTGGCAGGGGATTAATAGCATCTCAAAACTCTCTGGTTAACTTTTTCAAATTGCTCTTCTCTTAAAATGTTCCACAGATGATTTTCATGAGCCAATTTTCAATGGGAGCCACTGCCAACTCTCCTTACGTTGCTCTGGCAGTGCAGAAGTGGACATCTAACCCAGCATTTGGAAGAAAATTTGTTATTTTTTTGGAAAAAGGAAGTGAGATATGAGGTGGATCTTAAAAGTTGACTAGATGTTAGGGTTGCTAGATAAAGTATAGAGTTTTCGTTTGATAATCCTAGTAAAGAGAATCAGGCTAATAAAGTGTGAAATATTGCAGAGACTTGAACAACTCTTAAGAACACAGAAAATACTGTTAGGCTTATCTGTTGACAGTGGGGATGGTGATGTTATTTTAAACATTTGAGATTACTGGAGAGAGAGATTATACATTGATGAGAAAAGGAAGGTGTTTGAGATTGTTAAGCACGATATTAGTTTCTCTGAGGTGCATTAACAAAATACTACATCCTTGGTGGCTTAAAAAACAGAAATGCATTTGCATTATGCAAAATCAGAATGTTGGCAAGGCCATGCTCCCTGAATGCGCTAGAGGAAAATCGATTCCCAGGCTTTCTCTTGGATTCTGATGATGGCAGGCAGCTCTTCACTGTCCTGGCTTGCAGATACATAACTCCAGTCACTGTCTCCACTGTCACATTATGTTCTCTTTGTGTCTCTGTGGCTGTGATTTTCTTCTAATGGAGTAAACACCCACCGTGATATCTTTGTCTTATTTTTTTTTTTTTATTTGACAGAGTTATAGACAGTGAAAGAGACAGACAGAGAGAAAGGTCTTCCTTTTTCCTGTTGGTTCACCCCCTCAAATGGCTGCTACGGCCTGCGCGCTTCACCGATCCGAAGCCAGGAGCCAGGTGCTTCCTCCTGGTCTCCCATGCGGGTGCAGGGCCCAAGCATTTGGGCCATCCTCCACTGCCTTCCCGGGCCACAGCAGAGAGCTGGACTGGAAGAGGAACAACTGGGACTAGAACTGGCGCCCATATGGGATGTCAGCGCCGCAGGCAGAGGATTAACCAAGTGAGCCACTGCGCCAGCCTGCTATCTTTGTCTTAAGTTGATTGTAGCTGCCAAAGATCCTACTTCCAAATAAGAAGATCACATTCCAGAGTTAGAACTTCATTATCTTTTTCAACCATAATAAGGACTTTATTAAAAAGTAAAAAGATAAGATCTCTCTCTGCCCCTCTCTCCCTCTCTCTCTGTCACTTTACTTTTCAAATAAGTAAATAAATCTTAGAGAATCGAGTAAAAGTAGGGCCAGTGCTGTGGTGCAGTGGGTTTAACCACTGCTTGTGCCACTGTTCAAGTCCTGGGTGCTCTGCCTCTGACTAAGCTGCCTGCTAATGCGCGTGGGGAAGCAGTGGGTGATGGCCCAAGTACTTGAGTTTCTGCCACCCCCGTGGGTGACTCTGATGGAGTTCCTGGTTCCTGCCTTTATAGCCTGGCCCCGTTCTGACTTTTGTGGCCATTTGGTAAGTGAACTAGCGGATGGAAGATCTCTTGTTCATGCTCTCTGGCTCTCTGGCTCTCTTGCTCTCTTGCTCTCTTTCTGTGGCTGACTCTCCTCTGTCACTCTGCCTTTAACATAAATAAATATTTTTAAAACAAATAAAAATGAGGGGAGGGAGTTGCACAGCAGATTAAGCTGCCACTTGGGACACCTGCACCCATTTTGGAGTGCCAGTTCAAGTCCTGGCTCTTCCTCTTTGAGTCCAGCTTCCTGCTAATACATCCTGGGAGGTAGCAGATGAGGGCTCAGTTACTGGAGTCCCTGACACCCTTGTGGGAGGCCCAGATGAGCTTTTGATTTCAGCCTAGTCCTGTCCTTGGCTGTTGTGGACATTTGGGGAATGAAGCAGCAGATGAAAGGGTCTCTCTCTCTCTCTCTCTCTCTCCCTCTCTCTGTTCCCCCTCTGTCACTTTCAAATGAATAAATAAAACTTAAATAAGTGTTTAAAATGCCTTTGTGTATGTAAAGAATAAAGGGAAACAGTAGAGAAGAGGTATTTCCAGAAGGTGTCATTTGATACAAATTTGAATCACAATAGAAATTTAAAACCAAAATAATGTACTGAACCAGAAAGCCAGTAAATCGAGTAAGAATATAACAGAACTCTGGCTTTCATTTCATAGGTTCCTTAGTTTCTCTTTTAGAGCAAGGGCTTTGCTAAAGGGTGAGAGTATAAGTAAGCCACTGTTACCAAAGAAGCACGTGGGCTGTGCAGGGGTGAAAACAGGAATCTGTGCGTGAGGCATATTGAGACCCTGGGTACTTGAGCCCTGTCTACTGCCACTTGTCTGTCAGGATCCACCCCTGTTAATTTCTAAGTTTTCTCCCAGCTTCAGAGCTTACAAGTAACAATAGTTGCATTCTTTACTAAAATGCTTTTGTGATTAAAAAAAATTGTATTTACACCTTTACCAAACTGACATCGTGGCAATGGGCAGTGTATAATTCTGTTGAGGAGTTTCATCTGTCTTACACAATGTCAGCTTTATCTTTTGCTTTGTTCTTTGGAGGTGGAGAAGATAACAAGGAATTGACACTTTGGACATAATTCTGACTATTCCAGGAAAAAGTGATTGGCAGTGTGTGAGTGATCGAAACGAGAGGATATTGCTGTCATTTCGATATACTCTGTGGATTTTTCCGTGTGTGTGTGTTTTTAAAATCTCTTCTACTAGACTGTAAATGTTTCCATTATCTGAGGTTCAATAAATTTATGCCCTGTTTTCTGTGAAGATTTACATATTAAGTGTCTATACAGGCAAAGAATCATTAATTTTTTAAAAATTATTTATTTTAGACAAGAGCGACATGATGGTAGAACTCCTGTCTGCTGTTCACACCCTAGGTGCCCCCCGTGTCCAGAGCTGGGCTGGGTCAAGAACCAGGAATGCAGTCTGTGTCTTTCCCATGTGTGGCAGGAGCTTAATTACTGCAGCCATCAAGTTATCTTCCTGGATCTGTAGTTGATGTGGAAGACAGGTGTCTCAATAGCTAGGCAAACGTTCCAGAAATCATAATTTTTTTGTTATAGATTGTACATCCAGTGCCAATGCCATTACAAGCACACTAATTGTCCACTTGGAATTTTCTCCTTGACTTATACCTTGATGTGTATACCCAATTCTCCTATTTGCACTGTTTTTTTTTTTTTTAAATACATTTTTTTAATGTATTTGAAAGGCAGTTGAGACCAAGAAAGAGATCTCCATCCGCTTGTTCATTACCCAGATGTCCATAACAGGCTGGTCTGGGCTAAAACCACCCATGTGGGTGCAGGGATTCAGGTACTTGAGCTATCACCTTGTGCCTTCTAGGATGTACATTAGTGTAAAGCTGGAATCGGAATGGTGGCGACATTTGAATGGAGACACTTGGGCAGTTTGATTGAGGGCATCCCAAAGTACAACCCAACTGTGATGCCAAATGTCCTTCCTCTTACACAGTTCTTGAGCATATGCTGGGCTTCAGGTCCATCATCTGTTATAGAAGAAGTTACACTAAATGACTTCTAATAATGTGTAACTATGCAGTAACTAAAATGCTGTTTAGTTATAATCCATGTCTTCTGAGTGTTGAAGAACAGAGGCTATTTCCCATATTTAATGTCTCCCTGGTCAAATTTGCACTGAAAGCTGCTTTTATGTGTGTGGCTTGTTCTATAGTATTATTAGTGAAATAATTGTTGACAGAATTTTTTTGAAAGATTGATTTACAGAGAGGCAGAGAGAAAGAGAGTCTTCCATCTTCTGGCTCACTCCCTAAATGGCAGCAATGGCTGTAGCTGGGCTGATCCAAAGCCAGGATGCAGGGGCCCCAGGACTTCGGCCATCTTCTGCTGCTTTCCCAGGCCACATTATCAGGGAGCTGGATCAAAAGTAGAGCAGTGGGGACTCATAAGGGAAGACGGCACTGCAGGTGACAGCTTTACCTGCTATGCCACAGTGCTGGCCCCTGAAAGAGAATTTATTTGGAACTATTTGGGATGGTTATTGTAAACTTCTGTTGAAAATGAGCCAAGTTTTTAGTATGTGTTAAGGAGAATACTTAGTTCCTTCTTACTACTTGTTTTCAACTAGTGTCACAAGACAATTAGAAGGACTGTAGCATAGCAGGTAAGAGTGTGAACGAAAGGGAGACTGCCAGGCGTTAGTGTGTTGGCTCTGTTATTTCACAGCTGTGGAATATGGGAGTGTTGCTCACTTTCTTTCTGTACAATGGAGATGATAGCTTTACCTGCTTTCTAGTGTTGACATGAGGATCATTTGAGCTTATGTGAGGTTGTCTCAAAAAGTTTATGGAAAATCTGTAGCATTAAAATGCATATTATGAAAAAAATTGCACATTAATTTCATTTTATCTGTCTTAGATATACCACTTTTTTATTGAATGGAGCAGCAAAAAAACATTTATGATGCAAATATATAGTAAAACATTTGTAACATTTAATCCAAGTTACAAATTAAGCCAATTTCTCTATAATATGCCCATGTAGACTTTTACTAGGATATAAATGAATACTTGAGATAAAAATTGGAAATATATGTTTCTTTAAAAAAATTTTTTTAAGGAAAAGAGTTTATTGGGGAAACCCGACAGACTGCAGTGAAGGGGCAAAGAAGAAATAGAGGGAGAAGGAGAGTGTAAGAGAGAGAGAGAGAGACAGAGATGGAGGTCAGGAGAGGAAGAGAGAGAGAGAGCGCGCGCCACGTGTTCAGGACTAGGCGCTTTTAAAACTTTGCTGGGGGGCCGGCAGGGAAGTAGGAGCAGCAAATCCCACTAGGATGTGGGTGAAGCTGACACCGGTTTTTGGGCCATGTGGCCACCTGGCTTCCAGCAATGGCTGCGGGGGGCTAGAGCCTAGGATGGTGTCAAGGTGTAGATCGTGCCATAGATAAGACTGCCTCATTTTCCTAACATTCCCCCCCCCCCCTTTTTTTTGGACAGGCAGAGTGGACAGTGAGAGAGAGAGAGACAGAAAGGTCTCTTTTTGCTGTTGGTTCACCCTCCAATGGCTGCCGCGGCCGGCGCGCTGTGGCCGACGCGTTGCGCTGATCCGAAGCCAGGAGCCAGGTGCCTCTCCTGGTCTCCCCTGGGGTGCAGGGGCCAAGTACTTGGGCCATCCTCCACTGCCCTCCCGGGCCATAGCAGAGAGCTGGACAGGAAGAGGAGGGACCGGGACAGAATCCGGCGCCCCGACTGGGACTAGAACCTGGTATGCCGGCGCCACACCCCCCTTTTGGTTTTTATAAAGCAGGAGATGTATGGGATTACATTAGTCCCAAAAGTCCAGGAGGGGAGAGGGATAATGATCTGTCTTTAGAGCTACTTCCTGCTGACATGGGCAGCAAGGTGCTCTTCGCTGGCATGGAACGATGTCTCAAGCCACTGTCTCCTGGGTGGGGAGCCGAGTATATCCCTGTAGCAGCATTGGTTGACCTCACTTTGCTGAGGGCCTTGGTTCATTCCATTATCAACTCCTGTAAACACTTAAACAGATACTGTAGTCAGGGTGAGAATAGCAACCAATGATCCTAAGAGTGACATTAACCAGGTAATGAGAGGAGAGGAAATGGTGGGGGGGGTGTCTCTGGACCCTTGTGAGGACAGTTTGATGAATATGGTTTAAACCTGATCCCAGCCAAGACTGGGAGAAAAGCCACTCAACTTTTGCGGGTAGAGGTGTTTGTCTATGGAGAAATTCTGAAATCATACAACATTAAGTGGGGGAGAAGACCATCAATACACACAGGTTGGGAGTAGAGCCATTGCTGTTAGAGTAGAGGCTATGATTACAAAGGAATAAGGCCCAAGTAGGCTAGACAGGGTCTAGAACAAAAGACAGGGTCATTATTAGAGGACCTAAGAAAGGTGCTATCTAAGCCACAAATAAATTCTCTGATTGAGAGGCAAATAAACTGAAAGAAGGGGCTTGATAATAATCTGGTAGGTGGGATACATCGTAAGGGAGATGTGAACCTCCTTGGAAAGGCACCCTGTTGACTTCCATTACTTAGCTGGCCTGGGAGGAGAGCTGGCCAGGTAAAGGCAGGTGGCATCTCTAACAGGAAATTTACAGTTCTGCATGCAATGTTACTGACCCTACTTGGCTGCGCCTCCACAGCAGTGGTCATTTTGGAAGCTGGGCCAAGTGAAGGGCTTTACAGCTTAGAGCCAGCAAGATCTGTGGCTCTGACCTGGGCGTCCTTTGACTCCAGGGCAGCTCCATTTCTAGGGATCCAACTCTTGGCAGAGCTGCCAGGGCTCTTCACAAGCTGACTTCTGCTGAAGCCCAGGCTTACCACATTGAAAGCCACTGTAGTGGACTGGCCTGTTGGGTCTCCTTGAGGGCAGATCACTGTACAGAGCTACATTTAATAGGCCTGCCACCTATCTTTTCAGGAAATATATGTGTTTAAAACAGTACTTTTTGTGAATATTTCTATAGCTAAGCCTGCATATTTCATTTGAAATCTCAGAAGGTAGATTTTATTATATAATAAATGGAATATAATTGTTACCATGAATAAATTGTTTATATTTTAATGTAACAGAATATTTTAGGACAGTGGTACTTTTTTTTATGCCTGTATTTGAAGGCTAGGATAACTCTCATAATTTTTGGCATTTCCTGTTCTCAGAGTTTGAGTATGGCTATAATAATAGTTTTTATTGTAGCTTATTATTTCAATTTTTAACATCTCTCAGATACTATTTCTTAATATAGTATGCTATGTAACATTTTTAATATTTTTTTGACTCAGTATCACTGTTATGCTAATTCCTGACAGTATTTGCAAGGAATTCTTTGTTCTTTGAGGTAGAAAATTACATTGTTATGAAACTTTGATAAGAGGGACCACTATGGCTGCTTTAGAAGCAAATGGATTAGAGCAAAAAAAGACTTTAATGTATCCTGTGACTTGGAACAAGTTATCTAGATAGATACAATTATATTTTAAAAATACTCCAATTTAAATTAACATATCTAATTTTAAATTTATTGACACACATATATTATTTTGAGTTTTGAAATTCTCATTTCTGTCATGGTCATATCAGACATTATTAAGCCAAGTTTTTTTTATTCAATGTGACAAAGCTTAAGATGCCAGGAATACTTTTAAGATATAATTTGTTTTAAAGATTTATTTATTTCTTTGAAAGTCAGAGCTACACAGAGAGAAGAAAGGCAGAGAGAGAGAGGTCCTCCCTCCCATAGTTCACTCCCCAGATGTCCGCAGTGGCTGTAGCTGTGCCAATCTGAAGCCAGGAGCCAGGAGCTTCCTCTGGGTCTCCCACGTGGGTACAGGGGCCCAAGGACCTGGGCCATCTTCTACTGCCCTCCCAGGCCATAGCAGAGAGCTGGATCAGAAGAGGAGCAGTCGGGACTAGAACCAGCGCTCATATGGGATGCCAGCACTTCAGGCCAGGGCATTAACCCACTGCACCACAGTGCTGGCCCCATAATTTGTTTTATAACAACTGTATTCTAAACTATAGATTTTTAGAATATAGTTAGGGGCTGGTGTTGTCATTCATTTGTTAAGCTGCTACCTGGGACGCCTGTGTCCCATATTGAGTCCTGGCTACTGCACTTCGTGATTTTTTAGCTTCCTGGTAATGTGCCTGGGAAGCAGGGGATGATGATTCAGTTATTGAGTTCCTGTCACTAAGTGGGAGACCTGGATGGAGTTCCTGGCTCCTTGCTTCAGCCTGGCCCCATCCTAGCTGTTGTAGGCATTTAGGGATGGAAGATCTGTCTCTCTGTGTCATAATGTCTTTCAAATAAATAAATCTTTTTAAAAATGAGTTTATACTGTCGTTTCCTATGTTACACATTTATAAGTAGAAACATTGTGATTATTTAATTCTCACATAAACATGATATCAGTAATGTTCTCCCCATTTTTGTGTGGAAAAAATTAAACCACAGAGAGGTAAATCATTTTTCTGAGATTACATAGCTAGTACATTTTGGAGTGATGACATAATCAGAGGCATATTCTGACTAGGATTCAAGCTTTTAACTACTATATGCAGTAGAAACCTAAATTGAGAAAATGGATTCCTAAGTGCAGAGAAATCTGCCTTTTCTGGAAGAATTTTAAAAACATTGTGTTGCAGGTGTATTCAGAAAGCAGATGGATTAAAACTAAAGTGCAGAAGTTCTATTTGTGATAGGAAATGCTGGAAAAAGTAATTAGTAAAAGGTATTTGGAAGTACCACAACCTATTCTGCCATACATTGTAATACTCTACATACAGCTTTAGGGGGATTCAAGGATTAACTAAAGAATAGAGTCTATGTTTTTAGTTTAAAGAATGGAACAAAGAAAGCAATGGGAGAAGGAAGCAAATGATGAGTGGTTGTCTAGTGGTAGGAGAGAGTGGACACTAGATCTTTGAGGACCTACTGTGTTTGTGTTACACTTCAAAGCTTGGAGCCATATTTGGGTTTATGATTTTAGTAAATAGTTGCTGGTGTTTGGTGCAGTGGTTAAGACTCCACTTGTGATGCCCACAGCCTTTAGCAGAGTGCTTGAATTCAGGCCCTGGCTTTGCTTCTGATTCCGACTTCCTGGTAGTGTGCTCCCTGGGAGGCAGCAGGAGACAGCTCAGGTCCTTGGATCCCTGCCACCAATGTGGGAGACTGGGTCAAGTTTCTGGCTCCTGGCTTCAACATGGCTCAGTCCTGGCAGTTGTGAGCATTAGGGCAATGAACCAGCAGATGGAAGATCTCTGTCTGGCTCTCTGCCTTTCAAATAAATAAAAAGTTTAAAAAAGCAAAAGCAGTTCCTAAAGAAAAAGACTGAAGAATTTAACTAATATACTACTGGTGACAGTCATCTGAGAAGAGTATTTCAAGTAACTTTATTTAATAGTTTACATTTATACCCCTAGTGGAATATAATGTTGGAGCAAATAAAATCAAATTTAAATTACATTCAGTCTATTACTGTTATTAGTAATGCTAGTATGACTTAAATCTTGTATATTTGTGTTAAATATGTTTATTAGGATCTGAGATTTTTCATTTTGAGAACACGTATTAGCATTTCATATAAATTTGTCACAGGCTTATTCAAATTCAGTATGTCAAAATGGAAACTCACTGTTGGCATTACAGTTGTTCCTGTTGCACCAGATGTGAGAACAGGGAGCATTGTGAGACTCATCACTGACAGCCCACTGTTCAGCTGTTCTGTATCTCATCATTACTATCTTCTGAATTTTTAGTATCTTCTCTGCTTGGTCCACAAGTATGATAGTGGTATTTTTCTGCTTAATTTTTCAAAAATTATCTCATTTTTCTGTGATTTTTTGCTCTTAATGATTCCTGACCTTTTTTAAAAAATTGATTTTATCTGTTGGAAAGGCTTAGAGAAAGAGAGAGTGTGGGAGAAATTACCTTCCATCCACTTACTCACTCCCCAAATGCCCTCAACACCTGTGGCTGGGCCAGGCCGAAGCCAGGAGTCAGGAACTCAATCCTGGTCTCTAATGTGGGTGGCATACTCCTGAGTTCTAGGAGAGAGACAAGTGGTGAACAGATAGATGAGGTGAATCAGACTGCATCTCCGCTTTCTTCCTTAGAATTCAGCTTGCTCTAACTAGGGAGTCAGCATCTTTAGTTTCTTCTCCCTGCATCCAGTCTTTATTTCTCATTTCCTTTTTCTCTTAAAATTATGCTCCCCAACCCCCGGATCCCTTCAGTGTAATGTTAGTGGGGTTTCAGGAAGGAATGCAGATAAATGTGTTTTTAAGCAGTCAGCTAATTGCATTACTTCCTCCCATTCACAGATAAACAATGGTGACATCTTCATCTCCTACCTCATCTATAGATCTTCCTTGTTTATCTCTCTTCCCAGATGTAATTTTTTTAAAAGAAAAATAAATTTTATTGAGTTGGCATTTAAATTTTTATATCCTCTTGTTTTTAATCAAGAAGTGGAATCTTTTATCCCTGATAGTTCTTGGCCTACAGTAACATTTTTATATTTTTAATACTGTCTTTGGACATTTACTTCAATTCTTGCTCAAA
This sequence comes from Oryctolagus cuniculus, assembly GCF_051225735.1. Taxonomy (NCBI): domain Eukaryota; kingdom Metazoa; phylum Chordata; class Mammalia; order Lagomorpha; family Leporidae; genus Oryctolagus; species Oryctolagus cuniculus. The sequence goes on from NC_142880.1 coordinate 83,159,816, forward strand.
GTTGAGAATGTTGTCAGTTATGGGAGTTGTTTGTATACCTTGGAAATGTTTCAAAATGCTTGGAAATGATTGATTGCCATTGCCCTTTGTTGGCACATAATGAGCAGGGGCCAGCAATGCTAATAGGCCTTCAGTGCATGGATTAGTTGTATATAGTAAACAGTTTTGTCACTCAGAATGCCAGTGGTAGATCTGGAAGTCATTGGAGATTTTTGGCCCGACCCTGGGCCTGGTTCCTTGCCCACAGTCCTCTTAGGTAGTGTCTGTCCTTTCCCACCTCTGAAGCCCTTGGGCAGAAGCATGGAACAGATGTCCTTGTTGGTCCTTATTGCTGCTTCTTGACCTCTTTCTCTTAGCCTTTCTCTCTAAAAAGTAAAAAATAAAATAAAATAAACATGTAAGCAAAAATTCAGCCCTGCAAGAATTTTATAATTATCCACCTTCTTATAGAGGAAACACCTCACTTACAAAAAACTAATTTCTGGGGTGGGCATTCGGTGCAGCCGTTAAGATGCTGCACCCGAGTGCCTGGGCTTGAGTGCTGCCTCGCCTTCCAGTTTCAGCTTTCTGCTAGTATAGACCATGGGAGGCAGCAGTTGATGGCTCAAGTATTTGGGTCCTTTCTCTACCTCTGTGGGAGACCTGAATTGAGATCCAGCCTCTTAGCTTTGGCCTGGCTCAACCCTGGCTGTTGTGGGCATTTCTGGAGTGAACCAGAGCAGATGGGACATTTTTCTGCCTTTCTTTCTTGCTCTTTGTCATTCAAATAAAATGAAAAAAAAAAAAAATTTTTTTTTTCTACTACAAGTTTTCACACGTATCAATACAACAAATACTGTGTGTAACTGAAATATAGTGATAAATAAATATGCAGTATATACGCAACATACCCTTTCTCCTCCAGCTTATTGATGAACTTAAATATATATTTATTTTTCATCGGTGAGATATTTGCCACTGACTTCCCTTTTCATGATTAAAAGCAAATAGTTCTTAAATGCCTTTTACTGTTTCTACTATTTCAATATTCTCTAACAGTTGTTTAAAGCACAGGGCAAGAATTACATTAACAGCATGATGCTTTAAGTTGTTACAATGGGATTATAGCTGTGTCTAAATACCCTACTTTATATCAAACTGCAGTTTTTTTTTTCTTTTCTTTTTTGTTTTGTTTTTGACAGGCAGAGTGGACAGTGAGAGAGAGACAGAGAGAAACGTTTTCCTTTTGCCGTTGGTTCACCCTCCAATGGCTGCCGCAGCAGGCGCGCTGTGCCCGGCGCAACGCGCTGATCCAAAGGCAGGAGCCAGGTGCTTCTCCTGGTCTCCCATGGGGTGCAGGGCCCAAGCACTTGGGCCATCCTCCACTGCACTCCCGGGCCATAGCAGAGAGCTGGCCTGGAAGAGGGGCAACCGAGACAGAATCTGGCGCCCTGGTCGGGACTAGAACCCGGTGTGCCGGCGCCGCTAGGTGGAGGATTCGCCTATTGAGCCACGGCGCTGGCCTCAAACTGCAGTTTTTTAAAAATGTTTTTTAAGCTGTGTCTACTGCTTGAATTAGTGTATTATGTATGTATGGAGGTTTCAAAAAGTTCATGGAAAAATGGAATTAAAAGATAATGTACAGTTCTTAGCTTTTTAAAGCCTCTGCAAATTCTCAAGCTTGGGGTCTGATATTTAGTATAGTGCATTGTTTTCTTACCTGTGATTTGCATGAAGCTGACTTGCTGTTTGAATATTACCAATGTGTCTTTCTGGTTTTTAGGTTGTGGAAAATGCTCTTAAAGTGAATCCAGTATTAGGCCCGCAAATGTTTCAACCAATTTTACCCTGTGTTTTCAGGGGTATTATAGAAGGAGAGGTAAGATTTCTGTTAACTAAGGTAGCATTGCACTCCAAGGTCTCATTTTAATTGTTCTCCTTCAACAGATCATTTCTTCTTTGTAAGATTTAAAAAGAAAGCTTTCCTTATATCTTGGAAATTAAATGAAGGTCAGCTTTCAGGGGAATTACGCACTCTGCACAGGAAAGTGTTGATTGCCTTTGACATCTCATCTCTTCTCACATGTAGGATGTGAGATTTGAGTGATTTGAGCTGGAGGAATAGTTAATGGCTTAACTTCAGTGCTTAACTATTTTGACTGGGAGGGAGAAGAATAGTGCTAGTATGAAGGTACTTTAAAGTGTTCATGGACAAATGGATTGAAATCCACACTTAGTTTTGTTCCATAGTAAACATTATCTACAAACTTTTGAAGACCCCTCATATTGTTACAGAATAATGTTCAGCTCTTAAATAGATCCATATAACTATATAGGTTATGAACATTTAAAGTAATATAAAATGCCATTGATTAATCTTTCTCTTTATTATACGTATATATCATGCATCTATAATTCATGTCCATATATTTAGTACCCATATTCCATGTGTTATATGTATTTAGTAAATTAATTAGAACTCGGGTAGTATTGGATGTTCATTTTGACAGGAAGCAATTTGAAGGAGAATATTTTATAACCGTGGTGATTGTTACTGTGTCAGTGATTGTTTATAATAATTTATGCTTGTACCTTAACACAATTTAACATGTGCTGTGTTTTGATTGCTCAGAGGTATCCTGTGGTGATGTCCACGTATCTTGGAGTTATGGGTCGAGTGCTACTACAAAATGCTAGTTTCTTCTCTTCACTGCTCAGTGAGATGGCACATAAATTTAATCAAGAGGTAAGAGTCAGTATACCTAAATTTTTTTTTAATTTACTTTAAACTTTATTTGAAAGGCAGAGAAACAGAGAGAATGATTATCCATTGGTTCATTCCCCAAATGCCCTTAATGGCTGGCACCAGGCTGTGGCAAAGTTGGGAGCCAGGAACTCAATCCAGGCCTCCCACATGGGTGGCAGGAACCCAATTATTTGGACCGTAACTACTGCCTCACGCTGGAGTCAGGAGCCAGAGCCAGTTACTGACCCCGGGTACTGTCATATGGGATTCAGATATCTTCAACAGAATCTTAACAGATGGCCAGACATCCAGCCTCTTTATTCCATTATGTGGACATACCACAGTATATTTCAATAGTCCTCTCTTGGTGGACATTGATTTGTGTCCATGTCTTTGTAAACACAAACAGTACTACTGCAAAGGATAATCTTGTGCATTCTCATTTCACGCAGAAACATCTACATCTGTAGATCAGTCTAGAAGCCAGACTGAGTCAAAGGCTAAAGGAATCTGTAGTTGTGAAGGCTGTTGCCAGCCCGTTCTCCGTTGGGATGATGTTAATCTGTTCTCCCACGAACCTTGGATGGAAGTACCTGTGTCTCTAAAACCTTGCCAAGGGAATGTGTTATTTTACTACCACTGCTATCTAAATGACTATAACAGATCAGTACCTCTTACTCTGCTCTTGCACACCAAACACAAAATATTGGACAATAAGCTGTTGAATATTATCTTGGCCAGTGAATAGGAGAATTGGCACTCCACTGTAGCTCTATTCTGCATTTATTTGATTTAGTACACCTAAATTTAAGGAGGTATTTATCCATATATAAATTAGAAAGAGTTTGATGAAATAATAAATCCGTCTAAGAGTCTTTTTGTAATATTTAAAATTTTACCTTTTGTCTTTAATAATTTGTGTTGTACCCATAACCTGGAGTAGAAGAATGAAAAGGGAATATGTAAAAAGCAAATGAAACTTGCACAGCTTATTCTCACTCAAAATAGGCAATTTTATTTTGCATAGCCATAGAATAGAATTTTAATTTATGGTTGCTATTTCTCATTTCTGACACATAATCTGAAATAGGAATATTTATGATCTTGTGCTGTTTTTGTTTCATTTTTTAATGAACTTGTTTTAATGCCATGAATTGAGAGATTTTCCTAATTATTGTGGAAAATAACCTTTTCAGCAAATGTTTACTAAAAATACTGTAGCTGAAATCAATGACCAGGATAAGTTTTGAGTAGATTCTTAAATGATTAGGTATCTTGAGACTGTTTATATGATATTCAAATAAGATTTTTATGTTTTCATTTGTTGATCTGTTAAGATTTGTAAGATATACAAGGTAGAGTGTACTTGATATTTCTGTAAGGGAGACAATTTGTGAAATCTTTTGATTTATGACTGAAACAAATATGTAATTCATGGAAATTCAGAGAAAGTATACATTTTAGAATGTGTGTGCAGTTTTTCTAAAGTTAAGCTACTAAGGATCCCAGCCTTGTTTATTGGATAGGAGAGAATATCATTAGCTTATCAATTTTAGCTGTGATGAGAAAATGTTGAAGAAAAGTTCAGCAAACAAATTTGTTTTAAAGATTTATTTATTTACTTGAAAGAGAGAGAGGGGGATCTTCTGTTCTGTAGTTCACTCTCCAAATGACTGCAACAGCCAGAGCTGGGCCAGGACAAAGCCAGAAGCCAAGACACCATAGGATAATTAAAAAATTGCCAAGCTATCTTGATTCATGGAACCTTTAGTATCTTAATAATATTTTTACAGTGCTCTTAGTCCAAAAGAAATATCTAACAGTTCTGTTTATTAAGAAGTTAGATCCAAACTACTTATTATGATAATAATACACAGAAATTTAAAAATATTTTTATTTCATTCTTTTTTTTTTTTTTTTTTTTTTTTTTGACAGGCAGAGTGGACAGTGAGAGAGAGAGACAGAGAGAAAGGTCTTCCTTTGCCGTTGGTTCACCCTCCAATGGCCGCCGCGGCCGGCGTGCTGCAGCTGGCGCACCGCGCTGATCCGATGGCAGGAGCCAGGTACTTTTCCTGGTCTCCCATGGGGTGCAGGGCCCAAGCACCTGGGCCATCCTCCACTGCACTCCCTGGCCACAGCAGAGAGCTGGCCTGGAAGAGGGGCAACCGGGACAGAATCCGGCGCCCCAACCGGGACTAGAACCTGGTGTGCCGGTGCCGCTAGGCGGAGGATTAGCCTAGTGAGCCGCGACGCCGGCCTATTTCATTCTTAAATTTAATTTCAGTTATTGAAAGGTGGAATGTACATGTCTGTTGCACTGCTCTAATCCTCAGTCCTGGAAATCAGATTAGATACCTTTATGTTAGTTCTCCTCTACCTTAATTTTTGGTTTGTATTTTTCAAGATGAAGTCATTGGATGACCTTTAATGTTCAAACTGGGAAGTTCCTTGGGCAAAGAAGATCTTGAAGTATCTGACAGATATCACATTGCTTCTCGCAATAATCTTAAATATTCTTTTGAGTTTATTGTGCCATCTTAGAGTATGGCGCACAGATGGGGAACTAAAATTTAGTGTAAGTGGCCAGTTTGAACTTATAAGTGCTTTCATAACTGTTGATTATAAATAATGTGTTGAAGTATTTCTTGGCAAAAATGCGGGAGCACTAGAGTAGAAAAGAATGGGAACTGAAGGTCAGTTTCATGTTACCAAGTCCATAATTGTGGAGACTGACATGTTGAAATGTTGTAGGACAGGCAAGAAACTGACAGAATTTCTTTATTAAAATTTTGAGACAAAATTTGTTTTTCAGAGGGGCCAGCATTGTGGCATAGTGGGTAAAGCCCCTGCACCTACATAGGAGACCCAGATGAAGCACCTGGCTTCATTCTGGTGCAGCCTTGACCATTGTGGCCATCTGGGAAGTGAACCAGCGGATTCTCTCTCTGTAGCTCTTACTTCCAAATAAATAAATAAAATCTTAACAAGAAAACTTGTTTTTCAGTTTTTGCTCTAAAGTCTCAACTGATTGGCTACAGGCCTCTCTCATTATCTAGGGTAATCTTTACTTAAAATTCTCTCATTGCAGTTACAAAGCATATCTACAAAATACACAGCAACTTGCAGACTGACTAGTGTTTAGGCAATTGAGTACCTAACATTGCTGGGTTGACATGAAATTAACTATAATGCTAATCCTGTATTATATTCATTTATTTTTTTTTATAGTTTTTAAGAAAGCTTTTACTTAATGAATACAAACTTCATAGGTATAGCTTTAGGAATATAATGGTTATGTTGATTTATTTTGCCTTTATTTTGATGTTGATTATAAATGTTGTAGGAAATTATTCACTTGTTTTCCTTTGAAATTCTGCAGGTTGAGGTCACAACCTCACCTTTATTCTGAGCATAGCAGCAAATCAATCCAGGAAATTTTAGAACATTTATCAGTAATAATCTATAATTTAATAAATAAACTATAAGTACAAATTGACAGTTTTGAATAATGCATGAACTTTTTCAGTGTACCAGGAAGAGAATATTGATTGGTGTATAAATGAAGTTACCAAAATCACTCATTAGGGCTGTGCTGTGGTGTAGTGGGCTAAGTCTCTGCCTTTGGCACCGGAATCCTATATGGGCACCGGTTCAGGTCCCTGCTGTTCCACTTCTGATCCAGCTCTCTGCTATGGCGTGGGAAAGCAGTAGAAGATGGCCCAAATAATTGGGCCCCTGCACCCATGTGGGAGACTCAGAAGAACCTCCTGGCTCCTGCCTTCAGATCAACTTAGCTCCAACCATTATAGCCATCTGGGGAGTGAACCAGTGGATGGTTCTTTGTCTCTTCCCTCCCTCTGTAACTCTGCATCTCAAATAAGTAAATAAAATCTTTAAAAAAATCACTCATATTTTATATACAGCTTTTGAATAAATCTACTTACCTGTCAAGATTAATTGTAGGCCAGTGCCACGGCTTACTAGGGTAATCCTCTGCCTTGTGGCGCCGGCACACCGGGTTCTAGTCCCGGTCGGGGTGCCGGATTCTGTCCCGGTTGCCCCTCTTCCAGGCCAGCTCTCTGCTGTGGCCAGGGAGTGCAGTGGAGGATGGCCCAAGTGCTTGAGCCCTGCACCCCATGGGAGACCAGGATAAGTACCTGGCTCCTGGCTTTGGATCAGCGCAGCGCGCCAGCCGTGGCGGCCATTGGAGGGTGAACCAACGGCAAAGGAAGACCTTTCTCTCTGTCTCTCTCTCTCACTGTCCACTCTGCCTGTCAAAAAATAAAAAAAAAAAAAATTAAAAAAAAAAAGATTCATTGTAGTCAATTTCTGGTTTTGCTCAAATTAACTCTTATGAGCTGAAGACTTAGCCTAAATTCAGGTATGCTAGTTTTGTGGTTTGGTGGAATTGAACTTTAGCCATGACAGGAAATTTTGGCTTTTAACAGTACTTGTCATCAATAAATAGTATTTCAAATATTTTGAAACCCCTCATCTTTTTTAGATGGACCAGCTTTTGGGAAACATGATTGAAATGTGGGTGGATCGAATGGACAACATTACCCAGCCCGAAAGAAGGAAACTTTCAGCTTTGGCTTTGCTGTCTCTCCTGCCATCTGATAACAGGTAAGGAAACGTTTTCTTAGCTTGGTTTCTTTGAAGCATCAAGGTTAACATTGTTTTTGGCCATCAGTGTTGCTTTTTTGTGTATGAGTGGTAGTGTTAGCAGACACTGATATGGCAAGTGTTGGTCCAGATCTAGAAAGGCATAAATGGGAGATTTACTCTTTAGTTTTTGGGCTCCAGTTTAATTTGATTTATTATTCATTTCCTGTTTTTGTCTAGATTTCCATTTTATGATCACCAGATTTTAGTACACTTATTTTAGGCTCCTTTTATACAGGTATATTAAATATCTAATATTTAAAATCAATAACACTTCAAAATATAAAGTATGATAATTAAATAGTATTAATAAATGATATTCTTTTTTATTTTGACTTGTCTCTAAGGAAGTTTGCAAGGTAATTTTTTTCTCAATACATAGATGAACATATTATACTTGAAATTCTTGTTTCCTTAAACAAGTACAAAATGCTTTGATTTGGACATTTACAGAAGAATGCATTGTTGTTGTTATCCTTTGTGGAATTTGGCATTACAAGCTTTATTTTTTTTTAAATACCTTGGTTTTGTAACTTTGACAATTATTAGTTCTCATACATACTAACTGTAGATTTTTTGAAAGTGGTGAAAGGTATGTAAGTAACCAATAGAGAGAGCTTGTATAGTGCTTCTTCATCCTTACTATGTTTCATGGACAACCATACACAGACACAATGTGGGACGTTGCTTTTTTCTCTGGAGTGGTTTCTTGAGCCTGGTGTCCTTGTGCACATCTGGGGTCCCCATCTACTGCACGGCAGATTGACAGATTTCTTTGAGTTCCTCACGGACATTTTCAAAGCCCACTCCGTGAATGAGCTCCTAAATGTTGGTGGTATTTTCTTGGGTTGCTACCCGTTAGTGGTGTAACAGCCCTTCTTTTGCCTTCCTTCTTCTGTCAGAGCCATTCTGCCAGTCTATTTTGTTTTTTTCCTACTTTTGATTTTAAAAGCAGGCCTGAAGACTTGATACTGTGTGAGAAGAATACTGATAATATATTACATTTCTGTGTCTTGAGGAATTTGTAGAACATGTATGTCCTAGTGATAAATTAGTGAAGTCCAATTTGTTTTAGAAATCTGCTTTTCTGGCCGGCGCCGTGGCTCACTAGGCTAATCCTCCGCCTGTGGCGCCAACACACCGGGTTCTAGTCCCAGTCAGGGAGCCGGATTCTGTCCCGGTTGCCCCTCTTCCAGGCCAGCTCTCTGCTGTGGCCAGGGAGTGCAGTGGAAGATGGCCCAAGTGCTTGGGCCCTGCACCCCATGGGAGACCAGGAGAAGCACCTGGCTCCTGGCTTTGGATCAGCGTGATGCGCTGGCCGCGGCGGCCATTGGAGGGTGAACCAACGGCAAAGAAGACGTTTCTCTCTGTCTCTCTCTCTCTCACTGTCCACTCTGCCTGTCAAAAAAAAAAAAAAAAAGAAAGAAAGAAAGAAATCTGCTTTTCTTTATGAATTATTTATATCATTGGATAATTTAGATTAAGAACATAGGTTATTATTTTGTCCTAGCACTGTAGTAGTAAATAATAAATCCAATATGCCGTGCACTCTGCTACGTACATTCTGTTCATGTCTCATTTAATCCTCTAATAGTTCCATGATGTATAGGCAGGATTATCGCCTTCTTACAGAGCAAACAAGTGCTTAAAAATGCTAAATAACATTTTAAATGTCAGATATGTAGCAAGTGGCATGACATTTGAACCTAGGCAGCTAGCTCACTGCCAGTATTTTCTCTACTAACTACCAGGTTATTCTGCTTCCTAGGTGGACACACATCAACACATTTCCTTCCCATGAAACTGGGTGGTATTTTACTTACTTTTGGAAACCAGATTTAAACTATCATATTTTAATTCATTATGGGGTTTCTCTTATGGGAAAACAATGACTTGAGAATTTTTCAGACTTTTAATATCAAAATGTTAAAGAACCCAGTCCTTCGTAGAGGTCAGCACTCTGTAAACATTTGTTAGGTAAATTAGTGAGTAGGAAGAATATTGACGTTAATAAAGTGTATTAGAGTTTTGTTCTCGTACCGAGATTACTGAGAGAAAGCTTGCAGTGGCGTAGGTTCGGAAATACAGCAAGGTGTCTATTTGTATCAGAAGCATACTTTTTCATGAGAATACTGTTTGCTTTGATACCTAATTTTATGCAAGTATGTGGTTGTTCCAAAAATATTTTTGGCATATAAGTTAAGGAAATTTAATAGTTGAATTCCATTGGAAAAGCTAATTCTTAGACTGAGGCTTATTTCAGCCCACATAAATTGAGGGGTAGGACTTTATTAAGACTTAAAATTTCCTTAAAAATTAAAATTTGAAAGTTGAGAACTAATATCTTTGAGACAGGACAACTGTATTTTATTTTTGTTGTTAAAATGAAGAATTGGCAATTATTACAGGCATTAGTAGTGAGCTCATGTTATTAAAGAAACAAAGTCTTGAATAATGTAGGGGTAGAATTTTACAGAATAATGATTTAACTTTGTAATATCCTTAATAAGCTAGTGACTATCAAAACATTGAGTAATACAGAAAATATAACAACTTGAAGTAAAACTTTAATCACACTGAATCATAGTAGCAATTTGCCACATTGTCTTTGGCTTATAATTTAGTAGGATTTATAGTCATATGCTTTAGTGCAAAGGAATGTTGATATTCAGGTTAACAGTTTGATTGTTGCCCATTTGTAATCTTTCTTTTCCTTAACTACAGATTTTGTGCTATGCCATTTCCTTTTCCTAAAATAAGCCAGTCTAAAGAATAATATTGATGATTTTTAAAATCAGGCTAAAATGGGAAACATCATTTTTTCCCCTTTGATTTTAATGGATTTTAAAATGTGGAATTAAATCCACTCTTCTTAAACAGGGTTTTTCACCCATAGCATTAGTGATGTTTTGAGCAGATGATTATTTGTCGTGGGGCTGTTTTGTGCATTGTAGGATCTTTAGCAGCATCCCTGCCATCTACCCACTGCTCCCTTCCCGCTTCAAATCACAGCCATCAAAAATGCCATCAGACATTGCCAGGAGACATCCCTCAGGTCACATTGTCCACACTTTAGAATCACTAATCTGAAGAATGACCATTTGGGAAACCACCAAATTCTCTTTTCCATTAAACCATTACTTCTGGTTCAGAAATTTGGTGGACTATAGATTTTAGAACCCCACCCCGATCCAAGAGCCATCAATCGCTTGCTGTTGACTGAGCCTAGTTATTTAACTCCTCTGCACCTAAATTTCCTTGTTTTTAGGATGGGGGATTTAATTGTATTGTCCTAATGCAGTTGTTGTAAGCTTACCTGAGTTTCCTTATATAAAGTGAAACTGCATACTTGGGGTTAGCTGTTCTTATTTTACTCCTTTCTTTTGACCCATATAATGTAGTCATAATTCTGAAACCTTTGGTTTCTCTATGCCCATGTATTCATTTTTAATTCAGTACATTTTCAGATATGTTGAGTATCTGTATACTTCTTCATTAATTTAAAAACATCTTAACCACATATGTTCTAAGGAATCTTTTTTCACTAATTGTCCATTTCCTGACCTGACTTTCTAACCACTGTTTGCCCATGTGTTCTCTCCCACTGGTTTCTGGACAACAATGTTTACATTACTAGCATTAGGAGTGTATAAAGTTTGCTATTTTGTTCAGCATTTTCATTCATTCGTGAACATCTACTGTATTAAATTATTTTAATATTACAGTGTGAGATCATTCTAAATTTGCCAAAAGGTTTTCAAAATATAATATTTAAAAATTTATTTTTTCTGGGGCTGGTGCTATGGCGCAGCAGGTTAATGCCCTGGCCTGAAGCGCCGGCATCCCATATGGGCACTGGTTCTAGTCCTGGCTGCTCCTCTTCTGATCCAACTCTTTGCTATGACCTGGGAAAGTAGTAGAAGATGGCCCAAGTGCCTGGACCCCTGCACCCATGTGGGAGACCCGGAAGAAGCTCCTGGCCCCTGGCTTCCGGACGTTGTGGTCAATTAGGGAGTGAACCATCGCATGGAAGACCTCTCTCTCTTTGCCTCTCCTCTCTCTGGGTAACTTTAACTTTCAAATAAATAAATCTTTAAAAAAAATTTTTTTTTTCTCATTTGTTGAAAGGCAGAGGGAGAGAGAGATTCAGACAGATAGAGGTCTTCCATCTGTTGGTTCACTTCCCAAATGACGGGACTGGGCCATTCAGAAGCCAGGAGCCTAGAATTCAAGCTGGGTCTCCCACATGGGTGGAAGGCACCCAGGTACCCATCACCTCCTGTCACCTCCTGGAGTACACATTAGTAGGAAGCTGGAACCAGGAGTGGAGCTGCAACTCAGACATAGGCACAGCCTATAGCCATTCAGAATAGAAGTGTTAACATGTACCACCAGTGTTAACCAGATTCAAGTAGGGGATTAACACAGGCTGGGAGGTCCAGACTTCCCTGAGGAAATGAGGGAGAGTGGAAACTCTGGTGAAGCTGTGGAATGAAACTGCACTTTCCAAGAACACCCAAGGTCCTGCAGGGGGAGGGATCAGGGCACCCGCAGGAAACAGAGTAAGGCCTGGAGCAGGGGCACGTGGGAGCAGCAAGGCTGCAGGGCTAGACGGAGAGTCCGTCACAGACTTTCGGAAGCCAGGGCCAGGAGAGAGGCCTGTTTTGTGCTTAGAGAGGAATTATGCAATTGCTATTTTCCCTGTAACCAAGCTGTTAACAGATAAATTACTTCTTGTCATGGGGGGAAATTTAACAATCTGTTTTGCTGCTGCCCCGCTTGTTACATGCAGGCCCAACTCGCAGGGTCCACATGTTGTCGGCATGGGTGGGGTGTGGGGTCTGCGTGTTGTCGGCATGGGTGGGGCAAAGGTTCTGAGAAAAATTTCGGTGAACATGTTTGCTTTATTCATGAGCAAGCACACTTTTTTTTTTTTTTTAAGATTTATTTATTTGAAAATCAGAGTTATACAGAGAGAGAAGGACAGGTGTTCCATCCACTGGCTCACTCCCCAATTGGCCACAACAGCCAGAGCTGTGCCTATCTGAAGCCAGGAGCCTCCTCCGGGTCCCCCACGCTGGTGCAAGGGCCATCCTCCACTGCTTTCCCAGGCCACAGCAGAGAGCTGGATCAGAAGTGATGCAGCTGGGACTCGAACTGGAGCCCACATGGGATGCTGGCACTGCAGGTGGCTTCACCTGCTAAGCCACAGTGCTGGACCCATAAGAGATTTTATTTGAGAGGTAGAGTTACAGACAGTGAGAGGAAGAGACAGGTCTTCCTTTCTGTTGGTTTACTCCCCAAATGGCCACAATGGCCGGAGAGCTGTGCCGATCCAAAGCCAGGAGCTTCTTCCTGGTCTTTCATGTGGGTGCAGGGACCCAAGCACTTGGGCCATTTTCTGCTGCTTTCCCAGGCCACAGCAGAGAGCTGGATTGGAAGAGGAGCAGCCGGTACTAGAACTGGTGTCCATATGGGATGCCGGTGCCACAGGCGGAGGATTAACCTACTGTGCCACGGCGTCGGACCCAGCACACCTTTTAAAAGGTAATGCAGAGGCCGGTGCCGTAGCTCACTAGGCTAATCCTCCGCTTTGCGGCGCCGGCACACCGAGTTCTAGTCCCGGTCAGGGCGCTGGATTCTGTCCCGGTTGCCCCTCTTCCAGGCCAGCTCTCTGCTGTGGCCAGGGAGTGCAGTGGAGGATGGCCCAGTGCTTGGGCCCTGCACCCCGTGGGAGACCAGGAGAAGTACCTGGCTCCTGCCATCGGATCAGCACGGCGGCCATTGGAGGATGAACCAATGGCAAAGGAAGACCTTTCTCTCTGTCTCTCTCTCTCACTGTCCACTCTGCCTGTCAAAAAAAAAAAAAAAAAAAAAAAAGGTAATGCAGAAAGGGCAAAGGGCAGGCAGAAGGGGCTTAGCTAATTCAAGGCAACACTAATTCTATAGGATAGAGCCGATATTGGCGCCGCTATGCTTCCCCAGTCAGCTTGAATGTCACGTTTTAGCATACATATTTCCATACTGGAAAGCATAGCTTTCCAGGTGGGCCTGGGCTACACCATGGAGCAGTTTACCCGATTGACCGAAGGGCGGTGCTGGGGGAAACGTGCCTGGGGCTCCCGCCTCCTGCCAGCAATCAGGCTAACTGCATGGGCTAGGCAGGCAGTCTCAGGGGGTCACCCATGGTTACATATTAAACATGTCAGCGTTCAAGAGGATTCTGAAGGCAGTGAAACCACTGTGCCTCGCCTTGCTGCTGGTGTAGGGGTAAAGGGAAGCTTCCTCTTTGCCCTCTCCACGTTCACAGGAACAGACCACCAAAGGCAGATTAGTTGCAGAATAGACATTCCAATTTATTAACATGTAAGAAAGGGCAGCATCAACCAGTGTGATACTGATCAGCACAGCCATATACAGAGCTTACCCCTTTTTCTGTGGAGGAAGAGGAGGCTGAGGAATACAGACCGGTTTTAGGGGAGTAGTCAAAGATTATTAAGAAAACTCAGTGGGCTGAAAGAATACAGTGAGCTAAGACCAAGTATTTGGTCTGCAGAATGGACAATGATTTGTGACTGATTCTCTTTAGGATCTAAATAGTCAACAGTGGTGTCTGTTCAGGTGTGTTGACAGACTTTGCTCTCTTGTGATAGGAGTTTAGTTCATGGAAGCACAGATGAGGCAATAGACATAGTTGTTTGACAGCCAGGACTTCAGGCAGATACAGAAACTTTGCAGAAGACTCTCCCTGTGCTGGGAGTGGGCAGATGGGGGAGACGAGAGAAGGACACGGGAACCTTGATTGTGCTACTGCTTTTAAGAGCTTTTCATTTCCTTTGGATAAAATAGCTCAGCATGCCAAAAACACCATATTGTTTTCTGAGCCCCAGCAGTGGGTACATGTTATTTTACATTTGTCCAAACCTAAAGACAGTACAACACCTAGAGTGACCCCTGATGGAAACTGTGGACGCTGGGGGATATGTCAGTGTAGGTTCATCAGTACCGTAAAACTGTGCCTGTGTAGAGGCAGAGGATGTTTGGAAAGCTTCTCTACCTGTCATTTGATTTTATTGTGAATCTAAAAAAGTCATTAAACTTTTTTTAATGCTAAGATTCAGTTCTTTAATGTTTGATATAGTGTTTTCTTGTTTGCTGCCAATATTCATTCTTCACTTATTCGTTTTTTTTGTTAAGTAGATATTACCATTAATGTCTCAATAGGTAACTCCTGAATGTTTCTAAATGTAGATTTTATTATTATTCAGGTATGGGGTGGTCAACAGAACAGTAATTTGTTCCTTACAGTCCCAAGAGGAGGGGACACTCCACACTACCCCATTCCTCACTGCCACATGGGAAAGCAACAGGGTCAGTCAGGGGGTTGAAGGAGAAAGGTGGTAGTGGGGGAAGGTGATTGAGCAGGTTTATTTTTTTTAAGATTTATTTTATTTATTTGAAAGGCAGAGTTACAGAGAGAGAGGGAGAGGCAGAGAGAGAATCTTTCATCTAGTGGTTCACTCCCCAAATGGCCACGATGGCCAGGGCTGGACGAGGCCAAAACCAGGAGCTGGGAACTTCATCCTGGTCTCCCATGTGGGTGTAGGAGTCCAAGCACTTGGGCCATCTTTCGCTGCTTTCTCAGGTGCATTACAGGGAGCTAGATTGGAAATGGAGCAACCTGAACTCTAACCTGTGCCCATGTGGGGTGCCAGTGCTGCAGGTGGCAGCTTAACCCACTGTGCCACTACGCTAGCCCCATGAGCAGAGTGTTTATTGTGGTTTCAGTAGAAAGGACTGGGTGATCCCCAAGAAGACAGGCTTGGTATTGGATAGTTTGAATAATATCAGAGGTCTCTAGGGTACTGGGGGTGTCAGAAGTTGTCTGGTACCTGACTCTAGGGCAATTAGAGCTGAGAGTTGGCAGCCCAGTGGCCCAGAGTATAAGATAATGGTAGTGGTTGAGGGAGGGGTTTTAAATGGATTGATTTGCATGTGAAAGGTGTCCTTACAGAAGGGTCTCTAGGAATTGGCTAGCCTTGGAAGCTGTAGTCTCTCCAGGGCCAATAAGGTCACAATGTCAAAGCATCAGAATTCAGAAAATAAAAAGACATGATTATTAACTATCTTTGTTTTCTTGGCACAGGGTCCCTATCACGTAGTAAGTTTGTGAACATTTGAATTACTTTAATGCATAACCACACTGTAATAGCTAGCTATTTTTTCTTCTTTCCAAATACATTTTTGGTTTCTGTACTTGAAAGAATGTGTGTAACTAGCCTCTCACCTCCAGCACCCAGTATGTGGCCCTGCTGGGTCGTGTGGTGATTAAAGCTCCACAGATTTTCTCTGAATTCAGGATTGTAGCCCATGTGAATGGGGGAAGGAGGAGGTCGGAGGAAGGGCTGTTGAAGATCTTATGCCCTAGAGCTGCTCCAGCACCCTTGGTTTCTCATTTTTATATTTGAATATGGATGAGAAGAACAAAATGAGATGACTTTAAAAATGTTTATAAACAAATAGCCTAGTCTTCTTACATTTTGGTATAAATCTGTGAACTTCATAACTTTATAAAGCAAGATATAAAGCAAATACAAAGGGGAAATAAAGTACGTTTACTAATGGAAAACAAAATAATGTGTGTAACTAAAAAAATAAGCCAGTCCTGGTTGGAAGTATCGCATACTTTATGGTTACTCTTTAAGGTACCTTTTGGGGTAAATAGATAATTTTTCAGTTGTGCCACACTAGCACACTATAAAAAACATGCTTACATATAATAATGTAACTATGCTTAAGAGGGGAGTTTTTGTGTACAGTCTGATTCTTGTGATAGTGTTGCAAATAGAGTTCTTTTTTTTTTTTTTTTTTTTTTTTGACAGGCAGAGTGGACAGTGAGAGAGAGAGACAGAGAGAGAAAGGTCTTCCTTTTTGCCGTTGGTTCACCCTCCAATGGCCGCCGCTGCAGCCGGCGCACCGCGCTGATCCTGGCAGGAGCCAGGAGCCAGGTGCTTTTCCTGGTCTCCCATGGGGTGCAGGGCCCAAGCACCTGGGCCATCCTCCACTGCACTCCCTGGCCATAGCAGAGAGCTGGCCTGGAAGAGGGGCAACCGGGACAGAATCCGGCGCCCCAACCGGGACTCGAACCCGGTGTGCCGGCGCCGCAAGGTGGAGGATTAGCCTATTGAGCCACGGCGCCGGCTGCAAATAGAGTTCTTAGATTGGCCTAACATGAAGAGTTTTTAATTTGCTAAATTTATTTTGTATGTAAATTTTAGACACCTAACTTAATAATATTTCCAAAAACTTTAGGGAATAAAATTATGTGAATTTACTTTGTAAATGATATATTGTTTAAATTTGTTAGTGATTTCAGCATTAAATATATTTTTATAAATTTAGATATGTGTTATGGGATTTGGAATTGGCTTTTTGTTGAAAACACTTGGAAAGTCACTTAGTTTCTCAATATATTTATTCAAAATGAATAGTAAACAATTTATAGCATTCTATAGTACTATCATTAAATAAAATAATAACCCCAGAATATACAAATAAGCATTCAGTAAATGCTGAAAATCTTTGAGTCATTTACTGTTTCCATTATAATGATAATTAATTTTGGAATGAAAGCTCCGTGGTGAACACATGTGTTCACATTTATTATCTGTCTAAAAAAGTAGATGACTCAGTTTGAGACTAATTGTTCGTACACTTGATCTTAGCCAAAAAGCTGAGAAGTGATAGGATTGTTTCTAAAGAGTTTAATCAGAGTCTAAATTATGAATTACCTTTTCTCATGGAGTAGATTTGAATGATGGATAGTTTCAAACAGCAAATTTCTAAACACTGCAAATATTTGATTTTAGAAATAGGCTTGTTTCTCTTAGTAGATTAAGCTGGTATTGGAAGTTAAGTTACCAGCTGAGGTTGCTTTGTCCCTGTTGCCACTAAAAAGCTATACTCTGAGTTAGTGTCTGTTTCTGTATACCATCCGGACAAGAGAAGTCAGTCTGAAAGGACTGTGGGAAAACAATTTTTTCCTCTGGCATTTTGTTAAATTACTAACTATGTTTATTATTATTATTATTTTTTTTTGGTCTGTTTGGCAGTGAGAGAGTCAGTCTTCCATCTGCTGGTTCACTCCCCAGTTGTGTACCACAGCCAGGGTTGGACAAGGCTAAAGGAAGGAGCCAAGAGTTCCACCTGGTCTCCCACCTGGGTGGCAGGGGCCCAAGTATTGAGCCATCATCTGCTGCTTCCCAGGTACATTGGTAGGGAACTGGATTGGAAGTGGAACAGCCCGGACTGAACCAGCACTCAGATATGGACTGCCAGTGTCAGAAGCAGTGGCTTAACTCACTCGGCCACAATGCCTATGCCTGCTCCACTTCTTTGTAGTGGAGAAACGAGGATCAGCCTTGGCTGAGCTAGTATGGTATACCCTACAGTGTACTCAGTATAGAACCCAAGTAGCAGAAGGCACCCTTGTGAATCCTTTCCTCTTTTCATCAAATACTTAGTGGATGTTTGTAGCATGCTAGACAGCGGGATTTGAGAGTGAGCAAAACAAATGCACTGCTGCACTCAGGAACCCATCGTCTAAGACTTTTGTTTTGCAGTGATGTTCTTTCTGTAGTCATTTTTTTCCCTCAGGATACAGCTTGAACTGGTTTTCAACCTAATTTGTATTACCTTCTTATACATTAATTTCTAGGAAGGGGTAGTGACTAGAGAAAAATTGTTTAGAGAAACATGAATGAGTAAAATTACTTTGAAGTTTCAGGATCAGAAGTTGAGGTTCTGTTTCCCAGCCACCCTTTGAATGTGTGGTTTACAAAGGGAATAGGTGCCCTTAGAAGTTCAAAAGTGTATTCTTTGGATCACATATGATTTCCTTCTTTGCATGTACTCTAATGCAATTTATTGAATTGCTGGTTTTCATAATTTCAATTCAACTGGAAAAAAAACTGCTGCAGAAGTTTTTAAATGCTTTATTTTGGGGCTAACCTATGTATACGTATATTTCGGTTCTTGTGAATTTATGGACTGGTTTTCTTCCTAGGCACAATTTGATTAAGATACCTACCTTTTTAAATTTTTAAATACGTTATTCGAAAGGCAGAGTTACAGAGTCAGAGGAAAAGACAGAGAGAGATCTTCTGTCCACTGGTTCACTCTCCAAATGACTGCAATGGCTGGAGTTGGGCCAGACCAAAGCCAGGAGCCTGGACCCTCCTCTGGGTCTGTGCTGGGGCCCAAGAAATTGGGCCATCCTCTGCCACCTTCCCAGGCACATTTGCAGGGAGCTGGATCAGAAGTGGAGCACCAGGAATCTAACTGGGGCCCACATGGGATGCCAGCATGGCAGATAGCCACACCACAGTGCCGTCCCCAAGATACCTACTTCTGAACTGGTTAATAGTCATAAACTGAATTTTGTTATCTATAATTTAACAGAAACCAAAAGATGTGGACAAGGAATAGGTGGTTTAGGAAGATGACCGGTTGATAACACCATTGCATATTCACTGCCTTTATCTGTATACACAGCAGTGTTACTGAAAAGGAAGTAAGTTGTTAATTCTTGGGCTTGGTGATTTTTCATTACAGGATTATAATTATTTATAAAACTTTTTGATGCTTCAGGTAGTTCTTTGAAAACCAAATGTCCAGGAAAGGAGAGCACACTTTTGAAATACTTTGAAGTGTCTCTTATGAAGTGTCTCTTATCCTCCTTCCTGAGGATTTGAAGTAATCAGTTCATTTTGATTTTCATTTCCAAAACAAATCCAGTTTACCCTTGAAACAAACAGCAGAACTAAAGTCCTCCTCTTTTCCTTTTCTCTATCAATTTCAAGATTCTAATGTGACAGAGAGAGGTAGAGACAGAGAGAGAGGTCTTCCATCTGCTGGTTCACTCCCCGAATGGCTTCAAGTCCCAGTGCTGGGCTGATCCAAAGCTAGGAGCTTCTTCCAGGTTTCCCACATGGGGACTTGGGCCATCTTCCATTGCTTTCCCAGGCTGTAGCAGAGAGCTGGTTTGGAAGTGGAGGAGCTGGGACTCGAACCAGTGCCCATTTGGGATGCTGGCATTGACAGGCAGCATCTTAACCCATTACACCACAACTTTTTAACTTCCATGTGTGGGCAGAAATGTATAGTATTTGTCTTTCTGTGTCTGCCTTATTTCATTTAACATAAAGTCCCCTGGTTCCATCTGTGTTGTTACGAACAGCAGAATTCTGTTATTTCTCATGACTGAATAATATTCTGCTGTGTACGTGTACCACATTTTCTTTATTCATTGGACATCTAGGTTGATTCCATATCTTGGATGGTGTGAATAGTGCAGCAATACACATGAGAATGCAGATATCTTTTCAGCTAACTAATTTCAATTCCTTTGGACTCACATATTCTGTAGTGAAATTTCTAGCTGTTATGGTATTTCTATTTCTGTTTTTTTTTTTTTTAAAGATTTATTTATTTTTTATTTGAAAGGAAGAGCAACCGGGGGGGGGGGGGGAGGAGGGAGAAGGAGAGAGAGAGGGAGAGAGGGAGAGGGGAGAGAGAGAGAGAGAGAGAGAGCTCTTCCATCTACTTACTGGTTCACGCCCCAAATGGCCACAATGGCTGGGGTTGGGCCAGGCTGAAGCCAGGAGACTGGAGCTTCTCCCAGGTCTCCAATGTGGGTATGGGGCCCAAGCACTTGGGTCATCTTCTGTTTTCCCAAGCACATTAGTAGGGAGCTGGATCAGAAGTAGAGTAGCCAGATCCTGAACCGGCACCCATATAGGATATAGGATGCCAACAAGCAGTGCAGGAAGAGGCCTACTACTGCTACGCCACAACAACGGCCCCATTTCTGATTTTCCAAATAACCTCCATGTTATTTTCCATAATGACTAATAATTTATATCCTACTAATAGTGTATGAGGGGTCTCCTTTTTTAATATCCTTCTCAACATTTTTATCAGTTGCCTTTTTGATAATACCCATTTGAACTGAGGTAAGTAATACTGTATTATGGTTTTGTGTTTTCCTGATGGCTTGTAATGTTGATGTACCTATTTGTTCATATACCTGTTGGCCACTTTTGTATCCTCTTTTGACAAATATCTGTTTGGGTTATTTGCCCATTTTAAGAATGGATTATTTGGTGGTTTTGTGTGTGTGTGTGTGTGTGTGTGTGTGTGTTTTGAGTTTTTGAGTTCCTTTTTATATACAGGTATTTCAAAAAGTTGATGGAAAATGGAATTGAAAAATAAATTTATTTCTGTGTTAAAATTTTAACATTGTTCCTGGTGTGTCCATAATTTTGACTTTCCATGAGATTTTTGAGACCCTTTATATATACAATTTCAAAAATGTGATGCCAGATTAAGGTATCACACCTTAAAAATAACTCTTAATTTCCTTAATTGCTCTGAGCCTGTTTCTTCTCTTGTGAAATGGGTAGGAGCTATCTTTAAGATACTTTAGAAAACAAACATTTTTAAATTGCGCTTTCCCTGAATTTGTATTTTTAAAGATTTATTTTATTTATTTGAAAGGCAGAGAAAGAAGGAGAGTTAGAGATCTTCTATCTGCTCGTTCGTTCTCCAAATGACCACAATGGCTAGGTCTGGGCTAGTCTAAAATGAGGAGCCAGGAATTCCATTCAGGATTCCCACATGGTTGATAGGGTCCCAAGAACTTGAGTTATCTGCTGCTTTCCCGGGCTCTTTAACAGGGAGCTAGATTGGAAGCAGAGCAGCTAGAACTCAAACCAGCCCTTTGATATGGGATGCCAGCATTGCAAGCATTGGCTTAACCAGTTGTCCCCAGATGATAAGCCCCTAAAATCCTTTAAAAACAAGTTGACTTTTAAAAAAACTGTTTCCCACTATGTATATAATTTTGTTATTGGAAAGTTGATTTTAAAAAAGATTTTGGAATAGCTTATTAAAGGCCCATGGTTTCACTTTCAAGTTTAATTTTATCAGGTTCCATTAGTTAACAAAAACTTCAGGGAGAAACTCAAGAAAAGAGAACTTTGTATCATAAATTATATAAGAACAAAATACTCTTAGTTTCCTTGTGTTTCATTTTTCTTGTTTGTTAAATAGGATATTCCAGGGTTGCTGTGTGAATTAAGAAGAGGTAATGTTGGGAAATGTTGAGAATACTCTCTGGGGTAGAGAAGGTCTCAGTCAATAACTTAGCCTAGATCTGACTCAGCACCAGCAAAAGGCATCGACCTGGTTGATTTATTTTCCTGACATCTCTGCTTTACTAACCCGTTCTGACTGTTCCTTTTTCAAGTTGGGAGTTGGTGTGATTTTATATGTGGAATTTTGCTGAATCATTTGGTGGTTGTATTGTACTTATGGTAGAAACTGTGTGATCTGTAACCAGACACTGATAGATGGACATTGGCGATTGGATGCTTCTCTTGACTGACAACACACAATGGAGCCTAAGTGATAGGATCCCAGACAGATCTAAGCAGTATAGTTGCAGGAAGTGCCAGCCATGAAAAAGTTAGCAGTTTGGGTGCCAAAAATCTGTTACTCATTTTCGGCTTCAAAAATAGGCATGGTTCTGAAATTATTTTTCACACAAGTGGCAAATTTGATTATCATGGTTGATATTGGTAGTTTTGTGTGGCGCTCTGGCTGTTTTCTGTAGTAGTTTTGATACACCCTTGGGTAGTCACATTGGATGGTCTTTAGTGCTAGTGCTTATTGGATGTTGCCTTACAAATGATTTAGATTAGTTTTTCTGTGGAGGTGAACTTTCCTCCTACATCATCTGTGATGGGTGTTCATTCCACTTCTACCTGAAGGCATTGCTAATAGAAAGTCCCTGCTTCTTGGGGCATTCCATTTCATTGTAGGACTTCTTTCCAACAATATC
This sequence comes from Oryctolagus cuniculus, assembly GCF_051225735.1. Lineage (NCBI taxonomy): Eukaryota > Metazoa > Chordata > Mammalia > Lagomorpha > Leporidae > Oryctolagus > Oryctolagus cuniculus. The sequence goes on from NC_142880.1 coordinate 83,182,108, forward strand.
TGTTCATTAGGTAAGTAATATCCTCAAAATGCTGGCAATGATTCCTAAATCTGTACTTTTAACTCAATATGCTACTTCCTTTGTTGGATACAGTCTGCATTCATGTAACTTTAATGTCTTTTGAGTTAAGGAAATCATTTCACAAAGGTTTTCTCTGGTTACTGGAAAAAGCTGTCATAGCACTTAGTAAATTGTCTTTTAGGATGATTCTCTTGGCCTGCACCGCCGTAGCTCACTAAGCTAATCCTCCGCTTGCGGTGCCAGCACTCCGGGTTCTAGTCCCGGTTGGGGCGCCAGATTCTGTCCTGGTTGTTCCTCTTCCAGGCCAGCTCTCTGCTGTGGCCCAGGAGTGCAGTGGAGGATGGCCCAAGTGCTTGGGCCCTGCACCCCATGGGAGACCAGGATAAGCACCTGGCTCCTGCCTTCGGATCAGTGCAGTGCGCTGGCCGTAGCGCGCCGGCCACGGCCATTGGAGGGTGAACCAACGACAAAAAGGAAGACCTTTCTCCCTGTCTCTCTCTCACTGTCTACTCTGCCTGTCAAAAAAAAAAAAAAATTTAAAAAACAAAAAAAAGGATGATTCTCTCTTTCTTCTGTTTCCTTTATGTTTTTGTGTTTAAAACTGTAGGAATTAGGCCGGCGCCACGGCTCACTAGGCTAATCCTCCGCTTGCGGTGCCAGCACTCCGGGTTCTAGTCCCAGTTGGGGTGCCGGATTCTGTCCTGGTTGCTCCTCTTCCAGTCCAGCTCTCTCTGCTGTGGGCCGGGAGTGCAGTGAAGGATGGCCCAAGTGCTTGGGCCCTGCACCTACATGGGAGACCAGGAGGAAGCACCTGGTTCCTGGCTTCGGATTGGCACTGCGCGCCAGCCGTAGCAGCCATTTGGGGGGTGAACCAATGGGAGGAAGACCTTTCTCTCTCTTCTCTCTTCTCTCTTCTCTCTTCTCTCTTCTCTCTTCTCTCTCTCTCCCCCTCCCCCTCTCTCCCTGTCTAACTCTGCCTGTCCAAAAAAACCTAGGAATTGTGATAAACTAGAAATAGGCAATATAAGCTTGAAATAAGAACCATCAAAACAGGAGAGATGTGCAGGAGAGGGAAATTCTGATATAGTTCCCATGTGAAATCACTAAACTCTCTCAGCAAAACCAGAATATATTGCATGTAGGAACATAGGAGAGGTTACTGTTCCAAAGTTGTCAGTCATGTGGAACCAGCGGAAAGAGGCTACTCTGATTTCTAATGTATCTCTACTGGCTTTTTCAGAAGAAACAGCCCTCCTGTTTCATGGCAGGTTTCACTTGCTGTGCTTTACAACATAAAACGATGCTGATAGACAACAGAGAATTGTATCATCATGTAGCAGTTGTGAGGATGGACGTCAAATTGTCTGTAGAAAGAACAGCATGCTTTTCAAAATGACTGTGTAACAGGAACTGATACTAAGAAGTTAAAACTGTTCTTGTAAAGTCTTGCTCCAGGGGCTGATAAATTATGTTCCCTTGAAAGTGTCCAAGTGTCAGTGCACTGTTAGAAGCATCATGTTAGTTTTAAAGCTCTAAAATCATAGTCATAGTTAAGTTCTATGTTTCTTACCCATACAAGCTTATTTTTGTTTTTCATTGGTAGATTTGTTGCCAGAAATTTCTTAGGAGATTTCCTTGCTGATAGTTTAGTAAATAGAGAATTTCCTACTTTTAAAATATATATATATGTATATATATATATATATATATTTTTGAAATGCAGAGTTTCAGAGACAAGGAGAGTAGGAGGGAGAGGGAGAGATCTTCTGTCTGCTGGTTCACTCCCCAAATGGCTGCAGTGGGCAGAGCTCTGCTGATCTGAAGCCAGGAGCCAGGAGCTTCTTCTGGGTCTCCCATGTGGGTGCAGGGGCCCAAGCACTTGGGCCGCTTTCTGCTGCTTTCCCAAGCATGTTAGCAGGGAGCTGGATCAGAAGTGGAGCAACCAGGACTCAAATTGGTGCCCTTGTGGGATGCTGGCACCGGCACCACAGGTTGTGGCCTTACCTGCCCTGGAATTTCCTGTTTTGCTGTGCTACAGTAGCACCAAAATAATTTGTTTCTATTTTACAGAGTATCTTGACAACTTAGAAATTGTGGCATATCCTAACAATAATGTACATGAACAAACTTTATATGAAAGTCATAGTGCTGTCACATGATATTCTTATTTAGACATGACTATAAACCTCCCAACGATAGTGGGAAATTCCATAACTTTTATCCTGAATCACCTCTTGTGATTTGAATTTAAAATTTTGCCAGGGTATTCTCTGTCAGATACATGTATTTTCTGAACCGTTTGCCTGTATGTCACATATATCATAGCCATTCACCTTTCGATATTTCAATGTAGGATCTGTTACTGCATTTTAGATGTCATGTCTTTATTGTGTCTTTTATTCTGTAGTATATCCTCAGTCTGTGTCTCTTACAGCTAACATTTTAAGGAATACAATCCTTTTTTCTCTGTCCATTTCTTTTTACCTCTTTGTCTGTTTATCCCCTTCTACCCCCTTGTACCCACAACAGAATAGAACATCTCTCATTTGTTTGATGGTGTTTCCTTATGATTAGATTCCAGTTGTGCATCTCTCATTGTTACATTGCATAAGTATGTTGTGTCCTTTTTGGAAAATCACATTTACCTGCTTCTCAGTGATGATGTTAACTCTTGTCTAGGCATCATCTGATTTCTCCATTGTGTAGATATGTTTCCCTTATAGTCTATATTAGGATGCTGCTCCTCCTTAAAAGTACCTCCTATATTGAGCAAAATGATACATTTTAAATGATTTACTAGATTAAATTTCAGTTTTAGGTTCCATTTCAAGGTTTGGTTGTCTCAATTTTATAAGTTGATAAAGTAACTTTAAAGGTCCATGTAAGATCAAGAACTGTTATTATAAGCCATTCTTTATATGTGGTTTATACATAGAGGAGATAGATAGATAGACAGACAGACAGACATAGATAGATAGATAAATAGATATATATAGATAAGTAGATACAGATGCTGTATATTTGGAAGATGGTAATAGAATAATTGTTTTCTTATTTATTCTCATTCTTATAATAGTAGAATCTGAATGAACAAGCAAATAAATGTATGTTGATATGTGAAACACCTGACTCTTTTAAGGCAGAAGCAGTATAATGGAGATTCAGCATAAGAATGAGAAAAAAATATTCATAGGATCAATTTCCTGCAAAAAGGTAGGGTGAAGCCCATTTAGGAGGCTGAGTGCTGTGTTCAGGAATAGTTGCAATGAAAATTAGTAGGATTCAGAAGTAGGTTATGAAGAACCATTTTGGCATATTCAGAGCAAAATAAAAATTTCAAAATTCAAATTGGGTAGAATGATTACACGTGGGAGGTCATATGAAGATTTAGCAAGACATGTTAACAGGATTTAAAGTTTATGAAAAGATTTTAATTACCTAAATATGCATCTTTGATGTCTGTGTTCTCTTTTAGTCATCATTTGCCTCTAAGAGCTGGCAACTAACAGAAAGGCTAAATTTTGTTTTGTTAAATATTGGAATTAAAAATACATATTTATTATAATTTTGATTGAAAGGGAGAAAGATCTTCTATCTACTGGTTCACTCTCCAGATGGCTGGGCTAGGGAGACTCTTAGGAGTCTGGAACTCAGTCTACTTCTCCACTAGTACTAGAGCCATTACCTGCTGCCTGCCATTCTATGTGTTAGCTGAAAGCTGGGTTAGAAGTGGAGGAACTAGAACAATATGGGGTACAAGCATCTCTAGTGGCAACTTAACCACTGTGCCAAATGCTCATCCCTGAAAATTGTAATTTTTACCTCATAAACCTAAGAGTTAAGCATACTGTTTAGATTAGTCTTTTCATTGTAGTCACTATGATTTCATTTGCCTCACTTTTTACAAGGTGAGAAAAACGAGATTCATTGTATTGTTATTTTTCCTTAGTGTGATTTTCTAAAATTTTTACTTGTAAGATCTAATAGTAAGTATTTTTGTCTTCTTTGTAGACTGCTGGAGTAGAGGAAAAAAATTAATTAATGTTCTGCTCTTACTGCCTTGTAGTTCTCCCCCTTTCCGGTTTATTCTGATTTCATTGGACTCTCCCATGATTCAATTAAAACGATGTTTTCACTTTGTATATTATTGAGAATACTAAGCAAAAAATATTAAACAAAAAGATCTTGAGAAACCTAGTCCCTTGTCCTAATTGATATATTTTCTGTGTTTTGTCGTTGTTTTATAGTTTCTTTATTCATAAAATAACAGCAGCAATGGCCAGCCTCAGTAGAAAGTTGTGAGAGTCATAAATCATTTTGGTAAAGATCTGCTTTCTGATGTGTGCTCTGACCTTTTATAGTCATGGAAAAGTGCTGATTGTGTGGGGGTATTATATCAAATACGTGATATGGAAGTAATTCATATTATCTAAATGTCTTGAAGTGAAAGGTGCTTTAATATCATAAGAGTTAAAGTATAAAATTATATATTACTACTGCTATTTTAAATATTATCAAGGTATTAATAAAAATAAAAACTAGTCTAAGTAATTGACCTTTTAGAGAATTAATGACTAAATATAATATAAACCATTTAAGTCTTTACCTTAAAAAATCACATTAGATAAATATATTTTTGTTTTAAAAGGTTCAACCCAATTCAGATAGGTATGCATCACATATATGTAAAATAATTATAAAACAAACATGTGATTTAGTTAAAATCATATTACTTTAGAAGCTTCTTATTTCAAACCTTGCTCTTTCCACTCAGCCTGTTTTTGGTAACTAGATTCTTATTGATATTTAGCTTGTGAATATCTAAAAAATTTAGATATTATTTTATAAATGTTTATATTTAAAATTATGTATGTCATTGAGGTATATATCAGGAAAAATCTAACTGCATTGTGAAAAAACAAGTTCCTGAGATTGTCTTTCAACGATACATTTGAAACACAGATAAAATTACTTCCTGTCTCTCAGTTTCCTGTATCCATGGCAACCTCTGTTTTACACACTGACTGTAGAGGAACCAATGTGAAGAGTGGTGTTTCCTGAGAAAACCGTGACTTACAAAAGGGCGGGGGGAGGGAGGTCAACAGTGCCTCAGAAAGAAGTGGAGTTTAGAGATGTCGTTCTTCAGACTGACAAAGAAAACCTTTTCTTGAATCAACTGAATACTGATAATAAGAATTTCCTGTTCTTGGTAAGATTATTGATCTAAATACGAACTTGTAACTTAAAATTTAGTTTTGTAAAGAACTTTAAGTTTTCTGAAATGAATTTATATTTTCATAAATTATAATAGTAGTTCATACTTGACTTTAAGTAGCTAGAGCATATTATATACAAAGACTGTTATCATTAGAATATCTGTTATGACTAGAAAATTTGTTATAATAAATTGTAATCTTTTAAATTAGCAAACATTTCCTTTTACAGTTTATTAAAGGAATTATCCTTTTGTCAAACAGTGGTTTAATAACCAGAGTTGTTGGCGATGGGAGACTATATTCCAAACAGTCATTTTTTAGTATGATTTATGATGTATTATGGGATGATCTTAATAAAAATAGAACATAAACATTTGCATGTTATTTAACTTTCATTTTAAGAACTTTTTGGTCATTTAAAGTTTACCTTATCTTTTTATAGCCGATTCTGATATGAGCAGAGAATTCAAGAACAAGCTGTGTGTGGATTACAGTTTGCTCTGCCTTGTCTGTGGCAGCTTCTACTTGTTACTTGTTATGTCGTATTACTGTCACTTAAAGAGAAACTTGGATGTCCGTCTGTTTACCAGCTCTGCACTGGGAGACAGATTAACATGTTACAATTTAGGCCTTTCAAGCAGTCCTAAGAATTTTCCTGAAAGTAAAGTTTTTCTGTATCTGACTGGAAGTAATATATCTCATATAACTGAAAGAATCAACAGGACTTCATTCTCTGGTAGCGTTGTATTTGGATGATTCTGCCATTGTATATGTGTATCCCAAAGCCTTGTTCGGATGAGACATCTATGTTTTCTTTATCTGAATATAGTTTTATAAATGCCTAGATCCTGGAATATTTAAGGAACTTTTAAATCTTCATAATTTATATTTACAGTCAAATCTAGTATCTTTTGTGCCAAGAGGAGTGTTTAGTGATTTAGTTTCCATTCAGTACTTAAATCTGCAAAGGAATTACCTCACTGCCCTTGAGCAGTGCCTTTGTTGGGATGGTTGCTCTTCATGTACTTGATTTGTCAAACAATAATATTTAGAATATATCAGACTCAGGCTTTCAGCATCTTGGAAAACTGGATTGTTTGTATCTGGAAAGTAATAACAAAAGTACTAACAATGCTTTTGAAGTACTGAATAATCTTAGAAGATTTTCTTTGTCTCATAATCCTATTGAAGCAATACAGCCCTTTACGTTTAAAGGACTTAACAACTTAGAGTCTCTCTTCTTGAAAAATTCAAGAATTAGAAAGGTTACTAGGAATGGTTTAGTGGAATTAACAAACTTAAATATTTTATCTTAAGCCATAATGATTTAGAAAATTTAAATTCTGACACATTTAGTTTGTTATTTAGTTTCCCTTAAGATAGATGGAATAATCAGCATTGATAATGATACATTTGAAAACATGGGAGCATCTTTGAAGATCCTTAATCTGTCATTTAATAATCTTGCAGACTTACATCCAGGGGTCCTTAAGCCATTGTCTTCATTGACTCATCTTCAGGCAAACTCTAAGCCTTGGGAATGTAACTGCAACCTTTTGGGCCTTCGAGACTGGCTGGAGTCTTCAGCCTTTGCTCTAAACATCTTTTGTCAGAATCCCCCATCCATGCGTGGCAGAGCATTGCATTACGTTAAATGGACTGACATTACAAACTGCATTACATCTTCAACAGAGGTATCCGGAGCTGGGGCTGTACACTTTCGTCACGTTCATCACAAGACAACTGCGTTAATGATGGCCTGGCGTAAAGTAACCACAAGTGGGAAACATTTGGAAAATACTGAGACTGAGAGAGTTGCTTTCTGGGAACAAATTCGTACGTCACCTGCCAGTAGATCTTTTCCAGAGAATACCTTTGGTGGTCCGTTAGAGACCACTGCAGTGTTACCTGTGCAAATACAACTTACTTCTTCTGTTAACTTGAACTTGGAAAAGAACAGTGCTCTACCAATTGATGCTGCTTCCATGTCGGGAAAAACATCTCTCATTTGTACACAAGAAGTTGAAAAGTTGAATGAGGCTTTTGACATTTTGCTAGCTTTTTTCATTTTAGCTTGTGTTTTAATCATTTTTCTCATCTACAAAGTTGTTCAGTTTAAGCAGAAATTAACAGCACCAGAAAACCCAGGGGAAAATAGACTTGAATACTACAGCTTTTATCAGTCAGCAAAGTATAATGTAACTGCCTCAATCTGTAACACTTCCCCAGATCCTCTACAAAGCCCTGGGTTGGAGCAGGTTCAGCTTCATAAGCAAATTGTTCCTGAAAGTGAGGCACAGGTCATTCTCTTTGAACATTCTGCTTTATAACTCAGCTACGTAGTGACTATAAGAAAACATCAGCACCATGGATGTAAATAAAACTGAAGCTTCCTTATAGAATTATATACTTTGCCTGGAAATATGGATTATATGAGTTAGCATTATTAAACATGTTTTTAATAACTTGTGGGTAGTGTATTCATTCAGCAAATATTTTCTTTGGTAGATACTGTGATGGATAGTTTAGTTATAGAATCCATTTCTTTCCTTTTGAATATTATTTTTGTTTTTTAAAGATTTATTTATTTGTTGGAAAGAGATGCACAGAGAGAGAAGGAGAGGCAGAGAGAGAGAGAGAGAAAGAGGTCTTCCATCCGATAGTTCACTCCCTAGTTGACAGCAATGGCCGAAGCTGTGCCGATCCAAAGCCAGAAGCCAGGAGCTTCTTCTGGGTATCCCATGCAGGTGCAGGGGCCCAAGGACCTGGGCCATCTTCTACTGCTTTTCCAGGCCATTAGCAGAGTGCTGGATCAGAAGTGGAGCAGCTGGGACTTGAACCAGCACGCATATGGGATGCCAGCACTGCAGACAGCGGGTTTACCTGCTACACCACAGCTCCGGCCCCCCTTTGAATATTCTTAATGGTGATTAATGTTCTAAGGTATACCAAAGGGTCTTTTTTGCCTCATAACAAATAACAGGTATAGAATTCAACTATCATTTATTTATAACACTATAAATTAAAACCCATATAACTTTTAAATACATTTATAATTCCATTGTGGAAATTCAAAACTATAGCTCTCACTTGTGGGGTAACTGAAAACTTATTCTCAAACCTTTCCTATAAGTGGAGTAGGGATATTTAGTGTCAAGTTGTTGCTGAGTACATCAGAGGTGTGGGACAGAGAAGCAACAGGAGGTTTTTTCCAGCCGGATGTGTTTTCCCAGTTCTGTACCAGTCGTTGATCCTATCCTTTTCATGGAACCTCGTGTGTGTTCATCAGGCAGTGTTCCCTACAGCATCCACAGTTTTTCTCTTGAAGATCACGGCAGGTAGCGCTTTCTACTCGCGTCATGACATGTGGGTTGTTTCAGTTATTTGTTATAGTATTGTAATGGCCTTGGTTGGGTTGGGGACTCTGTGTGTGTGTGCGCTCTCCAAAAGGTAACTGGAGGAATGATTTATTATGTGGCAACCTCTATAAGGATCATTGTTAAATGAGAAAAAAGAGCAAAGCTATCAGTTTAAGACAGTAAATTTCCACTGTGAATCTTTAGCGTATTTCCTTGGCAGTGTTTGTCAGGGGACTTAGATGTATTAATATGCTTTTCCATGCAGAGAATTACTGTGTAAAATGATGTATGCTTCCATTGAGTGACAAAGGTATTTGCAGCAGAAGTCCTGGAAAATAATCTAAAAGGGGAAAAAACCCTAATTTTGGTGAAAGTGTCACTACTTTTTATATCTCTGGTACTGTAGAAATTCTGGACTAGGACTAGCAAATGAAGACTTTCTTCCCTTAATTCTCTTTAAAAAAATATTGCCCTTTTCTTAATCCTATTATACAATATAAGCAAAAATATATAGTTAAGAGAATATATTCAGTTGTGGCTTTTTGCACCTAAAATTATTTTCTTAAATTACCTTTATTCATCTCCTGTATTTAAGATATAATAATGGTATAATTATTGTGTGATCTTAGATAAATTCCTTAAAAAACTTTTTTAAATTTAGGTTAATTCAAAAGTGATCAATTAGTGATTTTGTTCTTTCTTTGGCCTAGTAGTATGAAAGCTGTTGCATAGTCAATGTTAGCTTATAAAACTATTCTGAAAGGTTAATTGAAAAATTTTTTGTGTGTTCCTGCCTGTTTTCTTCTCAGGACCATGGGGACCAAGATGTAATGTAGGTATTCGAAGCCATCACCATACAGAGGGAAAATTTAAGGCACTTACTGTGTGATGATAGCCAGTTAGCTAAAAATGAAAGTGTAAAATACTCACTAGCAAAATCTTAATAAAAATTAACCAAACAGAAAGACTGGACCTGTTCACATTCATGTAATGTTTGTTATTTAAGGTAAACACATAATATTAGAATTTTGCATTTTTTGTGTCTTCAAAGACTGAAAATTTTGCTTTGTCTTTCTAAGGGCATTAATCTTCTAAAGAAATAAAAGAATAAAAGTAAAACCAACGAGAAAGAAATATTAGTATAAAAGAATAAAAATAAAACTAATGAAAAATAAATATTAATAATCTAAGCATTCTGTTCCTTTTTACTAATCACATTTTCACTTTTAGTTTACATATTCATTTGATATACATATTGCCATCTACACAGGTTGCAGATGTACTGCAATAAGAACACAGGTCTTTTTAAACAATTGTTTATTTTGTTTGTGCAGAGTTACTAGCTCTTTGTATCTGAAGGTTCTACAACCATGAATAGAAAATATTTGGGGAAGAAGTTTTAATTGGTTTTTGAAAACAGATGAATACTAGTCCCGGTCGGGGCGCCAGATTCTGTCCCGGTTGTCCCTCTTCCAGGCCAGCTCTCTGCTGTGGCCAGGGAGTGCAGTAGAGGATGGCCCAAGTGCTTGGGCCCTGCACCCGCATGGGAGACCAGGAGAAGCACCTGGCTCCTGGCTTTGGATCAGTGTGGCGCGCCAGCTGCTGCGCGCCGGCCGCGGCAGCCTTTGGAGGGTGAACCAACGGAAAAGGAAGACCTTTCTCTCTGTCTCTCTCTCTCTCTCTCACTGTCCACTCTGCCTGTCAAAAAAGTAAAAAAAAAAAAAAAAAAGCAAACATGAAAAAGTTTGATCTGTTCATTTCTTTACTACATGGTTATTTTTAAAAAGATTTATTTATTTGAAAGTGAGAGTTACAGAGAGAGAGAGAGAAGTCTTCCATCCAATGGTTCACTCCCCAATTGGCCATAATAGCCTGAGCTGCACTGATCCGAAGCCAGGATCCAGGAGCTTCTTCCAGATCTCCCATGTGGGTGCAGGGGCCCAAGGACTTGGGCCATCTTCTACTGCTTTGCCAGGGCATAGCAGAGAGCTGGATCGGAAGAGGAACAGCTGGGACTGGAACCAGTGCCCACACAGGATGCTGGCCCTGCAGGCTGAGATTTTATCCAGCTGCACCACAGCGCCAGCCCCACTACATGGTTTTTAAAAGGAAAGAAGTTACTTTCTGTTAGTTTTCTGCAATGCATGTGCTCTGTATCAATTCAGTGTTATGTAGCCAGAAAATGCTTCAAAGATGTGCCAAAGGGAAATGCCAAAGACAAAATTTAAGAAGTACAGTTTTCATGTGCATTTGACTGAAAAAGAAAAGTCAACTGAAAACTTTATGAAATTGGTAAGTGATGTTTATTTGCTAAGTACAGGGTTTTTTGGGAAAGGTTTATTTATTTATTGGAAAGACAAATGAGAAGGGGAAGAGGTTTCTTGTATCTGTGGGTCCACTTCCCAAATGGCCACAACTGGCCTTGGCCAGGCCGAAGCTGATTCTAGAACTCCCTTGTGGGTGCTGGGGCCCAACCACTGCAGCCATCCTCTGCTGCTGCTCTCTCAGGCGCATTAGCAGGGAGCTGGATTGGAAGTGGAGCAGCTGGGACTCAAACTGGCACTCCTATGGGATGCCAGCGTCACAGGCAGCAGCTTAACCCGCTGTGCCAAAATGCTGGCCCCATAAATACAATTTTTACACCCTCACCTATTTATGTAATGCTTGTATATGGGTAACATCAATTATCACGTGGTAGTCATCCCTAGGTTTCTGTGAGAGGCCTGATTCCAAGTTCAAATTCCTGATTCCAAATCTGTAGATGCTCCAGTTCCTTACGTAAAATGGCACAGTATTGGCACATAACCTGTAAATATCTGCTTACCTTAAGTCATCTCTAGATTATTCTTGAAATATTATAAGTATTATAACAATTTATTATACAGTTTAAAAGTGTAAATATTACAGTGTGTAAATGTCATAAATACTGCATCATGTAGGGAATAATGACAAGAAAAAAGTTTGTACATATTCATTATAGCAAGTTTTTTTTTTCCCAAATGTTGTCTTTCGGTGGCTGTAGGATCCTCAGATACAGAGCTAAAAACTTTACTTAAAGAATAAAGCAAATAAATGTTTAAAAAGACCTGTATTCTTTTTGTAGTACATTTGTAACGTGTCTGTGGGAATAACATATCAAATGAATACATAAAGTAAAAGTGAAAGTGATGAGTAAAAAGGAACAAAATGTTTAGATTGCTAACACTTCTTTCTTTTTGGTTTTACTTTTGTCTTTTATTATCCTTTATGTTAAATTTGCCTTGCATTTTCTAAAATGAATGTTTCAGAAATAGATTTCCAACACAGCACCTTTAACTCTGTTTTCTGGCTCTAATATAAAGTAGTCAGTTGGCGTATCTGTTATCTGTAACTGAACTATCCATACTTATAGTTTTAAAAAAGAAGTAAAAATAACATTATAAAAAAATGAAACCAGGGAAGGCAGTTCTCATTGGATCATCGATTCCCTTTATTATTTATTAAGTGTTGGCCTTAAACATAATGTAATCCTATGGAATATAAAAACTAAAAGCAACACAGAGTCTGTTCATCAAGTTACTTATAACCGTGAGGACAGCAGCCATGAAAATTAAAGGACATTAGGAGAAAGTAATGAGCTGCATACCAAATGAACAGGGCACAGGTTTTATACTACTGGAAGCTCCAAGGACAGTGCTACTTTCTGTGGGTTAGAGCGTGGTCACATGAGTAAGCTTCCTCAAGTGTTATTTAAGGTAAATAGAAAAGGAAGTGTGGATTAAGGAAGAAAGAGCATTCTGAAGATGAGGAAGGGAGTGAGGAGATATGCTGGTCCCTGGGTCTGTCTGTTCAGGAGCTGGTGGCAGAACTGCTGTATCCTGTGGAAGGAAGAGTAGTGTACTGTAACTTGGGAAAGATGACTTTGGTAGAGCCTACGGAAGTTCTTAACAGCCCTTGAAAGGTTTTTATGAAGCCCAGATGACATTTCATTCATAGCAAGCACCGATTGGTCTCCTTGAAGCTCTCAGTAACAAATGCATGAGTAGAATCAGTATAGCCCATTTATTTAGCATTGTGCTATGAAAACTTTATATAAACATTAGGATTCCTCTATTTCTTTTTTAAAAAATTTTATTTAAGTTATGCAAATTACATGTATTTCATATATACAGATTTAGGAGCATAGTGATGCTTCCCGCCCACGCACCAACGCTCTTCCTCTCCCTCTACCATTCCCATTCTTAATTTTTTCAAAGATCTACTTTCAGTTTACTTAATGATCTAATGTTAACCCTACACTACGTAGAAAGTTAAACAAGTAGTAAGAAGAAAAAAGCACTCTTCCTCAACAGAAGAGACAAGGGCTGTACATTGAATCTTAAAAATGTCCATTTCACTCCAATACATTACATTTTAGGTATTCTGTTTTTATACCAGATCATGGAAAACGTGAAGTCTGTCTTTTTGGGATTGGCTTATTTCACTAAGTATAATGGTTTCTAGTTGTATTCATTTTGTTGCGCAGACAGGATTTCATTTTTTATTTTTATTTTATTTATTTATTTAACAGCTGAGTAATACTCCATAGTGTGTATATATACCACAATTTCTTTATCTGGTCATCAGTTGATGGACATCTGGGTTGATTCCATATCTTAGCTATTGTGAATTGAGCTACAGTGAACATGGGGGTATAGATAACTCTTTCAGATGTTGAGTTCTTTTGGTTTAGTAAATTCCCAGGAGTGGGATGGCTGGATCATATGGTCTATATATTCAGATTTCTGAGGTAGTTCCATTCTCTCTTTCATAGTGGCTGGACCAGTTCACATTCCCACCAGCAGTGGATTAGGATACCTTTTTCCCCACATCCTTACCAGCATTTGTTGTTTGTTGATTTTTGTATGAGAACCATTCTAACTGGAGTGAGGTGAAACCTCATTGTGGTTTTGGTTTGTAATTCTCTAATGGCTAGTGGTCCTGAGTATTTTTTCAAGTGTCTGTTGGCCATCTGAATTTCTTCTCTTGAAAAATGTCTGTTCAAGTCCTTTGACCATTTCTTATGTAGATTGTTTGTTTTGTTGTTGTTGAGTTTCTTGAGCTTTTTATAGATACTGAATGTTAATCCTTTATCAGTTGTCTGGTTTGCAAATATTTTCTTCCATTCTGTCAGTTGCCTCTTCACTTTGCTGAGTGTTTCTTTTGCAGTGCATAAACTTCTCAGCTTGATGTAATCCCATTTGTAACGTCTGGTTTTGATTGCCTGTGCTTCTGGGTGGGGTCTTTTCCAAGAAGTCTTTGCCTATGCCAGTGTGTTGCAGTGTTTCCCCATTGTTCTCTAGTAATTTGATGATATTGAGTCATAGATTTAGGTCTTTGAGCCATTTTGAGTGGATTTTTGTGTAAGGTGTAAGGTAGGGGTCTAATTTCATACTTCTGCAACTGGAGATCCAGTTTTCCCAGCACCATTTGTTGAAGAGATGGTCTTTTCTCCAGGGATTATTTTAGGTCCTGTGTCAAAGATAAGTTGGTTTAGATATGTTGATCAATTTCTCAGTTTCAGAATTCCTTTATCTGGGAGAAGTACCTATCCGAGGTCTTAATTGATGAATCAGATTTCCAGGGGTCAGTGATGAGAGTTAGAGTAATACTGTGCCAGTGCTTCTGTAGCAACATCCAGGGCATAGGGTATCCTGACATTAGATGAGTGCCAAGTAGTGACTCAGAGATAACCCTAAAATTGAGGAAGACAGTTACACAAGGTATTATAACTTGATTAAAAACAAATAGAACACCTAATTTTGTTACCTAGTTTCTTTGTCCTTTCTGAAGATTTGCAGTCTATAATGGACTCCTGAGCTTACAGCACAGTATTTCTTGTTTCTTTGAATCAGGGAAATGAAAACATTTGTGTGTAACACTTTGCCCTGTGTGCATGTGAGGTTACATGCGATGGATATGAAGTTCCTTTTAGTTTCTGATTGCCCTGAGGTGGCCATCTTTTTTAGCGCTAGCATATTTTCTGGGCTCACAATGTTAACTAAATGGGTTAGCTTCACCACAGTGATCTGTTCACTGGGAAGGATTAGCCTGGGTGAGATGTTGGACTATTCAAATCATTTCTTTTCTTTGTGAATGAACCAGTAACAGGCTATGTCTACCTCCTATTTATTGTTACAGTAATCCACTCCTATTTCATATGCTCATGGAACTAAACTGAAATGTTAGATTATGCTTGGAGTAATCTGTAATCAGTTGAACTTCTCCTTTTTAAATTATTATTTTAGATTTATTTGTTTATTTGAAAGACAGAGTGACATAGAGAAGGATAAATAGATCTTCCACCCGCTGGTTCATTCCCCAGTTGATCACAATGTCTGGGGCTGGGCCAGGCTGAAGCCAGGAGCCAGGAACTTTATCCAGGTCTCTCATATGGTTAGCAGGGGCCCAAATAGTAGGCCTTCTTCCTTTGTTTTCCCAGGCCATTAACAGGAAGCTGGATTGGAAGTGGAACGGTTAGTGCACAAAAGGGTGCCCATATGGGATGCAGGCATTGCAGGTGGTAGTTTTACCTGCTATGTCACAACATTGGCCTTAAATTTTTCTCTTTTTGAAAAGCTCCCGAATGGTGGGTTTATATATGTGTGTGTGTGTGTGTGTGTGTGTGTGTGTTTGCTTTATATATATAAAATATATATTAACATAGAGTCTAGCTAATCCTTCTGGGGACTTTGCATTACTGTATCTTTACAGTTAATGTGAACTGTCACTTCTTAGTAAATAGTAGTTGAGGGGTTAAATCTGGAGGGGGGATAAGGGGAGAAAGGAAGGGAGGCAAGTATGGTTATCTTCTTAGAACTGTATCTATGAAATACATGAATTGTGTTATCTTTATATTAATAAAGATTTTTATAAAATACAGTTTTCCCCTGGCTAACACCAGTTCTTTCACATTGTACCTGACATCAGATTTGAATGAATAAGTATGGGAAGACTATCAAAAGATGGCAAACAGAAAAATTTCAATACAGTGACTGCAAGATGTAAGAATCACAAACCACAGAAAATACTGTAGTAGTCTCATGATACCTGCAGGAGATTGGTTGCAGGACTCCTGTGGATACCCATATCCATGAATGCTGTAGTTATTTGTTTAGGATAGTAACCTGTTTTATGTGTAGTTTCTGTGTGTAATCTAACACATTTTTCTATATTCTTTAAATCATCTCTTGATCACTTAGAATGTAAGTGCTATGTAAATGTAGTGTTACAGCTAAACAATATTGTTTAGGGAATAATGACAAGGGAAAAAAAGTCTGATCGTGTCCAATACAGATGTAACCATCTAAGGCTGAACTACATTTTTGTAACTTGTAGATGTGGGGATCTGGCTATACTTGGTTCATGACTTGTCGTATTTTTTTTTTTAAGGGAAAGGGTTTATTTGGAGGAAAGCTGACAGACCAGAGGGAAGGGGCAATGAGGGAAAAAGAGGGAGAAGGAGAGTGTAAGAGAGAGAGAAAGATCGAGAGACTGAGAGAGAGAGAGAGACACGGAGAGAAAAGAAAGCTGTTGTATTTGTTTTTTTTTTTAATTTATTTCCACTTTATTTGAAAGGCAGATGGAGAGAGATCTTACCTTAACTGTATCAGTTGGAAACCAGGAGCACAGAACTCAATCTGGGTCTGCTACATGGGTGCAGGGATCCAAGTCTGAGCCCATCACAAGCTCCTAGAGTGTGCATTAGTAGGAAGCTGGAATGTGAAGCTGAGCCCTGGTCCTCCAATACAGGATGTGGCCACGGAAAGCTGATCTGAACTCTGCCCGCCCCCTAGCTTGTGTTTAAAGAGATTGGATATCTAAGCACAGATCCCTTTCTCGTTCCTCTTGTTCTTCTAAACCTGTTCACTTCATTCTAGGTTTACATCTCTTGGTTGTTTCCATTTAAAAAAAGTTAAGATTTATTTATTTTTATTTGGAAGGCAGAGTTAGAGAGAGAAAGACAGAGAGATGGCCACAATGGCCAGGGATGGGCCAGACCAAACCCAGGAGCCGGGAGCTTCTTCTGGGTTTCCCACATGGGTGGAGAGGCCCAAGGACTTAGGCCATTTTGTGCTACTTTTCCAGTTGCATTAGTAGGGAACTGGATCAGAAGCAGAGCTGCAACGAATCAAACCATTGCCCATATGGAATGCAGGCACTGCAGGCAGCAGCTTAACTCGCCATGCCACAGCGCTAACCCCGATTTTTAAATGTTCGATCATATTTTAAAGCACTTAGTTCAAGAATACTGTGTATTGTAGCAAGATTGATTCTTAATATATGAAAGACAAGGATTGAGAGTGGTGTGTCAATAAAAAGTGAAGCGAAGGCTTACTGCTCACAACTTCATGTTGCTGAAGGTTCAAATAAGAATGTCAGTAAAAGAAAAAAAATTTTTTTTTGACAAGCAGAGTGGACAGTGAGAGAGAGAGAGACAGAGAGAAAGGTCTTCCTTTGCCGTTGGTTCACCCTCCAATGGCTGCTGCGGCCGGTGCACTAAGCTGATCCGATGGCAGGAGCCAGGTACTTCTCCTGGTCTCCCATGGGGTGCAGGGCCCAAGCACTTGGGTCATCCTCCACTGCACTCCCGGGCCACAGCAGAGAGCTGGCCTGGAAGAGGGGCAACCGGGACAGAATCCGGCGCCCCGACCGGGACTAGAACCCGGTGTGCCGGCGCCGCAAGGTGGAGGATTAGCCTAGTGAGCCACGGCGCCGGCCAGTAAAAGAAAATTTTTTAAATATTTTATTTATTTATTTATTTGAGAAGTAGAGTTACAGACAGTGAGAGAGAGAGACGGAGAGAAAGCCCTTTCTTCCATTGGTTCACTCCCCAAATGGATGCAATGGCTGAAGCTGCACCGATCCAAATCCAGGAGCCAGGAGTTTCTTCCTGGTCTCCCATGTGGGTACAGGGGCCCAAGGAGTTGGGCCATCCTCCACTGCTATCCCATGCCACAGCAGAGAGCTGGGTTGGAAAAGGGGTAGCCAGGACTAGAACCGGCGCCCATATGGTTTGTCGGTGCCACAGGCAGAGGATTAACCTACTGTGCCATGGCTCTGGCCCCAAGAAATTGTTTTTAAAGGCTTCATGTAAAAATGTTACATTTTTACTTTGGGAGAGAATGTTTTTAATAATACACTTATAATTTCTTCATGTTCATTTTCTTTAAATATCTATTCTGGATGCCAGGAAAATACAAGACCTTTTTGGCCTTCTGTTTTATCTGTTGTTTGAGGGCGCTTTCCCTGCGCTGCTCACTGAGCGGTAGCTGAGGCGCATCCTTTGCTGAGCGCTTTTTGACCCTGAGGGCTCTGAGGATGATAGCTGACCTTACTGACACCGGAACATGGGGTGGGGATTCTCCTTTCACTCTGCTTCAGTGATTCTTCTCCCTCCCTAGAGTCACCTCCTCCTTTCAAAACCAGCTTGCAGTTCTTTCTACTCAGTCTAGTCACTTCCTCCTCCCTGAACTTGGAGTCAGTGATTCAATCCTTCTGGCACAGAATGGACGCTCCAGGGAGAGCATGTTTTCCCTCTCTGATGGAGCTGCTTCTTAATTAGTGTGCATGCCACAGACTTGAACTTGGTCACACTCAGGGTCCCAGATATCTGTTAGGAGAATCATAATCAGTAATTTGCGAATATACACAGTACTCAGTAATTCCATCAGTTCCTTGTGAAATTTCTTGTCTAAGAGGGCATGGGGGCTTGATGCTTGGAAATGATATGATTAGAGAAGCAGCTGCTTGGGTAGCTTGTCACTAAATAATAAGGAAATACAGGCCTGGTTAAGGGCCTGAAAGCTATGGTCAAGATGGTTTTTGTCCTTCTGCGTTAATTGAAATTGGTTGTTGATACCTGTGTTAAGAAGGAATTTGAACACTGTTCCTCCCTCTCTCTATAACTCTGACTTTCAAATAAATAAATAAATCTTAAAAAAAAAATAAAAGAAGGAGAAGGAACCTCAGACTCTGATTGCCTAGCATGTTGTGATGGTTTCCTCTGAGTTGCTTTGGTGAGGTGAAGAGAAATGGCTAATATTCCCTCTGCGTGTCCAGTGTTCATTCTACACATGAGAAATGAACTAAACAGAGGGATCACACAGTTCATGGCAGAAAGTTAGAGTGCAAAATTGTTGGCTTTCTAATTCTTTTTTCCAGGATGTTTCTCACTTAGCTAAAAAAGGTAAACTATATATGTGCTTCTTGTGTTAGAGGTGTTTTTTGTTTTAGTTTTTATATAAAGGAAACACAGTGACATGTAAATAGATCCTCCTGCAAACAGCTGTTAGGCACAAGGGAGAGAGTATCAGAATGGTGTCTACTAGTTGCTGTTTTGCCCATCTGATGATTGATCTCCCCAAGTTTACATTTGAATGTACAGACAGCAGATTTTGACTTTACAGAGGGAAAACTTGACCCAAACTGTAGGGACCTTGAGAACTACTTTACTGAGCACCTTAAAAATTAAGTGTGCACGTTAATGTAGTAATGATACTCTAAGTTCCTTAGAGGCAGGAGTTCAGTTATTTTCAGTTAGTTTTAAATTGAAATATTATAATTTAGTAACCCGATGGGTATTTGTGTACTTTTCCTTTTTTAAATTCATGTTTATCAAGGTATAGCTTCTATGTAACAAAATCTCTTTCAGATGTATAGTTTTGACAGACGTACATGGTTGAGTCTAGCACTGTGCTCAAAACACAGATCATTCTTGTCGCCTGAACATGTTTCCTTGCCCTTTTTTTGCCAGGCAACCACTAATAGATTAATTTTGCCTCTCCAAAAGGTCATATAAATGGAGTCATAATATGTAGCCTTTGGAGTCTGGCTTCTTTCTCTCAGCATAATCCTTTTTTTTTTTTTTTTTTAAGATTTATTTATTTATTTGAAAGAGTTACACAGAGAGAGGAGAGGCAGAGAGGGAGGGAGGGAGGGAGGGAGAGAGAGAGAGAGAGAGAGAGAGAGAGAGAGAGAGAGGTCTTCCATCCGCTGGTTCACACTCCAGTTGACTGTGATGGCCAGAGCTACGTGGATCCGAAGCCAGGAGCTTCTTCTGGGTCTCCCACATGGGTGCAGGGGCCCAAGAACTTGAGCCATCTTCTACTGCTATCCCAGGCCACCGCAGAGAGCTGGATCGGAAGAGGAGCAGCTGTGACACGAACCAGCGCCCATAGCATAATCCTTTCAAGATTTATGTTTGTTCTCTTTTATTGATGAATATATATTTTTCCACTAAATGATCCACAGTGTATTGATACATTCACTTGATGGACATTGAGATTGTTTGCAGTTTGGGGTCATTAAGATAAAGCTGGAGCCAGTGCTGTGGCATTCTGGGTAAAGCTGCCACCTGCAGTGTTGACATCCCATACAGGTGCTGATTCTAGTCCCAGCTGCTCCACTTCTGATCCAGCTCTCTGATGTGTTCTGGGAAAACAGTGGAGAATGGCCCAAATCCTTCAGCCCCTGCACCTGCGTAGGAGATCGGGAAGAAGCTCTTGGCTCCTGGCTTTGGGTTGACTCAGCTCCCGCCATTGTGGCCATCTGGGGAGTGAACCAGCAGTTGGAAGACCTCTATCTCTGTCTGCCTCTGCTTTTCTGTAGCTCTGTCTTTAAAATAAACAAATCAATCTTAAAGAAAAAAAAAAAAGAATAAAGCTGCTGTAAAAACTCACATGCAGGTCTTAGAATACTCATTTTGGTCTTGGGTAAATATGTAAGAGTTGATTGCTTAGTTTTGTGGTGTGTGTTTATAAAAACTGACAACGTGTTTTCCAAAACGGATATGCCATTTTAGAAAAATACTGATTTATTGATTTGAAAAGTTGAGAGAGAGAAATACCTTCCATCAGCTGGTTTACTTCCCAAGTATTCACAGCAGCTGGCTCTGGGCTAGAACAGTCAAGAACTCAAAATTCCATCTGGCTCTTGCTTGTGAGTGGCAGGGGCCCAAAGCACTGTTGCCTTCCTAGGTATGTTAGCCTGGAACCGGATTGACTTGAACCCAGGGTCCTCTATGGGATGTGGGTGTCCCAAGTGGTGACTTAATCACTGTGCCAAACCCCCGCCCCCTCCATGTGTTAATTTTATTCTTTCCAGCAATGTATGAGAAACCTTCTTGTTTCTTATTCCTGCCAGGACCTGGTATCGTCTATCTTCTTAATTCTACTTTTAATTAAAATCTTAGTATGATTCCAGTTTACATTTCCCTAATGCCTAATGATGTTGAACATTCTCTCAGGTGCTCATATACCATCTGTCTGTCTTTGGTGAAGTCTGTTTAAATTTTTGCCTATTTTAAAATGAAACTTTCTTTCAGAGTCTTTTGTATTGTAGATCCAAGTCCTTGACCAGATAATGTATTTTACAAATATTTTCTCCCAGATTGTGATGTGTCTCCTTGATAGTGTTTTTGGAAGAACAGTGTTTCATAATTGTTAGCACTTCTGTATCTTTATTTTTACAGTTATAAAATTAACACAAGGCTATTGTAGTAAATTATATTAACATTAAAATATTGATCCAATCTGCCTTTCTAGTATTTAAACACATTATTATAATCAAGTGAAAGAGAAATTTGCAATGTTATATGCAAAGGTAAAAATTTTGCATTGAAAGTATATTTTGAAAGTTACTCTTATTTTCATAACTAAAATTTGTCTTCATATTCAAGAGAATATTTTGGAGAAGAGGAATTACCTGTTAATACTCTGGTTAACCTGTTTTGTTCTTTTTTTTTTTCTAGTGTTATCCAAGATAAATTCTGTGGGATTATAAACATCTCAGTGGAGGGCCTTCATGATGTCATGACGGAAGATTCTGAAACAGGCACTTACAAAGAGTAGGTGGATATTTAATTAATGACAGTTGGATATGGGTGAGAGTTAAATATATGCTGCCTGATTTTTGTTCACTGTCACCATATAAGTTCAGTTGTAAAAACTTTGTAATTTTATGTTTTATTCAGAAAACTGTTTACTTTGCCTGTATTTACTGTTTGAATTGGGCATCTTTGTTTTCATTTTGTGTGTGTAATTTGGCATTAGTTTTTTTTTTTTAAAGTTCCCTGTGTATTTATATAAGCTTCTTTTTTAAAATGTTTCAAGGATATCTGCTTTCAAATTAAGAAAGTTCCCCTACATTTCGGACTGTGGAGGAAAAGAGCATGAAGCCCTTTGTATTTCTCTGATTGGAGCATCATTCATGCCTCTAAGTTGTTAAGAGTGTATGGTCATTGACTAGTTCCAAAAGAGAACCGTTAAAATTATATTCTTTAGGAGAAGAGAAAATCATGTTATCAGGAATGCTGGTAATGTCATTTTTATACAACTGTTAATTTGAAATTTTCTCCTTTTAAAAATCAATCTTTGTATCCTTTTATGGTTCGTAGAATTGTCACACCTTTCCACTTACTAATGAAAAAAGAGCATGTTTTACACAGTGATAAGCAAATCTTCAGGTTACAGGCTACTTGACTTCTCATTATTCACATACTGAGCTTGTTTTCTTTGCTCTTTAAAGCTATGAGTAGAAAATGAGAAAGATTGCCATTTGAATAATATTTCTCTAAAAAACAGAGAAAGCAGATATTTGTTGTTGATTGTTACTAAATGTGTATGAACACAATGTGTCTGACATTAGCTTTTGAGAAAATAGGAGGTCATGTGAAGTGAAAAAAATACTATTTATGACTACAAACCAAAACTAAAACCATTGATAAGCATGTGATCATTTTTATTAAAAGTTAACATAAATATTTATATTATATAACTGCAAATGGTGTATTTTTATACATAATATATGGCAAAATTTGTGAATATTTGTGAATTGTTCAAATGCTCTTTGTCCTTCTCTTTGGATTACATAATTTGATTGGGAGAAGAGCATAGCTGATAGCACAAGGAAAACACTACTAATGAGGAAAAGCAGTTACATGTGTTTTGTGCAGAGCACACAACCATAGAATTCTAGATTGTGCTGTAATAGAAAGTGAAAGAAAACGTAGTAATGAAATCGGACAAGACCCCCTAAAATCTACCCTGAAATGTGGCCCCTTAAAGCTCCCTAGAAATGCTATCCGGGGTGCCACATGCACTACTGGAATTTGGGGTGCCTTACGATTTCACTGCGGGCTTATTACTAAATCCCCGATATTAATAAGCCTGAGAGAGTTCTTGCCTAATACTTAGAGAAGAATTCTAAATACCGGCACAGATAAACGAGGCAGCATGGTACGTTTTAAGCTTTTATTTAGTAAGAAATGTGCATAGGAGAGTGAGAGCTTTATTTAGGGGAGAGAGGTGAATAGGGGTTCATACCGAGCAGCAGGAACCAGCCACGTGGATGAGCATCTAAGCCAGGAAGCCTAGAGCACATGGCCCAAAGGCCATGCGCCCTGGAGGCGCAGGGCTACAGCAAGCCCTGTCCTGTTAGCAGTCTTCAGAGAGGCATAATGTGGGGAGCAACTGGGAGCGACTCGGACTAGACTAAGTTACTGGAATTAAGACTTATTCTATGCATCTGCTCTCCCACAATATGGCGCTGGGAGAGGAGTAAACAGCTTCTACACAGCTGCCTCCAGTTCAACCAATAAACAGCAGGACCTGCTCCTGATTGGAGGAGAGCAGCGTGCTTGGCATGTGGATAGCAGAGTTGGGATTGGTGGAAAAGGACTATAAAGGAGGAGAGAGAAAACATGCACCAGGAACATCTAAGAGGAACACCTGTGCAGCCCCCGAGAGAGCCGGCCGGCGGTGTGCCGCTCCCCTGCGGAAGTGGGGAAAGTGGCCAGGGGGAACCGCCCTTCTACGGAGGTGGAAGGGACGGCAGCCAACCCGGGAAGAACCAGCAGCAAACCCGGGAAGGGCCGAGCAGACAAAAGAACAGCGCAGGGTCCTGTGTCGTTCCTCCATGAAGACGGGGAGCGACATAATGGTGCCGTGACTCGGATATGAAGCCTAGGCAGGGTTTAGTGTCGTTCCTCCATGAAGAGGGGGAGCGACAGCATAAGACGCGTTAGGATGCAGAAGAAAGAAAATCATAACATTTCCAACTGGAAGAGAGGAGAATGCAAAATTGTCAGAAATAAATTCCGGAAATATTTATTGCAGAACTATAATAGAAAAGATCAGGAACACAAAGCTGGGAGAAATGCAGTAACAGCAAATGTGTGGAAGAGTCAAGACTGGAACCAAGGTCTTCTGACTCAGTATGCCAAGCTCAGCCATGAAGAAAGCTTTGGTTTTGAATGGGAAAAATTGTTGGAAGTAAGGAAAACAAGTTGACCCTTAAACACATCTAAACTAGGAAAGGCTTATACTTCAGGGATGATGTTCCTGGATAGCTAGAGTATGGCCACTGTTGTCTTTCTGCTCCACACTTGTTGCTTTCTTTTGCCCTGCAGTGGTATTTGTCATAGGAAAGCACAGTGGAGAACAAACTACCTAACTTCTCAGATCCTAAGAGTAATTATACTACATATCTGATAAATCTTTCTAGTGTTTAATTCTCCACATTGCATGGAATTTTATAAATTAGAACCATTGGACAGAAAGCTCCACAGGAAATGCAGCAAATATGTACTTATGTAGCTAACCTACCTCCAAGTTTTCATTCCTCTCTATTTAAAGAGTTTATTCAAAGAAAGTTAATCATTCTGATTCTGTTGAATTCTTATTGTAGTCTCAGCTGAGAATGAATTAGAGCAAAGAAATAAAACTCCTGCTCTCTTCACCTGAGTAAGTAGCGTGGTAGGGTTCTGCGGAGTAACAGAAACAAAAAGAATATATAAAAAGAGATTTATTGTGAGGAGTTGGCTTACTTGGCAGTGGAGCCTGAGAAGTCCCAGGTCCACAGTCAGGTGAGCTGGTAGTGTAAGTTTTAGCCAAATCTGAAGGGAGAAGGTGCATTTAGTTCCAGCTAGAAGCAGAGAGTGACCCATCCCTTACCTGGTGTTTCTGTCCTCTTTAGGCCTTCAGTGGCTTGGCTGAAGTCCACATATACTGGGGTGAGCAGTCTGCTGTACCCATTCTATAGATTC
This sequence comes from Oryctolagus cuniculus, assembly GCF_051225735.1. Classification (NCBI taxonomy): domain Eukaryota; kingdom Metazoa; phylum Chordata; class Mammalia; order Lagomorpha; family Leporidae; genus Oryctolagus; species Oryctolagus cuniculus. The sequence continues at coordinate 83,206,767 of NC_142880.1, forward strand.
AAACACAAATCTCTTCGAGAAACAGCTTTACTAATATGCCCACAAGAATGTGTACCAAATTTCTGGGCACCGGGTGGCCTAGTGAAGTTGACAGCTAACATTAACCCCCTGCTAAGGAAGCCTTGTTGACAATTAGATGCTGTCTGTGTGAAGATGAGTGTCTTGCAGCCTGAATGAGCTCGCAGCCTAGCGGGGGCCATGGGAACCGATGGAGCAACAGAAGCTGCAGAGGGGAAAAGGGTCCAGAGGAGCCGAGAATAACCTGGGAGGACATGCAGTCAGGTGGAGCCAATTAGCTTAGTCATTGTGTGCAATAAGAAGGGATGGAGCCTATTTTCAGTAGTCAGTGGGACTCCACCGGTGATTTTAAAGCCTGGAAGTGACACCATCACATTTATACTTAAAAAATTCTCTTCGGTGCATTGTGGAGAGCGACAGGAGGGCCAAATGCCTATGAGTCATCTCAGACTGGTGGAATGGCCCAAGAGGCTTGTTTAGAAAACGCATTCTCCTCCCCCATGTCACAGTCTTTGGGGGTGAGACAACAGAACCTGCATTGCAAAGAGGACCCACATATGCACTCTAAAAATTGAGAACCTGCTGTGCTGGAGATGGGAAAACCATTTAGGTAGCAGTTAGGTTACTCTTCTGCTGGGAAGCAGTGAGGAGGGGAATTCCAGGTAGATTTTAGAAGGAAGACTGGCAGGGATCGGTGACAGGTAGGTGTAGGTAGAGAGGGGTTTAAGATATTTGTGATTTGCATTACGTGTGGCACGTTTGTGCATATATAATTTTTCAAAGTAGTTGTGTTTGTACCTAATAGCCTATGTTTATTTTTGTACCTTAATACATCGTCATGACATACAAAGCATTTAATTGCTTATAGTTGATGTCTAGTGATTTTAAGAGATTTTGAGACAATGTATACATAAGGAAAAAATGGAAATTAGTTTCTATTTGTTCTTTCAGTGATCTGATTTTTAATTTTTCTTAGAAAAGCTTACCCAGATGAATGGATAGCCAACAGTTGGCTGTTGTTAATATTGATACTAGAATTTCTTGAGAATTTTGTAGAAAATCTATTAGAAGAAGAAAGAGTTCCATTTTAAGAACTTATGGGGCCGGCGCCGTGGCTCAATAGGCTAATCCTCCACCTTGCGGCGCCGGCACACCGGGTTCTAGTCCCGGTCGGGGCGCCGGATTCTGTCCCGGTTGCCCCTCTTCCAGGCCAGCTCTCTGCTATGGCCAGGGAGTGCAGTGGAGGATGGCCCAGGTGCTTGGGCCCTGCACCCCATGGGAGACCAGGAAAAAGCACCTGGCTCCTGGCTCCTGCCATCGGATCAGCACGGTGCGCCGGCTGCAGCGGCGGCCATTGGAGGGTGAACCAACGGCAAAAGGAAGACCTTTCTCTCTCTGTCTCTCTCTCACTGTCCACTCTGCCTGTCAAAAATAAAAAAAAAAAAAAAAAAAAAAAAAAGAACTTATGGTATTTTTTGGTCCTTTTGGTTAGTAGAATACTTGTTTCATTAGGCCAGGAAAATATATTAATGTTAGAGATTTGCCTTGTGCTTGTCTGGTGAGATTATTTTTACTTTTGTTTCTTTAAATGCTATTTTGTTGTCAGGAACATTATGAATGGAAGCTGACAACTCCTTGCCAACGTTTGGGAAGTAAAAAGGAAGAAAGAATTTAGGCAGCATTTAGGAAACCCAAAGGCACTAAAATAGATTAGAAATGGACTCATAAATGTTGGGTTTTATAGCTAGAGAGTATAAAGCCCTGCTGGTTATAAAGAAAGTAGTTTTATTTTAAACAAACGTAAAATTTAGGCTTTTCTAAGGATTTTTCCTTCTCCATGTGGTACACTCATCCACCAGGTGGCTTTTCAGAGTGGAACAGAGAATACTGGAGGGAACCTTGGTTTTCTAATTCTGACGTTATCACCTGTATGTGATCTTAACTTGGGGGACCCCCCCCCCCCACCTGTGGGTCTCTCTTTCTCCAGCTTCCTCCCTCTGATACATCCTGTTCCACTTCTTTTTTTTTTTCTTTTTTTTTTCTTTTTCTTTTTTCTTTTTTTTTTTTTTTTTTTTTGACAGGCAGAGTGGACAGTGAGAGAGAGAGACAGAGAGAAAGGTCTTCCTTTGCCGTTGGTTCACCCTCCAATGGCCGCCGTGGCTGGCGCACCACGCTGATCCGATGGCAGGAGCCAGGTGCTTCTCCTGGTCTCCCATGGGGTGCAGGGCCCAAGCACTTGGGCCATCCTCCACTGCACTCCCTGGGTACAGCAGAGAGCTGGCCTGGAAGAGGGGCAACCGGGACAGAATCTGGCGCCCCGACCAGGATTAGAACCCGGTGTGCCGGTGCTGCAAAGTGGAGGGTTAGCCTAGTGAGCCGCGGCGCCGGCTTGTTCCACTTCTTAAAGGCACACTTCTAAAGTTGATGGTACCGTATTCTGTACTGACCCTCAGTATACACATGTGTTGTTTTCTCTTGCTTTCTTGCTTGTCTCATCATTCTATCCCATGTACCTATACTTTGTACTCACACTTGACTCATAATAGTTCTTCTGCTTATTTCTTCTGCTTATCAAGTCATGCCCTCAGCCATGCCCTGCTTGGCAAATACCTGTCTCTAAATTCCTTTCCAGATCACAAGAAGAATTCATTACTGGCACAAAAGTCGAGACGTTAGAAAAGACATGGTTTTTATTTCCAAGTAGAGGAGAGTAGGTGTATCAGAAGAGAGAGAGTGTTTCTTGGCCTGAGGCTTGAAGTGAATTTTTCGTAAGGTGTTCATATGAGGCATTATCAAAGGACTTTTCAGCTTGAACAAAAAAGAATCCCAACTAAAAATAAGTGATTTCTGAATTAGTCCGTTGTGGTCTTGGCAACATCGTCAGTGATCCAAGTACTTTTTTTACGGTCAAGGCTAACCTTTTCTAGGTTATGTTGGATTACCCAGCCTTAAACACAGTGCTGCTCAGAGCACACCATGATTGCTTGTAGGACCCTGGCACTGGGGCAGGGATCAGTTTCTGCTGAAATGTGGCATGGTAGAATGGGATAACTGGACACATTTAGGGTTCTGTTAGGAAGGAGGATAATTATATGGGTACCCCAAACATCCACTACAGAGCCTAACTGAACAGTGTTGTCAGTTTAGTTGTATGTGAAGTGAACCATTTGGAGTTTCTTACCTCAGCCTAGAAGAAACTCAGGTAGATGTATAGGATTAAAAATATATAAGTATCACTGCTGAAATCGGTTTCAGACCTACCAAAGTAGAAACTCTGGGTGTGGCCCAGTAATCTACGCTTTAACAAAACCCTGAAAGTGGTTCTGATGCAGGCTCAAGTTTGAGAATCAGTAATACTTAAACATCAAGAATGTGACTTGAGTCCCTGCCTTTGCCACCATGAGATACAAGGTAGAATTGGGGAAAGCACTTTGCAGACAGTTGTTCTGGTTCTATTCACATACTGAAATGAGAGTGAACTTGAAACATCCCAACTTGCTCCTCTGAAATAGGGAAACATTTATCAGGGAAGGAAAGTGTTGAGGGCAAATGCCGTTTATCAGTGCTCAAGAGTGTTTGTAAATTCTGCCTACTTTTGTCATTTGTAAAATAGCTGAACTACTTAGAGCACAGAGTTTGTATAGATTAAGTGAAAGGTGTTACGACAGATACCTTTTAAACCAGAAATGGCTTTACAGGTTTCATGTTTCGTGTTCCCAGTTGTTGGTGTGTGTGTGGCTAGGTGGAGTTTGTTGTTGAGAAAGAGTCTGACTTAGCAGGCAGGTGTGCCTGGGTCTGCTCAGGGATTTCGGCACTGGGTGTTGAATAGAATGGCTGCATCTATTCACATGTTAGTCACTACTGTTTTAAACTGTTGTTGTTACTGTTTTATTAGTTTTACCATAATTATTTTCATGGTTCATACTTTTTAGCTTATTCAAAATGTATTAATTCTCATGCCTTTTATGCTAAACATGACTGCCTATCTTAAATCTTTGTCAACAAGATGAAATTTGGCGATATTCCTACAGGTGAATTTTAGCTTTAGGCTTTTCAGTTCTTTGTTGTTTAATTTTTTCTCTTTCCACCTACTAGAGACACAAATGAGTACAATTTTCAGCATTGCAAAGCAAAAACAGCCTGATCTTGGTTAGTTTCTGATCAATGAAAGAAAGGAAAAAAAATGTATCAAAATGTACCTTCAGAATAACTCAGTTATTAATGTGATAAATCTTTCAGGGCAGGCAGAACAGAGTGCTTTTATTACCAAGTAAATAAGCAGATTGTGGAATGCAGTTGAAGAACTTGATGCAGCTAAGGCAGCTTCCATGGAAATCCATGTTCACTAGAGTTAGAATTCAGGTCTATAGCAGGCAAAAAAATAGCTAGTGTAAAGGAATCCCATCTTATTTTTCTTTCACAAATTATTTTCATTTTATCTGACAGACAGAGAGATGGGAGGAGGGGGGTAAGAGAGACAGAGAGAGAGACTGATTAATCTCTCCCTGGTTCACTCCTCAAATGCCTGCAAACAGATGAGTTTGGGCCAAGCCGAGGCCAGGAGCCAGGAATTCCATCTGGGTCTTCCACATGGGTGGCAGGGACCAAGTACTTGAGCTACCGTTTGCTGCCTCCCAGAGTGCACATTAGCAGGAACCTGGATTGAAAGTGGAGTAGCTGGGGCCCAAACCAGGCACTCTGATAAGGGATGTGGGCATCTCAAGTGCCCACTCACTTGCTGAGCTGCATGCCCGCCCCCTGTCTTATTATCTAAAATACAAACTGACTTCTAGATATTTTCAAGATGTTTCCCTTTGTTAAATAACTTTTGGGCTAATAATAATGTAATTTTCTCACTTTGTGCTAGCATCCATTCTCCAGCTTCTTCTGCTACACTAGATTATATCATGGTGTATAAAAGCATTGCAGCTTGGAGAGGTCATGGCCATACAGGGAGTTTTAGGGGGGGCTGTGGTCTTGCTGTTTTGGTAGCAGCACCTGTACTTAACCCTAAATTAAAAGTTATCTATGCAACTGAGCCAGGAATTGTCTTTCACTAGTACTTGCTGTAAGACAAGCTGAACCAAACTTTTCTTTGCCACAGTTGATTGGGTAGGCACCTATGACTCTGAGAAATTACTGAGTTCTCCTGTTCTAAAATAAGAAACAGTGGGGTTTGTTCCATCGACTTGATTTACTAGACAGTATTCATTTCTTGTTTTTCTGGAACCAGTGTTGATTGGACAGGAAACTGTTTCCATTATCTCTGCTAATGGTGAGGAGCACTGGTGCAGATAATCAAAGTAAAATGACTTACAAATGTCCTGAAGGTACAAGTGCTCCTAGGGACAAGCTGCTCAGCATAGTAATGTCATTTAGAGCAGAAAGCAGACTTACATAATTAATAGTTTTTAGTGACAATATTATCCAAATTATTATCCGTGTAACCATCTGCAGACATGTGAAGACCGAGGAAAAGAAGTTTAAAGTGTTTGTATCATGTTTAAAGAAAGATAGAGTATACTTTGTTTTGTCAAGTGATGTTTGGTTCAAAAGTTGCCTGTAGATGAATTTCTTACCATTTACTCTCATAAATGCCCAAGTAAAATGCTCTACAATATTTCAGTCTGACCTTTTTTAAATTGAGATATATTTTCATAATTTAAAAAAAGCTTGTAATTAAAGCTCTCATTTATCATGTCCAGTCCTTGTGTTTTGGTGTGTAGAAGTGTTCACATTTTTAGTGACTTTGAAGGTCTATTTTTAATGTTACTTAAGCATGAGTTTGTTTTTTCATTTGTAGCTGTATGTTAATGTCTCATCTCGAAGAACCAAAAGTAACAGAAGACGAAGAACCGCCCACAGAACAAGATAAGAGGAAGAAGATGGTAAGTTACAAAAGCAGCTTCTAAAACCTAAGAGCCATGTGTTACCCTTATTTTCTGTAGATTAGAAAAATCATCTGTTAATCTATTTGTCCAATGATCTACATGTATAACCATCCATCCCCTTGTGAGAGTTAATGTAGATATGTGAGTTACGAAAGTAGGAGTGTACCCCAAAACAGGTAAATTATGTTCCTATGCAGAAAGTTGAAGTTTACTTTCAGTCTGAAATAGTCATTTCCTATGTTAGCAGAGCAGGTGGTTTACTCTTTTGCTAGTAAATACACGGCCCTCAGACGTACTAAAGTTAAAATTCTTATTCTTTTGCTTTGAGGAACTCTGCTGAAATTGCTTGCACCCCCATTTTAAAATACGCCCTCACAATGAGCTTTTTCTTGTAGGCCTGATAAGCTTTTATAGAAGTGCCCTGAAATTAACTGCTAACTTGTTTCAAAAGCCATTGATTCTCATTAAAACAATCAGAAAAAACAACAAAAGTAGGAAATAAATCTAAACATCTAAATAAATCTAAGCATCTAAAATACCTTGGCCTTATAATCTTCAATTTTTCAAATACTTATTTGCATCACAATTGCAAGTATTTTATATTCCTCATGAATATAAAAAAGTACATAATTACATTATTTTCCCCTTTATTTTGGAATCTTTTCTAGTTTGCCTTCACCACTTACTAGCTTCATTGTACTGTATGTTCTTTCCTCACTTGCAGAATTGAAAGCAATGGCATCTACCTTGTAGGTAGAGTAAATAAGTTAGTATATAAAGTGATTATGGGGTAGTACTGGACAGGTAGTGGGTACTATGTAAGTACTGTCATAATGTGGTCTGATGATTGTATTCATTCCTGAATTATCTCACATTAACCCTCCAGGACTTCACCCACGGTGTGGCTAGAACTATACTGCTCTAACAGCCTTCTTTTAAATAGAGCTGTTTGAGTTTAATTCGTTTTACTTTGCTTTTATGCTGGCTATCATCTTCCTAGCAGCTAGTGTAGAGAAAAGGACTACAGACAAGGCATCTGAAGACCTGACTCCTAGGCCTGTTTGCACTGCCTTCAGCACTCACCTTGCCATTCTGGAGCTGTTCTGCCTCATCTGTGACAAGAGAGGAGAACTGGATTAGCAGATTTTTAGGGCCTTTTCCCTCCATAGTGCATGGTATTTGTGAGTATACCTCCAAAAGCATTTCTCTCTTGAAATAAGATAGTAATGTGGTGCCTTAGACTGTGGAAAGTGTATTTTCTTCACTCACAGTGAGGATGTGAAGTGATTGTATCTGCGTTCTTATCTTCAATGCAAGAAGGAATTCAAAGATGAGACATAAGTAAAGGTCAGCAGAGAAGCAAGATTTATTTCTGTGCCAAGCGAAAGTACACATTCAAGAAGTTACGTGGGCATGTCCAAGAGGCAGCTACACCCCACAGAGTTCAGGGCCATCCCTTTATAAGATCTGGAGTCATGGTGGTGGTATCTGGGATGGGGCTTGATTGAATATTCAAATGGGGTGCAGTACCACCAATTTCCTTGACCCCCCCCAACCTGTTTTTTTTTTTTTTTTAAGATTTATTTATTTATTTGAAAGTCAGAGTTACACAGAGAGAGGAGAGGTAAAGAGAGAGAGAGAGAGAGAGAGAGAGAGAGGTCTTCCAACCGACGGGTTCACTCTCCAAATGGCCGCAAAGGCCAGCGCTGTGCCGATCTGAAGCCAGGAGCCAGGAGCTTCTTTCTGGTCTCCCACGTGGGTGCAGGGGCCTAAAGATTTGAGCCATCTTCTACTGCTTTCCCAGGCCACAGCAGAGAGCTGGATAGGAAGTGGAGCAGCCGGTCTCAAACCAGTGCCCATATGGGATGCTAGCACTTCAGGCCAGGGTGTTAACCCGCTGCGCCATAGCGCTGACACCCCCCCCCCCCTGGTTTTTAAAGATTTATTTATTTATTTGAAAGGCAGAGATATATAGAGAGGGAGAGGTCTTCCATGCACTAGTTCACTCCCCAAATGGCCGCAGTGGCTGGAGCTGGGATGATCTGAAGCCAGGAGCCAGGAGCTTCTGGGTCTCCCACGTGGGTGCAGGGCCATTCTCCACTGCTTTCCCAGGTCATAGCAGAGAGCTGGATCAGAAGACAAGCAGCTGAGACTTGAACCAGTGCCCATATGGAATGCCGGCACTGCAGGTCACAGCTTTACCCACTGTATCACAGCCCTCCGCCTCCTTTAATCTGAGAAGTGTTATGGTGTCAGGTGCATGAAGGGAGTGGGAGTGTTGGCCTTGATGATTTTATTGCAATAACATTATAATGGCTGAAGGTCATTGCAGGGGTACAGCACGCTGCCATGATGGATATTTTTAGATGACACTGATCCTAAGCTGCAGAAGCCCCAGAAGCTGCACTTTTCTGCTGCACAGAACGGGGGATTGGGCAGTACATGGAAGGGGGAGGAGTTTAGTCAGTGTGTACAGGTTATAGTGCAGTTAAGGCTGCAGGGAGGTGCTAGCTCCCTCCCTGTCTACATCAATGGTAGCTTCTTGTGTAACCTAATAGTTTGTCTTTGTCCAACTCGCACCTGCATTTTTTCATGTATTGAATGTACCATTGGCAACATAAAAAATATATTATTTTTCTTCACAAGAATCCAAACTTGTGAATGCATAGTAGCTATTCAGTCTTCGGTCTTAATTTTTTTTTTTTTTTTACTTATTATTTTATTTATTTTGAAGGCAGAATGAAAAGAGCTAGAGCTCTCACCTACTGGCTCACTGCCCAGTTGTCTGCATCAGCCAGGGCTGGACCAGGCCAAAGTCTGGAACCCAGAACTCAGTCTGGTTCTTCCCCATGGGTGGCAGGGACTCAAATCCTTGAACCGCTGCCTACTGCCTCTCAGGATGCACAGTAGTTAGGAACTGGAATTGAGAGTGAAGCAGGGGACTCAAACCCAGATAATCAGCTGTGGATATAGGGAGTCCCAGGTAGCATTTTAACTGTCCCAGTCATCAGCTTTATTAATTTCAAATAGTCTCATAGATTTACCTACCCTTAGCAAATTAACTTACACAGATCTGTTTTTCATTCTGTGTATAATCCTCAGAAATATATAGTAGTTAATTTTCATTTTATTTTCAAAGTAAGTGAAATACTTTCTGAAGGGTCAGTCTAAAGCTCAGTTTTAGAAGTAACAGTTGGGCTGGCGCCATGGATCACTTGGTTAATCCTCTGCCTGTGGCATCCCATATGGGTGCCAGGTTCTGGTCCCGGTTGCTCTTCTCCCAGTCCAGCTCTCTGCTGTAGCCCGGGAGGGCAGTGGAGGATGGCCCAAGTGCTTGGGCCCCTGCACCCGCATGGGAGACCAGGAGGAAGCACCTGGTTCCTGGCTTCGGATCGGCACAGCGCCGGCCATGGCGGCCATTTGGGGAGTGAACCAATGGAAGGAAGACCTTTCTCTCTGTCTCTCTCTCTCACTGTCTATAACGCTACCTGTCAAATAAAAAAAAAAGAAAAAATAATTTAAAAAGTAAAAAACAAAAATAGAAGTAACAGTTACTTGGTTCAGTTTTGTGATCTTGAATTTTATTTGAGAGCTAGTTATTTTATCATTATTGATTTATTTTATGTAGAGTTGATTTATGGGACAACCATTATTTTTCAGAAGTCATTCACCGCAGTAGTTATTTGCTGTGGATTTATATTGTTATCTTTACTAAGATTTCCAATGCTTCAGTCTTAGGGGTATGCTAAATATACCACAGTAGTTTGTGATTGAAGCTGGCATTATATATCTGAGAAATATTTAGAGGCAACTGGCAAATTTCACAAGGAAAGAGGATGTGATTCCTGGTAGGCGTTAGGAATCATTATTTTAAAAGAACAGTCTAGTAGGAAAGGGTGTTTCATTTTAAAATGAAATTATTTACTAGGAGGAAAAAGTGTAGCTGCTTAGTTCTGAGTCATGTTAGTGAAAGTGTGACTTCCTGTTGTCACTGTTTTAGAGGGGTGCTTACAGCGTGGCGTCTGTGTGTCAGTGCCGACTTTGCTAGAGGACAGCAGCAGAGAAGCAGATCATCAGTAATGTGTCAGCTGTGCCAACCAGTCCTCCATGCATTTCTGAGAATCCTCCATGTTCTGCTAAGCAAGGATGAAATTTCCCTGTAGGAAAGCGATTCAGTGCTCTAGATTTTCCATCTGGTTTTCATTGAGCCTCCATCTGACCTCTTGTTTTGGGAGAAACAATACTTAGAAGATGAATGCAGCTCAGCAACTCTATTTGATATCTCAGTTCTTCCCGGTCCAGTATCTTCTCATTGTAGATCATTTTTATGACCTTTTAAATAAAGAATTAAGCTAACATTTGAAGGTATTAGTGATTTCTTTTTTGTGACCTGTGACTTGCTAGACATCTATTAGTTGTAGTTTACAAATTCCAGCCTTGAGCATATTAATACTGTTTGACAAGATCTATGATACCTGCTGAAAAAATATCTTTTCTTATTGTTTGTTACTTTTAAATAGTAAAATAAAATTTGTTTTTATTTTCTTTGAAGATACATTGTGGAATAGCTAAATCATGCTCGCTAACATGGACTACCTCAGCTCCTTACCATGTATATCATATTATCTTTTCCCAGAACATGTTTTAGGGTGTCATTTCCCCTCCACAATAGTTTTGTGACCCGATATACTCATAAATGAGGAAACCATACATTCTTAGTCTAATGTAATTTTAACTTTTTTTTAAAGATTTATTTTATTTATTTGAAAGAGAGAGGTAGAGACAGAGAAAGGTCTTCCGTCCGCTGATTCACTCCCCAGATGGCCGCAATGGCTGGAGCTGCGTTGATCTGAAGCCAGGAGACAGGAGCTTCTTCCAGGTGTCCCATGTAGGCACAGGGGCCCAAGTACTTGAACCATCTTCCACTGCTCTCCCGGGCCATAGCAGAAAGCCAGATTGGAAGTGGAGCAGCCGGGAGTAGAACCAGTGCCCATATGGGATGCCGGTGACCCGGGTCAGGGCTTTAACCTGCTGAGCCACTGCGCTGGCCCCAGTTTTAAAAGTTTTAATAAAAGTTTTAAATTACAATAAATTTAGAATTATAAAAATTTCTGTAACTTTTGTAAAATATTTTAAGAAATCTCCCACACCGGTTTGCTCAAACTGCAGAATGAATGGGAAGTACATGTTTAGGGGTGAATTTGTTGGGTTAGAACATAGTTCAGCTATCCTAGGTAGGTGGAATTGAAAGTAAGTATGTAGAGAAACTACAGTTTGTCATGCCCATGTGATAGGCATGGCTAGGAAGCATGTGGTTCATGAAGGCAGAGGCTTGCTTTACTTTAGTAGTTAAATTTATTTTTTTAAAGATTTATTTATTTATTGGAGTCAGAGTTATACAGATAGAGTAGAAGAGGCAGAGAGAGAGGTCTTCCATCCACTGGTTCACTCTGCAATGGCCAGAGCTGCAGCAATTGGAAGCCAGGAGCCAGGAGCTTCCTCTGGGTCTTCCCATGCAGGTCTGTGATCCCAAGCACTTGGACCATCTTCTACTGCTTTTCCAGGCCATAGCAGAGAACTGGATCGGAAGTAGAGCAGCTGGGACTTGAACTGGCACCCATACGGGATGCTGGGACTGCAGGTGGCGGCTTTACCCGCTACGCCACGGCACCGGCCCCTATTTTGGCCATTAAACAAACTACATTGGAAACATGTCCTTGAGGACTGCCCAAAGACAAGAAAGATTTATTTCAAGGAATTGAATTGATTATTTACAAAGTAACCTTTTTGTGAATCATATTGTATGATTATTGTATTTTCTTATTTATTTACTTATTTATTTTAGTATCATTAGTGTAATGTGCCCATTAAGTTCCAGAGTCTGTTCTTGGAATTGAAGCCATGGCACTGAACAAAAAAATATAAAGCCTCTATTGTTATGGAGCTTGCAGTCTAGTATTTTTTTTTTCTTAAGAATTATTGATTTATTTGAAAGAGTTATAGAGGGAGAGACACAGAGAGATCTTCCATTCCCTGGTTCACTCCCCAAATGGTCATAATGGTTGGGACTGGGCCAGGCCGAAGCCAGGAGCCAGGACCCATGAGATTCTTTGGAGCCTCCCTTGAGTGTGCAAGGGCCCAAGTACCTGGGCCATCATCCCCTGCTTTTTCCAGGCCAGTAGCAGGGAGCTGGATTGGAAGTGAGGCAGTGAGGTTTTGAATCAGCACCCATATGGGATGCCAGCTTCGCAGGCAGTGGCTTAACCCAGTAAGATACAACATCAGCCCAACAGTTTATTATTTTATTAGTTAATAAAAAAAATCTGTGTTCTGTAACAATATCAAGTAGTATTGATTTTATGAAGATTTAGATTAAGCAATAAACACTGCTATGGTTTTGTATGTTTGTAGGATGTTCATAAAACTTATAATTTTTATAGTTTCTATAAATATTTTATTGCATCTTTAACAAATCAGTTAAAAGTGTGTACCCAGATTTTTCCTCCTCCCAATTTGTTGGTAGTGACTTTGCTTTTTATCTCCTTTAGTGTTACATGAACACATCTTTGTTATCCTTTTATCTGGTTCATTATTTTTTTGGTGGAAGTGACATTTTCAGTAATTTTAATGAATGATTTCCAAAGTCATTTGTACTTGGAATAAATTTGATCTACTTTTCTTATTTTATATATACATATGGGACTATGTTGTAGTTGTATGTTGTATGTTAGTTCTTAGGATATTTAACCTCTGAGCATTATCTCATGAAGTAGTTTAAAATTGAATACATTAATATTATAGACCACTGAAAATAAAATATTGCATGTATTATCATTTGAATTGTTATACTTTTTAGATTGCAGTTTGCTGAGTGAATTGTACACCTAGATTTTCACTGGCTATAATAAAGTCTTTAACTTTTGACAAGCTTTAATATTGACATATCTGACAGTTTAAAATTTCAACTTCAGCCTTATTTATTACATAGACACCAGAATCTGCAGCTTTTTTGAGCTAGATTTTTATTTTAAATATTTATTTGTTTATTTGAGAGAGAGAGGGAGAGGCACCCCTGATCTGAAGCAACTAGCGAAGAGCTTCTTTTGGGTCTCCCACGTGGGTTCAGGGGCCCAAGCAGTTGTCTTTCCCCGTCACATTAGTAGGGAGCAGAGGGTGGAGGAGCTGGGACCCAAACCAGAGCCCATATGGGATGGATGGTGGCTCCATAGGCGGAGGCTTAACCTAGTGTGCCGCAGTGCCGGCCCCGTTGAGCTAGTTTTTCAATACAAACAACTATACATAGGCTGTGGGTCTCATGAACTTGCATCAGATTCTGTGTCTGTAGCATATCTAAGCAAACTTGTTGATTGTGTGTACGGTTGAGTTGCATTTTATTTGATAAATACATAAGCAGATGCTAAGCTTTCCCTTTCTGAGAGCAGATAGACTTCTGTCTCACTTCCTCCGCCCTCGGAAGTGAAGCATCTGGTACCCTTATCTGACAGCATCATGAGTGGTGGCTTTACCTGCTGTGCCACAATGCCCAGTCCCTTTTGTGAGTATTTTTAACAGTATCTAATAAAGCTAGTATAAATAGGTGAAATTTGTTCTTTTGCCTCTTGGAAATGTTTAAAACTTTTAAATTGTGAACTTCAGTATTCAGTAGCAGTTTGAAAAATGCAGCTTTACTGTAAATTTTTATCCACGGTTGTCAATATATTGATCATCACACATCACATCGACTTTCACTAAATCTGAATAATAACCAGTTTTTTTATGGTGAAAACATATTTTTAGAATTAGCCGAGTGGACTCAATCTTGGTGATCCCAATTTTGTCGGCAACACCCGAAGCATCACAGTGAGAATGTTGAACATCCGCCACTTTCTCTCCATCAGTCTTGATCAGGGTGTTGACCTTGCCCAGGTCAGTGTCAAAGAGTTTACTCACAGCCTGTGTGATCTGGTGCTTGTGGGCCTTGACATCCACCTCGGGCACAAACGTGTTGTTGCCTGACGTCGTCTTCATGGCAGACTCATTAGTCGGGGAACTTGATGATGGTGGAGTGCTCAAACTTATTTTTCTTAGGGATGCTCTTCCAGGCATATTTGTGCTGGCTTTGGAGGTTTAGTGTCTTTGACCACTGAAACATGGTGATGTGTGGATGTTGTTTTTGCTGTAGTTGTGGACACCTTTTTGTCCTGTTTTCTTGCCCTTCAAGCCTTTGCTTTGGCTTTGAGAGGGAGGGATGGGCAGGAGCTTCCTTCTTCACCTTTGGCACCATCGTGGTACCCTCTTTATTTGTTTGTTTATTTTTAAAGATTTATTTATTTGAGAGGCAGAGTACTGACAGAGAGAGGGAGAGACAGAGAAAGAGGTCTTCCATCTGCTGATTCACTCCCCAAATGGCTGCAACAGTTGGAGCGGGGCCTATCTGAAGCCAGGAGCTTCTTATGGGTTGGTCTCCCATGTGGGTGCAGGGGCCCAAAGACTTGAGCCATCTTCTACTGCTTTCCCAGGCCATAGCAGAGAGCTGGATTGGAAGAGGAACAGCTGGGTTTCGAATTGACGCCCATATGGTGTGCTGGCACTACAGGCATATGTTTAACCTACTATGTCACAGTGCCAGCCCTGAGACCCTGTTCATTAAAAAATGTATGCACATCCTTGTACTCCAGCATTCTCATAAAAGCAGTTCTGTGTTTACTGTCAGATGCCAGATAAGATAATCCTACTTACTTCAGAGGTACAGCTGCCTTTTTTTTTTTTGGGGGGGGGGAGGCAGAGAGAGAGAGAGAATGAGAGAATCTTCCATTCACTGGTTCACTCTCCAAATGGCCACAGTGGCTGGAGGTGGGCCGGCTGATCCAAAATCAGGAGCCAGGAGCTTCTTCTGGGTCTCCCATGTGGGTACAGGGGCTCAAAGACGGACCGTCCTCTGCTGCTTCCCCAGGTGCATTAGCTGGGAGCTGGATTGGAAGTGGAGCAGCTGGGACTCGATCCGGTGCCCATATGGGTTGTTGGCATTGCAGGCTGCATCTTTACCCACTGCGCATGGCTCTGGCCCCAGATGCTTTTCTTGACATCAGTAGACTAGCATCTTTTTTTTTTTTTTTTAAGACTTTTTATTTATTTATTTGAAAGAGTTACACAGAGAGAAGAAAGAGAAGGAGAGGTCTTCCATCCGCTGGTTCACTCCCCAATTGGCTGCAACGGCTAGGAGCCAGGAGCTTCCTTTCGGTCTCCCATGCAGGTTCAGGGGCCTAAGGACTTGGGCCATCCTGTACTGCTTTCCCAGGCAATAGCGGAGAGCTGGATCAAAAGTGGAGCAGCCAGATCTCGAACTGGCGCCCACATGGGATGCCGGCACTGTAGGCAGCAGCCTTAACCGCTACACTACAGCGGAAGCCCCAGACTGGCATCTTTTAAAATGACTTTCTTTCTTTTTTCCACATGCATATTTGAACATATACCATGTATAAAGTATTGATCTTTATCATCAGTATTAACTTTGCCAGGGTTTATTTTGAACCAGCAGTACAGATATAATGTTTTAAAAATATGTATTACCATTAGTTTGTTACCAGGCTAATTTCTTTAAAAAATGAAGGATTTACTTGCCTTTATCTCTGTTGTGCTCAGAATCTACCTTCTTCTCGAGTTTGAATCATGTTCTGCTATCAGTGTATCCTCCTCTTAATTTCCAGATGATACTGAAACATTGAGTACGAAGGGCCATTGTAGGACGTAAACCTTACCTAAGACTGTGTAAAAAATACGAACTATTTCAGAATTATAGCTTGAACACAGCTTTCCTTATAAATGCAACCCTCCTCAATCAATATTAAACTTACCCCAAATCTTTAATATGCTTAGAAATATACTGTTGAAATGGGTAATTCAACTCTTAAAAACTGCAGAACTGCAAGTGGCATTAAGATAGTTCTAGGGGATGGGAAATAATGAAATAATCCAACTGCGATACAGTAAGACACAAACTGATAACCAGGCATCCTGAGATTGCAGTTCTTCCTGAGATAGAGCTGAAATGTTAATCAAAAAGTAGTTTGAGGTCATGGGGGTTAAGGTCCTTCACAGTAGGCTGTCAAATAGTAATCAAAACACAGAACAGGACATTCTGTTGGAAATGCCTTTGGAACTGTGTAAAGTGATAACTTCTGAGGTTTTGCTTTTCATGTTGAGGTTTTAGATTAATTGCCTGCTGACATCAGTGTTGTTCCTGAGTGTTGCAAAGCAGGTAGCCTCACCTTTTCTCCCTTATTTACTTGAATTGTTACTGCAAACATCAATCAGGAAGAGCTCAGAAACGTTGCGTCTGTTCATTTGGAAACATTGGCAACATGGTATTGGCTCAATATAAATGTAATTACAAGCTTATAGATGAAGCATTGGTGCCTTCTTTCATGGTAGTTTTTCCTTTTTTTTTTTTTTTTTAATATTTACCTGAAAGGCAGGTGGAGAACCATCTATTGGTTGACTGCCCAAATGGCTGCAACAGTCAAATCTGGGCCAGACTGAAGCTTAGAGCCAGGGATTCCATCCTGGTCTCCCACAAAAAAGTCAGGAGCTCAAATACTTGGGCCATCCTCTGCTGCCTATCCAAGCCCATTAGCAGAGAGCTGGTTTTGTGCAAAAAAAAATTGATATCCATGCAAACAAGAGGTTTTCAAAAATTTGATGAAAATACATATTATGAAAAAACTATGCACTGATCTCAAAAATTAAGTACCCTGTATAAATTTGCATGAAACATTTGTAAAACCTGAGCATATTCTAGGATCATAAAGAAAACTTTAATCTCTCAGAGTGTGAATACTACAGGTTATATTATTTGATCACCTTGAAGTAAAACCAGAAATTAAACAAAGACTGAGAAAAATACTGGTCATGTAAGGTTTTTAAACTGTACGTTAAAGGGTAAGCATTGCAGTTTTGAACAAGGTAACACAACAGTGAGATTGTTACACATAATAATGTATGAGCACAACTCAGTTATTCATAGCTTGAAGTAATTTTATTATTGAAGGAATGAAAACAAGGAACTCAGAACTCATGTCAATATGTGAGAAAAAAGTCAACTAAAAATTAAGACATTAATTTAAGAAATGAATCAGAAAGTGGGGAATACTAAAAAGTGGATTTTTAAAAATTCTCAGTAGAATGCTAAAGCTAATCATCTAATCAAGGAGTAGGTAAGTGAATATAAATAAAAAACCTAGGACAAGAAGACACGTATGTACAAATTAGCTCCAAGTATTACACAGCAGATCTAGGCTAGTCAGTCAAGGAAAAATCTTTCCAGAATGGACAGTTTTCTAATATGGTATTGATTACAACAAAAATCAGTTTAAAACCAGGTAGGAAGATTTATCACCAAGGAAGAAATGTTTTAAGCCGCCCCCTTCCCCACTACTGCTTTAATGTCTCTTGTTTGCCCATTTCCAGTGATTTTACTGGAATGTACTATCAATTTTAAAAAGCATATTTATTTATTTATCTTTAAAGATTTTTTGTGTTTGAGAGGTAGATTTACAGACAGAAAGAGAAACAGAGAGAGAAGACTCTTCCATCCACTGGTTCACTGCCAAATGGCCACAATGGCCAGAGCTGAGCCCGTCTGAATCCAGGAGCCAGGAGTTTCCTCTGGGTCTCCCCACGTGGGTATAGGGGCCCAAGCACCTGGGCCATCTTCCACTGCTTTCCAAGGCCACAGCAGAGAGCTGGATCAGAAGATCCAGCTGATACATGAACCGACACCCACATGAGATTCCTGCGCCACAGGCAGGGGCTTAGCCCACTGCTCCACAGCGACAGCCCTGAAGAGCGTATTTAGTACATTCAACTTTACTAATGCCCTATTTTCAGCAGCAGCGTGTCTCTTCCCCTTCGTTTTTGCCCCTTTTCCTCTTTCCCTCCCCCTTTCTTCACTCCTTCTGTCCTGTCAGATTTAAAGGAACAGTTCTGAATTGAATTATGCTAGTTCAACTATTCTAGAACCTTAAAAAAAAGAATAAAGCACAGAGTAAAGAACATTGTAGGTTTCTTTATAAAAATACATGCAAAAAATCTAAGTAGCCCAAATAGAATCTAACTGAACTCAGCATTTATTCCTGGTAAAATTTCTAACTGAAATAGGAATAGAATGATAAGTCTGAAGCATGATAAAGTATGTATGGAGTCTAAGCACACATATACCATTACAAAGTGAGTGATCTAAAAGCCAAGGAATGCTGGCTTCTGTAGCAAACCCTTGGAATCTCAGCTTGACGTAATAGTTTATTTCTGGCTTAGGAAAAGCACAGAAGGGGAAGGAGTGGCAGTGGGTATTTAGGTCCACGGTCTTGAAGAGGTGAACCTGACATTGAGATACATGATTCCACCACGTGGCTTCTGTCTGGAGGAAGAAGGGAGAAGATTGAGGAGGGTGGCTTCAGAGTCAGGCTGAGTCAGGCACATCATTTCTGCTCGCATTCCATTGGCTGGGAAACGTGGTCTGTCTCTGTACCGAGGAAGAGGAAATGGGTTTGGTGGTGAGCTCATAGTCTGTCACTTTCCAGCCAGTGTGGTGAGAAGGAGAGTGTGTGAGTTACCACAGGTTTGAGTATTGGCAAAGAAGAAACAAAAATCTAAACCAGAAAGGTCCAAGGAAATCCACAGATCAACTGTGTAGATAGCTTAATAAAGTAAATTAAATGTTTGTTGATGTTAGATATCAGTGATGACCAGTGAAAAGCAGGCTAGGCCGGCATCGCGGCTTACTAGTAGGCTAATCCTCCGCCTAGCGGCACCGGCACACCGGGTTCTAGTCCCGGTCGGGGTGCCGGATTCTGTCCTGGTTGCCCCTCTTCCAGGCCAGCTCTCTGCTGTGGCCAGGGAGTGCAGTGGAGGATGGCCCAGGTGCTTGGGCCCTGCACCCCATGGGAGACCAGGAGAAGCACCTGGCTCCTGCCATCGGATCAGCGCGGTGCACCGGCTGCAGTGCGCCGGCCGTGGCAGCCATTGGAGGGTGAACCAACGGCAAAGGAAGACCTTTCTCTCTCACACTGTCCACTCTGCCTGTCAAAAAAAAAAAAAGAAAAAAAAAAAGAAAAGAAAAGCAGGCTAAATCAAAGTCCCTTACAAGTTTGTGTCTCACTTGCCCTGTGATTTGAGGAATGTTTGGAATTTTCGAGGCAAAAAGCAAAATCAGAAGGGTATTTAACTTTTTGGGTGGTGGAGGAGTCAGAGGTGACCATACACCCCCAGCAGTGCCTGGTTAGGCACGCAGCAGAGTGGAAAGGCTGCAGTGAAACTAATGGGAAAGTCCTGAGAATTTCTAGCAAGGAAGTGGTGGTAAAGGGGAAGGAAGTCTCCAAAGCCTATAATTACTAGCTTAAGGGCTTCTTAAAAAAATCTCACGTATTTTAGTCTGTCATCTATATCCTTTTGTTTTAATGAATATGCCACTGTCAGTGGCAGTGCAGGCACAGAAGAGGAGCTCATGAGGACCCAGGGAGCAGAGAAACTAGGCTGAACTTTCCTTAGACAGCCAGCCCTTTCTGGAGAGCGCTTCCCTGCCCCCAGTGACCTAAAGACCTCCCACTGGGCCCCTTCTCTGAGCGGCCTTTATTGGATCAAGTCTCCACCCTAATCCATCAGCCATTAGCATTAATTCACTAATCGGTCACACAGGACTTCAGGACTTAAATGTCTTATGAGGTTGGGGAGCCAAGTCTATGACAGGTATGTCGGAATCATCTGAGGAGTTTTAAAAAATCTTGGTGTCTAAAAACTAGGTACAATCTGAACCTCTAGGGGTTGACCTTACGGCATCAGCATGCTCTAGAACCACTGTCAGAATAAGGGTGTTCTTTGACATTCCCGGGGCTTCCCTTTTTCTGTTATCCTTACTGGGGATTTTAAATGAAATATGTGAGAGGCTTAGCCTGTACCTAGTGCAGGCCTTGCTCGTGGGCGGAGTTTAGTGGGTGTGGCGATTGTACTTTAATTCCTGTTTAATTGCCACAGTGATCATTGCGTACTGAAACAAATGGGGAAAAAATAAGCAGATGTTCTGGTGCTGAGATCTGGGCTCAAAATAATTACTTTAGCTAATTGCTTAAAATGTGCATTTCTGTCAAGCGTACTTTGCAAAAATTTGAAGCACCTTGCAATAAAGGTACACTAGAGTGAAACTGAAACTAGAGTACATAATACTCAAGTAATGATGGTCTAGTACTGATAAAAAGAAAAATAATCAGAAGTCCTGTCAGCCTCACAGACATGTTATTTGATGATCACCCAAATGAACAGACTCTGGAAATAATATTGAACTGAGTGAAAGGAAACGCCACACCCCGAAAGTGTAGGTGAGGTGGAAATGAAGATGGCAGAGGTGTATACTAGTGCAAAGATTTGTTGTTTCTTTTTGGATAATGAAATTAACCTTTCTAGGCAACTTACAAACACTTAGGAAAGGAAATTAAGGCTCTCTGGTTTAGTACAGTCGGCTGAAGAGAGGATGCAGAATCACTGAGACTTACATAGATGCAGTTCTGAAGCCTGGAAGTTCAAGGCTGGGTGTTTGCTGGTTGTTTACTTCTAGGTCTCTTTCCTTGGCTTGCAAATGGCCACTTTATCCCCCCATGGTTTTTCTGTGTGTACATGTATCCCTGATGTCTCTACACTTTTCCAAATCATTTATTTGATTTGAAAGGAAAAGGACAGAGAGAGATCTTCCACCCACTGTTTCACTTTCCAAATACCTGCAACAACGAGGACTGGGCCAAACCAAAGCCAGGAGCCTGGAACTCAGTCAGTCTCCCATGTGGGTGGAAGGGATCCAAATATTTGAGCCATTACCTGCTACCTCCCAGGGCATACATTAACAGCAAACTGAACTTGGAAGCTGAGTCAGGACTTGAACACAAGCATGCTGATATGGGATGCAGGCATGCACTGTGGCAACTTAACCACTGTGCCAAACATTTACTCCTTTCTCCTTATAAGATCACAGTTCTACTGCATTAGACCCCTATCCTTATGGTCTTATTTATCCTGACTACCTCCTTTAAGGCTGTATCTCCAAATATAATCACATTGCAGAGTTGGGACTGTAACAGATGAATTCGAGGGGAGGAGGACACATAACTCAGTCCATGACAGTATCCTTACATATAGATGGTATATGTGTGGAGGGGCCAAGTAACTTTTTAGATTAGAATAACTAAAATGTTAGCTCTTGAAAAAGTTTAACAAGTCTAGAAGGAACACAAACTAGAAGTTTGAGAAAATATTTGTAGTGCATCATAAGTGGTATATTTATGTCATTGATTCTAGAGAAAAACTGGCAATATAAGTGGGTTTTTCAGAGTGCCTGGCATGCTAAAACTAGCTCAAGAGGAAACAGGAAATCTAAACAGACCTTTAAAAAGTGGCAAAATTGAATTAGTAATCAGAAATCTTGCCATAAAGAAAAACTCAGGCACAGATTACTTCACTGATAAATTTTTACCTAGCATTTAATGAGTTAATAGCAGTAGTCTACACATCCTCCAGAAAATAAAGGAGGCTAGAAACATTTTCCTCTCTCATTCTCTGATGCTGATGTCACCATACTACCACAAGGAAACCACACGGGAAAGTAGAGACCAATAGGCCTCCTGAATATAGATGTACAAATCTCCACAAAATTCTGCCAAATTCAACCCAGCAGTATTTCAAAATGACCAAGAGGGATTGACCGCAGGATTACAAGATTGTTTTAGCAACTCTACAATAAACTTTAATGGAAAGAAACTTCTTCATGCAGGTATCTACAGGACACTCTTAAAAAAAAAAAACCTACAGAGAGTGAACAGCACACTTAGAGGTGAAGCACTGGATACTCTGTAAAATTGGGAGCAAGGAAATATCTACGCTTGCCTTCTTCACTGTTGTCCTGGAGGTTCTGGCCTGTGCAGTCAGCAGGAAAGCGAAATAAAAGGTCTTCAAAGCGAAAAGGAAGAAGCGAAACTGTTTTCATGTATAGATGACATGAGCCTATTAAGGAAAGGAGAGTCTTCAGAAAGGTCATGGACAGTGTGCATTATGAACAAATTGCATGGATTTCAAAAAAGTTTTGCACCAAAATAAACCTTTCAATTCCATTTTCCATGAACTTTTTGAAATACTCTTGTACTTAGGAATTCACACACACAAAAATCTTTTAGAACTAATAAATCACTATTATAGCAAAGTTGCAGGCTTTGTTAAAAGTGTCTGGGAAAAGAAAAATAACTTTTAAAAAGCTTGGTGGGCCAAGCATCCCTGGGTGCTCTGTAGGAAATGAAATGAAAATTGGG
Source organism: Oryctolagus cuniculus (assembly GCF_051225735.1). Classification (NCBI taxonomy): domain Eukaryota; kingdom Metazoa; phylum Chordata; class Mammalia; order Lagomorpha; family Leporidae; genus Oryctolagus; species Oryctolagus cuniculus. The sequence continues at coordinate 83,229,019 of NC_142880.1, forward strand.
ATGGGTGTTAAGGGATTTAATTATTGAGTAGGATTTTGAGGCAGATGGAAGTGATATAGAAGTTATAGTGTAGTTTTTTTTGGTGGGGGGGGGGCTTCTCTGTAATACAAGAATCTGATCCCCTAGTTTGGAGATCTAATCCACAGTTAGTCTGCTAAGATAACTGGTCTATTTGTATTGTTTTTTCTGTTTCAAGTTCCAAATACTCAGGAGTTGGATGCCCTGATACCCCAGTGGCTAATTCAGCAGAAGAGAGACTCCACAAGTCACATTTAACTTTTCGTAATTAACCTTTTTATTTTGAGATAATTGTAGTTCCAGATACATTTATAGAAATAATACAGAGATGTTGTTTGGTCTTTCCTCAGTTTACCCCAGTGATACATCTTGCAAAATTATCAGGATGTGTAGTCTGGCCTTAAGAGGCACAATACAGAACAGTGCCATCACCTAGGAATCCTCACGTTCCACTTTTGTACTTAAGCCCCCCTCCCTCTCTTTTTGGTGTATCTAGTGAAATACAAATGAATACCAAATACAAATGAAAACCAGATACTTTTTGTGTTATTTTATGAGACTCTGGATCTCTCTCTCTCTCTCTGGATCTCTCTCTCTCTTTTAATTTATTTGACAGAGTTGCATACAGTGAGAGAGAGAAACAGAGAGAAAGGTCTTCCTTCTGTTGGTTCATCCCCCAAATGGCCGCCATGGCCGGCGTTCTGTGCCGATCCAAAGCCAGGAACCAGGTGCTTCTTCCTGGTCTCCCATGTGGGTGCAGGGCCCAAGCACTTGGGCCATCCTCCACTGCCTTCCCAGGCCACAGCAGAGAGCTGGACTGGAAGAGGAGCAACCGGGACAGAACCGGCGCCCCAACCGGGACTAGAACCCGGGGTGGCAGCGCCGCAGGTGGAGGATTAGCCTATTGAGCCGCGGCGCCGGCCCCCTAGACTTTGGATCTCTTTTAAACGTTTTGTATTAGTTGACTTCTGACTCTGCTCTGGCCAGGGAAGAGGCAGTGCCAGAGGGTGTTAGAGGACTGGTTCCTTGCTGGTCCCCAGTGATACCACCTTGGGTAAGGGAGGAGAGCCTGGGCCCCCTGACACTGTTGGGCAAGGGTAGGGCTGTTGTGAGTAAGGGTGCTTTTGTGGAATCTAACTATAGTAGAACAGTTATTCCCTAAAGGTTTTACGGTGTGTAGGCTTTGGTGGGTTTGGTTTGGTTTTGTTTTTGTCTGTGTGGGATGGCCTTTCCCAGTTGCTGGCCTCCTTAGCTCCAACTCTGCAATGTTGTGGTAAGAAGAAAGCCAGGGGACTCATCACTGTGTGGTTCTTAGGCACTGAAGCCTCAGCTTTCCACCTTCTCACCATCTTTCAGAAACAGATACTCTCTCTCTCTCTCTCTCTCTCTCTCAAGTACAATATCTTGGGATCTGAAGAAATATTTTGCTCTGTTCTCCATCACATCTGCCTTTGTAGCAAATTTGTTCCAACACCAGATTTAGACTTTACTTATTACATTGGGAAGTTTTTTCTCCAGAACATGCAACTTGGTGAACCGGACAGGCACTCTGTTTTTTCGCACTAACTCAGGCCATTAGGTGTATTGTAATTAGGCTGTCATTCTCCGAGGATGCCATCAGTGACTTCATTGTCTCTTCACACTGGTGACTGTAGCCCTACTTCTGTCAGAGAATTGGTGTCTGGATTTTTAGTGGATATGCAGCACTGATTCTTCTCTGGAGAATTTTTTTTTAACATATTTCGATTTTACATATTTCTTTAAAAAAATGTTAGTGCCTATGATTAATGAATGTCTACCACAGTCAGAAGAGATGTTTATTTGCTAACAGCTGTTTTTTGACTTGAGAAATGTTTGTTTTTTAGGAAATATTTTTTTTGACAGGGAAAGTTAGACAGTGAGAGAGAGAGACAGACAGAAAGGTCTTCCTTTTCCATTGGCTCACCCCCAAAATGGCCACTATGGCCGGCGCGCTGCGCCCATCCAAAGCCAGGAGCCAGGTGCTTCCTCCTGGTCTCCCATGCGGGTGCAGGGCCCAAGGACCTGGGCCATCCTCCACTGCACTCCCGGGCCACAACAGAGAGCTGGACTGGAAGAGGAGCAGCCGGGACTAGAACCTAGAGCCCGTATGAGATGCTGGCGTGGCAGTTGGAGGATTAACCAAGTGAGCCACGGTGCTGGCCGTGAACTACCATTTTAAACTTACTGCTTTTCACTGATATGAGAACAGATGGTTTCTGTAACAGATAATGCACAAAGCATACCACCTTCTTAGTAATTAGAACAAAATCACATTATTGCATGTTGCTTAAGAGGACACATGTTTTTTAAAGGTTTATTTATTTGAAAGTCAGAGTTATATGAGAGAAGGAGAGGCAGAGAGAAAGAGAGGTCTTCCATCCACTGGTTCACTCCCCAAATGGCCACAATGGCCAGAGTTGCACCGATCCAAAGCCAGGAGCTTCCTCCGGGTCTCCCACGTGGATGCAGGGCTGCAAGCACTGGGCCATCTTCTACTGCTTTCCCAGCCCATAGCAGAGAGCTGAATCGGAAGCGGAGCAGCTGGGTCTTGAACCAAGTATCAGCCCCTGAAGACAAATATCTTTAAAGCTCACCTTCAGCCGGCGCCGCGGCTCACTAGGCTAATCCTCCGCCTTGCGGCGCCGGCACACCAGGTTCTAGTCCCGATCGGGACGCCGGATTCTGTCCCGGTTGCCCCTCTTCCAGGCCAGCTCTCTGCTGTACCCAGGGAGTGCAGTGGAGGATGGCCCAAGTGCTTGGGCCCTGCACCCCATGGGAGACCAGGAAAAGTACCTGGCTCCTGCCATCGGATCAGCACTGTGTGCCGGCCGCAGCAGGCCGGCCATGGCGGCCATTGGAGGGTGAACCAACGGCAAAGGAAGACCTTTCTCTCTGTCTCTCTCTCTCACTGTCCACTCTGCCTGTCAAAAAAATTAAAAAAAAAAATAATTAAAAAAAAAAAAAAGCTCACCTTCAGTTCCAGATGCCGTCTGCAGGCTGTGGATGTGGGCCTTTGTGTGTGCAGTCTTCCTGGTGTTAACTAGCTATGCTACTGCTTTCTGGGGAAATGAGTACTGAAACTACCTTTCTTTTTTTCTTTTTAAGATTTTATTTATTTATTTGAGAGGTAGAGTTACAGACAGTGAGAGGCAGAGGGAGAGAGAGAGAGAGAGAGGTCTTCTGTCTGCTAGTTCACTCCCCAAATGGCCGCAGTGGTCGGTGATGCACTGATCTGGAGCCAGGAGCCTGGAGCTTCTTCTGGTCTCCCACACAGGTGCACAGGCCCAAGGAGCCATCTTCTGCTGCTTTCCCAGGCCATAGCAGAGAGCTGGATTGCAAGAGGAGCAGCCGGGTCTAGAACCGGTGCCCATATGGGATGCTGGTGCTGCAGGCAGAGGATTAACCTACTGTGCCACAGCCCCTGAAACTACCTTTTACTTTGGATTTCTCATCTACTCCTGGAATGGTCATATTTAGGGATTAACTTCAAATAATGACACCTCTGTTGCTGCCTCAGTTGGCATTTTCCATTTCCGGTAATGATATTTTTGAGATTTACTTTATTTATTTGAAAGAGAGAGAGAGAGAGAGAAACAGAAGTCTTCCATCACCTTAGCAGGACTGCTCAAACAGCAGGTGCAGTTGTGATTCAGCTCCTCCATCTGCCTAGGACAGAATGCAGTCTCATTAAGGAGAGGAAAGGATTTCTGTATTGGGCACAAGCACAGTAAAGCCAGGCAGATGTTCAGTTTTATTGATAATGAAGTAAACGTAGCTTTCGGCAATGTTGATTGTTTTCTCTATTATTAAATTATAAATCCTTTAAATAATGATAGTAACAATGGTAACAGCATCAGAAGATGAAAACTTACACTTTTTAAATTACTCTAAACCATAAATCCAGGAAAACAAGCTGATATGTATCAGGAATGAGAAAATTGTGCCTGTTAATCCAGTAATTCTTCTGAAATACATACAGGTGTCCTAAGAAAATAATCAGTGTTGTGTAGGAAAGACCGTATGCGTGGAACCGTGGACAGGGTCTGTGATAGACTCTCCAGCAAAATCACGAAGTTGTGTATATCCTGCCTCCACTTTAACTTGCCTATGTTGAAAAACATTAGGGCATAGGTTGAAAATTCTTACAATACGTTAGAAAAAGAGCAGAACTAATTGTGTGTGTGTTTCCAGGCAATGGAAAAGCATACAAGACCGAAGGCAATGGAAAAGCCTACAAGACTGAAATATTTTCTGTGGTTACTGCTATCATTAAGGGCATAGAATTACAGATTACTTTTTATTTAATTGCATTTCTTTTGTTTTCTAGATACCTCAGTGAGGGAGAGGAATAAGATTTTTGTAATTGCTTTTTTATTTATTTTCATTTGTTTTTGAATTCATACATTTTTCCCCCAACTAGAATTATGTAGGTGGATTAAGTGGCAGAGCTGTTGAGGACTGAGCACATGGCGGCCCCTGTCCACCCTGAGGAGGATCCTGGGCACTGGGGTCTCCGGCTTTCTTGGTGTCGGCTGTCCCTTTTAGGATACTAAGGGAATAGACCCTCAGTTCTTGAGAACCTGAGTTCTCAGTGGCCATCAGAGGGGCCTGTGGACTTGACGTTAGACTAACTGATTGAATGACTTTCTTTTCTGTCCAGATTTTTGACCGTCAGACTATTTTAGAATCCATTGTAAGAAGGTCCATTGTTATGGTGGACGACACTGTGACGAGCCCTGGGGAATCACACGTGGGGGAGCTCACTTTGCTCTCTGACATGCCCTCTCCTTCCCGCAGCTGGCCCTGAAGGACCCTGTGCACACGGTGTCACTGCAGCAGTTCATCTACGAGAAGCTCAAGGCCCAGCAGGAGTTACTGGGGGAACAGGGCTTCCAGTCCCTCATGGAGACGGTGGACACAGAGATTGTCACCCAGCTGCAGGAGTTTCTACAGGGATTCTGAGAGCACACTGCGCGTGGCTGCCTCCCCTTTCTTGCTCACGCTGAGTGACACAGCCTGCCAGCTCCATGTGAGAACCTGCTGAGATGAAGAAATGCCCATATATGAAAATAATGAAACGAAGACCACATGGTCTTTTTTTTATGACAAAATATAAAGAATAAGTATAAATCGTGCATAACTAAAATCACAAACCTATTCCTCAGAAGAATTTAATTTTATATTTATGAGGGGCCTGTGTTTGCTAGAGGTACAGTTGGTGACAGTAGCTGCTTCCTTTCCAGCCGAGAGAAGAAGCTGCCTGGTCACCATTTAATCATGCACTCTTAACACTTGAGAAGAGGAAGGTTAATGTCTGCGATGTTTGCCTGCAACCAACATTAGTTACATTTGGCTGCCTTATCCTGCTTTTAAACTAAAGAAACACAAGTTTGAAAAATGACAGAGCTGTTCAGATGGTGCAGTCAGAGAAATGTGTGCATCAGGCAAAAATATGTGGATAGTGACAAATAGACATTACTAAGATTATCTTGCAAGAGAGTGGTTTTCATCCAACATAGAGAACATGTTTTATCCGACAGAAGCTTTTATTTTCAGTCTAGTCATTTGATACAGGAATTAGTAAAGGCATTTTTTCCTCATTTTATCTTCAGCAAATTCATTTAGTCTGTGACTGTGCATAGTAAGGCCCACAGAAGTGAGTGTGTGGTACCGCAGTGCCAGGTGGGAGATCTCTGGCCGTGGCGGCTAGCAGCCCTGTGAGAGCTGAGAACCGCAGCTGCCAGCCCGCCCTTCGCCACGCAGGCCCCACAGGGCTGTGACAGATTGCTCCGTGCTTGCCAGCATCTCAGGTTCCTCGGTGCACAGGTGCACCTTGGAGGACCCTGCAGCCATCCCCAGGGTACCAACACTGACATAACTAGTCTTCCTTAATCCTCCAACACGCAGTACCCAAACAGGGACAAGGAGAACATCAAGCCTTACTTTGTTTTACTTGCCATTTATTGTAAGGAACCTTTAAAGCATTTTTTAGGAAATACTCAAAAGCAAGGTTGGAAAATGTCTTATCTTTCTATAGAAAGTTGGGTACAGTATGTGACTGTGGGACACCACTGCCGCTTTGTAAGCTGTGGAGCCCAAAATGTGTGGGGGATATTTGATGTTTTCAGCAAGAGAAAGAAAATATGGTCCAAATTAAATTTTCCAAAGATATCTCATCTATGATTTGTCTGATTGTTTTTCTTGTTCCTCACCACACACACAAGATTAGTTCCTAAAAATTGCCTAGTGAATTACAAAAGGAAGTTTTCTTTCGTACTCTGGCTTTGGTCCTGTGCCAGTCGGTGGCAAGGCTGCAGTAGCAAACCCTCACCACCCTCCGAATGTCCCTTATTTCAAACACCTTCGTTACTCCTCAGTCCTCAAGGCTGACCTAAGGAGAACGGTTTCTTCCTGTCGACTGTATTAGTTTTCATCTGAAGCACTGTCCTCATTAGTGTTATCAGAAATTCTCATTTTCCAGTTTTCCAGTTATTATAAAATACTCAACCCTTCTCTTTTCTGACAGATTTCATTATGGTGCCATAACAAATATCACTGAAGTAACTAGCTTGCCAAATAAATACAAGGCAAGCTTATCTCACGGGAAGAGTTGGTTCATTTTATACAAACTTGTAGGTTAAAATGGGCTTTGTAAACAACTCAGAAAAATAAATCGTGTATCTTGAATTTTTAAGTGCTCAATTAAGACAAAATATACTTAACTTATTTACAGAATTCTAGTCAGTAACACAACTTTACAGCAAACATACTAAATTTTGGACTGACAGTTCAGCGAGGCCTCTTGTTGAATTGTGGCTCCTGATCCAACCTGGTGATCTCTTCTGTTCCTTAAATATATGCCTTGTTCCAGAGCCTTACTCTGGCCCTCGGACAGAGACCCACGTGGCCACGGGTGCATTTCATTTCATTGTAACTTGGTTCCTCCTCCCTCTCTCTCCTCCCAGCCAGATGAGAGAAGCCACATCATTACATGCTAAAATACTCTTGTGTAGTTTCTCATGGAAAAAAAAAGTCTTCGTTTTAGACCTTTATTTTACCCAGTTCTCTCTTTAGCGAGTAGTTGTTGAGTTCCAGGGTTGTGCCTCAGAGCTGTGTTCATGTGCTGAGGTTAGAACGGGGCACCGGCCCTCGGAAGTTTTACATTTCAGTAGAAACACAAGGTGTGTCAATGAGCTACAGTAAAATGGGGGTTCTGATGGAAGTGCTCACTCAGTGACAGCCTGTGGAGAAGGAGATGGTGTACAAAGAACACGCAGTGCTCACAGGCTCTGTCCAGCGCTTCGGGTCTGCTCCCATCTCTTCTTAAGGTCGCTCCTCAGACCCATCACCGCCACCAACAGCCAAAATGGTGGAGCAGGTGGACTGCAAGTCTGCTTTTCAAGAAGTCTTGGACACTGCAGGAGATAAACGTGTCGTGGGTAAGTTCTCAGCCATGTGGTATAGACCCTGCAAAATGATCAAACCTTTTTTTTTTTTTTTTTTTAAAGAGAACTCTGTGTTGAAAGGCCAACTTACTTCTTAAAGCATCCACGTATGTTCTGGTCACCTAAGTCACACACTTCTTTTCTTTATTTTTTTTTTTTAAGATTTATTGATTTATTTGAAAGTTTCAGAGAGAGAGAAGGAGAGGCAGAGAAAGAGAGAGGTCTTTCTTCCACTGGTTCACTCCCCAGTTGGCCGCAACCGCCAGAGCTGTGCTGATCAGGAGCCAGGAACTTCCAGGTCTTAAAACACAGGTGCAGGGGCATGGGCCATCTTCCACTGCTTTCCCAGGCCATAGCAGAGAGCTGGATCGGAAGTGGAGCAGCTGGGACTTGAACCAACACCTATATGGGATGCCAGCACTACAGGCGGTGGCTTTACCTGCTACACCACAGCGCCGGCCCCAAACCTTTCTTTTATTCCTTCTCTGAAAAGTATTCCAACGTGTTGTTCCTTGAAGTAGAGGTGGTTGACTATTGGGATACAGCTGCAGAATGTGCAGTCAAATGCAGGCCAGCCTTCCAGGTTTTTTTTTTTTTTTTTTTTTTTTTTTTTAAGATTTATTTATTTATTTGAAAGGCAAAGGGAAAGAGGAGGGTTCTTCCATCCGCTGGTTCATTGCCCAAATGACCACAATGGCTGGAGCTGTGCCAATCCAAACCAGGAGCCTGGAGCTTCTTCTGAGTCTCCCATGTGGGTATAGGGGCTCAAGAACTTGGACCATCTTCTGCTTTCCCCAGGCCATTAGCACAGAGGTCGATTGGAAGTAGAGCAGCCGGGACTCGAACCGGCACTCATGGGATGCCAATATTGCAGGCATTAGCTTTACCAGCTATGCCATAGTGACAGCCACCCCAGGTTTTTAAAAAGAGGCAAAAAGTGGGTGAATTTTTTGGAGCTAATAAGCTTGAAGCCACCATTAATGAATTATTCATGTTTTCTGAAAACAACCAGCCTTCAGCTGTTTAAGACTTGCAAATTTTTTTATTTACAAAAAGTAAATATGGAAACTATGCACCCAACTGCCATCTGATTATAAATGACGATAAATATCAAGTCTACCCTTTTTTTAAGAAAAAGTGCCGTACCCAAAACTGTAAAAATTTTTAAAAGGTTTATTTATTTAAAAGGCAGAATTGGAGAGAGAGATCTTCCATCCATTGGTTCATTCCCCAAATGGCCACATCAGCTGGGGCTGGGACAGAGCACAGCCAGGAGCCAGAAGCTTCTGGGTCTCCCACGTGGGTACAGGGCCCAAGCACTTGGTTTCCCAGCCCCATGTACTGTTTCCCCAGGCACATTAGCAAGGACCTGGATCAGAAATGGAGCAGCCAGGACTCAAACCTGTGCCCATATGGGATGCCAGTGTCACTGGTGGCGGCTTTACCTGTTATGCCACAGCACCAGCCCCCAAAACTGTATAATTTGATAGTCATTCAAAAACCGCTGTCGGGGCCAGTGCTGTTTACCAACTGCCTGAAAGATATCTTTTATATGATCCCCATTTGTTATTGGAACTGTATAATTTGATAGTCATTCAAAAACCGCTGTCGGGGCCAGTGCTGTTTACCAACTGCCTGAAAGATACCTTTCATATGATCCCCACTTGTTATTGGATACAAGATCCAGTTCATGTTTTATACATTGCATTTGGCTGGTTAGGTTTCAAATATAGAATAGTTTTTTCATTTTAATGCCATGGCTTTTTTGAAGAAGGCAAGGCGGCTGTCTTGTGGAATGTCCTTATGGTGTCATCCCAAGGACCAGGGCGTAGCCTGAAAGGGGGCCGCCCTCTCGCCTGTCCTGCCCCTGCGTCGGTGGGAACCCAGCGCAAGGTGGCTGATGGGTATCTGGCTGCCCAGCCAGGGTTTCCTGTGTGGCAGAGCAGCTCCCTCACTGCCTTCCACTGAGAATCAGTCTCAACACGAGGGTTTGTAAAGAGAAAAATGCGTCCCTTATTGTGGGATTTTCTGGTTGCTTCCTCAGCCTTTGATTCAGGTATACGTTTTGGGCCACAAGGCGACACTGGTAATGTGTACTTCCTAAGGCGTCTCATCAGGGGGCATACGCTGGCAGGGGGTCTCTGGAGGATGCTACAGTGCTTGAGTAGTGGGCACTATGCCTCTTCATTATATGGGTAAGATTTGGGACATGATAGTCCTAGAAATGTCTAGTGGCTTTTTGTTTTGTCTTCTTTTTCACTGGAGTCAAGGCTCTGTCCCCACTAGCTTGCCTGTTCATTTACAAAAGTTGTGCAGGTTTATTTTAACCTAGAAAAGCAGCGGGACTACGCTATGGAAGAGGGGCACTGAACCCAGTGCCAACTTCATGGACTTGCTGGGGTCTCGGAAGCTCCTTGGTTGTTAAAGCACAACCCTGAGCCGGGGGTCAAAACACCAACATGTTTGTTTCTCTCTCCTCTTTGTATCAACACAGGTTGAACTCACAGGCAGCTGCGTTCTGTCCCAGATACACCCAAGTTAGACAGAACTCGCTGTGCCTTGAAGTGGTGCCAAGCAACTCGTGTGCAGAGCTTGAACTTTTCCACGGCTCCGTGCTGCTTGTTGGAAGCGGAGCTGTGGAGCCGGTGCAGCCGGGCCAGCCACAGCCACAGCCACAGCCACAGCCACAGGTTTGAGTTTCTCTGTTTTCACTCCTGGCCAGTGGAACCCTTGGCCTGGGGGACTCTTCATGGTGCAAGGCACTTGGGAAATATTCAAAACTGAGAGTCGTTGATGATAGTTCCTCTTCGATTCTTTCTCAGCCTCGGAAGTGGAAAGTCTCTGAGTAGCCAAAGCTCCTTAACAAGCCGGAGTTTGCTCTTGATTCCAGCGGCTGCCCGCATCCAAGTCCTCTGGGCCTGTCTGTCGGAATGTACTTAGCGAAGAGTGCTTTGAAGAACTGTCTGGTCCGGGAAGCAAGGCATCGCTGTCTGGTGATCCAAACCCTTTTTCTTTCCAAGTGAAACATTGATTTCCACGCTACTTTAATTTCCCAGTAGGCAAAAAACTTCAGATGCCAGTAACCACTGGACCAGGTCGGAGCGCAGCGAGGCCCGGAGCGGTCCCGTCCACCTGCTGCTCGGCAGATGGCTGTAAAGTGGGAAACAGGCCTTTGGGCTGCAGCTGTGTGGTTGGGTTTTAGCACGAGAAGTTAGAGCAGGAGGGTCTTAAGATGTGACCGTGACAAGACCTGCAAGTGAACTGTTCCTACTTTTTCTCACCAGCTGGAACCTGAGAAAGATCAGAGTCTCGTTTCCACAGGGGCGGGTCTTTTCCGTAGAGCTGTCAGCTACCCCCACAGCGGCTTGGGGTTTTTTCTTTTTTTTTTTTTTAATGAACACTGAGACTTTGGCAGTCATCTAGAAGAGCAAAGCTTTCTGACTGACGGGGAGTTGGAACTCATCCACGTTCACCGGACTCCGAGGTGCGTGGACAGCCAGCCACGGGAGAGAGCCCGTCGGCAGAGCTGGAGGCCATCATTTCTGTTTTGGCCTGACCGGCACACGTCCTGTGCTGTCTCGGGCAGGGAGGTCCGTGCTGGCCGGGGCCCTTCCTTGCCTTTAAGACAGAGAGCACAGAGCGCTGAGGGATGCCGAGCCGGGGGAGCAAATCGGCTGCTTTACTGTAGGGACTGGGTCCAGTCCTCAGGGCAGCCCATGGTCTGGAAATACGGAAGCTCAGCTTACTGAATCGCAGCTAGAAGGCTCCTTCCACCTTTCAAAGGCTCTTTGTAGACTGCACTGTGAAGGAAGAAGGCGGACTTCTTAATTCGTTTACTCTGTCTGACTATTGTCACTCTTTAGTCATGAACTTGCAGAGCAGAGTGGGATTCAGAGAGATGATCTGTTCTGGCCATGTCATTTCCCGGATGAGGAAACCAGGTCACAGGAAGGCGAGGCCCACAGTGCTCGGTCCTTGGCACCTACTCCAATCTGATGGAGAAAGGGAGAGGTCTTCTGTCCTCTGGGTCACTCCCCCAAATGCCTGCAACGTCCAGGACGGGCCAGGTGGAAGCCAGGAGCCAGGAACTCACTGGCTTTTCCATGTGGATGGCAGAACCAAGACTCGTCACCTGCTGCCTCCCGGGCACGTTAGCAGGACGTTGGAGCACAAGCAGAGGTGGGACTCGATCCCATAACCTGCTCCCCTCAATTAGGTAACTTTCTAAAGGAATGTTAATGGCCGCCTAAGTTTACAACACACAATTTCGCGAATCTAAGTTCACCTTCCCGTGTAGTGCAGGTGCCTTACCACTGGCATTCCCAGTTCCTCTCAGCCCTTAGGGAGCTGCTGTCAGGTGACTCACCTGTGTGCTTTGATCTCCCAGATGCTGTTCTCTCTCAGGGCAGCTAGGAATTGTGAGAGTTAAAGATTTGATTTGGGGCTGGCACTGTGGCATAGCAGGTTAATCCTCCACCTGCAGTGCCAGCATCCCATATGGGTGCCGGTTTGAGTCCCAGCTTCTCCACATCTGATCCAGCTTTCTACTATGGCCTGGGAAAGCAGTGGAAGATGGCCCAAGTCCTTGGGACCCTGCATTCGTGTGGGAGGCCCAGAAGAAGCTCCTGGCTCCTGGCTCCTGGCTTCGGATTGGCTCAGCTCTTGCTGTTGTGGTCATCTGGGGAGTGAACCAGCGGATGGAAGACCTTTCTCTCGCTCTCTCTGCCTCTCTGTAACTCTGCCTTTTAAATAAATAAACAAATCTTTAAAAAATCAACTTGACATTTATTTACTTCTTGATGCTCATCCTTGCTTTACGTAGATCCAAGCTTCTGAGCTGTATCATTTTCCTTTTTATCATTTTTTTCTTTTTTTCTTCTTTTTTCTCCATGTCCCCCCATTCACAACACAGAGCAGGCACGAGGTCTGCTCTGCCTCCTCCTCCAGCGTTGTCAGTGTAGGGACGCAGCCTGTGCGTAGCACCAGGAGGCCGTCATTTGCCGCCTGGATTTTTTGCAGGGCAGGTCGGCTGGCAGTGAGTCCCCTCAGTTTTTATTTGTCTGAGAAACTCTTTCTCCTTCACTTTTTAAAAAGACGATGTGTTTTTTGTTAATTTGAAAGACATAAAGAAAAAGAGGAAGAGATCTTCCAATCTGCTGGTTCCTTTCCCAGAAGGCCCCCAGAGTCAGGAACTCCACTTGGGTCTTCCTCGTGGTGGCAGCTGCCCTGTACTTGCCCGTCTCCCACTGCTCTCCACGTGCGTTCGCAGGAAGGAGACTCCCTGGGTACAAAGTCTGGGTTTTTCTTCTTTGAATCCTTTAAATATTTCACTCTACATTTTCTTGCATGATTTCTGATGAGAGGGCCACTCTAATTCTTTTTTTTTTAATGATTTATTTATTTATTTGAAAGGCAGAGTTACAGAGAGAGAAGAGGCAGAGACAGAGAGAGGTCTTCCATCCGCTGGTTCACTCCCCAGATGGCCGCAACGGCTGGAGCTGTGCCGATCCGGAGCCAGGAGCCAGGAGCTTCTTCTGGGTCTCCCATGTGGGTGCAGGGCCCAAGGACTTGGGTCATCTTCTACTGCTTCCCCAGGCCACAGCAGAGAGCTGGGTCAGAAGTGGAGCAGCTGGGACTCGAACCAGCATCCATATGGGATGCTGGCGCTGCAGGCGGCAGCTTAAACTGCTATGCCACAGCGCTGGTCCCCACTATAATTCTTATCCTTTTTCCTCTGTAGGTTAAAAAAATCCATTTTGGCTTTTTTTTTTAAATAAACATTTATTTATACAAGAGGCAGAGCTAGAGAGGGAGAGAGGACTTCCATCTATTGATTCACTCCGCAAATGGCCACAACAGCTGGAACCGGGCCAATACAAAGCCAGGAGCCAGGAGCTTCTTCCGGGTCTCCCACGTGGGTGCAGGGTCCCAAGGACTTGGGCCATTTTCTACCACTTTCCCAGGCCATAGCAGAGAGCTGGATCAGAAGTGGAGCAGCCAGGACTCTAATTGGCACCCATATGGGATGCTGGCAATGCAGGCGGTGGCTTTACCCACTATGCCATTGGCACAGGCCGCTAATTTGGCTTCTTGCAGATAGTTGTCTTTAGGTTTATTTTATGCAGTTTCGGTGTGATATGATCTAAGTGTGGCTTTTTGGCTTACCTTTTTAGGTTTATTTCTGTTAGGGCGTTTCTGTTTCGTGGCGTAGACGTTAGATTCTCTAGAAGTTCTGGCTTGCTTACCTTGCCCGTCTGTTTCTTGCGTGTTCTCTTTCTTCCCTTCCCGTGGGGCCCCCACCCTGTTCAGGAGAGTCATTTCAGTTCCCTGATGAACCTGACATCCGTGGTGCTGCTTTGATCCGACTGTCGTGATTCCCCTGTCGTCGTGAGCTCCCCATGGACTGGATGATGCAATCCGAGACATAATACGGAGAGCGAGGACTGGCGCGGCTCCGGCCAGGTGCTGGGCGGGGCCGCTGGTGGTGGTAGGCAGTGCCAGAGGCCGTGTCTGCCACAGTGGCCTTGTGTTTTGTCGCCCCTCTTGACTTCAGTTTTCTAAGAACTCCTCCTGAGAGGCAGCGGTGTCTGGCAGCCCTTTCCGCCATGGCCACTGTTTGGCTATAGGGTGGGAGTGTTCTCTGATCTCCAGTCTCCCTGGCCAGCGACTTGCACTCGTGGTCCTCCGTGGGCAGCCTTCTTGGTCCTCCCAGGTGCCTCTGGCAGGGGCGAAGGGCTGGGGTGAGGGGAATGTCCCCTCCTGCTTTACCTTCATAAGGTCTGAAGGCGGCCCAGGGCTTCCCTGGGGAGGCCTCTCCCTCAGCTCTGCTCCTGTTGCACCAGCATTCCTCCCCTTCTGCCACCTCCAAGAGGCTTCCCCTGGGACTGTGAACCCCAAAGTGACTCTCCCAGGTCATGGCTGCAGCTCTTCTGCTCTATTAAAGGAGGCTTGGCTGGGATCTGGGTTTGCCTGTCTCTCCCTGCTTCAGGAAGACAGTTTGCCTCAAAAACTCAGTTCTCATGAGTCCAAGGAAAGTCACTGGTTTCATGTGTGTCCAGCTTTTTCTTGGAAGGGTAGGAAGAATGTCTTCCAAGCCCTGTATGTGTTAAAACTGAATCAAGAAACCCACTGCCCGAGACAGACACCCCACGTTGACACTGGCCTCCTGTATCAGGGTGCCTGTTTGAGTCCTGACTGCCCTGCTTCTGATCCAGCTCCTCGCCAGTGCAGCTAACACAGCAGAAAACGGCCCGAGTACTTCGGTGCCTGCCGCCCCCGTGAGGAGACCCAGATAGAGTTCCTGGCTCCTGAGTTTCGCCTTGACCATCCTCAGTTGTTGTGGCCATTTAGGGAGTGAACCAGTGGATGGAAGATTCTCTCCTTCTATCATTCTTTCAAATAAATAAATAGATCTTTTAAAAAAGAAGTCTAATGTCTATCAAAGAGTCTTCCATTATAAAAATAACTTCACATGCACATTAGTAGAAGGAAAATTACTCAAAAGACTTTTTTTCAACTTTTATTTAATAAATATAAATTTCCAAAGTACAGCTTTTGGATTATAGTGGCTTTTCCTCCCATAACCTCCCTCCCACCCGCAACCCTCCCATCTCCCACTCCCTCTTCCATCCCATTTTTCATCAAGATTCATTTTCAATTATCTTTATATACAGAATGTGGGGAGCAATCCGGACTAGACTGTTACTCGAATTAAGACTTATTCTATGCATCTGCTCTCCCACAATATGGCGCTGGGAGAGAAGTAAACAGCTTCCGCACAGCTGCCTCCAGTTCAACCAATTAACTGTAGGACTTGCTCCTGATTGGAGAGCAGCGTACTTGGCGTGTGGGCAGCCGAGTTGGGATTGGCGGAGGAGGACTATAAAGGAGGAGAGAGACGGCATGCACCAGGAACATCTATGGGGAACATCTAAGGGAACCCGTGCAGCCCCCGAGAAGAGCCGGCCGGCGATATGCCGCTCCCCTGCGGAAGTGGGGAATGTGGCCAGGGGGAACTGCCCTTCCACGGAGGTGGAAGGGACAGTAGCCAACCCGGGAAGAACCAGCAGCAAACCCGGGGAGGGCCGAGCAGACGAAAGAACAGCGCAGGGTCCTGTGTTGCTCCTCCACGAAGAGGGGGAGCGACATAATGGTGCCGTGACTCGGATAGGAAACCTAGGACGGATAGCAAACTTAGGAGGGAAGAAACGGGAAGAAACGGGAAGAATTGGGAAAAATACCGGAGAGAGAGACTAGCAAACAGCCTAGGGAAAAGCCGGACGAAAAGGGTGCCGGAAGAAGCTGTTGAAAGCCTAGGCATAGACTCAGATACGGACTACGGGGGGAAGCTGGGAGAAATCTCTAAGGTCGAAAGCGAAAGTGAAAGCTAGAACAAACAGACTCGGACGCGGATTGTGGGGAGAGGCCAGGAGAAATGAGGGAGGAATATCGTTGGAGGAAAGTTTGGGGAAACATACCGGGTAGAGAAAACTGTTAGGGAAATTGAAGCCGCGGGGGGCAGGCCGAGGCGGAAACGGAAGCCACTTTGGGGTTCTCAAGTTAGCCCGGGAATAGGGGGCGAAAAGTTGAAACCAGAAGCTGAAACGTGAGCCAGGTTGGGATCCGTCTGATTAGCCCGGGGAGCAAAGGACGGGAAGCCAAACCGTGGGGCGGAGACGTACGCTGGGTTGAATTCGCCAGGCTAGCCCGGGGAACTTAGATTGAATGCTAGTGGCGGACACGTGAGCTACGCTGTGTTACTCGCGGAAGCCGCCGCGTGCAGAGAAAGCACGGGGCGTGAATAGATAGGGAACGGGGCTGGCGTAGGCCGTGGTTCAGACGCGAAAGGGTTAAGCGTGGAGACCGCGGAGCGCGCGAAGCCGAGCCGCGCAAAGCCGGGAAGCTGCGCAGATGAGAGAGGCGCGCGGGCTGAAGCGGCGCAGAGCCGGGAACCCGCCGGCGGGGCGAGGTGCCGGAAAGCCGCAGGGATAGGAGAAACAGAAGTTTAGAAGTAAAGTGAGAAAAATAGGAATGCTGGAAGATAGAAGTAAAATGGGAGAAATAGGAATGCCCGGAGATAGAGAAATAGAGAAATAAAAAGGCCTCCCTACAACACTGCAATGTGAGAGCTTGGATTCGGTCTGCCTAATCAAGTGAGGCGATGAGCACCTGCGGGCAGCTAGCAGCTTATGCGCCGCAGGTCACCGAAGACAGGCACGAATTAACATCAGTAAGGCTTCCCCACAATACAACAATATTAAGCTTGGATTCGGTCTGCCTGATTTAAGGCGGTAAGCGCCAGCAAAGCTCGACCAGAGTATGAGCTGCAGGTCACCGAAGATAGGCACGAACCAACACTAATAAGTCTCCCCCACAATAAGGCAATGAGAAGGCTTGGATTCGGTTTGCCTGATAGGTCTTGTAAGTCCCCTGCAGGCAGAGCAGAGCATGCGCTGCAGGGCACCGAACACAGGCACGCATCAGCGCCTAAAAACCTCCTCACAACATGGCGAAGAGAGGACCCGGATTCGGTTTGCCTGATAGGACTTGTAAGAGCCTGTGGCAACTCTAGCAAGTAGAGCAGAGTGTGTGCCGCGGGACACCGAAGACAGGCGCGTATCAACGCTAAAAAATAAAAAGAAAGGGGGATCTGTGGGGAGCAATCCGGACTAGACTGTTACTCGAATTAAGACTTATTCTATGCATCTGCTCTCCCACAATATGGCGCTGGGAGAGAAGTAAACAGCTTCCGCACAGCTGCCTCCAGTTCAACCAATTAACTGTAGGACTTGCTCCTGATTGGAGAGCAGCGTACTTGGCGTGTGGGCAGCCGAGTTGGGATTGGCGGAGGAGGACTATAAAGGAGGAGAGAGACGGCATGCACCAGGAACATCTATGGGGAACATCTAAGGGAACCCGTGCAGCCCCCGAGAAGAGCCGGCCGGCGATATGCCGCTCCCCTGCGGAAGTGGGGAATGTGGCCAGGGGGAACTGCCCTTCCACGGAGGTGGAAGGGACAGTAGCCAACCCGGGAAGAACCAGCAGCAAACCCGGGGAGGGCCGAGCAGACGAAAGAACAGCGCAGGGTCCTGTGTTGCTCCTCCACGAAGAGGGGGAGCGACACAGAAGATCAACTTAGGAAATACTAAGTAAAGATTTCAACAGACTGTACTCATACAGACATGTAGAGTACTGTTTGAGTAGTAGTTTTACCATTAATTCACATAGCACAACACATTAAGGACAGAGATCCTACATGGGGAGTAGGTGCACAGTGACACCTGTTGTTGACTTAACAACTGACACTCTTGTTTATGACGTCAGTAATCACCCGAGGCTCTTGTCACGAGCTGCCAAGGCTATGGAAGCCTCTTGAGTTCGCGGACTCCAATCTTATTTAGACAAAGCCACAGTCAAAGTGGAAGTTCTCTCCTCCCTTCAGAGAAAGTTTCAAAAGACTTTTGTTTCTTAAATAACTTAGAAATAGCAGTTGAAAAACATAAAGCAAGAAAAGCCTTCTGAACAAATTACACGGTCAATTGCTTTGTAATAGCATGTGTTCTTTTTCTCATTTTAAAAACAACACGTGCTCATGGGAAAAATTTGAACTTACAATGAGGTATGTGGAAAAAATATAAATTGTCTGCAGTCTTAGAGATAAGCAGTTAGAACCTTGCTGTATCCCTTTTCCGCACGGCAGATGTATACGGCACACCACCCGAACTGGAATGACGCTAGTGTGCTCTTACTGGTATACTGGCCTTTGCCACTGGGTGTCACATTTAGCCATTTTCTCATGTCACTTACATTTTCTTTTTTAACAAAAGGCTTTATTTTTCTTTATTTGAAAAGCATAGTGATAGCCTAGGGGGAGGGGACAGGAGCAGGGTGATTGTGGAGGGGAAGAGAGTGAGATCTTCAAACCACTGGTTCCCTCCCCAAATGTCCACAACAGCCAGACTGGGCCAAGCCAAAGCCAGAGGCCAGGAATTCCATCCAGGTCTCCCAACTGGCGCAGCAGGCTAAGCCACTGGGAGATAGTAAATGACGCCTTAAGTATTGGTGGCAGGGACCCAGGTACTTGCTCATCATTTGCTGTCTCCCAGGTGCATTAGCAGGAAGCTGGACGGGAAGCAGTGGCAGGAACTGATCCCAGGCACTCTGAAATGGGATGCAGGCTTCCCAGTGGCAGCTTCACCTGCTGTGCCACAACACTGGCCCCATTAAATATTCTTTAACAATGTTTTGGCAACTGCATGGAAACTCATTAAAAGGGATGTGTCAAAATTTAACTATTATCCATTTGAACATATATCGTGATGAACATCCTTGTGCATAAATTCTTGTCTGCAGCTCTTAAAATTTCCTAAAAAGTGGGGCCAGCATTGTGGCGTAGCAGGTAAAGCCACTTCCTGCAATGTCAGCATCCCATATGGGTGCTGGTTCATGTCCTGGCTGCTCCACTTCCAATCCAGCCCCCTGCTAATGTGCCTGGGAGAGCAGTGGAAGAAGGGCCAAATGTTTGGCCTCAGTCACCACGTGGGAGACTTCAGAGAAGCTCCTGGCTTTGCGTGGGCCCAGCTCCAGCCACTGTGGCCATTTGGGGAGTGAATCAGAGGACTGGAGAATTTCTCTCTCTCTCCCGCTGCGCTTCTCTATAACTCTGCCTTTCAAATACATAAATCAATCTTTAAAAACAGAAAAAGTAGCCTGAGGGGACTGTGGTCCTGGCTCTTGTCGTCTACAACCTGAGTAATTTTACTTTTTTGAGTTGCTTCAATTTTCTCATTTGTAAAACGGGCACAACAGCTTCCTTTCCGGGTGGCCGTGAAAATTAAAAACCATTCAACTTTCACTGCACAAATGGTACTGAGTGCCCACCCGTGACAGACACTATGCTGGCTGCTAAGAATACACCGAGAAACAAAAGCAGCTGAGACGGCTTTGTTCTGAGCTTCCTGCCTGCCTGTTGAGAAGGACATCCACCAGATAAGCCTGCAAATGAATGCGAAAGTGGACGGGTGACCTGGGGCTCTGGGAGCACCTGCAGGCCACGAGCTCTGGGGGAGGCAGGGGAGGGGACAGCAGCAGGAGGAGGAGGCCGCTGAGCACCTGGTGAGGCCCCTAGGGTTCTGGGCAGAGGAGACAACGCAGAAAAAGGCTTTGGACAGGATGAGGGAGGGAGCGTGAAGGGGCTGACGCACCCCCCGGCTGGAACAGCAAGAGCAGCGGAAGTGTGGTGCCAGCCTGCCTACCTCCCGGTCCTGTGGGCCGAGGTAAGTGCGTCACCATTGCCACCATCGTAAGAACCAGAGGAAACGGAGGCGGAGGGCAAGGGTACAAACACAGGTCAGGGTTTTCCAGGAGGAAATCCCAAGTGCAACGTGCGGGGGACCTGGGTTGGGCGTGGAGTGGGGAGTGTCTACAGGCTGGCCAGTGAGAAGCTGTAATATATCTGGGAGCGGTGGTCAGAGCAGAGAGAAATGAGTGCTGGTGGGAGTGGAAGTTAGTGCAGTCACTGCGGAAAACAGTGTAGAGATTTTCTTTTAAAACTGGAAGTAGACCTGCCATATGACCCAGCAATCCCATTACTGGGTATATACCCAAAAGACAGGAACCCATTGTATCAAAGAGACACCTGCACCACCATGTTTATAGCAGCACTGTTCACAGTAGGCTAAGGTGTCCATCATCAGATGCATAAATAAAGAAAATGTGGAATACACACACACACACTGGAATCTTATAAAAAAGAAAAATTCCATCATTTGCATAAAAATGGTTGGAACTGGAGGCCATGATGTTGGCTGTGATAAGCCGGACACAGAAAGACAAGTGCCATGTGTGCTCCTTTATGTGGGAACTGAAATAAAATTAAGGCAGTAGCGCAGGAGAGAATGGATTAGAGGGAGGCGAATCTTGGGTGTGTGACCTTGGCCAGCGGCTAGCTGCGGTGCTGCAGCCCCAGAGGCTGTAGTGAGTAGGCAGAGGACACGGGTTGAGGGCAGGTGAATGCACAGGGAATTCTAAGCTGGAAAGGAAGTCAAGGGAAGGCAAGCAGGGGGACAGCGCGGGGCTCCAAGACGCTGAAGAAATGGGGAAGGGGGCCGTGCAGCTTGGAGGGGCTGCAGGTGGCGTGGGCCGAGATCCAGACGTGGAGATTCCTGGTCCAAAGTGGGCCAGTCTCCTGAGCTCAGGGCTCAGGGCGTGGCCTTGCAGGAAGAGAGTTCTCTCACTAATTATTCACCCCTCTGGGCCTACTGCCTGCAGGAGGCACTGTGCAAAGCGGAGGGGTGTTGTGTATCTGGACGATGTGCACGTAAAGCGCCCAGCACAGACAGGGTCCCCCTTGGGGAGCGCTTCGGCACGGTGGCGGTGGAAGCTGCAGGTGCTGAGCTATCCCCAGGTCGGTTCAGAACTTCTCCCAGAAACAAGACTTGACTTTAGAGACGAGGAGACGCACATTATACCAGCCTCAGCTTTATAACGAATAGCATTTGCCAAAGTGTCTGGACATGGTTTCAATAACATTTTGTGTTCAAAGTCATTCCTTCGCTGGGACCACATTTCCAAGGTGTAGGCCACATTCTAACCACTGAACTGTCTACCTAGCCAGAAATAGGAGGACACTCAAGGTCATGGGAAAATGGAACAGTTTACTTTGGTGCAAAAGATTTTGAAATCAGTGCATGTTTTTCCCTCATAATCCACATTTTCCATGCATGTTTTAAAGACCTCACATATGTATGGATTTCAAAAATTTTTTGCACAAAAATACACTTATCTTTTAATTCCATTTCCCATGAACTTTTTGAAGTCTCCTTATTCCTCCATCCTTTTTTTTTTCTTTTAAGATCTCTTTGTTTGAAAGACCAAGTGATAGGTAGCGATAGAGAGAGAGGTATCTCCCATCTGCTGGTTCACGACCCAGATGGCCACAATAGGCAGGGCTGGGCCAGGCGGAAGCCAGGAGTCAGGACTTCCATCCTGCTCTCCCACACGGATGGCAGGGACCCGAGTACTTGCGCCACCATCTGCTCTCTTCCCAGGCACATTAGCAGGAATGCTGGACCTGAAGTGGATTTGAACTGGCGCGCCAGTGCGGGCTGCCGGCTACACGAGCAGCGGCTCCACCCCCTGCACCACACGCCAGCCCCTTGTTGCCCCATTCTGCGAAGTGAGAAGTCAAGGTTGTAACAACATCCGGACAGATAGGGTGTTAGTTTCCCAGAGATGCTGCGTCAAAGCACACAAACCGGGCAGCTTGGAACAACAGGAGTGCGTTCCTTTTCACTCCCGGAGGCTGGAAGTCCCAGACGGAGCCAGAGTTGGTTCCTTCTGACGCCTCTCGGGAGGGCCCTTCTCCTCTCCTGCCTTCCGGTGTTTGCTGACGCTCCTGGGCCCTCGGATGCATCACTCGGGTCTCGGCCTGTCATGTCGCCTCTCCCTCTGCACTTCTCTCTCCACAGGGACACCCTACTCCAGCGCGCCCTCACCTTACCCACATCCAGTGCACCACAGGTTGACACTCTGGCGGTGGTGGTCTCATATTGTATTGCCTAATGACCACCTTGGTTTCTGTGGGTAGCACTCCAGGTGTTCACACAATGGCAAAATCGCCTAACAACAGTTTTGGGGGCACATCATCCCATCAGTAAGCAACACATAACTATAATTGCATCTGCGAGGTCCCCCTTTCCATATGAGGGGGTCACAATGATGGGCTTAACAGAACCCAACCAGGGCCAACACCGTGGCACAGTGGGTTAAGCCCCCATCTGCGACACCAGCATCCTACGTGCGTGCCAGTTGGAGTCCTGCCTGCTGCATTTCTAATCCAGCTCCCTGCTAATGCAGCTGGGAAAGCAGCAGAGGATGGCTCAAGTGCTTGGGCTCCTGCACCCATGTGGGAGACCAGGATGGAGTCCTGGCTTCAGCCTGGCCCAGCAGTTGTAACCATTTGAGGAGTGAACCAGTGGATGGGAGATTCTCTCTCTCTCTCTCTCTTTTCCTCTTTCTCTCCCTTCCTCTCCCTCTCCTTCTCCCTCCCTATCTCTTTCCTCTCTGCAACTCTACCTTTCAAATAAATAAGATGAATCTTTCTATATAAATTTTTTAAAAGATTTTATTTATTTATTTGAGGGGCAGAGTTACAGACAGTGAGAGGGAGAGACAGAGAGAGAGGTCTTCTGTCTGCTGGTTCATTCCTCAAATGGCTGCAACGGTCTGTCAGAGCTGCGCCCATCTGAAGCCAGGAGCCAGCAGCTTCTTTTGGTCTCCCACATGGGTGTAGGGACCCAAGGACTTGGGCCATCTTCTACTGCTTTCCCAGGCCACAGCAGAGAGCTGGATTGGAAGAGGAGCAGCTGGAACTAGAATCAGCACCCATATACTGGAGCTGCAAGTGGAGGATTAACCCACTGCACCACAGCACCAGCCCCTCTATACGTTTTAAAAAGACCCCAACCACTTATTTCTCTGTTCACATTTTCCCAGTGATAATACTCTGATTTCTAGGAGCCCCAGTGCGATGGACTGGAATTGCTGGCCTAAAGACCAAACCTCGATCCGACTATACTCAGGAAGGGTGGGACAAGTGTTGCCCTGGACTCGTGGCTGTGTCTCTGCATCGAGGTTGCAGGCAAGTTCCCTGCACCCGGGGCAGACGTTCCAGGCTCGCTTAGTACCTCGCTTCAGTGCGGCTGCCGTGTTGCCCTCTTTTTTTTTTTTTTTCAGATTTATTTTTTATTTATTTGAAAAACAGGGTTACAGAGAGAGGGAGAGAGGTCTTCCCTCTGCTGGTTCACTCCCCAGATGGCCGCAATGGCTGGAGCTGCGCCGATCTGAAGCCAGGAGCCAGGAGCTTCTTCTGAGTCTCCCACACAGGTGCAGGGGCCCAAGGACTGGATGGGAAGAGGAGCAGCCGGGACTAGAACTGGAGCCCAGGCTGGGGCTTTAGGCGCTTCAGGCCAGGGCTTTACCCCACTGTGCCACAGCACTGGCCCCTGTGTTGCCCTATCTTAAAGGTTCTTTGGTGTCCATCTCAATATTCAGTTAATGGCCAGGAGGCCACTGTGAAATGCCTGCACGTCACCACAAGGCACTGCAGTTGCACAGAAAGATGGGATTTTGCTGAGCCCAGGCTGCAGGCCAAATGAATTGCAATAAGCAAAATCCACACGGGCACCATTTCCTTCCATTCACGATGACAATGGAATTCAGGCCACCTGCAGCTGCACTTGAACTCCATTCATGATTCGCCTTGCAGCAAAGGCATTTAATGCGGCTGCCCTTCTGGAAGAAGTGGGCACTCTGGAATTAGGCCAGAGTTGGAGTCCAGACTCCACATCCTGGTTTGTGCATGGTGGTAAGCAGAATGAACCCCTCCCCCCAAAGACGTTCGGGCCACAGTTCCCAGAAACCGAGAAACTCGATTTTATTCAGCCAAAAAGAGACTACAGATCTGGCGAAGAGCCAGCCCCCAAAAGGAGAGTGGGAGGAGCCTGAATCGCCCAGGTGGCCCCACTCTGTTTACCTGGGTCCTTAGAAGCAGCTAGCGGTTCTCAGCTGTGGTTAGGGACCTACCTGACACTGGAGGCTGTGTCCCAGGGACAAAGTGACCACCAGACAAGGAGTGCGGGTGGCCGGGGGAAGCTGAAGAAGCCGGAGTCTGGCCTGGAGCCTCGGGATGAAGGCAGCCTCGCCCTGCCTCGATTTTCCGGCTGTTCGCCTGCAGAACCGTAAGCCAGCGATTTTGTCTTGTGTGGCTTTCTGAGTGTGAGGTTTCTCATCCATAAAAAAGTAATATCATAATCTGCCTTGTGTGGAGTCGCTGAGCTGGTGTGAGGAAGGCCTGCTGTTAATCACTGCGTGAGTTAGTGTTACGGACAGATATGCAAGCCGGGGGTGTAGGGGGCCTGCCAGCAGGTGAGCCGGGCATTGGTTAGCTGGCCCATGTGGAGTGGTGCAGGGGGCGTCTGCACCAGCAGCGTCAGCCACACCTGGGAGCTCATGAGACTGCGAAGCTCAGGCCTGACTTCAACCCGACTAAGTCTCCAACTTTTTTTTTTTTTTTTTTTGAAGATTTATTTATTTATTTACTTGAAAGAGTTACACAGAGAGAGAAGGAGAGAGGCAGAGAGAGAGAGAGAGAGAGGTCTTCCATCCACTGGGTCACTCTCCAGTTGGCTGCAACGGCTGGAGCTGTGCCGATCTGAAGCCAGGAGCTTCTTCCGGGTCTCCCATGCGGGTGCAGGGGCCCAAGGGCTTGGGCCATCTTCTACTGCTTTCCCAGGCCATAGCAGAGAGCTGGATCAGAAGTGGAGCAGCCGGGACTCGAAACGGCGCCCATATGGGATGCCGGTGCTTCAGGCCAGGGCGTTAACCCACTGTGCCACAGCGCTGGCCCCCTGAGTCTCTCATTTTTAAGCAGGTGATAGGTGTGTGCCTTAAAGTTTAAGAAACATGGGGCCAGCGCTGTGGTGTAGCGGGTAAAGCTGCTGCCTGCAGTGCCAGCATCCAGTACAGGCTCTGGTTCGAGTCTCAGCGGCTTCACTTCCAATCCAGTTCCCTGCTATGGCCTGGGGAAAGCAGTGTGCCCAAGTCCTTGGGCCCCTACATCCATGTGGGAGACCCAGAGGAAGCTCCTGGTTCCTGGTTTGTCCTGGCCCAGCCCTGGCCATCGTGGCCATTTGGGGAGTAAACCAGTGATGGAAGACTTTTCTCTGTTTAACTCCGCCTTTCAAACACACAGATAAATCTGAAAAAAAAGAAGAAAAAGAAAAAAAGACAAAGTTTGTGGAACCCTGGCCGAGGCCTCCTCAGCCATCGCAGACGCTGGCGGAACAGCTGCGTGGGCCTTCTACATCTGTGTCTCCATTGTGCCTCGCAGGGATTTCTAATGCACAAGGGCTCGCTAACCACTGGGAAGAGTGCTCAGGAATGCATTTTTAATCTACGACATTCAGATCACGATGATAAAACCTCCCATTAGTACCCCTTTCCCTGAGGAAAAGTGCTCTCTGCCGGCAGTGTTACTGAGGATCATGGGAAGGGGCGCACGTGGCAGAGCGACAGAGACGCTGGCTCCTTGGCGCTCAGCCAACAGCTGCCCATCCGCCTTCATCGTGTGCACCTCATTGGCCTCTTCTCCCACGAGACTCAGGCAGCGCACTTCGCTTCCCAGCAGTCCTCACACAGCTCTGCCTAGGGGCCCTGGCATGAAAAGCCCCTGGCTGTTTTCTCGTGAACAGCAGAGATCCACCTGCTTGCTTGCTTGTTACAATGATCCAAGGACAGACACCAGTTTTTGGAAGGCTTCCTCTGTTCCGGGAGTACCAGCCCCGTCCCTTCCTCCACAGAGAAGGAAAGCCCAGCTGGGTTTGTTAGAGCAGCAGCCCTGCTTCCAGGTGGCCAGGATCCAGAGTCCACTTCCATTCCCTGAACCAAAACCGGATGGGGCAGGGGACGCACTGGAGAGAGCTCCAGGCAGGCTCTGCCCAGGGTGCCCAGATTCAGGTTCTTACACAAGACCGCCAGGGCCGAACAGACACAGGAGGGCCAGGGACAGGAGCGGAATCCAGGCTGGGGAGCTGAGTGTCGACATCAGCTGATAGCAGGCACTGAGGACAGCAGCTGTGGCTGCCTAGGCAGTTGCCACAAACAGCCCTGGAGTATTCCTGGCTCTTGTTTGGCAGGCAGGATGCGCTGTAGGGTTTGGACAAGCTGCCTGCCCTCAGCACTCCCCCCCCCCCCCCCGCCCCCAGAAGCTCAGAATGGGCTGAGACACGCACAAGCAAGAGGGAGCCCAGGGAAGACCCACGTAGCCATCAAAGGCTTGGCAGCTCTGCCCTAACTTCCAGGGCTCACATGCAGGAGAACCACCTGGCTTCTGTCCCTGCGCCTCCTAGGACGGGATGTTCCTAAGGCTGTGCCCAGGGCTCCCAGTGGCACCCAGGCTATGGTGGCCAGGATGGAGCCCTGGGCTGTAGTGCCTGGTGGGCATGCGTGTGCGAGACTCCACCTCCCCTGGCCAGCTTTCCTGGGGCTGGAGGCACAGCTCAGCCTGGATCCCAGGCCTCTGGCTTTCCTAGCTGCCTATCTGTGGCTGATAACTCTGCCCCATCTGACTGGTTGTGAGTGTTCATCTCTCAGATTTATGCAAGTGGAGGAGAGCTTTGCACAGTGAGGACCACACTCTCCAGGTGCTCAGAGCTCTGGAAATGGACCCCAGAGCCTCACAGGCTGTGCCCACAGGGCTATCTTTTTTTTAAATTGTTTTTAAAGATTTTTGATTTATTTGAAAGGCACAGAGAGAGGGAGAGGTCTTTCCATCTGCTGGTTCACTCTCCAAGTGGCTGCAATGGCCAGGGCTGGGACAGGCTGAAGCCAGGAGCTTCTCATGGGTCTTCCACGTGGGTATAGGGGCCCAAGCACTTGGGCCATCCTCTGCTGCTTTCCCAGGCACGTTAGCAGGAAGTTGGATTGGAAGAGGAGCAGCCAGGACTTGAAATGTTTCAGCCACTAAGTCTGTTATTTTGCAGTTTTTAAATTTTTTCTTTTATTTATTTGAAAGGCAGATTCCATTATTCTTCTACAGAAACCTCAGGGTAAATTTGTTAATCCTTGTGTCAATTTTAGCACTGGTCCATGGCTCCTCCACTTTTGATACAACTCTCTGCTAATGCACCTGGGAAAGCAGGAGAAGATGGCCCAAGTGCTTGGGACCCTGCACCCACATGGTAGACCTGGATATACTTCCTGGCTCTTGGTTTCAGCCTGGCCCAGCCTGGCTTTTGTAGCCATTTGGGGAGTGAACCAGCAGATAGAAGATCTCTCTGTTTCTGTCTGTCCCTCCTTTTGTGTCACTCTGTCTTTTGATAAATAAAATAATTTAAAAAAAACCTACTCTTACAATAAAAGAGAAAACTATGCTTGGAATTCCAAATTTTAGTACTAAAATACTTCTAATTCCACTTCCCCACACATTTTTCAAGTACCCTCATGCTAACAACGCCTTTCTCCTAGCAGTGCTTAAAGATTCAATGAATTAATATGTGTAAAGCCCTTGGGGCAGTGTCTGATATTCCATAAGAGTTGGCTATGCTGATTATTATAGTTATGTTTTAGTGAAGCCATGTGGGGAATGAACTAGCGATGGAAGATCTCTCTGTCTCTCCTCCTTCTCTGTAACTCTGACTTTCAAATAAATAAATGAATCTTTGAAAAAAAAATCACCAAATCTCTCACAGATCATTGTCCTACTGGCTGAGGGCACTGAGTTTAAGCATGGGTTGCTGTAGCCAGAGAAAATAGAAAAGCCTTGAGCCATGCACTGGGATAGGGGCAGGGCTGACGGGTAGAGAGGAGGCGACAACTCGTGGAGGTGAGGAGTCAGCGTGCTCCAGGGCTGGCAGTGAGACCATCCACCCGACAGGATGTGGGCAAGAGGGCTGGCCGAGGGTGGAATTATGAGACAGAAGCCCTGTACAAAACGTACGACGGCCGTGTCTCCTGTTTTCACGGGCTGTCGCATCTGTCTTGCAGAGATAAGATTATTTCAATCTCAGCTTCGGTTTCCCTATTAGTAGTGACTCTCGTGAGGATGGGGGGATCCCAGTTCACGCTGGCTCACACAGACAGGACTTTGTTGGCTTCAGGTGCGGGCTGATCTGAGCGCTCTCGCAGAGCTGCAGGGCCCAGTTTCTCCCCATTTCTTCACTGGGTTGTCTACAGCTCCAGGTGGGTGTCATCTTACCTGTGGAAACTGCATCAGGGAAAAGCCAGTGTCTTGTTACCTGCTGCCCCAACAAAAGTCTTACTGCAACTCATTGGCTCTTACTGGGCTGGGGATTCACTCTATCCTGACCCATCCCTGTGGCCCAAAGCCCCTGGTGTTCCATTGGGCTTGATGGGCATGCCTCGCATACCTAGTTCTGGAGCCAGTGACCGAATCATAAGCTTTGGGGGCTGAGCACAGAGGAGGAAACCGTCAAGAGAAAGGCAAACGCTTCCTATGTGGCAAAAGCGACAAAAACACAATGAGAGCAACGTCTTTGCATCGGGCCAACAGAGGAGTCGGTAAAAATGAGAATTGCGCCTGCGGCTCAGGCCCGCACGACTTCCTGTTACACTGGAGAACGAGAGCTGCACTGGTTCTCTTCGGCCTTGGATGGGACTCCCCAGGCTTTGCCAAGGGGCCTCACGCATGCTGCTCATTGCTTGTTCCTTTTCTTTTTGTCCCCAGTGTTTATCTTACTCAAAAGGCAGAGTGACGGGGTCAGGGAGAGAAAGAGAGAAAGAGAAAATTTTAAGAAATCTTCCATCTATAGTTCACTTCCCAAATGCCTGCAACAGCTACAGCTGGGCCAGGCCCAAGCCAGGAGCCTGGAACTCTGAGTGTCCCATGTGGTAGAGGGGCCCAAGCCCTGGAGCCATCACCACTGCCTCCAGGACGCGTCAGCAGGGAGCTGGATCGGTAGCAGGTGCACCTCGGTCTCCTGGCTGTCGGCTGCGGGACGTGGGCCTCCCAGGCGGGAACTTGGCCTACTATGCCCCAACACCTGCTGCTTGTTTGCTGGCTTCTAACCGCCTCTCCTTCTTTTATTCAGAGCAGATCTTAAAGCACAGCATGCCAGCTTTGCTCTCCTCCTTGACGTCAGGTAACATGCGCACCTCTCGCTTGGTCCTTTGGTGTTGGATCTGTCAATGTTCCGCCTCCATCTCCCCAGACAGTGTTGTCGGCACCGCCTCGTGCCCATTCCCAGTCCAGCACGTCTGGACTTGGTGGTTGACAGTGGACAGCCATTGAGTATTTCAGTACAAGAGGGATGCCCTCCTCTTCTTGGCACCGCTCACGGAGCATGCGCTAAATATCAAGCCCTACACACATATACTTCCCTTTACTTCTGCCGAGGCCAAGGCAACTTCGGCTGGCTGACCAGGTCACAGCAGAAAGTCTGTCTCAGCAAGGCGTGAGAAGGACAGCTGTGGTCCTCTTGGTGGTTTTAGGTTTGTTGGGAACTGCACTCTGCTTAAGAAAGCCGGAGCTTCCTGGTGGTCCCGCTAGTGATTGCTGTATTCCTAATTTTAGGGAAAAACACTTAGTCTCATAATCCCCAAAATGTCCATCGCTTTGTAGAATTTTAATCAAGCAGAATGCTAGTGTAGGAGAAAGGGTTAATGTTTTATGCAAGGATGAGCTATTTGTGGAAAAGAATTAAAAGGCAACAGGCTCCCTGGTATATACTTCCCACTAAAATAAAGACAAATGTTATTCAAGCTTTAATTCAAAATGTGCTACAAATACAGCAATGGTTGGGATGTCAAAACTGTAGAACAGATCTAAGAGAGCCTTTAGATAAGTACAATAAAGAAATTAAAGCTACAGAAATAACAAAGAGGGGATGCCTTTTAAAAAGGGCCTGCTTTGAACTTGGGGCTTCTAGTAAAGACTAGATTAGAAAGGGACTGTTCTAGCTTGTGTAGCCGATTTCTGCATAGCTTCACAGCGCTCCAGGCCTTGGCTTGTGTGGGCAGCCCGTTCTCTCGCACCTGTCTTGATTGTTACCCATGCCCTGAATATGCCCTTGAAAATCAAAGAAATTATAATTAGAAAAAAATGGACAACAGGCTTGTTATTGTGAGAAAAAAGAATCATTATTTGACTTATGATAGAAAAATGCAGTCTGGTGCCTGAGAGCCAGAGCCACGCCATCAGCCCTGCTGTGAGCACCTCTCATTTCTCCCCACACCAACACCTCTCACACCTTGGGGCCCTGGATGGCTGGAGCTGGTCTCTGGCATATTTCTATTTATTTGAAGGGTTGTTGGTGGGGGGCGGGGGCAGCTTGGGCTGTGGTCTGGTTTACTCCCTAAATGCCCGCCGCAGTCAAGGCAGACCAGGCTGAAGCCAAGGCTTTGGAACTCCATCCAGGTCTTCCCCGAGTGTGGCAGGAACCCAAGAACTGGGGTATCACCTTTTGCCTTTCAGGTACATTAGCAGGAACCTGGATTGGAACCATGGAGTAGCCCAGATTTGAACCAGGTACTCTGACATGGGATGCTGATGTCCACAGTGTTGGTGTAGCCCACTGCACCTCAGCACTTAGCCCTATTTTATTAAAAAAAAATTGTATTGTTTCACTACCCAAATGCCCACCACGGCCAGGGCTGGGTCAGGCTGGAGCCAAGAGCCTAGAACTCCAGGTCTCCCACGTGGGTGACAGGGGCCAAGCATTTGGGCCATCATGTGCTGCCTTCTGGGTGCGTTAGTAGAAGCTAGACTGGAAGCACAGGCAGGATTTGATCCCATGTGGGGGTCCCCAGTAACACCTTCATCACTGTACCAGATGCCTCCAAATGTACCCAGCGTTGCGTGGCCATGGCGATCCTGCAAGGGGAGAATCTCCCTTTAAATGGCAGCTCCACCTCCTCCTGCAGGAATCTCTAAAGGCACAGGACGTACAGAAAACCAAGCGTCCAGCTGCCTTGCTGCAGCACACGACATGGCCGCTGGCGTGGCGCCAGCTCCCTCTGCTCCCTTGGCAGCCCTGAGCCGGGAGTTCGTCTTTCTCAAGCTCTTTGGCACTGAGGCTGAGGAAGGCTCGAGGTTAAAACAACAGGGTGGAGGAAATGATGCCGTTCCCTCTCGCATCAGTGGCTTCCCCTCCTTGCCTCTTGCGCTCCCAGCGTGGAAGGATCTGCCCGCCTGCCTTTCCTGCCTCCCTCTCCGCTGACAGTTCTGTCACCCTGGGTTTCCGTCTGCTCCCCATCTCCACATGCTGACCTCCCTTCCTCTCCTGGGCCCTCTCCCTCTTGCCCTTGTTTGCCCACACCCTGCTTCCTGCGTCCTGCGCAATTCACCCTGTTTGTCTCCCAGGCTCTACTGAGCAGCCTTAACTTGCCGCCTTCTCTTGTTTTCTTGAGTTCTTAACCTTGCATCTGCTCTGACTGACTTCCTCTCCCAGCCACGCCCCCTTCTGCTTATCTAGCCTGGGCCCGCTTTCATTTCTGCCACGGACAGCCGGCTGTGCACCTGAGCTGTGTGCCTGCTTTTGGTTCTCGGGCTTATTTTGCCTTTGTGACTTTTTGTGTTCGAAACCCAGCTCTGCCACCTGCTAAGTGTGTGGTTCCAGCGGTTACTTTACCTCTGCACACCAGAGCAGGAGGGTACCCGTCCTGCCTCATAGGATTCCATCGCAGATGAGATGAGCTACTGAATATATGGCAAGTGTTTAGCACACGCCCGACACCTGGAGAATGTCAGTGCTTATGGCTCTGCTGTTGGTGGTATGGCAGTCCTGACACCTGGACTCACAAGAGTTCCTCAGTAGTAGCAATCACAGAGTCAGCTTCATGGTGAGGGACAAATGCAGGTTTGAGAGTGACTGGGGAAAGACAATGCATGTGTCCATGCCAGCTTCATTTACCCTGACTCATCCTTTTTGAAGAGTTAGGAGGAAAGTTGCCTGACCTTCCAAGGGGAAGGGGAAGACATTATTCTACTTGCCAAATAAACAGTACAATAAAGAATCGAAATGGTCTGGGGAAGCATGGCCTTGGTACGGATTTCTTTTAAAATATAATGAAGTGAAAACCAACACTGGATTTCCTCTTTTGAAAAATGTCTATTGAGGTCCTTGGCCCATCTCTTAAGTGGGTTGTTGGTTTTGTTTTTGTGGAGTTTCTTGATCTCTTTGTAGATTCTGGTTATTAACCCTTTGTCTGTTGCATAGTTTGCAAATATTTTTTCCCATTCTGTCGGTTGTCTTTTCACTCTCCTCACTGTTTCTTTTGCAGTACAGAAACTTCTCAATTTGATACAATCCCAATAGTTGATTTTGGAAAAGGACCTCAATAGACATTTTTCAAAAGAGGAAATCCAAATGGCCAACAGGCACATGAAAAAATGTTCAAGGTCATTAGCAATCAGGGAAATGCAAATCAAAACCACAATGAGGTTTCACCTCACCCCGGTTAGAATGGCTCACATGCAGAAATCTACCAACAACAGATGCTGACGAGGATGTGGGGAAAAAGGGACACTAACCCACTGTTGGTGGGAATGCAAACTGGTCAAGCCACTATGGAAGTCAGTCTGGAGATTCCTCAGAAACCTGAAGATAACCCTACCGTTCGACCCAGCCATCCCACTCCTTGGAATTTACCCAAAGGAATTTAAATTGGCAAACAAAAAAGAGGTCTGCACCCTAATGTTTATTGCAGCTCAATTCACAATAGCTAAGACCTGGAACCAACCTAAATGCCCATCAACGATAGACTGGATAAAGAAATTATGGGATATGTACTCTTTAGAATACTATACCGCAGTAAGAAACAACGAAATCCAGTCATTTGCAACAAAATGGAGGAATCTGGAACACATCATGCTGAGTGAAATAAGCCAGTCCCAAAGGGACAAATACCATATGTTCTCCCTGATCGGTGACGACTGACTGAACACCAAGAGGGAAACCTGTTGGAGTGAGGTGGACACTATGGGAAATGGTGGCTTGATCAGCATAGCCCTGACTGTTAATGAACAACTAAATACATTATCCCTCTTAGTAGTTTTTTTTAATCTGTTCTACTTAATATGACTGGTTTAGATCTGTAATTGATGCACAGTTATTCTTAAGTGTTGAAAATTAACTGAAATGTGATCCCTGTTGAACATGGTGGTGGGAATGGGAGAGGGAAGAGATGTATAATTTGGGACATGCTCAGGCTGACTTGCCCCAAGTGGTGGATTTGGAAGCATACCAGGGGATTCCAATTCAATCCCATCGAGGTGGCATGTACCAATGCCATCTCACTGTTCCAGGTGATCAGTTTCAGTTCACAGTTGGTCATGGTGAAGGGACTGGGAGTCAAAGGGAGCACATAGACAAGTCTAGTACCTGCTAACGCTAACTGATGGAGTAAATAAAGGGGAGAGTGATCCAACATGGGAAGTGAGAATCTCAGCAGACTCATAGAATGGCAGATGTCCTAAATAGCACTCTGGCCTCAGAATCAGCCCTAAAGGCATTCGGAGCTGGCTGAAAAGCTCATGGGAGTATTTCAGGCATGGAAAGCCAAGACACTCTGGCAAAAGATCTCTGCGAGTGAGATCCCAATGGAAAGAACAGGCCATCAAAGAAGGAGGTACCTTTCTCTGAAGGGAGGAGAGAACCTCCACTTTGACTATGAGCTTGTCTAAACAAGATAAGAATCGGAGAACTCAGAGGGCTTCCATAGACTTGGAAACTCATGACTGGAGCATAGGGAGATTACTGATGCCATAGACAGGAGTGTCAATTGGTAAAGTCAACAACAGGAGTCACTGTGCACTTACTCCTCATGTAGGATCTCTATCCTTAATGTGCTGTACATTGAGATTTAATGCTATAACGAGTACTCAAACAATATATTTCACTTTGTGTTTCTATGGGGGTGCAAACTGTTGAAATCCTTACTTAATGCATACTAAACTGATCCTCTGTAAAAAAAAAAAAAAAAGAAAAAGAAATTATCAATTCCCAACTTGACTCTCACTGGGATTAAACATGACAATAGGTCTGCTCTGATTTCATCATCATTTTAAAAAATCATCTATTATTTTTCACTTTATGTTTCTGTGTGAGAGCAAACTGTTGAAATCCATACTTAATGTATACTAAGCTGATCTTCTGTATATTAAGATAATCGAAAATGAATCTTGATGTGAATGGAAGGGGAGAGGGAGTGGGAAAGGGGAGGGTTGTGGGTGGGAGGGACGGTATGGGGGGAAAACCATTGTAATCCATAAGTCGTACTTTGGAAATTTATATGCATTAAATAAAAGTTAAAAAAAAAAAAAAAAAAAAAAAAAAAGAAAACCAACACTGCTCAGTGGCACTGGCTCTCCATCTGTTTTGTTCCCCTTCGATGCTCCATCAAGATTCCGAAATGCACTTTGGATTTTCACAACATCTGGGACCAGCCAAGCACATATTGAGGCGTTGACATTGTAATCTGTGTTTCTTGCTGCTTAGTTATGTTTGCTGACTGTGCACTGACTTCTGAAGATGAGGCCAGCCGGTGTGTTTCATTCAGCCAGCATCCGCAGTTCAGAGTAACTTGAGCATCCTTTGGGTCCACACACACATGTGTATATAATACATACATGATACACATGTGTGTATGCACAAATACACAGAGGCACTTCGAAAAGCTCACGAAAAGGTAGAATTAAAGGATGAGTTTATTTTTTGGTACAAAAATTTTGAAATCCCAGGCCGGTGTTTGGTGCAACGGTTAAGACACTAATTGGGATACCTGCATCTTATATCAGAGTACCTGGGTTCAAGTCCAGGCTCAACCCCCCAGTTCTAGCTTCTGGCTAACGTACAACCTGGGAGGTAGCAGGTGCTGACTTGAGTTTTTGCCACCCATCTAGAAGACCTGGATTGAGTTTCTGCCTCCTGACTTTGACCTGGTCCAGCCCCAGTTGTTGTAGGAATTTGGGGAGTAAACTAGCAGATGGAAGATCTCTCCCTGTTTATCTCTGTCTTTCTGCCTTTCAAATAAAATGAAAATAAAAAAAATTGAAATTCATGCATAATTTTTTTCATAATATGCATTTTCAGGAATTTTTTGAAGATCCCTCATATGCATAGATTTCAAAATGTTTTTAACCAAAATAAACTGTTCATTGTCTTGCCTACAAACCTTTTGAAGTACACTATTATAAATACATACATAATCACATACTCACATATATTCTCTCTATCTTTTTTTTTTAAAGATTTATTTATTTATTTGAAAGTCAGAGTTACACAGAGAGAGGAGAGGCAGAGAGAGAGGTCTTCCATCGATGGTTCACTCAACAGATGGTTGCAACGGCCGGAACTACGCCGATCCGAAACCAGGAGCCAGGAGCTTCTTCTGGGTCTCCCACGCAGGTGCAGGGCCTAAGGACTTGGGCTATCTTCCACTGCTTTCCCAGGCCATAGCAGAGAGCTGGATCAGAAGAGGAGCAGCGGGGACTAGAACCGACGCCCATATGGGATGCCGGCGCTTCAGGCCAGGGCGTTAACCCACTGCACCACAGCACCAGCCCCCTCTCTATCTTTTATAAAGAACCAATGAGGACCATAGTGAATATACAACTATAATACTGATAATTTGGTAACATTCTATCCTGATCAATTTTTTTGTATTCTTAACTATTTCTTAGGAATATAATGCTTGGTGGGTGGATGTTCTGTCAGTTGAGGCCCTCCAAGAAGCAGATACCAAGAGAAGATGGACTGTGCAGGGGTCATGAGGATATGCCCCTGAGCTGCATTAGAGGGGAGGGCAGGGGCAGGCAGGTGAGCTGAAGCAAGCCTGACCCCTGCAGAGGGAGAGAGAAGGAGGGACTGGCAGGGAGGGTGGATCTGAGAAGGTCTTACCCAAGCTCACGGGCAGTCCACATCTGAACAAACTTTGCCCATGAGACAGCTCTGGTTGGGGACAAGAATGGTCTGGCTCTGGTGTCCCTGCCATGTTGGTCATTGGCTGGGGGCAGCAGGGGGCAGCGTGGCCCTGGCATGAGCACCATGGGCGACCCACAGACTGGCAGCTGGAGACTTCCCATCAACTATACAAGCCCCATGGGAGAGTCTGCGGAGGGAGATTGAGTGGCGTAGCTCCACCAGAGGCAGGCCATGGGTTGTAATTTTTTAAAGATTTATTTTCTATTTGAAAGGGGGAGAGAGAGAGAGAGAGAGAGAGAGAAACCTTTGATCTGCTGGTCCAATCACCAAATGGTCACAATAGCAAGGGGTGGGCCAAGCTGAAGCCACAAAAAATTAGACCCTTTCTCTCAAAAAGTTATCCTAGACTAATAATGAGTGTCTATGGAGCATATGGCATCAAATCACAGATGAAATCCTCTGAATTTTATCTCACAATTCAAAATTATAAAGCATGTGATGAAACAACTCACTGTGACTGAGTTAGCATCAGCACGCTGCAGTTGCATTAGGCCTCCTAGGACTTCTACTACTAGAACAACTTGACAGAGGTGGTGAGCTATATTACTTAAGAATGATTAAGAGCCGGCGCCGCGGCTCACTGGGCTAATCCTCCGCCTTGTGGCGCCGGCACCCCGGGTTCTAGTCCTGGTCAGGGCGCCGGATTCTGTCCCGGTTGCCCCTCTTCCAGTCCAGCTCTCTGCTGTGGCCCAGGGAGTGCAGTGGAGGATGGCCCAAGTGCTTGGGCCCTGCACCCCATGGGAGACCAGGAGAAGCACCTGGCTCCTGCCATCAGATCAGCGCGGTGCGCTGGCCGCGGCGGCCATTGGAGGGTGAACCAACGGCAAAGGAAGACCTTTCTCTCTGTCTCTCTCTCTCACTGTCCACTCTACCTGTTAAAAAAAAAAAAAAAAAGAATTATACAATCCTCCATACTTAGCAGAAGCACCCAGTCTCAGTTTAGCTTTTTACATACTTATACATATTAAATTTTATATGTAAAATTTGGTGTCCACTATTCATGTCTAATTCCACTTACCTATTAAAGTTTATAATACGTTGTTAAGTGAAACAAAGAAGGATTCTGAACAACATGATCTGATTTTGTCTTAAAAAATACCTAGAGATGTATAGAAAAAAGACCAGGTGCACACCACAAAGTGAGCAGAGAATGGTTGGGTTGTAGGTGTGTGAGTCTGCTTGGGTTGCCATAACAAAATATCACAGGCCAGGTGGCTTCCACAACAGAAATTTAGTAATTCATTTTTCATCATAGTTTTGGAGGCCGGAAGTCCAAAATCAAAATACTGTCAGGACTGGTTTCTGGCGAGGCCTTTCTTCTTGGCTCGTAGCCACTTTCTCAGTGGGCCATCACCTGACCATTTATGTGTGCATACGGAGAGAGTGAGAGTGAGAGCAGGAGAGTGAGCGAGTGAGCGAGTGAGTGAGTGAGCCGTTCGGTCTGTCTTCCTCTTACAAGGACAGCAGTCCTGTTGCATTAGTGCCCTTATGGCTCATTTCAATTCTTACCTCTTTAAAGGCCTTTTCTGAAATTTTCTTGCAGTGGGGGTTATCGTTTCCACTTAGGAATTTGGAGGGGACACAATTTAGTACATAACAATGGGCTTTTATTTTTCTCTTCGTGTGTTTTTCTGTATCATGGCTATAATGAATGTGTATTGTTATTGAAGTTAGGAAAGACAAGGTTACTTTTGTTGTTGTTTAAATGCTCTTGTCCACATTGAGCAAAACCAAGTACATGGACCCTTTAGCAAAATCTGTCTTAATAAAGCCTGTGGGTCTGTTCGTATTTCTTGTGAGTATGTTCAGAACCCCTCCCTCAGGGTTCCAAGGAGGGAACAATCACCAGGGACTAGGAATGGGAAGGGAATCTGTGGAGCCCAGGGGTGGGCTTAGGAGGATTTCATGTGTCTTGCAATGCCCACCCTGAAGGGCACTTGATCTTGTGTTTTTGCCCTTTTCTTTTATTATAGATCCTGTGAGATCTAGTTCCAAGTCTGGATTCAGAGAAGGCAGTGGCAAATGTAGTTGATCTACAAGGACCTAGAGGGGCTCACCCCTCACCAAGAGCTGAAGATAACGGTTGGGGAATTCTGAACCATACTTAAAGCATGGTGATATTGGCAGTTTTCTATTTGAGCTTCCTCCTTGCCTCCTAGGAAATTGTAAGTTCCCGACTTACACTGGGAACAGGGGGTCGGATGAACAGGAAAATGCTTGCAGGCCCATCCCAGCATGGTGAGATGGTGAACTTTGGAGCTGGACTGCTTGGAATTGAGTCCCAGCTCTTGTGTTTGCTGGCTGAGTGACCTGGGACAAGTTATTAATCTCTCTCTCAGTGCCTCAGATTCTTCTCTAAGAGGAAGACAGAATTTGTCCTGTGTCCTGCAGTAGTTGTATGAATTAAATGAATTAGTACTAATTAGTAGTGGCTAATAGGGCATAAGCATCATATAAATGTGATTTGATAAATAAATAATTATGGGCACTGATAACCTCTTACCCAGTAAGGTTAGGACCCCCAGAGGGCAGGTTTTCTGTCCAACTCTCATCTCAGGGATCTGTGACTATTGTTAAGTAGAACCCAGAGCTGTTCCCTGTGCTGCATCAAGCTCCTGAGGCAGGAGGTCACAGATGGGGGACACTGGGAGTTGTAGTCCATCCCTCGGTTTGGTCCATGGATAAACTGAGGCCCCGGGGACTGGCGTCACTTGCTCAGCCAGGTGAAGGCAGAGCCACAGCCAGAGTTGGGAGCTGGATTTGAAGTAGAGCAGCTGGGACTCGAACTGGCGCCCATATGGGACGCAGGCACTGTAGATGGTGGCCTAACCCACTGTGCCACAGGACTGGTCCTGTATGAATATTTTTATAACCAAAAAGGCTGTTTCCTGGATATTTTTCCCATTTTCAATGCCAGCAGCACTGTATAGTATACCATTCTCCCCCTTATCAACACTGAGTGTCTTAACAGCTTTTACTCACAAACAAGTGTGCTTGTCCAAGGAAAGTGTTCATTAAAGTGATGACAGATCAGCTCTGAGTGTTGTACGGAATGAGTTTTCCAGGTTGGAAATTTCCCCCTTTTCATTTTACACTCAACTAGTGAAACCTATAAGCACGGTGGCATTTATTTACACAATAGTGCTTTGCCTAATGGGTATTCCATGCTAACTTACCGATCTGATTTTGTATCCTGTAAGATACTGAACTAGAGTAGGAGGGTTCCCTACAGTACACAGGGGAAGTGTAAGAGAGGTGATCCAAGGGGAGGTGAGCAGAGAAGAGAGGCTATCGTGGCCCCCAGATGGGAGCAACAGCTCCCCAAGGGACAGGGCCACAACTCGCTCCACAGGTGCCATGGGCTGTCCACATCCGTTCCTGACCTCCGAACCTGAAGCTCCTCACTCTCCCCTCCCTCGGCCCCAGCCTCCCTTCTAACTCAGCTTCCTCTCTGTCCCCTTCTACGCCCAGGTAGGAGTTGTGCTACCACCTGTGCTCGCTTACTGGGCAAGGTGTGCAGCCCAGTCCTCAGCCTTGCAGGAGACTCAGCGAGTAACCGCGTGTGGGTGCTGCCTTCCCGGAGTCTGCAGTCTGATGGGAGAGAGAGGACGTGTCTGGGAGGCGGACCGTGAGCAGTGCTGTAAGGAGGCCGGAGCCAAGGCGCTCGGCAGGTTGCTGCTGGGTAAGGTCTTGGAAGACTTCCTTGAAATGGCATCTAGACGGGAGCATGAGGGCTGCTGGACACCGGATCTGACGCTATCCTCTAGTCTTCCAGGACCCTCAAAGCCCTCCAGATCCTTATTGGCTCAGTTACCAACGCAGGTTCCCCAGAGAGCCGGCAGGGGCCGTGGAAGGGGTCCAACAACTCATCCAATGTGATTACCTCTCAGTTTCGGAGGGGTTTTTCACATTCCTTTATTTTAATGGAGTGAAACAAATATTTACAAAAGTGAGTCTGTCTGACCTGAGTGGGCAGTACGAGGGCCACAGTGTGGTGCTCCAGTGTGTGGGAGAAGGCGGCTGTCCGGACCGGCCCCGGCCTGAGCTTGTACTTTATTGGCCATTGCCCGTGCTGGACCCATGGGTTAGTATTTCAGCCGCTGTCCCTGGGAGAGGGAACTCTGGCATTTCTTGTAACGAGAGTGCAGGTGCAATCTGTGATGTTAGGTGACCAGGGCCAATCATGCAGCCTCATCAAGAAACAGCAGTGCTTGGCTGTGTCCAAAGTGTATTGAAATAGGAGCATTTAAAACGTTACCTCTTTAGTTGTCTTCTTAGCCTAGTCCTCCTGCATGCCAACCCCAGCCTCCTCGATCATTCCTCTTTCTTTAATTGCGGAGCTCAGTTAGCCCAGGTATCATGGAGTTGATCCTTTCATAGTTTCCACCTCATTTACCAGGCTGGCTGGATATTACAGAGAGAGGTGGCATTTCACAGGATGCAGTGTCAGAGAGAGACCTTCAAACCCCTGAAGACATACGTATTCCTAAATGTGTATTTAATTTTAGTGTCTCAGAAGTCTTATTAAGATAGCAGTATGATGCAACATGGACAGACACATTTACCTGCCGCCTTTCCTGATTCTAATGATCAGGGTGATGAAGCCGCCACCCGTGCTCCCCACCCACTTATTAGACAAAAGGGCACCCCGGGAAAAGATCACACTTAAGCCGCAGTGAACTGGCTGCCCTGTGCAGGCCCGGCTTGTTGGAACTGAGCTCTCTATGCAACATTGTGCCTGGACTGTTTGTGTTTAACCTGCATGCAGGGAGCTCTGGTTGTGAGAGTGGCACACCTGCCCGGGGTAAGGGCAGCGGGAGTCAAGCTCCAGCTGGAGGCTCTGCTCCCAGCTCCCAGTGTGTTGATCTGAAACCAGGCCCCCGTCCCATTCCTCCACTGGGAAAATGGTCTCTACACGGAGTCAGTGTCATGAGTAGTGAGGTTTCTTCAGAGTAAAATAAAACTAGACATTCTGTGTCTCTTCCATCCACCATAGCACCGGCCCCATCTCTCCCTGCCCCACCAAGTTCTAGTGTGGAAAGTGACTTTGGACATAGGGAGAATAGTCTTTCATGTTCTTATTTTCCTAGAGCTTGGAATAGGTTGATATTGTCAAAGTACTCGTTCTATTTTAAAAATGAGTTTCTCTTGGGAATTTGGCTAAACCGACAATGGTAATTCTGTTTGTTGGAATCTCTTCTAAGAACTGCTTGAGTTAAAGAATCATTGAATTCTGATTCTTGGGCATGGATATTCTTCCCAGATTGTTCTGGTCTTAACCAGTGTTAAATAAGTCAAGGCAGACTTGCTACTCTACGTATAGGATGAATCTCAACCTCTCATGCATCTAGGTCAGGCGGCCCTCCTTAATCTTGCAGTTGGCCCATCTGGTACAGGAGGGTTTCAAGGTCACCGTTAAAAGGGAAAAGTGGGATTGAGGAAACACTGGATTGAGCAGCTTAAGCCCAGGACTAACGTGGTCTCTGTGTGGCCCTGCCATGACTACTAGGGAGGAAAGGAGATGTGGGAACATTTGGTGAGAACCAACCCATTGTCTCTGCCACATCATCCTTACCTCTAAACGGTTGTAATTTCAAAGGTTAAAGCAGTTCACCCTATTCTCAAAGTGTTTTGAAACTAGCAGGAGCTCCGGCCAACGCTGTGGTGTAGCAGGTAAAGCCACTGCCTGCAGTGCCAGCACCTCATGTGGGCGCCAGTTCAAGTCCCAGCTGCTCCTCTTCTGATCCAGCTCTCTGTCTTAGCCTGGGAAAGCAATAGAAGATGGCCCAAATCCTTGGGCCCCTGCACCCACATGGGATACCTGGAAGAAGCTCCTGGCTCCTGGCTTCAGATTGGCGCAGCTCTGGCTGTTGCATCCAACTGGGGAGTGAACCAGTGGATGAAAGACCTCTCTCTCTCTCTCTTTCTCTCTCTCCCATCCTCCCTCCCTCCCTCTCCTCTCTCTGTGTAACTCTGACTTTCAGATAAATAAGTAAATCTTTTTTAAAAAAAGAAAATAGCAGGATCTCTGGTTAATGGTTTCTACTCTGATTGTTCCTAGAGTAACTGATGATCACCGTTCCCTCTGGAAATGACACACGTTGCTGGGATTGGCATGTGATGGCACACCTTCGGCAAGAGGTGGCTCTCAAGGTATGCACATTCACATTTACTCCCACCTCTTGAGTTGCACGTGCAGCAGGAAGGGAAAACTGTCTAAGAAAAACGTTCACAGCTAACCTTCTCAAGTAATTCTCGGCTGGCCTGGTGACCTGCCTTGATCCATAGAAGATGATGGAAGTGCCATTGTGTCGGATCAGAACCTAGGTGCCTGGCTCGCTGGCAGCCCAGCTAGCCTACTGCACGCTGGCCCGGTGTTCTGCCGACCCCCAGAAGCAGAGCTCCCCTGACTTGCTGCTGGCACACGAAGGAGCTCAGTAGAGCCTGGACTGAATCTGTGAATGCAGAATTTTTGGCTTACAAACCAGTGGGTGTTTTAAATCACAGAGGTATGGAGGCGATTGTAACAAAACATGACTAAATGATGTGCCAAGGGTCAGGGTGTTCCCAAAGTGTTATGACAGCTATATTGTTTGGAAGTGCTAAATTTAAGTAACTATTACTTTAAAAGGCTGACAAGTGAGTGTAAAAGTGAAGACAATTATCCCTATGAAAACTAAATTGGATGTGTTGTGTATCCTTGACAAAACATGTTCTTTAACAATGTTGTTGGGACAGATGCTTGGCGTAGCTGCCTGGGATAGCTGCATCCCATCAGAGTCCCGAGTTTGAGTCCTGGCTCTGCTTTGGGTTCCACTTCCTGCTAAGTGCACCTGGGAGGCAGCAGCTGATGGCTCAAGTACTTGGGTCCCTGCCACCCGTGTGGTAAGCCTAGACTGATTCCAGACTCCTGGCTTTGGCCTGGTGCAGCTCCTGCCGCTGCAGGCATTTGGGGAGTCAACCAGCCGAGGAAAGATTTCTTTCTTTCTCTCCCTCTCTCTCCACTTCTCTTCCTTGCAAATAAAAATGAAAATAAATAAATAAACTTCAAAAATATTATCAAGTAAGTTGTAAAGCAGGGAAGTCATAAAAATTTAGGAGGATTCTACCTTCAGATCATTCTCTGCAACTCTTTAAATTTTCAGTTCATACTAACAGGTTGAAATGGGACGTCACAGATGGATTGGATTAAAAGAGTAACACTAAGACTGCCAAGCAGAGACACGATAGCAATTCAGTGGCTTAAAGCAGTGGGGTTTTATTTACTCGTTTGTCTTTCTGTGGAGGAGTCCAAGATGAGTGTTCCGGGTCAGAGCCTGTTTCATGTCATTACCCAGGGATCCAGGAGTTCGTATTTTTAAAAAATCATTGTGAGCTGCAGACTCATACAGGGTCACTGTCAGCTGAGTGGCTGACACCGTGTTGTCATGGGCTCTGGATTCCAGAGAGGAAGGAGAGCAGTGGAGGAGCCACGCCCCTTCTTTTAAAGACATCAGTCAGGACGTGGCATGTATCACCTGCAAACATTCTATGGACAAAAGCTCAGTCACATGACCACATCTCACCGCAGGGGAGCCTGGGAAATGGATGGTACTGGGGCCGAGCATGCTGGGCGGTAATCCTCTCGCGATGTACAGGGAGTTGGTGAAGAGCCAGCAGTCTCCACCAGAACGGCGCATCTTGAATATAGCTTTGGCAAGAATTTGATTAATGGACCCATACCTGGGGGAGAGGCCTGTGAATAATGAACATTTCTATGTTTTGGCTTAAAATAGCATGGTAATGATTGGACGTACCTGTTTATTTCAAAAGCAGACTTAGAGGGGCTGGTGCTGCGGTGTAGTGGGTAAAGCCACCGCCTGCAGTACCAATATCCCATATGGGTATCAGTTTGAGTCCCGGCTGCTCTACTTCTGATCTAGCTTTCTGCTATAGACTGGGAAGGCAGTAGAAGATGGCCAAGGTCCTTAGGCCCCTGCACCCATATGGGAGACCCAGAGGAAACTTCTGGCTTCTGGCTTTGGATCGGCACAGCTCCGCCAGTTGTGGCCAATTGGGGAGTGAACCAGAGGATGGAAGACCTCTCTTTCTCTCTACCTCTCCTTCTCTCTGTGTGTAACTCTGACTTTCAAATAAATAAATAAACCTTTTTTTAAAAAAGGAATTAGAGAGAGAGAGAGAGGGAGAGAGAAACAGAGAGAGATTTCCTATCCAATAGTTGACTCCCCAAATGGCTACAATACCTGGGGTTGGGTCAGGACAAAACTAGGAGCCCAGAACTCGATCCAGATATCCCACTCGGGTGGCAGGGGCCCAAGCACTTGGGCTGTATTCCACTACTTTCCTAGGTGCAACAGCAGGGAGCTGAATCAGAAGTGAAATAGCCAAGACTCCAACTTGCAATCTTTTTTTTTTTTTTTTTTGACAGGCAGAGTTAGACAGTGAGAGAGACAGACAGAGAGAAAGGTCTTCCTTCCGCTGGTTCACCCCCCTAATGGCCGCTACGGCTGGCGCACTGCACTGATCCGAAGCCAGGAGCCAGGTGCTTCCTCCTGGTCTCCCATGGGGTGCAGGGCCCAAGCACTTGG
The DNA here is from genome assembly GCF_051225735.1 of Oryctolagus cuniculus. NCBI lineage: Eukaryota > Metazoa > Chordata > Mammalia > Lagomorpha > Leporidae > Oryctolagus > Oryctolagus cuniculus. The sequence continues at coordinate 83,273,590 of NC_142880.1, forward strand.
GCCATCCTCCACTGCACTCCTGGGCCACGGCAGAGAGCTGGACTGGAAGAGGAGCAACTGGGACAGAACCGGTGCCCCAACCGGGACTAGAACCCGGAGTACTGGCGCTGCAGGCAGAGGATTAGTCTAGTGAGCCACAGCGCCAGCCTCCAACTTGCACTCTTATGAGATGCCAGCGTCACAGGTGGCAGCCTGACCCACTGTGCCACAAACCTCTACCCCAGCTTGTAGCCTTTGTTTCCTAAAATTGACCAACCAACTCTAATGATCCTGCTTATACAGGCGGGAGGACTTTGTATTCTTTCTTTCTCTCCATGCTTAATATCGCTGTATAATATTTTCCCCTTTGTTTTCACTTTGGGAGGATCAAAGAGATGGCAGACACTTGAGTGCCAACATGTGATTTTGAAATGACATATGCATTTTTGAAGTAGCCTCCTGTTTTTACAAGAAAATGCAACAGCATTAGCTCAGTGTTTGAGGTACGGCCAACTGATTAAGATAAGTCAGGAAGAAACGTAGCATCTAAATTTATCCATTCCCCAGTCAGTGCCAAAAGAAGAAAAGGTTAGGATCGAAAATGAAGAGAAGGCGCTTGCCAAGGCTAAGTTTGCTTCCACAGCACATTGTGATCACATTGACATCACTCCCGGGGCGCTGAGGAGGAAGGAGTTCCATTTCTGGGGCAGCACAGCCAATGGTTGAGGCCACTTGCAGGAAATGGTGTGAACCTGACCTGGACCGAGGCGAGCCATCAGAAAATTGAAGCAACGGTTGCTGGCCCTTGGTTAGAGCAGGCGGCACTTAGCAGTCCCACGGTTGGAGGCCAGCTCTCGTTGGCCTGCCTGTGTGCCCAGAAGCCTCAGTGCCGGGTCTACCCTGATTCACGGTGCCTGCGCGCCCTCATCTTTGACGCTTCCTGAAGCATCATCAGCCTCAATCTCTGGGGGAGAGTCCCCACTCCGCACATGTCCCTCCGCTTACATCTGTGGGCCCTGCTTCGGGAAAGCGCGGTGGGATAAAGGAGTGTTGTCGAGCTTGAGAGGAGGTCTTACGGTCCTCCAGCCAGCTGCCCGGGTTTTCTGAACGCGAGGACGCTGGGGGGTGTGGAGAGGCGGCAGCAGGACGTTGTCAGTGCTTGTGATCTGTGGCACGTGGAGAGCCGGGCTTCAGTGTCAGCTTGCAGGTGTGGTCCCTCTCTGCTCAGCAGGGATAGGGAAGACACTGTTTATTCCATGCAGGATTCTTTTCTCTTTTCTCTACTAGCAAGGAGAATCAGGGCTGTGCGCTAGAGAGTCAGAAATTCAAGGCTGCTCCATTTAAGTGTGGGTTTGCACGTAGAGCTGCTGATAGCTCTCGCTTTTGAATCCCCACGTGTGTCAGACACTGGACGAAAAGCTTCACAGCTTTCATTCAGTCTCGGCCACAATCCTGTGTTCATTGTCCCTGTTCACAAAGCAAGGAATAGTCTCCAAAAAGATCTCCCACCATGCCTCGCCTCGCCTCGCCTCGCCTCGCCTCTCCTCTCCTCTCCTCTCCTCTCCTCTCCTCTCCTCTCCTCTCCTCTCCCCCCTCCCCTCTCCCCTCTTCTCCTCTCCCCTCCCCTCCCCTCCTCTTTTTCTTTTAAAAGACTGATTTTGTATTTGCTTAAGGCAGAATGACACATGCACACACACACAGATCTTCCATATGCTGGTTCACCCCCAAAATGACTGTAACAGTCACCACGTCTGGGCTAGGCCAAAGCCAGGAACCGAGAACGCCATCTTGGTCTCTCGCAAGGTGGCAGGGGCCCTGGTGCTTGAACCATCTTCCTTCCCAGGCTCGTTAGCAGAAGCTGGTTTGGAATCAAATCAGCCGGGAGTTGAACTGGCACCCTGATGTGGAATGCCAGCATTGCAAGCATGAGCTTAACCCTCTGCGCCACCACACAGGCCTCCAAAGCGGCTTCTTACCACCACCCAGCTCTCGAGCGTGGGAGCTGGTATTCAGATCCACGTCTCCTCATCCAGTCACAGCATAGCATGAGGTCAGCCAGGGGCGGTGTTTATTACAGAAAAACAGCCCCTCACCCTCCAGGACTCTGCATTCCCGGAGAAGAGTCTGTATTGCTCACTTTGCAGGGATTGCTTCATGGGAAAAGATGGCAGACTCTCCCCCATGACAGCGTGGCTGAGGCAGTGACTGCGCACCTGCCACTCAGGGGTGCACACCCCTTTTTTGTAGGGTCAAGGCCTAGGCTGGGGCTGATCTTCCCCAGCTCTAGTTTTGCCAAGGCTCCTTGCCACTACGCTCTGCTCAGTCTTTTTTTTTTTTTTTTTCCATAGAAGGCTCTGCTACGGCACTTTCTCCATGTAGATGCTGCTGGACTCCCGTCATCAGGTGATTGGCTTGAAACCTAAATAGAACGTGTCACTTCCGCATTTCCACATAACCTTGGCGTTTAGGAATGTCAGTTGTTTTTTTCCTGTTCTTTCTGGAAATCCCTGTTTTAAATAAGAGAGGAAAAAGCTTTTCAGATGCTCAGAAGATTTAGTGAAAGTCTTATCTGGCTTTGGTAAGTGACTGTGAAGGGTGACTTCTCCGTTAGAATCCAGCCCTCACTGTCCCAAGTGCACTGTGATTGGAGTTACAGGAGCAAGGGGAGGAGGCCAAGGACTGAGGCAGGCTGGAGAAGAAACAGGTGCATGTCAAAGACAGTTGGGCACCCCTGCCTGCTCTCTTGTGGCTGTCCACATGTCCCCCTCGGTGATGTCACTGTCTGCTTGCCCCTTGGACTATCACTTCTTGAGGGTTGTGCTCTATGTGTATCAGATGATCAACAAATATGTATTGAATGAGGGAACCAGTGAGTAGGAGCTCTGACTTCCGATTCAATTTGAGATACATGAGTGTGTGTATCTCACTAAACTCACTTTATCCAATTTCCCCCTCCCCCTACCGCTAGACTAGAATGGATCTTAGCAGAAGGCCATTTGATTTGATATCTGTATGTCCAGAGCTGTGCCTTAATGTTTTGCTCTAATAGGGTTTTCACTCCTGACTGCACATTGCAATCACTGAGTCTTGTTTTTAAATAACAGAGTCAATACTCTACCCTCGTCCCTGAGAAGCTAATTTAATTAGCCTGGAGTAGAGCTGCTGGAAATCAGCATTTTTTTTTTTTTAAAACCAAGCTTCCTAAATGTTTTATTGACCAGTCAGGGTTGAAAACCACAGTTCCATATATGCCTGGAGCTATAGGTTCTTAAGGCTGATGCAGAGAGTAGTGGGCCCATGAGGCTTGTGGCGGAAAAGGTACTGGCTCCCAAGCATTTACCCAAGGTCAGGAGACAAGGGCATTTTCTGGAAGCCTCACTAGTGCTTTGAGGAAGCCACAGCTCTTCTGTAGGACATGGCTGGAGGCAGTTAACTGTTGTCCCAAGAGAGCCTGCACACCGTGTCCACCTTAGAACTCTCTTCCTACAGCTCTAGTCCAAGAGATGAGTCCAAGGGCTCATCTGCAAAGCCCCCCAGAAGGAGTTCAAGGTGTACACGCACCGCCCTGGTAGAAATAGCGGAAGTGACGACACTGGGGTTAGGAGCAAATGTGTAAGTCCCTCCTGTCCTGGGAATAGAGCTTCAGATTGTGTTCAGATGCCGAGGCGCCTGAAAAGTTGTGTGCATGTAATCAGTGGAATGAGAGCCGGGATGTTTATCCTGACCCAGTCTAAGAAAGGCTTTTCTAGTCTTCTGGCGTCACAGATCGCTGGGTCTGTGTGGCCCGGTGTTGGAGTCTCGGCTTGAGATCACTCAGGTCAGCTTCCTTTTTGCTGAATTGGGGGGTGGGGAAGCAGGAAGTAGAGAAACCAACAATGTTTTTCTTTTGCTGCTAAGTTTCAGTGTTCTTGGCATTATCTCCATCTAGGTTGTTATTTCCTTTTTCTTTAATGACTCAAAAAATGGATCTGGCCTCTTGCCTTCATCCCATGTCCTCTAAAGGAAAGAGAAGCATGTGTGCGGGTGTCCTGGAGTTTCTGGGAACAGGCACATGACGTGCTTTTCCAGGGTAATTTGCCGAGAAATGGCCCTTTGCAGATGCTTAAGCAATATCCCCTACATGAGTTTGGCTGACAGTTTTCTATACAGGATTTTTGATTAATTGGTGTCAAGAACTGTGGAAGGGCTGCAATGTTACCTTCTTGTAAGCTAACAAATTAGCCTGTCACAGTTTCATGGGTGCTGGTCCCAGTCTGGAAGCTCCTGGGTCAGAAACCAAGGTCCTTACTGCTCACAGATGTGGCGGTGGCCAGGATCGAGACAACTTCTCCTGCTGGGAGCAGGACCAGGTGACACCGGCACAGGCAGTGGGTTGCTACAGGAGGGGACGTGTGAACTTGCCGATCCCATCTTTCACAGTGAGCAGAGAAAGCCTGCCCTGGGCTGTGTCTTCCAAGGCTGTTCATTAGACAAAAGGCCTTGAAAGGACATTCAGAAATGCCAGCCTCGCATCAAGAATTGTCTCCCCAAAGCCGGTCAGGAGTAGAGCGCTTGTGGAAGTGTGGAGAGTGAAGTGAGGAGGCAGACAGAGGGCTTTATAAAAGTTCCTGGACCCCATTGCAAAGGGAGCAGCGGAAGGCACAGTTCCCACATGTGTCGCTGAGCGTTTGCTGCCTTGCAAACCATCCCACAACGTAGTGGCTGGAGACAACTGCTGCTTATTGAGCACATGAGTCTGGGGCTTGGCTGTGTGGTCCTTCGGGCCCTGGCAGGCTCCGCTGATGTCAGCTTGGCTCACACACACACACACACACACACCCCAGCTGGAGTGTGGGATCAGGGCCCAGGACGACACAGCAGAGGCTGCTGGCCAAGTGTTGTTGTCACCTGGCACCCTGGCCAGACCCTTCATAGGCTGGGCAGTCAGTCCTGGAGTGCTCAGGGGCAGCAAGAGAGCAAGCCCCCAAGGGTGAGCACTTTGCAGGCTTCTGTGTCAGGTTGGTCAAAGCCTTCTAGCAAAGGAGGCCATATGGCCAAGGCCAGTTCAAAGGTGGAGAAACAGACCACCTCGTGGAGGATGGGCAGAATTTGAGGCCATCTTCTTGGAGTCATCTGGTGGCCTATGTCCATCTCATTGTCCAGGTCGCAGCTCTGCAGAGAAGCCTGCCCTCTGGTCATCACTTTGAGCCCATGATCCAATCTCATTGTCTTGGTGATTCTTCCCAGATCCTGAAATCACTGAAGTGTTCTTTGTTAGCTTCTTCAACTGCAAAGAGATCTCCTGAGGACAAAACTTGTCCTCAGCACCCAGAGAAGGGCCTGGACACAGTACATGTCGATAAAATTCTGCTCACCGAATGACTGCTGGGGTGGCTGTCCTTGTCCTTGTCTCCTGCTCTGACAGCTCATGACAAGGAGGCAAAGAGGTGGACTTACAGTAGGCAGAGCGCGCACAAGAAGCCGGGGGGAAACTCCGTTCTCAGATCTCCTTATTTGCAAGACGCTAGAGACTTCAAGATTGTGATCAATCTCTCTTCCTTCAAATGAGGAATGCTTCAAATTATTATTATGGGATTCACTGGCATTTTAATGAAAATAAACTTCTTTTCCCTGGAGTTAGGATACTTGATGTTTTTAGCACTTGGAGGCTTAGAAAAATAGCTATTGAATTTATAATTGCTAACTATTTAAAACATCAGTTAGCTTTACATAAATCATTCTTAGCCTTGCTTCAAAGCCCAGAGGAGGATGGCAATGAGGCTGTTTTTGTCTTTATTCCTAACTAATGGATTATTTCAAATTTCATCATTCTGGAATTTAGGAAAATCTGGACATATTAGTCAGAATCTAATCAGTCTGCATGGGTTTGAACCTCTTTCCTGGTACCAAAATCTGCATTAGAATTCAGCAAGGGATGGGGCCTGTGCGGTGGTGCACTTGGTTAATCCTCTCCCAGCATCTCCTATGGGCACCGGGTTCTAGTCCTGGTTGCTCCTCTTCCAGGCCAGCTCTCTGCTGTGGCCCGAAAAGACAGTGGAGGATGGCCCAAGTGCTTGGGCCTCTGCACTTCCATGGGAGACCAGGAAGAGACACCTGGCTCCTGGCTTCGGATCAGCGCAACTCCAGCTGTTGCTGCCATTTTTGGGAGTGAACCAATGGAAGGAAGACCTTTCTCTCTGTCTCTTTCTCTCACTTTCTGTAACTCTACCTATCAAATAAATAAATCAAGTCTTTAAAAAATAAAAAAGCATTTGGGACCGGCACTGTGGCACAGTGGGTTAATGCCCTGGCCTGAAGCGCTGGCATCCCATGTGGGTGCTGGTTCGAGACTCGGCTGCTCCACTTCCCATCCAGCTCTCTGCTATGGCCTGGGAAAGCAGTGGAAAATGGCCCAAGTCCTTGGGCCCCTGCATCTGCGTGGGAGACCCAAAAGAGGCTCCTGACTCCTGGCTTCGGACTGTTACAGCTCTGCCGTTGCAGCCATTTGGGGAGTGAACCAACAGAAGACCTCTCTCTCTCTCTGCCTCTCTTCTCTCTGTGTAACTCTGCCTTTCAAATAAATAAATCCATCTTTAAAAATAAAAGACTTCAGCAAGGGAAGCAGAATCAAAAGCACTCATACCAATATATGTGTATGTTGACATATATCTATTTTTCTATACCCATCTCCACATCTATAACTGTCTATCTACTTGTTTATTGCAAGGAACTGACCTATATTATTGAGCTTCCAAAATGTACATAGCAGGTCCTCAGGATTAGAAGATCAAGGGCAGGCTACAACTCACAGGTGCAGGCTGAGGCTTCCATCAATAGCTAGAATTTCTTTCCTTTGAGTCTCAACCTTGCTTTTAAGGCCTTTCGACTGACTGATCAGGTCCATCCAGATTATTTGGGATAATTTCCATAACATGAAGTTATGGAGGCTGAAATTACAACTGCAAAATACCTTCATGGCAATACGTAGGTTAGTGTTTGACTGTAGCCCAGTCAAGCTGACACATCAAAAAATTGTCGCTGTGGCACAGCAGGTTAAAGCCCCAGTCTGCAGTGCCGGCATCCCATATGGGCGCTGGTTCAAGTCCTGGCTGCTCCACTTCCGATCCAGCTCTCTGCTATGTCCTGGGAAAGCAGTAGAAGATGACCCAAGTCCTTGGGTCTCTGCACCCACGTGGGAGACCCTGGAGAAGCTCCTGGCTCCTGACTTTAGATCAGCTCAGCTCCAGCCATTGCGGCCATCTGGGGAGAGAATCAGCGGGTAGAATTTCTCTCTCTCTCTGCCTCTGCTTCTCTGTAACTCTGCCTTTCAAATAAATAAATAAGATAAATCTTTATTTTTTAAATTAATACTAAAAAAAAGGCCTGGATGGAGGAATAGTTTGGAAAAAGGGCCTGAGCAAATGCTCAAAAGATCTAAGTGTATTTTTGGTGCCCCCGCTAGGGACTACTGAGGAGCATACTAATTGAGCAAACCAAAGCTTTGTGATATAATGCAAGTCAGCCAATAGAATAATAATCCACCCCAATTGGGACCCATGTGGAAATGAAGAAGAGGTATTCTTGAGATTCTGAGAAGCTCTGGGCTTCAAGGCAAGGACAGAGATGAGCTTTGGGAGGCTGGGTGTGGCTGGGTGACCCACCTCTGACTACAGAGGGACTTAGCCTCAGGCATTGAACTTGCTACTTCACTTTCCTTGCCTCTCAGTTCTTCATCTGGAAGCACTTACTCCCGACACTAATTTAGCTAAAAGATTTGTACATTAGAAAATCCCACATCTCTATAAACATCTCTATAAACTCACATCAATAATTCCTGCAGAGAACTTCAGACAGAGGCAAAATTCAAAGAACAGAAGACCCTGAAGTCAGTAATCTGAGTCACTGGCGGGACATCACACTGCTCTTTTTAGATATCATGCAAAACTGGGCACCCATTCAACTTTGGGTCAGTGTCAGAATGTGTACACTGAGATTCAGTTATTAGATAAGAAATATGGCTCGGGTTCCTGGGAAGCATCTGTGCCTTTCTCCTCACTCCTACAGATACTCCAACTACTTCCAATGCCCAACATTTTATTAACAGAAAAGCCCCCATTTCATTCAATATTAGAAATAAGCTTAAGAAAGACTATATACCTGGCACAGTTAAGAAGGTAAGCTACATGTGCACACCAAGAGGCCAATGGAAGATTATTGCATGGTCTATTTCAGAAGAATGGTTTTTTTTAAAAGATGTATTTATTTATTTGAAAGGTAAAGTTACAGAGAGGCAGAGGCAGAGAGAGAAGGAGAGAGAGAGTTCTTCCATCCGCTGATTCACTCCTCGGATGGCCGCAACGGTCTGAGCGGTGCTGATTCCAAGCCAGGAGCCAGGAGCTTCCTCTGGGTCTCCCACAGGGGTGCAGAGACCCAAGGACTCGGGCCATCTTCTGCTGCTTTCCCAGGCCACAGCAGAGAGCTGAATTGGAAGTGGAGCAGCCAGGACTGGAAGTGATGACCTTATGGAATGCCGGCACTGCAGGCGGCCCTGAATGATTTTTTTAAATTCATGAAAAATGGGAATGCCTTTATGGAGGGCTTGGTGGGCTGGAGGGGCCAGCACTCTTCAGAGCGAGAAGGGCTGGCAGATGGCAGAAGGTTGAAGAGGGCATGGATGCCTAGCTGTTTAACAGCTGGTTCAGATGACCTACAACTCATGTTTCAGGACATTCTACTCACTTGTGCTTTGTATCAATCCTTATTCAGAAAGCAGTGCCAGTCATATATTTGGCCAATAGAACCCATGTAATTATAATGCATTTGATCAGATGTATTAGCATTTTTAAAGTGAAATTGATCATGCACATGGCCCTTCCTTTTTGGGCTGTGGCTCCTGGAGGCAGATATATAAACAAATGCTATTGTGAGACTGTTTGGCAGAACTATCCAAGGATTTCCTTAGGGTGCAGGAAAAGAGTTGAAATCCTAAAAAAGCATCTTTAGGACAAAATGAGCCCAGGCTAGCTGGGCTTGGCCATCAACCCTCCCGGAAGCAGATTCTTGCATGTGGCACGTGGGGATAGTGGCAGAGGACCTGCTACTTCGGAGTCCGAGTGTGGGATGAGTTGGCCCACCAGAAAGTGCGCTGTGCACCATAAAGCACCGTGTCTGCAGGAGGTTGTGTTATTACATGACAGCCCTCTGGAAAATCATGGGGATTTTGTTTTTCAACAATGAGAAGCTTCAAAGTGCTGGGAGGGTCTCCAGGGAGGGCCTGGGAGCTCCGTGCCCACTCTCCAGAGCTTGCCTGTGCGTCTATACCATTTGGCTTTTCCCTAGTTGTAGTTTTTGTATCTATAAAGATTTGCTTATTCGAAAGGCAGAGTAAGAGAGAGAGAGAGAGAGAGAGACAGAGAGAGAGATGGAATCTTCCTTCTATTGGTTTACTCCTCAAATGGCCACAACAGCCAGGTCTAAAGCCAAGAGCTAGGAACTCCATCTGGGTCTACATGGGTGGCAGGGGCCTGACTACTTGGGCCATCATCTACTGCTTTCCCAGGCATATTAGCAGGAAGCTGGATTGGAAGTGAAGGAACTACAGCTCAAATCAGAGCTCTGATATGGGATGCCAGTGTCACAAGCAGTGGCTTAACCATTGTGCCACAATGCCCCCCCCACCCCATCTGTATTCTTTATCATAAATCAGTAAACTCAACAGGAGCAAAATCAAATGTGAAACAAGATTTTGTAAGTGTTACAGCGATTAGAAAGGGCTTTGGCTCTTGATTGAAAATGAAGTTCAGGAGAGCTCTTCAGGATGCCGAAGAACAGGGTAAAGGAGGCACCAAAGTCTAATTCTCTCAAGGTGGAAGCCAACCAGCTGACCCAGGATTTTGTTAGGTTTTGACACAGTAGGTGTTTCACTTTTTGGAGAGCTCTCGTGCTGAAGTGCTAAGCAGAGGCTTGGATCCTATTTCAATTCATGTAAACCACCATTTGTCAGGAGGGGAGCCTGTGTGAGGCCAAGGCCAGTGCTGTCTTTCTGACTCCTGAAGTGGCAAGGGGCAGCTCTGCCTTGAACAAGCTCTTTCCTGCCTTCTCTGGGAAGCAGGATGCCTGCTCCTCTGCCCATAGCAGCAGGAAGGGCAGAGCACCTCTGACCGGGACAGAGGTTGTCCTTCTCCTTCCCGAAGCTCCAGGCTGTTGGAGTGCACAGACCAGAGGAGGAACGGAAACTCTGGTTGCTCGACTCTGGGTGACTCATGGAAGTGCGTGCAGAGGGGACCTGTTACCTACACTTGATTGGTGTGCTCAGTCCCCACTTATGCTATTAGATCTCTTGGTGTCCCTGGCCTTTTTGGTTTATAGGCCCAATGGAAGGTGCAAAAGTTGACCCATTTGTTCCCTTTCATCCTCGATGGCACTGGGGAGGGGTTTCCCTCCTGCCTGCCTGAGCCCAGTGCTGGGAGGAAGGACAGGGCTGACCCCTGCCTCCTCAAGGAGACTGCATTGGTACTTCCTCCCCAGGTGGCCCTGACACTCACAACTGTCCAACTACTGGGGCTAACTACCTTCGGTAGTGAAAAGGTGTCCACAGATGGCCAGAGGTGGTGCTGAAGGGGATTACCACCTTGGCTAGGACCTACAACTTGAACCAAGGCACCTCAGAGGACTAGACCTGAGACCTTGGAGATCAAGGAGTCTTGTTTCTTCGCAAGTGGATGAAGATGTGGACAGCCAAGGAGACCCATCCCAGGCTGCCCAGCCGGCAGAGCTAGGACAAGAATCTGTGTTTCTTCTGCCTAGTTCCAGGGTTCTCTGTCATTATCCACTCAGGACAGTTTTGGTGCAATTCTTTAACTTCTGCAAAGCCTGTGAGATACACACACGGTCAAGTGCCACATCACGACATTTTGGTCAATGACAGACCACTTATACAACAGTGTTCCCTTGAGATTATAATGGGGCTGAAAATGTTCTATTGCTGAGTATTTTTTTTTACTATATTTTCTATTTTTAGATAAGTAGATACTTAGCATGGTATTATAATTGAGTACAGTATTCAGTCCAGTAATGTACTATGCAGGTTTCTAGCCTAGGATTAATACATTGTATCCTACAAAGTCCTTTAGAATTTTCATGGAAAATGTGTATTATGGAAAACCATGTCCAGGTCTGTAGTAGGCTATACCATCAAGGTTTGGGTAGGCAATAACATTCACACAATGATGAAATTGCATAATAATGCATTTCTTGGAATGTATCCCTGTTGTTAAGTGATACCAGACAATGTATGTGTGTGTGTTTGTGTGTATGTGTGTGTATGTGTTATGTTTTAGGCCATTGCAGATTGTTACTTCCCATCCAAGGTGCTTGCTACAGAAGTCCCTATAAATACTGCCCGGGGACAAATGCTGGACCATGAAATTATTTATCTGGGGAGCCCTTGACCCTGTTCCTTAGGTATGGGGCTGCTCAGGTGGCTGAGAACAGTGGTGGTGGCCACAGGAACAATGGCACAGTGGGACTTGGTGTGGTGCTCCCAGTCCTACCCACCTCACAGCACGGGGGTAGGAGGCCGTCTCTCACAGGAGCTGGTCAAGGTGGCATGGGCAGCGCTCTGTTCTTCATTAGCATGCCAGAGATGTGCCCACGTGGTATTGGCAGAGCACAGCAGACTCTTCAATGAGAGATTAAGCCTAGGAAGTGTTCTTATTGGTCAATTTTTTTGAGCTTCCTATGATAGCAATTTATAGGAGGCTCGGAGAATCCAAAGAAATCCAGTGACCTAAGGGACTTGTTTCTTTGGGCAATAATCCAGACAGTAAGTGGGTTATTGCCTGGGATTTATGCAGTGCCTTCCTTTCAAGGAGTCCTGTGTGCTTTTCAAGTAACCCATTTGTCTTCAAGTAGCCCTGGGAGAGACTGAAGTCAATAGAATGCTTTCCCGCAGGAAGAAGTAAAAGCGATGCTGTTGTCTGAGATCGTGGCGGCCGACCGCAGACCTGGGTTGGTCATCCAGAACTGTGCATGGCAGGCTAGTGTACACTTGACTACCATGGCCTTAATGTGGCTCCATCTTTAAAAATATTTGTGTATGTATTCACTTTCATTCATTTAAAAGGGGGAGAGAGAGAGAGAGAGAGAGAGAGATCTCCCATCCTCTGGTTCACTCCCCAAATGGCTGCAACAACCAGAGCTGGGCCAGGCTGAAGCCAGGATCCTGGAACTCTGTGTGGGTCTCCCCTGTGGATTTCAGTGACCCAAATGCTTGAGCCAGAGTGAATATTAGCAGAAGATGTAATTTGGAACAGAGGTGGGTCTTGAACCCAGACACCACACACCTGCCCTGGGTTCCCTTTTGTGAGAGCCTGGAGACCCCAGAAGTCAGGGCTGAGTGAACAGTCCATCTCAGGAGGGTAAGGAGTGAATTTGTTTGATTGCAGCAGGAGGAAAGCAAACAAGATTTGCTCAACTCAAGGGTATAATTAGCTGACAAGATTTTTTTGAGAGGGAAGCTCCCTGCAACAGACTGTATCTCTGATTTTGGAAGACGACAGGAGGAAGTCAAGATCATCTGAAAAGGACTAATTATAATAGCTTCACCTTTGAATTGGCACTAAGTGGGTGGCAGAGGTGAAAACACCCTTATAACTTCAATATTTTTAGGTCTATAAAATATAGAAGGGGAGACAGGCCTATTTTTAGCATTTAGCATGTTGACAGCCACTGATTTTAAAATAAGTGCAGATTGCTAAGCCCACTGATGTCTAAGACGGGAGCTTTTTTAGTTCTCTAAGCAACACCTATGGATTCCATAGGGCTGCCCTCTGTAAAGCTGCCAAGGAAACGATGCTTCCCATGCTGGGTATTTTTGGCGTTTTATTGTTTGTTTTCTTGGCGGAGGGAATTGTTATGGTTTGACTGATGCACAAGTACGTGCCCTTGAGCTGTCCAGCGTTTCCTGTGCGGCGTCCCCGGGGCACGGGGACTGATGGCTCCGACGGCCAGCTGGGCTGCTCCTCCCACACTGCTTTGCAGTCCCGGCGGAAGGAAACACCGTGTGCATCTCAGCCCATGCGGCTCCTTGCTCCTCAGCTTGCCTTCTGGACCAGGAAATTCTGGAAGCTTCTGGGCAGCATGTGCTGTCTTCCATAACCAGTGTTGGGCACCAAGGCCTGGCCTTTGAGTCATCTCCACTCCCTGTTGGCAGTCGCTCTGGATTTCTGCCGGTGATGCTCGCCCTGGAGTTACCTGACTGCTGCGGGATGACCACCTTGGTCCTCCTTCTGACCATCGTAGGCCTCAGGAGGGGACTGCAGATGGCCATGATGCCAAGCAGGAGCTGGCTGCCACCTCCGAGGGCAGCGCCGAGGACGAGAAGGGGCCGTACCGGGCAAGGGTTTGCCACTGGGGCTTTGACCGAGTTGAACGGAGGTCATGATATTAATATATGCCGTGGTGTCGTGATTACCCTATACAGGATATCGAGGCCCAGGGTGGTCGCAGCCCCCACCGCAGCCCCAGGTTCGGAATTCACCTGCAGATGGGAGGAAGCTTCTTATGCGGCAGCCGCCCAGGCCCAAGTCCCCGTATGGGACTCTGTTTCCCAGGCTCAGATCCACTCCCTGGCCGCTCTGTGGCTGCTGCAGTTCACGCCCCCGGATGCCCGTGCCGTCACCATGACAAGGCTCTCACCGCCAGAGGTGTCATCAGGACACAGTCTTTCAGTGCCTTCAGCCCTGAGCGCACTCAGGGCGGGCCGTGACTTTCAAGGCCGCCTTGGCTAAGAAATGCCAATCCCCCCGTTCCTGTGGTCACATATGCAGTCCAGTGCAGTGACCTCTGCAGTGACCTCCGCCCTGGCTGCCTTCCCACCCTTCCCCAGGGGGATGATTTGCCCCTCCTCCGCCTTGCTGATCTCAGCCTAGTGTTCCAGGGCAGCCGCAGGCAGTAGGAGGAGAGGGCAGGGCGGGCCAGTTCTAAGGTGGCTGCCCACTCTCAGGGTCTGGAAGGTGTCTAGAGCAGACTCATTCCTCATCTGCACTTCTGCAGGTGTTTTGCCTCTTCCCTCCCTGCCCCCTCCGCTGGCTCATCGGGGTGGCTGGTGATCGCTCACCTGAAGTTTCTGTTAGCCAGGGTCACATTCTGCAGTGCCTGGTTACTTCCCTATGCTCAGGCCAAGCATCTGGTGGTGCCTCGGCGTCCTTCTGCTGAGGTTTAGTCGTCCGTGCAGGCAGCCATCTAGGAGAACCTAAGAAGGGCGTTGTCCTCGGCTCCTGCATGCACCTGGCCTATCTTCAGGCGTCCTTGTGTCCTGGGCCCGGTCCCACCCCACCTCTACCCTGCCACCGGAGCAGATGGCTGGGCAGGTCTTCTCTGTGGGAGTCACAAGGGGCTTCCGGACCCAGAGGACACAGATCCTGCAAGTAGGCCTGTTCTGGTCCTTTGCTGAGGTCTGAGGCGACAACTCAGCATTCCAGTTGATCTCACAAATATTTCCTGTAATTCTACCGTCCAGCTCTTCATGCAAGAGAGCGGTGGGTGTGACATAGGAGAGGGATTCAAGTGTAAGAGTTACCCAATGGGCCTTGATTACCTGCAGTGTTAAGTCCTACCCCACAACTGTCTCCTTGTTATGTGCTACCCCCCGATCTGGTGTCTCAGCTAAGACTTCTCACACCTTCACTGCCGGGAGGGAGGGACCACGTTCTGGGGCCATTCGTTGACTCTAAAGGTTGCTCCATTCCTTTGGGCTTCTTGGGAAAAAAGCTTCTTTGGAAGTTTGTCTTTCAGCTGTGACTGGCCCTCTAGCCCTCTAGTCTGAAAGTGGGACATAATATCATCTGATAGAATAGACGTTCCACCAAAGAAGAGCAGAGGGCTGCCATGTCCTGTGTCACCCAGCCCAGGGCAGGGTCCGTGCAGTCTAGCGGAGAGCCTTGGGATCCTGCTCAGAGCTGGACTGGGACTATCAGATTCTTGAACTCAGGGCTGAAGGTTTCTGCTTCGTGGGTGAAATCCTTCTTGTTACTTGCATGTAAGCTGGGCCGAATTTTTGCTTTGCATATACTTGAAAGGACCAGAGACACCTTTTTTGTTTGTTGTTGTTGTTGTTGTTGTTTTTTTTTTTTTTCAGAGAGAAAAGCAAGATTTGTTTAAGTCAGAGACCTCCTGGTGGAGTGGCCAGGATGGGGGCTCCAAGAGAGGCAGAACCTGAAGGGGCTGGTGGGAGTGGGGTTTTTAAGCACAATTTTGGGGAAGGAAAAAAACTTGTCAATCAACTTGACAATCAGTAAGAAGGTGGGGACAAAACCCCTCAAAAGACCTGATTGGTAATCTTATTTACCCTGTCTGGCTTACTCAAAAATGCTATTGATAGAGTTTTTGTGCTTTGCCTGCTGGGTTGACTGAAAATTGATCAGAGCACCAAAGTTAAATCCATGCAGTATTTGGTCATGATATATATATATATATATATATATATATATATATATATGTAACCAAAGTTTCCTACCTGTTCAGTTGAGCCTTGTGCTCAACTGGCAAGATAATGAGAAAGAACCTTTGTATCTTAACTGGAAAAACAATGCATTTATACATTCATATTGCAAATATTTCTTTAGAAAAGAAAGAAGAAACTGTTTATTTTTGTAGAGATGATTTTTTTCCTGATGTGGAACCAGAGAGATGACCTCTGTCACCAAGTGATGCCATTCTAACTTTAAAGAAACTGTCCCATAGCTGACTTGCTTTGTCCTTTTGGCTATTCGTATGTAACAAACCACTTGCAAACTTAGCTGTAAAACAAGACACAAGTGTGGCAGTTGGTCTAGCTGTGAAGATGCCGGTTACAATGCCCATGTCCCATGTTGGAGCACTTGGGTTCCATACGTGGCTCATGCTCCTGACCCCAGCATCCTTCTGTTGTAGATCCTGGGAGGCAACAGTGATCGCTCAAATAATTAGGTTCCTACCACCACATGGGAGACCTGGATTGAGTTCACAATTCCTGGCTATGACATGGCCCAGTCCTGGTTGTAATAGGCATTTGTAGAGTGAAATAGTTGGAGTACTCTCTATCTGCCTTAACCCCCTTACTATCTTTCAAATAAATAATAGAAAATTTTAAAAAGATTTAAAATAAAAAAATTCAAATTTAAATAAATAAATATTTAAGAAAATGAACAAACCTCACCCCTGAAAAAGAAGCATTCCTTATTGTTTACAGATCTACATATCAGCTGGATATTTCTTCTAGTCTTTGGCTGACTCGCATGTCTTTAGATAGCTGTGGGTTTTCTGTGTAGCTCTGCTAATGTTGTGTAGTTCTGCTAGTGTTCCTGCAAACTCTAATGGAATATCTGGTGTCTCTTCCATGTGGTCTCTCATCCTCCAGTAGGCTAGCTCATTGTTTGCATAGTAATTAATAGTTCCAAAAGCAGAGTAGAGATGTGCAAGGTCCCCTGAGGCCGAGGCTTGGATGGGTGCACCATTACTTTCATTGTATGCTATTAGCCAAGACCCGGATTCCAAATACAGGGAGGAGACTCCGTCTCTTAACTGGAGGAGCTGCAAAGTCATATTGCAAAGGACTCAGAGATCCAAAGAGTATTTTTTTTTTTAAGCTATTTGCACTTTAATTCCTAGTATGTGAAGGAAGGGGATATTGTTCAACAAGGACATAAAATAGCCTTACTATAAAATATACCAAGACAAAACATTAATATGCACTCTATCTTTTAATAGCTGACTGCTTCCTAGCCAACCCATGTTGTTCATTTCTTTCTCTCTTGACTCCAAGAAGCCTTTCCTGTTTCTCTGACCACCACAAAATATTTCCTCTTATGGCATTGCACTAATGTTACTGCTTTCTTTTCTTTTTTTAAAATATTTTTTTAACTTTTATTTAATGAATATAAATTTCCAAAGTACAGAATATGGATTACAATGGCTTCCCCCCCATAACGTCCCTCCCACCCGCAACCCTCCCCTTATCCACTCCCTCTCCCCTTCCATTCACATCAAGATTCATTTTCGATTCCCAAAGAGTATTTAATGGAAAATTAATGCAAGCAATCTGTTATACTGTGTATGGAGAAGCTTCTGGGAGCTGCTGTACTCTTTTACAGGGTGATAGCTGCCTTAGGGAACACAGAGTCTTTCAAACCACAAATGCAGCTCTGAATGAGTTCCAACTCGAGAGCTCCTATTCTAGTTCCTCATGTGTGCACTGATTTTGGCTGGTATTGTGGAGCAGACACTGTTGTGAACTCTTCTAGCCTAACGCCTAGCAGTCAATACTTGCTAATTTAGATGCACGGTATTCTGCTGAGAGGAGAGGATTGGTTTTATTAAATTAGTAAAATTTAAGGTGTGTACGTAACTTGAGTGACTTGCCAGTGAGATTAGATGTCGTTCTAATAAATGTAGGGTTTCAGACTTGACTGATTTCTCATGCACTTATTGCATATCTGCTAAGCACAAACTCTATAATTGATAGGTTAGGCCAGGATATCAACCCTGTTCTTGGTCAGAATCTGATTCAACTGGACTTAAATAAAACCTGGGCACCAGTATTTTCTAAAACTTTCTTAAGTGAATATCATGTACATCTAGGGTTCAGAGCCATTGGTATAAATTGCTGATTCAATTTGAACAAATCTACTCATGTATGTAATGGTTAGGTTATGGTTCTAAGCTCACAAATAAGTATCTGTTATATCATTTTATTTAAAGAGTTTACCAAAGACATGGCACTATTTTTTTTATAAAAAAAGTTTACTGGAGCCGGTGCTGTGGCGCAGCGGGTTAACGCCGTGGCCTGAAGTGCTGAAATCCCATATGGTTCTGGTCCCGGCTGCTCCACTTCTGATCCAGCTCTCTGCTATGGCCTGGGAAAGCAGTGGAGGATGGCCCAAGTCCTTGGGCCCCTGCACCTGAGTGGGAGACCCGGAAGAAGCTCCTGGCTCCTGGCTTCGGATTGGTGCAGCTCAGGCTGTTGTGGCCAGTTGGGGAGTGAACCATAGGATGGAAGACCTCTCTCTCTCTCTCTCTCTCTTTCTCTCTCTTTGCCTCTCCTCTCTCTGTGTAACTCTGACTTTCAAATAAATAAATAAATCTTTTTTTTTTTTAAAGCATTTACTGGCTGGCGCCCTGGCTCACTAGGCTAATCCTCCACCTGCGGCGCCGGCACACTGGGTTCTAGTCCCGGTTGGGGCACCGGTTCTGCCCCGGTTGCTCCTCTTCCAGGCCAGCTCTCTGCTGTGGCCCGGGAGTACAGTGGAGGATGGCTCAAGTGCTTGGGCCCTGCACCCCATGGGAGACCAGGAGAAGCACCTGGCTCCTGGCTTTGGATCAGCATGGTGCACCGGCCGCAGCGGCCATTGGAGGGTGAACCAACGGCAAAGGAAGACCTTTCTCTCTCTCTCTCTCTCTCTCTCTCTCTCTCACTGTCCACTCTGCCTGTCAAAAAAAAAAAAAAAAAAGCCATTAACTTATTTATTTCAAAGAAGCCAGGCTGAAACCAGGAGCCTGGAATTCTCCTTTGCAGGTGGCAGGGGCCCAAGATTAACTTCTGCTGCCTTCCTAGACACAGTAGCAGGGAGCTGGATTGGAAGTGGAGCATGTGGTACTCAAACCAGCACGCTGACATAAAATGCCTGAATTACAAGCAACAGCTCAACCCCTTGCACAGCAACGCCAGCCCTGATATAGCACCTTGTACTGGTATGGATGCACAAGGAGGAAGCTGTGGAAATCATACACACAGAAACACTGGCGAGGAAATGGGGTTGTAGAATAACACAGGAAACCATATTAGTTTGTTTTTCATTACTATAATGAAATACCAGAGGCTAGGGACTTTATAAAGAAAGGAGATATATTTAGCTCACAGTTTTGGAGATTGAAAGTCCAAACGGCATGGTGCCAGCTCTAGCAAGGGCCCCCATTGCTGCATCCTCTCCCAGTGGATGACATCACAGTGGTACAAGTGCACGTGAGAGGGCCAGGTCACATGGTGAGACCAGAAACACATTGCAAGGGGTGGGGTTTGCAACCTCCCATTAGGTCCCAACAGTAAATGTCCCTCTGTCGCTCCCCCTCTTCGTGGAGGAACGACACAGGACCCTGCGCTGTTCTTTCGTCTGCTCGGCCCTCCCCGGGTTTGCTGCTGGTTCTTCCCGGGTTGGCTACTATCCCTTCCACCTCCGTGGAAGGGCAGTTCCCCTGGCCACATTCCCCACTTCCGCAGGGGAGCGGCACACCGCCGGCCGGCTTTCTCGGGGGCTGCACAGGTGTTCCTTCAGCTAGATGTTCCCCTTAGATGTTCCCTGGTGCATGCCGTCTCTCTCCTCCTTTATAGTCCTCCTCCGCCAATCCCAACTCGGCTGCCCACACGCCGAGTACGCTGCTCTCCAATCAGGAGCAAGTCCTACAGTTTATTGGTTGAACTGGAGGCAGCTGTGCGGAAGCTGTTTACTTCTCTCCCAGCGCCATATTGTGGGAGAGCAGATGCATAGAATAAGTCTTAATTCCAGTAACTTAGTCCAGTCCGGATTGCTCCCCACATCCCTCTACCTCTTAACCTCTCCACGTGGGGACGAGGTTTCCAACACATGATTCTAAGAAGGAATCACACAAGCTATACCCAAATCCTAGTAGGGATATATTGGGAGAGTGCTTACAGGTACAGAGTGGCTAGGGCAGTGCTCCTTAACCTATAAAGCATGAACGAGTCACTTGACCTTATTAAACCGCAGCTTCCAGTAGGACAGGACCTAAGATTCTGTAATTTTATTTATGTTGTTACCGATCAATTAATTGATTGATTTAATGTGAAAGCCAAAGAGGTAGAGAGAGGCAAACAGAGATCTCCCATCCTCCAGTGCCTGCAGTGGTCAAAACCAGAAGCCAGGAACTTAATTTGGGTCTCTCATGGGGGTAGCATGGACCCAAGTACTTGATCATTAGCAGTAAACTGGAACTGGGAGTGGAGCCACACTCTAGCATGGGGTGCAGGCATCTCAAAGAGTGTCCTAACTGCTGGGCCAGATGCCTGCCACAGATTTCTTTGATTTAAAAAAGCTACCAGGTGATGCTGATATGGTGGCCTGTGGATGGCTCTGTGGGTCAAAGCTGTTGTAACTACAAATTTCCACCTTGATTCTTTCACCCAAGCAAATTTTCCTATGAATTTTTTCCCTGTTTTTATAGTGCAAGTCAAATCAAAGTTGTAATTTGCCTTGTGGACATTGTCTTTGAATGGTAATTTTGCCCAATAAACCAGTCTGCATACACATGGACTTGGAGAATTAGCTCCCTTTGCAAGTGCCAAGGGACATAGGAGAACTGTGGACTTGGGGTCATAGGACTGAGCTCAGTCTCTACTGACGCTTCCTAGGTAGAGTTGACCAAGCTGATTGGTCTTTCTGGGTTTGGTGTTAATGGGGATCGTAATCTCTCCCGTATGGAAAACAAGGTTGTTGAGTAAGTTAAGTAGTGGCATAGACTCAGCTTCTGCTTGAATTAGGGCAGGGGAGACAGAGGAAGGAAGAAACACAGATGCTGGTGGGCCCGAGGACTCCTGGAGGAACCAGCCTGCAACCCAGCTGTCCTTTAATTTTGAGACAGGAGACGCCCTGTTCTCTTATTCATGTGTGTGTTCTCTTCTCTGATTGAGATCTCTTGTTTGCCAGACTGAGCAGAGCAAAAGTCAGCAAGCAATCCTTCTGGAAAACAGATTTCATCACAACTATTTTTTTTTTTCCTGTTGGAGTTGTGTTGAAAGACCAGATGGGTCTATTTTGGCTTTCCAGAGAGATGTCATTGAAAATAAGAAAGGATTCAAAATGTCTTTGGAGCAATCAGTCTTTCTTGAGGGGTAAGGAGAACTTGCAGATGAATTCAGTCATCCTTCCTGAAAACTAAAAGGAAGAAAGATTTAAGGGGCCAGTGTTATGGCAAAGCTGGTAAAGATGCTGCCTGCCACACTTGCATCCCATATGGGCTCCAGTTCATATCTCTGCTGCTCCTCTTCCGATCCAGCTCCCTGCTGGTGGCCTGGGAAAGCAGTGGAAGATGGCCCAAGTGTTTGGGCCCCTGCATTCATGTGGGAGAGCCTGATGAAGCGCTGGGCTTCTGTCTGGTGCAGCACTGATCATGGAGACCAATTGGGGAGTTAACCAGTGAATGAAAAATCTCTCTCTCTCTCTCTCTCTTTCTCCATCTCCCTCTCTTTCTGCAACTCTGATTTTAAAAATAAACAAATCTTTTTTAAAAAAAGATAAAAAAAGGAAGTAAGCTGGGAGCAGAGTCCTGGATCTTCTCAAATTCACTTCAAGGGAAAACATTTGGGGCATTAATTCCTCATGCTTCATGTGGACTTGGGTGTTAATTCCTCATATTCCATGTGGACTTGGGCATTATTCCCTCTTACTCCATGTGGACTTGGGTGTTAATTCCTCATATTCCATGTGGACTTGGACATTATTCCCTCTTACTCCATGTAGACTTGGGCGTTATTCCCTCATAGTCCATGTGGACTTGGGCGTTATTCCCTCTTACTCCATGTGGACTTGGGCGTTATTCCCTCTTACTGCATGTGGACTTGGGCATTAATTCCTCATATTCCATGTGGACTTGGGCGTTATTCCCTCTTACTCCATGTGGACTTGGGCGTTAATTCCTCATTCTCTATGTGGACTGAGTATTCAAGAATTGAACCCTGACTGTTGCCATGGTTTATAGAATCAGAGACAAATGCTTCTAAGTATCATTTTTTGTCCTTGGCAGAAGTTAACAAATTCACACCTTGTCAGATCATATGAAAATAGCTGCTACAGAAATTATCACTTCGAAACAACCAAGAGTAAAGTTAGAACTTCAGGATATTGAGAAACTGGAGAACTCCGTACCAGCTATTTGCTGCTAGCACCACGGCCTCCTGTTGTAGAATGTTTGAGGCACAAGTGACGGCTGTGACAGGGACAGCACGATTGTCTCCACAGCCTCCCCTCCCCTATGTGAGTTCTGTGTGGCAGGTGTTGTAACAGACTTTACAGGTGGGGTCTGACTTCCCCAGAATGCATCTGGGCTGCCTCCTGGTGGCAGTGTGAGACCTGCAGGGGTGATTTGCACACCTGCTGAGGAATGGGGGACAGCTGGGCCTGCCCCTTTTCCTCACCAGTTTCTTCCCTCGAGTTCATCTAGGATTATCTTTCTAGGCATTGTTTCTTGATATATGATATTTTGCTTGGAAGCCCCACACACTGCCTTTTTATTGTCTATGGGCTGCACTGAAAACTTCCAAAGGTCTTGATTCTCCCCATGTTCTCTGACACCACTGTTCAGGGCACCTCCGGTTCCTGGAACAGCCCTGTGCTTGCATCTCCTGGGGCTGCCGCCTCCTCTACCTGCCCTGTACCACCTTCTTCCCCACATCTGGCTGGGTGAGTGTTGATTCCCCCAACACACTGCAGGTGCTGCCTCTGCCAGGAAGCGTTCTCCTCAGTTCTCTTGGGGTTGGTTGGTCTCTCCTGGCCTCTCCTACCCCTTGCACACACCTCTTATATAACATTTTTGCATTAAAAGTTAGACCTTGAGCTGTGTACCTGGCACCCAGGAGGTGTTGATGAGTGATTACTGATTTTAAATATAACTTTAGGAGCTGGCATCTTAACCATGTTTCCTGATTTATTTCATAAAAGTTTTGTACAGTTTGCCTGTGGTAAATCTGCCTTACCTTAGCTGTCTCTCAGGAGTGTTTGGATGAGACATACAAGTCCAAATGGTTGGCTATTGATTAATAGTCTCTGCTTTTGCTATTTTTGTAAGTAAATGATCAATTAAGTGCTCTTTCACTTTAAACACTTGGGGAGGACCCAAAGAATTGATCAATGGGGATTGTGAGACTATTCAGGGTTAGCTTTGTGCTTTGGAAAGTCAGAAGGAGATAGGAGAAAACTCATGTCTTTTCAAGGAGTACCATTTTGCCTGGGGGACAATGTAAGTGCTGAATTGTGGGTGATGGGGTTTAAGGCATGCTGTCTCAAAATAGCATACTTGGGTGCACTGAATATTTTAGGTGGAAAGGATTCGCACAACAGCAGGTGCTGGCTGGACTCCCTGATCTTCCCTTAAGCGGGTCATGAGACCCTCTGTGAGAGAGCTCCACCTATACCTGGAGGAAGGAGCGCCTTTGTCCTAGCCATGGATGGATGGATGGATGCCAAGAGGAATCTGGATGAACAGACTTCGCTAAATGCACCATTGCTACTCATAGTCTTTTGTCTTCTCCTATTTGCTTACAGTTTTCCATTCTTCATATAACCTAGGATAAAAATGCACAGCTTTACTTGTTTCTTAATGTCTTCATTTCCTTAGGAAGGCTCCAGGCCATGTAAAACTTAAAAATTGAGGAAATTTGTATGTCTTTTTCTTGCTGATCTGTATTTTCTTACAGGAGCCTGGCTGAGAACCTAAAGTGAGTAGAGAGAGTTTTCTTTCCCTAGCTACAGCGAGAGAGAAATGCCATACGTATGCAGTAGGCGTTGAATGAAGACTGGCTCACTGATGCCTCTGTGAAACAGGGAGAAGACAGCCGATGGGAGGGTTATTTAGTTCTACTTTGGAAACAGCTCTACCTGTTTGATGGTTAGAACCCTCTACTGCCTACAAGGAGAATACTGGGTCCTGCCAATTTTGAAGGTCCTAGGTAAACTTCAGAAATGTTCCAGAGAATTGATAGAATAGATATTGTGTCTTCAAGTCACAGTCAGGGAGAAGCACTACTTACTTTAGAAGAAGGCCAATTGTTGAATTTTTATAGAAGTGTTTCTCAGTTGAAAGTACTGAACAATATGTACCAAGGACATGAAATATATGTATGAATGTGTATAATTTTTTTCTTGTGGAAACAGAGGAAATGTCAATCTTTTTGTGTAATTTTACTGTTTAGAATCAGGAGCAAATTTCTCTAAAGGTCCTCATTAATATCTGGGAATCACCACATGAGGCCAAAGTCATTGGTTCACAATTGAAAGTTTACAGAATAGGTCCGAGGATGAAGGTGAAGAGGATTGGAATTAGAGAGGTTGGAGAAAGACTCAACCTTTAAGTTGCCAAAGTAGACAAGTCTGGAAATGTTATCTGGGAGAGTCAAAAACTGACTTTTGTTATCAACATTCATTAAGCTCTTTTCTTGCATTTGGTCCTATACACTGGGCAGGAGGGATTAAAAAAAAAAACTAAAATAAAAAGGAATTTCTCTACCTTTTGCAGCCTGGTCGGGGAGACAGACATTGGAAACAAACCATTGAGTGCTTTGGACAGCCAGGGGCTAGCTTAGAAAATCCAGTGGGAACCTATTGCCTCAAGGTCACTCAACATACAAGGTCATAGGAACAAAGTGCTTACTACTGTATCACCTCCAAATAGGAACATTACCCCAAGTGGACTTCAGACATGGTCCTACAAGCAAGTTAAGGCGGGGACCTACAAAAACCAATGAAGGTCTTGGCCCAAAGGGCAAGCATGGCTTTTCAAGTCTGTGGCCTCCTGGAGAGATCTCTGCCCCTTGGTACCTGAGCCCTCTGCTCCAGAGGGGCAGTCTGAAGCAGGTGGTAAGGTGCCAGGACATGTGCTGTGTCATGGTTTCCTAGTGGAGACCAGATGCAAAGGGCTGAACTGCTTTTCCCCCCAGACAGGAGCTTTCTGGTTCCTCTCCCCCAGAATATTCAAGCACACCTTCCTTCTATTTTACATGGCCAGGGTGGGGCCAAGATGGGTCTGGAGATGCTTATATGCTGGGAAGACGTTGAGGGGGTGACTCAGGCAGCTTCCCTCTAGGCTTTTACGAGAAACCCCCTCTCTCCCCTCTTCTCATGGGAAACCATTTCCTTGAGTTTGTCGTCATAGGGAAACAGAAGACTGACATGAGTGTAAGAAAAAGAGGGCTGGACTGTGAAGCCTGCTTCAGGTCTAGAGGTTAGATGGGTTGGGACCCTTGGTCTGTGATGCCCCAACTGTGTGCTGGCTTATCATTGGCTGTGTTGAAATCTGGGGGGACAAGTCACAGGTGACAACCAATGCAAGATTCAAGGATAATGAGTTCCAACCAAAAGGTGAGTCATCCTATGTTACAGGTTTGAACAAAAAGGTGAGAAAGAAGATAGGGACATATGTCCTCGACTCACTGCCATTTAAACAGTTTAGGGGTGGTTGCCATAGCTGTCACTCTGGAAAAATCTAATAGGATCATCAAAAGGATTCATTTTGGAATAAATGGCTCACAACTGTCTCGAGTCAGTTTATGGCAACTTCAGTTTATTTTATTTATTTGAAAGGCAGAGTTACATAGAGAGGGATGGAGGGAGGGAGGAAGAAGAGAGAGAAGAGAGAGGGAGAGAGAGAGAAAGTCAGAGACAGAGACAGATTCCATCTGCTAATTCAGTCCCCAAATGGCTGCAATGGCCAGGGCTGGGCCAGACTAAAGCCAGGAGCCAGGAGCTTCTTCTGGGTCTTCCACATGGGTATAGGGGCCAAAGGACTTAGACCATCTTCTGCTGCTTTTCCGGGCCATTAGCAGGGAGCTGGATTGAAGTGGAGGAGTTGGGACATGCACTGGTATCCATATGGGATGCTGGCATCACCAGCTGTGGCTTTACCCATTATATCACAATGCCAGATCCTATAACAGCTTTAAATAGGAGGTCTCAGAGTGGGCACAAGCCCTTTGCATTCACACCCAGGTGTGCGTCTTTCCTACCCAGAGAGCACTCTGTCTGCCCATATCACATGACTCCTGTGGTGGGATGTGCACAGGCCACTTCCTCCTGGAAGCCCCGAGGGCCCCCTTTCCCCAAGTGTTATCCACTTGCTTTAATCAGTGTTCCTGTAACTTAAACCCCACCTTTCTCTAGTGTCAATTTAATGCTCTCTGGAGGTAGCAAGGCGAGCAGCACCCTCTGATGAGTAAATACCAGGTTCAGTTTGTTTTGGTTGCATTTGTCTGGCTCAGTGGCTCTGAAGTCACATTAGAAACACCTGGTGTCTTTCAAAAACTATTGACCAGGTCAGGGGCTGGCATCATGGCACAATGGGTTAAGCCATTGCTTGAGACATCTGTATCCTATAATGCAGTGCCTGGTTCAAGTCCCAACTACTCTGCTTCTGATCCAGCTTCCTACTGATGTGCTTGTGAGGTGGTGATTATGGCTCAGGTACTTGAGTCCCTGCTACTTTTGTGGGAATCTCGGATGGAATTCATGGTTTCCTGGCTCTTGCTGGCATTTGAGGAGTGAATCAGTGGATAGGAACTTTCATCTTTGCCTCTCATCAATCAATTGATTGATTACTGAGTCTCCTAGTAGACAAACTGCATCAGCAATGCTAGGGGTGGCACAGTGGTTTTATGTTTTAAAAAGATTTATTTACTATTATTTGAAAGGAAGAGTGACAGAGAGAGAGAAAGAGAGAGAAAGATTTCCATCAGCTAGTTCAGTCTCCAAATGGCCAGAACACCTTGGGGTGGGCCAGGCCAAAGCCAGGAGCCAGGAACTCCATTTGGGCCTCCTACATGGGTGGCAGGGGTCCAGTACTTGGGGTCCTTTTCTGCTAAACTGGACTGGAAGCAGAGCAGCTGGGACATGAACCAGTACGTTGAGTGACAGCTCAGATCACCGCACCTCCACAGTCCCAGCCCAGTGATTCTGATGGAGGCTGAGGGTTAAGGACCATTGGTCTCAGTGAACCCTCCCACACTATTCGATTATAAAGTGCTGCAGGCAGTGGGGGAAGTATGATAGCACCTCCTATTCCCTTGAATCTGGTTATCAAGCTTGCTCCCTGCTGCTGAGTGCTAGGTACTTAGCATTGACACCATGGCTTCTGCGAAGGCTCCTTGTGCCTGGTAGACCCTACCTCTCCCTTGGGGTCCTTTAATCTGAGAGCAGGTGGGAGGAAGAGAGGCAGGCATGCTTCCCGCGTCTTCTGAGAAGAGGGAGCACTACCAAGGGCTACCTTAGGCAAGTCGAGGGCAAATTCAGACAGGCAGGGTCAATGTGTGAAAAGGCGCCCAGATGCTGCCAGACTCTGCCGGCCAGAGGACTGAGTCCAAGGGTAAGAGATTTGAGTGGGGCCTGAAGGAGGAAGTGGCCCTTGTGGCAAATCTCTATTGATTGCACTGGAGGACAAACAATGCAACACTTTCCTGGTCAGGGAGCAAATCCATTAAAACTCCGTTGAATTAGGCCATCCACTACTTGGAGAATTTGGCGGGGTCCTGGAATTCTGGCCAAGAATTTGGGCCAGATTCTGTGATTCCAGAGCGGCCACTTCACTGTGCGTTTATTGGGGTGGGCATTTGGTGGAGCAGTGAAGATACTACTTGGAATGCTTGTGTCCCATGCTGGAGTGCCTGAGGTGAAGTCCTGATTCACTTCTGACTCCGGCTTCCTGCTAAGGTGCACCATGGCAGGGAGTGGTGGTAGTTCAAGTAGTTTGGGTCCCTGCCACCACGTGGGAGACATGAATGGAGTTCCAAGCTTCTGGCTTCAGCCTGGCCCAACCCTACCTGTTGTGGTCATTTGGGGAATGAGTCAGCAGATCTCTCTCTCTCTCTCTCTCTCTCTCTCTTCCTGTGTGTCTCTGTCTTTCCAAGAAATAAAAATTTAAAAATAAGAAAACTTACTTTTATTCTGAATAAAGCTTGTGCTTTCAAGAAAAAATATTTTTTTTAAATGTGGGGGCATACTGAAACATCACATGAAGCCACATAAATAAGTAGTTTTTTAATGTTTTTTATCACTATTTACTACCATTGTGTTGAACAAGTCAAGACATAGTTTTTTATTAAGTGGCCAAAGTTAACTTAAATTCCCCTCTATAAAGGAAAAAGCAAAACTGACCTCATTACTTTGGGCTCTTCCTGTATCATTTTAGGGGATTAAGTTTATTATGCTGTATCACCTGGACATCACATCTAGATTAGAACAACTCTGTAAATCAGTCACATGTGGGGTCCTGGGAAAGACCAAACTTGGAAGACGTGGATGCAAGCTTGACTGCGGTTTCCTCCTCTGTCAACTGCGTTTGCACCTGCTCTGCTGGGAGATGTGGGATGAAATAGGTGCCTGCCCAGCAGGTGGCAGCACACAGAAGTCTCAGCTGCCAGTGATTCTCAGGTAGCTGGGATCCCTTGAGGAGAGGAGAGTCTGGGAGAATCAGACTCCCTTCTCGCCCAGAGGTGGCTGTTCCAGCCTAGGCTCCTGCAGCAGACTATGGAATGTGGCTGTCTGAGAACCCTCCCGCCATGGGCGTTGATTCCTCAGCCTATACCCACCCTTCCCGTGCTTCCCCTCCCAGGACCTCTCGGCTCGATCTCTGTGCATGAGTCTGGAGAATAAAATTGGAAGTGTTTTACAGTTTCTTATGCCATCTAATCCTCACTTGAGAAGAGAGGCATCTAGACAATGCTTTCTTCTTTGGATGAACATTTCAGAGATCAACCAATTACTGTTGTTAGACTGTCTGGAATCAGTGATGATGGGTTCAACTGAAATAAATTATAGATAAAAGCAGGACTGCAAATCAGAAGCACAGAGTGTCCCAAGACAAGCATCCCACAAAGAGCAAGAGCCAGATGCGTAACCTGCTCAGCTGCCCCGTGCTGTCAGGGCTGGAGTTTCTCCATAGAGATCTGAGGGTGGTAGAGGCTTTCTGAGTGGGCTTAAAATTCAAACTGGGAGTAAGTGAATAGAGCAAATTCCTCTGTGATAATTACTAGCTCAGCTTGCTTGCCAGCCCCAAGGAAACCAATATATTAAAGTTATAAATCAACCTTTGACAGAGGCATTCATAGAACTGGGATTGGGAACGCCACCGTTTTCTCTGGGGAAACCCATGTGCTTTTCCACCGGAACCTACGGGCTCTCAGCACTTGGAGCATTTGAATTGTATGTGAAGCCTTGAAAAAAATACAGATGCCCACACCTGACGCTTGGCCCTTTAAACCAACTGGCTTCACCTGAGCCAAATGGAATTGGCCCATTCCGCCTGGGTATTTATCTATAGTCCTCTCATAGGTGATTGTAAGGTGCAGCGAGGTTAAGATGCGTTGGTTTAGCGTGTGGTTGGGGGAGCTAATCTTCCCAGACGTTTGTCACCATCTTCCTCCTTAGCAAGGAAGGCGTGTATTTGGGGCTGTACATCTTAATTATGTGTAACAGCTTCTGATGATAAGTGGAGAAGGTGGTTTGTCTGCAGACACAGGGGGGAGGAGACAGGGCCAGCAGGGGCAGAGGCTCATCTGCAGCCTCTGTTCTTAGTTTTTTTTTTTTTTTTTTTTTTTTTTTTTTGACAGGCAGAGTGGACAGAGAGAGACAGAGAGAAAGGTCTTCCTTTTGCCATTGGTTCACCCCCTAATGGCCGCTGCGGCCGGTGCATCACGCTGATCCGAAGCCAGGAGCCAGGTACTTCTCCTGGTCTCCCATGGGGTGCAGGGCCCAAGCACTTGGGCCATAGCAGAGAGCTGGCCTGGAAGAGGGGCAACCGGGACAGAATCCGGCGCCCTGACCGGGACTAGAACCTGGTGTGCCAGCGCCGCAGGTGGAGGATTAGCCGGCCCTGTTCTTACTTTTGATAATAGCAGGAAACACAAAGGGACTATACAGATGAACCAGGACTTTGTTTTGGAAATTTACGTATCTCTTTCAATCTTTACAAATGGGTGGTTTTTGTTTCCATTTAAAGATGAGAAAACAGATATGGGGTACTACTGGGAGTTGCAATTAGGACTGATTCCAAACACAAAGAATTCACTGACCATGCTGTGGGCAAGCTTAGCAACAACAACAACAACAACAGAAACGTGTACCTGCTACTGGGGAAAATTCTAGAGGGGTTGAGGAGCAGCCTCTGCCTCCAGCAGCTGTGTTGGGGAGTGTGAGAGAGCCCACCGCATAATTAGGGTGTGCCCCTCCCAGGCCTATCCCATCTGCCAGGAGTCTCGAGTCAGCGAAAGGGCAGCCCTGGGCTCTGTGTGCCTTGGCTTGCGCAGGCACTTTTCTGATGGACAGAACTGTGACTTTTTACAGAAGTGACATGACAAAGACAAGGCAGAGAATTTTGAGCTTTTTGGAGAGGTGAATTTTGGCAAGGTAAATACAGGGGTGGACTGCTGGTAGGTAAGGGCTGGTTACTAGATTCGGGTAGCTTCTCGTCCCCTCCCTGGGCCGCTAAGCACGTAGAGTCGTCCCCAGGGATTGCTGGCGTCCTTTCTGGTAAGGGGAGCAGGACACCTGCACAATCTATGTTCTGTGTTAGGAAACTGGTGCAGTTTTATCTATGGCGTGATCTATACCCTGATTTACATCCTATTCCCCGGTTCCTCCTGCCACTATTGCTGAAAGCCAGGTAGCCACATGGCCCAACTATCTGTGCCAAGCTCCACCCCCATCCTAACGGGATTCGCTGCTCCTGCTTCCCTGCCCGCCCTCCAGCAGTTTTAAAAGGGCCTGTTCCTGAACACGTGCTCTCTTTGCTCTGCTCTCCGGTCCTCTTGTCTGTTCTCCTCTCCTCTCTTCTCTCTGCTCCATCTTCTCTCCTCACTAGCTCCTCTCCTCTGTCTCTCTCTTATACTCTTTCTCTTATCCTTCTTTGTCCCTCCCCTCCAGTCTGTTGCGTTTTCCCCAATAAACCCTTCCTTTACTCCAGTGTTCGGTGTGCTTTGTGACGGCCTAACAGAAATATATAACATTCTGCTTTTAGCAAATAGTGGCGGTCAGAGAGTTTCTCTTGTATCTGCTTGTTCTCATGCCAAAGTAGCATATTTTGGGGCTGCATATTCTGCTTCCTCTTAACCTCTAGGTGGAGCCCACCTCTGCTAGATGCCTGTCTCTGGAAATCCCGAATTCTGAGTGGGAGCTGGATTTCTGTGAGGGCACTCAGCCTGCTCAGGGACAGATACCTGGGGAGGCCCTCGGATCTGAGCACAAACCTAACCTCCTCTGAAATGACCCATGGTGGCTTTGAAAATATGTACACAGACTATTTCCAAACATTCTATTTCCAGACATTCTGTGTAGTTACAGCCTGGGGGCCAAGCAAGTGCACCTGTGGGTAAATACCACTTTCTTATTCACTGAGCCTTAGGTAACTTTTTGCCCATGCACTGTACTGCTAGTGTTCGAGATCCCATATTATTCCACACAGCTGAAACAGTGATACAAAGTAGGAAGCCCTCGAATTCTGGAGTATCTTGGTTTTTTAGCTCCTGTGTCTTTTCTAATGGCAATGTTTTTTGGAAACTGCTCTCTAGACTTGATCTGTATGTAACCATCAGGAAAATACAGAACTGTACTGCTAGAGTATGTACGTCTCTGACAACTTCAGCACATTGATGCATATTACTAGGCAGGTGATGGGAGAGATGGCAGGTAATGACATTGGCATTCCACAGAGGGGAGTTTGCTTGTTTCTGGCTGTATTGAATTGTGATTTATGGGGGTAACAGTAAGGAAACTCATAGACACATTGGACGAAGTTTTAGGATGAAAATCTCCCAGACTCTATTTAAAAATCAAGTATTCTTGCCTGTGAATCAAAGAACTAGAGCACAGCATAAAAAAGATAATCATAAGGCAGTGAAGATGGTGCTGGCCTTTTCCTAATCCCTTTCAAAAAAGCAAAATGACAACAGGAGTCCCACGGAGGGGCGGGGAGAGCACGGTGTGGGGGTCGGGAGAGCTGGCTCCCAGCAGCACCCAGGCCCGTGCTGCTGTGTGGGTGCTGGGGGGTCCTCTCGTCTTTTTATGGCCCCGCTCATTCATTGGTTACTGGGAAGTAACAATGACTGCGCCACCTCACAGCGGCTGCGCTGTGCAACTCCAGGGAGACGTGTCAATGATTTGAAAAGGATAAAGTGCTATACAGATATAAGGTTATTATTTGTTCTTTTTAAAATATTTACTTTGATTTTAATTGAAGGCAGAGAATCCTTCCACCTGCCAGTTCACTCTCCAAATGCCTATAAAAGCCAGAGGAGGGCCAGGCCAAAACCAGGAGCCCAGAACACAGTCCAAGTCTCTAATATGCGTGCCCAGGACCCAATCACTTGAGCGTTACTACTGTTTCCACGGGTGTGCGTTGCAGGAAGCTTGGATTGGAAACAGAGCCAGGACTCAAATGCAGGTGCTCTGAAACGGAGTGCAGATGTCCAGGCAGCATCTTAACCACTGAGCCAAACACCTAGCCCTGCGGTGGAAAGTTACTGAACTCCACTGCCTCGTCCCTATTTGCCAGGCATCTGTGGTCAATTAGCTGACAAATACTACACACTCAGGTGTAGGGGGTCTGGTTAAGCTCCTAGATGGGAGAACTCAAATTGGTTTGGTCTGGCAGACCAGGTGGAAGTCCTGTGACTTTCTCATGCCCTTTTGGTTGATGAAGAGGCAGAGTATATGTCACTAGTGGGGACTGCATGGTGGTGAAGAATGCAGTGGCTACTAATACAGGCGGGTGCTGCTGCCTTGGTTTGTGTTAACGTCAGCACTTTTCCTCATCACTGTTTTTGCAAACGTCAAAAACAGTGCAAAAGGCAAAAGCTGCCTCACTATTATGAAAACGATTCCAACCTTATCGGCCACCTGATGGTCGTGGAGATCCTCAAGGTCTCTGAGCCACACTTGGAGAACCCCTAATTACAGCGTTTGGCCTTCCCCAGCAGATGTGCAGCGGTCTTGGCATCACGGTTATTTCTCAGGTCATTTAATGTTGAACATGGGGGTGGGGGTTGGGCTGGGCAAGCATCAAGATGGCTAGAAGAGTCAGGATGTCAGTGGGAAGGAGCTGGCTAGCGCTGCTTTGTGGTACAGTGCTTAATCCACTGCTTGTGATGCTGACATCCCATATCAGACATCTGCTTCAAGTCCCAGCTACTCCCCTTCTGATCCAGCGTCCTGCTGATGCACCTGGGAAGGCATCAGAAGATGGCCCAAGGACTTGGGCCTCTTACACTCGTGTGGGAGGCCATGACATCCTGGGAGAACAGGATGGAGTTCCTGGCTTCAGTTGGCCTAGGCCTGACTCTTGTGGCCATTTGGGGTGTAAACCAGCAGATGGAAGATCTCTTTCTCTCCCTGTCTCTCTGTTTTCAAATAAATCTTAAAAACAAACAAAAAAACCAGTCAGGCACAAGATATCAAACCATCCAGCAGAGAGGATAGAAATCTACACTTTGGGGCCGGCGCCATGGCTCACTTGGTTAATCCTCCGCCTGCGGTGCTGGCATCCCATATGGGCGCCGGGTTCTAGTCCCGGTTGCTCCTCTTCCAGTCCAGCTCTCTGCTGTGGCCTGGGAATGCAGTGGAGGATGGCCCAGGTGCTTGGGCCTCTACCCGCATGAGAGACCAGGAGGAAGAACATGGCTCCTGGCTTCGGATCAGTGTAGCTCTGGCTGTAGCGGCCATTTGGGGGGTGAACCAATGGAAGGAAGACCTTTCTCTCTGTCTTTCTCTCTCACTGTCTAACTCTACCTGTAAAATAAAGAAAAAAAATCTACACCTTAATTTACTAGGCCCGCTGATTTCTGTGCTATTTCTACTGGTCTTCCCTCAGTGGTGGGTGGTTTCTGCATGTGGAAGAGATTGTTTTCTTTCCACCTCTCTTTCCTTCATATGAGCCTCATTCAGAATAGCCAGTTTTTTAAAGATTTATTTTATTGTTTTGTTATTGATTTTGTTGTTACAGAGACAGAGAGAGTGGTCTTCCATTCGCTGGTTCACTCCCCAAATGGCTGCAATGGCCGGAGCAGAGCCCATCTGAAACCAGGAGCTTCTTCTGGGTCTCCCTTGCAGGTGCAGGGGCCATCTGCTGCTGCTTTCCCAGGCCATAGCAGGGAGCTGGATTGGAAGTGGAGCGCCTGGGACTTGAATCGGTGCTCATATGAGATGCCAGCCCTGCAGGCTGAGGTGTTATCTCGCAGCTCTGGGCCTAAGAATAGCCAGTTTTTGGGCCATGAGTGAGACTTTTCATCTGAGAGCCATGACATAAAATCTCCCGACTTCCTCTCCTCTTAAGTTTCCTACAGTGCTGACATGACCAGGCTGCTTCAAGAGGGATCCTGGTAGGGGCAACAAGAATTGACAGTGAGTGTCAGGTGTTTAACTTCCTGCACACTAGTCTCAGGGCCCCAGAGGCATTGCTGGGGCTGGGATGTTCTGGCTGGGACCATGGCTGGAGGAGAGGCGGTCCCACTGGAATAATTTACTGACTCCTCAGCAGGTGCTGGACAGGCTGGGAGCTCTAAAGTCTCATGTTCTCTTCACAGGTAATTTCTGAGGGGCAGCTGAGATCATAGAAAAGGAGAGAAAGACTTTGTAGGCACTTAGGTCCCTCACCTTCCTTCAGGGGTTTGCATACTCTTACTCTGACACTTACCAGCTCTAAGATGTTGGGTAACTTTCTCAACCGTTTTATGCTACAGTCTTAGTGTCTATAAAAAGGAGGTCATGTTTAGCTCATAGGATTGTGAGGATGAACTGGTTTAGTACACGTAACATGAGTGTTTAGGAACAGTGCTGGCACAGAGTAATACAAACATGAACATGAAATATAATCATCATTATCATAATTTCATTTTATTGAATCGTATTAGAATCCAAAATGAGGTGATTACTCTGTTAAGTCATAACTTTCAGAAAAATAAAGTCACGAGTCACATACAAACATAAAGTGATTATACATTTAGGATTGTGTGTACTTCATTGATTAATGAAAGAATTGTGTTGTAGATATTAACAGTAGCATTAGAGGCCCCAGAGGGCTCTAGAGAGGCTGGGGAGTTTGTAGGCAATGTTTGGGTGAAATTGCTGGCTCAGATGCAAAACTAAGCAATGTTCAACAGAGCTGTAAGCCATGATCTTTGTAGTTGGATCTTCTACTGCATGCAAGTGATTTGCATGCTAAGTCGTATTTTTACAGACTTTGCATGTTCAAAGATGGCTGCTGAAATGTCATCAGAGGTGTGCCATTCAATATAATGAGCTGTAAGGTAACTCTCTGGTCAGAGTTGGTCTGCCCAGGTTGCTGTTACAATATTGTCTGTCGTTGGTTCTGTCCATGTTTATCAAAGACCCTGGAAAGACAGATCAGCAGACTGTTTTTCCAAAGCAACTGTTCTGGGATTGCAAGCTACTCGGCAAAGACCTGTATTATGGGCTGTTAGGCAGCCACAGGAAGGTTGCTGTGAAGCAGGGGAAAGCAGATCCTTAGTTGTCTAGGGTTTCAGTTCCCCATTCTCTTTGTTCATTCCTCAGTCCTGAAGTTTAGGGAAAGAGGCAGTGAGCAGCCTTAGCTACTTCTTGCTGACAAAGGGTTCAGATTGGTCAGGATTTAAGGAACGAAATTGTTTGCCCCAAACTTTATATATTCTCAATCACTTATGTGGGATGGATGGAGAGGTTGACATCCCCTAAATTTGGAGTTGAAATCTTTCAGTAATGAGTTTAGTAAGGAACTCGGGGATTAAGGGCCTCAAACAAGAGGGGTAGTAACAAGACCATGACCGAAGGAGTGACTGTAGCCAGTTTAGCCTGGATTTGTTGGGGAGGAAATCTTTAATAGAATTCCAGACCTCCTGGGTGCATGTGACTGGCTAGCCTGTTGTTATATTTGTCTCGTATTCTGTGCTACTTGTCCAGTTGTACTTGTGTGCAGCAGGAAGTGTTGACAACTGCACAGACATCTCCTTGTTCTGATAGGAGATAGCCAAGGGCTATTCTGTTATTCATCAGTACATTTGCTAAGGAATCTGCCAGGATTTTTAGTTAATCTAGACTAGAGGCTGTGGTTGTAGCCAATTCTTCCATTGAGGCAGTTAGATTCTGAAGGGTAGCCTCAAGATAAACAAATCCTGCTATGGTGCTGCCACTCCTAGTGCCAGGCCTACACTGGCAATGGTTAATCCTAATGCCTCACCTTTTTTGTTTTCCTGTGTGCAAAATACTTAGCCTAGGATGGACATGTCACAGCATACATTGTACCCAGATGTTACCGACACATTGGAATACTCTGACTTGGCCAGAATAAATTGAGCCCCTACTTTCCCTGGGGGTGACTCCTTGGGTCTTTGCACAGAAATATGAAGCTTTTTGGTGTACATGTTGCCATCCATGCAGTATCCAGGAGGGATAGGTCAATGCCAAAAATGAGTTAGCTAATGGGCCTGATTTATAGGTTTTGGTGAGCCTGAAGACATTTTTATTTGGGGGACTATTATGCCAATTTTTATCTTGGCAAGCATGAGCCCAGTATTGCCATTCGCTTGGCTCCTGATAGTCTGCAGATGTTAAGACCTTCCAGGAGAGATGGTAGTAAGCTTGAAAAAGTGACCACTTTTTATTAATATCAAATGCTTTTAAAAATATATGGCTGGGGGCCGGCGCCATGGCTCACTTGGCTAATCCTCTGCCTGTGGCGCTGGTACTCTGGGTTCTAGTCCTGGTTGGGGTGCCAGTTCTGTCCCGGTTGCTCCTCTTCCAGTCCAGCTCTCTACTGTGGCCCGGGAGGGCAGTGGAGGATGGCCCAAGTGCTTGGGCCCTGCACCCGCATGGGAGACCAGGAAGAAGCACCTGGCTCCTGGCTTCAGATCAGCGCAGCGCGCCGGCCGTAGAGGCCATTTGGGGAGTGAACCAATGGAAAGAAGACCTTTCTCTCTGTCTCTGTCTCTGTCTCTCTCTCTCTCTCTCACTGTCTAACTCTACCTGTCAAAAAATAAATAAAATATGGCTGGGGGCTGGCGCTGTGGCATAGTGTGTAAAGCCACTGCCTGCAGTGCCAACCTCCCAAATAGGCTCCACTTCTGATCCAGCTCTCTGCTACAGCCTGGGAAAGCAGTAGAAGGCCCAAGTCCTTGGGCCCCTGCACCTTCGTGAGAGACCTGGAAGAAGCTCCTGGCTTCATATCGGCTCAGCTCCGGCAGTTGCGATCATTTGGAGATTGAACCAGCTGATGGAAGACCTCTCTTTCTGTCTCTCTCTTAATCCTACCTTTCAAATAAATAAACTTAAAAAAAAATATGTATTGCTAATGGGGTCAGCTCTGTGGC
Organism: Oryctolagus cuniculus; assembly: GCF_051225735.1. Classification (NCBI taxonomy): domain Eukaryota; kingdom Metazoa; phylum Chordata; class Mammalia; order Lagomorpha; family Leporidae; genus Oryctolagus; species Oryctolagus cuniculus. The sequence continues at coordinate 83,310,653 of NC_142880.1, forward strand.
GTAGCAGATAAATCTGCTGCATGCAGTGCCAACATCCTGTATGGGTGCTGGTTCAAGTCCCAGCTGCTCCACTTCTGATCCCACTCCCTACTATGACCTGGGAAAGCAGTAGAAGATGGCCCAAGTCTTTGGCCCCTGCAGCTGCATAGGAGACCTGGAAGAAACTCTTGGCACCTGGTTTTGGATTGGCCTAGCTCCAACCATTGCAGCCATTTGGGGAGTGAACCAGCAGATGGAAGATCTGTCTCTCTGTCTCTGCCTCTCTGTAACTCTGCCTTTCAAATTTTATAATATAGCTGAATTATTTTGGGTTCCCTATTAGAATATAGAAAAGTTACAATTTGTAAGGTTATGGTTGCCAGAGAGGACCACATTTTTTTTTTTTTTTTTTTTGGACAGGCAGAGTGGACAGTGAGGGAGAGACAGAGAGAAAGGTCTTCCTTTTCCATTTTTTCACCCCCCAATGGCCACTGAGGCCGGCGCACTGCGGCCGGCGCACCACGGCCGGCGCACCACGCTGATCTGAAGCCAGGAGCCAGGTGCTTCCTCCTGGTCTCTCATGTGGGTGCAGGGCCTAAGGACCTGGGCCATCCTCCACTGCCTTCCCAGGCCACAGCAGAGAGCTGGACTGGAAGAGGAACAACCAGGACAGAATCCGGCACCCTGACTGGGACTAGAACCTTGGGTGCTGATGCCACAGGCAGAGGATTAGCCAAGTGAGCTGTGGCGCCGGCTGGGACCACATTTTTAAAAGTACCTTAAATCTCAGATGTATGGTGGGTTTGAGCCCTGTAGGGGAGGCATTTAGGTCTTTAATATTTAGAGAACTGCATAGTATGTAAAAGGAAGTCCGATGAAAGCATGGAAATGTTGTCCCAGGAATAGTTTTTAGGGTAGCCTCTAGAGAGAGTACAAAAGTTATATTATTATCAGTGCTCTTTTAAATAGTAATTGAGGAACTTAGAAGGAGCTTTGGGCTGCTAGGACGGAATATGTTTTATCCCGGCTGTGGAGATTATGATGACAGATCCAACATTGCTTTTTGCCTCTTGTAGCAACAGCTTTCGAAAGTTGGTGTAGAGTGTTTGCCTCCCAAGTTGTCTGCATAAAAACTGTTGGCAGGAGTAGGCAGAGGAAGAAAAGACAGCTCTGTCCTGTCTTGGTTTAGGCCTCCAAGTCAGTTTCTGATAGTGTAAGAGGTTATCTACAGGAAGACTGAGGACACTCTCCTATGTCTTCCTACAGGTAACACAACTGACGTTTCCTTTGTAAGATAAAGTAGCAAAGTATATGAGCAATGGGCCAGTCAGCTCAACAAGGCAGGAGGTTTCATCCAGGATCCGAGGGAGCTGTGACCACATTGGTGGTGACTCTGGCCTTTTGGTAGCACACAAGGAGCACCCAGAGTCACAAAAATGATCAACATCAGGGCTGCAATGCAAACCATAGAGTATGAAGCACTGGATCTCACATCATCTCTCTAATTGCGTTAACAGAGCACACATTTGATAAGATAAGCCATACTCTTGGAAAAAAGAAGCAGATAATATCATATAATTAGTCAATTAGCTAATACTGTGCCCGCCAAAGTGACAATATCCTCTAAGTCAGTTGTTGTGTGGTGCTTGGACAATAGAACAAAATAAGCTACTTATGTGGGAGATTCTTTCTACACTTGATCTTAGCTGAAAGGTCGAGAAGCGATAATAGGAGGTTCTTTCTAAATAAGAATTTCAGATCAATCAACGGTGCACAGGAATAGCCAGATCTGTCAGTGTCTAGGATGTGCTGGTGAGAGGTGATGCTCTGTGCTCTTTGTCAGCAAAATGTCCTTTATCCCTGCTGTTCTGACAGCCTCTGCTAGCATAAGAGCCGTGTTCAGGAGGTTGCAGCCTTGGGTAGGATGGAGCCAAGGCTCGATTCCCTGTGGTTCTACTGAAAAGTGAGTCATCGAAGGACGTGGTTCCTCCCAGTGAAGTTGGAGTCGATCTTCACGGTGTTTGTTTCTCCAGGATTTCAGTAATACCAGGTCTCCTGGGGTTATACTCTGAAGGGCACATTTGTGAGACAGGTGAACCTGTAGGAGGTGAACTTGCGAATGGCAGTTAGAGTCCCACCCAGAGATTGAACATATATAATGACATCTGACTGTGTAATCTGATCACTAATTATCTGAACTTTAGGTATATTCATTATGTTCAAAAGGTCTCCCATCTAGCAGTTCATAAGGGCTCAATTGGAGTCAGCTTCTCTGGGGGCTACTTGAACTCTAGGCAAAGCAACTGGCAGTGCCTTATCCTGAGTTAGATCAGCTTCCTGACAAATTTTGGCCCCAGTCTTTGTTAAGATATGGTTTCTTTTCTTCATGTTCTAGTTCATTGAGGACTCCAGGAAGCCTGCATTTAATTCTTAGAGTTCCTGATACTTCCTGAGTTATGTGGGCAATGAGGTCTCCCCCACTGTCACTCTGGGAATAGGGGAGTGCAAACCTGGGACCATTTCCTTAAGGAGGCTCCTTGCCACTTCAGAGCGATTTTCTATTTTATATGGAAACGCTTCTACCCATCCAGTAAAGTTGTCTACCTAACAAATACTTGAGATTTCCAGTTGTCTTTGGTATCGTGGTCAAATCTGTTTGCCAATCTTCTGGTCCAATTCTCCTAGTCTGAACTGCCTGAATGATTGGGTGGGGGGGCTGTCTTTGGATTTTTTTTTTTCACAACTCATGCATTTGTGGTCATATTTAAAGAGTCTTTCTCGTATTTGGCCTGCTTATATACTCTTATACCCACTGTAGAGTGGTACTGCAGACGTAATATCTGCTCTGGTGGATACGATTTATCACCTTCCAGAAGATGCTCTGGTACTAATGATTCCCTGCTTGTTACAGATTCATCTTTCCTTAGTATACTTATAAATTGGATCACATGGGTGATGGAGGGCCCCAGTCAAAACACAATTCATCAGCCCTTCCCACGCCCTCATTAGAATATTTAGGATGAGTCTTTGTTAGGCCTATGTAAATCACTAAGGCCATTATCTTGTTTACTTGGACCATTGCTAACCTAATCAAAGCCCTCTATTCAGTTGTCTGGTCTGCTTTATTACCTCCTTTAGACACTGGGGTTTTAGTCTTCTGATGTCCTCAGCAGTGCCCAATTGCCTTTTTTTTTGGCAGCACACTGGGCTCTAATAGACCATGTATTTCTTTGGTATGTCTGATCTCCTGGTTACCTGCTGTTGAGTGTCCTTTCCAGATGGCTCCATTAGCATGTACTTCTGAGAAGGTGTACCTGGAGTCAGTGCATATGGTGACCTTTATGTTGATTCCCAGAAACAGGGCACGAGTGAGTATAAGTCATTCAGCTCTGTGGGCTGAGGTCCCAGAGGGAAGAGCCTCAGCTTCAAGAATTTGGGTAGTCACCACTGCATTCCCAGCCTTATCATGACGCTGATTCCATCAGTGAATGGCCTAAGTACAGATTCTTCAAGGGGAGGTCAGGCAGGACATGGCTGTTGGAGTTTTCCTGCTTGATGGTTTGAATACATTCAATGACAGTTTCCTCAGTACTGCTTGGTGACAGAGTAGCAGGGTTAAGGACTGACACTACTTTTAATTTTACATTTGGGTTGTCTAGAAGAATGTCCTGGTATTTTCCCAACCTTCCAGATGTCCACCAATATTCCCACTCTTGTTCTAGCAATGAGGTACGCAATGTGGAGTATATACCGTGGTTGACTGGCCCAGAGTAAATGTTTCTGCCTCTGTAGCAAATTGCAAGTGACTGCTACTGCCCAAAGACAGACTGGCAGACTCCAGATAGCTACGTCCAGCTACAGGCCACTGGCCTCCTGGTTGACCCCAAGTTTCAGGTTGAGGATACTAAACTGACTCCTCGCCTCTCATGGACAAGCACAGGAGAAGGCTTCCTAATACCTGGCAGTCCCAAGGCCTGTGCTGTTAATAGGCAATGTTCCATTAGAAGAAAGGACTGGTGTTGCTCCCCACACCATTCCTATGGTTCATTTTCAGATCCTCTTAGGGCTACATATAGGGGTTTTGCTCTTAGGCTGAAATTTGGTGTCCAGATGTGGCAGGAGGTTGTAAAAGCCTCTCCCATGTGGACGAGTGGCAGGCAGAGCCCTCCTGGAAGCAGGTTCCAGTCTCCACCCTGGCGAAAGTTCAAATCCAGGTATTTTACAGTGGCTGTAAAATTTGGGTCTTGTCTTAGAAACTCTAGATCCTCTTCAGTCAAAAACTTTAAAGTCAATAGAATGTTTTGGTCTGAGGCCTCTTGGTTCTTAGTGGCAATCAAAGTGTCATCTACATACTGAAGGAGTGTATCCTCTGTGAGTTGTAAGTCTTTCAAAACCCCTGCTAGCACTTCTCCAGATACGGTTGGGGCATCCCAACACTGGGGAAGAACAGTCCAACAATATTGTTTTATCCTGATTTCAGAGTCTTTTCTTTCAAAGGAAAATGAATCCTGGGCTCCAGAATCCAAAGGGATGAAGTAGGAAGCATCTTTTAAATCTAGGACTGGAAACCAGCAAGCTTGTGAGCAGGGTGCATGGATTGGGAACCGCTGGGTGGGTGTCTTCCACAGTCTGGTTAACGGTGCTCAACTCCTGCACAAGCTGAGCTCCAGGCTTCTAGACTGGCTACACTGGGTATTGTGAGGAGACTGACACAGCTGAATCAACTGGCATTTAAGAGGTATTGATGAGGGATGTAGTCCCCTTCTGGACTTTTCTCTCAATGGATACTGCTCTAGGTTGAGTGTTTAGGGGTTGGGTTGGTGTCTTACCTTGACCGAAGTGACTGTTTTCACCCTCTGGTTTTCCTTCTGCCCACACATCTGCCCTTGCCTCCCAAGAGGTCTCTTCTGGAGTGTCGGCTGGTGCTTCCTTTGCTGTCTAAGAAGAGCTGCTTGGAGGGTGCCAGCAGTCCTGGAGGTAGGCACCTGTCTCTAATACCCACGGGGGAGAAAGGGATTTGTGCTCCCAGCTTGCACAAGTCCCGTCCCAGTAGGGGTAGTGGGTGTTCCAGCAGGTAGAGAAAGCCATGTCTTAAGTGATTCTCTCTGACTTGGTCTTCTAAGAGTTGGAGGAAAGGTTTTCTCAAAGATTCCCCTGGAACTCCCATAGCTTTCATAGGGCCTGGTCCTGGTTTAGTCATTGAGGTATTTAGCACTGAGTAGGCAGCTCCTGTGTATGCTAGAAAATCAGCAAGCCTCTTTCTGATCATTGGTTTCTATTTTTTTTAATTTTAATTTTTTTTTTTAATTTTTGACAGGCAGAGTGGACAGTGAGAGAGAGAGACAAAGGTCTTCCTGGCCAGCGCCGCGGCTCACTAGGCTAATCCTCCGCCTAGCGGCGCCGGCACACCGGGTTCTAGTCCCGGTCGGGGCGCCGGATTCTGTCCCGGTTGCCCCTCTTCCAGGCCAGCCCTCTGCTGTGGCCAGGGAGTGCAGTGGAGGATGGCCCAGGTGCTTGGGCCCTGCACCCCATGGGAGACCAGGAAAAGCACCTGGCTCCTGGCTCCTGCCATCGGATCAGTGCGGTGCGCTGGCCGCAGCGCGCCGGCCGCGGCAGCCATTGGAGGGTGAACCAACGGCAAAGGAAGACCTTTCTCTCTGTCTCTCTCTCTATCCACTCTGCTTGTCAAAAAAAAAAAAAAAAAAAAAAAAAAAAAAAAAAAAAAGGTCTTCCTTTGCCATTGGTTCACCCTCCAATGGCCGCTGCAGCCGGCGCGCTGCGGCCAGCGCACCGCGCTGATCCGATGGCAGGAGCCAGGTGCTTCTCCTGGTCTCCCATGGGGTGCAGGGCCCAAGCACTTGGGCCATCCTCCACTGCACTCCCTGGCCACAGCAGAGAGCTGGCCTGGAAGAGGGGCAACCAGGACAGAATCTGGCGCCCCGACTGGGACTAGAACCTGGTGTGCCGGCGCCGCAAGGTGGAGGATTAACCTATTGAGCCACGGTGCCGGCCCTGATCATTGAATTCTTATCTTTGCTCCATGCGGGAAATCTCAGTGGAGTTCTCTAGGTAGCTTGGAGCCCCTGGGCGCCCTCAGTTTTGTTCATTCTCGGTTGTCTGGGGTATTTGGTACTTGTCTCCAGACCCACTGAGAGCTGGGCATTCCCTTTTCCAGTGTCCCTCTTCTTTATGGCAAGTGAACTGCAGGGTAGCCTTTCTCGTTAGGGACTTCTGGCCCTGAGGGGCATCTCACCGTGGGTTGTTCCAATTCTCTGGCCATCAGTGGTGAAATGTCTTCCTTTCCCGGGCAGTAGCCACTGCCAAGAGTGTGGCCTGCATTTCATCTTACGTTGTTGCTCTTGTCCTGAACGTGGTCATAGTAATTAAAGACTTTAAAAGAAATCCCACTGATTCAGATAGAAGTTCTTCTAAACTTCTTTCCATTCTTTGCATTTAAAAGTAAATCAGGTGCATTCTACCCAGTAAAGATCACATGGACCATTTTTTAGTTATTGGCAGCCTCAGGATCAATGGCAGCTGCTGTATAAAGGCCTCAAAACTCCTTCCTGAGCGGGTGGAAGAAGCCTTACCTAGCTTCTTACTTCTTGCCTCTTACTCAGACATTTCCATCTGTGGAGCCCTCCCTTATGTTAGCTTAGTCTAGCCCTGTAGCCTGCATCATTAACATCCCAGGCTGCGTCAGTTGCCGTGAAAAGGTATAGTGGAGTTCTGGCAATCTGAAGTGTGTGTGTCATTTTCATACAATCTGTTGGCCTTCTTTTCAGGTTGTTTTATAAGCACTGTATGTTCTGCTGTAAGGAGGGTATTCATGAAGGTCCTTATGTCTGCCCAGGTAGGATTGTAAGTTGCAAAAATAGAGGCATAGGCAGTTTATATTTTTTTTTGACAGGCAGAGTTAGACAGTGAGAGAGAGAGACAGAGAGAAAGGTCTTCCTTCCGTTGGTTCACCCCCCCCAAATGGATGCTACGGTTGGCGCTGTGCTGATCTGAAGCCAGGAGCCAGGTGCTTCCTCCTGGTCTCCCATGCACTTGGGCCATCCTTCACTGCCTTCCCAGGCCACAGCAGAGAGCTGGACTGGAAGAGCAGCAACTGGGACAGAACCGGCGCCCCAACCGGGACTAGAACCCGGAGTGCCGACGCCGCAGGCGGAGGATTAGCCTAGTGAGCTGCGGTGCTGGCCAGAGACATTTATCTTTTGAGGATCCTGTAAGTAGATATATTATTTTTCCAGTTGAATAAGTCTGAACTAGAAAAGGGGGTAGAGACATAAATCATCCCTGATGCTTGTCCTTTGGCATGTATGCTACCTACTTGCATCTGCCTGAAGGGAAACTGCCCAATTGAGTTTAAGAATCTCCTTGGCCAAACTGCCTTCCCTGGTGGGTGTGTGATGGGGAGACATTTCCCTGGAGAGGAGGAGGAGCCCTTGGTGGTCCTGAGGGTGTTGGATCAGGCCCAGCACCTTTGTATGCAGGTGGTGGGGGCTGGTTGGGTGTTCAGTAGGATCACTCATGAGTCCTCATTCTCCTATTAGATTCTGGCAAAACTAGTTTTTCCCCATTTTTGTCTGAACCATATTATATTTTTTGCATAGTCTTATTCTGATATAAAGCTATAACATTCTGCACATAAGGAATCTTTTCCCATTTTTCTTTTCTTTTACAGAACAAATCTAGTTGCAGAAGTGCTATAATTCAAAGAACCATTTTCTGGCAAAACTTCCCCAGATTCAAGAGAGCACTAGGGCCAAGCATTGTTACAGAAAAATAGTTTTTTTTCTTCATAGGCTCATAACTCAAGTTAGACAAATACAGCCTAAGGGGTTGCATTTTGGGCTGGAATTAGTATTTTGCATAATAGTGCACCCATAAAACAAATAAATGAAACAGCTAAAACACACACAGACAAACCAACCTGTGCACACAAAGACAAATAAAGCAGCTATTACGAGGGAATAAACCAAGTCAAATGATCAACTGCCTGGTCACTGAATAAAGCAAGTTTCAGAAGTAGCCCAACCCTCTTTCTACAAAAGGACTCCATCCAACCAGTAGTCCCTCCACAGGACATCGAAAAGGCAAAAGGGGTTTTTAAGGATCAGTTACTTTCAATGTACTCACCCCAAGACATCTCCAAGTTACCAGAGTTCTCCTCCAGAAAGCAAAACCTCTGTGCTAATTTAGGCTGGTAACACTCCCACGGTGCAGCCTCCCAGCGCTGAGTCACCGAACACAGGGCTCAGGCCGCTGCTCTGATTGACTTGTGCAAGTGCCACCCAGCGGGGTCTACAAAGCCATGAGCAGGGTAGTCCTGGAGGGACCTTGGAACTCTGGGCTGGCTCACTGCTTTGTTTCTGAATAGATCTCCTGCTCGCATGCACGCTGTTATTTTTATAAGAACACTGAATTCAACTTCTGAGAAAGAGAACATTTATTATTCATGACAAGCCTGCAGGAGAAAGGGGGAAGTCAAAGCCCAGAGCAATCTCCCTGTGCAGGAAGGGGTTTGGGAATTTATGGAGTTGGGGTAACTGAGGCCAGAACCAGGGGAAACAAACTGACAAGACACGATGGGTGGGGAGGAAAGGGGTGGGGCAAGTCCTCTGAGCAAGCCCTGGACAAGTCCCATCTTTATGTACGGTCCTCTATTCAAAGACAGCTACTGAGACATCACAGGAGGTGTGCCATTTCATATTATTATGAACCCCAAGGCAGCTCTCTGATCAGTCTGCGTTGATCAGCACAAACTCCAGTTACAATAGTGGCTGCAGCCGGTTCTGTTGTTTTAGCAGGGTCCCTGGAAAGAAAGCTCAGCAGAATTTAAGATTTATTTTATTTATTTGAGAGAGTTAAAGAGAGAAGCACAGGCAAAGAGAGAGAGAGAGAGGTCTTCCATCTGCTGGTTCACTCCCCAGATGGCCACAATGACCAGAGCTGCACCGATCTGAAGCCAAGAGCCAGGAGCTTCTGCGTCTCCCCCACAAATGTAGGAGCCCAAGCACTTGGGCCACCATCTACTGCATTTCCAGTCCATAGCAGAGAGCTGGATTGGAAGTGGAGCAGCCGGGTCTCAAACTGATGCCCACATGGGACGCGGGAGCTGCAGGCCAGGGCTTTAAACCGCTGCACCACAGCACCAGCCCCAGCTCAGCAGATTTTTAAAAGCAACTACTGCAGGATTGCAGGTTACTCAACAACGGGTAAGCAAAGAACTACTCTGGTTAGTGTGGTAGGCACTCACAGGACGCTTGTTGTTGAGCAAGGGCGGGGAGCTCCTTTGTTGTCCGGTTTCCCCAGTTCTACACTCAAAGACCACTGGTAATCCTTCTGCCTATTTTGAAACCTTGAATAAATTTTCTAATAACTCTGGTCTATGGAGGGGGTAGTTCAGTCTCAAAAAGACTAATTACCATGCAAGTTCAGATGGCTAGAAGTGGCAGGGTCAGAATTCAAACACCTGTATATCCACGTTCTTTTCTCTAAATGAGTTACTGCCACTCAAATAGAATTCACTCCTGATGGAGACGACCAGAGTCGAGATGTGGAACTCCTGGTCTCGTCTGAGGGAGGTGGGAAAGAGCAGGAAAGACTTAAAATCTAACAGCTCAACAAAGAACAACACAAGGAGCCAGCACTGTGGCATAGTGGGTAAAGCCACCACCTGCAGTGCCGGCATCCCATATGGGCGCCGGTTCAAGTCGCAGGTGCTCCACTTCAGATCCAGCTCTCTGCTATGGCCTGGGAAAGCAGTAGAAGGTGGCCCAGGTGCTTGGGCCCTTGCACCTGCATGGGAGACCCTGAAGAAGCTCCTGGCTTGGGATTGGCCCAGCTCCGGTCATTGTGGCCATCTGGGGAGTGAATCAGCAGATGGAAGACCTCTCTCTCTGTGCCTGTGCCTCTCTGTAACTTTGCCTTTCAAATAGATAAATAAGTCTTAAAAAACAAAACCAACCAACCAAACAAAAAAAACCCAAAAACCACAAATCCTGCCAAAACCCAAAACTTCAGAATTCCCGGGATACAACAGGGTTGCAAATCTATCCATTATTAGCAAAAACATACTTTTTTTTTTACCTCCTCTGCTTTTAAAAATTTATCATAAGATGAAATAAATTTAAGGGCACCGAGGGAGTAGGGGGTCCAAATGTATGAAATCATTTGTAGGCTCCAATATTATTCCTGGATTAGAGGAAAACAAGTTTGTTAGTAATTTAGTACCAATGTAAACTTCTTACACTCTACTAGTAAAATCAATTTCCAATAGGAGTAAAAACTTTTTGTTGCATTTAGAAAAAAGATTTTTCTAATTTATATGAGTAACCTTTTCTTGGGTTATTATTAGCAAGAATAAAATTTAACTTCTTTAGATATGTTTGAAGTAGAAGCAATTTGCTGCTTCGTATTCCATTTTAACTGTGTCAGAATTTGTCAAAACATGATATAAAGCAAAAATAAACGGAGTAGGTGAAACTGAGTAGGTTTATTTATAAGGCAAACCTTGAGTCAAATCCAGCAGTAAACTTACAAATAGGACAAATCACATTACTTGGTTTTTGAAAATAAGTAAAACAAGCAGGATTTAGTCTCCCCCTCCATCAAGAAACCAGTTTGATCTGGGTATGAATGGTATTGGGATGGAAAACTTAATCCCTTTATTAGTTGGCACCAGTAAATATCGTGTAGGGAGCATTGTGTTAATTAGGAAAACCTTTGTATTTCATTTAGGGGAGGAAGTCAAGGCCCTGGCAGTATGGCCTGGAAGGAGGGTGACCTTCATATGACCTTGGAGGGGAGGAAAGATTACTCTGCCCTTCTGAGTTCTTAGCTGGGATGCACCACTGTAGCAAAATACAGAGAAATGAGAGAGACAAAGGGAAGTCTATTAACAAGTGTATTCATATATATGTGGGAAATATACAGGGCACAAGTAACAGTCCAAGAGGTGACCTGGACCTCTGGCTTATGTTGTCGACAAAAAATACTTTTAGTTACTTTTTGGAGAAGAGTCAAGACAAAAGGCCTTTGCATCTCTAGAGGTAGCAATGTTGGGGAGGCAAATATAGAGTCAGTTTGTCATGCAGGTTCCTCTGGGGCCCTGCTCAGGACGCTCAGGTCTAATGTTGTCTTCAAGGATCACCCTTTTCCCTGAAGCAGCTTGTGGAATTTCACCCCAAAATAGGACACCTGTTTGTTGGTCATTTTAAACTAAAGGCTCGCAAAGGGCAGCAGATGCTGGAAGAGGATTTACTCTGCTGTTGCCTGATCTGTGTTAAGATGTGACCTGCCAAAGGGAGCACAGTTGCCTCGCATTGTCACCCTGCAGTCCCATTCTTCAGAAGAATGCCCAGTGGGCTTTCTGTCACAAGCTAAGCTCTGCCTCTTGGGCTTTATTCAGTCTCCAAAGAAAGTCAATCACATGTTATTTTCTGTCTCCCGGGATCATGCGTTCTCCTTAGTATTCAGTTACTAGCCCTCAGAATTGCCTATATTATCTCCCTTTGCCCCCTCTAGAAGTATATTTAGCATCTGAAGTTTATTGTGAGTGGGTAATCACTCCGCAGTGATTCTCCCGCTTGCACATAATGCATTTTTGTGTGTCTTTTATCCTACTCATTGTCAGTTCCTTCCAGTGGATGTCCAGAGGGTGAAGGGAAGCCTCTCCCTGGAAGAGAGGGGAGGAGGACCATGTCCTCTATAAATTTGTGTCCTGTTTTTAGGTAAATGGGGAGGGCAGAGAGCTTCCCGTGTATCACTTTCAGCTCAAAATAACCCTTTTGCCAAAGTGGCATATCTTGGGATGGCATACTTACTTGTTTCTACAACAAATATCAGTATATTGGGGTGGAGAATAAAGCTGGACATCATTAGAGGAGGTTAGAACCTATGGCAAAGGGTGAGTCAGTGGAGGGGGGGCAAGCCCTCTTAGAATTTAGATCTAGCCGGCGCCGTGGCTCAATAGGCTAATCCTCCACCTTGCGGCGCCGGCACACCGGGTTCTAGTCCCGGTTGGGGCGCCGGATTCTGTCCCGGTTGCCCCTCTTCCAGGCCAGCTCTCTGCTATGGCCAGGGAGTGCAGTGGAGGATGGCCCAGGTGCTTGGGCCCTGCACCCCATGGGAGACCAGGAAAAGCACCTGGCTCCTGGCTCCTGCCAGGATCAGCGCGGTGCGCCGGCTGCAGCGGCGGCCATTGGAGGGTGAACCAGCGGCAAAGGAAGACCTTTCTCTCTCTGTCTCTCTCTCTCACTGTCCACTCTGCCTGTCAAAAATAAAAAAAAAAATAAAAAAAAAAAAAAAATAAAAAAAAAAAAAAAAGAATTTAGATCTTTGATACTCACTTTCAAATTTCTTGTTGCTTTGCCTCATTGGAAACCCCGATAACTCCTCCAACTTCAGGTTGCTGACTTGAATGAGTAGTATACTTGTTTTGCTTTGCTTTCAGTGGTGGTAAAATTGCTGGGGAATTCAAGGAAAAATGAATAATTCACACAAGACATGCCAAGAGAGCAGCTTGGGGGGAGACAATGAGCGAGTCCTCAAGAAGAGACCTTTAGAGCTGATAGTGACCGTGGCCATGCGGAGCCCTGGAGAACAGAAGGGGTGGGAGAGGGGGTCAGAGTTAATCTTTTTAAATAGAAAAAGACTGCGTAATGTCTACTGGCACAATGAATAATACAAAGCTGACTTATTAAAAATTCTCTGGACAAAGCTCCCCTTTCTCTGATTTCCATCACCTGTTGACCCTTCCAAGCTTGGGTTAAGGACGTACTTGTTAAGCCTCAGCTCACCTGATCTGGGTTGACTGTAATTACATATCGTTCCTTTCACTCATACTTGATCTGTGACCAAAAGACCATAGCTCTGGACTGATTACTAAAAATCTGTTATGATTTCATGCTTCTCTTTTTTAAAATTAATTAATTATGGAACAGCTGTGCACATATGGGGACTGTTTTAGAGTCATGAATATTACTCACCCCAGTCATTAGCAACTAAAGTTGGAGGGATTATAGGGGTGTCCAATGAGGCAAAGCAAACCATAAACAATTTGACAGTGAATATTAAATATGGCCTCCTGTCCTTGAGCCTGAGAACTAAGGGAGGCATGGCCCTAACCAGAGATGGCTGGGGACTGACAGGCAGCTCAACAATCCACCAGGCTTCCTCCACAACCACTGGAAGGAACACTGGGCACAAACGGAATACCACGGAGTGGGTCAAACTCAGCGAAGATCTGTCCCTTACAGGGCCTCTGTTGTGGCTGGGAATAAGCATTCTTTTCAGATAACATTCTTTACTCATTCTCACACGAAACTGCTCTTTCCCCCACTTTTGTAGTTGTGGTTGCAGGCCTACAGTTAATTCACACAACCATGGTTCCTGCAATTACAAGAGTGATTGCTTAGGAGAGGTGGGCAGAGAAGTGGACGGGCTGTCTGTGGAAGTGAGGTGTGATTTGCCGGTTAACTGATCAATGCAGCCTAGAAGAGAATCATTTCCTCACAGTCTGGACTGTCTCAGCTCCTGCGAACACCTTCATCCTCAAGAGATGGCCCCGTCCTCTCAGAGGCTGTCCCAGTGTCCAGAGACAAGGGTGGAGAAATGCAGACCCAGCCCCGGCATGGCTGGTCCCTGCTTTCCAGCTCCTTGGACCTCTGAGCTGCTTTGTGCCCACAGTTGCTTCAACCTGAGAAGTAGCCTCTTCTTCTTGAATCGAAATTGAACATTGTACCCCCCAAACCTATGCCCTAAGGGTCCAGTGAACACCTTACTGACCCCAAAAACACTTCTCATCCTTATCTCCTGTTTTGTTTTTTCCTCCAAGCTTCAATACCCGGTGCACCATCAGACAGAAGCATGTGAGGGAAATAGGCAGGAAGATTAGGCAGGAATAATTGAACTGGAAGATTTTGCTCACAATTTCTGCCCTTAGCCGTGCGTTGGAGCTCTACCACTTTACATGGCAATCTAGTACACTCATTTTCCCATGATGCACCTGCTTCTCCTACACCAGGATGGAGAAGATGTCATCATGGCCACATGAAATTAAGCGCCACATGAAGGTGCCATGAAACTCCCAGAAAGCTTCACACCTGCTAAACCCCACCTGAACTCCTTTCCATCTGTAGATTCGGGGACCCACCACCTACCCCACAGAGGGGACTGCGACATCTGGGAGGTGTCCTTTAGGCTATTGGCCTCTGGTTCTTGTTGGTCCTTCTCTGACCTCCTTCCACGGTCTTTCCTTGTAGGCAGCTCTCGGACCCACTCACGGCAGGTGTCTGCCTGTGGGGCTGCCCACTCGTATGTGAGTAATGTTAGCTGTCTCACTCCTAAACAGATTCTGTCACTTGTACTCCTCACTCATGCCTCTGCTTTGAATTCTTATCTCGGGGGGTAGGGCCAAGAAAGAACTTGGAATAAAAATGGAAATCCATCTTCCCATTACAAAACCATCCTTTCCGCTTGTCTCAGTCTGCCACGATGGAGGTGCAGAGAGCCCTGCCTTTCCTCCTCCCTTTGAGCAGGCCCAGCCGAGTGTTAACATTAAAAAAAAAACTTTAATTTTAATTTGAATAGTTTTTAACAGATTCAGTATAGTTTGTAGATACAATTCTAAGAGTATAATTATACTCCCTTCCTCCCTCCCTCTCTCTCCTTCCTATCCTCTATCCTCCTCTCTTTCTTTTTTTAGTTTTTGAGATAACATGTTTTAAATTTACATTACAGTAAAAAAGGCTTAATACTTCACCAAATACGAAGTTTGACAAGTAAGAAGCAAAAAAGGACCCTAGCTTAGTGGGAATATAAACAACAGCTATAAACAATAATTGAGAGGAAAAATGATCACTTCACCCATATGCAGATTTTAAAGTAATAGCAGATCATTAAAACTAGAATAGTATAACATTTTTAACCACTGATTTGACAAAGGTATAAAACAATTTCACAAAATTATATTTGCAGCAATACTGATACACATAAGCATTTTTTATTTTTTAGTTTTTTAAATTTTAGCTCCCGCATATGAGGGAGAACATGCGGTACTTGATTTCTGGGTCTGGCTTATTTCACTCAACATGGTGTACTCCATTTGTGTCCATTTTGCTGTAAATGGTGGAATTTCATCTTTCTGATAGCCGAATAAGATTCCATTGTGTGTGTGTGTGTGTGTGTGTGACAAACCACATTTTCTTTATGCGTCCATCTGATGATGGGCACTTTGGTTGATTTCAAATTTTGGCTGTTGTGATCAGTCCTGCTATAAACACGGTGGTACAGGTATCTCTTTGATGCAATGTGTTCACATTTTTGGGGTATATACTCAGTAGTGGGATTGCTGGACCCTATAACAAGTCCATTAACTAGAAGTTTTTAAAGAACTCTCCATGCTGTTTTTCACAGTGGCTACACTAATTTACATTCCCACAACAGTGTTTGTGTTCCCCTTTGTCTATATCTTTGCCAGCATTTGTTAGTCTCTGCCTCTTGGATTTTAGCCATTCTGACATTGGTGAAGTGTTATTTCATTGTGGTTTTGATTTGCATTTCCCTGATGGCTAGTTAGTGATTTTGGGCATTTTTCATATATTTGGCCATTTGTATTTCTTCTTTTGAGAACTGTCTGCTGAGGTCCTTTGTCCATTTCTTAACTGGATTGGTTGCTTTTTGTTGTTGAGTTTCTTTCTTTTTTTTTTTTTAAAGATTTATTTTATTTATTTGAAAGACAGAGTTACAGAGAGAGAGGTAGAGACAGAGAGAGAGGACTTCCATGTGCTGGTTCACTCCCTAGATGGCCCCAATGGCTGGAGCTGCGCTGATCTGAAGCCAGGAGACAGGAGCCTCTTCCGGGTCTCGCACATGGGTGCAGGGGCCCAAGGACTCGGGCCGTCTTCCACTGCTTTCCCAAGCCATAGCAGAGAGCTGAATCGGAAGAGGAGCAGACGGGACTAGAACCAGTGCCTGTATGGGATGCTGGTGTTTCTGGCCAGGGCTTTAACTTGCTGTGCCACAGCTCTGGCCCTGGATATTAATCCTTTGTTGGATATATTACTTGCAAATATGTTTTTCCAATCTGTTTGATGTCTCTTCACTCTACTGAACGTTTCTTTCGCTGTGCAAAAACTTCTGAGTTTGATATAGTCCCATTTGTTTAGTTTTGCTTTTGTTGCTTGTGTCAGAGAATCTTGTCCAAGAAGTTGTCCCCTATGCCAGTGACTTGGAGTGTTTCCCCTACATTTTCTTCCAACAAATACTTAGTCTCAGATCATTTTTCTTTGCAAAGAAACCTTTTATTTAAGGAATACAAACTTCATGCATTTCAAGAAGTACAACTTTAAGAATATAGTGATTCTTCCCACCATACCTGTCCTCCCACCCATATTCCCACCCCTCCTCCTCCTCTCTCTCCCATTCCAGGTCCCATTCTCCACTAAGATTCATTTTCAATTAACTTTATACACAGATGACCAATTCTTTACTTAGTATAGAGTTCCAACGGTGCCGGCACGGTGGCGTAGTGGACTAAGCCTCTGCGTGCAGTGCCGGCATCCTATATGGGTGCTGGTTCATGTCCTGGCTGCTTCTCTTCTGATCCAGGTTTCTGCTTATGGCCTGGGAAAGCAGTGGAGGTTGGCCCAGGTAATTAGGCCCCTGCATCCACGTGTGGGACCCAGAGAAAGCTCCTGGCTCTGGATTGGTCCAGCTCTGGCCAGCGTGGCCATTTGGGGAATGAACCAGCAGATCGAAGACCTCTCTCTCTCTGTCTCTCCTTCTCTATATTTGTAACTCTGCCTCTCAAATAAATAACTAAATAAATAATTTAAAAAAAAGAGTTCAACAATTTTCACGAAAGAAAGAAAAAAGAAGAAAAGCTATTCCCCAATAGGCAAGACAAGGCCTGTTCAAATCATTGCATCTTTTTTTTTTTTTTTTTAGATTTATTTATTTATTTGAAAGTCAGCGGGGCCGGCACTATGGTGCAGTGGGTTAATGCCCTGGCCTGAAGCGCTGGCATACCATATGGGCGCTGGTTCAAGACCCAGCTGCTCCACTTCCGATCCAGCTTTCTGCTATGGCCTGGGAAGGCAATATAAGATGGCCCAAGTCCTTGGGCCCCTGCACCCACGTGGGAGACCCAGAAGAGGCTCCTGGCTCCTGGCTTCAGATTGGCACAGCTCTCCCATTGGGGCCTTTTGGGGAGTGAATCAGTGGATGGAAGCCTTTCTCTCTCTCTCTCTCTCTCTCTCTCTCTCTCTCTCTGTCTCTGTCTCTCTCTCTGCCTCTCCTCTCTCTGTGTTACTCTGACTCTCAAATAAATAAATAAATCTTAAAAAAAAAGAAAGTCAGAGTTACACAGTTCACTCCCTAATTGGTCACAATGGTCAGAGCTGCACCTATCTGAAGCCAGGCGCCAGGAGCTTCTTCTGGGTCTCCCACATGGGTACAGGGGCCCAGGGACTTGGGCCATCTTCTACTGCTTTTCGAGGCCATAGCAGAGAGCCGGATCAGAAGTGGAGCAGCTGAGATTTGAACCAGTGATGGGATGCCAGCAGTACAGGTGGCAGCTTTACCCCTTATGCCACAGTGCCAGCCCCAGTCATTGCATCTTGAAATTAATTTCACTTTTTTTTTCTTTGAGACGTTTCACTGTTCACTCTCATAGTACAACTCCTTTGGAACAGAGCTCCTGCATGGGAAGTTAGGGCACAGTGACCCCTGTTGTTAATTTAACAATTAACACTCTTATATAAGACATCAGCGATCACCAGAGGCTCTTGACCTGAGCTGTCTAGGCTATGGAAGACTTTGGAATCCACAAACTCTGTCAGTATTTAGAAAAGACTATAAGCAAAGTAGAAGTTCTCTCCTCCCTTCAGACAGAAGTACCTCTTTCTTTGATGACCACTTCTTTCGACTGGGGTCTCACCCCCCAAGGTCATTCATGTAGGACATGTTTTGCCACAGCGTCTTGGGTTTCCATGCCTGAAATGCTCTCATGGGTTTTTCAGCCAGACCAGATTGCCTTATGGCTGATTCTGAAATCAGAGTGCTACTTAAAGCAATTGTCATTCTATGAGTATGCTGTGTGGACTGCTTCCCATGTTGGAAAATTCTCTCCTTTATAATTCTATTTCTTATTATAACCAGACACTTGATCCTATTTATATGATCACTTTAACATGGAATGTTAAATGTTTATGGAAGAGGAACAGCCAGGACTAGAACCAGTACCCATATGGGATGCTGGCACTTCAGGCCAGGGCTTTTTAACCCACTGCGCCACAGCACTGGCCTGCATATCCTGCTACTTTAACAAACTTTTCTATGAGTTCCAATTGTCTCTTAGTGGAGTTTTTTGGATCCCCTATATATAGAATCATGTCATCTACAGATATAGTTTTTCTCATTCCCAATTTGAATCCCTTTGATTTCTTTCTCTTGCCTACTGGCTCTTGCTAAAACTTCCAGGACAATATTGAATAAAAACGGTGAGAGTGGGCATCCTTTTTGGTTCCAGATCTTAATGGGAATGCTTCCAACTTTTCCCCATTTAATAGTTTGCTGGCTGTGGGTTTCTTATAAATTGCCTTGATTGTATTGAAGAATGTTCTTTCTATACCCAGTTTGCTTAGAGTTTTCTTCATGAAAGGGTGTTGTATTTTATCACATGCTTTCTCTGCACCTATTGAGATAATCATATGGTTTCTGTTCAGCAGTTTGTTAATTTGATGTATCACATTGATTGACTTGTGAATGTTGAACCATCCTTGCATACCAGGGATAAATCCCACATGGTCCACATAAATGATTTTTGATCACCATGACCTGAGAAAAGTCAAGCAGCTGGCTTCTGTGAAGGATGTTGATGTTACACTCCAGTCCTCATCATCTAAGTTTTTCTGCAGTGTTGTAACTGACCTAGGCAGTGAGAATTGTCTGCATCTTGGGGGAGAGTTTCATGTGTTTTCTATTGTTTCTATGGAGTCTCCATTGGAATTTTTGCCCAATTAACAATCAAAACCATCCACCCCCTGGACCAATTGTGAGAACATGCCCTTTTCGAGCCTATGAAAACTCCTAGACAATCATCCTCAACGGCTCCCTTCTTCAGAGACCCCTATGTACAAGGCGACCCTTGCCCAGATCTCAGATGCAAACAAGGCATCCTGGGAAAGGTGGTGTTCTGACAGGATAACATTACGAGCGGCAGAACCTTGTGGTTTGTGACCTACAGTTAGCTACTTTATCCCATATGACTTCTGCTTTACACACTCTTCCTTGTCTGTGCTCCTCATTCTTTGTGAACACGAGGAAGAAACCAGACTGAGTAAAAGAATGGTAGTGACCACAGACTATGGCAACACTGCCTCTCCCAACATGAGAGATGCATCAGGACGCAGTTAGTTCTGGGAGACTGGAATCATACAAATTTGAGCTCATGCTGATCACTGTTCCATTTGAGCAGCTGACTCCTTCAAGGAGGCCTTGTGCATTGGAGCAAAGCTGCCCCAGATCCCACTGACTCACACTGTCCTCAAATTGTCCTTTGAAGTCTCACCTCAGGCCCCAGGCCCTGATGGCTAGTTACCCTGAACACGCTCTTCCTGGCAGAGGCTTCACAGTTGGGGCTGGCACTGTAGTGTAGCAGGTTAAGCCACTGTCTATAGCACCAGCATCCCATATGGATGCCAGTTTGAGTCTTGGCTATTCCATTTCAGATCCTGCTAATGTGCCTGGGGAAGCAGAGGAAGATGGCCCAAGCACCTGGGGCCTTGGATCCACGTGGGAGGTCCAGATAAAACTCCTGGCTCCTGGCTTTGGCCTGGCCTAGTTCTGGCCATTGTGACCATTTGGGGAGTGAACCAGTAGATGGAAGATCTCTGTCTTTCTCTACATTTACTTCTCTGTAACTCTGCCTTTCAAAAACAGAAAACTCTCTCTCTCTCTCTCTCTCTCTCTCTTTCTTTCTTTCTTTCTTTCTTTCTTTCTTTCTTTCTTTCCTTCTTTCTTTCTTTCTTTCTTTCTTTCTTTCCTTCTTTCTTTCTTTCTTTCTTTCTTTTCTTTTCTTTCTTTCTTTCTTTCTTTCTTTCTTTCTTTCTTTCCTTCTTTCCTTCTTTCCTTCTTTCCTTCTTTCTTTTCTTTCCTTCTTTCCTTCTTTCCTTCTTTCCTTCTTTCCTTCTTTCCTTCTTTCCTTCTTTCCTTCTTTCCTTCTTTCCTTCTTTCCTTCTTTCCTTCTTTCCTTCTTTCCTTCTTTCCTTCTTTCCTTCTTTCCTTCTTTCCTTCTTTCCTTCTTTCCTTCTTTCCTTCTTTCCTTCTTTCCTTCTTTCCTTCTTTCCTTCTTTCCTTCTTTCCTTCTTTCCTTCTTTCCTTCTTTCCTTCTTTCCTTCTTTCCTTCTTTCCTTCTTTCCTTCTTTCCTTCTTTCCTTCTTTCCTTCTTTCCTTCTTTCCTTCTTTCCTTCTTTCCTTCTTTCCTTCTTTCCTTCTTTCTTTCTTTCTTTCTTTCTTTCTTTCTTTCTTTCTTTCTTTCTTTCTTTCTTTCTTTCTTTCTTTCTTTCTTTCTTTCTTTCTTTCTTTCTTTCTTTCTTTCTTTCTTTCTTTCTTTCTTTCTTTCTTTCTTTCTTTCTTTCTTGAAATATATCATTGCAGGCCTGCGCCGTGGCTCACTAGGCTAATCCTCCACCTTGCAGCATCAGCACACCGGGTTCTAGTCCCAGTTGGGGCACCAGATTCTGTCCCGGTTGCCCCTCTTCCAGGCCAGCTCTCTGCTGTGGCCCAGGAGTGCAGTGGAGGGTGGCCCAAGTGCACCCCATGGGAGACCAGGGTAAGTACCTGGCTCCTGCCATCGGATCAGCGGGGTGCGCCGGCCGTGGCGTGCTGGCCATGGCGGCCATTGGAGGGTGAACCAATGGCAAAAGGAAGACCTTTCTCTCTGTCTCTCTCTCTCACTGTCCACTCTGCCTGTCAAAAAAAAAAAAAAAAAAAAAAAAAGAAATGTATCATAGTATTGAGATTTTCCACACTACTGATGTGTATTTTTTTTCTTAAGGCTGCTATAACAAGTGACCACAGACTGGGTGGCTCAAAATAAGACATTTCCTCTCTTGCAGTTCTGTAGTTCTGAAGCCCAAAATCAGTATCACTGAGCTAAAGGCAAGGTTTCAGCATAATGCCAGTTAAAGTTAGTCCTGGGCTATTCAACATTGGGCAGTCAGTTCGCCAGAGATGAGACATGAGGCAAGGGAACAGGATTTTTCAAGAGGCCAGTGTCTTGGGGGGAAAGCAGACCTCTCCAGTCTCAAAAGTGCTTTTCCCATTTCACAAGTTAGCGAGTGGACTTTTAAAGGAGGAAAAGGGATTTGGGGGAAGTTGTCAGATTTTATGTGTCAGTTCTATTAGTCATTTTGAGGCCACTTAAGTAATGGCTTCTTTGATGTGAAGTTTAGTTGCTTTTGGTTTGTGGTCATAAATTCCTTTCTTAGACTAGCTACTGAAATTGTTAGGCCAGCATCAGCTGATTAAACTTTCTAATTACTCACAAGATTAGTTGTTAGCTTGTGTTCATTAAAATGTGAAAAGGAATCGGAGATGCGTTCTTTACAGTCACAAGGTCAGACTGTGAAAAGGAAAAAGGAAGATGTATTCTGTATGGTTACAAGCAGGGCTGATTCCTTTTTAAGGCTCAAAGTGTTGTGGGAATATGTTTTCCAATATGTTTTCCAGCTGTTTTATTCCAGGCTCTTGTCCCCATCTGACATATGAATTCAGAGCTGAAACCAGAAAAGTGCAATAATAGGGATATGGTGTGAACAGGTGGGTAGCTAAGTAGGCATAGGTGAGCTGGAATCCTTGCAGTCCTGCAATATAATGTTATCTCTACCCATCAGTGTAAAATGTTTACTTCCCAGGATGCACCTGTGTCCCCTCTGGGACCAGGAAGGGGGAGATGTCTTGATGATAAAGTGGATCTTAAACTCCATGTGGGAGTGCTCTAAGATTCCCAGATGGCCTTACGTGTACTAAGGCACCACTCCCTTGTAGAAGAGGCTGAGTACTGGGGAGATTTTTGCCCCTGACCATGGCTGTGGGTAATGATCAGGCTTTTTCTTTTCTCTTTACTGTGTCGAAGGCTGAGGTGCATGACGTGAAAGTGGCTCTACCGGACTGGCATGTGAGGGGGTAGAGGCAGTGCAGAGCTACAGAAATAAACTGCAGAAAATCTCCAGCTCATTTGTTTCCTGTTTGACTTCCGGCCTATCTCCTATCAAATGGGAGAATCTGTTTCCTTTTCTGGATTCTGGAGGCTGCCTGGACAGTCCGTGGCTCATGACCCCTCCCTCACCTCCCTCTCACCCTTTGTTTCTGTTTAACAACTCCTACTTCAATGTCCAATTTCTTCCTGCCTCCCCCGTGATTACATGAGGGCCCCCTAGAGAATTCAGAATAGTCTCCCCAACTGAAGATCTTCTAATTGCATCGGCACATTCCCTTTTGTCCTGTAAGAAAACATTTACAAGTTCTGGCATTAGGGTGTGGACTCTTTTGGTGGCCATTATTTAGCTTGCACACTGTGTTTATTTTTATTTATTTATTTATTTTTTAAAAAATTTTTTGACAGGCAGAGTGGACAGTGAGAGAGAGAGACAGAGAGGAAGGTCTTCCTTTGCCGTTGGTTCACCCTCCAACGGCCGCCGTGGCCGGCGCGCTGTGGCCGGTGCACCACGCTGATCCGTTGGCAGGAGCCAGGAGCCAGGTGTTTTTCCTGGTCTCCCATGGGGTGCAGGGCCCAAGCACTTGGGCCATCCTCCACTGCACTCCCTGGCCACAGCAGAGAGCTGGCCTGGAAGAGGGGCAACCGGGACAGAATCCGGCGCCCCGACCGGGACTAGAACCTGGTGTGCCGGCGCCGCTAGGCGGAGGATTAGCCTAGTGAGCCGCGGCGCCAGCACACACCATGTTTAAAAGTAAGTACATGACGCTTATCTTTTGAACTTACCCAGTGTGACCTCTGAGAGCCTTGCATTCTGCCTAAGGAAGTTCCTCTTTCCAGCTTCATCCCCATAAATTTAGTTTGCATTTGCCTCTTCCACTGCTCTGTTTGGACTACAAAATTCCAGTTCATTGAGTCTTTGGGTAAACTTGACCTCCCAAATGGGTTAGGGTGGGCAGAAGCCATTTACATTTCTCAATAATATAACTGCCAATACCACTTGGAATCAAGCAGAAGCTCATTAGCTTTCTGACACGTGTTCTCCAAAAATTTCTCTTTAGAGATTTTCTAGTGTTTGCCAAAAAGCCTGCTGGGTCTGGAGAGTGGTAGAAAGGGCTGATTGAAGACAAGCAAATTGCTCATCTAGTTGTGCTGAATCAGAGACTTAGCATTTGTGGTTGCAACCATTTGCACCGTGCTGTAATTTTCTCCATAGGTCTTGATTGCCTGGCGCAGATAACAGGAAGGCAGATGGCAGCACTGATATGGGCTGTGGTTTTGCCTCATGGGTGGGCCAGAAGGACCAAGGGAAAGGATAGTTGAATTTGCTGGGCAAGTATTTTTCTTTTCTGTCTGAGTAAAACATTTTGTTTAATAAATTTATACGATGACTGCATGGTACTGTTAAACCAAAGCTCTAGAGATCAAAGATCTCTGAAATAAAGGGTTTGCTGACTCACTACAGATGCTGTCTGGAAAGGGACAGGACTGGATCCTGGGGTAAGTTCCTACAACTACCAGTAGCAGGGCTGGGTAGCAGTTGCTAAGTGTCTGCTTGAGTTTTACAGCCTCAAGGCTGTAAGAGACTAAAGACTCCACAGAAAGCAATGGAGAAGAGGGCAGGGTTACACTAGGATAGGGGCAGGAGTGGCCTTGGGAGAGGAGGGCTGTTAGGAAGAGTCTGCAAGGAGCAGTAATTGTTGCTTCTATGCTGGTTGGGTTAACACTCAGTCTAGAAAGTTTATATCTGAACAGAGCAAGTGGTCAGCTGTAGTAGGCTGTGAGTAAAGGTTTTAACGTAGGTATAAATATATACAAGGGTCTTTTGTTGTTGATTTGAACTTGTTACTGCTTAACCTCCTTCCATCTCTCCTTCCTTCCATCCTGTGCCCTTTGTAATCAAATTTAGGACATCTCAGAATCTTTGTTTTACCAGCACTGGGTACTTTATATTTGATTCTCACAGAAGCTACCTGATGGGTTTGCTATCCTCATTGTAGATAAGGAAAAGGAGGTGCAGAGAGATTCAATATCTTGCACAAAGGTAGTAAGTGGCAGAGCTAAGGGGCGACCAGAAGGAGTTTGATTCAGGAACTTTGTCCCTTTCCCTCTCACTGTGCTGTGAGGACAGGAGTTGGGGCTGTGCACTGGAGGGAAGAGGCAATCTCCCCGAAGTGTCTACAATTTCCTTTTTTTTTTGACAGGCAGAGTTAGAGAGAAAGGTCTTCCTTCTGTTGGTTCACCCCCAAAATGGCTGCTATGGCGGGTGCATTGCACTGATCCGAAGCCAGGAGCCAGGTGCTTCCTCCTGGTCTCCCATGCGGGTGCAGGGCCCAGTGCCTTCCCGGGCCACAGCAGAGAGCTGGACTGGAAGAGGAGCAACCGGGACAGAACTGGCACCCCAACCGGGACTAGAACCTGGAGTACCGGCGCCGCAGACAGAGGATTAGCCTAGTGAGCTGCGGCGCTGGCCAGTGTCTTTAAATTCTAAAACATCAGGAGAGCATAGACATGGGGTGGGATGAACATTTGATTTGAGATGTGTAGTCGTTTAGGATTATGACAAACTCTAGACAGAAGTACTGCTTGGCAGTGGTTGAAATGGAAAAGAATTGAAAGTCATTGAAGGGCCGGCGCCGCGGCTCACTAGGCTAATCCTCCGCCTAGTGGCGCTGGCACACTGGGTTCTAGTCCCGGTCGGGGCACCAGATTCTGTCCTGGTTGCCCCTCTTCCAGGCCAGCCCTCTGCTGTGGCCAGGGAGTGCAGTGGAGGATGGCCCAGGTGCTTGGGCCCTGCACCCCATGGGAGACCAGGAAAAGCACCTGGCTCCTGGCTCCTGCCATCGGATCAGCGTGGTGCGCCGGCCGCAGCGCGCCGGCCGCGGCGGCCATTGGAGGGTGAACCAACG
This sequence comes from Oryctolagus cuniculus, assembly GCF_051225735.1. Lineage (NCBI taxonomy): Eukaryota > Metazoa > Chordata > Mammalia > Lagomorpha > Leporidae > Oryctolagus > Oryctolagus cuniculus. Next base: position 83,335,769 of record NC_142880.1, read on the forward strand.
GCAAAAGGAAGACCTTTTTCTCTGTCTCTCTCTCTCACTGTCCACTCTGCCTGTAAAAAAAAAAAAAGTCATTGAAATATAATAGTATCTCCTGCCCCTTATCAATGGCCCTAGCGTACAAGCCTTCGCTCTTCAGGAGGGTATCAGCAAACTCTGAGGCCAGGTATCGGTTTGGACATCCACAGAGCACTGAAATCATGCAGAAGAGTGAAGAGTTGGTGGTCAGGGGCACTGATATGGGGGAGAAGATGGTATTGTTACAGGAGATGGCTGGGATAGAGGTTCTTCATCTTCCCGTCAGAAGAGAGAATGTCAGATGTGAGACACAGAGCAGTGGTAAGCAAGGTAGAACGGTTTAATGAGGAAGTTCATCCATCAGAATGGATGGATACCTCTCCACAGGGCTCTGAGAGAGTACCCCGTCATTCAGGCTAGGGTAAGCACAATTACAAAATTTACTGAAGGGAATACAGCTACCAGGTCAGGTGGGCATCTTAGCAAAGAGCTGAGAGCTGAGTGTGCAGTTTGCATTTGCAGGGGGCTTCTAAGGGACTGGGGTTCATTTCTCCTTCCCCCACACTGGTCTCCTGGACACAGGGTTTCTTGGGTGTGAAATAAGTGACATTCTTCCCAAGGTTTTGTTAACCAATGTTACCAGACTGGTTAGCCCTCTTGGCCCCCAGGAAAGAAAGGATTCTCCTGGGGTGTCTTCCTTTCTGGAAAGACCCAGGCCACCTATACAGTTACTGGGATATGGGTGGGACTTTGTAGTGTAAAATAGTGGGCTGTTCCCGAGGTATGCTTCTCAAGGCTGCTAGAGGCTGCCTCATTCCTCATTCCCCCATTTGGTTCTGAAGATACCTGGGATATGCGAGAAGGAGCAGCCTCACATGAGGATGACTGCAGGTAGAAGTGCATGTAAAATATATTTATTTATTTATTTGAGAGACAAGGAGAGAACTCTCATCCACTAGTTCATTCTCCAAATGCTTATAAAAGCAGGGGCTGAACCAGGCCCAAGTTAGGAGCAATGAACCTAATCCAGGTCTCCCAACCACTTGAGTCATCACTGGCTGTCTCCCAGGGTCTGCGTTAGCAAGCTGAAGTTGGGAGCAGAACTGGGACTTGAACCCTGGTCCTCTAATGTTGGACACAAGCGTCTTAACAGCTATATCAAAACACTACCTGAGAACTGAATTTTTAGTTTTAATTAACTTAGGCATAAATTTAAAGATGATACTAATTCAGTTATTGGCAAACTTGCAAGTATGTTTGAAACAGCTTGGGTAGGTGAATCTACTTTTCCACTGTAAATTTTATGAAACTGAGACATAGACCAAGTACTGCCATTGAAAATATAAGCATTTAAATTGAGATGTGCTGGATTCCAAAGAGGTGGTGAAAAAAATTTGAAATATTTTGCTTATTATTTCTTGGTTATATGTTGATGCAAATAAATAAGTTGAATAAATAAAATATACTATTCACTTCAATCCCACTAGCTTCTTTTTACTTTTTAGGTGTGACTACTAGAAAATTTAAATTTCTATATGTGGCTTACATTGTGTATGTATTGGGCCAGTCTTATTGGGACCAAGGACTAAGGAATGTACTGGACCTGGCCCATCTAGAAATCTGCAATGGAACTCTCAGTTGATCATAAGGAATGAGAGTGTTACTGAAAGTTTGATCCCAGGGCAAGTCAAAATAATGACAAGTTGTTTGGGTGAATTTAATTGGTCAACAGATGAGTTCATTAGCAGGCTTTTTTTTTTTTTTTTTGACAGGCAGAGTGGACAGTGAGAGAGAGAGAGACAGAAAGGTCTTCCTTTTGCCGTTGGTTCACCCTCCAATGGCTGCCACGGCTGGTGCTCTGCGGCCGGCGCACCAAGCTGATCCCAAGCCAGGAGCCAGGTGCTTCTCCTGGTCTCCCATGCGGGTGCAGGGCCCAAGGACCTGGGCCATCCTCCACTGCACTCCCGGGCCATGGCAGAGAGCTGGCCTGGAAGAGGGGCAACCGGGACAGAATCCGGCACCCTGACGGGGACTAGAACCCGGTGTGCTGGCGCTGCAGGCGGAGGATTAGCCTAGTGAGCCGCGGCGCCGGCCAAGCAGGCTTTCACGTCTCAAGGACCACTGCACTGCTGAACGAGGCTCCTACAGGGATTACAGGGAAGGGGTGCTGGGATGGAGAAATCACAGAAATGCTGCCGGTCTCCGATCAATGACAGTGCATTACTTCTCTGCTGCCCCCAGGAGCAGAGATGAGATCCGGCCTGCCCAAGTTTCCCTGCTCTGGAAAACAAGTTGAGATAAGGAACAAGCAATGTGTGTCCTAGGACGTGGGTAGGTGGGAAGCCAGCAGTCCAGCCCAGAAGCACCAACTTCCTGGCTTTACATTGAGGTGATAAAAGTTGTCTGTTTTTGTTATTCTATACCCAGTTACAAAAGCAGACCTGAAGTTCAGGTCTGATGGCAGATGCATAAGGAAGTAGCTAGAATCAGGAAAAGTTATGGGAATCTTCTTTTTTTTTTTTTTAAACTTTTATTTAATGCATATAAATTTCCAAAGTACGACTTATGGATTACAATGGCTTCCCCCCCAATACCGTCCCTCCCACCCACAACCCTCCCCTTTCCCACTCCCTCTCCCCTTCCATTCACATCAAGATTCATTTTCGATTATCTTAATATACAGAAGATCAGCTTAGTATACATTAAGTATGGATTTCAACAGTTTGCTCTCACACAGAAACATGAAGTGAAAAATAATAGATGATTTTTTTAAATGATGATGAAATCAGAGCAGACCTATTGTCATGTTTAATCCCAGTGAGAGTCAAGTTGGGAATTGATAATTTCTTTTTTTTTTTTTTTACAGAGGATCAGTTTAGTATGCATTAAGTAAGGATTTCAACAGTTTGCACCCCCATAGAAACACAAAGTGAAATATATTGTTTGAGTACTCGTTATAGCATTAAGCCTCAGTGTACAGCACATTAAGGATAGAGATCCTACATGAGGAGTAAGTGCACAGTGACTCCTGTTGTTGACTTTACCAATTGACACTCCTGTCTATGGCATCAGTAATCTCCCTATGCTCCAGTCATAAGTTTCCAAGGCTATGGAAGCCCTCTGAGTTCTCCGACTCTTATCTTGTTTAGACAAGGTCATAGTCAAAGTGGAGGTTCTCTCCTCCCTTCAGAGAAAGGTACCTCCTTCTTTGATGACCTGTTCTTTCCACTGGGATCTCACTCGCAGAGATCTTTTGCCAGAGTGTCTTGGCTTTCCATGCCTGAAATACTCTCATGAGCTTTTCATCCAGCTCCGAATGCCTTTAGGGCTGATTCTGAGGCCAGAGTGCTATTTAGGACATCTGCCATTCTATGAGTCTGCTGAGTATCTCACTTCCCATGTTGGATCACTCTCCCCTTTATTTACTCCATCAGTTAGCGTTAGCAGGTACTAGACTTGTTTATGTGCTCCCTTTGACTCCCAGTCCCTTCACCATGACCAACTGTGAACTGAAACTGATCACCTGGAACAGTGAGATGGCATTGGTACATGCCACCTCGATGGGATTGAATTGGAATCTTCTTTATGAGTGATATTCACGTATACTAACTATGGATCTTCTGCAAAGAGAAGGAGGAGGATAGAGAATTTTAGAAAACTACTGGAATGAGCAATACAGGAAGGACTGAGGGGACTGTGGAGAGGGAGGATCCAACTCATAGGAGAGGAGGGAGAGAAAAGCCCGGTGAGGAGGGTTTCTGGTGCTGATGGTCCCTGGTACCAATGCTGGAAGATGCAAAATTTAAAAAAGACAGACAACATTACCAAAGATTGGAAGAATTCATTTGTGGGCCAGATAGTTATGCAGATGGTAAGAAGACAGTGAGTAGAGAGGAGAGTCAGAAATATTCTTTCAGCTCTGAAAAGAGTTTCACTCTTAGAAATGGGAACAGGAGTTGTTGGCTCCTTCCAAGTGAAATGATTCTTATTGTAGATAGCATAGATCTCAACTCTCAAACAGTGCTTCCCGCTGGATAGACAGCCGTGTTGACAAGAGCTTGTCATGACAGAATGAACACAGGGAGCCATGTTGGTTTCCCTCTCTCTGGCAGTCAAGTGCTGGGTGGAAGGGTGAAGAAGCAGTGGCAGGTGTGAGGCTCCAAGCTGGCTTAACTTGGGTTGTCGTGCCCAAGAGGTGAATGCAGCTCCAACACACGACTCGTCGCTCTGGGACTTTCTGGGCTTTAACCACTCTTTTCCCTTTTGTCCCTTTCTGCAGGGTTGATCTTAGGTATAGAGCCCAGATGATCTGATTTGTGTGGCCTTGCTGGTTGTCTGTATCAGTAACATTAAATATAACCGGCTCCATCACTTCCTGGTTTCTAAAAGGGGTCTTCTAGCTCATCTCAATCAGGTATTCAAAAGAGGAAGTTTCTGTCTCTGGTGGCTTGAGTCAGGGGAAGTGATTTCTGGTCAGGCTTCTGTGAGCCATGCCCATCAAATTAGAATATCATGGAGACTTCCTCCTAGGCTGCTCCTTGATATCCAGTTGCCCAGGATCAGAGAAGACAAGGACGGTGGAATCTGAGTTCCAGATTTATTCTGATCCTGAGCATCTTTGTGGGCTGCTCATTTTTAGCCCTTTGTTACATGGAATCAGAAGAAATGGAACCCTAGAGGATAACTGGCTCACTCCGGGACCAGTTGGCAATGACTTAGCTTCTACATTGTTAGATCTTCTACTTAGTACATCATTATGCTATAAGAAAATTTCCCTTTATAGATGAACAAACCTGAGATGCAGAGACTCTATCTAAAGCCCTATTTTAAAAAAACTGTTTGTTTTATTTACTTGTAAGGCAAAGTTACACAGAGAGAAGAAGAGTCACAAACATACTCACAGAGATCTTCAATCCACGGATTCACTCCCCAAATAGCCACAAGGGCCTGGGACTGAGCCAGGAGCCTGGAATTCCATCCAGATCTTCCACACGGGTGCTGGGACCAAGCTCTTGGGCCATCTTGTGCTGCTTTCCCAAGCACATTAGCAGGGAGCTGGATCAGAAATGGAGCAGCCTGGACCAGAACTGGGACTCATATGGGATGCCAGTATCACAGGTGGCGACTTAACCCGCTGTGCCACAATAGTGGCCCCTCTAAAACACTACTGATTGACGTTCATTACTTTTTAATTTTTCCTTCCTTTAGTATATATTAATGTGATTCTTCAAATCAAATTTTAGTGCAGGTTGAGGGGGACCAAGAGGAACATTCAGCTTTCCATGTTTTGGGAACCTGCCTGCAATAAATCTGCACAGTAGAAAGGAGCAGACTTCCTGAGGTACAACCGCTTCTTGGTGTTGACTGTGCCGTGTCAGTGCTCTTTCCCAGTGGATTTCAGATCTAGGGATCATGCCCACATTAGAGGCCTGAGTTGTTGTTTTCCTGGCTTATATTTCAACTTCCAAAGAGATTTGCTAGCTAGTGCAAAAGAAGTTAATCTGTTGTAAAAATTCCCTGACACTTCAGGGCTTCCTTGATTACTGCAAATCCAACCTGCTGGGGAATTCCAAATGTGCTACTTTGAATTCTGTAGATACTGCATTCTGGCTGTTTCCTCCTTCTTTGGCTTTAGTCATAGAACTTTCCTGGGTTTGATTCTTGGTAAAGGAAAATGAGTCTTAAAAGAGGCTGAGTGGGGCCAGGGCTGTGGCTCAGTAGGTTAATCCTCTGCCTGTGGCCTTGGCATCCTATATGGGCACTGCGTTCTAGTCCCAGCTGGTCTTCTTCTGATCCAGCCCTCTACTATGGGCTGGGAAAGCAGTAGAAGATGGCCCAAGTCTAGTCCAGGACTAGAACAGGCACCCATATGGGATGCTGGCACCACAGGCGGAGGATTAACCTACCGCGCGACGGCGCCGGTCCCAGCCTATTTTCAAAGTCTGGAACTGAAGGTGTGTGCGCCAGTCCATACATGAGTTGTATGCATTCATCTCTGGCTCATCTCCCATTTCCCTCCATTGCCTGTCTGCATGTCTCCTTATTAGATTCTCACTACAGTCTTCACTTAAATTTTATACAGAGAACTATAACCATGAGCTAACTGCATCAGTATCTTGGAATTATTGGGTTTGAATTACCATAAAGTAGGATACTGATGTTTCAGATTCCAAAGATATTTTATTTATAGCCTTAATCATTCTCTATTCATAAAAATAAGCAACTTATTTAAAAAAATTCTGGGGAAGGTAAATGATTTTCTATTTCAAATTTGAAACTGGTGAAATTGCACATAATTTTTTATTTTATTAAAATTTTTAAAAAATGTATCTGAGAGAGACACAGAAAGCAATGGAATAAGATATATATATATGTGTGTGTGTGTGTGTGTGTATGTGTATGTGTATATATATATATGTATATATATATGTATATATATGTATATCAAATACCTCACTGGCTTGTGTGTGGGGAATAGGAACCCAATCCAGATCTCCTATGTAGGTGTCAAGAGCCCTGGTACTTGAGCCCTTGCCTCTGCCTCCCAGGGTCTGCATTAATAGGAAGCTGGGATTGAGAATGGAGCTGGGACACAAAGCCTGGCACTCCAGTTGGGTGCTCAGGCATCCCAATTAGTGGCTTAACCACCAGGCCAAATGCTCATCCCTACACACAGTTTCAAGAAATTTAAAACTGTTGTTTTCACCTGAAGGCTAGGGTCTCACCTGACTCTGGCAATGTGTTTAGCTCTGAAGCCCTCTGGGTATGTCCTGATTTCATGGCCTTGTGAGGCGGTGGCTTTGGCAGGAAACAGTATGCCCTATAGAGGTTGGGAGTGAGAGAATAAGAAATACTAGAATTTATATTATCAGTGAAGATTCCTGTAGTCAAGAGAGATTCCTGTGGTCAAGAGAGAATAAAACAAAAATATATGAATTCACAAGGGAATAGTTTCAAAGTGGTTCAAAAATTGTCTGCAGAACCTGTGTTCTTCCCTTTCAACATTGTTTCCCGAAAGGCCATTATCCTTTTATGTGATAAGTCATCCATACTTGATAATTTGCTTCCATCAGAAGCATATTTGTCTTCTGTCTCATTCCATTACGGCCCTGATCTCTGCCATGGAGTTGCTATATTTCGTACAACAAAGGCATTCTTCACTGATAATGTCTTACCCTATCTCTCATCCATAACACATTTGCATTTTTATAGCTGCATCCAGGAATATGATCCAGAGAGTTCATGATGACGAGAAAATGGGCATCAGGCTTGCATAAGAGCTTCATCTTCATGAGAAACCTTTCTTTCCCACTCCAGATCTACGGAAAGAACTGCTTCCTGTTCTACACACACTCAATACCAACTTCAATTACAAAGTGCTACTGAAAATCCATCAGCCACAGTATAGGTGAGCCAGGGCCCTGCCTGGCCCGAGGAAGGTCCAGATGAGGGAAGGAAGAGAGGGAATATCTGATGACAGTGAGAAGAAGCTAGAGAATCTAGATGAACACTGTCCCATGTTTCTATCACTGTGTAAAGTTTTCCTGTACAGAGCCCATTGCAGGTGAGGAGGGCTTTTCTGGAATGAGGCAATTCTAAGAAATTAATTTGTGTGTGCTCAAGTCTCCCTCACTTTGTGGTAGACCTAAGGATTATGGTCCCTAATGTAGGTGTAATATGGCTCATATACCATGTGATGGAGCCTTATTCTAGGGAATGAGTTCTTATGAAGGGAGACCATTACTTTTGCTGATTTAGAATTAGTTCCTTATTTTTATTTATTTATTTATTTTTTGACAGGCAGAGTTAGACAGTGAGAGAGAGAGAGAGAGAGAGAGAGAAAGAGAAAGGTCTTCCTTCTGTTGGTTCACCCCCCAAATGGCCGCTATGGCCGGCACACTGCACCGATCCGAAGCCAGGAGCCAGGTGCTTCTCCTGGTCTCCCATGCGAGTGCAGGGCCCAAGCACTTGGGCCATCCTCCACTGCCTTCCGGGGCCACAGCAGAGAGCTGGACTGGAAGAGGAGCAACCAGGACAGAATCCGGTGCCCCAACTGGTACTAGAACCTGGGGTGCCGGCGCCACAGGTGGAGGATTAGCTTAGTGAGCCACGGTGCCGGAGCTAATTTACTATTAGTAAGAGATACTGGGGTGAGTGTTTGGCCCAAGAGTTAAGATGTCCTTATCCCATATTGGAGTATGTCATTTGAGTCCTGGCTATGCTCCTGGTCCCAATTTTCTGATACTTGGCATACTGGGATTTAGCAGGTGATAGCTCAATTAGTTAGGTAACTGTCACTCATCTGGGGGACCTGGATCAAGTTCCTGGACTTGACTGTTGTTGGCATTTGGGGAGTAAACAAGCAGAAGCTTTGTCTCTCAAATGAAAAGAAGGGATACACCATTTATTGCACATAATAAGGTCTTAACATAGATTTCCGTCAATGCAATGACTTATCATAGTAGCTATAATAGTTTGTACTGTACTTTTTAAAAAAATGTTTTATTTATTTAAAAGTGTTATACAGGCCGGCGCCGCGGCTCAATAGGCTAATCCTCCGCCTTGCGGCGCTGGTACACCGGGTTCTAGTCCTGGTCAGGGCTCCGGATTCTGTCCCGGTTGCTCCTCTTCCAGGCCAGCTCTCTGCTGTGGCCAGGGAGTGCAGTGGAGGATGGCCCAAGTGCTTGGGCCCTGCACCCCATGGGAGACCAGGAGAAGCACCTGGCTCTTGCCTTCGGATCAGCACAGTGCGCTGGTCGCGGCGGCCATTGGAGGGTGAACCAACGGCAAAGGAAGACCTTTCTCTCTGTCTCTCTCTCTCACTGTCCACTCTGCTTGTTAAAAAAAAAAGTGTTATACAGTTATACAGAGAGAGGGGGAGAAAGAGTGTGTTGAATAAATGTTTAGAATGAATCTTTGTAAAGTGCAATCATCCAGAATTTAGGCTTCTTCTCTGCTAGCCCCAGGAACCAGGACCGTTTCTCAGCTTGTGAGAAGGCCCCATTTGTGGTAGAAGTCGTGTGTGTGTGTGTGTGTGTGTGTGTGTGTATGCACACATATCCTCTTAGCTTATCTATAAATGAAAATTCTTTTACTAACCTTGACAATCATTTTCATAACTACTTCAGAGCTATTCATTTTGTCATTAAAGCTATTTACAGAATGACATTTGGAAGAGTTCATGGCCAGATACAGTGTTGAGTTTGATGTTTGCCAATAGGAGTTAAATCAGCAGTGAAATGTCCACATTCAGAGGAAGTGGTTCAAAGTCCCACCACAGGGCCTGGGAAAGCAAGTGGACACCAGTATGCCCCTCCATGTACAAACTGTAGGCAGAGTGGAGTAGAATGTCCCACAGAAGAATAGCAAGAGAAAGGGTCTCCGTGGTTATTTCTCTGGCAAGTTTTCTGCATTGTGTCACTTGATGCCCCCATTGTACAGCTGCTGTGATGGGCTGTCTTCAAACCTCCTGGCTGTATGGTACAGCCCTTATGCTGCTTACCAGGCAACTCTGACAAGTGCACCTCTCCAGGGGGGTTGCTTCCCCTTCCTCATAGGCTTGTTGAAACATAGAGTGAAACAACACAAACCAAACAGCACAATGTAGAGTGTGGCCAGTGTGTCTGTCTTCTGTAAGCCAATATTCTTTCACACTAGTCTCCGGGCTTTTTGTTAGGTGGGCAGCTAGCAGGTGGGACCAATGTTTTCATTCTCAGAGTGTCTCCTCTGAAAGTCCAGGCCCTTCCATCAACTCTAACCTCATCACACAGCTCATTTCTATTCATTATGAGTGCTGTTCTCTGCAAGAAATGCCATCTTAGTGAAATGAGCCCTCTGGGCTGCCCTGTAATTCTTTCTCCAGCTGAGCACAGTTCCGATCCAGTTCTCTGTGGGCAGTAATGCTTCCGCATTCCACCCTGGAACTAATCAATAGCACTGGAAGATGCTGCAGGGTGTCAGTCAGTAGTCACCAGCTAGGCAAACAAACCGACAGTCTCCCAGCAGGGAACTTCGTTGATTCATTTTTATCAGCAGTCATAATGCAATTAGTTTGGCATAGAGCCAATAGAAATCTGTGTATATAGGCACAAAAACATGTACAAGCATGTTGATTGTAGCATCATTTGTGATAGCCCCAAATATCTCAAACCTTCCTCAACAGTCTGATGGATGAGTTGTGTTATACAACATAATAGTACACAACAGATACAGAACAAGTGAAAGCTGTAAGTCATAACACATATCCTCTCACAGGTGTAATGTGGAGCAAAATAAGTTATATACCAAAAGAGTGTAATATTCATAGATTCCATTGATACAAACTTCAAGAAAAAGCAAAACCTTGTGTTTGATGTTTGAAGGTATCTTTGGAAGGATGGCTGTTGGTGCAAGGGATTTTTCCTGAATGTTGGTAAAGGTTAATTTCTTGACCCTGATGGTGGCTTTATGCATATAAGGGATCTTCAAAAATTTCAAGGAAAATATGCATTATGGAAAAAGTATGCATAGATTTCAAAAAATTTTTTGCACCAAAATAATATATATACTTAAGATTTACTTATTTATTTGAAAGGCAGAGTTGTAAGCGAGAGGGAGAAAGAGAGATCTTCCATCCACTGGTTCACAAATGGCCACAATAGACAGGGCTGAGCCAGACCAAATTCAGGAGTTTGGAACTCCATCTTGGCCTCTCATGTTGGGGGTAGGATCTCAAGCAGTTGTGACATCTTCTGCTTTTCCAGGCACATTAGCAGGGAGCTGGATTGGAAGTGGAGCAGCCAGCACTAAAAGTGGTGTTCTTATGGGATGCCAATAACACAGGTGGTAGCTTAACTCAATGTACCACAATGCCAGCCCCCAAATAAACTTATCTTTTAATTCCATTCCAAAAACTTTTTGAAGTAGCTTCATGTTGTTACTCAACAGAAATTTATTGAACTGTGGATTTGTGTACTCTTCTGTATGTATATTAGACTTAAGTAAAAATTTACTTAAATATTGTGAAAAAAAATATAGTGAGTTCATAGTAGTCTGTTTCTATCCTTTACAAGGTTTGTTGCTGAAATGCAGGTAGATTGGCAGGTACTAATGCCATCTTACATGTTAAAGTGATCATATTAAGTGTGTAACTGATCATATAGATAGGATTAAGTATTAAAGGGAATCACATAAAATCACATAAATAAGACCAAGTGTCTACTAATAGCAATAGATAGAATTAAAAAGCAGAGAATGATCCTACATGGGGAGCAGGCTACACAGCAGACTCACAGAATGAAAAATGCCATAAATAGCACTCTGACCTCAGAATCAGCCCTTAAGGCATTCAGATCTGGCTGAAAAGCCCATGAGAGCATTTCAGGCATGGAAAGCCAAGACACTGTGGCAAAAAATGATCTACAAGAAGGATCTCTGGGAGTGAGAACCTAGTAGAAAGAAGGGGCCATCAAAGAAGGATGTACTTTTCTCTGAAGGGAGGAGAGAACTTCCACTTTGATCATGGCCCTGTCTATATACTGACAGAGTTTATAGACTCAAAAGGCTTCCATAGTCTTGGCAGCTCAGGACAAGAGCCTCAGGTGATCACTGACATCATAGATAAGAGTATCAATTGTTAATAACAAGAGTCACTGTGTACTTGCTCCACATGTAGGACCTCTATCCTTACTGAGTTGTACTATGAGAATTAATGGTAAAACTAGTCTTCAAATAGTACTTTATACTTTGTTTGTGTGTGTGCAAACTGTTGTAATCTTTACTTAGTACAGAGTTGATTTTATGTATATAAAGATAATTAAAAATGAATCTTAATGAAGAATGGGATAGGAGAAGGAGTAGGAGGTGGGATATTTTGAGGATGGGAGGGTGGGAATGGAGGGAAGAACTGCTATATTCCAAAAGTTCTACCTATGAAATTTATATTTATTAAATAAAAGTTTTCTAAAAAAAACAGGAATGCCGGTAGAGGAGAAGGGAAGTTTGTGATGGGGCTAGGTCCTTCTTCCAAACTCTCCCCTTGAGAGGTTTGAGTGAGGGTGTGATGTGAGGCCAGATGTAGCATTATAGGGAAATTCTTCCATATTAGGATTAAGGAAATACATTTTTTATAACAGTGTAGATTATAATCATATTTGATTCTAAAACCCTTTCTTAATCCAAAGCAATGGCTCATATGTAGCCTTTCAGACCAGTAGAGCATATATTTTAGGATCCTGGCTTTGGGGGAAACTCTAAAGTCATCCTAATATGTCTCTAGTGTTCGGGTACATGCAGTTAGATTGGACTGTACCCATTTTATTCCTCTCCCTGGAAACTGATGGATGCCCCATCATGTCACAGAGATTCACGTGTATGTTGTTAGTAGTTTGTGGCTGCACATTCATCAAAAAGATGCATTGTATATTGATGTCACAGGAAATTGGGAAACCTGAGAAATTCTAATTTGTGAGAAAGTAGCTCATTTAGGCTGAGTAGTTACCTTTGGCTCTGTATATTAATGAATACTTTTATTAACAGATTTTTTTTGGGGAATGGTACATTTCCTAGGTAATGGAAAATTTCTACAAATAATTTTCCTTTTTTCTAGAAACATGAGAGAATGAAAATACCCTCTGAAGTTCTTTCCTCACAGTGTCATCAAAAAGACAGGAACAGCTGAAAATAACCAGAACTGATGTTTAAAACCACAGATTCAGCATTCAGCATTGTCAAAACCCTCAAATGCATGGGCTTGACTATCTGAGGCGACTCAGCATTAACTTTATCAAGAGTGGATTCCAAGAACAGGCCTAATTTGTGAGAAATCTTGGAGTTCTGAGACCTTGCTTAGTTGAAGTTTCATTATGTGTGAGTTGTTCATGCCTGGTTCAGATATTGCAACTCTGCAATTTGCCAGCTGTGGACTGAGAAAAAAATGCCTGGTGGTTTTGAATGGGAAGACCAAAGCTAGGTTCCCTTTGAAGGCCAAATTGAGGCTTTTAAAGCTTTAGATTGTTAGGCAAAGAAGCTGTTGAAATGTACTCACTATGAAGGGATGATTTTAACATGTAAGCTTCAACAATTATTAATAGGGTTGTTCTGGAAAAATTACAATATAAATTTAGCTTTTAGATCTCTTTCCCCAGTGGTGTCCTTTTGCCCTTTTTAACTTTTCCTCAGGTCCTACCCCCAACACTGAATTGTTCTAGGTTTTCCTTTCTTAGAACATCTGTTCACCATCTATGCATTTACCCAATGCACAGATTTGTCTAGCAGACACTAACTGAATAGAGCCAATCTTAAGAACTATATAGGCTTGCTTGTGGCCTTCTTAGAGACAATGCCCATCCTTTGGGAATTTTGTCTGCTAGTGATTAAGAAAGGAATTCTAAACGAGTTGATTGAAAAGAGGCAGGCTGGTGGGATATCTTTCAGTTAACATCCAGTGGTCTTTGAACTTGATTGTAGACAAAGATTTTTTATTTTCCTCTTCTATTGCATTGTGCAAAGAATTCTGAGTTTCTGTCATCAATTAAGTACTTGCCGAAATAACCTTCAGGACCACCCAGTCAACTACTTCGAGCCAGAACCTTTGTCTAGGGAGCTATATGGTGGCTTACTCTTTGTAGCTGGGTGCAGGTCTTTGCCCTCTTCTCTCACTCCTGATAAAACGTGATGTGATGGTGAGTGAGAGAGTAACTTACGATGGCAGTGGAGCAAGATTGGATAACCAGAGAATCCAGCAAACCATAGCTGCAGAGTGTCCATTCCGAATGTCCCTCTAGCTCCCTATTACCTTCAGGTGTTAGAGGCTGAGTTGAGGGTCTAGCTTCACACTGTTATAATTTCATTCATGCTTCTGGTTGCTTAAGAAGTTATATACTGTAGATAACTATACTGTGAGAAGTGTTTTCTGTTCTTTTTTAAAAAAGATTTTATTTACTTGAAAGTCAGAGTTACACAGAGAAGGAGAGGCAGAGAAGAGAGAGAGAGAGAGAGAGGGATCTTTCATCTGCTGGTTCACTCTCCAGGTGGCCACAACGACTGGAGCTGCGCCAATCTGAAGCCAGGAGCTAGGAGCTTCCTCCAGGTCTCCCACGTGGGTGCAGGGGCCCGAGGACTTGGGCCATCTTCTACTGCTTTCCCAGGCCATAGCAGAGGGCTGGATTGGAAGTGGAGCAGCTGGGACTAGAACCAGTGCCCATATGGGTTGCTGGAACTGCAGGCAGCGGCTTTACCCACTATGCCACAGCACCGGCCCCGTGTTTTCTGTTCTTCTGAAAAAAGTATTCATCATAATTCTAAGAAGTTTCAGTAGGCATGTGTAGGTGACTCCCTGACAATGTCTCTGACCAACATATGTTAAAATAAAGTAGATTGACTCCAAGGGGACCACTACTAGTTCTCTATTCCACCTATCTACCTGCATATAGAACCACTTCTCTTTTGTTAGATCTGAAAATGAGAGTATCTTCTCTTTTACAGTTTCTCTTTTTCATTTAAAAATATTTAACAGCAAATAAAGATGGGATATATTTAAGGTGTAAAAGTGATGATTGCATATATTATATTTGCATATAGTGTAATGATTATCACAATCAAATTGACTAACACACCCAGTACCATGCACCTGGAACCTTAGATTCCCAGAACTTGTTCATCTCATATCTGAAATCTCTTTTTCTCTGTTGACTTCTCTAGCATCTTGTTTATCATAGACTCACTGAACTAGGAACCACAGGAAGTTATGCAATTCATTCCTTTCTTGTATCCTCAAATCATGATGCAATTAATCCATGCAGGAAGTATCGTGACTGTAAGTAGGTTATTGAACATCTCAGTGGGATTCGAATGTGAAGTGGTTTGTTTTTCTCTTATCACTTCCTTCAAGCCAACTCCTTTGAATTGCCTTTTCTCTCTGTGTCCTTTAACAACATCTTGTGTAGATCTTACAAGTCTCTGGTCATTTTCAGATATTGAAAATCCAGTCTTGTTTGGTTTTTGCCGAAATTTCAATCTCACATCCAATTTCATACTGACCTCTTCCCTGACCCAGCAGTCAGCGAGGCCTCAGCTGGAGGGATGCGTATAAGGATCAGTAGCCACCGTCTGCTCTCTTTCCCCCTTCCTTTTTGATTTTAGCTCCTCTTGCATTGGAGCGAAAGTGAAGGATCTTGGAGAAGAGTGAATCCTGATTTTCCTGTCTGTCTGTGACTGCTGTGTGCCTGGCATTGAAGTGTGGTTCTCTTTCGGGTACGTGAGTGGGTTCTTTGGGAGGCATCATGAGAGGCATCTTCAGTTCAGAGTTCCCTGGACTAGGCCCAGGACGGGAAAGAAAAGCCAGCACTTAGCACAGCCCAGCACAGTACACTTCAAAGATTCTTAGCCTTCTGGTCTTGTGGATCCCTGGTTCTCCACGGGGGCTGCATCTTAACATCACCAGGGGAGGCTTTAAGGGCATACCAATGCCTGGGCCCAGCCACAGCAATTCTGGCCTGACCCGTTTGCTTCAGGCATGGGTATTTTTGAAAAGTTCTGTGCTTATTCTGATGTGCAGCACTGAATGTGTCCAGTGGGAATGGAAGGGTGATGGTAGCAGCACGCGTTATTAAGTCCCATGGGATTGGAGCTGAGGCTCCCTGGTGGCTCTGCTGACAATGTAGGATTAGCAAAATACCTGGTGCTTTCTGCCTTGTGGGCTTAGATGAAACTCATGATCCACAGGGAAGCCCCACTCAGCTTCTGTGTTGCTGCCATTTTTTGAAGGTCTCCCTGTGCCTCTTGCTTGTCTTGGTTCACAGAAAGAACTGTAGCTGCTTTTTCCAGCACAAGCCCAGGAGCTCAGGCAGGTAGGAAAGGTCTGTGAAACTGTGAGTGGAGCACTTGGAAGGCTCCACAGGCTCGCCGTGCACCTCCCCCTTTCCAACTGAAACGAACAAGACTTGTCTTCCAGGAACCACAGGCTCAGTCAAGTGACATTTGACTTCCTCTCGTTCCTAACTCCCTTTCTCCAACACATTTTACCAGCAACTCAAGGAAGAAAGTAGGACCTTTGTGACTGAAAATTTTGCCAGTTCCTGCTACTTAGGCTACCCACCAAGCCATTATGCTTCGACGCACCATAATTGTCTTCATAGCAACAGATTTTACCATCAGAAACTAAGGTGACTTCAGGGGAAGAACGAATTACAAGAGCTAAACAAACATGTGGGGGATCATGAGAACTGCTCCAAATGGAATAGAAGCTTTTCCAAAAAAAAAAAAAAAAAAAAACTTACACAATTTAATACTAACGCAAAATCATACCTGAATAGAAATTCCAATATTTCCCATGAATCATCAGTAGCTCTTCAAGTATAGTTCCTGTTGGCAATAAATCTGTGTTTTTTTTTTTTCCCTTTTTTGCTATCTAACAGAAAGGAAACAAGTCGCCTGACAAAATTGTGTGTGGTTCAAGATGGGACTGTTTTGACCTTTTATGGCTGTTGGCTTGTGAGTTTGTAAAGCAAAGCTGCCCTGCTAAGAATTAGTGCCCTTGGGGATGAGGAGTCATACTCTGGTCATTGGTATGCACAGCGGTCGATGGACGCTTATGGGGTCATTGGCTAAGAATGTGGAAGTCTCTTCCTCTCCACCTTTCTTTCTCCTGAGGAAGGTTCAGGATAGGCCACCCCGAAATGTGCCACTTAACCATATTGATTGCTTTGAGCTGAAGGAAATTGAAGAACAGCTGCTGGAAGAAAATCTGGGGCCGGTGCTGTGGCGCAGCGGGTTAACGCCCTGGCCTGAGGTGCCAGCATCCCATATGGGTGCCAGTTCGAGACCCAACTGCTCCACTTCCAGTCCAGCTCTGTGCTATGACCTGGGAAAGCAGTAGAAGATGGCCTAGGTCCTTGGGCCCCTGAACCCACGTGGAAGACCCGGAAGAAGCTCCTGGCTTCAGGTCGGCCCAGCTCTGGCCATTTGGGGAGTGAACCATCGGATGGAACACTTCTCTCTCCCACTCTCCCTCTGTCTCTTTGTAACTCTGACTTTCAAATAAATAGATAAATCTTAAAAAAAAAATGATGATATAAGCTTCCAAGTCTGACTTCCTCTTTGGGATTTTCACTTCTTTTTGGTGAAGCCCCTCTGCATTTAAAGTTTAAATATATTCATAAAATCTGTATGTCATTTCGCCTGGTAATCTTTTTCCAGGATAATTTACAGCCCCCAGGCAGTGAGCATGAGAAGGTAGTGGAAAAGTGTGTGCTTCCTTTGTACCTTGCAACGGGGAGTTTGGAATCTTAAAATTCTACCTGGGAAGATCTGGGTCTGTGTGTTTTAAAAAAAGCAAAAATTGATAAAATTAACTTTTAGTGGAAAAAGTGACTGACAAAGGCTCACAGGATCTTATTTCTTTTTTTCTGCTGTAAGTTGGTTTTGTGTGTTAGGGACGGTAACTTAACCTCCGAGTCTCCAGTATCTTTCTTGTATGTTAAGGAGGCGAGCCAGGTGAGCCCTGCCTTTGTTCTTCACGTGTAACTGCTTTATGGATTTTGGATTTATCACTGGTTGCTCACTCTCTGTTATGCAAGGAGGCTCGGGTCTGGATTATTTTCTCTTTTACCTTCTCAATTTGGAAAGTCTCATTACCAAATGAAGAGGGCATCAGAACAGGTAAATTTTAATTTTAAATTATCTCATATTTGGTAGCAGATATGGCTGATTACTAATCAAAATATGTCATTTCTTTTGCATAAAATAGAATTTATAAGTATTCTTGCACTTGAGTGAGGTCATGTGAATAGAATCTGCCACCAGAACATAAGCAGTCATAATGGCCCTGTTTTCAAGAAAAAGTAGGATGTGTGCATAGTCTATAATATCTACATATGAAGTGAACATGGCAAATTATAAAAATTATTATAAAATCTTAATTATAATTTGAAAAGGAAGTCTTAATTGTTGTCACTGTTGAGTCAAGGTAGATAAGCTCAGCTTGCCTTCTCCACGTGTTTGCTGGATGTCAGTGCTCAGAACAATCCTAGAGCCATGTTTGAAATGGGCTCAGTTGCTGTCAACTTGTATAGATCAGAGAACTATGTCCACCAGTAAAATCTGCATTTTTCCTCTACTGTGTTGTGTTACTAGCACTGATGGTCTGTTATCCTAATAGCCAGTGTTACTCGATGAATATAATTTTGGAATGTTATTTCCATCCTTTCTGTACAAATTTGAAACTTTTTATTTATTTTTAATGCTTATTTTTATTTCTTTGGAAATCACAGTGAAAGAGAGGGAGAGAGAATGAGAGAGAGAGAGAGAGAGAGAGATCGATCTTCGTTTTGTTGGTTTGGTCTCCAGATGCCCACAACAGCTGGGACTGGGCCAAGCCAAAGCCAGGAGCAGGGATTTCATTTGGTCTTCCACATGGGTGGCAGGCACCCAGATGCTTGAGGCTCCCCTGCAGCCTCCAAAGATATACATTAGCAGGACGTTGAGTGGAGAGCAGGGGAGTTGGGATTTGGACCAGGTACTCCAATATGGAAACCAGGCATTCCAATTAGCTTAATCTGCTGTGCCATGACACCTGTCTCACATCTTTGTATTTTATTTTATTTTTTTAAGATTTTATTTATTTGAGAGTTAGAGTTACAGACAGTGAGAGGGAGAGACAGAGAGAAAGGTCTTCCTTCCGTTGGTTCACTCCCCAAAGGGCCGCCATGGCCGGAGCTACCCCTATCTGAAGCCAGGAGCTGGGTGCCTCCTCTCGGTCTCCCACACAGGTGCAGGGGCCCAAGCACTTGGGTCATCTTCCACTTTTCCAGGCCACAGCAGAGAGCTGGATTGGAAGAGGGGCAGCCGAGACTAGAACCGGTGCCCATATGGGATGCCAGTGCTGCAGGTGGAGGATTAACCTCCTGTGCCACGGCGCCGGCCCCGCATCTTTGTGTTTTAAAGGTGGGATACCACTAAGGTGATTTGGTTAGCTTATCCAAGAAAATGTATTGATTGAAAATTTTACATTTGGAGGTTGGAGAGCAGTGGCCCATTTTCTGGAAGTACACAGTAAGATTTTCTGATACTGGTGTAGTAATGGGGTGTTAGTTCAGGAACTTGAGGACATCTAATTAAACCAGAATGCAGACCCCTCAGAGGAGGTGGAATCTGGATTGGAATGGTTGTATGGGCAGCCATTGATGAATCCTAGAGACTGGCAGCCTTTGAATAGACCACATGAACCTGGGCCCTTCTCACTCATTTTGCTGGACTAGTAAGCCCTAGCATTTTTTTTGTTTTGTTTTGATTATGAATTTTGATCTCTTCTTCTAAGGCATATATGACATCTGATTGATCTTGTCAACCTTGGCTAGCTGGAACTTGAATTTGGTTTAATTTGATTTTTAAAATAAAGAAATGTGACATTTCTTGTACTCTGAATGCTGTGGAACAATTCATACCAGCTATAAATGAACTGATGGATAATTCTTACGGCTGTTGTGTAGGTATATGAATAATGCATAGACATTCAGTTATAAAAGCCTGTATTTCACTCTACTAGGTAGCTTAGGAGTCTCACAGGCTAAGCAAATACTGCCACCTTTGCTTTGTGGATTAACCCAGGATATTCTCTCTCTCTCTCTTATATATATATAAAATGCTTCTATCACTTTATTTCCAAGCTCCCAACCATATTTAGTATTTTCTGTGGATTGCAAATTCATTTTAACATCAATTTAAGGAAAGCAGATTTGATAAAATAAATGGACTGATACTGTATTAAAAGAAAGAACCACCAATGCCCATTAAATCAGACAGAAATAACTTTCAAGATATTTGTATTCCTTTACTATCTCAGATTACCTAACTAGGTATCAACTGCACCTCGATGATATTATGTGCAAAAAACATTAGAAAAATGTGTGTCTTAAGTGTTAAGTAAGGGAATCGATATTCTCAAATTCAAATATCTTTCTCTTTTAAGCAGATGGTACTAATGAAAAAGAAAAGCTATTATACTGAAAGAGAGGAGGGGTGTATCAGGGCCAGTTAGTAGAAATACACTGTGAAGTCAGTGGATCTAGGAATGCTTTCAAAGGTACAATGATCTTGTCTGTAGAAAAACAAGAAAGGAGAGAAGGAATGTATAGTGTTTTGCACTGGGCAGTACTGAATATTGCTAAGAAGCGGTCTTCCTATTTTGTACACATGGACTTATATTTGAGGAGAAAAACTACACCAAAAGGCAGAAATTAGAAGTGTTGCTGCATGTATTCTAGCTATGCCCATCTTGGAAAAAAGTCTGGGGAGAAATGTTGGATGGTTTGTATCCAAGATAAAGAAGCAAGCCATCATGGGAAATGATTTCCAGTTGTATATTAAAGGGTTAAGTGTTGTTCTACATGCTTAGCAGAGCTACCTAGTGCTATGTCCTGCTGTTTATTCTTCTCCAAGGACTGCAGAGAGGCAGGGCCTCTTCCCCTGCTCTTTTCTTGCCTATAGAAGTTGACCAATGTTTCTAACAATCTAGACTGGTTGTACTTTGTTACATTCACCCTGGCTGGGATGAAACAGGCAAAGAACAACTTGTGCTGATGGTCAGCACTTCAAGATACCACCACCTCCTGTAAGTTAAGGCAAGCACTTCCCTCAATCTTTGTACCCCCGCAGCACCTTGCACCACTCTAGGCATGGAATATGCATTCAGTAACTTCGAGGCAATGACCAAATGAACAAATGAAGTATCTGTGGCAAAAATAGGATCTATTTTTCTTATGTGCTTCCAGGGTTACAAATATCTCTCTGTGTCTAGAAGTAAAGTTGACACTAAAAAATAAATTTCTGGGGCTGGCACTGTGGCCCAGTGGATTGAGGGCTGGGCCTGAAGTGCCAGCATCCCATGTGGGTACCTGTTCAGGTCCCGGCTGCTCCACTTCCAATCTGGCTCCCTGCTAGTGTGTCTGGGGGGGCAGTGGAAGATGGCCCAAGTTCTTGGGGCCCTGCACCCACATGGGAGACCCAGAGGAAGTTCCTGGTTCCTGGCTTCAGATTGGCTCAGCTCCAGCCATTGCGGCCATTTGGGGAGTGAACCAGTCTCTACCCTCTCTCTGTAACTCTGTCTTTCAAATAAATAAAACCAACCCTAAAGAAAAAAGAAGAAAGTTTATAGTGATAAGTGCTTACATTAAAAAAGAAAGACCACAAATAAAAAAATATAATTATTGAGGTAAAGTCATAAAACAACCTTGTTGTTTCCTAATAGCATCTATATAAGCATTCTGTAAGACTATTTTTTTTTTTTTTTTTTTTTTTTGGCCTCTTGAATGAAATTTCTAGATAGACTCTGTAGCTTGCTTGCTCACTCTGGCCAAACACCACAACTTCTCTTTCAAATGTGGAAGTTAAAAATGTGTATCTAAAGTAGTGTATATATATGTGTGTGTGTGTATATATATATATGCTTATTTATTTGAAAGGTAGTCTCAAAGAGAGAAGATGAGAAAGATGGACAGATGGATGGACAGAGGGAGGGAGAGATAGATAGATAGATAGATGATTGATTGATTGATTTTCCATCTGCTTGTTTGATTACCAAATGGCTCCAGTGGTCAGGGCTGGGCCACACTGAAGTAAGGAGCCTGGAACTCTATATGGGTCTCCAAAGTGGGTAAACTTTGACTTGGGCCATCCTCTGCTGCCTTTCCAGGGGCATTAGCATGGAGTTGGATAGGAAGTGGAGCAGCTGGGGCTTGAACTTTGTAGGTGGTGGCCCAACCTGCTGTACTATAATGCTGGCCCCTGAAAGAGTCTGTTTTCAATATATAAATAGTAAATATTTAAATTTAATTACTTCTATTTAATTTTAATCATTATTTTAAAAATGTTTTTTTTTAAAGATTTATTTTATTTATTTGAAAGACAGAGTTACAGAGAGAGGTAGAGACAGAGAGAGAGGACTTCCATCTGCTGGTTCACTCCTCAGTTGGTTGCAACGGCCGGAGCTGCGCTGATCCAAAGCCAGGAGCCAGGAGCTTCTTCCGGGTCTCCCACGTGGGTGCAGGGGCCCAAGCACTTGCGCCATCTTCCACTGCTTTCCTGGGCAATAGCAGAGAGCTGTGTTAGAAGTGGAGCAGCGGAGACTAGAACCTGCACCCATATGGGATGCCGGCGCTTCAGGCCAGGACGTTAACCCGCTGTGCCACAGCACCAGCCCCTTAAAAAGAAGTATATTTAAAATAAATGAATTTAAAATAGTGATTACTAGAAACTGGGGAGGACTGAGGGGAAGATGGAAAATGGATTCTAAAACACAGTATGGTAAACACAACAGATTCTGGTATTGTGCAACATGGTAGGATGGCCGTGGTTCATGGTGGTGTGCATTAGTCTATGTAAAGAACTTGAAGAGCAGGCAGCTTATGGCTTAGCTGCTTGGGATGCCAATATCCCGTATTACAGTGTCTGGGTCTGAGTCCTGCTCAGCTCCCTAGCCAGCTTCCTGCTAATACACAACTTGAGAGGCAACAGGTGATAGCTCAAGTTCTAGGCTCCCTGCTGCCTATGTGGGAGACCCAGATTGAGTTCCTGGCTCCTGGCTTTCACCTGACTCAGCCCTGGTTGTTATGGGCATTTGGGGGTAGAGTGTTTATTACTGATTCAAACTCCATCTTGGCTATTGGTCTGTTTGGGTTTTTATGTTTCAAAACTCAATTTTAGTAGATTATGTGTGTCAGGATTCTGTCCGTTTGTTCTCAATTTTCCAACTTGTTGGCATATAGCTTTTTGTAATAATTCCTAATGATTATTTTTATT
Organism: Oryctolagus cuniculus; assembly: GCF_051225735.1. Lineage (NCBI taxonomy): Eukaryota > Metazoa > Chordata > Mammalia > Lagomorpha > Leporidae > Oryctolagus > Oryctolagus cuniculus. The sequence goes on from NC_142880.1 coordinate 83,358,557, forward strand.
TCTGTGGTATCCATTGTTATATTTCCTTTTTCTTCTTTGATTTTGTTGATTTGGATCTTCCCTATCTTTCTTTTATGGTTAATTGGGCCAGTGGTGTGTTAATTTTATTTTATTTTTTCAAAAAACCAGCTCTTAATTTCACAGATCTTTTGTATTGCTTTTTGGTTTCAATTTTGTTTATTTCTTCTCTAATTTTAATTACTTATTTCTTACTCATTTTTAGTTTGATTTGTTGTTGTTTTTCTAGGTCCTTGAGATTCATCGATGTTTCATTTATTTGATGACTTTCTAGTTTAATGTAGGCACTAATTGCTATAAACCTATATAATTAATCCAGGGTGGGTGTTGGGATACAGTAGGATAAACCATGGTTTATCCTACTTTTGCTTTTGCTGTATCTCATAAGTTTTGATATATTGCATTGTTATCTTCATTCATTTTAGGAATTTTTTTGATTCCCCTTTTGATTTCTTCTATGACCCACTTTTCAAAATTCAGGAGCATGTTGTTCAGTCTCCATGTGTTTTCATATTTTCTAAAGATTCTTTCTAGCTTCATTCCATTGTGGTCAGATAAGATACATGGTATAATTTCATTTTTTTCAATTAATGTAATACTTTTTAAAAAATGATTTATTTTTTTTATTTGAAATTCAGAGTTACAGAGAGAGAGGAGAGGCAGAGAGAGAGAGAGAGAGAGAGAGAGAGAGAGAAACAGACAGACAGACAGAGGTCTTCCATCCACTGGTTCACTCCCCAGATGGCTGCAACGGCTGGAGCTGTGCTGATCTGAAGCCAGGAGCCAGTAGCGTCTTCCGGGTCTCCCACGTGGGTGCAGGGGCCCAAGCACTTGGGCCATCTTCCACTGCTTTCCCTGGCCATAGCAGAGAGCTGGACAGGAAGTGGAGCAGCCAGGTCTCGAACTGGTGCCCATATGAGATGCCGGCGCTTCAGGCCAGGGCGTTAACCCACTGCGCCCAGCGATGGCCCCAATTAATGCAATACTTCTTAGAGCTCAGTATGAACATTCTGTAGTGTTAGTGGGGAATTCTAAGCTTAAGTGGGAAGCTATCCTGTTTTGACATTCCTATTTTTAGATTGTCAATGGGGGACCTTTCAAGATTAATAAAGGAAAGAATTTTTATGGTATCCCATTTCAAATAGCCAAATGTGTGGATTTGTGAATTTGGGTCAATTTGATCACATATTTTTATAAGAGATGGATGGATTATTTTGTGGGTAATTAATTGGATTGTTGAGCTATTTTAAAAATCAATTTTTATCTATTTGAAATAGTCACACACACATACACACACACACACACACACACACAGAGAGAGAGAGAGAAAGAGAGAGTAACTTCTCTTCTGTCTGCTAGTTCACTCCCCAGGTGACAGTAACACAGCAGCCAGGACTAGCCGGGAGCCTAGAACTTCATCTGGGTCTCCCACGTAGGTGGCAGGGGCCCAATCACTTGAGCCATTATCTGCTGCCTCCCAGGAGAGCTGGGTTGGAAGCAGAGAAGTTAGGGCTCAAACCAGCACTCCAGTTTGGGATGTAGGTGTCCCAAGCAGTGGTTTATTCTACTGTATCCCACACCCACCCCTGGATTAAGTAATTTAACAAGTACTTACAGAATATTCATTATATGCCAGGCATTGTGGTAGAGGCTGTTGACACAACCATCATGCCACAGCCTCTCTGTTTTTCTGGTATATTTCTTTGTCCTTAAATTTTTACCTGGAGACAAGAAGCCTTTCATTTTGAGTCTAAAATACTTAGGGGCATGTATTTGAAAGGAATACGAATATAATATGCAAATGTTCCCTAAGTGAGAAAGTTGAAACAGGAGGATAGAAAGTGAGATTTAGGAGTTTATCTGTAGCCACTGTTGGCGTGTGAGGTCATCTTGCATGGGCTTTATTTTCTCAAAGCGCCTTTGCTTTTGACAGCTCAGGACCATGCAGATCCTGTTTGTAGAGTGTTCTGAAATCTTCAAAAACGATCAGCTGCACATGTAAAATGGTATTCAAAAGACGAAGCATGTGAGCTTTGTGTTGGGTTTTCTTTTTCTAGGGCAAGAGCCAGGTATTTTTCTTAGTGAGTGCGATTGGACTATGGAAGCTGTCAAATATCTGCAATCCAGATTTCTTGCTTTGTGATTTAGATCCTGAGGGTGGATTTTGATTATTTGTTAATTCTCACATTTCGCAGGTGACCTGATATCTTTTTTTTTTCTATTTTATAATCTCTGGATAGGCATTATTTAGAAAAGGAGTGTTGAGAGTTGTAGAAGTGCTATTATTTTCATTGAATTTGATATTATAGAATGATGATGACCACCTTTCAATGTTCATTATGCTTTTTTTTTATTTCTGCCAAGTTATTTGGGCCATTTTCTGTTTCCATAAGCAGTTGTTACAGATTATGGAAACACACAGGTACCTGACTTGCATCAGGCTGTCAGTGTAGTTTTAGTCTGTCAGCTGCAGGATGGTGTCTTCTAGCCAATCGATGTCATCCACCTCTATTTAGCAATTTTATACACCCCCCCCACCGCCCCTGTGGCGCATGTATTAAGCAGTTACACTGTCTTGGAAAAAGATCAGATTAACCTGTCAGTCTTTATTTATTTAGTACAGAAATGTTGTCATTGGTGTTGGTGTTGCAGTGCAGCAGGTTACGCTGCTTATATTGGGACACCTGCATCCCATACTGGAGTGCTGGCTTGAGTCCTGGCTCCTCTGCTTCCTGTCTAGCTTCCTGCACATGTGCCTGGGAAGGCAGCAGATGATGGCCCAGGTACCTGAGTTCCTGAAACTCACAAGGGAGACCTGAATAGAGTTCCTGGCTCCTGGCTTTGGCTTGGCACAGCCCTGGCTCCTCTGGCCATTTGAGGAGTGAACCAGTGGAGGAAAGATCTCTCTCTCTGCCTCTCGTACTTTCTGTCGCTCTGCCTTTCCAGTATATAAACATACTTTTCAAGGGTGTTGTTTTAAATTGTTATTTGTTTGAAAAGAGAATGGGATGAAATGAGATATCCCCAATCTACTGATTCAATTCCCAAATGCCTGCAACAGCGAGGGCTGGGCCAGGCTGAAACCAGGAGCCTGGAACTCAGTCTGGGTCTCCCACATAGGTGGCAGGGACTCAACTACTTGGGCCACTACCTGCTGCCCACCAGGGTGCACATTAGCAGGAATCTGGAATCTGTAGCGAATCTGAGACCCAAACCCCAGCACTCTGATATGGAATTCTGGCATGTTAGAGAAGTAGGCATTGTAACCACTGAAAACACCTGCTCCAAGATTCTTTCTTAATGAAGTCCCTTTGATAATTACCCGATATCCTGCCTTCTTCAAAGAGCTGTGCATGAAAACCAGCTCTGCCAAGAAATGAGGATCTTCTCTCAACCAGGCTCTGCCCTTCCCTCCTCCTGGGTGGTCTGCTCACTCATGTTGAGGTTGTGTGTCAGCTGTCTCACGGCACAGGTGTGGGCAATGTTGGCACCATGAAGCAAATGTTCTTAAGAATTTTCAGTTGTCTAATTTCTAGTTCTCTGGCCCCAGCAAAATAATCATAGGATAATCACATCATTTTCAGGAATGTGATCACTTAGGGTGGGGTCACCATGCTTCATGAAATGAACCAACAAAATCCCATGGCACACACACAGGTTACTGTGTGTGTATGTGTGTGTTTGCAATGAATATTTTAACAGTTATTTTGCTGAACTCTCTCTCATGGGTAGACATCAGAATGTGTTTTGCAACTCTGTTTGTAGTACTCCTAGATCAATTATAATGCTATACTAGTGGTCTTGGCAGCCACTTGGCCATTGTGAAAAACGAGACCATAATTTGTGTCTTGTACTATTTTGTACAATTTGTCTAAGTCCACAATACTCTGACCAACCAGAAATTTCTACCATGATGTTAAAGATTCTCAAGTTGAAAGTGTCTTTAACCCACAGACACAAATCATTAATAAAGAGTGGGTCATAAGGGACTGTAAACAAGTGGACAGCAATATTATGAGTGGGTGGTAAAATAATTCATGTAAATGGCATGAAACACATTCTCAGGTGGAAGCTTTCTTGGGTAGAGATGTGGATTCAGAAAAATATTTTCCTTTAGAAACTTTTTTAAATCTGAGAGGGGAGAGAGGAAGAGAGTGAGCAAGAGAATCCAAGCACTAGCTCCCATCTACTGATTCACTCTCCAAATACCCACAATAGCCAGAGCTGAAGTCAGGAGCTGGAACTCAGTCCAGGTCTCCCATGAGGGTGGTAGGAACTCAATCACTTGAGCCATCCTGCTGCCTCCCAGGGTCTGCATTAGCCAGAAGCTGGAGTCAGGAGCAGGACCCAGGTACTATGATGTAGGATGTGGGTGTCTTAACCACTAGGCTACCTGCCCACCCCAGTCCTGAGATGCTTTCCTCCAAAGGCTATTCCTTCTTTCTGGTTTGTGTTCCATTCTGACATTTTTTTCTGTGGTGTATCTACACAGTGGCTGCAGGGTGGGGCTACTGGCAATGTGGGTGCACTGGGATTCCCGCACCCTGCTTCGTTTGGCTGGGCTGCCAGGATCTGGCTGTGAAGGAGAGCTATCCAGCAATTTCTTTTCTTCATCACATAAGCCAGTCTGCTGTAGACAGTCATATCAACCCATGATTCCCCTGTGTCAGGAAGGCTTGAGTACATCCTGAAAAGGAGGAGGGTGGTCGTCCTACCTCCCCTTGCCCATTGTGTCGGGTAATCTGGAAGCACTTTCTGCTTACAGACCTTTCCCAGAAAAGTGGCCCCAGGTGGTTCTTTTTGTAGAGAGGGCTTTTTCAAAATCCTGAATGACATTTCTATCTTGTCACAGATGACTCGTTCTGGGAGAGTGTATTCCAGCCCCTGCCAGCTGCTGCTACCTACATATTGATGCCTCTCAAATTGTGTCTTGGTTGGACTGTTCTGATGAGCTCCAATTCTATAGATATTACTTTCTCATCACTTTGGATGAGATTAATTTTTCTCACTATCTCCTTTACATGCTTCAGATAACATCCTGTTCCCCCATGTATCCAACTTTAAGATCAGTGTCCCTTGGCGCAGTAGCTCATCACCTTCCCTAATCTGCCTTTTTGGTTTTTGGAATCAAGAATGTTCTTAAGATCTGTGTGTGTGTCAATATGTGTTAGTGCTGTGACTAATGGAAAAATGCCAAGAGGTACCATTTATGAACATAACATTTCTTTACAGCAAAGTGTATAGAAATTCACCTGCTTTCTGAAGACTACACAACGTAGCCTGCAGGATGCTCTGACTGCCGCACAGGCTACCTGCACACAATGAAGAGTCTGCCAGTTACAAGAAGCTCATATGCTACCTTTGCAAGGATTTTTATTTTTATTTTTTAACATTAGTAGGCCCTCTCTTGGCTGTTCTGGAGACTTAATCTATGTCCTGCTTACTGGGTGCAGGTAAGCAGGGCCAACCAATTTCAGACCATCCCTGCACATTCACTGCAAAGGTAAATTCTCTTGGTTCCCTGTTGCCCGCAGGACCCAGGCCTCAGGCTTGCAAGCCAGTTTGATTTTTCTCTTTCATGTTACACCTACAAAGTCAGTGAAAAAGTGAAATATTAAAAGCAGGAGCCAGCCAGAGGAAATACTGCAGGCTGGTAAGGGTTAGCCCCCGAGAAAGCTCAAGGCATTATTCTCTTGAATTTTTATTGCCTGGAAGACTTTTATGCAAAAATATCTATTGTTTTCAACCAGACCTGCAGCAGCCACTGGTGGTGACAGGGGTAATCTTAGAGATGTTTAGAAATAAAAAGCAGAAAATATTGGCTGAGGACCTTGAGATAGAATGTGATATAACTTATATATTTTTTGAAAAAGATTTTATTTATTTATTTGACAGGTAGAGTTACAAACAATGAGAGGGAAAGACAGAGAGAGAGGTCTTCCATCTGCTGGTTCACCCCCCCCCCCCCCCCCCCCGGCAACAGCAAGAGCTAGGCCAATCCGAAGCCAGGAGCCGGAGCCAGGAGCTGGAGCTTCTTACGGGTCTCATGGGAGGGTCCAGAAACCCAAATGATTGGGCCATCTTCTACTGCTTTCCCAGGCCACAGAAGAGAGCTGGATCAGAAGAGGAGCAGCTGGGACTTGAACTGGTACTCAAATGGTATGCCAGTGCCGCAGGCAGAGATTAACCTACTATGCCACAGTGCGGGCCCCAAGCTATGGGAAAACATCAGTCTGTAACCTGGAAGGGCCCTCACCTGAGCCCAACCATGCAGGCACCTTGGTCTCTGCCTTCTAGTTTTCAGGACTGTGAGAAATAAATTTCTGCGGTTTATGAGGCCTTCTAGCCTGTGGCACTTTGTTATTACAGCCTATACAGACTAAGACCCTTGCTGTGGCTGGATTTGTTCATGCTTTCCAAAATTCATGTTGACATTCAATTGCTATTGTAATAGTAGTTAAGAGATGGAGTGTTTAAGAGGTGATGAGGCGGGAGGGCTCTAGGCTCATGGGTGGGATTGTTACCATTATCAATGGGAGATTTCAGCCTTACCTTTCTGCCTTCTGCCATAGCATGATGCAACAGGAATGCCCTGGACAGGCACTAGCTCCTCAGTGTTAATCTTACCAGCCTCCAGAACTGTGTGTCATTAAATTTCTGTGCATTATGAATCCCCAGTCTCAGGTAGTCTGTTATAGCAGCTCAAAATAGACCAAGAATGTACCCCACTAAGTGGTAAGTTCTACAAGTGCAGACAGAGTGTCTGCATGTTTTCATAGCTGTGTGCTACTTCCTAACAAAGGTATGGGACCTTTGTAATTATTAGTTGAATGAGAGAGTTTGCCAATTACAAAACCACTCAAGGAGAGGTGAGATGCATGGGATTGAAGTTCAAAGTATCAGTGTTGTCATGCCAGGAATGAGTGCTTCTAGTAGTATTAATTTTTCTGTGTGTGAAGGATGTGTTTATTTGTTTGAAACACAGAGTTACACAGAGAGGGGAAGAAACAGGGAAATCTCCCATCTGCTGGCTCACTCCCCAAGTGGCCTCAATGGCTGGGGCTGGATGAGGTTGAAGCCAAGGGCTATGAGGTTCTTTGGGGTCTTTCAGGTGGGTGCTGGGGCCCCAGTATTTGGATCATGCTCTGCTGCTTTCCCAGGCCATTAGCAGGAGCTGGATTGGAAGTAGAGCAGCTGGGACTTGAAGTGGCACCCAAATAGGATGCTGGTGCCACGGGCGGCAGCTTAACCTGCTATGCTACAATGTTGGCCCCTCTAGTAATATTTAAGTCCCACCTCCATCCTTTTCTCTCAATTTCACTTGAAAATTAACAGGCTTGGGTGGCCTTAGTTTTAGCCTGTGCATTGGTGTGTGTCTCAGGTACCTAGTTTTACATAGCTGATCCAAAATTTAGTGGCTTAAAACATTGCAGCTATTTGTTTGTTTTCAATCCTGTGGGACGTTAACTTGGGCAGGGTTCCCTGAGTTGGTTCATTTTGCTTCAGTTGGAGTTGACTGGGCTTGTTTGTTTTTTCAGCTAGCAGGTTGCTGGTGCAGGTTAGTATTAGAGGTCCCTATTCACATATCTGGGGGCTCAGCGGGGAGGGCTGGAATGGATGGGGTCTGGGCTTCTCTCTCCTTGTGATTTCTCCCTCCAGAAAGGTTCTGACCCTCAGTATGGCTAGCTGGGATTGTTCACAAGGTCATGGTGTTCTGGAAGGATACATAGAAGTTTCAGTGCTCCTGAAACTGATGCTTGGAAGTCAAACGTGTCCTTTCTGCCTCTTTCTGTTCATGAAAGCATCCCATAAAGTCAACTCAAATTCCAGCAGTTGGGAAATAAGACCCCACACAAAGAATTCATGGCAATATTTGCTCTATCATGGGAGGGCATGATGGAAGACATTGTGGAATCAAAATGGAAGTTAATAGACATATATTTCTTGAGACAGATTAAGAGTTTTTTTTTCCCTGTAAATCAACAAGTATAGCATGTTTCAGTTACTCAACTCTCTTCATTTGGCTCCATTAGCAGTTTTGTTTCCAAATGGAGTAACAGCTCAGACTGAAGATTAGCTGGATTTCTTAACACAGGTAGATATTTTCCCTGGAGCCTTGCCACGTATGTCTGTTACCAGGTATGATTTGCTAATTAATGTTCTTTCAGCAAGTGTGTTTCTTTTTGAATAAATGCTCTGGCAGGTATAATATTATTTTAGGAAGTCTTTACAATGAGATTTTTCTGGCAGTATGCTTCAATGTCAGAATTTATACAAATATCTGTGATTTTTAAAACTTTCTGCCAGAAGTTCACATTAATTACCTAATTATTTTTCTAGTTAATTAACTGTAGAACTGATAATATTATCATTAATAGCATAGATTGAGTGAGTGCCAGGTACAGGGCTAAGCATCTCACTAATTTAATTTAATTTAATTTAATCATTGCAATAGACCATTTACCCCATGAGGTATAACTTGCCATCATTTTTTAGGTAAAAAAACTGAGGCTTAGGGTAATTACCTTTCCCTACATCACTCAGCTAGCACTATACTTTTTCTATTACCTTTATGTCCACAGGCAAAATTGGAAGACATAATTCAGTTATTTTTCAAAGACACATTGAGTTTCTTTGAGATGGAAATGAATTAGCACAAAGGAGGTTTTGATACATATTCAATAGTTGTGTGACCTTAATGCCCATAAGCTAATGTCCAAAGCCAGACATCAGATTTTTGTGGGATATACTAAATTAATGATAAATTTGAGCTCCAGTTGAATTTAGCTATAGATCAAGGGTTGGCAAACTTTCTCTGAAAATGGTCAGATAAGTAAGTATTTTTGGTTTTAAAGGTAGTAAGGTTTGTCCTGACTACTGGATCCTGCCCTTGTGGTGCAAAAGAAGCCGTAAATGAGCAGCTATGGCTGTGATCAGTGAAGCTATCATTTACAAGACCAGGTGTTGGGCTGACTTTGGCCCATAGGCTATAGTTTGTCCACCTCTGTTAGAAGCCATCATGGGGGCCGGCGCTGTGGCGTAGCAAGTAAAGCCGCTGCCTACAGTGCCGGCATCCCATGTGGGCGCCGGTTCGAGTCCTGGCTGCTCCTCTTCAATCTGGCTCTCTGCTATGGCCTGGGAAGGCAGTGGAGGATGGCCCAGGTCCTCGGGCCCTGCACCCGTGTGGGAGACCAGGAAGAAACTCCTGACTCTTGGCTTCTGATCGGCGCATCTCTGGCTAGTGCAGCCATCTGGGGAGTGAACCAGCAAATGGAAGACCCCTCTCTCTGCCTCTGCCTCTCTGTAACTATGACTTTCAAGTAAACAAATAAAATTTAAAAAAAAAAGAAAAGAAAAAAAAAAGCCATCATGTCCATTTTGTCACTGCTAATGTTATTCAGTTAAACAAAGTAGTTGAAATATGCTTATTTATTTATTTGAAAGGCAGAGTTAGAGAGAGTGTGAGAGAGAGATATCAGTCTTCTGTCTGCAAGTTCATTCCCCCAAATGGCCACTGGACCAGGCTGAAGCCAGGAGCCAGGAGCCAGGAGCTTCTTCCAGGTCGCTCACATGGGTGGCAGGAGCCCACACATTTGGACCATCTTCACTGCTTTCCCAGCCGCAGGGAGCTGCATTGCAAGAAGAACAGCTGGAACTCGAACCTGTGCCTCCATAGGATGCTGGTGTCAAGGTGATGGCTTTACCCATTACCCCACAACACCAGCCCTGAAATATGCTTTTAATAATGTTACAGAGATCTGTTCTTTAATGTAAGAAGGTCTGGAACACAGGAAAACCTATTCACATTCACATTAACTGGTGTTGAATGGATTGTTGGTTTTAATTATCTACTATCTTTTTTTTTTTAACTTTTATTTAATGAATGTAAATTTCCAAAGTACGACTTATGGATTACAATGGCTTCCCCCCCATACCGTCCCTCCCACCCACAACCCTCCCCTTTCCCACTCCCTCTCCCCTTCCATTCACATCAAGATTCATTTTCGATTATCTTAATATACAGAAGATCAGCTTAGTATACATTAAGTAAGGATTTCAACAGTTTGCTCCCACACAGAAACATAAAGTGAAAAATAATAGATGATTTTTTTTAAATGATGATGAAATCAGATCAGACCTATTGTCATGTTTAATCCCAGTGAGAGTCAAGTTGGGAATTGATAATTTCTTTTTTTTTTTTTAACAGAAGATCAGTTTAGTATGCATTAAGTAAAAATTTCAACAGTTTGCACCCCCATAGAAACACCAAGTGAAATATATTGTTTGAGTACTCGTTATAGCATTAAATCTCAATGTACAGCACATTAAGGACAGAGATCCTACATGAGGAGTAAGTGCACAGTGACTCCTATTGTTGACTTTACAAATTGACACTCCTGTCTATGGCATCAGTAATCTCCCTATGCTCCAGTCATGAGTTTCCAAGGCTATGGAAGCCCTCTGAGTTCTCTGACTCTTATCTTGTTTAGACAAGGTCATATTCAAAGTGGAGGTTCTCTCCTCCCTTCAGAGAAAGGTACCTCCTTCTTTGAAGACCTGTTCTTTCCACTGGGATCTCACTCACAGAGATCTTTTTGCCAGAGTGTCTTGGCTTTCCATGCCTGAAATCTTCTCATGGGCTTTTCAGCCAGCTCCGAATGCCTTTAGGGCTGATTCTGAGGCCAGAGTGCTATTTAGGACATCTGCCATTCTATGAGTCTGCTGAGTATCTCACTTCCCATGTTGGATCACTCTCCCCTTTATTTATTCTATCGGTTAGTGTTAGCAGGTACTAGACTTGTTTATGTGCTCCCTTTGACTCTTAGTCCTTTCATTATGATCAATTGTGAACTGAAATTGATCACTTGGACTAGTGAGATGGCATTGGTACATGCCACCTTGATGGGCTTGAATTGGAGTCCCCTGGTATGTTTCTAACTCTACCATTTGGGGCAAGTCAGCTTGAGCATGTCCCAAATTGTACATCTCTTCCCTCTCTTATTCCCACTCTTATGTTTAACAGGGATCACATTTCAGTTAAATTTCAACACTTAAGAATAACTGTGTGATAATTACAGAATTAAACCAGTCATATTAAGTAGAACAGACAAAAAAAAATACTAAGAGGGATAATGTATTAAGTTGTTCATTAACATTCAGGGCTATGCTGATCAAGTCACCGTTTCTCATAGTGTCCATTTCACTTCAACAGGTTTCCTTTTTGGTGTTCAGTCAGTTGTCACCGATCAGGGAGAACGTATGGTATTTGTCCCTTTGGGACTGGCTTACTTCACTCAGCATGATGTGTTCCAGATTCCTCCATTTTGTTGCAAATGACTGGATTTCATTGTTTCTTACTGAAGTATAGTATTCTAAAGAGTACATATCCCATAATTTATTTATCCAGTCTACCGTTGATGGGCATTTAGGTTGGTTCCAGGTCTTGGCTATTGTGAATTGTGCGGCAATAAACATTAGGGTGCAGACCGCTTTTTTGTTTGCCAATTTAAACTCCTTTGGGTAAATTCCAAGGAGTGGGATGGCTGGGTTGAACGGTAGGGTTATCTTCAGGTTTCTGAGGAATCTCCAGACTGACTTCCATAGTGGCTTGACCAGTTTGCATTCCCACCAACAGTGGGTTAGTGTCCCTTTTTCCCCACATCCTCGCCAGCATCTGTTGTTGGTAGATTTCTGTATGTGAACCATTCTAACCGGGGTGAGGTGAAACCTCATTGTGGTTTTGATTTGCATTTCCCTGATTGCTAGCGACTTGAGCATTTTTTCATGTGCCTGTTGGCCATTTGGATTTCCTCTTTCGAAAAATGTCTATTGAGGTCCTTGGCCCATCTCTTAAGTGGGTTGTTTGTTTTGTTTTTGTGGAGTTTCTTGATCTCTTTGTAGATTCTGGTTATTAACCCTTTATCTGTTGCATAGTTTGCAAATATTTTTTCCCATTCTGTCGGTTGTCTCTTCACTCTCCTGACTGTTTCTTTTGCAGTACAGAAACTTCTCAATTTGATGCAATCCCAATAGTTGATTTTGGCTTTGACTGCCTGTGCCTCCCGGGTCTTTTCCAGAAATTCTTTGCCTGTGCCAATATCTTGAAGGGTTTCTCCAATGTTCTCTAATAACTTAATGGTGTCAGGACGTAGATTTAGGTCTTTAATCCACGTTGAGTGGATTTTTGTGTAAGGTGTAAGGTAGGGGTCTTGCTTCATGCTTCTGCATGTGGAAATCCAGTTTTCCCAGCACCATTTATTGAATAGACTGTCCTTGCTCCAGGAATTGGTTTTGGATCCTTGATCAAATATAAGTTGGCTGTAGATGTTTGGGTTGATTTCTGGTGTTTCAATTCTGTTCCATTGGTCTATCCATCTGTTTCTGTACCAGTACCATGCTGTTTTGATTACAACTGCCCTGTAGTATGTCCTGAAATCTGGTATTGTGATGCCTCCGGCTTTGTTTTTGTTGTACAAGATTGCTTTAGCTATTCGAGGTCTCTTGTGCCTCCATATGAATTTCAGCATCATTTTTTCTAGATCTGAGAAGAATGTCTTTGGTATCTTGATTGGTATTGCATTGAATCTATAAATTGCTTTTGGGAGAATGGACATTTTGATGATGTTGATTCTTCCAATCCATGAGCATGGAAGATTTTTCCATTTCTTGGTATCCTCTTCTATTTCTTTCTTTAAGGTTTTGTAATTCTCATCGTAGAGATCTTTAACGTCCTTGGTTAAGTTTATTCCAAGGTATTTGATTGTTTTTGTAGCTATTGTGAATGGGATTGATCTTAGCAGTTCTTTCTCAGTCATGGCGTTGCTTGTGTATACAAAGGCTGTTGATTTTTGTGCATTGATTTTATATCCTGCTACTTTGCCAAACTCCTCTATGAGTTCCAATAGTCTCTTAGTAGAGTTCTTTGGATCCTCTAAGTAAAGAATCATATCGTCTGCAAAGAGGGATAGTTTGACTTCTTCCTTCTCGATTTGTATTCCTTTGATTTCTTTTTCTTGTCTGATGGCTCTGGCTAAAACTTCCAGAACTATGTTAAATAGCAGTGGTGAGAATGGGCATCCCTGCCTGGTGCCAGATTTCAGTGGAAATGCTTCCAACTTTTCCCCATTCAATAGGATGCTGGCTGTGGGTTTTTTATAAATTGCTTTGATTATATTGAGGAATGTTCCTTCTATACCCAATTTGCTTAGAGTTTTCATCATGAACGGGTGTTGTATTTTATCAAATGCTTTCTCAGCATCAATTGAGATAATCATATGGTTTTTCTTCTGCAGTCTGTTAATGTGGTGAATCACATTGATTGATTTGCGAATTGAACCATCCCTGCATACCAGGGATGAATCCCACTTGGTCTGGGTGGATGATTTTCCTGATGTGTTGTTGTACTCTATTGGCCAGAATTTTATTGAGGATTTTTGCATCTATGTTCATCAGGGATATTGGTCTGTAATTTTCTTTCAGTGTTGCATCTTTCTCTGGCTTAGGGATTAAGGTGATGCTGGCTTCATAGAAAGAATTTGGGAGGACTCCCTCTTTTTCGATTGTTCTGAATAGTTTGAGAAGAAATGGGATTAGTTCTTCTTTAAATGTCTGGTAGAATTCAGCAGTGAATCCATCTGGTCCTGGGCTTTTCTTTGTTGGGAGGGCCTTTATTACTGTTTCAATTTTTGTTTCAGTTATGGGTCTATTTAGGTTTTCTATGTCTTCATGGTTCAATTTTGGTAGATTGCATGTGTCCAGGAATCTATCCATTTTTGATAGATTTTCCTGTTTGCTGGCATACAGGTCCTTGTAGTAATTTCTGATGATTCTTTTTATTTCTATGGTGTCTGTTGTTACGTTTCCTTTTTCATCTCTGATTTTATTGATTTGGGTCTTTTCTTTTTTTAGTTAGTTGGGCCAATGGGGTGTCAATTTTGTTTATTTTTTCAAAAAACCAGCTTCTCACTTGGCTGATTTTTTGTAGTGTTTTTTTGGATTCAATCCTGTTAATTTCTTCTCTGGTTTTAATTATTTCTCTTCTCCTACTAGATTTGGGTTTGGTTTGCTGCAGTTTTTCTAGGTCCTTGAGATGCGCTGAAAGCTCATTTATTTGGTACCTTTCCAATTTCTTGATATAGGCACCTATTGCTATAAATTTGCCTCTCAATACTGCTTTTGCTGTATCCCATAAGTTTTGATATGTTGTGTTGTTGTCTTCATTTACTTCCAGAAAGTTTTTGATTTCTCTTTTGATTTCTTGAATGACCCAGTGTTCATTCAGGAGCATGTTGTTCAGTCTCCATGTGTTTGCATACTTTCTGGGGTTTCCTGAGTTGCTGATTTCCAGATTCATTCTGCTGTGGTCTGAGAAGCTGCATGGTATGATTCTAATTCTTTTAAATTTGCTGAGACTTGCTTTATGGCCTAGTATGTGATCAATCCTAGAGAAGGTTCCATGCACTGCTGAGAATAATGTGAAGTGTGTAGATGTAGGGTTGAAAGTTCTGTAGATATCTGTTAGATCCATTTGGGCAATAGTGTCAATTAAATCTGCTGTTTCCTTGTTGATCTTCTGTCCGGATGATCTGTCTATTTCTGAGAGTGGAGTATTGAAGTCCCCCAGTACTATTGTATTGGAATCTAAATCTCCCTTTAAGTCCCTTAACATTTCTTTTAAATAGACCGGTGCCCTGTAATTAGGTGCATATACATTCATAATAGTTACATCTTCCTGTTGAATTGAACCCTTAATCATTATATAGTGTCCCTCTTTGTCTCTCTTAACAGTTTTTGTATTAAAGTTTATTTTGTCTGATATTAATATGGCTACACCTGCTTTTTTTTGGTTTCTGTTGGCATGGAATATCTTTTTCCAACCTTTCACTTTCAGTCTGCATGCCTCTTTGTTAGAGAGATGTGTTTCTTGTAGGCAAAAAATAGTTGGGTTGTGTTCTTTGAACCAGTCAGCCAAACGGTGTGTTTTAACTGAAGAATTCAGACCATTAACGTTCAATGTGACTATTGATACGTAGTGACTTTGCCCTGCCATTTTCCTGGAAATATTTTCTAGTATATGCTTTGAGCTTCCCATGCTCTTTTACTGGTAGGTGTTCTTCCTTTCCCTTCTTTCATATTGATGGCCGTGTTTCTGTGTTTCTGAGTGTAGCACATCTTTAAGTATCTTTTGCAGGGCCGGACGAGTGGCCACAAAGTCTTTCAATTTCTGTTTGCTATGAAAGGTCTTTATTTCACCTTCATTCACAAATGAGAGCTTGGCAGGATATAATATTCTGGGCTGGCAATTTTTCTCTCTTAGCACCTGTGCTATGTCTCGCCATTCCCTCCTAGCCTGTAGTGTTTCTGATGAGAAGTCTGCTGTGAGTCTGATTGGAGATCCTCTGAGAGTAATCTGACGTTTCTCTCTTGCACATTTTAGGATCTTTTCTTTATGTTTCACTGTGGTAAGTTTAATTACCACGTGTCGTGGTGAGGATCTCTTTTGGTCATGTTTATTGGGGGTTCTATGAGCTTCCTGTACTAGGATGTCTCTGTCCTTCTCCAAACCTGGAAAGTTCTCTGCTAGTATCTCACTAAAAAGGCCTTCTAATCCTTTCTCCCTCTCCATGCCTTCAGGAACTCCTAGAACTCGAATATTGGTTTTTTTAATAGTATCCTGTAGATTCCCAACAATATTTCTTAGATTTCTAATTTCCTCTTCTTTTCTTTGGTTTGACTGTATGTTTTCCTGTTCTCTGTCTTCTAAGTCTGATATTCTCTCTTCTGCTTCACCCATTCTGTTTTTAAGGCTTTCTAATGTGTTTGTCATTTCATCTATTGAGCTCTTCATTTCATTTTGATTTCTCTTCACTATCACACTTTCCTGTTCTACTAGTTTCTGAGTTTCATTTTGATTCTTCCTTAAAATTTCATTTTCACGAGAGAGATTTTCAATCCTGTCCAATAAGGATTTCTGTAGTTCAAGGATTTGCTTTTGAAAACTTCTAAATGTTCTTATCATAAATTTTTTGAAATCCGTATCTTGCATTTCTTCTATCTCATCATCTTTATAATCTTGGCTTGGGGTGTTTTGTTTATTTGGAGGTGTCATAGTGTCATCGTTGATCTTGTTCCCTCAATTTCTGTGTTTGTTACTTGGCATAGTTAATTCTTCTTTCGTCACTGTGCGTTTTTTTTTTTAAATTTTTTTTTAAATTTTATACTATGTCCGTGTTAAGTGGACTGCCTGCTGTTGGAGGAGCCTTGGAGGCTTGAGATGGGTGCGTCCTGAGACCTCTGCTTGGTTCTTCCTGGTTAAGGGTGTGCAAAGGTGACACCCTCAGGTTATGCGTGGTAAGTCTCTCTCTTTTTATTTATTTATTTATTTATTTATTTATTTATTTATTTATTTTATTCAGGGGGTAAGTAACACCGCACGGCACGGCTGTGCAGAATTGATGGTGTTTAGCTTCCAGTCTCTGGCTTCTACCCAGAGTCTGTTTAGGCTCCTCTGGACTCCCACTGGGTTGCCTAGGCTACTGAATTGTAGTGACTCAGTTCTGTAGCTTTCCCCTGTTGATATGTAAATCCAGAGAGCGGGCCTGCTCTTTGTCTCTTGTGAATTCTTCGAGCCTTGCAGCCTTGCAACCTTTGCAAGGTTAGGGGAAAGAGAAACCCCCAAGCTTTTTTTTTTTTTTTCCTTCTTTCCGGTAGTGAGTTTGCTGCACTTTCCGGCCCCCCTCTAGATTCTGACCCCCGTTTCCCTGCCAATGTCTCGGGTTATTGAGTTCACCTCCCCTTCCAGTGCCGATGTGTAGACTCGGAGCCCTGGACGTCCCAACTCTCCCCGCTGTTGTCTGTGTGATATGCACTCCCCTTCCCGCACTGGCGCGCAGACCCTGCGGCTTCCGCGGCACCCGCGGCTCGGTCCGCGGCTCGGTCTGCGACCTTGTTCTCCCAGTAGATCCTCCGATTCACAGCCACTCGATCCAGAAGATTTTCCTCTGCAGTATTTTCCTGGTTCTTTTTTCTGAGGCTACCGTAACTCCCCTTTTATTAAACTAAATTTTCCCGGACTATCGGTGCGTGCCCTCACTATTCTGCCATCTTGGCTCCGCCCCAATTATCTACTATCTTAAATTTGACTTTTAGATTCCAGAATTGTGATGAAACAAATTTTTCATATGCTAATTTTTTGGTACTAGCCATAGGCAACCATGAAGAGAAAAATTAAGAAGACTAACTACTTACTAATTAAAGAGCATTTTTTGGTTTAACATTTATTTTTTGTTAATTTGAGAGGCAGACACACACACACACAGATCTCCCATCTGCTAGTTCATTCCCCCAGTGCCTGTAATAGCCGTAGCTGAGCCAGGGCAAAACCAAGACACAGGAAATCAATCCGTCTTCCATGTGAGTCAAAGGACCCAACTACTAGGGCCCTCACCTGCTACCTCCCAGGATGCATGTTAGCAGGAAGCTAGAATGGAAGCAGAGCTGGGACTTGAACCTAGGCATTACAGTACAGGATGTGGGCATCCCAAGCAGTGGTATAACCAGCATGCCAAATGCCCACTTATATTTAAAGAAATTAAATCAGAAAGGCTCTGGACTAGGAGAAACTAGGCATGCATGAGGGTAGGAGTAAGGTATATTTGGTGAGAGTCTAGTTTCTTAACAGTTAACCACCATGCCAATGCCCACTTACATTTAAATAAATTGAATCAGAAAGGCTCTGGACTAGGAGAAACTAGGCATGCGTGAGGGTAGGAGTAAGGTATATTTGGTGAGAGTCTAGTTTCTTAACAGTTAATTGGGTTAGAATATCTACTGCTGAATTCAAATTGACATGATCCTGCCATCATGACTAAGTGTGCCTATCATGTCCCACAGTCAGGATAAAGAAAACCAACTTTGTGCCCCAATACAAACTAAAAATAATGTGTTTGTTGTCTCTGGTTTTGTTTTTTCCAAGGCAAATGGAACAATGAACATTTTCTATAAGTTATTGACTCCCAAACAAAACAACTTTATCTCCAACTTTTGCAAACCTAACATCTGAGAATACATGATGACCTACGCAGATATAAATTGTGAGACAACTGATTTTTTTTCCATTATGAACAGATTAAATACAAGCTCATTAACTTTGGCAATTAACAATGCTAACAATCTCATTGTGTTTTTATTTGATGAATGAATTTTCCTGAAATTTGGCCTCATTGCAACTTCTTTGCAAGCAAATTCTTTTTTTCTGATGATTTCTTTCACATATATTAAGGCTTGTTTGCTGATAGCCCAGTGTGTATAGGATGAGCAATTTCCTAACTGAACACATGAGTGATATGATAATTTAAGATTTGGAGTTTGGTCTAAACTTGAGGAAGCTAGTCATGCCCTATTTTGCCTAACTAGGGATAAGGCTGTTGGACACTACTATAGTTTGAACATGATTTGGCTTCCTGACTAATGTAAATGTTTAAACTCCGTTGAATTTTATGTTAAAGGTTAGTGGTTGGTGGGTTAGGAATAGAGTCCTGATCCGTTGATGGTATCTGTGAGGTGGGCATTGTGGGAGGTCTTTAGGTCATTGGAGGCATATCCTTGTAAGGTCATTTTCATTTGACAGTTGGTTATATAAGCTGAGTTCAGCCTAGCTGTTCTCTCTGCTTCTTGACTCAGTATTTGATTACTGCTCTATATGTTGTTCTTCTATCCATCTCTCTTGTCAGACACCAGACCATGGGGGTTGTCTGATCTTGGACTGTGAACCTAGAAAACAGTGAGATCTCAAATGAACCCTCTTCCTATCTAGGTGGCTTCTCTCAGGTATTTTAATTAAACTAACAAAAAGCTGACAAATTCAGATACTACAGCAAGAAAGATGTTTCCTGTACCTGACTTTCTACCATGGTGACCAAAGGAGTCAGAATTTGGAAGAATTCTGAATAAACTTGGAAAAAATTGTTAAGTTTAAAATTCATCAAATTTATGTGAAATCTTCATTGAGGCTGAATCATATACTTATGCCTGATTCACATGGTGTGGTGGACAAAACAAACATAATAAAATCATCTTACATTCTATTTACCCAATGTTTCCATATACTTTTTTGTATTTTTTTCTTTTCTTTTCAACTTTTATTTAATAAATATAAATTTCCAAAATACAACTTTTGGATTATAGTGGCCCCTCCCCCACAACCTCCCTCCCACCAGCAACCTTCCCATCTCCCACTCCCTCTCCCATCCCACTCTTTATCAAGATTCACCTTCAACTATCTTTATCTACAGAGGATCAACTTAGTATATACTAAGTAAAGATTTCAACAGACAGCACCCACACAAATACACAAAGTATAGAGCTCTGCTTGGGTAGTAGTTTTACTGTTAATTTGCATAGTACAACACAACAAGGACAGAGATTCCACATGGGGAACAGGTGCACAGCGACTCCCGTTGTTGATTTAACAATTGACACTCTTATTTATGACCTCAGTAATCACCTGAGGCTCTTGTCATGAGCTTCCAAGGCTATGGAAGCCTCTTGAGTTCACCAACTCTGATCTTATTTAGACAAGGTCATACTCAAAGTGGAAGTTCTCTCCTCCCTTCAGAGAAAGGTACTGCCTTCTTTGATGGCCCGTTCTTTCCGCTGGGATCTCACTCACAGAGATCTTTCATTTAGGTCATTTTTTTTTTTTTTGCCACAGTGCTTTGGCTTTCCATTCCTGAAATACTCTCATGGGCTTCTTAACCGATCTGAATGCCTTAAGGGCTGATTCTGAGGCCAGATTGCTGTTTAGGACATCTGCCATTCTATGAGTCTGCTGTGTATCCGCTCCCCATGTTGGATTGTTCTCTCCTTTTTAATTCTATCAGTTCTTATTACCAGACACTAGTCTTGTTTATGTGATCCCTTTGACACTTAATCCTATCATTATGATCAATTTTGAACTGAAACTGATCACTTTGACTAGTAAGACGGCATTGGTACATGCCACCTTGATGGGATTGAATTGGACTTTGAACTTCCTGTGATCTTTTACTGAGAGATTTTCTTCATTTACCTTCTTTTGCATTGATGGCCGTGTTTCTGCGTTTCTGTGTGTAACACATCTTTAAGCATTTTTTGCAGGGCTGGATGAGTGGTGACAAATTCTTCCAATTTCTCTTCGCTATGAATGGTCTTTATTTCATCTTCATTCACAAAATGAGACCTTTGCAGGATATAATATTCTGGGATGGCAATTTTTTTCTCTTAGTACTTGGTCTATATCTTACCATTCCCTTCTAGCCTGTAGGGTTTCTGATGAGAAGTCTGCTGTGAGTCTAACTGGAGATCCTCTGGGAGTAATCTGGAGTTTCTCTCTTGCACATTTTAGGATCTTTTCTTTATGTTTCACTGTGGTGAATTTGATTAGTGTCGTGGCGAGGATCTCTTCTGGTCATGTTTATTGGGAGTTCTGTGTGCCTCCTGTACTTGGATGTCTCTTTTTTTTCCAAACCTGGGAGGTTTTCTGCTAGTATCTCATTAAAAAGGCTTTCTAATCCTTTCTCTCTCCATGCCTTCAGGAACTCCTAGAACCTGAATGTTGGGGTTTTTAATAGTATCCTGTTAGGCTGGCACCGCAGCTCAATAGGCTAATCCTCCACCTTGCGGCACCAGCACACCAGGTTCTAGTCCCAGTCAGGGCACCGGATTCTGTCCCGGTTGCCCCTCTTCCAGGCCAGCTCTCTGCTGTGGCCCAGGAGTGCAGTGGAGGATGGCCCAAGTGCTTGGGCCCTGCACCCCATGGGAGACCAGGAGAAGCACCTGGTTCCTGCCTTCGGATAGGCGCAGTGCGCCGGCCGCAGCACGCTGGCTGCGGCGGCCATTGGAGGGTGAGCCAACAACAAAAGGAAGACCTTTCTCTCTCTCCTCTCTCTCTCTCTCTCTCACTGTCCACTCTGCCTGTAAAAAAAAAATAATATCCTGTAGATTCCCAACAATATTTTTTAGATTTCTAATTTCTCCTTCTTTTCTTTGGTTTGACTGTATACTTTCCTATTCTCTGTTTTCTAAGTCCATATTCTCTCTTCTGCCTCACTGATTGTTTTTAAGGCTCTCAATTGTGTGTTTTATTTGTTTATTGAATTCTTCATTTTATTGTGATTTCTCTTCAATATTTCAATTTCATGTTCTATTAAATTCCTCATTTCATTTTGATTCCTCCTTAAGATTTCATTTTCATGAGAGATTTTCTGTCATGTCCTGCACGGATTTCAGTAGTTCATGCATTTGTTTTTGATTACTTCTAAATATTCTCATGATAAATTTTTTGAGTTCCATTTCTTGCATTTCTTCTATCTCATCGTCTTCATAATCTTGTATTGAAGTGTCTTGTTCATTTGGGAGTGTCATGATGTCTTCCTTGTTCTTTGTTTCCTTGGTTTTTTCATTTGTTGTTTGGCATTGTGGAGACCTTCTTTTGTTTCTTTTTCTTTTTTCTTTCTTTTTTTTTTTTTTTTTTTTTTTTGCTGTGGTAGTTTTTCTCTTTATATTATGACTCTAGATTAAGTGTACTGTCTGCTTTTGGTGAATCTCTAGAGGCTTGTGGTGGGTGTGGTCAGAGAGCTCTGTTCAGTTCTTTAGGGTTAAGGGTGTGCCAAGTGTGACATACCCAAGCTTGGTGTGGTCAATCTTCTCTCTCTCTCTCTCTTTCATTCAGAAGGGAAGTAATTCCACTCAGCTGAGCTCTTCTCCTTGATGGCGATCAGTGCCTGAGCACTAGCCCCATTGGGTATAATATTCGTCTGCTCTGTCCCAAGGACCACACAAAGTTCTGTGCAGTCCTCAGTGTAAGCTCAGATTCCCCTGCAATGTCTCTCACCAGGTAGCCAAGGCCGCCCAAGCTTGTGGCGTCTCCAACTGAGACTACTCATGTCTCAGCCCCACTGTGAGTTTTCCCACACACCCTCAGTTTTTTTTTTTTTTCACAGTCCCAGTTTATAAGTTCCACACATTCACTAGGTCTTAGTCTACTACTCCCCACCAGAGTCAAGTCTTTCTGTTTGGCTGGGGGCGGGTGCAGCCCTGAGCTGGTGCAGCTGTTATGTATGTCCAAAATGGCGCCTGCTCTATTGGCTTGCACACTTTTGTAAGGTGAGTGGAGAGAGAGAATTGTGTTTGTATCTTCCCTTTTATTTTTTTCCTCTCCTCTAGTTAGGCTAGAGGAGTGTACTTTCCTCCACGGGGCTTCAAGCCTTATTCCCTCTAGGCTCTTCCTGCTGCTTTTCCGCCAGTGTCTTGGACTGCTGCAGTTTTGTCTCACCTCTCTGTCCAGCACTGGTGCAGAAGAGACTCTCAGCAGCTGGGCTCCTGAGCTATGGGTGCCCGTGCCCTTCATGTAGGCCCACTGTGTCCCTGTAATTCTGGAAGAGGTTCCTCTGTTGTTTTTTCCCTAACTCTTCCCTGAGACTACAGTATCTCCACTTTTATTAAACTATCTTTTCCTCGACTATCAATGAGCTCCTTCCCTATTCTACCATCTTGGATTCCACAGGTCTCATCTCTTAGTACCTCATAAAGGGGATTGCATTTCAACATGAGCGTTGGTGGGGACACTCAAATCATGGCAGTATCCTACATATCACTAGAATATTTCTCAGGGAAGAAGCCTTGTAGATCAGGCAGACAACGCAAACTCTGTCCCAAAGTCTACCCTCTTCCTCATATTGAAATCATGATCATGATCTTGTCCCTGACAGCAGAGGGATTATTGTATTGGCTCACCTGTGAACTGAGGAGCTAACTAGCCTCTTCTGAGCACTAGGTGCCCTGAATGTTTATTGGCCCTTGTAGAGCAAATGTGGAGTACTCCTGGCCTCTTCCTTTCCCCCTGCTTCTGTCCTCCTGTGCACACTGCCTCTTCATTCCTGACAGATTTCTCCTCTCACTCTTCAGAGTCACTGCTGAAATGTATACCACTAAGGATAACCAGATTGATCTCACAAAGCATCCATTAATTTGTAGGCACAGCCAATGTGGCTTGTGGTTTGATATTTCTACCTTCTTCAGCGATCTTAGCTCTTGTGGAGATGATCTTTTATGGGAAGAAAAAGATTTCATGGGACCTGAGGCTTTTGTAATTTTGGGAGTTCTGTTTAAGAAAAGAAATTCAAATTCATAAAAACTAAATTAAGTGTGAAAGTCGATGTTTGCTTAGAATATAA
Source organism: Oryctolagus cuniculus (assembly GCF_051225735.1). Lineage (NCBI taxonomy): Eukaryota > Metazoa > Chordata > Mammalia > Lagomorpha > Leporidae > Oryctolagus > Oryctolagus cuniculus. The sequence goes on from NC_142880.1 coordinate 83,381,788, forward strand.
AAAGAAATCAAAACAAAGTGCTAAGCGTTAAAAGGCCTAACAAATTCCATAGACATAAAAATATAGAAAAATAGGGGTGGGTGTAAGCCTAGTGGTTATGATGCCAGTTAAGATGCCTGTGTCTCCATTGGAGTGTTTGGTTTTCATATCCAGCTTTGGCTCCTGACTCCATCTACCTGCTAATGCAGACTCCGAAAATCAATGCTGATGGTTCAAGTGGTTTGGTCCCTGCCACTCATGTGGGAGACCTGGATGGAGTTCATGGCTCCTGGACTCAGCTTGGTCTAGCCCTGGCCACTAGTAGCATTTAGGAATAGCACCAGTGGATTGGAGCTCTATTTCTGCCTTTCAAACAAACAAATCACATATTAAAAATCAGAAAAAAATGTATTGATTTAAAAAGTAATTACTTATTAATACAATAATATTTTTAATATTTCTACATCTTCAGGTTGCACACTGTTTCATTCTTTATGACACTGACATTGTGATATAATTTCTGCATAAAGAATTATCTAAAATATTGTATAAAAATTTCTATTATTGATGTTTATAGAAGTGTATTTTGAGCTTCACAACTCATTGTGGGTAATATATATTTTTAGAATTATCCCCAAATATGAGAAACTATCAACTTTCAGCTTCTTAGAGTTCTTATTTGCCCTCCACTATGCACATACCTCCAGCCTCGGTGCTCTAGAAAACATTCTTCCTGTGGTACAACCTCTGGGCCTGATTCTGGGGATGCTACATGGTATCAGTGGGAGTAGTCTCTCTAGAAGCTATTATGCTGGGCCAGCTAGCAATAACTTAACTATATGAGGAGGTGGCTGTGAGCCACACAACCACAGCCCATTAGATTTAAATGCATTTCCAGAGCCGGCGCCGTGGCTCAATAGGCTAATCCTCCACCTTGCGGCGCCGGCACACCGGGTTCTAGTCCCGGTCGGGGCGCCGCATTCTGTCCCGGTTGCCCCTCTTCCAGGCCAGCTCTCTGCTATGGCCAGGGAGTGCAGTGGAGGATGGCCCAGGTGCTTGGGCCCTGCACCCCATGGGAGACCAGGAAAAGCACCTGGCTCCTGGCTCCTGCCAGGATCAGCGCGGTGCGCCGGCTGCAGCGGCGGCCATTGGAGGGTGAACCAGCGGCAAAGGAAGACCTTTCTCTCTCTGTCTCTCTCTCTCACTGTCCACTCTGCCTGTCAAAAAAAAAAAAAAAATGCATTTCCAATTCAACGCCTTCTTTTAGTTGGATCCTCCAATAACTGTAGCTACTCTAACCCCGCCCTATACAATTGGCTGAAAAAGGCCACCGTATCTTTCTGCGTCAACATCTGCGTGAAGAAGTGTTGGAGTGGAAAGGATCAGGGCTCCTAATCAACCAAGCGCAGTGAAAATATTTCACTTGTGCAAATTTCACCTTAGCATACAGGCGCGTCACCTTGCTAGAGTACCTCCCAGGCTCTTGGATGGGGCCCATGCAAGCCAGAGGCCTGAAAAGTCAGAATTATCTGCTTTACAACACATCTGCTTTGCTGAGCACTCTTGAGTTTCTGCAGGGTCAGTGTTTACTTACCAAATTAATTCAAACTAGAGAGCTAACATTAATCAGGTGGTCCCAAGAGCATTGACCTTGGAGACATTTTCTCATTAGCACCTATTCCTTTAATTGGCAAGTATCAAGTTCATAGTTTACACCCTAACCTTTCTTTCTTTCTTTTTAAAATTTAACTTAAGATATCCAAATTTCGTGTATTTCATATACACAGATTTAGGAACATAGTGATAGTTCCCACTCTACCCTGCCTTTCATCCATGCTTCAGCTCTTCTTCCTCCTCCCTCTCCTATTCCCGCTCTTACTTTTTTTTTTTTTTTTTTTTGACAGGCAGAGTGGACAGTGAGAGAGACAGAGAGAAAGGTCTTCCTTTGCCGATGGTTCACCCTCCAATGGCCGCCGCGGCCGGCGCGCTGCGGCCGGCGCACCGCGCTGATCTGATGGCAGGAGCCAGGAGCCAGGTGCTTCTCCTGGTCTCCCATGGGGTGCAAGGCCCAAGCACCTGGGCCATCCTCCACTGCACTCCCTGGCCACAGCAGAGAGCTGGCCTGGAAGAGGGCAACCGGGACAGAATGCGGCGCCCCGACCGGGACTAGAACCCGGTGTGCCGGCGCCGCAAGGTGGAGGATTAGCCTATTGAGCCACGGCGCCGGCCTCCTGCTCTTACGTTTTACAAATCTATTTTCAATTTACTTTATACTCATAAGATTAACCCTACACTAAGTAATGAGTTCAACAAATAGTATGAAGAAAAAAAAAAACACTGTTTCTCAATAGAAGAGAGAAGGACTGTAGACGATCATCGAATCTCAACATGTCCATTTCACTTCAACACCTTCTATTTTAGGTACTCTATTAGTTACTCCAGGCAGCATAACCCTCAAACTGGATGAATGACAATGCTGGTGAAGAAGAAATGTGCAGAAGGAAAGCCCAACAAACTGGCTTGAGTTAAGAACACCCGGCCCAGGTCTTGTACTAACACCTTGATCTTTTCTCCCAAACATCATTTGGCTCCCATTGAAACACCTCCTACCTTATTCAACATACTCATCCCCATCATTCTTGACTGTATAGTTTTGCTTTTCTACCAAAGGATGGGGCAGAACAATCAGAGAGCCCTGCTGTACTTTTCTCATCTGTATTAATACACAGAGAAGTGCATTACTGAGCAGAGAATTTATTCTCTGAATGTAATTACTTGGAATGAGATTTTTGATCCCACTCAGGTCCAGGATCCCATAATCCAGAGAATCTGTGTTTTGATCTTACCTGTGTAGTGGTTGAAAGTTAGGGGAAACTTCACTCACCTGTGGGATCTCCTGGCTCAGGGTTTCAGCCATCGCTGGTACTAGGTGCACAGACAGAAGATCTTCTCTCCTTCTTGAAGGCTGAAGATACTCTCTGCTGTGCTGGGTCTCTGTGATTACTGGGGGAGGCTAAGAAAGCCAAGCATCCCTTCCTGTGCTCACGAAGGTAATTGAACTCAGGCGCCAAGAGAGAGGCGAAGAAGGAGCTGGTCTTGGGAACTTCTGGGAATCCAAGGCCAGTGGTTAGACACCAAGTGTGTGACATCACATGGGTCAGTTAACCTCCGGAGGCTCGGTTCCTCTGTTGTGTGTGATGAGGGCTGTTATGAGAACTCAATAAATATGTAAAAGAGAGGGGTGTGAAGGTACTAGTACAGCTCATGTGGATTTTTGGTCCCTTGTGTTCCCAGTATTAGCATGGGCAAGGTGAGGAACTGAGGGGAGTTTGTGTGTGGGAGTCAAATTTTTTTTTTTTAAACTTTTATTTAATGCATATAATTTTCCAAAGTACGACTTATGGATTACAATGGCTTCCCCCCCATACCGTCCCTCCCACCCACAACCCTCCCCTTTCCCACTCCCTCTCCCCTTCCATTCACATCATGATTCATTTTCGATTATCTTAATATACAGAAGATCAGCTTAGTATACATTAAGTATGGATTTCAACAGTTTGCTCCCCCACAGAAACATAAAGTGAAAAATAATAGATGATTTTTTTAAATGATGATGAAATCAGAGCAGACCTATTGTCATGTTTAATCCCAGTGAGAGTCAAGTTGGGAATTGATAATTTCTTTTTTTTTTTCTTTTTTTTTTTTTTTTACAGAGGATCAGTTTAGTATGCATTAAGTAAGGATTTCAACAGTTTGCACCCCCATAGAAACACCAAGTGAAATATATTGTTTGAGTACTCGTTATAGCATTAAATCTCAATGTACAGCACATTAAGGATAGAGATCCTACATGAGGAGTAAGTGCACAGTGACTCCTGTTGTTGACTTTACCAATTGACACTCCTGTCTATGGCATCAGTAATCTCCCTATGCTCCAGTCATGAGTTTCCAAGGCTATGGAAGCCCTCTGAGTTCTCCGACTCTTATCTTGTTTAGACAAGGTCATAGTCAAAGTGGAGGTTCTCTCCTCCCTTCAGAGAAAGGTACCTCCTTCTTTGATGACCTGTTCTTTCCACTGGGATCTCACTCGCAGAGATCTTTTGCCAGAGTGTCTTGGCTTTCCATGCCTGAAATACTCTCATGAGCTTTTCAGCCAGCTCCGAATGCCTTTAGGGCTGATTCTGAGGCCAGAGTGCTATTTAGGACATCTGCCATTCTATGAGTCTGCTGAGTATCTCACTTCCCATGTTGGATCACTCTCCCCTTTATTTACTCCATCGGTTAGCGTTAGCAGGTACTAGACTTGTCTATGTGTTCCCTTTGACTCCCAGTCCCTTCACCATGACCAACTGTGAACTGAAACTGATCACCTGGAACAGTGAGATGGCATTGGTACATGCCACCTCGATGGGATTGAATTGGAATCCCCTGGTATGCTTCCAACTCCACCACTTGGGGCAAGTCAGCCTGAGCATGTCCCAAATTATACATCTCTTCCCTCTCCCATTCCCACCACCATGTTCAACAGGGATCACATTTCAGTTAATTTTCAACACTTAAGAATAACTGTGCATCAATTACAGATCTAAACCAGTCATATTAAGTAGAACAGATAAAAAAAACTACTAAGAGGGATAATGTATTAAGTTGTTCATTAACAGTCAGGGCTATGCTGATCAAGCCACCATTTCCCATAGTGTCCACCTCACTCCAACAGGTTTCCCTCTTGGTGTTCAGTCAGTCGTCACCGATCAGGGAGAACATATGGTATTTGTCCCTTTGGGACTGGCTTATTTCACTCAGCATGATGTGTTCCAGATTCCTCCATTTTGTTGCAAATGACTGGATTTCGTTGTTTCTTACTGCGGTATAGTATTCTAAAGAGTACATATCCCATAATTTCTTTATCCAGTCTGTCGTTGATGGGCATTTAGGTTGGTTCCAGGTCTTAGCTATTGTGAATTGAGCTGCAATAAACATTAGGGTGCAGACCGCTTTTTTGTTTGCCAATTTAAATTCCTTTGGGTAAATTCCAAGGAGTGGGATGGCTGGGTCGAACGGTAGGGTTATCTTCAGGTTTCTGAGGAATCTCCAGACTGACTTCCATAGTGGCTTGACCAGCTTGCATTCCCACCAACAGTGGGTTAGTGTCCCTTTTTCCCCACATCCTCGCCAGCATCTGTTGTTGGTAGATTTCTGCATGTGAGCCATTCTAACCGGGGTGAGGTGAAACCTCATTGTGGTTTTGATTTGCATTTCCCTGATTGCTAATGACCTTGAACATTTTTTCATGTGCCTGTTGGCCATTTGGATTTCCTCTTTTGAAAAATGTCTATTGAGGTCCTTGGCCCATCTCTTAAGTGGGTTGTTGGTTTTGTTTTTGTGGAGTTTCTTGATCTCTTTGTAGATTCTGGTTATTAACCCTTTATCTGTTGCATAGTTTGCAAATATTTTTTCCCATTCTGTCAGTTGTCTCTTCACTCTCCTGACTGTTTCTTTTGCAGTACAGAAACTTCTCAATTTGATGCAATCCCAATAGTTGATTTTGGCTTTGACTGCCTGTGCCTCCCGGGTCTTTTCCAGAAATTCTTTGCCTGTGCCAATATCTTGAAGGGTTTCTCCAATGTTCTCTAGTAACTTGATGGTGTCAGGTCGTAGATTTAGGTCTTTAATCCATGTTGAGTGGATTTTTGTGTAAGGTGTAAGGTAGGGGTCTTGCTTCATGCTTCTGCACGTGGAAATCCAATTTTCCCAGCACCATTTATTGAATAGACTGTCCTGGCTCCAGGAATTAGTTTTAGATCCTTGATCAAATATAAGTTGGCTGTAGATGTTTGGGTTGATTTCTGGTGTTTCAATTCTGTTCCATTGGTCTATCCATCTGTTTCTGTACCAGTACCATGCTGTTTTAATTACAACTGCCCTGTAGTATGTCCTGAAATCTGGTATTGTGATGCCTCCGGCTTTGTTTTTGTTGTACAAGATTGCTTTAGCTATTCGAGGTCTCTTGTGCCTCCATATAAATTTCAGCACCATCATCGTAGAGATCTTTAACGTCTTTGGTTAAGTTTTTTCCAAGGTATTTGATTGTTTTTGTAGCTATTGTGAATGGGATTGATCTTAGAAGTTCTTCCTCAGCCATGGCATTGTCTGTGTATACAAAGGCTGTTGATTTTTGTGCATTGATTTTATACCCTGCTACTTTGCCAAACTCTTCTATGAGTTCCAATAGTCTCTTAGTAGAGTTCTTTGGGTCCCCTAAATACAGAATCATATCATCTGCAAAGAGGGATAGTTTGAGTTCTTCCTTCCCAATTTGTATCCCTTTAATTACTTTTTCTTGCCTAATAGCTCTGGCTAGAACTTCCAGAACTATATTGAATAGCAGTGGTGAGAGTGGGCATCCCTGTCTGGTTCCAGATTTCAGTGGAAATGCTTCCAACTTTTCCCCATTCAATAGGATGTTGGCTGTGGGTTTTTCATAGATTGCTTTGATTGTATTGAGGAATGTTCCTTCCAAACCCAGTTTGCTTAGAGTTTTCATCATGAACGGGTGTTGTATTTTATCAAATGCTTTCTCGGCATCTATTGAGATAATCATATGGTTTTTCTTCTGCAGTCTGTTAATGTGGTGTATCACATTGATTGTCTTGCGCACATTAAACCATCCCTGCATACCAGGGATAAATCCCACTTGGTCTGGGTGGATGATCTTTCTGATGTGTTGTTGCATTCTATTGGCGAGAATTTTATTGAGGATTTTTGCATCTATGTTCATCAGGGATATTGGTCTGTAATTCTCTTTCAGTGCTGCATCTTTCTCTGGCTTAGGAATTAAGGTGATGCTGGCTTCATAGAAAGAATTTGGGAGGACTCCCTCTTCTTCGATTGTTCTGAATAGTTTGAGAAGAATTGGAGTTAGTTCTTCTTTAAACGTCTGGTAGAATTCAGCAGTGAATCCATCTGGTCCTGGGCTTTTCTTTGTTGGGAGGGCCTTTATTACTGTTTCAATTTCTGTCTCAGTTATGGGTCTGTTTAGGTTTTCGATGTCTTCCTGGTTCAATTTAGGCAGGTTGCACGTGTCCAGGAATCTATCCATTTCTGATAGGTTTCCCTGTTTGCTGGCATACAAGTCCTTGTAGTAATTTCTGATGATTCTTTTTATTTCTGTGGTGTCTGTTGTTACATTTCCTTTTTCATCTCTGATTTTATTGATTTGGGTCTTTTCTCTTCTTTTTTTAGTTAGTTGGGCCAATGGGGTGTCAATTTTGTTTATTTTTTCAAAAAACCAGCTCTTCGTTTGGCTGATTTTTTGTAATGTTTTTCTTGATTCAATCCTGTTGATTTCTTCTCTGATTTTAATGATTTCTCTTCTCCTACTAGATTTGGGTCTGATTTGCTGTAGGTTTTCTAGATCCTTGAGGTGAATTGAAAGCTCATCTATTTGGTGTCTTTCCAATTTCTTGATGTAGGCACCTATTGATATAAACTTTCCTCTTAACACTGCTTTTGCTGTGTCCCATAAGTTTTGGTATGTTGTGCTGTTATCCTCATTTACTTCCAGAAAGTTTTTGATTTCTCTTTTGATTTCTTCTATGACCCATTGTTCATTCAGGAGCATGTTGTTCAATCTCCATGTGTTTGCGTATGCTCTAGGGATTCCTGAGTTACTAATTTCCAACTTCATTCCTTTATGGTCTGAGAAGCTGCATGGTATGATTCTAATTCTTTTGAATTTGCTCAGACTTGCTTTATGGCCTAGTATGTGGTCAATCCTAGAGAAGCTTCCATGTACTGCTGAGAAGAATGTAAAATCTTTAGCTGTAGGATTGAAAGTTCTGTATATATCTGTTAGATCCATTTGGGCTATGGTGTCGTTTAAATCTACTGTATCCTTGTTGATCTTCTGACCGGATGATCTGTCTATTTCTGAGAGTGGAGTATTGAAGTCCCCCAGTACTACTGTATTGGGGTCTAAGTCTCCCTTTAAGTCCGTTAATAAATCTTTTAGATAAACTGGTGCCCTGTAGTTAGGTGTATATACATTGATAATTGTTATATCTTCCTGTTGAATTGATCCCTTAATCATGATATAGTGTCCCTCTTTGTCTCTCTTAACAGTTTTTGTGGTAAAGTTTATGTTGTCCGATATTAAGATGGCTACGCCCGCTCTTTTTTCATTTCTGTTGGCATGGTATATCTTTTTCCAGCCTTTCACTTTCAGTCTGTATGGATCTTTGTTGGAAAGATGTGTTTCTTGTAAGCAGCATATAGATGGGTTTTGTTCCTTAACCCAATCAGCCAATTGGTGTCTTTTAACTGGACAGTTCAGGCCATTCACGTTCAAAGTGACTAATGATAAGTGGTAACTTTGCCCTGCCATTTGCCAAAGATAAGTTCTAATATATGCTTTGAATTCCCTGTGATCTTTTGCTGTGAGGTTTCCTTCCTTGGTTTCCTTCCTTTACCTTCTTTCATATTGATGACCGTGTTTCTGTGTTTCTGTGTGTAACACATCTTTAAGCATCTTTTGCAGGGCTGGACGAGTGGCAACAAATTCTTTCAATTTCTGTTTGCAATGAAAAGTCTTTATTTCACCTTCATTCACAAATGATAGCTTTGCAGGATATAATATTCTGGGCTGGCAGTTGTTCTCTCTTAGTACCTGGGCTATATCTCGCCATTCCCTCCTAGCTTTTAGAGTTTCTGATGAGAAGTCAGCTGTGAGTCTGATTGGAGATCCTCTGAGAGTAATCTGACGTTTCTCTCTTGCACATTTTAGGATCTTTTCTTTATGTTTCACTGTGGAGAGTTTAATTACAACGTGTCGTGGTGAGGATCTCTTTTGGTCGTGTTTATTAGGGGTTCTGTGGGCTTCCTGTACTAGGATTTCTCTGTCCTTCTCCAAACCTGGGAAATTTTCTGCTAATATCTCACTAAAAAGGCCTTCTAATCCTTTCTCCCTCTCCATGCCTTCAGGAACTCCTAGAACCCGAATGTTGGGTTTTTTAATAGTATCCTGAAGATTCCCGACAATATGTTTCAGATTTCTAATTTCCTCTTCTTTTCTTTGGTCTGACTGTATCCTTTCCTGTTCTCTGTCTTCTAAGTCCGATATTCTCTCTTCTGCTTCACCCATTCTGTTTGTAAGGCTCTCTATTGTGTTTTTCATTTGATCTATTGAATTCTTCACTTCAGTCACTATCACAGTTTCCTGTTGTACTAGTTGTTTTGTTTCATTTTGATTCCTCCTTAATATTTCATTTTCACGAGAGAGATTTTCTATCTTGTCCATTAAGGATTTCTGTAGTTCCAGAATTTGTTTTTGAGAACTTCTTAATGTTCTTATCAATTTTTTGAGATCTGCTTCTTGCATTTCTTCTATGTCATCATCTTCATAATCTTGAATTGGGGTGTCTTTTTCATTTGAGGGCGTCATGGTGACTTCCTTGTTTTTATTGCCTCGGTTTTTGCGTTTGTTATTTGGCATATTGGAGATATTTGGTTTCTTCACTGTGGTGCTTTTTCTTGTTATACTATGACTCTAGATTAAGTGGACTATCTGTTTTTGATGGAGCCTTAGGGCTTGAGATGGGTGTGGCCTGAGAGCTCTGTTTGGTGTGCCAAAGGTGACACTCCCAGGTTAGGCGTGGTAAATCTCTCTCTCTCTCTTCCTTTTTTTTTTTTTTTTTGATTCAAAAGGGAAGTAATTCCGCACAGCTGAATGAAGTTGGAGGTAGTTAGCAGGCAAATGATATACCCACAGGAGCCAGAGATCGGAAGCTCTTTCCCAAGATCCCCACAGGGAATCTGTTCGGCCCTCAGAGTGGGCTCAAATTCTCCTTCAGCCTCCCACTGGGTTGCCAAAGTTACGGAATTGTAGCGTCTCTGGAGAGTGCTCACGTGAATTCCGTGAGATCTCTCCCCCACCGTCTCTTTTTTCACAGTCTCAGTTCAGTAGCACCACAAATTTACTAGCTCCTAATCTCCTGTTAATTCGCCCCGCCCAGAGTCAGGTTTTTCTGCTAGGCTCAGGGCCGGTGCAGACCTGAGGTCGCTCTGCTTATGACGTATGTCCAAGATGGCGCCTGCTCTTTGTCTTGCTCGCCCTTGAGAGGTGAGCGGAGAGAGAGAAACCCGTGTCCGTACTAGTCACCCTTTTTTTCTCTCTCTCTCTCTCTCTCTCTTCCAGTTAGCCTTGTGAACTTCCCCCCCCCCCCGGGGGGTCGTTCCCTCTAGTCTCCTCTCTCCGCTTGCCTGCCGGTGTCTCAGGCTATTGAGGTTCGGCTCACCTCGCGTTCCAGCGCTGGTGTGTTGAGTCTGCCGCTGATGTCCCAAACTGTGGGCTCCCACGCTGTCCACGCAGGTCCGCTGTGAGTCACGCGTTCCGGAAGAGTTTCTTCTGCTGTTTCCTCCCCTACTCTTCCTTGAACCTGCAGTATCTCCACTTTTATTAAACTATCTCTCCCCAGACTATCAGTGTGCTCCCTTCCTATTCCGCCATCTTGCCGGGAGTCCCGGGAGTCAAATTTAAAGTTATATGTCTGCTTATCTGTGTACATGTGGATGTATATATGTCTGTGTACATAGCTGTAGTTATCAATAGGCCTCCAACAGCTACATAATGTCAAGAAGAAAAGTAATGCAATTGCTGGTTACTTAGGGTCTTTTTTCCATGACCTGGAGGATATTGATGTCTGGCTCTGAAAGCAGTGCTCACTTTCTGGTGTTACCAGGAGGCTCTGGGTTCCTGGACACAGCATAGGTTTGGTTCCCTAAACATCTCTAACTGTGCTCGGAAGTTGCTGTTGGTACCTCACCAGCTTGGAGTATCCAGAGGCTGCTTGTTCATTCAAGTGTAAGGATTTTATTTTAGTTCAACATCTACTTCCCCCCGCACCCCCTCCAAAAAAACAAAAAAACAAAAAAACCAACAACACAAGCCCTAGAGGAATCTGGAACTCCTAATGTTACTTTAGTTTTCTTTGAACTTGAAGTTATTTTTACAAATTATATTTATTTAATTTTTTAAAAGATTTTTATTTATTTATTTGACAGGTAGAGTTACAGACAGTGAGAGAGAGACAGACAGAGAGAAAGGTCTTCCTTCTGTTGGTTCACTCCCCAAATGGCTGCTATGGCCGGCGCTGTGCCGATCCGAAGCCAGGAGCCAGGTGCTTCCTCCTGGTCTCCCATGCGGGTGCAGGGCCCAAGCACTTGGGCCATCCTCCACTGCCTTCCCCAGCCACGGCAGAGAGCTGGATTGAAAGAGGAGCAGCCGGGACTAAAACCGGTGCCCATATGGGATGCAGGCTCCGCAGATGGAGGATTAATCTAGTGCGCCACCGCACCGGCCCCTACAAATTGTATTTAAATGTCTGCTACCTAATACACATCAGCTACATGAAATCAGTGAAAAAACTACCTTGAGAATTTTGAGACTTGACATTCACCCCTGAGTCCTGAGTTAACACACTGCCTTTCATTTCCTAGAAAAGCCCTTGTCAAAGTTTGCTCTCGTAAGTTATTTGAATACATCTGTCAATAAGCTCTTCTGCCTTTAGGGAAAAAGTACTTTACTGCAGAATTGGAGGGTTTTATTATAATGTTGCAATCACTTGTTTTTAGACTTCAAATTTGAATCTATTTTCCCCATTATATTCCTCTAATATCTGGCATGATTTGCAAAAGATGATTTGCTTTTATGATGTAATGAGATTTTCAGTGGTAATTAAAAGTGGTTTCCTCCTAGGGAAACCACTAACAAGATTAACACATTATATAACTTCTTTAAGTTTTATGATATTTACAACAAATGTGCATGTGTTTGCATATGCAGATTTAACAGCCCTTGAACATGTGCTTGGCCTGGGAGATTGGGACATTATTGAATAATAACTTTGATCGTTATGTTGACAGTGATGAGACATTTTTATTAAAATTGGCTAGGTTCAAACTCTTCTATTAGAGCATTTGTAGTCTTTCTTTTCAGTGTTCCTCGGTGCTTTTAAATAATTTTAAATAATTTGATCATTTAGAATTTGAGAGTGGAAAAAGGATGGAAGGACTTATATGAAAATCAGCACTTGCAACTGGATAAGTTTTAAGCTATTTAGCACAGATATTTGGTGGCACACTGAGGCAGAGATGTCTAAATGAAGAAATATAGGAGTTTATACCTGTGGTATAACTGTGGAATTACACTAGTCACGCCCCTTGCCCCCCAGAGATGGAATGAAAGTCTGAGGGCTAGAATGTTTGTCCCCAATAGAATAGATGTCTATAGATGAGTATTGAACTAGATATTCTACAGCATAAAAGTTCTTAAAGTAAATGGAATATACCTTATGAAGAGATAGCATATAACTGAGCGAGGATTAATTATCACACGTAAAAGGTTTGGTACCCAGTCTAGCGGTTAAGACACCCACATCACTTACTGGAATTACTGGGTTTAGTGAGTGCTCGTGTTTCTGATTCCACCTTCCTACCAATGCAAATGCTGGGAAGCAGTGGTGGTGACTCGAGTAATTGGGTTTCTGCCGCCTGTGTGGAAGATCGGCATTGCGATCCTGGCTCTTGGCTTGGGCCACAGCCAGGAACCCACTGTGGACACTCAATGAGTGACCGAGAAATGACAGCAGTTTGTGCTCTCACTCTCTTTCCATGTCTCAAGTAAGTAAACAAACATTTTCTGAAAGCTACATGATTAATAAACTATAAAACATTTATTAGTAGTTAAGACAGGAAAATGAAAGCAAAGTAATATATGACTTTGTTAGATTTGAAAATAGCAAATATACTGACAATGTCCTGTGTTAGTAAAAGGGTAGGGAATGAAGCATTTATTTACAAAAGTAGGGTGTAAACAAATCCCTACAAGTAGGAAGTTTAGGTCAATGGAATGTATAAACAAAAAACTTTCAAAAGCTATATAGATGTCTGGCAAAATAATCCCACCTCTAGATTAAGCTCCAAAGAGTACTGGACAAGTACAACAATATTAATGATGGTTTTAGAAACAACTAAAATTTCATTTAAAAAATTGAATGCATCATAGAACCTTAATATTATTCCATATGATGTAGCCACTACAAAGAATGATGCACATATGCAGTTGGGAACTGATTCCTGAGAGTTGGAGGGGTGAGGAATATCCAGACCAGGTAATCAACTGGTCTGGCTCTGTCAAGCCAACTGCAGGTGGGACTTGAAATTCCATACATATAAGGGTCGGCTCTGAGGCATAATAGGCTAAGCCTCTGGCTGTGGCCCCAGCATCCAATATGGACACTGGTTCACTTTCTGGGTGCTCCTCTTCCAATCTAGCGCTCTGCTAATGGCCTGGGAAAGCTGTGGAAGATGGCCCAAGTGCTTGGGCCCTTGCACCCATGTGGGAGATCTGAAAGAAGCTCCTGGCTCCTGGGTTCAGATTGGCCCAGCTCTGGCCATTGTGGCCATTTGGGGAGTGAACCAGCAGATGGAAGACCTCTCTCTGTAACTCTACCTCTCAAATAAATAAATAACAAATCTTTTTTAAAAAATAAATTCAATATATATATAGTAGGCTAATCTTTAAGTCGATAATTTTGTATGGCTACAAATGATGTTATGAATATCCAGATGGCCCTTGGTAGAAAAATTTTCCCCGCCTTTCATTGCATGACTCGGGCAATCTTGTGGGCGGAGGGCAGAGGCCGTACTACCTTAGTCAGTTTGCCTTCATAAGGTTGTTTACTTAGTGAACAGCCTTGGAAAAGAAAGCTGGTGTCTTCCTGCAGAGCCAAGGACAGGGTGCTTTCTACCCAGCATACAGGACTCACATTCCTGAAGCTTGGAGTTCTTTAATACATCCAGTGTGTGTGCACGTATTCTCTCTCAGCCGTGCCCTGTAGGAGTGAGGCTTTGGCAACTGGCATAAGGCAATGGTGACACAGCGCTACTGCTACTTGCATCTCTCATCAGTGCAGTGCACTGAATATTTGTCTTCCCTTCCTCCCCCAGTCCACATGTTGCAATCCTAACTCCCAAGGTGCCGGTAAGAGGAAGTGAGAACTTTGGGAGATGTGATGGTTCATTTTAGGTGCCAGCTTGAAAGGATTAAGGGATGCCCAGATAGCTTGTACTGTTGACTGTCTGTGAGGCTGTTTCTGGAAGAGATTAGCATTTGAGTTAGCAGACTGGCTAAAGAGGATCATCCTCACCAGTGAACTATCCAATCCTGGGCCAAGGTAGAACATAAAAGTAGGGAAGGGTGGATTTGCTCTGTTTGAGCTGGAACAGCCACCTTCTCTTCCCTAAGACGTCAGTGGTTCTGGCTCTTGGGCTTCTAGACTCATACTGAACTGTACCGCTGATTCTTTAAGTTTGTGGACAGCAGATCCTTGCACTTCTCCATATCCATTAGCCATGAATCCCTTCCTATAATAAATCTTACCCCCCCTTTAGTTCTGTTTCTCTGAATATCCTTAATTTCCCATTGAATAGTGATTTCTAATTTATTTAACTAGACTCCCATTGATAGTTCCAGTTTTTTATTAGTACAGACAATGCTACCATGAATATTCTTGTGTAGGTGTCTTGGTGGATTAAAAGGCTATGTGCTCAAAAAAAAAAAAAAAACACAAAAAACATCTTCAGGGGCTGGTGTGGTATAGCAGGAAAAGCTGCTGCCTGCAATGCTGGCATCTCACATGGGCGCTGTTTGAGGTCCAGCTGCTCCACTTCTTATCCAGCTTCCTGAATGGCCTGGGAAAAGCAGCAGAGGATGGCCCAAGTACTTGGGCCCCTGCCATCTACATGAGAGACCTGGAACAAGCTCCTGTCTCCTGGCTTTTGCCTGACTGGCCATGGCCATTGTAGGCATCTGGGGAGTGAACTAGCAGATGGAAGATTTTCTCTTTCTCTTTGTCTGTGGGTCTCTCCCTTTCTCTGTGTAACTTTGACTTTCAGATAAATAAATGAATCTTTAAAAAAATTTCAGACTTGAGCTGAAGAATTTTGATCACAGTGATTGGTTGGGGTCAAAGACTTATTTCCATAGTGGTAGGTAAATAAGTAATGAAAGGTGTTTATACACACACACATTCATATAGTATGGTCTTATTCTGGATATATGAATAAATAAAATTCTGTATAGTCAGAAATGTTAGCAAAATGTAACATATGTAACAGAAACATGTTTCTGTTAATTAATAACAGAAATGTTAGCAGCCGTTAATTCTGGGTTATAACTTCTCCTTTGTCATCTTTTGCATATGCTGGTTATTATTTTTTTGCACTGAATGTGTATTACTTTTTCTAATCAGGAAGGCAATGAAACAATTAAGAGGTGAGGCAATCGAAATAAGGTGAAAAAATGATATAGACATAGGACATCAAAAGATGTGAATGAAAAGTTTCATGTCAAAGAAATCAGGCAAAAAGATTTCAGTTAGAATTGTTTCCTGCATCCTTACTATTTCTTGAATTTAGGAAAGGCATGCTTCCCAATAAAGTAGATGTGGGGTGTAGTGAAAAACAGATGCTCATTTATTCTTCTGTTCATTGTGTGTGCTTGTCTTTTTCTTTCCTGTAACCTGTTTCTTGAGTAGCTACTCTGTACCTAGTCCCACTTCAGGTGCTGTGTCAGGTGCACTGTCAGGAACAGAGAAGGTGTGCTTTGCAGTAACTTTTACCTAGAAATTTCTTCCAGTTTACAGATGAGGGAATGCTTTATTTTTTATTTTATTATTCTTTTCATGCTTTTCTTACTCATTACTCCATTTTCTAGAATGTTTGAATTTCTGAAATGATACAGATATAAAATTAAGTCATGGATGTAGCCTCACACTGATTCAATAGATGTCTTAAAGAAAAAAATTACAGGGATTCCTTGACACTTTCACTGCTTATTTTTGAAAAGAATGCATATGTATGCAGTATATGATTGATACAACAGATAGCTAGCAATTTAAATGGAAATTTCTCCTTAGCTAGCAATTTACATAGAAATGCTAAAACACATGGTGACAGCCCGGAACCAGCATATTTTCTGGTTGGCATTCATTGGATTTGGACTCTCAGTCATAGCCTCTGTCATAAAGAGTTATTTCCTACTAACATGCTTTTTTTTGAACCCCCTTTCCCCAGTAGATACAATGACTCCTGGTTTTCAGGGATACATCCTCTGCCTGCTCATTTGGTCTAGATTCTTCTTTATGGATCATATTAATGAGTCCTTCTGACTTCTTTCATAATGTTTCTGACCTAGTACTCTGGAAAGAATATATCCTTCCAGCTCACAGAAATGCTTGATAGGTCAGGAAGCTTTTTTAATTTATTCAAGGGGAGACTTTGAGTTCATACTGGGGCAAGTCGTTAATTTGTTAAGTTTATGGTGAGACTTGGAATGTTAACATTAAGCTTGAGAGAGTGGTTGATGACATTTGGTCATGTTTGGGCTTCCTGAAAGCCTTCAGCTGACTTAAAAAAATAAATCACTACAGACAGACCATTAAATTTTATGAACTATGAATATGCTTAATAGCCCAGTTTAATAACATGCTCTAAGAGTCTCCATGGGCTATTGCTTTTACCTGAGTCTTATGAACACGTTTCAGATACTGCCGACTATCTCAAAGGTGACTATTCCACAAGGTGATGCTGTGCCTGCCACGTTTTTAAAGCATTTGACCCCCTGCTAAGGTGAGGTGAAAAGCTTTGGCACGTTATTGAGAATACTGGTGAATTCTAACAAAAAGTTTTGGTTCTGGTAAGGTAGTTAAAAATCACTTCTGACTCCAAACAGGTTATGGTCTATGAAAATGATGATTAAAAGTGTTAGTTTTTGTACAGTATTTTTTAAAAAGCAACTCTAGTTTTCTCTAGAAAACAATGACTTACCTCCTAATGGTTTTTATATTATGCATAAGATGACATAGGTTTTTATTTTTACAAAATCTCTGAGATCTGGAATAAGACAGTGATGTAGAGTTTCACTAGTTTTGGACATAGTGTTGAAAATCTTAGCCAAACAATTAAGAGAAAACAATTATGTAAGAGGAAGAAATAAGACATCCATATAGGAAAGGAGAAGCCAAATTGTCCATTTTAAGATGATACAATTATAGATATAATGCATACACACACACATACAAAACCTAAAAGCTCCACCAAAAGACTGCTAGAACTAATAGACAAACTCAGAAAATTTGTTGGATACAAAATCAACATATACCAGTGATGAACTTGCTGAAAAAAAATTCAAGAAAAATCAGGAAAGCAATCTAATTAAAAGTACCTTTAAAAAAATCTAGGAATAAATTTAACCAAGGAAGTGAATACTCTGTACAATGGAAATTATAAAACACTGATGAAAGAAATGGAAGAGAACACATACACACAAAACGCATCCAGTATTCATAGACTGGACGAACTAGTATTGTTAAAATGCCAATAATACTCAGTGATCTACAGATTCATTGTAATCTCCATCATTAGACCAATGCCATTCTTCATGTGAATAGAAAACATATCCTAAAATCCATATGAAACCACAAAAAACACAAACAGCAAAAGCAATCCTGAAAAAATAAAACAAAGACAGAGGTATCTCAGTACTTGACTTCAAAGCACACTGTATACAAAAGAATATGATACTGGCTTAACAACTGACACACACAGCAATGACACTTGTAGTCCACTGACTGCAACAAAGGCAGCAGCAACACGCACTGGTGAAAGTACTCTCTCTTCAATCAGTGGTGCTGGGAACATAGATATCCATATGCAGAAGAGTGAAGCTCGACCTCACATCTCCATATGAAAAACAGTTCAAACTGGATCGAAGACTTAAATGTAATATCTGAAATGATGAAATGATTAAAAGAAAACATGGCAGATGCTTTAAGACATCAGCATGGGTAACTGGATAAAACCCCAAAGCACAGGCAACAAAAGAAGCGACAAACTAAGTTTGATTATATTTAAGTAAGAAGTTTCTGCACAGTAAGGGAAAGAGGGTGAACAGCCAACCTATGGAACAGAAGAAAATAGTTTCAAGCAATTAATCTTAAAAAGCCTTGCTATCTAAACTATGAGAAACAAAAAGCTCAACAAAAAATATAGAATACTTAAAAATAGGTAAATGATCTGAACAGACATTTCTCAAAATGCATGCAAATGGCTAATAGGCATATGCAAAACATGCTCAACATTACTAATCATCATGGAAATGCAAATAAAAACCATAAGATATCATCTCACTCCAAATAGAATGGTTATAATCGAAAATGCAGAAAACAAAGAAAATAGCACCTGCTGACAAGGATGTAGAAAAAGAACTCATACAGTTTTGATGCAAATGTAAAGTAATATAGCCATTATAGAAAACTATGCTGGGTCCTCAAACAACCACAAATAGAACTACCAAATGATCCAACTATCCCACAACTGGATATATAGCCATAGAAGAGGAAGTCATTACATCAAAGACATACTTGCAATTCCATGTTAATTGCAGCACTATTCACAGTAACCAAGATATGGCATCAACCAAAGTTCCACTGATGGATGGATGGATAAAGAACACATGGTATACATACAAAATAAAATGTCATCCAGCCATAAAGAAGAATGAAAGTGTATTTGCTGCAGCATGGTAGAAATGTATGATATTATGTTAATTGAAGTAAGCCAGCACGCAAAACCACATGGTACATTTCTGGAAATTCTAGAAGTTAACTTTCTAGAGATAAAGAGTAGAATATTGGTCATTAGAGAAAAGGAAGTGTAGTGAGGAGGAGGCATAGAGACATTAGAAATCAAGCATCAAAATACAGTTATGTACAACGAATTTTTAGTGTTATACCAGCACAATTGGGTAACAATAGCCTACAATAATTTAATATGTACCTCAAAATAACTAAAAGAGCCCAAAGCTTCCCAACACAAAGAAGTGATAAATATTTGAGCAGACAGAAATGCTAATTATCCTGGTTTGATCATTAAACATTATTTACATGTATCAAATTATGATACTGATCCCCATGTATATGTACAAATATTATATTAATTAAAAAATGGATGAGTCTATTAGCAATTTATAATTTTAAACCATCAGGAACGAAGCCATGCCAAGCTGCTTCTGGAGAGAAGCACTTCTCTGAAGAATTGGATGGAAGCCATCACTTCACATGGCCTTCAATTTGGGGCAGAAAAGTCCTGGAAGTGATCACTCAGACACAGTTGATTCTTCATGGTCCTCTTGTCGGTGAGTGGTGCCTGTTGATTTCTTCCCTGTAGCATGACAATCCAGGATACCTGGCACACTCCTTTACTGTACTTATTTTGGTGTTTCTTCTAGAAGATTTGGTTTCTGAACTTAAGCTATGACAAAGGCTTTTAGGTGAAACAAAATGTGTTTTTTCAGATGTCCTTTTGTATGATATGATTAAATGGCTCTGGTTAATTTGCTATTATAACTCACAGTATTAGAGTGAGGGGAGTGGAGTTCTAGGTTCTTCAATCATGAAAAATTGCTTTTATAAAGACTAAATCACTAAATTCCCTAGAATTAGAACATTTTTAGGACTATGAAGGTATTTAGAAATCTTCAAGCTTTAATTTACCCCACAAATTATACCAGGAATACTAACCAGTGTTGTAACATTAGAGAAAAAAAAGTTTTATACTCATTTAATGTTATTAGCCTTTTATTTGGTTATGAGTTTGTTTCTTTGTAGCTGAAAGATATGTGATTATTAGAACATGTTTATGTTAATTGATTTTACTTGTATATAATTAATTTTGGAAGGCTGAATTTTTCTTTTGATATGACTCTTGCAAAGAAAATAAAGCTTATCTTATGGAAAAGTTACTTCTCAAGGCAACTATCCCACCAGTTTGAGTAAACTTGGAAGATTCTGCATAGAGACTGGTTATACAGTCTACAAAGAAGAATCTAGTATTTTATTCAAGGTATTTCTTTACATTTTTTAATTGGTAAGAAATCCAGCTAAATAACCTCACAAGCTTTATTCTGGCTCAAAAATAAAATACAAGTTCAGATTACTTGTTGAATCTAAAAACTGAGTATGTTTAGACTACTCTTAATTAGCATTTGTTAGAAACACACTACCCAAATTCATGTATTGCTGATATTTTTGAGCAGAGGAACCATATCCTAGTCCTAATAATTTTATTTTTTTTTTAAATATTTTATTTATTTGAAAGAGTTACAGAGAGAGAGAGAGAGAGAGAGAGAGAGAGATATCTTCCATCTGCTGGTTCTCTCCCCAGGAGGCCACAGCGGCTGGAGCTGAGCTGATCTGAAGCCAGGAGCTAAGGAGCTGCTTCTGGGTTTCCCACATGGGTGCAGGAGCCCAAGGACTTGGGCCATTCTCCTCTGCCTTCCCAGACACATTAGCAGGGAGCTGAATCGGCAGTGGAGCAGCTGGAACTCGAACTGGTGCCCATATGGGCTGCTGGTGCTGCAGGCTGGGGCTTTAACTCGCTGTGCCAAAGTGCCTGCCCCTAGTCCTAATAGTTTAAAAACTTAATTTTAGTTCTGCTTTTAAAAATTTTTTCTTTTTCTATCCAAGTTCCAAAGTTTGTTATTTGCTATTCAAGTGACAGTTTTAGCAGAATGTGAAGTTTTGTTCTTATAATAGCATGGAGCCATTTTAAAAATACGTTTAGTTTCCTGTTGGCATTTATTTGACAATGGGAGACCATTGTTGGACTGCAGGCTCACATCTGTCTAAGTTACCTTCTAATTAACCTGGCATATTCTTTCAGATGTATAATTTTCAGTATACCATTGGTCTTCCAACTTTTAAATTGTGCCTGCATCAGCGAAATATTTTGAAAATGTCTCTCTGTAATATGTGTAAATTCTTTATTTGGACTGCATTCATATGATTAAATATTAAGAAAATATGATTTCTAATTTCTGTGATAAAATATAAGTAGAAATTATATTATTTTAAAACCTGTTCTCTGGGTATAAACCCACTTAGGAAACAACAGTCTTATATTTCTGCTTTTTTTTAAGAGGGGGAGAGAGGCAGGGTATGGGTGTAGGAGGAAGGGAGCCAGGGGTGAGAGAGAGAGAGAGAGAGAGAGAGAGAACACGCTAGCTCTGGCTACCATCCACTGGTTCACTCTCCAGATGCCTATGGAGGCACAGGCTGAACTCAACCAGAGCCAGGAGCCTAGAAGTCCACCTAGATTTCCCACAGGGACCCATCTCCTGTAGCCATCACCTGCAGCTCCCAGGGAGTGCATTAGTAGGAAGGCAGAATTGCAAGTGGAGCTGGGATGGAAGCCACGGACTTGAGCATGGGATATGGCCATCGCAGCCACAGCTTAGCTAGGCCAAATGCATACCCGCCTGATCCTTACAGCTTTGACTGCTCTAGTAGTTCTTTGGGATACATCACATTTCCATGATCTCAACACTGGGGAATGGCAACACCCTCCGAGAGGAGAGTCTGAAGGCAGATGCCTGAACTGTAGTTTGGAAAAGCCCTGTTGGTGATCCTGACCCAATTGCCCTAGCCAGCCCGTCACATGCCAATGGTGACTGGTAATAAGAACACAGCCTTAAAATCTCTTACCAAGGCCACAAAATGGCATGATTTGCCTTTTTCATTTTTTTCCATGCAGATTGTATTTGGATTGATGTGATAACAAAATAGTAAGGCAGGATTGTGAAACAAATATAGGGATACTACAGAACATCTGTGGAAAAATGGAATTAAAAATGATTAGTTTATTTGGTGCAAAAATTTTTAAAATGCGTATATAGGTTTTTTTCATAATACCTATGTATTTCCTATGAACTTTTCGAAGATCCTGCATGTCTATGGCTTTCAAACAGTTTTTGTACCAAACATATATTTTAATTCAATTTTCCATGAATCTTTTTTGAAGAGCCCTCATATGTGGGATCATATTGAACAAAATACAAATGATTTTAAAAAAAAATTGTATGTGCTTATTGTGTGCATCATGTTTTGAACTATATTTAATGGAGTAATTAAATCTAGCTAATTAAAATATGCATTACCTTATATAGTTAATATTTTATAGTGATAACATTTAACTTCCTGTTTGAAATTTTACAAGAATACAATGTATGATCACTAACTATAGTGATCATGCTTTGTACAATATGTCAATCTTTTTCCTCACTTCTAACATATATTTATTTACTTATAGTGACAGAGAATACAAGAGAAAGCCAGCAAGCAGACAAAAAGAATGACAGAGAGCTCCCATCCACTAGTTCAATCCCCACATGTTTGCAGCATCTAAACCAAAGCTGGCAGGACCCTGATCCTGGTCTTCTATGTGGGGAGCAGGACCCAACTGTTTGAGCCGTCACCTACTGCCATGGTATGCATTAGCAGGAAGCTGGGATTGGGAGTCAAGCTCAGACCCAGGCACTGGTGTGGGATGCAAGGCTGTAAGCCAGTTGTCTTAATTGCTAGCTGTAATTTTGTATCTATTGGCCAACATCTCCTTGCCTTCAGCTACCCCAGTTTCTGGAATCCACCATTCTACTCTTCTAAGAAACCAACGTTTTAGATTGCACATGTAAGTGAGATCATGCAGTATATGTCTTTCTATTCTTGGCTTACTTCACTTATAATAAGATCATTCAGTTCCATCTATGCTGTTTCAAGTGACAAGATTTCCTTCTTTCTTATGGCTGCAGAGTGTCCCAGTGTGTACATATTTTTTTTAATCCATTCATCCACTGATGAACACTGAGGCTAATTCCATATCTTAGATATAGTGAATAATGATGCAATAAACATGAGAGTGTAGAGATCTCTTTGACAACTGATTTCATTTGCCTTAAACTTATACCAAGTAGTAGCATTGTTAGATTATATGGTAGTTCTATTTTTAAGCTTTTGAGAAATACCATACATTTTTCCATATTGGTTGTACTAATTTATATTCCCCCCAACAAATGTGCAAGAGTTTCCCTTTTTCCACATGCTTGCTAACAATTGCTATTGTCTTTTTGATAGCAGCCATTTCAATAGCAGTGAAGTAATATTGTGGTTTCAATTTGCATTTCTCTGATGATTAGTGATGTCAAGCATTTTCATGGTAATAAGAACATGGTAATAAGAGATATTGACCATTTGTATATCTTACTTTGAGAATAATCTCTGATTTGAGGAATTTTACAGGGAAAATCATTTTGTGATGTGAATAATTTTTTTATATGTATTTATAATTTTGTATACACTTGGCCTAAGGAAGTTCAGTGGCATAGAAACTGTTAGATGATGGCAGTGATACAATTGCCGGAGGCCCTAAGTCTTTTATAGTATGTGTAAAATGACTAATTAAAGCTGATATCCAGATATTTGAAATTGTTTTGGGACATAGTCTATTGTTAAAGGTGAAGTGCAGGACCACAGACTGAGTAAGGTACGAAGAAAAGAGTTTGATTTTGGCTCACAATTGTGGTCCAAGGTCAAGGGGCTGTGTCCGGTGATGGTCTTCTTGCAGGCAAGGTCCTGAGGCAGCAAATCATCACATGATGAGAGACAGGGAGCATACATCTGTGTCTCCTGAATATCTCTTCTTCTGAAACCACCAGTATCCATCCTGGGGCTCCATCCTCATGACTCTAACTGATCCTCACCCAGTCCCAAAGGCCTGCCTCTAAACACTGCCGTGGATTAAGTTTTCAGTTTGTTATTATTTCACGGTGAGGATTAAACTCTAACATGAGTTACATAGGGCATAGACCAAACCACCCATTTTTGTTGAAGTCTACTAAGCTGAGGTATTAAAAATATCCCAAGTCTTTGCTGCTTTTCTTGACTGTCATCAAGCAATCTTGAGCCATGTATCTGAGAGCATATTCAACAATAATCTCAAGAGGAAGCCCTTAAACAGGAGACCTGAGCTCACGTGGGTTTGGAAACTGCTGACTACTTGTTCTTTTGGAGTCATCACGCCCTGAAGACCAGGTGGAGTTGTGCAGCCAGGAGCACTTTCCAACTAAGTATAACCTCCTGTTTCCTAAATTTCTTTGGCAGGAATCCCTTATTCATAGAAAATTCTTTAACTTGCAGTAAAATGGGTGTTCTCTGGAACATGTTTTGGGAGGTACTGGTATAAATTATACAGGTACTAGAGTTCAAGGTCCTCGGTAGCAATGTTAGAGAGCTAGAGATGGCTGGGAGAAGAGGAGTCCACAGTCACATACTCCACTGTTGGTGGTCTGAAGGGCTTGCTAAGGGGATCCTCCTGGTAAATGCTTGGGTCTGTTAATAACTGAGTTTTAGCCCCACAGAGAAAAACAGCCAGCTGGTAGACTGGACAGGGCACTAGACCAGAGATGGGCCCAGTGTTTTTGCCAGAGCCTCCTTCTTCCCCTGGGCTCCCCTACATTTTTACTGAGTGAAGAGAACTGGGTGGAACATTTTTTTCTACAGTGGAGAGACCACAGGGCTCTATCAATGAAGGAAAAGGACAGAAAGTGGAGAAAGATTGGGTAGAGAGAAAGCCTTGAGCTCCCCCTAGAGGTAAATATCTGATCGTCGCTACTGTGGCAGGAAACTTGAAAATAATGTTTTAGATTTGCATATGACAAAGATTATTTAAAGTTTCATTTAAGAATCACCTTAATGCTTTATTAAAAAATAAGAGTAGTCATCTTTTAATATTAATGCTTATTTGAATTTAGATATCATTTTACAAATTAAATTGTGCTTCCCATTAAGACAATATTTTGAAAGTCTCATTGTAAAGTTTGTGTGTTTTTTTTTTTTTCCAAATGTATGCATGGAGTTTTGTCGTTCTGTAGTTGAAATATTAAGAAAGTCTAATTTCACTACAGCGACTGCAATATTTATCACCAGCTACTCCTACGTAAGGGTATGAACTAGAGCAAATCTGCATTCTGTTTTTGGTAGGACACAGGCACACAGGGCTGGCATATATGACCCAGTTTGTAAATATACTATATATAAGGTACTATGTCTGGAGAAAATTCTTTAGTTTCTCAAGGCCTCAGGCTTTTTTGTTAATAATAAGAGGTTACAATACCCCAAGTTGGCCTCATTGGATCAATTGTGTTAAAGGAAAGACAATCCCGTGCAGGAGCAAACCGAGGCACATTTAAACCCAAGTGTGTGGGAAAGGAGGCCAGGGCTAGGCAACATCACCATGCAATAGCACACCTTCAAGACTCAATTTCTCAGAGATTTAGGAGGTGACAATATTATTTTTTTCATGAAAACAAAGGTAGCCGTGCTTGGGAGCAAATCCACAAGATGTGATGTCTTGACAAGAAATGTGTAAGAATGGGTTCTGAAGCCTCTAACAGGCCCCGGGGCCTAATGTGCTCTTCTCAGTGGGGATTGTTCCAACAGGGTGGCTTGAGAAGAACTGACCTGGGCCCCAGAGCCTCAGGGGGACTCCGGGGAGCCTGGAAGCCGACGCTGAGTGTTTCCACACCCTCATCTTCCTCTTCTCCCAGCTCACTCTGAGTCAGTTGCCTCTCTACTCCTCCTGCACTCCAGGGGTGGTCTCGTCCATTCCGCAGTCTCTGTGAGCCAGACCCTTTGCTTCATTTAGTTTTCCCAAGAGTCCTGCAGCACAAGTTGTTATCCTCTTGCACAGATGAGAAGACCAAGACAGGAGTTTTTGTTTCTTGCCCAGTAAGTGCTAGAGACAGAAACAAATGCTTGGTCTGTGTAGGGATCCACTGTGTGGTTTGCTATCTGGGAATGCTGACACCCCTAGAGGTGACGTGGTGGCAGTGTGGGAATAGGAGTGAAGCCAGAGAGTCCCACCCTCCACTCAAGGCGTGACTTTTTCAGGGCTGAGCAACACTAGTGTGATGTATACCATGATTGCACGATGATTCTGCCTTTGCAGAATCCGGGGGATCCCACCGTGCACAGTGGGCCCAAGTCTTACGTTTCAGACAGACATCGTTTTCTCCATTGCGGTGAGCTTATTACCCTCATGCACTCAAAGCCCAAAATACAGGAGATGCCTGATAAAGTGCTTTGAGGTTTTTATATCTTTTGTGCTGTTCTATAGAAAATAGAGTGAAAGCAATTTCGTTTCACTTAAGAACTGTGTGTGAGGTTCAGATCAGCACCAGGCCCTACTGGCCAGAAGAGATGTGTGTGTGTACGTGATGTGTATGAAATGGTCAAAGCATCATAGAATAAAGACAATTCCCTCTGCTCAGCACTGTGACTGTTGGCCTGATGGGAGAAAGCTGGGAGAAATGTTGCTTGTCAAAGTACTTTTGGTTCCTCCCCTCGCTCTTGCTAGTGTTATCTGGGTCTCAGAGCTGGTTCTTACTTGGCTTATGAGGGAACCCAATAGCAGGTGCTCAGTCAGTGCCATCTCATCTCCCAATCCTGCCTGTGGCTCCAGGAGGAAGAGATTTAATGGGCTCCATCCCTTTAGGAAGCATTGTTTGAAATTCATTTGGGTGCGGATATTTTATGGGTACAATTAGATCCACACATTGCTTAATGAAGTTCTGGGCAGGATGTGCAGTGAGTGATCCTCGCCTTATTCAACCTCCTGTTAAGCTTCTCAGATACACGTTAGAGTTCAGAAAAACAGAGGCTCAAATTCTAATTACTCCTAACAATAGTGAAATACAAAGGCAATTGCTTTTTACTTTTTTTTTCCCCTTGTAGTAGCAAAGGATTTTGAACTGTGGCGACGGCATTTAAACATGTTCATTTTGAATTTGTGAAGTGTGGAGAATAATGTGGAATCACTGGCAGGTCAATGCATTGTAATATTTTGTGAGGACATCAGAGCATGTTTTTTAGTACAATTTTTTCCCTTTATTCTTGTCTCAAATATTGCTTATTATCATTCAGCATTAGCATTTATATTTCGCTTATTCTGCTTTACAGATGACTGAAAAATAACGCAAATTACATTTTGTAACAAATGATACTGGTATTGTTATCCTAATTTTATGAGAACACTGTAATATAGAAAGGATAACCAACTTGCTGAATTTCACACCCTAGTGGTTGCGGGAAGGAAACCCGTATGTTTTAACATCCAGCTAGAGTATCTTCCATTCAATGATTTGATTCTTACTATGATCTTTCCATTAGTAGGCATATTGATTGACTCTGACATTTAGTTGTCACACTTAGCTTGATGTTCCTAATGACGCTACATTCTAGGTCCTCAAATATCTAACCCAGCAGCCCATGAGAGTGAATGAGGAGGGCCAGGTGTCAGAGCACATTGTGATTGGAAAGCCTGCCTTCCACCCAAGGGGGGACCTCATCTCCCTGGCCATGCTGGCCTGGTGTTACAAACCTCAACTTTTTTTTAAAGATTTTATTTATTTAAAAGACAGGCAGAGGCAGAGAGGGAGGGGGTGAGGGGGAGGGGGAGGGGAGAGAGGGGGAGAGGGAGAGGGGGAGAAGGTTCACTCCCCTAACAGCCACAACAGCAAGAGCTGGGCCAGTCCGAAGCCAGGAGCCAGGAGCTTCCTCTGGGTCTCTCACATGGGTGCAGGGGCCCAAGCACATGACCCATCTTCTGCTGCTTTCCCAGGCCATAGCAGAGAGCTGGATCAGAAATAGAGCAGCTGGGTCTCGAACTGGTACCCATATGGGATGCTGGCACAGCAGGCAGTGGCTTTACCTGCTATGCCACAACGCCCAGCTAAAACTTCAACTTTTTAAGAAGACCCAGAGATCTGAAATTTATGTGAGATCTTTTCATTTTTAATTGAGGCAACCAGAAATTTTTTTTAAAAAATTTTATTTTGTTTATGACAGAGAAATAGAGAGTACTCTCATCTATTGTTTCATTCACCAAATGCCTGCAATATCTGGGGCTGTATCAGGCTGAAACCTGGAGCTGGAATTCAGTCTGGGTCTCCCCACAGGGATGACAGAACTCAGCTACCTGAGCCATTGTCTGCTGCTTCCCACGAGGCACACTGGCAGGAAGCTGTAATCAGGAGTGGAGCTAGGACTTCCAGCATCTCATGTGAGATTATTTTTTTTAAGATTTATTTATTTATTTGAACAGAAGAGTTATAGAGAGGCAGAAGCAGAGAGAGAGAAAGGTCTTCTATCCACTGGGTCTCTCCCCAGGTGGCTGCAATGGAGCTGTGCTGATCCGAAGCCAGGAGTGAGGAGCTTCTTCCGGGTTTCTCACATGGGTCCTGGGGCCCAAGGGTTGGGGCATCTTTTACTGCTTTCCCAGGCACAATAGCAAGGGACTGGATCAGAAGTGGAACAGCCAGGACTTGAACTGGTGACAAAAAGGGATAATTGCTGTGGACCAGGGCTTTAACCCGCTGCACTACAGCGCCAGCCCCTCAAGTGAGATCTTAATGGCTGTGTTCAACATTCTCTCTTTTTTGTTTTTAAACTCTGCAAGCCAAAGAGAATGCATCTCTCAGGTGGATCCAGCTCAGGGCTGCTAGCTGTGACACAGGCTTGTTTTTTATGTTTCTGAAGGTCCCTGTGGAGAAAGGGTGAGTGGGTGGGGAAAGGCAGCATTGTCTACCCTGGGCTGTGGATACACCTCTCCCTGAAGCCAGGAAGTCTGAGCAAAAGTGCTGTGGGTTTCCAGGCTGCTCTGGTGCAGTTTGTTTTGGGACTGGCCTTCTGCAGATCTCTGCTTCTCCTCCGGCTTCCTGCGAATGCACCCCTGGAAGGCAGCAGGTAATGACTCAAGTCCTTGGAAGGCAGCTATGCTCACCAATGAAACACAAGTAGCTGGATCTCTACCACCATCGTGGGAGACCAGGATTGACTTCCAGGCTCCTGGCTTTGGCCTGGCCCAGCGATGGCTGTGTTTGGGCATTTGGTGTGTGAACCAGAGGATCGAAGAGCTCTCCCTATCTAAATAATATGAAAATAAATAAAAATTTTAAAAGAGCACTGCCTGAAATAGGGGCACCTTTCCTCTAATTATGGGTTGACCACTCAGCACCATGGTGTTGCCCACCCTTCAGTGTTCGGTGGGCATTACTGAGCACCTTCATGGTTCTTTCTTTACTTCCTTCCATTCTTGCATCCTTCTAGGGGATTTCACTTTCAACTTCAGAGGCAACTGACACTCAGCACATTTGCAGACTTCCCAGGGAAAGGAATCAGAAGAGGGTGAAGCTATTGCTTTTTAAATTAGATTTCTTTTTGTTTGTGTGATCTATGGATTTCATTTATTCAATGTCCCATCCCTGCCATCAAAGAAAATTGCAAATTAATTTGATTAAATTTTCCCCAATGCAATCTCATGTATTTCATGTTAGTTTTGTTTAAAGTTTTTGAATTTTGACCAAACCTGGAACAAAGAGACTGTGTCACTATTACATATCCCTGCAAAACCAACATCACTCTGAGACTTTCCTTTATTGTAAAATTCAGACCTTCTGTGGTCTAATAAAATTCCATCTAGGTTAATATGTGTTGTGATCAAGAGATTCTCCTACTGCATCAGTATAGTGGTTTGACCTTTCTTGGTCCTGGAGGGATGATGGGAAGGTGAACAAAAGTATTCTGTGAAGAAGGTTCGGAAACTCTGCGGGGCTGGTGTTTGGTGCAGAGACTAAGATGCAGCTTGGATTCCTGAATCCCGTATCAGCGAGCGTGGGTTCGAGTCCTGGCTCTGCTTCTGATTCCAACTTCCTCTTAGTATACACCATGGGAAGCGGTAGTGATGGCTCAAGTATGTGAGTCCCTAACAACCCAAGTGGGAGATGGAGTTCCCAGCTCTTGGCTTCAGCCTGACCCTGTCCTGGCTATTGGGGCATTTGGAAAGTGAATCAGTGGGTGGGAACTCTCTCTCTTTTTCAAATATAACAACAACAACAAAATAAACTCTGGAATTACAAGCTATTGTTTGCTAAACACTACTATTTTCCAGACACTGTGGTAAGTACATTACAGCCATCCTCCACTTTCTCGCTGAATCCATTAAACCATGTGTAACGTACGTACTAGTACCACTTTATTTTTTTCAGTGCCACTTTAACGAAGAGAAAACTCTGTCTCAGAAAGATTCAACAGTTTGCCCAAGTCCTGAGGCTAGTCAGTAGTGGAAGCAGGTTTAAAACCCAGGTTTATTTGATCTCCAAAGTGACACATTTCTAACTAGTATGTTATATAACATTCATATCAGACAAAGGATTATTTCTACTGGTTTAGGAGTGATGCAACAGAATAAGTCAAGCTAACAGAGCTAATTGGAGTACAATTTGTGTGATTAAGACTACACAAGACACTAAGTAGACAAAGCAGAAGCAGGGGCTGGTGCCGTGGCACAGTGAGTTAAAGCCATGGCCTGTAGTGCCAGCATCCCATAGAGTGGCCGATTCGAGTCCCAGGTGCTCTGCTTCCAATCTAGCTCCCTGCTTATGCACTTGGGAAGCAGCAGAGGCTGTCCCAAGTGCTTGGTCCCCTGAACCAATGTGGGAGACTCAGAAGAGCCTCCTGGTTCCTGGCTTTGGCCTGGCCCAGCCAGGTTGTTGCAGCCATTTGTAGAGTGAACCAGCAGGTGGAAGATCTCTCTTTCTCTCACTCTGTCTCTCCTCTCTGTGTGTGCCTCTGATTTTCACATAAATAAATATCTTAAAAAAGAAGCAGAAGCACACAATCACACTGGAGATACCTAGCAGGGCACTGAATGCCAAGTACTTCCCAAGACCGATGGAAGATTAGGCTCTGAGGGCACTGATGCATCTCGCTTGAGGAATAATGTGGGGAGGGTATCATGACTTCAGTGTCCGTGGCATTGATGTTGGATGACCCTGGAGGAAACAAAGTACAATATTGATTTCTGTCATGTTGTGTACAAATTCAGTGACTGCTTTGTTTCAGTCTATGGATGCTCCTTAATTTAGTCCCAATTAACAGGTACTGAGAATTCAATATGTAGTTGTGTGTGTAACACGTTGTTGCCTTGTGATTTCTGCCTAATCACTCTGAATTGGCCTTCACCATCTATAAAAACGGGCTTCACACCCATTTGGAATCTAGAGTTGATATTATGTTAGTCATGGTACATAGCATTTGTGCACAGTTGGATCCAAATACCCTCATCTTTGGCAATCAAGGTCTTCCATAATGTTCCCTCTCAGGACATGGCTGGTTAACAGGAGTGCAGCTAAGGCCTGTAGTTGAACTGGTTCCAGGTACTGTTTGTGCTTCCACACACACTTATGTCTCAGCTGAAGCTATTTGCTTCAAAGCATGCAGACAGCCTGTTGGAATTAGCACAACTGGAGAACAGGAGGACTCAAGCTATTGCTTTTGTATTCCTCCCTTTTCTCCCTTTTGAGTTGGCCATTAAGGTGTTTTTTTTTTTTTTTTTTTTTTTACATTTTAGGCTTTTATTTAGTGTGAAAGATGCATAGGAGAGAGAGATAAATCTGGGTTC
The DNA here is from genome assembly GCF_051225735.1 of Oryctolagus cuniculus. Classification (NCBI taxonomy): domain Eukaryota; kingdom Metazoa; phylum Chordata; class Mammalia; order Lagomorpha; family Leporidae; genus Oryctolagus; species Oryctolagus cuniculus. The sequence continues at coordinate 83,413,174 of NC_142880.1, forward strand.
ATACTGAGCATGGGAACCAGCCACGTAGAGGAGCATCTAGGCCACGCACCCTGGAGGTTCAGGGCTACAGCCAGCCAGCTCCTGGCAAGAGGCCAAGGAAAGGAAGAGAGGGGCGGCCACCATGTCCGAGGCTTTTAACCCACTTCCAAAGGGGAGTGGTTAATTAATCTGGCTGGTGAGCACCCAGTTGTGGCTCAGTAGGGGCATGAGGTCACACAGGGGCATGGTGAAGGTGGCCATTAAGTTATATTTTATCAGTCTTCACTGGTCAAGTGTTGCTTTATCTGTCTGCTGGTTGTTAAAATGCTGACAGGTTTACTAACATATGCTGAGACAATTTGTGTCTCTTTATTGCAAGTATTTTATTTTCAAAAGACATTAATGAAGATATTTTGTGACTGCAGATTTCAGTGTGTGTGTGTGGAGGGGGGAGAACTAATAGCAGTTATTAGCATTAACAGCTCATGATAAAGTGAACAAGTTTAAAACTGATGACCTTGGTAGAAATTTCAGATACACTGGGGATTGCCAGCAATGCTCCTTTGTGATAAGTTATTGTGTTAACATCCTGGCCTTTGCTTCCTTGTGAGATACTAGTGTAATTAAAGTGATAACATTGGAATATGTAGTAAGTTCAAACAGTGTGGAAGGGTGTAGTCGAAATAAATCCCTTACTCTCCTTGAGTGCTCTTCTAAGGCAACTCTGTGTATGCACAGATTTTTCTTCTATCTTTCCAGAAATTATCCTTGACCACAAATATTCATGTATAGTTACCTTGGTATTTATGTGTCACATTATCTATAAACAATAGATCTATTTATCTTATCCATATTTATTATTTTTCTATACATGAGATAATAATGTTCTCAGTTGTCTTAAAACTTGTTTTTTTTTTTTCCCCACTTAACAGCACCTCCTTAATAGATTTTTCTGTTCTTGTTGTTATGGGGTGGTCTGTAAGTATATTCTTAGTCATTGCAAAGATCTAGGTGGGGAAGGAGCGAGAGGCGTGACCACACCCACAGGCTTCTGGACAGGTGCTCTCTCCTTACTTCCTGGTAAACTGGGCTCAGTCGTGATTACAGATCGAATCCAGCTCTCACCACGTAATAGCTGCTTGGGGAAGTGACATCATCTCTTGTGTTTCAGTTTATTTTGATTGTATAATGGGAATATTATTTGTAGCTATCTCTTAGGTTGTGAGGATTAATTGATGTGGTAAAGTGGTTTTCCATAACGACAGCTCAGTAAGTGTCAGGTATTGTTGTTCTTCAGTCTGAGGTGAGATTTAGCTGTATATTCAGTTTCTGAGACCTAAAACGGGGAATTCAATGTGTTTTCAATGTCATTGTTATTTATTTTCATCTACTTGAAAGGCAGAGTGAGAGGAAGGGTACAGAGAGGGAAGGTGGAGGGGGGGGAGAGAGAGAGAGATCTTCAATTCACTATTCACTGGTTCACACCTGCCCACCCCCCCAGTGCCCATAACACCTGGGACTGGGCCAGGCTGAAGCCAGGAGCCTAAAATTCCTTCTGGATCTCCCACGCAGGTAGCAGAGGACCAAGCATTCGCCCCATCTACTGCTTCTCAGGATACATTAGCAGGAAGCCGGATCAGAAGTGGAAGTGTCAGGCCTGAAAATGGAACTCTGTAGGCGTCCCAAGTGGTGAAATAACCTGCTATGCCACCATGCCTGCCTGATATGGGGCTTTAGAGCACATACCTTCATGGGCCACTCACACCATGAGCCACTAGCACCATGGGCCACTAGCACTTGGCCTAGCTTGAAGACACTGGTTGGGACACCCACGTGCCACACTGAGGTTCCTGAGTCAGATCATGGACTGTGGCTCCTCATTCCAACTTCCTGCTGTTGCAGACCCGGGGAGGTGGTGGTGGTGGCTCAAGAATTGGGATCCTGCCACTCACACAGGAGAACTGGTTTGAGTTCCTGACTCCTGGCTTTGTCCCACCCTGACTATTGGGGGAATTTGGGAGAGAACCAGTGGATGGGAATTCTATTTCTCTTTGCTTCTGTGGTATAAAAGTTGTACATATTTTTTTTTTACTTTAAAAAATACATACTTCATTTTGCTTATTCAGAAAGAAGAGAAATCAAACAAGATCTTTGGAAAAATAAAAACCAAAAGATATACTTTTTTTTGTGAAGTAAAGTTAAAGATGCTTAGATTCATGAACCTGGTTAGTGGAAACTTAAGAGATATTATTTTTGTGATTATTTCTTTTTTTAAAAATAAATATTTATTTGAAGTCAGAATTATAGATAAAGGAGGAGGAGGAGGAGGAAGAGGAGAAAGGAGAGAGGGAGAAAGGAAAGAGGGAGAGGGGGAGAGGGAGAGTAAGAGGAAGAGAGAGAGAGAGAGAGAGAGAGAGAGATTTGCCATCAGCTAATTTACTTCCCAGATAGCCACAATGGCTAGGGATGAGCCAGGCTGAAGCCAGGACCCAGGACCTTCATTTGGGTCTTCCACATGGGTGGCAGGGCCCAAGCACTTGTGCTATCCTCTGCTGCTTTCCTAAGCACATTAGCAGGGAGCTGGATTGGAAGTGGAGCAGCCAGGACTTGAACTGGAGCCCATATGAAATGCCAGTGTTGCAAGTGGCAGCTTTACCTGCTATGCTGGCCCCAGATCTGTGATTATTTTCAACACTGTGAAGTTTGTTAGACAAACAACTATACACAGGGAAATAGATTGTCCCTCTGGAGAGAGGTAATAAAGAAATTGACTATGCAATGGAGTAACTGTGAGTATAACAACAACCAGGAAAGTCTGAGAACTCAGGGCTCCTTTGGGCATTTTAGGGCATGCTTTCACACACACACACACATGCACACGCACACGCACACGCACACACACACTTGTACCTCCAGATCTTTTCCACCCTGCTGTGTACTGCTGGCCCTGTGTATATGGTGCAGGCTGCCTTGCATCTGGGCCAGTGGCTGGCACCGGTAGGAGGTTGGATGGGGAGAGAAGACAGAGGACCAGATGTTCACTGTGCTGGCTCCCTCCCGGCCTGCATTTATCTGGTGATTGCATGCGATTGGTGTGCTATTGTTCTCTGTGACAGATCTTGTTTATTTCCTCAGGGTCCTTCTGTGATTACTCTGTTCATTGATTCATTTGCTGTTTGCCACCTCATTACATCTTTCTTTTGGAATTCCCAAGAAAGTAGGGATCATATCTATGTTGTTCACCCCCATGTCTCCAGGCTAGCACAGTTCTGGCTTGACTCATAATAGATGTTCAATGAGTAATTGATGCATAAATGCAGGAAAACACAAACTCCTTATTAGGGTAGTATAGCCAATGATTTTTACCAATACTTTTCACCCTTAATTTCTTTGGCATCACTGACTACCTTTGGTATCCCCAACTTTTATAAATTCTCAGAGGGTAAATGCTTTATACTAAAATACAAAATAAATGAAAAACCCCTCTCTAGTACTTAGGGCCCTAGATTAATAAAGTGCACACAGTAAACATTCGAACCACACTTATTGGTGGGTAGAGTAATAGCACATATTGTTTCATTAAAATTATTAATTCAACAAATATTTATTGATCCTCAACTATGAGCCATGCTTTGTTTTAGGTTCCCTGGAAAACCAGTGAATGAAAGGTTTCTGTCTCATGAAACTGACATCTAGAGGCAGCTTTGTGGCATAGTGGGTTAGGCCACTGCCTGTGATACTCACATCCCGTATGAGGGCTCGTTCAAATCCTGGCTGCTCCATTCCCGATCCAGCTCCCTGCTGATGTGCCTGGGAAAGCAGTGGAAGATGGTCCAAGTGCTTGGGCCAATGCCAACCATATAGGAGACCCAGGTGGAACGCCAGGCTCCTGGCTTCAGCCTGGTGTAGCCCTGGTTGTCGTGGCCATTTTTGGAGTGACTCACAGGTTAGGACATCTCTCTCTCTCTCTGTCTCTCCTTCTCTCTGTAGCTCTACCTTTCAAACAAACAAATATTTTTATTAAATTGACATTCAAGCAAATGACACAGGAAAACATGCATATCAGTTAATTATGTGTGCCATAAAAATAAAACCAGAATAAACGAAGAGTATACATTGGATCAGGTGGGCCACGAAAGCCTCTGCAAGGAGGCAGCATTAAAGTGATGGCAGAGTGAGGGGTATGGGGAGTGCTGCGAATATCTAGGGCAAGCACGTGCCATGCGAGGTGAGTGACCAAGGTTGACGTCATCAGTTCCTGACGGTGCTTCTCTTAAATGTCTCTTATATTCACTTGCTCTTTTCTGGGCTCTTCATTATGCTTTTTCTATGTCTTCAGCAATTCATATCTCAATTGCTACACAGAGGCTATGGGGAAGGTCATTCTAGTTTCTTATTTTGTTTTCTGGTGCTGCAAAAAACAAACTTGTATGCTTAAAAATTAAAAAAAAAAGTACACAAAACTATGAAAGTGTGACAGAGAGAGGGAAAGACAAAGAGAAAGAGAAATCTTCCAGCCATCAGTTCAGTCCCCAAATAGCCCTAATAGTCAGGTCTGGGCCAGGCTGAAACCAGGAACCCAGAACTCAGTCTGGGTCTTCCATGTGGTTGGCAGGGATCCAAGCACTTCAACCCTCATCTGCTGCTTTCAGGGTACACATTAGCAGGAAGCTGGAATCAGAAGTGGAGAGGATACTGAGATGCAGGCACTCTGATACGGGTGCAGATGTGCCACGCGGCATCTTTACCACTGTGCCAAACATCTCTGCCCCGCATTCCTCCCCTTGTTTTCAAACATGGCAATCTTCTGGTCATTGCAGACAGCTACTGTAGGATTCTTGCCAGCATTTTGTTCTGCAGGATGAATTTCCCAGTTCATCTATGAGATGCTTCTTTGTTTGTTATCTGCACACTTTATGAAAATCCTTTAAGAATTTGATGCATAGAACTTGACATGTTCCAGATATGCTCAAACAAGACTCACGAATGAAAAAACTGAATACTCCCATGATCTCAACAGTGTAGTTCCTTAATCTGAACCCTAGACTTTTTTTTATTTAATAAATGTGAATTTACAAAGTGCAGCTTTTGTATTATTGTGGCTTCCCCTCCCCCAACCTCCCTCCCTCCCGCGGCCCTCCCCTCTCCCACTCCCTCTCCCATCCCACCCTTCATCGAGTTTCATTTTCAATTACCTTCATATACAGAAGATCAACTTAGTATATACTAAGCAAGGATTTCAACAGGCTGCCCTCACACAACCGCACAAGGTATAGGGTATTGTTTGACTAGTAGTGTTGTCTCTAAGTTTCATAGTAAAACGCATTAAGGACAGAGATCCTACGTGGGGAGCATGAACCCAGTGACTCCCGTTGTTGATTTAACAATTGGCACTCTTATTTACGATATCAGCAATCACCCGAGGCTCTTACCATGAGCTATCTAGGCTATGGAAGCCCCTTGAGTTCACTGACTCTGAACTTGTTTAATCAAGGCCGTATCACAGTGGAGGTTCCTGCCTCCCTTCAGAGAAAGGCGCCTCTCTCCTTGATGGCCCGTTCCTTCCGCTGGGGTCTTGTTCACCAGGATCTTTCATTTAGGTTGTTTTTGCCATCGTGTCTTGGCTTTCCATGCCTGTGAGACTCTCATGGGCCTTTTAGCCAGATCCGAATGCCCCAAGGTGAACCCTAGACTTTTAATCAATAAAGCCACAAGTTTTAGCATTTTGTTTGGCTTCTGATTCCTGTTACTAATTCATAAGTAGTTTGTGAACAGATAAGGTACAACCCTGTTCCCAAGTGAGACAGAGATGAGTTAAATTGTACTATCTATGTGTCTTATTGTAAGTTATATTTACCCTTTCAGAATCAAAACTTTCTTAATTATAAAATCATATGCATGATTTATTTCTCACATGGTTATTATAATAACTAAGGTTATTCATAAAATAGAAGGTACCTCCTTTCTACTTATATCATGATCTGCTCTTTAAGATTCAGCTCTCTAGTCAATTAGTTTTTGTGGCCGGTGCCATGGCTCACTTGGCTAATCCTCCACCTGTGGTGCCGGCACCCCTGGTTCTAGTCCCGGTTGCCCCTCTTTCAGTCCAGCTCTCTGCTGTGGCCTGGGAGGGCAGTGGAGGATGGCCCAGGTGCTTGGGTCCTGCACCTGCATGGGAGACCAGGAGAAGTACCTGGTTCCTGGCTTTGGATTGGCGCAGCAAGTCGGCCGTGGCGGCCATTTGGGGGGTGAACCAACAGAAGGAAGACCTTTCTCTCTGTCTCTCTCTCTCACTGTTTAAATCTGCCTGTCAAAAAAAATTAGTTTTTGTACCCAAAGAAGAAAGCTAAAAGTCCTCACCCCATGGGGTTATGTATTTATCCCCCAGTTGCCCTAGAGAAGCTAAACCCTGGGCATAGTAGGCCCTCAGTAAATTAATATTTACTGAACGACTTCACAGGAATCTTATATCTGGTAGGAAGAGCGAGTCACTTTTGGTTTGGCTGGTGACACCAATGGGTTGATCATTTCTTAGTTTGTGTATCTGTAGAGTTGGCTTTGTCTGTTTCTCTTTGTCACAATTACAAAGAGCTGGCAGGATGATATGCTAGGTGTGATTAGTAAGTTATAAATAAAAGGGTTACTGTTTGCAGGGTGGTTCATTCAGCCTGGCTGCTTTCAGAGTCATTTAATGCCTTGAATGGCTAATTTGTTAAATGACACATAAGGAAGTTAAAAGAATTAATGTTCCTCTCTAAAGAATAATCTCTCTCCCTCTCCTTTTTCCCCTCCGCCTCCCTCTCTCTCTCCCTTCTCTCTCTCTCTTTCTCCTATTTTTTTCTGAAAACTCATTCAGAGCTTTGGGTTATTTATGAGAGAAGTAATAAAATATGACCAGATCTTCATTTTCTCCTTTAGAACAGTAAGACCTGAGGAAGTAACTTAATATTCAGTGTGGAAACTGGCACACCTAGAGGAATTTCTATAGAGAATAAAAGCTTGCCAAACTGAGTGTAGGAAATCACAGCTGATATGTTCAGTGTTGGAAGTGTTTCTGAATTTGCATAGAACCTTGTCAGATATGTGTCAGCTGAACCTCTGGCACTGTCTATAATCAAGATCATAAATGTGGCTGCCAATGTGAGTTACTTGGTTGCTTGGAAGACTTCCAGCTTGATGTAACATCAGGTGCAGAGTTCCTCCCGTCAGAATGAGGGGTTCTTGTGCTTGCGTGTCTGTTCTCACCCCCCTGGGTGTGCAGTATCTGTGCTGGGTCCTGCAAGACTGCTCAGTTCACGAAGTACCCGAGGTGGAGGCACCTGTGGTTACCACGTGCTTCTCAGGCATCTCTAGCCTGTTAACTACGAGGAAAAGTATGAGTCAAATTAACATGCTAACTTCACCAAAGCACTCAAACCATTCAGCATAGAGCAACTCATTTACTTGAAGAAAATTGGGCAATCCAAAGAAAAAACTTTCAGCGAATACAATATGAAGTCTACATTACTCACCAGGAATAGCAGCCTTAGGACTACACATGGATGACAATTGCCCAAGGTTAAAAAAGGGAGTTGTTGCAAATCACAACTGATGTGGTATATTTACCAATGCATGTGTTCAATGAGTCCAGCAGACACTGTTCACATGGTCTGCCATTTCTGTGTTTTGCCTGGCTGCATTGAAAATTTCATTCCTGAATTCACAAAGAAATGTGAGGCTTCACTGTCAAATGGAGTTTTCACTAGGGAAGTGCATTGTTCATTTGTCTGTTCTTGTCATCCTTAGTCTAGTTCTGGCTTAGGTAATAGATGAAGTTTAAAGGATGGTGGTCCTGGACCCAGAGGTCCTCAGGGAACATTCTGGCTTCTCAAACTGGATACATGGTCTAATGACTGAGGATTGCATTGCTATTTGGTTTTCCTGGAATAAAAAGAAACACTGGGTGGAAATTCCTGGCTTGCAGAGGCCAAGGGTGCTGGCTGTTTTCAAATTTTCAATGCCTGTGTGCCAATTACATCAAGATACGCTAGTGGGCATTTGAGCAATGTCTCCCCACTGGGAGCTTTGCCATCCTTGTGTTCCATTTTTTCTTCCTTTTCTGGGCCAGGCTGCGTGGATGAAAAGAGTGCAGGGTAGCAGTTGCCAGCTCACCTTGGCTTCATCCACAGCTGAGGTCCTGGCATCCCAGCTACATCCCTCTGACTGTTCCGACTCCTTTTTGCCTTCATTTTGCCAACTGTTTTTGAGTAACTATTCCAAAGTGAACCCCACCTTACAGACCTGGAATGAATTTGTCATTTTAGGTGTACTAAGTGCTGGAGGGAGGAAAAACAGTGTAAAGGGAGTTGAGGAGAAGAATTGCTAAAGGGCAGGTGAGAGGAGGTTATTCGTCCAGACAGCGAGGTTGGTGGTTCAGATCATGGCACTGATGTGCACAGACATAGCTGCCTTCGGGACAGGCCTCATATTGTAGTCAAACACCATTTCCTTCAAACCTGGTGGCAACACTTGACTCATTCTAAATGATAGGCATCCCTGATTTTTATGCCCGTGGAGACTTTCTCCAACGTGCTGCGAGAAGGCCAGATGGCCTTGTCATTGCTAATCAGTGGATCACAGAGCTCTGAAGAACATTCTGAGGACTCTGGCTCTGCATAATTAACACAAGCACTGAGTCAGAGGCAAGAATTAAGCAATCAACTCCTTTCTCTAATTCTTAGCCCTTTTGGAAGCGCGCCCATGATTAACTTTGTCTGAAAAGTCTCAAAACAGAAAAAAAAAAAAGCATCACTTGGGTTAAGTAAGAGATTGTAGGAAAACTCCCATATGAACCTGAAAAGAGAACTTGGATGCCCAATCAGAGCAAGGTGAATGAAACCAGCTAGAATAACATCCCTAGTGCATTGTTTTTGTAGGAGCGATGTTTATTTTATTGATGGAGGTTTTTTAAGATTTTAAGAGTTGGAGGGAATCTAGTGGCTTCTATGTGAGTTGTAATATTTTATATACTATTCAAATAAAATAAAATTAGTAGCCAAGTGGACCCTTTGAATTATGTAGTGTTTTTGTGAACTAGAGTATATTATATAGAAATTTAACCTTTGCTTTAGTCTTTTTGTGTCTATTATTTCTATATACTTAGCATCTAGTAGAATTATGGACACATAGTGAATAGTTAAAAATATTTGCTTTGGGGCTGGTGGTGTGGTGTAGTGGGTTGGGCCACTGCCTGTAATGCCAGCATCCCATGTGGGCACTGGTTTGATTTCCGGCTGTTCCACTTCTGATCCGGCTCCCTGCAAATGCTCCTGGGAAAGCAGCAGTACGTGGCTCAAGTGTTTGGGCGCCTGCACCCTTGTGGGAGACCTGCATGAAAACTCCTGACTCCTGGCTTTGACATGGCCCAGCTCTGGTTGTTGTGGCCATTTGGGGAGTGAATCAGCTGACGGAAGATCTCTGTCTCTCTTTCTCTTTCTCTCTGTAGCTATACCTTTAAAGTAAATAAATAAATCTTTAAAAAAAAGAGCTGGGAAATATGAACAGCACATTTGGAATATGACTCTATGGTAGAATCGCTGCTTGTATGGTTATTGCATGGTAAGCTATGGAGCTGTTTATTAGTTTGTTGCTAAACTAATGGTTGTTGATCTCTTGATGTGGGCCTGGGTATTGGTCAGGGGGATAAAGAAGTAGATAACACAGACAAAAATTCCTCTCCTCTGGTGGTTGAGTCTATTTTTTTAATGTGTATGACCCTTTGAATTTGTGAAGAGTATTGATATTGCTAAAGCATTTCTTCCAATATATTTCTTCAGTGCTTCTAGTATGGTAGCAAGATGACAGCTAAATAAAGCAAAAAAATACCAGAAGCGTTTTGAACTCACAACCCAAGCTGGTGCATTTCCTTCATCTTGTCTCTTGATCTGCTCCCATGCGGCTTCAATTCCAGAGCAATTTTGAAAAGGGAACTGCTTTTTATTTTTTAAAAATTTAAAAAGATTTTATTTATTTATTTGAGAGGCAGAATTACAGAGAGAGAGAGGGAGAGACAGAGAGAAAGATCTTTCATCTGCTGGCTCACTCCCCTAATGGCCACAACGGCTGCAGCTAGGGGCATCTGAGGCCAGGAGCCAGGAGCCAGGAGCTTCTTCCGGGTCTTCCATGTGGGCCATCTTGTACTGCTTTCCCAGGCCGTAGCAGAGAGCTGGAGCAGATGGAACACGAACCTGCGCCCAAAGGGGATGCCGGTGTTGCAGGAGGAGGCTTAGCCCACTACACCACCCCGCCGGCCCGGGACCTGCTTCTACACCTATGCCAGTGTCCTTTGCAGGCAGTGAGGCCAATGGGTGGAGAACAGCAAGACAATGTAAATCTATTGCCTCTGATATTTCACCTCTCCTGGCTTGGAAAGGGCCAACCGGCAAGAAAATACAGTGGATATTTGTGATGTCCAAAGTGCTCCCACATGTGTGCACTCGAGCTTGCCTTGTTACATGACAATTCTTTCCTTTGGTGTGCACCCTTTGTCTATTGTACAACTTTTTGCCAAAAATTCTCTTCCAAGGCTTTTTCTTGAAGTAGTGCAAGCTCTCAGCTGGTGCTATCCAACATGGTAGCCACTAGCCACATGCACTGGACACTTGGACTGTGTGTAGTGGGACTGAAGATTTAAATTTTGTTTAGAATTAATTTAAATCTGGATTGAAAGCTAAACATTCAGTTTTGGAAATCTTTTAAGGTTGTATGGAACAACCTGAAACTTTCTTGTTTTTAACTCTTTAACTTTGTGAAACCTAGATACAGATTTTTTCCAATGAAAGTTTAGTGTCCAAAGTGAGAAGTACTATAAGTATAAAATATTGGATTTCCAAACAGAATGAAAATGTAAAATATTTCATAAATAATTTAAAATATCAATTACATGTTGAAATGGGGCTACTTCAGATATATTGGATTAAATAATATTGGATTAGATAGAATGTGGTATTAAAATAGATTTTTTTTTTTTTTTACTTCTTGAATAAATCTAGGACCTGGCATTTGGTCTAACGTTCAATTAAGCTGTGAGCTGCGACACCAGCATCCCATATCAGAGGGCCTGAGCTTGAGTCCCAGGTCTGCTTTCAACTCTAGCTTCCTGCTAATGTGCACACTAAAAGGCAGCAGGCGATGGTTCAAGTGGCTGGGTCCCTGCCGCCCACGTAGGAGACTTGAATTGAGTTTTCAGCTCCCACCTTTGGTCCTGGGGCTGTTGCAGGCATTTGGGGAATGAACCAGGGGATGGGAGCGCTCTGTCAATTTCTTTTTTTTCTCCTCTCGAATGAATAAATAAATCTTCTAAACAGTTTGTAACTAGCTTATGACTTCCATGAAATTTCTGTTAGACAGTGTTGCTCCGGAGTGTGATTCCTCCTATTTTTTTTCCTGATTATGAAGTAGGTACTCTAGGATGTAAGTGCCTACCCCAGAGCAGCTGGCAGTGGTCTGTGCAGACTTAGCTTCCACGGAGAGCAGAACTCTGCTTTATTAAACTCCCAGGAAGTCCTTCCTCACCTTACCAGTCAAAAGCATTCTGCCTGCTTTTTCTACTTCCTCTCCATCCTTTCCTTGTCCTCCTCCTCCTTCTTCTGCTCCTCCTACGTCTAATGACCTGCAAAATTTCTCTTGTGCTTAGTAGTTAAAGACCTGTTAACACTGCAAGTCTGGATGAACAAGAGCATGGTGGTACAAATGCTACACATTAGCAAATGAAAGGCAGGAGGTTTTGTCTGGCAGAAATGAGTGTTTTGAATTGGGCAAATTAGTTGTGGAGTGCTTTCAAGGATGGGGTCAAGTATCAGCAGGCAGCTACAAATGGAAGTCTGCAGCTGTGCTGTCAGATGTGGTAGCCAGTACCTATAGTATTTAAACTGTGTAGTACCTATATAATTGGGTAGTACCTATAGTATTTAAACCGTGTAGTACCTATATAATTGGGTAGTACCTATAGTATTTAAACCGTGTAGTACCTATATGATTGGGCAGTACCTATAGTATTTAAACCGTGTAGTACCTATATAATTGGGTAGTACCTATAGTATTTAAGCCGTGTAGTACCTACATAATTGGGTAGTACCTATAGTATTTAAGCCGTGTAGTACCTATACAATTGGGTAGTACCTATAGTATTTAAACCGTGTAGTACCTATATAATTGGGTAGTACCTATAGTATTTAAACCGTGTAGTACCTATATAATTGGGTAGTACCTATAGTATTTAAACCGTGTAGTACCTATATAATTGGGTAGTACCTGTAGTATTTAAACTGTGGGTTGGGAGGGGCAGCTCATTGTAACACAGCGGTTTAAACTACTGTTTAGGATGCCTGCATCCCATACTGAGTTCCTGGGATAGAGTCTGCCTCTGCTTCACATCTAGTTTCCTGCTCATGTGAGTCTGGGAAGCAACAGATGATGGTCAAGTCCTTGGGTTCCTGCCGTCCATGTTAGAGATCTGGATGGAATTCCTGGCTCTGGCTGCAGCCTGGCACAGCTTTGGACATTGCAAACATTTAGGAAGTGAACCAGAAGATAGAAGATTGACTGATCCCCCCCCCGCCCAGTTACTCTGTCTTTCAAATAACAAATCTTTTAAAAACTAAACTTAACTATGTGCTCTATGTGCTTAACAGTCACATGGTTCTAGCGGTTACTGTATTGGATAGTACATTCTAGAACATTTCCATCATTACAGGAAACTCCATTAGATGGTGCCAGTCCCAGAGTTGGAGCTGGCTGTGGTTGGAAGATTTGGGGATCACTGATGAAGAGATGATGGATGAAACTGGCAACCAGATAAAGTCATGGAGGGGGAGACAGGGTCATGAGGGAAGAGACAGGTTCTGACCTAGGAAGACTCCCATTTTAACAGAACGAGCAGCATCCTGTGAAAAAGACCATCTTACTTTACTCCTATTGTTTTGCACAAAATGGAAAGAACTGGTTGTGCAGATAATGCAACTCTATCTATAATGGCTGTTGAATAACAGAGGATAATGTATTCAATCCACAGTTTGATGAAACACACATTGTATTACAAATTATAATTTTTTTTACACCAAAACAAAATGTTAAACCATGGCCTTGGATCATTTCTGCAAGGGAATGAGTGACATGTTGGGGGATTTTTTTTCTTTAATCACTTTAAGTGACTTCAGGCTTAGAGCTCAGATACTTAACTTGTTCAGTAGAATTTCTTTCAAATACAATTTGCCTCAAGCTTTTGGCAAGTGTAGAATGACAGTCAATTTATGACTGAATTCTGAAACAAGTGCCTGAGGCTCAGGTATTCTGTTCTTTTCATTATTCTTCATGTGAGTGGGGAGAACCACTGACTTTTGTGGAGTTTCAGAGCCTAGCTTGACCCCTATCCAGACAGAGCTACCCTACCTCACTGCAGAATGGGAACTGTGGGGGGACTTTAGAATGGCTGAATGTATTACTGGTGTTTTCCTTACTTGTTTATGCCCATGAATTCATGAATTGGCTCAAAGATTTGGATAAGTATTTGATTGAAAGTGGAATTACACTTAACATGAAACACATAGTTTGAGAGTGAAAATTATCAACATATATCTCTGAAACAGTGGCTAGTTTTGACCACTGAGAAATGTCTCTTGAGAGTTTCTTGACTTTGTGCTCCTCACAAATATCTCATTTTTAGGAGAGGATTATATTATGAGCCAACAGAACAAATGGGGCTTAAAGGGAGCCTTAAGGGGAATTACTCATTGTGGATATTTGTATGTCTAATTTAGCAGTTAGCAAGTGCCTACCTCCTTTTCATTTGTTATAGTTGACACTGAGTTACTCTTTCTGAGATGTTAATAAGGGTTTAGTCTGCTATTTCAGGCTATTCTTACTCAGAAACAGCTAGAACATGTTACAAATAAAAGAAGTTACTGGGACTGGCATTGCTGTACAGCAGGTTAAACTGCTGACTATGATATATCCCATGTGAACACGGTTTGAGTCCTGGCTGCTCCACTCCTGATTCAGATCCCCACTAATGCACCTGGGAAAGCAGCAGCGGATTATCCAAGCGTCTGGTCCCCAGCACCCACGTGGGAGGCCCAAATGGAGTTTCAGGCTCCTGGCTTTGGTCTGGCCCAGTGCTAGCCATTGTCAACATTTGGAGGGTGAACCAGAGGATGGAAGATTTCTATCTCTTTTTATTTCTCCCTCTTTCCTGTAACTCTGCCTTACAAATAAATAATTTTTTTTTCCAGAAAAGGCAGTTGCTTCTCTCTTGAACTTTGACTTACTGTTGCCTCTTGTATCCTCCTCTTACTGTGTTTCCAGTGCAATAGCACATTCTCATCTTCTCAAAGGAGTCGCCAAGAATCTTGTCCACACTCCTGTTTGGTACTTCAGATGCGGAGTTTGACTTCTTTGCTAGATTTAAAGTCTCTGATGGGCTATGATAGCTCCTTAATCATCTATGTGTTTTAGTTATGTGGCCAGTAGTAGGCTCTAATAATGTATTCATTTTTGGCCTCATTCCACAAAATATTTGTGTCTGCTAATAGGTATTTGTTGAGTTGTGTAGATAGATTTCTACTTATTGGTTGAACAAAACATGCATATGGTTGTATTCATTTGCTGGGGCTGCCATAACAAAGTGCTACAGATGGGGGCCTTAACCCAAAGAAATTTGTTTTCCCACAGAGGCTGAAAGTCCAAAATCAAGGTTTCAGCAGGAGTGGCTTTTTCCTGCATAGCTGGTGGATGCCCACCTTGCTGCTGTGTCCTCACATGGTTTTCCTTTGTGTGTGCATGCACCTGGTGTTTCTCTGGGTATCTAAACCACCTCTTCTTGTAAGGACACCAATCAGATTGGATGGGATCAGTCTAATACCTTTATTTTAATGTAGTCCCATCTTTCTCTTTCCAAATGCAGCTACATTCTGAGCTACCAGGGGTTAGGAATTCAGCAAATAAGTCTTTAGAGGACCCAATTCAGCCAATGTCACAATATTACCCAGATATTATAATAACTTGTTAAAAACAAAGTGAAAGTAAGTATGCTAGAGTATGTTCCTGAACTATGTCATTTAGTGTTAGGATTTTATCTGAAGAAAAATTATGCTCATCCTCATTTTATAACTCAGAGAATCAAATGGTCTGGTTCAGAGACCAAGATATAGATAATATTTTATTAAAAGATTGAGGAGATTGTGTATCAGAAGTAATGTAATGTGTGGTTAGCAAGGAACGGGACCTGCCTCTCAGAACAGGCTCTCAAGCCTTCTGAAAATGAGCGACGGCTTCCTGGGAACCTTCCCCATTGATTAGTGAGAGGCTTTAGGGAAGATGCACTGACTGGGAGGGGCCTGTGAACTTCAAGTGCAGAGCATCCATTATGGATGCTTATATAGGTTGAACGTGTCCCAAAAGTTCCTGTATTGAAAACTCGATCCCCAGCGCAACAGAGCTGAGAGTGGGGACCTTTAGGGGGTGATTAGGTCACAAGGGCTCTGCCCTCTCTAATGTACTAATGCCCTTATCTCAGGAGGAGGATAGTTATCCTGGGAGAGGTTTCCTGGTACAAGATGTGTTTAGCTCCTTTCCCTCTCGCTCATGCCTGTTCTCTCCCCCTTCTGCCTTTCATACAGCAAGAAGCCCCCTGCCAGAGGTAGGTCCCTCAGCCTTGGACTTCTCAGCCTCCAGAGCTGTAAACAATAAGTTTGCTTTCTTTATAAATTACCTACTCTCAAGTATTCTGTTCTAGCAGCACAAAGTGAACAAGGGTTGTACATGAAACTATTTCTTGAACTTGGCTTTCTCCTATGAAATAAAGGGTTTGTGTAATTTGGAGAGCAGTTATCCCATCTATTTTGAGAATGAAAATGGAAAATCAGAGAAACTTGCTTGTAGGTAATGCTTCTTCCTTGATTTGATCATTAGCCAGTAATATTCATAAATTATGTGTGTGTGTTGATATTTGTTGCCAACATTTAATCAAAATGACAGTCTAAATGGGGTTGCTAGTCCAGTATTTATTCAAGGAAAATACTGTTATTTTTATTTATTTGTAAAGCTACTACTTTAAATGAAGGTTTTTCAGTTTTGAGGTGGGTTTGTGGTCCATTTGGCTAACATGAACTTAGATTGTTCGACTTCGCAGGAGTTTGTGATAGACTGGTTATTTCTTCCACCACTCGCTGAATCCTTGTTCTTCCATACCCTTTCCATAAGACAGTCTGCTACCTCACAGTAATAACAGATAATAGATAATATGGCCATCTTCTACTGCTTTCCCAGGCCACAGCAGAGAGCTGGATCGGAAGTGGAGCAGCCAGGATACGAACTGGTGCCCATATGGGATGCTGGCACTGCGGGTGCCACAGCGCCAGCCCCAAGACCACATGCTTTTTAGTAAATCTGATTGTACCATGGTAAGATGTTTGTATATATGTTGCTTGTAAGTTTATTTCTATCAATTGGGTAAACAAGTGACAGTTTATCATTGGTCTAATTTTTCTCAAAAAACAGTCATCTGTTGCCATTGATTCTAATTTTCTCGGGCATGGCTTTTTCCCCCCTTTCTCTGTTGTGATCCAATGCTGCTTTGCTGTCACTACAAACACTGGGTGCTGCAATCACTTGATGTCATCATAATGAAGTGAGCGATGCAGGGGAGGGCTGTATGCGGAGTTCAGAGTGGTGATCAGACAGACTCCTGGTGATGTTTAAATCTGACTCAGCAAGCTATCCAGAGAAGACATACGCCTATCTGTCAGGGACTTTGAGACTTGAGGGGACATCACTGGTGACTGGGGGCTTTCCATGACTCAGTAGGGAGATGTGGTGCCATTTGGAAGTCTGAGAAGATTCCTGGCGGATGATCTGGCGGGTTCCTCTGTGGCTGATTCACCAATGAGCAATGTTCCCCGAGAACTGAAGTCAGGCAGGCGCTGCAGCAGCCAGCTGGGCTGCGTCTCTGTGGTCCCAAGGCCCAGTTTTGTACTCACGCTCTCCATATCAGAACACTGCTTTAAAAATCCACTCCCGAGATTTTAAAACATCTGAAGCAGAAACTAATTTTCTTCACCTTGACAGGTTCCTCACGACCACAGTAGCTTAGTCTTGGGAGGCATCTGTCTGGAGGCGTAAGTCGGGCAGAGCGGGCGAGGGGATGGCGCTTTCAGAACAGTGGGCTTGGAGATCGGGACCACGCTGCTGGGCTTGGCCTGCCTACGACCCCTAGCGTGTGCTTGGTCATAGTTCCCTGAGGACTGGCATGTGTCATCTGGGGCACCTGTGGCAGCAGCCAGCCGGAGAAGTGCCCCTGTTTGCACTCCATGGGGAAGGCAGCCCTGAGAATGCGGAACAGGCAGCATGAACCTTGTGCTCGTGGGATGTCCTGGCACAAGATGCTCACGCAAGAGCAGGGAAAGAGAAGTGGTGTGAGGCAGGTAGAGGAGTCCACCTGCTGGTGGGAGCTCTGTGCTTATTGCAGCCTTTATGACCTGAAGCATAGGGTGGGGGGATGGATACAATGTGGACGCCCCAACCGTGTTTGCCTAGCCCTGCTACAAACTTCCCCTTCCCCTGTGTGCACCGTCATTTTCTGGGGAGTAAGTGACGTTCAAGGCATGGAGGGTGAAACATCCCCCTCTCCTCCCCGTAGGCTG
The DNA here is from genome assembly GCF_051225735.1 of Oryctolagus cuniculus. Classification (NCBI taxonomy): domain Eukaryota; kingdom Metazoa; phylum Chordata; class Mammalia; order Lagomorpha; family Leporidae; genus Oryctolagus; species Oryctolagus cuniculus. Next base: position 83,430,828 of record NC_142880.1, read on the forward strand.
GGGGAAAGGCAGAGCCAGCTGTGTGATGTGCTCCAGGGGTCTTTGAGATGATAGCAAGTGATCATCTGTTTGAATCTCTGTTGGGCATGCCTTCTATCCACTTGTCCCTTTCTATTTCTTTCATCTTTTTTTGTTTCCTTTTCAAAGAAAATTCTCAGTTTCTCCTTTTTCTACGAAAGCCTTAACATCTTAAAAAAAATTAAAGCTGTGAATAGTAACCTGGCCCTTTAAGGGTTGAAGATAAGTTATGGTCACATTCGTGGTGTTTTCATCATTTCACTGCAGTGTGAGAAATACTTATTGAAACAGGTGTGTGTGTGGGATGTCAAGAACTGCAGTTTACCTGGGGCTTGTTTCATGGCCCCAAAGAGCTCCAGCAACTGGTGAGCACAAAAGACGACAGTTGCAGTGCTCTGGGAAGACAAAGACAGGCTGGGGCTGGGGCTTCATGGAAAGATGGGGCCGATTGCACGTGTAGATTGGAAACTTGGCCAGTGACTTTCTGTGACTTTTTTGTTATGAGGTGCCTTCCCAAATGACAGTGGGAGAGAACTTCTAATATAAAGATGTGGTGGGGAGCAGTGCTGTGGCGAAGCGGGTAAGGCCGCCACCTGCAGTGCCAGCATCCCATATGGGCACCAGTTGGAGTCCCAGCTTCTCCACTTCTGATCCAGCTCTCTGCTATGGCCTGGGAAAGCAGTGGAAGATGGCCCAAGTCCTTGGGCCCCTGCACTCACATCTGGAAGAAGCTCTTGGCTCCTGGCTTCGGATAGGCCCAGTTCTGGCCATTGTGGCCATCTGGGGAGTGAACCAGTGGATGGAAGACTCTCTCTCTGCCTCTCCTCCTCTCATTGTATAACTCTGTTTTGCAAATAAATCTTGGAAGATAGGAAGGAAGGAAGGAAGGAAGGAAGGAAGGAAGGAAGGAAGGAAGGAAGGAAGGAGAGAGAAAAACAAAAGATGGATTTGGAGTTAAGAAATGAAAAACAATATTTTTTATTTTTTTTAAAGATTTATTTATTTGAAAGTCAGAGCTACACAGAGAGAGGAGAGGCAGAGAGAGAGGTCTATCCGATGGTTTACTGCCCAATTGGCTGCAATGGCCAGAGCTGCACCAATCCGAAGCCAGGAACCAGGAGCTTCTTCCAGGTCTCCCACATGGGTGCAGGGGCCCAAGGACTTGGGTCATCTTCCACTGCTTTCTTAGGACAAAGCAGAGAGCTGGATTGGAAGTGGAGCAGCCGGGACTAGAACTGGTGCCCATATGGGATGCTGGAGCTTCAGGCCAGGGCGTTAACCCGCTGTGCCACAGCTCCAGCCCCGAAAAACAGTATTTGAAAAAAAAAAAAAAAAAAGACATTGCAAATGCCCTTTTATCTAGAATCATACCAAAAAATGAAGCAAATCTCAAACAGTTATTTCCTCCCCACAGCATTTAGCCATGTAAATAACTTTCATAATATGTGACCTCGAGGCCTAAGCAGATCCTGTGGGATCTTTCAGAATCAGAGGATGGTATGTTAAGGGGCAGGTATTTGGGGCAGCAGCTGAGATACTGTTTGGGCTGCTGCATCCCATATAGGAGTGTGAGTGTGAGTCCTTGAGTGTGGGTCCTGACTCTGATCCTGATTCCATCTTCCCGCTAATGCACACTCTGGGGTAGCAGGTGATGGTCAAGTAGCTGGATTCCTGCCACCCATGGGGAAGGCCCGGATGGAATTCTCAGGCTTTAGCCTGGCCCACTCCAACTGCTGCAGGTAGCTGGGGAGTGAACAAGCAGATAGGAGATCTCTCTTTGCCTTTCTCTCTATCCCTCTGCCTTTCAAATAAACAAAATAAATGAACAAATATTAAAAGTTTGCCAGTTCAATGTAATCCTACTTTGATTCACTGACTATTAGTCAGCATTGAACATGATGATGAGTATATGAATGGAGACCTTCCCAAAAACTCTTGACAAATGAACTTTATTAAACTAGGGCACGAATGGACTCTACATATCAGGAATTTTCTTTTTCAAAAGGCTGTGCCTCTCCAAACCTGATTCTAAGAAAAACTTTAAGGAAGGTTGTTTTTATCACTTTTCTACTTCATTAAGTCATTTGTTTAAGAAGCAGTTGTTTACACTGTTAGAAGTACAAAGGCAAGTAAGACACAATCCTTTTCTTGAAATGGTGACCTGGTGATAGAAGGTATATATAGGGGCTGAAACTGTGGGTTAAAGCCCTGGCCTGCTGCACCAGAATCCCATATGGGTGCTGGTTCGAGTCCTGGCTGCTCCACTTCCAATACCGCTCCCTGCTAATGCACATGGGAAAACAGCAGAGGATGGCTCAAGTCGTCGTTTTCCTGCACCCACAGGTAAGACCTGAAAAGGCTGTTGTGGCCATTTAGGGTGTGAACCAGCAGATGGAAGACCTTTCTCCCCCCAACCCCACACCTCTCTCTGTAACTCTGTCTTTCAAATAAATAAAATAAATCTTAAAAAAGAAGATAGACATAAAAGCAAAGACTATCCTGGCATACTCAGCCTACAAAATTCAGTGAAATAAAATGAAACAAGAAAACATAAAAAAATTAAAGATTAGGCTAATGTTCTTATTCTTTTAAGAGATTTGATTATTTATTTGAAAGGCAGAGTTACAGAGAGGCAGAGGCAGAGAGAGAGAGAGAGTGAGAGTCTTCCATCTGCTGGTTCACAACCCAAATGGCCACAATGGTTGGAGCTGTGCCGGTCCAAAGCCAGGAGCCAGGAGCTTCTTCCAGGTCTTCCACACAGGTGCAGGGACCCAATGACTTGGGCCGTCTTCCACTGCTTTCCCAGGCCATAGCAGAGAGCTGGATCGGAAGTGGAGCCGCCATACCCCTCTTACTGTTTTTGCAAGTTTAAATCCAAAGGAAACTCAATAAAGTTCACAGTGGTGGATAAAATTCAGACACACATTGGGAGTTCCTAAAGTACTGCGGTATCCCCTGCTCACAATGAATCCCATAACTTGCTCCTTGTCTGTCATGGTTTTCACCTTGCAGCCATTTTGTATGTGACACTGATTGGAGGAGGAATGGGCATCTGACTCCAAACCAGCCAGTCAGAGTGATGTAGGCAGGAAGATAGGATAAACTTGATTAGATCTGTGAGCTGGAAGACCGTGCGTTCACCATGCCCCTGTGTGATCTCATGCCCCTACCTGACCCCACCTGTATGCCTACCTGCCAATCAGGCTACATAACCACTCCACTTTGGAAGTGGATAAAAGGCCTGGAACACGGTGGGCCCAGCCCTTTTTTCCCCTTATTTTCCCTCCCTGCACTGGATCCCCTTGTTGCCCTGTGCCTCTGGGGCATGTGGCCTTCCCGTGCTAAGCTGCTTGTAGCTGCTCACAACCAAACACTTGCTGCACATGGCTCCTGCCTGCTCTCTGCTCTGTATGGCCCCAACTTAATTTCTGGACTTTTCTGTCTCCATTAGACCAAGCCCTCCCTCCTATGCATTTCCCTCACTAAATGAAAAGCTTAAACAAACTTACCATGCTGCCTGGTCTATTTGAGCCAATATTCAGGATTCTCTGAATTCACGGCAAGAACCCACACAGGTTATTAATTGCAGACATATTGATAAGCAGATTGGTTTCAAGAGGATAGATGAAAGAAGAAAAGAGAGGCCGGCGCCGCGGCTCACTAGGCTAATCCTCCGCCTAGCGGCGCCGGCACTCCGGGTTCTAGTCCAGGTCGGGGCGCCAGATTCTGTCCCGGTTGCCCCTCTTCCAGGCCAGCTCTCTGCTGTGGCCAGGGAGTGCAGTGGAGGATGGCCCAGGTGCTTGGGCCCTGCACCCCATGGGAGACCAGGATAAGCACCTGGCTCCTGGCTCCTGCCATCGGATCAGCGCGGTGCGCCGGCCATGGCGGCCATTGGAGGGTGAACCAACGGCAAAAGGAAGACCTTTCTCTCTGTTTCTCTCTCTCACTGTCCACTCTACCTGTAAAAAAAAAAAAGAAAAAGAAAAAAAAAGAAGAAGAAACGAGAGCTGGCAGGAGAGCTCCTTAACCTGATGGGCCAGGAGAATGGGAGCAGATGACTGAGCAGAGAAGCAGAGGAACAGTGCAGAGGCAGGAGAGCTGGGCGCAGAGATACTTTCCTGCCTTGGGGTGTTGTGTGGGATTTGTGAATTTATAATCAATGCTTTTATTAAGTTAGCTCAAGTTTGCACCAACCCCTGCAATGAGCAGAGTCTCATTCCGGCCCGAGTTTCCCCTTTAAGACCCCCTTTGCCTGGTCTTAGGCTTGCTCCTCAGTTGTCAAGAAGCTGTGATTGAGGCCCCTTAACCAGATCAAGTCAGGGTCCCTGCTGCCCTGACCGATGAGCCCATAAAAGCTCCCCAGTGTGTCCTCCTTGCTCCTGAAACCACTTTCTCCCAGCTACCTCATTTCCATTGCTAGTAGTTCTTGAATGTCTCTGTGTTCCAGGAACAGTTGGGTACTCTCATTCAAACAAGCCCTACAAAAAATGCATCGTTATCACATTTCGCATGCCTCCAGGTGGCATCTGTGGTCGCCCAGCCCCTAGATATTTAGTTAACAGCAGGTCCAACTTCCAGCCTTTGCACTTTGGGGAAATACAAAGCCTTGCCCCTCACCTCTGAGTTGCCAGAGCCCTTCCTGTCTCCTGGGCATCTCACTTCTGCTTTCCCGCTTGTGTTTCCTTCTTGTTCTCAGATTTTTTTAAAGATTTATTTATTTATTTGAGAGGCAGAGTTATAGACAGAGAGAGGGAGAGACAGAGAGAAAGGCCTTCCATCCACTGGTTCACTCCCCAAATGGCTGCAACAGCTGGAGCTGGGCAGATCTGAAGCCAGGAGCCAGGAGCTTCTTCTAGGTCTCCCTTGTGGTGCAGGGGTCCAAGGACTTGGGCCATCTTCCACTGCTTTCCCAGGCCACAGCAGAGAGCTGGACTGGAAGAGGAGCAGCTGGAACATGAATTGGGACACATATGGGATGCTGACACTGCAGGAGGTCCAACCTACTACATCACAGCACCCGCCCTGTTCTTAGATCTTGTGGCTGTTTTTTTTATTTCCTATCTTGGTGACAACCATCATATTTGCCTTTAACCTAGCTCACATCTGACACCCTCAGAAATATCCAAGGAGATCTGTGTGTGAAGAACTCCCTTTCAGGGAGGATTGTAGGTTGTAGGAATGGGTTGCCCTGGGCCCTGCAAACTGAAGTTGCATGTTAGATATTACTGCTTCTAAAAGTTTTTTTTTTATACGTGTTGCTGCCAGCCCCTCTCAGTGGCTACTTCATCCTATCTCACACCAAGCCCATTGTTCCAATGTCATCCTTCTCACTTCTTTTTTCCTTGTAGCCTAGCTGGATATTGGCTTTCTGTGTCAGAGTAGCTACCCTCCTTGGAAAGCTTCCCTGGTCATAAATGACAGTTCTCTGTATCTATACCACGAGGAAGCTGAGGTTCTTCTGATGTGATGAGTTGACCAAGATTCTACCTAGTGAGTAGATTGCAACAACAGAATTTTAATCTGGAATCATCTGTTAATCTGGATTTTACACACATATACACACAATTTACGCTACTGCTGCCTACATAAAGAAGTGGTTTAAATCACCAGCTATGATGTCAGCATCCCATATCACTGTGCGGGGGGCTTCTCTTCTTTCAATCCAGCTCCCTAATAATGCATCTGGGAGGGCAGCAGAGGGTGGCCCAAATATTTGGACCCTTGTCACCCACACAGGAGACCCAGATGGAGTTCCAAGCTTCTGGCTTCAGGCTGGGTCAGCCCTGGCTGTTGCAGCCATTTGTTGAGTGAACCAGTGAATAGAAGATCTCTCTCTTTCTCTCTCTGTCGCTCTGCCTTTCAAATAAATAAATAAATAAATAAATCTTAAAAAAATAAAGAAATGAATGCTATGAAGTTTATCATGATCAGGGTGACCATATTTAAAAATAATCATTGAAAGTGAAAGCAGTAAATGTACATTGTAAGCATTTAAAAGTACAGAAAGGTGTGAAAATGGGAAATGAGCCTCTTTTCCCTTCCAACTTCCTACCCTAACTCTCAGTCCTCCTTACCAAAAGTTGCCCTTGTTTCCTGCCTGGAAGTTACAAAATGTCATGTGGTTAATGCATCTGTCTTTCCCTTTATGGCTTCTGGTAGAATTTGATTTTTAGCCTTACGGATGTGCTCATTGAGGGATTTCAAGTGATAGAGGTGTATCCCTGAGTGGGTAGTTTGGAGCCACTTGTGGAATGGATCAGTTGATTTTCCCCTGTACTCCTCACCTGTCCCTTTCAACCCCTTCCTGGAGACACCACAGTCATGACTGCGTGTTACATTGCGTCTGTGGACAAAAGTATGTGTCCACCTACAGGCCAGTGAAAGCTGTGAATGTCACGTTCACGGTTCAGAGCAGGGTTGTAGAATTGGGTCCCAGGAGTTTTCATCTCCATGCCTCACCGTCCCCATTTAAACAAAGGAGAGGGTAATAGCTTCCAAGAGAGGCTCCAGTGAGGATGAAAGGAGGCTGGGGTTCTAATGTGGCTACTGAGGCCCATGAAACCTGCTCTGGGGAGGCCCTTCATGCCAGGAGATCTGCAGGCACGCATTCAGCAGCAGCTTAACGACGTTGTGCTGGGAGCTGCAGCTTCGATGCCTTCCGGAGCCTGGATTTTCACTGCTTTCAGCTTCACCTCCACCAGCTTCCCAATCCTACACCACTCATTTACTGAGGGTGCGTAAAGTCCCTCACTTCTGTATCACGCATTTACAGCTGCAGACGACAGAACTTGACATTGGTCACATTAATGGAGGGGGTGGAGTTAGAAACCTCAGGGAGCCGTGTCAGCTGGCCACGCCGCTAACCTGCTGATGTGTGCCAGTTACCTGAGTCTCATGGACTCACAGAGTCACAGGCTGAGGTTGCAACCTCTGATCAACTATTCTGGGGGCTCTTGCCCATGGTCTTCCTTGGGTCTAAGCAGAAATGCGGATGTGAAATCTGAAAAAGCTTCATCGGAGAGAGTGCTGTAAGAAGTTTAGGTTCACAGGGAGACAGGGTTTGGGGCAGATGTGACAGGATGTTCTACACAGTGGGGAATCCAGCATCTCTACACAGCGGTAAAGACCACAGCAGGGCCTGGCCACATTGCCAGAGGCTCCAGGGCCGCCGCTGCTGTGCCTTCCCGTCTGCCCCTCAGAAGCTGCCCCCAGGGGACTGCTGCTCCCTGAGGCATTGCAGGAGGAGACCCGTGATTGCTGTTGTGGCCTGAGACTCCTGTGACCCGGGCAAGTGGTGACAGTGCAGGGAGCACGAGAGTGGAACATGGCGAATGCCCTGGAAATTGTTAGAATTTGTCTACGTAAACGAGCAAAACTGATCTGTATCTGTTCAATCTTCTCTAATGGAGCTCACCAGTTTATTTCTTGTATTCCTTCTTAAATCTGCTTTCTAAATAGATTGGGCTATGTATTGTTACCTTCGCTCTCCACCCCCAAATAAGCTTTACTTGTTACCTTGATCTGTTGTGGCTTCGATGAACACTGTACACAAGTTAGCATCTCCGCAGATACATCACTCGCGGTACATACTCACTGGTAGGTACTGTAACATTGGCAGAAACATGTATGAAGTGATTCGAAGCCTTATTGTGGCAAAGGCAGTGCTTATGAAAGGTGGGAATGCACTTCTCAGTGGGAGAAATGGATGTGTAATACTCAGTACATTTGTGATACAATTATATGTTCTGTCCAAGCCTTTCCCATGGTTATTTTTAACATGTGGCAAGATGTATTGACAAAGTGATACTGATAAATCTGTATAAATCTCTATAATGAGTATTTTGTATGTCACATTTCTAGAGGAAAAATTTACCTTGAGGCAGCATAAGAACAGGTTCTAGAGGTAGGAAAATGTTGATGGTCATGTCCAGCTGGGTGCTCATTCATCTCTGACACTGGCCTTGAGAGTCAGGCTGCAAAAGATCATGGCAGTCTTGATGTCTGACTCAGAAGCCTAGTGTTAATTTCATGTGTCAACATGACCAGCTCCCAGGTGCTCAGATTAGCATTGGCCCTGGGTGCGTCTGTGAGCGCATTTCCAGACGTGATTAGCTTGAATTGGTAGATGGAGTGGAGATAGCCCCATCCAACATGGCAGGGCATCATGCAATTAGTTGAAGGCCTAAACAGAAAGAAAAGGAGAAGGAGGGGGGAGGACTTTACCCTTTGTGCTTCCTGCCTCCTGCCTGAGCTGGGACGTTGGCCTTGGACTGCGATTTATACCTTTGGTGCCCGTGGTTCTCAGGACTTCAGACTTGGACTGAATTATACCAGGGACTTTCCTGGGGCTCGGAAAATAGTCTCTCCCCTTTCATTCATCCTTTCCTCTCCATCTTCCTCTTCCTTCTCCACCCCTTCCCCCCTCCCCAGTTGTCATGGACTGGTCCCTCATTGCACTGCATTCCTTCTTCTTCTTCCTCTTTTTTTTTTTTTTTTGACAGGCAGAGTGGACAGTGAGAGAGAGACAGAGAGAAAGGTCTTCCTTTTGCCGTTAGTTCACCCTCCAATGGCCGCCACGGCCGGCGCGCTGCGGCCGGTGCACTGCGCTGATCCGATGGCAGGAGCCAGGTGCTTCTCCTGGTCTCCCATGGGGTGCAGGGCCCAAGCACTTGGGCCATCCTCCACTGCACTCCCGGGCCACAGCAGAGAGCTGGCCTGGAAGAGGGGCAACCAGGACAGAATCCGGCGCCCTGACCGGGACTAGAACCCGGTGTGCCGGTGCCACAAGGTGGAGGATTAGCCTAGTGAGCCGCGGTGCCGGCTGCATTCCTTCTTGACCTGCTATGTCAAGAATACCCAAGAGACAGGTTTCTCCGTCAATTACTGCTTGTTTCCTGCAGGCATCCGCTAGTGTAGGGTCATATGCATCCACAAAGTGATTCTGAATTAGCCGTATTGTCAAGGCACTCTGGCTATGCCACTAGCTCCAACTTCCACAAGTTCATATTGGGTCATTTTCAACAGGCCTGGGAGCTCACAGCCTCTGCCCCGCACCACACTGGCTCCCAGTCCAAAGTCCACCACCACCTAGCAAATTTCATCTGAACACCTCCAAGTACCTAGTGTCTACCATATAGAGGAGCACAGATGTAGGAAAGGTACTTCATCACAGAAAGTTCAGTTGGGTGGCATGGGCTGGACACACGATGATAGACCTAACTCATTTGTCCAGCATTCACCCTGAGCCCAGCATGCTCCATTTATGTTCGTTCTTGCAGAAACCCTATGCAGCACCATGCTCTTGTTTGTCTGACAAGGAAATGAATACTCAGTCATGCTACAAGTAAGAGCAAGCTTGCCAAGAGGTGAGCAGCCATGTCATGTATGTACGACTCCAAAGCTCTCCCTCTGAGCCACTAGCATCCTCGGTTCTCTGATTGGGGGCAGTCTCAAGAACAGATGCCATGCTCTCCCAGAGAAGAGCAGTGCAGGGCCCCAGAGTGCTCAGCAGCTCTTGGGTGACCAGGGTGCAAGTCAGGAACCGACTCGTCGTGCAGGGCAGCTGAGGCCTCCAGGCTGCACAGCTGTCCTGGGAAGCCAGGGCACCTCTGTGGCCACAGTGGCTCCAATAGCTCCAAGATCTGCTTCCTCTTCTGGCAAAGTTGTCCCTGATTCTGTCTTGCTCATTCCTGTGGTGTTAAGCAACGTGTGATGTTTTCCAATGAGGGGAACGTTTTCTGGAGGATGTTCAAGTTTGGATAGGATGCACTGTCTTCCGTTCATGTGGAAATCTAATCGCTCGCTGTGGTTGTATTAAGATTGAAGGAAGTGTGGAGGTCATGAGGTCTTTTCCCTCAGGAATTGATTCATGTCCTTATGAGAGAGGCTTCAGCGAGTTCTCCTCTTTCTTTCCTGCACCTCCCACCATGGGAAGACGGCACACTGAGAGAAGGCCGTTGATGGAACAGGCCAACACGACACCACTATCGTTGTCTTGGTCTTGGACTTCATAGTCTCCTAAACTATGTGAAATCAATTTCTGTTTAAATTATTCAACCTGGGGTCGGTGCTGTGGTGTAGCGGGTGAAGCTGCTGCCTGCAGCGCTGGCATCCCATATGGGCTCCTGTTTGTGTCCCAGCTGCTCCACTTCGATCCAGCTCTCTGCTATGGCTTGGAAAAGCAGCAGAAAATGACCCAAGTCCTTGGGCCCCTGCAACTTCGTGGGAGACCTGGAAGAAACTCCTGGCTCCTGGCTTTGGGTCAGCCCAGCTCTAGTTGTTGCGGCCATCTAGGGAGTGAACAAGCGGATGGAAGACTCCCCCCCCCCCCGCCCCCCGCTGTAACTCTGCCTTTCAAATAAATAAATGAATCTTTAAAAAAATAAATTATTCAACCTGTGACATTTTTTTTACGGGAGCATAGATGGACTAGGTCAGAGGAGTTGTAAGTGAAGTAATGTCTCACTGTGGTCTGATTCACCTCTCCCTAGTGACTAGTGTCGTTGAGCTTTGTTTTCTTGTGCTCACTGGGCATTTTTGGAGAGAACTCTACTCGATTTTTTGCTCATTTAAAAACTTGGGTGATTTATCTTTTTAATTAAGGTCTAAGAGTTATTTATTTGTATCCTAGATCCTTATTTGAGAAATGACTTACAAATACCCTCCCCCAACTTTTGGGGTTGCATTTTCACATTTTAAGTTGATGTGTGCAAGTTTTTAATTTTGAGGAAATCCATCTATTTTTCCTTGATTACCTGTGTTTTTGGTATATCTAAACAAATTGCTTAACCTGTAGTCATGCAGATTTCCACTTATATCTCTTTCTAGAGCTTTATAGTTTTAGATCTTACATTAGGTATGCACATATGAGATAGCTGTCTGCATTCTTTTATTTGCATTTGGATATCCAGTTGTCTCAGCACCATGTCTGCAAAAGTATTATTTCCCTATTGAACAGCCTGGACACTCTTGTCCAAAATCAGTTGATCATAGACATATGGATTAATTTCTAGAATCTCCATTTGATACCATTTGTAATTTTACCTGTCCTTATGCAAGTATTAACCTGTCTTGTTTGCTGTTGCTTTGTAGTCAGTTTTAAACTCAGGAAGTGTGAATTCTCTATTGGCTAGTCCAGGTTCCTTAAAATTCTGTATACTTTTTAAAGACCCATATGCCCATTTCTGGGAAGAGGCAATTAGAATTTTGATAGAAATTTGATAGAGTTTTGCGTTGCATCTTGAGATGTTTGAAGAATAGTGTCATCTTAATAATTACTCTTTTTTTTTTTTTAAAGATTTTATTTGTTTATCTGAGAGGTAAAATTATAGACAGATAGAAGGAGAGACAGCAAGAAAGGTCTTCCATCTGGTGGTTCACTCCCCAAATGGCTGCAAAGGCTGGAGCCGGGCCGATCCAAAGCCAGGAGCCAGGAGCTTCTTTTGGATCTCCAACATATGTTCAGGGGCCCAACTACTTGGGCCATCTTCCACTGCTTTCCCAGGCCATAGTAGGGAGCTGGATTGGAAGAGGAGCAGCCAGGACATGACCAGTACCCAAACAGGATGCTGGCACCACAGGCAGAAACTTAGCCTACTATGCCACAGCTCTGACCCCAACAGTTACCACAGAGATGGGAGATGAAAAGTGTGCATCCTGCTGCCAGCTTCCTGCTTCTTTGCTTTCTGGCTTGTTGCGTCGTCATCCCTCTACCAATCTCCAGCCTATCAGGTGCCTAAACCAATGGGGCTGCCCAGTCTTGAATTGTAAACCTCCAAACCATAAGGCAAGATTACCCTTCCTCCTTTCTAAGTTGCTCCTCTCAGGTATTTTAGTTAAAGTAACTGAGAACTATCAGATGCAATTTGTTTGGGTCGTTTTTCAGTCCAATACTTGTTCTCTCCACCCTCTCTCACTTCAAAAACACAATGTTAGGTATTTTCTTATTGTCTTACAGCTCCCTGAGATCAGTTCTTTTTTTTTTTTTTTTCAGTCTGTTTTCTCTCTCTGTCATTCAGATGAATTTATTGTTCTATTTTTCTTGGTAATGATTCTTTCATCTGTGTCCTTCATTCTGCTATTGAACTAATTCAGTGAGTTTTTCTAAAGATTTTATTAACTTTAAAATATTTAAGTAAATTAAAAAGCTTTGTATGTTTCAGTTCCAAAATTCCACTTTTGCTTCTTCTTTGTCTTTGCTAGTATTTTTAGCACAGACTTTCTATTTATGAGCTAAAACATTCTGTTTTTTTCATGTGTGCTCATAATTGACAACTGGAGAACTTTTGTCATGGCTGCTTTAAAATAAAGGTAATTCTGGGGTTGGTATTGTGGTGCAGTGGTTTAAGCCGTTTTTTTTTTAAACTTTTATTTAATGAATATAAATTTCCAAAGTACAGCTTATAGATTACAATGGCTTCCCCCCCATAACGTCCCTCCCACCCACAACCCTCCCCTTTCCCACTCCCTTTCCTCTTCCATTCACATCAAAATTCATTTTCGATTCTCTTTATATACAGAAGATCAGTTTAGCATACATTAAGTAAAGATTTCAACAGTTTAAGCCGTTGTTTTTATGACCACATCCCATATTGGAGTGCAAGTTTGAGTCCTGGCTCTTCTGCTCCTAGGCTAGCTTTCTGCTGGCATGCCTGAAAAGGCAGCAGTGGATGATGGCCCAAGTATTTGGGTTATTTTAGCCATGTGGGGACCCAGATGGGTTTCTAGACTCCTGGCCACAACCTGGTCCAGCTCCTCCTGTTGCAGGCATTTGGAGAGTGAACTAGTATAGGGAAGATTTCTCTCTTTCTGTGTCTCTGTGCCATTGAAATAAATAAGTATTAAAAATATGATTCTGACAGCTCTGACATCTTGTTGACATTTATTGATTATATTTTTTCTTTCAACTTGAGAACTCTGGTTCTTTGTATGACATATGATTTGTATTAAATCTTGGACACTTTAGGAATTATGTTATTAACTTGAAGCCTTATTTAAACTATCATTTTCGCTGGTTTTTTTTTTGGACACCATTACTCCAGGGAAGGAGGGGAACATTGACTCATTCCAACCAGGTGGGAGGTATGAGTTTATGTTCCCTGCTTGGCCATTGTTGACACCTGAGCTTAGAGGGGAGCTCATCCCTACTGCTTGGTTGAAGTTGGAGTTCAGGTTTCACTCATTGCTTCATGAGGTTCTCAGGATGGAGTAAGAATGCCTCGTTTGTGTTCCCAAATGTACCCCACTGATACCACGGTTGGGGAGATGGCCTCATTAACAATAAGAGGTAAGGGAAGTTTAACTCTCCAGTAAGTCTCCTCTGATACTGACTCAGTGAAAAATAGAAGAGGCACCTCATCACTTTTGTGTGCTTTTAAAGTCCAGGCTTCATGAGTGGGCTGCCCTGACATCATGTGGAAAAACAGTTCATTATTACTTGGTGGGGATAAGTCTTGGCTCTGTTTTCTGATACCATCCTGATGAAGGCAAGGGATTTGGGAGATCTTGTTACAGCTTCTGAGGTAGAAGTCCAATTCCCTGTGTACCTGGTCTCTGTTAGGATCGGTGGGTTGGAGCCATTATTTTCCTAATGGTGTTGACTGGAGAGCAGTGGATATTTTTTATGAGTTTTCTGTTATGCTAGGTATTTCCTGATCCTATGACTGGAGAGAGCAGCCTCTTATTGTTATTGTTTTCTTATCTGGGCCCGTTCAAATTCTTAGTTTCTCCAAGTCTGGGAGCTGGGAAGCAAAAAGAAAACCCAGAGAACGCACCTCAAGTTCCATGGACCTCAAGTTCCCTAGTCAGTCTACCATCTTCTCTTCACCTCTCAGAGTCTTCATTGGTTTGTTTCATATATAACGTGCAAAGTTTTTAGCTGTCGTTACCAGGTGAAATAGGGAAAAATATATTTATTTCATCTTTCTGGACTCAGAAGTCTACAAATATAGGACAGTTTTAAAATTAAAATGTTTGTATGATCAGGTCTTTTTACTCTGTGTCTCCATTTCGTTTTTTTTTTTTATTTTTTTTATTTATTTATTTTTTTATTTTTATTTTTTTTGACAGGCAGAGTGGACAGTGAGAGAGAGAGACAGAGAGAAAGGTCTTCCTTTGCTGTTGGTTCACCCTCCAATGGCTGCCGCGGCCGGCGCGCTGCGGCCGGCGCACCGCGCTGATCCGATGGCAGGAGCCAGGAGCCAGGTGCTTTTCCTGGTCTCCCATGGGGTGCAGGGCCCAAGCACCTGGGCCATCCTCCACTGCACTCCCTGGCCACAGCAGAGGGCTGGCCTGGAAGAGGGGCAACCGGGACAGAATCCGGTGCCCCGACCGGGACTAGAACCCGGTGTGCTGGCGCCGCTAGGCGGAGGATTAGCCTAGTGAGCCGCGGCGCCGGCCCGTTTTTCATTTTGTTCTTATCACAATCACTTTAAATTCATTCTTTCTTGGGCAGATACCTGTACCACTGCTTTCTAGATTATACTGTGTGAGTTATGAAAAAAGGAAGTCTGTCCTTGGCATGAGAAATACATTAGTTATGGCATGAAAAATGAATATTAGCTATTTCCTTCTACCACTCTTCTAAGAGGAAAGAATCATCGTTACTCAACTCTTTTGGTAGTGGGATAGGAATTGTTATATGCAAGTAATGAGATGAGAAAATCTTGGAGAAGCCTGTAAGTTAGCTAGCTGTACAACAGAAACAATAGAGTTACTGGCAGAAGACAGTGGAATGAAGAGATTGGAAAAATGAAAGTGATTATTTGGGCCAAGTCTTGGGAGATTTCTGGGATGCATTTGTAGAAATAGAAAAAAGAAATGGAAAGGTACACGCTATGAATGTGCAACACTGAAAGAAGAGGTGAGGAAAAGGTGTTTTAAGAAATGCCATATGTCATAGATTAGATATCCCTTGGATGATTTTGATAAAGCTATAATTTTTTTTTGTCAACTTCAAGACTACTTTTCTTTGGCTGAGTGCAAAATAATTCTAAGAATGGGGGCCAGTGCTGTGGTGCAGTGAGTTAAAGCCACGCCTGCAGTGCTGGCATCTCAAATGGGATCTGGTTCCACTACTGGCTACTCCGCTTCTGATCCAGCTTGCTGCTAATGTGCCTGGGAAAGCAGCCGAGGATGGCCCAAGTCTTTGGGCCTCTGTACCCTTGTGGGATACCTGGAAGAATCTCCTGGTTCCTGGCTTCAGCTTGGCCCAGTCCTGGCTGGCTATTGCAGCCATTCGGGAAGTGAACCAGCATATGGAATATTCTCTCCTCTCTCTTTCTCTTTCTCTCTCTCCTTCCCTCTCTCTCTCTCTCCCGCCCTCCCTTCTTCCTTCCCTCTCCGTCTCTGTCTCTCCTCTCTCTCCTTGATACGGAAATTGGTATGTGATATATTTGATGTAAGTAATAATTTCATTGGGAAAAGTGGTTAGGGAGCTAGAGAGTTTAGATCATATTTACACAGTCATGCTTCCCGTTGGAATTTAAGAACATGAATGTACTCATGTTTTTTTTTTATTTTTTTTTATTTATTTTTTATTTTTTGACAGGCAGAGTGGACAGTGAGAGGGAGAGATAGAGAGAAAGGTCTTCCTTTGCTGTTGGTTCACCCTCCAATGGCGCACCGCGCTGATCCGATGGCAGGAGCCAGGTGCTTCTCCTGGTCTCCCATGGGGTGCAGGACCCAAGCACTTGGGCCATCCTCCACTGCACTCCTGGGCCACAGCAGAGAGCTGGCCTGGAAGAGGGGCAACCGGGACAGAATCCGGCACCCCGACTGGGACTAGAACCCGGTGTGCCAGCGCCGCTAGGTGGAGGATTAGCCTAGTGAGCTGCGGCGCGGGCCGAATGTACTCATGTAACTATAAAACTTGAGCATCACTGTGCCCATCTAGAACTTAGGTAGTTTTGTTAATTAGTACTGACTTCTGTTTTCCTGCTCCAACTAACACACTGCTATTGTATATTCTTCTAATAATCACCTTTATCTTCTATTGTTTAAAGCAATTTAGCATAAATTCAACTATGAATTGCAAGTACCATTCTTCAATTCTCTGTGATGAGATTTAATTGCATTATAAGCAGTAGTGATTTGTGTCTTTTTGGTAATGGTTTATTATTTCATCTTCTTTTTTTTTTTTTCCATTTCCCATGGTCATTATTCCATGTAGAGCCACTTAAAAATTTTTAAAAATATATAAAAATTACAAATTAAGCATTATACATATTTATGGGGTAAAGTGATGTTTCATACATTGTTTATACCTTGATTATACATTGTATAATCAAGGTATATATATATATATTTTCCTCTTGTACTTTAATATTTCTTTATAATGAAAACATCTAAATTCCTATCTTCTAGTTTTTTTAAATAAAGAAATTCACAGACACTAACATTATCCATAGTCACCCCACTATGCAATGGAGTTCAAGAATTTCTCATTCCTATCCAGCTAAAACCCAGTACCCATCAATCAACCTTTCCCTATCCTGCCTCCCCATTCTTCTGCAGCTCATACATAACAATATCTTATTATTTTGTTAACTTTTATAAGAGAAGTGATGACTTTTATTTTTTATTTTTTTCCCAAAGTAATCTTTTATTTAATGAGTACAATTTTCATAAGTACAACATTAGAAATATAGTGATTCTTCCCACCATACTCGCCCTCCCACCCACTTCCACCTCACCTCCTCCTTCCTCTCTCATGCCCAGTCCCATTCTCCATTAAGAAAAAAAAAAACTGTTCCTCAACAGTCAAGACAAGGGCTGTTCAAGTCATTGCTTCTAAAGTGTCAATTTCACCTCTACAGATTTCCTTTTAGGCACTCTATTAGTTATCACAGATCAGAGAGAACACACAGAATTTGTCCCTTTGGGACTGGCTTATTTCACTAAGTATGATGTTTTCCAGATTTATCTATTTTGTTGCAAATGACCAGATTTCATCTTTTTTTTTTTACTGCTATGTAGTATTCCATAGAGTACATATCCCACAATATCTTTATCCAATCTTCAGTTCACATGCATATAGGTTGATTCCATGTCTTAGCTATTGTGAATTGAGTTGCAATAAACATGGGGATGCAGCTAAATCTTTTACTTGTTATTTTCATTTCCATTGGGTAAATTCCCAGGAGTGGGATGGCTGGGTCTTATGGTAGGTCTATATTCAGATTTCTAAGGTATCTCCAAACTGTCTTCCATAATGGTTTTACCAGTTTACATTCCCACCAAAAGTGGATTAGGGTACCTTTTTCCCCACATCCTCACCAGCATTTTTTGTTGATTTCTGTATGAAAGCCATTCTAGCTGGGGTGAGGTGAAACTCACTGTGGTTTTGATTTGCATTTCTGTGATGGCTAGTGATCCTGAACACTTTTTCATGTGTCTGTTGGCCATTTGGATTTCCTCTTTTGAAAAATGTCTATGGAGGTCCTTGGCCCATCTCTTAAGTGGGTTGTTTGTTTTGTTGTTGTGGAGTCTCTTTTTTATTTTTATTTATTTGTTTTTTAATTTTTTTTTTTTTGACAGGGAGAGTGGACAGTGAGAAAGAGAGACAGAGAGAAAGGTCTTCCTTTTGCAGTTGGTTCACCCTCCAATGGCCGCCGTGGCTGGCGTGCTGTGGCCGGCACACTGCGCTGATCCAATGGCAGGAGCCAGGTACTTATCCTGGTCTCCCATAGGGTGCAGGGCCCAAGGACTTGGGCCATCCTCCATTGCACTCCCTGACCACAGCAGAGAGCTGGCCTGGAAGAGGGACAACCGGGACAGAATCCGGCGCCCCGACCGGGACTAGAACCCAGTGTGCTGGCGCCGCAAGGTGGAGGATTAGCCTAGTGAGCCGTGGCACCGGCCTGTGGAGTTTCTTGATCTCTTTGTATATTCTGGTTTTTAATCCTTTATCAGTTGCATAGTTTGCAAATAATTTTTCCCATTCTGTAAGATGCCTCTTCACTTTGCTGAGTGTCTCTTTTGGAGTACAGAAATTTCTCAATTTGATGTAATCCCAATTGTTAATTTTGGCTTTGACTGCCTGTGCCTCTGGGATCTTTTCCAAGAACTCTTTGCCTATGCCAATATCTTGCAGGTTTTTCCCAATGCTCTCTAATAATTTGATGGTGTCGGGTCATAGATTTAGATCTTTAATCCATGTTGAGTGGATTTGTGTGTTAGGTGTAAGGTAGGGGTCTTGCTTCATACTTCTGCATGTGGAAATCCAGTTTCCCCAACACCATTGGTTGAAGAGACTGTCCTTCCTCCAGGAATTGGTTTTAGCTCCTTGGTCAAATATAAATTGGTTGTATGTGCTTGGATTGATTTCTGGCATTTCTATTCTGTTCCATTGCTTTATCCATCTGTTTTTGTACCAGTAAAACCAGGCTGTTTTGATTATAACTGCCTTGCAGTATGTCTTGAAATCTGGTATTGGAATGCTTCTGGCTTTGTTTTTGTTGTACAAGATTGCTTTAGCTATTTGAGTTCTCCTGTGTTTACATATGAATTTCAGCATCATTTTTGGTATTTAGATTGGTATGGCATTGAATCTGTAAATTGCTTTTGGAAGAATGGACATTTTGATCATGTTGATTCTTCTAGTACATAACATGGAAGATTTTTCCATGTTTTGGCATCTTCTATTTCTTTCTTTAATGTTTTGTAATTCTCATCAGAGATCTTTGACATCCTTGGTTAAATTTATTCTAAGGTATTTGGTTTTTTTGTAGCTATTGTGAATGGGATACACATCTGTGTATACAAAGGCTGTTGATTTTTGTGTATTGATTTTATATCCTGCTGCTTCTTGTCTGTTGGTGTATACTCAGTTGAGCTCCTCTTGTCAAAGGAGACCAGTGTCTAGGAGTATATTATTTGTCTGGGAGTATATTATTTGTCAAGTGAGTATATTATTTGTCTGCTCTGCCACAAGGACCACTCAAAGGATCTGTGCAGTCCTCAATGTAATCTCAGATTCCCCAGCAATGTCCCTCGTCAGGTAACCAGGAAACCCTGGTCATGTGGAGCCTCCCACAGTGACTGCCCAATATCGCAGCCACACCCCGAGTCCTCCCTTGCAGCCTCAGTGTTTTCACAGTCCTGGCACACAAACCTCCCACAGTCACAAGCACCCAGCCCCTTGTCTGTTCTCCCCACCAGACTCAGGAGTCTCCGCTTGGCTGTCTGCTGGGTGTGGACGTGACCTGGCTCAGTTGTTACGTATGTCCAAAATGGCGCCTGCTCTCTGTCAGCTGGTTACAGGCACCTTTGCAGAATGATTAGGGAGAGAAAACATGCCCCTCCTTT
Organism: Oryctolagus cuniculus; assembly: GCF_051225735.1. NCBI lineage: Eukaryota > Metazoa > Chordata > Mammalia > Lagomorpha > Leporidae > Oryctolagus > Oryctolagus cuniculus. The sequence goes on from NC_142880.1 coordinate 83,450,151, forward strand.
GTTGTTTCTCCTCTAGTTTGGCAGGTACACTATCCTCCACAGGGCTCCAAGCCAGATTCCCTCCAGGCTCTTCCTGAAGCTTTCTTGTCAGTGACTTGGGCTGCTGCAATCTGGTCTTACTTTACTCTCCAACACTGATAGGAAGGCTCTCGGCTGCTAAGGTCTTAAATTGTGCGAGTCCTCGCCCTCCACGTACGTTCACTGTGTTCCTCCAATTTGTGTGGAGTTTCCTCTGCTGTTTTTTCCCTAACTCTTCCCTGAGACTGCACTCTCGCCACTTTTTAAAAACTTCTTCTAGACTTGAGCAGCAAGCTATTTCCCTACTCTGCCATTGCAGTAGTGATATGTAAAATGTAGGTTAAATTGACTGTGTTATATTTAAGATTTATTTATTTCTATGAAAGGCCAAGTATTAGAGAGGGAGAGATGGAAGAAATCTTTTGTCCTTTGATTCACTGTGCAGATGGCTACAACAGCCAGGCCTGGGCCAGGCCAAAGCCAGGAACTTTATCTGGGTCTCCCATGTGATTGGCAGGGGCCCAAGCATTTTGACTATCTTCTACTGCCTCCCCAGGAATGTTAGCAAGAAGCTGAATTGCAAACAGAGTAGCTGGAACTGGAAGAAGCACTCCCATATGGGATGCCTGTGTTGCAAGCAGTGGCTCAGCCTGCTGTACCACAGTGCTGGCCCCTGACTGTATTATATATAAATGGCATGTGGGAAACTTTTGTGTAGGAGGAACATCTGTACTGTGGGTTCTAAAGTGTTCTTCCTTGAAGAAGGCCATATAACCCAGCATTTTCAAGTCTCTGTTTATAGGTAGATCCTGGATACTTTTACCTTTAGAAGGATTACTAGCCTATTTGGTTTGTGGGAGAACTCTGATTTTGGAGGTGATTTTTGAGCATCTAAAAAGAAAATAGTATAACTAAAGTTTAAAGGAATACATTTGTTTTTTGCTGGGAATCAGATCAATCAAATTAAATATGCTTTCAAAACCACAGATCCTCCCTCTAGGAAGCAAAGACTATCTTATGATAAAAATTTAATGTATTGATATTATAAATATTTATTTTGCTAGCTGTGAGGTAGAATATTCTTAGCTGGGTTAAGGTTTGTATTGATCCTTTTGTCCATGTAGCTTAGATAAAATGGTTAACTACAGAAGTGATGTTACATTTCAAGAGATTCAACTCTATGAGCTGTTTTTACTGAGAGGTGGGGATTCCTTTTGGATGATTTGTCACAATTATGTTGAAAAATATTTTACTTTTTTTAGAAGATTTATTTATTTATTTGAAAGTTAGAGTTACATAGAGAGACAAAGAGAGGCAGAGAGAGAGAGAGAGAGAGAGAGGGGTCTTTCATTCGCTGGTTCACTCCCCAGTTGGCCGCAACTGCTGGGGCTGCACCGATCTGAAGCCAGGAGCCAGGAGCCAGGAGCCAGGAGCCAGGAGCCAGGAGCTTCCTCCAGGTCTCCCACATGGATGCAGGGGCCCAAGGACTTGGGCCATCTTCCACTGCCTTCCCAGGCCACAGCACAGAGCTGGATCAGAAGTGGAGCAGCCAGGACTTGAACTGGCACCCATAGGGTTGCCGGCACTGCAGGCAGCAGCTATCTGCTATGCAACAGTGCTGGCCCTGAAAAATATTTTTATAAAATGCACTACAAGGCTTGTTCTGGCATCACACTGTGCTCACATGTGGAGATGACAACCGGTCCTTCTGATTAGCACTCTGTGGTCAAGTGTTAATGACTGAAAAAGAACTTACTTGGATCATGGAAAACATCCAATTTCTGAAGCTTATTGGCATTGTCTCACATCTAAATTGTTTCTAAAAGAGGGCTCTTGACTGAAACAGGCACAGGAAGTTACATTAATCAGACAGCCAGTATTTTTCAGTAAAGGTCATATTTATGCCTGTGGCGTTTTATAGATCCTCTACCTGGATGAGGACAAGACACACAAACCTCCTGCGTTACCCAATATGGCTACTATAACGCAGGCTCCTAGACCAGGTGGTGTGGAAACAGCCGACGTTTCTGGAGGTTGGGGTTCCCAGATCAGGGTGCCAGCCTGGCTGGATCCCCCTGAGGGCCCTCTTCTAGGTTGCTGACTGACATCTTGTATCCTGGTGTGGTAGAAGTGAGAAGGCTCTCTGGGGTCTCTTTCATAATGGCACTAATCCCATCTTGATGGCTTCATCCTTATCACCTCCCAAAGGCCCACCTCTTGGAATCGTGACTTTGGACTTTAGACTTTAGCATACAAATTTTGGGTGGTCCATTCCACTGCCAAAATTTTTCTTTCTTCTATTCTCACAATTTCAACTGGCAGCTGTGTATTTCAGTTTCTCTTTGAAGCAATTATAAAAGGCCGTGTGCTTTTAACTTTGGTTATCTCTGTGTTCATTGTAATGTGGTTGACTTTTGCCAGTTTATCTGTTTTTTGATTCCTTGTTGAATTCTTAGATTTTTTTTAGCAGATTATCTGCAATTTTCTATGTGGGCAATCGTGTCATCCTCAAGTAAAGACAATTGATTTCTTCTAAAAAAAAAGAAATTGAGCTCAGAAAAACTTCCTTTAATTATCTTGCCCTTTTCCACAAAAGGCTGGCCTTTTCTATCTTTCTTTATTTAAAGATTAATTTATGGCGCCGGTGCTGTGCCATAGTAGGTTAAGCCTCTGTGGCACCGGTGGCCCATCTGGGTGCCTGTTCATGTCCCAGCTGCTCCTCTTCTGATCCAGATCTCTGCAAATGGCCTGGGAAGGCAGTGGAAGATAACCAAGTGCTTGGGCCCCTGCACCCACGTGGGAGACCCAGATAAGCTCCTGGCTCCTGGCCTCGGATTGGTTCAGCTCCAGCTGTTGCAGCCATCTGGGGAGTGAACCAGCAGATGGAAGACCTCTCTCTTTGTAACTCTGCATCTCAAATAAATAAATAAATCTTTAAAAGAAGAATAATTTATTATTTACTTGAGAGGCAGAGTACATACACAGAGAGAGAGAGGGAGAGAGAGAGGGAGAGGGAGAGGGAGAGGGAGAGGGAGAGGGAGAGGGAGAGGGAGAGGGAGAGGGAGAGAGAAAGAGAATATTCTATCCACTGTTTCACTTGCCAAATGGCTTCAACAACTGGGTCTTGGCCACGTCAAAGCCAGAAGCCCAGAACTGGGCCACTTTCCACTTCTTTCTCAGGTGTATTAGCAGGGAGCTGGATCAGAAGTAGAGCATCTGGGACTTGAATTGGCAGCTTTATAGGATGCTGGCATTGTAGGTGGCAGCTAAACCCACTGTGTGACAACACTGGCCCAGACGCTGCCCATTTCTGACTTAAGTTCTCATTATATTTCTTGATTATACAATCCAAATAGTTTTTGAAAAAATTATTTATTTATTAGAAAGGCATAATTATACAGAGATGGAAATACACACACACCCACCCACAGAGAGAGAGAGAGAGAGAGAGAGAGAGAGAGAAAGAAAGAGAGGGATATTTTCCATCTACTAGTTCACTCCCCAGATGACACCAAATAGCTTGAGGCTAGACCTGGCCAAAGCAGGAAACGGACTCTATTTGGGTTTCCCACACGGGTCCAAGAGCCCAAGCACTAGGGCCACCTTCTGCTTCAGTCTCAGGCGCATGAGCAGGGAGCGGGATTGGAAGTGGAGCAGCCGGGACTCAAACCGGCACTCATGTGGCATGCTGACACTGCAGATGGTGACCTTACCCGCTGCAACAATGCCAGCCCCAATCTGAATAACTTTTGAGGGGTAGTGCCATTTTTCCTCCTGTGTTTCCTTGAAGGTACAGCATTAGAATTAAACAGGCAGTTGTGTCATCTCACCACTCTGACCTTCTGCAGCTCTTCTGGGTGATGCCATTCCACACAGAGTGTCACGTTCTTTAACCTTGGGTTCAAGGATGTTTCACACTATTTTAATAGACTTATCTGCCCTTTTTTTTTTTTTTAGAATTATTTTAAGTGATACCCAAATAGCCAGTTTCTGACTATTCCATGTGAATTCCTTATTCTGAGTAATTTTCTCACTTTCTCTCTTTAACAAAACTATTTTCCAGCTGTTGTCTCCACTGAAGACATGTTGCTCCCCTTCTTTGAACTCTCTCAGTTCTTTGGGAATCTGTACTTTGGATTTCTTTTGTGGTCATATTGCTTCCTATTTATGAGGAACCAACTGTAGAGAGTGGCCAGGACCTATGCACTTTTAAAGGTCATATAAAAAGGAGAGAATATCAGAATATCTGGAAAAAAAAAAAAAAAAACAACCCTCCAGATCTCTCAGATTCAAGTCTGGCACAGAAGTGAAGTCTAAAGTCTATCTAGAAACATTCCATAGCCTCCAAGATAACAATGGCAAAGAGAAAATTTTCAATGTAACCTGAAAGAAAAGACAGATTTCGCTTGCATAAGAGTAATTAAATTGGGGCTGGCACTGTGACATCGCAAGTAAAAGCCATAGCCTGTAGCTCTGGCATTCTATATGGGTGCAAGTTCAAGTCCTGGCTGTCCCACATCCAATCTAGCTCCCTGCTAATGCACCCTGCTAAGGCAGCAGAAGGTGGCCCAAGTACTTGCACCCCTGCACCGACATTGGAGACCTGGAAGAGGCTCCTGGCTTCTGGTTTTGGATCAGCTCATCTCCGGCCATTGCAACCATCTGGGGAGTGAACCAATGGGTGGAAGACCTCTCTCTCTCCTCTCTCTCTCTCTCTCTCTAACCCTACTTTTTAAATAAATAAATAAAAAAATAAAAGAAAAACAGTAAATTACAACAGCAATATTAGAAGCTAGACCAGAGGACAAAGAAATAATGTTCTCAATTGTAAAAAAAAAAAAAAAAAAAAAAACCTTTCAAAGTAGAATGATCTTACAGGCTAAATTAGAATTACAATGAGGACAAAATAAAGACTTTTTCAGACAAATGACACTTAGAGTTTACCATGAAAAAAGAAATTTCACCAAATAAATTTCTACCTTTGTTAAAATATTGAAGGATGTACATCAGGAAGAAATTAAATGTAGGAAGTGTTTTATTCTAAAAAAATCAGAAAATGATAAGCAAAGAAATTTCTAAACATGTGGGTAACTTGACTCAATGTTGTGTAAAAGTGGTAATGACTAATTTGGAGAATTTTAACAGCAAAATTGGACGAAAATATTAGAAATTAAAGTATATAGAAAATTGCTCAGAAGGAGGGCAGAAATATTGACTTTGTCAATTTAAATATTTTATTAAAAATTTAAGAATAATTGACTCCAAAAAAATATAACTACCAAACAATGAAAGGAAAAGTAGAGTAAAGAAAATATGGTAAATCCAGCAGAAGGCAAAAGAGAATATTAAAAATGTGCCTCCTTTCCCAATGAAATACTATTAAATAGAACGTACAGAGTAAATGGCGGAAGTAAATACAAATGTTAGTAAATTGAATAAAAAATACCTGATCCTACCATATTTGTCTTGTACCTATTACTTTCTCATATTTGCTAATTAAATCAGGTATATTTATTTTTGATAGTAATTAAAACTCCTGGAACCTATGAGTTTTTAAAGATTTTATTAAAAAGCAATGATATCTGAAAAATTTCCTGATCCCTGATTGTATACATCATAAAAGTATGACACAAAAATGTTTACAGCAGTTTTAAAAAAATCTTAAAGTTTTATTTATATATATATTTTTAATTTTTATTTATTTATTTATTTTTTTGACAGGCAGAGTGGACAGTGAGAGAGAGAGACAGAGAGAAAGGTCTTCCTTTGCCGTTGGTTCACCCTCCAATGGCCGCCGCCGCCAGCGTGCAGCAGCCAGCGCACCGCGCTGATCTGAATGCAGGAGCCAGGTGCTTCTCCTGGTCTCCCATGGGGTGCAGGGCCCAAGCACTTGGGCCATCCTCCACTGCACTCCCTGGCCACAGCAGAGAGCTGGGCTGGAAGAGGGGCAACCAGGACAGAATCCGGCGCCCTGACCGGGACTAGAACCAGGTGTGCCGGCGCCGCAAGGCGGAGGATTAGCCTAGTGAGCCTCAGCGCCGGCCTATTTATATGTTTTATGTATTTGAAAGGACATAGAAAGATAGTCAGATAAAGAGATCAAGCTCCTATTTACTGGTCTGAACAGAAGAAGTACAAAAGCAATAGAAGGAAGCATAACTGATTTCTTAAATTATTATTATATATCAGTAAATAAGTCTTCCCAACTATGTATTACTATGAACTCCAAAAGCCATACATTTGGATAACGATGGACAGTATTAAAAATTAACAATTTTTATTGAATGCCCTCTAAGTGCTTGGAGTGTTTTTTTTTTTTTTTTGAATTGTACCTCTTCTAAAAGTTTGTAAACAGGGGAGGCTACATAACTGGCACTTTATGCAGTAAGGAGGTGGAGAAGCTGGGATTCTGAACCAAATCAGTTTGGTTCAGGCCACAGGTCCATTTTAGACATCATGCCACACAACACTGCAGTGATGGTTTATTTATCTGAAAGATTTTATTTATTTATTTGAAAGAGTTACACACATACACAGAGACACAGATTGAGAGAGAGAAAGAAATCTTTGCTCTGCTGGTTCACCCCTCAGATGACTGCAACGGACTGGGGCTGGACCAGGCTGAAGCCAGGAGCTGGGAGCTTCTTCCTGGTCTCCTACATGGGTGGCTGGGGCCCAAGCACTTGGGCCACCTTCTGCTGCTTTTCCTAGGCCTAGGATTTAAAGTAGGGCTCCCAGGACTTGAACCAGCACCCTAGGCAATGTTGCAGTAGCAGGATTTGGCTTTACTGCGTGTGCCACAATGTTGGCCCCATGGTTTATTTGTGTACAAACTTGACTGGTCCACAGGGAGGCCTGAATTAGAGGTTCAACATCATTTCTTAATGAGTTGGCCAGGCTGTTTCCGGGAAGAGATTAGCATTTGGCTTGGTGAACTGAGTAAAGCAGATTACCCCGCCCAATGTCCTAGGGGCTTGAATACAGCACGGAGGAGGAGGAAGGCTGGATTAACTCTGCCTGCCTGCTGCAGCTGGGACACTGAACTTCTGCCCGTGGCACTCCAGTTTCCCAGGGCTTCAGACGGAGACTGGGATCTACAGCATTGGTCCTTTGGCTCTCAGGCCTTCGAGCTGCACACTGGCTTTGCCAGGCCTTCAGCTTACAGAAGGCAGGTTGTAGGACTTCTCAGTCTTGCGCACACCGGTACTGGATGATAAATTTCTTCACCTCGCTTCCTATCTATGAAGAAATACACATGTTTATATATTTCCTTTCTGTTCATCCTGTTTCTTTAGAGAATCCCAACACAAATGCGTCATATAACATAAAAATGTCTACAGCAAACAATTGGTACAGAACCAAAAGAAAAATGTCAACAGGAAACTGCTAGCAACAAAATGATGTATTGATAGCCACAGACACAAAGAACAAAGAGATTAATATGCAGAAGACACCTATTTAAAAGAAAACAAATTTCATGAAGTAATAATTTTCACAATAGGGGACATAGGTGAAATCTATGCATGTATTTTCATTCCCACTAATTAAAGCAGTACAAACTAAAACAGTGGGATCACTTAACTATCTCATAGTCAAAGATTAAAATGTTGATAATACCGCTGTGTCAAAGTATGGAGAAACAATTACTCCTTTTCACATTATTACTTGATGACAGCTTATAATGACATAGTGTTTTGAAGAGGCAATTTAGAATTATCTGTTAGAATGTTTGTAAAACTGTTGACCCAACAATTCTGTATATAAGAATCAATTTAGTAGAAATATCATCCTATATATGATTATTCATTACAATATTGGTTCTAATAGGAAAAAATTTTTTTTTATTTTTTATTTTTATTTTTATTTTTTGACAGGCAGAGTGGACAGTGAGAGAGAGAGACAGAGAGAAAGGTCTTCCTTTGCCGTTGGTTCACCCTCCAATGGCCGCCGCGGCCGGCGCGCTGTGGCCGGCGCACCACGCTGATCCGATGGCAGGAGCCAGGAGCCAGGTGCTTTTCCTGGTCTCTCATGGGGTGCAGGGCCCAAACACCTGGGCCATCCTCCACTGCACTCCCTGGCCACAGCAGAGGGCTGGCCTGGAAGAGGGGCAACCGCGACAGAATCCGGCTCCCCGACCGGGACTAGAACCCGGTGTGCCGGCGCCGCTAGGCGGAGGATTAGCCTAGTGAGCCGCGGCGCCGGCCAGGAAAAAATTTGAAACCATCTCAACATTTTTCAATAGGACATTAACTTAAATTGAATTAAGTGATGATTTTTTTTCAGAGTGGTAGTTGGAGATTCCTAGGGGGATTCCTCTGTTTTTCTTCTATTGATCTTTATTATAATGCTTTACAAATTGAAGTAGTACTTCTATGATAAGAAAAATAGGATATTTTAAGAAATATATTTAGAAAAAGCCTGCAATTCTTTACACAGACTACTAATACTAAATAAATACTTGCAGTGAATACTATACTAGCATCATATTTAAAAGGATAAACTATAGTGATAAAGAATAATTTTAGGACTCTGAGGAAGATGACAATATTAGAAAAAATATAACTTATTTTAAAATTCAAAGGAAAGATAGAGTTGATTGTCCAAAATGCTTTAGATACATGTCAATCTTGATTTTGAAAATTATTAGTAGAACTAGAAGGTCATACAACTGAAATATCTAAGTTTATATACCTGAAACCAAAAGCCAATGTCACTTTTTTTCAAATGTTATAACTGCCTACTTGGAAAACTCAAAAGAAGTAATTGAAGTAAAGTTACAGTTAATAAGAGAATTCTGCTATGTGTTCAATTGCAAAATAAGTATATAAAATATCAATAGCTTTCCTATATACAATGAAAGGCAGTTAGACGAAAAGGGAGATTCCATTTATTTTCATAGTTTGACAGACAGTAATCTACAAATATTTTGGTACATAAATATAAAACTATGTTGAAAATGGTACTATCAATAGTCATTATACTATTCACTGTTGTCCTTGGGTGATTGGGTCACATTGGACAGTACAATTTTGTATTTTATTTAAGTATTAAATTAATAAAATCCTTTTAAAGCTATTTATTTAAAATGCAGAGACAAGAGAAACAGAGAGAGAGAGAAATCTCCCATCTGCAGGTTCCTTCCCTAAATACTTGAATCAATGGGGCTAAATCAGGCTGAAGCCGGGAACCCAGAACTCAGTCTGGTCTTCTATGTGGGTGGGAGGTCTTGAGCCATCACCTGCTGTCTTGTAGGGTGCATTAGCAGAATGCTGGAATCAGAAGCACAGTTGAGACTCAAACCCAGGCCTTCCAATGTGGGATGCAGACATTCCAAGCAGTGTCTTAGACACGGTGCCAAACACCCACCACTATTTTATCTTATTAAAAAATGGTTCCAAGGCTTATTTTTCTTCATGTTTTAAGGTGTATTGTTTTTAGTTAAATATACATAGATGTATTTATATTCCAAATAGTCTTGGTTTTATTCGTCTCATCTAAAGATGCAAAGAAAGAGAGGGAGAGTCAGAGGTTAAATCTTGAACACTTTCTATATGACTTCTATAGCAGGTAAAACTATAAATGATAAAACTATAAATAAATATGAACTATATTTATTTTAAATATGTGCCATAATCTGTGATTGCCAGATTCCCTGAGAACATCACCTGAAAATCGATTACTGCCACAATTAGGCACATTTCAATTTGTACTGCTGGGGAAATATCAAAATTTGCATAACAGTTTGCCCAACATATGTCAATCCATTCTGCATTTTTCAAAAAAATAATCATGAACTATAAGTGTGGCTGCTAGTTCAGAATGAGATACAGCATTTGCTCAATGTATTTCCAACATCTTAACACATTGGAGATGAGCTGCTCATTTATCAAAGCAGACAGCTACTTTTATGAGCAATTTTTAGAGGAGTACTCTGATTATTCAACCACCCACAGTAAAACAAAATGTTCTAAATTCAATTTAGTTGATCTTTTAAGTAAACAAATGAAGTTCACATGCCTTGACATTGAGCTTGTTGAAGAAAGTACACCTCCGCAATGGGCGGGAGTTGTGCTTGACGGTCCGGAGCTGTGTGACTGCTCTTTCATCACGAGTCTTGATGACTACATAGAAGGTAATTTTGTTGCTTATTTGCCGCAGTGCTGAAAAATAAGTTTATTAATAATATAACAGGGCGGGCTCAGAAGAGATTTGCACTACTTGACCCTTTTATTTTTATTTTATTTCCAGTGCTTTTACTGAAGGGATTGAGATAAAACACAGTTTTCTGTTAAGAGCCAATTCTGACTGACTTCAGTTAGACTTAGTTTCTTAGTTTTTCCCTCCTTTTAAATCTAATGACAGCTATGAGAAAGACCCGTTTAAAAAAAAAAAAAAGATGGAGGTGGGAGGGACAGGAGAAAGGGGGAATTCAGCAGGAAACTCCCCATGTGAGAAAATAACATTGTGGGGACGCTCCCTTTAAATTAGTCAAAGAAAGGTATTTCAATGACTAAAAATAGCTTTTTAAGAAAGGTGTTCAGGGATTTTATTTTAAAATTTCTGACGTATTTGAATATATCTTGTCATCTTTTAGCAGGTATTGTCATGAGAGTTTTTTTCTTTTTAAAATTAATAAAAAACTCTAAAAATTTAAAGTATTTTAAATTTTTATTAATAACTATGTGCATTTATGAAGTACAGTTCTACATTTTAATGCATGTATACAATGTTTCCTGGGCCAGTCAAGGTAATCACCATTTCCCCTTATTTGTTATTACTTTATGGTTGGAGCCTTCCTGGTCTTCTAAAAATAACTACTTGAGCCATGTGGGATGGGGATCAGATAAGCCCAAGCGAGGTCCAGCCAAGGCAGAGCCAGACTTTAAAGCTGGGGATGAAAGCGGGGTTACTGTGTTGCTGTGGTGGAGGGAGAATAAAAGATTTGTTCGTGTCTACATGTAAATGATGCCTGGGAAGCCCAATTATTTGGGCTTGGGATTGTCGGCAATGAGACTTGGACTCCTTATCTTATGTTCTCACTGCTTCCACAGGCCAGTTCATAGGCCAGAGGTTGTGAAAGCTGCTGGTACAGACAGCGGTAGGAGGAGCCGGTTCAAATCCAGCTCCTGCTTACCCTGCTCCACTTCTCATCGTGTAGGCCTGGACCGAGAGGTGGGGATTTGCGTGTCTAAGCAGATCTCTTGGTGACTCAGTGTGATTTCTGATGTGCTCCAAGCACACTGCCTTGGGTGTCCTTGACAGGTGAGAGGGAAGGCAGGCTGGGAACAAGTGGCGGAGCAGTGCAGGCAGCTGCGAGTCATTTACTCTCTCCTTGTTCTCTGTCACATCTGATTTGCTCTGATGGGTCTTTCAGGTGGGAGAGCATGAGTGGGAGTGAGTGAGTCCACCAAGGAGTTGGGATGAATGCTTTCCATATGGGAAACCCCATTCACATGGGTTGTATGTCAAGTCCAAAGTCAGTAGAGAGCAAAGTGAGAGGCCGAGGGCGAATGCTTTCTACCAGAAGCAGGACTTTCCCTTTTGATCCATGTTTTAGCATTCAAGAGGCCTAAGGAGGAGACAGTCAAGGCAACTGTTCAGCAGACGGCTCTGTACAAAGGACATTATATTATTATAAAGTCTCGTACAGCTGTGGGTCGAGATGGCTAATCATCTCACAGGAAGGAAAAGAAGCTGCAACAGAGTTAATACTGACCCAGCTGAGAATTCCTAAATGAACTGTAAAATTATTACTGAGCAAGAGGGACTCCATAAAGGCTGAGTTTGTATATATATTTGGCAAAGCCTGAAAGGCGCATAGTCTCTAGCTCTAATCATCTCATTTAAAGTTGTGCCTACTAAAGCTCCACTATAATAGATCATTTGATCTTTATTTTAAGAGAATTAAAGACTTTTAAGATTCTACACAAGACCTTATGAATAGGTCTTTAGTGTGCAATTAGTCAATTTTTCAGCCATTAATTTTAAACCACTTATCGCAGAATTATTTGTTCTCAATTCTTCCTGCCAACAGCACATATTTGCAAAAGTGCCCATTGTACTAATTAATGAAGTGGCTGGGAATGATGGCGTGATCTAACTGAGTGTCCCCATTTTCAACTTGTGGGCTCCTAGCTGGGCAATTAATCCCAAGATGAGCTTTCACCATCCTCCACATGGGCCAGGCTTTACAAAGTGTGGGAGTGCAGGGCTTGTGTCTGACCACTGGAGTGGAGAAGGATTTTCGAAGGCTCTTCCCTGCAGAGAAGAAGGTTTAAGGGAAAGCAGCTGTCTTGTAAGGTCACTTGAGGTCTTGTCTCGTGGCCTCAGAGGTCTCACGTGTATGCTCAGGGAAGTTAACATGTAGATAAGATGTTGAAATAACACCGAGACAGGAGAAACTTACAAATTACAATCTGGGGGGGCTCATTGCTTTTATATTCAGCAAGAGAGGAAATTTGGGGATAGATTCTGAAGTCATGAGATTGAACCAGGTGGTGGGTAGGTGGTGGTGAGAAAACAGCTAAAGATCTATGGCTTAATTGTGTTAAGATCTGTCAATATGTATGGATTTGAAAATGTTTTGTACCCCAAAGACTTGTTTTTAAATTCTATTTTTCATAAATGGTTTGAAGTACCCTTGTGTTTCATCTTCTTTCGATCATCATCGTTTGTAAGGTTATTTTGAGTTAAGTGCTACATTCTAGAGGTAAAAGTTTGGTATGAAATGTAACTTGAAAGAATTGCCAAAAATTCTTCCTGGAGCCAGAACATCTGGAAGAAAACAAAAATATCTCTTAAAGATGGAAGAATAATGCTATATTAGAGTTTGAGGAAACAAAGATTGTCTTTCTGAGATAACCATAAATCCAGTGACATCAAAATATATTTCACACCGGGGATGTAGGAAATAATTCCCATAATTATAATGAAAATTATTGAAGCAGCCAACTTTTACAAGATATAGATATTTGAGAAGAGTTTCCTGTAAGACTTAACAAGATTCGTATGTTCATCAAACTGATATGTTGGTCCTCAGTCTTAATTAACTGGGACCTTTAGAATGAGATAAAATTAAAGTGACTAGCATTGTGCACATAAATGTGATATCATGACATCTGTTTTTTAAAAATATTTTATTAATATAAAGAGAACAGATTTTTATGTATTCGTAGAAGATAACCAGACTTCCTGCCTTCCTTAATCCTCCTTCCTTCCCTCCTTTCTTTTTTCTTTAATTTTTTTGCATTAATAGAATATCAATTTACTTTATAATCACAGCCTTAATGCTCCATTAACCAAATGTTTGACTAGTAAAAAGTAGAAAGATCACTGTTTCACAGGAATTTAGACAAAGGCTATAAATAATTAAATCATAAGCCATTAGTTTCATGCTTATACTTGTCTGTATTCTATATGCTACCACATATCAGATATAACATATTCTGTTTTTCTTTTTGGAACTGGCTTATTTCACTAAGAATAATGGTCTAGAGTTGCACCCATTTTATTGCAAAAGACAGGAACTTGTTAGCTAATTGTTTGAGTTGCTAGATTATAAAATTTGTGAAGCAGTGCAGATTTGTTTTTAATAAAAAGTCTCATGAAGGAATGAAAGGCAAATATGATTTTGTGAAATCCTCATACAACCAAGGAACAAGCAAAGCAGTAGAAGTCAAACCAAATCTTCTTCTGGAATATTTTTTGTCCTTTCATCTCCTACTAGCACTTCACATGGTTATTTCCCAGTGCTAATTTAAAAGAACACTTAGACACATTAAGAATTAATGTAATAATTAAATAGAGTTGGTCACAGCAATCCCACAATACAAATTAGATATCTGAATGTTCCAGATATTTTTGGATTCAAGCATTTTCACAGTGTTATGTATTTGTTCTATTCCCTTTTCCTTTAAAAAAAAATCCCTTAATCACCAAAAACCAAACCAAAGGATTAAAGTTATTCAAGAAAAACCAGTGTGATATCAGGCAGATGACAAACAGGACAAAAGGGAGCCTCCATCATTTTCCAAAGCAGTCTTTTCAGGGTATTTTCTGCCAGAATCATTTTTTCCAAAGAGCATGAACCATTTCCCATTCCCTTGTTAGAGCTGGCATTTTTTGGTGTGTGCCATTGTATTATATCTGTGCTACTTTTTTGATGGATCAAACTTGGCTGATGCTTAGGTTCTTTATTTTATCTATGGTGTCAAAAGACAAGAAAACAATTTAAAGTTCTTGAGCAATACTGCATTCACCAGCTCAGGTGCATGCCTCTGGCAACCGGTGGGGAGAAGGCAGCATTCACTTATGGCTGTTGGTACATGAGTGATCCAGAGATTCTAGTAGAGGGAAAAAAATCTGGGTTTCATGCTGAATTAGTCTTTCTGGGAGGATTGACATGGACTGGGCCCCCACGTAGGACTGTGGGGTATCCCTGCCTCTCAACATATCATAGGCTCTCAGGATCAACCACCTAGGCAGGGCAGCCACAGGCAGCTGGCTCTGGGGACATCTCTGCTTCTCTGTGGTTGGGACAGGCTAGGGGGCAGAGCATATCATCTGGACCCCATGACTGTGGGAACCTTGTGTGCTGAGACTATGGGCATTCTGTGACTGTACAACAGGGTGCAGGGTGTAGCTGGGTCTCTGGGCAATCAATGTGAATAGCTCCATGTACTTGGAGCTCCCCGATTGCCTGGGGTGAGTCATTGCAAGGGGACCCATGTTCACACTGAGGACTGCACAGATCTTTGTGTGGTTCATACGGCAGCATGGATGAGTATTGCACCCATTGTGGGCCAAGACTTGGGCATTGATCACCTTGGAAGAGAGGTGGTGAGGGTGTGATTAGACCAAAAGATGTGGTTATACTCTCCTTTCTGCTAAAAAAAGAGATCTGCCGTGCCCAACTTAAGTGTTACCCCGGATACTTACCTGACCCTGGAGCACTGGCTAGAGCTCCCTAGCACACCCAGTGCACACCTCTGGATATTCACCAAAAGAGCAGACATCCCACTAAGCCACAGAGGCAAAGGTCAAAGACAAAAGCTAATAGAGGAAAAACAAAACAAAACAAGTATTTCCACAAATACCTAAAAATAAAGGCAGAAATTCAAGAAACAAGAATATGGAAGACAACATGACCCATCTCCACAAAGGAACGCAACAACAACTCAATATTAGAACGTGAAGATGAAGAAATAGATGACATGCCTGAAATGGAATTCTAAGGCTAATCAAAGGGTTACTCAGAAGCAAAGAGAAGTGATTTCACAAATTGAAAAATCCATACATGACACGAATAAAAAATTCTCCCATGAAATTGCAAGTTTGAAAAGAGATCAAAATGAAATATTAGAGATGAAGAATTCAACATGTCAGATGAAAATACAGTGGAAAGCCTTAACAGCAGTCTTGGTGAGGCAGAAGAGAGTGTCTGAGCTGGAAGACAAATCTATTTTTCAAAAAGATTAAAAAAAAGAAATTAGAAAAATTAAAAACAGTGTTGGAGATTTATGGGATACTCTCAAATGACCCAACATATGGATCTTGGGAGTTCCTGAAGGTGTGGAAAGAGAGAATGGATAGAAAACATATTTAGTGAAACAATTACAGAAAACTTCCCTAATTAGGAGAAAGAAGGGGACATCCAAATACATAGGACACATAGAACTCCTTGTAGACATGACCAGAAAAAAATCTACACACAAAATATTGTAGTCAAATTTTCCACAATAAGACATAAAGAAAAAAAAAGCTTGGTTTGTTCATCTCAAAGTTATTTTTCTTATATGGCACAGACAAAAGGAGACAAAATAGAAAAATAAACTGGGTAGAAATGGTTGACTTTAGACTACTTTTTGGTGCACAGATTAAGGCAGAGGCAGTTGAAACTCTTTGAGAAATTTGACTCCTCTCTCTCTCTCTTCTGCTTTTTCTGGAAGTTCAGATAACAATTTAGTTTCAGTTTGGTGATGTAGAATTACACCATTGGGTGACTCCATTTTAAGTTTCAGTCTGCTCTGTTGGTGCCAATGCAAAACTTAGCCTAAAAGAATTACCTTCTAGAATGTTTGCTTAATAATGGAGACCTCTTGATGTTTTAATTCCTTATTCCTTTTTATTTTGAAAAATATTTATTTATTTAAAAGGAGAGAGGGAGAGAGAGAGAGAATGAATGAGAATGAAAATGAATCTTCCACCTGTTGGGTCACTCTCCAAATGGCTGTAACAGCCAGGGCTGGATCAGGCCAAAGCTTAAGCCAGGAGCCAGGAACTCTACCCTGGTCTCCCAGGTGGGTAGGAGGGGCCCAAGTACTTGATCTGTCTTCCACTGCTCTCCCAGGCACATTAGCAGGGAGTTGGATTGGAACTGGAGACTCCAACTGGGGCACTCATAGGGGTGGCTTAACCAGCCATGGCCCAACCTGGGCCCTGGTTTCTTTTATTTTATTTTTTAAAAGATTTATCTATTTATTTGACAGTCAGAGTTACACAGAGAAGGAGAGGCAGCGAGAGAAAGGTCTTCCATCTGATGGTTCACTCCCAAGTTGGCCGCAATGGCCGGCGCTGTGCTGATCCCAAGCCAGGAGCCAGGAGCTTCCTCTGGGTCTTCCATGCAGGTGCAGGGGCCCAAGCACTTGGGTCATCTTCCACTGCTTTCCCAGGCCATAGCAGAGAGCTGGATTAGAAGAGGAACAGCTGGGACTTGAACCGACACTCATATGGGATGCCGGCAACACAGGTGGCGGCTTTGCTGGCTACGCCACAGTGCTGGCCCGGTCCTGGTTTCTTAATTCTTCTGTGAAGTCTTTGAGAGCCCTTGAGATTTCTTGGGACCTGAGTCTAGGGAATCGCTTTTTTGCAGTCCTCAACAGAGGAGACCTTCCCTCTCCCTATCTGCGTGTCTCACACCCCGTAAGGTTAGAGTTGCAGAGTTTCCCTTGTTGACTTGGTGGTTTGGCTAGGAATGGAAAGGGTAATTACACTGCTTTTAGCAATTAGCCTGATCAGCTAGAAATAGGTTAGACAGTCTCCCCCCGTGTTTTGTAGATACGCCATAATCCAGTTTCAGTGTTAGAGAAAGCGGGCTTCGGCATTTGGTGGTCAGATGTTATCTCATGAGAGTCTTCAGTGCTTTCCCCAAATGTTTCTGGTGCCCTTTGCTTCCAGTCCCGGGACTGAGTTGCAACTGTACTTCCTGGACATCCTGAGATTGGTGGGTGGTGAGCAGTGAGTTTTGAGAGGTAGTGCATGCCTTTTCTGGGCTGTGACGTTTTGACCAGTCACGTGAGACCATAGGGATTCCTTCCCAGAGTGCCCTGCGTTGTCGAGATGGTGGCTTCTCTACCACGAGTGTGAGCAGCGTGATGAGGAAGAGCAGCCCCCCCTGCCTCTTTGTGCTTGGACTTACAGTGTGAGTGAAAACTCGGCCTTTTGTTGTGTGTTAGCCACAGAGACTTCCACACACAGAAGGGTGCTTGTAGGACTAGATGTTATGCTTCCATAAAATATTTTAAGATGTAAATATTTTAATAATTAAGTGTGATAGAGAATATTTATAGTTTTAAGTTAAAAAATTTTAAAGGTGTATGCTAAGGGGCTGGTGTTGTGGTGTCGTGGGTTAAATCACTGCCTGGCATGCCAGCATCCCAAATGGGCACCCGTCTGAGTCCGGCTGATCCGCTTTTGATCCCGCACCCTGCTAATGGCCTGAGAAAAGCAGCAGAAGATGGCCTGCATGCTTGAGCACCTGCCACGCATGTGGGAGACCCAGAAGAAGCTCTTGGCTCCTGGCTTTGGTATGGCCTATTCCTGGACATCTTAGCCATCTGGGGAGTGAACCAGCGGATGGAAGACCTCTCTCTCTCTCTCTCTCTCTCTCTTTCTCTTTTCCTCCCTCACTCCCTCCATCTCTCTGTAACTCTGACTTTCAAAATAAAAAAAAAGTTTAAACAAAACCCAGATATATGGTTCAATTGAAAACACATGGATTTTTTTTAAAATTTATTTATTTTATTCAAAAGACAGAGTTAGAGAGAGAGGAAGAGACAGACTGAGAGATTTTCCATTCGCTAGTTCGTTTCCGAGTTGACTGCATCGGCTGGGGCTGGGCCAGGCTGAAGCCAGGAGTTGGAGCTTCACCAGGATCTCCCACATGGGTGCAGGGGCCCAAGGACCTGGACCACCCTCTGCTGCTTTCCCAGGCACATCAGCAGGGAGCTGGATTGGGAGTGGAGCAGGGATGCTCCACTGATGCCCATATGGGATGCTGGTGGCGCAGGCAGCAGTTTAACCCACTGCACTACAGCATCGGTCCTGACATTGACTTTTGAGTCAGATTATAGTCAGATCAGCTTTTGCTATGCCAAGGTCAAGGCAGATAGCTTGCTGGGTTCAGTTTCCTCAGCGGAAGAGGTGATATCTGTGCTGTGGTGGTTGAGACCACAGAGCGTGCAAGAAGTGCCTGGCCCAAGAACAATAGTAGCTAATGTTTATTTAGTAGCTACTGCTTGCTAGGCACTGATGTAAACCCTTTATACATCCTGCTGTGGACTTAACGGTGTCCACTGCCCACCAGTTCCTGTGTGGAAATTCCCACTTAATGTGACTCCATTTGGGGGGGGTGCTTTGGAAGGTAATTAGAGTTAGAGGGGGTCATGAGAGTGGGACTCTTATGCCATTCTTGGCTGTATGAAAAGAGAATGAGAGGGAGAGGTCTCTCTCCCCCAAGTCGGATACGGAGGGAAGGCTGCTGTGTGTCAGACAGGAGAGGGGGCCTGTCTAGAAATTAACCTTACTGGAGCCTTGGCGTTAGAACTCTAAAGTCCAGAACTGTGAGAAAATGTGTTTTTATATTGCTTTTGCTACCCTGTCTATGTTGTTTTGTTATGTCAGTCCAAGCTGACTAGTATGTTAATTCACTTACCTATTACCGTAACCCACTGCAGTAATTTCTGTGGTTGTTCCCTTTCTACAGGTAAAGAAACTGAGGTATGGTGAGGGAAGCGACTTGCTCAAGGAGATACAGTGATCCGGACCCAGGCGGTCAGTCTGTAACCCATGTTCTTTTTTTTTTTCTTTTTTTTTTTTTTTGACAGGCAGAGTTAGAGAGAGAGAGAGAGAGAGAGAGAGAGAGAGAGAGAAAGGTCTTCCTTTTCTGTTGGTTCACCTCCCAAATGGCTGCTATGGCCAGTGTGCTGCGCTGATCCAAAGATAGGAGCCAGGTGCTTCTCCTGGTCTCCCATGGGGTGCAGGGCCCAAGCACTTGGGCCACAGCAGAGAGCTGGCCTGGAAGAGGAGCAACTGGGACAGAATCCAGCACCCCAACTGGGACTAGAACCCGTGGTGCCGGCGCTGCAGGTGGAGGATTAGCTTAGTAAGCCACGGCGCCGGCCTGTACCCCATGTTCTTAACCTCTGTAGCTGGGAGCACAGATGTAAATTCCCTGCAAGCTCTGAGTCCCGACAAACTCAGTGTCCAGGAGGAGCAGGGCCAGCTGAGTGACTTTGCCCTCACGTCTTGGGTTGCGGCTGCTCAGGTTCAGGGTCCCGGGCAGCTGCTGAAGTCACTTACAGGGTACTTCAAAAAGTTCATGGAAAATAGAATTAAAAGAAAAGTTTATTTTGTTGCCAAATTTTAGAAACTGGTGCATAGTTTTTTCATAAACTTTTTGAAGACTCCTGATCTGCATAAAAATGGGTCTTTATTTGGGGACTATGAGGTGTGGAGACCTACATAGAAAGCAGTCAATTTAGCTCCCTAAAAATTAAAGGGACAAGAAGATCTGAGTGTGAGTTCTTTGTACCCAAGTGTGGGTAACCACAGAGCCCTCCCATGGACAGTGTTTGTGACCCTGAAATCGAAGCTCCCAGAAATACACGCTCCCATCCTCAGAAGGCCCAAGGCTACTGGGTGACTCAGATGTTTTTCATCTTGTCTGTAAATACAAAGTTGGTCTTCAGGGAGACGTGAGCCTAATGCATTCTGTTCCCTGCATACTGCTGCAGTGTACAGAGAACCCAGATGGGACAAAGCTTGAGTAGATTATGTTAATCACCTATTTATAGACCTGGGAGTTTTTATGTAGGTAAGTATGCAATATCTTTCATAAACACAAATTAAATGCAAACATTTTTATATTGTCACCACTTTGAAGAGATTTATCTTTTGAAGCAAAGAATTATCTCTAACTCATAGATTTGGCCCATGCTTCACTAAGAAGAGTATTTGTTTTTCTAAATCTAATTCTCAGAAATCAGTCATGAGTTTCACAAATATTTCAATCTTGTTAATGATGCTTGCTTTAAATTCCAATCCGATTCTCAGTATCTCTTTGAAATAGTCAAGAAGCCCTGTCATTTTAAGAATTATTCCTAGTATGATAAGAGGATTTTGAAGTTTCCTATTAATGAGCCCTATTCTCCCCTGTTCCTCCTCCCAGCCAGGCATGGAGGAGAGTGAAAACTTACAGGCTCCTGGATTTAGGGAAGCAGGGAGGCCTGAGAAAGTTAGGTAACTTGCTTAAGAGACATAAGGTGGCAGAGCTGGTTAGTGGTATAGCTAGGACTTGAACCCAGTTGTGTTTACATATTAGGTTCTAGCCCTGTGTGAGTCTTCAATTCCCAAAGCAGAGTTTACTAGCAGAATCAGACAGGAACTGGATGAAAGCATGTTCTCACTTCTATGCACGAATGAAAACGGGCTCCTCCGTTTCCAACATTTACTCAGTGTGAGCCTATGTGAAGCCCCATGATATGTGGCACTGTAGTGAGGTGGTGTGTCAGAGGCACTGTGTGCTAGGTACATTTTGGTAGGGCCCTGGCATTTGAAGACATAGCCTCTAATGCGATCTTTTCTACTTCCAGCGAGAGTCAGGATGTAAACAAGAAGCTCCCTCGTCCAGCGGGGACTGAAATGCTGAGACAGAAGTTCCAAGTTCTGAGTAGTTTTGCAGATGCAGTCAGCTTCTCTGAGGTGTTTCAGAAGTCGGTTCAGATCTGCAGGTGTATTCTGTGCTGACTCTATGGCAAGCAGAGCATTTCTGCTGAGAACACGGAGACAGGTAAGACAGCTCTCCCCCCTGGAGGAACTCCCAGTCTAGTGGGGGCTGTCTATAGGTTCCAGTTGCAAACACAGAGATTCCATCGCACACAGAAATAGACAAATGCATGCATGCCTCTATTTCCAAAAGGTTTAAAAGTATTATTTTATAGACTTGAAAGCAGAGTCACACACACACACACACACACACACACACAGAGGGAGAGAGAGAGAGAGAGAGAGAGAGAGAGAGAGAGAGAGATCTGGACCAGGCTGAATGGGGGAGGCTGGAACACCATTTGGGTCTCTCACATGGGTGCGGGTGGCAGGGGCCCAAGTACTTGAACTATCATCTTATGCCTCTCAGACACATTAGCAGGAAATTGGATCAGAAGTGGGGTAGACAGGACTGGAACCTGTACTCTGATGTGGGATGCCAGTGTTACAAACAGAAGCTTAACCTGCTGAGCCAGAAAGCCTGCCCCTGAGAGGGCTTGAAAGGTATTACATAAATGCCTATACCATGTGAGAGAAAAGATTAAAGCACTATGGAAAACGAGGTGGGGTGGAATTAGGCCTGGAGAGTGAGTAGTGACGCACAACACTTCACAGTTAGATGTTAGTCTTGACCGTACGCTTTCTGTCACAGTAAGAGAGAAACGTCAGTTTTCCCATGGCTCACGACGTCCACAGAACCGTGCTGTTGTTTAGGAGAGACACGTGTTTTCCTGGTGTTTAAACCCAAGAAAAGGTCTCACTCAAGTCTTCCTGAAGGAGAGCCATGGAAAACGAAGAACCAAACCCTCAGCGCCAAAGAACAGGCCAATGAGCAACACGGGCATTTTCCAGGGGTGGCCTGTTGGCACCCCAGCTAGATTCAGAATGCCAGTGTGAGGCTCTAAAAGTACATGGCTACAAGGGCCAAAGCAGTGAGCCCAAGGGCCATGGTGACCCCTGCTCTGGTTTACCCAGGGCTAAAAATTCACCTCTGGTCTGGCAGACACATTTGGAGAAGGTCTGTGACCTAAAGGGAAGAGGAGTTTTCTGCTTTATTCATCCTCCAGCATTCATGGCAACTTAATCATCTTGTGTTTTTAGAGTGATTGGCACATACGTTGGAATGAGACTGCTTGGGGTTTATCTCTGCTCTGATACTTAGATGTACTACTTTGGACAGTTTGTTACCCTCCCTAAGCCTTGGTTTTTCATTCCTGTGAGTTGGAAGCATAATACGTGCTTCATCGCTGTAGCAGGAAACGTAGATGAGGTAGTGTGGACAAGCACAAAGCTCTGTGCTCAGGCCAGAGCAAACTCCCTTTCAGCAGTGGCCATCAGGATAATGAAACTATGGTAATGCTGGTAAAATGTCAGCTGTCTTAACATTACAGAGGTATGCCCTTTTCTGCTTGGTGACTTTAGTAAGATGCAATTACTATTTGTCAACAAAAAGTATATATTAAAAAAACTGTATTCATTGCTTTAGTATATTCTGCTAGATTTTGTTCCTATTAGAGATTCTGGATAACATTTGTAATGTCTTATAATTTTAACTAATTTTTTCTTTACATAATTATAAAGCTTTTTTTTTTTTTTGCTAATAGCAAGGTAAACTTGTGAGCATCCAAGGTGTATGAAAGAAAATAGAAAACAAAATGAAATAAAACAAATCACTTTATTTTTTAACTTTTATTTAATAAATATAAATTTCCAAAGTACAGCTTTTGGATTACAGTGGCTTTTCCCTCCCCATAACTTCCCTCCTACCCACAACCCTCCCATCTCCCACTCCCTCCCCTATTCCATTCACATCAAGATTCATTTTCAATTATCTTTATATGGAAGATCCATTTAGTATATACTAAGTAAAGATGTCAACAGTTTGCACCCCCATAGAAACACAAAGTGAAAAATACTGTTTGAGTACTAGTTATACCATTAATTCACACTGTACAACACATTAAGGACAGAGATCCTACATGGGGAGTAAGTGCACAGTGATTCCCATTGTTGACTTAACAATTGACACCCTTGTTTATGATGTCAGTAATCACCCTAGGCTCTTGTCATGGGTTGCCAAGGCTATGGAAGCCTTTTGAGTTCACTGACTCTGATCTTATTTAGACAAGGCCACAGACAAAGTGGAAGTTCTCTCCTCCCTTCAGAGAAATGTACCTCCTTCTTTGATGGCCCATTCTTTCCACTGGGATCTCACTCACAGAGATCTTTCATTTAGCTTTTTTTTTTTTTTTTTTTTTTTTGCCAGAGTGTCTTGGCTTTCCATGCCTAAAATACTCTCATGGGCTTTTCAGCCAGATCCGAATGCCTTTAGGGCTGATTCTGAGGCCAGAGTGCTGTTTAGGACATCCGCCATTCTATTAGTCTGCTGAGTATCTCGCTTCCCATGTTGGATCACTCTCCCCTTTATTTATTCTATCGGTTAGTATTAGCAGGTACTAGACTTGTTTATGTGCTCCCTTTGACGCTTAGTCCTTTCATTATGATCAATTGTGAACTGAAATCGATCACTTGGACTAGTGAGATGGCATTGGTACATGCCACCTTGATGGGATTGAATTGGAGTCCTCTGGTATGTTTCTAACTCTACCATTTGGGGCAAGTCAGCTTGAGCATGTCCCAAATTGTACATCTCTTCCCTCTCTTATTCCCACTCTTATGTTTAATAGGGATCACATTTCAGTTAAAAAACAAATCACTTTAGACCAACAGAAGCCTCACTAGGCTTTTCCAAGTCCCTACCTTAACATCTGATAGAGAACATGCATAGTTTAAAGAAATACACTAGAGACCTATGCAGCTATAAGGCTAATTTTAATTAAAATTAAGATTTTTGGGAGGAGTGGTTTAGTTAATATCCTTGGTTAATAGACATGTACTAATTTACATAACTGGATATTGCATATTCAGAGCAGGTAATGAATGTTTGCAATATAAAGGCTCAGAATGCAAATAGCTTGTTGACCTTGGACTGTATGGCCAACTATGTGTCAAGTGCACACACCCATGTACCTCACAATATGGTCTATGCTGCTTTAGTGCTTGTAGGTATTAACATGTGCTCCAGTTTTCTTATCTTGGCTCTTGCTTGCCTTTTTTACTGTTAGTGGAGATCGCTGTACAATTCCCATCAGGTTAGGTGATGCAAGAGCCAGCTGAGCTTCTGACCCCACTCTAAGTCAACCTTCCAGGGACAAGCTCGTCCAACACACAGAAACACGTGGGGAAGAAATACACGGTTTCTGTTGAGTTTCCTGCAAGTGGAGCAACTGGAATCCCAACAACTCTTCGTTAGATACCAGATGTTTGTGAGCTGGAGCATGTGGTCATGATTTGGACGGCTCTGGGGTGGCATTCGGCATTGCCTAGGGTCGCACGGTCTCAGTCTTATTTCACAGTTTGATTTGGATAGTGTACTGGAGAGCATCGCAATTAGAGTGTAAATTAGCTCACATACGTGGCTTGTGTACTTGGCAGACAAAGATTGAATTTCAAATAACCTTAGACAATGGGTCAGAAATAAATAGAGGAAGGCTAGACATGATTATGGATATGTGAGGGTACTTCAGAACGTTTATGGAAGCTGGAATTAAAAGCAAAGAATATTTTGGTGCAAAAAGGTTTTGAAACCCTTGCATTTAAGGAATCTTCAAAAAGGTCATGAAAAATGCATATTATGAAAAAACTATGCATAGATTTCATATTTTTTGTACCAAAATAAGCTTGTCTTTTAATTCCAGTTTCACGGATTTTTAAAAGTATCCTTATATAGACAGACTGAGAGGAAGAGAGGAGACTAGGATCATGGTATCCTCTGTGTGTAGTGATGCTTGGAACAGAGTAATTGGTAAATATATGTTGGTTTAATTGGATTAATTTAACAAAGATTCACTCAAGAAGATTGGGGTTGTTTTTCCAGCAATCTAGTTCATAAAGGCATCTGAAGTTAACTCTACAGAAACTTTGTAACTTTTTCAACTATCTTCAGAGATAGTTGGTCTACTAGCCAATAAGAAACATAAACAAATCCAACCCCCCTCTTCCAAAAATATTGCCATAGACCTAAGAGACAAAAGTCGGTATTCCCTTTCTCCATTATTTCCTCTCATATTATCCTGAGATGCAGTTAGAGCTATGAGATGCTGATATATCTTTTTTTAAAAATTTTTTTTTATTTTTTGACAGGCAGAGTGGACAGAGAGAGAGACAGAGAGAAAGGTCTTCCTTTGCCGTTGGTTCACCCTCCAATGGCCGCCGCGGCTGGCGCGCTGTGGCCGGCGCACTGCGCTGATCCGAATGCAGGAGCCAGGTGGTTCTCCTGGTCTTCCATGGGGTTCAGGGCCCAAGCACTTGGGCCATCCTCCACTGCACTCCCAGGCCACAGCAGAGAGCTGGCCTGGAAGAGGGGCAACCGGGACAGAATCCGGCACCCCAACCGGGACTAGAATTCGGTGTGCTGGTGCCGCAAGGAGGAGGATTAGCCTAGTGAGCCGCGGCGCTGGCCTGATACATCTTTAATTTAGATTTGGTGAATGATTGAAAGGGGCCTACTTCCCACTTATTTACACAATATCCCCTGCACCCACAAGAAAGCACCCTAACCTCTTGATCGCTGTGAACTACACCCTCTCCTCATACTGGAAACACAATGTGGTAGACAGAACCTTTTGAACTGTTGGTACGTGGGATCTCCAGGAGTGAAGAGGATGGTGAAGAACCGTGAAAAACTGTCAGAGGACTGTTTTGGGGGAAGGGCATCCTATTCACAGTGACCCTTGACTGGCGGGCAGAGAGGGGGCACATCTGTTGAAGGAACAGTTTCCTCTGGCCCTCTCTGGAACATGTCAGTTCATATTCATATCAAGTCTTGGACATTCTTCTTTTAAAAAATTATTTATATTTGAAAAGCAGAGTTACAGAGAGGGAGAGGGAGAGGGAGAGAGGGAGGGGTAGGTCTTCCATCTGCTGTTCACTCCCCAAATGGGCGCAAAAGCCGGAGTTGGGCTGATCCAAAGTCAGGAGCTGGGAGCTTCTTCCAGGTCTCCCACATGGGTGCAGGGGCCCAAGCACTTGGGCCATCTTCTGCTGCTTTCCCAGGCACATTATTAGGCAGCTGGATCAGAAGTGGAGCGGTCAGGACTTGAACCAGTGCTCATATGGGATGCCAGCACTGCAGGCAGCTGCTTTACCCACAATGCCACAGCTTCAGCTCCCTGGACACTCCGTCAAACACTTATTTCTCTCCTTATTCTACTCTTCCCCCTTTCCTTCAGCCAAGATTTGAATAAAATTTCCCCATGCTGGAGAACTTACAACCTGAAAACAACATCTCACCTTCTTGGTGGATTTTCTCAGTGTTTTTATGATGTTTTCATTATGTTTTAGAAGCTAGACTATATTTAGAGGAAATTGAGATTTAGGGCAGATAATGTTAACTAGGTGAAATTGCTTTTCTCACCTTTGCAATTGTTTGGTATTACAGTCAGACTCTAGAACCCTGAAAGACAAATTTTTAGGAAAAACTTATAGATACTGGTGTCTTCCTGATTATGTGACTTTTGGCTGCTTTACCCTCTTTAAAATAGTATAGCAATCCCTGCTTCATAGGACTGAAATACTGATTAAGTGGTCTGATCTATATAAAACTCTTAGGGCGGTGCAAATAACATAGCAAAGACTCAATACATGGTGTTCATTATTAATATTGACTAATGGGCTAAGATAGCCAGGAAAACTTGGAATTGTAGTCCCAGTGAAAAAATCATGCTAAAATATCAATTTTGAGACTTGTTGAATTTTGAACAACCTCTGCTTCTGTTGTCCTATATATATTGATCCATTGTCCACCACAAAATATTAAAAATCCACACAGATAATGCCACGCTAAATTTTGCAGTTTTACTTAGGGAATAAGTATAAGCTAAGGTTCATCAAGTGGATAGGACAAATTGATAGCTATTTCAACCTTTATAGTAGCATTCTTATTCTGTACCTCACAGACACTGGCACTTTATGACTTATTATTAGGAAGTGTGACAGACTTGAGAGTTTTGTGGTTGTATTAGCCAGCTTTTGGGTCACTGTAATGAAGCATCTGACACAGGAGAAGAGGTTCAGTTGGCTCACAAGTTGGGAGGGTCAAGGGTATGGTGTCTGTGTCAGCCCAGTTCTGGTGAGGACCTCATGGCCAATGGTGGGTGGTGGAGAACAGATGTGCAGGGGAGCAAACAGGTGATTACACCCTGACTCAGGAGCAAAGATGGGGCCGGACGGCCCAGGACTAGTTCTTTGTAACAACCCCTGTGGGAGAATTCAAATGGCCCTGTAAGAGCTACCTCACGGCCGCAGTGGCCACAGGAGCTGTCAGTGCCCCCTCCCCCACCCCCCAATTTCTCAAAGGTTCCACTGGTTTCCACTACTGCCACTTTGGGGACCAAGTCTCTAGTCATAGTGGACTCTTGGGGGACACTCAGACCACATCCAAACTATAGCAGTGTTCAAACACATTAGAGAAATAGCTCTCGTTATAATAAATGAGCAGATTTTTCCCTTGGGCTGCTCAAGTAACAAATCTAGGAATCACTTTTGAGTCCTTCTTTCTCTTACTACACAGTATCCGTTCTACCAGCAGGTCTTCTTACCACCAAGCGTACAAGCGTACCTTCCTGTCTATCCACTTCCCCTCCTTGTGACTATCCTAAGCTACTGGTGGTCTTCTATTCTTTAGAGGATACCCAGACTGATCTTTGAACAACTAAATTTCATCATGTCAATCACATCATTCTCTTACATATTTGGCTTCTCATTTGCATGTGGAGTGAATCCACTCCACATGGTTTCATTCTGACTTTTTATTTCCTAATCTTAAAAACTTCAAACTTAAAGGGCACCCATTTTCCAGTTAATAATAAAAAAGGCTGAATTGCTATGGTTAAATTCCCAGAACCCCCAATTTTTTAGGGTTGAACTAAATGGCTGGTATAATTGCTTGCAAAAGTGTTTTCAATTTGATAGAACTTATATTGAGATATAAAGCTTGTAATTTTTGCTTTGTTTTTTTAATCTTATTTTTCTATGTATATCTTGAAGCTCTCTTGTGTGTTACAAATCTCCAGGTAGATAAGAGGGTACTTTAAAATGTTCACAGAAAATTTACATTATGTTTTAAAAGCTTTTATTAATATAAAGATAATAGATTTTATGCATTACATAGGTACAGTTACAAGAAGACAACCACATTCTCCATACTCCCCTATACCCCCTTTCACTCCAACTCTCTACCTCCGCTCTATTCCTCAGTTTTTGCATAGACACGATTTTAATTCTCTCTATATTCACAGGCTTAATTTGCCAGTAATCATAATATTCAAAAAATAAAAGGTAGGGGCTGGCCTTGTGGTGTAGTAGGTTAATCCTCTGCCTGTGGTGCCAGCATCCCATGTGGGTGCTGGTTCTAGTCCTGGATGCTCCTTTTCCGATCTAGTTCTCTGCCATGGCCTGGGAAAGCAGTAGAAGATGGATCAAGCACTTGGACCCTGTACCCTCATGGGAGACCTGGAAGAAACTCCTGGCTCCTGGCATTGGATTGGCCCAGCTCCACTGTTGCAGCCATCTGGGTAGTGAACCAGCAAATGAAAGACCTTTCTCTTTGTCTCTCCCTCTCACTGTCTGTTACTCTACCTCTGAAATAAATAAAAAAAAGTCAGAAGACCACAGTTTCACAGGAGTATAAACAAGTGCTAAAAACAACCATGATATCACAAAATGTTCATTTCATCCCTATACATTTTTTGTATTCTACATTAGCTGCCACATATCAGAAAACAAAATATGACATTTGTCTTTTTGAGATTAGCTTATTTCACTAAGCATAATTGTTTCCGGTTGCATCAATTTTGTTGCAAAAGACGATTTCATTCTTTCTTATGGCTGAGTAGTATTCCATTGTGAATTTATACCACTTTTTTTTTTTAATTCATTCATCGGTTGATGGACATCTGGGTTAATTCCATATCTTAGGTATTGTGAATTACATTGCAATAAAAATGGGGGTATAAATATCTCTTTTGTATGCTGATTTCATTTCATTTGGGAAAATCCCAGGAGTGGGATGGGTGGGTCATATTGTGGATCTACTTTCGGGTCACTGAGGACTCTGCATACTGTCTTCCACAATGGCTGTATTAGTTTGCATTCCCACCAACAGTGGATTAGGGAACTTTTTTCATACGTCCTTGCCAGCATTTTTTTTTTTTTTTAAATTTTTGGATGATAGCCATTCTAACTGGGGTGAGGTGAAATCTCATTATGGTTTTCATTTGCATTTCCCTGATGGCTAGTGATTCTGAGCATTTTTTCAAATGTCTGTTGGCCATTTGAATTTCATCCTTTGAAAAATGTCTGTTTATGTCCTTTGCCTATTTCTTGACTGGAGTTTTTGTTGTTGAATTTCTTGAGCTCTTTATAGATTCTGAATATTAATCCTGTATCAGTTGTATAGTTTGCAAATATTTTCTCCCATTCTGTCAGTTGCCTCTTCAATTTGCTGAGTGTTTCTTTTTCTTTTTTTTAAGATTTATTTTATTTTATTTGAAAGGCAGAGTTACAGAGTGGCAGAGAGGGAGAGGGAGAGGGAGAAAGAGAGAGAGAGAGAGAGAGAGAGTCAGTGAGTCAGTCTTCCATCTGCTGATTCACTCCGTAGATGGCCGCAATGGCTGGACCTGTACCAATCTGAAGCCAGGAGCCAGGAGCTTCTTCCGGGTCTCCCACGTGGGTGCAGGGTCCCAAGGACTTGGGCCATCTTCTACTGCTTTCCCAGGCCATGGCAGAGAGCTGGATTGGAAGTGGAGCAGCTGGGTCTCAAACTGGCACCCATATGGGATGCCGGCACTGCCGGCACTGCTTCACCTGCTAAGGCACAGTGCCAGCCGCGAGCTGAGTGTTTTCTTTTGCAGTGCAGAAACGTCTTATCTTGATGTAATTTCATTTGCCTATTTTTCCTTTAACTGACTGTGCTTCTGGGATCTTTTCCAAGAAGTCTTTGCCTACACGGATGTTTACAGTTTCCCCAATGTTTTCATCTAGTAATTTGATGATATCGGGTTATAGATTTAGGTTCTTGATCCATTTTGAGTTGATTTTTGTGTAAGGTGTCAGGTAGGGGTCTTGCTTCATACTTCTGCATGAGAGATCAATTTTCCTAGCATCATTTGTTGAAGAGGCTGTCCTTGCTCCAGGGATTGATTTTAGTTCCTTATAGGTGCACAGGTTAACTTCTGGGGTTTCTATTCTGTTCCAATTGTCTACGTGTCTGTTTTTGTGCCAGTACTAGGCTGCTTTGGTTATAACTGCCCTGTAGTATGTCTTGAAGTCTGGTGTTGTGATGCCTCCAGCTTTGTTTTTGATGTATAAGATTGCTTTAGCCATTTGGGGTCTCTTGTGTTTCCATATAAATTTTAGCACTTTTTTTCTAGAACTCAGAAGAATATTATTAGTATTTTAATTGGGATTGCTTTGAATTTATAAATTGATTTGGGTGATATACACATACTAATATTCATATTAATTCTTCCAGTCCAGGAACATGGAAGATATTTCCATTTTTTTGTCTTCTTTTACTTCTTTCTTTAATTTTTTATAATTTTTATTGTAGAGAACTTTCATATCCTTGGTTAAATTTATTTTAAGGTCCTAAAATTTTTTGATAGCTATTGTGAATAAGACTGACCTTAGACATTCTTTCTCAGCCCTGGAATTATCTGTGTATATAAATGCTATAGAATTTTATGTGTTGACTTTATATCCTGCAACTTTACCAAAGCCTTTTACAAATTCCAAGAGTCTCTTAGTGGAGTCTTTTGGTTCTCCTATATATAGAACCTTGCCTTCTATAATTTGTATCCCTTTGATTTATTTTTCATGCCCAGTGGTTCTGACTAAAACACATATTTTCTAGAGTTTTTTAAGTTGCTAATTTCCAGTGTCATACCATTGTTGTCAGAAAACATATGTAGTATGATTTCAGTTTTTTAAAATTTGCTGAGACTTGCTTTATGGCCTAGCATATGGTCTATCCTAGAGAAATTCCATGAACTGATGAAAAAAAATGTGTTCTTCAACTGTGGGATGGAAGGTTTTATAATTTTAGTTAGGTCTGTTTGGTCTATAGTGTCTATTATCTCTGTTATTTCTTTGTTTATTTTCTGTCTAGTTGATCTGTCCATTCATAAAAGTGAGGAGATGAGGTCCCCCATTACTATTGTACTGGGGTCTATGTCTCCTTTTAGATCCAGTAACATTTATTTTAAATAGGCACCATGGTATTGAGTGCGTATATATTTACTGTAATCACATCTTCCTGTTGAATTGATCCTCTAATCATTACCCAATGCCCTTCTTCTCTCTCTATCTCTCTCCATTTTTTGAAAGATTTTATTTATTTATTTGAGAGGTAGAGTTACAGACAGTGAGAGGGAGAAGCAACAGAGAGAAAGGTCTTCCTTCCACTGGTTCACTCCCCAAATGACCACAATGGCTAGAGCTGAGCTGATCCAAAACCAGGAGCCAGGAGCTTCTTCAGGGTCTCCCACGTAGGTGCAGGGTCCCAAGGACTTGGGCCATCTTCTTCTGCTTTCCCAGGCCATAGCAGAGAGCTGGATTAGAAGAGGAACAGCTGGGACTAGAACCATTGCCCATATGAGATTCCAGCATAACAGAGGATTTACCTGTGCCACAGCGCTGGCCCCTCTTTGTCTCTTCTAAAAGTTTTATGGTAAAGTCTGTTTTGTCTGATATTAGGATGGCCACATCTGCTCATTTTTGCTTTCTCTTAGCATGGAATATCTTTCATTTTCCATTCTTTCACTTTCAGTCTGCATGTATCTTTGTTGGTGAGATGTGTTTCTTGTCGGCGGTAAATAGATGGATCTTGTTTTTTAATCCATTCTGCCAGTCTTTCAATTGGAGAATTTAGGCCCTTTACATTCAAGGTTATTATTGCTAAGTAACTATTTTGTATTACATTTTTTCCATAAATATTCCTATTGTTTGCTTTGGATTTCCTTTGTACTTTTATTAGATTTTTCTGCCTTCCCATTCCTTCATTGTGAAGAGTCATTCTCTGTTTCTGTGTGTAGCACATCCTTAAGAATCATTTGTAAGGCTAGACAAATGGTGACAAATTCTTCCACTTTTTGTTTGCTCTGGAAGATCTTTATTTCTCCTTCATTTATAAATGAGGGCTTTGCTGGGTACAGTATCCTGTGTCGACAGTTTCTTTTAGGACTTGGACTA
Organism: Oryctolagus cuniculus; assembly: GCF_051225735.1. Taxonomy (NCBI): domain Eukaryota; kingdom Metazoa; phylum Chordata; class Mammalia; order Lagomorpha; family Leporidae; genus Oryctolagus; species Oryctolagus cuniculus. The sequence continues at coordinate 83,482,521 of NC_142880.1, forward strand.
TGACTCTCAATTCTCTCCTAGCCCATAGGGTTTCTGGTGAAAAATCGGCTGTTAGTCTAATTGGGTAATCTGGCATTATATCATGCACATTTTAGAATCTTTTCTTTATGTTTTACTGCTGAAAGTTTCACTATAATGTGTTGGTAAAAATCTTTTCTGATTGTGTCCATTAAGAGTTCTATTTGATTACTGTGCTTGGATGTCCCTTTCTTTCACCAATTAGGGAGTTTTCTGCTTTTATTTTGCTGAATAGGCCTTCTATTCCATGCTCTCTTTTCATGCCTTCAGGAACTCTAAGACACAAATGTTTAATCATTTGATAGTATCCCATAAATCTTGAATACTATTTTCAGTTTCTCTAATTTTTTCTTTTTCTTTTTTTTTTTTCTTCATCTGACTGAGATATTTCCAAGGACTTGTCTTCTAGTTTGGATATTCTTTCTATGCCTCGCCAAGTCTGTTGTTAAGGTTTTCCACCGTATATTTATTTGACATATCGAATTATTCATTTCTAATATTTCAGGTTGATTTCTCTTCAATATCTCAATCTCTTGGCAAAATTATTTATTGATTCATTCATACTGTGTATGGACTTCTTTATCTCATGAATTTGTTTCTCCCTGTTTCTGATTAATTCTATTATCATTCTTTAAAATTCTTTTTCAAGCATTTCATTAATCTCTTTATCGTCCCATTCTAAACTGAAGTATTGTGGTATTCCATTTGTGGAGTCATGTTGTCTTCTTTCTATTTGTTTCTTGTATTTCTGCATTTATTTTTAGGCATTTGTGGAAACACTCGTTGGTTTTTCTCCTCTGATGGGTTTTGTCTTTGAGCTATTCCTCTGTGATTTAATGGAGGGTCTCCTCCTTCAGTGTATATCCAGAGGTGTGTGCTGGATGTTCCCAGGGAGCTCTGGTCTGTGTTCCCAGGTGGGGTGAAAAACCAAGTGATACCCAAGTTGTGTGTGGTTGATCTCCTGTGTTGTCAGCAGGGGGTAGGGTATGATCATTCCTGTTGGGGTAACCACAACCTCACCTCCTCTCTTCCATGGTCATCAATTCCCAGGGTTAGCTGTTAGTGGATACACCATACCACCCACACAGGTTCATGAAGTACACAAATGATCTGTGCAGTCCTTAGTGTGATCATGGTACCCTCTGCAGTGACCCACCCCACACAGTCAGGGAGCTTTGAACTTCTGAAACTGGACACAGTGATAGCTTAGAGACTCAACCATACTCCACACCCTACTGCGCAGTGACAGAATTCCCAGCTCACAACATGCAAGGCTTCCATAGTCACAGAGTGCAGAGGATCCACTCTTGGCCCCGTGAATCTGCAGAGATGTTCTGCAGAATGGGAGCACCTCATGGTCCTCTTGGGGTGTCTAGCCCCCTACCAACTCTCCTGGCCAGACTCAAAGTCAGTAGGGAAATGGGGAGGGGATTTTTTCCCCCGCTGGTAAAATCCCCTAGTTATGTGTGTGAGAGCCATCACACCCTCTATTGGTGTTGAGAAGGTGCTTTCTCCCTGCTGGTCTCCCAGCACACTTATTTGGGGGATGGGGAGAAAGAGATGTACTTTCCCTTCACTGGATTAGGTGGGTAGCCTGCCCCCCGCCAGGGCCCCAGACTCAACAGTGTAGCCCGGAAGGTTGTCCCTCAGGCAGTATCCCCCATGGCATGGCTGCCTCTGTCTGCTCTCTCCTTGATCTCAGGAGCTGGTGACTCCTCAAGACCCTGCTCACTGCTGTGCATCTGCACTCTCCAGCCTGTTCCATGGAATTTCTTTCTTTCTTTCTTTCTTTCTTTCTTTCTTTCTTTCTTTCTTTCTTTCTTTCTTTCTTTCTTTCTTTCTTCCTTCCTTCCTTCCTTCCTTCCTTCCTTCCTTCCTTCCTTCCTTCCTTCCTTCCTTCCTTCCTTCCTTCCTTCCTTCCTTCCTTCCTTCCTTCCTTCCTTCCTTCCTTCCTTCCTTCCTTCCTTCCTTCCTTCCTTCCTTCCTTTTGACAGGCAGAGTGGACAGTGAGAGAGAGAGAGACAGAGAGAAAGGTCTTCCTTTGCCGTTGGTTTTCCTTCACCCTCCAATGGCCGCCGCCGCCAGGGCGCTGCAGCCGGCGCACCACGCTGATCCGAATGCAGGATGCAGGTACTTATCCTGGTCTCCCATGGGGTGCAGGGCACAAGCACTTGGGCCATCCTCCACTGCACTCCCTGGCCACAGCAGAGAGCTGGCCTGGAAGAGGGGCAACCGGGACAGAATCCAGTGCCCCGAAGGGGACTAGAACCCGGTGTGCCGGCGCCGCAAGGTGGAGGATTAACCTAGTGAGCTGCGGCACCAGCCGGAATCTCTTTTTTCTGTAGAATTTCCACTGCAAACTTCTCTCCAACTCTTCCCTGTGAATATATTTCCTCTGCTTTCCTTCTGTTGTCTTACCCTGGTCAAAATCTTTCCCCTCTTCAGCCGTCTTGGAATCCCCACCTACATTATCTTATAATTTCAAACTTCTATGACCTTTCAGTAACGATATTGTGCAGCTATAAAAATTTGTTTTCCCACCTCATTTGACCACAAAACACTTTTATGTGAAATATCTACTCACAGGATGTTTTACTGAGTACAATTTAAAAATATATTGTGTACTGAACATGATTGATAAAAGACACTACTAAGATCCCTTCTACATATCAGGGTTCACTTTGTGAAGATCCAAAGTACTATTAAAGTATTTGCTTTTTGTCTGGTGCCACAGCTCACTAGGCTAATCCTCTACCTGCGGCGCCGGCACCCCGGGTCCTAGTCCCGGTCGGGGTGCCGGATTCTGTCCCGGTTGCTCCTCTGCCAGTCCAGCTCTCTGCTGTGGCCCTGGAGGGCAGTGGAGGATGGCCCAGGTGCTTGGCCCTGCATCTGCATGGGAGACCAGGAGGAAGCGCCTGGCTCCTGGCTTGGATTGGCGCAGTGCGCCAGCTGCAGTGTGCCAGCCACAGCGGCATTTGGGGCGTAAACCAATGGAAAGGAAGACCTTTTTCTCTGTCTCTCTCTCTCTCACTGTCTAGCTCTGCCTGTCAAAAAAAAAAGTATTTTCTTTTTGACTATTGCAGTGGCTAATATGCATGCTGTTCCTTGCTCTTTTGAACTAAGATGTTGATGCCTCCTGCTGGAATGAAAATGTTCCATTTTGGAGAAAAACCACACTAAGCATTTATTGTACAAATATGTCAGCGTGAATTATCCCCCATCTGACTGGCCTCCTAGCAGACTCATCTCTGAAAGATTAAGGCTTGGTGACAATGACTGTGAGGATTGAGAGGGAAGGGGCCATGAGCCAGGCTGTGGTGTGTCTGTAAGACTTGAACACTGGGACAATGGGGACTCTGTTGGAGCTACCCGGACAGCAGGAGGAGCGGGGAAGCAAAGGAAAGAGAAGGCTGTGGAAACAAGCTTCCAATGCACAGTTTTGTCTTGAGCTGTCATTATTCCATCAGTCTTTCTCCTGCTAAGTCTTGAGAATCTGTGGCTCAGTGTTCCCACTAGGAGTTTGCTAAGCTCTCTGGAAATCTTCCACCCTGAATGCCTTTGTAGAGAAGGTAGCCTAGTGGTGGTGAGGGCCCACTTCTCTTTTGATTTAAAGATGTGTTTAGGAGTAGTTGTTGAGTTTCCTCCCCACCCAAACTCCTGTTTGCAATCAATAAGAACAAGAAATGTAAAATATGCCATTTGTGTTCACTAGTTCTTTTAAGACATGCTCATTAGCCTTAGAATGAAACATCATTTTGCTTTCTATGTAATGAGATTTTTAGATGCAACTTGCAAAGTTAAAACTTGTTTGTGTCTGCTTGGGGACAATTTTAAATTTCAAATAAGGGAGAGTATCTTGGCCACCATGACTATAAGACTGGATTAATTAAGAGTGGGACTAGTACAGGAAGGAGGAAGATGGGGTTGAGTGTGGATGGGTGGGAAGATAGGGTAGAAAGTGTCACTACGTTCCTAAATCTGTATATCAAATACATCAATCTTGTATACCTTAAATAAAGAAAGTGTTATAATAATATTTATGAATGTTCAACTAAATACTTTTCTTAGGACCTGAAGCAGCTGGTAGATATCATACAGTAAACATTAAATTCCTTCTTTACTTTATGTTTTACCTTCAAATTTGTATGTGTGTACATATATATAACATTTAAATGTATTTGCATATAGACATATTTGTATATATGTATGTGATATATATGTGTATTTGATAAGTACATTACATTTATTTTAAAGCCTAAAGCAATTCTGAAAGAGTAAATATCATATGAAAATTTATTTTTCAAAATTTGTAGAATGGCTACCTGGAATGTTTTATTAGATGTTGATTTTAATTAAAAAATTAAAAAAATCCTTTTGGTGATCAGAAACCAGTATACTAATATTTCAATGTTGTTTTCATTTACTAGACAATTTCTTATATAAATTTTATTTTTGTAGCTTTCTTGAAGCAGCAGAAGCATTTTTCAAATGAAATATTTTAGTTTTGATATGTAAAATATAAATATCTTGAATTCAATACTAGTGATTATCTTGACTTGAATATTTATGAGTTATGTCAACTTTAAAAATTACTTCTGTTTTTTTCACCTGTTTTCTATAAAGTAGAGATAATAATATTTATTTTATCACCATGTTGTAAGTATTTATTTGAAATTCAGAGTTGCAGAGAGGGAGGGAGAGACAGAGAAATCTGCCATCCGTTAGTTCACTCCCCAGATGGCTACAGCGGCTATAGTTGAGCCAGGCCAAAGCCAGGAGCCAGGAGCTTCATCCGGGTCTCCCACGTGGGTGCAGGGACCCAGCCACTTGGGCCAATCTCTGCTGCTTTCCCAGGCCATTAGCAGGGAGCTGGATTGGAAGAGGAGCATCTGGGCCTTGAACTGGCTCTTTTTTTTTTTTTTTTTTTTTTGACAGGCAGAGTGGAGAGAGAAAGGTCTTCCTTTACCATTGTTTTACCCTCCAATGGCCGCTACAGCAGGTGCGCTGTGGCCGGCGCACTGCGCTGATCCGAAGCCAGGAGCCAGGTGCTTCTCCTAGTCGCCCATGCGGGTGCAGGGCCCAAGCACTTGGGCCATCCTCCACTGCACTCCCGGGCCACAGCAGAGAGCTGGCCTGGAAGAGGAGCAACCGGGACAGAATCCGGTGCCCCGACTGGGACTAGAACCTGGTGTGCCGGCACCGCAGGCTGAGCATTAGCCTAGTGAGCCACGGCGCTGGCCCAGGCAGCGGTTTTACCTGCTATACCACAGCACCGGCCTCAAACAATTATTTTTCTATGGAGGGTTATGAATTATACTAGTTTAATACAAATTAGAATAAGAAGAAAGCCTAGCATTTAATGAGTGTTTAAAAAGCTGGATGGGGGCCGGGACTCTGGCAGAGCAGGTTAAAGTCCTGGCCTGAAGCACCGGCATCCCATATGGGCACTGGTTCTAGTCCCAGCTGCTCCTCTTCTGATCCAACTCTCTATGGCCTGGGAAAGCAGTAGAAGATGGTCCAAGTTCTTGGGCCCCTGTACCCACATGGGAGACCCAGAAGAAGCTCCTGGTTTCTGACTTCAGATTGGTGTAGCTCTGGCCATTGTGGCCATCAGGGGTATGAACCAGCCAATGGAGGACCTCTCTGTCTCTACCTCTCTCTGTAACTCTTTCAAATAAATAAAATAAATCCTTAAAAAAAAGCTGGATGAACTCTTGCCAAACTGTGTTCTAAGATTTTCAACTCTTCCTTTGAAAATTTTTTTTAAGATTTATTTATTTATTTGAGAGGTAGAGTTACAGACAGTGAGAAGGAGAGACAGAAAGAGAGGTCTTCAATCCTCTGCTTCACTCCCCAGATGGCCTCAATGGCTGGATTTGTGCCCATCAGGAGCTTCTTCCAGGTCTCCCACGTGAGTGCAGTAGCCCAAGTGCCTGGACCATCTTCTACTGCTTTCCCAGGCAACAGCAGAGAGCTGGATCGGAAGAGGAGTAGCCAGGACTAGAACCGACGCTCATATGGGATGTCAGTGCTGCAGGTGGAGATTTAAGCCACTGTGCCACAGCGCTGCCTCCCTTGAAGTTTTAAAAAATATTTTTGCATTTCATGTTTCTTATTCCAACTCTGTGTACTTGATAAGGCATTTTGAGTAGTTGCGTGAATCCCAAACTCTTCCCAAGGAAGACAGAGGCATAGAACAGCAAAATGTGGTTGGGGGAAATCCCCAGCATTTCGGAACAAGACAGAGCCTGGCCGAGCTTAGTGAAGAATTAAGTGTGTTTAGAAGTGATTTTATGCATTTCTAGTAATGTTGTTCACTGTTCCTCAAACAATGGATCACTGAGTTCCTTTCGGCCTTCTCCTTTACCTTCTTTCAAAGCACCCGTTCCAGATGTTGGTGCCAGGAGCCCCACTCCCCTGAGTCTGTCCTTGGCCACCTGGGGTCTTACTCCACCCAGTTTCAGGGACACGTGTGCTTTGTGACTTGGCACAGCCATTAGGAGTACAGTGTGGAGGTTCCTCAAAACACTAAAAATAGTTCTACTCTATGACCCAGCTACTACTTTTCTGGATATGTATTGTAAGGGAATGAAATCAACATATGAAAAAGGTATCCTCACTCCCATGTTCATTACAGACAAGATATGGGATCAACCTAGGTGTCCACCAACAGAGGAATGGATAAAGAGATTGTGGTATATATACACTACGGAGTGTTATTTGGTCATAGAAAATATGAAATCTTGACATTTGCAGCAAAATGAATGAAATTTTAGATGATTATGTTAAGTCAAATAAGCCATACATGGAAAGACAACTACAACATTTTCTCTCTCATATGTGAAAGCTAAAAATAAAAAGAAATCCATATTTGACCCAAATTTGAAATAGAGATTTCTAGAAGCTGGGAAAGTGGGGGCAGGGGAAGGGGGGAGAGTGGATCATGAGCACTGAAACACAGTAGGGTGAACATAGCAGGTTCTGGTCTTTTTCAGCACGGTGGGGTGACTAAGGCCTCAATGATGTAGAGGATCCTGTATAAAGAACTGGAGAGAGGAGCTGGTAGGCTCCAAATCCAAGGCAAAGATAAGGAACTGAAGAGGCTAGTTGACTGACAGAGTCATTTAAGGCATGCAAATGTGTTGAAAAGTTGCATTATACCCTTAAAATATTTAAGTTTTACATGTTGTTCTGAAATTTAAAAATATTTTTCTAAAGGGACCAGCAGTCTTGTGAAGTAGGCAAAGCTCTGCTTGCACTTACGATGCCAGCATCCCGTCTTGGAGTGCTGGTTCAAGTCCCTGCTTTGCTCTTTCCAATCCAGCTCCCTGCCGGTGCACCTAGGAAAGCAGTCATTGATGGCCCAAGTGCTTGGGTCCTGCCACTCATGAGGAAGACCTAGATGGAACTCTGGGCTACTGACTTCAGCCTGGCCCCGTCCCAGCCAGTGAACAGAAGATACCTTTTTTTCTCTCTCTTTTCCTTTCAAATAAATGAATAAATATTTTTAAAAACAATTTAAAATGATGCTCTGGGAGCCGAGAAGGAAAAGCGGTTAAGCTAAAGGACCAACTCTTCCAGTAAGACTTCTGGAGGTGGTGTTATCTGAAGCTTGTTGGGAGATTTTGAAGGGCAATAGGGATTTGATCTGCTCTCAATTCATATCATAATAGGAGTTGTCTGTAGTTATTAACACATAGATCTGCTTATTGTCTAATTTCTCCTTGTACAGAATAATTTGGCAGGGGGTGGAATTTCTGAAATACGACTTTGCATCAATAATTTGTAATATGGACTTAATGATCATTCTTCTCCAAAGTTAGCAAATAATTGAGGATCATCTTAAACTAGTGCCAGTGAGGTTCCCAAAAAGAACATGTGAAATGTCAAGGATTGAGTGATTAAGAAAAGACAAATGCCAGGTCTTTCCTTTCTACCACTTTTATAAAACAATGGTTTTATCAGCTGCTTTTCCTGGCAAGGGAAATTCTTAACTACACAAGCTGTGTTTATTATTGAGAACTGACCTTTCTATTCATGGCAATTGGAAGAAATAGAAGACCTCAGCTCTTCATTGTACTTAAGGAGAGTCAAGAGAGAGATTCTGTACTATTGGAAGAGGGAACAAACTGGAAAATCAATCAGAAGCTAAAGCACCTCAGAGAAATGTTGAAAGACAGAAATGAAGATGTTGCCAATCTATACTTGCTGTCGTATTTTACAAAGGAATCACATTAATGGAGAAAATTGTGTGGTTTTCAAATTTTAACAAAGGAAAGGAGAAAAGCCCTAAGGCTGAGAGGAAAAATTAGCTTCTTATTATGAAATATGTACACTGGCATGTTAGGGATTGAAAGAAAAAAATCGTTGGAAAAGACAAAGGAGTAAACTTCAGTAATTAGGTAAATAGGGTGGTAGATATAAAGGAAGTTATTTTTAAAGCAGAAAGAGTTTTATACATTTACTTGAAAATAATTGGAAATGGGATTTTTAAAAATAAGCTCTTAATTTTAGTATAGTTTTAGATATACAAAATATTGCAAAGATAGTCCATATACTCTGCACCCAGCTTTCTCTATTATTAATATCTTTTGTTAGTTTAGCACACTTATTACAATTAGTGAACCAAAACTGATACATCATTATTAACCACACACAATGTTTGATTCAGATTTCCTCAGTTTTTCCCTGATACTCTTTCTCTGTTCCAGGATCTCATCCAGGATATCATAGGACATTTAGTTTTCATGTATCTCATAGGTTTCTCTGGGTTACAAGAGTTTCTCAGACTGTCCTTGTTTTGGATGACCATGACACTCTGCAGGGGTACTGGGCAGATATTTTGTAGATTCACTCATTTGGGATTTACCATGATTTTCTCATGATTACACTGGGGTATTGGTTTTTGGGAGGAAGACCACAGGTCAAGTGCCATTCTCATCATGTCCTTCCAAGGGTACATAGCTTTCAATATTACATCACTATTTTTTTTTAAGATTTAGTTTATTATTTAGTGGAAATGTAGAATTACAGAGAGGGAAAGACACACACACACATATACACACACATATACACACACACACATATACATATATATATATATATCTATTTGGGGGGAGGGAAGGAGGAAGGGAGAGAGAAAGAGTGAGAGTGAGAGAGAGAGAGAGAGAGAGAGAGAGAGATCTCTTCTATCTGCTGGTTCACTCCCTGAATGGCTGCACTTGCCATGGCTGGGCCAGGCTGAAGCCAAGTGTCTAGAGCTTATTTCAGGTCTCCCATATGAATGCAGGTGCCCAAGCACTTGGGCCATCCTTCACTGCTTTCCCTAGTGCATTAGCAGGGAGCTGGATCAGAAGTGGATTAGTTGAGTCTCAAACCAGCACACATATAGGATGCCAGTGTCATAGGCGGCAACTGTAGCTTCTATGATCGGCCCCTACTTATCACTGTTTACAGTAGGTCCCAGGTGATCCTTCTGCTCTTGGTCTAAGCATGACACTTTGAGAACCACTGGGGTATAATGTTAGCTGACAATGAGCTTGAGAGGCAAGTCCATTTGTATAGTTTGGGAGGAGATATTTTGTTATGTCCAACACTTCAACGCAGGGCTAAGGAAAAGTTTGGGTGTGGACAGGAACTGATCTGTTTCTAGCTATCTCTTCCTGGCTTCCATGTTCTCCTTTTCGTGGGAGGCCTAGAAAATTGCAGAAAAGAGTAAATGACAATGTGTGTTTGCACAGTAAGATTTTGGTACTGAGAAATATAACGTAGGGACCTTCAGTTTAACTTGCACTCATGGTTAGATTGGTCCTAACCCATATATATTGCTGAATATGTAACCACATAATGGCAATTCACATTTTACTTCTCCTTTGTAAATCTGTAGTAAGAAACTAGCTTACTCAGACTAAATGTGTAGGGCTATGTGGCTTAGAGTTTTAATTTCACTGCAAGCAATTCAGTTCTGTGGGGCCACGTTTCACTTCATAACTGAGGAGCTGAATAAATGAGTTTTTTTTCATTAAATTAAACAAGCAAACAAAAATACCCCGGAGCTAAAAGGAATTGGATGCCTGCTATCCTTTAGTGCCACAAACCCAATAAAAATCCCACTAGCCATTGCATGTACCCAGCCACCAAGGTACACATCAACCATCAAACAGCTCCCTGCTGGGGGCAGTGTGTGTATCTGAGTGATCAGAAGGGCATTGCAAGTGAAACCTAGCCAGCTGCTTTTACAGAGCCATAACTCTCCTGGGAGTGAGAAATTCGTCTTCAAAAAATTCACCTTCAAAAACAGAACCAACAAAAAAGAAACAGGTGAACCAGTTGAATAATAAAGATTATTAACTATGGAAGAGAGAGTTGGGGTCATCTGGCCAAAGCTCTTTATTTTTATCAGAGAGACTGAGTCACCTGCCAGAGTCATTGAGCTTGAACTTATAGGAGCAAACTCAGAACTGGAATTCAGATCTTCTGGCTCCAAGGTCGCTGAAATTTTCATTCTGCCCTATACTTAATTATTAAACTCTTATACCTTTTTTAAAAGATTTATTTTATTATTATTTTTATTATTTGAAAGGTAAAGTTATAGAGAGAGGTAGACACACACAAACACACACTCATACGCACACAGATCTTCCATCCGGTGGCTCACTCTCCAAATGGCCGCATTGCCTGGAGCTGGACAAGTTGGAAGCCAAAAGCCTGGAACTCCTTCTGAGACTTCCACATAGGTGGCAGAGGCTCAGGTACTTGAGTTGCCCCTCAGACACACTAGCAGGAAGCTGATTGGTAGTGGAGCAGCTGGGACGCAAATGCTCACACGTGATGCTGGCATTGCAGGTGGCAGCTTAAGCCACTGTTCCACACACTGGCCCCACTTATACCTAGTTTACGTTCAGTGTCCTTGGAAAGACAGGAAATAGATTATATGTCTCTAAAGCCTCATCTCATCTGTAGGCGAAGCATATCCCAGCTGTGTTTATCAGGGAAACCCAGGGTGATATGGTTTTAACTCCTTGGATAGGATTTGGGAATCAATTTTAAGTCTGCATCAGGAAATCAGGAAATGTTAGTACTGAAATTGTTTTTGCACCACACATTTTTAGCCTTTCTTTCAAGGAATTTTAATGTCCAAATTCAGGATACACAACTCTATTGACTGGATGCAATGATGAGCAACTCAGACTACTGAAAGGAATTTAACAATTGGGGGCTGAAGCTGTGGTGTAGTGGGTAAAGCTGCTGCCTGCTGCGCTGGCATCCATATGGGCACTGATTTGAGCCTTGGCTACTCCACTTCCAATCTAGCTCTCTGCTACAGCCTGGGAAAGACAGCCCAAGTCCTTGGGCCCCTGAACCCATGTGGGAGACCCAGAAAAATCTCCTGGCTCCTGGCTTTGGATCGATGCAGCCCCAATGGTTGCAGCCAACTGAGGAGTGAACCAGTGGATGGAAGACCTCTCTCTCTTTCTGTCTCTCTCTCCTTTTCCTTCTCTCTCTGTGTAACTCTGACTTTCAAGTAAATAAATAAATCTTTAAAAAATATATGTTTAAAAAAGGAATATAACAATTGATCCATATATGTAAGTTCAAGGACTGATGTGCTATGTTTAAGGAGTATTGGAATTAAAGGATTCTAAGAGGGTCCTATAGTTAGTAATCAATGAATATTTATGGGGTACCTGCTATTGACCTGGTACTTGGGACACAGGAACAAAAAGCTCAAAGTGGGGGCCGGTGCTGTTGTGTAGGGGGTTAAAGCCCAGGCCTTCAGTGCCAGCATCCCATATGAGCACTGGTTCAAGTCCATTTCCAATCCAGCTCCCTACTAATGTGCCTGGGAAAGCAGTGGGGGATGGCCCAAGTCCCTGGGCTCCTGCACCCATGTGGGAGACCTCGAAGAAGCTTCTGGCTCCTGGCTTCAGACTGGTTCAGCTCTGGGTGTTGCAGCCATTTAGGGCATGAACCAGTGGAGGGAAGACCTCTTTGTCTACTTCTCTCTGTAACTCTGTCTTTCAAATAAATAAAATAAATCTTAAACAAGCAAGCAAAATACTCAAAGTCATTGTCCCAGGAAATTGACATTGCAATGGTATAATTCATATAATAAACTTGTAAATGGAATAATAGAATAATTTCAGATACTAAGGAATTCTATATAGAAGATACAATAGGGACATGTGATGATAGATGGTTCTACTTTGCAGTCATCAGGAAGACATTTCTAAGGTAAATTATAGAGAAAGGAAGGTATACGAAGATATGGTAGACACATTTTAAGCCTGAAGTAACAATCAGTGCAATGGTCCTGAAACAAACAAAATTAACCTACAACGAAACATGTGAGTGGTCAAAGTATTGCTGGTGTAGTTCCGAGGTAAGGACTGAGGAGAGTAAAGGGAGATGGTATGAAAGGAGTTAGCATAGAAGAGACCAGGCAGGGTCTCCTGGAGCTTGGGGAGAATTTGTTTTAAAGTGGTCTCTATGGGGGCTGGCGCTGTGGCTCAGCGGGTTAACGCCCTGGCCCGAAGTGCCGGCATCCCATATGGGCGCCGGTTCTAGTCCCGGCTGTTCCTCTTCCGATCCAGCTCTGTGCTGTGGCCTTGGAAAGCAATTAGAAGATGGCCCAAGCCCTTGGGCCCCTGCACCCACATGGAAGACCTGGAAGAAACTCCTGACTTTGGATCGGCACGGTTCCGGCCGTTGCAGCCAACTGGGGAGTGAACCAGCAGATGGAAGACCTCTCTCTCTCTCTGCCTCTCCTTCTCTCTCTGTGTAACTCTGACTTTCAAATGAATAAATAAATCTTAAAAGACCAAAGGTCACTTTGATTGGGGATGCATATGTGAATTAGAAGTTTAAAAAAAATAAAGTGGTCTCTGTGAAATTGAAGCTACTTGTACAATGGGGTATGTTTTAAAGGGTGCTGAGGAAATTCAATGGGAGATGTTGATGAGGTGGTGGTGAAGAAGTGGGGAGAGATGATCAGATACAGAATTAATTTTGAAGGTAGGGTCCCTTGACTTGCTGATGTAACAGATATGGAATGTGAGGAAAGGAGAGGAATTGAGAATTTATAAGATTTTGACCTGAGCAACTGAGTGGATAATGGTGCTATCCATTGAAAAGAAGCAGTATGCAGTGGAGAATCACAAATCCCCTTTTGGCCATGTTAAGGGTGAAATAATTATTAAATAGTCACAGGAAGATTTTGAACAGGTAGTTGAACATTTCAACGTGTAGTTCAGGGACAAATTAAGATTTGTGATGTACAAGTGAGTTGTCAGAATGTGTTTACAACGTTTAAAGCCAACAGATTGGAGGAAGATATCTAGGAAGAGGATACAGATAGGGATCAGAAGAGAGCCAAAGCCAAGTCCTGAAGGCGTGACAGTGTTGCCATGTCTAGTAGGAAATGAAGGGTCAGAAGAGGAGACAAGAAAGGGACTGCAGAAGGTAGGAGGAAACCTCAGGCCGGAAAGCCGTGAAAACAATTGTTTCAAGAAGAAATATCAACTCTATGCAATGCTGCTGCTAAGTCAAGCAAGCTTGGGGCATTTGTTGTCATTTATGACTTCAGTAAGAGCTGTTTTGGTGAGGCAATGGGGACAGAAGTCCTTTGAATTATAGAGGAAATTGAAGGCAAGGAAATGAACACAGTGTTGATTGACAGTCTCTCTGAAGAGCTGCAAGGGAGCAGAGGTGATTGGTGGTCACTGAAGGAAGAGGAAGACTGACTTGAAGGAATGGCGACTCTAAAGCATGTTTGAATGCCAGTGCAAATGATCCAGAAAGGGGAGAGAAGTAGAGAAATTGTGGGGAAGGCATGGGGAGGTCAAATTCATAACCCTGATGAATGAGTTTTCCGTAGAGGGGGCAGGGACAATTCTTGCTTAGTAATGGGAAGAAAGACAAGGTATAGAAATAAATCCAGTTAGGATAATAGGCTGGTGAAGGGAAAGTGAAATTCTTATTTGATTGCATTGATTTCCTCTGGGAAGTACAAAGTGTGGTCGCTGGTATTTGGTTCTTTCTGCTCATCTCTTCATTTTCCTGTTTTGCAATTACTGACATAGTGTTTAGCTGTCCTAGAATTTAGTTGGCAAGTGACTTGGGCTTGTTAAGGGACCTAGTTTGTCCTCAAATCTATGTGACTTTACAGCTCCATGACCAACATGGTCTGATAATACACACACACACACACACACATAATTTTTTTGTCTTTTAGTTAGATTCTTGAGAGGGAGACTCTTAGCTGGTTCAACTTGATCTGTTGACTGTGGACCAGTGTGTGCTCCTAATCTCATTAGCTAGAGTTGAGGCTCTTGGTTACTATTACAAATATGCAGTTTAGTTCTAGGCTATTCTGACTTACTCATTTATATATTTATAAAAAGATTTATTTATTTGAAATACAGAGATAGAGAGAGAGAGAGAGAGAATTTTCCATCTGCTTGTTCACTCCCCAGATGGCCACAATGGCTGGAGCTGGGCCACCCAAAAGCCAAGAGCAGGAGCTTCGTCTGGGAATACCATGTGGGTGCAGGGACCCAAACACTTGCACCATCCTCAGCTGCTTTCCCAGGTACAGTAGCAGAGGGCTGGATCAGGCATAGCAAGCAGTGACTTAATCTGCGATGCCACTATGCTGGCCCTAATTCTGTTTTATTTTTCAGATTTATTTATTTATTTGAAGGGCATAGTGACAGAGAGGGAGGGAGAGACAAAGAGGTCTTTCACCCATTGATTCACTCCCTGAATTGTTTCAAAGACTGAGACTGGGCCAAGCAGAAACCAGAAGCCCAGAACTCTATCTGGATTTCCTACACAGGTATTAGGAGCCCACATATTCAGGCCATCCTCTGTTGCCTACCCAGGCACATTAGTAGGGAGCTGGATTAGGAGCAGAAAAGCTGGGACTCAAATCTGGCCTTTGGTGGGATGATGGTGTTAAAAGCAGAGGCTTAACCTGCAGCTCTAGAATACCAGATACAATCCTAGGCTATTTTAAAGAAGACAACATGGATTGGTAACGTATTAATTTCCCATGGCTTTTTGGTTTTTATTTATTTATTTTTATTTGGAAGACAGACAACAGAGAGAAAGAAAGACGGAGAGAGAGGTATCTTTCATCTGTCAGATCACTCTGCAAATGCTTACAACAGCCAAGGCTGGACCAGGCCAAAGCTAGGACCCAGGAATGCCATCCAAGTCTTCCATGTAGTGGTGGAGATCCAAGTATTGGAGCCATCACCTGCTGCCTCCTGTGGTGAGCATTACCAGAATTCTTGATAGGAAGCAAAGCAAGTACTCAAACCCAGCACTCTGATATGGGATGCAAGTGTGCCAAGTGGTATCTTAATTACTCTACCACAATTAGCCCCTGTGGCTTCTATAGGAAGTTATCACAGGATTGGAAGCTTAAAACAACAGAAGTTTATTTTGTCACAGTTCTGGAGGCCAGAGGTTCAAAATCAAGATGTCAGAGGGCCATGATCTCTCATGAAGCTCTTTGGGAATTTTTATTCCTTGCCTCTTCCTGCTTCTGGTGGCTGATAGCATGCCCTGGCATTCCATGGCTTGTGGCTGCACCACTCCAATCTCTGCTTCTATCTTCACATCACCCTTTCTTCCATGTGGGTCTTTCCCAAACCCCCTTTGATTCTTTCCTAAGAGTATATGTGGTTGCATTTAGGTCTCACCTAGGAAACCTGGAGAGGTCCTCAAATTTTTAACTGACGCACACCTCTTACCACACAGTAGTAGTCACTCTTTTTCCATATAAGGTACTAATCATAGTCTCTAGGGATTAGGATATAGATGTGCTATTCAGCCCATATTTTTTAAGATTTTATTTATTTATTTTAAAAAGATTTATTTTATTTATTCGAAAGTCAGAGTTACACAGAGAAGGAGAGGCAGAGAGAGAGAGGCCTTTCATCCGCTGGTTCACTCCCCAGTTGGTTGCAATGGCCGGAGCTGCGTCAGGAGTCAGGAGCTTCCTCTGGGTCTCACATGTGGGTGCAGGGCCCAAGGACTTGGGCCATATTTTACTGCTCTTCCAGGCCACAGCAGAGAGCTGAATCAGAAGTAGAGCAGCTGGGACTTGAACTGGCACCCATATGGGATGCCGGCACTGCAGGTGGCAGCCTCACCCACTACGCCACAGTGCCGGCCTCTGATTTTATTTATTTATTTGAGAGGCAGAGATACAGACAGATAGAGAGACAGAGAGAAAGGTCTTCCATCTGCTGGTTCACTCTCCAAATGGCCACAGTGGCTGTAACTGAGCTGATCTGAATTCAGGAGCCAGGAGCTTCCTGTGGGTCCCCTACTTGGGTGCAGAGGTCCAAGCACTTGGGCCATCTTCCACTGCTTTCCCAGGCCATAGCAGAGAGCTGGAGTGGAAGAGGAGCAGACAGGACACAAACTGGTACCAATATGGGATGCCAGCTCCTCACAGGGAGGCTTAGCCTACTATGCCACAGTGCCGGCCCCTTAGCCCAATATTGACAGGTGGTTGAAAACATGAAAATATTTTCCAGAGCTTTTCCTTTTTCATACATTTTTCTAAAGGATAAGAAGTGGGAAAAAGAGATGTAAGTAATGGATTCAAGATTTTGGTTGACTCTGTTTTCTTATAACTAGCTCATCCTGATGATTTGTGTAACTGAGATGTACTGACTGGGGGTCTCACTGAGAAATAGCATGAATTTGGGCCGTTTCTATTGTGTGATGAAAGAGTGCATTTGGTCATGCATACTGACCACTTATACATACAGAATGGCAGCAGCAGATAATTGTAGGAGAGAAATTGACTACATGTTTTTCCTTCTAATCTAGGCTTTGCGAAGTGCAGTGCAACTATTAAAGAAGCAGTGTGGTTTTTACTTTATTGTTCTTTCTTGTCCATCAAAAAAGTTATAAAAATAGAAAGTAGCTTCTGGGCTTAGGAAAGGATGAGAAAAAAATGTGCGTAGCTTTATGAAGGCTGTTGGAGTTCTTCCCTCTGCTGCACTGTGTGTTCTTTGTGAAATTCCCTCATCATGCTCCCTAGCTTGTGGAAGCACAGTTACACTTCTGTCCTTCACTCAACCTTTCTTGAGTATTCTTGTCAGTGCTTTTTCCTCCGGTTATTGAGCTTCCACGTCCCATCTACTAAGTTAGTAGAGAGGAATAATTCTCCGTGTTCTGTTAATAGCCTTCTCTTCTGGGAGTACTAAAAACCCCAGAGTTACTTCGTTTGAGAAGCACCGTCTTCACGCTTACATCTAGTCAAGTCCGCCTCATTTGACTTTAGATGAATCAGGGGCCTTGTTTATTCTGTAGTTTGTGGAGTGTTGGACAATACCCACAGTAACTAGGCCTGCTTCACTTTCCTCTCTTCTCATCCAAGGGAACTTAAGTGGGCTGCAGAAATTGTATGTGGGAGGGCCCAAACTTTCTGGAGGAAGAACACAGAGGGTTCCTGTTGAGCCTTTAAGCTGATAGAGTTCATTGTTCATTTCTGTCTCCAGAGTGGCCGCTACACCTGCCTTCCCATGCAGGTGTACGTGGGCACACCCAATGCTACTCTCCTCTCTGTCCAGAGCCAGCCAAGGATCTTGCAGTGAAGCCTCTGGGGATAGATTAAAGAGACGAATCTACTTTCCACAGTTTCACGTAGAGAGAATCAATTTGGATGTAGCTACAGACAATTGCATTCTCAAAAGCACCCTGAGAGAACATATGGTTTTAGCAGTTAGGTAAATTCCTAAATAATACAGGTCCCAATTCCAGACTTGAATGGGTCCCTAGTGAAATCTCAGGCTGGGTGGTACCCTAGGTGTAGCCAAACATTCTTTGCTTTAATTTGTCTAGCAGAGTATTTTGTAACATGAGTCTCACTGCCTAACATCTCCTTTTAGGGAAACATTTCTTATTTAAGAGCAATAATCAAATTATTCTTTGGCTTTTTCCTTTCAAGTCAAGCTCTTTAATATTTCATCTTTAGGCCCACTTTCTATTTCTTTAATAATTTCCCATAATTCTTTTCTAACACTCTGCCTTGTCTCTATATTCTTGTAACTGTTTGGTAACTGAAACTACCTGAAGTTTCCTGTGGAAGTCTTGACTGTGTTGCAGTACAGGAATACAGAGCTCCGTTATAGAGGAGATGTCATTACTCTCATTTTTTGCTTAAAGTGAATATTATGAAGAAATTGTTGACTTGTGATGATTAATTTTGTGTCAAATCAATGAGGTTATGGGTGCCCAAATACTTGGTTAAATATTCTGTGCCTGGGAAGGTGTTCCTGGATGAGATTAACATTTGAATTGGTAAACTCAGTAAAGTAAATTGGCCTGCCCAATGTGGTAGGGCCTCATTCACTCTGTTGAAGGCCTGAGCAGAATAAACTGCTGGGTAACAAAGTTTGTCTAAGGACTGGAGCATCAATCTTGTCCTGCCTTTAGATGTGGACTTGGACGTGGACTGTGCATTTTTCCTAACTCTCCAGGGTCCCCAGATTTGCCAACTGTAGATCTTTGGCTTCTTAGACTCCATAAATGTATGAACAGAGAGGTTTAAGATGGCACAATAGGGAAGGAGCTCACTGATATTCCAGGAAAAGATAGTTTAATAAAAGTGAAGATAGTGTAATCTCAGGGAAGAGTTAGGGAAAAAATGGCAGAGGAAACTCTTCTGGAATTAGAGGGACACGGTGGACCTACGTGGAGGGCATGGGTGCCCACAGCTCAGGAGCCCAGCTGCCAAAAGTCTCCTCCGCACCAGCACTGGAAAGAGCGGTGAGGTGAAACCGCAGTAGCCCGAGACACCGGTAGAAAAGTGGCAGGAAGAGCCTAGAGGGAACGAGGCTTAAAACCCTGTGGGGGAAAGTACACCAGCCTAACTAGAGGAGAGAAAAATTAAATAAATAAAAGGGACCAGTACAGACGCGATTCTCTCTCTCCACTCACTTTACAAAGGTGAGCAAGACAAAGAGCAGGCGCCATTTTGGACATACGTAACAGCTGCGCCAGCTCGGGGCTCCACCTGCCCTCAGCCAAGCAGAAATGTGTGTTTTAATTCCATTTATCTATGAAGCTCCTGAAATGTCCCTATAAACATACATACTTGGAAAATCCGAACTAAGATAGTATACTTAGGAAAATAAGCCTGGGACATCTATTTGTTCCCAAAAACATAAACTATCAAAGACTTCTTGAGTCATACTGATAGGACACAGGAGTGAACTTTAAGAGACTCCTACTATCAAAAGATAAGCTTTTTTTTTTTTTTTTTTGCCAGGCAGAGTTAGACAGTGAGAGAGAGAGACAGAGAGAGAGAGTTATAGACAGTGAGAGACAGAGAGAAAGGTCTTCCTTCCGTTGGTTCACTCCCCAGATAGCTGCAATGGTCAGAGTTGTGCCAATTCGAAGCCAGGAGTCAGGTGCTTCTTCCCGGTCTCCCATGTGGGTACAGGGGCCCAAGGACTTGGGCCATCTTCTACTGCTTTCCCAGGCCATAGCAGAGAGCTGGACTGGAAGAGGAGCAACTGGGACTAGTACCTGGCGCCCCAACTGGGACTAGAACCCAGGGTGCCGGCACTGCAGGCAGAGGATTAGCCAAGTGAGCCATGGTGCCAGCCAAAAGATAGGCATTTTTGAAACTCATAAAAATTACTGTTATAGATTACATAACAAAAACATAGGAAGGCATAATTATAATTCAAAAAAGAAAAGGTAAAGTTGAGAGTTGTGGCACAGTGCGTTAAGCTGCTGGTTACTTTGGAACCCTCTTCCCATTTTGGGGTGCTAGTTTGAGTCTCAGCTACTCTGTTTCTGATCCAGCTCTCTGCTAATGTCCCTTGGAAACAGCAGGCAGAGACTCAAGTAGTTGAGTCCCTGCCTCCCATGGATTGGGTTACTGGCTCTGCCTTTGGCCTGGCCCAAATCTGGCTGTCGTGGCCATTTAGGGAGTGAACCAGTGAATGGAAGATCTCCTTTGTGTCTCCCCTTCTCTTTCTGTCACTCTGCCCTCCAAATAAATAAATCTTAAAACAGGAAAAGCACAACATGTTGGCATTCTTTGTGGAACACCAGAGCGAAAACTCATCTTCTGATCAGCCATAATTAAGGGGAAAGAACCATTAATGTGTCCCATTGCTCCTATGTAGACTGCATTTCATGATAACCATAAAGGTGCAAATGTCTTTTCCTCACAGTCCTACATCTCAAGTCATGAACTGTTAGACACACACCTGAAGCTCAGCAAGTCAGGTGTATTACTTGTTACATTGAAGGAAAAATGTATACCAAGGAGAACGGTAGGACAAAGAGGATTTAGGCTCTGGCTAGATGACCTTGGAGAAGATTCAAGCAAGAGGGGCTTTGCTCTGGGCTAGATGCTGTCAGGAATGGAGGATAATTCTGTAATTGGATATTTTAGTTTTTGTCTCATTATAAGTTTTTTATCATAAGATAATTTTACAAATATCTTGTCATTTTTAATAGTTCAAGTAATGGACCAAATTTCTTTTAACCAAGGTGATAGTAAAACAAAAACTAAATGAGCTGGCTGGATTTTCCTTCTTTACCTCTTGTCTGAGGATGGAGCTTGATCTTCATTAACTCAGAGCTGCATCGCCAGAGATCCTGCTGGTGAGTGTGGTTGAATGTCAAAGTCCGTTGTCCTCTCAGGCATTCTTGTTAACGTTGCCCATAGCTGCCATCCAAGCATGCTCACTGGTGGTGAACTCTTTAAGACAGCAACAGATGATGTTGGCTAGATTGCACTCTGTACAATTTTGTAGCACATCAGCATCGATGTCATCATAGACATCATGTTTCAGGCACTTATAATTTCATTAAGGGAAAAGTTTCTTTTTTTTTTTCTATCTTAAAGGAGATAACAGACCTGAACTGGTTACAGATGATAAAACTAAATCAAGAAACTCCACAACATCAAAACAAACAACCCACTTAAGAGATGGGCCCAGGACCTCAATAGACATTTTTCAAAAGAGGAAATCCAAATGGCCAACAGGCACATGAGAAAATGTTCAAGGTCACTAGCAATTAGGGAAATGCAAATCAAAACCACAATGAGGTTTCACCTCACCCTGGTTAGAAAGGCTCACATTCAGAAATCTACCAACAACAGATGCTGGCGAGGATGTGCAGAAAAAGGGATACTAACCCACTGTTGGTGGGAATGCAACTGGTTAAGCCACTATGGAAGTCAGTCTGGAGATTCCTCAGAAACCTGAAGATAACCCTACCATTCAACCCAGCCATCCCACTCCTTGGAATTTCCCAAAGGAAATTAAATTGGCAAACAAAAAGGCTGTCTGCACCTTAATGTTTATTACAGCTCAATTCACAATAGCTAAGACCTGGAACCAACCCAAATGCCCATCAACAGTAGACTGGATAAAGAAATTATGGGACATGTACTCTATCGAATACTATACAGCAGTCAAAAACAACGAAATTCGGTCATTTGCAACAAGATGGAGGAATTTGGAAAACATCATGCTGAGTGAATTAAGCCAGTCCCAAAGGGACAAATATCATATGTTCTCCCTGATCGGTGACAACTAACTGAGCACCAAAAGGGAAAGTTGTTGAAGTGAAATTGACACTATGAGAAACAGTGACCTGATCAGCTCTTGTCCTGACTGTTGATGTACAATGTAATACTTTATCCATTTTAGTATTTTTTTTTGTTCTAGTACCATTGGTTGAACTCTGTAATTAACACACAATTATTCTTTTTTTTCTTTTCTTTTTTTTAACTTTTATTTAATGAATATAGATTTCCAAAGTACAGCTTATGGACTACATTGGCTTCCCCCTCCCCCCCGATGACTTCCCTCCCACTCGCAACCCTCCCCTTTCCCACTCCCTCTCCCCTTCCATTCACATCAAGATTCATTTTCGATTCTCTTTATATACAGAAGATCAGTTTAGGATACAATAAGTAAAGATTTCAACAGTTTGCTCCCACACAGAAACATAAAGTGAAATATACTGTTTGAGTACTCGTTATAGCATTAAATCTCAATGTACAGCACATTAAGGACAGAGATTCTACATGAGGAGTAAGTGCACAGTGACTTCTGTTATTGACTTTACAAATTGACACTCCTGTTTATGGCATCAGTAATCTCCCTATGCTCCCGTCATGAGTTTCCAAGGCTATGGAAGCCTTTTGAGTTCTCTGACTCTTATCTTGTTTAGACAAGGTCATAGTCAAAGTGGAGGTTCTCTCCTCCCTTCAGAGAAAGGTACCTCCTTCTTTGATGACCTGTTCTTTCCACTGGGATCTCACTCACAGAGATCTTTCATTTAGTTTTTTTTTTTTTTTTTTTTTTTTTTTTGCCAGAGTGTCTTGGCTTTCCATGCCTGAAATACTCTCATGGGCTTTTCAGCCAGATCCGAATGCCTTTAGGGCTGATTCTGAGGCCAGAGTGCTGTTTAGGACATCTGCCATTCTATGAGTCTGCTGTGTGTCTCGCTTCCCATGTTGGATCACTCTCCCCTTTATTTATTCTATCGGTTAGTATTAGCAGGTACTAGACTTGTTTATGTGATCCCTTTGACTTTTAGTCCTTTCATTATGATCAACTGTGAACTGAAATTGATCACTTGGACTAGTGAGATGGCATTGATACATGCCACCTTGATGGGATTGAATTGGAATCCCCTGGTATGTTTCTAACTCTACCATTTGGGGCAAGTCAGCTTGAGAACACACAATTATTCTTAGGTGTTTAAATTTTAACTGAAAAGTGATCCCTGTTAGGAATCTGGAAAGCATTATGCTGAATGAAATAAGCCAGTCCCAAAGGGACAAATACCATATGTTCTCCCTGATCAGTGACAACTAACTGAGCACCAAAAAGGAAACCTGTTAAAGAGAAATGAACACTATGAGAAACGGTGACTTGATCAGCCCTTGCACTGATTGTTGATGAACAACTTAATATGTTATCCCTCTTAGTATCTTTTTGTTTATTTGTTCTACTTAATATTTTTGGTTGAATACTGTAATCAATACACAGTTATTCTCAAGTGTTGAAACTTAACTGAAAAGTGATCACTGTTAAATATAAGAGTGGGAGTAAGAGAGGGAAGAGATGTGCAATTCGGGACATGCTCAAGCTGACTTACCTCAAATGGTAGAGTTAGAAACATACCAGGGGATTCCAATTCAATCCCATCAAGGTGGCACGTAGCAATGCCATCTCACTAGTCCCGGTGATCAATTTCTGTTCACAATTGATCCTAATGATAGGACTAAGAGCCAAAGGGATCACATAAACAAGACTAGTGTCTGCAAATACTAACTGATAGAATAAAAAAGGGAGAGAACGATCCAACATGGGAAGCGAGACACACAGCAGACTCATAGAATGGCAGATGTCCTAAACAGCACTCTGGCCTCAGAATCAGCCCTAAAGGCATTCGGATCCGGCTGAAAAGCCCATGAGAGTATTTCAGGCATGGAAAGCCAAGACACTCTGGCAAAAAAAAAAAAAAAAAAAAAAAACAACAACAACAACAAAAAAAACACCTAAATGAAAGATCTCTGTGAGTGAGATCCCAGTGGAAAGAACAGGTCATCAAAGAAGGAGGTACCTTTCTCTGAAGGGAGGAGAGAACTTCCACTTTGACTACGACCGTGTCTAAATATGATCAGAGTTGGTGAACTCAAAAGGCTTCCATAGCCTTGGCGACTCATGACAAGAGCCTAGGGTGATTACTGATGCCATAAACAAGAGTGTCAATTTGTTAAGTCAACAACAGGAGTCATTGTGCACTTACTGCTCATTTAGGATCTCTGTCCTTAATGTGCTGTATATTGTGAATTAATGCTATAACTAGTACTCAAACAGTATTTTTCACTTTGTGTTTCTGTGTGGGTGCAAACTGTTGAAATCTTTCCTTAATATATGCTAAACTGATCTTCTGTATATAAAGAGAATTGAAAATGAATTTACATCAGTGAATGGAAGGGGGGAGGGAGAGGGAAAGGGGAGGGTTGCGGGTGGGAGGGAAGTTATGGGGGAAAGCCATTGTAATCCATAAGCTGTACTTTGGAAATTTATATTCATTAAATAAAAGTTAAAAAAAAGAAAAAAAAACTTCGTCAACCTCATATCCAGGATTTAATTATTAAAGGGTAATGACTGACACATCTCAAAAGAAGGGGACCCTCCGCGCACTTGTTTGAACATCACCAGACTCTTGTCAGATGAATCCTATGAAGTATGCCCTGATTTTGTCATCAGTTTCAAGGGGCATAACTTCTTTTCCAGCTGTCGTGCACCACCTCACTCTTTACCTGTTTTGCAACCAAGAAAAGACTAGTACCACAAAGTCCTCAATCTGAGAATACATGGAAAAGTTTCTTCTTGTCTTTTTGCACCTCAATATCAGCTTTTTCGTGCACAAAGATTCTACTACATTTACTTGAGCTGACTTGAGCTCCCTCTCAGTTCAGGCGTATTTTGTTGTTGCCATCATTTTCATATCTCTGGTAATTTTCTAGATGTTTTCAAATGACTTAGTCATCTGGTAATATCTTTCAAAATTGCTTTATTTTAAAGTTGGAGCCACTGTGGCTGCAAGGCCCAGCTGACAACCCAGCTGCCTTTGCCTGGAAGAAAATGTTGGTATTAGTGTTCCTGAAGGTCAAGCTGACCTAAACGAATCTACTTAAAGCTGATACAGGCAGGCATTGCTTAACAAGTGGGTTAAGTTCTGAGAGATGTCACAAGGCAACTTCATCACTGTGCAAACATAAGAGTATGCTTATACACACTTAGATGGTGTAGGGTTCTACATACCTATGCTATATGGTACACATACATGGTATATAGCCTCTGGTTCTAAGTCCATGCTGAGTAAAACTACATGAAATTAAATCAAGTACACAAGAAAATGATGACATTAAGGGGCCAGTTAAACAGGAGATACGCAAGATTGTTGCCACTATGACATGGCATAGTGTTATTTTTAAAATTTTTATTAAATGAGGAAAACAGATTTCATGAATTTCATAGGTACAATTCTAAGAAGATAACCATATTTCCTTCCTTTGCTCTCCCATTCAATCTCTCCTGATTTGCTCCTTTCTTTTTTTCTTTAATTGTTGTAGTAACATACTTTTAATTTACTTTATAATAACAAGCTTAGTGCACCATTAACCAAAATGTTCAACAAGTGAAAAACAGGCCACTGTCCCATAGGAATATGGACAAGGGCTATAAACAATAATCAAATCATAAGATGCCAGTTTCATTCTTATGCTTTTTTTTGCATAGTGTTTTACAGTAAACTTATTTTTATCAGTTTATATATAAACCAGTATAATAATCATTAAATTTTTTTTTTTTATTTGACAGGTAGGGTTATAGACAGTGAGAGAGAGACACGGAGAGAAAGGTCTTCCTTCTGTTGGTTCACTCCCCAAATGTCTACCACGGCTGGTGCTGAGCCTATCTGAAGCCAGGAACCAGGTGCTTCTGCCTGGTCTCCCATGCAGGTGCAGGGGCCCAAGCACTTGGGCCATCCTCCACTGCCCTCCCGGGCCACAGCAGAGAACTGGACTGGAAGAGGAGCAACCGGGACCAGAAATGGCGCCCATATGGGATGCCAGCGCCGCAGGCGGAGGATCAACCAAGTGAGCCATGGCGCTGGCCTATAATAATCATTTATTATCATTATCAAGTATTATGTGCTCTGTAGAATTGTGCTATACTTTTCTACAATTGGCACTGTAGTAGGCCCACTCTACCATCACCACCAATACATGAACAATGAATGCATTGTACTGTTATGACAGTTATAATTTTATTACAGCTATGAGGTTACTAGGTGACAGAAATCTTTCAGTTCCATTATAATCGATGGGACCACCATTGCACCTGTGGTCCATCTTTGAAATGTCCTTGTCCCAATCATGCTTATGTATATGAGTGGATATTTAGTAAACCTTTAGATCAAGGCTACATCTGATTTTATTACAGAGGCAGCAGTCACATTACTTGGGAGAGGAGGTTGTATGATAATTTTGTGGCATTCCCAGTGATCTTGTTTCTGCTTGTGATTAAATAACACTATGAAGGGGACTTATTTTTCTCAGTTCTTCAGCGTCTCAAGGTGACTTGATGTTCTGTGAGGTTGTTCATGTCCAAGAAGAGAGCACAGAGGCCTGGTTACGAGTCAGCCAGCTCCAGGACTCAGAGGCTAATTTCTGTTTCTCAGAAATGACAAGTGAAAGTTTTTTTTTCTTTTATCCAGCAAAAGGATAACAGAAGGTAAAAGTGGAAGTAATGAGATTTGGTAAATTCTTTTTCCAACCCCTAGTGAAATAGTGGAGCTAGGCAATCTAGATGCTAGAATCATCACATGAAATGTTAATGGCATGCTTTATCATGGATAGTTAGGATGACTTCACTTGAATCACTGATCTATCTTAACACCACTAAAACTCACGCAAAGGTTACGCACTTCCTGATGTGACTCCTAGCACATGTTTGAAATAGTCTTGCTAAAGGATTTGAATCCGAATCCAGTAATTCTCTGATCACATTACCAGTTTACAGGAACTACGGGGGAAGAACATCATCCTTAAATAACACCATGGGGTAGAATCTGAAATACAGTACCTGCAACACTGGCATCCCATATGGGCGCCGGTTCAAGTCCTGGATGCTCCACTTACAATATAGCTCACTGCTAATGCACCTGGGAAAGCAGTGGAAGGTGGCCCAAGAGCTTGGGCTCCTGCATCCACACGGGAGACCTGGATCCTGATTCCTTGCTTTGGTCTGGCTCAGTCCTGGCCATTGTGGCCACTGGAGAGTGAACCAGCAGGTGGAAGATATCTCTCTCTCTGTCTCTCCCTTTCTGTGTAACTCTGCCTTTCAAATAAATAGAGTAAAAGAAATAATCTAGTATATTTAGAAAATAAATTACATTAAAAAAAGGAGAAGTGGTTTAAAAAGGACTCACAAAACATGCAAAATCAAGGTGTAAATTCTGATTGACAACATGCCATGCTGGATGACTTTTATGAGAAAATTGAGTAGGGATTGGGGGATAGGTGGTATGAAGAAACAATTATAAACTGTGTTGGTTATGAAAACGGCATTATGATTATTTGAAAATGTTATTATCTGTTAGAGAAAAGTTCTAAACTATTGAGAAGGATATGATGTTTGATATTTATTTCAGAAAGAAAAATTTGGAAAGTTTAGAGATGAAACAAAAATGACAAAATGTTTCAAATTCTTCAAGTTGATTGATGAACCGGTCATTCTTTCTTCTGAGAAGCTCTGCAACAGTTTTTTTTTTTTTAAGTAAACATTACTTTCTCCCACATTATGTGTCTGTATGTTTGTCTCCTCCGCAGTGCATGGTAGCACACTCTATGCAACGAGTGGGGAAGACAGTCCCTGTCTCACTGTCCAAAGTCTTAGGTAGAAATAGGTCTGTTTCCCGAAGATCTATTGGGTAATTCTCATATGCTGTTGATGCTCAAACCCTTCTATTTTATAAGTATGTGGTCTCTCTGGAATGAGCCTCCCTGAAATGACAAAAGTCTTCTCCAGTTAAAATTTAAAACTATTTTCTGCCTCATTCGTTTCCTCAAGGTTATGTTTCCATCAAAACTAAAAAGGCACTTTATTGAAGGAATGGAATACTTAATAACATGAACTATAATTCATTCCTATATGGCGGCTGCCATATTCAGCGTTTCAAGGATGAGTTGATAGGCAGTTGGATGACCACAGTATTGCTTGGGAAATTTCCATGGAACGAAACATTTCAAGGCATCTTCCACCCAGGAGCAAACCTTCACTAGATGTTCAAACATTTAGAATCTCCTGTGAGCTGGGATAACAGTCATTGCCTAAAATGGATGAGAACTAAGGGCCAGTTCATGCGAGTATTATAAAGCCCTCTTGTGCTGCCTATTTTTAGCCTCAGTTTTGCTCCCAGAGATGGAGGTGAATTACTTTGTTGTCCAGCTCTCTCTGCTAAATGTGCCTCTGACATCCTCTTTATACTTACTCAGTAGATTGGCATTTTTGGTTTCTAATCTCTATCAAGATTAAAGATTCTTAATAATTTAAGGACGCTTTCTCAATGAAATTCCGTGCATCTGTCCATATTCAGAGGGTGTGGGAGCAAAATCCTGGGTTACATGATGTAGGTTGAATAGAATCATTTACAGTACTTAGTGGCTCTTTGATAGATTGTCTCTTTTGCAAATTTGTCAGTTTTTGTAAAATAGGCTGAGTGTTTTGTGATCCCCAAACTTTTACGACATAGTTTTATATGGTTGTCAATCAAAATTTTGTCTAAGAAATGTCATGTTACCATTTGAAGGTAACCCATGGCACCTCTTTAGATTGGTTTCATTCAAAAAGTGACAGGGGTGACAGGAAATGAGAATCATTTATCCTGCATGAAGACAGGGTCAACAGCTCTGCCACCGAAAGCTAAAGCTCACAAGTCTTTTCTGTTACTTTGGGGAGGCTCACTTTGCCTCCCAGCCTTTCTGTGAGTGAGACAAGCCCATGTTTAAGGGACACTGAGAGAGGGGCCGGCGCCCTGGCTCACTAGGCTAATCCTCTGCCTTGCAGCGCCGGCACACCGGGTTCTAGTCCTGGTCGGGGCGCTGGATTTTGTCCCGGTTGCCCCTCTTCCAGGCCAGCTCTCTGCTGTGGCCAGGGAGTGCAGTGGAGGATGGCCCAAGTCCTTGGGCCCTGCACCCCATGGGAGACCAGGAGAAGTACCTGGCTCCTGCCATCGGATCAGCATGGTGCGCCGGCCGCGGCGGCCTTTGGAGGGTGACCCAATGGAAAAGGAAGACCTTTCTCTCTGTCTCTCTCTCTCTCACTGTCCACTCTGCCTGTCAAAAAAAAAAAAAAAAAAAAAAAAAAAAAAAAAAAAAAAAAGGGACACTGAGAGAGAAATAATCCTCAAGGCTATTTGCTCTTCCAAAAGATTCAGGTAGGGGTAGGGAGAGGAGATGGAGAGGTTTCACTAGATTTTTAACCATTTACGTTTGCTCTCTATTGCTTACTCCTGTTCATGATTTAAAAGGGGACCTACTTTGACTACTATTTACATTAATTTTTTTTTTTGACAGGCAGAGTGGACAGTGAGAGAGACAGACAGAGAGAAAGGTCTTCCTTTGCCATTGGTTCACCCTCCAATGGCTGCCGCGGCTGGCGCACTGCGCTGATCCGATGGCAGGAGCCAGGTACTTATCCTGGTCTCCCATGGGGTGCAAGGTCCAAGCACTTGGGCCATCCTCCACTGCACTCCCGGGCCACAGCTGAGAGCTGGCCTGGAAGAGGGGCAACTGGGACAGAATCTGGCACCCCGACCGGGACTAGAACCCGATGTGCCGGTGCCGCAAGGTGGAGGATTAGCCTAGTGAGCCGCGGCGCCGGCTACATTAATTTTTATTGAACTCTTTCCTTAGTAGAACCTACCCTTTGACTATAGTATATATCAAAAATATGTTATCTCTAAAAAATAAAAATAAAAATAATTTAAGCTCCTGATCTCTTTTATTTGT
The DNA here is from genome assembly GCF_051225735.1 of Oryctolagus cuniculus. NCBI lineage: Eukaryota > Metazoa > Chordata > Mammalia > Lagomorpha > Leporidae > Oryctolagus > Oryctolagus cuniculus. The sequence continues at coordinate 83,512,129 of NC_142880.1, forward strand.
TTAGAAAATGCCTAGTTCAGGCATTACGTATCTGTGAATTTAACAGTTCCAATTTATTCTTTGATGAACTTCAAAGCAAACAATTAACTCATTGACCTTGAGAGATGAGCATGTTGATTCCAGTTTATACTGTCACAGGAGGTTTTTCTTGGAGGTTAAAAGAAGAGCCTGTCATTGTAATCCACGGCTCCCTCAGTCAATCAAGCAAATTGTCATCTTCTTGAAGGGCCTAGTGCAATAAAGATCCATCTGGAGAAAAATCAGGCAGGTAAATTTCTGACAGTTTAGATTAAGATCTACCGGGAAGCCGTTGCATTTTGCTTTTGTTAAAGGGATCTGTTTTGCTCCCTGTAACCAGGCTCTTACACGTAGGGCACCTTGAGATACTCTGCCCATGATGCCAGTGAACTCTGGACCTTGCCTGCTTGGTGAAATCCTTCCATACAGAGTCCTTGTAGCTGAGTATCTGGCTATCTGTGGCTGCTTAGCACAGCACCCCAGACAGTGGCCTAGACTGCTTAGCACACCGCCCCAGACAGTGGCCTAGACTGCTTTTGGTTTGGTTTTGAGGTTCAGGAATTTGGATGTGGTCCAGCGGGGAAGACTCATCTCTGTTCCCAGGGCTCTGTTCTGGGGCTGTGGCTCGGGTCACGCAATGGCTGGAGATGGGAACAGTCAGAGACTGGTAAGGTGTCTTCCTCTTTATGGGATCTCTGGCTGCTCCAAGTGGCTTCTCCATGTGATCTCTCTGGATTCGTGGTCTTGGAGTAGCAGGACTTCTTCCACAGCTGCTCAGAGTTCTAAGAGCGAGTGTTCCAGAGCACCAAGGTAGACACTGCAAGGTATTTTATAATCTCGTCTGGGGAGTCACACAGCATCACCCTATGATATCCATTTAGTCCTTCAGGGATAGCTGCCATTGAGCCTGGGAGGAAGACTACACAAGGATGTGAATACTGGGTGGGTGGGCCATGGGGTGAGGAGGGGTGGAGCATCTGGGAAGCTGACTACCACAGTGAGTCATTGCCAGAACTGGTCAGTCTCTCACTATGTCCATTCTCAGTACCAAGACTTCTAAGTCTTCTTGCAAATGGACATAAGCTTGTTTTCCTTCAGGCATCCATTCCTACCCTTGGCAGCCCCCAACCCCACAACACCCATTGTTTTCATGGGCAGCGAGAGAGAGCCTAAAGCGTTTCTAATTCTGACTCTTCACGTTTATAGCTTTCAGTGGCTGATTACTGTTCTTAGGATGAAGATTTTTGTTCAACGGATATTTATTGAGTGCTTACTATGTCTCAACAATGTTCCAGATCCCAGGGATACCAAAGAGATAGAATGGAAAGAAATTTCAGTCCTCATGGAGCTTGCATTTCAGTGTGTGAGTGTGTCTGAGAGTAAATAAATGTTGTGTTAGGGATCAAAATAAAGCTGGTGAAGGAAAGGGAAAGGGGTTTGCAGTTTTACATCGGATGCTTAGGGAATGTCTCCTGGAGAAGACAACTTCTGAGCAAAGACTCGAAGTAGGTGAGTGTGTGAGCCATGCAGGAATCTGGAGGAAGGGAGTGTGTAGAGGGAACAGCAGGGGGGCTGGCCCTGTGGCTCACTTGGTTAATCCTCCACCTGCAGTGCTGGCACCCTATATGGGTGCCGGGTTCTAGTCCCGGTTGCTCCTCTTCCACTCCAGCTCTCTGCTGTGGCCTGGGAAAGCAGTAGAAGATCGCCCAAGTGCTTGGGCCCCTGCACCCACATGGGAGACCAGAAGGAAGCACCTGGCTCCTGGCTTCGGATCAGTGCAGCACCGGCCATGGCAGCCATTTGGGGAGTGAACCAATGGAAGGAAGACCTTTCTCTCTGCCTCTCTCTCACTGTCTATAACTCTGTCAAAAAAAAAAAAAAAAAAGAGGGAACAGCAAGCACAGAAACTCAGAGGGAAGCAGGATACTGGATGTGGGGCGTGTGGAAGAGGGCAAGAGTAACAGGAGTAAAGTCCTTGACCACCTGATGGTCTGGGCTTCTCCACGGTGCCTGAGATAGGCAGCCTTTGAAGGCTTTGGGGAGAGTGGTGATTTGGTTCAACTCACATCTCAGCAAGGGGAGAAAGAGGAAGACCGTGTATGCTGGACAATGAATGGTTTAAATGATTTGGACCCCAAACCTGTGCACGTTAGTCATGAAAGTCTTATGCTAATATGTACTAAAAGGGGGGACACAATCTGATTATGGTGCTTATGGGTAGGGCCTTTGGGAAGTAATTAGACTGGATTCAGCTGTTACCGTGCAGGCCCCATGATGCAATTCTGGCAGGTTTATCAGGGGACATTGACACACACAAGGCCTGTTCCACCTCAAGACTTTGCCAACAAGGAGGCCATCCTGAGATGCCAAACCAACTGTACTTGGTCCATCCTGGACTGTGGCCCTTCATAACTGTGAGCCAAAGTAAAGCTCTTTGTCTTTTAGCATGAGCTTGCCTCAGGTGTGAGTGTCTTGTTACAATTAAAACTGACACTATGTCAATAATCTACAAGAGAGGAAGTGGTGGCTTGGAGAACAGGATGATATAATGTGAGTGATAAGAAGTGGTCCAGTAAAAGATACATATGTTGGAGGTAGAATTGATACATTTTGCTGATAAGTTCAACTTAGGATCTGACAGGGGAGGAATCCCAGATGATGTCCAGTGATTACAAGTATAGACGTGCCATTGATTGAGATGGGGAATTATGTCAAAACAAGAGCTTTGGAGAGAGTTCAGTACCGACATGAACAACAACAATACTGTAATATGTCCCTAGACGTGGTGATGGTTAATCTGAATGTCAGCTTGACTGGATTAAGGGACACCCAGGGAGCTGGCAAGGCATTCCTTCTGACTGTGTCTGTGAGGCAGCCTGCAGAAGAGACTAGCATCTGCCTCTGTGAAAGGAGTTGGGAAATTAGGAACATCCTCCCTCACACAGGGAGTGAGGGCACCAGCCCATCAGCTGAGGGCTCAGCGAGGACACAAAGGCAGAGGAAAAATAAACTCTCTCCTCCGAGGCAGGGACACCCTTCTCCCACCCTGGGACCTCTGAACTCCAAGTTCTCTGATCTCCAGACTCCAGAACTTGCAGAACCAGCTCCCCAGTTCTCAGGCCTTCAACCTCAGATTGAGACGACGTTCTCAGCTCCCCTGGCTCTGAGGCTTCCAGACCTGGACTGAGCCCTGCTACCAGGTCACCTGTTCTCTCGCCTTCTGATGGCCTCTTGTGGGACCCCTCAGCCTCCACAATGGTTGAGGTAATTCCCTTTCCCTTCCCTTCTCATATCTCCTGTTGGTTCTGTTTCTCTGAATAGACCTGCCTAAGACAAAGGCCACACTTACCTCCCCATATCCTGAGCCCTGATCCATGCTTCTTGCACCCTGTGTTCTGTCATGCTGATTTCCCTCACGTTCTTGAATGACAGGTGCTCTCTTCCCCATCAGAGCTGGCGCACATGTGTTCTTCTGTGTTCTCTCTGTTCCTCCTTCCTCCCAACTACTTAATGCTTATTCCTGTTCACGTTCTCAAAAAAGCCATCCTGATACCTTTAGCCAGGTAAATGTCCCCATAAAACCCTCTAAGTGTTGTTTAATGCCTGAACGTGACCTCTGCAGGAGTATATGTTATGTGGGAAGAGGACCCCTTTTCAACTGCTCATACTGCTCTCTCTGGTACCTACATGGTACTCGAGGAACCAGGGAGTGCTCAGTGATTATTTGAAACATCTTCATTCTTCATTCCAAGACTGCAACACCATCACCTCTCTAACCCTAACCCAACCCTAACCTCATCACCTCATCACTTCTCATTTTGTTTTTCTTTTGCTCCCTGTATCACTGCTTTTTCTTTTCTATCTTTTTAAATTTTTAAAGCTTTTATTTAATGAATGCATTTTTCATAGGTACAACTTTAGGAATGTAGTGGTTCTTTCCCGCATACCCACCCTCCCACGCCGATTCCCATCCCACCTCCTTCTCCCTCTCCCATCTCCTTCTTTTTTATGGTTCATTTTTAGTTTGATTTTATATACAGAGGACTGACTCCATGTTAAGCACAGATTTCAAGAGTTTGCACCCCCCCCCACACAACAAATAGAGTACAGTTTGAGAACAAGATTTGCAGTCAATTCTCATACTATAACTCATAAATGACAGAGGTCCTACATGGGGAGTATCACCTCTCATTTTTAAGAACTACTTCCTTAATACAAAATATCCTGAATAGCTATTGTCAGATGGACAGAGATTTGACTGATATCTCTGGAAACCCTCTCACATACCTGACGACTCTCTCTAATGTCCATTGTGGGGAGCAACTCGGACTAGACTGTTACTGGAATTAAGACTTATTCTATGCATCTGCTCTCCCACAATATGGTGCTGGGAGAGGAGCAAACAGCTTCTACACAGCTGCCTCTCACCAACTTGACAAGCTGCAGGAGCTGCTCCTGATTGGAGGAGAGCAGCATACTCGGCGTGTGGGTAGCAGAGTTGGGATTGGTGGAAGAGGACTATAAAGGAGGAGAGAGACAACATGCACCAGGGAACATCTGTCTGAAGGAACACCTGTGCAGCCCCTGAGAGAGCTGGCCGGCGGTGTGCCGCTCCCCTGCGGAAGTGGGGAAAGTGGCAGGGGGAACCGCCCTTCCACGGAGGTGGAAGGGTCGGTAGCCAACCCGGGAAGAACCAGCAGCAAACCCGGGGAGGGCTGAGCAGACAAAAGAACAGTGCAGGGTCCTGTGTTGTTCCTCCACGAAGAGGGGGAGCGACATAATGGTGCCGTGACTCGGATATGAAGTCTAGGCAGGGTTTAGTGTCGTTCCTCCACGAAGAGGGGGAGCGACAGTCCATCAAAACCATATCACATTTACATTAGAGTCAGACTTGCCCAAGAATTTTCTCCAGTTGAAAACACACTGCCGTGTTCCAGGGCAGGTCAGGCAGTGCACTATAATTTAACACTGTAGCATTAGCCAGAAATAAATCCTCTTGTGGAGATAAGCCAGGGCCGGGGGTCCTCTTTGGCTGCTCTAGAGAGTTGGATGTAACAGCAGGGCTGTTCAGATCCAAGTCCTAACGCGGGCAGAGGTCGTCCCTGGATTGTCCTGCGTTGTCCTGGCACCCGGACCACTAACGCTCCCATCCTTTTGATTTTGTGCTTCTTCCCCACCTCTTATCTGAGATTGCCAGAGATACTCACATCTTTCCAATTTTGTAATGAAAGCCTTGACATTAAAGGGGCTTTGGAACATCACAGATGGTGAATGCAGGATCCTCTGTATGGTGGTAGGGAGTGTGGAGGAGAGGGTAACGTCCCGTCTTAGCACTCTAGAAATCCTAGCACGTAGGCAGTTTCTACACAAATTAAGATAGATCCAGGGGATGGCTGTTCATCTCTCACCTTTCCGAGTCTCTCTTGCACAAATCACCCAACTTCTAATCTCTCTGTACTTCGCTTATTCCAGCACGGGCACTCCCAATTAGCCTTTCTCTTCCAGTTAAAGTCAGTGCCAGTCAGACTTGTGAAGAAAGTGAAATTTGTCCCTTTTGAATGTATTTGTTGAAATTAGTCTGGTTGTAGGTGGTTGAAACTAGGAACTGAAACTCAAACTAATGTAAAAAGGAAATGTAGTTTTGTTCACCAAAAATGTTCAAAGGCAGGTAAAAGAGAAGTCACAGCTGAGGGAAGCCAGCCTTGCAAATTACGGGGTCTGGTTCCCATCACCCTGAGTTCAGATTCCAGCTCTGTGTTCCATCTTTTCCACCCACGGCTTCCAGCCTCAGAGTGGGAGAGGTCCATGACTTTCCTCCAGCATCTGTAGCTACACTTGACCTTAACCAATCTTGTATACCATGGGAGAGAGCATTTAGATTAGGCAACTCGGGCCGCACGTCTACTTCTGTGCTGATGGTGGGGGTGATTCTGATGACATTCCTACCCAACTCACAGCGGGCAGGGCAGTCCCCAAGCAGAAGAAATTCAGAGGCGTCCGTGCAATGATGAGGTCGGCTCCGCTGCCTTCACCACCTGCCAGGGAGGAATCTGTTTCCAGCCCTCAGTACTGGGTGGTTCTCTTCCACCCAGCAGCCTGACTCTGCTGCAGCCAAGGACAGAGCAAGGACGCGTAACTGGCTGCTTCCAGCATGCGAGGCATGACATAATGTCCAGGAAAGTGCAGCTGCTGAAAAATTTGTTTTTGTACCAAAACAATATCATTCGATTAAAATTCCGTTCATTTGGTTCTCCACCACCTTAAACTAATAGGACTTAATTAGATCCAAAGGGCTAAGGGATCCCTTTCAGAACGTCCCAACAGTCTTTCCAACATAGATGAAACTGGCCAGTTATGGAGAAAAAAGACAAAAAGTAACATATCACCAAGGAAGAGAAGGCCTGGCTGACTTGAGTGCTTCAAAGGACTACTTTGTACTCCAATTTTTAGGAAATACTTCTGGGACACGCAAACGTAAGTTCTCCTTTGTTTGAAGTTATAGCTTTCAGAGTTAATTAAAGCAGCATTTCAGAATCTAACTCGTCTTGAAGAAGAGAAGCTTCTGTGCGATTGAAACTGTCCTGTTTAGGCAATATTCTTTGGAATTATTTCTATGTAATTGGAAATGACATGGAAAATATAATTTTTGAAATTAACTTGAAAGTTAAATTAACTTGAAACACTATAAAGTTCAAACTTTCTTGCTTGGTCATAGAAGGTGAAAAGAAAAATTTCACACTCTAATTAATTTCCATGGCCCTTTGCCACAAAATAGCAAGTACAATACAACATATTTTGTACTGTTTTAATTTTTCCATTTGTTAAAATTATTTTTTGTGTTATGAAATAAATGAAACTGCTTTTTATAAAGCTTTAAGAATTTCCTTGACAAGTCTTCTCTGTGTCAAGTGTATTACCAATTAACACCTTTATTTTAATTGATTCACAATCTTTTCATGAGTAAGGGATTGAAACATATGAAGCATTCTCAGTGAATAATTCAACAAGATGGAGAAAGATAAATGGGTCATCGTAAAAATCTCAGTTTTCCTTTTCCAGGAACAATAGCTTAAAATATTTAAAAATAGATCATTTAATACTGCGGAAATAAAACCAAGTCAACAAGCAAAGGGTAATGCCATGCTTTACATGTTATGATGAAAACTCAGCACATTAATCACTAATCTGAAAGTTCAAGTCATCATTAAGATAACTAAAAAAATGATTTAAACCCAAATTCCTCCAAAAAGGTTATGACATACGGAAGTAATACAGTCATTGAGTGTACATACAGAACTTGATGTTTCCTGAGTTGTAATATCTTCTCTTGCTAATGTCAGGCTCTTTGACCCTACTCCTTTTCTACCTCCTTCCCCACATACGCCCTTCCCTGGGAGTTTCTGGGGTGGCTCAGTGAGCTCAGACCAGCTCCTGCCACCCCTCCCTTTCTTTTCTTATATTAATTAATTAATTAATTTGAAAAGCAGAGAAAGGGAGAGGGAGAAGAGGGAGGGAAAAGGCAGAGAGAGGGAGAGGGGGAGGGAGAGATTTATTCTTTCTGCTAGTTCACTTCCTAAATTCTTGTAACAGCTGGAGCCGGGTCAGGCCAAAGCTAGGAGTCTGGAAATCTTCCTGGGTCTTCCCTGTATGTAGCAGTTTCTCAGTTTCCCAAGTACTTGAATCATTACCTGCTGCCTCCCGGTGTTACTGACCCCAAGTTATTTGGCTCACGTGCAAGTAGAAACGGACAAGAGGCCAGTGTGCAGCTCAGCAAGATTTATTGGGGATTTTTCTTGAATACACGGTGGACAGCCCTGCCAACTGCCTAGATGGGGAGAGCTGGGCAGCAGCTTTTATTGGACGATGAGGAATGGCAGCTGCCCCTGGGTGCACGGCACTTTGCACCTGGCCTGGGATTCTGGCTCATACCCCTTAGCACATGACACTTCAGCTTGCAGCCTGCTCAGTATTCTTCACAGGTGCGGTTCCTTCTTTCGGACAGAACACACTCAATAAGGTGTGTTGCTTATTACAGCTACTCTAGAAGGTCATGTGTGGGTCACACTGGTCTATTCTGGGCAGGTGTGCAGGTCAGGGAAGTATATAACAGGACAGCAGGGGGTCTTTTGTGGTCAGGGTCTGGATGCTCCTTGCTCCTGATTGGTTTGGAGCTGGAGATAGAACTGTGTCAGGTTGGCACAGGTGTGTATGTGTGTGTGTGTGTGTATGTGTTGGGGGTTGCGGCCCCATTGGTCCCATACTGCTGCGATGTGTTCCTGGAGCCCCGAACTTCATCCCATGCAAAAGTGAGGGGTATGTTTCATATCAGTGCAGATGTCATAGGGGCTCAATTTACATTGAAGTCCTGGAGAGCTGTGGCTGGATCAGCTGTCAGCTTTTATGCCGACAGCTCCCAAGCACAGCCCACCTCCAGCAGGTCTCTAACACCCAGGAAGCTGAGTCTTCAGGTGGTTTCTCTGGATCTTTCCCCAGAAATCATTTCAACTATGACTTTTCTTAAATAAGTATGTTTGATTCAGGGTGAATAGTAGATAATGCAAGGTTCATTTATTTATTTTTTTAGGTACAAAGGCACAGAAAGGTCTATTTTGGGGGTCCTGTGTTTTCAAAATGTAATTGATTTTTAGGTCACTTTCCCTCATTTGTAAGTAGAAGTCTGAAACTCATCAATAAAATGTCATTTCACAGTCATTAGATATAATATAATCAAATTATTCTGAATCAACAACGTTCATGAGATTTACCTTGTTTTAATATTGGGGGAATTGAGTCCTTATCACCTTCCTCAAACATGCATCTTGAGGGTTGAATTAGCCTGCGTGAGTGTCCCTTGCTGTTGGAGTACCTGGTGCCTTGTGTGCAAACCTTTGAGGAAAATCTGAGGTGGTGCCAGCACATCCCAGGGGTCAGTGTGCTGTGGGTGGTGCAGTTGCTCGCAGGGAAGCTTCATTTGGTTGTGACAAGTAAAGGAGACGGTGGGAAATGTAAAGGAAGTGCCTCCCTGAGCAGTCATCTGCCAGGGCTTTGATAGCAAGGGCTTGGGTTGTATGCAGCCTGTAGGAGACAGGGAGGGAGCAGGAGAGTCCTTCCTGATCAAGAATCGTCCACCTTCAAACGCTGTCTGCCTAGAACTCCAGCTCAGTCTGGTTTCTTGCAGCTTTGGTGGACCCGTAGCCTGGCCTCCCTTTGAGTACAGTGTTTTAAGACAAGCCTTTCTGGAACATACTCTGAAATAGAACGTTGGCGGAGTAGACTGTTTCAGATTCTCTGCTTCTATTCCTGTGTCCCCATGCTTGCCCAGTGCCACACTCCTGGTTACAGTAAAGCAGAGAGGAGGAGCGCACAAGCCCTGGAGCAGGTGTCTGCACTTGAATCCTGCTGCTCTACTTTGCGTCTGCATCTCTTTGAACAACATCAGCTCTCCAGTGTGCAAAGTGGAAATGGGAATAATGACAGGACCTGCTGCACACAGTTCTTGCGGGGGCTGCATGAGTATAAAACTTGCGAAGAGCTTAAAAGTTACCTGGTCTGTGGCCGCCTCTCAAGAAGTGGCAGCTGCTCTTGATTGTATCTGTTTTATTTCACAGAGAGTTTTCCATTTGAGAGACCAGCTCTGCGAAGCACTCAAGTGATTTAGATGAGTGGTTTTCACCTAGGAGCTCACATCACAATCACCTGGGAGGCTTGTTAAAACCAGCCTGCAGGTCTTCACTCTCAGGGCTTCTGAGTTAGCAGACCTTTTGGAAGGCTGAGGGGGTTTAGTGAGAGTTTGCAGTTCTAAGAGTTCGTGGGTGGTGTTGCTGTCGCTGGCCGTGGACCACATTTCTAAGGTTTTGCCAGGAGTGGAGAACTCGGTGTGGAGGCTAGATGCTTTGTTGGTGGGTCTTAGTCTGCTGTGCTGGAATTCAGAGCAGGCGTCTCTGTCGCAGGGCAGATGTGGAGGGCGAATTCAGAGAAAACAGGAGTGGAGCGGGGGGAGGGATGCTGAGCTCGGTGGGCACCCCAGCCTTTCAGGTCTGGACGTCAGTTCTAATGGCGCCTGAAGGGCATCGGTGCCGAAATTGAGCGCAGCCAGGGAAGACGAAATCTGACAAGCAGTGTATTTCTTCTTACTTGTGGTGTTATTATTTTATTTTTTTGCCTCACATCCCCCCACCCCAACAGTTAAATATGGTGATTCCTACCCTCCCCATATATGCTTATTGTATTGATAATGGCTTCCTCAAATTGCTGAGATCTTAAAACCAAAGATAAAGCAAAACCTTCAAGACAAACTTCATTCTTTAGACCTCATTTTGGCTACCATGTGTATCTCTTTTGAAGACTTTCTGTTTTCCCTCTGTCTCTGATTCCCATTTCTTTGTGCCTTAGAGAATCCTATGACTTTCCGTAACAATGAATTTTCTTTAGTTTGGGACAGGAACAGCATCCTAAGAGCTTCCAGGTCACATTGTACTGGGCAGTCCTTATTTGATGCCACCTAAAGTGACAGAAGTAACAACATGAGGGAACTTTGTACAACCATGGGCCAATTTTTTTAGGACTGAAGCATGAAGCAGAAATATCCTCATGTCTTTTTATATCTATTAATGTTGCTAGGATGAGAAGAATACAGATTGTTGGGATTTCTTTTTTTTTTTTTTTGGACAGGCAGAGTGGACAGTGAGAGAGAGAGACAGAGAGAAAGGTCTTCCTTTGCCGTTGGTTCACCCTCCAATGGCTGCCGCGGCCGGCGCGCTGCGGCCGGCGCACCGCGCTGATCCGATGGCAGGAGCCAGGATCCAGGTGCTTTTCCTGGTCTCCCATGGGGTGCAGGGCCCAAGCACTTGGGCCATCCTCCACTGCACTCCCTGGCCACAGCAGAGGGCTGGCCTGGAAGAGGGGCAACCGGGACAGAATCCGGAGCCCCGACCGGGACTAGAACCCGGTGTGCCGGCGCCGCTAGGCGGAGGATTAGCCTAGTGAGCCGCGGCGCCGGCCAGATTGTTGGGATTTCTACATTGAATAAACACGGAGGCAGATAGGAAGTAAGTTTATGCCACTCCAAGTGTCATTTATACGAATGATCTTGTCCCCATGAGAAATGCTCTCAGATCAACAGATAGCATATTTACACAGGTGTGCTTCTAGGCCTACTGGCAATAGATTGGAGAAATCTCTTAATATTAGGAGCTTCCAATACCTGTCCTGGGAGGCAGAAGGCTCCTCTGCTCATTTTTCCTTTTTCCTTTTACTATCAGATCCTTCTAAAGGAACAGCAACACAAACTTCAATACACCAAGGAAAGCAGTGACCCATGTTTTGGAGTCATTTATTTGATGACAATAATCCAATGAAAGCAATTAGTTGAGCAAATGTTACAGAAATGATAGAATTTGTTCTGTGGTACATCATTAATGCAAAATGCTATCTATAATCTATCGTGTAATTTTATGTAACTTCAGGTCTTATTGCAATACTTTTTTTCGTGCTGATACAGTGGTAGAAAATATGATTGCCCCTGTGTATTAGAAAACGGTGAATGTGTTTACATTATGAGTGCATTATTAAAAATTGTATAGCTTTGCTTTTCAAGTAGCTTTTAAATTGATTTGAGAGAGAGAAAGCGATTGAGCTTCTGTATGCTGGTTTATTTCCCAAATGCCTACCCTGACTGGGGCAGGGCAGGCTGAAGTGAGAGCCTGGAACTCAATCCAGGTCTCCCACATGGGTGTGGGGACAAAACTACTCAAGTTATCATTGCTGCCTCCTTGGGTCTGCATTGCTGGGAGACAGGAAGCAGAGCTGAGAACTGAATTCAGGTTCTGTAATATGTGACAAAGGCGTCTTCACCACCAGGCTAAATGCCTACTCTCAGCTTTGATTTTTGTTGTGAGATTTCTCTTTGGTATAATTAGGGGAATTTTAGAACTTGGTTAGGTAAAGGTTTTTCAATGCTGTTGAAATGACATTTGTGGTGTTGGCATTATCAAGCAATGCAGAGGCCACCAAATACCGTCCCTTAGTGCCTCATTAACTCTCCTAGAAGTGACTTTGAAAACACAAAAGGTTCCCGTAAGTAAATGTGAAATGGCAATATAAAGTTGGCATGGAAGTTTCATAATTAAAATCTGGAAGGCTTTACTGCTGTTTCTGTACTGTGTCCTGAGGTTTACTGGTAGGTTTGCTGTTTCGAATCAATGCCCTGAGATTTTGTGGTGTGTTTCTCTAGTTGTACGGTAAGTTGGGATACTCCACTGCCCCCCTTCCTTGTGGTGTCAGAAATGAGCAAATCACCAAGACCCAGGATCCTTCTCCAGTGATGAACTGTGTGTAGCTGCTATTCATAGAGACCAGACTTGTGCAGCTTGACAGTGGGTGGTTGTTCTCTGTGATAAGAAGCCTGAAGTAAGCAGTTAGTTACTGGTGTCATTTAGCGCCTCCAGAGTGCCCTGGCCAAATTCTCTGCAATCCTTTTGGTGTTCCCCTCCTAGCTGCTGGAGCTTTAGCTATCATATTTGCTTTCCAGTCAGTGGTAAATAGGAGGGGTTGAGAAGACCCATTGAGAGCAGTTGCTTTTTGTTTCAGATGTCATATCTGTCTTCAAGGGATCCCCAGACATAAAACCCAGGGTTCTATGCATAAGGAAGAAGTTGGCAGACACCCGCTGCCACCATGACTGGCTCCCACAATGGTCTCTAAGCCCTTAAGACACACACACACACGTACACACACGTCTCTGATCTAATCCCTTCCCCAGCACACTACACCTCAGCTTTCTCGACTCCAGTTGCTCTGCCTGTGTTCCCATGATCCGCTATCTGAGTTTGGGTTGTTCCAGTAGTAGATTCCAAGAGAAGGTTTTAAAAGCAAGTGGTTTATTTGGGAGGCACAGTAGGGAAGACCTTTTTCTCTCTCTCTCCCTCTCTCTCTGAAACTCTGCCTCTCAGATAAATAAATCTAACAGAAAAAAAAAAAACCCTCACTATCAGATTCCAATTAAGATGTTTACCTGGGGTGGGGGAGGCCTATCTCAGAGTCCACCCTCAGGACATAGAATGTTCTTTCTCATGGGGTAGGGGGTGGGGGCAGCAATTAGCCCTAAACCTTATATCTCAAGATCATACTTGAACCTTCACTGCAGGATTCCAAATCCTACCTTTCCGAATAATGATTAGTGCAATAGTGAGTTCTATATGCTCTGATAAAAGAACAGTGTACAATGAGAACTTCAAGGCAGGAGTGTTGACTATATTTGAATTGTGGTGGCCAGGTGAGCAGAGGAAGGTGGAAAGAGGTTTGCAGGAGAAGAACATTTATCAGTGTGGTAGACAATTCTAAAGACAGTCTCTGACCGAAATTCTCTATTCTAATCCCTGTAACATGTACATACAATGAGGCAGTGCTCTCATGATTAGGTAATGTTATGTGGCAGAGCTGCTCCTGAGAGAGATTACCCAGAGAGGCCAGATCTAATCATATTAGCTCTTAAGAGCAGAGAACGCTCTCGGTAGTGGCAGGAGAGGAATCCAGAGATATTCAGGCATAGACATATGCAATGAGAAGGAGTGCAGGCAGCTTGGAGACATGAAGGGCAGCCTTCATGTCTTCTAACGGGCTTCCACATTTGTGAGATAATACATGCATGTAGTTTTACGCCTCTACATGCATGGGAATTTGTTATGCTGTGCAGCAGTAGAAAACACACCAAGGACGTTTTGCATAGGGTTACAAAAATCCGTGGGTGTTTCCCAGACCAACTGAGATAAAAGGCATTTTCCAGCAGACTAGGTAGAGCAGGCGCTGTCGGCACCCACCCACACCTGTTGTGCCTATCGCTCCATGACTGCCAGCTGCCAAAACCTGACTCTGTTTAAATGCTTTCTCAAAAGTGGCACAGCCAAAGAGCCAAGGAGGTAACATACCAGAGAAGAGCCTTCCACCAGTGACTGACAGTAGGCAGTGTATAAATGCCTCAGCCCTTCACTTTGCTCAGACAGCCCCAGCATGTACCCCTCATGCAATGGATCGCCAGTTGCCATGGTGGCAGCAGGCTTGTTAACGCTGTCTTTACTAGCTGCCTTCTCTTCCCTCTGATTTCCTATGCCCTGGGGATGGACTCTGGGCTAGGTCTCCCCCACCCCAGGGTAAACATCTTAATTGGAATCTGGTGGTGAACATTTTTCTTTTATTTTTTAGATATAATTATCTGAGAGGGAGAGATAGAGAAAATGGTTTTCCATGGATTGGTTCACTCCCCAAATGGGCACAATGGCCAGAGCTACACTAATCTGAAGCCTGGAGCTTTTTCCAGATCTCCCATGCAGGTGCAGGGGTCCAAGCACTTGGGCCCTCTTCCACTGCTTTTCCAGGTCTTAAGCAGAGAGGTGGGCCGGAAGAGGAGCAGCCAGGACAGGAATAGGCCCCCATTTAGAGCCGCAGGTGGAGGCTTAGCATACTGCGCTGCAGAGCTGGCCCCTAGCGAGGGCCTTTGTAAGCCTATTTACAGCTGTGACCTAGAGCACACTAGGGAACATGCCCAGCTGCTTTGACCATGAACCAATTGGGTTTGTTTATGGCTGTACTATTTTTTAAAAATATTTATTTATTTGAAAGAGTTACACAGAAGGAGAGGCAGAGAGAGAGAGAGAGTCTTCCATCTGTTGGTTCTCTCTCCAATTGGCCACAACTACAGGAGCTGTGCTGATCCGAAGCTAGGAGCCTCTTCCGGGTCTCCTACATGGGTGCAGGGGCCCAAGGACTTGAGCCATCTTCTGCTTTCCCAGGCCATATCAGAGAGCTGGATCAGAAGTGGAGCGGTTGGGATTTGAACTGAGACCCATATGGGATGCCGGCACTGCAGGCTGTGGCTTTACCCACTACACCACAGTGCCGGCCACCAGCTATACTATTTAACACTGTGCACTCTGGTCAGGTGGTTGGGGATAACTGATGTTATCCACTGGCTGTCATTAGTCCCTCCCATAAATAAGGTAAATGCTTCTAGTAAAACTTTTGGGGGTGATTTCCTTTGGATTTAACATTGTGTCTGAGTCCTCTTGGACTTCAGGTTCTATAGTATGACACCCCCAAATTTCGTTTTCTTAACAACAAAGTTACCTTGTTGGGTTGTTGTGAAGTTTAAAGCAGGTAGTATATATAAACTACCTCTCACAGCGTTTGACACATCATGTAGAAGAAATATTTTCTAAACAGTAGCTTTTCATTTTCATATGCTTATCTCTGTCCTCTTCACCATAAACCCACAGGCAGTATGGATTATGTTTTATGCATATTTGAATTTCTAGAGTTCAGCATAGATCCTATGTTCCTTTGTGGATTTCAGTATTTGTTGAAGGAATAAATACATGGTCTCTCCTATCCAACAATGAGCATTTCAATATATTTCTTCATTTTGAGAGTTGTTGAGACCCTGTAGAGTAATTGGTGTGAATGTAGTTTGCTAGGGATAAAAAAAATGCCCAAGGTATGGGATATGTTTGGTACCCAGTTGATAAAGGCAGAGGCAGGGCATGGTACCCAGAGAAGGCAACTCTGTGTCATCAATGATTCTTGATGATCTGTTAGTTTTAGTTATTTCTTATTGAGGGCAATTGGCTAAAACCCATCAACTTGCTATAATTGATTTTGCCAATAAGAATACTTTTTTAAAGTCTAGGATTATGAAGATTAAACCACATGGTACCAAAAACGTAAGTGTTTTCAATTGATCAGAAGTTATTGCAAGGGAAAAACAGAAGACATAACACAGAGGATGGAGCCTATATTCACGAAGGAATACAGATTTTTTTTTTTAAATAGAGGGTGAGGGATTAACATTAAAATCACTCTAATTTACTGCTAGGGGATTCAGGTTGCATGTGGGAATTTGACCTAGAATAACTTGTAGACAAGTTGGAGAGCCTTTGTTTGGAAGAGATTTAAACGAAGATGCTAATAAAGGTAGACATAGTTAAGTTAGGTCTGACTGGTTCAGTGCTTTGGCTAGACTGTCAGCTTAATTTATTTGAACAACCTGTCAACTAGATTTATTTTAATGAATTACTCCCACCATTAAAAAAAAACTATGGGTTGTTTTTGTTACCAATATTAGGATGTTATTAAATCAGCTGTTTAATGAAGACTACATGATGGAAGCAATTATGCGTGCTAGTTCAGCCTTGGACTTTATTGCTCTAAATGTCAGTAGATCATTTCCTGTCAAAATATTTTGCCAGCTTTCAGTGGATGAACTTCACAGTCTGGAAAATTCAGCACTTCCCTGCTTTTCAAGGGCAACAGTGCGGACGCACACTCACCAAGGTGCTTCAGTGGGTTATGAGATTATTCCTAAACAGAAGTCCTGAACAGCAGTGCGAGGCACTTGTCCCGTGTTAACATCATAATGAGTTTCTCATGAGGGATTTAGCGATTCACATTGTGGGTTACTGGAGAGATTTGCAATGAATTCAGTTCTGCAGAGCATATCACTTTAAGCATAATATTCATGAAAGATGCTCTGGAATGAAAAGCACTCAGCCACTCAGGAGTCCACATTTCATGTTTTTAAGTGAACAAAACTTCTTTGAAACCCACAAGAGGAAAATCAATTTTTGTAGCAAAAAGCTATTGGAAGGTAATTGTGGGACATTCAGTCACACAGAGTTTAAGAAAAGAGTTTTTTAAAAAAGGTGACAGATGGGGGCTTTTTATTGTGGCACAGTCGGTTAAGCCATTGCCTGTGGCTTTGGCAACCCATATGAATGCCAATTTGAGTCCCAGCTCTCCACTTCTGATCGAGTTTCTTGCTAATGCACCTGGGAAGGCAGTAGAAGGCGGTCCAAGTTCTTGGGCCCCCAAGCTAGAGGCCTGGATGGAGTTCCAGGCTCCTGGCTTTGGCCTGGCCCTGCCTTGGCTTGCATGGCCATTTGAGGAGTGAACCAATGGATGAAAAATCTCTCTCTAATTCTACCTTTTAAATAAATAAATGTTAAAAATATAGCATTTGCGAAAGCAATTTTCCCATTTTTGTTACACTGAAACTTTGGTTTTCCATTTCAAGTCAGTTGGAGATGACATCGAAAACCCCTGCTGAGTGGTGCGTTCTCATTCACTGATAAATGATGTGCAAAGAACTCCTCTCACACATCGAAAAGAATGATTTTTTCTTCTTGTATTCCACGTGTAACAGTTGAATCAGCATTTTTTCTTGAGGTTAAGTGTTGTTGAAAGTGTGTGTCTAAGTTGAAAGTTTACAGAAAGGGAGAATATTTCTAATAATAAACTGACTGACTAATTCATCAGATCTTTTTCAAGTGCCTCAAGTAGATGAAGTGAGTTGATTGGTCACAGATATCATTATTACCAATGCATGCAAACTCTATCTTCAGTATCATCGTTTTTTAAAAAAATCAAACTTCCTTCAGTCCTTATGCTCAAATGCATGCGTTTACCTAGATATTTGTTTATCCTTTTGAAAATTTCCTGTTGGTTTGTGTGCATGTTTTAAGATGGTGATTGTATGTTATCTACTACTGTGTGAGACTCCTTAGGTTTAACTCGGTGTCACCGTAGAGCTCCCTCCATGTTGTTATGGATTGCATCTGACTGTCACATAGTTTATTAGCGTATGCTTGGCTTCCTTCTAACTCTTTTCTACTGTACATAATGCTGCAATACCATCCTCACACAGGGTCTTGTGCATTCGTTCCGTAGAATAATTAAAATCAAACGCTGTGTTCCTACTCTATTGAGTTCAGATTGCCCCATGCTTTTCATTTTCATTGCTGGGTTTCTTTGAGCCTTGTTTTCAATGCTTGGGAATTTGGTTTGCAGCCTCACCCGGGGTTGTGTTTCAGCCCCTCTCACTGCATTGACAGCTTCCCACTTAGCAGTTTTCGGGTTATCTCAGGTTTTGTACTGAACGTTGTCTCATTCTAAGAATCAACAACACCGAGCCTGTGGGCACAGGACTCGGGTCCTGGCCGGGAAGGTGTTTTTGGTCGTTTATGTGTCTCGGGTGTGCAGCTACCCTCAGGTGATAGTCTCAGCTAGTATTTCAGATGTTTTCAGGGGGAGGATCGCCAACTCCAGTCCTTCCTGGTTTTAAGTGGTGGAATGCACATGTTATTTCTCATTTAAGTCCTTTAGGTCCATATTAGGAATCACACTGGTCTTTCCTGGTGTAAATTATCCTTGTTACATAGTGTCTCTACCAGAAGCACATAGTTAGGAATTTTTAAACTTTTTTTTTCATCTAATTTGTTTTCACTTGAGTCCTTGACATGCCTTAAAATCTGCATATGTTGCTGATCTTGAAGCTCCAGTTCAAGTTTCTTTCTTTAAATTTTATTTAAGGTATTCAAGTTTCATGTATTTCATATATACAGATTTAGGAACATAGTGATAATTCCCACCCAAGCTCCAACTCTTCTGCCTCCTCCCTCTCCTATTCCCACTCTTACTTTTTTACAAAGATCTATTTTCAGAGCCGGCGCTGTGGCTCACTAGGCTAATCCTCTGCCTTGCGGCGCCGGCATACCGGGTTCTAGTCCCAGTCGGGGCGCCGGATTCTGTCCCAGTTGCCCCTCTTCCAGTTCAGCTCTCTGCTGTGGCCCGGGAGTGCAGTGGAGGATGGTCCAAGTGCTTGGGCCCTGCACCCCATGGGAGACCAGGAGAAGCACCTGGCTCCTGCCTTCGGATCAGTGCGGTGCGCCGGCTGCAGCGGCCATTGGAGGGTGAACCAACGGCAAAGGAAGACCTTTCTCTCTCTCTCTCTCACTATCCACTCTGCCTGTCAAAAACAAACAAAAAGATCTATTTTCAGTTTACTTTATACTCATAATGTTAACCCTACATAAGCTTTTTTTTAATAAACAATTGAAATTCTTTTTAGACCCTTGGTTCACATGACAAGGAGTTCATAACTGGGTTGAAAGGTCCTAAAAATATATCTGTTTAATTTCAATGTTTTTCTACTGCAAAAACACCATCTTGGCACAAGTCTTCAGAGTAATTGACTGTCTCTGGTATCAGATCTGTCCAGTCCTTTGGCCTGAGAAGAAGTATCTTGAAATTCTAATTAAATGACTTTTGAATTTGAAAAATCTCTGTGTGTGTCTTAATTTCTAAATTGCAGTCAATGGTTCTCTTCATAAAATTATCAGGCATGATATTTTGGATGTGATTTCTGTAAACACCCTGATTATCAAACTTTATGAAACTCCCTCCCTGATTCTTCAAGAAGCCAGCAACTTCCTCCTCTGGTAGGGAGGACCCAGGACCCTACAGGCTCTTTCTATAGCTTCCCAGGAAAAGCTGCCATTGGTGGTCACCAATATCCACTTTGTTTTCTTCTTTTTCTCCTAGGAGTTAAGCTATTTGTATCTCAATCTCTGGAAGCATTTTTGGAGAGGAGGACAGGGGCTCCTTGAAAGTAGTCTGTGGATGTAAAAACCTTTGCTTTTAAAAACTAGAAGTCCAGGGTTGGTATTTATTCCAGCATGCATTTTGTGTATGTATCTTTTAAATCCTCCCATAGGCAACTCTGCATTTTAAGTACATAGTTTGAGATTTTGCGGATTTTTAGAATTGTATAATGACTACTATGATCATAGTATGTTTTTATGACCTAAAACAGATTTCTTGTATCCCTTTGCATTCGGCACCCTATTCTGACTCATTGGTTTCTATTGATCACTGATCTTCCTATCACCACAGCTTGAACTTTTCTAGAATTTCATATAAGTGGAATTGTAAAATGATTTTTGATAATGAATTGTCTCCATTGTCATGATGTAATAGTTCTATCTCTGGAAGTGTTTCTTTTTACACATCTGCTTTGTTTAGTATTCATATAGCCACAGCAGCTTTTTATATTAGTTATAGCATAGTATATAGTTTTCTACCTATTTCTAGCTCCATTGAGGCATATTTGATGAGTAAAAATTGTTAACTTAGGATGTACAACTTAATGTTTTGATGTATGGATACAATGTGAAATGATCACTACAAGCAAACTAATTAAGATATACTTCATAGATACTTTTTCTTTTCTTTCTTCTTTTGTGAGAACATTTAGGATCTACCCTGTTAGCACATTGCAAGTAAATAGCACAGTAGTGGTAACTATAGTCACCTTGCAGCTTGTAGGTATTAGATTTCCAGAATGTATACCTCTTGTAGGTATTAGATTTCCAGAATGTATACCTCTTGCCTAGCTGAAACCTTGTGCCTTTTGACCAACATCTTTGCTTTCTCCCTCTACCCAGCTCCTGACAATCACAATTCTCTCTGCTTCTGTGAGTTGAACTATTTTAGATTCCACAAAAAAGTAAACCCATACAGTGTTTTTCTGTCTGTGTCTAGCTAATGTCACTTAGCACTGTTTTCTCCAGATTCACCCATTTTGTCGCATGGTAGGGCTTCCTCCTTTTTAAGGCCCTCATTTTCATTATCCACTGATCTGTTGCACACATAGATGGTTTCCATGTCTTACCTGCTGGGAATAAAGCTGCAACGAACATGGGGTTTCTGATATTTTAGAGATCCTGATCAAATTTCCTTTAGATGTATAACTGGTAGTAAGATTGCTGGATCATATTTGAAAGGCAGAGTTGAAGAGAGAGAGAGAGACAGATATCTTCCATCTGCTGGTTCACTTCCCAGATGGCCGCAATGGCCGAAGCTGTGCTGATCCTGAGCCAGGAGCTTCTTCCAGGTCTCCCACAGGGGTCCAGGGGCCCAAGGACTTGGGCCATCTTCTACTGCTTTCCCAGGCCATAGCAGAGAGCCAGATGAGAAGTGGAGCAGCTTGGTCTCGAACTGGCGCCCATATGGGATTTCAACACTTCAGACCAGCGTGATAACCTGTTGCACCACAGCGCCGGCCTCATGTGGTTTCTATTTATACATTTTGAAAAAGTTCTAAAACTACTTCCTGATTTAAAAAAGTGTTACATATGTGTGTTTGATGTAGTATGAATACATACTGGTTCTTTTGCTAAAGAATTAATGTTAATTGTTGCTATTCTTGCATCCTGTTCATGTAATGTCAGTTTTTTGGGGGCTTTATTTTCTTATAAATCACCACATACCAAAAAAAAAGTAAGATGACAGGGAACTTAAATATGACCTTAGAAATAAATGCGGCCGGCGCCGTGGCTCACTAGGCTAATCCTCCGCCTTGCGGCACCGGCACACTGGGTTCTAGTCCCGGTCAGGGCGCCGGATTCTGTCCCGGTTGCCCCTCTTCCAGGCCAGCTCCCTGCTGTGGCCAGGGAGTGCAGTGGGAGGATGGCCCAAGTCCTTGGGCCCTGCACCCCATGGGAGATCAGGAGAAGCACCTGGCTCCTGCCATTGGATCAGCGCGGTGCGCCAGCCGCAGCGCACTGGCCGCGGTGGCCATTGGAGGGTGAACCAACGGCAAAAGAAGACCTTTCTCTCTGTCTCTCTCTCTCTGTCCACTCTGCCTGTCAAAAAATTAAAAAAAAAAAAGAAATAAAATGCAGCTTCTGTTCTGATATATTTCAAGGCAACATTGAACAGACCACATATTAGCAGTCTGTACCCATGAACAACATGCCCTTCATTTTTGCATTGTCATTCATTAATGTATACGTTTTTGAAATGACATGTGACTTTGCCAGAATTATCTTCATAATGGAGAACTGCCTACATGAAAATCCAGTATGCTGACCATCCACAGACTAGACAGTCGTAAGCAGTAGGGTTATTCTGGAAATGATTATAGCCCCATGCTGAGCGTGTCTGCTATACAGAGACTGTCTACTGACCCTGAAGCCCAGGCAGCCAACTGTCCAGGCCATCTGTAAACAGTGAATGACATGCAGGCAGATTTTTTTAAAATGAGAAATAAATTTTACTCAATTTTCTCTTGTACATTTACTTTGCTTGTTACACATAAATAGGAATTTTTATGACAAAGATTCTCAACTTCAGTTTCTCTGCTAGCAACAGCATTGTCTGGGAACATGCAAGAGATGGAAATTCTTGGGCCTAACTCTAGTCTTATTGAATAAGAGACTCTGGAGCTGGGCTCAACCAGCAATCTGCATTTTAATAAGCACTCTCTCTGATTGAAATACTTTCTTAAGTTTGGAAGTCACTGGTCAATGGAATTTGGTAGCACAGAAAATTTATCAGGAAGAAAATTAGAAAGGTCAATCCTATAAAAAAAACTTTTCTAGATAATTATGCTCGACTTTCTGTTTGTAGAAACTTGATGCTATTTTATAGTAAAACTCACCTTAAGATCCATGTCCTTAAGAAAATGTAGGAATTCTTCAGTTCCTTTGTCTTATGAGAAATGCCTCTTTAACAAGAGACAAGCAATAACGACAGTCCATTCTAAAATTCAAATATTTACTTTGGTTTCATTTAAATAACCAAAAGTTAACAAAGTCAGCACTTCATACTCCAAAGTTATTAAGTATAAAACCAAACAGGCTCAGTGAATTTCCAAGTGTTTAGCTACGGGATTCATTAGTGACCTGAGCCTTCCCTATTCTCAGTGCTCCACACTCCATGTCTCTAGATTTAAATGTAGCACTCTACCTGTGCTGATCATCCATCAAAGTATCCAGTGAGCAAACTGGCCATCATTTCTTCCTCAATAATATCTCGTGGTTTATTTCCATTAGTTGAAGGAAATATACTATAGGACCAAATGAATTCATGTTAATTGGAAGTAGCTGCTTGTTAGCCCATACTAGTTTCCAACAAAGCATTTGAAACATTGAATCCAAAAACAAAGGACAGACTTTTCAAGTACCATATGGGAGATATTTTGAGTTATCCAGATGTTTCTGACTTTATTTAAATACTATGCAGGTGATCAGTGAATATTTGTACTTTCTTGCCATCACATGGTGGTTGTGTTCTGGGTCAGCAGTGACCCTTTTCTCTGAGAACTTATTGTGCTCAGAGCTCATTTGCATGAATGAACACATCAGTTCTTTGGCCACTGATCAGTTAGATTGCTTATGATACTTAAAAAGTTATGGGATAAAGCATGCAACATAAAGTTTACTAACCATTTTAAAGTTTGTTATTGTTAATTTTATGTACATTTTGGTGAAAGAAATCTCTAGAACTTATCATCATGCCAATCTGAAACTCTAGTTAGTGAACAACAACGTGACCTGTCCACCTTTGGAAGTTACTATTCCACTCTTTGCTACTTTACAAGCCTCAGGTAAGTGGAACATGTAGGATTTGTCTTTAGTCGCTACCTTATTTCACTCATTGAATACCCTCAGGTTCTTATCTGTGTTGTAGCATGTGATGAGATTTTCTTCCTTTTTAAGGGTGAATAATATTCCATTGCTTAAATATACTACATTTTGTTCGTCCATGTATCTACTGAAAGATATTTAGGTTTCTTCCATCTCTTGGGTGTTGTAATTAGTGCTGTTATGAAAACAGGAATGAAAATACCTCTTTATTTTTCTCAAGATTTATTTTATTTATTTGAAAGATAAAATGACAGAAAGAGAGGGAGAGATGGTGAGAAAGATCTTCCATCTATTGGTTCACTTACCAAATGGTCACGATGGCTGGGACTGGACCAGGCTTAAGCCAGGAGCCAGGAACTCCACCTGTGTATCCCATGTGGGTGTCGGGGTCCCCAGCACTTAGGCCATCTTCCATTGCTTTCCCAGGCACATTAGCAGAGGGCTGGGTCAGAAGCTCTCTGATATCGGATGTCAGCATTGCAGGCAGTGGTTAAGCCTGTTATATCAGAACACCAACATGAAGACCCTACATTCAAACTAATCTTTTGAATATAACAAAAGTCATATTGCTAGATCATACAGTAATTCTATCTTAAATTTTTAAAAAACCTCTTTATTGTTTTCCAACATGGCAGGCACAAAGGTTCTACTTTTTCTACTTCCTCACTCAAACTTGTC
Organism: Oryctolagus cuniculus; assembly: GCF_051225735.1. Classification (NCBI taxonomy): domain Eukaryota; kingdom Metazoa; phylum Chordata; class Mammalia; order Lagomorpha; family Leporidae; genus Oryctolagus; species Oryctolagus cuniculus. The sequence continues at coordinate 83,536,080 of NC_142880.1, forward strand.
ATTTTCCATTTTTCTGAGAGTAGCCTTCCCAGCAGGGTGATGTTTTGTTATGGTTTTGATTTGCATTTCTCTGAATAGTGAACTCGTGCATCTTTTCATATGTTTTTTGGGCCATTTGTACTTCATCATTGGAAAAATGTCTATTCAATTCTTTTTGTCTATTATTTATATCAAGATATTAAACTTCTTAATTTTTTTTGTTCTAAATACATATCCCATATATCAACCTAGTCTCAGACTTTATTTGTAAATATTTTCTCCCAGGCCATATGTTGCCTTTTCATTCTGATGTAGTTCACTCTGTGTATTTTTGCATCTGTTAATTGTACTTTTGGTGTATAGCCAAGAAATCATAGGCAAATCCAATGTCACAAAGATTTACATCTGTCTTGTCTTCTACATGCTCATGTAGTTTTAAGGAGCTAACATGTCATGTTCAGTAACATTTTTGGGAAATTTGTGTTTACTTTTAAACACATATTGTGACTATTATATATGAAATAAACCATTTATTTGAGATAATAGTATGAAGAAAGACAAAACTCTAAAATTTGCCCATCTGTTGAGATACTATAACATGAACTATTTCAGGTTCTTCTTCATAAGCAATACATGATTTTTTTAAAAAAATTACCATGCATTGAAAAAAATCTTCAGGAACAAACTTGTAGTATTGTGTTTCAAGCATGGAAGACAAACCTTATTTTTTATTGAAATATAAAGCATCTCCTATTTATCAAATGCCTGGCTTTGAGACTTTTTCATTTTGGCTAAGTTATGATTGCTAAAATTCATATTTGGAGGGTGGTGCAATTGCAGAGGTGCAATCACTGAGCTCAGAACTGCGGTTTCCCGGGGGAAGGACTGGCTGTTTGGCAGTGCAGGGATGGCATCTCAGAGTTTTGTATTTATCTGTAATTCTGGAAAAGAATAGCAAACCACCAATTGAAGAGCTTCCGATTTGACAGATATGGCTTTACAGTCATTCTCTCTAAAGGCAAAATGCAAGTTTCACAGTGCAAGAATTGCCTTATGGCAATTTTATTTTCAGGATAAAATGAAACATAAGTAACTTAATTCTGAAGATATGGGATGAGAGTGCAGTGCTTTTCTAATATGGGCTCTGTTGAATTCTATGATATCTGGCTAGAATAAAGGCTAAGCATTTCTGACCCTCAAACCAGAAATTGAGGAAGAGACTCATATTTATTGATCTGGAATGGTGTTTCTTCGTAAATTTACCAGTGTTGTGAAAAGAAAGTTTGCGAGAATTATTTATGCCTCAAGCCTCACTGAGATTGAATAATAGGTTGAATAACATTGAGGCACTATTTAGTGATTTTAATAGCAGAAAAGTGAGTTAGCAAATTACATCCTTGTAAACTCACAGTTCAATAGGACTCCTAGTGGGTTTAACAGATACTTAAGCTGCTTCTCTTTGCTTATGAAAGAATAAAGAAGTTGAGGGTTTTTTTTTTTTAAAGATTTATTTATTTGAAAGGAGAGCTACAGAGAGGTGGAGAGGTAGAGAGAGGTGGAGAGGTAGAGAGAGGCAGAGAGAGAGCAAGATCTTCCATCCACTGGTTCACTCTCCTAATGGTCACACCTGCTGGAGCTGGGCCAATCAGAAGCCAGGAGCCGGATCTTCTGGGACTCCCACAAGGATGCAGGTGCCCAAGGACTTGCTCCATCTTTGACTGCTTTCCAAGGCACCTTGGAAGGGAGCTGGATTGGAAATGGAGCAGCTGGGACCAGTGCTAATATGGGATGCTGGCACTGCAGATGGTGGCTTTACCTGCTATGACACAGGGCTGGCCAAAGATTTTTTTCTTTTTTAAATTTCACTAGTAGAAAGAGAAGGACTGGGGCCAGTGCCATGGAGCTGTAGGTTAATCTTCTGCCTGCGGCTCTGGCATCCCATATGGGCACTGGCTCGAGTCCTGGCTGCTCCACTTCCAGTCCAGCTCTGCTGTGGCCTGGGAAAGCAACGGAGGATGGCCCAAGTGCTTGGGCCCCTGCACCCACTGGGAATCCTGGAAGAAGCTCCTGGCTCCTGGCTTTGGATCAGCACAGCTCCAGCTGTTGCAGCCATTTGGGGAGTGAACCAGTGGATGGAAGACCTTTCTCTCTGTTTATCCCTCTCACTGTCTGTAACTCTACCTTTCAAATAAAATAAATAAAATCTATTTTTTTAAAAAAAAGAAGAGCTGAGTAGATTTTGATCACCTGATTCACAAGGGAGAAAAGCTCAAGTAAGGAGTAGACAAATAAAAGGGAGTTGGTGATATTTCCCTGTGATTTTCTGAATGACATAATGAAAATAACCATGTACAATGATTCTGCAATAATTTGAATGACTTATATACAAGTCAATATTATATGTGCTGGGGATACATCATTTTTTTTAAAGATTTATTTATTTGAAAGAGTTAGAGGAGAGGTGTGGGGGGGTCTTCTATCTGCTGGTTCACTCCCCAATTGGCCAAAACAGCTGGAGCTGTGCCTATCTGAAGCCAGGAACCAGGACTTTCCTCCGGGTCTCCTAAGTGGGTGCAGGGGCCCAAGGACTTGGGCCATCCTCCACTGCTTTCCCAGGCCACAGCAGAGAGCTGGAGTGGAAGTGGAGCAACTGAGACTTGAATCGGCACCTATATGGGATGCTGGCACTGCAGGTGGTGGCTTTACCAGCTATGCCACAGTGCCGGCCCCATGAGATACATTATTTTAAAAAAAAAAAAAAACCAAGCCATGAATAGAAGGGAGTGAAGGAAGAAAAGAGGAGGGTAGGGGGGAAGAGAGTGGGAGAGAAGAGAGAGAGAGATCTCCTGTCTGCTGGTTCACTGCTCAGATGCCCACAGCAGCTGGTGCCAAAGCTAGGAGCCCATGAACCCCATCCAGGTCTCTGATATGGGAGACAGAACTCTACTAGAGCCTCACTGCTCCACAGGATCTGCCTTAGCTGGAAGCCAGCCTCAGGTGAGAAGCTGGGACTAGAACCCAGGTGTTCCAATGTGGGGTGCAGGCACCCCAGGCAATGAGCTGACTTCATCACTATGCTAACCACCCTCCCCCAAACTTGTATTTTAAAAGGATCACTCTGATGCCTTGTATATAAAAGATTACACAAGGATAAGATTAGATATTTTCAAGGTTCATTTCTGCTTTTATTTAAATAAATGCAAATGTTACACCTACAGTATTATAAAGCAGTGTACTAAATTTTTGGAAGAGGAATAGAATTCCATGACTTTTAATGTGTGCTGTGTAACTGGCACCACCATTAGGACAGAAAATCTGGATACATTCTCCCCTTAAACGTTTATATACAGGTTTTTAAGTACATGAAAGTTTTCATTTCTCTAGGGTAAATAACAGGGCTTGGGGTTGCAGGGTCATATGATATGTGTATGTTCAAGTTTGTAGAAATTGCTGAGTTGTTTTCCAGAGACTCTGAACAAGTTTGCATCCTTCTAGCCATGAATGAAATTTATAGCTGTGCCATTTCTTTGCTAGCACCATCTACTGCATTTTTTTTTAAAGAATTTGACATTCTGAAAAATGTGTAGGTGTATATTATTATAGCTTTAATTTGCAGTTCCCTAATGTCTAATGATGTTGAACAACTTGCAGTATGCTTATTTGATGTCTATATCCTCTTTGGTGAATTGTGTGTTCAAGTCTTTTGCCTGCTTACTCGTTGCATAATTTTCTGTTGAGTTTTGAGGATTCTTTATACAGTGGGAAAAGAGATGCTTTCTATTGTGTCACAACTATAAGGGAAGAACGACACTGTGGCAGGACCTGTCCCATTTCCCTAAACCTATTTCTAGTTCCTGTTGCTCTACATCTATGAGAGTGGAGTAGAGGAAAGTGTCCCAGAAAGGAACTGGTGGCAGTGTCCTTGGAGCTGGGCACGTGGTGCTGGATGCCCCTTCTTACTCCTGCCCCTACTGGGAGGTTACTTGTAGGGTCAAAGCAGCTTGCGAGGAGCTTCCTTAGGAGAAGCTTCCTTTAAAAATCTTGGATCAATAGCAAAGGAAGCAGAGTGCAGAGACATCCAACAGAATGGGAGAAAATACTTGTGTAAGCTACTTCTCTGACAAAAGATTAATATCCTGACTATATCAGCAACTCAAAGAACTCAACAACAAAAACACTAATCCAGTTAAGAAATGGGTAAAGGATCTGAACAGATAGTTCTTAAAAGAAGTATAAATGACCGCCAAATACGTGAATTTATGCGCAATGTCACTGGCCATCTGGGATGTGGTGAGGAAAACCACAATTAGGTATCACATTACCCCTGTGAGTATGCTTTTTATCAAAAAGACAGGAGTAACAAATGCTGGGGAGGGGAGGATGTGGGCGGAGGACTCATATACACTGTTGGTGGGAATGTAAATTATTTCAGACACTAGGAAAGTCAGTATGGAGATTCCTTGATAAACTAGAACTAGAACTGTCACAGGATCCAGCAATCCCACTTTGAGTATATTTCCAAAAGACACGGATTCATTGTACCAAAGAGACATTTGATCCACAGTGTTCACTACAGTGTTGTTCACAACAGTGGAGATTTGAAATCAACAGTGGTGTCCATCATCAGATGAATGGCTAAAGAAAATGTAGTGTATATGTATTTATAATGGGACACTATTCAGCCATGAGGAAGAATGAGATCTTACTGTTTGCATAAAAGTGTCTGAAACTGGAGAACATCATGTTAAGTGAAATAAGCCAGACACAGAAAGGTATCTCCAACATACGTGGAAACTTAAAAAAGCACAAAACAAAAAAACCTCCATCTGAACACAGAACATTCATTAGTATGGGTTGGGAAGAGTAGTTTTTTTTTTTTAATAAATAGAGACTGGGTGTGGTTTATGAACTGTGACAAATGTCATTTGAATATGAGATGTTATTAAAAGGGGAAGCTGCGTTCGGGGAATATGGGCACTCTTTTTTACTACTTTACAATTTTAGTCTTGTAAATCTAAAACCATTCTGAAATTAAAGTTTGGGAAAAAAGAACAGAAAATATGACAACAACAAACGTAGCATGCCACAGAGTGAAAGCTGTGTCACCTTGTTTTCTTGCTGAACAGTCATGTGGATAGAGAACCTGCTCATTTGCCCTCTGTGTCTGGCTCTTGGAATTTGAGAATTGGAGAATGAATGTGTTTGGGAGGGCGGGCAACAGCAGAGATCCTCATGCATCCTGCTGCAGTGGTAATGACGTGGGGGCTCCCAAGTCAGGTTGAAGCACCGGAGGAAGCAGAGCTTGGGACATTCTGTATTTTCCCAGCAGGGATGGGCAGCAGGTAGAGAAAGAGCAGAAGAGGGGGTGTTCTATCAGACCAGGAAGGAACAGAGGGGTTCCACAGAGTTTCACTGTGCCCTAGAAGAGGTCCAGCCTATGGTGCCACAATCACTGTGGCGAGTCTACCTCGGCTAGGAAGCCTTGACCTCAAAGGAAGAGGGCGGCAGTGACCAGAAGGAGTCGTGCATTCCTTCACTCTTACTTCTTCACTCCCCCCACCCCCACTGGCCTCCACCACATGAGAGCCTCTGAAGAGGGATGGTGGAGGATTGCTCCTATAGGCAGCCATCGCTTCGTCCACTCCCAGGGAAGAAACAGACAGGGGAAGAAAAGACAAGCTCTGTGTTCCTTGCTTGAGATCCTCCAGCTTTGGCCAAGACAGAGGGGTTTCCTGAGATGGGGCTCTCAGGGCAGCAACTGAGCAGTGCCAGGCAAACTGGGACCGTTGATCACCCTCCTCCAGGTGACAAGCATGACTTGTGATGGGGAGTAGTGACAGTCGTCCAGGAGTGTGGAACTGGAGTTTTGAAACTGACAATTTGAAAAATGCAACATACAGGAAAAAAATCATGTCATACAGTTTAAGGATAGAATGAACACCCTGGTACCCAGCATCCACTTAAGAAATGGAACATTGCAGGTATTGGAGAAGCTCCCTGCGCCAGTGTTGCCGCCTTCTCTCCATGCGGTATTTCTGATTGTCAGTTTTATTCATATAAAAGAGAGTGACATGGAGGGAAAGACCCAGCCCCCTGCAAACAACAGGAGATGGAGAGGGGGAGAGCGAGAGAGAATGAGTGTGTGTGCTGGAGAATGAGCTCCCACTCATTGGTTTACTCTCCAAATCCCTGCAACACTGTGAAAGCAGAAACTGGAAATAACTTCTTCCATGTTTTAGTTCCCCAAATGGCTGGAGCAGCCAGGACTGGACAGGACTAAGGCCAGGGACTCCTTCCTGGACTAGCACATGGGTGGCAGAGGCCCAAGCCCTTGGGCCCATTGTCTGCTGCCTTCCCGGCTGCATTAGCAGGGAGCTGTATGAGAAGCAGAGCAGCTGTGACTCCAACTGGCACTAATAAAGGATGCTTGTGTAGAAAGCCTAACCAGCTGCTCTATAATACCAGCCTCTCTTTAATTCTTTGACCATATTTATAATCTTCTAAATCCAACATTAGTGTTGGTTTGTATTTATTACTTTTTTTTAAATATATTTTAAGATTTTATTTACTTATTTGAGAGGTAGACTTACATAGAGGGAGAGATGGGGAGAAAGGTCTTCCACCTGCTGGTTCACTCTCCAAATGGCTGCAACGTCCGGAGCTGGGACGATGTGAAGCCAGGAGCTTCTTCTGGGTCTCCCATTCAGGGGCAGGGGCCCAAGCCCTTGGGCCATCTTCCACTGCTTTCTTGGGCCATTAGCAGAGATCAGAAGAGGAGCAACTGGGACTAAAATCAGTGCCCATGTGGGGTGCTGGTGCCCCAGACTCTATTCTCATTTTCATCAACTGCCTTTTTTCTTTGGCTAGGATCACAAGGCTGTGTTTCTTTGCATGTCTTGTGTTTTTTTTTTTTTTTTTTTTGGGAGGGGGTAGGCTTTATTAAAACCTGAGCACTTTTGCAACTCTGAATTCTAAATGTTTATTACTGATGGGTTTTATTATTGATATCAGTAAGCTGCTTGGACTTAAACGTGTAATAGCTTCCCCTGTAGTGTGTGGCTGCTGATGTCTCTACTTGGCTTGTATGGATTTTTTGTGGTGGTAAGTTTGTTGCACCACTTTGATCTTTCACACAGTTGCTTCATTGAGATGTGCTTCCCCTATTTTAAGAGCACAATTAAATTATATTTGGCATGTCCAGAGTTGTAAAGCCATCAGCACAAAGGAATTGAGAACATTCATCATCACCAAAAGAAGCCTTGTACACATGAACAGTCATTCCTAATTTGTCCCCAGTTTTCCTTGATGCTAGTCACAGACAACCACTAATTTATTTTCTGTCTCTCTAGATTTGTCTATTCCAAAAAGTTCATGTAAATATAATCATATGTTGTCTTTGTGGCTGGGTTATTTCACTGAGCAAATTTTCAAAGTTTGTTCATGTTGTAACTTGTATTGATAATTCCTTTTTATTGCCCAAAATATTCCATTGTTTGGATATACTACACTCATTTATCACAACTGATAGATGTTTAAGTTTCTATTTTTCTGGCTATTATGAATAATATTACCAGGAACACTAGTGTGCAAGTTTTTGCCTGTATATACGTTTTCACATTTCTTGGGTAAATGCCTGGGACTGGCATATATGGATTGTGTAGTAACTAACATTTTGGGAAATCGTATTTTCCAAAGCAGCTGTACCGTTTTACAATCCTACCAGCAGTGTATGACAATTGCAGTTTTATCACACTCCTAACAACACTTGTTGTTGTTTGTCTTTGTAGTCGGAACCATCCTAGTGGGTAGTTTGTATTATTCCCGTAGCTGACTACTTATGTGTCACCACTGTGTATAACTTATAGGTTAGGTAGAGGTTTGGGTAGAGGTTGTGCGTACCTGCAAGTCTTCTGGGTTTTGCTGATGGATTTGCTTGGATTTGGCTTGGGGCGCTCATTTGAAGTTAAATGGCTTCTCCAGTCTGTCTGGGCTTCCGCACCTATGTTCTGAGTGAGCCAAATGCGTCTAGAGCTTATCTAGGATCACTTCTCAGCCTTTTGGCTAAGATCAAGTGTAGAGCTTATCTAGGACTTCCCGTTACATTTCTGGTAGTTTGTCCCGCATCCAAACTAAAACCTCATAGTCAGGCTAGCAAAACTATGCGTTTTCTGTTTGTTTCCTGCCACATCTGCTACTTTGCTGTCAGTGACTCTTGTAGAGGACAAGCCTGCTGATTTTTATTCCTTGCTCTACCCTGGTAGATCTTTCCTTCTAATTAAATGAGCTTGACTGGGCATGGGAGCAGTTACAGCAAAGGAGGCCTCAGGCTTCTGCTGTTCTTCTCATATTTGGAGCAGTTTTTCTTTTTTTGATTTATTTATTTACTTTGAAAGAGTTACACAGAGAGAGAAGGAGAGGCAGAGGGAGGGAGGGAGGGAAGGTTGGAGAGATCTTCCATCCGCTGGTTCACTCCACAATTGGCCACAATGGCCAGAGCTATGCTGATCTGAAGCCAGGATCCAGGAGCTTCCTCCAGGTCTCCCACATGGGTGTAGGGGCCCAAGGACCTGGGCCATCTTCTACTGCTTGCCCAGGCCATAGCAGAGAGCTGGATCAGAAGTGCAGCAGCTGGGTCTCAAACTGGCGCCCATATGGGATGCCAGCACTGCAGGCAGTGGCTTTACACGCTGTGCCACAGTGCCAGCTGGCCCCTGGAGCAGTTTTTCATGAACTGTTCCTCTATTTGTTACATAACATCTTATGATATCTTTGTCTTATTAATAAACCACATGCAGCTTGATATGACATTTATATAATCATTCAATATAAATATATTCTAATATCCATATATTTTTTTAAGTTTTCCAACTTCTTAGTTCTTACATTTTTTTCTAATTTGTTATCTGTCTATATTGTGGTAAAGTATGTATAAAACTTTTTGAAAATGTTCCATATGTATTTGAAAAGTAGAGTGTCTATTCCAATGTGTTGTAATATTCCAAACATGTTCTTCATGTCTAACATTCCATATGTTCATCATTAATTTTGTTCTATTTAAATCAACTATATTTTTTTGGATTATAGTTTGGTTATTTTTTAAAAAATATTTATTTGAAATTCAGAGAAAAATCAGCATCTTTTACTCACTTATTCATTCCCCAAATGCCCACAACAGCTTGGCCTGGGGTAGGCTGAAGCCAGGAGCCCAGAACTCAATCCAGGCTTCCCAAGAGGGTGGCAGGGACCCAACTACTTGAGCCATCACCTGCTGCCTCCAAGGGTGCACATGCGCAGGAAGCTGGAGTCTAAAACACAGGGCTGGACCTTGAACTCAGGCTCTCTGGTATGGGACAGGAGCATCCCCAGCAGCGTCCTAATTGCTGAGTCAAATGCCTGCCTTTATGTTTTGCTTTTTGAGGACAAAGAAAAAAAGTATGTGAAAAATTTCCTACTGCAATTCTTCTTATTTCTATCGGCTTTATTGCATTTACTATAAAACCATGTTAGGTATCCATAAATAAACTGAATATTATGTAGCAAATATCTATGGTATCATCTTTGGCCTTGAAGTCTACTTTTTGTTTTATTGGTGCAATTACTTTGTTTTTTAAAACATATTTTCTTGGCCTATTTAAATTGTTTCTAAATGCTTTTTTTCCTTATCTATATTCTTTTGGGTTGTCTTTTTCCATTCTGTATATTGTTTCCTTTTATAAGTGTATGTACTCCATATATTTATCCTATGTAGCATTCATATGTATCATAATTAACTCAATCTAATGTTAATATACATTGTTATCCTTTTGAATGAAAACTATAGATCTTTCTAATTCTTCTCATTTTTTAAAGATTTGTTTATTTGCAAGACACAGTTACACAGAGGAACACACACACACACACACACACACAAGCACAAAGGTGGGGGAGGTGAGGGGGGGAGGGAGAATCTTCCATCTGCTATTTTCATTCCCAAATGTCCGCAAAGCCTGGAGCTGGACCAGGCCGAAGCCAGGAGTCAGGAGCAGCCAGGACATGAACCAGTGCCCAAATGGGATGCCAGTGTCACAGGCAGTGGCTTTACCAGCTATGCCAAAACACTGACCCCAATCTTTCTCTTATTTTTATGCTGCTATACTTGCCCATGGCCACACATATGCCTAGAATCCATCAGCTCAGGGTTTAAATCTTTCGTTCTGTCTTATGCCTGAGGATTTTTACGAGCATGTTGTAGCATCTCCAGTACTCTCACTTCTTCTCACTTAATTTCAGTAATTGAAACAGCAACATTGAGCTTTGAAGGGGGAGGAGAAACGCATTCTGGCCTCCATACGGAAAACACTCAGCTCCTGTGGAAAACAACCACTCTGCCATTTCTGATGTGTCTATTAACTTGTCTTTCGCACTTGCTTTTCCTCGTCCCCCCAACTGTCTCTTTACTCTTCTGTCTGATGAATGCTCTTTACTCCTTTGATTTTTTTTATGATAGCATTTCGTATAAGAGGCTTTTAAAACAGTGTTCTGTAAAGTATAATAGCTTTCTCAGTGCCTGAAACTTGTTTTTCAGAACTTGTTACACACGAGACAGATCTGCTTCTCTTGCAACAAAGATGATAACAATTCTGTTGCTTTTGCTTTTCCTCTGAAGTGTTCCACAAACTAATTAGTTCACGTTAGTTGGCATATCTGTCTCCTTCACAGAACAACGCAGAAATATGTTGAAATGCATCAAAAGTCAACAAAGCCTTGATTTCCAACTCGCCTGCCCCACGTCCCCCATGTAAGTGGTTCTGGATTTCCCCTGGACGGGTCCTGTCTGTCTCCTTGGCTGTCCCTTCTCATGAATTTCCCCTCCGAGTGCTTCCATGAAATCACACTTTGACACATGGTGCTCCATATGCAAGATCTTCACCCACTCCAACAAACAAAGCATTTGTCCAGATGTCACCGACGTTACTTCTAAATGTCAGAGAAGCATGTGACAGAAAAGGATGTGGCACTTTTCTGGATCTCATGGTGATACACTAAAGCATTTTACTGATAGTAGGCAAGGATGAAAAGTGAGAGTTGGAAATCAGAAAAGAGCTTAGAGAAGAAACACGCTGTGCTTCATATCCAGCTTTTGAAGTTAATACACAAAAGAGGAAGAATGGAGAAATATCTTTTGGAAATTATTTTAAAATATGTGAGATTTTAACAAAACAACATGGACAAGGAAAAATCAAAGAATCATGATTTGATGTGGTTTGAAATTAGGATCTGAAATTGGAGAAAATCTGACCAGTTTCACTTTTTTCCCTTTCTTTTCTACCTCTTACACTTTTTAACAGTCTCTGTACCAAAATAACCTTGTGTTGATTGTATCTGGTTACTAAAGAAAGAAGAGCAGTTTTCCTTTTTTTCAGGGAAAGGGTTTATTGGGGAACACCCTGTAGACTGGAGTGAAGGGGCAGCGAAGGAAAAGGAGAGAAGGAGACTGTAAGAGAGAGAGACAGAGGAGGGAGAAGAGAGATGAGAGGAGGAGAGAAGCCAAGAGAGGCCAAGAGAGCGCAGGAGAGAGGGACCAAGAGAGCAGAACCAAGGGAGAAGAGTCAAGAGAGCACGTGTTCAGGAACAGGCCCTTTTAAAACTTCACCTGAGGGCGGTCAGGGAAGCAGGAGCAGCGAATCCCATTAGGATGGGGGTGGAGCCTGGCTCAGGTAGCTGGGCCATGCGGCCACCTGGCTAAAACGAGCAATGTTTTTTGAGCATCAGTGCCAGGTCCACATCTTTGTGGCCTGTTCTGTTGCTGCACAGTTACACGTGTGCTTTACTGTCATCAGAAATTACCAGTGAATAACAAACCTTATGCAGAGCTTACGCTGTGTGAGATGCAGCACTGAGGATTTCTCGTATGCTAACCTATACTGAGCGTGACTCTATGAATGAAATGAAGTTACAGAGAAGTTATGTTACCTGCCTGTAGGAGTCGAGCAACAAATCTGAACCCTGTATATCTGGCTCCCAGAACTTAGACTCCTACTCTGTGTTTAATGCTGCCTTAAGCTTACTGCTTAAGCTCTTTATGGGAGGGCCAAAGTCTATGTATTCTTGAGAATATGGCAGTGTGGGAAGGTCCTGTACTCTAAATTAGGCTCTTATTGTTCCATTGCTAGGAACAGTGCTACGAATCTTCTCTTGTTTACATGTATTTTTTAAGTTTCTGAATTCTAGAGACACCGTCTGCATTCAGGAAATATTAGTGGAACAGAATCTGTTGTAAAATTATTTGTGTTTCTGTTGAACATGGACCTGTTTTCCTCCATAATGTACAGTCATCCCTCCTTATCTATAGTTTCTCTTTCTTTGGTTCCAGTTACCCATGGTCCACCATTGTCTGAGATGAGTAAATGGAAAATTACAGAAGTAAATAATTCATAAGTTTTAAACAACTTTGTTACAATATATTGTTGTAATTATTCTATTGTTAATCTTTTATCATGCCTCATTTTAAAATTAAACTTTATATAGGTATATATGTGAAGAGACAGCACAGTGGGCATAGGGTTCAGTAATACCAGTATTTTCAGGCATCCATGGAATGTCTTGGACATATCCTGTGTGGAGAAATGGGGGTTACTATCTATAGGCTTCTAAAAATAGAGACTCTGCGATACACTTTTATATGCTCACTATTTCCTAGCACAACTTTTTACTCTTTTTACAACATATTTATATTATGTTTTTAACATACATAGGTGAATAGAAATTGGAGATCAAAGATAGAAATATTGTTTGGACACTTAGGAGTTCAGCTTGTAAAGGGGGTAAGAATGAATACAGAAAAAAAGCTACTAGCTTTCAAATGGGATCATTCCAGACAGAGAAAATGGTGGGTGAGATTCTTTGTGATTGAGGGAAGGACAGCGATGCAACTGAATCTTCCTCTATGATTGTATTTTATCTTTATGTGTTACACTCATGTATGAGAGGGCTTCAAACAGCTCATAGAACATGGAATAGGATGGGAAGTTTATTTTGGTGGGAAAGAATTTAGAAATCCATGCATACAGTGGATCTTCAGTAAGTTCATGGGAATGTCTGTCAAGTGAAATAAGTCAGACACAAAGACAAAAATTGCATGTTCTCTCTCATATGTGGGAGCTAAAACCAACCAAGCAACTAAACAAACAATTCAATCTGAATACAGAATGGTGATTACTGGAGGTTCAGAGCAGTGTGGTGGTGGGGGCAGAGAGGGAGTTTGGATAGTAGGTACCAAATCAGAGTTCAAGTGAATGATTTCCTGGTGTTACATAGCATTGTGGGGTGACGATAGTTCACAAAAACCTAGAATATATTATGTGAACAAATAGAAGAAAAAAGCTACAAGCCTCCAATCATGGGGAAATAATGTCAAAGAAGGGGAAATGCTGATTACTCTGTGTTGATCATTACAAGTGTGTAGATGTGTTGAAATATACTATAGCCGATAAATGAGTACAATTATTCTTAATAATGCTGTATATCCCCAAATTCAGAAAAAATAATCATGATGAAGACAAATAGAAGGATCTTTAAAGAGATGGGTAAAGGCACAAGGAAAATGCAAAGTCCTTGGAAAGAGTAGCTAACTTAGGGAATTAGTTGCCTGAATAATCAATACCTTTGTTCCCAGAGAAGCCCACCAATGGACTTGGAGTTATCTGGGAAGGAGTTCAAGATTCGCAGTCTCAAGATGGTGCTAAGTTGATAACTGGTATTTTCAGGCTGAAATGTTTGGAGGAACTGTAACTTCTAAATGGGCTATTTGGCTGGGGTTTTCACTGACAGAGCAAGTCAGAATGATTCTTCTGGGTACAGTGTCCTTTACAACCCAAGGCTGGAAAATAGCCTTGATCACCAGAGACTGGCATGGGGGTGCAATAGAGCTGAAGAAATGAGTCTTGTGAAGTACCCTTACCTTCCACTACCTTCTTTATTATTTTATTTCATTAATTAGGATTTCTCATCCCTAGAAACCTTTTATTTAAGGAATATAAACTTCATAGGTTTCATAATTACCATTTTAGGAACATACTGATTCTTCCCACCATACCCTCCTTCCCACCCACTCTTCCACCCCTCTTCCTCCTCCCTCTCCTATTCCCATTCTTGTTTTTCACTAAGATCTATTTTCAATTAACTTTATGCACATTCGATTAACTGTTTTTTAAAGATTTATTTATTTATTTATTTATTTGAAAGTTACACAGAGAGAGGAAAGGCAGAGAGAGAGAGAGAGAGGGTGAGAGAGAGAGAGAGAGGTATTCTATTTGTTGGTTCACTCTCCAATTAGCCGCAACGGCCAGAGCTATGCTGATCTGAAGCCAGGAGCCAGGAGCTTCTTCCGGGTCTCCCACGTGGGTGCAGAGGTTCAAGGACTTGGTCCATCTTCTACTGCTTTCTCAGGCCACAGCAGAGAGCTGGATCAGAAGAGGAACAGCTGGGACTAGAACCGGCACCCACCTGGGATGCCAGTGCTTCAGGCCAGGGTGTTAACCCACTGTGCCACAGTGCCAGCCCTGATTAACTCTATGTTAAGTAAAGAGTTCAACAAATAGTATGGGGGAAAAAAAACTTCTTGAACAATCAAGGCAAGGGCTATTCAAAGTCATTGCTTCTCAAAATGTCAATTTTACTTCTATAGATTACCTTTTAGGTGCTCTATTAGTTATGACAGGTCAGGGAGAGCATGTGGTATTTGTCCTTTTGGGGCTGGCTTGTTTCCCTAAGTATGATGGTTTCCAGTTTTATCAATTTTCTGGCAAATGACTGGATTCTGCATTTCTGTTTTTTTTTTTCTGTGTAGTAGTCCATGGTATTCGTATCCCATAGTTTCTAGTCTTCAGTTGGTGAGCATTTGGGTTGATTCCATATCTTAGTTATTGTGAATGGAACTGCAATAAACATGGGGGTACAGATAACTCTTTGATATGCTGATTTCATTTCCCTGGGGTAAATTCCCAGGAGTGGATGGCTGGGTCATATGGTAGATCTGTATTCAGATTTCTAAGGTATCTTTATACTGTCTTTCAGAATGGCTTTAACTGGTTTACTTTCCCACCAAGAGTGGATTATGGTACATTTTCCCCCACAGCCTCACCAGTTTTTGTTGTTTGTTGATTTCTGTATAAGCTGTGCTAACTGGCATGAGGTGAAACCTCATTGTGGTTTTGATTTGTGTATCCCTGATGGCTAGTGATCCTGAGCATTTTTTTCATGTGTCTGTCACCACTTGGATTTCCTCTTTTGAAAAATACCTGTTTAAGTTCTTTGCCCATTTCTTAACTAAGTTGTTTTTTTGTTGTTGTTGTTGTTCATTTTTTTTTAAGGGAAAGAGTTTATTGGGGGAAGCCCGACAGACTGGATGGAAGGGGCAAAGAAAGAAGAGAGAGAAAAAGAGAGACAGACAGAAACAGAGGTCAGGAAACAGAGAGGAAGAGAGAGAGAGGGAGGAGAGAGAGAGAGAGAGACATGTTCAGGAGCAGGTCCTTTTAAAACTTTTCCAGGGGCAGGCAGGGTAGTAGGAGCAGCAAATCTCATTAGGATGGGGTAGGGCTGACACTGGTGCTTGGGGCATGTAGCCACCTGGCTTCCAGCAATGGCGGTGGGGGCTAGAGCCTAGGAGTGGAAATGGGGGAGTGTCTCTGGACCCTTGTGAAGACTGATAGCCGTGATTTAAAGCTGATCCCAAATAAGACCGGGAGAAAAGCCACTCAACTTTTGCAGGTAGAGGGGTTTGTCTGTGGAGAAAATCCAAAACAATCATACAATATTGAAAGGGGGAAAGGACCACCAATATACGCAGGCCAGGAATAGAGCCATTGAAGTTAGAGTAGAGGCTATGATTACAAAGGAATGAGGCCCAAGTGGGCTAGACAGGGTCTAGAACAAAGGATATAGGACTTAGGTGCTGTCTAAGCCACAACCAAGTTTTCTGATTGAGAGACAAATAGAAACTGACAGAAGGGGCTTGATAATAGTAATTTGGTGGGTAGGGTACATCATAAGGGAGATGTGAACCTCCTTGGGAAGGCACCTTGTTGACTTCCATTACCTAGCTGGCTTAGGAGGAGAGCTGGCCAGGTAAAGGCAGGTGTCATCTCTTACAGGAAGTTTACAGTTCTGCCTGAAATGTTACTGACTCTACATGGCTGTCCACTCAGCAGCAGTGGTTACTTGGAAGCTGGGCTAAGTAAATTGCTTTTCAGCGTAGAGTCAGCAAGATCTCTGGCTCTGACCTGGGTGTCCTTTGACTCCATTGCAGTTCCATTTCCAGGGTCCCAACTCTTGGCTGGCAGAGCTGCCAGGGCTCTTCATAAAATGACTTCTGCTGAAGCCCCAGGCTTTCCATATTGAAAGCCACTCAGTGGACTTGTCTGTTGGGTCTTTTTGAGGGCGGATCACTGTACAGAGCAGCCTTTAATAGGTCTGACACCTATCTTCACTGTTGTTCAGTTTTTTAACTATTGATATATTCTGAATATTAAATCTTTATCAGTTGTATAGTTTGTAAATAATTTCTCCCATTCTGTCAGTTGCTTCTTTACTTTGATGAGTGTTTCTTTTGCAGTATAGAAGCTTCTTAATTTGATGTAATCCCATTTGTCAATTTTGACTTTGATTGTGCCTCTGAGGTCTTTTCCAAGAAGTCTTTGCCTATGCCAATGTCTTGCAGGGTTTCCTCAATGTTCTTTAATAATTTGATGGTATTGGTTCGTACATTTAGGTCGTTAATCCATTTTGACTGAATTTTTGTATAAGGTAGAATGCAGGTTTCTTGCTTCATACATCTACATGTGGAAATCTAGTTTTCCCAGCACCATTTGTTGAAGAGTCTGTGCTTGCTCCAAAGATTGGTTTTTGTGACTTGGTCAAATATAAGTTGGTTGTAGATGCATGGATTGATTTCTGGAGTTTTAATTCTGTTCCATTGGTCTATTCATCTGTTTTGGTACTAGTACCAGGTTGCTTTGATTATGACTGCTCTGTAGTATGTCTTACAATCTGGTATTGTAATGCCTCCAGCTTTGTTTTTGTTGTATAAGATTGCTGTAGCTACTTGGGGTCTTCTGTGTTCCCATATGAATTTCAGCATCATTTTTTTCTATATCTGAAAAAAAATTCCTCGGTATTTTTATTGGTTGGTATCACATTGAATCTGTAAATTGCTTTTGGTAGCATGGACGTTTTGATGATATTGATTCTTCCAATCCATGAACATGGAATATTTTTCCATTTTTTTGTAACATCTTTTATTTCATCTTTAATGTTTTTTAATTCTCATCCTAGAGATCTTTGACATTCTTCATTAAATTTCCAAGGTATTTGATTTTTTTTGTAGCTATTGTGAGATTGATCTTAATTTCTTTCTCAGCCATGTCATTATCTGTGTATACAAAGGCTGTTGAATTTTGTGTGTTGATTTTATATCCTGCCACTTTACCAAACTCTTCTATGAGTTCTAGTAGCCTCTAAATGGATTTGGGCCATCCTCTGCTACCTTCACAGGCAGGTTAGCAGGGAGCTGGTTAAAAAGTAGAGCAGTGGGGCCTTGAACTGGTGCTCAAATGGGTTGCCTGTGCTGCAGGTCAGGGCTTTAACCTGTTGTGCCACAGCACTGGCCCCTACCAAACTCTTTTATGAGTTCCAATAGTATTTTAGTGGAGTTTCTTGGGTCCCCTATGTATATAGTCTTGTCATTTGGAAATAGGGTTAGTTTGACTTCCTTCTTTCCAGTTTGTATCTTTATGATTTCTTTGTCTTGCATAATGGCTCTGGATTAAACGCCCACGGCCGTATTAAATAACAATGGTGAAAGTGTACATTGTTGTCTGGTTCTGGATCTCAGTGGAGATACTTCAAACTTTTCCCCATTCAATAGGATGCTGGCCATGGGTTTGCCATAAATTGCCTTGATTATATTGAGGAATGTCCCTTCTGTACTCAATTTGCTTATAGTTTTCATCATGAAAGAGTGTTGTATTTTATCAAATGCTTTCTCTGCATTTATTGAGATAATCGTATGGTTTTTGTTCTCCAGTTTGTTAATGTGGTGTATCCTATTGATTTGCAAATGTTGAACCATTCCTGAATATCAGGGATAAATTCTACTTGGTCCAGGTGATGATCTTTCTGATGTGTTGTTGGATTTGATCAGCTAGTATTTTGTTGAAGTTTTTGCTTCTATGTTCATCAGGGAACTTGGTCTGTAGTTCTGGTTCTCTATAGTGTCTTTTTCAGATTTAGGAATTAAGGTGATGCTGGCTTCATAGAACAAATTTAGAATGATTCCCTCCCTTTTAATTGTTTTGAGTATCTTGAGAAGAATTGGAGTTAGTTCTTCTGTAAATTTTCTGGTAGAATTCAGCAGTGAAGCCATCTGGTCCTGATTTTCTTTGTGGAATAATCTTTATTTCTGATTCAATTTCTGTCTTGGTTATTGGTCTGGTTAGGTTTTCTTTGTCTTCCCGGCTGAATTTAGTTAGGTTGTATTTCTCCAGGCCAATGATGTGTATTTTAATTATTATTATTTTTTTTAAAAAACAGCTGTTTCTTTTGCTGGTCTTTTTTTTTTGTTTCAATTTTGTTTATTCTCCAATTTTAATTGTTTCTTTTCTCCTATATCTGGGTTTGGTTTGTTGTTTTTCTAGGTCCTTAAAATGCATTGATAGCTCATTTATTTGATGCCTTTCCAATTTCTTGATGTATGCACCAATTGCCATAAACATCCCTCCTAACATTGCTTTTGCTGCATCCCATAAGTTTTGATATGTTGTATTGTTGTCTTCATTTGTTTCCAGAAATTTTTTCATTTCTCTTTGATTTCTTGAATGACCCAGTGTTCATTCAGGAGCATGTTGTTCAGTCTCCATGTGTTTGCATATGCGCTAGGGATTCCTGAGTTGCTAATGCTTCATTCCATTGTGGTCTGAGAAGATGCATGGTATGATTTTGATTCTTTTGAATTTGCTGAGACTTGCTTTATGGCCTAGTATGTGGTCAATCCTAGAGAAATTTCCATGTACTGCTGAGAAGAATGTGTATTCTCCAACTATAGGATGAAAAGTTCTGTAGATATCTGTTAAGTCCATTTGATTTATAATGTTGATCAAATCTGCTGTTTTGTTGCTGATTTTCTGACTGGCTGATCTGTCCAATGCTGAAAGTCGGGTATTGAAGTCTATGTCTTTAGATCTATTAACATTTCTTTTAAGTAGCCAGGTTTCCTGTAATTGGGTGCTTATACATTTATAATAGTTACATCTTCTGATTGAATTGATCCCATAATCATTACGTAGTGCCCTTCTTTGTTTCTTTTAACAGTTTTTGTGTTAAAAATCCATTTTGTTTGATAATAGGATGGCTACATTAGCTCTTTTTTAGTTTGTACTCCCTGGAATATATTTTTTCATATTTTCAGTCTATGTGCATCTTTGTTGGTGAGATGTTTTTCTTGTAGGCTGCAAATGTATAGATTTTGTTTTTTAATCCATTGAGCCAATCTGTGTCTTTTAACTGGAGAGTTGAGCAAATTTACATTCTTGCTACTTGGCCCTGCCATTTTTTCCATAAATATTTTTATTGTTTACTTTCGATTTCCTTTGTACTTTTACTGGGAGATTTTATTTCTTCTGCTTCCTTTGTTGTGATGACCATGTTTCTGTGTATAGCGTGTCCTTAAGCATCTTTTGTAAGGCTGGATGGGTTGTTGAATTCTTTCAGTTTCTCTTTGTCATGCAAGGTCTGTATTTCACCTTCATTCATAAATGAGAGCTTTGCAGAATACACTATTCTGGGTTGACAGTTTTTTTTTTCTTAAGATTTGGAATACATCTCGCCATTCTCTCCTAGCCTGCAGGACTTCTGATGAGAATTCAGGTGTGCGTCTCATTGGAGGTCCTCTGAAAGTAATTTAGCATTTCTCTCATGTACTTTTTAGAATCTTCTCTTTATGTTTTACTGTGGAGAGTTTGACCATAATGTGTCATAGTAAAGACCTTTCTGGTCATTTTAATTGGGAATTCTGTGTGCTTCCTGTGCTTGGATGTCCCTTTCTTTCTCCAAATTAAGAAAGTTTTCTGTAATTATTTTATTATAAAAGCCTTCTAATCCATTTTCTCTTTCCATGCCTTCAGGAACTCCTCATACTTGTATGTTTAGTCTTTTGATAGTATCCTGTAGATCTCCAACAGTGTTTTGTAGTTTTCTAATTTCATCTTTGTGTTTTTTTTTTCTGACTATAAAATTTCCAGATATTTGTCTTCTAACTCAGATGTTCTTTCTTTTGCTTCACCTATTCTTTTGTTTTGGCTTTCCATCAAATTCTTTATTTGCTCTATTGAATTACTCATTTCCAAAGTTGCATTTTGATTTTAAGATCTCAATTTCATGAGAGAAATTTTCTTTTGTGTCATGTATTGATTTAATTAGTTCATAGGTTTGTTTCTGGTTACTTCTAAGTAATCCTATGATCAGTTTTTTGAATTCCATTTCTGGCATTTCTTCAATCTCTTCATCTTCACATTTTATTATTGAAGTGTTAAATTCTCTTGGGGGCTAATGTTGTCTTCCTTATTCTTGTGTCTTGAATTAGTGCATTTATTATTCAGCATATGTGGAGATACTTGTTGGTTTCTATTTTTTTTTTTACCCTGTGATGTCTTCTATCTTTGGACTATGCCTCTGTGGCTTAGTGAGTGACCACTTTTTCAGTGAATACCCAGAATTGTGCAATAGGTGTGGCCAGGGAGCTCTGTTCAGAGCTCCAGGGTGAATGGTGTATCCAAAGTGACACCAGGCTAGGTGTGGTAAATTTCTTCTTTTATTTATTTACTTATTTTTTTTTATCAGGTGATGTTTGTTCTGCTTTGTTTGTGTAGTCTCCTGCTTACCTCTTTTCCTCAAGGGAGATTAGTGCCTCAGTGCTAACTCCAGTGGGTCCAATATTCATCTGCGCTGCCTCAAGAACCACACAAAGGATCTCTGCAGTCCTTCGTCTGAGCACAGATCCCACAGCAATGACCCTCACCAGGAAATCAGGAAGCCCTGTGCATGTGGAGTCACCCACAGTGACTTCCCAAAGTCCCAGCCACACCCTGCACCCTCCCATGTAGCTCCAGTGTTTCATAGTCCTGGCATACAAGCCTCTAAGAGTTATGAGCACCCAGCCCCCTGTCAATTCTCCCAGCCAGACTTGGGTGTCTCAGCTCAACTGGTTGTTGGGCACACAGCAGCTGGCACAGCTGATATGTATGTCCAAAATGGTGTCCACCCTTTCTCAGCTTGTTAGAGGTTGCTGGTGCAGGGTGGTTGGGGAGAGAGAAACATGCCCCACCCCCTTTTTTCCCTCTAGTTTGGCAGGTTCACTTTCCCCCACAGGGCTCCAAGCTGGGCCCATGCCAGGCTCTTCCTGCAGCTTTATCACCAGTGGCTTGGCCTACTGTAGATTGGTCTCATCTTACTCTCCAAAGTTGGTGCTGAGGATCTTGGCTACTGGGGTCCAGAGCTGTGCATGTCCATGCCCTCCGTGTAAGTTCATAGTGTTCCTCTACTCTTATACTCTTATTTGCATGAAGTTTCCTCTTCCATTTTCTCTTTAACTGTTTTTTTTTTTTTTGACAGGCAGAGTGGACAGAGAGAGAGAGAGAGAGAGAGAGAGAAAGGTCTTCCTTTACTGTTGGTTCACCCTCCAATGGCCACTGCAGCTGGTGCACCGCGCTGATCTGAAGCCAGGGGCCAGGTGCCTCTCCTGGTCTCCCATGTGGGTGCAGGGCCCAAGCACTTGGGCCATCCTCCACTGCACTCCCGGGCCACAGCAGAGAGCTGGACTGGAAGAGGAGCAACCGGGACAGAACCGGCACCCCAACCGGGACTAGAACCTGGTGTGCCGGCGCCGCAGGCGGAGGATTAGCCTCTTGAGCTGCGGCGCTGGCCCCTCTTTAACTGTTCCCTGAGACTATGCTCTTTTTTTAAACTATCTTCCCTTAGACTAGAGAAGGAAGCTCCCTTCCTGTCCAACCATCTTGGATCACCTTCTTCACTAGCTGGTAGGAGCGGTCTTCAGAAAGTTCATGGAAAATGGAATTGAAAGATAATGAATATTTGAGGACCTTGCTCCTACATCACTTTGTAGCATCTCCAAAATTTTCTACCCTAGTCCAGAGATCCATTTGTCATGTAATTCTCTCATAAATGTATTGTACTTTGTCTAAAAGCATACAAAATCAGTCATTTCTTCTGATTTGGCTATCTTGTGTAGATCACCATGTACATGTAAATGTAATGAAAACTTTGATTTTTGTCTTATTAATCAGCTCTTGTATTAAGTGTGTTCCTAGATCCAGCCAGAATCCATGTAAGAACTAAGAGGCAGAGGGCATCTCTCTCTAAGCACTATCATTATGGGTAAACTGGCAAGGATAGCAGATAGCAGAACTAATTTTTTAAAAATATTCAGTTTTTATTGATTTGAAATTCAGTTAGAGAGAGAGTGAAAGTGAGAGTGTGAGTGAGTGAGAGAGAGAGAGAGAGAGAGAAACTCCTATCTACTGGTTGATACTCTAGATAGCCTCCATGGCCAGGGCTGGGCCAGGCTTAAGCCAGGAGCCAAGAACAACTTCCAGGTATTGCTTGCAGTTAGCAGGGGCCCAGGAACATTAGCAGGTAGCTGGATTGGAAGTGGGGCAGTGGGGAAACAAATTGGTGCCCATATGGGGTTCTGACTTTGCAGGTAGCAGATTTACCCGCTATGCCACAATGCTGGCCCAAACTCATTATCTGATGTTGACATTTTTTTTTAAAGCTTTATTTATTTATTTGAAAGACAGAATTACGAGATGCAAAGGCAGAGAGAGAGGTCTTTCATTCGCTGGTTCACTCCCCAGATGGCTGCAACGGCCAGAGCTGCGCCTATCCAAAGGCAGGAGCCAGAGTTTCTTTAGTTCTCTCATGTGGGTGCAGCAGCCCAAGCACTTCACCTGTCTTCTACTGCTTTCCCAGGCCATAGCAGAGAGCTGATCAGAAGTAGAGTAGCTGAGACACAAACCAGCGCCCATATGGGATGCCAGCATTGCAGGCGGCAGCTTTACCTGCTACACCACAGCACTGGCCCCTTATATTGACCTTTCTATCCCTATAAAAGATTAGGTAAAAAGGAAGCACCTTTTAAAAAAATGAGAAACTTAAAAACATTTAATAAATTCAAGAAATATTTACAGGGAAGATTTGGCCAAACATAAAATTAGATTTTTCAGAGACCATGTAAAATTTTAGTCTTCACATTTTTGTGTCATTAACTTTGATAGTGCACTTTAAATCCAATTGGATGTGAAACATTGTGATCTAATGTTCTTTCATAAGTCACATTTATAGACAATGCTAAATAATTTGTTTTTGCTTGATAATATTGCTTGTTTCTTCACATTTAATTTTGCTCTCTAAACGGTTTCTAAAGTAAGCAATTTTAAGGCTTTAAGGCCATTCCTCTGATTTTCCTCCTTTTGATTCCATGTACTCTGCATGATTTTCTGATTATGATTTGTCTCCTAAATGGATTTTAAAAAGGAATTTAGGGCCAGCGCTGCAGCTCACTAGGCTAATCCTCTGCCTTGCGGCGCCGGCACACCAGGTTCTAGTCCCAGTCGGGGCGCCGGATTCTGTCCCGGTTGCCCCTCTTCCAGGCCAGCTCTCTGCTGTGGCCAGGGAGTGCAGTGGGAGGATGGCCCAAGTCCTTGGGCCCTGCACCCCATGGGAGACCAGGATAAGTACCTGGCTCCTGCCATAGGATCAGCGCGGTGCGCCGGCTGCAGCGCGCCGGCCGCAGTGGCCATTGGAGGGTGAACCAACAGTAAAGGAAGACCTTTCTCTCTCTGTCGCTCTCTCTCTCTCACTGTCCACTCTGCCTGTCAAAAAAAAAAAAAAAAAAAAGGAATTTAGGCATTATGAAGTGATCCTAGGTATTATGGCCTGATTTTTTGCATTGGCATTTAGGTGAATAGAGCAGTCTTTGGCAGTGTGGTTAATACAAGAGAATGATATCAATCTCCTAGGAATTGATGAACACTGGGAACACTGACAAAATAATTTTAGACTTTATTTTTTATTAAAATTTATTTAAGAGTCAGAGTTACAGACAGAGAGATACAGAGAGGTCTTCTATCCATTGGTTTACTCCCCAAATGGCTGCAGTGGCTGGAGCTGATTAGAAGCCAGGAGCCAAGAGCTTCTTCTGGTTCTTCCATGTGGGTGCAGGGGCTCAAGCACTTGGGCCATCTTCTACTACTTTCCCTGACACAACAGCAGGGATTGGAAGTGGAGTGGTGGAGCCTAACTGGTGCCTACATGGGGTGCTAGTTCTGGCTTAACCTACTATTGTATAGTGCCAGCCCCTAATTTTAGACTTCAAAAGTGATAATGTGGAGCTAAACTGTGGCATAGAGGGTTAAAGCACTACCTATGATGTTGGTACCCCATATGTATTCTGATTTGTGTCCCAGCTATTCCACTTCCAATCTAGTTCTCTGCTACTGAGCCTGGGGAAAGCAGCAGAAGATGGCCCAATTGTTTGGGCCCCTGCCACCCACCTGGGAGACCTGGAAGAAGCTCTTGGCTTTGGCCTGTCCCAGCACTGGCTGTTGGCGCCATCTGGGGAGTGAACCAGTGGATGGAAGACCTGTTTCTGACTCTCCCTCTCTCTGTAACTCTGAATTTCAAGATAAATTAATAAATCCTTTTTAAAACAGTGGTAATAAACCCAAGGAAGTACTGTCTGAATCTGTGGTAGGGTGCACAAGTGAAAGGAAGACAGGACAAGGGAACTCTTCTGAAAAGTGCCGCCAGGCTAACCCAGTGTGCCTTCTTTATTGATAAGGATTGCAACAGCATATTGTACAACACATGTGCATGTTCATATAACTGTAAGGTTTCTCTAAGACATGTTTTGCAAGACATACTAGATACACATGTCTGGGAAGGCAGCTGTACGTCCTTATGAAGCCGATGTTCCCACAGGGCTTAATGCTCTTCTTGTTAGTAGGCCCTAAACTATCATCAATCTGTCCCTGCAGTCACACTCTGTGTTCTAGGTATAAAATCTTATTCTCCACAAGTCTGCTGTAGGGCTAGTTCATTGTCCCAAGGATCTCTTCAACCCATGCTATGTGAACCCTGCTGGGTGTGATCTGCTGGCTATGTGGCACACCTGGGGCGTGTGTCTTCCTAGCCAGCCAGATCATGGAGCAGGGTGGGCCTGCTTGTTTGGCAGCTTCCAGGAAGGACAGAGTAGAGCTGTCTTTGGTCAGCTTTGTGGAATGATTGTTCTATATATGACTTAACTTTCCTCTTGCCTCTTTCCTGTCTTATTTCCAGAAATGAGCCAGATACCTATATGCAATGTAATTCTGCAAGTATCTGTTAAGTATTATCAAGTGTTAGTTTGTGTAATGTCGTAAGAGATATACAACTGCTCCCGATACTTTGTTTTATACATAGAATGACATATACAAAGTACTGCTGGGGGAACTATCACTCATTCATTTGCCATTCCTAGATACAGATCCTATCATTATGAAGTCTCAAAAATAAATATATATTTTCTATATCTAATACTGTCTGGATAGGTATGGTATTGGCTCATGGAATAGTGATTCTTGAAGTAGTAATAATGTTTTTTAGAATGTCTTTTATGTTATATGTTGTAGTCCTAAGAGAACAAGGATCAGTCCTGGGAACAAGGATCAGGGCTCTAGGTGGGTGACTGACTTGTTCACATTCCTTAGGTCACCCACCTGGACCACAGTCTGATAGACATAAAAGAATGAGGGTGGACTGGAATTCCTCTAGTAGCCCTGGCTGCTCTAAATGGGAGTTGTTTTTCAATCTCCTTACTTCTGCCTCTACCCCAAAGTTTCCAATGACTTTTCACTCTTCGCAGAATAAATTTTAACCTGCTAGGCCTGTATATTTTAGACAACCCTGATTTAAAATGCTTTCCTCCTTTTCTCATTTTACTGATGGTTCTAATCATATGGTTGATATTGGTGATGCTTCCTCTGAGCTCTTTCTGCTCTTCCCACTCTTTCCATTGTAAAATTGTGCACAAAATCTACCATACCTTAGGGGTAAAATGGGTTTGTGGAAAATCACTCAAATCCTATGAAATTCTCTGACCAGGGCACTAACAAAAGCAATAATAATTCCAATGTAAATTTTAGTATCATTTCAAAAGACTTGGCTTGGTAAATTCTAAACACACCAGAAAATGCTACAGTAAATGTAGGATTTAATCATTAAAATACACTTTAATGATGGAGGTGAGAGGGAGATACTAGGCAAGATTGCAGCTACTGAGTTAGAGATGAGTAAGATGTAGGAACACCTGAGAGAAGCTGCAATGAGCTTGCTGATACAGAGTACCTGACCACACTGGAGAGACAGAAGGGCAGCAATGCGCAGAGGCTGCTGTGTTCAGCTGTGTCGGTATTCTCTGAGATCAGCTGCTACTACTTGGAGGCACACACTAATGGTTTGCTAAAATTTGTATTTAAGTAAACTTCCTTGTTATCCTGGTGTCATTCCTTCCTTTACCAATCCTATATCATCTAATTTGCATTTGGACCAAAACAAATTATTCTCATTTTGTTTTAGGTGTCAACAACAATTTTTTTTAAATTTGTTTTTGCTTGAGAGAATGTTTTCACCTGCTGATTCATTCCCCAAATGCCCACATGATAGGGACTGGGCTAGGCTATATCCAGAAGCCAGGAATGAAATCTAGATCTCTCATGTGGGTGGTGGGGACCCAAACCCTTAAGTTGCTACCTGCTGCCTCCCACAGAGACATCAGTAGGGGGCTGGGATTGGGAAGGGAGCTAGGAGTAGAACCTATGCATTGATGAGGATGTGGGCATACTAACTACCAGGCCATCCCTAACCTTAACAGATACTTAGATAACCACGATAAAGGACTTTGACATATGAAGGATTTCACTGGGCACTCAGTTTGCTAATTTGTCTCCTATACAAAATATTTCAGATAATAATTACTTTCAGGATGGAAATCTCTTTTGCTCTTTTATGAGGTCCTGGAAGGGGACCATGGCTGAAATCTGTTTGGATTCTCTCACATGCTTTATGTTAACCTAGTAGATGGTCAGGATGTTCTTGATTAATGATTCACTGCCCAGTATGCAAGCACACACACACACACACACACACACACAGAAGTAAGTGTTTAAATCTTATTTCTCTAACTCAGTTTTCAAATCACCATTCTAAATATTTCTCTGACCAATCATGGGTAAATTTACGTTAAATAAATTAACAAGGTTTACATTCATTAAATCATGGAGGGAAAGCCTATATCATTTTCCTTAGACTGTGTCTCATTGAGGTCACTGCTGTTAGAAATGAAATGTGGCTGCTGAGGGAAGCTGTCCAGAGGGCACCATTGCTACTTCTACCCTGTGGGGTTGTAGGGAAAAAAAAAAAAGCCCAAACAATTGGGAGCATTGCTGGGTTTGTAGCCTAGAAAATTAAAAGCGCTGATG
Source organism: Oryctolagus cuniculus (assembly GCF_051225735.1). Taxonomy (NCBI): domain Eukaryota; kingdom Metazoa; phylum Chordata; class Mammalia; order Lagomorpha; family Leporidae; genus Oryctolagus; species Oryctolagus cuniculus. The sequence continues at coordinate 83,563,625 of NC_142880.1, forward strand.
ACAGAGGGAAGAAGTTGGGAACAGAGTGTCTGTGTGACGGATCGAGCATGCTGCGTACGGTGCTTGGGGGGGGGGGCTCCTTGTCAATGGGTGTGTGAGTGCCATGGCGCACTTCACACATGGGGACAATCTGCAAGACTCTCTGTGTTGCCTGTGAGCATGTTGCGAAGACTATAGGCTGTGAAGATAAACAGTAAGAAAATATTTGCTCTTTCCATTTTTCTAACAGAATGCTGGCAGAGTGGTCTCTAAGAGATTTCACAAGCTATGTAGGGCTCGACATCCACACTGAGAGCGAGGAAAAGGGACACAACCCCTTTAGAAGCTGGGGAATTTCTTTGTTCCTCAGATGCCATTTCAACCAAAAGGAACTTCATGTCAGGGTGGGTGAAATTCTTAGCTTTTCTACCAGGAAAAGGCATATTGCGGTGGGGGAACCGATGAGAGTAACCCTGTGAGGTATATGCCATGAACAGGTATTACTGGAGGGCAGAAACACTGACAACAGGTGACACATAGATGCACAGTAGGTAAAAGGGACCATAGGTATAGTGGAGTGCTTAGATAGTTTCAGTCCATTACTTCTTCGCCTTTTGGCTAAGATCAAGTGTGAAATTTCAATGCATCCCCCAAAGTTTCATGTGTTGGGAGGCTGGAGGGACCTTTAAGAGGTAGAGCCTGGTGGGTGGTGCTTAGGTCAATTGAGGGTATGCTCTTGGAAGGCATGGTGGGAGGGACCTCGTTCTCTGTCTGGCTTCCTGTTTTGTGATGGGCCCTATTCCTCACACAGGGCCTCCTGTCATGTGACATAGCCAAAAGGGTCCTCGAAGTAGGGCTGAGGTAGCACAAGTACCAGGCCCTTGAATCTCCAGCACTGTGAAGTAAAGCTGTTCTGTTCTTTGTAAAGTCAGCCTGCCCTAGATGTTTTGTTGTTGTAACACAGAATGGACTGATACTCAGGACAGCTGGAGAGAGGTAGGATTCCAGAAACACCTGGAGTTAAGGAACATGGTGCCTTGGTGTTACCAATAGTCACTTTGTGTCATTGCAGTGGTTAGCCACCTTCACCAGTGTCTTTATTGGCTCAGTGGGACTGAAAATGGACACTAAGTATAATGAGTGACAGATACACTGAAAACTGGAGTCCGAGGTTGAGAGCTTCAAGTCTCCATAGTTACTAATGTTATTTAGATGGTTCTTAGATGAAGTAATTTTAAGTCTATGCATTCAATGTCCATTTCTCCTCTTTTAAAAATTATTACGCAAATGACCCCTTTTATTGTCATTATATTTTCCCTGTGCTTTATAATTTCTTCCTGTGCTTTAAAACCTTATATCTTTTGGTTAAAAAGAATGTCCAATCAGTGTAGCTTCCCTTGTAAATATTTGCTTCTGTTTAGCAGTAGTGCAGAAAAAATTTTACAAAAAAAAAAAAAATCCACCCCCCTCCCGCCTCTAAAACAGTATTTAAGATCAAGTAGATCTGAATTTGAGTGATGGCCAGGGAAAATAACAAGCTCTGCTTCAAAAAATTGTGTAAAGATTGATTTTCAGTGAATTTTAGTGTTCTCTGTTGATCAGAATACCTTGGGGAGACTTAAAAAATACAAATGTGCAGACCCTACTCTTTAAAGATTCTGAAACCATTTGTAGCAGACCCAGGCAAGTTTTTTTCTCCCATAGGATCTATTTATTTATTTATTTATTTACCTAGACATATTTTATTTAAGATATACAAACTTCATGCATTTCATATATACAAATTCAGGAACATGGTGATTCTGCCTGCCCTATTTTCCCTCCTGCCCACACTCCCACCCTTTTCCCTCCTCCCTCTACTACTCCCATTCTCTTTTTTTATAGAAATATCTATTTTTAATTAACTTTATACACATAAGATTAACCCTACACTAAGTAAAGAATTCAACAAGTAGTATATAAAAAAATTCTTCCTCAACAGTTGAGACAAGGGTTGTTCAAAATCATCACATCTCAAAGTATCAATTCCACTTCTAAAGATAATCTTTTAGGTGCTCTATTAATTACCAAAAAACAGGGAGAACATATGGTATTTGCCCTCTTGGGACTGGCTTATTTCACTAAGTACAATGTTTTCTAGTTTCATCCTTTTTTTTTTTTTTAAACTACAGGATTTCATTTTTGTTTTTACCACTGTGTGGTATTCCATGGTATACATATGCCATAACTTCTTTATCCAGCTAACAGTTGATGGAAATTTTGGTTGATCCCATGTCTTAGCTAATGTGAATTGAGCTGCATTAAACATGGGGATACAGATAGCTATTTCGTTTCATTTGGGTAAATTCCCAGGAATGGGATGGCAGAGTCATATGGTTGGTCTATATTCAGATTTCTGAGGTATTTACATACTGTCTTCCACAGAGGCTTTACAAGATTACATTCCCATCAACAATGGATTAGGGTATCTTTTCCCAGATCTTCATCAGCATTTATTGTTTGTTGATCTCTGTATGAAAGTCATTCTAACTGGGGTGAGGTGAAACCTCATTGTGGTTTTGATTTGTCTTTACCTGATGGTTAGTGATACTGAGCATTTTTTCATATGTCTGCTGGCCATTTGTATTTCCTTTCTTGGAAAATGCATATTGAAGTCCTGTGCCCATTTCTTAGATGGTTTTGTTGTTGTTAAGTTTCTTGAGCTATTTGGATTCTGGTTATTAATCCTTTATCAGTTGAATACTTTGTAAATAATCTATCCCATTTTATCTGTTGCCTTTTCACTCTGCTGTGTGTGTTACAGTGCACAAACTTCCAATTTGATGTAATCCATTTTGTCAATTTTGGCTTTGATTGCCTGTGCTTTTGGGTTCTTTTCCAAGAAGTCTTCCTGTATCAATGTCTTCCAAGGTTTCCCCAATGTTCTCTAATAATTTGATGGTATTGGGTCATACATTTAGGTCTTTGATCCATTTTGAGTGGATTTTTGTGTAAGGTGTAAGGTAAGGTCCTGCTTCATACTTCTGCATGTTGAGATCCAGTTTTCCCAGCACCATTTGTTAAAGAAACTGTGCTTGCTCCAGAGATTGATTTTAGCTCCTTGTCAAAGATAAGTTGGTTGTAGCAGTGTGGATTAATTTCTGGAGTTTCTATTCTGTTCCATTGGTCTACCCATCTTTTTTTGTACCAGTACTAGGCTGTTCTGATTATAACCACCCTGTCACATGTCTTGAAATCATGTATTGTGATGCTTCCTGCTTTGTTTTTGTTGTGTAAGATTGCTTTAGCTATTTGTAGTTGCCTGTGTTCCATATGAATTTCAGCATTGTGTTTTTCTATGTATGAGAAGAATGTGGTTGGTATTTTGATTGTTATCTCATTGTATCTGTAAATGCTTTTGGTAGTATGGATATTTTGATGATATTGATTTTCCAATTAATGAATATGGAAGATTTTTCCATTTTTACTGTCTTCTATTTCTTTCTTTAGTGTCATCATCGAGGTTTCTGATGTCTTACTTAAATTTATTCCAAGGCATTTAATTTTTTGTAGCTATTGTGAATGGGATTGATTATAGAAGTTTTTTTTTCTGCTGCATTGTCTGTGTATAGAAAGGCTAATGATTTTTGTGTGTTAATTTTATATCCTACCATTTTGCCTAACTTTTAAAAAATATTTATTTATTTGAAAGTTACAAGAGAAGTAGAGGCAGAGAAAAAGAGTGGTCTTCCATCTGCTGGTCAACTCCACAAATGGCCACAAGGGCAAGAGCTGAGCTGATCCAAAGCCAAGAGTCAGCAGACTCCTCTGAGTCTCCCAAGCAGGTTCAGGGGCCTAAAGTCTTGTGCCATCCTCTGCTGTTTTCCCAGGTTCATTAGCAGGGAGCTGGATCAGAAGTGGAGCAAGTGGTCTTTGAAGCAACACCTATATGGGATGCTCACGCTGCAAGTCAGGGCTTTAACCTGCTGCAACATAGCACAGGTATTCCAAACTCTTTTATGAGTTCCAATAGTCTCTCAGTTGGGTCTTTTTGGTCCCCTATATATAGAATCTTGTCATCTGCAAATAACGATAATTTGACTTCCTTCTTTCTAATTTGTATCTCTTTGATATGTTTTACTTGCCTATTACTATGGCTAATACTTTAAGTAATATATAGAATAATAATGGTCAGAGTGGGCATCCTTGCCTGGTTCTGGGTCTTAGTGGGAATGCTTCCAACTTTTCTTTATTCAATAGGATGCTGGCCATGTATATTGCCTTGATTGTGTTGAGGAATGTTCCTTCTATACCCAATTTGCTTATAGTTCTCATCATGAAAGGGTATTGTATTTTATTAAATGCTTTCTCTGCATTTATTGAGATAATCATATGGTTTTTCTTCTGCAGTTTTTTATTTTTATTTTTGACAGGCAGATTTTTAGACAGTGAGAGAGAGCGAGACAGAGAGAAAGGTCTTCCTTCCATTGATTAACTCCCCTAATGGCTGCTATGGCCGGCACGCTGCACCTATCCAAAGCCAGGAGCCAGGTGCTTCCTCCTGGTCTCCCATGTGGGTGCAGGGCCCAAACACTTGGGCCATCCTCCGCTACCCTCCCAGGAAAAAGCAGAGAGCTGGACTGGAAGAGGAGCAACTGGGACTAGTACCCAGTACCCCAGCCAGGACTAGAACCTGGGGTACTGGCACCACAGGTGGAGGATTAGCCTACTGAGCCATGGCACTAGCCTCTTCTGCTGTTTTTAATGTGGTGTTTCACAGTGATTGATTTGTGAACACTGAACCATCCCTGCATACTAGGGATAAATCCCACTTGGTCTGGATCTTTCTGATGTGTTGTTGGACTCCATTGGCTAGGATTTTGTTGAGGTTTTTTGCATTTATGTTCATCAGGGAAACTGGTCTGTAGTTCTAGTTCTCTGTTGTATTTTTTTCTGGTTTAGGAATTCAGGTGATGCTGGATTCATAGAAGGAGTTTAGGAGGATTCCCTCTATTTCAACTGTTCTGAATACTTTAGAAAAAATGAAGTTCTTTAAATGTTTGGTAGAATTCAACAGTGAAGCTGTCTGGTCCCAAGCTTTTCTTTGTTGGGAAGGTCTTTATTATTGATTGAATCTCCATCTTGGTTATTGGTCTGTTTGTGTTTTCTATGTCTTTATGACTAAATTTGGTAGGTTGTATGTATCCAGGAATCTATTAATATCTTCTAGGCTTCCCAATTTTTTGACATAGTGCTCTTTGTAATAATTCCTGATTATTCTTTTCATTTATGTGGTACCTGCTGTTACATTTCCTTTTTCATTTATAATTTTATTGATTTTGGGTCATCTTGCCTTTTTTTATTTGTTTGTTTATTTTTGTTACTTGGGACAATGGTGGATCAATTTTATTTTTTTTCAAAAAAAAAACAGCTCTATTTTGCTGTTCTTTTCTATTTTTTGTTTGAATTTTGTTTATTCTCTAATTATTTCATTCCTCCACTAATTGGGGGTTTGATTTGTTTTTTATCTATTTCCTTGAGATGCATTGACAGCTCATTTATTTGGTGACTTTCCATTTTCTTTAGGTGGGTACCAATTGCTATAAATTTTCCTCCTAACACTGCTTTTGCTGTATCCAATAATTTTTTTTTTATTTGACAGGTAGAATTATAGACAGAGAGAGAGAAAGAGTGAAAGGTCTTTCTTCCACTGGTTCACTCCCTAAATGGCCGCTATGGCCAGAGCTGCGCTGATCCAAAGCCAGGAGCCAGGTGCCTCTTCCTGGTCTCCACTGCCCTCCAGGGCCACAGCAGAGAGCTGGACTGGAAGAAGAGCAACTGGGACTAGAACCCAGCACCCATATGGGATGCCGGCACCACAGCAGGAGGATTAACCAAGTGAGCATGGCGCCGGCCCCATCCCCTAAGTTTTAATATGATGTATTGTTACCTTCATCATTTCCAGGAATATTTTTATTTCTCTTTTGATTGCCTCTATGATCCGCTGTTCATTCAGGAGCATGCTGTTCAGTCTGCATGTTATGGAGATTCTTGACTTGTTGATTTCCAGCTTCATTCTATTGTGGTCAGAGAAGATGCATGGTATGATTTCAATTTTTTTTGAATTTGCTGAGACTTGATTTATGCCCTAGCATGTGTTCTATGCTAGAGAAAGTTCCATGCACTGTTGAAGAATGTGTGTTTTGAAACTATAGGATGGAAAGTTCTGTGGATATCCATTAAGTCCACTTGGTTTATAGTGTCAATTAACTGTTGTTTCTGTGCTGATTTTCTGTCTAGTCGATCTGTCTGTTGCTGAAAGTGGAGTACTGAAGTCTCCCATTACTATTTTATTGGAGTCCATGTCTTTAGATCCTTTTACATTTCTTTTAAATAGCCAGGTGCCCTATAATTAGGTGCAATTATGTTTGTTATAGTCATATCTTCCTGTTGAATTGATCCTGTAGTCATTACATAGTGCCCTTCTCTGTCTGTTTTAACAGTTTTTGTGTTAAAGTCTTTTTTTCTGATATTAGGATAGCTATACCAGCTCTTTTTTGGTTTCTGTTGATATGGAGTATCTTTTTCCATCCTTTTAGTTTCAGTCTCTGTGTATCTTTGTTGGTGAGATGTGTTACTTGTAGGCAGCAAATAGATGGGTCTTGTTTATCAATCCATTTAGCCTGTCCATATCTCTTAACTGGAGAGTTGAGGCCATTTACATTGAAGGTTACTATTAATAAGTAACAGCTTGGCCCTGCCATTTTTCCATAAATATTTCTATTTTTTTACATTGGATTTCTTTTGTTCTTTTCCTGGGAGATTTTCTGCCTTCTTATTCTTTCATAGTGATGACCCTGTTTCTGTGTTTCTGTGTGTATCACATCCTTAAACATCTTTTGTAAGACCAAATGTGCTGTGACAAATTCTTTGAATTTGTTTGTTATGAAAAGTGTTTATTTCTCCATTCCTAAGTGAAAGCTTTGCAAGATACAGTATTCTGTGTTGACAATTTTTTTCTCTTAAGACTCGGAATATATCTTGCCATTCTCTCTTAGCCTTAGGGTTTCTAATGAGAATTTAGCTGTGAGTCTAATTGGAGATTCTCTGAAAGTAATCTGGTATTTCTCTCATGCACATTTATGTACCTTTTCTTTACATTTTACTGTGGAAAATTTGACTACAATATGTCGTGGTGAGGATGTCTTCTGGTCATGTCTACTAGGAGTTCCTTGTGCTTCCTGTATTTGAAGGTCCCTTTCTCCAAATTTGGGGGCGTTTTCTGTAATTATTTCATTAAAAAGGCTTTCTAATCCATTCTCTCTTCCCATGCCTTCAGAAACTACTATGTCCTGTTTGTTGGGTCATTTGATAGTATTCCATAAATCTGAAAACTGTTCTTCATTTTTCCAATTTCTTCTTTTATTTGGTCTGACTGTAAAATTTCGAGATTTGTCTTCTAACTCGCATATTGTTACCTGTTCTTAAAGCTTTCTAATGCATTTTATTTGATCTATAGAATTCTTCATTTCTAATATTTATTTTGGTTTCTTTTTAAAATCAATTTCATAGGAAAATTTTCATGTAAGTTGATTTCTTTAATTCATGGATTTGCTTCTGATTATTCTGATTACTTTGAATTATTCTGAATTACATTTCTGACATTTCATCAATTTCTTCATCTTCACATTCTAGTACTGAAGTGTGCTGTGTTCTTTTGGAGCATCATGTTGTCTTCTGTAGTATTATTTCTTGAATTTACGCATTTATTTTTAGGCAATTTTGGAGATACTTGGTTTTTTTCTTTTTTTTTCTTTTCCTCTGATGGCTTTTATCTTTGGACTGTGCCTTTGTGGCTTATTGGAGTGTCTGCCCTTTCAGTGAATATCCAAAGGTATGTGCTGGGTGTGGCCAGGGAGCTCTGTTCAGTGATCCAGGGTGAGGGGCTTATCCAAGGTGACATCTAAGTTGTGCATAGTCTCTCTCTCTCTCTCTCTCTCTCTCTCTCAGTCTCTCTCTCTCTCTCTTATCAGAAGGAAGGGTTTGATCAGCTCTGTTGGCATAGTCTTACCATCACCTCCTCTCCTCTAAGGCGACCAATACCCAGGCGCTAACTCCAGTGGGTGCAATATTTATCTGTGCTGCCACAAGAACCACATAAAGGATCCATGCGGTCCTCAGCATGAGCAGGTATCCCACCACAGTAACCTACTCCAGGCAGTCAGAGAGCTCTGGGCTTGTGGAGCTGCCCCCAGCAACTGCCTAGAGACCCAGCTCTACCCCGTGCCCTCCCACACAGCCACAGTGCTTCCACAGTCCCAGCACTCAAGGCTCCCACAGTCATGGGGCGCCGAGGATCCACTCTGCCCTGCCAGTCCATCTCATCCACAGATAGGCAGAGTCTCTTGCAGAGGTAGCCACCTGTGAGCACTTTGCCTAGGCGACCTAAGCCCCAGTTGCTGTGACATGCTAGGAGGCGGATGGCACCTCACAGTTTTTTGTGGGTGCCCGGCTCCCTGTCAATCCTCTCAGCCAAATTCAGGTATCTCCTTTTGGCTGTTTGTTTGGTGTGTGAACACAAGCTGGCGTAACTGTTAGGTATGTCCCAAAAGGTGACCTTCCTCTCTTAGCTAGTGGCAGGGCACCATTATTGGGGGTCAAGGAGACAGAAACATGCCTGCCTCTTTTTTCCCTTATGTTGGTAGGTTCACTGTCATGCCAGGTTCTCTCCTCAGCTTTATTGCCAGTGACTTAGGCTGCTACAGTCTGGTCTCGCCTCCCTCTCTAAAGCTGGTGCTGAGACTCTCAGCTACTGAGGTCATATTTTGTGTCCATGGTCGTGCTATGAATCCACACCCTCCGTGCAGATCCATAACATCCCTCTAACTTATGCTGAGTTTCCACTGCAGTTTTCTTCCTAACTCTGCCTTGAGATTGCACTATCTCCACATTTAAAAAAAATTTATTTTTATTTTTATTTTTGACAGGCAGAGTGGCAGTGAGAAAGAGAGACAGAGAGAAAGGTCTTCCTTTGCCATTGGTTCACCCCCCAATGGCCACTGCAGCCGGTGCATTGTGTTGATCTGAAGCCAGGAGCCAGGTGCTTCTCCTGGTCTCCCATGGGGTGCAGGGCCCAAGGACTTGGGCCATCCTCCACTGCACTCCCGGGCCACAGCAGAGAGCTGGCCTGGAAGAGGGGCAACCGGGACAGAATCCGGTGCCCCAACTGGGACTAGAACCTTGTGTGCCGGAGCCGCAGGTGGAGGATTAGCCTGTTGAGCCGTGGTGCCGGCCATCTCCACATTGTTAAGCTATCTTTCCCTACTGGAGCAGTAAGCTCCCTCCCTATTCTGCCATCTGGCCATTCTAAAGTATATGTTTATTTTTCAAGTGATTTTTAATTATTTAGCCACAATTTCCTCATGTTTTCATATTATCATACCTTATTTTCTTTAAATACAGCCATTTTAGAAGAGGGAACATGTCCTTTCTGCTAAATCCTATCACACTGCATTTAACTTGTAAAGTACTAATCCTGTGAAATTCACAAATTGAAGCTGCAGAGGGGTTGCACTTACTTGGAGATCTCCCTTACAGCCCTAGTCTAAGTAGGAAAAAACCTTTTACAAAATAACACTATGAAATTCTCATGATTATACAAATCTAACATCTTTATGAATTCAAGAATTCTACTGGATTTTTAAGAGTTGACGATGAAAATAGCTTTGCATTCAGAAAACAGGGCTTCCACCAAGATGGCATAACTTGAAAACTGACGTCCTGGACAGAAGTCTGTTCAGTTTTTCAATCACTGTAAAATTACCTCTACTTATTTTTATTTTAATCCTTAGATACCAGTAAATGCCAGACTGAACTGTTTGCATAAAAATCCTAGTAAGATGAATTTTAAGTGTTCATTAGAATGGGGACAATTCTTCAAATTCCTAAGAATGCCCCACAGGCCTGTGGGGTTACTGGAACATTTCTGGGTTTGTAGGATCCTTTTATGGTTTCCATGAAGTGTATCAATGCTTTGGCAGTTCTAGACCAGCATCTAGAATATCTGCTTAAAAACTGGTGTTATGGTGCCTTGGGTACTATCTCGCCAAGTTTCTCGAAGCATCTTGTCAGTGTACTACCTTGGATGGGCAGCTTTGCTCTTTGCTTCTTTTGCATTTTCTTTGGAATGAATAGAAAGATGTTAAGTTATGACAAAAAGACCATCTTTCAAAAACCAAATTGTGTGAGTGTTGTTGGAATATCTAATACATGGACAGACTAAGGGAAATCAACAATATGTTGATGCTGTAGTTGACCTGGTGCCAGATTTCAATTAATTCAGCCAGAAAGCCATATTTTTAAAAAAACTTTTGAGGTCCTCAGGCTCAGTTAGATATAGGGTAGTTTGATTTGACATGTGAAGGTGAAAGAACAGTGTCTGTTACATGTAGTTGCTCAATTCTGCTGGTAGTGGTGGTGGTGATGGTGGTGGTGGTGGTGATGATGATGACGGAACAGGAAGGGAAGGTTTTTCTTCAGCCATCTAGGTTATAACTATGTTATCTACAGTTCTTGGATTCTTGAATGGGTCATCAAGTTTATAGTGACTCGTTTTGAAGGAGAGGATGAGCATAGGTGAATGGTGCCCTGAATTCTGATTTCAGAAAAAGTAACACAAGGGGGGAAAAGATTTGGAAAAACAAGGGAATGGCCTGCAACTTTCACTTCCTATTTAAGTTTGAAGGAGCATTATTCTAAAAAAGTAGCCTAATTAACTATAGCTATCTCCATCAAAGTATATGTGTTTAAAAGCAATATAATGAAATCACATTATCAGAGGGGAGAGGTAGAAATAGATATCATCTCTTTCTGAATTTCAATAAAGTCCAAATCAGTTATCTCTAAGTACTTTTTCCAACCTAAAATATGGTAGGTTGTTGTAGTGCTATTCACAAGTCATTCAAATACTTTTTGTCATTTTTAAGGGAGAGTTAGTTTGTGTGCACAAGGTACTAAGGACACTTAAAAGAAGCATAGCCCTGACTGTTAATGAACAACTTAAGACATTATCCCTCTTAGTAGTTTTTTTGTCTGTTCTACTTAATATGACTGGTGTAATTCTGTAATTAATACACAGTTATTCTTAAGTGTTGAAATTTAACTGAAATGTGATCCCTGTTAAACATAAGAGTGGGAATAAGAGAGGGAAGAGATGTATAATTTGGGACATGCTCAAGCTGACTTGCCCCAAATGGTAGAGTTAGAAACATACCAGGGGATTCCAATTCAATCCCATCAAGGTGGCATGTACCAATGCCATCTCACTAGTCCAAGTGATCAATTTCAGTTCACAATTGATCATAATGAAAGGACTAAGAGTCAAAGGGAGCACATAAACAAGTCTAGTACCTGCTAACACTAACCGATAGAATAAATAAAGGGTTAGTGATCCAACATGGGAAGTGAGATACTCAGCAGACTCATAGAATGGCAGATGTCCTAAATAGCACTCTGGCCTCAGAATCAGCCCTAAAGGCATTCGGATCTGGCTGAAAAGCCCATGAGAGGATTTCAGGCATGGAAAGCCAAGACACTCTGGCAAAAGATCTCTGTGAGTGAGATCCCAGTGGAAAGAACAGGTCTTCAAAGAAGGAGGTACCTTTCTCTGAAGGGAGGAGAGAACCTCCACTTTGACTATGACCTTGTCTAAACAAGATAAGAATCGGAGAACTCAGAGGGCTTCCATAGCCTTGGAAACTCATGACTGGAGCATAGGGAGATTACTGATGCCATAGACAGGAGTGTCAATTTGTAAAGTCAACAACAGGAGTCACTGTGCACTTACTCCTCATGTAGGATCTCTGTCCTTAATGTGCTGTGCATTGAGATTTAATGCTATAATGAGTACTCAAACAGTATATTTCACTTTGTGTTTCTATGGGGGTGCAAACTGTTGAAATCTTTACTTAATGCATACTAAACTGATCCTCTGTTAAAAAAAAAGAAAGAAATTATCAACTCCCAACTTGACTCTCACTGGGATTAAACATGACAATAGGTCTGATCTGATTTCATCATCATTTAAAAAAAATCATCTATTATTTTTCACTTTATGTTTCTGTGTGGGAGCAAACTGTTGAAATCCTTACTTAATGTATACTAAGCTGATCTTCTGTATATTAAGATAATCGAAAATGAATCTTGATGTGAATGGAAGGGGAGAGGGAGTGGGAAAGGGGAGGGTTGTGGGTGGGAGGGACGGTATGGGGGGAAGCCATTGTAATCCATAAGTCGTACTTTGGAAATTTATATTCATTAAATAAAAGTTAAAAAAAAAAGAAGCAGACTAAACTATTGAATCATGTAGAAGTATTCTTAAAGTATATCCTAAGGAAAGGATATTATGTATTTCCTACATATTGAATTATATATTAGCTCACCAGATCAAAAAAGCTCATTTATCTGATATGAAAAAAGTAAATTACATTTCAGGTCTTACCAGGTCTCATAATTGAGTGAACTTTTTGATACAAAATTACTCCTTCTCTCTCCTGCCCTGGAAATAATTGTGATCTCAACAGGATGTTAAGTTATTCAGAATTTAACATCTTGAAAGGTATCACTTTGTAAAATGAATTTTAATTAACCATTTGATCTTTTATCTTCCCTGGAGTAATCTCCTTTATAACCACTCTTGTGTTTCATATGCTATTAGAAAAATGACTGCCCCGACCTTCCCCTTTCTGAACTTCACAAACAAACTCCTGCATATGTCACTTCAGCAGTAGATGGCCAGGTAGTGGTATCATTATATCTATGATCATACAAAAAAGTCATATTTTTTTTTGACAGGCAGAGTTAGACAGTGTGAGAGAGAGAGACAGAGAGAAAGGTCTTCCTTCTGTTGGTTCACCCCCAAAATGGCCACTACAGCCGGTGCACTGCGCCGATGTGAAGCCAGGAGCCAGGCACTTCCTCCTGGTCTCCCATGCAGGTGCAGGGCCCAAGGACTTGGGCCATCCTCCACTGCTTTCCCAGGCCACAGCAGAGAGCTGGACTGGAAGAGGAGCAACTGGGACAGAACCTGCGCCTCGACCGGGACTAGAACCCGGAGTACTGGTATCACAGGTGGAGGATTAGCCTAGTGAGCTGCAGCGCTGGCCCTCATCCCAGTTCTTGACACATCCTCCTCAAATAGGCAGAAAGGGCAAATAATAAATCTAACATGTAGCTAGGGAAGGAGAAAGCCACCTTTTCTTGCACTCTTTGTTGTTAAGCTCACTTTGCTTGTTTAGTTTTTGGAATAGTTAATGGATTCACATGATTGAAAATGTGAAAGGTATAAAAGGGTATAGACTAAGAGTCTCCTTCCACCCCTGTCTCCAGTTTCCTAAGGGAACCAGCATGATCTTCTGGTGCATCTTTCCAGGGAGATTTTAGGCAGGTGCAATCAAACACATTTCTTCTCCTTTCTTCTATTGACACAATGAAATCATACTATACGTACCATTCTGTATCTGATTTTACCACTTAATGTATGTCAATCATTTTGTCTGCGTGCATAAAGAGCTGTTTCACTGTATTCTTATGGCTTCATAATACTGCTTATTCAACCCCCTATTGGTGAGATTTGTGTTCTTGTGTTCTATTTCAACTAATACTGAAGTATATAACTTTGTATGAAGGTAAATTTACATAGATGTGGATGTAGAATATATATGCATTTATATACAGATGGTTTGGATTTATAGGATGAGCTTCTAAAATTGGAATAACTGGGACAAAGGCATATGCATTTGTAATTTTCATAGTTAATCCTGAAATTTTTCATAGATCTGTATTATAGATATGAGTTTCCATACCCTCTAACATAATGCATTAAAGTCATTTTGTACAGATGTAATGTGTAAAATAATCTTAGCAGCTTTCAACAAAAGCTTAGTAGCTTTTGTTTCACTTATGAAATTTTTACGTTCCTTGCTCATTTTTCTAAATAGTTGTTAATATTATGGGTATCCAAAACTTATTAAATAACAAGGAAATTAGCTGTCTATGATAAGCATTGAAGGTGTGTGTCTGAAAATTGTTTCTGATTGTGGGCTTTTTTTTATTAGTTTATGGCAATCATGTATTCTGATTTTACAGTGGATTTTTCTATGAAGATAATTTTTATTCGTTTATAGAACATATTCTATTTTATAGCCACTAGGTTTTATCTAACAGTGAGAAAAATTTTGCCAGTAAAAGAGTAATGAAAGAGACTTATATTGGATCATTCTATATCCATCATAATGGTTGCATGAACAAAAAGATTAGAGAAATCTATGGCTCCATATAATAACCTTGTGATTTTAATTTCTATTTTAAATTTTGATTTCATTTGAATTTATTATGGTACAAGATTTAAGGTATTCAACTGTATCATTTTACCATATGTTCACATTTTTCTCTATCATTTTTTTTTTTTTGTGGAAAAAAACTACTATGTCCTCATTAATTTGGGATACCAGTTTCATCATGTACTAAACTCTCATATTAAATTGGGTTCTATTCTTTTTATTGTCTTTTACTTGTTTGAAATTTTGTTCATGAAACCATCATGATGATTGTAAGATGATCCAATGTAAGTCCCTTTCATTACTCTATTTTTTTAAAGATTTATGTGAAAGAGGAGGAGGAGAAGGGGGGGAAAGAAGGAGGAGCAGGAAGAGAGAGTGAGTGAGTGAGAGAGAGAGAGCTTCCATTCACTGGTTCACTCTCCAAATGGCTGCAACAGCCAGGGCTGGGCCAGGCCGAAGCCAGGAGCTTCATCTGGGTCTCTCACGTGGGTGCAGGGGCCTGATCATGGGAGTCGTCCTCCACTGCATTACCAGGCACATTGGCAGGGAGCTGGATTAGCAATGGAACAGCTGAGACTCTAATCACTGCCAACATGGGACACTGGCATTGCAGGTGGTACCTTTACCTGCTACGCCACAATACAGGCCCCATAACTGCTTTTTAATCTCCATTTTTCCTGAATATTATTTCCCTCTCTGCCTCACATGATGAAATAAGCAATATGTGGTTAAAAAATCCTATCAGTGTTCTTATTGGAATTGCATTATGTTTATATTTTAATGTAAAAGAAATAAGATTTTGGTTATGTTGAATATTCCTATATCAAAATAAGATACACCTGGAGCCCTTCACATAAGTTTCATTTTGTATCTCAAAATCTTTTCTCCATGTAGTTTTCCATATTGCTGTGTTTTCAAAATACATTTTATTTTTAGAGAAGTTTTAGATTTATAAAAAAATGGAGCCAAAAGTAGACTTCCATGTACTCCTGCCTCCACACATGCACAAATACACCCAATATCAATATCCTGCATCAGAGTAGTGCAATTGTTATAATTGCTGAATCTACATTCACAAATTACCACTTCAAGACCAGAGTGTACATCAGAATTCATCCCTGGTATTTTACGTTTTGTGGGTTTTGATAAATATGTAATGTAATGTATCCATCATTATAGTATTCTTTGCAAAATATTCACTATCTCGAAAATATGCTGTGCTCTGATTGTCTGTACAGCACCTTTTTTTTTTGCTGATTCTATAACTTTGCTTTCTCCAAAACGTCCTGTAGGTGGAACCTCACACTATTTTGCTCTTTGCAGGTTGTCTTCTTTCAGTTAGTAATATGAATCTGAGGTTCCTCCATGTCTTTGTATGCTTTAGAACATGTTTTCTTCCTTAGCATTGAAAGGTATTTTGTTATTGTACAGCAGCTTACTTATCCACTCACCTGCTGAAGGACATCTTGATTGCTTCCAAGTCTTGGCAATTATGACTAACAATTCAGGATTATATATTTATTTTAATATATTTGAGAGGGAGGGAGGGACAGGGAAACACACACACACACACACACACACACACACACACAGAGAGAGAGAGAGAGAGAGAGAAACCAAGAACAAACCTATCTGCTTATTACTCCCCAAATGCTCATAATAACCAGGAGGACTGGGATAGGCCAAAGCTGAGAGCCAAGAACGCAGTCCAGGTCTCCAACATGGGTGGCAGGGACTCACCTACAGGAAACATCCCTTGCTGTCTCCCGCGGTGCACACTAGAGAGCTGGAATTGGTAGCAGAGCCATGACTCAAAGCCAAGTACTCATTTTTTATTTATTTTTATTTTTATTTTTATTTTTAATTTTTGACAGGCAGAGTGCACATGAGAGAGAGAGAGAGAGACAGAGAGAAAGGTCTTTCTTTTGCTGTTGGTTCACTCTCCAATGGCCGCCGTGGCCAGCACGCTGCAGCTGGCGCACTGCGCTGATCCGATGGCAGGAGCCAGGTGCTTCTCCTGGTCTCCCATGCAGGTGCAGGGCCCAAGGACCTGGGCCATCCTCCACTGCACTCCCTGGCCACAGCAGAGAGCTGGCCTGGAAGAGGGGCAACCGGGACAGAATCCGCCGGCCCGACCGGGACTAGAACCTCGTGTGCCGGCGCCACAAGGCGGAGGATTAGCCTATTGAGCCACGGCGCCGGCTGCCAAGTACTCATATTTGTGATATGGATATCACTGGCAGCAGATTAACTGCCAGGAAAAATGCTTGCCCCCGTACTGCATGCTTTTTATTTACAGAGTGATTATTTCATTTTACATTGTCTTAGCAGCAATGAGAATTCTTGTTGCCCCACATCATTGCTAGCATTTGGTGTTGTCAATATGAGTACTTAATATTTTGACCATTTTAATAAGAGTGTTACAGTACCTCGCTATGTTTTGAATTTACTATTCCATGATGAAATATAAGGTTGAACATCTTTCACATGCTTTTTTTGCCATTTGTATATTCTGTTTGGAGAGGTGTCTGTTCTGATACTTTGCTCATTTTCAAATTGGGCTGTTCATTTTCTATTGTTGAGTTTTGAATTTATCAGCTATGTATTTTATAAATACTTTTTCCCAATCTGTAGCTTGTTATCTCATTCTCAATATTTTCTTTAACCAAGCAAATGTTTTTCATTATTTTATTTGAGAGAGTGACATAGGGGTCCCAGCCACTGGGTCACTCCACAAATGCCTTCAGTGGCTAGAGTGGGGACTGGGACCAAAATCATGAACTTGAAACTAATTCCAGGTCTCCTACATGGATGACAGAATCCCCATCACTTGAGCATTGCTTCTACCTCCCAGGGTCTGCATTAACAGAAAATTGGAGTCAGGAGCTGAAGTGAGAACTTGACTCCAAATATCTTCATGTGGTCATGGGCATTTTAACTGATGTCTTAACCTGCAAGTGAAATGCCTGCCCTGGAAGTTTATATTTTAGCAAGTTCCATTTTAAGAACTGTATACATTCAGTGCATATCTAAAAAGCCATCACCATATCCAAGGTAATCTAGATTCTTTTCTATATTATCTTGTAGGAGTTTTAGAATTCTGTAGTTTATAGTTAGTGTATGATAATTTTTGAATTAATTTTTGTAAAAGTTATTAGGTCTGTATCTAGAATAATTTTTTATGTGGATCTCCAGTTGTTCCAGCACCATTGGTTGAAATGACTAGCTTTTTTCTAGTTTATTACCATCACTACTTTCTTTGTCAGAGTTTTGGTGCTTTCCACTTGTATATGATGTGTAAGTTTATAAGATTCCTCCTGGAGTATTTCATTTTGGGGGAATTTTAATAACACCATGTTTCTAATTCAAAATTCTGCTTTTCATCTTTGCTGTGTAGAAAAGCAGTTGACTTTTGGGTATTTACCTATTTGTGATTTCACCATGATTGTTTATTAGTTCCAGGGATTTTGTTTCTCTAATGCTTTTGTGTTTAATACATATACAATAAACGAATCCATGAACAAAGACAGTTTTATATTTTCCTTCTGAATCAATTGACCTTTTTCTCATCTTACTGCACTAGCAAGGACTTCTAGTACAGTATTAAAAAGATGTTGTAGAAGGGGGTCATTGTTAGCCGGCGCCGTGGCTCAATAGGCTAATCCTCCACCTTGCGGCGCCGGCACACCGGGTTCTAGTCCCGGTCGGGGCGCCGGATTCTGTCCCGGTTGCCCCTCTTCCAGGCCAGCTCTCTGCTATGGCCAGGGAGTGCAGTGGAGGATGGCCCAGGTGCTTGGGCCCTGCACCCCATGGGAGACCAGGAAAAAGCACCTGGATCCTGGCTCCTGCCATCGGATCAGCGCGGTGCACCGGCTGCAGCGGCGGCCATTGGAGGGTGAACCAACGGCAAGGGAAGACCTTTCTCTCTCTGTCTCTCTCTCTCACTGTCCACTCTGCCTATCAAAAATAAAAAAAAAAAAATAGCCTTTAAAAAAAAAAAAAAAAAAAAAGAAGGGGTCATTGTTGACTTCTTGCTCTTCATGAGAAAGTTTCTGTGTTATCATAAAGTGTTACATTGTAGGTATTTTACAGATTTTTTAAAAAACATTGAAAAAGTTCATCTTTTTTCCTAATTTATTGAATCTATCATGAATGGGTTTTCGAAATGCTGTTTGCATTCATTGATGTGATTATCTGATTTTTCTTTAGGATATTGATGTGTTGATTTACATTAGTTTTTAAATGTTGAACTAGCCTTGAATGATTGTGATAATGCCCACTTGGATACAGTATATGATTCTTTTTCTGTATTACTGGATTTTATTTAATAATTTTTAGAATAATTTTGCATCTACACTCAAGAGGGACAATTGTGTACAATTTTCTTGTAATTTCTTTGTCTGGTTTTGGTATTAGAGTAATGCTGGCCACATGAAATAAGTTAGGAAGTATTCTCTTAGCTTCTACTAGAAGTTAATGACTCAGCATACTTTATTCAGTGTTTAGTAGGATTGACCAGTCAAGCCATCTGGGACAGGTACTTTCTGTCTTGAAGGGTTACTGATTATTGGTTCAATTTATGTAACAGATACAGGCCTATTCAGATAATCTTTCTTTTTTCTTGTTTAAGTTTTGCCAGTTGGGTCTTCCAATGAAATAGTTGGTGTTCTGTTATTGGATTCATAAACACTAAATGATATGTTTTGTTTGGCAATTGACTCTATCATTATGTAATGCCCCTCAAAAGTATCCCTGATAGTTTTTCTTGCTGTGAAGTCTGTGTTGCCTGAAATTAATGTTGCTAATTCAAATTTTTCTTTTATTATTGTTAGCATTGTATCTCTTTCTCCATACCTTTAATATCTTTTCTCTTTTTAAGATTTTTATCTATTGAGGAGTAGAGTTAGACAGAGAAGGGGAGACAGAAAGGTCTTCTATCTTCTAGTTCATCTTCCAAATGGCCACAATGGCTGGAACTGAGCCAATTGGAAGCCATGGGCCAGGAGCTTCTCCTGGATCTCCCATGTGGGTGCAGGGACACCATCTTCTACAGCTTTCCCAGGCCATAACAGAGAGCTGGATCAGAAGAGTAGCTGGGACTTGAACTGGGGCCCACATGTGATGCTGGCACTGTAGGCGGAGGCTTATTCTACTACACCACCACACTGGCCTCCTACCTGTACTTTTAATCGTGATTGTGATGATGTTTATTTATACGTAAGGTGGATTACTTATAAACAGCATATCAGTGGCTTTTATTTTTAGTTCACCCTGACAAGCTTGGTCCTTAAATTGGTTTACTTATATCAGTGATGCCTAAAGTGATTGATATAATCAGATTAATATTTATCTTCTGTTTCAGTGTTTTCTATTTGTCAATAAAAATTTTAAAAAATAAATGGTAATTGTGCATTTATATGGGATACAATGAAATATTTCAATATGCATATATTTTAGTTATCATATTAGGATAATTAGCATCCATCACTGCGTATATTAAAGATTTATTTGTAGTATGTACATTCAGAAGTCTTCAAGCTATTTAGAGAAGTACAATATTTTATTAACTATTATTACCTTAATGAGCAATAGAACACCAACAGGCTTATTTTTACAATAAGAGAAGAAAATACCTTTTTTCATTTTCAATTATCTTTATATACAGAAGGTGAATTTAGTGTATATTAAGTAAAGATTTCAACAGTTTGCACCCACACAGAACATAAAGTGTAAAATACTGTTTGAGTACTAGTTATAGCATTAATTCACATTGGAGAACACATTAAGGACAGAGATCCTACATGAGGAATAAGTGCACAGTGACTCCTGTTGTTGACTTAACAAATTGACACTCTTATTTATGGAGTCAGTAATCTCCCTAGGCTCTTGTCATGAGTTGCCAAGGCTATGGAAGCCTTTTGAGTTCGCTGACTCTGATCATATTTAGACAAGGTTGTAGTCAAAGTGGAAGTTCTCTCCTCCCTTCAGAGAAAGGTACCTCCTTCTTTGATGGCCCTTTCTTTCTACTGGGATCTTACTTGCAGAGATCTTTCATTTAGGTCATCTTTTTTTCTTTTTTCTTTTCTTTTTTTTTTTGCAAGAGTGTCTTGGTTTCCATGCCTGAAATACTCTCATGGGCTTTTCAGCCAGACCTGAGTGCCTTAAGGGCTGATTCTGAGGCCAGAGTGCTATTTAGGACATCTGCTATTCTATGAGTCTGCTATGTATCCCACTTCCCATGTTGGATCATTCTCTCCCTTTTTGATTCTATCAGTTAGTGTTAGCATACACTATTCTTGTTTATGTGATCCATTTGGTTCTTAGTCCTATCATTATGATCAATTGTGAACAGAAATTGATCACTGGGACTAGTGAGATGGCATTGGTACATGCCACCTTGAAGGAAAATACTTTTTGATTCAATAAGAGTAAACCTTTCTGAGATTTGACATTATCTATAACTACATTTTTTGAGGGAGTTTACTTTGAAGAAGAACTCAAGAATGGTGCCTCTTTTGTGAACACTTAGACATTACTATAGCTTAGGATACATAGATGGTGTCCTCTGCTTAATACATCAAAGTAAGGTAGATCTTCACGATCAAGTTTTGCTGTTAACTCTCATAATCCAACTCTTTGAAGACAGAGTTCCTGCATGGGAAATTAGTGTACAGTGACTCTTGTTGTTAATTTAGCAATTAACACTTGTATGTATGACATCTTATGATCACCTGAGGCTCTTGACATGAGCTGCCTAGACTGTGGAAGCCTTTTGAATCTACTGACTCTTTCCATATTTAGGCAAGGCCATGGGCAAAGTGGAAGGTTTCTCATCCATTCAGAGTAAAGTACATCCTTGTTTGCTGACCACTTCTTTCTGTTGGGGTCTCACACACAGATGTCCTTCATGTGGGGAACTTTTTGCCACAGTGTTTTGGCTTTCTATGCCCCTTGTGCTCTGAGGTTTTTTCAGCCAGACCAGAATGCCTTAAGGGCTGATTCTGAGGGCAGAATGTTATTTGAAGTGATTGTCATTCTGTGAGTCTACTCTATGGACTGCTTCTCGCATTGGAGCACTCACTTTTTCTTGATTCTTTCCTTTATTGTTTTAAAACATTTAGTCCTATTTATATGATCACTTTAACACTTAATCCTACCTATATGATCACTTTATCACTTAATTCTATTCCCGATTCACTCTAAGATTGAAAATGCTATTTTTTTTTCTACCCAGCTTTTGGGGGTCTGGGGCCCCATAGTAAGATTTTAAACTGTACCCTTGGAAGTAGGTCCTAATGAATGTATGAAGAACTGTAGGGATACAACAAAAGCAGTTTAAGAGGAAAGTTTATAGCAGTTAGTGCCTACAGAAAAAATTTAGAAAGGCACCAAACAAATGAGCAATCAGTGTCTTAGGGACTTAGAAAAACAACAGCAAACGAAACCCAAAACTAGTAGGAGAAAAGAAAGAACTAAACATAGAGAATAAATTAAAAAAGAAAACACCAAGGAGAGAGGCAAGATGGCGGAATAGGAAGGGAGCACACTGATAGTCCAGGGAGAGACAGTTTAATAAAAGTGGAGATACTGCAGATTCAAGGAAGAGTAGGGGAGGAAACAGCAGAAGAAACTCTTCCGGGAACGCGTGATTCACAGTGGACCTGCGTGGAGAGCGTGGGAGCCCACAGTTCGGGACACCAGTGGCAGACTCAACACACCAGCGCTGGAACGCGAGGTGAGCCGAACCTCAATAGCCCGAGACACCAGCAGGCAGGTGAGAGAGGAGACTAGAGGGAACGACCCCTGGGCGGGGGGAAGCTCACCAGGCTAACTGGAAGAGAGAGAGAGAGAAAAAAAAGGTGACTGGTATGGACACGGGTTTCTCTCTCTCTGCTCACCTCTCAAGGGCGAGCAAGACAAAGAGCAGGCGCCATCTTGGACATACATCATAAGCAGAGCGACCTCAGGTCTGCACCGGCCCTGAGCCTAGCAGAAAAACCTGACTCTGGGTGGGGCGAATTAACAGGAGATTAGGACCTAGTAAATTTGTGGTGCTACTGAACTGAGACTGTGAAAAAAGAGACGGTGGGGGAGAGAACTCACGGAATTCACGTGAGTACTCTCCAGAGATGCTACAATTCCATAACTTTGGCAACCCAGTGGGAGGCTGAAGGAGAATTTGAGCCCACTCTGAGGGCAGAACAGATTCCCTGTGTGGTCCTTGGAAAAGAGCTTCCAATCTCTGGCTCCTGTGGGTATATCATTTGCCTGCTAACTACCTCCAACTTCGTTCAGCTGTGTGGAATTACTTCCCTTTTGAATCAAAAAAATAAAGAAAGAAAGAGAGAGAGAGATCTACCACGCCTAACCTGGGAGTGTCACCTTTGGCACACCAAACAGAGCTCTCAGGCCACCCCCATCTCAAGCCTCTAAGGCTCCATCAAAAACAGACAGTCCACTTAATCTAGAGTCATAGTATAACAAGAAAAAGCACCACAGTAAAGAAACCAAATATCTCCAATATGCCAAATAACAAACGCAAAAACCAAGGTTATAAAAACAAGGAAGTCACCATGACGCCCCCAAATGAAAAAGACACCCCAACTCAAGATTATGAAGATGATGACATAGAAGAAATGCAAGAAGCAGATCTCAAAAAATTGATAAGAACATTAAGAAGTTCTCAAAGACAAATTCTTGAACTACAGAAATCCTTAATGGACAAGATAGAAAATCTCTCTCGTGAAAATGAAATATTAAGGAGGAATCAAAATGAAACGAAACAACTAGTACAACAGGAAGCTGGGATAGTGACGAGAAATCATAATGAAGTGAAGAATTCAATAGATCAAATGACAAACACATTAGAGAGCCTTACAAACAGAATGGGTGAAGCAGAAGAGAGAATATCGGACTTAGAAGACAGAGAACAGGAAAGGATACAGTCAAACCAAAGAAAAGAAGATGAAATTAGAAATCTAAAACATATTGTCGGGAATCTGCAGGATACTATTAAAAAAAACAACATTCGGGTTCTAGGAGTTCCTAAAGGCATGGAGAGGGAGAAAGGATTAGAAGGCCTTTTTAGTGAGATATTAGCAGAAAATTTCCCAGGTTTGGAGAAGGACAGAGAAATCCTAGTACAGGAAGCTCAAAGGACCCCTAATAAACATGACCAAAAGAGATCCTCACCACGACACGTTGTAATTAAACTCTCCACAGTGAAACATAAAGAAAAGATCCTAAAATGTGCAAGAGAGAAACGTCAGATTACTCTCAGAGGATCTCCAATCAGACTCACAGCTGACTTCTCATCAGAAAACCCTACAGGCTAGGAGGGAATGGCGAGATATAGCCCAGGTACTAAGAGAAAAAACTGCCAGCCCAGAATATTATATCCTGCAAAGCTATCATTTGTGAATGAAGGTGAAATAAAGACTTTTCATAGCAAACAGAAATTGAAAGAATTTGTCGCCACTTGTCCAGCCCTGCAAAAGATGCTTAAAGATGTGTTACACACAGAAACACAGACACATGGTCATCGATATGAAAGAAGGTAAAGGAAGGAAACCTCTCAGCAAAAGATCACAGGGAATTCAAAACATATATTAGAACTTATCTTTGGCAATGGCAGGGCAAAGTTACCACTTATCATTAGTCACATTGAACGTGAATGGCCTGAACTGTCCAGTTAAAAGACACCGATTGGCTGATTGGGTTAAGGAACAAAACCCATCTATTTGCTGCTTAGAAGAAACACATCTTTCCAACAAAGATCCATACAGCCTGAAAGTGAAAGGCAGGAAAAAGATATACCATGCAAACAGAAATGAAAAAAGAGCGGGCATAGCCATCTTAATATCGGACAACATAAACTTTACCACAAAAACTGTTAGGAGAGACAAACAGGGATACTATATAATGATTAAGGGATCAATTCAACAGGAAGATATAACAATTATCAATGTATATGCACCTAACTACAGGGCACCGGTTTATATAAAAGATTTGTTAAGGGACTTAAAAGGAGACTTAGACCCCAATGCAATACTACTGGGGGACTTCAATACTCCACTCTCGGAAATAGACAGATCAACAGTAAAGAAGATCAACAAGGATACAGTAGATATAAACGACACTACAGCCCAAATGGATCTAACAGATATATACAGAACTTTCAATCCTACAGCTAAAGATTTTACATTCTTCTCAGCAGTACATGGAACCTTCTCTAGGATTAACCACATACTAGGCCATAAAGCAAGTCTCAGCAAATTCAAAAGAATTAGAATCATATGATGCAGCTTCTCAGACCATAAAGGAATGAAGTTGAAAATTAGCAACTGAGGAATCCCTAGAGCATATGCAAACACATGGAGATTGAACAACAGGCTCCTGAAGGAACAATGTGTCCTAGAAGAAATTAAAAGAGAAATCAAAAATTTTCTGGAAGTAAATGAGGATAACAGCACAACATACCAAAACTTATGGGATACAGCAAAAGCAGTGTTAAGAGGAAAGTTTCTATCAATAGGGGCCTACATCAAGAAATTGGAAAGGCACCAAATAGATGAGCTTTCAACTCACCTCAAGGATCTAGAAAACCTACAGCAAACCAGACCCAAATCTAGTAGGAGAAGAGAAATAATTAAAATCAGAGAAGAAATCAACAGGATTGAATCCAAAAAAAACATTACAAAAAATCAGCCAAACGAGGAGCTGGTTTTTTGAAAATAAACAAAATTGACACCCCATTGGCCCAACTAACTAAAAAAAGAAGAGAAAAGACCCAAATCAATAAATTCAGAGATGAAAAAGGAAACATAACAACAGACACCACAGAAATAAAAAGAATCATCAGAAATTACTACAAGGACTTGTATGCCAGCAAACAGGGAAACCTATCAGAAATGGATAGATTTCTGGACACATGCAACCTACTTAAATTGAACCAGGAAGACATCGAAAACCTAAACAGACCCATAACTGAGGCAGAAATTGAAACAGTAATAAAGGCCCTCCCAACAAAGAAAAGCCCAGGACCAGATGGATTCACTGCTGAATTCTACCAGACATTCAAAGAAAAACTAACTTCAATTCTTCGCGAACTATTCAGAACAATAGAAGAAGAGGGAATCCTCCCAAATTCTTTCTATATAGCCAGCATCACCTTAATTCCTAAGCCGGAAAAGATGCAGCATTGAAAGAGAATTACAGACCAATATCCTTGATGAACATAGATGCAAAAATTCTCAATAAAATTCTCGCCAGTCCCAAAGGGACAAATACCATATGTTCGCCCTGATCGGTGACAACTGACTGAACACTAAAAAGGAAACTTGTTGAAGTGAAATGGACACTATGAGAAATGGTGACTTGATCAGCATAATCCCTGACTGTTAATGAACAACTTAATACATTAAAAAAAATAATAAAAAAATTCTCGCCAATAGAATGCAACAACACATCAGAAAGATCATCCACCCAGACCAAATGGGATTTATCCCTGGTATGCAGGGATGGTTCAATGTGTGCAAAACAATCAATGTGATACACCACATTAACAGACTGCAGAAGAAAAACTGTATGATTATCTCAATAGATGCAGAGAAAGCATTTGATAAAATTCAACACCCTTTCATGAAGAAAACTCTAAGCAAACTGGGTATGGAAAGAACATTCCTCAATACAATCAAAGCAATCTATGAAAAACCCACGGCCAACATCCTATTGAATGGGCAAAAGTTGGAAGCATTTCCACTGAGATCTGGTACCAGACAGGGATGCCCACTCTCACCACTGCTATTCAATATAGTTCTGGAAGCTTTAGCCAGAGCTATTAGGCAAGAAAAAGAAATTAAAGGGATACAAATTGGGAAGGAAGAACTCAAACTATCTCTTTTGCAGATGATATGATTCTTTACTTAGGGGACCCAAAGATCTCTACTAAGAGACTACTAGAACTCATAGAAGAGTTTGGCAAAGTAGCAGGATATAAAATCAATGCACAAAAATCAATAGACTTTGTATACACAGGCAATGCCATGGCTGAGGAAGAACTTCTAAGATCAATCCCATTCACAATAGCTACAAAAACAATCAAATACCTTGGAATAAACTTAACCAAGGACGTTAAAGATCTCTACGATGAAAATTACAAAACCTTAAAGCAAGAAATAGAAGAAGATACCAAGAAATGGAAAAATCTTCCATGCTCATGGATTGGAAGAATCAATATCATCAAAATGTCCATTCTCCCAAAAGCAATTTATAGATTCAATGCAATACCAGTCAAGATACCGAAGACCTTCTTCTCATATCTAGAAAAAATGATGCTGAAATTTATATGGAGACACAGGAGACCTTGAATAGCTAAAGCAATCTTGTTCAACAAAAACAAAGCCGGAGGCATCACAATACCAGATTTCAGGACATACTACAGGGCAGTTGTAATCAAAACAGCATGGTACTGGTACAGAAACAGATGGATAGACCAATGGAACAGAATAGAAACACCAGAAATCAATCCAAACATCTACAGCCAACTCATATTTGATCAAGGGTCCAAAAACAATCCCTGGAGTAAGGACAGTCTATTCAATAAATGGTGCTGGGAAAATTGGATTTCCACATGCAGAATCATGAAACAAGACTCCTACCTTTCACCTTACACAAAAATCCACTCAACATGGATTAAAGACTTAAATCTACGACCTGACACCATCAAATTATTAGAATGCATTGGAAAAACCCTGCAAGATATAGGTACCGGCAAAGACTTCTTGGAAAACACCCCAGAAGCACAGGCAGTCAAAGCCAAAATCAACTATTGGGATTGCATCAAATTGAGAAGTTTCTGTACTGCAAAAGAAACAGTCAGGAAAGTGAAGAGACAACTGACAGATTGGGAAAATATATTTGCAAACTATGCAACTGATAAAGGGTTGATAACCAGAATCTACAAAGAAATCAAGAAACTTCACAAGATCAAAACAAACAACCCACTTAAGAGATGGGCCAAGGACCTCAATAGACATTTTTCAAAAGAGGAAATCCAAATGGCCAACAGGCACATGAAAAAATGTTCAAGATCACTAGCAATCAGGGAAATGCAAATCAAAACCACAATGAAGTTCCACCTCACCCCAGTTAGAATGGCTCACATTCAGAAATCTACCAACAACAGATGCTGGCAAGGATGTGGGGAAAAAGGGACACTAACCCACTGTTGGTGGGAATGCAAACTGGTTAAGCCACTATGGAAGTCAGTCTGGAGATTCCTCAGAAACCTGAATATAACCCTACCGTACAACCCAGCCATCCCACTCCTTGGAATTTACCCAAAGGAAATTAAATTGGCAAACAAAAAAGCAGTCTGCACATTAATGTTTATTGCAGCTCAATTCACAATGGCTAAGACCTGGAACCAACCCAAATGCCCATCAACAGTAGACTGGATAAAGAAATTATGGGACATGTACTCTATCGAATACTATACAGCAGTCAAAAACAACGAAACCCAGTCATTTGCAACAAGATGGAGGAATATGGAAAACATCATGCTGAGTGAATTAAGCCAGTCCCAAAGGGACAAATATCATATGTTCTCTCTTATCAGCGACAACTAACGGAGCACCAAAGGGGAAACTTGTTGAAGTGAAATGGACACTATGAGAAACAGTGACTTGATCAGCTCTTGTCCTGATGGTTGATGTACAATGTAATACTTTATCCATTTTAGTATTTTTTTTGTTCTAGTACCATTGGTTGAACTCTGTAATTAACACAGAATTATTCTTAGGTGTTTAAATTTTAACTGAAAAGTGATCCCTGTTAGGAATCTGGAAAACATTCTGTTGAGTGAAATAAGCCAATCCCAAAGGGACAAATACCACTTGTTCTCCTTGATAGGTGACAACTAACTGAGCACCAAAAAGGAAACCTGTTAAAGTGAAATGAACACTGTGAGAAACGGTGACTTGATCAGCCCTCACCCTGACTGTTGATGAATAACTTAATATGTTATCCCTCTTAGTATTTTTGTTTGTTTGTTCTACTTAATACTTTTGGTTGAATACTGTAATCAATACACAATTCTTCTTAAGTGCTGAAACTTAACTGAAAAGTGATTGCTGTTAAATATAAGAGTGGGAATAAGAGAGGGAAGAGATGTGCAATTCGGGACATGCTCAAGCTGACTTACCTCAAACGGTAGAGTTAGAAACATACCAGGAGATTCCAATTCAATCCCATCAAGGTGGCATGTACCAATGCCATCTCACTAGTCCTGGTGATCAATTTCTGTTCACAATTGATTGTAATGATAGGACTAAGAACAAAAGGGATCACATAAACAAGAATAGTGTCTGCTAATACTAGCTGATAGAATCAAAAAGGGAGAGAATGATCCAACATGGGAAGTGAGATACACAGCAGACCCATAGAATGGCAAATGTCCTAAACAGCACTCTGGCCTCGTAATCAGCCCTTAAGGCATGCGGATCTGGCTGAAAAGCCCATGAGAGTATTTCAGGCATGGAAAGCCAAGACACTCTGGGGGAAAATAAAAAACCTAAATGAAAGATCTCTGTGAGTGAGATCCCAGTGGAAAGAACAGGTCTTCAAAGAAGGAGGTACCTTTCTCTGAAGGGAGGAGAGAACTTCCACTTTGACCATGGCCTTGTCTAAATATGATCAGAGTCAGTGAACTCAGGGGGCTTCCATAGCCTTGGCAGCTATGACAAGAGCCTAGGGTGATTACTGATGCCATAAACAAGAGTGTCAATTTGTTAAGTCAACAACAGGAGTCACTGTGCACTTACTCCTCATGTAGAATCTCTGTCCTTAGTGTGCTGTACATTGTGATTTAATGCTATAACTAGTACTCAAACAGTATTTTTCACTTTATGTTTCTGTGTGGGAGCAAACTGTTGAAATCTTTACTTAATGTATGCTAAACTGATCTGTATATTAAGAGAATCGAAAATGAATCTTGATGTGAATGGAAGGGGAGAGGGAGTGGGAAAGGGGAGGGTTGCGGGTTGGAGGGACGTTATGGGGGGGAAGCCATTGTAATCCATAAGCTGTACTTTGGAAATTTATATTCATTAAATAAAAGTTAAAAAAAAAAACCACCAAAAGAACAAAAATACAAAAGATCAGCAAAACAAAGAGCTGGTTCTTTGAAAAAATAAACAAAATAGACACACCATTGGCCCAATTAATTTATTTCTTAATCTTGTTTTTATTTTTGTGTTCCATTTTTTCTCTTATGTGGTTTAATTGAGCATTTTATATGATTCCATTTTCTCACTTTCTTAGCATCTTTGTTTCTTCTTTTTTGTCTCTCTTATCTTGGAGGTTATCCTTAAATTAGCAATCCACATTTTCAGTGAATCCAAGTTCACTTTCAAGTAACACTAGCCTGCTTCATGATTATTGAAAGCACTCTAAATAACAAAGCAATCCTAATTCCTCCATCCTTGTATCATTCCTATAATTTATTTTACTTCTACATAGGCGTATATATACATATATATATATATATATATATACACACATATTCAAATACATTGTTGCTGTTACTGGTTTGAACACCTTTTTTGTCTGATAGATCAATTAAGAATGAGAAATATTTTGATTTTACCATCATTTGCTCCTCCAGCCACTTGCGTCTTTCATGCAGAACTGCATTTTGTCCTGTGAAATTTTCCTCCTCTCTGAGGAGCTTCTCTTAGCATTTCTTGCAAGGCAAGTCTGTTGGTAACGAATCCCTTGTATTTGATTTGCTTCAGAAAGTCTTCGTTTTTCCTTTGGTTTGGAATGATTATTTTTTCAGGGTACTAAACTCTAAGATAGGGTTTTTTTTTTTCTCTTGGTGCTTTAAATATTTTAATCCATTTTCTTCTTGTTTGCGTGGTGTTTTGATCCATTCCAGTTGCTTTGAAAAACTACAGAAGACTGAGCATCTTATAAACAATTGAAATTTATTTCTCAAATTTCTAGAAGCTGGGAAGGCCAGCATCAAAGCACTGTCAGATTCGATATTAGATGAAAGCCCCTTCATCTTCTTACTCTAGCCTCACTTGATGGAAGGGACAAGGGCTTTGTCTGGGGTCTCACACATTGAGCAGTAGGCTCATTAATGAGGAGTTTAGGTTCATTCATAAGGAGTTTGCCTCCATAACCTAATCATTTCCTAAAGGTCTCACCTCCTAATACCATCACCTTGTGGTTTAGGATTTCAAATTATGAATTTTGGGGGAACATAAACAGTTTATTGTACATGGTATTTGAATAGTTAGATGTAATTTTTATCTTTGCTCTTAATTTTTTTTCTTTGATTGTTTGCAGTTAGAATAAGATGTGTCTGCCTTTCTCTCTGT
Organism: Oryctolagus cuniculus; assembly: GCF_051225735.1. Classification (NCBI taxonomy): domain Eukaryota; kingdom Metazoa; phylum Chordata; class Mammalia; order Lagomorpha; family Leporidae; genus Oryctolagus; species Oryctolagus cuniculus. Next base: position 83,594,307 of record NC_142880.1, read on the forward strand.
CTCTCTCTCACTGTCTAACTCTGCCTATCAAAAAAGGCTGGCACTGCGGCTCACTAGGCTAATCCTCTACCTGTGGTGCTGGCACCTCAGGTTCTAGTCCTGGTCGGAGCACCAGATTCTGTCCCGGTTGCTCCTCTTCCAGTCCAGCTCTCTGCTGTGGCCCGGGAAGTCAGTAGAGGATGGCCCAAGTGCTTGGGCCCTGCACCCGCATGGGAGACCAGGAGGAAGCACCTGGCTCCTGGCTTCAGATCTGCGGCCACTTAGTGGGTGAACCAAAGGAAAAAGGAAGACCTTTCTCTCTGTCTCCCTCTCTCACTGTCTAATTCTGCCTGTCAAAAAAAAAAAAAAAAAAAAAAGGCGGGGGGAGGAATATGATGTGTCTGAGTGTAGTTTGATTTTGCTTTTATTTTCTCTGCTCTTCTTGGAGCCTTGTGGATTGGTGATTTGGAGTCTGACATTAGTTTGAGGTAAACTTTAAGTCATTATTGCTTCAAATAGTCTCTCTATCCCGTTTGATTTTTGTTTTGTTTTCCTTTTGATATTCTCATTACTTTTATGTTACACCTTTCATAGTTGACCCACAGTTCCTGGGCATTTTTTCTTTTGTTCTATCTTGTAGTCTTCTTTGAATTTCAGGGTTTTTTAAGCTTCTGTTAGCATATCTCCTAGTTCAGATTTTCTTTCCTCATCTGTGTCCAGTCTATTAATGAGAATTCTTTATATCTGTTACAATGTGTTTGATTTGTGGCATGTCATTTTGATTCTTTCTTAGAATTTCCATCACCATAGGTGCTTGTATGTCTACTTTTCCCTATTGGGAAAACCTTATGGTAATCACAGTTATTTGAAATTCCTGGTTTGAAAATTCCAACACCACTGCCATATCAGTGTTTTGTTCTAGTGCTTTCTCTTTCTCTTTAAGCTTTTTTTTTTTCCTAGTATACCTTGTAATTTTTGCTTACGGCCAGATGGAATGTACTGGGTAGAAGGAAGTCGAGTAAATAGGTTTTTAGTAGTGTGGTGGTGAGGTGTGGGTTGAGGGGAAGAATTTGAATTCTATACTCTTATCATAAAATCTTAGCCTTTTAGTAAACCCGCACTGCTGGGCTGTAAATTCAACCACGGCTTCTTAGTTTCCCCGCCCTTCGTTGGGCTGAAGCTGGGCCCAGAAATGCTCTGATAAAACCCCAATAGGTTAGCCTCTGGTTAAACGTCTTCTCTCAAGGCAGGCTTTGAGGGACATTATGTTCTGGTATCTTTCAAATTGTTACTTTATCCTCACCTTGTTGGAAGCATGATGGGAAATTTTCTCTTTTCTTCATTGTGGGAATCTGGTTGGCAGGACTTCTAGAGGGTAAACTCCTGAAAACCTGGGGTGGGGAAGGAGGATTTGATAGCCAGGCCCTCTGGAGTTTTTAACTCTGAGACTTGTCAGAATGAACCTCCAGCAATTTTAAATTACAGTTGCTCATATGTTCTTGCATTTTTTCTTGTGTGTTTTCCATTAGAGACCTTAGCAAACATACTAATAATTATACTTGGTTTAAATTCCTAATCTTATGATTCCTACATCCCTGCCATACCTGGTAATTTTTTCCTACTCTGGTGCTGGTCTGTGCGGAATTTCTGTTTGTCAGTTTCTGCTTCAGTATGTTGTGATTCTCTGTGTTTGTGTAATTTTTTGGAGAAGTAGTTTGCTCCGTGATGCCACTTCCTTCAATAATTTAAGCATAATAAAGTTTTCAGTTAATTTATCTTTTTATTTATTGTTAGGGTAGAGTGACAACCTTGAAGCTCCTTATGGCTGTACTTGAGTACAGTTTTTTTGTTTGTTTGTTTGTTTTTTGACAGACAGAGTGGACAGTGAGAGAGAGAGAGACAGGAAGTTCTTCCTTTTTGCTATTGGTTCACCCTCCAATGGCCGCTGCAGCCAGCGCGCTACGGCCGGCACACTGCGCGGATCCAAAGGCAGGAGCCAGGTGCTTCTCCTGGTCTCCCATGGGTGCAGGGCCCAAGCACTTGGGCCATCCTCCACTGCACTCCCTGGCCATAGCAGAGAGCTGGCCTGGAAGAGGGGCAACCGGGACAGAATCCGGCGCCCCGACCGGGACTAGAACCCGGTGTGCCGGCACCGCAAGATGGAGGATTAGCCTAGTGAGCCTCGGCACCGGCCCTTGAGTACAGTTTTTAAACTGGAGTTCTCATAGTGTTCTTTTCAGGTTAGGTTTATTCTTATATGTCTAATATTTTTAAATTGCTATTTTAAAATTGGATCTTTTCTATCATATATTCTAACTAGCATTGGTTTATTAATAAAAAGTATATATTCTGTATATTAACTTCAACCCATCACCTTACTATATTATTTTCAATAGTTTTTCAGAGGGTTCTTTTGCTTTTCCAGGTAAATAGTCATATAGCATCACCTCATTGTACAACCAGAATAGAGTGGAAATTATGGCCCCTGGGATTGTGCAACGTAAGGGCTTTATGTCTATGTCTCCTGTTAGAGATATCTTGAGTTCTTTCCATTTATTTAATGTTTATTTCCTTGTTTGTTTGGTTGAGAGGAATGAAGGGAAGGAGGAAGGGAGAAAGAGCAAATGTGCTCATATAAGCAGAAGTACTCGGATCCTCTGTTTAACTCCTCAAACACCCACAATGGGTAGGCTAAAGTATGATCTACTTCTCCCATCTAGTTGGCAGGGACCCAATTTCTTGAGCCATCACTTCTCTTTCCCAGGGTCACATTAGCAGTAACCTGGCCCCAGAACTAGGTATCAAACTCGGGTATTCTGATGTGAGACTTTGATATTCTAACTGATGGCCTAACCAGTAGACCAATAGTGAATCCTGATAAGTTTTTTTCTTTTTTTTTTAACTTTTATTTAATGAATATAAATTTCCAAAGTACAGCTTATGGATTACAATGGCTTCCCCCTCATAACGTCCCTCCCACCCGGAACCCTCCACTTTTCCTGCTCCCTCTCCCCTTCCATTCACATCAAGATTCATTTTCAATTCTCTTTATATACAGAAGATCAGTTTAGCATATATTAAGTAAAGATTTCAACAGTTTGCACCCATATAGAAACACAAAGTGAAAAATACTGTTTGAGTAAAGGTTATAGCATTAATTCACATTGGAGAACACATTAAGGACAGAGATTCTACATGAGGAGTAAGTGCACAGTGACTCCTGTTGTTGACTTAACAAATTGACACTCTTGTTTATGGCATCAGTAATCACCCTAGGCTCTTGTCATGAGTTGCCAAAGCTATGGAAGTCTTTTGAGTTCGCCGACTCTGATCATATTTAGACAAGGTCGTAGTCAGTGTGGAAGTTCTCTCCTCCCTTCAGAGAAAGGTACCTCCTTCTTTGATGACCTGTTCTTTCCACTGGGATTTCACTCTCGGAGATTTTTCATTTAGGTCTTTTTTTTTTTTTTTGGCCAGAGTATCTTGGCTTTCCATGCCTGAAATACTCTCATGGGTTTTCAGCCAGATCTGAGTTCTTTAAGGGCTGATTCTGAGGCCAGAGTGCTGTTTAGGACATTTGCCATTCTATGAGTCTGCTATGTATCTCGCTTCCCATGTTGGATCATTCTCTCCCTTTTTGATTCTATCAGCTAGTATTAGCAGACACTAGTCTTGTTTATGTGATCCCTTTGGCTCTTAGTACTATCATTATGATCAATTGTGAACAGAAATTGATCACTTGGACTAGTGAGATGGCATTGGTACATGCTACATGCCACCTTGATGGGACTGAATTGAATCCCCTGGTATGTTTCTAACTCTACCATTTGGGGCAAGTCAGCTTGAGCATGTCCCAAATTGCACATCTCTTCCCTCTCTTATTCCCACTCTTATATTTGACAGCGATCACTTGTCAGTTAAGTTTCAACACTTAAGAATAACTGTGTATTGATTACAGTATTCAACCAAAAGTATTAAGTAGAACAAACAAACAAAAAATATAAGAGGGATAACGTATTAAGCTGTTCATCAACAGTCAGGGTGAGGGCTGATCAAGTCACCGTTTCTCACAGTGTTCATTTCACTTTAACAGGTTTCCTTTTTGGTGCTCGGTTATTGGTCACTGATCAGGGAGAACATATGATATTTGTCCCTTTGGGACTGGCTTATTTCACTCAACATAATGTTTTCCAAATTCCTAACAGGGATCACTTTTTGGTTAAAATTTAAACACCTATGAATAATTGTTTGTTAATTACAGAGTTCAACCAATGGTACTAGAACAAAAAAAATACTAAAATGGATAAAGTATTACATTGTACATCAACCGTCAGGACAAGAGCTGATCAAGTCACTGTTTCTCATAGTGTCCATTTCACTTCAACAAGTTTCCCCTTTGGTGCTCCGTTAGTTGTCGCTGATAAGAGAGAACATATGATATTTGTCCCTTTGGGACTGGCTTAATTCACTCAGCATGATGTTTTCCATATTCCTCCATCTTGTTGCAAATGACTGGGTTTCGTTGTTTTTGACTGCTGTATAGTATTCGATAGAGTACATGTCCCATAATTTCTTTATCCAGTCTACTGTTGATGGGCATTTGGGTTGGTTCCAGGTTTTAGCCATTGTGAATTGAGCTGCAATAAACATTAATGTGCAGACTGCTTTTTTGTTTGCCAATTTAATTTCCTTTGGGTAAATTCCAAGGAGTGGGATGGCTGGGTTGTACGGTAGGGTTATATTCAGGTTTCTGAGGAATCTCCAGACTGACTTCCATAGTGGCTTAACCAGTTTGCATTCCCACCAACAGTGGGTTAGTGTCCCTTTTTCCCCACATCCTTGCCAGCATCTGTTGTTGGTAGATTTCTGAATGTGAGCCATTCTAACTGGGGTGAGGTGGAACTTCATTGTGGTTTTGATTTGCATTTCCCTGATTGCTAGTGATCTTGAACATTTTTTCATGTGCCTGTTGGCCATTTGGATTTCCTCTTTTGAAAAATGTCTATTGAGGTCCTTGGCCCATCTCTTAAGTGGGTTGTTTGTTTTGATCTTGTGAAGTTTCTTGATTTCTTTGTAGATTCTGGTTATCAACCCTTTATCAGTTGCATAGTTTGCAAATATATTTTCCCAATCTGTCAGTTGTCTCTTCACTTTCCTGACTGTTTCTTTTGCAGTACAGAAACTTCTCAATTTGATGCAATCCCAATAGTTGATTTTGGCTTTGACTGCCTGTGCTTCTGGGGTGTTTTCCAAGAAGTCTTTGCCGGTACCTATATCTTGCAGGGTTTTTCCAATGCTCTCTAATAATTTGATGGTGTCAGGTCGTAGATTTAAGTCTTTAATCCATGTTGAGTGGATTTTTGTGTAAGGTGAAAGGTAGGAGTCTTGTTTCATGATTCTGCACGTGGAAATCCAATTTTCCCAGCACCATTTATTGAATAGACTGTCCTTACTCCAGGGATTGTTTTTGGACCCTTGATCAAATATGAGTTGGCTGTAGATGTTTGGATTGATTTCTGGTGTTTCTATTCTGTTCCATTGGTCTATCCATCTGTTTCTGTACCAGTACCATGCTGTTTTGATTACAACTGCCCTGTAGTATGTCCTGAAATCTGGTATTGTGATGCCTCCGGCTTTGTTTTTGTTGAACAAGATTGCTTTAGCTATTCAAGGTCTCCTGTGTCTCCATATAAATTTCAGCATCATTTTTTCTAGATATGAGAAGAAGGTCTTCGGTATCTTGACTGGTATTGCATTGAATCTATAAATTGCTTTTGGGAGAATGGACATTTTGATGATATTGATTCTTCCAATCCATGAGCATGGAAGATTTTTCCATTTCTTGGTATCTTCTTCTATTTCTTGCTTTAAGGTTTTGTAATTTTCATCGTAGAGATCTTTAACGTCCTTGGTTAAGTTTATTCCAAGGTATTTGATTGTTTTTGTAGCTATTGTGAATGGGATTGATCTTAGAAGTTCTTCCTCAGCCATGGCATTGCCTGTGTATACAAAGTCTATTGATTTTTGTGCATTGATTTTATATCCTGCTACTTTGCCAAACTCTTCTATGAGTTCTAGTAGTCTCTTAGTAGAGATCTTTGGGTCCCCTAAGTAAAGAATCATATCATCTGCAAAAGAGATAGTTTGAGTTCTTCCTTCCCAATTTGTATCCCTTTAATTTCTTTTTCTTGCCTAATAGCTCTGGCTAAAGCTTCCAGAACTATATTGAATAGCAGTGGTGAGAGTGGGCATCCCTGTCTGGTACCAGATCTCAGTGGAAATGCTTCCAACTTTTGCCCATTCAATAGGATGTTGGCCGTGGGTTTTTCATAGATTGCTTTGATTGTATTGAGGAATGTTCTTTCCATACCCAGTTTGCTTAGAGTTTTCTTCATGAAAGGGTGTTGAATTTTATCAAATGCTTTCTCTGCATCTATTGAGATAATCATACGGTTTTTCTTCTGCAGTCTGTTAATGTGGTGTATCACATTGATTGTTTTGCACACATTGAACCATCCCTGTATACCAGGGATAAATCCCACTTGGTCTGGGTGGATGATCTTTCTGATGTGTTGTTGCATTCAATTGGCCAGAATTTTATTGAGGATTTTTGCGTCTAGTTCATCAAGGATATTGGTCTGTAATTCTCTTTCAATGCTGCATCTTTTCCGGCTTAGGAATTAAGGTGATGCTGGCTATATAGAAAGAATTTGGGAGGATTCCCTCTTCTTCTATTGTTCTGAATAGTTCGCGAAGAATTGAAGTTAGTTTTTCTTTGAATGTCTGGTAGAATTCAGCAGTGAATCCATCTGGTCCTGGGCTTTTCTTTGTTGGGAGGGCCTTTATTACTGTTTCAATTTCTGCCTCAGTTATGGGTCTGTTTAGGTTTTCGATGTCTTCCTGGTTCAATTTAAGTAGGTTGCATGTGTCCAGAAATCTATCCATTTCTGATAGATTTCCCTGTTTGCTGGCATACAAGTCCTTGTAGTAATTTCTGATGATTCTTTTTATTTCTGTGGTGTCTGTTGTTATGTTTCCTTTTTCATCTCTGATTTTATTGATTTGGGTCTTTTCTCTTCTTTTTTTAGTTAGTTGGGCCAATGGGGTGTCAATTTTGTTTATTTTCAAAAAACCAGCTCCTCGTTTGGCTGATTTTTTGTAATGTTTTTTTTGGATTCAATCCTGTTGATTTCTTCTCTGATTTTAATTATTTCTCTTCTCCTACTAGATTTGGGTCTGGTTTGCTGCAGTTTTTCTAGATCCTTGAGATGAATTGAAAGCTCATCTATTTGGTGCCTTTCCAATTTCTTGATGTAGGCCCCTATTGATAGAAACTTTCCTCTTAACACTGCTTTTGCTGCATCCCATAAGTTTTGGTATGTTGTGCTGTTATCCTCATTTACTTCCAGAAAATTTTTGATTTCTCTCTTAATTTCTTCTAGGACCCATTGTTCCTTCAGGAGCATGTTGTTCAGTCTTCATGTGTTTGCATATGCTCTAGGGATTCCTGAGTTTCTAATTTCCAACTTCATTCCTTTATGGTCTGAGAAGCTGCATCATATGATTCTAATTCTTTTGAATTTGCTGAGGCTTGCTGTATCCCTAGTATGTGGTCAATCCTAGAGAAGGTTCCATGTACTGCTGAGAAGAATCTAAATGCTTTCTGTGTAGGATGAAAAGTTCTGTATATATCTGTTAGATCCATTTGGGCTGTAGTGTCCTTTATATCTACTGTCTCCTTGTTGATCTTCTGTCCTGTTGATCTGTCTATTTCTGAGAGTGGCATATTGAATTCCCCCAGTACTATTGTATTGAGGTCTAAGTCTCCCTTTAAGTCCCTTAACAAATCTTTTTTTTTTTTTTTGACAGGCAGAGTGGACAGTGAGAGAGAGAGACAGAGAGAGAGAGAAATGTCTTCCTTTGCCGTTGGTTCACCCTCCAATGGCCGCCGTGGCCGGCGCATCGCGGTGATCCAAAGGCAGGAGCCAGGTGCTTCTCCTGGTCTCCCATGCGGGTGCAGGGCCCAAACTCGGACCATCCTCCACTGCACTCCCTGGCCGCAGCAGAGAGCTGGCCTGGAAGGCGGGCAACTGGTACAGAATTCGGTGCCCCGACCGGGACTAGAACCCAGTGTGCTCGCGCCACTAGGCGGAGGATTAGCCTATTGAGTTGCGGCGCTTGCCCTTAACAAATCTTTTAAATAATCCGGTGCCCTGTAATTAGGTGCATATACATTGATAATCATTATATCTTCCTGTTGAATTGATCCCTTAATCATTATATAGTATCCCTCTTTGTCTCTCCTAACAGTTTTTGTGGTAAAGTTTATGTTGTCCGATATTAAGATGGCTACGCCCGCTCTTTTTTCATTTCTGTTTGCATGGTATATCTTTTTCCTGCCTTTCACTTTCAGGCTGTATGCATCTTTGTTGGAAAGATGTGTTTCTTGTAAGCAGGAAATAGATGGGTTTTGTTCCTTGACCCAATCAGCCAATCGGTGTCTTTTAACTGTACAGTTCAGTCCATTAACGTTCAGTGTGACTATTGATAAGTAGTAAATCTGCCCTGCCATTTGCCAAAGATAAGTTCTAATATATGCTTTGAATTCCCTGTGATCTTTTGCTGAGAGGTTTCCTTCATTTACCTTCTTTCCTATTGATGACCGTGTTTCTGTGTTTCTGAGTGTAGCACATCTTTAAGTATCTTTTGCAGGGCCGGACGAGTGGCCACAAAGTCTTTCAATTTCTGTTTGCTATGAAAGGTCTTTATTTCACCTTCATTCATAAATGAGAGCTTGGCAGGATATAATATTCTGGGCTGGCAATTTTTCTCTCTTAGCACCTGTGCTATGTCTCGCCATTCCCTCCTAGCTTGTAGGGTTTCTGATGAGAAGTCAGCTGTGAGTCTGATTGGAGATCCTCTGAGAGTAATCTGACGTTTCTCTCTTGCACATTTTAGGATCTTTTCTTTATGTTTCACTGTGGTAAGTTTAATTACCACGTGTTGTGGTGAGGATCTCTTTTGGTCATGTTTATTGGGGGTTCTATGAGCTTCCTGTACTAGGATATCTCTGTCCTTCTCCAAACCTGGGAAATTTTCTGCTAATATCTCACTAAAAAGGCCTTCTAATCCTTTCTCCCTCTCCATGCCTTCAGGAACTCCTAGAACTCGAATGTTGGGTTTTTTAATAGTATCCTGTAGATTTCCAACAATATGTTTTAGATTTCTAATTTCCTCTTATTTTCTTTGGTTTGACTGTATCCTTTCCTGTTCTCTGTCTTCTAAGTCCGATATTCTCTCTTCTGCTTCACCCATTCTGTTTGTAAGGCTCTCTATTGTGTTTTTCATTTGATCTATTGAATTCTTCACTTCATTATGATTTCTCGTCACTATCACAGTTTCCTGTTGTATTAGTTGTTTCATTTTGATTCCTCCTTAATATTTCATTTTCACGAGCGAGATTTTCTATCTTGTCCATTAAGGATTTCTGTAGTTCAAGAATTTGTTTTTGGGAACTTCTTAATGTTCTTATCAATTTTTTGAGATCTGCTTCTTGCATTTCTTCTATGTCATCATCTTCATAATCTTGAATTGGGGTGTCTATTTCATTTGGAGTCATCATAGTGTCTTCCTTGTTCTTGTTACCTCGGTTTCTGCCTTTGTTGTTTGGCATATTGGAGATATTCTTTGGTTTCTTTGGTGTGGTGGTTTTTCTTGTTATACTATGACTCTAGATTAAGTGGACTGTCTGCTTTTGATGGATCCTTAGAGGTTGTGATGTGTGTGGCCAGAGAGCTCTGTTTGGTTCTTCAGGGTTAAGGGTGTGCCAAAGGTGACTCACCCCGATTGTTCTCTCGCTCACTTGCTCATTCTCTCTCTCTCTCTCTCTCTCTTTTTTTTTTTTTTTTGACTCAGTTGGGAAGTAATTCTGCACAGCTGAGTGGAATTGAGGGTCGTTGATGTATGAAATCTGGCCCCTGTGGGTATTCGTCTGCTTACTCCTGGGACCACACAAAGAGTTTATGCAGCCCTCAGTGTGTTCTCAAATTTCTCCTCAGTCTCTCACCAGGTTGCCAAGGTTACCGAGTTTGTGTACTTGGTGAGTTCTCTCGCCCCCCCCCCCCCTCAGATTTTCACAGTCTCAGTTTGTTAGCTCCACACTTTAACTAGGTGTTAACCTCCTGTTATTTCTCCCCACCAGAGTCAGGTTCTTCTGCTTGGCTAATGGCGAGCACTGCTTTACATACGTAAAATGGCACCTGCTCTTTGTCTTGCTCAGCTTTGTAAGGTGAGTGGAGAGAGAGGCTAATATCCATGCCAGTTCCCCTATTTATTCATTTTTTTTCTCTCCTCCGGTCAGCCTGGTGAACTTTCCCCAGTGGGGCTTCAGGCCTCGTTCCCTGTAGGCTCTTTATGCCTTTCCCCACCAGTGTCTCGGGTTACCGAGGTTTTTGTCTCACCTCCCCTCCCAGCGCTGGCATGAAGACTCTGCGGCTCAGCTCCCGAGGCTTGGCTTCCACTCAGTGGGTGACCTTGCTCTCCCTGTAGGTCCTCCGTGTCACATCCACTAGATCCGGAAGAGTTTTCTCTGCAATTTTTTCCTGAGCCTTTCCCTGAGGCTACAGTAACTCCACTTTTATTAAACTATCTTTTCCCGGACTATTGGCGCGCGCTCTCACTATTCCACCATCTTGGCTCGATAAGCTTTTTTTTTAATGCAGTTGATATCTGAGGCCACAGATGTAACTGTGGTTATAAGGAAGAACAAATGTGAATATAGAGAAAGCAAGAGGACATGCATTAAATTTAGAGGATGAGAGGATAAATGAAACAGAAACACAGCCAGAGAAGAGTCCAGCTAAAGATAAAATTGCCAGGAAAACTGAAATTATTAGCTATCAAAATGTAAGCTATATGTCTTAACCAGTGCTTCCAGTGGCCTGTAGGAATAAAAAATCAGGATATTGCTTTTTGGATTTGGAAGTGTAATGTGCGTTGGCTCTGTAGAATTGCTGTAGAAGTTATAATCAATGTACAAAATAAAAAGTAACATTTGCTGCAACATTGCATTCAGAGGCAATCAGAAGGTCTGTTGAGCTCAAAGCCCAAGATGGTGTAAGATGAAGTCTTTTCCTTCATATTCTGAACTGTTGAGCCATTTCTTGTTTTCCTAATGTTTCACAAAATTGAAACTATTACTCTGTAACGATACCTCACATCAATTCTATACTAGCAACAACAAAGTAGTTCTCAGTTGAGCAAAATTCCCGCAGAAATGTTTCTGTACAATGTGTATTTCAGTGGGATCCTTTGAAGAAATGATTAGTTTACCAAGTTGGAAAGTATGGATGAAGGTGGCAGAATAGTTGTACCATAAGTGAGATCTTGGATATATTGGAGATGCATGACAAAATAAAATTTTAAGAAAAGAATTTACGAAATAGGTTAGTTTTCTTTGAGAATGTTTTAGTTACTTCTGTTCCATTTTTCTTTTTATCTAATATTTATTTACCTGGGGGAGTTTATAGAGTTTATTTATTTATTTTTTTTGACAGGCAGAGTGGACAGTGAGAGAGAGACACAGAGAGAAAGGTCTTCCTTTGCCGTTGGTTCACCCTCCAATGGCCGCCGTGGCCGGCGCGCTGCGGCCAGCGCACCGCGTTGATCCGATGGCAGGAGCCAGGAGCCAGGTGCTTTTCCTGGTCTCCCATGGGGTGCAGGGCCCAAGCACTTGGGCCATCCTCCACTGCACTCCCTGGCCACAGCAGAGAGCTGACCTGGAAGAGGGGCAACCGGGACAGAATCCGGCGCCCCGACCGGGACTAGAACCCGGTGTGCCGGCGCCGCTAGGCAGAGGATTAGCCCAGTGAGCCGCAGCGCCGGCCTATAGAGTTTAATTTTGAGAATTAATGTAACCTTAGGGCATTATACTTGGAAATAATTATTTTACCTAGCTATGGGACCATTGATAGACTAGAAATTGATTTTCATGAGGATTTTTAAAAACTGTTGAAGAAAGGGAATGGGGAGGAAGAGAGAGGCTAGGAGAAAGTGGAAAGACAGAGAGAGGCTGTGAAAGGAAAGAAGTGTGGGGCATATTGTAGGGATTTATGCAGTCTATTAAAGTACTCCAAAAAAGTTCATGGAAAATGGAATCACAAGTTTATTTTGGTGAAGAAAATTTTGAAATTCATGTTTGATAGAAATCTTCAAAAGGGTCACGAAACTGCATTTAAGGAAAAGATTGCATGTGTTTAAAAATGTTTTTTCACACAAGCATACTTTTCATTTCTGTGAAGTTATTCAAGTACCCTCACAGTAGTCTGTCCCAGGGGTTTTGCCTTGAACTGTAGGAAGGCAAGTGCTGCCCGAGCAGCCCTCTTTTTATGAACATCTTTACAAATTACTCCACAAAGTCAATTTCTCATCTGTATTGTTAGTTCCTTGCAGCTGTTATAAGAGATTACTACCAATGTGGGGTCATAAATAACAGGAATTGGTTGTTTCACAGTTCTCAAGGCTAGAATTCCAATATCACAGTGCCCATTGCTCTGTGCTCTCTTAGGAGATGCTGGAGAGAAATTGAATTCTTGCCTCTTCTAGCTTCTGGTGGCTACTGGCGGTTTTGGGGGTTCCGTAGCTTACTGCATCTTCAGTTTCTGGCTCTGCCTTCCTCAATGGCCTTCTTTGCTGTTTTACTCTCTCTGGAATTTCCCTCTGCTTTTCTCTTATAAGAGAGATGCTTATGTTTGAATTTAGGAACTATTCAGATAAGATAGGTTAGTTAAGATCCTTGACTTACATTGCAAAGATTGTTTTGTTTTTTTTTTTCCTTTAAGGTGACATTTACGGATTTCAGAAATTAGGGCCTCAGACCTTCGAGTGGCTTTTATCCAGTCCACTCTAATGGCCTGTAGAATGGTGGTAATAAAAATACCTACCTCTTGGGCTTGTTGTAATGATGAAGGAGCAAAAGTATTGAGCATAATTCTGACCTATTGCAAATATCAGTAAGACTTAGTTGTTCTTTGTCACTGAACTGTAAGTTCTTCGGGAGCAGTTCCTGTGTCCCTATTAGGAAACCAAAGTAACCCCACTGGCTAGCACAGTGTTCTCAACAATAAATGTTTCTCAAAACAGCTGTGGTAAAATGAATATTTTCTCCGGATTTGTTTGCTCAAAATATGGCTTTGGGGAGTCTGCAGGATGCAGCAGCACTGAGAGATCTGGTGTTTGCAGCTCTAGGACCCCTGTGAGGCGGTGCCTTTGGGTGGAATATGAGTGCTGTCAAGCAGATATTGCTACATGACTGATGGTGATGAGAAGGTCATTTCCAAGTGGCCTAGAGCAGATCAAAGCAAATTCCACTGGAGAGCTGATTGATTGCGAGCTCCTATGAGATAGGACAGGGCGTTCTCCAAACTACCTAAGTGAGAGAGGTTTTGCTGGGACCTGGAAGTCATGTATAGGTCTAACCAACAAAATAGTCACGTTGAGTCTCTGAAGTATCTGGGCCCTAACTTGTGTCCTAGTTCTTTGGTTTCTTTGATTCTACACATTTCTGTGACTAGTATCCTTTCCCTCTGATCCAATGATTTCTGCTTTTGTCCTCTTTTAGTAGTTTGTATATTCTCATACCATTCTAAACTAGAGCAATAAATCTTCACAGTAAATATTTGAATTAGTTTAATCTATCAAATATAGGTAAAATTGATGCCTTACTTATAAGTATATCTGTAAAAATGAAATCTGGATTTAGAAATCTCTGAGGATGAATATATAAGGTATTGTTCAAACCAGTACACTTCAAAGAGTGAAAGGATGCTCTCTTGCTAAGGACTGTGGCTTGGTCTCAGGTCAGGTTGAAGGAACACCCCCTGTAAAATTCCCAAGTTGCTCCTTCTTGAATACCTGGGTTTGTTTTTTCCTAACTTGGGATACACCTGGCCCTGTGAGGGGGGCAAGAAACTGTAATCAAATGACCCAGTAATTTAGGTAGCAACACCCAGCTGAAGATTAGGATGACAGCATCAACTTGACAACTTACGTGTGGCTTCCAGATGGCATAGCAACAACATTTTCCTGGCAAGCAGTCCATTAGTGGTTTAGAGAAATATATAAAGGTTGCTGTGTCCTAACAGGTGAACAGAAAGTAGAAATGGGAAATGCAGATGAATGACAATCAGCCACAAAAACATGCAGGTTTCTCTATTAAGGGCTTCAGAAGCAGTGTCAAAGGCAGAACCATGTTGTCAAAAATTAAACCAAACCGTTAGGAAGGGCAGATCTCAATGGATTCAATTGAAAACGTGGTTGAACCAACATGGAGATTGAACCAACATGACTGATACTTGTAGTAAAGCATAAGTCATAAAAATTGCTCTATTCTTTCTGTTCCAAGCCAGATGAGCTGTGGGGAGGTTATTATGTAAGGTATGTGGAAGCATCAAACAATTCTGAACACTACATTCCTCGTAACCATCAGCCTCTCTGCGTGCCTCTCAGTGCTGCTTTTGTTGGTGGGTGTTGCCATACGTGTGCACAGATGGTGCAGACATACATGTATGTCATAGTGCTGTTGGGCATGTGTATGGACAGTTCTGCTGTACATGTATGTGGATGACCTTTCTCTGCATGTTTCTCTTTCAGGGTCACTGTCTCACTGTTCTGACCACACAGGGCTCTGTCCCTATTGCTTTATTTACACCCCCCCATCTATCACATTTCATCGCCTCCCTATCATTTCTTCTCTGTATCTCTTACCTAAAACATGAAAGTTACTTTGCATTACATTTATTGGATACTATTGTAAGTTTCTTACTAATGAATAGAATCAGTAAGTAGAATTTTTGTTTCATTCTGTGTAACAAAGAGAACATAAAAAGCTAAACTGAATTACTTTCAACTTGGAAGGACTTTAGTTGATTTTTTCCCTCCATGTTCTTAGAGTTTAGAGATTCTTTATTGGAGGGAGAAAAGTTCTTTCTTGATTTAAGTTGTCTATAGAACTAGACGTGCTTCATAATTGTTGTCCCTTTAAGCCAATTTCCATCTGTATATGGTGAGGAAGGACAGCTGCTAACACTTTCATTTTCCTGGCAAAATAATTGGAGAAAGAGAAAGTAAGCAATCTGTTCCAGATCAAACAAAGTCATTAAAACTGACACTAGAGTTCAGTGCTTTGAATTGGATCCTTCTGGTGACTTTTAAAAATGTTGAGACAGAGGAAGTAAAGAGATTTGCTTAACAAATGCAAAACATCATCCTTTCTTTTTCAGGGATAACTATTCCTGGATTGGGTTTTAATCACTTCCACTTAAGCATTTGCCCTTCTAACTCATATGCATTAATACTATGTAGTTCATGGTCAAAATAGAAATATACTGAAAAGAATCCAAGAGATGAACAGAAGGTAATACAGTAACAAGGCAGCAATTTATCTGCACATGTTCCCATGTTGTTTTACCTTTTCTCTTCTGTCTCTGCTATCACAGGTCCAATCATTCCACTATCCTTTGGGTCTCATCCCTTCCCATGGTTTGAGGAATTTAGCAGTACTCATTCACCCCTCTCTATCCTGTATCTTCAGTGTCTTTTTCTGTATTAAAAGTTCACATATCGGGCCCGGCACAGTGGCTCACTTGGCTAATCCTCCGCCTGCAGTGCCGGCATCACGTATGGGCACTGGGTTCTAGTCCCAGTTGCTCCTCTTCCAGTCCAGCTCTCTGCTGTGGCCCGGGAGGGCAGTGGAGGATGGCCCAGGTGCTTGGGCCCTGCACCCACATGGGAGACCAGGAGGAGGCACCTGGCTCCTGTCTTTGGATCGGTGCAGCGCCAGCCATAGTGACCATTTTGGGGGTGAACCAATGGAAGGAAGACCTTTCTCTCTCTCTCTCTCTCTCACTGTCTGTAACTTTACCTGTCAAATAAATAAAATAAAAAAAAGTTCATATATCTCCTTCTGAAGAAAATCATATTTCTTTTTTTAAGGTTTATTTGGAAATCAGAGGTACAGAAAAAGTAGGGAAGATAGGGAGAATGAGAGTGAGAGGGAGAGAGAGTGGGAGGGAGAGAGAGTGGGAGGGAGGGAGAGAGAGTGAGAGAGAGAGAGAATGGGAGGGAGAGAGAGTGAGAGAGATTGATTTTTCATCCTCTGGTGCACTCCCCAAGTAGCCACAATGGCCAGGGCTGAGCCAGGCAAAAGCCAAGAACTCTGTCCAGGTCTCCCACATGGGTGGCAGGGGCCCAAATACCTGGGCCATCTTCCGCTGCTTTTCCCAGGCAGTTAGAAGGGAGATGGATCAGAAGTGAAGCAACCACATGGGATGCTGGCCGAGCAGGCAGCAGCTTTGCCTGCTACACCACAACAGCCGCCCCAGAAAATCATATTGTATCCATCTGGTGTACTGTTGTGCTACTCCTTAACAACATGAAGTCCTCAGAGTCTAATTCTTTATTCTGTAGGTTTAGGGGAGCCATCCACATTGTTGTGTGTAGCAGTATTTTTTTTTTTCATTTTCATTATTGAATTGTATTCAGCTGTATGAAAACTCCATAACTTATTTGTACATAGTTCATGAATATGTAGATTGACTCCAATTTTTAGTTACTGCAGGCAAAGCTGCTGTAATTGGATTTGGAATGTTTGGAGAGCCAAAAGTTCAATCTTGACCTCTAACTCAGTTGATTCCATACTTGGAATCTATCCAGATGGGTCATAAAAGGTAAAGCATGCAAGTTTTGAGACATGTGGAAAAATATCTTCATGATTTGAAGAAGGTAACAAGGTTTTAAAGTGGGATATATAATACACTAATTATAGAATAAAATATTGTTTACAGTTCATTTAAATTAAATATTTTTGTTCATCAAAAGTCACCAGTGAGATAGTGAAAGGTGAACGAACAACCAAATGGGGAAAGAAATTTGCAGTGATTTATCTGAAAAAGAATCCAGATCCAGGTCATGTGAAGAACTGCTGCAAGACTTTCAAAAAGACTCTTTTACACGATGTGCACATTGGTACAACTTTGCTGGAGACGTCTTACTAATAATGTCTACTACAGCCAGTAGCCATGCCTAGATTTATACCCAACAGGATTGAGTGCACTAAAAGACTTGTCTCAGTACCATTTGATGTAGTTGAGCATTCAAAGCTGTCTTCTTGGCCTTTTTGACCCTATATTCTTTTGGATTTCTTCTTGCATTTTTTGCAGTTACATCACTAGGGGAAACCACCATTAGTATTTCAGTATATATCTATTGGTGTGCTGGAAAAGATGTAACTATAACCTCTTTGGAAGAAAAGAACCCTCATTTGTTAATTCATTCCTTGGCTGACTTCCATAGTGTACAATTTCCACTGTGGATTATTTAGAGCTCCCAAGTTGATATCAAATGACTTGTGATATTCCTGAAACTTTGATTTCATTGAACATTTGTTTTATTTATTTGAAAGGCAAAGAATGGAGGGAGGGTATGGGGAAAGAAATCATCCATCCACTGATTCACTTCCCAGATACCTGCAACAGCCAGGCCAAAGCCAGGAACAGGGAACTAGGAACTCAATCTTGGTCTCCCGTGTCAGTGGAAGGGACTGAATTACTAGATCACCTGCTACCTCCCAGGGTGTGCTGTAGCAGGAACCTGGAATTGGAGTAGAGCCATAACGTTAATCCAGGTACTCCAACACGGGATGCGGGAATGCCACGCTGAATCTTAACCATTATGCCAAATCCCCACTCTTGCTGAAAATTTTAAAATTGACTCTTTTGGATACTTATGAGTTGGCTCTTATACACCATCCTAGATACATACAGTCAAAGGTAACAATATCCTAATTAGGAGAGTCTCCGAATTTGCTTGTTCTTGAAAGTGTTCTGGGCTGTACTAGTTCCTGTGGTTGAGGTAGCATTCCCAGCTGCTTTCTGTACACTTTTGTGAAGCATTGCACTTTATTGCAAAATCTTGTTGGAATGTCTCAAAAACTAGCAGGTATTATACAAAATGATCAATGTAGTTTTTGAAATACAGCTAGTGAGATGACCACAGATACTATAGAAAGAGCTTCTCTGATTATTAGTGTGGTTCTAGCAAAAGTACTCCTATGGTAGCTGGTATGGGATGATGTCCAATTATAGTGCCCCAGTTATGACCCTCTGCAGCCTGGAACTCAATACAGAAGTCTGGCACATACGGATAGGAAGGAATACAAAGCATGTGAAGGAATTTTCATTTTGCAAAAATTGATCTATACTAACAGAAAAGTGAGCAAGAGGAGAAAAACAAGAATTAAAGAATTCTTAATTCAAATTTAACATTATGAGGGACCAATTCAATGCTAAGCCAGCTATGTGAGTAGATTTTAAAAGTATATTATAGGGGTCGGTACTGTGTCGCAGTAGATTAATCCTCTGCCTGTGGTGCCAGCATCCCATATGGGCTCCGATTCTAGTCCTGGCTGCTCCTCTTCCAATCCAGCTCTCTGCTATGGCCTGGGAAAGCAGTAGAAGATGGCCCAAGTCCTTGGGCCCCTGAACCCACATGGGAGACTGGGAAAGAAGCACCTTGCTCCTGGCTTCGGATTGGTTCAGCTCTGGCCATTGTGGCCATTTGGGGAGTGAACAAATGGATGGGAGATCTTTCTCACTGTCTCTCCCTCTCACTGACTGTAACTCTACCTCTGAAATAAATAAATAAAATCTTTAAAAAAAGTATATTATAGCATAGAGTATCCACCAGTAATATAATATATATTGCTTTATTAACGTTTATAGAACTGTCCCAAAAGACATCCTGTCTCACTGAAAAATTAACAGGAGTTGAGAGTAATTATTATCACTGACTTTTTTTTGCTTTGCTGTGTTGAACGAGGCTTTGTGTTTCTGCTTTTAAACACTATAAATTTACTCATAATAAATTGCCGATATTTGACCATTTTTGATATTCAAAACTTAAGTTTATATTTTCATATAGGTGGATCTAATAATTCTTTTGTATTATTTTCCAGTCCTATGTAAATAATTTAGGGAGAGATATGTTCTTCTTCATCTATTAGGAATTCTCTTGCTGGTTGTACTACTGCTGGTAAAATTATACTCGACATTTCCTGGGGATGATTACCTAGAGTCCGTATTGACCAAGTCTTGATGATAAAGTTCTTTTGTCATTCATATAAACATGTGTCCTGGAAGGGATGGTTGAGCTTGGAGACTTGTACAGAGTAGTTATTCCTCTCACATGAGATGTCATCTCATGTGACCCAGGTACAGAGAGAAAAAGAGGATGAGGTCCTATGTCTACCCAAGCGTTCCATGTTACTATAATGTTCCATTGTGTAGATGCAATGTAGATTATTTATTTATTTATTTTTTGACAGGCAAAGTTGGACAGTGAGAAAGAGAGACAGAGAGAAAGGTCTTCCTTTTCCGTTGGTTCACCCCCCAAGTGGCTGTCACGGCCGGCGCGTTGCGGCTGGTGCGCTGCACCAATCTGAAGCCAGGAGCCAGGTGCCTCCTCTTGGTCTCCCATGCGGGTGCAGGGCACAAGGACCTGGGCCATCCTCCATTGCACTCCCGGGCCACAGCAGAGAGCTGGACTGGAAGAGGAGCCACCGGGACAGAATCCGGTGCCCCAACTGGGACTAGAACCCGGGGTGCAGGCGCTGCAGGCGGAGGATTAGCCTAGTGAGCCACACAACAGCCACAATACCAGCCGCAATATAGATTATTTAAACAATCTCATTTTTATGGCTACTTATTTTCTATCTGTTTTTACCATTATAAACAAATAATATTCTTAGATACAGATATTTACATGATTGTCTTGGGATTTTTCTCAGGATTAATTTCTGGATATAAGATGTTTGATTGATGCGCTTCATAATAGTGGTAAAAACATATATTTTCACCAACAGTATCACTGGTATTCTCACCAATATTTTTCTTTCTCCCTGCCTTTTGAAGTAATTGCTTTAAAATTTACCAACCATAATGAAGTCAAAAGTTTGATGACTTCCCTTATTAGAAAATTTTACTTGATTTTCACAATGGTTAATTTTAGGTTATCAATTTGACTAGACTGTGGTGACCAGTTTTTTGGTCAGACACAAGCTGTTGCTGTTAAGGTATTGTTTGGATGTGACTAGCAGATATAATTAGCTGACTGTGGGTAGATTATCCTCTATCCTGTGGGCAGGCCTCATGTACTTAAAGACCTTGGATTCAATGACTGATGTTTCTTAAAGAAGAAAGAATTCTGTCTTCCGACTGAAAATTGAAACTCAGCCTGTGTTCCAGTCTTGGAACTCAACATTGTGACATTGAGTTTGACCTGAACTCCAGACTGTTGGCTTGGCCTATTTTGGACTTGCCAGGCTGAGAGAAGCATGGGCCTATTTTTTAAAATCAGTTTCTCTCTCTCTCTCTCTCTCTCTTTTTTTTTTTTTTTTTACTTCATCAAATGGTTTATTTATGACATCACAGAGGTGAAAGAGATCACAAATCTTCATGACATTGCAATGTTTGGTTTATGACTTCAAAATGGTACAAAATATTACAAATGATTTTGACATAACTTTTAGGGAATCACAATGGTAAGTTTATGGCATTACAGTGCTAAATTATATCAAACCAGATTATTACACCACAACGGTTTAACAGCACAATAATTCATTTACGATATCACAGTAGACTAACCACAAACATTTATGATATCACAAAAATCAGTTTAGGACATATCAATTGATGGGAACTTACATAAAAATATGAATTACATAATATTCTATGACATCACAATGATTTCACTATGGCATGTCAATGTTTGATGTCACAAAAATAATCACATCACACAATAATATCACAATGTTCTGTCTCTCTCTTATATATAAATTGTAGGTTCTTTTTCTCTGGGAAACTTCAATGCCATTTCTAATATATGTGTGGAAACTTAATTCCATTTATTTTCTTTGTATTCTTCCATCTCTGGAAGAGAAGTACAGTGATTAACCATCCCTCCTTTGGCCTTGCACCCCCCTTTTAAGTTCTGTTTCTGCCTTCACTTTTCTGGGTGAATAACGTGTTCCCTTCCTTATAGATTATGTTTTCTTGTTCTTTCCATTACATCTGTAACTCTCCTTTGAACACTGTTTAAAGTTCTCCATGTTTTTTGGTTGTTAAGCTGGCAAAATGGAAAATCATAAAACCAAATTACTACATCAGAGTTTTCATCTCAGGATAATTTATTTGAGGGGAAATTGCATTTAATAACCTGGATATGTGTACGATGTATGTTCCATGGTAGTTCTGGGGTTAACCATTGCTTCATTTTTTTTTTTTTGTTTTAAGATTTTATTTATCTGAAAGGCAGAGAGAATTTTAGACTTCTATTTGCTGGTTCGCTCCAAAATGGTTACAACAGCCAGGTCTAGGCCAGGCTGAAGCCAGGAGCCAGGAGCTTCCTCTGGGTCTTCTATGTTGGTGGAAGGGGCCCAAGCACTTGGGCCATCTTCTTTCTTTCCAAGTGCCTTAGCACAAAGCTGAATCAGAAGTGGAGCAGCTTTTTTGTTGCATTGATGTTCCATGTAGTTGATTCTAGTTTGGCTGTAAAAAATTAATCTTGGACTTAAGTTAGCATGTACTTTTTTAAAAACTAATTCCATAATTAAACACTGGCAATAAAACTGAAACTCAATGGCAAAAAATATTTTTAGCAATCACTTTCATAGGAGGTCAAGGAATACCCAGCTGATGCTTAAAAAATCCTTTGAGATTTATGGCCTGAGAACCCTTGTGATGGGTAACCCAAATTATTTTGGAGAAAACATTGTGATTAATGAGATGAAAATGATTCATATGGATGAATACTGGGAATCATTGCTGAGACATCCTCTCTTGAAAAGTGGCTAACATGGGTCACTGTCAATGCTCGCTTGTTTGCCTTTTCAGAAAAATGATGTGTTCTCTTCAAGAACAGAGGCTTGGAACATGAAGCAAGTGGCTTATTCTATTCTGGATCCTTAACATGTCGGTGATTGAATGCATAACTAGTCATGCAATCATGTCTCCTCGACCTCCTCTATTGTCATTTTCCTCATTAGATATTTATAGTGAAGCTCTAGTGAGCACAGTACTGTTACAGATGCTGCAGATGCAAAACCAAAACCAATCAAAAACCCAAATGTAAATCATGGTCTCTTGTCACAAGTAGCACGCAACTGTAGTTGGAACAGATTTACAAAGACAACTGCAGTATTAGGATGAACTGAGTCAATTAAGTGATATCAGCAATACATATTATAAGGTTTCAAGTGCTGAGAGGGACCATTGAAGGCTCCAGTAAAAGAAGGCTTAATGTAGATGATGGCGTTAGAAAGGTGGAAAAGATGCTGAGAGGACTAAGAGCAGCCAAAGCTGAAAAAGGGCCTCAGTAGATTGAAATGTACAGGGTATTTTTGTGGATTTCTAACAGGGTAAGAATGTCAGTCTAGTGGCTGTATCCTTATCCCTTCCAGGGAATTCTTTTGCATAGGATAATAAGACCTGGCACAATAGAAGAGACAGACACCCTGGAAAGCATTGCTGTGAGGAGACTTGGGCAAGAACTGAACTTGGGGAAAAATAACCATACTGCATCTGATTCCCTAATAGTATGTGTGTGTGTGTGTGTGTGTTTGTGTGTATTCCATCTTATTTCAATATTTATACCTCTTTAGCTTTACTTCTGTTAAGAAAATCTAAAATCGCTGCAAGTTCTCTGCTACTCTGGACAGCACAGAATGTCTATGCAGGAGCTGTTAGCTTGTCACTTTCTGCCTTTCTCCAGTCAACACAGGAATGCCTTCCAGGACTGGCTCAGTCACAGGGACAACAGTTGCATCTTTTTTGTTTGTTCTCCAGGAGCTATGTTGCTTGAGTCTATGCTTAAGCTTTTTCTATGTTTTTCTTTCATTAGAAATCAAGGGGGAATCTTTTCAGAGTAGAAAGTTATTGCAGGGTGTAAAGGATTGGTTTGTTTACCACATTCATTTTAGCTGAAGAATGGAACAAATAAATTAGTCATTACTCATTGAAAAATGACTTGGAAGTGGACCTTGAATAATCTCAATAATTTCAATATCATCTTTAAGTTATGCACATTAAAATTCTTACTGACACTTTCAAGATGCTCAAATAGCTGAAAATCTATCTGAGTGTGGATGCACTTAGAGTACGTGCTTGCTTTACCAATGTTTGTATTTACTTAGCTTTTGGTGACTTAGGGTGACAGTAGTAACAGTTTTTCTTCAGTTGCTTGCTGGATACTGTTGAAGACTGTTAACTTGAACAACAACACACATCTTTTAAAAAAAACACAACTGCTTTCTATTATTGATATATAAGCCTATGTGATTGCGTTGGCTTTCTTTTTTTAGATTAAGGGACTTAAACAACTTGGTACTTGCCATCTCTTGGCATTGCAATGGCTCTGCAAGTACAGAGAAATCCAGGTGTTTATGGTGGAAGAAATATAATTCTCCCATTAGCAATTTTAATTTGCTCTAAGGGGCAAACATTTGAACATACCACACAGCTTTTGTAATTCATGCCGTTCTTCTGAATCCATCCCCAACAGCCATTCCCCCACCAAGGAATAGTATTTGAATTTTATTTCTGTCCTAGATAATTTCATGACAAAACACAACCAGATAACACAATACTGAGCCCTGTCTCCATCCATCCTTTCATGCTTATTTTAGTTCCTACATTCCTAAAGGAAAAAGTTCAGTTCCAAATTTGAAGCGTGTTACCCGGTTTTGTGCTTTCGAAGACTGATTGGCAAAAGAGTCCTGGGTTCAGTTTCTCTTTGTTCCTAACATCTTTGTTCTTGCCCTGTTTATAGTGTTTCTAGCAGGAGTACAATCCAGATACAAAAGATTAATCCAATAGATAAAAAAAACTGTTGGTCAAGACACGACTCTGGGGAATAGCGTTGTGATATAGCAGTAAAGCTGTTGCCTATGATGCTGGCACCTCCAATCCAGCTCCCTGCTCTTGGCCTGTACAAAGCAGCAAAGGATGGCCCAAGAGTTTGGATCCCTTATGCTCATGTGGGGGACCTGGAGGAAGCTCCTGACACCTGGCTTTTGTATAGCTCACTCCTGGACATTGAGGTCATCTGGGAAGTGACCCAGCAAGTGGAAGATTCCCCCCACCCCGACTTTCAAATTTACAAATCAGTCTTAAATAAAAAGATGTGACCTATGAATTAAAATTAAATATCAAGAAAAATCTCTCTGGTATTGTGGATGTCCCTTGCTGTCTCTGGATCAGTGTTATAATAATGGGATCCTCTGTTTCCCTAGAAAAGGGACTTAATTAAATTCTGCCAATGTTACAAATGCTTTTGTACCTTAGTGACACCTATTTCTAATATGTTGGCCTTATTCATTTCTATCCTAGGAATTTCCTTTTCTTATAGATAGAATAAGAAATTTTGTTAAAATAGTCACACGTCCTTTCTCTTACCTCTATAAGAAAATTACAGCAAAGGGAATTAGTTTTTTACTCTCTTCATGAAGGGGTCAAGTGTTGGTGTATCTGAGTCTGTGCTCCTTGTCTTAAGAATTGGTTAAAAACTTTTCCATTTTACTTCCCACATCAGAAGTTGTCAAGCATTTGAGGATAATGCTGCACCTGGGATTTTGGGGGATTTGAAGGGCATTTGAGAATGAGAAGGAAGGCAATGAGGCTGATACTTAGTGTCCTGGAAGAAGAGGAGGAGGAGCAGACAGGGAGAGGTAGCTGCTCCATACTGGAAGAAGGCAGGTGTGGACTTCCCTAAGTGGCAGAGAAGTAGGTGCTGTGTGCTAAATGGTTGTAGGCTCCAAGGCAGCCATTGAAGACAGTGGTGGGTCTGCAGCTGAGCATGTTTTCAGGAGAGAACAGTAAGGAGTGTCTGTGGTGGACATCCAGGAAGAAAGAACCAGACAGAGAATAAGCATTGGCAGTGGCATCCTTGCAGAAGGTGGCAATGGTGGCCATGGTAACCAGATTCATGACCTCTCAAAGGTGTCCACATGCTAGTCCCAGGAACTTACTGACATGCTGCCTTCCACGGCAAAAGGACTTCCCAGACGTATCTCAGTTAAGGATCTCAGAAGTGGGAGATTGTCTTGGATTGTCTGGGTGGGCCCAATGCAGTCACAGGGATCCTTGTAAGAGGGAGACCCAGGAGTGGGAGAAGATGTGAAGACAGAAGCAAAGGCTGCTAGATTTGAAGATAAACAGGGCCTTGAGTTGAGGCATGTGAAGGGTCTCTAGAGACTGCAGAAATTAAGGCAGTGGGTCCTTTCTCATGCCTCCAGAGGGAAGCAGACCAGCCAGTGCTTTGCTTTTAGCCCATTTATCCATCCCAGACTCCAGATGTCCATAAGCGTAAGTAACTATACTTCGTTGCATATTTGAGTGTCTTGCAGTTAGAAATTAATACACTGGTCACAGTGAGCAGATGGGTGGACTCATCCCTTGTTTTTCAGGTTCCCCAGAGGTTTCTCTGATTTTGTCATTGCCATTGGGAAAAATGCAGCCTACACTTGCCACCCCATCCCCTCAAAAAATAAGTAGTGATCAAAAGTTTCATCACTCTAATGACTAGAATTTAGAATCTGATCTAATTTTGTTAATATCTGCTGGACACTATCATTCTCATCAGTTTCATTTCTCAAAGTATCCTGAGCTCTCTTCCCAATGACCGTTCTAGACTTCCTTAGGAAAAGTGACAAACTTGGAAAAGGGCTGTGAGCTCACTTCATGAGCTCTTGAGCAAAGCAACAAGAAACAGCTCCTCCCTGCAACTGCCCATAGTTCTTTCCTATCTACAACTCCCTGTCACTCCTCTTTTCATCTTCCTATTCTCCTCTCTATAACTCCTTATATCTCCTCCTTCCAGATCCTCTCTATAACTCTCTGTAGCTTACAACTCTTCCCTGTAACTCCTTGTCACTCCTTCCTACATCTCCCACACCTCCTCCTCCCCCACAGCCCCCTGCAACTCCGTCCTCTGCATGGGAGTGCTGCTCTTTCTCAGTGTGACAGCATTTTAGCCAGAGCACCGCACATCTAGTAGAGGGTACAGGGCAGCCGAATTCATTTGCAAGCAGATCAGACACTGGATGCAAGCAATGCAGTAAGGATTAAAGATTGGCCTCTACTTTTCTGCAGTCACCTCTCAGTTCACGCAAAACCAGTCCTAAAGGAGCCTGTAGCTCCCTCTCACTCCTAGGCTGTTTCTGGGACTTTGTCCTGCCACTATCATTGTGATAACACTGAGAAGATTATCATTGATGGCCCTACCCTTAGATTTTTCAAGCTGGCATCCACAGAAGGTATCGTGACTCATGTGCATCAAGGTATGCGGGATTTTTTGGATTCATTATAACTCAAAATAAGTATCATGATAGACCTAAAAAGAGAATGCTTATAATTTGTCCATCTGAGAAGTTTAACCCATATGTACTGAAAGGAAATGTTGGGACTTCTTACAGTCTTGAGGTACCTAATAGGCAAAGTCACAGTCTTAGAAGCAAAAATTCTTTGCAGTACATTACCTCAGTATTTGGACATGGAAAACTATGAAAGGTGCCTAAGAGGGCTTCTTCCAACTGCCATGGAAGGGAGGAGAATGTCTTTTCAAAGTCTCATCTGGAGGCTGGTAAGTGTCTTCACAGGAGTTAAATAAAAATAGTCCTCATGCCAGGGAGAGTGAGTGACTCTTTCCCTCTTTGAAGAGTACGCAGTTGTGTTGTGCAGGGAGGGAAGGCATAGAGGCACAATGAAGTAGAGAGTCCCAGGGACTCCTCTGACAACACAGGCACTGCTGTCTGTCAAGAGCCATTTGAACTGGGTACCTTCAGTTCAGAGGAAGCCTATGTCCAGCAAACAAGTGCTAAGGTGCATCCTGTGTCTGAAAAACATAGCCAAGAAAGAAGGTTCTAGAAGACAGTGCATTAGCTAGAATTTAGATCATGCACAGGAAGACAAATGTGATAGTGAGATGTAGGCAATTACGCATAGCGGATGTAGTACCGTGCAAATTCAGATCCCAGGAACAAAATCCAAAAAACTACAATTCAGTGAGAATATTTTCATTAATTCCGATATTATGGGTAGTGGTTCTCCATTTCTGAAATGTTTGGAATGTAGTCATGTTTTTGAAATTAAAAAATGGATTGAGGGTGGGCGCTTGGAGCAGTGGTTTAAACTGTTTGGGAAGTCACATCCCACCTCAGGGTGCTTAGGTTAGAGTCGCTGCTGGGTTTCTGATTGCAGCTTCCTGTTAATGTGCACCCTGGGAAGCAGCTGGTGATGCCTCAAGTACTGGGGTCCCTGCCACCTGTGTAAGAGACCCACGCTGAGTTCTGGGCTCCTGGCTTTGACCTGACCCAGCCCAGGGCTGTTGTAGGCATCTGGAGAATAACCAGCAGCAGATATCTGTGTCTGTGTGTCTCTGTTTCTCTGCTTTTCAAATAAAAGCAATTGGGAAAACTGTCTTCCTGAAGACAACTCCTCATTCCTCCCTCTGCCTACCTCCTTCCTTCAGTCACTAAAGTCTTTCCAGGTCGTCAGCAAGCTGCCGTGTCTGCTTTTACCTTGTCACATGGAGTCTCTTCAGGAGAGAGGCTTGTTTTAGCCTACACTGGTTGTGCAACATGAGACCACAGAATCCTCTGTGTGGACATTATCAGATGCTTATCGCAGAGTTTTGCCAAAGCTGTCTAGGCAGTTGCAAATAACCAAGCTGTGCCTCCCACTCTCAAATATCTGGTGGAATAATGGGATGTATGAGAGCAACACAGATGAACAGTAATGAAGACAAGTCTCTGTGGCTCGTCACCTAGAAGGGTGCACAGCAACAGCAGTTGGGAAATATTAACTCATTTTAAGAGCTGCAGCATTTTGCAAATAAATGATGTTGGATCATACCTGCTCTCCAGAGAGGGCACTGTAACAAGGGAGGTGAACTTCAGGAGACAGGACAGAAGGGCGTGCAGCTGCCTCTGTGTCCCTTGCCTTCGGGATCCTCTATCCATCTGCTCATTCCCTGTGATGTCAGAGGTGGACAGGGCTCAGTGTCTTAAAGGAATTCATAGAGACATTGTAGGCTGCTGGCTTGTAGAGTGCTAGGCCTTCAACCGAGCAGATGAAGACTTGGTAATGCCATTGTGACCCTTCACCAAATCTGTTTCTTTGGATTTAATGACCGAAAAAATAAAATGGCGCTCGGGATTTTGTCCCTTGTCCCTACAGATCTGGTGTCATGAGCCATTCCCAACCCAAAGGGATGGCTGTCATGAAAGAGTAAGTTTCCTGGTTCCCCTTAAGCACATTTGGTCCTTAACACCCTTATTCATGATGAGGAGGGTTTTTTTTTTTTTTTTTGACGAAACAAACAACATGATTCAGTTGTGTTAGTGTGCTGACTTGTATTAAGCAACAGTTGTTTGTATTTTCTGTAGATGCAAGATTGAAAAATCTAAGGGTAGGGCCAGCAATGATAATCTTCTCAGTGTTATCACAGTGACAGTGTAAAACAAAGTCCCAGAACCAGCCGTGGAGTGAGAGGGAGCTCCAGGCTCCTTTAGGACTGGTTTTGCGTGAACTGAGAGGTGACTGCAGAAAAGTAGAGGCCAATCTTTAATCCTTACTGCATTGCTTGCATCCAGTGTCTGATCTGCTTGCAAATGAATTCGGCTGCCCTGTACCCTCTACTAGATGTGTGGTGCTCTGGCTAAAATACTGTCACACTGAGAAAGAGCAGCACTCCCATGCAGAGGACGGAGTTGCAGGGGGCTGTGGGGGAGGAGGAGGTGTGGGAGATGTAGGAAGGAGTGACAAGGAGTTACAGGGAAGAGTTGTAAGCTACAGGGAGTTATAGAGAGGATCTGGAAGGAGGAGATATAAGGAGTTACAGAGAGGAGAATAGGAAGATGAAAAGAGGAGTGACAGGGAGTTGTAGATAGGAAAGAACTATGGGCAGTTGCAGGGAGGAGCTGTTTCTTGTTGCTTTGCTCAAGAGCTCATGAAGTGAGCTCACAGCGCTTTTCCAAGTTTGTCACTTTTCCTAAGGAAGTCTAGAACGGTCATTGGGAAGAGAGCTCAGGATACTTTGAGAAATGAAATTGATGAGAATGATAGTGTCCAGCAGACACTAATTTTTCTTGCTTTTGTCATTGTGTTAGAGCATGAGTGTTCAATTTTGACTAAAATGTGCCCCCTTTCAACCTCTAGTTTATTTGTTCTTTGGTGAAGACAAATGAATTCTTTAGAAGTTATTATCATGCTGGTACAGTAAGAACTATAATGGATGAGTGATAATTTCGGAAGGTCAGAAATAGCTGGTAGGGTGGTGTTCGTAATTGAGGGCCATTGGTGGAAGTGCTGAAGAGAGATTTTTCTTAACCTTGTTGCTTGTATCAGCATCAATAAAAACTTTTTTTTTCTTTTTAAGAAGAAAAATTCATATTCACTTTTATATTAAAATATTTTTCCAGAACTCTTACTAAAATTTTTTCTGGTCATTTATGTGATCAATTTAAGATACCGCTGATAGCTGTCTTTATTCATAAGCAAACCAGTTCTACTTTGCCTGGGGAACACTACAAAGCCTATGTAGGGAAAGCAAAGAACTGGGAAGGAGGTGATGAGAGTCCTTGCTCTCAATCTTCTGCTTTGCACCCCTGAGGTGTTCATAACACCTGTACATCCTGCCATTTCAGCTGTCCTTGTTTATCAATAGGCACTGCACAGCTTCGCAGAGGCAGTCATCGCACTGGACTTTGCTCTGGTGCAGGCAGCAAGCCAACTCTGGGTCTCCAGGGTGCATCGAGTCAGTCATTGGAAGAACAGAGTTTGGAGTTCCGGAATTTCCTCATCAAAATGGGCAAAGCCTTCCGAAGTCCTGGTGGCATGTGTCAGTGGAATATTTATAACCTACTCCGGAGTTCTAGCAAGAGTACAGTTAAACAGGGATGACTATGATTTTCAATGATAGGATGAGTCAGTTATCTGGAGGATATATTTTGGGAAAGAATACCAAAAATAGTTAAGAAATTGTCTTTAAAAACAACTGGGATGGCAATACAGGAAGGGGAATTATAGTAGGCCAGAAATAACGAGGAAGCATGAATATAGACAGGTAAATGAATGTTTGAGCTGGTCTTTGCTTAGGGTCACCCGTCATGCAGGGCCACACTTGAATCAGTCAGACTTACCCCCAGGAGGATAAAGGCCATGTCTGAGCACGGTAGGGTGAGTCATAGGTTCTTGAATAAAGATAGCTCACTTCCCATAAATGCACTAGGAAGACGTCCACCTGCAGAGAGAGGCAGATGGTGAAGGTACTGCTTGTTTGTGCCTTGGCTCTGGGTGAAGTGGGCAAAGCACACATCTCCTAAAA
Source organism: Oryctolagus cuniculus (assembly GCF_051225735.1). Taxonomy (NCBI): domain Eukaryota; kingdom Metazoa; phylum Chordata; class Mammalia; order Lagomorpha; family Leporidae; genus Oryctolagus; species Oryctolagus cuniculus. The sequence goes on from NC_142880.1 coordinate 83,624,718, forward strand.
GCTCCTAATTTCAATCTTACAGACCTGTGAGTCTGGGGATGGAAATCACATTCTCTGTGGGGCCTGAAAAAGCAAACTTAAGTAGAAAATTGAAAGTACTCCAGGATCGGTTGTGCCTCAGAGCACTTGGCAGAAGGAAACACACATCTCTCCGGAGGGAAGCATTTTAAACCAAGACTTCAAAAAATTCCTACCAGTACATTTCTGAAGACTATGAATGCACAATTTTCAAAAAGTCACTGAACATTTCAAAAACAAACCACCATAAGCAAGAAGTAGGAGAAACAGCACACAATAGAATCAGTCTTGCATAGAACAGAGATTTTGTAATATTTGGATACCAAATGTCATGATACAGTCTAAGGACACAAAAATAGACATTAGAAGTATACTGAAGGAAAATGTTTGTTGGAAATGAGTCAGATGTATTTGAAAAGGAAACAAAAATGAACTTTTGGAAGCAAGAATTATAGCTAGAATTAGAAATTTTTTTAAACAGCAGATTGGGTTTAGTTGCAGAAAGTAAACCAGTTGGTGAACTGGAGGGTGTCTTTGAAGAAATCGCTCAGAATGAAGCAGAAACACAGGATGGAAGATGTTACAGGGGAGTTCAGCACATGAAGGAATTCCAGTAATAAGGTCTAATTTGTTGGGTTGAGAACACAGATAGAACTAAGTTACTGGACAATTCAAAAATTAGGAACGAGAGTGGGAGAGAAACTATTCTGAGATTTTTGTGTTTTATGTGAAATTTGTAATATATTCCTTTAGCCATTAGCACATTAAATACATAAAGTAAAATTTCCAAGGTAACCACCAGTGAATGGAAGTGAAGTTAGTATCTTCCAACCTAGGACTGGAGAAAAAAAAATGGAATGGGGGAGGGGATAAGTCCCAATCAGCCCTACAGGTGCAAGGAAGAGGAGGAGAAAAAAATAAGTTAAAATAAAAAATGGAGGCAAAGAAACAGGACAAAATAAGGTGATAGAAAACAGTCCAGTTATATTGGTCATCATATAAATGTGAATATGGCAAATCTCCTAATTAAAGTACAAGTATTTTCAAGCTGGCTTCTTAGGGAATTTGTAGTCTAAGCTTGTGGGAAACAGTGTATTGTTTATAATGATGTGGAAAGACTGAAAGTAAAAGGATAAAAAAATAAAGTTTAAAGCAAACAAAAATCATGCATATATTTTAAGTAGAAAAAGTGAACATCAATGTGGAAAGCATTACTAGAAATAAATAAGTTTTCCATGTTAAAGTGTCAGTTTCTCAGGAATATAATGATAATTCCTAATTTAGTAGTGTTTAATAACATAGCTTCAAAATCTCTATTACCATGCTAGGGAAATTTAATTCACCACTCAAGCAAACAAAAATCAGCAAGGCTGTAGAAGATTCACAAAATATGTAATCAGCCATCTTTATATACTGACTTTTTTAACACTTCTCCAAACAATTGGAGAAAAAGAATAAAAATACTTTTCCTAGCTCATGGAATACTTAAAGAAAATGAATAGGTGCTAGGCCACGAAATAAGTTTGACCAGATTTCAAAGATAGTTTCTCATAGGATATGTTTTCTGACCTCACTTCAGCAGTTAGAAAAGACTTTTCTGTAATGATACAAAGGAGCCAAGCGTTTTATGTTATTGTCCCAGTTTCTTAACGCTAGTTCTGTTCAGAGGAGATGACACACTTAGGATTCTCTCTGAAGACAGTGTGAGTGTTACAGAACTTATTTATGGGACAGTGAGGGGGAAAATGATGCTAGAATCTTCCCTGAGATCAGGCATACTGTCAGTTTCTGGAGTTTCTGATACTCAGGGGATGTTTTGAAGTTTCTCAGACATTGTACTTTAAAAAACCAAGCATGCTAGTGTTCTGAGTTTTTTACACTGTTTGTTGTTGCTTATGTGTTTTTTGATGTCCTCCATTGTAGGGTCTCACAGGAATGAGGACAGTAGGATAAGAAAATCAAATAATATGTGAAACTTCCAAAAATATGCCCAGAAGAATTATCTTTGAATTTTTCTTATAAGATATAAATTTTTCTTTTGATCAGGCAGATAGACTTATTTTGGCCTTTATTTGATGGCCAGCTTGAAAAGGACTATATTGTTCAAATAGATTTTAGTGTGAGTTTTTAAGTGACATATTATTCAATTTTTATTTTTAAATTATACAGATAACACCTTACCTTTGTACAAGTAGTGATTGCTCTAATGATTTGATGTATAATTTTTTTAAAGATTTATTTATTTGAAAGAGAGAGTTACAGAAAGGTGGAGGCAGAGAGAGAGAAGGTCTTCCATTTGCTGGTTCACTCCCCAAGTGGTTGCAATCGCTGGAGCTGGGCTGATCTGAAGCCGGGAGTCAGGAGCTTCTTCTGGGTCTCCTATGCAGGTGCGGGGGCCCAAGCACTTGGGCCATCTTTCACTGCCTACTCAGGCCATAGCAGAGAGCTGGATTGGAAGTGGAGCAGCCAGGAGACGCTGGCACTGCAGGTGGTGGCTTTTCCCCCTATGCCACAGCACTATCCTGTAGAGTCTTTATAATGTCTCAGTATTTGAAGTTGTTATTTGACTTAAATATTATATACTATGAATTTAGTGGATATGCTTGTTAAACTTTTATGCTTCTAATTGTAAAAAAAAAACTCCATATTTAAATATACGGATGCTAAAAACCAAACTTAGATGACCTTTTATTTAATTAATCTTCTTCAGTAGCAAACAAAAATTGTGTTACTTTTTTAGCATAAATTTTCCCATTAATATGACATTTACATAATTTAATTGTAAAAATTTAAAACATAAAAGAATTATTATAGCAGAAGTCAGCTAACAGCAATAACATGAACACAAAATGACAGATCTAAAATAACTTGAAAAGAAGTACAAATGGAGAATGAGAGAAAGTATTTTTTTTAAAGACATTTAATTATTTGAGAGGCAGAGTTGCAAACAGAGAGAGAGAGAAAGTTCTTCTATCCACTGGTTCACTTCCCAAAAGGATACAATGACTGGGGCAGGGCTGATCTGAAGCCAGGAGCCAGGAGCTCCTTCTGGATCTCCCACATGGGTGCAGAGGCCCAAGCACGTGGGCCATTTTCCATTCCTTCCCAGGCCATTGGCAGGGAGCTGGATCAGAAGTAGAGCAGCTGGGACTCGAACCTAGGCCAACATGGGATGCTGGCACTGCAGGGGCAGGCTTAACTTACTATGCCATCATGCCGGCCCCATGTATTTCAAATATGAATTTACAAAAATATCAAAGTTCAATACAGTTCTCTATTGTTCTGTAGGTGGCATTCTAGTTTCCATGAGGCTTGTTAAGGAAGACGGGCAGTCTTTATGGTTGTATAAGAAATGGCCAAGTATAAAAGTGAGCTTTGTGAAAGCAGCAAGGTTCAGGGTTAGAGGGGCCATGGGTTGGAGCGATGAGGAAGTTATGCCATAGACAATGAGGCGTGTGGAGAAGAAAGAAGTCAAGTGAAGAAGAATGAGTTGAAGGGAACAGATGGGTGTGAAGTTTTCAGTGTGGTGCACGAATTTGCTTCCGGTCCATCCTCAAGGAGCATCCAGTAAAATCCATCACTTTCAAAGGCAAGCTAATTCCAAACATGTTTTACTTTATGTGTAAGGCCTATACATTTGATTTGAAAAGGAAATCATCATATTTGCAAGGGTGTTATGAGAATTTGTTTTGGCCATTACTCTTTTTTAAAAAATTAAATTGAGAGGAAGTGTTGTACACAGAGGGAGAGACAGAGAGGTCTTCCATTGTAGCTTCACTTCCCAAATGACTACAACAGCTGGAGTTGTGCTGATTCAAAGTCAGGAGGCAAGAGTTTCTTTTGGGTCTCCAAGGTGGGTGCAGGGGCCCAAGCACTTGGGCCATCCTCCACTGCTGTTTCAGGCCATAAGCAGAGAGCTGGATCGGAAGTAGAGCAGTTGGGACTTGTACTGGTGACCATATGGGATGCTGGCACTGCAGGAGGAGACTTAGCCTACTATGCCCTAGCACTGCTGCACTCTCTTTTCTTTTTTAAAGTGGAGCACTGAAGTTAATACTTTTCATTGATTGGATGGTGCTTGGAAAGCCAATGCGTTTATAGAGACTCTGTGCAAACAAAATGGCAGCATTTGGTGGCTGTTTCTCCCAGCATGCTTTGGAGATGTGGTAACTGGAGGGTGGATCGGCAGAGGGAGAAGCCTTGATGTATGAAATGTCACCCCGTTGTCAGCAAGCACTGAGGTTGTCCCCACGTCTTCAGTGTTTGTCTAAGAACTGACTCATCGTAGGAGGTAGGCTTCTGTCTGAGAACCAATGCGGAACAGAAATAGTCTCTTTTATTGTCGATCTGAAGAATTGTAGAGGCAAATGTGTTCCGCTGAGTCCATCAGCGCAGGACCTGGGTTACACTTTTGCTGCAGCGATTTCTAAACATTTCTGGGAAATTACTGAGAATTTGTTAGTATCCTACAATATAATCATTTTTGTAAATATTCCCTGCATATTTAAAAGTGATTTATATGGTCTTTTTCTAAGGTGCAAAGTTTGGCATATCTCCCTCCTCTCCCTCCTCCTTTTTTTTTTTTTTTTTTTTTTTTAATTAGCAAGGTGAGAGCTTTATTTACACAGTATTTTATACTTGTGGAAGCTCTACATGTACTAGTATCCCCACTGACTAGTGATAAAACAGTTTCCATGAAGTTCAGTCACTTGTTGTAGTGCACACAGGGAGTAACCAGCAAGGCCAGACTTTGAACCCAGGCCTCTGGGGCTACTCAGCTCCTGAACTCGAACCATCTTCTATCTTAAATGCTCTTCTCCAGCTTTCCTACCATCATGGTTTGTCTTGACTGACACTAGTTCTACACTTTGACTATTAGTTTCTTTTTTAGGTATGAATTTGATCTTTTAAGAGTTATTCGTGTTTGTATTACATTTCATGATATGCTGTTGTTACTACTTAAGCAGAATCTAACATTGTACTGATGGCATTCATTTTTTTTTTCCCTTTGCTAACCTATTTTTTGTCCTTGGTAGACTTTGGCATCTTTTTAAAATTTAAAACTTTGGCTGGCACCACGGCTCACTAGGCTAATCCTCCGCCTTGCGGCACTGGCACACCAGGTTCTAGTCCTGGTCAGGGTGCCGGATTGTGTCCTGGTTGCCCCTCTTCCAGGCCAGCTCTCTGCTGTGGCCCAGGAGTGCAGTGGAGGATGGCCCAAGTGCTTGGGCACTGCACCCCATGGGAGACCAGGAGAAGCACCTGGCTCCTGCCATCGGATCAGCGCGGTGCGCCGGCTGCAGCGCGCCGGCCGTGGCGGCCATTGGAGGGTGAACCAACGGCAAAGGAAGACCTTTCTCTCTGTCTCTCTCTCTCTCACTGTCCACTCTGCCTGTCAAAAAAAAAAAAAAAAAATTGAACTTTAATTAGGATCTGTATGATGGTGGTCTCAATTTTTTAAGTCATTAAATCCATAATGGTACTAAACGGACCCTCGCTTTTCTATCTGAAACCTGGTAACTGTGTTTCTTCTTTCATAGCAGGGATGCTTTCTTTCCTTATTTACCTGGGAGCTACCATGCCTCTGGCCTTCTCTCCCAGTCAAATTCTCCAGAAGGGATATCCTGGTCCCTCCCGTGTTGCCACTGTTTCGTTCAGTTTATTTTTCTCTTTCTTTAACAATTTTCACTCTTTTCTAGGAGAGTTTGTCAAACATGTCTTCTAATGCATTTGTTTTTGGTGTTATCTATTTAACTTTCCTGTGTCTTAGAAGATCCTTGTCTCTTGATTTTTCACCTGGAAATAATCTTGTCTAACTCAGTTTGTTTTGTATGGCCCATATCTACAAATACAATTGAGAATATGAATGAATTACTTTGTGCAAGCTTTCAGTAAATGTCACAGTGCATTGTACACATTTATCATGATTCTCCAAAAAGTTCACTTTTTTAAAAAGTACCAACATATTTTTAATTACTAATAATTTTTGTTCTTTGGCTTGTTCACATGTGGATGCTTCCATATTCGAGATGATTTGAAGTTTTTGAAGATGAGCTCTGTCCTCCCCGAGAGTCTTCCTTTAGCTCCTTGAGTTTCAGGGAAAGGGAAGACAGAGACTGGTATTTTTTTGATGATTTCGTTTTGTCCATTTCAATAGAGGCAGAGAAGTAGTACTTCCACGTTTAGAAACTTCATTACCGTAGCAGAGAATTAATCTATTCAACAAATATTGATCGAGGCCCAGCTGTGCCAGACACTGCTGGGCAGTGGAGAGAGGATGATGAATATGACAGGCCAGATTCTGCTCTTACACAGTTTACACATTCCTAGAAAAAAATCGTATGTCAAATAGTTACACGAAGATATACTCAATTACCAGCCATAGCTATAAATACTTAATGCATTTCTGGCAGAGTGGAGGGATTAATGAGAGACTTGTTGAGAGTACAGTGAATGGGGTGGCATGGGTGGGCTGTGCAGGGCCTAACAGGCCGTGTTAAAGATCCTGAGAAGAACCCAAAGCAAAGGAAAGCTGTTGACAAATATTAAATGGGTGAATGGTATACTTATTAAATTGGTGTTTTTAAGGGCCCATTCTAGCTTCCATTGTGGAGGACACATTTAGGCCAAAGAGATAGGGGAAGTGGTTTAGGGCGCTTTTGGAGCCCTGAGACAAGAGAGGTCTGACTATAGCTTGAGCCTGGCTCATTATAATGGAAATATAGCCAAGGGAACGCATTTAAGATTTACATGAGACAGTGTTAGGAGAAGGAATGGATGGCTGAAGTCATAGTAGCAGTGACAAAGAAAAAATTCTGTTTCCTTATTTCTCCCAGTAGCCTGGAGTTATCCGGTATCTCCCTTCTCTATTTGGTCCGTTGCCGGCCTTTGGAGCAGTACAGGTACTGAGCACGTAGTCTCCCCCAGCTGAGAAACTGACTAAGCTGGGTCCCTGTGTTTCTGGTGTCTTTGCTCTTACTGAAGTTAATGGTAGATTCCACAAGTCTCTGTTACCACCCTACCTCCATCTCCTGCTCCCAGCAATCAAGGAGTAACAAGTTGGAAGTGCAGATTCTACAGCCAAACTGCGTTTGAGTTTCAGTGCTGCCATTCCGTGTCAGAGGATCTTGGAGAACGTTGATGATTAGTGTTGTCTTAGTTTTCATTTCTGTAAGATAAGGATAATTCTAGTATCTCCACTGAGGTATTGTGAGGTTTGTAGGTTATTATTTATGGGACATAGTTCCCATCTCTTTCTCTCTCTGTCTCTCTCCCTTTCTCTGTCACTCTGTTCTTCTCATAAATAAAATAACAACAACAAAAATTGGGCGAGTTTTGTGATGCCGTGGGTTAAGCTATATGCTGGAATCCCATCTCTGAGGGCCAGTTCAAGTCCCTGCTGCTTTGCTTCCCATTTGGCTCTCTGCTAATATGCCTGGGAAAGCAGTGGAGGATGGCCTGAGTGCTTGGGGCCCTGTAATCCACTTGGGAAACAAGGACTCAGTTCCTGGCTCCTGGCCTCTGCCTGGCCCACCCCACTGTGGCCTGTGGGGAGTGAACCAGAGGATAGAAGATTCTTCTGTCTCTCCCTCTCTCTTCCTCACTCTGCCTCTTGAATAAATAATGACACAGTGCCCAGCATGTTGTGAGTGTTACTGCGTTCATTATTATTGTGATTTTGCAGTGACTGGGAACTGGTAGGGATCTTGTACATCCATTTTCTTCATAGTCAATTCTGTTCTTACAGTGAATCTTTTCTCTAGAATAGTTCGGCCCATGCCCTAGATTATAGCATTTTTTTCTGGTTCATAAGTTGTGACCAGTGAATTTCCTCTATTAAAAAAGGGACTTTGATGACTTCGTTGGGAAAGTGGGCTATGGTCACTACTTTAAACAGACATTCTCTTATCTCTTAATAAGTACCAGTTTGACATTAATTTGTTAGAGAGTAGGGAACAGATGTAGAATATCTGAGAAACTGGCTTGTGGGTATCAGCAGGAGGTGGAGATGTGATATAATGAGCAGTTAGAGAAGGAAAATGTACCAGTGAATGCTCAACTAGGGAGATTTCTGTGTGAATCAGGCTTCTGTGAATGGGGGTGGCTTGAATAGTCAAAAATCCACAGGGCAGGATGTCAGGAGGAACGCGCCCTGGAACCCACTCCGATGCTGAGGTCTGCAGGCAGTGTTCTTCCACAGGGAGGTGTCAACCGACACACTCACTCAGATTGTCGAAAATAATCTTACGGAAAGCCAGCTGATTATGGACTTTAATCACATCCACAGATGGCCTTCGCTAACACCTAGGTGAGTGTTCCATTGAGTAAACAGGGCCTGCTCCTCAGCCCAGCCGAGCTGACTGCCATGGGAAACAACACTTTAAGTCACTTGGAAACTTGTTTTGCTTGTTGGTATTGGAAGGGATACAGGCTCCAGAAACAAAATCTTTGAAAACCCAGTTTAGACTTACTTATTTTAGTTGAAAGTCAGAGTTACGCGGAGAGAGGAGAGGCAGAGAGAGAGAGAGAGAGAGAGAGAGAGAGAGAGGTCATCCATCTGCTGGTTTACTCCCCAGTTAGCTGCAACAGCTGGAGCTGTGTGGATCCAAAGCCAGGAGCTAGGAGCTTCTTCCGGGTCTCCCACATGGGTGCAGGGGCCCAAGGACCTGGGCCATCTTCTGCAGATCTTTAGCAAGTTAAAACCAGCTGGGGGTGAACCTCAACAGCATAAAGATTCCAGGGAAATCAGCAAGTTATTGATGCCCATCAGAATAGTCTATTGTGCAAAAAAGAGGAGTTCCAAGAATCAAGAAAAAGTTAAAAAGAAGGCTGTAAAATAAGAGTCAGGAAATCAGTTGAAGGAAATAGTGAGAGAGAGAGAAATCCCAAGAAAATAGTTAAACCATAAAAGCTAAACATATGGGGAGCAAATTATACAACAAATGATGCAATGTCTAGAAAAAGGATTTTGAGAGAGGACAGTTTATTTTTTTTTCAACTGTGATATACTGAATTAATTAGCATTACACTGGATCAGAAGCTCCTAGGAATTATTTCTTAATAAGCAGATTTTTTTAAAAAACAGCCATTAATTTATTTCCCTTCCAGTTGCTCAAATCAGTATTTTTCCACTGGTTTATTTTATTTTTAGATACAGCTTAGATCAATGGTGCTCAGAGCTGCTGCAGTAGGACCTGGCGGCTTGTCGGAAATGCACATTCTCGGGCTGCCTCTGGCCCAGTGCTCTTGAATTAGGAACTTCTAGACTGGAGCCCAGAAATCTGCGTTTTATCAGACCCTGTGAAGATCTCAGATGGAAGCGCAAGTGTAAGAACGACTGGCTTAAAATATAAAAATGGAATTTGAGAGTGGTTTCTATTACAGAATGCTAAGCCTGGTGCCTTCTCCATTACTCCTTACAGGTCTATTTCTTGCACAATGTTATCTATAATCACTTCTAGTACCTGGATCTCTTTCTCATTTCTGAAGAGATAGACAGATTTTTATCCTTGCCTGCTAAGTGGAGGTATAAGGAGTTTTCTTAGCATTTCTGCTTCTTTGAATCTTGGTGATGTCCTCAAGTGCAGTTTCACTACTCATTGGAAACACATATAAAAATCCTTACATGCAGGGTTTTGATGAATTACAAAAGTCTGTTGGGTTCATTTCAGGTGAATTTATAATCAGGTTCCCTAACACGCTCATGCCGAGAAGCAGCTTTCTCAGCCCTTTGAAGTGACTCACAGAAGGTTTCCTGGAAGGGACCCTCTTTCAGAACCAGTGGGTGTTTTCTCCTTCTCGTTGTTACTGTCTATAGTTTTCATGAAATGTGCAGTGGCCGAGCAGTGCTGTCTACGTTCTTTCAGTGTTCTCTTCCCTTGCCCCATTTTTAAGCCTGATCTGGTCTCTTTCTTTCATTATCCTGTTTGAAACTGATGTCAGATGCACTATGGATACGTCTGACAGTTTGCTTTCTATGCTCAGAAATGGGAAGGAGATAAGGTGGATAGAGAAGAAGATATATTTGTCAGTTAAAAGCTAAAGAATTTCTGATGGCTGTAGTTTTCCCTCTAGGATAGGAAGTCTGATCGTCTACTGAGACTGGGGAAGTGGGTAAATTGGAGACATGAAGAAACATTGGTGGCTAAAACATTGAAATAATCCCAAGCCAGGCCATGACACCCTATAGGCCCTTACTTTTTAGCTGCTACACTGCTCAGGGCCCTTAGACCTTCCTGTGATCTGGTGAGTAAAGTAGAATACTGTCCCCATTCTCACCTGTACTACCTGTACTTGCTGGTAGGTGATGTTTTGAAAATCACTGTGACCTGACACTTAGTGAGAGAGGAATGGACACTGAAGTGACCCCAGAAGTGCACTATGATACCAGAAGTCTGCACTGAGGGCTAAGGTGATGATAGTCCTCTTGAATGTATGGTGTTTACCAAGGGGAAGGCAGGGAGAAATCAAACATTTTGGTTAGTGAGGGGTACAGTTTTACCTGAAAAGTTGAATAAAAAGAGGAGCAGAGAATAATTCATACATCTGCCATATCAGGAAAATTTGTAGGGGGAAAAAAGTAAAATAAGCAAAAATATTACTACTCCTTTTAATGGAAAGCTAGACAGTGTCGAGGCTGTTCCTCTGGGGATTGTCTCATTCCGCACCAGTCTGCTACTTTACAATTCTGTAAGTTTGGAAAACTGACAGTAAAACAAATGATTCTTGTTCATAAAGATGGAAAACCGATTTTGTCCAGTCGAGATAGAATTGACTCTTGTCAGTTGGGTATTGATCATTTTTACAACTATTAGCAAATGAATGTTAGCATTACTAATCTACAAATGTGTTGGTTCCTTAAATTTTTTTTTTTTTTTGGAACGGACTTTATTTATCTGACGGGTCTCTTCACTCTTCATTAACTAATGTGTTAAATACAATGTTTAACTCAGTCATTTTAAGCTTGTATGAGAGTCAGAACATTACCCTGAAATATCCTGTAAGATCTGGAATAATCATTGCATTGAACTTGTACTTAAAATGATTTTAGCATCTGATGTTTGTTTCTCTCCCTCTCCCTCGCTTCCTCTCCCTCTGTCCCTCTCCCCCTCCCTCTCTCCCTCTCCCCCCTCTTCCACACCCTTTCCCCCTCCCCCTCCCCCTCCTTCTCCCTATCCCTCACTGGGTGTGGTTGTTTTCCAGAAGTGCTCCTTGGAAGAGACTTAACATAAAGGTTAAAATACAAACTTATAGACCGACCTACATTTGAATCCCGTCTTTAGCACTTAATAAATTTTTGATAGTAGATGAGTAACAGACTCACTAACTCAGTGTTCTGCTTCTGTAAAATCAAGAAAATTGTAGCACCTACCCTAAAGGGGGATCATGGGGATTTAATGAGGAAGTACAGATCAGAGCAGTATCCGTTGAGTGCTCAGATGCTAGCGGCTCTGTAGGAAAGTATCGTCCTGGAGCCAGATTGCCTGAGTTCTAATCCTGACACCACTACTTCCTAGCAAAATTGTCTGTGTTCTAATGTTTTCACCTGTATATTAAGAACAATAGCATTTCCTTGTTCACAAGTAGTTATTTGTATTAGTTTCTGCATATAAAACACATAGACTCTGGCCATTGTAAGCACTTAACACATGATAGCTATGTTGTTACTGATAGCATCATTGCAATGCCTTGCACCCCCACATTGTTATGCTGTCTTCCCCACTTTTCCAGTTTACTGATCTATTCTTTGTAGAGGAGGTTCATGGGCTGTCAACTGTGTGGTTGCAGTGGGCCCTCTGCTCAGAATGGCTGTATATTTTAACACTCTGTTGTTGTTGCCTGAAAATTGCTAATAATTTTGTTCCCTGGTTACTTGGCTGTCATGCTTCTGTGTTAATTAAATTCTTATAGCACACATATATTAGGTTCTGAGTTTTGCTTAATATTGTTCTGAGAGCTCATACCATCACCTCTGAACCTCTCCCACTCTCCTGACAGTTTGGATATTGTAAAGGAAACCTAATGGGACTTCGGAGAATGTCTGTTAGAGAGGAGATAATGCAAAATATTTCTCTAGCTCACTGTTGATCCATATGCATGTAGTGGTCATGTCTGCCCCCAGCATACAGATTTCTTAAAGAGCCCTGGAGTACGTGAGTTCATAGAGCCTCAAAGTGGGCCCCTGGTACACGTGTTAGCTTTGCAATGGGAATAAGTGAGGCTGCTGACAGCCCCAGGGGCCCTTGCTTTCCTCTGGAGCCAGAAGTTGTGTAGAAGGCAGAGGAAAGACAGTGGTATTCTTTTTTTTTTTTTAATTTATTTATTTTATTTGTTTTTTATTTGACAGAGTTATAGACAGTGAGAGAAAGAGACAGAGAGAAAGGTCTTCCTTCCGTTGGTTCGCCCCCTAAATGGCCGCCACGGCCAGCACTGTGCCGATCTGAAGCCAGGAGCCAGGTGCCCCTTCCTGGTCTCCCATGCGGGTGCAGGGGCCCAAGCACTTGAGCCATCCTCCACTGCCTTCTCAGGCCATAGCAGAGAGCAGGGACTATAACCGAGCACCCATATGGGATGCCGGCGCCCACAGGTGGAGGATTAACCAAGTAAGCCACAGCACCGGCCCGTTATTCTAAGAAATATGTGCAACCAAGGAATTCTGCTACATCTTTTCTCAGTTATATATCAGCTATATTAGCTGATCACATCCATAGAAATCAGAATGAAAAGGAAGAAATAAGAAATGAAAGTTTCTTTGCTGTTCAGGCCTTCCTTATTTAATAGTATGCTGAGGTAAGCATGTTGGTGCAATGTGCACAAATCAAGAAGTATAAAAAAGAACACATTTGTTGAATTGCTTTTGTGCAATGTTTCCACAAATCTAGTAAGAAAAAATTATGTACATTAATGTACTTCATAAAGTTCATGGAAGAATGGAATTACGAGGTCAGTTTATTTTGGTGCAAAAATTATTGAAATCATAAATGGTTTTTTGCATAATAAGCATGTTCCATGAACTTTTTTAAAAGCATGGATTTCCTTTTTTTTAAAAAGATTTATTTATTTATTTGAAAGTCAGAGTTACACAGAGAGAGAAGGAGAGGCAGAGAGAGCGAGCTGTTCCATCTGCTGGTTCACTCCCAAGTTGGTCGCAATGGCTGGAGCTGTGCTGATCCGAAACCAGGACCCAGGAGCTTCTTCCAGATCTCTTATGTAGGTTCAGGGACCCAAGAACTTCAGCCATCTTCTACTGCTTTCCCAGGCCATAGCAGAGAGCTGAATCAGAGGTGGAGCAGCAGAGACTTGAACCGGAGCCCATATGGGATGCTGACACTGCAGGCAGTGGCTTCACCTGCTACGCCACAGCGCCAGCCACAAGGATTTCCTTCTTAATGACTTGAGTTCTCTCTCTCTCTCTTCTCTCTCTCTCTCTCTTGTTTTTTAAATAATTTTAAAATTTAATTTGGGGGAGAAGAATAGGAGGGGTCTTCTGTCTACCGGTTTGCTTCTCAAATGCCCACAGCAGCCAGGGTTGGGTCTGGCAGAAGTCAGGAGCCTGGATCTCTCACAGGGGTGGCAAGGATGCAGATACTTGAGACATCAAGTGCTGCCTCCCGGATATGCATTAGCAGGAAGCTGAAACAGAAGTAGAGTTGTTGGAACTTGACCCAGGCACTCTGATACGGGATGCTGGCATCCCAATCAGCCCCTTAACATATTATAACATAGTGACTGTCCCTTCTGTGAACTTATTCCAGTACTTCCATATATGTATGAGTATATATAAAAATTCTGCATAGTCGTTAAATACTCTTATGATTTGCATATAAAATGGCATTACTAAATGTAAAGCTGAATGGTAAAATGCATGTTAAAAGTATAAAATTTTAATTTACCTAAAACAACATTAAATAGAAATAAAAGCACAATAACAAAATGAGATACACACATACACACACAGAGACAGACTGAATGTGGAAGAAAAGAAAATACTTTATACAGTACACTTGATATATTGAACATTGTAGCTTAGCTTAGCCTACCCTAACCTTTGTCGGAACACAGTATTGGGCCAAATTGCCTAATGCAAGCCTATTACATAGTAAAAGTTGACTATCTCATATAATTTATTGAGTTCTGTACTGAAAATGGAAAACAATGTATGGGTATGCTTTAGCACCATTGTAGACTCAAGAATTTGTAAGCTGAGGCAGGTGTTTGGCTTTGCAATGAAGATGTTGTTTAGGATTCCTGTGTCTGTCCCACACTGGAGTCCCTGGGTTCAACCTCAGGTCTCAGTTACTGCTGCTGCTTCCTGCAAGACAGCAGTGATGGCTTGGGTCCTTGTCATGCATGTGGGACACCTGGATTGATTTCCTGGCTCCTGGCTTTTGCCCAGTCCTGGCTGTTGTGGGTATTTGGAGAGTGAATCAATGGATTGAATTGCTCTCTCTCTGGCTGTCTCTCAAATTAAAAAAAAAAATCCTATTTCTGTATCTATATATCTATGTGTGTATATGTTGAATCAATGTAAGTAAGGATCACTGCACTTCAGTATCCTTGCAAGAATGTATCTTCTTGTTTTTTGACCAAGAGGCTTGGCATCTTTGTTTTTTACCAAGTCCTAGAAGTTAGGTGGCTACCTCTGCCTGGTGTTCATTTCTTCCTGTAGCAAGTATTTAGAAAGTGACCGTCATGAACACTTATCATGTGGTAGGTCCTGAGTGTGGTTTAACGTCTCTGTGGACAGCCAACGCCCAGACCTCTGACACCATTCACCATGCTGACATCTTTTTAGCATCCATCACTTGCTAGTACCAGTTAGCAGATCTCTGTGACCACGTGTGATATGTTGACTGTATATTGTTTTTCTTATTTTTTTAAAGAAAGAAATGCCTTGTGTCCTAAAGATAATAAGTAGACCAGAGGCCTTAACTTGAGCTCCTCACTCAGGGCTCTATGTGTAGGTGGCACTGTACTTGGGTGGACACTGTCAAATATTTATCAACTTAGTTTGCTGCTAAGAAAGACAGAATGGAGACACTATGGTTGGGAATGTTTACATGAATAAAATGAGTAAAAGCAGTCTATAAGTTTATTGGGAACATAACAGAAAATGCACTGCAAGAAGGCAGCCGAGCAGTGGTGCTTTTTGTGTGCTTTGCAAATGCTTCCTTGCTGTTTTCCTTGGAGGCCTATTTGCTTCTCTCTGCAGTCTGATGGATCCATTTATTTTCATTTGAATGCTTCTCTCTGTTTTCCTTGTTCATTTTCTCTGTAGCCTTCAGTCATTCCTGACAGTGATGTTAGCTTCATTTTCTGTTGGTCTTATGCTTTTCCAAGAAATGAGAAATCCTTTAACTGGAGAAAATAAAGTATAATACTTCCCAAAGTTTGCATTTTTCATATTGGAGAAAAGATTCGTTCTTATATTTAAAAAGATTTGAAGAAAAGAGATTAAAAAGAGAACCGGTATATTAAAAGGATGCTCTACTTTAGAATCACTGTCAACAAAAATGTATCTGAATTACAATACCTTTTGATTAAAAATATTCTGTAAATTTAGAAATAGATACCCCTATGCCTAACTGTAGTAATAAGATATATCTGATTTGTTCAGGGAAAAGAGAAATTAAATCTTTCTATTCTTCATATTTTTGGTGAAACATTTGAAAGTAAATTACACTTGAGAATTGCAGTCTCTTAAAGACTTTTCAAAAACTTAAACATGCTTCGAGTATATCCCCCAACCACACGTTGTTTTTCCAAGAAACTTGTTTTTGTTACAAGGAAATTGTTTTAAGAATTTACTTTAATTGGGGATTTGAAGAATTACATAGTCAAGTCTGTTACAATTTTCCTTTGGTGACAATTTCAGATATTTTTAAATATCGGTCTAAATTTAAACTCAAGGGATTGATTTGGTAACATGACTATTTAGGAAGGAGTTCATGGAAAATATATTTTGGGCAAATCATACCTTATTGGCTAACCAGAGGAGATTATTTAGCAAGAGCACCTTTGAAAGTAAAGGGTAATAAGCACTAGCAGGGTCATGCAAGTCCCCAGGGGACTGATTCTTTCCACAGACATTCCATGGAGATCAGGCCTTATGCATAGCACCGATATGGCTTCATCAGGGTTGGCCTGTTTGTTTTCTTTGTAGGTCTCTTTTTCTTGAAACTTTTCACTTCTTTATGCTCTTTTGCAATCTCTGCTAGTCTGGCAGGAGCCCAGAGAGAGACTGACAGTCACAGATCCTGTGCTAGATGGCTGAACTTTGCCCACTTTGAAACAAATGCAGCCAGTCCTTCAGTGTAACTATTCCCAAGGACTCCGACTTAGCTACTCTGAACTATCATTGTTGACATTGAGTTAGCCATTTTCATCCTCTACCTCTAATTTGCTTGGAAGTTGAAAACAATTAATTACTTATATATGTTCTTCTTTGGGTGACACATTTTAGGTATATGTAGATGTTGATTCAAATATTTAAATTGGAAAAAAAAGATGGTGAGGATACAGAGAATAAGATACAGGAGACAGAGTGGACTTTTGGCACAGCAGTTACGTTGCTGCTTAGGATGTGAGCACCCCATAGTGGAGTGCTGGTTTGAGTCCTGAAAATTCCACTTTGGATCCAGCTGCCTGTTGTGATGTGTACCCTGGGAGGCAGCAGGTAGTGGCTCAAGGACTTGGGAGATGCTGAGGGAGTTCTGGGCTTCCACCTTCCACCTGGCCCAGCTCTTGCAGTTGCAGGCATTTTGGAGGAGGGAACCACTGATAGAAGATCTCTCTCTGCCTGTCTGTCTCTGCCTTTCAAAAAAAAAAAGAAAAGAAAAGAAAAAACAAGAAAATTAGACATGCGTGATACTGGGAAGAAAAGTGATGTGAATTGGGGATTCTCCTGCTGTACTCATGAGGGAGAGACGGAGAGAGGTCTTCCATCTGCTGCTTCACTCCATAATAGCTGAAGCTGGCCTGATCTGAAGCCAGGAGCTGCTTCTGGGTCTCCTACGTGGGTGCAGGGGTCCAAGCACTTGGGCCATCTTCTACCTCTTTCCTAGGCCATTGGCAGGGAACCAGATTGGAAGTGGAGCATCCGGGACTCAAACCGGCACCCATATGAGATCCCAGCACCCATATGAGATCCCAGCACCGCAGGCAGAGGCTTAATCTACAACGCCGCAAAGCAAAGCCAGCCCCGTTGGTAATATTTATGATGACTCTTTCAGTGGCATGGGGGACAGTAATTCTACTTTAAGAGACTGAAGATGGGGTGAAACCTGGGGAGCAGAAGCAGTGATTATAAATTGCATGCTCACAAAGTTAAAAGAATGAGGAAAGCAGCAGTGTGGCCAGGAAAGGCCAATGGAGTTAAGCGTTATCCTGACATTGAAGCACTGGCATGGCTGCAGAGCGGGGAGAGTAGTTGATGGTATGGGAGGGGGGCAAGTTCAGGGAAGCAGCACAGGAAAGGCCACGGTAACTGAAGATGAGGAGGGATATGATATGTTGTGCATTTGCAGGGAAGAAAGGGAAGATGTGTCTGGTTCTGTGCTGGTGCTTCACATGGATCTTTCTCTTCATCCTCACAACCTCTACAGGACACTCACATAACTGTCATTCATAGCTGAGGAGCCTAAGGCTTGCAGATTGCAAATCTGTGCATTCCAAGCCAGGACTAATCCAAGGTCTCTCTGTTTCCAGAGTGTGTGCTTATCACTCCGGCACTAACATAAAGTTGCCTATGTTTAACCACCCTTGAGCTATAAAATTGGTCATTTGAAATACTTCAAATTAGTTACATCAGTTGAAGTCTGTGAGGAATAATGTGGGGAAACATTTGCCGGATGGCCTTTATACTGTTACATAGTGTTCATGGGAACCCACATAATCTGATCAGTCCTATCATTGGCTACTATAACTTCTCAGCACGCTGCAGAGCAGAGATGTGTGCATTCACCACCAGGGACAGGACTGTATCACAGGACAGAGACTGCTCTGGAATCCCAAACACAGGATGACAGAAACCAATGAATCATTCCTCATCCCAGAAGGCTCCCTTTTTGATTTTTGTTAGTAGTATCATTGCTAATACTCTTGTCATAGCTGTACTCTTTTATTTTTTTTCCAAAGATTTATTTACTTATTAGAAAGGCAGAGAAAGAGAGAGAGAGAGATTAATTAATTATCTTCCATGTGCTGGTTTACTCCCCCAAAATGACTGCAATGGCCAGACCTGGGCCAATCTGAGAGCAGGAGCCGGGAACTTCTTCCAGGTCTCCCATGGGGCAGCCAGGGCCCAAGTACTTAGGGCAGGCACACAGCAGGGAGCTGGATAGGAAGTGGAGCAGCTGTGACTCTGCTGGCACTGTGGGCTGTGGCTTTACTCGCTGTGCCACAGTGTTGGCCCCATAGCCATGCTCTCATGAAGTCATGAAGCTATTGTTTCATTGCACTACAGTTGATTGATTGAGATTCAGAATGGTTAATTCAACTCCTTATCTACTTTGCTGTTAAATCCTTCCAGTTTAGTGCGCCGGCCGCAGCGCGCCAGCCGCAGCGGCCATTGGAGGGTGAACCAACGGCAAAGGAAGACCTTTCTCTCTGTCTCTCTCTCACTGTCCACTCTGCCTGTCAAAAAAAAATAAATAAAAATAAATAAATAAAAAAAAATCCTTCCAGTTTAATAACCTGCCATTTATGTTCTTATAATTCTATCTAGACTTCTTTTTCCCTTCTCTAATCCTGCCCGTTTCACACATGCCCTTTGTTCTAGTTTCTTTTCAAACATTAGTTCTTCACCATCCAGGGAACCTTGCATCATCCCTAGAGACAGAGTCATCTGGTCTCCTGGGACACCCACAACCCGTGCATCACTAATGTGTCCTTCCATGCAGGCATTCCTGTGGGTGTTTGTTGCGCCCAGTTTTCTCTCATGGAGCAGGTTCAAGCTCCTTCCTGTTCTTTGGGCTTTCTGGGGGACACTGAGAGCTTGATTTACAGCCACTGTTCAATATTTATTTAAAGTTCAGCAAACTTCTTAGCCTAAGGGCTAATAGTGTTTAGTACTAGTGAGTCGTTTAATACTTAGTCAAAGAAATAAAAATGATTAAGATGAAAATCAGAGTAGGAAGTTTTAGAGATTTAGGAAAAGCTAAGGGGAGAAAAATGGCAAGAGAGCAAGCAAATAGGGAAGTACTTAAAACATTGAACACATGTCTATTCAGTGCTTTCAGTGTGCCAGGTGGTATTCTAGGTGCTGACTGGTTGGAGGTCCCTGCTTCATGGAACCTGTGTTCTAGATAGAAGAGGAGAGGGAAACACAGAGATAATACATGTGTAAAATGGTAAACTGTGGTACATGCTATGAGAAAAGTAAATCAGGGTTATTTGGCTTAGTGGTTAAGAAAATGCTTGAGATACTTCTCTACAATAGAGGTGTGATGCCTGGGCTGGAGTCCCAGGCACTCCCATGTCCAGCTTTCTGCGAATGCACACTCTGAGAAGCAGCAGGTGATAGCTCAAGACTTTTGATCCCTGCCACCCATTTGCAAGACCTGGATTGCTTCCTAGATAGGAAGCAGAGGAGCCAGGACTCTAAGCAGCACTCCAATACGGAATGCTGGCCTCACAAGAGGCAGCTGTATCCGCGAGGCCACAACGCTGGCCCTGGGCGAACATCCCGACAAAAAGGCCATGTAAGTTCCACAGCTCCTGCTGCTCTGTTTGAATCACACTGAGCACATTACAGGAATAACAGGTAGATCAGCGTGGCAAAAGCAAAATAAAGGAAGAGGGAAAGACAATTGGAAGGTGAATTGGGGGAATCAGGAGGACTACCTTGCCCTAGCAGCTGGATATGTCTCCTGCTGTGTTGTTGTTGCACGGGCAAGGCTTCTGATACCGGAATTTGGTGACTGGAGGTAACATGTATGCACCCATGCACCATGCTTCCATGGAATTGAGGGTTTTTCAGTTCTGCTTCCCACAAGTTAGCAGTGTTGAACTAGTTCTTACGTGTGGCCCTTGGCACTCTGGGTAGGACAGCTGGGACTGGCCTGCTCTGTGTGGACAACTCCTTCTGATTGAAAGGAATGGATGAAGAAGGTTGGCTTTGGCTCCAGTTCCTCAAGTCATTCTCCAAAGCTTTTCCTCACTTGGTTAATTTTTTTTGTGTACCGTAGAACTTGCAGAGGGTACTAGGATTCCTTCAAAAGCAATGTCCCTGCAGGCAGGTTTTCTGTGTTAGCCTTTGTTTTTCAAATCTCCCTTCTTTTCTAATTGCAGGGTCTCTCAGCCTTGACATTCTTGACATTCTGAGTTGGATAAATCTTCATTGTGGATGGTTGCTTTGTGCACTGGAGCGTGGTTAGCAGGATCCATGATTTCTACACACTAAATGCCAGTAGCAACACCATGACCTAGACATAGCTAAAACCCAAGACATTGTTCAGATGCTTCCTGGGTATCAAAGTTAATCACAGTACAGAGTCGCTGTCTTAATGATCTTTAGGATTCCAAAAAGGGAGCAATGTGTGTGTGTGTTCCACAGCCGCAAAAGCAGTTACCGTCTTTCTAGGACATGAGACATCATCTGTAACATGCGAACATTTTCCTCCAAAACCATAGATAGGCCCTTCATTTTTATATTATTAAAATTCCATTTGTGGATATTTCTAAACTCATGGCTCAGAATAATCAATACATTGTAAAGCCATTTTTCCCCCTTTGTAAGCAGAACAAATCAACAAAGTAGCAAGGTTTTGTTCTTTCGCTTCTCTGGACAGGTGGTTTTTCCTCCAGTCAAGATGCTAAATGGCCTGTGCCCCAAGATGGATTCCACCACAGGGTGCTGATCCATCCAGGTCAACAGCTGCCTGTAGTGTAGATTCATCTTCCCTCTGCAGGTGCTTCGACTTGCAGAAAAACTGCCCACCGCATCTTCTGTTCTGTTGTATCCGTAGCAATTTCAGAATCGCCGCATGGATAGCTCCCTTCAGGCTCTCCCAAGGTGGAAAGGACAACACCATTTTGGGAAGTGGTCCTTAATTTTTCAAGGACAAATTTTAGCCTTCAGGTTTTTACTTGTATGAAAGTGTAGACTTTGTCATGGCCCAGCTGATTGAATGAGCAGAACAGGGCACTTGGGCTTGAGCAGTCTTTAATGCACAGATAGGATGCGATGCCAAACTCTCATTTCCCAGAAACATCATTTTCACGCTATCTCTGAAATCGGACAAGAACCCCTAAAATTTACACTGAAATGTGGCCCCTTAAAGTTCCCTAGAAATGTTATCCGGGGTGCCACATGTGCTACTGGAATTTGGGGTGCCTTACGACTTCACCACGGGCTTATTACTAAATCCCCAATATTAATAAGCTCAAGAGAGTTCTTGCTTAATATTTAGAGAAGAATTCTAAATACCAGCACAGATAAACGAGGCAGCATGGTACATTTTAAGCTTTTATTTAGTGAGAAAGATGCATAGGAGAGTGAGAGCTTTATTGGAGAGAGAGAGGTAAATAGGGGCTCATACCAAGCACCAGGAACCAGCCATGTGGATGAGCATCTAGGCCAGGAAGCCTAGGGCGGGTGGCCCGAAGGCCATGCACCCTGGAGGCGCGGGGCTACAGCAAGCCCCTTCCTAGCAAGAGGCCAGGGAAAAAGAGCCGGCAGGGCCACACCATGTCCTGGCTTTTAACCAATTTCCAAAGGGGCGTGGTTAATTAACCTGATTGGCTGGTGGGCACCCAGGTGTGGCCAGGTAGGGGAATGAGGCCACTCAGGGGCCTGGCAAAGACGTGGTCTTCCAGTTCACAAATCTAACAATTGTAACCTGTATGCCTGCCTACTTCATCTCCATTCCGGCCTCCCTCCTACCGACTAACCTTATTTCCTGGCGGTCCTGTTAGGGACAGTGTGTGGTTCCCTCAGATTCATGCATTGAAGCAGTCTCCCTCAGTGTGATACTGTATCTGGAGATGAGTAATTAAGAGGTGATGCAACACTTGTCATTATCATTTATAGTGGTTATCCCATGGGAGTGAAGTTGCATATTTTGAATAAAATCTCTCCTTATCTAAGTGTGGATTTACTTTTTTGATACAACTTTAGAAAGAACAATGACAAAATGTTTATTTTGAATTACAAGAGATGACTTAAACTGAAACAAATGTTGCTATGTGTACTTTTTATTAGAGTTCACCTCTTTTTTCTTGTACAAACTCGATATAAAATAATTGGCTTGTACAGAAATGTATGAAAAAGCATAAAAATCTGCTCACGTTTCCAGGGATCAGAAGCAAACCTAATAATCCTTGTCATAGCCATATGTTTAACCTGTGCAATGAGTAGGAAATCCAGTAAATATTTATTAGCACTTATGCTGTATTGAATTCTGAATTCATTTGTGAATATGTATGCAGAATAGTTAAAAGGGGAGTACGGAGTCCTAGCCCTTAATGCTTCTCTTTAAAAGCATTAAAAATATCAGGGCTGCTGTTGTGGTGCCTCAGGTGAAGCTGTCCCTTAAAAGACAGGCATCCCATTTGGGAACACCGGTTTGAGCCCTAGTGACTGCTCTGCTTTGGATGTAGCTCCCTGCTAATGAGCCTAGGAAAGCAGTGGAACATGGCTCAAGTACTTGGATACTCGAAACTCACACGAGAGACCCAGATGGAGTTCCTGGCTCCTGATTTTGGCCTGACCCAGGTCAAACCATTGCATTCACATGGGGAGTGAACCAGTGGATAGAAAATCAATGAATCTCTCCCTCCCTCCCTTCTTCGTTCCCTCCCTCCCTCTTTCTCCTTCCTTCCATCCCCTCTCCCCACTCCTGCTTCTTCCTCTGTCACTGTGCCTTTCAAATAAATAAATAAATCTTTTTAAAAATATATCAAACTCCTAAAAACTCAGAATGAATCACGTGAATAGGGTGATCTTAAGAGCACTGCATTTTTTTTTTTTTGACAGGCAGAGTGGACAGTGAGAGAGAGAGACAGTGAGAAAGGTCCTTTTCCATTGGTTCACCCTCCAATGGCCACTGCGGCTGGCGCGCTGCGGCCTGCACACTGCGCTGATCCAAAGCCAGGAGCCAGGTGCTTCTCCTGGTCTCCCATGGGGTGCAGGGCTCAAGCACTTGGGCCATCCTCCACTGCACTCCCTGGCCACAGCAGAGAGCTGGCCTGGAAGAGGGGCAACTGGGACAGAATCTGGTGCCCCAACCGGGACTAGAACCCGGTGTGCTGGTGCCGCAGGTAGAGGATTAGCCTGGTGAGCTGCGGTGCTGGCGAGAGTACTGCATTTTAAAATTCAAAAGTCTGCTAATCATCATTTTTTAGTCCAGCAATTCCACTTTTGGATATACTTGTGTGTGGAAAGGAAACGAAAGTAGCATGCCAAAGACTTATCTGCTCTCCAATGTTCATTGCAGAATTATTCACAGAAGCCAATAGATGGGATCAACTTAAGTGTCCATCAATGAATAAATGGATAAAAATTGTTGGCTGTATACACAATGAAATGCTATAGTAGCCAACCCGGGAAGAACCAGCAGCAAACCCGGGGAGGGCCGAGCAGACGAAGAGAACAGCGCAGGGTCTTGTGTCGTTCCTCCACGAAGAGGGGGAGCGACACTGACTGTTAATGAACAACTTAATACATTATCCCTCTTAGTAGTTTTTTTATCTGTTCTACTTAATATGACTGATTTAGATCTGTAATTGATGCACAGTTATTCTTAAGTGTTGAAAATTAACTGAAATGTGATCCCTGTTGAACATGGTGGTGGGAATGGGAGAGGGAAGAGATGTATAATTTGGGACATGCTCAGGCTGACTTGCCCCAAGTGGTGGAGTTGGAAGCATACCAGGGGATTCCAATTCAATCCCATCGAGGTGGCATGTACCAATGCCATCTCACTGTTCCAGGTGATCAGTTTCAGTTCTCAGTTGGTCATGGTGGAGGGACTGGGAGTCAAAGGGAGCACATAGACAAGTCTAGTACCTGCTAACGCTAACCGATGGAGTAAATAAAGGGGAGAGTGATCCAACATGGGAAGTGAGATACTCAGCAGACTCATAGAATGGCAGATGTCCTAAATAGCACTCTGGCCTCAGAATCAGCCCTAAAGGCATTCGGATCTGGCTGAAAAGCTCATGAGAGTATTTCAGGCATGGAAAGCCAAGACACTCTCGCAAAAGATCTCTGCGAGTGAGATCCCAGTGGAAAGAACAGATCCTCAAAGAAGGAGGTACCTTTCTCTGAAGGGAGGAGAGAACCTCCACTTTGACTATGACCTTGTCTAAACAAGATAAGAGTCGGAGAACTCAGAGGGCTTCCATAGCCTTGGAAACTCATGACTGGAGCATAGGGAGACTACTGATGCCATAGACAGGAGTGTCAATTGGTAAAGTCAACAACAGGAGTCACTGTGCACTTACTCCTCATGTAGGATCTCTGTCCTTAATGTGCTGTGTATTGAGATTTAATGCTATAACGAGTACTCAAACAATATATTTCACTTTGTGTTTCTATGGGGGTGCAAACTGTTGAAATCCTTACTTAATGCATACTAAACTGATCCTCTGTAAAAAAAAAAAAAATTATCAACTCCCAACTTGACTCTCACTGGGATTAAACATGACAATAGGTCTGCTCTGATTTCATCATCATTTAAAAAAATCATCTATTATTTTTCACTTTATGTTTCTGTGTGGGAGCAAACTGTTGAAATCCATACTTGGTGTATACTAAGCTGATCTTCTGTATATTAAGATAATCAAAAATGAATCTTGATGTGAATGGAAGGGGAGAGGGAGTGGGAAAGGGGAGGGTTTTGGGTGGGAGGGACGGCATGGGGGGGAAGCCATTGTAATCCATAAGTCGTACTTTGGAAATTTATATGCATTAAATAAAAGTTTAAAAAAAAAGATATTAGAAATAAAGAGAATTAAAGTTTAAAAAATGTTAAAAAAATTTTACCTCTATGCTTATGAGAGTTCATTAAAAAGTTGATGGAAAAAAATGTGTATTTTGTAAAAATATGCACCCAACTGGATGTGCCTTTAAGTTCCATGTTCACCACCTTCCTTAAGTACCTTGGTAGCTTTATTTAGAGGTTGGAAAAATTTGTAATTTTCTATTGTGAAATAATTGTAAACCTTCCTATGTTAAAAAAAAATAAAAAAAAAAAAGAAATGCTATTCCATCTTCAAAAAGGAGGAAATCTGTCATCTGCAATAATGTGGATGAAAATGGAGAGCATTGACTTACCAGGCATGGAAAAACAAATCGTATGTGATGTCACTTATACGTGGAGTTTAAGAAGGTTGAACTCACAGAAGCAGAAAGTAGAGTGGTGATTTTTAGGGTTTGGGAGTGAAGGTTAGGAATTGGGGAGATTGTTGGTCAAAGGACAAAATTTCAGTTAAACAAAGGAATAGATCCTTAAGATCTAATGTACAACATGGTGACTCTCATTAATTTCCTTTAAAATTGCTGAGTAAATTATATGTGATTTTACTATACAAAATATTAGTATTTTAGGAAATAATATGCTAATTAACTTAATTTAGCTATTCTATAGTATATACATATAGAAACACATTGTACACTGTAAATATATATATTTGATGTCAATTAAAATAAATTAAACCTAACTCAGCTTAAAGTGGGCATAAACTGGACTCCAGGCTTCCTGATGATCAAGCTAAAACTATAGCATATATTATTTTCCTATTCCTTTGGATTAGTGCCTTCCGTGGATAACACTACTTTAACTTAATAAGTTAAAGTAACTCCAGTATGGGAGTTAGTTGTAATATGTGCCTTTATTTGAGAAACAAGTTTTTGCATCTTAGTTGTTATTGAATTTCCAATTTCTTCAACCTTTACATATGGGCTACTTCCAGGGTTTTGTTGAGTTTGTCAAATTTTGTAGGAACAGAGCTGGTGATGAGATAAACTTACATCTTCTATTGATTCTCTTGAACCTGAAGAAGCACATTGTGGAAGATTTGGGGTCAGAAAAGTCAGAGCTCTGGGGAAGCAGAAGGAGCATAGGATTTCTGGAAGATGATGCCCTTGTCTTTATTTGCGAGGTCATATCACAGATTCTGGTTGAGAACCTAGGGTCAGTGTTTCTGAATGAAACTGAGCAGAATAAAAAGGGTAAAGAACTGTATTAAAAGATATGCTTTCATATATATTTTAGGATTTTCATTTTCTAAGGTTCAATAGAAGAATTTATTTTTAAACTTTTATTTAGTAAATATAAATTTCCAAAGTACAGTTTATGGATTACAATGGCTTCCCCTCCCCCATAACTTCCCTCCCACCCGCACCCCTCCCATCTCCTGCTCCCTCTCCCATTCCATTCACATCAAGATTCATTTTCAATTCTCTTTATATACAGAAGATCGATTTAGTATATACTAAGTAAAGATTTCATCAGTTTGCACCCACACAGAACATAAAGTGTAAAATACTGTTTCAGTACTAGTTATAGCATTAATTCACATTGGACAACACATTAAGGACAGATCCCACATGAGTAAGTGCACAGTGACTCCTGTTGTTGACTTAACAATTTGACACTCTTGTTTATGGCGTCAGTAATCAACCTAGGCTCTAGTCATGAGTTACCAAGACTATGGAAGCCTCTTGAGTTCACCGAATTTGATCTTATTTAGACAAGGTCATAGTCAAAGTGGAAGTTCTCTCCTCCCTTCAGAGAAAGGTACCTCCTTCTTTGATGGCCCATTCTTTCTATTAGGATCTCACTCACAGAGATCTTTCATTTAGGTCTTTTTTTTTTTTTTTTTTTTTGCCAGAGTGTCTTGGCTTTCCATGCCTGTAATACTCTCATGGGCTCTTCAGCCAGACCCGAATGCTTTAAGGGCTGATTCTGAGGTCAGAGTGCTATTTAGGACATCTGACATTCTAAGAGTCTGCTGTGTATCCTGCTTCCCATGTTGGATCGTTCTCTCCCTTTTTTATTCTATCAGTTAGTATTCACAGACACTAGTCTTGTTTGTGTGATCCCTTTGCCTCTTAGACCTATCAGTATGATCATGTGAACTGAAACTGATCACCTGGACTAGTGAGATGGCATTGGTGCATGCAACCTTGATGGGATTATATTGGAATCCCCTGGCACATTTCTAACTCCACCATTTTGGGCAAGTCTGATTGAACATGTCCCAAATTGTACATCTCCTCCCTCTCTTATTCCTACTCTTATATTTAACAGGGATCACTTTTCAGTTAAATTTAAACACCTAAGAATAATTGTGTGTTAATTACAGAGTTCAACCAATAGTATTAACTAGAACAAAAATACTAAAAGAGATAAAGTATTAAATTGTACATCAACAGTCAGGACAAGGGCTGATCAAGTCACTGTTTCTCATAGTGTCCCTTTCACTTCAACAGGTTTCCTTTTTTGGTTGGTTAGTTGACACGGATCAGGAAGAACATATAATATTTGTCTCTTTGGGACTGGCTTATTTCACTCAGCATGATGTTTTCCAGATTCCTCCATTTTGTTACAAATGACCGGATTTTATTGTTTTTGACTACTGTATAGTCCCATAATGTACATATCCCATAATTTCTTTATCCAGTCTACTGTTGATGGGCATTTAGGTTGATTCCAGGTCTTAGCTATTGTGAATTGAGCTGCAATAAACATTAAGGTGCAGACTGCTTTTTTGTTTGCCAATTTAAATTCCTTTGGGTAAATTCCAAGGAGTGGGATGGCTGGGTTGTAAGGTAGGATTATCTTCAGGTTTCTGAGGAATCTCCAGACTGACTTCCATAGTGGCTTGACCAGTTTGCATTCCCACCAACAGTGGGTTAGTGTCCCTTTTTCCCCACATCCTCGCCAGCATCTGTTGTTGGTAGGATTTCAGAGGATTCCCTCTTTTTCGATTGCTCTGAATAATTTGAGACGAATTGGAGTTAGTTCTTCTTTAAATGTCTGGTAGAATTCAGCAGTGAATCCATCCCGTCCTGGGATTTTCTTTGTTGGGAGTGCATTTATTACTGATTCTGTTTCTGACTCAGGATGGGTCTGTTGAGGTTTTCTGTGTCTTCATGGTTCAATTTAGGTAGGTTGCATGTGTCCAGGAATCTATCCATTTCTGATAGATTTCCCTGTTTGCTGGCATACAACTCTTAGTAATTTCTTTTTTTTTAACTTTTATTTAATGAATATAAATTTCCAAAGTACAATTTATGGATTACAATGGCTTCCCCCACATACCGTCCCTCCCACCCACAACCCTCCCCTTTCCCACTCCCTCTCCCCTTCCATTCACATCAAGATTCATTTTCGATTATCTTAATATACAGAAGATCAGCTTAGTATGCATTAAGTAAGGATTTCAACAGTTTGCTCCCACACAGAAACACAAAGTGAAAAATAATAGATGATTTTTTTTAAATGATGATGAAATCAGATCAGACCTATTGTCATGTTTAAGCCCAGTGAGAGTCAAGTTGGGAGTTGATAATTTCTTTTTTTTTTTTTTTTTTTTTTTTTTTACAGAGGATCAGTTTAGTATACATTAAGTAAAGATTTCAACAGTTTGCCCCCCCCATAGAAACACAAAGTGAAATATATTGTTTGAGTACTCGTTATAGCATTAAATCTCAATACACAGCACATTAAGGACAGAGATCCTACATGAGGAGTAAGTGCACAGTGACTCCTGTTGTT
The DNA here is from genome assembly GCF_051225735.1 of Oryctolagus cuniculus. Taxonomy (NCBI): domain Eukaryota; kingdom Metazoa; phylum Chordata; class Mammalia; order Lagomorpha; family Leporidae; genus Oryctolagus; species Oryctolagus cuniculus. The sequence continues at coordinate 83,653,460 of NC_142880.1, forward strand.
GACTTTACCAATTGACACTCCTGTCTATGGCATCAGTAGTCTCCCTATGCTCCAGTCATGAGTTTCCAAGGCTATGGAAGCCCTCTGAGTTCTCCGACTCTTATCTTGTTTAGACAAGGTCATAGTCAAAGTGGAGGTTCTCTCCTCCCTTCAGAGAAAGGTACCTCCTTCTTTGAGGATCTGTTCTTTCCACTGGGATCTCACTCGCAGAGATCTTTTGCCAGAGTGTCTTGGCTTTCCATGCCTGAAATACTCTCATGGGCTTTTCAGCCAGATCCGAATGCCTTTAGGGCTGATTCTGAGGCCAGAGTGCTATTTAGGACATCTGCCATTCTATGAGTCTGCTGAGTATCTCACTTCCCATGTTGGATCACTCTCCCCTTTATTTATTCTATCGGTTAGTGTTAGCAGATACTAGACTAGTTTATGTGCTCCCTTTGACTCTTAGTCCTTTCATTATGATCAATTGTGAACTGAAATTGATCACTTGGACTAGTGAGATGGCATTGGTACATGCCACCTTGATGGGATTGAATTGGAATCCCCTGGTATGTTTTTAACTCTATCATTTGGGGCAAGTCAGCTTGAGTATGTCCCAAATTATACATCTCTTCCCTCTCTTATTCCCACTCTTATGTTTAACAGGGATCACATTTCAGTTAATTTTTAACACTTAAGAATAACTGTGTATTAATTACAGAATTAAACCAGTCGTATTAAGTAGAACAGACAAAAAAACTACTAAGAGGGATAATGTATTAAGTTGTTCATTAACAGTCAGGGCTATGCTGATCAAGTCACCGTTTCCCATAGTGTCCATTTCACTTCAGGAGGTTTCCTTTTTGGTGTTCAGTCAGTTGTCACCGATCAGGGAGAACATATGGTATTTGTCCCTCTGGGACTGGCTTATTTCACTCAGCATGATAATGTTCCAGATTCCTCCATTTTGTTGCAAATGACTGGATTTCGTTGTTTCTTACTAAGGTATAGTATTCTAAAGAGTACATATCCCATAATTTCTTTATCCAGTCTACCGTTGATGGGCATTTAGGTTGGTTCCAGGTCTTAGCTATTGTGAATTGAGCTGCAATAAACATTAGGCTGCAGACTGCTTTTTTGTTTGCCAATTTAAACTCCTTTGGGTAAATTCCAAGGAGTGGGATGGCTGGGTCAAACGGAAGGGTTATCTTCAGGTTTCTGAGGAATCTCCAGACTGACTTCCATAGTGGCTTGACCAGTTTGCATTCCCACCAACAGTGGGTTAGTGTCCCTTTTTCCCCACATCCTCGCCAGCATCTGTTGTTGGTAGATTTCTGAATGTGAGCCATTCTAACCGGGGTGAGGTGAAACCTCATTGTGGTTTTGATTTGCATTTCCCTGATTGCTAATGACCTTGAACATTTTTTCATGTGCCTGTTGGCCATTTGTATTTCCTCTTTTGAAAAATGTCTATTGAGGTCCTTGGCCCATCTCTTAAGTGGGTTGTTGGTTTTGTTTTTGTGGAGTTTCTTGATCTCTTTGTAGATTCTGGTTATTAACCCTTTATCTGTTGCATAGTTTGCAAATATTTTTTCCCATTCTGTCAGTTGTCTCTTCACTTTCCTGACTGGATAGACCAATGGAACAGAATTGAAACACCAGAAATCAACCCAAACATCTACAGCCAACTTATATTTGATCAAGGATCTAAAACTAATTCCTGGAGCAAGGACAGTCTATTCAATAAATGGTGCTGGGAAAATTGGATTTCCACGTGCAGAATCATGAAGCAAGACCCCTACCTTACGCCTTACACAAAAATCCACTCAACATGGATTAAAGACCTAAATCTACGACCTGACACCATCAAGTTACTAGAGAACATTGGAGAAACCCTTCAAGATATTGGCACAGGCAAAGAGTTTCTGGAAAAGACCCGGGAGGCACAGGCAGCCAAAGCCAAAATTAACTTTTGGGATTGCATCAAATTGAGAAGTTTCTGTACTGCAAAAGAAACAGTCAGGAGAGTGATGAGACAACTCTTAGTAATTTCTGATGACTCTTTTTATTTTTGTGGTGTCTGTTGTTACGTTTCCTTTTTCATCTCTAATTTTATTGATTTGGGTCTTTTCTCTTCTTTTTTTAGTTAGTTGGGCCAATGGGGTGTCAATTTTGTTTATTTTTTCAAAAAACCAGCTCTTTGTTTGGCGGATCTTTTGTAATATTTTTTATTCAATTCTGTTGATTTCTTCTCTAATTTTAATTATTTCTCTTCTGCTACTAGATTTGGGTCTGGTTTGCTGCAATTTTTCTAGATCCTTGAGATGCATTGATAGCTCATTTGTTTGGTGCCTTTCCAATTTCTTCATGTAGACACCTATTGCTCTAAACTTACCTCTTAACACTGCTTTTGCCATATCCCATAAGTTTAGATATGTTGTGTTGTTATCCTCATTTACTTCCAGAAATTTTTGATTTCTCTTTTGATTTCTTCTATGACCCATTGTTCATTCAGGAGCATGTTGTTCAGTCTCCATGTGTTTGCATATGCTCTAGGGATTCCTGAGTTGCTAATTTACAGCTTCATTCCATTGTGTTCTGAGCAGATGCATGGTATGATTTTGATTCTTTTGTATTTGCTGAGACTTGCTTTATGGCCTAGTATGTGGTCAATCCTAGAGTAAATTCCCTGTACTGCTGAGAAGAATGTGTATTCTTTAAGTGTAGGGTGAAAAGTTCTGTAGATATCTTTTAGATCCATCGGGCTATAGTGTCAATTAAATCTGGAATTTCCTTGTTGATCTTCTGTCTGGTTGATCTGTCTGTTTCTGAAAGTGGAGAATTGAAATCCCTCAATACTATTTTATTGGAGTCTAAGTCTCCCTTTAAGTTCCTTATCTTTTTTTTCCTTAACATATCTTTTAAATAACCTAGTGCCCTGTAATCAGGTGCATATATATTTATAATAGTTATATCTTCCTGTTGAATTGATCCCTTAATCATTATATAGTGCCCCTCTTTGTCTCTCTTCACAGTTTTTGTGGTAAAGTTCATTTTGTCTGATATTAAGTTGGCTATACCAACTCTGTTGGCACAGAAACCTTTCACTTTCATTCTGCGTGCATCTTTGTTGGAAAGATGTGTTTCTTGTAAACAGCAAATAGATGGGTTTTGTTTTTAAATCCATTCATCCAGTCTATGTCTTTTAATTGGAGAGTTGAGGCCATTAACATTCAATGTGACTGTTGAAAAGTAGTGACTTTACCCTGCCATTTTTCCAAAGATATTTCTATCATATGCTTTGAACTTCCTGTGATCTTTTACTGAGAGAATTTCTTCTTTTATCTTCTTTCATATTGATGGCCGTGTTTCTGTGTCTCTGTGTGTAACACTCCTTTAAGCATCGTTTGCAGGGCTGGACGAGTGGTGACAAATTCTTTGAACACATTTATGTTGAACTCTTTACTCTTTCCTGAAAATAGATCTTTGTAAAACTAAGATTGGGAATAGGAGAGGGAGGAGGAAAGAGGGTTGGAGCATGTGTGGGAGAGAGGGTAGAGTGGAAAGTACCACTATGTTCCTAAATCTGTATATATGAAATATATACAAAACTTGTATACCTTAAATAAAATTTAAAAAAGTACATGATGATGACATGAAAGATTTTAGGGCCATGTTGTTAGGATATTAGAAGAGTTTGTGGGAAAGCAAGATGTAGATACCATGTGGAAAAACCAGGCAGAACAAATAAGACAAAATAAAAGATAGGTTTTTTTTTTTTTTTGGTGTATTTGTTTTCCTAATAATCTGGCCAAATGCCCTGCTTCATGCTGCCTTTCATTGTTAAACTGATTTCACTCCTGATGGAATAACAGCCAGAGACTACAGGACCACACTGCTATATATTGGCATGGTCAGGACTAGAATGCAGATCACTGAATATTATACTAATTTCCCTTTTTTTTCATGGTACACTACTTCCTTCTTAAAAATTCTTCACCTTGAATGTACCTGCACTTTATAAGTTAATGCAGAGCTCTGCTTTAGTGAAAATATATGCATATAAAGCAAATAATTTAAACTTTGACTTACCACATGCTAGCCACCACAACCATTAGTTAAATAATTAATAGTAATAAATCGAAGAAGTATCATTTGTTGTACAACTATAGACATGTAAGATATTAAGGGTAAAAAGATAGGAAGAGAAAAAAATTGCATGAATGTTACAGGAAAATGAAATCCTGGTGAGTAAAGATCAGAACATTCTGGCAGAATGATAGAGGAGAAGCTAAGGGGTCCAGTGATCACACACAAAAAAAGTAAAATACAGATATTCTAGTGAAAGGAGATCTTTTTTTTCCCCCTTATGTTACCTCTGTTTAAAAAAAAGTAATGGTTTTTAACCTGATTTGATTCAGAAGCTTTTAGAAAATATTGTAAAAAAATTGGAGAACTTTCTTACAGCAGAAAAAAAGCCCATAGGCACTATGTCTTCAAAGGCTACTAGCTGATATGCAGGAATGTAACTTTGCCATTTACCTGTAACTGAATTTAATCCCTACTGCAAACCTGTTTGTGTTTGATAGAAGGAAACTAATATAGCTGCAGCTAAAAAAAATTCCACCCTTTCAGTGACTGATCCGAGTTAAAATTTAAAAGACAAGATCTACTTTTTTATCACTTAAAATTTTATTGTTTTAATTTTTAAAAAACTCAAACATGAATTTGGGGTGGATATATTAATATCACATAGCTTGGAATTCAAGACAAATATAAGAATGTATATTATTAGGTAACAGAGGGAATTTAATGAAGAAAACATTTATAAATACCTGCATCCCAAATAAGATGGCATCCACACTTTTTTTTTTTTTTTTACTGGAGATATGTGTATAAATATATGTGTGTGTATGTGTGTGTGTGTGATTGTGTATATATATATAATATATATGTATTTAAGTTTCACATATAAGGGACATATGATATTTGGCTTTCTGTGACTAGCTTATTACAGCATAATCTCCAATTACATCCATTTTGAAAATGTTGGAATTTTATTATCTTTTGTGTATGAATAATATTCCATTGTGATTATTTACCACAATTTTTCCTTTGTTCATTCATTAATAAACATCTAGGTCTATTTCAAATCTTTGCTATTGTGAATTGGGCTGCAATAAACATGAAAGTGCATCCATTTATTTGATATGCTGACTTCATTTCTCTTGGATTTTTGCTCAGAAGTAGGCTACATGGGTCATATAGTAGACCTATTTTTAGTTTTTTGAAGAACTCACTACTAATTTCCATATTAGTTGTACTAATTTGCATTCTTTTTAAAAAATTTATTTATTTATTTGAAGTCAGAGTTACATACAGAGAGAAGGAGAGGCAGAGAGAGAGATAAAGGTATTCCATCTGCTGGTTCACTCTCCAATTGGCACAACAGCTGGCGCTGTGCCAATCTGAAGCCAGGAGCCAGGAGCTTCTTCTGGGTCTCCCACATGGGTGCAGGTGCCCAAAGACTAAGGTCATCTTCTAATGCTTTCCCAGGCCATAGCAGAGAGCTGGATTTGAAGTGGAGCAGCTGGGACTTGAAACAGCTCCCTTATGGAATTCTAGCACTGCAGGCAGCAGCTTTACCAGCTTCACCACAGCACCAACCACGAACAGTGTATTAGGGTTGGCTTTTCTTCACAACCTTGTCTTGCTTTTTTTTGTCTTTTTGATAATAATCATTTGAACTTGAGTGAGATGATATTTCATGGTGACTTTTATTTCTGTTTTGTTTGATATCTAGATATACTGAGCATTTTTCATATACTTTTTGACCATTTGTATTTCTTCTTTTGGAAAATGTTGAGATCATTTGTCCATTTCTCAATTTTAATTTTGTTTTGCTGAATTTTTTGAGTTCCTTGTGTATTTAGGGTATTACTCCTTCACCATGTATATAGTCTGTAAATATTCTCCCCAATTCTGTCAACTGTCTCTTCACTCTGTTGATTTTTTTTTTTAAAAATTGAGAATCTGAGTATTTGATTGGTCAAGAAGTGAGAGGGAGACATCTCATCTGCGGGTTCACTCATCAAATGACTTCAAGAGCTGGGTCTGGGCCAGGCTGAAGCCAGGAGTCAGGAACTCCTTTCAGGTCTCACATGTGGGTGGCAAGGAGTCAAATGAGCCAACACCAGCTGCCTTCTATAATGCACATTACCAGGAAGCTTAAATAAAAAGTGGAACTGAATCCAAATCCCAAACTCATTCTATGAAGCCTGCATTGCCTTAATTCCTAAGCCAGAAAAACATAAAACAGAGAAAGAGAACTATAGATCAATATCCCTGATGAACATGGATGCAAAAACTTCAACAAAATATTAGCTAATCAAATCCAAAACATATCAGAAAGATCATTCACTCAAACCAAATGGGATTTATGCCTGGCATGCAGGGCTGGTTCAACATTCGCAAATCTATAAATGTGATACATCACATTAACAAACTGAGGAACAAAAACCATAGGGTTATTGCAATAGATGCAGAGAAAGCATTTGATAAAACACAACATCCTTTCTGATGAAAACCTTAAGCAAACTGGGTATAGAAGGAGCATTCCTTAATGCAATCAAGGCAATTAATGACAAACCCACAACCAGCATCATATTGAATTGGGAAAGTGTGGAAGTTTCTGAAACCAGGCAAAGATGCCCACTCTCACCATTGCTGTTTAATATAGTCCTGCAAGTTTTAGAGCCATTAGGCAAGAAAAAGAAATCAAAGGGATACAAGTTGGAATGGAGGAAATCAAACTATTCCTATATGCAGATGACATGATCCTACATATAAGGGATCCAAAAGACTCCACAGAGAGACTATTGAAACTCATAAAAGAGTTTGGTAAAGTGGCAAAATATAAAATCAACATGGAAAAATCAATAGCCACAATGTCATGGCTAAGAAAGAACTTTGAAGATCAGTTCTATTCACAGTAACTCAAAAAGTATTAAATGCCTTGGAATAAATTTAACCAAGGATGTCAAAGATCTCTATGATGAAAATTACAAAACACTACAGAAAGAAATATAAGAAGACATTTAAAAATGGAAAAATCTTCCATGCTCATGGATTAGAAGAATCAACGTCATCAAAATGTCTATACTACCAAAAGCAAGTTACAGATTCAATGTGATCTCAATCAAAATACCAATAACATCTACACAGATCTGGAATAAATGATGCTAAAATTTATATGGAAACACAAGAGATCCTAAATAGCCAAACAATCTTATACAACAAAATCAAGGCCAGAGGTATCACAATACCTGAGTTCAAGAAATAATATAGGGCAGTTATAATCAAAACAGTATGGTATTGGCACAAAACCAAATGTGTAGACTAACAGAACAGAACAAACTCCAGAATTCAATCCAGGCATCTACAACCAGCTTATATTTGACGAAGTAGCTAAAATCAATCCCTGGAGCAAGGGCAGTCTCTTCAACAAATGGTGCTGGGGAAATTGAATCTCCACATGCAGAAGTTTGAAATTAGACCCATACCTAACACCTTAAACAAAAATCCACTCAACATGTATCAAAGACCTGAATCTATGACCCAATACCATCAAATTACTAGGCAATATTGTGGAAACCCTGCAAGACACTGACATAGGGAAAGACTTCTTGGAAAAGGCCTCAGAAGCTCAGGCAATTGAAGTCAAAATTGACAAATGGGATTATATCAAACTGAGATGTTTCTGCACTGAAATAAAAACAGCAAAGTGAAGAGGCAACTGACAGAGTGGGAGAAAATTTTTGCAAACTACATGCTGATATAGGGTTAACATCCAGAATCTATATAGAGCTCAAGAAATGCAGCAACAAAACAATCCAGTTAAGAAATGGGCTAAAGACATCAACAGATGTTTTTCAAGAGAGGCAATTCAAATGGTCAACAGACACTTGAGAGAACGCTCAGGATAACTAGCCATCAGAAAAATGCAAATCAAAACCAAAATGAGGTTTCACCTTGCTCCAATTAGAATGGCTCTGACAGAAATCAACACATGCTGGTGAAGATGTGGGGAAAAAGGCACCCTCATCCGCTATTGGTGGGAATGTAAACTGGTACAACCACTGTGTAAGACAGTATGGAGATACCTCAGAAATCTGAATAGAGACCTATCTTGTGATCCAGCCATCCCACTCCTGGGAATTTACCAAACCTAAAGAAATCAACATCTGAAAGTTATCTGTACAGCCATGTTCATTGCAGCACAATTGACTTGACAATAGCTAAGATATGGAATCAACCCAGATGTCCATCAACTGCTGACTGGATAAAGAAATTATGGTGTATATACTGCATAGTACTACTCAGCTATAAAAAAATGAAATCCTGTCTTTTGGAAACAAACCTATGCAACTGGAAACCATTATACTTAGTTGAATAGGCCAGTCCCAAAAAGACAGATATCATATATTTTCCCTGATACGCAGTAACTTATAGAGTACATGAAATGTAATGTATTGGAGTGAAATAGACATTTTGAGATCTGATGATTATTTAACGACCCTTGTCTCTTCCATTGAGGAACAGGATTTTGTGTTTGTTTTTCTTTCCATACTATTGAACTCTTTAATTTAGTGTAGGTTTAACTATAATCATTAAGTAAACTTAAAATAGATCTTTAACAATTAAGAGTGGAATGTGAGAGGGAGGAGGAAGAAGGGTTGGATATATACAGGATATATTATATATATCCTGTATATATGAAAAACATGAAACGAAGATATCTTAAACAAAATTAAAAAACAATTCACATATTAAATACATAAAATTAGATAAAAGGGTAAATAGGAGTCAAGCTGTAAAATTGTTTACTAACAGCCCAACAATATAAAATTAATAATATAATCATATAGAAGATTTAATTGTGGCATAATTAAATACATATTTGCTAAGTGGGCTACAATATAACAAAACTACAAATAAATCTGAATCTACATTTAGTACTTTGCTCTTGGCAGTGATGTTGTAGTTCTAAATATTTTGTATGTATTTTAGTATAGAATAATGAATCTTCATTAATTTATTAATACTAAATATTCATTTTTAATTTATGTACTTTATTTACATTAATAATATACTTATAAAATTAATATTTATTTTAGAACAGAAAATACATTACTTATTGATATTGTTGGTAGCTAGAATTTTCATTGAGTTAGAAGATTTAACTGTATAGGATTGGAGGATGGTAAAGAAGTACTTCATGGTGTTAATTTTCATTAGAGATACTAAGACAAATTTATGATTTTCAAGTATATATATATTTGAGTTAATATATACATATATGTATTTTTCATGATTTTCAAATACTCCTATGTGTGTATAATAATTGATAACTGGTGTGTAAAATCTAACTTATTTATTTACAACTGCAATTGATTTCTATTCTAAGCCTGCATTCTGCCTGATAATAATAATATAATCTAAATACAGCCAAAAAGCCATTTCAAATATGCACAGTTACTTGAAAGCTGTGTGTGTTTGTCTACATGTACATGCCTATATGTAAGTGTACTTTTAGTAGAAGAATTTCTTTTTTTTTAAAGAATTATGGGGGTCAGCATTGTGGTGCAGTGGGTGAAACCCTGGCCTGCAGTACTGGCATCCCATATGGGCGCTGGTTCTAGTTCTGGCTGCTCCACTTCCGATCCTGCTCTCTGCAATGGCCTGGGAAAGCAGTGGAGGATGGCCCAAATCCTTGGGCCCCTGCACCCATGTGGGAGACCCAGAAGAAGCTCCTGGCTTTGGATTGGTGCAGCTCTGGCTGTTGCTGTCATCTGGGGAGTGAACCAGCGGATGGAAGACCTCACTCTCTGTCTCTACCTCTCTCTGTAACTCTTTCAAATAAATAAAAAAATCTTTAAAAAAGATTTATTTATTTACTTGAAAGTCAGAGTTACACAGAGAGAGAAGGAGAAGTAGAGAGGGGGAGACAGAGAGAGACAGAGAGAGAGACAGAGAGAGAGAGAGAGGTCTTCCATCTGCTGGTTTACTCCCCAGTTGACCACAACAGCCAGGATGGGATGTCAGCGCCACAGGCGGTGGCTTTACCTGCTTTGCCACAGTGCCGGCGCCAGTGGAAGAATTTCTTTAAGGGAGATAATTTGTTCTATTTTGTTCAATTCTGCATTTTTAGAGCCTGAGAGTCATGTCGTTTATCTAGTATGTGACTAATAAATACTGGTTGAATCAACAAATGGGACAGACTGTAAGGAGGGAGTCACATCAGTTAAAATTATCACACATGTGCACATAAATGTTTTTTCCCTGTTTTAGATCTCTGAAGTTCATCCTTAGACACTAAATTAGAAACTCTTTTCTATAATTCTTCTCTCTCTCTGTATTCTACTGATTTTCTCTATCACTTCATTGTGACCTCTAAATAGGACCCTTTGCCTTAACTGCATGTCTTATTTCGCTGAATAAATTTTAAGCTCTTTTAAGTCAGAATCTTTTTCCTTATTTATTTTCCTGTTGCATTTTCAAGCTCAGAGCCTGACATAGGTTCTCTTTTGTTGAGCATTTTTTTTCTCTCTCAGCTTCTCTTCTTACTCTTTCTCTGATAGTAACATCCCAATTCTTTAGAGAAGATCCTCTGTCCTACAATTTAGTGAGGAACAGCAGATAAAATAAAGTATTCCTAACTTCACCTTCCCAAGGGGGGGATGGCTGTGGAAGGCACAGGCTAACAGCTGGGCTGCACTCATCCTTGGCATCATAATTAATTGTGGAAAGACAGCCCATTGTCAAACGTCTTACAATATCAACTTAAATAAATGAGGGTCTTTTTGAAGTTGCTATGACTAGATGACTGATTTATGAATATTCCTTCACACTGTCCTTAGTTGTCAGGATAATTTATTGTATCAGCTTTTATTTTTGATTTGTAGCCTCACAAAAGAAAGGAAGTAGGCAGTGCATCCCTTTCAGTTTCCCAGTGATGGGGATCAAGAAGGTATTTAAGCTAAAGCACCCGAGACTCTGCAGTTTTCCTTTGCTCATGTGATCCACTCTCAGGTCAGGGCTTGTCCCACTTCTTTGCAACACATCTCATGTGGTTCTTGGGCACTGGGGGCCATGTGTGGCTGCCTTTGCCTGTGTGATATCATTGAACTTGCTGCTGTACTGTTCTTTGTCCTTTCTTAAAATAAAACTTCTTAGTGATGAGTGAGTCTCTTGTAGGGCATTTCACTGACAATCAGAACCTGAAACCCAGTGCTTGGGACTTGAAGCCTGAGAGCTAGGCTGAGCCAATGATACTTTCTCCTGATACTCTGACTCCTAGGTCGGTGGAACATGTTCTAAGTGGATGTGTAAATGTTCCCCTGTACAGCATCATAGCATATCTAGAATAGATATTGCTCCATGGATTTCAGAGCTGCCTTTATTTCTTTCTATTTCCAAGCTTTCCAATTGGTTTTGCTACTTTGTTATCTTTCCAGTGAGTTCATGTTTATGTAAATTAATTACAGATGGTTTCTGTTAGCTGTAAACAAATAATCATGACAAACATAGCTATGAATTAAGTTCTCAATGCATTTTTATTCTGTGGTTATTTTCTCCACGAGCTTTTATGTTTAAACCACCTCTAACCTTCATGACTTGCAACAACCACATTTTCATTTATCTTAGAATTATGCAAGTCTGTGGGTTAGGCTATGTTCAGCTGTGTGGTCCTGATATCAGTTGGATTTTTTCATGTTTCTTTTTTAAAAACACTTATTTCATATATTGTAGAGGAAGAGTAGCAGAGAGAGGGAGGGACAGAAGAGAGAACGAGATCTTGTATCTGCTATTTCACTGCCCAAATGGTTATAACAAACAGGTTTGGGCCAGACCAAAGCCAGGAGACAGCAGTATCATCTTGGTTTCCCACAAGGATGGCAGAGGCCCAACTACTTGTGCCATCTTCTGCTGCTTTCCAAGATGTGTTGGCAGGGAGCAGGAATGGAAGTAGAGCAGCCAGAACCTGAAGTGGTACTCAGAGTATGCAGACATTGCCAGTGGCAACATACACACTGCACCACAATACCAGCCCGTCTCATGTTTCTTTGGTGAGCTGAGGGTTATTTGAGTAACTTTGCTTCTGAGGGTTGGCTGACCACCTAGGAAGTTATTCTGGGCTTATTAAAATGTTGGGAATGGAAGAGAAAGAGAGTAGTATGGGCTGAACTGTGTCCGCTAGCAAATTGTTATGTTGAAGTCCTAATTCTCAATGTCTTAGGATGTGAGTGTATTTGGAGGTAGAATTTGTAAGGAGATAATTCAATGAAACTGTAGCCATTAGAGTGGGTCTTAATGTGATCTGACTGGTGTCCATATATGTTAAGGAAATTTGAATACACAGAGAAATGCAAGGTGGTGCACATACCAAGGAAACCATGTGAGGGCATAAGCAAGAAGACAACCATCTGTAAGCCAAGAAAAGGGAACCTCCTGACCTGATGACAGGGAAACTTGATGACACTTTGATCTTGGACTTCCAGCTTACTGAACTGTAAGAAAATAAATTTCAGCTGTTATAAGCACCCATTCTGTGATGGTCTGTTATGGCAGCCCTTGTAACCTGAAACAGGAATCATGAATACTGTCCGGAGCTTGGGCTTGGAATTGTCACTGCATCACTGCAGCTGCATTTTACTGATCAAATTCAATCACAAGTTCAGCCCAGCTGGGAGGTTACCTTGCAAATGGGCATGGGTACAGGGAGGGGAATAACTGTACCCTTTTTTGAAACAGTCTTTCACAGTAATTAGAATGGTAAGGAAGCATGAGAGTTGAAATAGATGTTCATGTAGGAAATGCTACCGAGTACTTCGATCTGTAGTTGAAATGCTCTATCCAAAGCGTGGATGTGTTTTGTCGGAGTGGAGTACTATGGCTGATTTTCATCCATGCCTGTGTGATGAAAATGTGCCTACCTGCTCTAAGGTGGCCCTGCTCTTTGTAATATGAGCCAGGAGTCCTTAACAAAATGATCAGAATGTGGGAGGAATTTTTTTTTCCTTTCCAGATCAAATTATATCCTTAGATCCTGTAAGGAGTTGGGATTGCCATGATTAATTAATTTTTTAGAAAGACAGTGGCAAGGTCAGAACTGTGGTGCCATGCATTAAGCCTCTACTTGAAATGCAGGCATATTGTGTTGGATTGCCAATTAGAGTCCTGGCTGCCCCACTTCTGATCCAGTTTTCTGATAATACATCTGGGAAGGCAGTGGATGATGGCCCCAGTCCCTTAGCCCCTGATATCCATGTGGGAGACCAGGAAGGAGTTCCTGGCTTGTAGCTTTGGAAGGGCCCAACTCTGGCTGTTGCAAGATTTTTGGGAATGAACCAGTGGATGGAAGATCTTTTTTCTCTTATGGTCTTCCCCTCTCCCCATGTGGCCTTTTCCTCCTCTCCCCTCCCCCCTCTCTTTCCTCTCTCTCCCTCTCTTTCTGTCACTTTGCTTTTCAAATGAATACATAATTAAAAAAAAAAAAAAAGAAAACTCCTTGCCAAACTCATTATTTCCAGGGTGGAGTGGTGGATGAGGTCAGCTAAGGCTTTTAGCTTTCTTTTCTACATACTCCAAGCCTTTCAGGTAGAGTCTATGTCTCCTGTAGTTTGAATCATTCAGAAATGGTGACAGGCTTGCAGAGAAGATGATCAAATATTGAAAGATTAGTACTGGCTTTTAGAGAGGAAAAAGTCATGATCAGTTAAGTCATACCTCATAGCACTGGGAAACTTAGAACCATCATTACTTTGGAGTACAGACTCAGGCTAGAATCAAGGATAGAGAGATTCAGGTGCCACTTTGCAGAATTAAAAAAAAAAATGGTGCATCACTTCTACTGGTATTGTTTAAATGTGTGTACACATTTATTTAGTGGGAGAAACAGATTTCATATGAATAAAAATTATAGGTGCCTTTCCTGATTCTTCTTATCCCAGTCTAGTTTCCTCCCAACAGACAAAAAGGGATGAGATCAGTGAAAGCATTAGGTGACAGTATTTACACAGGGATTTCCTGAGGGCAGACGTGGGTGGTGGCCTTGCGTGGTGCCTGCTGTCTCACTGATCACACACAGAGCTCAGAGAGCCCTGCCTGATCTTTCAAGAACCTCTTCCCCTCCTATAGCTACCAGGCTTCTGCCTTTTCTGTTCCCCCACATTCGCTGTGTGTTCTTTTTCCTGCATCAAATTTTCTAAAACTCTTTGGGGGTTTTCTATCCCTCTTCACTTTTCTAAACAAAACAGAATAGTAATTATTAATTCCAAATCCAAAGTTTTTTGTTTCTTTTTTTGTTAAATTTTACTTAAAGTATACAAATTTTATGTATACATATTTAGGAACATAATCATGCTTCCCACCCATGCTCCCACCCTTCCTCCTTCTTACTCTCCTATTCTCTCTCAGTTTTTACAATGATCTACTCTCAGTTAGTTTGCTGTATGTTCATAAGATTAACTCTACACTTAAGTAGAGTTCAACAACTAGTAAGAGGAAATAACACCTTCCTCAACAGTAGAGACAAAGGCTGAAAACAATCACTGAAGCTCAAAATGTCAATTTCACTCCTATACATTACAGTTTTGGCACTCTATTAGCTAATATAGATTAGGGAAAACATATGGTATTGTCTTCTTGGAACTGGCTTATTGCATTAAGCATAATAGTTTCCAGTTGCATTCATTTTGTTGCAAAAGACAGGCTTTCATTCTTTATATATGCTGAGTAGTATTCCATAGTGTATATATACCATATTTTCTTTATCTAGTCATAAGTTGATGGATATCTGGTTTGATTCCATAGCTTAGTTGTTGTGAATTCAACTACAATAAACATGGGGTACAGATAACTATTTTATATGCTGGTTTCATTTCATTTGTGTAAATTCTTGGTAGTGGGATTGCTGGGTCGAATGGTATATCTGTTTTCAGCTTTCTGAGGTATTTCCATGCTGTCTTTCACAATGGCTGTACTTGTTTAGCTTCCCACCAGAAGTGGATAAGGGTACCTTTCCACCCACATCCTTGCCAGCATTTCTTGTTTGTTGATTTCTGTATGAGAGCCATTATATCTGGGCTGAGGTGAGGCCTCATTGTGGATGTGATGTGCTTTTCCCTGATGGCTAATAATCCCGAGCATTTTTTCTTGTGTCTGTGGGCCATTTTAATTTCTTCTCTTGAAAAATGCCTGTTCAAGTTCTCTGCTCATTTCTTAACGGATTATTTTTTGTGTTGTTGTTGAATTTCTTGAGCTCTGTATAGATTATGGATATCAATCCTTTATCTGTTTCCCAGTTTGTAAATATTTTTCTCCCATTCTGTCATTTGCCTCTTCACTTTGCTGAGTATTTCTGTTGCAGTGCAGATGCTTCTCAACTTAACACAATCCCATTTGTCTATTTTGGCTTTGATTGCTTGTATTTCTGTGGTCTATTCCACAAAGTCTTTGCCTGCACAAATGTTTTACAGTTTTCTCAATGTACATTTAGATGTTTGATTCATTTTTGAGTTAATTTTTGCATAAAGTGTAAGGTAGGCCTCTTTTTTATACTTCTGCACACAGAGATCCAACTTTGCCAGAATCATTTGTTGAAGAGCTTGTCCTTGCTCCAGAGACTAATTTTACCTCCTTATTCAAAGATTAGTTGATTATAGATGTGTGGATTGATTTCTGTACTTTGTATCCTGTTCCATTGATCTACATGTCTATTTTTGTGCTAATACCAGGCTGTTTTGATTATAACTGCCTTGTAGTATGTCTTGAAATCTGGTATCACGATGTCTGTATTTGTGAAGATTGGTTTAGCTATTTGGGGTCTCTAGTGTTTCCATATGAATTTTAGGTTTTTTTTAGGTCTTAGAAGAATGTATTTGCTATTTTGATTAGTATTACATTACATTGAATCAGTAGTATGGACATTTTGGTAATTTTAATTCTTACAACACATGAACATAGAAGATCTTCCTTTTTTTGTGTGTGTGTCTTCTTCTATTTTTTTCTTTAATTTTTTTTCATTGTAGAGATCTTTCACCTCCTTGATTAAATTTATTCCATGATATTTAATGTTTTTGTGGCTATTGTGAATGGAATTTAACTTAGAAGTTCTTTCTCAGCCATGTTATTGTCTGTGTATACAAAGGCTATTGATTCTTGGGTGTTAATTTTATATCCTGCCACCTTACCAAAGTTTTAATAAGTTCCAGTTGTCTCTTAGTGGAGTCTTTGGTGTGTGTGTGTGTGTGTGTGTGTATGCATATATGTATATATTTATATATGTATATATGTGTGTGTGTGTGTATAATCATGTCATCTGTTAATATGGATAATTTGACTTCCTCCTTTCCAATTTGTATCCTTTTGATATTTTAATTACTTAATGGCTCTTGTGAAAATTTCCAGGACAATATTGGATAGCAATCTTGAAAGTTGGCATCTTTGGTTCTGAATCTTAGTGGAAATTCTTCCAATTTTTCCCCATTCAATAAGATGTTGTCTGTGGGTTTGTCATATTGCCTTTATTGTGTTGAGGAATTTTCATTCTATATCCAGTTTGCTTAAGGTTTTCATCATGAAAGGATATTACGTTTTATAAATGCTTTTTATGCATTTATTGGGACAACCATATGGTTTTTATTCTTTGGTTTGTTAATGTGATATATCACATTTATGGATTTCAGGCTTGTAGAGACAGAAGAAAGAATATCTGAGCTAGAAGGCAAATATTTTGAAGTGTGATGTTTCTAAACTCATTAATTAAAACAGTTTGCAAAAACATCAGAGGCTATTATATTAAGGACACAGTTTTTTACATCTGTTTTACTGGTAGAAATTCTTCCAGGTACCAAAATTCACTTCCTTTAGAAGGCAATGGAAAATTAAACTTGAAAAAATTATCATGAATTTAGAAAAATTTTAAAAAAACAATTTCTTTTTTTTTCTTTTCTTTTTTTTATTTTTTGACAGGCAGAGTGGACAGTGAGAGAGAGAGACAGAGAGAAAGGTCTTCCTTTTGCCGTTGGTTCACCCTCCAATGGCCGCCATGGCCGGTGCACCGTGCTGATCCGATGGCAGGAGCCAGGTACTTCTCCTGGTCTCCCATGGGGTGCAGGGCCCAAGGACTTGGGCCATCCTCCACTGCACTCCCTGGCCACAGCAGAGAGCTGGCCTGGAAGAGGGGCAACCGGGACAGAATCCGGCGCCCCGACTGGGATTAGAACCCGGTGTGCCGGCACCGCAGGGCGGAGGATTAGCCTAGTGAGCCGCAGTGCCGGCAGAAACAATTTCTTACATGCCATGAATAGCAGTGGGGCAATTTATATTTTTCTTTTGTGTAGAGTTGTTTTTGTGTATCCCATTCTATTTTGGCACCCCTTAGAAAATGGAGTCCTGGAGGTATTTGACCCATCCAACCTATAGCACACACCTAGTTACTGTGATGGTGGGATTGTGTACATCTGTAGGGAGTAACTGGGATATGAAGGCTTTGGTTTACAACTGTCTGCATCACAATGCTCAGCTAATCATATGTGTTAGTCTATGTTATTCTGGTGTTGAGAGCTATGGCTTGCCAACATCACCAGCATGGTTTTTACATGCTCCATAGCTGCTATAGACATAATGCTTTGGGACATTATATTTTCTTATCATAACTTGATTTGCTCACTTTTGGAAGAATTAAAAGGGCATCAACACAACTTAGTATTTCTGTTTTTTTTTAAGATTTATTTATTTGAAAGAGTTACAGGGAGAAGTAGGCACAGACACAGACACAGACACAGACACGGAGAGAGAGAGAGAGAGAGAGAGAGAGAGAGAGAGAGAGAGAGAAAGAGAGAGAGAGAGATGGAGGGAGAGGGAGAGAGAGAGATCTTCTATCCACTTGCTCACTTCCCAAATGGCTGCGATGGCTGGAGTTGAGCTGACCTGAAGTCAGGATCCAGGAGCTTATTCCAGGTCTCTCACGTGGGTACAGGGGCCCTAGTACCTTCCCGGGTACATTAGCAGGGAGTTATATTAGAAGTGGAGCAGTCAGGATGTGAATTGGTACCCATATGGGATGCCGCTGCTATGGGCTGGGGTGTTAACCTGCTGTAGCACAGCCCAGCCCCTTAGTATTTTTTTTTGTAAAGATTTAGTTATTTATTTGAAAGAGTTACACACAGAGAGAAGGAGAGGCAGAGAGAGAGAGAGAGAGGTCTACATCTACTGGTTCACTCCCCAAATGGCTGCAATGCCAGGAGCTGTGCTGATCTGAAGCCAGGAGCTTCTTCTGGGTCTCTCACATGGGTGCAGGGGCCCAAAGACTTGGGCCATCTTCTATTGCTTTCCCAGGCCATAGCAGAGAGCTAGATGGGAAGTGGAGCAGCTGGGACTTGAACCGGTGCCCATATGGGATGCCAGCACTGCAATTGGCATCTTTACCCATTATGCCTCAGCGCCGGCTCCAATATTTCTGTTTTTACAATAGCCCTCCAAAAGACATTTCATGTGAAATTTAAATTAAGTTGCTGTCTACCTCGTACAAATGTTCCTCACATGCAGAAAGCAATCACTGTACATGCACTGAACACATGGATCTACACACACACACACACACACACACACAGGAATGGGTTGCAAAGGATGTGCTAAGGGGAGTGATTTGAAGGATGCATTTTCAAATAGGTACCATATAATTATTCATCTGTTATTTCCCATCTCATTCATATGATTTGGAACATTAATAACTTTCTGTTTATCAAGGAGGGCTGTAAAAATGTAAGAGGCCAAGTGCCTCCTAACTCATCAGATTCCTTTATAACTCATTGATCCATGACAGTCACTGTGGGATCACTTCTGTGCAGAATCTTACCAGTGTCACATAGATGCGACCTGACAGCACGTACCAACAGCCAATATCATGCTGAATGGGGAAGAACTGAAAGCATTATCCTTAGGATCTGGAACAAGACAAGGATATCCACTTAAACCACTCTTATTCAATATAGTATTCAATCTAGTGCTGGAAGTTTTATCAAGAGCAATTAGGGGGAAGAAAGTTAAAGAGCATCAAAACTGGAAAACAGGATGCCAAACCACCCATGTTTATAGACGAGATGATATTATACATGGAAAAACCTAAACACTGCACCACAAAGCTGTTAGATTTGATAGATCAATTCTGTAAATTGTAGGTTACAAAAAATATACAAAAAGCAGTAAAATTAAGTTTTCTGTATGCTGATGATGAACTCACAGAAAGAGAAGTCATGAAAGAAATTCCATTCACAATAGCCACAAAAGTCATCAAATATTTAGGAACTGGCTTAAACAAATGAAAGATCTTTACAATGAAAATTTTCAAACATTGATGAAAAAATCAAGGGCACAAAAATAGATATTCCATTCTTATGGATTAGAAGACTTAATATTATTAAAATATCTATACTACCTAAAGTAATTTACAGATTCAACACAATCCATATAAAAATACCAATAACATGCTTTACAGAATTAGAAAAAGCAATCCTAAAATTCATATGGAATCACAAAAGACCCAGAATAAACAAAGCAATCCTGAATAAGAAAAAATCAAGCTGGAGGCATCACAATACCTGACTTCAAAGCATACTGTAAAGCTATAGTAATTAAAACAGGATGGCGCTGGCATGAAAACCAATACACAGGTCAACAGAACAGAAATAGAGAGCCTAAAAATGAATACACATACATATGGCCAACTGATGGAGTACAGTGAAGTAAGGATAATCTCTGCAATAAATGGTGCTGGCAAAACTGGATGTATATATGTAGAAGAATGAAATTAGATCCATTCCTCTCACCATATACAAAATCAACTCAAGATGGATTAAAAATGTAAATTTAAGACCCGAGACTACGAAATTGCTGGAAGAAAACAGGGCAAACACTCTAAGACATAAAGGGGTGATTTCTTGGACAAGACCCCCCAAAGCATAGGCAACAAAAGCAACACTAAACAAAGGAGACTATATCAAACTCAGAAGCTTTGTACGGGAGACGAAATGATCAACCACATGGAGACATCCAACAGAGTGGGAAAAATATTGGCAAACATCTATGAGAAAGAATTAATATCTGAAATACAGTGGTAACTTAAAACCTCAACAACAGAAAACCAACCAGTTCAGCTGAGAAATGGGCAAAGGGCTTCAATAGATAATTCTCAAAAGAAGAAATACAAATGGCCAACAAACAATGAAAAAATGTACAACCCCACTAGCCATTAGGGAAATGCAAATCAAAACCAAAATGAGATGTTACCTTACCTGTCAGAATGGCTAAAATCTAAAAACAGAGTAACAGATGCTTACTGGAGTTTCACTAGGTTCTGTTTGGTCTCTCCCTTATTTTGTCCTCCTAGCTTTCCCACATCAGGAATTTAGCAATTATTGTTCCCTCTTTGGATGCTGCTTACCTGGTTCTGTCTATAATTGGCTTCCCATTCTACAGATCTCACTTTGAATACTTCTCATCAGCCTTCTGAGCTCATCTATGGTGGTTCTGCGCTCCTGCTACTGCCTATTACTCTATTCCATCTCTGTTGCTTTCTTTGTAGCACTTACGTAATCTATTCCAATTTTGTTTTTATTTGTTTACTTTCATACAAGTGGCTGTCTCTGCCATCACATAACCACTTCATAGGGATGTGATCTGTGGTCTCTACTGTGCTGGCCTGAGCGATACACGGGGATCTTCATTCAGCCAGCAAGCACATGCCAGGGAGGGTGCCAGATACTGGGGATCTCAAGAAGAAGATGACAGGACCCTGGCTTCATGGGGCTCTATAGAAGGGAAGAGCATTTGCTTCCCATTTTCCATCTTGAACATTTTTTCTGTATGTTTTGTTTTTGCTGCTAGATTTAAAGCACTGGATGAAAGGATCTCAATTATCTTTGTATCTCCAGAGACTAGCATAGGCAGTGAAAATAAAATAGTGTTTTTGAAAGCACTTTGAAAGTTCTAAGGGAGCATTGTAAATATAATAACTGATTACTACTGTTATTATCCAATAAAGCAATTCTAATACTATTGCTAATGGCTGAATGAGGAGAGAGAGAGAGTTGTCTAAGAGCAAGTGAGAGAGAGAGGGGGAGAAAGAGAGCGAGTGCTTTGGGTGTGAAGGAGGCAAAGTGAGGAAAGGGATTGTAAAGCCAAATCCCATCATTCTTTAAGGACAGTTTTCAGTTGCTCACTTTCTTTCTTGGGACTTCAGAATAATTAAATAATTGTTTTCTGAGATGTTTGTAGGAAGCCGTAAATGATTCTGATGCAATTTCAGTGCCAAAAGAAGAAATTCACAAACCATAACGTCTTTGTTTATTTGAAAATGCAGCTCAGTATTTTTTCACTTTGGCATGAAATCAGGACAAATTAATTAAAAACATACATTCAGCTGCAATCATTTAATTGTCATGTTTGGGGAGAAGGCAGTTGTGTACCAGCTCCACTAATGTGAGCTGGGGAGCCTGTGAGTTTCATGCACCTGTAATTTTATTCATTATTAATGAAGATCAATATAAATAATGCATTTCCTCTTATGTTTACTAAGCCAGAGGGGCTCACAGTGCCTGAGATAATGTCCCTGCCTGAGATAAAGGAACCTCCAGCTGCTCATTAGCTGATCACTTGCAAAGAGGGAATCTGGCTACTACCAATGGATTTACAAAAATCAAATATGTCAGCTAGTGCCCAACAAATACAGTTTAATGATGAAGTGACCATTTAAAATAAAAGTTCCTCTACAGTGAGACTTGGTGCCTTTTCAGATCCAGCATAACCTCAGATAAGTTGAGTCTTCTAATTTGTACTTTGAAAAGAAAATGTGTGTGTATGTATGTGTGCATGTATGTGCCCATGCATCCATGAAGCCAATATTTAGCTATGAAGCATGAAACAAATAATTCACTGTGGAGTATAGAAATACAATGTATAAAAGGATGCAAAGTAATTCTAGAGAATAAAAAATGTATTGTCCAGGTGATAATTCACATTTGGATAAATAAAAGGGTGTTTGAGTAAAAAAAAATGCACTCTAAAATGTGCAAATTGTCTGTTTTCTATTCATTCTATATCCTTCCTGGGTGAGTTCATTCACTTCCAGAGATTCAGCCCAGATGGCGGTGTGTATAGGAAGAGGAACCTTTAGCGAAACTTTACTGGATATTCCCGATAACTGCATGCATTCAGCTGCTTCCAGACTTCGCATGCGGGTGCTCAGGCCCCTCAAACTCCGCACACTCTGACCTGAGCCCTGGCAGACCCGTCCCTTGCTGCCATCCTCCTCCTCCAATCTTCCAAAGAGCAACCAACCTTCTTTTGCTCCCTCTCTTTGTTCTTCACATTTTTTTCACTGACTCCTGTTGCTTTTTCCTTAAAGCTGTCTCTGAATCCAAGCCTCTCTTTGCTACCTCCCTTCTCCACTGCTTCCATTCAGGTCCTCAGCACTGCCATCCAGCTGGCCTGTGCTTACCCATGCTCCTGAGCTCCACTCCACCTTCCATATACTGCAGCTGAATTGCTACTCCCACCCTATGCCACACCACATGGGGCCGTCATAGCCACGTTCCTGCATACCTCTCCTGCCAGGGCTTCTCACTCTCCCAGCTCCTTGGAGCTCTTAACCATGCCCCCGTGAGACAGACCCTCTTCTACCCATCACGTCCTGTGTGTGTGCAGCTCTCTCTGCTTAGGCTTCCTTTGTTGTTTCTTCTTTATATCTCCCTAGAGCCACCTCTGAATAGACGATAGTCTTGGTACTGGTTAAGAGATGAGGTACTAGGCGTGCATAATAGACAGTGATTATGCCTCCATGTGGACCATGTGCATTGAATCTCAGGATGCCAGGGTTGAAGTTCTGGCTCCATTCTCCATTGCACCTTCTTGCAAATGTGTGTGCTGGATTCAGCAGGTGACACTTCAAGTTGTCTGAAGTTGTTGGGTCCCTGGGTTGAGTTCTGAGCTTCTGGCTGAATCCTGGCCCACTGCTCCCTGTAGTAGGCATTTAGGGGTTGAAGCAGCAGATGGGAGATCTCTGTCTCTCTGTGTCTAATAAATAAAATTCAGAATGGTGTGCTCTATAGAGACACACTGTGTTGGAATGTTCCATAGGACTCAATGTGACCTGGGAAACTCCCTTAACTTCTCCTGCTTTGGTTTCCATGTCCATAAACTTGGAAGATGAACAATAAGTAAAGTTTGATATAGCAGTTAAATGATAAAAAATATGTGAAACTCCTATCACACCATACAATGCCCTTGGCAGGCAGTCTTCCATATCCCTTAGCAGCCCACAGTAAGCATATAATGAATGTTAGTTTCTATTACCAGATTTTCTCGAGGCAGAGTTAATTCCTTTGCCTCTGGGATCTCCAAATGGTATGGCACTGGCATCTGGAAGTTTTGCTCATTTAGAAGGGTGTCCTGATTTCCTAGGAAGGTACTAGAGGTGTCTCCATGGTTAGGACAAGGACACTCACTTGTTTATTTCTTCCGTGTTTTAGGCACTGGGAATACAAAATGACCAGTCTGTTGAACAAGCCTGTGGATCTAAAAGGTGAAACCGTCTTCTTGTTCCCTCTGCTCTTTACACATGTGAGGACTCGCCCCCAGGGATGTTCTGTTCACTCAGGAGCAGCAGACATTCTCCCAGTTACCTGAGTCACAGACTCAGTGTCAGTCAGTGGAACTTCCAGTCCCACTCAAGATGAATGTGCTAAGCTTGACCTAGTGTTGTTGCTGTTCTTTCCTCCAGCCCTGCCTGGATCCAAGCCCTGGTGAGAAAAGTGTGAATAAACCATAACCCCCATTCTCAAGGAGTTCTCTGAGGTGGCAGGTGGGCAGACGCATGGTGGATTGCATTACACTGTGATAGTGCTGGGGCAGGAGTATGCTTTGGGGGCCTGGCACAGCACAGGAGCAGTGCTGAAATCCCCTGACAGGAAGAGGAAGGATTCCTCTTCCAAAGATTCCAAGTTGAAACAGAACGAAAGTTGAATCTTTCAGGACTGGTAGCACAATTCTGGGTGGAGGAAGCCCAGAGGCAGGGAAAGGATTGCAAATCTAAGTATAATTTTTCAAAGGGATCTTCTTTGCTGTAGATTCCAAGAGAATTGCTTTTGTCAATTGTGAGGGTCAAGTGTGTATGGCAGCATAATCCTAGGAATGTGATATGGTTTAGATACACACTAGATTGATATTCGATTAGCTACAGAATGGGTTGTGGATTGCATCTTTAGGGCTTTCCCATTTACAAGCTATATGATCTTGGCAAATTGTTGCTTAAAATTTTTGAGCCCTGGTTTCCTTAAGTAAAGTCAGGACTATTACTCTTCTCAAAGATTATGCATATAAGTGAGAAAATGTAAATATAAAGTCCTTTGTACTAAACATGGCACTTAGCTTGGGCTTGTTAGTGTAACTGCTGAAGCAGTCACACTCTTGTAGCTTTTACTGTATGTCTAGGATAACTTGGAGAAGAAAAAGCTATCGGACAAGGACAGGAATGACATTGCAATTACAGTCTGAGCTGGAATTAGAATGTTGTGGGAATGGAGAGACCATCTCCAGAAAGGTGGAAATGTCCTGAAAGAAATTGACTAGCTGTGTGTTTGTTGTCACTGTCAATTTTCAATTGTATTTTATTTGCTCTCTCACTGATAGTGTTTTTTGGGGCTGGCTTGGGGTCCCGGTCATCATTTTCATGGTATTTTGCATGTTCCTTTGTGCACAGTATGAGATCTTCAAGCTAAAGTTATTTCTAACAACAACAACAAAATCAAACAATTTCTACATTAAAATGTGCTGCCACCTGGGAAATTATAAACTAGAGGCAATATTACTTTATTAGCTTAGCCAATAATTGCTGAACCAAGATTGTCTCAGAAGAACACATGGTATGTGACTCTTAATTGCTTTTGATTTCTTCATCTTTTATTTAATTTGAAAGACAGGGAGAGAAAGGGACAATGAGAGAGAAACAGAGAAAGATCTCCTATCTGCTGGTTTACTCCTCAGATGCCCACAATAGCCAGGGTTGGGCTAGGCTGGAACTGGGAGCTCAGTTTGGGTCTTTCATATGGATGTCGTGGATCCTACTACTGGAGCAATCGCCTGTTGCCTTCAAGGGAGTCCATTGGCAGGAAGCTGGGATTGGGGCCAGAGCTGAGTCTTAAACCCAGGCACTCTGAAATGAGATGTTGACCTCTCCAGGATGTGTCACAACCACTATGCCAAATGCCCTCCCCTGCTTTTGATTCTTAACACAGATAATTTTGGTTTAACTAAGACATATGTTCATTTATTTGAAGTAGTCTGCTTAGAAATAGTGAAACCTCCTCGGGTGATTACTGATGTCATAAATAAGAGTGACAATTGTTAAATCAACAACGGGAGTCACTGTGCACTTACTCCCCATGTAGGATCTCTGTCCTTCATGTGTTGTACTATGCAAATTAATGGTAAAATTAGTATTCAAACAGTACTTTATACTTTGTGTATCTGTGTGGGTGCAAACTGTTGAAATCTTTAGTTAGTATAGAGTTGATCTTTGTATATGAAGATAATTGAAAATGAATCTTAATGAAGAATGGGGTGGGAGAGGGAGTAGGAGAAGAGATTGTGGGTGGGAGGGTGGTTATGGGGCAAAAAAACTGCTATAATCTAAAAGTTGTACTTTTGGAATTTCTATTTATTAAATAAAAGTTTAAAAAAAGAAATAGTGAAAGCTGCAAAGTCAATCTGAATATAGGAGACTATTCAGAAGAAATGTAGTGAAAACCATGAGAGATCAGGAATCAGAAAACCTGGGTTCTGAGCCTGTTGTGGTCCTGTTGGGTAACTGGGTAAGGAATTTGGCTTCTCTGAATCATAAACAGGGAAGATCACGTATGGCATTGGTCTGGTGCATGCCCATTTCCTGCTCTGACATCTCTGTTATCTCATTGCTTTTCATCTGTTTAAACCACTAACCCTCAACTCTTACCAATGGATATTGTTGAAGTAGATACTGTATAGGAGACAAAGCAAACTACACTTGATCCATCTAAGGGCCCTAACTGGGCCTGAGCATTAAATTGGCATAAGTTACATCAACTGAAGATAAGCATCCAAATGTATGTAGTATGAGCTTTATGTGGCACAGGCGCACTCCTACGGAAATAACAACACAAAGAAGCACTTACAGCTGGTCACTTAGATCCTAGTTGGAAAAAGGATAATAAGGTGTGAAAAGCAATTAGCTTGTATGGGGGGGTTGAAAAGATAAAAATTGTTTTAATTTTATTTATTTTAATTTTTATTTATTTGAAAGACAGATGAACAGAGACACAGAGAAATATTCCACCCACTAGTTTCCTCCTCAGATGTTGGTGACAGCTAGAGCTAGGCCAGGCCATGCTGGCACCAGGAGCCAGGACGTCCATCTGAGTCTCCCATATGGTTGGCAATGGTCCAAGTACTTCAGCTATCACCTGCTGCCTCCTAGGGTGCACATTAGCAGGAATCCAGAATTGGAAGTGGAACTTGGACTTGAAACCACACTGATGTTGCATGTGAGCATATCAAGTGACATCTTATTCATTATGTCAAATACCCACCTTATCGAAGCATTATTTTAATAAGGCCTGCATAAAATTCTTTGGTCTCAGTTTCACATCCTTGAGGATAAGAAAATTATTATTTTTGGTACAAAGAGGGTATCTCACATGGGAATATCATTGGCTGCCTTTTTAAAAAAGATTTATTTATTTGAAAGGTAGCAAGAGAGAGAGACTGACCGACTGACCGACTGACCAACCGACCATCCTCTGGTCCAATCTCCAAATGGTTGTAATGCCAGTCCTGAGCCCAAGCTGAAGCCAGGAGCCAGGAACTCCATCCCTGTCTCTTTGTGTGTCAGGGGCCCAAGAACTCAGGCCATCTTCTATTTTGCCATGTGCATGAACAGGAAGCTGTATTGGGAGTGGAGCAGCTGGGGTACTGGTGCTGTGATACAGGATGCTGAAGTTGCAGGTGGCAACTCAATCTGCAGCCCCATATGCTGGTCCATCGTCTGCTTTGAAGAAGCAGAAAATAATGCTTTTTAAAAGTAACTTGAACTCACAAGAGTGAATATGGCAAAGAAGTGCATTTTGGGGTGACAAGTTCTTAACTTCTTCAGTATGAAAGAATCTTGTAGGCAGGAGAGTTTTATGTCAATATGACTATGTGGGCATGAATGTTTGTTACTAGATTTTTTTTTTTTTTTTTTTGGACAGGCAGAGTGGACAGTGAGAGAGAGACAGAGAGAAAGTTTTTCCTTTTTGCCATTGGTTCACCCACTGATGCGGAGGCTGGTGCATCGCGCTGATCAGAAACCAGGAGCCAGGTGCTTCTCCTGGTCTCCCATGCGGGTGCAGGGCCCAAGGACTTGGACCATCCTCCACTGCACTCCTGGGTCATAGCAGAGAGCTGGCCTGGAAGAGGGGCAACCTGACCGGGACTAGAACCTGGTGTGCTGGCGCCACAAGGCGGAGGATTAGCCTATTGAGCTGTGGCGCCTGCCTGTTACTAGATTTTTCTTGTGACCTGTTTCTAAGGCAAAAGCAGAATTTCTACTAGTTATTTGATCTAAAAACTATTGTTTTTCTTAGTGAAAAGTATTTCACATAAAATAGATGATTTTGATGGGGCTGGAATTGCGGCACAGTGGGTTAAGCTGTACCTTGGGACACTGACATCCCATATCGAGTGGTGCTTCAAGTCTCATCTGCTCTGCTTTAGATTCAGCCACCTAGGGTGTACCCGGGAAGCAGCAGAAGGTGACCTGAGTCCTTGCACCCCTGCTATCCATGTGGGAGAACAGGACGGAGTTCTGGCTCATGCTGTAAGCCTGGTCCAGACCTGGCCATTGGAAACTTTTGAGAAGTAAACCAGTAGATGGAAAATCTCTCTCTATATCTCTCTCTCTCTTTCATCACTGAGCCTTTCAAACAAATAAATCTTTTAAAAATGAAATAAATAATTAAAAATGTAGTTTTGTGAACCATGAGTATTTACCAATATTGCTAATGACACCTGTAGTGTTTTGGTAGCAGAGTAGCTTGAAGCTGGATGAGGGTTTGGGATAGTGATTTGTGTTACATGTTGCTGAATCTGTTCAGCAATTAATACCATTCTTTGTACAAAATATGGTGTCAATCACTGGTATGGATTGAGCGTGATAAATAAGGCAGTATTTGTTTCTCAGTGGATGGGTGTAGTTGTATTTGATTTCTTTATACCAGTGTAAGTGAACATGTCCATATGGAAATTTAGGATTCTGTCTATAAAATGAGTGGGTGTGGGAAACTGAAGTATTTTGTAAAACATCTATGTCAATGTCACACCAAAAATGGTTTTCATCACATGTCTAGAAATATGGCCTTGTAAGCTTTAACACACAATGAGATATCTCAAACCAAATCTGTGCCTTCCATATGTATTTTCATGCTTCGAGCTTAAAGAAGAGGGAAGTGTTTTAGCTAACAGTGGTGACTGAAAACTTTGTGACATTTTAAATAATCTTGAATGGCTCACTCATTAAAAAATCTGCTTTGTTTATTTTCACCAAAATACCACAGGAGGTTGGGACACAACATTGAGTTAATTATGGGTATAGGACTTTCCAAAATAATGTTGAGTTGAAGACAGGTTGACGTTTTTGGTAATGTCATGGGTCAGAAAGGTAAGCCAATTTGGGCTCATGTAAATCCAGAAAGCAACTATTTTTTCAGAGTAAATAAGAAACAATCTCTGGAGTCACTCTGAACATCTGAACGTCACACTGGAAGGAACCTAAAGGTCATCTAGTTTAGGCTGCAGCACCTCTTGTTGGGCTGGCTGGGACTAGAATTATAAAGAGAAGACCTGGAAATAAGAACAAAGACACTCACAGAATAGCAAATCATCTAAGGGGCAGAAAATCTTCCTTTTTCCTTTCTAGATCCCTTTCCACCCTTCCCCAACCCATTCTCTGTGTTGACCATCATGTACTACCTCAGAGGGTAGTACCTACCTCCTCTGGCTTCATTCTGTGTTTGTTAAATATCACATCCTAGCAGGAGCCTGGAGGGAGGGATGGCTGTGACCTTGGAGTGTCATTACCCCACACCTCTTTCTGTGCAGTCACCTTGGTCTGACTTTGTCCCTCAACTGGACTCATAACAATCTCCCGTGGGCGATCTTCCTGTCACTCTCCTATCGTATCCCTGACCCCTGACCTCTAGAGCTCCTCCCAACCTGACAAACTGAATATTATTCTTTAGTAAATCATCTTGTTAGTAACCCCTGTTTGAATTATCTTAATTTGGCTGTGTCATCTGTTTCCTACTCACCCCCTGACTGATATGTTTGACAGAACTTGGATGTGTCTGTTCACCAGACGGTGGCATGTTGGTAGATGGTTTGGGGATATCCACCAGGAGCCTTGCAAGAGGGAGGGAGCATGGATGTCCACAATTAGCCATTCCAGAAGCTCCCCTAGCTCTTGACATTCTGTGTAGGAAACTGAAGAAAGCCTACTACATTTTGGGCTTTTCTATTACTGTGGGGCACTGGACTGCAATGCTAAAACAAGTTTGGGTCAAAGGAAGGCACTAGAGGGTGTGCTTCTGAAGAGAAGCAATGCCTCCACACACAGCGAGTCATTTTCTAACCAATTTCTTTCAAATGCCATTTCAGAGTTTTAGTACTGGGTTTTCTTCTTACCAAGTATTACTTTTATGTTAAGGGTATTTTAAATTGTAAATCGGTGCTTTCTTCCATGTGGCAATGTACAGAATACAGAGTATAATATATATTATAGTATATACTATATATAATATATAGCCTATATATTATGTGTGTATATATACATATATAGTATATATATTCTCTCTAT
Organism: Oryctolagus cuniculus; assembly: GCF_051225735.1. Lineage (NCBI taxonomy): Eukaryota > Metazoa > Chordata > Mammalia > Lagomorpha > Leporidae > Oryctolagus > Oryctolagus cuniculus. The sequence goes on from NC_142880.1 coordinate 83,683,425, forward strand.
ATATGCATATATACACATATAGTATATATATACATAATATATATACATATATATAATATATATATTATACACATGGGGATGAGAGTGGACTTTGCCACTACCATGCAATAGAGATACAGCTCTCCTTAGAGTAACAGTGAACCTTTTTTAAACCAACACTAGTTATTTTTAAAAAGACAAAATATTGATAATGATGAGTGTATAGCTTTTAAGTTGTTTTTCCAGGGTATGGTTTTCTGTGGCCATGGTGACACCTGCATGTGGCTCTGGGCTCCTGCTTGGCAGGTGACACTCACCTCAGATTTGAGCACAAGGCATTGACCCTCAGGCCTCTCTATTTCCTTCCTCTCTGGGCTGCTCCCGCATCCCGCTCTGACATCAGTGAGGCCCCTCCCGCCATCTCCTGCACCTCCTGTTCATCCAGGTGAAATCCCAGCTTCCTAAAGCCTTTTCTTCTTGGCCATAGTCCAGCTCTCCAACTTCTGTTTAATCTGAGCCTCCTTCCTGTGGGGAGCAATCCGGACTAGACTAAGTTACTCGAATTAGGACTTATTCTATGCATCTGCTCTCCCACAATATGGCGCTGGGAGAGAAGTAAACAGCTTCCGCACAGCTGCCTCCAGTTCAACCAATTAACTGTAGGACTTGCTCCTGATTGGAGAGCAGCGTACTCAGCCGAGTTGGGATTGGCGGAGGAGGACTATAAAGGAGGAGAGAGACGGCATGCACCGGGAACATCTATGGGGAACATCTAAGGGAACCCGTGCAGCCCCCGAAGAAAGCCGGCCGGCGGTGTGCCGCTCCCCTGCGGAAGTGGGGAATGCGGCCAGGGGGAACTGCCCTTCCACGGAGGTGGAAGGGATAGTAGCCAACCCGGGAAGAACCAGCAGCAAACCCGGGGAGGGCCGAGCAGACGAAAGAACAGCGCAGGGTCCTGTGTCGTTCCTCCACGAAGAGGGGGAGCGACATAATGGTGCCGTGACTCGGATAGGAAACCTGACTCGGATAGAAAACCTAGGACGGATAGGAAACCTAGCTTGGATAGGAAACCTAGAACGGATAGCAAACTTAGGAGGGAAGAAACGGGAAGAACTGGGAAATTACCGGAGAGAGAGATTAGCAAACAGCCTAGGGAAAAGCCGGACGAAAAAGGAGCCGGAAGAAGCTATTGAAAGCCTAGGCATAGACTCGGATACGGACTACGGGGGGAAGCTGGGAGAAATCTCTAAGGTCGAAAGCGAAAGTGAAAGCTAGAACAAACAGACTCGGACGCGGACTGTGGGGAGAGGCCAGGAGAAATGAGGGAGGAATATCGTTGGAGGAAAGTTTGGGGAAACATACCGGGTAGAGAAAAATGTTAGGGAAATTGAAGCCGCAGGGGGCAGGCCGAGGCGGAGACGAAAGCCACTTTGGGGTTCTCAAGTTAGCCCGGGAATAGGAGGCGAAAAGTTGAAGCCAGAAGCTGAGACGTAAGCCAGATTGGGATCCGTCTGATTAGCCCGGGGAGCAAAGGACGGGAAGCCAAATCGTGGGGCGGAGACGTACGCTGGGTTGAATTCGCCAGGCTAGCCCGGGGAACTTAGATTGAATCCTAGTGGCGGAGACGCAAGCTACGCTGTGTTACTCGCGGAAGCCGCCGCGTGCAGAGAGAGCACGGGGTGTGAATAGATAGGGAACGCTGGCGTAGGCCGTGGTTCAGACGCGAAAGGGTTAAGCGTGGAGACCGCGGAGCGCGCGAACCCGAGCCGCGCAAAGCCGGGAAGCTGCGCAGATGAGAGAGGCGCGCGGGCTGAAGCGGCGCAGAGCCGGGAACCCGCCGGCGGGGCGAGGTGCCGGAAAGCCGCAGGGATAAGAGAAACAGAAGTTTGGAAGTGAAGTAAAAGAGAAATGGGAATGCTGGAAGATAGAAGTGAAATGGGAGAGGTAGGAATGCCCGGAGATAGAGAAATAGAGAAAAATAAGGCCTCCCCTCAACATGCCAATTAGAAGGCTTGGATTCGGTCTGCCTAATCAAGTGAGGCGATGAGCACATGCGGGCAGCTAGCAGCTTATGCGCCGCAGGTCACCGAAGACAGGCACGAATTAACATCAGTAAGGCTTCCCCACAATACAACAATATTAAGCTTGGATTCGGTCTGCCTGATTTAAGGCGGTAAGCGCCAGCAAAGCTCGACCAGAGTATGAGCTGCAGGTCACCGAAGATAGGCACGAACCAACACTAATAAGTCTCCCCCACAATAAGGCAATGAGAAGGCTTGGATTCGGTTTGCCTGATAGGTTTTGTAAGCCCCTGCGGGCAGAGCAGAGCATGCGCTGCAGGGCACCGAACACAGGCATGCATCAGCGCCTAAAAACCTCCTCACAATGGCGAAGAGAGGACCCGGATTCGGTTTTCCTGATTGATAGGACTTGTAAGAGCCTGTGGCAACTCTAGCAAGTAGAGCAGAGTGTGTTCCGCGGGACACCGAAGACAGGCGCGTATCAACGCTAAAAAATAAAAAGAAAGGGGGATCTGTGGGGAGCAATCCGGACTAGACTAAGTTACTCGAATTAGGACTTATTCTATGCATCTGCTCTCCCACAATATGGCGCTGGGAGAGAAGTAAACAGCTTCCGCACAGCTGCCTCCAGTTCAACCAATTAACTGTAGGACTTGCTCCTGATTGGAGAGCAGCGTACTCAGCCGAGTTGGGATTGGCGGAGGAGGACTATAAAGGAGGAGAGAGACGGCATGCACCGGGAACATCTATGGGGAACATCTAAGGGAACCCGTGCAGCCCCCGAAGAAAGCCGGCCGGCGGTGTGCCGCTCCCCTGCGGAAGTGGGGAATGCGGCCAGGGGGAACTGCCCTTCCACGGAGGTGGAAGGGATAGTAGCCAACCCGGGAAGAACCAGCAGCAAACCCGGGGAGGGCCGAGCAGACGAAAGAACAGCGCAGGGTCCTGTGTCGTTCCTCCACGAAGAGGGGGAGCGACACTTCCTGTTAAGCCCAGCCCTGCTCCCTGCTAGAGGTATCCCACTCAAGAGGGTAGCTTTAAGTGGGGGCTTTCTTGTTCTCTCTTTAAAAGCATGCACACTCAGAGTACTATGCAATTTTAAGACAATAAAGACAGTATAATTTTAAAAATATATATAAATGTATAAATATAAAGTATACAAATACACAAACACACACACACACATTCCAGCATTCTTGGTAATGTGGAAAAAATGTTGACTATCAGTTATAGTTTTGAAAAATCATTCCTAGGGATCTGGATATATTTTCTGGATTGAAGTCAATTTTATCTTCCCACTTAACTCTGAAATTAAAAGAGAGACTGCTTACATGCAAGAATTTTTTTTCAATTTGAGAGAGAAGGAGGGAAAAAGTGAGCTCCCATCCAGTTCATTTCTCAGCTGTCTGCAATGACTAGGGTTGAGCCAGGCTGAAGCTGAGAGCTGGAGACTTCATCCAGGTCTCCCGTCTCCCACATGCCTGGCAGTGGCATGTGGCATATGGCAGTGTCGTGCCTGACTCCAACTTACTGAGCCATCAACACTGCTTGACAGAGTCTGCATTAGCAGGAAACTGCAACAAGGAGCTTGGGCTGTATTCTAACCCAGGCACTCTGATGTGGGATGCAGGCATGTTAACTGAAGTCTAAACTGTTAGGTCAAATGCCTGCTCCCTCATGAACTTTTAAAATATTATTATCTTTGAGTCTTCTTATAAATTTTCCTATGTATATGGTTGTCGAATTGGCCAAATGTGCCTATTTCAGCCTTCACTGTAGCAGGAATTGTGGGGTCAACTTTCAAGGTTCAGAGTTTTATTCCGTTCCATTTTCAAAAAGGATCAATGACCAGAACTTGTTATGATCCCACGTGGGGAAGCAAATGCATAGACATTTTCACATTGGCGAAAGTTACTTGCATTCTTATAAGGTTGTTCACCTGAGTGGGCTTTGATCATTTGTCCGTGTCAGCAGCTGATGACTTGCCAGTTATGGCAACTCTCTCTCTTTAATAAAAAAGTTATCTCCTTACAAAGAAATGACTAAGCACAGCTGCCACTTTTGCCTATAGGGAAAACTGCACTGATAAGTTACTGGGAAAAGTGTCTTACTTGGTTACAGGATAATAGTGGAGATAGGTCTTCTTGCCTTTGTTTTGCTGGTTTCTTTCACCCACACCAGGTTCTGTCATCCTTGGGCCAGTGTAACAAGTTTTACGGAGAAAGTGCTTATTCCTTTTTCACCAATGAGGCATCTGAGGCAGGGAATTGTTACTATTTCGGATGATCTGGAAACCTGGCTTATTAGTTCAGAACGAGGCTCTAATTTTCATTTCAATGAAACATTGGAATTTATCTCAAATACACCACATAATTTAACTATATAAGAGCATATTCCACTCCCGTCTACATCCCAAAAACCAGTCTGGTGATTAAAGATCGCGCTCCGTACTCTCATATTTCCCATTCTGGGTCATGCTGGCTTTCTCTCTCTGTTCAGTTCTGAGCACGAGTCTGATCTGGTGCTTTGAGACGAGGCACAGGCCGTTCAGTGGGCATGGGAGTGGGCATCGCTCATTAATCCTCTCCAGTCACTTTCTCCCTGCTTTCTTGCCCTGCAGAAGAGGCTGAGTATCACTGTTCTCTCCATGTTAGCCCTGGTTTCAGATTTCAGAATATGTGGGTCAGAGCACCACATTAAAGGAAAATAGAGACTTTATAGATGGTGTTGGCAGTTCTAAGCCTCTTAGAGTGAATAAAATTCCTTTGTTGTGTGTCAGACCCCTTGCTCTGCTTTGTACCCAGTGTATCTTCTGGGAATTGTATGTGACTGAGAACATCTCATCTAGAAAATGTGCAGTAATCATACTTGTTATCACTAAAGAGGGGCTAGACTTGCTGATCTCAAGATCCTGTCAGTTAAGCAGTAGAACTTGTGTTCTACTTATAGGATGCTGGCATTGTAAGTGGTGTCTTAACATGCTGCACCCTCTGCTGGCCCCATGGAGTTGTCTTGACTGACTTCTTTGGGTGAACACTTTCCTTCTTGTCTCCTTCTATGAGGAAAAGCTTTGGTACCCCAGCCAGACTCAATATCCAGCATGTGTGGATCTTAGCTCTTCCCTTTTCTTCTTGTCCAGGCTTCTGTGTACAATTTGAGAGTATTCTATTAGATGTTTGTGAACAATGAAGAGATACCGCTAACTCCAACCAAGGCCTGGAGGGGCTGTCTGATTCCCAAGTTAAGGCAACTTATTTAGGATGTGAAGTGTTTTATAATCCCATGACTTCAGTATTGACTAGTTGCCAAGTTCAGAACAAGGGGAAAAGTTGTACTCAACAAACTGTTGTGATATAATATTCAATATCTAGTGGTCATTTCCTTTGTATGCATAGTATTAAGCACTTTACAAATTTTACTTCACTTAATTCATGCGATGATGCCATATGGTAGTTTCCATTTTTCTCATTTAAACTCACAAACACTGTAACCGAATTCTGCTCTATACGGCTGCACAAAATGTTTCTATAAACCTCTCCATACTGTAGTAATTTCATGCAATGTCAATCTTAATGTCCCAATGAGGAAACCAGTAAGTTTCTGTGTGAGAATAAATGATTTAGGTATTTTCCCCAGCAGATGTACCTCTGAGAAACTTCATTCTGAACTGGATCATCTGGAGGAGAGAGGCCTGGCACCTGCATTTTCCATTTTCAGTATATACTGAAGCAGAGAGGAAAGCTTTGGTTGCTGGCAGTGGGGAATCTCGGCATCCTGACGTGGCTTCCTTCTGGTGATGGCAACAGTAGACAGCAGTGTCCTTGGAAGGCTGGTTCTGAGATCCAGGCTTAAAATCCTGGCCTGGGCTCTGCCTTTTCAACCCTTCCAAGAATACTGGGAGATCTTTTTATCTCCTAATACATAACTATCTGCAATCAACTACGTGTATCAGAGCAACCTTGTTTCATATTTGAAGAAAATTGTAGAAAAGAATTACTTTGTAAACCTAATTCTTTAAAAAAAAAATCAGTAGTCAGGAATATCAGTGTTTACAATGTTGACCCATGGAGTAACTTCCTTGTAAAATAGCACTTTGCTGAAAGTCAAATCCTTAGGAGGAAACTATTTTAGATATGTAAAGACTTGCTCTAGTTTGAAAATGTTGTTGGTAATCATGCATATTTAAGGTTTTGTGTTTCCATTGGTTTCTTGTATACTCTTCATCAAATTTCTTTCACTAAAGCATGGGATCATGGGACAAGAAGTCAGAAGAGCTCTTTGAGTACTGTCACTGCCGTTTGCTATCCACGTGGACTCAGGCAAGTCTATTAACTGCTTTGAGCCTCAGTTTTCTCTTTGTAAAATTGAAATAACCACAACAGTAATATTTACCAGCCATATGTAGTCACTGGGATGATCAAATCAGAATGTTTTTGAGCCGGCGCCGTGGCTCACTTGGTTAATCCTCCGCCTGTGGTGCCGGTATCCCATGTGGGCGCCGGCTTCTAGTCCCAGTTGCTCCTCTTCCAGTCCAGCTCTCTGCTGTGGCCCTGGAAGGCAGTGGAGGATGGCCCAAGTGCTTGGGCACCCATGTGGGAGACCAGGAAGAAGCTCCTGGCTTCAGATCGGCATAGTTCCAGCTGTAGTGGCCAATTGAGGGGTGAACCAGTGGAAGGAAGACCTTTCTTTCTCTCTCCCTCTCACTGTCTATAACTCCACCTGTCAAATAAATAAAAAACTGTTTTTGAAACAAGAAGGGTTAGCATAAATAAACTTATTATTATGACAACTATGGTCTTTTGAATAATCTCTGAGTGGAAAATGGTGTAATATAAATGTCTTTAAATGCTCATCCTATTAGGAGAAAGAAGTCATTTTTAGGAAGATGTGAACAAGTGTGTTTCTTTGTATGCAAATAACTCTTTTCTCAAATTATATAAGGCTTCTGATCTTTCCTTGTTCAACACAAGTAAGGCTTAATGTAGCAATTCAGAATCCAAGATAGCTAAATATATTTCATCTGTATTTTTGGAAAAAATGGCTAATTTTCTGCATGTTTTATTATCCATGAGGACTTCTTATTTCCCAACTATTATTTGTTCAACCAAATCAGAAGTTACCTGTAGGCCTCCAATTCTCTGCTGCTGTGGGTAGTTGCTAAGTCAAGTGTATCTTCTGAAGGTAGAAGGCAGGGCCCCTGGAACTTGGTAAAAGTTTTGGTGAAGATTGTCAAGGTTATTCCCATGTCATACCCTCTCATGCCTTCCCCTTTTTCAGAGGGTAGGGTAGGTCTAACTGAGAAAAGTCTTGTTTCTCTTGGGTGTACTGCACCCCCTCCATCTGCACTGTACAATTATGCTATTATAAAATCAAAAAGAACATATTTTGAATAATTTTCAAGGGTGATTATGATCACAGCTCAATATTTCTGTTACAATTTTCAATCTTATCTGGTCTTAATCTTTATGGTCAGAACTGCACAGGATGAGTTGGTGATAATTGTTTCCTAGACTCTAATCACTCCCTGTAGGAAAAGCACTTTTAGTAGGAGAATGGTCTATACTTGCCATGGGGCTGCTCCCAGTAAGGAAGGTCGTCTATCAGGAGCTCAGATGAAGTGGTAGCAGAAGACGATGAATACATAATGAATTTCCTCTACAGTCATATCCTGAAATTCTTAGGATACTTATGCCTTTCATGATGTACTGACTCTGATTAGATTCCCTGAGAGACTTGAGTGCTTTCATTTGGATATGATTTGACTCCTAAGCATTCCTGTGTTGAAGGTTTGCAGTGTGGTGATGTTTTTAAGAGATAGGGTCTATTGGGAAGTCATTAGGTCACTGGGGGCACTGTCCTGAGAGGAAATTTCTTATATGGTCTTGGATAGTTACCACAAAAGAGTTATTTGGAAATGAGAAAGACTGGCCACTTCCTCTTTCTGTCTCGTCATGGGATCTTTCTCATCTGTGCCCCATGCCAAGATGCTCTTTCCCATGACGCCCTTGTCAGAGATAGTACCATGCTATAAGCTCTGATGCTATAAGCTAATTAAACCTCTGTTATGTATAAAGTACCTAGTTTCAGGAGTTTCATTATAGTACCAGAGAACAGTATCCAGGACTTGAACTAGAAAAAGCTGAAATTTCTCTACAGTCATTGGGGCAAATCCTAGTTGTGAAGCACGAAGGTTAGGAATCTAGATTAATTGTGAGGAAGGATTTTTTCTTTGAGAATGGGCAGTACACAAGTTTCAGCAAGGTTTCTAGGGGCAAAGGAGCATGGTGGATGTGGGAGTCAGATTTAGTAGAAACAGCCCTCACTTGATTAGCCTCTGAATGGTGCTTTAAAGCATGCAGAGAGCTCTTACCTACACCAGTTCTCACTTTATCCCACTATGAAATCTGAGAAGAAAGGGGATATTCCAGTTTTTCTTAAGAAGAAACTGAGGCTAAACTTTCTTTAATTTGTTTAAGCTCATACAGTTAGTTAGTGTCAGATGTAGGTACACAACATCATCTAGCACCCTTTCTTTGGTATCACAACTATCCTGATGATCACATTGGGGATGATGCTAGTGACTTTAATGTTTGTTTATTTATAAGACAAGCACTCTCAATTTAGGTAGAGAAACAACTGTTTTTTTTTTTTTTTAAATTTATTTATTTTCATTTAATTGAGAGAGAGAGAGAAGTAGGTAGAATAGGTATGGAGGGGGATCTTCCATCCACTGGCTCACTCCCCTCCCCCAAATGCCTGGAATAACTAGCCCTGGGCCAGGCCTAAGCCAAGAACTTGAGACTCCATCCTGTCTCCCACTTGGATGGCAGGGACCCAAACACTTTAGTCATTATCATGTACTGCCTCTCAGGATGCATTGACAGGAAGCTGGATAATAAGCAGAGTATCCAGGACTTGAACTAGTTACTCTGTTTTGGGATGTGAGTGTCCCAAGTTGCAATTTAATGCTGCACCACATCACTTTTCTTTTTAATAAGGTATAATTTAAAATTTTTAAAATTTATTTTCATTTTATTTGAAAGGTAGATGGAGAGTAAGATATCACTTCCATCCACTGGTTCGCTCTTTAAATGTGCAACCGCCCATATGAGCCCTTGCTGTGAAAGACTTATGCAAGGAATCCCAAACTCAATCCAGGTCTCCCACTTGGGGGTCAGGGACACAAGTATTGGGCCATTACCTGTTGCCTCAAAGGGTGCACATTAGCAAGAAGCTGTGGCTAGGCGTGCCAAGAGGCATCTTATCTTTATGCCAAATGTGTGTCCCAGCAACTGAAGTTTTTGATATCTGTTTTGAATTCCACATTATTGTGCCAGGTAAAAAGTTTAGATCCTTTATTCCTCTAGCATTTTCTTGACTTAAAACTGATAGTACCTGGTATTATCTGTTACTTTTCACATTATTAAAGTCAGTATGTATAAAGAGCACTAAGTATAAAAAGCACTCTGGTAGTCTCTTTCTTGTTTTCCCTCCAAAAAAAAATCCTTTCTCATAGTTGCCTTGCCTGTTTGTTTCTGTGAGAATGAAATACTTTATGGATTAATTATTTTCAGGAGCACTAATTTAATTCAGTCATAGATACTGGGACCCCAAAATGGCAATTCAGAAATAGATATAATTACTTCTGCCAATTTAGTAATGCTAAAATAGAAAAATTATTTTGGTAAAAAATAAGAAAGATTAAGCAATTACAGAAAGAAGAATGGGATTTTATTCCCTAAAGACAGTTGTGCAAACTGAGAAAGAATCCTTATTGGCTGTCTTGGGAAGAAAAGTCAGCCCCTTGTCATTGTGACCCATAAAGAAAGGGCATGGTATAAATCATGAATGTGCAACTCCTCATGAGAGGGGTAAAATTTTAAGCCTTAGCAGGATATTAAGTCATAATAAATAAATCCAGAAATTATTCTTGCAAGAAAAAGGTTTGAACATATAAGTTTAGAATTAAGGGAAAATAGCAGGATACAGACTGCTAGACATTTGAAGATGCAAGGTGATAAGATTCATAGCACAAAGATGCAGGTTGTGGGGCAGGGCCTTGTGCCTGATCTCCCTGAAAGCAGTCTAACACCCTCTTTCCCAGTTCCTTATCTAACAAAGACAAGCTTAATATCCTGTAAACAAATGACAAGATCAAAAACATAACCTTTTAGATTACTTTGGATTCCTGGTACAGTCAGTGTGATCTGACTTATTATACTTTGCTTATTTAGAGCATGAGCTAATAACAATATAAAATTATTTGTTTATGGTGAGCTTTGTCTCCTGCAAGAATGGTGGCTGTCTATGCAACATTGTGCAGTATATACAGCTATTACTGTTTTTTTTTTTACTCCCCTGCACCTCTTGTCCATGTTTCCAGCCTTTTCCACACTTCCTCTTCTTCTAGTTGATGCTTTCACACTCTACCCACCCTTGCCTCCTCAAGATGTCACATCTGCATCCCCCTCAAGTCCACTCCTGGCTGTGTTTATGTTATGCTCCTTCCTTTCTACCCATCTCTGACTTAAACTTGCATGTCCCACCTCATGATCCTAGAACTCTGTTTTCTATTAGGTGAGAGTCTATCTGATGTCTAATCATTTCCCAAACTATGATTTTTAGAAAAATAATTGAATACTCCTCCATAATTGAATAGATATCACTTGATGGTAGGAGGAGATGAGTTCCTTGGCAAAATAAGTTTGCAAAAATCCTGCATGCTATACTATCATCCCAAAAACTCACAGTACTCATCAGTACATTAAAGATTTGGAGACATCTTTGAGAAAGACACTTTCGTGGGGTATTCAGTATGGACCACTCTACTATAATAGGAAACAAACTAAAGTATCCATTTTTATCCTTCCCAGGAAATATACTTATTTTAACATGGATCTAACATAAGTTTTTAGGACAAAAGTACAGGTGCTTTAGTAGGTACTGATGGGTGGTTTTTGACTGGGGGGGGGGTGTCCTTGTGATGTGATTCAAATTATTTTTCAGTACTTTTGCTTCTTTAAACTCTTCTAAACTAAACCATAGTCCTGGCATTATTTAAATACTTCTCATTTGATTGAAACAAAACTTAGACAAACTTCGGGCAAAGCTTAGAGCTCTTATTTTTCAATTCCTGTGATCATTTATGTCCAAATAGTCCTTTGGTAAGTGAAAGATACTCCCTACCATGAATGTGCCAACATTAGGACATTCAATATTTAAAAAATGATTTGACCCAGGATTGGGCTCTTATTTTGCTTATTGGCATCCTGAGTCAGGGGCAGAACTCTCCAGTAATGTGATTGGGTGACTAAATTGCAAACCTGTTCCATCAGTCCTCAGCTAACAAAAACATTTCTGCTTACCTGGCATTGGGATATTTTTAAAATTGGATTTTAAAGTGCTTATATTAAGAAGATGCCTCTGAGAAGCTTCAAAATGAGGTCACAGACCTAAAAGAAATGTATACTGCCTTAGGAATTTAGGCTGTCAAATGGAAACTGGAGAAAAATGCTGTCAGTGTAGTTTCCCACCTCTCTCCTTTCCCTCTGGTGACTGGTGCAAACCCCTCTTCTGCCTGCCTCAATGCCTGGTCTTTCTCCCGTAATATAGACACTTCTGAGTTTGTCTAGTAAAATTTTAAATCAGACCCACTTTGATCTTGAATTGTGGCAGTTACTTTGTTTTACTTTTGTTGTGATGTTGCTTGGTCCAGGTTTTTGCTCTGACATGAGAAGAAATATGAGGATTAGGAGTATGTAAAGGTCATACTCAAGAAGAGGTTGTGGTAATACTCAAAGGAGAGCTGTACTCAACAAAGGATCCATCCCTTTATAAGATTTGGAGGCACAGAGAGTGGTGTCTAGGGCAGGGTTTGATAGATTATTATTAAGAGGCAGAGTTTGAGGTTGGGCTTAAGTACTAACCATGTTCTTGCCACCACCACCCCCCCCCCTTTTTGAAACTCAGAAGTTTCATGGTGTGAGGTATATGATGGGAGTAGGTGTGTCAGCCATAATCTTTATGGGACATCAAGGGAGAAAAGACCATCTTCTGTAACTTCATCCGGGGTCAGAGCATCATCCCTGACCTGTCAGAGAACAAAAGTCTCTTGCTAGCCAATATCGAGGTTCTATGGTAGGAGCTAGAGGTTCACTACCAGTCATTGATAATGGCTGGAATACCTGCATGACCCTCATTTTTACATAAAATTGTTGAGTTCTGAAAAAGATGAATTTGAAAGGATGAGGATATGTGAGCCAAAAAACAGCAAGTCTAACAACCATGTTAGAAAATACAGAGTACATTTTGTTGCTTCCCGGGTAGTAGAAGCTGAGAGACTTTCCTTAACAAAATCACAGACCCACTTGGTTTGATTGCAAATTCTCTAGGTGTCTTCCACAAACCTACTGTTGCTGATGTAAGTACAGCAGATTTCAATAATCACTGCACATAATCTACCCTGTTCTGCCAGTGAGTTTTCTAGGACTAGTTGGTTTGTTATGGAAAGCTCCGTTTCTGTCCCTGGTGCTGAATCAAATTAACAAAAACAAGGTCTGAGGAGAAAGGAAAGAGATAGTTTAATCTACTGATAAATGAAGAAAATAGCAGATTAGTGATCTCAAGAACTGTTTAGTGAGGATGATCTGGAGTTTTTGTTGGCGCTGCAGAGATGGGGATGTGGGTGGAGTAGCAAGTCTTTGTGGCTCAGTGTGATAAAGGCCAAAACTGATTAGCCAGGCATTGAAAACTGTCATAACATTGCCGCTCAGTGCTTGGGAAGGTCTGCTTGTGGAGAGATTAACCTGTCTTTGGTGGGGTTTCTCTGCTCTGTCTTCCTGTAAGGGAGGGTAAAGATTATAGCATTCTCAGGGCAATGGTAAAGGGAAAGCCAAAGATTTAGCCTTGAAGCACAACACAACATAATGCTTTGTGAAAGCAGCTTGAAAAACATCATTTGGCTTGAACAGTGAGCGTAAAGCTGTGCACTATAGGACTTTTCCTCCTTGCATTTGGTTATGACAAGAACCGACTCCTATAATTTTCATTTGACTCAATACTCTTTTTTTTTTTTTTTTTTTTTTCGGACAGGCAGAGTGGACAGTGAGAGAGAGAGACAGAGAGAAAGGTCTTCCTTTTGCCCTTGGTTCACCCTCCAATGGCCGCCGCGGCCGGCGCGCTGCCGGCGCACTGCGCTGATCCGATGGCAGGAGCCAGGTACTTCTCCTGGTCTCCCATGGGGTTCAGGGCCCAAGCACTTGGGCCATCCTCATCTGCACTCCCGGGCTATAGCAGAGAGCTGGCCTGGAAGAGGGGCAACTGGGACAGAATCCGGCGCCCCGACCAGGACTAGAACCCGGTGTGCCAGCACCGCAAGGCAGAGGATTAGCCTGTTGAGCCATGGCGCCGGCCTCAATACTGTTATAGGTTTGTATAGCTTTGTTACTTTAGTTAGGGGATCTAAGGAATCTAGTTGCTCTAGGGCCTGCTTGGCAGTTTGGGCTAACCACTTAAGACAGAGAGCAGGATTCCTAAAGGGACTTCATAGTATGCAGTAAGAGTTTCTCTGGTTCCTATTAGAGTGGACAAGCTTATCAGGGAGCTTTCCTGCCAATGGCAGTTTCCCGACAAAGCTAGAACTAGGAAAGACGTTGTCAGCCAGGAAATACAGCAGTGTTAATGTATCTTTCTTTGGTGAGAAGTTGACAGCAAAAGCAAAAATTTTACTTATCTTTTAGCCTTTTGAAGATAAACTTGAGGTCTTCAGTTGATGCAGTAGAGTAGGCAGAATTATCTTCTAGGTGTGCCTGTGAAGGCTCGAGGGGAGAGTTTTGATTCTTGACAGATGTATCTAACTGCAAACTCCCTGTAATTTTATTACACTAGGAGTGCTAAGTTATGCCTGATAAAGTCCTTTTTATTTAGGCTCTAGTAAGTCAGAGGGGGAGCCCTCTCTCTGTTTTGCACAAAATTAGATCTCTAGGGGACATTGATAGTTCATAATTTTTGTAATCTGGCACCAGGTGAATCTTTTTGTCAGAGGCTTCTGCACCTGACCTAAAGTGATAATATATTTTTATTAGATTTTGAGTATCTGAATCAGAGAGGATGTGGAAGATGAGGAAGGGCCTCCCAAATAACATCCCAAAAGGGCTAAGCTATAATGGAGCCTTGGTGGCCATCCTCATTGTAAGAAGGGCAACATGCAATAACTTGAACCCACATTTTGAAGTCTCTGGGCATAGTTATGCCAGAGTCCTTCTAAGATAATGGTTGGCCCTTTCAGCCTTATCTGAGGATTGGGGCCTCCAGGAAGCATGGAATTGATAGAAAATTCCTAATTTGTGACTAACTACTGAGTTATTTAGGATCTTTGGAGCCCAGAATGTTTAAGTACTTATCTTAGGAAAACTTCGGCTGCATCTTCTGCCTTTTCTGTTGTGATTGGAAAGACTTCTATCCACCCAGTAAAAGTATCAGTGAAGACAAGTAACATTTGTGACTTTTTGCTGAGGGTATATTGAAGTCTATCTTCAGTCCTCTCTTGTCTAAGTAAGTATGGGAGGTGGTTTGGTGTTGCTGCTAGAATTATTTTTAGACAGAGGGTACAGGATTGGTTACGTCCCTTTTAACAGCATTGTCCTTTTCCTCCAAATATACAAGAGACTATCTGATTAGGGTCTCCCTTCCCAGATGGGTATAGTCATGCAGTCTTACATAATTTTCCACTGAGAAGGCTTTGGGAGCATGCGTTTCTTATTTAAAATCTACCGCCCATGGGGATTTGTACTGTAAACTTGTTGCTGGGCCCATTCTATGTCAGGTGTGATATGGTGGGGATTTCCAGCAACCTGCAGAGATTCGTGTATTGGAGTCATATCTGGAAACTCCTGCGTGGCAGCCTTATTTTCTGCCCTATCTTCTCTGATGACATGTCTGTTCCCTTTTGGTGTCCCCTGCAGTGCATAAAAACCACCTCCAGGGCTCCAAAATGGCTTAGAAGAGAGCCAAAATCTCTAGACCACGTTTATTGGGGGAATTTTTTTGTAGTTCATAGGCCTCTTTCACTCCAAATTGCTGTGTGCGTGAATGTATATGTGTGTGTTTGTAGCATCAGAAAAGTATCTTTGTAATCTGTATAAATTTTAACTCTGACCTTTTTCCAGCTTTAAGGCTTTAGTTATGTTGAGGAGTTCAGCCTTTTGAATTGTGTTGGGAGGCAATGCCTGGGTCCTCCACAACTTGAATAAGATCTCCGGTGGCATATCCTTTCTTTTTAGCCCATTCTTTCATAAAACTACCAGCATCGGTGGACCAGTTAACATCCAGGTTCTTCATAATTTCATCTTTTTAAAAACATGTTTATTTATTTTAATGACAGTTACAAAGGCAGAAGCAGAGAGAGAGAGGGAGGGAGAGGGGGAGGCAGAGGAGAGAGAAGGAAGAGGTGTCTTCCATCTGCTGGTTCAACCCCCAAATGACTACAAAGGAGCTGTGCTGAGCCAAATCCAGGAGCCCAGAGCTTCCTCTAGGTCTCCCACCTCGGTGCAGGGACTCAAGGACTTGGGCCATCTTCCATTGATTTCCTAGGCCATAGCAGAGAGCCAGACGGGAAGTGCAGCAGCGAGGACTCTAACTGGCGCCCATATGGGGTACCAGCACCTGCCATGCCACAGTGCAGGCCCCCATGATTTCATCTTTTAGATCAGATCTATTGGAGTGGATCTGGTCTATGGTCTATACAGAGAGTGAATTAGCTTTTTAGTATCTTCAGCTTGCTAAAGAGAAATTAGTTTGAGGACTTGGCATACTCTGAGAGTTAAATGAATCTAAAAGAGCCTATTATTCATTAAGACATTATCCTGTTAGCCATTGGTATCCTTTTATCACTATAACCCTTTGTACTTGGTGTGGAGTTTGAACTTCAAAGCCAATTTTTTGGTTTCCTTTACCAATAGAGTGGTAGCATTAACTGCCCTGAATTATCCAGGCCATACAATGGCCATCAAATCTCAGTTTAAGCTCATAATTGATCAAAAAGATAGAATTAAGTGTCAAAGGGATTACATAAATAACACCAGTGTCTGCAAATAATAACTGATAGAATTAAAAAGGAGAGAGTGATCCTACATGGGAAACAGGATACACAACAGACTCATAGAATGCCAAATGTTCTAAACAGCACTCTGGCCTCAGAGTCAACCCTTAAGGCATTTGGATCAGGCTAAAAAGCCCATGAGAGTATTTCAGGCATGGAAAGCCAAGACACTGTGGCAAAAAAAAAAAAATGACCTAAATGAAAGATCTCTGTGATTGAGATCCCAGGAGAAAGAATGGGTTATAAAAGAATGCCATACCTTTCTCTGAAGGGAGGAGAGAACTTCCACTTTGAATATGGCCTTGTCAAAATAAGATCAGAGTTGGTGAACTCTGAACTCTTGACAGCTCATGACAAGAGCCTCAGGTGATTACTGATGTTGTAAATAATAATGCCAATTGTTAAATCAATGATGGGAATCACTGTGCACCTGCTCCCCATGTAGGACCTCGGTCTTTAATGTGTCGTACTATGTGAATTAATGGTAATACTACTACCCAAACAGTACTCTATACTTTGTGTGTCTTTGTGGGTGCAGTCTGTTGAAATCTTTACTTAGTATATACTAAGTTGATCTTCTGAATATAAAGATAATTTAAAATGAATTATGATGAATGGGATGGGGGAGGGAGTGGGAGATGGGATGTTTGTGGGTGGGAGGGAGGTTATGGGGGGAAAAGCCATTATAATTCAAAAGTTGTACTTTGGAAATTTATATTTATTAAATAAAAGTTAAAAAAAGACAATGGTCATCAAATCCAGCCATTTAGAAAAATAGGCTACTGGTTGTGGATGTGGCCCAATTTTTGGTCGAGTATACCCAGGGCTATTACTTGCCTTTCAGGCACAAACAGGGTAAAGAGCTTGTCTCAATTAAGAATTCCTAGTACAGGGCCCATTGTTAGCAGACCTTTAGTTTTTAAAAGGCTTTCTATTTTCCTGTCCATTCAAGTTGGTTTAAATCCTTATATAGGGGTTTGGCTTACAACCTGAACCCTAGAACCCAGATCCTGTAGAAGCTTGCTCTTCTCCCAGGAATGTTCTCAATCTGTGGTAGCTGGACACACAGTATGGCTTCTTTTTTTTAACAAGAGGGCATGATTTCCTGGGCTCAGGATTCATCACAGGTAGGCTATCTGCTATTTAGACATCTGGGCTTTGGTTGGAGAACCCACTTTGTCTTTTAGAAAACCATACTGAGGGCAGCATGTGTAGCCCATCTGATTTATGCTCTGGTCTCAGACTTGAGGATCAGCTCTATATTGTGTATCGTTAGGGAGATTGCCCAAGTTGGATTTTTGTCTCAGTACTGATTCATGAAATAATAAAGAACTTGGTTTTATGGCCAATTATCTGAGTGAAATGTCAGGTAGGATTGCAAATCTCTTCTCACGGAAAGGAGTCAACCATGCTGGCATCATGAAAAACTGGTGACAAGGGCATCTTCTAGCTAGAGAAATAGAGGAAACGGAGCCCGTGCTGTGGCGCAGTAGGTAAAGCTGCTGCCTGCAGTTTGAGTCCCAGCTGCTCCACTTCCAATCTAGCTCCCTGCTATGGCCTGGGAAAGCAGTGGAAAATGGCCCAAGTCCCTGGGCCCCTGCAACCACATGGGAGATTCAGAAGAAGCTCCTTGCTTCGGATCAGCTCAGCTCTGTCCAGTGCAGCCATCTAGGGAGTGAACCAGCAGATGGAAGACCTCTCTGTCTGTTTCTCTCTCGCTCTCGCTCTCGCTCTTGCTCTCACTCTTGCTCTCTCTCTGCTTCTGCCTCTCTGTAAACTCTGAAGTAAATAAACAGATCTTTAAAAAAGAGGAAGGTAAATTGTCAGAAGCAGTACTTGCTATTAATTCATGTGGTGATACAACTCTTTAAAGATAAAGGTCACATATGAGAATTCATAAGAGAGTAAGTGGCTCCTGTATCAATTACAAATTTATGTTCTTATCTGTGACATCGAGGGTCACCCAGAGCTTCAGGAGTGTGACGATCACATTAGTTGTGTGAGCTGCCTAGTTCCTGGGACCATCAGTCCTTGTATAAGGACATGATGGAACTAGGTGTCCTGCCCTCCTTTCAGAGCTAAAGGCAATCACATGTCCAGGGTCCCTCTTGGTTACCTTTGGGTGGACTTTTCTTGGGGGTGGCATTCCTTGCACCAATTTCCCAGTTTTCCACACCCCAAATATCACTCCTGGGCTTGTGTTTTTACCCATGGTTGGACACTCCCTGGGTTGGCCTGAGGTTTCGGTGCCCTGGTTTGTAATGACTGCTACAGTGTGACCCTGTTGTTTCTGCACCGGAGCTCATTTTCATGCTCAGTCCTGTTTCTGTGACTAAACACCGTGAATGCTGTATCCAGGATTCGATTCTTGGGAGCTTGGGGGTCCCACAGTCAGTTTCTTCTGAATATTTAGGACCGACTGATGACAAACTGGGTATTGAGTAAAACTTATCCTTCAGGGATGCCAAAGTCTATGTTAGTGTATCTATTTAAGACTTCTATTAGTCATCCCAGGAATAAATATGGATTCTCTTCCTTGTGTTGTGTTATTCCTGATTTTGTCATAATTTATGGGCTTGATAATATATTTTTCAAAATTCTAGCCCTTAGACAAGTAACCATACACTCTTGATGTCCTTAATCCTCATGACCTCTCTGATAGTTCCAATTAGGATCTGTCTATGGGACTGCTATGGTTCCCACAGCATATCAATTGGATTGTTGAACTGCCAGGAAGTCTGCATGAGCTTGAGCTTCTGACTGGTTTAGCTCTTCTTCACAGATATAACAAGTAGACAAGACAGTGTCAAGGTAAAGGCCAGTGATAGGGCCTGGAGTTTTTCAGCAAATTTGGCAGGGTCTTTTGAAAACCTTCCCAGCTTTTGTTTACATTTATTTCAATCAGTCATGGAAAAGTGGAAACATCACATCTCCATTAGCCACCTGTCTCAGAGGACAATGTTTACTTACATCTGGATGGAATCACTGTGAGTGATTCCAACCACTATATCTTCTAGTAAGTGGAAGGTGATGAGGTTGGGTTATAGAATAAAGGTGGTAGGGTGGAAGATGAAAGACAATCAGGGCTTGGGGAGACTCAGTGGCCCCTGGGGATGGTTCCAGTGATGGAACAAGCTTAGCTTGAGGTGTTTGAACTCTGTATGGTGGAAAATCATTCAATAGTGAGATATCCACCATAGATATTTGCTGCTCTTCTGCATATGGTATCTCCAGGAAGATATGGGCATAACAAAACCTATAGCCTCCCCTAAGAGCAGGGTTTTGGATCAGTACCACGAAGGCCTGGATGTCAGGAATTTCTGACCATTTTTGTTGTTTCTTGCAGAAAAGTTCAAGCTGAAGGATAGTATTGAAGTTGAAGGTCCAATTGGGTGGCCATGTTTATCCATTCTCTAGGCTATACTGTATCTAGACTGTATTACCAAATAAATTTTATTTTTATTGTTTGGAAACCATTTTGACTAGATGTTCTAGTTTGCAAGGAGACACACCTTTACTCATGGTTGAAAGAGCCTCTTCTTAACCCTAAAGAGAGTAAAAAGGAAAATGGAAAAAATGGGTTGTGGTCCTTTGAGATAGAAAAGAGTGGGTCATGGCTCTTTGGGATCTCTGTTGATAATTTTTGTCTGGAATTCCAGGATTTCATCCATGTCTTTTGGTGTCCTGGATATCCCTGGAGACTCCCTTGTGAATAAATTCAGACATGGCATCCCAATTCTTGCATGTGATTCATGAAGCCAGAGCTTCCTTGGGCCTCTTCATTTTATCCAGGTGTCTGCAGCCCCTAGCTCTTTGTCACAAGAGATTTTTTACCTCATTTCCATTTTTAAATGATTTCTTTATTTGTTTGAAATGCAGAGTTATGGAGGTGGGGAAAGAGAGGGAGAGAGAGAGAGAGAGAGCGAGTGAGAAATCTTCCATCCACTGGTTCCCTCCCCAGATGGCTGCAATGGCCGGAGCTGCACCTGTCCAAAGCCAGGATCCAGGAGCTTCTTCTAGGCCTCCCACACAGGTGCAAGGGCCCAGAGATTTGGGACATCTTCTCCTGCTTTCCCAGACCATAGCAGAGAGCCAGATTAGAAGTGGAGTGGCCAAGATTTGAACCAGTGCCCATATGGAATGCTGGCACTGCAGACAGTTGCTTTACCTGCTATGCCACGGCACCAATCCCTTAACCTCATTTCTAATGTTTCAGCTAGGTGGTAAACTGCTTGGCACTTAGGTCTAGCCAGTTGTATTTTAATATGACTATTAAGATAATTCTGAAAGTTACCAGTTTAAGAGAGGCTTGAGGGTCCATTTTTCAAAGGACAAGGAGGTACTCTTAAATAGACTTCGAGTATCTGTAGGTCTTGTCCCAGGACCACATCCTTGCCTAATTTTTGGGATGTTGCTCTGCAGATGATGACACTCTGAGAAATGATAGAAGATAAGCAGAATCCCAAAGTAAGTGTTGGGGGTGGGGGGGAGGGAGGGAGTGCCAGGGATGTAAATGCACTAGGGCCTGGGATATGGTAGCCGTAATTTTTCAGAGCATTCCACAGATAGTGAGGTGTTCAGAGGGTGACAGGATTTTTTTTTGCCATATGTATGTAAAGACTTACTTCATGGAGACCAAACACCTCATTAGTAAGGGTGGTAAAATAAGTGGTGGAATATTCTTTCCGAATGAGTAGAAAGTTTGGCAGTTTAGAAGGCATAAACAAAATAGAGGTTAGGCTTTGAAAGGCCAGGGCCAGATGTTGATACAAACAAGGAGACTGTCCGGATCCTGCACAGCTGGGGAGTAAGCTCCAGTCACTCTTATAAACATTCTTTATGAAAGACCCAAAGGTGTCCAATCTGTGTATTGTGAACTCTTAGCCTTCCTATCTCTATCTGCTTCTGGAGAAAAAAGGAATTATACCATAGTAGGTCAGAAGGTAGTGAAGAGGGAGGGAAAGGCAGAATAAAACCAAGATGCTCAAGGTGGTGAGATTTGGGAGAAAAACTTGCTAACTGATGTGTGGGTGAGCTTTCAAATCATGCTGCAGGCTCCTGGCTGGCTCACCAAATGCCATGGGGTGACTCAGTCCAGGTTCTTACCTCTGATGCAAGAAGGAATTTGAGGACAAGTTATAGGTGAAGGTCAGCAGAGAAGCATGATTTATTTGCATGCAAAGTGAAAGTATGCAATTAAGAGGAAGTACGAGCATACCCGAGAGAGACCTGGACTCATTGAAGTTCAGTTTATTTTATTTTATTTTTACTTATTTATTTGATAGAGTTAGACAGTGAGAGAGAGAGATAGAGAGAAAGGTCTTCCTTCCATTGGTTCACCCCCCAGATGGCCGCTACGGCCTGCGCTGCTCCCATCTGAAGCCAGGAGCACAGGAGCTTCTTCCTGGTCTCCCATGCAGGTGCAGGTGCCCAGCACTTGGGCCATCCTCCACTGCCTTCCCAGGCCACAACAGAGAACTGGACTGGAAGAGGAGCAACCGGGACTAGAACCCGGTGCCCACATGGGATGCCGGTGCTGCAGGTGGAGGATTAACCTAGTGTGCCACAACACTGGCCTGAAGTTTGGTTTCATCCCTTTATATGATCTGGAGGCATGGGAGGAGTGTCTGGGGTAGGGATTAAGTACTGCATATGTCATTGCTTTTGTGGAAAACACAGAAGTATCATGTGTCAGGTGCATGATGGGAGTAGGTATGTCATGCATGATGATTTTCTTATAATGACATTAGAATGACTAAAGGTCATTGTGGCCACACAGCCAGCAGCTCTGTTGGTCATTTTTGGTCCATGATATTTCTTAGTGGCAGTTTCATGGAAGCTGCAGAGAGGAAGTTGAGGGCTTTAGCACAGGAAGGGCTGCAGGAGGGGTGGGTGACCTCAACACTTCCTTGTTAGCTACTGCCCACCCCTACCATTTACACCAGCTAGGAAATAGTTGACAGATTGTGACTGGAGCCTCTCCCTGCATATACTTTCCGTTCTCTAACTTTGTTATATGAGACTAGAATGAGGATGTTTTTACTATATTGTATAAATATTGTGCTATATTGTAAATCCAGCACAGTGATGTCTGAAATATGGGATTTAGTGAATTCTGTAGAACTCATTTGGATGCTTTTATCAAAAATGCTTACTCAACCGTGCACCTTGAGATTCTGTTGCTAACCAGGGTCAACCTGGAACAGAGGTTTGTTTTCAAAATCCCAAGCTCCCTAAGCATGCCAAGAATGTGTCCCTTTCAAAATTCCTTACTAATGAAGATATGCCACTGATAATTTATCTTAATAACTTCATAATTTTTCTTATTTCTGTGATTTATATCCCTCTCAGAATTAATGTAATGACTGTATGTTTCTTTTCAGATTAATAAGTGTCATACTTAACATGATGTTACTATAGTGTGTCCTGTAGCCAAATTATCTTAATTGGAAGACTGTCTCGATTTCTGAACAATATGATTCTAATTCCTGATATTTCCCTTAGAAGATGGAATTCTTTTTCTATCCAGGGCAACTTTGATTCTGGAAATGCTTTTGTGAGTGTACTGATTTATATTTCTCCTAACTCGTTGGGTTGGTTTGACCAAGGAGGATGCCAACAAAGGGCTAGGGAAGTACATCCCAGAGAGTCATCAAAATGTTGCCAACTAAGATATCTACAAGAGCTTCAGGAAGAGAAGCTGTAGAATATTTGAGACCTGGGAGTTTTTCCCATGCCACCGTGGTCACCAGTGAGATCAGTTGAAGGCTTATGAATATACTTGTTTATTTGTATTGATATGATTTTGTCATAGGGAAAGTCAGCAGATCTTCAGTGCTCCAGTAGTTCATTTAGTATAGGCTTAGTAAAGTCACATTTATTTATAACTGAGGGCTACCCTAAAGTTCCACCTTATGTGCTGCCTTGTCTCAAACTTCCTTTCTTCCATTAGTTCCATTAAGGCAGATCTAGCAATGTGCTGCTCTGCCCCTATTTGCTGTTTAGTTCTATTTTTTTTAAAGTGGTCTTTCTTATAACTTGAATTGAATTAGTTGGGTGATTCCCAAACTGGGTCAGTTGGGAGCCCTATTTATGGATTATAATCTCAATGGGACCTTTTAGGCTATTTAGTTGAACTCTAAATCTGTTCATTCAACTGTAGTGAATGAAAGTATACAAACTTTCTTCTATCTTATCCCCTTTATTTGCCTATGTTTCCCAACGTCTCCTATGAATTAATCTTCTTAACATACATTGTTTTTACTAAAAAAGCCAATTCTTTGCTCTTCCCCAATTGGATAGATTTTCCTTCTAATAAGTACCACTCAGCAGATATGATATGATTCAGGGTCTATAATTATCAAAGACTGTTCAATTTTTGTTCTAGAGTCCTAATATTATGAGATATTAATGGTCTAAGAGGGGGTTTTATAATATTAAATATATTTGAGAAATAATATGTGTCACTTCCTTGGAGAATCAGCATATAAAGTCTTAACACTCTAGGAAGTCAGAATAAGGGGGCGTGTTTAATTTTGTTCAGTCTTGCATTTATGAAACACATTTGAGCACATACTAGATTTTTACTCCCTATGAATACCATGTGCAATAGCATTGCATGAAAAAATGTGGAGAAATGATTTCTCTGTTATATCAGAGGTAGCTTTGGAAATTAAATGGTTCTGTCACCTACTAGCTGTGCTACTTGAGTTACTTAATATTTCTATGTTTCAGTTTTATCTCATGTAAATTGGGCATGTATTGCTAATTTTGTAAGGTTGACATAAAGCCTATATTCTGATTTTCCAGGGAAACAGAACCAAGAAAACACACACACACACAATTCTATGGATTTGAATCATGTGATTGTAGAGGCTGAGAACTCCAAAGGTCTGTGCTTGGCATTGGCAGGTTGGAGACCCAGGGAAGATGACGCATCATGCTAGTCAGAGTCTGAAGTCCTGCTTATCAGGACAACCGATTTCCAGCCTGCAATCCAGGAGGCTCAAGACCCAGCAAGATCCACTGTTTTGGTCCAAGTCTGCTCAAAGTGATAAGGCAGCAAGAGTTCCCTGTTATTCAGTCTTTTCCTTCTATTTAGCCTTCAGTTGATTTCATGAGGCCCAGCCACATTATATAGGACAACCTTCTTTATTGAGTCTGATGATTTAAGTGTTCATCTTACCAGAAGCATCCTCTTAGACACACATAAAATAATGTTCAGCCAAATATCTGCAAAGAGTTAACCATCACAAAGACATGAACAGAACGGGTAGAGATTATTATTTATACAGTGACTGGACCTTAGTCGGTAATACATGATGCTATATATCATTATCATCATCACCAGCGTCATTTACATTGTTACCTTGAGGACTAATAAGTACTTATTTTTTAAAAAAGATTTATTTATTTATTTGAAAGTCAGAGTTACACAGAAAGATAGAGAGGGGTCTTCCATCTGCTGGTTCACTCCCCAGATGACTGCAATGACCGGAGTTGCGTCAATCTGAACCCAGGAGCCTGGAGCCTCCTCTGGGTCTTACCATGTGGGTGCAGGGGCCTAAGGAGTTGGGCCATCTTCTACTGCCATAGCCAAGAGCTGGAACAGAAGTGGAGCAGCCAGGACCAGAATCAGTGCACAAATGGGATGCTGACATTGCAGGTGGCGTCTTTACCCGCTGTGTCACAGCACCAGCCTTTAAGTACCTACTTTAAGAATCTTTTATAATTCAAAGAAGAACCCTTGATTAATAATTGAAGGAAACTAGCAGGTAAATACTCTCCTCTTACGTCCATTGACTGAACAATTCTGGTGCTCATTTTACACAGTTCCTCAGAGAGCCTTCCATGTGATGGGATCCCCAT
Organism: Oryctolagus cuniculus; assembly: GCF_051225735.1. Lineage (NCBI taxonomy): Eukaryota > Metazoa > Chordata > Mammalia > Lagomorpha > Leporidae > Oryctolagus > Oryctolagus cuniculus. The sequence goes on from NC_142880.1 coordinate 83,708,388, forward strand.
GGTCCACCATGGTAACTAGCCTGAGAAGTCATCTTTGGATTGACTTTCTTTCCCTGTTTCCTAGTCCCAGTGCCTCTTCCCTGGAATTGAAAGCAGCTCTGTTCTTGCAAGCTCTGGTTTCAGGTTTCAAGCTAAGACAAATAGCAAAATGTCACCAGAAGAAATAATGAACACCTTTCCCCACAGTGACAGTCACTGAAAGGAGGATGTGGAAAAACATGTAGACCAACATGTCAAACGACTTTGGAGTGCGAGAAAAATCATTTTTCAAGTAGCGTTTAGCCCAAGAGTTATGTTTTTCTAACAATAACCATGGCAGTCGCTAAAAGTCCTTCAGCACTGAAGAGAAAATGTTTTATGGATATGAAATTCAAGCTATTCACAGGCAGTTGCAGCAGACCCGGGTAAGAGTTGTACTTAGAGATCTTGTAAGTACCTCTGCTTTCTCAAATTGCTCAAGTCTGTGTCTTTGAAGGCAGATCTAAGGATTTTTCCCAGTATGTGTATTAGTCTTGCTCCAAGTCGCAGCTCAGTCTGGCATAGACTGATGCAGAATTGTCTGAGAACAACACCTGAATGCAGATGACCAGTGGCTTGCACCAACTTGAACAACAACAGAAAAGGGGGCCCAGAAACTTATTCTTATTATGTCTTTGAGTTGCCACAGGTGTAGACTTTTGCCCATGCTGTTGTAAAGAGATACTGGCAGTGGAAGACATCAACCTCAACAGCTACACATTAGTTCTTTCTAATGTCATATGTAAGAATTATTTAATAAAGAATGTATTGTTCATCAAAAAGTATTGCTTTACTCCTCAGCTGCTTTGTTTGTTGTTGTTGTACAAGATGAAAGTTACAAGAAGACTTCTGGATTGTGTTAGGTTTAAATAGTAGGTGTGATGGGCCTCAGGTGACAATGGGAGATCATGAAAATGGTACCCAGGATAGGTGAGCACTCCCAGTGCCTGAACACAGCTTATACTTGTGAGTGGAGGCCCCCGAGTGCATCGCAGTGAAGGAGAAGAGAACACTACACAGAACCATATAGTTTATATGGTTTTCTGGAGGACAACTAAATGTAGCACAGTTTTTTCCTTAGTAGACAAGTGATCAGTTACACAGTTGAAAAGTAGTGTCTATTGGAGAGCTGAGTTGAGAGCATTTTTTTAAGTGGCTAGAAGCTCTCATTTGTCTCTTCAGATTTAGGTTTCCAAGGCTGCTTACTGATATCTAAGAAGGATGAAGTACAGGAAAGCATATTTTTAAGAAAAAAGTGAGGTTGGCAAAAAAGAAATCTTGTTGAATAATGACAATAGGGATATTTTCATTTGTTTTTAAGATTTATTTATTTTGTTTGAAAGGCAGAATTACAGAGAGGCTGAGGCAGAGAGAGAGAGAGACAGAGGGAGCGAAGGAGAGAGAGAGAGAGGGAGGGAGGGAGGGAGGGAGGGAGGGAGGGGGAGGGAAGTCTTCCATCTGCTGGTTCACTCCCCAGATGGCTGCAATGGTGGGAGCTATGCTGATCCGAAGCCAGGAGCCAAGAGCTTCTTCTGGGTCTCCCACATGGGTGCAGGGGCCCAAGGATTTGGGCTATTTCCCACCACTTTTCCAGGCCATAGCAGAGAGCTGGATCAGAAGTGGAACAGCTGGGACTTGAACCAGCGTCCATGTGGGATGTGGCACTGCAGGTGGTGGCTTTACCTACTAGGCCATGGTGCCGGCCCCCTCAATTCTTAATCTTATTCCGCTGCCACCCACATCCTCCTCTTTTTCTATATAGTATCTTTATGCATTGTTTACTACCTTTCTTTTGTATCTCTCTAAGACCAAAATGAATTAAGTCATCCTCAAATACACAAATCCTTGGCTATTCTCTGATATATTCCAGAATACAAACATATTCTCTAAATAGGACTGGATCTATCCCAGGATTTAAATTTCTTTTAAATATTTATTTTACTTATTTGGAAGGCAGGATAACAGAGAGGTTGAAATACAGAAAAAAAGATCTTTCATTTCTGGTTTACTCTACAAATGGCCAGAGACTGGGGCTGTGCCTTGACAAAGCCAGGAGCCAGGAACCCCATCCAAGTCTTACCCATAGGTAAGACTTGACCCAAGTATTTGAGCCATAATTTGTTACCTTCCCAGGCATATTAGCAGGAAGATGGATGGGAAGTGAAGCAGCCAGGACTCCAACTGGTGCTCTAATATGGTTGCCAGTGTCATAGGTAGTAGTTTAACCTGCTGTGCCACAAAGCTAGCCTCATGATTTTCTTTTTAAAATTCTTTTAAGTATTTTTGTGATTGAATCTCCAATTGCATGAATAATACACATAAATGTAGAAAATATAAATAAATGTAGAAAATATAGGAAAGAAATGTTTTGATCATATCATCCCCTGATAACCCCTTTAACATTTTTATTATCTGTAGCTCCAGAGTGGAGAGTGACAGCTGGGAGTGAAGACTGGTTCACAGACTTACTGTGTCTGAACCACTTCCAAATGCAGCTTCTTGGGCTCCTCTGGAATCCCACTGAGTCAGAATTCTTGGAGAATCGTCTTGGGAATATGTATTTTTAATGAGTGAACCAGGAATGACAGACAGTGAAGTCTGAGAATATCCACTTCGGGCTTTTCGTTTTCTGGCAAGAGACGTAGGAAGGAAGGTGAACAAGTCAGTTTTAAAAGAAAGCTCATGTGAGCCTCACTGTCTTGAATGCTTACTTAGGCCAGCTCTTCCTTGCGGTACCTGTGGGGAACAAAGCGCCACCCATCTAAGGAATCCGGGACACATCATGCCATGGTCCTTTTTCTGGGGACATTCTTTTAGCTGGGTCTGTGCCCAGCAAGAGGGAAAACTTCCGTTTGTCAATGCTGAGAATAAGAAGGAATTCCCATGTGGCCCTGCTCAGGGATGAAATGACTTCCCTTGGGTGCTAACAGCTTGCCAAGGGCAAGGCCAAGGGTCTCAGGAGGCCTGTCTCGAGGTCCTACCTCTCCTCCAGCCTGGCTGCTGTGCTTCTGTTCATGAGGTTCTTTTGCTGTTTGGAGAAGAGGTCAGGTGTTCCTAAATATCCAGGGGAAGAAAGGACAGAGCAACATCATGTACTTATTAAGGTTTACACATTTTACACATTTCTATGCTTTTACTCTCAACTTGTTGGAGGCAGAGGAACTATCTTTTAGTCTGACATGACATACGTTTTATAGGGATAGTTTCAAAAACATATTTTCAAGTACATTTGCACATAACGTATCATGCCAGCCTGTTCTGATCTGGTGACAGGTAATGTAGTTTTCATGGTAATTGTCCTTGTGTATTAATCATGCTTGAAATTCCACACCCTTTTCATCCTTTGACAAGGAGTGTGAACTGTCAAGATACCTCCGCTAAGTAATTCGCTGCATATTTTAAGAGTAAGTGCTCTGGAACAAATGTCCCTTCACTTTTATTATGTAATAAGCTCTTTTGTTCTTTTACTTAATCTGTTTTGTACAAATATTTTTTGAGTGTCCATTTTTATCATTGGAATTTGTCATTGAGAATACAATTGACAGTTGCTTATGCATTGTTTGTGAATCTGAAAAGAAAACAAGAGAACTTAGAATTTCCAACATAGGAATTTTTATTTTATAAAAATTTAGTTTTATATAGGAGGCAGATTCTTGAGGAATGGCTTAAAATTTTTAGCTCTTTCTTTTAGTAAAACATGTGGCTAGAGATAATACTAGCAAGATAAGAAAAGTCTGGTTAGCTAACTTTCAAGGACAGAAATGAAATTTTTTTTAAATCTGAGGTTTTCCCAAATACAATACATGGCAGGAATATTTTAGATAACATAAAATTAATAATAGAATTTTTATATAGCTACTTATTTAATAAATGAAAAGTAATCCTGATGCATATAATATACACAATAATGCCTTTCACAAATTTAACAAATAGTGAGCAGTTGAGAGAAGAATGCTCCATGGGAAGTCCATGGTACTGGAGAAGAGTGGTGCTCCCACACCTTAATGAGAACTCCTCTTACAATCAAACTGATCAGGAAGGGTTATAGGTCTTATTCTGGGATTTTTCTAATGCTTGTGTGCCAGATTAATTTTCTTCTTTCTAATGGATTTAGCTCTTGTCTTGACCATTTCAGAAAATGGATACTCAATAAAGTAAAAAGCATGAAGCATGTGGAATCAGGCTTAGTTTCCCAAGATTACACAGAAACAGGATGAAAAGATAGTGTTTGAAAACTGGGAATTTTTTAAATGTCAAGATATATAGCTACAGAAGATGGAACTCCATCAATTTACCCCGAAAAGAATTATGGATATTCCCCTTGACCGGGGTGTGTGTGTGTGTGTGTGTATGTGTGTGTGTTAGGTAAGAAGTCAGAAATGAGCTTATGTGTGTGACAAAGGCCTAAGGCATTGACATCCAGGTCCAGCATCTGCATCTCAAAGGTACATCTCCAGGTACAGCCCAGTATCTGCACTTCAAACATCCTGCCCCTTCTACTGGATAACCATCCTTCCTCTAAGGCGGGGCAATGCCAGCCAGGCTTCCTCTGTCTGATAACTCAGCGGGGAGGAGGGGGGAGAACTCAGGAATTTTTTTGTATTTATATCCAACAAGTCCTTTGTTTGGGAGGAGAAGAGAGGGGGAGGGAAAAGGCGGGAAGGCAAGACCCATACCCTTAAAAAAACCCAGGCCTCAACTGGACTGCGCATTCAGCCCTCTGCCTCTCTGCTGAGCCACCCGCCTGGCCTGCCCAGGTGTATTCTCTCCACTCAACCATGTAACCTCACTCTCTCCCAGTCTGAGCAACTGGGCACTCTCTCTCAGGTTCTGTCTGGAGAGGTGCCCATCCATTCTTATCAATGTCCCTACCCTAATAAGCCTTGCTATTTTGCTTTCTGCTAAAATATATATATATATATATATATATATATATATATATACATACTTCCCTAAAATAAATTGAAAAATTCCTATGCTGCATCAAGGAACTATTATAAAATAGTGTGTCATTATCAGCTATGAAATATCACTGGCATAAAATAAATTCTTCTCCCTTATGCTTCTGCAGGGATTGCTTGGAGCTTGGATGATCTCGACTGAGCATAGCAGCAAGTTAGTACTTGCTCATTATTTTGGAAGCAGTTGGCTTTGATTTTCTTTGTTATGGAAAAACAAAGTGAAAGTCCCCAGTTCAGTACATTCTAAATCTCTACTTGTGATGTACCCAGTAAAGGTCTTGTTGACCAAAGCAAGTCATATAGCCAAACACAACATCAGCAGGGTGGGAATGTGTAATGATTGCATGGAAGAAATGTTTGTGTGTTGCATGCACACATATTCAGTGAACAATAATCTACATTTCTATCCTCAAAACTTCTTCAAACCTTTTTCTAATTTTGGCTTAGTTTTTCTCTGTGGAATGGCTAAATGGAGCAAACTTTCTTTAGGTGTGACTCCTGTTATAAATTGCAGAGTTCTTTGAGTTCTTTGGAGCCATTAGCTGCTACTGATATTTAAGGAATTTTGAAAGGTAAAGAATAAAGTTCTTATGTGGCAATAGATGCAGTGGTAATGTTTCTGTAGAACATGAGCCCTGGGAATCATCCCCTTGTAAGCATACTGGAAGAGGTCTCGCAAATCTAAGCTACTAGGTATAATTTACAGAGGTAGAGATAGTAGCCAAACCTATGACTCAATTCTAACCACCCCACCACCCATGAAAGCAATACATGACCATGACATTTAGGGAATATTTACTGGAGAAATCAATACTCAATCAAAATATAGTTTTTCCAAATACAGCTATGTGGGGAATTATTACCCAGTGTGGGTTGGAGTTTAGTGGAAGGTACATGGAAACTTATGTGGTTTCAAATGCTGGTCTTGGCCACGTAGTAGTAAGTTGCCTCATTGTCTGAGATTCGATTTCCCTATTTTTAAAATCTAACTCTTGAAGGGTTTCTCCAATGTTCTCTAATAACTTAATGGTGTCAGGACGTAGATTTAGGTCTTTAATCCACGTTGAGTGGATTTTTGTGTAAGGTGTAAGGTAGGGGTCTTGCTTCATGCTTCTGCACGTGGAAATCCAGTTTTCCCAGCACCATTTATTGAATAGACTGTCCTTGCTCCAGGAATTAGTTTTAGATCCTTGATCAAATATAAGTTGGCTGTAGATGTTTGGGTTGATTTCTGGTGTTTCAATTCTGTTCCATTGGTCTATCCATCTGTTTCTGTACCAGTACCATGCTGTTTTGATTACAACTGCCCTGTAGTATGTCCTGAAGTCTGGTATTGTGATGCCTCCGGCTTTGTTTTTGTTGTACAAGATTGCTTTAGCTATTCGAGGTCTCTTGTGCCTCCATATGAATTTCAGCATCATTTTTTCTAGATCTGCGAAGAATGTCTTTGGTATCTTGATTGGGATTGCATTGAATCTATAAATTGCTTTTGGGAGAATGGACATTTTGATGATGTTGATTCTTCCAATCCATGAGCATGGAAGATTTTTCCATTTTTTGATATCCTCTTCTATTTCTTTCTTTAAGGTTTTGTAATTTTGATCGTAGAGATCTTTAACGTCCTTGGTTAAGTTTATTCCAAGGTATTTGATTGTTTTTGTAGCTATTGTGAATGGGATTGATCTTAGCAGTTCTTTCTCAGTCATGGCATTGCTTGTGTATACAAAGGCTGTTGATTTTTGTGCACTGATTTTATATCCTGCCACTTTGCCAAACTCCTCTATGAGTTCCAATAGTCTCTTAGTAGAGTTCTTTGGATCCTCTAAGTACAGAATCATATCGTCTGCAAAGAGGGATAGTTTGACTTCTTCCTTCTTGATTTGTATTCCTTTGATTTCTTTTTCTTGTCTGATGGCTCTGGTTAAAACTTCCAGAACTATGTTAAATAGCAGTGGTGAGAGTGGGCATCCCTGCCTGGTGCCAGATTTCAGTGGAAATGCTTCCAACTTTTCCCCATTCAATAGGATGCTGGCTGTGGGTTTTTTATAAATTGCTTTGATTATATTGAGGAATGTTCCTTCTATACCCAATTTGCTTAGAGTTTTCATAATGAAAGGGTGTTGAATTTTATCAAATGCTTTCTCTGCATCAATTGAGATAACCATACGGTTTTTCTTCTGCAGTCTGTTAATGTGGTGAATCACATTGATTGATTTGCGAATGTTGAACCATCCCTGCATACCAGGGATGAATCCCACTTGGTCTGGGTGGATGATTTTCCTGATGTGTTGTTGTATTCTATTGGCCAGAATTTTATTGAGGATTTTTGCATCTATGTTCATCAGGGATATTGGTCTGTAATTTTCTTTCAGTGCTGCATCTTTCTCTGGCTTAGGGATTAAGGTGATGCTGGCTTCATAGAAAGAATTTGGGAGGATTCCCTCTTTTTCGATTGTTCTGAATAGTTTGAGAAGAAATGGGATTAGTTCTTCTTTAAATGTCTGGTAGAATTCAGCAGTGAATCCATCTGGTCCTGGGCTTTTCTTTGTTGGGAGGGCCTTTATTACTGTTTCAATTTCTGTTTCAGTTATGGGTCTATTTAGGTTTTCGATGTCTTCATGGTTCAATTTTGGTAGATTGCATGTGTCCAGGAATCTATCCATTTCTGATAGGTTTTCCTGTTTGCTGGCATACAGGTCCTTGTAGTAATTTCTGATGATTCTTTTTATTTCTGTGGTGTCTGTTGTTACGTTTCCTTTTTCATCTCTGATTTTATTGATTTGGGTCTTTTCTCTTCTTTTTTTAGTTAGTTGGGCCAATGGGGTGTCAATTTTGTTTATTTTTTCAAAAAACCAGCTTCTCGCTTGGCTGATTTTTTGTAATGTTTTTTTGGATTCAATCCTGTTAATTTCTTCTCTGGTTTTAATTATTTCTCTTCTCCTACTAGATTTGGGTTTGGTTTGCTGCAGTTTTTCTAGGTCCTTGAGGTGCGCTGAAAGCTCATTTATTTGGTACCTTTCCAATTTCTTGATATAGGCACCTATTGCTATAAATTTGCCTCTCAATACTGCTTTTGCTGTATCCCATAAGTTTTGATATGTTGTGTTGTTGTCTTCATTTACTTCCAGAAAGTTTTTGATTTCTCTTTTGATTTCTTGAATGACCCGGTGTTCATTCAGGAGCATGTTGTTCAGTCTCCATGTGTTTGCAAGATATTGGCACAGGCAAAGAATTTCTGGAAAAGACCTGGGAGGCACAGACAGTCAAAGCCAAAATCAACTATTGGGATTGCATCAAATTGAGAAGTTTCTGTACTGCAAAAGAAACAGTCAGGAGAGTGAAGAGACAACCGACAGAATGGGAAAAAATATTTGCAAACTATGCAACAGATAAAGGGTTAATAACCAGAATCTACAAAGAGATCAAGAAACTCCACAAAAACAAAACCAACAACCCACTTAAGAGATGGGCCAAGGACTTCAATAGACATTTTTCAAAAGAGGAAATCCAAATGGCCAACAGGCACATGAAAAAATGTTCAAGGTCACTAGCAATCAGGGAAATGCAAATCAAAAGCACAATGAGGTTTCACCTCACCCCGGTTAGAATGGCTCACATACAGAAATCTACCAACAACAGATGCTGGCGAGGATGTGGGGAAAAAGGGACACTAACCCACTGTTGGTGGGAATGCAAACTGGTCAAGCCACTATGGAAATCAGTCTGGAGATTCCTCAGAAACCTGAAGATAACCCTACCGTTCGACCCAGCCATCCCACTCCTTGGAATTTACCCAAAGGAGTTTAAATTGATAAAGAAAAAAGCGGTCTGCACCCTAATGTTTATTGCAGCTCAATTCACAATAGCTAAGACCTGGAACCAACCTAAATGCCCATCAATGGTAGACTGGATAAAGAAATTATGGGATATGTATTCTTTAGAATACTATACCGCAGTAAGAAACAACGAAATCCAGTCATTTGCAACAAAATGGAGGAATCTGGAACACATCATGCTGAGTGAAGTAAGCCAGTCCCAAAGGGACAAATACCATATGTTCTCCCTGATCGGTGACAACTGACTGAACACCAAAAAGGAAACCTCCTGAAGTGAAATGGACACTATGAGAAATGGTGACTTGATCAGCATAGCCCTGACTGCTAATGGACAACTTAATACATTATCCCACATAGTATTTTTTTTTTGTCTGTTCTACTTAATATGACTGGTTTAATTCTGTAATTATCACACAGTTATTCTTAAGTGTTGAAAATTAACTGAAATGTGATCCCTGTTAAACATAAGAGTGGGAATAAGAGAGGGAAGAGATGTATAATTTGGGGCATGCTCGGGCTGACTTGCCCCATTGGTAGAGTTGGAAACATACCTGGGGATTCCAATTCAATCCCATCAAGGTGGCATGTGCCAATGCCATCTCACTATTCCAAGTGATCAATTTCAGTTCACAATTGATCATAATGAAAGGACTAAGAGTCAAAGGGAGCACATAAACAAGTCTAGTATCTGCTAACACTAACCGATAGAATAAATAAAGGGGAGAGTGATCCAACATGGGAAGTGAGATACTCAGCAGACTCATAGAATGGCGGATGTCCTAAATAGCACTCTGGCCTCAGAATCAGCCCTAAAGGCACTCGGATCTGGCTGAAAAGCCCATGAGAGTATTTCAGGCATGGAAAGCCAAGACACTCTGGCAAAAAGATCTCTGTGAGTGAGATCCCAGTGGAAAGAACAGGTCTTCAAAGAGGGAGGTGCCTTTCTCTGAAGGGAGGAGAGAACCTCCACTTTGACTATGACCGTGTCTAAACAAGATAAGAGTCGGAGAACTCAAGGGGCTTCCATAGCCTTGGAAACTCATGACTGGTGCATAGGGAGATTACTGATGCCATAAACAGGAGTGTCAATTTGTAAAGTCAACAACAGGAGTCACTGTGCACTTACTCCTCATGTAGGATCTCTGTCCTTAATGTGCTGTACACTGAGGCTTAATGCTATAATGAGTACTCAAACAGTATATTTCACTTTGTGTTTCTATGGGGGTGCAAACGATTGAAATCTTTACTTAATGTACACTAAACTGATCTTCTGTAAAAAAAAAAAAAAAAAAAAAGAAATTATCAATTCCCAACTTGACTCTCACTGGGATTAAACATGACAATAGGTCTGATCTGATTTCATCATCATTTAAAAAAAATCATCTATTATTTTTCACTTTATGTTTCTGTGTGGGAGCAAACTGTTGAAATCCTTACTTAATGTATACTAAGCTGATCTTCTGTATATTAAGATAATCGAAAATGAATCTTGATGTGAATGGAAGGGGAGAGGGAGTGGGAAAGGGGAGGGTTGTGGGTGGGAGGGACGGTATGGGGGGGGAAGCCATTGTAACCCATGAGTCGTACTTTGGAAATTTATATTCATTAAATAAAAGATAAAAAAAAAAAAAGAAGGGATCTCTGTTTCTCTCTCTCTCTCTCAAATAGTATATGTTAATTTCCTATTCAGCATTAAAAAAAAAATCTAACTCTTAATGCTTCACAGTATATGATTAAAATAAAATAGATAATGGATGTGATTATGAAGACAGTACCTCAATGTAATTTACAGTATGAGCTCTGGAGTCAGTCTGCTGGGTTGAAATCATTTCCATCACCTACTAAATGGATGTTACTTACATTTGTCTCTCTGAACTAGTTTCTCCAGGATTCTGTCATGAATTACTATAAACTAGATGGTTTAAACAACAGAAAAAAAAAACTACTGTCTCTATTGTGAGGTCAGGAGTCTGAAATGAGTGTGTCAGCAGGGCTGGTTACTCCTCGGGGCTCTGAGAGGGGATCTCTGCTTTGCCTCTCTCCTAGTTTCTGGTGCTGCAGTCAGTCCTTGGCTTCCTTAGCTTGCAAGAGCGTCACTGCAGCCTCTCCCTCCATTTTTCAAGGTGTTCTTCCCTGTCTCTTCTCTGCACGTCTGTCTCTGTCTTCTCTTCTTACCAGGATGCCGGGGTTACTGGATTTAACCCACTATAATCCATTATGAGCCACATCTTGACTACTCACATTTATAAAAACCCTAGTTCCAAATATGGTCACATTGATAGTTACCAGGATTGAGGTCTTCAGTGTATATTTCTAAAGTACACAATTCAAACCATGCCTGTCTGCCATCCTTTTCAACCAACACAAGAGCCCAACTCACATAAGTTTCTTGGCACTTTGTAGCTGATCACCTTTCTTCCACTGTTCAATAATAAGTTCATTATTTCCTTCTGAAGTCCCACTGAGAACACCTTTAACATACACACACTTGGGAAACTCATTCATTCTCTTAGGTCGGTTTTCTCATTTGTAGAATAAGAATGGTCATACCCACATCTGGGATGATTTTGAGAATTAGATGCATTAATCTATAAAAAGCACTTGTCATAGGAAACAGTACCTTGAAAATATTGAATGAAAATTGGCTTCCACCAAAGTGTTAGGTTTAACTATAAGGGATGATATTTTTAGATTGAAAATGCTGAGTACCAGCATATCCCTGTGGTGTAATTTGAACAATATCAAATTTCCTTTGTCATAGGGCAAAACAATCAGATTAAGTAGTCCCCTTTTAGCTGTGGGGGATATGTTCCAAGACCTTAAGTGAATCTGATGTCTAAATCAACCCTTTAATTTAATAGGTTTCTCCTATACACATTCCTATGAGAAAGTTTAATTTAGGCCCAGTAGGAGATTAAAATCAATAAATAGCAATAGAATAGAATAATTATAACAGTATACTACAGAACACGAACCCTGTGTACTGAGACAATTGTCCTCATAAGCAGATAGGTACTAAGTGACTATGCTACAAGTGGGTAGCATATATATCATGGATATGCTTGACAAAGAGATGTTTCATGTCCTGGACTGGATGAAGTGAGATGGTATAATATTTCATCACATCACTCAGGATAGCACACAATGCAAATTTATGAGCTATTTCTGGAATTTTCCATTTAATGTTTTCAGATAATGGTTGACTATAGATAACTAAAACTGCAGAAAGCGGAACTGCATAAAGGAGGGTCGGTGGTACTGCTACATCAATAATTGTGTATAGGTTAGCCTAATATGTTATAATCAATGAAATGTTGACAAAACAAATAGAGATCCTTATTAGGCTATGGTATTTTCTTCTTGAAAAGCATTTCAAGAAAACTGTTTCAAGCTAAAGTAAGTATTGGATACAATTATTACACTATTTTTAAAAAGTGAAATTCAACTTTTCTGGTGGTAAATTAGAGATTTACAGTATAGGGATTCTCCCCAGGAGAGAAGAGAATTACAATTAACATAAAAACCCACAGCCAAGGGAATTTTCTGTGGAGATAAAAATACAAATGCAGCAAATAAGTCCAGGATAACATGTGAAAATTAAAGTGTTTTCCCCAGTGTTGTCAAGGCAGCAATGTAGGTAGGAGATCAAAAATTGATGTGTTAGAGTATAAGGAAGTGGAAAATGATGTATAGCAGAATAAAAAATGTGCATATTAAAAATTTGCCAGAGAACCAATCAGAAGGATAGATAAGTTGTGGGCAAAAATCTTAAGAGATGACTGGTTTAATTTAGAAAAATTGCAAATGTTATGGCAAGTTGGATGAAAAGACCAAAGGGCCTCTGTGGCACAATAAAGAGGACTTTGAAGAAGCCAAGAAAATATTCTTATTTTGTATAAGATTTCCTGAAAATTTTTGATATATGAGACAACTAGAAAACTTCTGCATGTAGCAAGTACTCCAAAAATGTTTGTTGAATGGATATGAGTAGTGAAATATAGTAATCTCACTCAGAACAAACTTTCTAAAGATAGATATTAAATAATGAAAGATTTGTCATCCTAGTTTTGAAATATTGAGTTGGTAAGATTGCCTAATAGAGAAGAATTGTATGAGGACTCAGAGATGTTTGAATTCAAATCCTAGATCCCTTTTTTTTAGACTTTTATTTAGTAAATATAAATTTCCAAAGTACAGTTTATGGATTACAATGGCTTTCTCCCCCCCCCCCCCATAACTTTCCTCCCACCCGCAACCATCCCATCTCCCGCTCCCTCTCCCATTCCATTCACATCAAGATTCATTTTCAATTCTCTTCATATACAGAAGATCGATTTAGTATATATTAAGTAAAGATTTCATCAGTTTGCACCCACACAGAACATAAAGTGTAAAATACTGTTTCAGTACTAGTTATGGCATTAATTCACATTAGACAACACATTAAGGACAGAGATCCCACATGAGGAGTAAGTGCACAGTGACTCCTGTTGTTGACTTAATAATTTGACACTCTTGTTTATGGCGTCAGTAATCTCCCTAGGCTCTAGTCATGAGCTGTAAAGGCTATGGAAGCCTTTTGAGTACGCTGACTCCAATCTTATTTATAGACAAGGTCATATCAAAGTGGAAGTTCTCTCCTCCCTTCAGAGAAAGGTACCTCCTTCTTTGATGGCCCCGTTCTTTCCACTGGGATCTGACTCACAGAAATCTTTCATTTAGGTCCTCCCTCTCTTTTTTTTTTTTTTTTTGCCAGAGTGTCTTGGCTTTCCATGCCTAAAATACTCTCATGGGCTCTTCAGCCAGACCCGAATGCCTAAATGGCTGATTCTGAGGCCAGAGTGCTGTTTAGCATGTCTGGCATTCTATGAGTCTGCTGTGTATCCCACTTCCCATGTTGGATCGTTCTCTCCCTTTTTGATTCTATCAGTTAGTATTAGCAGACACTAGTCTTGTTTGTGTGATCCCTTTGACTCTTAGACCTATCAGTATGATCAATTGTGAACTGAAATTGATCACTTGGACTAGTGAGATGGCATTGGTACATGCAATCTTGATGGGATTGTATTGGAATCCCCTGGCACATTTCTAACTCCACCATTTTGGGCAAGTCCGATTGAGCATGTCCCAAATTGTACATCTCCTCCCTCTCTTATTCCCACTCTTATATTTAACAGGGATCACTTTTCAGTTAAATTTCAACACCTAAGAATAATTGTGTGTTAATTACAGAGTTCAACCAATAGTATTAACTAGAACAAAAAAAATACTAAAAGGGATAAAGTATTTATTGTACATAACAGTCAGGACAACGGCTGATCTAGATCTCTTTTCTAAAGTACAAGTGGTGCAGTATGGTTGCTGGTTCGACTACTAACAGCATCCTCTGTGAACTGCATCCTTCAATAACTTTTCCCCCAAAATAAATCAAGACAGGAGCACATTGCTTTTAATTTTTAAACTTATTTTTCTTATGCCTTTGTAGTGGTTAATTCTGTGTCCATTGACTCCACTAGGGGATGCCCCAATAGCTGGCAGAACATTATTTCTGGATGTGATTGTGAGAGTGTTCTCAAAGAGATTAGCATTTGAGTAGGAAGTTGTTAAAGAGATCAACCCTCACAAATGTAGTTGGGTATCCATCTACATTTCATCTTCATCTACATGAAGAGCGAAATAGAGAAAAGTGACAGGAAGAGTGAATTCTCATTCTTCTTGAGTTGGGGAACACATCTTATTCTGATCCTTTTTATCAGAGTTGCTGGTTCATGGACTTTGGGAATTCAAGACTTATACCAATGGTACCTGCCTTATTCTCACACAAGTAGAATTATATCAGTGGCCTTCCTGGCTCTCCAACTTGCAGACATATTGTAAGACTTCCTGGCCTCTATCAGCATAAGACAATAATATATCTCCTCAAAAATGCACATAAATAAAATGGTGCATATATTATATATAGCCTATTGGTTCTATATATGAAAGATAGCCTATTGGAGAACCATGGCTAATATAGTCTATCATTAAATTTGTGCTTCTTCTTCTCAAAAAGTCACTCATCTTAAGGTAATTTTCACTGGATAATGACCATTGATCCTATTTCCTACTCTTGAACTGCCTCCTTGGCCTGATTCTCCATTGGCATATCCTAAGGATTTGCTCAACCTCAAATGTGGTGGGATACCACTGACCTTTGTGCCCCAACCTTTGGAAAGAAACACAGTGCATGCAGTTGGGTGGTTAATGATGCCTAGGTGTGACTTATCCACCCTGGGATCTCAGTTTCTCACGAAAGGCCATTCTGGGAACTCAGGTAGGAATAACAAAGTGAGATACCTGGTTGTGAAGGATGTGTCTGGTAGGTTCACATCTCCTATAGGCAGTCAAATTTTATGGAAATATAAGCCATTCAATCACAGAAAAAGGAACATGATTGAACAATCAGCTATAGATTCACAAGGGGGAAATTGGTGTAATTGATGAATTTGTTGTCATGGGAACTTTCAGAAGCAATAGATCAGAGTATGAATTGTCTGGCTTTGCCAAGGATAACTCAGGAGAATATCTTCTTCAATGCAGGATTCTCATAATGCTCCTCTGGTTCTTTCTGTTCTTTAAGCAGAGAAATCAATGATTAGACTTCAATTCTCAAGAAAGGTAAATTTTACCATGTAAAGACAACTTATATTTTTACATGATCTTTGAATTTTTTTTAACAAAGTTTTTAATGGTGTTATGTATACATAACTCATCAAGTTACCAGGTTTAGATTTTGGGTCTGCCTTGGAAATGTATCTGCCAGATATTCTAACATGATCTTTGAGGTGTTGAAAGTGGAATTGTATGGCTAACTCACCTATGAAATAATTTTATAATAATCCAATTTACTCATTAATTGATTTAGCCAGTTATCTTGTGCCTAGGAATACATCAGTAAGATGAACCGTGACTATTTATTTTATGTATGGACTTTTGACATTAGTCCTTTGGTACATGTCACAGTAACTTCTCTAGAGACTTCAATCACTTTCAAAGACCATCAAGACATTGTTTGTGCTTAGATATAGCCTGTCTCTGAAAAGAACATGCAGGGCAGTTGAACTTATGTTTCGATGAAGAAGCTTCTTATTCCACTCCAAGGTTGCATTATATGGTCCCTGTAATTTCTGCCTAGTGTTTGTTTAGAAGAGCTAATTTAGTAATAAGCCTCTAAGCTTACAGTTGGACATTATTCATTAACAATTCACCCCTAAATTTATATGCTTAAATGCCAAATGTAGGGAAAATGGTAAAGTTAGTAAACTTTAGTAAACTTTACTATATTACTATATTATATATTACTATTAATATATTAATATTAATAACTAATAATATATTACTATATTATAAATCTGCTTACTAAGAAAATATTATTTTTATGGGAGGTTTGTTGTTTGCTCTTTAAGTCCTGATATGATTTTTTTTTTTTTTTTACATTTTGGGATGCCTCTATTGTAACTTTTGTTTACAAAGATTCCCTTCCCTGTATGACTAGTCAATCTACTGGGGCTTATTCCCTCAGGGCTTATTCTCCTTTTTCTAGTAATAGTTAATTTTTATATTAACTTCCACATATGAGAGAAAACATATGTTTTCTGTGTCTGGTATAAATCACTTAGCATAATGAGCTCCAGTTCTATATATTTTGTTGCAAACATAAGGACTTCATACTTCATGCAAATATACCCAATTTTAATATATATAAATAGCATAAAATGTAAGGATGTAATATTAGTTGATAGGTCAATAGTTTCCTTCACTGAATAATCTCTACGTAACTATATACCCTTCTTTCTTCACATTATGATGCCTGTTGTGAATTCTACATTATTTGATATTAATATCCCCACTTTTAATAAAATAATGTGCTGTGTTTATGTATAATATTTACATATGAAGGGAATATGACAACATTAAAATTGTTAAATGTGAAAGAAAAGTAAATATTTTAAAAGGCAGCTATTGTCTAATTTGTGAAGGCTCAGGCACAGACATGCTGGGATTGCCTTAGTCTAGGGTGATAGTGGTATGGAGTTCAGGGTGGATTTAAGGGGATACAACTTATCCTTGGCTCAAGCACACAGAAGAGGTTAAGCAGGCATGGAGCAGAGGTGGGCAACAGTGAATATAGATGTGATGAAGTCAGTCAGCACCTCAGCAAAGTAAAAATTGAGATTTCTTTTTCTCAAAAGAAAACTCATGAGTATTGATGATTTCATTTGTCCACTGGGTAGACAAATCAATGAAACTGACTTGCTTATGGTAGAGGTGATTGTAGTCATAGTGTGTAGATTAAACTCACAAAGTTAAGGGCTGGAAGGCCCACTAAACTCTTTTACTTGTAGTCGAAATAAATAATTCAAGTGTGGTTTTATAAGGTTGCCTTTAATTTTTTTAAAGCTTCTATTTAATGAATGCAAGTTTCATAGGTTCAACTTTAGGAATATGGTGGTTCTTCCCCCCATACACACCCTCCCAACCCCACTCCCATCCCACCTCCTACTCCTTCTCCCATCCCATTCTTCATTAAGATTCATTTTTAATTAACTTTATATACAGAAGGCCAACTCTGTACTAAGTGAAGATTTCAATAGTTTGCATCCCTCTCACACAACACATAAAGTACTGTTTGAGAACAATTTTTGCAGCTAATTCTCATAGTACAACTCATTAAAGACAGAGGTCCTAAATGGAGAGTAAGAGCACAGTGACTTCTGTTTTTGACTTAGCAATTGACACTCTTACTTATGATGTTGCTAATCACCCTAGGCTCTTTTATTTATTTATTTATTTATTTATTTTTGACAGGTAGAGTTAGAGAGAGAGAGACAGAAAGGTCTTCCTTCCATTAGTTCACCCTCCAAATGGCTGCTACGGCCAGCGCACTGCACTGATCCGAAGCCAGGAGCCAGGTGCTTCCTCCTGGTCTCCCATGTGGGTGCAGGGCCCAAGCACTTGGGCCATCCTCCACTGCCTTCCCGGGCCACTGCAGATAGTTGGACTGGAAGAGGAGCAACTGGGACAGAATCTGGTGCCCCAACTGGGACTAGAAGCTGGGGTGCTGGTGCCACAGGTGGAGGATTAGCCAAATAAGCTGTGGTGCCAGCCAACGCAATCTCTTGTCATGAGCTGCCAAGGCTATGGAAGCCTTTTGTGACCACAAACTCCATCAGTATTTAGACAGGGCCATAAACAAAGTAGAAGTTCTCTCCTCCCTTAAGAGAAAAGTACATCCTTCTTTGATGGTCCTTTCTTTCCATTGGGGTCTCACTCACATGAGATCCTTCATGTAGCATATTTTTTTTTTTTTTTTTGCCCTGGTGACTTGGCTTTCCATGCCTGAAGTGCTCTCATATGCTTTTCAGCCACATGTCAATGCCTTAAGGACTGATTCTGAGGTCAGAGTGTTACTTACAGTGATTGTCTTTCTATGAGTCTTCTCTGTGGGCTGCTTCCCATGTTGAACATTCCCTCCTTTTTAATTCTATTATTACCAGGCACTTGATGCTATTTATATGATCTCTTTAACACTTAATCCTATCTATATGTTCACTTTAGCACTTAATATCACTTTAACAATTAAGATGGTTTTTACCCCCAATTTTAATGGGATTTGAAGTTGCATGATCAGTTTTTAAATCATATCCTTACAAGTAAGTCCATAGGACTGTATGCAGAACTGTACATCTTTATAGATACAAACTTCCTCCTCCCTTCTTATCCCCCCTCTTATTTTTTACTGAGAACTGTTTTCAATTGACTTTGTTTAACATAGAGTTAATCATATGTATATAAAGAGTACAACATACAGAATGAAGAAGAGGAAAAAATAATAAATAAATACAAAACTATTCCTCAACAGTCAAGATGAGGACTATTCAAGTCATTGCTTCTCAAAGTGTCAATTTCACTTCTACAGCTTTCATTTTAGGTGTGCTACTAGTTCTCACAGGTCAGGGAGAACATACAGTATTTGTCCCTTTGGGACTGGCTTGTTTCAATAAATGTGAAATTTTCCAGATTGATCCATTTTTTTGCAAGTGACTGGATTTCATTTTTTTTTACATTCCCACCAACAATGGATTAGGGTAATTTTTCCCCACTTTCTTTCTAGCATTTGTTGTTTGTTGATTTCTGTATGAAAGCCATTCTAACTGGAGTGAGGTGAAACCTCATTGTGGTTTTTATTTCATTTCCCTGACAGCTAGTGATCCTGAACATTTTTTCGTGTGCCTATTGGCCACTTGGATTTCATCTTTTGAAAAATGTCTTTTTAAGTCCTTGGTCCATCTCTTAACTTGGTTGCTTTTGCTGTTGTTGTAGAGTTTCTTGATCTCTTTGCGGATTCTGGCTATTCATCCTTTATCAGCTGCATGGTTTGTAAATAATTTCTCCCATTCTGTTGATTGCTTCTTCACTTTCCTGACTGTTTCTTTTGCTGTACAGACGTAATCCCAGTTGTTAATTTTGGCTTTGACTGCTTGTGCCTCTGGGGTCTTTTCTAAGAAATCTTTGCCTATGCCAATGTCTTGCAGGGTTTCCCCAATGTTCTCAATTACTTTGATGGTGTAGGGTTATAGATTTAGATCTTTAATCATGTTGAGTGGATTTGTGTGTAAGGTGTAAGGTAGGGGTCTTGCTTCATACTTCTGCATGTCAAAATCCAGTTTTCCCAGCACCATTTGTTGAAGAGACTGTCGTTGCTCCAGGAATTGTTTTTAGCTCCTTGGTGTAATATAAGTTGGTTATAGGTATTTGGATTGATTTCTCGTGTTTCTATTCTGTTCCATTGGTCTATCCATCTATTTTTGTGCCAGAACCAGGTACAATATGATTTTTTGCTTTTGTTGTACAAGATTGCTTTAGCTATTCGAGGTCTCCTGTGTCTCCATGTGTATTTCAGCATCATTTTTTTTTAGATCTCAGAAGACTGTCTTTGGTATTTTGATTGGTATCACATTGAATCCGTAAATTGCTTTAGGAAGAATGAACATTTTGATGATATGGATTATCCCAATCCATGAACATGGGAGATTTTTTTCCATTTTTTGATATCTTCTTGTAGTTCTTTCTTTAATGTTTGTAATTCTCATTGTAGAGATCCTTGACCTCTTTGGTTAAATTTATTCCAAGGTGTTTGATTGTTTTTGTAGCTGTTGTGAATGGGATTGATCTTAGAAGTTCTTTATCAGCCGTGGCATTGTCTAAGTTAACAAAGACTGTTCTTTTTTTGTGTTGACTTTATATCCTTCTACTCTACCAAATTCTTCTTTGTTGTGAGAGTCTTTATTACTAATTCAATTTCTGTCTTTGTTATGGGTCTGTTTAGGTTTTCTGTGTCTTCATGGTTCAGTTTAGCTAGGTTGTATGTGTATAGTGATCTATCCATTTCTTCTAGGTTTTCCAGTTTGTTGGCATACGGCTCTTTGATGATTCTTTTTATTTCTGTAGCATCTGTTGTTATATTTCCTTTTTCATATCTAATTTTATTGATTTGGATCTCTTTTTTTTTTGGTTAGTTGGGCTAATGGTGTGTTGATTTTATTTATTTTTTCCAAAAACCAGCTCTTTCTTTTGCTGATTTTTTGTATTGTGTTTTTTGGTTTCATATTTGTGATTTCTTCTCCAATTTGCATTATTCCTTTTCTTCTACTAGTTTTGGGTTTGGCTTGCTGTTTTTCTAGATCCTTGAGGTGCACAGATAGTTCATTTATTTGGTGCCTTTCTAGTTTCTTGATGTAGGCACCAATTGCTATAAATGTTCCTCATAACATTGCTTTTGCTGTATCACACAAAATTTAATATGTTGTGGTTTTTTTCTTCATTTGTTTCCAGAAATTTTTCGATTTCTTTTTTGATTTCTTCTATGACCCACTGTTCATTCAGAAACATGTTGGTCATTCTCCATGTGTTTGCATATGATGTAGAGATTCTTGAGTTGTTTATTCCAGCTTCATTACATTGTGGTCTTTGAAAATACATGGTATAATTTCAATTTTTTTGAATTTGCTGTGACTCATGTTATGGCCTAACATGTAGTCAATCCTAGAGTAAGTTCCATGCACTGGAGAAAAACTGTGTACTTGTGGCTGTAGGGTGGAAGGTTCTGTAGATATCTGCTAGGTTTATTTGGTCTGTGGTGTCTATTAACTGTTGTTTCCTTGTTGATTTTTCTGGCTGGTTGATCTTTACATTGCTGAAAGTGGGGTTTTATTGTCTCCTGTTACTATTGTATTTGAGTCTATATCTCCCTTTAAATCCCTTAACAATTCTTTTAAATAGCCAGGGGCCCTGTAATTAGGTGCATACACATTTATAATAGTCACATCTTCCTGTTGACTTGATCTGTTAATCATTATATAGCTTCCTTCTTTGTCTCTTTTTATAGTTTTTGTGTTAAAGTCTATTTTGTCTGATAATAGGATAACCACACCAGCTCTTTTTGGTTTCTGTTAGCATGATTATCTTTTTCCATCCTTTCAGTTTCGATCTGTACGTGTCTTTTTTGGTAAGATGTGTTTCTTGTAGGCAGCAAATAGATGAGTTTTCTTTTTTGATCTATTTAGCCAGTCTGTGTCTTGTAACTGGGAAGTTGAGACTATTTACATTCAGTGTGACTACTGTTAAATACTATCTTGACCCTGCCATGTTCCCTTAAATAGTCCTGTTTATATGTTTTGGATTTCATTTTTACTTTTGGGGGGTCATTTTCTGTGTTCATCTTCCTTTGTAGTGATGGTCCTGTTTCTGCGTGTAGTACATCCTTGGGCATGTTTTGTAGGGCTGGGCAAGTAGTTACAAATTCTTTTAATTTCTGCTTGTTGTAGAAGATCCTTATTTCTCCTTCATTCATAAATGAGAATTTTCCAGGATACAGTATTCTGGGTTGACAGTTTTTTTTTTTTTTCCTTAGGACTTGGAATATGTCTTCTCATTGTCTCCTTTCCTGTAGGGTTTGCCATGAGAAGTCTGGAGTGAGTCTAATTGGGTTTCCTTTGAATGTGATTTGTTGTTTCTATCCTGCACATTTTAAGATCTGTTGTTGGTGTTTCACTGAGGTGTTTTGCTACAATGTGTCATGTGAAGTTCTTTTCTGGTCTTGTCTATTGGGAGTTCTGTGTACTGCTTGTACTTGGATGTCTCTTTGTTTTTCCAGGTTGGGTAAGTTCTCTGTTATTATTTCATTAAGAATGCCTTATAATCCTTTATCTTTTTCCACACCTTCTGAAATTCCTAGGATAGGTAATTTGGGACATTTGATAGAATCTTGTAAAACTCCAACTGTGATTTTTAATTTTCTAATTTGTTCTATTTGTATTTGGTCTGACTGCATTATATCTGGAAATTTGTCTTCTAGTTCTGATATTCTTTCTTCTGTCTCATCTATTCTATTGCTAAGATTTCCACTGCATTTTTTTTTGACAGGCAGAGTTAGACAGTGAGAGAGAGAGACGGAGAGAAAGGTCTTCCTTCCACTGGTTCACTCCCCAAATGGCCGCTATGGCTGGTGTGCTGTGCCAATCTGAAGCCAGGAGCCAGGTGCTTCCTCCTGGTCTCCCATCAGGTGCAGGGCCCAAGCATTTGGGCCCAAGCATTTGGGCCATCCTCCACTGCCTTCATGAGCCACAGCAGAGAGTTGGACTGGAAGGGGAGCAACTGGGACAGAATCCAGCATGCCAACCGGGTCTAGAACCCGGAGTGCCAGTGCCACAGGTGGAGGATTAGCCTAGTGAGCCGTGGCACTGGCCAATTTCCAGTATTTCATTCTGACTTCTCTTTAAAATCTCAATTTCTTGGGAGCACTTTTCATTTAGATTATGAATTTGTTTTTGATTGCTTCTAAGTTACCTGACTATTAATTTTCTGAATTCCTTTTCTGGCGTATCCTTAATCTCTTCTTCTTCAGCCTCCATTATAGAAGAATTGATTGTTCCTTTGGAGAGTTCATAGAATCTTCCTTATTCTTATTCAGGATTTTTCCTTTGTTCTTTGGCATTTCTGGGTGATTTTATCATTAAATAGTGACTTGGTGCCTGTGATGCAATTTCCCTCTGCTCTGAGTTGCTATGTGTCTGTGCCTTGCAAGTGGAAGCACTCAGCCCTGCCTCCTGGAGCCCTGTCTACTTCTAGATCATAATGGAGGCGGCTACCAGGGCACTAAGGCCCGCCTTCTGGGGCTGGTCTTCTTCTCACTGGTGTGTGAAAGGAGCTCAGGTTTTCACTGTTTAGGACTATTCCTTGTACAGCTTTGTGCTGGGGAGAAAATCATTCTGCAATGTGATCCCCATTCCCAGGCTGGAGGTGTTGTGAGGTGACCCCTGCAATTGATGGGTGTGTCGTGGGAAGCAAATGCAGCAGCCCCCTGCTTACACTTGAAAATGTAAATAATCAATATGGCTTCTCCCCAATGGCTGTAGGACTACGTGGGGGAAAGGAGGGAGGACATAGATGGACTGTGGGTGCCCAACTTCCCTGTTTGTTCCCCTATAATTTCTCCTTCTTCCCACTTGGAGCTTCCAATGCAGTTCACCAAGCTTCCCCCGCCCGCTGCTATAGGCAGCTCTGTGGGCTTGTGACCCTCACCTGTTTCATTGGGTTGGGGGTGGGGTGGCGCCAATCTCCTCATTAGGTGTCCCCACTGCAAGGGCCTCCACCATGTCTACTTCCTCTTTGCTGCCTTGGCATGGACCTGAGCAGTCTCTGGTGGACTCCTAGGCCACGCTGTGCGAACTTCATGATTCCGTCACCAGCTTGTATCCCTTCTATTTACTAACTACCTATTTTTTCCCATGGGCTCGAACATCCTGTTGTTATACTGCAGTCTTCTATTTTGCATTTTAATGTCTAAGATTGCCTTTAAAAGAATCGGCATTCTTTTAAATGAATGGAAAAGCAAAGGACTATTTGCACCTATACTGATTATAGAGTGAGATATTATTATAATAAACTGCACCAGAAAAACTGTTGACTTCAAATGACTGCATTCACTCTGTAATCAATGCACAATCATTCTTAGGTGTTTAAAATGAACAGAAAAGTGATCTCTGTTAAACATAGGAGTGGGAATAAGAGAGGGAGGAGATATATAGGTCGGCACATGCTCACTCGGACTTACCTCCAATGGTGGAACTAGAAATGTGCTAGGGGATTTCAATTCAATCTTACCAAGGAGGCAGGTACCAATGCCAGTGCACTTGGTAAAGTGATAAGTATAAATACACAACCGATCAAAAAGATAGGGTAAGTGTCGAAGAGATTTCACAAATAAGACCAGTGTAAGCAAATAATGAAGGATAGAATTAAAAGGGAGAGAATGATCCTGCAGGGGATGCAGGACACAGAGCAGACTCATAGAATGGCAAATGCCCAAAACAGCACTCCTGCCTCAGAATCAACCCTTGGGACATTCGGATCTGGCTAAAAGGTCCATGAGAGTCTCACAGGCATGGAAAACCATGACACGGTGGCAAAAAACAACCTAAATGAAAGATCCTGGTAAACAAGACCCCAGCAGAAGGAACAGGCCATCAAGAAGGGAGGCGCCTTTTTCTGAAGGGAGGAAGGAACCTCCACTGTGATACGGCCTTGACTAAACAAGTTCAGAGTTAGTGAACTCAAGGGGCTTCCATAGCCTAGACAGCTCATAGCAAGAGTCTCGGGTGATTGCTGATGTCATAAATAAGAGTGCCAATTGTTAAATCAACAATGGGAGTCACTGGGTACATGGTCTCCGTGTAGGATCTCTGTCCTTAATGTGTTTTAGTATGAAACTTAAAAACAACACTACTAGTTGAACAATGCCCTATACCTTGTGCGGTTGTGTGAGGGCAGCCTGTTGAAATCCTTGCTTAGTACATACTAAGTTGATCTTCTGTATATGAAGGTAATTGAAAATGAAACTCTATGAAGGGTGGGATGGGAGAGGGAGTGGGGGAGGGGAGGGCCACGGGAGGGAGGGAGGTTGGGGGGGGGAAGCCACAACAATACCAAAGTTGCACTTTGTAAATTCACATTTATTAAATAAAAAAAAAAAACTGGAAAAAAAAGTTAAATGTAACATTAATGAAGTCAAAAAAAAAAAAAGAAATGACTGCATTCAGCTTCTAATTATAGAAATGACAGAGAAGGATTAAAAATTCTAATCCTTTAAGATTACTTTATATGACTTCTCAAGTAATATATTCATACAGTGATATGAAGGTGATATACACGTTTATTTCAGTATCCTCATTTGTGCATTGTGACCTATTTCTGTTTTAATAATTCTTAAGAACCAGTGTTTATTTTTCTTCTGAGTATTTTACAATACCTCTTGTGCATCTACAAAACAATGATTACAAAATGTGGTCTCATTTATATTTGATTTTACAGAAGATGAATACAGATGGAATTCTAATTAGAACAATTATTATAGAATAAGTAAAGTGAGTTTGCTTTTTTGATGAAGAATTGCAAGGGACAACTCAGGAAAGAGGATTTTATAAACACAAAAATGTTATGTTAGGAGACACCATGACCTTATCCCCCTAGAGAAGAGGGGCTAGGTAAAAATGTGTGGGGCCTTCCAGTTGTACCTCAACCTAAGCTGAAGGCTTTTTACTGGGGTTGGAATAGGAACCAAGATTTAAGTAGATTCAGAAGAGTTCATTTTTGCCTCTTAATGTTGTTTGCTTTCTGGCCTGCAAAAATATTATGCCTACAGACTTCAACTAAGGTGTGATTATGTATCCCGGGAATTTGTGATTGTAAACTTCTGTTAATTCTCCTGGGATCTCCTTCTCCAAACTGGTCCCAGAAGAGCTCACTACTCATATCTTTGGAGCCCCAGTGGAGCAGCAGATTTGACTTGAAATGTCAGAATGAAATTTATTATTAAGTCCTAAAATGTAAAGTGAACATTGTTTCTGCTCTGAGGAATGATTGTAAATGGAAAATTTCCATCTTGCATTTGCAGTTTTTTTTTTTTAATAGAATTTTTTCTTTCCAGGTAAATCCAAAGCACCATCTTCTTGTATCCTGCATTTATAAATTACTCTATCAAGAGACCAAGGAAAACCAATGAATGATTGAATGATTTTAGGTGTAGAAAAATGTCAGGAGCACAAAGATTTACATAAAGACTTCCCTGAGTTGCTCATATGCAAATAGGTCAATACATTATTTTTGTTCTCCATAACCCAAATAGGGATTGGTTTGATTATTAGTGCTGAAATGTGCTATTTTGGAATAAATAACAGATACTTTTCTTGTTTTCTGCATATGTGAATCCTCTTGATTTGTGACCCTGAGGTTTCCACGAATTTTGAAGTGGTGGTACCCTGACTCACTTCAATTCTACTCTTTTATTGCACTGATTATAAGCTAGAATGTTATTTGGGTGATTTTAATTTCATGCTTCTTATTGGAAATTGCATAGTAGAAATGAACTCATAACAGGTAAATAAATTTGACCAAAATATTAAGTGTGCATCTCCAATGTGTCTAAAGCAACGTGAGTATCTTCCTTGGGGTACCTGTGCATACATGACAGTTACAATGAGACCTTTATTTACTTGGTGTTCTAGTAACTAATTTAGCTTTACATGAAATGGAAGACCTGAAAATGAACAATGCCACCTGCCAATAAGTAGGGAGCAGTCCATCTGGGCTTGGAATACACTGAAACCATTCAGAAACTTCATTAGAACCAGGGATACCTTTTATAGAATATTCTTTCCATAGACTGCTGACATGAAATGCAACAATATCTGTGTGAGAATATGAATGAGTAATTTTAGAGGTAGCAGGAAGCTTGAAAGATGAACTTTTGTTTTTTAAAAACCTTACTTGCAACTATCCTAGTCTTTCAATTTCATTCAGTTCTTGTATCTTTTTTCTCTCAACCCTAAATGTTTTATTTTTTCTCCCGGAATTTTTTTATCTTTTGATGAAAGGGAGATAGATTCCATCAAAAGAGAGGGGCACCATAAGAGACTATACTATTTCTTTTGATTTACTTTGTGTTTTGGATTACTGTGAATGTCTGCAAATACTTATTTTGAAAATTGATAAACTCACTTTTAAATATTTTCAAAAGTTTTTCCCCCTCCAAAGATCAGTCATTTTTTTTTTTACTTTTTAAAATTTATATAAAGGGAAAATCCATAATTTACTTTGAATTAACATGTTGACAAATGTGTGTTCTGGCTTGGGCTAACTTTAACATATAATGATCTATAGATTTGAATTGAAAGCCTTTACTTTTAAGAAGCTGACTCATCTAAAGATGTATATTTATTTGCTAAACAGAGAGTTAGATGTAAGGTATAAAGTCAAATCATGGTATGTATTGAGAAAGATTTAGGATTATTGGATAGAAAAACAGGAGGTAGCCAGGAGGAACTCAAGATAATGTGCGAACATCTGTTCACCATATTTGGCAGAATCTGATTTAGGTGAGTCCTAGAAGAGCCTGGGAAGCATAGTTTTAAAGTCATCTGTGTTCTCCAAACCCTTTCTTTAAATAAAATCTTGAACAGTCTCACTCAGCATGTTAGAAAATGAAATTTGGTAAGTGGGAGAGAGTCCTCCTCTCTAAGCCACACGCGAGAGAGCTTCTGAATGAAATCTGTCTTTGCCCAGCTTGACAACAACCACGCTGACATGTATTCTGATTTTGTTGTAGATTGCACCGTCTACATGACTATTTTGGGTTCTTACCCATTGCCAAGTTCTTTACCTACACTGAAATTAAACACTAAGGATAAGTCTTGATGGACGTAGCATTGCTGCACTGGGGATGGCAACTCAGATAGTGTGAGAATGTACCCGAGACAAGACAGCAAGGTGTGTTCCCACACTGCACATCAGGGCTGATAGAAGGGAAGCTTAGGGAACCAGAAATGTGATCATGTCTGAACCCATGTAGCCTTTCTTCCTCAAGGCTATTGTTAAGGTCTGTAATGTTTTATTTTTCAAAAAAGATTTATTTAGTTAGTTACTTGAGTGTCATAATTAGAGAGAGGGGAAGACAGAGATCTCTCATCTGTTGGTTCACTCTTTAGATGGTCTCAGTGACCAAGGCTGTGCCAGGTGAAACCAGGAGCTTCATCCAGGTCTTCCACATGGGCACAGAGGCCCAAGCATTTGGGCCATTCTGCTGCTTTCCCAGATGCATTAGCAGGGACTTGAACCGGCACCCATTATGGATGCTGGTGCTGCAAGATGGTGGCTTAACTCACTGTGCAATAGCACCAGCCCCAGTCCATAATGTTTTTTTTTTTAAATAAAGATTTATTTATTTGAAAGTCAGAGTTACACACACACACACACACAGAGAGAGAGAGAGAGAGAGAGAAGGGATGGGGGAGAGGTCTTCCATTCGCTGGTTCACTCCACAGTTGGCTGCAACAGCCAGATCTATGCTAATCCAAAACCAGGAGCTTCCTCTGGGTCTCCCACGTGAGTTCAGGGGCCCAAGGACTTGGGCCATCTTCCACTGCTTTCCCAGGCCATAGCAGAGAGCTGGATCAGAAGTGGAGCAGCCAGGTCTTGAACCAGCGCCCATATTTCTTCACCGGCTATGCCACAGTGCCAGTCCCAAGTCCATAATGTTTTCTAAGGCAGAGTTTACCAGCTTTTCCCATTGTCTAAGTGTTCTTAAACCCTTTGCATATTGATTTTCTTTGAACTTCAAGTGTTGGTCCCTGGGTCACCTCAGGAGTTGTTCTGTCTTGATTACCTCAGGCCTTCCTTTTAATAGTCTTCTTAGCTTATATTATCAATTTTCACCATAATACACTCTTCATCTTTTTAGAGACTTTAAGAATAATTTTAACTTGCTTAGTTCTTCAGTTGTCCTTACTGGGGTGTAATTTCTATGAGAGCAGAGACCATGTATTTCTTATTAATTCTTGTAACTTCAATATTTGGTGGGTACAGTAGTAGTACCTGGTGCATGTTAACTATTCAATAAGTATTTGTTGAGTGAATGAATGAGATATTTTATATGAGATGTATAATGGCCACAAGAAGACTCAATAAGAACACTGGTAGTTTCCCTAAGCAGTGAAGTTTTAATATTTTGGTTCTTTTTATCAATGAAATGCATTGAAAATGTTAATGACAAATAAGGTAATACTTATAAAGTAGAATGTATGTGTGGTTTTAATCAATCATCCATGGTTAAGGAGATAGAAGTAGTAAGAAAAATAAACAGGATAACAAGACTACGAGATTGAGAGGTTAGGTTACATACTTTTTCTGTTATAGCAAAGTCACATAAAATTACTCTCCTATATATTCATCCTGTAGGGCATTCCATTTTTGTATTGCTCACTTTTGGAAGTAGCACTTGATTGTACTTCAGGATAAATGATCTCTTTGCAAATCATAACACTTGGAGTCCTTATAATGATTTGTGCATGTCTGCTAGGCTGAATATGGGGGATAACCATGAAGGGGACATGATGATATACAGAGAGTACACAGTCCCACAACAATGACCCACAGGCAGATAGGTATTTGAGCTAACAGTAATACAGTTTATAGGTGTAGGAATCTGAAAAGACAGTGTAAAGAGTTGGCTCTACATATGTGTGTGTATTTTAAGATGTAGTCTGTTCATGTGTATATTTCCTTCTGAATTTTTAAGGGAATAAGACTTAATTACAACCAGGTGAGTTAGTAAGGGTGGATGGAAGGTGGGAAGAGAAACTAATAGTTATGGAGAGCCTGCTGTGTTCTGTGCTAAGTACTTTTATGCCCATCATTTTCTAGCAATCCCAGGTGGAGCCTCAAGTCTGTAACAGCTGACACCTGGATCTCATATTTCTGGCACTGAGGCGCAGATTGGGGGAAGTGTTAATTTTTCTATGCTATTGCCTAGTTATAAATGATGTCAGGGTACACCTTTCCCTACCAAAAAAAGGAGATATTCTCTTTGCTTAACAAGATTTTGGTATGAACCCCTAATTAACAAAATGTGATAGTGTCTTTTTTGTGTGTGTTAATGTAGAGAGGATTTGGGTGTGATAGTGTCTTTTGTGTGTGTGTGTGTGTTAATGTGGAGAGGATTTGGGGAAATGATGAGTTGTGACAGCAAACAGTATCTGCGCATGGTCCTTTTTTTCATATGTTTATTTTCTCATAGGTGCTGTGATTGCATTCTTCAGACAACTATTGTTAATATAGGCATGAGTTTTAACTTTGGTAAATAAGTGTAGTCTGAATTTATATGTTTTGGGTACTGAAAATCAGTTAAATAGTGTGTACATATTTCAAATTATATTTAGGCAAGCCATTAATGATTAAAGGATGTTTGAGTCACTGAGCTTCTCATTTACATAACAGAATTCTTAAAATAGATTTTTAAAAACTCTGGAAAGCAGGCTTATGAAATCAATCTTCAATAGCAAAGTAAACAAAGATATTCTAAATGTGTTGTTGCATCTGATTGAATGTGGAATGCTGGCATTAGTTGAAGTTTAGTTAATGTGGAAGTACTCAATAGTTGGCTGTACTGGAAAGCATGGTTTTTCCTCCTGCCTGATACTTTTCATCAGAATAAGGGGTTCATGGTTCATGGCAGGGGCCACGGCTCACTAGGCTAATCCTCCGCCTTGCGGCGCCGGCACACCGGGTTCTAGTCTGTCCCGGTCGGGGCGCCGGATTCTGTCCCGGTTGCCCCTCTTCCAGGCCAGCCCTCTGCTGTGGCCAGGGAGTGCAGTGGAGGATGGCCCAAGTACTTGGGCCCTGCACCCCATGGGAGACCAGGAGAAGCACCTGGCTCCTGCCATCGGATCAGCGCGGTGCGCTGGTCGCAGCGCGGCGGCCGTTGGAGGGTGAACCAATGGCAAAAAGGAAGACCTTTCTCTCTGTCTCTCTCTCTCTCTCACTGTCCACTCTGCCTGTCAAAAAAAAAGAATAAGGGGTTCATGAATAAATTTTCTCCCTGTCCCAGTGTTCCCCTTCTTTCCAGATAAACCTCCATGTCCTGCAGTGGTCACATGGGCTCTATGAGTGCTTAAAAGCACATCACATTTCCCCTTTGATTTTTAACATTCTGAAGCACCCCTTGAGCCATGCATACTAAGGAGTCTCAGGATGCAGGCGATGCCAGTCCTGCTGGCCTTGGTGTGGTCCTGTTGTCACCTTGGCCAGCTCAGTCCAGGGTACTGACTGTCTCAGATCCGGTAGTTCTTCCTGTCTTGAATAAGCGCAATGTGCATGTCATTAAAGGACAAGGATCCCCTTTTCCACAAAGCCCTCCTCCCCATGCTCATTCGCATAGGAACAGACCTCTAAGAAGCACTTTGCCTAGATCATTGGTTGAGTGACAGCACTTCCCTGGTTTCCTTTACTACAAGCCAGGACACATCCCATCTGCAAATGTTCCCTTGGTTTCCGCCCTGGTGATCTCTGCTTCTAATCCTAGCCAATGGCACCTTTTTCTGCTCTTTCTTCAAGGCACCAAAGATCCTAGAATTCTAACTCTAGGCTTTTATGAACAATCCTGTAAAGAGGCCACAAAAATTGATCAAAAGGGCTGGCCTTTCAAGCTGTCTTTCTAATGCAGCACTTGATTCATCCTTAAACTGCCTGGGACAGGAATTTCTTATTCCCTGAGACTGTTTTGCAGCCATCTCTTCTCCTGACACCTGCAGTTTCTCCTGAATGGGAGGTAGGTGGCATGGATTCTTCTCTGATCCAGCTCTGCTGAGAACTATGTAGGGACTGTGGATCTGCCGTGCAGCAGAGCAAGTTCCAATGAATAATCCATTAGGTTGAGGCTTGTGTATTGATTTTAAAAGCCTATTTCACTTTTTTTTTTGGTCCTGAGAAATTGAACAAGTTATTATATTTAATTTGGCACAAGCTTGCCTGTACATGTTTATAAATGAACCATTATGACACAAATTACCTTGAAAATTTACTAGTACCAGGTCAGAATGTTAGTATCTTTCTGGAGACTGTCATCAATT
The DNA here is from genome assembly GCF_051225735.1 of Oryctolagus cuniculus. Lineage (NCBI taxonomy): Eukaryota > Metazoa > Chordata > Mammalia > Lagomorpha > Leporidae > Oryctolagus > Oryctolagus cuniculus. The sequence goes on from NC_142880.1 coordinate 83,740,203, forward strand.
GTGTGTACAGATTTCAGACTAAGTAAAGGTCACTGTTACTCACTAATTCTGGCGGATCTGTCACATGGAGAGTTGCTTTTAAATGCAGGTTAGTTTTAGGGAAGGACATCCTCTTACAAACACATCTCTGAGATGAAAGCTATTTGCATTAACACATTTATTTATTCATGGATTTTCCAAAGCACAAGCAGAGTGATTGAAATTTCTCTTTTCCTTAAAAATGCATGAATCTAGCTTTGTTAGTTATTGTATGCATTTCAATTTTTAGTTGGAATTACTCAGAGGGACTTCATCTCTGGATCTCTAGAGATAAGACCTGTGGTTAAACAGCTGAAATGAATGAGCTGCCTCTGGGAAATTGGGAGAAGTCTAGCATAGGTCAGCACACCAATTCTCACCAAAGGTTCTCTGTGCAGGTGACCCTTATTTGATTTATTAGTGGTTCCAAAGTGCGAGAATACTGGTGCTGGCACTCTGAAAAGGCAATTTTTTGTGACTTAATGAGGAAAGAAAAATAATTTTACACTGAGGTTGCTCAAATGTATAGTAAGAAGGAATCTTCTATCCATGAAGTTATAAAGAAGGGAAAAGAAATTTGTGTAAGTTTTGCTCTCAAAGGTACCTCTAAAAGGCAGGACTTGGTAAGTGCTTAGTTAAAATGGAAGAGGCACTGGATTTGTGTATGTGTATGAAAACCATGTAGGATTTGGTCATCTCTGTGGTTTTAGGCCTCCATTGGATTTTTGGAATGCATGCCTTCTGGATGAGCAGGGAATACTGTGTGGTTGAAAGAGCAGTGGTATTGAAAAGCCTGGAGGCAAGGAAAGCAGTTAGGGGATCCCAAAGTCATTCACAGGAGAGTTGATGAGGGGCTCTCCTAGAAAAGAGCGGGATTATTTGATGAACAGCAGCTCTTCCTTGTAGCCATGCTTCTTAAATTTTTCAGTTTCCATCTCCCTCTTTGATACTGAATGAAATCTTCATGTGTGAGAATGAGGAAGCTCAGGACAGATGCCTGGAGGAAGATACAACCTCATTCTAGTAACACAGTTTAGAGTTGCAACCCTTACCACCGCTATTGTGAAGTCATCCATGGCTTCAAAATTCTTATATTCTCTTTGGTCTCCTACATTCCCCAGGAAATCCAGTGTCCCAGTTTGAACTAAGTTTGTAAAGAATTGCAGCTCATTAAGCTATAGTTTGATTGATTTTTTGTTCTGGTTTCCTCTTTGGCTTGTAAATCAACCCTTCCTCCCACTAGGAGATAGAGCAATGATGGAAAATAAATGAAACCTGTGCTTATTGCAGCTCTCAGTACATAGATCATCATGCCCTTGGTGAATGGGTAAATGGCTATTTGTGAAGCTGCAAATTCAATCTGCTTGGACATATTAAGTAACAGAAAAACAACTAGTGTGAAGTGAGAGTATTCATGAAAGGGTGTTTTCTTCCTCCTTCTCCTGCTCTAAAATATTTTTGTATGCTTAGAACTTGTCCAGGAACCAGGAAGAACAGCTTTTACAGTGAAAGTATGAGTGTGCCAGGAATTAGAAGTTGGTCTGAAACACCTGTAGCATTTTCCCTTGGATAAGAGAAGGTGGGAAAATCATCACACAGGCCTGGGCCTGAGTGGAATTTGAAGCAGACCAAAGGATATTTCCCGACACTGATTCTGAACCTGGCTACACGGCCAAATCCTTCCAACTTTACTTATAGATACATGAGCCCAAACTGGTATTTGAATCAGAATTTTTGAGATTGAGTCTTGGCCATTTACATTTTAGAAATGCTCTTCAAGTGGCTAGTAGACATGATTAAGTTCATAAACTATACTTCTGGTAGTTGGGGCCAGAATGAAAGAAACTAAGAAATGAGTCTTCCAATAATTGCAACCTTGGAGAAGTTCCCCTAGGTTTCACTTCTTATAAAATGATTCTCCTAGGTCCTTCCAGGCTCTAAAATGTTATGTTTTGATTAATCAGAATTTCAACATAGTTTCAGAAGTTATATTTAGGTTTCTGTGGCTTTGAGTTTACAAAGTCATTCCTAGAGTCCGCCATTCATGCAGGTAGTTTGTGTTGATCATGGAATTCATTCAAAGAATTCTGAGGTTCCCCCCCCCATCCCCAGACTCTTTTACACCAGCCTGCTTTCAGTTTCAGAAATTGTGCTACCAGAGGGAAGGAATAATGTGAGGGCTCTTTAGTGACACATACATCCATACATCCCCTTTATAGGGGTTATTAAGCTGCATGAGCAAGTTGATTAAGACTTCATAGCCACTTTTTCTTTATGAGACTTACGATCAGGCATGTTCATATGTGTCTTACTCTCCCTGATACAGTTAGTGCTACATACAAAGCCTAGTTGAAATTCTACTCTTTTTCTCAGAAAGCATCTCAGAGTGCAAATAGAAAGAGCAAAATTATTACTAGAATAACCTAGACTCTCCTAAAGTTTTATAAAATTAAATGTAGAACTATTCTTTCAGTTCAATATGGGTATAAAGTTTACTTAGGGATACTTTTCTGATGGTAACTGTTCGTCTAGGGATGTTGGAACAAAATCTGACCAGCTGGTTGGCCAAAACAGCATAAATTTGTTGTAACACTGTTCTGGAATCTAGAAAGCCTGAAGTTTGAGCACCTGTTCCAGGTTACTACCCTTGGTTTATGGATGACTGGCCTCTTCCTTAATTTCTTCTCATTGCCTTCTCTATTGACATATCTGCCTTCGTGTCCTCACTCCACATTCTTGTAAGGACATCAATCATATTGCATGTAGGGCCACTCCAATGACCTCATTTTAACTCGATTGTTGGCAAAGACCTTATTCCCAAATAAGGTTCCATTCAATGATATACCTAGATATCCTTATTTGGGGGAGTTACAGGAAGACACATTCAACCTGTAACAGTGACATTCTATTGTAGCATTGATGATGAAAAACCGATGAATGATTTAATGTGGTAATGTTATGTAGTTACTAAATTTATAGACATGTTTCTCGGGTGTGATCTGGAGAGTTTGAAGGTAGAGTAGTAACTACTAGGGCATAATGGGTTCACACTGAAAGGCCTTGAACTGTCAACAAGAAGGAATTGTTAATGAATGACTGTGGGCAGTGTTGCTGTAACTAAGGTTGCTTCTATAAAGTAGCTGCAAGGATGTGAAGCATAAACTTAGCTTTCCTCATGGGGTGGTGCTCTTACCAGTAGGTGTAGGAAGAATACATTTATTTGAATAAAGTGGAGTCAGCCTCTGTATTGCCTCTATGATATTGAGCACTTCATAATAAAGAAGAGAGTAGCCTCAAAGTTTTGATGAATAGCATTCTCACTATTATAATGAAAATACTAGTTACACCACTAACCAAACCAGTAGTTTATCTCATGTGTTTTTTTTTTTTTATTGTACAACTTTATAGTATACATATTGTGTGCTGGCATGTATTTTGAAACTAACATAAAAATAGTCTGGAGGATGAGTATTTTATAAATAAATGATAGTCTTCTCAAACCTGCTTCTGCTATGAAGGAGTTGTACACGTCCATGACCAGGCAGGTTTTCTGAAGTGGTCAATGTGACACAATTCATACAATGGCGATTGGTAGATTTAAAAACACAAAGTTTAATTTTAGATATTTATTTGAGAGGTGGAGAAAGAAGGAAAAAGGAGATCTGCATTTGTTCTCTCTCTAGAGGACTACAGTGACCGGCCCTGGGCTAGGCCAGAAGCCAGGAACTCAGTCCAACTCTCCCACGTGGGCCACGGAAACCCAGTCCTTTCAGCCAGCACCGTGACTTCCTGTCAGGGTCTGTGTGAGCAGGAAGCTGGGTTCAGGAGTGGAGCTGGCCGTCAAATCTGCTGTAGGACAGAGGCATCTTAGCTGCCAGCCCAAATGGCTCCCCTTATTTATTTATTACTTTTTGAGAGCTGGTTGTCACTCATTAACCAGAAAACTCCTGGAATCTGACTACCATTGTTAACAAATTAATATTCAGTTCTTCCTCAGTATCTGCAGAGGTTTGCTTCTAGGACTCCCCACAGCTATCAAAAAAGTCCTTAGATGCCCACATCCCATATATAAGATGGCATAATATCTGTACATCACCTATGCACATCCTTATCTCTGATAATATATAATACGAGATAAGTTGTAAATGCCACATAAATAGTTGTATTGTTTAGGGAAAACGGCAAGAAGAATCTGTACATGTTCAATACGGATGTATGTTTTTTTCAACACTTTCGATCTGATGTTGATCGAATCAGTGGAAGATAGAGCCTGTAGATACGGACAGCCTGTGGGACTTAGATTTGGGGGACATTTAAAAGAACAATTATCCTTCCTGATGAACAGAAACAGCTGACTCTTAATCCTATGTTCTAGAATAGTTTGTGAAGATGAACTGTAGAGCCGGTTTAGGAAGCAGATGAAGCAAATTTGAACCTCACTTCAGTGATGACTTCTCAGGCTGCTGAGGCAATTGTTGGGGTAATTGTGGTATGTGAGATGGATTCATGAAGAGGAGCTCAAACTCTAACTCCCTGCTATCCCGACAGCAGGATGACTAATCACAGGGCTAGAGTGATCAGCGTTTTCATGGAAAACCCTGGAAAACAGAGAGTTCCTGAGCTGTCATTAGTTCAATTTTAAGGTTTTTAAAAAGAAAAAGAAAATCACAATAGCTAAGAATTTGTACGCAGGATAATTCAATCTGCATATTATATGAGTAGTTGTATTCTGTGTATTTAAGGTGAAGAAAAGCCAGCTTAAGAACTTAGAACATAGAGCTGGTAGGACCCTGACCATCTTTAGGTTGATTGGCATTGCCCCGCTTGGGACTCCTAGGGCAGACAGGAGGCAGCACAACGCTCCCTGTCTGTGGGAGGCAGGCTGCAGGGCTGCTATAACTGCAATGGGTGTATGCATTGCCTGGGGAACTCCTTGAGATGTAGGTTGTAGTTCTGGGCGCTGCTCCTTCTCAGCAGACTGGGTAGAAAGGAGCTAGAAAGCAGGAGGAAAGTTACTCCCCAGTGCAGCAGTAGTAAGAGGTGGGACCTTGAGGAGGTAAACAGGATGCGGGGCTCTGCCCTCATCAGTGGAGGGGGTAGGTTTGGTAAACAGGAGGGGGTTCAGCAGAAAGGAAGCTTGGTGCAGACTTCGATTCCTCAGCCAGTGCCCACCTTGCCCTCAGCAGCAAACACAACAAGACGTCCTTGCCCTCCTCCTGTTTGACTACACTCCCTTTCCATTGCGATGTCTTCAGCAGTCACAGGTCCCTGTTGTCCTTCAGATACCCCCCTGCAGCTCCATTCCACCTGCTCCCTTTTCTCTCCTCTCCCTCTCCAAGGTTTGACTTACTGGGATCTTTGTAATTCTGCGCAGCTTCCAGTAGAGGTCATTGCCTTGTTACAGAATGGTGTTTTCTTTCCCTCAGTCACAGTTCTCTGGTCTGGGATGACTTTGCATTTTGAGTCAGCCTAAGGGACCACTTATCTCCGAGGCCTAGAGTGTACCAATGATAGCACTCCATCCCAAAGTGGGAGACCCTCTACTCTCTTTGGGTCGGTTCATCCAAGTACCGGAAATGGGCAGACTTTTCCAATGATCTGGAATGAATGCCGAAAATATCCACCCAAGCATGGCTCCATCGCTGTGAAGTTTGGGTGCCATATGCTGGTTTGCTAGGGGCTGTTAGAGTTAGGTACCACATACTAAGTGGCTTGAGGAACTGAAATTTAGTTTCTCATGGTTGTGGAACTTGAAGTCTGATGTTAAGAAGCCCACGTGCTTTTTTCCTTCTGAGGGCGGGAAAAACGAGATCTTTTTCAATCTCTCTTGGCTTCCGGCTGTCTGGCTGCCAGTGGCTTCACACTGTCTTCCCTCTGCTCCTGTCGGTCTCAGGCAGTTCTCTGCTGCTATGTCAGAAGCCTACAGTTGGAGTCAATTAGAAATTATAAGAGTTTACCAGCCTGATGGTTCTCAGATGTCCACGATCAAGGGGCTGTGTTTGATGAGGACCTTATTCCTGTGATGTTTATGGCAGAAGACATCAATGGAGAGAGCCCTAATCCATTCATGAGCACAGAGCCTCAGTGGTCTCCTTACCTCATGAAAGTCCCACCTCTTCATACTGTTGCATTGGGGCTTAAGTTTCTAACACAGGAATTTTGAGGGGCACATCTTCAAACCACGGCGGAGTCTGCACCCAAGTTTCTTTGTTTTGTAAGGACACCTAGTCATATGGATTATGAGCTAGTCTAAAGGATTCATTTTGATTTAGTTGCTCTTTAAAGACCCTATCTCCAAATGCAATTGCGTTCTGAGATACTCGGGGGTTAGGACTTTAACAAATGATTTTTTTTGGTGAAGGGACACAATGTAGAGCTTTGCGTATAGTAACTTAACAAACTGTCCTGATACAACAAGGCTTCTTGATAAATGTAGCTATGCCCATGGTTCAGCAAGGCCCCTACAAGCCAGGTAAATGTTTATCCATTCCCAGTGGGTTTTAGGAGAGGAACAAAATCTGTTGCAAATGGCTAGACACAGGTTATATACTTAGAATTTTGTAGAATTTACTAGATAGTAACCTTTGGAGGCATGAACCAAAATATGGAGAGAGGGTTGGAGATTAACATTGTACTTCTTCCTTTATGAAGAGATAATGAAAACTCTGACCAGCTGTTAGTAAGAGAATTGCCTGTCATGATCTGCTTAATATTTTAGGGCTCTGGCCTTAATTGTCTTCTGATTATTCTATCCAATGCCTTTTGGTGTTGCGATGGTCATTTCCTCACAGTGGAACACTTTTTAGTTATTGTGAAGATTCTAAATCTGCTTCAGGTCCATTTTAAGTGCAGAGACCTCATTAGTTGGCACAAGAAGGAGGATTCCAAATACTCACATCTGGAAGCCTAGGGAGGTAATATAAAAAAGGTTTTTGTTTCTCATCATGAGACCTTACACTGTTCCATTTCCTCTTGAGTATTCTGATAACTGTAGTTTTTAAAAATTCAGATTTTTTAGGGGTTAAAGAGTTCAATTTGACTCGAAATAAAACACAACCCTCACAGGCAGAACCGCGAGTGTCTGGTTTTGACTCTGGGAGGAAATCACTATTTAAGGACTGAAGTGACTAAGCAGTAGTCCTCGAGGCTGCTGTTCCCTGTTGTTGGAGACTTCATTTCTAGTGGTCACCGTCCGGTCTCGGATACAGACTGATGGAAAGAAGGGCTGAAGAGTTTTCTCCCCTAGTGCTCTTTGCTTCATTCCATGACTGGCCGATTATTTTCTTCCCCTGTTAGTCCATTCCTATGGACGCAGAGGGACTTAGGAATTCCTTTGTGTGTGTGTTTTTTCCTGGTTATTTTTTATTTGAATACGAGGTAACACGACACAGTGAACACTCTGTCTTTTCATCACGTACGCAATCCCCAGCAGGAAAGTCTCCTGTAGCACCTGTGGAAGCTCCATTACTAGACTATCAAACCCAGACCCATCCTGGGCTGGAGTAGTTATCCCAAGTGCTCTATTCGTATGCAGTGCTTAGTATTTTGTCCAATATTTGGACAAATTGACTATTCCACAGGCCCCTTAAATCTCAAGTAGCTATGAATTGGTGTTAAAATCAGGATGTGGCACTTAAGTTGTCAGAACGAGGACTCTGCCCTGGTGGATTCTCCTTCTGCGAAACTTGTGCTTGCACTCATTATGTCCCTGTAGTATTTCTGTGCCCCACACCCAACCAAGTTAAAAGTGTGGGTCAAAAAGAGGATGTTGTATAGGAGCTATTCATGAGGTTTATTTGCTACTTTAACACAAACCACATCTTTCTCCCCTGGGAGAACACATGCTTTGTTTCTTTTAATATCTTTTACAAGTGATGACAGTATCTATTAACAGAGGGCAAGAACAAATCATTGGGTTTAAGTGTTAATGATCATCTAATAATACAATGTGATGGGATTATGTTAGAATTGCAAAATTGGACTATTTATTAAGAGTGGCAGGCTATCAAATTATAAGCCTCAGAGGACATAGGGATAATTAGAGTCTTCTAGAAATGCCGAAGTTGGTCTTTTTGAAAGTACATTTTATTATTTTGTTATAAATTGTGGCCAAATAAGGTTAACTCTGAACATGACTGCTGTGTGGGAAAGTCAACTGTGTTAGCACTAAAATGAGACCTCCTCTTGTAACATTTCCTGGTATTTTTGGAGGAAGTCCACATTTTTGATATCTTCATTAGACATAAATGTTAAAGCTTAATTGCTAACTTAGAAATTAATATGCTTTTGAAAATATTTAACTCAGTAGTATAAAAGATACTATCTGCAATTATATTACATTCCTAATACAGTACATTATATAAATATGTTATGAAATATGAGTATAATAGCTAAGGAAATTGTATATTCAGTCTATGATGACCTGAATAAAAGGTCTGAGTGACAGGGAACATAGGAGCCCAAAGTGGGAAATTTTACTTCACCTGGATCCTTGAACTGACTAGCTAGAGAGCTTCCATTAGAAACTGGAACAAGCCACTTCTTTGATAATAGTACGTAGCTTACTGGATGTTCTTTGAGACCTAATTGAGAGACCTTAATCTACCTCATCTGTCATCCATTATCTCAACCTGGCTCCGCCTCTTCTTTTTTGAATATTTTCAAGTTTTCTTTCCTGGCTTCATTATCAGACCATCTAATTTTAGCTCCCACCCAGTTGCCTTCCTTTCTCAAACAGTTTTTGAAGAAAACTGTTCTAATTAGTGTAATTTGTGTGTTCTGGACACATTTTACCTTGGCATTAATTCCTACCATTTTACCAAAAACTGTTCCTAACTGTTAGATTAGATGGTTATTGTTTTTATTCTGTACTTGTCACTTTATGCATGTGAATTTGGTGCAGTCAATGCTTCCTGTTTCCTAAAACTCTCTTGGTTTCTGCTCTATAACAGTCATGCAATTAGGAACATGCTATTTACTTGCTTTAGATTCTAAGTTCTACCTTGGCCACAAATATCAGAAAGAATTGCTACTCTATGTCTGGATATCCAGATATTTAATGATGATAAATCTGCAATTATTATGGTAACACCTCTGTTCACCAACCTTCCCAAATCATATGTCTCAAATCATATAGATACTCTGAATGCTTACATAAATTTTACTTTGCACTATGTAGAATCAAAAAGTGGCATTTTGGTTCCTCCTCCTGGGGGTGACATCATACCAGTATTATTTACATTGAAGCAGGCAAATGCAAATGGTTTAGTTGTTGGCTTTGCATATAACGTACTGCCCAGACCTGGAAGACAGCTTGTTGGGCACAGGATCACATCCTGCTGTCACAGCTTCCGCATCATGAAACCGAGACACTGGAAGACTCTAGCTAAGCACTCTATTGGTTCCTCAGGAGGGGAGGGGTAGAAAGTAGGCATTAATTGCTTCCCTTTTTATACGCATGTAAATGCTGTAATTACTAAACATTCACAAAGTGCAGTCATCATATATCAGAGTATCGATTAAACAATAAATATTAGCTGCCACTCCAGAGCCCAGTTTCACATTTTGAGCCATGGCAGATCAATGTGGGATTGTACAATGCTTGTTTCAATCCTCTCTTGCCTCTACCAAAGCCATTCAGAGCATAAAGAGATTGTAGTTAATGATGTCCTGGGAACAGGAACTGCATAGAATAGGAAATTATCCTACAAAGGGTTATCAATTAAGTACCCTGATGTAATTTTACATGAATAAAAAAAAAAGCTTGACAGCCCAGGAAAAATTAAGAAAGATGTAAAGAAAAGGCTATGGTAAATACGGCAGCTGCCTCACTCTTTTGATTAACATGACTCAGCAAGTTAAGAATGCCTCAGAAATGAGACCTAGGTTTCTTGTTACAGAAAATAAAAGTATAGAAGGCATAGTCTCCCTATTACAGGACACAGTGTCCTTACTACAAAGTTATAACTAGGGACATGTTAGGAACTCCTTTATGACTTAAATGCTATTCCAGAATAAGTAAAGAGGTAGAAAATTTTTTTTGACAGGCAGATTTAGACAATGATAGAGAGACAGAGAGAAAGGTCTTCTTTCTTTTGGTTCACCCCCCAAATAGCCACTACAGCCAGCATGCTGCGCTGATCGGAAGCCAGGAGCCAGGTGCTTCCTCCTGGTCTCCCATGCGGGTGCAGGGCACAAGCACTTGGGCCATCCTCCACTGCCTTCCCGGGCCACAGCAGAGAGCTGGACTGGGAGAGGAGCAACCGGGACAGAACCGGCGCCCCAACCAGGACTAGAACCCGGAGTGCTGGCACCACAGGTGGAGGATTAGCCTAATGAGCCATGGCGCTGGCCAAGAGGTAGAAATCTTTACACCAGTGCTACAGAAATAAATGTGGGCTGCTTCCCTGTCCACCCTGTGACTGTGTTATCATGCCTGTATATACATCAAGACATGGGACTTCTTGAATTTTATTATCTACTTTACTTAGAGTGATGACTCAGGAGGCATTCTAAAAAACTTTAGTTAGTTTCAGAGAAAGTTATTTTTACTTAAAATATATAAGTGGCATTGATGACGAAGAAGATAGACTCATATTCAGGAACCCAAGTTATATCAGTGATTATTATTACATAATAAATCATCTTAAATTAATAGCAAAAACACCTACACTTTATTATGCTGATGTGTTCTTTGGGACAGAAATTCAAAAGGGTTCTATAGAGCTGGATCCTGAGTTGGGAGTACTTGACACATATGGGTGACTCAATACCTGGAGGCTGAAATAATTTACAGGCTAATCTATTCACTTGTGTGGTACCTGATCCGGGAAGCCCCACAGACTAGGGCTGCCAGCTGGAATACCTGCATATGGCCTTATCATGTGGCTTGGCTTCCTCCAAGCATGGCAGCCTCCAGTGCTCAGACTTCTTGTGTGGGTGGCACATATCCCAGCAAATAAAGGCAAATTATGTTGCCATTTATTACTCGGTCTCAGAAATCACCTGAGTCACTTCATACACACTCTCTTAATCACAAGACTATATAGAGTCACAGATCTTATTGGCTCTAAGCTGAAAAGCCCTTCACTCAGCCCAGCTTCCAAGGTGACCACTGCTGCTGAGGAGACGGCCAAATAGGGTCAGTAACATTGCAGGCAGAACTGTATATTTCCTGTTGGAGTTGCCACCTGCCTTTACGTGGCCAGCTCTCCTCCCAGGCCAGCTAGGTAATGGAAGTCAACAGGGTGCCTTCCCTAAGGAGGTTCACACCTCCCTTAGGATGTAGGCTATATGAAGAGACAGATGAGTCTGGGCCTCATAATTTACAAGGCTTTAGAGCCCACCTGACTATTACCAAGCCCCTTCTGTCAGGTTCTATTTGTCTCTCAATGAGAAAACTTAGTTGTAGCTTAGACAGCACCTTAGGTTCTCTAATAACAACTCTGTCCTCTGTATCTAGCCCACTTGAGCCTCTTTCCTTTGTAACCATAACCTCTACTCTACCACCAATGGCTCTACTCCCAACCTGTGTGTACTGATGGTCCTCTTCCCCACTTAATGTCGTATGATTGTTCAGAATTTCTCTACAGACAACCCCACTACCTGCAAAAGTTAAGTGCTTTTCTCCCAGTCTTGGCTGGGATCAGCTTAATGCATATCCTGTCCCCATAAGGGTCCAGAGACCCCCCTACACGTCCTCTCCTCTATGAAATCCTTTCATTACCTGGTTAATGCTACTCTTAGGATCATTGGTTACCATTCTCACCCTGTCTTTTATACTACAGTGTCTAAGTGTTTACAGCAAGTTATAGTGCAACAAACGAAGGCCTTCAGCAACCAGGTGGTCAACTAAATGCTGCTACGGGAATATACTCCACAACCAGGAGACGGTGGCTTAAGACATTGCCCCATGCCAGCGGAGAGTACCCCATTGCCCCGTGTCAACAGGAAGTAGCTCTAAAGACAGATCATTGTCCCTCTACCCTTCCTGGACTTTTTGGACTAATGTAATCCCATATAAACCCTGCTTTATAAAAAACAAAAGGGGGGAGTGTTAGGAAACTGGCACAGTTTTAGCCAGGTGGCCGCGTGGCCCAGCTACCTGAGCCAGGCTCCACCCCCTTGGGATTCGCTGCTCCTGCTTCCCTGCCCACCCTCAGGTGAAGTTTTAAAAGGGCCTGTTCCTGAACACGTGCTCTCTTGGCTCTTGGTTCTTCTCTCTTGGCTCTGCTCTCCTCTCTCCTCTTCTCTGCTCTATCTCCTCTTCTTGCTAGCTCCTCTCCTCTCTGTCTCTCTCTTATAGTCTCTTTCTCTTTTTCCTTCGCTGCCCCTTCACTCTAGTCTGTAGGGTGTTCCCCAATAAAGCCTTTCCCTTAAAAAAAAATTAGAACCCTCTCATAAAGCAATTGTTGCGGTAGGTGGGTCTGGTTATCTCTGAGGAAGGGGAAAGACAAGCTTTTTAAAGGATTGGGGAACTTTAACTTCTGAAATAAGCTGTACCAAACTTTTTCAGATATCAGGTACTAACATACTGAAATAAAGCTTCATTACCAAAAGCAACAGAAAAAAATTGAAGGATCTGGCCAAGGCGTCCTTAACGACCCAATATCTAAAAGAAAAAGGAGCTTATCAAATAGAACTGGGATTCAGTTATTGGAAACATAAGAGTCGTTAAATTCATCAAATACTTAGACTCCCCTATAAACTAGTTTCAAGCATCTGAACTCTCCTTAAAACTCCACATACACACTTACCTAAATGAAGAAATATTGTAATTTTAGGTGATTTTACTCTTCACTTTTAAGTAGTCTCTAGGCCTAAAGCAATGTCAATCAAAACATGTAAGAATAATGCACAAGTGGGAGTCCAGGTTCCTGGTGGTGCCAGGGTGTTATCAGCCCTGGAGAAATCCCAGACAGCTAACCTTTAAACAAATGCCACAAACAGCGGGTGCTTGAAAATCAGGGAAGTTGAGCTTTTTTTAAGAAGCGTAAACTGTTCAGTTTCACTGTATTGTTGAGCGCATCAGACACCTCTGGGGCACATGCTCTGAAGGAGGCAAGGGGACAGTGACCTGCCATCTGCACCACCCAATGTCAGTGTGCACGCAGATGACTATTGCACATATACAGGTCTCTGTGTGATGCTTACTGACCATCCCTCTCCCTTTGAGTATTCTTATATTCATGTGGTTGCTGATTGATTCTGAGGTGCTGTTATGCCTCTGGTGTGTGTTAGTAGGACTACTTGTCAGGGCAAGGGAGATGCCATCACCTATTTGCGCCTGGAGTGGTGGAACTTTTGGTGGAAATCTCTGTTAGGGAATGTGGTTGCTCTTATTTTGTCATGTGGTTTTCTTTCCTTTTTCCTTTTTTTTTTTTTTTTTTTAACCTTTTCCTAGCCAAATGGAGAACAGTTGCAGTAGATTTATGTGGCCATCTGGGGAGTGAGACAGCAGATCAAAGATCTCCCTCTCCCTCTCCCTGTAACTCTGACTTTCAGAATAAATAAATATTTAAAAAATGAAGAACTTCTGCTCCTTCTGAGGCAAGTTAAAGAATTGTAGTCAAATTACCGAAGGGAGAATAGATTTGTAAGGCTCACATTTTATGAGACATTTTTAGAATATATTAAGAACTCTTAATGTTTCAACAATAAATGTATAAACTGACCAATAAAAATGTACACAGGATTTGAATACTTTACCAAACAGATAAAAAACAAAAAGCAAATAGACACATGAAAAGATACTGACCATCATAATTTATCTGGGAAAGACAATGTAACACCATTCTTCGTACAGTTGCTGGCACTACATATCTGTTAGCATGTCTAAAGTTTGAAGTGTGGGTGAGGATATAGAGTAACTGGAGCTTTCTTCACCACTGATAGCATGTAAAGTCAGTCAGCCACTTTGGAAAACACTTTTGCAGCCATCTGAGTATTAGACATACACCAACCTTATGATGCAATTGTTCTATGGTAGAGAAATGAAGGCATGTGTCTGTACGAACACTTGTGCATTGATGTTCATAGCAGCTTATTTGCAATTTCCTAAACTGGGAATAATTGGTGGATGAATGGAAAAACAAGTTGTGCTTATCAGTAATAGAACTGAGTGAATTATTGACTTATGCAGAAATATATTGATATATTTATATAAAAAACATATAGAATAATAAAATATGCAACATGTTGATATAGGATATTAATACTAAATAGTAAACTAATATGACATTAATACATAAATATATGAACATGCATATAATATTATATAAATAATACATAAATATATGGATGAATATTAAATAATTATGGTGAATAAAAAATAAAAAAAGAATACATACCATTTGTTATAGGTTGACTTTGTGTGTCTCCAAATGAAATGTTTGTGTTCTAACCTGTGAGGGTGGCTTTATTTGGAAGTAGAGCCTTTAGAGATGTATTTAGTTAAAATTATCCCTTTTTGACATACACAGAAGAACTGTAAGGGTTTTAAGAATGTTATATGATCACAAAAATTGCCAACTTGAATCAAAGGGGTCAGAGGTGTACTAAAATGAGACAATTTCAAGATAGGAAATAGACTTATAAAGCTGCTTGACTGAAGACTTACTATCTTTCAAAAAAAAGGTGAGAATGCTTCTAAGGGTCTTACAGAAGCCCCTTGGCATCTTTGCAGAGCTTCCGTGGGACCAGGATCCAGGACTGATGATGGGTACAGAGAGAAGAGCATCAAGCCACAAAGTGTTATATGATGCTTTGAAACCTAATGCAATTTTCCTCCATGGCCTTGAGGTGTGTGGGAACAATGACTCCTGATTATTTGTATGCTTTCCCTTTTGGAATGAGAATGACTGTTTTGCCTGTCCTACCATTGACTTTTGGAAGCAGATAACTTGCTCTCTAGGTCCACAGGTGTTAAATGATTTTGCCCCATGATTGTCCATACCCCAAGGGCCACCATACATGATTTATAAAATTAGAGGTGAGAAATTGGAAGAGTTCTTTAGGTGGTGGTATTTAGATGATATTTGGAACTGAGAGTTGATGCTTCATGGGTTAAGATTTTTGGATATGTTGGGATGGAATGAATGTATTTTTTGTGAGGGAAAGATATGGATTTAGGGGTAGTTGAGAGGCATAAAATTGTGGTTTGAATTGTGCCCTCCAAAATGACATGTTGAATTCCCCACCCTGGTACCTGTGCTTGTGTCATTATTTGGAAATACGGTTTTTGAATATGCGATGAGGAAAAGGTCATGTTGTGTTATCCAGTGGCTAGTGTCCTCCTAAAACAAGAGAGATTTGAAGATGCTTAGAGACATAGAGGAGACAAAGGGAAGATGCCAATGTGAAGTTAGAGACAGAGAGCTGAGTTACACTACCTGAAGTCAGGTAATGCCGATGATGGTTGGAAATCATCATAAGGTAGGGAGTCTCTTCTAGAGCCTTTGGAGAAAAACTAGCTTTCAACATTTTGATTTCAGAATTCTGGTCTCTAGAACTGTTACAGAACAAACGCCTGTTTTATCAAGCTACCTGACTTATGGTAATTTGTTAAACAGCCTTAGAGAATGAACACAGTGTACAGTTTCATTTACATTAAATTATAGAAAGTGCAAAACCAACATCTAGTAACAGGAATTAACTCAGTGGCTTGCTGGAAATTTGGGAAAAGTGGATGTGAGGAAGGAGGAAACATCTAGAAGGAAATATGAGGAAATGTTGAGGAATGATAGATGTGCTCATTATCGGGACTGTAGTCACAGCTTCATAGTTGTATACATACATCAAATATAGCACAGTGCGCTTGCAATATGTGTAGCTTATAGCATGCCAATTATACCTCAAGAGAGTTTAAAACATCATTTCTGGGGAGTAGAATTGATTTTGGGGTGGAATTGAGAGTTGCAGAAGCAATTACATAGAATCTATTTTCTATATTTTTATCAATGTTGGAGTTTCCATTTTCCCCCCTGAGAAATAGGAAGAGAAAACATCACACTTCATTAAGTTCTTGGAAATTAGCTCTTAAGTGGCTTTAAATGACAGCATTAATCTCCCTTGGGCACTTTTTCCACTGTCTACTTTTGGCAACTTTATCCTTCCATTTTGCTTTAGGTTGGGTTCTTTTCTACCAAACTGAGCATTTGAAGTCCATTCAGAAATGAAGTAGTATTGTTTGTCTGACTTCCTCTGAAAAACATTTTCCAACGTGCTTTTATATTCTTGAAATGAATGATGTACCTTTCACTGTATACTTGTTGATCGTGAGGTACCCATTGGATAGCTACAAAGAGAAATCAACAGAATAGAAACTATGGTCAAAAGGCTGTGGAGGAGGCCCAAGCTGGAGGGAAACAGGACTGTCAGGTCACAGAAGGGCAAATCTGATAAGGAGAATTCCAGAATGGGATGAATGGGAGAGCACATGAATACTTGGATGGATGATGTGAGAAGAAAGAAGAAGAATTCAAGGAGAAAGAGAATAAACCATCAATAAGTTTGTGATGGAAACAGAAAGAATGTTTCAGGAGTAGCATATGCACGATAATTTCAATTATGGCAAAGGAAAAAAATAATTACATGAGGGGCAAGCATTTAGCACAGTGTTTAAAATTCTAGTTAATGAAAAGTGATCCCTATTAAATATAAGAGTGGGAATAAGAGAGGAAGAAGATGTACAGTTTGGCACATGCTCAATCGGACTTGCCCCAAATGGTACAGTTAGAAACATGCCAGGGGATTCCAATTCAATCCCATCAAGGTGGCATGTACCAATGCCATCTCACTAGTCAAAGTGATCAGTTTCAGTTCATAATTGATCATAATGATATGATTAAGAGTCAAAGGGATCACATAAACAAGACTAGTGTCTGCTAATACTAACTGATAGAATGAAAAAGGAGAGAATGATCCAACATGGGAAGTGGGATACACAGCAGACTCATAGAATGGCAGATGTCCTAAACAGCACTCTGGCCTCAGAATCAGCCCTTAAGACATTCAGATCTGGCTGAAGAGCCCATGAGAGTGTTTCAGGCATGGAAAGCTATGACACTGTGGCAGAAAAAAAAAAACCTGAATGAAAGATCTCTGCAAGTGAGATCCCAGTGGAAAAAACGGGCCGTCATAGAAGGAGTGGATTTTTGTGTCAGGTATAAAGTAGGGGTCTTGCTTTTCTCAGCACTTTTTGTTGAAGAGGTGGTCCATGATCCAGGAATTTATTTTATCTCCTTTCTCAAAGATAAGTTGGTTATACATGTGTGCATTGATTTCTGGAGTTTTTATTCTGTCCTATTAGTCTATCCATCTGTTTTGGTACCAGTACCAGGTTGCTTTGATTATCACTATCATGGAAAATATCTTGAAATCTGGTATTGTGATGCCTCCGGCTTTGTTTTTGTCGTATAAGATTGCTTTAGCTTTTTGGGGCATCTCCTGTATTTCCATATGAATTTCAGCATCATTTTTTCTGTATCTGAGAGGAATGTCCTTGGTATTTTGATTAGTATCACATTGAATCTGTAAATTGCTTTCAGAAGAATGGACATTTTGATGATATTGATTCTTCCAATCCAAGAACATGGAAGATTTTTTCACTTTTTGTATCTTCTTTTCTTTCTCTGATGTTTTATAATTCTCATCATAGAGATCTTTGACATCTTGGTTAAATTTACTCCAAGTTATTTGATTTTTTTGTAGCTAATGTAAATGGGATTGATCATAGACATTCTTTCCCAACCAACATATTTTCTGTGTATACAAAGGCTGTTGATTTTTGTGTTTGATTTTATATCCTGCCACTTTACCAAACTCTTCCATGAATTCCAATAGTCTTAATGTGTAGTCTTTTGGATCCCCTCTCTATATAGAATCATGTTATCAGCAAATAGGGTTCTTTTTTACTTCCTCCTTTCCAATTTGTATCCCTTTGATTTATTTTTCTTTTTTTAATTTTTTATTTAGTAAATATAAATTTTCAAAGTGCAGTTAATGGATTACAATGGCTTCCCCCCCATAATTTCCCTCCCACTCACACCCCTCCCATCTCCACTCCCTCTCCCATTCCATTCACATCAGGATTCATTTTCAATTCTCTTTATATACAGAAGATCGATTTAGTATATATTAAGTAAAGATTTCATCAGTTTGCACCCACACAGAAACACAAAGTGTAAAATACTGTTTCAGTACTAGTTATAGCATTACTTCACATTGGACAACACACTAAGGACAGATCCCACATGAGAAGTAAGTACACAGTGACTCTTGTTGTTGACTTAACAATTTGACACTCTTATTTATGGTGTCAGTAATCTCCCTAGGCTCTAGACATGAGTTGTCAAGGCTATGGAAGCGTTTTGAGTTCGCTGACTTCAATCTTATTCCGACAGGGTCATAGTCAAAGTGGAAGTTCTCTCCTCCCTTCAGAGAAAGGTACCTCCTTCTTTGATGGCCCCGTTCTTTCCACTGGGATCTCACTTGCTGAGATCTTCCATTTAGGTCTTCCTTTTTTTTTTCCAGGGTGTTTTGGCTTTCCATGCCTAAAATACTCTCATGGGCTCTTCAGCCAGATCGGAATGCCTTAAGGGCTGATTCTGAGGCCAGAGTGCTGTTTAGGACATCTGCCATTCTATGAGTCTACTGTGTATCCCGCTTGCCATGATGGATCATTCTCTCCCTTTTTAATTCTATCAGTTAGTATTAGCAGACACTAGTCTTGTTTGTGTGATCCCTTTGACTCCTAGACCTATCAATGTGATCAGTTGTGAACAGAAATTGATCACCAGGACTAGTGAGATGGCATTGGTTCATGCCACCTTGATGGGATTGTATTGGAATCCCCTGGCATGATTCTAACTCCACCATTTTGGGCAAGTCTGATTGAGCATGTCCCAAATTGTACATCTCCTCCCTTTCTTATTCCCACTCTTATATTTAACAGGGATCACTTTTCAGTTAAAACTTAAACACCTAAGAATAATTGTGTGTTAATCACAGAGTTCAACCAATAGTACTAGAACAAAACAAAGAGAAAATACTAAAATGGATAAAGTATTACATTGTACATCAACAGTCAGGACAAGAGCTGATCAAGTCACTGTTTCTCATATTGTCCATTTCATTTCAACAGGTTTCCCCTTTGGTGCTCAGTTAGTTGTCACCGATCAGGGAGAACATATGATATTTGTCCCTTTGGGACTGGCTTAATTCACTCAGCATAATGTTTTCCAGACTCCTCCATCTTGTTGCAAATGACTGGGTTTCATTGTTTTTGATTGCTGTATAGTATTCTATAGAGTACATGATTTCTTTTTCTTATCTAATGGCTCTGGCTAAATTTCCAGGACTATATTGAATAGCAGTGGTGAAAGTGGACATCCTAATCTGGTTCTGGATCTCAGTGGGAAAGCTTCCAACTTTTCTCCATTCAATAGGATGCTGAACATTGTGGTCAGATAAGATGCATGGTATGATTTCTATTTTTTTGAATTTGCTAAGACTTGCTTTATGGCCTAGCATGTCAATACTAGAGAATACTAGTCAATACTAGAGAAAAGTCCATGCACTGCTGAGAAGAATGTATATTCTGTGACTGTAGACTGAAAAGTTCTGTAGATATCTATTAGGTCCATTTGGTTTATAGTGTCATTTAACTCTGTAGTTTCCTTCCTGATTTTATGTCTTGTTGATCTGTCCATTGCTGAAAGTGGGGTACTAAAGTCCCTCATTGCTATTGTATTGGAACCTTTCTCTCCCTTTAGATCCATTTCAATTTGTTTTAAATAGCCAGATACCCTGTAATTCACTGCGTATATATTTATAATAGTTACATATTCCTGTTGAATTCACCCCTTAATCATCACATAATGTCCTTCTTTGTCTCTTTTAACAGTTTTTGTGTTAAAGTCTGTTGCCTGATAATAGGATGGCTACACCATCTTTTTTTCTTTCTTTTTTTTTTTTGTTAGCATAGAATATCTTTTTCCATCCTTTCACTTTCAGTCTGCAAGTATTTTTGTTGGTGTGATGTCTTTCTTGTAGGCAGTAAATAGATGTATTTTGTTTTTTAATCCATTGTGCCCATCTGTGTCTTTTAACTGAGAGGTGAGGTCATTTACATTCAAGGTGACTATTTATAAGTAATGACTTTGCCCTACCATTTTCCCATAAATAGTCCTACAGTTTACTCTGGATTTCCTTTGTACTTTTACTGGGAGATTCTCTGAGTTCATCTTTTTGCATAGTGATGATCATGCTTCTGTGTTTCTGTGTGTAGCACATCTTTAAGCATCTTTTGTAAGGCTAGATGAGTGGCGACAAATTCTTTCAACTTCTGTTTGTTATGGAATATCTTTATTTCTCCTTCATTCATAAATTATAGCTTTGTAGAGTACAGTATTCTGGGTTGACAGTTTTTTTCTCTTAAGGATTAGAATATATCTTGCCATTCTCTCCTAGCCTGTAGGGTTTCTTATGAGAAGTCAACTGTGAGTCTAATTGGAGATCCTCTGGTTCTTTTCTTTGTGTTTTACTGTGGAGAGTTTGACTACAATGTGTCATGGTGTAAATCTTTTCTGGTCATATCTATTAGCAGTTCTATGTGCTTCCTGTAATTGGATGTCCCTTTCTCCAAATTAGGAAAGTTTTCTGTAATTATTTAACTAAAAAGGCCTTCTAATCCATTCTCATCCTAAGACCAATAGGTTGGGTCATTTAATGGTATCCCATAGATCTCCAAAACTGTTTTTTAAAGTTTCTAAATTTCTTATTTTTTGTTCGACTGTAAAATTTCCAGCAATTTCTCTTCTAACTTGGATATTCTTTCTTCTGCCTCACTAGCTATGTTATTAAGGCTTTGCACCAAATTTTTATTCTTTTGAATTCTTCTTTTCCAGGATTTCAGTTTGATTTCTCTTTAATCTCTCAATTTCATGGGAGAAATTTTCTTTCATGTCAGGTATAGATTTCCTTAGTTCATGAATTTGGTTCTGGGTGGTTGGGGAGAGAGAAATGTGCCTCTTTTTTTTTTTCTCTAGTTTGGTCGATACTCTGTTCCCTACAGGGCTCCAAGCTGGACTTGTGCCAGGCTCTTCCCACAGCTTTATTGCCAGTGGATTGAGTTGCTGCAGTCTGGTCTTACTTTACTCTCCACATTTGGTGCTGAGACTCTCAGCTGCCAGGGTCCTGATTTGTGAGCATCCACACCCTCCATGTAGGTTCACATTTTCCCTCTAATTTGTCTGATGTTTCCTATGCTGTTTTCCCCCAACTGAGACTATATTCTTTCCACTTTCTTTATACTATCTTCCCCTAGACTAGAGCAGTAAGCTCCCTCCCTTTTCTGCCATCTTTAAACACCAGCATCCTATAACAGTCCAAGAGAGTGCAGGTGCCATTTTGGACACATGTAACAGCTGTGCCAGCTCATGTCTGTGAACTAAGCAACCAGCTGAGCAGAGATGCCTGAGTCTCACTGGGAGATTTAATAGGAGGCTGGGTGCTCATGACTGTAAGAGGCTTGTGCACCCTGAACATGAAAACACTGTGGCTAGATGGGAGACTGCAGCATGTGGTTGGGACATCTCGCAGTCATTGTGGGTGGCTCCACGTGCTCAGGGCTCCCTGATTCCCTGATGAGGGTCATGGCTGTGCGATCTGTGCTTACACTGAGGACTGCACAGATCCTTTGTGTGGTTCTTGCAGCAGCATGGATGAATAATGTACCCATCAGGGCTAGCACCCAAGCACTGCTCTCCATTGAGGAGAGGTGGTGAGTGTGAGGCTATGTCAATAGAATAAAACAAAGCTCATTGTGATGTAAAAGAAAATAGATTTACCACACTCAACCTTTGTGTCACCTTGGAAACTCCCTTCACCCTGGAGCACTGAGCAGAGTTCCTTGGCCACATCCACCACACACCTCTGGGTATTCACTGAAAAAGCAGACACTCCACTAAGCCACAGGAGCATATTCTGAAGATATAAACCATCACAGGGAAAAACAAAGCAAAAAAGAAACCAACAAGTATCTCCAAAATGCTGAATAATTAATGTAGCAATTCAAGATACAAGAATAAGGAATACAACATTATACCCTCAAAAGAACACAACACTTCAATACTAAAATGTAAAGATAAAGAGATCTTTAGTTCATCCTAAATATTGCTAATTCATATCAGATAGTACAGAGAAAACTTTTACAAAGTCAGCAACAACTGATGATGGAAAAATTCATAGTGCATTAGAATAGAAAACAATTTCTTTACCTGATTGAAAATGCCACCATTTGTCTATAGGATATTTATATAATGAAGTTAAATATAAACATTCCCTTTAAAATCACAAGTCAGATTATTTTCTGATAATTTTTTAAAATATTTTATTGAAGTTTGTATTCACTAGTTCTCTTTCTGACACTTAAGTTTTTCATGTTAATATAATATTAATACAAAGAGAAGAGAGTCAATGTTGTTCATAGATACACCTCTGAGAATATTCCCTTCCTTCCCCCCTTCCTCCCTCCCACCCTCCCCATCACTGTCATTCTCTAGTCTTTTCTTTCTTCTAGTCTCCACTCTTTTTTTTTTCAGTGAAGTTAGCTGAAGTTACCCTTTAGTTCTTTCCTCAAGATTCATGAAAAATACTTCCCCCTCTTTAGAGTTCAACATATTTTTGACTGACATCTTTATAACTGGGTTTGAACAGCTTTGATGGATGTAAAGGTCTTGGTTTTTGCTTTTTTTATTTTTATTTATCTTTTCCTTGAATACCTTATAGTTGTCATACTCTTGTGCAGTTGCCTGCTGTAGTCAAGTAATCTGATGCTGATATGATCTTAACTTTTTTTTTATAAATGATTTCACTTTTTTTTTTCATTGTATGGATGCTAAAAGGATACTTTCTTTTAAGTCTAATAATTTTTATTAGCATTTTTCCAGGTTTTTAATAATTTGGGATCAGTATTTTTTCTATGAATCAAGTGCCCAGGTAGTAGTATTTTACTCTTTTTCCTTCTCAGGGTCAATTTTTTTTGTATCATATTTCTTTTTTCTTCTTTTTTTGTTATTTTTTGACAGGCAGAGTTAGACAGTGAGAGAGAGAGAGAGACAAAGAGAAAAGTTTTCCTTTTTCCATTGGTTCACCCCCCCAGCGGCCGCTATGGCTGGTGTGTTGCAGCTGGTGCCCTGCACCGATCTGAAGCCAGGAGCCAGGTGCTTCCTCCTGGTCTCCCATGCGGGTGCAGGGCCCGAGGACCTGGGCCATCCTTCACTGCCATCCCGGGCCACAGCAGAGAGCTGGACTGGAAGAGGAGCAACTGGGATAGAATCTGGAGCCCCGACCGGGACTAGAACCCAGTGTGCTGGCGCCACAGGCGGAGGATTAGCCTAGTGAGCAGAGGCGCCAGCCTTGTATCATATTTCTTAAGCTTTTGTTTCATTTTTTCCAAAGACCCCAGCTATCTGCATGTCACATCTCTTTTGATTGCCACTTGAATTTTTCCTAATTTTCAAAAGATCTTTATAAACTTACTGTTTATTTGAAAAGCAGAGAAAGAAACACAGCTCTCCCCTATTGGTTTACTCCCCAAATGCTTACAATGACTGATGCTGGAATTCAACCTAGGTACTCCAGGGTACAAAGCAGGCATCTTAACACCTAGGTTAATGCTTGCTTCTTAAAACAAACAAACAAACAAACAAAAAAACAAACAAAAACTTTTTTCTTTTTGTTCACTCTTTTTTAATGTCTTTTCTTGCTTACGGTGCATTTCTGAGTGCAATTCTTGTTCATTGATCTTGGTTTCTTAAATGGCTTGGTCTTTTCTGTTTCACAGGGTTTTCCTTGTCCTCATCTTATATTGTGTAGTTGTTTGGTCATTTGGAAAAATGGGAGAAAATATTTTCAGTTGATGGATTCAAGGAGGATTTCTCATGCCCAGAATTTGTAAAGAACACTGCGAGTCAGCAAGGACAAAAGCGACAGCATAATACAACAAAATTGTAGCAGAGGCATCACAAAAAAGGACATCCAAACACCAATAATTGTAGGAAAATATCATCCAATTCATTGGCCATTAGAGAAATGAAAATCACCACCAAAACTTGTTGAAATAAAAAAGACAGAAAATACCAAGTGTTGGTTAGGATATGGTGCAACTGAAATTTTTCCATTCTGTTGATGAATTATGAGTCAGTAACCAGTTTGTCAAAATGGCAATGTCTACTGAAACTGACATGCTTATTCCTGGGATCCTGCTGTTATACTCCTACACTTATTCCCAATAGAAATATGTGCATATTTTCTCCAAAATACATGAATAACAACTTTGATGGCACTACCTTTGTAAAAAGTGGTAACTATATAAATGCCTTTAGACAATAGAATGCATTAGTAAATAATGGCATGGAAAGAATGAATTGTGGAATTCTATACAGTAATGAGATTAAGTCATTTATAATAATTAAAGAAGCTAGATAATGAATATGATTGGTTAAGTAGATACAAAATCAAGTGAAACCAATGTGTGCTATTTTAAGTCAGGTGGTGATTGTGGGATTCAATGCATTAGGGTAGTGACAGGGAGCTTAAGAATTGTTTCTGGGTTGTGTATAATATTCTGTTTTTTGTTCCATGATATGGGCTATTTACATGAGTTCAGTTTGCATGCTTTATTATATTATCACCATTGAAACTTCTAAAAAACACACCCTTCATAGTAATTGATATGATTTCTGCATTATATGAAACAAGTGGTCTTTTGAACCTGCCTCCTTTGCTGTATTAGCCAAAGCTGTGGCCCCTCCTTGACCCCCTGTCTTCATGCATTGCTTATTCCAGCTCTTTGTGACAACAGAATAAATTAGTAGTTTCTATGCTTGATTGTGAATCAGAAAAACACTAGAATGTTTTGACAAATAAAATCTTATATGGAACTGGGGAATCTCTAATTGAAAAATAAATTCTCCTGGCAAATTTCATACACAGACAGGTTTGGGGCTGCAGGATTAAACTACTTTGAAAAATCAGAGGAATCCACTGGGCATAATGTTAATTATAATTACATGGGTGCAGGCCAGTTTGATAAGATTCTGACCTTGGTTATTTCATATCTTTGTACTGATTGGACTCACTGGAATCCACATTAAATAGACAAGGCTTAACTTGTTTTGATAGCAGCACCCTCCTAACTTAGAACCTTCTTTTAGAGTACTTTTCAAATTGCAATCAAATTAAATTGCATAATGTCTCCTAACCATGGTTTCTACATCTGTAATTGGGGGATAATACTTATCTCATATGGTTGTTAGAAGGATTAAAATGGATAATGTAGTGAAGCACTTAGCATACTTAATGTGATGTCTGGCACATAATAATTGTGTTGAATGAATTTCAGGGACCTCTGTGAGGGTAAAAATGGCATTTTTCAGTCAATTTGGGATTCTTTTTTTTTCTCAAATAGTGCTGTAATTGGTATTCCAATTTGAAAAAACTGCCCACAGACATGAGACATGTTCTGAGCTGTTTATTCCATCTGTGGTAATGAATTTACAGTCATCAGCCATCATCTCTTCAAGTTCTTCATTTAGATTATCATTGCCCTTTTGTAAAATTACTGGCCATTGTTAGGGGACAATCCAAAGTGTGATCAAGAACAAACCAGCTTCCTCAAGTGCAAAACTGAGCTTCTGCATTTTGTCTTAGCATTATGATTTAACCAATGAGCCAACTAGAGAGAAACTTTGACAACCACCATGTAATTAGTTTGAAATGCTCCACACATTCAGAAGACCAATTTGGTCACATCTCCTTAATTTTTCATTTAGTCACTTCCACACCCAACCTCCTCATTTATCAGGAAGCCTAGAGTCTCCCTCTTGGGCTTTCCCTTACCCTTAGCTGGTCCCAGAATTTCAGCATCTTATACAGCCCCAAAGTAGTTTGTATTTTTGCACTAACAACAGTGATTCCTGGGTCTCACCAGCTGACCACCAAGACATGTATGGTCACAAAGTGTAACTTTCAGATTTAGTCCTGCTGTGTCAGAATTAACATGGAGGCCAGCACCATGGCTCAATAGGCTAATCCTCTGCCTTGTGGCACTGGCACACTGGGTTCTAGTCCCGGTCGGGGCACCGGATTCTGTCCTGGTTGCCCCTCTTCCAGGCCAGCTCTCTGTTATGGCCCGGGAGTGCAGTGGAGGATGGCCAAAGTCCTTGGGTCCTGCACCCGCATGGGAGACCAGGAAAAGCACCTGGCTCCTGGCTTCGGATCGGCGCAATGCGCCGGCCGCAGCACGCCAGCCGCGGCGGCCATTGGAGGGTGAACCAATGGCAAAAGGAAGACCTTTCTCTCTGTCTCTCTCACTGTCCACTCTGCCTGTCAAAAATAAAAAATAAAAAATAAAAAAAGAATTAACATGGAATCACTGATGTCATGAAGCATATATAACACAGAATCCTACAGAGGCTACTGTAGGACAATCCCTTCGTGCTAAGCCTGGCTAAGAGTGCCCCCAGTTATCTGGTTTTTAGTATCCAGGTATTTCTGCTTCCAGGTAGTTTCAGAAGTGCTGAGAGAAAATCCATCATGGTCTGTTGCACTTTACAGATCACATACCACTGTCCCATTTTCCTACCTGGGGATGGACTCTAACTACAGATGCCTAGCATCTCTTCTCCTCAGACTATGGTGCTGCCTGCTCACCCTTCTAGAAAGACTATCTGCCTTACTTCAGGAGTTCTTACCTAATTCTTGTATCCAATCTCTGGAGACCACAGAACTCAAGAATAAGAAGTGTTCTGCTTGCCTTTCTTATGCTTGCGCATTTCTTGCTCTTCTCCGGATGGTAGTGAAGCGCTTTATCCACTCAGAGGATCATATCTTCGCTCCCTGCCTGGTATACTTAGGACAGGGTTCACTGTTGTTAGTATACTATGTCTGGGAATTTTGATTTGAACTACACTGTATACGAGGCTGTCAGCATTGAAGTTGGGGTGAGAATCAGTTGGTTTAAGCCTAGAGTTCTCAGAGTGTGTCATTGCTGTTATCTTTGAAAAAATTAATGTGCATATTGACATCTTAATATGTAAATTCTTGGGCCCTGTCCCATCTCTGCTGAATTTGAAACTTTGGGGGTAGGTCTCTGCCGTCTGTGTCAGCAAGCCCTCGGGGAATGTGGTTAAAGCTGGGGACTGGAAGTCTGGAAGCCACTGCTCCGGAAACAAGCTCTGATTGTTTCTACAGTGGACGTTCCATGTTATAGCTGTTGTCTTCGGAATGTCAGCGAGTCTTCTCATATAAACATGCATGAATGTCTCTTCTAGAATCAAAAAGATATTGTAGAAGATAGTATGATATAAAAGTGCTTTTGTTTTTAGAGCTTTTACAATCTGTGTCTGTTGGTGGTTGTGAGTTGGAGGCTTCTGCAGTGCCCTGTCTGAAACAAATAGGAGGTATTAAGCAGACCTGTGGAATTCACTGCCATGCTGCTCCTTAGACCCTGAAGTCTCTCGGCAGTATGCTGCCTTCTTTTGAGCTGTCACCACCTTCTTATACAAACTCGCTGCTTTATATCCAGGATTGCTGCTAGAAGAGGGCAGACTAGGAAGGACGGTATCCACTCTGTCTTGACAGAACGGGGGGTGCTGAGCAGCTCTTTGTCATCTGGTCACCATAAACGAGGGCTGTTTACTGTCTTGGCATATCTTAATTTTCAAGGAAAAATGTGAGCTTACAAATGTATGTTTTGATCCATGTTGAGATAGTATAAATTTAGACATTGTATATAGTGTTATAGGGTGATAAAAATGGTAAATTTTTTTTTCCAAAAATTGCTACCCCATATCTATTGTGCCTAAGGAAATGAACCGTGACAGCAGAACAGAAAGAGCATCAGAAAGAATTGGTGACAGTCATAACCTTTTATTTCATCTCAGTGACAAACTCGTGGCAAGGCTGCATATCTTATGTACTGATCTATCTAATTCAAGAATAGGATATTAAAACCTGTAACATCCTGAAAACACCACTGTGTAACGCAGTGTGCCTTGGCCACTTTGGCCATTCTCAAGAATGACAACAGCTTGTTGAGCACCGTTCTGTTCTCAGGTCTTCCTTGTCATCATCTTTGCATAGTTAGTATGAATTCAGCAAGCAGGAAGAGTCCTTTACTACCAACAGGTGCTAAAAAGGAACTTTTGCATCTGAGTTTAGTGTGTTGCAGTTTTGTGAGCAGTTACTTAGATTCATAGAAGAAACATTTTCATTGAATATTTCTAAAAGTTTTATTTGATAATATGAATGCATACTCATTAATATATTTTATGTAAAAATTTACCAATCAATAGATTTTCTTATTTATTTCTTACACACTCATTTATCCTTCCATTTCTTATGTGATTTAAGTTAACCAGATGTGTGATGGATTTAAATCCTGTGTTGTGTTGGAGATGCTGTACTTAATGGTTACTACAACAGTTTGTATAAAATGTACTTCATAGTGATGTGTTTCCTTCTTGTCCATAACTTATCATGGAGACATCTCTGTAGATAGAAATGAGACAAAATGTTTCTAAAAGCCATGTGGAATGTCCTGAACTCAAGAGAATTAATTTGTTTATTTAGGATTAGTTGATTTCTTTCTCTTTAATCTCCATGTGCTATCTTGATATGTGAAGTAAATATTTATGACATTTGCTTTTTATAATCCTAAACAATAGTTATATCCAGTTCTCAGGAATCATTTTCTCAGTTCATCCTTCCCATTTTTAGGGCGATGTGAGATATCTAGAAAAATTAAATTTGACACAAAAGTATTTACATGTGTTTTCAACTTGACAGAAATCCCTTGAGTAATTTTTTAATTTACAGAATTTTTGTCTGATACCTTATTTTTATGTTAATACAAAGAGGACAGATTCTGTGTAGTTCATAGATACAGTGCTAAAAATATGATAGTCCCTTCCAGCATAAAATTCAGATGATCTACTCTAAGTTTCATGTACATAAAGTTTTTAGTACTTTTCTACCATAAAATCAGAATAGAACAGATATTGCACCTGCTTCATTCTTGCAATGGCTGTTACTTACCAAAGTAATTAAGGGTAGGAAAATTTTTGTTTGCCAATGGCCAGTTGGATATTTATAGCAACATTTGTGAGCCATACAAAATTATCATTTAAAATTATCCTTTATATATTTATTGAATTTGGAGTCCTGTTTGTGGTTGCCTTAGCAAGGCTAGACCAAATCACTTTGCAGGCCTTATGCCATCCATGGGTGGGATGTTCTCCACATGAACTGACTTTAAAGACTGTTTATCCCATCAAAGATGCATTTCCATATTAATGTTTATTACATTTTGCCATAATCACTTATTAACATTTTAATATTAATACAAGTCCAGAGTATTTTTAACCCTTAGAAAATAACAAAAATAAGTTTCAATTACAAATAAACATGAAAGACAATCAATTTAGTATATATTAAGTAAAGATTTCAACAATTTGCACCCACACAGAAACAAAAAGTGTGAAGTACTGTTTCGGTACTAGTTATAGCATTAATTCACATTGTACAACACATTAAGGACAGAGATCCTACATGAGGAGTAAGTGCACAGTGACTCCTGTTGTTGACTTAACAATTGACACTCTTGTTTATGGCGTCAGTTATCACCCAAGGCTCTTGTCATGAGCTGCCAAGGCTAAGGAAGCCTTTTGAGTTTGCCAACTCTGCTCTTATTTAGACAAGGTCATAGTCAAAGTGGAAGTTCTCTCCTCCCTTCAGAGAAAGTTGCCTCCTTCTTTGATGGCCTGTTCTTTCCACTGGAATCAAACTCTCAGAGATCTTTCATTTAGGTCTTTTTTTTTTTATTTCCACAGTGTCTTGTCTTTCCATTCCTGAAATACTCTCATGGGCTCTTCAGCCAGACCCGAATGCCTTAAGGGCTGATTCTGAGGCCAGAGTGCTGTTTAGGACATCTGCCATTCTATGAGTCTGCTCTGTATCCTGCTTCCCCTGTTGGATCATTCTTTCCTTTTTAATTCTATCAGTATTAGCAGACACTAGTCTTGTTTATGTGATCCCTTTGACTCTTAATCCTATCAGTATGATCAATTGTGATCTGAAACTGATCACTTGGACTAGTGAGATGGCATTGCTACAAGCCACCTTGATGGGATTGAATTGGAATCCCCTGGCACATTTCTAACTACCATTTTGGGCAAGTCCGATTGAGCATGTCCCAAATTGTACATCTCCTCCCTCTTATTCCCACTCTTATATTTAACAGGGATCACTTATCAGTTAAATTTAAACACCTAAGAATAATTGTGTGTTAATTAAATAGTTCCACCAATAGTGTTAAGTAGGACAAAAAATACGAAAAGGGATAAAGTATTAAGTTGTTCATCAACAGTCAGGACAAGGGCTGATCAAGTCACTGTTTCTCATAGTGTCCATTTCACTTCAACAGGTTTCCTTTTTGGTGCTTGGTTAGTTGTCACTGATCAGGGAGAACATATGATGTTTGTTTATCCGAAGAATGTCCCAACAAACTGGATCTGACCTTTCTGTAGAACAGAGCTTTCAGCATGG
The DNA here is from genome assembly GCF_051225735.1 of Oryctolagus cuniculus. Classification (NCBI taxonomy): domain Eukaryota; kingdom Metazoa; phylum Chordata; class Mammalia; order Lagomorpha; family Leporidae; genus Oryctolagus; species Oryctolagus cuniculus. The sequence goes on from NC_142880.1 coordinate 83,770,830, forward strand.
CCAGAACTGCAAGACAGGAGGCTCCGGAGAATCCCAGGGGAGTTAGGAGTAGCAGGGAACCCTGAATGCTGGTCAGCTTCTGGAGGAGTCAGTGATGTCTCAGGAACCAATATCTGCTCATGGATGTTCGAAGCAAGGATCTCGGTCTACAAAGAGGGGATTTGTTGGTTCCCTTGACGTACCCCTCAACCAGCAGAGACGGCATGCTTGGTGCTCTACAGAGGTAGGGGCTGGCTAGGATGGAGGAAAGACTGGAAGTAGATATCAAAAGACTGGCATTTTAAATCAACAGGAGTCACTGTGCACTTGCTCCTCATGTAGGACCTCTGTCCTTAATATGTTGTACTATGAAAATTAATGGAACAACTAGTCTTCAAACAGTACTTTATACTTTGTGTGTCTGTGTGGGTGCACACTGTTGAAATCTTTACCTAGTATAGAGTTGATCTTCTGTATATAAAGATAATTAAAAATGAATCTTAATTTCTCTCTATCTCTCACTGTCTATAACTGTCAAATAAAAAAATGAATCTTAATGAAGAATGGGGTGGGAGAGGGAGTAGGAGATGGGATGGTTTGTGGGTGGGAGGGTGGTTATGAGGGGAAGAACCACTGTAATCCAAAAGTTGTACTTTTGAAATTTATATTTATTAAATAAAAGTTTTCTATAAAACAAAAACAAAAAAAACCAAATAAACATGATAGAATCATTAATAAAATATTGTAATCGATAAAGTTATAAGGGTTAAATTCTGTGTTGAAGGTAGAATGGAAACAAATATTCAAGGAAGAAAATGTAAAACCTAAGGCTCTGTAATTGGAGCTTGCTCATATAATTTTTAATGGAAAACAGTCGGTATTGAATTATGATGCTAACTAGATTATACCAGTGATATTTAAAGAGGTATATAACATCTTTAAAATAGGCTTATAATAGTATTAGCACAGTGTTTAAATTGCTGTTTGGGATGCCCATATCCTGTATCAGGTGTCTGATTTGAGTCCTGGCTCCTCTGCTTCCGATACGGCTTCCTGCTACTGAGCATCCTAGGAAGCAGGAGATTATGGCTCAAGTTCTTGGGCCCCTGCCACCCCTAGGGGAACCTCAGAGAGTTCTGTGCTGTTGGCTTCAGCCTGGACCAGCTCTGGTTGTTACGAGCCTTTGGGGGAGAGAACCAGTGGAGGGAATACATCTTCTCTGTTTCTGTCATCTTTCTGCCTTTCATGTAAAATAAAAATAAGTATCTTACAAGTGTAAAATATATATTTATAATACACTGTAAGTGACTGTGGGAAGACCATTCTCCATAAGTCTTTCATAGATCGACATGTCTATACATCATCATCAGTGTGCTCCAAGAAGATCATTTCAGGAATCTTCATGTAAATGATATCCTTGGAGAGACGGAGGCAAGTGACTACCACTGGAGGATGTTTGCTTGCATCCTAGCATTGAAGGCGGAGACATCTCCTTCCTTCCCCAGAGAGAGTTGCTCATATTGAAGGGTCATAGGGATATTGCCTCTCTCCAAAGGAGAGAATGGGCGGATTTTCCAGTAGTCTCTGTAAAAGAACAGACTCCATCGATCTCAGAGTTTCTCTCCTGGGCTGTAGCTCCACTGTGTATGCAGACAAAAATCTTAGTGCCTACTGTCTGCCAGGCACCAAGATACATTTGTTATAAGAATAAATAGAAAAATAAATGATTGAATTAATGAATAATGACTTTTCTGTTCAGTTTTCCTTCCAAACTGTGGATTGGATAGCATGCTAAATATATTGATTATATCTAAGGTAAAGAGGAAATTTATGGGTGTACTTTGCTTTATTTATTCATTTCTTTTTTTAACTTTTATTTAATAAATTTAAATTTCCAAAATACAGCTTTTGGATTACAGTGACTTTTTCCCCCCATAACCTCCCACCCACCTGCAACCATCCCATCTGCCACTCCCTCTCCCATCCCATTCACATCAAGATTTATTTTCAATTATCTTTATACACAGAAGATCCATTTAGTATATACTAAGTAAAGATTTCAACAGTTTGCACCCACACAGAAACACAAAGTATAAAGTACTGTTTGAGTACTAGTTATGCTGTTAATTCACATAGTGCAACACATTAAGGACAGAGATCCTACATGGGGAGTAGGTGCACAGTGACTACTGTTGTTGATTTAACAATTGACACTCTTATTTATGGTGTCAGTAATCACCTGAGGCTCTTGTCATGAGCTGCCCAAGGCTATGGAAGCCTCTTGAGTTTGCCAACTCCAATCTTATTATAAGCATCCAATGTTATACAAGCAAAAGGACAAGATATTTACAGGCACAGGGCATAGTCTTAGGTAACTTAAGATCATGAAATTGTCCTCAGTATATTAAAAATGTGTAAAATGAGTAATTTTGCTTGTGAATATGACAATTTCAGTGATACCTAAAATATAAATATTAACTGAGAATCTGTAATTTTCCATGATTTTTATTCTAGATATTTTTTGATAATCCACTTCTTTTTGATAAGCTTATCAACCTCTGAGACTTGGGTTTGGCAGTTAGTATTTCACAAATTGGCTGTTTTCCTGGTATTCCAAATGGTGCCTTTTTCCCTCTTGAGGTTTCCTGCTGGGACTTCAGGCTTCATTGGCAAGACCTGAGAGTTAGAAAGCAGCCAATCAAGTGAAGTACACTCTAAGTTGATGGCAGACATTTCAGTAGAGCCAGAATGGATGGGCGGCTGTGAGTTGAAGGCTCTAATTCTTATCATTCCTCCCAGATTCCTGGATTGGACTCCTTGAACTGCTGTTGATGTAAAACACTGTGCTGAGTCAGATGCATAGCTACCTTGGAATCGTTGACAGTTGAAAAACCTCTTCATGAGCCTCTAGGTGAGGGCTGGATTTCATTAAAATGCCATTTTTAGGGGTTCAGTAATGCCATTTTATCCAGCTTTTAATCATGATTTTCTGCAAAGACTTTTAAGGTTACTGTTTTTTTAAAACGTGAAATTCACACAACATTTCCATTTCATTCTGGCATTCTGACTTTTAAAAACGTGCCTTTTCATTATGCTTCAGATATGTAAGTGATGTGCTCTTGGATACCTTTTGCCCAAGGGGAGAGTGATAATGAAGACAAGCGTCAGTTGGAGCCCACACCCTTTGGGGCTCAAGCTCACTCCTTTCCGGGTAGAATACATCGCTCAGCAGAGGGGAGACTTACTTCCTGGACCTGACATCACTGTGCATGCTATTATACAGGATGGGGGCAAATATAAGCTGCTTAGGCTACAAGAAGAGATAAATCGGGTCTGGTTAATGTTGTCCCTTTCCTATGGCTGCCTGAAACATTTCCTACAAGTGCTTTCCACACGGAGCTCTGTCTTTGACACAGCTGTGGCCCACAGTGTCTGCATGATTGACTTGGGCACTTCATCATGCACTGTAACAGTTCACTATTTTTTTTTTTTTTTTGACAGGCAGAGTGGACAGTGAGAGAGAGACACAGAAAGAAAGGTATTCCTTTTCCATTGGTTCACCCCTCAATGGCGTGGCTGGCGCACTGTGCTGATCCGAAGCCAGGAGTCAGGTGCTTCTCCTGGTCTCCCATGTGAGTGCAGGGCCCAAGCACTTGGGCCATCCTCCACTGCACTCCCAGGCCACAGCAGAGAGCTGGACTGGAAGAGAAACAACCAGGACAGAATCCGGTGCCCCAACCGGGACTAGAACCTGGTGTGCCGGCACCGCAGGTGGAGGATTAGCCTAGTGAGCCGCGGCGCCTGCCCAGTTCACTATTTTTTTAAGTGTATATATCTTGTCCCTCTAGTTAAGCCTTCAGCCTTGGGAGGGAAATTTCAGCTTCTGCCCTCTACCTCTTCTTATCTTCTCTAGCTCCCAATAGAGTTTTCTGCGTAGTAGAATTGTATCAATCTTTATTTGATTAAGCTTAGTTTAGTCAGTTCATCATCTGTAAGAATACATGGGAGCAACACCATGGTGGAGATATTGCTAACCAGAGGATGCTAATAACTGGCCATGCCTATGAGATGTTGAATTCGCTCTCAAATTCCTGCCGCCTCTTTCTCCCTCACTTCCTTCTTCCTCTCACTGTTATTGCACACTGTGCTTCCTTTTTAAGGGTTTGTTTTATTTTTTATTTGAAAGGGAGAATTACAGAGAGAGAGGGTGAAACAGATCTTCCATCCGCAGCTTCACTTCTCCAAATGGCCACAACAGCTGGGTCTGGGTCAGGCCAAAGCCAGGGGCTTCATCTGGGTCTCCAATGTAGGTTCAGGGTCCCAAGGACTTGGACCATCTTCTGCTGCCTTCCCAGGTGCATTAGCAGGGACCTGGGTAGGAAGTGGAACAACCAGGGCTTGAAACGAGCTCCATATGGGATGCTGGCATTGCAGGCGGCAGCTTAACCTGTTAAGCCACATGCTGGTCCTTCGTTTTTTATCTTACTGGGTAACCCAGGCACACACTCAGGATCGGGAGGAAATACCTTCTTTTTCTTCTTTTCAGACAATCTCACAAGTGATGAAAAGTATTTTACATAACATTAGCAGATATTCAGGTTATATAAGGCAAATGAGATGCGTTTCAGATTGCCAGATAAGGAGAACTGCATCAGTGGAACATTGCTAATAATAATGGCATTTGTGACAAAAGTGTCAAAAGTGTAAAGTGTATCTGTAAGTCCTGAGGCATAAAAAGGGAAGGGCTTAATCTTGAAGTGAGGTTAAAAGAAAATTGATCTGTGGTTAGACAGGTAGAGGTAGGGAAGAGAGTGGTGAGGAGATCCAGAGGGAGCGCTTGCTCGCAACAATGGGAAAATTCAGTTAAATTCAATATGAGATCCTCCACTTGCAGAGCTCCTGGGGGAAAATATCTCAAGTAGCTGGAGCTGTTTTAGCTCTTGGAATATGCCCGGTAACACCAGATGCAAAAGGGCATGGGTAAATTTAATCATCTTTGTGTTAGTGTCTGAGTTAGGTCCAAGCTAATTACTATCATAAGTAAAACTCAAATATTGGTTCAAACTGCAAGGATTTTATTTCTTACTACGAGCACTGGGTGTTTGGCAAAAATGGGTACAGCAGCCTTTTTCTATGTAGCAATCCAGAGAGCTGGGTGATGGACCCTGCCTTGCTTAGTGTGGAGCTTCCAGGCTCTCCACATGGGTGCCGGGGTCATCTCTAGTTAAGCCAGCCCAAAGTGGATAAACACAGAGATAATACACGTCTGGTACTTTTAGGGGCAGGTTTAGCAGTGGCACAGATTTTCCATCGACATTTATTCTATTGCCTAGGACTCAGTAAGATGATCTCTACGTACTGCTAGAAACACAACTGGAGGATTCATGCGAGGAGATTGGGACAGGCACCTGCTCAGGTAAAGAAAAGGTGAGAAAATTCCTGTTTTTTCTTATATTTGTTATTCTCTACTTGTAAGTGTATGTGTTGGTGTGTGTGCAGTTATGTCCGGTTTTCTTATAAGAGTTTCTGGGCCTGAGGCACAGGGTCTATGGCATTCAATGATTTATAAAGATTGCTGTTTTACTTAAACTCAATTGTCTTTATTTTTTAAAAAGACTTGTCCCCAGAGTTTCATTAGCAGATATTCTTGTGTATGGTAGCCTCTTTTTTTTTCTTTTAGATTTATTTATTTATTTGAAATGCAGAGTTAGAGAAGACTAGACAAAGACATTTTCCATCTGCTGGTGCACTCCCCAAATGGCCTCCATAGCCAGGGCTGAGCCAGGCCAAAGCCAGGAGCCAGGAGCTTCCTCTGGGTCTCTGACATAGTTGCAGGGACCCAAGCCCTTGGGCCATTCTCCACTGCTTTCCCAGGCACATTAACAGGGAGCTGGATCTGAAGTGGAGGATCTGGGACTTGAACTGCTGCCCATATGGGATGCAGGCGCTGCAGGCCAGGGCTTTAACACACTGTGCCACAGCACCAGCCCCTATGGTACCATCTTGTTAGTACAACTGACACTCACTGACTCTGATAATTTTTATAATTTATAAAATTAGAAAATCCTCATTGCAATTTATCAAAGTTGGGAATTTGGTATTTCAGTGAGCAGTTATAATTTATGCTGAATTAATCAAACTTTGCCATCATGAAGTAGCACCTTGGCAGTAGGGACTCCATTTTGGAGCACTTAAGACTCCATTCTGGGAAAGCACCCCCCCACCGTGAGACTCTGGTCTGAAACCATGATCTCAAATAGTCGGACAATAGCAGTGCACTACATCACCCTTGGCAGAGCACAGAAACCCCCTAGCATGATCGCTCAAGCTTGAAAGTAGAAAGGTTGCACCTGGGTTAATGATAAAGATGTGATTTGTCTATGTCTTACATATAATTAAAACTAATAATTGGAGTAATGTCAAGATCATAATTGATAATTGTTAAGATTGTAACTGGGATTGTCAAGATTATAATGGATATTAATTTCATTTAGGTCTTAGGTTATCTTGACCCCAGTAACTATGTACTCTCTTTTGATCTTAGCAACCATGTATTCCCCCCTCTCGATTTTGCGGTTTTTGCCTTTATAAACCCTGTAGCTTTGGGCCTTGGGGTCGAGAGCTCTTTGGGGCATGAGCCCACTCTTGGCCGCCGGCAATAAAGGACTTTAAAACTTTTTCAGTGTGTGGCGCTCCTCTGTCAGCACTCGCTCGGCACAACAATCACATTGTCTATAAAATATAAAATCCTTCTAGAGCCTTTCTGAAACTTGACTGAAATTCTGACTTCATTTTGTGCTGGCATGGTTACCAAGAATTACTCACTGAAACATCTGTAGGCAGTGACATTCACATAATCTAATGATTTAGCCTGTGATGTTTGTATGCTTCCCTAATATTATAAGGGAACCACATTAAAATGATTTTGATTGAGGTCAGTTACAGATATTTGTGTAAATTGATTTGGGAACATGAGACATCAAAAATTTGATAGGAGCTCTGCTAAGGATATAGAAATAAAATGACATGCCACAGAGCAAGTGTTGCAAAATACTTGTTGACAGACGAATGAACACGTAGAATTTATTGCCCACTTTTGACCTAATTTATCATTAATGACCTGAATAAGGAATCACTCATTTAAACATCAGAACATTAAGAACTTTGTCCCTGATTAGTACAGGTATGACTGTCAAATTTATTGAGCAGGACACCCATGGTAGACTGTGATTACTTTAGATTAATTGTTAGCAGGCAATTCTGGATCAATGTAGTCAGAAAACAGATATTTTCTTTTTAATTCTAATTTAAATTTTAAATTTTGAATGAAAATGGAAGAGTTGCACATACTACTCTGTGTCGTACAACATTTCAGGATATTCATGTGTCCTGTGCCCATATCCAGGCACATTTCTATCCATACTTCCATACATGTTTTTGTGGATTAATACGTTAACCAGAGTAAGCACCAGATTTTCCATTTCCTTGTCTTTCCTTCGTGGTTGGAGCCTTATGATTTCTCTGTTCTAGTTCTTTACACAGAATATATTGTATCATGGTGAGGCACAGTCACCCCTGTGTGCTGTAAAACACAAAAATACATTGCATCCATCCTAAGGTGTTTTGGTACTCATTACCCAGTCTCCTTCCTCTCCTCTTCCTCTAGTAATAACTATTTTATATCTGGATCAAGCATGTATATATTTTTTAATTTCCACATTAGAACATGTGGCATAAGTTATTTATATATTCTGGATATTAATCTTTTGTCAGATGAATATGTTGCTAATATTTTCTCACCTTCTGTTCATTATCTCTTGATAAACCTATGCAGGAGCTCCTTTATTTAATTCTATTTGTCTTTTGTTTTGTTTTGTTTTTGTTGCTTGTGCATTTGGGGGCTTAGCCAAAAACTTACTGACTATGCCAGTGACTTTGTTTCCTTGCAATAATTTCGTAGTTTTGGTTGTACTTTTAGATATTTGAATGATTTCTAATTGACTTTTTTAGTGGAGAGAGATCTGTCAAACTTCAGTCTTTTGCACATAGATGTGTGGTTTGCCCAGCACCATTTATTGAAGAGACAGCCTCTCCTCTAGGGTATGTTTTTAGCTCCTTTGTCAAAGGCAGGTTGGCCACAGCTGTGAGTATTCATTTCTGGTTTTGTCCATTGATTTGTGTGACTGTTTTTGTGCCAGTATCATTGTGTTTTGGTTATCATTGCTTTGCAGTATGTCTGAAATCTGGTATTATGGTGCCTCCAGCTGTGTTCTTTTTGTCAAGATTGCTTTCGCTGTTGGGTATCTTTGGTGTTTACATAAGAGTTTTAAGATCCTTTTCTCTGGCTCTGTGAAGAATGTCATTGATATTTTGATGGAGAGTACATTGAATCCTTAGATAGCTCTGGGTAATATTGACATGTTAACATTGTCCTAATTAATGAACATGTGAAGTCTTCAATTTTTTGTGTGTCTTGTTAAATTTCTCTCAAAAGTGTTTTGTAATTTTCATTGAAGAGGTCTTTCACATCCTTGGTTAAATATATTAAATTTATGTTAAATATATAAATTTGTTAAATTTATAATTTTGTAGCTATATTAATGGGAATGCTCTTACATTTTCCTTCTTAGCAAGTTGGTATATAAAAATGCTACTGGTTTTGTGCTCTGATTTTGTATCTTATGACCAACTGAATTCATTTATCAGTTCTAACCATCTCTTGATGGAGTCTTTATCTTTTTCTTAATTAATTATGGCCTTACTTTGCATGATATACAGGATTGCAAATTTCTGCTATGTCAAGCAGCCTAAATGACAGTGTAATAAAATGAGGTCTGAACTGGGAGACTCCAAGACTTACATCAGCTCTCCGAAGAAAGGCAGAATGGAATTTCACATTCTGCCTATTTCCCCTGTGACAGAGACGTGGCTTCCGTAATTTACGGTACTATCAACTCCTGACAATTTCTTTTCACAGATTATTTCTGGTGAACTGACAGTTAAGAAGCAGAAACTAATTGGAAGGAAATGGGCTATAATTTGGGAACTGTATTTTCGCCCTGATTCTGTCCCTGGTTAACCCTGAGTTTGGGTAATCCCAGGAAGGAAGGAAAGCGGTAGTCTCACATTTTGCTTAGTTTCTCCCTCTATCCCTGAATGACCTTGTCCTTAGGGGTGTTAGGTGCCAACATGGCAACTCATGAACTAGTAATAAGGCAAAGCGATTTTCATGGAAATAGAGGAAAATTTCATAAACAAAGTTACTCTCTCACTGAGGGTGTATCAGTTCATGAAACCACTGGACTGGGAGTTGGAAGGCATGTATTTAAACCCCGTATTTTTTGCCAGTTTTTTCTGGGAGACTTAAAGACAACCCTGACTTTTTTATGACAAAGCCAGCTGTGGTCAGTGCCCCTGGGCCTGCCTTATGGGCCCACACCATTAGCAGCAGGAAAACTATAGCTTAGGTGGGATTATCTGACCTATCATAAGGTATTTTAAAATACCCCAATTCTTGTCTAAACAACTTATTAGGCTTCATCATGCAATATCAAGGTGAAGTAGATAAGATCGTCCTTTTAGCCATTCATGGCTATCTTTGGGGTGATTTATTTTCCTATTTAAAATTCCTCAAATATACTGAACCAGTATTATACAAGGGCTGCTTGTGGTGATATCCATAGTCATACTCTCCATATTTAAATTTATACTTGAGGCTCTACAATGGACCATCTGCATCAAATTATCACATTAGCAGCTGCAGCAGCATAACAATTGCCTCTTATTTAGCAGTAAACATGTATCAGACTTAAGACTAATGATTTAGACAAATGTTTTCTCTTCCAACTAATTTATAGCTTATGGTCAGTGATATTATCCCCATTTCACAGGTAGAACTGTAGCGACTGGCAAGAGTTCAAGCTGAGAATACTATACACTATGAATAAGGCACCGAGTCCCAGAAAGGCCAGAACCAGGAGTACACAGTTAAGTAGGTGACGATTAGGATCAAAGTCCATCTGATTTGTCAAGAAACATGTTCTGTCATATCATATATCTTTCTTGCTATGCTTTGTTTCTCTGCCTCTTGTGAAATATAGGAAAAGGAAATAAAAGTTGTAAATAAAGAGCTTTGAACTATTATATTTTATGAATAAACATAATTCTGTCCCTAAGCCTATGTTTTTAGCAGGGTTATCTCAGATGTGTATTGCTTGCTTGCACTGGTTTTAAGCATGTGGCCAAAATGTTCCCTTAGACCTCAGCGTTGTCAATTAAGTGGTGTTGGTTACTCTTAGGATAGAGATAGCTAACAGCACTTTATTTCAGCAATCAATGTTACTGACGGAGTGAGAAATTATGTAATGGGTTTCAGTGGAAAGTGTTGCAAGGGATCTATTTTATCAACTTCTAAGCTCACATTTGGGCTGAGCAATACAAAGATAAAAGGCAGACAATGGCCAGGCAGCTTTACTTTCATTGCTTTCAGCTTGAAACAGGTTAGTGCCGACCCACTTAAAGGCTGTGCATGTGGCGGCTGCCTAAAGTACAAATATGTTCCATAAAGTGGCCCAGCAGGTTTGTGTTTTCCTCCCTCGATTGACTTTCACATCAAAGTGGCTCTGTTCTCAGCTGAACATAATGGGACTTCATCCTAACACCTTGCCAAGCTCTCATGGATGTTGGCATGGAAAAAATGTGAACGCTGCCTCATGAATCCTCTTCCCAGCCCTCGGAGTGAGTGGCAAGTGATGTCCCCACCACTTTCCAGTGGAGGAAACAAAGGTAAAGTAAATTGTTCACTTAGCATCCAAACCCCAGACTTCTAGACATTGCCACGTGGATATCCTGTTGGCTTGTCGAAGTCAACTTGCCACAGATTGAGCTCCTTCTCTACCCTTTTCCAAACCTCATCCTTGTTTCCAGGGACTGTGTCTTGCGAAGAGCACTACATATCTATGTCTTCCCAGGACAGGACATTCTGAAAAGTTTTTGATTCTTTTCACTGCACATTCAATCCGTTAATGATGTTTGCTTTCTTTCCTTCGGGATATTTCACCAATCCATCCTTAAGTCCATTCAGTCATTACATCCACCATCCAGATTAGTGAGAAAAAATTCTTTATTCAAATTTCCAATTATGCTTCTTCAATTTGCTCTTTATTTTGTCTCATAATTGCTCTTCCTGAAATAGAGGTTTACGACTTCCTCTCTACTCAGAATGTTTTGATGGACTCACATGACCCAAAACACACACACACACACACACACACACACACACACAACCCCGAGTTCATGGCAGGGAAATCTGTCATGACAGGGCACATTCTCCTTCTGAGGACCCCCTGCCACCAGCCCCCACTAGCTAGAGGGGCCAACTTCCCAACTCCCGGGTGCCTTTGCTCCCGTTTCAGCTTCAGTTCTTGCTGGAATGCCTGTATCTCAGCTCATTTGTCTAGCAAATTCTATTCATTCTTTAAGGCCCTGTTCTTCTGTTCCACTTGTTTTGTTTTCCATTTTGAGTCATTCATCTGCCTGCTCTGTTAATTAACCTCTCCCTCTTTTGGACTTTCATAGCAATTCATTACCATGCTCTACCCTGCTTTTGAGTGAGTTATTATCATTTCCCAAAATAGCATGTAAGTTCCTTGAGCACAAAGTCCGTATTTTATTTATCTCTGAATTATTAGTGCTTAGCATGCTCTGGGTACCTAAGTAAAAAGCATTTTAATGACAATATTTAGGTAATAAAATAACTTTTTTAAAAACAAATGTTATCATATTTAATACTTAAAATAACTTTTAGGTGTTCTTATTCACCTCTAAATTACAGATGGAAAAAAGTGAGGTCTAAAGAAGTTAAAGGAATTTTCTATGACCTATTTGATATTAGAGTGAGGATGTAAGCCCAGGATTCTCAACTGTAAGCCATGATTTTCAGTCCACTATGCGAGATTGCACATAAACAGAAGTAATGTTGGAAATTTGGCCTGATACATACTGATTTTGATGAAATAAGCTTTTTTGGCTACAAAATCATGTTATATGTTGTTCATAGTAAAGGATTGTTAATATCCAAAAGATTCTTCACTTTTTCTACACCTTATAGTAAGAAGACAAACTCTTTGAGATTATGTCATGTTCACATTAGGAGCAACTATTGTACCAGTGTGTTCAATATAAGAAGTATTGAATACTGTAATCAATACACAATTCTTCTTAAGTGCTGAAACTTAACTGAAAAGTGATCACTGTTAAATATAAGAGTGGGAATAAGAGAGGGAAGAGATGCGCAATTCGGGACATGCTCAAGCTGACTTAACTCAAATAGTAGAGTTAGAAACATACCAGGGGATTCGAATTCAATCCCATCAAGGTGGCATGTACCAATGCCATCTCACTAGTCCAGTGATCAATTTCTGTTCACAATTGATCATAATGATAGGACTAAGAACCAAAGGGATCACATAAACAAGAATAGTGTCTGCAAATACTAGCTGATAGAATCAAAAAGGGAGAGAATGATCCAACATTCTAAGGGAATGACCCATAGAATGGCAGATGTCCTAACAGCACTCTGGCCTCATAATCGGCCCTTAAGGCATGCGGATCCGGCTGAAATGCCCATGAGAGTATTTCAGGCATGGAAAGACAAGACACTCTAGGGGAAAAAAAAAACCCTAAATGATAGATCTCCATGAGATCCCAGTGGAAAGAATGGGTCATCAAAGAAGGAGGTACCTTTCTCTGAAGGGAGGAGAGAACTTCCACTTTGACCATGGCCTTGTCTAAAAATGATCAGAGTCAGTGAACTCAGGGGGCTTCCATAGCCTTGGCAGCTCATGACAAGAGCCTAGGGTGATTACTGATGCCATAAACAAGAGTGTCAATTTGTTAAGTCAACAACAGGAGTCACTGTGCATGTGCACTCATGTAGGATCTTTGTCCTTAGTGTGCTGTACATTGAGATTTAATGCTATAACTAGTACTCAAACAGTATTGTTCACTTTATGTTTCTGTGTGGGAGCAAACTGTTGAAATCTTTACTTAATGTATGCTAAACTGATCTTCTGTATATAAAGAGAATTGAAAATGAATCTTGATGTGAATGGAAGGGGAGAGGGAGTGGGAAAGGGGAGGGTTGCGGGTTGGAGGGACATTATGGGGGGGAGCCATTGTACTCCATAAGCTGTACTTTGGAAATTTATATTCATTAAATAAAAGTTAAAAAAAAAGAAGTATTGATTACATAATAGATCTAGTTGAAGAAATTTTTATGTCCTTGGCCATTTTGTCTTCATATCACCAACAATGGCTAACCTTTTATAGAAAAAAGTGTGCACAGCTTGGTTGGTTCCTACGACCAGCCTGTGACTGGAGGAGAGGCATGGAGACCTCCGGTTAAAGTCATGGACATCTCTTCCAGGAGGTCCTGGAGCTGACCACCTTGCTTCACCCAGGCCTGCTATTTCACCATCTCATCAGAGCAAGCATCACTTGGCTTAGCTACAAGTCCAGTCCAGGCTGTTATCCTTAATTATTCGCTCTGATTTGGCCTAGATTGATCAGGGAACAGACTGTTTACAGCCTTGTTTTCCAAATGCTTTGCCTTGTGAGCATAGGTAGTTGGAAGGACAGAAAGTTCAAACTCTAATTTCATAGAGATGTTTAAAGATCACTCAAGCAAATAGATTCCATCAGGGTCTACCCTTCCTTTCTGACACGCATCCAACATCCCCTAAGTTCCCCTATGCTGTCTAGTCTTCTGTATTTCTCACTCAATCCTTTGTGTACCATGTGGTTCACTTCCCACTCCATTTACGACAACTCCATCGCTTTTTAATTTATATTCTATGATTTGCCTTTTGAATTATTACTGACACTGTGATACTTGTTGCTGATTATTTAAGCACCATTTGAAGTTCTTGAATGAATGTGGTAGATTAGTTGCAAAAATGAACTCAATTCTTTGATCAGCTTTTTTCTTAGCTCTTCTATGTTTCTACCCCTTTTCAACCATCAAGGGGAGGTTTATTTCCCCATCCCTTGAACCTATGCCTAATTTCTGTTTTGCTTTGGCCAATGAAATGTAATGGAGTTGATAGAGTGTCATTTCTCAGTAAGGCCTTAAAGGGGGCATCTATGCTTATGTTCTCTCCTTGGAACCCATCCACCTTGTGACTAAGCCTGGGCTTCCTGATGGAGGATGAAGTCCATGTTGGGGAGGAGCTAGTTATTCCTGCTAAGACTGTCCAAGGCTGTTGTATATTGGCTGACCTCTAAACATGCAAAAAAGCAGGCAGTTGCATCCCCAGTTGATTGAATATGCAAGGGTGAGACCAACAGAAGCACCCAGGTGTCAAACAGACTCAAACAATGATAAAATTCTTACTGTTTTGAGCCAACTTGAATTTAGGTGGTTTGTCTCAAAGCAATAACTGACTCACACAATGCATTACTAATGCATTACTTCATTAAAGCCTCTTTATATAGTGGTGTCAGTATTAATATCCCTATTTAATGGATGAAGAACCTTAAGGTTAGCAAGATCAAGGTACTTGTTCAACTTCTCACAGTGAATGAAAAGGCCAGGATTTGAGCTAGTCTTAACTACAGAGTTTGCATGATTAAACAGTATGTTATATGGTTCTCTTTCTGGAACATATAATTTGCAACCATATTCCTAGAGTCATTAAATCTATTGGAGAAATAATTTAGCTCATGTCCTGTGATTTCTACCTACGGAGATGTAGACCCAGAGTTGACTTGTTTGTCCAAGATCACAAAGTCAAACAGTAGTCCTAGGTTTTTGATCACTTCATCTGCCCTAATTTATTCCACATTGTTAAGAACATTCCCCTTCTTACCAAGTGATGAAGGTTCTTGATGTTTAATGCTCTCTCTGTTTTCTTTAGTGCCTAGTAAAGTGCTGAATACTGGGAGTGTTTAGCCCATATTTATTAATTGGCTGCTTGCTGGCATCTGTTTCTGACATTGGAAATGTCTGGACAGCAGACAGAGTGGCCCCAGCAGCAGTAATGGGATAGGAAGAGGCAGCCAGCTGGAAGTCTGTGCCAGTACGGGAACTGTCTGCTCAGGCCTAGACCCACATGGAAATTCTCATCCTTTGCAATTACTGTGTTTTCTAAGAGGCATCGTATTTGCTGTTCACCAAATTGTAAGGGCTGGATTTTGTTTCTGTACAAGATAAAGGGAAAAAAAAACACCCTCACATTTGGGAGAATGAAATTATTCCTACTCGGAGGGAAGCCCTAAGTTTCAGATTTTGCTTTCACACAACTTGTGGTAAGATTGTCCTTCAAACACTGGAATGAATGTAAGCAAAAACTGATTTGAGCAAGTCTAAGTAGCATCAAATTCGACCTGGAGCCTTAAACTTGCGCTCTTCTGGTCTGCCCTCTGTATAAGCCAAGAAATTCAGCTTTGTGATAGATTTAATTAAACTGCTAACATTGGTGGGGGGCACATTCTGGGGAAAGGAGTTTTTTTTTAATGATTTATTTATTTTATTTGAAAGGCAGAGTTGCAGAGAGGCTGAAGCAGAGAGAGAAGGGGGAGAGAGGTCTAATATCTGCTGGTCCACTCCCCAGATGACCACAATGGTTGGAGCTGCTTCAATCTGAAGCCAGGAGCCAGAAGTCTCTTCTAGCTCTCCCACATGGGTGCAGGGGCCCAAGGACTTGGGCCATCTTCCACTGCTTTCCCAAGCCATAGCAGAGAGCTGGATCAGAAGTGGAGCAGCCGGGGCTTGAACCTCACCCCCTGTGCCACAGCGGCAACCCCTGAACTGAGTTTTAAATGTGCATTTCTTGGGGCCGGTGCTGTAGCACAGTAGGCTAAGCCTCAATCTGTGGAGCTGGCATCACATATGGGTGCCTGTTCATGTCCTGGCTGCTCTACTTCCGATCCAGCTCTCTGCTGTGGCCTGGGAAAGCAGTAGAAGATGGCCCAAGTCCTTGGGCCCCTGCACCTGCATGGAAGACCCAGAGGAACCTCCTGGCTTCAGATTGGCTCAGCTCCAGCCATTGCGGCCATTGGGGGAGTGAACCAGAGGGTGGAAGACCTTTCTGTCTCTCCTTCTTGATGTCTGTAACTCTACCTCTCAAATAAATAAAATAAAATCTTTAAAAATAAGCATTTCTTTCCTGTTACCTTTTCCAAGAGAATATAGCAAAGCCAGAATAGGGTCTTTCTATTGTACAACACATCTTCTCTGAAATCTCACAGAAGGTTCTCTAATCACTCCATAGTGCAACTGAAAGTTTTTGTAACACTTGAAAAAAAAAAAAAAACAACCTTCTTCATACTTGCCTCTTTCTCTTGGCCTGTGCTTATTTGCTCCCACTTAATATAGGTGACTCATTGCTACTTTGATAGATTAGAAATTGGGTTTAGCATGTGATAAAATGAAAGCAGTGCTAGGTTTCAATTTAGACCAAGGAAATGAAATTTTTTTTATTTCTAATATGTAGTAGCCTAAAATTCCCATTCCCTTGAAAAAGATGCAGGATTTTTATCATTCAAGTTTCAAACATCCAAATTTTAGTATTTCATGTTGTTTTAGAAGAAATGACTGGACTAAACAATGAAGATGGGAGGTGAGTGATTTAACTCCTGGTGCTATGTTTTCTATAGACTCTGCTTTCTTAAAAGCACTGTGTGTACTTTGAGAGGACAGGCTATTTCTCAGCCTTTTATTGTCTTGCTTACTGAAATCAGACTGAGGCTCTGATAAGAGATCACATCCTGGCTAGTATCAAGTAGTGTCTCAACCTTGTTAAAATTCTCCTACTCATTAAAGAACAAAACGATTGAAATGTGGTTCCACTGACACTGCCTTGGGTTAACACGTAGGCAGTGCTTTTGTCGTAGTCAGGATATACTTTAGATGTACCGCGGGTTCTGCAGTACACTGGTGGGTTACACAGTGTGAGTGCGCCGTGTAGTTGTCTGTCTATGGATGGAAGGTGTTTGGGAGAAGAGGTAGAGAAGAAAGGGCCTTTTGTTCTGAGCCTCTCTCCAAAACTCCTTCGTGGACTGAGTATTCCTCAAGTGGTGGCCACTGGACTGCAACTCTGGTGTTGGCATCTTAGTGCTGTCCTTCCCTGCAACTTGGTTCACTTTTGGCTTCTCAGCTGTTAGGAAAAGGAATTGTTCTTCTAAGGCGTCATACCCAGAAAATGACACAGTAAAAAACCTGTTGGGTACAAGTAGTTGTAATACTACTATGAATAAAAAAAAACAATTAGTCAACCCACTGATCACTTGAAATTCATCAAAATGTTCTCAGCATTAAATGTAAAGTTTTATAATCTCAGAGGAATCAGAACATAAATATTCTGTATGTATCAGAGGAATCTGCTCACTTACCACTGGAAAGCCTGCTGCATCCACTTCACATGGAGACTGGCAGGTGTCAATTCTCTCTGGGTCTCAGTAGGGCAGCTTGCTGCCCTCCACTGGAGAAGGAGGAAGAGAGCCTTTGAGACAGTGCCTCTTTAACTGATTTTCAGAAGGTTCATCTCATTAGTTTGTTGTATTCTGTTGGTTAGAAATGAACCAACATTCAAAGGGGGCAAATTAAACAAGTGGGCCACCATAGAGGTTCCTCACTGCAAACTGTAGAACTTATAAAACAAATTCAGAAGCTAGTGGAAATTTCTTTAAAATTGTCATTTTAAAACTTTTAATAAAGATTTATTTATTATTTATGTGAAAGTGTTACAGAGAGAGAGAGAGAGAGATCGATTGATCTTCCCATCTGCTGGTTCACTCCCAAGATGGCTACAATGGCTGGATCTGGGCTGATCCCAAGTCAGGAGCCAGGAGCTTCATCTGGGTCTCCCATGTGGGTGCAGCGGCCCAAGGACTTGGACCATTTTCTGTACCTTCCCAGGTTATTAGCGCAGAGCTGGATGGGAAGTGGAGCAGCCAGGACTCAAACCAGCGCCCATATGGCTTTACTCACAACACTACAGCAGTGGTTTTACTCACTACACCAAAGCACTGGCTCCTAAAATTTGTCTTTTATATGCTCTTTAAAATGTACTATTGACAGGTTAGTGTTTTTCACTTATATAGTACTTATTATAGTACTTTTCTCTATTTTAGGGTGTCTAGTTTTAATTAATCAGAATAGGGGGTAAAGCAAAATTTATCATTACACAGACATTAAGCTCATTTAATTTAAAATGTAAAGTATTTATAGCATGAATTAACTAAACAATTACTCAGAATATAAAAAAGGTGAATATCTACCCTTTTAGCTTTATCAAACAAATATAATTATAGTATAAAGTCTTAACAAAAATAATGGCAAAATAAAACTGCAAATCAGTTTCAGATACACATACAGTAAAACTTTTAAGATTTATTTTTTATTTGAAAGACAGAGTTAGAGACAGATCAATCAATCTATCGATCAGTCAATCTTTTTTTTGCTAGTTCACTCTTCAAATGGCCACAGTGGCCAGTGCTGGGCGAGGCTGAAGCCAGTAGTCTAGAACTCCAACTGTGTGGCAGGGTCGCAGGTACTTGGACTGTCTTCTGCTGCTTTCCCAGAAGTGTTACTAGGAAGCTGGATTAGAAGTGGAGCAGTAGGGACACAAAGCGGTGTGCATATGGGATGCCAGTGTGGCAGGTGACAACTTAACTTGCTACATAAAACGCCTGTCCCCAGAAAAATTCTATGAGTGTGAGTAGAATACTAGAAAGTATTGAAAGAATAATACATGAATTATTCCAGGAATAAATTTGTGGTTTAACAAAACCAAAAATGATTCATTACATTAATAACTTTAAAAAGAAAACCTAATTTACTTAAATATTTGAAGAAAGGAGATGTGATAAACTTTGGGAAAGATTTTTGGTTTAAATTTAAACTTAGATTAAATAACAATAAGGGAAAATAAATAAAATGGTTTAATATTTTTTTCACAACACTGAAAATAAACTGTATTTAAAAGACACAATACTGGCCGGCTCCATGGCTCACTAGGCTAATCCTCCGCCTGCGGCGCTGGCACACCGGGTTCTAGTCCTGGTCAGGGCACCGGATTCTGTCCCAGTTGCCCCTCTTCCAGGCCAGCTCTCTGCTGTGGCCCGGGAGTGCAGTGGAGGATGGCCCAAGTGCTTGGGCCCTGCACCCGCATGGGAGACCAGGAGGAAGCACCTGCCTCCTGGCTTTGGATCAGCACAGTGCGCCGGCTGTAGCGGCCATTGGAGGGTGAACCAACGGCAAAGGAAGACCTTTCTCTCTGTCTCTCTGTCTCTCTCTCTGCCTGTCCAAAAAAAAAAAAAAAAAAAGACACAATACTAATTTCCACTAAATCAGTAATAGTACAATGCTTTTACCATGAATGTTGTTTTGAAATAATAATCATTGCAGTAAGTTCTCACACAAGTTCATGTATCATGCTGAAAGGCATGATTAGTAGCGCCTTAGAAACACGTGGACATTGAGATGGATGATTGTGTGCAGCCTTGTCGCTTCTGCTGGGGAACAGTGTTTTCTTCATAACATGCGTTAACTCTTTTACTTGGTGTGGGGATAGCTTTAAGCTTGTTAAGTAAACTGAAAGTAGATCTTTGTAAGAAGTAAGAGTAGGAATGGGAGAGAGAGGAGGAAGAAAGGTTGGAGCATGGGTGGGAGAGACAGAAGAGTGGGAAGTATCCCTGTGTCCCTAAATCTGTGTATCTGAAATACATGGAACTTGTATGACTCAAATGCAATTAAAAAAAGAAACACTTGACACTCGTAAATTATTGTAATTAATAATAGATCAATGATGGTAACTGGATATAAGACAAATACATAATGCTCCATTTCCTTTAAAACTGCAAAATAATAGTCAAGGAGGAAAAATACATTAGGAATAATGTAAAAAACAAGGCAACATTTCTATATGAAATATATTATGAAATGTCACTCAAGAACAGAAAACATGAAATTGAATGAAGCCATTTTATAAAATCGTCAGTGTTTCCAAACTTACATACAATTTAGTGCAATTACAATCAAAATAAAATTAGAGTTAACTTTTGGAATGAATTAAAACTGTTTTACAATTTTAAGTTGGATAACAAATAGACAAGACAAGAACAACTTATAAACAGAATGGCCAATTTGGATTTGCTTTACAGAATGTTGACATACATGGTGAAGCCACTGTACTAAAATAGTATAATTTTGTATAATAAGACTGGAATAATAGGTTGTTGGAGAGGAAAAAAGAGTTTGGAAACAGACTAGAGAATATTTGGGAGCTTAACATAAGATAATGGTTTTCTCTTCCTACAGTAGAAATTTATTTAATAGTTGGTTGTAACATCCTTGGATATCCATTCAGAAGAAAAGACATTTGAATTTTTATTGCAGATCATTTATAAAAACATATTCGAGGCAGATCAAATATTAAAAAAATCTGAAACAATGGAAATAGAAGACAATTGAAGAGTATATTTTTCTAACTTTCTGATTGGAAAAACTCAAAAGCCATAAAGCAGAGGTGAAAAAATTTCACAATATAAGCATGAGAATAATTAAATAAGTTCATGGAAATTCTTTTATAAATATTATGCATGAATTTTGTTTTTTTGCATTAAAAGAAAATTATCTTTGAATTTTCTTTAGGGCTGATTCAGAAGCCAGAGTGCTGTTTAGGACATCCGCCATTCTACGAGTCTGCTGAGTATCTCACTTCCCATGTTGGATCACTCTCCCCTTTATTTATTCCATCGGTTAGTATTAGCAGGTACTAGACTTGTTTATGTGCTCCCTTTGACTCTTAGTCCTTTCATTATGATCAATTGTGAACTGAAATTGACCACTTGGACTAGTGAGATGGCATTGGTACATGCCACCTTGATGGGATTAAATTGGAGTCCCCTGGTATGTTTCTAACTCGGGCAAGTCAGCTTGAGCATGTCCCAAATTGTACATCTCTTCCCTCTCTTATCCCCACTCTTATGTTTAACAGGGATCACATTTCAGTTAAATTTCAACACTTAAGAATAACTGTGTATTAATTACAGAATTAAACCAGTCATATTAAGTAGAACAGACAAAAAAAAACTACTAAGAGGGATAATGTATTAAACCTCTTTCAAAAACCATAATATTTTAAAAAATGTGTGGTAGAAGATGTCATAAGAAGGTAAAAATGCAAATGACAGATAAAGAAAGATGCTTGTAGTCAGATGGAAGAGCTATCCCTAATGTAATTTTAAAAAGGTATAATTAAAAATGGGTAAAAGTCCTTCACATGGAAGCAGATTTCCAAATAGCTAAATAATCATTAAAAGATGACCGAATTTATTAGTTGGCAAACATGAATTATATTACAATAGCTCTATAAGGTTTTACTTTTTTGATTTACAATTTTAAAAATGAAAAAGTGATATTGCAATTTTTAGAACTGGTGATTGTGTAGCAAAATTGTCTTAATAATACATGACTATCAGGAGCATGATTCTTGTACAAAGTAGTCTAAACTTAAAAGATTATCTATTCTATACTTCTATATAATATTTATTATCTATTGGTCATCTCTTGTTAGTGTTGGAAAATACTATGCAAACACTAATGAATACTAGGTAGCTGTTGACAACAAAGAGTTAGATATGCATTGTGTTGACCTTATCCTGGTGTGAAGGGAGCACTCCCTCTATGAATACAGAGTTGTTATCTGTCTTATACACATATTATCATGATGCTTAATTAATTGAATAAATAAAAAATTACATTATATGTTTTTGTAAAAAGAACAACCCCTATACATTCACATTTCATTGAGCAAAGAGAAAGATGCAAAGAATATTTGCGTGTGTGTGTGTGTGGTATATATACACAGACATATGAGTAGGTTGACATTGTTTAATTCAGGTGGGTGATGTTGCAAGGGTGAAGGGGAGGGAAGATTATGAAATTTATTGTTTTATGTATTCCAAGTTTTTCTTTTCCTACAAGGACATACTAGTTTTATAATTTAAGAAAATAGATAAATAATTCCAAAAGAAAAAGATCTTTATACATTTATTACATGAAAAATGTGCTTAAGGTAGGTTACTAAATTCTTGGTAGAATGAATTCAACTCTATAAGATAAAATCCAACTGGTTAAAAGAGAAGTAACTGAAGTATTGGCAATAATTGTTTAAAAGTAAGAGGGAGCTTATGGATTTATTTTAATTCTTTATACTTTTCTATACATTGAAAATTTTCTGCCATTTTTTAGGTGCATCTTATTTAATTTTTAAAGTTTATTTCATTATTTGAAAGGCAGAGAGAGAAAGAGAGAGACAGTGACAGAGAGAGAGCGAGAAGGTATCAGTTCCATCTGCTGGTTCACCATTTGGGATGCAGTTGGGCCAGGACAAAGTAAGAGCCAGAAACTCCATCCAGTCTCCCAGATGGAACACAAGGACCCAAGTGCAGAAACGATTGCTTACTGCCTCAGTGTTCTTTAGCAGGAAGCTGCACTGGGAGTGGAAGCTGGACGAATCCAAGCACTCCGAGAAGGGATGAGCATGTCTCCAGCAGCAGCGTATCCAGCTGCATCAGAGTGCCTTCCCCTTATATTTTAATTTAAATTTTTATAAGTTTAGTTTTACCTTTCTTTTCACCAGAGAAAACTAATATTGATAACTGGGAGTGTGTTCTTCCTATGCAGCTTCACAGATTTTCACCATATATGTCACAACAGTGAATTTTGTGTGTTTCAAAGACAAATTTCTTAGATGTTCTTGTGAAGCTTGCATTTATAATACATAGATAGTATATAAATATCTTATTGTATTATAACTCTTATCTTTTGAAAATACTCTCAGAAACATAGTATTTGTTGACAATAACTACTACCATTTATTTAAAGTTTTCTAATGAATCTGCTACTGTGCTAATGTCTCTTTAATCCTTAGAAGATTCTAATGCAAATGAAATACTGTAGTCAGAATTTTTCCTAGGATCAAGTTTTGAAGAATAATTAACATCTAATAAGAAATTTAACTGAAAAGTGATCCCTGTTAAATATGAGTGGGAATAAGAGAGGGAGGAGATGTACAATTTGGGACATGCTGAATTGGACTTGCCCAAAATGGTGGAGTTAGAAATGTGCCAGGGGATTCCAATAGAATCCCATCAAGGTGGCATGTACCAATGCCATCTCACTAGTGCAAGTGATCAATTTCTGTTCACAATTGATCACACTGATAGGACTAAGAGTCAAAGGGATCACATAAACAAGACTAGTGTCTGCTAATACTAACTGATAGAATCAAAAAGGGAGAGAACTATCCAACATGGGAAGTGGGATACACAGCAGACTCTTAGAATGGCAGATGTCCTAAATAGCACTCTGGCCTCAGAATCAGCCCTTAAGGCATTCCGATCTGGCTGAAGAGCCCATGAGAGTATTTTAGGCATGGAAAGCCAAGACACTCTGGCAAAAAAAAAAAAAAAAATGACCTAAATGAATGAAAGATCTCTGCGAGTGAGATCCCAGTGGAAAGAACGGGCCATCAAAGAAGGAGGTACCTTTCTCTGAAGGGAGGAGAGAACTTCCACTTTGACTATGACCTTATCTAAATAAGATCGAAGTCAGCGAACTCAAGAGGCTTCCATAGCCTTGGCAACTCATGACTAGAGCCTAGGGAGATTTCTGACGCCATAAACAAGAGTGTCTAATTGTTAAGTCAACAACAGGAGTCACTGTGTACTTACTCCTCATGTGGGATCTCTGTCCTTAATGTGTTGTCCAATGTGAATTAATGCTATAACTAGTACTCAAACAGTATTTTATGCTTTATGATCTGTGTGTTTGCATACTGATGAAATCTTTACTTAATATATACTGAATTGATCTTCTGTATATAAAGATGGTTGAGAATGAATCTTGATGTGAATGGAATGGGAGAGGGAGCAGGAGATGGGAGGGGTGTAGGTGGGAGGGAAGTTATGGGGGGGAAGTCATTGTAATCCATAAACTGTACTTTGGAAATTATATTTACTAAATAAAAGTTAAAAAAAAGAAATAAATAAAATTGAAGTCGGCGAACTCAAAAGGCTTCCATAACCTTGGAAACTCATGACAAGAGCCTAGAGAGATAACTGACACCAGAAACAAGAGTGTCAAATTGTTAAGTCAACAACAGGAGTCACTATGTACTTACTCCTCATGTCCTTAATGTGTTGTTCAGTGTGAGTTAATGCTATGACTAATGCTGAAACAGTATTTTGTACTTTGTGTTCTGTGTGGATGCAAACTGATTAAATCTTTACTTAAGATATGCTAAATCAATCTTCTGTATATAAAGATGGTTGAGAATGAATCTTGATGTGAATGGAAAGGGAGAGGGAGTGGTAGATGGGAGGGTTGGGGGTGCGAGGGAAGTTATGGGGGGGAAGCCATCATAACCCATAAACTGCACTTTGGAAATTTATATTTACTATATAAAAGTTTTTAAAAATTTTACAAAAAAAGAATTGTGGACTGAGTTCTAAGAACATTCAATGGAGGAAAGGGTATATAAAATGATTTTTCCTACAGTAAAAATCTCTTTTTAATTCTTAGTTTTGCCCTTAGATATTCCAGGTCATACCAACACTCATGAATCCTAAATCAGAGTGACTCCCATCTTAATTTTCTGTTCTTTATTGAAAGTCTTTATATATTCCTGTCTATGGAATTCACCATATTATCTTATGCCTCTGTCGTTGTTCTTGTTCTGCAGTTATATACACATGAGTTTTTCCACCAATGTGCTGTAAAGAAGTTCATGAGAGATGTATCAAGGCCCTAACAAGTATTTTAACTGATTTAAACTGAAAGGGTTTCTGCTTGTATACCCCTCTGGGAAGAACAGTCCTGAGACATTAGAAACTTACAGATCCACAGGTTTTCACTTGCCCAAATGTTACTAATACCTTTGAGCATGTGAAACAAGGATTATTTAGGGCTCTGTGAGAGTAGGTTTACAAAATGTAGAACACACTCACACAGAATTACATGAACTTCTTCTATGGTCTATTTGTTCAGTATGATAAGCATACTCATTACATTGTCTAGCTTCTGCCTCACTACTTTTAATAAAAGGAAACTCATCACACACTGAGGCAGCCTGTTCTATGGGGCAACTCATTTTGTTGTACTAATAAAAGAATCATTGGTCCATTTTCATGGGTTGTAAGAACAAAATGATTTTTGTAGAGAGACTGGAGTTAAGATCAGACATTAATGATGAAGTTTAGGAAGAGTGATGCAGAAGTAAATTATGTGTTATCCTTGAAGCTATGCAAAGTTGACTGTGATTCCATTCACCACAGGTCTGGAAAGCCAAAAGTAATTTTCCATTCAGACCTCAATTGCATAATAATATACAGTGTTCTGGATTCCATTGTTTATGAGATTGTCTGAGAAAGATAACCATGGGGCTAATTAAAGGTAGTGGCAAACAAATATTTGAAAGACATATTTAAGATTTTGGAGTTATTTGGCCTCAAAGGAAGACTGAAGCAAGGTGATGATAGTATTGGTTATGGGTTCACAATCCCTTAACCATATGTCTCCCTATGAACATTGAAAAACAAATATTTCACAACTCACTAGGTAGCAAAAACCTATCCTGAACACAATTCATACAATAAAATAGTGTCCCACTTAGTGTGAATATTCATATTTTACTGCATAATTTCAATGTATTTCATCATTAAATACTGCTTCAGACCCTGTTAGAGTCATTGGATAATAGAGCATATATAAATCACACTACCAAGAAGTTTACCCACCCTGGGCAAATGGGATTTATCCCAGGATTAAAGACATGGCTCAGCATACAGAAATCAATAAATGTGATGCATCACATCAACAGAATGAAGGATAAAAATCATTTAATTATCTCATTAGAAGAAAGGAAGCATTTCATAAAATACAGCATCGTTTCATGATGAACAAAATAGGTATAGAAGGAATATAGCTGACACAATAAAGACAAGCCTACAGCCAACATCAACTTGAATGGGGAAAAGTTGGGAGTATTTCCATTAAAATCTGGAACAAGAAAAGGATACCCAGTCTTCCCCCCCCACCTTTTTTAAGTTTTATTTATTTATTTGAAAGTCAGAGTTCCACACAGAGAGAAGGAGAGGCAGAGAGAGAAAGAGGTCTTACATCTTCTGGTTCACTCCCTAGTTGGCCACAATGGCTGGAGCTCTGCTGATCTGAAGGCAGGAGCCAGGAGCCTCTTCCCAGTCTCTCATGGGGGTGGGTGCAGGGGCCCAAGGAGTAGGGCCATCTTCTATTGCTTTTCCAGGCCATAGTCCATATCAGAGAGCTGGATTGGAAGTGAAGCAGCCAGGACTTGAACCGGCCCCTATATGTGATGCCAGCTCTGCAGGTGGCAATTTTACCTTCTATGCCATAGCACTGGCTCCCCACTGGTATTCCTTTTATTCCTTATAGTCTAGAAGGTTTACAGCCATTAGGCAAGAGAAAAAAAATGATATACACATCAGAAAAGAAGTCAAATTATCCCTGTTTACAGATGACATGATTCCATATATATGGGAACCAAAAAATTCCACTGAGACTACTAGAACTGATGAAAGAATTCAACAGTTTCAGGATACAATATTGCATACAATAATGAGTAGCATTTTTTTTTGACAGGCAGAGTGGACAGTGAGAGAGAGAGAGAGAGAGAGAAAGGTCTTCCTTTGCCGTTGGTTCACCCTCCAATGGCTGCCGCGGCCAGTGCACTGCGGCTGGCGCACCGCGCTGATCTGAAGGCAGGAGCCAGGTGCTTCTCCTGGTCTCCCATGCGGGTGCAGGGCCCAGGGACTTGGGCCATCCTCCACTGCACTCCCGGGCCATAGCAGAGAGCTGGCCTGGAAGAGGGGCAACTGGGACAGAATCCGGCTCCCCAACTGGTACTGGAACCCGGTGTGCCAGCGCCACTAGGCGGAGGATTAGCCTGTTGAGCCGCGGTGCCAGCCATGAGTAGCATTTTTATATACCAACAATGATCTTGCTGAGAAAGAACATATTGGAAATAATCTCATTCACAATAACTACAAAAAATGAAATACCTTGGGATACATGTAACCAAGAATGTGAAAGATCTCTATAATGAAAATTACAAAAAAAAAAAAAAAAAAAACTCATGACAAGAGCCTAGGGAGATTACTGACGCCATAAACAAGAGTGTCAATGTGTTAAGTCAGCAACAGGAGTCACTGTGCACTTACTCCTCATGTAGGATCTCTGTCCTAAATGTGCTGTACATTGTGATTTAATGCTATAACTAGTACTCAAACAGTATTTTTCACTTTGTGTTTCTGTGTGGGTGTAAACTGTTGAAAGCTTTACTTAATGTATACTAAACTGATCTGTATATAAAGATAATTGAAAATGAATCTTGATGTGAATGGAAGGGGAGAGAGAGAGCAGGGGGTGGGAGGGAAGTTATAGGGGGGGAAGCCATTGTAAACCATAAGCTGTACTTTGGAAATTATATAAATTAAAAAAAAAATCTTAAATTAAAAAAAACAGTGAAAGGAATATAAGATGGCACATCAGAATCTAGCTCTTTGCTTATGGCTTAGGAAAGCAGTGGAAGGTGGTCCAAATTCTTGGGCCCCTGAATCCGTGTGGGAGACCTGAAAGAAGTTCGACTCCTGGCTTTGCATCAACCCAGCTCTGGCCCTTGGAGCCATTTGGGGAGTGAACTGATGGATGAATATAATTTTTTTTAAAGTTTCATGTTCATGGTTTAAAAGAATTAATATTACCAAGATGTTTATATTACTAAAAGCAATAAAGAGATCCAGTGGAATTCTTATGAAAATACCAATAACATTCTTCACAAACTAGATTGATTGCACAATCCTAAAATTCATAAGGATACATGGAAGGCCCCAAATGTCACAAACAATCTTGAACAATAAAAAGAAAGACACTTGCATCACAATATCAAGTATCAAGATATACTACAGGGCTATTATAACCAAAACAGCATGGTAGTGTCATAAAATTAGTCACATAGATCAATGGAATAGGGCAAATGCCCCAGAAAAAAAATCTGTGCCTCCACAACCAATTTATCTTTAACAAATGCGCTAAAATCTTTTTTTTTTGAAGAAAGGACAGTCTCTTCAATAAATGGTATTGAACAAATTATACTTCCATTTACAAAAGTTTGAAACAAGACCTATACCTTATACTTTATACAAAAATCAATTCAAAATAGATCAAAGAACTAAGATCTGAAGCTATCAGACTACTAGAGGAAAACATTGGGACACACTCAAAGGCATTCACACAGACAATGAAAGCAAAACAGAAAAGTAGGTCAAAGATAGAAGCGTCTTCACTAGCAAAGGAAATAGTTAACAAAATGAAGAGACAACCAGCAGACTGGAGAAAACATTTCCAATCTGTACATCTGACAAAGGATTAATATCCAGAACATATGAAAATCTCAAATTCAAGAACAACACAATAGTCCTGTTCAGATATGGGCAAATGATATGCATAGACATTTTTAAGAAAAGAAATACAGGGCCGGCGCCACGGCTCACTAGGCTAATCCTCCACTTTGCGGTGCCGGCACACAGGGCCGGCGCCACGGCTCACTAGGCTAATCCTCCACTTTGCGGTGCCAGCACACCGGGTTCTAGTCCCGGTCGGGGCGCCGGATTCTGTCCCGGTTGCCCCTCTTCCAGGCCAGCTCTCTGCTGTGGCCCGGGAGTGCAGTGGAGGATGGCCCAGGTGCTTGGGCCCTGCACCCGCATGGGAGACCAGGAGAAGCACCTGGCTCCTGGCTTCGGATCAGCAAGGTGCGCTGGCCGCAGCGGCCATTGGGGGGTAAACCAACACTAAAGGAAGACCTTTATCTCTGTTTCTCTCTCTCTCACTGTCCACTCTGGCTGTCAAAAAAAAAAAAAAAAAAAAAGTAAAGAAAAATAGATGGTCAACAGACACATGAAAAACTTCTCAGAGTTACTAGCCATCAGGGATATGTGAATAAAAGCCAGGATGAGGTATCATTTGTCTCCAGTCAGAATTGATACATTCCTGAAAGTCAAAAAATGACAAGTGCTAATGAGGTTGTTGATAGGAATGCAGATCAGTATAGCCGTTATGAAAACAATATGGAGATTCCTCAGAAAACTAAAAGTAGATCTACCTTGTGACCCAGCCCTCCCACTTCAGGAATAGAGCCAAGAAAATGAAGTCAGCCTACGAAAGAGATACCTGCACTCTCACATTTATTGCACTCCACCTCACAATAGGAATGATACAGAATCGACCTAGATTGTCCCTCATCTGATGACTGGATAAAGAAAATATGGTATATATACATGATGGAATAATACTCAGACATAAAAACATTAAATCCTGACATTTGTAACAAAATAGATTGTACTGAAGATCATTATGCTGAATGAAATAATCCAAGATAAAGACAAACTTCACAATTTCTCATATGTATAGAAAAAATGCAAGTTATCTTATTTGATATAGATATTTACTTCCTAAATGGCCACAAAAGCTGGAGCTGGGCCAGTTCAAAGCTAGGACCTGGAGCTTCCTCCTGGTCTCCCACGAGGGTACAAGGACCCAAGGACTTGAGCCATCTTTTACTGTTTTCCCAGGCCATAGCAGAGAGATGGATTGGAAGTGGAACAGTTGGGACTTGAACTGGTGCCCATATGGGATGCTGGTACTTCAGGCAACGGCTTTACCTGCTATGACACAGTGCCAGCACCTAGTATATAATTCCATCATGAGTCCATGTTATGTGATGCTAATATTCCCACTTTAAAAAATCATGTTTATATATAATACTTACATATGAAGTAGAATACCAAAAGTAATTAAAATGGCAAATAAATGAACTGACTGCACCTCAATGTTTATTGCAGCTCAATTCACAATAGCTAAGACCTGGAATCAACCTAAATGCCCATCAACAGTAGACTGGATAAAGAAATTATAGGATATATACTCTATAGAATACTATTCAGCAGTAAAAAATTATGAAATCATTTGTAACAAAATAGAGGAATCTGGAAAACATCATGCTGAGTGAAATAAGCCAGTCCCAAAGGGACTCCCTGATCAGTGACAACTAAAGAAGCACCAAAAAGGAAACCTGTTGAAGTGAAATGGACACTATGAGAAACAGTGACTTGATCAGCCCTTGTCCTGACTGTTGATGAACAACTTAATACGTTATCCTTTTAGTATTTTTTTGTTCTACTTAATACTATTGGTGGAACTATTTAATTAATACACAATTATTCTTAGGTGTTTAACTTTAACTGAAAAGTGATCCCTGCAAAATATAAAAGTGGGAATAAGAGAGGGAAGAGATGTACAGTTCGGCACATGCTCAATTGGACTTGCCCCTAATGGTAGAGTTAGAAATGTGCCAGGGGATTCCTATTCAATCCCATCAAGGTGGCATGTACCAATGCCATCTCACTAGCCCAAGTGATCAGTTTCTGTTCACAATTGATCATAATGATAGGACTAAGAGTCAAAGGGATCACATAAACAAACGAGTGTCTACTAATAGTAACTGGTAAAATTAAAAAGGACAGAACGATGCAACATGGGAAGTGGGAGACACAGCAGACTCATAGGATGGCAGATGTCCTAAATAGCACTCTGGCCTCAGAATCAGCCCTTAAGGCATTCAGATCTGGCTAAAAAGCCCATGAGAGTATTTCAGGCATGGAAAGACAAGACACTGTGGCAAAAAAAATGACCTAAATGAAAGTTCTCTGTGAGTGAGATCCAAGTGGAACAAACAGGTCATCAAAGGAGGTACCTTTCTCTGAAGGGAGGAGAGAACTTGCACTTTGACTATGACTTTGTCTAAGATCAGAGTTGGCAAACTCAAGAGGCTTCGATAGCCTTGGCAACTCATACCAAGAGCCGAGGGTGATTACTGATGCCATAAACAAGAGTGTCAATTTGTTAAGTCAGCAACAGGAGTCACTGTGCACTTACTCCTCATGTGGGATCTCTGTCCTAAATGTGCTGTACATTTGATTTAATGCTATAACTAGTACTCAAACAGTATTTTACACTTTGTGTTTCTGTGTGGGTGCAAACTGTTGAAAGCTTTACTTAATGTATGCTAAATTGATCTTCTGTATATAAAGATAATTGACAATGAATCTTGATGCGAATGGTAGGGGAGAGGGAGCGGGAGATGGGAGGGTTGCAGGTGGGAGGGAAGTTATGGGATGGGGGAAGCCACTGTAATCCATAAGCTGTACTTTGGAAATTTATATTCATTAAATAAAAGTTAAAAAAAGCTGTTAAATATAAAAAATAAATAGTAAAGAAAATCAAGTTTGTAAATTTGAAAAATAGAAAATTTGAAACATATCTTGTCAAGGATTATAGACTGTTAATATTTTTCATATTTAGTGTGATAATAATTTTCTTGGTGATGAGTATTCCCATTTTCATAAACTTGAGATATATTGATACTGCCAAATGATGATCCTTAAAGCATACACCAGTCATAGACTCCTCTGGAAATAAGTAGAGCTATTGCCTGATGAAAGAAAAGATGGTTTACTTTTGCAAATGTATTAGCAACTAGATACATTGGGAAAAGGAAATAGGATTTGTGTGAGTATTGAAGAGAATGTGGGTTTTTTTTACAATGTACAACTTGATGTTTTAATACATATATATTGTAAATGATTTCTGCAATCAAACTCATTTACATATCTATCGAACGTGCACAGTTATTTTATAAGACACATTTTCCATTAACTTCTTGAAGTACTCCCCTTTTATTCACTTTATTTTTTTATTTTTATTTTTTATAATTTATTTAATAAATATAAATTTCCAAAGTACAGCTTATGGATTACAATGGCTCCCCCCCATTACTTCCCTCCCACCTGCAACCCTCAACTATCCTGCTCCCTCTCCCATTTCATTCACTTCAAGATTCATTTTCAATAATCTTTATATACAGAAGATTAATTTAGTATATACTATGTAAAGATTTCAATAGTTTTCACCCACACAGAAACAAAAAGTATAGAGTACTGTTTGAGTACTAGTTATAGCATGAATTCACATTGTGCAACACATTAAGGACAGAGATCTTACATGAGGAGTAAGTGCACAGTGACTCCTATTGTTGATTTAACAAGTGACACTCTTATGTATGGTGTCAGTAATCACCCTTGGCTCTTGGTATGAGTTGCCAAGGCTATGGAATTCTCTTGAGTTAACCAACTCTGATCTTATTTAGACAAGGCCATAGTCAAAGTGGAAGTTCTCTCCTCCCTTCAGAGAAAGGTACCTCCTTCTTTGATGGCCCATTCTTTCTGCTGGGATCTCACTAAAAGAGACCTTTCATTCAGTTGTTGTTGTTGTTGTTTGTTTGTTTGTTTTTTGCCAGAGTGTCTTGGCTTTCCATGCCTAAAATACTCTCATGGGCTCTTCAACCAGATCTGAATGCCTTAAGGGCTGATTCTGAGGCCAGAGTGCTATTTAGGACATCTGCCATCCTATGAGTCTGCTGTGTCTCCCACTTCCCATGTTGCATCGTTCTGTCCTTTTTAATTTTACCAGTTACTATTAGTAGACACTCGTTTGTTTATGTGATCCCTTTGACTCTTAGTCCTATCATTATGATCAATTGTGAACAGAAACTGATCACTTGGGCTAGTGAGATGGCATTGGTACATGCCACCTTGATGGGATTGAATAGGAATCCCCTGGCACATTTCTAACTCTACCATTAGGGGCAAGTCCAATTGAGCATGTGCCGAACTGTACATCTCTTCCCTCTCTTATTCCCACTTTTATATTTTGCAGGGATCACTTTTCAGTTAAAGTTAAACACCTAAGAATAATTGTGTATTAATTAAATAGTTCCACCAATAGTATTAAGTAGAACAAAAAAATACTAAAAGGATAACGTATTAAGTTGTTCATCAACAGTCAGGACAAGGGCTGATCAAGTCACTGTTTCTCATAGTGTCCATTTCACTTCAACAGGTTTCCTTTTTGGTGCTTGTTTAGTTGTCACTGATCAGGGAGAACATGTGATATTTGTCCCTTTGGGACTGGCTTATTTCACTCAGCATGATGTTTTCCAGATTCCTCTATTTTGTTACAAATGATTTCATAATTTTTTACTGCTGAATAGTATTCTATAGAGTATATATCCTATAATTTCTTTATCCAGTCTACTGTTGATGGGCATTTAGGTTGATTCCAGGTCTTAGCTATTGTGAATTGAGCTGCAATAAACATTGAGGTGCAGTCAGTTCATTTATTTGCCATTTTAATTTCCTTTGGGTAAATTCCAAGGAGTGGGATGGCTGGGTTGAATGGTAGGGTTATCTTCAGGTTTCTGAGGAATCTCCAAACTGACTTCCACAGTGACTTTACCAGTTTGCATTCCCACCAACAGTGGGTTTGTGTCCCTTTTCCCCACATCCTTACCAGCATCTGTTGTTGGTAGATTTCTGTATGTGAGCCATTCTCACCGGGGTGAGGTGAAACCACATTGTGGTTTTGATTTGCATTTCCCTGATTGCTAGTGATCCTGAACATTTTTTCATGTGCCTGTTGGCCATTTGGATTTCCTCTTTTAAAAAATATCTATTGAGGTCCTTGGCCCATCTGTTAAGTGGGTTGTTTGTTTTGTTGTTGTGAGTTTCTTGATCTCTTTGTAGATTCTGGTTATTAAACTTTAATGGTGGCATAGTTTGGAAATATTTTTTCCCATTCTGTTGGTTGCCTCTTCACTTTCCTGACTGCTTCTTTTGCCATACAGAAACTTCTCAATTTGATGTAATCCC
Source organism: Oryctolagus cuniculus (assembly GCF_051225735.1). Classification (NCBI taxonomy): domain Eukaryota; kingdom Metazoa; phylum Chordata; class Mammalia; order Lagomorpha; family Leporidae; genus Oryctolagus; species Oryctolagus cuniculus. The sequence goes on from NC_142880.1 coordinate 83,804,673, forward strand.
AATTGTTAATTTTGGCTTTGACTATTTATGCCTCTGGGATCTTTTCCAAGAAGTCTTTGCCTGTGCCTGTATCTTGTATGGTTTCTCTGACGTTCTCTAATAATTTGATGGTGTCGAGTCATAGATTTAGATCTTTAATCCATGTTGAGTAGATTTTTGTTAAAGTGTAAGTTAGGGGTCTTGCTTCATGCTTCTGCACGTGGAAATCCAGTTTTCCCAGCACCATTTATTGAAAAGACTGTCCTTGCTCCAGGAATTGGTTTTAGATCCTTGATCAAATATAAGTTGGCTGTAGATGTTTGGATTGATTTCTGGTGTTTCTATTCTGTTCCATTGGTCTATCCATCTGTTTCTGCACCAGTACCATGCTGTTTTGATTATAACTGCCCTGTGGTATGTCCTGGAGGAGAAAATGGTTTTTAATCAATATTGTATTATGGACTTCTTGGAAACTCTGGTGAAAGTCACCTCTTGACTCTCTCCTAGAACTCCTGCAAGTGCAAATAAGATTATACATGTGTCTTCCTGGTGTTGAAAGATTTCTTAAGCTCATATGGACAACATTTCTGTCCTAGAATGTGACTGAGTGGGTATAGGATCAATCAAGTAATTAGTTAAGATACAGAGAAATATTGATTTTGAGGGGAATCCAGTACAAGTACCCTCTTCTTCTAAACCATAGTTTAGAACAAAAGGAGGAAGAAGGCACAGCGTCTGACAGTCTCTTGAAGAAAACAGCTTTCACAGCTGAGCTTACCACACAGTGGTCTTTCTACAGGAAGACATGGAGGGAAGAATCTAGAGGGGCTCAGTCGAGCTCTTGTCATAAACTTACTAAATGTAGTCACTTTGTCCTCCATGAAAAGGAAAGACAGGGGAAAGGAGAGACAGAATTTTCACTCCTGGTTGATAGAGTACAAAGCATTTTGGTTACTGTGGAAAAGTGAAGAATAAGGATTAGGTAACAGGACACATGGCCATTTTTTTCCCAACTCAATATTAATTAACCACAGACAAGAAGCCTCACGTCTCTGAAAGGTAGGGTGGGCTACAGTACCTCCGCACTGAGCCAGCTGAATCTAGGTTGCAGGCTTACTGGGCAGGATGGAGAAGATGGTGAACAAGAAAGTGTGTCACATGGGATCTGTGACTGGGCCAAAGGTTTGTGGGATGGAAAAGTTGTGGCAGCAGAGACTTGAGAGTTCAATATCTGTTTTCCCATGAAGATCATTTTCTTTCAAGACCATCAGAAAGAAGTCAAGAAAGCCTCCTATCCTTTATTTTGCACAAAAGGAATGAGTGAAGATTTTCTTTCTTTCCTGAATTAACTATTCTCTTTACTTAGCCTTCTCTTGTCTAAAATGTGTTGGCCCACTTGTTGACCTCAACTGATGGACACATTTAAAGTTACAGTTTCACCATCTTTAAAAAAATTTTATTTGAATTTCTCCTTCCTTCACCCTACACCCTCTACAATCATACAGATAATTAAGTTTAACTACCTGGGGTGTATTATTTTTTAACTTTTTCTGTGTTCATATAATCATCTATAAGTGTCAGAAAAAGTACTATCATTGATGTATAAAACTAGAATAACATTTAGTATACTTTTCTGCATCGTTTGAATTATTTAAAGGATGGCGATCCCACTATGTCAACTAGTGTAGCTCTGACTCATTTTTTAAAAAGATTTATTTATTTATTTGAAAGTCAGAGTTACACAGACATAGAGAGATCCATCTCTGGGTTCACTCCCCAAATGGCTGCAATGGCCAAGATGGGCCAGGCCAAAACCAGGAGTTAGGAGCCTCCTCCAGATATCTCACATGAATGTAGGGGCCTAAGCACTTGGGCCACCCTCTGCTGTCATCCCAGGCACATTAGCAGGAAGCTGGATTGAAAGTGGAGCAGCTGAGTATTGAACTGGTGCCCATATGGGATGCCATTGCCAAAGGGGCGGTGGCTTTACCTACTACACCTCTGAACTAACTCATCTTTTACTATATTTTCCAATATTCTATGGAAAAATGGAACCATAATTTCCTAATTCTCCATTTGGATGCATTTTCTTTCCAGTAATTTTTATCTCCAGAAACAATAGTCACCATATACAGGTACATTGCCTAAGGAACTGGCATTTCTTTCTATAAATGTATAGGAGTTGTCTTGCTATGTTCAAAGGTTTATACATTTAATGTTTGTAAATGTTTCAATATTTTAAAATTTAATGTATAAAATTATTCTACTTAAAATGATTATAGGTTAAATTTCTTCTTAATTAGAAAGAATTCCAGATGAAATATCAATTGATGTTGTAATTTCAATCAAAATTAAATAATTTCAAAAGAAAAATTATAAATATCTTTTGGGAAATATTTGTGCAGCAAAATTATAGTAAAATTAGGAATTAAATACATTCCCCCTTTGATTTTGCTTCCCCTTTACTTTGCTGAGATACAATCTTAAAACCGTAAATGTGCAGATTGATACATGAATTAATTATGACATTAATTAAATGTGACAAGCAGTAATAATAAATGCAAAGACTGAGTATAGTCAGTAGAATTTCAATGAAATACACAGAAGTTTAATCACATGCCCACAAAGGTGCAGCACATCTCTCTCTCTTTTTAATTTATCCATTTATTTGAAAGGCAGAGTCACGGAGTGAGAGGGAGAGACAGAGATCTTCCATTTGCTGGTTCACTTCTCAAATGGCTGCAATGCCAGAGATGGGCCAATCCAAAGTCAGGATCCAGGGGCTTCTTACAGGTCTCCCACCTGGGCACAGGGGCCCAAGCACTTGGACCATCCTCCACTGCTTTCTCCGGAGCTTGATGGGAAGTGGAGCAGCCAGGACAGGAACCTGTGCCCCATGGGATGCCTGTGCCGCAGACCATGGTTTAACCCTCTGTGCCACAGCACCAGCCCGCATCAGCACTCTTCTTTAATTCAAACAAGTTTTCTTACATAAAGAGGAAGCGTTAGAGCCTACTAGCCAGAGGGGTCACTGAATCATGGAGGATTTTAGCCCTTTGAGATTAAAGAAACCTGAAGCAGGTAGAAAGCTAATTAGATGGTTCTTAAAGAGAGCTGCTGCCTGCAGCACCGGCATCCCATATGGGTGCTGGTTGCAGTCCCATTTCTGATCCAGCTCCCTGCTAATGCACCTGCGGAAGATGGGCCCCTGCACTCACGTAGGGAGACCCGGGTGAAGCTTCTGGCTTCTGGCTTCAGTCTGGCCCAGCTTTGGCTGTTGGGCCATTTGGGGAGTGAACCAGGGGATGGGAGACCTCTCTCACTCCCTCTCTGCCTCTGCCTCTCCCTCTCTGTAACTCTGCCTTTGAAATAAATAAATAAATCTTGAGAGAGAGATAGATGTTGAAAAGGTAAAAGAGAGGGGGAGTTTATTATGACAATAACTGGAGACAGGGAGAGACAGGATCCAGAATGATTTACCATAGAAAACAAGAATGCAACCTGTTTTGTTTTGTCCAACGGGAAGAGTAAATAAGGACATATTGAGTGGTATTAAGCTGGGGAGCTCTGTGTGATGGCGGTGTTTTCTTCCTTGAAGCAGGAGGTAAGGTTGTCTAGTGATAAACAAGAGACTGAGATAGATTAAGGAAGTTAGGGGAGAGTGGCCTTTCATAAAGAGAGATGCACAACGGCACTGTGCTGCAATTGAAATTGAAGGGAGATTCTGTGCTGACATAACGTTTTAGGTGGCTGTGATTTCCCCTGGAACTTTCCACAGCCAGAATTTGAAATTGGAATAGGCAGTTCGATTCATCTTGAGGTCTATTCCTGGAGGAGTGTGGTGGATTCAGACTGGCAGCAAATGTCTGACACCTACCCCCATCTGCAGGTGGTGTCTTGTCTCCTTTCTTTGAATGTGCCTTTACCATTGGAAATCCATAGAAGTGGACCTGTGTCAGTGTATTAGCCAGGCTGTAAATGAATAGAGCTTGTGTCATGTTTTTGGACCAGTTGACATGGAGAAAGACTGGTTGGCATGAAGCCATCAGGCTGTCGGAAAGCCCAAGCTTTTCCAAGCTTGGAAAAGATGTTCGAGCAGTTCCTACCTATCCCAAGCATTCCTTGGGCCTAGAGAAGGAAGTAAAAACAGAAAAATGACGGGGCTGGCACTGTGGCACAGGGGGTAAAGCTGCCGCCTGCAGTGCCAGCATCCCATATGTCTGCCGGTTCGAGTCCCGGCTGCTCCTCTTCCGATCCAGCTCTCTGCTATGGCCTTGGAAAGTAGTAGATGGCCCAAGTCCTCAGGCCCCTGCACCCAGTTGGGAGACCCAAAAGAAGCTCTTGGCTCCTGGCTCCCAACCAGCACAGCTCCAGCCATTGCGGTCATCTTGGGAGTGAACTAGAAGACAGAATATCTCTCCCTCTCTGCCTCTGCCTCTCTGTAACTCTGCCTTTCAAATAATAAATAAATCTTAGAGAAAACAAAGACAAAGCTTGTCAATGGAAGATAGAAAAGGCTTAGAAAGCTTGATGACACTTTCATAGAGAGAAAGCTGAAAAGCACCCAATAAACTTACAGAAAAATTGAGAATTTCATCCTCTCTTGGAGGAGATTCTCAGAGGACAAGGTTTTATCTATGGGTATAGATGATAAGGAGTTAACAAAGATGTAAGATCTAACTGTGGAGAATTTTAGATGTTTTAATTTGCCTGTGCCCTCATCCAAGGAATATCTTCTATAGATGTAATCAACCAATCACACACAAAAAAAAGCATTGCTCTGAGCAATCAAATTCCTTGTGAAACATGTGTTCTACCAACAGCTTAGAAATGAGTGCAATGGTGGAAGTGCAAGCCAAGGGCCGAGGAGGCCCAGCAGTGGTCTTTGTCTCCAAGTGCTCAGCCAGCCATGGGAACCGCACCTGTAGACGCTGTACATGAAGTCAGATTCTCTTATCTGAAAATCCTACCCCTGTGATGTTGCCTCTGCTTGGCTTGACCGGAGGGTGGCCTTAGTTTGATCACTGGCCACACTCAGTCTGAACTTCTACCTCTTGGGTAACGACTTTGCCCAGGTGCAAAGTATCTAGATTGACCCGTTGCATAAATGCAAAAGTGATAATATCTGTTGGGAGTGAGTATTTTCCTGTAAGATAACAAGTCGAATCAACATTTCCATGAAGCACAACAGAATGCATCAAAGTGTTTACATTAATTTGATCCAGGAGGGCACAAGGACAGTAGAATCATAACATTTAGGCCAGAATGTGCACTTTGGAAAACAAATTACCCAATTTGGCAGGCTATGTGGATCTGTCCGTCAAAACCTCCTTCACAGTATCTTTAAAACTATTGTTTGGTATGTCCTTGTCTGTTGCCTGTTGCTACAGCAAAATGTTTGAGGCCGCATAAGATATGAAGAAAATGGATTTATTGAGCTTACAGGTTTGGAGACTGAAGTTCCAAAATTGGGCAACCCCTCTGTTGCAGCTTTTGGATGAGAGCTCTTGGCGACATCACCACATGGCAAATGGCATCATATGGGGAGTGCACGTGAGAAGGAGACAGCAGGAAGGATGCAAGAGGGATTCTGTGGCCAGGACTGCCCTCTTTCTTTTCTTTTTTTTTAAGGGAAAGTGTTTATTGGGGAAACCCTAAAGACTGGAGGGAAAGAATGAAGAAAGAAAAGAGGGAAAAGGAGAGCATAAGAGAGAGACAGAGACAGAGATCAGGATACAGAGAGAAAGAGAGAGAGAGAGGAAGGTCAGGAGATGGGGGGAGAGAGACACATGTTCAGGAACAGGTCCATTTAAAACTTTGCAGGGTGACGGGCAGGCAAGTAGGAGCAGTGAATCCCATTAGGATGGGGGTGGGGTTGACACCGGTTTGTGGGCCATGTGGCCACCTGGCTTCCAGCAATGGCAGTGGGGGCTAGAGCTTAGGATGGTATCTGGGTATAGATCGTGCCATAGATAAGACTGTGCCATTTTATTAACATTCCCCCCTTTTGTTTTTTATAAAGCAGGAGCTGTATGGGATTACATTAGTCCCCAAAGTCCAGGCGGGGTAGAGGGATGGTGATTTGTCTTTAGAACTACTTCCTGCTGGCATGGGGCGATGTCTCAGGCTGCTGCAGGACCGCTCTTGTTCTAACACCTTGCTCTTCTGGGAACTGACCAGGGTCCTGAGAGAACCTTAACCTCTTCCAAGCGCAGTGCCCCTACAGACTTAACCACCTTCCAGGAGGTCTCCTTTCTTAAAGATTTTGTCACCTCAACACCATCCTGGGCATGAAATTTCCAATGAGTCAAACATCAGCAGATACATTTCAACCATGTCTGTGACATTCCTGTGTTTATTCATTTAGCAACATCATGTTTAAGACATTGGGGAATACAGGAATGCAAAGAAAATGGCATGTTTTTTTGCCTTCATAATTGTATAGCTATATTTCAGACTCAATTTTGAGTCTATGCTATTTTTCTATGTTATTTTATTTGAATAATACTAGTCAGTATTCAAAATTTTGTCCTGACTTTTACATGTGAATATTTAAGATGTGTTAATAAATCTTAAGTTTCTATATTTAAGCCAAATGCTATTATATATATGAGATAGATAAATAAGAAGGAGAGAGAGGAACTGACTTTATATTCTCAAATCTTTTAGAAGAGCATAATGACTGTAAAGAGCTTTGTGATATATTCACCCTAAAATATATACTGAAGTTAATCTACTAAATATAGTAAAAGACCCCAAGTTAAAATTTTAAAAGCAAAGTGTTAGTCACTTAACTTTTCTAAGTCTTTATTGCCTGATTGTAAAGAGGAACAATAGCTCCATATATAGTTTGTTGTGAGAATTAGATGACACAGTGTTACTAGAATCCAAAGTTCCTACTTTCAGGAAGCTGTAACTTTGATCCAAGCAGAAAGTCTATTTCAGTATGAAATACAAAAGCCTTAAAGTTACCAGATACTTCTTCAGATATCAGATTAAAAAACAAAAGCAGCCAAAGCGTCTTCACTTAGACACATTGGCAATTGTTACCGTGTTTCAACTGTGGATCCTGGTCAGGAGGCACGTGGCTGACCTCCGCCACGTTCCGTGCATGGAACCTACGTAGCACTGAGGTGCAGTCTTTGATTGACAGTACTTTCTGTCCAGAATACACCTACAGCCCAGCAGTCATCGCTCAGTCACATGGCATTCCATAGACGTTGTGTTATATCCAGTGGTACTTTCTGAAAAACAAGCCTATGGCTCTTTCTACTTCATTTCTGCACACGGTATTCATTAATTTTGCTGTGTGACTGTTTGCCAGTACGGTGACTTGAATTCACTGTGCAACGTTGAATGATGCTTTGGCATTTTTAGTCTCTTAAGATGTGTCACAAAATTAATGATTTTGATACTGGAAAACATTATCTTGTACTTATTCTGGGAAGAAATCAATTTGCTTGCCAGTGAAGGTACTGTGTTTTGTCTTAAAATGATGTCTAAACTTTATTGGCTCCATAGCACAAGTTGATAATGTTTCATACAGACAGTGGCAAACTTCAAAAAGACACAATGGGATTGCTCATCAAATAAAGTCAGATCTTATTATAGTTGTCATTTTTATTTTGTAGCTTCACTTTCCCTTGCTACGTTCAGAAATATCTAAGGGGAATTATCCAAACCACAAAGTTCTTAATCTGAGTATGTTTAAATTCACATATTTCCCCCCTCTGATTTAAGGTAATAATACCATTGTTTCAATGAATACCCTTTAAGATATTAGCCAAGTTTGGTAAATTTTGTATATCATATAATTTGGTGGTGACAATGAAGTATGCAAATTAAAATGTAAATTAATTGATATACAAGTGACATCAATGTAGGCTGTAGGCTAGATGTGCCAGATCTCTGCAGATCTTAAAGTGCTTGAAAAAATGTTTAGAAATATAAGAATTACAAATAATTTTATGGGATTTCTGCAAAAAAAAAAAAACTTAACTTTACATTCATGTTTGTGAAATGAAAGCTAACTTTTTCTTAGGATTTTTCCTCCAAAATTGCCAATACACCTGCTGATCTTTGAGAGGTCACCATGTGATCCAGGACCCCAAGTGGAGAACTGCTCTGGGCTATTTCTGAGCAACTCCAGGGCTAGAAGAGGAACAGTGTTAGGGGTATTTCCCATGTTCTAATTTAGGATGAAGTAGAAAACTGATTCTTGGTTGCTGCCTTTTAATACTTTGTTTGATTTCACCCTCATCAGTGAGATCAGAGTTGGATCAGGGCCAGTTTCTTAACAGCAAAGCAAGAACTTCCGTTTATTGGTTCACTCCCCAAATGGCCCCAGTGTCCAGAGCTTGGCCAACCCAAAGCAGGAGTCAGGAGATTCTTCCAGGTTTCCCACTTGGGTGCGGAGACCCAAGGACTGGGACCATCTTCTGCTGCTTTCCCAGACCATCAGCAGGGAGCTGGATTGGAAGCGGAGCAGCCGGTACTGAAACTGGTGCCCATATGGGATCCTGACATTGTAGGTGGCAGCTTTGCCTGCTCTACCACAATGCTGGCCCCTGAACATTATTCTTCCTGAGACCAGATATATAATAGTGAAGGGAGGAGGAAAAGGGGTAAACTCCAGTGGTAGACAAAAATCTCTGGCTCACAGAGAAACCTGTTTATTAGACTTGTCACAGTATGCATGCTGCCAGCAAGTTTAACCTCTCCTTTTCTATTGTTAATGTAATTTTTGTTGATATAATTAGTTGCTAACATATATATATATATATATATATATATATATATATTTTTTTTTTTTTTGCCAGGCAGTTAGACAGAGAGAGAGAGAGACAGAGAGAAAGGTCTTCCTTTTCCATTGGCTCACCCCCTAAATGGCCGCTATATCTGGCACACTGAGGCACCAAGGCTGGTGCGCTGTGCCCATCCAAAGCCAGGAGCCAGGTGCTTCCTCCTGGTCTCCCATGCATGTACAGGACCCAAGTACTTGGGCCATCCTCCACTGCCTTTCCAGGCCACAGCAGAGAGCTGGACTGGAAGAGGAGCAACCAGGACTAGAACCTGGCGCCCATATGGGAAGCCGGCATTGCAAGCAGAGGATTAACCAAGTGAGCCACGGCGCCGGCCCTTTTTTTTTGTTTTTAATTTGACAGAGTTAGACAGTGAGAGAGAGACACACACACAAAGGAGCATAGTTTATTAATAATATAATTTTTTTTAAAAAAAGATTTATTTGGAGAGGCAGAGAGAGAAGTCTTCCAAACAATGGTTTACTCCCCAAATGGTCGCAATGGCCGTTTGCTGAGCTTATCAGAAGCCAGGAGCCAGGAGCTCCCTCCAGGTCTCCTACATGGGTGCAGGGGCCCGAGCACTTGAGCCATCTTCTTCTGCTTTCCCAGGCCATAACAGAGAGCTGGATCGGAAGTGGAGCAGCTGGGTCTCGAACACGTGCCCATATGGGATGCCAGCACTACAGGTGGCAGCTTTACCTGCTATGCCACAGCTCCGGCCCCAATAATATGTGTTTTCTATGACCATTTGAAGACCCCCTTGTTTAATGAAATCCTTAGTACTAGAACTTAGCCATATTATTACTTTTCTATATATAATACTTCATTTTAAAAAAAATTAAGAATTTATTTTATTTGAAAGGTAGAAAGAGAGAGAGAGAGAGAGAGCGAGATCTCTTCTTACCAGCTGTTTTATTCCTCAAATGCCCACAACAGCCAGGACTGGGCCAGGCCAGATCAGGAGGCAGGAATTCAGTTCGGGTTTCATTATTACATGGTGCCATAGACTCAGCTAATTGAGCTGTTAGCTGCTGCCTCCCAGGGTGTGCATTTAAGGAAGCTGGAACAGAGCAGAGCCACAACTCAAATCCGGGCACTTGGACATGGGAGGTGGGCAGCTTAACTGCTTTTCCAGATGCCTGCCCCAGTTCAGTTTTGTTGAAGAGAAGTCTGCTATTTTCTCCATCAGTTTTATGTGGTTATGAATATACAGAGATTTTGTATCCTTTTTATAAAACTTATATAATATGCATTTTCCATACTGCCCCATGCCCTTCAATATCAACACCATTTTATTTTTTCATATTTTAATTAGTTTATAATAGATTCAAAGTGCTTTGTAGATACAATCCTAAGAACATAATGATATTCCCTTCCTCCCTCCCCCTTTCTGCCTCCCACTCACCATCTTAAATGCAGTGGATAAGTTATTTTTCTTAAACATTTCAATCGTTTAAAATGCTTGACACTATAAATAACCTGGCAGCAGAGGCTGTTTCCTTATCATTCAGACACATGAGTCACTGAATTTTGGGGAGCTTAGTTTGGGGAAGGTGAGGTGATTATTCAATGAGCTGCCGAAAGTGAAGCTTTGATTAGCACAGTAAAGGGATTGCATCAGTGCTGCAGCCAGTGGTCCACTACAGCACTGTTTCAGAAAGGTCAAAGTCACCGGCAGGAAGAGCTGTCTGGGTCAGTGGAAATGATCCCTGTGATTTATTGTTGGGTCTTTTGTGTTCTTTTAGAAGATAACCAGAGGCCTGAAGCACGCCAAAGGAGCGCTAATAGATTTTTGCCTATGAAAATAGGTACTATTTTGAGAGTTTTCAGCAGAAATTCCAAGAATTTGGATTATTAGGTAAAGGATACATCCTGTTTGGGATTATTAGTCAATGGTGCTGGGGTAGAGATTCTTGTTTGTCCACTAAACATCGCTCCTCTCACGTGATAGTAGCGTTGTTTCTCGTCACTATCTGTCTAAGAGTTCTGTTTCCAAACCCTCTGAATTCCTTCTCATTTCTAGGTGGTATCTTCTGGCTGCTTCATTTCAATCTAATGTGAACGGGGCTACTGTATGTTACTTCAGGCCAAGTATCTAAGACATAGGGGCACATCCTCCATTCTTTCTTTCTTCTCTTCTCTGTTGAATGAATGTTTACATGCCATTTTTTAAAGAAAGTATTGAGCAGTGAGAAACCTCTGGAAGATAACATTAAGTCACTAAAATTCTGGAGTGTTTGCTACATAGTTGTCTCTTCCTGGGTATATAGGAAGTCTGAATTTCTAAGCTTGCTGTATGTGGATGATTGCTGATTTAAGAGGGTTCAATTTAGGATTTTTTGACTTTACAAAGATGTGAAAGCCATACATGTTCAGTAGAAACCGTACTTTGAACTTCGGTCTTTTTGTAGGCTAAAGACATGTGCTATGATGCTGTCTTGGAATGCTGGGAGGCCATGAGCCACAGCTCCCAATCAGCCCCACCATCGTGAGGGGAAGAACTCATACTCTACAGTGTGCTGGATTGCTCAGTGTGACATTCGGTAGGTTAGGTGAATTATGTGCATTGTGACATATACTATTTTTACTTGTTAAGGCTTTATTTGGATATAACCCCATTGTAAGTGGAGCATCATCTGTCTTAAGAGCAAGACCACATGGTTTGTTCTCACCTAAGGGCATTTTGGCAAATGAAGGTGATGTGTTACTTAGGGTGGAAGTGCTTCAGGGTTGATCCCATGTTCTCCACACACTCATCTCATACACACAATTGGAAGAGAGATCCGTCCTTCCTTCCTTCCGTCCTTCCTTCTTTCCTTCTTTGCTTCTCTTACAATTATTTATTTGAAAGGCAGGTTACAGAGAGAAAGAGAGACACAGGTATCTTCCATCCACTCTGTACTACCCTGTTGGCTGCGATAGCCAGGGCTGCGGCAGGCTGAAGCCAGGAGCCAAGAGCTTTATTCAGGTCTCGCATGTGGGTGGCAGGGATTCCAACACTTGGGCTGTTGCCTGCAGCTTTTCCAGGGAGCTGGATCGGAAGTGTAGCAGGTGAGACTCGAACTGGCACCCACATGGGATGCTGGTGTTGCAGGAGGATGCTTACCCTGCGGCTCCACAATGCTGGTCACAAGAGAAGAACTTTAACTTATGGGATTGCAAAATGTTAGCAGGCTGAACTTATGTGATTTCTCAAGGGACATTCAGCAGCAAGAGCTGCATGAGCTTTATCAAACTCTTAAGTGAGAAATGTTTGCTGGGCTAAATCACTGAGGTTTCAGAACTTGACTGTTGCAGCTGCTAAAGGGCCTACTCTGATACAACAGTTACCCTAATTAATAAAATTGCTAAATGCAGTGTATGAAACTTGCTTAGCTCATGACACTGTATTAAGACTTTATCTCTGATTTCCTTCTGGGAGGTTATTTCTTTAATTTAATTAAGTCAAAAAAAGAAGAGTCATTGAGTTATTCTTCAGTTCCTTTCACATTATTCTCAAGCAGAGAATCCAAATTGTGTTTGAAATATACACATCAACAATCAATGATCGTGTCTGTAAAACAGACACATACCACAAATAAGTCACTGGAATGGTTCTCTTGGTGTTCATACCTATTGGGTATCAAGATAAAGTGCAACCCATTTGCTTGTCTGTATACATGATTTACTTCTCCATGTTACATATTTTTTGATACAAGAGTGTGCAAGATCCACAGGAAGGCTACTATTCATTAATAGGGAAAAAGGTTATTCATTTATTTATTAATTTGAGAGATTATTTGCTTTTGTACGTAAAATCAAGGTAAGCCTCCCGTGAAAGCTTCAGAGAAGGTCTGCTGTACCCAATCTTTACAGACCATGAATATCTTATGAAGTTGCAATGCCATCATTGATGTGCAAATGTCAGTTGTTGTACAGCTGTGGAAAATCTTCAAGGTGATACTGATGAGGTTGATCGCAGAGCAGAAACTAAATGTTAGATACATGCACATGATTTGTTAAAGTCAGTGTTTCCAACCAAATAAAGTCATTAAGTAGGAGGTGTGGGTTCTGTTGCTGAAGCTCTAAGAAACATGGTGTGCACAGACAGAACTGGACCACCTGTGAGGCTCTTTGACTTAACGTTTACACTGTTTATAAACATTAATTCAAGATGGGTCACACATTTAAAAGAGCAAAGCATGAGCACTTGGTAATTCTACTTTTAGTTTTTTGAAGAAATGGATTTAGTAATTGACAATACTGTCATCACCTCCTATCTCTTAGAATGGTTATTGTTTTTAAAAAATAAAGATGAAAGATATTAAGAGTTGGTAAGGATGTGGAAAAAAGAGCAACCTTCACATTATTGGTTAGAATGCAAATTAGTATGGTTATTACAGAAACAGTATGAAGAGTCCTCAAAAATTAAAAATAGCACTATCATATGATCCTGTAGTCCCACTACTTGGTATATAGTAAAAGGAAATAAAATCTGTGTATTTGGTGCAGTGGGTTGAGTTGCTACTTAGTCTACCCATATTCCATATCAAAGTGTCTGCCTGAGTTCCAGCTGGTATGCTCTGATCCAGCTCTTTGCCAAAGCACCTGTGAAGGTAGTGGATGGTTGCCCAAGTACTTGGATTCCTGCCATCCATGTGCCAGGCCCAGTTAGAGTTCAGCTTTTGGATTCAGTTTGGTTGATCCCCAGATTTTATAGGCATTTGAGATATGTCCCAGCAGATGGAAGATTTCTCTGTTTGTCACTCTGCCTTTCAAATAAATAAATCTTAGAAAAATCTGTATGTCAAAAAGCTATTTGCACTCCCATATTTGTTCCAACATAATTCATAATAGCCAAGGTATGAAACAACTTTAAGTGTCCACCAGTGGATTAATGGATAAAAGAAATGTGTTATGTATGCACAATAAAGTACAATTCAATCTTGAAAGAGACATGCATTTTGTCATTTAGGACGACGTGGGTGAATCTGGAAGACATTATGTCAAGTGAAATAAGCCAGGCAGACAAATACCTCATGATCTCACTCATATATGGAATTACAAAAATCATAGAAACAGAAAATAAAATGGTAATTGCCAGTGGAAGTGGGTGACACAATTGGAGAAAACTTAGTCAAAGAGCACAAAACTTCAGTTAGAGATAATTTCAAGGAATCTCTTCTACGCCACAGTGGCTTGAATTAATAACAGTTTATTTTATATTTAAAAATGCAAAGAGTGTAGGTCTCCCATTTTTAGTGTTTTCACAACACAAAATTCATAGGTATATGAGGTAACATATATGTTAAGCAGCTTAATTTTTCTGTTAAAAAATAAAGAAATCGGCCGGCGCCGCGGCTCACTAGGCTAATCCTCTGCCTGCGGCGCCGGCACACCGGGTTCTAGTCCCAGTCGGGGCGCTGGATTCTGTCCCGGTTGCCCCTCTTCCAGGCCAGCTCTCTGCTGTGGCCCGAGAAGGCAGTGGAGGATGGCCCAAGTGCTTGGGCCCTGTACCCGCATGGGAGACCAGGAGAAGCACCTGGCTCCTGCCATCGGATCAGCGCGGTGTGCTGGCCGCAGCGCGCCGGCCACAGCGGCCATTGGAGGGTGAACCAACGGCAAAGGAAGACCTTTCTCTCTGTCTCTCTCTCTCACTGTCCACTCTGCCTGTCAAAAAAAAAAAATAAAGAAAGAAATCATATTGCATACCACAAATATATTCAGCTTTCACTTAACAATTAAAAATAAAAAAAAGTATGATCTATAAAAGAAAAAAACTAAATTGAATTTCAACGAAATTGAAATCTATTAAGAGGAAAACAAATTACAGACATGGAGAAATTGTTTGAAAATGGAGGATCTGAAAATGATCTCTTATCTATAATATAAAAGGAATGATCAAAACTTGAAGAATACAAACAAGTCATGAACAGATATTTCATTGACAAGGATAGACAGGGAGCAAATAAGCACATGAAAGATGTTTGTCATTAACTATTATGGAAAACTTAAATGAAGGTGACAATGAACTATCCCCACACAGTGATCAGAATAGCTAAAGTAAAAACCAGTGACAATACAAAATGCTGGTAAGACTATGAGGAAACTGTATCTTATACATTACTGAGGGGAATATGAAGTGGTACAGCCATTCGGGAAAATAGTTTCATAACTTATTAAAAACTAATCATGTGGGGCCGACGCCATGGCTCTCTTGGCTAATTCTCTGCCTGCGGTGTTGGCATCCCATATGGGTGCCGGGTTCTAGTCCCAGCTGCTCCTCTTCCAGTCCAGCTCTCTGCTGTGGCCAGGGCGGGCAGTGGAGGATGGCCCAAGTGCTTGGGCGCCTGCACCTGGGTGGGAGACCAAGAGGAAGCACCTGGCTCCTGGCTTCGGATCAGAGTAGCTCCGGCCGTGGCGGCCATTTGGGGGGTGAACCGATGGAAGGAAGACCTTTCTCTCTCTCTCTTTCTCACTGTCTAACTAAATCTGTCAAATAAAAAAATAAAAATATAAAAACACTAATTATGTACTTAGTGACTCGACACTGATACTCCTGGGCATTTATCACACTTCAATGAAAATGCATCCATTCAAAATCTTGTACATGATTGTTCCTAACAGCTTCATTCACAATAGCCTGATACTGGAAGCAACCCTAAGGCTCTACAGTAGGTGACTAGGTAAACACACAGTGGCATATCCATAATCTGGAACAAACTGTGAAAATACACACTCAGTTGGATCTCAAAGGCATTATCTTGTGGGATAGCAACAAAAACAACAGAGTCGGCAGCTCTGAAGCTGTGATGCTTCACAGAAACATTGAAGTATCAAGCCAGAGATGTTGAAATCAAGCTTGCAAGAACTTTGGAAATAATTAAAAGGTTTAAAAAAATCAAACAAAAAAATGCTGAGTCAAGAAAAAGACAACTTATAAATGGTAGGAAATGCAGATAACTGTTGTGGAAGGTAAAATATATGCATGATACATATATTTAATTTGAAAGTAGATGGAGGGAGGGAGAAAGAAGAGAGAGAGAGAGAGAGAGAGAGAGAGAGAGAGAGAGAGAGATCAAGGATTCCCTTATATACTGGTTCACTCCCCAAATGCCTGCAACAGCTGGAGATAGGCCAGGCTGAAGGCAGGAGATATGAATTCAACCCACATCTCCCAAGTGGGTGGCAAGTAGCCAAGTCCTTGAGGCATCATCTGCTGCCTCCTCGGCTACTCATCAGTAGGAAGCCAGAACCAGGGGCAGAGCCAGAACTCAAGCAAGGAAGAACAGTATGCCATATAGGACTCCCAAGTGGCATTTTAACATCTGGGCCAAATGCCCGCTCCAGTGTTGTGCCTTCTGTTTGCCCATACTCCATTTCTTCACTTAGCTTAATGGTGCTCTTAAAGTTGGTACCTTCCATTCTCAGTGTGAACATGTTTCCTGCTTCAGGAGAAAAGAGAGCTGGCCTTATTTAAAGGAGATGTATTTTTCATTATACTCTGTGTGGAGGATATATAAAGGACTTTTTCAAACTACTTTTCTTCCTTCGGCTTAAGTTTAAAATCACTGGGAACAGAAGCACTCTGTAACTTGCTCAAAAAAAAAAAAAACCAAAAAAGTTAAACAGCAATCAGCAGCCACCTAGAACAAAATATTAAGTTGGGAAGTACAGTAGAGTACCAGAAGTCTAGGAGGAAAGCCTGGGGAAAGAATTTTTTTTTGGAAACTACAGCATTCAAATGTGTTTGTGTATAGTACAGACTTTGAAAAGCCACATGCAAGTCCAAGGCACAGTGGCTACCCAAAGACCCGAGAAAACCCTGAGATTTCTTTAGGTTTAGTGAAAGCAGGAAGTGAAGGCTAGGGCAGAGTGGTGAACAGCCTGGCCAAGCATTGAGTGCCCCAGTCTAGAACAAAACAAAAACTGGGAACATTTCTTTTTCTTTTTTCTTTTCTTGTTTATTCTTTCTTCCCTCTGTCTTCTACTCAGCCTCCTTTTTCTGTCTCCCTCTATCTGGGGTTCTGGATTCTGGCATTCTAGAAAATCTATGAAAAATGCCAGCTGAGCCCAAGATAGTAGAAACTTCTGAGACCACATACAACAAAGACTACAGATTTAATAAAAATAGTTTAGAGAAGTCACTAATCAAGTGAATTGCTACTGCCTATAGCCAGGAGGGAGAAGAATCTGATTTTTGTAATTATCGCATTTTAATATTCAGAATGTCTAGTTTCCATCAAAAGCATTACACTGAGCAAGAAGCAGTCATTCTTAAAGGTCACAAGCTATGTGATTTCATAGATTCAACTTTCTCAGTGTGATAAAATTGCAGTGAGGTGAACATACGGTTGGTTAAGCATTAGGGATAGTGGGGAAGAAGGGGACAGGTGTGACCTATGTCTACTCAGGATAGCATTTGGAAGATCTGTTATTTCTGCATCATGGTTATGGTGGGATGGATCCATGAATGTACACGAATGATAATATGCACAGAAGTATATGCACACATTCTATCAATACCAATTTCCTAGCTTTGCTATTGTACTAGAGTATTGCAAGAGGTAATCATTAGGGCAAACCATGGAGAGTACATGGGATCTACATGTACCATGTTTGCAAATTGTAAATCTATAATTTAGAAAGCCACATGCATGACCTGAGAAGACCCCGAGTTTTCTTCAGGCTTAGTGAAAGCCTGAAATAAAGGCTGCGGCAGAGTAGTAATTAGGCTGGCTAAGCACTGGGTGAGTGTCCCTGTATGGAGCCAATCTGCAAAAAGTGAGAAAGGTATTGGGTTGTTCTTTTCCTTCTTTCTGTCTCCTACTCTTCTACTTAAAAACTCAAAATATACACACCTCAAACATTATATTTTGTAAATGAATACTGATAAGTTGTAAAAAAGCTCATTCAGTCTCCTTAATTCTTTCTAGGACTTACTAGTTTTTTCATTTAATTAATAAAAAACTTACTATTTAAAAATACTGATTTTTTTTTACTTTTCGGAAACTTTTATTCATTTCTTTTAATAGATTGTTAAGACATGCAGCACAATATTGTGAAGTAAATGTAGTAAGCATTCTTTGTTTGCTTTTTTCTCCAGTTTAATGGGAATTTTTTTATTTTCATACTTACCACTAATTATTGTATTTATTGTAGCCATCTATTAGAATCTCATTTTATGTTACTGAAATTTTTTTCCACTCGATTATATTTGATTAGTCGAATTATATCTCTTTTAAAATCTCATATGTCAATGTTTCATGGTGGTTCATTTTGTATACCATGGTTTTAAGTCTTCAACTTCCAAAGAAGTTTCCAGATTATCGTAGTTTAGATTTGTTTGTCCATTTTATTGATTTTCATATTTTCCGAAGGCAAAAACACAAAGAGTAGATTCAACTGAGGAACAAATTCACTACCTTACAGAATATAACTTATTTCTAAACCCGTCAAGGGTATCCCATATCAGTGGCTTGTGACAGTAATGAAGTGCATTTTATGCAAATGACAATAACTTTTATTGTGTCTTATGTGAAGATGTCTGCGGTCCTGAGTTCTCAACCTAACTGTATTGCTAATTTAAGCAGTCAATTAAAGACTTGTGATCTTGGCTTTCTATGCATAAAATGGGGAAGGGGGTAAATTATCTAAATAAAGTTATATTATTGAAGGAAGTTTCTTTAAAATATTATTGCTGCTACTTTCAACATTGTTAGATTGCTTTTTCTTTTTTAAAGAGTTTATTTATTTATTTTTTTTTTTTGAGAGGCAGAGTTACAGAGAGGGAGAGACAAAAACTAAGAGAAAGGTCTTCCATCTTCTGATTCATTGCCCAAAATAGCTGCAATGCCTGGAGTGTTGGGCATTGCCTAAAACCTCCGTTACAATATGGTGCCTGGCGGATGTTCCAGGGGCGTGTCTGCGGCTGCTCTGGTTAAGCTAGGTAAGATCAGACCACCAGCAGGGATAGGTCCACTTTAGTTCCGGACACGTGGACAGTGCGTGATCTCTATACTTTACTTAAGGTGCCCTTGTGCGTGGTCCACCCATGCCTGTGTGACCTTTTCTCTGATTGGCTCCCCTACTGCGCATGTCCTTCGTAAGCTTTATAAGCCTGTACACTTCCTCAATAAAGCGGTTCCTGTTTTGACAGAACTCTGCTGGTTCATTGCCCAAATGGCTGCAATGCCTGGAGCTGGGCCAATCTGAAGCCAGGAGCCAGGAGGCGCCTCCCGGTTTCCTATATGGGTGCAGGGGCCCAAGACTTGGGCCACTTTCTTCTGCTTTCCCAGGCCATAAGCAGAGAGAGAGCCAGACTGGAATTGAAGCAGCCGAGGCAAAGCTGGCACTGCAAGCAGAGGTTTAGCCCACTATTCCTTGTGCTGGTCCCTAGATTGCTTTTCAGAGAATGAGAGTAATTTTGGTTTTCTGGTGTTTATTCCTCTTATAGCTGAATACATAGTCTTGGTGGGTTTTTGTCACCACATAAACATACGCGAATGAAGAATCCTTACTCAATTTAAATCTGTATTACCTGTTTCTCCTTTCCCATCTCTCTGAGATTATCTCTTAGATCACCTAACCTTGCCTTCTTCAGTTGCTGTCTCAGACGATTTTCTCTGACAGTTTTCCTGGGGTGAGTAAAGTTACCTAGTCTGAGCAAGAATTTGGCACAGTGGTACACTACTGCTTTGGTAACCGACATACCAGCTATAGTATCTGGGTTGAGTCCTGATTGCTCTCTGCTCCAGCTTTCTGCTAATGCACACCTTGGGCGGCAGCAGTTAATGGCTCAGTTAGCTGGGTGCCTTCCACCCCTGTGGGAGACTTAGATTGCATTCTTGGCCCCAGGCTTCAGACAGCCCCAACCCTGGCTGTTGTAGGCATTTGGGGGTGAACCAGCACATGGGAGATCTCTGTGTCTGTCTTTATCTCTCTGCCTTTCAAATAACTAAAGAAATTAAAACACACACACAGACAAACTACCTAGTCTAAGAGATAATACATAGCTTTTATCTTGATGATTAGCTCTCTTTAAAGCTGGTGTAAAGACGTGATAGATTAGAGTTTTTAGACATTTATGAAACCAGCTTTGCTTAGATTCTACGGAAAGATTAACAGTGTGAAGTGGCCCATGACCAGGTGAAGCATTTTACTCTCTTGAAAATATGTCTTAAATGCTCATGGCTCATCACAGATTTTAGTTTTCCTTTTGATGACATGGCAAGCTCAAGTTGCAATAAACTGCTTGCTCTTTCCATCTGTCTCTTGGAAAGCATACAAAGGAAAATCAGAACATTCTCAGTTTTCTATGAGACTTTGTACTTGTGTGTAGTGATGTGCATTCTTCCCTACATTTTATGGCAGCATTTACATGAATTGTCTCATTTCTTCCCTGCCCCAGTTGAGCCCCATGTGCAGAATTTTATCTGATTCGTGGTCACAGAGATCATGGACTAGTGGCAGTGGTCCAGCGGAAGCATTTGAAAAGAAATTTCAAGCAGTTAGATCTAAAGTTATTTTCTGCTGAATAGGCAACAAATCCAATTATATAAAAATTAAAAATAAATTCAGAAAAAAGAACTTTGTTTATTCATTATCACTTACCAAGTTTTCCTTCTGTAGCACCTGTGAGAACAGTGAAATGAGACTGCTCTTCAATGTGGAGTACTAGGAAAGCGGTTGGGTCTGAGTCCCTGCAGGCTACTCCTGTGCAGACTCTGTGTTCTGGAAACGGAGACCTGATTATTAGAGTGATGCTGTGAGTAATACCCTGTTTGGAAATGTGCTCTTCGCAAAAGACGCTAGCTTCTTGATCTGAAAAAAAAAAAAAAAAAGAAAAACACTTTTTACTTTCCATGAATCTGAAAACTGGAAATGCCTGAATATAAGATATATGAATCATGTGTTTATGCATGTCTGGTATTCAGACTCTTGGAAAATATTTCATTTGAAGATAAGGAACTGGTGGAAATACCAGTCTGATAACTCTCTCCTCCCGTGGCCTCCAACCTCTGCCTCGCCCACACCTCCTATCTGGTTTTGCTTTTCTTGTCAGGCTTGTTAGTGAGAACAACCATAGAAGTTGTAGTGGGGCAGGCTGAGGTGCCATTCATGTCAGAAATTCCTGTGTGGAAGTTCACTTGCTAATTCACAGGGACATGTACAAGTGAGAAGGCCGGGTCCAGGAGTTACTCCTGCTACCATCTGCGGGTCCTGGCTCATGTGGCTGGGGACTGTGACCAGGGTCCTTGTGATGAGGCAGGTGATGGACCGGCTCTCGGGCAGCACTCACAGAGCCACCTGCTCTTCTTTTTAAAGGACTCTTTTTCTGGTCTTATTTCAAAACATCCTCCCTCCTGATGCAAAGGTTTCTTTCTAATAGAACATACTGACTGTGCCTTCCTTACTAAGAGCACTCTGAAATTCATTGGTTTGGTTTTTGTTGGTTTTGCTCTAGGTCCAGTGAATTTACTTGGCACATTCAACCCAATAATTGATCAGTAGCCTGTCCTCAACTCACATCCATGCTTACTATAATCTCAGCTTACTTGATCCTTGTGTTTCTTCCTTATTGAATTACTTGAAGCTGTTTCATGTCTCTCTGCCTCCTTCCTTCATTTGATTTTACTTTTGTAAGTTCTGGCTTTCCCATTTAAAAAAACATTTATTTGAAAGTGAGAGAGAGTGAGAGAGCAAGAGAGAGCAAAATTGATTTACTTTCTATCCCCTTATTCACTCTGCGGTTGGCTGCAGTATCCAGATCTAGGCCAGGCTGACGCCAGGAGTTAGGGTCTCTCACATGGGGGGAGGGGACCCAAGTACCTGGGCCATGATCTGCTCCCTTCCCAAGTGCCTTAGCAGGAAGCTGCATCACAAGTGGAAGAGCTGTTCCTTGGGACTTGAACTGGCATTCTGATATGGGATGTGGGTATCCCAAGTGGCAAACTAACCTGCTTCATCCCCCATTTCTTAATTCATAGTATTCATACTCCCCCCGCCCTTCTCTTCTTTTCCTTCAACCTATGCACAAGAGACTGTTAAGGACAGAGAGAAATATTTTTCTTCTAGAAGAGACAGAAAAATTGCATTGTTTAAAAAAAATCCCATTTTCATGCTGCCCGGATTAGCACCTCATTGAAAGAAAGGAGTGGGTGTTTAGAGATAGGGTGGCTCTGGGATATGGGAAAATGTGGGTCATGAGAAGGCGAGTACATCTGTGTTTGAGGGCTGCAATATAAAGTAGATTGAGTGGCTGAAGCAACAGAAATTTATTTTCTCAGAGTATGGGAGGCTGGAAGTACAGCATTGCGATCTTGGTTCTTTTTTTTTTTTTTTTTTTTTTTTTTTTTTTTTTTTTTGACAGGCAGAGTGGACAGTGAGAGAGAGAGAGAGAGAGACAGAGAGAAAGGTCTTCCTTCTGTTATTTCACACCCCCCACCCCCCAAGTGGCCACTACGGCTAGCGCTGCGCAGATCTGAAGCCAGGAACCAGGTGCTTCTCCTGGTCTCCCATGGGGTGCAGGGCCCAAGCACTTGGGCCATCCTCCACTGCCTTCCCGGGCCACAGCAGAGAGCTGGCCTGGAAGAGGGGCAACCAGGACAGAACCAGTGCCCCAGCCAGGACTAGAACCCGGTGTGCTGGCGCCGCAGGCAGAGGATTAGCCAAGTGAGCTAATGGCCGGCTGACAATCTTGGTTCTTCTGAGGCTTCTCTCCAGGGCTCACTTCTCCCTGTGCTTTCACAGGATCCTTCTCTGTTTGAGTCTGTGTTTTCATGTCTTCTCAAGACGAAACTGGTCAAATTGGCTGAGGGCCTATCCCAGCGACCTCATTTAACTTTAATTACTTCTTTAAGTAATTAAAGAGTTCAAAGAGAATTGCATTCACGTGTTGGTGTTAGGATTTCAGCAAATGAATTTTGGAGGGATGTGTTGCTGCTCACAACAGTAAGTTTTAACTGAAACAAATATGTGTCCCAGTGTGTGAAATGGAGCATGCGCATGAAGTCACTAACATTTCTCCATAACATTTTGATGGAATTTTCTCTGATCTATGATTTGCCATATGTCAACAAAGGCTGCTGGTGGTGGAAAGACAGTGATGGGCGGATTGGCAGCAATGGCAATGGGGTGAGGATTTGGTTACCTCTTTGAGAAATGGAATTGCATCCAGAGTCTGTGATTAAGCAGAACACAAGCTTTGGTGAATATATTTCCCAGTGAATTCAGAACATGGTACGATTGCACACTGACTTGGCACTGTGGATTCTCACAGTGTGGACATTGCCTCCTCAGTGAGCAAATAGACACACTAGAGAGAAGGGAAGGCGAGGAGGACAGATTTCTGTATTGGGAAGGTTCCTTCCTGTGGAGATTTCAGAACATCTGGCTTTTTTTTTTTTTTTTTTGACAGGCAGAGTGGACAGTGAGAGAGAGAGAGAGACAGAGAGAAAGGTCTTCCTTCTGTTATTTCACATCTGGCAGTGATGAAGGGGGTGGCATTTGGCAGGATGGGACACCCTCCCGGCAGTTACAGAAGCATTTCTGGAGGCTATCCTGAGTGTGGGCTGCTTTTTGCAGCATGCGGTCTTGTCATGCATGGAACAGTGAGCACAATCTCAATTTAAACTCTTCCAGTGAGAAATTATTCTCTATGTGATTCCCTGCCTTCAACAGTCCCTGTGCCAGCCAAGATTCTGGCCCTTAGCAGTGACTCATATTTGATGATTTCCCTGGAGCATGGAGTCATTTGCAAAAGTTGGAAAAGCGAGGCATAGTGGTATGGAACATTATGCTCATCATTATGTCCATTCTTGCATTTTAATCCTTATCTAAGAAGTCTTAAAAAATGAAGAAATGGGACATGGTGTGGAAGGACAGCATGGTTTCTTGGCACCAGAAGTGTTCAGATCTTCCTTTCACAGACTACTGATTTAACATTCATTTGGATTATTTAGCCTTGAAATAGCAATGGTTTTAGGCACACCGGGTTCTAGTCCCGGTCGGGGCGCCGGATTCTGTCCCAGTTGCCCCTCTTCCAGTCCAGTTCTCTGCTGTGGCTCGGGAGTGCAGTGGAGGATGGCCCAAGTGCTTGGGCCCTGCACCCCATGGGAGACCAGGAGAAGCACCTGGCTCCTGGCTTCCGATCAGTGTGGTGCGCCGGCCGCGGCGGCCATTGGAGGGTGAGCCAATGGTAAAGGAAGACTTTTCTCTCTGTCTCTCTCTCACTGTACACTCTGTCAAAAAAAAAAAAAAAAAAAAAAAACAGTGTTATTCAGTTTCGTGGATAGATGAGGAAGATGTGTGTGTGTGTGTGTGTGTGTGTGTGTGTGTTGTGGTTGGGGGTCTTTAGAATATCCTGATATCCAGGCATTATCATAAGTTCATTAAATCAGAATCAATGGTGGTGGGACCTTAGCATTGGTATTTAATATGTGGAGCTGGAAAGCAGCGGCCTCCAGAGCTGTCAAGTCTTCATCTGAAGTGCAACAGCTGAGCATGATGGGAAACTCAACAAGCTGCATCGTCTCAGTCTATCAACTTACTGGAGGCATGAAAATGTCAACTCAAATGAGAATGCAGACTACAAATTCCTTACAATGACAGGTAAATTCAGGCACACTGTAGGAAATAATATTGTTTGACAACCTGTAGCTTACAAGTACATTAATAAATTGTAGTGTCTGCTTTGGGTAGTAGATCTTCTTGAGACCGATAGTCTCAGACGAATGCATTCAGAATAACCTAGAGGGCTTGTGAAGCTCCGGGTGACAGGGCTCCACCCCCATAATTTCTAACTCATAATTTCTCACTGGGAGCCCTGGAATTTGCATTTCTCACAAATTACCAGTGATTCTGATGCTTCTGGTAGGGGAACTTCAATTTGAGAAACACTGCTTTAAGGAATCATTTAGGAGGGATATCCTTTTCACTCATATTTTGCTGTTAGTTGGTTTAGTCAGATCCACATCTTTTTTAAAAATTATTTATGTTATATAAGTTTCATATATTTCATATGTATATAATTAGGAACATAGTGACACTTTGCCCCTCCCCCTTCCTCCTGCTCAAGCTCTAACCCCTTCCCCCTCTCTGATTCCCACTCTTAATTTTTGAAATGATCTATTTTCAGTATACTTAATGACCATATAGTTAACTATACTCTTATTAAAAGAGCTAACAAATTGTATTAAGAGGAAAAAAAAAACCACTGTTCCCCCATCGATTCTCAAATGTCCATTTTACATTCCAGGTACATTACATTTCAGGTATTCTATTACCTTTCAGGTACTCAGATCAGGGAAAACATATATCTGTATTTTTAGTACGGCCTGATTTCACTAAGTATGATGGTTTTCAAATGCAACCATCTTGCTGCAAAAGACAGAATTTCATTTTTTTAAAAGATTTATTTTACTTATTTGAAAGACAGAGTTACAGAGAGAGGTATTGACAGAGAGAGAGAGAGGTCTTCCATCAGCTGGTTCAGTTCCCAGATGGCCGTAATGGCTGGAGCTGTGCCCATCCAAAGCCAGGAGCCAGGAGCTTATTCCAGGTCTCCCACATGGGTGCAGGGGCCCAAGCACTTGGGCCATCTTCTACTGCTTTCTCAGGCCATTAGCAGACAACTGGATTGAAAGAGGAGCAGTTGGGACTAGAACCAGTGCCCATATGGGATGCCGATGCTTCAGGTCAGGGCATTAACCCGCTTGCCACAGCGCTGGCAAAATTTCATTTTTTTTTGTTTTTACAGGTGAGTAGTACTCCATAGTGTATATATTCAATAATTTCTTTATCCAGTCAACAGTTTATGGACATCTGAGTTTATTCCATATCTTAGCTATGTGAATTGTGCTGCAGTGAACATGGGGGTCTAGATAACTCTTTCATATGCTAATTTCTTTTGGTTTCAGTTAATTTCCAGAGATGAGATGGCTGGATCACATGGTAGGTCTATATTCATATTTCTGAGGTATCTCCATACTGTCTTCCATGGTTGTTTTACCAGTTTACATTCCCACCAACAGTGGATTAGTGTACCTTTCTCCTCACATCCTCACCAGCATTTGCTGTTCATTGATTTCTGTATGAGAGCCATTCTATATGGAGTGGGGTGAAACCTCATTTCGATTTGTATTTCCCTGATGGCTAGTGAACCCAAGCATTTTCTCAAGTATCTGTTGTCCATTTGAATTTCCTTTTGAGAAATACCTGTTATAGTCCTTTGTCCATTTCCTAACTGGATTGTTTGTTTTGTTGCTGTTGAATTTCTTGAGCTCTTTATATATTCTGGATGTTAACCCTCTATCAGTTGAGTAGTTTGCAAACATTTTCTCCCATTGTTTTAGTTGCTTCTTCACATTGCTGTGTGTTTCCTTTACAGTGCAGAAGCTTCTCATCTTGATATAATCCCATTTGTCAATTTTGGCTTTGATTGCATATTCTTCTGGGGTCTTTGCTAAGAACTCTTTTCTTATACCAATGCCTTGCAGAGTTTCCCCAATATTCTCTAATGATTTAATGGTATCAGCTCATAGGTTAAGGTCTTCAATCCATTTTGAGTGAATTTTTGCATAAAGTGGAAGGTAGGCATCTAGTTTCATATTTCTGCATGTGGAGATCCAATTTTCCCAGCACCATTTGTTAAACAGACTGTCCTTGCTCCAGGGGCTGATTTTTGCTCTTTGTCAAAGATAGGGTGGTTGTAGATGGTTGGATTGATTTCTGGAGTTTCTATTCTGTTCCATTGGTCTATAAGTCTGTTTTGTGTGAGTACCAGGTTGTTTTGATTATAACTGCCCTGTAGTATGTCTTGAAATCAGGGATTGTGATGCCTCTGGCTTTATTTTGTTTTATAAAGTTGCTTTAGCTATCTGAGTCCCTTTTGTTTCAATATAAAATTGAGCATCATTGTTTTCAAGTTCTGCAAAGAATATTATTGGTGATTTGATTGGTATTGCATTGGATTTATAAATTGCTTTTGGTAGTATGGCTACTTGATGATGTTGATTCTTCCAATCCATGAATATGGAAGATTTTTCCATTTTTAATGTCTTCTTCTATTTCTTTCTGTAATGTTTTATAGTTTTCATTGTGGAGATCTTTTACATCGTTGGTAAAATATATTCCAAGGTATTTTGATTCTTTTTGGAGTTATTGTGGATCGGATTGATCTTAAAAGTTCTTTTTCAGCCATGACATTGTTTGAGTATACAAAGACCATTGATTTTTCTGTGTTGATTTTTATATCCTGTCATTTTATCAAACTCTCTTATCAGTTTCAATGGTCTCTTAATGAAGTGTTTTGGATTCCCTATATATAGGATTATTTCATCTACAAATAGGGATAGTTTGATTTCCTGCTTTCTAATTTGCATCCCTTCGATTTCTTTTTCTAGCCTGATAGTTTGGGCTAAAACTTCCATGACTGTATTAAATAGCAGTGATGAGAGTTCAAATAATTTTCCGATTCTGGATCTTAGGAGGAATGCTTCTAGCTTTTCCCCAAACAGTAGGATACTGGTCATAGGTTTGTGATTAACTGCCTTGATTATTTTGAGGAATGTTCCTTCTGTACCCAGTTTGCTTAAATCCTTTCATCTTGAAAGGATTTTGTATTTTACCAAATGCTTTCTCTGCGTCTATTGAGGTTGCAATATGGTTTTTGTTCTTCAGTTTGTTAATGTGATTTGTCACATTGATTTATTTGCAAATTTTGAACCATCCCTACAAATCAGTCCACTTGGTCCAGGTGTATGATCTTTCTGATGTGTTGTTAGGTTCAATTAGCTAATAATTTTTGAAGATTTTTGCATCTATGTTCATCAAGGATATTGGTCTATATTTAGTTCTTTTTGTCTGTTGCAGATCTGCATCTTAATAAAGTAATTGAGCTCATTCTTGGTTGTTTCAGGTTATTAGTATGGCATAGGTAGGACCCAAGAGGCTTCAATAATCAGAAAGGTCCTGAGTTTCTTTTTGCAGGGCCCCATGTAAGTCAGTCGTCAGTGCATGAGGTGCTTTGTCCCCAAAGAAGCAATGTCCTGAGAAAGTGCTGAGATGTTCAGCTGACCCAAAAGGCCTATTTCATCAATATAATATTCAGTATGTTGGGTCTCAAGCTAGGAGTGTTAGTTATTTGCAAGTCAGTTTTTAAAACATACTTAGTTCTTTAGCTTTTCAGTATAAAATCGCTTTCTTTTGACCCAAGTTGTTGGAGATTTATTTGAAGCACTGAAGTCTCTAAGCCCAAGAAGGCACATCCTACTTGGCCATAGCTCTTTATGGAGATACTTCAGGTCATAGACAAGACTGAGCTCCAGGCCGGCGCCGCGGCTCAATAGGCTAATCCTCCGCCTTGCGGCGCCGGCACCCTGGGTTCTAGTCCTCGTCGGGGCGCCGGATTCTGTCCCGGTTGCCCCTCTTCCAGGCCAGCTCTCTGCTGTGGCCCGGGAAGGCAGTGGAGGATGGCCCAAGTCCGTGGGCCCTGCACCCACATGGGAGACCAGGAGAAGCACCTGGCTCCTGCCTTTGGATCAGCGCAGTACGCTGGCCGCAGCACGCCAGCCGTAGTGGCCATTGGAAGGTGAACCAACGACAAAGAAAGACCTTTCTCTCTGTCTCTCTCTCTCACTGTCCACTCTGCCTGTCAAAAAAAAAGTGGAAAAAAAAAAAGACTGAGCTCCAGCAGAACACTGTCATTCTTATTTGCACTCAGCAATCATCTTTGAATTTTACTGTAACAAAATTTTTTTTGGAGCTGGTTGCCTGTTATCTACTCTAGATTTCTATTGAGGCTAAAAAAAATAACAATATTTATTTAGCTTCAATTGGAAAACCTGATACTGATACTGAATGCTTGAGATTAGTTACCAAAAATCCTTTTGAGAGATGAAGAGTTTCACCTAATATTTCATTAACTTTTAATGTTGTTAACTAAGTTTTCTATTTCATTTTCACTGGTGTTGCTTTTTATATTTTTTAGGTTGTCATTTAATCTTGACCATCACCTTATTATTTCTTTTTTTTTTTTTTTGACAGGTGGAGTGGATAGTGAGAGAGAGAGAGAGAGAGAGACAGAGAGAAAGGTCTTCCTTTTTGCCGTTGGTTCACCCTCCAATGGCTGCCACGGCCAGAGCACTGTGGCCAGTGCATTGTCCTGATCTGAAGGCAGGAGCCAGGTGCTTCTCCTGGTCTCCCATGGGGTGCAGGGCCCAAGCACTTGGGCCATCCTCCACTGCACTCCCGGGCCATAGCAGAGAGCTGGCCTGGAAGAGGCGCAACCGGAACAGAATCCAGAGCCCCCCGTCTGGGACTAGAACCCGGTGTGCCAGCACCGCAGGCACAGGATTAGCCTATTGAGCCGCGGTGCCGGCCCTTATTATCTCTTAATTTGCTTTGTTTCTAGCAAGTTTCAGCTTTTCTTTACATATTTATTTGAAAAGTACAGTAAGAGAAGGAGAGGGAGGGAAGGAGAGAGAGAGAAATAGAACTTCTGTACTCTGGTTCACTTCCTAAATGGCGAGGGCTGGACCAGGCCAAATCCAGAAGCCAGGAGCTCCATCCTGGTCTTTCACATGGGTGAAAAGGCCCAAGCTCTTGGACCATCCTATTCTGCTTTCCCATGTGTGTCAGCAAGGAGTTGGATTGGAACTGGAACAGCTGGGACTTGAACCTGCACGCAAATAGGATGCTGATGCTGTAGGCCGTGGTTTAACACATTGCACCACAGCACTGGCCCTGTAAGTTTCAATTTTTATTTTGTATTTTGTTCATTTGCATATTATCTTTCTTTTCTCAACTAATCTTTGTAGAGGCCTACTTTATTTCCATCATGATTTCTTCTTCAATGTATGAATTATTCAGATACATTTTTAAAAATATATCAATTATGTTGGGAATTTCTGTTCTCTTTGTGAAATTTATTTCTTAATTTTGTTGCATTGAAATCAAAGAACCTGGTTTTTGTACATTGTTCCATGCTATAGGATGAGACTTGTTTTGAGGCCAGGTACTGGGGAGTTTTTTTTTTTTTTTATCAAGATTTATTTATTTGAAAGGCAGAGTTACACGAAGGTGAAGCAGAGAGAAAGAGAGAGAGACAGAGAGAGAGAGAGAGGTCTTCTATTTGCTGGCTCACACCTCAGTTGGCCGCAATGGCTGGAACTGTGCCCATCTGAAGCTAGGAGCTAGGAGCCAGGGGCTTCTTCCAGGTCTTCCATGTGGGTGCAGGGGCCCAAGCTCTTGGGTCATCTTCTACTGCTTTCCTAGGCCATATCAGAGAGCTGGATTGGAAGTGGAGTGGCCAGGACAAGTGGAGGCTTAGCCTAACACGCCACAGCACTGCCCCCGCACCCCCATTTAGAGATGAAGGATTTTATGTGAGCATTGTTTAAGTGTGGCAGTTAAATCTTGTGTATCTTGGTCTGTTATTCCTCCCGGGGGTATTCCTTATCGCTGTCACTACGACTATCAGTTTATGAACTGTTCTCGGTAATTATTTTCCTCAAGAGATTATATTTATTTGAAAGACAATGACAAAGAGAAACAAAGATCTTCCATTTACTGGTTCATTCCTCAAATGGCCATATTATCCAGGCCTGGGCCAGGCCAAAGCCAGGAACCAGGAACTCCACCCAGATCTCCTACCTGGGTGGCAGGGACACAAGAATTTGGGCTCCTTCTGTATTCCCAGGTATAGTAATAGGAAACTGGATCAAAAGTGGAACATCTAGGACTCAGACTGGCACTGTGATATGGGAAGCTGATATTGCTGTGTGACAATGCCAGGGCTGCTCCTTATAATTTATTAAATTTTCCCCTCTATTTCAGTGTTCTGAAAATATTTGTAATTTATATATTACCAGACAATATCACTTTCTACAGTGTGCTTAAATTTACCTGTCGCATAAGGAATTTATAGTCTACATTCTCATTTGAGTTGACATTTTTGTGCCTCCAGCAGTGGTCAGACAGAGGATGCAGCTTGTTGAGCTTCCCATCATGCTCGGCTGTTGTCCTTCCAGTGCAGGAGACTTGACGGTTGGAGACGGCCCTGCTCTCCCTCTCAAGAGTAGTGAGTATCCATATGAAAAAATGATCTTCTACTGGCTGTGTAAATCTGAATTTATGCTTTGTCAATAAGTTGTTTTTCTTCTCCTGTAACTTTGAGATTGGACTAACGTGGGCTGGACACTAACACAGAAGGTCATGGAAGTGTGCAGTGTGAGAGCCAGGTTGGCCTGCGTGCCTTGACCAAAGTCAAGTCTGCTGTGGGCACATCCATTCAGATCCCAGATTCCCTTGTAAACACCATTTTTGGAGCTAATTAGCATTGATGTGGCCTACCTAATAGCCTCATCAGACCTGCAAATTGCAAAAAGAGACATTGCCTGGCTATTTAACCTCCTGAAGTAGAGTGACCTGGTATTCTTCAACCTCTGCAGTTCAGTGTTCTGCTTCTTCAGAATTGCTATCATGTTTCTATCAGGCATTTATCTGCAGTTATTTTACTGCATAGATGAACTTGAACATTTAGGGCCATATATGTTTATTATCTCTTTGTTATTGCTACTTAATACAACAGAAGAAGCATTGAGAAGCTTTATGAACCAATTTAAATTTTGGTATGTAATAAAAATCATGCTCACTTGGAAAATATGGATAACACTCTGTATGAAGGGATAAGAAACTTCCTCAGTTACTGAATATCTTTCTATTGTATGGCAAGCATTGTGCTGTATGTGAAGATAAATGCAAATAAGATTCTCCCTATTGAAAATAAGGGAATAGAATCCCCTCTATTCTTTCTTAGAATGTTATTTCAGAAAATGTTTCTGTGCAGTTGGCCCTGCATATCTGAGGGTTCTGCATCCATGAATTCACCTAACTGTAGATGGAAAATGTTTAGGAAAAAAAGGAACTACATCTTCATTTGGCATATACAGATGTTTTTCTTGTCATTTTTTCCTATGAAGTACATGATAAGCACAATCTACCTAGCATTCTTATTGCATTATGTATTATAATTAATCTAGAGCTGACTGAAAGTATATGGGAGAATATGCAGAAGTTATGCCTGAATACTAATCTGATGTATATAGTAGAATTGAGCTTCCAAGGATCATAGAAGATACTCGAACCAATTCCCCATAGATACTGGGGGTGGGTGTGACTTTAATTTTATGTGCTTCCTCTGTTTATCTGAAGTGTAGGTGAATCTTTTTAAAGCTAAATACATCCCTTGCTAATCTTAAAAAAGTAATTTACTTTACTTACTTATTTATTTATTTTCATTTTATTTGAAAGGCAGAGAGAGATCATTCATCTACCAGTTCTCTCCCTGAATGCCTTCAATAACTGAGGCTTGGCCAAGTTGAAGCCAGGGTCCTGGAGCTCAGTTCAGGTCTCCCACATGGGCGACAGGGACCCAAGACCTTGAGCCATCGTCTGCTTCCTCGCTGGATGCACATTAGCAGGAAGCCAGACCTGAAGCAGGGGAGCCAGGACTAGAACCAGGAGCTCCAATGTGATGCAGGTATTCCAGGTGGCAGCCAACCTGCTGCGCCAGATACCTGTCCCTTGCCAGCTGTAAGTAAGGCCTTTCTGCAGGATCTGGGAGCCATCTCTGCATCATCAAATAACAGCATTCCCATCCTCCAGTGTCAGCTTGAGAATGGGACCTATCTTTAATGACCATTGCTTTATGCTTCAAAACTATCTACTATCAAAGATATGAGAAGTGGGCCAGCACCGCACTCACTAGGCTAATCCTCTACCTGCGGCACTGGCACCCCGGATTCTACTCCCGGTCGGGGTGCCAGATTCTGTCCCGGTTGCTCCTCTTCCAGTCCAGCTCTCTGCTGTGGCCCAGGAGTGCAGTGGAGGATGGCCCAGGTGCTTGGGCCCTGCACCCCATGGGAGACCAGGGGGAAGCACCTGGCTCCTGGCTTCAGAACTGCGCAGCACCGGCAGTAGCGGCCATTTGGGGGGCGAATCAATGGAAGGAAGACTTTTCTCTATGTCTCTCTCTCTCTCACTGTTTAACTCTGCCTGTCTCACACACACACACACACACACACACACACAGATAGGAGAAGAGCATTTTTTGTTTGGATAAAGCTAAATAGTAAACACAGATGGCCACCAGGTGAATTTAGGATGAACTCTGTGTGATAAATGGTGCTGTCCTCCACTCTTTCATAAGGACTGCTTATTATTTCTCTTGACAGTAGGTGTATAATGGTTGAATCTGCTTGATTACATGAAGGATAACATTTCTTTTTGTCCTTATGGTCTCCTTGAACATTGCCTGTGATATATGTCACATGGAGGCTTATTGCTTATTTAGTAACTCTACCTTGGAGATAAGTTTTTTTGGGTGGGCTTGAAATTTTCTTTTTAATTATACTTCAACATATATTTACTGTTATGAGGGATCTTCAAAAATTTCATGGGAAATGCACATGTTGAGAAAACTATATATGGATTTTTTTTAACTTTTAGTTAATGAATATAAATTTCCAAAGTACAGCTTATGGATTACAATGGCTTCCTCCACATAACGTCCCTCACACCCACAACCCTCCCCTTTCCCACTCCCTCTCCCCTTCCATTCACATCATGATTCATTTTCGATTCTCTTTATATACAGAAGATCAGTTTAGCATACATTAAGTAAAGATTTCAACAGTTTGCTCCCACACAGAAACATAAAGTGAAAAATACTGTTTGATTACTAGTTACAGCATTAAGTCTCAATGTACAGCACACTAAGGACAAAGATCCTACATGAGGAGTAAGTGCACAGTGACTCCTGTTGTTGACTTAACAAATTGACACTCTTGTTTATGGCATCAGTAATCACCCTAGGCGCTTGTCATGAGCTGCCAAGGCTATGGAAGCCCCCTGGGTTCACTGACTCTGATCATTTTTAGACAAGGCCATGGTCAAAGTGGAAGTTCTCTCCTCCCTTCAGAGAAAGGTACCTCCTTCTTTGATGACCTGTTCTTTCCACTGGGATCTCACTCACGGAGATCTTTCACTTAGGTTTTTTTTTTTTTTCCCCAGAGTGTCTTGGCTTTCCATGCCTAAAATACTCTCATGGGCATTTCATCCGGATCCGCATGCCTTAAGGGCTGATTTTGAGGCCAGAGTGCTGTTTAGGACATCTGCCATTCTATGGGTCTGCTGTGTATCTCACTTCCCATGTTGGATAGTTCTCTCCCTTTTTGATTCTATCAGCTAGTATTTGCAGACACTATTCTTGTTTATGTGATCCCTTTGGTTCTTAGTCCTATCATTACGATCAATTGTGAACAGAAATTGATCAATGGGACTAGTGAGATGGCATTGGTACATGCCACCTCGATGGGATTGAATTGGAATCCCCTGGTATGTTTCTAACTCTACCGTTTGAGGTAAGTCAGCTTGAGCATGTCCCGAATTGCACATCTCTTCCCTCTCTTATTCCCACTTTTATATTTAACAGTGATCACTTTTCAGTTAAGTTTCAGCACTTAAGAAGAATTGTGTATTGATTACAGTATTCAACCAAAAGTATTAAGTAGAACAAACAAAAAATACTAAGAGGGATAACATATTAAGTTGCTCATCAACAGTCAGGGTGAGGGCTGATCAAGTCACCGTTTCTCATAGTGTTTATTTCACTTTAACAGGTTTCCTTTTTGGTGCTCAGTTAGTTGTTACCTATCAGGGAGAACAAGTGGTATTTGTCCCTTTGGGATTGGCTTATTTCACTCAGCATGTCCTGACGGTTGATGTATTATGTAATACTTTATCCATTATAGTATTTTTTTTGTTCTAGTACCATTGGTTGAACTCTGTAATTAACACACAATTATTCTTAGTTGTTTAAATTTTAACTGAAAAGTGATCCCTGATAGGAATTTGGAAAACACTATATATGGATTTAAAAATTCTTCTGTATCAAAGTTAGCTTGAATATGGAAAAATCAACCAAAGTTCGTGTAACTGGCAAACAAAGAGCAGGACTTGACCCCAGTTTTCTCTGACTCCACAACCTGTGCTGATTTCATTCTCTCACATTTCTCACAAATGGGCCCATCACTTACCTATGTACATGTCGCCATGTTGCATTCCTAACCATTGCCCCATTATGGTTTACATGGAAACTAC
The DNA here is from genome assembly GCF_051225735.1 of Oryctolagus cuniculus. NCBI lineage: Eukaryota > Metazoa > Chordata > Mammalia > Lagomorpha > Leporidae > Oryctolagus > Oryctolagus cuniculus. Next base: position 83,839,595 of record NC_142880.1, read on the forward strand.
CAAATTTTGCTTGTTAAATTTGTTAGGATTACATTGTAGTTGAGTTAGGGGTCAAGTCCCTGAATGAAGGCAAATCTCTCCACTTATGCTAGAGACAAACCTTCTGAAAACATTGCAGAATCTTACTGCATTTAGTGAGGTCTAAACTGTGTAACCCCTGAAAGAATGGACTCAAGTCCTATATTTAAAATACTTACAGACCAAAGCACCCAGAAATGGTTAAAATACCACCTCTTGATTTAGTATCTTTTTTCAATCAAAAAATAGCTTGTTTTCTTACCTGCTTTAATGACATAAACAAAATGAAATTGACTATATTGTAGGTTTTCCCCTTATTTTACTTTGTCTGGCATTCAAATGTTGGCAGCCTTTGGGAGTACTCACCAAAAGCAAGTAGCTGTTATGCCTAAAGTAGTCCTGGTAATAATGATACACTTGTGTTTGTGAAGACACAGCATTCTTAAATTATGCATACTTGATTTGAAATTATGTTGGCGCCCACATCTTTTGTCTGGATCTAATTTTTCTGTTTCTCTATTCACTTTTCTCTTTCTGAAGCAGTCTGAATTCTTTTTCAGAAGTCTATATTCTGAGGTTCATGCAAATCAGAATGTGGATGTGTGGTGGTTGCCTCTTGGAGTTTTTGGAATAGAGGGAATCTGAAGTTGGAGCCAGCCAGTGTGTGGGTGGAGATGGAAAAGGCATCACGCTACCGTTTAGGTCAGATCTTGTGACAAGGGAGGTTTGCTTTCAAGCAAGAAAGAGGTACTTGCCACTGCTGACCTGGGCAATTACCTTTCCTAGATTGCTTTATGCAGATGCACCTTTTGCAAGCGTAAGTTCTCTGAGCCCTGGTTTTGGTGCAGGAGTCCTGCTGATGCTTTGCATTCGTTCTCTTTGCATGTGTAGTATCTGTCCAGGGAAACCGGAACCTGATTTTCACCACAGTTGGTGCTGTAGAGGATCTTAACTGTAGCCATGAAGGCTACTGACTTTCTCAGTATGCCTTGAATTGAGCTGAATGGCTTATATTTTTCTTTGAGACTCTAAAGTAGTTAACCAAAGCCAGCCAATTTCGTAGACAAAACGACTGTATAATTACCACTGGAGCAACATCTTTTCAGGTGCTGTCTTTACTTCAGAAAGAAATCCTTTTCTTTCACCTGCAACTTGGCCCAGTTAGATTGTGAGTTCAATTGTGATGTTACCGCAATAATTAGTGTTTACCACACCACCCGTTAACAGCACTGAGATCTTGATTGCAAACTGACCTGAGTGTCACCAGAGTAATCAATGATCCCAACTTGGGAATGACTCTCTCAACTTGAGTATTTCCTGTCTAGGGTTACTTCCCTGGTCAACTGTCTTACTTACCTTGGGTCCCCCAAAAAGCAGAATCTGAGACAAGGCTGGATTGCAGGGAATTACAAAATAGAATGTGATTCCAAAGATCCAAAGTTGGGGGGACTGAGATGTGTGAACCAAGAAAGCAGAGAAAGCCTCTCTGGTGTTGTGTCATTCACCTGGTTACTGGTGTGGGAAATTGGTTCAGGTCTCTTGGGCACCACTGAAAAAGCCATGCATGTGTCACCTCAGAATTTTTCATTCAAAACATGTGAGAAGTTAGTATTTATCCAAACATTCACCCATTCATTTTCAGTTGCCACTGTAACAAATTACTACAAGCAAGCAGCTTAAAACCATATGATTTATTATCTCACAGTTCTGGAGGCCAGAAATCTGACATGAATCTCGTGGAGCTAAGGTCAAGGTGTCAGGAGAGCTGTATCCGTCTCTGGATGTGCTAGGGAAATCTACTTCTTTGCTGTTTCTGGTTACTGTTAGAATTCACTTTTTGTTTTTATTCTTTTCAAAGAATCCAAATTTCTACCTGAAATAATTTGTCTATAATTGGAAAGATTTCCTTTAACCTGTGTTAAACTACACTGGCAATAACTTTTATTTTATCTGAAAATATCATTAATTTGCATTAGTTTTTGGTAGAAAATTTCCTGAATTTCTAGGATTCAGATATTCTAGAATCTTCATTTTATATAAAAATGTATTTCAACATTTTATATTTTTTGCTGTTCCTGGATTCTGATGAGAAGGCAGCCATCAGTTAGATCAGCAATCCTCTATATGTGTTAGTTTGAGTGCTTTTTTTTCTTTCTTTTTTTATTTTGGGCACTAGTTTGTAAAGTTGCTTCTTACCTGGCTTTTATAATTTTGTCTTGGGTACATCTTACTACAGAATCTTTGTGTCTATTCTGCTTGATGTTTGCTTCATATCTCCTTTATGAAAATTTCTGTATTACATCAAATTGGGACATTTTCAACTGTTATTTCTCGAATTCCTTTTTCTGCCTCATGTTCTCTGTGCATTTTTGTGTTTGAATTATATGTATATTGGATCATTTGAAGTCATGTAGTCAGGACCCTATTCCCATCCCATCTTTCATCTCCTTTACACTGGATAGTTTCCTCTTCTTTTCTGTTATTTCCAAAATACTTTAGTTGATTGAGAACAAATAAAAGAGCCACTTTACAATCCTCTTGTATAAGTTCCAGCATCTTGTTTATCTTAGATTAAAGCTTGATTTCTTTCTTTCTGAGAATGCATTCAGTTTCCTTCATTTTCTTCTTTTAACTTTGGTTAAAACTTTGGAGTGTATTCAAGACTTTATGAGGGGGGAGGAGCCAAGATGGCGGAATAGTGAGGGCGCGCACCGATAGTCCGGGAAAATTTAGTTTAATAAAAGGGGAGTTACGGTAGTCTCAGAAAAAAGAACCAGGAAAATATTGCAGAGGAAACTCTTCTGGATTGAGTGGCCATGAATCGGAGGACCTACTGGGAGAACAAGGTCGCCCACCCTGCGGAAGCCGAGCCGCGGGACCGAGCTGCGCAAGCCGCAAGCTCTGCGCGCCAGTGCTCAAAGGGGAGTGCGTGCCACACAGACAACAGCGGGGAGACTTGGGACGTCCAGGGCTCCGAGTCCACACGTCGGCGCTGGAAGGGGAGCGGACCTGCGTGGAGAGCGCGGGAGCCCACAGTTCGGGACACCAGCGGCAGACTCAACACACCAGCGCTGGAACACGAGGTGAGCGGAACCTCAATAGCCCGAGACACCAGCAGGCAAGTGGAGAGAGGAGACTAGAGGGAACGACCCCTGGGGGGGGGGGACTTCACCAGGCTAACTGGAAGAGAGAGAGAGGAAAAAAAAAAAGGTGACTGGTACGGACACGGGTTTCTCTCTCTCTGCTCGCCTCTCAAGGGCGAGCAAGACAAAGAGCAGGCGCCATCTTGGACATATGTCATAAGCAGAGCGACCTCAGGTCTGCACCGGCCCTGAGCCTAGCAGAAAAACCTGACTCTGGGTGGGGCAAATTAACAGGAGATTAGGACCTAGTAAATTTGTGGTGCTACTGAACTGAGACTGTGAAAAAAGAGACGGTGGGGGAGAGAACTCACGGAATTCACGTGAGCACTCTCCAGAGACGCTACAATTCCGTAACTTTGGCAACCCAGTGGGAGACTGAAGGAGAATTTGAGCCCACTCTGAGGGCCGAACAGATTCCCTGTGTGGTCCTTGGGAAAGAGCTTCCGATCTCTGGCTCCTGTGGGTATATCATTTGCCTGCTAACTACATGGAACCTTCTCTAGGATTGACCACATACTAGGCCATAAAGCAAGTCTCAGCAAATTCAAAAGAATTAGAATCATACCATGCAGCTTCTCAGACCATAAAGGAATGAAGTTGGAAATGAACAACTCAGGAATCCCTAGAGCATACGCAAACACATGGAGATTGAACAACATGCTCCTGAATGAACAATGGGTCATAGAAGAAATCAAAAGAGAAATCAAAAACTTTCTGGAAGTAAATGAGGATAACAGCACAACATACCAAAACTTATGGGACGCAGCAAAAGCAGTGTTAAGAGGAAAGTTTATATCAATAGGTGCCTACATCAAGAAATTGGAAAGGCACCAAATAGATGAGCTTTCTATTCACCTCAAGGATCTAGAAAACCTACAGCAAACCAGACCCAAATCTAGTAGGAGAAGAGAAATAATTAAAATCAGAGAAGAAATCAACAGGATTGAATCAAGAAAAACATTACAAAAAATCAGCCAAACGAGGAGCTGGTTTTTTGAAAAAATAAACAAAATTGACACCCCATTGGCCCAACTAACTAAAAAAAGAAGAGAAAAGACCCAAATCAATAAAATCAGAGATGAAAAAGGAAATGTAACAACAGACACCACAGAAATAAAAAGAATCATCAGAAATTACTACAAGGACTTGTATGCCAGCAAACAGGGAAACCTATCAGAAATGGATAGATTCCTGGACACATGCAACCTACCTAAATTGAACCAGGAAGACATCGAAAACCTAAACAGACCCATAACTGAGACAGAAATTGAAACAGTAATAAAGGCCCTCCCAACAAAGAAAAGCCCAGGACCAGATGGATTCACTGCTGAATTCTACCAGACATTTAAAGAAGAACTAACTCCAATTCTTCTCAAACTATTCAGAACAATTGAAGAAGAGGGAATCCTCCCAAATTCTTTCTATGAAGCCAGCATCACCTTAATTCCTAAGCCGGGAAAAGATGCAGCACTGAAAGAGAATTACAGACCAATATCCCTGATGAACATAGATGCAAAAATCCTCAATAAAATTCTCGCCAATAGAATGCAACAACACATCAGAAAGATCATCCACCCAGACCAAGTGGGATTTATCCCTGGTATGCAGGGATGGTTTAATGTGCGCAAGACAATCAATGTGATACACCACATTAACAGACTGCAGAAGAAAAACCATATGATTCTCTCAATAGATGCCGAGAAAGCATTTGATAAAATACAACACCCGTTCATGATGAAAACTCTAAGCAAACTGGGTTTGGAAGGAACATTCCTCAATACAATCAAAGCAATCTATGAAAAACCCACAGCCAACATCCTATTGAATGGGGAAAAGTTGGAAGCATTTCCACTGAGATCTGGGACCAGACAGGGATGTCCACTCTCACCACTGCTATTCAATATAGTTCTGGAGGTTCTAGCCAGAGCTATTAGGCAAGAAAAAGAAATTAAAGGGATACAAATTGGGAAGGAAGAACTCAAACTATCCCTCTTTGCAGATGACATGATTCTTTATTTAGGGGACCCAAAGAACTCTACCAAGAGACTATTGGAACTCATAGAAGAGTTTGGCAAAGTAGCAGGGTATAAAATCAATGCACAAAAATCAACAGCCTTTGTATACACAGACAATGCCATGGCTGAGGAAGAAATTCTAAGATCAATCCCATTCACAATAGCTACAAAAACAATCAAATACCTTGGAATAAACTTAACCAAGGACGTTAAAGATCTCTACGATGAAAATTACAAAACCTTAAAGAAAGAAGTAGAAGAGGATACCAAGAAATGGAAAAATCTTCCATGCTCATGGATTGGAAGAATCAATATCATCAAAATGTCCATTCTCCCAAAAGCAATTTATAGATTCAATGCAATACCAATCAAGATACCGAAGACCTTCTTCTCAGATCTGGAAAAATTGGTGCTGAAATTTATATGGAGGCACAAGAGACCTCGAATAGCTAAAGCAATCTTGTACAACAAAAACAAAGCCGGAGGCATCACAATACCAGATTTCAGGACATACTACAGGGCAGTTGTAATCAAAACAGCATGGTACTGGTACAGAAACAGAAGGATAGACCAATGGAACAGAATTGAAATACCAGAAATCAACCCAAACATCTACAGCCAACTTATATTTGATCAAGGATCTAAAACTAATTCCTTGAGCAAGGACAGTCTATTCAATAAATGGTGCTGGGAAAATTGGATTTCCACGTGCAGAATCATGAAGCAAGACCCCTAACTTACGCCTTACACAAAAATCCACTCAACATGGATTAAAGACCTAAATCTACGACCTGACACCATCAAGTTACTAGAGAACATTGGAGAAACCCTTCAAGATATTGGCACAGGCAAAGAGTTTCTGGAAAAGACCCGGGAGGCACAGGCAGTCAAAGCCAAAATTAACTATTGGGATTGCATCAAATTGAGAAGTTTCTGTACTGCAAAAGAAACAGTCAGGAGAGTGAAGAGACAACCGTCAGAATGGGAAAAAATATTTGCAAACTATGCAACAGATAAAGGGTTAATAACCAGAATCTACAAAGAGATCAAGAAACTCCACAAAAACAAAACCAACAACCCAATTAAGAGATGGGCCAAGGACCTCAATAGACATTTTTCAAAAGAGGAAATCCAAATGGCCAACAGGCACATGAAAAAATGTTCAAGGTCATTAGCAATCAGAGAAATGCAAATCAAAACCACAATGAGGTTCCACCTCACCCCGGTTAGAATGGCTCACATGCAGAAATCTACCAACAACAGATGCTGGCGAGGATGTGGGGAAAAAGGGACACTAACCCACTGTTGGTGGGAATGCAAACTGGTCAAGCCACTATGGAAATCAGTCTGGAGATTCCTCAGAAACCTGAAGATAACCCTACCATTCGACCCAGCCATCCCACTCCTTGGAATTTACCCAAAGGAATTTAAATTGGCAAACAAAAAAGCGGTCTGCAGCCTAATGTTTATTGCAGCACAATTCACAATAGCTAAGACCTGGAACCAACCTAAATGCCCATCAACGGTAGACTGGATAAAGAAATTATGGGATATGTACTCTTTAGAATACTATACTGCAGTAAGAAACAACGAAATCCAGTCATTTGCAACAAAATGGAGGAATCTGGAACACATCATGCTGAGTGAAATAAGCCAGTCCCAAAGGGACAAATACCATATGTTCTCCCTGATCGGTGACAACTGACTGAACACCAAAAAGGAAACTTGTTGAAGTGAAAGGGACACTATGGGAAACGGTGACTTGATCAGCATAGCCCTGACTGTTAATGAACAACTTAATACATTATCCCTCTTAGTAGTTTTTTTGTCTGTTCTACTTAATATGACAGATTTAATTCTGTAATTAATACACAGTTATTCTTAAGTGTTGAAATTTAACTGAATTGTGATCCCTGTTAAACATAAGAGTAGGAATAAGAGAGGGAAGAGATATATAATTTGGGACATGCTCAAGCTGACTTGCCCCACATGGTAGAGTTAGAAACATACCAGGGGATTCCAATTTAATCCCATCAAGGTGGCATGTACCAATGCCATCTCACTAGTCCAAGTGATCAATTTCAGTTCACAATTGATCATAATGAAAGGACTAAGAGTCAAAGGGAGCACATAAGCAAGTCTAGTACCTGCTAACACTAACCGGTGGAATAAATAAAGGGGAGAGTGATCCAACATGGGAAGTGAGATACTCAGCAGACTCATAGAATGGCAGATGCCCTAAATAGCACTCTGGCCTCAGAATCAGCCCTAAAGGCACTCGGATCTGGCTGAAAAGCCCATGAGAGTATTTCAGGCATGGAAAGCCAAGACACTCTGGTAAAAGATCTCTGTGAGTGAGATCTCAGTGGAAAGAACAGGTCTTCAAAGAAGGAGGTACCTTTCTCTGAAGGGAGGAGAGAACCTCCACTTTGACTATGACCTTGTCTAAACAAGATAAGAGTCGGAGAACTCAAGGGGCTTCCATAGCCTTGGAAACTCATGACTGGAGCATGGGGAGATTACTGATGCCATAAACAGGAGTGTCAATTGGTAAAGTCAACAACAGGAGTCACTGTGCACTTACTCCTCATGTAGGATCTCTGTCCTTAATGTGCTGTGCATTGAGATTTAATGCTATAATGAGTACTCAAATAATATATTTCACTTTGTGTTTCTATGGGGGTGCAAACTGTTGAAATCTTTACTTAATGCATACTAAACTGATCCTCTGTAAAAAAAAAAAAAAAAAAAAAAGAAAAGAAAAGAAACTATCAACTCCCAACTTGACTCTCACTGGGAATAAACATGACAATAGGTCTGATCTGATTTCATCATCATTAAAAAAAATCATCTATTATTTTTCACTTTATGTTTCTGTGTGGGAGCAAACTGTTGAAAGCCTTACTTAATGTATACTAAGCTGATCTTCTGTATATTAAGATAATCGAAAATGAATCTTGATGTGAATGGAAGGGGAGAGGGAGTGGGAAAGGGGAGGGTTGTGGGTGGGAGGGACGGTATGGGGGGGAAGCCATAGTAATCCATTATTCGTACTTTGGAAACGTATATTCATTAAATAAAAGTTAAAAAAAAAAAAAAAAAGATGTGTTACACACAGAAACAAAGAAACACGGTCATCAATATGAAAGAAGGTAAAGGAAGGAAACCAAGGAAGGAAAGCTCACAGCAAAAGATCACAGGGAATTCAAAGCATATATTAGAACTTATCTTTGGCAAATGGCAGGGCAAAGTTACCACTTATCATTAGTCAAATTGAACGTGAATGGCCTGAACTGTCCAGTTAAAAGACACCGATTGGCTGATTGGGTTAAGGAACAAAACCCATCTATTTGCTGCTTACAAGAAACACATCTTTCCAACAAAGATACATACAGACTGAAAGTGAAAGGCTGGAAAAAGATATACCATGCCAACAGAAATGAAAAAAAGAGCGGGCGTAGCCATCTTAATATCAGACACCATAAACTTTACCACAAAAACCGTTAAGAGAGACAAAGAGGGACACTACATAATGATTAAGGGATCAATTCAACAGGAAGATATAACAATTATCAATGTATATGCACCTAACTACAGGGCACCGGTTTATCTAAAAGATTTGTTAACGGACTTAAAGGGAGACTTAGACCCCAATACAATAGTACTGGGGGACTTCAATACTCCACTCTCAGAAATAGACAGGTCAATAGGACAGAAGATCAACAAGGATACAGTAGATTTAAACGACACTATAGCCCAAATGGATCTAACAGGTATCTACAGAACTTTTCATCCTACACAGAAAGCATTTACATTCTTCTCAGCAGTACATGGAACCTTCTCTAGGATTGACCACATACTAGGCCATAAAGCAAGTCTCAGCAAATTCAAAAGAATTAGAATCATACCATGCAGCTTCTCAGACCATAAAGGAATGAAGTTGGAAATTAGCAACTCAGGAATCCCTAGAGCATATGCAAACACATGGAGATTGAACAACATGCTCCTGAATGAACAATGGGTCATAGAAGAAATCAAAAGAGAAATCAAAAACTTTCTGGAAGTAAATGAGGATAACAGCACAACATACCAAAACTTATGGGACGCAGCAAAAGCAGTGTTAAGAGGAAAGTTTATATCAATAGGTGCCTACATCAAGAAATTGGAAAGGCACCAAATAGATGAGCTTTCAATTCACCTCAAGGATCTAGAAAAGCTACAGCAAACCAGACCCAAATCTAGTAGGAGAAGAGAAATAATTAAAATCAGAGAAGAAATCAACAGGATTGAATCAAGAAAAACATTACAAAAAATCAGCCAAACGAGGAGCTGGTTTTTTGAAAAAATAAACAAAATTAACACCCCATTGGCCCAACTAACTAAAAAAAGAAGAGAAAAGACCAAAATCAATAAAATCAGAGATGAAAAAGGAAACATAACAACAGACACCACAGAAATAAAAAGAATCATCAGAAATTACTACAAGGACTTGTATGCCAGCAAACAGGGAAATCTATCAGAAATGGATAGATTCGTGGACACATGCAACCTACCTAAATTGAACCAGGAAGACATCGAAAACCTAAACAGACCCATAACTGAGACAGAAATTGAAACAGTAATAAAGGCCCTCCCAACAAAGAAAAGCCCAGGAGCAGGTGGATTCACTGCTGAATTCTACCAGACATTTAAAGAAGAACTAACTCCAATTCTTCTCAAACTATTCAGAACAATCGAAGAAGAGGGAATCCTCCCAAATTCTTTCTATGAAGCCAGCATCACCTTAATTCCTAAGCTGGAAAGAGATGCAGCATTGAAAGAGAATTACAGACCAATATCCCTGATGAACATAGATGCAAAAATCCTCAATAAAATTCTCGCCAATAGAATGCAACAACACATCAGAAAGATCATCCACCCAGACCAAGTGGGATTTATCCCAGGTATGCAGAGATGGTTTAATGTGCGCAAGACAATCAATGTGATACACCACATTAACAGACTGCAGAAGAAAAACCATATGATTCTCTCAATAGATGCCGAGAAAGCATTTGATAAAATACAACACCCGTTCATGATGAAAACTCTAAGCAAACTGGGTTTGGAAGGAACATTCCTCAATACAATCAAAGCAATCTATGAAAAACCCACAGCCAACATCCTATTGAATGGGGAAAAGTTGGAAGCATTTCCACTGAGATCTGGGACCAGACAGGGATGTCCACTCTCACCACTGCTATTCAATATAGTTCTGGAGGTTCTAGCCAGAGCTATTAGGCAAGAAAAAGAAATTAAAGGGATACAAATTGGGAAGGAAGAACTCAAACTACCCCTCTTTGCAGATGACATGATTCTTTATTTAGGGGACCCAAAGAACTCTACTAAGAGATTATTGGAACTCATAGAAGATTTTGGCAAAGTAGCAGGGTATAAAAACAATGCACAAAAATCAACAGCCTTTGTATACACAGACAATGCCATGGCTGAGGAAGAACTTCTAAGATCAATCCCATTCACAATAGCTACAAAAACAATCAAATACCTTGGAATAAACTTAACCAAGGACGTTAAAGATCTCTACAATGAAAATTACAAAACCTTAAAGAAAGAAGTAGAAGAGGATACCAAGAAATGGAAAAATCTTCCATGCTCATGGATTGGAAGAATCAATATCATCAAAATGTCCATTCTCCCAAAAGCAATTTATAGATTCAATGCAATACCAATCAAGATACCGAAGACCTTCTTCTCAGATCTGGAAAAAATGGTGCTGAAATTTATATGGAGACACAAGAGACCTCGAATAGCTAAAGCAATCTTGTACAACAAAAACAAAGCCGGAGGCATCACAATACCAGATTTCAGGACATACTACAGGGCAGTTGTAATCAAAACAGCATGGTACTGGTAAAGAAACAGATGGATAGACCAAGGGAACAGAATTGAAACACCAGAAATCAACCCAAACATCTACAGCCAACTTATATTTGATCAAGGATCTAAAACTAATTCCTGGAGCAATGACAGTCTATTCAATAAATGGTGCTGGGAAAACTGGATTTCCACGTGCAGAAGCATGAAGCAAGACCCCTAACTTACGCCTTACACAAAAATCCACTCAACATGGATTAAAGACCTAAATCTACGACCTGACACCATCAAGTTACTAGAGAACATTGGAGAAACCCTTTAAGATATTGGCACAGGCAAAGAGTTTCTTGAAAAGACCCGGGAGGCACAGGCAGTCAAAGCCAAAATTAACTATTGGGATTGCATCAAATTGAGAAGTTTCTGTACTGCAAAAGAAACAGTCAGGAGAGTGAAGAGACAACCGACAGAATGGGAAAAAATGTTTGCAAACTATGCAACAGATAAAGGGTTAATAACCAGAATCTACAAAGAGATCAAGAAACTCCACAACATCAAAACCAACAACCCACTTAAGAGATGGGCCAAGGACCTCAATAGACATTTTTCAAAAGAGGAAATCCAAATGGCCAACAGGCACATGAAAAAATGTTCAAGGTCACTAGCAATCAGGGAAATGCAAATCAAAACCACAATGAGGTTTCACCTCACCCCAGTTAGAATGGCTCACATGCAGAAATCTACCAACAACAGATGCTGGCGAGGATGTGGGGAAAAAGGGACACTAACCCACTGTTGGTGGGAATGCAAACTGGTCAAGCCACTATGGAAGTCAGTCTGGAGATTCCTCAGAAACCTGAAGATAACCCTTCCGTTTGACCCAGCCATCCCACTCCTTGGAATTTACCCAAAGGAAATTAAATTGGCAAACAAAAAAGCTATCTGCACCTTAATGTTTATTACAGCTCAATTCACAATAGCTAAGGCCTGGAACCAACCTAAATGCCCATCAACAGTAGACTGGATAAAGAAATTATGGGATATGTAATCTTTAGAATACTATACCACAGTAAGAAACAATGAAATCCAGTCATTTGCAACAAAATGGAGGAATCTGGAACACATCATGCTGAGTGAAATAAGCCAGTCCCAAAGGGACAAATACCACATGTTCGCCCTGATCGGTGACAACTGACTGAACACCAAAAAGGAAACCTGTTGAAGTGAAATGGACACTATGGGAAACGGTGACTTGATCAGCATAGCCCTGACTGTTAATGAACAACTTAATACATTATCCCTCTTAGTAGTTTTTTTTGTCTGTTCTACTTAATATGACTGGTTTAATTCTGTAATTAATACACAGTTATTCTTAAGTGTTAAAAATTAACTGAAATGTGATCCCTGTTAAACATAAGAGTGGGAATAAGAGAGGAAGAAGATGTACAGTTTGGCACATGCTCAAGCTGACTTGCCCCACATGGTAGAGTTAAAAACATACCAGGGGATTCCAATTCAATGCCATCAAGGTGGCATGTAACAATGCCATCTCGCTATTCCAAGTGATCAATTTCAGTTCACAATTGATCATAATGAAAGGACTAAGAGTCAAAGGGAGCACATAAACAAGTCTAGTACCTGCTAACACTAACCGGTGGAATAAATAAAGGGGAGAGTGATCCAACATGGGAAGTGAGATACTCAGCAGACTCATAGAATGGCAGATGTCCTAAATAGCACTCTGGCCTCAGAATCAGCCCTAAAGGCATTCGGATCTGGCTGAAAAGCCCATGAGAGTATTTCAGGCATGGAAAGCCAAGACACTCTGGTAAAAGATCTCTGTGAGTGAGATCCCAGTGGAAAGAACAGGTCTTCAAAGAAGGAGGTACCTTTCTCTGAAGGGAGGAGAGAACCTCCACTTTGACTATGACCTTGTCTAAACAAGATAAGAATCAGAGAACTCAGAGGGCTTCCATAGCCTTGGAAACTCATGACTGGAGCATAGGGAGATTACTGATGCCATAGACAGGAGTGTCAATTGGTAAAGTCAACAACAGGAGTCACTGTGCACTTACTCCTCATGTAGGATCTCTGTCCTTAATGTGCTGTGTGTTGAGATTTAATGCTATAACGAGTACTCAAACAATATATTTCACTTTGTGTTTCTATGGGGGTGCAAACTGTTGAAATCTTTACTTAATGTATACTAAACTGATCCTCTGTAAAAAAAAAAAAAAAAGAAATTATCAACTCCCAACTTGACTCTCACTGGGATTAAACATGACAATAGGTCTGATCTAATTTCATCATCATTTAAAAAAATCATCTATTATTTTTCACTTTATGTTTCTGTGTGGGAGCAAACTGTTGAAATCCTTACTTAATGTATACTAAGCTGATCTTCTGTATATTAAGATAATCGAAAATGAATCTTGATGTGAATGGAAGGGGAAAGGGAGTGGGAAAGGGCTGGGTAGTGGGTGGGAGGGACGGTATGTGGGGGAAGCCATTGTAATCCATAAATCGTACTTTGGAAATTTATATTCATTAAATAAAAGTTAAAAAAAAAGACTTTATGAAACTTCAGTTGTGCAGATTCTGGATGAATTTCTTTCGTGATGAGGGTTGTTGTCCCTTTCTCAGCAGGTGAACATCCTAGTTGGACTTGCATTGTAACTCTGATGTGTGGGCATCAGCTCTGATTTTGATTAAGTCCTTTGGTGTTTGATAGTGTCTGGCTTACTTATGTTCATTCCGCAGACCTGTTAGACTGCTCCCTTCTTTGTGTGAGCCTCTTCCCAGTAAAAGTCATCAAAGGTAGGAACATACCTGTGGAGCACACGCGGTTCTCCAGGAGAATGTACACTTCCCACTGGAGTTGGTGTGTTCTGTTTGTTTTCCAAGGCTTCAGGTAGTTGCTTTGTAAAGTATAACCAAATGTCACAGTTTCTGTGTGCAGAGTGGTCAGTCTGACAGACTAGGTGTGTCCTACTTGGAAGTGGAAATTTGCATTGTAATCTGAGCCATTACTGATAAGGAAACAATGATTATCATTTTTTCACTTTTTATTTTCCTCTTAGAAAAAAATAATATTCTCATGGGCAAGAACTTTGAATATACTCTGAAATCCTACTGCACAGACAAGCCGTGGAAACCATGTGCTGCTAGAGGATTCATTCTTTTTTTTCTTTTTTCTTTAGTAAATATAAATTTTAAAAGTACAGTTAATGGATTACAATGGCTCCCCCCCCCATAATTTCCCTCCCGCTCACATCCCTCCCATCTCCCGCTCCCTCTCCCATTCAATTCACATCATGATTCATTCTCAACCATCTTTATATACAGAAGATTAATTTAGTATATATTAAGTAAAGATTTCATCAGTTTGCACCCACACAAAAACACAAAGTATAAAATACTGTTTCAACTAGTTACAGCATTACTTCACATTGGAAAACACATTAAGGACAGATCCCACATGAGGAGTAAGTACACAGTGACTCCTGTTGTTGACTGAACAATTTTAAACTCTTGTTTATGGCGTCAGTAATCTCCCTAGTCTCTAGTCATGAGTTGCCAAGGCTATGGAAGCCTTTTTAGTTCGCTGACTTCAATCTTATTCCAACAGGGTCATAGTCAAAGTGGAAGTTCTCTCCTCCCTTCAGAGAAAGGTACCTCCTTCTTTGATGGCCCCGTTCTTTCCACTGGGATCTCACTCGCAGAGATCTTTCATTTAGGTTTTTTTTTTTTTCCCCCAGAGTGTCTTGGCTTTCCATGCCTAAAATACTCTCATGGGCTTTTCTGCCATATCTTAATGCCTTAAGGGCTGATTCTGAGGCCAGAGTGCTGTTTATGACATCTGCCATTCTAAGAGTTTGCTGTGTATCCCACTTCCCATGAAGGATCGTTCTCTCCCTATTTGATTCTATCAGTTAGTATTAGCAGACACTAGTCTTGTTTGTGTGATCCCTTTGACTCTTTTTTTTTTTTTTTTTGACAGGCATAGTGGACAGAGAGAGAGACAGACAGAAATGTCTTCCTTTGCCGTTGGTTCACCCTCAAATGGCCGCCACTCAACATGGATTAAAGACTTAAATCTGCAACCTGACACCATCAAATTATTAGAGAGCATTGGAGAAACTCTGCAAGATATAGGTACCGGCAAAGATTTCCTAGAAAAGACCCTGGAGGTACAGGCAGTCAAAGCCAAAATTAACATTTGGGATAGCATCAAATTGAGAAGTTTCTGTACTGCAAAAGAAACAATCAGGAGAGTGAAGAGACAACTGACAGAATGGGAAAAAATATTTGCAAACTATGCAACAGATAAAGGGTTGATAACTAGAATCTACAAAGCAATCAAGAAACTCCACAACATCAAAACCAACAACCCACTTAAGAGATGGGCCAAGGACCTCAATAGACATTTTTCAAAAGAGGAAATCCAAATGGCCAACAGACACATGAAAAAATGTCCAGTATCACTAGCAATCAGGGAAATGCAAATCAAAACCACAATGAGGTTTCACCTCACCCCAGTTAGAATGGCTCACATACAGAAATCTACCAACAACAGATGCTGATGAGGATGTGGGGAAAAAGGGACACTAACCCACTGTTGGTGGGAATGCAAACTGGTTAAGCCACTATGGAAGTCAGTCTGGAGATTCCTCAGCAACCTGAATATAACCCTACCATACAACCCAGCCATCCCACTCCTTGGAATTTACCCAAAGGAAATTAAATTGGCAAACAAAAAAGCTGTCTGCACCTTAATGTTTATTACAGCTCAATTCATAATAGCTAGGACCTGGAATCAACCCAAATGCCCATCAACAGTAGATTGGATAAAGAAATTATGGGACATGTACTCTATAGAATACTATACAGTAATCAAAAACAATGAAATCTGGTCATTTACAACAAGATGGAGGAATCTGGAAAACATTATGCTGAGTGAATTAAGCCAGTCCCAAAGGAACAAATATCATATGTTCTCCCTGATTGGCGACAACTAACTGAGCACCAAAGGGGAAACCTGTTGAAGTGAAATGGACACTTTGAGAAATAGTGACTTGATCAGCTCTTGTCCTGACAGTTGATGTGCAATGTAATACTTTATCCATTTTAGTATTTTTTTTGTTGTTTTGTTCTAGTATGATTGGTTGAACTCTGTAATTAACACACAATTATTCTTAGGTGTTTAAATTTTAACTGAAAAGTGATCCCTGTTAAATATAACAGTGGGAATAAGAGAGGGAGGAGATGTACAATTTGGGACATGCTCAATCGTACTTGCCCCAAGTGGTGGAGTTAGAATCGTGCCAGGGGATCCCAATACAATCCCATCAAGGTGGCAGGTACCAATGCCATCTCACTAGTTCAAGTGATCAATTTCAGTTCACAATTGATCACACTGGTAGGTCTAAGAGTCAAAGTGAAGCCGGTGCTGTGGCTCACTAGGCTAATCCTCCAACTTGCGGCACCGGCACACTGGGTTCTAGTCCCGGTCGGGGCGCCGGATTCTGTCCCGGTTGCCCCTCTTCCAGGCCAGCTCTCTGCTGTGGCCCGGGAGTGCAGTGGAGGATGGCCCAAGTCCTTGGGCCCTGCACCCCATGGGAGACCAGGAGAAGCACCTGGCTCCTGCCTTCGGATCAGCGCAGTGCACCAGCCACAGCGTGCCAGCCGTGGCGGCCATTGGAGGGTGAACCAATGGCAAAAGGAAGACTTTTCTCTCTGTCTCTCTCTCTCACTGTCCACTCTGCCTGTCAAAAAAAAAAAAAATCATGTAAAGAGTTTGCCATTGGAAGACCTGAGGAGGGAAACCCACAGCTTGAAACTCTGGCAGTTCCTCTCATTTTTTTCTCAACACTGTGTCCCTCCTCAGAAATCAAGGATCACATTCCATAGTCTTATTTCCCTCCAAATCTCTCTTTTCAATCCCCAAACTAAGGATTATCTACTTCTTCTTTCTGTCAGGTGACAAGTGTTCCTATGGTTGTTTACCTATTCTTTCAAAAGTTAAACTTATAAAACTCAATGAACCTAAATCACTCATTAAGGCACAACTATCATGAGTACTAGAAATTGATATAGCTTGAGCAAATTAAGTTTGCCACTAAAAACAAGCAAAACTAACTTTGTTTTAAACTATGTCAGTCCTTGAACTGGTTTCATTGAACTGCATTTCTTAGTGGAGTGCTTGGGTTCCAGTCCCGGCTCCACTTCCAGTTCCACCTTTGTGCTAATGCAGGTGCTGAGAGAGAGCAGGTAAATCCTGAGCGATTGGGTTCCTGTTCTCCCGTGGGAAGCGTGGATTGATTTTCTGGCTCTCCACGTCAGTCCAGCTTTGCTCTGGCTATTGGGGATTGAACTAATAGATAGGAGCTCTCTTTGTGTCTGCTTCTCAAAAATCAAAACAAAAAATCAAAATCAACTGCCCATTCAGGATGGTGGTTGCAATCTGACACGTAGCATTATAAATAAAAAGCAGTAGATAATTGGAGGGCTGAAATGATAGATTAATTTGGGCTCATGTCTGTCTACAGATATTTTGGGGTCTGCTTCTACAGTTTTGATGTTATAACCTAGTGTTATATATTATATTTAAATGTAAACCTTCTTCTTTAATAATAGTCTAGGTTTCTTGGGACTAAGAAAATGGAATGCTTTTAACTTTACTCCCCAGATCACATGAAATAAAGATAGAAGATTTTAATTTTATATTGAGATATTGTCCAATACTGAGCTCCTCCTCTGGACTGAAGAAAATCCCCAAAAAATTAAGTTGCAGAAGAAAACTCTGAAAATTTACCCCCAAGGTATGGAATTAAAACATTTATGGGGAAATGTCACTGCATTTAGAAAAAAAAATTCTCATTTATTAGAAAACATTGACACAAAGGCTCGTGTGTTTAGGCAGTTGCCTAGAGAAGAGGAGAAGGGTGATAAACACCAGATTCTAAAAACATGAGCATTTGGATACCATCCCTTCTCCCGCCTACTTTGAAATTTTTTCTTGGTGACATTTAATGATTCTGGAGGTTTGTTAGTTCTTTTGTCATTCTAGAATTAAATCAAATTAAGCGGAAGTACTTAAGTATGCCAAAAGTGCATCTAAATGAACAGAATGGAAGGGTGGAGGAAGATCATTTTGGTTTAGAGGACATAGTTTCTATGGAGTATGGAAAGCCATGGCTAGCGCCATGGCTCAATAGGCTAATCCTCCGTCTTGCGGCGCCGGCACACCAGGTTCTAATCCCAGTCAGGGTGCTGGATTCTGTCCCGGTTGCCCCTCTTCCAGGCCAGCTCTCTACTGTGGCCAGGGAGTGCAGTGGAGGATGGCCCAAGTGCTTGGGCCCTGCATCCGCATGGGAGACCAGGAGAAGCACCTGGCTCCTGCCATTGTATCAGCATGGTGCACCGGCCGCGGCGGCCATTGGAGGGTGAACCAACGGCAAAGGAAGACCTTTCTCTCTGTCTCTCTCTCTCACTGTCCACTCTGCCTGTCAAAAAAAAAAAAAAAAAGCCATAAGGATTGTGCAAGACTGTCCAGCTGATGTTTGTCCTTCTGACTTAGGCTAGCCAAAACTTCCAATTGCTGAAGGTCTACTAAAAAACAGAGGCAACTCTTAGATTTTTGTGACACAGAGAGACCTCTGATGTCTCAGAAACAAGCTAAGACAGGAATCAAAAGAGACATAGGGATCCTCATTTGAGTTACTTGTTGAGCACAGGGTGCTACTCGATGGCTGCTCTAGTACTAGGCTTTCTCCATGAGATGCTTGCCTAAGGAAGAGAGTGCCTACTGCTTTTCAGTGGTTGGTCTCACAATGACAATTTTTTTTTCATCTCCATGACAGATTGGTTATAACCAGATGATTTTTTTTAATAAATGTGGTTTTCAAAATTTAGGAAATCTTAAGAAATTCTAAAGACAGTGCTTTATAGGAAAGACAAGAGGCAATAATGAGTTTTTTTTTTTTTAAGAGTATTTATTTGAAAGGACAGAGAGAGAGGGGGATCCATCTTTTACCTGTTGTTCACTCCTGAAATGGCTGCAACTGTGGGCTCTGCTAGGCTGAAGCCAGGAGCCTGGAATTCTATCCAGATCCCACACAGGGACTTCAGGAACTGAGGTACTTAAGCCATCTTCTGATGTTTCCCAGGTTCATTAGCAGGGATCTGAAATGGAAGCAGAGTAGCTGGAACTCAAATTGGCTCTCCTCTATGGGATGCAGGAGCATCCAGCAGCAGCTCAACCCATTGTGCCACAACAGTGGCCTTGTAAGAAAAGATTTTGATGAGCAGCAACAGTGTATCATATGGTGCAGAAATACACTAATTATTGAAAGCGCATTTCTGGGGCTGGCGCTGTGGCATAGTAGGTTAAGCCTCTGACTACAGTGCAGGCATCCCATATAAGCACTGGTTCATGTCCCTGATGCCCCTCTTCTGATCCAGCTCTTTGCTATAGCCTGGGAAAGCAGAAGAAGATGGCCTAAGTGTTTGGGCCCATGCATCTGTGTGGGAGATCCAGAGGAAGCTCCTGGCTTTGGATTGGCCCAGCTCTGGCTGTTATGTTCATTTGGGGAGTGAACCAGTTGATGGAGGACCTTGCTCTCTGTCTCTCCCTCTCTCTGTAACTCTACCTCTCAAATAAATAAATAAAATCTTCCAAAAATGCATTTCTAGATTAAGAAATTAATTTTAATGCATTTCTAGATTAAGAAATTAATTTTTCTTGGGGTTAGAGCCCTTGTGTTTCTAAACATAGGGGCCAGCCTGCTGTAATGCATTAGGATAAGACACTAATTCCAACTGTGAAGTCATTTGTTGAGATCACTGTCAGAAGTGTTGTACCTACCCAGTCTCCTTTTCTGGTTCATGTATTTCATAAGATTATCAATAGGAGAACATTAGTGTGGATAGAGTAGGAATAAGGGCTGATTTGAGAGAGGAAATGCATATCACTTTATTTTTTTTAGAAAAAGATTTAGTTTTTTTTATTTATTTGAAAGACAGAGTTAGAGAGAGAGGTAGAGACAGAGAGAGAGGTCTTCCATCTGCTGGTTCACTCCCCAGATGGCTGCAATGGCTGGAGCTATGTGATCCAAAGCCAGGAGCCAGGAGCTTCCTCCGGATCTCCCATGTGGCCATCTTCACCTGCTTTCCCAGGCCATAACAGAGAGCTGGACTGGAAGAGGAGCTGCCTGGACTAGAACCAGCATCCGTATGGGATGCCGGTGCTTCAGGCCAGGACATTAACCCACTGAGCTACTGCACCACAGCGCCAGCCCCTTAAACTTTTATTTAATAAATATAAATTTTGAAAGTACAACTTTTGGATTATAGTGGTTTTTCCCCCCACAACTACTCGCCCACAAACTATCCCATCTCCTACTCCCTCTCCCATCCCATTCTTCATTAAGATTCATTTTTAATTAATTTTATATACAGAAGATCAACTAAGAATATACTAAGTAAAGATTTCAACAGATTGCACCCACACAGACATACAAAGTATAAAGTACTGTTTGAAGACTAGTTTTACTGTTAATTCGCATAGTACAACACATTAAGGACAGAGATCCTACATGGGGAGTAAGTGCAAAGTGACTCCCATTGTTGATTTAACAATTAACTCTCTTATTTATAAAGTCAGTAATCACCTGAGGCTCTTGTCATGAGCTGCCAAGGCTATGGAAGCCTCTTGATTTCACAAACTCTGATCTTATTTAGACAAGGCCATAGTCAAAGTGAAAATTCCTCCCTTCAGAGAAAGGTACCTCCTTCTTTGCTGGCCTGTTCTTTCCACCGGGATCTCACTCACAGAGATCTTTAATTTAGTTCATTTTTGTTGCCACAGCGTCTTGGCTTTCCACGCCTGAAGAACTCTCATGGGCTTTTTAGCCAGATCTGAATGCATTAAGGTCTGATTCTGAGGCCAGAGTGCTGTTTAGGGCATCTGCCATTCTATGAGTCTGCTGTGTATCCACTTCCCATGTTAGTTTCTCTCTCCTTTGCTATGTGTTAGCCAGGGCAGCCTGTGTTGGAGGATCCACATGTCTGCACAGAGCTGGCAGTAGCCTGCATGATGATCAACATGATGATTATTCAGCAAAAAGCAACCCTATTTCACAGATGAGAGTGCATTTAATTGCCTCTCTTTCTTACTCAAATGTCTTTTCTTATTTGTAGACAGGTATCATCTTCATTAATTCTGTTTAGATGCCAGGAGCAACTGACCTTTTTAACAGCTAAGTTGATTGTGAGAAAATATTTTCAATTTCTAAAATAGGTCTTGCCTTTCAATTTTGGTATGCAATTGAGGAATGTTGTTATTTTCAATATGACTATTTTTCTAATACATATGTGAAACCATCGGAACTGTACCAGTGCCCTGGAGTGCTTCCATGCACTTGATGCTGTGCTATATCTATTTTTAGAAACTGGAATTATCCCTTTAAAGATAAAAAAAAGGTTCCAGGGTGAAGCAAGTAAATTAACAGCCATTCAGGGGCCATAAGAGCACTGGAGAGGTAGATGCATGGGTTGGAAGAGTGTTTTCTGGACAGTTTTGATTAACCCGTCACTGAGAAGTCCACAAATTGGAAGTCCTATGGAGATTAAAAACATGTCTGACATACTATTACAATTAATTTGTTTATACTAAGGAAATAAAGAATGATTATAGACAGAGCTAGCAGGAACAGCCATTATCAGTTTAATTAAATGTTTCTTATGACATTTTGCAAATTATGTGTCAGTTGGCACAGTCCCAGATGGAAGTGGCAGGTGAGCTCAGCTGACCATTTCGTCCTTGTTGCTGCTGTGGCACTTGTCTTGTCCCAGAGAAGACTTGTATTGCCCCAGGAAGAAGAGCAGGCACTCTTTCCATGGCTAACTCCTCTCTTTCCCCCTGATCGTAGACATTGTATTGCTGCTTACATTCTGCCGTGCTTGGGCAATGCACTTCAGGGTAGCAGACTGTTTACTCGCTGCTTCATCGTTTCAACAGCGAATATATTGAGTGGATGAGACTGCTTCAGGTTAAATGATCAGAAATGCTTCAACTGAGTCAGTATGGTGAGCCCTCTGAATCTCTGGCTTCCACATGTATAGACTGAGCCAACCAAAAATACCCAGAGAAAAAATTATGTCTGTGCAAGTCAAGTACATTTCTTCTTATTATTCCCTAAACAATGTAGCATAGCAACTATTCACACAGCATTTACATTATGTTATCTATTATGAGGAATCTGGAGATGATTTAAAGCATATGGGAAGACTGTTAGGGTTGTATGCAAATAGTACATTTAATGTAAGAGACTTGGGCATCTGCAGATTTTGGTTTTTACCAGAGGTCTTGCCATCAGTCACCTGCAGATACCTAGAAATGTTCGTTCTTTCCTTCATGTCCCCTGATTTAGTCATGGCTTCTATTATTCGAAGCTCTGTAACCTGCTACCCACTGGATGGCATAAGGGATGGCATAAGGGATGCTATTGAGCTACCTAGACACTTCTGACAATAGTGGGAAAATCTGTCATGACAAGTTACTTCAGCTCTTCTAGCTCCAAAGAAGTTGGTTGCATGTAAGAGTGGAATAGATTTCTGTTCTACTTTGTTGAGGCAATCAAGACCTTTTATTTATGTTTTTTAAAGTGAGCAAACTTCACGTATTTCACATATACAGATTTAGGATTATAGTGATACTTCCCACCCTACCCCCCCTCCTGCCCATGCTCCCACCCTCCCTCCTCTTTCTTATTCTTTCTTTTAATTTTTACACTGATATGCTTTCAGTCTATATTCATAAAATTAACCCTATAGTAAGTGAAGACTTCACCAAACAGTAAGCAAAAAATTACACTGTTTGTCAACAATAGAGGCGAGGGCTATAAACAATCATTGAGTGTCAAAGGGTCAATTTTGCTTGTATACATTCTATGTGTTTTTACTCTTGTCAGTTACTACAGATACAGGGAAAAGACCTTTCAAAGAGCTTTGAAAATGATGGACTCCCTAATATTCAGAGATGTAAAATCCTTCATCATGAGCAATATCTTTTACAATTGCTGCCATGTTTCAGATCCTAAATTGAGTGCATTACACATCTTGAAATATAATGTACCCATA
Source organism: Oryctolagus cuniculus (assembly GCF_051225735.1). Classification (NCBI taxonomy): domain Eukaryota; kingdom Metazoa; phylum Chordata; class Mammalia; order Lagomorpha; family Leporidae; genus Oryctolagus; species Oryctolagus cuniculus. Next base: position 83,862,780 of record NC_142880.1, read on the forward strand.
ACGAAATATTATAAACAGGGAAACATAGCTCAGGGAGGCTAAATACTATGTGTAGGGGCATGATATCAATAGGTGGTAGAAACAGGACTTGGACTACATTCTAGGTGATTGCCATCCTAATATCCTTGCCCACTACACTGTACTGCATCTGAGTTCGTGAGGAAGACTAAGAGGAATTGGTTATGCTTTTATTACCAATTTGCCAAATATATTACTCAAAGTCTTTTAATATGTACATTTTCTTATATGGAAGAGTTGGTTGCAGTGAAATATTGTGGTTGGGGTTGTTAATCTTTCAGATAAAGTTCTATGATGCATAGATCAATTAGTTTCTCATTTCAAAGGCAAAATTACAGATAATGCTATTCCCACTGAAATCCTCCTGTTTTCACTGGCTTATTATGCTTCTCTCATGAGTGGTCACTTCTGTTTATCTCTTGTCTCCCAGTCTGGGCCTTGAAGCGTGTCAGGTTGTCAGCTTCTGGTGCTGATGGTGAGTGACTGGGAACCAGCAGCAGGTGCTCAGTTGCACAGTACAGATTGGCACAGAAGGAGTTTTCCTTGTATGCATGTTCCTGAATAGGAATGGTAAAACAAGATGATACATTTATGAGAAATAAATTAAATCATTAAGTCTTGATTCATTCAACCAGTATTGATGAATGTGTGCCATGTATTAGTTGCTGGAGGCATAGTTAATGCACTAAGATGTGATCTGTAGCTTTCATGTGAAATCTTATAGGATTTTGTTGCAAAAAATTCTGTCTGGCTTACTCTTTATTTTTGCAAATGTTCTCAACACATGGAGTTAGTGACTCATAAATTGAAAATTCCACAACATACATACTAGGGGTGACTTGCATCTCTCCCCACTAGCCAACAGAAAAGGAAAAAAAAAAAAAAAAAACAGAGCATTAAGTGTGCTGATGTGAAAAACAAGAGAATTTGTACTAAATGAAGAGCTATGTGGCATAGTAGATACTAAATTGCATATGTTTGCATTTTGGGGACTATAGATCATTTACATTAATTGGCATGTTTTTTATCCTAATTATCTATGTCTCTGGTTTCGGAGAGTTAGTCTTTTCTTAAAGGGAGGTAAGTAGGCCGGTGCCGCAGCTCAATAGACTAATCTGCCGCCTGTGGCACCGGCACACCGGGTTCTAGTCCTGGTCGGGGCGCTGGATTCCGTCCTGGTTGCCCCTCTACCAGGCCAGCTCTCTGCTGTGGCCAGGGAGTGCAGTGGAGGATGGCCTTGGGCCCTGCACCCCATGGGAGACCAGGAGAAGCACCTGGCTCCTGGCTTCAGATCAGCGCGGTGCGCCAGCCGCAGCACGCTGGCCGCAGCGGCCATTGGAGGGTGAACCAACGGCAAAGGAAGACCTTTCTCTCTGTCTCTCTCTCTCTCACTGTCCACCCTGCCTGTCAAAAACAAACAAACAAACAAAAAAAAGTGGCAGGTAAGTAAAGCCTAGGGAACTAGAGAAGAAATTTACCCAAGCATTACATGGCCTTAGACTACCATAAGAATGAACATGGCTTAACTTTGAAATATTGCTGCCTTGCTACTTAACACAAGAGCAATTTTTTAAAAATGCCCAGGGAAACATCTTTTAAAGCAATTCTGCTGCTTATCTATAAAAATAAGCATTTTGATATTCAATCTGAGGTAGTTGTTTCTACTTATCAAAATGGAAAACCAAATCAAATCTTGGATTGCATCTAATAATCCAATGTTTCATTTGACTAGAACTGAGATTTACATCTGTGAGAACACTGCTTGAAAAGAGTGATTTTGATTAAGTCCCCAGAGAAAAACCACTTCAAAATCTTTGTGTTTATACTTATATTTACATTTGTATTTATATTAAAATTCACAGGCTCTCATGTTCTTCGTCCTGAAAGTGCGTAACTGTAGGAACTCTCTTTTTATATAAGAGTTAGAAATGAATAATATAGACATAGCGATATGTTAAATTACTGAAGCCGCCTTGGAAATCCCACACGTGGTAAATGTATCACAAGGAGAAATAAAGCATTGAAATCCCTAGCCACACACAATGCCTGTGTTCCTGGGCTCCAAGGAAGACAGCTAAAATGGTGAGAGGAATTACCCAAATAATGAAGGTCATTTCTCTCGTCTACATCATTTGGAAAACCTTAGTGTGTTTCTCATTAAGAAATAGTTTTTGCCTAAAGCAATCCATCGGATACGACATGTTAATGACATTTTTACATAGGAGATACTGCATTGTGAGAGGGAGAGCAGGGTGGGCAGAATCACCATGTTCCTCAATCTGTACACATGAAATGCATGACGTTTGTGTGCCTTAAATAAAATAAGATGCTGTACTGAAAAGTGGGCTCTGGACTCACGGAACCCATAATTTAGCTGAAAAGGTATGATGTGTAAGGTTGATATTAATTATGAGTAGTAAGTATATGCCAGGCAGTCTAAATCTGAACAGGTGACTTTGACCACTGAATCTTAAAAGTAAATGTCATCAGAGGCAATAGGAAAGGTTGTCTCTATGTCTGTGTCTCTCTTGTGATATGGATTTCATCAAGATGGTGATTGGCCTAGTAGTCTGTGATGATCAGTCAAGTTTAAGAAACATTGGTTGGGCCCGGCACCATGGCTCACATGGCTAATCCTCTGCCTGCGGCTCCGGCATCCCATGTGGGTGCCGGGTTCTGGTCCCAGTTGCTCTTCTTCCAGTCCAGCTCTCTGCTGTGGCCTGGGAGGGCAGTGGAGGATGGCCCAAGTGCTTGGGCCCCTGCACCCGCGTGGGAGACCAGAAGGAAGCACCTGGCTCCTGGCTTCGGATCGGTGTGGCACAGGCCATAGCAGCCATTTGGGGGGTGAACCAATAGAAAGAAGACCTTTCTCTCTCTCTCTCTCTCTCTCTCTCTCTCTCTCTCTAACTCTACCTGTCAAATAAATAAATAAAAAAATCTCTAAAAAAAAAAAGAGAGACATTGGTTTACAACAACAAATGGTAGAATTCACTGCAGTTATAATAGTTATAAAAGTCATCATTTGGAAAATGATATTTTAATTTTCCATGAAGCATAAATTGATTTGTTTAGATAGGCAGCAAGAAATGGAAAGAGCATTTTAGGACAAGGACAAAGGAGAAGGGAAGGACAAATAACTGAATTTTGGGAGGTGCACTTGGAGTGATTGGAACAGAGAAGTACAGTAGGTAACAGATTATAAATAAAGAGTAGTTAGGGCAAAGTCTTAGACAGCATTGGATAACAACTTAAGAAGTTTGTAACCACATTTTTAAAAGATAGTTCATCCATTTCTACCTCTTGTGCTATATTGGCAACTCACAAAATATTGTCATTCCTGCCTCCTCTGCATTATTAAACACTAGACCTTATGGAATTTATAATTTACTAAAATGTAAAATGCTGTGATTAAAGAACAAAAAGCATCCACTATTTCTGTTGAGATTATAGCTTATTTAAAGCAAGCGGTGGCTGAAATAATTTGTAACTTAAAAGCAAGCATTTATTGCGTTGCTTGCATGTTTTTAATTTTAAAGTAATTTTTATACCTTAATAAAGGTTACAGTTATATGTAAGTTAAAAATCCAGTAGAAATTGGAATAATAATAAAGAGCTCACTTACTTGCCAAAAATGGGTAAAACTTTCAGTATAATTCAGTCCTTCAATTTGTAGAACATTTCTTTAAAAGTTCTTTGCCTTCATAGTTTTCTGTCATCTCCTTTCATAACTCCTTTGTGACATCTTTGAATTCTGCATGCTTGTAATTCTGATTTTTGAGCTTTTTCTGGCTTCTATGGGGTGAATCAGCTGATCTCACTTTATGCACCATAGCAAACAGTACAACCAGGGTTCTGTCCATTTTCCATCTTGCAAAATGTTTGTGACCTTTCTTTTTGTTATTTACTCTCTACTGCCTCCTTTCCTTTTGGATTTATCCTTTTACTTTCTTTATTCTAATTTTAGTGACATTTCTGCAGGAAGCAGAGATAACTTTTCAGTCTTCCATATTTAACAGCATGTCTCTGACAATTTTGACAAGACTTTTTAGAAGTGTCTACATGGCTTCCAGAGAGTCTGGGTTATGATATCAAACTCCACAGCTGTACTTTTGTTTCATACGTAATATTTCCTTTTGTCTTCTTGAGTGGTTTTTTTGAGGTTGGTTTCCTCAAAGTCTACAAATGAATTTCAAGTAAGGAAGCTTTGTATGTTACACACCTTGTTCAAATAAAGTTGTAAAACAGCACAGAAATTCATTCCCTAGCCATTTAGAATCAGTGATTGTTTCAATTTTGCCAGGTATTGATGAACCTGGGAAAGAGGAAAATAATTCATGTGGTATGCAACTGCTTTGTGAAGATGTAGATAGTAGAAATAGAGAGTAATGAAAAGAAGCAAAATTAGATTTATTCAGTTGATGGAGTATTAACCCATAATCTTCACATTTTTCTCTATTTCTAAACAGGTATTCTCTAAAATCACTGGGTTATGTTTGTTGAAAATAGTTTTTACTTGAGACAGATGAGACTAGGGAAAGGAAGAGGGATCCTTCATCTGTTGGTTCACTCCCCAAATGGCTGCAATAGCCAGCTCTGGGCTATGCTTAAGCCAGGGGTAAGGACTTGCACATGGTGGTAGGGACCCAAGCACTTGGGCCATTGTCTGCTGCCTTCTTGGGTGCATTAGCAGGAAGCTGGATCTGAAGGGGAGCAAACAGGACCTGAACTGGCATTTGAATGTAGGATAACAGTGTCCCAGGCAGCAGCTTAACATGCTGAGCCATTGCTGTGAACTGATAATGGCAAGACAGGATGTGGGAGTGTTTCACAGAAGAGCACCATTGGCTGGCCCCCTGGCTAGCACTCCTTATTTTAGAGTCCAAACAACTATACATGCAAATAAGCACGTAGGCAAGGTAATACATCAACTTTATGGTGGGAATGGAACAAAAGAATCCAGTCTGGTAATCCATGAAAGAAAACAGGACGATGATGTATATCTTCACAGAAAGGTCCCATTAGATGCTATCGCAAGTTCACAAGTTCCTGAAAACACCAGGTACCAATTAAAGCCCATTAATCTCCCTGCTGCCTCTGCAGCCACTTTCATTTGAGGTGGGTGTGCCTGCCCCTGGCCTGCTTGTGCGGAGACAGGACTTCCACCATGCCTCTAAATTTCAGGGGGGTGGGCCCCCCTGAGTTGCACTTAGGCAGTGTCCTCTACAAGTCACAACATCAGCCCCAACTAGAGTCTGTGTTAATGCTCTATTACTATTAAAGAAAAATGTTTATGTTGGCAGTAGAGGAAACCTACATTGGCATGCACTCAGGCCCAAACTTCATGTGAAGTTATTTTACATGATATTTTCTGTTTCTCTATTGGTATCACAGTCTTTGGTATAAGGAGTTCAGCCTGTACTTTACATGTCTTTCCTTTCTTCTGAAAGCAGAAGTATATATAATCTATATACAGTGTATATTGAGCTGACATGGAAGGTCACAATTCAAAGTAATTATTGGGGAGGTAAGAGTGGGGACAATAGTTTTATGGTTAATGTCATAAACAAATTCCAATTAAAGTGAAAACTATCCTGGGAGCCTATTTTGGGGGACTAGGAGTACATAAGACCAGAAAGAGGCATATCCCAGGCCATCCTTGAATACAGAAACCAGATCCAATTTTTCTTCATCCCTCAAACATTGTGGACATAATCAATATCCAGTAAATAGTTACCAAATAAATGACAGATTGAAAATCTAAATCATGTGGATCCTGTCTGTCTGACTCACTTCTTGCACCCAGCCTTACAGGAATTCAGACAAGGCACAGCCAACAAAGACACTCTGGGTTCTGTCCTAGCATAGGGCACATGATTATGACTCAGAACACTCCAGTGGGTATCCCCCAGTGACTGCTAGTCCCTCCATGGTGAGTCATTGAGGACGGTTTGGCTGGGCTGTCAGTCATCTTTCTGCCTGTCATATTTAGCCCTGTACCCATAAGTTCTCCCAATAAGACACTTTTCCATTGTCTATATTAAATGTTGTTGGCCAACATCTATCTAAACTTCACTGCTCATCACTGTAAATAGTAGATGAATTAAGATATATAATATGCTTTAGAAAATTTGCACATTTTACTCATTTCAGCTTTCTGTTTTTGTTGCATTTTACTAATGTGGTTTGAAGATTCTTGTACCCTGAGGATGTTTTAATGAAGGACATGGTTTTAGAAACTCAAGAAAAATAAACAGATACATTTCTTTGCATAGCTGTGCATTTGATTAAATGTTGTCACTGGAAGCTCTGTTCCAGCAGGAAGTAGATGAAGTATTTTCATCTCTTCTCATAAACATTAAGGATGGAGTTTGTCCAGTCATTAGCGTCGCTTGACTTTGTGGGAGGTGAGGATACAGGGAGCAGCAGCCCCTCTCCTGCTGGGATCGTCCCCATTGCCTACCTCATGCCTGTGACCGTGTTACCTGCTCAGTGCATGTTCTCCATATGTGTGTAAGGCCCAACTTTAGTCCATGTGAGCGCTGAGTGGAGCTGAGAAAAAGAAAATGTTGAGTCCCTTGTTGAAGAAGAGCAAGTCAGACTTAACTGAAGACCATCCCAGTAGGTGTTGGGACTGCTATGGCGGTGGTGTTCTGGAGTGGGGAGAGAGATTGGGCTCAACTCCAAATACCGTGATGATAGATGGGAATTCGCAGTGGAGGAGTAGGATGGACAGAGTTGGTCCATGGAAAATTGCTAAGAAACATCTTGGGTAAGATAGCAGCATTGCTCAGGTATTAAGTCTAGGGGATTCTGGGATTTAGCAGGGCTCTTGCTAAATTTCGTTGATTCAAACTATGAGAAAGTGCAAAAGTAGGTACCTGGTTGAGAAGATGGCTTGGAAGAGGCTGATCAGGGAGAGAATTATTTCGGTGTTTATGTTTGGACTGAGAAAGCATAAAACTTTGTTTTCAGTCTAGATTTTCTAGTTTTGTAATAAACTATGATTGTTGCTACTATTTTACTATTTAAAAGAATATGTAAAAAAATGTAATTTTTATACTAATAAAATTATAATTCTATGTTGTGCATTATTCAGAATCACTATACCACATCTCCCCCTCTTTCCTCTCACATATAAAATAAAGGTGTTTGCATTGTTCATTGAAGGCCAAAGTGGAATGTCAGTAATGGTAGCAGTTATTCATCTCCGGTTGCTTTTCTGTGCTTTCCTGCCTATTTAAGGATGTGCCTCCTCACAACTGCTTCTGTAAATTTTAGTTTACAGAGCTAAATTAGATGAGTGAAGATGAACTGGAGCGAAAAGGCTACCTGGGAAAATTCAGTAAGAAACCAAAACTTGATGCTTCCCATGCTAGCAGTTTGTGATCCTCTCTGGCACCATCGTTGCTTGAGATTGTCACTCCCCATGTGCTCTTCAAGTTTAATGTCACCTCCACAGGCTTTCACATGATCCACTATTTTAGGTTAGAGTTAGTCATTCGGTGACATTCTACCATAGCAGAACAAAACGTTCTAATGTATCCATAGTGGTGAACCGAGGAATAAAATGAAGGTTTAACCAAAGCATAGAACAATATGTATTCCTGTAGACAGATGGGCCATGCATTTATTTGTGTGGAAACCAATGAGGGTGAACATTTCTCAGCCTGTTCCAACACCTTGAAAGTTCTTCTTAGAGCCGTAATTACTTTCCTTGTGCCTCTTGTTGGCCCCTGTTCATTTTGAACTATGCATTTCAGGCAGTTGTAATTCCTATTTATATCTCTGTAGCTCTGTTTACAAGTCACAGGGGTAGCTTTCCTTATAGATTGGTGGCTTCTATCTTGTTTGAGATAGCTTAACTTCCCAAATAGAGATGAATTTCTGCAATAACTTACGGATTTATACAAGCACGTGTCTGTGTTTAAGCTGCTAATGGAAAGTACTGGAATACTGATCAGAGCTAAATCCACGCCCTGATTTCAGTGACATTAGGATTTAAGGAAGGCAAGCGGTATTGTAGCACAGTCTTTATGACAGCAATTTGATTGTGGCTCCAAGAAAATGTGCTCATTATCTCTGTGTCTTCCATGAAGAGTCAAAAAGCAAGAGCACAGCAAGACTTTGTTTTTAATGTTGAATAAAAACCACCAGTGTTTTGCCTGTGTTTTTGAAAAGTCTGGTTTTTGTCTGTAAGGCATGGAATGCCCTCTGTAAAGCTTTCTTATGAGTGAAAATACATATTTAGCCAGACATTCGCAGTGCTTCTGAGAAAGCTCTTTAGAAATACAGGTTGGCAAAGTTAGTAATTAGAACTGGAGTCTCTGACCTTACAGTATGCGTCTACCTCTATTTAGGTTTGAGGAAAAAGGAGGTGTTAGCTCTCTCTCTGCTCCTCTGCTTTCTGGGATACAGGGCTTTGTGGAGCAGAGAAAGGATAGCATTAATATATGTTATCATTTTGTTTATGTGAAGAGAAGAAAAAAATGAAATGGGATATTTTATGAAAGAATCCTTCCTCTGACTAATTTTGCCATTTTTATATGTTTATGCAAGGTCTAGAGAACATATCTGCTGCATATTTTTCTCTTGTAATTTCACACGCATTCTCAGGGAATATGTTGAATGAAATAATGGACCACGGAGATTCAACCTGTAAAGACAAGTCTGTGTTAAGACTCTTACTGTTCACCTTCAGACGTTCTACCTTGCACCACACTGCAGCTTACATAAACCTCCTGGCCTTCTTCAATAATATCTTGCTTTTTCCTGGGTCTGCTTGTTCTTGTTTGACTTGTAATGCTCTTCTTTCTGGCCTCTGTGGATCCTACCTTTCCTTCAAGACTCGGCTTGTAAACTCCCTCTTCCATCAACAGGCACGAGCAGACCACCAGGATGTGGTCTCTCTTAGCTACTTAGAGAAGCCCAAGTCTGAGAAAAATGAAAAATGGGGAAATTCTTGATAGTGTGATGAAAATTCTCTCTCTACTCCATTTGGAGCTACTTTGCAGGGCCATAATGATTAGGTAGTAATCTTCCTAGATAGGATATCTATCAGAATTAAAAAAAAATATAACTTTATTGGAGTGTCATTCACATGTTAGGAGTTTCATCCACTCTAAGTGTAAAATCTAGTGATTGCTATTAATATATACAGCTGAATAATCATCACTGCAATCCATGTTTAGAACATTTCCATCATTTCAAAAGTATTTCGTTCATTTACAAATAAGCTTCACTCCCTGCCCAGCTCTAGATAACCACTTATTTTCTGTTTCTAAAAATTTGCCTTTTTTTCTATTTTACATAAAGGGTTATCATACACTACATAGTTTATACATGACTACTCTCATTGTGCATAATGCTTTTGAGCTTCATTCATGTTGCAATAGAATTAATTTTAATTCCTGAATAATATTCTATTAGAATTGATATGTCGCATTTTGTTCATCTGTTTACCAGTTGATGAGTGGTTGGATTATTCCCAGATTAGGGTTATTGAAAATAATGCTCCTATGTCCATCTGTGTGTAAATTCTCATATTTATGTGGGTATATGTTTTCATTTATCTAGGATGTACACCCATGGTTAGAGCTGCTAGTTTAAATTTTGACTTTATGGGGCCGGTGCCGTGGCTCAATAGGCTAATCCTCCACCTTGCGGCGCCGGCACACCGGGTTCTAGTCCCGGTCGGGGCGCCGGATTCTGTCCCAGTTGCCCCTCTTCCAGGCCAGCTCTCTGCTATGGCCAGGGAGTGCAGTGGAGGATGGCCCAGGTGCTTGGGCCCTGCACCCCATGGGAGACCAGGAAAAGCACCTGGCTCCTGGCTCCTGCCATCGGATCAGCGCGGTGCGCCGGCTGCAGCGGTGGCCATTGGAGGGTGAACCAACGGCAAAGGAAGACCTTTCTCTCTCTGTCTCTCTCTCTCACTGTCCACTCTGCCTGTCAAAAATAAAAAATAAAAAAAATAAATAAAAATAAATTTTGACTTTATGGATAGGTTTCCAAAAAACTGCCTATGTTCAAAGAATCTGAATAGATAGTTCTCCAAAAAAGAAACACAAATAGCCAATAAATATATGACAAAATGCACAATATCACTAACCCTTGGGGAAATGTAAATTAAAACCACAGTAGGCCGTCACCTCACCCCTGTCAAAATGGCTATTATCAAAAAGACAGAAAGCAACCAATGCTGGCAAAGATGCTGAGAGAGGGGAATTCTTTTTATTTATTTATTTATTTATTTGAAAGGCAGAGTTATAGAGAGGCAGAGGCAGAGAGAGAGATTGGTCTTCCCTCCACTGGTTCACTCCCAAAATGGCCACAATAGTAGGCTGAGGCCAATCTGAAGCCAGGAGCCTGGAGCTTCTTCCGGGTCTCCCGAGTAGGTGCAGGGGCTCAATAACTTGGCCCATCTCCTGCTATTTTCCCAGGCACATTAGCAGTAATCTGGATCAGAAGTGGAGCAGCCAGGATCTCAGTTGGTACCCATATGGGATGCCGCACTGCAGGCAACAGCTTTACCCTCTACACCACGGCTCGGGCACCAAGGGGATCTCTTACACACTATGGTGGTGGGAATGTAAGTTAATACAGTCACCATGGAAGAAAATATGGAGCTTTCTTTAAAAACAAACAAATAAACAACAACAACAACAACAAAAAACACAGAAAACAGGGGCTGGTGCTGTGGCACAGCAGGCTAAAGCCCTGGCCTGAAGCAGCGGCATCCCATCTAGGCGCTGGTTCTACTCCCAGCTGCTCCTCTTCCCATCCAGCTCTCTGCTGTGGCTTGGGAAAATAGTAGAAGGTGGTCCAAGTCCTTGGGCACCTGCACTCATGTGGGAAACCCGGAAGAAGCTCCTGGCTTCTAATCAGGTCAGCTCTGGCGGTTGTGGCCATCTGGGGAGTGAACCAGCAGATGGAAGACTCTCTCTCCCTCTCTCTCTCTCTGCCTCTCCTTTCTCTGTAACTCTGTCTTTCAAATAAATAAAATACATCTTTAAAAAAAAAACTAGAAATAGAACATTCATAGGCTGGCGCCGCGGCTCAATAGGCTAATCCTCCACCTAGCAGTGCCGGCACACCAGGTTCTAGTCCCAGTCGGGGTGCCGGATTCTGTCCTGGTTGCCCCTCTTCCAGGCCAGCACCCCATGGGAGACCAGGAGAAGCACCTGGCTCCTGCCTTCGGATCAGTGTGGTGCGGAACAATCCCACTACTGGGGATATATTCTAAAGACGTAAAATCATCGCATCAAAGAGATACCTGCTCTATCATGTATATCGCAGCACGATTCACAATAGCAAAGATGTGGAACGAAGGAAAAATGTCCATCATGAGATGAATGGGTAAAGGATATGTGGGATACATACATAGTGGAGTACTGGTCAGCCAGAAAACTGAATAAAATCTTGTCATTAGCAGCAAAAAGGTAAGGAAAAACATGTTATGTGAAAGAAGGCACAGACAGATAAATATTAAATGCTCTCCCTTATGTGTGGGAACTGAAACAAAAGTCCCTCAATATGAACACAGAAAGTTTAATACTAAGGGCTGGGAGGCATGGAAGAGATAGACTTTGGATTGAAAAACAGGAAGTAGGGTGTGATTTGTAGGGTGTGACAATTACAGAATGTAGGTGGGTGTGGGGTATATAGGAGCTCTTTGTGTAATTCCACAATTAAGTTTTATAAATTTAAAACTAATCTGAAAATGTCAAAAAAAGAAACTGCCTACACTAGTTATCTTTTGCTGTACAACAAATAAGAATTCAACAGTTTGAAACAGTATGTATTTGTTTTCTTATAGCTTTTGTGGGTCAGGGGACTGAGCAGGATTTTTCAGGATCACCTGGTTCAGGCCCACAAGGCTGCAGTCAAGGTGACGGTTGGGGCTGTGGTCTCTTTCAGTTCCATTAGGTGAGAACCTGCATCCAAGTTCATGTGTGTGTTGGCAGAATGTAGATCCTTGTCACTTGTTGGCATATGAGCCTCTCTGTAGATCGGTTCAGAAGGCAGAAGCCTTTTTAATCAAAGGAAGGAAATCTTTGGTAAATTATCTGTTTGACTTTTTTTCCTTTTTTTTTTTTTGGATAAGATTTATTTTATTTGAAAGGCAGAGTTAGAGAGAGAGACAGGGAGGTGGTGGTGGTGTTGGGGGAGGGGGCAGAGAGAGAGGTGTTCCGGGTGCTCACTTCCCAGATGGTTGCCACAGGGCTAAGCCAGGATGAAACCAGAAGCTTCTTCCAGATCTCCCACATGGGTGCACAGGCCCAGGCACTTGGGCCATATTCCACCCCCATCCCAGGCACATTAGCAGGGAGCTAGATCAGAAGTGGAACAGCCTTATGGGATGTCAGCACTGCAGGCAGCGGCTTAACCCACTACACCATAGCTCTGGCCCCGCATAATTTCCTGTTTTTAATCAGGTTGTCTGGCTTGCAATTAGTTATGTGTTCTTTATGTATTCCAGATACAAATTCTTCATTAGATATGTAGTTGACAAATATTTTTCCCAGTTTTTATTTTGATGAATTTTAATTATGAATATTTTTTGCACTTCAGTGTTCTATCTATGAACTCTGATTAATAATACAAGTTCTCAGATACAAAATCTCAAAGATTTCTGGTGATGTTTCTCTTGGTGTTTTATAGTTTTAGCTCTTTACATTTAGTCGTTGTGAGTTATGCTTTTGATGCTGAATTGTAGTGGTCTGAATTCATTCCTGGTTTTAGTATTACTTTGTGTGTCTTTCCTCCTCTGCTCTGTTTCAGTCAAAGATTGGTTAATTTTGTTTATTTTTTTTCAAGAAAATTGGTTTCATTATTTTTTCTCTATTTTTTTCCTCTGTAACCTCCTTGGTCTGTAATCTCTATTGCTTCCTTTCTCTGTTTACAGATTTGCGTTTGTAGTTCCTTAAGGTATACTCTCAGGTGAATCTTGTTGTTTTCCAATACAGGAATTTAAAGCTACAGATTCCTCACTAAGGGCTGCTTTGTTTGATTGCTGTTCATTTTCATTTCTTGCATTTTTATTTTTGTGTAATTTAAAAATATTTTCTAAGTGTCCTTGTGCTTTCTTCTTTGACTTACATATTACTTATAATTATATTGTTTTCCAAGTATTTGGATATTTCTCAAATGTCTTTTGTTTATTTTTATTCAATTCTGTTGTGTTGAAGACACACTTTGTGATATGTGATATTTCAATCAGTTTAAATGTATTGAGACTCATTTTATGAACTAATATTTGCTAATTTTCATGTTCATTAAAGAATGTGCATGATCTATAGATTTGTTGGGCAAAGTTGGCTGATCATGTCCTTCAAGTCTCTTTACTTCTCATTGATTTTTTCTTATTCTGTTGATTATTGGAACACAGGCATTACAGTTTCCAGCTATTACTGTAGTATTTTCTATTTTCCTTTTAACTTTGTCAGTTTTTATATCATATATTTTGGGGTTCTGTTGTTTTGTGCATGTGTGGTAATTGGGTTTTATTTCCATTATGAAATACCACCTTTCACTATGAAATGCCGTTACTTGTTCCAGTAATATTTTTATGTATTAAAGACTATTTTATATGCTACTAATATATCCACCCACATTTTTTTATGGTTACCATGTGTGTGGTATAGCTTTCCCAATGTTTTTACTTTCAACGTATTTTGACAAAATCCAACATTTTTTCATAATAAAATAGACAAAAACAAAAACAAAGGAAAGAAATAACTTGTGTGTGTCAATATTGCCGCAAATACTGTTTTGTAAAATCTTGTTTTAGACCTTTGTCAAACCAATGATTAAGAATGTTATATGACTATAATTTTAGTGATCTGTGACTTTAAAATTACTGTATGTGGGTGGAATGGTCATCTTTCCATTTGATTATTGTTTATAGTCCTTGCCTATATTACTGAAGGGTCTTTTTACTTGTTGATCTCTTCAGTGTAGCATTAAGCATGTGACTATAATATTAATGAAAATTATGTTATCTCAAAAACTAACAAACAAGGAAGGGAAGGAGGGATGGAAAAATGGAAGGAAGGAAGGGAATGTCATTATATGCTTAGAGTTGTATCTATGAACTACATTGAATCTATTCTCCTGTGTTAATATTACATTAGCATGAAAAAAAAGGTAACATTGGAAAAAAAAAAAAGGGGTAATCCCAGGATGCCTTCTCTTACCACTTCTATTTAACATTCCAGTGGAGGATCTTTCCAGAGCAATTAGGTAAAAACATAAATAAATAATATCCAGATGGAAAAGTAAACTTATATTTAATAATATCACCTTGTATAAAAACCTACAAAAATCCACTAAAACCTATTAGAACTAATAAACAAATTTAGCAAGTTTGTAGACTTTAAGACCAATATAGAAAAATATACAATATTTGTATACCATCTTAAGAATATTCCAAAAATGAAGTGAAAGTGGTAATGTCATCGTCACATAGCAGATCAGCCCCACTTGCAATACTGGCATCTCATATCCAAGCAGTGGTTTTTAGGTCAGCTCTGCTTCCTATCCAGCTCCCTGCTGATCTGCCTCAGAGAACAGTAGTGATGGCCCAAGTCCTTGGCCCTGGCCACCCAAGTGGGAGGCACAGATAGAGTTCGCAGCTCCTTGCTTCAACCTGGTTCAGCCCTGGCCACTGTGGGTATCTGGGGAGTGAACCAACAGACAGAAGATCTCTTTCTTCTTTCCCCAACCATTTCACTCTGCATTTCAAATGTATAAATAAATCTTTTTTAAAAATGAAATTAAGAAAACAATTCAAATTCAATTGATAACATCAAAAGTAATATGTTTAATGAAAGAAAGACAAAACTTGTACTCTTAAGAATATCCCAAGTATGGATCTGAAAAGTCAGTGTTACAGATGGCAGTATTACTCAAACTGAAGTACAGATTCAGTGATCCTGTTAGAATCTCGGATGACTTCTCCATAGACACTGACCAGCTGATTCTAAAAATTAATATGGAATTTCTAGGGCTGAAAAATAACAAAAAACAATTTTGGCAAAAGAAAATATACTTGGAGCCCTCACACTCTCTTATTTCAGCATGTGTATCAAAGCCGCAGTGAGGAAGACATTGTCGCAGCATCGGTATGTAAATCAGTGAAATACAGAGTTCAGAAGTAAACCCACATCTCTATGGAAAACTGGTTTTTGAGATAATTCAATGGAAAATGAATAGTATTTTTATTAAACAGTGCTGGAAAAATTGCACATTTAAAAAAAATGAAGTTGGTCTCCTTTTATATTTATATTTACATATAAATAAAATCTAATCAAAACAAATTTTAAAATGTAATAGTTAAAACTACACAACTCTTAGATGAAAACTTAGGAGTAAACATTCATGACCATGGGTTTGGCGGTGAATTCTTAGAAGTGACACCCAGGCCGGCGCCGCGGCTCACTAGGCTAATCCTCCGCTTGTGGCGCCGGAACACCGGGTTCTAGTCCCATTCGGGGCACCGGATTCTGTCCCGGTTGCCCCTCTTCCAGGCCAGCTCTCTGCTGTGGCCAGGGAGTGCAGTGGAGGATGGCCCGAGTCCTTGGGCCCTGCACCCCATGGGAGACCAGGAGAAGCACCTGGCTCCTGCCATCGGATCAGCGCAGTGACCCAATGGCAAAGGAAGACCTTTCTCTCTGTCTCTCTCTCTCACTGTCCACTCTGCCTGTCAAAAAAAAAATAAAATCACAATTATAATCCTAGATATATACCCAAGATAAATGGTAACATATATACACATCAAAAACTTCCACAGGAATGTGAATAGAAATGTAATTCATAACAGCCGAAAGACAGAACCAACTGAAATACACACCTGATAAATGATTAAATACATTCAATGGAATATCATTTGAGTATAAAAGGATTGGAGACACCCAGTACATTATGTATGCTTTCCCTTAAAAACATGGGTGAACCTTGAACACATTTTATATGAAAAAAGCCAATCACCAAACCCCGATGTTATATGATTCCCTTTATGTGAAATGTCCAAAATGTTTAAATTTAGAGAAATGGAAAGTAGGCTGAATATATATATATGTGAAAATATATTTTTAAAATTTTTATATTTTTAAAATTTTTCCTGAAAATAATGATGAAATAAACCAAGCACAAAAACTTGTAAACAATGATGTCAATCCAATAACCAGGACTCATAGGTACTATTCTCCTTTGTTTCATTTTTACTTCAGGGTGTGAGTAACTTTACAATTTAAGGGATAAGAAATTGATTATTAAAGATAACTAGCATAGTTTAAAATGGATTATGACAGTATGAACTACAGATTTGAGAAATGGTATGATTCATGCAGGTTGAGCCTGCAAATTTGAAAATCATTTTTTGAGAGACTGAATCAGCTTTAGTACAAAATGGTAAAATTTTAATAGCAAATGCTGGTAGCAATGCCTTCTGTTACTCCTCTCTGAAAAACAGATGATGATTGCAGCTTTTTAAAGGATCTGGGTAACTTGTGATATTAAAAATTATTTTCATTTTATTTGAAAAGCAGGGAGAGAGAGAGAGAGAGATCTTCTGTCAGCTGACTGATTTTCTGAATGCCTGCAACACCTAGGGCTTGCCCAAGCTGAACCCAAAAGCCAGGAGCTCAACCAAGATCTCCCATGTGGGTGGCAGGGACCCAATTACTTAAGCCATCACCTGCTGCCACTCAGGGTGCACATTAGCAAGGAGCTTGATTCAGAAGTTGATTTAGGACTTGAGCCCAGGCATTCTGATCTGGAATTCTGGGCATCTCAAGTGGCATTCTAACCACTGTGCCATACACCTGTCCTGTTTTTAAAATGCAAAATATAGTAAGAATAAAATCCAAGCCACATTTTCCCACATTAAAATAAGAGCTTTCAGATCAGACTCAAGGAATTAGTTTGGGCAAAAAAAAAAATACAACTCTAAAGTTCTGTTTTCTTAGAAACCTTGAAGTTTAAGGGTGTTCTGAGACTGTCGTGTCTGCAGTTTTTGAGTAAGGGACATTCAGTAAGTTGCTTCACTTCTCTGAGCCTCAGCTTCCATGTAAACTGAGATTAATCACAGTAATGTAGTACCTGTTGCGGCTTGGTCCTGCAAAGCCACACGGTCCAGGACAGCAGGGCGGAGGTGTCCTTTCCCACAAAGAAACACCAGGGACAGGCTTCGGTGAACATGTCCTCCATGTAGGCTTTTTAAAGAAGGGGTGGAACTAACTCAGGGGAACACTGACTATAGGACAGAACCAATACTGGCTCCAATATGCCTTTCCAATCAGCTTGAAGGTCATGTAGCTTTCCAGGTGGGCCTAGTGGGCCTGGGCCACACCCAGGAGCAGTTTGCCTGATTGGCAGGAGGCAGGGGTGGGGAGAAATGTGCTTAGGTAAAACTAACTGCTGGGGTCGCCCACAATCTGTACTCGTGCCTCTTCTATCTGGTAGAAACACTTAGGATTGCCCAAATAGCTTGAATCTGGGACTTCTCCAAATTCTCCTGGCTGTGTGTCAGATTCTTGCATCTGATTACAGTAACCTCACCTTTAAAAAAAAAAAAAAGATTTATTTTATTTATTTTAAAAAAGAGAGAGAGAGAGGTCTTCCATCAGCTGGTTCACTCCACAGACGGCCACAACGGCTGGAGCTGAGCCAATCTGAAGCCAGGAGCCAGGAGCTTCTTCCGGGTCTCCCATGTGATGGGAGATGTGGGTGCAGGGACCCAAGCACTTGGGCCATCTTCTACTGCTTTCACGCCAAAGCAGAGAGCTGGATTGGAAAAGGAGCAGCCAGGACTAGAACCAGCGCCCATATGAAATGCCAGCACTTCAGGCCAGGGCTTTAACATGCTGCGCCACAGCACCAGCCCCAGTAACCTCACCTTTCACATCTACTTCTGTCTTAGACTTATACTGACAGTGAGCATTAAATGAGGTGATGTAAAAAAAATAATTTGATAAACACCAGAGCCCTGTTGTTGCCTTTGCAAACAGTACCTGGTTTCCACAGTTTTCCAAAAGGATGCATACACAAAAACCACAGACTTTGTATCTTATCTCTTAATAGCACAGACAACATGATAGTAGCTTGTAATTCTACCCTTTCCTTTTTCTCTGCTACATTAGTTTCCTTCAGTGGAAGGAAGGTGATTTAAAGTATCTCTGAAGTGCAAAGCAACTATAGGAAATTAATTTAAAAAAGCAATTAAAATAAAGTTTAGCATACATTTTTTGAAATCTATGCATAGATCTTTTTATAATATGCATTTCCCATGGACCTTGTATTAACTTGTCCTCTTATCCAGCCTTAAACAATCCAAACTAGAAGCAGCTACAATTAGCATTTTTAAATCAATTTATATACTGCTACCTAGAAAGGTATCTTAGAACTGTGCTCTGAATTAATGACTAGCTTGAGCACAAGTAAATGCCTTCATTAGAATCTTTCTTTTAATTTTATTTAGTTAGAATTTAAATTAGAAATTAGAGTTTAAATCGCATCTAATTGGATTAGAAAAATCCAAAAATAAAATAAAGCTTTTAAATGACCTGTGATTTTTCTTTTACTGAGTAACAAACAAGCCCCCAACTTAAAAGAGCAAGCATTTCTTTTTGTTTACAAGTAAGGATTGGATGGACCTGTTGGTCTGGGCTTGCTCATGAAGCTCCATCTTGCTAACAAGTTGGCTGGCTGATTGAGTACAGCCTCTCACATTTCCGTTGGTTGGCCATGTGCCAAGCCAAGAGATGGATGCTCATGTCTCTCAAAATCCAGGGCTAGGCTCAGGTTTGACACATATGAGTTTTGCTCCTTTCAACCAACCAAGAAAATCAAAAGGCAGTCCAGAGGCAAGGGGTGGAAAAATTAATCTCTTGATGAGAACATCTGCAAAAATCGCATTGCAAGAGTTCTGGATACAAGTTGGGGAAAAACTACAACCATATTTTGCCAATAAAATATGACAAATAGCAATGATAATCCAATTGCAAGAGAGAAGGATACTCTTCCTATTTCCTAATTAAACAAAGTGTGTTAAGTGTTTTTTTTCTTAACACACTTTTTTTTTTTTTTTTGGCTAGATCATGCCAAGCAAGTCCACATTCTAGCTTTGCTTTCTAATTTCCCACGATGCTACAAATGTATCTATTCTTTTACAAACTGAAATGTTGCAGATTTGAGGAAAACAGGTTTTTTTTTTTTTTTTTTTTTTTTTTTTTTTTTTTTTTTTTTTTTACAGGCAGAGTGGACAGTGAGAGAGAGAGAGAGAAAGGGAGAAAGGTCTTCCTTTTCCGTTGGTTCACCCTCCAATGGCCGCCGCGGCTGGTGCGCTGCGGCCGGCACACCGCGCTGATCCGATGGCAGGAGCCAGGTACTTATCCTGGTCTCCCATGGGGTGCAGGGCCCAAGGACTTGGGCCATCCTCCACTGCACTCCCGGGCCACAGCAGAGAGCTGGCCTGGAAGAGGGGCAACCGGGACAGAATCTGGCACCCTGACCGCGACTAGAACACCGTGTGCCGGCGCCGCAGGCAGAGGATTAGCCTAGTGAGCCGCGGCGCCGGCAGAAAACAGGTTTCATAAGTTTTGAAAAAAACTTAGTTCAACATCAATTAATGATTCCAAAATCAAGTGTTTCAGAATACTCTCCAAAGATCCCATTAGTATTTGCTAATAATATGCCTACATGGATGCTTCTAGAAAGTTAACATTTTTTCTTGCATGTAATTTTTTCATTGTGTCTGAGGTCTGAAGTTATATTAAATTCATTTCAGAAATAGCTAGGACTGTAGAATTTCTAGTAAAAAATGTATAAAAATACTAAGAATTCAACCAGTGGAATGTGGTTTTTCCTAAACCAAGAGACTTAGAGAGCTCTCTGGCTTTTGGATACATTGCTAACACTTTCTTATAGCCCCTGTCTGTCACCTGGGAAATGGCTCAACACATTTTTAAAAATTTTCTCTTTAGGGTGTTACAAATCAGAAAGGCCCAGAGACCACCATTTGATATATCAAGATATCTTGACCTGAAAGTACCAAAACAATATCAAGAGTTTTTAAATTACACACCAAATCTTTAAGAGAAATTTGAAAAACACTGAGAGTTTTAATTTTGGATTTTTGCTATTGTCATCACTATATGTTATTCTGTATAAGATTGATATGTTTGAATTTGATGAGCTACTGCTCTCCTACGATGGAAACTTTTCAATTTATAAGCTAAAGAAGTATATTTCTATCAGTCTTCTAGATAAATTGTATCTTGAAACTTACTGCATATATCTTTAAACAGGAGATTTGCTTCATGTTATTCGTTTTTGAAATAATACATTGAGTGCTCCAAAATCCCTCAGACATTTTTTGTCGACAGCATTAATTTGCCAACACCTCCTCACTCATTAGCAATTTAATATTTCCTATCTGTGCTTCATAAGTAGATTCAGATTTTTTTCACCCTTAAAGCAAACAATGGATTCTAAACCAAGAATATCCTTCAAAGTATTTTTAAAAGCGTATTTTATATCTTTTTTTAGGCATAGAGGAAAAATGATAATTATCGATGATGTGAGCTAAGACAATTTTTCTTGTAAAACACAAATACAGAGCATAAAATTAAGCTTAGAAGTTCTCATTTCCAAAAATAAAGGTTCCTAGTCATTAAGTATCTAAGAGGCCATTTCTTTAGATTACAAAAAAGGACATTTATCTAGTAAAGATTTGAAAAGTTAAAAAAAAGAAGAAAGCAAAATATATCTACCAATTCAGATGCTTCCCACTATCAGAATTAGTCATTTCCATTTGCTTCTCATTCCCCTGTATAACAGGATATATATATATATATATATATATATATAGTATTTTATTTTATATATATATATATTTATATTTTATAGTTTTATATTTATATTTTATATATATTTTATATATATTTTATAGTTTTATATTTATATTTTATAGTATTTTGTATATATTTTCCTTTGGGCTTTTCCAAAGGCTAGTACTTTATTCTTCTTTGTTTCTTATATCTCAGTGAACTATAGGGATCATTGTACAGCATGTAGGTAAACAGAAATATTAGGGATTGTAATCTCACTATTATAATACTTCAAATAAAACGTCAAGAAACAATTTTTTCCCAAAGAAACCTTTTATTTAATGAGTAGAAATTCCATAAGTACAACTTAGGAATATGATTCTTCCCACCATGCCCATCCTCCCACTCCTACCCCACCTCCTCCTCCTAGTCCCATTCTTATGATAGCAGTTTAACTGTGATATTTGATATAAAATCGCATTGTAATCATTTTACATAAAATATCAGATTCTGGTTTGAGATAGCCTAGTGTTTAGTTTCTTGCCCAATTTATATAACCAAGTATAAAGAATGAAATGTCTCAAGTAATCTCTATTTCAAGGACCAGCTATCTCAATGAAAGCAGGAAAAATATAATCTATTACTCCAAGACAATGAAGTAGTCAGAAAAATCTTGAAAGTCCACATTCTAAATAATCACCTGAGACCAAACACCTGTATTCTTACTAAGCACTTCAGACTCATGTAGAATAGATATATATTCATGTAGAATAGAATGGATACCATCTCTAGAATAAGTTAGTGCACACGCAGTTCAGAGGAGTAGGAGCGTGGGGCTGACATTATGGCACAGTTGGTTACATTGTTGCTTCCAAAGCTGATATCCCATATTAGAGTGTTAGTTTGAGGCCTGGCTGCTCTGTGTGCAATCCAGCTTCCTGCTAATGTATGTGGGAAGGCAATGGATGATGGCCCAAGTGCTTGGGCCCCTGCCACCCATATGGGAGACCAGGATAGAATTCCTGTTTTTGGCCTGGTCCAGCCCTGGCTGCAGATTTGTGAACCGTCCTATCCCTGTTCATCCTGGTGGTCTCTTACTGATAGCAGCTAAGCTCTGCTCGAGGGCTTGCTGGGGCACAGGCAGCTGTTCAGCCCACTGCCTGGAAGTGTGGAGGCGTGAACGTGCTCTGGAGCTGACCTTCAAGTGAAAAGAGACGGGAGTGAAGGGACACATATCCCAGTTTCCTTGCCGCTTTTGGGGGAGTAACTCTGAGGGAGATTAGCCGTATACTGAGCCCACTGAGGTTCCCTGGGTAGCATGCTCCAAGGTAGTTCCTCCTTTTGATTCTCTGATTCACACTCCCCTGCTGGTGTTCTCTGGGACCACCTTCCAAAGAAATTCCTGGTTTGGTATTCTTGACCATAAGTCTTCTTCTGGGGGAACCTAACCTATAAGAAGAATAATTTAATAAACTGGAATTTAGTCACCATGAGTGGATAGGTGAAAATGGTTCAGAGAGATTTTGTAGATGTTGAAGGGCTTTGCTTGATGACTTTGGGCTTTATCTTTAAAGTGATGAGAAGCCACAACAGGATTGTATGTAGGAGAATAACATGAACAGTTTGTTACATAAAGGGATAATTCTAGCAATAATAGAAAGCAGGAATAATTCCTGCAGTTCTTGTAATACTTTAGTAAAGAAATAATAAGACCTACACAAGACAATGATATTAAGAGATGTGGCAGAGGGAAGGATGTACCTTGTAGTGACCACATTGGGTTTGGTTAGGGACACTTGGAAAGTAACACTTGAAATAAAAATTGAACTTCATGTAGGTAATAATATTAGCCAAGCAAAGGAAAAAAGAGGGGCTGGTTTTACTGTTACTAATGTTCAAATGGTACTCTGATATCCTCTTGGGCATGTAGACTATGCGAGGGAACTGAGCAGCATCTCAGGAGTTGATGCTTTGGCAAGTGATCCAGGAAATAAATAAAGTATCCCTTTAGAGTGAGTACAGCTTCGTATTTCTGTAATTAGATATGAGTAAATGTTGGGATCAGGAAGGGGCTTCACAAGTGTGACAGTGGAGAGTTCTATAGAAGTCTACTAGAGCCCTACTCTTTGCTGTTCTTAAGATGACGCCAAAAATGACTTTCTGCTTGGGGCTAGAATCCATTTCCTCACTTAGCCTAAGTGAAGCACAGGGACATGAATAAGATGGTGAGTCTGAGAACAGCACCTGCTACTGTGTGCATTGTACCAATAGAGATGAGCACAGAGGTGAGGTGTGTATGTCTTGGTGATCGGTCTCTTTGGAACCCCTTTTCTTAGTATTGGCTCAGTTTGTTGCATATCACAATGAAGTGAAGATACCTATTTGTTTAAGTAGAGTAGAAAACTTAAAATTTATTGGAGCTGCAGAGTAGCAAGAGGGAAAATGGGCTTATTCAGCTGGAACATTTCCACGCTTGTCTAGCACTGATGGATTTAGTAGACTGTGACAGACTGGCAAATGAATTTCATCCAGTGGCTTCAAGGCTCCCTTGATAAATGGTTATCCTTTGGCAGTACACATACTTTCAACCCACTTAAAACTAAACCTTTGAACCTTGTCGATTTGGTAAATTGAAATCAATAGTGGCCAAAGAGAGGGGTTCTCTGCATGACTGATCCAGGCACATCTCTCTATTGCAAACAGATACATGAACCACAGAGTGAATGAAATCTTATTCTATACCTTGAGATTCTCTACAAATTCTACTGCTTTGTAAAATGTCATACATTCTTAAGAAAACACTTCTGGAATAAATTATTTGTACCCTTTGCTAAGTAAACTATAGAGATGGAGCCCTGTCTGTGCTAACTGGGGTCTGGCCCAAAAATATTTGACTATACAATGTGCTGTTAATATGAAACATTCTTGAGTCAAAGGTCCATTCTATGCTTTCATCTGGAAATTCCAGCTGAGAAACTGAATGTTGAATTCAAAATTTTCCAATGAAAG
Organism: Oryctolagus cuniculus; assembly: GCF_051225735.1. Taxonomy (NCBI): domain Eukaryota; kingdom Metazoa; phylum Chordata; class Mammalia; order Lagomorpha; family Leporidae; genus Oryctolagus; species Oryctolagus cuniculus. The sequence continues at coordinate 83,886,632 of NC_142880.1, forward strand.
GAGGTTAAGAGTTTTGTTTCAAGCTATAAACTATCTCCAAACCTAAACAAAGATCATTTATACAATATTAAATGCCTAGTGATTTTAAATTATTTCGCTCATTCATTCAAAAGCAGAAAGAGAGCGAACTCTGATCTCCCATCTGCTGGTTAACTCTCCCAATGGCCCCAACAGCCAGGGCTGGGCCAGGTGAAAGCTAGGAACCAGGAACTCCATCTGCAGGGGCCAAGCACTTGGGCCATCTTTGCTGCCTTCTCAGGTGCATTAGGAATGAGCTGGATAGGAAGCAGAGCAGCCAGAATTTCAACTGTGCAATGATATGGGATGCTGGTGTTATAAGAATTAGCTTTAACTGTTCTCCCTTCACTCCACTGCTTCTTAAAATCAGGTTTACTGAAATGTCATGGATATGCACTTAGCTTTATCCTTTTAACATAGTTAGTTCAATATGTTTTCATAAATGTATATAGTCGTGTAACAACCAGTCATATAACCCCATTACATTAAAATCACATTTTCATTACATTAGATTAAAATTACATTACATTTTCATCACATCAGAAAGTTTTCTCTGGATTCTTTTGCAGCAAATCCCTTTTTGAACCCCATCTCTGGGCAACCTCTGATCTTCATGCCGCATTTTCTGTCCATAAAAGAATGCAGTAATGTAATCTTTTGTATCTGCTTTCTTTTTATCAGTGTGGTGCTTTGGAAATTTATTATGCTATTATACATGTTAGATGTTAATTTTTTTCATTACTGGATAATATGGGTAATACAGTAGTCATTTAAATGCTCTTGTGTGCCAAGTTTATCACCTTTGTGATTCCTATATCTCTTTTTATTAACTGATCGCCCCACCCTGACCGCAGATGTGGAGTCACTTATTTTCTTCTTCTCCTTCTTTTCTTCTCTTCCCCCTCCCCTTCTCTTTCCCCCTCCCCCCCTCCTCCCCCAACTCTTCCTCCTCCTCCTTCTTCTTTCTTTCTTTCTTTCTTTCTTTCTTTCTTTCTTTCTTTCTTTCTTTCTTTCTTTCTTTCTTTCTTTCTTTCTTTCCTTCCTTCCTTCCTTCCTTCCTTCCTTCCTTCCTTCCTTCCTTCCTTCCTTCCTTCCTTCCTTCCTTCTTTCTTTTTTGTGCACCTGGTCACTTTTTTAAAATATTTATTTATTTACTTGAAAGTCAGAGAGAGAGAGAGAGAGAGAGGTCTTCCTTCTGCTGGTTCACTCCACAGCTGGCTACAACAGCCGGAGCAGCACTGATCCGAAACCAGGAGCTTCTTCCTGGTCTTCCACGAAGGTACAGGGGCCCAAGGACTTGGGCCAACTTCCACTGCTTTCCCAGGCCTTAGCAGAGAGCTGGATCAAAAGTGGAGCAGCTGGGAATAGAACCTGTCCTCATATTATTTTTTTTAACTTTTATTTAATGAATATAAATTTCCAAAGTACAGATTATGGATTACAATGGCTTCCCCCCCATAACGTCCCTCCCACCTGCAACCCTCCCCTTTCCCACTCCCTCTCCCCTCCAATTCACATCAAGATTCATTTTCAATTCTCTTCATATACAGAAGATCGGTTTAGCATACATTAATAAAGATTTCAACAGTTTGCTTCCACACAGAAACATAAAGTGAAAAATACTGTTTGAGTACTAGTTATAGCATTAAATTTCAATGTACAGCACACTAAGGACAAAGATCCTACATGAGGAGTAAGTGCACAGTGACTCCTGTTGTTGACTTAACAAATTGACACTCTTGTTTATGGCATCAGTAATCACCCTAGGCTCTTGTCATGAGCTGCCAAGCCTATGGAAGCCCCCTGAGTTCACCGACTCTGATCATATTTAGACAAGGCCATGGTCAAAGTGGAAGTATAACAGCACAACATACCAAAACTTATGGGACGCAGCAAATGCAGTGTTAAGAGGAAAGTTTATATCAATAGGTGCCTACATCAAGAAATTGGAAAGGCACCAAATAGATGAGCTTTCAATTCACCTCAAGGATCTAGAAAATCTACAGCAAACCAGACCCAAATCTAGTAGGAGAAGAGAAATAATTAAAAACAGAGAAGAAATCAACAGGATTGAATCCAAAAAAAAATTACAAAAAATCAGCCAAACAAGGAGCTGGTTTTTTGAAAAAATAAACAAAATTGACACCCCATTGGCCCAACTAACTAAAAAAAGAAGAGAAAAGACCCAAATCAATAAAATCAGAGATGAAAAAGGAAATGTAACAACAGACACCACAGAAATAAAAAGAATCTTCAGAAATTACTACAAGGACTTGTATGCCAGCAAACAGGCAAACCTATCAGAAATGGATAGATTCCTGGACACATGCAACCTACCTAAATTGAACCAGGAAGACATCGAAAACCTAAACAGACCCATAACTGAGACAGAAATTGAAACAGTAGTAAAGGCCCTTCCAACAAGAAAAGCCCAGGACCAGATGGATTCACTGCTGAATTCTACCAGACATTTAAAGAAGAACTGACTCCAATTCTTCTCAAACTATTCAGAACAATCAAAAAAGAGGGAGTCTTCCCAAATTCTTTCTATGAAGCCAGCATCACCTTAATTCCTAAGCTGGAAAAAGATGCAGCATTGAAAGAGAATTACAGACCAATGTCCCTGATGAACATAGATGCAAAAATCCTCAATAAAATTCTCGCCAATAGAATGCAACAAGACATCAGGAAAATCATCCACCCAGACCAAGTGGGATTTATCCCTGGTATGCAGGGATGGTTTAATGTGTGCAAAACAATCAATGTGATATATCACATTAACAGACTGCAGAAGAAAAACCATATGATTATCTCAATAGATGCTGAGAAAGCATTTGATAAAATACAACACCCGTTCATGATGAAAACTCTAAGCAAACTGGGTTTGGAAGGAACATTCCTCAATACAATCAAAGCAATCTATGAAAAACCCACAGCCAACATCCTATTGAATGGGAAAAGTTGGAAGCATTTCCACTGAGATATGGTACCAGACAGGGATGCCCACTCTCACCAATGCTATTCAATATAGTTCTGGAAGTTCTAGCCAGAGCTATTAGGCAAGTAAAAGAAATTAAAGGGATACAAATTGGGAAGGAAGAACTCAAACTATCCCTCTTTGCAGATGATATGATTCTTTATTTAGGGGACCCAAAGAACTCTACTAAGAGATTATTGGAACTCATAGAAGATTTTGGCAAAGTAGCAGGATATAAAATCAATGCACAAAAACCAACAGCCTTTGTATACACAGGCAATGCCATGGCTGAGGAAGAACTTCTAAGATAAATCCCATTCACAATAGTCACAAAAACAATCAAATACTCTGTGCTCATATTAGATATTGGCAACACAGGCGGTGGCTTTACCCGCTATGTCACAGTGCCAGCCTCTTCACCTGGTCATTTTTATCAGATCCCAGACATTGTGAATTGTGTGATCAATTAGTAGAAGTGTGTTGTATTGCATTTGCTTTAGAAACTGTTGGCCTTTTTCTTAAAAGGAATTACAGTCTGGCATAGTAAGTTTCATGATTGTAAAGCCAGTTTAAAGACTTTTTAAGGGTATATCTGTTGTAGCCCTTACCTTAGGTCTACCTCTTAGATGTAGCCTTCTCATAATCCCAAGCGAAAGTCTTAAATGTTACAAGAACTGCTTCTTGGAATTTCCTAAGATACAATTTTGTTGCCACAGCTCCATGAAATTAAAACAAACAAACAAACTAACCAGAAAACTGTGTTCAGCTTCCTAGCCAGTGTCACAGGGCTTTTAGGTCTGCAGATACTTCAGTGGAATCAAATGAACCACAATTTGGCCCATCTGTGTGCTTTTTATTCCTTTTTTTATTTCAGTCCATTGCATTCTTGCTGCCTCATTAGATTGTTGATACATTTGCACAAATTTTTGTAAATACTGCTTCCAGCATTTTCTGTTGTTCTCATCAGAAGGGTTTAAGATAGCCTTCTCTGCCAATACCAGAAGCATCTGTTAATGTTTTGTAACATCTTCTTTCATATATACATGTGTGTACATGTCTATGTGTGTGTATGTAAACGCACACATGCATCCCACTGCCTGATCAAATTTAATAGTCTTTTGGACATCTCTATTAAATTTTAAATTTATTCATTTCCTTTGCATACCTTTTTTTTTGATTGTTCTGTGTATGTTCATTTCAGTTTCTGTAGCCTTACCCTGTGGTTGGTTGCTTCTCTGTAGCCTTGTTCACGAGGGCTTTCTCATTTCTTTTTATCTGTTTTTCAATGAATGTGAGACTATAAATTTAGTAAATTTGTTGATGGCAGTGCTTTGAATGTTGTACTTAAAGTTTCCAATGGGTTTGAATTATCACTCCAATTTCATGTGCTTATGTTTACAATGAGCAATTCTTCGACACACTCATTTTCTTTTTTCCTTCTCTCATTCTATAGATGAGGGTGATACAGAAAATTATCTCCCTGCAGTGATTTCTTTTTTTGCTAGTTGGCACCCTCCTGCAGCTCTATTTTATGTAAGTATCTCTAATCATTTCCTGTCCTTGTTTTGTTCTGCTGTCATCCTATCCAGTAAAATTTCAGAACTCAGGCAGTGAGCCACCATGAATCCAAAATGCTCCTTGAGAGAGCTCATATGCTCCATTATCCCTGTGGAATCTTGGGTTGGGTCATTTATCCCTCTGATATTATTGCCCTTTTCTTAAGGTTACTTTTATATACCTTTTAAATTTTTAGGGTAGGTTTCATTCTTTCATTTTGACTTTTTTGGCTTTTTAATTACTAATATAAAGAAAAGAGATTTTGTGTATTTCGTAGATACATCACAACACTTCCTTCCCTCAACACACTTTCTTCCTTCCTTTTTTCCCTTCCTTCCTTTTTTCCTTTTACTTAAAGTCCACCATATTAACAGATTTTATATATATATATATATACACATATACATATATTTAATAAATTTCAAATAGTAATCAGTAGGCATATTTCTTTAACAGGCAATCTAATATAAATTGTGCTGTCTTGGGGAAATATATAAAAATGGCAGTTATTTCATCTTCATCTGGGCATGTAAGTTGAGCATATTAAACATAATGTTGGCAGTTGGCCTTAGGCAATATATATCTGGACTAAATTTGAGAAGTGGATGAAAGTAATCTAGACTCACAGTGCATCCTTATATTAATGAAACATTGACAAAATTACTTAAAATGTATTCAGTTACCTATATAGCAGATGGTAGGTATGCATTTTTTTATTTTTTAAGTTAATTTATTTAAGAAATCCAAATATATGTACAACTTTAGGAATATACTTTTTCTTCCTACCATACCTGCCCTCCTCCCCTCCTCCTCTTTTGTCTCTCCTTCCCAGTCTCATTCTCCATTAAGATTCATTTTCAATTAACATTTTATACAGAAGACCAACTTTATACTGATTTCAACAAATTGTATACACACATGTACACATACAAACTGTTTGAAAACAAGTATCACGGTTAACTCTCATAATACAACTCATTGAGGACAGAGGTCCTGCATGGGGAGTTAGTGCACGGTGGCTCCTGTTATTGATTTAACAGATAAGACTCTTATGTATGATGTCAGTGACTACCTGAGCTCTTGACATGAACTGCCTAGGCTATGAAGCCTTTTGAATCCACAAACTCCGGCAGCATTTAAACAAGGCCATAAGCAAACTGAAAGTTCTCTTATTCCTTTAGAGAAAAGCACACCCTTCTTTGATGGCCACTTCTTTCTGTTGTGATCTCACTCACAGAGATCCTTTATGTAGGATATTTTTTGTCACAGTATCTTGGCTTTCCATGCCCGAAATGCTCTCAGGCTTTTCAGCCAGACCAAGAAGCCTTAAGGGCTGATTCTGAGGCCAGAGTGTTACTTAAAGCAATTGTCATTCTATGAGTCTGCTTTGTGGAACATTCTCTCCTTCTTAATTCTATCTACTATAATTACCCCACACTTGATCCTATCTATATGATCATTTTAACATGTGATCCTATCTATATGTTCACTTTAACACTTAAGATGACATTTTTATTATCCAGCTTAATGGGATTTGGGGTCCCATGACAAGTTTTTAAACTGTACCCTTAGAAGTTAGACCTTAGGAATGTATGCAGAACTATACAACTTTACAGTTACAAACTTCCTCCTCCCTCCCTTATTCCCACTCTTATTTCTTACTGCGATCTCTCCTCAATTGACTGTATATACATAAGATTAATTCTGTGTTAAGTAAAGAGTTCAACAAATAATATGAAGAGAAAAAATGGAAAAACAAAACAATGAAACAAAACTGTTTCTCAACAGTCAAGACAAGGGCAGCTCAAGTCATCCCTTCTCGAAGTGTCAATTTCATTTATGCAGATTTCAATTTGGGTGCTCTATTCATTCTCACAGATAAGGGAGAACATGTGGTAGTTGTTCTTTTGTGACTGTATTATTTCACTAAGCATGTTTTCCAGATTCATTCATTTTGTTGCAAATGATTGGATTTCATTTATTTTACTGCTGTGTAGTATTCCATAGTGTACATATCCCATAATTTCTTTATCCAGTCTTTGGTTGATGGGCATTTAGGTTGGTTCCATGTCTTAACTATCGTGAATTGGGCTGCAATAAACATGGGGTTGCAGATAACTCTTTTGTTTAGTGATTTCATTTCCCTTGGATAAATCCCCAGGAGTGGGATGGCTGGGTCATATGGCAGGTAAATTTCATTCACCATGGCACATAGATGTTTCCAGCAGTTTATATTGCCAAATAGTTGGTTTTAAGGGTTTTGTTTTAATTGAACATTTTGACAAATTTTTCATGAAATTTCTGCAGAAAACAGTGGAGGATAGAAAACAAACATTGTTTTCTTTATATATACATATATATGTATATATTTTCTTGTATATACATATATACATCTTATTTTGAAAGGTAGAGTTACAGACAAAGAGAGGGAGAGACAGAGAGAGAGGTCTTGCATCCACTGGTTCACTCCCCAAATGGCCACAACAGCTGGAGCTGGGCTGATACAAAGCCAGGAGCTAGGAGCTTCTTCTGGACCTTCCACGAGAGTGCAGAGGCCCAAGCATTTGGGCCATCTTACACTGATGTCCAAGCCATAGCAGAGAGCTGGAATGGAAGAAGAGCAGCAAGGACAGGAATGGATGTCCATTTTGAACACCAGTGCCTCAAGTGGAGGCTTAGCCTACTATGCCACAGCACCAGTCTCTACGATCTTAATTTTCTTTACTTATATTCCTGAACAGGTCTTTACTTCAAATCTTCATCATCCACTTATTTTCACCAAGTTATACAGATAGGGGGCAGATGCTGTAAGAAGTTTGAATTATGTCATGAATTACAAACAGCCTCTGCTGGTTTCAGGGCTACAGGTAATGTTGCTCCCCGTCTTTGTGGAGGAACGACACAGGACCCTGCGCTGTTCTTTTGTCTGTTCGGCCCTCCCCGGGTTTGCTGCTGGCTCTTCCCGGCTTGGCTACCATCCCTTCCACCTCCGTGGAAGGGCGGTTCCCCCTGCCACATTCCCCACTTCCGCAGGGGAGCGGCACACCGCCGGCCGGCTCTCTCGGGGGCTGCACAGGTGTTCCCCTTAGATGTTCCTGGTGCATGTTGTCTCTCTCCTCCTTTATAGTCCTCTTCACCAATCCCAACTCTGCTACCCACACGCCGAGTACGCTGCTCTCCTCCAATCAGGAGCAGGTCCTACAGTTTATTGGTTGAACTGGAGGCAGCTGTGTAGAAGCTGTTTCTCCCTTCTCAGCGCCATATTGTGGGAAAGCAGGTGCATAGAATAAGTCTTAATTCCAGTAACTTAGTCCAGTCCGAGTTGCTCCCAGTTGCTCCCCACAGGTAAAATTAGATTATCTAGCATAAAAAGGAGGTTTTGGTAAGAGTCTTTCATACTATCTTTATAACTAAATAAATTAAGGATTATTTTAGATTTGCCTCATAACTTCCAGCAAACTCAAAGCTTTGAGAAACTCAATGTTTTATATGTGACAGAATTAACTCATGAATTTAAGTTGGTAAAGCCTTGAGATATTTTGTAGAATGTCAGATGGTTATACTTGCCACTTTATCAACTTGAGTGTGTTTTGCATTTTTGGACATCAACTGATACTACTTTATGATTGTTTTATTGCTCATGTTTTGATTAGCACTTTTGTTTTCTAGACAATCTTTAAGAGCCCAGTCAATTCCACTCTTTCAAATTGAAAATAGCAAGACCTTTACTGTGTGAAAAATGTCAACAAATTGTGAAGTATATGTTTTAATGAATATTGTTAAATAAGCAATTTGCGGGCATATAAACAGCATAATTTGTGATAGTATAGTCCATTTTTTCTAAATTATAGAAGCAGAGGTGATTTTATGGAAATTATCTTGGTGATAATTTTTTCCTGCCAATGGGTGCCCACAGTGTTCCCTGTCGGTGGTTAGTGGAATGGCTTGTGGATGGCTATACATCTCTGACTAATGGTTTATAACAAATTAAATATTTCAAATGGAAGCTGAAGATAACTGGCTTTAAAACTGCTGTGAGGCAGAGAGAAGGGGTGTATGAAAATATTCTATTTCTGTAGTTGGTTTGAAAAGTGCAGATTCCAGAATGTTAATTTCAAATGCTATGTTTCCCTTTTTTTGTCCTCTAAGAAGTAAATTGTTTTAACAACACTGAGCTAGAATGATGACTCTTGTAATACATCACATGCATTTAACATATGGGGTGGACCCTGTACACTTGACAACTTTTTATGTTGTGGATTACATGTGTGTTGGAGTGCGTCATGTATTTCTAATTGTGTGTTTCTCTTTAGTTACTTAAAATTATTTTTTAGTCCTTAATCATAACATATATAGACTTTCATCAAATATCAGTGCATGGGTTATGGTTCCATGTTTTTTTGCTCCAGAATTCATGTATATTACAAATAAATCAATCAATAGTCCTTAAGAATCATCCTGAGTTTTGGGATAAACATGGTTTCCAAACTTGGTAGAACATTTGACTGAGTGTATTTTGTTGACAACCAATGTCAGTTTCCAAAGCACAAGTTAGTGCTATCAGTTCATAGTTAAGAATTTTAAAGCAAGTGTTGAGTATTTCATCACGATCAAGATGTAACCAGTGAACAACCAAAACCAATGTAGAGCTAGCCGGTGATACTATGATTTTGTAAAACATTTTATGTTTGTAGACAGAAGGTGGTAAATCCAGGAGGCTATTATTAAAAAATAACTTCGAGCTTATTTTGTTTCTGAATAAAGTGATTTCAGAAATAAGAGAACAAAATACAAAGTGTTCAACTTACTCAGTCAGAAGTTGAAATGAAGAAACATTTAAAAATTAAATAATGGGCAAAACAAAGGCTGGTATACTAAAGGGCTATTTGAGAGACATAAGTAATTTCCCAGTTTGCTCAAAAATATATGATGGGGGCTGGCGCCGTGGCTCACTAGGCTAATCCTCCGCCTGCGGTGCCGGCACACCAGGTTCTAGTCCCTGTCGGGGCGCCAGATTCTGTCCTGGTTGCCCCTCTTCCTGTCCAGCTCTCTGCTGTGGCCAGGGAGTGCAGTGGAGAATGGCCCAAGTACTTGGGCCCTGCACCTGCATGGGAGACCAGGAGAAGCACCTGGCTCCTGGCTTCAGATCAGCGCAGTGTGCCGGCCGCAGCGGCCACTGTGGGGTGAACCAACGGCAAAGGAAGACCTTTCTCTCTGTCTCTCTCTCTCACTGTCCACTCTGCCTGTCAAAAAAATAAATAAATAAATAAATAAATACATGGTGGGGCAGTAGAAAGTGCAGCTATTAAAAACTAAAAATATGCAAATTGCTACTTGGAAATTTTGGAAAAAAAAGACTAACACCCAAATTATACCTGGTTCAAAATTCAGAGTTGATTTGAACAAAATGCACAGAGTTTAAATGAGACCATCTACATCAGTAAGAAATTAAAGAGAATTACAGCTAATTTAAGGATAAAGTGGCTTAATTCTATAAATATATTTGCTGAATATAGTTTGGACTTATGGAGAAAAATTTTATAAAAAATGAAAATCTAAGATGATGAAAGTGCTCAGACTTAGTTGCAGGAAATATTTTATGTCTATACAAAAATGTTTGCAATTTTCTTTAAAATATTTGTAAATGGAAGTGTATCTTGGAGAACGCCATGCATTTTGCTCTCTGTCATCTGTAACGCTACTCCCAGAGGGAGCATCCAGTAATGTGCTTGGAGATGGACTGTGCTTAGATTTATGTTTCCTGTTTGTGGCTCCCGGGGAGTCTTCTACTTGACTCTAAGTCTTTAGAGATTTGCTTATGAATGTAGCTGAATCTTTCCACCTGATGGTTTGGCATCTAGTGTCTATGTAGGTAAGCAAATGCTCTTGTCACATCTCTTTTTGGAGGCACCTGTCTCTTTAGTTTGCAGCTGAGTCATCCTGTTTCTGCAGCTGTCTGAAGATTTCAAGAAGTATTTTGATTTAGTAGATTATATGGCTTTTGTTGCTCTCAGAGATTTAGGAACAAGACTTTCCAGCTTGCATCAGTTAATGAATATTTGATTTTTTTTTTTTTTGACAGGCAGAGTGGACAGTGAGAGAGAGAGACAGAGAGAAAGGTCTTCCTTTTTGCCATTGGTTCACCCTCCAAATGATTTTTTTCTATTTCTTGGATATTAGGACCAAGACTGTCATAACCAGTCATATACAAGATTCTATGTGGCCAGAGGCTGACATTTCTCCTGAGTTCATAGGTAGATATAAAATTACTGTATACATGGTAACTCCATAGTTAACCTTTTGAGCAACCGCCAGACAATTTTCCAAAAAAGCTGTACCTCCCACCAGCAGTATAATAAGTTTTCAGTTTCTCTACATCTTTCCCAATGCTTGTCATTGATTATAGTAACCTTAGTGGGTATAAAATAATATCTAACTCTAGTTTTGATTTGAAAATGCATGAAGGCTAAGATTATTTTAAAGCTTTTCCTAGAATGTCTCTCAGTTTTTTTTTCATCAATTTTGTAGCTTCTATATTATGTATATTCTCTTAGAGCTCTCATAAATTTTTAGTAAATACTATATAATTATGGAAAAATGCTTCATTACAGCCTAAGTACTGCCAAAGTGTCCTAGTGAACTATGAAATCAATCAGTTGGTAGTAACTATTTTGTTAATATTTCCTCAATCAATTTTTGGTAGATTTTTGTTAACATTTTAAAAAATCTTTATCCTAACAATTTATTCTTGCTACTAATTAGTTGTCCTGATTTTCACTGACATTAATTTAGGTATTTTAAAAAGATCATTCCTTGCTTCTCAGTCAAATTTTTATGAATACTCAATATAGCTTTTTATATCATAATTCCTGACTGTGGAACCATTTTATATTTCTTCTCACTATAAAAATGAGGGCCAGTGGTGGGGACTTGATGCAACAATTAAGTCACCACTTGGGATTCCATATCAGAGTGCTTGGTTCAAGTTCCAACTCCTCTGCTTCTGATAGAGTTTCCTGGGAGGCAGCAGATGATGTCTCAAGTACTTGGGTCCTTGCCACCCACATGGGAGACCTGGACTGAGCTCCAGGCTCCACAATGTCTTCAGGAAGCATGTTCCTAAGTACTGAAGATTTGCATGGCTGGAGACCTCGGATGCATCCACTCCACTACTCAAGAGCATGATAACTGTGCCAGGAGGTAGAATCCACTCTGAATCCACAAGACTACACCCTTAACAATGAGAATATGTCCAAGCCACAGCTCTTCAATTATCATAGAGATTCTTCCAAAACTGACTAGGCGCAAGAAGTTGGGGCTGAATATTTTTTAACTTCAACTTTTTTGAATTTGTAAAATATGAGAGAATTAATTTTCATTGGAACATACTTTCTTTAGACTTTAATTTTAGACTTTAATTTTTGGCAATTTGATAGAGGACACATATTCAAATTTGGGACATTTCTTTATTGACTTATTTGAATACATTAATATTGAGATGTAGTCTCGTAACATTTCGTGTGAGCTGTTCATGACAACTCAGCAGGACATAATTTGGAATGGAAAGTGTATAATGAATACATATTTTTGCCTTGAGTTAAGAATGGCTCAGGATTGATTTGTTTAAGGTCATGTGCCTCCCGAGGTCGTGATTTACCCTGCCTGCCAGTGGGTCATGATGAATATTCTAATGGGGCAGTGGTTGGTATTTCTGGTGTGACTTCAGAAAGGGTGTGTGTATTAGTGGCCTGGCAGGGAACTATCCTGTTAGACCCTGGTGTCCTCCCCTGGTGCGGCACAGTTTCATCCTGGTTGACCCAAACCTTGATGGTTAAGCCCAGTGAACTATTAGAAGAAAACATTGGAGGAATGTTTCTAGGGGAAGTCTTTGGGCCCTCTCATTATTTTTTCTTCCATACAAAGGGGGCTGTGTCAGTGTAACACTTCTGTCACTCATTTGTCCCAAGTGGAGGGAGTAGTAATATCTAGTGATAATGGAAAGAGAACATGGGCCTGGGCAGGCAGAGCCTACACCTTCTTTTGGGTAAATGGCTGCAGAAGCTATGTGTTCTCTACTGTTATTCAGGAATTCGTGTTTCTGATAGGTACTAGAAATCTTCTGTTTGCTTCTTCATATAACCGCCCCTCATCCTGGTTTCTGTGCTAAGAAGCTGAGATTATGGGATCCAGTAAGAGGCAACCTTTATTTCTTGCTTTCAGCTGGGCAGGGGAGAAGAAGGTAGGTCAGACTATTTACTTATGATGATCTCTCCTTGTTAGGCTGCAATGTAGTACATCCCTTCTGTGAGGCAATTCACAAAGGAGCTTGCTCAGCACGCAGCTCTGTCCTGTACTCTAGTTACTGCTTACACTGTTTCTTCCTTCAGTTCTATACGATACAGTTCCACTTTTTTTCTTGCTTCTGATTACTGTCTTATCCCTTATTTGTATTGTAACCACACCTATGTAAAATCTTTTGAGGGATCTTTACAGATAAAGTACTCATGTATTATGTGCAATTCACTACTAGAAAATCTACTAGACTGTATTTTATGCTATATACTATAGTATAAATGTTGTCAGAAGCAAAGGAGAGATTGTGGATACCTTATTTTGATTTTTATATTGTTTTATAGTTAATACTGACACAAAAGGAAAAAAGGATGCCAAAAAAGCCATTATGTGGGAAAAAAAGATGCATGGAAAACATTTTGTCTTTCTTTAGATCTTAAACTATGTTCCTTTGTTCTTGGTTTCACGCCCACACTTTTCATGAATGGACACTTGTGTAATTGTGTGGGGGACGTAAGTGTATTTTGCAGCGTAGAAGCGTGAGTGAAAAAAATCTGAATATGGATCACTCTTGACTTAGAAATCTGCTTTTGATGCTGGTAAGGATTCTTCTCCTTCTCTTTCAGAAATATGTTTGCTAATTTAAAAAATGAAGCCCTAGATGAAAGATAAAGCATCATAATCTGCATTCATACTTTTTCGTATGGAACCATGTGATTGAAAGGTAAGGCGCTCTCAGGACTCTCTCGTGCATTATATGGAGATGAGGCTGGACTTGGAGGGGAACAGCTGTGCTTCCTGGATTCATTTTCCAACTCACTTAGATGTTGCCTTTTGTAAATGTGTGCCTCAATACTGAGGAGGGTTTTCGGCCACTGGAAGCTTGTACTTCTGCTTTCTTTTGTATCCTTTAGATGAGTATACTTTGAGATGTTCAAGCAAGAGTTCTGTCTGGTCTTCCTGTCAGCATTGGTATACTTTTAACATTTGGCAGCTCAGTGGTCACAAGCTTTTCTTTATACCTTTAGGTAAGAAGTCTATAAACTGATACTGAACTCATTAAATCTTTGGGTTTTAGTATGTTCTACAATGTCTATTTTACACATATAAAATACAATTTTTATATTTTAAATTGTAATAATTTCATAGAGTACATAGTTTAACTATAATTAAATTCTAGAATTCACTAATACTCCCTGAAATTCTGTTTCTCATTGTGACTCTCTGAAACTCATCACTTTATGATTTTGGAGGCTCATTAGTCTTCTGTCATGGATTATTGCTAAAAGAATTCAGAAGAGTTAAAGGTTTTCCAAAGCTTTATCTCCAGAGGGGAAAAATTATGAAAATTATTATTTTAACTGCATTGTTCATAATTTTTCTGTTTACATTTGTTTTTCTTGCTATATGGCTTTCAGCTTAATCATAATAAGGATTCTACTTTAATAAACCCAATTATGCTTTCAACCAAAAAAGTTAATTCACAGACACATGCATGACTTACAGCAACACTTAAATACCCCAAGACAACAATGACTTAGTTAATTGGAAAACATAAGTAATCACAGAAGTTATAAAATCTATACATTTTGACTGTTCTTAAAGCAAGGTAAAATATTTCTCCAGGCCAACCATTTATTCTTAAACTTACCAGTCTAGATTTATTTATCTTCTTAATACTTAATTTAGTTGAGGAGACCCTAATTCATGGGTGCAAACCTGCTGACACATGGATGAATGAGACCATCTTTAATGCCCTACACCCATGAATTTGTTTTAATTTTTTTCTCTTTGCTTTTTGCCCCTGTTGATTTCCCTGACTTTCTAGGAACTCAGTTATGCAGTGAAAATGGTATTTTGGATTTTCAGGTTCTGCTTATTATGTAGAAGCCTGGAGAAAATTTGTTTCTAAATTTATAATACAAAATTATTGAATAATTTATAAAGTCAAAACTTTTTATGAACTTGTTGGTAAGTTGAGATCCCAGTGAAAATAGCCTGGAATCTGAAGGAAGACATGGATTATCAACAAGGAAAAACACAGAAGTACTTGCTTATTTGGGGCATGTTCTTGACAAACTTGTAGAAAGAAGTGCAAACTTGTAGAAAGAAGTCAGTTACATATTTAAAATATAGGAAAGTGACAAAAATAATAGAAATAATTTTCTTATACCCCCCTGGCCCCTACCTCTATTCTTAGCAGCTTATATAACCATTATACTATCAATAAGAATAGAACAATATCATTATAACATTACCAAATTAACTATAGATCTTATTGAAATCTCACAAACCTTCCATTAACTTCTAATTTCTGTTCCTGGATAGCATCTGGCATTGCACATTCCATTTAGTTCCTGTTTTATTTTCATTTTTAAAAATTGCCACAAAGAAGCTATATCCTCTGTTTTGACACACACACACACACACATATATATATAGTATAATATCTAGACAGGATAAACATATTTGTCTCCTCCAACATCAAATTTCTGCTGAAAACAATTATTTCTTATTTCTTATGGATTTTTCTTAGAAAAAATATATAATACATGATCATTATCTATAGTAACTCTAGTGTGCAATAGTACACCAAAAATTCTTGGTCCTATCTAACTATAAGTATTTTTTAAACAATTTTCCTCTGCCCCTTCTTTCTCCCTACCCTCCACAGCTTCTGGTGTTTTTTTGCTATGGATTTGTTTGAGTTTCTCATATATTATGGTTATTAGTCCCTTGTTGGATGTATAGCTTGAAAATATCTTCTTCCATTCTGCATGTTGTCTTACTTTGTTGACTGTTTCTTTTGCCTGCAGAAGCTCTAAGTATAACAAAATCTCATTTGTTTATTTTTGCTTTTGTTTCCTATGCTATTAGGAACTTACTACAAATAAATGTTGCCCATTCCAGTGTCCCAAAACATTTCCTCTGTGTTTTCTACTGATAATGTCAAAGTTTCAGGTCTTACATTTAAATCTGTGATCTATTTTGATTTGATTTTTGGATATGGGGAGAAATGTTAGTTCACTTCCCTTCTTCACGTGGGTTTCTAACTTTCCTAGCACCATTTATTGAAAAGGATGTCCTTTTTTCAATGTCTATTCTTAGCAACTCACTAAAGATCAATTGGATTGGATGTATGAGTTTAATTTTAGGCTCTCTAGTCTGTTACACTGGCTTATGTGTCTGTTTTTCCATTCCAACATGTTCCCATTACTGTGGTAATGCCACTTGCCTTTGACTATCTTGGGTTATTTATGATTCTAGCACATGTTACTACTGTTTTTCTAGTTATGTTAAAAATAAAATGGATATATTCATAGTAATTTCACTGAATCTACAAATTGCTTTGAGTAGTATGAACATTTTAAGGATATTGATTTTTATAGTCTGTGAATATTGGATGTTCTTTTCTCTTGGAACTTTGGAGAATAATTTTATTACCTTTGCCCTTGGGGTACTGTGTGTTGGGGTGATTTGTTGGGCTGAATATGACTGTTGATTTTTGCTCTTCCTATATTTGGATAGTTGTATCTTTTTCTAGGTTTGGGAGTTTGCTGTTGTTATCTATATAAGTGTACATTCTACTGCTTTTGCATTCAAAAGTGTTGCTTGATCACAATAACTCATTTACTTTTTTAAATGGTGTACAAAAGTTCCTATAATATTTCTTCATTTTTTTTAAAAAAGATTATTTATTTGAAAGACAAAGAGAGAGGGACAGAGAGAGAGAGAGAGTGATATTTTCCATTTGCTTTCTGACTCCCCAAATGGCCTCAATGGCCAGAGCTGGGCCTGTCCAAAGCCAGGAGCTTCTTCCCCATCTTCCATATAGGATTCTGGTTTCACAGGTGGCAGCATTATCTATTGGGTTGCAATTCCAGCCCTGTCTTCATTAAATTTTATTCTTCTTTTTCCTCTTAATATGTATTTTCCAACAGGCTGAATTATCTCAGTGACTCTCTCTTCTGTTTGATCCATTACAGTATCATATTTTTTATAGCACTTATTGCAGTTTTCACTTACAGCATTTCTGTTTGGTAATTTTTAGTTATTTCCATGTTTCTGTTAAGTCTCTGTTACAATGCTAAATTGTTTCTTTTTGTTCTCTTGAAATTTATTGAGTTTGCTTGAAACAGCTTTTTTTGAATTCTTCACTGATAATTTTCAAATGTCAGTTGCTTTCTAGTTTGTTTCTAGCATGTTTTATATTAGATGAGGTCATGGTTTCTTGAAAGGTGTTGACATTTGTTGGCATACAATGTTGTCTGTGCTTTGAATGGTCAGGCATGTTTTCTAGTCTATTTTCTGGCTTTTGTGGCTGTCCTTGAAATTCCAAGCAGTGCTTATTGTCTGTGATCCGATGGTCACTTCTGCAATTTCAGCAATAAATGGACACTAGATGGCACTCACAGACAAAGTCTACCATGAACCTGCTGTTGATATTTTCTCACTATTTCAGCCCCAGAAAAATTACCAAACCTAAATTTGTCCCAAATCCAGAGCTGGTGTGATACTGAGAATGAACTGGAGACGTGTCTAAGCTGGAACAGTCTATCCCTGTAAGTCTCTTCCTGGGGGCTGGCGAAGCTCTAGGCGTGAAGTCCTATGACCACAAGGATCACAAATGGACCTTATAGTCCAAAAGACCAATGGAGGGCCCAAGTCCACACTACTTTGGGGTATCTCTGCGTAAGTGGAATTGCAGTCTGAGGCAACAACAATCACCAAGAGGTGATTTCCTCTGGGATATATGTCTAATCTCCTGGTATTATGGACCTCCACTTGGCTCTAAGGCAGATTCAGAGGCTAATAGGGACTGTTAGTATTTTTTTATTGTTGGGTTTTACAAGATGTTAGTGAAAAGGGTGTTGGCTTCTCTGAGGCACCATCTTAAATCTCCTGGGCCATTTTAGGCTCTGTACAATAAATTTCGGTCTCAGTTCCTAAGTCCAGCCTGGCTTGCTCCTTCTTCTCCTGGCCCAACCACAAGCATCAACTCCACCCCCATTCTAACAGGATTTGCCACTCTCATTCCTTATCACTACAAGGCTATAATAAGACCTGCTTTTCCATACAGCTGCTCTCTCTCTCTCTCACCCACTTTCTCTAGCCTGTTGGTCCCTCCTTCCCTGACCATAAACTTTTCCATTACTTCGGTGTTTGGTGTGTTTGGTGGTGGCCTTTCATTGGTACCGTGACTCAGACCCAGGCTCTACCCATCAACCTTGCTCTCCTCTCAGGTATGTGAGCTACTCTGGAGCCTATATTCCTTCCAACCACAAAACAACCCCCTAAACTTCCTTCTTCACCACCAAACACTCCTTGATCTCCAACCTGAGGTAAGACAAGGTGGGCCTTGCTACTCTGATTCAAATATAGCTTCCTGCTAAACCACTTGATTCCTGCCACCATGTGAGAGACCAGGATGGAGTTCCTGACTCTGGCCTGGGCCAGTCGCAGCAGGGCACTAGCGGCCATTTGGGAGTGAAACAATACACTACACATCTCTGTTCTTCCTTCTCTGTCACTCTGACTTTCTAGAACATAGAAATTTTAAAAAATGATTCTTATTTAGCATTCATTGACACTAATATTTAATTTTTGGCTATTTTCAAAAACACATTTTAAAATCATCATTTATTCGGCTATTGTTTCTTAAACTATTTCTGTTCATCCTAGTTAGCAAATGTTAGTGAAACTGGCACCATCTTACCTGAGGTGCCAACTTAAGACTCATGCACCATTTTAAGCTCTGGCCCAGTCGCCATATTGTACAATAAATTTCAGTTTCTCCCATACCAGGGGACTCCAATTTAATCCCATCAAGGTGGCATGTACCAATGCCATCTCACTAGTCCAAGTGATCAATTTCAGTTCACAATTGATCATAATGAAAGGACTAAGAGTCAAAGGGAGCATATAATCAAGTCTAGTACCTGCTAATACTAATCGATAGAATAAATAAAGGGGAGAGTGATCCAACATGGGAAGCAAGATACTCAGCAGACTCATAGAATGGCAGATGTCCTAAACAGCACTCTGGCCTCAGAATCAGCCCTAAAGGCATTCAGATCTGGCTGAAAAGCCCATGAGAGTATTTCAGGCATGGAAAGCCAAGACACTCTGGCAAAACAAAACAAAACAAAAAACAAAACAAAACAAAACAAAAAAAACAAAAAAAAAAAAAACAAAACCTCAATGAAAGATCTCTGTGAGTGAGATCCCAGTGGAAAGAACAGGTCTTCAAAGAAGGAGGTACCTTTCTCTGAAGGGAGGAGAGAACCTCCACTTTGACTATGACCTTGTCTAAACAAGATAAGAGTAGGAGAACTCAAGGGGCTTCCATAGCCTTGGAAACTCATGACTGGAGCATGGGGAGATTACTGATGCCATAAACAGGAGTGTCAATTTGTAAAGTCAACAACAGGAGTCACTGTGCACTTACTCCTCATGTAGGATCTCTGTCCTTAATGTGCTGTACATTGAGACTTAATGCTATAACGAGTACTCAAACAGTATATTTCACTTTGTGTTTCTGTGTGGGTGCAAACTGTTGAAATCTTTACTTAATGTATACTAAATTGATCTTCTGTTTAAAAAAAAAAAAGAAGAAATTATCAATTCCCAACTTGACTCTCACTGGGATTAAACATGACAATAGGTCTGATCTGATTTCATCATCATTTAAAAAATCATCTATTATTTTTCACTTTATGTTTCTGTGTGGGAGCAAACTGTTGAAATCTTTACTTAATGTATGCTAAACTGATCTTCTGTATATAAAGAGAATCGAAAATGAATCCTCATGTGAATGAAGGGGAGAGGGAGTGGGAAAGGGGAGGGTTGCGGGTGGGAGGGACGTTATGGGGGGGAAGCCATTGTAATCCATATTCTGTACTTTGGAAATTTATATTCATTAAATAAAAGTTGAAAAATTTTTCAGTTTCTCCGAGATAAGTTTAAGTTTCCTAAGTCCAGCCTAATTACCAGCAATCAGGTAAACAAATGGCCCAACCAATGGAATTTACTGTTCTTACTTCCTTATCTCTGCTAAGTTATTTAAGACCTGTTCTCCTAGTACAGGCTGCTGTTTCTCTCGTGCATGGAGAGGCGGTCTTATTGGCCAACAGTAAACCTTGCCCTTCCTCAGGTGTTGGGTGGGTTTTATGGTGGCCATTGGTGACATCACTCAGATCCAGGCTCTCCATTTGACCTTGCTCTCCCCTTGGGGATGAGAGCTGCTTCAGGATCCTGGATTCCAGCCAACCACAAAACACACCCCTGGACTGCCTTACTTGCCACTGAATGCTTCATGATCTCCATCTACACACAGGCCTTCAAAAATCCTGAGATAAGACGGGGTGGGCAGAGGATTCTCTCATTGTGATTTTCTACAGGTTGTGGTTCTGCACATCTTTACCCCAAAATCCTGGTGCCAGGCACCACAATTTTTATGGTCTCCTGTACAGACTTCGTGTCCCAGGCAACAGCAGGTGTGGGTGATGACTCAACCATGTTTCCCTTCTACAGGCTTTACACCCCAGGCTCCAGTGGGTACAGGTTACGACCCTTACCCTCTGCTCCCTTACTCTCTTCGTTGGACTTGTGGACAGCTGCTATCCACTAGTCTGACCTCTACCATTCACTATGGAGCTTCCTTGTCCCACGTTCTGTCCAACTCTTCTCTCAGTTGTCTCCTAAATAATCTTGTTGCTCTAAAATTGGCCCCAGATCTCAAATGCCATTGTTTCATCTTTCTTTGTAATCAGGCTTGGCCCATGTATGACCTTGACAATCTGTCCAAATGGCCACTTAATGGCACATTTGACCCCGGCATTATTTGGGATCTCTATCACTTCTGTGAGAATTTGAAAAGTGGAAAGAGATTCCCTATGTCTAAGTCTTCTCTTTACACCTCATGTTCTCTGAACTTCCAAAGCTTCCACGAAAAGCCTAAAACACTTTTCTTCTATGTCAACCCTGCAGTTGAACCCCTACCTTACCACTCCAAACCACAGCACTGGCCCTAACACAGGACCCTCCCACTCAACCACCTCAAAGCCCACCATTCAAACTGGTTCTCACTATTTAATCAGCAACTCCCCCTCCTGCAGGAAAAGGAGGTGGCATTTGTTTATCTCAAAACCAGCCCTTATCCATTTCTACCCTCTCTACCTTAACCCAAACCCAGTCCTTGCTCCAAGTTTTGCCTTCCCATGTTCCACTGAGACCCTCCACCCAGAGGAGCGAAGGGCCGTTTGGGAACAGGCCCACGTATAGGAGACTCATCAAACTGACTCTGCTCATCACATAGAAGCAGAAGTGGTCCATGAACATGTGTTTATTTCAGAGAAAGTTCCAAGGATGTGACTGTTGACTAGGCATCATTGGATTCAGGTGTTTTTTTGGTAAAAACAAAACTAGACTCAAATTCAATTTAAAATCTAAAGAGATGTCTTTGGTAAATAACAACCTCATACATAAAAAAAATATGCAACTATAACTGGGCATCAGGTTTAAGCATAAAAGTGTTATTAATAAAAAGGGTAAGATTAAAAGAGAATTTTAAATAAATAAAGGACATAGCTTGTAAGAATTTATCCTAATGGCTAGTTTACTCTAGACTGGAATGAAAAAGAGAGAAAGTTTTAAGTAGGTTGCAGAAGGTACATAGAAGTCACAGAAGATTATAAAGAAATTTTGGATACAAAAGATAGTAATCTATTTTTCTTTGACATAGAATTAGAATCTGATCTTCTGTTAAAGTGTGTGTGTGTGTGTGTGTGTGTGTGTAGTTTTTGTTTCACTCATTGACTGTCAGTTTTCTAGACAGCTCCAGTAAGCTATTTTATCTTCCTTAGTTCTGACTCTGTTAAAATTGTTCCATGTTATGGAATGATTCCATGTAGTCTTATAGTTAAGATTTTATTTCTGGTTTTTGGGATGACCAAAGAGGCACAGATTTTGTGTCTTATTGAAGTAATATATTGTGTTCTCTTAATGTCTCTGTTAAGTTCTAATTGTTTAAAAACAGCTGAGTTTTTTATTAAGACTTATGGTCCATTTAAATATATATATTGATTCTAAAGCATTCGGGTGATTGTTTTGTAACAATGACCAACTCTGGTCCTTATTATGTCATGGTATTAAGAGATCCTATTTCTACCAGATATTTTAAGCCTTCTTGACATCTTTGACAGGCATTCAAAAATCAAAGCTCCAAATTCTTTGGACCTTGATATTTCTAGTAGGTCCCTTGAAAATATCAAAGTATATATCTCTCATCTTAGAGATAACAACTAATAAGGCCATTTGGCACATAATAAAGTTACTGTCAAGATGTGACATGCTGCTAAATGCTACTGATAGAAATGTCCAAAAGTTAAAATATAATGATCTTTTGTTAACAGAAATGATGTTTATCTCAATTACATAGGATATAGCTTTCCTCTTGGGCATTATTTATCTCACAGAAAAACTATCAGGACATGCCTGTGACTATAGATTTCTAGTTTAGGTCACCAAGTATTGGGATGGAGTACCCCCTTGACTTGCATCCTCTTAAGGGTTTCCTGTGGTTGGCTTTAACAAAAATCCAGAGGAAAAGGAGGCTAGGCAGCAGAAGCAATGTAAAGATAAGTGGTGGGCCAATTAATGGCTGCTCTATTCAGTGGTCTGCCATCAAGGAGACCCAACAGGCTGGTCCATTGCAGTGGTTTCTGAGGTGGAAAGTCAGGGCTGCAGTAGAAGTCAGCTTATGAAGAGCCCTGGCAGCTCTGCCAGCAAGCGTTGGGTCGCTGGAAACGGAACTGCCCTGGAGTCCAAGGACTCCCAGGTCAGAGCTATAGCCCTTGTTGGCTCTACGCTAAGAAGCCCTTCACTTCTTCCAGCTTCCAAAGTAACTACAGCTGCTGAGGGGACAGCCAAGTAGGGTCAGCAACATTGTAGGCAAAACTGTAAATTTCCCATTAGAGATACCACCTGCCTTCAGCTGGTCAGCTTTTCTCCCAGGCCAGCTAGGTAATGGAAGTCAATAGGGTGCCTTCCCTAAGGAGCTTCATACCTCCTTTATTATGTACCCCATGTGAAGAGATAGATAGGTTTGGGACTCAACTGGCAAGGCCTTAAAACCTACCAGATTATTTTTGAGCTCCTTCCATCAGTTTCTATTTGCTTCTCAATGGGGAAACTTGCTGGTGGTTTAGATAGCACCTTTCTTAGGTCCTCTATTAATGACCCTGTCCTTTGTTTTAGATGCTATCTAGCCCATTTGGGACCTCATTCCTTTGTAATAATACCCTCTAATTTCACATCAGTGGCTCTACTCTGAGCCTGGGTGTAGTGGTGGTCCTGTAACCCTCACTTAACATTGTATGATTATTCAGATTTTTTCCTACAGATAAACCCTCTACCCCCAAAGAGACGAGCAGTCTTTCTCCTGGTTTTGGTTGGGATCAACTTCTCCACCTCCCTCTCTTCAGTAATGATCTCAGGAACAGATTTGGTCCATGTTATCTCAATCAACTGACTCCAAAAGCAACTCTAACAGTTACAAGAGGAGTTCACTAGGTTTATTGAGAACTCAGCTCATGCTACGTGATGTCTCCAAAGCCAAATCACCTCACTAGCAGGTGTGGTACTACAGAACAGCTGGACCTTGCACCTTATAACAGCTAAAAAATGGAAAACTTTTGTCTTCCTGGAAAAACAATGTTTTTATTATGTTAATCAATAATGCCAGGTAACAGAATGTTAAAACTCTTCAACACATCACTGTATCCATCCAACAATCTTCATTAGTGTCCAGGAACCCCATCATTTCCTCTCCTCTCTGGAATCCTCTCATTATTTGATTGATGCCCCTCCTAGGGCCACTTGCCACTATTCTCACCCTGACCTTTATATTACTTTGCCTGTTCAAATGCTTATAGGAAATGATAATGGAAGGAACAAAAACATTCACCAACCAGGCAGTCAACCAAATGCTGCCCAGAGACTGTGGCTTGAAACATCACCTCATGCCCGCAGAAAGTAGCTGCAGAAGACAGATAATCATCCCTTCACCCTCCCTGGGCTCTTGGGGCCAATATTATCCTATATGACACTTACTTTATAAAAAAACAAAAGGGGACAATGTTAGTGTAAATGGTGCCATCTTAAACGTTGGGTGCCATTTTAGGCTCTGGTCCAGTTGCCATCTATGCAATAAGCCAGGTGACCGATTGGCCCAACCACAGTTGTCAACTCTACCCCTATCCTAACAGGATTTGCTGCTCCCACTTCCTTATCTCTGCAAGGCTATAACAAGACCTGTTTTTCCGTACAGGCTCTCTCTCCGGCCTGTCAGGTCCCCTTCCTGTGACAGTAAACCTTTTCCCTTACTCTGGTGTTTGGTGTGTTTTCTGGTAGCCTTTTGAAAGGTTGGCACTTGGGCCGGTGCTGCAGCTCACTAGGCTAATCCTCCGCCTTGCGGCGCCGGCACACCGGGTTCTAGTCCCAGTCAGGGCACCGGATTCTGTCCCGGTTGCCCCTCTTCCAGGCCAGCTCTCTGCTGTGGCCAGGGAGTGCAGTGGAGGATGGCCCAGGTGCTTGGGCCCTGCACCCCATGGGAGACCAGGAGAAGCACCTGGCTCCTGCCATCGGATCAGCGTGATGCACCGGCCACAGCGTACCGGCCGCGGCGGCCATTGGAGGGTGAACCAACGGAAAAGGAAGACCTTTCTCTCTGTCTCTCTCTCTCACTGTCCACTCTGCCTGTCCAAAAAAAAAAAAAAAAAAAAAAAAAAAAAGGTTGGCACTGAGTCCCATGAAAGAGTCTTCTTGTTCTTTGTTGTCTGCCCATAAATGGTGAGGAGTGAAAAGGCAGCTACCTGGCAGTCTAGGCTGGCATTTAACTGTGTTACCCTTGGATCTCACAGTCACAAAGCCATGTGCAGTTTTGGGGGTGCACGCCAGGCCTGTGTAAGTCTGGCAGTGATACATGACAAGATGAGGCCTTCCCTTTGGGCCACAGGTCCCTGCCAGGGTAAGTCTAGGGGCCTGGCAGAATAGACTTTTGAGCTTTAGCAGTGAGTGGCTGCCTCTCACTTTGGCAAGCCTGACTTTGAGCTCCTAAGTAAAGCCCTGAGCTCCCTTATCTCCCCCACTCCCTATTGGCTTCAGTCTTGGTCTGTTGTCGGCCAGTAGAGTTGGAGAAATTTCTTCCACCATCTGGCTTCGGATGACTCAAATGCTCTCCGTCTTCAGCTTTTGGCTGGGAGAAGGAACAAGCTGTCCAGCACTGTTATTTTTGTTTATCATGGTTGGCCCAGTGCTGGGTTTCGTGTCTCAGGTCTGGACTTCCTTCTTCCTACCCCAACTGGGAAGGGAGGGATTCTCCCTTCATGCTACACTTTGTAGAGCAGGTGGAGGGATGTCCTGGGAATTCTTTCCTTTCTGCTTTCTCCAATGTATATTTTCTTATTAATATGATAAATAGGCAGTGTTGTCTCTAACTTGACTTCTTAGCTCTTGTAAAGGTGACGTAGTACACAAGTTTGTGTTCACCTTCCAGTCTCTGTGAAGAAAGGATCACTGGTAAATATTGCCTAGTAGCCATTTTGCTTCTGCTCTGTTTCCTCAGTCTTCTCCAGGTTTTCATGACATTATATTTAATTTGTAAAATGTCCTTCAACTTGGCATTTTCTCACTAATGGAAGGAGATTATGTATTTTTGGTAATAATGTCACAAAATAATATGACACATGTCAAGAGGTTCATATGGTTGATATGTATGACCTTGATCACATGGACTAGTTGTTATCTTCCTTGTTCTCCACTATAAAATTACTGTCCTTACATCTGACTTAACAAATACCTTGGAGGTGTTTTGAGATTTTACATAACTTATTTATTCTCAAATGTATGCCTAATAAGTGGCCATTTATGGGACTTTTGTGCAACAATTGTGTTGTTTGTCTAGTAGTAATACTATTCTTCCTACATGTTAGTTTAAATTTTACTTCAAAAGAGAGCTGTATTTTTTATTAAATAATTCATTCATATTTGGATGTCCATTTTATATATCATAGCTACATGATGTATTACAATTTTGTTAGTAATAATATTATACATTTATATAGATGTTTATAGATTACATTCTTATACTATCTGATTGTTTTGTTAATAAATAGTTCCCATTTTAATAATTACGTTGTATTTTCTCTTGTCTCATTTTTTCTTTTGATATACCACCTCCTTTTTCAGTATTTCCTTGCTTATTTTGTACAATTAGGGTATTAGAGGTTGATCTTGTATTTTTCTACCCCAGCTATAGAATCAGTGATTTCTGTAGGAGCCCTGCTCAGTTTCCTTTTATTACAAATGATGATCAGAAATCAAGACCTGGACTGTAGATGTGCTCATAGACTCTGGACCTTTGCTTTCAAGTCCACTCAGTAGAGAAGACTGGTAGTTGCAAATGTTAAAAATCAGCACATATCCCCATATGTATTTCCTATTTATCTGGATCTGTAATAAAGCCATGAGTTCATACAGCAAACTTAGATTCATTTCCTACAATGCAGACTTTTGCACCATGGGAGAAAGATGTTATAAATTCTAGGCGGTAGGATGCCTAAACTTTTCTCACATTATTTAATTATTAATTTGTTCAATTCTGATAGGTTAGGACTGACAAAATTATGTCCCTATGGAGCATTTTTACTAACTAAATTCGTAAGCATTGGATTATCCTTAGAAAAGATGCTTAGAAACTCCCACATTCAGAAGCAAAATTGATGGTAAGTACATCATGAAACAAGTTTTAAAATGTACCAGAAGAGCAGATATTAAAAAGAGAAAGAGGGAAAAATTAAATCCTGTTAATACAAAAGAGGGAGAAAATATCCAAAATATATAGAAGAAAAAATTTTAAATTACAGAAAAAGTGTTCAAGTATCAATAACAACTTCAAAGTGAAGAGAAATTAACAGTGTAATATTTCAACCCTGATGTCAAGTTTACTGTACTCTTGTGTCACGTGTGGTTTGGCCTCAAGAAGCTGCCTGGCCTAGTAGCTCTGCTTCAGCTTAGCCAAGTGTAATGTAAGGAGGCAATTTAAATGAATATAGTGCTTTCTAATCAAAGGAAAAACATTTCTGGAATATTCTTCCAGAAGTTTGCATATTATCTCATTACCTGTGTTGGACATCCAATAAAAGGTTTTTTAATTTTCACACACACAAAAAAAGAAACTCACTTAACCAGTAGAGACACAAAAGTCTGATTGTGAAAATATTTGCAAAATATACTCCACACAAGTGGAAACAGGAAGTGAGCAGGAGTAGTTGCATTGATATCAGATAAAAAAGACTAAGAAAAATAATATAAGCAGAGACAAATAAGTTCACTATATACAATAACCCTAGGGTTGATTCGGTAAGAAAATAGAATTCTAAATGTAAATACACCTAATGCCAGAACACTTAATTATATGAAAACAAATATTACATTATTAGATTCAAAGAATGAAGATTTGGCTTTAGCTAAATTATTATATGTTTTATCTATATATGGTAGTAGGTGATTTCAACACTGGACTTTCATGAATGGGCAGATAACCCAGGCAAAATATCAATGGGGAAGCATCAGAGTTCACCTACACTATAGACTAAATGAATGTAACAGATATTTACAGAATATCCAACAGGTACAGAATACATATTTCTACCACCACATGGAATATTCTGTAGGATAGACCATAAATAAGATGATTACATGGGTTTTGGCAAATGCAAATATGATGAAAACCAACAAAAGAAACTGGATGGATTATGTGAACACATAGATGTAAAATATACTTTTGAATGAACAATGGGTAATTTTAGAAATCAAAAATTTTAAAATTTACTGAATAAAGTGAAAATAGAAACAGCATACAAAATGGATGTGCAACAGTAAAAGTAGCATGGGGAGAAGTTTATAGAAATAAGTACTTGCAAAAAAGTAAGTTTCATGTGAAAAGCTTCATGAAGCATCTCAAAGAATAATTAAGCTTAAAAAATCCAATAACACACCAGAAATCATTCACCTAGTCCAAGTGGGATTTATTCCCGATATGCAGGGATGGTTCAATATTCGCAAATCAATCAATATGATACATCACTTTAGAATCTCAAGAACAAGAACCATGTGGTTATCTCAATAGATGCAGAGAAAGCCTTTGAAAATATACAACACCCTTTCTTGATGAAAACCTTAAGCAAATTGGGTATAGAAGGAACATTCCTTGACAAAATTAAAGCAATTTATGACAAACACACAGCTAGCACACACAGCTGGGGAAAAGTTGGAAGTGTTCCCACTAGGTTCCAGAAGCAGACAAAGATGCCCATTCTCAACACTGCTATTCCATACAGTCCTGGAAATTTTAGCCAAAGCCACAAAGCAAGAAAAATAAACCAAAGGGATTCAAATTGAGAGGGAGGAAGTCAAACTATCCCTACTTGCAGATGACATAATTTTATATATAGGGAATCTGAAAGATTTCACCAAGACTATTGGGACTCATAAAAGGGTTTGGTAACGTGGCAGAATATATAATTAACACAAAAAATCAATACCCTTTGTGTACCCAGACAATACCATGGCTGGGAAAGCACTTCTAAGATCAATCTCATTCACAATAAATACAAAAATAATTAAATAGCTCGGGATAAATGGATGTCAAATATGTCTAAGATTAAAATTTTAAAACATTAAAGAAATAGGAGGAGACACAAAAAAATGGAAAAATCTTCTATATTCCTGGATTGGAAGAATTGATATCATCCAAATGTCCATACTGCCAAAAGCAATGTACAGATTCAATGTGATCCCAATCAAAATACCAAGGACATTCTTTTCAAATCTAGAAAAATTCTAAAATTTATATAGAAATACAGGACACCCCAAAAAGCTAAAGCAATCTTATACAACAAAAATAAAGCCAGAGACATCAAACTACCATACCTGAGACCTACTACAGGTCAGTAATAATCAATATAGCCTGCTACTGAAAAAAAATAAACAGATGTGTAGACCAATGGAACAGAAAAGAAACTCCAGAAATTATTCCACACATCTACAACTAATTAATCCTTGACAAAGGAGCTAAAATCAATCCCTGGAGCAAGGATAGTCTCTTCATAGTGTTGAGAAAACTGGATCTCTGCTTGCAGAAGTATGAAACAAGACAAACAAGACCCCTATCTTACCCAAAAATACACTCAAAATGGATCAAAGACTTACTCTATGATATAATGCCATCAAATTAATAGAGAATGTTGAAGAAACCCTCCAAGACACTGGTAATAGCAAAGAGTTATTGGAGAAGACCCTAGAAGCACAGGGAATCAAATCCAAAATTGACAAATGGGATTGCATCAAGCTGAGAAGCTATTGCATGGCAAAAGAAACACTCAGCAAAGTGAAGAGGTAACCAGTAGAACAGGAGAAAATATTTGCAAA
Organism: Oryctolagus cuniculus; assembly: GCF_051225735.1. Taxonomy (NCBI): domain Eukaryota; kingdom Metazoa; phylum Chordata; class Mammalia; order Lagomorpha; family Leporidae; genus Oryctolagus; species Oryctolagus cuniculus. Next base: position 83,915,967 of record NC_142880.1, read on the forward strand.
CTATGGAACTGGTAAGGGATTAATATCCAGAATCTATAAATGACTCAAGAAAGTCAATGACAACAAAATAAACAATCTAGTTAAGAAATGGTCAAAGGATATGAACAAGCATTTTTCAAGAGAGGAAATTCAAATAGCTAACAGACACTTGAAAAAATGTTCAGGATCACTAGCCATCAGGGAAATGCAAATAAAAAACCACAATGAGTTTCACTTCACCCCAGTTAGAAATACTCAACATACAAAAATTAACAAACAACAAATGCTGACTAGGATGTGGGGGAAAAGGCAACCTAATCCCACTGTTGGTGGGATTGTGAAATGGTGCAGCCACTGTGGAAGACAGTATGGAGATATCTCAGAAATCTGAAGACAGACCTACCATATGACCTAGCCATCCCCCTCCTGAGAATTTACCCAAGGGAAAAGAAATCAGTACATGAAAGAGTTATCTGTATCCCAATGTTCATTGCAGCACAGTTCACAATAGCTAAGATATGGAATGAACCCAGTTGTCCATCAACTGTTGAGTGGATACAGAAATTATGGTATATATACACTATGGAGTACTACTCAGTTGTAAAACAAATGAAATCCTGTCATTTGCAACAAAATGGATACAACTGGAAAAAATTATAATTAATGAAATAAGGCAGTTCCAAAAAAGACAAATGGCATGTGTTCGCACTGATTTGTGGTAACAAAGTATCTAAAAGGTAATTTACAGAAGTGAAATTGACATTTTGAGATGCAATGATTTTAACACTCCTTGACTCTACTGTTGAAGTGTTGTTTTTTTTTTTTTTATCTTAAAACTATTTGTTGAACTCTACTTAGTGTAGAGTTAATCTTTTGAGTATAAAGTTAATTGAAAATTGGAGTGGGAGGAAGAAGGGTGGGAGGGAGAGTAGAGTGGGAAGAATCACTGTATTCCTAATTTTTATATGGAATGCATGGTTCGCATTCCTTAAATAAAATTTAAATCAATCAATAAAATAAAATCACCAAAAAAGGGAAAAAAGTAAAAGCAAACCAAAACCCAAATTAATATAAGAAATCATAAAGATTAGCATAGAGATAAGTGAAATATGGGGCCAGCACTGTGGTGTAGTAGGTAAAGCCACCACCTGCAGTGCCAACATTCCATATGGGAGCCGATTCAAGTCCTGGCTGTTCCATTGCTGCTCTAGCTCTTTACTATAACCTGGGAAAGCAGCAGAATATGGCCCAAGTTCCTTGACCCCTGCACCCATGTGAGAGACTCAGAAGAAGCTCCTGGTTCCTGGCTTTGGATCAGCACAGCTCCGGCCATTGCAGCCATTTGAGGTATGAATCAGTGGATGGAAGACTTTCTCTCTCTCTCTGCCTCTGCCTTTGAAATAAATAAATAAATCTTTAAGAAAAGGGAAATAAATGAAATACAAGCTAAAAATTACAAAAAGTAAATAAAAAGAATAGTTGGTATCTGAGAAAACAAGCTTGACACATCTTTAGCTACAATAATCAGTAAACAAAAAAGACTAACAAAATCAGAGGTAAAAGAGGAGATAGTAGAACTGTTACTACAAACATACAAAAATCTTAAAAATTGAACTGCAGAAAAAGAGTAAACTTCATCAGATCACTAATGAGCAATAGGACGAGTCAGTCATAAAAGTCTCCCAAGAAACAAAGGCTCAGAATTGGATGGCTTCACTGCTGAATTTCACCGAACTTCTATGGAACTAAAGCCAATTCTTAAACTATTCTGAGAAAATGGAGGAATCTCTTCTAAACTCATTCTACAAAACCAGTCTTATCCTGATACCAAATCTAAACAAGCATAAGACAAAGAAAAATATAGACCTAAAACCCAAAGAACACAGATGAAAAATTCTCTACAAAAAAGTAGCAAATAAAGTCCAGTACATCAAAAAGATCAAAAGGTCATTCACCCTGAGCAACTGGAATTCAGGAAAACATTAATTCAGCAAACATTAATTCAGGAAAACAGGAATGTTTGAAGATATCTAAATCAATTAACATGGAACCATCACATCAATAGAATGAAGAACAAAAATCCTAAGAATGCCTGAAAGAGGCACTCAATAAAATTGAACATCCATTCTTAGCTGAAACATTGAACAGATTATGCATAGAAGGATCATACTTCAACATAACATAAGCAATACATAACAAGCCAAAATCTAACATCACACTGAATGGGCAAATCAGAAAACCTTTCCTCTAATAACTAGAACTAAACAAGATACCTACTCTTGCTGCTGTTATTCAATATTGTACCGGATATGAGAGCCATAAGGTGAGAGGAAGAAATAAAAGGCATAAAAATGAACAAATGAAAGGATAAAGTCAAATTATTTGTAAATGACACTATTTTTTCATGGTAAATGCTCTTTAATAAAAAGGCTGCATTCACTTTTATGACTGTCTGAGTCATTTATAAAAATCTTAGGTATGCCTTAGATTAGATCTTGAAAACCGGAGATTAGTGACTAATTCCTTGGGAAATGAGAACCAACTCAAAGTTTAAGGTTCTAAGACAACTGAATTTTTGTTTGTGAATTCTAAATAATTTGTCTACCCTTCCAACCTTTTTGTCTATATTCCATTTACTTTTCTTAAAAGAAGGTTGGAAATAACAATTCTGAACAGTATAATTTCTTTTTTCTTTAAAGATTTTATTTATTTATTTGAGGGAGTGAGGGAGGGAGGGGGAGAGAGAGAGAGAGAAAGAGAGAGGTGTCTTCCATCTGCTGGTTGACTCCCCAAATGGCTGCAACAGCCAGAGCTGAGCCAATACAAAGCAAGGTGCCAGGGGTTCATCCGGGTCTCCCACACAGTTGCAGGGACTGAAGCACTTGGGCCATCATCCACTGCTTTCCCTGGCCATAAGCTGGGAGTTGGATTGGAAGAGGAGCATCCGGGACAAGAACAAGTACCCATATGGGTTGCTGGGGCAGTAGGCAGAGATCTACCCTACTACACCACAGTGTCAGCCCCTATTCTTTTCTAAAGGGATTTATTAATCCATTTGATTCCCAGGTTCACAGCAAATGCATAGTAATTACCACCACACAATTCTCGTTAAGTCTCATGCTAATATGTTATTAATACAGAGAACAGATTCAATGTTGTTCATAGATAGAATTCTAAGGGTATAATAATAATACTTCTCTTCCTCCCTCCCTCTTCTTTTTGCATTTCCTTTCCTTTCCTGTTCTTCCCTTCCCTCACTCCCTTTCTTCCTTTGTTAATTTTTGAGATAACATGTTTTGAATTTACATTATAGTCCATGGCTTAATGGTCACTAAATAAAGAGTTCAAGTTAAAAGCAAAAAGAAGCTAGTTCAACAGGAATGGAGGCAAGGGCTATGAACAATAATCAAATGAAATGATGACCATTTCATTCATATAGAATAAATTTTGAAATAGTCACAAATCATTAAAACTATAGCAATGTATCATTCTTATTCACTGGTTTGACAAAGATATAAAATAAAGTTTGAGAAAACTGTATTTGCAGCACAACTTCTATTATTTCCTTTAAAAAATTCTAATAACTCCATCAAATATTGCTAGAGGTAATAAACAAATTTGATAAAACCGTAGGATACAAATTAGTAACACTTGTTTACGGCAGAAATTAATTCACCATTGGACTACTAGATGAAAATATGGGGAAAGACTTCCAGACACTGGGATGATTTTTATTAGAGTTGAAAGGCATATGCAACAAGAGCAAAAATGGAAAAATTTAGGATTTTATCAAACTAAGCATCTTCTCCCTAGTAAAGGAAACAATCTTCAGAGTGACAAGGCAACCAATAGGAGGGGGAAATGTTTGCATACTTTTCATGACTAATATCCAAAATATAAAAGGAACACAAAGTACTCAATCACAAAGTAACCCAATTAAAGTAAGCAAATGAGGATACTTCTCAAAAGAACTAATTCAAATAGAAAACAAATTTATGAAAAATGTTCAACATCATTAGCCATCAGGGAAATGCAGATTGAATTCCAATGAGGTATCATCTCAGTACAGTTAAATTTTATCAAAAAGTGCAACAAATGCTGGCAAAAGTATGGAGAAAGATAACTGTTAATACAGTATCGAAGGGAATATAAATTAGTACATCTATTATGTACTAATGTAAATTAGTACATCTATTATGGAGAAAAATATGGAGTTCCTTCAAAACTCTAGAAATAGAACTGCCATATGACCCAGCAGTCACACTACTATGTATTTATCTAAAAGAAATTAAATTAGTCTATTGAATAAACATTTCTGTTGCCATGTTCATTATTGTTTAAATAGCTAAGATTTGGAATCAACCTAGATGCCCATTAACATATGAGTGGATAAATAAAATGGCGGTATATTTACACAATGTGATATTAATCAAAACTTGAAAAATAATGCTATCCTATCATTTGTAGCAGTATGCATGGTACTGAAAGACAACATGGTAAGTGAAATAAGTCAGTCTCAGAGAGGCAAATACCATATATTTCCTCTCAGCTGTGGAAGCTAAAATGATCATTCCGAACACAGAATAGGATTTCTTCATTGTGGGAGAATAGGGGAGTGAGTGATAGTGTGAGAGATGGATAACAGGTATCAAAGATAGTTAGATGGAATAAGTTGCAGTGTTCTCCAGTACAGTGAGCTGACTAAAATTCACAATAACTTGCATCATTTTATAAATAGGAACTCAGTGTTTCTGTACATGCATTAGTGATAGAGATCTAAACATTAACTATCCTAATTTCTTAAGGGTATATCACATACATTTTTTGAAATATCATACACCTCCCATATATTTGTGCAGTTATCAAGTGTCAACCAAAAATACTTAAAGAGGAAATGTTTTAAGAGAAATAGATACAAAATAATCTGATCTATCATTATACATTATAAACTCACACTATATGTCTTAAATATGTAAAAGAAAAATGGAAGGAAAAAAGGTCAGATAGGTACTAAAATAAATAAAATGGCTAACCTCTTTTTTTTTTAACTTTTATTTAATGAATATAAATTTCCAAAGTACGACTTACGGATTACAATGGCTTCCCCCCCATAACGTCCCTCCCACCCGCAACCCTCCCCTTTCCCACTCCCTCTCCCCTTCCATTCACATGAGGATTCATTTTCGATTATCTTAATATACAGAAGATCAGCTTTAACCTCTTTAAGTCTAATGACTCCCAAGTTCATCATTACACAAAATCTGTTGTTTTCCCACTTTTAAAAAGATTTGTTTATTTATTTGAAAGGTAGAGTGACAGGGGTTTCAGAAAGAAGGAGGTAGGGTGGGAGAGACAGAAAGAGAGGAGAGAGTGAGTTTCCATATAATTATTCACTCCCCAAATCCCTGCAACAAAGGAGCTGGGACAGGCTGCAGCTGGAACTCCAGGTCTCCCACATGAGTGCAGGGTCCCAAACACTTGGACAGTCTTCCCTTGCTTTCCCGAATGCATGCGCAGGGAGCTTGATTGGAAGTGGAGCATTCAGAACTGGAACTGGAGATCAAATGGTATGCCAGCTTTGCAGGTGGCTGCTTTGCCCACTGACCACAATACCATCCCCCAGATCTTTTGCTTTCAAGTAACATGTTACCACAGGATTTTTGTTTTCAAAGTACAAAATAAAATTTATGAAAATACATATCTCACAAAATATAATGTATGAAAATAAAAGTTGCTTTAATAAAACTCTGATGACATGGAAAATATGCATATTGTTGAAAGAATACAAAAGAACAATATTGTCCTACTTCTTGAAAGTCTGTTAATGCTTGCACATATAGAAGTATGTACTTAAAAATATTAGCTGATCAAATTGTAGGTTCTAGACAAATTTTAATTATGTTATTTATTATGTTATTTATTATTTTATGCATACTATTTATAATGAAAAATATATTTTTCTTTTTTGGTTAAAATTTGAAAACTATTATTAAAACATACTCTGGAATTTTTCAAAATTTGTGGAGTGATGTTGTTTATTAGAGAAGGCATTAAACAGTAGTCAGATTGTGAGAAGTTATTTTGAAAAAGCTAAAAATGATAAAATGGAAACTTTCCAGCTGAATGAACATACTCTAATTGTAATTAAACTGCAAGACAATGACAATAAACGACATTATCCTAATGAAACAGGCAAAACTTTGCCTTATTATTTTATATAATCTTCTATTAAGTTTGTGGCGTTTTTAAAATGGCAATTTAATATACAGAAACCCCATTTTATTGTTTGTTTGTTTGCAACATTAAGAGTGAGACATATCGGGGTTGGTGCTGTGGAGCAATGGGTTAATGCCCTGGCCTGAGGCACTGGGATCCCATATGGGCGCCGGTTCAAGACCTGGCTGTTCCACTTCTGATTCAGCTCTCTGCTATGGCCTAGGAAAGCAGAAGATGACCCAAGTCCTTGAGCCCCTGCACCCACGTGGGAGACCCGGAAGAAGCTCCTGGCTCCTGGGTTCGGATCTGCACAGCTCCAGCAGTTGCGGCCAATTGGGGAGTGAACCAATGAATGGAAGACCTCTCTCTCTCTCTCTCTCTCTCTCTCTCTCTCTCTCTGCCTCTCCTCTGTGTAACTCTTTCAAATAAATAAATCTTTTAAAAAAATGAGACATATCAAGCCACACTGAATAAACATTTGTTGAAAATATAACTCCTTCTTCGCAAAGATAGCAAAACTAATATAAAACAACTTACCAATAGAAAAAGAATCCATGGAACTTCTATGTTTGAAAAATCAGAGGACTACTATTTTTGTTTTTGATCAACAACCGAAGTCATAAGAGATGCCTTTACTTCACAGTCCAGAGAGTTTTGCATAAAGCACTCAGTTCAGGATGTTTGTACTTTTTAGTGGTAAAATAAACTGAATAACCTAAAAACTCATTTTTTCCATTCAAAAATATTTGTTCAATTCGCAGTCACTGTTTCACATTTAAATACGGCACCCATACAAGCAGTCACTTTCTGCATACGAACTAAGAATTTCCATTAAAACCTAAGTTCTATTGAAATAGTATTACTAGCCTATTTGAAGACCATATTGTCACTGAAATTGAGGTCTTCTATGTGCCAAGAACTCTTTTAAGAGATTTATGTGTATTAGCTTACAGACTCTTCACAAAATCCTTATAAAACAGAAGCTGTTCTCTACTGAGCTTTACTGAGAAGAAAACTGATGTATGTAGGTGAAATTAACCTATCCGTGGCCATACATCTAGAAGTGGCTGGGCCCATGAGGCTCATGTAATGAAGAATAAAGCAGTGCCATGATCTGCCCAGCCAAATGAACTGCCTTAAAACAAAAGGAGATTTTTCATTTCAAAGTTAAAAATAAGAGAAGTACAAGCAAATGTAGCAAGATGTTTACAATTAGGAATTTGTCCAGAGTATGCTTAATTCACATACTATTTGAAATGTGTCTAAAAACTTGCAAGCTCACACATTTAAAAATGCACACATATAAATTTTATCTTTAAAATACATTTACTTGCTATAGTTATGTAATAAATGATAGATTCTTTTAAATTGTTACTGTATTTACTGTAATTATCAGAAGTCATTTTGACTAATATTTAGATTGTTAATGAATATTCTATGCAATGGCTCTAGGGTCACAAGGTAAATGGCTCTCCAACTTATCAGGTGAGTCTAGATTTATATACAACAAAAAATACATAAGTCACCAACAGATGCACTATTTACTAAAGATGAAGCCAGGAAAAGTTTAGAGAAGGTTTTGTCAAAGTTAAAGCATTTAACCTTACGTTGAGTCCTTTAGAGGAGGGAACAGTCAAGAGGAGGAGACTAAGCTAATAAAGAAGAGCAAAACAGTGTTGTGATGATCAGTATCTGAAAGGTGTTGTGAAAATCAGATAAAAATGTCTGATTTCATCAGCGTGTGGTATTGTTTAGTCATGGAGATAGTGAGCTTTTTGCACAGAGATAATGTCTTAGCTACAGAACAAATTTTAGTTAAAAATCTTTACCACAACCTAATTAATCATAATGTTACTAAACCTGATCATCTTGCTTCTCCATTAAATTTGCAATCTCCTTTCTCCTGTATCTTGTAAAGATCATCCTGTTATCAAGTTCTGTGGATATTTCACCCATGGTATCTCTTACTTTCCTTTCTACTACACTGTAACTTCTCTAGCATGTTTCTCCATTACATAAGCCTTCTGTAGATTATATGAACCCCTGTATTGCCAACTTTATAATTCTTTTTTTCAAAGATTTATGTATTTATTTGAAAGTCAGAGTTACAGAAAACAAGAGATAGTCCAACCACTGGTTTACTACCTAAATGGCCACAGTGGCTGGGGATGGGCCATGCTTAAGCCAGTCTTCCACATGGGTGTGTGGTATCAAGTACTTTGGCTATCTTTTGCCTTCTCAGGCACATTATCAGGGAGTTGAATTGGAAGTGAAGCAGCCAGGACTAGAACTAGTACTCATATGGAATACTGGAATTGCAGGTGGAGACTTAGCATGCTGTACCACAGCACCAGTTCTTCTTTGTAACTCTTAGGGACTCTTTCAGTGAATTAGATTAAGTTTAAAGGAGAGTTTGTTGTGACATATAACTAACCTGGTCACAAAACAAGGGTCAAACTTGCCTTAGCTGCAAGTGAGTCCCAAGACTTGCAGATTGTTTTCCCAAGTCTAGTTTTCTCCCTGTCAGTCTTATTGCCATCTTTTGCTCACAAACTTTCTTTGTATTGAAGAGCAAAATTTCAGGTTACTACATATTCGCATTTCTCCAGTGTAGTTGTGTGAGTCAGATTTTCATTAATTCAATTGAAATATCTGAGAGAAGCTACTTAAGAAGGAATAAGGTTCATGTAGTTGCAGCTTTGGAAGCTGGTAGATCCAAGACCAGTTGGCTTCATTGGTTTGGCTTCTGATGTGCGGGGAGAGAGGCTCTCATGATGAACTAGTGAGCAGAGACAGCAGGGACATCCAAACTGACCATTATAACCAACCCTCTTACAAGAACCACCATGGAGAACATGTGCCTAATGACCTGAACACCAGGCCCACCTCCTGTATACCTTAATTTGATCAAATCTCCATCCCTAATCCATTAACTTTAAATCCAGTAACCATTTAACATAAAAGTTTGGGGATCAAACCTTCAATTCATTGGCCTTTAGGTGACAACAAAGCTGTTATCTAACTGGAACAGCAATGATCTAAGATGACAAGATGCTTCCCTGAAATTCTAGCCAGAAAATAACCTGGCTCAGTGCTGTAGTTGGCTCTGCTGTGATCAAGAGGCTATTTCTACAGAAGCCAGAATAGTGAAGTGACAGGGTGCTGGAGTTGTGGCTGCTATCAGCACTACTATGTGGAAGAAAGTTTGATCTACAATTGTTTTTCTGCATCATTTTCAATTTTTAAATTCCATTTGTTGTGGGTTCAAATGAAGCTAGCTAGGTAATATTAGACAACTATGCCATATAACCTTCTACTCCTATCACTAAATTAGGTATAGTAATTGTGCCAACCTCAGGAGTTGACTGTAAGGGCATAAATAAATTCTGAAAGTACACAGAGCAGTTAGCACAGAGCTTGTCACAAAGTAAATGTTCAGTGATATGGGAAGAATTAATAGATAAAATAATAAAATACCTGATATAGTTTCTAATTCTCATTTATTTTGTTTTGTTTTTTTTTCTCTTTCCTGCCTAGAAGTCTCCATTCTCTGATCATGAGCACTAGTATTCATATATAGCTAAAATTTATTCTGACTCTAATTTTTTTAAATGATTTTTTATTTCTAATGTAAAGAAAGATTTTCTACCCACTGATTTGCTACTGAAATGGCTGTAACAGCTGCGTCTGAGCCAGGCCAAAGACAAGGAGCAGGAATTCTCTGTGGGTCTACCATGTGGATAGCAGGGGTCCAAGTACTTGGGCTATCTTCTACCTTGCCAGGTGCATTACCAGGAAGCTGGATCAGAAGCTGAGGCGTGGGCTTAATGAGCTGTATGATGCCAGGCCCTCAATTCTAATGCTTGTTGCTTTATTTTGTATCCTATTCTCTAACCACCTGGCAGGAGGTTTTGTAATCATAGAAGTAAATAACACTGCAACATTAGTTACATTTTGTCGCCATTAGAAATAATGTTTTTTCCACTTAAAATAAGATTTGATATTTTATTCCCTGGCATGATTATTTGTAGCCTGAAAATTAAATGCTGGGTTCAAAAAACAGATGATTAGTTACACAATCTGCTATTGTTCTTCTCAATGGGAATGGATAAAATAAAGCTATCAAAAAATGCTCCTTAACAGCATTTATGAAACAGGCTCAAATTGCTCTGTGTTCTCCACAACTGTGGGAATATAATTTTTGACCAAAAAAGCCTTTTATTCTTGATATCCACAGTGTAGTGGGTATTTAGCACTTGAAAAATAATATCAGTGCCTTAGCCCAACAATGGAAAATTATCCACTTTACCTTCTTCTTTACGATTCCTTAGAAAATCAGTGCTTTTTCACTGCATCGTGTTCAAGGGTTTCAAGTAGAACGCTTACTGGAAGGGTCTGTTCATTTGAAGTGAAACGGAGGGTCACGAAAGGCATGCAGCTCACTTGCTTTTTCTGAGCTGCCTTTTGTTTCTGGTTTTCAGTTGGAGAATGGCTTTCAGGCACAGAGGACTCAGCAACCCAGTTTGGTAGCAGAGGTCAGCCAAGGGAGGGGTTGTGGAAGGATGAAACGGAGATGAGGACTTGGGAAGTTCTCAGTTCTTGAAGTAGGTTTTGTAAAAAAAAAAAAAAAAAAGAGTATTAAATGAAATAACATGAGAAAATGATCTGAAGATGCTAACACATCCTACAAATTCCCCTTATTCTGCTTCTGGGAAGGCAGAATAGTCAAAGTTGACCCCAGAAATTCCAGGACAGATGAATATTGAAAAAGGTGCGCTATTTCATGAAATAGTTGCCAACATGAATCTGATTTACTTAGACTCTGGATCCTTTTCTCTTTTTCCCAAGGAAATTTTCCCAAATATTAGTTTTTCACCTCTTTCTTGAGTGCCTTGGCCCCTAGGATTTTCTAAGTTTTAATGCCACACATTTAACATCAATTTTAATTCATGTATAGTGAAAGACATAATTCTAGGATGGGTCTTGTTCCCTTGTATGCTCATCATTTCTAATCCCCTGTCCTTGAATGTGAGATCCGTTATTGTGTGATTGATACTCTGGCAAAGCTGGTGGTGTAGTTTACACAAGTGATGACATTAAGTTAAAGAGGACTGGTGAGCAGATTGGAGACAGATCTTCTCTCTGCCTTTGAAGAGTAAGCATCTAGGTTGTGAACGCATTGTGTGGCTAGGACAAAGAGCAGTCTTTAGGACCTGAGAGTATCCCCCAGCCCTATCACAAGCAAGAAATGAGCACCTAAGTTCTTCAATGGAAGGATTTAATTTTGTTAACAACACAAATGGCCTTGAAAGAGAATCCTGAGGTATAGATGAGAATGAAACCCATCCATGTCTCAATTTTGCCTTGTGGATAACTGAACAGAAATTCCAACAAGACTGTTCCCAAACCCTTGACTGACAAGGTTGAATCTTAAGATGATATATTTTGAGAGTTTTCAATATGGCTCAATATAGGTGCCTAGTGTTTGCTGAAAAATCTTCACTTGCATCTTCATGGTCATTGCTTGCCATTCTCTCTAAATTTCCCTCTCCAAATAATGCTTATCTCCTTTCATTTTCACTATTGTGCACTGCTGCCTTCCACTTGGAAGAAGAATGTCCTGACCCATGTCTGTCATAAAGTCCCCCACCAACAACTTCACTTATTTAACTTGTATTCATTATTTAGACTTAAGCATTTCTCAGGGAAGAATTTCTTCATGTCCACAACCAGATCTCCATCAAAACATTCAAGCATCTTACATGTTTCCTTAAACGATAATTAAATCTATTTGCTCTATGAGAAACTAAGGCATGGATGTTTTACATCATTTTATTTTTTGGTGGTAGATTATATAGTAAATATTCACAGAGTAATGTGATAAGAACCTAAGAAGTATGACCTTGGATTGCTTTATTTATTCATTCTTAATTACATATATGTTGCATTTGCAGTTTCTAAATCTCAGGCTGATTTGAAAAAAAAAAATTACTGGAGTTGAGAAATCAGCCTGTGATGTGGAAATCAAGCTGTGCTGTCACCATTTAACATCATCAGTGAAACACAAAATGTGCTACTCAAAGTTTAACTTTGTAGGTGATATGTGAGACTATTCCGCTCATTTCTCCTTTGCTTTACTGGCTCTATAGATCTTGTGGGAGTAGAAATGGTCTTTTCATTGTGAGTATCCAATACAAAAATCCACAGCAAGCAGAAAGAGGTAAAAAGTTACATCTTTGAATGACTCATAGTTACATCTACAGTTTATTTTTCAGGGAGACTTGTAATTATATGAATTCACAAATTATTTTTCTTTTGAGCATCAGACAAAAGTTGGTCAATAACTGCTAATTAACTTATCTTCTAAAATAGAACCTCCAAATATATGAGCTCGTCAGAGTCCTTAAGTTTTAGAGTAGCTGTACCAATTAACAAAAGAGGGGCTGGGGATACTGAGTTTATATAAGAAGAGTTATCCTTTGTGCCGATGAAATCCTAAATAGAATGAAAAAATATATATCTGGCCTTTTCTAGCCATCAATTTGAATTCAGTAATCATCTGGCTAGGTCACGAAGGATTACATATATTTTGTTCAATAAAGCCAATAGAATTACTCAGAGAGTTGGCTGTGCCTTCAGGAATTGCAGGTGCAGCAGTTCAGTAGAAGTTCAGAGCAGCCAGCCCTCAGTATCTTTGGGAGACTGGCTCCAGGGTCTCCCACAAACACCCAAATCTGTGGATGCTCAAGTGCCCTATTTAAAACGATGTAGTATTTGCATATAACATATCCACACCCTCCTGTGTACTTTGAACCACTTCTAGATTACTTACATTCATAACATAAAATCATTGTTATATGGCATTATTTAGGGAATAATAACAAGGAAAAACGTGTACAAGTTCTAGGCTGATGCAATGTTTTAGTATTTTCATTCTATGTTTGGCCGCACCCATAAATGTGGAATCCATGGATGAATACCATGGGACATCCTTGGCCTGTATTTTGATGCCACTTGGATATGGTTCTCATGACAAGCAAAAAGAGCTTAGGAATCTTCATATCATCTTCTCCTTTTGTCCTCTCTCTACTATCTTCAGTAAGTCACAGGGGATTAGAAACAATAGGTCTCATGTAGCCGGATGGCACCTTGCTTATTTAATTCTCAAGATCTAAAAGTTAATGATTTTATATGTTTCTCTACAGAGTTCTGGTAGAGAATGTAATTTTTAAAAATATTTATTTTCCTGTACTTGAAAGGCAGAGTGAAAGCAAGAGTGATAATTTTTCTATCTGCTGGCTCACTCCTCACATGCCTGCTAAAGCCAGGACAAAGTCAGTCAAGAACTAGACACTCTTTGGGATAGCCCGATTACCTGGGCCCATCTACTGCCTTCCCACGTATGTTGGCAGTAAGCTGGATGGGAGGTGTAGCAGTCAGGACTTGAAGAGGTGATGTGCTACAGGGCTGCTGCCACAAGCAGCAGCTTCACCTGCTGTGCCTCATTTTGGCTGAGAATGTGATTTTTTACAGGACTAGGTCCAATGCAATGAATGGGATTATTTCTCATTTCCTCGTGTGTGTGTGTGTGTGTGTGTATGTGTGTGTTTGGCAGAGCTACAAAACTAAGTGTCTAACATGGAGAGAATCCAAGTGTTGCTTATGTTTGGTAGAGGGCTTATATCTGAAGGTATTTGAAAGAATTAATGCAAAATGTATATTATAAAAATAACTGTGTGTATTTCAAACTTTTCTGCCACCATATAAACTAAACTTATCATTTGATTCCATGTTCCATGAGCTTTCTGAAGTTTCCTTGTAGCATGGAAAATGGATAATGGGTCTTTTGTGGAAAACTTAGACTCTGACATTCAGAATTCCCAATGATTTATTTTGCAGCTGAGAACATGCATTAGTTTCCACCTCTACTACTTCATAAATAAGGGTCCTTCCACCTCTCTTGGATTCTGGGTTTTACTACCAGCGCATAGAACTTCTTCTGTTTGGCCGGTGCCGCGGCTCACTAGGCTAATCCTCTGCCTGTGGAGCCGGCACACCAGGTTCTAGTCCCGGTTGGGACGCCAGATTCTGTCCCGGTTGCCCCTCTTCCAGGCCAGCTCTCTGTTGTGGCCTGGGAGTGCAGTGGAGGATGGCCCAAGAGCACCTGGCTCCCGGCTTTGGATCAGCATGGTGCGCCGGCCGCAGTGGCCATTGAGGGGTGAACCAACGGAAAAAGGAAGACCTTTCTCTCTGTCTCTGTCTCTCTCACTGTCTAACTCTGCCTGTCAAAAAAAAAAAAAAAAAAAAGAACTTCTGATAAACTTCTGGCCATATTTGGCAAAAACAGGTATAAACAGATAATTAAAGTAGCAAACTGCTTTCAAGGATTGAGACTGGAGGAGGCAGGTGTGGAATTAAGTCATAGAAAGTTATACAAAAATGACACCAAATCATGATGCGGCTATATGCATCAATCCCAAAGGAGCCCCACCAGCACCCATTTCAGTGGAATACACGCTCATCTGGGAGAAACCCCAGCAACAGCATCAAAGTAGCTGATATCCCAGGAAATTCCAGGTTAGCTAAGGTATTTTTAATGTCAGTTTGTGGAGCTGATGCTGTGGCATAACAGACAAGCCTCTACTTGCAACGCTGGCATCCCAATGTGAGAGTGCCAGTTTGAGTCTGGGCTGCCCTGCTTCCAATCTAGCTTCCTGCCAATGCGCCTGGGAAGGCAGCAGAAGGTGGCTCAGGTATTTGGGCCCCTGCCACCGATATGAGAAACTCAGATGCAGTCCCTGAATTCTGGCTTTGACTGTGGGCAGAGCTGGTTGGCCATTTGGAAAGTGAAACAGTGGATGGAAGATTGTTCATTCTCCCTCCATCCCTCCCCCCACCACCTCCTTCTGTCCTCTCAATTGTCCCTGCCTTTCAAACCAATCAGTCAATAAGTCTTAAAAAATAAAGCCAATTTATAAAATATCCTAGGATTATTCATCAAAGATAATATTCATTGATATTTACTCAGAACCATAATCAAGTTTTGGGCATTAATTTTACTTCCAAGTCAAATAATAAAGTTCATATAATACTGTGAAATATCCAGAAATGCTAAGAACTTATTGTCTATCTTAATTCCTTTTCAAGCAGAATCACATTTTGAATATAACATAATGTTACCTATTGAATGAACGGATGTAATACTATGAAAATGCTGACACTTTCTAAAATGTTTTATTTATTTGAAAAACATGTATACACACATACACACAAACACACTCACACACACACTGCAAAGGCAAAGAGAGATCTATTATCTGGTTTATTTTCCAAATGCCCACAAGTAGGGTGAGGCCAAGCTGAAGCCAGGAGCTCAGAACTCAGACCCAGTCTCCACATGCGTGACAGGGACCCAACCGCTTGAGGAAACACCGGCTGTGTGCAGGGAGCTGGAATAGGAAGCAAAGCAGGGACTCAAACCCAGGCCTCAGCTGTGGCATGCAAGCATCACAGGTGGTGCCTCAATCATGCCAAATGCCCACCATTAACACGGTGTCACAATTGTACTAGGTCAATATTATCTGCATACTAAAACATCCAGTCAACCAAAAAGAAACAGGTAGGTAGAACTAATCAACCGTTTATATTGACTATGATATTAAATGATAAGTTTGATTAAACAATTCATTTGTCACTAGCTGAATTAGAGTTAGATTGAGATAGTTTAAAGTAACTGAAATTCAAATCTGACCACTAGCTTTGGATCTTATCAAAATCACAGTGCATTTGGAGTTTGCTACTTTAGACATTCGGGATTATGCTATTCTCTGATGTATAAAAACAAAAGTACATATAATACAACTAACCCCAAATCCATAAAATAAGTACTTTTTGTGAAAAGCAACATGATTTCCGTGGAGTGTGTGTGGGTTTAACTTTTTACAGAACATGGTCAATTTGCAGTCACCCACAGAGAGAAGAGAGTTCCGACCAACAGAGCTACTGAGAATGGCAGGTTAGAGATGACTTCAGTATCCTATATATTTTGAAGTATGTATTATTTTTCATTTCTCAGTTTATCTGGTGGTACTCTACTCTGCCTTTCAGGAGTTGTAATAATGTGATTTCCTGATGAACTTTGGAATAAGAGTCACAAAAGAGAACCATGGAACTAAGAGAAAGTCTGACATTACAGAAGCACCTTTTAGAAACAGCAAAAAATGTGTTGGGTGGAGGAGTGGATTGAATTACTCAGTGAATAATAGGTCTGTCTATATTTATTGGTGACATTATCTTCTTTATTTGGAGAAATGGTCTTTGAGATTATATGTAACTGAAGAATTATCTGAATCTAGCATTAAACAAGGCATGAGTAGTAAGGAACACTTATATAGGCAAAATTATTTGTTTAGAAATGGTTGACATGAATCAACTACCACACCCCTCACGTTCATTTAGGACATGACCTATGGGCAGAGTCTGCTAGTCTTTTCTTAAATAATCTCATCAGAAAAAAATGACTGTACAATTGAAAAGCTAATAGTTTTAGGACTATTTCATTTTTACTATTACATCAGTGTCTGTTATTGTTTTGAGAAAACCCAGCATATGAAATCTGGCCATCAAAGAGAGAAGGAACAATAGAACCAAAGAAGGAGACAGATAAATCTGGAATTACATGGAAAATAATTACACTGGGAGTTAAAGATAGAAGTATTGTCTTACATGAAACTTTTTTTTAAAGACAGACCATATACTAAGCCATAAAGCAAGTCTCAGCAAATTAAAGAAAAATGAAGTCATATCATGTATCTTTTCTCATTACAATGGAATGAAGCT
Organism: Oryctolagus cuniculus; assembly: GCF_051225735.1. Classification (NCBI taxonomy): domain Eukaryota; kingdom Metazoa; phylum Chordata; class Mammalia; order Lagomorpha; family Leporidae; genus Oryctolagus; species Oryctolagus cuniculus. Next base: position 83,933,001 of record NC_142880.1, read on the forward strand.
GGCAATTAACAAGAAAATCTAGAAAATACACAAACACATGGAGACTGAACAACATACTCAAGAATAAACAGTCATAGAAGAAATAAAAAAAATCCTAGAAGTGAAAAAGATGACAACACAACATATCAAAATTTATGGGATATATGAAACAGCAGCATTAAGAATAAAGTTTATAACAACTAGTGCCTACATCAAGAAACTGGAAATACATAAAATATATGACCTAATTATGCATCTCAAGGATCCATAAAAACAATAAAACAAACCCAAACTTAGGAGGAAATACATAATAAAAATTAGAGAGGAAATAAATTTGAAACCAAGGAAGCTATAAATGATCAATTAAATGAAGAGTTTTTTTAAAAAACATAAAGAAAATTGACATACCAGTGGCCTAATATCCAAAAAGGGCAGAGGAGGGGAGACCCAAATTAATAAAATCAGAGATGAAAAATGCAATGTTAAATGGATACCACAGACAAAATGAGAATCAACACAGATGTCCATTAACTTCTGATTGGATAATGCAATTGTGGTATATACACGCAATGGAATACTACTCACCCACATAAAAGAATGAAATCCCATGAGTACAAAAAATGTAACATATATGAGCAACATTGACATTTTGAAATTTGATTGTTTCTCGTAGCCCTTGTCTATACTCTCTAGGAACAGTGATTTGGGGCTGGCGCTGTGGTGTATCAGGTAAATGTGCCAGCTTGCAGTGCCAACATCCCATATGGGCACCGGTCTGAGTCCTGGCTGCTTCACTTCTGATCCAGCTCTCTGCTATGGCCTGGGAAAGCAGTAAAAGATGACCCAAGTATTTGGGCCCCTGCACCCACGTGGGGGACCTGAAAGAAGCTCCTGGCTCCTGGCTTTGGATTGGCGCAGCTCCAGCCATTGCAGCCAACTGGGAAGTGAACCAGCAGAAGGAAGACCTCTCTCTCTTTCTGCCTCTCCTCTCTCTGTGTAACTTTGACTTTCAAATAAAATAATAAATCTTTTTTTTAAAAAAGAAACAGTGATTTTTCTATTTACTAATGGTTAACTTCAGTATTTATTGGAGGCTTACGGTTATGAAGAAAATTCAAAGTAAAAACAAATTTAAAACAGAACATCAAATTTTAAGCTCATTCAGGATGCTCTTCCAACTGAAATGCTAGATTATTTTCCACTAAATAAAAGTATTACCTGAAAGAAAAATACAGGATGCTGTGGGCGGGAGCCACCACTTTCATAACATCTCCGAGAGATTCTTAGACCCTCTAGAGGTCAGCCCTTGGAAATAGCATTCTGCGGCAGGTCAAGAGGAAGGATTATCACACAGAAGCAAAGCATAAAGGACCCAAATGGAAACTTCCTGCTTTCTCTGTATTTGTAAGGTGCAGCAACAATGTTACACAACTTTTGTGAATGGGCACAAGCTGAGGGCTTCTGGAAAAGTTTTGATTTTCATGTGAATAAAAGCCAAAGAAAGATAGACAGCACCTGGGTTGTTCTTTGATAGTGTAACTGAGCCACCATCCCAGCCCTGGACCACTTTCGCCCAGATGATCCTACACTAGCAATGAGGCAGATGCATCACCACTTACTTCAAGACATCATCAACCATATTTTCTGTTTCATGTCCTGCAAGTGGATGTATTGATTGCTTTGTTCAGGAGGTACCTAATCAAAGATGCTTGCACAGGGACTGGCGCTGTAGCATAGTAGACTAGGTCTGCACTTGCAGCACCAGCATCCCATAGGGGTGCCGGTTCGAGTCTGGGCTGCTGCACCTCTGATTCAGCTCTCTGCTATGGCCAGGGAAAACAATAGATGGCTGGAGCTCCTGCACCCATGTGGGAAGGCCAGAAGGAACTCCTGGCTCCTGGCTTTAGATGGGCCCAGCTCTGGCCATTGCGGCCACTTAGGGAGTGAACCGACAGATGGAAGACCTTTCTCTCTGTCTCTCTGTAACTCTCTCTCTCAAATAAATCAATGAAATATTTTTTAAAAAGTCAAAAAACAAAGATGCTTGCATAAACAGATCATTTCTCCCAGAAATAAAGGGCAATTTGTTTACTATTCATTATAATAAAAACTTTTCAGTTTGCCCATTGTCCATTATAAAACATTGAGTTTTTGAAGGTTGAGGTTCCACTTCTGTAACAAAACTCACTGTTTCTGCATATGTTGTCTGTCCCTATTCATACAGAATTTTAGGAATTGAAGCTCGAGGAACTATTGAAAATGCTGATACTTTGACATCTGCTCCTGGTGTAAATAATAAGTACTTTGACTCAGAAATGAGCCCCATGTCTTTCAGTTTGCATATATGAAACTGTGACAGTGTTCCTTGTCAGTTTGTAGACAGAACTAAACTTCAAATCCTGAACAATTCTCAAAAAGGTGATTTTGGATCGAACTGTCAAAATCACTAAGCATGTGAGTTCTATAAATATGGTTTATTTCTACTCCCTACATATGAAATAAAGTTCCAGGTAAATGAGGGAGATAATGTAACAGATTAATGAAAGCAAACAGAAAATCTAGCCAGTGAATCTAGTCAGCTAGTAGAAACCAAAAGTGCAACCATCTGCATGCATAATTTGAGAATTATTTATTCTTATTTTAAGGGCACAGAGACACAGAAAGAGTTACCTTCCATCTGCTGGTTCATTCCCTCAAATAGCTGCAAAGACTGGCCAGGTCTGGTCCAGACCAAAGCCAGGAGCCTGGAACTCACTCTGGGTCTCCCATGTGGATGGGTGTTGTTCAAGCTCTTGGGCCATCACCTGACACTTTCCCAGGTGCATTAGCAGAAAGTGGAGCAACTGGGACTCAAACTGGTGCCCTGCACTCACTGTACTGCAAGGCCAGCCATACAGATGTAATTTTAATCACCCATATTTCCACCAAAGCAGGGTAGAACTGGAAGTTTTAAGAGAAGTTCATAGAAAACTTAAATGCTGCTTTAGGTCAGTGAAACTGAAACTCACATTCACTTGACACAAAATTAGATCTATATTGAACTTGGGATGCGTGAAGACTGGAGTGAAAGAGACAAGAGAGAATAACAGATGAGGATAGTTCAAAAACTTCATGGAAATGAAATAAAAATAAAAATTTACTTTTGTGTGAAAAAATGTTGAAATCCATGCATAGTCTTTTTTATTAATATACACTTTTGCATGAACTCTTTCAAGGCCTCTTGTATATGGAAAACTGAAGATGTGCTATAGAAAACACAAGTAAGAATTAAAAAAAAAAAATTAACTGGAGTGGACCTTGTCGCATAGTGGATTAAGCCACAGTTTAGGACATTTTATCCCTCTCCTTCTGATCCAGCTTCCTGCTAATGTGCCTGGGAGGCAGAAGATAAAACAACTTCTTTGGTTCCTGTCACCCATGTTGGAGACCTGGAAGGAATTCCTGGCTCCTGCCTTCTTCTTGGCTCTGCTTTGACTGTTGTAAGCATTTGAGGAGTAAGCAGATGGAAAATCAATCTCTCTCTCTCTATCTCTCTTTCTCTCTGCATCTCTCTACTTTTCAAATAAAGTATAAACAAATCTTTGAAACAAAAAAACTGTCTCAAAAGGATTTAGAAAAAGTATTCCGAGACAATGATGATGGAGAAAAGGCTGATGATGCAACATGTTGAGATGAAGAAAGACCTGAATTAGAACATCAAGATGACCCATGAATTATAAGACAAAATAAAAAGAGCAATTAATTATTGCCTGAATAATTTCCTGGGATTAAAAAGTAAAAGACAGATACTACAAGAATCTAAGAAGACAAAGTATGTTTTTGCATTAAAAAAACAATTCAGACTACATACTTATGATTCAAAATACATAGCATTTTGGGCAAAGCAAGACCATGGAGAAAGTCAAAGGATCAGTAGTTGCCATAGGCAAGGAGGGGAGGATGAGCAAGCAGAGGACCCAGGGTTTAGGAGTAGTGAACACATAGTGTATGATACCATGAGAATGGAAACATGGTACAGCATGTTTGTGCAAACCCATAGAGTATACAATGTTAAGGGAAGACCTTAATGCAAGCTTTGAATTTTGGGTAATGAAAATGCGGACCGTACCACCCTGGTGTAGCATATTTGTAATAGGCAAGGCTATACATGTGTGAGGGTAAGGGATATATGGATAAATTCTCTGACCATGTCAGCTTTACTGTGAACTTTAAAAATTGAGTCTAAGAAGTAGACTCCTTTAGCTATCTGTTTCACAATATTGAATGTCAGAATATGATACAGAAAAATAATTAAAACATCTTAATTGCATAAGGACAGAGTATCAGTAAAGTAAGCTACTTCTATCAAGTTGGTTAAAAACCTTATGACTGATGCAGTAATATCACAGCAATATACCAAAAGGATAATTGCTGAAGATACCCAAGAAGCAATTTACACTAAAAAGTTGTACTGTCTATTTTTCCTAAAACAATGCCTGACTTATCTATTGCAATTCTAGCCTCAATAATGTTTTTCATCCTTAATAACTGAATTATCCAAATACTATATAATTATATATTTTTGCTCTTTTGTTAGCTGATATTGTTTTGTTTATAAACCATTTAGCTCAGATACAAAATGGCAGATGTAAGCAAATAGAATCTAGAATTAAAATGTAAGAACTATTTTGAAATTTAAAAATTTAAATTAAAATGTAATCATGTTAATTTTGTGTTAAAACAAAAAATACTTTGTGTTAAAACAAAATATTGAATTTTTAAAAATATGTATTTGTTATTTAGAAGGCAGAGAGAGAGAGAGAGGGAGAAAGAGAGAGACAGAGAAATCGTCCATTTGCTGGTTCACTGCCCAGATGGCCTTAAAAGCTTTAGAGCTTGACCCAATCAAAGCCAGAAGCCAGCAGCTTCTTCCAGTTCTCCCACGTGTGTTTGGGGGCCCAAGAACTTGAGCCATCTTCCATTGCTTTCCTAGGCACATTAGCAGGGAGCTGGATCTGAAGAAGAGCAGCCGGAATTCGAGCTGGTGCCCATATGGGATGTTTGCACTGCAGGCAGTGGCTTTACCCACTGTACCACAGAACCAGCCCCAAAATAATTTTATTATTATTTTCCCCACTTCTTGTATTTTACTAAGAATTTTGAGGTTCCAGAAATATTAAACTTTTTTAAAATCAATATCATGCAACTAATCAATAACAACATTCATACTTATATTACCACCATGTTTTTTGAGTCCTGGCTTGTTTAAATTCTTTCACACGAAATTCCAAAACTATAACTTCAGCAGAAGTGTACTTAGTATAATAATTATTTATGAAACTCAATGTACTATGAAGTAAATACAAAAGTGAAACAGAAAAGTAGAGAATTTTGGTGTTACATAAATCTGACCTATTTAAACCATGGAGCAGTCTAGCAGAAACAAATCTCAAAAAACTGCTAGTTAACTACTTCCTTTCTATAACTCTTTGAGAAATTTGTAATGTTTTCCCCAGAGCTCAGAAAGGATCACTAAACTCATCACTTTTTTTTGTGTTATACTACCTTCACTGCTCAGTGAGGAAACTAACAGTTGTTACACTGACCTGTTGTTAAAAAGCCATTAGAACTTTTAATACTTTTCATATGCAGCACCTGATATCTAGAGCGAGATAGCAAGTGTTCACTAAATATATGTATATAATGTATAAATGAATGATTTCTTGGAAAAAAAGACTTAGAAAAAATGTAGGCAGTTTATGCCTTGGCATTAATTAGATAAGTGGATATATTGGGGATCTGCACTCATCCTGGTTCTATGCCTATAAAATGATGTATTTGTACAAGGTCATGAATGGTACATAGGTTTTCATTCGTTCATTAATTCTGACTAAGAACTGTTTTATGGCACTAGTTTTGTGAGGATGATGATGTTGTGTTATTCTCAGGTGGGAAAAGCATCCCGCTCTGTTAGTGACTTGTGTCTCGTGTAGATATGAGGAGGGTCATTTTATGAACCACACATTTTCTTACATATTTGGAGGCATGGCAAATATATCCCCAGCCACTTCATAGCTGAGTAACTTGCCTTGTTTCAGCTCCATTTATTAGTAATTTTTGGATTTTCCTGCTTTTCTCAGGTTTATACTTTCCAATGCAACTCCTTACAGGTCCCCCTTGCTCTGATCTTTAAGAAGCAATAGTTTTTGGCCAGCGCCACGGCTCACTTGGCTAATCCTCCACCTGCGGTGCTGGCACTCCAGGTTTTAGTCCCGGTTGGGGTGCCGGTTCTGTCCCAGTTGCTCTTCTTCCAGTCCAGCTCTCTGCTGTGGCCCGGGAGTACAGTGGAGGATGGCCCAAGTACTCGGGCCCTGCACCCGCATGGGAGACCAGAAAGAAGTACCTGGCTCCTAGCTCTGGATTGGCGCATCACGCTGGCTGTAGTGGCCATTTGGGGGATGAATCAATAGAAGGGAGACCTTTCTCTCTGTCTCTCTCTCTCACTGTCTAACTCTGCCTGTTAAAAAAAGAAGAAGAAGAAGCAGCAATAGTGCCACATCCTGATGGCCAAATTAAAAAAAAAAATAATGGCAGAAAAACAATATATGTTTAAGGAAAATGGATGCACAGAGGAGTAGTTCACTGATTTTCATCCCCTGACCACAACATGGTAAAAGAGAATTAAAGATTCCTCAGCTATTCAGAGAAATATCATCCAATTATTTTCAGATTATATATAATCAAGAGATGTTTTTATTAGCAATTAATTATGCACCTAACATCATGGAACACTTGTTTTATTCCTTTTGATAAAATTCACTGATAAATGAATAGGAAGTCTGAACATTAATTCTTCATAGGTTAGAATTGGTGAGATCTAAAAAAAAAAAATTAATTTAATCAGTGCCACATCTGCATGCTCACAAAGACAGACACAGTAATATTTTCCTAATGGCTCTATTTATTTAGTTCTTCACTCAGGGTTGGTCATACAGTAGGTTCTGAAAGAAAGATAAGAAATGGCTGTTGCTTATTTGAATGGAACAGCAGCACTTTTGGGCTTCTGCCATTGTACTTCAGATTTGAGGAAAACCCATCCCACGGGAAGGAGGAGCTGAGAGTGTCTTGTTTCCTGCTGCTGGTTATCACGGAGACTGAAAATGAACTTCTTCAGCGTTCTTCTGAATAAAGGCCTCCTTTGTGAAGTCATCTTAATAACTCTAAGGCATAGTAGTAAACATCATTTCTGTATGCTCCCGTAACAGTTCTCTTTCTCTCATTTTCTATTGGAGATGCTTTGTAGTACAGGTTGTTATTTACAAACTCTCACTTCTAAATTTTAAATTAATTGTGGGCAAGGGCTAGGTCTTATTAATTCCTCTTTTAATCTTAGAAAAGTAATGAGAAAGTATTGGCTCTTAATTAATGAAGAGACTCGAAGGACATTCATATTCCCTTTATGAGTCACCTAAACAGGGGACAAAGGGAGATGATTTGGGGAAGACAGTGGGGAACTGAAGCAGGCAGCTGTCCCAGCCATGTTGCTTTCCTCCTGCGGAGCTTTGGAAAGGAGTTCTTCGTTCAGACTAGAGTAGCAAAGGACACTGAATACATTTCATATTTTTTCTAAGAAAAGAATGGAAAAATGAGTAATTGCTACTATGATACCATGAAAGATGGATATTATTTGAACTTCAAGTGTATGAAGGTGATGCTTTGAATTATTAAATAAATATGATTCCAACTAAACAGAGATATAGTGATTCCATGTTAAAGCTGCAGTGGTTTCTGGAGATCATCAAAGTTGGTTCAATATTTTTTCTAAGTGGAATGCAATATCTAGAAAGCTCCAGAGATTTGACTGATAACAGAAATAAACAACATTCAGCCTTCAAGGAACTGACCCCAAGTCCATCTGGGAAATTTTGAAAGTTTAAGGGGCTTTCCTTGAAAAAAGACAGGTTTATCTATTTTTCTAAGACAAGATATCACATCTGAAAACCTGCTAAATCATTTAAGTGTAGAGGTGCAAACACTCAGGGGAATGAAGGACAAAAATCTTCATTTTTAAAATATCTCTGCAGCTTGAACATGAGAATAAAAGCTCTACCATAGGCAAAAGGGAGGGATACAACTGCGAGAGTGTCAGAGAGCTGTGCTTCCATCTACAATCCAATGGCTCGGTGGACAGACATTAAAACCTGTTCTTCAGGGCCCTGAACTTTCCTCTTTCCCAGCTTTCCTTTGTTTCCTCTGCTTAACAATAGCCACACATTTATGCTGAAGAATACATTTTCTTTCTTTTTTTTTTTTTTTTTTAATCTTTGACAGGCAGAGTGGACAGTGAGAGAGAGAGAGACAGAGAGAAAGGTCTTCCTTTTGCCGTTGGTTCACCCTCCAATGGCCACTGCGGGCGGCGCGTCACGCTGATCCGAAGCCAGGAGCCAGGTGCTTTTCCTGGTCTCCCATGGGGTGCAGGGCCCAGGCACTTGGGCCATCCTCCACTGCACTCCCGGGCCACAGCAGAGAGCTGGCCTGGAAGAGGAGCAACCGGAACAGAATCCAGCGCCCCGACCGGGACTAGAACCCAGAGTGCCGGCACCACAGGTGGAGGATTAGCCTATTGAGCCATAGCGCCAGCCCGGACTTTATCCCTTTAAATTCCACCTGAAGAGCTTTCTGTTGGGCAAATGGCAATGACCTGATTGTAAGACTTCTTCACTTATAGCAAGTGCCTAAAGGGGTTACATTCTACTTTATTCTCACATTGTTATACTGCTTTCCTCAGATTCAGAGTATTCAAACCACAAGATGTTCCATCATCATTATGTCCCCTTTAATTTCAGTATGTATCCTTGGGAAATCACACCACAGTGGGTCTGCTTTTTCACAATTTAGACTGAAAGATAGTTCTGAGAATATTCCCAAGTTGAATGTTAACTGTCAGTTAAGTATTTTCCTAGCCTAAATTATGCAAAACCCAGATTAGTTTCAGCCCTCAATATGGTTTATTACAGGTTTGTATTCCCTGTTGGTACTCATTGCTCATACTGTAATTGCCTTTCCTGCTGAAGTTATGAGTTTGAATCATGGTAATAATATATAATTATTTACAGGGAAAAGCAAGATAAAGCAGGGAAGTCTAATCATCAGTAAAGAGCAACCAGTAATTAGGCTTTAGAAAAGCTAGAATTGTTTATAGAGAGACTGCCTAGATAAGAACTCAAATTACTTATCTTTATGTTTTTCCTGATTTGTATTAAAAAAAAAGCAGCAACTGCAGTTCAGAACAGTAACTCATCCTAGCTATATGCTGTTTTAGAAAGTGCTATTTAGCTGAGAAGAAGAGACAAAGACAGACAAAACATCTGCTGGTTCGCTTTTCAAACGCCAGCAATAGCCAGGGCTGGACCATGGTTGAAACAGCACTGTGAACTCTATCCAGGTCTTCCACTCCACGTGGGTCGCAGGAACCCAATTACTTGAGCCATCACCTCTGTCTCCCTGGATCTGCATTGGCAGGGAGCTGGAGTCAGGATGCACTGCTGAGATTTGAACTCAGGTAGTTCCATGTGGGATGGTGTGTCTTAAGAACTACGCGAATATCAACTTGTATAAGCTGATTTTATCATTAGCTTAAAACAGCCCTAATGGTTGCTGAGAATCAAGACCAAATAGTTACCACTGCAGTAGTTTGTGTCATTTGTGATAGAGCGAACACCAAAACCTACAGTCTTCTTTGTATGTAAAAGGGTCAGAAACTGTTCCTTCAAAGTTCATCTTGCAGATTTGTATCGATTCTTCCTTTTCCTTCTCTATGGTTTCATTCCTGACTAATTTACTATGATTCAACTTACATAGTCATTCATATCAAAGTGCACATTTTACTACAGTTCTAATCAAATTCAGAATAAAGTTTATAGAGTTTTGAGATCAGAAAATATTTAAATGAGATGGTATTATTCATATTATACAGATGGCATCTTTCAGTAACAAGAAAGCAAGGAAGTCATATCATTTGTCCAAAGTAAGTGAAATATCTCACATTGAAAAAGTAATTATAAGTTTGTTCCCCCTGTTTCATGAGCTTTTTATTGGCTAGCACTATCCATGCCCTTAATCTAGAGTAATGCTCCCCTATTATTAGTTCTTCCAACTCTCACTCCAGATCTAGGATTGTGAATTAATTTAAGAAATAAATATTTTTATTCTATAAATAAATAATGTTGAACTTCAGTTATATGACAGGCATTCTGCCAGATGCTTAGGATTCAAAGGAAAGAAAAACAGATTTGACACAACCAAAAGCTACAATCTGGTGTGGGCAATCAATCACATAATCTCATAAAATAGTTATCATTAATGATTCTAAGTTTTTGGAAGTAAAACTGCTGGTACTCTGTAGGCTAGGGAATCGGGATAGGATAGCTGAAGGATGAAAAAGAATAAACAAAGGTTGGTGGGTAGAGGAAGAGAATATTAAACAGACGAAACTTAATGTGCTGTCTCCAGAGGAGTAGAAAGCAGAATTGTTAGAAGAGGAAAAATGGGAAAAAGGAACATATTGAAGCTAGAGAAGATGCAGGGAATAGTGTATTAAAGTCCATATGGCCATGCTACAGATTTTCATTTTTTATCCTGAGTAACAAGAAGTGTATAAAGAGATACAAGTAGGAAAAAATAAAAAAATCATATTTTTAGAAAGATCATTGTAGACACATTAAAGAAGATGAACTGGAGAGAATCAAAGTGGAGGCAGAGAAACTAGATATACAACTTTGTAAACACTGAGCAAGATGATGGGACCACGGATGAGGAAGGGTTGTAGAATGGACAGGACAATGACAAAACATGATGGTATCCATGCATTAAAGTTAAATAGACTTCACCACAGCCAAACACTCTTCATAGAAAACTTCTTTTTGGAAAATTATACTGCAAACTCTGACACATGCAGTGGGCATATATTGGGCATGACTACCTAACAAATTTCAAGGGAAGGCCAAATAAAGGACGCTGTGGGCATAGACTGCCCCTCAATTTTGGAAGTATCCATTCCTATTCTCTCTGAGGCAGGGACCAGAGGGAGACTCATGCGTTTAAAGAGAGAGTTGAAGCCCATGGGCTGCCTGTTTTGTCAGCAGGGGTGAATGAGCACAACAGGAAGCAGAACAAGAGGAACTACTTTCCAGGGGGGATGATACATCTCTCCTGTATAATATTAACCCCACTGGTATAGACCGCACTGAGGAATATAAAGATAGTTCAGTAAATGAATTGGAACTGTATTTCCTGTAAACAAGACATGTACAGTAGGACTGCTTTAAGGTACAGCAAATGACAGTCAGGCCACAGAATGGAGGGATGCCTAAGCAAATAAAGTGAGATCAGATTTTTCTGGGCACATATGACACTATGTTTACCCATTGGCCCCAAACAGAGTCAATGACGACTTTTCTCTGTGGTCTCATGGCATCCTCAATAGGAGAAACCTGAGAAAATTAATTAACTTAAGTCATTCCATCACCCTTGTTTTTCATTTACCCGACCTACCTCTTAGAGACCTTTGGAGCCATAATGACCTTCCAAAGCAAATAAATATACTTTGTTGCATCTGCTTCAATGTGCAAATATATAATATTTGTTTGTCTGAATCTTTTTTGGACTTTAAGTTCTCTGGGGTCAGGCATATTATCTATGTTGTTTGCCACCATGTACCTTATGGCCAGTAGATTGCTGCTGTATTAGTTGGATGAATTGGTACAGTAGTATTTGGTACAGGCTGGGCGGATAGAAAAGGAAGAGGGATCTGACCCACAAAACCAGTGATCTGTAAGTCTTGGTAGTGCTTTGCCACTGAAGGGAGTGGGAAGGTCCAGGTAGAAGCAAGCTGGGGGCATCTAGTGATGTGTAGATCTGAGAGAAGTATTCCTAGGAGCGACATTCAGAGCCCAGTTACTGGGCAATCTGTACAGCCTCCTGGACAGTCTGCAGGGCAAAGAACATTTAATAACTGGTTAAGAGCAGAGACTAGCAACCAGGAACCTGTTTATGCTAGTCTCAGCTGGAATGTAGTTTGAAGTAAAGAAAAAGTCCTTTTGAGAACCTGTGTTCAAGATCACAAAGGATTTAGTAAGGGGCCAAGTATCCCCTACCATAAGAGGAAATGTGTATTAAAATATCAGATTAAAACAACACTAGAATTGAATTTTTATGAGAAGTGTTTCTTATTTTATATCCTAAAGAATCAACAATATATTAAAGCACTGATGGAAAACATACTTGTATGTGTGTAGGTATCATGTGGGCAACAATAGAGTGATATAAAAATAATTATTCTTACTTTAAATGCACCCTTTCATACCTATATAAGTCAGAGTTCTCCAGAGAACACAACCAAAATGATCAGTCTACCTATCTAGAAATTGATTTATCATAAAGAATTGGTCTACAGGAATGTGAGAAGTTCCAAGAGCTGCAGTGAGCAAGCTAGAGATCCAAGAGTATTGGTGGCAGACTTCTACTCTGAGACTACAGCCAGAAAAATGGCTGTGGCATAAATTCAGAAACAATATAAACCAAGAGAAGTCCCATATTCCAACCTGAAGACAGGCAGAGAATGGATTCTTCCTTCCCTGGTCTTTGTATTCTATTTAGCCCTTCCATGGAGTAGAGAAGGCCCATCTGCATTAGGGAAGATAATCTCTCGTACTCAGTTTACCAGTCCCATTGTGAAGCTCATCCAGAAACACACTTACAGACATGTCAGAATAGTATCTAAACATCTGAGTGCCTAGAACCCAGTCCAACTGACACACAATTAATCATTGTAACACCTTTATATAAAGGAATAAAAAAGGAAATGACTAAGGCCCTCTCTAATATATAATTTGTTTTGAAGTGAGTACTTGTACCCTTTATTATTTATACTTGTACCAGGATGCTGTAAAATGTCTGTGTGCCATTGCCGCCAGTGAGGAAAAATGTGATAATTCAGCCAACTAACATTTTATAGCTGTGATATCCACCAGAGGTGGTATTCTATGACTCAGTCAGTCTTCCAGGAAATGAGAAAGGTTTAAATTTATAAAGAGTTACAATAGTTTACATTTTATATTTGTCAGACTACTTAGCAGTACAGGCCAGTAGTTTATAACGATCAGATCAGGAGTATTTTTATTTTAATGATGAACAGAGCAAAAAATTGGTTTCCTTTGCAAAACATTAATACATTTTAAAACCAAGATTTTATAACCTATTTTATTCAAGTACTTGTTCTCATTCAAAGCACCTCCTCTGGAGAAAATGTCCCATGTGAACAATGTTATTCTTGTTCCATGGAGGTCCACAAATTACACAAGAAATTGTCTGGCTATTTAATAATTTTCTCTAACTGAATATTTCAATGTAATTTCCTTTTTCACTTCTCTTCGTTCTAGTGACTTTTGGGCATTACTTCATGTAAAATTCACTTGCGAAGAGTGATTTGCTCTTATTTAGGTTAGTAAAATAATGAACTCAAGTTTTGAAGGCAATCTAGAGAAGAATTCTATGATTGTAGCGGCAGTAGAAGCATCAGTGAAATAAGTATGGGGGCCTTTATACCACTTTGACAGCAAGTGGTTGCTAAGAATGGAGCCCTGTGACAAAAGTATGAAAATATTACCCTGTCTGGTCTGTTAAGGAACATTTTGTTTTGTTTCGTTTTTTGTTTTTGTTTTTCTTTTCCTTTCTCATACAAAATGCTGAACTCTTTACCTAGAGTAGAGTTAATCTTCTATGTATAAAGTTAAGTGAAAATAGGTCTTAGTGAAAAACAATATGGGGAACAGGAGAGGGAAGAGGATGAGGGGTAGGAGTGTGGGTATGGTGGGAAGAATTTCTATGTGCTTCAAGTTGTATTCATGGAATACATGCAAATAAATAAATTTTAAAAAGCAAAGGAGGCTGGCGCCGCAGCTCAATAGGCTAATCCTCCACCTTGCGGCGCCGGCACACCGGGTTCTAGTCCCGGTTGGGGCGCTGGATTCTGTCCCAGTTGCCCCTCTTCCAGGCCAGCTCTCTGCTGTGGCCATGGAGTTCAGTGGAGGATGGCCCAAGTGCTTGGGCCCTGCACCCCATGGGAGACCAGGAGAAGTACCTGGCTCCTGCCATCGGATCAGTGTGGTGCGCCGGCTGCAGCGCACCGGCCACGGTGGCCATTGGAGGGTGAACCAATGGCAAAGGAGGACCTTTCTCTCTGTCTCTCTCTCTCACTGTCTACTCTGCCTGTCAAAAAATAAATAAATAAATAAATAAAAAAGCAAAGGAAGGAGGAGAGAGGGTAGGAACCTGGGTGGGAGGATAAAGTGGGAAGGATTACCAGGCTTCTAAATCTGTATATATGAAATACATGAACTTTGTTAACTTTATAGAAATAGAAAAATTAAGAAATAAATAAGAAGCCAAATCATCCTTGTTAAAGTCTCAAAGCAGAATTATGAGTTAATTTATTTTTACATATTTTTATACTTCCAAGTCATATATTATTTTTATAAACAGAAAAAAACAGTGACAAAAGCAACCATTCATTGGATATTTATATTTTGGGATTATACTTAAAATTTCATTATTTCAAAAGAAAGTGGCAGTCTTTGGATAAGCAGCAGCAGAATCTGGAATTTTAGAAATGCAAATTTTAGGTGTGAATGTTTGGCCTCATGGTTAAGATGCCCCAATTGGAGTAGGTGGCTCATGCAAGTCTCTGGCTCCTGACTCCAGCTTTCTGTCAATTCAGACCTGGAAGGCAGTGTTGATGGCTGAAGTGACTGAGTCTCTGATGTTGACATGGGAGTCCTGGATTGGGTTCCCTTGCTTCTGGCTTCCAGCTTCAGCTCCTGGGTCGTGCAAACACCTGAAGAGTGAGACAGCAGATGGAATCTCTGTCTTGTCTGTCTTCTTCCCTTCCGCCCATCACTCTCTGCTTTTTAAATTAAAAAATATAATGAAAACTATAGATTCCTATTGAATCTGACTCTTGGGGTGCAGACAAAAAATTTGTGTTTTAACCATGTCCAGATGATTTTGATGTTGCTCATGTTTGATAACCATGAATATAAGTTAAATATCTTCATTTGTATTTTAAATATAAAATCAATAGGAGAAGGAAGGAGAGCAAAATTGTGGCTACTATTCTATGGTGCTTGTGTCTCCACAGACACCAATTTGAAAGGCTATTTATGTACCAAGTCACCTTTACAAGTGCTAAGGGAACCAGATGAGAGACCACAGCTCCTGATTTTAGTATAATAACAAAACATGAATTGAAGGAAGAAGGAAGGAGTTCCCTATCTCACCTTTTACCAGATATAAACAGGAAAACATGGAGACAGATTCTCACAAGGTACTTGTGAGGGGAGAGGCCATGATGACAAGACCTGTTGCCTGAAATGCCATAGCGTGTCCAGCATGATAAAACCAGTACTGGACAGGGCCTCACAACCCTTGCTCTCAGACCAGTACCTAAAGATTGCCCTTTTTAGGGGCCAGCATTGTGGCATAGCCAGTTAGGCCTCCTCCTGGGAGACCAACATGCCATACCAGCACTGGTTAAAGTCCCAGCTGCTCCACTTCCAATCTAATTCTTTTAATGTGCCTGGGAAAGCAGTGGAAGATGTTCCAGTGCTTGGGCCCCTGCATCTACATGGGAGACCCAGGTGAAGCTCCTGGCTTTGGTCTGGCCCAGCTCTGGCCATTGTAGCCATTTGGGGAGTGAACTAGCAGATGGAAGCTCTTTATCTCTGTCTCTCACTCTGTCTGTAATTCTACCTCTCAAATAAATAAATAAAGTCTTAAAACTACTCATTTTACCTAATGAAAAAATAAGAAACTGGAAATAAAGCAGAAAACAACTAACATTTGTAAATACTTGGATGAAGAGTTCAAAGTAGCTGTATTAAGAAAATGCAATGGTTTTCAAAAAACAAAGAGAAGTGGTCTAAGACTTTAATAGACAGTCTTAACAGGGGGATGAAAATAATTTCAAAAACCCAAACAAAAATCCTTGAAGTGAGTATACTAAGTAAAATTAAAAGTGCAACAGAAGATATCGAAAAGAAATATCAATGAGGCCAAAACAAGTATTGGGAAAATTCATAGTTGAAAGAGAAAAATAAAGACTCAAGAGAAATGAAGAAGGTACAGGGAAATATTGGATGGTATTAAAAGGGCAAATATTCAAGTTATTTAGGTTTAGGAGGGATTTGAAAATGCCAAAACAGTAGAAAACTTATTCAAAGAGATGGTACAAGAAAAATTCCAAACAAAGATGCAATTATCCAAGTAAAGGAAGGTGAAAGATCACCAGATTTCATACCACAAAAGATAATCAAACTCTCCAAGATTAAAGATAAAGTGGTCATTCTCAAAGCTGCAAGGTGAAAGAAACAAACCACACATAAAGGGCTCCCAACTCACCTGATGACATAATTCTCAGAAGAATCTTACAGGAAAGGAGATTGGCTTGAGAGTTTTAGAGTACTGAAAGAAGGGAAAAACAAAAACTGTGTCAACCTACAATATCATACTCAGGAACTAGCACTGTGGTAAAGTGGGTTAAGTGACCCTGTCATCCATTTTGGAATGCTGGTTGGAGACCTGACTACTCCACTTTTGATCCATCTTGCCGCTAATATGTCTTGGAAGACAGCAGCAGATGGCTAAGTACTTGGACCCCTGTCACCCATGTGGGAGACCAGGATGAAATTTCATGCTCCTGGTTTCAGCCTGACCCAACCCTAGCTGTTGGGACCATTTGGGGAGTGAACCAGTGGTGGTAGATTTCTCTCAATCCATCAATAAATCCCCCCCCCTCTCTCCTTTCAAATAAATAGGTAAATAAATTTTTAAAAAGATATTATACCCAGAGAAGCTATCCTTTAGATATAAGAATAAAGTCATTATTAGACAAAGCATGAGAAAATTTATCAACACCAGAAATATCTTAGAAAAAACACTAAACAGTTCTTTAAAAGAAAGAGAGCTACTAATGAGTAAGAAGAGAATGTCAAAATGTGGACAATTCATTGGTAAGAATAACTATATATGGGACTGGTACTGTGGCACAGCAGGTTAAGCTACCATTTGCAGTGCCAGCATCCCATATGGGTGTCAGTTTGAGTCCCAGCTGCTCCACTTCCAATCCAGCTCCCTGCTAATGACATGGGGAAGCAGCAGAAGATGGTCCAAGAAATGGCCCAAGTTCTTGGGCCACTGTACTCAGATGGGAGACCCAGAGGAATCTCCTGGTTTCAACCTGGCCCAGCCCTAGCCATTGCAGCCATTTGGGGAGTGAACCATCAGATGGAAGATTTCTCTCTGCTTCTCCTCCCTGTAACTATACCTTTCAAATAAGTCTTTTAAAAAAAGATTAACTACACAAATGAAGAATGTTCTTATATTGTAAATATGGCATATAAATAATTCACACCTTTAGAATGAGGACTAAAATGATTAAAATATTAACTATATTCATATTTTAAGAGATAAGTAATATGGACAGATAGAAAATGAGATATCAAAAATTCAAAATGCGGAATGAATGAAGTTAAAGTATACAGTTCAATCAGTATTCTCACTTATTTTTAAATTCTTTTCAATTTTTATGACCAATGTTTGTTATCATTTGAAAATCACTTTTTTAAAGATTTATTTTATTTATCTGAAATAGAGAGTTAGAGGGATAGAGATTGGGGGGGGTGTCCTTCCATCCACTGGTTCACTTCCTAAATGGCTGCGACAGCCAGAGCTGAGCTGAGCTGATCTAAAGTCAGGAACCAAGAACTTCTTCCATATCTCTCACTTGAGTACAGGGGCCCAAGGACTTGGGCCATCTTCTGCTGCTTTCCCAGGCACATTAGCAAAGAGCTGGATCAGAAGTAGAGCAGCCAGGACTCGAACCAGCACCCATATGAGAAGCTGGTGCCACAAGCTGGGGGTTTAACCTGCTGTGCCACAGTGCCAGCCCTGAAAATCACTTTTTATAACTACATGATGTTTCTAGTAGATCTCTTGATAACCTTGAAGCAAAAACTAAGGTAACTAAGAAATAAAATCACATGAGAGAAAATCACTCAACCATAAATGAAGATTGTGAGAGAGAAAGGGAATGCAATAAAGCTAGAAAACAAGTATAAAAATCATAGTAAGTCCTGACCTATCAATTATTATGGTAAATATAAATGTATTAAAATCTTCAACTTAAAAATAGTAGGTTAAAAGGAATCCAAGACCAAAGTAAATTGTTCTTACAAGAAAATAACTTCACCTCTAAGAATACACAAAAATAAAAGTGGATAAATGCAATAACATATTCCACATACATATAACACATACTTAGATAAAATAGCCATACTTAGCTATACTTAGATAAAATACAGTTTCAATAAAAATCAGTCAAAAGAGGTAAGGATGTTATTTAATTATAAAGAACTTAATTCAGCATGAGGAAGTAAGACTTGAACGCTTGTACTGTTGAGATATATAAAGCAAATGTTAATAGAATTAAAGAGAGAGAGAGAGGTCCTAATACAATGATAGTAGGGAATGTTAACATCCACTTTCAGAAATGGGCAGATCATCTAGATAAAGAAAAAATCAATGACAAAAAAAGTAAGACAAATGACAAAAAAAGTAAGACAAAAAATAAAGGACATTCAAATTAAAAAGAGGAGGTTGAGTTGTCATTTTTGCAGGGGACATGGTCTTATCTATAGAAAACCTCAAAGATTCTCTTCGTCTCTCACACACACACACATTTGAACACATAAATGAATTCAGCAAAGTCTCAACATACAAAGTAAATATAAACAAATCAGTATTGTTGTTATACAACAAAAGTGAATTATTTGAAATGAAAGAAAATAATCCTCCTTACAATGGTTACAAAAAGAAACAGTGCCCAGGAATATATTTAATCAAAACAATGAGAAATCTCTGCAATGAGCCCTAAAAACATTGGTGAAAGGAACTGGATAGGACACAAAGAAATGGAGACATATTGTGCTCAAGGATTGTAATAGTCAGTATCCTTAAAATGCCCACCCTACCCAAATCAGTTTACAGATTCACTGTAATCCCTATCAACATACCAATGGCATTTTTCAAAGAAATACTGCTGACATTTGTATGGGACTATAAAAGACCACAGACAACCAAAGCAATACTGAACAAAAAGCCAAATCATGAGTTTAAAATAATCACAAAGCTGCGGCAATTTCTAAGAGCATGTTATTAACACAAACACAGACACATATACCAATGGAATAGAATACAATATTCTAGAAGGAATCCTCATGTTTGCATCCAACTGACCTTTTTAATATTTGCTAAGAATAGGCATAAATAATGCTGGGAAAAATAGATATTTACATGCAGAAGATTCGAACTAGACACTTATCTATGTTCAAGTACCAAAAAAAAAAAAAAACAGCCAAAAATGAATCAAAGGCTGAAAGGTAAGACTTGAAACTTTGAAAGTTCTAGTAAAAAATAGAGGGACAACACTAAAATACAATGGAATGGGCAGGGATTTTTTGGATCAGCTCTCAGAAGCACAGCCAAAAATAGAAAAACAAGATTTCATAACAATAGAACATTCTGCATAGGAAAGGAAATAATTAACAGAGTGATGAGACACCTTATAGAATGGGAGAAAATATTACAAAGTATAGGTCTCAAAAATATTAATATCCAGAATACACAAGGAATTAACTCAATAGCAAAAAATTGTAATAATTAAAAAAAAGTGGGCAGTACTTCTAAACAGTCATTTTTGAAAGTAAAACAAATGATTCATAGATAACATGAGGAAATACTCAGCACCATTCATCAGGTAAATGCAAATCAAAATCCAGAACAGACATCACCTTGCTCCATTAGGTTATCTTCAAAAAGACAACATTTAACACGTTTGGCAAGGATGTGGAGGAAAGGGAACCATTGCCTTCCAAACTGTTGGTGGGAATACCAAGTAATAGAGGCACTGTGGAAAACAGTATGGAGGCTCCTCAAAAAACTGAAAATAGAACTACCATATGGTCTAGCAAATCCACTGCTGGGTAAGAAAATCATTCTGTTGAAGACCCACCTGCATTTCCTGGTTTATTGTAGCACTATTCACAACAGCAAAGAATAGTGCAATCAACCTAAGTGTCCATGAATTGATAAATGGAAAGGAAAGTGTGATTGATATATATATACACACACACACACACACACACATATATATACACACACACACAATGGAATACTATTTGCCATGAAAGGATGAAATCTTGTCATTTTCAGTAATGTGGGTGGATCTGTAGGTCATCATGTAAAATAAACCAAGAACAGAAAGATAAGATTGCAAAATCTCAGCCATACATGGAATCTGAAACATTTGACCTGGTTTGTGAGTATAATGATGGTTACCAGAGGCTTGGGAGAGTGGAGGTAAGTGAGTAATGGGGAAAGTTTGATTATGGTACTAAGTCTTAGATATGAATAAGACATTCTAATGTTCTATTGCATGGTAGGATGACTATAGATAATAGCATTGTACTATACATTTCTCTGAAAGAAAGATTTTGAGCATTTAGACTATAGAGAACTGCTGATTATTAGAGGAGATACATATGTTTACCCTGATTGGATATTACATAATGCATACATGGATCAAAACATGAAGCTGTACTCCATAAACATGTACAATTCAGTTAAAAATAAACAACATTTTAAATATTTAGGAAACAAAGTCAACATGAAACATGAAGTTTACCAGGATTACTCAATTTGCAACACAACACAGATTATACATTAGTCTTCTAAACACCTAAGCATATGCATTTTCTATTAATTCTCATTACCTTTAAAGCTGATATAGGAACCCAATTACTTGAGCCATTACTTTTGCCTTCTAGGGTCTGCATGAGCAGGTAGCTGGAATCAGTAATTGGAGCTGAGAAATGAACCGAGGTAATGTGCTGTGAGACATATGTCTCAAAACCAGCATCTTTACCATTTGGCTGAAAAGCTGCCCCTTCCACAAATTTTCTGAATTACCCTTGAATTTTATCCTCAATGTAGCACAATTTTATTTAAACTTGTTAGATCAACATTTCCATTGTTATTTTGCTTTTATAAAAAATATAGCCTTCCTGTCTATACCCCCACCCCTACTCCTATTTGAGGTTTCACATTGTGTGATTTCAGTTTCTTGAGGAGAAAAGTGGTCTAAAAATATTAAATGGAAAAAATCTAGAATAATCTGTGTTTTGAATGGCACACTATTTTGAAAATTATGATGAAGTCTCACATTATTTTGCTTCAACCTACCTGGGATATGAATTCTCCCCTTATTCAATATATGCACAGTGTACACTTTACCTATTAGCCACTTAGGCATCATCATGATCAGATCTCCTGTGATTGCATAGTGCTGCTTGTGTTCATGTGACCTTTGTTTTATTTAAGAATGGTTCCAAAGTGCAATATTACTGATGCTGGCAACTTTCTCAGAGTTTATTTTTATAACTTTTATTTTACAATTGATTATTGTATTACTGTGCCTAATTTCTAATCAGACTTTACTATAATGCTTACATATGTGAAAAAAACTGAGTATTCATAAAGTTTGGTACTATCTGTGGTTTCAAGCATCGACTGGGGGTCTTGGAATCACTTTAGAAATTAGGACAGACTGGGCCAGCACCACGGCTCACTAGGCTAATCCTCTGCCTAGCGGTGCCGGCACACAGGGTTCTAGTCCCGGTCGGGGCACCAGATTCTGTCCCGGTTGCCCCTCTTCCAGGCCAGCTCTCTGTTGTGGCCAGGGAGTGCAGTGGAGGATGGCCCAGGTGCTTGGGCCCTGCACCCCATGGGAGACCAGAAAAAGCACCTGGCTCCTGGCTCCTGCCATCGGATCAGCGCGGTGCACCGGTCGCAGTGCGCTGGCCGCGGCGGCCATTGGAGGGTGAACCAACGGCAAAGGAAGACCTTTCTCTCTGTCTCTCTCTCTCACTGTCCAGTCTGCCTGTCGAAAGAAAGAAAGAAAGAAAGAAAGAAAGAAAGAAAGAAAGAAAGAAAGAAAGAAAGAAAGAAAGAAATTAGGACAGACTGATGAGTATACCATTCACATTCTAGTACATTTGTTTAGACTCTTATCCATTCAGTTGTCTGTCTTTCTTGATTTTCAAATTCTGTTACTTTTGCATCTAACTGTCTTAATATAAAATGAAAACTTGTGTAAAGACAGCATAATGAGAAAAATTCTTTTAAAGTTTTTTATATTTATTTGTTATGCAGAAATTCCACTATAACAAATTTTTATACATGATTGAAAGTCTTCATCTGGAATTACAAAGTATAAAGACATCAGATTTACAAAGAGTTACTATGTAAATAATTCTATTGATTCTTGAGAAGTTAAGTTCTAGTAAATAGTTGTAAGTTTTATTTGAGTTTGGTCCTGACCAGTTCTGTTTATTAATGACTTCATTGGTGTAATTTAATTCAGATGGGTACAGATGAAAGTATATCTCATTTTTAAGGCACAGTTTTCATAATGGATAACTGCGTTTTTTTACAGCAAGTCTATTCTGTGCTCCTGTTATAGCCTGAGATGGCAAGCTTTTTAGGCTAATTATCTGTTAAGAGTAGAAGGAAGGCTCTATTGTACTATGAGCTGTGGCTTAAGTTTCTCCAACCCTACCCCATGCTTTTGGGAAAAATCTATTAAGAACTATAATATTTGTCACAAAGTTCATTTTTCTTTGCTTGCCTTTAACTCTGTAAATAGGAATCTTGTGTAACTGTTATGCAGGAACTCATTATATTCTCTGCAGTAGGATGCTTTTCAAGTAGCCATTGTGAAAAGTCAAGATCCAAAGGAAATGTCTTCTCACTAGTGAGATGACTGATTTTAATAACATTATGTATAGAGCTGTGTTTTGGAATGATTCTATGTATGTATATGTGTGTTTATATTTTGAAATTATGTTTTGGATTATTTTAATATATATTCCTTTATAAAGGCTACGAATATAAATACTTTGCTTATTTTTGTTGATTTACTATTGTCTTACCAAAAACTGTTAAAATAGGTGACACTATTAAAATGAAGTCGTAATTTTCTTAAGTATTCAAAATGTATTTGACATAAATCCAAAACTCTTTCAATAAAAATCATTTATTTACATCATTTTACAAAAATATAATAATGTGTTCATCAGTAAAGTACCAGAAATTGTACAGGTACAATATTAATATTTTTCTGTAGTACTTGTTATTGATGAGTAATATTCATTTTGGATTCAGGTGAAATTAAAAAAAAATCTTGGCTTGGGCTTCATGGGTCTCCCTTGGTAAGAATCAAGAGAAATGACTGTCCTCAATGGAGGTTTGTATACTCTGAAAATCATATAGCACTCTCTTTCAAAGAGCCAATTTATAATATGAATACCTAAACATAGTCAACATTATAAAATACAGGAACTCTGTCCATTCCCTAAACTATATCCATCCCAGATCTACTCAACAGTTGTCAAAGTCATCCAAGAGACTTAGTACTTTCATATAATTTTTGTGTGAAATTCATATTATCTCTGACATGAAAAGAAAACACATGACACAAATATGGCAACTGCAATCTATATTATTTGGGGAAGCAAAACATTCCACATATTGATTTTGATTTGAAAAAATAGAGCACATCCCCTAATTTCTTTATAATAGGTGGTTTGGGGTCAGCGCTGTGGCATAGTGGTAAAGCCACCACCTGAAGTGCTGACATCCCATTTAGGTGCCAATTCGAGTTGTGGCTGCTCCACCTCCAATCTAGCTCTATGCTATGGCCGGGAAAAGCAGTAGAAGATGGTCCAAGTGCTTAGGCCCCTTGCACCTACATGGGAGACCTAGAAAAAGTGCCTGGCCCCTGGTTTCAGATCAGCACAACTCTGGCCATTACAGCCATCTGGAGAGTGAACCAGTGGATGGAAGACCTCTCTCTCTCTCTCTCTCTCGGCCTCTGCCTCTCTATAACTTTTCCTTTCAAATAAATAAATCTTAAAAAAATATAATATGTGGCTAGATATATTTAACTTTTGAATTTATATACAAGCAGTTACAGTAATGTTTCCAAAATTATTTGGATGATGAAAAAATGCAAGAATGAAATAATTACATTTTAACATGAGATCTAAGTAATAGGAAAAAATAATTTTCTTTTAATTTCATCTGTATAAGAGAGTATTTGAAGGCATCTGACAACAAAGTTCCTAGCAGACCTAGGGGAGAAGTTTCTCTTATGATTTCTTTTCTGTTGGGAATTACAGCATTCTAAATAAAGTGCCTGTAGTAGGTCAACATCAGGACTGGCTGCTGCAAGATGTAGCATTCCCAGCAAGAAATCAGTTTGGTTATTCTCAGTCTTCTAAAAGTGAGGACACACATTTTATGATTTGGCGTATTGTGATCCCTGTCACAGCCACAGGTCCCACAGTCACTACCAGCTGTGACTGTGTAAATTAATGTTGAAAGATAACTTCACATATCCTCTACCAGTTCCATCTGGGGTTAACCTGATCTACTAGCCTGTGGACATTTTTCTGTTTTGCTTAAATAAATAAAGTACTAGGCATAAAGTTGAATTTCCCCATTTCTCTTCACAGGAGGATTTTCTTCACCCTTCTCATCAAAGGTCACTGTCATGAATTTTAGTACATCAGTAGTTCAATTTTTAAAAGTTCTATTACATACATAGAAAAGAATATGTTAGAATAGAAACTTCAGAAGTCAATCCACACATCTACAACCAACTAATCTTTGACAAAGGAGATAAAATCAATCCCTGGAGAAAGGACATTGTCATCAACAAATGGTGCTAGGGAAAATTGGGTCTCTGCATGCTAAAGTATGAAATAAGACCCCTACGTTATATCTTATACAAAAATCCACTCTAAGTGATCAAAGATCTAAATCTACAACCCAATGCCTTTAATTTACTAGAAAGCATTGGGGAAACTGCAAGACATTGACATAGGCAAAGATGCTTTGGAAAAGATCCCAGAAGCACAGGCACTCAAAGCTAAAATTGACAAATGGGATTATATGGAATTGAGAAGCTTCTGCACTGAAAAACAGTCAGCAAAGAGAAGAGGCAACCAACAGAATGGGAGCAAATATTTGCAACCCATGAAATTGATAAAGAATTAATATCCAGAATCTATAAAGAATTCAAGAAACTCAACATCAAAACAAACAATCCAGTTAAGAAATGGGCAAAGGACTTGAACAGGCACTTTTTAAAAGAGGAAATTCAAGTAGCCAAAAGACACATGAAAAAATGCTCAGGATCACTAGCCATCAGAGATATGCAAATCAAAACCACGGTAAGGTTTCACCTCATCCCAGTTACAATGGCTGTCATACAGAAATCAACAAACAATAAATGCTGGTGAGGATGTGGAGAAATAGTTACTCTCATTCACCCTTGGTGGGAATGCAAACTGGTGCAACCATTGTGGAAGACAGTATGGAGATATCTCAGAAATCTGAAAATTGATCTACCATATGACTCAGCAATCCCATTTCTGGTATTTTACCCAAGGGAATTGAAGTCAGTATTAAAATGGCAGCTCATGACAAGAGCCTAGGGTGATTACTGATGCCATAAACAAGAGTGTCAATTTGTTAAGTCAACAACAGGAGTCACTGTGCACTTACTCCTCATGTAGGATCTCTGTTCTTAGTGTGCTGTACATTGAGATTTAATGCTATAACGAGTACTCAAACAGTATTTTTCACTTTATGTTTCTGTGTGGGAGCAAACTGTTGAAATCTTTACTTAATGTATGCTAAACTGATCTTTTGTATATAAAGAAAATCAAAAATGAATCTTGATGTGAATGGAAGGGGAGAGGGAGCGGGAAAGGAGAGGATTGCGGGTGGGAGGGACGTTATGGGGGGGGACAAAGCCATTGTAATCCATAAGCTGTACTTTGGAAATTTATATTCATTAAATAAAAGTTAAAAAAAAGTGTTATCTATATCCCCATGTTCATTATAGCTCAACTCACAATAGATAAGATATGGAATCAATACGGATGTCCATTAACTGATGAATTTATATAAAAATTATGGCATATATACATTATGGACTGCTAGTCAGCAGTAAAAAAAAAAGAAATTCTGTCTTTTTCAACAAAAAGTATGCAACTGGAAACAATTATACTTAGTGACATAAGTCAGTCCTAAAAAGACGAATACCGTATGTTTTCTGTGATCTGTGGTAACTAATGGAGTACCAAAAATGTAATGTATAGGAGTGAAAATTACATTTTAAAATTTGAATGATTGTTTACAGCCCTTTTCTGGATTGTTGAGAAAGTTTTTTTTTCCTTCATACTATTTGTTGAATTCTTTACTTAGAGGAGTGTTAAGCTTCTGAGTATAAAGTAAACTAAAAATAGACCTTTGTAAAAAGTATGAGTGAGAATAGGAGAGAGAGGATTAGGAAGGGTGGGAGCATGGGCAAGAGGGAAATTACCTTGGGAAGAATCACTATGTTTCTAAATCTGTATCTATGAAATACATGAAATTTGTATACTTTAAATACAATTTAAAAATATGTTTATGATGTATTTTTAGCGAGCATTGACAATGGATTAGTCATATTCCCATTGCTTCTGTGGTGTAAATATTTGTGTTCCCATAGAATCCATGTTGATAGCCTAACACCCAAGATTATGGTGTAAGGAGATGGCACCTTTGGTAGATAATTAGGTCATGAGGGCAACACTCAGGCTGATGCAATTAATACCCTTCCAAAAGGGGCCCCAGAGTGCTGACTTTCTCTTCCGTCAGTGATGATACAGGAAGGCAGGAGTGTCTCTGGGAGGTAGACCCTCACCAGATTCTTAAGCTGCTAATGCAGTGATCTGAGATTTTATGGTCCCAGAACTGTAAGAAATAAATGCATAAAATATCTGTTATTATTTATGAGTATAGCAGTACAACTGGACTAAGAAAACACCTTGACGTTTCTTTTTTTCTTTGAAATTAACCTAGTCTCCTAACATTAGCTCTTGGCAATCACTAATTTTATTTCTGTCCCTGTAGTTTGCCTTTTCCAATATATCATAGCAATAGATTCATACTTTGTGGCTGACTTCTTTTACTTAACATGGGACTTTTAAGATAAATGCATGTTCTAATAAGGAAAACTTGTTCCTTTTTAGGGATTACTAGTGTTCCCTAATGGGCAAACCATGATTTCTTTATCTATTTGCCTATTGAAGAACATTTGTTTTGTTTTTAATTTTTTGTTATCATAAACAAAGCTGTTACAAGCACTTATTCAAAGGCTTTGTGTCAATCTCTCTTTTCACTTCTCTTGGATAAACAACTAACAGGTAGAATGCTGGACCATATGGTGAGAATATTTTTAACTTTATAAAAAACTACTTAAGAATTTTCCAGCATAACCATACCATTTTGCATTTCACAAGTAGTGAATGAGAACTCTAACAGCTTTATATTCTCACCTGCTCTTGATAGCATCATTTAAATATATATAATTTTAGCCACATATCATACATGCATAGAGGCAAGTAACATTTTATTTTGGCTCAATTTACATACATTTCCGTTATGAAAATTATGTTAACACTCGTTTGTGAGCATTTTTTTTTTCAGTTTATTTGCCATCTTTTCTTTTGGTCAAGTATATTCATTTTAGTGGGCTTGCAGTGGGAGTTGTGGCACAGCAGGTTAAGCTGCTGCTTGGGGTGCCCATAGAAGAGCCTGGTTCAAGTCCGGGCTACTCTGCTCCTGATAAGCTTCCTGCTCATGCACACGAGAAGGCAGCAGATGAAGACTCAAACACTTGTGCCCCTGTCAAACACAAGGGAGTCCTTGGTGGAGTTCCTGGTTCTGGGCTTTGGCCTGACCCAGTCCCACCCAGGGTATGCATTCGGGTAGTAAACAGTAGCTGGAAGATTCCTTTCCTTGTTTCTTACTCTCTCACACTTCCTTTCTAATACATACATCTTTAAAAATTGGTATATTTTCTTATTATGTACTTGTAATAGAAATTTTCTATTTTATTTTTGCAGTTGTACTTGGTATATTTTCTACTATATTTTTGGATTGTGATATAAGACATATCATTTTTAAAATCTGATATTGTAGCTAAAATTTATTGATTTCTTTTCATATTTTAAGAATTTGTTGTGGTTCTTGAAGCCTCTAGATAGATAAGCAAAATGATTTTCAATAATGAGAATCTGATCCCTACTCCAATATTTATATGCGTTTTGACAGCTTTAATAAAATACTGAAAAAAGTAATAGTTTTTTTGATTTATTTTTGTCTTCCATGAACATACTTTAAAACTTATGTATTTACTTTCTTTATTTGAAGACAGAGAGAGAAAGAGAGAAGATAGGGAGAGTTCTAATACACTGGTTTTCTTCTCGAAACCTGCAATGGCCTGGGCTGAACCAGGCCAAAGCTAGGAGCTGGAAACTCAATCCAGGTCTTCCACAAGGGTAGAAAGAACTTGAATACTTGAGGCGTCACCCACCACTTTCCAGGGTACACATTAGCAGGAATCTGGAATGACCAGTGTAGCTAGAACTTCTCTAGGCCCAAATATTCAGCCAGGAAATATTTCTAAAGTTTCTTGTAAATAATCTTTACATTTTTTAGCACATACTCTTTATCAGATTAGATTTTTTTCTATTCTCATGTTTCTAAGAGATTTTTAGAAATTCATAAAAGTACTGAATAGGGAATGGATACTATAATGAACATACTCTATTAATGTGTAATTATATTACTCAACTTTTTTCAGGCTGAACTGTTTTTGAATTATAAAGGTAAATTGGAGGTAGAGAAAGTTGGCTACTGAGTAAGATGCTCCACCAACTGTATTCCCACAGAGATACCAATTTCAATGACTATTTTTGTACCAATCTACCCTTGCAAGAGCTAGGGAAGCTAGGTGAGAGACCGTAGTTCTTAGTTTTAGTGTGTTACCAAGAGAAGATACACTAAATGCACAGAAAGGAAAGATTTTCATGAATCATGCCTCCTCCAACTCCAAGCAGCAAAGCTTGGAGACACCTCCCACTTGGGAGAGGGTGAGAGGAGTAAGTTTAAGTGTTAGTATTAGGGACAGTACCAGGCTAACAATGGTGAAACTCAGTATGGGGAAGAGCTATGGAGCCCCACAGCTCCTGCCTCCACGCCAGTACCCACAGACTGAGCCTCTGGAACTGCATTAGCCAGGCAGTCAAGGAACTACTTCCAACACCCCCTCAATCAACCTTGTGCAGCACAGTATGGAGTAACATCTCATCTGGGGAGTAAACATAGGTGAGTGAGCACAGGACTAGGCCTTGTAGACCAAGGAAACAAACAATGGCCTCACAAAGAAGGGAACTAAACACACAGAATCTGTTGTTCTCTGAAGATCAGATTAGAGGGACACATACAAATGGACAGAGAGAGTTCCAATATGCTGGTTCATTTCCCGAATACCCAGAATGGCCAAGAGGACCAGGTCAAAGCCAGTACTGAGAACTCAGTATTGGTATCCCATATGTGTGAGAGTGATCCAAATACTTGAGGCATCACCTGCTGTTTTCCAGGATGCAGATTAATAGGAAGCTAAAATCAAGTATAGCCAGGACTTCAAATTGAACCAAAAGGGGCTTTCCTTGGTGACAAAAAGGTAAGCAAAAAGTCCCTAGCCATCCCTATTCAAGGTATAGATACTGAGGCTTTTTTTTTTTCCTGCTGTTTGAGGACCCCTAGGGACTTTGCAAGCCCCGAGCCCGGTTTGTGGAACTGCTAAGTTACAACACTGCTGCATTTTCCAGGATCAAGAACCTAGCATATGCTACAAGCTCCCCTACAAGCCTCAAAGAGCCAAACTGATCGCTCAGCTGTTCCACATACCTAGCCCTGTAAGCCAGCAAGGAGGGCCTGCTTACCTTCCTAAAACTCCATGAAGAATGTTAGTGGAACACCTTTAGCATCTCAGTCTGTAAAGGCCCCCAGAAAAAACTGAGCAGCCCTACGTAGAATCAAGCTACTCCAAAAGCAGCCATGTGCCCTTAGCCATGCACCATCAGCACTGAAAAGCAAGAGGAAAGCCAGTCCTGAGAGGCTTGGCCCACAGGGCTCTAGGGAAGCAGCTGGCTACCCCATTTACCAAATTGCAAACTACCATGTACCTTTCTGTGGTCCCTGAGAAGCAGCTGGGAAGCCCTGCCCATGCTTCTGTGAACCCAATATGCAGTTGAACAGCTGATTCTAAGAAGTTTGGCCCACTTGGGCCCTGAAAACAAATTCTCAGCCTTGTACACCCACCCTCAGCCAAAGGAAGCATTTGAGCAGATTTCCCCAAGGAGATCAGTATACAGCCCACAGAAACTAACAGGATGCCATACCTATAGCCAACTTGCACACAGAGCTTCTGGTGTACCTGCCCAACTTAAGGGTGCAGCATCCCAACTGATTATGTGATTCTACCAGTGTTACAGCCTAAGCCACTTGAAATACCTCCAGAAATCACCATCAATGATTATAGATGAGGATGCCATACCTACCTGAAAATAAAAGCCAATGAGCATGTGTTAGGTCACACTGCCAGCATGAAGTCTTTTACTATGAAAGCCACTGTGTATAACTGATGGAAACAATTGACACTGCAGTGACTCTCCTCGTCACCACTGGAGAATTAGGCAGGCTGCCCGCACTTGCCTTGGCTGAGGAGGGGATGTGTGCCACATGCCACTCAGCCTCCCCAAACCTGGGGGGACAATCAGACGCGGTGGGGAGTCGAGTTGGAGCAGGATCTCACTTTATTGTAAGAGGGAAGTGTTTATAAAGCTGTGGTACAGAGCAGTGTGGGCAAGGGGTGGGGTGATGTGATGCAAAAGGGTTTTAGCCAATCCTATTATACCACCTCAGTGATTGCTAGGATTTTGAAACTTAGAGACAGGTCTTTAAACTCGAGGTAGGCTTCAGGAAGTTACTCTAGGCCTCTCTGGATCCAGCCTCTCCCACAGCTCCCCCTTTTTGTTTTAACACGTGATTCCTGTCTTAGGTTGCGCCCAGCCATCCTTGTCCTTACCCATCATTGGTAACCCAGGCAGCTTGGCCATGAGCCCTGTCTTGGGTTGGTACAGGACGCTGAGCACTTTACCAGTCTTGGGGTGTCCCATGACTTGTAATTATGGGAGTGTGGTGAGCCTTCTCCACCGCCTGTCTTAGGTTGTTCCGGTCCATCCGGAATCTTACCCGTCATTGGTAATGTGGAGAGCACCGGGGGCGCTTCTCCAGTTCAGGAGATCATAGCCCTTTGTGGCTACTGGCCTCTGGTAGTGAACCTCAACCTGTCTCACCCTTATTGCCTCTATGCACTGTTGTATAAACTGTATAACCCTATTCATTATGCATGGGCCAATAGCAAGGATTAAAAGTAGGGCAAGAAGCGGTCCAAGAAGAGGGAGGAGGTTGGGCAGGAGTCCATTAAGGCCCATCCAAAAGGGGCTTTCTTGGAGTTCTCTTAGTTTATTTTCCAGGTCTTCCTGGAGTGTTTTGATGATTGCGTTTGGGTCTTCGGATCCCCCATCACTGGGCTGGGCACTTATTGTCAGGATCAAAGCGAAGAGTAGTGTCCACATCATCACCTGCCTCTGGATTTTCGTCCATTTCTGGAAGAGGAAAGACAAGGGGATCTCCCTCAGGGGTATATGGCTCTCTGGGTGGGTTGTCACTTGTATCAGGCATAGGCCTGATATTTTTGGCCAGTATCCAAATTGGAGTCAACTCCCCTATGGGGAACACACAGACAAATCCTCTTCCCAGCTGAATCAGTGGGTCAGGCCCTCTCCAGAGTTGGGTGAGAGGGTCTCTCCATCTAATGAAAATCTGTGGTTTAGGGGTTAAATGCCCCCAATGTTTTTGGAACCTTGACTCCTTTGATCCTTTTGAAAAATTTAAAATATTGATGGTAAACAAGGCCTTATGTAACTGTAGATGGGGGGTAGCCGCTCCCCTTTTTGTTTTAATAACTTGTTCTTGAGGCATTGATGGTTTCTTTTCACAATAGCCTGTCCTTGTGGGTTGTGAGGAATTTTAGTAGAGTGTTGAATCATTTTACATCTTGGCAGCACATTTAATCTAAACATCCCGATTGGTTATTATCTTTGTAATATGAGAAATATATCTTTTTTTTAACTTTTATTTAATGAATATAAATTTCTAAAGTACAGCTTATGGATTACAATGGCTTTCCCTCCCCCCCAATAACATCCCTCCACCCGCAACCCTCCCATCTCCCGCTCCCTCTCCCATTCCATTCACATCAGGATTCATTTTCAATTCTCTTTATATACAGAAGATCGATTTAGTATATATTAAGTAAAGGTTTCAACAGTTAGCACCCACACAGAACATAAAGTGAAAAATACTGTTTGAGTGCTAGTTATAACATTAAATCACAATGCACAGCACATTAAGGACAGAGATCCTACATAAGGAGTAAGTACACAGTGACTCCTGTTGTTGACTTAACAATTGACACTCTTGTTTATGGCATCAGTAATCAACCTAGGCTCTTGTCATGAGTTGCCAAGGCTATGGAGGCCTTTTGAGTTCGCTGACTCTGATCATATTTAGACAAGATCATAGTCAGAGTGGAAGTTCTCTCCTCCCTTCAGAGAAAGGTACCTCCTTCTTTGATGACCTGTTCTTTCCATTGGGATCTCACTTGCAGAGATCTTTCATTTAGGTCATTTTTTTTTTTTTTTGCCAGAGTGTCTTGGCTTTTCATGCCTGAAATACTCTCATGGGCTTTTCAGCCAGATCCGTGTGCCTTAAGGGCTGATTCTGAGGCCAAAGTGCTATTTAGGACATCTGTCATTCTAGGAGTCTGTTGTGTATCCCTCTTCCCATGTTGGATCGTACTCTCCCTTTTTTTAATCTATTGGTTAGTATTTTCAGACACTAGTCTTGTTTATGTGATTCCTTTGACTCTTAGACCTATCAGTGTGATAAATTATGAACAGAAATTGATCACTTGGACTATTGACATGGCATTGGTACATGTCCCCTTGATGGGATTGAATTGGAATCCCCTGATATGTTTCTAACTCTACCATTTGGGGCAAGTCTGATTGAGCATGTCCCAAATTGTCGAGAGATATATCTTTTGACATCTCCAGGGGCCCTTTTGGAGATACCAAAAGTTTAGAGAATTTAGAACTTTGATTTTTAGAAAGTTTGTTAAAGGTGCCAAGAGAACTTAGAGTATCTGGTCAGAATAGAATTCCTTGACATTCTGAAATGACAGCCATTTATTTAATTTTGGTGATTTCAATACCTTTAGACCACATCTAATGATATTTAATGTAGTTTTTTAAGACTTAATGCTTTTTTATTAATCTGAGCTTAACAGAGACAGTAGTGTATACAATAGATTACCTTGGCAGAACATGAATTTTATGTCTCTTGTTGTAGAATAAATCAGAAATAAAAAACCTTGAACATAAGAGTCAGCACACAAAAGCATCACATAACTTAGAACTATTTAACAGAGTCAAAAAGAACTTACAGGACTTAACTCTAGAAATGGCAGAGTAACCAATTAAGTAGACACTGTTAAAAAGAGATGTTACAATTTTTTGCAAAAACAGATCTGTAAAAGAAACAAGTTTAAAGCATACCAAGGACATGTGAAGGCTTGTATACACAGAATATAAGACCACCTTAGCTGGAAAGCAAAAACATGAATACAACATAGGTCTGACATCATTTACAACATTTTAATACACTTTGAATAATTTGAATTGACTCAAACAGCGGTTACTTTAACAAATTTAGAGTCTCATCATTTGAGAGTTCCAGGGATCTGACTGGAAGCCCCAAAGTTGGAAGACTCCATTTAGAATTTAAACTGTCAGAGAGTCAAACCGCTTAGCCAAAAATTAGTACATTTAACCTGAGCATTTTAACCAAGGCTGTGGGGTAGATCTGATCAGAGTTAGGTAATCACTCAAACATTAAAGACAGACACATCCAATAAAATGTGAAACCTTCAAGACACATGCAAACTCTCATCAGATACGTTAGCTACAGCAGCACAGAAAAGAGCTGATCATCATTGCTTAGGTTTCCATTAACTGCAAAGACCCATCAGGTTGGAAAGGATTAATGGACTGAGGTTCTTGTTCCCTTAGGTAAGGCCAGTAGTAGCCAAAGGCGCTTTCCCTTTCCCCCTCCTAGTGAGGAGGGCAGTGAATTGGAAATGGGGAGAAAAGAAAAAGCAGCCCTAGTGAGTGCTCTCCCTAGAGATATCTGGCCATGCCTGTGTGGGTGCGGCAGGCCACGTTGACTGGAAGAGCGTACAGAGAAAGGCCATGGTCCCCCATTTACAGGGAAGACTGTGAATGCCGGGGCCTAGCAGGACTGGCCGGGGGGTTGGGTAGGTGCGCTGTTCACAAGATGGCAGCACTAGGCCCTCTGTAATTGGAGGTATGGTGGCTTGAGGCCATGCTGGGCCTTTTGTTGCAGACAATCCTTTTTAAAGTGACCTTGCTGTCCACAATGGAAGCAGGCCCCAGGGGATTTCACAGACTTCCCCCTTCCCTTATGGCAAGGGCCTGGGTGAGCACCTCAGTCAAGGCAGTGGTTTGCATCTGAAGGGCCATGGCCAAGTTTTTGGTCTGGTGGTGTTGTGTGCCCACATTCTGCAATGCTGCCACCCGCCGGCTAAGTGAGGCATCCCTCAGCCATGCACAGACTGTGTAGTGATCCACATTTATCCCTTCCCAGACCATCAGCTTTATAAACTGTTCCCTAAGGTTTCCTGCAGGGAGCTTACATTTAACACTTTGTTCTACCCTATTGATGAAGTTTGCGAGGGGTTCGCCAAGCTTTTGTCTAACTCCTGCCAGGGGTGACTCTGTCAGTCCCTCGTCCAACTTTTGCCAGGCCACCATTCCCGTTTGCCTAACCTGGTCCCAATACGGGGCGGCTACCTCAGCTTGTTGAATGCCAGTAGTGAAACCTTCCCCGGTTCCCGCAAGCATGGGGTACGTAATAGGGATTGGCGGTTGTGCCTGCCTATTAGCTTCGGCCCGAGTCCTGCATTCCTTCTTATAATATGCCACACATTTAATGAACTGTGTGCCACTGAGCGTAGCCTTTGCACAGTCAAGCCAATCCTTAGGCACGCAGGGGTGATAGGTTATGTCCTGAAGGAGAGTAAGCACTCATGGTGAGTTGAGGCCGTCCTCAGCAACCGCCTTGCGGAGTTCCTTGAGGTCCTTAGCCTCCCAGGGGTACCATGCTTGCGACCTGGCTCCCCAGGGCTCTATGGGGACCAGAAAGGCCTGGATTTCAGTTGGTGGTGGTTGTGAATCAGCCCCTCCTGCCCAAGGAGAAGGAGGGGGTGATCCAATGCACACGCCCAATCCTATTTCGGGTCGCACCATGACTTGAGGTCCTCCCCTGCAGCTGCATAAGGGGAATTGTTGCTCGTCCCCGCCTCAGCAACCACAGGCGGAACACAGGGAGGAGGAAGTTTCCTTTGCCCTTGTTTGGTTTGCTCTTGCGCCCTTCTCGGGGGAGGGGGAGCTGTGCGTGCGTTTACTCTCGCCTCCCCCGCCCCTATCTCTGTTGGGCTCAGAGCTGCTCACTGTTTGCTAAAGTCAGCCCAGGCTTTCTCCTCCCTGCACTCTCCATCGGTTGCAGACACCTAATCCAGCCCACCTTCTCGGGGCCTAAGGGGTGGGTCATTCTCTGTCCCTTGGGATGGTTGAACAGGATCCACGGCTGGGCTGGGGACACAAAGCCCTTATCTCCCTGTTGTCGGGAGAATGCCTTATCAGTGTCACTGCAGGCTAAGGAGGAAGCTTTACTGCCTTGTTCCCTTATGGGGAGGGGTGCAGGCCCTCTGGGTGAAATGAGACTTTGAGAGCCTAGACGGTAGGGAAGAACCCCAGGGGAGGTGCAATCCCCAGATGTTTCTCTCTCTATCTATGACTATTTTCTCAACCCTTGCCCATGTGGTCCAGGAAAAGAGGTTAGTGCTGGGCACCCAAGGGGCGATGAAGACGGTTTCCCAAGTCTGAAACGCTGAGCTATCCGAGTTCCAAGCCTCTGGACCTGAGCATAAGCCGTAGGGCTTTCAGGGCTGGCTCATTCTTGGCTGAAGTTGCATTACCCATGCCTGAGGGTTTCACTTACCCTGAAAGACTGCTTGGCCTCAGTCAAACGTTCTGTTCGTTCCTCACACGGGGCACCAACTCTGGTGACTCTTCCTCATCACCGCCAGAGAATTGGGCAGGCTGCCCGCAGCTTGCCTTGGCTGAGGAGGGGAAGTGCGCCACCCGCCACTCAGCCTCCCCAACCCCCCCCCCCGGGGGGGGGCAATCAGACATGGTGGGGAGTCGAGTTGAAGCAGGATCTCACTTTATTGTTAGAGGGAAGTGTTTATATAGCTGTGGGACAGAGCGGTGCGGGCAAGGGTGGGGTGATGTGATGTAAAAGGGTTTTAGCCAATCCTATTATACCGCCTCAGTGATTGCTAGGATTTTGAAACTTAGAGACAGGTCTTTAAACTTGAGGTAGGCTTCAGGAAGTTACTCTAGGCCTCTCTGGATCCAGCCTCCCCCACATGACACATCAGGTGCCTTATAACCAATGCATGGTTGAACATTTGTCACAGCTTTTAGAATGCTGGTATATCATGTCAGAGTGCTCTAATTGAAGTTCTGGCTCAACTGCTGATTACAACTACCCATTAATGCACACCCTGGAGAGCAGCCAGTGATGGCTCAAGTATTTGGTCATTGTCACACATGTTCAAAGATCCTGGCTTCAACTCTGTTCAGCCATGACTGGTGGGAACATTTGGGGAATGAGCAAGTGGATGTAAAAATCACTGTGTCTTTTGACTTTCAAATAAATAACAACTAAAAACAACAACAATACAAAGTCATAGGATATATGAAAAAACAAGGTAACATGACACCTGTAAAAGAGCAAAACTCTCAAACCACAAAAAATAAAAATGGATGAAATACTAGATACAAAATTTAAGAGAATAATTTTAAGGAAACTCAGTGAGATACAAGAGAGTAAAGAAAACCCAATAATATTAGGAAGACAGTTCACAATAGTAATAAGATGTTCAGCAATGAGATTGAGATAATAAAAAGGAACTAATCAAAATTCTTGGAACTAAAATATCAATATATTAAACTAAAAATGCAGGTGACATCCTTAATAGGAGAATTAAACAGAAGCAATATTTTTCTGACTTTGAAGAAATTTTTTTTGGAATAATCCAGTTATTGGGAAAAAACCTAAAAAGCATTAAGAAAGCCTTGGAGACTTTGGTGACACCATCAAATGATCAAGCATTCACA
This sequence comes from Oryctolagus cuniculus, assembly GCF_051225735.1. Classification (NCBI taxonomy): domain Eukaryota; kingdom Metazoa; phylum Chordata; class Mammalia; order Lagomorpha; family Leporidae; genus Oryctolagus; species Oryctolagus cuniculus. Next base: position 83,970,422 of record NC_142880.1, read on the forward strand.
TTCTGGCCATTCCAGGAGAAGAGAAAATTGTTGGCATAAACTTGCTTTACATTCTTAAAAACATTAAAAATAAAGCCACTCAAAAGAGCCATTCTATTATGTAGAAATGTCATTATTGGGAATACATCCAAAGAAACTAAAAAGTCTGCGAAAGAGATGTTGCAGCACTGTTCACATTAACCAAGCTATGGAATCAAACTAAGTGTCCATTAACAGATGAATAAAGGTACTATGATAGACACATTTAATGAAGTATTATTCACGAATTGCAAAAGTTGAAAACCTGTCATTTGCAACAACATGGATGAACAGTTGTCACCTAATATTTCGTGATATAAGCTAGAGGTGCAAATGCTGAATTATCTCATTCATGTGTGGACTCCAAAAAAGTTGATCTTATAGAAGTTGAGAGTAGTTATCTTATAGAAGTTGAGAGAAGCTGAGGGTAGGCTTGGGGCAGGAGGGTAGGTAGTGGGAATGGGGAGAGGTTCATTCAGGGAGTATCATGGGTACAATTATATAAAAGGGTCAAGTACTGGTATTCCATTGCACAGAAAGATGAGGATAGTTAACAAAATGTATATTTCATAATTTCTAGAGGGGAGATTTTTAAGGTTTTCACTATAAAGGTGATATATTTTTGAGGTGATAGATATGCTAATTACCCTAATTAGATTATTATATAATATATACATATATCAAAACACATTAAACTGTGTGTGTATAATTATTTGTCAATAAAAGGAAAACAGAGAAAGAACTATGCATGGATTTCAAATTTTTTGTACCCCAAAATTCTTTTAATTCCAAAACTAATTAAGTAAATTGGACCTGATCATTCCTTTCAGACACTGATTAAATCTAACATTCAGAATTTATGCTACCATGTCCATAGTGATATAGCCTACATTTTCATTTCTTATTATTCCTTGATTGGAATTAAGATGTTTATGATAAAATTGAGTAAGGTGTAGTATCCATTGTTTTATCTTGCTATTTTCTGTAATAGGAAACATTTTGCATGTGAGGTATTCCATATATATTGATGCAAAATATTTAGAGAATTCTAATATGAAAAATATCTGGCTAATTCAAAACATTAAATGCATTTATGGCTTATGTGTACTATTTTCTCTTTCTTGCTGTTCATTTATTTCTTCCTTTATTCATTGAGTAGTCTTATTGTGGATATGCTTCTTACATTCATTTTTCAAAAGTTTATTTTTGTATTGATTGATTATTGGTATTGAAAATTTTTCTATTTCATTAATTATCTAATTAAAATTTCATTTTTTTCTGTTTAAACTTAGAGACATCCTGCCTGAATTTTTGCTTTTTGAATTGAACATATACGTAATTTGCTTTTATTTTCTTAAATTAAGCCATATTATTACTTTGGTAATTCCATGTAAGTTTTAATAAAAGGCTTCTTTTTTCATTCAGTTCTAAATATTTGACTTTTTGTGAAACGTCTTTATTAATCCATGAGTTATCATAATACTCATTTTGCTTGCCAAAATAATATAGTTCTCTCCCAACAGTCCTTACTGTATGAGAGATCTTCAAAATAGTCAGAGAAAACACATTGTGAAAAAATATACATGGATTTCAACATTTTTGCACCAAAAAGTCACTTAATTCTAGTTTCTGTAAGCTTTTTGAAGCACTCTCTTATCCCATATTCTCAGGGAGGAACTCTCAGGCAAGTAATACAGTTTTTTGCAGCAACTCTAAGACAGCCTCTGAGAGGCTGATCGTCAGCCACAATGCTGTTAAATAATGTTAAAGAATGTCTTTAGTTCAATAATCAGAACCTAAGGTACTTGATTTTAATTTTCCATTTTTTTCCATGACTCAAAGTGTAAGGAAGTCAGCAATATGATAATACAACATACCTGTTTTAAAGATTACTGAATCTTTTGAGACTTCCTATTTGATTTGGATGCTTGGTCAATCATTATAAATACTGAATATGCTAAAAAAAACATGAATCTATTTATTGTATATTTTCTCATGTTTTTTTTTTTTTTTTTTTTTTTTAGAGGCAGAGTGGACAGTGAGAGAGAGAGACAGAGAGAAAGGTCTTCCTTTGCCATTGGTTCACCCTCCAATGGCCGCCGTGGCTGGCGCACTGTGGCGGGCACACTGCGGCCGGTGCACCGTGCTGATCTGATGGCAGGAGCCAGGTACTTATCCTGGTCTCCCATGGGGTGCAGGGCCCAAGGACTTGGGCCATCCTCCACTGCACTCCCGGGCCACAGCAGAGAGCTGGACTGGAAGAGGGGCAACCGGGACAGAATCCGGCGCCCCGACCGGGACTAGAACCCAGTGTGCCGGCGCCGCAAGGCAGAAGATTAGCCTAGTGAGCCGCGGCGCCGGCTATCACATGTTTTTAATTAGAAGGGACTTGTTGGTTGTGTTATTAGAGACAGATTTTACAGGGAAAGGGTTATAACAAAAGAGCACATTCAAAATTATCATAGTCAGTGAACTCAGGGGGCTTCCATAGCCTTGGCAGCTCATGACAAGAGCCTAGGGTGATTACTGAGGCCATAAACAAGAGTGTCAATTTGTTAAGTCAACAACAGGAGTCACTGTGCACTTACTCCTCATGTAGGATCTTTGGCCTTAGTGTGCTGTACATTGAGATTTAATGCTATAACTAGTACTCAAACAGTATTTTTCACTTTATGTTTCTGTGTGAGAGCAATCTGTTGAAATCTTTACTTAATGTATGCTAAACTGATCTTCTGTATATAAAGAGAATTGAAAATGAATCTTGATGTGAATGGAAGGGGAGAGGGAGTGGGAAAGGGGAGGGTTGCGGGTGGGAGGGATGTTATGGGGGGGAAGCCATTGTAATCCATAAGCTGTACTTTGGAAATTTATATTCATTAAATAAAAGTTTAAAAAAAAAAAGACAGGTCATCCTATACGACAAAAAAAAAAGCACATTCAAAGAAACAAAAATGGATATGTGTTCAGTAATATTTTGCTTTCTTTATCATATTAAACTTTCATAATCCATAATTTTGTAATATTCTATAGTAATTGATTTTTAAATTTTTAAAGATTACATTATTATTTTGAAACTATGTTCATAGATACAAATTAATGCTGATGAAATGTAATTTCTGGATCTTTGCTTTATTTTTAAAACATCTTTAGTAAAAATAACTTTCATTCCAGAATTTGCCCCTTCTAATGTATGAGGTATTCAATATTATACTAAAAAAATGTTAACTTTCATTCCAATATGGGATCTGTCATTTTATCCTAGGTTAGCTAAAAGAATGATGATAGTGCTATGATGTGTTAGTTAAATCAAAGGAAAAAAAAATCCTTAGATTATTATTTTAGGTATGTGAATTCAAATCTTCACCTTAAGACTTTTTTTTGCATTTCAGTGGTTAATTTTGACTTTTAAAGTTTTAATTTCTTTACCTTCTAAATGGAAATAGTAACTGACTTTGCTACACTGCAGTTTAATAAAGATTAAAGGAGACAGTGCTGTCCTAGTCTGTACAGTGAGAACTGGTGGTGCTAATTTTCTTTCCCTTCCCTCTTAAAATTCTACATGGTAGATGTAACTCTGGATTCAGATTAGATAGGGGAGAGAATTTTCTAGGATAACAGCATTCCCTTAATAGTTCAGTTGAATGTTTGTTTTAATTATAGTATAAAATGTATACAATTATTACAAAGCTTAATAGTTGCAACTGGTCATTATAGTGTCACATATATTCAGGATAACACAGAAACATTAATGCCCTCACATTCATGCCCTCCTTTTTTACTCTACTTAAAATATTATTTTATTAATTATTTTGTATCATTCTTTTGCTTATGGGTTAAAAATGTATTGGGAAATTTCCTTATTCTTGACAATGCACAAACTATTCTAGAAGGTGAGCCTTTTTCCTTATCCTCATTCCAATAAGTCAGGCACAGGAACTCACAGGTACAGAGCAGTGTGACAGCCCTACATGTGCAATAATTTGCTGCTGAGTCTTGGGATGGGGAAAGGTAAAGCACCTGCTGAGTGGAGTAATAATGCTGGAAGCAGAACATCACCTTCAAATCTCATTTCATAGAGGTTATTTCTTGCCTTGAATTCTCTTGAAGCAGAACCTGGGACAAAGACTCTGGTGCTGGTACTTTATTTGGCATGTATCCCAGAGTGCTGGAGTAAAGGATGGAACAGAGTAGGAGAGAGAAGAAACTGAGTCAAAACTGCATGTTTTGCTGTTAAGGCAAGAAATGTTACTTCTATGGGAACCTCTGAGGAGCGCACAAAATGCCTATCACAACTATCAGTGTAAAGGGGGGAGGGTGCTGGGACATTTATCCATTTACATGTGATTCTACTAGTTGACGTTTTCCCCACGAGTGTTGGTTTCCTAGAATATCCACTTTCCCTACCTCTCTAGGAAGATTCCACAGCTTCAAGAAAACCCAGAGAATGGATACGTTTAGCATGCAGTGTACTTCACTGCTATAGCTGAAATCTGATGGGTGTACAAGAATTTTGCTATAGGAGAAAAGGATTGAAACCTAGTTCTTAATGTACTGAACACTATCATGGGGTATGATCAGAGCTCTATTTTGCTTGTCACATCTCCATTTACTTTCCAGTTATACCACAGGAAAGTACTGAAAATATTTTCATTTACTCCATGTGTTGCTTTGGGTTCCCTGAGAAGTATATGCCAAGATATGATTAAGCATCTGAGAATTTGAGGACATTGTCTGTGGAGTAAAATGAGAGGGAGGGGATGGAGCCACAGACCAGCAAAGCCATGCGATCAAGAAATCCGTCCACTGGTGCACAAGAGAGAAAGGAAGGGAAGTTCAGTAGAACAGGTCGTAGGACTGCATCAGAGTTCTAATGCACTTTTGGAAAAGTGGAGGGGGGGGCTTTTAGCCAAGGTGCCCACAGTATAGTGTGGACTCTTTTGGGAATGGGCCTCAGTACCACTTCCTTGGTGTTATCAGCAGGTAGCAGCCCTTCAGAACCATGGCCTTGGCACCAACTCACTATGAATTGCAGAGTGCAGCTCATTTCTATCACATTTATCTCCTTGGCAAATGAAAGCACACGCTGGCAAATTATAAACAGAGTCTCAGCTCTCCATGTTTTCCTTATAATGGAGCGTGCACAGGGGTCTCATTCTGATAATTCCAACAGGCTTCACTCAAATTCTACCTACAAGAGGCAGCTTTGTACACATCCTGAACAGAGCACAGATTTCCCAGTGTAGAGCCACAAACTGCACAGCCGCCGCATGGTGAACCTGCCCCAGCTCCGGTGTAAGATCATCCTCAACAATTTGATTGGAAAAACAGGAAGCACCTACAAAGAGAAGTGTATCCCTGAGGTTTACTCCTGTATCTGAGACATTTAGCCATGCATGCGACATACATATTGCCTGCACTTGACTTACTTTCTGAAGTACATTTGCCTCCATAAGATAGCATTCCTCTTCATTGTTTCTTGAATTCTCCTGACAACTACCACAAAACATCTGATTCTTTAACTTCTTCCCTTGCACCCTTCTTCCATGTGGCACCATCAAAAATTACTTCTTGCAGCTGTGTTCCAGGGGTTCTAGAGAGACTATAACTATTCTGGGTGCACAAATGCTTTGTGCAACAAGGCGACACTGAATTCCTGCAGAAATGAAGAGCAGGCCTTTTTCTGTGTAGCTGAATATTTGTTGCATATATTAAAAATATGAAGTATGTATAAAACACAATGCTGCCCTCAGTTTTTTTTTCCTCTTTTTGAAACTAGATCTTCCTGGGTCAGTCTTGTCTGCCTGACTGCCTCTATCACAAGGATGCCTTTTCCCCTAGGGGATTTCTCACTTTTGCAAGTGTGTCATTGCTTGGCCGTCTCACCCACTTGCTAGCCATGCCTGGACGTGTTCACTAGTGGACAGGCTCCAGCAGTGACCTCTGCTGCATCTGTTACTCTGAGGAGCACCTCCAGTCATTGTTCCAGACTACTGAGCTCCTGGAATAGCGTGGCATTTCATTTCTTCCCACAAGCAGCTCTAGTTTTTCAGCCAGAATCATCAGAGCATTCACTAACTGATTATATCCCTGAGCACAGTGATAAAAACACTTCTTAACACAAAGGGAGTTAACCCATGGCAAACGGGTCCTACTTTAATACATTTGCTCTTCTCTTTTCATCCATGCCCTCCCACAGAAATCCAATTGATTTCTTGTACTCATTTTAAAAGTAATAGAACACAAAAATAGAAAAAATAACACTTGGTCACTACTCAAAGAAAGCTGAACAAAATATATAGTGAATTTCAGCTCAAGCATTGTATTTCTGTGAAATGAAAACCCATAGTAATGATAATGAAAATAGCGACCACCTTTTAGCAATGCCTCTCCCATACTAGTCACCAATAGACACTTTTTCTATACCATTTCTGATCCTTACGATTGCCCTGCAAGTTAGCTATGTTCCTTATCCCCTTTTACCCATACAAAGCTTGGAGATGGCCACTCCCACCTTTGCAATTATGCATTTGTTGTTTTTAGTTGTTTCCAAATACAGTACTTCACATTGTTTCTTCAACACTAGGCCCAGATGTGTGAAGGAAACTGAATAAATACATTATTATTCTTGTCTTCAGAATACTTAGATTTACTGTTTTAACACTGACTCATAACTGAATTAAACATGTTTCCTTTTCTATCTCTTGAAACTCCCTTTCTCACATATTTAATTTTTAAACCTTTAAGATATTTTAGTTTTTATACTTTTTTTAAAACAAAAATCCTCCCTCCATTCTCCTCACATTTCCTAGACTCTGCCTCTAGCAATTACCATTCTGTGTTCAGAAAGAGGTCCATTTTTTTTAGCTCCCACATCTGATGGAGAACATAGTGGTATTTGTCTTTCTGTGCCTGTATTATTTCACTAAACATGATCCTCCACTTTCATTCATTCTGCTGCAAATGATCGGATTTGTTATTTTTTATGGCTAAATAGTATTCTGTTGTGTATATATACTACATTTTCTTTATCTAGCCATCTCATGATGGACACTATGGTTGATTCCATATTTTACTATTGTAAACAGTGCTGCATTCAACATGGTGGAGAAGGTATCTTTCAATAAAATTGGTTATTTTTTTAGGTACATAACCAATAGTGTGATTTATGGATCATATCACAGTTCTGTTTTTTTTTAAATTTTGTGTAGTATTTTCTGTAGTGGCTATACTAATTTACATTCCCACCTATGAGTTCGTCTTTTCCACATTCTTATTCAATAATTGTTACCTTTGGTTTTTTGATAATGGCCATTCTAATAGACATGGGGTGATATCACATCATGGTGTTGATTTGCATTTCTTTAATGTATAGTGATATTGAGAAATTTTTATATATTTATTGGGCATTTGCATTTCTTTTTCGAGATCTGTCAATATAGGTCCTTTGTCCATTTCTTAATTGGTTTGGTGGTATTTTTGTTGTATTTTTTGATTTGCTCATATATTCTGGATATTTACCCTTTGTTGCATAAGTAGCTTGCAAATATTTTCTCCGTTCAGTTGGATGACTTAACGCACTTATTTTTTCTCTTGCTGTGCAGAAGCACTGATGATGATTCAAATGGACAAGTGCAATTCTTAATCCAGAAGCTACACAGTCTGTTGTATTGAGGCAAGGCACACATGGAAAAAGAAACATTTAGGAAATTACAAGAGAGACTAGTCACATAATGTGCCACAGGATGCATAGCATCAAGTATACCAAGGATGTTGAAAAATACGCAGTTAATAGAAGAACATTAGATTTGAAAACAGAACATGGGTCATCTATCAGCAGTCACCTGTATGGTGTGGATTGGCAGGAGCTTTGATACTATATTAGTGATTTCCCTTTTGTCTAGGAGCACTTTGGTTTGGTCATTGGAGATTTCAGACTCTGATGTCAAGTCTTTAAAATATCCATTGATATCTGACATAAAATATTGTATTTTCTCTTATGGAAGAAGATTAATTATAACTTTTACTTTTCTCTACCATTAAAGTTCTGTGAGTCAATCATCTTCAACAGTGAGAGCATTCTTTTTAGTTAATGCTCTTCTTCCATTCTCACAATGTCCTTGACAATAAGGAGGTATAATAGTGGCTATTTTCATAAGGCTTTAGTTTATTCTATCTTTATGTTCATATGGTACACATAAAATAATGGTGCTTAAGGGCACACATACACACACACAGGAGAAAACTTAAAGTTTTTCATGGAAAAATTGTATTAACAATACGTTTATTTTGGTGCAAATTAACATCGGAATGTATACTCAGTTCACAGGTAAAGATGCAGAAGCAGAGAGTGAAGTGTTGGAAGAAAACATTCTGTGGAAATGTAAACCCAAAGTGAGCACTGGTAGCTATACTCATCTTAGATAAAAAAAAAAAAAAACAACTTTGAATTAATAACTGAAAAGCAACAAAGAAGGTCATATGCATTGAAAAAAGGATCAATTCAGCAAGAAGATTTAAAAATTATAAATATATAATGCAACTAATACCAGTCTACTCGATTTCATAAGGAAATACTATTAGATGTAAAGGGAGAGATATATTCCAATATAATAATAGCTGGGAGCTTCAGTTACCTCACTATCATCAACAACAGATTATTTAGACAGAAAATCAATGAAGATAACATCAGAGTTGATGTATACTATAGAGCAAATGGACACTAGACTTGTAAAGAATATCTCATACAACGTCTGGAGAATACATGTTCATCTCATCAGCACCTGGACCATTTTCCATCATATGACATATTAACTTATAAATCAAGTAATAATTTAAAAATTTAAGTCATATCATGTATTATCTCCTTGGAATACATAGAATAAAATGAGAAGACAACAACAAGAAGAATATAAAATTTACAAATATCTGAGAATTGAATAGTATGTTCTGAATGACCAGGGGATCATTGAAGAAATTTAAAAGGAAAAAAAGGGGCCAGTGCTGTGGCACAGCAGATAAAGGCACCATCTGCTTGCCAGCATCCCACATGGGCACCGGTTTGAGACCCAGCTGCTCCACTTCCCGTCCAGCTCTCTGCTATGGCCTAGGAAAGTGGTGGAAGATGGTCCAAGTGCTTGGGCCCCTGCACCCACGAGGGAGACCCAGGATAAACTTTTGGCTCCTGGCTTCAGATCAGCCTAGCTTCCCCCATTTAAGCAATTTGGGGAGTGAACCAGCAGATGGAAGACCTCTTTCTGTCTGCCTCTACCTCTCTGTAACTCCACCTTTCAAATAAATATTTTTTAAAAAAAGAAATATGATATTTGTCCCTTTGGGACTGGCTTAATTCACTCAGCATGATGTTTTCCAAATTCCTCCATCTTGTTGCAAATGACCGGGTTTTTTTGACTGCTGTATAGTATTCAATAGAGTACATGTCCCATAATTTCTTTATCCAGTCTACTGTTGATGGGCATTTGGGTTGGTTCCAGGTCTTAGCTATTGTGAATTGAGCTGCAATAAACATTAAGGTGCAGACAGCTTGTTTGTTTGCCAATTTCATTTACTTTGGGTAAATTCCAAGGAGTGGGATGGCTGGGTTGTAAGGTAGGGTTATATTCAGGTTTCAGAGGAATCTCCAGACTGACTTCCACAGTGGCTTAACCAGTTTGCATTCCCACCAACAGTGGGTTGGTGTCCCTTTTTCCCCACATCCTCGCCAGCATCTATTGTTGGTAGATTTCTGAATGTGAGCCATTCTAACTGGGGTGAGGTGATACCTCATTGTGGTTTTGATTTGCATTTCCCTGATTGCTAGTGATCTTGAACATTTTTTCATGTGTCTGTTGGCCATTTGGATTTCCTCTTTTGAAAAATGTCTATTGAGGTCCTTGGCCCATCTCTTAAGTGGGTTGTTTTTTTTGATGTTGTGGAGTTTCTAGATTTCTTTGTAGATTCTGGTTATCAACCCTTTATCTGTTGCATAGTTTGCACATATATTTTCCCATTCTGTTGGTTGCCTCTTCACTTTCCTGACTGTTTCTTTTGAAGTACAGAAACTTCTCAATTTGATGCAATTCCAACAAATATCATATGTTTTCCCTGATCTGCGACAACTAACTGAGCACCAAAGGGGAAACTTGTTGAAGTGAAATGGACACTATGAGAAACAGTGATTTGATCAGCTCTTGTCCTGACTGTTGATGTACAATGTAATACTTTATCCATTTTAGTATTTTTTTTTTTGTTCTAGTACCATTGGTTGAACTCTGTAATTAACACACAATTATTCTTAGGTGTTCAAATTTTAACTGAAAAGTGATCCCTGTTAGGAATTTGGAAAACATTATGCTGAGTGAAATAAGCCAATCCCAAAGGGACAAATACCACTTGTTCTCCCTGATAGGTGACAACTAACTGAGCTCCAAAAAGGAAACCTTTTAAAGTGAAATGAACACTATGAGAAACAGTGACTTGATCAGCCCTCACCCTGACTGTTGATGAGCAACTTAATATGTTATCCCTCTTAGTAATTTTTTGTTTGTTCTACTTAATACTTTTGGTTGAATACTGTAATCAATACACAATTATTCTTAAGTGCTAATAAAATAAAATAAAATAAAAAAATAAAAATTTTCTTGAAATAAATGAAAATGCAACACAAAAAATCAAAATCTGTGAGATACAGCTAATGCAATAAGAGGGAAGTTTATAGTAACAACTTCATGAATTAAAAACAGAATTTTTTAAAATAATCGGACAAATCATTCAAGGAAAGCAAGAAAAACCCCAGTGCAAAATTGGGAGGGGACAAGAAATAATTAGGATCAAAGTGCGAATAAATGACCTTGAAACTAAAAGACAAAAATCAAAAAACTATTTTGTTCATTTATTCATTTAAATTGTTATATAGGGTAAGCAAAGTTCATATGTTTCATATATACAGATTTAGGAACATAGTCATATTTCCACCCTTCCATCCCACCCACTCACATTCCCACCCTTCTTTGTCCTCCTTCATTTATTTCCACTCTTTTTATAATGATCTGCATTCAATTTACTTTATACTCATCAGATTAACCCTACCCTAAGTAAACAGTTGAACAAATACCAAGAAGAAAAAAACAAAAGATAAACAAGATAGATAAACATTTAGCCACACTAAACAAGAAAAATGTGAAAAAAGTTCAAATGAATCATGTTAGCAATGAAAAAGGGGACATTAAAATGATATCATGGAAAGTCCAAGGGTCATTAAAAAATACTATGTGCTACTGCTTGCTAACAAATTGGAAAACCTTGAAGAAATGATAAATTCATAGACACATACCATGTGCCAAACCAAGATTAAATAAAGATCTAGAAAATCTAAGCAGATTCCTAATAAGGAATGGGATTGCTGCAGTATTTAAAACTGGCCTAAAAAAGTTCAGGATCTGATGACTTTACAACTGAATTCTACAAAATATTTAACTCCAATATGTTTCATGCTATTCCAGAGTAACTGAAGAGTTGAACTCTGCCAAACTCTGTTTTCAAGGATAGAACTGTTCTAATATCAAAACCAAACAGACACAACACAGAAAGAAGGAATCCACATGTGCCAACACTGTTGCACAATATGTTAAAGCGACGCTTGTGCCTCTGGTTCCCCATATTGGATCACTGGTTCAAGTCCCACTTACTCCACTTCACAACTAGCTCCCTGCTAATGAGCCTGTGAAGGCAGCTGAAAATGGCCCAATTGCTCAGGTCCTTACAGCCAACATGGGAGACCCAGATAGAATTGTCAGCCCCAGACTTTTACCTAAACTAGCATGGACCCTGGTCCAAGCTGTTGTGGGCATTTGGGGAGCTAATAAGCAGATATAAAATCTATCTGTAATTCTCCCTTTCAAGTAAACAAAATTAATATTTTAGATAGAAAACTATAAATCAATATCCTTGTGAAGATAGACAATAATATTCTTAACAAAATATAAGTGAATTGAATTCACCATTACATCAAAAAGATCATATGCCATGATCAAGTGGAATCTATTCCATGGATAAAAGGATGGTTTGACATTTACAATCAATAAATATTATAAATCACACAAACAGAATAAAGAATAAAAACCATATGTCCATCTTAATAGATGCAGAAAAAAGCATTTGTTAAGATTCAACATCCCTTCACAATAAAAACACTTTACCCATTAGGTATAGAAGAAATATATCACAAAATATAGAGGTGATATATGGTAAACACACAATCAATATCGTATTGAATGGGGTAAGGCTGAAAGTGTTTTGCCTAGGATTTGGAACAAAACAAGGACATCCATGTTCACCACTTTTATTCAGTACAGTATTAGAAATCTAAGAAAGCGCTATTAGAGAAAAAAAGAAATAAAATACACTCAAATTTAAAAAGCAGGAAGTAAACGGCCGGCGCCGCGGCTCACTAGGCTAATCCTCCGCCTAGCGGCGCCGGCACACCGGGTTCTAGTCCCGGTCGGGGCGCCGGATTCTGTCCCGGTTGCCCCTCTTCCAGGCCAGCCCTCTGCTGTGGCCCGGGAGTGCAGTGGAGGATGGCCCAGGTGCTTGGGCCCTGCACCCCATGGGAGACCAGGAAAAGCACCTGGCTCCTGGCTCCTGCCATCGGATCAGCGCGGTGCGCCGGCCGCATCGTGCTGGCCACGGCGGCCATTGGAGGGTGAACCAACGGCAAAGGAAGACCTTTCTCTCTGTCTCTCTCTCTCTCACTGTCCACTCTGCCTGTCAAAAAAAAAAAAAAAAAAATAAAAAGCAGGAAGTAAAAATATCTGTATTTACAGATGGCATGATTTTCTACATGGAAAAACCTAATTAATCTACCAAGAAACTGTTAGAACTAAAAGCAATTTGGGGAAGTTGCAGAATATAAAATAAACATACAAAAAAGTATCATTATAAACACAATAATTTTGCTGAAAGGTAAATCAATATAACACTCCCACTCAAGATTGCTACATAAAATATTTAAAAACAAATTTAACTGAAAAAGTAAAAATGTTCACAATGAAAAATTTAAAACACTAATGAAAGTAATCATAGGAGATAAGCAGAATGGAAAATCCATCCATGCTCAATGATTAGAAGAATATTGTTAAATTGCAAACCCTACATGAAAAACATTTAGATTCAATGAAATTCTCAAAGTACCAGTGACATTCTGTACAAAAAAAGTAATCTAAAATTTATACAGAATGACAAAATGTTGAAAGATTCAGGATATCCCAAGCAAACCTGAGGATATAATGGTTTCATGAAGCAGAATGATTTCTAGTTGTCATTTTGTTGCAAAAGACAGGATGCCATTCTTTTTTTATGCTTAGTGAAACCATTATACTCAGTTTGCCCCCGAAAGTAAAAATATGTTTTCTCTTATATGCAGTAGTTAATATAAAATACAAAAAAATGCCATATAGAAATGAAACAGGTATCTTGTGATTTGATTGTTGTTTTTAGCCCTGTTTATACTCCTGTAGAACTCTGGTCTTTAGAGTTTTTACTTGTTGAATATTAGGTTAGTGGTTCATTAAGCCAGTGATTGCAGAGTGGACTGAATTATTTTTTATTTAAAAAATTCAATAACAAAAGACAAAGGAAGGAAGGAGGGAGAATGTGGGAAAGAGGGAGAGAAGGAGAGCAGTATGGCTATCTTCTTAAAATTGTGCCTATGAAATACATGGAATCTGTGTTCTTTATATTAATAAAAATTAACAAACAAAAACATATTCTAGTTATAGTAATTGTAATAGCAAGGTAGTGCCATAAAAAAGCAATGCATTGATCAGTGAAATAGAACAGAGAATTCAGAAAGTATGCTATATGCATACTTGAGTCACCTGACTTTATACAAAGATGTCAAGAACATTCATTGGTGTTGACAAAACTGGACATTCATATGTAGAAGAAAGAAATTATATATCTCCCTCTCACCTTACACAAAATAACCTAAAACTACAAAAGTGTTAGAGGAAAACACAGGCAAACACTATAAGACTTCAATGTAGGGATGAGCATTTTGTGCGGCTGTTAAGATAATGCTTGGGAAACCACATTGCATATCTAGTGCCTAGGTCTGAGTTCTAGCTCTACTGCTTATTGCAGCTTCCTTCTACTGCACACTCTGGGAGACTTCAGGTGATGGGTCTCTGTCATGCACATGGGAGACACAGATTGCATTCCAGGCTCTTGGCTTAAGGTTGCCAAGCTCCATTTGCTGTGTGTATTGGGGAATAAACTAGTGTCTCTCTGCCTTTCAAATAAGTAAAATATTTCAAATAAAATCATTAAAAACTAAGACATCATCCTATTATAAGCAATGTTTTTTGCATTAGATTCTAAAACCACAGGGGAAAAAAAGCCAAACTAGTCAAATGAGATTATATCAAACTAAAAAGCTTCTGCTGAAAAAGCAAAGAATCAACAGGGAGAAGACACAGATCAAATAATGGGAGAAAATATTTACAAGCTACATATCTGATAAAAGATTAACATCCAGAAAGCTTAAGTAACACAAAAACTGCAGTGATAAAAACCAACTCAGTTAAGAACAGGCTAAGGATCTATAAAAGGACAGTACTCAAAAGAAAAAAAAATACAAAGGGCCAAAAAATATATGGAAAAACAGTGTTCCCTATAACTAGTTATAAGATCAATGCAAATCAAAACCACAATGAGATATCACCTCAGCCCATTTAGAACGGTTCTTAGGAAGAAGACCCAAAGTAACCAATACTGGTAAAGGTATATAAAAAGGGGAACACTTACAGAGCATTAATGGGAATGTAAATCAATAGAGCCGCAATGGAAAACACTCTGGATATTGCTTTAAAAATAAGAAATGGAACTTCCATGTGATTCAGGAATCTGTATGTGCAAAAGACAATAAACATCATTACCTGAAAGGTATGTAATGCACCATATTTACTGCAGCACATTCACAGAAGCCAATATGTTATCAATCAGATGCCCAACAACAGATGGTTTGATGAAGATTATTCTGAGTATGTAAACAATGAATATTATTCAACTATACAAAAGAATGAGATCCTGCCATTTACAGGAGAACAGATGGAAGTGCAGGACATTATGTTAAGTGAAATAAGCCAAACATGAAAGACAAGTAGTGCATGTTCTCCCACACGTGTGTTTGCTAAAATCAAAATAAAAACCTTCACTCTGAACATAGAATAGTAACACTAAGAAATGAGAGAGGAAGGGGAGATGGAGAGTGGATAATGGGTACCAAAGGACAGTTGAGTAAGTCTAGTGCCACACAGCATAGTGAGGTGACTACAGTTTATAATAACTTATTGTATGTTTTCTGGATAAATGGAAGAGAGCCAAGATTTTAATTATAAAGTAATAGCAAAGAGGGGTAAATATTAATTACTGTGTTTTGATCACAACACCTTGTATACATGTATGAAATGCCATACTATATTCCAGAAGTATGTGCTATTATTAATTTTATTAACATTTTAAAAATTAAAAAGAAAATAATTTCTTTATCCAGTCTACTGTTGATGGGCATTTGGGTTGGTTCCAGGTCTTAGCTATTGTGAATTGAGCTGCAATAAACATTAATGTGCAGACTGCTTGTTTGTTTGCAAATTTCATTTCCTTTGGGTAAATTCCAAGGAGTGGGATGGCTGGGTTGTAAGGTAGGGTTATATTCAGGTTTCAGAGGAATCTCCAGACTGACTTCCACAGTGGCTTAACCAGTTTGCATTCCCACCAACAGTGGGTTGGTGTCCCTTTTTCCCCACATCCTCGCCAGCATCTATTGTTGGTAGATTTCTGAATGTGAGCCATTCTAACTGGGGTGAGGTGATACCTCATTGTGGTTTTGATTTGCATTTCCCTGATTGCTAGTGATCTTGAACATTTTTTCATGTGTCTGTTGGCCATTTGGATTTCCTCTTTTGAAAAATGTCTATTGAGGTCCTTGGCCCATCTCTTAAGTGGGTTGTTTGTTTTGATGTTGTGGAGTTTCTAGATTTCTTTGTAGATTCTGGTTATCAACCCTTTATCTGTTGCATAGTTTGCAAATATTTTTTTCCCATTCTGTCAGTTGCCTCTTTACTCTCTGTTTCTTTTGCAGTACAGAAACTTCTCAATTTGATGCAATACTAAATGTTAATTTTAGCTTTGACTGCCTGTGCTTCTGGGGTGTTTTCCAAGAAGTCATTGCCGGTACCTATATATTATAGGGTTTCTCCAGTGCTCTCTAATTATTTGATGGTGTCGGGTCATAGATTTAAGTCTTTAATCCATGTTGAGTGAATTTTTGTGTAAAGTGAAAAGTAGGGGTCTTGCTTGATGATTCTGCACATGGAAATCCATTTTTCCCAGCATCATTTATTGAATAGAAGGTCCTTACTCCAGGGATTGGTTTTGGATCCTTGATCAAATATAAGTTGGCTGTAGATGTTTAGATTGATTTCTGGTGTTTCTATTCTGTTCCATTGGTCTATCCATCTGTTACTATGCCAGTACCATGCTGTTTTGATAGCAACCGTCCTGTAGTATGTCCTGAAATCTGGTATTGTGATGCCTCCGGAATTATGGGACATATACTCTATAGAATACTATATAGTAGTAAAAAAATGAAACCCAGTCATTTGCAACAAAATGGAGGAATCTGGAAAACATTATGCTGAGTGAATTAAGTCAAAAGGGACAAATATCATATGATCTCCCTGATCGGCGACAACTAACTGATCACCAAAGGGGAAACCTGTCGAAGTGAAATGGACACTAGGAGAAACAGTGACTTGATCAGCCCTTGTCCTGTCTGTTGATGTACACTTTAATAGTTTATCCCTTTTAGTATTTTTTTTGTTCTAGTACTATTGGTTGAACTCTGTAATTAACACACAATTATTTTCTTAGGTGTTGAAACTTAACTGAAAAGTGATCGCTGTTAAATATAAGAGTGGGAATTAGAGAGGGAGGAGATGTACAATTTGGGACATGCTCAATCGGACTTGCCCCAAATGGTGGAGTTAGAAACGTGCCAGGGGATTCCAATACAATCCCATCAAGGTGACATGTACCAATGCCGTCTCACTAGTCCAAGTGATCAATTTCAGTTCACAATTGATCACACTGATAGGTCTAAGAGTCAAAGGGATCACACAAACAAGACTAGTGTCTGCTAATACTAACAGATAGAATTAAAAAAAAAGGGAGAGAACGATCCAACATGGGAACGAGGATACACAGCAGACTCATAGAATGGCAGATGTCTTAAATAGCACTCTGGCCTCAGAATCAGACCTTAAGCCATTTGGATCTGGCTGAAGAGCCCATGAGAGTATTTTAGGCATGGAAAGCCAAGACACTCTGGAAAAAAAAAAAAAAAAAAAAAAAAGAAGACCTAAATGAAAGATCTCTGCGAGTGAGATAAGCCAAAGGCATAAATACAAGTATTACATAATCTAGCTTATATATGGAATCTAAAATAAAGTGATCTTATCAAAGTAAAATATATAATAGTGGTTAACAGAAACTGGGGAAAGGGATGGGGCAGGCATGAGGAAAGGTTAATTGTTACTAGGCTATGTCTAGATACAAACAAGAAGTTCAAGTATCTTTCAGCACAGTAGGATGACCATAGATTAAAAAAAGAAAAGAAAAGAAAAAGACAAGCTAAGGCAGGCACTATGACACAGCAGGTTAAGCTGCCACCTGCTGTGCAGGCATCCCATATGAGCACTGGTTGAAGCAGCTGCTTCACTTTTAATCCAACTCCCAGCTAATGTGTGTGGGAAAGCAGAAGATGGCCCAAGTGCTTGAGCCCCTGCAACCACTTGGGAGAACTGAACAGAGTTCCAGCATCCTGGCTTCATTTTGGCACAGCTACAACCAGTGTGGCCATTTGGAGATTAAACTGATGGAGGGAAATCTCTCTCTCTCTCTCTCTCTTTCTAATTCTGCCTTTAGAATAAATAAATAAATAAATCTTCATTAAAAAACTAGAACATAAAATTCTGGATATTTTTACCATAAAGAAATATTGTTTGAAGAGATAAATGAATGTATCCTGGTTGGATACTAAACAATATGTACAGTGTGTACATCATAAATATGTGCAATTTCTTGTGTTTGATAAATTAAAAACATAAAGACAAAAATAATCAGGAACAGTTGGAGTCATATTGTAAAGGACTCGACTTGAGTAAAAATTCACATTATTTGGGCCAGAAATGTAGTAGGTGTTCTTGATCAGTGCTTCTTGATCTCTTGCTGTGGAGTAGCAGGTGTAAATGCCTGTGCTAAATTTTGGAGTGGCTGTCCATTGGCTGCATTAATCATTTACATGAAAGAAATCAATGATATGACTATCATTGCATTTTAGGGACTGTATTTATGTAAACAATATTTAAACTTTCTCTATGTGCTGTGGATGAGAATACTGACCTTTCTTTCGAAATAACAAGTATATTTGCTGATTTGATAATCAGGTAACTTAAACCAACAATACTGAATAATGTAAACTTATTAGACATTTTTTTAAATACTACCCTGTCCATATCCCATTCTGAGTATGTGGTTTTGGTACAAGCTAATTGTATGATTTGCCAATGTTGACAATATTTTAGAAACATTAGTACAAAAAATATACCATTTGCAGAGTGACATGACTTTAGATATTTGAATCACATATTTTATCCAAATTAAAATAAATTATGAGCCAGAAACATTGAGTAAAATCTCCAGCTGATACAATTAATGTCAAAGTTTTCCTTAGAAAAATGTAATCAGTACAAATTTAGAGATATTACCTTAGAGTAGTTGTGTTGTTTCTAGGAGTAACAGAAAATGATGGTTTATAGTTGACTTTCTGTCTTCCACAGAAAGTATGTTAATTTATGCACTATTCACCCATGAGATTATTTTAAACACTTTTGAATTTTAAGGCGTTGGGTGAAATTCTAACAAACCATATGAAATAATCACTATCATGCCTTGACAATTACAATAAAATGGCACTGGATTAGGATGTGTTAGGTGCAGTAAGAATCATACTTTATCTACACTGGGAAGATGTCTTTGTTCTGTGCTGCTTTAAGAGAGTACTTGAGACTAAGTAACTTATAAAAACAGAGGCTTATTACAGTTATAGAAAGTCATTGTTGGGGACTCTCACTCAGTGAGGGCCTTTTTGCTTCACTGTCCCATGAAGAAAATACAAGAAAACATCTCCAACAGAGAGCTGAGTATGCTTTTATAACCAATGCCCTCCTATGATAATAAAGTCACTCTTGTGATAGGATTACTTCTCCATGTGGGCATAGACTTCATGACCTACCACCTCCTAAAGTCTCACATTTCAATTTAGTATATTAGGAATTAGGTTTCTAACACAAACTTTTGAGGAGCACATTCAAGCTATGGTAGAAAGAAATCTTTTGGGGATGAGAATGACCTATCAGTAATAAAAACTAGAGGAGAGAATTTTACATATGATGGTGTTCTGGTAAGAGGGTATCACATTTACAAAAGCAAGAATTGGGAGAACGTGGGGCAAAATGGAAAAATCTCCAAGTTGTTTACTGTGAAATCAAATGCAATAGAAGTAAAATGTTATGGAGGTAGGAGATGAGGGGGATCAAAGAGCTGACTTCTCTATACATCTATTTGCAACTTGAACTTTACCATGAGGGACATGGGAAGCCAACAAAATGTTTCCATCTGCAATACAACCCACTAATAGTAGGAGAAGCAGCTATAGTTGTAGAATATTATATTATCCTCATGAGAAAGAAGATAAACATATGAAAATGTCGAGAAGATTGGTGAATATCAAGAATATAATGTCAATAGTCTATGGAAACCACATGGGTTTGTTCTGAAATAGGGGAAGAATTAAAGATGGCATAAAAACACAATTAGTCAGAAGATTGGATCTATCATTCAAGGAGGTAGCAAATAAAGAAAAGGCCTCATATTTGGGGGAAATCTTAAGTTTGATTTTTACATTATCTGCGGGATTTTCAGTAGAAGATTTTTGGTTATCCTACTCCCTCATGCTTCTCAGTAAGGGCAGTTCACATTGCTAAAGATATTAGTAAACAGGAGCCATGATTTCTCTATTGTTTTTAAGTTAGCATGGAGTAGGGCATCACTGACTGCTTATATCCTGGAGATACATTCCCAGAACACTTCTCAGTAGACCACCATGCTGATCAGGAGTAACCATCCCTTCTCAAAAGTCTTACAAAAGTCTTTTCCAATAGATTATATGGTTGACAGAGAAATTTACCAAGGTATTCATACTTCAGAAACTTCTCTTAAAAAGAAGTCTTAATAGCAATGAAGAATTTAGGAAGACTTGAGCATCTTGCTTATTGGGTAAGGTAAATGTGTGAAGGACTGCATGTCCTTTTGCATGGATTAGGGAGAAGTCAGTAATGTTGAAATGGGATTTTAATTCCTAATTTCTCATGTCTCATTCATATGATGGGTGTCCTGATATCTTTCTATGAATGAGTAGTATGTTGATCCCATAGAAAGGAAACACTCAATGTCTCTGTACCTGGAATATGATCAAGACAATCTTCAGAGATCACCAGAGGGAAAAACATCTCAAGAGCAATAGGAATATTTAACAGAACAGCTTTAACGCAGAATATAAGGACTGTTTGGTTCCTTTAGTGGCATGCTGAACAAAGCGTTAGGTAACCAGTTTTCCCAAAAGCAGAGCAAAGAAGGTATGCACTTGGTGGACTGAGTATACATGGTATTTAGTCTCAGTGTGCCTGATGGTTTTAGAAACTTACTTAAACATTAAATGTCTGGATTTGTGGAGCTCATTGACTAAATATAACCCATCGAATCATGTTTTCAATTCTCTTCTACACAACAATTGCTGAACATCATATTTGTGGAAGGTACGAAGGACAGGGATAGAATAATGCACATTATCTAGATAGTTCTCCACAAAGTTAAAGCAACATGCGTAAGAACAGTACATAATATACAAACATAAAATCCATGGGAAAATGGATTCTATAAGAAATCTGCAAATTTTAATTAAGGAAGTAACATGTAAATTTAACTTTAGGGGATTTAATAAGGTAAAGGTTGGGACCAAAAGCAATTTTAAAAGCATGAACAGAGACTCCAAGGCTTAGAAATACTTATTTTTCTATGCAGTAGTCTGAGAATCTTATGGAACATAGATCATATATTTGTCTCCCTAAAACCTCTGATAACCACTGGTCTTTTCATTCTTTCCATTTCTATTCTTGTTCTTTCTAGAGAATCTTACAGTGGAATCACAGAGTATGTAGTCTTCAGATTAGTTTTCATTAAGTAATATTAATTTTTGTTTCCTCCACATTTCCGTGACTTCATAATTTATTTATTTTGCTAAATACCTTTCATTGTCAGGGTATACCACGGTTTATGTAACCATTCACTGACTGAAGACATCTTTGTTGCTTCTATGTTTTGGAAATTACAAATAAAGCTGCTATAGCACCCATGTACAGGTTTCTGTGTGAACAACAGTTTTGGATAATTAGGAACACGACTGCTAGATCACATGGTAAGAGTGTATGTAATTTTTAAAGAAACATCCAAACTTTCAAAATAACTACCTGTTTCATTTCTATCAGAAATGAACGGGAGTTTCTGTTGCTCCTCATCTTTGTCAGAACTTGTCAATGGCCCAGATTGTGGTCATTCTAATCCATGTGTAGTTTGTCTCATTGCTTGCACTCAGATTTCTCTGATGACTTATGAAGTAGAACATCTCTTCTTATGCTTATTTTCCACTTGCATATCGTGTCTGTTAAGACCTCAGGTCCAGTTTTTACACTGAGTTGTTTGTGTTCTCATTGATTTTAAATGATTTTGTATATTTTTATTTTGCCTTATTTGTTAGCCAGTGCTCTTCCTTATTTTATGTTGAACCAACTTTATGACCTTTATCATTTTTCCTCTCTGCTTAAAGAATTTTATTTAACATCCCTTTTAAGGTAAGATTAATGAAAATAAGTTCCTTCAACTTTTGTGTGTCCAAGAAAGTCTATATTTCTCCTATGTTTTTGAAGAGTCACTTTGCAGGATAAAGGGTTTTACTTAATTTCTTATTTTTTTTCCTACCTCTCAACTCTATTTCACTCGACTTTCTTCTTGCTTACATGGTTTCTGAGGAGAAATAGTATATAATTTTGATTTTTGCTTCTCTATAGATAATATGGTTTTTTCTTTGGCTTCTTTCAGGATTTTTTCTTGAACTTCGATTTATATAATTTAATGTTATTTAGTCCTTTCGATGTTCTTTGAGCTTATTTGATCCATAGTTTGCATCTGACATTAATTTGAGGAAGACTTTAGTCAGTATTGCTTCAACTATTTTTTTCTGTTCCATTTTCTCCTATGATATTCTCACTACATAAGTGTGTGTGTGCATGTGTGTTATATTTTCTGTAGTTCTTCCAGCTTTTGGATATTTTATTCTGTTTTTATTTTTTTAAGTCTGTTTGCTCTTTGCTTTGAGGTTTTGGTGGTTTCTTGAGATATCCTCAAGCTCAGAGACTCTTTCCTCAGCTGTGTCCAGACTACCAATGAGCCTATCAAAGGCATTCTTCACTTTTGTTACAGTGTTTTTGATCTCCAGCAGGTATTTTGTGTTCTTAGGATTTCCATCTTTTTTATACGGTTCATATCTTGCGTGATGTCTACATTATTCATTAGAGTCCTTAGAGTATTAGTTGTTTTAAATTCCCAATCTGATAGTTTCATATATCTGCTAGATCTGAGTATGGTTCTGATGCTTTCTCTGTATCTTCAAACTGTATTTATTGCCTTTTAGATTGTCACATGCGTGTTTCCTGGACATGCTATACTACATAACGGAGACTTCTGTAAATACGACTTTGACAGGCAGGCAGCAAGTCTGGGGGAAAGAGAACTGCTTCAAGGTCCCATGACTGGTTCTCAGTCTTAAGCTTTTATTTTCATTTTATTTTTAAAGCAGAGAGATACAGAGAAAGGGAGACAACTAGACAGATGGAAAGTAAGCTTCCATCTGCTTGTCAACTTCTCAAATACCCACAACAGCCAAGGCTAGACCAAGTCAAAGAGAGGGGCCCAGAACGCAGACTGGGTCTTCCCTGTGGGAGACAGTGATTCAAATCCTTCAACCACAATCTGCTGCATCTGAGAGGGAGAGCCTGGTAGTGTTCCTGGAGACACAACACACCTAAGTAGGATGTCTCCTGACCACCGATTCCCCCTGAGTTTGTATCAACTCACTAATCTACACTGAGCCTGCAAAAATTCATCTTTCAAGGGCCAGTGTTGGCTTCTTGGGGATTTGTGCAGGGTGATGCTGTCTGGAGAGCCTGGATTCTCTGCATTTGCCTGTGAGTCTCTCCAATTTGGGGCGAAGGGAAGGAACACTAGTCCTATTTTGTTGCTTCTCTCATTTATCTGATTTTTCAGTTGGTTTGGCTTTTTACTGGTTTTTAAGATGCAGGACCATCTTCCAGCTTCTTACATTGCAGTCCAGAAATTATACTTCCTTGATTCAGTTTTAACTGATAAGTCACAAGGTGTTGATAATCAATATTAGTGAAGAAGGCATTTCACTATTTAGGATATTTAAACAACCTAATCTTAAGTGAACTTAGTGTCCTAACCTAAATGAACCTAAGTGAACCTAGGAGCACATATACTATCAGTGTGGGAGAAGAGCCATATCCAAGCACTCTTGTTTATCTTTCAAAAGAAACAAAGGGTTCTTAGCACATGAACCTCAAGTAGCAGATTTTATAGCATCAGTTTCTTCAATAAAAAATAAAATCTTGGCATGAGAATAGCTGTTTATGTTCTTTATGAAATGTTATATAATATTTGTCATTCTCTTTGATCTGATCAAGAATACTACCTGAAAACAGGACAAAATTGCTACTAAATTTTCACATTGAAAAAATTAAACAGTTGAAAAACGTAAGATGATACACTGTAGGGCTAATTACTAGCAAGCTGCATTTCTGGTACTAGAATCTGCAAGGATTTCTTTTTAAAAGCTTGTTTACTGTAATCCATTATTTCCTCAGCTTCTCTGTTCGCCTGCATCTAACAGCCTGCACCTGTGAATCTTTGGCAGACTGCCCAAGTGCTAGTGAAGTTACTCTGCTTGCATGCACAGAGATCCAGTAATGTTTGGATTTTGTTTCTCTCCAGGGGTGGTTCACAGTCAATGACTAGGACACAGAGTCCAGCTCAGCTTGTTTGCTTAAGTCAAGACAAACTCGGCTATAATTTACATTCCTGAGCTCCTGATGCCTGCGCATTTTCTGTCATCATAACCTCGTTTGACTTATTCCACCTCCAAGTTCTTCTGAAAGCCTTACTGTGGATTCTTGGGAGTACCTCCTTAGCAAGCCATTTATACATGATCCTCATCAGGGTTTGTTTTTCAATAACTCATCCCAAGGAATTAACTAAGAATACTAAGGAGTGGAAAATTTAAACATATTTTCTAAGTGCATGTATTTTATAAATGAGAGAGAAAGACAAAAGCTAACTAACCACCATCACTTTTTTTTTTTTTTTTTTGGTGGGGGAATTTGTTCTTTTCATCCTGTCTTCTGACTAGAATACGGAACATCTGTGTTGAAGTTTCTACTTTGTCACAAACTCAATCTCTTTGAGACTTTTTGTCATTTGTATATTGGAAGGTCATAACAAATGCTTTACTACCGTATGTAGATATTTCAATGAAAAGAGAACTATTTTATAAAACATAAAATTCTCAAATAGTGGTTCAAAAGTGAAAATTAATATAGATTCTAGAATATAAAGATTCTCCCTCCAACTCCAGATACTCATTCAATAGGTGCATTGGAGATGGGAAACTTGCCTTTTTAACTAGTACCCTAGGTGAAAGTTGTCCAAAATGCATATTTTGAGAAACACTGACCCACACAGTTGAGTTAATATCATCAAAATATTTATGTAGCAGAGTCATCATTCCCTTCTGATTTTGCTGCTTGAAATTTACAAAAAGCAAGAAAACAGAATAAATCCAACCCAATAAGAAGACTAAACAAGCATATCAGGAAACACTTGAAAATGAACTGAAGGAGGACGGCGCCGCGGCTCACTAGGCTAATCCTCCGCCTTGCGGCGCCAGCACACTGGGTTCTAGTCCCGGTCGGGGCACCGGATTCTGTCCCGGTTGCCCCTCTTCCAGGCCCACTCTCTGCTGTGGCCAGGGAGTGCAGCGGAGGATGGCCCGGGTCCTTGGGCCCTGCACCCCATGGGAGACCAGGAGGAAGCACCTGGCTCCTGCCTTCGGATCAGTGCGGTGCGCCGGCCGCAGCGCGCCAGCCGCGCAGCCATTGGAAGGGGAACCAACAGCAAAGGAAGACCTTTCTCTCTGTCTCTCTCACCGTCCACTCTGCCTGTCAAATAAATAAATAAATAAATAAACTGAAGGAAATTAGAAAAAATTTTGAATATTTTATACAGATGTGTAGTAATTAATCATTAGGATTAAAATGTTTGGTGGAAAAAAACTCATATGGCAGTTTAAGAAATGAATTCAGCTAAAACACTCATTCAGAAAAGACTTGCATAAGAAAGGAACATGTAAAACTTTCAGTAATTATGGTCCCTGGGGATTAGATCTTGTGTGGCTTTAGTATTTCCAATTCCTTTAGAAAATGTATCATAGAGATGCCATCAATCAGATATAAAAATAAAGGGCTATCACTGCAAATTTGTTATTTTTATCTTTAGATAGGCTAATGAGAAGTATATTCCTGGTTAGTTGATTTTAAGTGTATCTATCAGAATATGAAATCACTGGTCTGCAATGTTTTCAATGTGTAACTGCAACCATATTCATTCATTTCCTTAAAATTTCAAGTAATAATAAATGAGGAAGTTTTAAACTGTTAAGTTACAAGACAATAACTTAAGATTCTATTCAAGGGAAACTGAAGCAGATATACTTTCACAGAAACAAATTAATTGATTTCATGCTTTACCTACACTGACATCTCCCATATTTGCATCAGTAGCACATTACTCTCCTGACCAGGATTCATACAACTAACTGCTTAAATTACATGTAATTACACATAAATTATGTGGGTGGATACACAGACACACACGCGTTATATAATAGGCATCTCAAAGCTAGCATGTCCACACCTGGGCCATCAACATATCCTGTAGACCTGCTCTACCCAAGTCTTCCTTATCCACTCGCTCAGAGCAAACAGAAATAAATGTAAATAAAGAACTAAAACCGAACAAGTTGGACTCTTCTGTTACTCTGCTTTTCTTCATACTCTATGTCCAATTTGTCTCATGGCAGTGGCTTGTTAAACATATGTAATATATACCATGTTATTCACCAAACTTTGCAATAATTCCAGTTTCATTCAGAAAGAAAGGCCGAATTCATTAAAATCATCCAGATAGGTCTAAATGATACAAAACTATGTCCTCTCTTACTTGCCAGAGTTAATTCCCTGCCATTCTCCGTGGGGCTTTCTCTCATCCAGCTGAATTGACCACTAGCCCCTGGCTGCGTCTGGAATACACCTGGAACTCTCCCTTCTTTGAACCTTTTCACTGACTGCTGCATATTCGTGCTGATTACTCTCAGTTATCCAGCGGCTTCTGCTCCTGAACTCTCCTTCTCAACACCTCTCTCCTCACCATCTTGTGACTTCTTCACCCCATTCATTTTTTTAAATCTTGTATTTGCTTTTCCTGTCCTGCTGCTCTTTCAACAAAGTCTTGTGGGTTTCTGGCTTGAATTTTAATTCCATCACCTGAAATTTAATTTTAAATTAAATAATTTTAATTTCATGTCTTTGAAAAAATAAGACTACTCCAGAAGTGATAGCAATCTAATACCATATACTTTACTTTGAATTGCCTTTCAGGGCTGTTAATCAAAATTATGAGGAAAAATCCATCTGTAGTGAAACTTATGATACTATTAGATTACATCATTTAGAACATATTCTCCTGATTGAAAATGTGTAAGCATATCGCTAATGAACTGCTCCAAGAAATGGGTGCTTTTTAGAGCTATAGTAATTCTTTTGTAACATGTGGAGGATACATCAATCTCTTTACAACTTCTTTTCCTGTTAACATTTATGTGCATCATATCACTGCTTTTTTCTTATTTTTTAAATTAAAAGATAACATTTTATTATCTTGTGCATATTTTGATGTTTATCTCACATACTAATCTTTTATATGAGAACAGTACACATAAACATTTCTCAAGCTTTTGAATAAACTTTTCATAACAAACATCAAATTCAATATGCATAGAAACTTGTTTTTCCTCAATAATTTAATCTTCTCTTCATATAAATGAACAGCATAATAAAACCTGAGAGGCAGGGCAGGAAGCATGGTATGAGATGACAGTAACCAATATTAAGATACAAGAATGAGGTACTAAAGTTAGCGGACTCAAGATACACGATAGAACCAAGAGAAATCACTCCTGACTTTAATGTAGGAAATAGGTGGAGTGATTCTTGGTTTGGGAACTGGGAAAACTAATAACCAAATAGAAAACTTTAGATGTTACACATCTCCAGGCTCTAAAGATTTTTTAAAAATAATTTTATATATTTTTCATAAATTTCATGTATTTCATATATACAGGTTTAGGAGCATAGTGATACTTCCCACCCTAACTTCCCTCCTGCTCATAATCCCATCCTCCCTCCCTTTTCTTATTCTTTCTTTTATTTTTTACAATGACATAGTTTCAGTTTACTTTATAATATTAAGATTAACCCTCCATTAAGAATTCAACAAATAGTAAGATGAAAAAAGAAAACAGTGTTCCTCAACAGTAGAGACAAGGGCTGTAAACAATAATCAAACCTCATAATGTACATTTCACTCATATATATACCCTTTCTTGCACTCTGTTAGTTACCACAGATTGGAAAAACATATGGTATTTGTCTTTTTGGGACTGGCTTACTTCACAGAGTATAATGGTTTCTGGTTGCATCCATTTTGTTGCAAAAGACAAGATTTCATTCTATTTCATGGCTGAGTAATTCACCATGACATATATTTACCACATTTTCTTTATTCAGTCATCAGTTTATGGACATCCAGGTTGACTCTGTAACTTAGTTACTGTGAATTGAGCTGCAATAAAAATAGGGGTACAGATAATACTCCCGTATATGGATTTCTTTTTTTAATTATTTTTAAACTTTTATTTAGTAAATATAATTTTCAAAAGTACAGTTTATGGATTACAATGGCTTTTCTCCCCCATAACTTCCCTCCCACTCACACCCCTCCCATCTCCCGCTCCCTCTCCCATTCCATTCACATCAAGATTCATTTTCAATTGTCTTTATATACAGAAGATCAATTTAGCATATATTAAGTAAAGCTTTCAACAGTTTGCACCCACACAGAAACACAAAGTGTAAAATACTGTTTGAGTACTAGTTATAGCATTAATTCACATTGGACAACACATTAAGGAAAGAGATCCCACATGAGGAGTAAGTACACAGTGACTCCTGTTGTTGAATTAACAAATTGACACTCTTGTTTCTGGCGTCAGTAATCACCCTAGGCTCTAGTCATGTTTCCAAGGCTATGGAAGCCTCTTAAGTTCGCTGACTTCGATCTTATTCAGACAAGGCCATAGTCAAAGTGGAAGTTCTCTCCTCCCTTCAGAGAAAGATACCTCCTTCTTTGATGGCCCATTCTTTCCACTGGGATCTCACTCGCAGAGATCTTTCATTTAGTTTTTTTTTTTTTTTTTTTTTTTTCCAGAGTGTCTTGACTTTCCAGCATAAAATACTCTCATGGGCTCTTCACCCAGATCCGCATGCCTTAAGGGCTGATTCTGAGGCTAGAGTGCTGTTTAGGACATCTGCCATTCTAAGAGTCTGCTGGGTATCCCACTTCCCATGTTGGCTCGTTCTCTATTGATCACACTGATAAGAGTCAAAGGGATCACACAAACTAGACTAATGTCTGCAAATACTAACTGATAGAATAAAAAAGGGAGAGAACGATCCATATATGGATTTCATTTAGTTTGGGTAATTTCCCAGGAATGGGATGCCTGGATCATATGGTAGGTCTATATTCAGATTTCTGAGGTGTTTCTGTAATGTCTTCCACAGTGGCTGCTTCAGTTTACATTCTCACCAACAGTGGATTGGGGTACCCTTTTACCAACATCCTCACCAGCGTTTGTTGTTTTATTTCTGTATGATAGCCATTCTAATTGGCGTTTATGTGAAACATCATTGGGGCTTTATTTGCATTTCACTAATGGCTAGTGATCCTGAGCATTTTTCCTATGTCTATTGCCCATTTGTATTTCCTCTTTTGAAAATTACTGTTCAAGTCTTTTGCCTATTTATTCAGTGGATTGTTTTTTGTGTTGTTGTTGAGTTTCTTGAGCTCTTTTTAGAGTCTGGATATTAATCCTTTATCAGTTGCACAGTGTACAAATATTTTCTCCAGTTCTATTGCTTACTTATTCCCTTTCTGTATCCTTTGTAGTACTGAAGCTTCTTAGCTTGATGTAATCTCATTTGTCTATTTTTTTGTTGTTGCTTTTATTGCCTGTGCTTCAGTTCCCCTCCCCCAAGGGGTCTTTGCCTATGCCAATGTCTTATAGAGTTTGTCCAATATTCTCCTCTAGTAATTTGATGGTATCAGCTTTTAGACTTAGATCTTGATTCATTTTGAGTTGATTTTTATATAAGGTATGAAGTGTAGGTCTTGTTTCATACTCGTGTGCATGGAGATCCAATTTTCACAGCACCATTTGTTGAAGAGACTGTCCTTTCTCCATGGGTTGATTTTAGCTTCTTTGTCAAAGATTAGTTGGTTGTAGATGCATGGACTGATTTCCCGGGTTTCTTTTCTGTTCCATTGGTCATCATCTCTATTCTTGTTCAAGTACCAGGCTGTTTTGAATATAACTGCCCTGTGGTGTGTGTCTTGAAATCTGATATTGTGATGCCTCCAACTTTTTTTTTTTAAGATTGCTTTAGCTATTCAGGGTCTCTTATGTTTCTTTATGAATTTTAGCACCATTTTTTCTGGATCTGAGAAGAATGCCATCAATATTTTGCTTGAGATTGCATTCTCTTTTAGATTAGTGCTGGACCAAAAAACATCTATAAAGTTCTCCAGCAGCCTGTGAGCCCTTCTTTACAGGATGTGTAAAATGTCAGAGTGTAGGAGGGTGCATACTGGTACTTGAGCCCTGGACTCACTATGTAATCTAAGGGAGGCCACTGAACCACTCATAGCCCTGTTTCCTCATATGTACAAAAGGTTTACGAGAATTTTTCTATGAAGATCTTGTGAGAGACTAAAGGGATATGCTTGAAAAATGTCCTCTGGAAGAATAGAGTTATTAAAGGTATTTTAACTTTCCTGCATATTTTTTTAACATTTTATATTGACATAGGGGCTTTAGAGTGTTAGGTTGATTGTGATTGTCCTAAACATTTAATTAGTGATAAATGGTACTTCAAACGTTCATGGAAAATGGAATTAAAAAATAAGATTTTTAGTGTGAAAAAGTTTTTTAAAGTCCATGTATATTTTTCATAATATGTATTTTTCTAAATGTTTTGAAGACCCCTTGTATGAATGGATTTCAACTGAGTTTATATCCAAAGAAGATTACTTTAAACAATTTCCTTTTAATATTTTGAAGTTCTCTCTTGTGCATATATAATGTGCAATATGTAATGGTTATTATATATAATTTTATTCACTGATCAATGATATTATATATTTGCACAATTATATGTGTTTGCACAAAAAATGAAAAAGCAAAAAAATGAGAATTTAAAATTCAGTCAGGGCATTCTTTTTTTTTTTTTTTACATAATGCTGCTAGATAGTTTAGAACCAGATAAAAAACATGGTAGCAAAGATAATAGCTCTTTTTCAAAGTTATTTATTCTTCTTGGTTCTATAATGTTCAAGGAATGCCTAAGGCTTTGCAGTTGATGTGTGGAGAGTAAAAGATCAATTTTCTGATTCCCCTTTTCCCCCACCTCTGGAGACTGTCCATAGAGGAGATAGCTGAGTGCCATTTTCACACTGATCTGTTCATTTATTTAAATAAGCAGCACTATTTAAATAAGAGTCCGAAGAGAATGAAAATAGCATGAAGCTTCTTGACTGATACTTTCTGTTAGGCTTTTGTCCTGCCCTGTTCAGCTCTTATGGCACCATGTTTATGTCCCTTATTTTGTACTTTCATTGGCCAATATAATATACATGTTTGTATCATATATATCACACACAAAAGTATGTGTGCACATATGTTCATGTATATAAATTCAATATATCTTATAGTTCATATATTGCACTATAAAAGTTACATACTTTACCTCTGCCATCACTTTCTAAATTTTTATTTATCTTTCTGTAATTTCTAGCTCCTTGCTTACACTGGAGAGTCAAAAATTTGTTTCAGATGAATGAAAAGAATTAGTAATTTTATAAATAGATAAATGGGGAAAATGCTTGGCAAAACTCTATCAACTAATAAGAATGCAATGAATTTGGTATTTTCTTGGCAAGCAGACTTATATAACAGTTTCCCTTTTTCAACTGATGTCTAGAAAAATTCACAGCATTCACATTTGTTCATTCAAAAAATATTCTTGAGCATCCAGTACATCAATGATACTCTACTACATACTAGAAGAAACAGTTCCTGCCATCAAACTGTCATCCTCCAAGACTTAAAGTAAGGGAACACTGATGAATATACAACTCTCAGAATAATATAACCAGAGATAACCTTTACACAGGATGCTGTTTAAAGAAGTCCTTTTGGCCCCACCCCCCAATCACTACTCATTCGTGTTTGGATATTGTATTGGATATTTTCATAGTCAACTGACAATTGTAATACTGATTCATGGCTTTGAAGGTTTTTCAAAGAGTACCTTCTATCCAATAATGCAAATTTTAAAAATACTATTTTTTTCTAACTAGTAGATAAAGGAAACTATACCATTTCATTATCTCCCATCATTTGTAGATTATCTCTGAGTAATAGTAGGTCAAATATCTTATGTTAGGTATCAAGAATAAATACATTCTGTATTTTCCTATGGAAGCAATGGGCTCACAATGGTTCAGCATCATGAAAGCTTAAAATCTCTCAGATATATCACTTACTGAATAGAACACAAAATGAAAAGCTATTTGAGATGGCTGGGCAGAGTTAGAGATGACTAACAGGCTGTGTGCTAAGAGTCAAGATATACACAAGTGGTAAAGATGTGAAGAAAGAATAACATATGCAAAGAATCCTGGACTTCTGAGGTTGCATAACATGAATTTGTGTTTTGGCTTAGCCACTTAATTGCCCAATTGCCTAGTCGCGTAACATCTCTAGGTCTTTGTTAACTCACCTATGTATGAATGTGTGGCACCATTTACTGCATACCCTCCAGTGTCTCTGCAAGATCACAGGAGATAATTGGATGTGAGTATGTTTTGTGGAACTTCAGAGCACTAGTAATTATACACACATTCAAGAATTTTGGCACTGTGGGCAAGTGAGCATTACTACAAATGTTCCAAAGATGGGAAGATTCTATATCATGTGACTGTGCATTTTGTCCTCTCCTAAATTATGTCCTGTGACTGTTAGGGAACCATTCACGGAGAAAGTAATTGTAGCGCTGTTTGAAACAAAGTAACTGTAACACCCTTTGAAAGAAAGTAACTGCGCAGTAGCTGCAGCTTGAAAGAAAAGTAGAGTGGTAACCACCCTAGCTGGTAAGATTTGAAAATGGAAGGCCTAACTAGATGGCCAGGAAGATGGGACCCTGGGGAGTCGGAATGTGGGCAGGGCTAGCCTCTAGAAACTGTATAGAAGGGGACCCTCAGACGCTGTAAACCAGAGGTTGCTCAGCCTCTCTCCCCGGTCCATAGTGCCTAGTGCCTGCTGGGAGAAGCTTCTGGTCCCTAGTGCCTAGTGCCCGGAGGAGTAGGCTTGAGCGATCTCTCCTCCTAGTCACCTAGAGTATCAATAAAGTGTGTTTAGCTTGACCTTCCTCAGTATCCTCGACTCTTCCTTCGCGGTAACCCAGCCAGTTCCCGAAGTGGGAGATCCTGACAGTGACCATAATCCACGATGCCTCAGAATTTGATTTTATTTGCAGATGCAATGAATTAAGATAAAGTCCTATTGCAGTAGAGGGGGCCCTACTACAGCTTTACTGTTGTCCTGAAAAAAGGAGACCTGTGGACACAGACATGCAACAGAGCAGACTGTGAAGAGACATGGAGAATCCAAACCTAAGGAGAGAGGCCTGAAACAGATCCTTCCCTCATAATTCTCAAAAAGAGTCAACCATGACAACACCTTGATTTTGGACTTCTAGCTTCTGGAACTGAGATAATGCATTCCTGATGCTTAAGTCACCCACGCACTCTGTGGCACATCATTGTAGCCAACTAATACAAATGGGAAAATACAACACAGCTCACAGGCTGAGAAAAGGAACCACGTGATTGGAAGAAACTGAAGATACAAAGTGTGTGTGTGTGTGTGTGTGTGTGTGTATGTGTGTGTGTATGTGTAGGGGTGATAGAATATGGCAGAGCCTATTATGAGTTCAGGTTGATAGGCTTGATGATGAGAGTTTAAGATCAGAGATTTTGTTTTAAGCCAATATGAGGAAATCATTTTCTTCAAATTAGAGTTTAGGAAAAGGATTGTAAAATACTGTGGAGTCAAAAATAATGCCTTCTTGCTAATTTTCATTATTTTGAGAGAATTTCTCTCTCTTCTACTGTATTACACATCTTCTGAGGAGAGACCATATGTCCATTGACTTCTTTTTCTTGTCATTTTCATACAGTGCCTGAACAAAGGGTTACTAAATAATAATGATCAACTACAGTATTTGAACAGTTAAAGCAGTTCTACACCAATTTGTGCTGAGGGATTGTAACCACCATCTTGTAACAATACAAATATAAAACTGGTGGTCATTTAAAATACATAAAAACATATTCACAAATATAAAAACAGTTGGGAAACTTCCCATTAACTGGTATATTTTACATCAGACAATAAAAAATACTAATATAGGAAATGTCTCAGATAACATTGAATCCTTCGTCCACCATCCATGTTCTATGTTGCTTCCATGCTGAGTCAGCTGTATCACCTGCTCTTCCCTTATCTTTCTTTTCAATGTAAGTAGTAAGCCATAGTGTCATATGTACCTGTTATGCCCCATCATGGTTTTAAGAGGTGATTACCTCTAGAAGACCAGAGCCTATTACAGAAGCTGATACTTGCTGACTCACACAAATTACCACTCAAAGAACAATAATAAACATAATCATAAAGGTCCTATCTTTTCCCATGAGGGCACTCATATCATAGATTTTAGGCCCATCTCAGCAGTTCTGGCATCAGTAATGAAAAGTGGTGGCACAGGTTATGGATGGTAATTCCAAACTAAAGGGTCTACTGAGTGATATATTTGCTTCCCATCAAGGCACCTAGCACAGCCCTATAGGACGTTAGAGTGTGTACTCCCCTCATACATCAAAGTCTGCTTGCCTATGTTATATTTATGGACCTGTCCAATGCCTTTCCCATGATTGATCACTTTTGCCACCCAAAGGTTTTCCCTGTTGCTCTATCATAGCAAAGTTCTTAGCAGAGCTTTGGAAATTAAAAGCCCTCTTTAGACTTTTCCTAGGAAATAATTTCATGGGAAGAAGGAATACCCAGTTCTGTGCAAAGATTTTTGGTATCCAATATCCATCCTCCCCTTCTTCCTCATGGAAGGAGACCCCTGTAATGGTTAGGGTTGCAATGTGGCCACTTTCATATTTAATTTTTAGGGTTGGCAGATATGTGATCTAACACTGACCCAAACAATATAAGTAATGCTCCATTGACGGGAGTTTATAGAAAACCATTGTTTTCCTTATAAGATCTAGCATTTAACTTTGACTTTCACTACACCCATTTCTAGGGGAGTGGGGATATGTGAACACAATATATGGTAGTAGAATAACAGTTTTGTGAACATGAGGATGAAATTACTAGCTAAGGTTACTGATGCCTAGTCCTCTGGTACTATTTCTAGGAGCCTGTTTTGAGAAAAAATGTTCCCTGTTACATTTAAGTAAGCACATGTAGGTTTTTTGCAATAGAAAAGTGAATGCAATTCTAAAGTGGTTCATGGATCTAGACTGCAGATGTGGCAATTTCAGAATTACTGGGATTTGTGATGATGTTTTCTATCACAAAGGGCAGTGAAAATTTTCACCTAACCAATCTCAAGATTAAAGCATTCTATTCAAAGTATGTTGTGGTAAAAATTCAAAGAAAAATAAGAAAAGGAAGAGGAGGGCAGGTTGGGGAGGTGTAGGGTGGAAGGAATGCTCTTAAAACTATATATGAAATACATGACATTTTTCTTTGTATCAATTAAAAAGTAAAAAAAAAAATCTATATTCAGGGTTACAACCTGTACTTCAAATTGATTCAACTTCTTTCTTTCTTTTTCTTTTTCTTTGACAGGTAGAGTTATAGACAATGAGAGAGAGACAGAGAGAAAGGTCTTCCTTCCGTTGGTTCACTCCCCTAATGGCTGCTATGGCCTGCGCTGCGCCAATCCGAAGCCAGGAGCCGGGTGCTTCCTCCCGGTCTCCCATGTGGGTGCAGGGACCCAAGCACTTGGGCCATCCTCCACTGCACTCCCAGGCCACAGCAGAGAGCTGGGCTGGAAGAGGAGCAACCAGGACTAGTACCCAGCGCCCATATGGGATGCTGGCACCACAGGCGGAGGATTAGCCAAGTGAGCCACAGCGCCGGACTCAACTTATTTCTTTCAAGAAATCCTATTTTTCTTTTTGCTTCTGAAGTTGAACATATAAAAATCTGACATCTTAATACCAACGACAGGTCTATCTTCCTTCAGCATAATGCTCGGATGTTGTGGTGGGTTTCTTTCCCTGTGGGGCCAAAATCATGCTGTGGCTATAAATGAATTCTTAGAGAAATCCATCATGGTAATTCCAGAGTACAAAGGAGAGGAGAGAGGAAAACAGAGGGAACAAAGAGGAGTCAGAGGCCGGCGCCGGCACACCAGGTTCTAGTCCCAGTCGGGGCACTGGATTCTGTCCCGGTTGCCCCTCTTCCAGGCCAGCTCTCTGCTGTGGCTCAGGAGTGCAGTGGAGAATGGCCCAAGTGTTGGGGCCCTTCACCCGCATGGGAGACCAGGATAAGTACCTGGTTCCTGCCTTTGGATCAGTGTGGTGCGCCGGCTGCATCGCGCAGGCCTCGGCGGCCATTGGAGGGTGAACCAACAGCAAAGGAAGACCTTTATCTCTGTCTCTCTCTCTCACTGTCCACTCTGCCTGTCAAAAAAAAAAAAAAAAAAAAAAGAGGAGTCAGAAAATAGATGGTTGTATTTCTGAGTTTCAGGAAATCACACCCCCTACATTCATACAATAACTATGAAAGCTTTATTCCCTAATTGTATTAGTATTGTGAAGCATTGGTACAACTTTTTGTAACTGACTTACAACCTTGAAAGTAAGACTAATTATATTGTTGAACATTCAAATGTATAGATCATCAAATGTTTAGGTACAATTTAGAGATAATAATTTTATCTGAATTTCATTTGAACAGTTATGGAAAAAGGTCTTTATCTAATTTTGAATAAATGCTCTACTAAAGCAGTTACTACAAGATAATTTATATCTTAATGATAAATAAGTGCAACCTAGCAAATATTGTAGCCTATTTTGAAGACAAACCTCTGAAACCTAATCTGCTAGAGTGAGGAAAAAAATTATAAACTACTGATCAATCCATATTCCCCTATTGACAATAATAAGGAAACAGATAAATAGAAAAACAATTCAAAAAGCACAATGAACACTATGAGACAGGTAAAAAACTGTAAGATACACAGTAAAATGATTTGTTGATTCTTGTTATATCCTCCAAGGAATTGTTATTTGCTGTATGTGATAACTCAATAGGGTACAGACTGTAAACAAAATTATGAAGTAACATAGGCCTTTGTTCCCAATTCTTTCCTTTTTTTGGCCTGTCTCTTTTTCTGCTTTCTTCACATATTTACAGATTTAAGAAATGCAAGCAGCGGATCTCAAAAAATTGATAAGAACATTAAGAAGTTCTCAAAAACAAATTCTTGAACTACAGAAATCCTTACTGGACAGGATAGAAAATCTCTCTCATGAAAATGAAATAGTAAGGAAGAATCAAAATGAAATTAAGCAACTAGTAGAACATGAAACAGTGATAGTGACAAGAAATCATAATGAAATGAAGAATTCAATATATCAAATGACAAACACATTATAGAGCCTTAAAAACAGAATGAGTGAAGCAGAAGAGAGAATATTGGACTTAGAAGACAGAGAACAGGAAAGAATACAGTCAAATCAAAGAAAAGAAGAGAAAATTAGAAATCTAAAACATATTGTCAGGAATCTACAGGATACTATTAAAAAATCCAACATTTGGGTTCTAGGAGTTCCTGAAGGCATGGAGAGGGAGAAAGGACTGAGGAATCCCTAGGACATATGCAAACACATGGACATTGAACAACATGCTCCTGAATGAACAATGGGTCATAGAAGAAATTAAAAGAGAAATCAAAAATTTTCTGGAAGTAAATGAGGATAACAGCACAACATACCAAAACTTATGGGATGCAGCAAAAGCAGTGTTAAGAGGAAAGTTTATATCAATAGGTGCCTACATCAAGAAATTGGAAAGGCACCAAATAGATGAACTTTCACTACATCTCAAGGATCTAGAAAATCTGCAGCAAAACAGACGCAAATCTAGTAGGAGAAGAAAAATAATTAAAATCAGAGAAGAAATCAACAGGATTGAATCCAAAAAAAAAAAAAAACAAACAAACAAACAAAAAAAAACATTAGAAAAATCAGCCAAATGAGGAGCTGGTTTTTTGAAAAAATAAACAAAATTGACACCCAATGGCCCAACTAACTAAAAAAAGAAAAGACCCAAATCAATAAAATCAGAGATAAAAAAGGAAACGGAACAACAGACACCACAGAAATAAAAAGAATCATCAGAAATTACTACAAGGACCTGTATGCCAGCAAACAGGGAAACCTATCAGAAATGGATAGATTCCTGGACACATGCAACCTACCTAAATTGAACCAGGAAGACATCGAAAACCTAAACAGACCCATAACTGAGACAGAAATTGAAACAGTAATAAAGGCCCTCCCAACAAAGAAAAGCCCAGGACCAGATGGATTCACTGCTGAATTCTACCAGACATTTAAAGAAGAACTAATCCCATTTCTTCTCAAACTATTCAGAACAATCGAAAAAGAGGGAATCCTTCCAAATTCTTTCTATGAAGCCAGCATCACCTTAATTCCTAAGACAGAAAAAGGTGCAGCATTGAAAGAGAATTACAGACCAATATCCCTGATGAACATAGATGCAAAAATCCTCAAAAAAATTCTGGCCAATAGAATGCAACAACACATCAGAAAGATCATCCACCCAGACCAAGTGGGATTTATCCCTGGTATCCAGGGATGGTTCAATGTTCACAAAACAATCAATGTGATACACCACATTAACAGACTGCAGAAGAAAAACCATATGATTATCTCAATAGACGCCGAGAAAGCATTTGATAAAATACAACACCCTTTCATGATGAAAACTCTAAGCAAACTGGGTTTGGAAGGAACATTCCTCAAGACAATCAAAGCAATTAATGAAAAACACACAGCCAACATCCTATTGAATGGGGAAAAGTTGGAAGCATTTCCACTGAGATCTGGTACCAGACAGGGATGCCCACTCGCACCACTGCTATTCAATATAGTTCTGGAGGTTCTAGCCAGAGCTATTAGGCAAGAAAAAGAAATTGAAGGGATACAAATTGGAAAGGAAGAACTCAAACTATCCCTCTTTGCAGATGATATGATTCTTTATTTAGGGGATCCAAAGAACTCTACTAAGAGACTGTTGGAACTCATAGAAGAGTTTGGCAAAGTAGCAGGATATAAAATCAATGCACAAAAATCAATAGCCTTTGTATACACAGGCAATGCCACGGCTGAGAAAGAACTTCAAAGATCAATCCCTTTCACAATAGCTACAAAAACAATCAAATACCTGGGAATAAACTTAACCAAGGACGTTAAAGATCTCTATGATGAAAATTACAAAACCTTAAAGACAGAAATAGAAGAGGATACCAAAAAATGGAAAAATCTTCAATGCTCATGGATTGGAAGAATCAACATCATCAAAATGTCCATTCTCCCAAAAGCAATTTATAGATTCAATGCAATACCAATCAAGATACCGAAGACCTTCTTCTCAGATCTGGAAAAAATGGTGCTGAAATTCACACAGGAAACCTCAAATAGCTAAAGCAATCTTGTACAACAAAAACAAAGCTGGAGGCATCACAATACCAGATTTCAGGACATACTACATGGCAGTTGTTATCAAAGCAGCATGGTACTGGTACAGAAACAGATGGATAGACCAATGGAACAGAATTGAAACACCAGAAATCAACCCAAACATCTACAGCCAACTTATATTTGACCAAGGATCTAAAACCAATTCCTGGAGCAAGGACAGTCTATTCAATAAATGGTGCTGGGAAAACTGGATTTCCACGTGCAGAAGCATGAAGCAAGACCCCTACCTTACACCTTACACAAAAATCCACTCAACATGGATTAAAGACCTAAATCTATGACCTAACACCATCAAGTTATTAGAGAACATTGGATAAACCCTTCAAGATATTGGCACAGGCAAAGAATTTCTGGAAAAGACCCAGGAGGCACATGCAGTCAAAGCCAAAATCAACTATTGGGATTGCATCAAATTGAGAAGTTTCTGTACTGCAAAAGAAACAGTCAGGAGAGTGAAGAGACAACCGATAGAATGGGAAAAATATTTGCAAACTATGCAACAGATAAAGGGTTGATAACCAGAATCTACAAAGAAATCAAGAAACTCCACAACATCAAAACAAACAACCCACTTTAGAGATGGGCCAAGGACCTCAATAGACATTTTTCAAAAGAGGAAATCCAAATGGCCAACAGACACATGAAAAAATGTTCAAGATCACTAGCAATCAGGGAAATGCAAATCAAAACCACAATGAGGTTTCACCTCACCCCGGTTAGAATGGCTCACATGCAGAAATCTACCAACAACAGATGCTGGCGAGGATGTGGGGAAAAAGGGACACTAACCCACTGTTGGAGGGAATGCAAACTGGTCAAGCCACTATGGAAGTCAGTCTGGAGATTCCTCAGAAACCTGAATATAACCCTACCATTCAACCCAGCCATCCCACTCCTTGGAATTTACCCAAAGGAAATTAAATTGGCAAACAAACAAGCTGTCTGCACCTTAATGTTTATTGCAGCTCAGTTCACAATAGCTAAGACCTGGAACCAACCCAAATGCCCATCAATGGTAGACTGGATAAAGAAATTATGGGACATATATTCTATGGAATACTATACATCAGTCAAATTCAGTGAAATCCGGTCATATGCAACAAGATGGAGGAATCTGGAAAACATTATGCTGAGTGAATTAAGCCAGTCCCAAAGGGACAAATATCATATGTTCTCCCTGATCAGCGACAGCTAACTGAGCACCAAAGGGGAAACCTGTTGAAGTGAAATGGACACTATGAGAAACAGTGATTTGATCAGCTCTTGTGCTGACTGTTTATGTACAATGTAATACTTTACCATTTTAGTATTTTTTCTTTTTTTTTTTTTTTTTTTTTTTTTTTTTTTTTTTTTGACAGGCAGAGTGGACAGTGAGAGAGAGAGACAGAAAGAAAGGTCTTCCTTTGCCGTTGGTTCACCCTCCAATGGCCGCCGCGGCCAGCGCGATGTGGCCGGCGCACCGCGCTGATCCGATGGCAGGAGCCAGGAGCCAGGTGCTTTTCCTGGTCTCCCATGGGGTGCAGGGCCCAAGCACCTGGGCCATCCTCCACTGCACTCCCTGGCCACAGCAGAGAGCTGGCCTGGAAGAGGGGCAACCGGGACAGAATCCGGCGCCCCGACCGGGACTAGAACCCGGTGTGCCGGCGCCGCTAGGTGGAGGATTAGCCTAGTGAGCCGCAGCGCCGGCCTTAGTATTTTTTCTTTGTTTTGTTCTAGTACTACTGGTTGAACTCTGTAATTAACACACAATTATTTTCTTAGGTGTTTAAATGTTAATCGAAAAGTGATCCCTGTTAAATATAACAGTGGGAATTAAAGAGGGAGGGAAGCACAATTTGGGACATGCTCAATCGGACTTGCCCCAAATGGTGGAGTTAGAAACGTGCCAGGGGATTCCAATACAATCCCATCAAGGTGGCAGGTACCAATGCCATCTCACTAGTCCAAGTGATTAATTTCAGTTCACAATTGATCACACTGATAGGTCTAAGAGTCAAAGGGATCACACAAACAAGACTAGTGTCTGCTAGGGAGAGAATGATCCATCATGGCAAGTGGGATACACAGCAGACTCATAGAATGTCAGATGTCCTAAATAGCACTCTGGCCTCAGAATCAGCCTTTAAGGCATTCGGATCTGGCTGAAGAGCCCATGAGAGTATTTTAGGCATGGAAAGCCAAGACACTCTGGAAAAAAAAAAAAAAAGAAGACCTAAATGAAAGATCTTTGCAAGTGAGAACCAGTAGAAAGAACGGGGCCATCAAAGAAGGAGGTACCTTTCTCTGAAGGGAGGAGAGAGCTTCCACTTTGACTATGACCCTGTTGGAATAAGATCGAAGTCGGCGAACTCAAAAGGCTTCCATAGCCTTGGCAACTCATGACTAGAGCCTAGGGAGATTACTGACGCCAGAAACAAGAGTGTCAATTTGTTAAGTCAACAACAGGAGTCACTGTGTACTTACTCCTCATGTGGGATCTGTCCTTAGTGTGTTGTCCAATGTGAAGTAATGCTATAACTAGTACTCAAACAATATTTTACGCTTTATGATCTGTGTGGTTGCAAACTGATGAAATCTTTACTTAATATATACTGAATTGATCTTCTGTATGTAAAGATGGTTGAGAATGAATCTTGATGTGAATGGAATGGGAGAGGGAGTGGAGATGGGAGGGGTGCAGGTGGGAGGGAAGTTATGGGGGGGTCTCCAGGGAGCAGTGTGGAAAGAGCAGATGTGCCATTGTTAGGGCGGCACCACACGCAATCCCACAGCCGGGGCTGGAGG
Source organism: Oryctolagus cuniculus (assembly GCF_051225735.1). NCBI lineage: Eukaryota > Metazoa > Chordata > Mammalia > Lagomorpha > Leporidae > Oryctolagus > Oryctolagus cuniculus. The sequence goes on from NC_142880.1 coordinate 84,012,791, forward strand.
AGATGCCAGATTCAGAACTGAGATGAGGGCAGACTGTATTATCCTGTGTCACTGGTGATAGAGCATGAGGGAGAATCTTACAAAACACACTGACTTTGAGTTGGGCCTTGAGTCCTAGTGGCAAGCAGGGTACCCATATAATCCAGAGAAGTAAAAGCACATTTCTGTCTCCCATCTTCCCACCAGGGTGCCTGGCAACTGGCAGGAAGAAGGCATCATCTTGACACCAGTAGAAGCCATGACAGCTTTCACGGGGGCTGCAGCCAGTGCATTTTACCAGTGGGCAAAATCCACATTTCCACTAATTTAGAGTCTGGCTGGCAGGGTTGACAGGGGGCAGGGCACCCCGTACCATTGTGAGGTGTTCTGATCCTCAATCTTCCACAGGTTACAGGGCCCCAACAATAAAGGTGGAGTACCCAGGCAGTTGGCTCTGAAAAAGCTGCTGCTTTCTCCATGGACAGGGCAGGCTCATGGGGTTCAGGGTGGATCCTCCATACCCTGTGACTGTGGGAACCGTGAGTGCTATGATTGGGAATTCTATGATTGCACAATAAGGCATGGGTGTAGCTGGGTCTCTGGGAAATCAATGTGTCTGTCATAAGAGGCTCAGAGCTCCTGACTGCCTGGGGTGGGTCACTGCAGAGGGTTCTGTGCTCACACTGCAGACGGCAGAGATCCTTCCTACATGTGGACGAGGGTTGTACCCGCTGTGGGTAACCTGGGCATTGATCACCTTGGAAGAGAGGAGATGAAGTTGTGATTAAACTAACAGGCTTGATCATACACTCCAGCCTGCTGACAATATAGATCTACTGCATTCAACTTAGGTGTCACCCTGGATTCTCACCCCACCCTTGAGCACTGACCAGAACTCCATGGCTCCACCCAGCACATGCCTCTGGGTATTTCCTGAAGCAGTGGACACTTCACTATGCTACAAAGGCACAGTAAAAAGCAAAACCCATCTGTGGAGAAATCCAACAAGCGTTTCCAAAAATGCCAAAAATAAATGCAAAAATACAACAAACAAGAGCAAGGAAGACAACACGTCTCCCCCAGAGGAACACAACAATATTTCAATATTAGAATGTGACAGTCCACTAATGATGCTGGGAAAATTGGATCTCGAAGTGCAGAAGTATAAAACAAGACCCCTACCTTGCACCTACACAAAAATCAACTCATAATGGACTGGATGATGAAAAAGAGCCTTCCATACAAAAATCTAAGAAAACTCTGTTCAGGCAGAGGAAACACCAATGCAAAACAAAAGCAAATACCTCCAAATTCAAAATACCTAGGGGGTAAAAACAACACACTTTGCTTTTAGGTTAAATCAAATCCAGCCTACTCCCATGACATCAGTATCTCCACAACATAAACCAGATAAAATCATGTAAAGTTGTGAATGCCTCTGCCTCCTTGATATCACATCACAGCACTAAGATGCCAGGAGATGGTGGAAGCCTTACACTGGGAGCAATTTGCTTTGCAGAATCCTGAGGTACAATTTCAACGTGTTGCTGGAAACATCAGATTGTCTTTCATCAGCATATGTTCTTTCGTAGCTTGGAATTTTGCTCTACTTTTTCTATCTTTTCTGTCATTATCTACTTCTAAAAATGAGATCTTGGAAGGATTCAGCATCATTAATAGATTGGGTTATTAAAGTGAAATTGTCCTTTTCAGTTAAAATAGAGCATTCATGTTAATTTGAAAGAATCCTTTGAAATTGACTGTCACTGTAAATAAGGGATCTACTCCCAAGAAAGCAGTCTTCCTTTGTTGACATTTTCCTCTCTTCAGCTTTTGATGCAAGACCAAAAGAAATGCAATTGTGTGGATATAATTACACGTCCTAGTGCAGTCAATGTATCTATTTTTAAACTCTCCTCAAGACTTTAAGGCCCACTTTTTTTCTCTCCATACTGGAACTAGGATTTATACCTTCATGTTGTCAAAATGATTTGGGTATGTAATAGAGATAAAATACAAGTTCAGAATAATACAGCTTTATAATTAAATTCTCTGCAGAGCAGGGTATCCTTTCAAACTTCCATATGGTGTTTGGCCAAGATAAAGCTCCTAACGGGATAAGTAGGTGTTTCTAGTATCAGTTTCTGAGTGCATTTTGAAAAGGTGGCCCTAAGTATTAACAACCGCATGTTCAAAAGCAATCAAAAAACCACTTTGGAAACAAAGCAAATGTAGTAGGTGAATTGGGAGGTTTATGACTGTGGCACATTTCATATGGTGCCTTGAAGACATTGAATATATAAATGTAAAATCTCATTCCCACAGAATTATCACATAATTTTATATATATTCAAAATATTTATAAAAGTGGAGGACCATTCTATTCTTCATTTTCCCTCAAATTAGGTAGTGTTTTTTTAATATCCTTCAGCCTATTTCCTTCCTTCTTTGTAAATTTTTTAAAGAGTTATTTATTTATTTGAAAGTCAGAGTTACAGAGAGAGGAGAGGCAGAGAGAGAAAGGTCTTCCATCTGCTGGTTCACTCCCCAGATGGCCGCAATGGCTGGAGTTATGCTGATCAGAAGCCAGGAGCTTCTTCAGGGTCTCCCACACAGGTACAGGGGCCCAAGGACTTGGGACATCTTCTACTACTTTCCCATGCCATAGCAGAGAGAGCTGGATCAGAAGTGGAGCAGCTGGGTCTCGAACTGGTGCCCATATGGGATGCTAGCACTTCAGGACAGGGCATTAATGCACTGCACCACAGCTCTGGCTCCCCTTCTTCATAAATTTCAACTCTACCAAGATAAGAGTCGGAGAACTCAAGGGGCTTCCATAGCCTTGGAAACTCATGACTGGTGCATAGGGAGATTACTGATGCCATAAACAGGAGTGTCAATTGGTAAAGTCAACAACAGGAGTCACTGTGCACTTACTCCTCATGTAGGATCTCTGTCCTTAATGTGCTGTACATTGAGACTTAATGCTATAATGAGTACTCAAACAGTATATTTCGCTTTGTGTTTCTATGGGGGTGCAAACTGTTGAAATCTTTACTTAATGTATACTAAACTGATCTTCTGTAAAAAAAAAAAAAAAAAAAAAGAAGAAGAAATTATCAATTCCCAACTTGACTCTCACTGGGATTAAACATGACAATAGGTCTGATCTGATTTCATCATCATTTAAAAAATCATCTATTATTTTTCACTTTATGTTTCTGTGTGGGAGAAAACTGTTGAAATCTTTACTTAATGTATGCTAAACTGATCCTCTGTATATAAAGAGAATCGAAAATGAATCTTGATGTGAATGGAAGGGGAGAGGGAGTGGGAAAGGGGAGGGTTGCGGGTGGGAGGGACGTAATGGGGGGGGAAGCCATTGTAATCCATAAGCCGTACTTTGGAAATTTATATTCATTAAATAAAATTTAAAAGCAACAGCAAAAACAAACAAAAAAAAAACAATATCTATCCTAAAAAAAATTTTCAACTCTACCAATAAATTTCATGGAACCAGTTCCCAACATAGGCTGTTTCCTAAAAATTTGAGAGTTGCAAGTTAGAGGGAAAGAAAGACACTCAAAGCAAAGAGAAATAAATAAAAGATAACTGGGGGGGGCGGATTTTCTTTCCAGCAGCAAAGAAGGCAGAATAGGATGAAAAGAAGTTCAGATGTTTCATTCTCAAAGTGTTCTATTCCCTTGTGGCATCAATATTCATCCAGTTATAATTTCTTTTCAGCATTTTACTTAATATTAAAATCTAGGGAGGTCCATATGGGAATCACTGTGAAAACTTGGGTAGGCTTATATAGAGGCCAGAAGGATGTTTATATACGGTGGAAGGAAGAATCACACTTACAGTGAAGCACTGAAATTCATATTGAGGACTAAGTACATGGACAAAGTATACTTATTAGCCTCCCTAGGAGTATATGAGATACATTTGTGCATAAAAAGAGAGGATCTATCTTGGAGTGAGTTCAGGGAGGTTGAATGTTAGTAGAGAAGTATTTTTTATCTTACCACCATCTTCATTAATATTCTGACAGGGCTTCAAGGGAATTTTTTGAGTAGTTTAAAGGAGAGAGAAAGTGCTATAGTAAATGCCCCTTAATGTCCTCTTCTTGTTTGACATTGAAAGGTATTGTATAAAAATAGAAGTCAGCACTCTGGGTTTTTAAATTATATTGACCTGGAGATTTTGAACAGATTCTAAGATGGCATATTAGGGAGCAACATGGTGCAGTAGGCTAGGGATCAGCAGTAAGGGAAGAACTATAGGAAGTGAACTCTGAGGGAAGAATTGGTGAGAAAACCACACTGGAGGTCTTATAAGAGGAAGAAGAACACTGTGGACCTGTGTGGAGGGTGCAGATGCACAGCATGACACGAACACAGCTGAACAACCTAGAGCCAGAGCAAGTGGCAATTTGGAGATGGTGATGAGGCTGGACTGCAAACCTGTGAAGATATAGCCAGAGGGAGAACATGGTGTGAGTCTGGACTGGAGCCCTGGGTGCTGGCAGTAACTAGCAGTTGCCCAAGGACCCAGTGGAAGCAGAGAGGCATGTTTATCTCTCCCCAGCTTCCCCAGCTGAGAAAGGGCAAGCATCATGTTGGGTTTAGGAGGCAGTTGTGGAAGTGTTTGTGTGTGTGCACAGCAACTGGCTGAAACAGGACACTTTCTCAGCAATACTGGTGGCAGTGGCAGGCAGGGAGCAGTATTTGGCTGGTGGCTCTTATGTATGCATGTGACCTGGAGATTCTAGTGGAGGAAATAATCTGTCGTCCCCATTGACTTTGAGCCTGGGTGGTAGGTGGCAGGGCAAACACTTGGCAAAGTGAGCTACCATAGCCTCCCAGGTACTAGATGCCTAGGTGGAGCTGTCTTGGGGATCATGAGCCTCTCTGTTGACTGGATGGGCTGGCAGGGTAAAGAGAAGCAGCTGGACTGAATGACTCTGGGAGCCTTGTGTGCTGGGACTTTGGGGACTCGGTGGCCACCTAAGAAGTTGCAGGGTGTAGCTGGGTATTGAGATCCACCATGCCTAACTTGGGTGTTACCCCGAATTCTTGCCTTACCCTGGAGCACTGACCAGAACTCCCTGGCCACACCCACCACACACCTCTTGATACTTGCTGAAAATGCAGACATTCTACTTAGCCACATAGGAAGAGCTCAAAGAAAGATAAAAGCCATTAGTGGACAAAAACAAGATCAACTCCAAGAAACAAGAATAAGGAAGACACCGTGACCTCCCCTCTCCAAAGGAACATATCAATATTTCAATATTAGAATGCGAAGATGAAGCGATTGAGTAAATACTGGAAACAGAATTAAAAAAATCAGTCATCAGATTACTCAAAAGCCATCAGAAGCAAATCCATAAGCTAAAGAAAACCATACATGATATGAAAATTTTTCTCATGAAATTGAGATTTTAAAGAGAAATCAAAATTAAATATTAGAAATGAACAATTCAATAGGTCAAATAAAAATGCAAAGGAAAGTCTTAACAGCAGACTTGTGCCTACAAGAAAGAATATCTGAACTAGAAAACAAATTTTTGGAAATCTTACAGTCAGACAAAGAACAAAAAACAAAGAATACAATAGAAAACTTAAAAACAGTCTTAGAGATTTATGAGATACTATCAAATGACCCAACATACACGTCTTCAGAGTTCCTAAAGATGCAGAAAGAGAATGGACTAGATGGGCTATTCAGTGTAACAATTATAGATAACTTTCCCAATTTGGAGAAAGAAAGGAATGTCCAAGCAGAGGAAGCACGTAGAACTCTTAACAACATGACCAGAAAAGATCTTCACCATATCACATTGTAGTCAAACTTTACACAATAAAACAAAGAAAATATTCTCAAATGTGCATGAAAGAAATGTTAGATTTCTTTCAGAGGATCTCCAATTAGACTCACAGGAGACTTCTCATCAGAAACCCTACAGGCTACAAAGGAATGGTGAATTATAGTCAAAATCTTAAAAAGAAAAAAAAAACTGTCAACTCAGAATACCATCCTCAGCAAAACTCTTATTTATGAAGGAAGGTGAAATAAAGACCTTCCATAACAAACAGAAATTTAAAGAATTTGACGTCACACATCCAGCCTTACAAAAGATGCTTAAGGATGTGCTACACACAGAAACTCTGAAAGATAGTCATCATTATGAAAGAATATGAAGGCAGAAAATCCCCCAGGAAAAGTACAAAAGGCATTGAGATCTGGCTGAAGAGCCCATGAGAGTATTTCAGGCATGGAAAGCCAAGACACTGCGGCAAAAAAAAAAAAACAACAACAACAACAACAACAACAACAAAAAAACAAAACACACACAAACAAACAAAAAACTAAATGAATGAAAGATCTCCGCGAGTGAGATCCCAGTGGAAAGAACGGGCCATCAAAGAAGGAGGTACGTTTCTCTGAAGGGAGGAGAGAACTTTCACTTTGACTATGACCTTATCTAAATAAGATCGAAGTCAGCAAACTCAAGAGGCTTCCATAGCCTTGGCAACTCATGACTAGAGCCTAGGGAGATTTCTGACGCCATAAACAAGAGTGTCAAATTGTTAAGTCAGCAACAGGAGTCACTGTGTATTTACTCCTCATGCGGGATCTCTGTCCTTAATGTGTTGTCTGATGTGAAGTAATGCTATAACTAGTACTCAAACAATATTTTACGCTTTAGGATCTGTGTGGTTGCAAACTGATGAAAGTTTCTGTACTGCAAAAGAAACAGGAGAGTGAAGAGACAACCGACAGAATGGGAAAAAATATTTGCAAACTATGCAACAGATAAAGGGTTAATAACCAGAATCTACAAAGAGATCAAGAAACTCCACAAAAACAAAACCAACAACCCACTTAAGAGATGGGCCAAGGACCTCAATAGACATTTTTCAAAAGAGGAAATCCAAATGGCCAACAGGCACATGAAAAAATGTTCAAGGTCATTGGCAGTCAGGGAAATGCAAATCAAAACCACAATGAGGTTTCACCTCACCCCGGTTAGAATGGCTCACATGCAGAAATCTACCAACAACAGATGCTGGAGAGGATGTGGGGAAAAAGGGACACTATCCCACTGTTGGTGGGAATGCAAGCTGGTCAAGCCACTATGGAAGTCAGTCTGGAGATTCCTCAGAAACCTGAAGATAACCCTACCGTTCGACCCAGCCATCCCACTCCTTGGAATTTACCCAAAGGAATTTAAATTGGCAAACAAAAAAGAGGTCTGCACCCTAATGTTTATTGCAGCTCAATTCACAATAGCTAAGACCTGGAACCAACCTAAATGCCCATCAACGATAGACTGGATAAAGAAATTATGGGATATGTACTCTTTAGAATACTATACCGCAGTAAGAAACAACGAAATCCAGTCATTTGCAACAAAATGGAGGAATCTGGAACACATCATGCTGAGTGAAATAAGCCAGTCCCAAAGGGACAAATACCATATGTTCTCCCTGATCGGTGACGACTGACTGAACACCAAGAGGGAAACCTGTTGGAGTGAGGTGGACACTATGGGAAATGGTGGCTTGATCAGCATAGCCCTGACTGTTAATGAACAACTTAATACATTATCCCTCTTAGTAGTTTTTTTATCTGTTCTACTTAATATGACTGGTTTAGATCTGTAATTGATGCACAGTTATTCTTAAGTGTTGAAAATTAACTGAAATGTGATCCCTGTTGAACATGGTGGTGGGAATGGGAGAGGGAAGAGATGTATAATTTGGGACATGCTCAGGCTGACTTGCCCCAAGTGGTGGAGTTGGAAGCATACCAGGGGATTCCAATTCAATCCCATCGAGGTGGCATGTACCAATGCCATCTCACTGTTCCAGGTGATCAGTTTCAGTTCACAGTTGGTCATGGTGAAGGGACTGGGAGTCAAAGGGAGCACATAGACAAGTCTAGTACCTGCTAATGCTAACTGATGGAGTAAATAAAGGGGAGAGTGATCCAACATGGGAAGTGAGATACTCAGCAGACTCATAGAATGGCAGATGTCCTAAATAGCACTCTGGCCTCAGAATCAGCCCTAAAGGCATTCGGAGCTGGCTGAAAAGCTCATGAGAGTATTTCAGGCATGGAAAGCCAAGACACTCTGGCAAAAGATCTCTGTGAGTGAGATCCCAGTGGAAAGAACAGGTCATCAAAGAAGGAGGTACCTTTCGCTGAAGGGAGGAGAGAACCTCCACTTTGACTATGACCTTGTCTAAACAAGATAAGAGTCGGAGAACTCAGAGGGCTTCCATAGCCTTGGAAACTCATGACTGGAGCATAGGGAGATTACTGATGCTGTAGACAGGAGTGTCAATTGGTAAAGTCAACAACAGGAGTCACTGTGCACTTACTCCTCATGTAGGATCTCTATCCTTAATGTGCTGTACATTGAGATTTAATGCTATAACGAGTACTCAAACAATATATTTCACTTTGTGTTTCTATGGGGGTGCAAACTGTTGAAATCCTTACTTAATGCATACTAAACTGATCCTCTGTAAAAAAAAAAAAAAAAAAAAAAAAAAAAAAAAGAAATTATCAATTCCCAACTTGACTCTCACTGGGATTAAACATGACAATAGGTCTGCTCTGATTTCATCATCATTTAAAAAAAATCATCTATTATTTTTCACTTTATGTTTCTGTGTGGGAGCAAACTGTTGAAATCCATACTTAATGTATACTAAGCTGATCTTCTGTATATTAAGATAATCGAAAATGAATCTTGATGTGAATGGAAGGGGAGAGGGAGTGGGAAAGGGGAGGGTTGTGGGTGGGAGGGACGGTATGGAGGGGAAGCCATTGTAATCCATAAGTCGTACTTTGGAAAATTATATGCATTAAATAAAAGTTTAAAAAAAATAAAAAAAAATTAAAAAAAAAAGCCTAAATGAAAGATCTCTGCAAGTGAGATCCCAGTGGAAAGAACAGGTCATCAAAGAAAAGAAGGAGGTACCTTTCTCTGAAGGGAGGAGAGAACTTCCACTTTGACTATGACCTTGTTTAAATATGATCAGAGTAGGCAAACTCAAAAGGCCTCCATAGCCTTGGCAACTCATGACAAGTGCCTAGGGGGATTACTGACGCCATAAACAAGAGTGTCAATTTGTTAAGTCAACAACAGGAGTCACTATGTACTTACTCCTCATGTAGGATCTCTGTCCTAAATGTGCTGTACATTGTGATTTAATGCTATAACTAGTACTCAAACAGTATTTTACACTTTGTGTTTCTGTATGGATTCAAACTGTTGAAAGCTTTACTTAATATATGCTAAATTGATCTTCTGTATATAAAGAGAATCGAAAATGAATGTGATGTGAATGGAAGGGGAGAGGGAGTGGGAGAGGGGAGGGTTGCAGGTGGGAGGGAAGTTATGGGGGGGGGAGACATTGTAATCCATAAGCTGTACTTTGGAAATTTATATTCATTAAATAAAAGTTAAAAAAATTGAATCAAATGACATCAGAAAGATCATTCACCTGGACCATGTGGGATTTATCCCTTGTATGCAGGGATGGTTCAACATTTGCAAATCAATAAATGTGATACATCACATAAACAAATTAAAGAACAAAAACCAAATGGTTATTTCAATAGATGCAGAGAAAGCATTTGATAAAATACAACATCCTTTCATGATAAGAACATTATACAAATTGTATTTAGAAGGAACATTCCTCAAAACATTTCATGGCACTTCATGGCAAACCCATGGCCAGCATTCTATTAAATGAGGAGTAGCTGGAAACATTACAGCTAAGACCCAAAATCAGACAGGATGCACACTTTCACCATTGCTATTTAATAGAGTCCTGGGAGTTTTAGCCAGAGCCATTTCCAAGAAAAAGAAATCAAAGTGATATAAATTGGAAAGGAAGAAATCAAACTATCCTTATCACATGATTCCATATTTAAGGGATCCCAAAGACTCCAGTTTGAAACTATTGGAACTCATAAATGAGTTAGGTAAAGTGGCAGAATAAACATCAACATAATATAATCAATACCCTTTGTATACACAGAAAATGTCATAGCTGAGAAAGAACTTTTAAGATCAGTCCCATTCATAATAGCTTTAAAAAATTACAAATTACAAAACATTAAAGAAAAAATAGAAGACATTAAAAAATGGAAAGATCTTTCATTTTCGTGGATTGGAACAATCAACATCATCAAAATGTCCATACTAACAAAAGCAATTTATAGATTCAATGTTATCCCAATCAAAATACTCTCGACATTCTTTGTAGACATAGACTAAAATGATGCTAAAATTCATATGAAATACAAGAGATTCTGAATAACTAAAGTAATCTTATACAAAAAAAAAAAAATAAAGCCTGAGGAATCACAACACGTACTACAGGGCAGTTATATTCAAACATTGGCATTGCATAAAAACAGATGTGTAGACCAATGGAACAGAAAAAATTCCAGTCATCAATCCAAACATTTAAAAACTATTTTTGACAAAGGAGCAAACATCAATCCATGCAGCTAAGACAGTCTCTTCAATAAATGGTGCTCGGAAAACTGGATCTCTGATTACAGAAATAGGAAAAAGGACTCCTACCTTATACCTTACACAAAAACCCACTCAAAATGGATCAAAGATTTAAATCCATTACCTGATATGATCAAATCATTAGAGAACATGGGGGAAACTCTGCAAGACATTTGCATAGGAAAGGAATTCTTGGTAAGGACTCCAGAAGCACAAGAAATCAAAGCCAAAACACACAAATGAGATTACATAAGGGTGAAAAGCTTCTGCACTGCAAAAGAAACACTCAGCAAAGTGAAGAGGCAACTGACAGAATGGGAGAAAATATTTGCAAACTATATAACTGATAAAGGATTAACATCCAGAATCTAAAAAGAGCTCAAGAAATTCAACAACAACAAAACAAACAATCCAGTTAAGAAATGGGCAAAGGATTTGAACAGGCATTTTTTCAAGAGAGAAAATTCAAATGGCCAACAGACACTTAAGAAAATGCTCAGGATCACTAGCCATCAGGGAAATGCAAACCAAAACCAAAATGAGGTTTCATCTCACTCCAGTTAGAGTGGGTCTCACACAGAAATCAACAAACAACTAATGCTGGCAAGGTTGTAAGGAAAAGGGTAGCCTAATCCATAGTTGGTGGGAATGTAAACTGGTAGAGTCACCGTTGAAGACAGTATGGAGATACCTCAGAAATATGAATACAGACCTACCATATGATCCAGACATCCTACTCATGGGAATTTACCTAAACCAAAAGAAATAAGTGCATGAACGAATTACCTGCACCCCCATGTTCATTGTAGCTCAATTAACAATAGCTAAGACATGGATTCAACCCAGATTTCCATCAACTGTTGACTGGATAAACAAATATATACATATATATATATATATATATATACACCTATGGAGTACTACACAGCTATAAAAATGAAATCCTGTCTTTTGGAGCAAGATGGGTGCAACTAGAAATCATTAAACTTAGTGAAATAAACCAGTCCAAAAAGATAGGTATCATATGTTTCCCCTGATATGAGGTAACTAATAGAGTATCTAAAATGTAATGTATTGGAGTGAAACAGGCATTTTGAGATTCCATGATTGTTGATAGCCCTTATCTCTTCCATTATGGAGCAATTTTTTTTTAATCTTCATACTATTTATTGAAGTCTTTTACTTGGAGTAAGGTCAGCTATATGATCATTAAGTAAACTGAAAATAGTTCTTTGTAAAAAGAAAAAGTAGGAAAGCAAGAGGGAATAGGGGAGAAGGTTTGGAGCATGGGAGGGAGGGAGGTTGAGGGGAGTGTAACTATGTTCCTAAATCTGTATACATAAAATACATTAAAATAATATATATAATTTTATATATAATAAATATATATATAATATATATATATATAATTATATATATAAAACCTTGTAGGAGAAGGTTTTTCCCTTACTCTCACTGTAGTAATTGAAGTATCTCAATTACACACTATGACTTTTCTGCTAAGGTGGAGTTTACATCTGTCTGTGAGTCTCAATCTTCTAAAAATCACTAATGTGCTTTTATGTCATTGAATATGTCATGGTGCTAATCAAATAAATAGTCCTTCAATGGCAAATTGTTACTTTTTTTTAAGAAAAATATTACTTCCAAGTCTTTATGTAATTTTTAATACCAGACTAGATAATATTTTCATTATTGTTGAGAAACTGGCATTACAGTGGTATCATGTGATCGGATATAGCTAATACCGTACCTGGCTCTCATGTCAGGTGTATATACAATGATTACTTCCAAAGAAATTTTTAACTTTAACTCAGCCTCCTGAATTCTATAGTTGTTTCTGAATCACATTTTTTTGGTAACTACTCCAGTCTTGTCTTCTGAACTGCTAACAGGTACAACATTTGATGTGATTGTGTTGGCTTTGTCTTTCCTTCATTCAGGAAGTGGGCAGAAAGAATCTGTCCAAACACTGCCTAATCAATAAATAGAGAAAAATGGGAACTGTCATGGAAGCCTGACTGTGCATCACTCTCCATATTCTTGGGACATTTGCTGAGACTCAGTAACACAGCTTGAAGTCAGAATGGGAAAGACTTATCCTTACCTCCCCCCTAAAGTCAGACAGCTTCCTATCTGTCGTAGCTTTTGCCTTGTGTAATTTGCATTGCCTTTCCCAACAGTAATTGCCTCCAGATGTCCATCTGACTGTCTTCCTCAATCTCTTCACATTTTTGCACGAATAGCCTCCTTTCAAATAAGACTTGCATTGAATGGACACCCCATTTAAAATTTCAAGCTATCCTTCTTCATCCTGAAATTTTTTTTTCTTTTTACAAAAAAAAGACCTTTTAACAAACTATAAAGAGATTTTATTTATCATGTTTGTTGTTTGGTAGTCTCTCCTCTGCAATGTAGGCTCTGCAAAGACACAGAATTTTAAATTTTATTCCCTGATGTGCCTGACTCATCACGAGTACTAATGTTGAATGAATATTAAACTTACCCAAAGATGAATTTAAGGTATATTTAGCAACCAACATGTTTAATTAAGAGATCCATTATTTTTATCACCTGTAAATTTATATTATAGAAAAATCCACAACGTTGGAAATGTGAGAAAGAAGGAAGAATACAAATTACATGTGGACCACACAAATTTTAGGCGCCCAATTTTTTGTTTTTTAGCTTACTTATTTGGGGTGACCTCTGTTGAGAGCACACTCAATGTCCATACCAGGGAAGGTGACGGAGGACAGACTTTGTAGTTTATAGTTCCACGGGTGCAATGATTATTTCTTTGAACCTGATTTTGTTAGATGTCTTGACAAATTAATCACAGTATAGGAGTTCTTCCACCGAAGACCCAGCTTGGCTGCTGCTGATTTATATTTTTATTCTCTGTCTAGAATGGTCATTTTTCTCATTTGTATCCATCACTAATCCTTGTGGCTTCAGCACACAGCTTGAGGAGAGACAGTCCATAATAAAAAGCCGGAGAAATTCAAAAACGGCAACCTTTCTCGTTGCAGGCAATTCTGGTACTTACTCCACGTGTGGGGGCTCAAAGGCCCTAGGACAGTCAATGACTCAATGGCATAAGTGAGAAGGAGTGACTCCTATGCTGTTTGAGATGAAGATTTCCTGGGAGACAATTATGTAAACTGTAGGTGAGTATCTGTATTCTCCACATACACAATTTATACTTGGCTAGCTGGCTTTAGTTACTTATTATTTAGGCTTTAGGATGGCATTTTACGCTGCCATGTTCATTTCCCCCCAAAAAAAAGTTTAAAAAATATCCATTTTTTTTGACAGGCAGAGTGGACAGTGAAAGAGAGAGAGAAAGGTCTTCCTTTTTCCATTTTTTTAAATAAATTAATATACATTTTGTTTAAAGATGTACAATGCACATTCTGTTTAATTCAAGGTGTGAGGGTCTCAAGGAGCTTCTATTTACACATATACAGATCTCAGACAGCAGTGACGTCAGCAGACACACGCGAGAGCAGCAGAACCCAGGCGGCTGCCCTCTGAATGCTGAGTACACAAGCCAATTACATGAAACTTAAAAACAGCGCTGAGAGATCACCGGGAAAACCTCCAGAGAGAGAAGTCCACAAAAAAGGACACTCCCCAATGGCCGCTTCGGCCAGCGCACCACGCTGATCCGAAGCCAGGAGGCAGGTGCTGCTTCTCCTGGTCTCCCATGCAGGTGCAGGGCCCAAGCACTTGGGCCATCCTCCACTGCCTTCCTGGGCCATAGCAGAGAGCTGGACTGGAAGAGGAGCAACCGGGACAGAATCTGGCGCCCTGAATGGGACTGGAACCCGAGGTGCAGGTGCCGCAGGTGGAGCATTAGCCTAGTGAACCGCATTGCTGGCCAAAATATCCATTTTCTTAAGTTAAAATAGTTTGAAAGGAATAGATTGTGCCATTGGAAGAATTTTTTTTTAATTTTGTGATTTTTGCTCTGTTTCTGAAGAATAAGGACAGTCAGGGGATTTTCTCTTTTAAAAGATAAATTTTACCCTGTTTTTTTTCTGCCCCTCAACCCCACCTGCTGGTTGAGTGCATTGCCCCTATAGCATTACCATCAGCCCCCTTAGGTTCACCCCTCCTCTTGTGGGCCTGTGAGTAGTAAACTCCTTCTGTTGCCTCCCACGTTTTATTTAGTTTCCTCCTCTGTGTCTTTACCTTACAAACTGGGACCTAACTTCTTAGTTAGATCTCTAGAAAGACTGACTGCTTTGGCAGGAATAAAACTGGACGTAGGTCAGACAATAACCATAACCACCTGCTGACAAAAACGGTTCCTGTGAGAGGGACACTTCGTCAAGCGATGAATACTTAAGCAAAGTCCACAAGGATAAATATGTCCTCTGGAGTCCTGGTAGACCAGTAAGTTCCTATGTATCCATACCCAGTTTCCCCCAATATTTACATCTTACAACACAACAGTTAATTATCACAACCGTGGTATTGACATTGCTGTTGTCTACCTGTCTCATCCACAGATGAGTTTTATTGCATAATAAAACCCAGAATAAATCTGAACAGGAGCTGGCAGTTACAAATAAAAATTTACATAATAGCAGACATTTCTGACTTAGAAAAATTTCTCTGTCAAAACTAGGACTGCACTCTGCATACAACATAAGGCTACAAGTGAAGAACCTTTCCATTACAAAAATACATCCCCCCTCCTGTGCTAGTTCCACCTATGCATGATTGTCTTGACAAGCTAGCCTAATTCCTCTACCTGTGCCCCTCTCTGGGAGGTCCCTGACCCAATTCACCATGCCTCCACCCCAGGGACTTAGGCCTCCTCAGTTACCCAGCAGAGGGCACTCCATCCCTGCCTGCGTTCAATGGTAGCCTCAAAGCTGGAAGATACCCTTTGACCTCTGAAAAGTGAGAAATTGGCTTCCTGAGAAAGTAGGCTAAATATTTACCACGTGCAATGAAGACTGAATGCAAGCAAATAAAACTGTATCATGCCAAATCAATAGTTTTTTTGTTATTATTTCTAGTCTTGACCTTTTCCCTGAGGTCTAAGAATATATTCAGAAGCCTACTTGGCAATTACACTTTGAAATTTAACACATACAGACTTAACACACTGGAAATAGAACATCTGTTGTCTTTCTGCTAAACCTGCTTGCCTTACAGGCTCTGTTTCAGCAACAGGTTCCACCAGGTACCCTTGTTCAGGTTAACGACCTGGAAAACTTCCTTGATTCATCTTTTTACCTCAACCACTCCTCTGCTCCCAAATCAAACTCATCTGTAGATCTCACTGGCTGCTTTTCTGAAGTCTGTTTTGAATGACCCAGTCTCATCTGAAATAGTCCATCAGTTTCCTCAACGCCGCCTTGCTTCTGTTTGTACCCCCTGGGAGTCCCTTCTGTGTAATACTAGCCAGGATGCTCTTTGGAAAGCATAAATCACAACCTCTAAGGCCCTAGCAATCTAGCACCTGCCTACGACTCCAGTACCACTTTCTTTTATCATCAAATTTGTACACTCAATTCTAATCTCTCACATTGTCTCCCTCTCTCTTTTGTCTGTTTTGCAAAAGCACCAACCGTTTTTCCATCCCTTGGCTATTCAATTTGCTTTTTCTTTTCCTGCACACTCTTTCCTTAGCCACTCACAAAACTCACCCCTCATTCTTTTGTTCTTAGGTTATATAAACGTTAAATGTCACCTCATCATCCTAGCCAAAGTGGTACCTTTGTTCCCACCAATGCCATTTTAACCTCATACATTCTTTTGCAATATCATTATATTATTAAATTTTGATATATGTATGTATTTTATAAATCTCATAGTCACATTACAAGCTCCATGAGACCCGAGACTTGATATTTCTGTTTACTACTGAATTATCCATACCTAGGACATTGTCAAGGACAAAGTCCTGCTCATTAAAAATCTGTGGAATGTGTGGGTTAAAGGATAAATTATAATGTTTGCTCCCAAAATAGGAAAGCACCAAATAAATTCTGTTGAGGTTTAAATAACAACTCCCTGCAATTTCATTTTCTAGCCAAGATAGATTAACACAGCACAGGTTTCCCTTCTTGCCATAAACAACTCAAAAATCAGAGAAATGTGTGAAAATAGTGATTTTTCAGACATTAGTGAACAATTAATACAGGAAAATGATACCAAAAAAAATAGAAAAATGAACTTGAAAAAATGTTCCATTTATTGTGTAGAGAGTTTTGAAGCCACATCAAAAGGAGGGGGATCCTGGCTATCTGTCCAAGCTGAGGAGAGCAGGATTTAGCATTTTGACTACAATTTTACAACTGTAAACTCTACACTTCCAATGGTATATTATCAGGTAGTATGGGGAAGTATGCAGATGGTTTCTGAAGTCTTTGGCTGAATTTTGACTGGCACATTTGTATGAAGATACTACCTGAATCGAGGTTGAAAATAATAACAGTTACCAGAAACTAGCAACCGGAACAATGTCTATAGCTCACCTGGAATCCGGAAGAGTTTATGTTCCCACCAGCTCAAGTGAAAATAAATGTTGCAAAACACAGAACATCAAAAAGAGCACACAAAAGGATAGTTGCTCTTAGTAAGGAAAAATCATCGCTAGACTGATGGATGCTTTCATTCCACCTAACAAAGACAGAATGCGAGCTTCAATAACTTTTTCAAATAACTTCATGTGACTCAGAATTAAGCATAAACATATTTCACTGACGCAAAACACATAGGAACTTATAATGTAAACTCCACAATGTTTGTCACCCGATTAAAAGTGACTGGGTATTGAGAGAAGCAGGAACCTATGACTCTTAATTAGGATAGAAAAAACCAAATCAATGAAATGGAAAAAATAATAGAACTAGTGAAAATAATAAAAAAAAATGATGTATTCTACTCATATATGCTCAACAAAATATGAACATGTTAAGGGTAGGCATGGAAAATTATTGAACTTCGAGAGTGAAAAAAAAAAAAACAAGATTTGAGAAGAAAAAGGCATTATTTGGGATTGCCAAGAGGTTAGAAATGACAGTATTCAGGATGAACAAGAGATGAAACTAATAAAAAATGAAGAAGATCACTGAGATGTCTAAAATACATTCCAATTCTGGAGTCTCCAAAATAGAAAACAAAGGTAGAAAAATATTTGAAAACATAATAACAGTAAGTTTTTTCAAAACTACAAAGTACAGGTACCAGATGCTAACAAAGTCCTAACCATAAAGGACTCAAGCACTGACTAGTTTATAATTAGTGATGAAGAAAATAATTCTCAAATATAGCTAGAGAAAATATACTTAAAATGAAGATAGGAATGCAAGTTAGGACTGTTGCAATAATACCTTTGAAGTACAGAAAAAAGAAAGGACCTATCAAAGAAGAATTGTATACCCTACTAAAATGTCTTTCAAGAAGAATGGGAAAATATAGGATATATTGAAGCTAAAAGATTTATCACCAGCAGTGCAAAAAGTGTTAAAGGAAAACCTTCAGGAAGATGAAAATCTTTGTTAATGCAAAAATGAAGATCAAAAAAATAGTAAATATTCAACAGGTGAATGAAATTAATTTTTTGTTTTTAAAATTCTTTACAAGTGAACTGATTTTCAAAAACCAAAGTAATAAAAAATTGGAATTTATATGTGTATAAGCAAAAATGGATGACAAAATGTCATAAAGATTTAGAAAGGGAAGAAATACAATGTGGTAATATTTTATATCATAAATGAAGTGGTATAATATGAGCACTACTTCTTGCTAGATAGTGATAAATTAAATATGTATGTTTCAAATTCTAAAGCAAACACTAAATACAAAAAATAAAACTAGTTATCCAGTAAAGGAAGTGAAACTGAATCAGAAAATATTCAATTAATTTAAAACAAGGTAGAAAAAAGAAAAAGGGAATAAAACATAAAATTAGAAAAGAAATAGCAGTATGGTTGATTTCAGCATACTCATATCATCAATCACATAAAATGAAATTTTCAGCATCCCCCAATTAAAAGGCAAAGGTTGTTAAACTGGATATAAATGTAATATCCACTTATTGGTTATATTCAAGGGATGCATTTTAAATATAAATATACAAGTACAAGTCCATAATGAAAACAAATGGACCAATGTAACACATAAACAAAAGTAGGACTAACTACTTTATACCAGACAAACTATTGCGTAACAAAGAATATTAACAGTGATGTAGAATTTTATAATGAAAAGGTTTGATCTTTCAGGAGGATTTAACAGTTTTAAGGATTTATTCTGCTATTAGTTGTGCTTCAAAATAGATGAAGCCAGATCTGATAAAACTGCAAAAAAAAAAAATAGGCAAATCTACAAGTACAGATATTTTAATACCACTGTCTAAATAAATAACAGGATAGACAGAAAATCAATGATACACCACATTTGAACAACTATTAACCAAAATGACCCAGAACTCAGCCAAATAACAGCACTATACATTTTCCTGTCAAGTGCACAAAGAACAATTGGCAAGATGGACCATACTCCCTGTTATAAAATAAATGTGCATAAGTATTAAAGGATTCAAATATGACAAGGTAAATTTTCTTTTCTTTGTAGAAATAAATTAGAATCAACTACTAGAAGGAAAATCATAAAATAGTTTAAAATTAAAGAAAATGCCTTTTTGTGGATAAAAATAAGGAATAAAAAGCAAGTTAGGCAGTATTATGAACTTCACATGAAAACAAAACAAACTAAAACTTACGATACAGAGCTAAAATAATTAGAGGGAAAGGTTGCTTAATATTCCTACTAAAAAGTAGATAAGCATGAACTAAGCTTCTAGATTAATACACATGGAAAATAAGTAGAAATCAGATCTAAAATATGCTCTAATTATCAGTGAGAGAATAGCAAATTACCATCCAAGAGCAGAAAATAATGCAATAGGATATAGGAAAACAATATAGAAAATCAAAGGAAACAGAAGTCTAGTTCTTTGGAAAAATCTATATACAATAAAGTTGCAGGCAGACTAATCTGGGAGAAATAAAAAATAAGTATTAGAAACAAAAAAAACTCTACTAATGTTACAGGCATTTAATTGATAATAAGGGGATTTTATGAAAAATACTTGCCAATGGAATCTAACAATGTAAGTGAAATGGAAAAAATTATTTCAAAGACTCAAACTATTAAAGCTAAATACCCTTTTATTTATTGAAGAAATAGAACATGTAATTGAAAACATTTCTTTGAATGAAACTCCAGGTGTAGACTTCATTAGGAAATTAAGTGAAATATTTAAGGAAGGAAAAAGTATTACTTTCACAAAACATTTTCCGTGACATAGAAGGTAAGAAAATATTTTTCAACTACTTTTGTAAGATCAATGGTACCCTGATTTATAAAATAAGATAAAATTATTTACAAGCAAAGAAAAGTACAGGATTATGATCTGCTTATGGACTAAGATGTGAGAATTCTTTTCATTCTGATAAGTTTTAACAAGAAAAACCATATGACCTTTATTAAGAAAAGTGTTTGGCAAAATCTAACATCCATTCATGATGAAAACTTTCTGGCAGAAAGAAGTGAATTCACTAAACCTATTGAAGGGCATTTACAAAATACATATAATTAATATCATCCTTAATAGTGAAAAACTGAAACTGAACCCTTTTCCCCTAATATTAGGCAAGAAACAAGAATAACTGTTGCCACCAATTCTACTCCTCTATATTGTACTTCAGGCACTGCCCAGTGAAGAAAAAAACATTATGACACACACACACACAGACAGAGAGAGAGAGAAAGAGAGATAGAGGAAAAGAGAGAGAGAGAAGGAAAGAGAGAGAGGAAGAAGGGTGGGTAGAGGGGGAGAGGCGGAGAGAGATAGAGTGGTCTTCCATTCACTGGTTCACTCCCCAGATGGCCACAACGGCTGGAGCTGTGCTGATCCAAGCCAGGAGCTTCTTCCAGGTCTCCCACATGGGTGCAGGGGCCCAAGGAGAGAGAGAGGAAGGAGAGAGAGAAGAGAAGGAGAAGGAGAATACGATGATAGAGGAAATAATAGAGAGAAAAGGAGAGAACAGAGAGAAAGGAAAAGAGAAGAAGGAAAGGAAAAAGAAAAAAAGACACACAGAATGGTAAGGAATATGTAAAACTGTCAGTGATGATGCATCAGTCATGTAGAAAATCTTAGGTAAACCACAGAAAACTATAACACTAAGAAATGAATATAAGACATTTGTAAGAAACATGAAGTCAATATATAGAAATCAGTTGCATTTCTATATACTAGCAATCAGAAATTGAACCTAAAGTATGATTTCTAATTGCACCAACTATAATTAGAGATAATTGTGATTAGAAAGCTTCAAGAACTTTAAGCTGAAAACTATAAAATATTTCTACATAAAATTAAAAAGGAAATAAATGAGATACACTGTGAACATGAAATAGAAGACTCAACATTGTCATCAATTATTGCCAGTCTGATTTCAAGATTAAAAACAACCTAAAATAAAATGTCAGTAGGCTCCTTCTGCAGAGAATGACACATCAATTCTAATACTGACATGGAAAGGCGGAAGTTTTAAAATACCCCCCCAAAAACCACTTTAAAATAGAAAAAGGTGGAAGACTTACACAACCTGATAATAAATACTCATTGACAAATACTATTTATAAACAGAGTAATTTAGAAGCAAACCTACATATGTATTGTCAATTTATTTTCCACAGTTGCAAGGAAATTTGATGGAAAAACGTTAATATTTTCAATAGATGGTACTGAGACAATATGCAAAAACAAACCAAGACAAAATACTCAAGCTTGGCCTCACATTATGTACAAAGTTCTATTCAAAATGGATTATACACTTACAGAGGCACAAAACACCCAGAAGGAAAACCAGGAGAAATTCTTGGTGAGAAGGACCTTGGAAAAATATTTCTTAGATTGGGTACCTACTCATAAACTGTATAAAAACATTCTTCTCCCTTTGTCAAAATTAGAAATTCTTTTATTCAAGATAAGCCTTTTTAAAAGATGAAATGGAAAGACAGACTGGAGCAAATACTGGCAAAACATATATGGGACAGATCACATATACTACATTATATCAAGGACCCTCAGAGCTCAGTGATATATACAACAAAAGCAACTTTCAATGAGATGCTAATGCACGTTCATTTTGATAGTATCAAAAAGCCTGACCATAGCAGAACTGTTGAATTGTGGAACATCTGTAACTCTGAAATATTTGTGATAGGAATGTAAAAGCGACAACCTTGGAAAACAGTTTATTAATATTTGGAAGACTGAATATATAAGTATACTATGTACTCCAATAAGGCATTTATTTAACCCTGAAAATCAAAGTGTATTTCCAAACAAGTAGGTGAAGAAAATAAAGCAGAAAAAATAAGTAGAAGTATAATTTAATTACAAAAACTCTATAAAATTAAAACAAACTTGTCCTAACTGTGAGTACATCAGTGATTGCTGTAGGGAGCAGTGATTGTATTGTAAGGTGTCATGAGACTACTTTTTGGAGTAAAAGTCATGCTTATTTTTTGATTGCAGTGATAACTATGTAGGTGCTTATGGATCTCTTAAGCTCATGGAATTTTACACTTTAAATCTGTGTTATGTGCTATAATTTATTTCTACCACAGTAAAGCTGTTCAAAAATAGTAAACTGTGACTTAATGCTTGAAATAAGTGAATTCACTCTTCAATTCTGTATTAAATATTCTTTATGTAGCTGACCAAACACAGAGAATCTTCTAAATTAACATCCCAGGAGCTCTCAGTGAATTCTAGGGGCTGTTCTATGAACCATTCATAGATTAAATCTGTTTAATAACTGATGGAGTAAATTGTGTCATTAACCTGGTAGACTTTGCTATTAAATTCTATCATTAGCCTCTCAAAATGGTTAAATAACTTATTCAACGTCACAGCGTCAGAAGGAAAGAGATTTAGGATTTCACATATCAGAAATCCATGCCTGCAAACTTCATATCGGATTTGTTTGGGTGAGGGTAGAAGTGCCAGGTTCTAAATAATGCATTTGTGTAGTCTGGGTGCCACAAAGCTGCTGCCACATCAGAAGCTCTCAAAACGGAGCAGGAGATATTGCTTCTGTTGCTGAAAGAAAAAAGATTTCTCTACAACAATGTTGACAGCCCTCGAGCGCCAGAGAGGTGAGGGCCACAGCCTGCATCCTGCCAACAGGAAATGATGCGCATGCAAAGCCAGTTCATTTAGTCAGTTGCTAATAGGGTTGCAGCTGTTGACATGAGGGCCCTCCTGCCAGTCACTCATGTCAGTGCAGTTCAAGGCAGGAAGAGAAAATGCAAGAAGGTTTGGCATTCATGACATTGGTGTCAAGAGAAGCACTAGGTAGGAATTAGTCTTTGCACACATTAATTGGCTCAAACACTAGAAAGTCTGCTTAGGAATTAACTTACTAGGAATTGGGGTGGTAATTGACACTCTTTATTTTAATTCAACTCATGTCACACTGAGTTATTTCATGACTTCAATGAAAATCAAGATTTATTTATCTTCTATCATTCTTCGCATTTTTAGTATTTTAAGGGGCATGCTCACATAGCTTAGAGTCTAGTAACACACACGTGAAGCTGCTAGTTATACTTTCAAGGTACCTGGCAACAGAGAGGACTTGGGCTGCATCAATCTTTTCGGGTTTAAATTTCTCTTCTGCTGTTTGTGAGCTCAATTGCTCTGAGGAGGAGAAGGGAAAGTATTACTAAACCTCAGTGGTCTAGGTTGCTCATCTGTGGAATGAGCACAAGTATATATTCCTATGTGTTGTAGGGCTCATAGAAGAATGTGCATGGGCACTACCTTTGTGGCATAATGGGTAAAGCTATTATGTGCGATGCCAGCATCCCATGGAGACACTGGTTCTTGTCCGAGTGGCTCCACTTCCTATCCAACTCTCTGCTATGGCCTGGGAAAGCAGTAGAAGATGGACCAAGTCTTCTTGGGCCCACATGGGAGACCCGGAGGAAGCTCCTGGCTCCTGGCTTCAGATCGGCGCAGCTCAGGCTGTTGCAGGCATCCGGGGAGTGAACCAGCGGATGGAAGATCTCCCTGTTTCTCTCCCTCTCTTACTCTCTGTATCACTGACTTGCAAACTAAGTAAATAAATATTTTTCTCCTTTTTACAAAAAGAAAGAATATGCATGAAGGTAAAGGCATTCAAATTTTTCCCTGCTCTAATTCAGCGTACTGGAGAGATGAGAAATCATTCATTTTACTTTTATCAATTTTATCTGAGGGTCATGGCTTTGGTGAGCAGTGGTAAGGAAGTCTGCAGGAAGGGAGGTAGAATTCACAGTGGGCTTGGACATCCTCTGTGGAATATATAAGAATCCTGGGGAGATGAGAGAAGTGAGAATGACAGTTGTTTTTGTTGTTTTTGTTAAAGCATTCACATGTCTTGAAATTCCATTGTTTTTAGTATATTCAGAAGTTCTGCAACCATTACCCCAACTCCAGTTTCCATCAGTTGAAACAGAAACTACATGTATATTAGCAGTTGCTCCCTTTGTATCACTCCTCCCACTCCCTGACAACCACTGATTTATTTTCGCCCTCTATAGATTTGCCTATTCTGGACATTTTATATCAAAAGAACCATACAATTTGTGGCTTTTTGTGTTTAGATTCTTTCACTTAGAATAATATTTTCAAGCTTCAGGCATATTTTAGCATGTACCAGGATTTCATTTATATTTATGAGCAATTAATATTCCATGGTTTTGTTATCACAGATATTTCTTACCATTCCAAGACATGGACATCTGGGTTATTTCTCACTCTAGGCTATTTTAAATAATAGTGTCATAAACATTTGTGTACCAGGTTTCATGTGAATATGTATTTTGTTTCTGAAAGAATGGAATGTTGGGTCATGTTACGCATACTAAATATGTTTAATATTTTGAAGAACACCTAAATTGTATTCAAAAGTCTTTAATATTTTAAAAACTCACCAAAAGTGTATAATGGTTCTAATTCTTTCACAACCTCAGCAACACTTGTTATTGTCTATCCCTTGACTGTAACTATCTTAGCGTGTATCAAGTGGTGTCTCATTGCGGTTTTTGAATTGCATTTGCATGATGACTAATGGTGTTGAGTATCTTTCATGTATTTGTCATTTATATATATTCTTTGGAGAAATGTTCATTCAAATCTTTTACCCATTCAAAACCCTTGTATTTTGTTGCTTTCTTTCTTTAAATGACTTAATCAAATGATTATTGTAATGTCACTCCTTTCAGAATTACTGACATATGGTATCTTTTACAGGAGTTCTTGAAATACGGTCCAAGGACCCCTTGTAGTCCCTAGATGCTCTCAGCAGTCTAAGGGATGGAAACTATTTTCACTGTTCTGAGTGTACAATGAGATTTCCAGCTACTATGGATGTATGATATCATAACTGATTAAATACAGAATCAACTACGAGAGCCGACTTGAATTCAGATAATTAAATATCTATGAAATGTAAAGATGCATTAAGGATATTTACAAAATGGAAAACAGTGCCACTTTTCCCAATAGAATTATACCTTTTCATAACAATATACTCTTCTTTCCTCATTTTATGATCTTTGTCATAAATTCTACATTTTATGACATTAAAATATTCATCCTTAGTTGAAAATATAATTCTTTGTTTTGTAAAATATTATTGCTTTTTTAAAAAATATGGATAATGGCCTGCACCGCGGCTCACTAGGCTAATCCTCCGCCTGCGGCGCTGGCACACTGGGTTCTAGTCCCGGTTGCTCCTCTTCCAGGCCAGCTCTCTGTTGTGGCCAGGGAGTGCAGTGGAGGATGGCCCAAGTCCTTGGGCCCTGTACCCCATGGGAGACCAGGAGAAGCACCTGGCTCCTGCCTTCGGATCAGTGTGGTGCGCCGACTGCAGCGCGCAGGCCTCGGCAGCCATTGGAGGGTGAACCAACGGCAAAGGAAGACCTTTCTCTCTGTCTCTCTCTCTCACTGTCCACTCTGCCTGTCATTAAAAAAAAATATGGATAAAGTAATGGGTTATTGGAATTTAAGATGTATTAATAAATGTTTTAAATTCCCTTTCAATTTATAACACAAGATATTTTCATTGCTATGTAATATTTGCATGAACAAAAATTCCTTGCAGCTCTCAAGTTTTACACAAGTAATTGAGATGTAAGACCAAAAATGTGTAAAACCACACACTATGTGATGCTGGCCACAGAGTAAGTGCCCAACGAAAGTCAGTTTTTCTTTTATAAAGAAGCATTAGATGAAGACTTCAGATGTACTCTGTCAGCTGTACTGCAGTCCTTGCAGCCGCACAGTCAGGGGAGCGCTCAGAAGGGAGAAGGAATTCAGATGTGCTATCTTAAAGGATAACACAATATTTTCCTATTTTATATTTGTGCTTTGATCTCTGCCTCAACCTGGCATCCCTAGCTCGATGCACTTCAATTTTTCACATGCCACAACCAATCATTTAGAACTTACTGCTCCCAAGCATTTCTAATAGGGTAATAATTAAGGACATGAATACTGGAATCAAATTGCATATGGACTTAATTTCAGTAATGACTTCAAACAACCTTGTTACCCAATATTCCTGAGAGATAGTACATATATCTGCATTGTGATAGTAGCCAAGAGCATGCCCTCTTGAACTAGACTGCATACATACACACACATATTTCATGTCCGTTTGTTCATATATAGTAAATTTTAAAATAATTACAAATCATTAAAGCGATAGTAGTATATCACTCTTAACCTTTGGTTTGACAAAACTATATTTGCATCAATAATGATACACACAGGCATTTATTTATTTATTTATTTTACTTTTTTAGTTTTAGTGCCCAAATATAATGGAGAACCTGCAGTATTTTTTTCTGGCTTATTTCATTCAAGATGATGTCCTCCAGTTGCATCCATTTTGATGCAAATGGTAGAATTTCATAATTTTTATAGCTGAATAACATTTCATTGCATGTGTGTACATACATACACACATATACCAGTTTGTCTTATTAATCTGACGATGAATCTCTTGGTTGATGCCATATTCTTGCCTTTGTGAACTGTGCTGCTATACACATGGTGGTGCAGGTATCTCTTAGGTACAATGATTTCATGTCTTTTGGTTATATACCCATTAGTGGAATTAATTGTTGGATCATATGGCGTGTCCATTTCTAATTTTTAAAGAAATAACCGTAATTTTTCCACAGTGGCTGCACTAATTTACATTACAACCAATAGTATTTAAGAGCTCCCCTGCCTCCACATTTAACCTAGGACATCTATTCCTTTCTGCCTTTATATAATAGCCATTCTGACGGAGGGTGAGGCGATATCTTGCTGTGGTTTCGATTTGTATTTTTCTGATGACTACTGATGTTGCATTTTTTAAATATATTTACATTTGAAGTAAGAGAGTTTCAGAGATGGAAGAAACTTGGTGAGTGAGCCATGTCAAAGTCAAGAGAAGAGCCTACATTTCTAGACCTCCAACAGTAGACAGCTTGCCATTCATGTAAGAATTGGTGTGGTAGAGTTTCATGTACTCATGCTAGTTTTTATTGTTGTTTTAGTTGCAGAAGGTACATAAGGATTATAAAAGCTAGAGTTATGAGAGTTACCTCTCTACATAAAACTTTCAGATCCACAATTTGGCTAAGGCATGATGTTAGTTTAGTTACTAATCTACCTGCGTATCCCAAATTTGTCAGCCCTCCTATGATACCAGCAGTATTTGAGAAATGCTATTACAACTTAGAGACAAAGTGATTTATCTTCACTTATATGATTTTCCTGAAGTAAACATATTAATTTGTGTAGCTCAATAGAAACCCTGGACTGTGTCCAAGTCCTGGGCTCTTTCTAAATCACCAAAGCTGTATTCTTGTCATAATTCTACAGTATTAGTTTTTGAAATTTTATAGGTTATCATTTCCAGTTAGGCATGTGAATGAAAATTGTCAATGC
Organism: Oryctolagus cuniculus; assembly: GCF_051225735.1. NCBI lineage: Eukaryota > Metazoa > Chordata > Mammalia > Lagomorpha > Leporidae > Oryctolagus > Oryctolagus cuniculus. Next base: position 84,040,351 of record NC_142880.1, read on the forward strand.
CTGAACACAAATAAAAGAAACTCTGATTTTGGTATTTTAGGCCCTTGTAGATAGATAGTTAGCATGTGTTCTTTTGCAATCATTTCCCTCTTGGAATCCTCTCAAATGGACAACATAATGTTTCTCCCAATGTTATATGGAAATCTCAGCTATAGCAATAAGACAGGAGAAAGAAATAAAGGGCATTCAAATAGGAAAGGAGGCAATCATATTATCCCAATTTGTAGATAATATAATCTTACATATAGAAAACCCCAAAGTGTTCATGACAAAAACTATCAGAACTAATAAATTCAGAAAAGTTTCAAGATACAAATCAGGGGCCAGTGCTGTGTGCCATAGGTTACAGCCCTGACATGTTGTGCCAGCATCCCATTTGGGTGCCATTTCAAGTCCTGGCTGCTCCACTTCCAATCCAGCTCTCTGCTAATGTGCCTGGGAAAGCAGTAGATTCCACCTGTCTGTAAATTTGTGTTTCAAATCAGTAAAATAATTTTTTAAAAGCTACAAAAATCAACATTCAAAATTCAGTAGTGTTGCTATATACCAAAAGAAAATAATCTGAGAGGGAAATCAGGAAGCAAACATATTTTTTAGCAGATTTTTAAAATTTAAGAGGCTGAAACACACACACAGACACACTGAGAGAAGAAAAGAGAGACAGAGCTATCTTCCATCTGCAGGTTCGCTCTCCAAATGGCTGCAACGGCTGACAATGGGCCAGCCTGAAGCCAGGAGCCCAGAAGTCAATCTGAATCTCCTGCATGGGTGGCAGGCACCCAAATACTTGGGCCACCTTCCGCTGCTCTCTGAGGCCCATTAGCAGGGAACAGGCTTTGAAGCCTAGCAGTTGACTGAAACCTGGGCTCTGATACGTAACGCTGGCATTGAAAGTGGCAGCTTAATCCATTGCACCACAATACCAACGCCTGAAATAATATTTTTAATAGTTACAAAGAGAAAAAATTTAGAAATAAATTTACAATGGTGAAACCATCTGCAGTGAAAAATGTAAAACACTGATGAAGAAAGAGAACACAAAGAAAGAGAAAGATATCCCGTGTGTACGCTTTGGAGGAATAAATATTGTTAAAATGTCCCAATGACTCTATGTGATTCACAGATATAATACAATTCCTATCAAAACCCCAGAGCAATTCTTAACATAAATAAGTAGCACTTCTGAAACTGATATGGACCAACAAAGACTGAAAAGATTCAAAACAATCCTGAAAGGAAAGAAAAATTTTCAGGCATTATAACACCTGATTTCAAAATATACTTTAGCTATAGTATAGCTAATAGTAACATTATTATAGGTATAGCTGTAGTAACATTCCTAGTATTGGCATGAAAACAGGCATTTGAGCCAACTGAACAGGACATCCCAGAAATTAATTTTGTACAATATCAACCAACTGGTTTTCAACAAAGGCAGCAAAAAATAGTGACTGGAGACAGGACAGCTTCTTCAATGAATGGTGCTAGGAAAACAGGTCATCTCCACTCAGAAGAAAGAGACTAGTCCCCTTTCACTCACCATTTAATGAAGAATCAACTCAACCTGAATCAAACACTGATTTGTAAAACCCCAAACTATGAAACCATGAGGAACAAAAACCCAGGAGAAATGCTTCAGGACACTCGTCCAAGCAAAAGACTTTCTAGAATAAACACATAGGCAACAAAAGCAAAATTGAAAAATGTTATATATAGAAAACCCCAAAGTGTTCATGACAAAAACTATCAGAACTAATAAATTCAGAAAAGTTTCAAGATACAAATCAGGGGCCAGTGCTGTGGTGCCGTAGTTTACAGCCCTGACATGTTGTGCCAGCATCCCATCTGGGCGCCATTTCAAGTCCTGGCTGCTCCACTTCCAATCCAGCTCTCTGCTAAATGTCTGTACAACACAGGAAGTAACAGAACAGAAGAAAATATCTGCGAACTATTCACCAACCAGAGATTAATCTCCAGAATCTAAGAAACTTGAACAATTCAACAGTCAAATACAATGAAAGATAATGCAGTTAAAATGGGCAAATGGCTTTTAAGAGATTTACAAATGGCTAACAAGTATGTGAAAATATATCCAATATCACTAATCATCAGAGAAATGAAATGTAAGTGAAACTACAGTGATATGTCATCCCACCCCAGTTAGAATGAGGATTATCGAAAAGTGAAAAATGCTGGTGAGGATGCAGAGAGAGAGGATGTCTCAAGCACTGTTAATAAGAATGTAAATTAGAATGTTGTGATGTGGAAAACAAAATGGAAATTTCTAAAAAAAAACTAGAGACAGAACTATCATATGAGGCCGCAATCCTACACGTGAGTATAATCATATGTGCAAAGAAATTGAAATCAGCACACTAAAGAGACATCTGCATTCACCTATTCACTGCAACACTACTCATACTAACCAAGATATAGAATCAGTCTAGGCATTCAGTGACCAAAAATGGATAAAGAAAATGCAATGCATATAAACAATATAATATTATTCAGATATGAACAGGACATGTGTCATTTATTGCAACATGAAGAGAACTGGAGGAAATCATTTTAAGTGAAATAAGTCAGGCATAGAAAGATATCACATTTTCATTTATTTGTGGAAGCTAGGAATGGTGGTTACTAGTGCCTAGGAAAGGTGGGGGACCTGGACAGGTGGAGAGAAGATGTACAATGGGTATGTTTTATGTCACAGTTGACAGTTACCGTTTGAGTATTTCAAAATAGCCGGTAGAGAAAACTTCAAACATTCCCAATACAAAAGTCTGGTAAATGTCTGAGTTGAAAGACATGCCAGTTACCCAGATGTCACTGTACACATCATAAGTACATATAAAATGGAAGATGGTACCCTGTAACAAGGGTACTTCAAAAAGTATGTGGAAAATTAAAAAGTACATTTATTTTTGTGCACAATATTTTGAAATCCATGAGCCTTAAAAACTTCAAAGTAATGTGTATTATGAAAAAACTGAAAATAAAAAAAATTCTAAGACAAATTTATCATTTAATTCCACTAACATAAAGTTTTTGAAGTACCTTCATATGTGCGATTATACCATGTCAATTAAAAATAGATATATCTAAGAAAAGTATTGAGAGAAGCAAGAATAAAATCACTAAATATGAACTGAAAAATTCCTTGAAACAAAAAATAGAAATACAACATACCAAAACTTATAGCATACAGGAAAATCAGTACTTAGAGGAAACTGAATAGTAAAAGCATGCCTACCTCCCAAAAACAGAAATAATAAATAATAAAATGAATAAATACCAAATAAAAAACTGAACAATACATCTCATGGACTAGAAAAGAACAAACCAAATGCAAAGTTAGTAGAAGGAAAAAAATCAAAGAACCACAGCATTAATAAATGACATAGAAATCACAAAAACAATGCAAAAGATCAGTGAAGTGGGTGCCAACATTTTGGTGCAACTTGTTAATGCCAGAATTCCATGCTGAAGTGCTGGTTCAAGTTCCAACTGCTCTGTTTCGGGTTTAGCTTCTGGCTAGTGTATCTGGAAAGGCAACAGAAGATGGCCCAAGTATTTGGGACCCTGACACCCATGTGAGATACCTGGATGGTTTTCTTTGCAACTGACTTTGGCATGACTCAACCCTGGCTGTTAAGGCCACTTGGGGAGAAAACAATCAGGTAGAAAACCTCTCTTTCTCTCTCCTCTCCCCTCTCCTTCTGCCTTTGAAATAAGTAAATCAATAAATCTTTAAAGAAACAATGAAATGTAGAATTGAAATTCTGAAAAAATGAAAGAAATGAACAAATTTTGACTTGGCTAACCAATAAGAAAATCCATTAGATTCAAATTAATAAAATCACAGATCAAAAGGGTGATATTGGAACTGATACCACAGAAATGCAAAGAACTGTTGGGGTAACCATGAATAACTATACTCCAAAAAATTGGAAAAACCCAGAAGAAATGAATAAACTTCTAGAGCATATAACACATCAGAAATTGAGCCCTGAAGACAGAAAACCTGGTAATACTTATTACAATTTATGAGACTAAACATGAAAGTCCAGGAACTGAGGATTTCACTGCTGAATTCTACCAAACTTTTAGAAGAAAATCTAACACCAGTTCTTTTCAAGCTGCTTCAGAAAATTGAAAGAGAGATGCCGGCGCCACGGCTCACTAGGCTAGTCCTCCGCCTTGCGGCATCGGCACACCGGGTTCTAGTCCCGGTTGGGGCGCCAGATTCTGTCCCGGTTGCCCCTCTTCCAGGCCAGCTCTCTGCTGTGGCCCGGGAGTGCAGTGGAGGATGGCCCAAGTGCTTGGGCCCTGTACCCCATGGGAGACCAGGAGAAGCACCTGGCTCCTGGCTTTGGATCAGCGCGGTGCGCCAGCCGCAACGCGCCGGCCGCGGCAGCCATTGGAGGCTGAACCAACAGCAAAGGAAGACGTTTCTCTCTCTCTCTCACTGTCCACTCTGCCTGTCAAAAAAAAAAAAAAATTGAAAGAGAGGTAATCCTTACAAATCATTCTATAAGGCCAGCATTACCTTGATTCCAAAACTGAACAAGGACACAACAGCAATGAAAACTATAGACCATTACTCCAGACGAACATAAATGCAAAACTTGTCAACAAAGTACTAACACAGTGAATGCAACAACATATCAGACCTATAATTCACATGACCAAGTAAGGTTTATTCCAGAGATTCAGGTATGGTTCTGCACATGCAAGTCAACACATAATAAATCATATCAAAAGATTGAAAGATAAAACTCATATAATCATTTTAATAGATGCAAAAAATGCATTCAATGAAATTTAGCATCCATTCATAGTTAGAAATTCCTTGAACAAATTAGGTATAGAACGTATATACCTCAACATAATAAAGGCTACACAGCCAATCCTCTTATGATACAGGGGAAAATCTGAGAGCTAATTTCTCTAAGATATGGAATCAGACAAGTATATCTACGTTCTTCAATCTTATTCAACATAGCACTAGAAGTTTTAGCTATGTCAATTAGGCACAGGAATGAAAGAAAAGTCATGCAAGTAGGAAATTATTAAAATTCAAACAACTCTTTGTTTTCGTATTTTTTTTTTTTGACAGGCAGAGTGGACTGTGAGAGAGAGAGACAAAAAGAAAAGTCTTCCTTTTGCTGTTGCTCCATCCTTCAATGGCCACCACGACCGGCGCACTGCGCTGAATCGAAGGCAGGAGCCAGGTGCTTCTCCTGGTCTCCCATGGGGTGCAGGGCCCAAGTACTTGGGCCATCCTCCACGGCACTCCCGGGCCACAGCAGAGAGCTGGCCTGGAAGAGGAGCAACCGGGACTATAACCCGGATGTGCCGGCGCCACAGGCGGAGGATTAGCCTATTGAGCCGTGGCGCAGGCCCATATATTTTTATAAGTGGAAAAATCAAAGATTACACTAAAAGACTATTATAACTAATAAATTTAATGAAGTTCTAGGATAGAAAAAATCAACATGCAGATATCGGTATTACTTTCATACACCAATAATAAAACTTGCTAAGAAAGAAATTATAGCAGCAATCCCATTTACAATAGCTACAAAATACTTCAATAAATTTAACTAAGGATGTGAAATTCTTCTAAAATGAAAATTATAAAAAACTATGATGGCCGGCACCGTAGCTCAATAGGCTAATCCTCCTTGCGGCACCTGCACACCTGGGTTCTAGTCCCGGTCGGGGCGTCGGATTCTGTCCCGGTTGCCCCTCTTCCAGGCCAGCTCTCTGCTGTGGCCCGGGAGTGCAGTGGAGGATGGCCCAAGTGCTTGGGCCCTGCACCCCATGGGAGACCAGGAGAAGCACCTGGCTCCTGCCTTCGGATCAGCGCGGTGCGCCGGCTGCAGCGCACCAGCCACAGAGGCCATTGGAGGGTGAACCAACGGCAAAGGAAGACCTTTCTCTCTGTCTCTCTCTCTCACTGTCCACTCTGCCTGTAAAAAAAAAAAAAAACACTATGAAAGAAATGAAAAATGACACTAAGAAGTAGAGAGAACACCAATATTCATGGACTGGAAGAATTAGCATTAATATGTCCCTACTACCCAAAGTGTCTTATAGATTCAGTACAACCTCCAACAACATGCCAATTACATTGTTCAAAAACTACAAAAAAGAATAATAAATTATATCTGGAATGATGAAAGACTGCTAATCGCCAAAGCAATATTGACCCAAAAGAAAAAAAGCTGTAGACATAACAATACCGATTTCAAGACATACAAGTGATCTCTAGTAGGAACAACATTATGATACTGGCAAATAAGCAGACACATATATTAAAACAGATACTCAGAAAATGAATCCACAGGTCTATACCAACTGGTTCTCAGTAAAACCATAGAAGACATACACCAACGAAGGGATAGTCTCTTCAATAAGTGGTAGTAGAAAAACTGATATTCACATGCAGAAGATTGAACACAGACATCTAGTTTCACTCCCTATGCGAAAAATAGCTTAAAATGGTCCAAATAAGTTTAAGATTTGAAACTACTAGAAGAAAACATGAGAAAAAACTCTAAAACATTGGCATAAGCGGTTTTTTTTTTTTTTTTGGATAAGACCGCAAAAGCAAAAACAGATAAATGGGGTTATATCAAACAAGAAGTTTCTCTAGAGCAAAGGAAACAACAAGATGATGAGACAACCAATAAAATAGGGGGAAAAACATTTGCAAACTATTCATCTGACAAATAATTTATATCCAGAATATGTAAATTTCTTAAAAAACCTTGATATCAACAAAAATAACACAAATAATTCAGATAAAATGGACAAAGGTTCTTAATATACATTTTCATTAGGAAAAAATACCAATGGCTAACATATATAAGAAAAAATTCCAACTATCATTAGCCACAATGCAAAGGGAAATGCAAATCAAAACTATAATGAGATATCATCTCATTCCAGTTATAATTTAAAAATTGCTGCCAAGAGTGTAAAGAAAAGGGCACCCTTTTACAGTGCTGATGAGAATGCAAATTAGTATAGCCACTATGGAGAAGAGTTTGGAGAGTCTCAACAACACTGAAAATAAATCTACCGTATAACACATTAATCCGACTTCAGGGTAAACAACCAGAAGAAATAAAATGAAGTCAGAGATTCCTGAATCCCCACATTCCCTGCAACACTATTCATAGTAGCTCAAGATATGAAATCAACCTCAAGATATGTCCATCAACAGATGAGTGGGTAAATAACATATGATATATGCACATGATAGAACATTATTCAGTCATAGAGAAAAATGAATAACTCCCATTAGTAACAAAATGGATGAAACTGGTGGATAGTAAATTAAGTGACATAGTCCAGATACAGACAGCTATTCCATCTCCTGTCTCATATGTGGAACTAAAAAACAAATTGATATGAGCCTAAAATATTGATTGTTCTGACTTGGGAAGATTCTGTAGAGGAAAAGTATGAGCAGGTTGGTTAATATGTACGAAAACACAGTTATACATTAAGTTCTAAGTTCTAATGTTCCACATCACTATGACACAGCAGTGTATGATATACCATTTGAACTAGAAGAGAGGCGCTCACAGGTTCCAACATAAAAGATGAGGAAATGGAAATGATAATTACTTGACTGGGTCTGATTATGGTGCATTCACGAGCTAAAGTACTGCATAAGAATCTAAAAGCAGAGGCCAGTGTTGTGGTGTAGCAGGTAACGCTGTCACCTCTGATGCTTCCATCCCACATGTGCACAGATTCGAATCCCCACTGCTCCACTTCTGATCCAGCTCCCTGATAATGGCCTAGGAAAGCAGCAAAAGATGACCCACGTCTCCAGGCTCCTAAAACCTGCAAAGGAGGTGTAGAAGAAGCTCCTGGCTCCTGGTTTCAGCCTGGCCCAGCCTCTTTTGATGCAGCCAGTTGGAGAGTGATCCAGCAGATAGAATTCCTCTCTCTCTTGGTTTCTCGTTCTCTCTCTCTCTGTGTCTTTAATTCTGCTTCCCAAACAAATTTTAAAAAATATAAATGTATAACATGTTAATAAAATAAAAAATAAGCATGAGTTTGAATTTAATTAGAAAAGATTACATTATAGAATAAATGAATAAATAGAAATTAATATATTTGAATATTAGTAATATTGTGTTTTCAATGTATCCAAAAGGTAACAGCAGTTAAAAGATTCATCAGTTGATGAATGGAAAAGCAAAATGTGATATATCCATGTAGTGGAACATTGACAGTCATAAAAAAGTGAAATAATGATGCATGCTGAAATACAGATGAACCTTGAAAAGATTGTTAAGTGAATGAGACCAGAAACCCAAAAAGCTACATGTTGTATATAAATCCATGCACATGAAATGTCCAGAATAGGCAATTCGCAAGAACAAATTACTGCCAGGAGGATTTGGAAAACAAAGGACGTGATCGTGACTACTAAACATATGTGATAGATCCTTTTATCCTCGTGGAAATAGATAGTGATGATGGTTGCACAACTTTATGAATGTACTAAAATTCATTAAATCATATTTCAGAAGTATATGATTCAATAAATAACATTTATAAAAGTTGGCTCTGTAAATTAAACACTATTATTGGAATTGCTTTTTTCTATTCCTTCAATTTATTTGTCAACTCTGAGTCAGTACAATACTGCCTTGATAGTGATGGCCTTATGGTGCTTTTTGACTTTGCGTGATGGAAATTTGTTAACTCTGACCTTTTTAAAAATATATTTTGGGCTACTATAGGTCCATTAAATGTCTATATAAATTAGAAGTTATGTTTAAAATTTCAACATTAATGCTTTTTGGAAATATTTGGAAATGTGTTGAATCTATAAAGAAATCAAACCTTAAGTATTGTGAACATTGTTTATTTTACTCCTTTTTAAAATGTACTTTGCAAATTTCTCTGTAATGTTTTTAAGTTTATGCATATGACTTTTTGTGTGTCCCAGTTACTGTATCTGAGCCTATGAGCCAGCACTGTGGCACAGCGGGTTAAACCACTGCCATGCTGGCATTCTCTATCAGAGTGTTGCCTCCAGTCCCAGTTGCTCCACTTCTGATCCAGATTCCTGCTAACATGCTTGAGAAGGCAGCAGCAGATGGCCCAAGTACTTGAGCTTATTACTCTTGTGGGAAACCTGGGTGGAGTTTCTAGCTCTTAGCATCTGGCTCCAGCCTGGCCCAGATCTGGCTGTTGCAGGCAGTTTGGAGGTAGACTAGGATATGGAAGATCTCTCTGTCTTTCTGGCTCTCTCTGCCTTTCAAATAAAAAAGTAAATTTTGCCTAAGTATTTATGATTTTAATGCTATAGTAAAATGGTTTTGTTGCTAGCACATACAACTGACACTTGCACCTGTGAGTTCATTAAATATAGTTATTAATTTGAATTGTTTTGATTTTCTTGATACTCTATACACAATGTCTGTGAATTCTTTTATACTGTTGTCCTCTATTTGTTTATAAAGGTATGCTTTTATTGTACAATGATGGGACAGCTCCCCTCTCCTTTTTTTCTGAGTACATAGGCAGCATGTGGGATTGTGTGTTTCTGGAAACCCTATTGGAGAATCTGACTTGTGAAATCATGTGACTGTGGTACCTTTTGTTGGTACAAAAAGGGAAGCCACGGAAACTTTTTAAACTACGTTTTTGCTTTTAATAACTACATTTATATTTTATATTTTTTCAGTCATCACAAAACAATTGCTAAAATCATGCATTTTTCATTTCTTCCCAATTTCTAGTCTACAATATTTATTAAAAATTTTAATTTATTTTAACTTCACTTGAAATCAGAGCGAGGGAAACAGGGAAAGACACAACAGATCAGCTGTCTATTGGTTCACTCCGAAAGTGCCCACAACATCCTGGACAGGGTGAGGCCTACGCCCATAGCCAGGAACTCAGTCAGCATCTCCCACATGACGGTAGAAACCCAAGTACTGGGGTCAGCCTTTGCTGCCACCCACAGTGTGGCAGGAAGGTAGATGGTAAATAGATATGGGTCTTGAACCCAGGCTCTGGAATATGGAATACAGGGATCCCATGTAGCATCCTAACCGTTATGTCAAATAACCTATCACAGACAAAAACACTTCCATGATTTTTGAATTTTGTTTATTTTTTGTCTTTTTATTTGAATAATTGGAACCAATTTCATGTATCTTATATAGAGTTTTAAGAACATAATATCTCCAACCCTACCCTTTCACACTCCCACTCTTCTTTCTTCCTTTTAATTTTTATGACATACTTTCAATTTACTTCATATTCATATGCTTAACATTCCCCTACTTAAAGAATTAAGCAAGTAGCAAGTAGAAAACCACTGCAATATATTCTTTTTTCTCTATTTATTTATTTGACAGGTAGAGTTATAGACAGTGAGAGGGAGAGAGAAAAAGGTCTTCCTTCCGTTGGTTCACCCCCTAAATGACCGCCACGGCCGGCACTGTGCCGATCCGAAGCCAGGGACCAGGTGCTTCTTCCTGGTCTCCCATATGGGTGCAGGGCCCAAGCACCTGGGCCATTCTCCACTGCCCTCCTGGGCCATAGCAGAGAGCTGGACTGTAAGAGAGGCAGCCAGGACTAGAACTGGCACCCATATGGGATGCAGGTGCCTCAGGTGGAGGATTAGCCTAGTGAGCCATGGCACCGGTCCCGCTGCAATATATTCTTATATTTAGTTACATGACTTTTCTTTTTAACTTTAATTTTTTTTGATTCTCCACTTTTTCTTCTACTTTTGTTTTTCCTTTCCTTCTATTACTCTTTCACCATTTTTTTTTAATGTTTAGCTACAGGCTTTGGAACTTGTTTTTTTTAAAATAGATCAGCCTTTTATTTTAGAAAGATTATGTTAAGATTATGTAAGATTATGTTATTTGTTAACCCTTCTTTTTCTTTCATTTTATGCTTTATACTTCTTAGGTTGACTTTTATCTTTTTTCTTTTTACCTTTTGAGATGACAAGCGAGCTCGTTGAATTTTTTTTAAAATATTTACTTATTTATTTGAAAGTCAGAGTTACACAGAGACAGATGGAGAGGCAGAGAGAGGAAGAGAGAGAGAAAAAAAAATCTTTCATCCACTGCACCAATTCAAGCCAGGAGCCAGGAGCTTCTTCCGGGTCTCCCACATGGGTGCAGGGTCCCAAGTACTTGGGCCATCTTCTACTGCTTTCCCAGGCCACAGCAGAGCTCTGGATCTGAAGTGGAGCACCCAGGACTCGAAATGGTGCCCATTTGGGATGCCGGCACTGCAAGCGGTGGCTTTACCCGCTATGCTACAGAGCTGGACCCAAAATTTTCTCATTTTTTAAGAAATGCTTTTTTTTTTTTTTTGACAGGCAGAGTTAGACAGTGAGAGAGAGAGAGAGAGAGAGAGAGATAAAGGTCTTCCTTGCATTGGTTCACCTCCAAATGGCCACCGCAGCCGGCGCACTGCGCCAATCTGAAGCCAGGAGCCAGGTGCTTCCTCCTGGTCTCCCATGTGGGTGCTGGGCCCAAGCACTTGGGCCATCCTGCACTGCCTTCCCGGGCCACAGCAGAGAGCTGGCCTGGAAGAGGAGCAACCGGGACAGAATCCAGTGCCCCAACTGAGAATAGAACTCGAGGTGCCGGTGCTGCAGGCGGAGGATTAGCCTAGCAAGCCACGGCGCCAGCCAAGAAATGCTTTTAAAGCTCAAAATTTGTTCCAGATTTCAGCATAAGAATCTGTTGAAATAATGAAGTGACCTTCCCAATTTTCCTTTCCAATAAATTCTATTACTTCAAGTCCCAAGATTTTACAATAGGATAATATTCTTTTTACCAATAACATATCACTTCAATTGGGACTTTGTTTTCTAACTCACTAGTTATCAAAAAAATCAAACATGATTTTTTTTTTGACAGGCAGCATGGACAGTGAGAGAGACAGAGAAACGTCTTCCTTTTCTGTTGGTTCAACCCCAATGGCCGCTGTGGCCAACATGATGGGGCCAGTGCACCCCACTGATCCGAAGGCCGGAGCCAGGTCTTCTCCTGGTTTCCCATGGGGTGCAGGGCCCAAGCACTTGGGCCATCCTCCACTGCACTCTTGGGCCACAGCAGAGAGCTGGGCAGGAAGAGGAGCAACTGGGACAGAATCCGGTACACCGACTAGAACTAGAACCTGGTGTGCTGGTGCCACAGGTGGATAGATTATCTTATTGAGCCGCAGCGCCGGCCCAAACATATGATTTTAATATTTTTCATTAATATGTTCAGAAAAATAGACCTTCCTGCAAAAATACTAACTGATAGAATAAAAAAGGGAGAGAACGATCCAACATGGGAAGCGAGATACACAGAATACTCATAGAATGGCAGATGTCCTAAACAGCACTCTGGCCTCAGAATCAGCCCTTAAGGCATGCAGATCTCGCTGAAAAGCCCATGAGAGTATTTCAGGCATGGAAAGCCAAGACACTGCGGCAAAAAAAATTACCTAAATGAAAGATCTCCGCGAGTGAGATCCCAGTGGAAAGAACAGGTCATCCAAGAGGGAGGTACCTTTCTCTGAAGGGAGAAGAGAACTTCCACTCTGACTACGACCTTGCCTCAATATGATCAGAGTTGGTGAACTCAAAAGGCTTCCATAGCCTTGGCAACTCATGACAAGAGCTTAGGGTGATTACTGACACCATAAACAAGAGTGTCAATTTGTTAAGTCAACAACAGGAGTCACTGTGCACTTACTCCTCATGTAGGATCTCTGTCCTTAATGTGCTGTACATCATGATTTAATGCTATAAATATTACTCAAACAGTATTTTTCACTTTATGTTTCTGTGTGGGTGCAAACTGTTGAAATCTTTACTTAATATATGCTAAACTGATCTTCTGTATATAAAGAGAATTGAAAATGAATCTTGATGTGACTGGAAGGGGAGAGGGAGCGGGGAAGGGGAGGGTTGCGAGTGGGAGGGAAGTTATGGGGGGGACAAAGCCATTGTAATCCATAAGCTGTACTTTGGAAACTTATATTCAATAAATCAAAGTTAAAAAAAAATAAAATAGACCTTCACAGTTCAATTCTTTGAATTTTTTTCACAGTTTCTTCAGATCTTCATGTGTCACATTTTGAAAATTTTTACTTTAAAATAGTGTTTGTTTTCTAAGTGTTGGATACTAGGGTTAAATTTTTCTTTCTGATTGGGATGGTAGTTATTTTGGTCAATTATTCTATGTTCATCACTTAACCTCCAAATTGAATTAGAGTTAATAACTTTTGTTAACTTATAATGAAGTCTTTTTATATTTTTATTGTTTCTGTATGCATTTCCAGGTGAAGTTTTAATACCGCTTCATAGCCACTTCATTTCACATATGCATGTGTTTAATATTATTTGGTTTAACTCTTTAATTCTGTTAGCATTTATTTTTCTTACATTATAACTTTATCCAAGATTAAGGCAGGGAAGAGCTACTATGAATGTAACCAAAAAAAAAAAAATGACTTGATAATAGAACTTAGATTTCGCAAAGACACATGAGGAATTATTCATGTCTGGCGTGGGTGAATTAGTTTAGAGCTTGAAATCAAATCTAGTCAATCCAGTTGTTGGAGTAGGACTGTAAGATGACTGGCGTGGAAGTATACAGATGGTTATTCATTCTGCATCATTTCCATCTCTATGAATTGAGAGCGAATCGTCCTGTGTTAGAGCTGCAGTCACTATTAACAAGATTTTAGTCTGGAAGTAGAGAAGGGGAGGGAGAACAACTGGCCCCCCCGACACCTCAGTGCAGTCCCTCACTGCTTCCAAAAAAACACAGACCTCTAAAAACAGCAGCTGTTACAGTATGGATTTGTTTTAAATTTGTCCCCCAAACATTGTGTAATGACACTTGCTTCTCAGTCTAGTGATGGGAGAGGCCCTGGGACCTTGAAGTGGTGAGGCATAATGGGAAATTGTTGGGTGTCTGGTTGACAATGGTCTTGCAGAGTTTGCAGAGTTGGTACTTTTGCAAGAGGACTGTTCTAAAAGAGCAAGTGTCTCCCATTGCTCTGGGCTCCTTCTTCCCACCTGAGCTCTCCTGCTCACACAGGCACACGTCATCCACCACAGCGGCACACAACCCGGGGTGGGGGCGGGGGGCTCACCAGCGCCCGTGTCACATGTCAAAACTTTGAACTAAATAAACATTTTATACAATACGTCACCCTAAATATTTTGTTGTAATCACAGAAAATTGATAAGTGTGATGGATAATGCTTTACTATGACCCTCTACCCACAAAACTGAAGCAAAAGCTTCTGTGGCAAACTCAATCCTGCATTACAAGAGGAAAGGAATTCTGGGTTACATAGCTCCAGCTCTGAGCCACTGAAATAGTACAAAGCAATTAATGCTAGTCCATTTATTTGCTTGTGTATTTAGTAGTTGCCTGATTTTTTGCCTATCTTTCTAAACTCTTAGATTTTTATTTTGGTGTACTATAATGTACTTATTATTAGTTCTATTTCTCATATGTATTGACCACTGCAATGTGACTTCTGTCCACCTACTCCCCTTTAACTGCTTTAGGTATTACAAATATATCAATGTCAGAAATCTATTTTAAACACTTAGATATTTACCTTATAACCTTACTACATACAAGAATATTCTCACTTCCTGTGAGAGACATTTTCTAATCAAACTAGCCAATATAAATTTACTAAAGCCAATATTATCTAATAGTTAATTTTATAGCATTTTTATTAGAAAAATAACATGAAATTATATGATTTCTCTCGTCTTTTCCACTAGCATTCAAAATATATGAGGGCAAAATCCTTATCTTTATTGTTATATAAGTAATTAAATGCTCTGAACAGAGCGGTACACAGAAGTTGTTTATTATTAAGTGACTGTCACTTGATTGTTGCTGCATGGCATTGACTTCTCATTATTTGTAAAAATGCATCTCCCCTCAGCTTCCTGAATCTGACTTTCTTCTTGGCTGTGTCTTCTCTGTTATAGTCTGCTCCTCAAGCTTGAAGTTTGTAAGTTTTGTGTCACTGGAAAAATTAACATACACAGAAATCTGTTCACAGTGGTAAAGAAGAAGCATGGCTAGCCAGGAAAGTTACAATCAGAAATAACACAAAGTCTTTAGACAGCTAAGCATAAGAATATAAAATCTCTAATCCATAGCTTATGATGAATTAGAGCACACAAAGTGAAATAAAACTGTTAACATCCATAGGTGAAAGAAAAACAAAACGTAGTAGATATGCTAACCATCTCCAGTTGCTGAATTTGGTCTTCTCATTACCAGTTGGTGACAAAAGATTCAAAGGAGGGAAACAATAGTGGGCTCATATGATAGCAATATTGGGTGCTATTATGGTATTTGATTGCTCTGTAAGTTTGTAAAGGAAGATTAGGCTTTCCACATGGGATAAGTTTGGATGGCTATAAGGTCACTCTCTTAATATTGAACAATTTGAAAATAACTTGAAACTTTTTGCATAATCTATAAGCAATGGAAGGGATTAGATTATGCCTCAACTCCTTCTCTTTTCTACTGTGTCATGCCAGTGTTAACAGATATTAATAAGCATGTGAATCAATAAATTCTACCATCACTGTAAATGAAATTAGGAGGTCAAATTTTAGAAAAGAGAAATGTTCTCATAAATATATCAAATCAAATGAGAACAATATTTCTAAACCAAAGCCAATCTCAAAGATTATTTAACATTACAGAAAATTTGGTTACATAAATTCTCATAGTCTGCTTTCTGTTGCTCATAAAACAATATCACAATGTCAGTAGGTATCTTATAAAGTTTATCTTGGCTCACACTTCTGGTTGAAGATTGAGGAATCACCTGTGGTGATGACCTTCTAGCTGGAAGAATGCAGGCATATGGGCTTATATTATTATTATGAAAATAAAGAGTATTGCATATTATGAACACATCAAACTAGTTCAGTGAAGTCTCATGAAATTTAACATACGCTGCATTATTTTAGGACCACTTATCCATATCTACTTTGAAGAGTAATGAAGCTTCTCATTTGTCCATTACTACACTGATGCTGGCTTTCTGATCATCATTACACCTGCAGTAGGCTAGGCAGGAAAATGGAAGAATTAAGCTCAGCAAGTGTGGGCTACTTCGTAGAAACACTTGTAATGTTTGACATTCATAATGCGTCATATTAAACCTGAAAAGAAATTCCAGAAAGTTGTCTTTCCATTTCTTTCAAAGTCTCTATACCACAGACGAGAACTATTACAACTTTTAAAGTTGTATTTGTTAGGAATGACTAATTTTATAGACAGGGTAATTAATTACACCAGGAATATTTCTGTTGTAGGGGGTAACTAGCCTTTTCTTCCATATATCTTGCTACTAAATGAGAAATATTTGTTAATATTACTAGTGTAGATGGGGTAATTGTTAGCCTTCAGGCTTAGCACCTGCTCTGGAGCTCTTGCGCTCATGATGGTAGTCCAAGTTTTAATTAGTTAAGAGTTGATACCCATTGTGAAGTAATCCAGGTATCTGGAACTAAATGAGAAGCCTGCTTAGCTCACAACAGGGATAAAATGTCTTTTTAATTTGTGTAAATAATAATATATAAGTCTGGATTTCTTGAGAATATACTCTTGCTAGTTTTATTTCTACAATTCCAAACCATTTTCAGTGCTTTGGTGAAACTTTGTAGCCATTGACAACTAATTGAATTAATTGAGGAGTCAATTGGATTAAAATATATTTTTAATATTTTCTTTCACTCAATAAGTATAGTCCATAGGAAAATTAGTTTTAAATGGGTAGGTAGCAGTACCCAGGATGCCAGAAACCACTGGTATTTTTTTGATATTGGACAGTAGGCATATCAGTGTGTATGAATACTTCTGTGTTAGGAAAATACTGCCAAATATAATTAAACTTATTTCAAATGGAGTGAAACAAATATCTCCCCACTTCCTACACACACAGGAAAGATCCGAATTCTAAATAACCTTTCAAAAACACTTTGAGTTACTATTGAAGTAAAGCCATTTCTGGAAATAGATATTCCACAAGGACACTCTGAGGTACATGAAGTTCTTCAAATTTTCGGAATACAGTTGAGTGTACTGAGGATGGACTGCACAAATTAAAGACCATTTCAGCCTTTAAGTTGAATCAACATGACTAGCTATCCCCTAAGATTGACGGTTCAGTAATTACAGTCAGGGAGATTTGAATTTTTCTACAGTTTGAGCTAAACACTTGATTCAAAAACAGTGTTCATTCAATAGAAAACTTTCACTGGAAAATAGCATGTCCACTGGCTAGGCCTTTATTATGAGGATAAAAAAAGCTATCTGGAGGTTTCTGATGCAGACTCATGGCTTCTACATAAGGGAGGAAGGAAATCTCAGAATGAAAGTCAAGGATATTTATGCTTCTATAGGTATGTTTTTCCTGAACCATGAATGTCCTTTATTGTAGATCTTAGACTGAAACAAATAAAATGTGAATGTTTTCAAAAATCACACACACAAATATATTTTGCTTACCCCTCAAGCCCCATGCAATTTTAATGTCTAGGTATTTTTACGACACACTATTTGCACTGAAACATTTCAAGAAACATTTGCACTCCCAATCTTTGTCAATGACTTTGTCTCAGTTGGGGCATCATGCTTAAGGCATTTTTATCTGAAGCAAATCTTGAAGTCCCTAAACACTGTCCTTGCCTTCCAATACACATGGAAAGTTTTTATATCCTATATCAAGTAACTCTCATGAAACATTACCTTTTCTTATAAATTTGAATTTCTGAGTCTTGTAACTTGAATTACTTCAGTGGCAAACCTAGAAATTCATTTCTGGTGCATGACATTTTTATAACCATAGGTTCTGTCATTATTTCCACATTTCTTCACACCTTTCAAGAAACCTCAGCTGGAACTACAGAATTTAACCTGCTCCTGAAGTTGCTGCCGGCCTTTCCCTATGACGTGAAGGTTCAACATTTCTGAAAGGTCACATAATCTATATTATTTTCACTTCCTTTTTGGACTCAGACATTTATACTCTGAAAACATCTGTCCAGATAGTGATGTATTCATATGAAATAATAAATATATTAGAATTCAAACAAATGCTCCACAACTTTCAGCACTCTAGGAAGGTAATTAACCTAGAAAGTACCTTTTCCTAATCTAAGATGTGGTATCTGCTTGTTCTTAATGTATTCTCCTATCTGAAACTCCTTTAGTACCTTATCACTATACCTATTGTTAAGGATCCACCTATACGAGTTTCTAATTCAAATTATAAGCTTTAAATCTACTTTTTCAGGTAATCCAGGATTTTCCCAAGATGGCTGAATGCAAGCAAGTAGCATCAGCCTCCTTTTTTTTTTTTTTTTTTTACAGAAAACAATAAAAAAAAAAAACCAACAAATAAACAGCTACGTTTTGAGGTAATGTCCAAGGAAGACCACCCGAAGATATTAAGGGAATAACAGGAACCTTGCAGGACACTGAAGCTGCAGCGGGAGACCAGAAGAAAGCCAACTGGCACACAAGAACTTGGAAATCTCCACAGCAGGAGAAAGAGTAACAAATCTCTTCTGCAGGAACACCTTAGAAAGGCAGAGCTAGCTACGGGAGGAATCTATAGCTAGTTTAGGCAAACAGCCCTGTAAGGAGCACTGTCTGTAGAACTCAGCCTCTTTGAAGCAGGGAAGAATTTCACATTACAGCTCTGTAACCCTCAATGTCCAGGATGCTGCAGTACAGTGCCATCTTGGGAAAGAAATCACTACTGAAATCCATACTGCCCAAGGGCCAGAAGCCCCTGCATACCTCCATCATTAGGATCCCACAGATACTCCACTGTACAGACAAGACTGCAGTTCTTTGAATCCAGTTTGAACAAGGAGAACAGAGGTGACCCTAGCACCCCAGCCCACACAGCAGTCATCACTACAAGACCTGAACGAAGACTCTGCAAGTAGGATTAACTGCCTCTCATGTTGGAGCTTTTCCTCCTCCCCCTACCGTCTCTGTCATTGCTGCTGCTGCGACTCCCCCAACCTACCCCAACCTGAGCTCTGGCCACTCAAAAATGTGTGCACACTTAGGACTTTCCTGTGATCAGTGCTGTGTGCTCCCAGGACAGTTTAAGTGCCCAGAATACCTTCAGTGGAAGCACAGATGTTAACACCAACACTATTCCTGCAGCTCTTGTCTCTCCCTTAGCAAGTGGTCAGAGCACTATTGACTGGGGATCCAAGCAACCTTCTCAGTCCAGGAGTGCCCCAGACCTTCACTGCTGCATCATCAGATGTAGCAAAAGAAGTTATAGGAAGAACACACAATGGCATTCGACTGAAACTAAAGCCAAGGTAGCCTACTCAAGTGACACTCAAAAACATATCTCCATGAAAAAGTCTTCAATCCTGAAAGCTACCATTTAAAAGCAACAGAAATAACTGATCCTTCAGATGAACAAATATCAATATAGTAATACAAGAAACATTTAAAAGTCAGGCAATATAACAACACTAAAGGAACAAAGAGTCCTTTAGTATCAGACTCCAAGAAAGAAAAT
The DNA here is from genome assembly GCF_051225735.1 of Oryctolagus cuniculus. Taxonomy (NCBI): domain Eukaryota; kingdom Metazoa; phylum Chordata; class Mammalia; order Lagomorpha; family Leporidae; genus Oryctolagus; species Oryctolagus cuniculus. Next base: position 84,059,959 of record NC_142880.1, read on the forward strand.
TGATGAAATGTGTGATATAAAATGAAAAAAAAATGATTATAAGGATACACAAAGTGCTACAAGAGACTACAGTCAGGTTAATTAAATTAGAAAATCAATGCATGAAATAATAAGAAATTTAGAAAAGAGATATCTTAGAAAAACACACACAAATCTTAGAAATGAACTCATAGAGTTATATATAAATACAGCTCAAAGTCTAAAAAACTGGCTAGATAAAGCATAAGAAAGAGTATTTGAACATGAAGACAAAGCTTTTAAAATACTTCAATCAGTGAAAAAAAAAAAAAAAACAGAGTAAAGACATATGCAAGACAGTGTCTGCGTTTGAGCCATGGCTTATCCACCGGTTTTCCTGGTTCCACATTCCTTGTAATGAAGTCTCTGGGAGGCGTCAGATGTTGGCTCAACTACTGGGGCCCCACCAACCTTGTGGGAGACCCAGGTTGAGCTCCCAACTTCTGGCTCTGGTTTGGCCCATGTGGACACTTGCATCATGAACCCGTGGATGGGAGATCTCTCTCTGCTTTTCAAATGAATGAAAAAGACAACCTCTGAGACATTTGGAATGCCAACAAATGAAAAAAATTTCAAATTTTTGGAATCCTTGAGTGAAGAAAAAGGAAGATGCATCAAAAAACATATTCAATGAAATAATAACTATGGACTTTCCCATTCCAGAGAAAGTTATAGACAGCCAAGTTCAAGAAGCCTGTGGGATCCTCAACAGACATGGACAGAAAGGATTATTGCCATGACAAATTATAGTAAAACAAAAATAAATGCAATGAATTAAATCTAATACCTACAAGAAAAAAATTCCCAGTCATTTTTAACATAACTGTCTTGAAAATAACAGAGTTTTCAATAGATAACTTATAGACCAGGAGGAAAATTCAATGATACATTCTACATTTTGAAAGGAAAAAGTATACATCCAAACAAAGTATACTTTACCCTCATAAATGAAAGAGAAACTAATATTTTGCAAAACAAGCAAAAACTAAGGAATTCATCACCACTAAACTGACCATACAAAGAAAGCTTAATAAATTCCTATACACAGAAACAATGGAAACTATCATGAAAATATATGAAAGCACAAAACCAACTCTGAAAATAAATAATATTCAAAATAAAGAAGTGTTAAAGAAAAAAGTGATAGAGCTAGCTCATTACTAGCAGTAACTTTGAATGCAAATGCACTCTATTCCCATTTAAAATATATAGGCTAGCTGAGTGAATAAAATAACAAAAATCAATAATATGTTGTTTACAAAAATGTATTTTGCCAATAAAGACATCACAGACTGATTGTGAAAGGATGGAAAAGAAATCCATACAGAAGGAAACCAAGAGTGAGCAAGAGTAGTTATATCAGACAAAATTGACTTTAAGACAAATAACACAAAACAGATGAAGTGGTCACTGTATAATGATCAAGAGGCCAATGAGTGAAAAAGATATTTTGACTATAAACATATGTACACATAATGCCAGTATATCTGATTTTATAAAACAAACAACATTATTTGATCTAAATGGAGAGATTAAGTAACATAATAGTGAGGGACCCTACAATAGCCTACTTTTCTTTTTAAAAATTTTTTATTTATTTGAAAATTAGGGTGAGAGTTGGTAGAAAAAAAGACAGACACAGAGTGATATTTCCCATCCACTGCCTGATTCCCCAAACGCCTTAGTCTTGGACTAAGTAATTCAATCCTGGTCTTTCATATGGGTGACAAGGACACAAGTAATTGAGTTATCATCTTCTGTTTCCTGGAGTGCACATCATCAGAAATCTGGTACTGGGAACAGAGCCAGGACTCAAACTCAGGGAATTCATACAGGATGTAGGCAAATCAAGTGCCATCTTACCCACTAAGGCAAATGCCTGCCTCCAACACCCTACAGTGATCAATGGACAGATCATTCAAACAAGATCACTGATTCTGACTAGGAGAAGATAGCAGAAAAAAACAGAAGTGTATTCCCAGGGGAGAGTTAGAAAGAAGTTTGCAGTGAAAATTCTGTAGAAAGCAGAGGAATGCCATGGAGTAGCATGGAAAGTGCAGATACATAGCAGTGAGAGGAGACACCAAACAGGAATCTTGCAGCCAAGGGCTGGAGGAGATGCCAGGGTCTGAGAGCAAAGTGAGGGTAGGCTGAGGCAGCCTGTGCCACCGTGATATTGCATGAAACAGACCTTGTGGGCCACACTGATTCTGAGCCCAGCTTGGAGCCCTAGTTGGGTGCAGGGTACCCACCTAATCCAGTGAAGTAAAAGCACATTTCTTTATCCCTATTCTCCCATAAAGACTCCTGGCAACTGGAAGGATGAAGGTGCTATTTTGACAGCAGAAGAAGCTGCAATGGCTCTCATGCATGTGACCAGGGGGTTTAATCAGAGGGAAGAATGCATGTTTCCCACTGACTTTGAGTCTAGCTGGGAGGGTTCACAGGGGGTTGGGCACTCAGGATTGTGAGGTGCCCTCATCTTCTCAATCATAAGCTCTGGGGCACAGACTGCCAAGGCTGCACAACCACAGGCAGCTAGCTCTGGAAGTGACTCCGCTCTCTTTGAAGATAGGGCAGGATGGTGGGGCCACAGAAAGGACTCTTGTACCCTGTGATTGTGAGCCTTCCATGCTGTGACTGTGGGAATCCAGTGACTTCAGGATACAGTGTGAGGTGGAGCTGGGTCTCTGGGAAATCAATGTGTCTAGTGTCAGAGGTTCAGAGATTGCTGACTGCCTGGGGTGGGTCACTGCATAGCTTTCTGTGCTCACTGAGGACCGCACAGACAGGTTGTGTGGTTCATGTAGTGACATAGGTGAGGGTTGTACCTAGGGTAGGCTAACCCCAGGCATTAATCTCCATGGTAGAGAGGAGATGAGTTTGTGATTATCCAACAGGCATGAACAAATTCCAATCTCTGCTGATAATAAAGGAGATCTACCACTCCAAACCTGGGTGTTACTCTGTAACCTTGCCCCACCCTTGAGCATTGACCAGAGCTCCCTGGCTCCTGGAAATCCACTGAAAGAGCAGGAACTCCACTACGCCCCAGAGGCATAGTTCAAAGATAAAATCCATCAGTGGAAAAAGCCAACAAGTATTTCCACAAATGCCTAAAAATAAATTCGGAAATGCAACTGGCTAAAGAGATTAAAAAACAAGACCCCTCTATTTGCTGCCTACAAAAATCACACCTTACCAACAATGATACCGACAGACTGAAAGTGAAAGGATGGAAAAAGATATTCCATAATAACATAAGCAAAAATGAGCATGTATAACCATCCTAATATCAGACAAAATAGACTTAAACAGAAAAACTGTTAAAAGAGACAATCATTATGCAATGATCAAGGAATCAATATAACATAAAGATAAGACTATCTTAAATGTATATGCACCCAATGTGAGTGTGCTTGGCTATTTAGAACACAATAATGGATTTACAGAGAGACACACGATAGTAATGAGGGACTTCCACTTTCATCAAGGAACAGATTACCTAGATGGAAAATAAAACAATAGAGCTAGTCAACACTATGGACCAAATGGACCTAACTGGTATCTACAGATCATTTCATCCCACAATTGAAGAATACAAGTCCTTTTCATCAGTGCATGGAACTTTCTCTAGGATAGACCATAGGCTAGGCCATAAAGTAAGTGTAAAGAAATTCAAAAAAAATTTAAATTATGTCATATATATTTTGTGACTACAATGGAATAAGCTCAAAATTATCAACTCACAAATCTCTAGAAAATATGCGAACACATAGAGACTGAAAAGCATGCTCCTGTATGAACAGTGGGTTACAGAAGAAATCAAAAGAGAGATAAAAATTTCCTGGAAATAAGTGAAGATGACAATATAATATATCAAAATATATAGCATATAGCAAAAGCAGAGTTAAGAGGAAAAACATTTTTTGGGCAATTAGTGCCAATATTAAGAAATTGAAAGGCATCAAATAAATGAGTTATCAATGCATCTCAAGGAACTAGAAAAACAACAAACTAAACCCAAAATTAGTAGGAGGAAAAAAATAAAAATTAGAGGATAAATAAGCAAACAAAATTGAAGCCAAATAAAAGATCAATGAAATGACAATTTGGGTTTTTGAAAAAATAAGCCCTAAACAGCACTCTGGCCTCAGAATCAGCCGTTAAGGCATTTGGATTTGGCTAAAGAGCCCATGAGAGTATTTCAGGCATGGAAAGCCAAGACACTCTGTCAAAAAAAAAAAAAAGAAAGAAAGAAAAAAGAAAACAACAACAACAACAACAAAACCACCCTAAATGAAAGATCTCTGTGAGTGAGATCCCAGTGGAAAGAACGGGCCATCAAAGAAGTAGGTACCTTTCTCTGAAGGGGGGAGAGAACTTCCACTTTGACTGTGATCTTGTCTAAATAAGATGGATGTCCGCGAACTCAAAAGGCTTCCATAGCCTTGACAACTCATGACAAGAGCTTAGGGTGATTACTGACACCATAAACAAGAGTGTCAATTGTTAAGTCAACAACAGCCATTGGAGGGTGAACCAACGGTAAAGGAAGACCTTTCTCTCTGTCTCCCTCTCTCACTGTCCACTCTGCCTGTCAAAAAATTTAAAAAAAAATTTTTTAAAAATTTGCAGATGGAGTAAAAGGACTACATTCCCAGACACTGAACAAATTACTTAGTGTCTCTGAATCCCAATTTCCTTTTAAGAATGCAAAAAAAATCACTTTAGAGAATTTTTTAAAAAATAAACTACACAGTGAGGCATCTTGTTTGTAACAGGTATTCGACAGGCTTTTTCCTAATCAAGACAGAAAAGGTAATCACTCATGTAGTGAATTCGCATGATTTTATGTTGCCTCACGATCCATTTCGAATCAAACTTCAATTTTCTTAAACCGGAACATGGCTAAGTCACTCTAAGAGAGTTTCCACTCCTCCACCCACTCATCAATGTATTAGCTCTGATAATTTGTTTCTGTGAGGATCTCTTGGTGGCTACCTCTGCATGCAATATGCAGAAGAAACACAATTGCCTCTTCCCACTGACACCATTGAACTTGTGCCAGCTGGCTGTAAAGCCACCAGTTAGAACTTCCTCAAAGAACCCTGTTGGGTAATATTCAGGACCCCAACAAAGGCTTTAGCCCACAGATTCCATTGGTCTCTTTCTTGCTTCCCTGGCGCTGGTTGAACATACCTGTTCTGGCTGTCCTCTTCCTGTTGGCCCTCTGAGGCTGGCTACCCTCTTTTCTCTTGGATTTATGTCATTTCATATGTTTTGTTGTGCTGCCTCCTCTGTGTCACCTTACCAACACCTGAACCTAATTCTCTCCTGGTCAGGGCTCTCTCACATACTGATTATCATTTTTTTTTTTTTTGACAGGCAGAGTGGACAGTGAGAGAGAGAGACAGAGAGAAAGGTCTTCCTTTGCCGTTGGTTCACCCTCCAATGGCCGCCGCGGCCGGTGCACCGCGCTGATCCGATGGCAGGAGCCAGGTGCTTCCTCCTGGTCTCCCATGGGGTGCAGGGCCCAACACTTGGGCCATCCTCCACTGCACTCCCTGGCCACAGCAGAGAGCTGGCCTGGAAGGGGGGCAACCGGGACAGAATCTGGTGCCCTGACCGGGACTAGAACCCCGTGTGCCGGCGCCGCAAGTCGGAGGATTAGCCTAGTGAGCCGCGGCGCCGGCCCATCATTTTTTAAAAGCTGGTTACTAATAATTTATCAAGAACTTGAAAATAATAAATGTTAATTAATTCTAAGACCCAATACCAATTAAATTTAACTTTATCAGATAAGGACAAAAAATTTTATATTTTTGTATTGTGTTTTACATTTTTAAATTTGTTAATATTAAGAGAATAGAATTCACCTATTTCATAGGAATGATTCTAAGAATGTAACAATACTTTTCCTCTTTCTTCATTTTTTCTTTTCAATTTTATTATAAAATACTTTTATTTTATAATCACAGGCTTGATGTTCCGAAGAGTTCTACAAATGAAATGGAAAAAGACCACTACTCTGCAGGATTATAGATAAAGGTTATAATAAATCAAGTCACAAGATGACAGCTTAGCTCATATACATTGTTTTTTTGATACTCTATATATTAACCACCACAAATCACAGCAAACAGATTACTTTGATACAAATAATTAGACATAGATCAGTCAAGAGCAATAAGGGCATCTTCCAGTGTAACATTTTCTGTGATAAGAACACCTGGTCCAGGGTCAGACACTTAGACATCAGGCAGTCATCAAGGATAAAGAGGTATCCTGAGAAAGGCCCATGGTTAACCTCCACAACAACCCCCCCACAGCCTTCTTACAAGAGGGCTAGAGTTTGTGGGTACATTCCAAAGACCTCAAGACCAAATTGGAAAGAAATATAGCAACTACTTATTAATGATCCCTTATTCAGCTGTCAATAAATGTCTCTGTACCATTTTTATTCTCATTATGATTCATTAGAATCAGATGGCATCATCTAAAGTATAGCTCTGTAAGTTTTAGAATTTAATAGCGCATCTCATTTCAACTATACTGTTGATAATTTAACCCATGTAATTACAAATTCCAAGGAAACAGAAAATCAATGCAGGCAATAAAGGCAACCTACTAATTAGATTTTAAATATTTTATTTCAGCCATGCTCACTGCATCTATGATTTAAAGTGAAATATTTTTAATGAATTCCAAATTACAGATAAAAAGTAATAACACTCTCCCTAGAAATTTAAGATTAGACAGACTGTGTTAGTTTATACTGGTTAATTCAATTTGTTAGCTACATTTGGGAAATGCTTTGAAGAAATGAAAAATCTGTGATTTAGGTTTCTAGTTTTCTTGTGTTTCCCAGTTCCAGGCAAAATGGAGTATTCACCGAGATCTGTGAGTAATCAGAGTGGAGATATCCTCCATCCTCCGGAAATATCGAGGCCAAATTAATAAACAAGATCTATCTGGGCACCTTTAAATTGTGATTGAACATAAAGCATTTTAAAATAAAGATTTTCATATGAGAATGGGATCAAATCATAAATGAACAATGCTTAACAACATTTTCCTGATCAAATCACTCAAACACTGTTAAGTATTATAGTCATGATTGAAGCAATCTTATTTTATACCTATGTTATAATTTTAATCTCTAATTTCCTTCACTAAGAATGTTTATTATAAATATGCAAATAAGTCACCGAAGTTTGCTGTTTCATAGGTAATACTGCAAGGTAGCATTCTGGAGCTAAAAAGTCGATCCCAAGCTACTTCCATTCACCATTTATTGACCTTCTGCCAAGCAATGATGAGGAGTAAATGTAATCCTGATTTACTTTTCAATTCTTTATATGCCTAATTATAAAAAAGCAGCATGAATGTCATATATAATATTTGGAGATTCAGTACATAAGGATGTCACCAGCCAGCTCCTCTAGCCCAAACACCTATCACATAAATCATGCTTTCTCCCCTCCGAGCTGGGTCAGGTCAGGCTGCTGTGTTCCAGAACACCAATGCCAGCTGGTAAAGTCTTGGCCCATAGATGAAACCTATATGTCACCCTCAAGCTAGAGCAAAAAGGTCTTCACATTTATTCTTCAGTTCATGGTTACAGCCTCACCAATTTTTTTATCCCCACAAATCCAGGAAGTTCATCCATCAATTCCTACGTTCAGCAAATTTTCATTTTGTCAAATATTGCAACGAAAGTTGAGATTTGAACATGAAAAAGTTTTCGCTAGTTAGGACTTCAAATTCTATTTCATGAAGAATGAATTAATTTTTTATTGCTGTGAGAACATTACCACAAAATTAGCTGTCTCACACAACACCTATGTGGCGATTCATGGTTTTCGAGGTCAGAAATCTAGACAAGGTTTAATTGGCTTTTGTTCTCAGGGTCTTGCAATACCACGTCAAGGTGTTAGCTAGGCTGTTTGCCTATCTGGAGGCTTACACAATTGTTCAGTTCAGTAGCAGAATTCCTCTCCTTGCAGAAATGGTATGAAGATTGTTGTTTGCTTGCTGGTTGTCTTCTGGGGGCCTGTTCTCCTGTAACATTTCCCAATTGTCTTGCCACATGATCTCCTCTATATTTAAAAATAGCAATCCCATGTTGAAGCCTTTCATAACTGGTACATCTCTGATTTCCACTTCTGCCATGAGACAGAGAACTTTCCGTTTTTCCTGGGCAAAGGATTTTAGGTTCAATCCACATGGCTAATCTATTTTTTGTCACATAACCTAACAGTCATAGGAGTACTATCTCATCATACTCATTTCCACTCACAAAGAGGAGAGTTGAGGGTTATTGGTAATTTTGGGGGGGAGAATATTCAGCTTACTAAAGTGAGACCCTCAACAACTTAACAGATAATATGACATACAGTAATAAAGTGTGATGATAAGCTTAAGTATTGAGTATCATAGAAATGTAAACTGTGAAGATCTAACCCATTTTCGGAGGTTTGGGGATATACTTACAATATCATTAATGAGAATATCATATTACAAAGCAATATGCAAAGTAGGTGGGTATGTGCATGTTTGCAGAACAATTTATGGTAATTAATATTAATGGAATTAATCTGTTTAATTTTTTAAAATTTTTATTTTCTAAATTGTTCATACAAAATCAATGCACTTAATATGTTATACAAGCATGATTTGTGGATCAATCACAATGTTTCCTTCCACTGTTCCTTTAAATTTGTTAAGCTAAGCATATTGTTTTATTGGCCAGACTATTATAACATTGTTTCTCACTCCGATATTTAAGAACACTGTTTCAGTTTATAAATTGATACAGCTATATGCTGCAAAGACTTCAACAGGGGCAAAAAAGAATATTCTTGGCAATTTATTTATTTCTCAGTTTAGTATTTCCACATCCCAACTTTTGAATCAAATAAATGCCTGACCCACCTGGGGATGGAGCTCAGGGAAGAGGGGAAAGAGGGGTAAAAAAGTTCTTCTTGAATCATAATTTTCAGTGAAATAGCATTGACTCTGGCCATGGATGATGCAAGCTGGGTCTATTTTATGAACACTTCCATGGGTACTCTGAAAAATTGCCTTCAGTGCTGCTCTCTCACCCCTGGTTTTTAATTCTCAGACTCTCAGGCAATTAACTTTGTTCTCCTTAGTTCTGTTCACCCTTTCCATTGTGGAAGACAATACTTAAAAGGAAATAATCATGTTTCCCAAAATGATATTTCTAAAATTCTCTATAATCCAGCAACATGAGTAAAATCATCATGTGAATAACAGATTTTTAGGTAAGTTTTATTGATTTCAAATTTCTTAAAAAATTCTACCTTGCCAAGCACCTAATTTTAGAAAGTCTTACCTATAATGTCTTCACATAAATACATAATCAACTTAATATTATGCAGATTTTTGGAGTGATAAAATCCTCTTTTATGATAAAAGACAAGATGATCAGCAGTGGAGTCGGGGTACAGAAATATCAAGGAAGATGAGGAATAGGAACAAGAGTCATTTGTTTCACCTGAGCTTTTTAGAACATTTTTCAAGAAAGCAATGAGAATAAAGGCTATATTGCAGGGAGCTGACTAGGAATAGATTTCAAAGACATGAATGTGGATGACTTTCTTCCTATGGTGTCTCAAGGACTCCTAATTTCACATACTGTTGAGCACAGTAGACCCTGCCAGCAGGTTCTGGGGATCCTGGGCTCACTAGTTCCACTCCACCTCTTGTTTGTCTATTGAACTCCAAAACCCATTGTTCTGGGGTTTGCAAATGACATTCTGTCCTTATTCAGAAATATTCCGACTGTTGTTCTATATAAAACAAAATTCCCTTTCTCCTGATCCTGTACCACTCCACTAAATAAAACCTGACAGAAATCAACTATACCAGGGAGCCATCATTCCACATCTGGGCATTCTTTGTAAAGTGCTTTTGAAAACTAGCTTTCCATTATGTAAGCATTACAAATTGCTCTCGGTGGGTGGGGCAGAAGTAAGGAGAGCATATCCCTGGTAACTTGTGTGGAGGTGACCTAAAATCTTGATTAACAAAACTTTGATAACACTAGCAGGAAACAATGCCTAGCATGTCTCAAATGTGACTCCACACAACAGAAGAGAGATGGGGTCGTGCTGTCTTTGGGCAACAGTAAGGTATAGTGTACCAGTTCCAAAGGCTTTACAGATTCTTGAGAATGTTTTACCATGAAATACTCATGGACATGGCAGAATTAAGAGTTAGAGGTATGGCTAACATCCCAGTTTTCTCCAGTGGTAGCTGCGTCCTACCCACATGGCAACATGTTGTGTTGGTCAATGGATTCCTGCCATAAACTGCAAAAGAATATGGGTGCCTTCAGTTTAGTGGTAATGTCAAGTATTTTTGACACCATAATCCAAGTTCATTAGAGACAAGAGATTGACAGGGAAAATATTAATGGGACCTACAGTCCAGCCACTTTTACAGGACTTTAGTTTTCTTACTTTCCCTTATTTGCTACTCTTCAACCTCTCCATGAGCGCACAAGGAGTCACGGGGTGATGTAAAGTCTTGAGTTTATCTGACCAAAACTCTCATGAAGAAAGACTATTGTGACCCAGAGAAAGATTATTATCTTATTTTAAGATGACAGAAAAAGGGTCCTCGAGAAGCTGTAGGAGGGGCGGGGGAGGAACTAGTCTGGGGTTCACATTTTATTGCATCAGCAGCAGCTGCACTGTTCTGTATGCTGTTTCTCACATTACAAGGTCTACATCTCTGCTTTGACTGGCATCATCAGGGCTTTATCAAGATCCTCTTGCCAAATAAATACTCCCTCAGCTCATTAACTTTGATATTATGTTTTCTACCCTGCATTGCCCTTCAATCAAAACTACCTCCTGTGGTTTAAAGCTTGGGAAACCTATGATCCCATTCAGTGGCCTTTCCCATAGGCATCAGTGTTTGAAGGAATCCATTAACCTCTTTGTGGAAGAAAATTTCAAACCCCCAGGAAAGGAGATAAACTTGATTGCTTACACCCTTTTTATTTTCTTACTTATTTCAAGCAAATCCATTGCCAAGCTTATCTATTAATTTATAATTAAGATTATGAAATCCTGAGGAATAGTTTATCAGGCTGTTTTTTGAATACAGTGAGATCATATATATATGAGAGATCATACATATATATGTACACATATTTGTGATATATATACATTTATATACATATATATATTTCCATCAAATAGATATACATATGAATGTATATATATATATATTTCCATCATAGAATATACAATTAAAATATAAGCTTATTTTGTTGCAAAACATTTTAAATCCATGCATAACTCTTTTGTTTTATGCATTTTCATGAACTGTTTCAAGACCTCTTATGGATCATAGATTTCCACATTGAACTTTTTGAAGTGTACCCATATGGCATGCATTTGTAAAACACATACACACAAGGGTACTTTGGCAAGTACATGGAAATGGAATTAGAAGTAACGGATATTTTAGTACAAAATAATTACCAAATCCATGCAGAATTTTTAAAATTTTCAATATTTTTTAAAGATTTATTTATTTGAAAGGTAAAGTGACAGAGAGAGAGAGAGAAAAACAGAAAAAGAGTTGGAGGGGGAGAGGAGAGAGGTCTTCTGTATGCTGGTTTGGAGGGGAGGGCAATGGAGGGGAGGGGAGGGGAGGTCTTCTATATGCTGTTTCAGTCCCCAAATGGCCACAATAGCCAGAGCTGGGCCCTGTTGAAACCAGAAACTCCATCTGGGACTCCCATAGCAGTGACAACGACTCAAGTAGTTGGGCCATTGTCGATCAGGGCCTTCTGAGGTGTATTATCAGAAAGCTGGATTGGAAGCAAAGTAGCCAGAACTTGAACTGGCAGCCTGGTATGGGATGGTCACTTTACAAGTGGTGACTTAGCCTGCTGTGCCAAACGCCAAACCCTTGTGACCTTTTGGAAAACACCGCCACTCCCAGTCTGCACATGCGAGTATACAGACGTGCACATACCGATACACACCTGCACAGAATCATTTCAAAAATAGAATGTACAAATGAAGGAAAGATACTGCACATTTTCAATGAACTGTTTCAAGTGTCCTCATATATACGTTATAGGTGCTGGCTGGCCACCGTCTTCTTCCCTTAAAGAAAATATCATCAAATTTTGCATGGCCACGTGGTCACCTTGAATAAATACCTCACCTCTGAGCTCAGGTAGATGTGATTGGAAGACTAGCAGAAAATGTGAGATTTTAAGTTTGCAGACTGAGGATGCTTTACTAATACGATACAGAACTGAAAATCTATAGCGTGAACCTGTGATAATACAGGAGAGGAAAATACACTATGACAAATAACAATGTGAGAACTTAATTACTCAGACTATAAATAGGCCATTTTTAAACGTGTATATCAACCTCAACATAGCAGTGATAAAATGGTTGATAATGTAATATGTAAGTCAAGTCAACCAGAAGTTCACAAGAAAGAACATGCCACTAATGCTAAGTAAACTTACGGAATAAAGCACCAGTCACCTCACTTATAACAACCACAAATTTTAGAAGATTGGCAAAGATAAAACAAATTAGATTCAGTTTGGCAAATGTGCATGGAACAGTCCTCTCATAATGGCTGGTTTGTGTCTGTGTAGGTGCAAACTGTTGAAATCTTTACTCAGTATATACTAAGTTGATCTTCTATACATAAAGATAATTAAAAAATGAATCTTAATGAAGAATGGGATGGGGAAGGGAATAGGAGATGGGATGGTTGAATGTGAGAGGGAGGTTATGGGGGGAAGAACTGCTATAATCTAAAATTTGTACTTTCAAAATTTTTATTTATTAAATAAAAGTTTAAAAAAAGTAAAAAAAAAGAAACCTGTAAAATTTATATAGACACAATTCCCAATGTCTTTTGAGAATACTAATACTTACCTGCTTTTATCCAGAAATATTTTTATAATAATATTATTTATTGCTGTGAAAATGTATCCTAATATGAAGTATATTTCAGAAATTTTTGTAACAGAAAATGTTCAAAGCCTCCTAAATGTCTATCATGAGATAAATGATTACCAGATTGAGTTACATGATGCAAATATTTTTAGTCATTGAAAAATATTACTTCCAAAATATATTGTTAAGGGGAAAAAATCAAGTTGCAGAATACTATGCAAATTGTGTGAACAACTGTTGAAATTAATAGAACATTTTCTACATAAGAAATGACCGTTTCTTACCTCTAGATTATTAGTATGGCTGAGTGTTAAGGTGGACCACTGCTGTTAGCTAGATTCTTTTGTTCCTTTAAGAGATTTGCAGTGAACTTAATATATTCATCAAATTTTAATTAAAAATATTTCTTAGTAATTAGTGTTATTCTCTTCTTGACAAATTATCAATCTGGATAGTCCCTCAGAGCTTCTGTCAGTTTCATGTTCATTTGGATTTGTAATGCACCAGAGAGAAAAAGTAAATTGACATTTCTTAAGTACAGCCATATTTATTAAAATGAAGTACAGTGCAAAATGTGTTTTGTGCATTTTTAATCTTCCTAAATGGTAAGACAATAGGTGGGAGACTGGGAGCTTCAAAGGAGCTACTGCTTCTCAACTGCCTACAATATTCTATGCATGCTAACATATTCTATTATTCAATTCTTTTTTTTTTTTTTAACAGGCAGAGTGGACAGTGAGAGAGAGAGACAGAGAGAAAGGTCTTCCTTTGCCTTTGGTTCACCCTCCAATGGCCGCCGCGGCCGGCGCGCTGCGGCCGGCGCACCGCGCTGATCCGATGGCAGGAGCCAGGAGCCAGGTGCTTTTCCTGGTCTCCCATGGGGTGCAGGGCCCAAGCACCTGGGCCATCCTCCACTGCACTCCTGGGCCACAGCAGATAGCTGGCCTGGAAGAGGGGCAACCGGGACAGAATCCGGCGCCCCAACCGGGACTAGAACCCGGTGTGCCGGCGGCGCTAGGCGGAGGATTAGCCTAGTGAGCCGCGGCGCCTGCCGCTATTATTCAATTCTTATAAGAGTCCTCTGAAATAGATCCCACTGTCTGCCCTTCTCAACAATTATACAAGTAAAAACAAAATCCCTCAAAGTCTTGCTTAAGTTATCTAAGTGAAAACTGTCAGGACTGTATTTTGAATCATGGTTTACTTTGAAACACACAGGAAGAAGTTCCACAATAATAATGAAACAGATAACAAAACAATTCAGCTTTGGCCTACATTATTTTCATGGTTCAGCTCCTATCACTGAAGATACACATCTTGATTGCTTTCAAGGAGTAAAGAGTCACTTTGCTGACTTCTAATTTGATTTTTCTCCCATCTAGTGTTTAACTTTATCATTTGTCTTCATTGCTTTCCCTATAGAATTTGCCATTGTTTACTCATTCTTGGCTTTAAAAACATGAAGTGTCTTCAGCAATTTCATGGTACATGTGTGTAATATTTTGACTGTCTTGTCTATGGACTTTTTGAATACTCTCATAACAGCATTTGAGGAAGTTCCCTGTGGTCCCTATTCTATTTACTTCTGATTAGTATTCATTTAAAATCTTATAGTATAACTTGACACAAAGACTGATAAAAACCTCATGTAGAATAAAATGTAGTAAGGATAGTCATCAAGCACAAAAATGCAAGCTTGATCTTCTGACCTTCCTGCTCTTTTTCTCTTTCCTTCATGAATGATTCTATCTAAAAACTGTTAACTAGGTAGCAAAAACAGGCATCTGATTGGGTTGGGAGTGTGACAGTTGTAACAGACCATACAGAGGAGTTAGAGTAACTGGGTTGAAGAGTGTGTCTGTGTGGTTAGTAAAAATCTGGTATGTGGTGTGGGAGCCAAGCACAGTGAGGGGATGTCTTTGAGAAGGGGCAGAAGAGGATCCCAGGCTTGGGGAGGCAGGTGTCTGCATGGAAGCTGGCCTGAGTGGGCAGTTGAAGTCTGAGCAGGATGAGGAGAGCATTCGTGTGGGTGAGCTTAACAACAAGGAATGTCAGAGACAGAGTGAAGTGATGAGGATGAAGCTGTAGATGTGGTAGCAGCCCAAGACAGAATACTGAAGTACAAAGAAGGGTTATGATAAAGACATCCAAAAATGGGTATGGGTTTGAGGATGAGGCTGAGTGTGGAGGAAGGTGTGGAATTAGAGTTTGGTTGGGTTGGCATGGTGTCAGAGGAACGAGAAGGAATTCCACTCACTAGACAATGTCATTTCAATAGAGTCCCTGATGGGAGACATCAGACCTCAAGTAATCTGAGGTGAGCATCAGTTTGGGGTGACATCGTATGACAGGAATAAAGAAGATCACTTCATAATGAAGAAGAGGCCAATTTATTCAGAAGATTTCACATTCACTAATGTGTACCTTATAACAGGGTTTCAAATACATGAAGTAGAACTGCAAAGAAATATAGATCCATATACTAATTAATTATAGTCAGAGATTTTCATACTCTTCTTTGAATAGGTGAGAGACCACTTGCCCTCCAAATCAGTAAGGATAGGGAAGATCTGATCAATACTGTTAGTCAATTTTACTTGACTGTTAATACTGATAATTATAGAACAATCCAATCCAATATGAGCAGAATCCACATATTTTCAGGTGCAAAGGCAGTATTTACCAAGATGGAGCATATCATGAATGAAAAAGTATGAATAAATTTAAAATAATTTGTCATAAAAATTATGTCCTTACATTAAAATGGCATTAAATTAGAAATTAACATTTACTAAAGAGATTACTGGAAAGTCCTTAACTATTTAAAACAAAATAACATATCTAAATAATTCACATATGAAATAGAAGATAAGTAAATTTTGAACATAAAAACATTGTGGAGTGTCTCTGAAGCAGTATTTGGTGGTGGCTGGTTTGTAGCACTAAGTGCTTCTATTGTAAAAATATCAAAGACCTCAAATAATGACATCAAACTGCAACTAAAAATAGATAAATAAGAAAAAATTTACCCTAAATATAAGAAATAATAATCACTAGGTGGGGAATCAAAAAATGCAACAAGAAAAGTCCCACAAGAAGATCAGTAAAACTAAAAAATGGTTATTTGAGAAAATCAGTGAAATTGATAAATGTTTAGTTGATCAGGAAAATGGACAAGTCATAAATTGCTAATAGTAGGTATTAGATACTGCTGGAGTTTACACAGATATTCAAAGACTAATAAAATGACTGGAACCAATTTTTACAAGAAATTCAGTATCTTAAATAAAATAAATTCCTTAAAAGATACAAATCAATACAAGTTAGTCAAAAAGAAATAAAATGAATAACCTCCATCTATAAAAGAAACTGAACTTCTAGATAAAAAGTTCCCCATAAAATAAACAATATCTCCAGATAGCTTTACTGTTGATTTTTTAAAAATAAATATTTTTTAATATTTTAAAAATGCAAAACTATGCAAATTCTCAAAAAATTGAACAGGAGAGATTATTTCTCAGGAATTCTAGGAGACAAGCCTTATACTGATATCAAAACCCAATAAAGACATAATGAGGCCGGCACCACAGCTCACTTGGCTAATCCTCCACCTGCGGTGCCGGCACCCTGGGTTCTAGCCCCGGTTGGGGCACCGGATTCTGTCCTGGTTGCTCCTCTTCCAATCCAGCTCTCTGCTGGACTCTCTCTCTCACTGTCTAACTCTGCCTGTCAAAAAAAAGACATAATGAGAAACAAAAGCTGCAAAAACATACCTTTCATGAACATAGATACTTTCTCATGAGATTTATTAGGAAATAAGTCCAATAATACACAGAAAATAAAAAATCATAATCACATAGGTTTTATAGCAGGCATACAAAGTTTTATATTTGAAGACCATTCATTATGGTTACTGTGTTACCAACTGAAAAAGGCAAAGCAATATGATTATCTTAACATCCACAGAAGAAAAACATTTGGAAAAAGTCAACATTCATTTTCTGATAAAAACTCAAACTTGGATTAGAAGGTTACTTCCATATCCTGGCAAAGGAATCTACAAAAACAAAACAAAACAAAAACTCTTCAGCTGACATCATAATTAATGATTAAAGGAATATATTCCCTTTAGAATTGAGAGCAAGTCAAGGATATCTACTCTCAAGAAAAAATACCACTCAACATTGTACTGAAGAATGGAGCTAGTACATTAAGACAAGGAAAGGACCTAAAATTGAAAACCTACAAAACTCAAAAATGTGTTCAGCAAGGCTGTGGGATACAAAGTGAATGTAAAAACTCCACTGTGGTGCAGGCATTGTGGTGCAGAGGGTTAAGCTTTTGCTTAGGATGCCCCATCCCATATCATTGTGCCAGTACTCTGCTCCTGGTCCAGCTTCCTGCTAATTCACCTGGGATGGCAGGAACTGACTGCCTTAGGAGATGTAGATACAAATTAGGGCTCCTGGTTTTTTCCAGGGTCCAGCCTTGGCCACCACAGGCATCTGGGGCGTGAACCTGCAGATGGAAGACTGAAGACCTATGTCCAGCTTTCCCCCTTTCTCTATCATTCTGTCTTTCAAATAAATAAACACTAAAATTATATTTTATATACTAGCAAAAAATAATGTAAATTGAAATAAAATATTCACTATTGTATCAAACCATGTAAAAATTTAGGGATAAGTTTAACAAATATTAACTAAAAAGCATTGTGAACATAAATGCTAAAAAATCTAAAAATGAGAGATTTACAGTGAGTACAAATTGGAAGATTAAATATTACTGAATGTCAATTCCTCCCTCCCCAAAATATCGTCAGATGGAACATATATTATCAGAGACTCCCTTTTTTTGTTTTGGTAAAAATTGGAAAACTGTTGTCTAAGATTCACAGGGCAAAGGATCTCAATTAGCCAGGTTTGACAGAGCTGGAAGCTATCATGGCTTGATTTCAAGAATAATAAAGCTACAATACAGTATTGGCTTTGAGATTTAAAATATTTAGGTCAAGAAACTTTGAACAGAGAGTCTGGAAATACTATGAAAACTTGATTTCCTGCAAAATCACAGAATATTTTAATGAGAAAGGATGTTTTCAATATCTGTTAAAATTATCCATATTTTTAGGAGTACATTGATGTACAACTCATACTATATACACACATTAATTCAAAAACAGAGTACAGAACTGAATTTAAAACCTAAAACTACAGGTGTCTTAGAAAACATGGGCACATGGGAGATAAAACTGGGGCTTTTTGTTAGGCAAAGCTGTCTTAGGTAAATCACCAAGCAA
Source organism: Oryctolagus cuniculus (assembly GCF_051225735.1). Lineage (NCBI taxonomy): Eukaryota > Metazoa > Chordata > Mammalia > Lagomorpha > Leporidae > Oryctolagus > Oryctolagus cuniculus. Next base: position 84,078,250 of record NC_142880.1, read on the forward strand.
ATGATCCATTTAAAAAAAATTTGATAAACTGCAGCATCAAAATTAAAAGAGCTGCCAAAAGAACAGGAGAAAATAGTAACAAACCATATGTGGTTTTTAAAAATTAACTTATCTGTATTTATTTCAAAGACAGGGAGTTGGAGACGGAGAGAGGAGGAGGAGAGAGGACAATCTGCCATCCTCCTTATTCATTCCCCAATGCCCACAGCAGATTGGGCTGGGGCAGGCTGCAGCCAGGAGTGAGGAACAGAACTGGAGCATTCAGAGTGAGGGTAAAGAGATCTCCTACTCCCTTGAATCCTGATTCTCATAATAATCACCTTAGGTTATCTTGGAAAGTGTTATCTTCTATAAAGGGAATATTGATATTTTAAAGCTTTATTTATTGATGTTTTCTTTAACTGTTCTTTGGTTTAGCTATTTAGGAATTTTTATATATTATATATAATGATGTATATTTTATATTACATATAATATGTAATTATATATATATAATTTCACTAAAACTTTGTAGCACACTAAGGAAGCATTTGCTTTTTACACCTTTAATTTGTGGAAGAGGAACACAGGGTAAATAAGTAATTAATTTGATCAAGGCTAAAATGGCATTAAACAGAAAAGTCAAGGGCCAAACTCAAAAGTGCTTTTGCCAAAGTCCAGGAAATTCTTAATGAGTTGTTATAAAACTGCCTTTGAAAGTTGAAGAAAATGTAATATATTTTAGAAGAATGCATTTATTTCCTTAATCCTGTTAGATTCTAAAAGCCATCCATTCCCACTATAACCTTTTTAAAGCCACCTTCTTCTAATTCTTTCGTGCAGGCAAAAAGTAAGACTATTTTATGACTATTCTTGATTCAATTTCACACTTCTTCTAAATGTCTGATGTTTCTAACGCCTTTTCATAGTCTTGCTGATAAACCCTGAGATTCCAAATCAGTGCCAGCCTCCCTCTGTGCTCATACCTCTGTGTGGATGTCTCAGAGGGAGGACTTTGGGGACAATTAACACTTTATTTCCTGTTCCTTTGTGCTTTACTTTATTACCACCATGTCTTTTTTTTTTTTTTTTTTTTTTTTTTTTTTTTTTTTTTGACAGGTAGAGTGGACAGTGAGAGAGAGAGACAGAGAGAAAGGTCTTCCTTTGCCGTTGGTTCACCCTCCAATGGCCGCCGCGGCCGGCGCGCTGCGGCCGGCGCACCGCGCTGATCCGATGGCAGGAGCCAGGAGCCAGGTGCTTTTCCTGGTCTCCCATGGGGTGCAGGGCCCAAGCACCTGGGCCATCCTCCACTGCACTCCCTGGCCACAGCAGAGGGCTGGCCTGGAAGAGGGGCAACCGGGACAGAATCCGGCGCCCCGACCGGGACTAGAACCCGGTGTGCCGGCGGCGCTAGGCGGAGGATTAGCCTAGTGAGCCGCGGCGCCGGCCTACCACCATGTCTTAATCTCTGTGCTTCAAGTAGGGCTAGTGTTACCAATAGAACTTTGTATTAAGTGAGATAATAATTCATTTTGTACAATTATTTTTATTTAAAATGGAGAAAGAGCGAGAAAGAAACTGGTAGGCATCTGTTGGTTCACCAATATCCTCCACAGCCAGGCAAAAGCCAGAAGCAAGAAACTCAGACCAAGTCTCCCTTATGGGTGGCAGGGACCCGGTGCCTGAACCAACACCTGCTGTCTGCCAGGGTGCACATTACCAGGAAGCTGGAATTGGAAGCATAACTGGGACTCAAAACCAGGTACCGCAGTGTGAGATCTGGGTGTCCCACACGATGTTTAAGCCACTGAGCCAAATGTCAACCTTGAGATAATAATTTAAAATTTCTAGTACAATGCCTGGTTCATAGTACATGCCCAACAAAAGTAATTGCTATTAGCAGTATATATCATTCTTTGCTTAAATTTTGCTAAGACAAGAAAAGCTGTGCTACAGGTATACCAATAATTCATCTTAAGATTAAAATTTGTAATACTAAATTACTTTGATCACTCAGTTCCACATTTTTTCTGGATTTTCCTGTCATTCACTAAAAGGCACAGAGTCTATGTTATGTTAGACTTTACATTTCTCCAGTTAGTTTAGGCTTTTCTGCTCTTTATCTCCAAAATTCCTTTAATTTTAAATGAAGAGCAATCTGTTAGTTTCTTATAATTTGTCCCCCTGTGCTAATCCTTTTAGACCCCAAGAGAATTTTAGGTCTTCCCTGAACCTAAAGCCAGTCCTAAAGGAAACTCTTGTATATATATTAGTAACAGAGGCCAGTACTAGGTACTAATGGATATGCATTATGTTTTTATCCAGCTCCTCACCCTTCTGTTACCCAATAACATTTCACAAAATTGTATTTTGTTGGATCTCTAGCCAATAGACTGAAACATGCAACCAGTGTTATTTTATCCTTAAATGAACCATCTGGATTTCATCTTAGTCTTGTACTAATGCTTGCTTGGGTGGCAAGGTGCTGGATAACTCTGTTTTCTCTAAGATACATGCGTCACATTTAGATCCAGGATATCTAACATGTTCTTATTGGGGGTCTCAACATAGTTATCCACGGGGAGGAAGTTAAAGCCTGACCTAGTGTGACCTCCATATATTTTAAAGCACAAAACACAGAGTCAAATATGAAATGATTGCTTTTAACTGGAAAAGGTACAGTAATCAGATAAAAATCTGTATCTAGCACAAAGTGTTATACAGTGAATTTAAGGTAATGCAAAATTTTCACTCAAAATAAGAATTTTTTGTATGTTTCTGCAGCTTTTTTTGATTTCAAAATAAAAATTTTGAGTATTATCCAGCTCTAATATGAGAATAATATGAGATTTCATGAAATTAACTCAACGAGACCAAAAAATACATCTTTCTTTTCAGTTGCTATTATTATTTTAAAAAGCAATAGAGGGGCCAGCGCCTGCAGCACTGGCACACTGGGTTCTAGTCGCGGTCAGGGCACGGGATTCTGTCCCAGCTGCTCTTCTTCCGGTCCAGCTCTCTGTTGTGGCCCATGAAGGCAGTGGAGGATGACCCAAGTCCTTGGGCCCTGCACCCCATGGGAGACCAGGAAAAGCACCTGGCTCCTGGCTTCGGATCAGCACAGTGCGCCGGCTGAAGCGGCCATTGTGGGTGAACCAACAGAAAAGGAAGGAAAAGGAAGACCTTCCTCTCTGTCTCTCACTATCCACTCTGCCTGTTAAAAAAAAAAAAAAAAAAAAACAATAGAGGGGCCGGCACTGTGGTGTAGCAGGTAAACCACAGCCTGCAGTGCTGGCATCTCACATGGGCACTGATTCTAATCCAGGCTGCTCCATTTCCGATCCAGCTCTCTGCTGTGGCCAGGGAAAGCAGTAGAAGATGGCCCAAGTCCTTGGGCCCCTGCACCTGCATGGGAGACCTGGAGGAAGCTCCTGGCTCCTGGCTTTGGATCAGCACAGCTCCAGCTGTTGCGACAAGTTGGAGAGAGAACCAGCGTATGGAAGACCTCTCTCTGTGTAATTCTGACTTTCAAATAAATAAATAAATAAATCTTAAAAAAATTAATGTAAAATCAGAATATCATTAGTACTAATGATAATTTTATCTAGATAGTATGTAGCATAGATAATGACCTTGTGACATAGCTAATCCTTAAAGCACTGTCTGTGGATGGCAGTCCTGCTGGTTTGTTCTGAAACAGAATCTCTATAAACCTAGACGTAAGCTTTGTTGAAAAATTCCTCCTCAAATGTTTATGTTATAGCTGTTTTTAGAATCATTAAAATCTATTAGGGAGAAAACTGTATTATAAGATATATTTTTCATTTTCATATTTCAGTTTTACTTTTACTATCATTTCGACATATAAATCAAGATTTCCTGCTACATACAATTAGTAATCCCAGACAACTCTGAAGGAATTGTAGCATACCAGAATAAAACTTTACATTATACAGGTTTTAAAAAAATTCAAATATATATTTTTTAGAATCACAGTCCAGTTTACAAAATGCAAATATGATTTTCAGAAATAGCAAGTATATATTTTTTCTGCAAATTATTGGGTCTGTAAGTAGAATTTTTATATTTTCGATTTATTACTACTGGCTAAAGCGTACTTTTTCCACTGATTTGTGTTGAATCTTCCAGATAAATAACCTTACTTCACCCCTTTACTCCCTATCCTGCTTTGGTAGCCAAACTGAATGCTGACTGCACAAATAACCTGCTTTTGATGAATCCCACATCTTTACTTCTATGTGCAGTGGGACCTCATATTAAGTTCCTGGTTTCGTGATTGTCATCTTCTTCTTTTGATGTCTAACACATGCCCAGCATTGTCATTATGTCTAGCATTTCTATTTACTTTCAGATGACAGTAGGCATAAAAAGTGCTATCATATGGTAAAGTTGTCATAGTTTTCTATGGATACTTATCAGGAAAAAGAGATTCTGTTTTGTAGGATATTTAAATAAGAGATTTCAAAACTTTGGTTTGCCCCAAAATGATATCAATATACACATGTCAGAAGGAAGAAATCATAAACATTTATTGGACATAATATTATATATGAATATTATCATAACGATTTTTACTGTTAAATTCACTCAACATTTAATCATCACAGTTACTGCCTTAGTTTGGCAGATACTCTTGTAAGGGGTGCCTGATGATAATACTACCACAAGTGCAAATAGAACCCCAAGAACTGAGGTGCTAGGAATATATATGTTGTACTCCAATATTATTAATAAGACATTGAAAATCCATATCTGCAATGCCACACTTTAACAATACATTATACTATAATTTTGACGACTATCACATAGAAGATATTTGTAGAAAACAGTTAATTACATATCAATGTCAATATTTCTAAGGGGGTAACATCATTCATTTGCTCTATTAATGCATTTGTTTATATCAGGACTTCTTTGCAATCATGTGCTTTGAAATCACCATACATAATTAATCTCAGCCTGAATAAATCACTTACTGGTTTTCATATTATCTAAACAGTTGTAGGACAAGATTAAATCAATACATGTTATCTATAAAAGCAGCTTATTCCTCAAAGGCCCTTTGATCTTTATTCTCTGCCTACATAAATTATACAAAAAGACAATGTTATTTTTTAATGTCTTGTGTGTGAGTCTTCTGGTATTCATTAAACAGTGTTCAACACCTTCTATAATGTGAGGAAAATAAAAAAAAACTAAGTATTCAGTAGGAGTTTGCTTCACATACTTTATCATAAGTTGATATTAATTTTAGTTACAAGTCTATGGAGTTATAATATGCCACAGTACTCATTAATATTGTTAACACACAAAATACTTTTAGCAGTTGAATTTGAATCTGTCTGGTGGACAGATATTTACATTCCCATAGTCATTGCAGCACTATTAGCTATAGTGGAAGTGGAAAGATCCTAAATGTTCATCTACTTACGAATGGATAAAGAAAACATGGTACACTTTTCAATAGAATTTAGTCAGTCATGAAGATAGATGAAATTGTCATCTTCAAAAGCATGAACTAGAGAAATAAGCCAAGCTGAGAACAGAAGGACAAATACAACACGATGTCACTCATACATGAGCTCTAATATATAGTTGATCTCATAGAATTTAAGAATATAGTGGTGGTTAGCAGAGGCCGGGGAGAGAAGGGTGAGAGCGTTGAGAAAAGATTGATTGATGGATTCTAGGTTTTAATGAAAGAGAGTAAGAAGTTCTGAGGTACCATAGTACAATAGATGACTACAGATAATGTTAATGTTCCATATATTTTGCTATTAAAAAAAACTTAGTGGAGAGGCTCCTGGAAACTTTCACTATAAAAATACTAAATGCATCAAAGAGTAAATACATGTACATGGGTGAACACCACGTATACATGCAGTGAAATATCACAGAATTCCCTGTAATTACACGCATTAAAAATAATATTCCACATACAGAGCTAGTATCAAATAGGCATAGATTTTTATATTTCAAAGACTGGTCAAGAATTAGACTGGAATGATATCAACAAAGCTACATGAGTTAATAAAAATCCAGTATATCTGTTGGGAGAAACAGTCTATGATATTTTTATTTTTAGCAAGTAATCTTAGATATGCTGTAGTACAAGGATATTTGAGTGCACCAAGGACAAAATGCCAAGTTCTGAACATCTTCAATTATTTAAACTCTCACTAAAAATCCACAATAATTAGACAATAAAGCATTCAGTAATAGTATTTGAGATAATTTCAGGAAGATTATTCTTACGTCAATGCCTTTGTTTCTCTTGAGAATGTTATTTTTGTGTCTTATATTTCAGAAAATGACTGTGAAATTGTATATTTCCATCTGTCATAAGCAATTTCCAGAACCATACCAAGTGCTTCAGCTGCACCACATAAACTTTGTTTTTAATTTAATCAATTAAATAATGTTCTATTTTGTGTTGTCTATTTTTTTCACTATGTGCTATTTAGAATAGTTATTTTTTATTTTGAAATATTTGAAGTTATTGCAAGTATTGTTTAGTTATTTGCTTTTAATTTTAGACCTTTATTAACTGAGAACATACCTAATTAGTAATTCTTTGTCAAAATTTATCATCTGGGACCGGTGTTGTGGTGCAAAGGGTTACGCTGCTGCTGGTAATGTCGCCATTCCATACGGGTGCTGGTTGAAGTCCTGGCTGCCCCACTTCTGATTCAGCTCCCTACTAATACACCTGGGGAAGCAGTGGAAGGTGGCCCAAGTATGTGGGCTGCTGCCACCCATGTGGGAGAATAGATTAAGCTCCTTGGTTCCTTGCCCCACCAGATAACATCTGGATCACTGGTTTAGTCTCAACTTTCCCAGGAATTCCAGGCGCTGAGTAATAACTAACTGGGGCCCACTTTACCATAATCAAAATTCCCAAAAGACTTTACTTCTTGAGGTTTATACAACTGAAACCTCCAAATAAGGATTAAATTTCAATGGGTTTTGGTAATGCCAGTAAAACTATACTGATATATATGTGTGTGTATATATCTACATGGTATATATATGTGTATATATCTACACACGCATATATAGGTATATATAATATATATTTTAACAATCATGATTGCAATCATACATGTATGTATAACATTAATTATATTCTATATATGTTATATATTATAAGAATTATAATTTGATTGTAATTATACATATGAGGCATTTTAGAAAACAGCTAGATCTAGAATTTTTATTTAACATAAAAATTATCTTTCAGTAGTAATTTAGACAGTTTTTCTTAGAATTAATATATTTTGCTTAAACTGTACCATTTTGTTAACTGCTATTTCATTTTACCTTTGAGTTTTTTCTTTTTATCACTTTAAAAATGAGTTGACCTTTTCATTAACTGTACCACTCACTTTTTACTTGTACTTAAAAATAGATTGTAGTTTTTCCAAGAACTTAAAATAAGTGTCTTTAATCAACTTGGATCTTTAATAAAATTAAAATTTTCCTAAAAAAGAATTTGATATAAAATGTGGAGTATCTTTACAGTTAATTTGTTTATATATGATAAATGGGAATAGTGTCCACATCTTAGGCCTGATAATGTATGTGCCACTTTCATAAATCATAAATTACATAATGTTGAGGTTAGTATAAACTTTTCCTTTCCTGACTTTGTTCTGCCTGGCATTCTGGTTTTCCAATCTATAGAACTGGCTTGAAGGACAGCAATCACAAGTTACCTTATTCATCTAGACATTATCTTTTTTAGGAATATGGGTGTCCCCGTTGATCTTCTTGGGATCTGGAAAGAGAAAGACACTTTTGCCAGTCTATCTGTGTGTGTCCTGGTCATATACTGAATTACTAGCTTCAGCTTTTGATCTTTCTCCTAACTCTCTCCCTCATCAAATACATCCGAGTCCTAAGAATTTTCGTTCCTTCTACCAGTGGTATCGCTAGAGCTCGCACACTTTACCCTTGGACTGGCTTGTAATTCCCTGTGTCCAGGACATGTGAACGTATGTGACACAAGCAGAGTGATGAAGATGCCTTTTATGCTTCCTCCACTACCACAAGAGAATTGTTGCTTTTCCATTCATGTAAAAAGACAAGAGAATTGATGAGCAGAATGCTACCCAATCTGCAATTTAGAGCCAAGACCACCTGAACCAACCTAGGCTTGCTAACTTCCAGGTGACCTATAGATATGTACAAATAAATGATTGTTTCAACCACTGAGTTTGTGATAATTTTATGTAGTATTATTGTAGTAGTGGTTAACCTGAACAACAAACTGACACCCTTTAAAGGGAATGTTGACCTAACCAAAATGTAAAATACACTGAATTGTTTTGGGAAGTTATTATAGAAGACTAAAGATGTGTGAGCCATGTTGCATGGTAGCTAAATGTTTAGATAACTCACACGTGGTAGTCTGGAAGGCAAAGAATGTTACATAATGAAATTGCAGACTATGGCATGTCTCACAGAAAAGTGTGGTAGTATAGACATGTTATTAGTTGCATTTGACTAGATATCAGATGAAGGACTCAGATGGTACTAAGTTGATCATTTAAACTGAATATTTTGATACTAAGGAGGTTATAGACATCATTTCACAACATTTTAAGGTATTCAACATACTTAAAATTACATCTTGAGAGACTCAGGTGTTCATGAAAAATTGACATTCAACAATTTTACCTTACATACCAGAAAATCAATAATTATGACAGTATTGTGTTGGTCAATGTACCATCAGATTGATCAAACAGACAGAAACTTAAAAACAACGGTAACAAAAAAAAAGACTTCTGAGCCTCTAACTTCTGAAAGCTAGGAATCAGAGTAGGGAGCTTTCCCATTGTGAGAGCTAGTTTCGCTCTCTAGTGTTCTCTGCAGAAGTGTAAAGGAGAGGAACGAAGAGGGACAGATTCCCAAAATGCAGACCCTGGAAAACAGTGGACCAGATATACCCTCAAAAGCACAAGGTCCAGATCCATTCAGATACACCCAGAGTAGGGAGATGAGTTGATAATTTCCTACCAGGTTTTTAGAACTTACATAAATGAATGGCTATTTTGTGAAATTTTTCTTTGTCAAATGGGAATCCTTACTTTGCCCTTTCCCGCTATTATAGGTTCTGTGTGAGGAAGGCACACAGAACAAGTTAACTACATTCGGTGGTGATGTAAATTATAGTGACTTGAATTTCAAGTCTAATATCATGGGAAGAGGAAATTTTTAGAGGTCACAGAATAAGATTGTTGTGGGAAATGTTGGTGGGAAGGAAAAGATTATGATAAAGAATTTAGACTGATTTAGATTAAATTATTATCCCTAATTACTTAAAGTCGTCCTTTTAAGACCTTTAGTCATATATCGCTTTCCACTAAAGGCAATGTGTATTGCCCCACATACTGACTTTATGCTTATCTGGATAATTAGCTTTGGCCAATGGTGTTTAGCAGATGGAGATGCTGAGTGAAAACTGGAATGGTTTGGGGGGTGTAACCTTTCTTCTTGAGCTTCTACCTTATGAGGTACAGAACAGCTAAAGCCTTTAGTTTAGGTATGAATAAGCTTGCTTCTTGTATGCTTGGCCCTCAACTCACATGGGAGACCTAGAAGCAACTCCTGGCTCCTGGCCTCAGCCTGGCCCAGACCTGGCCATTGTGGCCATTTGGGGAGTAAACTAGTGGAATGAAGATCTCTCTCTCTTTCTGTGTGTGTGTCTGTCCCTCTCTGTGTAACTCTGCTTTTCAAATAAAATAAAATCAATAGTGATTTCAACTGAAAAGAAGAAAAGTTAAAGGTCTAAGGTGTATAGTTTGAAAAATATAAGAATTACTTACTTGGTTTTAATACAAAAACAGAATAGACACCAATATGTTATCTGTTCTCTATGGTGAGTACTTACACATTCATACAAAAGATAGTCCTGTGATAAGATAAACTTTGTCATTAGAATCAATTTATATTATAAACTTGCTGAAAACACAAAGAGATGTTGCTTCATAGCGAAGAAACAGTAACCCAAAGGAATATTATTCACATGAATATTTTTGAATATTTTAATTCCACATCAAACAGCATTGGAAATATTTTGGACTAAGAGCCAGAACACAGCATTCAAATACCAGAGCTGCCAGTCATTGTGCATGGGAGATAGGGAAACGTCACCTCACTGTTAGGAACCAACCTCAGTTTTCTCATCAGTCAAATGAGAAAATGAATTATAATTCTGAAGATGTTTTCAAGTCTGATGAGCAGATTGAAAAATAGCTACTTACGCCATGCTATTACTGTTTGTTTCCCACAGAAACGAAATACTCATCTTAAGGCAAATAACAAATATATATGCAGTACACAGTAACTTTCATTTCTTGAGATTTAGGTAGGCTCCCATTTTATAACAACAACTCCCAATTTTATAACAACACAGATTAAATGAAGGTAAAATCTGAAAACAGGAACATTTTGGCTAAAAACTCATTAGGGCACTTAATTCCTGTATTTTCTAATACACAAGATTTTCTCTTTTATTCTAACATATAAAAACAACACAAAACTTGCAAGGTAAGAATTTCTGATAATACATATAATATAGCTATTAGCATTTAGTTTTGTTTTAAATTATGATCTTTAAATAGGATGATGTTTCAGATAAATATGCTTATCATTAATTGGATGTGTTTTCATCAAGATGGTTGATTTTCCAGATGGATGTTCTTTCATATGACAAGTAGAAAATACTGAGTTGGGTTGTCTACATAGAGCTCGATGCTCTGATAGAAATGTCTGTGAATTTAATTAACTTATTCAAATGTCCAATTTAGGCTACCGAAGTAGTTGAACTCAGTAAAGCTCTTAAGACATCGAGAATATTTTAATGCTATATTCTGGGGTTAAGATATAAAAGTAAGCCTGTTATAATACTGTGTCAGGGTATGCCCTAATCTCAAAATTTTGAAAATTTGCATGAAGAATCTTTTAGTAACTCAGCTTTCAGTATTATTAAAATTAGTACCATACTGAAGAAAATCTGCACTAAAATTAAAATAATTACATTAAAATAATGTCACATTGAAGTCACGTTTTTTTCTCCCCTTAAATTCACCCATGTATAAGTATTTCTGTATAGAATGTTTTCAAAGGACCTGGTTTAACCTAGTGTGTAGGAAAAACTCTCAACTGCTTTAATCCTCTGAGGTACCTTTTAACTCACAGTAGGAAGTCTTAATATACAGGAATTATTAAGATCTTATGGAAACTGCTTTCATTATAAAATACTATTTTTAAAACCCAACTCTCTAGTGTGAATCCCAGTCCAATTTAATTATTATAATTTAATGACACATTGTTAACAATAGTGTCATAAAATACAAGAGTTAGCATTTAAAATAAGTGGGCTGTGTTTTTGCTCTATAATTTTAATAAGAACATGGCATAAAATATTTGTGCTTCCTAATTATATAATTTTTAAGTTCTACTGGTAACTTCCTTGTCTTTGATCTGTGAATGTAAAGGAAAATAAAATAAAGTTGCTCTAATATTAATCTTTCATTTATTAAATCACTATCATATTTAGACTTTCTGCATATGTTACCTTTAATCTTCGAATTTTCCATACAAAGTTAACGACATTATCCTCCTCCTGTCAAAGAAACAGAGACATAGATGTTATTTGTTCTCTGTAACCACTTAATAATTACTTGAGGCACAATAGGGAGCTAACTCTGTTTAACTGTTTTTATTTAAACTTCATACTGTGTTGATTATTCCCTTGCAGCCACAGTAATTATTTGGCTCTTAAGTAGCGAATGCTAGAATTTTCCAGAAGGTCTACACTACCTGAAACATGGGACAGAAATTTGAGTAATAAAATCTTGTCAGGTTTATGGATCAGTTCTGACTTGTTCAGATCTAACACCACATTTTAACCAGTACCTAAATATAAATAAAACACGCTAAGTAATGGTACAAATTTAGGAACAAATCCTACTTAAGAAGGTGTTAAGGCAAAAGATATCTGAACACTAAATACAAAACATTGAATTCTATCCTTCAGGAACAAACAGAGGTCAGTGTTCCTGCAGGAAAATTTTTATTTTTAGGGTCTCCTTAAACTTCTTCCTCAGAACAGTGAACTTCACAGTATATGATTGACAGTCTGTCTCCCTTTGTCACTCAGTGTCAGTCAGGCTTGTCACTCCATAATTTCCCAGAGATGAAAATGCTAAGCCTGTCATTTAGTAACCATCTCTGTCTACGCAGAATTTCCCTTATATAAACTGTATCATTCTGGCTTCAACTTATTCAGTTGTGGTGGAATGAGAAAGCCATGCCAAGATGGCTGCTGGCAAGTGAGCATCAGTTACTCAGGAATGGCTTTGAGACCCACCTGGCAACAGAGCCTGCCTGGCAACAGGCTGTGATTGGATGGCTTTGGAAACTGCCTGGCAACAGGCTGTGATTGGTTAGGGCATAGACCGCCCCTTGACCAATTGGCTGCCTTGGCTATATAAGCTGTTGTACCAACTGAAATAAATGAGTCTGCAGGCTGCTCACCTCTGGTCCGCTTTTACCCGACTCCCAGGGTCTGTGTGGTGACTCCGCACCTCTTGCCCCCACCATGCTCCTCCTCTCAGGAACGAATCCACAGCAACATTCAGTGAAGACAAAATAGCCAGTTTATCCACATCAAAGTGTGATTTTGAAAGACAACGTTTGTCCTTCTCTTTGCTTCTCTTCTGTAACATGCAATATCCACTCCCTTTCTTCAATCCCTCACTAAGGTTGATGGATGTATTGGGCTACCTAAGAAAGGTATACATTTGGATGTGTATAATGAGCAATTTCATAAATATTATTTATGAGCATATTATCTATTATAATTGTGATAGCTATCCCTATATTCCATTATTTAAATAGAAATATTCTTTATCAATACCTAAACTCATGTCATTGGTAACATGTTCCCGCTTTTTTTGTCTTCACTCCATCTATATAATTTTCTCCTATTCTTCAAATATTACATACACTACAATTATCACCATGAGCGATCCAGCCAGGAAAAAGATGCCATTCAACATAGCAGGGTCTTGGCTTTATGACTTCCATGTACATTCCCTAAATCTTCTGTTTCATTGTGGCGTATCCTGGTGGTCAATTTTTTTTCATATTTAATTCTCAGGATTTACAGGTTGTTAGAAAGATGTGAAAAGCAACTCAAGGGTTGTGACTACTTTAAGAATATATTAGTTCATTAAAGATGACTAAGTTGAAAAATAATTCATTTCTGAGCTGAAGTCCGTTTAGTATCTCCTTTGTTTGCCACCTGCTAAAACTTAAAGACATCTTTCACCAAATTTTATCTTCAAAAGTCTTAATGCTAGAATTCTGTCAAACACAATCCTAGATTTTGAAACTCTGGCATCAAAACATTGAAGACAGGTGTTCACAGCTCCTCATAATTATGCTGAAGTTTCTTCAGCAGAGCATCTGGTTGGTTTGATAGGCACTTTTTACATATTTGTTAGATGAAAGAATGATACAGGTGTGGGCTTGACACTCTGAGCATATTAACAGTTAATGATCTTAATTTCCCATTATCAATAATGCCTCCCCTTTATGAAAAAGGATGATGTGAAGAGCACATTTCTTTATAAGATCCAGTTTGAAGGGGAAAATGATGTCTATCCCCATGAAGGATTCATTGAAAATGCTACAAACTTTACGGAAAATGCTAACTCTGCTTTAGTATGCAAGTTGCTTTCTAGTTTTGATTAGTATGCAGTCACCATCTAAACAACTTTATTTTTCTTCGGTTATTAGCAAAAATGTCAGGGACAGGGTATTATGATGAGAGATTCTGATTTCAAGTCCAGGTGGAACATATGAATCAACATTTTAAACATTTTGAAAATAATTCTGACAATGGTGGTCTTGCAATAACAGTCTGAGAAACCCAATTTGTTATAAACTGAGTATTTAACAAATACATAATATAATATTAAAATCAAAATGATGGAGAAAAGCAATGATGGAAGGGAACTGGTGGTTCAGCAACTGAAAAGAGCTGAAGGGATTTTATTTACAGGAAAATAGGGACTAGAAGGTAGTTTAAGTCCTAACTCCTCTATACAACTCCATTCACAAGAATCTTTTTATCAATGCTATGAACTGAATAGTTTCCTCCTAAAATACTTACATTCGAGATTTAGCTCCCAGACTGACTTTACTTGGCGATAAGGAGGTAATAAGAGTTAAATGGATTCATAATGGCAGAGTCCTGGTAAGATAGGAATAGTACTTTTATTAGAAGAGACACCAGAGTACAATCTCTCTTTCTCCTCTTCCATATAAAAAGAAGGGCTCACATGATCATTCAGCAATATGGTGAGTGCCTGGATACCAGGAAGAGAGACTTTACCACAGTGTTAGTCCTTGATCTTAGACTTTCAGATTCCAGAACTGGGAAAAAAATAATTAGCAACTCTTTAAGCCACGTGGTCTATGGTATTTTGTGATGGCAGCCTAAAGAGACTAAGACAGGGAGCAAGATAATTTTTTCTTCATTGTATCTGAAGAATAATAGAACATGGTAGGTACATAAAATGACACAAGCTCAAAACATATGATCAGTAGGTATTTGTTAAATATCTGAAAAATACAACCTAGGGCATCTTTTAAGTAAAATCTAAAATTCTCAATATTGTCAGAAGTGTGATTTCTTTATCATATCATTATGTATAACTTACTCAGATTTTAAAAACCTATTAAATATAAACCTATAGTAAAATCTGAAAGCTTTTGAACTATTTCTATAGGCTTTAGCTCCAAAAGATACAGCCCTTTACACATGATTTTCTTTGAAATCTCTGAGGGCAGTAACCAAATACCCTTTTTGTTTTTGTTTTTTTGTTTATTTGTTTGTTTCTTGACAGGCAGAGTTAGACAGTGAGAGAGACAGAGAGAAAGGTCTTCCTTCCATTGCTTCACCCCCCTCAAATAGCCACTACAGCCAGGGCGCTGCGCCGATCTAAAGCCAGGAGCCAGGTGCTTCCTCCTGGTCTTCCATGCATATGCAGGACACAAGTACTTGCGCCATCCTCCACTGCCTTCCTGGGCCACAGCAGAGAGCTGGACTGGAAGAGGAACAACTGGGACAGAACTGGTGCTCCAACCGGGACTAGAACCCGGGGTGCCGGTGCCGCAGGTGGAGGATTAGCTTAGTGAGCCACGGTGCCGGCCTAATCAAATACTCTTAAGTCTTCTTCCACCTGGTGTTGTCTCTGCTCTGTAATGGAAACACGGGTCCTTAGGATGGCAGGGGTTCCAAACTTCTTCCGTACCAGCCTTTGAGTTTTCTCCCTTTCATAAACATGAATTGTCAATATTAACTTGTAGAAAGAATAAAATATATATAAACTCAGTTTAATGTGTCATTTTTATAATAATGGGTGACTGGGATGAGCATGGGTTCTTAGAGGACGTACAGGGAAAATTAGCACAGAATTCAAGGCTCGGCTATCAAGTTTAAGAGACATTAAACAATTCATTCAATATCTGTCTTTAGCATGTGATAATTTCAATATTTAACAATTGGTGGGGATAAAAAAAAATAGGAAGAGCCCAACTTTTTTCAAGAAAGAGTGATAAAAGGAAACTATAGGTGGCGAGACCATGGCGAGGAGCTAAAGAACCACACACACACACACATATGCATGACTGTGTACATTACTAGGAAAGACCTGAGGTCCTAATCTGTCACTATAGACAGACTTTGAGGCTTTGTGTGAACATAAAATGAAAGTTTAGTTCAAGTTTAAAGAGCCAGGATGTTGAAGGAATGCTCTCAAAATATGGAGTAAAAACTGTGAGAATTATTAGGTCAAAGGATTTTTGGAAATCTAAACATAGATATTAGTCACAAGTAAGCTACCCACACAGAAACTTTGGTAAGCACACATAGTGATGAAATTCATCAGAGAAAGTCACTAAATAAAATAACCAAAATAAGTAACTCTGCAAAAGGGATTAACTTGATGGAGTTTTATGGGATTTTTTTTAAAACTTTTATTTAATGAATATAAATTTCCAAAGTACAGCTTATGGATTACAATGGCTTCCCCCCCCATAACGTCCCTCCCACCTGCAACCCTCCCCTTTCCCACTCCCTCTCCCCTTCCATTCACATCAAGATTCATTTTCAATTCTCTTTATATACAGAAGATCACTTTAGCATACATTAAGTAAAGATTTCAACAGTTTGCTCCCACACAGAAACATAAAGTGAAAAATACTGTTTGAGTACTAGTTATAGCGTTAAATCACAATGTACAGCACATTTAGGACAGAGATCCTACATGAGGAGTAAGTGCACAGTGACTCCTGTTGTTGACTTAACAAATTGACACTCTTGTTTATGGCATCAGTAATCAACCTAGGCTCTTGTCATGAGCTGCCAAGGCAATGGAAGCCCCCTGAGTTGACTGACTGATCATATTTAGACAAGGCCATGGTCAAAGTGGAAGTTCTCTCCTCCCTTCAGAGAAAGGTACCTCCTTCTTTGATGACCCATTCTTTCCACTGGGATCTCACTCGTGGAGATCTTTCATTTAGGTTTTTTTTTTTCCCCCCAGAGTGTCTTGGCTTTCCATGCCTGAAATACTCTCATGGGCATTTCAGCTGGATCCGCATGCCTTAAGGGCTGATTATGAGGCCAGAGTGCTGTTAGGACATTTGCTATTCTAAGGGTCTGCTGTGTATCTCACTTCCCATGTTGGATCATTCTCTCCCTTTTTGATTCTATCAGCTAGTATTGCAGACACTATTCTCGTTTATGTGATCCCTTTGGTTCTTAGTCCTATCATTACGATCAATTGTGAACAGAAATTGATCACTGGGACTAGTGAGATGGCATTGGTACATGCCACCTTGATGGGATTGAATTCGAATCCCCTGGTATGTTTCTAACTCTACCGTTTGAGGTAAGTCAGCTTGAGCATGTCCCGCATTGCACAACTCTTCCCTCTCTTATTCCCACTCTTATATTTAACAGCAATCACTTTTCAGTTAAGTTTCAGCACTTAAGAAGAATTGTGTATTGATTACAGTATTCAACCAAAAGTATTAAGTAGAACAAACAAAAAAATACTCAGAGGGATAACATATTAAGCTGCTCATCAACAGTCAGGGTGAGGGCTGATCAAGTCACCATTTCTCATAGTGTTCATTTCACTTTAGCAGGTTTCCTTTTTGGTGCTCAGTTAGTTGTCACCTATCAAGGAGAACAAGTGGTATTTGTCCCTTTGGGATTGGCTTATTTCACTCAGCATAATGTTTTCCAAATTCCTAACAGGGATCACTTTTCAGTTAAAATTTAAACACCTAAGAATAATTGTGTGTTAATTACAGAGTTCAACCAATGGTACTAGAACAAAAAAAAATACTCAAATGGATAAAATATTACATTGTACATCAACCGTCAGGACAACAGCTGATCAAGTCACTGTTTCTCATAGTGTCCATTTCATTTCAACAAGTTTCCCCTTTGGTGCTCAGTTAGTTGTCGCCAATCAGGGAGAGCATATGATATTTGTCTCTTTGGGACTGGCTTAATTCACTCAGCATGATGTTTTCCAGATTTCTCCATCTTGTTGCAAATGACCGGGTTTCGTTGTTTTTGACTGCTGTATAGTATTCTATAGAGTACATGTCCCATAATTTCTTTATCCAGTCTACTATCCATTTGGGTTGGTTCCAGGTCTTAGCTATTGTGAATTGAGCTGCAATAAACATTAAGGTGTTTTATGGGACATTTTAACAAATATCTAGTAATCAACTAAAATTTACAAAACAAGCAATGAAAAAGAGAATTACAGCACCAACATAATGACAAAAGTACTAAATACAACAAGTCCAGATGATGGACACACTAGATAGACAAAGGCTTCAGATTGGCTTTTATAAATATTCTTGAAAAACTATGAAACCATACCTTAAAAATTAAGGATTATATAAGAATAAATCAACAGATAAAGAATATGAGTAACCAGAAATTATTTGTTAAAACCCAACTGAAAAGTAATTCTAGAGTGCAATAAACATTAATTGTACTCAAGCTCTCTTAACAAGACTCAAGAACAGATTTTGAACTAGCAAAAGAGGATCAACTGAACTAGAAAATAGACTGAGAGAATATATACTAAGGAACACAAACAAAAATAATCAAAGCATCAAAGATCTACAGACTAGGGGTGAGCATTATAGTGCAATGGGTTAACCAACTGTGTGAGTTGCTCATATCCCATATTGGAGTGCCTGATTCAAGTCCCACCTCCACCTCTGTTTCCCATCCAGCCTACTATAAGGCTCTTGTGGGGCAGCAGATGACGGCTCAAGCACTAAGTCCCTGTCACCTATATAGCAGATGGCAGATGGAATTCCTGGCTCCTGGATTTTTTTTTTTTTTTTGGCACAGCCCTGATTGTTGCAGGTATTTGAAGAGCTGTGAATCATCAGATGGAATCTCTCTCTCTATCTCTATCCATCTTTTTCTGTGTGTGTGTGTGTGTGTGTAAGTATGTGTGTTTGTGTATGCATGTCATTCTGCATGTGTTGCTTTGCCTTTAAAATGAATAAAAATAAACGTTTAAAAAAACTCTATTTATTTATTTATTTATTTGACAGGTAGAGTTACAGACAATGAGAGAGAGAGACAGAAAGTTCTTCCTTTTATTGGTTCACTCCTCAAATGGCCGCAAAGACCGGAGCGTCACCAATCTGAAGCCAGGAGCCAGAAACTTCTTCCTGGTCTCCCATGGGGTACAGGGGCACAAGAACTTGGGCCATCTTCCACTGCTTTTCCAGGCCACAGCAGAGAGCTGGACTGGAAGAGGAGCAACCAGGACTAGAACCGGCACCCATATGGGATGCTGGCGCCACAGGTGGAGGATTAACCTAGTGTACCATGGCACCGGCCCCTCTATGACACTTTAAGTGTGCCATTTAGGAACAATAGAAATCTAAGAAGAGAAAAAGGGAAAGAGTTTTTGAAGAAATAATGGCCAGAAACTTCACCAAGTTTATAAAAATATTAATCTATGCATTCTAGATGATCCATGAACTCTAAATATTACAAATTCAAAGATCTCTAACCCTAGAAGTACAAAGGCAAAATGTCAAAGCTGAAAGAAAAGAATCTTGAAAGAGAAGAAAAATGTTTTTTTTTTTCATGTAGAACAGATTTCCTATATTACTTAGTGTTTTTTTCTTTTTTTTTTTATCACAAACCAAGCATCCTTAACAGTGGGATGACCTATTGAAAATGTGCAAATGAAAAGATAATCAAACAGGAATTTTAAATTTAGCAAAGCTCAGAATGGAAAGACACATTGAAATATATGAGGTAAATGAACACGGAAGATATCCAGCATTTCATAACCCCTCCTATAATCGATACTAAAGGGAATCCTTCAGGCCAAAATGAAAGCACACTAACTACAGTAGTGTCAATTCACACAAGGAAGTACCAAATAAAGCAAACATTATAAAACCTTGTTAATAGGCTTATGATATAAGAATATGCAATTGTGTGCCAAATAGGACAACCGAGAGTGGGAGAGGATGGATTTACCTTGTGGTAGAGTTTATATATACTAATGAAATTAAATTGATATTAATATAAGTTAAATTTCAAAGAATTAAGATAGTTACTATAATTCTCATAATGTTAAGGAAATCAATTTTACAACATATTCTAAAGAGCCAGGAAATTAAAAAGAACACTCCCGGGGCCAGTGCTGTGGAATGGCATTAAATTGTTGCCTGCAGCACCAATACCCCATGTGGACACTGGTGCAAGTCCCAGCAGCTCCACCTTGTGATCCAGTTTCCTGGTAATGAACTTTCAGAAAGCAGCTAAAGATAACCCAAATTTTTGGGCCCCTGCACCCAAATGGCTATGGTCTGGCCAGCACTGGCCAATGTAGCCATTTGGGAAGTGAACACATAGATGGAAGCTTGCTCACTCACTCTCTTTCTCCATAACCATGCCTTTAAAATAAAAACATCTTAAAAAAAAAAAAAAAACAGAAAATTGAATACATGAGACTTGCCAAATAAGCTATTACATTTCAAATAATAGTGAATAAATATGCCATTCAAATGTAAAAATAAAAATAATCTAGAAAAATAATGATCCAACTAGATGCAAGACATACTGTATATTGAAAGAAATAAACATGTTGAAAGTAAAAGAATGAAAAAAATGAGATACCATGGAACAGTTAAGAATGGAAATCTGGAATGGTTATACCAATGTCACACAAAACAGATTTGTTAAAAAATGTTAAAAGATAAAAAAGAATATTTTACAATAATGGATCTATCAGTCAACAAAATATATACATATCTAATAATAGAGCCTAAATATGTAAAGCAAAATGAACTTATAAGAGATATAACATGAACATCCCACTTTTAACAATAGGATTGAACTGGCAAACCAAAGAAGCATGAACGCTGAACAACACTATAAACCATATAGATCCAACAGAACTGTTTCAAACACACAGCTCAAACACAGCACAACATGTGTTTTTTAAAGTGTACGTGAAACATTCTCCTGGATGGACCAGTACTATGAAATAAAGGAAGACCCTGTATATTGAAAAATGTGAAAATCAAATGAAACATGTTCTCTGCCCACAAAAGAATGAATTTAGAAATCATTGACTGAAAAATCAAATTGGAAGCGTTTCTAAATATGCGGAAATTAAATCATATACTCCCAAATAAATGAGCCATCAAAAATTAGAGGGAGTGTGCTTTTAGTCTCACGGCTATGATGTCCAACACTGCAGAATCTTGGCCCAATTCCCAACCGACTCCAGTTTCTACAAATACAGACCATTCTGAGGCAGTGGTGATGGCTCTCATAATTTTGTTCCTGTCACCCAGAAGGAGGTATGAATTGGGTTCCTGCCTGCTGGTTTTGGCCTGGCCCAGCCCTGGTCTTTATAGGCATTTGGGGAAATAAACAGGCAGATTAGAGTTCTCTCTCTTTATCTGTCCCTCTCTCTGTCTCTCTGCCTCTAAAACATATGAAGCAAATAAAAATACTTTGATATAAATGAAAATCAAAGTGCAGTGTATCTTATAGTACATCTATGTTATGCAGCTAAGGCAGTGCTAAGGAAATAACTTATAACTATAAATGTTTACATTAAAATAACTCAAATCACTAAGAAAAACTCTAGGACTCTGGAAATGTGAAGCCCAGACTAATTATAAACAAGAGGGAAAGAAATAATAAAGATTATAGAAAATTAATGAAAAAGAATAAAAATTCAACAGAATGATCAATATCATCAAAAGTCAGTTATGTGAAAAAATTGACAGAACTGTAGCTGGACTGATTAAGTACAAATTGAATATTCAAGTTACAACAATGAGGATTTAAAGTACCATCATAATAAAAATTGGATAGATCAAATGGCTAAATTCCTTTAAAGATATGTCAGCTATATTTCTGTACATTAGCAATGAAAAATCAAAAACAAAACCAAGAAAAAAAAAACCTGCATTCACAACAATATTAAAACAAATAAAATCAGGACTGGCATTGCAGTGCAGGAGGTTAAGCCACCAATGCAGATGTCAGCATCCCATATTGGAGTTTTAATTTCAGTTCTGGCTGTTCTGCTTTTAACACAGCTCCCTGCTAATGCACCTGGCACAGCAGCAGGCTTTCATAAATTTAATCAAAGGACTATAATAATTTGAACTTTGACAATGCCTTTTTGTAGCCAGATTTCTCAAATCCAGCCTGGAGAGTGCAATGTTCCTACTGGAAGACCTGGGGGATATGCCCTTGCCTTTTCCAGTTTCCTGTGGCTGCTGCCTTTATGAACTGATTTTGCCTCCGAATCCAAAGTAGCATAGCATCTTGCTTCTTTTCAACTCCTACCTCTGAGGATCCACATGAGTACATCAGTAACCTTGGAAAATTCAGAAGAACTTCCTGTCTCAAGGTCCTTGACTTGATCACATGGGAAAAGTACCTTTTCACCATGGAAGGTGGCAAATTCACAGGTTTTGTTGGTGGGCACCTGAGTGTCTTTGGGGCAGAAGTGGAGGAAATTGTTATTCTCTTGAGCAGTGCACAGCTTAAGAATAAGCGTCTAGGGTTTTGTCTCCCTCCCCTGTGGTCAGGGCTCCACTGCTTTCTGGAAGTATAACACACATTTCCAACTATTTCCATCAGCTTCTTTCCTGCTTATAGAACTTAGAGCCTTGGACAGCTGTCTTTCATTTTGTCCTTTCCGTCCTTTCAATCCAAATGGGCAGATGTTCTACTGAAAAATTCTTGAGAATTTTGTGGGTTTTTCATGTATGGCTGGTCTTTGAGTCTATAGGACACAAGACTCTCCAAACATGTCTCCTGAGAAACGCCGTGGTTATTCTTATTTCCTGCTTAGATGTCTACTGAGGAGATCTGTGAGTCAAAACACCTAATAAACTTCTATTAACTCTGAGAAAATTCATACTGGTGAACTGTGATCTTCTGATCCTTTAAAGGTGTAAGCAACCAAGATGGCAGAATAGGGAGGGAGCTCACTAATAGTCCAGGAAAAGATAGTTTAATACAAGTAGAGATAGTGTAGTCTCAGGGAAGAGTTAAGGGAAAAAAACTACAGAGGAAGCTTTTCCGGAATTAGAAGGACACAGTGGATCTACGTGTAGGACATGGGCACCCACGGCTCGGGAGCCCAGCTGCCGAGAATCTTCACCTCTGCACCGGCACTGGAAACAGAGGTGAGACGAAACTGCAGTAGCCTGAGACACTGGCAGAAAAGCAGCAGGAAGAGCATAGAGGGAACAAGGCTTGAAGCCCCGTGGGGGAAAGTACACCAGCCTAAGTAGAGGAGAGAAAAAATAAATAAATAAAAGGGATGGTACGACACGTTTCTCTATCTCCATACATCTTACAAAGGCATGCGAGACAATAGAGCAAATGCCATTTTGGACATATGTAACAGCTGCGCCAGCTTGGGCCGGGCCCATCCTCAACCTAGCAGAAAAACCTGACTCTGGTTGGGAGTAATAACAGAAGACTAAGACCTAGTGAATGTGTGGAGCTTATGAATTGGGACTGTGAAAAAAAAAAAAAAGAAAACTGAGGGTGTGTGGGAGACCTCATGGTGTGGCTGAGATGTGAGTAATCTTGGTAGAGACACCACAAATTCGGGCAACCTTGGCTACCTGGTGAGAGACATTGCAGGGGAATCTGAGCTTACACTGAGGACTGAACAGATCCTTTGTGTGGTCCTTGGGACAGAGCAGATGAATATTATACCCACAGGGGCTAGTGCTCAGGGACTGATTGCCATCAAGGAGTAGCACTCAGTTGAGCAGAATTTTGAATTAAATTAAATTAAACTTCCTTTTTGAATTAAAGAGAGACATACAGAGACAGAGAGACAGAGAGAGAGTCACCTTTGCACACCCTTAACCCTGAAGAATTGAATAGAGCTCTCTGGCCACACCCTCCACAAGCCTCTAGAGATTCACCAAAAGCAGACAGTCCACTTAATCTAGAGTCATAGTATAATGAGAAAAGCCACAAGGAGAGAAAACAAAGAAGAAAAAGAAGAAACCAAAGAATATCTCCAGAATGCCAAACAACAAAGACAAAAACCAAGGGAACAAGAACAAGGAAGACATCATGACACTCCCAAATGAACATGACACTCCGATACAAGATTATGAAGATGATGATAGAAGAAATGCAAGATATGGAATTCAAAATATTTATAATAAGAACATTTATAAGTTATCAAAAACAAATGTATGAACTACAGAAATCCATACAGGACAGGGCAGAAAATCTCTATCGTGAAAATGAAATCTTAAGGAAGAATCAAAATGAAATGAGGAATTTAGTAGAACATGAAATTGAGATATTAAAGAGAAATCAAAATAAAGAATTCAATAGAACAAATGAAAAACACATTTGAGAGCCTTAAAAATAGAATCAATGAGGCAGAACAGAGAATACTGGACTTAGAAGACAGAGCACAGGAAAGTATACAGTCAAACCAAAGAAAAAAAGAGGAAATTAGAAATCTAAAAAATATTGTTGGGAATCTACAGGATACTATTAAAAAAAAACAACATTTAGGTGGGTTCTAGGAGTTTCTGAAGGCATGAAGACAGAGAAAGGATTTGAAGGCCTTTTTAGTGAGATACTAGCAGAAAAATTTTTGGGTTTGGAGAAGGAAAGAGACATCCAAGTACAGGAAACACATAGAACCCCCAATAAACATGACTTAAAGAGATCCTCACCATAACACATTGTAATAAAACTCACCACAGTGAAACATAAAGAAAAGATTCTAAAATGTGCAAGAGAGAAACGTCAGATTACTCTCAGATGATCTCCAATTAGACCCACAACAAATTTCTAATCAGAAGCCCTATTGGCTAGGAGGGAATGGTGAGATATAGGCAAAGTACTAAGAGAATAAGCTGCCATCCCAGAATAGTATATCCGGCAAAGCTCTCATTTCTGAATGAAGATGAAATAAAGACCTTTCTTAGCAAACAGTAATTGAATGAATTTGTCACCACTCGTCCAGCCCTGCAAAAGATGCTTAAAGATGTGTTACACACACAGAAACACAGCCATCAATATGAAAGAAGGTAAAGGAAGAAAATCTCTCAGTGAAAGATCACAGGAAGTTCAAAACATATATTAGAAATATTTGAAAAAATGACAGGGCTAAGTCACTACTTATGAATAGTCACGTTGAATGTTAATGGCCTGAACTCTCCAGTTAAAAGACACAGACTGGCTGAATGCATTAAAAAACAAAAACCTGTCTATTTGCTGCTTATAAGAAACACATATTTGCAAAAAAGATGCATGAAGACTGAAAGTGAAAGGTTGTAAAAAGATATTCCATGCCAATAGCAACCAAAAAAGAGCTGACATAGCCATCTTAATATCAGAGAAATTAAACTTTAACACAAAAACTGTTGAGACAAAGAGGAGCACTATATAATGATTAATGGACCAATTCAACAAGAAGATATAACTATTATAAATGTATATGCACCTAGTTACAGGGAACCTGTTTATATAAAAGATATGTTAAGGAATTAAAGGGAGATTTAGACTCTAATACAATAGTATTGGGGGATTTCAATACTCCACTTTCAGCAATAGACAGATCAACCAGACAGAAGATCAACAAGAAAACGACAGACTTAATCAACATTATAGACCAAATGGATCTAACAGATATCTTATTATTAGGCATTTAAATTTAACTGAAAAAATGATTCCTGTTAAATATAGGAGTGGGAATAGCAGAGGGAGGAGATGTACAGTTTGGCACATGCTCACTCAGCCTTACCCCTAATGGTAGAGTTAGAAACGTGCCAGGGGATTCCAATTCAATCCCATCAAGGTGACATGTACCAATGCCATCTCACTAGTCAAAGTGATCAGTTTCTTTTCATAATAGATCATTAACATAGGATTATGTGTCAAAGGGATCACATAAACAAGACTAGGTTCTGCTAATACTAACTGATAGAATTAAAAAGAGAGAACCATCCAACTTGGGAAGCGGGATACACAGCAAATTCATGGAATGGCAGATGTCCTAAACAGCACTGTGGCCACAGAATCAGCCCTTAAGGCATTCAGATCTGGCTAAAAAGCCCAAGACACTCTAGCAAAAAAAATAATGACCTAAATGGGAAATTTCTGTGAGTGAGATCCCAGTGAAAAAAACAGGCCATCAAAGAAGAAGGTACCTTTTTCTGAAGGGATGAGAGAACTTCCACTTTGACTATGACCTTGTCTAAATAAGATCGGTGTTGGTGAATTCAAGAGGCTTCCATAGCCTTGGCAACTCATGACAAGAGCCTAGGGTGATTACTGATGCCATAAACAAGAGCGTCAATTGTTAAATCAACAACAGGAGTCACTGTGCACTTACTCCCCTTGTAGGATCTCTGTCCTAAAGGTACTATGGGAATTAACGGCAAAACTACTACTCAAACAGTACTCTATACTTTGTATTTCTGTGTGGGTGCAAACTGTTGAAATCTTTACTTAGTAAATACTAAGGAGATCTTCTGTATATAAAGATAATTGAAAATGAATCTTGATGAAGAATGGGATGAGAGGGGGGTGGGAGATGGGATGGTTGGGGGTAGGAGGGAGGTTATGGGGGAGAAAAGCTGCTACAATCCAATAGTTGTTTTTTGGAAATTTATATTTATTAAATAAAAGTTTAAAAATGGTGTAAACAAAACGATTTTCAGCCAGTCACTTTGTTGTCTTTCCAGAGAACTGTTTGACAATTTCCTAAACTTAGCATCCTTTGAAACATTAATAAGAAAGGATTCCACAGATCATCTAGCCCAGTTTGTTTTCTATTTCTTAGTTTATTCCATCCTTTCCACATTTTACGGTGAGCAGTACAAAAAGAGGTTACACTTTCAATATCTCTTTGGGTATCTGCTTCGATTAAATGCCCTTGTTTGTTGCTTTGAAGTTGCACTTTCCATAAAGCAGTAAGGATGCAACGCAATACTCAAATACAAAACAAGGATCCCTGTTGCCCAAATTAGCAGTAACATGGTTCTCATTTATTCTGAACTTTCACCAAAGCAGTGCTTTTAAACATCAGTGTTTCTATGAGTAGTCTGTTTATGATGGAGGAGGTAAAGCAATACAAGTTTTTTCTATGATGCCCCTCATTTCCTTTGGAGTCCTCAGAAGGAGTCCTTGCAAATCACCTTTCCACTAATCATCTGTTCAAGCCATATTCACCAGCTCCAAGAATGACAGTGTATACACTTTTCAGTTTGCCACAGCATGCAATGGGGGTATTATTCATCAACAAAGAAGAGGATGAAGTACTGAAAAACGGTAAAATAAGAAGGCACCTTGAAATCAGTATTGGAAGTGGCTTATTTATATGAAATATTCAGAATAGACAAATCCATAGATGCAGAAATGAGATTATTGGTAAATACTGTCTGTGAGACAGAGAAATGGGTACTGGTTGTCAGTGAGGAGTATGGCTTCTTTTGGGGAAATAAAGGTGGTCTAAAATTAGATAGTAGCATTTGGTTAACAATGGTAAAACCAATGCAATGAACACTTCAAAAGGGGTGAATTTTATGATGTCAATGTATCTCAAAAGAGCTGACACAAAGCAACTACATTTTATTTTAATGCCATGTCAGCGTACTTCTTGAATTATTTGTAATGCATTTAAACTTCTAAGTAAATGCTATACAAGGACATGTTATACTGAAGGCCACTATGCCATATAAAATTCTAAACTCAAGACAAAATAAAGTACATTTACACAAAAAGTTGGCGAAATTTCCCATTACAATTAACCACCATCATAAATATCTTTTGAGTTGAGGGCAAGATAAAAACCATCTTCAAAGGTGAGAAACACTTTCTACAAGTTGCAAGAATTCTGGAGGCAGAGGTAAGCACTCGTTGGAGGACATACGTAGATTCCTGCTTGCCCAGAGCCTGAATTTTATTGGTCCATGAAAATCAGACATGAGAGAGAGCTTAATGCACAGCAAGGCTTGACCAAGTAGTTTACATCTACATAAACTGAGACTCCTGAAGAATGTGCTTTCAGTACATAAAGCTCATCGTATACACAGAGGATTTAAAAGGCAACAAGTAGAAGAAACAGGCAGAAAAAATTATGATACAGGATTAGAAATAAATAATACCCATAATGCAACACAGGAAAAACTGACAGAAAATGAAAGAAATGTTGATAATCTAAATATGCTTTTATTCCTCCAAATATTGATAAAGACAACAACTCTCAGATTCAACATTATCAGTACACATCTACTACTAAAAGCTAAAAAGGAGAACCTTATGCAGCTATGTAGTATAATTGTAGAACAAAATAGACTAGGAGAATAATCTGCAAAATAGCCAGAAATGTTACTGAAAATTATGATTATTAAACAGAAACAAACTTTTCTGCAATAGCAGTAAAAGCAGAAGACATAGCAATGATAATTCCCAAAGCTCAGAGAGAATAAACTCTAATTTTATTTTGTGAAAAACTCTATCTGAAAATGAGCAAAACATGAAGACCTAATCAAATTTTAAATGCAACATGGATATAATCACAAATGCAAATTTTCCTTTTGTGTTTATTCCTCTCTTTTCTCTTTTGCATATTAATTATATTTTGACCCTTAATTTTGTTTTCCTCACTCTGAGATATCCTTAAAAAAATTCATGTTACATCCTCCCATGTAATAGTATTTTCATTTACTTTTCCTTGTATTCCTAAGGGTTTTATTTTCTTCTCAGCTTTGTTTGGAGTCACATGGATTTATAATTCATGTTTTTATTAAAGTAGAATATTGTGTTATATTTCTATATTTTTAATGTCTTTAACCTTAAAAATCCAATTTTCTTTGTCTGTTTATTGGTCCAGTCTCCTGGTGTATTGCTTCATTCAAAAACCTTCAGTATATCTTGAGAAAGCATTTTTCAGTAATGTTCTATACTAATTTTCCTCAATTTTTGAAACACCCTACTTGAAGTTATTTAGCTTCCAATACTATAGTTATTGCCTTTACAAATATAGTACTTAACTATTTTCATTTATCCATCAATTTTTTAAATTCTTAGAATTGAGCTAAAAAAAAGCTTATATGCAGTAAGAAATACAGCTTTAAAATCAAATTCCGTTACTTTACTTCTCTTTTTGAGCCCTACAACAAAGAACATAGAACAAGTCAATCATGTCACATCTACAATTTATTTCCTAATTAGTTAAAAAAAAGTACCATGAAAATAAATTATCTGACCACTCAGTGTATTTTGTTTTTTACCTTCATGACATTTGAGCCTATTCATTTAATTTTTAAAATTTTCCTTACTTCTGTTGGAATATATAATGTCTGCTACCATCCTTGTTATAACACTTCTCAGTCCAGGTGATCCAAGTGCAGTTGTGTGCTATAATTCTCACAAGAGAATTTAAGATCTTCAATTGCTGCATAGGTAAGCTTTCTTTCCAAGTTAGGAGGTGTGTCTTTGCCTGTGACTGCTGCAATTGGTTGAGTGAATCTAACTGCTGCAATCGGTTGAGTGAATGTAACTGCTGTATTCAGTATTAGGAAGCTATAGATACAGTCCATATTTTCCATAATTCAGTGGATTTCAGTTGCTGATGCCTTTCCATTTTTTGGAACCAAAGCATGTGGGAGATAAGCTCTAGTTCCCACCCTGAGGTTGCTGAGTTATCTTTCTACCTTTTTGAAAAAGTCCCTCATTTGCCCTTAAGGTGATCTGACTTGGATTTTCAGCAACAACCTAAAAGAGACTTACCTGGAATAAGTTTTATTCTAAAGGCTTTTTTCCATGCTGTTTTGACTAAGCTTCCAATTTATTTCCCTTTTCTTCCATTCCAATTGTTAGATAGTTCTATCCTAAATATTTTGTACTATCAATTTGATTCATCTCACAAGAAATGCTTAATATCAAGCCTATTCACTCGGATTACTTTTTTACTTCAATTCTACAAATTCAGCCCCTATTACTTACTAAAGCTCTGACTTTGGGAGAAATTCCTTTTCATTTTTACTAATTTTTTTAAATCAAATGAGATGACTTTCAGTTACACATAAGGTCTGTTCCAACCAGCTGATTCTTCATGTCTACATTTATTAGTGATTAAAATGTTGGGAAAGCATTTAATTATCTCTCAAGAAATCTAGGTAAATGCTAATGATGGACTGAGTTATGGTCATGCTATCAGAGACACAGATATACAGCAGAATTCAAAGCAAAACAATTACTGCCCACGTAGCCATGGTAACTCATCATTGTGAGAGATTTAGACAGCTGATTATGCACATTTCCCCCTCTTAATTAGAAGTAGGAACTTGCTTCCAAATAATTTTAAACAGTAAATATTTCCAACACCTCTTTGTCCCTGACACATAGCTATGGAAACAAAAATGCATATTCTTTAATATGTCTGAAATATTACCCAACTATTTGATGTAACATTTCCCAATGTGAGATTTGTGGGCTTCCAGTTTAGGGATTGACATATAGCACTTATTAAAGTCATTTAAAATATTTTCAGTGTCCTGTTCCAAATCTATGGAATCTGCATTTTTGGAATTAAATGTTCAGACTCCTTGTTTGTTTTTTGTTTTTATTTTTGTTTGTGTCTGTTTTTACTAAGAGCCCCTGGTGATCCTTCTGCACATGAAAGTTAGAGTCAACTGTCTGAGCTCAGCATTGTATTCTCACTTATTATCAGAGAAACATTGTTCAACTGCATATTTCCTTACAAGTAAAAAATAAGAAAATCTAAACAGGTCACTTAGCATGATTTGATGACTAATGTAATACAATGATCAACAGATACCAATGCTTAAAATATTATTGCAGTGAAATATTGAAAGCAATTATTACTGATTTAGGAAAGCTTACAGGAGAGTAATAATTCACAAAGAGACATAAATATACTTGGTTCCTAAATCAAATGTAAAATTTCCCTTTAATCGATTTGATTTACCATTTAGAATGACTGTCACAAACTATTAACATTTATAGTCAGTTTTCTTTTCTAGGCTGACACACTTTGTGTACCCCAAGGAAAAATTCACAATATTGCTGATCAAGTAGTACTACAGCAGTGGTAAATCATAATTGGAGATTACCTAGGGATAAAAATAGTTCTGTTCTTCAGAAAGAAAAGTCTACAATAATTTTGTTTTTATGGAAAAGATTAAGAGGTATAATTTTCCATTAAATGTCTGGAAGAGTCCACAAGTGCGATCTTCCAGACCAAATGCTTATTTTTGAGATGTAATTAATTATTGATTAAATTTGTTTTATAGTGATATTTTATTCAAATTATTCATTTTAGTTGTGTGAATTATGATAGCTTATTCAATTAATTTTTCTATTTTGTCTAAGTTATCAAAGTGTTGAACTAAGAGCTATTCTTTATTATAGCTTTTCTTTATTATAATTTTGATGTCCTTAGACTTATTAACATATGTTTCATTTTCATTGCTGATTTTAGTAACTTGTGCCTTTTCTCATTCATCATGGTTAACCTGTGTATAGTTTAAAAAGTAAACTGATCTTTTGGTTTTATTATTTTTATGTTATATTATATATTTTCTTTTTTAAAAAACTTTTATTTAATGAATATAAATTTCCAAAGTACAGCTTATAAATTACAATGGCTCCCCCCCCATAACTTCCCTCCCACCCACAACCCTCCCATCTCCTGCTCCCTTTCCCATCACATTCACATCAAGATTCATTTTCAATTATCTTTATATACAGAAGATCAATTTAGCATATATTAAGTAAAGCTTTCAACAGTTTGCACCCACATAGAAACACAAAGTGAAAAATACTGTTTGAGTACTAGTTATAGCATTAAATCACGATGTACAGCACATTAAGGACAGAGATCCTACATGAGGAGTAAGTGCACAGTGACTCCTGTTGTTGACTTAACAAATTGGCACTCTTGTTTATGGCATCACTAATCACCCTAGGCTCTTTTCATGAGTTGCCAAGGCTATGGAAGCCTTTTGAGTTCGCTGACTCTGATCATATTTAGACAAGGTCATAGTCAGAGTGGAAATTCTCTCCCGCCTTCAGAGAAAGGTACCTCCTTCTTTGATGACCCATTCTTTCCACTGGGAACCCACTCACGGAGATCTTTCATTCAGGTCATTTTTTTTTTTTTGTCAGAGTGTCTTGGCTTTCCATGCCTGAAATACTCTCATGGGCTTTTCAGCCAGATCCGCATGCCTTAAGAGCTGATTCTGAGGCCAGAGTGCTGTTTAGGACATCTGCTATTCTATGAGTCTACTGTGTATCCTGATTCCCATGTTGGATCATTCTCTCCCTTTTTGATTCTAACAGTTAGTATTTTCAGACACTAGTCTTGTTTATGTGATCCCTTTGAATCTTAATTTTTTCTTAATATAATGTTACATATGTTTAGATAAGGTTTTCTTAAATACATTTCATTAATTTCTGCTCTAAAAAAGTGCGTGTTTTGTAATCTCATTATTAAACCTCTGGTTTTGTTTTCCCAATAGTCTCTGGGCTATAACACTCAAAAGAGTTGTTGAGTCTTTTTTACCCTCAAATTAGGTGAGACAGCAAGATCAGGGGTTGCTCCAGCCTGAGAGAATTCATAAGAACCTTTTTGTTGTGATGAAACATAATTGCCCCCCAAAAATAAACCTACAAAACTAGCCAAGTTTTCTACTAACGTTTTTAGCATAAGGAAATCTTCTAGTCTGAAGGAAGCAAAAAATTAGAATTCCTACAGATTAGAATTAAAAAGGTATGACTGGTCTTAAATGATCAGTTATCCTAGATTCCAGATCAGAGGAGGGCTGATTGCAAAAGCTTGAGAGGAAAAATATGCAATAGGTAAGAGAAAAATGAAAGTTTTTAAATATGCCAGTTTTTAAGAATCACCTGTTTAACATCTTTCAGCACAGGATATAGAAATCTGCAGTTGAAAAAATACATGCTTCAAAAGTCAATTCAGGAAGAAGAAAGCTGGTTTGAAAAAATTGGCATACAACAACGAAACACTGAGCAGGAATAAGAAAAAGAAACACAATGTAGCACTTGCTACATATCAGGGAGAACAGATATCTTTGTGAATACCGATTCATTTAAGCCTCATCAAAAATCCTGCGAGATGGTTACTGATATGCTCTTTTTACATATTAGCAACCTAAGTACAGAGATATAAAATATCTTGTCCATTACTACCTGCTAAGTATTATGTCAAATTTGGCCTTTGTTTAGAAACAAAATATATTTCATTTTATTTATGTATTATTCTTCCATCTATGGTTTGCAAAAAAATCATAATTCTCTGATGCTAAGTTCAGAAGCAGCTCAGAAATATGAATTTTAACAAGTTTATCAGAGTGCCCAAATGCATGATCTTATTACCAAATTTTTGAGACTTCGTTCCATTTTCTTTCTCAAGCCAATCTCATAACTTCAGTTACTATCTGTATGCTGATAAGTCCCAAATGTATTAGTCAAGATTTATCCTCCAGTTTCATATGTATGAATGCAAATGATTACTCAACAAATGTCAATGCATTCTCCTGGAAGTCACACACACAGGAATTTCAAAGTCACTACTTCAGAGGAGAACTGATTACCTCTCTACTTTCAAACTCCTAACTTTTCTAATTTCCCTTGACTCAGACAACAGTATCAACATTCACCTAGAATGCTATTATTAGAGAGAGTTAAATGATTTCACCTATAGATGTCTGGCATGTAATTGTGTTACATACAAATTTTAGCAAACAGTTTGGGCTTCTTCTTAATGGTGTGTATTCTTATTTCTCTTCATTTTGTTTTATTATATTTTAGGCTTTTTAGAACATTTTATGTTGAGAGCAAGGAGTGACAGAAACCTTAACTTTTCGAAATTTAGTAGGAATGCTTCAAAAGTCTTACCGTTAATTGTATTACTATATTCTTTTGGTTTACATTTATTTCCAGTTTTTTTTTATATTTTTAAGAAATACATCAGGGATGTGCAAATCAAAACCATGATGAGATCATTTGATCACTATTATCAAAAAGACAAAACATAATAAGTTCTGGTGAAGTTGTAGAGAAAACAGAACATTAAAATTACAAAAGATATCAAGTGCTGGTGAGTATTTAAGGAAAGAAACTCTTATACACACTCTCAGTAGTAGCATAAATTAGTGCCAGCCATTGTGGAGAGGCCTCAACAAACTAAAAATAGAACCAACAATATGCACTAGCAGTCCTGCTATGGGTTATATAATCCAAGAACAGTAATAATAGCATGGTGAAGAGGTATCCGCACTCCCATGTTTGCTGCATCACTATTCACAACACGTATGAAATGGAAACAACCTAAATGTTCATCATCTGATTCATCAATAAACAACATGGTACATAAATACAATGGGATACTATTCAGTCATAAAAGGATGAAATCCAGTCATTAGCAACAACATGGATGTTGAGTAAGAGCTTCCAGAGGCAGGACCATAGGATATGGGACAGAGAGACAGACCCCAAAGGTTAGATTAGAAAGGCTTAGCTAAAAGCCTTAGATGCCATTATTTGCATTGTTTGAGTTTACTCTTTATCTTCCAGACTGTGAAGAGCACTGAGGTTTTGAAGATGGGAGAGAGACTGTGTTAAATTTCTCTCATATTGACAGATAACTCTGGAATCAATGGGAAGAATCTATTAGAGGATTCAACCTATTAGAAGTCACTTCTAGGAGGTCAATCTATTAGAAGTCACTTCAGTCTATTAGAAGTCATTCATTTCGGTGAAATAAGGCAGAGAAAGTTAAGTGCTGAGTGATCTCACTTACATGTGACATCTAAAAATGCTGATCTCATAGAAGTTGAGACTATAATGGTAGCTGCAAGAGATTTGGGAGATCAGGTAGAGATATGGATGGGAAAAGGTTGATTAACAGGCACTAAATTACAGTCAGCTAAGAAAATGAAATTATAGAGTTTTATTGCACAGTAAGGTGATTATAGACAATGGTTATAATCAGGATTATTTTTTAACAAAAAAGAAAGGATTTTGAATACACTCACACAAAGAAGTGATAAAGTTTCGAGGAGCAAGATATGCTCACCCTTATTTGGACACTACCCAGTATATACATGTATCAACACATCAGATAGTACCCCAAAATTATGCATAAAGGTATGCATCAAAATAAAATTTTAAATCATAAATAAGTATTCATTTATGGAATCATTTTTCAGCTTTTATGTGTATGATTCAATTTTTTCTCATTTAATATGTGAGTGGGTTAAGTCATACTTTCCAAAATTATGAAATATTTATGAATATCTTGATTTCTAGGATACTTTCATTTTATTACAGTGCAAAAATCTTGGACTTAATATAAAATGACTAACCAAGTGATATGTAACAAAAGAAGTTACCAAAAAAGAAAACTTGGGATGTGTCCATAAAGATACTTAAGGCTTGTCTCAACATGTCCCCAGCAGTTTTCACTATCAGATGGAACTGGAAAAATGTCTAAAAGTTTTGAGGAAAATAAAATGTGGCAAAAGAATGACAATGCTGGCGAATTGTCAGTCATTTACAAAGGGGACATGAATTCTCAAGTGTGTGAGAATTCTGGTGACATATACTGTCGATACAACCTATCAAAAAAAGAGAAAATAGTTCATGTTTAAAACAAACTTATTAGAAAAGAATCAAAATAAGCTACTGAAAAAATGGAAAGACTGTTTTGTGAAAATTTTCAAGAAACTAATATACTTAAATATGTGTTTAAGGCTGAGCAAACGTGATTTTTTTTTTTTTTTTGACAGCCAGAATTGGACAGTGAGAGACAGAGAGAAAGGTCTTCCTTTTTCCGTTGGTTCACCCCCCAAGTGGCCTCTATGGCCAGTGCCTTGCGACCAGCGCGCTGCACTGATCCGAAGCCAGGAGCCAGGTGCTTCCTCCTGGTCTCCCATGCGGGTGGGGTGCAGGGTGCAAGGACCTGGGCCATGCTCCACTGCACTCCTGGGCCACAGCAGAGAGCTGGACTGGGAGAGGAACAACCGGGACAGAATCCAGTGCCCCGACCGGGACTAGAAGCTGGTGTGCCGGCACCACAGGCAGAGGATTAGCCTAGTGAGCCATGGCACCAGCCAAAGGTGATTTTTGAAATACAGAATGCAATGTTGTAAATATTGAAAGAAAATTATTCAAATATATAAGAAAGCATCCCCAATCTTATTAACAAAACTTCTAAGTGTCCATTTGGCTATTTTGCATGATGAGGTTAAATAGAGGATTTTAAAGAAATATAAAGCCATAATTTTTCACGATTTATGGCAAATTGATATTTTTCAAGTTTAAGAGAAATCAAGTAATACTGCTTTATTATTTTATAATAGTTTCTACTGTAAAAACAAAGCATAGATTTCAAATTTTCACATACTCAGAGCATTAAAATGAACAAAAAGATTATAGAGAAAATGATAGAAAATAAAGCAACGAATAAGGAAACGAACATCTTACAATGACATATAGGATGGTGCTCAAATGGTATAAAGAACTGATACACAATTATATGATATTTGCAATAGGTGTTATGTGAAGCAGTAACTTAGGGATAGCTTAAAGAGTAGCTTAAACAAGTCAATACTGCTTACCCCAATTTCAGAATATTTATCTTTTTTAAAAATTTTTTTTTGGCAGGCAGAATTAGACAGTGAGAGAGAGATGCAGAGAGATAGGTCTTCCTTCCATTGGTTCACTCCCTAAATGGCCGCTACGGCTGGCGCTGCTTCCTCCTGGTCTCCCATGTGGGTGCAGGGCCCGAGCACTCAGGCCATCCTCCACTGCACTCCTGGGCCACAGCAGAGAGCTGGACTCGAAGAGGAGCAACCAGGACAGAACCGGCGCCCCAACCGGGTCTAGAACCCGGGATGCCAGCGCCGCAGACTTACTGATAATTGCAATATAATCAGATATTTGATCAAGTTTTATCAATGTTCCTGTGCTTCTGAGTAAAATATACTTTCTCAATTATCAGAATGTAAATACGTATTCATAGGACTATCTTTTATGAAGTCTTTTCAAGACACTCAGCTTTTGGGGGCCGGTGCTGTGGCACAGAAGGTTAATACCCTGGCCTGAAATGCCGGCATCCCATATGTGCGTTGGTTCTCGTCCCAGCTGCTCCTCTTCTGATCCAGCTCTCTGCTGTGGCCTAGGAAAGCAGTAGATGGCCCAAGTCTGTTGGCCCCTGCACGCACATGGGAGATCCAGAAGAAGCTCCTGGCTCCTGGCTTCAGATCAGCGCAGCTCCGGCCGTTGCGGCCAACTGGGGAGTAAACCATCAGATGGAAGAACTCTCTCTTCCTCGCCTCTCCTCTCTCTATATAACTCTGACTTTCAAATAAATACATTATAAATCTTTAAAAAAAAGATACTCAGCTTTCTTCTTTTCCACTTTTTTGTACCTTATTTAAAATCTACCTAACTTATCATAGTGTATCTATATCTATATCTACATCAATATCTATATCTATTTCTGTGTGTCTTTCAAGATCTTAAATTTCCTCTAGTTTCCCTTTTCTTTCATCATTTAGTCTCCAAATGATACTGTTCCCTCTCTTTTTGTCCTCTCCACTCGCAGAAGCATTGTCTTTCAAGACTAACAATTTCATTCCATTAACTTTTAGATTCCTTTGGAATAGAATGCTTTCGAAGCTATAAGGATTGCTCTTCAGTGCTTTTTTTGCAAGGAGGGTACATTTCTGCTTCAGAAGGTGATTTTAGTTCTTTTCTCTGTCACACACATCTTCTAGACTTATCTAGTCCTTCATAGAGGGTTGTAAGAGGAGGTCTATACATAACTCTACTAAAATTGGTATTTACCTTTCTAAGAAAAAGTAATTTAGAATTTGTTTTATTTCTCTGTCATACTTCAGATGTGGTATCTGAAAGCTATATGGATAGGTTCAGAGTTATGTAGCTGCTGCTTCTTTAGCTACAACCTGTTAAAACTTAAAAGGTTATTATCAAATGTAATGACTACTTCAGAAACATTGTTCTTAGTTCTTCTTGGTAATTTAATTTCAAAAACAATTGAGGCAACTCTGGTCTGTGAGAATAATCTATTATATTTTTACAAAGAAAGCATATTTTCTAGTACTTAAAGAAGACATGCATACAGATCAGTTGGAAACATTTTAACTTCATTAAATGAAAGAAAAAAATAGAAACTGGATATACTGGAGGCAAGAGCACCATTTTTTATTTTATGACCCTGAATTATTATTATCTGGTTGACAAGTAGGCAATTTTTGTGGATTCTGGTCTCCCAGATTAATAGCAAGATTCAAGGTCCAAATACTCTTCTCTGGAATTTATATGAGTTCATACTGCTTAATTCATAATGTGTTCTTTTCCACAAAGACTGAGGGAAAAGGAAAGCAATAAAATTTTAGAACAATCTTATTTTACTTGACAAATCTTTTGTCAAGTTTATAAAGAGTGTAACAGTGATTAATAATGGGACAACCTTGTCAAAAGTTTCTTTGAAATTATTATAAAATGTTTTCCTGAGAAATTTAGAACAACTATTTGTCATTTAGAGAATCTACTACATACATAGATGCTTATAAGATAACAAGAGTCTTTGCTTTTTGTGGAAGGGCTAATGATTTATTTTTGTCTGTATCTCATCATAGTCAGAGTTAATAAGGTTAAACAGGATTATCTAGATAGTCACATAGTTATAGCAGAGTGTAAATAAATACATGGGCAAAATGTCTTTATCTATAGCTTCCAGAAGTGGACAACTCTATTATTACTGATTTTTCTCCATAACCTCCCTTCAGCTTCAAGGAATTGTTCAAAGTATTAGGTATGAATTTGTATAGATTCCTGGCTAACATGACAAAACAGTGAGCTCTTCTATACAAACGTATGTCAAACAACACCAAAATTACATAACCAGATAATATATTTAAATAGGCTGAGTGATTCCAACGAGGCTCCTTAATGAATCATGATGAAAACTAAACTATGTGAATATTTAAACTTCACAAAGGCTGTTTAATCTGGAAAATCCTGAAATATCTCCAACTGACAATATTATATTTACCCGAGAATGGTGAGAATTTTTAGAGTATAAAGACTGTATTTTTCTAAGTAACTGGTGTATTTTCAAGTCCCCTACAATATTTTAACCATGAACAGATTTAACGCAATCTGTAAATACAGTATCTGTATTTCATTTTATTCATTTTGATTCATTTTCTCCTTCCAAAACTTCTATCATCAAGAACCCCTAGTTCTAAAGGATTTGGAAAAGCAGTTTTCCTTGGCACAAATAGAACATAAATAGCCTAGACTTGAAATCACTAATTTGCATATTTGTCAAGGTCTCAATAGGAAACAGGGTACTTTTAGTGCATGTGCCGCCGAAGTGAGCAGTACAGAGGGTACTTTTAAGTAGGAACCTCTTTACAAAGCTGTGGAAAGTGTTCAGGGAAACCCACGAGGGATTATTAGAAGCCAGAGCCTAACAACAGCCATCAGCATCACCAGATCTGACTGGGCATGGCCACATCACAGTTATCAGAATCCCCACAATGGCTTAGCACAAGTGAAGGTGTGCCAGACCGAATGGCGAATGTCCCAGTCATATCCCTGGCAGAGAAGGAACCAGCGGAATAAATGCACCTAGTTCATTGCCCTTCTGCCCAGAATGCAGAATGAAGGGAATTGAGGGATGTCTTTCATCATGGTCAGCTTACTTAAGCACAAATCAGAATACAGACTGGTAGAAAACATATCCTGAGAATCCAAAATGGGGAATACATAGCACAACAGGACATGAGAGGACAGCCCCTTTTACGGCTCCATTATTTTTCTCAGAAACATACTTGATGAATTTTTAAAATACAGATTTCACTATCAAACAAAACTGTTTTGAATCCTAACTCTTCTCCATAATAGCTGTAAAACCTTGAAAATGTTATGCTGATGCTGCTAAATTTAAGCTTAATACCAAATGTGTAATCAGTACTCTTCCTTAGTTTTAGTAGAAGCCCCAAATGTGGGATGTGAGAGTTATTTCCAGATTTTCCCATATCCTAAACAAGGTTTGTGAGCCCTACATAAGAACTTCCACAGGAGATCAGCTAAACTGGTTTTGTACCTTTAAATCATCATTAGCCTTGAGAAATTAAGAAAGGAGCAACATACAAAAGGGAGGGTTCTCTGGAGAAAGATGTTGGTTTTCTGTGTATCTTTCCTCCCACCACAGGGGTTGGACAGAAACAGACTGTGTTCTCACCTAACATCAGAAAAGGAGAACGTGAAAGGATCCACAAGGTTGGCATGCACCCTTGGTAGTTCAGGGAGCGTAAGGTCTGGCATAGTTCACTGTGGCTAAGCCATCAGGAAGTCAGCTACAGATGAAGAAACCGGCACTTGCAATGAACTGAATTTGCACCAATAGTGAGAAAAAGAATGTGTGTGTACTTCTCAGGACCAGATGTGGGTTTCCTTGGAATAAGCCAGCCTGGAGCTATTTTGAATTCCATTAAACAAGCCACTGCCTTTAGCGGTTATGTGGATTTTTGGATGTTCAGTGCCTGAGGAGTAATTAAAATTGCCTGCTGGTGAAAGGCATTGCCTCCATCATGTGGAAAGGCAGTTCAATTTCCCCAGAGGAGGGAACCTGAGAAACTCACAGTGTGCCACACACACACACACACACACACACACAGCTTTGAACATCTCAAAAACCTGAGAAGAATCAATGCCAGATAATAATTATATTAGTCAAATGAAATCTTTCTTTTAATACACTTCTTCCTAATTCTAAAATCTTTAACTCTCAGGATTTGCTAGCTTTATGGTAAAATACTCTTAATTTTTTAATCACACAAACAAATTCGTGTTCTGAACATCAATAGAATTTAAGGGTTAAAGTAGATCCATGAAAACATTCTAAGTTTTGTCCAGCGTCTGCCCAAACTTGTCTTCCTCTTGTCAGTTTTTCAAGGGGTTGCTCCTCATACATCCTAGTTTTGTTTAATGAGTCCATAGTCATGGTATTAATGTCAGTACATAATTTACAGACTTGGTCACATTCCTTGGTAATGGCTCCTAATTCTTTGGGTCTCTAACTGGATTCCTTTATTCACTCTTACCCTTGTTGTCCATCTCTGGATCAGCCGTAATTCTACTATAATTTTTGTAGGGTAGGAAGAGTTAAGGACACAATGGAATATGGATGTCTTATACTTCACATTCTTCTTCCCATCAAACAAAAGAAAATTCCAGCAGATTACTCCAGCAGGATTCTACAACAATTTGCCTGTACCTAGAATATCTACATATGTGCTAAAGAGGATTTCTGCAATCAGAAAGAGATAAAAAATAAATGAAATATTATTTGATAAACAAAAAAGGAAGCAAAGTGAAATAAATAAAAAATCCAGTGAATCTAAAAACATCCCAAAATTCTTTTTACTTCCTCGCTTTCCTGAGTTCTCACAACTGGAAACCATCTCCAACTGGTTTTGACATTTCTACATAATTCTTTATGCTAGAAGCCATTGATAGGATGACAGGCCATCTCTGTGACATAAACATACATAAACACAAAGGGCAATAAATTTTTGGTTTGACATGTTACAAAAACACTGAACTTCAGTGGCTGTCAAGTGTCATCTGAGCTTACGTAACAAGCCCTTAGAAGTCTTACAGAACCAACTTGCAGTATTAGTAAAGCTATAAATATTCTGTTAGATTGCTCTATTTTTATAATGTTTGGTTAAATATTTTTGATTTATTTAGGAATCTGGAATAACTCTTTCTATTTCCACAGCATAACTGGCAGTTAACAAAGAAGCAAAAATTATTTCATTACATGTATGACAGAATGATTTGACATGATAGTCCTCAAAATCTTCATTTGAATCACAGCAGTCACATTTCAATTTATATCTCTCATGCTAGTGAACAACTATCTTTTCTTGGCTCTTAGTATTCTATGCCTAATAACAAAACTTCCTAGAACACTGGAGTTATTCTCCTCTATAATTCTTCCTCCTTTCACCTTTTGGCATTCTTCATTTTCCTCAGCACAGGGGAAATTAAGTAATAATGACATCTCAGGGGAAATAGTGGAAAAGTTATTGGAGCTCTTTGTTAAGAAATTATTTGACACAAGGAAGCTCTCAACCGCTAAAATTTCTTGAATTCTATTTAGAGTGTAAACATCTAAATTAGACTCCTGTCACTATATTTAAGACCCTTGTCAATATTTATTAAATGGCCAATGAAGTGAAAATAGCTTATTAAGTAAGTGATTTATTCCAGTTGAATTACACCGATGACTCTGCTGTAATTAGAAATTGAACTAGATGAAGGAAGTTTATAAGAATCTTAGAACTGGAAATACAGACCTAGACTTGGCTCCTAATACTTTAGGAACCCAAGTGTCTCTTTCAGATTATAAGGGCACATATTAGAGAGCAAACACGTCATATATAATTTTCTGAGATTATTTGATTTTGAGGAAAATAAGTTGAAAAGCAGATTATACTATACCAAAATGGCCAAAACAATACTTTCCATCTGACAAGCTCTTCTTAATTATGACCATGCCATTCTTCAAATAAGAGGTGGAAGAATTCATTTTCTTCTTCAACTTGGGCTGTCTAAAAGGATGGTATTTGGGACAATTAATAAAGCACCATTTAGATAAAGCACTGTCAGGGTGTTCAGGGTTGAGTCCTGGCTCTGCCTCCAATCCAACTTCCTACGAATGTGCATCTGGGGAAGTAGACAATGATCCCTCAAGTACCTGGATACCTACCAGCCACATAGAAGATCAAGATGGAATTCCTGACTCCTGGCTTCTTCCTGGTCCAGTACTGGCTGTTGTGGGCATTTGTGGAGTGAACTAGCAGATAGAAGACCTCTCTCTGCCTATCTGTTTGTTTCTCACTATCTTTAAATATAAATACGTAGATAATTCAACTTGTGCTGTCTTAGTCACTTCGATGAACAATGGACTGAAGTGAAAGTAATGGTTTAGGTTTGTGAAACATCCCTTCCTAGGACACTTTATCTAAATTTTATTCTGTTAATACAAAAACCCAAGCTACATGGACTTCTATATGTGTTCCATTTAGCCATAACTGAGCTTCCGTCTGATGGTATGAATTATCTTATGAAATGCAGCCCTAAGATAACTGTGTCCCAAACATCTTACTGTAACTATGTAAGAGGCACCAAACAAGAATCACCCAACTCATTTCAGTGAACCCAAAGAACAATGAGAACTATTACTGTTTTAAGCCATTGAACTCTGAGGTGGCTTCTTGTTCAGCAATAGTTAACCAAAACATGTGGTTAAGGGGTAAGATTTTTCTTATTATTCTATTTTTTTAATTCAATATGCACCATGGTGACATGGATCTCATTTGAATGACATCTAAATTATTTTCAATATTCTGGTTGGGATTTACATATTCTGGAAAGTGTTGCTTTCTGATCTTTCCAATAAAGGCTTATCTCTCATTCACTGTTTTTTCTTTTGTGTTGCATCATAATATTTCAAACTATAAATGTGAAAGCAATATATTTTCTGACAGCTCTTTCTGTCCTAGATGGGGTTTGGAAAACTGTCATTTGCCTTACTATTTAAAAAATTTTGAGGCAGAGCCAAGATGGCGGAATAGTGAGGGCACGCACCGATAGTCCAGGAAAAGATAGTTTAATAAAAGTGGAGTTATGGTAGCCTCAGGAAAAGGATCAGGGAAAAATTGCAAAGGAAACTCTTCCAGATCTAGTGGCTGTGACTCGGAGGACCTACAGGGAGAGCAAGGTCGCCCACCGCGTGGAAGCTGAGCCACAGGAGCCACCGGACCCGCCAGACCTGCCAAACCCACGGAGCTGCAGAGTCTGCGCCAGTGCTGGAAGGGGAGGTGAGACAAAAAACCTCTCGGTAACCGGAGATATTGGCGGGGAAATGCAGAAA
This sequence comes from Oryctolagus cuniculus, assembly GCF_051225735.1. Taxonomy (NCBI): domain Eukaryota; kingdom Metazoa; phylum Chordata; class Mammalia; order Lagomorpha; family Leporidae; genus Oryctolagus; species Oryctolagus cuniculus. The sequence continues at coordinate 84,121,881 of NC_142880.1, forward strand.
GAGCCTGCAGAGAACGAGGCCTAAAACCCCATTGGGGAAAGTTCACAAGGCTGGCTGGAGGAGAGAAAAAAATCGAATAAATAAGGGGAACCGGCACGGACATTTAGCCTCTCTCTCCACTCACCTTACAAAGCCGAGCAAGACAAAGGGCAGGCGCCATTTTACGTAAGTAAAGCCTTATGCACCATTTTGCATATGTAAAGTGGGTGCCCCTCTTTAGCCAAGCAGAAAAACCTGACTTTGGTAAGCAAACGAATACCCACAGGGGCCAGATTTCATACATCAACTACTCTCAATTCCACTCAGCTGTGTGGAATTACTTACCAACTGAGTCAAAAAAAAAAAAAAAAAAAAGAGAGAGAGAGAGAGACAGAGAGAGCAAGAATGAGCAAGCGAACAATCAGGGTGAATCACCTTTGTCACACCCTTAACCCTGTAGAACCAGAGTTCTCTGGCCACACCCATCACAGCCTCTAAGGATCCATCAAAAGCAGACAGTCCTCTTAATCTAGAGACACAGTATAATGAGAAAAAAAAAACAAAGAATATCTCCAATATGCCAAACAAACGCAAAAGCCGAGGTAACAAGAACAAGGAAGACACTATGATGCCCCCAATGAAATAGACACCTCAATTCAAGATTATGAAGATGATGAGATAGAAGAAATGCAAGAAGCAGATCACAAAAAAAATTGATAAGAATATTAAGAAGTTCTCAAAAACAAATTCTCGAACTACAGAAATCCTTAATGGACAAGATAGAAAATCTATCTCATGAAAATGAAATATTAAGGAGGAATCAAAATGAAATGAAACAACTAGTAGAACAGGAAACTGTGATAGTGACGAGAAATCATAATGAAATGAAGAATTCAATAGATCAAATGACAAACACATTAGAGAGCCTTAAAAACAGAATCAGTGAAGCAGAAGAGAGAATATCAGACTTAGAAGACAGAGCACAGAAAAATATACAAACAAACCAAAGAAAAGAAGAGGAAATTAGAAATCTAAAAAATATTGTTGGGAATATTCAGGATACTATTCAAAAACACAACATTCAGGTTCTAGGAGTTCCTTAAGGCATGGAGAGGGAGAAAGGATTAGAAGGCCTTTTTAGTGAGATATTAGCAGAAAATTTCCCAGGTTTGGAGAAGGACAGAGACATCCTAGTACAGGAAGCTCATAGAACCCCCAGTAAACATGACCAAAAGAGATCCTCACCACGACACGTTGTAATTAAACTCTCCACCGTGAAACATAAAGAAAAGATCCTAAAATGTGCAAGAGAGACAAAGAGGGGCACTATATAATGATTAAGGGATCAATTCAACAGGAAGATATAACGATTATCAATGTATATGCACCTAATTACAGGGCACCAGTTTATTTAAAAGATTTGTTAAGGGACTTAAACGGAGACTTAGACCCCAAAACAATAGTACTGGGAGACTTCAATACACCACTCTAAGAAACAGACAGATCCACAGGACAGAAGATCAACAAGGAGACAGTAGATTTAAACGACACTATAGCCCAAATGGATCAAACATATCTACAGAACTTTTCATCGTACAGAGCACTACATGGAACCTTCTCTAGGATTGACCACATATTAGGCCATAAAGCAAGTCTCAGCAAATTCAAAAGAATTAGAATCATACCATGCAGCTTCTCAGACCATAAAGGAATGAAGTTGGAAATTAGCAACTCAGGAATCCCTAGAGCATACGCAAACACATGAAGATTGAACAACATGCTCCTGAATGAACAATGGGTCATAGAGGAAATTAAAAGAGAAATCAAAAATTTTCTGGAAGTAAATGAGGATAACAGCACAACATACCAAAACTTATGGGACGCAGCAAAAGCAGTGTTAAGAGGAAAGTTCATATCAATAGGTGCCTACATCAAGAAATTGGAAAGGCACCAAATAGATGAGCTTTCACTGCATCTCAAGGATCTAGAAAACCTACAGCAAACCAGAGCCAAATCTAGTAGGAGAAGAGAAATAATTAAAATCAGGGAAGAAATCAACAGGATTGAATCCAAAAAAATTACAAAAAATCAGCCAAACGAGGAGCTGGTTTTTTGAAAAAATAAACAAAATTGACACCACATTGGCCCAACTAACTAAAAAAAGAAGAGAAAAGACCCAAATCAATAAAATCAGAGATGAAAAAGGAAACATAACAACAGACACCACAGAAATAAAAAGAATCATCAGAAATTACTACAAGGACTTGTATGCCAGCAAACAGGGAAACCTATCAGAAATGGATAGATTCCTGGACACATGCAACCTACCTAAATTGAACCAGGAAGACATAGAAAACCTAAACAGACCCATAACTGAGACAGAAATTGAAACAGTAATAAAGGCCCTCCCAACAAAGAAAAGCCCAGGACCAGACGGATTCACTGCTGAATTCTACCAGACATTTAAAGAAGAACTAACTCCAATTCTTCTCAAACTATTCAGAACAATCGAAAAAGAGGGAGTCCTCCCAAATTCTTTTTATGAAGTCAGCATCACCTTAATTCCTAAGCTGGAAAAAGATGCAGCATTGAAAGAGAATTACAGACCAATTATCCTGATGAACATAGATGCAAAAATCCTCAATAAAATTCTCGCCAATAGAATGCAACAACACATCAGAAAAATCATCCACTCAGACCAAATGGGATTTATCCCAGGTATGCAGGGATGGTTCAATGTGCGCAATCAATGTGATACACCACATTAACAGACTGCAGAAGAAAAACCATATGATTATCTCAATAGATGCCGAGAAAGCATTTGATAAGATACAACACCCTTTCATGATGAAAACTCTAAGCAAACTGGGTATGGAAGGAACATTTCTCAATACAATCAAAACAATCTATGAAAAACCCTCGGCCAACATCCTATTGAATGGGGAAAAGTTGGAAGCATTTCCACTGAAATCTGGTACCAGACAGGGATGCCCACTCTCACCACTGCTATTCAATATAGTTCTGGAAGTTCTAGCCAGAGCTATTAGGCAAGAAAAAGAAATTAAAGGGATACAAATTGGGAAGGAAGAACTCAAACTATCCCTCTTTGCAGATGATATGATTCTTTATTTAGGGGACCCAAAGAACTCTACTAAGAGACTATGGAACTCATAGAAGATTTTGGCAAAGTAGCAGGATATAAAATCAATGCACAAAAATCAACAGCCTTTGTATACACAGACAATGCCATGGCTGAGGAAGAACTTCTAAGATCAATCCCATTCACAATAGCTACAAAAACAATCAAATACCTTGGAATAAACTTAACCAAAGATGTTAAGGATCTCTACGATGAAAATTACAAAACCTTAAAGAAAGAAATAGAAGAGGATACCAAGAAATGGAAAAATCTTCCATGCTCATGGATTGGAAGAATCAATATCATCAAAATGTCCATTCTCCCAAAAGCAATTTATACATTCAATGCAATACCAATCAAGATACCGAAGACCTTCTTCTCAGATCTGGAAAAAATGGTGCTGAAATTTATATGGAGGCACAAGAGACCTCGAATAGCTAAAGCAATCTTGTACAACAAAAACAAAGCTGGAGGCATCACAATACCAGATTTCAGGACATACTACAGGCAGTTGTAATCAAAACAGCATAGAACTGGTACAGAAACAGATGGATAGACCAATGGAACAGAATTTAAACACCAGAAATCAATGCAAACATCTACAGCCAACTCACATTTGATCAAGAATCCAAAACCAATCCCTGGAGTAAGGACAGTCTATTCAATAAATGGTGCTGGGAAAATTGGATTTTCACATGCATAATCATCATGCAATACCCCTACCTTTTACCTTACCCAAAAATCCACTCAACATGGATTAGAGATCTAAATCTATGACGTGACAATATCAAATTATTAAAGAACATCGGATAAACCCTACAAGATATAGGCACAGGCCAAGGACCTCAATAGACATTTTTCAAAGAGGAAATCCAAATGGCCAACAGACACATGAAAAAAGGTTCAAGATCACTAGCAATCAGGGAAATTCAAATCAAAACCACAATGAGGTTTCACCTCACCCCAGTTAGAATGGCTCACATTCAGAAATCTACCAACAACAGATGCTGGAGAAGATGTGGGGAAAAAGGGACACTAACCTACTGTTGGTGGGAATGCAAACTGCTACAGCCACTATGGGAGTCAGTCTGAAGATTCCTCAGAAACCCGAATATAACCCTAGCATACAACCCAGCCATCTCACTCCTTGGAATTTACCCAAAGGAAATTAAATTGGCAAACAAAAAAGCTGTCTGCACCTTACTGTTTATTGCAGCTCAATTCACAATAGCTAAGACCTGGAACCAACCCGAATGCCCATCAAAAGTAGACTGGATAAAGAAATTATGGGACATGTACTCTATAGAATACTATACAGCAGTCAAAAACAATGAAACCCAGTCATTTGCAACAAGATGGAGGAATCTGGAAAACATCATGCTGAGTGAATTAAGCCAGTCCCAAAGGGACAAATATCATATGTTCTCCCTGATCGGCGACAACTAACTGAGCACCAAAGGGGAAACTTGTTGAAGTGAAATGGACACTATGAGAAATAATGACTTGATCAGCTCTTGTCCTGATGGTTGATGTACAATGTAATACTTTATCCATTTTAGTATTTTTTTTTGTTCTAGTACCATTGGTTGGACTCTGTAATTAACACACAATTATTCTTAGGTGTTTAAATTTTAACTGAAAAGTGATCCCTGTTAGGAATTTGGAAAGCATTATGCTGAGTGAAATAAGCCAGTCCCAAAGGGACAAATACCATATGTTCTCCCTGATGGGTGACAACTAACTGAGTACCAAAAAGGAAACCTGTTAAAGTGAAATGAACACTATGAGAAACGGTGACTTGATCAGCCCTTGCCCTGACTGTTGATGAATAACTTAATACGTTATCCCTCTTAGTATTTTTTTTGTTTGTTCTACTTAATACTTTTGGTTGAATACTGTAATCAATACACAGTTATTCTCCAGTGTTGAAACTTAACTGAAAAGTGATCACTGTTAAATATAAGAGTGGGAATAAGAGAGGGAAGAGATGTGCAATTCGGGACATGCTCAAGCTGACTTACCTCAAATGGTAGAGTTAAAAACATACCACGGGACTCCAATTCAATGCCATCAAGGTGGCATGTACCAATGCCATCTCACTAGTCCCAGTGATCAATTTCTGTTCACAATTGATCATAATGATAGGACTAAGAGCCAAAGGGATCACATAAACAAGACTAGTGTCTGCAAATACTAGCTGATATTATAAAAAAGGGAGAGAACAATCCAACATGGGAAGCGAGATACACAGCAGACCCATAGATTGGCAGATGTCCTAAACAGCACTCTGGCCTCAGAATCAGCCCTTAAAGCATGTGGATCCGGCTGAAAAGCCCATGAGAGTATTTCAGGCATGGAAAGCCAAGACACTCTGACAAAAAAAAAAAAAAAAAAAAAAAAAAAAAACCACAAACAAACAAAACCACCTAAATGAAAGATCTCTGTGAGTGAGATCACAGTGAAAAGAACAGGCCATCATAGGAGGAGGTACCTTTCTCTGAAGGGAGGAGAGATCTTCCACTTTAACTACGACCTTGTCTAAATATGATCAGAGTTGGTGAGCTCAAAAGGCTTCCATAGGCTTGGCAAGTCATGACAAGAGCCTAGGGGGATTACTGATGCCATAAACAAGAGTGTCAATTTGTTAAGTCAACAACAGGAGTCACTGTGCACTTACTCCTCATGTAGGATCTCTGTCCTTAGTGTGCTGTACATTGTGATTTAATACTATAACTAGTACTCAAACAGTATTTTTCACTTTGTGTTTCTATGTGGGTGCAAACTGTTGAAATCTTTACTTAATATATGCTAACCTGATCTTCTGTATATAAAGAGAATTGAAAATGAATCTTGATGTGAATGGAAGGGGGAGGGAGAGGGAAAGGGGAGAGTTGCTGGTGGGAGGGAAGTTATGGGGGGGGCATTGTAATCCATAAGCTGTACTTTGGAAATTTATATTCATTAAATAAAATTTTAAAAATAGAAAATTTAACTTCTTAAAAAAAAGAAAAATAATTTTGACTTTCTTTGAAATTGCTTCCATTTTGTGATTTTTTTTTAGTCTACACTGCTGCTACAATTCCTTACTAGATATCACATCTGGAAAATGTAGCAACAATAGGGAGATAAACCGTAAGGGAACTTTTTTTGACATTTTTAATATAGATAATGTACAACATGTTCAAAAGCTACCATGATCTAATAGATATGACCATTGTTCTACTCTGGGAATACTCAAAATTATTTTATTTACAAGAATAAGAGAAGCAATCATTTCATCTGAGTGTCGATTTACACACATGTACCTACTATTGCTCAAATTTATACACATTTACAAAAATACTGTACAGTTTAAACTACAAGTTATGATAAAGGGATCAACTGTCCATGCCCTTACCAATTTCAGCAGTGGATATTAATATTCACTTATTGATAAAAGCAAGTGGTACTTCAATTATAGTTTCAGGTGTATTTTTTGTACTTTTCTAAGAAAATCAAAAGTTTCTTTTCAGTATCTCTTGGCCATTTGTAGGTCTATTGTATTCATGGGAATTCTCCTTAAACAAATAGTTTCAAAGTTTTGAAGTTTAGATTTGAATATAGTCTGAAAACTGGGTTACATAGAGAAGCACAATAATATTTCCTTGAGTTTTATTTCACTTATTTTGAAAAACAGAGGATGGAGAAAGAGGAAGAGACAGCAACAAAGAAAGAGATGTTCCATTTACTGGTTTACTCCCCAAATAGCCACAAAGGCCAGAGCTTTGGCCAGGCTGAAGCAGGAGCCTGGAATTCCAACCAGACCTTCAATGTGGGTGGCAGGGCCCAACCAAGTACATGGACCATTCTCTGTGCGGGTATTTCAGGCCACAGTTTAGCTCATTGTGTCACCCCCCAAATGCCAATCCCCCAAAATCATGATTTTTACCCAAGAATAAAGTAGGCTAGTTGATAGTCCTCAAAATCTCTGTCCCATCATACTTCCTTGCAGACTGAACTATAGAGAATACCATTTCTGGAGAGAAGGTTCGAAGATGAAATAAGGCAGACACCAATTTGTATCGTACAAAATGTAGCATCTTTTTTTTATTAAATTGAATCCTAATGTAGGTATTGCTGCATAGAATTTTGCACGTGACTCAAGTCTCTAATCAGCTTACTTCAAGTAAATCAAATGTGAAAATGTAGGTGGGCCTCACTTCACTGGTTGAAAGGCCTTAAAATGAGCAGAGTACTTCCCTGCAGGGAGGGATATGCTCCTCTGCTCAAGACATTCAATGGGCCAATGTTGTGGTATAGTGGGTGAAGCTGTGCCTGCAATACCGCATCCTATATAGGGGCCAGTTCCCTGCTAAAGGACTGAGAAAGCAGCAGGTGACCCAAGCATGCCTCTGCACTCACACTGGAAACCCAGATGAAAATCCTGGATTCAGCCTGACTCAGCCGCAGGCATTGCAGCCATCTGGGGAGTGAATGACCAGATGGACGATATCTGTCTCTGTACATACCTCTCTCTTTCTGTGTGTGTGTGTGTGTCCGTGACTACATTTTAAATAAATCCTGAAAATTGAAAAAAAAAAAAAAAAGAAGAAGAAACATCAGCTTCAGCTTGTGTTTGGGGTTCCAGCTGGCTTATGATCTCATTTATAGACCTCAAAGGTTTTTTGGCTAGCACAACTGCCTAAGTGAATTTCCTTTAATAAATCCATCATCAATCCCTCTATCTAGTCTGTCTTAGTATCCATAGCCCTACCTATGTCTCCCTCCAGATCTACTTGTCTGGATGAGCTCTGACGGAAAACAAAATTCGATATTGGAAATTGTTCCAAGAGACTAAATCTTAAGGGCATCTTTTGTGAATTGGTTCTTGGTTTTCTGGAACTGATGCCCTTATTCACTGAGATGTAAGAGCAAAATGACCTTGTTTCTGGTGATAAAGAAGACATAGGAAGTTCGTGACGAAGAGTTTTAATTATGGACTATGGAGATCTGTAATTGAGAAAATCGGGAAAATCAGACTCTGGGTGAGCACTTTCTGACTGACACTACTGTGGTCAGAGGAAGGGGTAGAAAGCTTTTTGTGGTGGTGGTGGGGAGTTGGTTTGAGCTGTGCTGGAGGTAGTTAAAGAAAATGGAACTCAGGGCCTTGAATTCCTAGCTTTTTATCCGTAAGTTGAACTTTGCTGTCACTTCACCAAGGCATAAGTAATAACTATGGAGGAGCGGCTTCAATGACCACAACCTCTGAAACTGCTGCATTGCATTCTTTTCCAGCCCACATTGAAGGATCACGATGAGCTCCCTACAATCTTAAGGGAAAACTGAGGTCTGGTTTGTAGTACTCTGCGTGAACTGGAGGGACTACACAAAAGTCAATAGCAAACACTGCAGCCTCACTCAAAGAGCGATGGAGAAGGGTCATCTTCCCAGAGGACAGGCTGCCAACTAATGTATGTGGTTTTCCATTTTGTGTGCAAGTAGAGATACCTAGAAGAATAAGTTTGTACTGGGGCCAGCACTGTGGTGAGGCGGGTTAATGCCCTTGCCTGAAGTGCCGGCATCCTATATGGGCGCCAGTTCAAGTCCCAGCTGCCCCACTTCCGATCCAGCTTTCTGCTATGGCCTGGGAAAGCAGTAGAAGATGGCCCAAGTCCTTGGGCCCCTGCACCCACATGGGAGACCTGGAGGAAGCTCCTGGCTCCTGGCTTCGGATCGGCACTGCTCCGGCCATTGCGGTCAATTGGGGATTGGACCAGCGAATGGAAGACCTTTCTCTCTCTCTCTCTCTGCCTCTCCTCTCTCTGTGTAACTCTGATTTTCAAATAAATATTTTTTTAAAAAAAAGTAAGTGTGTACTGCTTTATGGCTGTCCTAGTCCATTTGGGCTGCTGTCACAAAATATCATACACTGGGTGGCAGAAACAAACAACAGAAAACTGTTTCTCAGTTTTTGAGGCTAGGAAGTCCAGGACCACAGTGTCAATAGTCTAATGAGAGTCCATCTCCTGATTCACATGTGGTGCCTCCTCACTTTGTTCTTACATAGTGAAAGGGCTTAATGAGTTCTGTTGGAGCTATTTCATATGGGCAGTAACCATTCACAAGGGCTCCATTTTCTTAAGGTTCTCACCTCTTAAAGGCCCATTTCCCCCTTAAAATCATCATCTTTATGATTAGTATTTCTTTTTTTTTTTTTTGACAGGCAAAGTGGACAGTGAGAGAGAGAGACAGAGAGAAAGGTCTTCCTTTGCCATTGGTTCACCCTCCAATGGCTGCCACGGCCAGCGCGCTGCGGCCGGTGCACCGCGCTGATCTGAAGGCAGGAGCCAGGTACTTATCCTGGTCTCCCATGGGGTGCAGGGCCCAAGCACTTGGGCCATCCTCCACTGCACTCCCGGGCCACAGCAGAGAGCTGGCCTGGAAGAGGGGCAACTGGGACAGAATCCGGCGCCCCGACCAGGACTAGAACCCGGTGTGCTGGCGCCGCAAGGCAGAGGATTAGCCTGTTGAGCCATGGCGCCGGCTGTGATTAGTATTTCTATATATTAATTTTGGTGGAACATAAATATTTAGACCATAGCTTGAAATGTCAGTGGTTTGGTTGGATGATCAAGTCTTTAGAAGGAATACAATTGGAAAACCAGTAATAAGGAGATTTAGAGAAGGATACACAGAAAGACTTATCAACTGGGCAAAAGAATTTGAAGACAGTCGTGTCCCACATGAATGTCCATAGTTAGGTGACTGTGGCAGGGAAAGATTCACATTTTTAAAAAGTGGACGGCATGACCTGTTCTTTGAACATCAGTCAAATCCTTTCCACAGTGACTTGTGTTATTGCCTAATGGTCTCGTGCTTAAAATGGCCACGTGGAAGGGATGGGAGTCATGAATGGGATCAGCAACAAAGGTACTCCTGCACCAAGGCCAAACTCAACACAGCCACTGCTGACCAGCCAGGTACTTGGTAGCAGGTTGATTATATTTGTCCTCTTCCATGATGGCAGGAAAGCAATGATTATTAAAACAGACATTGAATTCAGATGTAAATCTTCTGTTTTCATATAATTTTATAAAACTTACCACTTGAAGAATTTTCAAAGTATAATTTTTGGCTTAGTACACTTCTAACTCTCTTTCTCTGTTCACATGTTCCTGAGACAGGTGTCGTAAGAGACCTTCATTTCCCGATACTACCTCTGGCCCCCTCCTTTTATAGGCATGAAGTTGTGCGAGTCAGCATGAACATTAGTAGCATTCTAAGAAGCTATGCTGACACTAGGAAACTAAGAGATTGCTTCACGGGGTATGGACGTGTCTGTGGCCCACTCTTGTTCCATCTCAACAATCAGCCACACTGCCCTTGAGACAATGTGTGGCAAGTCCCAGCTCCATCTCAGGAAGTGGGCTGAAAAACAAGAGCAAGATCTTATGCCAGCAGGACGGTGACAGGAAAATGGCCCAGCAACTGGCTCAGGCCAGCCAGATCCTGCAGGACATCTAGACTGGCTCTTACCTTTAGCCTTATTATCCCCTCAGTATAATGCATTAGCCTCGTAAAAACCACTCCTCTTTCTTGCTGACAGGTTACAATTGCCATGACAAACTACAGAGATGACCACATAGGAGATAAAAGAGGGAGATCCTCAAGTCCTGGCACTTGCTGCCTATTTCCTAGAACGAAGATGGATATTCGGCCTGGATAGTAACATACATTAGCCTAACCCCAAAAAGGAGGAGCCAGAACACACAGCACAGCTTTGCATGTGAAGCAGCCTACTCTTTGTCACAATCTTTCATAAAAGCCTCTTGCTTTCATTTCGCTATCTCACAGCTTTCTATCTAGGTATTTTCTATCTGACTTCAAACCCAAGGATCTCCTGAGGCCGTGGTGGCCCACACAGAGCCCCTGCTCTTCATATCAACTGTTAATGCCTAATGATGTACTTATTAAATATTGCTATAGAATTCCCATCTTTCATACGTCTAGCTGATTATGTATTTCATTTTTCTTCCTTCCTTCCTTCCTTCCTTCCTTCCTTCCTTCCTTCCTTCCTTCCTTCCTTCCTTTCTTTCTGACAGGCAGAGTTAGACAATGAGAGAGAGAGACAGAGTGAAAAGTCTTCCTTCTGTTAGTTCACCCCCCAAATGGCCGCTATGGCTGGCGTTGTGCTGATCCAAAGCCAGGAGCCAAGTGCTTCCTTCTGGTCTCCCATGCAGGTGCAGGACCCAAGCACTTGGGCCATCCTCCACTGCCCCCCCGGGCCACAGCAGAGAGCTGGACTCGAAGAGGAGCAATCGGGATGAGAACCGGCACCCTGACAGGGGCTAGAACCCGGAGTGCTGACACCAGAAAAACATTTAAAATAATATAAAAGGATTATTTTCTTCATCCACCATTTCTATGAGGAATCTCCAAGGTACCTAGGCCGTCATATTTTGAGAACTGGTCAGCTCGGCTCAGGTTAAACACATTCAATGTGTATTGGTTGGCTGGATACACATGGTTCTGCACTAGGATGGCCAATGGAAAATTAAAGCCTCCACGAGTACAGAGTATAAAATGGATCTTCAATAAGTTCATATTGACAAGCATCTGTGGGAGATCAATAAGAGCAGTAAATTAAATGCTAGAGGCCAGAATTAAATACATTTTTGTACATTTAATCCAGCTCAAAGTCACTGATTGAATGCACAGCTGGAAGGGTTGCCCTGGGAGTTCTACATCTAGAAAGTAAAAGTGATGATTGTGGATGCCCAAATGCAGCCACTGGATTTTTATGATACGAATCATTTCTTTCAGGCAGCAGAGAATTACTGCCAAGTTCCCTATCAAGCAGGATAGCTAAAGAGCAATGGTTTTCCATCGTGCACCAGGGAAATCACGAGAAAGGGACTCAGGCTCCAGGCATAGTGCAGAAGAGACCAGCTGCTTGGACAGCCTTGCTCAGAACTCCCCTGAACTAAGACACAAGTTCCTCTAGAACTGCTCCTCTCCACTGTACAAATAAGGGAAGATCATTTGGTTTAAATCTGCCAAGACTGGTTTGTAAACAGACAAATCAAACTGGTCATATTCAGTCAATACACAGGAATACAAATGCTTGATGACTATAATTGCTTAAAATTGTTTTTGTTTATATGCTGATAGGAACATGCACCTACTTTAGAAACAGTAAATTTTAAGAAAAATTCAAACCTATTTTAGTACATTTGAGCTAATCAAATTGTATGCTGCTTTGTGCCATGAAAAATATTTACAAGTCTTGCTTCAATTTCTTTACCAGTGAATGTGAAAAAATATATGCAAAACATCAAAACAATTTTATAAAAGCATTATATGTTAATATGGTGCCACATTCATGTCTCTCAAAACTGAGTGTTGAGATTTTTCAATAAAATGCAAATGGGCTTACAAATCAAAAATGCTTATTTTAAAATGAGCAAAAGAGATAGACACTCATACATAGGTGCACACACACAAAATCAGATATAACTGAGAGAGGAGCATGAGCATATAGGAAAAGTATTAAGTGGAGGCTGGCGCTGTGGCATAGCGGGTAAAGCTGCCATCTGCAGTGCCGGCATCCTATATGGACACCAGGTCAAGTTCTGGCTACTCCACTTCCCATCTAGCTCTCTCCTACGGCCTGGGAAAGCAGTAGAAGATGGCCCAAGTCCTTGGGCCCCTGCACCTGCGTGGGAGACCCAGAAGAAGCTCCTGGCTCTGGATCGCGCAGCTCCAGCCGTTGCGGCCAATGGGGAGTGAGCCAGCGGATGGAAGACCTCTCCTTTTACTCTGCCTCTCTTTCTCGCTCTGTGTAACTGATTTTCAAGCAAATAAATAAATCTTTAAAAAAAAGTATTAAGTGTTTAGTGTCACAGAAACTTAAATTAAAACTCAGTGATATTTCTTCACCACCACAATGATTAAACTTAAAAAAAAATTGATAACACTATGTGTTGGAGATGAGCAGCTGCAACTGTCATACATTTTTATAAGAGTATAAAATTGGAGAACTTCTTGAAGTTATTTGTAAAGTTGAATGCAAGTATACTCTATCAACTAGCAATATCACTTCTAAGTAATTATCCAAAACAAATGACAGCTTATCTACAAAGATATGTTTACAGAAATGTTCTGAGTCTCATACATAATAACCAAAAAATGGGAACAGCCCAACTTTCCACCAGCAACTGAATGCATAAGAAACTTTAGTGTATTCATACAATGGAATGCTACCCAGCAATAAAAAAATATATACACAGATACACTTAATAACATGTCTGAACCTTTCTCAACTGAGTGAGAGAAGCTGGATAGAAAAGATTACATACTTTTTTGTTCAATCTATACGAATTCCTAGAACAGATAAAATTTCCCTAATATGATGGGATACATAAGGGACTATCTCTGGGTAGAGGAGTTGGACAGAAAAAATTTTACAAGTAGGTTCTCTGGGGCAATGGAATTGTTCAGTATCTTATTTGGATGGAAGCGATGACCTTCAAAACAGTACTTGAAGACTTTAGTGATACAGAACTCTGATTATCTCAAGGTAGTCCACTGAATATTTTTTTTTTGGAAAAATCAGAATACATACAATAAAAAAAAAAGTCTTCCAGCAAAGACCCCGAGACACACACACACACAGGGCAAGTGCACCAGAGAACATCGGAGTCACTTAGAGAGTTTAAATGTGGAATGAAAGTATACTATCTCCAGGGACACATTTTCCAAGCATAGGATGGGAATCTGGTCCCTTCATTTTTAATTGGCACCTACCTCAGGAAGTTCTGAAACAGACAGATGGGTCATAAACTTCAGTTTGTAGACAGCAGGTTACGCCACTGCCTGCAATGCTGGCATCTCCCATGAGCAGTGTCTTGAATACATTCTGCTCCACCTCCAACCCAGCTCCCTGCTGGTGTGCCTGGGAATGAAGCTGGAGATGGCTAAGTAGTTGGGCCCCTGCCACTCCATGGGAGACCCTGATGTAGTTCCAGGCTCCTGGCTTGAGGTCACCTGGAGAGTGAACCTGCAGATCTGAGATTTTTGTTTTCTTTTCACTCTCTTTCACTGTCACTTTAAATCTTTCAACTAAACAAAATCGATCTTAAAATGATATATAATGATATATAATATATATTATATATAATGATATATAGCTCACTAGGCTAATCCTCTGCCTGCGGCGCCAGCACACCGGGTGCTAGTCCAGGTTGGGGCACTGGTTCTGTCCCGGTTGCTCCTCTTCCAGTCCAGCTCTCTGCTGTGGCCCTGGAAGGCAGTGGAGGATGGCCCAAGTGCTTGGGCCCTACACCTACGTGGGAGACCAGGAGGAAGCACCTGGCTCCTGGCTTTGGATCGGTGCAGTGTGCCAGCCTTAGAGGCCATTTGGGGAGTGAATCAATAGAAGGAAGACCTTTCTCTCTGTCTCTCTCTCTCACTAACTCTGCCTGTCAAAAAAAAAAAAAAAAAGGAAAAGAAAAAAAAGGATATAATTAGAGGTCAGTGCTATGGTGTAGCAGGTAAAGCTGCCATCTGCAGTGACAGAATCCCATATGGGTGCTGGTTCAAATCCCAGCTCTTCCACTTCCCATCCAGCTCTCTGCTATGGCCTGGGAAAGCAGTAGAAGATGGCCCAAGTCCTTGGGACCCTGCACCTGCATGGAAGACCCAGAAGAAGCACCTGCCTTCTGCAGTTCTGGCCATTGCAGCTATTTGAGGAGTGAACCAGCAGATGGAGGACCTCTCTTTCTCTCTCTCTATCTTGCTCTCTGTAGCTCTGCCTTTCAAATAAATAAACAACCTAAAAATTTAAAAATGGATCAGAAATGGTATGCTGGAGATGAGACATAAAGCAAAGATTTATGATCTAAGTAAGAAATTATGAGTCTAAACAAAACCATGAAAGTTGAATTGGAGGAACAAAATGCAAGTATTTTTAAGAGAGAATCAATAGGAATTTCCAAATGACCAAATATAAATAGGGAAAAATATGAAGGACTCTAAAATATGAGTCCAGAAAAATGAATAGTAATGATGTGAAAGGAAATAAAACAAATTTGGTACACACAAATCGGAGAAAACAAAGAACACTTTTAAAAAACACTGTTTTTGAAACTCTATCATAGACATCCACATCCAACAAGCTGTTAGAAACCAAAGAATGTAGTGACGGATCAAAGTAATAACGATCCATCCACTGACCACCGATAGAGTGAAGCCCCTTTACCATCCCTGCATTCTCGGAACATGCTATTTGTCCCATCATTGACCAAAGGACAGCCTCAGTCACTGCGGACCAACCGGAGACCCACACAGGAGATGGGGTCTCCAAGATTCAGTACCCTAATCCATTGAAATGTCCAGGAATTGAGCAAAAGCCGATGTGTTTCTTGCTCTGTACTTTGGAAAATAAGCACTTATTTCATTCTACCATCACAGTGTCAGTGATTGGCTTACTGCTCTTTGGGTGGAGGCCCTCGTTTTATTTGGGGTTCAGCAAAACTAGTAGGAAGGAGAACCTCAGTCCATAAACTAGGCTAACGTAATTGACCACGTTCACACTCTACATTCTTTCCTGGTGGAATATCCATGTTCACTGGGGGCAAAAGGATGTCTACAAGTGCAATGAAAATGCAGATAGATTAAAAAACTAATCATGGTAAATCATCTCTTACATGATTCTTGATGCAAGAAGAAAAAGAAAAACAATTTTAAAAAATGAAGGAAGGGAATTAAGGACCTAAAGTTGTTTTTTTTTTTTTTTTCTCAAAGTGCTGATAAAAGTGGTAAAGTTTAAGATTGCACAATAAGAAAGACTTAAGAAACTCAACAAGCAGTGTCTCAAATAAGAGATAATAAACAATTTCAATTCTGCCCCACATATAAATTAAAGCATTTTGTGAAGAAACTTGGAACCAAAGGCATTGACATAAAAATAAGTCCCAATCTATGTAAGTTATGAGGGTTTAAAACTCCTAGGCTTGAAAATGATTCCTATATCTCCTACTCATTTTTAAAAGTAATTCCACTGAGTTTTCCTTCTATTCTGCATATACTTTTTCAGGCCTAAATGAAAGGGGCAAAATAAAACACTTAAATGGGAATTATATTTGAACCAACATTGTTTCTCAAAAAATGTGTCCAATAAATTCATTTTCTGTACAAAAATGATCCAAATGAGAAAAATTATTTGATGGAGTGGGATTTTAAGTTAAAATGCAAATTAATGCTTCTTTTTAAAGGCTAGCAAATTTCACCCTGTATTGTTTGGTCTCATTTCTATCTTTTCTCAATCTGTTCACTTATTTCCAAAGAAATGCTTAATGATAACTAATATCCAAGCTTTTTGAAACATGTAGTCTAATATAACTGAGACGAATGACCAGTAGGCTATTGAAAATCACGGAACCTTGACTTTGTCATTTCATTTTGTAATTACCACTGACGATAATTAAGCTGTTATGTAACTGAGAGGCAAATTTTGGAATAAAAAGGATGGTAGTGTTTAAACCTTTAGCAAACAATAATGACTCCAGCTCTCTTCATATTAAGGACACTTTGTTTTTCAAAAAAAACTGCTTTCTTCACAGTGATAAGGAAAAGTCATCTCCAAAAGGAATTACTTCGTACTTTTTACAAGTCAGCCAAGGGGGAAATAATGAACGAATTATAAACATTGAAGCTTAGCAATTTTCAGAAGAAAAAAAAAAAGCTGACAAGTCTGTCTTGGCTTAAATAATTCTAATAAACCATTATCATAGCTACTGAAACCACATAGTCACATATATTGTCAAACAGTACTAGATAATGGTATTCTGGAAGTTTGCAGTTATTTTATTTGCATTTGAAAATAGGTTTTAGAATTTGAAAACAGACAAAAAGAAGTATGAAAAGCTGTTTATGCAAAGTATTAAAGTGAGCATTGTGGCCTATAAAACACAAAGTCTAAAAAAAGAACTCCAGAGCTCTGCTGCCTTCCTCTGGCCTGCAGGTGTGTTTTGCAACAGCGCTACCTGAGCAACTTAGCTGCGTGATTGAGGAGTAAATGTTGTGCATCCATGAAACAATGGAAATTGGAGCTGTTAATTTTGCCTTACTGGAAACAGAGAATAGATTTTAAGGAAGCAGAGTGAATAGATACTCATCAGAAACCAAAGATAAGGCAGGGGAAATTTTAAGTTGGCCTTTATCATTAATCTACTCTGATTTTCTAAATCACCAGGAACCGCTGGAGTTTCCCCCAGTGTTAAACTGGCACCACAAATACTCACTTCACCAAGGGGGGCACACTTTGTTAGTAAGTTTAGAATTTAATGTACACAGCTACTTCCTGGTTCCCCGTGGTTTTAAAACAAGGTACTATTGCTTTTGGTATAAAACACAGCCTAAAGTTTCCAGCTTTCTGAAACCAAAATACTAGAGTTTATTTTCCATCAGAGTAATGTTCCCTAGTTAATCCAGAAATAATCCCATAGTCTTAAAGACTAGTACAGTATACATTTATTTTTCACTGACATCCTAGTGCGATAAAAGTCTGTGGCACTTCCATAAATGTGGCCCTGACATTCTGAGGACCCTTGATTCCAGCTGCAAAGGTTGGACACAAAGGGACTCCCAGCCTGGCAGTGACAATTATATTTGTTCTAGTCATCTCTACTGAACACAGTCACCTGGCCCCAATCAAACTGCTCAGTCAGTATGTGTTGTATTTTCAAAGAAACATTATTATTCCTTGATGAAAACATAGCACTTTTTCTGCTGCTAAGTAAAACTAAATATAAACGCCGTCACAATCCTAAATGTTTTTAATTGTGTCCAGTAGATACTGATGGCAGTTATATATTGAGACTGAATTCTTATTGCATAGCCACTGCCAGTCCAGACAATGTCAACCACAGCCAGGGAGAAGCTGGTGCTGTAAAACCTGACACTAACATAGGAAGAAGTGGTGGTGGAGGTCAGTCAGCAATGAAGTTACAGCAGCGTGTGAACTCTGAAATTGTGTGTTTTCTTTTTTTTGGCACAACATTTGTCTTTACACTGATTACTGTTCGATTGTTTAAAGCATAGTTCCATTGCAGACACAAACTGGCAAACTGACAGCCTTCTGAGGATCTGGTGAACAGGAGCATGTTGCACCATTACTTCCTTTACACTCGCTTTCGCTGTTCATTTTCAGAAATTTTTGCCACTGAATGACTATTCAGGCCATCTTATATGAAATAATTCATAATGTATAACACGCTCCTTCAATTCATTCCTTTATTCTGAGCTCATTTTACTTGATAGCCCTGTCAAGCCCCTGACACCCAGCAAAATGGTGTTGAGGGAAAATGACTCTTCAAAATCCCTTTCACATTATACCATGGGATATGGAGAGTTCACCAGTGACATAGAGAATTACTTCCGCTCGGATTTAAACCAGTTGAAAGGGACTGCCACTAATCATTTGATACTCCAAGCAATTCCAGAGAACGGACTATTTGATGCTTCTGAGATTCCTAGCAAAGCTTCTCACCATTATCTTCAGAAATCAAATCTCTTTCATATGAACTTGAATGTTCCTTTCTGCACAATGCAAAGAGACACGGGAATCAACTCAGAGATGTCATCCTACATTCTGAGTAATGGTAATTCTGCAGTCAAGCAATGAGAGCGAAATAAATGCTTCAACACAGTGACACAAGCATCAAACTGATAAACTGGCATGTAAATGTTTGTCAAAATACTCACTGCTTTGAAAGTACTCCAACATTAAAACTACAATCAGTATGTTCTCATTTTCTGATTCTACATGTAGAGATTTTGGAAGTTGTCACTCCAGTCTTCACAACAAGAAAATATCCAAAGAAAGAGAAAACCAACATCTCTTCTTACAGCTGTCAGAGAAGTAACGTGGCACAAGCAAATCAAACTACCTAAAATCAAACTATCCTAAAACCTGTAGCAAAGGCAGGCAGATAAGGAGAGCAATGGCTTGCTTACTAGATCAGAAACCACTGTGGGAGCCAGCTCCAGGCTGGGGAAGCTTAAGTTACAACCAACGAGGTGATGAAGGTGCAGTGTGGACAGGCTTGAGAGTTCAAAATTCCCGGGGAGGAAGGAGTGGGCATTTGGTGCAGCCATTAAGACGTCACTGCCTATGACTACACACCCTAACAGAGGGCCTGGGTTCAAGTTCCTGCTCTGCTTCTGATCCAGCTTCCTGCTAGTAAGCACCCTGAGAGGTATCAGGTGATCACTCAAATGCTTGGGTCCCTGTCATCCATGAAGGAGATCCAAATTGTGCTCCTGGCTCCTGGATTCACTCTGAACCAGGCCTGGCTGTTGTGGGCCTTTAAAAGGCTACAGTAGGGGGTTGGAGGATGGGGGTGAGGGCACTGAACCAGCAGATAAAAGACCTCTGCCTCATTCTGTTGCATTTATTTTCCTTATTCTTAGCAGTTTGTTCAAAATAAGAACATATCAATGCCTATACTTATGCATAAACAACTCGAATGACATCAAATGCTATAAGGAATGGGAGGAACAAAAAGGTATTGGTATTACCTGCGGACAGGTGCTGCATTATTTGAAAGTGTACTTAGATTACTTAAACTAAACGTTTATTGAAAACTCAAATGCAGTAACAAGATACGTCTAATACATAAGGGGAAAAAGTGTAAATGGTAAATTCAGAGAGGAGAAACATCGGAATCATTAAAAAACTCAGTGAAAATCAGAGAAGTCAGAAAAAGAATGGAGTAAAGAAGAAAATACCAAAGAGTGAAAGTTATGGTGTGCACTGAACTAGATCAATAGTAACCAAAACATTAATGACCTAAATGCAACAATCAAAAGACAGAAGTTAAGAATGAATAAAAACAAGACTCAACTATAAGTGTTTTAAAGCTTCAATACCTCAAATAAAAAGACAAAGATCAATTGAAAACAAATAGATGGAGAATGATATTATGTTCATGCTAATGGAAATTTGGCATTGGCTATATTAATGCCATAGAAAGCAGGCTTCAGAATAATAGAAATTATCAGGGATAAAAGGCATCATGACTTAATGATAAAAGAAGCACTTCTCCAAGGAGACCTTACCATGTATACACCTAATAAGAAAACATTGAAAAATCTATGAGGTGGGGCCAGTGCCGTGGCTCACTTGGTTAATCCTCCACCTGCAGCACTGGCATCCCATATGGGTGCCAGGTTCTAGTCCCAGCTGCTCCTCTTCCAGTCCAGCTCTCTGCTGTGGCCTGGGAGGGCAGTGGAAGATGGCCCAAGTGCTTGGGCCCCTGAACCCGTATGGGAGACCAGGAGGAAGCACCTGGCTCCTGGCTTCAGATTGGCACAGTGCCGGCCGTAGCAGCCATTTGGGGAGTGAACCAACGGAAGGAAGACCTTTCTCTCTGTCTCTCTCTCTCACTGTCTATAACTCTACCTGTCAAATACATTTTAAACAAATGTCTATGAGGTAAAACTGGGAGAATTGCAGGGATAAATGAGTGAATGCACTGCTATAAAGACCTTAACATTCTAATATCAGTAATTGATTGTTAATTTGTTGTAGTAGCTACTTTTGTCATATTTAAATTTTTACCCAAAGCATAGATCAAATTTTCCTTAATGTTTTATTCTATAAATTTTATAATTTTACATTTAGGTCTCTTATTTATGTTGCATTATTTTAATCATTTAACAAAGATGTAGCGTATTTTATTTTTGCAAATGCTATCCCAATTTCCCAGCACCAGTTGCTGAAAGATCCTTTTCTCTGTTTAACTGAATCTGCATCTATGCTGAACATCAATCAGTTATAGCCATTGGGTCTTACTGCTGGATACTTTCTTCTGTTACATTGACCCATGTGGGTGTTCTTTCCTGTTGTTATACGCTGGTTTGCAGTAGCTATGGTGTAAATCTCAAAACAGGATAGAGCGAGGCCTCCCACTTTGCCATTTCAAAAATATTTTGCTTATTCTAGCAGCATATACATATATACATATATATATATATATACTTTTGGAGTAAATTTGTGATTTAGATACTGTTTGTGCGGTTCACATATGTCAAATTTGAAGGTTTGGCATTTACCAATGTCATCCCTTCCGAGTCACGAACAAGGACTATATTTATACAGAGCTTCTTCACTGTTTCAGAGAAGTTTCTTTTTTTTGGGGTGTGTGTGTGTGTGTACAGATGCTGATATGAATCACAGAATAGGCAGGGGCTTAGATGAGAATAAATAAATTGAAAAATTTTACATAACTTCTGTCACAGGCACTGTACCTTAACACCACACCCTTACATGCCAATCAGGTAAGTTCACTTCCCCGTGATGCACCTGACTCTTCTACAGAATAAGGGCGTGAATTCCAGAAGGAGTTCGTACAGAGAACTGCATATGGAGACACCACGGAACTCCTAAAACAAGACATACACAGTAAACCCTGCTCCAACTCTGTATTCAATTAAGGCACCCCTGCTCCGTAAAGGGGATCCTTCAACATGGAGGTAACTCTTGGTCTTTTCCTCTTGCTCTCTTCTCATGGGCAGCCTTATCTTTCTCTCCGTCCCTCTCATGGTCAGTATATCTCCCTATGCGATTGCCTGCACTCATGCCTGAATGGCTACTCACTCCCTCACTTTAAATAAATCCTGCTCACATTTGTGTACTTATGCTTCTGCTTTAAATTCCTATCGCCTGCACAGGAAAGACCTTAGAATAAAAAATTGATAATTGAAAATGAATCTTGATGTAAATGGAATGGGAGAGGGAGCGGGAGATGGGAGGGGTGTGAGTGGGAGGGAAATTATGGGGGGGGAGCCATTGTAATCCATTAACTGTACTTTGAAAATTTATATTTACTAAATAAAAAATAAATAAAAAATAAAAATTACAAAACACATTTCTGCAATATCAATATATGTATATATATTATGATCTTTGAAGTTAGAATTTAATTTGATACTAACATAACTCTTCTTAGTTCTGATAGCCTTTTCTACATTCATTTGGATTATCCATATCAACTATTTTTCTTAAAATGGAATCAGTTTTATTTCCAATAATTTCTGTGTTCCTAATTCTTTCTTGTCATATTGCAATGGTTAGGATGACCACTATAAGGATGAGCAGGAATCTGTAGCACTAACCTCCTTGCTTTGTCCATGGTTTTAGGAGGAAAGCATTCAGCATGTCATTAAGTCTGAGAATAACAGGTTCTTTGCAGAAACATTTCATTAAGTGAAGTAATTTACTTTCTATTGCTAGTTTGTTGGTGTTTGATGAATGATATTTGACATTTTGACAAGTGCCTTTTATACATCTTTTGTTATAATACAGTTTTCTTATTTTGCTGAGTAAGATAGTGAGCTATGTTGATTAATTTTCTTTTTTTTTATTTTATTTATTTTTTTTTGACAGGCAGAGTGGACAGTGAGAGAGAGAGACAGAGAGAAAGGTCTTCCTTTTGCCGTTGGTTCACCCTCCAATGGCCGCCGCGGCCAGTGTGCTGCGGCTGGCGCACCGCACTGATCCGATGAATGAATCATGTTTTGAGGACAGGCCCTACTTGATCATGAGGCATTACCCCTTTTACAGGATAAAAGGTGCTTAGTTATACAGACTATAAGAGTGAGTATGGACACTAATTTAGCTAAGCTCAGTTTGATGTTTTGTGAACCTAGGGCTGAAAGACTTCCGATTCTTCCAGGGAGCATTTTTACATGCCACTCATACCTTGGGTTATTCTTTTTACAAATCTTCCAAGTACATGTTGCTACTTTGTCAGCTGCTATTCATTTTTAATTACTCAGGCTTTTCAGCATGAGGGAAGTGGGTACTCAATAATTTCGTCAGTCTTACAGCAGGCTTCTCTTGGGGCTGTGTGGCCTCCACAAGTATTTCTGTCTCTTTCTCAGGTATAAATTTCTTCCTCTCTGTCCCCTATTTAATTTTCTTGCTACAATAGTTTGAGTCTATTTTAACACCTTAGTAGTACGGATTTTTGCAAAGGAGAAAGATCTGTGAGGACATCAGCATAATCTCTCTTTCCCTTCCAGCTCCCAATAGATAAATGTCTGGGACTGTGCTTTTGAAAATCTGGGAAAATTGCTATCAGAAGTGCCTGCTAAAGATCTGACTTCCTTTGGACTTGGCCGTCAGGAGTGTCTCCCTTGCTCCAGGCCTCCCTCAGCCTCCTGTGTTTTGAAAGGACTTTTCATGGATCCTAAGAGATTCAACTACTCCTTAAACTGGTAGAGGTCCAGAGACTCATAATCCAAGTCGTCAAATCTCAGGACGTGTATCTCCCTGGATACACGTGATGATCCGGATATCTGAATGGCAGGAGCCTGGTGCTCTCAGTTCTCAGATCAGTACACGGAAAGTCACTGGTTCTCAATCTGTGCATGTCTTTCATGTTGTATTGACAGGAGGAGTAACTTTCAGCCTCTTTCTTTACATGATGGAACTGAAATTAGAAATTCACAGAGAGCTCAAAGAGAAACTGTTTGGCTGTTAGATAGCTTTCATGCAGCTTTGTTTTAATTTATATGCTTTCATTTTCTTTGAAAGGCAGAGAGAGAATGAGAATATCATCCATCTGCTAGTTCACTCCCCAAATGCCAGCAACACCTGGGGGTGGGCCAGGCTGAAACCAGGAGTCTGTCACATCAGTGACAGAGTGTAAGTACTTGAGCCATCGCCTGCTGACTCCCACGGTGTGCAGTATCAGGAAGCTGGAACCTGAAGCAGGAGCTAGGAGGCAGAAATGTTGTGGTGCAGTAGGTTAAGCTGTGGCTTGGCATACACACATTGAATATTGCTGTGCTTCTTGGAATCCAATCAAGTTCCCTGCTAAAGTGTCTTGGAATGCAGATGATAGACCAAGTACTTGGATTCCTGCCACCCCTGTGGCAGACTCAACAAAATTCCTGGCTCCTGACATTGGCCTGGCCAAGCTCCGGTATTTGGGGCATGAATCAGTGGGTGTAAGATTCATTCTCTCCCCTCCCCTCCATGTGTGTGTGTGTGTGTCTCCCTCTGCCTTATAAATCAATCTTAAAAACAAGACAAAACAGCAGCAACAATAACAAAAACACAAACACATAACTGGGATTTGAACATCGCCACTGTGTTAGAGAATGCAGGTACTTTAAACAGCTGCTTAACCACTGAGCCACATACTCAACCCTAAGCCCCCAGCGTTGAAGTTTCAAAGCTCCCTTGCACTATCAATTTCTCCTTTAATTTTCATCACTGGCCCTACCATTTCATGGCAGATGTTGAACACCTATTCCAAGCAATGTTCTTCAAATACCTAACGATGGGTGTATATGCCCTTTTCACCTGTTTTTCCCCCTCTGGACTGTATCTAAATGCCTTCTTCAAAATCAGCTTGTCTAAAATCATCATCTCTTCATAATTTCCAAGTTTGGCGATTTGTTTAAAATTAAGCTAAAAATATTCTCTTTTGGGGTAATTTGTATCTTATCCCTCATATTCAATTAAGCATATCTCCAAGTTATTTCTCAGTTTTCACTTTTCTTTAAGATATAATTATGCTATCATCTCCTTTCTGACACTTTTACTTCATAACGAGCAAAGAAATAAATTGCTACTTACAAGTCCAGGTGTGACCCAGTGGTAATCAGTACAGGGGGCAGGTGATAATTTTTCAAACTCTGATTTTCTTTCATACTTCAGTCAGCGTATAGCTTAGTTTGGAATCATGTGTGGGAAATGGAATTAGGAAAGTGCAGGTGCCACTGTGAGTACTTAGGAGTTGGACTATAAAATGCCAAACTTCAATCAAGATGAAAATGGTTACTAAGATGACATGGCATAATTTAAAAAATCAGTAAACACTCTTATTATTCAAGTAACTGGAAATGTTCAGAACTTTAGTATAAAAATGACAAATTTCCTCATGACCAGCTTTTCCTGAAGTAAGGAAATTTTCAGTCAAAGCATTAAATAGTAAAGTCTGCTACCAAAGGATATTCTAATTTGTTGTTTTTTTAACTTTTATTTAGTAAATATAAATTTCCAAAGTACAGCTTATGGATTACAATGGCTTTTCCCCCCATAACTTCCCTCCCACCCGCAACCCTCCCAACTCCCGCTCCCTCTCCCATTCCATTCACATCGATTCATTTTCAATTATCTTTATATACAAAAGATCAATTTAGTATATATATATTAAGTAATGATTTCAACAGTTTGCACCCACACAGAACATAAAGTGTAAAATACTGTTTCAGTACTAATTATAGCATTAATTCACATTGAACAACACATTAAGGACAGAGATCCTACATGGGGAGTAAATGCACAGTGACTCCTGTTGCTGATTTAACAATTGGCACTCTTGTTTATGGCGTCAGTGATCTCCTTAGGCTCTTGTCATGAGTTGCCAAGGCTATGGAAGCCTTTTGAGTTTGCAGACATCGATCTTATTTAGACAAGGTCATAGTCAAAGTGGAAGTTCACTCCTCCCTTCAGAGAAAGGTACCTCCTTCTTTGATGGCCCGTTCTTTCTACTGGGATCTCAATTGCAGAGATCTTTCATTTAGTTTTTTTTTTTTTTTTTTTTTTTCAGAGTGTCTTGGCTTTCCATGCCTAAAATATTCTCATGGGCTCTTCAGCCAGATCCAAATGCGTTAAGGGCTGATTCTGAGGCCAGAGTGCTGTTCAGCACATCTGCCATTCTATGAGTCTGCTGTGTATCCTGCTTCCCATGTTGGATCGTTCTCTCCCATTTTTATTCTATCAGTTAGTATTAGCAGACACTTGTCTTGTTTATATGATCCCTTTGACTCTTAATCCTATCATTATGATCAATTGTGAACTGAAACTGATCACTTTGACTAGTGAGATGGCATTGGTACATGCCACCTTGATGGGATTGAACTGAAATCCCCTGACACATTTCTAACTCTACCATTTGGGGCAAGTCAGCTTGAGCATGCTTATCATTGGTATTAATGGGTAGTAAAAAGATGATTCTGTAGTGACATATTTTTTCTTACAAACACATTTTTAAAGTATATCTAGTACTTGTTTAAAATTTTAGTTAAGATACAAATTCCATGCATTTTATGTATACAGATTTAGGAACATAGTGATTGCTCCCACCCTTGCTCACACCCTTCCTCTTCCTCTCACTCCTATTCCCACTCTTACTTTTTACAAACAAATCTAAAACCATGCACACAAAAACATAACTAAAAGTTTTTATAAAATAGGACAAAACCCCAAAGTTAAGGTTACAAGTGTAAATTCTTCATTGAAAATTTTAGTGGGGCCATCATTGTGGTGCTTCTGGTTAATCGAGAGTCTGCGCTGCCTGCACCCTGTGTGAGAACTGGTTTGAGTTGCTGCTGCTCCATTTCCATTTAATTCAATTTCACATTAGCTGTCTGCTAATGTGACTGGGAAAGCAGCAGAAGGCTCAAGTATGTAGACCCTTGCCATTCATGTGGAAAATGCAGATGGAGTTCCAGGCTCCCGGCTTTGGCCTGGCCCAACCTGGTTGTAGTGGCCATTTGTGGAATGAGCTAGTGGATAGAAGATCTCTGTCTCTCCATTTCACTCTATCACTTTGCCTTTCAAATAAATAGAATAATTTACTTTTTCAAAAAGTTTCAGAATAACTTTTTGTTTCAAAGCAATAAAGAAATTTCAGCTAGCAAAATTATATTTCACTTAATAATAGGCCTTCCACCATAGCTTAGGAGTCTACAAATATTTTGATCTAGGAGAAAGAAATGTACAAAGGGATTTTATATTTTTCAACATTATGACTTTTTAAATGTATTCTCCTAATCATATTTCTGAGTTCCAGAGAATAAATTAATATTTGAAACAAATAATACTTTATAAGTGCATTGCCCAGAGATAATTCCAAACATTTATTCGAAATGATTATAGTCAGTTAACCAATGATATGCAAACTATTTTAATAGATTTTCCATTGATAAGACACGTCTGCTTTATTGACATTATTGCTATTTAAGAAAAGCAACAAAATAGATTAAGCTTTGAAGAGACTATTAAAGAAAAGACAAGCCTGATAAAGACATAGCCCTGTGTGGTGGACATGACTAAGGCCATAAAAATAATTTTGAGTTCATTGGAAAATAATCTGTGTAATGATATGCTATTTTAATCTCACTGAAGAAATATCAAGTTTATGGAACCATTGAAGCAAGTTAATTCTGAATCTTAACTGATTCTTCTGGAAATCATAGACATGAGTGATATGAAAACTTTGAAAATAATAAATACCTGTATTTTCAAATAAACTGGAAAGTAGAATAAATTTTCAAAATCTAAATGCATAAATGCTACCAGCGATCAGGGCAAAAGAAAATCCATGAAAATTCTTGACTTCCAAACCAATGCTGAGGACTTTGAGTAATCAAACTAGTTCATAATATTATATGAGACAGAAGACTCCAGGGATTATTGTGACATAACTACTGGCTTATCTGGTCAAGAAACAGATACTGATTAAGAGAGTTCACCTAGGTGATTAGTGAGTTGGTAGAAATTTAGAATACAGTGGTGAGATATAGAATATAAAATGAGAATTGATTTGAAAAAGGTTGTTTCAAGTTTGTCTATATTTTTGAAAATAAAGGCAGGGTAAAAGATAGAGAGAGAGAGAGAGAGAGCACACAAATATGAGAATGATGAGCATGAATATTTCCATTCTGTGGTTCGCTTCCCAAATGGCCACAAGAGCCAGGATGGGACCAAGCTGAACCCAAGAGCCTGGAACTCCGTTCAGGTCTCCTAAATGGATGGCAGAGGCCTAAGCATTTGCTCTATTTTCTGCTGCTTTCCCAAGCATAGTAGTAGGGAGCTGGATGAAAAGTAAAACAGTAGGGTCTCTAACCAGAGCTTGATATGATATGACAGAGTGGCAAGAAGTGGCTTAATACACTGTGCCAAAACACTGGCCTCACAAGTTGCTTTTCTTCCTATGAATATTATCATCCGGAGAACAGCGAACTAGAAAGCCATGTTCCCTGCCAAATATTGAAATACTGTTCAGAAGTTAGCATGCTTTAAGTACAAAATAAATAGAGATCAATGAAATAATACCCTTCAAAAAAACTGTAGTGTAGGGGTGGGAGCTGTGGCGCAGAGGGCTAAAGCCCTGGCCTGAAGCGCCAGCATCTTATATGGGCACTAGTTCTGGTCCCAGCTGCTCCACTTCTGGTCCAGCTCTCTGCTAAGGCCTGGGAAAGCAGTAGAAGATGGCTCAAGTCCTTGGGCCCCTGCACCCACATGGGAGACCCAGAAGAAGCTCCTGGCTTAGGATCAGTGCAGCTCTGGCTTTTGTGGCCAATTAGGGAGTGAACCAGCAGATGGAAGACCTCTCTCTCTCTGTCTCTCTGTCTCTACCTCTCTCTGTAACTTTTTCAAATAATTAAAATAAATCTTTTAAAAAAGACTGTAATATATGTGGTATCTTTTCTTTTTTTTTATTATTTTTTGACAGGCAGAGTGGACAGTGAGAGAGAGAGACAGAGAGAAAGGTTTTCCTTTACCATTGATTCACCCTCCAATGACCGCTGCGGCCAGCGCACCACACTGATCCGAAGCCAGGAGCCAGGTGCTTCTCCTTGTCTCCCATGCGGGTGCAGGGCCCAAGGACTTGGGCCATCCTCCACTTCACTCCCGGGCCACAGCAGAGAGCTGGACTGGAAGAGGGGCAACCGGGACAGAATCCGGCGCCCCGACCAGGAATAGAACCCTGGGTGCTGGCGCCGCAGGCGGAGGATTAGCCTAGTGAGCCGTGGCGCCGGCCAATATATGGTATCTTAATATATGACAAAGGAGGCATTACAAATCTTTTACAAAGGGTCAAATTATGTAATATATTGTGTTTGGAAAATTAATCAGCTTTTGTTAAGGGGAAGAAATGTATCACTGGTGTCCTATGTCCAACAAGCAAAGATACAAAACAGATGAAATTATAGAGTGATGTGAGATACACAGAATTTAACATTACATTTTATAGGTAATAAAGGATTTTATGTGATCAGCCCTGAATCAGATACAAAAAAAATAAAAAGTCCACTTTGAAAAGTCCATCCAACTGAAAAATCCTGATTGCAGTAACAATGTTGGCCTCATCTACTTGAATTTCTACAGAAATCCACTGAAAAGATATAATGTCATGAGAAGAAAATCCATATTTGGTCAGATCAGGTAAAGAATTAAAGGAAACATGGAGGTGAAGTGAAGACAGGCATAGTAAAGACAAGAAGTCATCTGTGTTTAAACAGAAATCCTCCCCCACAATTTGTTTTTAAGTACTTAACAATTCAAAGAAAAAAAATCTGTTCAAGAAAGCCAAGGGTGCCTGAAAAAATTTTTATTTGCATTACAGGAAATCTGAAAATTATCTCAATGCTGTTGCTGGCAGTCTTAAGCACCTCAAGGCATATTCTTTAATATTGCACCTGTCATTCTTGGGTAAACTATTTTAAGCTAAAAAATAAACTTGGAGCACATCAGGCATTTATTGGAAAATACAGCAATAAGGACCAGTGTAATAGGCATAGGATAGAACTGACCTACTTTCACCAAGCAGAAACATTATTTTGTTAAACAACCCTTGTGCTTTTCCAGAGCTGGAGTCCAAGTAGCTTTACAGACATAAAGTAAAGCAAGATTGTTGGGTAAAGTTTCAGTGGAACACTTGCTAAATACTTCCTGAGTCAATGTTTTCCAAACAATAGGTCAAAATATATTAAAATATTATGAAATCTATTAAATAATGGTGACTCTCAACCAGTACTTAAAAAAAAATCAAAGAGAGCAACAAAAGGGACTAAAACACACACACACACAACTATGATTCCTTCAGGCTCAGTGTGAAGTGCATTTCCTATTGTAGATCAATAAAAGCATCTTGAAATTTACTCTCTTCGATCTCCTACTCTTCTTTATGAATGATTCTTAACTTATTTGCAAATAGTACTGAGTGTGCTTGTGTGTATTCGTGTATGATTGTATGAACTTGCAGAGGGCCATTCATATAGAAATCAAGACGTATCTCACATAGTGAAACGTGGAAACCTGGTAAATACAGGCTCTATAATATATACTGGACCTCTCAGTTCTGCTACTAACGGGGGTTCAATGTTCCAGCTGTGTAGGCTGTACCTTTTCCACTGAAAAATGCTAAATCCAAGTTCTAGCAGTTCTTATACACTGTCAAAGACATGACACCTGATATATACTTCCTGAATCATTGGAACTGGTCAACCCAGTAATGTGGGGCCCTATAATGTTCTTTCTCCTTTTATATCCTTTCATCTAAGGAAGTCAAAACGAAACACTATTTGAGTTTTCTAAAGTACCAACTTATTTTTAATGTTCTGTTAAGAGTGATCCAAGTTTCAGTGAGATCCATGCTGTGACTGTCATTGGGCACTTTCATCACAACACCAAGATCTTCCTGAGGGGCATCCACCACTTTGCCAATGAAGCAAAAATATGAATCGTTTAGTTGAATTTTGCCTGGATTCTAGAATAGGCAGAGCAGAAACCATGACTAGCAATTTGGGGGCGAGGGGCAGAGTTGAAAACAGGAATGGATAAGAATACGGAATCAGAATTTGTTTTGGATTCTCCAATATTGCAGCCATGTGACTTTGGGTAGGTTGGTCACTCTTTATCTTGTTTTTATCACTAGTGAAATGGCGATAATAATAATACTAAAAAAAAACCTACAGCCTTGTTGTGAAAATGATGTAATTTCAAAAAGTCCATGGGAAAACAGAATTAAAAGATAGGCTTGGTTCAAAAATGCTAGAATCCATGCAGATGTGGGAGTACATGGATGATATACTATCTATGTATGTATAATACTTACATAGATTGCATAGATTGAGTTAATATTTTTGCTCATTAAATAGTCATGCACATACATACAGACATACTCTTAGGTTTGAGTAGCCATCACAATGGTAGGTTATTTCCTCTCATGGTTAGTTTTACATAATTCATTTTTACTTTAACATAAAGCCATAAATTTGCTTTTTAATATGTAGCATTTTTAAAGGTTATATTTATTTATTTATAAGGCAGAGTTACAGAAAGAGAAAGATAGACACACACACACACACAGAGAGAGAGAGAGAGAGAGAGAGAGAGAAATCTTCCATCTCTGGTTACTTGCCAAATGGTTGCAATGTGCAGGACTGGGCCAGGCTGAAGCTTGGAGCCAGGAACTTCATCATTGTCTCCCCAGTGGATACAGGGACCCAAGTATTTGTTTTTCTTCTGCTACCTTCTGGGACAATTAACAGGGAGCTGAATGGAAATGGAGCAGATGGGACTTGAGTTGGTTCTCTGAAATTAGATATGAGTGTTGAAGGTGGTGGCTTAACCTGGTGTGTCACAAAACCAGCCTTGAAGTCATAAATTTGAAATGGGTTCATATAAACATTGCCTCCTCAAGAAAAAGAAATTAAAGGGATACAAATTGGGAAGGAAGAAGTTAAACTATCCCTCTTTGCAGATGATATGATTCTTTATTTAGGAGATCCAAAGAACTCTACTAAGAGACTATTGGAACTCATAGAAAAGTGTGGCAAAGTAGCAGGATATAAAATCAATGCACAAAAATCAACAGCCTTTGCATACACAGGCAATGCCATGGCTGAGAAGGAACTGCTAAGATCAATCCCATTCACAATAGCTACAAAAGCAATCAAATACCTGGGAATAAACTTAACCAAGGACGTTAAAGATCTCTACGATGAAAATTACAAAACCTTATAGAAAGAAATAGAAGAGGATACAAAAAATGGAAAAATCTTCCATACTCATGGATTAGAAGAATCAATATCATTAAAATGTCCATTCTCCCAAAAGCAATTTACAGATTTAATGCGATACCAAACAAAATACCAAGGACATTCTTCTTAGAACTGGAAAAAATGATGCTGAAATTCATATGGAGACACAGGAGACCTCGAATAGCTAAAGCAATCTTGTACAACAAAAACAAAGCTGGAGGCATGACAATACCAGATATCAAAACATACTACAGGGCAACTGTAATCAAAAGAGCATGGTACTGGAACAGAAACAGATGGATAGACCAATGGAACAGAACAGAAACACCAGAAATCAATCCAAACATCTACAGCCAATTATATTTGATCAAGGATCTAAAACCTTGCCGGGAAAACTGAAATTCCATGTGCAGAAGCATGAAGCAAGACCCCTACCTTACACCTTACACAAAAATCCACTCAACATGTATTAGAGATCTAAATCTATGACGTGACATCATCAAATTATTAAAGAACATCGGAGAAACCCTACAAGATATAGGCACATGCCAAGGACCTCAATAGACATTTTTCAAAGAGGAAATCCAAATGGCCAACAGACACATGAAAACATGTTCAAGATCACTAGCCATCAGGGAAATGCAAATCAAAACCACAATGAGGTATCACCTCACCCCAGTAAGAATGGCTCACATACAGAAATCTACCAACAATAGATGCTGGTGAGGATGTGGGGAAAAAGGGACACTAACCCACTGTTGGTGGGAATGCAAACTGGTTAAGCCACTATGGAACTCAGTTTGGAAAGTCCTCAGAATCCTGAATATAACCCTACCGTTCGACCCAGCCATCCCACTCCTTGGAATTTACCCAAAGGAAATTAAATTGGCAAGTAAAAGAGCTGTCTGCACCTCAATATTTAGTGCAGCTCAATTCACAATAGCTAAGACCTGGAACCAACCCAAATGCCCATCAACAGTAGACTGGATAAAGAAATTATGGGATATGTACTCTATAGAATACTATACAGCAGTAAAAAAAAAAATGAAATCCGGTCATTTCCAATGAAATGGACTAATCTGGAAAACATCATGCTGAGTGAAATAAGCCAGTCCCAAAGGTACAAATATCATATGTTCTCCTTGATTGGTGACAACTAACCAAGCACCAAAAAGGAAATCTGTTAAAATGAAATAGACACTATGAGAAACAATGACTTGATCAGCGCTTGTACTGACTGTCGAGGGACAACTTACTACTTTACTCCTTTTAGTATTTTTTGTTCTACTTAATACCATGGGTTGAACTCTTCAATTAACACACAATTGTTCTTAGTTGTTTAAATTTAACTGAAAAGTGATCCCTGTTAAATATAAGAGTGGGAATAAGAGAAGGAGGAGATGTACATTTCAGAACATGATCACTCGGACTTACTCCTAATGGGAGAGTTAGAAATGTGCCAGGGGATTCC
The DNA here is from genome assembly GCF_051225735.1 of Oryctolagus cuniculus. Classification (NCBI taxonomy): domain Eukaryota; kingdom Metazoa; phylum Chordata; class Mammalia; order Lagomorpha; family Leporidae; genus Oryctolagus; species Oryctolagus cuniculus. The sequence continues at coordinate 84,155,300 of NC_142880.1, forward strand.
AATTCAATCCCATCACGGTGGCATGTACCAATCTCATCTCACTAGTCCAAGGAATCAGTTTCAGTTCATAATTAATCATAATGATAGGATTAAGAGTCAAAGGGATCACATAAACAAGACCAGTGTCTGCTAATACTAACTGATTGAATAAAAAAGGGAGAGAACGATCCAACATGGGAAGCGGGATACACAGCAGACTCATAGAATGGCAGATGTGCTGAACAGCACTCTGGCCTCAGAATCAGCCCTTAAGGCATTCAGATCTGGCTGGAAAGCCCATGAGAGTGTTTCAGGCATGGAAAGCCAAGACACTCTGGAAAAAAATGACCTAAATGAAAGATTCCAGTGGAAAGAATGGGCCATGAAAGGAGGAGGTCCCTTTCTCTGAAGGGAGGAGAGTACTTCTGCTTTGACTATGGCCTTGTCTAGATAAGATCTCAGTTGGCAAATTCAAGTGGCATCCATAGCCTTGGCAACTCATGACAAGAGCCTCAGGTGATTTCTGACATCAAGAATAAGAGTGTCAATTGTTAAATCAACAACAGGAGTCACTGTGCACTTATTCCCCATGTAGGATCTCTGTCCTTAATGTGTTGTACTATGTGAATTAATGGCATAACTAGTACTCAAATAGTACTTTGTACTTTATGTTTCTGTGTGGGTGCAAACTGCTGAAATCTTTACTTAGTATATAGTAAATTCTTCTTCTTCTGTGTATAAAGATAATTGAAAATGAATCTTGATGTGAATTGGATGGGAGAGGGAGTTGGTTATGGGATTGTTGTGGGTGGGTGGGAGGTTATGTGGGGAGAAAGCTGCTATAATTCAAAAGTTGTACTTTGGAAATTTAAATTTATTACATAAAAGTTAAAAAATAAGAAGAAAAATAAACATTGCCTCTTATTAGTATTGACATAAATTTAAAAAAATTGTATCAATGTTTGCTTTTCCAATTAGTACTAAAGAAATAAAGGTTGAAATTTGGGCTGTATGTCCAGCTCCATTTAATAAAACTTTGCTCTCAGTAATTATTTCCTCAGCCAGATATTTGTCCAAGGCTTTAGAATCTATAATCGCATTTAGCCTTTCAATACCTACGTAACAGATAATTTATCCTTATCTTGCAGGTGGACACTTTCATGTAGAACTTTACATTCTGAGTGTCTTCTGTTGTCTTACCAATTTAAGAGGTGGCTGTATTTAGAAATGAGATGAATGAAACTGAGAATTAATAAATGCATTAGGCAAACCGGGACTCAAACCCCAGTTTCTGGTTCTGGGAAATCCTGCTTTGTACTTTCCTACATCAGAGCTTCATCAAAGCTGTTTCTCACAGTGAGGATATAGAATCTTGTCTCCAGCCAAGATCTCTTGATTTACAGAGATTTGTTAACATGCCACACAACCTGAAGAAACAGTCTACGCAGTCTATATTGAAACTCTTTTTTTCATTCAATGAAACAGAGGGTATCATGGCAACAGGACAGAGATGACCAAAAGGTCAATTCAGGCAGAGGGAATCAGTCTGTTTTCAAAGCAGTTTTACTTAGCAGGTGTGTGGAGTACAGATTCTATATAGAGGGAGTGGTCAAGATTCAGAAAGACAAGGTAAGACTGCAGACTGAACAACTCAGCATCTGCTACTTGCACAGCAGTTCTTGTGGATTTGTGCAGCAAAAAACCAACCAGGGTATATGTGATAGCCTTGTAGAACTACCCAGGTGTTTGCAGAGAAGTCAGTGCCAGATTGTGGCAGAGACACGGTTGGTGGGATTGCTCTGCTGATCCTTTCAGAGTGGTGGATCCAGCGGATCTGAACAAATAATACCAATAGCACATACTTACACAAGCTTGTTATATGCTGGGCACTGTTTTAAGAAATGTCTGTGCGGCAAGCGCTGCAGCTCAATAGGCTAATCCTCCGCCTGCAGTGCCAGCACCCCGGGTTCTAGTCCCGGTCGGGGCGCCAGATTCTGTCCTGGCCGCTCCTCTTCCAGTCCAGCTCTCTGCTGTGGCCCGGGAAGGCAGTGGAGGATGCCCAAGTGCTTGGGCCCAGCACCTGCGTGGGAGGCCAGGAGAAGCACCTGGCTCCTGGCTGGCCGCAGTAGCCATTGGAGGGTGAACCAATGGTAAAAGGAAGAACTTTCTCTCTGTCTCTCTCTCTCTCACTGACCACTCTGCCTGTGGAAAAAAAAAAACTGAAAAATTAAAACATATTTTAAGAAATGTCTGTGCTTAAATCCATTTAAGCTAAATGAAAGCTACCCTTTGAAGAAAATGTTACCCAGGATCACTTAATAGTGGGGCAATTGAGATAAACATTTAAGCAACTTGCCAAGGTTGCACAGATGTGGAGTTGGGACCTATGCCCTACAGCTCCAGAATCCCTGTAGTACCCACTCCATAACCTGCCTGCCTGGGGCACAGCCAGCTGCCATGTTGTCAGCAAACGCATCTGCTCTGGCCTAAGTGTGGGAGACTCCGCCCCACGTCAGCAGCTCCGTGGATACTGCTTCTGGAAAGGATGTACAGTGAGAGGTTCGTCCTCAGATATCCCTGGAAGATACTAACACACAGCTCCTTCAACTGGGGAGAAATGCAAGACGCTGTAGAGAGAAATCGTTTTCATTACATATCAGAATGTCACACTTAGGGTGTGAGAATGGATTAGGCAATAAACACTAACACCCTAACAGATTGCCAGATTCAGTATTTGTTGCAAATCCCAAGATTTCACACACTTAGTAATCTTCCCTAATTTTAATTTGTTTGGGACAAATATTCAAGCGTCATAAACCTTGATTGGCTCCATTAGCCAGTGAGTTTAACTGCATACACAAGGAGGCCACTCACAGCATCAGAGCAGGTAAGTACCTAATTACACCCCTTCGCCGCTCAGAACACAGAATTCAGAAGCACAAGCTCCACGGGAAGCCCTGTTTTCAACTAAACACCCGCTCTGATAGCTGTGACTTTGCCTGGCGCAGCATCAAAGTCAAGAGCGCCTTCATATTTAGTTAAATTATCTTCTTGAGCTACTCAAGGGGTTTACTGTTAATATTGCTTTTGTTTGTAATTTTTTTTTTTACTTTTAATGTTATTTTAAAAGCAGCGGGAGAGGGAGAGAGAGGGAGGGAGAAGACAAGATGATGCAAGATAAGACAGAGGGAGCTCTTCCATGCTCTGGTTCATTCCCCCAAATACCTACAAAAGCCAGGGAGATTATTAATATTATTTAGTATGATTTTATTATTATTTTCATGTTATTATATCGGTTTGAGTCCCAGTTTGCCTAATGCATTTGTTGATTCTGCAATTTCATTCCTCTCATGTCTAAATGGAGCCACCTCTTAAATTGTTATGACAACAGAAGACACTCAGAATGTATTCTATTATTATTATTTTTATTATTAAATAGTATTAAAAATAAAATTGTATTCACTCTAAGGAATGACTATATAAATTCAGGTGAACAGATAAATGCCATACTCACAATGAAATTATCTAATCAGTAAATTTCTGTTGGTGACAAAAGTAAACACTACCACTGTAGAAAACAAGGGAGCAGGCATTCATCTGGACCATAGGCTTTGGGTGGAGCATTTAGTGGTTAATGATAAAAACTAGAGATGTGTGCTAGATATTGTCCTGTCACTTACCAGTATTGACTTGTTCTCTTAGGATGTGATTCACATAGTTAATGACACATCAAAATTAAATTACTAATATATGTTTGCAGAACATGATAATCAGCAGAATAACTCTAGTACTATTATATGAAAACTATTACTGTGAGAACTATTAACCCCATTAAAGAAAAGGTACTAAATATCTGTTTAATAAGACACCCTGTTATTAATAGTGCATTATATTGGAATCTACAAATTTCTTACAAGGCGATCTTTATTTTTTATTATTTTATTTATTTATTTTACATGAAAGGCAGCATGCAGTGAGAGAAAGAGAGAAAAAGACAAAGAAAGAGAGAGAGAGAGAGAGAGAGAGAGAAACAAACGAGAACACTACCATCCAGCGGTTCACTCCCCAAATGGCTATAATTGCCAGAGCTGGGCTCATCTAAAACCAGCAGCCAGGAGCTTCTTCCAGGTCTCCCACATAGGTGCAGGGGTCCAAGCACTTGGGCCATCTTCTTCTGCTTTCCCAGGCTCATTAGCAGGGAGTCAGATCAGAAGTGGAGCACCTGAGACTTGAACCTGTGCCCATGTGGGATGCCACCACAGCAGATGGCAGCTCTACCAGCCATGCCACTGTGCCAGTCCCAGGTTGATCATTATGATTTAAAAAAGCGATGAGCAGAAAAATAAAATCCTGGCACTGATCCCTTATGGGCGCCAGTTTGAGATCCAGCTACTCCACTTCTGATCCAGCGCTCTGTTAATGTACCCGGGAAAGCAGCAGAGATGGCACACATGCTTGGGTCCCTGCACCCATGCAGGAGAAGCAGAAGATACTCCTGACTTTGGCCTGGCCTAGTCCCTGTTGCTGCAGCCATTTGGGGAGTGAACCAGTGTATGGAAGATCTTTATTTGTCTGTCCCTTCCTTTCTTTGTGTAACTCTGACTTTCAAATAAATCTTAAAAAAAGAAAAGAAAGGTTGGCACCTTGGCTCACTTGGTTAATCCTCCACCTGTGGCGCCGGCACCCCAGGTTCTAGTCCCAGTCAGGGCACCGGATTCTGTCCCGGTTGCTCCTCTTCCAGTCCAGCTCTCTGCTGTGGCCCAGGAAGGCAGTGGAGGATGGCCCAGGTCCTTGGGCCCTGCACCCGCATGGGAGATTAGGAGGAAGCATCTGGCTCCTGGCTTCAGATTGGCGCAGCATGCCGGCCATAGTGGCCATTTGGGGGGTGAACCAATGGAAGGAAGACCTTTCTATCTGTGTCTTTTCTCTCTCTCACTGTCCACTCTGCCTGTCCAAAAAAAAAAAAAAGAAAGAAAGAAAGAAAATCTATGGAACCTTATGTGATATTTAAATAAACAAGGAAATGCAACATTATTTTGGAATACAAAGCTGAATATGACCCAATATGTTACTGAATAAAGTGGTTGCATAATATCAATGTCAATCATTTTCTTTTTTTTTAATTTGTTTATTTGACAGGTAGTGTTATAGCACCTGGGCCATCCTCCACTCCCCTCCCGGGCCACAGCAAAGAATTGGACTCGAAGTTGAGAGACCGGGACCAGAACCCGGCGCCCATATGGGATGCCGGCGCCTCAGGTGGAGGATTAACCAAGTGAGCCGTGGCGCCAGCCCTCATTTTCTTTTCTTTTTTTTTTTAAGATTCATTTATTTATTTGAAAGTCAGAATTACACACAGAGAGAAGGAGAAACAGAGATAGAGAGAAGTCTTCCATCCGCTGGTTTACTCCCCTGTTGGCCACAACAGCCAGAGCTGTGCTGATCTGAAGCTAGGAGCCAGGAGTTTCTTCTTAGTCTCCCAGGTGGGTTCAGGGACCCAAGGAGTTGGGTCATCTTTCACTGGTTTCCCAGGCCATACGAAAGAGCTGGATGGGAAGTGGAGCAGCTGAGACTTGAACTGGTGCCCATATGGGATATTGGCACTGCAAGTGGTGGCTTTACCCACTACTCCACAGTGCCAGCCGCTGCCCCCCCCTTTTTTGTTAAAGACAATGATTTTCTAAATAAATTGAGATTAATCATTTTACTTTAAATGTCATCACTTCTGGTTCCATAGCTGTAGTATAGTAGTGGGTAAAGCTGTTTCCTGCAAAGCAGCATCCCAATTGGGTACAGGTTCAGTCCCAGCTGTTCCACTTATGATCCAGCTCCTAGCTAATGTACCTGGGAAAGCAGGGGAAAATGACCTAAGTGCTTGGCCCCCTGAACCCACATGGGAGACCAGTAGGAAGCTCACAGCTTCTGACTTTGACCTGGCCCACTCCCAGACACCACAACAATTCAGGGGTGGACTAGTGGATGGAAGATCTCTGTCTCTCCCTCTTTCTCTCTGTAAGTCTGCCTTTCAAATAAAGAAATCTTTAAAAATTATCACTCCCAATTCCAACATTTTTTATCAACAAAAGTATCTCCTAAAAATAAACATGAGAAATCTGGTAGACAGTTTGAAAAAGCCAGGGGATGTAAGAGACAGTTCCCTTTCAAATATTAAATCACAACAGTAAGTAATGCCCTCTGGTACTGTTACAGAAATACACTGGCAAAGCAGGCAAATGAAATTGAAAGCCCAGAAGTAGATAAAAGTCTCACAGACTCTGATTTTTAGTATGTATCAAATACAATGTTTCACAGCTGTTAGAAAAATATCACTCTTGGGGCTGACTACCTGCTTCTTATTGACGATTTTTAAGAGCACACCATTTATTAAGGGTATTATCCCTATAACTGCCACATAGGCAAAAAATCCTTTCTATGTCAATGCTTGCATCTTAAAATCAATAAGGTTCGAGTTTATTAATTTGTTTTCAAAAATTCATTTGAAAAATAAAGCAACCAAGAGAAACAGTGAGAAACTTCATTCCCTTGCAGTTCCCTCCTCAAATGCCTGCTATATCCTGGGCTGGGTCAGGCTAACACCAGGAGCCCAGAGCCCCACCCAAGTCTCCTATGTTGGAGGCAGGGACCAAGTACTTGAGCTATCACCTGCTGCTTCCCAGGGTGCACATCATCAAAGAAATGGAATTAGAAGTAGATGTTGGGCTCAGTTCCAGGCACTCCAAAATGGGGCAAGGGCATCCCATGGTTTGCCACATGCCTGCCAAGAAACATGTGATTTTTAATGCATCTTCTTTGAAAACCATTTTTTTTTATTTTAATTTATTGTGCTTTCCCTGAGGGTACCTTTCACTCTCTTTTCTAGAATATGTAACTCCCATAAGAACTTGTCCATCTGTTCAGAAAGACCAAGTCAACATTTTACAGTCTTGTCATTCCACTGCCCTCTTCCCTCCCCTTCCCTTTTCTTTAAAACTATTCATGAAATTACTAGAAGTTATTTTCCACTTTTATTTCTAAATATTTCTTCACTCCAAGAAAGGGAAGGAATGAAACTGGATTAATTTTGAGAGGGCTGGAATCCAGGGGAAAAAAAAAAAAAAGATGAAGCAAAGATTCTTTGGCTTTAATCCCATCAATAAAATACTGAATCTTCCGCTCTACCTATTACTCTCCTAGATACAGAATATACCTGTCTCAGTCCTTGTGCTTCACCAGCAATCTGTAGCAATTACCATTTTTATCACAGATTTATTTTTAAGATTTGTTTGAAATGCAGAGTGTCAGAGAGAGAGAGAGAGAGAGAGAGAAACTTCAATCTATTGTTTCACTCCCAAATGACTACAACAGCACAGCTTGACCCAAGCTGAAGTCAGGAGTGAGGAATTCCTTCTGGGTGTCCCAGGTGGGTGGCAGGTACCCACGCGCCTGCACTGCTTTCCCAGGTTAGCAGGGAGATGGATCAGAAGTGGAGCAGCGAAGATTGGAACCTGCATTCTGATATGGGATGTCAGAGTCACAAATCCACTGTGCCACAATACCGGCCTCAATTCATCCAGACGTTTCTTCATGTATCAAATTCTTTCTTCGGTACCTTAAGGCTCTTCATCTCTGCTAATTCTTATACCTATAATATAAACACTCATCTCTCCCACTGTCCAACAAATCCACCACCAACAAAATCCTTTCTCCTCGTGTTCCAATCATCCTCCTACTACAACTGAGGCTTCTTTTCTCTGAAACTTTTTGTTAAAAAATGATTTATTATTTATTTAATGCCACAGATACAGAAAGACAGAGAGAAAGAAAGATCTTCTGTCTGCTGGTTCACTCCCCAAATGGCCACAACAGCTGGATTGGAAGTAGAGCAACTGGGACTCAAAGCCATGCCCATACAGGATGCCAGCACTGCAGGCATCAACTGAACCTTCTCTGGCACAGCCCCTATTGGAGCCTCTTCAAAGATCATCTTCATGATAGAGCCATTTTATCAGTGTTTACAGACTTGAATGACAAAATAACCCAGGAATGCTACATGTACCCATCTAATTCTCCCATATCCAGCTAGATAACTGAATTCAGAATTGTCCGTAGGTCTGGAAATACACAGGCCATATATGGTGCATGGATAGAATTAAGTCTGTGGAAATTAGAGGATTCTCTGGGAACCTTGTAAAATTACAAAAATACTTGAAAACCTAAACTGAGTAGGGGTTAGCAAAGAAATGGAGTGGAGAATATACCCTATTAACCACAGTTCTCTAATGCAAGCATTTTTGAAGATCACAGGAAGAATATTGAATGAACATTGCTTTAGAGAGCTATCAAGAGAGCTAAGGTTACATAAACAAGAATGAGCCAAGTTTTACAAGGTATTATGGGGAGTCTTTTAAAATGTAGAATTTATATTAAGAGCAAAGAGGGGTTGGCACCACAGTTCACTAGGCTAATCCTCCACCTGTGATGCCAGCACCCCTGGTTCTAGCCCCAGTTGGGGTGCCGGTTCTGTCCTGGGTGCTCCTCTTCCAGTTCAGCTCTCTGTTGTGGCCCAGGAGGGCAATGGAGGATGGCCCAAGTGCTTGGGCCCTGCACCCTCATGGGAGACCAGGAGGAAGCACCTGGTTCCTGGCTTCAGATCAGCACAGCGCGCTGGCTGTAGCAGCCATTTAGGGGGTGAACCAATGGAAGGAAGACCTTTCTCTCGGTCTCTCTCTCTTTCACTGTCTAACTCTGCCTGTCAAAAAAAAAAAAAAGAGCAAAGAGAAGATACTGAAGATTTAAGGCATTAATATGACATTAAATGTTTTAAAAGATCACTCTGGAGGCAGTGTGAAAAATAAAGGAAGAGAAAAATAATGCCTAGCAAACTGTCATCTGGCTGACAACTGATAGAACCCGAGGTAGGACTGTTATGTGAAGAAGTGAAAGGTTAGGCAGCTGAAGGGCTAAGGAAAAGCAACAGGATTTGGGGACTGATTTTATTACCCAGTAAATCCATTAAGACTTGCAGCATGACCAGAGACTGAAGCCCCACAATAAACAAGGTTGGTGTCCCAGAAAATCTTAATCAAATCCCTGTGGCATTCATTGTTAGGTACTAATAATAGATTAAAATCAATGCATTCTTATATTTTTGTCTGTTCTCCAAATTAGTTAATATAACAGAAATCACCTAATTATTCATAGAACTCTATTAACAGGATGATCTCCAAATGAAATAAGCTCCCCATCCCCCAAAAAAGCAGTTACATTTACAATTCTTAAGTATATTTAGATATTTAGATCCTGAATATCCTTTGATAATCATAATTTCTCCGGATTTTCAGAGATAACCTTCTGCATACAACTTCAAAGAATTTGCAGCTCTCTTAATATTCATCCCTGGAAACTTTTCCCTATTGAAACATTGGCCCCATATTAATAAGTATTTAATAAAGATTATGGATTTGAAATATCAAAATCTATCAGGTGAATGGTTAAAAACTTCAGCATCTGGATCCTGCAGCTCTGAGACTGCAGCTGTAGGTGCAACAATCCCTGGGATAACTCCAACTCATGGGTGAGACCTCAGAGTCCTACCTGCATTTCTCGGCTTCAGGCTAATGGCTGCGGGTCCACAGTCTACAACATAAACAGCATTTAAACTGTGAGATGTGGGTAAGGGTCCCACTGCATCCTACAACTTTAGGTCTGTTGACTGTTGGTTCTATTAGTCCCAGGGACACCTAAGCTCTTCTATTGTATTGGAGGAAGGCCCTCTTTGCATTTCTCTGCTCCAGTTCCCTATGCATACTATAACCTGAGATCATTGTGTGGGACCCAGCCAAAGTACCTTCTGAGGGCTGAAGCTCTGTGACTGGCATTGTTTGTTCCCTAAATCCCAGAGACACCTGTGCTCACCCATGGGGCTGGGAGAAGGCCATGTATTTACCCCACTGATGTGAGATTGCTCCTGGTTGGACACAATCCCTAGCCTAACTTGTGCTTAACCTGTAGAATGCAGGTAAGGTAACCTCAGAGTTCTGCTGCTCTGGGTGTAGGACTTCTGGAGTTTACAGAGTCACCTGAGTTAAGTCCATGGGAGTTGGAGAGGACCCTGTCTGCATTCCACTTCCCAGATCCGCATCTGCCAGTGCACAATCCCCAGCATAAACCTGGGTGTGAAACACAAAATCTGGCTAAGTTCTCAGTTTTATCCTGCAGCTCTGGGATAGCAAATGCTGGCTCTGTAAGTTCCGGGAATGCAGGAGCTTTCCCTGCGAGAGGAGGAGAAGGCTCTAACACCATGGCACTACCATGAGCCCATGTCTGCCAGTGCACAACCCTCAGAATAACTCACAGTTCTCTTTTAGGAACTGGACATGTTCTCCTTTCTGTCCTGCAGCACTGAGCCTGTTCATTAGTGCTGTAGTCCTCAAAGTAAGCAGAGCCCACCTCGCATGACCTTCCGAAGAACCTGCCTGATTCCAGTGCTTCAGGCACACCCGTACCAGTGCTTAATCCCCATGTCTCCTTCACATCCTCCAGTGAGGAGGCTTTTGTTGCCACACAGCCCAGAATCTCCCACCTACACCTGTCCAGCAGGACCTGAAAAGTCACCATCCATCTCACACCATTCCACAGTCACACACATCGATGCCCCAGCATCACTCAAGCTTGCTTGGCAGGACAAGGGAACATCCCCCTCTGTGTCCCACAGTGCCAGCAACATAACTACTACCATCACAAGCCCTGGTGCGATGACACTAACACTGGGGTCTGAACACACACATCTAGGAGCACACTTCCAGGTCATATTATCACCTCCATGAACTGCCGTACGTTACACAACCGTGGCACTTATAACCACTGCTGACATTAATAAAAGATGAGGCTGCTCTCCGGAAAACCTAGAACCAAAGCAACTATCCAATTGCCACCTTGCATTCCACCTCAACAAAACAGTGCTCTCCTATAAAATCTACTCCAACAGAAGAAGGACACACTACGCCATATGCACAGACATCAGTGTTGGGGCATGGGAAGCATGAAGAAGCAAGGAAACAGCATGCACAAGAGAACAGCACAGTTCTCTAGAAATGCATCCTTATTTGAAGGAAGTCCATGAAATCCTTGTAAAATAATTCAGAATAATGATCCTAAGGAAACAGAGTGAGATGCAACAAAATATAGATAGCTGACTCAAAGAAAAAAGGAAAACAACGTTTGCTATAAAGAGAGAAAAAGCATTTAAAATGTCAATCAGTGAAATAAAAAAAAAACAATTAAGAGTTTCAATGACCAAATAGATCAAAGTGAAGAAAGAATTTCTGATCCTGAGAACAAGACTTTAAGTAATCCAGTCAGACAAAAATAAATAAAAAAGAACTGAAAATAAATAAAGCCTACATGGCACTAAGTCAACAGCTATTTGTATGACAGGCATATCTGAGGAGTAGGAAAAGCAAAAGGCACAGAGAATACATTGAATGATTCAACAACTGAAGTCCTCCAAAGACTTGGAGGAGATATGGACATTCAGACACAAGAAGTTCAAAGGACACCAAGCAGACTTCACAGACCTGCTCCAAGGAATATTACTGTCAAATTGACAAACATTAACCACAAGGAGTGAATCCTAAAGACAATGGCAGAAAAATGACAAATACTAAATAAAATAAAATTCATTAGATTAATAAGAAATTTCTCAGCAGAAATTCTACAAGACAGAAGAGTATGGGACTGATATCTTTATGGTATTGAAATTTAAAAAACAACAGCAACAACACTCTTCCAAATAAGGATATACCCAGTGAAGTTATCTTTTATAAGCAAAGAAAAAGTGAAGTATCTATCCAGAAGAGGAAAAAAAAAAATGAGACAATTTGTCATCAGCAGACCAGCCCTATAAGAAATTGTGCAGGCCATCACACATTAGAATTGAAAGGATCATAACCATCATGAAATTATATTACAGGACAGAATTAACTAACAGCAAATACAGAAGAGAAAGGAAATCCAAACTTATCATAACAGGACGCCACCAAAACACACAGATAGGTAAATAATGAGAGTCCAAATGAAAGACAATGTATATAAAGTGATCTGTTGACAGTCAACAAAATAATATGAGTTATTACTTATCTATCCATGTATTTTTAAAGATTTATGTATTTATTCAAAAGTCAGAGAGAGAAAGGGATGCAGGGAGAGTGAGAGAGAGAAAGAGAAATCTTCCATCTGATGGCTCACTCCAAAGATGACTGCAACGGCCAGTGCTGGGCCATGCAGAAGCCGGAGTCAGGAGCTTTATCTGGGTCTCCCACACAGATGGTATGAGTGCAAATACTTGGGCCATTTTCTGCTGCCTTTCCCAGCCATTATAAGAGAGCTGGTTTGGAAGTGGAGCAGCTGGAACATGAAGCAGTTCCTGTATGGGATGCCCCATATTGTAGGCAGTGGCTTTATCCACTATGCCACATGCCAGCTCCAGTATCTTTCATTATTAACCTCAAATATGAGTGGATTAAATTCCCCAGACAAAGTATATAGGCTGACTGAATATATACAAAAAAAAAAAAAAAAAAAAAAAAAGAAGATCCAGGGCCTGTGCTGCGGTGTAGCAGGTGAATCCACTTCCTGCAGTGCTGGCATCCCTTATGTGTGCTGGTTCTAGTCCCGGCTACTCCACTTCATATCCAGTTCTCTGCTATGGCCCAGGAGGGCAGTGGAGGATAGCACAAGTGTTTGGGCCCCTGCACCCACGTGGGAGACCCAGAGGAGGCTCCTGGTTCCTGGCTTCAGGTCAGTACAGCTCCAGCCATTGTGGCCAAATGGGAAGTGAACCATCGGATGGAAGATCTCTCTTTCTCTGCCTCTCCTTCTATCTCTGTGTAACTGACTTTCAAATAAATAAATAAATCTTGAAAATATCCAACTGTATACTGCCTATGAGAAACTCAGTTTACCGGTGAAGATACACAAGGGCTGAGAGAGAGAGAGAATCTTCTATGTGCTGGTTTACTTTGCAAATGTCCCCAGCAGCTAGGGCCAGGCCAGACTGAAGTCAGCATCTAGGATATCAATCCAGATCTCTCACACAGGGAGGCTGGTGCCAAAATATGTGAGCCATCATCTACTGCCATTATTTATTTAAAAGTAAGTAAATAACTCTTGCATTCTTAATTTTCTAAGCATTTTTAGAAAGAGTTTATTTTTATTTATTTGAAGATTGAGAGATTGAGATCATTTGATCAGTCCATTGATCTTCCATCTGCTGGTTCACTCTCCAAAAGAATCCATCAGTCAGTGCTGGGCCAGACAGAATTCAGGAGTCTGGAACTATACCTGAATGTCCCCATCTGGTAGCAGGGACTCACTTGCTGCCTTACCAAGCTGCTGCTCCTAGTAGGAGGCTGAATTGAAAGCAGAGTAACTATAACTTGAATCACGCACTCCAATATGGGACATGAGCTTCTAGCGGTGGCTTAACCCAGTGCCCCACAATGCCTGCCCCTTGCTGAGCTTTTTAATTATGAGGGTGTACTGCTTACTTTCAAATGATTTTGCTATGCCTATTGAAATGGCCATGTGCTTTTTCTCATTTCATGTGTCAATACTGTTCATTACACTGATTAATTTTCAAAAGGTAAATTTGTAATTTTCAAGTAAACTTGGCCATGCAACATTATGCACACATGCACACACACACACACACACACACATACAGAACTGCTTATTTTCAACTAAGCACTGACCCAGTTACAGCTCTGTTTCTTTCACTTGTAACCCATGATTAAGTACAATTGTACTGTGTATTTTTTTATAATTATTAGTGATTTATTTTGAGTGAATTTTAATTTAATTCCACTGTGGTCAGAAAATACACTTTGTAAAACTTTAATATATTTAAATAAGCTGACATTTGTCTTTTGACTGAATATTTAGTTTTCATGACAGTTTTAATTTTGGTTTATCTAATTATTTACAACAGTAAATTTAGCTATAATTTTTCTTCAGTTTGCCACCGAAACCAGTATGTATGGGATAAATCATTATCTCTATGACTGAAAAACTAAGACCCCAAGTGACTAAGAAAGTCAGGTGTGACTTGACACAAAAGTGCAGTTCCACTGACACCCTGTCATAGATTTTGATTCTGCCTCCTAATGATCCTATTTTTGGAATGTCAGATTACAACTTTGTTCATGTCCATGTAAGCATAAGGTGGTGACAACGTTTCACATTAAATATTTCTGTATAAGTGCTGCATGCTAACCGACTGCACCACTGGAGCTCCTGCAATTTTTTTCCTACAAATATTTCCTTCTGCTCTCAAGCTAGCCCATGTTTCTTACTCGCCCACACAAACTATTTTACAAAACCAACTTCATCTGTGCTTGACTCCCAAAATGTCATTCTATCTATATGAGGACTCTAGTGTCCTTCCGCACGCACATACCCTAGGCAATCCACATGCTGTTCTCAGCCTAGCCTTAGGCAGCCTGAGGGAAACCCATTACCAGGAAGGAAAGAAGGGGCGGCATTCTATTATTTATTGTCCTAAAGAAGTGGCTTCAATTGTGATAGGCAGAAATAATTTTAGATGCAAATGAGTCAAATGGTTATATGTGTATTGAGCTTCCTCAATATTATTCACATAGTAATTTATAATTATGCTAACGAAGCCTTCTAGCCAAATTAATCTCTGAAGTAGTGATCCTTTTACAAAGTGACTGCCCAACTTGTCTGCCTTATTTTCTTTGCAGTTATAGAGGTTAAGACATCTTTGACATATTAGAAAAACAGCAGTATCATGAAGTCAACAGGTAACCCAGTGAGCATTGTTTACTGACCCACAAGTTTAATTGGCATGTCCATGGTATATGACCTTCTTACACCCCACACATGTTCTTCAACATGCTATCAAAGTTAGTAATTATGCATGTGTCTACGTCTTCCAAAAGCTTTATATTCTAAGAGGAGTAATTCCTAGATTTGTCGTATTTCTTGTAATATGATTTCTAATGAGGCTCATACTGGCACATTTTAGGCATAGAAAAACATGTTGAAGGAATATATTTGCCATTCACTGTATTGTGAAACAATGTTTCCAAAGGAAATTCTTAGGGTCTCTAAGTGGTAGAACATCTTGCCCAGAGGCTGCCTGCCAGAAAGAATAATCCTGGCCAAAGTATAGAATATACATGGGAATCCATGGGACCACAGCAAAATAGAGGGCTTTTAAAAAATGGCATACTGCAATGATCAGGAAATTAAGGAGAGGTAGCTGTCAGGAGGAACCTTTGATAAAGTTAAGGTTTTTTTTTTTTTTTTTTTTTTTTTTTTTTTTTTTTTTTTTTAATCAGTCGTTTTGTGCTAGAGATCTGAGAATCAGTGAAGTATCAGCTAGAGTAAAGGATTCCAGATCCAGGAGGAGTGAGGACTAACATCTGAAAATCTACGCGAAACATCATAGATTCGGTGAGCTTTTGTAAACGTGAGCAAATAAGCTAGCATTAAAAATAAGAGCATGGAGGGGCATCATTGTGGCATAGCAGATAGTATCATACCAGGTAAAACCTCCACCTGAGGGCGGGCTCTGTGGCACAGTAGGTTAATCCTCTGCCTGCGGCACCAGCATCCTATATGGGCGCTGGTTCTAGTCCCGGCTGCTCCTCTTCCAATCCAGCTCTTTGCTATGGCCTGGGAAAGCAGTAGAAGATAGCCCAAGTGCTTGTGCCCCTGCACCCAGGACACCTGGATCCTGGCTTCAGTGTCTGGCCATTTGGGGAGTGAACCAACAGAAGTCCATCCGTCCGTCCTTCCTTCCTTCCTTCCTTCCTCTCTCTCTCCCCCTCTCCCCGACCCCCTTTGTAACTCTACCTCTCAAATAAATAAATAAAATCTTAAAAAAAAAAAAAAACTCCATCTCAGCTGAGGCACCAGCATGCCAAAAGGGCACAGGCCATTGTGGTCTTTGGGGAGTGAACCAGTGGATGGAAGATCTCTTTGTTTCTGTCTCTAACTCTGCTTTCAAATAAGTAAATAAATCTTAGAAAAAAAAAATAAGAGAATAGAGTCATTTAGAACTGCTATTCAGAAAGTGCCATATGCTAAAAAATGACACAAAAACAAGGCAATGTTTAAATTAAAAGTACCACCTGTGGGGCTGGTGCTGTAAAATAGCGGGTGAAGCCGCCACTTGCAGTGCTGGCATCCCATGTGGGCGCCAGTTCAAGTCCCGGTTGCTCCACTTCCAATTAAGCTCTCTGCTATGTCCTGGGAAAGCAGTAAAAGGATGGCCCAGGTCCTTGGGCCCCTGCACCTGTGTGGAAGACCTGGAGAAGGATCCTGGCTCGTGGCTTCTGATTGGCGCAGCTCTGGATGTTGTGGCCATCTGGGGACTGAACCAGCGGATGGAGATGGAGGATGTCTCTCTGCCTCTCAGATAAAATAAGTAAATCTTAAAAAATAAATAAATAAATAAGTACCACCTGTGCTTTCATTCTACACTGGACAATTTTTGTTTTAAACACACTTCCTGCTTTGATATCTGAATGATTTCAGTAAATAAGCTTGTAATCTCTGAAAATTTTTGTTTCACCTGGACAAGAGAAAATAAAACAAAATGATTTCCTAAAGCAGGAACACAGAACAAATCTAGAAGCAAAACTAGAAATCCTGCTGTTTCATATTCTTAGCATTTCTCCCCTCCACATTTCTTAGTATCTTTTACTATGTATTTTTATTTTTGTGAATCACGTTGCCTTAGAGAGTATATGCTTGCATTTATGTACAAATAAATGTTGTCAGCAGCTGACCTATTATTTTCTAAGACAAAGTTATCACATATAAGATAACCTCTCTACCTTACATATAGACTTGGATCCGATAAAAGAGGCAGGTTTCAAAAGTCTGACAAAACAGAAGCCCTTTTGAAGTAGATTCCTGTACACATGACCAAAAAGCGTATCAATTCAATCCTTGGAAAATCAACATGGTCTACTTTTATGATTGTTTGTATATAAGCATGAGTTTTTATTTTTACTCAGAATTGTCACATTTTCCATGTTCTAGAAGTTTCTTTTTTCAAGAGTGCAATAAAATTGAAAACCAAGAGAAGTGCACATTTAACTACAGACCTACAGCTATAATGTTGTGTTTTAGGAATTTCAAGTGAGTAAACATACTAACAGGCAAGAAAAAATCACTTAGAGGATTCCTTAGTATTATGCTGTATTTTGTTTTGGGTAGAAAATTGATACAAAATTGTTACTAAAAATAGATACAAAAATCAGATACTTCAATAAATATGGCAAATAATGTCATTGTTCTGTATGTCTCAACTCTAAAACTTCACAACCTTAGGTATCATTGGCAGATAGAATTAGAGACCAAAAAAAAAAAAAAATTGAAAAATTTCCCCTCTGTGACACTGAGGGATTTTAAAGATCCAGATAACAAGTAAGAAACAGTTTAATTGTACTCATACCAAAAGCCACACTCTGAAAACATTGTCTCCAAATCACATAGCTCATTTGGGATCAGAAATATTACATGTAGTTGAAATACCAACTCCATACCACAAATCATGACTCCTGCAGGCTCCGTGAAGGAAATCTAAAGGAAATTTCACAGTGGTAAGGTGCTGTTGAATTCTTATTCTCCACTTAAGCTGCTCTCATTTTTAAGGATATATTCATCCTAAACCAAAAAAATTGAGACTACAAATAATAGCTTAGTTGAGCAGCATTCTTTTGGCCTTATTTTTCATTAAAAAGAGTAATTTAGTGCAGATACTGTACAATGAAAAAAACTGCCACGTAGCTTTAAACTGTTTTTTCTCTGCTCATCAACATCAGTGTTAATCAGATTCTTAAGGAGAATCACTGCGAATGCTAACAATTTTTAAAAAGTATACTGCAGCACTGTCGTTATCAACTGGTACAGAGGAGGTAGAGAAAGTCCAACATCCGGGAAGGTTAGAGGGAGTTTGGATTCTCAGTTACATCACTGTGGTTTTACAAGGCCATACATACAGTCCAGAGAGATCAGTGCAGTATTGTGAAAACAATGAAATAAAATTGAGGTCAATTTTCTGATTTTGCAATGGCCTTCTATCATGTGTGTATATCCACATTCGTGCACAGTTTATTGAATTACAACACACATATGAAAAGACGTTTATATTTAATGCCTACAACTTGATGAATTAAGAGGTAAAAATACATTATCACTATTACCACAATCCATGCAATAAACTTATTCATCACCTCCAAAAATCACTTTTACATGTACTAATAATACAGTAATTATAAACATTTTGGAAAATGTAAGAATACATAAGGAGACTATTTGAAAAAAAATCACATGTGATGCTACACACGATGGTTAACGTTTGAAGATTTCCTTTCAGGGGTTTGGTATAGTGAATATCTTAGGAAATACAATTCCATATGTTTATAACATGTCATGAATATATATGCAGAATATTACTTTCCTGGCGGTGTGCTCCTATTAGCCTCAACTATCATCAGTTACATAAAGAACCTATAAGTTAGCTAATGGGAATGACCATGTAAACCAAAAAATGAATTTTCAGATGACTTCTAGGTCCTTACTACTTTATATTCTGGAAGTGAAAGGACTTTGTTTGGTATGAAAGTGGCTAAAAATCAGAAAATAAGAGGTTTCTCTAAATTACGCTCCTCTTCCACTGACCTGCTGAAATATTGAGCAAACTTTTTAGGCTCAAAATGCTGTGAAACAGAATGTGAGTAAAATTCCTGACTTTTCTTAACTTTGAATAGACTCTCTTGTCTCTTATTAAGTAACTCCTTTGTTCAGTCATAAATTAATCCAAAGAATAAATAGGGATTAATTTTCTGTAATAAAATAAATTAGTGCTAGAAGATAGTACTTCAGTAGTTGAACTAGGTGACTTAAAAAGTTTAACAGTAAACCCAACTGATGCATAAACAGATATTCAGCTTTATTTACCAAGTATATGTAAATAAAATCTGGTTTTAACAATTATAAATTTAAATACATTATTGAAACAAACACTCCAATTATGACAAAAGTATAACTTTATACACACATTTTTAGGCTCCTATTAAAATCAAAATTCAAAGAAAAGTTTTGAATGAGGCTTGTTAAAGACGTCTAATAGAAGCTGTCAGGCATACTTGGGTATCAAAGGTTGTTACAGGGTATTCCCGAGATGGTATGAGCATTTAAAATTCATGAAATCTGGTGATAGAATATTACAGGTAAGGAATGGAAGATAATTATTGAAGAAAATCACAATAAACAGCTAAACTATATAATAAAAGCTAAACTGTACAAAGACTTCAAATAAATCAACTGAGTGTTCACCAATATCAAACCACATGAAAACATTAGTCTTCTCACAAGTGTCTCCTTCTACTTGACTTTCTCCTAAAAAAGTGCAACGTGGTCTTTTGAAGTGAACTTGAAATCAGGCTGGATATAATTAAGTCCAATAGCTGAGTCAAACTTTCAAATTCCTTTGTTTCTCATTTATAATCACTGCCAAAGATTGACACATTAGCCACCTGTCAAAGAATAAGGATTCTCTTGATTTGTCTTTGCCTTTTCAGTTGTCTCTTCTCTGACTTTTTCTAAGACAACAGGCTCTTGTTCTCTTTTCCTGTAATGCCATTGAGTCCCTATCCTGGGTTTAGAAGTCTGCTTTCTGATAAAACTTCTCAGCCCTTCTCTTTTTGTGTTCCGTAAATAGTTTGAGAGCTTGAGTTTTCCCACATTACATCGCTGTCATCAGACGCAAGACGCAACCTGATCCTAGATATCACCAACCTTCTGCCTTCTAAGCCTGCACCCCACCCTGCAGTTAATTAAACATAATCCTATTGTAAGAGACAACAATCATTTCCTGAGTACAAACACGACTTTAAGCTAACTACAAGCTCACCTATTTACTCTCATTCTTTTTAATGCAATTTTGATCCCAGTGTGCTGTACAAATGTTAAGAATAAAATCCAAGTTTTTGTTCTGTTTTATCTTGCTTTTATAGTTGAAGCTAAGAAGTTACTGTTTCATCTACCTGCTATCCCTTCATCAATGTAATGTCAATATAAGCTGGTAGTTTATATGCCTTCCTGGGAATAACTTTGCAAGCTCCTGCATGCTCCCTGTAGAGAACTCACTTAGCAGACAGACTGACAGGATAATTGCAACGTGGCAGAAATATGTACACATGAACACAAACTGAAAATATTGGAGAGAAATTTACTTAATTTACATGATTCAGAATCTGTAAAATGAAAATCACACTTCTACAGCATACTTAAAAACCTAGCATGCAATGTGTGGAATGGTGTCACAACCTACTAACAAAACAAAAACGTTAACCAAATGCTCCAGAGAGAACTGGGTTGGAAAATGATTCCCATTATATTCAGACGCACAGAGAAAAATACTACTTTTAAAACAGTATCTTATCAGCCTGTGGGAAGGAGGTAAGGAGAAAAACAACTTTAGTATAATTTAGTAATTTCAAATACTCATCTAAATAGCCCTTCAAAGTAAATGTTTTGTTCTTTAGCTGAGCTATTTTCTCAGATTTCTGGATATGGTCTTGTATAATCTCTAAGAGAGCATTTGAATGTGCTTGGAGATAGTGTGTGATTGACGGCTTTTGATGGTTGGAATGAAGAGACTTGTGAATCACTACTGTGTTCTCTCCATATTCTCACCATTAATTTCCATGCTAATGAGCTGAATGCCAACAGAAGTCTGGGAAATCTCCGTCCTTTCATAACAGACTTTCAGATTACAGCCTTGGTGTAAAATCATGTGTGTAATGTGCTCTGATCCCAACCCTATTTGTAGGATCAAAAGATTTTCTCAATTTCTGAGCCTGGATGACTCAGCTGCGAAAAGGGGACAGTTTAGAAGATGGGTCGTCTGCTACTTGCTTACAGCCTTTTCATAGTGCATTTGAATGTCTTCTTCACAACAAATTCCAGACAAGTTATGGGCACTCTAAATGATGACAATCAGTTCAGAACTATTCTGGAAATAAAGACTCAAGAACAAAAAGCCTAGCTACAAAGTGATATTTTTCAAACCCTTATCTGGAATAAAAAAAAAAAAAATCCATACACCCACATCCCCAAACAGCCTCAGCTTCTCATCAGAAAACCATGAAACATCTGATATTATACAGCGGGAGAATCAGTCTGATAATGAAAATACTAATCAATTCTTTCCAGCTGCTGTTCTCATTTTGCATGATAGTTCTCCTCTGATGCAGAGATGGCCAAGGATTGAAGCCATGAAAGGGTTTTGTTTTTCTTCTTTTCGGGTTTCAATTAAAGTATGATATCAAAACTTTAAATAGAAATTGTCCTAAATCCACCTGTGCTTTGTCTGCTTTAAGTTGAAATGTACAGATCCTTCCCCAGGGATTTTAAATGGCACATGAATCTTTTTCATTCCCAAGGAAGTAAGTCTCTGGGAAACGGATCGACAAATAGGATGTCTACTTCCTGGTTTGATTTTCCATAGCCCCCTCCAAAAGGTTCAATGATACTAACTTTGATCTATCTCTTCATGAAAGGATATATCTCTGTTAAAATTGTCTCTAAGGAACATAAGAAAGGGTAATCATAGTTCTGATAAAAATCAACAGAAGGTTTGGTAACGCATTCCATACTGAAGCCTGAAAAACCAAGCCATCCTTTGGTGGCCTTCCAGCCCTGACGTCCCCACCCCTCAATAGAGAAATATAATCATAAATTAAAAACAAAATGTCCACCAGGGAAATAAGTCAAAGGACAAAGGTGAATCATGTTGAGATTGGGGTTAGCACATCTTTACTGACTTTCCATCCCACTCTGACCCGGCAGGGGGACATTGTTCTATATTCCCAATTTCCAGGCCACAGTGTCATTGGAAGGATGTGCTCAGTTCTGTCCCTCACCGCGGGCCCTCTCATCACCTGATGTAAAGGCAGGACATGAATCACTGAGAACTTCTTGTTCCTGGAGTCTGGAACTTCTCTGGTTTCTTGGGTAACTCAGGGAATGATTTCTCCTTTCTTCTGTCTCCTCATCTCAAGTTGTTTACTGTCAATGAACATCTTAAGGGAGATTGAACGTATAATGCTTAGACTGAAAATTTTTATGTTCAATAGTCCAGATTTAATCACTATTTTGCCAGTTACCAGTCCAACAGCTTTGGATAAGTTATATTATCTACCCTATCTTAAATGTTCTACTTTTCTAAAACGTAAATTAACAATAGTTACCTTGCAAGATCAATGAAATGATAAATGACATTAAAGTTGTAAAATATCTAGAAAACACTTGGTCTCTAATAAGCCTTCAAAATATGGTAGCTATTTGACCTGTTATTTTGAGATGTGTTCCAATAACTAAGATATTCTTTAGATAATTTATGTACTGTAGAAATAAACAATAATATACTATTGAACCAGAGAATAAAAATTTCAGAAAACACAATGAAAGGCCGTGAACTATTTTATTTGAACAATTATAAACAACAGTCTTGGAATTCTAATGGGTCTGAATTTAAGGGTCTGATCTCCCAAAGATAAAAGCAGTTTATAAATATGAAATTATCAGAAAATGTTTATGTATATTGGATTCTTTATCAACACAGTCAAGTATAATATATAAATAAATGTGAAGTAATTAAACTTTTAACATTGTATTGTTTTTAATGTTAAGTAATGATTTATTTTTAGGATATAATAATTTATGTAATTCATAAATTTCCTAAATGTAAATAATAAAATTCTAGAGAATGTCATGAAAAGAATAGTAGTCTTAACAGAAATAAAATAGTTTTTTCATCTCTAGAAGTAAATGCTGATAAATGAATAGCAACTTTTTCCAAAGCAGTCTGATGTACTTTAAATTTTAAATAGGTTATTTTGCATAATTTGATAAAATGATAATAAAGTTAAATAACTAAACATGAGAACTGCTGAGAAAAATATCTGAGAAGGTGAAATAAGGGATATTCCTCTGATATATTAAATGTAGTGTAGTGGAAAGCTCCATGTTGTACATTGTGCAACTGTTATACACATGCAGATAAAACAGATGATTATAAGTAAACAGGGAGAGCCCAGATGTAAAATGCATGTGATAGAAACTCAATTTCAAGTTAGTAAAAAAAAATCTGAGTAGTCATGTTTGTCTTTGGCTCAACTGACAACATATACTAGAAATGAGCATCATACTGGGCCCCTACTTTATTCGTCATTAAAATAAATATCTGATATATCAATTATTTAAAATACAAATGTCTGAATTAGATAAGCATTCAGATTAACTTTACAAATAACTTTGTAGGGATAAAGATTTTCTAAAGTTTATATGAAATCATATCATCTCACAGAGAAAGAATAAGAAATTTCACTAAATTTCTCTCTTTCTCTCTCTCTCTATATATATATGTGAATGAAATTAGATCCATTCTCCTCACGATATACAAACATCAATTCAAGATAGCTCAAAGACCCAAGTTTAAGACTTGAGACTGTGAAGCTGTTGAAAAAAAAATGTAGGGGAAACACTCTAAGATATTGGTATAGGAAATGACTACTTAGACGAAGACTGCCAAAGAGCAGGCAGCAAGAGCAATACTATACAAATGGGACTATATCAAACCAAGGATCTTCTGCACAGCAAAGCAAACAATCTATACAGTGAAGAGACATCCAACAGAATAGAGAAAAATATTTGTGAGCTACCTATATGAAAAAGGATTCATATCCAGAATGTATCAGCAATTTGAAAAACTCAGCAACAACAACAACAAAGAAAAACAACCAATCCAGTCAAGAAATGGACAAAGGTTCTCAAATGAAGATTTACAAATGGCCAACAAAAGGCAAAACTAGATAAATGGGATAACATCAAGCTAAGTGATGAAGCAATCAACAGAATGGCAGAAAATATTTGAAAACTATTTATCTGATAAAGGGTTAACATCCAGATTATATAAAGAGCTCAAGAAACTCAACAACATAACAATAAGCAATCCAGTTAAGAAATGGACTAAGGACATGAACACATATTTTTCAAAGGACAAAAAACAAATGGCCAACAGACACATGAAAAGATGTTCAACATCATCAGCCATCAAGAAAACAACAACAACAAAAAAACACCATGAGGTTTCATTTCACCTCAGAATGGTTAACATTCAAAATTCAAAAAATAACAAATAATGGTGAGGATACAGAAAAAAGGTACTCTAATACTCTGCTGGTGGGAAAGTAAACTAGTACAAAAATTGTGGAAGACAGTATGGAGATTCCTCAGAATTCTGAAAATAGGTCTGCCATATGATCCATATATCTCACTCTTGGGAATTTGCCCAAAGGAAATTAAATCAGCATATGAAAGAATCATCTGTACTTCCATGTTTATAGCAGTTTAACTCACAACAGCTAAGATATGAAATCAACTCAATTGTCCATAAACTGACGACTGGATAAAGAAATTGCAATCTTGCTTAGCCATAAAAAATGAAACTGTCTTTCACAACAAAATGGATGCAAGTGGAGACCATTACACTTATTTAAATAAACCAGTCCCAAAAAGACAAAAGATTTCTCTGATTTGTGGTAACTAATTATATGTGTATTATAAAAAATTGCAATATGAGTGAAACTGACATTTTGATATTTGAGTATTGTTTATAGCCCTTGTCTATACTCCTGAGAAACAATGGCTTTTCTACTTACTACTTAAATTATTTATTTAGTGAAAGGTTAAGCTTATGATTATAAATTAAATTGAAAGTATGCCATTGAAAAAAGAAA
The DNA here is from genome assembly GCF_051225735.1 of Oryctolagus cuniculus. Classification (NCBI taxonomy): domain Eukaryota; kingdom Metazoa; phylum Chordata; class Mammalia; order Lagomorpha; family Leporidae; genus Oryctolagus; species Oryctolagus cuniculus. The sequence continues at coordinate 84,180,121 of NC_142880.1, forward strand.
AATAAGAAGGGAAGAAGGGGCAAGAGTGGGAGACAGGGAGGGGTGGTAGGTTGGGGAGTATCATGTTCTTAAAACTGTATATATGAAATACATGGAATTTATCACTTCTGTATAAATAAAATTGATAAAAAATGCTCAACATCACTAGCCCCCAGGGAAATGCAAATCAAAACCAAAATGAGATATCACCTTATCCCTATCATAATGGCTATTATCGAAAAGACAGAGCAACAAATGCGGGTGAGGACGTAGATAAAGAGGGTCACTTACATATCATTGGTGGGAATGTAAATTAGCATAACCACTGTGGAAAAGAGCATGGAGATTTCTTAGAAATCTAGAAATAGACATCATATACTCCAGCAATCCCACTTCTGGGTACAAAACCAAGACATTCAACCCATTGTATAAAGGTGATAACTCCACCATGCTGTTTTCACAATAACTAAAATTTGGAATCAACCATGATGTCCATCATTAGATGAATGGATAAAGAATATGTGGTATATATACACAATTGAATATTATTCAGCTATAAAGAAGAATAAAATTCTACCATTTCCAATCTGGAATTTTATACCAAGAGAAACTATCATTCAAGTGTGAGAAAAAATATATTTCAGAATGAGTGAACTCAAAGTTTACCTCTTACTGTTCTTGCAGATGTTTCTTAAGAAGCAACACAAGCCAGATGAAGAAGACAAAAGACATGGGGAGGTTAAGAAACATTTCTTATTGACAAGAGGAAATTTTACTTGATTATAGCCTCAAAATTATCAGGCTTGAGGCAAACTTTAGGCAAAGTGGCAGATAAAAATAGCATCACTATCAAGTAAGAGAAGCTGCTCACAAAGGCAAGCCAAATTTTTACTGCTCCAAATGGATAAGGCCAAGAACCTAGTTCATGCTTATAGTAAGTCTGAGCTCTTGCTCAGACCTAGTTTATGCTCCTGATGAGTAGCAGGAAAACACTTCTACATTGTGAAATTCCTCCTATTTTCCTATTCATTATCTAATTTCAACATCTACCAGGTGTAGATTCTAGGAAATGCTGCTGCACCGTTTTATAAATGGACTCTCTCTGTCATGTTGTGGCACAGATGAGGAGCTTAGGGATCCATCTCATTTGGTGACAGAATGAGAGAATAATGAAGTCATCATTTTAGATATCATACACCAATTTACAAATTACACACACAGAAATTCATCAGATGCCTGAAATCAGTTCATCCTCACTAACTGAAGAGAGGTATACTTGAAATTTTCCTACGTATATGTCACATCAGAAGCTTAAACTTTTTCTACCAAAAATAAAGATAAATCCATTGGAAGACTCCTCCCCTAAGATTTATATGTTTTCACCAATAGCAGATGGATACCCTTTGTTGACCTCCAAACCTTTGACAGTGTCAGTTACACCGAACACCCTTTTTCTAATCACATGATTTTTACGTTTCAAGCACCCCACTTGTTTTCCAACATTGTCAAGCATGACTTAAATTCTACTACGGAGGTTGTTTGCCTTTCATTTTTGCTCCTTTAGCAGGCATTTTTGAAGCTGTAGCAAAGCTCTACACAGAACACCTTTCAGATGATTAGAACTGTACAGAGTAATGATCTGGGCCTGGGCATTTCTGTACAGACCACCTACTGTCAGCTGTTATGCAACTTGAAGTAAATCAGATTGAGTAGTTTCTAGAGCCATTTCCCAGAATGGACCCTCAAATTAGTGACCAAAGTGAAGAGTTAACTGTGCTTCACTCATGACACTAACAGAGGTAACACCATTATTACATTACATTGTACGGAGAATCATTAGAGGTTCTTAAGGAGCCTTACATTTGTAATTTGGCCAACAGGGATAATACAGTGATCCAGGTGACTAGACTTCCATAGGAGTTGCACTTCATGTAGAGAATATATTTAGCTTAGGTATAATGTATATCAAAAACCTTGTGGAAGGCCGGCGCCGCGGCTCACTAGGCTAATCCTCCGCCTAGCGGCGCCGGCACACCGGGTTCTAGTCCCGGTCGGGGCGCCGGATTCTGTCCCGGTTGCCCCTCTTCCAGGCCAGCCCTCTGCTGTGGCCAGAGAGTGCAGTGGAGGATGGCCCAGGTGCTTGGGCCCTGCACCCCATGGGAAGACCAGGAAAAGCACCTGGCTCCTGGCTCCTGCCATCGGATCAGCGCGGTGCGCCGGCCGCAGCGCGCCGGCCGCGGCGGCCATTGGAGGGTGAACCAACGGCAAAGGAAGACCTTTCTCTCTGTCTCTCTCTCTCTCACTGTCCACTCTGCCTGTCAAAAAAAAAAAAAAAAAAAAAAAAAAAAAAAAAAAAAAACCTTGTGGAATCCCAAAATAAATATGGTAGAATCAGAGCTTGAAAGATGGAAAATTTATTTATCTGAAAGCCAGGTATATTTATGACTCTTTTCCTTTGTGGGCAATTTAATCTTAATACTATACCTTTAAATTTGTATTTCATTTTTATTTTTCCAAAAAGAAAATATTTATATTTACTATATCAGCCTTAAATAAAGTTATTGGAAATATTTTTATTTGCTCTACAAACATGAGATTTCAACATGCCTCCATTTTATGTTAGGTGGGTTAGTTTTATCTATGAATCTAGATTGTAATTTGTAAGTAATAAAAGTGGGATACTGGATTCAGAAGCATTTGGTATCAACTTTTAGCAAGACTTGCTAGAGTTGCCTATATGCCAGACTGGATGCCCATTTATTATATGAAAGTACGGAGCTCTACGGAAATCAAGTATTTTTAAAAATCCACAGATGATTAGTAAATATAGCATTGTATAGCTGACAGTCATGACGTGCTGACATGTCCTTCAATCTCTTCTCATTTTTATACATGCCGCCCTCACCTTGAATGTGCTTTAATTTTCAGTGGCCAGAACCTTCCTTCTTCAGAGGGCTTCACTTGATTAGGCAATGGCTGGCAGATTAGGGTTCTAACAACCGTGCATTCTTATCTCAGTTTGAGAAAAGTTCAGCGGCATTCTGATGCTGTCACTGTCTTATCATATGCCCCCTGGCAAACTGATGGCAGATTTTCTTGTCTCCAGATTTAAAAATATTATTTCCTTTCTACCAGAAAACACCACACCTCCCTCTCGATCTGCTTTCCTTTTCAGTCTGCCAGGCTGAATCCAGAGCAATGGTCTCCATCTTGCCTGTTTCTTGAAATCATCTGGGAAACATGTTCTTGAATTGGAAGAGCAAGCATCATCAATATGTCCATACTACCAAAATGTAGAGATTCAGTGTGATGCCAATCAAAATACCAACAGAGTTCTTCACAGATCTAGAAAAAATGGTGCTAAAATTTATGGAAACATAAGAGACCCTGAATAGCTATAGCAATCGTCTACAACAAAGCAAAGCTAGCGGTATCACAATTCCTGATTTTAAGACACACTACAGATGTAGTATGGTATTATCACAAAAACACACTTGTAGACCAATGGAACAGAATAGAAACTCCAGAAATTAACTGATGTATCTACAACTAACTTATCTTTCACAAAGCATTATACCAAATGCTTCTGAATCCAGTATCCCATTTTTATTACTTACAAGTTACTTACAATCTAGATTCATAGATAAAACTAACCCACCTCACATAAATCAATCCTTGTGAAATCAGTCCCTGGAGAAAGGATAGTATCTTCCACAAATGCTGCTCAAAAAACTTGATCTTTGTATGCAGATTTATGAAACTAGACCTCAACCTTACACCTTACACAAAAATCCACTCAACCTTGATAAATGACCTAAATCTACAACCTGATACCATCCAATCACTAGAGAACATTGGGGAAACTCTACAAGACACTGGCATATGCAAAGACCTGGAAAAAACCCGAGAAGCACAGGCCACCAAAGTCAAAGTTGACGAATGGGATTACATCACATTAAGAAGTTTCTGTACTGTAAACAAAACACTCAGTGAAGTGATGAGGCAACCCACAAAGTGGGAAAAAATATGCAACTGATAAGGGGTTAACACCCAAAATCTATAAAGAGCTCAAGAAATTCAACAACAACAAAACAAAAAATGTAGTTAAGAAATGAGCCAAAGACTTGAACAGGTATTTTTCAATTCAATTGAAATTGAAATGAAATTCAAATGGCCAGCAGGTACTTAAAAAAATGTTCAAGATCACTGAGGATCAGAGAAAAGCAAATCAAAACCACAATGAGGTTTCACCTCACTCCAATTAGAATAGCTTTCATACAGCAATCAACAAACAACAAAAGCTGGTGATAATGTGGGGAGAAAGGTACCCTAATCCACCCTTGGTGCAAATGTAAACTGGTTCAGTCACTGTGGAAGACAGTATGAGATATCTCAAAATCTGAATATAGACCCTCCATGTGATCCAGCCATCCCACTCCTGGGAATTTACCAAAGCCAAAAGAAATCAGCATATGAAGTTTATTTATACTCCTATGTTCACTGCAGCACAATTCAAAATAGCTAAGCTATTGAATCAACCCAGATGTGCATCAACTCATCAATGGATAAAGAAATGATGGCATATATATACTATAGAGTACTACTCAGCTATTAAAAATTTTAAAAAAAGAAATCCTATCTTTTGCAACAAGATGGATGTAATTGGAAACAATATATTTAGTGAAATAAACCAGTCCTAAAAAAGACAGATATCCTATGTTTTCCCTGATCCAAGGTAACTTATAGAGTACCTAAAATGTAATGTACTGGAGTGAAATGGACATTATTTGAAATTCAATGATGTTTACAACACTTGTCTCTTCCATTGAGGAACAGTGTTTGGTTTTTTTTTCCACATTACTTGTTGAACTCTTTTACTTAGTGTAAGGTTAATTTTACAATCATTAAGTAAACTGAAAATAGATCTTTGTAAAAATTAAGAGTGGGAATGGGAGAGAGGGGAGGAAGAAAGTTTGGAATATGGGTGGGAGGGAGGGATGGGATGGGTGGGAAATTTCACTATGTTCCCAAATCCGTATATGTGAAATACTTGAAACTTATATAACTTAAATACAATTTTAAAAAAGAAAGATAATTGATTTCAGTTTTCAACTATTACAAATAAAATACTGATGACCATTAAAGTACATGTCTTGTGCAAACATAACTTTTCATATCTTTGGGATGAATGCCTAAAAACACAAGTGCTGAGTCATGTATCAGTTTCATATGTCCTGCAAGGGGTGAAACAGATAAATAAACTGTCACATGTCCATAAGCTAGGAACCTGCTCAGCAACAAAAAAGGAAAAAGCAGCCCGAGAAGAAGCCTGACTGCCTATGTTCATACACTGTATGACTGTGTTTGTCTTTCTCAGAATGACAGAACTACAATGATGGAGAATGGATAAATGGTTGCTCAGGACTGGAGTTGGTTGGAGGATTGAGTTCTAGGGAGGAAATATCGAGGGTTATACAGTGACAAAGTGCTTTATAACTCTACTGTGTGTTTGGTTCCATAACTGTCATAATTCACAGAATCCTATCTACAAAGGGTAAATTTTATTTTAAGTAAATGATACCTTAATACAGAAAAAAGGAAATAATCACATAAGCCTGTCGCTCTACGTCGAGACTTTGGGCTCCATTCTGAGTATGCACTTAATTTTTTAACCTCTTATTATAAAATAATTTTAGATTCACAAGAAGTTATCAAAAATAAAAAATAAAAAAACCTAAAACATACAAGGAGACCCTGTGTGCTCCTCATGCAGGATCCCCCAATGATGGCACCTTGAATTACTATACTAGTAAGTGATCAAAACCAGGAAATTGATACTGGCTCAATCCACAAGGTCTATTCAGATTTACCATTTTACATTCACTCACACGTTTGTATGTGCCCAGTTCTGCACAATTTTGTTGCTTGTGTAGATTTGCATAAACACATTCAGGATACAGACATGTTCCACCCACAGGGTTTCCCACTTCATCCCTAAAATCTGAAAGCTGAACTAGTATTCTTCTCTATAACGTTGCTGTTTCTAGAACCGAATGTACATAGAGTGATAGACTGTGTGGTTATGATTTAAAAAGGAGGTCTCTAGTTAGTTCTAGTGCATCACCAAAGTTTCAGAATTAAGACAAAACCTATACTTTATCTTTTTGTTTTGTAAGTTATTTTATCTGAAAATATTTATCTTCCTATAAGACCTGGGTTAGAGACATGAATGATTTAATTACCCATATTGTACTTAGCTCTTAATTCTCCTGGCTTCCCACTAGACAACGTTCAAAACATACCCAAGAGCCTTTTATCTCACGCAAATTCAAGCAGATGACATCTGTTATATAACAGCAAAATTCAATTTCCTTAATTAATAAACATACACCTTTGTTCCTGTTTTGGATTATTTTCTTTGAATATGCTTTTTAAGCAGTATATGGGTCAATGGATACAAGGAAGAACTTTTAGTTAAGAACAGTTAACTTGAGATCCAGCCTCTTAATTTTTAAATACACAAAGTAGAATTATCAGGGATAAAACAATGTTCTTCAGCAAATATCTAGAACTTATTAATGCACCAAAACAGAAATGTTATATCCATTGAACAGAAACTTTGATTTTACCTTCTCCACCACTTCTTCAGGAAAACTGGACTATGGACCACATTTTTTGAGCATCAGGTATCAATCAGTAAAGCCACCCTCTACCTTCATACCTCCTCCACCTGCCTTGCAAAAGCTTACTGTAAATTGTTTTCAATTCCATATTAATTTGATAGCCAAACTAATGTCTTAGTACTCTTTTGTTCTCATATAATTTGCAGTTTTTTAATCAAGTCTTAAGCTATTTATCTAATTGGATTTTTAAATTAGTTTTTAAATATTTATTATTTGAAAGGCTGGGGGTGAGTATGGAGACAGAGAGAGCGAGAGCAAGAGAACAATCCTTTGTCTACTCGTTCATTCACCAAATGGTTACAACAGCTGGGGCTGGGCCATGCAAAAGCCAAGAACCAGGGACTCCATCTGGGTCTTCCAAACTAGTGGCAGGAACTCAAGTACTTAAACCATCATCTGCTACTTCCGGGGCAAATTAGCAGGGAGCTGAATGGGAAGCAGAGTAGCCAGAATTTACACTGGCACTCTGCTACTGGGTGCAGGTATTTCAAAAAAACTAATTTGCCATGGCGCAGTGACAACCCTGAATGCTTTTGTGTTTATAAATTAGAAGTATAGTTTGTTAGTCAAGAATGTTATTAATTTCCTTGCAAATCTTTGATATTTCCACCTCCAGTATTCGATCCCTTTACTACAAAATTATCAAACTTACAGGAGTGCCTCACATGGAAAAAATACAATTTTAACAAAATCAAATCACTTTTCTTGGATCTAGGTCTCTGACTTTATAGCCACATTGGCTATGTATAAAGTGAGCAACCACAGAGAAATACATACAATATTAACTGGAAATATTTTTAATGAGCAGGTGCAAACCTACACATGCAGTATTAATAGCTGAATATACTTAATCCCAATCCTATTCTTTCCCCAGAGGTGAGAAAGTCATCATCACAAATATGACATTTTCTTTTTACTTTCAGGAAAAGGCTAGGAAGCAGCAGTTTCTTCCTCTCTCTCTGAAACTCCCCACTATTATCAGTATCAATGAAGCCTTAAAAAGATGGATAATATTATGGTAATTTGACTTTTATTGCAGTCAATGGTTTTGTCCCAAAGGCAATAAAGAAAACCTGGCATACTAGAGCAATGATGTCTGCTATTTTTAACTACTGGAAAATTAAGTTGCCTTTTTTTTTCTTTTTTTACATCAATGCTGTAACCATGAAACTATCTTCTGTGGTGCTTTTAACAAGGAAATTCAATTCCCTCATGCCTTTAACTAAGATGCTTAAAATAAGCAATTTTAGAGTTCATTTCTTATCAAAGTAGATTACGGGATTGTTCAAGAATGTCTGTGATATTCTGGAGACTTTTACACTGGCCAAGTCAGTTGGTCTCTCTAGTGCTTGCTTCCCCATCTCCATTGGAAGGTGATCTTCTAGTAAAGTTTTCTTGAGCCATTTCTTTCTCTAAGGTTCTATAAAATATGCCAAAGAATCTGAATTAATTAAATTGTATGCAACACTAAACCTTTTTTTCTTTCTAATTCCACACAATTTGGTGAATTCATACTGCAGAGGATACCGAGGTAAACAAGGCAGCTTCAGGTCCAACCCTCAGGATCTCATAGTCTGCTTTCTCATTCAATAAATAAGTGATTACCAGCTTTTTCTCTAGTATTATGTAAATGATGTACTAGAGATGATGAGGGCAGACACTGTAGTTAATTTACGCTACAATCTTTGATCAGTATGTGTTTTGAGAATTCACACACCTTAGAAGGGAAAATATAAATCACAGATCTATGATTATAACTACTTTTTTCATAAAAGTGATTTTGAATGTACTATTGATTATTCTGCTTCGTGTTTACTTCAAGAGAACCAAGTTAACATATCTGTCTCAGTAATATTTCCTACAAGCATGAATAAATCCTATTAACATAGAGAATTACTATTTTTGCCTTTGCTCCAAGGCAGATTAAAGCTAAATTTACTGTTTCAGAAAGTAATTATCTTCAGCTTACATCATTCTGATATAACATGAGCTAAGAGTCTCCATCATCCAATCAGATTCTACCAGCAATAAAACTCAGGCCTCTTCATGTTGCTTAACTCACAGCACTTGGCCAGATAACCTACCAACTGTAGAGGCCCTGAGAAGTTGCATTTGTGGGGCAAGTCTCACCATGACATGAAGAGGATTCCTTTCCTACTGGAAATTTCAACCAATGGTATAGAAAAGGAGCGCAGGTACATGCCAAAGGACCTCCTGTACTGGTCATCTCAGCTCCCCTGTAAGTAGTTATTGAGCAGAACTCCACAAAGGGAAAGCATTCCTGCCTCCGCCTTCTGCATGGACACTCAGGCTGAGCATTCTCTTCAAGTAACCTTCACGATTTAGCAGCCCTTACCACTAGTATTCTGTACTCTGTCATTTGAGAGTTTGTACAAGAGTACTCCAGAGTCCAGGGAAAAGGAAATAGGTTTTACCTTTTGAAATCCATAGTTTTTGAATGCATTTTGCATAAATATTTTGAAGGACCCCCCTTCCCCATACAGCATTGTGGCTAAGAGCTGGTCTTCAAACCTAACCTTCCGTGTTTAAAGTCTGCACTGACACTTTTCAATTTCCTACCTTCCCAATTCATAGATCCTCACAGAATCTTAATTCCGTTTTTTAGAAAATTAGGGAAATCATTGTTTTGGACTTACTTGAGAAAAGGCATGTGAGCTACATGGGAAAATTCCACAATACACAGCAAGCATTTAGTGTGGAAGATATTTTTATTGAGCTCTGTTTGTATCACATGTGTGATGTATATGTGATGTCTGCATTTATTTGACATATTTCAATGCAGACAGTATATTATCGTATGTGCATGTGGAAGTCATATTCTGAGTACACCCAGTTGCCCTTTCAGGGATTCAAAAGAAGTTGAGATAGTCATATTCCTGAGCCAGCTTCTATGTTTAGACACTTCATGATCACATTTTCTGTGATCATCAGAAAACGTTGCTCAAAAACACATTAGAAGTATTTGCTGTTCATGAAATATATGATTGGAAAATTAGTCACGAGTGACAGAATGTCACTAGTGATTCTCAAGATACAGTAAAGGGAATTCAGTCCTTGAATGAACAGCAATGAGTATGGCAAACATGACACCCATTGCCTATAACTTCCAATATGATACTTTGGGCTTAATCCTCAAATATTTCTTTTTCTACTATTGATTCAGAGTTTTTACTGATGTCCCTCTCCTTGTATCTCCTAAATTAGATCTTTGTACTTTATTTCTTATTTCTGAATATACTTCATATGAGGTTTAGCAAAGGCTCACAATGGAATATTGTGACATTTGCCTGAAGTGAATAGTTCTTGTAATTTTTAAGCTAAATTAATAATTAACTTAAATTTTAAAATAGGTCATATTCTTGATGGATAATACATGTGGGTACTGGTGGCAAAATTTTCATGTTACATGCTTTATTATACATTACAACTTACTTTTATATATTTCAAACTGCTGACAGCTACAACAAGAATCCACTGGTTGTGCATGGACCTAGGAGTATCAGCCCACGTACAGCAGTGTGGCTTTCTGACTCACATGAAAGGTTTTTGAGGCAAAAAGCCACAACTTAAGCGTCCTTCATTTTTCTCAGGAAATATTTATGGACATTCTAATGATTTACAAAATAATGCTATGGTGATAATTCTCAGATACTTAAGCTAGCTACCTTTATTCTCAATAAGCATTTGATTTGGTAAACTCTTTTTGTTTACCATTCTTACAGCTTATTTAGAACACATTTACACTAATCAGTGAATATGCCTTGAAAATAATTTTTCAAATAAAATTATTAAGCAAAATCTGTATTCTTTCTTCCTCTAACTCAATGAGATTATCTTATAAATTTTCCTAATAGATAATCAACATATTTTTCTTAAAATAAACCCCAAAAAGGAAGAGCTTTATGAAAACATGCTTTGCAATATTCTAACTAGCTTCATTGTCCTTATTTTGATGAAAGATTAAAGCAATGGAACTTGCTCTGTTGTATGTGAAACTGTTTTTGCCAACAAAAAGTAAAATTTTCCTACCTTTCCTCCCGCTAAATTGGATTTTTAAATTTATTTCTCACATGAGGCTTTTCAGTCAAAATGAAAAGAATTTTTCTTGTAAGAGCAAAATGTTTTATGCTTATGTCATCATTCATGAGAGCTCTCCAGAGGAAATAGAGGTTGAGGCCAAACTTTTACTCTGGCTTAATATTTGTTTCCTTATTTATTTTTTGGTTTTCATGTGATCTAATACCAAAAGCGTGCCTGTGGCAGAGCTGTGCAGTGGCCTTCAGCTGTGTTGGATCCCCAGTTCCTTTTCTTCTAGGGCTCCTGTGTTCTCCATGAGGTCCTCCTTGATGTATAAACACTGGCTCAAATAACTTATTACTCACCAATCTTTTTATTCTTCTTCCTCTCATCAATTTTTAATCTTAACAGGATTATTTCTATGATTGATAGGATACCATGGGGAAATATTTTAAACGAAAATATATTCAATGATGATTTGGCTGACTCATGATTTGTTCTTTCTTTATAACAAAAGATCTTAACTCAGTTAAAATGCTACGTTATCTTATGAAAAGTTTCTGGAGCCAGCATTGTGGTATAGAACCTTAAGACACTGCCTGCTATGCTGGCATCCCCTATGGTTGATGGTTTGAGTCCCAATTGCTCTCCTGCTGATCCAGCTGCATGCCAGTGTGCCAGGAAAGCAGAAGATGACCCAAGTCACTGGGCCCCTATCACTCATAGGGGAGACCCAGATGCAGTTCCAGGTTCTTTGACTTTGGAATGGCCTAGCTCTGGTCATTGCAGCTATTTGGTCAGTGAACCAGAAAATGGAATATTTTTTCTGTGTATCTCTCTCTCTCTCTCTCTCTCTCTCTGTGTGTGTGTGTGTGTGTTATATTGCCTTCCAAATAAATGCATAAATCTTAGAGGGAGGAGGGAGGAGGAGGAGGAGGTAGAGGAGGAGGAGGAGGAGGAAGAGGAGAGAGAGAGAGAGAGAAAGGCTGGTGTTATGGTTTAGCAGGTTAAGCTACCACCTGCAAAGGCGATAGCCCATATGAGCACAAATTCTAGTTCCTGCGGCTCCACAACCAATCCAGGTTCCTGCTAGTGTACCTGGCCAAACACTGGAAGATGGTCTAAGTATCCAGGCCCCTGCCACCAATGTGAGTGATAAGGATGGAATACGTGGCTGTGGCTTTGGCCTGGCCCTGTCCTTGCCATTGTGGCAAAGGGGCCTGTTTCTCCTGGTCTTTTATGCCTGTTGGGAGCCTGATACACGACTTTAAATTCAAGTGAGATATCTTGGCTTGGATTCCCATCAGAAGCATATGCAGAAACAAGAAATAAAGTACAAAGATCTAATTCAGGGAGGGGGACACCTACACAACATTAATGATTCAATTGGCTAAGACTGTGTAAGTCTTAGAGCTGTGTAAAGCCCATGCCCCAAGACTTCTCTGCCTAAGGGATTAAAACGTTTCTGTGCTTATACAGAAATTTCTGAACATCACTGATTGGGGATAAGCTCAGGGGTGACAAAGTCTTACCACTCCAGCTTGTGATAAGAGAGGGAAGAAATTCCACCATGACTCTCAGGTCTGGAGAGAGTAGCACTGGCCATTGAAGGCTGGTGGGGCATAATGGACTGGAAAATTCTCAGGGACTTCAGTGGGCCATTGACAGCAAACGCTCCATCAGGAGAGCTTAGACTTCCTTTGCTTTCATCTGTCCCTATACCAAAGTCAGTAAGTAGTTAAACTTCATCAATTAGAAATTGTGTTTCCTGCATGTGACAGGAAATCCAATGATGCTGAAATCCAGTAGGCAGTCTTGGGCTTCTTCAGCAGCCTGATGATATCGCCACAGACCTAGGGTTTGTTATCCTTCTCCACCATTCCTAATATAGTAGAGAATCAGCACTGCATTGCAACACCGAGGCCTTGGCCTTCTTCCATTCACTCACCTCCAGGTCACAAGACAGCTGCTACAAAGCAGGCTTGTAACATAGACCAAAGAGAGAGGAGGAGGAAGCTCCTGCAATTCAGACCCCTGTATCTTTAATCAGAAACAATTGTTACCAGACAGCGTTCAACAAACTTCAACCTTGCAACATTGTGTCACACAGCCCAAACCTACCTGCAAAAAGCTATATGAATGAATTTTAAAAATTCAAGGAAAATTGAATTTAAAGGTTTATTTTGCTGAAAAATAAACTGAAATCCATGTATAGTTATTTTTCCATAAGACATATCTGTCATGAACTTTCTGAAAACTCCTATTTGGAAACAGAAGCTTAGTGCTGGCAGAGTGGCATAGAGGGTTAAGTGCCACCTGTGGTGCTGGCATCCCAAATGGACACTGGTTCCAGTTCCAGCTGTTCCATTTTCTATCCAGCTCCCTGCTAATGTACCTGGGAAATCAGAGGTGATGTCCCAAATTCTTGGGCCCCTTCACCCATGTGGGAGACCCAGAAGTTCCTGGCTCTTGGCTTCAGTCCGGCTCGGTTCTGGCTGTTGTGGTCATATGGGGAGTGAACCAGAGGATGGAAGATCTCTCTGTCTCTCTCTTTCTAGGTCTCTCTCTGTAGCTCTGTCTTTCATATAAAATGATTTTTTTTAAAGAAATAGAAGCTTCCCTGAATTCTCTAAGCAGAAAAAAATAACACAGGAAGTAGACACAAAGTGAAAGAATGTGAAAGTGACAGAATGTGGAGCTGAGTTCTAGTTTGGACCCTCAAACATGCCTGGAACTTCTTAGCTGAGTTTATATAGCCTGGCCATGATGTGACCACAGTCAGGGCACTAGAGCTATAAGGTACTTTAAAAAGTTCAGAGAGGGGCAAATACTTGCCCTAGTATTAAAAAGCCATTTAAGACCCAGTACCCATACTCAGCTCTGCTCCCAATCCAGTTCTCTGCTAACACAGACCCTGGGAGGCAGTGTTAATAGTTCTGGTTATCGGGTTCCTGCCACCTATGAGGGAAACATGGATTGAATTCTCAGCTCCCTCTTTCAGTCCCAGTATAGGGGAAGTCTCTGTCCCTGCATCTCAAATAAATACATGTTTTTTTTTAATTTTGTGGAAAAAATAGGCATAAATGATAAACTCAGTGCATTTTTAGAAAGCTCTGTATAGTTTATTCATAACATGAATTTTCCATGCACTTTTTGAAATATCCTCATGTATGGACATACTACTGTTATCTACTGATGTTAGAAGGCACACCTGATGGGAAATGCACTGATAAGGTGACAGGGATCCATCCCCTGGAAGAAGAAAAAAAAAAGAAAATCTGGCTGAAGTCAAAAACAGTAGAGGCCTCCAAGCAGGGGCTTTCCAGGAACAAGGCAGGGAGGGGAGTGCTTTCTGAGGAATACTGCCATGATAAGGATGCCCACTCTCACTGTTGCTATTTAATACAGTCCTGGAAGTTAACTAGAGTCATTAGACAAGAAAAAAAAAACAATCAAGGGGATACAAATTGGAAAGAAAGAAATCAAACTATCCCTATTTACAGATGATACGCTTCTATACACAGGGGATCCAAGACTCCACTAAGGGACGATTGGAACTCATAAAAGAGTTTGGTAATGGGGCAAGACATAAAAATCAACACAGAAAAATCAATAGCCTTTGTAGACACTGACAATACATGGCTGTGAAAGAACTTTTTTTTTTTATTTTTTTATTTTTTGACAGGCAGAGTGAACAGTGAGAGAGAGACAGAGAAAGGTCTTCCTTTGCCATTGGTTCACCCTCCAATGGCCATGACAGCCGGTGCACCGCGCTGATCCGATGGCAGGAACCAGGTACTTATCCTGGTTTCCCATGGGGTGCAGGGCCCAAGCACTTGGGCCATCCTTCACTGCACTCCCTGGCCACAGCAGAGAGCTGGCCTGGAAGAGGGGCAACTGGGACAGAATCTGGCACCCCAACCGGGACTAGAACCCCGTGTGCCGGCGCCACAAGGCGGAGGATTAGCCTAGTGAGCCACAGCGCCCGCCAAAAGAACTTTTAAGGTCAGTCCTATTCATAACTCCAAAAAGAATTAAATAATGTAGAATAAATTTAACCTAGAATGTCAAAGATCTCTATGACAAAAATTACAAAACATTAAAGAAAAAAATAGAAGACATTAAAAATGGAAAAATTTTTCATTTTCATGGATTGGAAGAATCAAATCATCAAAATGTCCTTTCTACCAAAAGCAGTTTACAGATTCAATGCTATCCCAATCAACAGTTGTATGAGTTAAAGGTGTTTGCACTAGGGTATATAAGACAACGTCCTGCTTTGTTCAGGGCTCAAAATTTGGAGACAAAACTCTCCTCTGGGCCTATCAGCAATAGTAAAAGCTATTTTCCTGTTAAGAGCCTTGGTGTCCCACGTCCCTGTCTGAGAGTCCCACTACTACAAGGAAGCCAGGCCAGGAGAAACAAGATAACTGAGGCTACTACAACGAAGACTGGAGCAGTTTTTGAACAAAACAAAAAAATACCTATGAGTATCTGTCATTCAGAATCTAACTGCAATAAGACTAGACTGCAGAATTTAAAATAAGATCCATGTGAATTGAATAGATCAAATCCTAACTTGCTATTTTTAAACATACTGCATTTCTCTAAAACTCAAGGCTCTGTAGAGAGCCAATGAATAATGTGGGCCTGAACCTTCCTCCCTACATTTCCATGATAGGTTCAGCGTACACTTAAGATAGTAGAATGCTACTCTATTTCTGCATTGAAGTCTTCTCTAAGAATTCCACACCTTCTTTTACTGGGGTTCAAGATTTGTATCAGTAGGCGTCGGGTTAAACCTTGACAATGGATGTAGCCAAGAATGGCCAAAAGAGAAGGTTATAAAAAAATGGAAGCCATAACAGTAAAAACACGAATTTTTACTGGACATAAAAGTCTTAAGAAATGTCCAGGCCGGCATCTCAGCTCAATAGGCTAATCCTCTGCCTGTGGCACTGGTACCCCGGGTTCTAGTCCTGGTCGGGGCGCCGGTTCTTTCGTGGTTGCTCCTCTTCCAGGCCAGCTCTCTGCTGTGGCCCAAGAGTGCAGTGGAGGATGGCCCAAGTGCTTGGGCTCTGTACCCGCATGGGAGACCAGGAGGAAACACCTGGCTCCTGGCTTCGGATCAGTGCGGTACGCGGGCTGCAGCAGCCACTGGGGGGTGAACCAACGGAAAAGAAAGACTTTTCTCTCTGTCTCTCTCACTGTCCTCTTGGCCTGTCAAAAAAAAAAAAAAAAAAAAGAAAGAAAAAAGAAATGTCCAATATGGAACAGGTCAAAGCACTGATTATCACTCTTAGTTTTAGTCAAAACAATTCAAGCATTGTACCTCATTTTAACTTTAAATTACCCCTAAAATAATAAAAATTTCTGCAAAGTATAACATGATACATGTGGAAATACATACACCAATGAGGCATTCATGAAAGCAGTAAATGGTGGCTCTTTATGCTTGTGATCGCAGGCAGATAACAGCAATGGACTGGATCTCAGCATGACTGTAGAGAAGGGAGCAAGCCAAGATTATGCTATGTCCATTGTAATGTCCAGACCCAGTATTCAATGTAGCTGTGCGTGAATATAAGGCACTAAAATGCTACCTAAAGATTCAGTGAAGATGATAGAGTAGTGGTTTTTTTTTTTTTTTTTTTTTTAGATTTATTTTATTTGAAAGACAGTGTTATAGAGAGAGGTAGAGACAGAGAGAGAGGTCTTCCATCCACTGGTTCACTCCTCAGATGGCCCCAACAGCCAGAGCTGTGCTGATCTGAAGCCAGGTGCTTTTTCTGGGTCTCCCACGTGGGTGCAAGAGCCCAAGAACTTGGGCTATCTTCAATCTTTCCCAGGCCATAGCAGAGAGCTGGATTGGAAGAGGGGCAGCTGGGACTAGAACCGGTGCCCATATGGGATGCAGCATTTCAGGCCAGGGCTTTAACCGGCTGCGCCACAGTGCCAGCCCCGATAGAGTAGTTTTAAAGGTGAATAACACTAACAGCTTCTAAAAGTCCAATAGAGTTCTGATTACAACAAGAAAAAAGTTGTATTACGCAAAAAGAAAACCTTTTAAAAAAATGTCATTCTCATAGTAATGTACTCAATAGCATGTTTCACTCCATAGGAAGAATATCATCAAAACAGCATAGGTAGCAACAGAGATGTATGATGAATACCAGATTATAAAAGTTACAATTCTATGCATTCCAGGAGATTGCCTTGAGCCACAAGTACATTTACATGGGCCTCAAATGTATATGTTTCAAAGATAGGAAAAATCTATCACACAATGATCATTTAAAATTCCACAAGAAACATCAAGTAAATAGTGCAAGAGGTTTTCTGTAAATGGGACTGGAAACTTCCATAATGCCACCTAAATTCTGAGAAGGACCGAGAGGGTCAACAGTAAGGTTGTAAAGTGGCAAAGTGGCAGCAAACGTGCAATCTTAACCACAGATCCCTCCTCAGACTGGAAAGCGAGTTTGTCCTCGTGGATGAAAAGAAGCCATAACGTACGTGTCTGTGTGTGTGTCTACCATGGAGTGGAAGTGATGAGAGGAGGTGAAAAAGGAGCCTAAGACCAGGTGCTCAGCGAGGGAATTTCTGGTCTAAAGTCTGGTGCTAAATTTTTGATGAGAGAAAGTGTCTTGGGATTCACGACTTCTATTACCACCCATTGAAGCTTCACAGTCCTGAACAATCGAGATGCTACCATAAATGATGAGGAGGCCATCTCAGTACACATGGATTAGATTGATTATGCTCCTACGCTGAAGGCCACAGTGAACATATGAAAAAAGGAAAGAGGAAATATTGTAAACCGAGGAGGCATGCCATTCCTGGCAGCCTTGGGCCTGGATTTGTTCTAGAGCTTCTCAAAGGAATGTCTGAAAGAAAACCATCAAACTACTCTTCTGACAGTTTTCGTTAAATACTGTATTTTGCACTTGTAAAATTCACTGATCTTAATTTCAATATTTTACTTTTTCCAAAGGGACTTACATTCTTTCCAAAATATATATTTGGTTCTTCCAGTTTTTCCTAGTCCAAAACATTTTCATTTTAAACTCTTTAAAATATGTTGCATATCATGAAATATAAATAACTAATCTCATTAAGAAAGTGAGATTGCAATAATGAATCCAAAGACAACACAAAACTAAAAAACTGAGTATAGTACACAAAAGATGTTCGCTGATTATGCCTATATGAAATTAAGAGAGGCATATCACCACAGAACACAAACAATAAAATATCAAAAATCATAAATAATTTTATGACAAAATTTTAAACATTTGCTAAATGGACAAATCCCAACACACACACACACACACACACACACACACCATGAAAAAGAAAAAAATAAAAACCTGAATAAAAATTATTATTCCAAATTAGAACACTATACATGTAATCAAAAAGCTCCCATAATAAATGACTAACCCAGGGCCTCCCAGTGAGAACTTTCACTGTGGAAGGAAGCAATGAAGTTTCAAATCATACTTGCAAAGAATAAAGTAGAAACAATTAACAACTCATTTTATGTAGACACAATCAGCTCCCTATTACAAACTCACAAAGACATTTCAGAAAATCTGAAATCAATTATAATCGTAAATATAAATGCAAAAATTCTGAAGTGTACCAATCAATTCTTAGAAAGGAAAAATAAAATACGAAGACAGCACCCAGAGATAAACAGGAATTCTCTAGTATTTCCTGAGATAAGGAGTCAGAGAGAGGAGGCTTTGGGAGTCACAGAACATTGACATGAGAGATGGTTAAAAAGCATTCAGTGGGCACTGTATGTATATGCTGCTACAATTTTTCCCATTTTTCTTGAAATGCCAAGTTTGGAATAGACCCTGAATGGAATAACTCTCTTTTGCTCATTTCATACTATAATAACACTATGATAAAACTATTGATATATCACATAGGAACATAAATAAAACAGTTTGTGGAAATGGAATTAAAAGGTAAGTTTGTGTTGGTGCCAAAATTTTTAAATCCATGTCTATGAGGTGGAGTCTTCAAAAAATTCATAAAAAGATGCTTATTATGAACAATCTATGAGTGGATTTCAAAAATTTCTGCACTCAAATAAGTTAATCTTTAAATTCTATTTTCTCCAAACTTTTTGAAGTGCCCTTGCAATATTATTAATGTTCATGTATTATTAATTCCAAACAGAGTTTAGTGATTCCAGGACAATTGGAGTATATCACATTGAAAGTGTATTTATACATATTGGTTGAAGATATGTCATTATATATTTTATCATCTCACTACAACTTTTGAAGTAGGTAATATTTTTATACAGAATTAATAAAATTAGGACTTTGAAATATGGAAATATTTAATTTGGGTAAGGTCATATATCTAGAAAATATTACTAATTATGGATTGAGCCCTGGAAGTATGATTGCAAACCTAAACTCTTAGCCTCCTACTTGCATTTATGCCCACACATGTGCATTTGAAGCTACATTCAAAGTTATACACTCTGAAATGAGGCCATTCCTGGTGTATGAAAATCCTGACAATAATAGGAAAGATTAATTGTACTTGTGTCTGATTATGAATTAGTTTCACAAATAAAAAGTATAGATGTTAGTATTATGTAGACAACAGAGTCAAAAATAGCCGGCGCCGCGGCTCAATAGGCTAATCCTCCGCCTAGCGGCGCCGGCACACCGGGTTCTAGTCCCGGTCGGGGCGCCGGATTCTGTCCCGGTTGCCCCTCTTCCAGGCCAGCCCTCTGCTGTGGCCAGGGAGTGCAGTGGAGGATGGCCCAGGTGCTTGGGCCCTGCACCCCATGGGAGACCAGGAAAAGCACCTGGCTCCTGGCTCCTGCCATCGGATCAGCGCAGTGCGCCGGCCGCAGCGCGCCGGCCGCGGCGGCCATTGGAGGGTGAACCAACGGCAAAGGAAGACCTTTCTCTCTGTCTCTCTCTCTCACTGTCCACTCTGCCTGTCAAAAAAAAAAAAATAAAATAAAAAAAATAAATAAAAAATAAAAAAAAATAATAGACTCTGTGTCAATACTCTGGCCCACCGTATCTGGACTCAATTCTGAAAATGTTGCTGTTGGTCTATCACATATAGAAAACAACAGATTGATTTTAAAACATTAAATAGATGCTAACTTTCCTTTCAAAAAAAAGTTATACTACTTTTGCCAATGGCTCAGCAAAGAAAAAAATATTGAAGCAGTTTGTCTCACAAATTAGGCTTTAAAATTCCCTCAAATTTACTGACTGCTTATGCTTTGGGAATAGTATGTTTACATTCTGAAAAGAACATGCTCATCTTGTTTATTGATGAAAGGATGTTTTAGAGAGAAGGGCTAACTCATCTAATAGCATCCAAGTTCTCACATATTGTCACTGATTTTTAAATTGGAGTCACTCTGTAGAATGTTACAACTAGTTTAGAGGCGCAGACAATGTATCCCCTTTAGGAATGTGAGAGTAATTAGAAGGCTAGGTATGGGGACAATTTTCTAACGTTCATGCTGGTCCCTGCCATTACACTATTACTATTTATGCAAATAATGCGATGCTGTATTGTATTGTCACAGATTAGCAATAACTAAGCATTTGAGCTTTCCCATTTAGAGGAAAATGTTTATTCTCATTTGTTAGGAGACTAGCAAGGAAGCAGTACAGTCAGGCCTCTCAAATCCATCCTGAATCAGAAGCTCACGAGGAGCAGGCCAACCATAGACCCCCAGAGAGATGGTGCTCTTTAAATAGAAAGACAAAACAAAAGGTTTTTAATATTTGGAATCATGATGTACTTCAAACTGGAGGGAATTTCAGAGGCTCTGTAGTCCAATTTCCCCTTTTTTATAGCTCAAGTTTTTTGAAACTGAACAAGTTTAAATGAATGCCTCATGCTCTATGAGCCAAAAAGTGACATTATCTGGGATAAGCATTCCTGGAGTTGTGTTCTTCCTATAATGCAACCACTTGCCCATGTCTTCTTGCAGGTACAACGTTTCAGTTTTACTTTGAGTGCAACAGCTTGCCACACAGACTAAGAGGAGGGAAGGAAGTTCCACTGTGATGTTTACAGAGGTGACTCGAGGGCCAAGGTCGCTCCATCAACCCCAAGGATCCCAGATGCTAGGCAAAAGAATCGTCCTACTTTTGGATCTCCTATTTCAGTTTGTATGCCATGGGTAAGGTAGCAGTTGGAAGTAGGCCATAGAGAAACTAAAAACTATCAAGAATTACCTAAGAAAAAAAGCCAAGGAAGAGGACAGCACAGTACACAGGAGCTGGTTCATGTCATTTGTATCAGAGTACTTCAATTTGTGAAAAAAAAAAAAAATGCAATTGAGGATAAGTATATTTAGATGCAAAACAATTTTAAATATATGCATTGATTTTCCTAACAGACATTTCCAATGAATTTTTGGAAGGCCATTTCCAAGTATACAGGAATGTCAAAAAATTTTGCACCAAAATAAACATTTAATTGCATTTTCTATGAACTTGTTGAAGTACGCTCACACTTCCCTAGCTGCTGGCTGAGCCGTGGATCAATCTGGATGGACCTTCCAGAACCCCTGAGTCTACCATTGCCTTAAAATGGCTGCTCCCCAGGATTCACCAGCACCGGCATTTTCCTACCAAAACCTCCATCTCCCCACACATTCCCAACATCGGATGTCTTAGTTACTGATGCTGACTTGGATAGTTCCCAAGCTCATCCCATCAGCCTCAAAAATCAGACTTGAAATTAGATTCAGAGAGAAGCTTATGTTCTCTTATCAGATTCCCACCCTCAGACTTGTGCCTTTTGTGATCACTCAGAAAACATATTATATTCATTTTTCTTTTAAGAGGGAACTTCAAACTCTTCACAGAAAATGCAACTGAAATATTTATTTTGTTGCAAAAATTTTGAAATCCATGTATACTTGCAGTTGATCAACAAGTTCATGGGAAATGCCTATTATAAAAAAAACCTATGCAAAGAAATAAATTTGTTTTCACTAAAATACACTTATCTTTTAATCGCATTTCCATAAGCTTTTTGGATCAGGCCCAGTATATTAAGATTTGTTTACTGAGGAACCAATTACAGATGCATCAGACTGAGCTAGGAAGCAGTTTTACTCCAGACACCCTATCAAAGTCAGAGGTCGGAAACTTTACATGAAGTGGAAGACCAAGCCCCTAGGCCAGAAGGGGCAGGGGGTAGCAGAGAAAAGCAAGATGCTGGCACCAAGATTGGAGAAGATTTTGAAGAAATTGAAGACTTTAAAAGAAATGACTTGGACTTAGTGCAGAGAAAATATCATTGAGATCAATTCTCAGAAACCCTAGCAATCGACATTTTAAAGTGTTGTCTAACTCCCTAATATGATTTTGGTTTCCTGCAAAACAGAAATAATTGCCTTTCTAACGATTCCTGCCTGTTATCTAAAGTGCCACTCTGCAGTTGTAATGTAAGCATCATTGCTACCTGGCATTGCAGAGGTCACTGATTTACTACATTTTCATAGCCCGTTTATTCCTTTGCTCCCTTCCGCTTTGTGTTTCATGTTTTACTTTTCATTCATTTTGTCATCACATGTTGAATTTTATTAGTTTTCATACTGGCCATAACTCAATTACTTTGCTTGAGTGAGTCACTCATATTTCCCAATTAAATGATTTGCAAACACATTTATTTTAAGAATCTAAACTTTAAAACAAAACAGCTTTTTAGAAGAAATCATCAGGCCAGCGCCGTGGCTCACTAGGCTAATCCTCCGCCTAGCGGCGCCGGCACACCGGGTTCTAGTCCCGGTTGGGGCGCCGGATTCTGTCCCGGTTGCCCCTCTTCCAGGCCAGCTCTCTGCTGTGGCCCGGGAGTGCAGTGGAGGATGGCCCAAGTGCTTGGGCCCTGTACCCCATGGAAGACCAGGAGAAGCACCTGGCTCCTGGCTCCTGCCATCGAATCAGCGCGGTGCGCCGACCGCAGCGCACCGGCAGCGCCGGCCATTGGAGGGTGAACCAACGGCAAAGGAAGACCTTTCTCTCTGTCTCTCTCTCTCTCTCACTGTCCACTCTGCCTGTCAAAAAAATTAAAAAAAAAAGATAAAAAAAAGAAGAAATCATCAAACAAATGCCATCTTTAAAATGATTTAACAAACATTATTGTAAGAAGAATAGTAAAGCGATACAGCCTTGCAATTTCAACCACATTGTAGGAGAGGACTTCAGAGTTTTATAAATTAAAGTGTGTAATGATGAAGTAGTTGGAATTTAACTCAGTAATCAAATAATCCTTTCCCATAATTATTTTTCACCTACAAGTCTTGATAGATTTCTATAAAAGAGTCATATAATCAATAAAGATTTGGTCCGTGACCAAAATGTGGGGACAAGAAGCAGGAAATTAATTGATAAAATGTTGAGGAAAAACATTGTACTTCCATTGGAAGAGCTGTTTGGCAGTATGCTTTTCCTTCAGAAGTTTCTACTGGCTAATTCCCAGTCTTTCCTTAGGGCCTGGTTCTAATCGTTAGCCTCTGTAATAAATTACAACCAAGAAAAGATTTAAGGTACTAAGGGACTAAGGTATTATTTCAAAGTAACACTCCATAATGGTTTTCAAGATTTCCAACAAGACTATGTGTGGAAAAGACAGGCAAGTTCCTCTGGGTATTTCATTGTATGCATTTTTATACCTCTTATTCTAGGACTTCTCCTTAAATTCCTAAATATTAACTCCTAGTAATTAGTAGATACAATCATGTTTAAGAAATAGAGCAAAGGGGGCTAAGGAGAAACCCTGCCAACAAACCTCAGGTTAAAGCTGGTGCTTTGAAAACTCATCTAGCAACTTCTCAACCAATACACTTCACTAAAGTAAAAATTAAAGAAGCACGGCCACATGAAGAGAGGAAGCAAGAGAAGAAATCGGAGCCAAAACTTTCAAGGGGAAGAATGGATGGCAGTAATGGACCAAAGACGCAGGGAATCTGCATCTCAAGGTAGTACTGGGAACTTTCAGAGGATTCACTTCACACTCCAGAAACCAGGGCAACATTTAGACCCCATCAGAACAACTAGGGGCTCTAAAGCTAGATAACTGTAGCCCATGCACCACCTATCCCCACAACCAAGAAGAAAGGTTCTGTAATAGGAGGCTGTAGCAGGTACACGACTTAGTAGCACACATTCTATTTGAAATGATGGAACAATTTTGCTTTTACGAACTGATCAGCCAAAGGTAAAGGAATTACTGAAACATCAGGAGGTCCCTACCACAACGAGTTAAACAGATAATGCCACAACGTTGAAGCCTGCAGATGGCAAGCCCTACTCAAGTGCACTGAGTTTCTAAAGAGATTTTTCTATTTTAAAATATGAACAGACAGTACAATAAGAAACAATAGAAAACAGATCTTAACCTGACAAATATCAAATAAGCAAAGTAGCAAAATGGATGCATGATTAATGAGGCAGAGAGAGGTTTGCAGGGAAAAAGGCAGATTAGCAACCTCCAAATGACCATGCTTCCACAGAAACAATGAAAACTGGAGCAAAAACTGTTAGAAACAACTTTGTAAAAAAGCAACGGAGCAAACGGATATTGAAATGAGAAAAGGCCAACTTGAAAACAGTAGGAAAACTTCACCCCAGTTTTCCTTACCCTTAGTCTCCATTTCTACCATGAGATCCTGGCCGTTTGTTCCAACAAGGGCTGTGAAGACTTTATTCTCAAATAATTTGTCTGTTTTGACCTCCTGGAGCTCCGCTGAAGGCCTGATGCAAAGTGCTGCTTGTGTTTCATTTGCCTTTGTCAGAACCCTTTGAAGACAGACTGTGCAGAAGGTAGGCTAGGACACATTGTTAGAAAGGGAACAACACACTGTGCCCCAGGCAAGAGAAAATGCTGTTGAGATAAATGCTAGAACATGGACATTCCAGAGGGCAAGCTAGAGAGTATTTCACGGCAAAACTCGGGCAGTGAAAGCTGTCCACATGGAAGGGAACATGGGAAGCCTCATGGATCCCCGGGGCAGGCTACCTCCTCAGGAAACATCTGCAAAGACCATAAGCTCTCGGCCCCGGCTGATTTTTTACTCTGCAGAGGGAGTTTGGAAGGCTGGGTTAGAGGTGCAAACAGCCTGGCAGCTTGCCCCCACAGAGCCGGTCTGCAAAGATTTGCTGGGCTTTTTTTTCTTTTTCTCCTCTGATTTTTTTCTTTCTCTATTCTTTCCTCTACTTCCTTCTTTCTACAGTTCCAGGAGTTCAGAGAAATCCCATACAAGGGTTCTTCATGAAGATGATAGATAATTTATCAGCCGAAACATTGGAAGCCACAAGGCAGCAGGCTGGCTTGTTTCAAGTGCTGCAAGAAAAACTCTCTAACAGTAATTCTGTATCTGCCAAAACCATCCTTTTAGAATGACAGGAAAATTAATACTTTCTTAAATGAACAAAAGCTGAGGGAGTCCTTCCTAGCAGGCCTGCTCTACAAGAGATGCCTTTTACCTTCAAGTTATTCAGGAAAAAAAAAAAAAAATGAAAGGACACTGAACTGTAACTCAAAGCCACAGGAAAATAAAGAACAGTGGTAAAATTAACTGCATAGGTAAACATAAAAGCAATGTTTTTTTTTTTTTTTGTCAGTCCTCATTTTATTCTTCAGAGGATTTTTTTAAATGTATAAATGATTAGAATTACAAGAATAGACGTAATATCTGAAAATAAGAAAAGGATATACATTTTTAAAGTCTACTCAGGGTGGGGAGGGCATTTGGTGTAGCAGTGAAGTGCTGCTTGGGTTCAAGTCCCAGCTCTGCATTCTCATCCCAGCTACCTGCTAGTGCACGCCCTGGGAGGCAGCAAGTAGTTGGGTTCCTGTCACCTGCCTCAAAGACCCAGATTGAATTCCAGACTCCTGGCCTCAGTCAGCTTGGTCAGGGCATTTTGGAAGGGATCAAGCAGACCAAAGATCTCTACCTCTGCCTTCAAATAAATAATTAAAAAAATAAAGTATATAGGTCCCAGTGTTGAGGCACAGTGGGTTAAGCCACTGCTTGTAACAGCAGTTCAAGTAGCACCCTCTGGAGTCTGGGCTGCCCAACTTTGGATCCAGCTCCCAGCTAATGCACCTGGGAAAGCAGTGGAAGGTGGCCCAAATACTTGGTCCCCTGTCATGCATGTGGGAGACTAGGAATGCATTAAGATTTTATTTATTTGACAGGTAGAGTTATAGACAGAGGGAGAGATAGAAAAGAAAGGCATTCTTAACTCCTAATTTCTGGGGAATGAACCAGAATATGCTAGCTTTCTCTCATTTTCCCTTTTTGTCACTCTATCTTTCAAATAAATAAATCTTTAAAAGCAAAATAATGTGTATTGAGAGAATAAAACAAAAGATATATGGTCTAAATAAATGATCAAAACAATGGAAATTCAAGTATTGGAAAATAATGTTGAAAAATATCTCTAACAGCAAAATATTTTCTCTAAGATTATAGCCTGTTTTTCGTTACTTTAACAATGTTATCCTGCTTATATTTTATTGATCTTCTAGAATCTGGTGAAGTATATTGTAGCATATATTTTTTTCTTTTATGGATTGTTATTTGGGTATTATATATTTAAAAAAATTTTCCCTCACTAAGATCATAATAGTTTTTCTGCTATGTCTTCACTAAAACTTTGATTTAAAAGTCAGTGATTTTGACTTAATTTTGGTTTGCAGTATCAGGGATGGGTCAATGCTCCGATTGTTGCTAATAGATATCTATTTGTTTCAAAGTCATTGTATGGTAAAGAAGATGGTTTTGTAACCAAGTTGTCTTTTCACCTTTATAGGAATCACAGAGATTGTATTTTGAATCCTTCAAACTTTCTGAACTGTTTATTAGTTTTAATCTCTTAGTTATAGAATCAGTTGGATTTTCTGTACAAACACTCATATCATCTGTGAATGAAGTCACTTGTAATTCTTAGCTTGCAATATGGGTGCTAGTCGTTTCCTTCTATTGTACCACACAGCAGAGCCTCCATGTAATTTGAATTGGTATTTGTGGGTCAACCCACCTGTTCTGCTACTGCTATTAGTAGAGAAATACTCATTTTTCTATTCATCATTAAGCACGATGTTAGCTTTGCCTGTACTTTTTTCCTATTTTTTCGAAAGGGCTGAGCAAGTCTCCTTTTCTATTTGCTGGAAGTCAGGAGGATTAGTGTTTCTTCACTAACAGTTGTTACATTTTTGTGAAAAGTCTGTACAAGGGTACTTCAAAGTATTCATGGAAAATGGTATTAAAAAGATATGCTTAGCTGCAAAAATATCTTGTAATCTATAATGGTTTTCTTTTACACCATGGGTTTTCTATGAAGGTTTCAAAAGCGTCTCCCGCACATGACTATCAAAGCTTTTCCACATCCTCCTCCTTGTCTCATCAATTACTTTGAGATATACTGCTTGAACCTGCTTTCTTGTGCTCACTAGATTTATAGTGTATATTTTCCCACCTGGTTACCTTTGCCATACAGGTGTTACCTCATTTGAAGTATGTTTCTTGTGGAAAGAAAAAGTTGGGCTGTGTTTATTTACTGTTTTGTCTTTTAATTGCTATTTTTATACCTTTTCCCTCTAATTATTTATCTAATCAGACTTAAACCTGCCATTTATTATCATTTTATCATTATTTTCTGTGTTTATTTCCTGTTTTGCTCCTTTGTGCTTCCTTTTTAAAAACAAGATTTATTTATGTATTTGAAAGTCAGAGTTACAGAGAAAATGACAGAGAGATCTTCCACCCACTGGTTCACTCTCCAAATGGCTGTAATTGCTACGGCTTAGCCAGGCCATGAACTTCTTCCTGGTCTCCCATGTGGGCATCAAAGACCCAGGTACATGAACCATCTGCTTTCCCAGGCAATAGCAGAAAGTTGGATCTGAAATGGAACAGCCCAGATGCAAACTGGCACCCACATGGGATGCTGGCCCTGCAGGTAGTAGCTTTACCCACCAGGCCACAACGCCGGCCCCCTTTGTCTTCTCTTTACATCCTTATGTGGGTTATTTTAACATCTAAAAATATCCTTTTCTACTATCTTGGTGTGTTTGAACACCCCTCTGTGTGTATATTTTGGTAGTTCTATAGGGATTAAAATATACATACACATCTTATCACAATGTAATATCAATGTTACCAAACTAAGTAACATTTTGCCAAAGTACCATAATTCCTGGTCCTTTTATCCATTCTCCTTTTGTGACTTATCTCTCAAACATTCCTTCTAGATACACTGAACTGTGTGTAAGAATATGGCAATGTTATTTTAGCTTTTAATCGTATGTCACAATTTTAAAAGCTCAAGAGCAGAGAATAGCCTGCTGCAGTTAACCTGATACTTTTTTTCCTTCATTCCTAACATCCCCAGTTTCCTGCTGTGTTCCTTTCCATTTTGCTTGAAAAACGTTTTCACTGTTCAGGAGCAGATTCATGGTGGCAAGTTATCTTAGACGTTTCTTATTGAAAGACGCCTGTGCCCACCACCTTTATCCTGAAGTATATTCCCCCGCCACAGAACTCTAGTGACAGTGTTTTGAAAACCACTTCTGGAGAACCATCTGCAGCACTTCTAACTGCCACCCCCTCTGAGCTGTGCGTACCCTCTTTCTGGCTGCTTTGGTGTTTTCTCATCTTAAGTTTCCTGAAGCTAGACTGTTGTATGTCTAGATGTGTAATTCTTCGGCTTTATTCTGCTTAGGATTAGCTCTGTTTCTTCAAGTTTTATCTTTCATCCTGTCTGACGAATTTTCAGTCATCATTTCCTCAACTAATTTTTTCACCCTAACATTCACTTCCCTCTCCTTCTAGGATCCTAAGAACCATAATGTTAGATCATTCCTCAGTGTGCCAATGGGTCATTTAGGCTCAGTCTTTTTCATTTTCTTCTTTTTTTCCCAATCCTACCAAGTATTTTTCTTTTCAGATGGAATAAATTCTCCTGATTTCCAGTTTTACTAATTATTTTCACATTTATTTCATTCTAAAATGTCCACGTTTCACCATGTTTTATTTTCTCCTTTTCTTAGAATTTTACTGGTTGCTAATTCCATAAATAATGTTAATTTCTCATTAGAGCATTTTTATGTTAGCCAGTTAAAAAAATCCTTGTACAAAATGATATAATTTCTGTCCCCAAGGTATTTTCACTTGATTTCCTTTGCATATTTTGATTAGGGAGTGGGTATCTGATCTAGCAGCTAAGATGCCCACAACCCACATCAGAGAACCTAGATTTATGTTCCGTCTCCGACTCCTAACTCCAGCCCGGTGGCAATATAATCCTTGGGAAGCAGTGGTAATGGCTCAAGTAATTGGCTTTCTGCCACTTGTGTGAGACCCCTGGACTGTGTTCCCAGGTCTGCCTCTGGCCCTGACCCCAGCTCAGCCCATACAATTATAGGTATTTGGAAAGTGAACCCATTGATTCAGACGTAGGTAAAACATCCACTTAGTTTACAAAGTCTCAATAGTGCTGATATTGTCTTTAACTTAGCCAGGTTACCAGATTATGACTTTGGCCCAGTCTCAGTAGTGATACCCTGGCATAGGGAGGGTGCCACCTCCTTCCTCAGAGAAGGGAAAAAATAACATTCTTCCCCTAGACTCCAAGACAGCAGGACCCGACCTTGGCACTGTAGGTAGAGTTCAGGCTGAAACCTGCCCATTAGGTTAGCGGCTGCAGCAACCTTTGGGGAGCAAGTGTATGACAGTATTTTATTTGCCCCCATTGGAATTTCCAGATAGCAAGCTTCTCTAACATCCAGGTTGGAACACGCAGGAAGCAAGAGCTTGTAGGAAGTGCATGGAGTGAACAAAGGCTTTGAATCGGACAGCATTCAGATTCAGCACGTGCCACTCTACTCAGGTGATTCTACTCTTCCTTTAGTTCAACTTTGATGTTCTAACCTAAAAAAAAAAAAACAAGATATTAATTTGCATTTTACGATGGCAAGGCCAAGGCAACTTCTGTGGCTGATAAGGTCACAGCAAAAGGTCTGTCTCAGCAAGGCTTGAGAACAGCTGCGGTCCTCTTGGTGGTTTTAGGTTTGTTGGGAATTACACTCTACATAAGAAAGCTGGAACTCACTGGTGGTCCTGCTAATGGTTGCTGTAGTTCTAATTTTAGAGAAGAGTGCTTAGTTTCAAAATCCCCAAAATGTCCATTGCTCAGTAGAATTTTAATCAAGCAGAATGTTAGTGTAGGAGAAGGGGTTGATGCTTTACACAAGGTTGAGCTGTTTGTGGATAATAATTAAAAGACAACAGGCTTCTTGGTTTATACTTCCCATTAAGCAAAGATAAATGTTATTAAAGCTTTAATTCAATATATGGAACAAATATAACAATGATTAGGATGTCAAAACTGTGGAATAGATCTACATGAACCTTTAGATAAGTACAATAAATAAATTAAAGAGTTACAGTAAGAATTGCAAAAGAGGGGATACATTTAAAAAAGGGCCTGCTTGAACACTGGGGCTTCTAGTAAAGATTAGATTAGGAAGGTGAAATTCTATCTTGTGTAGCCAATTTCTGCATAGCTTGACAGCACTCCAGGACTTGGCTTGTGTGGGCAGCCTGTTATTTTGTATCTGTCTGTGATAGTAACCCATGCTCTGAATGTGCCCCTGAAAATCAAAGAAATTGTAACTAGATGGAAACGGAAAACAGACTTGTTATTGTAAGAACAAAGAATCATTATGTGACTTACCATATAAAATAAAATCGGGGGCTCGAGAGCCAGAGCCACGCCATCAGCCCTGCTGTGAGTGTCTCTCATTTCTTCCCATACCAACACCTCTCGCACCTTTGGGGACCCCTGGACTGGCTGGAGCTGACTCCGACACTAACTAACATTGTAAAATATTTCATAAGAATTAATAGAAGTCTGCCACATCACTAATACTGTGTATTGTAAAGAGTATATATTTAGTACACTAGCTATTATAAGTATTGTTTTACTTTCATAATGAATGGAAACCAAAACAGTGACCATCATTTCTTTCAAAAGCTTAATTCCTTCACTATGTAATTAATCCTCATATTCAATTAATTCCACTCTAGCTTTATGTTTTCTTTCATTGTGCACGTGAGTTTTTCTGTTTTTCAGTGAAACATTCCCTTAAGCTTTTTTTTTTTTTTTTTTTTTTTTTGGACAGGCAGTGGACAGTGAGAGAGAGACAGAGAGAAAGGTTCACCCTCCAATGGCCGCTGCGGCCGGTGCATCGCACTGATCCGAAGCCAGGAGCCAGGTGCTTCTCCTGGTCTCCCATGGGGTACAGGGCCCAAGTACTTGGGCCATCCTCCTCTGCACTCCTGGGCCACAGCTGAGAGCTGGCCTGGAAGAGGGGCAACCGGGACAGAATCTGGCGCCCCGACCAGGACTAGAACCCAGTGTGCTGGCACCGCAAGGCGGAGGATTAGCCTATTGAGCCATGGCACCGGCCTCCCTTAAGCTTTAAGGCACAAAATCACATTGGGAAATTCCATAATTTGGGAATTTATCTACATTCTGCTTCAGCAACTAGTGTTGTGAAAGAGGCCTTCCCAGAGTCAGAAAAGAGAGGAAAAAAACTTACCCTGGGAATGGAATTTGGTCATTATCTGCTTGCCTCTGAATGCTTCAACTGTACTTATTATCTGCTTATTCGTAATCATGTTGGCTGTTTGCTAGCACAGAGCAATGGTGTTAACCTTTGCCAGACAGTGTAGAGCTCAGTATGTGTGTGAAAGGTGACTATGCACACAGGGACTATGCATGCATCCGCAGAGGTATTGTATCAGTTCCTATAGCCACCATGTAGCACTAGAATATCCAATCAAATGCGTATGTAACCATAGAAAAATCGCTACTAAATTGGAAAATCTTCAACATGATAAATTCCTGGATACATGTAACCTACCAAGATTAAATCAATATAGAAAAGCTAAACAGATCTATTAGTATCTAAACCATATCTAAGAAAATACCCCTCACTGTTTGGGGCTCAGGCTTTTAGGATAGGCATCCAACAGGGCCTAATGCCAGCATAATACTAAAAGACTGCTTCGTGACATTGGTGCCTCCTCTCTGTCCATGAAACGCACTACAGTATGTCTGCTGACTTCTGAGAATACACCGTTTTTTCAAGTTAAATTTTTCCCAAGTAATTCTGGAAATTAGATTATACATGTTGTTGGGAAGACCAGTGTACTCATATTAAATAATTAAGTTTCTTCACTCTTTTGTGTCCTGAGGAGTTAACATCTCATTTTTAAATATTTTCAACTTCTATTTGAATAATTTTATATTTACAAAGCAATAGTTGTGAGGTCCTAATATGAAGAGTTCCCAGGTACCCCTCACCACATTTCTCTTATCAACATCTCATAGTAACACTTTGTCATGGTTAATGTACCAAACAGAGCTTTCTCTATTTTTTAAAATCCAAAGATTTGTATTCCTCCTATTCATCCTAGCCTCAAGTAATGATCCTTCTATGTTCAGATTTAGTTATTTTTTATTTTTGTTTATTTTTAATTTGTCTTTCTGTGTCTGGCTTATTTCAATCAACATGCTGTCTTACCAGTTGTACACCGTTTGCTGCAAACAACAGGAACTCATTCTTTTTTATAGTAAATACTATTCCAAATGGTAAAGTTCCACTGTTTCATTGTTTTCAATGTTTTGGGATAGTTTGAAAAGCATTGGAAAAAGTTTCTCTTCAATTGATTTGTAGAATTCGATAATAAAGCCATCAGATTCTGGACTTTTCTTTGATGGGAGACTTGCTGCTTCAATCTTACAGGTTGTGATAGGCCTGTTTAGATGTTCTGTATCTTGATTTAATTTTGGTAGGTTACATGTGTCCAGAACCTGTCACGTCGGAGATTTTCCAACTTAGTAGCATATAGTTCCTCTTAGCAGCTTCTTATGATCCTTTGCAGTTTTGTTCCTATGGTATTGGGTGCAATGTCTCCTTTTTCATCTGTAACTTTGATGTTTTTTCTGTTTTTTTCTTTGTTAGTCTGGCTGGAGATTTGTCTGTTTTGCTTGTCTTCTCAACAAACCTGCTTGTCATTTTGTGGGTCTTCTGCATTGTCTAAATTTCTTGTGTTTCTGCTCTGGTTCTTACTATTCCTTGTCCCTTACTAACTTGGGGTTTGCTTTGTTCTTGTTTTTCTAAGTCCTTGAGATGAATCATTAGATTTATTTGACATTTTTTTTTAAGTGAAGCATTTTTTTGCTAAAACTTCTCAACACTGCTTTTGCTGTATCTTACAGGTTTTGGCATGTTGTAATTCCATTTTCATTTCTTTCAAGACAGTTTATTTTTAATATTCATTGGTCATTCAGTATCATATAAAATTTCCATGAATTTTAAATTTTGTATTTGTCTTCTTGTTATTGATTTCTAGTTGTATGCCTCTGTGGTCTGAGAAGATGCATGGTATGATTTCATTCTTATAAACTTTACTGAGACTTTATTTATGGATTAACATACAGTCTGTGGGAGAAAATGTTCCATGAGCTGATGAGAAGAATGTGTTTTCTTAGCTGTTGAATGAAATGTCTATTTATATCTGTTAGGCCCATTTGTTCAAAAGTGTCTTTGGTGATTTTCTATTTGGATGATCTGTCAACTGATAATATGATAATAGTGGAGTGAAGTACCTCACTATTACTGCACTGCAGTCTACTGCTCCCTTTAGGTCTAATAATATATGCTGTGTATATCTGGGTGGCCTTGAATTCGATGTATAGATTTATGACTAGTGCAGGTGGAGAAATGCTGGCATTTACTATGGACAACAGCTTTCGCTCTGACTCTGTCTTGTAATATTTTCTTCCCCTCAATCGACTATGCAGAAAAGCTGTGTATGTAACTTTTAAAGAAACAAGACAAAAGTTGGACTTCTTAGAAGTCATGGGTTATCTGTATAATATTAATGAACAGAGATGAAATGAAAGTTCTCAGAGGAATACACACCTTTAAAGTAATGAAATATGAATTTTAATTCAAGCATATCACACATCTCCAACCTAACTTTAAAATTATTGAAAATAGTATATTAGAGAACAATTATAGATCAAATCTAGTTATAATTCTCTAATGTTAATCTTTCCCTATGAAAAGTGAAGAAACTTTTTCTATTGTAATTATAATGTCCACCTCATCTTATAGAACCTTCATAATTTTTTTATAATCATAACTGCAATTCCAATTTCCCTTTTATTATCAAGAGGTGTTAATCTACACTTATTTCATCTGGAATAATTTATCCTCATTATTATATATGAGGATCTTTTACCTATAACTGAACATAATAGTACCTACCTTTACAGTTGATAGCCTCATCACAGCTATGAAGTTTACTTACAGTTCCTTCATTATTTAAAATATAAATTTCCTCCTGGTATCTTAGATTTTTGTCTTATGCTGTATCATTGTTTCCAGTAACATTCCATTATAATCTTGTTTTCTTCTTCCATTTTTCTTTTTGTTCCTACTGGTCTTTGTTTCAAGTATATAAATGTGTTTCTGTACATTTTTATTGTTAAATATTTTACCTTTATGTTCTTTAGTTTTGCTTATAAAAACTCAGGCATTAGAACTGTCTCACAGGTTTAATTTTTAAAACTATTCTAAAAGCTGAAATTTTAACCACTTAATCATATTCATGGTTTAAAAATTCATTTTTAATATAGAGATTTCTATTTTGAGTTTTAAGTACTAGTTATAGCATTAAATCTCAATGTACAGCACACTAAGGACAAAGATCCTACATGAGGAGTAAGTGCACAGTGATTCCTGTTGTTGACTTAACAAATTGACACGCTTGTTTATGGCCTCAGTAATCACCCTAGGCTCTTGTCATGAGCTGCCAAGGCTAAGGAAGCCCCCTGAGTTCACTGACTCAGATCATATTTAGACAAGGCCATGGTCAAAGTGGAAGTTCTCTCCTCCCTTCAGAGAAAGGTACCTCCTTCTTTGACGACCCATTCTTTCCAATGGGATCTCACTCGCAGAGATCTTTCATTTAGTTTTTTTTTTTTTTTTCCCCAGAGTGTCTTGGCTTTCCATGCCTGAAATACTCTCATGGGCATTTCAGCCGGATCCGCATGCCTTAAGGGCTGATTATGAGGCCAGAGTGCTCTTAGGACATTTGCCATTCTATGGGTCTGCTGTGTATCTCACTTCCCATGTTGGACCATTCTCTCCCTTTTTGATTCTATCAGCTAGTATTTGCAGACACTATTCTTGTTTATGTGATCCCTTTGGAGTTTTTAAAGTATCACTAACTTAGGTATTGGTAAAATATAACATTTTTCAATTTTTTCACATACACATAAACATTAAAGAAAAAGACTGAAAGTTACCTCTTTTTTGTTAAAATTTAGCATATACTGGAGATCTGAATCTGTGCTGAATCTTCCTTACACTAAAATGCTTCCTTACATTAAAGTACTGTCATAGAAATAAATTGTATGAAAAGAGATAAGAATTGAGTAAAGATTACAAATAGGTCCAATTACTTGAACCCCATTGTTGGGATTACTCATTAAGAACTTATTTCTAGCACAGATGGGATATGATTAAACTCAGAACTTGGAGTTAGTCACAAATTTCCGAGAGGGCAACAAAACCAGCTGGTTCTCACATATGAGGGTACTTCAAGAAGTTCATTGAGAACCTCAACCTTGGTAGCAACTAAATAACCAAATCTGACCAGCTTGGTTCAGAGGCACAGAGATATAGATGAGTTTCACCACCCTCCCAAATAGCCATGACCCTGTAATGCAGTTAAGCAGACTTTTCTGAGAGACTGGGCCCACTGAGATCCCAGGGAAGCAATGGGGAAGCTTCACCTATCCTCCTGTGTCTCCCAAGAAATGGATTAGCAGATCATTCTCAGAAGACCAGCCGTATGAGGTCTGGAGAAGCAAATGCTCTGTCTCTCACCTGTGCTAAACGTGGGATGCAGTTGAGGACTCTGAGAAGGTCAGCACCAGAGAATCTGTGAAGTTACCATGGTAGCCCATAGACACTGGACGTCATCCAATCCAAAGGCCAGCAATTCTGTCCTGCACCATTCTGAGCCCAGAAGAGGGGCTCCACACTCTCACCATTCACAGAGTGATGGGAACCCTACTCAGAGCCAATTGCATTATGCACAGAGGTGCCAGTGAACTTGACCTCATGGAGCTCTTTGGCAACTGGTGACTTAATACAATCTCTGCATCTCAGGCCACTGAGATACCTGCTGACACCCCCAACATTGATTCAGCTGAACGAGCTATGCAAACTCTGAGGTCACCTAGAACCAAAGGCAACACAGTCTATTCAACCAACACCCTAGGACACATCGCCAGCCTGAAGTCTTTCACTATGAAGCAACTGAACAACCTGATGCACAAAGCCAATTTGGGGACACAAGAACTATGAAAACACAAGGAAGCATGATGGGGATGAAGGAATGCAACAGATCTTCCACAATGCAATGAATTACAACATTCCAGATTGCAATGAAATGGAATTTGATTTGTCTGACAAAGTTCAATCTTTGTGGAACAATGACATAAAAGAATACAGACAGAAAGTTCACATTATCGAGATTACCCATGATAGGAATGAGAAATTCAGCAGAGATAGAGATTATATTAAAAAATGAAACCTTCAAGATAAAAACTCAAGAAATGAAATTTAAAATGTAGCTTTGAACTTCAGATTCAGCCAAGAGAAAAAACAATTTTTTACCCTAAATAAAGTTCTTTTGAAGGAACCCTGCCAGAGAAAACAAAAATGAAGATGATTTTAAAAGCTGAAGAAGGAAAAAACATTTGACTTAGCTGCTAATAAACCACTTGGGATTCCCATAGCTCATATCAAAACGTCCAAGTTTCATTCTGAGCACTCCACACAGTTCCACCTTTCTACTAATGCACACCCAAGAAAGCAATGATGGCGGCTCAAGTACTTGGGTCCTGGTTGCCCATACGGGAGATACATTTCCTAGCTTCAATCTTGTCCAGACCTGTTGGTATTTAAGGAGTAACTGGTAAAGGTGAGACCTGTGTCTACTTGTGTACATGTGTGTTTGAGAGTGTCTGTTTTTACAGCATAGTACTGGTACAGAAGCAGATGGATAGATCAAAGGAACAAAATAGAAACACCAGAAAACAATCCAAACATCTACATCCAACTTATATTTGATCAAGGATCTAAAACCAATTCCTGGAGCAAGGACAGTCTCTTCAACAAATGGTGTGGGGAAAACTGGATTTGCACGTGCATAAGCATGAAGCCAGAACCCTACCTTACACCTTACACAAAAATCCACTCAACATGGATTAAAGACCTAAATCTATGGCCCAAAACCATCAAATTATTGGAGAACATTGGAGAAACCCTGCAAGGTATAGTCACTGGCAAAGACTTCTTGGAAAGGACCCCAGAAGCACAGGCAGTCAAAGCGAAAATTAACTATTCAGATTGCATCAAATTGAAAAATTTCTGTACAGCAAAAGAAACAGTAAGGAAAGTGAATAGGCAACCAACAGAATGGGAAAAAATATTTGCAAACTATGCAACACATAAAGGATTAATAACCAGAATCTACAAAGAGATCAAGAAACTCCACAACAAAACAAGCAACCTACTTAAGTGATGGGCCAAGGACCTCAATAGACATTTTTCAAAGAGGAAATCCAAATGGCCAACAGACACATGAAAAAATGTTCAGGATCACTAGCCATCAGGAAAATGCAAATCAAAACCACAATGAGGTTTCACCTCACCCCGGCTAGAATGGCTCCCATATAGAAATCTACCAACAACAGATGCTGGTAAGGATGTGGGGAAAAAGGGACACTAACCCACTGTTGGTGGGAATGCAAACTGGTCAAGCCACTATGGAAGTCAGTCTGGAGATTCCTCATAAACCTGAATATAACCCTACCTTACAACCCAGCCATCCCACTCCTTGGAATTTACCCAAAGGAATTTAAAATGGCAAACAAAAAAGTGGTCTGCACCTTAATGTTTATTGCAGCTCAATTCACAATAGTTAAGACCTGGAGTCAACCCAAATGTCCATCAACAGTAGACTGGATAAAGAAATTATGGGATATGTACTCTACAGAATACTAAACAGCAGAAAAAAAAATGAAATCCCGTCATTTGCAACAAAATGGAGGAATCTGGAACACATCATGCTGAGTGAAATAAGCCAGTCCCAAAGGGACAAATATCATATGATCTCCCTGATCAGTGACAACTAACCGAGCACCAAAAAGGAAACCTGTTGAAGTGAAAGGGGCACTATTAGAAACAGTGACTTGATCAGCCCTTGTCCTGACTGTTGATGAACAACTTAATACTTTATCCCTTTTAGAATTTTTTTGTCCTACTTAATACTATTGGTTGAACTCTGTAATTAGCACAGAATTATTCTTAGGTGTTTAAATTTAACTGAAAAGTGATCCCTGTTAAATATGAGTGGTTATAATAAAGGGTAGAGATGTGCAATTTGGGACATGCTCTATCAGACTTGCCCCAAATGGTAGAGTTAGAAACGTGCCAGTAGGCTGGCACCATGGCTCAATAGGCTATCCTCCGCCTGCGGCGCCAGCACACCGGGTTCTAGTCCTGGTCAAGCACCAGATTCTGTCCCGGTTGCTCCTCTTCCAGTCTAGCTCTTTGCTGTGGCCTGGGAGTGCAGTGGAGGATGGCCCAATTCCTTGGGCCCTCCACCCACATAGGAGAAGAGGAGAGGCACCTGGCTCCTGGCTTCGGATTAGCACTGTGCGCCGGCCGCAGCATACTGGCCACAGCGGCCATTGCGGGGCGAACCAACTGAAAAAGGAAGACCTTTCTGTCTGTCTCTCTCTCTCACTGTCCATTCTTCCTGTCCAAAAAAAGGAAAGAAAAAAAGAAATGTGCCAGGGGATTCCAATTCAATCCCATCAAGGTGGCATGTACCAATGCCATCTCACTAGTCCAAGTGATCAATTTCAGTTCACAATTGATCATAATGATAGGTCTAAGAGTTCAAGAGATCACATAAAAAAGACCAGTGTCTGCTAATACTATCTTATATAATTATGAAGGAGAGAACAATCCAAAATTGGAAGCAGGATACACAGCAGACTCACAGAATGGCAGATGCCCCAAAGAGCACTCTGGCCTCAGAATCAGCCTTTAAGGCATTCAGATATGGCTGAAGAGCCCATGACAGTATTTCAGGCATGGAAAGCCAAGACACTCTGGCAAAAAGAAAAAAGACCTAAATGAAAGATCTCTGCAATTGAGATCCCAGTGTAAAGAATGGGCCATCAAAGAAGGAGGTAGCTTTCTCTGAAGGGAGGAGAGAACTTCCACTTTGACTATGACCTTGTCTAAATAAGATCGATGTCCGCGAACTCAAAAGGCTTCCATAGCCTTGGCAACTCATGACAAGAGCTTAGAGTGATTACTGACACCATAAACAAGAGTGTCAATTTGTTAAGTCAACAATAGGAGTCACTGTGCACTTACTCCTCATGTAGGATCTCTGTTCTTAACGTGTTGTCCAATGTGAATTAATGCTATAACTAGTACTTAAACAGTATTTTACACTTTGTGTTTTGGTGTGGGTGCAAACTGTTGAAATCTTTACTTAATTTATACTAAATTGATCTTCTGTATATAAAGAGAATGGAAAATGAATCTCGATGCGAGTGGAATGGGAGAGGGAGTGGGAGATGGAGGGTTTCAGGTGGAAGGGAAGTTATGGGGGGAAAAAGCCATTGTAATTCATAAACTGTACTTTGGAAATTTATATTTATTAAATAAATGTTAAATAAAATAATAAAAATAAGTAAACAAATAATAAAAATCGAAGTGCTTAATAATTATTGTAGACCACTAAGCAAGTAAATATTTATATCCTGGATGTTTCAGAAGAAGGAAACAGCATAGCCATTCAATGAAATAGCTGTAAAAAACTTTCTGAATCTTGGGAAAGTTATGCACATCCTGGATCAGGAAAGTAAAAAATTGCTAATAAATCTGACTAAAATTGTCCTCTCTGGGGCACAGTATCATCAAAGTGTCAAAACTGCAAAATAAAGAGAATTCTAACAACTTCCAGAGAAAAAT
This sequence comes from Oryctolagus cuniculus, assembly GCF_051225735.1. Taxonomy (NCBI): domain Eukaryota; kingdom Metazoa; phylum Chordata; class Mammalia; order Lagomorpha; family Leporidae; genus Oryctolagus; species Oryctolagus cuniculus. The sequence continues at coordinate 84,219,987 of NC_142880.1, forward strand.
GTCAAATCACTTGTAAGGGGAATCATTAGATTAATGACAAGTTTTTCAGTTAAAAACTTAATGAATAATGGGGATGAGAAGAAATGTTCAAAGTCATGAAAGAGAAATAATGCCAATGAAGAATACTGTACCCAGCAAAGCTATCCTTAAGAAATGAGAGAAAAGTAAAGACATTACATGAAAAGCAAAAACCTAACACATTCATGAGAGTAGCCCTAAAGAAATGATTAAGGGAGTCAGACCTACATTAGAAGCCAAATGACTGTAACTACTATCGACAAACCAAAACATGCAAGAGTACAAATCTCAGCAGGAGATCAGGTACAAAAAAAAAGAAGAAAAATTAATTATCCATATTTTCCTTTTTATTATTATTTTTCTTAGTTATACAGAGTTTTCACGTCTATTCATCAGAACTAAAGTATTGATTTTTTTCTTGTGTTGATTATGTTTTGATACCAGGATTATGTTAGGTTTTGGATGGTGAGTTGGAAAGTAATTGATCCTTCTCTATATTTTGATAAAGCATCATTGTGCACTTTTTTATTCTGTAAATCTGTAATATAATTCTCTAGTGCAACTATTTAGGGCTTTAGTTGCCTCTGGGGAAGACTTGAAAGATGAGTTTAATTCCATAAACACATATGGGGCTATATGATTTGTTTTCCTTTCTATGTCAGTCTGATGAATTTGTGTTTTTGAAGACATGTATATTTTACTCAAGTTGCCAAAAGTATAGGCATCAGATTGCTTAATGGCCTTTAAAAAATAAAAATAGAGCTACTTTTTGATGCAGCAATCCCACTGCAAAGGATATGAATTGAGTCTGTTGCTAAGCCATCTGCACTGGTAAGTTCACTGAAGCACTATTCATTTATTTTTTTTTTTTATTTTTTTTGACAGGCAGAGTGGACAGTGAGAGAGAGAGACAGAGAGAAAGGTCTTCCTTTGCCATTGGTTCACCCTCCAATGGCCGCTGCGGCCGGCGCACCACGCTGATCCGATGGCAGGAGCCAGGAGCCAGGTGCTTTTCCTGGTCTCCCATGGGGTGCAGGGCCCAAGCACCTGGGCCATCCTCCACTGCACTCCCTGGCCACAGAAGAGAGCTGGCCTGGAAGAGGGGCAACCGGGACAGAATCTGGCGCCCCAACCGGGACTAGAACCCGGTGTGCCGGCGCCGCAAGGTGGAGGATTAGCCTAGTGAGCCGCGGCGCCGGCCACTGAAGCACTATTCAGAAGAGTCCAAGTAAGGAATCAATCTAAGAGTCCATCAAGAGATACAGAGATCAAGCAAATGTGGTGTATACACACAATGAAATATTATTAAGTCAGTAAAAAGGTTTAAATGCTGTTATTTCCAACAATATGTATGAACCTAGAGGACAATCTATTAAGTGGAATAGGCCAGGCACAGAAAGTCAAATACTACATGATTTCATTCACATGTGGATTCTAATCAACTCTATCTCAGGTAAGTTGAGAGTAGCACAGCAGTTACCAGAGGGTGGTGAGGGGAAGAAGGTGGGTGAGAATGGGAAGAAGATAGCAAACACCATGTTACAGTTAGATAGGAAGAACCAACTGTGGTTCTCTATTGCAGGGTAGGATACCTATGGTTAACAACAGAAGATTTCAACACAGGAGGTTCTCAATGTTCTCATCATAAAGAAATGCGAAGTGTCTGAGGTGATGGATGTGATAATTACTCTAATTTGATCACAGTAGGGTGTATGTAACTACTGAAAACTCAGATTATACCCTGTGAATAAGTATGTATAGTTTCTATCAATCAAAAGTAAATTATTTTAAGATTCCAAAATATACACAGTGAAATGGGTGAAACACAGGGGACTTGACAACAATATTGATCAATGGAAGAATCCACAAAGGAAGCTTCCAGTGGTTTGTGTGGAAGACTTAGCTCTGGATTTTCCCAGTTTTATTAATTACTTGGATAGTCTTGAAAATATTATAATAAGTAGAAGAAAATAATTTATTTCCATGTTAAATAATGTGTAATTTATTCTCAAAGAGATTAAAAGTGCTATTTCAAAGTTACCTGGAAGTCTAGTATGAAATAAAATATTTTTAAAATGCTCATGGGAATATTAAAAATATATTCATTTTGATGCATACAAAATTTGAAATCCATGTGTATGAGGGATCAAAGAGATCATGAAAAGGCATGTTATACAAAAACTATGCATGATTCTTAACACTTGTTAAAGATAACCAAAGTTGTCTTGCCTTACTACTTCATTTTTCCATGAAAGTTTCCTTGTACACTCACATACCTAAGAGTGCTGTTTGACACGGTAGGTGGCGAAGTAAAGGGATCCTAAAGACTGACCTCAGAGTGTGTGTCCCGTGATCCTACTTCACAAATGACTGAGTGAAATAAGCAGGACACAGAAAGAAAAGTACTGCACATTCTCTTATATGTGGGAGCTAAAATCAAAGAAAAGAAACAAGAAAAATGAAACATCTGTTTGTATCAATATTGCTGCAAGTATAGTTTTGTTAAACTTTTATACATTTGTCAACCCAGTGATTGAAAATGCTATACTACTATAGTTTTAATGACCTTTAATATTTATTGCATATCAACGAAATGGCCATTTTTCCATTCAATTATTGTTTATAGCCATTTTCTATATTCCCACTAAATTAGGATATTTTTGCTATTTACTGTTTATTTGGTCAAGTATTAAGCCTTTTTACTCTAACGTAATTTTATATTATCTCAAAAACTAAAAAAAAAAAGGGAGAAGGAAAGAAGGTGAGAGACAGCAGGAGAGGGAATGATGAAGGGAATATCAGGTTCTTAGAATTGTATCTATAAATAATATTGAATATGTTTAATTAAAAGCGTAAAAAAGAAATGCTTAGGACATTACAGAAATATTCTTAATAGTCTTAGTTTGAGTTCTTTGTCATAGTTTAAAAGGGTCAATCTTATATTCAACTATTTTTCACAATTTACTTAACATACTATTTCAGCAAATATTTGTTGATCACTTAATAAATGTCAATATTTATGATTTTAAAATCTATTGTCCAGAAAGCCATTTTATAGTATAAACAGACAACATAAAAGAAAAAAACTAATAATACTAAATGTTGTTAAAAACAATGAAAATAAAAAATTGTGGTGGAAGAGGTGATTTTAATTAATGTCATACTGTTTCTTAAAAAAAAGTCACACTCTTTCTTAACCATGATGTTAAGGTGAGATTTGAAGTTCAATTTTCCTGTACATTTTCTCTAGGAACAATAATATTGTCAATATTAACCTAAATGAATAAAATTAAAATACTTGTTACTCATTGTCAAGTTACCTTTGTATGAAAATGCTCTTGGATGGAGCTGGTGTCTGACTTACATTGCATGTTTAAGTGCCTGGTTTGAACTCAGGTCTGCCATCCATTCCAGCTCCCTGGTAAACATGCACCCTGGGGGACAGGGGAGATGGCTTCAGTTCTCGGGTCTATATCACCCATGTGGAGAGCCAGAATTGAGCCTGACATTCCTGGCTCTGGCCTAGGCAAGTCAGGGCTGGGGACCGGCATCTGGGGAGTAAACCAGCAGATGAGGTCTCCCTATGCCTCTTTTTCTGCATGTCTAACAGGTAAAATAAATAGATGAAAGAAACTAAAAAAATGCTTACTGTGTTTTCTTTGAGGCAATGAGTGTGACCAATGTGAAATGTATTTCTCCATGTTAGAGTTTTGTCATCTTCAAAATCAATGTCACCAGTAAATCAGTCAACTGTTTATGACAGAAATCTAGGGGGAAGGACCGGAACCAAGATAGCTGCTAAGAGGCCTGGACGACCACCTCCCTCGGCGACACCAATGTGTTGTACCCACACCAAGTCACCTTCAAATGTACTTAGGAAGCCATCTGCGGGATCACAGTGCCTGACCTTGAAATAATAAGAAGCAATGTCACAGTGAAGGCAAGGAAGAGATGCCTATGTTACCCCTTCCACAGCTGCCCAGAGCACATGGAGAGAGATGCCTCTGCTTGGGAGACGGAGACCAAACCACATTCTAGTGCCAGGCACAATGTAGGAAAAGAACTCACTTGCTTGGAACCCCATGGCCCTGAGCTCCAGGAAGTGACTATCTATGGGGTAAATATCTGGAGCTTCCATAGTCAAGCAACCCTATCACCCCTCCCCCAAACTGCAGCAGAAAGCCAAACTCCAGCTGTGTAGATCAGAGCTCAGACAGTGGCCTGCCATGCCATGGCACCTGATGAAGTTCAAAGGCCTCCAGTGTCCAGCCAGCACTCACAGAGCCTCTAGACTTGTCCAGCATCAGAGACCTGCACTCCTGGACTCATTTTCGGTGTGTATCATTTTCAGTGTCCCGTGGGGCTGGTGGGACACCCCCATGACATTTAAGCACCTGTGACTGTAGGATCTGGGTGTGACCAGCCCGAGACCAATATGGGTAGAGAGAGAGCTGTCTTTATCACCCACCTCCAACCACAGGCACGGAACCAGGGCACCGTGTCTTAGGAATCTGTGCTGGGCTGGTCACTTGCAATGCTGGGTGGATTCTAATAGTTTCTGTCCTACGGTAAGTGTCTGTGGACAAAATCCCTAAATTTGCCCCAGTATCAGGCACAGATCTGTGTTCAATGAGATAGGTTTGCTTTTTTGTTTGTTATCATCAGTGTCTTGCAGGCCTGGTGGGAACCTCCCAGACAGCACAGGGCCTGGTGACTGTGAAGGCCGACTGTGACCTATACCAAGGCCTGCTGGAGTGGCTGAAGGGCTGCCCCATCACCATTCCTGTAAGCATGGGCAGACAGCAAGCAATCCCAAGATTGTTTTGAGACTCCATGCTATGCTGATAAACCTAGCACTGGACAGTTCTTAACAACCCTGTCTTGAGACCAGTGCCTGCAGACACAGCTTCTGGATGTGTTTCAGAGCCAGCAGAGTTCTGAGGCTCTGGTTGAGTAGTCCCATACTCCAGACACAATCAGCAGTGGCTGATGGGTGTGGCACTGGGCAATGGACCCACCTCACGGCAGAGAGATGGCAGCAGGATGAGCTTTGGTCCTACCCTAGGCTGCACCGGTTTTGGTGGGCTGAGGACTTTGGATGTGATCTACATTCAGGGACACAGGACAAGGAGCCTGAACCCACTACAGGTCCAGGTAGAGGTGTACAGCAAAACACTACCCTCTTTTTAGGCACTTCCCCAGTTCACAAACAACACATCAATTACAGATTTGGGACAAAGTGGCGTTGGTAGAATATTATAAGCCTCAATCAACTAAAATCTATTAAAAGTTGTCTGGAGCAAACCACCAACAGTGTACTATGTAGTGCTGAGACAGCAGAAGCATTCATAGACTCAGAGAAAATAAACAGGCTGTACAGAATTTCTAGAAGCACAGCCACAAAGTCAAGTGAAGATTACTGTAAGCATCCCTTCAATGAGCAGATGACATTGTACACCAGCGAGCTTCAAGAACACCCAGGGAACCACGACCTCACCTAAAGAGCAGGAGAAGGCACAGAAAGCAAACACCTAGAAATTCCAAATCCCAAATACTTGGATGAAGATTTCAAAATACCTGTTTCAAAGGCACTTAAGCAAATTCCAGAGAACAGAGAAACAAGTCAATATTCTTGCAGAGAGATTTGATAGAGTTGGAAGTAATTAAAGCAAATCAAGCAGAAATCCATCAACTGAGAAGTACACTAAGTGAAATTTACATCATACAGAAGAAAAAACACCAGTGACCTTGAAGCAGGCTCTTTGAAAATACAGTTGTGGGGAGGGCGAAATAAAAGGAATGAGGAAAGCTCATGGGAAATACGGCATATCCTAAAACAGCAAATATCTTAGTTGTTGGGATTCAAGAGGATCTTGAGAATGTCAAACTGTTTTTTTTTTTTTCATTTAAAAAATATATTTAAATTGAAAACGAAAGGAAACTTCCCAAACCTAGAAAAAGGCTCAACTACCGAGGTATGGGAAAGTCAATCACCACCAGTCAATGACACACAAACCAGACCTACTCCAAGATATAGTACAATCAAGTTCTTCAAGGTTAAAGATAAAAAGAGTATTCTCAAAGCATAACAGAAAAGAAGCAAATAACATATACAGGGGTCCTAATGTGCTTGGCTGCAGAAATTCTATAGGATAGGAGGGAGGGGCATGAGATCTTCACATATATGAGGGAGAGATAGACATCCCCAAACAGAAACAGAGAATTTATCACCACCAGCCCTGTGTTGCAAGAAATGCTGAAGGAGTGTTTCAAACTAAAAGAGATGCTAATGAATAAGAAAAAAATTGGCTGGCGCCACTGCTCACCAGGCTAATCCTCCGCCTGTGGCACCAGCACCCCGGGTTCTAGTCCCGGTCGGGGCACCAGATTCTGTCCCGGTTGCTCCTCTTCCAGTCCAGCTCTCTGCTGTGGCCCAGGAAGGCAGTGGAGGATGGCCCAGGTCCTTGGGCCCTGCACCCACATGGGAGACTAGGAGGAAGCATCTGGCTCCTGACTTCGGATCTGTGCAGCATGCCGGCCATAGTGGCCATTTTGGAGGTGAACCAATGGAAAGAAGATCTTTCTCTCCGTCTCTCTCACTGTCTAACACTGCCTGTCAAAAAAAGAAAAAAAGAAAAAATTACAAGGTGGAAATGCACAGGTAAAAGAATACTAATGAATTTATAATCATCTAATAGTTTTTGGGAAGCTTCATTGTATCTGTGAAGCAAGAACCTGTAACAAGCTTATCAAAAATAAGGAAAAAAAAGTACACCACTTACAATTCACCTAACTACAAAATGAAGATAGTGAGACAATAAAAAAGCAAGGAACTACAATAAAAACACAAAGCAAGTATCAAAATAGCAGTGGTAAGACCTTACCTTTCAATAATTACCTTAAATGTCAATGGACTAGGTTCTGCATTTAAAACACATGGATGATTAAATGATGACTAAAATAAAAAATCAAGGTCCAACTTCATACTACATACAAGAAACTCAATTTTACTGCCAATGAACAAGATAGTCCACACAATTAAACCTAAAAGAAAACAGGGGGGTGCATACTTCTATCAGATAACACAGATTTTAAATAAGAAACAGTAAAGGACCAGGAAAGTAACTATATATTTTTTTTTTGACAGGCAGAGTTAGTGAGAGAGAGAGAGACAGAGAGAAAGGTCTTCCTTTTCCATTGGTTCACCCCCCAAAATGGCCACTATGGCCGGCATGCTGCACAGATCCGAAGCCAGGAGCCAGGTGCTTCCTCCTGGTCTCCCATGCGGGTGCAGGGCCCAAGCACTCGGGCCATCTTCCACTGCACTCCCAGGAACAGCAGAGAGCTGGACTAGAAAAGGAGTAACCGGGACAGAATCCAGTGCCTCTACCAGGACTAGAACATGGGGTGCTGGCGCCGCAGGCGGAGGATTAACCAAGTGAGTCATGGCGCCGGGCATAACTATATATTGATAAAGGCCTCAATCCAGTAAGAGAAAAAATATGTAAGTATATATGCACTCAGTATTAGAGCACAGAAATACATAAAAAAAGATAGATATAAAGTCCAGTACAGTAATGACAATAGATTGTAACTGCCCACTTTCAGAAATGGACAGATGATCTAAATAGAAAATCAATAAACAGTGGAGAACACATAAAATTCAAAATTGTTGGAAGTAAATTATAAGCAAAACAGAGTACAAAATAAATAACAGAGGCTCAAAACAAAAAATCATTGGAACAAAGAGCTTATTCTTTCAAAATATAAAATTGATAATCCCTAGCTTAACTAACCAAGGACAAAAGAGGATTCAAGTATGTAGCATCAAAGATGATCATGGAGACATTATGACTCTCACCGCAGAAATGCAAAGGACTATTAAACATTACTAGGAACAATTACATAGAAGTAAATCTGATAACCTAGAAGAAATGGACAAATTCTTGGACACATACACCTTACCAAGGCAGAATCACAAGGAAATAGAATACTTCAACATATCAATAACAGATGGGATGATAGATTTAGTAATAAAAATCTCCCATCAAAGAAAAAACCAGGACCAGACAGCTTCACAGCTGAATTCCAACAAACCTTTAGAGAATAAATCACACCATTCCTGCTTAAATTATTCCAAAAGACAGAAGAGGGAATTCTTCCAAATTCATTTCTGAGGCCAGCATTACCTTGATATCAACACCAGAAAAGGACCTAATATGGAAGCAACAAAACAAGCTGGCTCGCTAGCTAAAGGCCAGTATCCTTAATGATAATAGATGCAAAAATCCTCAAAAAAATAGCAAATTGAATCCAACAGCACATTGAAAATATCATTGACCATGATCAAGTGTGATCCATTCTAGGGATGCAAGGATGGCTCAACATATGCAAAAACAACAAGTGTTACACACCACAGCAACAGAATGAAGGACAAAAATCATAATTATCTGAATAGATGTAGAAAAGGTATCTGATGAAATTCAATATAAATTGCTCATTAAAAATGGAAAGGACAAAGTAAAACTGTTGCTGTTTGAAGACGACATGATCCGATATATATATAAAGCCAGAAAGATTTCACCAAAAAGCTTTTAAAATAAATTCTGCAGTGTTGCAGGACACAAAGTATATAAAAATCAGTAGTATTACTGTGCGACAATGGTGAATCATCTCATCAAGAAAACAATCACATTTCCAAAAGCTACAAAAAAAAAAAAATACTAGGGAATAAATTTAAACAAAGAGCTGAGAGTGAAAACTACTGTGAAAACTATCAACCATTAATGAAAGCAATTGATGAGAACACAAAGAAATGGAAAGACATTCCATGTTCATGGCCTGGAACAATCATCATTATTAAAAACCAAAAGAATACCAAAAACCAATACCAAAAGAAATTTATAGACTTGAAGAAATCTATAAAAATTCCAGTGACTTTTTTTTAATCCGAATTAGCAAAAATTATTAAAATTTGTATGGAGTCACAAAAGACAATAAATAGCCAAAAAAAATTTTGAAAGCCTACAAGAAAGAAGGAGGTATTTTACTACCTGACTTTACAGTATGTTACAAACCTACAGTAATTAACATAGCACGGCACTGGCACAAAAACAAATCCATTGATCAATGGAAAACAATGGAGACCCTAGAAGTAAAGGCACACGTCTACAGCCAACTAATCTTTGGCAAAGATGACAAAAACCATGCACTAGAAAAAATGACATTCTTTTTAATAAATGGTGCTGGGAAAAATTCAATAACCACTTGAAAACTCTAAACTTATCTCTCACTATGTGCAAAAAATCAACTCAAATTGGATTACATATTAAATTTTAGAATGGAAACTTTGAAACCATCGTTAAAAAAACTAGAAAAACGTCCGGCACCATGGCTCACTTGGCTAATCCTCCGCCTGCAGCACCGGCACCCTGGGTTCTAGTCCCAGTCCGGGCGCGGGATTCTGTCCCGGTTGCTCTTCTTCCAGTCCAGCTCTCTGCTGTGGCCTGGGAGTGCAGTGGAGGATGACCCAAGTACCTGGGCTCTGCACCCGCCTAGGAGACCAGGAGGAAGCACCTGGCTCCTAGCTTCGGATCAGCGCAGCGCGCCGGCCATAGCAGCCATTTGGGGGGTGAAACCAACAGAAGGACGACCTTTCTCTCTGTCTCTCTCTCTCTCATTGTCTAACTCTGCCTGTTAAAAAGAAAAGAAAAAAAAAAAAACTAGGAAAACATTTCAGGAGATTAGAATGGACAATGATTTCCTAGATTAGACCCCAAAGCAAGAAAAAAGAAGCAAAAATAGACAAACAGAATTTTATCAAATTAAAGAGCTATTTGTAGAGCAAAGGAAGCAATCAACAGAATAAAGAGACAACCTATAGGATGTGAGAAAATATTTGCAAGCTATACAACTCTTAAAGAGCTAATATCAGAATAAGTAATATCTAGAATATACAATATATAACATATAACAATATATAATATATAACACTATATAGCAAGAAACAAATACATTTAAAAAAAATGGGCAGTAGAGCTAAGCCAACATTTCTCAAAGGAAGACATTCATAATAAGCATATGTATAAACACTCAACATCATTAATAATCAGGGATACAAAAATCAAAACCACAAGGAGATATCCCCTCATTCCAGTCAAATTGACTATTAAGAAAAAGACAAAAATTGTTGACAAAGATATGGAAAAAGTGTAGCCCTTGCACACTATTGGTGACATACAGGCATTGCAAAAAAACAAATGCCTATTCCTCAAGAAAAAAAAAAATAGATCCAGCAATCTCACTACTGGGAATATATCCATGAGAAAATAAACCTGTCTATTGAAGAGATATCTGCATTTAAATATTTACCACAACACTATTAACAGAAGCCAAGAACTGGAAACAAACTTTCCATCCCCCAAAGAATGGATAAAGGGAATATGCTACATATATTCAATGGAATACTACTCATAAAATACAAAATCTTACCTTTTACAGCAACACAGGTTAAACTGTATGTCATTACAGTAAATGAAATAACCCAAGCATAGAAAGGCAAATATCACAACATGTCACTCTTATGTGGATTCTAAAAAATAGGTGATCTCATAGAAGTTAAAAATATAACTTCAGTTATCAGAGGCCAGGGAAGAAAGTGACGATGGAGAGATAAGGAATGGTTGCATGGTAGGTACCAAGTAATAGCTACGTAGGAGTTCTAGGACTGCACTGCACAGCCAAATGAATATGGATAATGCATGTTTTCCTTTTTTAAAAAACAGCTAGTAGAATTAGAGGGATTAAGAAGGCAACTCATAGATAAATGTTTCTATTAGTTTTTCTATCTGGACAAGATGCTAAGCAGAAGTGAAACCAGTTGATTCATTGCAGTTATTTTAAATTATATCAAATATTACTGGGATTTTGAAGGAATAAATGATTTAATGAGTCATTTCAAGAATAACAAAGTTTTCTTAGCTTGAAAATGTCTAAATAAAACAAAACTCAAGAACAGCAGTAACACAAATTTAACATTCTCTGAAAGATGATTGATTAGATTTGTGTAGCAGAAGCTTGGGATACCTATTCTAACCAAGAAGGTAAAACAACTCAAAAATTACATGAATTTAATATGATACACTGATTATCTTGTGGATTTCTGACATTTTTATGGCACTCCCAAACTAATAAAGATGACCTTGAAAGACACATAATAGTTGAAAAGTTATTTCAAACCACAAATATTCTAACTGCAACGTAATTGAGGGACAAAAAGTAAAATATTTTCAACAATACTGTAAACTTCCTATCAGGAAATTCCTTTTAAATATAAACACACATATCTCAACTCTAAGAGCACATTCATTTGTAATTCTTAGATAAATTATGAGAATTCTCTGATGTAGGAAATGTTAGCACTTTTCAAGTCATAGCATTAACAAATCCAGTTCTACCGATATCTGATGTCAGTTTTACACCAAATATCAGAAGGCAAGCGGAAAAATAAAGACTGATAACCGGGTGTTTTCAAAACAAATATTTTATGGCATAATAAAATGGAAAAAAGAAAGTCTAAATATCAGATTCAATTTAACCTAAGATTATCTAATATTACTCAATCTAATATTATCCTCCTCAATCCTTACAAAAAATATTGTAGTATTATCCTTATTGTTTTCCAAAGAAGTATAACAGGAAGGAGATTTCTTAATTATAATAGAAAGCATTGCTAGGGGTCAAAGTATTTTATTCTTTCATTCTTTACAAAAATTCCTGGTTTAATTTGTGTGTGATAAATAGATAAATGAGCATATTTTCTGTTTGGCATAAACTCATAATACAGATTTTTAGTTTTTCAAAACTTTGTTTAGTAATTTTATCTTAATCTCAGGTATGCTCAAATAATCAGAAAAAAATTCAGAGCGTTTCACCAAGTTCATTTGAATTGCACGCTTCTTTAGAATTTTTGGTTTTGCATCCTTTTTACAACTCTGAATGATAAAAACAAATCAATCCATATTAGAAGGAAGTTTTACTCTCAAGACACTGTATTTATAAAACATTATTCAGATTGATTCTGTGTTGTGTTATGCAACTAGATATCTCAAGAAGTGTCATTACTTGCATAAAATAGTTAATATTCTTATATTGACTTTTCTAGTAAATGGATTTTCAGAACATGAATGAACCTAAAGCACTGATACGGCTTGTATCTTTAAGTAGAATACAAATTTTTGTGGGGCCAGTGTTGTGGTACAGTGGGTGAAGCCATTGCCTGTAATGCTTGCACCTCATTGAGTGCCAGTTCAAGTCCCAAATGCTCCACTTCTGATCCAGCTCCCTGCTAATGAGCCTGGGAAAGCAGTAGAAGATGGCCCAAGTACTTGGGCCCCTGAACCCATGTGAGAGACCTGTATGGAGTACCAGGCTCCTAGCTTTGGCCTGGCCCAGACCAGGCTGTTTTGGCCATTTGGGAATTGAACCAGCAGATGAAAAAATTTCAATTCTCTCCCTCCGTCCCTCCCTCGCCCTATCAGTAACTCAACCTTTCAAATAAAATAAATCTAAAAATATGTTGATTTAAAAAATTTTAAAAAATATATCTTTAGAAGTTTCTCAAAATTACTTAATTTGTTATTCTAGTTAAGAATTTCAGCTTGGATCCCTCTCAGAAAGGATATCACTAAACACTGGAGCTGGCATTGTGGTGTAGCTGGTAAAGCTGTTGCCTGCAATGCCAGCATCCACATGGATGCCAGTTCATGGCCCACTGCTCTACTTATCCAGGTCCTTGAAAATGACCTAGGAAAAGCATTGGAAGATGGGCCAGTATTTGGGCCTCTGCACCCACATGGAAGACCTGGATAGAGCTCCTGGCTCAATCCCAAATGTTAGAGCCATCTGAGGAGTGAACCAATAGACAGAAGATCTCTTTCTCTGTCTATGCCTCTCTTGTCACTCTTTCAAATAAAAAAAAAAAAAAAAAACTGAAAATAAGTTATTTTTAGTTAAACAAGATTAAAATCCATGCATAGTATTTTAATATTTGTTTTTCATGGAATGTTTAAAGATTTCTCATATATTACATTCCAAATCAGGTATGCATGATTTTCCCCATGTGGTACCCAATGAATATTTGCAGAATGAATAAACCATCACCAGATATTGGAATGCCAGAAGAATCTTTGTCGCATCTATACCCAGAGGTTCTATTTCCATTCCCTTGTTCCTGAGAATAATTATGATTCAGAGCAGTCACTTAAGGGGTGTTGGTCAAATAAATTAATTAGAAAATGTAGACTTTTATTATTTTTCCCAGGTTTTCACATCTTGATACTACAAAACGAGAATCCTGAGCTCACAAAAATGGCAGGACATTTGTGCAATGAGTCTTCGTCTCATTATTCAATGAGACAGACCAGGTCAGAGCACAGTGAGCAGTGCCCATTCAGTGGGATTAACTTCATTGTCTGGACAAAGTGCATAAACAGGGAATGAAAAGGTGGAACATCTTTAGTATTTGTTATTATGTTTCAGACAAAATACAAGTTTAACCAGAAGGAAAGAGCTGTGGGTATCAGGCTGGGCTTTGCTTACTGAAACTGCAAGGCAGCCTGGCTCTCTGACCTCTACTCAGTTAGCTCAACTGTCTAGTCATTAGTTGGTCACCTTCAAAAGCTGCAGTTTCATGAGTATCTGGAAAGGATCAGTAGAAATCTATTAACAAAAGATAAATTTTAAATTTGGTTTTAATTAACATTTTAAATATGTATTTTCAGTGTTATTTTTTTAAAAAATTATTTATTTGAAAGGCAGAGTTACAGAGAGGCAGAGGCAGAAACAGAGAGACTTCTTCCATCTGCTGGTTCACTCTCCAACTGTCCACAGCAGCCAGAGCTGAGCTGATACAAAGCCAGGAGCCAGGAGCTTCCTCCAAGTCTCCCACACAGGTGCAGGGGCCCAAGGACCTGGACCATCTTCTGTTGCTTTCCCCTGCCATAGCAGAGAGCTGGATCAGAAGTAGAGCAGCTGGGACTTGAACTGGTACCTATATGGGCTGCTGACACTGCAGTTGGCTGTTTACCCACTATGCTACAGTGCCAGCCCCTTCAGTTACCTTCTAGCTTGGGTCACACTTTGCTAAGTTGTTTGCCATTGGAAAATCCATTTTTGATCTCTAAAAATTCTCTAAGTTTAAGTTTAAGTAAGCCTTTTTTTTTTTTAAGGAAAACCAAGAGACATGTTAAAGAATTTGTGAATTACATTTGTGATTCTTCATTCACTACTTTGAGGTTTAGATCTTGAGAGTATTCATTAGCAAAACTTTTATGTTATAGCATTCTAATGGATATGCTTTAAACGGAACGACAATACTACTACCACCCCAACAAAAACTGCAGCCTTGGGCAGTGTTGTAGCATAGCAGTTTCAGCTACAGCTTGCAACTCCAACATGACCTATCTCAGTGCCAGTTCAAGTGCTGTCTACCCAACTTCCAATACAGCATTTCTGCAGATGCACCTAGGAAGGCAGAAGATGGACAAATACTTGGGCCTCTGCTACCCGTGTGGGAGACAAGAACAAAGTTCCGCTGTCATTCTCCCTTTCAAATAAATAAGTAAATCTTTGTTTTTAAATACTTATTTGAGAAGTAGAACTACAGAGGGAGAGGCATAGAGAGAGTTTTATCCACACCCAAATGGCTGCAACAGCTAGAGCTGGGCCAATCCGAAGCCAGGAGCTCAGGGGTCCAAGGATTTGGGCCATCTTCCACTGCTTTCCCAGGCCACAGCAGAGAGCTGGATAGGAAGAAGAGCAGTCACGATAGAAACCAGTGTCCATATGGGATTCTGCATCACAGGCAGAGGCTTAGCCCACCACCACAGCATCAGCCCAAAGTAAATAAATAAATATTTAAAAAGAAAGAAGCCAGCAGCTTTCTTGTGATATTCTCTGGTTGAGGCACATGTGCTGATGTGGTTCACGAAGCAGGCCTGTTAAATTTAATAAACAAATATGGATTCAGATATCAAAATGGAAATCATGATCGAATCCAAAAAATAGCTGCATTAGTATTGATTTGTTATAAACTACACAGAAATGGGGCCAGCATCATGGTGCAGTGCATCACTTATGAGTGCTGGTCTGAGACCTGGCTATTCTGCTTCCAATCCAGTTCCCACTCTACTAACGCTCCTGGAAAGGCATTGGATGATATCCCCAGTGCTTAAGCCCCTGCACCTATGTGGGAGATCCAGATGAAGTTCCCGGCTCCTGACTTTGTATTGGCCTGGCAGTTGTAGCCATTTGGGGAGTGAACCAGCAAGTGGAATCTCTGTCTTGCCCCAACTCTGTCTTTCAGAAATAAAATCTTAAAATAAAAACCCTGCATAAAAAGGCAAACACTCATATAATGTTTTTTGCCTAACTGGCCAAAGCATATATTGGGCAGGTGTTGTAAACACAACAGCAGGTTAAACCACTGCTTAGGACACCCGCATCCCATATCAGAGTGTCTGATGGAGTTCCCCTCTACTTCTGATTCAGATTCCTTTTTAAGAATGGCTTCCTGCTGCTCACATGGGACACCAGGATATAGTTTTTAGTTCTTGGCTTCAGCCTGGCCCAATCCTGGTTGTTGCTGGCATTCAGAAAGTGCTCTTAGCAATCATTGAGTGGATGAAAAACTATCCTTCTCTCCACCTTTCATATAAATGTAGAAAATTGTACACATTCATTTCGTACCTTTGCCATGCCTCCTCACAAACAAACACATCTAAAATCTTGCTTACATGACTGTCTCAGACTGTCTAGGAAAGAGAACTTTCATATGTTGCAAGCTGTTTTTCACATACAAAATAAATGATACGCTGTTTTGTCAAGGTTGTATTCAGGACTCATCCTGGAAAGCTGAGAATACCTCATTTTTTCTCTCTCAGATATAACCCTGTATTCCTACATTTCTGTAAGTTTTTTTTTTTTTTTAAACTCTGCTGAATCCAAATTAATTCACACTTTGTTATGCTTTGGGAAAATGAGATAACTGGAATTCAGGTCAGAGAAATATGTTATTTTTAAATCGTTATATCTTTTTAAAACCCAAGTTTCTGCAATGCTGACTGTTCTGTAGAAGAGCTTCCTGATTGCTGGGTGGCAGATGAAGACAGCAGGAAAAGCTTTTGCAAACCTCAAGGTAACCTTTTCTCTATGTTCATCCCATGCTTCACACCACATCCACTGCTAAATTCACATCATTATCCTCTTGAATACTTGCAAGAATTAATGAATGTCTTACTCTTCATCATCTTGGCTGTGTACATTACCTAAATTTAGTTCCAGAGGGTACTGTGTGTTACTGCTCGTCTCTGGACAGCAGGTCTGATAGAGCTACTCAGGGCCAGCCTGGGGAACTCAGGGGCCGAGAGCAGGATGATGAGTGTCAGCAGCAAAGGAACCACACCAGAGCCGGGAGACCAGTCAATGCCTGGGGTGCAGCCGGGTTCTCGACTTTTTAGGGAGGGGGAAAAGCTTTCATAGACACAGAAAGGGGGCTGTCCAGGGCACAAAGGAACCTAGCCAACCAGCTGAAAGGTAAGGCAGGATACGAGCCGGGGACACCCTCAAGGGCCTATCACAGCCAAGGACACATACTGTTCACGAATACGGAAGTCCCCTGTCAGGCTAGGTACCTCCCCCAGGGGCCATCTTGGATTGTTGGAAACGCTGAGTCACTGGGATGCGGAAGTGCGGCAACCTCGAGCAAAGGCTTAGCAAAGGCTTAGTGGCCTTGTGGAGTGAAGGCTTAGCAAACTTTGTTTCCTTTTCGATTGGAGCCCCCCTCCCCCGCAGTGTGTGACTGTTAAAGTATCTCAAACAATAGTCATTCCATCTAATGTCACCTGCTACAATGTCAGTTTCAGCAAAAATGAATGATAGTGACAATTCCAATTTCCCTCCTGCTTTTCTTGAGTCCACAGTGTAGATTAGAAAGATAATATTGACATGTCATTGCATAGTGGCTTTCTTCCATGTTTACTTTTTAAGACCATAAGACACATTCAATATATTATATATGAAGTAATGTAAAGTAAGATATAAACTTTGCATCAAATATACTATAGAAACCATCAAGGTAGCTAAGAAATGATTCATCCTTTGTCATCTCTCGGCCATGTGGGGATGTTGTGATTATCCCCTCTCTGAAGTTAGCTGTGGCCACATATTCCTTGGCCAATAAAATGAAAGGTGAAGTTTTCTGTGTTATTTTGTATAGAAGCTTTAAAAGTCAGTGCATGTTTCAACATTTTCTCTTTCTTTCCCTGTAGCAGCAGGAAGCAATGTCCCAGAGAGTGGCTACTCTGTCAGCCGGGGTTCTTCTAACTTGTTATTTCAGAATAATTTTAAATTCACAAAGAAAAATTGTGAGATAGTGACACAAAGAGTTCGCATATTCCACTCACCTCATTTCCCAAATTAATATGTCATATTAGTACTCTTGTCAAAACTAATGAACCCAACCCTTAGGTCTGTAATTTTTAGCAAACCTTTTTATCTCTAAGAAATCAGCATGATGTGTTCAGATTGAGTTACATTATTTTTATCCCTCCCACATGTAAGAAAGAATGTGCTGTATTTGTGTCTGGCTTATTTCACCCAACATGATGTACTCCAGTTGCATCCATTTCACTTCAAATAAGATTTCATCATTTTTTGTAGTTGAATAATATTCCATTGTGTATAAACAACATATTTCTTATCTGTTCATCTGACGGACACCTTGGTTGATTTCATATTTTGTTTACTGTGAACAGTGTTGCTACAAACACAGTGAAGCAGGCATCTTTGATAGAATGAGTTTATGTCTTTTGGGTATAAACAGTAGTGGGATTGCTGGATCAAATGACAGTTCCAGTTTCTAAGGCATCTCCAAAACATTTTCCACACTGGCTGCATTAATTTACATTTCCATCAGCAATGTGTCTGTGTTCCTGTTTCTCAGTGAAGATTCTAAATTGAGGAAGGTATAGAATGTTTCTTGGCAACGCTCAATAGGCAGTTATGGTGGGACATCAGCCTATGTGAGTTTAAGCCACTAAGAATTATTTGCCTTGTTTTTAAAACTTCAGTGTAGTAATTGATATGTTCTATTGTCTTCACACATCTTCCCTAAATTTTAAGAAAAAATGTATAGGGGTGCTCAGATTTTGCAATCATTTTCCTTATTAAAACCTATGGATATTTTCCACTGACTTCAGGTATGATCCCAGCCCTATGCTGCTTAATTTAAGGTGTACCCACTAAGAGTTACCCATGGAAGAGAACGCTTTACTGACTATATCTCTAAACAAATAAAGGGAGGATTTTAATATGCTTTCCTCATTGAGGCCTGCCCTTCCCTCTCACAAAAAGCACCCTTACTTTCATTCAAGTTGCTCTTAGAATTTCTTATGTGATACATATCTCCACTACAAAAGCAGAGGGAAAGAATTTCAATGAACTTCATAGGCACAAAAATAAAACTACCTTCACTTTAATAACCTGTATAATTAATTAAATTTGTACAATCTATTACATGTTCAGAATTAAACTGGATTTGTCCCTCATAGGGAGCTGCTGTCAAAAAGATTCCAAAAAACATCTCAATTTCTTTTCACATATGGACTTTCTCTATTACATCTCATAACATTTTATGTGCCAACAATCTGGTCATGATCTCTATAAAATAATATTGGTCCCTTCACCATTAGTTAGAACAGTTTGTTCCCCAGCTGATGTTCAAATGTTTCTCAATAAAAGAGTAACTCATTTATCTGAAACTATGCAATAAAAAAGGAGACCCATCCACTCAATAAATACCCAGATTCACGTTTATGCAGAAGCATTTTAAAAAAAAAAATTATTGGAAAAGCAGAGTTGGGCCTTGGAGAGAGAGGTTGGGGGAGAGGAGGAGAGAGAGAAAAATCAATCTTCTCTCTGCTGGCTTAGTCCTCAAATGACTACAGTGGACAGGGCTGGACCAGGCTGAAGTCAAGAGATTGGAACTCCACCTCGGCCTCCCAGATGGGTGGCTGAGACCCAAGTACTTGGGCCATCTTCCACTAGTTTCCAGGCACATCAACAGGGAGCTGGATTGGAAGCTGGGCAGCTGGGACTTGAACTGGTGCTCAAATGGAATGCCGGAATCAGTTTGAATGCAGGCAGCAGTTTAACCCACTGTGTCACAATGCCAACCTCAGACACATCACTTGCGTTGACGTAGCACAAGCACGTACAATGCTGCAGAGCTATGTATAAGCACATGTTCACTCTTCTGTATGAAACGGAGATGAACCATCTCTTCTCCAAGTCTTATGATATCATAGGATGAGAATCCTGTTTTTCAGGCACCCTACAAGGTCATAGCTAACCTTGGACATTTTATATTGTGGCTTGGTTATATGAAGGTACTTCAGAAAAATTCATAGACATTCCATAAAATAGAATGAAACAGCCTTTATTTTGGAGCAAAAAAATGTACTGCCCATGAACCTTGTGAACAGCTCCAACACTTTGCCCATAATTAAGACTGATCGCGTATGCAAATACAACCAATGATTTCTTGCCAATACTTGAACAAAAATCATTATGAATTACGTAGGCACAGAGACTGGTTTTCAATGGATCAGTAAAATAACATCAGGACCATTTTGCTAAGGAGCAAATATCTGTATTTTGGGCCCAGTAACAGCTATCTTGCCTAATGTCAAACAGAGTATGTTCAGAAAGATCAGACATGACTTGGCCCAGGGCTACCCCCCCTCAGACTTGGGCCCAGAAACAGTGACAGCACCCTGACTTGTTTCCTGTTATATGCATTTTGTTGATTCTGTCTTTTGTACTTATGGCTGAAAATCCCCATTTGCTCTGAAAAGTATGATGAAGATGTTTCTGTTTACAGCAACAAAGTATTAGCTGGCTGACACATTCCCTAAACAGCAGTTATATTCCTGGGCTCCTTTTTAACAGCCTAAGAGCAGGAAAATCTAGCAGTGAGCCCACAATGGAAAATTTCACGGTAAAGATTTTAGTAGCAATAAGGAGCACAGGGCCTAGAGCCACCAGCCGCAGTTTCAAATCTTGGATTGAGTCTAGCTGGATGACCTCAGACACAAAGCAAGCCTCAACGTCTTTATCTGTAAAGGGGATAGACATGTGACAAGTATATAGGGTGTTTTGAAGATTGTATGTGTGCTTGTAAGATGCTCGAGTTCCTGACATGTATGAAACGTTTAGCAAAACATGAAGAGTTTAGCTAACGTTTGCTACATTTCTTCTATCATGGTTGATCTGTTTTTATTACGATAAATAAAATGTTCATACTAGAGCTGGGACTACTATTTGTGATCTCTACAAAGGAGGGGATTTCTGGTTTTCTAAAAAGACACGGACTTGGTTCTTAGATGCAAATAGTGGGCCTCTCCTCTTACATCCTGTACCACACTGTGAAGTAACTGTGAATAATCACTGAAAATATTTATCAACACAATTTGACAAAAACCCAAGTGTGATCACTGTAAGATAGATTCTGGTGTGTGGAGTGGAAAGAGCTGTTACAGATGGCCAGTTCTTAAGCTAAGAAAATGTCACCAGCTTAAATGAAAATTAATATAGAATGCGGGCTACATCTACTTGTGATTTCTATAGAGTTGCAGATCAAAGATCTTTAAGAGTGTGTGCATGGTTGGGATCAGGGCTACCTGCATCTATAAATATTTTAACATGGAATTACAGTCTTAAAAATCACTTTATGGGGCTATTGTTGTGGTGCAGCAGGTTAACTTTGTGTCTGCAATGTCAGCATCCTGTATCAGAGTGCCCATTCAAATCCTGTTTCTCCACTTGCAGTCCAGCTCCCTGCTACTGCTCCTGGAAAAGCAGTGAAAAAATGGTTCAAGTCTTTGGGCACCTGCCATCAATGTAGAACATCTGGAATGAGTTCCAGGCTCCTAGGTTTGGCCTGGCCCAGGCCAGACCAGGCCATTGCAACCATTTGGGGAGTGAACCAGCAGATAGAAGATCTATGTTTGTGTGTGTGTGTGTGTGTGTGTGTGTATATGTGACACTTTCAAATAAATACATCTTAAAAAATTTTAATGAGTTCAATTTTCTCTTACATGTGCTTTCTCTTCCTCTTAAAATTTTTAGTATGCATCACAGAAGTTATGAGTAATTAAAATAAAAGGACTAACTGAACATTTTACAATATTCGATTTAATAGGAAATTCCTTCCCAACCAACATACCTCCCATTTGTCCACATTATATGTTGAAAATCAGATATGTATTAGGAAATGGAGGTCGATAGTGGGAGTTCTGAACCTCAACTCCATTGATTTTCAGACTTTCTAAGTATAGACATTTTAGCCTTGAGCAAAATGCTTAACTTGTAACTGCCTTTTTCCTTACCAATTAAGCATGGACTATGGGAAGCTTTTTTAAGAATGAAATAATGTATGTAAAGCACTTAATACAGTATTTGTTGAGTATTAAGTAATCAACCATGATAGTTATTATAATCACCAAAAGCTGCCATCCTCACTGGTTGCAATAACTCTTTGAAAACCAAGCTCAGCTGTGCTTTGAGAAAATATGCCACAGATTCAGAGAAGAGGTTTGCCAACAGGGGATAAGGAGGCGTCATAACCTGCCCCTTGAATTCTTTTTTTCTATACTTCTTGAAATACCCTTGGATTCCTAGCAAGCAAGCCAAGAGGTATTATAGTGTCTTCGTTATACAGATCACTACTCTTCTTACCCCCTGAGTATCAAAACCCCAGGGTTGGCAGGGATCATATGAGACCTCTACTCAGTCTCACCCAGTGATGTTTGAGTCACCCTGATGGCCTCTTTAACACCTGCTGCCCACCCTGAGATGTATCATTCCAAGGGTTGGGAAATTCACAGCAACTTGGAGGAAACTATTCCATCTCTAGGTAGCAATGACCCCCAGACATGTGTACTCAGTCAGAAGCTAAGTCTCTCTGCATCTTTGGTTCTATTTCCTAAAGTTGTCTTCAGTAAGCTTGGGCTTCCTGGTACACAATCAGTCTCTAAAGAGGGATTTATTGTACTGTTGAACCTGTCTTCTTTTAAAGGCAAAACAGCCCTATCCACTAGTCTCTGCAATACTTCATAACATCATTTTTTTTTCTTTTTGACAGGCAGAGTGGACAGTGAGAGAGACAGAGAGAAAGGTCTTCCTTTGCTGTTGGTTCACCCTCCAATGGCCACCGCGGCCGGCGCGCTGCGGCAGCGCACCGCGCTGATCCGATGGCAGGAGCCAGGTGCTTCTCCTGGTCTCCCATGGGGTGCAGGGCCCAAGCACTTGGGCCATCCTCCACTGCACTCCCTGGCCACAGCAGAGAGCTGGCCTGGAAGACGGGCAACCGGGACAGAATCCAGGGGCCCAACCGGGCCTAGAACCCGGTGTGCCGGTGCCACAAGGCAGAAGATTAGCCTTGTGAGCTGCGGCACCGGCCCATAACATCATTTTTAGTTCTGTGTTTTCCAGGTAACTTTTCTCTAAACACATTAAAAAACTTTCATTTATTGGGGCTGGCGCCATGGTGCAGTAGGTTAATCATCCGCCTGCAGTGCCAGCATCTCATATCGGCGCCAGTTCTAATCCCAGCTGCTCCTTTTCCAATCCAGTTCTCTGCTATGGCCTTGGAAAGCAATAGAAAATGGCCCAGGTCCTTGGGCCCCTGCACACGCATGGAAGACCTGGAAGAAGCTCCTGGCTCCTGGCTTAGGATTCACGCATCTCTGGCTGTTCTGGCCATTTTGGGGGTGAACCAATGGACTGAAGATCTTTCTCTCTATCTCTCCCTCTCACTGTCTGTAACTCTACTTTTAAATAAATAAATAGAATCTTTATAAAAAAAAAGTTCATTACAGTTGTTATCCAGTACAGGGCAGTGCTCTGACTTGTATTTGTTTTGCAAATCAGTGTATGTGATTTGACTGGAATCTTATCAAACTGATAGAACCAAATGTTAACAGAAGATTACAGCTACACATCAAAACACAGTCTGGGGAGGTTTTTTATTTTTTTTCCTCCTCTGGAGATACAGAAACGACAGTCATTGAAAGTTCAGACTGATTGAGTTTCAGTTAATTAACATTTAGTAGTTTTTCAGCTTTGCTTACAGCAATCTAAAGTCTCAATTTACTAGAAACTTCTTGCACTAAACAGTGAAAATTGTTGCAATTTTTTCTCATACATATTTCCATATGCATATGTTCATCGATCTCTAATCATCATCTAATTTTTAGAGTAGCTGTATTTCATTTTTCATTTCCAATAATGAAGTAAACCAAGTCAACTCGGGATTCACTTCCTCTCTAGTTACTCCTCCACTTGAAAAGATAACTTCCTAACTTGTGTTGGTTCTACACAGCCTTGCTCTCCTCACTGTCCCCTTTGTGACTAGATCTGGACAAACATTCATGTTTGCAATGTATCATCATGGGGCCATGATAGAATAATGATCTCTCCAATTCCTCCTCCAAGACAGGCAGAGTCTTGAATGAATGAAGGAAGTATAAACATCTCCAGCTAGCCTGCCCCACACTGTGTTTTCCTTGGTAGGTACACTTGGCTCTGTAGAGGCTTAATCAGAAATGAGGCTATACAGGCCTCTCTGCACAGGAGGAAAACGGACAAGGCTCTGGACAGAAATTCTAGCTAGGCGCCTGCATCAGATGAATCCATGGTTTTTCATAGCTCAAAAAGGCTCACTTCTACTCTTCCATTCATACTCTGCAGTCCAGCTCACAGACCACAGTAGTTAACAAGCATCATATGATTTCTCACTTCATGGCCTGAACAAACTTCCCTTTGCTTTTGTCCATCACCTTCTCTATCTGGCTATTATCAGTGTCCATTCAAAATTCAGTTCCAATGTGACTACTTTGTCCTGACTTGCTCTCTCAATAGCCTCAATTCTGCCCCAATTTATATTATCCAGTATTTTGTGTTGCCCTTATGCTTACCGCAGTGTATTAAGACGGATTTGATTTACTTTTCTCTCTCCTCTTTCAGAATGTATGGTCCTCAAAGTAGCAAGTATGGACTAAGCCCATGACTGTTGTATCATAGGACCTCAACAAATGTTGACTGAATTCTACTTTCTGCTCCACAGGACAGAGTCTCAAGTGGGAGAAAAGTCAAAGGAAATGAGATTAAATAATTTGTTTTCTCCCTTTTCATCACGATACTATTAAGCTCTTGGTTTCTGAAATTGGTTTTTATTTTTTAAAGATCTCACTTCATTTTTCCTATCAACTTAATGCTTCTATCATAGTGTTCAGCCAGAACAGAACCACCTTGCAGGATTGACTCAGACATATTTGGCACACATGAGTGCCAGAGTGTTCTATTGGATGTGGTGAGCAAAATTCTCTTTGACATTCACCGTAGTCATTTTGCACAAACCAAAGCTTTCTCATTAGCAAATATTGTACTGCTTTTCAAATTGCAAGGAAGGCTTTTTAACACCACCAGGTGAGAAAGATTTTTTTTATGTTTAATCTCTCCTCCTTAGCCTTATTTCCCTGAGGCTTTTTCCTATTTCCTATTTATTTTCCAATTCCCTATTTTTTCATAATTTTATGAGCAACCATTAAGAGGTTCACCACTGCAGTCCAGAAGGATACATAAGAATAATCATAATCAACCTACTTAAAACCCAGATAAAGAATGAGCAAATGCCTTTGAAAACAAAGAGGATTAACTGATGCTTTAATGCCTCATTCTGTTTCAAAATATTCTGTGCATATTATCACTATATAAAGATGAATTACTTGAACAAAAGAAAGTTAGTTGTTTCTTTTTCTTATCTCCTTAAACCAAAGCTGAATTTTTGAGCTTGGACAATTGGTCCTATGCCTATTGCATTTGGTTTTTGAAGCACTATCACACTATGTTTTATTCAGGATTGCAGATACACACACACTTGGGGACAAATGAGATGACTTATTTGTGTATTGAATTTTTAATGACGTATCTTTGGAGAAGACTTCAGAAGGAAGTTTTGAAAAGTTACAAGTGAGCACAGTAATGATTGTTACTTTCAGTTCAGGGTTGAATTGGGACAGAAGGAACAAATAAGCCATTGTTTCCTTGGAGCAGGATTTTAAAAGAAACCCATCAGGAATATTCACAAGAGTTTTAAACTCAACTACATATGTTTTTTTAATACGATTTTTAAAAATCGCCACAATTATCTCCATTTCCCCCCAACGTGTAGCTATTATAGTAGTGTATCAACAATTACTGAAAGCCTTTTTTTTCTAAGAGTTTAGTTTTTGAAGCCTTTCATTAAGTCACTGTGAACAAGAAATGGTAGACTTTTTAGCAGGCAGGTAACTATGCTATGTCAAAACAGTTAAATAATGTCATAGAGCAAATCTTTTAAGATTAAACCATATAAAACCCTAAAACTAAACACAATTTTGGGGTTAAGAGCAACTAAATATTAGTAACTTCAGGTAGTACAGCCTAGAGTACATTCTTGTGCATTATTTTGCAACATATGCTATAACTTAATACTGATAAAAATAACAGCTTGATGATTAAAGCAGATAATCCCTATCACAGAAACAGTACTACTTTGTACTCAAAGACATCACTATACAAAACTTTTATTAGAAATTAAATAAAAACTATACCATGAATGTTTATCTGCATGTATTTAGCTAAACATATTCTTATGTATCTTAATTTATACTAATGGAAACCAAAGCGCACAAATGCAATTTATCTGCAGATAAATCTCAAACCTAGCCATAGAGGAACAAATCTTAATATAAATATACTGATGAAGACCCTTGCTAATATTGTTTCATTCCAAACTGACAAGGCAATCCAATCTGCACGTATGAATCTGCACGTATACAATGTCATAGTTCATCTTAATTGGGGCTAACAAGACTTGGCTACATAGTTTTATCAAAATGAATAATTTGTTGTGATTTTTACTCTATTTTCACTACACCTCACTTTTAAATGGCATTTATCATCCAAATTTCTTTTCCTTGGCCTTTAAGCATTACAGTCACACAAGTATTCAAAGATGATTTGGGGAAGAAAAACAAACCAGGAAAATGGATGAGTAATGTGTAGAATGAAAGAATGGATACTCAAGAGTTAAAAGTTGATTCAAACAGGGTCAGGATTAACAATAGTAATGTGAATAGTGATATGAACACGACCAGGGTGGTCAGGTTCAAATCCCATACTTATCAAGTAAGTTAAATATTTTAAACCAAGTTTTAATTATTCCCAGATGACACTGAAAACATGTAAGTAAAGGCTATCATGAAACAAAATACCATTGAGGCCCTAGGTTGATATATTATGGTGGTGGAGCTTGAGGGCATGCTTATTTAAACTCCTTTTGGCAAGGTGAAAAACTTTAGGCATATAGATAATTAAGGATACCATAGGAAAAGTCAGGAAATAATTCTATAATTTAAAGATAAATTTCGAGGTCAACACTGTAGCATAGTGGCTAAAGCCGCCGTCTGTAGTGCCAGCATCCCATATGGGTGCTGCTTTGAGTCGCAGCTGCTCCACTTTCCATCTAGCTCTCTGCTATAGCCTGGGAAAACAGTGGAAGGTGGCCCAAGTCCTTGGGCCCCTCCACCCACATAGGAGACTTGGAAGAAACTCCTGGCTTTGGACTGGCCCAGCTCCTGCCGTTGCCGCCATTGGGGGAGTGAACCAGGCTTTCAAATAAATAAATAAATCTTAAGAGAGAAATTTCACTTCAGGAAGTGTTTCTAGAAAATGACAAATTTATAAAGACTTCCCTTTCCACACTGCAGTTGATAGATTTAAAACAGTGACAATTTGTAAGACAACTCACTCTGAGAAGTTGGGATCCTTTATTCAACACAAGAATCTTAGGTTATTGAGTTTGAAAATCAAAACCTCACATTTTCTGTCAGTAGTTGTTCAGAATGATGACTTACTACTATATTATTACCAATATAAAGGTGTTGGAAAGAGAAAGATGCCTAAGCTACACTTATGAATGAAAGTTAATATTTATAACTTGTGAGATTTGTAAATCCCTGTGTATTTTTTTATGTGTAAACTATATTTTGTTATGCTTCCATTAATCTATTTATCAAAAGTTTGACTCAATGTCCTATGATGCTTTCAGACTTTATGGATACTAAAATCTATCTTTTCAGATCCAGTCCTGATTTAAATGTCACACAAAAATTGTTCAATAAGCATCTTTTATTGGACAAAAAGGGGTGGCACCAAGTAAGAGCTGTTAGGTATAAATATATCTCTTGGCAATCATTCTGTTAGCTAGCTTCAAGTTTTATTGCACACTTTATTAAAGCCCAAAGTCAACTCTTTTTCTAAAAGAAATAACTGGAATTTAAGTTTCAGATGTAAGACATGAGTAAGTTCTAGAAATCTATGTTATAATACACTGCCTGTGGGGAGCAACTGGGAGCAACCCACAATATGGCGCTGGGAGAGGAGGAAACAGCTTCTACACAGCTGCCTCCAGTTCAACCAATAAACAGCAGGACCTGCTCCTGATTGGAGGAGAGCAGCGTACTCGGCGTGTGGGTAGCAGAGTTGGGATTGGCGGAAGAGGACTATAAAGGAGGAGAGAGACAACATGCACCAGGAACATCTATCTGTAGGAACACCTGAGGAACACCTGAGCAGCCCCCGAGAGAGCCCGCTGGCGGTGTGCCGCTCCCCCGCGGAAGTGGGGAAGGTGGCAGGGGGAGCCGCCCTTCCACGGAGGTGGAAGGGTCAGAGGCCAACCCGGAAAGAACCAGCAGCAAACCCGGGGAGGGCCGAGCAGACAAAAGAACAGCGCAGGGTCCTGTGTCGTTCCTCCACGAAGAGGGGGAGCGACACTGCCTGTGTAGTTAACAGTAAAATGCATGCATAGTTTCATTGAGGGTATTTTTCATTAAATGTGCCTACAGAAAAATTAAAAGGAGACACAGGAAATGTTTGGAAATGATACATGTCTATTACCTCGATTGTGATTTTATTTTTTGTGTCATCTGAGGGGATAATGGGAAGATGTTCATTTGTTATAAAGGAATTTTTTTAAAAAAATTTCTAAATATATGTGTTAGTTTATAACTGGAAATACTTTAAGCCATAATTAAGTTTCATTAGCATGATGTACAAAATATCACTAGGACCTATTAATAGTTTAGGAAGACACAGGAAAAAATAGGTAACTTTTAAAAGTTGATGAGTGCGTTCCAAGTTCTGAAATTTATCTTTACTGTCATTGGAACCTGACCAAATTTTCAGTCAGTCAATGTAGGGTGATAGAACTAAAGACAATAGATATTTTTCCAACTTCAAGCTGGAAGGAAGGCTGGGAGTATCAGCAAAAACAACTGGGTGTGGATGATGTCTCTGACATCTATCATTTTCACTTTCATGAAGACCAAGGATGGAGAAGGGACTTGTGTTAGTCGCCTAGTGCAGCCACAGCAAAGTAACACAGACTGGGTGGCATCCGTCTGTTTCTCTGTCCTCTGCCATTCATATAAAATGAACATAAATAAAAAAAAACAGGATCTAACATAGATCAAATAGATCAATGAAGATTAAATAAATGAAGATACAATGTTTTATTTTTTTGTAGTTGACCTAACATAGTTTTTCAAAATATCAGCAGTGTATTCGTCTATATGTTTATATACTCTCTCACAGAAACATTAGTTATGCTTATATGTAAGCAAAATGGATGACGGGAATGATACAAAGGGCAAGATGAAGGAATCAGAATCATGTTGTTATAAATGCTGAGTATCCTTTAACCAAAATGTGGCAATTAAGAAGGGTTTCACATTTCAGAGTGTTTCAGATCTTGGAATATTTATGTTACATTTGCTGATTGAACATCCCTAAGGGGAAAACACCAAATGCTCCAAAACCTGAACCCTTTTGAGTCTCATTGTCAGTGCTCAAAAATTTTCAGATTTTTGAGCTTTTTAGCTTTCAGATTTTTAGATTAGGAATATTCAAACTGTGTAAGGAACTTGGACTCCCTATGAAGTGGGAGAGCGTTTTTTTTTTTATTTTTTAAAGTTTTATTTCTTTCTTTGAAAGTCAGAGTTACACAGAGAAAGAAGGAGAGGCAGAGAGAGAGAGAGAGAGAGAGGTCTTCCATCCGCTGGTTCACTCCCCCCAAACGACCGCAATAGCCAGAGCTGAGCTGATCCAAAGCCAAGAGCTTCTTCCGGGTCTCCCAAGCCGGTGCATGGGCCTAAGGACTTGGGCCATCTTCTACTGCTTTCCCAGGCCATAGCAGAGAGCTGGATCAGAAGTGGAGCAGCCAGGACTCGAAATGGCACCCATACGGGATGCTGGCACTGCAGGTGACATCTTAACCCGCTATGCCACAGTGCCAGATCCCAAAGAGTGTTATTTTAAAGTTGGCTTGGATTCACTATAAATGTGGAAGTGTAAATTGCAAACTCTAGGACAAAAGAAATAGCATAATAAAGGAAACAATGTAACTGGTCTGCTAAGAAGGAGCAAATTCTTGATTAAAATCATGCAAGACAAAAAAAAAATACAAGACAGAAATAGGAATGAAAACCAGAGCAATATAGAAAATAGCAACAGATACAGTAGATATTAGTCCATCTATCTTATCAATCACTTTGAAGATCAATCACTTTTTGGTCTAGATGAACTATTTAAAAGACAGAGACTGAGGCAGACATTTTTCACAGTGGTTATGCTGTCACCTAGGATACCTGTGTCCCGTGAGGGTACCTGGGTTCCCGTCCAGCACCACCTCCGATTTCAGCTTCCTGATAAATGCGCACTGGGATGTAGTGGTGACAGCTGGTGAGTGAACCAGTAGATGCAAAGTCAGAGTCTCTCTGTCTCCACCCTACCGCCTCCCTCCCTCCCTCACTCCATGTATATTTTCTCTGTGTGCTTCTACCTCTGTGTTCTCTCTGCTTCTCTTTCAATGAAGAGATTATCAAAAAGCCAGCAACAATATAGGCTAATAGATCTCACGTGAACAAAACACACAAGTCTAGATTAAAAGAGATTGATCAGAGGCTGAGGCTGGTATTATGCACAGTGGGTTAAGCCACAACTTACAATGCCAGCATCCGGTATCAGAGTGCCTGTTCCAGTTGCTCTGCTCCTGACTCAGCTCCCTGCTACTACAGAGAAGGCGGTCCAACTATTTGAGTCACTGCCACTCACATGGGAAACCCAGAAGTAGTCTCAGGCTTGTGACTTGTGGCCATTTGGGGAGCAAACCAGCAGATGGAAGACCTCTTTCTGTCTCCTTCTGTCAGTCTTCAAATTAAAAAAATAATTTTAATGGGTGGAAAAAACATAGAGTGCTAACATGAATATAAAGAAAAGAAAACACTGTTTTAATTTCATAGCTGACTTAAAATAAATTTAAGTTATCAAGGGTAATAAGGATATTTTACAATAAAAGGTCATTTCTCCAAGAAGACATCATGATCCTTATTGTGTATGTGTCTAACAATAGAGAGCCAAAATACATAAGGCAAAACTGACAGAAGTGAAAAAAATACTCACTTAATACGACATTTGGAGATTTCAAAAATTGTCAAATGGACAGCTTCATCAAACAAAAATCAGTAAGACAGAGTTGAGCTCAACATTACCATCATGAATTCTATGGTTGAACTCTAAAGACTCATTTAACTGCATTAGCAGCCTAAGATCACATGGAACATTAATCAACATAGACTACTACATTCAGGCCCATGATCTTCCAAAGAAAGATTTGCATAAGCATGTATGTATGTACTCAAAAGATGGACAGAGGAAGAGAGACAGAGATCTTCCACCTGTCGATTCACTCTGCAAATGCCTGCAACACCTAGGCCTGAAACAGGCCAAAGCCAGGAGTCCAGGTTTTCCCACATGGGTGGAAGGAGCTCAAGTACTGGAGCATCACGTGCTAACTTCCCGGGCACATCAGCAGGAAGTTGCTTCGGAAATGGAGCAGCCAGGTCTCCAGTAGGCACTCTGACAGGGGATGCTGGTATCACAAGCAGTGGCTTACCCCACTGTGCCTCAGTGCCAGCACCCCGTAGAACACAACCTGGAGAATCTAAAGAATAGGAAGTACAAAGTCTTTGATCTTAGATCACGGTAGAGTTAAACTAGAGATCAACAAAAGAAAGATAAATAAGTGCCAACAGGTTGAGCTGGAGCTTAAGACATGACCAGCCTATACTGGAAAGTTGGTTGGAGACAGCTACTCTTTTTTTAATATTTTTATTTATATGGAAGTCAGAGATACAGAGATAGGGAGAGGCAGAGAGAGAGAGAGAAGTCTTCCAACCTCTGGTTTACTCTCCATGTGGTTGCAATGGCCAGGCCAAGCCAGGAGTAAACAATTACAATGGAAATAATAAAATTTATTAAGGTTGAGAATAAAGAAATTTGTCTTTGTGGATTGCATGGACCTCTATAGAAAATCCAAAGAATTAACAATAACAATATTAACAAAATACTATTGACCCTAGAAGGTGATTATACTAAGTCTGCAAGATGCAAGGTTAAAATAAGTCAATTGTTTTCCCTTAGACCAGCAATGAACAATGAACAATAAATTTGAAATAAAAAATGTAATACCATTTATGGTAACATTGAAATTTAAAATATTTAGGTACAAATATATCAATGGATGTACAGTACCCATGAGGAAAACTATCGAAATCAAATTAAAGAAAGCAAAGAACTAAATAGACAATCCACTTTTATAAATACCAAGACTCGATTTCATCAACGTGTCAGTTCTTTCCAATGTAATCCATATAGTCAATATAACACCAAAGTCCTAGCAAGTTATCATGGGTAGCCATAATCTTATTTTAATATTCATACAGAGGGTCAAAAAATCCAGAATAATCAATACTGAAGGAGAACAAATTTAGAAGATGTTAATCAAATTCAAGACTTCCTACAAAGTTATAGTAATGAAGACAACAAGGTATTGGACAGAGAATAACCTAAGACATCAACGTAACATATTCTTTTCCAGAAATAAAATCAAAGAATTATGGCCAATTGGTCTTTGAAAAAAATATAAGGCAAAATAATGGAGCAAGGGTAGACTTTTAACAAATGCTGCTGTAATAAGTGGGCATCTGTATGTAAAAATTAATCAAGACAGATCTTAAACCCTTAATGCAGATCTAACACACCTTAAATCATAGACCTAAGGCACTAGTTCTGTGGCACAAAGGGTTAAGCACTTTTCTGTGCCATTATGCCATATGGGCACTCGTTCAAGTTCTGGCTGCTCCACTTCCAATCTAGCCACCTGTTAATGAGCCTAGAAAAGCAGCAGAAGACGGCCCAAGTGCTTGCACCCCTGTATCCACACGGTAGACCTAGAAGAAGCTCCTGGCTATAGCCTGGTCCAGCTCTGGCTGCTATAGCCATTTAGGGAGTGAAATAGCAGATGGAAGATCTCTCTAATTCTGACTTTCAAATACATACATAAATCATAAATAAAAGGATCATAGACCTAGGCATGAAATGCAAAACTATAAAACCCTCAGATACTCACACTAGAGGAAAACCTAGACCACTTTAGAAATGGCAATGCCTTTTTACATATAACATTAATGCACAATCTATGAAAGAAAAAGTTGCTAAGTTGAATTTCATTGAAATTAAAATTGTCTTCTTGTGAAATACAATGCCAAGAAAAGCCAGATTTAAAGATTTGCAAGAACACACATCTGGTGAAGAACTGGTATGTGAAACATACACAGAACTCTTAAAACTCAATAAAAATAAAATCAGATTGAAAAATGGGACAAAAACTTAGTAAACATCTCATCAGAAAGATGAACAGTTGAAAAATAAGCATATGAAAAAATTGTTCCACATCATATATTCTCAGGGAAAGGCAAATTAAAACAGTGAACTAAAATTCCACACATAATAGAATGGCTGATGTCCAGAACACTAATGATGCAAAATGCTGGTGAGGATGTAGAAAAACAGAAACTCTGATTCTTTGATAGCAGGAATACAAAATGGGATGGCCATTGTCTCTTCTTCTCACTGTCACTCTGCCTTTCAAATAAAATCTTTCAAAAATTTTCAACAGAGTGTAGCCAATATTGGTTTTCTTCTTAGAATTTTATTTATGAAATACGGGAAATCCGACCTCTTTATATTAATAAAAACCTAAACAAAGAAAAATATATTTTCTTAAAAAGAATTATATGATTTGCATCAAAATCAATGAAACTGTAGATTATGTTGAGTGATATGAGTCAGACACAGAAAGACAAATACTCCATATTCTCCCTTATATGTGGGAGTCAAAGTAAGAAAGAAAACTGTGTATCAGTATTCATGCAAATATAATTTGGTAAAATTTTGTTTATTCCTTTATCAAACCACTGGCTAGGAATGTTATATTACTTTAGTTTTAATGATCTGTGATTACTTTAAAATTTACTTTATCTGGGTGAAATGGTCATTTTTCCATTCAAGTGTTGTTGACAGTTATTGCCTACATTCACATTGGACTAAAGTCTTTTTGCTTTTTACTTTTTAAGCTTCTTATTCAATGAAGCATTAAGCCTTTTTACTGTAATGTAAATTTACAATGTTATCTCAAATTAAAAAAAAAGAGAGAGGGAAGGAATTGTACCTATGAACTATATTGTATCTGCCAAAAGGTAAATATTTTTAAAAATAATAAAGATCCAAAAAAATTGTCCCTTTTCAGAAACTCATTATTCTATTCATGTTTTCTTTGACCTCCTGGTGAGGTAAAAAGTAGTAGAGAGCCGAATATTCAAAAAAGGTCTCCAAAAGTCCTTCCAGAAGTAGACACAGCTTAGAAACTACCAGATTGTGTCCAGGTTCCCCTGAAAGCAGCCCTAAGACCCTGACTATGGAACATCTATCATGCTGTCCATTAGTTTCCATGCCAGAGGTTCTCGTTAGACATTGCAAAGGGGAGACGTTTCTCTTATTCCTTTGACTTCCCTCTGCCTGTCCTTTTCCTTGATCCACACCTCCTATGCATACCATGTTAGTGTGTGTACATTTCGATATGTGTGTAAAAATAGTATGTAGGTCCATATGTGACATATTTTTACATGTGTGTTTCTTTTTTCTTTTCTTTAAAGATTTATTTATTTATTTGAAAGTCAGAGTTATACAGAGAGTGGAGAGGCAGAGGCAGAGGGAGAGAGAGAGAGTGAGTTCTTCCATCTGATGGTCCACTCCCCAATTGATCCCAAGGACCGGAGCTGCACTGATCTGAAGCCAGGAACTTCTTCCGGTCTCCCACGTGAGTGCAGGACCCCAAGGACTTGGGCCATCTTCTACTTCTTCCCAAGCCATAGCAGAGAGCTGGATCAGAAGCAGAGCAGCTGGGACTCAAATAGGCGCCCATAAGGGATGCTGGCACTTCAGGTCAGGGCATTAACCCACCATAAGGCATACATGTGTGTTTCTAATTGGAGCCAAGTGGTCCATATGTATAAATTTAATCCATCATTCCAACACTATCATTAAAATAGGTATTATAATATATAGTTTTTTCCACTTGGCAAAGTTATAATTTCATTAAAATTTGTTCTAGTCCTTTTTAAACACTTAATTTACAAAAATTTATTATATTTGTCCTTTACTGTTCCTCTTCTACTGTCAAAGGAGACTGGCTCTACTTTACCTAAGCTTTGAGTTACCCTCTAAGTTTTAACCTCCCTTGAGTCTTTCTGTTTTTATGAAAAATCCTCGAAACAATCCCTTCTTTAGAGTCATGATTTTTTATGTGCAGATGGTTCATTTGTTTTAATAGAAAAATTGCAATATTGCAAGAGAAAATCCAGTGAGACCACTAAGAAAGGAAAATATAGTAATATGAGGGGGGAAAAAGAAATTTTGAATAAACATGAGTAGAAATAGACAAGAGTTGAATGAGATGGTAGAAATAAATGGATAGTATAAAATAAATCAGCCTGGAGAAAGGTAATGGAAAAGAAAGCCAAGTCACATAGGAGGGAATCCTAGCTACAGACTGACTGTGACAGTAAGAATAAAGAAATGTGTGTATCTGTGGGTCAGTGGTAGCTCTTTATCTTTCAGCTCACTTCCACTACAGATAGGATTCTTGTTGCATAGCTGTGGAACAAAGTTCTTATCTGTTGGCAAATGATCACCTTCTCATGTCTGAGCAATCTCCAGCAAGCAAGGTCTACGCATGCTGGCCTCAGTCATGCTGTGTTGTTGCTGCCAAACTCTTATGATGATATCACTTCACAGTACAAGCCATCGCTGTTGCTGTACACTACATGCTAAGTGCTTTTATCATAGTTGCTATCTTACCTTCAGGAGAAAAACAATAATCCAACTATAATAATAGATAGAAAAAAATAATAATTCAGAATAACCAAGAAGTACTACAGACAAAGACTTTGTTTTGAAATAACAAGATTTCCCTGGACATAATGATCTTATTAGAAAAACTGGAATGTCTTAACAGTTGTCCCAGGATGTCTTTCCAAAACAGGAATCTTTGATGGGCATTTCACAAGATGTATATTGTCTGCTTTATTCTGGGAACTTTCCAACTCTTTCAGTAATTCCTCAATTATTTCTGTCTGCTCTTTGTAATCTAACAGCTGTTCCCCTACACATGGAAACAGTTTGGGATATTAGAGTCACTAGAAAATGTAAAGGATATATAATTCTAAAATTTTTCACTCAGAAATTAAAAATGCTCAGTACAACTAACAGGCTAGGTTACAAGTTGTACAGAATGTTCAAGGTGAATATTCTAAGCAAAGGAATGCTCCAAATTTATTTCTGTTGGACATATTGGATAATTATAGGATATAAAAATACATAAGAAAAATGTCAGTTAATGTTTTGCTAACTTACTCAACAATATGGTAATCTAGGTAGAAAAAAAAGAAGTATATAACCAAGAGAATTTTAAATATCCAGCGAGTTAAACTTGTGTTTTTTTTTTTTTTTTTTTTTGTAACAGGCAGAGTGGACAGTGAGAGAGAGACAGAGAGAAAGGTCTTCCTTTGCCGTTGGTTCACCCTCCAATGGCCGCCACGGCCGGCGCACCGCGCTGATCCGATGGCAGGAGCCAGGTACTTCTCCTGGTCTCCCATGGGGTGCAGGGCCCAAGCACTTGGGCCATCCTCCACTGTACTCCAGGGCCACAGCAGAGAGCTGGCCTGGAAGAGGGGCAACCGGGACAGAATCCGGCACCCCGACCGGGACTAGAACCCGGTATGCCGGCGCCGCAAGGCGGAGGATTAGCCTAGTGAGCCGCGGCGCCGGCCTATACTTGTATTTTTAAATATCCAGTGAGTTATACTTGTATACAAGTATATTAACATTTGAACAAATGAGAAGCCCTAAGGCAAACTTCACTATTTATGTATTTAAATATGAGTATTATTAAAATAATGAAATTGTTAATGTAATTTTAATATAGTTACTATCACTCATCCTTTTTTCTTAATTTCTTTAAGATTTTATTTTATCATTTAGAAAAGCAGAGTAACATAGAGAGGACTAGAGACAGAAGTCTTCCATCTGCTGGTTCACTCCCCATATGGCCACAACGGCCAGGGCTCAGCCAGCTCAAAACCAGGAGCCAGGAGCTTTTTCCAGGTCTCCCACATGGGTGCAGAGGTCCAAGCACTTGGGCCATCCTCTGCTGCTTTTCCAAATGCATTAGCAGGGAGCTGGATTGGACACGGAGCAGCTGGAATTTGAACCACTGTCCATACGGGATGCTGGTGCTGTAGGCAGCGGCTTAATCTATTACACCACAACAGAGCCCCCATATTGCTCACTCTATAAAATGCTTTAATATGCATTTGTAATTAGAGAACAACTACATGACTCAAAAATCACAGAAGAAAGCAAGCAACATTAAAATTGGTGGTCATAGTTAATGGAAATATCTGGCACTTAGAAGGCACATGTTATGCTTGTCATACACATTTTCACTCTAACTCAGTTTTCCTTGGAGCTGACTTAATCATGAAAAGTCTGAGGTACTTATTGAATTGTTGGAAACATCTGACACTATTTCAAAATGAAATACAACTCACTTCTGGTCTTAGCTTATATCCAAATACATAAACCACTCATTAGTAGGACTTTCTCTTCTTTGTTCCTTTATTTCTCATATCTCATATATGCAAAAAAACAAGGACTGAGATTCTTTCCTTGCCACCTTCATTTCTCAAACATTTTTTACATAGATGCAGTATTCACATAATAAAGTTTTACTAAAAAAATTCAGTATCTCTATCGAATGTAGCCAACATACTGGGGATTAGATATATGAGTGTTGAATTTTCTTCCTTTTTTGTGACTCACCATACAGCCAGTTAGTGTAGAGAAATTAGAAACTGTTGCTTTTTTCTAGGCTGAGCCAACAAGAATGATAGATTTAAGATCCACATTCAGGATTCTAGGGCTAATGTGCCTCTAAGGCCCTACATGAAAAGATGATGGATCACTAAAGAGGCAGAGAAAATCATTTCTTCCAGTTGTTGGGCTCAGTGAGAGAAAACTATCCATCTGCAATTTTTAAAATCACTTATTTATTTTCAATTTACTTGAAAGCGAGAGGAAGGAGGAAAGGGAGAGAGAGATTCCATCTTGTGTTTAATTTCCCAAAAGCCTACAACAGCTGCCACTGGGTTAAGCAGTAGCTAGGAACCTAGAACGGAACCTGGGTTTCCCATGAGAGTGGCAGGGACCAAGCACTGGAGCCATCACTTATTCCCCTGGGCTTGCATTAGCGGGAGGTGGGTCAGGGGCAGAACCAAAATTCAAACCACGAACTCCAACATGGGATGTGGGCAGACCAATAATTTTGTGATTGTTGGGCCAAATGTTTTAACCAACCTACAAATTTGAATGTCTATTTGTCACTTGCAACAAGAAGGGAATTTTCACAAGCTTTGCTTCTCTTCTTTTATATTCTTGTCAGGTATATTTTAGAAGAGAAATTAATTAGTCACCATTTAGAGAACACCCAAACATAAGCAGAATCATATTTAAATACCAATCAGAAATTATCTTACACTTTTCTTGCCAAAAGCACAAGTTGAGAAACAGTTGTGACATTTTGAAGTCTATAATTCACGCTTTCAATAAGCATTCATGAGTTACCTAATATAATGTGCTAATCTTTCATAGAAACATATGACAGTATTTCTAACTTCTGAAAACTTAGCATTAATATGGGGAGTAAGATAAATTAGAGGCTGGCATTGTAATGCAGGGGGTTAAACTGCCACCTACAATGCCAGTGCTCCACTACCAATCCAGTTCCCTGCTAATTTACCTGGGAAAGCAGTGGAAGATGTCTCACATGGTTGGTCCCCCGCACCTACATGGGAGACCTGGATGGAGTTCCGGTCTCCTGGCAATAGCCTGACTCTACTTTTCAAATAGATGACCCTTAAAAAATAACTAACTTTTTTAAAAAGCAAACATCGTGTGATATTTTTAAGAATTAATAATAAATCAAGCTTTATAGTAGTTAGAAGTATGATATATTTCTGAATTATGGAAGGCTGTATGGAGGTGATAACATTTGAGGTGATCATTCATGGACAGAATTTGGAACTCAGAACAAAAGCTAATTTCAAGAAGGGAGCATTTAACAGCCTTCTGCTGACCACTACAGGCTCTCATATTAAAGCCCCAATTAAACAAAAGTGTTTCTTTTTGAGAACCTGTATTTCAACAAAAATTTACTTAGTTACATGCTGTATTAATTATTGTTGTCTAACAGTCCAACAAAAATCTCTGTAGCTTAAGATGATTTTATATTATTATAGCTTGAACATCTGTATTGGCTGGGCATCAAGTAATCTATACTTGATGAGGTGGATCTCAGTTTGACTCATTTATGAATCTGCAGGTGCCCTGGACTCTATTCTAAACTGGAAATGGCTGGTGAACTTTGGAACTGGAAGGACATTTCACCTGTTCCTTATTTTCCTCTTGACTTTTCCAGGAATAGCTTTCTCTCTAATATTGCAATCACTCAATATGACCAGCAAGCAATCAGTCCAGTAAGTCCTACCAATATTCCAATTCCCAATCACATGGCAACAAATGCTAGTGAAAAGAAGTCAGAAGATATGGGACATTAATACATTGTAACATACTGTTCGTATTTCAATAGTATACTACTCTTGGTAGTAGTATCCTACCGGATACTTGCTTGAACAAACTTCATCAACAGTTTGATCTCTGCTGTTGAGACAATGTTCTGTCCAGGGGAAGTCAGGGATGAACATGGGACCTGTGTCAAACATTGAAACTGACAGCACATATGAAGTGGTGAAGAGGGAAAGACCATTTCCTAATATCAAAATGAAAGCCCATAAAATAAAAAGCCAAAGACCCCTGATATATAAGTGTATGAGTATCTTGACCTCAAAAAAGGTAAATTCTGAAGTGTTACTGGAGAAACCTTTGAGTAAGAACTTTAATTTTTCCTACAGAATAAAATAAACTGACGTGGGCAATTTGTGTATATTTTTCCTTTCAAATTTTATTTCCTCATATTTCGCTTTAGGAACTTCTGCTATACAATTAGCAGACACTGTCAAGTAACATGCCTTGTTCTTACCTGGCTCTAGCCTTCCTAATGCCAGCAGGACCCCACAGTTAGTCCTAGTGTGTGAGGGTAACCAAAGATCTTCAGATGTGCAGACAATATGTTGATAAAGCACAAAATTTAGTTTTATCCCATACGAGGATAAACGCTTTGTATGAAAGTATGTTAGATCGGGCCAGTGCCGTGGCTCACTGGGCTAATCCTCCGCCTTGTGGCGCCAGCACACCGGGTTCTAGTCCCGGTCGGGGTGCCGGATTCTCTCCCGGTTGCCCCTCTTCCAGGCCAGCTCTCCGCTGTGGCCAGGGAGTACAGTGGAGGATGGCCCAAGTACTTGGGCCCTGCACCCCATAGGAGACCAGGATAAGCACCTGGCTCACCGCGGTGGCCATTGGAGGGTGAACTAACGGCAAAGGAAGACCTTTCTCTCTGTCTCTCTCTCTCACTGTCCACTTTGCTTGTCAAAAATAAAATAATATAAAATAAAATAAAAATAAAGATAAGCTTAAAAAAAGTATGTTAGATCGGACATCTGGTTTTATTCATTATAGAAATTCATGGGAAGAAATAAAGAAATGGTTTTATTGCAAGATGACATATTTAAATTTTTCCAAAATATCTCCATGTTGAGAACACTCAGGATGATGGAAAGCTCTGTTCAGCGGTGCTGCAGTACTAAATGGTGATCCATGGACGCAGGACTTGTGGATTGGTGTAAACCCTGCAATTACTATGCCAAAGTTTTAGTATTTGACCACATATCGTGAATATCAAAGTTGGCTGTAAATGCCACCAACACTACTCTCGGTCTGTATTATCTTTTTATGTATCTGCATGTGCTCCCCATTGTTTGAAATCCATTGCAAATTCCATCTTATATCCAGAAAGTCTACCCAGATTGCTTTAGCAAAGTGTGAACTCTGTGGAATTCTATGTATCATTTAAACATATTAGTTTTAAAGGAATCTCAATCAACATTGCATATAAACAACACTGATATCAGTAAAGTAACAACAAGTGCTAAAATGTTGTACTTTGATTACTACTTTAAACACTTAACACTGGGGCTAAGATAACAGAAGCTCAATAATGTATAGCAAATAAATGGTCAAAGGAAAAATGATGACCCTGAGATGGAAAGATATATAGTTAATAAAGAAGTAAACAAAGATGAAAGGATTTGGCATTTGGCATAGAGATTAAGACTTTACTTGTTTGTTTACTCCCTGCTACACTCTCAATTCCAGCTTCCTATTGAGAGACAACTCAAATACTTGGCTTCCTGTCATGCACACAGCAGACCTGGATCAAACTCCTGGCTCCAGGCTTTGGACAGTTCCACCCCCAGTTGTTGTGGGCATTTGGGGAATGAACTGGAGAATGGGGGAAATAAATATCTATTTTCTTCAGTGACTAAAAATAGATGACAAAGAAAGGATTTTATCTAATGATTTATACAGGATTCTTAATGGATTTCTTGTCTCACATACTGTATTCCTACCCTAAATAATATGGAGAACCAAAAGTGTCTAAGACTTTTGTCTTAATTCACAAGATGTAGTGCACTTCATCATTAATATCACAGAAGGATATAATGATATGGTTAAGATTTCAAAGAGTCATAAATAAATATGGATTGTTGGTGTAACTGTCAGGTGTGATATTGAATATGCTAAATTGAATACCTAGGATACAATTTTGGACAATGGTTATCAATCTCTCCCTTTATCTTTTCCATTCTCTGCCAAATACTGCAAATTTGAGAAATGGTTACTCATCCACATACTAGGACTATTCTGAAATATTTTCTTTCTTGTCTTTTGCATTCAATTTCTTGATCTTGGATCACCTTGAATTTCTGCCCCTCCCCCCCATAACCACTCAGCATACTATGTTTAACTGATGTCTCTTCTCCTTTTTGTCTTTGTGATTTATGATTCTTAACTAACCTCTTCATGGTCTTTTAGTGGAGCTTCAGAAATAACAGAGTTAAAACAAATGTACAATATTCTATTTTCAACTTAAAATTCTGTATCTCAGTAACATTTTAATTGTAGCAAATACAGACATCCTAGCATTTTCATTTTTAAATGTGAAATAAATTCATTGCCATTAGTTACACTTACAACAGTGCTGCACCCTATTTCTAAAGTTTTTCGCAATCCTTAACAGGAACTTTATTCACTGAGCAATAATTTCCTCCTCCCAGCCTCTGGAA
Source organism: Oryctolagus cuniculus (assembly GCF_051225735.1). Lineage (NCBI taxonomy): Eukaryota > Metazoa > Chordata > Mammalia > Lagomorpha > Leporidae > Oryctolagus > Oryctolagus cuniculus. The sequence goes on from NC_142880.1 coordinate 84,261,923, forward strand.
AGGTCTAACTTATTTTTTGTTATTAGTTTGCCCATTCTAGAGATTTCACGTAAATGAAATAATTTATGTCCCATTATGTCTGGTTCATTTATTTAATTTATCATGCTTTCAAAGTTCTTCCATACTATTGCATGTATAAAGACTTCATTCCTTTTGTGGTTCAATAATATTCTAGAAAGCATTTATACCACATTCTGCTTATATATTGATTCAGTAGATACGTGGGTTGTTTCTATCTTATGGAAATATCTGTAAGTAATGAGTAATGCTGTTATGATCACTGTCACACTTGGATCTTTATTAGTTCCTTTTTTCAGTTCTTTTTTGATACAGAATATTTACAAGTGCAACTGCTCAGTGAGGTAGGAGTTCTATGTTAAACTTGTTTGAGGATCATCAAAGTGCTTTTCACCATGGTTACTTCATTTTACATTCCCAGCAACAACATATGAAAGTTCCAGTTTTTTCCCTTCCTTGCAAGCACATGGTTTTCTGGTTCCTGGTGGTTTTCATTTGCATTTCCCTAATAACTAATGACATAGGGTATCTTTTCATATTCTTCATTTGTGTAGTTTCTTTGAAAAAATCTTTTCAAGTTCTTCAGTCATTTTTAATTAGTTATTTGTCTTTTGGGTTTGCAGTTATTTAAATGATATAAATACAAGACTCATATGATTTGCAAATATTTCTCCCATTCTATTGGTTCTCTAGTCTCTTTTTCTTGATAGTTTCTTTTGTTGCATTTTTTTTAGATTTTAATGAAGCTCTCTTTTTTCATTGTTTATGTTTTGTATAATATCTAAGAAACAACTGCCAAACTAAAGTCAAACTTTGTTTTTCTTTATCTAAGAGTTTTATAGTTCTAAATATCAGTATCAAATTTAGGTACTGCACCAAGTTTGAATTAATTTTTAATGTGATATAAGGGTTTAACTTCATTTTTTTCTTGTGGATATCCAGTTTCCCCAGTACTGTTGGTCGAAGAGACTTGTTTACTCATTGAGTGGTCCTGGCATCCTTGTCAAAACCATGTGAACATCAGTGTGATGATTTACAAGGCTCTCAACTCTATCCTATTTATTTCCATGTCTAATGCCAATATCACACTGTTCAACATTGTAAAATTGTATTAAATTAGAAATTATTAATTCCCCACTACTTTTCCAAAGTAGTTTTTGGACATCCTAGATCCATTGAAATTCTTTCTGAATCTCAGGATGAGTTTTCCTATTTCTACAAAAATAGATGTCTACACCAATAGATTGCTTTGGATACTATTGTCATCTTGACAACATTAAGTCTTCCAATCCATTAAAGATAGAAATGCCTTTTAATTGATATATGTCTTATGTAATGTCATCTAGCAATGTTTTATTAGAGTTTTCAGTATATAATTCTTATGCCTCTTGTTAAATGTAGTCCTGAGGGCGGCCGCGGCACTAGCAGCCAAATCCGACCAGAAGGAGGCCCCAGCCAAGAAGCAGCCTGTGGTGGGGAGGAAGGTGAAGAAGCCGAGGGCCGTGGGCATCAAGCAAAAGAAGCAGCCTGTGGTGGGGAGAAAGGCCACCGCCACCAAGAAGCCAGCTGCAGACAAGAAGGCCGCCTACAGGAAGGCCGGCCCGGACGACAAGAAGCCTGCTGCCTAAACGTGGCAGCTCGTTTATCCCGGGCCACTAATTTTGAATAAAAGTCCTATGAGAGATGGTGTAAAAAAAAAAAAATGTAGTCCTAAGTATTTTATTTTTTGGTGCTATTGAAAATGGAATAATTTTTTCTTCAGTTTCATGTCAAGTTATTACTAGTTTATATAAGTGAGATTGATCTTTTGTGGGTACATTTTGTATCCTTTTATTTTGCTAAATTTGCTAATTGTTTATGTATGTGCATGCCTCCTTTAAGGTCTTCTACGTTTTAGATAATACTATCTGGAAAAAGAAACAAGATGAATTTTTTTTTATTTGGATGACTTTGCAATGGCTTCTTTTTGGCTTTAACTTTCAGTATTAAATTGAACAGAACTGGCAAAATTCAACATTGGTGTTTTGTTCCTGATCTAAGAGGGAAAGTTTTCAGCTTTTCATGGAGTATGATGCTATCTAAGTTTTTCATATCTAGCCTTTATCATGTTGGTGAAATCTCTTCTTGTACTAGATTATTAAGGATTTTGAGGGTATTGAGTTGTGTCAGATGTTCTTTCTATGTCAAGCAACCTGACCATTCCTTTTTTTCCTTCCATTCTAAATTGGCATATTGCACTTAATTTCATAAATTAAATCAACTTTGCATTCCTGGGACTACTGTGAATTTTGAAACACAATAACAGCATCTATTAGTTAGTTGATGAATTATTTTTTCATGCCATGCTCTTAGCAGGACTTGAACAGATTCATCGATAAGTAGTTACTCAATTTGTTTCCCTATTTAATTGATATCCTTTGTCCTTTATGTTTGGAAAAAGTGGCTAATGGAAATATCAATATCCACATTTTTCCTAGCTGGGGCATTTGTAACCTTATGACTAACCTTAAGAGAGTTAGGATTATTTTTGCGATGTGCTCTGCATAGTGTTATATCCAAAATCTTAGGAAAGATAACTCTTTGAGGTGGAATAAGAAAGGATCAACACAAAAAAGCTAAACTAGGACAGCTGTGAGAGTGAATCACTTCAGAGATGGTCTCTACTTATGCTACTCAAATTAGACATTGGTCAAACACGGCCCAAGTAAAGGGAGGTGTTCTCCAGCACTGGTATTGGGGCAGGAAACACAATAGTTCATATGTGGCTTAGAATAATACATTTCCAGCAGGTCAATCTTGTCAAGCAAAAATAAGTCTCCAGCACCATACAAGAAGGAAGTAGTCTTAGGACAAAGATGGTATCATAGTTCAGGGAAAGTGGCTATTTTCAACACATAGTTATCAACCTTTTTTGTCAAATTCAACATTTACAAAATAAATCTCAGAGTTTAATACATCTCCCATTTCTGTGGACTAATGTATTTCATAAAGTTTGAATATACTGTATAGATATGAATGTTAAGAGTAGGGGGAAACAGTAGATGCTGGAGGTGGTGAATATCTGCTTGGGAGAGCCAATTGTTTATTTTCAAGAACTTTTCATGTCAGTGGATGTCATCTTGATAGCCTGACAGCTTGATATTACACACAGCAGAATTCACTTAAATACAAATGTTGAGAAATGATAAAAAAAATCAAGTTCCCCCAAACAAAAAGTCAATTGTTAAATATTTACTAGCATAACACTACTAAGATAAAACATGGTTTTTATAATCTATTGGATAAAATCTGAGGGCAATAAAATTTAGTTTCTTGCATATGCAACTAAGGCTTTGGTACTCATATGGGGAACCTACTAACATAACATCTATCACTTATTGAGTATTGCCATGTGCCAGTCATTTAAAACATACTCCGTTTTAATCATCACAACTACCCAGAAAGTAATTATGTTATCTCCATGCTACATATGTGAAATCAGACATCTAAATAGTTTAAGTTTGAGCTAGAATTCATACAATTATTTTGAGAGATCACGGTTGAGTTATCAAGTGGCCTCCATTTTGACAATTCTTTCTGAGTACAACAATAAATAACATCTACAGGCTTAGTGGTAAGTAGTTATAGTGACTGTAATTCAATCTTTTACCTAAAGTTTGATTCTTGAAAATCTTCAAGATAAACATTAGGAATCGCAAATATCCCTTCCTGCTCTTATTTTCCTCATCTATGTCAAAATCCATTTTCTGTTACTATTACTGAATACTTGAGACCAGGTAATTTATAAAGAATAAAAGTTTATTTGACTCAGTTTGGGAGACTGTCAAGTCCAAGAAACTAACACCAAAGGCTCCTCCCATGAGGACTGCTCTCTGCTTCATAAGTAGTGCCTCACTGCTGTGTCCTCATCTGGCAGAAGAAATGGCAGGAGTCAAGAGTCTAGCCAAGATCTACAAGTCCTTTAGGAGGGTTCTTATCACATCTGGCAAATGAGAACCCTTGTGAATTCATCAGATGATAAAGACCCCTCTTTCTAAAACTAGACTCCTCTTCATCATTTTCAATACCACCCTCAACAGTCAGTGCATAGCAACGCAGGATTGTTCTAGTATTCACTTCAAAACTGTTCCAGCCTTTCTCCATTACCATATCCAAAACCACATCCAAGTTTTCAGGTATTAATACAGCAACAGTCTCAGTTCTGAGCAACTTTTTTTTTTCTTATCTCAGTCCAGCTTCTGTTGCTGTAACTGAATACATGAGACTAGAACTATAGAACATTCACACAAAGTAGAAGTTTATTAGGCTTAGGATTTTAGAGGTTAGGAAGTCTCAGAGCATGGCACCAACATCTGCTGAGCTCATCTGGTTGAGCCTCGTCTGTGAGGCTCATTTTGTTGAAGTACACCATGGCAAAACAAATCACATGGTGAGACAGAACAAGTGTGTTAGCTTGAGGTTCTCTTCATCAGGCTATCATGGGGACTCCACCCTCAGAAATTTATCTAATCCTAACTATTACCCACTGGCCCTATTCCATGTTCTATTAACATAAGAACTCAGATGGAGTTCATGAACTTTTCAGGGACACATTTCAATTGCAACTATAACATGTATCAAATGAATATTTGGTGTAACATGTCACTTTAGCTCTAGGTAATTTGATTCCATAATGTTATTGGCCAGGGAGACTGATTTTGAAGTGGTTCCAATAGTAAAAATGTCTTAATGCTTTTATTTTACCTTAGTTATGTAACTAAGTTATGAAAATAACTTATGAATTTATGTTTGGATTTGAAATCTCTGTATGCTAGATATATCAGTATGAGGAAGTTGCTCAACTCCAAAGATCTTGAGAAATTTCATCTTATCAATAAGTCATAGCACATTTTACAGCCCTACCTTAAGATTTCTGAAAGGGTAAAATGCACAATTGTGAGTTTATCAACACAATACATGACACAGAATGCACATCACATAATGATAGACATTATTTTTATTAGTTTGCTTATTTAGTGAGGCATTACTTTTTCAGCAGTATAACAAGAAATAATTATGTGTATCACTTATGTGTGATCATAATTTTGCAACTATGTCGCTAATTTCTTCAATTACTTAACATTGGTAAAAAAGCAATACATAATATTTAAATAATTTGAACTCAACTAAAAAAAGGGCAATAATGTTTGAAATACAAATACAAAAATGACTATTGACATGCAATAAATGCATTTCAATAATACTTGAAAAACAAGGATGTTTTCATAGTGCCTTCTGACTACTTGATTGCTTGAGTTAAATAGGCTTGAGCTGAAATGACTTTACTTCAATAAGAAAATGATTAACTATAATTATCTTAAAATATACTGCATATATTAGATGCTCTCAGTTATCTTGTTTTTCTTCATTACAATTTAATTGCTTTGGAACACATTGCCTTATTTAAACTTTAGAAACTGCAAAACTAAATATGTATCTCAAGGAGAGATCCGGGAGGGTGTGTGTTCTATATTTGAGAGCTGCAGCTCAACAGCCTCAACAACTTGACCAATGTTTTCAGAAATTCCTTAAAAAGATATGTTCTACTGAATTACCTCCTAGACTTAATACATGAACCTAAGAGAGGACTTGGCAAATTTTCAATGCGCACCACCCACCCACAGATTTGTTTAAACATCAAATATACAAGCTGAGGAATTGTTTCATTGTGAAGTCTGAGCAAAAGTCTGCCAAGAGAACAACTGGATGAATACTCTTGTGAAACATTTGCTCTAAAAAATGGTACAGACTTGTCTGTGGGACCAAAGAGAAAGTGAAATGAGCTCATTTACTTAGGCTCAGACTTCATGACATTTTCTAAAAGCAGGAGCAGATAGTAAAGGTAACTCCCAAATGAAAACATCAGAGTCCACTGAACCTAATGGATAGGAGCTTAGATTTCAGAATCAGATGGATCTGGGTTCAAGTTCAAGGTGTGTCACTCACCAGATTTTTGATCTTGGAAATTTTTTCTGTACTTTGTTTCAAGTTGTTATCCATTAAATGGCTATAAATAATATGGTCCACACTACAAGGTATGTGGTTAAGATTAAATGATAATATAAATGGAGAATGCATAGCAAAGTTGTTGGCAGATAAATGGTTCATAAAGTACCTGAGTATTTTCTCTTTACTCTTTATAAGTTAAATTTGATGTTTCATTTTTATTTAAATATCCATTTTTAATAGTGGTCAATATCAAAGCTCTTACAATATAATACTTCAACCACAATTCAGTAAGGTTCATGTGACTGCTAAGAATGTGTACCTGTGAGACACCTTTTAGGGAGAGGTAGTGAAAAATAAAATGAGGTATTGCAAGGAGTGATAGGCATTAGTGAGAATCCTGGCATATTTTACCATTTTGCTTGAGGCAAGTCTTGAAAATACCATTAAATTTTTCTTTACTTGTTATCTCTAGCCCACTTTAAAGGTATCCATATTTGAAAGAGTTGCAGTTTGGACTATGCAGGCTCTAAAAGTCTGCTATATCTTATAGCTCCAGGCAGAAATAAGAGGATGCTCCTATCTATCTGGATCCAAGCAAGGCAAAGGGATAGGAATGTGGATGTAGTACTAAGATGAACTATTCTCCATTCCATTCTGAGATACTCCAAATGCAGAGGAGAGAATGTATCTTAATTTGTATTAAATAAAGAACTAATAGAACACCAAGGGGTTTAACCATAAATGCAATGTTTGAAAAAGTTTATAGAATTTTATCATATAATAAAACATTAAGTATATATTGTGGTGGAATGAGAAGGCCATGCCAAGATGGCCACTGGCAAGCAAGCGTCAGTTACTCAGGAATGGCTTCAGAAACCCGCCTGACAACGGAGCCTGCCTGGCAACAGGCAGTGATTGGTTAGGGCATAAACTGCCCCTTGACCGGATTGGCTGCCTTGGCTATGTAAGCAGCAGCACCAACTGAAATAAATGAGTCTGCGAGCTGCTCGCCTCTGGCCCGCTTTTCCCCGACTCCCGCAGTTTGTGTGGTGACTTCGCGCCTCTTGCCCCCACCGCACTCCTCCTCTCAGAATGAATCCACAGCAACAATATATTTAAATGAATAGGGACTCTACTTCTAGAGAATCAGGTGTCTGATATCATTGAATGTTACTAAATCCCAACGTACAATACATTGCTGCTACTGGAATTTAAGAAATAAATATGCCATGTGGATTTGAACATATTGAGATACGTAGTAAAGATTGGTTACAATAGCTCTGAAGAGAGAACTCTGAAAGAATAGAGTATTTGTTTCCGTTCACCAAGTAAGCACCAGACACAAATCCATTATTAGTATTGCTGAATGCTATTAAGAGACAGAACCACAATCAGAATTCTCCAATTCACAAGTTCTGATATTAACACTGTTGCTCAGTTACCCCTCTGTCCAGCAGTTCTCAGCTCTGGTTACATGTTGGAATCACATGAGCATCTTTAAATTAAGGATCCACAATCAGATTCAGATTTAATATCATGTAGTGGGTATACTTTAGGGATCCGCTTATTTTTACTTTTGTTTTTGAAGCAATTTCAAACTTAAAAATTAAATCTGCAGGAAGTAAACAAAGAATTATCATATATGCTTCATCCAGAGATTTAACTTTTGCCAACCAGTAGAGTCTCACAGATCTTTTGTGGCCTTGGCAACTTTAATATTTTTCAATACTTGCCAATGTTTCATAGAATGCCCTTCAAGTTTTCTGTTTTCTCATGCCTAGATCTGGACTATATACTTGGCAAGAAATATCACTGAGAGAAACTGTCTCTTCTAGGTATCCCATTAGGGAGCACACAAGGTCAGTCTGTCCCATTCATCCCTGGTGGTATTCACTTTGATCATCTAATTGGGATCTAGATTATGATCTTCTAGGATTATTCTACTCTAAACTAACTCATTTTCCTATTGTGTCTAAGTATTCTGGGGGAACCTATTTGGGAATGTTTAAGTATTCTCTTTCTTTAACTCCCATCACTGTTCTCTGTTAATCAAATTATTATCTCAATAGCTACAAATGGCAATTTTCCAATTCTACCATTCCTTTTATATTAGTTATTTCGTGTTTTCTCCAAGGAAAAGCCTTTTCTTTTCCACATTTCTATACTCACTATGGACTCAGACTTCCATTTCTATGTTTCCACTTTATTCAGAGGGATACTACTCCTTACTCAGCACTTTCTTGCTCAAATGCATGGATTTCAATTGTTTTTCCGTCAAAATAAATTTATCTTTTAATACTAGTTTCTACAAATGTTACAAAATGCCTTTTATTTTGTCAATTGTTCTAGATATTACAATGAAAGCATCTTCAAGCTGGCACCTATGTCTTTTTGACATGGCTTTATCATTATTTGAACACTTGTTTATTTTCTATCATAGCAAGCAGCTAGAGCTATGAAATAAGAGAATATTTTTACAATTATTTCTCCATGTGTCTATATAGGAAGAAAATCATGAATTTATAATCACTTTACCAGTCACATTTGAATTATCAATGTGTTTATTATCCATTCTGATAGCCACAAGCCTAGCTTCTAGTAGCCTCATGTTTACTCCTGGATTCCATCTATTTTGGAAACTGTCTTCAAATCCTCTTAGGCTACTGTTTTCATTTAGGAATTTTTAATGGTTTACAGACTGGAGGAAAGGAAGGTCAGCGTATTAGTATTTTGAAACTTCCTCAGATGAAATTAGGGAAGACAGTATGGAGAGTCCCCAGAAATCTGCAAAAAGATCTACCATATGATACAGGCATCCCACTTCTGGGATTTTATTCCAAGGAAATGAAGTCACCACATAAAAGGGTCATATCTACCCCCAACATGTAGCAGCTCAATTCACAATAGTTAAAGTGTGTAATCAATCCAAGTATCCATCAACTGAATACTAGATAAGAAAATGCAGTGTATATTTATGTGATGTAATACTATTTAGCCATAAGAAATAATTGAATTTTGTCTTCTGGAACACAATTGGAGACTACTATAGTTCCTGAAATAAGCCAGTCCCCAACATACAAATATCATGTCCTTTCCATGATTTGTGGTGATATATAGTGTGCTGAAAATGTACGAGTGAAATTAAGAATTTGATAATATATACACGTAATCTGTATCAATCAATATTTGATAATATATACACGTAATCTGTATCAATCAACACACAAATGACCACATCTGAAGTGAGCCTATCCTGTGCTCCCATGTCAGGGCCTTCTACTTTTGCCAGTATAATTCACAAAGGAAAAAAAGAATGAATGAAAAAGTGAAGAAGAAAACACTCCTTCCGATGTTTTTTTCCCTTAAAGATATACTTATTTATTTGAAAGTCAGAATTACAGAGAGAGAGTGAGGAAGACACAGATCTTCTATCTACCGATTCACTCTCCAAATGGTTTCAAAGGCCAAGGCTATGCCAGGCTGAAGCCAGGAGCTTCATCTGGGTCTCCCACATGGGTGCAAGGGGCCCAAGCATGTGGGCTAGCTTCTGTTGCTTTCCTAGGATCATTAGCAGGGAGCTGGATGGAAGCAGAGCAGCTGAGACTCACACTGGCACCCATAAGGGATGTTGGTGCTGCAGGCTATGGCTTAATCCACCGAGCCACAGTGCCAGCCCCTCTGTGTTTCATTTTTAAGCACAATATATGTAATTCTTCATTTTCCTGCTTCCAGGGAACAGAATGAATTGTGGCTTTAAATGTAAACAAGATTATTAATGTTCCACATTATGAGAAATTGGTAGGTGAAATGTGTGAAGATGCAAGAATAGTCTTTTTGGAGAGAGAGACAAGCAAGATGGAGGTGGGTTTTTGTAAGTAGTTGTGATTCTCTGTGCCAAATGTTTCTATCTCTGCTGGCACTTGCCACAGGACAGCCAATGTTTGTCTCTCCAACCAAATCTATGCTGTTTCACTTGCTCCTGTTCTATTTCATGTCTGCTCGCTGCATTTAACCTTATGCAAACTGAAGATCATGAATGCAAATATATTCTGGTCCATAAGTTCACATCAACAAAATTAGTCTTGTCCTAACATACAAGAAACCATAGATCTGAAACTAAGTATGTCATGGGAGAAAGCACTGAAGCCCCAACGAACCTCACTCCAAATCCTGAGTAACAGCATTTCTAATGAACATCGTCACATTTATTTGATTTATTTTAAGGGAAGTACTAACCACTGACACACTCATTTTATTCATAACCTTATAGATAATGTTTTTTCGCTTCTAGTTTTAGGAGATGACAATAAAATGTGGAAAAATTTAAAAACAACAACAACAACAACAACAAACATTTCCCAGGACCAAACAGACAAAATTAGGATTCAAATCCACTTATGTTAGGAAAGTCAGTGTCCCTGTTTTTTTAAGGGAGATATTAAGAACTTCAAAGACCCTGGGTTATGGGGCACAAATAGAAAGTCACACAAAAATGACTATAAAATACCAATTATTTAAAAAATAGCCACTTGCTTATTTTTCCTTCTGCCTCATGTTTCTGATAATCCTGGTTATATGTATTATGTCTCAATTACTTGGTAAAAGTTTATATATATCTCCTTACCCTAACGGCATGGGGTCAATGGAAAAACAAAGGGTCAAGGAACCAGTGGGCTGGGTGACAGGCTTAGCTGTAAACAAGGTCTAAACATTATATAGAGCTGTCAGAATTTTTGACACAATAATGGTTTTGAAATCTATCTACGTAACTATGCTGATGCTTAGACAATTCGAATGAGTGTTTATCTGAAATCTCAACATCAGGTCATGTAATAGAGATTTTAGGTCAAGTAGAAATGAGTTGAGCCACAAACATGGCATTCTCATTACACATTGATCAGGTACAAAAAAGAAAGAAAAGAAAATGGGAAGCTAAGTATTGTGGAGTGATTTTGTCTCTTAGAAATCAATCAGCTTTACAATACACATTTCTTTCTAGCATATTACAGTTTTACATTGGATGCTAATTGAAGTAGTTTAAGTATTTTGAAACACTTAAATGTAACTTCAAGAAAATACTTGTAAGAAATATTCAATATATATTTTTAGTTTTATTTGTGTAAATCCCAGAGCTTCCAAGAGTGCTTAGTTCCTTTGCAAAATTTGTGGAAAATGTGTATAATGAAACCCATACATGGCGGGGGGCGGGGGTCCTAGATGGCTGAATAGGGAAAAGATGCATTGCTTTAGATGATAGGAAAATAGAAAAAAAATTAGAGGAAATGCATTCCCAGGGGAGAGTTGGAGAGAAATTTGTAGCAGGAATTCTATAGAAGGACGAGGGACCCCATGGTGCAGAATGGAAGGTACAGACATTCAACAACAAGTGTGGACATCACACACAACCTCCTCAGTGGAGAGCTGGAAGATACACATGCTTTGGAGAGCAAGGTGAGAGCAGACTGCAGAAGCCTGTACCACTGGTGATACTGATGGAGGGAGAGCCTTGCAGACTATACTGTCTTTCAGTCCAGGCTGGAGCCCTAATAGAGGGCAGGGTACCTGCCTAATCCAGTGAAAGAAAAGCACGTTTTTTTCTCCCCATCCTCCTACAAGGGCACCTGGCGACTGGTGGGGAGAAGGCACCATTTTGACACTAGCAGTGACTGCAGCAGCTCTTGCGTGCACGTGTAATCAAAGGATATTACCAGAGGGAAAAATCTGCATTCCCCATGGACTGAGTCTGGCTAGGATGGACACCCATGTAGGACTGTGAGGTGCCCCCATCCTCTCATCATATCACAGGGTCAGGGGATTCAACTGCCAAGGCAGAGCACCCATAGGCAGCTGGCTCTGAGAAACTCTGTGCTCTCTCCATGAATGAGACAGGCTAGTGGGGCACAGCAGATTCTCTGCACCCCATGTTGGTGGGAGCCTTCCATGCTGTGATGTGGCAACTCTTCGATTGCATGATTGGGCAGAGTGTAGCTGGTTCTCTGGGCAATCAGTGTTCGGCACCAGAGGCTCACAGCTCCCTGTCTGGAATGGGTCATTGCGGAGGGATCCGTGCTCACACTGAGGACTGCACAGGTGCTATGTGTGGTTCGTGCAGCAGCATAGGTGAGTGTGGCACCCACAATGGGATAGCCCAGGCATTCATCACTATGGTAAAGAGAAAGTAAGATATGATTACGCCAACAGAGGTGATCATAGCCTCCCCTGGTGACAGTTGAGAACTACCACACCCAACTTGGGTGTCACCCTAGATACTTGCTCCTCACAGGAGCACTGACCAAAGCTCCCTGACCACAGCTAGCACATGCTTGTGGATTTTCACTAAAAGAGCAGACACTCCACTAGGCCACAGAGGCAGTGTTCAAAGAAAAAAGTCCACCAGAGGGGAAACCCCAGTATTTCCACAAATGCCAAAAATAAATGCAGAAACTTAGGAAACAATAAGAAAGACAACATGACTACCCTAAAGAAATAAAACACTTCTGTGTAAGAGTGTGAGGAGTAAGGATTGATAAAATGTCTGAAAATGATTTCTAAAGAATGTTCATAGGAACAATTTTTCAGAAGCAATGAGAAACAAATCCATGTATTAATAAATCCACACCTGACATGCAGGAAAAATATTCCCATGAGGTTGAGATTTTGAAGAGAATTTAGACTGAAATATTATAAATGAAGATTTCAATATGTCAAATAATAAATAATGTGGAAAGCATTAACAACAGACTTGGGGAGGAAGAAGAGCGAGCATTCAAGCTGGAGAACAAATCATTGGAAATTTCTCAATCAATAAAAAGAAACTAGAAATATTAAAACAATGTTTGTGGTTTATGAGATACTATCAAATGACCCAACATATGAGTCTTAAGAGTTCCTGAATGTGTGGAAAGAGAATAAATTATGTCATTCAGTGAAATTTTTACAGAAAACTTCTGTAATTTGGAGAAAGAAAGATGCCCAGGCACATGAGGCATATAGAACTCCCAACAGACATGACAAGGAAAGATCTTCACTATGACACATGGTAGTCAAAATTTCAACATTAAAACACAATGAAAATTTCTAAGAAGTGCATGAGAGAACCAAGAGATTACTTATAGAGGATCTCCAATTAGATTCACAGCTAATATCTCATCAGAAATCCTATAAGCTAGGATGGAATGGAGAAACATAATGCAAGTCTTAAAAGAAATAAGAACTGTCAACCCAGAATACTCTGCAAAGCTCTCATTTATGAAGGAAGGAGAAATAAAGACCTTCCACAGCAAAAAAGAAAACTGAAAAAAATTTTCACCACTTCTCCAGCCTTACAAATGATGCTGAATGATACACTACACGCAAAAACACAAAAACATAGTCATCACTATGAAAGAATGTGAAGGCAAAATATCTCCCAGTAATAGTACAAAGGAAATCCAAAGCAAATAAGAATATTTACTGAGAAATGCCAGGGCCCAGTTGTCACCAATCAAAAGTACCCTTGAATGTAAATGACCTAAATTATCCAATGAAAAGATACAGACAGGCTAAAGAGATTAAAAAATAAAACTCATCTATTTGCTTCCTACAAGAAGCACGCCTCACCAACAAAGATACACTGAGACTGAAGGTGAAAGGATATAAAAAGATATTCCATGTTAATGGAAAGCAAAATAGCAGATGTAGCCATCCTAATATCAGACAAAACAGACTTTAACCCAAAAACTGTTAAGAGACACAGAAGGGCACTGTGTCATGATTAAAGGATTGATTCAATAGGAATAGACAAAATAATAAATGTGTAGGTACCCGATGCCAGGGTACCTGGCTATTTATTTATTTTTTTAATTTATTTTTGTTTCTTTTTATTATTATCTAATAAATGTGAATTTACAAAGTGCAACTTTTGTATTGTTGTGGCTTCCCCCCCAACCTCCCTCCCTCCCGTGGCCCTCCCCTCTCCCACTCCCTCTCCCATCCAGCCCTTCATTGAGTTTCATTTTCAATTACCTTCATATACAGAAGATCAACTTAGTAAACACTAAGCAAGGATTTCAACAGGCTGCCCTCACACAACCGCACAAGGTATAGGGTACTGTTCGACTAGTAGTGTTGTTTTTAAGTTTCATAGTAAAACACATTAAGGACAGAGATCCTACGTGGGGACCATGTACCCAGTGACTCCCGTTGTTGATTTAACAATTGGCACTCTTATTTATGACATAAGCAATCACCCGAGGCTCTTGCTATGAGCTGTCTAGGCTATGGAAGCCCCTTGAGTTCACCAACTCTGAACTTGTTTAGTCAAGGCCATACCACAGTGGAGGTTCCTTCCCCCCTTCAGAGAAAGGTGCCTCCCTCCTTGATGGCCTGTTCCTTCTGCTGGGGTTTTGTTCACCAGGATATTTCATTTATATTGTTTTTTTGTTTGTTTGTTTTGTTTTGTTTTGTTTTGTTTTTTTTTTGCCACCGTGTCATGGCTTTCCATGCCTGTGAGACACTCATGGGCCTTTTAGCCATATCCAAATGCCCCAAGGGTTGATTCTGAGGTTGGAGTGCTGTTTTGGGCATTTGCCATTCTATGAGTCTGCTCTGTGTCCTGCATCCCCTGCAGGATCATTCCCTCCCTTTCACTTCTATCCTTCATTATTTGCTCACACTGGTCTTATTTGTAAAATCTCTTCGACACTTACCCTATCTTCTTGATCGGTTGTGTATTTATACTTATCACTTTACCAAGTGTGCTGGCATTGGTACATGCCTCCTTGATAAGATTGAGTTGAAATCCCCTGGCACATTTCTAGTTCCACCATTGGAGGTAAGTCCGAGTGAGCATATGCCGACCTATATATCTCCTCCTTCTCTTATTTCCACTCCTATGTTTCACAGAGATCACTTTTCTGTTAATTTTAAACGCCTAAGAATGATTGCGTATTGATTACAGAGTTCAACCAGTGGTATTAAGTAGAACAAACAGAGCAACAACAAAATACTAAAAGGAATAAGATAGTAAGTTGTACCTCAACAGTCTAGACAAGGGCTGATCATGTTATTGTCTCTCATAGTGTCCATTTCACTTCAATGGGTATCATTTTAGATGCTCGTTTAGTTGCCATCGATCAGGGAGAACATATGATATTTGTCCCTTTTGGACTGGCTTATTTCACTCAGCATGATGTTTTCTAGCTTCCTCCATTTTGTTGTAAATGCCCTGATTTTATTGTTTTTTACTGCTGTATAGTGTTCCATAGAGTACATATCCCATAGTTTCTTTATCCAGTCATCTGTTGATGGACATTTAGGTTGCTTTCATGTCTTAGCTATTGTGAATTGAGCTGCAACAAATATTGAGGTGCAAATGGCTCTTTTTTTCTTCCCTCAAATTCCATTTGAGTAAATTCCAAGGAGTGGGATGGCTGGGTCCTGTGCTAGTGCTACATTCAGGTTTCTGAGGACTCTCCAAACTGTCTTCCATAGTGGCTTTACCAGTTTGCATTCCCACCAACAGTGGATTAGTGTCCCTTTTTCCCCACATCTTCGCCAGCATTGTTGGTTGATTTCTGTATGTAAACCAATCTAACCGGAGTGAGGTGAAACCTCATTGTGGTTTTGATCTGCATTTCCCTGATGGCTAGGGATCCTGAGCATTTTTTCATGTGTTTGTTGGCCATTTGGATTTCCTCTTTTGAAAAATGTCTGTTAAGGTCCTTGGCCCATCTTTTTATTGGGTTGTTTGTTTCGATTCTGTGGTGTTTCTTGATCACTTTATAGATTCTAGTTGTTAATCCTTTACCTGTTGTGTAGTTTGCGAATAACGTCTCCCATTCTGTTGGTTGCCTCTTCACTTTCCTGTTTCCTTTGCTGTAAAGAAACTTTTCAATTTGAGGTAATCCCATTTGTTTATTTTATCTTTGATTACCCGTGCCATGGGGTATTCTCCAGGAATTCTTCGCCTGTTCCAATATCTTGGAGGGTTTCCCCTATGCTCTCAATTAGTTTCATGGTGTCGTGGCACATCTCTAGTTCTTTGATCCATGTTGAGTGGATTTTTGTATAAGGTGTAAGGTAGGGGTCTTGCTTCATACTTTGACATGTGGACATCCAGTTTTCCCAGCACCATTTGTTGAAGAGGCTGTCCTTGTTCCAGAGGTTGGTTTTAGGTCCTTTGTCGAATATGAGTTGGTTTTAGATGTTTGGATTGATCTCTGGTATTTCTATTCTGTTCCATTGGTCTATCCATCTGTTTTCGTACCAGTACCAGGCTGTTTTGATTATAACTGCCCTGTAGTATGTCTTGAAGTCTGGGTACCTGGCTATTTAAAACAATTTTAATGGCTCTAAAGGAGGCATATATTTAATACAATCATGTTATGCTTCAACACCCCACTGCCATCAATGGACAGATCAACTAGACAGAAAAATCACAAATAGCACAGCATATTATACTACAGACCAAATAGACCTACAGGATTTTTCATCTCATAGTTGCAAGATACCCATTTTTATCAGCAGAGTATGAAACTTTTTCCAGGATAGACCATGTGCTATCCCATAAAGCAAGTCTCACCTAATTCAAAAGATCAAAATCATACCACACATCTTCTCTGACTACAATGGAATGAAGGTAGAAATTAACAACTTACAAAATTCTAGAAACTATGCAGACACACGGAGATGGAACCAAATTTTCTTGAATGAATAGTGGGTCATTAAGAAATCAAAAAGAAAATAAAAAATATTTCTGGAATGTAGTTTATAGGAATAAAATTGAGATTTGATGATTATTTAATCCTTATCTCTACTGTTGAGGAACTTTTTTTTCTTACTATTTGTTGAAAGCCTAGTGTAGGATTAATCTTATGAGTATAAGGTAAACAAAGTAGATCACTGTAAAAATCTAGAAGGAATAAGAGAAGAAGGAGGAGGAAAAGTGGGAGTGTGGAGACGACAGAGGGTAGAGTGGGAAGTATCAATATGTTCTTAAATCTGTATATATGTAATACAGGGAACTTGTTACCTTAATTTTTTTTTTTTTTTTTTTGACAGGCAGAGTTATACAGTGAGAGAGAGAGACAGAGAGAAAGGTCTTCCTTCCTTTGTTCATCCCCCAAATGGCCACTATGGCTGGCATGCTGCGCCGATCTGAAGCCAGGATCCAGGTACTTCCTCCTGGTCTCCCATGTGGGTGCAGGGCCCAAACACTTGGGCCATCCTCCACTGCACTCCTGGGCCACAGCAGAGAGCTGGACTTTGAAGAGGAGCAACCGGGACAGAATCCAGCACCCCAACCAGGACTATAACCTGTGTGCTAGCACCGCAGGTGGAGGATTAGCCTAGTGTGCCACGGCGCCAGCCCTAAAAAAATTTTTTTAAGAAAATAATAATTTGGCACCAGCACTGTGGCTTAGCGGGTAAAGACGCCGGTCATTGTGGACAACTGGGGAGTGAATCAGTGGATGGAAGACACCCCCCACTCCTTTTCTTTGTGTAACTGAATTTCAAATAAATAAATAAATAAATAATTCTATTAAAATAATTTAAGAAAAAAAAGAAAGCCACATATGATTTTCAAAAATGTGTTGACATCAAAATTAACAAGTCTTCATTTTATTTTCCACAAATTTTTTGAAATGCTTTTACATTTGTGTAAGAATTACTAATTGACTTCAATTTCTGTACCAAATTCCACAAACACAAAGAACAGATACTTAACTGCATAATCAAAATATAAGGATTTAGGCATCACTGATAGCTTATTTGTAACTGGAATTTTCAGAAGAAATACCACATTAAGACATGCCTTTCTTTTTATAATATAAAGAGTGTATGTATATCTGTATTATATTTATGTAATATTATGGAGTACAAAAATGCATTGCAAATTATGGCATTTCTAAATTAAGATTTACTCCCACCTATTTACTTGTGCTATTCCATGTCATCTTTCTGTCTTATTCACATTCACTTTTCAGCTTGCATCACAAGGTTACCAGTAAAAGTGTAGGTTGCTTCTCTGTGTTCAAATCTCAGGTCCAATGCTATGGACTCAATTATGTTCTCCTAGAACTTCTTTGTTGAAGTCCTAACCCTCATTGTGACTACGTTCACAAAGAGAGATTTTAGGAGAGAATTAAGGTTAATTCAGGTCATAGGGTTGGTCCTTAATTCAATAACACTGGTGGCCTTACAAGAAGAACAAAGTCAGGATCTCTACCCATGCACATATGCCAGAAAAGTCCATGTGTGCACAGTGAAAAGGCACTCATCTGCTAATCAGGAAAACAGACTTCAGCAGAATCTAAATGTGGAAACAATGTTTTATTATTTAAGCCACTTGGTGTATGGCATTTTGTTATGCTAGCCTAAGTAGGTTAATATACTTATCAAGTATCAACAGTATTTGCAGGAAAACTATGCAGCATCTTTCATTTCATAATTCATAGTACTGTTATTACCCTCCACGGAAGATAGTCATGAAGATGAAATGGTACAATACAAGCAAAATGCATGCATTACAGCGTGGGTTCTTTGATCTCAGGATACATGCCACTCATTGTCACAATGATTTTCAGATCCATGTCTGTAGCCTATAACTCTGCTATGAGCCACAATTTCTGTTTTTAACCTTGCAAAATTATCTTTCCCCAAAGGAATCCCAAGAATTGCCAACCTTAAAGAATTCCCCAGTATTCCTTTTTCCACCTTCCCCTATTCAATTAATTGTATCCGCTGTCCTCACAAGTGTCAAGATAAAAATATTAGATAATCTCACATCTGCCTACTTTCCCAATTCTTTGAAAACACTTATTTTTTCTCTTAACTACTCATTTAGATCAAGCACTCAGAATCTTTTGCTGTCTTAGTATAGAGTCTCTTCATTGCTTCTGCCTGTATAATCTGATGATTTCACATTTGTGTCTGCGTTTTCAGTGATATCTGAAACTCAGATCTGGGATTAAAAATGACAAATAAGGGTCAGGTACTGGAGCTACATTGAAGAATCTGGCTAAAGTGCTCTCATCTCATATTAGAATGCCTGGATCGAATCCCCGCTTCTGATTCCACCTTCCTGAGAATGGGAAGTAACGGGTGATAGCTCAAGTGGTTGGCTTTCTGCCTCTCATGTGACAGATCTGGATTAAGTGCCTGGATCCTGCCAATGGTTTGATCCAGACCCGCTTGTGTCCATTTGAGGACTGGGCCTTTAAGTGGAAGCTCTGTCTATGCTTTTCAAATAAGGAAACATAAAAAAAAAATCAACTATCAATGGTAATGGTGATTTACAATTTCTCAAACATAAAGAACTCACACATAAAAAAATTCTAACATCTTTAAAGCATCAAAATTTAAAGATTATCAGAAAACACATTCTCATAATCTAGGAGGTAGGGTTGTGAGTTGTGAGTTTACAAAATAGAAGGTTAGAAAAGGTGAAATAGATTCCACTCATGGGGGAAGAAAAGTAGAAAAACATATTCCACCCCCACTCCACTGCCTCATTGTCTGTTCCTAAATCTGAGTCTGGTTTTGTGCTAAGCATAATATTTTTCTTAGAATAGTATTCAGAAGAATGAGTAATATATTTTCATCCTGTCTCAGAGAGACTTTATCTAACAAAAGGAATTAGGAGATTGAATTAGATTGACCCCCACAGCTGTTGCCTTCCACTAATTCCCAGATTTGGATCAACAGCAATTGGGAGGAGCAGAGTGCCCCCATCCGCTTAATTGCCAAGGCCCACACAGGTACACACTTAAACAGTTCCATTTCATGTGCTACTGAGAATTTCTTGTCCCAAGTGACAGAGAAGACCCACTTTTATATCTCCTTGAAGAGAGATAGTTTACGCCCTATTTCCATGTTAAATTACTTAAGCAGACATTTTTGCTGGTGGGAATTTCTACCCTTTTGTTTGTAGTACAGTAAATGCTAGGGTTGCAAACAAGCTCAAGCAAAAAAATTAAATTTAAGAGATATTCTATACAGATATATAT
Organism: Oryctolagus cuniculus; assembly: GCF_051225735.1. NCBI lineage: Eukaryota > Metazoa > Chordata > Mammalia > Lagomorpha > Leporidae > Oryctolagus > Oryctolagus cuniculus. Next base: position 84,281,917 of record NC_142880.1, read on the forward strand.
TTGGACAGATGAGTAAAATGTGTACAAACCAAGTAAGTTTTGCTTTTCTTCCATTACCAAAAGAAATAATTACCCAGGAGGGATTGAATTATCTTTTAGAACAAACAGAACAAAACAAAACAAGTAATGCATAAACGTTTAAATGCAAATATAGAATAAAGAGAAGAGATAAACTTGCACCACAGAGAAAGGAATTGAAAAGAGTTAGGTATGCAGACAAATATGTATTCATTAATTCATCCTGCATGCATTTATTAGATAAAAGAATTGCAAGAAGGAAAATCTGACCTCGGATCTATGGAGGTTAACAAGACATACTCATGAGGAAATTATCCAGGAGAGAAAACGGTGATTGCAGTTAACACAAACAGATCATGTTTGCTAAGAACTCAGATTAAGAATAGTGACAACTCCTTACCACCCCAGATATACTAATTTCAAACCATCTTTGCTAATTTTGGTTTGAATTTTCTGAAGGTGACAGGAATGCAATTTTCCAGGAATAGAAAAGGCACTTTTATCAAATCCCAGTTAAACATCCCCATGAATATTATTTTCTCGTGCAATTTGGGAACATGGTATGTATGTTTTGTTACCAGCATAGTTGACAATGGCAGGAAACAGAGTGTTGACTGCACAATTACGCTATTAAAGATAGTGATTACACTATTCATCTTACTTTACTCTCCACTTCATTGCATCATTAACATCTTGTCTATTGAAACATTGAAAACATTTAGGTGTTGAGAGGCAGTCCAATAGTTTTAGGGTTCTTTGGAGAGCTGTCAGTCTGAATGTTTTTCCTTTCCTGGCTTGATAATTGCTTTGTTGCCAATGCTCTCATTCATATCAAATGAGCCAGTTAATCTAAATGGAAGGGAAATTAGCTTCAGGATGTTATGTGTATTCAGTATTCTTGTTATCTGTTGCACTGTTCTCACAGTTTTATTAAGAAATTTGTGTTGCCTTATGTTTCAACAATATGGGACTGAGTGAAAATCCCTCTGTACACACTGCTCTTTTATTTCAAAATAAAATTCCAGTTTGAGAGAGCTAATTTTTTTATTAGACAGGCAGAGAAGACAATGAGAGAGAGAGAGAGAGAGAGAGAGAAAGGTCTTCCTTCTGTTGGTTCACTCCCCAAATGGTCGCTACAGCCGGCGTGCTGTGCCAATCCGAAGCCAGGATCCAGGTGCTTCCTCCTGGTCTCCCAAGCAGGTGCAGGGACCCAAGCACTTGGGCCATCCTCCACTGCACTCCTGAGCCAGAACAGAGAGCTGGACTAGAAGAGGAGCAACCGGAACTAGAACCTGGCACCCATATGGAATGCTGGCACCGCAGGCGGAGGATTAACCAAGTGAGCCATAGAGCTGGCCCTGAGAGAGCTAATTTGAAAATACTCAATTGTGTACTTTGCAGTTCAAAATTTGCAAGCCATAGGATTTTCCAGAATATACCAATCCAAACATTAGCAGATGTAGTCCATCTTAGTGTGGAAGAGAGAAAGGCAACTACTGGTGGGATGCCAGAAAGGATCACATATATAAGAGACACCAACTTGAACTGCCAACGTTTCCCAGTTAAAAAATGAGTAGTGGGTTTCTTCAGTCAAATGCTATACCACTGAGCTGTACCCCCAGTAGTGGGTTTCTGAATACTGGAACAATCATCAATCAGCAGGGCAGACCCATACCTAACCAGAAAATGACAGACACAACGGAAGCACTTAGGAAAATGGATACAAAATTGGTTTACAGATATAAAGTCCTTGCATCAGAATTTTATCTCAATTTCTATTGCCTGATAATCAAAATATTCTGTTCAACAAGATACACCAACCCCCTCCCTTTATTGACACCTCTCTTTAATGTACCCACAAACCTAATGTTCATCAAAAAGTTAAAACAAAATTTTATCAGTTATACAAAAAGGTGACACCATTTGTTGACTATCTACTGTATATAAGAAGCAGTGCTATGAACTCTCCATATGGGACGCGTTTTTCAGAGCTATGCTGCAGGTGGTACACAAGAGGAAATTGAGGCATAGAGAATTTAAGTGCCTTGACAACAGTCATAAAATATTTAAAATCACATTTTTCTAGTGCTAAATCCAAGATTTTTGCTAGGCTGCTTTATCTATCAGTATTTAAAAAGTTAATTTATATTTATTTCACAATTACTCAATTTATAATTCTGGATTAATTCTAAGTCATTAAGCTTACACTATGGATTCTACTAAGATTATCTTCTGGATAAAAAATATCAACTTGCCGGCACACCGGGTTCTAGTCCCGGTCAGGGCGCCGGATTCTGTCCTGGTTGCCCCTCTTCCAGGCCAGCCCTCTGCTGTGGCCAGGGAGTGCAGTGGAGGATGGCCCAAGTGCTTGGGCCCTGCACCCCATGGGAGACCAGGATAAGTACCTGGCTCCTGGCTTCGGATCAGCGCGGTGCACTGGCTGCAGTGCGCTGGCCGCGGCGGCCATTGGAGGGTGAACCAACGGCAAAGGAAGACCTTTCTCTCTGTCTCTCTCTCTCACTGTCCACTCTGCCTGTCAAAAAAAAAAAAAATTATCAACTTGGACACTGTCCTCAGAGAACTCACAATTGGTACATGAACAGAAAACTGTCATGTAACATAAAATAAATAAGATACAGCATTAGACAGAACAGATCAGTGGACAAATATGTAATAAAGCAAATGTATCAGAGTGTAGTTTTCAGACCTAGATGGTAGGTTGTGAAGAAATCATACAGAAGAAAAAAGTCTTTACATCTTATTGATGACAAATATTTAAAAACTAAGTGAAAAAAATCAATTGATGTAAGTGACATTCAGAATGATTGGTAATAAAATAGAGAAAATATAAAACACAAAAGGTGGTAATTTAACTGCTTCCATTTTGTTGATTACAAAAACAGTATTCCACACTAACCCTGGTATAATGTGAAATAGAGATTATGGAAGCAAACCCACATTATATTAAAAATAATAATGTATTTGGACAACATAGATACTAAGTTAAATAATAAAATTCACATTATATATGTGTGTATATATAAATATACACATTTCTACAGTATTGAAATATATACTGAAATAGACATGTTTTGGTTTCTTTATACTTTCTGTATAATTAGAGACATGGTTGTGTGTATATAAGTTATAAACTTTTAAAAATATAGGCTTATACATATATTTATACACAGCAATTATTAATTTGTGTAAATACTTACATTTATATAAAATATGTGGCATTTAGAGATATGGGAGGAAACCTGAATCAGAACTTCAAAAATAATAAAACAGACCTTCAGAATAGAAAGAAATTAAGCAAAAGTTGAATAAACTTAGAAAAGTCATGGAAAATGAAGACATAATCACACCAAAAATAAAACTATTACAAAAGTGAAAAATGAATAAAAATTGTATAATGTGTGTTGGCTAGCAAGATGAAAATAATGAAAATAAAAATCTGAATAAAAGCAACAGAAGAGAGTGATATAAAGTAAGGACAGGCAAAAAAAAATACAAATACAATTAGTTTTTCAAGAACAAAACTAAAACAATAAAACCCCAAATATGAAGAACTTAAAGATAGTTTAATATGCAAATTCCCTTATATGGAACTTGAGAGGAAAATTTAAAGCCCCTCTCCATCCCTGATTCTCCAGCATGCTTAAAAGTTAATGATCAACTCAATTATGCTCCTCATTTTTACTATGCAATACTTTGGCAGCAACTATTTGGTCACAAAAACGTTGCCTTCTACAGGAATTTGAATTCATGTTTCTCTTGATGGTTATTGTTACTGGGCTACTACTGCATTCCAGGGACTATCAGTGCATCTTGCACCAAGAGCAATGGGTTCATTAACGTATTTAGTCAAATAAAGAAGTGTAAAAATTCCAAATAGGTTATAATAAATTCGCATAAAGTCTCTAAAGAGATCTACCCCTGGAATCTCCTCCAGTACTAAATGCTGTATTATTAGTAGTTGGTTAGAGAAAAGAATCATGAGGGATAATGGAGAATCTGGGTTTATAACAGAACTTTGGCCTGACCTAATTTGTGAGACTTTAACAATTTCTCTATGACCGTTTTTTCTACAAATGATATGAGGCTGGCCTGTGATTTTTAGATGTTGAGAAAAGTCAAGTGGTAGCCAGGGATCAGTGGATTCCACTCTCAGTCCAGGACCCTCACAAACTAGCCCTGGGTGTGGAGGAGTTGAACAAGCAGAAGTGGTGGGATGTGGAACTGCTGCAGGTTTGCCTGTTTCCTGCACTAATCAGATCACCAGCATGTCACTCATTGTACATGTGCTGTCCCAGCACCTATCATCCGAGACTAAACAGTGTGATGCCTCATGTTCATCTTTCTCATGTCACCCAAAGTATCTCCTATGGGCTGTGATAAATTGAACCTACACAGGGAAGAAAGTTCTTGAAAATAGCTCAGCTAACTTGATGTCATACAAATCTACCACATTACAATGACTGAAACATTCTGAAAATCTGATGCTAAATCAAAATAAAAACTCTTGCAAGTTTGGTCTTTGTCACATTTACTTACCTCCAGGTTCAATAATCAAGGGAGTATATCTGAATAGCCCAGAGAAGTACAGTGCATTAACCAGAAAGACATTAATAAGACAAAGGAAGTGTAAGACTCAGCTGCTATTTTCAGATACTAGGGTGGTATACATGAATAGAGAAATGGATCTTGATGGCGTGGTGCCCAGTTGGATAGTAGAATACAATGCTAGATGGGGAGAACTATTTGATATGGATTTATTACCAATCATATAGGACATACATCCTGGAAATGACATCGGAAGCTAGTTCTAATAGTTTTTTTTTTTAAGATTTATTCTATTTATTTATTTGAAAGACAGTTACAGAAAGAAGTAGAGACAGACAAAGGTCTTCCATCTGCTGGTTTACTCCTCAGATGGCCGCAACAGCCGGAGCTGTGCCCATCAGAAGCCAGGAGCTTCTTCATGGTCTCCCACGTGGGTACAGGGGCCCAAGGACTTGGGCCATCGTCTACTGCAACCCCAGGCCATAGAAGAGAGCTGGATTGGAAGAAGAGCAGCCAGGACTAGAACTGGTGCCCAAAAAGGATGCTAGCGCCTCAGGCCAGGGTGTTAACCCGCTGGGCCACACCGCCAACCCCAACTAATAGCTTCCTAAAATCATTCCTCAAAGCTTTGACATGAGAGTGATTTAAATAAATGAGATGGGAATATTATCATTTGTGTACAACACTATTAAAGAAATATCAAAAGACTCATGGAGAAGAAAATGTCAGAACAGACTTACCATGTAAGACCTGAGAACCTACTACCTGACAGTGGTTCACAAAAAGTCATAGAAGTCATTCCCTAAGCAAGAGGAAATGTCACTGAAACCGATGGTCAAAAATTTGGGATTGGTAGGAACTGTATTCATAGCTATAGGTTGTTGAAGAAAATAGTGCCATGGAACCAGACACTCCAACATCAATGGTAATAGGAGCATCTTAGAATGGTACAAACTAGGAGTGATCAATTAATGGTCAAAAGCTAGGTATCCAAAATTAGTGTGATGATCAATGACTAGAATTATAAACAATGACTGGAGTGGTCAACTGGCCACCTTTCAGTATAGAAATCATGTGCTGGATAATAAATTATGATGCTTCTAGAGACAAGATTGATGAGCCAGCCACTTAGGGTGTTTCTTGATTAGTATAAATAAAAAAAAAATCAAGATCTGTCAAGCCAAAGATTCCTATCACTCACTACAATGCAGTATCATGTTTCCCCACCCAAGTTACTTGTCATTTCAAAGACCCAGAGCACAATAACTGGAAGTGAGAAAGGGTATCTTGAGAAGGTTCTAGCCAATGCCAGCATACCACTTTTATATACAACCTGTGTAACTGTGCACTAGACAGAGTGGCATAGGCAGACTTTCTAAGGAGTGCCAGAGAGATTGAGTTGATACTAATACTAGCAGACCTGAAATTCTGTCATATACCTCTATTGAGAGAAGAATTTGATTCCAGGTGATAGAATCTTATGGAGCTCTTTTTTATTTCTGTATTCCCAAATATAAAATCAGGGTAGATATATTTGGTAACTGTCAAGAAATTCCTACTGGTACCCAATGCTATAGCAAAAGGATAAAAATATCTAATGTAGCTTAGAGTAAAAGGAGACTGCAGATTGAGTTTCCCAGGATTTAAGAGCTTGGATAAGGATACTATAAATACATTCTCTGAAGCCCCAGGATTAGGATCACCTGTTATGTGTATAAAGCTCTGGAACAAATCCATGTCTTCTACAGCAGAATACCCTGAAAAGTGTATTCAAGTTCCTATTGGATTTAATAGAGCACTTATCCCGGGGATGCTAAGTGACAGTGTTAACAAAGGTATCTGTGATGAGCTGGATATAACTAGAACTCCAACATTAAAAGGCTGGGTACTAATCTACTCCATCCATTCAGAAATGTGCTTAAGCAAATTCAAAAGGCATCATGAATTAGATGAACAAGCTGCCTAGAATCCCTTATCACCTGACCCACCTTCATTGATATGAAACCTCTTCCTGAATCCATAGCTATGGCTACTGAGTACTTCCTTATGACCAGACCAGATGGAAAAGGCAAAGAACTTCAGGACTGGTTCAAGGTGAGTTCTTATGATGTTCTAAACTTGAAAATGCTTGGTAGTGGAGCAACCCAGGGGATTCACTGTAACCTTCTTGGACAGGTCAGTCTCCTACTCCAACTTTGCCAGCATGCTAAGTGTGAGAGAAATCTACAAGTTGGAAGGGAATTGAAGAATAACATCTTTGATGTCAGCACCAACAGCAGCAGGAGAGGCTTCAGGTTGTCTAAACCGTATCACTTATATTAAATCTTTTCAAGGGTTGCACCTGGCCATTATCTTAAAGGAAACATGTATCTTCTCCCTTGGATAATGAATGAGGGCATCCTCCCTTGATAGGAAAGAAGCCACCATTTAAAAATAATTGTTTTTCATGCAATGGGATTCTAAATACCATTAGGTTGGCATGTACCAATGCCATTTACTAGTTAAAGTGATCAGTTTAAGTTCATAATTGATCAAAAAGATAAGATTAAGTGTCAAAGGGATCACATAAAGGAGACAAATAACTGATAGAATTAAAAAGGAGAGAGCTATCCAAGATGGGACACAGTATATACAGCAGACTCATAGAATGGCATATGTCCTAAACAGCACTCTGGCCTCAGAATCAGACCTTAAGGCATTCAGATCTAGCTAAAAAGTCCATTTCTCAGGCATGGAAAGCCAAGACACTGTGGCAAAAAAAAAAAAATCATTTAAATGAGAGATCTCTGTGTGTGAGATCCCTGTGGAAAGAAAGGGCCATCAAAGAAGGAGGTGGCTTTCTCTGAAGGGAGGAGAAAACTTCCACTTTGATTATGGCCTTGTCTAAATAAAGTCGGAGTTTGTGAATTCAAGAGGCTTCCATAGCCTTGGCAGCTCATGCCAAGAGCCTCAGGTGATCCTGATGTCATAAATAAGAGTGTCAATTGTTAAATGAACAACAGAAGTCACTGTGTACTTACTCCCCATGTAGAAACTCTGTCCTTAATGTGTTGTACTATGTGAATTAATGGTAAAACTAGACTTCAAACAGTACTTTATACTTTGTCTGGGTGGGTACAAACTGTTGAAATCTTTACTTAGTATATACTAAGTTGATCACCTGTATATAAAGATAATTAAAAATGAATCTTAATGAAGAATGGGATGGGAGAGGGAGTAGGAGATGGGATGGTTTGCAGGTGGGAGGGAGGTTATGGGGGGAAAACCTCTATAATCCAAAAGTTGAAGTTTAAAATTTATATCTATTAAATAAAAGTTTTAAAAAAAGAAATCCAAACCAATTTTTTTATAGGCAGAGTGGACAGTGAGAGAGAGAGAGACAGAGAGAAAGGTTTTCCTTTTGGTTCACCCTTCAATGGCTGCCGTGGCTGGTGCATTGCACTGATCCGAAGGCAGGAGCCAGGTGCTTCTCCTGGTCTCCCACACGGGTGTAGGGCCCAAGGACTTGGGCCATCCTCCACTGCACTCCCAGGCCATAGCAGAGAGCTGGCCTGGAAGAGGGGCAACCGGGACAGAATCCGGAGCCCCGACTAGAACCCGGTGTGCCGGCGCCGCTAGGCGGAGGATTAGCCTATTGAGCTGCGGCGCCGGACAAAAAAAATTTTTAATTAAACTGATCACGTGGCACTCTGATTGTTCAGTAATACTAATTGTATGATGAGTGCCAGCTCCATGCAGAAACTGTCACTCAAGATGCCTCTTTCTTAGGCTATCTTCAGTTTCTCCTGCTTTCACCTGACATGGGAGCCATGTGTTACCCTAGCCGCTATGTGGTTTCTCTCATCATCCCCTAAATAGATAGCCTGAGATGGAGACCAAAAACACCACCATGTCATCAAGCCAACAGTTGTCCTGGATGTCTGTCTCCCCTGGCTTGCCCTACTCTTCTGTTCCTTCACTGGGATTGTGTTCCCTACCAAATATTGCAAATACATATATTCTGAACTATACTTTCTAGCACTTTGAGATAAGGAAAACAAGAACAAAGCCAAAGAGTCACAAAGATTAAAAATCTGAAGCTCTGAGTAGCTCTAATAGAACGGCACACAAGAACTGACACCCTGATCATTGCCTCTAATCTTCAACCCCACCTCTTAGCCATTGCTCTAAACCAGCCGTTTTCAAAATCAGGTACCCCAGGGAGCAGCATCCATACCACGCAGTGATCCACACTCAACCCAGTGAGCCAGCGCTCTCCACCGGGAGAGCTGGGGTGTTCCCAGAGCCTGCTGTCTGTTCCTGCTCTGCCTTGGCAGTGTGAGTGAGGGTGCTCATGATACAGTTAGGGGAGGGAGAACCTCACAGGCTTAAGTGGGTGTCCCACCCCCTGCCAACCCTCCAGACCTGACTGAAAGTCAGTAGGAACGTGGATTTATCCCTCAGAGAAAAAAAAAGATTTTGCATGCACAAGAGCCGCTCTGCCTGGACTTGCCTTACCAAGACGTTGCCCCCCTCCCTGCTCTCCTTTGTGGGGCGACAGGAAGCGGGCAGCATGCTCTCCTTTCAGCGGGTTAGGTGGGCATCCTGCCATCAGCTAGCGCTCAAGTCAGGGTGGACCCTGGGTTTCTCCCAGAGGCACTGTCTGCCATCCCAAGGGTTGCTGCAGACTCCTTTCACTTCTAAGAGGCTGGCGTCTCCTCTTGACTGTCAGACGCTTTGCTGCGGCGTATGGGAAAATTCTTAGTTCTCTCAACATCCAAATCAGGCACTGAGGCAGTGGGACACTCTGCACTTCACTCATGGATTCTGTCCGCTCTGTGGGACTTTGGAAGAGGTAGGATGGGAAATGGATGATTCCAGCATCAGCATCAGGAAACTTTCTTTCCCTTTCTACATGGACTATAAAGACAATGTATGGCAAACAGTAACGAGTATATAAAATGACTGTATTTTTGTGAAATATATTTCTACAGCATTGCAAAACTGATAGAGTAAGGCATTCAGAAACATGGCCTCTTTTGAGCAGCCATGAAATATTTAGGTGGCTTAAAATATGAAACCATTGTAATCAATATTTTGTACTTTGGAAATTTATATTCATTAAATAAAAGTTAAAAAAAATATCTTGAAATATCACTGGTTGTTGGCTGGTGCCGCGGCTCACTAGACTAATCCTCTGCCTTGTGGGAACGGGCACCCCGGGGTTCTAGTCCCGGTCAGGGCGCCGGATTCTGTCCCGGTTGCCCCTCTTCCAGGCCAGCTCTCTGCTGTGGCCAGGGAGTGCAGTAGAGGATGGCCCAAGTGCTTGGGCCCTGCACCCCATGGGAGACCAGGAGAAGCACCTGGCTCCTGCCTTCAGATCAGCGTGGTGCGCCGGTCACAGCGTGCCAGCCGTGGAGGCCATTGGAGGGTGAACCAACGGCAAAGGAAGACCTTTCTCTCTGTCTCTCTCTCTCACTGTCCATCTGCCTGTCAAAAAAAAAAATATCACTGGTTTAGAATTTCTTGCTATTATAGCTTTGTGAAATACCAATTGCAGTGGTAATGATTTTTCCATGGCTGAAAAAATAACCCATTACCTATTTAAAAAAAAAAAAAAACACAACTCAGCTCCACTGTGGCATTGTGAAGTTCTGTCTCATCTTAGTGAAGAGACAGAAATCAAGACAGATTGGGAAACTCCTGTCTGCTGGTCTGGGTTATGACACTGATCTTCATCAAGGAAGAAGAGCGGAATTCCTCAGGAGGGTAGGACAGGCTGTTCATGATCAAGAGAGGAATGAGAGGTCCATATACTGATTTTCTTGGTTCCTAAACCCTTCAATAGGAACCACATCAAATAGTAGTTTGCACATTATGTTACCATCACATATAGAATTTCTATTAGTTTAGAAATTATTTAAATCATTAATTAGTGTCTGCAGTATACTTCTTTAAACCTCCAAACAATAAACAAAACTTAAAAGGCCTCAATTTTCATGTTCAGGTTTGAAGCACATTTGGAAAGATTTAACATACTTGTCCTTACTACCGTTCCATCCAAACTAGCTCAGGCTGAGATCCACAATCTGCTTTCTAGGACTGTGGGAGCACTTTGTATAGTAGGCAGAGGGATGCATTATTACCATGATAGCCCTTTACAGTGCGTGTCACAATGGAGTTGGGGGAGACGAGGAGAAAGAGAGAAATTTATTCCAGGCAGTTCATGATCAACAGACTCAATCCTTACGGACTGAAATATTTTGAAAATCTAATATTCTCTTAGGAATAGTATCCACCCTCATGAAATTCTTGTCTGTCTTAGAACCAAGTCTCTAGAGTTCCTAGGAATAACTGCATTCATGAATAGACTCCTCAGATTCAATCCAAGTGGCACCAAAATGCCATCTCAAGGGGTGAGCTTTGGTTTTGCCATTCTTAAACTGCTCGAGACTACGTGGTGATGCCTGTTGCTAAAATGCCATCCCAAATGGGAGAAGGATCACCTGTCTTTATCTCTGCACTCTGAGCATCTCATGGCGGAGGTTGTGGTTTTAATATTGTACAATGAAAATAATTTAAAACTATTTTATGTGGATGACCGTGGAGTACAGAATTGTATACTACTGTTGTGAACAGAGGTAAAGAACAGGCTGTTTTTATATGTCATCTATTACCAGGCAACTAGAAGGCAGGTTTTACTAAAACAAATCTGTATCTGCATGTTATTACATGCTGCTTCCCATATGCTCAGATTATATACAGACACCTCCAGAATATCCTTATTTTCGTGTTCTTAGACAAGATGACCTCAAGTAAGTGAGGGCAATGATGCCTACACCTAACTAGATTTCTGTCTCACTTGTTCCTGGTATTCCACGACAATTAGAAGATATGCATCCAAGATGGACAAAGGCCACTTAGTCTATCTCGGCAATTATTACCAATAAAAACTCCAGACAATGCTTATAAATCAACAACCAGAGGACTATAAAAATTAAACAAAAGCAGGTTTTTGGGAACCTTGGATTGGAAAAGATTTTCTTAGGACACTAAAAGCATAAATCAGGACTGAAAATAATATAATTTTGTTCTATATACAAAGCTAGAAGATAGAAACTTTGGATGTTTTCACTAAAAATTAATGTTACATGCTTGAAAAGATATATATTTACCCTGACTGGATATTTTACATGTGAAAAAACATCACATAGTATACAATAAATATGTATATGTTTTATATCTTTTTAAATAAATATTTATTTGACAGGTAGAATTACAGAGACTGAAGGAGAGGCAGAGAGCAAGATTGCATTTGCTGGTTCACTCCCCCAAATGACCACAGTGGCCATTACTGAGCAATGTGGAAACCAGAAGCTTCGTCCAAGTCTCCCCCATGGGTGGCAGGGACCCAGACACTTGGGCCATTTTCCACTGTTGCTTTTTCTAAGCCATTAACAGGGAATAGACTAGAAGTGTAGCAGCCAGGACTCAGGCAGGCACCCATGCGGGATAATGGCAACACAGATGGCATTTTTACTGGCTACAGCACAATGCTGGTCCAATGTCTGTTAATTTTAATCAAAATTTATATGTACATGTATTTTTAAATGATTAAAAATGCATCTTTGGAATACTTAATTAAGAAAACAAATGCAAGCCAGACTATGAAGAAATGCACACAATGCATATGTTTGATATTGTGCTTTCATCAAGAATAGCTTTTTACTAGGAGGATAACAAACAAGCCAACAAAAAAGAAAAACAACATTTTCAGAAAATGAAACCTTGCAGATGTCACTTAGGTACTTTAAAAGATGTTCAAAATCATTAGTCATCAGGAAAATCTACATTAGAACTACAAAAGGATGACATTGTACACTCACTGAAATAGCTAAAACTAAGCACATACACACACAATCTTAAATTCTAGCCAGGATGTGGAGAAGCCACAGCACTCACACACTGCTGGAAGAGGGTTGAAATGCTACAACACCTTTGGGAAACTATTTGGTGTGTTTACAGAAAAGTATTTTAAAAAGCCATGGGAAATTGAATTAAAAGATAGGTTTGCTTTGGTGCAAAAAAATTGAAATCCATGCATACCAGGGGTTTTAGCAGAGTCCATGGAGAATGCATCATATGAAAAAATTACATGTTAATTTCAAAAATTCTATGAACCAAAATAAGCAACTTTTATCCATAGTGACAATAAGTTAATCAGTGTCTGCCTCAGGCATAAGGAAAGTAGAAAGGCAAAGAGACATTATTTGGGGTGACTGAATTTTTTGTCTTAGTATCAGGGCTTCAGTAGGTACTAGAGGCCTCACCATTTATTAATTTATACATATTAAATAGCTGCCCTGTAAATGCCAATTGAAATGAATTTGTTGTATATTTAACTCCAACAAATAATACTATAAATTTAACTTTTTAACAAAGAAAATATAGCTTTTTCAAATACCATTCTTGATGAAACATAGTTTTTAAAAATAGAGGACCATGGGACTTGTGGTGTTCACATGCATTAAACAACACTAATCAGTACTAAGAGAGAAGATGACGTAGTGAAGGAATGCGTAAACTTAGGACAAATGAACTGACCACAGTATAAGCCTAAGTAGAATTTATTACCTACAAAAGAAAATTTGAAAGACTTTCATATTGCGTCGAAGAACAAATTTCTTCATAAGAGCAACTAAAGCCATTTATGCTGTAGAGCCTCAGTTTTTAGTAAACCACTGTGTTAAACAGTGAATATATCACATTTGGTGTTCCAGTGACTCCCAAGCTGATCTCCTTCTCTTAAGGACACTTAGCAGCTCAAAATTTAACTCTGAAAATAGTCTTACTTGCATGTTCAGCATTGTCTACCCCTGGGGTATCTCTGAATTCTATTTCCTTCTGCAATTGACAATCATTATTTCGTGCTCTTTTGGCATGACAGAACAAATGCACTTGGAGAAGAGCAAGCTGGGTTACCTTCTGCATCCCATTTCAGTGGAAATACTGTCAGCAACATACTGGCTGCTGAGATTTTATAAGTGGTTCTACCATAAGTCAAAGGAAGAACACGGTGTTTAAGTATCAAGTCGAATAATGGCAGTTAGGAATACTTGTAAAAAGCAAATGGTATCTGTGATACTTACCAGGACTCCATCACACATTATCATGTCAACAGAGGATGACTAGCATGACATGGATGCACTTTGCTGTTTTTGAAGCAATATTCTTCTACATTTGTCCTTCATACAACTGATTGTTCCATTTACAAAAATGAGGATCATTACAAACAGAAAAGGGTTGTTACTGGAAAATGGTTGTCAAGATAAAATGTTGCAGGGATTTGCTTATTGCTGCCCTCTGATTCATACTGTACAATTGGACAAAATACTTGGGAATTTCAAATCATTCCTCTTGTAAAATGTCACACAGATTTTAAAGCTTTGGGTAAGTTCTTCCAGTAGACCACTTCTGGCTACAGCTGAAGTATTTCCTCTGAAGTTTTCAGTTTCCATCTTTCTGATTGATTGATGTGAATGAGAAAAAACTGGAAAAGACCAAAACCAAACCAGAAAAATGGTGGCTTTTCAAACTAATCAATAACATAAGTGTAATGAGAATTTGATAGTATTCGCATAAAATGAAAATTTGAGAGCTGTATTTCTGTAGCTTTATTTGTATTATGCAACAGTTATTTTCCATCTTCTTTACAAAAAATTACCAGAAACCTAAAGAAATCTGTATTAGTTACAAAAAATAAAAACGACCAATATAATCACACAATTTACCGTGTTTAATTTTAAATATCTCAGAATTTTACATCACTACAATGAATACTACTATATGCAAGCATTCCAGGAATGAAGACTTCAAGCTATTTATGATTAGGTTACTGTGTTCAAGGGGTCACAAAATAATATATGAAATAACAAATACACAATAGATATGAGACAAGACATTATGCTATAGGAAGTTCATGAGTGTTACATAGAATTATAGTTCATTTCTTTCAAAGTAGACTTAAATGGTTAAACCACAACCAGAGTCTATGCCATTTAAGTACAATCTTACCTAATGTATAGAATTTTCATGAGTGACCCTCAAGTAAAGAATATGTTCCTTCAAGAATTTTTGGTGAAAGCCAAGCCATGGACATATTCAAAGGGGGTGGCTCTATCATCTATTAGTTTGGAATAAGTGTTTTTTTTTTTTCAGGAAAATGAGATAAAAATGATGTCTTAGGTCTACAGAAGAAATCTGATTGGTGGTTGATCTTTACAATTTTGGAGGCTATTTAAATCATTTCAATCCCTAATAGCTATAGCAATCCTAAGCAATAAAATTAAACCTGGAGATATCACAATACCAGATTTCAAAACAGTTATAATCAAAGCAGCCTGGTACTGGCACAAGAACAGACATGTCAACCATTTGAAGACTAAAGACACAGAAATTAATCCACACATCTACATTCAACTAATTTTGACAAATGAATTGTAATTGATCCCTAAAAAAAGTCAATCTCTTCAACAAATCATCTTGGGAAAACTGTATCTTTGCATGCAGAATTATGAAACAAGACCCATACCTTATACCCTATATAGAAATAAATTCACAGTAGATCAAAGAGCTAAACCTGAGACCTGAAACCATCAGATTACTAGAGGAAAACATAGGGGAAACACTACAAGACACTGGCGTAGGCAAAGATTTCTTGGATAAGACCCCAGAAGCACAGACAATAAAAGCAGAACATATACAATTGGGATTACATCAAGAAAAGAAATTTCTGTACAGCGAAGGACTCAGCAAAGAGGCAATGGACAGAATGGGAGAAAATATTTGCAAATTATACATCTGATAAAGGAATAATATACAGGATATGCATAAGAGTTCAAGAAACTCAACAATACAACAAGCAATCTAGTAAAGAAGTGGACTAGGACTAGGAATAGGCATTTTTCAAAGGATGAAAATCAAATGGACAATAGACACATGAAAAGATTCTCAACATCACTAGCCATCAGGGAAATGCAAATAAAATACACAAGGAGGTCTTATGTCACCCCAGTTAGAACAACTATCATCCAAAAATCAAAAAATACAAATACTGGTAAGAATGTGGAGAAAATAGTACCCTGATATACTGTTGGTGAAAATGTAAACTAGTACAACCATTATGGAAGACAGTCTAGAGATCCCTCAGAAATCTGAAAATGAATCTATCATAGGAACCAGATATTTCACTCCTGGAATGTACTCAAAGGAAATGAAAGCAGCATGTAAGAGTTATCTGCACACCCATGTTTATAGCAGCTCAACTCACATTAGCTAAGATGTAGAATCAACCCAGATGTCCATCAGCTGATGACTAGATAAAGAAATTGTGATCCGTATACATGATGGACTACTACTCTGCCATAAAAAATAATGAAATCCTGTCTGCAACAACAAAATGGATGCCACCAGATACCATTATGCATAGTGAAATGAATCAGTCCCAAAAAGGCAAATATGGTTTCCCTGCTTTGTGGTAACTAATATAAAGGGTACCAAAAAATGTAACCTATGTCAGTAAAGTTGACAGTTTGAGATTTGATTATTCTTTATATCCTTTGTGTATACTCTTGTGGAACAGTGGGTTTTCTACTGACTACTTGAATTCTTCATTTAGGGTTATAAAGTAAATCAAAAATATGTCATAGAAATTTTTAAAAAGAGTGAGGGGAGGAAGAGAGAGGGTGGAGTTAGGGAGGGAAGGAGGGGAGGTGCCAAGTATCACTATGCTCTTAAAACTATATTGATGAAATTTGTTCCCTTTATATAACTTAAGTAAAAGAGAAAGTTAAATATCTTGAAATTCAAATATAAAATTATTTGAAAAAAGATTATTATGATCCAAAGAGAAACCACATATTTCCATACACAACTGTCCTGTTAAGTTTGTTCTGTAGTCTGCCTGACAGGAAATAGCCAACATTTCACCAAGAATATATACAGCACACTTATAGTAAAAATCTGGCTTGAGAGCCTCTAAAATTTTACAATGTCGCTTTTTAAAAGGAATTTGTTATCAATCAAGAAAGGTTGTCAATGGGAAGTTATCCCTGAGGAAAGATAGTAAGCTGGAATCTTGTGCATAGGATAGAGATAACAAATGTCATAGTTATCGTGTTATGCTGACAAGAAATCAGATGTGTGTGGTTCCATGTAATTGTAAACTGACCATAAGATGCCTATTTCTGGCAATTTCTATTTCTGGAAATACTGAGTTGAAGCTAAAATTTGATGTAATTTTTACCTAAGATCTTTACAGATTCTTAAATTCCTACTGCAGAGTTTGGAAGGTGAGCAGATTGACTGGGCAAACAAAAATTAGCAAACTGGATGTGCCTATAGGAATGGCTCTGGTACCGAGCAGCTATTACTGGTGATGCCCAAAGACCTCAAACAAGAATGAAAGCAGGCCGGCGCCGTGGCTCACTAGGCTAATCCTCCGCCTAGCGGCGCCGGCACACCGGGTTCTAGTCCCGGTCGGGGCGCCGGATTCTGTCCCGGTTGCCCCTCTTCCAGGCCAGCTCTCTGCTGTGGCCAGGGAGTGCAGTGGAGGATGGCCCAAGTGCTTGGGCCCTGCACCCCATGGGAGACCAGGAAAAAGCACCTGGCTCCTGGCTCCTGCCATCGGATCAGCGCGGTGCGCCGGCTGCAGCGTGCCGGCCGCGGCGGCCATTGGAGGGTGAACCAACGGCAAAGGAAGACCTTTCTCTCTCTCTCTCTCTCACTGTCCACTCTGCCTGTCAAAAAAAAAAAAAAAAAAAAAAGAATGAAAGCATATTGATACACACTAGCTCCCATAAAATGAAATCTGGGTGGGAGTTATTTGATTTGGATTATCATTATTTTCTTCTTCCCTAACCACCCTCATGAAAAATACGAATGTTCTATGGGGAATATATTATCTGCTGCTTCAGATTTTCTCTAAAATTCTTCATATAAAATGATATCTAGACCTTTTAAATAAAGAGACGAGACCCTAAAGTAAAAGACAGTAGAGATACGTGGTATTCAGGTATTGGAGGCATAAGATTCACATTTCAGGTTAAATAGTAATAAACATTTAAGAAAATAAATGGATTGGTAGAGAGTTTCATTGGAAAAATTCAACCCACAAAAAGACATCAAACTTTAATGAAAATCGAAAAATCAATATTTGAGTGATAATTGAAGAGAAGGCTAATGAATTGGAAGGCAGATCAGAACAAATTATTCAGCAAAAATCACATAAAGGACACCATAAGAAAACATACAAAATGTTTAGTGGAATCCCTGTAAGAGAGCAAAAAGGAGAGAAATAATAGTTGAGAAGACATGGCAGATCATATCCCAATATACCCAGCCACAGATTCAAGGATGTCCATGCATTTCAATGCAAAACAAAGCCACATTTAGATCAACATAATGATACTGAAAACCAAAACCAAGAAAATTATAGAAGTAGCCAGACAACTGAACTGTTTCTCTCAATGTGAACCTCTGAGAAGTACAATCATTTTCTGCAAACAAATGCTGTATAGATCAATTGACAATGGAATTATAAAGTGCTAAAAAATAACTGGCAACTTAGAATTTATTTAACAAAAATAACACTCCTATTAGGAAGAAGTAAAGACACTTTGAGGAAAAACAGAACTCACAAGCAGAAGCAGCACACAAAAGCAAATACTAAAAGAAATTCTAGGTGGGAAGGCAGCAAGGAGAAAGGAAAGGGATAAGAAACAGAACACACACACACACACATCCTTACCTTTCCCTAAAAGCATATAGAAAAAAATGGAAAATACTAAAAGGAAACGGTAAGTCTATGGCTAAATCTGAATAATTGCAAACGAGAAAAAAACAGTGTCATCTTAACACAAAGGGCAATACGGGAGTAATGTTCTAAAGGATAGAAACGTCCTTAAACACTAAGAAATTGAAATTCATGTTCTAATTTCAACTGTACTACTGAAATATTTTTAAAGTGAGGTGATCAAAAATAACACCAAATATTTAAATTCAAAAGGACTCAGAATAATGAAGGACTATAGAACAAAACAGATTTATGCAGAAAAATAAGTTAATTTAAATAAAATGAGTAAATATTGCAACTAAAGGCAAATATTTCTATATTGAATTGAAAGGAATTTCACACTAGCTATCACAAACATCTTAAATACAAAGATAAATACTGAAAGGAAAAGGATGGGAAAGGCTAAACAATTGAAACAATACCCAAATGTCAGTACAGCAACACTGTCATCAGATACCATAAACATGAAGGCCAGTACAATACTAGAGATTTTTATTTGTTATTTTATGATATTTTACTATTTGATGTTAATATAACAATACAAAAAGAACAGATTCAATGTAGGTCATAGATAAAATTCGTATAATATAGTGGTACTCACTTCCTTCCTCCTACCAACCTTCCCTCTTTCTTTCTATCCTTCTTTCCTTTTTAGTTTTAAGATTTTTTTTTTTTTTTGAAAGAGTAGCAGAGAGAGAGAGAGATCTTCTATCTGGTGGTTCACTCCCTGATGGCCACAACATCTGGGGCTGGGCCAGAAGTAAGCCAGGAGTCAGAAGCTTAATTCAGGTCTCTCACATGGGTAGCAGTGGCCCAAGCACTTGGGCCATTTTCTGCTACTTTTCCCAGGCACATTATCAGGGAGCTAATGCGGGTGTTCTGGGCAGCAGCTTAACCTGCACAACAGTATCACCCTGCTTTCACCAACATCGCCCTTTTTAGTTCTTGAGATGATGTATTTTAATTGGCATTAGAGTCAGGGGCTTAATGATGCTCTAAATACAGAGGTCAACAAATAAAAAGTAAATACCTGTGGGGAGCAACTCGGACTAGACTAAGTTACTGGAATTAAGACTTATTCTATGCATCTGCTCTCTCACAATATGGCGCTGGGAGAGGAGAAAACAGCTTCTACACAGCTGCCTCCAGTTCAACCAATAAACTGTAGGACCTGCTCCTGACTGGAGGAGAGCAGCATACTCAGCGTGTGGGCAGACGAGTTGGGATTGGCAGAGGAGGACAATAAAGGAGGAGAGAGAGGGCATGCACCAGGAACATCTAAAGGGAACATCTATCTGAAGGAACACCTGTGCAGCCCCCGAGAGAGCCGGCCGGCGGTGTGCCGCTCCCCTGCGGAAGTGGGGAATGTGGCCAGGGGGAACCGCCCTTCCACAGAGGTGGAAGGGTCGGTAGCCAACCTGGGAAGAACCAGCAGCAAACCCGGGGAGGGCCGAGCAGACAAAAGAACAGCGCAGGGTCCTGTGTCGTTCCTCCACGAAGAGGGGGAGCGACAATACCCTAGTTCAGGCAAGGACATAAACAATACTTGAATGGGAAAATGACCATTTCACCCATACACAGTGAATTTTAGAATAATTATAGATCATTTAAACTATAGTAGTGTAACATTTTTACCATTGGTTTGACAAAGGTATAAAATAGCCTTTGATAAAAATGTTTTTGCAGCAAATCAGATACACACAGATCTTTTTTTGTTTTTGATTTTGTTTTTTTGTTTGTTTGTTTGTTTGTTTTGACAGGCAGAGTGGATAGTGAGAAAGAGAGAGACAGAGAGAAAGGTCTTCCTTTGCCGTTGGTTCACCCTCCAATGGCCACCACGGCTGGCGCGCTGCGGCCGGCGCACCGCGCTGATTCAAAGCCAGGAGCCAGGTGCTTCTCCTGGTCTCCCATGGGGTGCAGGGCCCAAGCACTTGGGCCATCCTCTACTGCCCTCCTGGGCCACAGCAGAGAGCTGGCCTGGAAGAGGGGCAACCGGAACAGAATCCGGCGCCCCGACCGGGACTAGAACCCAATGTGCCGGCGCCGCAAGGCGGAGGATTAGCCTAGTGAGCTGCGGCGCTGGCCTGATTTTGATCTTTTTAATTTTAGCTCCCACATATAAATGGTAACAAGAAGTATTTGTCTTTCTGTGACTGGCTTATTTCATTCAACATGATGTCTTCCAGTTGTATCAATTTTGATGCAAATAGTAAAATTTCATTTTTTTAAAGATTTATTTTATTTATTCAAAAGAAAGAGCTACAGAGAGAGGTAGAGACAGAGAGAGAGGTCTTCCATCCACTGGTTCACTCCTCAAATGGCCAGAGCTGGGCCGATCCGAAGCAAGGAGCCAAGAGCTTCTGCTGGGTCTACCATGTGGGTGCAGGGGTCCAAGGACTTGGGCCATCTTCTACTGCTTTCCCAGGCCATAGCAGAGAGCTGGATAGGAAGTAGAGCAGCTGGAACCTATATGGGATGCTGGCACTTCAGGCCAGGGCTTTAACCCTCTGTGCCACAGCGCCAGCCCCAAATTTCTTTTTTTATAGCTGAGTATTCATTATATGTATATATAGGGAGAAATATTTCATTTTCTCTTTCCACTTATCTGATGTGGACACTTGCTGAGTCCATGTTCTGGCTATGGTGACCAGTGCTGCTATGGTGAGTATTATGACACAGTTGTCATTCCGCCAGGGAGAAAACATTTCCAGATCTGTATGTACATGCTTACGTGGCTTTCATATCTAAAGCCCATGAGGGCGGCCTACAAGGAGGAATACAGATATATGAACCAGCGTCAAATAACAATTCTCACAGGAATTGATGAGGCCAGCAAACACAAATAAGAGTAAGGAAGATTGTAAGAAGTAAATTTAAAAATGTATTTCCTGCATCCAGCTCTCAGACAGTGTGTTAAGTGTACTTGAATGAGACCAAGGTAGGTCCTATGCAGCTATACAGCAAGTCTTACATTTCAAAGGACTTA
The DNA here is from genome assembly GCF_051225735.1 of Oryctolagus cuniculus. Lineage (NCBI taxonomy): Eukaryota > Metazoa > Chordata > Mammalia > Lagomorpha > Leporidae > Oryctolagus > Oryctolagus cuniculus. Next base: position 84,303,318 of record NC_142880.1, read on the forward strand.
AAGCAAACACCACAGAGAAAGCATGTTACCTGACCACCGTGGACATTATATAGAATCATAGAAGGGGCCAGCACTGTGGCAGAGTGGGAAAGCTTCTGTCTGTGGTGCCCGCATCTTATATGGGAGCTCGTTCAAGTCCTGGCTGCTCTAATTCCTATCCAGCTCTCGGCTGTGGCCTGGGAAAGCACTGGAAGATGGCTCAAGTCCTTGGGCCCCTGGACTCACATGTGAGACCTGGGAGCAGCTCTCCGCTCTGGCTTTGGATGGGCCCAGCTCCAGCTGTTGTGGCCATTTTGGGAATGAACCAGTGGATGAAAGACTCTCTCTCTCTCTCACTTTCTCTCTGTATATCTCTAACTTTCAAATAAATAAATAAATCTTTAAAAATAATTGTAACAAATAGCAGTAAGCTTCCAAATACTTCAAAATAAAACAGAACATTTCTAAACTCATGAACAAATAAGAAAACTTTGAAGTTCCTTAGATTTTTTTCTTCCTCCTGAATAAAGATTCAGGAAAACTCTGGCTTGGTTTCAGCCCTTGTGGACATAAGTAAACAAGCTGATGGGAGGTATGGATCCTTCTTTCCCCTCTTTCCCTCCCCTCCCTACCCTTCTCTCTGTCCCTCTCTCTCTCTGCTAACCCCATTCCCAAATAAATGTTTACAAAAGCAATGGGTACCAAAAATCAGTAATATCAGCATATAAATCAAGAAAATCACTAATTAAACAAAGTCAAAAGTTAAGTCAATGATGAGACTTAAGGGAGAGAAAACAAATTTACCAAAACCTGAAAATGAAAAGGGAGATGCTATTATCAGGTACCAGAAACTCAAAATACTGTAAAATTAGTTTGTCAATACACTTTAAAAGTTAGATAAAATTGCTAAATTCTTAGAAAAGGATAACTTACCTAAACTAATGGAAATAAAAATATTAGTAGCCTGATATAATTGCATTAAATTCCTCATTAAGGCTGGCGCCGCAGCTCACTTGGCTAATCCTCCGCCTGCGGCGCTGGCACCCCGGGTTCTAGTCTCGGTCAGGGTGCCGGATTCTGTCCCGGTTGCTCCTCTTCCAGTCCAGCTCTCTGCTGTGGCCCGGGGAAGGCAGTGGAAGATGGTTCAAGTGCTTGGGCCCTGCACCTGCATGGCTCCTGGCTTTGGAATGGCACAGCGCCATTTGGGGGGTGAACCAACGGAAGGAAGAATTTTCTCTCTGTCTCTCTCTCTCTCACTGTCTATAACTCTCTCTCTCTGTCTCCCTCTCTCACTTTCTCTAATTCTGTCCGGCAAAAAATAAAATAAAATAAATACAAAAATATAAAATAAAATAAATCCCTCATTAAAATATCCCAGAAAGGGGACTGGCGCTGTGGCATAGAGGGTTAAGCTGCCGCCTGCAGTGCTGGCATCCCATATAGTCACTGGTTCAAGACCCAGCTGCTCCACTTCTGATCCAGCTCTCTGCTATGGCCTGGGAAAGCAGTAGTAGATGACCCAAGTCCTTGGACCCCTGAACCCATGTGGGAGACCCAGAAGAAGCTCCACCCATTGCGGCCAATTTGGGAGTGAACCAGCAGATTAAAGACCCCTCCTTCCCTCTCTGTGTCTAATTCTGACTTTCAAATAAAAAAATAAATCTTTAAAAAAATATATCCCAGAAAGAAAACTTTTGGCCCAGGTTCCTTTAGCAATTATTTCTTCAAGATACTTAATTTTGTTCTTTTTCAGAAAATATAAAAGATAATAATTCACAATTGTTCACATGTTAGTAAAATACGAACACAAAAAACAATAAAGTAGTTGTTAGCAAAATGGCAAGGTCTTATCTGTGGCGCCATCTTAGGCTCTGGCCCTGTCACCATCTTGTATAGTAAGCATCATTCTAAGCCCAGTCTGGCTCACTAGAAGTCGGTGACCAAATGGCCCAATCACAAGCGTTAGCTCCACCCTGACCCTAACGGGATTTGCTGCTCCCACTTCATATCTCTGCAAAGCTATTTAAGATCTGTTCTCCCAGTTAAGGCTGCTGTTCTCTCCGTGCACTGGGAGACAGCCTTTCGGGTTTCGCCCACCTGACAATAGACCTTTTCCCTTACTCCAGTGTTTGGTGTGTTTTTGTGGTGACTTTTCCTTTTAGTAGTATTATAAGTCAGTCTTTGCCATGAACATAAATGAAATCTCACATGGGATATTAGCTAATGAAATCCAGGGGCAAGAAGGAAATACATACAGTGAATGAATAAAAGTTCTTAAAAACTGAAATAACTGGGGCAGGTGCTACGATGCAGCAGCTTAGGTCACTGCTTAGGAAACCCACATCTCATGATGACATGTCTGGTTTGAATTCTTGCTACTCTGATTCAAATATAGCTTCCTGCTCAACTACTTGATTCCTGATGCCATGTGGGAGACCAGGATGTAGTTCCCGACTCTGACCTGAGCCAGTCCCAGCTGGGCAGTAGCAGCCATTGTGGAGCAAACCCATGCACTACAGATCTCTGTCATTTACTCTGTCACTCTGCCTTTCCAGGAAATAGAAATTTAAAAAATTGATTCTTATTTAGCATTCACTGAACCTAATATTCAATTTTTGGCTATTTTGATAAAGACATTTTTAAAAATCATTTATTCGCTTATTGTTTCTTTAAAAACTATTTCTGATCATCTTAGTTGGCAAATGTTAGTGAAACTGGTGCCATCTTACCTGAGGTGCCAACTTGAGCCTCAGGCACCATTTTAAGCTCTGGCCCAGTCGCCATCTTGTACAATAAGTTTCAGTTTCTCCAAGATAAGTTTCCATTTGCTAAGTAGCCGGACTTACCAGAAATCAGGTGGACAAATGGCCCAATCATAAGCGCTGCATTCACCCCACCCATTGGAATTTACTGCTCTTACTTCCTTAGGTCTGCTAAGCTATGTAAGACCTAGTCTAGTACGGGCTGCTGTTTCTTTTGAGCACCGATAGGTAGTCTTGTCAACCGACAATTAACTTTGCCCTTACTCAGGTGTTTGGTGTGTTTTGTGGTAGCTATGCAGTAAAAACGTATTTCACCCCCTTCACCACATGTAATTATAGCACAGGTCTAAGGAAAATATACCAAAAATAGAACATACATTACTGAATTAATGAGTAAAACATTAAAAATAATAGAACATTTCCCAGGGAATGTACACAAACCACTGGAACCACATTTGGTGCCCGTGTGAAGAGGCACCAATCTGCATTATTTTCCTTATTCCATGACCTACATTATATTTCAGTGTGGACTAAAATCTGGGGCCTAATGGATAAACAGTGAGATAGACCATAGCCCTGAAATTTAGGTTTCTGTTTCCATTACATAGTAGATCCAAATCCTGTTTTAAAACATGATTGGAAAGCAAATCTAGCAACACATTTGAGAAACTTAGATTACTAACATAGGCAACCATGAAGAGAGAAATGCCTGGTGTTGCTTTCTTCTGCTATGCTCCATTCTTCTTCATTAGCAGAGCAATTATGGGACAAGTTCGTTGGACATCGCTAACCTTGTAGTTTTCCAGCCATTTATTCAACAATTGTGCATAAGAAGGAGGTTATCAATTAAGAAGGCATGCTACCCTCTCCTTTCTAGAGATGCCACATCTGAGAACTGGCTAAATAGTGAATAATCTCACCATCAAGAATTTCAGCCAAGTTCACCTCAAATATTTCTTAAACCCATCCATTTCTCCCCATCTCCACTAACACTGCATGTTATAACAAGGTCTCATGGTGACTCACCTAGGCTTCTCAAGTAGCCCACTAACAAGTGTGCTCAGATCTACTCTTTGCTTCTCTAAATCTTTCTATTGCATCTAGCACCATTTACTGAAAATTAACTCTGTGATATTCCTATGGATAAAACACCTGATTGGATTTTCACTGATATTTTTACTCTAAGAATATTGATTATGATGTAGCATAGCATCCTGCCTGGGAAAATCCACATTTTTCTTATAATTGTAAGTTAATGATGTAATTACCTAGCTCAGGAAATTCAAAGAGGAAAAAGAATATGCGCAAAGTAGAAAAAAGGAACAAACAAATCAAGAAGAAAACATGGAGGTTTAACAAGGTCAGAACTTGGTTCTTTGAGGTAACAAAATTAACAAATCTTTAAGAAGATCGATCAATTGAAAAGAGGGAAAATCTTGAAGGTAATATATGTGTAGAAAGCCAAAACTATAAATTTATCAGGGACTCAAGCCATAAAATATTTTATTCCAGTACATTTGAACACTTAGGTGAAGAGATAAGCCCCCAAAAATACCAAGTGAAAAATCTTGTCTATAGGAACTCACAAATTGTGTGTTTTTGTACCATTGAAAATTGTAACTGTAATTCACCCCCCAAATAACAAGTTCTCAGTATTTTTAGTTCTCTGTATATCAACATTCATTGAATAGAAAATTCCAATTGAATACAATTTTTTATAGAAAAAAAAGAACTGTCCCATAATTATTATGTGAGATTAGCACAACTTTGATATCAACATCAAAAGAAGACTGTATGAAAGAAAGTTCACAGGGCAAGCCCACTAATGAAAAGAGTTGCAATAATCCAAAAGCTTTCTTAATACCAAACACTGAATTCAAGATAATTAATCATAGCTAAGTTGAATATTCCAGGAATTCCAGAGTATTTCAAATTGGAACAATGGAATGAAATACTAATGGCAAATTAACATATCTTTCAAATGGATGAAGAGCATTTCATAAACTGAACATCCTTCCACATTTAACTTAAACATGGTTTATCAATTTTATACATATAGTATAAATTAGCGAGAGAAGTTTATAAAGTTTATGTGATGAAGATGTTGCCAAAAACATTAAAACAAATCCCTAAACACTGAAAAATTCATATTGCCTTGGTATTAATCATGAAACAAAATAAGCATGCCTGTTAGCATCACATATTTTAGTAAGATCATAGACACTGAAATAAAAATTAGTGTGAAGAATTAGATCCAATACCAGTGTCATCATGAAACACAAAACTATCAAAAACTACATTTGTTAGGTAAGATACTTCATAAGTTCAGCAAAGTTACATTTCCATATCTGCACAGAAACAGTAATAATGTAAGTTAAGATACTATGTCCCATAACATTAAAAAAAGTCAAGAAAACTAACAAAAATGCTAAGACATTGTTCATAATTAGATTCCTACTTTACCAAATATAATATTAAGCTACATGAAATTACCATTATATTAACTCTACATGGTTTATGGCCTTAATTTTCAAGTCAATATATAGGTGAGCATTTTAATGTCCTCAGGGGAGGACATTTTATTAAGACATGCCAACATGTGTTATAAAAGATAATTTTAATAAATTAATGTTAATTTAAGAAAACTTGTTTTTCCTACACATTAATGTACTGATGTCACAAAACACAGACTGGATGAAAATACTCAGGACACAAACAGATGCTACAAAATATTAGTAATGAGAGTACATAACACACAAGCAGTACAGATGTTGGGGTAGAGGTAGGGAGGAGAAAAGGAAAGATGAGGGTTAGCAGGAGTGAGGGAAGGAGGCAGAGAAGGGAGAAGCAGGAGCCCAGTAATCAACAGATATTTCAGACAAGCCTAACAAATATTTAGATGATGAGAGGCACTAGTGTTCAGGAAGTACAAAACTAAACCACATTGAAAATGTGTTATTCTATAATAGTATACACGCTAAAGACACTTGCACATGTTCAGCGGGAGGCCTGACAACATTGCCAGTAATACTGCAAAACTGTGAACAGCCTAAATCTTGTGTTTGTGAACACCAGAACAGATAAATTTGCCATGGCAGGCAAATAATAAGTAAGTAAGTAATCTGGGCTGGCATTGTGGCGATTTCAGAGAGCTAGTTCCAGTCCTGGCTGCTCTGATCCTCATCAATGTGCCCAAGGAAAAAAAGGGGATGATGGCCTGAGTACTTGGGCCCCTACCAACCACATGGAAGACCCAGATGGACTTCCAGCCTCCTGACTTTGGCCTGGCCCAGACCTCACTGTTGCAGCAACCTGGGAAGTGAACCAGCAACGGATGTCTCCCTATCACTCTGCCTTTCCTATAAATATAAATAAATATTTTAAAGAGTTAACCGATGAAACTGCCAATTAATGAGTTTATAAATTACAACTATAATAACTAATGTAGATTAACTTTATAAATACCATTTTAAAGGGAATAAAGTAGATTACTATAGATAATACATTTTTAAATGGAAAAATCTAAACGTGTGTATGTGCACACATATATGGTTACACTTATCATACAGACATATATGCATATAAATTTTCGTATACAAACACACACCACAAATCTGTAAAAACAAAGGCATCACCAATTTCCATTAATCATTAGCTTTCAGGACAGGCTTTTGCCATGGCAGTAAAATCATTGTTTGGGACACCCACATTCTGTTTCCGAGTACCTGGTTTAAGTTATGGCTACCTTACTTAGGATTCTTATGATTTCAGGTTCTTGCTAATGCAAACTCCGGGAGGCAGTAAGTTATGGCTGTAGCACTTGTGTCCCTACCACCCACAGAGAAGACCTACATTGAGTTCCAGGCTCCTGACTTCATCTGGCACAGCCCTGGATGGTTGTGTGCAGTTGGGAAGTAAACCAGTTGGGAAGTCTCTCTCCATCTCTCTTCATATCTCCCATTTTCTCTCCACCTTTCAAATAAAATGAAAATACAGGAATAAAAGTTTTCAAGACAGCTATTCTCTCATAAGGACAAGATTGCAGGCAGGTATTTCGAATTAACTTTTAATATATTCTTAATTTAGAAGCAGAGTACACTGGTATTTATGTTATTACTGTTTAGTATGTACCAATTTGTTGTACATGCTATTTATGTGTTTAACTTACTTCATATTACCAATAAAAATAAAATGTTAATTCAGTTTAACAAAGAAAATGAACTTAAGGAGAAAGGACCTCTGTCAAGGTCAACACTTACTAATGATTTTAAGCAAACAATAAAATTTTAACATATGTTATTTGTCAAAGAAGTATTTTTCAACTTGATAAGGAAAATTGTTAGAAAGTACAGTAAATATTCTTAGTAGAAAAACTAAAAAACATGGCCGGCGCCGCGGCTCACTAGGCTAATCCTCCACCTAGCGGCGCCGGCACACCGGCTTCTAGTCCCGGTCGGGGTGCCGGATTCTGTCCCGGTTGCCCCTCTTCCAGGCCAGCTCTCTGCTGTGGCCAGGGAGTGCAGTGGAGGATGGCCCAAGTGCTTGGGTCCTGCACCTCATGGGAGACCAGGAGAAGCACCTGGCTCCTGGCTTTGGATCAGCGTGGTGCGCCGGCCGCAGCGCGCCAGCTGTGGCGGCCACTGGAGGGTGAACCAACGGCAAAAGGAAGACCTTTCTCTCTCTCTGTCACTCTCTCTCACTATCCACTCTGCCTGTCAAAAAAATGTTTAAAAAAAAAAAAAAGAAAAACTAAGAAACACATTTCCATCATATTATCTCCCATGTAACACTTCAGAAATATCACTCCCATGTAGCTCTAGAGAAATATGGCCAAATGTTGCTGTTAGAAATAACTTTTAAGGAGTATTATGTAACAAACAAAATTATAATCATTTGCCATTGCTATGATTTTTCTACATAGAATACCCAGGAAATTTCAGAAGACAGTTTGCAAATCAGGTAGGTAATCATGTTTGTGGAATATAAACATCAGTTTAAAACAGGATTTCTTATAACACAAGGAACAGAAATTGAATTGTATAAAGGATACCATTTAGAGTAGCATCTACAGCTACAATGAACCCACAAAAGAGTGAATAATAATTTATAGAAATATTGAGAAACATTAGTGAGTGGAGTGAGTGTCCTGACACAGCAGGGTAAGCTGCTGCGTGGCACACCTGCACTCTGCATCAGAATGTGAGAGACTGAACCCCAACTCTGCTCCAATCTGCTTGCTCATGTGCACTTTGGGAGGTAGCAGATGATGCCCCAAATACCTTAGTCCCTGCCCCACACAGGGGAGACGCAGTCTTAGTTCCTGGCTCCTGTCTTTGGTCTAGCCCAAGCCTGGCTATTGTGGGCATTTGAAGACTGAACCAGTGGATGGAAGATCAGACTTTTTCTTTCTATTGTTCTGCCTTTTAAATAAACTTAATAAGCTCAAAAAGCCATTATTGACTGACATCAAGAAGATTAAAATAAAGTTAAACCATGATAACTGAAAAAAAAATCAGTATTTCAGGATGTCAGTTTTATTTAACTAAATCTGCAAATTCAATGTAATTTTGACCCAAATTCCAGAGACATTCAAACTGATTTTAGAACAGATGTAGAAAAACAAAGGGCTAAGGACTACCAGATTTAAAATGAAGAAGCATATGAGTCTTAACCAGATATTAGATTTCATTATATGCTTATAATAATGACAGCAGGTTATTGGTATAGGGATGAACAACCAGACCAAAAATGTCTTAAAGATTAAAGCAGATCAATGCACATGTGAAGACAAGAAATATGGCTCACTAAGCATAATAAATTTCTGGAAATGGGAATGAATATTCCCCATGGGAGAAAGTGTAATCAATCGTACATTCAGTCAATTCATTTATAAATCAAATCCAAATATATTAAAGTCTTAAAGTAAAGAACAAAAGTTAAAATGATATAAGAAAATATAGAATATATTTTAACCTCAGAGCAGAAAATTAAAAAAAAAAAATTCTATCAACTCTAAGGGGCACTCCTAAGTTAGAAACTAAAGCTAATTAATCAACCTAAAGAGAAGTTACTTGATTATTTTATATATATATGTTACTTGATGTATAATATATATGTACTATATATTATATAATGCAAATGTGTATTTAGGACAAGCAACTTGTGACAATTCTTAAAATATTAAAAAAATTCAATGAAACCATTTTGCATAACAATATTTGATAAAATTGCACATTTGTGCATATCCCATAACTAAGCATTTCCACTCCTTAGAGAAACAAACTATTTGCACAAAGGTACATAGTATAGTGGGAAAATAAATTTTCCAGGTATAGAAAAGGGAAAATGATATTCACCAATGGGAGAACACATATTTTCACATATCAATTGCACAGATCAAATGGAACTAAAGAATCCAAAGCCATGTGTTATCATGCATAAATTTTACAATCATTATATTTGCTACAAAATCCAAGATGCATGTATTTTATACTTTGTGTATATGTAACATTAAATATATGAAAATATTTCATAGTTCATTGAAAAATTCACTTTTCAAATAATATGTAAGAAACTCAAATTCTAATAGTGCTTACTTCTGAAGAGGGAAGCTGAAGGAAACAGGGTTAGGAAGGGAACCAAAGGGCTTCAAATTTAATTTTAGTCTTAATCTAATTATTTTAAATATCAAAAAAAAGCCTAAAAAAATATTATTAAAGTTGCTTGATATCACACACATATGCGTTACTTCAACTCTGAATTTATGCCTGAAAAACATCATAAAATAATACACTGAAAGCTCAAAAAAATTGCATTCTATTTTATTTGCATTGGTCATACGTTTAATACAAGACTATAAAAATATATCTTTTCCATCTCTTCCAGCCCTGTATTTTGTTCCAAGCTATAATTTAAACAGGATTTAGGCCTCAAACTCAGGCTGATATTTGGATCCCAACTTCTTAAAAAATTGGTACAAAGAAAATTAGGAAAATACAATTATGGCCATTAGGAGGCGGGCTTAAGTAGGAGTTCCTTAGGTGTTAGGCTGGTACACTCAGTAGGTGCTTCTCAGCAGAGGGTTGTTAAAAGCCTGCGCAGACCCACTTATCTCTGCATTCTGGCTCACCATGCTATCTTTCCTCGGAAGGTGTTCTGCCACCTGATGCCACCTTCTGTTGACAAACCAATAGGCTTGTACTTGTAGCTCCAAAACTGTGAGCTTATAAACCTTGTTCCTCTACAAATTTACCCTGTCTCAGGTTTTTACAGTAGTAACAATAAGTTAATACATGACGAAAATAGTTTCAATTACTTTAGCTGAATCTTCTCTATTCCTAGGTTATATGCTATCAGTTACTTTGAGATCTTTAATGATTGTCTAGTAGTAACCATTTGACATCCTTCTATACACATACACACTTAAGTCCAGTAAGTCAAGTTATATTAGTTTTTAATTCTTCTATCATTTGTTTTTGAAGATTTTTACAAACTTCTTGTCTTGTTCCTAAAACAATAGCCTTTAAACACTAGATTTTTGTGAAAAGAGCCAACCCTTCCTTGGCTGTCTCCCACTTGCTGTCTTTTTTATTTTCACATTTGTTGTTTGTTAGTTCAAACTAAATCCACCTTTTCAAACTATTAATAAAGCCCCCACGCTTTGTGTAAGGATGAACCCAAATATCGAACAAATATCGAACTCTACCTTCCTTATTGTTATTGTTACATAAGCATATTTCACTGTAGAGCCAAGTAATATGCTACATTTTTCCTCATAGAAATTTTTGTTACTGTTTTGAACTTTGAAATTGCTTTCATTTTCCTTCTGGCTAATTCGTTTCACCATAGCTTCATGTTTTCTCAGCCTCATCATGCAATTCTTAGCAGTCTCTTCACTGAGATACCACCCTGTCCTCCTTTGGCTCTTCTGCCAGTTTGTTTCAAACTGCAACTGTTTTTGGACAAATATAAGATTATCATAACTTAATTTTTTCCTGACTGTTTCAACATTTTAGTGTTTCGTGCTCTCATTTCACTATTTTATATCTTCTACTTCCCAAAAACATGTGTACAGAAAGTAAATCCTTGGGCCTGCACCCGCATGGGAGACCAGGAGGAAGCACCTGGCTCCTGGCTTCAGATAGGTGCAGTGCACCAGCCGTAGTGGCCATTTTGGGGTATTATCAAATTAGCTCTCTCAGGGCCTGCTCTGTGGCTCACTTGGTTTATCCTCTGCCTGCGGTGCTGGCATCCCATATGGTGCTGGGTTCTAGTCCTGGTTGCTCCTCTTCCACTCCAGCTCTCTGCTGTGGCCCGGGAAGGCAGTGGAGGATGGCCCAAGTGCTTGGGCCCTGCACCCCATGGGAGACCAGGAGAAGAACCTGGCTCCTGGCTTTGGATCAGCGCGGTGTGCCGGGCACAGCAGCCATTGGAGGGTGAACCAACGGCAAAGGAAGACCTTTCTCTCTGTCTCTCTCTCTCACTGTCCACTCTGCCTACCAAAAATAAATAAATAAATAAATAAATCCTGGCTTATCTGAAAATGAATAAATTATTCCTTTAATTCCTGTTCCAATTGCCTATTTCTACATAAAATATTACCCAACATTTTGTGTGGTGAGACACTCATTTAACATATCATAATTTTGTGAGTGCAGAATTTGTGTGGGCACAGCAGCAGACATTGTTTCTGCATTAATATCTGCTCTGCCTCAGCTGGATTGGCTCAAAGAGCTGGATTTGTTAACTAAGAAACTAACTAACAAAGCCAGCTTGGCAAGGGCCATCCATCTTAAACTACCATTTTCCCCATTTAGTGTCTGCTGGAGTTGAAATACCATTTATGGCTCCATCACACTCAAGTCTGGAGGCTGAGCTGGGGTAGTTTAAGAAGTTAGAGAGGCCCATTATGAGTCTTAGGTGTTCTCTCCACGCTGCTACTTGGACTTCCTCATTTAGTGATCAAGCTGGGGTTGTTACACTTGTATCTGTTAGCTACATTCCAAGGGAGTATCTAGAGAAATCAAGGGACTTGCTATGATTCAGCTTCACCTGTGGTGTAGAATCCCTTCTGTCATATCCTATGGATAATAGGGCCAGTCCACATTCAACGACTTAGAGGCCTAGCCCCTTTGGAGTCATCGTTTCATGGTTAAGCATAATTTTTTTTCTCAGTACTTAAAAGAAATGAACATTTTGGTATTCAGTGGTTTTAATATGATCTATCTTACTACATTTCAATTTCCTATTCCTTTGTAGAGCAATCATGATGCCTAAATATATTTTCATTACATGTTATCTCTATGGACATGAAAAATTATTCAAATACTTAATGTATAACTGAACTTGATGGTAAAAATTCTGTATTAGTCTTGGTGCCTACAAGATTAGGTACTAGTAATAATACAACATAATTTAGCAAAGAGTCACAATATCTCAGTTTAACATAACCTTTTTCTTTCCTTACAGAGTTGCCAATCTAACCCACATAGACTTCAAAGGAAAACCAAAGACAGGTTCTTCCTCTTTTACATTCTTTTTATAAAGTTAAATTTTTCTCTGGAAAAAAAATAAGTATACCAACAAGACTACTCTTGTGTGTGACATCTGTACTGAGATCTCTTGTTAACACTGCATCAGTTGCTTTCAGTTAAGATTGCTGTTGCTTCTAAAAATGACCCTACATCTTTTAAACAGAAGTAAACATCATATAAATGTAATGCAGCAGTTTTTGCTTATACTCATTTCACTTTATTCATTTATCTATTAGCTTATACATTTTTTACAACCAGAATTCTCCCCATTAAATTCAGCCTGCATGATTGCATGTTTTGTTCTGCTTACTACCATAGCCAACAAACAAGATTTTTTGTATAATTTCAGATGTTACTTTCCATAGTTAAGACATTACCACATTTAGTTGCCAACTACAGAATATTTCAGAAAAGTCCTCTGAAATATGTTTCCTTTTCATTTGAAATGTGTTTACTCATTGGGATGCAACATCTCATTTACAAGAGTAGCCCCTGGTAACTCCTGGTGGGTGTGCAGGGGCTGATAAGCTCATTCCAATAAGTCTTCGCTCATAGTAGCATAAAAAGAACAATTCGAATCATTTACTGAGGGCCTGCTTTTGTGCACAGAATCAACAGGAGTGCTTATGTATATGTGTAGTTGAAAAATATCATTTGAAAATAATAACTCTTAGTCTCTCCTTAAGGTCTAAGAAAATTTCAGGCTGTCAAAAGCAATTAAAAATCCTTAGGGGAGGAAATTAGACTTACAGGATAACCAGATTTTAAAGGAATTTTCAATAGTATTATTGACAGGGGCATTTAGGTTAGTTTATTTTATTTTTTTTAACTTTTATTTAATGAATATAAATTTCCAAAGTACGACTTATGGATTACAATGGCTTCCCCCCATACCGTCCCTCCCACCCACAACCCTCCCCTCTCCCACTCCCTCCCCCCCTCCATTCACATCAAGATTCATTTTCGATTCTCTTAATATACAGAAGATCAGTTTAGTATACATTAAGTAAACATTTCAATAGTTTGCTCCCACACAGAAACATAAAGTGAAAAATAATAGATGATTTAGGTTAGTTTATTTTTAATGATGATGATTTCAAAAATACATAAAAATATTCAAAATGGATTCAGATATCCAAGATAAAGACCTAGCCTTGGCCATCAAGAAAGGCAAGCACTGGTCATTTGATGGCTTTGTTGACATTCCAACAAGGGATGATAGAGAAGCATTATAAACATAACTTCTGCTTTCAGAGTAGGAAATATCATGTAATCTATTATGTCTTCCCTGTTCCCTTATGACAGTGCCTAAGGTATTGCTCTACGAGAGTTTAAGCACAGTGTAGTTACATAGTAAGCAAAGCAAAGTACACTCACATTTATGTTTCATCACTGAATAGTAATAATAGAGTTTTAGCTGGCTTTTTGTCCTTTTTTCCTCCAGATTTGAAAACAGTGAGCAAGGCTACGTAGTATATATATAACGCCTGAAGTCACAAATATCCTGAGCAGCAGCACAGAGATGCAACCCAGGGTTTCTACATTCAACTTTTGTTTCTGTAGTTGCACAAGATCTTGAAAAAGTCATGCATTCTAATCAAATACTACAAGATAGTCAGTGAACTCAGAGAATCTGTGTTTACTCCTGGAGCCTAGATCACCTGCAGCCTAATCCTCTTCTGTACTGCACTCATATCTACTTTGATTAGGAGAGTGAATCCTAACATACACAAGTCTTTATCAAAGATTGTTAGTTCTGGAATGGTTCCTATTTATCTTCTGCTTTTCCACAGTAGAAAAACTGGGACCCATCCACGTAAGGTAAGTTATCAGATATTGTGAATTAGTGGCAAAACCTAGACCACAATCCACTTTTGTCTTCTCTTCATTAAGGGAACATTGGTCTATAGAATAAAATTAAATAATCATTTTAGGAAATCACTCTTAATTGGAAAAGGCAAGTTTTGTGATATTTTAATCTGAGTAAATGAAAAGATATCTGGCAACTTTGTTCCAGATTCTGTGGGGGTTCACCCAAAAGAGACAAGCCCAGAGCTTTATGACTCAAAGCTATGATTTTATGAGATGGATAATTATTTTCAGAGAATTAACTTCCCACTAATCCCTCAATAATAATTAAGCATCTATTCTAATTGAACGGATATAGAAAAGAGCAAAGGGAACATTTAAAAGATAAAACCAAAGCTTCACAAAATATTTTCCAATAGCATAAAACACCACTCACAATGTTTATGTGACATAAAAATAATGGTTTGTCATTACCGCCATGTACTTTCTGTAGGAAAGATAGGGAGATAAAACAGAAGATAAAGTGGTCGGATTTCAAGAAGCTGAAATGGAAACACAGAGCTTGGCCTTGTTGCAACAATCATGTGTTAATTATACAGAACATATAAAAGTCATCCTATAAAGATAATATTCTTGACAGTGACCTGATTTAGAAGGACTGTAAATTATCTACATGATACTTATAGGAGAAGCAACTGAGATTTAATACTGCTACCTAAAAGACATTGAATATCTATTTATGGATGATTAAATACTATTTATATGGTTGATAAATTTAATTGAATTTATCAAAGTATTTTCCAACAAGGACTTAATTATTAAAATGAGAAATTGTTCCAGGGCTTCACACATGTCTCAAAAATAGGCCACCACATCTATTTTTTGAGCTTAACTCCTATAAGTCAATTTTACACTCAACTTCTGATGACAGAAGCCTGTGGTTGTCCCAAGTCCCACTTATCAAAGCCCTAAGTCCAAAGAAAGTCTCTTCTCACAGTTACTCTAGTAGCCAAAGGAAACCGATGAATGGATAGGAAGGGCAATTCTCAGAGACTCAGGCAAGTGAAGGCTGTGCTGTGTTCAACATGTGCTTTCCAAAGTGACCCTGAATGTTCTCTTTATCAGTTTTCCAAATGAGAAAAAGATCATGGAGAAAATCCTATGAAAATATTTTTTTTCCAGTTCAAGTAGATTATCTTAACAGATGAGTTTATATAAAGTATATGACTTGCTTAAACATCACCCATACAATCGCCATTAAGCTCGAGGAATAGAATACTCAACATCAACAAACCTCTTCCCTCCAACCCAACATTAACCCCAATGGTGACTTGCAATATCCTAGGCTGTTTCACATCTTTATGCACTTGACATGAGAGACATGAGACGACTTTATGGCCAGGCTTAAAGTGATGTTCATGCTTCTTGCTTGAATTCTAATTGCTACAAGTCAATCATTTGGACATAGCTGCAACCGAGGATTGAAAAATACATTCTAGGTACAGGATGGGTCTTCAAAAATTTTATTGGAAATAAATGTTATAAGATAAAATATGCATGCATTTCAACAATTTTTTAACTGAAAAATGTTAAGTCCAGTATTTGTCCTTATGGTTAAGGCCAGTGGGGATACCTGAGTCCCACATCAGAGTGCCTGGATTCACGCCCCAGCTTCAGCTGCTTGTTTCAGCTTCCAGCTGGTGTGCTCCTTCGGAGACAGCAGTGATGGCTCCCAGCCCCTGTTTTCAGCCTGCTGCAGGCCTGACCATTGCGGACATTTGGGAAATCACTCATCAGATGGAAGTCTTCTCTTCCTGTCTCTCAAATATAATAAATACTTAAAAATAATATTTTAATTCCATTTTCCATTAACCTCATGTAGTACCCTCATATGCCACTAAGCCAATGAGTAGCTAGTTTTCAGAAACAGCCAGCAACTATCTGGCCACTACTATCTGTACTACTGTTTAGTATCTACTACTTAGATTACCTCCCAAGATCTTAGCACACCCTGGTCACCAGAAACAAACTACACACACATATAATCTTTCTTTCATAGCCAGGGCATAGATAACTGCAAATGTTAATGCTTTAGTATTGTCCTTGTCAAAGATGAGCTAAGAGAACCCCAAATGAATCCAGCTTATTGTTACAAGATCACCTTTGTGCTTTCATATAACTTTGAAGTGAAAAATAAAAGACGCCGGCACCGCGGCTCAATAGGCTAATCCTCTGCCTGCGGCGCCGGCACACCAGGTTCTAGTCCTGGTCGGGGCGCCAGATTCTGTCTCGGTCTCCCCTCTTCCAGGCCAGCTCTCTGCAATGGCCCAGGAGTGCAGTGGAGGATGGCCCAAGTGCTTGGGCCCTGCACCTGCATGGGAGACCAGGAGAAGCACCTGGCTCCTGGCTTCAGATCAGCGCGGTGTGGCCATTGGAGGGTGAACCAACGGCAAAGGAAGACCTTTCTCTCTGTCTCTCTCTATCATTGTCCACTCTGCCTATCAAACCACACCCCCCAAAAAAAGAAAGAAAAAAAAAAGAAAAGACAACTGCAAGAGGTCCAGTTAATTCAGTTCAAAAAAGGGGCCAAAGAAGGAGGTACCTTTCTCTGAAGGGAGGAGAGAACTTCCACTTCGATTATGGCCCTGTCTAAATAATGTCAGAGTCTGTGGACTCAAGAAGCTTCCATAGTCTTGGCAGTTCATGGCAAGAGCCTCCAGTGATCACTGACGTCAGAAATAAGAGTTTCAATTGTTAAATCAACAACAGGAGTCACTGTGCACTTGCTCCCCATCTAACACCTCTGTCCTTATTGTGGTGTACTGTGAGAATTAATGGTAAAACTAGTTTTCAATTAGTACTTTATACTTTGTGTGTCTGTGTGAGTGCAAATTATTGAAATCTTTACTTAATATAGAGTTGATCTTCTGTATATAAAGGTAATTAAAAAGGAAGCTTAATGAAGAATGGGATGGGAGAGGGAGTAGGAGGTGAGATGGTTTGGGGGTGGGAGGATAGCATGGAGGGGAAGAACCACTATAATCCAAAAGTTGTACTTATGAAATTTATATTTAATAAAAACTTTCTATAAAAATTTGCCATGAATTTTCCTGTAGTAAGAGTCTCATACTCATATATGAGTATTATGGGTTACAGATGGTTGGTCAGGAAAAAGTGGATAGGAAATACTGCTTCAAGTTGCTGAACAATCTTGTCCTAATTCACCTTTCAGATGCATTTTATGATTGCAATGGACTGAACTGTACTCCCCCAAAACTCATGGGTTCAACCCTAACCTATAATGTGACTATATTTGGGGATACAATTTCATTTAATCTTAAAGGTTTAAGCTGAGATCTTAATCTAACAGGAACAGTATCCATGTACAAAGAGGAGACATCCAGAGTACATATACATGGAAGAAAGGCTATGCTAGGGTCCAAAAGAGAAGAAGCCTAAGGAAACAGAAGAGGCCCCAGAAACTAACACCACTGACATCTTGATCTTGGACTCCTGACCTCCAAATCTGGGACAAGACAAATCTTAAGACTTCAAGTCATACAGTCTGTGACATTCTGGTAAGGCAGCTCAGGAAGACTAGCAACAGTCCTCTGGCAGGCTGAGTCAAGTCATTGTTCTCTGCTGTGTTTCTCACTCACCTTTGCCCCTTTGCACTCCCTACCTGTAATTCCCTCTGTGTATATAAGGAATCTTCATAAAACTCATGGGAAATGAATACTATGCAGAAAGCATACTTGGAGTTAAAGTTTGTTTGCATCAAAATTATCTTTTAATTCCATTTTTAGCCAAAGTTTTTAAAGTACTCTTGCAGTCACCTTCCCATAATCATTGTTTTACTTTTCATTTTCTGTTACCCATGGCCAGCTTTGGTCTCAAAGTATTTAATGGAAAATTTCTGAGATAATCGATCCCTAAAATTTTTAACTGTATGTCATTCTGAATAGCATGTGAATTCTCTTGGTGTCCAGCTCCACTTGATCAGGGTGTGGCTTATGTAATTTCACTTACTGAATACCAATGCTAGATGCTATGGTCTGGATATTAGTTTGGGTGTCCCCAAAAGGCCCACTAATGACAGAACCACTAAGAGGTGGGGCCTAGTAAGAGAAACTTAGGGTACGATCTCAGAAGGTCATTTTCCTGAAAAGCTTGGATATAAAAACCTGAGTTGAGCTTAGCAGCTCTTTTCTTCATGGTTCACCATGTGTTCTTCCCTCTGTCATCTTTAGAGGTGAAACCAATTGGACCACCTGATCTCAGGCTTGACTCTCCAGAGTTATGAGCAATAAACATTTACTTTTTGTACAGTTCCTTGCTTTGGGTGTTTCATTATGGTAATAAAAATCAGGGGTGGGTTGCAACTTGTCCCTTGGATCCCCCCCTCCTGACTACTGTGGTAAGAAGTTTCTCACTTCAATGAATTTTGCTTTCTTCTCTGAAAAAAAAAAACTAATTCACTAGGATAGAAAGTTTTGTGGAACCACATTTTTCTATTCATATGTCTTCTACCTACAAATGAACCTTTGCTAAAAAAAGATCAAAGTTTCTTGATTAAAAGGCATAGTTCTCAAGGAAGAAGGAAAAAAAATTAAAGATCTAGTTTGGAAGCTTTGTGGCTTTGCTAGGCTGTATGTCCTGCCTTGAGTTGGATGGAAAACAAAGCCAGCATTCGTTCTTTTGCTTTAAATTTGATTCAACTACAACAAGCATTTTGTTCATTTCAAATCTGCCTGTGAAATGGTTCTGAAATCAGAGGGTTTCTTGAAAACAATTTCAGAGTTAGCTGGAGTCTCAGTGCCCATTAATTCAAAATCCTGTTATTTCCATTACTAGTGCTTTGGGCTTTCAGAATGTGGTGACCTTATTATCTTTGCACACCCACTTCTCCAACCCATTTGAGGCATTGCTTTCATCTAGTTCTTGACACAAATACCCATTATTGCCAGAGTTATTGTTCTACTTCTTCTGAAACCAAATTATTTTAGATAGGTATTATGCTTTGCACACAAACCGGGTTTCACAATAATTCCAAATATACTCATAAAGTTGAACCTTGTTGCACATTTATGCCACTACAGGTTGCCCCACATTCACATATGTTTGACTCATGAAGTTGTATTGTATTTGTGTTGTTCAATAGCTAACCATTGAACCATCTTGGCTATCCTTTTTGGAGTCATATTCTGCTACAGTTATGTGGATAGATCCATATTTTCCCCAAGGTAATTAGTTGATATATTGCTCTAAGAGCTAACAGCTCTTCTGAACCACAACTTGTCATAATTTTTTGGCCTTTGGTTGAAACTAAGCATAATTTCCCTTTATCACAAATTAGAATTCTGCATGCCCCACTGTTCCTAGTTAGGTTATTAAGTGTCTCTCTGGGTGACTGATTAAACTCTAGATGACTGCTTTTCAAACTGATCTTTTTTCTTCAAGAAAGGAACTGGGGGCCTATGCTGTGGCATAATGAGTAAAGCTGCTGCCTGCAGTGCTGGCATCTCATATAGGCACTGATCGAGTCCTGGCTGCTCCATTTCTGATTCAGCTCTATGCTGTAGCATGGGAAAGCAGTATAAGACGGCCCAAGTCCTTGGGCCACTGCACCTGCTTTGGAGACCCAGAAGAAGCTCCTGGCTCCCAACTGCAGATCGGTGCAGCTCCGGCCATTGCAGCCATCTGGGGAGTAAACCAGCAGATGGAAGACCTCTCTCTCTCTACCTCTCTGTAATTCTGCTTTTTAGATAGATAGATACCAAGTCATTTTGCCAAAATCACAAAATTATACTGAAAAACTCAAGTATCTGTTTAGGATAACTAAACAGATTTTTAAAAAATATATAATAATCAATTTAACTGAAAAATTTTAATTTATTGAAATATTTTTCCAGTAATGCTTGCCAATTTTCTTTTGAGTAGTGACTTTCACTAAAGTTTTGGAGTACTTTTAGTTAATGAAGCTGCTTAGAATAGGCAACATTTCCATTGAAAAGGTCTCATCCTTCCAACAGGGTTAACCTTCTTGCTAACAAAACTTGGGCTGTGGTAAAGGAAGTTTGGTTAAGATTTTTCTTAAAGTTTTTTTTTCAAATGGAGGAATTTTTTAAAATATTTGTTTTATTTATTTGAAAGACAGAGTTACAGAGAGAGGTAGAGACAGAGAGAGAGGTCTTCCATCCGCTGGTTCACTCCCCAGATGGCCACAATGGCCGGAGCTGCACTGATCTGAAGCCAGGAGCTTCCTCTGGGTCTCCCACGTGGGTGCAGGTGCCCAAGCACTTGGGCCATCTTCTACTGCTATCCCGGGCCATAGCAGAGAGCTGAATCAGAAGAGAAGCAGCTGGGACTAGAACCGGCACCCATATGGGATGCTGGCGCTTCAGGCCAGGGCATTAACCCACTGCGCACAGCGCCGGCCCCAGAATATTATTTTATAAAGCAACAGAGCCCAAAGGATGTTACAAATGCTAGCATACAGGAGACAGTCAATACCTACTCATATATAAATAAATATCAAAATTTAATCAAATTCAAAGTATTTCCCAATATAGAAGACTTCAATAAAATGGAACATCCCTAGGTTCCAGGTAGAACTTAAACCAGACCATAAATTTTTTTCTGAGCCTAACTTCTATGTCAACTTTATGCTCAGTCTGTCTCCCCTTTTAATGCTGGAGGTTACAGTGGTTTCCTGGGCTTGCTTCCCCTGTGTTGAGGTTGGAGGCAAGGTTAGCTCTTGCCTTTTTTCTAGCAGTAATAGATATTTCCTTACATGATCATCATCTGGGCCCAGTGATTGAGTTGTTTTCCTGTTTCCGTTGATGATCAACTATTATGAAACTCATTATCTACGGGGGCACTAAATCCCAAGCATCCTCCAGAAATATTTTTGGTCTCATGTGAGATTCAATTTTGTATCTGGGGCTATTCCAGAAGAAGGCAATATGCTGAAATCTCATATTATAGAAATTTCCATCTGCCTCCAAATGTATTTCTAGAGTCCAACCATTGGGGTTAGGAAAAATGTTTAACATTTTCCAAAAACCCAGGAATTGCAAAGGAAACCTTTGTATCCACCCATTATGGCCCAATAACCAAGCAATCTCATTAAAACTCTGTCTAGATCTAGCTCTTTGGCAGATCAACAATCCTGATGGCTCCGGTACTATCCAATGGGATTATGAATTATTTTTCGCTCATTTCTTAGTCTCAAAATATTTGCACATATTCCATTCCATGCTATTGCTGCATAATAACCCAGCCTTAAACTCATCCCAAAGCAGCAGGCATTCATTATCACTCACATAAACCACTGGTCTGGACATTCTGTTACCAATATAATATGTGACCTATTTGGCAACTTCTAGTACTAAGAAGGGATCTCAAGCAGTGTGAAGGGAATTTTAAAAAGCTCATGGAAAATGTCCATTATGAAAATCTTTTCACAGATTTCAAGTTTTTGGCAATAAACTTAATTTTCTTTTTTTAAAACTTTTATTTAGTAAATATAAATTTCCAAAGTACAGTTTATGGATTACAATGGCTCCCCCCCCCATAACTTCCCTCCCACCCGCACCCCTCCCATCTCTCGCTCCCTCTCCCATTCCATTCGCATCAAGATTCATTTTCAATTCTCTTTATGTACAGAAGATTGATTTTGTATATATTAAGTAAAGAGTTCATCAGTTTGCACCCACACAAAACATAAAGTGTAAATACTGTTTGAGTACGAGTTATAGCATTAATTCACATTGGACAACACATTAAGGACAGAGATCCCAGATGAGGAGTAAGTACACAGTGACTCCGGTTGTTGACTTCACATTCGACACTCTTGTTTATGGCATCAAAAATCTCCCTAGGCTCTAGTCATGAGTTTCCTAGGCTATGGAAGCCTCTTGAGTTCGCTGACTTCAATCTTTAGACAAGGTCATAGTCAAAGTGGAAGTTCTCTCCTCCCTTCAGAGAAAGGTACCTCCTTCTTTGATGGCCTATTCTTTCTACTGGGATCTCACTCGCAGAGATCTTTCATTTAGTTTTTTTTTTTTTTTCCAGAGTGTCTTGGCTTTCCATGCCTGAAATACTCTCATGGGCTCTTCAGCCAGATCTGAATGCCTTACGGGCTGATTCTTAGGCCAGAGTGCTATTTAGGACATCTGCCATTCTATGAGTCTGCTGTGTATCCTGCTTCCCATGTTGGATCGTTCTCTCCCTTTTTTATTCTGTTAGTATTAGCAGACACTAGTCTTGTTTGTGTGATCCCTTTGACTCTTAGACCTATCAGTGTGGTCAATTGTGAACTGAAATTGATCACTTGGACTAGTGAGATGGCATTGGTACATGCCACCTTGATGGGATTGTATTGGAATCCCCTGGCACATTTCTATCTTCACCATTTGGGGCAAGTCCAATTGAGCATGTCCCAAATTGTAATAAACTTAATTTTCATTCCATCCTTTTAAGAATTCTTTGAAATATCTTTCCATTTCATAATATCCTGTTTCAAGTCACAATGGCAAGCCTTTAATTAGAACTTTTCTCCTATCAAAATTATCCTAGTAACATAAAGTACAAAGATTCCTAGTGAGGCACCTAGTGAATAATTTAAAGTGGTGTTTCCCAAAGGAAAATACTAAATTATGTGTCATCAAAAGCCCTCTAAGTAAATGATTTGGAATAAAGTTCATAGAATTAATCTTTGGTGAAGATTCACAGATTAGTAACATGTATTTAGTTCTCAGGAGTCTTCCAGTGAAGACATAGCTTTATGTGAACCAGACTGCAATTCTTAAACTACCATTAATTATCTAGGTAATGGAAAATTATTTGATATCTCTGACAAATTACTTGATACCTAATAAGTAGAGCAGTAATATTTTTGGCCACATATGGAGATTATGAGAATTAAAGTTATGTAATATATAAAAACAAACCTGATCCATATACACATTTCAGAAATGCTTAATAAATATAAAACAATAGCATCATTAATATTTCCCAAGCTTATTTTGTCATGGAAACTTTTTTGGGAAAACACTGGACTTGGGATATATCAATGACAGGCAATGGTATGATAAATTTTTTTGGTCCATTTGGTGCTAGGCCTTAAATATGGCCACTCAAATGTCTTGCTCTGCAATTTGGTGCACAGATGAAATTGTTAAGAAGTGAAACAAATCTTTTCATGTAAAAGCAAATATTGTTAACATAAATGGGAGTTGAAATTCACCCCAAGGCTTTTAATAAAGATTCTTACTGTGCATTCTCAGGTGAACAACCGTTAGAGAAAGTAAGATTTACTGAAGGGTAGGGAAGGCAAATACATGGAACCCCAGAACAGAAGCAAGAGCCACCAAAATAATGGATCAGAGAATTTGGGAATTACAGTCATGAAAACATCGTTCTAGAAGCAGCTTTGGAGCGGACTGGGGTAATAGTCACGAGATGTAACAAAACAGGCCATCCACCGGTAACAAAAAACTAAGTTTAGAGAAATTTTCTTTTTTCTGTGCAATTTTATCTGATGGAAAAAAGGAAAATAACAAGTTAGAGAAAGGAGGAGATGGTGCTCTCACTTATCCCTGGAAAACATAACAGTGTTGAAAAGAAACTTAAAAAACAAATCCAAATTCCCAGCTGGAATAAGAGTTCTCTCTCCAGCAACCCTGGCTTTGTTAGCCTTTCAGTCTTCAAAATCATTTCAATAAAAATTCAATGTGTATGAGAACAGCAGGCTATCTATAAGCTTTTAGTATTTTCTTTTATATTAAACTGAACTCAGCATCCAACAACCCTGACATCATTGAGTGTTGTTCTAACCTCTGCATAATAACAGTTTAATACTTCTTTTAGCAGACAACCTTTGTTCAGTTAAAATCACATAACAGGGTTCTCATGTCTTTGTTTAATTTAAATATAGCCAGCTCATATAAGACAGGATTCTAGGTAGTGGGTACATTTCTTTCTCAGGTGTCTCCCTTCAACTTTCCAACTGAGGAGGAACATAATGTTGTAAATGTGTTAGTTTTTCTTGTTCTACATCTTACAATGAATTCTAAGTTTGTCTTCAGTATAGATAACAAATTTATATGCTAGGATTTCATTACTGAACTTGAGTTGAAACTAATCCCAATGTATTCCTAGGAATTCACATCAAGTGATGCATGTTTGTTCAATTTCAGAAGCATACTTTTGATCATACATGGGAAATTAGATTTTCTCTCTGGTTACTTATAGAGTACATAACATATGGGCTAAGGCAGCAGGGAGTGATTTGCCTACAACTCTGATATGGGATTTTTTCATTTGCATTATAGAGATAGTTGAATTTGTACTTGGTTGGGAAAACTGAAATAATCTAAAGGACACAGTAACTTTAAAAAATCAAGGCAAAGAAAGATAATCAGTCACTAAGCAAAGAAATATAGCCCCAGATTCAAGGAAATGAATAACAGGGTAGGTTTTGTTAATTCTTAAAGCATACAGTATTTAAAGACTTGACTCCACATGTCCCAATAAATTTCCAAAGAAATTAGACCAAGAATCTTCTGCATTACAAAAAAAAAAAAAAAAAAAAAAAAAAAGTGCTCATTGACTCTACCTTAGCCACCTACGTATTCTTACTGAAAGGAAGGGGAATTTTTTTTGGGGGGGGGATTCAAGAAATTCATTAATGGTAACATTAGCAATATAAAAATGTTGACTTCAGAATTTATTTAACTGGAATTTCAAAAAGTAGCTATGGCATATTTATACAGGTAGTAATAGTCATTCTACAGTATTTGTACTGTAAATATAGAATCTTCGTGACTGCATGAGGATAAAAGAAACAACATTTCTTCATTATAGCATTTTGCAGGTTTTAGCTTGATTGTATTTACCTGGTTCCATTATAATTTTTTCCTGCAGAAAGATAAATATTAATGCCATCACAAATATCAGGCTTGATCCAGGATTCTGTCATCCTGCCACATTTGAAAAACCACTGTATTTCATCTTCACTTTAGTCTTCAGGCTCCACTCTAGTAAAGCGAATTTCAAGGCCTGCCAAAGCACCCCACTACAGCTGAGATATATAATGTGGACTAATAACATGACCTCATTTAACTGGGATATTTTAGTTTTATGCTCCTATCAAAAGTAAAGGAAATTAAATTTTAAGAACACATTTGAAAAATGACCTGAAAGTTCATTGTTGAATCTCAACTAAGGAAATTACAATGGGACTGCAGTCCACACTGTGTACTATCTTTGGCCCTGATTTTATTGGTAAGCTAAGGTTTCTCCCAAGATCACAAAAGTAATAAAAACTGAAGAGAACACAACAATCTGAAAGCCAAAATTCTGAAGAAGCTTGAGTTCAAAGCAAATTGCACCAGAAACTACATGTTTCTTAAAAACTTAACAGCAGATACTTAAGATACAAGGTAACCCTACATATGATATGTCTAAAATATAGGTACCAGATCTAACAGTGACTATAAAAGAAAGGTTTTTCTACTGGGGGAGTGTTTAGATCCTGATTTTTAACACCTGTAGGATTCCCAACAACTCCTACATTTTTCTGTTAATGTTGATGATGCAAGCACTGCAGAATTTACTCTTGGGTAATCCTCACCAAAGATTAGATTCTCCCAGACACAAGAAGGCTGACAACAGAAACTGTTCAGGGCACCTCAGGCAACAAGTTTGCTACCTGGCTTTGAAAGTGTATTTGGCTTTACTCATTCTGAATAGGATTCAGGAACTGGAAGAAACTGATGCTTAACAAAATTCCTTTAACTGAATGCACAGCTTTGTATGGATGCAAGTTTTCCATGTTATAAAGATGGGTCCATGTTGAAAAAACTTTCTTCCTAAACCAGTAGTTGTGTACTCCCATAAAAAGACATCTTGGAGGGACTAGCTTTGTGACACAGTAGGTTCAGCTGACACTTCCAACTCTGGCATCCCATATCAAAAGCAGATGCTCCACTTTCTATCTACTTCCTGCAAGTACTCCTGGGACTTGAGTCCCTGCCACACCCATAGGAGACTGCAGAGTTCCAGACTTCTGGCTTTGGCCTGCCCCAGCCCTGGCATTTGGTGAGTGAGCCAAATGACAGATCAACCTCTCTTTTTGTCATTATAACTCTCTGCTTTTCAAATAAAGTACTTTTCAAAGAGTTCAGGGACTAAAAATGAACCATAAGGAAGAAGAAGATGGGAGAGGGAGGTGGGATAGGAGTTGTGGGGAGGAGGGTGGGTAAGAACCACTATATTGAATGGGAAAGAACCTCTATATTCCTAAAGTTGTATCTATGAAAAAAGTAATTTATTAAATAAAAACTTAGAGGTCATGGAAAAGCCTTTCATATATGTTCCCTTGGCTCCTTGCTGGTATTGCTACTTTGTTTCTGTAAGGGCCCTATCCTTGACCAAACAACATGGAACTTACAACAGATATGTATGTATCCCTCAAACTTTACCCATCTTTAATGCTACAGAAATGTATAAGGGATTTTCTTCCCTGTGATAAAAAGGTTCATAACTAATAGCAAGCATGTTGACTCATTATGTTTAGAACAAAGTGATATTTTTGGGTCATTCTCTAACAATCTGAGAAATCACATATATGATTAAACCAAATGTCATCCAATAAAAGATGGAGATGATAAAAGGAACAAAGTTCTGAAGCAAAGTGACTCCTCTGACAAGCATTTAATATGTTGATTTACTTATCCTGGTATAAAAGTACATAAAAATATTGCAGACAAGATGAACAGCTTTCAGTGTAAAATCAATGGTGAAGAAGGTCATACTACTATAGTATACTGAACTGTGATTACTGTAAAATTTACTATATTTGAGAGAAATGATCATTTTTCCATGCAATTATTGTCTATAGCCATTGTATATATACCTACTAAACTGGGGACTTTTTGCTCTTTTACTTGTTAAACTTATTTGGAAAAGTATTAACCCTTATTAACTTATTAAACTTATTTGGAAAAGTATTAATCAAAAACTAAAAAAAAGGAGGAGAAAGAAGGTAGCTGGAGGGAAGAGAAGGAGGAAGAGAGGAAGATAATATCATTAGTTTTTATAATTTTATCTATAAAACACATTGAATCTATTAAAAACTAAAAATTAAATGTTAAGAAATTTAAAAAGTGTTACAGAAAGGATTTTTAAGAAAATATTTAAGAAAGCAATCACATTTCAAGTGACTATAAAAATGTATCTAAGATAAATTTAACAAAAAAAGTACAAGATCTCTACAATTAAAGCTATAAAACACAATGGGCTAGCACCTTGGCTCACTTGGTTAATCCTCCACCTGCAGCACCGGCATCCCATATGGGCACAGAGTTCTAGTCCCGGTTTCTCCTCTTCCAGTCCAGCTCTCTGCTGTGGCCTGGGAAGGCAGTGGAGGATAGCCCTAGTGCTTGAGCCCATGTACCCATGTGGGACACCCAGAAAAAGCTCCTGGCTCCTGTCTTTGGATCGACACAGCTCTGGCCATAGTGGCCATTTGGGGGGTGAAACAATGGAAGGAAGACCTTTATCTCTGTCTTTCTCACTGTCTAACTATCTGTCTAAAAAAAAACTATAAAACACTGGTAAAAGAAATTAAAGAACATACAAATAGAAAGACATCCAATATTCATGGATAGAAAGAGTTCAATGAGTTCTCAAATCCTAAATTGGTTTGTTTGTTCAAATTGACCCAACTTTTATCTAAATACTTTGATAAACAACTGGTATTCCATTTTTTTGTCTTGAAAATGTTTAAATGTCTTTTTAATTTGCATTGTTTGAGTGGAGTTTAACTTTTTACTGTATTTTCCTAGATTCACTTCTAAGAAGACGTTTATTGAGCACTTAATATATACCAGACACTGTTGGTGCTAGGTATATAACGGTGAACATGAGATGCATTATGTGAAGATACTAGTCTATTGTGAAAGACAGTTACTAGCTTTCCCAGTGTGTAAAATTGTTATCCAAGGTGCTTTGAAACCCTGTAAGGGAAACCAACAACCACCACCACCTTGAAACTACCCATCCATATTTTTAATATTTTTAATTACTTATTGTTTACATTATTGGTCTTTGTTCAATAATTGTTTTTAGTTTGGGCTTCTATACAATTATTCATTTGCATGAAAAAAGCATAATTGAAACAATAATTGAACCACTTCAAGCACTATGCTGTTTTCAATAGGATATCTGTAGGAATGCAGAGTATTCTGGATCTGAGAATAATTTCATTGGTATTTTTATTGGAATCACATTAAATCTGTAAATTATTTTTGGTAGTATAGACATGTTGATATTATTTCTTCCAATCCAAGAGAATGGGAGTTTTCCTTTGTCTCTTCTATTTCTTGTTTTATAATTTTCAGAAAAATGATGCTAAAATTTATATAGAAACACAAGTCCCTGAATAGCTAAAGCAATTTCATCAACAACAAAGCAGAAGGCATCACAACCCCAGATTTCAAGACATACTACAGGGCAGTTATAATCAAAACAGCCTGGTAAAGGCACAAAAATAGACATGAAACAGAATAGAAACCCCAGAAATCAATCTACGCATCTACAACCAACTCATCTTTGACAAAGGAGCTAAAAATCAATCCTTGGAGAAAGAAAAGCCTTGTCAAAAATGGTGCTATGAAAATTGGATCTTATATGAAGCAAGACCCGTAACTTACATCTTATGCAAAAATCAACTCAAATGGAACAAGGATATAAACTTAGGACCTGCTAAAGTTAAATTACTAGAAGAAACCATTGGGGCAATTCTGACATTGAGTTAGGCAAAGACTTCTTGTTTAAGACCCCAGAAGCACAGGCAATAAAAGCAAAAATAGAAAAGCAGCATTTCCTCAAACCAAGAGGCTTCTGAACTGCAAAGGAAACCCTAAATAAAGTGAAGAAATAAACAATAGAATGGGAGAAAATATTTGCAAATAATGAAACTAATAAAGGATTGAAATCCAGAACCTATAAAGAGCTCAAGAAACTCACGATAAAATAAACCACCCAGTTAATAAATAGGCAAACAACTTAAGGGGGCAAATTTTGAAAGATGAATTTCAAATGGCCAACAGGCACATGAAAAAAAATGCTCAGGATCAGTAAGCAATCAGGGAAATGCTAACAAAAACCAAAATGAGGTTTTACTTCACCTTAGTTAGAATGGCTCATATAGAAATCAACAAACAATATATGCTGGCAAGGATGTAGGGAGAATAGTACCCTAATCCACTGTTGGTGGGAAAGCAAACTACTGTAGCCATTTTGGAAGATTCCTCAGAAATCTGAAGATAGATCTACCATATGACCCAACCATCCCACTCCTGGGAAGGAAATGAAATCAGTATATGGAAGAGCTATCTTTGCCCTTATGTTTACTACAGCTCAATTCACAATAACTAAGACACTGAATCAACCCTGATGTCTATCAACTGATGACTAGATAAAGAAAATATGGTAGATAAATACTATAGAATAATACTCAGCCATAAAAATGATGCAACTGGAAAACCATCATGATTAGTGAAGTAATCCAGTTCCAGAGAGACAAATATATGTTTTCCTTGATCTGTGGTAACTAATAGAGTACAAAGAATGTAATATGAGCAAAATTGACATTTTGAGATTTGTTGATTGTTCCTCGACATAGACAACAGTAGTAAACAATGTTTTTTTCTAGATACTATTTGTTGAATATTTAGTGTAAGGTTAAGCTTATGATTATAAAATCAACTGAAATTATGTCATTGCAAAATTTAAAGAATAAGAAAGGAAGTGGTGGGAAGTGTGGATGGGTTGGATTATACGATGGAAAATATCACTATACTCTGAACTCTATTTGAAATACATGAAATTTGTTCACCATAAACAAAAATTATTTAAAACAAAAATAAATAAATGCAGAGTATTGGCAATCAGTTTAACAGTGGGCTCTTCTACATTCCACCGACCTCAGTTACTTCCACTTATGTCACAATCTTTAGGATTAATTATGATCATGTTAACATTAATCTGATATTTTATGTGTAGAATTTAAGCATCATATTGGAGTCTAAGGATTCGTAATAAGCAGCATTGGCCAATTCGATTGCAGAAAGCAATTGCAATATTTGGCATTTTTATAACATGTTAGTCTAATTAATGACCAGGTGACTGACATCCATACAATAAGCTAATCTTCACTGTCTTGAGCATTTATTCATTCTCTAGTTCCCATTCTTTAATTCTTGATTTTAAGTTCTCTAAAGTATACGTGATTTGTGCTTTTGCTAGTTGAGGTAATATCAAAATTTATGCAAAAATATACATATTTTCTAAGATGGACATTTAATTATATGTGGAAGACATTGCCACAAAATAAACATAAAAGTGAAGAATGATGAGCTATACTCAACTAATATTGCTTGATAGAGGAAAACAATAACACAGCTATTAAGAATAATTAGATCCATAACACAGCCTAAAGGGACAGCACCAGGCAGGTTAGACAATTACAGCATAACCATTTTTCAGAAATGCAGACTTCCACAAATTAAAGAAGGCCTGGAATGTCAAACTTGTGATAGAAATAGCTTGGACTAATAGGTTACCTCATATTAAAATCATTTTTCCATGGTGTTAAAATTTACGATGACATTCAATAATGATTTTATGAAGAAAGGTTTCTTGAAAGACCAAATATGCCAAGTTGGAAAAAAGGACACACAGTTTAGGTAATATCATAAACATTGCACTGTCCTTACACAGCCTTTCTAAACTGATAATTATAGTAAGTCATATTGGTCACAAACTCCAAACTCTTGAAGCAACCCCAGGCATTACTCTTACTTAGTTCATTCCTGTGACAGAATTCTACAATGGGTCTAAATATTTTTCTTCTTTAGAACATACATCTATAGAAGTCCTATGACTCTGAATGGGTCAGGCTTTATTCTTGTGGTTAGATCACATGATAGTTGAATTTTAGGGAAATTATCAAATTGGGCCTTGTATCATCACTTAGATCCTTTCAAGTACAGTATTTTGGGACTGGTACTGTGGCATGGCAGGTAAGGCTACTGCCTGTGGTGCTAGAATCCCATATGGGTTTCATGTCATAGCTGCTCCTTTTCTGATCCAGCTCTCTGCTGGCACTTGGGAAAGCAGCAGAAGATGGCCCAAGTCCTTAGGCCCCTGTACCCATTTGGAAGACCCAGAAGAAGCTCCTGGCTTTGGATCCACGCAGCTCTGGCTATTGCAGCCATTGGGGGTTTGAACCAACTGATGGAAGACCTCCCTCTCTTCCCCTATCAGTTGTGATTGTCCCTTATAAAATAAGGTATCCCATTGATATTTATAGCAGCTGATCATCAATATCTACTGAAAAAAAGCATTTTGAATTCCTCAAGACTTTGTAGAATCAATTCCCAATTATGTTTAGTAATGAAAAAGATTTATCATCCATAAGCTGTACTTTGGAAATTTATATTCATTAAATAAAAGTTAAAAAAAAAAGAAAAGAAAAAGATTTATCAACTGATTCCAGTAAGAAAAGCATATCCATTATCTTTTATAAAGACTAAATAAGAGCATTTTTTGATAGGCGGAGTTGGGCAGAGAGAGAGAGAAAAAGGTCTTCCTTCAGTTGGTTCACCCCCAATGGCAGCTGCGGCCAGCGCACTGCACCTATCCAAAGCCCGGAACCAGCTGCTTCCTCCTGGTCTCCCATGCAGGTGCATGGCCCAAGCACTTGGGCCATCCTCCACTGCCTTCCTGGGCCACAGCAGAGAGCTGGACTGGAAGAGGAGCAACCGGGACAGAATCCAGCACCCGGGGTACTGGAGGTGCAGGAGGAGGATTAGCCTTGTGAGCCGTGGTGCCATCCAAGAGCAATTTTAAGTCTACATTAAAAGTAACAAGACAAGAGAGGTTCCCACATATCCACCATTCCATTCATAAACAGCATTGCCTATTATCAACATCTTCTACCAGAGTGGTACATCTGCTAAATTCAATGAACCTACATTGACAAATCAGTCATCTGAAGTCTAACTTACACTAGGATTTGCTATAACTTATGCTAGGATTTGCTGATGGTGTTACCCACATAATGGGATTGAATAACTCTTTAATGACATGTATTCACCATTATAGTGTCACATAGTATTTTCAATGTCTCTGTTCCACCTGGTCATTTTTTTTTTTACTATCTTAGTCTTGTCTTTCTGAGAGTTATATAAATGGAATCATACAGCATGTATCATTTGCATATTAGTTTATGTTAATCAATACACATTTAGGGTTCACCCACGTCTTTTCTGGCTTGAAAGTCCATTTCATCTTAGCACTCAATAATACTCCACTATCTGAATGTACCAGTTTATGTGTATAGCTACTGAAGATCATTGTGTTTTTCCCCAAGTTTGGGCAATTATGAATAAAGCTGCTAGAAACATCTGTGTATATTGTTTTTTAAACTCTTTGGGTATATATCATGAGTATAATTTTTGGATCACATGATATGATTGTTTACTTTCATTTAAAAAAATCTGCCTTAGGGCCCACCCTGGTACAGCGAATTAAGCTGCTTCATGAAGTTGACATCCCTTACTGCAGTGCTGGTGTGAGTCCCAGCTACTCTGCCTCCTCTATCCAGCTTCCCACTACTGCACCTGGGAAAATAGCAGAATATGATCCAAATCCGTGGGCTTCTGACATCCATGTAGGATCTGGCATGGAGTTCCTGAACCCTGGCTTCAGTCTGGCCCAGGAATGGCTGTTACAGCCATTTGGGGGAGTGAACTAGCCAAAAGAAGAGCCATGCCTCTCTGTCTCTCCATTGCTCTACCTTTCAAATAAATAATCTTTAAAAGTCAGAATTGCTTTTGCACCATATCCTCATCAGCATTTTGTGTTATATGTATCTTAGACTTTGGCCATACTAACAGGTACACAGTGACATCTCATTTTAATTTTCATTTTCCTGATGACACATGTCATAGCCTACTTTCCTTCTCTGTTATGCATTTTTGTGAGATCTGTTAAGATCTATAGCTTACTTTTAAAAATTGGGTTATTTTCATGTTGTTTTGATATGTTTTGGGTAGCAACATTTTATCAGATGTGTAGCTTTCATATTTTTTGCCAACCTGTGGTTTGCTCTCTTAATCCTTGTAGAAAAGAAGTTTTTAATTTTAACTAAATCTAGCTTATTAATTATTTCTTTTACATATTTTACCTTTGGTTTTGTATCTGAAATGTCATCACCATATCCAAGATCATCTAGATTTTATTCTACTGTGTCTTCTAGGAGATTTGCAGTTTAGCATTTTACTTTCAGGCTTATGACACATTTAAGGTAATTTTTGTACCTATATCCAGATCTTAAGCTTTTTGAGAATCCTCATTTCTTCAGCTCATATGGCTTTTCAAAACGTCAGCCCGGTTGACACTCTTGTCTTGCAACTTTGGCTTATATCTAGGTTGGGTAAGCCGAATCATAGCCAACACAGCATGATGGCTAGCGAGTTCTTTCCAGATCTTTCACTGGTCATCTTTCTGACTTCCCAAGAACAAGTGTCACAGTCAAGGTATCAGGAGCAGTCCTCTCGCTGCTTCCCAGAAGAACTCGTTACTTGATAACTGCATATTCAGGATCTGGTCCTGTTCATTCTAGACATAGGGGCCAGTGTGTATGGTCCTCTGCAGGTTGACACATTATTAAGGAATAAATCCACCTTAAGTAGGTGTAGAGAGACAAACGTGTAAAGGCATACATATAATTGCCATTTGAGTTTTCATAAAGAAAAATGTTGGCATGATAACTATATTTTCTTTCCATGGGCATGTCTGCACGTGAGAATATTGGTTAGAAAACTGCTGTATAAATGTGGAATCAGAATGAAAACAGTTAAATCCCTAAGTGACAATTAGGAATAGCATCAAACCAAGAGAAGAATAATACTTAAGGTCATGGACATGGCATCCAGCCTGACTGGGTACAAAATCTGATGACTTGAGTGATTTTAACGCTGTCTGCCTCAGTCTCCTCACATCAATGTGCCTGTTTCATTCCTGGCTCCAGCTCATGATTGTAACTTCCTCATAATGTGGACCCTGAGACCCTCATGTAAAGGGGTTTCTGCCATCCACCTGGGAGACCTGGACTGAATTCCTGGCTTCCAGCTTTTGGCTCTTTGCCTGTTGTAGGCACTGGGGAGTAAATCAATGAATGGGAGCTTTCTTCTTTCTGTCTGAATCTCAAAAAATATTAAGAAAAAAAATGGGGCAGTATATTGTGCCAAAGCTCTTTCCTGTCTCAGGTATTTAAAGCTCTCAGAATTATGCCTACTATATAGTAATTCTTAAATATTAGTATCACAGTAGTCTAGAATTTAAGATCAATTACATTTTCAATTATTCAGTTGGCATTGTCAATATCCATACTCTTATGTGCATAGTCTTTGCTTAAATAAGGTAACTGCACCAGAGGAGATACCTATCATCCAATAATAAAAGTAATATCACTAATACACTAATGAATGCATACTGGGTACTCAGCACTTGAGTTGCTACTATTCTAAACTCCTTACAAATATTAGATAAGTTTATCCCAAGACAATGCTTGAAGTATAAAAAATCTTCATCTCCATTTTAAGATGAATTGACTAAGACACTAAGAAGTTGAGTAGTTTGAACAGAAAACTCACAGCTAGCAAGCAACATAAACATGATGCGATTCAACCTACCCGTTATTCAAAGTGCGATCTGTGAAGCACGTGTTCCCATATCCCACAAGATCCTTCAGTGATGCAAAGCCACAGGCCTACACCAGATCTGTTAGATCAGGATCTTCAACTGATCTTCAGAATCCTTTATAAACAAACTAAGGTTTGAAAAGTATGTATCTACATCTCTACGACATGCAGCCTCTGTTAATTCATTCAGATGTCACAAAGCAACGAGATCCTGATATGTTTCTATTATACCTCAAAAAAATAAGATAGAAATAAATCATCCAATGTCTTGTGGCTAAGAAGTAATTAGCAGAGAAGTAATTTAAGGGAAGTTCATCTGAGTCCACAGTCTTTGTCTCAAGCAGTGCATTTTTCTATTCTGATGCAACTTTCAAATTGTTGGTTTGAAGAAAGGAACTGATTGTAAAATGCTGCTTTCTCTTTTGCCTGCTTTGCTTTGGGAACTTGGCCAGCCCCAGGACAGGTCCTGGCTAACTGCTTAAATGTTTGATTTTCACACATTCTTCAGCTACAAGCATGGCCTGCTATCAAAATGCAAGCTCAACACCCATGCAATTAATCATCCTGAGCTTCAAGGTTCTACAACAGATTGTATCATTTGGATGGTAAAATAATTGGTTCCCTCACATTCTACTTGTTCTTACCCTGATAGAGAAAATGTAAAAATCAACCACATCAATGAAAAAAAGCTAAACAAAATACCGTTCTGAGAAATGTTATGATCCTCATCTCCCACCCTTCAATGCACTTCCTTTGCTTATGAGTTTCTGAATTCAAGTGAAAGCTGCGGTATGGGGGGAGGTAAGCACTGTGCCCAAGTTCTTTCCCAATCTATGCCTTATAAACAAAAACAATAAAATGGTTGGAGATGTGAGCCAAATTCCAAGTGAGCATGTCTGTTTTGTGAAAGCCAATTTATTTCTACAAAACAACCGAACAGACATTCTCCATAGCACTTTGTGTCCATTATCTAATTTAGTCCTCATAATGGCGCCATAGGGAGGCCACTCAGACTACTGAAAGTTACTAGTAAGGGACACCTCTAGGTTTTATATGCCTTGTTCTTATTCCAGAATCCTTGCTCTTGTACTTTAGGAAACATTCTATCTGGGACTTCATGATTCTGTCAAGAATATATATCAGGCTCCATTTGTTTAACTGGATGTTTTGCCCAACTGCTCTAGAATAAACAAGCTGACCCAGAGTCAAAGTTGGATTTAAGCATCAGTTAATTTGTCAGAGTCATGACTACTTAGTTCAATTGTTCAATCAACAATTCATTGAATTTTAGTAATTGCTGCATTCATAGATCCACCTAGAGCTAAAAAAAAAAAAAAAAAAAAAAAACTGACCTAAAAAAATATTTGACCATAGAGTAGAGTCCAACTTTGTTCCTATTACAAGACAATGCTTTCTAACTTGAGGGATAACAATGAACCCTAAAGAGCCTGATCATTCAATTCAAGCATATTGGTTTCTGGATCTAGGTGCCTCTGCTTCAATTAAATGGCTATGCCCATTGATATCCCCTCAAAATTCTGCCATTCCCTAGTTTTAAAAATAAAGTCATGGCAGCTAGTGCCGTGGCTCAATAGGCTAATCCTCCTCCTGCAGCACCGACACCCCAGGGGTTCTAGTCCCAGTTGGGGTGCTGGATTCTGTCCAAGTTGCTCC
This sequence comes from Oryctolagus cuniculus, assembly GCF_051225735.1. Taxonomy (NCBI): domain Eukaryota; kingdom Metazoa; phylum Chordata; class Mammalia; order Lagomorpha; family Leporidae; genus Oryctolagus; species Oryctolagus cuniculus. Next base: position 84,339,855 of record NC_142880.1, read on the forward strand.
TCTTCCATTCTAGCTCCCTGCTGTGGCCCGGGAAGGCAGTGGAGGATGGCCCAAGTCCTTGGGCCCTGCACCCGCATGGGAGACCAGGAGAAGCACCTGGCTTCTGGCTTTGGATCAGTGCGGTGCACTGGCTGCAGCGGCCATTGGAGGGTGAACCAACAGAAAAGGAATACCTTTCTCTCTGTCTCTCTCTCTCACTGTCCACTCTGCCTGTCAAAAAAAATAAATAAATGAATATAGTCATAGCATCGGCATTGGGGGTGCAATAGGCAAAGCTGCCACCTGCATGCCTGGCATCCCTTGTTAAAGCACTCATTTGAGCCCCAGCTGTTCTACTTCTAACCATCTCCTTGCTAATTTTCCTGGAAAGGCAGCAGAAGATGGTTCAAGAACTTGGACCCCTACCACCCACGTGGGAGACCCAGATTAAGTTCAATTATCGTGACAATTTGGAGAGTGAACCAGTGGATTTATCTTTTGCTGTTTCTTCCTCCTAATTCTTTCAAATAACTTTTAAAAAGTAAGTTAAATTCATGCTGTTATATCAAGTATCATAAGTATCCCATCAGGCTGTTTGCAGAACTCCAAGATTTTTTTTAACTTTTATTTAATAAATATAAATTTCCAAAGTACAACTTTTGGATTATAGTGGCTCCCCCCGCCCATAACCTCGCTCCCATCTGGAACCATCCCATCTCCCGCTCCCTCTCCCATACCCTTCACATCAAGATTCATTTTCAATTATCTTTATATACAGAAGATCAATTTAGTATATACTAAGTAAAAATTTCAACAGTTTGCACCCACACAGAAACACAAAGACTTCTTAATTCCCATGTAGTTCCCTATGTCCTAAGTCAGTTCAGTTCTTGAGGCACCATTAAAAAATATTATTGAAAATTATATAGGCTTTGCTACTTCCTCAAATTACTCTAACTTGGAAAAATTAAACAGAAAAGTAGACACTACAATCAAAGATTTCTTTCCTGTTCTATTGCTACAAAACCACACTTAAGAAGAAAACAGCATTTATTACAAATTATATATACTTCAAATAGAGACTGGAATAGGTAACACGTACTATTCACACCTTAGAACTCTAACAATCTGTTAACCCTAACAACCAAGCTCTTATAAAAATTAAGAGATTTCTTCTTGTGCATCTTGAGAAGAACAGACAAGGAAATTCTAAATTTTGGAGGTATTTAAACACACAATTATTCTTAGGTGTTTAATATTAACTGAAAAGTGATCCTTGTTAAATATAAGAGTGGGAATAAGAGAGGGAGATGTACAGTTTGTGACATGTTCAATTGGGCTTGCCCCAAATGGTAGAGTTAGAAACATGCCAGGGGATTCCAATTCAATCCCATCAAGGTGGTGTGTACCAATGCCATCTCACTAGTCAAAGTGATCAGTTTCAGTTCACAACTGATCATAATGATAGGATTAGGAGTCAAAGGGATCATATAAACAAGACTAGTGTCTGCTAATACTAACTGATAGAAAGAAAAAGGCTAGAATGATCCAACATGGGAAGCAGGATACACAGAAGGCTCATAGAATGGCAGATGTGCTAAACAGCACTCTGGCCTCAGAATCAGCCTTTAAGGCATTCAGATCTGGCTGAAGAGCCCATGAGAGTATTTTAAGGATGGAAAGCCAAGACGCTCTGGCAAAAAAAAAGATACCTAAAAGAAAGATCTCTGTGAGTGAGACCCAGTGGAAAGAACAGGCCATCAAAGAAGGAGGTACCTTTTTCTGAAGGGAGGAGAGAACTTCCACTTTGACTATGACCTTGTCTAAATAAGTTCAGAGTTGGCAGACTCAAAATGCTTCCATAGGCTTGGCAACTCAGGACAAGGGCCTAGGGTGATTACTGACACCATAAACAAGAGTGTCAAATGTTAAGTCAACAACAGGAGTCACTGTGCACTTACTCCTCATGTAAGATCTCTGTCCTTAATGTGTTGTACTAGGTGAATTAATGGTATAACTAGTACTCAAACAGTACTTAACACTTCTGTGTGGGTGTAAACTATTGAAATCTTTACTTAATACAGAGTTGATCTTCTGTATATAAAGATAATTGAAAATGAATCTTGATGTGAATGGGATTTGATGGGAGATGGAGCGGGAGATGGGAGGGTTGCAGGTGGGAGGGAAGTCATGGGGGGGAGAAGTCACCATAATCCAAAAGCTGTACTATGGAAATTTATATTTATTAAATAAAAGTTAAAAAAAAGGAAACTGCTTCCCTGAAGTAACTGATGAAATTAAACTGTTGGCCTTGTATAATATTTGCCATTTCTCCAAATCTTAACATTAGTCAATTTTCAACAGGAAATCTGCATCAGATCTAGAACTTATGACATGTTGCAGTACTAAAATACTGGAAGCATCACAGGATCAAAAATACAATAGATGTTCACAATTTCTGAAAGGAAGGACAACCACAGACAAAAATCAAACTTTGATGACTTAAAGAAATAGCACTTCAACACTGAACAACACTGTACACCAAAAATTATCAAAAGCTCTCAGGCAAACAGGTTCTCACCCAACAAAAATGTACCACAAATGGCCACTTAGGAACTGACTTCTAAAATTCTCCAAGAATTTAGAATGGTTCTTTTAAAGAAACACACAACAAATTTCAACAGAACACAGACACATTAGAAATCTAGAAGTAATGTTGAAAATCAAAAAATCCTTCAATTGGAAAGTACAACAAGCAAAATTAAAATCACATTAGAGAACTGGGTGTTTTGCACAATGGTTAAGATCTGGCTTGGGATGCCCACGTTCCACATTGGAGTGCATGGTTGATTCCTTCCTACTCTTCTGATCCGACTTCCTGATAATATTCACCATGGGATGCAGCAGATAATTGCTTAACTACATTGGTTCCTCCCATCCACATAGGAGACTTTGAGTCCAGTGCTCCTAGCTTTGGCTTGACCCAGCCCTGGCTATTACAGGCATTTGGGACATGAACAAGCAGATGTAAGATTCTCAAAAACTGTCTGCCATTCAAATAAATTAAAATAAAAGGGTTAAAAGTCACAATGGGATTCACCAATAACAGAATAGATGAAACAGAAGAAAAAATACTATCAACAAACCTGAAGACAGGGATTTTGAAATGCATATTTTCTGAGACTACAGAATCAAGAATAAGAAAAAAAAAATAAAAGCTTATGGGAAGTTTTGTACAAGCATGAAAAAAGCCAGTATTTGGAAATTTAGATTTCAAGAGACTTGAGAATGCTAAAGGGATAGAAAATGTGTTCAAAAAGGTATATAGAGAACATTTCCTAAACAGATAAAGATACAATTATTCAGTTACAGAGGTACAAGTCAAGACTATATTATAGCATATATTTCAATGAGTTCTCCAAAGTTAAAGAGGAAATTCTCAAAGCTTTAAGAGCAAACAAACCTTATATAAAAGTAATCTCAATTCTCCTTACTACAGATTTCTCTTTAGAAATCTAATAGGACAAGAGTAAATGGGATGAGACTTTTACAGAAATGAAGGGAAAAAAAGCTGTCAACCAAGAATTTTGTACCCAGAAAATCTATCCTTTAAATATGAAAGAGACATAGACATTCCCAGACAAATAAAAGATGAAAGAATTTATTACCATCAGACTTGACTTGCCAGAAATTCTAAAGGGATTTCTTAGAAGAGGAAAAAATAAAAAGAAAATATCAGAACATAGAAATTTTAGTGGTATGAATAGCTACCGTGGCAAATTCAGCATGCTCTAATATTGTAAGCATTATATGCAAACCACTCACATCTTTGCTATGAAGAGTAAGAAAACAATTACAAACAATAATATCAATATGCTAAGAGACTGACAACTTGGAAAGATGTACAAAGTATCATGAAAAATTTGAAATACAGGGAGGAATGAGATACAAGTATATAGTTCTTTATTAGTCTTTCTTGTAACTTCCTTTTGTTTCTTATCTTTATATTCAATGTCATGATGCTGTCATTTCAATAAAACCTTGTTATCAAAAGAGGTCTTTGAGATTCATGGCAACCACAAAGCAAAAATCTGTATGACACTTATCTACAATAAGCAAGGAATCAAAGCATGTTAATAGATAAAATCACATAACCACAAAGAAATTGAAAGCATGTCACTGTAAAAATTAAGAAAAGGAAGGGGAGAGACAGTGGGAGTGAGGGAGGGTAGGGTGAGAAGTATCATTATACTCTTAAAATTGTATATATGAAATGCACGAAACTTGTTCCCTTTATATAAATAAAAGCAAAAAAAATAAACTTAAGAGCTACAATCAAACTAAAAAACAAGAATCAAAATGGTAGTAATAAAATACTATCAATTGTTAACTTAAAGGTAAAATCTCCAATAAACTTGCAGAGTGATAAAATGGATTTTAAAAAACACACTATATGCTGCATACAATAAACTACATTATCTATAAGGGTACATGTTGTCTGAAATTGTTATTGTGATGCTTCTTGCAAATAGAATAGGAGTACTCATACCTATATCAGATAGGATAGATTTTAAATCAGAAGCAGTGAAAACAATAAGGTGGTTGTGTAATGATGAAGGGGGTCAATGTAACTAGAGGATATAACAATTATAAACATATATGCATCCATCATAAGGACCCCCACAATTGTAAGACAAACATTACCAGACCTAACTAGAGAGATGGGCTCCAAAGCACTAATAGTGGGGTACTCAAAACATTTCACCTTCAGCAATTTATCGACTGTCCATGCAGAAAATCAACGCAGAAACAGAGTGAAACTGTACCCTAGACTAGTTAGACTAAGCAGATAACACATTCCAAAAAAAAGCCTCAATTTTTTAACAATGGTAGTCATGCTGAATCATTTCTTGCTATAATGCTGGCTGGGCCTCAGCCATTGTAGCCATTTCAGTTGTGAACTGGTGGATAAAGATGCTCTCTTCTCCTCTATCCCTTTCTTTTCTTATCTTTGTAACTCTAAATAAATCTTAAAGAATCAGAAGGGCATCTAGGGTATAGAGGGAAAGAGAAAGAAGGAAGGAGGGAAAGAGAGGGAGGGAAGGAGAGAGCTTCCAGATGCTGGTTCAGGGAATCCTGAGTTCCTCATCAGTTAGGCTATCATCCACGGCCTTCTCATGCACATTAGTGAGAAGCTAATTGGGAGGTTGTATGACTGGATCTCAAACTATCACTTCAATACAGGCTGTAGGTATTCCAAGCAGATTAACCTATGGTAACACAACTCCTACCACTACTTTCACTACTTTTATGCAACTTAGTACTGGTAGTCCTAATCAGAGAAATTAGTTATTGGAAAGCAATATAGGTTACCCAAACTGGAAAGGAAGAAGTCAAATTGACAGTGTTTGCAGATGAATATGTGTGTGTGAGGGGGTGTATCCAAAGACTCTACCCCAAAACTAATAGAACTAGTAAATGCAGCAACTTGCAGAATACAAAGCCAATCTGTAAAAAAATCAATGTTGTTGTATATCAATAACTAATTTTCTAAAAATGGAATCAAGAATACAATCCCATTTCCAACAGCTATAAAAATAAACAAAATACCCTAGAAATAAATTTACTCATAGAGGTTAAAAACTTATACTAAAAATTTTAAAATGTGACACTGAAGAGAGGAACTAAAGGACACAAAACATGCAAAGACAACTTGTGAAAAACACTATAGGAGTTTCTCAACTAAAAATTCCAAATTATGCTGCAAATCCATTCCTTGGATGGATTCTATCTATTGATGAGAATTCTGCACTCCCATGTTTATTGTAGTAACACAAAAGCCAAGAAATTCAGCCAACTTCAGTGTCCATGAATTGTTGAAGAAAATGTAGCACATGTGCACAATGGAACACTGTTCAGCAGCACAGATGAAATGTTGCCATTTGCAGTCGCATGAAAGGAAATGGAGGTCATTACATCAAGGGGAGGAAACCATGCACAGAATTACGAACACTTCCATGTGGAAGTCTCAAAGAGTGATCTCAAAGTTAAGAATATAATGCTGGTTACCACAAGTTTCGAAGAGTGGCAAGAAGAGAAGAATGAGGAATAAGTTACATTTGGATAGGAATAAGATGTTCTGGTGTTGATTGTACAGTAGGGAGATGATGAACAAATGTACTTGGTGTTTTTCTGATTAGAAGAAAGGAGTTTGAATGTCTTCACCAAATTAAGACATTAAATGTCTGAGGAGTTAGATGTGTTTACATATTATACAATGTATGTATGGATTGAACCATCACATCATACCCCATAAATATAAAAATTTTATGTGTCGGTTACACATTGTTAAAATTAAAATAGATGGTATCACCAATTGGCACTCTTTTTTTTTTTTTTTTTTGACAGGCAGAGTGGACAGTGAGGGAGAGAGACAGAGAAAGGTCTTCCTTTTGCCGTTGGTTCACCCTCCAATGGCCGCCGCAGCCAGCGCGCTGCGGCCGGCGCACCACGCTGATCCATCCAATGGCAGGAGCCAGGTACTTCTCCTGGTCTCCCATGTGGGTGCAGGGCCCAAGTACTTGGGCCATCCTCCACTGCACTCCCTGGCCACAGCAGAGAGCTGGCCTGGAAGAGGGGCAACCAGGACAGAATCCGGTGCCCCGACCGGGACTAGAACCCAGTCTGCCAGTGCCACAAGGTTGAGGATTAGCCTAGTGAGCCGTGGCGCCGGCCAATTGACACTCTTACTCTGGAGATGATCAGGTGAGTACTGATTTGTTGGGGTCTCCAGTACCCAACTGTAGCGTGCACAGAGTTATACCTTGGATTTTCTGTAGGTATTTGTTCAACTAATTAAAATACTCTTCATCTATCTGGCCAAAATCTAGCAATTAGCAATACTGAATGGGAAATAGGAAAGAAGTGGGATGTAAAAGGAGGTGACATATTATCTGTCATGAATACTTATCTTTGCCTTTGTGTTGCCAAGGCAGTATTTCTAGAACATTTAGGAAGTGGAGAAAAGCAAATCATTAGGCATAATTTTAACTACATATCATCCCAGATATATTTCTGAGTGTATAAGAGTCTAGGTCACAGGTACTTAAGAAGACAGTAATTTTGAGATTTATACTAATCACAATAACTATGGAAAAAAGTTTGTAGCCACTGCGATACATATGGGATAACTAATCCGTATCAGAAACAAGACATTTAGAAACAACCAAATCACCTCAATGAGATCTTTTTTTTATTCCAAAGCAAATAATCTTAAAATCACATCAAAGTGATTGTATCTCTTAGCTCCAAATAAAGTCAATTTAATGTCAGAGATGTGGAAACTTCTAAATTTCAAAGCATGTTGCCCAGAACTTGCTTGCTTGGGCTGAGGATAGGATGGGAACCTACAATCATGTTATAGAGTTACTTCTGAGGTCAAAAAAATTAAAAATTATTTCAAAGGTTATTATAAAGAAGAAATTTCATCACAGTACAGTTTTAATTTCCCAGTTACAAAATCTTCCTAATTGTAGGCATCCACTACAAATAAAAATGAGATTTTTTTCCCAAATACTAAGTACTATATTTAACCATGTTTTTTTCTCTGCTTATTGATTACTTCTTCCCCAATTTTGAAAGATAAATTTCTCACTCTTTATCTCCAGATATTTTCCCATTCAAAAAGCACCACTCTTGCAAAAATAATCTGGGCACAGAAATTCTGTTTATATCAGATACAGAGTTACCACTATATTTTGAAGACATTAACATATCCTGGACACATGTATGAAAGAAGTTAACATTATATGCATTTTTCCATCTTATTTTCTATTAGGGGATTAAGTGAGAAATAAGGAAGGTTTAAGAACTTTCCCGAGATCAATCGGCTATAATAGCAAAGTCATTTTGTGTGATTCTTATCATATTTATATGATTTTTAATCCTGCTGTCAGCCTATCCTTTTACTTATTAATCTTCCTCCATCTCCAAAAAGGGGGTCATATGTTCAAATGCTGTTACAACTTCCAATTTCTAGAAGTCTTCACTTATCTTACCCTTGTTTTATGTGAATGATCTCTCCCTCCTAGCTCACAAGCTGGTTGGTGTCTGGCGTAGTAATTTCCCTGACACTGCTTCCAGGCTCTGCTTAATTTCATGTACCTCAATTTAAATTATCTCAAAATATACTTAATCACCACTACTCTCTCTCTACCATCTAATTTGAGATTGAAATCTTGGTCTGCATTTATAAAGAAGGGAGAAGAAAAAATGGAAACCGATTGCCTCACAGGGGATTCAAGAACCATACATAGTGAACCCCAGCTTGTCTGCAAAGGGTTGTTTAGGAATTAAAGAATAAAATACACTGCAAAGAAAAAGCCTAAAAGGTGAGAAGGCAGCCAAAGACCTTTTGTAGAGATTGAGTAATCGATAACAGATTAAAGGAAATTTGGGATTTATGTTTGGGGATATCATTATGGTAACGATATAGGAAAGACTAGAAGGGGGGTGGCTCAATGACACACTAGGTTAATCCTCTGCCTGCTGTGCTGGCATCCCATATGGACGCTGGCTCTGGTCCCAGCTGCTCCTCTTCCAATCCAGCTCTCTTCTGTCGCCTGGGAAAGCAGTAGAAGATGGCCCAGGTGCTTGGGCCCCTGCATCTGCATGGAAGACCAGGAAGAAGAAACTGGCTCCTGGCTTCTGAATGGCACAGCTCCAGTTGTTGTGGCATTTGTGGAGTGAACCAATGAAGGAAGACCTTTCTCTGTCTCTCCCTCTCACTGTCTGTAACTCTACCTCTCAAATAAAATCTTGAAAAAAGTATAAAAAAATAAAAGATTAACGGAATGAATTGAATAGGCTGGCTTTCCTAGAATGTCAAGAAGGATTAATAGGACACCATACTTTAGAGGGTTTGAGGTAGATGAAGAGATTTTAGCAATATACTTTTCTGGAATCAAGTGGATATGGGCAAATGAGAAGGAGGCATTCTGGGGAGTCCAGGTGGCTGCCTTGTCAGTCACCAAAAAGGAGGTGGTAAAGCTTCAGGACAGGGGGAGGATCATGAAGACAATTTTTAAATAGGTGTGCAAGGTTTGTCTGGCTTGTGAAACACTCCACATCAAGCATTTGTAGTCAAAAGTATAATTCTAAAGCCCAAGCAAGAGAAGGATGCCACAGTGTGACACAATTGGATACTTAAAATGTCTGAGGAATAAATGAGGGTTCTCATTGCTCAGTAAGTGCAGCATAAAGAAAAACAAAACTAATCAAGAAAAGTGCCCAGAGAAGTTGTGTGGTAGAATTGCCTCACACCAGCTTGCAACAACTCAGAAATTCAGAAATTTTAAGAACTGGTTATTAACCAAGTATTTTTTTAAAGATTTGAAACTCAGAGTTACACAAAGAAGTAAAGACAGAGAGAGAGAGAGAGGTCTTCATCCTCAACTGGCCACAATATTCAGAGCTGAGCCAATCTGACGCCAGCAGCTTCTTCTGGGTCTACCACGTGGGTGCAGGGGCCCCAGAACTTGAGACATCTTCCATTGCTTTCCCAGGCCATACAGAGAGCGACATTGGAAGCAGAGCTGTAGGGACTTCAAGCAGAGCCCTTATGGGAGCAGCTTTACCCACAGAGGATTTATGCCACAGTGCTGGCCCCTAAACAAGCATTTATTAAAAATTATAAAAATGTTTATAATTAAGGCAGTAATGGTAAAACTAAAATCAATAAACACTCACAATGCATACTCTAGTAGTGTTTGCAATATATTTACTCTTATCCATATTCTTGGGGTTATTCCCATCTCCAATTCCTTTTTATTTTAAAAGATTTATTTTACTTATTTGAAAGAGTTACAGAGACAGGTAGAGACAGGGAGAGGTCTTCCATCCATTGGTTCATTCCCCAGATGGCTGCAAAAGCCGGAGCTGCACCAATCTAAAGCCAGGAGCCAGGAGCTTCCTCCAGGTCTCCCATGTGTGTGCAGGGGCTCAAGGACTTGAGTCATCTTCTGCTATCCCAGGCCATAGCAGAGAGCTGGATCAGAAGAGGAGCAGCTAGGACTAGAACCAGTGCCTAGATGGATTATGGGCGCTTCAGGCCAGGGTGTTAACCCACTGCGCCACAACGCCAACCCCTCCAACTCCTTTATGATGGAAAATATTGCCTATGATGTACTCATTACTATTCATCTCTTACCAAGTCCATACCCAGTAATACTGAGCATAGTGGTGATTTACACCATTGAAATTGATAAGTACAGCAAACCATTGATTGATTCACTGTTTTGTCAATTGTCTAGCCCAGCTATTGTACACCTGCTGCTTGCTTTCTTAAGTTTATTAGAGTACACCCAGTGGTCAGTCATACTGTCTATACTCCACTACAATGACGATGTTGATCAGTTGCAACACAAAACACAAGGTAATTAAACATGGAAATATTTACTGTCTGGCCCTGAAAGGGAAATGCAGTGGAAGATGGCCCGAGAACTTGGATCCCTGCCACCCATTTGGGAGATGTGGAAGCAGCTTCTGGCTTTAGCCTGGCCCAACCCTGGCCATTGCAGCCATTCAGGCAGTGAAGCAGAAAATGGAAGGCCCCTCTGCTTTGTCTTTCTCTTCTCTCCCTCTAGTCCTGACTTTCCAATGAAATAAATCCTTGAAAGAAAAATGAAATTTACCAACCTCTGGTCTAGACTTAAGGAGATAATGGACAAAATGTAAATAAGGTAGACTTATAATGCATCATGTCTATAGCCATCATATTGTGAGTAGCACAAAGAGAAACAAAATACACTATCAGTATTTGAATCTTAAGTTACTCTTAAGAAATGCATCTGATTCTGAAATATGCCTTTGCTGTTCCACTTTCATCTACCCATTAACCTAAATGAAAATATTAACTAGCATTCATGATGGAACTATGTTTATCTTAAACCATTGATTGATTGTGATTAAAAGTGTTCAATAAAATTCAGTACATTCTGTACCAATCTACTGTTATATCAGATTTACAACCAAGAGTATATTATTTCCAAGTTATGTGATATAGGGCTGTCGCTGTGGCGCAGCAGGTGAGCACCCTGGCCTGAAGTGCCCGCATCCAATATGGGCACTGATTCTAGTCTCAGCTGCTTCTCTTCCCATCTAGCTCTCTGCTATGGTCTGGGATAGCAGTGGAAGATGGCCCAAGTCCTTGGGCCCCTGCACCCATGTAGGAGACCAGGAAGAAACTCCTGGCTTCGGTTCAGCCCAGCTCTAACAGTTGTGCAATTTGGGGAGTGAACCAGCAGATGGAAGACCTCTCTCTGTCTCTACCTCTCTCTACCTCTCTCTGTAACTCTGTCTTTCAAATAAATAAAATAATTCTTTAAAAAGATAAATAAAAACAAAATTATGTGATAAACTTTGTCAGTAAAACGTATGTTTTTAAACATGTGCATATATGTATATATACTTTTTCCAGTGAGCCAGTTATAAAGTATTTACCAGCACAGCACTGATTAATATAAAGAAATTTAAGATGTAAGTAGTTAATCTGTAATTGAACAGGCTTGCTAGAGGGCACCATGACTTCTACTGCTGCAAAGTTCATTACAGAAATGAAATATACTAAGAATCAATGAACAGTATAGAGATCAAATGGCAGTATTCATGGTCCAAAAATAGAACTTGGGTGCTTAACAGGGCATGATCACCACTGAACTGGGACAGAGATGTATTTGGCAAGTCCTCACTTTCCGCAAACAACACTAGTGTAGTTTTGGTACCAGAAGCAAAGTTCCTAATGGTAGTGAGAGCCTGATGAGGCAACCGGTCTGCACAGTCAACTTGTGAATACTAGGAAGTGATGGATACAGTCTTCACATAGTAATGTTCAAGGACAGCCCAGTAGATCCACAGTACTTGCCAGAACCAAGCAAATGCTTTCCTGGGGAATAGAAAATTTTCCAGTTCATTACTCACATGTGGTGGAGGAGCTAGATACTATTGGCATCTTTCCCACCCTATCGCACATGACTCACAATTCTCTATATTCCACGTGTTTGTCTACAAAGGATTTCTGCCACTCTACTCTTTCTATCTCCTAAGGAAGTCATGTGTCTAAAGGGAAAAAAAAAGCACAGTGAGGACATTAAGACATTCGGATGAAAACCACAAAGTTAGTTCAAGACACTTTATCCAAAGTATTTTGCACTTTTGCTTGAAAATAAAATACATGAAGCTTTTGAACTGAAATTTAACTTCCTGAAGTTAAAGTGAGTGGGGACCTAGCATACCATTTGTTACCTCAGTATTAAGATTTAAATCAATAAAAATCTAGCTCCTACAAATTATTTTTATATATCAAAAGCACCATAGATTTTTCACTGAAGTTTAGAACTATGATAGACTGAAATTTTTACACAGAGATCGAGAACACAACAGCACAAGCACTTGTGTCACTCACAGATTACACAACTAGTGTAGAACATTGACCTCTAAATCATGGCAAAAGCTTTCTTGCCTCTGGAACTATAAGTGCAGTAGTGTTAATTTTTCTGTGCTCTTTTGAAAAAGGGTAGGACTTTCTAGTCACAGTCCATGACCCCTCCCATTTTCAACACTGTCTCAGAATACGTCCTTTTTGTTATGTTTTTTTTCTATCTATTGTTGAAAAAGGTTCCTAATTACACTAATTGTCTTCACAAGAGAAAAATTTTGCAAAATAAGGGAGAAATTAGCAAAAATGCAAAGAGACTCCAATTTATATTTATTCAATGTGAACTTAGATGGTAAGCACGGCAACACCTAGAGGGAACTTTAAGAGGAGAATGAAGATGCAACCAAAAACCAACGTCACAGACAACCGTTCGGAGACTGATAAAAAGCCAACATACTATAGGAAAAAAAATAGTTTGAAAATAATTCTAATTCATTAAATGTTCTAAAGTTCAGTAACTTTGGTCTTGGAAGTCTCGTGCTTATACAGCTGCCTCATCCCTAGGAAAACATTTAAAAATGGCTCAAGAACCTGTATCATCAGAGGAAAATCTTCCAAGAACGAAACATGTGTTTTTCAATTTCAGATTCAGCTACGTCAGTGTGCAGGTATGTGTATTACAGAAGCATTAACTAAATGATAAAGCTTTGAGCAGGGAGACAAAGTACTGATACCCTTGTATCAAGCTGCCTCTCCCTCGAGGATAGAGTTAATAAGATTTGCTTTCTCTTGTGACAAAGATTGGACTCACTGATTAGTCTGACGATGTCAAAATAAATCACTTTGCTAAGATGGGAAGGAAAAGGAAAGCTTATTTTCCACTATCTCAATAACGGCAGATTCAGAAATAAGCAAAATGTTCTGCTGCTTGTTATCTTTTTGCCCTTCAAGTTTTAAACAATGCCAAGAGAATGATGGCCTTTTTAAAAGTTTTTAAGTAGTTCTCATAGTCCACAAAAACCAGTTACCTAAAGTCCAATTTCCACAGGACAAGGTTGGTGAAAAATTAAGTACATAGATACCTTAGACCTACCATGCAGTCAGACATATTTTATGCTCAATCCAGGAGAGCTCTCTCTCATTTAAGTCCCAAGAAAGTGTTGATATCAAGAAATGAAGTAGAAATCCAAGCTAACCCCAAAGAGAGGAAAAAATACAGCTTGGAACAAAGCTTTTATTTGATTCTCAATACTCATACACTTGAGCTCATCTTCTCTTAACTTTACCCATTCCTCTTCAACACAATGTCTACCATGGTTTGGATATGGGTTATACCCCGAAGAACTTGTATTAGAAGCTTGGCTTCCAGGATAGTGGTATTGGCAGACAATGTGGACATTTGAGAGGCAAGGCTTAGTGAAAGATTCTTAGGTATTATGGATGCTGACTTCTAAAGGCATTAGGGTATTTTCCCCAGCAATGTGGTCAATCAACCTCAAACCAGAGCGAGCCTATCCTCTGAATTGCTCTCTGGCTTCCTGTCTAGCAGTGTGATCTCTTCCTGTTGCACACTCTTACTGATGTCATCCAGAATGTCTCTCAGTATGAGACTTTGTTTAAGTGTTGTACTCAAAGCCAGTCCATACAACTTTCTAGGGGTCCACATGACCGCAATTCAACACAATGGGATGGATTTGAAGATGAGGGGCTTCAGAAAGAATTTCTCCCACAACTTTTCAGTGACATAATTTTCTTAAAGGTTTTGGATATTGATAACCCACATGGACAGCATCGTGTCAGCATGCCAGTGTCTAAACACTGTTTCTCAACCTAGGGATAGAGGTTTATGTTTCAAAAAGTTTTTCAATGTGCATATATACCTCTAGTTGCTAGAGTAACTGGTCTATGGAAAACTTACTGTAAAAAATGTAATGAGGAGTCCTCCAAGATGGTGGAATACAGAGGGAGCGCACTGATAGTCTGGGAAAAGATAGTTTAATAAAAGTGGAGATACTGTAGTTTCAAGGGAAGAGTTAGGGGAAAAACTGCAGAGGAAACTCTTCCAGAACTAATGGGACCTGGTGGACCTATGTGGAGGGCATGGGCACCCATGGCTCGGGACCCCAGCCGCCGAGTCTATGCACCAGTGCTGGAAAGGGAGGTGACGTGAAAATGCAGTAGCCTGAGACATTGGCAGAAAAGCGGCAGGAAGAGCCTAGGGGGAATGAGGCTTGAAGCCCCGTGGGGGAAAAATCACCAGGCTAACTAGAGAGGAGAAAAAAATAAAATAAAATAAAATAATAAAATAAAATAAAATAAAATGGATCGGTACCAACATAATTCTCTCTCCATTCACCTTACAAAGGTGAGAAAGACAAAGAGCAGGTGCCATTTTGGACATACATAAAGGCTGTGCCACCTCAGGGCTGCACCCACCCTCAGCCAAGCAGAAAAACTTGACTCTGGTGGGGAGAAATAACAGGAGGTTAAGACCTAGTGAATGTGTGGAGTTTATGAACTGGGACTGTGAAAAAAATGGAGGGTGTGTGGGAGAACTCACGGAGTGCCCGAGACGTACTCTCCTGGTGTGAGACACCACAAACTCGATAAACTTGGCAACCCGGTGGGAGATTGCAGGGGAATCTGAGCTTACACTGAGGACAGCACAGATCCTCTGTGTGGTCCCTGGGATAGAGCAGGCGAATATTATACCCACAAGGCTAGTGCTTAGGCACTGATTGCCTTCAAGGAGAATAGCTCAGTTGTGCAGAATTAATTCCCTTCTGAATAAAAAGAGAGAGAGAGAAAGAAGATTTACCACGCCAAACCTGGGTGTGTCACCTTTGGCACACCTTTAACCCTGAAGAACTGAACAGAGCTCTGGCCACACCCAATACACGCCTCTATAGGTTCACCAAATGCAGACAGTCCACTTAATCTAGAGTCATAGTATAATGAGAAAAGCCTCACAGTGAGAAAAGAAAGAAAGCAAAGAATATCTCCACAATGCCAAGCAACAAATGCAGAAACCTAGGAAACAAGAACAAGGAAGACATTATGACACCCCCAAATGAACATGACACTCCAATACAAGATTATAAGGATGATGAGACAGAAAACATGCAAGGTGAGGATTTCACAGAATTTATGATAAGAACATTTAGAAGTTATCAAAAACAAATTTATGAACTACAGAAATCCTTACTGGACAGGATAGAAAATCTCTCTCATGAAAATGAAGTTTTAAGGAGGAATCAAAATGAAATGAGGAATCTAGTAGAACATGAAATGGTGATATTGAAGAGAAATCAAAATGAAATGAAGAATTCAATAAATCAAATGACAAACGTATTTGAGAGCCTTAAAAACAGAATCAGTGAGATAGGAGAGAGAATATCAGACTTAGAAGACAGAGCACAGGAAAGTATACAGTCAAAGCAAAGAAAAGAAGTGGAAATTAGAAATCTAAAAAATATTGTTGGGAATCTACAGGATACTATTAAAAAACCAACATTCAGGTTCTAGGAGTTCCTGAATGCATGGAGAGATAGAAAGGATTAGAAGACCTTTTTAGTGAGATACTAGCAGAAAACTTTCCGGGTTTGGAGAAGGGCAGAGACATCCAAGTACAGGAAGTTCATAGAACCCCAAATAAACATGACCAAAAGAGATCTTCACCACGACACATTGTAATAAAACTCACTACAGTGAAACATAAAGAAAATATCCTAAAATGTGCAAGAGGGAAACGTCAGATTACTCTCAGAGGATCTCCAATTAGACTCACAACAAATTTCTCATCAGGCACCCTACAGGCTAGGAGGGAATGGCAAGATATAACCCAGGTACCAAGAGAAAAAAACTGCCAGCCCAGAATATTATATCCTGCAAAGCTCTCATTTGTGAATGAAGGTTAAATAAAGAACTTTCATAGCAAACAGAAATTGAAAGAATTTGTCACCACTCGTCCAGCCCTGCAAAAGATGATTAAAGATGTGTTACACACAGAAACACACCCATCAATATGGAAGAAGGTGAAGGAAGAAAACCTCCCAGTAAAAGATCACAGGAAGTTCAAGCATATATTAGAAATATCTTTGGGAAAATGGCAGGGCAATGTTACTGCTTATCATTAGTCACATTGAATGTTAATGGCCTGAACTCTCCAGTTAAAAGACACAGACTGGCTGAATAGATTAAGGAACAAAACCCATCTATTTGCTGCTTACAAGAAACACATCTTTCCAACAAAGATGCATACAGACTGAAAGTGAAAGGTTGGAAAAAGATATTCTATGTGAACAGAAACTGAAAAAAAGCTGGCATTGCCATCTTAATAACAGACAAAATAAACTTTACCACAAAAACTGTTAGGAGAGACAAAGAGGGGCACTATATAATGATTAAGGGATCAATTCAAAAGGAAGATGTAACTATTATAAATGTATATGCACCTAATTACAGGGCACCGGCTTATTTAAAAGATATGTTAAGGGACTTAAAGGGAGACTTAGACTCAAATACAATAGTACTGGGGGACTTCAATATTTCTCTTTCAGAAATAGACAGCTCAACCGGACAGAAGGTCAACAAGGAAGCAGCAGATTTAATCGAAACTATAGCCCAAATGGATCAAACAGATATCTAAAGAACTTTTAATCTTACACTTAAAGAATTTACATGCAGCTTCTCAGAACACAGTGGAATGCAGCTGAAAATTAGCAACTCAGGAATCCTTAGAGCATATGCAAATGCATGGAGATTGAACAACATGCTCCTGAATGAACAATGGGTCATAGAAGAAATTAAAAGAGAAATCAAATCTTTATGGAAGTAAATGAAGATAACAGCACAACATATCAAAACTTACGGGATACAGCAAAAGCAGTGTTAAAAGGAAAGTTTGTAGCAATAGATGCCTACATCAAGAAATTGGAAAGGCACAAAATAAATGAGCTTTCAGTGCATGTCAAGGATCTAGAAAAACTGGAGCAAAACAAACCCAAAACTAGTAGGAGAAGAGAAATAATTAAAATCAGAGAAGAAATCAACAGGATTGAATCCAAAAAAACATTACAAAAAATCAGCCAAAGGAGGAGCTGGTTTTTTGAAAAAATAAACAAAATTGACACCCCATTGGCCCAACTAACTAGAAAAAGAAGAGAAAAGACCCAAATCAATAAAATCAGAGATGAAAAAGGGAATGTAACAGCAGACACCACAGAAATAAAAAGAATCATCAGGAATTACTATAAGGAGTTGTACGCCAGCAAACAGGGAAATCTATCAGAAATGGATAGATTCCTGGACACTTGCAACCTACCTAAATTGAACCATGAAGACATAGAAAACTTAAGCAGATGCATAACTGAGACAGAAATTGAAACAGTAATAAAGGCCCTCCCAACAAAGAAAAGCCCAGGACCAGATGGATTCACTGCTGAATTCTTCCAGACATTTAAAGAACTAATTCCAATTCTTCTCAAACTATTCAGAACAATTGAAAAAGATGGAATCCTCCCAAATTCTTTCTATGAAACCAGCATCACCTTAACCCTAAGCCGGAAAAAGATGTAGCATTGAAAGAAAATTACTGACCAATATCCCTGATGAACATAGATGCAAAAATCCTCAATAAAATTCTGGCCAATAGAATACATCAACACATCAGAAAACTCATCCACCCAGACCAAGTGGGATTTATCCCTGGTATGCAGGGATAGTTCAATGTGCGCAAAACAATCAACGTGATACACCACATTAACAGACTGCAGAAGAAAAACCACATGATTATCTCAATAGACACCAAGAAAGCATTCGATAAAATTCAACACCCTTTCATGATGAAAACTCTAAGCAAATTGGGTATGGAAGGAACATTCCTCAATATAATCAAGGCCATTTATGAAAAACCCACAGCCAGCATCCTATTGAACGGGGATAAAGTTGGAGGCATTTCCACTGAGATCTGGCACCAGACAGGGATTCCAACTCTCACCACTGCTATTCAATATAATTCTGGAAGTTTTAGCCAGAGCCATCAGGCAAGAAAAAGAAATTAAAGGAATACAAATTGGGAAGGAAGAAGTCAAACTATCCCTCTTTGCAGATGATGATTCTTTACTTAGAGGACCCAAAGAACTCTACTAAGAGACTATTGGAACTCATAGAAGATTTTGGCAAAGTGGCAGGATATAAAATCAATGCACAAAAATCAACAGCCTTTGTATACACAGGCAATGCCAAGGCTGAGAAAGAACTTCTAAGATCAATCCCATTCACAATAGCCACAAAAACAATCAAATATCTTGAAATCAACTTAACCAAGGACATTAAAGATCACAAAAATGAGAATTAACATTACAAAATCTTAAAGAAAAAAAATAGAAGATGATACCAAAAAACGGAAAAATCTTCCATGCTCATTGATTGGAAGAATCAATATCATCAAAATGTCCATTCTCCCAAAAGCAATTTACAGATTTAATATGATACCTATCAAAATAACAGACATTTTTCTCAGAACTGGAAAAAAATGATGCTGAAATTCATATGGACGCAAAGTAGGCCGCAAATAGCTAAAGCAATCCAGTAAACCAAAAAAAAAGCCAGAGGCATCACAATCCCAGATTTCAGGACATACTACAGGGCAGTTGTAATCAAAACAGCATGGTACTGGTACAGATACAGATGGATAGACCAATGGAACAGAATAGAAACACCAGAAATCAATCCAAACTTCTACAGCCAACTTATATTTGATCAAAGATCTAAGACCAATTCCTGGAGCAAGGACAGTCTATTCAATAAATGGTGCTGGGAAAACTGGATTTCCACATGCAGAAGCATGAAGCAGGACCCCTACCTTACACCTTACACAAAAATCCACTCAACATGTATTAAAGATCTAAAGCTATGACCCGATACCATCAAATTATTAGAGAGCATTGGAGAAACCCTGCAAGATATAGGTGCTGACAAAGACTTCTTGGAAAATACCCCAGAAGCACAGGCAGTCAAAGCCAAAATTAACATTTGGGATTGCATCAAATTGAGAAGTCACTGTACTGCAAAAGAAACAGTAAGGAAAGTGAAGAGGCAACTGACAGAATGGGAAAAAATATTTGCAAACTATGCAACAGATAAAGGGTTAATAACCATAATCTACAAAGAGATCAAGAAACTCCACAACAACAAAATAAACAACCCACTTAAGAGATGGGCCAAGGACCTCAATAGACATTTTTTCAAAAGAGGAAATCCAAATGGCCAACAGACACATGAAAAAATGTTCAAGATCACTAGCAATCAGGGAAATGCAAATCAAAACCACAATGAGGTTTCACCTCACCCCAGTTAGAATGGCTCACATTCAGAAATCTACCAACAATAGATGCTGGAGAGGATGTGGATAAAAAGGGACACTAACCCACTGTTGGTGGGAATGCAAACTGGTCAAGCCACTAAGGAGCTCCAATACTGCAGTACAACTTTGCCTATCCTCCCAAGCTTTATTTGAAGTCAGTGGGAGCTGCCACGAACCCATAACTTCTGTGTTGTGCACACCTGGAAAATCTGCGTCTGCATCATATGGATGCTGACACCAGTCTTCCATCAGCTAAGGCCTTGTCTGTATACACTTGAATCAGGGCAGCAGTGCCCCCCTCCAGTACACTGGTGACAAACCAGAATCCAGGACATACCCTGGGCACGCAGGGCACTCTGCTTTTCCTGAAATAATTCTTCCTTGGAAGGTCTTTGAAACAGATTTTCACTTTTTAAGTCCCTGATGGTACTGTAGTGGTAGGGGCTTCCTTGAAGCCCTGAAACACCTTTAAGGTCTTTCTTCCTTTTAACCAACTAATGCTGCAAGTGGCTTCTCCATCACATTCTGTCCAGCCATGCTTTTTCTTCACCTCTTCTCTCGCCAGGCTGTGAATTTTCCAAAATGTTCTTCTCTGCTCATTTTTGTTTCTGATTCTCACTGTAAAACATGTTCTTCTCTGCTCATTTTCATTTCTGATTCTCACTGTAAAACTTTTTTTTTTTTGACAGGCAGAGTGGACAGTGAGAGAGAGAGAGAGAGAGAGAGAGAAAAGTCTTCCTTTTCCATTGGTTCACCCCCTAGTGGCTGCTGCAGCCAGCGCACTGTGGCCGGCGCAGCACGCTGATCTGAAGCCAGGAGTCAGGTGCTTCTCCTGGTCTCCCATGTGGGTGCAGGGCCCAAGGACCTGGGCCATCCTCCACTGCACTCCCAGGCCACAGCAGAGAGCTAGACTGGAAGAGGGGCAACCAGGACAGAATCTGCTGCCCCGACTGGGACTACAACCCGGTGTGCCGGCGCCACAGGAGGAGGATTCGCCTATTGAGCCATGGCGCTGGCCACTGTAAAACTTTCTAATAGCAACCAATAACACATGTACTGCAGGCTGAACACTTTGCTACCTCGAAGTCTCCTTCCACAAACCCATGGGTCCACATCATTAAGCTCAGTCTTCCACAGTCAGTCTCTGAATATGGACACAGTAAAGCCAGGCTCTTTGGCATAACAAGCATGTCCTTTAGTCCAGTTCCCAAAAGAACCTTCATTTTCATCTAAAACTATCTGAGTTTGGACTTTACTGACCAGATAACTATCAGTGTGGTATCCTCAACTCCCATCAGATTGGCCCATGATTCTTTGCCTCCAGCATTCTAAACTTTCTGTGGCTTGCTCCTCCCCCAAACTCTTCCAAGCTTTTCTGGTAAGCCAATTTCAGACCTCAGGTATAGTTAATTATAATGACCCTGCACCTTGGTGCTGATTTTCTGTTTTAGGCAAATTTTGCTCATTGTAACTAAGAACTGAGAGGAGTTACCTATGAAGGATTAGGTTTCTTTTGGCTCACAAGTTTGGAGGTTCACAATTCAAGTCCGAGTGGCCCCATTGGTGTAGCACCTGATAGGGTTGGTGGGAGGAAGTTGCATGCAGGGGAGGAGCATGTGAGGACTCAGAAAACAGAGAGAGAGAACAAGTCAGGGAGCTCTTTCCATGTCTGTGGTTTTCTAGTAGTGAGCTTAGCCCTAGCCCCTCCTCTAATTTTTTTTCTTTTTTCTTTTTTTTTTTTTTAACAGGCAGAGTGGACAGTGAGAGAGAAAGAGAGACAGAGAGAAAGGTCTTCCTTTGCCGTTGGTTCACCCTCCAATGGCCGCCACGGCTGGCGCGCTGCAGCCGGCGCACCACGCTGATCCGAAGCCAGGAGCCAGGTGCTTCTCCTGGTCTCCCATGGGGTGCAGGGCCCAAGGACTTGGGCAATCCTCCACTGCACTCCTGGGCCACAGCAGAGAGCTGGCCTGGAAGAGGGGCAACTGGGACAGAATCTGGCGCCCCGACCGGGACTAGAACCTGGTGTGCCGGAGCCGCTAGGTGGAGGATTAGCCTATTGAGCCGCAGCGCCGGCCCACCCCTCATCTAATTTAACCACACTTGTTTCCTATCACTGTACTATTCTGCAGTAATTCACTATTGGACAACACTCGCTGTTTCCACGTTCCTGTTGTCACAGATCTGTGGGTTTTTTTCCTTCAATTTTTTTTCCCTGGCTCATAGAAATGTTTATTTTGCTTTGCAACTCGGCCATGTTTTCAGACTGCTCTTGGAATATGTCTATCATTGTCAAAGATTTTAAACAAGATTCATCAGCATCAAAACTAATAACCATGTGTTGCTCAGAGATTCTACCTCATCCCATTCAGTTCTCATAGTTATATGAAGATTGTTTAATAATCTTGTGAAAAATACATAATATGAAAAAGAGCAATGCGTGGATTAGAAAATATTTTGTGCTAAAATAAGCATCATTGCATTCCATTTTCCACAAATGCTTTAAAGTACGTTTTTATTTCTAGAAGCCATTTGTAGGAGTTGTACTGTATCAGCTTTTTTCACAACAGACATTAGATTCTTGACTTTAATATCATTTTAATTAAGAATTGTTCTTTATTTTGTAGCTTTATATAGAAGTTAAAAAGATTAGATAAAATGGCTGAACAAATACTAAACAATTAGCATTGTGCTGTAGTTTACTAAATGGTATATTTGGATATAAGCACTTCCAAGGAACTGATGAAGTTTTTAGCTAAGTACATCATTGATTAGTAGTTTACTTAATCTGTACAAAATCTTTTTTTCTATCACATCTTCATCATTGCACACATTGATCTCCTTTTTATTTTTTCTATTTTTAAGATTTATGTATTTATTTGAAAGGCATTGAGAGAGAGAGATCTTTAATCCACTGGTTCACTCTACAAATGTCTGCAAAAGCAGGGCAAGGCTATGTCATAGCCAGGAGCCATGAATTACACTTGGATCTTTCACAGGCAATATATAAGCAAAAATAGACCAATGGGATTACATCAAGCTAAGAAGCTTCTGCACTACAAAGAAAACACTGAACAAAGCGAACAGGCAACCAACAGAATGGGAGAAAATATTTGCGAACTGTGCAACTGGTAAAGGATTAATATCCAGTATCTATACAGAGGAAAAGAAACTTGACAGCAACAAAATTAACAATCCAGTTAAGAAATGGAGGATGGATACTAATAGACTGTTTTTAAATGACAGAATTCAAATGGCCAACAGACATGTGAAAAAATGTGCAGGATCACTAGCTATCAGGGAAATGCAAATAAAAAATACAATGAAGTGTCCCTTCACACCAGTTAGAATGTCTTGTCAGGATGTGTGGGAAAAATGTACCATAAAGCACTGTTGGTGCGAATGTAAACTAGCACAGCCATTATGGAAGACAGTATGGAGATTCCTCAGGAAATAGATCCACCATATGATTCAGCCATCCTAGTCCGGGGAATTTACTCAAATGAAATGAAGTCAGCATTTAAAGGAGTTATTTGTATGTCCATGTTTATTGCAGCTCAATTTACAATAGCTAAGAAATGAAATCAACCCAGATATCCATCAACTGTTGAGTGGAAAAAAAAAATGTGGTGTGTGTGTGTGTGTGTATACATACATACATACATACATACATACTATGGAATACATGCAGCCATAAAGAAGAATGAAATCCTGTCTTTCACAACAAAATGGATGCCTGGAAACTATTATACTTAGTGAAATAAGCCAGACTCAAAAAGTAAAATATAATTTGTTTTCTCTGATATGTGGCTGTCCATACAGAATACCAAAAAATGTTTAGGAATGAAACAGACATTTCGTGATATGATTGTTGTTTTTAGCCCTTGTTTATGCTCCTGTGAAACTGTAGTCTTCCTACTTTTTCCTTGTTTTATATTATGGTTAGTGGTATGATTATAGAGTAGATTAAATTTATGCCTTTGAAAAAATGAAAAGAAAATAAAGGAAGGAAGGAGGATGATTGGGGGAGGAAAGGAAAGCAGTCTAGATATTTTCTTAGAACTGAAACTAGGAAATATATGAAATCTGTTCTCTTTATAGTAATAAAAATTTTTAAAAGTGCTGAGGTCAAAAATTAAGTAAAGTCACCATCTTGTAGTTTTACTTGTATTTTGTCACACTACTGTGCCTCCCAGGGATACAAATGTCCCAATATGAGAAATAGCAATTTTAAGCAAAAATCTTATTGGGGGAAATCTCAATAATTTAATAACTTTTTTTTTTTGACAGGCAGAGTGGACAGTGAGAGAGAGAGAGAGAGAGACAGAGAGAAAGGTCTTCGTTTACCGTTGGTTCACCCTCCAATAGCCGCCACAACCGGTGCGCTGCGGCCGGCACACCGCACTGATCTGAAGGCAGGAGCCAGGTGCTTCTCCTGGTCTCCCATGGGGTGCAGGGCCCAAGGACTTGGGCCATCCTCCACTGCACTCCCTGGCCACAGCAGAGAGCTGGCCTGGAAGAGGGGCAACCAGGACAGAATCCGGCACCCCGACCGGGACTAGAACCCGGTGTGCCAGCACCGCTAGGCAGAGGATTAGCCTGTTGAGCCACGGCGCCGGCCATTTAATAACTTTTTAATATCTTAATAAATAATTCTCTATAACTGGTCTATTTAATCAGTAACTCAGTATGGAACAAGATAAACATAACTCTATTACTATTGTTATCTTAATACTTACTGTTTTCTTAATCTTCAAATCCATTTTGCAATATTATTCTTTCTAGGTGCTGAAATGAGATCTTGGGTAGATCCAGTTCATTTTCTAGTCATGTTCAGATATTAAAAAGTCTGGTCAATTTATTATCAAAACTTAAACATAATTTGCACACAATAAAATACTCACATTTTACAAGTACAGATCGATGAGCTTTGACAAATCTATCCAGTCATGTAATCATTGTTGTAGTCAAGACAGAAAAATGCCAACACCTTACAAAAATCTCCTGTGATGTTAGCAGTCAATCTTTAGTCCCCAGCCTCAGGCAACCCCCTGAAATTCCTTCTGTCCTCGTGCGTTAGAATCTGATACAATTAAATCAAACATACAAACTCTTATTTCTATCTTCTCACATTCAACATGCTTTTGATCCTCATTCGTGTTGCAAAATTTGAATATTTTTGGATGAAAAGATTTTTTTTTACTTTACCCTGATTTCCAAGCCTGGGTGAAAAGTGGAAAGAGGGAATCCTTTTGTTCATCTTCTTCCTCCCTTTCTACATGCTGTTCTCTTCTGCTCAGTGATAGGCCTATGAGATGTCTAGAAGTAATCATCAGATGCTTTCCTCCCTGTGCATGGCAGATATCTGTCCAAATGCAGGATTCTTTCCTTTGGGACAGTCCTGTGGTTTCCTCCATGATTTCTATATCCCCACTGTGGTGACTTCTCTACTTGCAGTCCCCTGACATAGCCAGTGGCTCCTCTTGCTGGCTGCCTTGCCTTCCTGCCACACCCCTCTAATGCAGGATCCCTGTTCTTCTTTGGGTGGCTTTTATCTGAATTCTAAGTGGATATTTTTCATGGTTCTGCTTTGTTCATGGAAAATAAACATTTCTTTACCTTCCAGTGTTGGTAAGTACAGTTATAAGGGGCCACCAGAAAGTTCATGAAAAATTCACATTATCTTTTGATTCCATTTCCATTAACTTCTCCATGCAACCCCTCTCCCTACCACATAGAACCCTTCTCACACATGACCACAAGCACCTTCTGATCTTTTCTCTTTTTCTGATACAGATCAATGTCTTAACCTATTTTTGGTTGATTTCCCAAAATACCTGAGCTTTATAAATAATGAAAGGTTGTATGCTTCATAGTCCTCAATGTTGGGAAACCCAAGAGTCTAGTGACAGCAACTGCTAAGCATTTTGGCAAGGCCTGTTATCTGTATCATAAGATGAAGAGGACATCTCATGGCAAGGTGGATCAAGCATGCTAGTGTGAGTCTCTTCCTTTTCTTAGAAACCCATTGATGCTGTCATGGGGACACTACTCCTAGGGCCTCAGGTGATCCTGGTTCCCTCCCACAAGTCCCACCTCTAAATATCTTTGCATATGAATTTGGGGATGTTTCTAGCTCATAAGCTTTGGGGGGTACATTTGAACCATAGCATTAGGGGAATTGTCCTTCAACTTTAGGGATGCAGGACAAGCTTGCTGAATAGTGCTTTTGAAGTCACATCACACAGGAAGCACTGGAAAAGGCAAACTCCTGGATCCCTTTCTCAACTGCCCAATGCTCCTTGTCATCCTGACCTATTTTACCTTCCACCACCAGTGAGAATTTCAAAGCCTTTTCCAAATAATCAGTATGACTTTTTAAAATAGTGTTTTAATGTGAAAAAACTTATTTCTTACTTTTAAAAGCATTCCTTTGAAAATATCTTTTGAATGTTGTATAGGTCTATTAATATAATAAAACAAAATTTTATGTAAATAAGTCTTTCAGTGACTTAATAAAAAATTCTATTATTTTCTTATTCAAAAGTATGCTGATTTGGTCAAAAATCTATATTGCCACTCTATTTAAAGAACATGTGCAGCTGTAAAAGCCAAGTTGACCCACAGGTTACTTGACTAACTTTTTAGGGCTGCCTTAGTCGTTTTTTTCTTCCAAATGGAATGATCAATTAAAATATTTAAAGCAATTTGATATAGATCTAAATAGTGCCTCACTCTTCTTAAACCAGCAATTATTTTCATAATATTCGCATTTTCAGTACTTGAGCTACTTTGCCCTGACACATCCAAATGCCATTCCTTGAATGTTCTGCTTGGGCTACCACATAGCTCTTCCTCCACACCAACTGCTCCTCTTCCACTGTTTTGATCCTACTGGGATCCTACTGGGTGTCCACTATGGTGATTAAAGCTTTTCTGTTCTGTCTCAGACAATTCATGATAAACTAGCTTGCTTTCTTGCCATGCACATATATACACATTGCCCATTTTGGTTTTTAAAAATTCCTTTCATTATTTTTGATTTCCCACACATTTTTTTTGTATGTGCTTAATGGAGATATTTCGGAGAATCTTTAAGAGTTATAATCAAATCTGAATATTTAAAATTGTTCTATGAGTTGTTAATACCAGGAGAAGCAAATTGCTTTAAACCATCCAAACTATGAGATTTATGCAAATGGTAGGTCTGGGGTTATTTTATTGTTTAATTCTATAAAAGATTTTTTAAATTCTAAAAAGGTCACCCTAGGTAGTAGGAAGCATTCCTGAGGCATTGCAAGTGCAATGTAACTTATGAATCTTGCAATTACTCAACTTTTGAAAAGATAACACAGCTGTTGCATAATGCAAGGTATACTTGTAATTGGCAATAAGAAAAAATGCAAATAACTTGTGTTAAGAAATTGATCGACACCGCGGCTCAATAGGCTGATCCTCTGCCTGCGGCGCCGGCACACCGGGTTCTAGTCCCGGTCAGGGCGCCGGATTCTGTCCCGGTTGCCCCTCTTCCAGGCCAGCTCTCTGCTGTGGCCAGGGAGTGCAGTGGAGGATGGCCCAGGTCCTTGGGTCCTGTACCCGCATGGGAGATAAACAGGGCATTTTCTTTTCTTTCCATCCCACTTGCTATGAATATTGCTTACTTTTTGAGATTTCACATCCTATTAATTTTTTTCCACAACGGACATATTTTCATGAGATTTTATTGTTCTTTTAAAAAATACCAATAAAAAGGAGCTTGTTCCTCTTGTACGGTGTTAATACCATTAACGAAAGTATTAAATAGTAGGCAAGTGTATATTAATTTCCTTTCTTCTAACTCATTCTTAATGGCAAAACCAGACATACTCTGTATACATGTCTTAATTATAAAATTAATCTATTTCTTAGATATTTTAACATGCAAGTCCAGCTATCATAGGTTTAATAAAATGTCTTTGTACTGATTATTTCATACTCTGCTCTAAAGTTATTCAAATTATAGTGATCATGGAAATATATCCACTCTATATATCTTCCTTCCTTTTACTTTTTATTGGCTATTTTTAATCAGTGCAGTTAAACAAATGCTTTCATTTGGATCTGATTTTGAGAAGACTAGAAACTTCCATTTATATATATTTTAATTTGTCTTCTGGAATATTAATGGTTGCTAAACTTTACCCTTTTTAAAATCATGAAAGTGTTAAGGCTAACATTAATATAAATTCAATTTGCTATGATTTACTTAACCAACAAAATATGCGTATGTCTTTTCTAAGAGAACAAGTTTGCTAACTCAGTACAGAAGCAAGCAGGACTAAGGGATATTTGGAAAACATGGTAGACAAGCTGGAGAGAAGAGTGAGGGATGCAAACAGCCCCTGATCAGGCCAACAGCTTTCCCACTTTGGCATTGCTGACTCACAACTAAGTCTTGCTATTCACCAAGTCACTCCTGCGTTGTGTTGCTGGCGTCTCTAGACCTTGTCATCTGGAAGATTTTCCTTGTCTTGCTCTCCAACAAAACTGTCCATAAGGACAATCCATGTCACCCCTTCCTTTAAGAAATAATTTAGGACTTTGAAGGCCTTAGAAGGTAACCTGGACTTTTCTCTATAAGATTGCCATGTCATGCAACTAAAAAGCCAATGCTTATGTAGAACTATATTCATTAAAAACCTTTATTAAGCCTAGTCTATGTATAATAGCAACATAAAATATTGACTACGTGCCTGGAACTGTTACTATTTATTGAGTAGTTTGCAGTAGAGCATATGTTCTCTACAAGCTCACAGGACGAATTATGCAAATATAATTATTAACATTAAACTGGATGAGGAAACTGAAGTTTCAAAAGTAGTGACAATTTTCTTGTAGCTAATAAAGATGCAAGGATTGAAATTGAGAATTTCCTGCCTTTTCAGAACATTTTCTTTTTACTGCTTCAATGCCTCACTTGGTGCTAGCCTGAGTAGATGCCATGGCAGAAGGAAAATGTGAGTGAAAAATTTATCTGGCAAGAAAAACATATTTATCTGTAAAACAATAACAGACGAATTTAATAAATTGATTATCAAAGGAACCAGAACCACATGATCCAAGATATAATCTCGATTCTATGGTCTTGAATTTAAAATAACAAAAAGGGTTTCTGAAGAGAGGAATATAACAATTCCTCCATGAGATTATTTTTCAAACTGCCATTAAATATTATCAGTTCACATTTATGCTATTCTGGCATAAACACTATTAACTACTTCTTTTTCTTTCTCTTACCTATAGGCTATTGACGGACTTGGGTTACTGACTGGCAAGTTGCCTCATCAATAATTTTTTTGTGGAAATGAGTAAATGCAACTTGATCCTTGTCATGACTCAGCATTGCTTGCTTACTGAGACATTCTGGTCTTAAGACTTTCTCTTCCTTGTCCATAACCTTCAATCCTGTCTCTCTCTCTCACATCTGAGACTGCTCTTTTCTCCTTTCTATCTCCGTCCATCAATCCCTGTTCTTCAGATGTAGAAATTCTTTCTGGATATCTTTTCTGTCTCTCCTCAGGCAGGATCTCATCTTTGTAGTTTTCACAGTGCTCTTATTTGTGCCCTAGAATCCATGACTTCTTTGTGCTTCTACCACACCTACTTTGCCTTCTTCAATCCCAGATAACGCCACAAGTTATTTTTTCCCCACTTTAATGACAAATCTGTAAGAAGTCATGAGTAGAGAACTTCATCTGGGACCTCCCACTGATTGTCAGTTTGTATGTCAGGTCCTCCTTATCACATTTCTCAGTTATTTTTCTAAAGTCCTTTCATGTTCCTCACCCCAAGCCTGTGCTATCTCCAAGACTGAGCTCAAATGACATGAAGGCCTTTCCCGTTTTCCAGGCAGGATTACTATCCATTTCATCTTTTTAAAAGCTATTCCCACTTGTTGAAGGTATTAACAGAAAATTGAAGATGTGGTGGGATCTTATGCTAAACTGCATAGATTTGTTGCAATATTGTTAGTGATGACTGCCTTCAGATCACTACAGGAGAGTTCGAGGGTGGAGGCCTTTAAAGTTGACATAATTTCCATCAAGATAAAATGATCCACATGAAATATTTTGGGGGTACGTTTGTTTAGAAATTTCAAGCACACTACAAGGCACTCTAGTGGTTCTTTCTGATATGATGTTGGAGTTCTTTAATAAGGAAGAGGTGGCCTTTCAAGTGACATAACAGCTGTTTTTGTGGCTATATTACTATATACCTATTACACAAAATGGAGTTTTAGTAAATGTAGACCATTTTAGGTACTAGTAAGAAAGGAAATGTACATGAGACATGTATGTGTGTTGTACAAAAGATTGTACACTGTATAGCACACGGCTTTTAGGATTTTCCTTAGTAAGTCTATTGCTGCTCCTGGCTCAGTAAAATGCTTTTGCCTGAACATTTATTCTTGTATTGACACACTGATATAATTGGTTGGAACAAATATCTTAAACCTTGAAAAACAATTTATTAATTTTTACTTTTTGTATATGAATAATTCAGGTTATAATTCTTCACATAAAGAACAGGGATGGTATATATTACTACTGTGCTTCTAATTCTAATGGGTGTATTTTAATACTTTTTATTATAAAGTAGGTGCATCTTCTACTGCTAGTACTTGTGACACTGTGTTAGTCAAGGTTATACAAGGAGACAGAAGCTAAACAGTAATTTGAATAGGAAAAGATTAATATAGAGGATTGTTAGTATTTTCTCACCTATCTATCTTTCTAACTAACTACTATTTATGATTAAGAAGGAATAAAAAAGGATTCTGAATAATGCTCTGAGTGTAAAGGAGCACTCCTAAAGAAGAAACTAACTTGGAGAGAGAGGGATCCGCGCCAAGGCTGGTGCGTAGACCTCGTGCGAGTGGGAGTGTTTGTAGCCTGCTGAATGCAGGAGAATTTCCCTGGGTTGCTTGGCTGTGAAGGCCAGAACTGATCCAGAATCAAGGGTCATATCAGAGGTGGTTTGAAGATAAAAGGCTAAGAGAATCTGAAGGCTCCACTGAATGGTTCTCATAGAGAAATATGGTTTCAAAGTCTTTAATGAAGAGCAATAGGTGTGTTTCCTTTTGTTTTCAGACAAGTTCAAGTTCGTAAGGGGGTTTCTTTTTTTTCTTTCTTCCCCTTTCTCAGACTCATGATCTTCCCATTCCTTTTTTGTTCCCAGGATTAATTTATTTATTTGAAAGGAAAGAAGAAGAGAGAGTACTTCTATCTGCTGGTTCACTCTCCAGATGACCACAAGAGCGAGGGCATGGCCAGTCTGAAGCCAGAAGCCTGGAGTTCCTTCTTAGTCTCCCACAGGGGTGGCAGGAGCTCATGTACTTGTGGGAATTAGTTGCTGCCTTCCCTTGTAGACTAGCAGGAACTTGGATCAGAGGCAGAGCAGACAAAACTTAGACCAGCACTCCAGTATAGAGTGCTGTTGTGCAAGCAGTGGCTAATTCTACCATACCACCACTCTCCCATATCTTCTTTTGCCCAAGTCTCCATTCCGTATTGAATTGAAACAGAATTGAATAGAAACTTCTAAAAATACAAGATACATCTTTTTAAATGATTTCTTGATTAATTTGAAAGGCAGAGTGACACACACACACACAGAGAGAGAGAGAGAGAGAGAGAGAGAGAGAATGAATCTCCCACTCACTAGTTTACTCCCCAAATGTCCTGAATGACTGCCATGGTTGGGGCTGGTCCAGGCAGGATGAAGCCAGAAGCCACAGAGGCCAGGAACTCCATATGGGTTTCCCATGTGGGTGGCAAACTCCCAAATACTTGGGCTGTCATCTGCTGCCATTTCAGGCACATAAACAGGGAGCTGAACTGGAAGTGGAGCATCCAGAACTTGAACCAGCCCTCCAAGATAGGCTGCTGGTACTACAAAAGGTGACTTAACCCAGTGGGTCATAACCTGGTTCTACATTTCGTAACTGTCCCAGACATGATGCTGATGCTAGACTGAGAGAGATGGTCAAAGCTTCTGCCTTGGTATAATCTGCTGAGTTTGCAATTAAACCTTTGACTACAATGTAAGTTAATGTTATTTCAAAAAATAATAAGTGAAACATTAAGTTAAAATATTTTAGAGTATTGACTATCACACATGAGTTTAACTTTACGTATATCAGTGAAGGAAATCATTAAAGTCAGTCCATTATTCTCTTAATCATTTTTCTTTGTTTTCCCAACTTCTGCCTCTCTTCTCTGTATCTTTTGAGTAATGCTTCCTCCTCCTCCTTTGTATTTATTAAACACTTTAAAATCTTATTGCTGTTTAGGCTCATCAATGATGTTTTCTTACAAGAGAACATGTAATGTAATATTATAAATGCTTAACTAGGCCAAGAACTTCTCACAATTATTTGATTACTCTTTTAATTCAATCACACACACACACACACACACTTCTATTCATTTTTTGTATATTTCTGTGAAATTTTTTTCTATTACATCCATATATGTACAGAGTCCCATATTTGAATCTATCATCTATTTTTCTCTCTGTTAATTGCTATACACACAAACCCATACTCTGGAATATGATCAAAAACAATTAAACTATAATTAGCTACGTTTTCTGCTATTTATTATCATCATCATAAAATCGACTTCTTAATTTTTGGAAGATTTTATTTATTTATTTTAAAGGCAGAATTACAGAGAGAGGAGAGACAGAAAGAGAAATATTCTATTAGCTGATACACTGCCCAGATAACAACAGCTAGGGCTGGGCCAGGCTGAAGCCAAGAGCCCAGAGCTTCATCTGGGTCTCCCATTTGAGTGCCAGGGTCCCAAAGACTTGGGCCATCTTCTTCTGCCTATCCTAGGCCATTAGCAGGAAGCTGGAAGTGGAGCAACAGTGAAACCAGCCAGTGCCTATATGGGATGCTGGTGTTGCAGGTCAGTGATTTTTATCTGGTATGTCACAGCCCAGGCCCCCAAATTGACTTTTTAATTAAGAGTCAGAGAGAGAGAAATACAGCCCCCCTCCTCCACACAGGGAGAGAGTGAGAGATCTCCCATCTCATAACTCACTCCTCAAATGCATGCATTGGCTAAGGTTGGACCAGACTGCAGTCAGGATCCTGGAACATAATCCAGCCCTCCCAGGTGGGTGACAGGTACCTTACTACTTGAGTCATTTCCCACGGCCACTTTAAGCAGAAGCTGGAATCAAGGTAAGAGCTGGGGCTTGAATCCACATACTCTGATAAAGAATGCAAACGTGTTAACCACTAGGCCAAACACACCATCCTTATTAAAATAATTTTATCTTAAATATTTATAATCACAATTTAGTCATCTCTAAAATACAGAATTTGTATATGTTTTGATTTATTAAAAATGATGGTTGTGTTTTTTCACTTTGATCATTTTCTTCTATTGACAATCAAAGTATAATTCAGTATACTATTCCCATTTTACAGATGAGAAAATAGGAAATACACAGATCACACATTGTTATAGTGATTTTTGATTATTTGCCTTAAGTTATTTTGTCATTAATCCCCAAGGCTATTGACTGAACCTTTTAAAAATGAATATTTGTAGTTAGTTCTCTGATAAATATGTTAATGAATTTTAATACACTTTTTTCCACTTTTGAATTATTGTTATTAAATTATACATCTGAGATACAGATACAGACACACACACACACACACACACACACACCATGCCAGCAGCCTGGACGCAATCCTGGTCTCCCTCCTGAGAGGCAGGAATCCAGTAACTTGAGCCATCGCTGGGGCTTCCCAGAGTCTGTGTTAGCAGGAAGCTAGAGTCCAAAGCTGGAGAGGGGGTTTTGAACTCTGGTACTGAGACATGGCACACAGGTATTTTAACTGGCATTTTAATTTATGTATTTCCTTTTATTTGTCTTTATCTTTTATTTCTCTTTATGTTTCAGGGATACAATGAAAGTGGGTAAGCAAAGGTTGCCTATATGTTTATGCATGTCTATGTTGGACAAATAATAAGGAAGGATTGAATTGCCTTCTTTTCAGTAGGGACTACCTTTTAGGAGTCTGGCCTGAAAATGACTGACTCTGTGTCTGAAGAGCTATGTTATCATGGTCTCATTCTCAATGGCACTGTCACAGGCATTCTGATGAACAGTTGAGTGGCAGGCAAGGACAGCCATCAGCCCCCAAAGCAGCCTCTACCATTGAGCACAGTTCAATAGCTATTTATTAACACTCACTGCTCATTTTAAAGGCGAAACTTCAGATTAGCACAAGAATGCCAAATATAATTGACTTCAAATTTGCACAATAGTGCCTGGATAAATTACTTGGCATTTATTGATGGGCCAAAGAGGGAAATAAAGAAAAAAAATCAGTAAATACAGGCAAAGGTACCTTAGTGGTATAGGTGGAGGAATAAATTCATGCCCTATCGTATTTGCTTCCTTGCTTTTGTGCTTAAAGGTTTTATGCAGTCTTTAGTTTTGCTGGTTGCCAATACAAGTTTATAATTTTATGTAAGATGCTTGATTTATTCAATTAAAAAAATGTTAGCCTCAGCAAGCCAGCCAAGACTATAGAAAATAACAAGTCATATAAAATAAATGTATTTTTACTGGAACATGAACAAGAATATAAATGTAATAGTGGGCAGTTTGCTGGGGATGAGCCAAAGCAGGAGGAATTCTTTTGTCAAGCACCTCATTTGCTTTTAGCACATCATAGCAAAGAGCCTCAGGTCCTATCTGTGCTCACTTTCCAAGTTGTAGGGATGCTTTGGGCTCTATTTTGGTTCAGATAGACATCTTATCCTAGCCAACATTATTTCTTCTGGGGCACCTTACTACATAGTGTGTCATTTTCTCCTATGGTAGTAACTCTTTTTCATTTTCATTTTAATTATTTTTAATGGAGTCTATGTGATTATTAGATCTTTATAGAACATAATGATATTCCCCTTCTCCTTCCCTCTCTCCCATCCACCTTCTATCCACCCTTCTTTTTTTCTTGTTTTTGAGATAACATATTTTAAATTTTCATTACAGTAAAAAGGCTTAATACTTCACTGAATAAGAAGTTTTGGCCAGTGCTTCGGCTCAATAGGCTAATCCTCTGCCTGTGGCACCGGCACACCCGGTTCTAGTCCCAGTTGGAGCTCCGGATTCTGTCCCAGTTGCTCCTCTTCCGGTCCAGCTCTCTGCTGTGGCCTGGGGAAGGCAGTGGAGGATGGCCCAATGGGAGACCAGGAGGAAGCACCTGGCTCCTGGCTTCAGATTGGCACAGTGCGCCGGCCGCAGCAGGCCGGCCTAGTGGCCACTTCGGGGGTGAACCAACGGAAGACTCTGAAGAAGCTCCTGTGTGGGAGTATAGACAATGGCTACAATCAATAACTGAGTGTATGAAAGAAGGGTTGAATGTGAGCACCACTCAGTAAACCATTTTTTTTTCAAATACGTATTCATAATTTCCACAAAGAGCCTTTACCTTTAGGTGGTGAATCTATTTTGGCAGCAAAGCAGCCTAGGTGATTCAAACATAGGAGGCTTGATGACCACTCAACTTATCCTTACTAAAGTGAGGATGCCAGACTCGGGCTCTTTCCTTATCAATAAGTGCAAACTCAGACTGCCTCAACTCCATGCACCTACTTTAGTCTTTCAGGTGGAAACTTCAGAGTAGGTTCATCAGTGGACCTGTCTGTTACCTGAATAACTTCCCTAGAGCAAAGTTCTGTGGCAGACTCCCTCATGAATAACCAGTGGAATGCTACAATGGAGGTGTTTTTGATGAAAAAAGGGATGTTGAAAACATGCTCAGAAACCATGAAACAGAGGCAGAGCTGTTCATCTCTGTGCTCAGTGCTTTATTTTGCCTAAAGGAGACAAACAAGAAAAGAAAGGAAAAAATGAAACATAAACACCTAAAAGATCAAATAGCTGAACACAATGAGTAGTGGGTTGAGCTAGCTAGAACAAAAGTATTTAACAGCATTTTAAAGTCACAGAAAATGTTCTCCAAAGTTAGACCTTCCTCATTAGTCTCTTAACTTAAATGTCCACTAGTTTTACTTGCATTCAGTTCTGCAATACTGGGATTAAATTTGATATTTGTGTCAGCACATTAAATGCAAAAAAGACAAAGCACAAAAAAAGAAGGAATGTGTTGGCTCTTGAGAGACTGAGAAGTTCTTACTTACAAAATAAGATATACTTCTCCCTAATATTTAGTATTTGTGTAAAATGTTGTGCTTATTAGCATTAACTTTAGAACTATAGTTTTGTGGAAATAGCTGGTTTGACCTTCCCAGAAGATAGGCATGTGAGTATTCCTTAGCTGAGTCAAAGACGTTATAAGAAGTTGGAAGACAAGCTGGCGCTGTGGCATAGAGGGTAAAGCTGCCGCCTGCAGTGCCGGCATCCCATATGGGTGCCAGTTCGAGTCCCGGCAGCTCCTCTTCTGGTCCAGCTCTCTGCTGTGGCCTGGGAAAGCAGTAGAAGATGGCCCAAGTTCCTGAGCCTCTGCACCCACGTGGGAGACCCTGAAGAAGCTCCTGTGTCCTGGCTTTGTATCGGCTCACTTCTGGCCACTGCGGTTATCTGGGGAGTGAACCAGCAGATGGAAGCTCTTTCTCTCTTCCTCTCTCCCTCCCTCCCTCCTCCCTCCCTTCCTCTTTTCCTCCTCCCTCCCTCCCTCTACCTCTCTGTAGTTATGCCTTTCAAATAAATAAATCTTTAAAAAAAAAGAAGAAGAAATTGGAAGAACATGTTCTTGAAAACAGTTGAGAGCAAAACTTGTTTTAAAAAAATAACCTGATTATTCATAATAAACAAGGTTGACTTTCAAGAATTGAGAGGCATTTAATGAATATTTTATTAGGAGTTTCTAAAAGTACAACTCAAACATCACCACATTGTGTGTTAAATATTTTTTTTTGTTTGGCAAAAGCCAAAACACATATTAGTATATGTAGCAAAACAAGCTTGCCAACTTGGATCCTCACTGAAATCAGGTGTTCCTTGGTTGACAGTTCTTAAATTTGGGGAGATTTTGGACACAAAACCAGTTATGTGGCTTCTGTTTAAGTACTACTTAGGATTTCTCCTGTTGTCAAAACTGTTGAAAAATATGAGGTGATATGTGGCAAAATGTATTTGTATTTTTGTTTTAAATTTTGTCAACATGCTATGGGAAATTAAAGTAACAAAATTTTTAAAAAACTAAAATAACTACAAAGCAACAACAATAAAAAACACAAAAAACAACAAAGGAGACTTTTTATTAGCTGGTATCTTTAGTTGATTTGAGCAGGAAAGAGAGACCTGTTAGGAGGTTACATCTATCTACTATATATATACATATATATATATATATATATATATATATAATAACAGTAAAATAATCACAAAATTCTATAGCCCACAATATGGTCATTTAAATCTCACTCATCTTTGCAAGTACTGCATGTCTCTGTGGACCTTGACTGCATTCCTGCGTTCACTCATCAGTGGTGTCTGGTTGGAGCATCTGCCAATTTAAGCTGAACTTGGCTGTGCTTTGCAGGTTTTTCATCTTCCTCTTGGGATCAGCATATTCTATCGGTAATGTCAGAGGAACACCTGTTCTCTTTTGTCACTTTCTCTGAAATCCCATTTGTTGTAGCAAGTCATATGTCCATTCTGAATATCCAGGTGTTGGTAAATAAATTATACTTTTTAGTAGCTGGGAATTTTTATGGTAGTAATGGCATGGTTAAATGAGGGAAGTCTTTGAGCGAGTGGTTCAGTCTAGGACAAATCTCTAGCTGTTATCAATAGAAGGGATTTCAGTTGTGAACAGGCACTCAGATGTGGAAGTGACAAATAAAGTTGGATACTGGGAATTTTCTTTATCTTCCTCCATATAATTTATTTTTTATTTTTAAAATTATTTGAGTTACATAAGTTTCATGTATTTCATATATACAGATTTAGAAACATAGTGATACTTGCCACCCTACCTTCCCTCCCTCCCATGTTCCCATCCTATTTCCTCTGCATTCTCCTATTCCCACACTTAATTTTTACAAAGGTCTATTTTCAGTTTACTTTATGTTCATAAGATTAACCCTAAATTAAGTAAAGGGTTCAACAAACAGTATAAAGAAAAAATAAAAAAAAGCACTCTTGCATGACAGTTGAGACAAGGGCTGTAAACAATCATCAAATCTCAAAATGTCAATTTCACCCCTATAGATCACTTTTTAGGTACTCCATTAGTTACCACAAATCAGTGAAAATGTGTGATTTGTCTTTTTGGGACTAGCTTATCTCACTAAGTATAATGGTTTCCAGTTGCATCAATTTTGTTTCAAAAGACTGGGTTTGATTTTTTTTAATCTCTTAGTAGTATTTCATGGCGTATATTGTCCATAATTTCTTTATTCAGTCGTCAGTTCATGGACCTCTGGGTTGATTCCATATTTCAGCTATTGTGAATTGAACTGAAATAAACAGATCACTCTTCCATATGTTGATTGCGTTTCATTTGGGTAAATTCCTAGGTGTGGGTTGGCTGTGTCATATGATATATCTATTTTCAGATTTCAGAGGAATCTCCCTACTGTCTTCCACAATGGATGCACCAGTTTACATTCTTATCAACAGATGGTTAGAGTACCCTTTGCCCCACATCCTTGCCAGCATTTATTGTTGTTGATTTCTGAATGACAGCCATTCTAACCGAGGTGAGGTGAAACCTCATTGTGGTTTTGATTTACATTTCCCTTATGGCTGGTGATCCTGAGCATTTTTCCATATGACTGTTGGCCATTTGAATTTCCTCTTTTGAAAAATGCCTTTTCATGTGCATTACCCATTTCTTGACTGGATTTTTTATTTTTATTGTTGAGTTTCTTGAGTTCTTTATATATTCTGGATATTAATCCTTTGTCAGTTGCATATCTTGCAAATATTTTCCCCCATTCTGTCAGTTGCCTCTTCACTTTCCTAAATGTTTCCTTTGCAGTGCAGAAGCTTCTTTTCTTGATGCAATCCCACTTGTTTATTTTGGCTCCGATTGCCTTTGCTTCTGTGATCTTTTCCAAGAATCTTTGCCTATGCCAATGTCTTTCAGAGTTTCCCCAGTGTTCTCTAGTAATTTGATGGCATCAGGTCACAGATTTAGGTCCTTGATCCATTTTAAGTTGATTTTTGTGTAAAGCATAAGGTAGGGATCTTGTTTCATACTTCTGCATGTGGAGATCCAGTTTTCCCAGCACCATTTGTTGAAGAGACTGTCCTTGCTCCAGGAATTGGTTTTAGCTCCTTTGTCAAAGATAAGTTGGTTGAAGATGCATGGATTGATTTCTGTAGTTTCTATTCTGTACCATTGGTCTACTTGTCTTTTTTTTTTTTTTTTATTTTTTATTTTTTTGCAGTACCAAGCTGTTTTGATTAAAATTGACCTGTAATATGTATTGAAATCTGGTATTGTGATGCCTCTGGCTTTGTTTATGTTGTGTAAGATTGCTTTAGCTATTCACATATAATTTATTTTAAGTGTGGGTTTTTGTAACTTATCATTTCAGAATGGCTTATTTATCAACCTCCTGGCGAAATTCCTGAACATTTTATCATCTGTTCTCACAAGTCACCATGAGCCAGCTCTTGCATACTAGCTCTGGTTTGGTTCTTTTTTTAAAATACTTTTTTTTTTAAACATTTTATAATATTTTAGTATTATAAATAGAACAGATTTCATGTATTTCATAACTATAATTCTTTTTTTAAAGATTTAATTCCTTACTTGGAAGGCAGAGTTTACAGTGTGAGAGTGGGACAGAGATCTTCCATCTGCTGGTTTACTCCCCAAATAGCCACAATAGCTGGGGTTGGGTGGATCTGAAGCCAGGAGCCAGTAGCTTCTTCCAACTATCCAATGTGGGTGGCAGGGGCCCATAGACTTGGGCCATCTTCTGAACTTTCCCAGGCATTTAGCAAGGATCTGGATTGGAAGTGGGGCAACCAGAACTCAGAACTCAAACCACCATCAATATAGGAAGTCAACATCACAGGCAGTGGCTTAGCACACTGCCACAATGCTGGCTCATCATAAATAAAATTCAAAGAGGTTAACCATACTTTCCTACCTCCTTTAACCCCCCCCTTCTTTCTTTTCTATGTTTTCCTTTAATTTTTGCAGTAACAAAATTTAAATTTACTATAATCACAGGCTTAAAGCATAACTAAATAGAAAGTAGAGAGACCACTGTTCTACAGGAACATAGAGAAGGGTTATAAACAAGTTTTAAGGCATGGAGAGATGTTAAGGATGATTCTAAGGTTTATGGTTTGGGTAACTAGAAGGTTAGGGCTGTCATGAACTTAGATACGATTGGTTTTAGGTGGAACATTTTTGGAAAGGAAATATATGAATCAGTTGTGAATGTGTTGGTTCTTACAGGTTAAGAGATTTAAAAGTGGAGATAATAGGCAAATCATTTTATATATGAATCTGGATATATGGAAGAGTAGTATAAGCTAAAGGTACAAGTTTGGTAATTGCTGGTATGTACATGGAATTTAAGGTCATGTATTTGAAGGAGATCAAAAATTGATGTATGAAAGGAAACAAGAAGATTACTAAGGATATTTCAACATTAAACATTTATTTTTTAAAAATGTGAGAAATCAGCATAAAAGGCTAAGACATGACCTGTGAGATAGAAAATATCAAATAAGTATAGTGTGCCATATAAATAAAATTTGCCAAGGAAAAAAAGAGCAATCAACTAAAGCAAACATGGCTTATAGGTCAAGAATGATGTGGACTAAGCTTTCATAGATTTAACAACACAGAGTGTACTTGTCGACAGTTTATACAAAGCATTGCATAATATGGTATTCTCTATGATTGGATTGTTTAATAAACTCTGAAGAATGTTTGGGTTAACACCCTGTCTTGAAGTGTCAGCATCCTATATGGGTGCCATTTCTAGTTCCGGCTGCTCCACTTCTGATCCAGGTCTCTGCCATGGCCTGAGAAAGCAGTAGAAGATGGCCCAGGTTCTTGGGCCCTGGCACTCACATAGGATACTATGAAGAAGCTCCTGGCTCCTGGCTTTGGATCGGCACAGCTCTGGCCATTGCGGCCTTCTGGGTAGTGAACCAGCAGATGGAAGACCTCCCTCTCTGTCTATACCTCTCTCTGTAACTCTGCCTCTCAAATAAATAATAAAAATAAATCTAAAAAAAAGAGAGATAGATTTAGTCTCCCTTTTTGCCTTATGCATCATTGGCCCTTTATCCTTCTGTTTTACATTTTAGGTATATTTTTAGTTGTGTAATTTAATGTATTAATTATCTCTCCAATTGTTTTTATTGTTAAGCTAGTCTATTGAATTTTAAATACCCGTTAATCATTTTTCTTTCAATTTGCAAGATTTTTTACATTTTTTAAAGATTTATTTTATTTATTCGAAAGACAGAGTTACAGAGAGGTAGAGAGGTATTCCATCTGCTGGTTCACCCCCACGATGGCTGGTCTCCCATGTGGGTGCAGGGTCCTGAGGTTTTGAGCCATCTTCTGCTGCTTTCCCAGACCATAGCAGAGAGCTGGATTGGAAGATGAGCAGCCGGGACTAAAACTGGTACCTACATGGGATGCCGGCGCTTTAGGCCAGGGCTTTAACCCGCTGTGCCATGGGGCCCACCCCAAGATTTTATTTTTTGATTTTTCATTTATTTTTGCTTTATTGGAAGCCATGACTAGGTCAGGCTGAAGCTAGGAGCTTAGAACTCCTTCTAAGTCCTTTTCATGATTGTCAAGGACTCAAGTACTTGAGCTTCCAGCTGCTGCCTCCCAGGGCATGTATCAGCAGGAAGTTCGAGCAGAAGCAGAGTATCTGGGACTCAAACCAGGCACTCTGATATGGGATGAAGGCATCTCAAGCAACAGCTTAACCCAGTGTGCTACAAAACTCATCCCCTACATGCTTTTATTTTCCCATATTTTTACTGATTCTTATATAAGCCTTTTAAATGTACAGATTTTATGAATTAGGTTTTGTAATTCTGTCAACTGACATTTTCAAGAGTCAAATTCTATATTTTTATGTCAACTCAACTCATCCTGACTTGTTCTCTGTGTCTACTAGTTTTTGATTGGGCTGTCATGTGTGGTATGAGGCCCCTTGAAAATCTGTGAAGCCTAATTTGGAGTGTATGCCTCTGTCAAGGTCACATGTGTGACTCCACCAATCCCATGGGGATGATGGCAGATCCTTTTGGTGCTTTGTCAATATTCATTCAACCCTTACTACTTCTGTGCATATACGATTAACTTTTATTAGCTAGCTTCTAACTTTCTTTGCCTGAGAGTTCTCTCTGACAGTCTTACCATGACCACAGAAGGCCAAAACTACAACTAAGTAACCCGCCCTATCTCAACAAATGACAGACAAGAGTTGGTGTGCACATATTAAAGCTTTTGTACCTCTTTGGTAGACCTCTTAGGGGTCAGTGTTCTGTATCAGCACGCAGACTACCCGGGGGGAATAAGATCTTACTCTCAAGGCTAACTCACTTGAAAATACACTTTTTTGTTTTGTTAGAGACTAATCTATTTATTAGTAAGGTGGAGTAACAGAGAGGGAGAGTCAGAGCCAGAGAGACAGAAGTCCTCCATCTGCTGATTGACTCCCCAGATGGCCATAGATGCCAGGTCTGGGCTTTCCCAGGCCACAGCAGAGAGCTGGATAGAAAGTGGAGTAGCTGGGACTAGAACCAGCACCCATATGGGATGCCGGTGCTGCAGGCCGGGGCTTTTACCTACTGCACCTCAGCGCCGGCCTCTCCCACCCTCCTTTTTTTTTAAAAAAAAAAAAAAAGTTTTGTTTATTTATTTGAAAGGTAGAGTTACAGAGAAGGTGGGGCTGAGAGAGAGAGAGACAGAGACAGTGAAAGAAGTCTTCCATCTACTGGTTCACTCTCCAAATGGCCACAACTGTCACAGCTGGGCCAATACAAAGCCAAGAGCCAGGAGCTTTCTCTGGGTCTCCTACAAAGGTGCAGGAGCCCCAATACTTGGTCCATCCTCTGCTGCTTTCCCAGGCCATTAGCAGAAAGCAAGATTGGAAGTGGAGCAGCCGGACTCAAAACCAGCACCCATATGGGATTCCAGGGCTACAGGCTTAACTTACCTACTATGCCACAGGACTGGTCTCTGCTGCATTTCAGTGTTGCTAATTTTTTTTTATGTGGCTCCTTTTTTTTTTTTTTTTTTGACAGGCAGATTTAGACAGTGAGAGAGACAGAGAGAAAGGTCTTCCTTCCCTTCGTTCACTCCCCTAATTGGTGCTGCACCAATCCGAAGCCAGGAGCCCAGTGCTTCCTCCTGGTCTCCCCATGCGGGTGCAGGGCCCAAGCGCTTGGGTCATCCTCTGCTGTCTTCCCGGGCCACAACAGAGAGCTGGACTGGAAGAGGAGCGACCGGGAGAGAATCTGGTGCCCCAACTGGGACTAGAACCTGGAGTACCAGCTCTGCAGGTGGAGTATTACCCAAGTGAGCCACGGCGCCAGCCAGTGTTGCTAATTTTTAGCATCAGCTTCAGCTTCTCTGACATCTGAAGATGGTGTGAAAATTGAACGTCTAGTGTAGAGTATTTGTTGAAGTTCTCAAGGACAATTTTTTCTTGTGTCTGGTTCCTGGGTTAAAACAGAGAAACTATCCTGTTACCATCTATGCCAGTACCAACATTTATTCTAGTGTGGTTTGTATTTATAACTCCCACTTG
The DNA here is from genome assembly GCF_051225735.1 of Oryctolagus cuniculus. NCBI lineage: Eukaryota > Metazoa > Chordata > Mammalia > Lagomorpha > Leporidae > Oryctolagus > Oryctolagus cuniculus. Next base: position 84,383,419 of record NC_142880.1, read on the forward strand.
ATGTATAAATATCTCTCAGTATTGGGTGCATTGCTTAAGGTCCCAGGTGAGATTTCTGGACTTATGATGATATATTCCTGGAAATGCAAGTATCCCCCAATTAGTAAGACTTATTGCCAGGACCATAATAAAAACATGTGCACTCTTAGATCAGGAAGCTGTGTATTCTAGTCAGGATGACAGTAAAAGCTGATGTAAGAAGTGACACCTACTGATGAGTGAAAATGGGGAGTGCCTCTTATTCGTTTCCTTTTGACTGATGCTCCTGATCCTGAACATGGCTTATGGGGGATTTTCCCTTCCATTCCCATTCTTACCAATCTCTATGATATCAAGAAAACGTCCCAAGGTTATACAGTTCCTGGAGCTGCTGACTTGCCCATTTGCTGAGGACAATATGGACATCTATGGAGTGTCTGCAGGTCTGTTTTTCCCATGCGACTGTATACAGGTGTTGGTTCTTATGAGCATCACTTCTGTATTGGTCACCATTAATCAGATAGGCCTTGCCAGCAGGATAAGACAACTTTGAATCCTCTGTCATACCCACGCTTTCTTCTATGTCTGATGTTGACATTTCATGCTTTGGTTAAAGCCTGCCTACCAGTGCAAACAACACTAACCCTGTTGTCTGATTGTGACTTGAGTGAGTTGGTTTCTGTTTCTCAGAAGATTTTCCATTTTGGTACATCACTTCTGTAACAAGAGAAGGAAAATGTATTTTCAAAGGCAAGCAAATAACCCAGGATTTAAGTGGTTTAGATGATCAGAAGAACTAAAACTATGAAGCTTAAATGGGCCCTGGGATATAAATTAATAGCAGCCTGCAAGTGGGGATAGAGCTACCTTTGATCTGCTAAAAAGGTCTAGTATTAAGTGTTCCATGCAATTGAAGCCATAAAGTTGATTATTATGTTAGGAATCTGTCCAAACTCTCTGAAATGCTAGAATTATATGTGAGGTTTGGCTCAGCTTGGTTAAATCCCTCGGCTATTGGGTCTACCTCATTTTACATTGCAGGCTAGTTCTATTACAAAGTTTTTTCCTTCCATTGTTTCAAAGGCTAATTCCTCACTTCCTGTCCTTACTGGTCTTAGCACTTCCCTCAAGAGTAGAATTTTGTAGGGTGGGATTTTGGTGCAGCAGTTAAGATGCTGCTTAGGATGCCTGCATCCCATATTGGAGTACCTGAGTTTAATGCCTGGCTCTACACAGGATTTGAGCATCTTGCTAATGTGTGATGTCTGAGAGAGTCAGTGATGGCTCAAGTGGTTGGGTACCTACTACCCATGTGGGAGACCCTTACTTGAGTTCCTGGCTCCTGGATTCAGTCTGGCCCAGCTCTGTATTTTGTGGCATTTGGGAAATGAAGCAACGGATGAGAGATCTCTCTCTACCTCTCTTTCTCCCTCCTTCTCTGTCTGCATTTTCAAAAGAAATTAGATAAATAAATTTTTAAAAAGAGGAACATACTCCATAGAACTTTCTACAATGAAGGAAATATTCTAACTCTGCATTATCTAATATGATAGTCAAATAAAACTACTGAGTATTTGAAATGTTGCTAATGTGACAGAAACTAAATTTTAATGCTATTTAAATTTAACCTTATTACTTGACTTAAATTTTACTGGGACCTTCTAGATGACAGTCAGTAAAGTATTCCAAGGCGGATAATTGTCACATTCTGTCTTCTATTTCTGAAGAATAACTTGTCCTGTGCCTGTGGCATCCAGTATCTTCACCTTTCTCCTTCCACTTCTCTGGCTTAAATTGTTTATCAGTTATCTGTTAAAACCTGGTGATCAAATCTAACCACAATGGCTCAAGATGGTCTGATTAGTTCAAAATACATTGAACTGATCAACTTATGGTTAGCACTGGAATTTATAGAATTTCATATTGAGTTTATTTTGAAAGTCTTACACCTGATGTTTGGCTGATGATGAATACTACCATTAGGCAAAGCCCTGATGGTAGCTTGAAGACCTCATATTCTAGAAGTTTTAATCTGTTTGACTTTTTATTAAATGGACCTCTCACTAAAGAGTAAACAGTGAATTCTCAATCTATTTTGATTGCAGCAGGTGTGAGCTAACCTGACCTTGTACTTCTTACATAAATGTAGTCCTCCCATGCCTTCCTCCACCTCAGCCTAAAATCTCTAACTTAGCCCAACCTATGATTCATATCTTAATAGAGTATTTATATAGGTTCAAACCAATACAGCCATGGAATAAAACTGCTTTAGTCAGTATTGAAATCTCCTAATTGCATTTAAGGAGTGTTGATGGCTGCTTGACATGAAAGAGGAGCTCAAGTTCAGCAAATAATGGGTGTGGAGGGAGGCAGTTACTCCTTCCATTCAGCATTTAGGTTCAGCCTTCCTAATAATGACTTGTACCTTGAATATACTGAAGGAGTAAGATTATTCATAATTTAACTTTTGAATATTTGAGTTCTTTTCCAGCTTATGTGGTCATGGTTGAAAATTTGGGTGCCTACTCAGTGAATACAGTTGAAGGCCTGTTTCCTTTGTCCTCCAGTACATGGATGAGGGCTTGGAGAGCTTCCCATCTCCCTTGTCAATTTAATGTACTTTTTCAGACTTTGGTCTTACAGAATTACTCTCTGGCTATTTTGATAGAAATACAGGTTTCTGGTAGTGATCTTTGGAGATTCTGATTTGGTAGAACAGGGACTCAGTATCAGGACTCTGTTTGTAATAGATTCTCTAGTAATTCTCACATCAGTCATCCATATTTACACTTTGAGGTACATTAGCCTACATTCTGATAATTAACAAATGGGAAATTTATGGTTTTACAAGCTGACTTCAGAATAACAATTTTTATAATCTGTAAGACTTACTTTCAAAAGACTTTTTTCATCAAATTTTGTCAACTTGCATACCTTTGAAATCTAATACAATGTATTTGTCACATGGCTGGAATTCCTAAGCTCTCAGATGGAAAGCATTTAATGGACATTTCATTCCTTTCACCCTGCTCTTGGAAACATGCTGTCTCATTTTGCAACTGACCTTCTACATATCATTATGTAGCCTTTCACCCTCCCTTGATGCCACTTGTCATCAGCCAGTGAGAGGCTTGCTCTCCTGTGGTCCAAATGCATGGTTGCTATGGCATTTTTCCAAATCCTCCCCTGCCCCATTAGCTTTTGTTCTTCCTCATTTCAAGACACATCTACATACTTCATTGAGACATAACAGAGAAAAATAACTATTGGGATAATGAGCCTGAAAAATTAATAATCTCCTTTAATAAGCTTGCTTTCTTGTTAGTGTTCTTTAATGAATGCATCTAAGCCATGGGAAGGTGATCCACTAAAAGGCCCTAGAGGGTTCTCTCTTTGCTCAAACTCTGGATGGAAGATGAGAATTTAAAGTCATCTCCAATAGTTAATGAAAATGCACTGTAACCTATGTCTTTTACCAGTGAAATATCTCTGATAAAGTTACAATATTTTCTTTGTTCTGCCTGCATAAAAATAGATGCAATGCCATGCGTGCAGGTTTGCTATTTTTCTCAGTTGGATACACTGATGCTCTCTTAGAGGATGTCTATTGTCACATGAAAGTAAGAATGACAGAGGGTTTGGAAATAGCAAAAGTTAGGATTTTATAATGTTTTAAGACTTGGGCTGCTGTCTCTAACATTCCATCCATTTGACATGTATTGAGCAGTATGGTAGCCACTCATCCCTGTCTATTTAAGTTTAAATGTTTGTTAAACAAAATAAAAGTTAAATATTAGTCTCTCAGACTGATACAGTACAGTCTATAGCTCAAGTATTCAATGGCCCCAGGCGGCTAGTTGTTGCCCTATTTGATTGAGCAAACATAGTGCAATTCTATCTGGGATGCGATAGGACAGTGCCACACTGGATTCTATCAGCTATGCTGACGCTACTGGGCAGGGCCAAAGGCAAACACTTTCCAGATCAACCTCTGATGTTCTTTGTTTCCATTAGCCTCTTGGATAAAGACAATCTTGGGAAGAATTGAATTTCAGCCCTAATTTCTGCTTTGTGCTGTGTGCTGAATGTAGTACATTTCTGAAGTGAAAATATGTTTTTTTTTTGCCTCCAGTTGAGCTGTCAATTGTTTTCCTATGTGAGTCTGTTAACTTATAGTGATTGAATATTCACTCATTTAATATCTTGAAAATTTTGCCTTTTAATTTTTAAATTGAAATACAAAAATAGGGCCAGCGCCCGGCTCTATAGGCTAATCCTCCGCCTGCAGTGCCGGCACACCAGGTTCTAGTCCCGGTTGGGGCGCCGGCTTCTGTCCCAGTTGCTCCTCTTCCAGCCCAGCTCTCTGCTATGGCCTGGGAGTGTAGTGGAGGAAGGCCCAAGTGCTTGGGCCCTGCACCTGCATGGGAGACCAGGAGAAGTACCTGGCTCCTGGCTTTGGATCATCGCAGCGAGCCGGCCGTGGCAGCCATTTGAGGGGTGAACCAACGGAAGGAAGACCTTTCTCTCTGTCTCTCTCTCTCTCTCTCACTAACTCTGCCTATCAAAAAAAAAAATACAAAAATAGTTTTTTAACTTTTATTTATGTAAAGAGAACAGATTTCATGTATTTCATAGGTACAGTTCTAAGAAGATAACCATACTTCCTTCCTTCCCTGGATCCCTCTTCCTTCCTTCCTTCCTTCCTTCCTTCCTTCCTTCCTTCCTTCCTTCTTTCCTTCCTTCCTTCCTTCCTTCCTTCCTTCCCTTCTTTTTAATTTTTGCAAAGACATAATTTCAGTCTACTACATAATTACAGGCTGAATTCACCACTAACTATAATATTCAGCAGGTAAAAAGTATAAAATATACGTTCCACAGGAGTATAAACAAGGGCTAAATACAACAATCAAATCCCAAGATGTCTATTTCATTCCTATGCTATTCTGTAGTCTATATTCACTACATATCAGAGAAAACGTGACGTTCATTTTTGGAGACTAGCTTATTTCACTAATAACACTATGTTTAGAAACTACTGTATAGGTATATACTACTTAAAAAATTTTCAAGACAAACATAATATAGATGTTCTGGGGTGACAAGGCTTGATGAAATAAAGCCAGTTAATTAAATAATACTTACATATACTTTCTTATGGTTGATAGAAATGATGTATCTTTGACTTGGAGTTATTAAGCAGTGTATATCATAGTTTCTTCAGGCATCAGCAGCAAAGGTGCAATAGGAAATAAAGGAAGAGATGCATGTAGATGTGTTTATACTTTGACGAGAGCCATTGACGTATGTGCTTTTCTTTTGGCTGCACTATACATAGGGGTATGTTAAATGACTGAATGGAAGCATGCCTTCTTCTAATACTTCAGTAATATATATCTGACCATAAATTCTCTTAGAAGCATGGCATTTAGTATGATCATTCTTATGTCTTCACTTTAAATGGGAGAGTCAGGAAATGCAATGTCTTGATAGTAACTCAGCCACAACTTGTATTTAGAGGTCTGCTGACATTTTTGCCTTTTACAGATTTTTTCTCCCTCAAGACAATGAGAATTCATTTTTAACTAACAGATTGAGTTGGTGCTGTATATCCTTAGTTATCAAAATACTCATCCAGCTCTGGGATTTTGAATGGGTGAATATCCATGAAGTGTGAACAAGCATGATGCATAAATTCCAAACTATCTCAGTCACATAAAATCGGATGCTGTGTGTGTACACACAGGATACACAAGGATATGTTGGACTAAACTTGTGATGGCAGATTACTTTGTTCTTTATTTCTTGTGCTTTTTAGTTTCCTATAATATACTTACTAACTCTAATAAATAAAAGTTATTTAAAAATTTTTAAAAATGAAAGATTTCCTACTCTGAAAAATGATTACTTGCCTTACATAAAAGAAATTTATTTAAAAATTTTCTTTGTATCAAAAAAGAAACTCTGAAACATTATTTAATGAAATTAAAATGCAACCAGATGAGTTTTTGTTTGGGTTTTAAATTTTTTATACAATGATATTAACTATATTATACTATATATTACTATATTATTTCCAAAGCATTTGGGTCCATTCTCCAGTGACAGCCCTAAGTAACTGTCTTCTAAGTAACTGTCTCCAGGTCCTCTCTACAGATTGCAACCTTCCAATATTTGTGAAAATGTCTGGTTGTGAAAAGATAATTTTGGGAGAACTGTGCTCAAATTTCTTGTATGTGGGCAGCAGACCAGGCCAGGCTGGGGTCCGGTGAAATGGGCAGTGAGGTTCCATATGGCCAGATCTGCTGTGGGCAGCCCTGATTCTCACCAGCGCAGTCCTGGAGTCAGAGAAGCAGGATGGTGAACCTAGGACCAAAGAGTAAACCAAGGAGATAGGATCCTGAATGACTCTCTATGAATAACTTTTATTGAGATGCTTTTTCATGTATTGTCTTTGAAATTTAAAGAGGGTGGTTCAAGAAATGTCTATGACATGAGTCACTACACTTTCTATAGAGATGTTATTGAGAACTTTGCTTACATAATGGTATGCCCTAAGTAATGTGTGCTGAGTGACACATCTCTTTGTAGTTAAGAGCTAGAAAATTTGGCTACTTTAGAAACATTTCTGTGTTTTATCCTTGTTGGAATAAAAACAATAAAAGATAAGAATAAAAACCCCCAAAAATGGTTGGGGAAACTGGCAATGTCTCCTTTTCACTTTGGCTTGGAGGAGATATAGAATCAAATTCTTCCTATCAGTGGCTAAAAAGATTGGATATGGCTGCTGTGCTGGTATTGAGGAATATATATATATATATATATATATATATATATATAGTTCTCAAATCACTGGGTTCTCTGATGTACTGCAACTGCTGATATGGACATGATCTACAAAAGACCACTGCTCTTTCACTGAGTAGAAATAAAAAAAGAGCAACAAAAATTGTGGATTTCAAGATAACCATTTTTAAGTTACCCTTGGACCTTTAGACACTAAGCAGATACTTGTGGAGACTCTCAATGAGCTGTTCCAGATATTCTGCACATCTACTAGTGAACACAGACAGGATGCTGGCTGCATTGCATGCCTTCCATCTGTGTCTCACATAGATGTGAGCAGATTTATGGCCCCTGATCATGTGAGATCAGGTTGTGTGGTTGAGTTTTTCTCCAGCCCCTTCAGCCTGGGCATGGTCATAAACTACATGCAAAGTTGAATTCAATCAAGATTGTGATTTTGCCCAAGATTTTAATCAAGATTTGTGATTTTGTAGTAGGTACCGCTTATGGTTCGTCTCACATTGTGTCAGCCTTTCCTGCTGCTACTGATTTCACTAAAAAGTAGTTTTTGTGTGTGTGTGTGTGTGTGGTCTTTCATTCGGTTTATGCTGAAATATTTTCTTAAATTTTATATTTCTATTAACAGGTAAAGTTAGTACATTTTAAGGAGTACATTGTAACATTTCAACTCCTATGCATAGCCTAAACAGACCATACAAGCAAGCAGCCTTTCCATTTTCACATATTTTCCTTGTGTTTGAAGCCTATCAGCTCATCAATTCTAGTTCTTTATATAGAATGTAATATATGTAATCTGTGTTTTGATTCTTTTATGCTTTTAATACTAAAAGGTAGAAAGGGAGTGGGAATCATCTTGGCATCACACATCAACAGTCCCCAAAGGAAGGGAAGTTAGGTATATTCGAGAGATCGTTAATAGTTGTTGTGGTACATCAGTTAAACTGCCACCTAGGATGCCTGCATCCATATTGGAGCATTTTTGATTGTGTCTCGGCTGCTCCTCTTTTGATTCATCTTCCTGTCAGATCACATCCTGGGTGGCTGTGGCGGTGGCTCAGTACTTGGATCTCTGCCACCTCCACAAGAGACCCAGATGGAGTTCTGGTTTCCTGTCTTTAACCTGGCTCAGGCCCTGTTATTATAGACATTTGGAAGTGAACCAGCAGATGTAACATATCTGTCTTATTCAATCTCTCTCTGTCCACTCTGCCTTTCAAAAAGAAAAGAAAGCTCAAAGAGATACAAGAGAATACAGATGGACAATTGGATGAAATAAAAAATATTATTGCATAATATGAATGAAAAATTCACTAAGCAGATGCAGATCATGAAAAAGAATCAAACAGAAAGGTTGGAAATGAAGATCTAGATAAGTCAAATAAAAAATGCAATGGGACATCTCAACAAGACTAGGTGAAACAAAAGAAACAGTATCTGAACTTGAAGACAGGCCTATGAAATAAATCAGACAACAAAAGAAAAAGAAAAAGAATGAAGATAACCTCTGAAACATTTGGTAAACTCTAAATGAATATACATTTGAATTGTGAGATTCATGAGGTTGAAAGAGGTGTAAATATTTAGAAAATCTATTCAATATTATTATTCCCCAATCTGCAGAATGATATGGATATCCAAGCACAAGTGGCCCATAGGAAAAAAAATAGATATGATCTGAAAAGAGCCTCATTTCAGCACATTACATCAAACTCCTCGAAGTATAATACAAAGAAATTTATGAGAGAGAAATGCCAGATCACTTTTAAGTAAACCCCTCCACTGATTAACAGGAGTTTTTCAACAGAAAACTTACAGACCCAGAGGGAACTGGAAGTTCTTAACGAAAATAACTGCAAATAAGAATATCCAGCTAAGTTATATTTCATAAGTTAAACAGAAAAGAAGACTTCTCAATACAAACTAAGCCAAGAGAATTCTTCCTCATCAGACCAGCTTTGCAAAAGATGCTTATGGGAGTCCTACATACAGACACAAAAGAAATATAACGACCATTATGAAAACAAAACCTTCTAGAAAAATGTAAAGGTTATTCTAAAACAACAGGAAATTTTTTATAAAATGACATGATGAAGTCATTATTTATCAATAATAACCTAGAATATAAATGGACTAAATCTTTAATTAAAAGATACAGACTGTCTGAATAGGTTAAAAAGCAAGAACTAACAGTTTGCTGTTTATCAGAAACCCACTTTACCAGTAAATATACACACAAATTAAATGTGAAAGGATGAAAACAATATTACATGCAAGTGGAAATCAAAATTAGTAGGAAGGACTATACTTATATCAAATAAAATAAATTTTAATACAGTAACTAGAAAAAGAGACAAAATCATCATTATATAATTATCAAAGAATCAATTCAACAAGAAGATATCATGACTGTAATGTATATTAACCTAATGCTGTTGCACCCAATTTTATAAAACAAATACTATTAGATCTAAAAGAAGAGATACAGTGCCAATTCAACAAAAATGGAGGTCTTTATGCCCCACTTTCATCTTTTCGGACAGATCACCCAGATAAAAAATTAACAAAGAAATTCAGAGTTAAACTGCATTATAGATCATAAGGACCAAACAGATATTTATGAAACATTATGTCCAATAGCTTTAGGATTACATTATTTTCATTGCCAATAGAATACTTTCTAGAAAAGACTACCTATTAGGTCAAAAAGAGAATCTCACAAAATTTTAAAAATTGAAATCATATCATGAGAATTTTTCTGAGAACAACCTAGAAATAAACAACAAAAGAAACTGTAGAAATTATATAAATTTATGGAGATTGAAAAAAATGCTCCTGACATAACAATTGGTTAGTGAAGTAATCAAAATGAAAATTAAAATACTCCTTATAACTAATGAAAGTTGAAACATAGTGTACCAAAACTTGTTGGATAAAGCAAAAACAGTGCTAACAGGGATGTGTGTAGCAGCAAATGCCTAGATCAAGACATTATAAAGATACCAAATAAGCACTTAATAATGCATCTCAAGAATCTTAGAAAACAAATTCAGAATTAGTTAAGGAAAGAAATAATAAAAATATGGCAGGAACAAATTAAACAATAACTAAAGACATACAAAAGATCAAGGAAATAAAGAATTGATGTTTTGAAATGATAAATTGACAAATTGAAAAAAGATTTGTTAGATTAATGTAGGAAAAACATAAAAATCAAATAATACTGATACTACTGAAACAGGTGATATCATTAGGGACTGTTATGAACAACAGTGTATCACAAAGATTTAAAATGTCATTCTTTTCAACATAATTTATCCAACTGCTATAACCATTAAAGCCAAACCAGATCAAGTAAAGGAAAGTGCTTTACTGTCAGCTATGAATATTGTTGTACAAATAATAACAAATTTAGCCAACTGATCCAAGCAATGTTTCAAATATATTTTGATCAAGTTATTTTCCATTTAAACAATGTATAACTAAGTTAGTATGAGACTTCTATTTAAATCGTTACTCATATTAACAGATTAAGGGAGAAAAACTATATGGTTGCCTCAGTAAATGCAGAAAGGCATTTTGATAAAATTTAGTTGTGATTAATGATTGCAAACCTTTCTACAAATAAGGTGAAAAAGACCTCACTAAATTGAATAAGGATTGTTAAAAAAGCCATAAAGCAAGTATTTTATGATATTACCAAAAGTTTGTAGATGTATTCATCTGAAAGGCAGAGTTAGAGAAACAATCTTTCATCTGCTGATTCATCCGCAAATGGCCTCAATGGTCAGGGCTGGCCAGACCAAAGCCAGAAACCTTGAATTTCATCTGGGTCTCCCATTTGGCTGGCAGGGGCTTATTTTCCATTCCCTTTCCAGTTTTACTAGCAGGAGGCCAGATCAGAAATGGAGCAGCTGTGACCTGAACTGGCACTCATATGGGATATTGGTGTTGCGAGTAGCGGTGTAATCCATGGCAGCTTGATCCTCTGTACCACATCGACCCCCAAATTGTGAAATATCAAAAGCCTTTCATTTCATTACATTTCAGGATCAAAAAAAAAAGCATTCCTGTTATAATAACTCCAATTCAAATTGTTCTCATACCCTAGTCTTGCAATGTGGCAATGAAAATAAGTGAAAGATGCAATGATTATGAAAGAAGAATTAAGACTTATCATTTGCAGATGATCTAATTATTCACAAAGAAAACACAAAAGGTTCTCTAGCAATATTTAAATGAATAGGAGAGTTTATGAAAGCAAATTAATCTCTAGAAAAATTACTAACATGAATAAGAAAGTTTAATGAGCTACAATTAGGTGAGAATTGTAAAATGCAATAATGAATGAATTTCATATAAAGTTTTCATTTACTAGAGTCAAATCAAAGTATAGCTTCTAAATAGATCTACAAATTATGTGGAGAAGCTTGATGATGAAACTATAAAACTTCAGAAGACCAATACATAGATAAATTATTTCCAATAAGGTTTAATATTTTGAAAATGACAATTCTCCCCAAATCTATTGACTCAATGTAATCTGAGTCAATGAGAGAGACAGACAGACAGAGAGAGAGGGAGGGAGGGAGAGAGGTCCCACCTACTGGTACACTCCTCAAATATCCATAAAAAAGCCAGGAGTGGACCAGGACAAAGATGAGGACATTGTCACAATCCAGGTCTCCCATCTGGTAGCAGGATCATGATTAAATTCCTTGAGTCATCATCACCGTCTCCCAGGGTCTGCAGTGACAGGAAGCTGGACTCTGGAACTGGAGCTAGAGCTGCGTCTTGGGTCGGGTCTCTAACCCAGGCACTCTGATATGGGACGCAGATGTCTTAACCAGTAGAGACAATAAATGTCTGCTCACTGATTTAGTCGCTATGCTCTCCCCCAGACAGTTTTCTATGGCTCAATACAAACTGGTTTTGAACTTTATGTTTAAGGAAAAATTCCATCAGTTATAAGGTTAGTAATGAAGGAGTGCTAGGTAATAGTGAAACTGGAGAGATTTTCCTATCAGATTTTAAGGTCATGCTATTAAAGCAGTATCTATTGGTAAGGCATGTGGAACAGTTAAACGGTGGAGCAGAATAAACAGGGGAGGCAGAGACTCAGGCACTCCATGAAATCTGTTATATGACAAAGGAGTCATTGCAAATCAGCAGAAAAACACAACCTGTTCAATTAATGGTACATCTCTGTATGTATCGGTTCTGCATGCAGAAAACTAAATATTTTTTTACTGTTTCACAAGACATACATTATCCAGTCCAAAGTCTTTAAATAAGAAATATAAAACTTAAATGATTTTAAAAGAAGGTATAAAGAAACCATTTTAATGTTATTATAATATGTATATTTTTCTATAAATCATACAAAGTGAATAAATTATAAAGGAAAGAATTTGTAATTTTAATTATATTAAGCAAGCTATAAAGAAAATGACCATACTAGACCACACTGCAGTTAACATTTTCCATTCTTTAAAACAAGAGAATAAGAAGAGAAGAGAAAAGTAGGAGTTGATCTTAACATGTCTGATTCAAAAGAATTACAATATCAAACACTGAAATAAATCTCGTCAATTAGTAGGAAAAACACTAAATAGAAAAATGGACAAGCAAATATGAACATATATTTCATAGTTTGGAAAACATAAATAATGAATACACATAGAAAAAGAAACTGTCTCATTAGGTACCAAGAATTTGGAAAATGGAATCACAAAGAGAGACCATTTCATAAACACTACATTAGTAGTAATTCAAAAATCTAATATGTAGTAAATAATGGGGGGAATTTAAAGGGTAACACAATTTTATATTTGTGTCAAATTTGCAATTTGACATCATATGTGTAAGTTATACATGTGCACAGTCTATAAACCAGCAATTCAGTTTTTATGAATATATGTAGATGAACTTTTTCGTATGTTCAATATATGAATATTTGTGACAGTGTTCAGAATCACAGTATTAAGCAACCAGGAAAATAAAGTGAAACACCTTAATTATCTGTGAATAGCAAAAATATAATTACATTGTGGGATACTCATATTTCAGAATACTAAAAAAAGTGAAAGCAATGAACTATGAATACTACATTTATCAGTAACTAAATAGGCAAAAGCAGGTTACTGAGAACTACATACATTAATTTTTTGATTTTAAAACTTTAAAATAAGAAAAACTAAATGATATGTAATATGTGATAAGCCTCTAAAGAAAAACACAGCCATGGTTATGCCAAACTGCAGGACAGGGATTACCTCTGGTGGAGAGCAGAGCAGTATGATCATGAAAGGACACAAGATGTTCTATTTAAGAGAGCTCATGGGTTGTGCAGCTTTCATTTTATTATTGTTATTTAATAAGCGTCTATTTTATAAACACGCTTTTTGCATATAACTTATAACTAAAATACATACATACATTAATCTTTCTGAAGTTGATATTTCTAAACAATAAGTCATTGGCTAATGCCCTAAAATCTACGGGTCACAATCTTTGTGGCTATGATCAAAATCATTCCTTTGCCAGGGCCTTCATTTCAGGTTACGATGACCCATTTTTGAAGAACTCAGTGTAGCCCGAGGGACCATTTTCTTCCCACTTCAAAATCAAAAGGCCCAGCAAGTTGGAAACACCTGGCTCAGTATTCTTGCACTCGCATCTTTTGATACAAAAATATTTTTATTGAAAGGGGTTTAAGCCAACTGTATTTCTTGAAGATCTGAGAAACAGAGTACACCTGAATCTACATGTCTATTTTCTTCGTGAGAACCATCACAATATGATTGCTGACATGAATGAGTAAGACCTTGGAATCTAGTATAGAAAAGGCCAGTTTCCAGTTTTGGAAAGAAATTAAGGAATTTAAATATCTGTGTTTAAGATAGAAGCCGGGGAAGGAGGGGAGAGATAGAAGACACAGCAGAGGATGTGTCATAGCTGGTTATTCCTGAGGAAGTGGGAAACAATGAAGATTAGAGACTTACTTTGATGAGATGGGCAGAGGTAAGTTCTTTGTTAAAATAGGAGGAAAAAAGAATAAATCGCAGCAGATACAGGTCTACTGCTTTACTTGTTTGATGACTTTAATTTTCTCCTCCAAACCATCTTCTGTGCTTGGAAATCTTTAATAATCTCCAATTTTCTACATGTTAAAACATTTAAAGCCTATGGAATAGAACATGGCATCCTGCTCTCCAACCTGAATTACTCCCAACCACTCCAGGCATGTCTGCCTCCTCACGGTTCTCAAGTGTTCCTTTAGACTAGAATATCTTCCACTCCTTGTAATTTGTTGAATTCTTTCCATATGTCAAAATTAACCTTCTTTTCTTTGAAATATTTTTTTGATTCTTTATAGAAGAAATAGTCATCTTATTTTGCCAGGAATTAGAATCTATTTTAGTATTGCACTTTTCACACCATGTTGTGACAGTATCATTCATTTTCATGTCACCAGCTAGAACGAACTACATTAAAAACCAGACTGCAGTTCTTAGTGAAAGAAATGTATATAACTGTCTTTGTATTAGTAGCAACTGACACAAAGTACATATCAGTAATTCCCTGTTGAATTAGTGTTCAAATGAATTTAAATTTAGACATGTTGTATTCAAGACCTGTAAATTACACAGTTCTCATAAGAAGATGTACAAATGGCTAGCAGGTGTATGAAAAAAATACTCAATTTCACTAATCATTAGAAGGGAAATGCAAATTAAAGCTACAAAAGATATCACCTCATATCTGTTAGGATGGCTGTTATCAAAAATACAAGAGATAAGTGTTGGCAAATGTGTGGCACAAAGGAAATTCTTTTTCATACTTGGTAGGAATGCAAATTAGTGCAGTTATTATGGAAAGCAGTATGGAGGTTCCTCAAAACATTAATAGCCATACAGGGACAGTTTGTGTCTCTTTAAATACATTGTCTTGTCTCTGAGGTGTCTCCTATATGGTGGTTGTTATTTGGAGAGGCAGAGAGACACACAGAAAGAGAGCTTCCATTCACCCATTCAGTCCCCAATGCTCACAATGTCTAGGACTGGGCCAGGTCACAGCTGGGGCCAGGAGCTCAGTTGAGGTCTCCAGCATAGGTGGCAGGGACTCAACATCTTGAGCCATCGTTCTTGCCTCCCAAGCATTTATTCACAGGAAATCATATTCAGGGACCAAAGCATCAAACCTAGGTACTCTGATGTGAGGTATGAGCATCCTAGTTGTTAGATCAAACACCGACCTCCAGGTTCTATCTTTTAAATGAGCACATCTCACATAGGTAATAGGTAGCCTGCTTTTTTGTTTGTTTGTTTTGTTTTGTTTTGTTTAGTGGCAAGAGAAGCTGAACTCTGCTCATCTGGCCTGAAATGCAAATATGTACACTACAGTTTTATAATCTGTAATTCTAAGTGGTGTATTAGCTCTCTGGACTTCATCTATCAGTTTTTGATCAAAGACTATCCCTCAGATTGAATTAACAAATGGTTTTAATTGTCCTGCCTGGATTATTATGGCTATGACTCTACTTTGCTGGAATTTCAAACTTTCAGTCCTGGTTTATTGTTGAATTTGACACTTTTACATCAGTCTTGAAAATAAGAGTTTAATTGCAATTTACTACATATGTTTGCTTTGACCATTTAAATATAAAATCATATAAAGGAGAACAGCGTTACTCTCCTTTCCTCTTCTCCCTTCATATTTCACCTTCCTCCTTCCATGTAGTAAAGAACATAAAATACTTGGAATTTAGTTTTCCTTATATCTTCTAAAGTTTCAACAATGTTTTACATGGATAGTGGTTTTAAAAATACAAACAGAATTTCCGTTGTAAATTATGTTGAATACATTCTTTTTGATAAGTGAATTTTTTGATATATACACAACATTCCATTCTATGAATATACAATCATCTACTTAGCAATAAACTTATTCATTCTACAAATATATTTAACTAGCTACTATGTGTTACATTTTCTTTGAGTGCTAAAGTTAAAATGGTGAGCATAAAGGTGCCCAGTTCTTATGTTCATGTTGTGCACTATGTAGAAAGTTTTTTTTTTTTTTTTTTTTTTTTTTTTTGACAGGCAGAGTGGACAGTGAAAGAGAGAGATAGAGAAAAAGGTCTTCCTTTTCCGTTGGTTCACCCTCCAATGGCCAGCGCACCATGCTAATCTGAAGCCAGGAGCCAGGTGCTTCTCATGGTCTGCCATGTGGGTGCAGGGCCCAAACACTTGGGCCATCTTCCACTGCCTCCCAGGGCCACAGCAGAGAGCTGGACTGGAAGAGGAGCAACCAGGACAGAATCCGGCACCCCGACCGGGACTAGAACCCAGTGTGCCAGCACTGCAGGTGAAGGATTAGCCTATTGAGCCGTGGCACAGGCCATAGAAAGATTTTCAAAGCACAATGGGAAATTAACACCCAAGAGGCATTACGTTAGCCAAGGTCAGACCACAGCCATCACACTGGCATGACACAGTGAGTTCCCAGATATTCAGGAAGAAGAGGAGAACCAGAAACATTGGTAAGTATCACCCACCAAAATAGGTAAATGTTATTATGAGAGATCATAGGAGGGAGAATCTCTTCAAAGTGGGAGTTGAGCTGATATGATGTGCAATGATCAACAAGGTGAACACACAACAAAAAGCATTTTACGTAGTAGGAAAATCAGGAGCACGTGCAGGTAGGAAGAGGAGTGTGTTCAAGTAATTTCTGAAAGTACCAAGACCCGAGAGAGGGACTGAGTGAGAGGAAGTGCAGTTAAAGATGAGATTTCAGACAGCCTTATTAACCTTGTCAAAGACTCTGATCTTTATGTTCCAGCAATGAGAATTCTTTCACGCATAAGGGCATGCTCAAACGAGTATTTACACACTGTCTTGTTGGATGTAGTAGAGAAAACACGTATGTGATGGAGATGAGCTGTTAGGTAAGAGGCAGGAAAGGGACAAGGCAGACGCCGTGACAGTCCAGGTGAGAGAGCGTGGAGGCTCACTGAAGGGGCAGTCTTTGATCAAAGGGGTTGTCAAAGGGGTCGCCATGAAAATCAAACTGATTCAACTGATGGGCATTTAGGATGTTTTGAATTACATGCCATTATAATATTATCATTTATGGTATTTTTCACCATAAGGTCATAGAAAGCAATTACTGGTTTCGAAGAATGCTCATAATTGAATTTTAATAATACTAACAGTTTTCTCCCACTGATGGTTGTTACAATGAAGACTTGTGCCACAAGTGCCTAATAGGGCCCTTTACCATACAGTCATAAAAACAAGATGTTATCATTTAAAAATATAAATTCTTTCTGAATTTTTGCCACAAAAACTTTTAATGTTTTTACTACAAATTCAAGGGTGCTTAATAATCATGCTTTTAATGCTATTTGCAACTTGCCCACTAGTGAGTTAAATGATAAGTAACTAGATAATCTCAGGTAAAGATTTCTTTCATGTTGTGGAGAAATCTTCAGTGGTGTTTTGGTGTTTCAGAGTGATTTAGAGACATTTGAGAACTTTCTTTGGTATTTCTGTGTGGATTTGGAATGTGATTTGTTTTCCTTTTTAGAATACGAAATATAGTTCATGCCATCTGAGAATTTGTTAATATCATATTTTCTAAGCATGGGCTTCATTTACATAATGATTGTTACCTAATATATGTTTGCCATATAATTACTAAAAAATAGCATCCCATTTTACTATGCATTTTTACTTATTGCATGGGAGAGTGAACCTTTATGTATGTTGAGATTCACCTTTCTCTCTGATGTATGCTTTTTTTTTTTTTATTTGACAGGCAGAGTTAGACAGTGAGAGAGAGAGACAAAGAGAAAGGTCTTCCTTTTTCCTGTTGGTTCACCACCCCACAAATGGCTGCTATGGCCTGCGCACTGCGCAGATTTGAAGCCAGGAGCCAGGTGCTTCTCCTGGTCTCCCATGGGGTGCAGGGCCCAAGCACTCGGGCCATCCTCCACTGACCTCCTGGGTCATAGCAGAGAGAGGGACTGGAAGAGGAGCAACTGGAACTAGAACCCAGGGTGCTGGCGCCGCAGGAGGAGGATTAGCCTAGTGAACCGCGGCGCCGGCCGACGTGTGCTTATTATTTATATGCTTTCTTATTTTTGTGTTGAGACAAATGTCTTCAAATTATTCTGTATTACATAAATCAATTTCACTGTGAAATTTTGATGGGTTCATCTTCCTCAGCCTTACTGGTAGAGAAGAATGTGTGTCATTTTCTAGGCATTGGAGTCCCTGTAGCTTTTACCCATGGCTGCAGATTCCTAGAGTTTTTCCTTAGGACATTTCCATATAATCTCTTTCATTCCATGAAAGATAACAAATTATTCACACACACGCACACACACACACACATACACATCAGTGATGGATAGGAAACAACACTGTGGCATATATAATAATATATTTGAGCATAACGATCATCCAGAAAGTGAAAATACCTCCTTCCACTCTCTCTGCCTCTACTCCATCCACCTGTGTCCACTTTGGCTTTCTTGAATTTGTAGTGTTCCTTTCAGCACACTCGTCTTCTATGAGGAATCATCATTCTCTTGTTAGTCCCAACCCCAGCCACATTTTGTATTCTAGCTCAAATATACTTCCTCAGGGAAGTCTTTTCAGGCTCTCCCATATTAGTATCATTTAAATATCATTTGTACTTTTTTTTTTAATCACATTGTGATTTAAAAAAAAAAAAAAAAAAACATGATTATGGGGCCGGCACTTTGGCACAGTGGATTAAGGCCCCAGCCTGCCGCGCCAACATCCCACATGGGCGCTGGTTCGTGTCCCGGCTGCTCTTCTTCCAATCCAGCCCTCTGCTATGGCCTGGGAAAGCAGTAGAAGATGGCCCAAGTCCTTGGGCCCCTACACCTACGTGGGAGACCCAGAGTAAGCTCCTGGCTCCTGGCTTTGGATCAGCTCAGTTCTGGCCCTTGCGGTCACTCGGGGAGTGAACCAGCTGAATGGAAGACCTCTCTCTCTCTGACTCTACCTCTCTCTGTAACTCTGTCTTTAAAATAAATAAAATAATTCTTAAAAGAATAAAACAATGATTATTTGATTAATTCCTCTATACTCCATTGGATTCTAAGCCCTGTAGAAACAGAGACTGTTTAGCAGAGTTTCATACCCAGCACCTAATATAGTGTTTAGTATGAAGTTAACCTTTCAGTCTTGACTATTTGCTTCATTTTTATATCAAGTTAGGCTATTATTAAGATTATTTATAAGCCACTTTAAAACTTAGCCTTCTTATTCATCTCATTTGTCACTGATGTTTGTTGTTTTTAATGGAGATACGTTCGTTCACAGAATCTCACATTTGAGTACCTTAAAATTTATAGGTTTCTATCGACTGGCATATAGTGGCTTCTGGCAGATTTGCTGTTGATCCCACTATGATCAGTGGCGTAAGTCGGTTATGGACCCTTGGGGCACTGGGCAGGAACTTTTGTCTAGGACTCAGCTCCTGTGATGGTCTCTGTGTATTTCTAAAATCTATCACAAGTATTTCTAGATGCAGCTATTCCACCTTTTCCTTTATAGACTAAAATCATAAGAAATTAAATAAAAACAGCATGCTTACGTTTGTGTCTAGTGTTTTAGGCCACAACTTTTGGAGGTTGTTTAATATTGGGGATTCCTGGTCAGGGGCTTTCTTTTCTTTATCTTTTTTTTTTCTTATCACACAATTCAGCTGTGCTAGTAAATGGTATGTATGAGCAAAATGATTCTTTCCTTAATTTGAAATTGACTAAAAAATTTAACAATAATATTTTTACTTAAGACATTATTTTTCCCAAAAGATCAAGAATGTTTATCTGATTAAAAAGTTATAACCATTGTTTTGTAGAATGACAGATTACACAAAAACATTTACCATTGTACTAATAAAAGCAGAACACAGAAAATATGGATTAAAGCAATGAGAAGAATTACGGTATAATGCTAACTTTAATGATGAGCAAGTTGGACCAAGATGGCAGAAAAATGTTTTGTTATGTTGATAATAAATTAGCTGATATCTCTCATATATTTATCAAAAGTAGATTTAGATGTATCTATATTAAGATAGAGAAGTCTCTTCTTGGAAATTACCCCAGAAGCACAGGCAGTCAAAGCCAAAATTAACATTTGGGATTGCATCAAATTGAGAAGTTTCTGTACTGCAAAAGATACAGTCAGGAAAGTGAAGAGGCAACCGACAGAATGGGAAAAAATATTTGCAAACTACGCAACAGATAAAGGATTAATAACCAGAATCTACAAAGAGATCAAGAAACTCCACAACATCAAAACAAACAACCCACTTAAGAGATGGGCCAAGGACCTCAATAGACATTTTTCAAAAGAGGAAATCCAAATGGCAAACAGATACATGAAAAAATGTTCAAGATCACTAGCAATCAGGGAAAAGCAAATCAAAACCACAATGAGGTTTCACCTCACCCTGGGTACAATGGCTCACATTCAGAAATGTTCCAACAATAGATGCTGGAGAGGATGTGGGGAAAAAGGGAGACTAACCCACTGTTGGTAGGAATGCAAACTGGTTAAGCCACTATGGAAGTCAGTCTGGAGATTCCTCAGAAACCTGAATATAACCCTAGCATACAATCCAGCCATCCCACTCCTTGGAATTTGCCCAAAGGAAATTAAATTAGCAAACAAACAAGCTGTCTGCACCTTAATGTTTATTGCAGCTCAATTCACAATAGCAAAGATCTGGAACCAACCCAAATGCCCATCAACAGTAGACTAGATAAAGAAATTATGAGACATGTACTCTATAGAATACTATACAGCAGTCAAAAACAATGAAACCCAGTCATTTGCAACAAGATGGAGGAATCTGGAAAACATTATGCTGAGTGAATTAAGCCAGTCCCAAAGGGACAAATATCATATGTTCTCCCTGATCGGTGACAACTAACTGAGCATCTAAAAGGAAAACCGTTAAAGTGAAATGAACACTATGAGAAACGGTGACTTGATCAGCTCTTGCCCTGACTGTTGATGAACAACTTAATACGTTATCCCTCTTAGTATTTTTGTTTGTTTGTTCTACTTAATACTTTTGGTTGAATACTGTAATCAATACACAGTTATTCTTAAGTGTTGAAACTTAACTGAAAAGTGATCACTGTTAAATACAAGAGTGGGAATAAGAGAGGGAAGAGATGTGCAATTTGGGACATGCTCAAGCTGACTTGCCCCAAAATGTAGAGTTAGAAACATACCAGGGGATTCCAATTCAATTCCATCAAGGTGGCGTGTACCAATGCCATCTCACCAGTCCAAGTGATCAATTGCTGTTCACAACTGATCGCACTGATACGTCTAAGAGTCAAAGGGATCACATAAACAAGACTAGTGCCTGCTAATACTAACCGATAGAATAAAAAAGGGAGAGACGATCCATCATGGGAAGTGGGATACACAGCAGACTCATAGAATGGCAGATGTCCCAAACAGCACTCTGGCCTCAGAATCAGCCCTAAAGGCATGCGGATCCAGCTGAAAAGCCCATGAGAGTATTTCAGGCATGGAAAGCCAAGACACTCTGGGGAAAAAAAAAATGAACTAAATGAAAGATCTCCGCGAGTGAGATCCCAGTAGAAAGAACGGGTCATCAAAGAAGGAGGTACCTTTCTCTGAAGGGAGGAGAGAACTTCCACTTTGACTACGACCTTGTCTAAATATGATCAGATTCGGTGAACTCAAAAGGCTTCCATAGCCTTGGCAACTCATGACAAGAGCCTGGGGTGATTACTGATGCCATAAACAAGAGTGTCAATTTGTTAAGTCAACAACAGGAGTCACTGTGCACTTAATCCTCATGTAGGATCTCTGTCCTTAATGTGCTGTACATTGTGATTTAATGCTATAACTAGTACTCAAACAGTATTTTTCACTTTGTGTTTCTATGTGGGTGCAAACTGTTGAAATCTTTACTTAATATATGCTAAACTGATCTTCTGTATATAAAGAGAATTGAAAATGAATGTTGATGTGAATGGAAGGGGAGAGGGAGTGGGAAAGGGGAGGGTTGCGTGTGGGAGGGAAATTATCAGGGGATGAAGCCATTGTAATCCATAAGCTGTACTTTGGAAATTTATATTCATTAAATAAAAGTTTAAAAAAATAAAAAAATAAAGATAGAGAAGTCTCTATCTGTGTCTATACATCTTAGCTTTAAATAAATTAACATTTAATCCTCAATTCTGTTCTTTACAAAGTTACACATAAGTTTAATTGATAATAGTATTTTCAGCCCTTGGATGTGCTACTTAGTGTGTGTTTTAGATCATATACTGAATGCTTATTATAGGTATATTTTATATTTTATTCTGCACACTGCTCAAATACTGCTTTGTAAAGAATTGTGTTGGTTTTTGAACTTGTTGTTGTGAACAGTGACCGAGGCTTTCATCACAAAGCATTTTATTGAGAGTGTCATCTCAAGCAATAATTTGTACATGTATTAATTCATTACTTGCATTAGTAAATATTTACTGAGGGACTTTTGTGATAAGGTGTTATCTAGACATAGGAAACAGTGAAAAACAAGACAACATTGTCTTTCCTCTATTGAATTCTAGCATTTTGTGGAGAATGTAAAAACCAAGCAAGCCAGAGTTAATGGGTAAATCTTAACCATAGACTGTTTCAGAATCAATGTAGAAAGATCCATTTTGGATATATCTGAGTGGGGCTCTGCCCCAAAGCACATTCTAGAGGAGTTGTATAATCTTCCCTTTAGTCCTTGGGCAGTGGGCAGCAGAGTTTCTAAGTAATGTTGGTGTTAAAGATACTGGACTCTGGTGTCTTCTCTCTGGGACTAGTAAAGAGATGTGAGCAGCATATTTTATAACTTAAAACATTTATACAAGATTATGACTCAGATATGTAGGGATCTACACCACATTTGTCATGAGAAGACAGATGGAGCATTTAACACAGCAGGAATACTATTAGTTGCTTGCAGTAGGGCTCAATACATGCAAAATTTTATGTTGGTTACCCATGCTTAAGATCTTGGGAACTCTTTAGTTCTTTTGCTTCCATTACTTTCCTTTTGACCTTATAGTAAATCAGTTTAAAATGAGTTCTGACACCAAACTCAAACAAGAAAAATAAAGAAACCTCATGAAAGCTTCTAGAACATTATGTTACATAATACACTAATTATCTGAAAATCCTCCACAGTTCTGTTGGTGAATACTTATAAAGAGAACTTACTTCTGCTATGGACTGCACAAACACGATTCAGCTGTAAATGTTCTGGTAATCGGTGTGATCATTAAGTCACCCTAATTGGCGAGATTGTATTCCTTGAGCAAGTATGGAGGGGTACTTATGGATGATGGCTGTCTCTGGAAAAACTGGATCTTGAATGTACGTGTTGAGCAGTGAGTACTCATCAGTGCTCATCAGTAAGTACATCAGAAATTGCTGATGAAGAGAGGATGGAAATAAAATGCCAGCAGTCTCTTTAAATGAAGAGTTGCGTTCATAGGATCAATGGAACTCTGTGCATCTTGAGAAAAGAGAGTTGCACTTAGAACAAATTGTTTATTTCATTTTAAAATTTAAAACTTCTAAGAAGCAAGGAAAAATTCTATAATTGAGGATGAACTAGCTGATGGTAATTTCTTGTGCTTCAAACACCTAGGGCAGACCAAGGTTGGACTTTGGGATTTTCTACAACTGTCTGTAAAACATATAGAAGGAAAATAGCATATAATCTGAAATGAGACTAGAATTCTTTCTCTACTTCCAGATAAAATATTATTGATTTAATTACCTGAAATGGCATCTGCTTGTAAGGAAGTTTTAAATGAATTAATGGTTTCCATTTTTGGTTAAACAGAGTGGGGTAGATTTTTATGCTTCAAAGTAAGTGTACTGTTTTAACCATTTCTAATTTCTTTGCATTTCTTTCAAAATTTATATTCTTTATTTGGTATTGGGTAATGACAAAAAGTATTACTAATGGCTAATACACAGTAGAAAACATTAAATCATAATTCTTTTTATCAGATCTATACATGTGATTTCAATTTTTATGAACAACCTGACCTATAAATTGTAGATATCTAATTTAAAACTTTATGTACATCTGATTTAAATTTTTATGAGCCATACCAAAAAAGCAACATTGAAGAGAATAATTCTGTTTACCATCACTTTACTCTTATTTCTTGATCAATAGCACTTTTTATATCTTCAGTAGGCTATTTGCTAACAAGGCTTTGTAAATGGTGGTTGCAAGCTTTTCTTAAGCCATTGTTCAGTAACTAAGCATAGCAACTGGAATTCAGAAAATAAGAACTCAAAATATGATAGAATAAAAACATATTTTGTTTTCTTTTGGTACTAAACTTGTGCTAATTTTCTATATTTAAAAATGAATTAAACCTATATAAACAATAGGAAAATATGATGTTTTAAGGCTTATTTCAATCATCAAGGATTTAGACAAATTATTTTTATATTCTTTCTAAAGTAAAAATTAAAATGAATATACCTCATTATTAAACTATATGAAATGAATTGTTAGTACAATCATTAATGACTTACAGATGTAGAAGTTTTTAGGTGTTTATTATAGCATAAATTGGTGAAATGATTTTAGAAATTCCTAACGGCAGGCTTCTGTGTCTTAATTACTCTCAAATTCATCTGTGGGTCAAACAAGTTTGGAAGACAGCTGAGCAATCTGGACACATTAGCTACAAAGATCTGCTGACACCATAGTAAATTGTTTATTTCTCTGTTTCTGTTTCTTCTTTTCTGCTTTTCAAAAAAAAATCTACTTTTTATTTGAAAGGCGAAGCTACAGAAGAGAGAGAGAGGCAGGGGGCGATGGCATGGAGAGAGGGTGGTGGGTGGAGGTGAGGACCTTCCATCCACTGGTTCACTTTCCAAAAGGCTAGGAATGGTGTCACAGTCAACGGCTTAACTTCACAGTGCCGACCCTTGTTTTCTGATTTTTAGGAGACACTATTTAGTTTCTTACAAAGGTCTTAAGTGTCTAGGAAGGTGGATTTGATATTGAATATATTTTGAGAAAAATCAGAGTCCAATTCCTAGACTCCCTTGCCATTGTGACTTCTGGATGTGTTAGAAATTCCCAGCCCCTGAATCAGCCCATGAGATGCAGCCCATTTCAAGTTTATTTTAACGCGCTTTTTTCTATGGCTAGCACGTGGTGGAGTGGAAATCTGGACTCAGTGTGGTGGTTGTTTTTTTGGTTTTTTTGTTTGTTTGTTTTTTGTTTTTTTTTTTGTTTTGTTTTGTTTTGCACGTTGCTGATTGACTCCCAAGCACGTGCACTCTTTCCTTTCTGATGGAATTTACTAGTTTTAGTCAGCAAGGGCTCAGTTGTCTGGTTTTAAGTCATCTGATGAATGCACAGGACTTATAAATGTACTAAAATCAAGAGCTTATTTACAGTTCATGCACATTAGTATGCAATGCAGTGAATAATTCACTGAGTGGTACTAATGCCCTGAGTCATATACTAATCCAGAAATTCCTGCGGTGTGACCGAGGCTGCCTGCCTTTCTTTCTTCACTACTGGACTTTGAGTCTTAATCTCAGAATTTCTTCATAGAGGCTGTAAGATAGTCCACAGTTTTCTCTATAATTATATTTTCCTATTTAAAATAGCCAGACCAAAGCCACAAGCCTGAAACTCCATCCTTGTCTCTCTCATGTATGGTAGGGACCCAGGCACATGGGCCACTTTCTGCTGTCTACCCTGGGCCATTAGCAGAGAGATGGTTCAGTGGCAGAGTAGCCAGAACTCAAACCTGCACTGATTTGGGGTACTGGTGTTGCAGGCAGCGGCTTAACAGCTATACCACAGAGCCAGTTTATAATAGAGAATCCTGACTAACGTGATTTCATTCTCAAGAGCTTGGAAAGTAATTATTCTATTAGGTATTTTTCCTGAAGAATGAAATATGTTGCTATTTCATGGAGATATCATATCCTAGGAAGTTTCATTCTGATAAACTTGATTTCTTAAGAAGACATTGTCGGAATGGCTCCCAAAAGCCATTTTTCTCAGTGGCTTTTGAAGGAATGTTGTAGGATCCTGAAAAGCAAAGTGAAAGAGTGCAGATTATCTATTTTCATTGTGATTTCTTATATAGCCCACCATGGACCATATGACAATCTGTGCCTTTTTCTCTCTTGCAGGCTACTGACCAGTGTCTGATACCAAATGAAGAAGAGCTGCTTCCCATTTTCCTCAAAGCCCAGATATCACAGGAAGAAGAAAGGCAACCAGTAGATAGTGGTTTACTGAACTTAAATCACTGAGAACGGGAGGAAGAGTATTCATGTAGTCATTGCAATACCAGAATAGGAGGATCATATTCATGTTTTAGTTTTTATTTTGTTAATATTAAAATAAAATTATAAACTCTGATGCTTAAGCATCTAGAGTTAGAACTTTGTAAAATAATGACAGGACTGGTGTTGTGGCATAATGGGTAAAAGCCATCGTCTGCAATAGTGACATCCCAGACGGGTGCCATAGTTCCCACGGCTTCACTTCCAATCCAGCTGCAATGTACCTGGAAGATACAAGTACTGGGGCCCCTGCCACACACATGGGAGACCCAGATGAAGCTTCAGACTTTGACCAGGCTCAGTCCTGGCCACTGCGGTCATCTGGGGAGTGAATAAGCAGATGGACGATCTCTCTCTTTCTCTCTCTCTTGCTTTCTCTGTAACTCTGACATTCAAAAAAAATAAGCCAATTAAAAAAACAATGGCAGATATTTGATATTTATCAAGCTTAGTAAGGCATATGTTAATTAAAAATTTAAGTAAAAACTAAAAATTATAAGAAATACAATTTGTTAACAGATGGGTTATGAATATTATTAGCAAGTAAAATTTTGAAAAATACAATATTCTAAAATATAAATTTATATTATCAGAAATTGAAAAACATTTGATCAGACTAAATTAGAATATATTGATGGAATAATGATTCCATTTGACTAGAATATATTATTTGCTATATACACATAGGATATATTCTTTGATAGTGGACTTATTACTTGAATTTTTGGAAAACCATAATTTTAAGCAATAAAACACATGAGTTATATCATTATTCACTTGTGGTTGTATTTCCTTATGAGCATTTTCAGCTCCTGAAGCAGTCCTTTCTAGCTCTACACAGTCAGGCAACGGAGAAGAGAGCTACAAAATAGTACCACGCATTTTCCCTGACATTTTTATCCTCAGATAATCCCATCTCCTGTTTGATGATTTTGAGATAACTTTTTAAATTTTTTTCCTCAAGAACTATAAATTTTTTATTGAAACCAAATTGCAGTTTTATTTCAAAAGAAGCTGTTCTGCTTTGTATCCAACCTTATCTTTGCTTTGATTTCATGCATATACAGAAATTCTCATGTGGAGTTTCCCACAGCAGTTTCAATACAGCTGTGTTCATGTTCTTATTCACAAATCTTTTCAGTAAAGTTAAGATGATTTTTGTAATAGAAACTTTCCTCTGATGATTGCTTTCAACCCTCCCTTAGGTCCTTCTGTACATTAAGGAGTTTATAGAAGAATAATGTTACAAATGTAACTTTGTTCAATTTGAAATTCAGTGAGGCATATAACTCTCTGGTATATCTCAGGATGAAAATTATTTCAATTTTAAGTTTTGAAAAGGCTAAAATAATGGCATCAAACCAAGAGAAGTGTGGTTTTTCAACAGATAAAAATGGTATGGTATACTAGAATAACAAAAATTGTTATGGTCGCTAAGCACCACTGTCTCATCAGAATACAGATAGGGGAAGCAAAATGGAGGGTCATATGTCCCCAGGAGGGGCTCCAAGACACTTTTATATTCCTGGGGCAGTAATACTAACCCACAGATTGAGCAAAACCAGCTGGATACTGCTGTGAACATGCAACAAAAATTAAATAGGAGTTAGAGAGGTGTTGAAGGAAGAAAGCACATGGCAAAGATTTGCATTTCAGATTTGCCAAGGGAAGTATAAGAGGAAACAATTATCATATTATTATCACATTATTACTTAGTGGACTGGAATTTAAGCCTAACACAGAGCATGAATCCTAAGAACCAGGCAGTGTTCCCAGAAGTCTCCTTATCAGTGAATTTTTACACAATTGTTTATTTTTTGAAAGATTTTATTTTTTTTGAAAGAGTAACAGAGAGAGAGATATACAGAGAGAAAAGGAGAGAGCAAGAGAAAGAGAGAGCGCACTATCTTTCATCTGCTGGTTCACTCCTCAAATGGCCACAATGGCTAAGGCTAGACCAGACCCAAGTCAGGAACCAGAAGCTTCTTCTGGCTCTCCCACATGGGTGCAGGGGCCCAGGCATTTGGGCCATCTTCTGCTTCTTTCCCAGGCACATTAACAGGGAGCTGGATTGGAAGTGGAAGCAGCTGGGACTTGAACTGGTGCCCATATGGGATACCAACTTCTCAGGAGACAGCATTACCTGCTGTGCTGCAATGTTGGCCACAGAATTGTTTTAATATGTGTGTATCAATTGCTAGAAGGATTTTTCAGTGTAGGTAAGGATTTACTGAGATTCCTTGATCTAATGCTACAGAATTAGACCTATCCTTCCCTGCCGTGTATGCTGGGAGGTTAAGAATGAGATGCACCTTGGACACTGATGTAATATTCCAGTCAGTGCTTCAGAGTTGTGTCATCATAGTTCTTCTGAAGATGTACTCCCAGAATTATACCTCATTCTTTCATTATCTTTAGGTCTTTAAAAATATTGTTATTTCTTATAATTTCTTCTAGCTTTTGTTTATTCAAGGATAGTTTCAACTCCCAAGGCTATGACGATGTTTATGCTACATTCATTGAGCCACATAACAGTCAACAATTGCCTATCGACCATTACCCATCTTTCCTGGCCTTTGCTTGGAGGTGACTCTAGCTGTTGTAAGTTTGGATTTAACGTGTAAGGTGATACCACATTTTTGAACTCTGGCCGTCACTCCAGAACATTTACATTTCCCTTCTTTTTTGTGTTGTTAGAAAGGCAGAGGGAAAAGATAGACACACACATGGCTCCCATGTGCTGGTTTACTCCCCAGATGCCAATAATGATCAAGTCTGAAGTCTGAGCTGGGGTTGAAGCCTGGAGCCAGGAGCTCAATTCGGGTATCCCAAAAGGACCCGATTACCTGAGCCATCACTGCTGCCTCTTAGGGTCTGCATTAGCACAAAGATGGAGTCATGATCCAGAGCCAAACATTAAACCCAGGCACCCTAATGTGACACATGGATGTGTTTACCATGAGGCCAAACACTTGCCCCTTTCTTTTTTTCTTTTTTCACACATGGTCATTTAAAGTTCATTAGAAGACAAAATAGTGACAGGAAATGAGGCTACACATATCCCCTCAGTGTTTAAGAGCAGCAAGTTGTTCAAGAGTGTTCAATTAGCAGCAAATATTTGCACCAGTGTACCACCTCAGTGGCCATGTGAACAAGTATGAACTATGCTGTTCAATGTTGTAAAGGATTTGCTTGTGTAAAGATAAAAATATTTAGAGGGTTGGCATTTAGCCTACTGGTTAAGACATCTGCATCCCATATCAGAAAACCTGAGGTCAGTTCCCTGCTCTGGCTTCTGACTGTGGTTTCTGCTGATGGAGACTCTACAAGGCGATGTGACAGATAAAATCACTGTAGTTCTGCCACCCAGGTGGAAGACTTGGATTGAGTTCCAGGTTCCTGGCTTTGTACCCAGCTCAGGCCCAGCCATTTGGGAAGTGAACCTACAGATGGGAGCACTTTTTCAATCTCCTTATCCCTCTCAAATAAAGAATTAAAAAAAGATATTTGAGTCAAATCACAATGTAATATATCAACACCATAGTGTGGGCGCACTAGGATGAATATATACATATGAAGCATGTCAAATGTGATTTATAAGTGCCACCCAATAAGGTGCTGAAATGAATTTTAAATTACCCTTTTAAAAAAAATGATTTTATTTATTTGAGAGGCAGAGCCACCGACAGAGAGAGGGAGAGACAGAGAGAAAGGTCCTCTATCCATTAGTCCACTCCCCAAATGGCCACAACGGCCAGAGCTGGGTGGATCTGAAACTGGGAGCCAGGAGCCTCTTCCTTGTCTCCCTTGTAGGTGCAGGGGCAAGTGCTTGGGGCATCCTCTACTGCTCCCCCTGCCACAGCAGAGAGCTGGATCAGAGAGAAGTAACTGGGACCCAAACTGACACCCACATGGGATGCTGGCATATCAGGCTGAGGCTTAACCTACTGTGCCACAGCAATGGCCCCTTAGATTCCTTTTTACAAAAAGTTTTTGAAACTCAAGATTCTGTGGCATGGAAGCATTCTTTCTGTTCTGGTTCTAACTTTAATTCCCTATTTTTAGCCCAGCTCAATGTTAATGGCATTTTTTGACCAAGGCTATTCAACATAGGAATGAGCCACCTCAGCAATCTTTGTTAACTGCCTAGTGGGTGTCAGCCTCCTGGGCTTTAAATATCATGACTTCCAAAAGAAGGATTAATTTCCAAGTTAGGTCCACTTTGTACACAGTCTTGTGTGTTCAGCTGGGGCCTAGAAGCTCATAGGCTTTGTAGACAGCCCATTTTCCCTGAGAAAGCTCAGCATTTGCCTCCTTAACTTCTACCAACAAGCAGTCCACTCTTCTATGGAAGATGTCAAGTTCACACTGCTAGCACACACACCAAAGGGACCAGGTTTTAAAAAAGATGTTACATTTTCTCACCTTGAAATAGAGCAAACTTAACATACTTCACTCTAAAATGTCCTCCAGAATGTTTGAAATCTGACAAACAAACGGGCTCTTGTTATTCCTTAGCCATCTGTTAAGACATTAACAAAAGGCTTGCCAGCAGCAGCATACGCACACATGACACATCACAATCCTGAGAAACCTGTGCATCCCTTGACAGTCACATTTGCAAACCAGTCTGGTGCCTGTTTTTGTTTTGTTCCTGGTTTCTCTAAGTATCACAGCAGATGGGAGATCTCCAAATAGCAAGACCTTTTTAAGAATATTACCAACTTTTTCGGGTCATAGTGTAACATATGCTTGAAATGACAGTTTTTTTTAATAAGTCCTCATTTTAGGTCTTACATTAATCTTTTGGACCTTTTAAAAGCACACTATGCTTGTAGTGTTAGTACAACTTCAAATGGAAATTTGATTTCAGAGGCAAGTATTTTTTTTTGTCTCACAATTTTTTATTCTTTTTTCCTAGAAGTTTATGTTTAGAATAGTAATCTTTCATTTTTGTTTGTTTTTAGGAGCCATTTTTTGAATTTCCACTTTAAAATCAATATAAAACCTGATTTCATACATTCCAGTGGTACAGTTCCAAGAGGACTGCCACACATCCCCCCAGCCCCCTCCAGTTCCCTCTCCCCATCTCTACTCTTCCCTTCATCAGTTTTTGCAAAGACATAATTTGGATGACAGGGATAATTTGCCACTAATTATAATATTCTACAAATAAAAAGTAGAAAGACCACAATTCCACAGAGATATAAACAAGGACTGAAAACAAGTCAAATCACAAGATTCCATTTCATTGCTAAACATTTTTTGTGTTCTATATTAACTGCCACATATCAGAGAAAACATATGATATTTGTCATTTTTGAGACTGGCTTATTTACTAAGTAAAATGGTTTCCAGTTAGGTAATTCATTATTTTTATGGCTGAATAGTAGTATTCCACAGTGTGTATCTACCACATCTTCTTTATCCAATTGTCAGTTGGTGGACATCTCTATGGATTCCATATCTTAACTATTGTGGATTAAGTTGCAATGAACATGGGGGTACAGATAACTCTTTCATATGCTGACTTCATTTTGTTTGGTAACTTCCCAGAGGTGGGATTGCTGGATCATATGGTAGATCCTTTTTCAGATCTCTGAGGAATCTCCATACTGTCTTCATAAAGATTGTACTAGTTTACATTCTCACCAACAGTATATTTAGGTACCTTTTCCTTCACAGTCTCTCCAGAATTTGTTTTTGACTTTTGGATGATAGCCATTCTAACTAGGGTGAGGTAAAACCTCATTGTGGTTCATAGTTGCACTTCCCTGGTGGCTAGTGACCCTGAGCATTTTTTCATGTGTCTGCTGGCCATTTGAATTTCATCTTTTGAAAAATGCCTACTGATGTCTTTTGGCCTTTTCTTAGCTGGATTTTTTGTTTTATTGCTGTTGAGTTTCTTGAGCTCTTTATAGATCCTGGGTATTATTCCTTCGTCAGTTGTATAGCGTGCAAATATTTTCTCCCATTCTGTCAGTTGCCTCATCACTCCATTGAGTGTTTACTTTGCAGTTCAGAAGCCTCTTAGCTTGATGTAATCTCATTTGTCTATTTTTTCTTTTATAGCCTGTGCTTCTTAGTTTTTTGCAAGAAACCTTTGCCTATGCCAATGTCTTTCAGAGTTTCCCTAATGTTCCTCTCTAGTGATTTGATGATATCAGGTCATAGATTTAGATCCTTGATCCATTTGGCATTGATATTTGTATAGTGTGTAAGGTAGGAGTCTTGTTTCATACTTCTGCACATGTTGATCCAATTTTCCCAGCACCATTTGTTTCAGAGACTGCTCTCTCTCTAGGGAGTGGTTTTAGCTACTTGTTCAAAGATGAGTTAGGTGTAGATGCATGGATCAATTTCTGTCATTTCTATCCTTTTCCTTTGGTCTCCACGTCTATTTTTGTGCCAGTACCTGGCTGCTTTGATTAGAGCTGACATGCAGTATGTCTAAAAATCTGGTACTGTGATGTCTCCAGCCTTGTATTTGTTTTTTAAGATTGTTTTAGCTATTCAGGTTCTTTAATGTTCATGTAAGAATTTAAGAATTTTTTTCTAGATATGAGGATATGTTTGGTATTTTGATTGGGATCACATTGATTCTTACATGTCTTTGGGTAGTATGGACACTTTGATGATGTTAATCCTTCCAATTCACAAAGATGAAAGATTTTTCCATTTGTGTGTGTGTGTGTGTGTGTTCT
Organism: Oryctolagus cuniculus; assembly: GCF_051225735.1. Taxonomy (NCBI): domain Eukaryota; kingdom Metazoa; phylum Chordata; class Mammalia; order Lagomorpha; family Leporidae; genus Oryctolagus; species Oryctolagus cuniculus. Next base: position 84,416,318 of record NC_142880.1, read on the forward strand.
GTTTATTTGTTTAACATTTTGTAATTTTCATTGTAGAGATCTTTCACATCATTGGTTAAATTTATTCCAAGGCATTTTAATTTTTTGTAACTATTGTGATGGGACTAATCTTACGTGTTCTTCCACAGCCATGGAATTATTTGTGTATACAAAGGGTGTTGATTTTTATGTGTTGATTTTATATCCTGCAACTTTAACAAACTCTCTTATGAAATTCCAACAGTCTTGTAGTATAATCTTTTTGTTCCCCAATATATAGGATCATGTCATCTGCAAACAGGGATAACTTGACTTTCTCCTTTCCTGTTTGTTTCCATTTGATTTATTTTTCTTACCTAATGGCTCTGGCTAAAAGTTCCAGAACTATATTGAAAAGCAATGAGCATCCTTGTCTGGTTCTGGATCTTAGTGGAAATTCTTCCAACATTTTTTCCATTCAATATGTTGCTGGCTGTTTATTTGTCATATATTTCCTTGTCTGTATTGAGGAATGTTCTTTCTAAACTCAATTTGTTTAAGGTTTAAGGTTTTTATCATGAAAGGATGTTGTAGTTGATCAAATGATTTATCTGTATTGTGATAAAGACACGTGATTTTTATTCATCAAATTGTTAATGTGACATATCACAACTAATTATTTGTATTTGTTGAACCATTGCTGCATACAAGGGATAAATCTCACTTAGTCCGAATGAATGATCTTTCTGATGTGTTGTTAGATTTTATTAGCTCATATTTTCTAGAGGATTTTTGCATATATGTCCATAGAGATATTGGTCTATAGTTCTCCTCTTTGTTGTATCTCTTCTGGTTTAAGAATTAAGGGTATGTTGGCCTCATAGAGTTTGGGAAGATTGTACCCCCTCTCCTTCAGTTTTTTTGAATAATTTGAGAAGTATTGGAATTAGCTCCTTTTAATGGTTTGCTAAAATTCAGCAGTGAAGCTATCTAGTCCTGGACTTTTCTTTGTTGGAAGGATCTTTATTTTGGACTCAGTCTCCATCTTAATCATGGTCTATTTAGGTTTTCTATGACTTCATAACTCAATTTTGGTAGTTTGTGCAGATTTTTTCTTTCCTCCTAATTTTAAATTGGATTTGCTCTTAAATTTCTATGTCCTTGAGATGCATTGTTAGATGATTTTTTAAAAATTTATTTGTTTCTTGATTTAGACACCAATTGCTATAAACTTCCCTCTTTCCCTCTTACCACTGCTTTTTCTGTATTCCATAGGTTTCAGTATGTTTTGTTTCCATCCTCATTCATTTCTAGGAAATTTTTTATTTTGCTCTTGATTTCTTCTATGACCCACTGTTCATTCAGGAGCTTATTATTCATTCTCCATGTGTCTGTATGTGTTCTAAAGATTTTTAAGTTGTTAATTTCCAGTGTCATTCCATTGTGGTCAGAAAATATTCATGATGTGATTTTAATTTTTTGAATTTGTTGAGACTTGCTTTATCACTTAACATATGGTCCATCCTAGAGAAAGCTCCATATACTGATGAAAATAATGTGTGTTCTTCAACTGTGGCATGAAATGATCTATAGATTTCAATTAGTTTCATTTGGCCCACAGTGTAGATTATCTCTGTTGTTTCTTCATTGACTTTCTGTTTAGCTGATCTGTCCGTTGATGGAAGTGGGGTATTGAAGTCCCCCATTATTATTGTATTTGTGTTTCATGTACGCAGCTAATAGATGGATCTTGTTTTCTTTTCTTAAGATTTATTTTGTTTATTTGAAAGAGTTATAGAGAGAGTTAGAGACAGAGAGAGGGGACTTCCATCTGATGGTTCACTCCCCAGATGGCCGCAATGGCCGGAGCTGCACTCAAGCAAAGGCAGGAGTCAGGAGCTTCTTCTGGGTCTCCTATGCGGGTGCAAAGGCCCAAGGACTTGGACTATCCTCTACTGCTTTCCCAAGCCATAGCAGAGAGCTGGATCAGAAGAGGCGCAGCTGAGATTTGAACTGGTGCCCATACGGATGCCGGCGCTTCAGGCCAGGGCTTTAACCCACTGTGCCACAGCACCAGCCCCTGGATCTTGTTTTTTAATCCATTCAGCCAGTCTGTATCTTTAATTGGGGAATTTAGGCCATTTACTTTCAAGGTTACTATTGATAAGTAATTACCTTGTCCTCCCATTTTCCCATAAATATTGTTACTATTTGCTTTGGATTTCCCTTGTACTTTTACTAGGAGATTTTCTGCCTTCACATTCTTTCATAATAATGACTATTGTTCTCTGTTTCTATGTATAGCACATCTTTAAGAATTGTTTGTATGGCCAGATGGGTGGTGAAAAATTCTGTTTGTTTTGGAAGGTCTTTATTTTACTTTCATTAATGAATAAGAACCTTGTTTTGTACAACATTCTGTGTTTCCATTTTTTTTTTCTTTTATGATTTGGACTGTGCTTTTTCATTCTCTCCTAGCCTATAGGGTTTCTTATGAGAAATCAGCTGTTAGTCTTATTGGGGGATCCTCTGAAGGTAACCTGGTGTCTCTCTTGTACATATTTTAGACTATTTTCTTTATGGCTTACTGTTGAAAGTTTTACTACAATGTGTCATAGTGAAGATCTTTTCTAGTCATGTCTATTAGGAAGCCTCACCTCAATAGCTCTTTTAATTTGATTTAAAGTTTCCTGTAAAATGCCTACATTGTTGAGAGAAGAATATCAGAGAGATTTGTAATTTAAAATTAACTGACTAAAAATGTGTGTTTTATTTGTTAGATGAGAGAGAACTCAAGCATGTTTAGTTGAGGGATATTGAATTTCTAGAAAATGGGACCAAGAAGGAAAGCAATGAAATACTCTGCTTGCTAAACAGGTTGTGTAATTTGATGGGTTATGCAGTACAATATTGGAGGCATCCTTCAACATCTTTTTCTATACCAAATAATTTCCACCTATTGGCTGATTTTGAAAAAAAAAAAACCTTTTATTTGATAATGAAAAATAAGTCTAAAATGTGAGTCTGTCTTGGTAATAGTAACAATGACATAAGCACAGACTAAAGTGTTGGTTAAAATATTAGCATTCTTTCTTTAGGATAGATGTAAAAAAAGTAACTTTAAAATGAACAACAACAAAAGGATGCAGTTATATTAAGGAATGAGGAAGTAAAACTGTACTAAACATGGAAGGTGAAGGGACATAAATACAAGAGAGCAAGTCCAAATAAATATTTTTCATAATCTGTTGAGTGCCTGTCCCATCCATCAGCTTAGATGACCTTGAAACAGAAGGTCTTTCCCCAGAGTTCTATTTATCATAATTGTTTGCAATATATTTTCAATATAAATTCCAAGCATTTAATTGATATTTTGATTTTTTCTTAAATTTGTTTGCTTACCTCCCTAGTTTTAAAAGAAATGAACTCACTACCAAGCAGAAATGTTGTTTCTTCAAATTGAAATTTCTTTAGAATGTTGTTTGCATGAATCTCACTTAGTATGGTAGAAATGGAAGGTAGAATTGCATCATGCCTAATTAACATACGTTAGGAACAGATAGAATTAGTACTGATTACTGAATTCATCATTTGTAAGTTTTGTGACTTCGGGTGTGTTAATTAGCTTCTCTCCTCTTCGGTTTGCTTGTCTATAAATTGATGATAATAATAGTATGCCATGAGGTTAAGGGGATTAAATGAAGCCATATCTGAAAAACATTATGCACCAAGCCATTCATATTTTAAACACTCAGTAATGAGTGGTTTCTCTACAGTTGATGGTGGTGATTATGATGAGATACTTGTTTTTTTTAAATTACAAAGCATAAAATTTCTGAATTAAGAGACTATGCCTTATTTTCCTTTTATGTGTCTAGAATACAAGATCAAATTGCATATAATACAGAAATGTATATTTTATTAGTTAAGTAGGAAACCTTGGGATTTTCATTAATTGAAGATAGTGTTTTAAAATTGATTAAAATGTTACAATCATAGAATATTAGAAAACAGATTTAATCGGATTATTTTTAAATATGCTTCTATAAAAAGTTGAGTTGCTAATGAGATAACAGATTGAAATTTCCAAGTGAAGTGACATGAAGCAACACATCTAAGATGTTTCAAAATGGATCTTCTCTTAAAGTAGGTTTGAAGTTTCTTTTTGTATTTTCTTGTTTTATCCTTTTTGTGTCAATAAACAATTTATTTTTTATTTTGTTCAGTAGATATTAAAACTACAGTCACCAAAACTGAAAGCTATTTGGTAAACTTATTTCAGCGGAAGTGAAAGGAACTGAGAATGTTTGTCTAAAATAGAAAAGTATGGAGAAGAAGTGTTATCGATCTTTAATATATATATATATATATATATATTTAATGTTAATATATTTGGTTCAGTCAGGATGTTTCAGCTTGGGACAAGTAGATATACCTTCTGTCTTAGCTGAGTATTTCAGGACACAGCTACTTCTTCTTCCTTTGTCTCTTTTGGCCCCATTGCTAGAGAAGTTCTTTCCTCCAATGGATAAGATGGCCGTCAGGGTACCTATATCTCCATGTCTACTAAAATAGTGATCGTTTCACTTGCTCAGCAATTCAAAGAAGGTTTTCTAGCATGAATTGGATTTCTTGCTCTTTTTCCTGAATTAGTTACTAAGGTCTTAGGAATACTATGAGTCCATTTTTCAATCATAAGACCACCTCTGGAAATACCAATCAACAACATCAGGTCCAAATGTACTGAAAGATGGTGGGTTGTTTTTCCTGGAAAATAACTTGGATGTCTGGAGGAAAAAAGAAAATATACAGGTACTGAAGCACAGAAGATGGAGCCCGTTTTCTGTATTATTCCACAGGACAAAACTGAGATTAACTGGAAGAAAAAATTATATGGCAGATTTAAGTTCAGCAAAAAAGGAGAGCCTAGAATTTAGTACTCACCAAAAACTAAGCCCATCTCAAAAGTTTCAGGCTTGGTAGACTGGAATAGATATTCTTTAAGATCTTTTCCTAATCTGTGAGTAGATGCTAAATTTCTCCTTCAATTCTGGGCGAGATACAGAGATCATATGGTATATTCTTTGGAGTTTAGAGGTGCAAGACTTTAAGACTTGGAAGCATGCTTAATGGAAGCATAGAAGGTCCTGGAAAGAATCTTCTTCAGAAGGCAACATATTTAATTGAGAACTTGAATATAGACAGTTTTGATGATCACGTACTGTTTCTTGACTTTTAGGCTGCAAAGTATTTCTGTTTATTTTGCTTCTTTTTGAAAATTTCTCTGTAAGAAATATAAAGAGTTATCTTTCTAGTCTCAAAAGTTTTATACAGGACTATATGATTATAAGTCACAATCTCTCTAGTCTGTTAGCCTTTTTTTTGTGTCCCAAATGCTAATCCAAAATGCAATTTTTTCCACAAAAGTGTGGTAATTCACAAATGTGCCAGAATGTCGAGACATCACTGCTCTTGATCTTTAAATATTTTTATGTTCATAAGGATATAAACAAAAAATGAGGAAAAAGAAGCAATAATTACTGGGCATCAATTATGTGTCACATGCTTTCAGTTAACCCTCACAGTAACTATAGACATAGACATAATTTGTTCCATTAATGCATTAAAAAGTGAAAGCTTATAAAACCTTGTGTACTTTGAGTTATTTAACAAAATATATGACCTTTCCCAAGGTCACACTCGTCAATTGGCAAAGCCTGTATCCAAATGTGAATCTATCCATTTCTAAACTCTTTTCCTTGTCATCATACCATGTTGCCCAAAAAAAGAGATTAAGAATGTGATCCTATTTTGTACTGATTCAAGAGAATTCTAAGAAATTTAGTTTTTACTATGTACTTGATGCTTCTGTCCTTCAAATGTAGCTGCATGTACAGGAAGAATAACATTACAGGGAAACTATCAAATGCAGACTCCTAAGGAAAGCTAGAAATCAATTGACCATATAATTCAGGAAAGGATGTAGGACAAAGTGGTAATATAGTTTTAGGAGATAATGACAGTGGTTTCTGTAAGACTCAGTATCCATACTTATTACCTTGTATATGTCCTCTGTATTGAATTAGAATAGTCTGAAATTTTAAGATTCAATCCATTGAAAATTGGTATATGAATTCAAAACTACTTTCTCTTATTGAAGTAAGGAAGGAATTTCTTTTGAACTTTAGACTTCCTGTAAATGGGCTGCATGATTATTTTAGCTGAAGATTTTATAACAATTCAAAAAGAAAATAGATTGTTATGACATATTTATTACTCAACACACTAAAGAGTTATTATAACATTTTCTTAGAAAGGTTAATTGGCTTATTTCCCACATAAAAACATGCGCACATTAAAAGGAAGAGAATATTAGCACTCAACCACATAAGCTATGTGGGCTTTCATTTTAAAAATGAGCTGACACATGTAATGCTGTGAGCTCATTAAATTAATTATTTTGCCATATACAAAAATTGAGATGTACAGCTTTGTTTAATTTTTGAGAGCTTTAAGAATACTAAATATGAGAGAGGAATCATCCTGGTATAAATGGAATGTGGCAATTACATAAGGATCTTGGAGGGTCTTCTGCTTGTTGGACATGTTTTCTGGAGTCTGCTAGCGGAATGCTTATTTCATTCTATATCTGAAGTTGCTTCAGTTAAATTGTTGCTGCTGTACCAGAAAACTCACAGGATGTTTAAGAGAGTTCATAGCTTGCTGTGAAAAGTTAAAAATTCTTGTGAAATCATGGTAGTATCTATAATTCTTACCTGGTTTTAGGTCTGATTATGGGCAAAAGGAAAAACATGATCCTTATTTGTTTGATGGAATCAACTGTTTAAAACAAAAAGACACACATATCTTCCATGAAATCACAGGAGAATGGCCTGGGTGAGTATGAACTGCAGAAAGGGATCTTAGTAATACAGCAGAGGCTAACACTGGGTGAACAGAATTTGTATGTAGCTTGTGTTCTACTCTGCAAATTCAGGACTGTGTGACATCACGTTAGGCAATTTATTCTATTTCCTCATAAACAAAAGTGAGGTTGGTATGAGAATAAAATGACTTAAATGTATGAGTCCTCAGCAGATAATGAAGAACCAATGAAATTTTACACTAAATTCACTGAAGGGTTTTAGAGACTTAGAATAAAAAGAACCCAGGGAATCTGTAGATGACATTTGGCAGGGAACTTTTAATATTTATAATTGATTATCATTTTGCTAAGCAGAAATTTAACTTTACCTATAAAACAGCACAAGAATAGGAGGTGGAAGCTTTAGTAATAATAGCTATGTATAATATACATTTCAAACATGCACAATTATTAAAAAGCATTTGGTGAGTACCTTACTCTGTTTAAGGCACTGCCCAGAAAGCAAGTAGAGATATTTATCCTTGTCCTCAGGAATCTCACTGGTGAGATGGAAAAGTATAATCCTTGAAAAACTCAGCAGTTGTGAGACTTTGGAAAAGTCACATGATCCAAACAAGAGAAAAATGGAGTCATCTGTGTTTTTGCTCATTTTATACTTTTTTTTCTTTGAGTTTCTGTTGTCAGGTTTTAAGCTAAGTAGCGAGATAAAGAATTTACAAGCTGAGTTTTTTAGAGGATAGTAGGTTCACTTGTCAAAAAGGAGATCTGGGCTGAAGACAGATGCTTTGGCATATAAAGCCACACAGTTAGATGAGCTTTCTGGGAATTCCCACAGGTAAGGAGTAGGCAGAGGAAAACACGCTCCCAAAGAGTCCTGAAAATGATCAATGAAGGATGTAGATAAAATTCACTATTCGTCCGAGTCACGACAGCTTTGATTGGAGAGAGATTTTAGAAAGAAGAATGGGCAAATTCTGATGGGAAATAGTATAAGATGTGAGTTTAACAGTTTATGAGTGTTTTGATAACCAAAGGGAGAGCAGTCAGGAAGGAAAAATTCTTAAAAGAAGATGAAAAGTGAATAGCACATAAAAAATTTTTTAAAAATCTAACCAGGGGAGGGCGATTTTGCCTAGTGGCTAAGACACCAGCTAAGACCCCTGCATTCTGTGTTGGAGTACGTGGTTTGTTTCTTGGCTCTGCTCCCAATAATGTTAATGTGCACTGTAGGAAGCTGCAGGTGATTGCGTAGGTGGTCCACACCCTACATGAGTGCCTGAGATTGAGTTTCTGAGTTCTGGCTCTAGACTTCAGCCTGGCTTAGTCCTGGCTGTGTTACAGGCATCTGGGGAATGAACTAGCAAATGAGAGATCTGTCTCTCTGCCTATCAAGTAGATAAAATATATAAAAGAAAATTTAAAACATATACACAGAGAAAATTATTGCTTTAAATTTTTTTGGTTTTGGAAGTTGGTGTTGTTGTATAACAGATAAAGCTAATGCTGGTGGCTCTGACCTCTCAGATGGATGCTGGTTCATGCCCCAGCTGCTCAAGTTCTGAATCAGCTCCCTGTTAATGCACCTGGGAAAAGCAGCAGCAGATAACCTAAGTGCTTGGGCCCCTGCTACCTACATGGGGGAACTGCATGAAACTCCTGGCTCCTGGCTTCTGCCTGGCTTAGCCCTGGCCATTGTGGCCATCTAGGGGAGTGAAATAGAGGATAGAATAGCTCTTTCTCATTCTGTAATTCTGTCTTTTAAATAAATAAATCTTTTTTAAAAAGTTTGGTTGTGAAGGCAGGAAAAGATCGTATAATATTCTGTTGGGGATTTGATCAGAGAGAATACAGAGTATCACAGACCTGGGGCAAAATTCCAGCCTCAGAGTTCATCTAGTTCTCCCCTCCTGCATCTTTATTTTGTCCTTTAAAGATGGAAAATCAAACAAATTTGATTTCAATTTCTGTGGTTAATGCCTTTCAATATACTCAACAAATATGTATCAGGTAAATTTTTGATGTAAAAATTTTGATTTTAAAATTTTGTACCAGTGATCTGAAATGACTTAGCATTTCACAATGACTTTGCAAGGTTCATGGTCAGACACTGATGTAATGATATACTAAAATGTGCAATTCAAATAAAATTGATCTTATGTCTTTGTAGAATCTGCTCCAGTCAAACTTTCTCTTTGAAAGGCCAAAGAAGCAGCTTTCTTTTATGGGAATTTGACAGAGGTCATTTAAAGCTATCATAGTACAAACCAAGAATATGGAAGGCCTACTGTGGATCCTGATCTACTTCACATTTCTTTATTCATACATCTTGAACTCTTGCTTGTTCCTTGGCTTTGGAACAAATTGTCAAAGTGTATGGACTGGAACATTGCACTTGATTTCAGCCTGCACACAAGTGTGCTGATCTCCAATTCAGAAAAACCGATGATTCTGGTGCAATTCAGTTCTAATGGTCTAAAAATAAGGTGCCAGCCTGTGGGAGAGGCGTCTGTGACCTTCTGATCTGGGAGAGGAGACCAGCAGAAGGGATGTAAGTACAATCAGTCCTCTGTAGCCATATCCAACTGATCAGAAAATATTTGAAATAAAGAAAACTGTGTCATGGAAGAGGTACAGACTTTCCCCTTTGTCATTATTTCCTACACAGTATAGTATCACAGCTATGTACAGAGTGCTTATATGTAGTTACCTAAGTATTATCAGTAATCTAGAGATGACTGACCATGTAAGAGAGGGTGTGCAGAGGTTACTGTGCCATGTTATGTAAGGAATTTGAGTGCCTGAGGATTTTGTATCTGAAGGGGGTCTTGGAAGCAGTACCCTGCAGGTACCGAGGACACACAGTCACCATGCTGAGAATCCAGCCATTTGATTTCCTAGGAATTCCTCAGTCCCTTTCCAGGGACAACACTGCATCTGTTTCTGCTTGTTTTCTTGAACGCATCTTGGACTCAACCCATTTTAATAGTATTAACACATGTTATAGGACACCATGTCCCAGCTCTTGGGTGGCCAGTTTCTGTCTCCCAGTAGGAGAGAAGATGGTAGCCCTTGCTTTAGGTTGGTTTGTCTTTCTGAAACCTCACAACCCACATGTGTGAGGCCAAACTCATCTGACAAATCAGTCCGCCCATTGTGAAGGAGTGTCTCTCTGAGAACCTGAGACATTTAGGTAAGAAAACAGCTCTTGTTCAGAGAGAAGCTGTTCATTGTGGGACTTCGCAACAATAATCCTTCTCTCTTATGAGGAAGAAACTCTCATATGTAAGACTTCTGCTTTCTTTTCAGTCTATCAGTCATTGAATTATTGAAACTGACTCAAAAGGTGCCAGGGACCTAGGTGAAGGCTAGGAAAATGATCAGGGGTATCTGGGTAAATGTTATATCATTTTGAAAAATTTGAATTATGACTCAGCAAAGGCGGACTTGGAGAGGGAGACTGAGCGTATGCATTTGTGCTACAGTCCCACAGGTTTGGTAAGGTTGATAGATTTCTGTCAGTGAATATATTTTAACTTGCACAATAATAGCCTCTAGTAAAGTATATGGAAAACGGTGGAGTGCTAGAAACAGGTGGAAATATTAACCTCTGTTCTAAAGGAAAAATCATCTACTTTTTAAAAGACTGTCATATACCACTGAAGAAATCTCTAAGAATGAGCAGTAGAGGAAGCATTGTGAAGACAGAAAACTGCCGCACTGTTTGGGAATGGTCATTTATTTTTGTAAGGGGTGGGTAACTTAGCTGGAGCTTAGCATTGGGAAAACAGATAAATTCCTAATGCTGAGTCCTTGACTCACATCGCCAGGGAGAATGCTAACAGAGGTGGAGATTGAGGTCTCTGAGGTTAGCAGTAGCTACCATAGTAAGAGGAAGTAATGGATGGCTTTTATTTAAAAAACAATGCTGCAAGTCACTATACTTTTGGGAGTTGGTTGAAGGTAGCAGGACAGCCTGAAATGTGAAGATGTGGTATGAGTTTATTATTTTATCATTATCTATTACTTCCTCATTATTTGTTCAATTTTAGTGAGCACTATAATGTTTAACTTGGGAGCTTGTCACTGTTTGCTCTAAAAAATTAATTCAGTTACAAATTGGGTTGCAGATGAAATTAATGCAAATTTGAATTAGGAGTGATTTATTCCAATTCCCCATTGAATTGAGGTCCAGAGAGACAAAGTGACCCCTATAGGGTCACACAAAAATCCACTAGTAGAGAAAGTCACAAATTGGATTTATGGCTTTTTGTCCAGTACTTTTCCCACTGTTTCACATCACCCCATACCCAGAACTATGTGGGTGTGCATGTGTGTGAGAGACAGGCTGCAAAGCTGGCAATGCTGTGTATACCCTGTAACACATCTGCAGGGGCTTTTTACCAATAAAGCATCTGCTTAAGTGGTGAACATCTAAGCAGTATTTGGAGCTATAAACTAACATAAAACTACTTGAAAGTAAGATCTCTTTTCTGCCTGTAGATGTTTTTTTCACTAAGCTTTTCTATAGATAAATACAGAATTGCTTTGAGAAAAAAAGTAAAACATCTTTAGCCTTTATAGCTATAGTTTTCTTCTCTCTCTCTCCGTCTCTCTTTTTCCTTTTCACCCTGTCTTCTCCCTCTTCTCCCTCCCTTTAATTATTTTGTCCTCTGGAGATTATAATGATTTCTCAAGACTGTACAAAGTACTGTTCCACAAAACATGAATTTTTGGATTTGTAGTGAGTTTGAGGAATTAGCATGGAGGAGGAGAAATCTAATAGCCTCTTCTTTGATATAAAACATCTAATTTTACATGATATTTTCTCATGTAGCCTCATAAAATCCTCACAGTAACTTTGGGAGGCTGAGATTTCCAGTCCTATGTTTTGGAAATAGAGAGTAAGCATGAAAAAGCTAGAGCAACTTACCTGAGTCTAATCTAGGATCTAGCATGGAGCTGGCGTGAGTGAATATTTGTTGCTTTTATTGCTGTTCTGTGGCTTGATGCTCTGCAGAGCTCACCATGAAGAGGTCAGGCCTGGCACCAGCTGTGCCATGACCTCTGACAGCTTAGAGAAGCCCCAGGAGAACATGACAAGTGTTTTCTTTCCACAGCTACGTAGAGAATTCATTATGCATATTTCTCTGAGTTCCTCCTTCCCTGGGGTTCCTCAGGTTCCAGGGTAGCCATCTATGGGTCTCCTGCAGTGTGCACCCCAGCTACTTTTTTGCAGGAATCTTTTTTCACATACTTCCCAAGTCATCTTCCTTCCCTCGCTTCCCCTGGTCACATGCTCTGAGCACAATCTGAGTCAAGGAATTACAGACTATTTTAAAATTTAAAAAATTAATTTTAATAAAATGTCCTTTTTATTTAAGAATGAAAATTATGTGTGGTGGGAATTTTCTGCACAAAGAACATGGGAGACACTTATAGTAAGCTTTGCTCAGGAATGGGCAACAGTTTCTCCTGTCCTTCATTAATGAGTGCCTTGGTGACCTTCCTCAAGATGCAAAAAAGAGGCATCATCACTCATTTGGAAAGAGCTTTAGGGAAAATCTCTTATTTTATTATTTTTAAAGATTTATATTGATTTGGAAGACAGAGAGAGAGAGGGAGAAGCAGCGGTAGAAAGATCTCCTATCTGCTGATTCACTCACCAAATGCCCACAATTGCCAGGGGTTGGCTGGATCAAAGCTGGAATGAGGAACTCAATCCAGGTCTCCTTTGTGGTTGGCAGGAACCCAGTTACTTAAGTCATTATTACTTTCTCCCCAAGATCTGCAAGAGCAGGGAGTCTGAATCAGGAGTGGAGTGGAGTAGAGTATTGAACCCAAGTCTCACAAATAGGGAGTACAGGTATTTCAACCAATAATTCAACTGCTGGGCCAAGTGCTTGCCCCAAGCTCTTCTGTTAATTTCAACAGTACTTGTGAGAAGTCCTTGACCTAATCTGCCCATAAATTGTGGCTATTAGAGGTGGGTTAAAAGGAAAGCAATCTTTCCTCCATTAAAGATAATAGTTTAAAATAAAATAATTTATTTCTATTGTGGAGTTATGAAATATTTATTTAGTGAGAATAAGAGAAAAGTGTTAGAAGATCATTTATATGCATAGTGCATGTGTATGCTTATTTGTATTTGTATGGTATGGGAGGGCAGAGTAGGCAGAATAATAGCCCCCAAAGATGTCCATGCCCTAATCCTCAGAACTTTTAAACATGTTACTTTATGTGGCAAATCAGACTGTGCAGATGTGGTTAAGGTTAAAGACCTCAAGAAAGGGAGGTCATGCTGGATTAATCTGATGGCCTCAATCTAATCACACAACTCCTTAAAAGAAGGAACCTTTCTTGGGAGAGAGAGGAGAGAGAGAGAGAGAGAGAGAGAGAGAGAGAGAGAAGAAGGAGGGGGGGAAGAAGTGGAGGAGGAGGAGAGGAAGAAGAAGAGGAAGGAGGAAGAGGAGGAGAAAGAGAAAGAAGAGGAGGAGGAGAGAAGAAACTTGAAAAGGACACACTTGTAGTTGATGTCTCTGAAGAAGGGATCATAAATCAAGCATTGTGGGCAAAATCCAGAGATCTGGAGAAGAAAGGAAACAAATACTCCCCAAAGGCCTCCAGAAATCAGTGAAGCTCAGTTGATACATTGATTGGAAGTGCAGCAGTTCTCTTACTGGGCTACAAAACTGTAAGAAAAGGGATTTGGGGGGACGTTACTGACCTTTTAACTGAATATGATTAAATATTGAATAAAATTTATAACAATAGTTAACAGTTTTACATTAATATGATTGGCATTTTCTAAGCACATTAGTTATTTTAAAAACCTGATGTCTTCTTACTCTTAACCTAATTTTTAAGAGAGGAAATTGAGACTGAATTATTTACTTGCCCGTGATCATACATCTGAGATGTGGTGGAGCTAAGTTTTGAACTTGTTACTGAGAACAAAGGTCCCACTAGTCTCAACTCAAAGGCTAAAATTCAAGAGGCAAGAGTTGATGCAAGGATATAAGGTTTATCCAAGAAGTCAACTGCATGAGGAGGTGGACTTTTTTCTCATAAAGACCATCTCCCTGTTCAAGTTAGCTGAAGACATTGTTAAAGGAGCAGAAAGCAGAGGTAAAGGAGGGAGGCTGGGAACAAAGGATAGGGCTGGCTGCATTCTGGCCTCTGGCCAGGGGAACAATGCTGCCTGGAGTCAGAGTAGTTATCGTCCACCTGCAGGTGTGAATCCAGTCCTCTGGTCATACTGATTATTTTCTAAGTTTAGCCAGCTTCCACAAGGCCAGTTTCTGGAATTCTGAAGCAAGCATTGATATTCTACAAAGTCAGAGGTGAGTTATAATTATAAATGTTTTTAAGAATATGTCAACAGAGTCAGTAACTAAAGGGACTATTTCTACAATGAGGGGTGAAAGAAAGGATTCATTTTAATTACTATTACAAATCCAGAACATTTGGCTAAGGAATGTAGTTTTAGAATCAGGCTACAATGTCCATGCTGTTAACTATTACACAGAGATTCACAATTACTCCTCTTATGCAGAGGGAAAACCAAAGTGCCTAGGGTTTCCAGCCCTGGCTGCCAGAGCCAGAGAACCTCTGACAGCTCCATTTCATCAGAAATGCTCCCTGCCTCCCTCCCTCCTTCCTCCCTTCCTTCTTTCCTTCCTGCCTTCCAGACTTTCCTTTTTCTTTCCTTATCTCTTTTCTTTTTAAAAAGCAGGATAATTTGGCATAAGGACAACGCATTATCTTCTTTTCTGTCAAAATTTCAGAAAAAGGGAAACTTTTCTGTTCAAACTGTATTTAGCTCCTTAGAAAATATGGTAAAATTATATGACCAAATAGTTTGGGATTCATTCATATTTTTATTTCTATTAATAGATCTTTTTTTTTTCTCAAATAGAAGTAGCTTTAAGTGTGTAAATAATTTACTTTTTTATACGCTTTTTGAAATATATAGGTCAAAACAAATTTACTACTTGGAGATAACGATTTTATGTCATCTTTTCAACTTTCTCTGTGCATATTTCTACATAGTTGGAATTTAATTTTATATAATTTAGTATCATATCTTTTCCACTTAGTAGGGCACCATAAGCATTTCTTCCATGAAAATGTAAACACCTGGCCGGCGCCGCGGCTCACTAGGCTAATCCTCCGCCTTGCGGCACCGGCACACCAGGTTCTAGTCCCGGTCGGGGCGCCGGATTCTGTCCCGGTTGCCCCTCTTCCAGGCCAGCTCTCTGCTGTGGCCAGGGAGGGCAGTGGAGGATGGCCCAAGTGCTTGGGCCCTGCACCCCATGGGAGACCAGGATAAGTACCTGGCTCCTGCCATTGGATCAGCGCGGTGGGCTGGCCGCGGCGGCCATTGGAGGGTGAACCAACGGCAAAGGAAGACCTTTCTCTCTGTCTCTCTCTCTCTCACTGTCCACTCTGCCTGTCAAAAACTAAAAAAAAGTAAACACCTTTCAATGGCAGTGTAGTATTTTAAATAACGTAAGTAATAATTCTCCTATTATAAGAGTGTTGCCATTATTTTTCTGTGATGAATAAGCTTTATTAATTAAGTTCACTTTTTTTCTATGTCAAATTTTACCCTGGACTAGAGCTATAAAACTAGAATAATTAAATCATTAGGTAAGAAATTTTGTCACATTGTTTTTCAGGTAAGTTATTTCAATTTACGTTTTCTGCTTTAGTACATGAAAGTGTTCATTTTGCTGCAATCTCACCATAATTTTAATTTTAAAAACTGCGCTTCCACTGGGAAGAAACACTTTCATTAAAATAATTGCCTCTAGATTTTTACACTAACCATCTTGGCGTGAAAACAAACAAAACAAAGTCATTCTCACCCACTTATTTTCTAGAACAGCTCTCACTTCAGAAGAAATCCTGAGTGGCTGCAGAGAAATGAGGTCACTCGTTGACTGTAACTGAGCCAGTAGCCAAGTTGACAAATTTCATGAAAAAGAATAGGCAGAGAAAAAGCACACACTTGGGAGTTACTAAAGAAGAATCTTTAAAAACGGTTTACTAAGATTTTTAAATACAGTGAATAGAGAATTTAATAACTCAGGTCTGCAGAATTACTTTCTGTTATGTGTATGTAGTAATCTTTTTATTTCCTTGCATTTGTTGAGTCTTAATTATTTACTGAATCAGGATTGTAGGCAATCATTGTAGCAAAGAGGTCTGTTTGCTAACTCTGTGAATCTGGTTTTAGGCTCAGACTCTTGATTTGGACATTCTTTCAGTTTTGCTTTTGTTTTATTTTGTTTTGAAAGACTTTAGCATGATGTTATTCCTATTTAGAGATGTTAGACCAACAGTTAGCAGTATAGACTCTACAGACACATGCGAGTTAAAAATCAAGTGTGGCCTTCGGAAAGTTATCTAAATGCTTAATGCCTCAGTATCCTTATCTAGAAAATTGAGATAAATATGTGATCTACATCTTGTGCTAGAGGGAAAATGAAATGAGGCATTGCAAAAACTTGGTAATAGCGCCTAGTACAAGGGCAACAAATAATAGTTGTTATTATCAACACCCTCTTCCTGTGGAAATGAGGTTTTGACAGTCCTTAGAGTGTTCTGAGAGTATATTTGAGTAAATTTAAATATGCTTGGGTATTTAAGGTTCATGGATTGCATTATAGCTCTATAGTAAAGAATGTATTGTATAATGAAAAACCCTAAATATTGGAGAGGTGCTGTGTAGCAGAATCAGAGGCACTTCTGTGGGTAGGCTACTCAGTTCTCTCTCATTTTCTGACTCTTTTTGTCTTTGGATATTTGATTTATCTATTTTTGTGCTAAGGTTGTATCTGTTCTTTATCCCTGATGTTTGGTGCATTTTAGATAACAAGAAGCTATGTTATTTGGAGACTATATGTTGAGTAGAACTTTGTTGTTTCCTCTGCCTAGAAAACTCTTCTTCACTCAATTCAAGTTTCTGTTCAACTATTATCTCACCTGAAATATTTCCCTTGGCCATCCTGTCTAAATTAGCAGGCCCCTACCACTATTCACCCCTTTCCTCTTGTTTGTTATCTATGTATTTACTTGTTATATGTCATCTATGCATTTACTTGTATATTTGTCCATCGCTATACTGTGAGATCCAGGAGATTTCAGAGACTGTTCTCTGCTGTAGACCCAGAGCCTGGCTTAGAGGAGTGAATTATAGGAAAAGAAATGAATGAGATGCATTTCTGCTCTCAGTAAAGGATATTGAAGAATGGAAATGATTATAGGATAATAAGAGCATTTATGCACATAGCAAAAATATTCTTAAAATACAGGAAAAGAAACATCTTAGTATGATGAACCAGAGGAGGCAGGCTTGAAAGATGAGCTAGGATTACTGCCTCTATTAAGATGTTATCTTGTCTGTTCAGAATCACAAGCTCTAGTTGGGGTAGACATTTCGGTGCAGTGAATTAAGCTGCCATTTGAGAGGCCCCCATCCCATACTGGAGTGCTGGTTTGAGCTCTGAACCCTCCATTGGTTTCCTGCTAGTGCACCCAGGAGGCAGTGGATGATGGCCCAAGTAGTTGGGTCCCTGCCTCCAACATGGGAGACCTGATTGGAATTCCTCGCTCCTATCTGCTGTGGGCATTTGGGAAGTAACCATAGCATGGAATTCTCTCTCTCTCTCTCTCTCTCGCTCTCTTTCTCTTTCTCTCTCTCCCTCCCTCCTTTCCCCCCTCCCACTGTCACTCTTTCTGCCTTTCAAATAAATAAATATATATTTTTTAAAAAGCTCCAGTCGTCAGAAGCTGTGTGTGCTGTTCATTGACTTTTTTAATTGTGCTCTGTGTTGTTTGGAGTGAGGGAAAATAAGTGTTTGGGGATGATCATTAATCCAGAAGGTATGAATTGAATCACCTCAATCCTATTGAGACAATTAAGCCCTGATATTAAAACATGTGAAGACGGTTTCTTCAGAATCATCTTAGAGTGTTGGTAACCGAGCAGTGTCTGTGGCAGGAGGTGCACACTCACTCAGTGTGCAACCAGAAACCTGGGCATCTTGCTGGGGTCAGTGCCTTCCTTTGAGTAGGCACAGTGCCCTCTGAGAAGCAATTAGGTGTGCTCTCTGGTGATTAGCAGCACAGAAAATGTTCCTGCAAGCAGTAAGTCAGCCACAGTGTCTGAATGGAAGTGGCTGGAAATGTTTCCTTTGGATCAGTTCTTGTAGCTATTGCTGGCCTCCAGAAAATGCTTCAAGAGTAGTATGCCCTGTCAGTGTTCAACTTGTTGACTGTGGCTGAAAATGTCTTTGCCGCTCTGTAGCCTTGGTAGGAATCTCCACTCTACACAGCCAGTGCAGAGAATGAAGTGGGGTCCTTTCTTTCACGATTGGTTTTGTGCATGAGTTTTATTCCCTTTCTATGTCTGGCTGAGTAAAAACTTCAAGATTTTTCTTTCAATAGTCTATGCAGCAAATTGTTTGAAAACTAAGTCAGAAAGCACTTCTTTCTAATCTATGCTCTTTTAATAACTATTTTGTTTTAATTTTTAAAAAGTCTTAACTGACACAAAAAGTGTACATGTTTATGGGGTAGTATGTGATGTTTTAATGCATGTGCACTTGGTATAGTATGCAACCAGCCATAAAAACACTTTATTGAAGTTTTATCAGTTCTTCAAATTAAGATAATAAACTAAAGACTTTAGAATCCCAAAGGTTTTGATAAATTGGGGAAATGAACCTACTGTAATTTGTAAGATGTAATAAAAAGGAGTCAGAAGATTCAGTGCCCATTTTTTACCTGGACACCCTCTGGGCTCTGTGGCCTTGACACATCACTTAACATCCAGCGTCTTCAGTTTGCACATTTACAAAACAAGGGGTTTTATCTAGGTCATAGCTCTCTAGCAGAATTGTCTGTGATAATAGAGATGTTCTATACCTGTACTTTTCAGAGGGGAAGCCCATAGCCACATGTGCCTGTTGAGCACTGGAAGTGTGGTTAGCATAACTGAGGAACTAAATGTTTAATGTATCCAGTAATATTAGTAGGTAGTCACATTTTTTGAAAGATTTGTGAATCTTTATGGCAGTCTTATGAAGGGTCAGACCTCATCTCTCTCAATAAACATTAAACACCCGAGATGCTTGCTTTTCTAGCTTTCTTTCCTGTTACAGAGTGAGCATGTGACCTCGGCTCAACCATAGAAGGTCCACCTACTCTGGTCTTTGAAATGGAAGCTGATTTTGCAAAGAAGCAGAAGCAGAGAAAAAACATGCACACTGCCGCAATATCAAGTTTCCAGGGCCTTGATAGCAGTAGTTCTGTTGGGGGCAATCTGTTATTCAGAACCAGTGATGAGTAAAGAATATGCTTGTGTTCACCAGAGTGATGGCAATGTCCCTCCCTGATTGGTTCAGGATTTTGTCTATGATTCTTACTGCTTGGAAGACTTGCTCTTCTTTCATCTCCAGTTTCTCCTCCTCCTCCTGTTATTAAGAATTTGGAGCCTGTTTAAAATTACCATGTATATATTATATTTATTTGAAAGACACAAAGACAGACAGAGATGGAGAGATGGGAAGGAATCTCCCATACACTGGTTCTCTTCCCAGAGTAGCAGAGACCTGTTCAGGCTAAAACCAGGAGGTTGAGACACAATCTGAGTTTCCCATATGGGAGGCAGGAACCCAACTACTTGAGCCATCACTTGCTGCCTCCCGAGATGTGCATTAACAGGAAGCTGGAATCCAGAGCAGAGCTGGAACTTGAGTTTAGGCATGTACTTTGGGATGATGACATCCCAAGTGGCTTTTTAAATTTTTTTAAATTTTTTTTAGTGTTCAAATAAAATTTCATTTACAAAAATTGGCATAGCAGGAAAGACATGCATTACTTATATTCAAATTGTCATCTCAACTATTGGTTTGGGATTTTTATATCGGGGTTATGTGTTGTGTTTTTATTTTATTTTAATTAATTAATTAATTTGCATGCATTTCATCAATGCAACTTTAAGAACATCGTAATTCTTCCCATCGTACCCACCCTCCCACCCCAACTCCTAACCCTCTTCCTCTTCCTTCTCCTGTTCTCAGTCCTGTTTTTTTTTATCAAGATCTATTTTAATTTAATTTTGTACACAGAAGATTAACTCTAATTTAGGTAAAGAGGTCAACACTTTGTATGAGAAAGAAAAAGAAAAAAATAAAATAAAATGGTTTCTCAACAATCCAGACAAGGGCTGTTCAAAGTCATTGCATCTCAAAGGTAATTTCGCTATTTTTTTTTTTTGGAACTTAAATTATCTTTAAAGAAGAACCCAAGAATGATACATATTTTGGGAGCACTTAGACTCAATTATCACTTATGAGATCTAAGAATATCCTCCACTTAATACAGTAAATCGAAGTAATTCTTTGAAATCAAGTTTTACTATTAAGTCTCATAATACAATTCTTTGTGGACAGAGGTCCTGGATGGGAAGTAAGTGAACAGTGACTATTGTTTATTTAACAATTAACAAACTCTTACGTATGATGTCAGTGATTCCTGAGGCTCTTTACATGAGCTACCTAGGCTATTGGATGTAAAGCTATTGGTTGATGTTGGCTTTGATTGCCAGTGCCTCTGGGGTCTTTTCCAAGAACTCTGTCTATGCTGATGATTAATAGGGTTTCTCCAGTGTTCTCTAATAATGTGATGATATCTGGTCATAGATTTAGATCTTTACTCCATTTTGATTTGGATTTTAGTGAAAGGTGTAAGGTAGGGGTCTTGCTTCATGCTTCTGCATGTGACAATCCAGTTTCCCCAGCACAATTTGTTGAAGAGACTATCCTTGCTCTAGGGATTGATTTTAGCTCCTTTGTCAAAGATAAGTTGGTGTAGATAGTTGGATTGATTTCTGGTGTTTCTATTCTGTTCCATTGGTCTACCCATACGTTTTTGTACCAGTACCAGTACTGCCCTCTAGTATGTCTAGAAACCTGATACAGTGATGCCTCTGGCTCTGTTTTTGTTGTGTAAGTTTGCTTTAGCTATTCAAGGTCTCCTGTGTTTCCATATGAATTTCAGCATCTTTTTTTCTATATCTGAGAAGAACGTCTTTGTTACTTTGATTGGTATAACATGGAATCTGTAAATTGCTTTTGAAAGTATGGACATTTTGATGAATTTGTTTATTCTCTGATTTTAATTATTTATTTTCTCCTACTTGTTTTGGGTTTAGTTTGCTGTTGTTTTTCTAGGTCCTTGAGATGCATTGATAGCTCATTTATTTGATACCTTTCCAGTTTCTTGGTGTAGGCACCAATTGCTACAAACTTTCCTCTTAACACCACCTTTCCTGTATCTCATAAGTTTTCATATGTTATATTAACATCTTCATTTGTTACCAGAAATTTTTTTTGATTTCTTCAGGGACCCACTATTCATTCAGGAGCACATTGTTCAGTCTCCATGTGTTTGCATATGTTCTGGAGATTCCTTTGTGGTTAATTCCATTCCATTGTGGTGAGAGAAGATGCATGATATGATTTCAACTCTGAATTTGCTGAGACTTGCTTTATGGCCTAGTATGTGGTGAATCTTAGAGAAGTTCCATGGACTGGTGACAAGAATGTATATTCTGCAGCTTTAGGATGGAAAGTTCTGTACATAGCTGTTAAGCACATTTGGTCTATAGTGCTGATTAACTCTGTTGTTTCCTTGTAGATTTTCTGTCTGGTTGATCTGTCTATTGCTGAAAGTAGAGTATTGAATTCCCCCATAACTACTGTATTTGAGTCTATGTCTACCTTTACATCCATTAACATTTTTTAAATAGCCAGGTGAACTGTAATTAGGTCCATATACCTTTACAATAGTCACATCTTCCTGTTGAATTGATCCCTTAATCATTGCATAATATCCTTCTTTGTCTCTTAACATTTTTTTTTTATTTTAAAGCCTATTTTGTCTAAAATTAGGATGGCTACACCAGCTCTTTTTTGTTTCTGTTAGCATGGATTATCTTTTTCCATCCTTTCATTTTCAGTCTACAAGTATTGTTGTTGGTGAGATGTGTTTTTTGTAGGTAGCAAAGCAATGGGTCTTCTTTTTTAATCCTGTCAGCCAGTCTGTGTCTTTTTGGCTGGAGAGTTGAGACCATTTACATTCAAGGTGACTATTCATTTATTTATTCATTTTTAAAATTGATTTATTTATTTGAAAGAGTTACACAGAGAGAGGAGAGGTGGAGAGACAGACAGAGGTCTTCCATCGACTGGTTCATTCTCCAGTTGGCTGCAATGGCCAGAGCTGTGCTGATCCAAAGCCAGGAACTAGGAGCTTCTTCCAGGTCTCCCATGCAAGTGCAGGGGCCCAAGGACTTGGGCCATCTTCTACTGCTTTCCCAGGCCACAGCAGAGAGCTGGATCTGAAGTGGAGCAGCTAGAACTTGAACTGGTGCTAATATGGGATGCTGGCATTGCAGGCGGCAGATTTACCTGCTGTGTCACAGCGCCAAACCCCAAGGTGACTATTGATAAATAATGACTTTGCCCTGCCATTTTCCCATTGATATTCCTATTTTTTACTTTGGATTTCCTTTGTATTTTTACTGGGACATTTTCTGCCTTCATGTTCTGTCATATTGATGACCCTATTTCTGTGTTTCTGTGTGTAGCACATCCTTAAGCATCTTTTGTAAGGCTGAACGAGTGTCAATGAATTCTTTCAACTTATGTTTGTTATGGAGGGTCATTATTTCACCTTCATTCATAAATGAGAGCTTTGCAGGGTACAGGATTCTGGGTTGACATTTTTTTTTCTTGTAAGACTTGGACTATATCTCGCCATTCTTTTCTAGCTTGTAGGGTTTCTGATGAGAATTCAGCTGTGAGTCTCATTGGAGATCCTCTAAAAGTAATCTAGCTTTTCTCATGTGCATATTTTAGAATCTTTTTTTTTTGATGTTTTACTGTGGAGATTTGACTACAGTGTGTCATGATGAAGATCTTTTCTGGTCAAGTCTGTTATGTGCTTCTTCTACTTGGATATGCTTTTCTCTCTCCAATTTGGGGGAAATTTTCTGTAATTATTTCACTAAATAGGGCATCTTGTCCATTCTCTCTTTCCACGCCTTTAGGACCACCTAAGACCCCTATTTTGGGTCATTAGATGGTATCCCATACATCTCCAAAACTGATTTTAAGTTTTCTATTTTCTTCTTTGGTCTGTTCATTAGATTTTCAAATTTTATCTCCAAAGTTTGGATATTCTTTCTTTGGCGTTTCTGAGTCTACTGTTAAGGATTTTGACTGCATTTTTATTTGATCTATTGAGTTCTTTTTTTCTAATATTTCATCTTGGTTTTTCTTTAAAATCTCAATTTCTTGGAAACACTTTTCATTCATGTCCCATATGGTTTTCTTTAGTTCATGGATTTGCTTCTGACTGCTTCTGAGTAGTTCTGTGATTAATCTTTTGAATTCTATTTCTGTCATTTCATCAGTCTCTTCATCTTCCCATTCTAGTATTGAAGTGTTATGTTCCTTTGGAGGCATCATGTTGGCTTCTTTATTTTTGCTTCTTTGATTACTGCATTTACTTTTTGGCATTTGTGAAGACACTTATTGTTTTTTTTTAACCCTTTGATGGTTTTCATCTTTGTACTGTGCCTCTGTGGCTTGCTGGAGTGTCTGCTCTTTCAGTGAATACCCAGAAGCATGTGCTGGGTGTGGTCAGGAAGCTATTTTCAGTGCTCCAGCATGGAGTGAATATTCAGGGTATCACCTGAGTTGTGATGGTGGTGAGAGTGGTAGCTCTCCTGTTTTTTTTAAGATTTTTTATTTATTTATTTGAGAGGTAGAGTCACAGACAGTGAGAGGAAGAGATAAAGGTCTTCCTTCCTTTGGTTCACTGCCCAATGGCTGCAATGGCTGGAGCTGTGCTGATCCAAAGCCAGGAACCAGGAGCTTCCTCCCAGTCTCCCACGTGGGTGCAGGGGCCCAAGCACTTGGGCCATCTTCTGCTGCTTTCCCAGGCCACAGTGGAGAGCTGGATTGGAAGAGGAGCAGGCGGGACCAGAACTGGCACCCATACGGGATGCTGGTGCTCCAGGCCAGGGCTTTAACCCACTGTGCCACAGCACTGGCCCCCTAAAGATTTTCATATCCAAGAATGTTTTGAAGCCTGATTCGGAAATATTTCATTTTTTTGCCACTTATACCTATGACTCCTACAGATTTTTTTTTTTGGAAGAGGGGAAATGCACATTTCATTAACAAAAAATGATGTGGACGATGAATCATATATGATAGAGTTTGGTAAGCACAAAGAAGATGTGAGACCAGATTTTATAAGTGGCAGTAATTCGGCTATGTCTTCAGAATGAGTGGAGTTTGCTCCAGTTGAAATTGAGACAGTATATACCAGAAGAATGAACATGTTCTGATAGGGCATGCCTCGACTTGCCACAATGAAGGAGTTCAATGCATGAGGAAGGGATACAAATTGAAATTGGGAAGAAATACAGGTTGGGGTTACACTAAGAAGTTTCGTCTTTATGTTACAGAACACAAGGACCTGGAGTACATCTGAGTAGGTGAGAGCTAGGGTTGGCTCTGATTCTGGAGGCATATGGGAGTGGACAGAGCTGATGACAGGAGTCTGCACTGGAAAGTTATCATAATTTCCAGTTGCAGAGGAGAAGGAAACCTGGGGAATGAATGAACTAGAGTGGAGTTTCATTTCTTTTCTCCTTTTCTTCCTTGTTAACTCATTCCGTGTGGAAAATAAAGAAAGTAGGAATTGAGTCTAGCCTGTGATTTCCCTTCGTTTTGGGGTGTTATATATGATGAAGCAGAATATCAAAGGAACAAACATGCAAGAGAGGAGTAACGGATTTCAGTTTGTTCTTGCAGAGAATTTGAAAACAAAATGTGGTATATATAAATAGAAATGCTTATGGATTGGCCGGCGCCATGGCTCAATAGACTAATCCTCCACCCTGCGGCGCCGGCACACGGGGTTCTAGTTGGGGCGCCGGATTCTGTCCCGGTTGCCCCTCTTCCAGGCCAGCTCTCTGCTGTGGCCCGGGAGTGCAGTGGAGGATGGCCCAAGTGCTTGGGCCCTGCACCCCATGGGAGACCAGGAGAAGCACCTGGCTCCTGCCTTCGGATCAGCGCGGTGCGCCGGCCACGGCGGCCATTGGAGGGTGAACCAACGGCAAAGGAAGACCTTTCTCTCTGTCTCTCTCTCTCACTGTCCACTCTGCCTGTCAAAAAAAAAAAAAAAAAAGAAATGCTTATGGACTAAAACTGTGAGAAAATACATTTCTGTTGTTTAATCATTCAGTCTGTCCTTTCGGTGATGGTAGCCTGAACAGCCTAATGCTAGGTCACCCATATCTCTCCCTTTCACCTTCAGCCTCATAAATTTTCCTCTGAGTCCTTCCATCCATTTCCATGAGAATGGACAAAATATTGCAGATTTATGACACACATCTTTGAGAAGAATGAGGCTGGTGGCAGTGGTCACGAGCTGACTGGGCAGAGTGTTTCAGATGTTAGCAAATACTATGTTTATTTGGAAAGACAGTGAAAAGTAGCATTTGCCCTGAGTAGAAATTAGTAATACTGTTGTTAAGGACACAAATAAAGTCAGATTTATTACATTCTTTTAGTTGATGGGGGTATTCTAGATGGGAGTCAGCACCTATACAGTTATTTGCTCAAGGCTTCAGGGACCAGCTCTGCTTTGGAATTTGGACCTTGTGGGATTTTAGAATATTAAGATCCATGGAGTGAGAATTTTACAAGCTAAATCAATTCCATTAAGGGAAAATAAAAGCCTGTCCTTTTAAATTGTTATTTATTCATTTTACTTTTTCATGGAAGGGTGCTAAAATGTTCTTTTTAAAAATTACATGACAGTGTTAGCTGTGTTACTTTAAAAAAGCTCTGATTATAATGTAAAAAAATTTGCAAGCAGAGGTTTAGGGACAAAAACCATTGTAGGAAGTAGGTCATTTCTCTGGAACAGAAGCTAGACTAGAGATCCAGAATTGCGGGGAAAGAGCTCTAACATTAAAGTGTGATAGTCACTAGTTAATATACTGAGTGAGAGAATGCATCTGAACTGAGACTGGGACTGAGTAGCCATTACTTAGATAAAACCTCAAGAATGATTCAATTATATCTGCTACAGCTGTGTGTGTGTGTGTGTGTGCATGTGTGTGTGTTTGAAGAGTATAGAAAGGGAGCAGCACTCAGAGATACCTCTTTAAAAATTGTTTTATTTATTTGAAAGCCAGAGTATGGAGAGAAAGAGAGAGAGAGAGAGAGAGAGAGAGAGAGAGATCTTCCATCCACTGGTTCACTCCCTAAATGGCCACAATAACTAAAGCTGGGCCAGACTGAAGCCAGGAGCCAGGAAATTCCATGTGGGTGCAGGGGCCCAGGAACTTACACCGTCTTCCACTGCTTTCCCAGGTGCATTATCAGGGAGATGGACTGAAAGTGGAACAGCAGTGTCTTGAACCATATGGGATGCCCACATCACAGCGGGTGGCTTAACCCTGAGATATCTTGATTTATTTATTTTAATTTAAAAAAATTTTAACAAAAATAAAAATTCTACATATCATTGGGGTAGCATGTAATGTTTTGTCACATGCATTTATTGTATAAGGTCCAGTAAGGGCAAACATATTCATCTTTCCAAGCATTTAACAATTCTTTCAAAGAAAAACATCCCAAATCCTATCTTTTAATTATTTAAGAGAAAATTCAGTATATTTATGTTGCTTATAATCCTCCTACTATGCAATAGACTTCCAGAACTTCTTAGTCTTATCCACATATGATGCTGTACCTGTCAATCAGCATCCCCCCATCCTTCCTTCCATCCCTAGCATATGGAAACCACCATTATGTTTTTAACTTCTAAGAGATGACCGTTCTTTTAAAAAGTAAGAGCCAAGAATTACATCGTTAAATTGATATAAGCATGAAACTAATGTTCTTGGAATTACCCTGGCTTTTACAGGCCTGGAAAACTCATGGGGAATATAAAAAGCTAGCTGATAGAATCAAAAAGGGAGAGAACGATCCATCATGGGAAGCGGGACACACAGCAGACTCATAGAATGCCAGATGTCCCAAATAGCACTCTGGCCTCAGAGTCAGCCCTTAAGGCATTTGGATATGGCTGAAGACCCCATGAGAGTATTTTAGGCATGGAAAGCCAAGACACCCTGAAAAAAAAAAAAAGGCCTAAATGGAAGATCTCTGCGAGTGAGATCCCAGTGGAAAGAACAGGGCCATCAAAGAAGGAGGTACCTTTCTCTGAAGGGAAGAGAGAACTTCCACTTTGACTATGACCCTGTCAGAATAAGATCGAAGTCGGCGAACTCAAAAGGCTTCCATAACCTTGGCAACTCATGACTAGAGCCTAGGGAGATTACTGACGCCATAAACAAGAGTGTCAAATTGTTAAGTCAACAACAGGAGTCACTGTGTGCTTACTTCTCATGTGGGATCTGTCCTTAGTGTGTTGTCCAAAGTGAAGTAATGCTGTAACTAGTACTGAAACAGTATTTTACACTTTGTGTTTCTGTGGGAGTGCAAACTGATGAAATCTTTACTTAATACATACTAAATATATCTTCTGTATATAAAGATAATTGAAAATGAATCTTGATGTGAATGGAATGGGAGAGGGAGCGGGAGATGGGAGGGGTGTGAGTGGGAGGGAAAATAAAAAAAATACACAATTACTCTTAGGTGTTTAATTAATGCTATAACTAGTACTCAAATAGTATTTCACACTTTGTGTTTCTGTGGGAGTGCAAACTGATGAAATCTTTACTTAATACATACTAAATCGATCTTCTGTATATAAAGATAATTGAAAATTAATTTTGATGTGAATGGAAGGGGAGATATTGAGAGGGGTTGTTGTGGGTGGGAGGGAAGTTATCGGGGGGGGGGGAGCTATTGTAATCCATAAGCTGTACTTTGGAAATTTATGTTCATTAACTAAAAGCAAAGCAAAGCAAAGCAAAGCAAAGCACATCTAAGGTGATTCATCTAGAAAGTTTATTGATGCTCTTCAGGTCTTTGGCAATATTGTAGGATGCAAACTTGGCTTTTTTAACTTGAGTTTGTCACGGATGAAATTAATGTTGTTCTGTACAGATCAGGGCTTCTCCACTTGTTGTGTGTTTGGGGATTCCCTTTGGGAACTCACAGAGAAGCAGAGGTGGTTTCAGGGCTATCTCTGTTGCCGGGCAATACTGAAGGTGAGTAAAGTCTTCTCTGTGAGTCCTGTTTTCAGTGATTCCACGGCTTGCCCTCTTGTTAACACTTTTCTGATGCTGCATAGTTAGCTGATGTTTATTCCAGCCATGCTTGCAAACTTGTTGAGAATGCTTTCTTACATTGCTAGTGACCCGCTCGAGGATTCTGAAAATGCTATCAGGTAAATTTTTCCTGGTCTTTTGTGTGCATATCCCTCCAGTTGCTTTCCAGAAGAGTCACTCTGCATTAGTACATATAAACATTCACCCACAAGCTTAAAATACTGACTCACACAATGTGCTGCAGTGACTCATTGTGTCAGTCACTATTTGGCAGGAGACAAAATGGCTGTCTTCAAAGGTGTAGGATAGATGGGAAGCCACCTGTGGATGGTGCAGTGTTCTAGCAGTGGTGAGAAACCACTATGTTTTCCAAATCTCTTGCCAGGATGTGGGCACATTCAGAAGCTAAAAGGCAAAATCTGTAGTCCTTTGCTTCCAAGGATGATTTCAGTTAAGGAGTCAACATGCTGAATTCAGCACATTCATCAGCACACCTTCCTTCTTGGTCAAATTTTCCCCCTTTCCAAATCTAGGCTTGCACTGGACTCAGAAACGCACCATGGAGAAGAACATCGGCAGTCCTTTTGTATCCTACTTGCACACCTTTTAGCCCATCTCTGATTTTTCTCTCCCTTTCTCAGTGAGGTACAGGGGGGCTCTCGGAACAGTGATGTGTTTTCTTCAGGAACTCGTCCTATTCTCAACAGCATCTTCAAAGTCAGCTTCTTAATAACCCTGAGGTAGGTGAGCAGTGGACTAAGAATAACAAAGCAATTTTTGGTTACTTCTTTGGTAGGTCCCACAAGGAGGCCAAGCACTTCATTTTGGTGTGTGTGAGCGCAGTGGGAGAGGTGGTGGCACCATTGCCATGAGACCACAGCAAGGACCAAGGCAGAGAGTCCCAGGGACAGTGCTGCTGGACAAGTGTCCAGGAGTCTCAGCAGAGCTGAATGACCTCCTTAGTTCAAGTACTTTGTGCTTCAGCATGTCCTCCAACCTACAGATGGCTGAAAATAATCTTGCTTTGTATACTTTTTAAAAAATAATTTGTATTTATTTGTTTGACAGGTAGAGTTACAGACAGTGAGAAGAAGAGACAGAGAGAAAGATCTTCCATCCACTGGTTCTGTATTCAAGTGGCCGCAATGGCTGGAGCTGAGCCAATCTGAAGCCAGGAGCCAGGAGCTTCCTCCAGGTCTCCCACATAGGTGCAGGGGCCCAAGCACTTGGGCCATCTTATATTGCTTTCCCAGGCCATAGCAGAGAGCTGGATGGGAAGAGGAGCAGCCGGGACTAGAACATGCACCCATATGGGTTGTAGGTGCCACAGGCAGAGGATTAACCTACTGCAGCACAGCGCCATTCCTGCTTTGTATACTTCTTAAGATAAGGAGACTATCAAGTTTTGCAAATTTGAGAAACAGGCAATGACAACGAAGTGTTAAAGGAAGACAGTTGAAAAACTGCTTAATTTCTCCAATCCTCAAGTTCTATTTCCATTAAAACACTAAAATATTACCTGCTTTTTTTTGAAAGTAAGTAAATGTGTTTGGTAAAGGAAAATCTTTGGAGGAACATAAGCTAATCTCTTTGAAGTTTTACATCCCCTTTGATTATTGTTGGGTTATGTGGCGACTCTTGATGAGTTGTAATTGTTAACTTGATAGTGTTCTTACAAATTTCTATGGAAACAAGATTCTGCAAGCATCTGCTAAGAAGAGATGCTGACTAGCCTTTAAAATGAAGGCTCTTCCTAGAAAAAGAATTATCTGTAGCAAATCATCATTTTAGTATCTTTCCATCCCTGTCCCATTTCTTATTCAGTAACTCTGATATTCCAGGGAACCAAAGACCCACTGCCCAGGTGCCCTGCATGGCAGCAGGTGCTCTCGGCCTTCCCTTACTCTGCCACACCAATAGGCTACCTGCAGAATTCTTGGGTCTTATCCTCTAGAAGGGAGCTGAAATACCAGTCAAGCCAAGGAATTAAAGGCACATTTGAGCTTAATTAGCTCCTCTTCTCACACAGGCATTTCATTTGAGTGAAAACATTTGAAGCAGGTAATAGCACACAATGTAGATTGAAAAATCTGCACAAGGGTCAAACAGGCATTGATGTATAGGCACTTTACTGCAGATAAAGCTGAACCAGAGAATTCAGCCTCCCTCCCCTCACCACATCACTAGGTGCAGATTTTATGACCCATGTGAGTTTCCAGAGAAGGCTACCCAGCCAGCTGTGTGGCAAATGACTGTTGGGCTCACACCTATCAAGTTCCAGGCTCCTGGCTTCATCCTGACCCAGCCCTGACTGCCAGAGGCATTTAGAAAATGAGCCAGTAGATGGAAGACCTCTCTCTTTCTCTCTCTCTCTCTCTCTCTCCCTCTCTCTACATCCCTCCCTCCTTCCCCCCTCTGCCTTTGAAATAGATGAAAATAAATAAACAAAAATTGTTAAAGGTTCAAGGAAAATGGAATTAAGTACAAGTAAACTTTGGTGCAAGAACCTTGAAATCCAGGCATATAAGGTTCTCCCAATGTTCATGAGCAATGTATATCATAAAAATAACTATGCATGAATTTAAAACCTATTTTGCACCAATATAAGCTTATTTTTTATTTTAAAAATATTTATTTATTTGAAAGCCAGAGGGACAAAGAAGGGG
The DNA here is from genome assembly GCF_051225735.1 of Oryctolagus cuniculus. Classification (NCBI taxonomy): domain Eukaryota; kingdom Metazoa; phylum Chordata; class Mammalia; order Lagomorpha; family Leporidae; genus Oryctolagus; species Oryctolagus cuniculus. The sequence continues at coordinate 84,447,165 of NC_142880.1, forward strand.
AGAAAGAGAAAGAAAAAGAGAAAGAGAAAGAAAGAAAGAGAGTGAGAGAAAGAGAGGGAGAGAGAAAGAGGGAGAGAGAGAGAGAGAGAGAGAGAGAGAGAGAGAGACATCTTCCACCCACTGGCTCATTTCCCAAATGGCCACAAGAGTTGAAGTTGAGCCTGGTCAATCCAGAAACCAGGAGCTCCACCCAGGTCTCCCACGTGAATGGCAGGTACTCAGGTAGTCAGGCTTTCTTCTGCTGCTTTCCTAGGTGGAATAGCAGGGAGGTGAAACAGAAGCAGAGCAGTTGGGGTCAGTGCCATGGCGCAGTAGGGGTGCCAGTTCTAGTCCCAGCTGCTCCTCTTCCCATCCAGCTCTCTGCTATGGCCTGGGAAAGCTGTAGAAGATGGCCCAAGTGCTTGGGCCCCTGCACCCATGTGGGAGACCTGGAAGAAGCTCCTGGCTTTGGATCGGTGCAGCTCCAGCCGTTGAGGCCATTTGGGGAGAGAACCAGCAGACAGAAGACCTCTCTCTCTGTCTCTCCCTCTCACTGTCTGTAACTCTTAATTCTCAAATAAATAAATAAAATTTAAAAAAAAAAAGAAGCAGAGCATCTAGGGCTCAAACTAGTACACTGCTAAGGGATGTCAATGTCAGGCAGTGACTTAACCCACGGAGCCACAAAGCAGGCCCCTAAACATATCTTTTAATTCCATTTCACCACAAACACTTGAAGTACCCTTGTGCAGACATGAAGTCTACTGAAGTCTGAAATCATCTTTGTCTTTGTTATATAGAAAACCTTCCTAAGTGCTTGACAGGTAACAAATAAATGAAAGGATGAGCCTCTGCACTCCTTTTCCTCTTTTCCTAACTTTACTTTCATTCCTCAAACTCCTGCAGCCCCTTGCTGTGACCCCTGGATGGGTCCTCATTCCCTTTTCTCCCACCTTCCTTTCTCCCAGCAATATTTGCTCCTCAAGGCCCTTCCTTTCTTTCCTTCCTTCCTTCCTTCCTTCCTTCCTTCCTTCCTTCCTTCCTTTATCGTTTATTCTTTGCTTTCTCTCACTTTTATCCTTTTTAGCCCTGCCTCTGTAATTATTTTGCAGTCACTTCTCTTGGTGTGACTTGCATAACTGGACAGGAACCTCTTACAATATGAACTATTGAAAGTGGCCAATTCCTAGTTGGTCACAGGGAAAAAGCCAGAAACCAGTGTTGGGCTGAAAGAGACATGCCAGTACTTATTCTGATATTACAAACATCTCTAGTCTTCCTTGATTGGGCATCTATTTGAATCTAAAATCCACCTCTGAAAAGCTGACCCTACTTTAGTGCATCATACATTGGTAAAAAAAAAAAAAGTACATAAAAATAGGTACTTATGTTAATTTTTCCTCTAACTACTTAAGAAAATCTAGTTAAAGGGACAAAACTTTTTCTTCTTTAAATATCTACAACAAATAGAACATATTTTTAAATCTTTGTGCCATGTTAATTTGAAATAATCAGTTTGAATAGTCACTACAAAATCCTACTCATATTGGCAGTATTTTGAATTTCTAGTGGATTTGAAAATTTAAGCAATTCTTGCTGTCTTTCTTGGCAATTCTTCCAACCATAAAACTACTGAATTTAATTATAACCTAGCCAAAGACAAAACAAATAACATGGAACAAGCACATATACCTGGGGAGATTTAGATTTCTCATGAGAATTGTCTTCTGGAAAATTGAAATGAAACTTTAATATTAACAGATGTAAATTAATGAAAGAACAGCAAACTAATACACCCATGCACATTCAGTAAGGGAGGAAACAGAGGGCAGAAATTCAGGCAGGTCAGGAGCTCACATAAGAGAACGACGGCAGTAATAACTGGGTACCAGTTACTGGATTTCAAGGGCAGAACTATGGTTATTTTAAGTTCATTAAAAACTTCAGAGCTGCCTAAGAAATCAAACAAAATGCATATACAACAGAAAGAGTCAACAGCCACAGTTTGGCCACTGGGAATAAGACCTGAGCCTAATGCCTGGAAATCAAAACAAGAGTTAGAAAAGGATCCGAAGCCCGGCTGCCTGGATTTTAATTCTCTAAGCTATGTCTTAAGGGTCCTTGAAATTCCAGTGTCTAAGGAAGGCATAAATCTCAGGGACGATATCGGCTTTGCTATGCAGATGAGCAAAGAGACAAATATCATTACGTGAATAGTACATAACAGGAAAAAAAGTCTAACAGTCTTATGTTGCAAGAAACTTTTGAAGTTAGTGACTGAACCCTTCTGATAGGGTTTCTGGGACAGTGATTATATAAAAATTCCCTAGAAAGGTATCGATGCATAATATGCATTCAATAAATAGTGGCTTACTATTGTTGGTATCATCAGTGCCATCACGGCTTCACAGGTATTCATGGAAATGCTGCTCCTGTTTGAAGTCTCTGAAAGGTGCCACAAAGGGCAGCACCTGGCAGGGGGTTGTCTGCGGGCAGCATGCCTTGCAAGAGTATAGTGAAAGCGTTTTGAGAAACATGAGGTTCTTGGACTGCATGGGTTGCAGGCTACGTTCTTAACTGAAGACTCTGAAAGTATTTGAAAGACCATCAAAACTGGTTCTGTTTGAAGATACCTGGAATGCACAACCCCAGACTTAATTTCCAAATGCTTTATTGCATGTAAAATGAGAGAGGCTAGGGGCTGGCATTGTGGTATAGTGCGTAAAGTCACTGCCTGCAACCCCAGCATCCCATATGGGCACCGGTTCTAGACCTGGCTGCTCCACTTCCATCCAGCTTCCTGCTAATGTTCCTGGGAAAGCAGCAGAGGATGGTCCAAGTGCCTTCGCTCTTGCACCCACATGGGAGACCTGGACGAAGCTCCTGGCTCCTGGCGTTGGCCTGATCCAAGCCCAGCTGTTGTGGCCATTTGGGAAATGAACCAGCAGATAGAAAATTTCCCTCTCTCTCTCTCTCTCTGTCTCTCTCCCCTCCCCCCGTGTGTGTGTGTGTGTGTGTGTGTGTGCTTCTCTTCATCTCTCTGTATAACTCTTTCAAATAAATACATCTTTAAAAAAATGAGGGAGGCTTGGGATCAGAGGGAGGCTTGGGATCAGATAACTTCATTGGTTTAAAGATAATGAAACTAGCATCTATGTGGAGGGAAACTTTGGTACCTCTTCACTATATCTAATTCCAGAGGGAGTTGTCATACAGTTTCCTCTGTGCACTCAAGACCTATCCTGTCCTTAACCCTCAGCAACCTCCCATAACCACTGTTGCTTTCACTCATTCACTGATTGACTGCTTAATTCATTTATTCATAATTTTCAGTATCAGTCATTTATAGATTTAAAGTAACAATTATAACATTTCAAGAGGTTGTAGTACAAAAGAATGCTTTATTTTATTTTTCACACTAAGAATATTTAAAAACTAGATAAAATGCTTTAAAAATAATTTCATATGCCAAGGATATTGCAACATCTTAACCAATGGGAGATACACAAACTCATATTGAAGGGCTGTTTTAAAACAATGGAATAGATTTTTTTCCTTCTTGTAAAATTCATTTTATTTTCCCTACATTTCATACTTGGCTCTGGTCCAGGAAAAATCTGGTCATGGATGGGCAGTGGTGAGATTTGGAACTACTGCCTGGAGCCACGATCACCGGCCTTCTCATCCTCCTTCGCAGTTCACCCACAGTGCTGCACCCCGCCAGCTCCACTGCTGCACAGTGGCCTGATAAATGATCTGGACTCTGGACATTAATTCTTAGGCTTAGGCACATTTGAAAACGATGCCCAGGAGCGTGCGATAGCTCAAGCTAGCATTTAATGCACTTTAAGAGGCAGAAAGCAGAGAAACATTCCTCTGGTACTTAACAACAAAAAAACAGGTAATACGAAAATCTTCTTTTCAGAAGGAGTAGTCAAAAATCATACTACAGGTCCTCATGGTACCAAAGCACCCCAGGGAATGGTTTGTGAGTGAGGGAAGACTCTGATTTTATTTTAATTTTTTCAGTTCCATTTTACTAGAGAAATATCATTCTGACCCTAATCGTATTTGGAAACTGCGAGTCTCTCACAGTCTGTGCAGACATGAAGTCCATATGAAGTTTCTCTTTTTGTAATTCCAAAAGATATCCCAATAGGAAGCTAGTTAATGTAGTAATAGAGTTATCTTTGGCCTAAGGATTGTATAAATTAAGTTGTTAGAAAACCTGATAGGCTTATTTTATAGCTAATAAAATAATTGTACAAGAGAATTATTTTATCTGTTATGGACTTTAATTTGTTTTCCCTATTATTTGGTTCTCATTTGTTAGGCCAAGGATCCTGTTTTAAAAGTTAAAGCAAAAATTCCAGTCATATGGAATATGGTCACTGTTTGCCCAATGCCAGGCACTAGTGACTGGCTTGAAAACAGAACAGTTTGGTGAAGCTCAAGAGTAGAGTTGATAACAGAAAAGCAAACAGGACATGGTCAATGCACTTGTTCTTCAATAATCAGTTGGTTCCCTTTCTTTTGAGCATTAGATATTGTATTAGTTATTAGATACATTATAACTAAATATTGCCATTTCTTCTGTTTATTAGAAATATAACCTATTAAATATATGTTACTTAGTAAATATTTACATATTTCTATGAACCGAATGTCTGTGTACTTTTGAGATTCGTATGTTGAAAACCTAATCACCAAGGCAGACGTTTAGCTCAGCGATTAAGATGCTTGCCTCTCATATCAAAGTGCCTGGATATAAATCCCCACTTCAATTCTGACCCAGCTTACTGCTGCGGCGCCCCCTGGGAGACAGCAGATGATGGCTCAAGTATTTGGGTCTGCCACTCTAGCCTAGCTATTGTGGGCATTTGGGAAGTGAGCCAGTGGGCATGAGATCTCTCTTTCTCTCTCCCTCTCTCTCTCTCAAATAAGTAAAAACAACTACATTTTTGGAAAGAAAATCACCAAGGTGATGTAATGGGAAGTGAGGTCTTTGAGAAAGGATTCCATCATGAAGATGGAGTTGTCATGATGGGATTAGTGCCTCTATAAGAGTTCCCAGTAAACTTCATTCCCCTAACTTCCCCTTCTACCAGATAAAGATACAAGAATGCATATTTCTCTGAACCAGGCAGTGAGCCCATATAAGCACAGAACAAGTGATCTTTGATCTCAGATTTTCCGGGCTCAAGAACTGTGAGATATAAATATGGGTTCTTTATAAGCTACCTAATTTGTGATATTTTGTTATAGGAGTCTGGCAAAGCTAATATGTGTAATATGTACACACACATACATACATAAATATCTATATCTATCTATATATATATACACACACATGCATATCTATAGCTTCAAAAATGTTGTGGAAATAGTTTACATGAACTTCATTTGAAGTTTTTTTGTACCAAAATAAACTCATACTAACTTGTGATCACATGACTGAATAGGATCTTGTTTAAGGAACTAAAAACATAAGGCATCAAAATTGAAAAGAGCACCTGAATTCTGCTAAAACTGAAGCAAGAACAAGCATCGAATTTATGATGAAACTTGACAGCAGAAAGGTGACATCACTGGTGTTTTACAAAAAGCTTATAGGGACAGTCAATGCCCCCAGAGAAATCAGCAGCTGTCTTAAGAAGGGACAAGACAATGTTAAAGATGAAGCCCACATTACAGGTAATCAACATCAATTGTCAAGGAAGAAATTATTTTCTTTCTGCCCTAATTGAAGAGGACCAACCGCTAATAGCAGAAACAATAACCAACCCCATAGACTTTTCAGCTGGTTTATCTTACATAGTCTAACCGAAAAATTCAAATGCATCAAACTTTCTGCTCAATTGGTGCCCGAACTGTTACAGCCAGGCCAGCTGTAAACAAGAGCATATTTGTCAGAGGAGAAGTTAAACCAGAGAGTTCATGATCATAAATCTTTGTTTTGTGTTTGAAGAATTATAAGAGGAGATAAAAAATGGCTTTACCAGTATGATCCTGACAACAAAGCAAAGTCAGAGCAGTAGCTACCAAGTGATGAAAGTGATCCAGTTAAAGCAGAAGTGAACCAGTGAAGAGCAGAAGTCATGACAACATTTCTTTTTTTCTTTTTTTTTTTTTTTTTTTGACAGATGTTCAAGGAATTTTTCTTGTTGACTTTCTGGAGGGTCAAAGGGTGAAAGAATGATGACATCTGCTTATTAGGAGAGTGTTTTAAGAAAATAGCCAAACTTGAGCAGGAAAATGTCTGGGAAAGCCTTACCAGAAAATCCTGCACTCAGACAATGCTCCTGCTCATTTGTCCCCTCAAGCAAGGGTGGTTTTAGCAGACTTTACTGGGAAATCATAACTCACACTAAAGTCTTTATTTGGCTTCTTCTGACTTCTTTTTGTTTCTTAGTTATAAAAAAAAAAAAAAAATCCTCAGCCGGCGCCGCTGCTCAATAGGCTAATCCTCCGCCTTGCGGCGCCAGCACACCAGGTTCTAGTCCCGGTCGGGGAGCCAGATTCTGTCCCGGTTGCCCTTCTTCCAGGCCAGCTCTCTGCTGTGGCCAAGGAGTGCAGTGGAGGATGGCCCAAGTGCTTGGGTCCTGCACCCCATGGGAGACCAGGATAAGTACCTGGCTCCTGCCTTCGGATCGTGATGTGCCTGCCGTGGTGGCCATTGGAGGGTAAACCAATGCAAAAGAAAGACCTTTCTCTCTGTCTCTTTCTCTCACTGTCCACTCTGCCTGTCAAAAAAAAAAAAAAAAAAATCCTAAAGGAGCACCTATGTTTCTTCAATTAATAATGTTAAAAGGCCTCACGAATATGGTTAAATTCCTGGACACTTAATTCTTTAGAGATGGACTACGCAGCTGACTTTATTGATTACAAAAATGTCTTGCATCGATGGAGCTTGTGTTGAGAAATAAAGTTTATGATTTTATTTTTATCATTGGATTTCATTTTCCACAGGATTTTTCTTAAATCCTCTCATATATCTCACAGATATTATGTATAGATAATATATTGCATATATATTGTTTTAGTTATATATCCCTGCTTAGAAGAACAAACACTTATCTCAGCCAGTAAATTTAGCAGCTTAACATTAGATCCTTAAAACAACAATTATTTCTCAGTTTCTGTGGGTAAGGTACTCAGGAGCAGCTTAGCTGTGTGGGTTTAGATCAGGATCTCTCACAAGGGTGACATTAAGACATCAGCTCATGTTGTTACGATCTGAAGGATTCACTGGGGAGGGATGACCTGTTCCTAAGATGCCACACCTCTAGAATTGTTGGTAGGAAGCTTGTCTTTCTTACCGGCTGTTGGCCTGATGTTTTAGCTCCTCACTATAAGATCCTCTCCTTAGGGCTATTTGTGTCTTCTTAGAATGACAGCTGCCTTCTCCCAGAGTTTGTGATCCAAAGAAACAGTGAAGTGGGTGACAGAATGCTTTGTATGGCCCAGTGTTGGAAATGAAACATATGACTTCCACAACAGTCTTTATTAGAAGCAAATCACTAAGCATGGTTTTCATTCAAGAGAAGAGAAACTAGACCTCATGCTTAAGAGAATAAACATGTTAAATTCACAGCAGGTATATTTGGTTTTAAGCCAAGAGATACAAAGCATTGTAACTATGGTTTGATAATCGTCACCGCTGGTATACACCACATCCTGAAAGGTGATGTTTTCACAATTAATAATCTTGAACAACTCCGTTTCCTTCAGGAAATGACCACTTTCAGTCTTCTGGGACTGGAACTCTTCTGTGGAGGTAATACTTTTTTTCTCCTTTATTCACCTTCCTTTTCAAATTTCCTCCACCTCTCTTCACCCCTTTGGCTTCCCTAGCCCCTTCCCTGCTCCTGAGTACCTTACCCTAGAACAAAATGTAGCTACATGGACTCAGAGATTGGATATTTATGTCGATCTGTATAGTCATGTGCTTGCTGTAATGACAGCTGGCTTATCCATGCTGAACTCTGGCCTATGATGTGACTGTCCACAAAAGCTTGGGAGAAAACAGCTAGGCATCAGTACCATTCACAAGCAGCACTTTGCTTAACTTAGTCATAGGGGGACTTTCTATATGCTTTTTTTAAAAATATTTTATTTTTAGTTTTTAGTTTATGACAGATTTAATATAGTTCACAGATATAACTATAAGAATATAATGATATTCCATTCCTTCCTCCCCCATTCTCTTCCTTTCTTCCTTCCTTTCTCTGTCTTTCTCTCTTTACTTTGTGAGCTTTTGAGAGAACATATTTTTAACTTATATTTCAGTCAAGGGCTCAGTTTTCCACCAAATAAAGGTAAAAAGCAAAAAGATCTTAACTTTAGCCATAACATGGACAAAGGCTATAAACAGTAGTCAAATAGAAAGATGACCATTTCACCCATATACAGTACTTTTTAAAGTAATCACAGATCATTAAAGCTATAGTAGTATAGCATTTTTACCCATTGGTTTGATAATGTATAAAGCAGAGTTTGACAAAACTGCATCTGCAGCAATACTGATACACATAGGCCTGCTTGTTTGTATGATTTTTTTTTCTTTTCAAATTTAAACTCCCACATATAAGAGAGAACAAGTGGTAACTGTCTTTCTGTGTCTGGCTTATTTCACTCAGGATGGTGTCCTGCAGTAGCATCCATTTTGGTGCAAACGGTATAATTTCACATTTCTGTATTCTAAATATGTGCTTTTTTGTTTCATCTGATAGTGACTGCACCTGAATTATATCACTAGTCACATACATATGTATATAATGTATAATATTTATGGTATTTATGTATTCATTTGTGCCATTGTCATTTATTTATCACAAAAGTCTCAAATATTATACCTTACCTTTACTCATTCAGCTTTCTTCCTTTATTGAATGTTTCTATGAGCTGTATTGTATTCCCCACAAATCCCTATGTTGATGCCTAACTCCCTAATGTTACTCTATTTGCATATGGCCAAGATAAAGGTTAAATGAATTCATAAGCATGGTGGCCTTTGTAGAGCTGGTGGTTTTATAAGAAGAGACAAAGTGTGCTTTCTCTCTTTCTTGTGAAAAAAAAAAGTGAAAAGGTGGTCATGTGCACAGGAAAGACAGCTCTCAGCAAACACTAACTCTTATGGCTCCTTGATCTTGGAACTCCAGTCTCCAAAACTATGAGAAAATGAATTTCCATTGTTCATTTCATCCCATCTATGATATTTTCTCATAGTAGACTGAGAGACTAATACAAAATCATCAATCTCTATCCTATTGAACATAAACTTGTCTCTGAGTCATTTCATCCACTTCCCTGAGAGCAGACAAATTTATTGCAAATTTATGATTATGTCTGTCTGAATAGGGAGGCTGGCAGCAGTTGTCATTCACTGACTGGACAAGATTTTCAGACAGAAACTTTATTCTGAAACAAGACATGGACAAGTATCATTTTCCATGTGAAGGAATTAGTAATAATGTTGTTGAGACCACAAATAAAGTCAGATTTATTACATCCTGTTACTTTGATGAGAGTATTCCAGTTGGGAATTACCAGCACGTAGTCATTACTTTAAAGCTCCAAGGACCATCTCTGCTTTGTGATTTAGACCTTGTGGGATTTATTAAGATCTGGAGAGTGAGTATTTTACAAGCTAAATCAATTCCATTAAGGAGAAAAAAAATTCTGGTGTTTTAAATTGCTATTTATTTATTTTACTTATTCAGGGAAGAGTGATAAAATGTTCTTCCTTTCACTATATGATGGTGACTTTTATGTTACTTTTTAAAATCCCAATAGAAGACAAAGAAATTTGCAAACAGAGGTTTAAACATGAGATCAGGGCAGATAGTATGTCAGCTCCTTAGAACAGGAACTAGAACAGCAACAAAGGTAGAGAATGCACCTGATCTGAGACTGGACCTGAGTAACCATTATTCGATAAAACATAAAGAATAATTTAAAGCCGGCGCCGCGGCTCACTAGGGTAATCCTCCGCCCTGCGGCGCTGGCACACCGGGTTCTAGTCCTGGTCAGGGCGCCGGATTCTGTCCTGGTTGCCCCTCTTCCAGGCCAGCTCTCTGCTGTGGCCCGGGAGTGCAGTGGAGGATGGCCCAAGTGCTTGGGCCCTGCACCCGCATGGGAGACCAGGATAAGTACCTGGCTCCTGCCTTCGGATCAGCGTGGTGCACCGGCCACAGCGTGCCGGCTGTGGCGGCCATTGGAGGGTGAACCAACAGTAAAGGAAGACCTTTCTCTCTGTCTCTCTCTCACACTCTCCATCCTGCCTGTCCAAAAAAAAAAAAAAAAAAAAAAAAGAATAATTTAATAGATATACTAGAGGTATGGGGGGTGTGTGTGTGTGTGTCTTTATGTGCGTGTACTGGGGAATAAGTAGCAAAACAGAGGAAACATTTTGAGATTTCTTTATTTTTTAGGCAAAGACTACTCAGTTGTTTTATTTATTTTAATTGTTTAAATTTAACTGACATAAAAACTGCACACATTTGTAGGGTGCTATGTGAAGTCTTGTTATGTGTACATTATGTAATGGACAATCAGGATACATATATTTAGCCATTCAAGCTTTTAATATTCCTTTAGAGTGAAAACATCATATCTTTCAGTTTCTTATACAGAAATTTACAGTACATCAGCATTATATTTAGTTGCACTATTGTGCAGTAAATGTAACTGTAGATCTTCCTACTTGTATGTAGCTATAATGTTGCCCATATCAGCTAACCTTCCTTTATCCCTTCGGTCCCTTTTGCCCTCTTCCCTCCTCAACCTGTAGAATCCATTACTATATTTTGGAATTCTATGAAATCAGCAATTTTTTAGAGCCAGCAGTTGAGCGGATCATGTAATATTTCTGTTCTTTTGTGCCTGGATTATTTCACTAAACATAATGACTGCCAATTCCATCCTACTGTGAAAATGACAAATCTTCATCCATCTGATGGCTGCATAGTATTCCACTGTGTACATTTGCTACATTTTCTTTAATTATTCATAATGGATGGGCACTTAGGTTGTTTACATGTCTTGGCTATTGTGAATACAGCTTTACTAAACATAGGCGTGCTTATGTCTCTTCAATAGATGGATTTCATCCCTTTGGATAGCACACCCAGGAGTGAGATGGCGGGATCATGTGGTACTTCAATTTTTTGGTTTTTGTTTCTACATGGCTGTACTAATTTACATTCCCACAACGAGTGTGCAAGAGTTCCCATCTCTCCACATCCCTGCCAACATTGTATCTTTTGTCCTTTTGGTAATAACCAACCTAACTAGTGTCAGATGACATCAGATTCTGCTTCTGATTTGCATCTTCTTGATGGTTAGTGACATTGAGCATTGTTTTATGCATCTGTTGCCATTTGCATGTCTTCTTTTGAGAAATGTCTATTTAGATATACTGCCAATTTTTAGATCCACTGCCCATTAAAAAAAAAAAAAAAACATTTTGTTTTGTTTTCTTGCTTGCTTATTTGTTTAGTTGTTTGAGTTGCTTATGTACTCTGGTTATTCACCCCTTTGCAGATGTATAGTTGGAAAATATTATCTCCTATTCCATATATTATCTTTTCACTGTTGATTGTTTCTTTTGCTGTGTAGAAACTTTTTAGGCTGATGAAACCCCACTAGTCTATTTTAGCTTTTAGGTCTGATCCAGAAAATCTTTTCCTGACCCAATGCCCCATAGAGTTTTCTCCTGGACGTTTTGAAGTTTTAGTTCTTAAATTAGATTTTTAATCCACAATAAGTTGATTTTTATACTTGGTGAAAGTAAGGACCTAGTTTAATTTTTCTGCATGTAGTTTTCCCATTTTCTCTGAATTATTTATTAAAGATTCTCCTTTTTTCAATTTCTTAACACCTTGGCAAGGATCAGTTGGCTGTGGATGTGTGGATTCTCTACAGTCTTTATTTCTGTTCTGATCTATGGATCTATTCTTATGATAATATTTGCTGTTTTAATTATTATAGCCTTATAATATATTTTAAATCAGGTAGTGTAATGCATCCTGGTTTGTTCTTTTTGTTCAAGATTGCATTGACTATTTGAGGTCATTTCTGGGTCTATACAGATTTTAGTAAATTTTTTCTAGTTCTGTGGCCTTTAGAATTTTGGTAGAAATTGCATTGGAATTTGTAAACTGCTTTGGGTAACATGCCTATTTTGATGACATTGATTCTTTCCATCATGAACACAGGCAGATTCTATTTCCGTTTCTTTGTGTCATCTTCATTTTATTTCATCAACATTAAAGAATTATGAATTATAGAATTTAGAACTATAGAATCATAGAATTATAATTTTAGAATTCTAGAATTAACTATAGAATTATTTTACCACTGTGGTAAATTTATTCTCAGGTATTTTTTGTAGCTTTGGAAATGAGATTGGGTTCTTGATTTCTTTTTCAGTATATACACTATTTGTATATTATATCTTTACTGACTTTGAACATTGACTATGTATCCTGCAACTTTTCTGAGTTTTTTGTAAATTCTGACAGCTATTTGGTGGAGTTTAGGGGGGTTTTCTCTATATAACATCATGTCATCTTGAAACAATGACAAATTTACTTCCTTCTTTCCTATTTGGATGCCCTTTATTTCTTTTCATTGCCTAGTTGCACTGGGTAAGACTTTCAGTACTATCTTGACTAAAAGTGGTAAGAACGGGTATCCTTGTTTTGTTCCAGGTCTTAGAGATAAAGCCTTCAGCTTTCCATCATTCAATATAATATTAACTGTTTGTTATATATGATCTTTATTATGTTTAGGTATATTCTTCCTACACCTGATTTGTTCAGAGTTTCATGTTGAATTTTATCATAAGCATTTTCTGTATCTTTCAAAATGCTATTATTTTTGTTCTTTATTCTGTTGATGCTGTGTGTCACATTCATTGATTTGTATATGTTGAAACATTCTTGCCTCCCTAGGATGAATTCCACTTGATTGTGGTGAATAATCATTGTAAAGTACTGTTGGAATTGATTTACTAGTGATTTTTTTTTTAAGATTTTTACATGTATGTTATTCAAGGATGTTGGCTTTTTTGCTGCTGTTGTGTTTTTGTTTGCATTTAATATGAAGGTAATTCTGGCTTCAAACAATGAATATTGAGTAATTACCTTCTCTTTAATTTTGGAAATAATTTAAGAAATATTGCAATTAATTCTTACTTAGATTTTGGAAAAATTCAATACTGAACCCATCTGGTGCTGAGTTTTTCTTTGATGAGATGTTTGTTTTTTTTATTGCTGATTCAATCTTGCTATTACTAATCAGTTTGTTTAGTAATTCTATTTTCTCATGATTCAATCTTAGTAGGCGTATTTGTCCAAGAACATGTACATTTATTCTAGGTTGTCAAATTTCTTGCCATTTAGTTATTCATAGTAATCTCTAAGAATGTTTTATGTTTTTGTAGTGTCAGTCATAATATTTTGTTTCATCTCTGATATTATGTATTTACATCTTATTTCTTTTTTTCTTATGTAGTTTAGCCAAAATTTTATCAATTTTATCTTTTAAAGAACCATCTATATGTATAATTGATATTATAAAAATTTATTTTTAATTATTTGAAAGGCAGTGTGACAAGGGGAGGAGAAACAGAGAGATTTTCCATCTGCTGGTTCACTTCAAATGTCCACAGTAATAGGGGCTGGGCCAGGCAGAAATCAGGAGCCAGAAACTCCATCTGGATCTCCCACATGGGTGACGGGCACCCAAGTACTTGAACCATCTTTTCTTTATCCCCAAGCTTATTAGCAGGGTACTGGAGAGGAAGTGGGTCAGACAGAACTCACATCGGTTCTTTGATGTGGGATGCCTGCAACTCAAGCTGTGGCTTAACCCATTGCACCACAGTGCTGGCCTATCATTGACTTTTTCCCTACAAATGTTAGTCTCTATATCATTTATTATGCACTGAATTTTATTATTTCTTTTCTTCTACTGATGTTAGATTCTATTTGTTCTTTTTCTGTAGTTTCATGAGGGACATAATTAAGTTATTTGAAATCTTTCTTTTTCTTTCTTAGTTCATCCATAGATTATTTTAAACTTCCCTCTTCATGCTGTTTTGCTTCATCCAATAGGTTTCTGTCAAGTTGTGTTTCTGCTTGTTTTCATTCTTTACAGGAATTTAGCATTTTTTCTTATTTTTTTGTTGATCCATTGGTTGTTCAGGCCTAAGTTGTTTAATTTCCATATGTTCGTGTTTATTGCACTGAGGTCAGAAAAGATACAGATACTATTTCTATAATTTTACAGTTGTTGAAACTTGGTTTTCAATCTACTACGTGGTTTATTCTAAAGAGTGTTTCAAGTGCTATTGAGTAGAAAGTATCTTCCACAGCTGTTGGATATAAAGCTCTCTAGATGGCTGTTAGGTCCAATTATACAGCATGCAATTTACCTTCACTTCTTTGTTGATTTTGTCTAGATGATCTGTCCATTGCTGAAAGTGGGGCGTTAAAGATCTTTACTGTCGCTCCCCCTCTTCGTGGAGGAGCAACACTGAACCCTGCCTAGGCTTCATATCCGAGTCACGGCACCATTATGTCGCTCCCCCTCTTCATGGAGGAACGACACAGGACCCTGCGCTGTTCTTTTGTCTGCTCGGCCCTCCCCGGGTTTGCTGCTGGTTCTTCCCGGGTTGGCTACCGTCCCTTCCACCTCCGTGGAAGGGCGGTTCCCCCTGCCACATTCCCCACTTCCGCGGGGGAGCGGCACACCGCTGGCCGGCTCTTTCAGGGGCTGCTCAGATGTTCCCCTTAGATGTTCCTCGTGCATGCCGTCTCTCTCCTCCTTTATAGTCCTCCTCCGCCAATCCTAACTCGGCTGCCCACACGCCGAGTACGCTGCTCTCCTCCAATCAGGAGCAGGTCTTGCTGTTTATTGGTTGAACTGGAGGCAGCTGTGTAGAAGCTGTTTCTCCCTTCTCAGCGCCATATTGTGGGAGAGCAGATGCATAGAATAAGTCTTAATTCCAGTAACTCAGTCCAGTCCGGGTTGCTCCCCACACTTTACCAATATTATATTGACGTCTATCTCTTCCTTTAGGCTTACTAAGATTTGGTTTATGTGTTTGAGTACTCTGATATTCAGTATTGTCTCCTCTTTTTAGATTTAACATTATCATTATATACTAAACTTCATGGTCTCTTTTTTGCTATTTTTTTTCTTGTAAACTATTTTAGTGCATTGCTTCTCAGCCTTTTGGTTAAGATCAAGTGTAGTACAAACTATTTTAATTTATGGAAATATGGCCAGTAATTCTTTATGTGGCTTCCATTTGCATGGGACATCTTCTATCATTTCAACTTCAATCTGAATGTGTCCCTAAGAGGTGAAATTAGTTTCTGTCTGTAAGACGTGAAGTAAGTAAGTGGCATATAGTTGGGTCCTATTTTTCTATCCAATAAGTTGCTCTATGTTTTTTAATTGGAATGTTTATTCCATTGACATTTAAGATAATTATTGATATGTAAGGTCTTACTGCTGCTGTTTGATACTTATTTTTTTTATTGTAGTTCCTTAGTTTCTTCTTACTCTTATCATCCTCATTTGTGGTTAAGTGATTTTCTCTAGTGGCATACTTTATTTTCCATGCTTATTCTGTTTTTAAAAAGATTATTGATTTATTTATTTGAAAGGCAGAGTATCAGAGAGAGAGGGTGAGAAAGAGAAAGCGATCGTCATCTGCTGACTCACTCATCAAATGCCTCACCAGCCAGAACTGGACCAGGCTGAAGCTAGAATCTAGGAACTCGATTTGGGTCTCCCATATACGTGTCGGGGACTCAAGTACTTTAACCAGCAGCTGCCACCTTTCCAAGTGCATTAGCAGAGAGTTGGATGGGAAGTGAAACAGTCGGTACTCAGATGGGCACTCTGACAAGGGATGTAGGTGTCCCAAGCTGCAAATTAGCCCACTGTGCCACAACACACACCCCTCTTTTCTTATTATTCTTGGTGAATGGTTACATAGAGACTTATAAAATCTTCTTTTGGCTATAATAAGGTATCTTGAAATGATCAAAACGTAATGCTGCTTATGAAAATAGGAAAAGAGATAAAGAGATAAGAAATCCTAATAAAGAACTCTATATTTGTGCTGAAATCCACCCCCTTCAAAAAAATTCTGAATTTTTGATACTTTTTTTACTCCAGGCCTGGCCAAGGTTGGCAGTGACACAGGCCAAAATGAGTCTGATTCATCACAGTTGGTATCACTCTACACAGTAAGACTTCACTGTGCCCTGTGGCGAATCTGGCTAGGAACGGACACACAATCCGCTGCAGAACAGGCAAGCTCTGTCAGGAGAGCTGCACCAAGAGTTGGTGTGAGCAGGAGAAGACGTGACTAGGCTAAGTAGTGAAGTCTCTCATTGCTTGTAGATGCTGCTTCTTATTGTTCCCCTACCAACATGTCACGATTAAGCAAGATATGTCATGATGTGTTACCATTGATTTCTCAACAATGTTGCAGTCGATTCATTTCTGAGAGGAGCAGCGTGGTGGGGGCAAGAGGCGCGGAGTCACCACACAGACCCCGGGAGTCGGGTGAAAGCAGGCTGGAGGTGAGCAGCCCGCAGACTTGTTTATTTCAGTTGGTACAACATCTTATATAGCCAAGACCAGCCAATCTGGTCAAGGTCTATGCCCCAACCAATCACAGCCTGTTGCCAGGCAGTTTCCAAAGCCATCCAATCACAGCCTGTTGCCAGGCAGTTTCAAATCCATCCAATCACAGCCTGTTGCCAGGCAGTTTCCAAAGCCATCCAATCACAGCCTGTTGCCAGGCAGTTTCAAATCCATCCAATCACAGCCTGTTGCCAGGCAGGCTCCGTTGCCAGGTGGGTTTCAAAGCCATTCCTGAGTAACTGACGCTCACTTGCCAGTGGCCACCTTGGCATGGCTTTCTCATTCCACCACAATGATGGATCAAGAGTGGACAGTAGGGGGTGGGGCCCTTGTGGGTGGATGCAACATGATAGGGACTAGAACACAAAGTGTATCTGCAGGTAAAGAGACACTGGGAGATGTTTTCCTCCTTTCATTCTCCTTGATGAAAGTCCTTCCTTTTGCCTGACCCCCTGACAAGTACTATATTCCTTCCCTTTCCATGCCCATCTCTCCAGTCTGAGCAGTTACAAATAAAAATTAGTAATAGGCCGGCGCCGCGGCTCACTAGGCTAATCCTCCAACTGTGGCACTTGCACCCCCAGTTCTAGTCCCAGTTGGGGCGCCCAATTCTTTCCCGGTTGCTCCTCTTCCAGTCCAGCTCTCTGCTGTGGCCTGGGAGTGCAGTGGAGGATGGCCCAGGTCCTTGGGCCCTGCACCCACATGGGAGACTAGAAGAAGCACCTGGCTCCTGGCTTTGGATCAGCGTGGCGTGCTGGCCGCGGCGGCCATTGAGGGGTCAACCAACGGAAAAGAAAGACTTTTCTCTCTGTCTCTCTCTCTCACTCTCCACTCTGCCTTTCAAAACAAACAAACAAACAAAAAATTAATAATAGTGTTTACTCATACCACAACCCCATCCCATGAAACCACTGCCTTCTCCATGTTCAATTTCCCTGTAATTACCAGTCCCACTTAGTCAAGATTCCATCAACAAGCTACGATTTACTGGGTACACGTTTTGTGTGGACCAAGCCACATGCTGGATGTTTCATGGTGATATCTTTAACCCTCTCTGCAGCACTTTCAGGCTTGGTATTGCTCTCCACGTTTTCAGACGAGGATAATAAGGCAAGCAAGTTCACACATATTAATGTAGAACACGTTTGTTACGAGAGATTTTCTAAAATTTCATGCAAGATATATACTATGAAGACTACGCATGAAGTTCAAAAAATTTTGTGCCAAGATAACGACATCTTTCAAGTACACTTTTCCACGGATATTTGAATGATGCCCCTCAGTCTCCTGTATACCAGGCATGGTAATAGATGTGAGTGACATTCTCTGGATTCAAGGCCCTCGTTTTGGGGAAGAGATACATAAATTGATCATTATAAAACAGCATCTAACTGGCAACATCAAGGCATGAACAGGCTTCTGTGGAAGGGGGGCAGGTATAGTCCACACTCAGGGGAATTGGAAAGGCACTGAGAGCGAGCTTTAGGACTTTGAGCTGAACAGGCAGATGAAAAAGATTTACTTGGATAAAGCTGGAGAGAACAGGAGAGAAGAAAACAGTCCTGATACCTCTTTCCTGAAGATTTTCTACTGTTTAAAGATGTATTTATTTATGTATCTGAAAGGCAGAGTAATGGGGAGAGAGAGAATCTTTCATTTGTTGTATTTCTCACCAAGTGGCTACAACAGCCAGATCTGGGCCAGCCAAAGCCAGGAACTGGAAAACCCATCCTAGTCTCCCATGTGGTTAGTAATATTTAACCATCATCAGCTGCCTTCCAAGGTGCATTAGCTGGATGGGCAGCAGAACAGTTGTAACACCAGCTGGCATGCAGATAGGGCCTATGGACATCCCATGTGGCAGCTTCATCCATCTTGCTACAAAGCCCACTACTAAATTCATGTTTTCAACTGTATAGTTTGGCTCAAATTGATCTGTTCTGCTAAAATTTGTAGGACAATAATTTTATTTCTCATGTCTAGTCAGAAATAGTTTTTACACTTTAATTTTTAAAATTATTTTTCACAAGCTACCTTTCATATTTTGAGAATTTAGGGGAATAATTGGGAAACCATTGTATTAGGGTTGTCCAGAAAGAGAGCAAGTCATGAGGAATTGGTTCCCATGATCATGGAAGCCATAGTGTCAAGGAGAAAATTGCTCTCCAGTTTGAATCTCAGGAATGGAAAAATCCCATGTTTGAAGATTCTCAGGCAGGAAGAATTCTCTGCTCCCCTCTTACTCTTTTCAGGCTTTCAACTGACTCCATGCCCTCCACACTGGGGATGGGAATCTGCTTAACATAATCCACCTGTTTAAATGTTAATCTCAACCTGAAACACCCTCACAGTAATACCTGGAACAATATCTGACCCCATGTCTGAATACTATGTGGCCTCATCATGTTAACACATAAAATTAGTCACAACCACCAATTGAATATTGAACACCAAATGGAATTAACTTTGAAACAGTAAGGGACTGGCTAGATCAGAGAGTTAGGTGGCCAATTAAATTGTTTGAAGAAATCCAAAAAAAAAAAAAAATGCTATTTGGCATAAGGCACTGCTACCCAAATCTAACCAGAAGAAAGACATTATGTGAAAGACTAAATTGCATGCACAATAAATTATGAGCTATCTTAACACACACACATGCACACACACACAACATCCTCTCTCTCTCTCTCATACTCTTCTCTCTTCCCCTCTCTCTGTTTTTCCTATTCCTTCTCCCATTCCTTCTCTCTTTCACAAAAAAAAAAAAAAACACCACATCCTGAATATAAAAGTAAATAAATGAGCATCATCATACAGATATAATAAAATTGTATTTGAATCTCAGGACTTGCTACAAATTTGTCTCAAAAGGCATCTTTTTATAGACTCTAAAATTTCAGTCAAAGCAGTACAATTACTCTTTATAAAGGGATTTTAAAAGTATTTAGGTACAGTACCACTGGATTTCTAAATCAATTTTAAATTAAATCTACTATACTTTTCCAATATTAAATATAATCTATGGTAATTTAAAAATTGAAATGTATAGCACGGAAGAAAAAAATTCATATTCATCCTTTAATCCGTAACTCAATGATTGTGGGTCAGCTGAATGTACAGAACTAACCATATGCACTCAGACTCACCTGCCATGCTGTTCAGTAAGGACTTTCCTCCCAGGTTAGTGCAGAGGGAGATTGGAGGTCAGGAGACCTAGCCTTAACTTCATTGCTTCTCCTGTTTACTTGTTTATTCTTAGGCTAGCTTTGGGTGTCACTTGTCAAGAGAGAAGATTGGAAAAAAAGATGATAGTAATGACTTCTTTCAGCCCTAATGTTCTAAGATGCTTTCATATTGTGGATATCTAATTGATGTCTACCATGAGAAAACTGGCCATCATTTGTTTAAGAGATTAACATGGAGTATAAAGCAAATATTGATGTTTTCTATCCTCCTGATTCCCTCTCCCCAATCTCAAGTGTTTCATTTCTCATTTTGAATTGAAAAAAAAAATGCTCATGATGTGTGTATGTGTCTGTGTGTGTATGTGTGTGTGTTTTAAGTAGGCTACACATTACTCAGATTCTGGCATCAAAAGAGTCAGCTCACCTTGCTAATCACTATGTTGTTTGCCTAAATTAAGCTGTGGTTGAAGTCATTGATGAGCCATATTCATAAGCTCAGTGTGAAGTGATGTGATGTGATTTCTCTAAGTGGTTGCTGTCTGGATAGTTCAAATTTGAGACTAGTGTTAACATCACCGAGTCAAATTTCATCCACAGAAATATTTTCTTTAGCAGCTGACCTCATAATATCCTCGACTTAGGGAATTTAGTGCAAATATCAAGTGTTGCATAACCTACAGCCATTTTTTTTTCTAATTAGAACACAGATCTTTTTAGTTGGGCACTAAAAGGTCAACAAATACAATAAAAGGAATAGCATTTTTTTTTTATTTTGGGAGTCCAGTATGGTATATTAGAGCCCAACAAGTAGCTTTCCTACCATGTAGTAAGGTTGAGTAGATGGTACATCGAAAGAAAAAGGTGTGTTCTAGCTTATTTTCGAAGAAATGTTATTTTCTTGAGAGCCAATCATTCTGTTGAACTTTATAAAACGTTAACAACTCAGAATTATGGGGGAAAATGCCCATAAGTTAAGCCTTATTGAAAAAAATTGCAAGTAAAGTGACTCATTTAAAACCAGAGGGTCTCAGCTGATGCCGTGGCTCAATAGGTTAATCTTCCACCTGCAGCGCTGGCACTCGGGGTTCTAGTCCCAGTCGGGGTGCCCGATTCTGTCCCGGTTGCTCCTCTTCCAGTCCAGCTCTCTGCCGTGGCCCAGGAGTGCAGTGGAGGATGGCCCAAGTGCTTGGGTCCTGCACCCGCATGGGAGACAGGAGAAGCACCTGGCTCCTGGCTTTCAGATCAACACAGTGCACAGCGGCCACTGCGGGGTGAACCAACGGAAAAGGAAAACCTCTCTCTCTCTCTCTCTCACTGTTCACTCTGCCTGTCAAAAAATAAATAAATAAATAAAAAGAAACAGAAGTTCTCTTAAGGAACTGCCAATTTTTTTAAATTAAGATATGGTTTCAGAATGTAAATTATGCTTAAATGAGGTTCTGATATGGTTCTAATCCTTTAAATGTCTTCCAAAGTAGGTCTACAGGGAGGACAGAATTAAAATGGTAATTTCCTTGCATGTTGTATCATCTAAGAGTTGAATATCAGTAAGGGAAAAATAAAATTCCCAGGTGAAGCTATTGGATATTGAATAGTGTTGAAAGGCAAGGGACTTAAAACCTCTCCATATAATTCTGAAGACAGGTGCCAGGTACATATTTCCCACCTCCTACTAACTGCACTGGAAATAGGAATTTTTCCTTTTCTCTCCAGTTTCTGTTTCCAGGCTTGGGAATTCTTTCCTATTACATATGTTAGATGCAAGTAGGTCAGGTCAGATGCAGGGGTTTGGAGGGAAATAAGGAGAGCATGCAGAGGAACATATGGGTGCCGGTTCTAGTTCTGGTTGCTCCTCTTCCAATCCAGCTCTCTGCTATGGCCTGGGAAAACAGTGGAGGTTGGCCAAGGTGCTTGGGCTCCTGCACCCACGTGGAAGACCAGGAAGAAACACCAGGCTCCTGGTTTCGGATTGGCACAGTTCCATACATTGCAGCCATTTGGGGAGTGAACCAACGGAAGGAAGACCTTTCTCTCCCTCTCTCTCTCTCACTGTCTGTAATTCTACCTGTCAATAAATAAATAAAAATCTTCAAAGCAAGTGCCTTTTGCAATATTTTAATTTTTCAAATTTATTTATTAATTTATCCTACAATTAATTAATTTTATTTTTAGCCAAAAGAAAGGGAACCTAAGTAGAATTTGAGAGGAAAAGAAGGGTATTTGGGAACACACACAAACACACACACACACAGAGAGAGAGAGAGAGAGAGAGAGAGAGAAAACGCTGGTTCAATGTCCACAGAATTTATTTAGAGTTAACAGCAAGCTACTAATAGATGCATTCATGTGAAGAAACCACCAAAGGCTTGGGGAAGAAGGAACATAAAGCAACAAGTAGAATGATAATACTATATTCTCTCTGTTATAATACATACTAATGACAATAAGCTTTAGGGATCACACAAAGCCAGGAATGGGTCACAAACAAAAAATAGGAAAACCTTTTAAGCCACATACAGTCCAGTGAAGCTCATCAAAGAAGATTGCTTCAACAGCCAGACAAAGTGAGTCCTAACCTAAAGGCTATTATTTTGCACCAGTCTG
The DNA here is from genome assembly GCF_051225735.1 of Oryctolagus cuniculus. NCBI lineage: Eukaryota > Metazoa > Chordata > Mammalia > Lagomorpha > Leporidae > Oryctolagus > Oryctolagus cuniculus. The sequence goes on from NC_142880.1 coordinate 84,469,604, forward strand.
ACAAAGCACAAATGTAACTTCAGAAGGTTCAAATTGTTTCCAAGCAATGTAACTGTGTCCTAGAACAAAAACATAATACATATTTAAACACAAAAATTTCAATTTCTGATATCCAATCAAAAATTATCTAGCAAGCAGATAAGCAGGAAAATTTGATTCATAATTGGGGTTATCCATCAAGAAAAAGAGAAAAGCAACAGTTGATAGAATTGGAACACAAGAATATTGACAACTATTTAAATATGCTGCATGTATTCAAGGAGGTAACAGATGTTTTAAGCAAAATGATGACAAAGAACATGTATTCTAGAGATCAAAACGTCAGCATCTGGGATGAAAAACACACTGCTTGAGATTAAAAACAAATAAGACTATGCAAGAAAAAAAAACAGTGATTTTAAAGATATATTAAGATAAAAATCCCTACACTGAAATGCAGGACGAATAGTGTCGTGGCAAATAGGACTTACCAAATGGGCTAAAATATGTACAATTGGAATTGGGAGGGGCAGACAAATATTTAAAGAAATAATGTCTCAGCACTAGTGTTGTGACATAGTGGGTAAAGCTGCCATCTGCCATGCAGGCATCTCATATGGGTGCAGGTTCGAGTCCCAGATGCTCTACTTCCAATCCAGATCAAATGTAGGATAACAACTTCCAAATGGTTATCTCTAGATTTGGCCAGCTCTCCTATTTCAGTTAAGAGTTATGAGCTCAGTTTTTATTTTCCATTTCCACTCCTCCATTTCTAGTGGTTCATTTTTATCAGTCACAGCCTACCCAATACATTCTGAATCATTGTATCTGGGTTTTCATTAAATTTAGAAAAATCTCAGATATTTTTAAAAGATTTATTTATTTATTTGAAAGGCAGAGTTACACAGAGAGGGAGAGACAAGACAGAGAAATCTTCAATTCTCTGACTCACTCCCCAAGTGGCTTCAACAGATGTTACTGAGCAAGGCTGAAACCAGGAGCCTGGAACTTTACCCGGGTCTCCCATATGGGTATCAGGGGCCCAAGCACCTGGCCCATTTTCCATTACTTTTACAAGACCTTTAGCAGGGAGCTGTACAGGAAGTGGAGCAGCTGGGACACCAACTGGCACCTATAAGGGATGCCGGTGAGAGGCAGTGGCTTTACTTGCTACTCAACAATGCCAGCACTTCTTGGAGTTTTTGACTGTGTGGCAAGACAGTGGCTAACTGGCCCCAAGATGCTTCTTCCTGCGGAATTTTATTTACATATGGATCCACCAATTGAATCTGGAGATTGAAGAGCACATCTAGTCGAAGAAAAAACACGTTACAGAACAATCAATCATGAGACAGAGCTCAGCTACATTATTGAACTTTAAGGTCAAATGCTTCATTTTTCAGGCATTATGATAAAAATCTGAAAGTCATCTTTTACAATGCAAGACCAATTGGAAGACTCCATGGGAAGGAGGGAGAGAGGGCTGGGTCACCGCTGCAGCCAGTTGTGTGGCACAGACAGCTGTCACCTGTGAACCGGCCTCACACCTTGACAAGGTAGGAAATAAACACTGAACACCTGCAGGCCCCACCACTGGCAGTTTTAGCTGAAAGGAATTCTTCAGTCGCCCACTGACGTTTACTCCAGCCTGGGAGCTGACTAGGGCCTGAGCACCTGCCAGGTTTGGAACAGGGAGGATGACCTTCTTGCTCCCCTCCCTGACTCAGTGCCATACGGTGAAAAGTTGGGTAGTGCTCCTCTGTTCCACTCCAATTAGTACCATAATCAGCATAACTAGATATCCTCTTCTTAAAGAGAAATGAGGAGATGCTAGCAGCCATTGTCACAGGTGATATTGCTTGATGGAGAAACTTCCGGACCAGGCAGACTTTGCTGCCTGGAGCATTATCAGGGTTCAGAATGCCCACCTATCCAGTAAATCTAGAGCGCATTGCCTGTTTTCCATCCCCCCAACAAGGGCTCCCAGGGACAAGCAGGGAGGAGGCATCATCTTGATAAGTTGAGTGCAGGCAAAAGTGGCTTGTGTGCCTGCAAGTAGGTGATTTTTTTCTGAGGGATAAATCAACAGTCCCCAGTGATTTCAATTCTGGCCCAGAGGGTTGGCAGGGGCAGGGTACCCACTTAAGGCTGTGAGTTCCTCCACTCCCCTCTATATCACTGGGGTCTGTACTCAAACTGCCAAGACAGAACACCAACAGGCAGCTGGCTCTGGAACGCCTTGGCACTCTGGCTGTCTGTGGGCCGAGCAGCCTTTTGGGGCTTAGAGTGGATCTTCTGCTCCCTGTGACTGTGGGAACCCTGCGTGCCATGACTGTGGGAATTCTGTGCCTGCACGATAGGACATGGTGTGTAGCTGAATCTCTGGCAATCACTGTGTCTGTCCTCAGAGGCTCGGGTTTCATTGAATGCCTCAGGTGGGTCAGTGCAGAAGTTTTTATGCTCACACTGAGGACTGCAAGGATCCTTTGTGTGGTTCTCGAGAATGCATAGGCTGGGTGTGTAGCCACTGTGGGCTCTCCCTAGGCATTGATCACCTTGGCATAGAGTTGAGGCAGTGATTACACCAGCCAATATGATCATACCCTCCCCACTGCTGACAATAGGAGAGATCTACCACACCAACATGGGTGTCATCCTGGACTCTTGTACCACACAAACACACTAAGCAGAGCTCACTGTCCACACCCAGCACACACCTCTGAATATCCTTACATGGCATGGATGAAAAAATTTGCCATGATATAGAGACATTGAAGAGAAATCAAACAGAAATGCTAGAAATGAAGAGTTATATGTCAAATACAAAATACAGTGAAAAGCCTTAACAACAGACATGATGAGAAAGAAGAAATACCTAGACCAGAGGAAAAATCTTTGGAAATAGACCAAAAAAGAAGAACATCAGAAAAATTAAAATCAGTGTTGGAGATTTATGGGATACTATCAAATGACCCAATATATGGGTCTTAAGAGTTCCTGAAGGTGTGGAAAGAGAGAATGGACTAGAAGGCCTGTTTAGTGAAATAATTACAGAAAACTTCCCTAATTTTAGATAAAGAAAGGGACATCCGAGTATGGGAAGCATATGGAACTCCTGATAGACATGACCAGAAAAAAGTTGTCACAACACATTGTAGTCAAACTTTTTTTTTTTTTTTTTGGACAGGCAGAGTGGACAGTGAGAGAGAGACAGAGAGAAAGGTCTTCCTTTTCCGCTGGTTCACCCCACAATGGCTGCTGCAGCCGGCGCACCATGCTGATCCAAAGCCAGGAGCCAGGTGCTTCTCCTGGTCTCCCATGCGGGTGCAGGGCCCAGGTACTTGGGGCATCCTCCACTTCACTCCCGGGCCACAGCAGAGAGCTGGCCTGGAAGAGGGGCAACCGGGACAGAATCAGGCAGAGGATTAGCCTATTGAGCCACACCAGCATCCCATATGGGCGCCAGGTTCTAGTTCTGGTTGCTCCTCTTTCAGTCCAGCTCTCTGCTGTGGCCCGGGAGTGCAGTGGAGGATGGCCCAGGTTTTTGGGCCCCTGCACCCATGTGGGAGACCAGGAGGAAGCTTCTGGCTTCTGGCTTTGGATTGGCACAGTGCTGGCCATAGCGGCCATGAGGGAAGTGAACCAACAGAAGGAAGACCTTTCTCTCCGTCTCTCTCTCACTGTCTGTAACTCTACCTGTCAAATAAAAATTTTTTTAAAATAGTGACAAAGAAAGGCATTTTGTGATGACTAAAGTATCAATTCAACAGGAAGATATGACTAGCAAATATGTACATACCCAATACCAGGACATCCAGCTACTTAAAAGCACTGTGATGAATGTAAAGGCAGACATAGACTCCAATACAATAATAATAGGACTTCAACACCCCACTTTCAGCAATGGACAGATCAACTACACAAAAATCAACAAACAAACAGCAGAGCTAATCTACACTATGGATCAAATATACCCAATTGATATCTGGAGAACATTTCATCTCACAGCTGAAGAATACACTTTCTTTTCATCAGTGCATGGAACTTTCTCTAGGATGGCCATACATAGGCCATAAAGTAAGTCTCAAAAAATTAAAAAACATTGAAATATACCATGTATATTTTGTGACCACAATGGAAAGAAACTGGAAACTAACAACTTTAGAATCTCTAGAAAATATTCAAACACATGGAGAATGAACAACATACTCTTGAATAAACAGTGGGAATATTAATAAATATATAATATATATTTATACTTATATAAGTATAAATAATAAATCAAAAGGGAAATTTTAAAAATTCTGAAAATGAATGAAGATGACAACACAGCATTTTAAAACTTATGGTATATGGCACAAACACTGTTAAGAGGGAAGACTAGCAATTAGTGCCTACATCGAGAAACTGGAAAGGCATCAAATAAATCACCTAACAATGCATCTCAAGAACATAGAAAGCAAGAACAAACTAAACCCAAAATTAGTAGGAGGAAAGAAATAATTAAAACTAGGGAAGCAAGTAATAAAATTGAAACAAAGAAAAGATAAAAAAATTCCATGAAATGAAGTGTTGTTTTTTTGAAAAAAAAATTGATATGCTGTTGAAGAAATTTGATACACCATTGGCCCAACTAACCAAAAAAATTAGTGGGGGGGAGAAGACCCAAATTAATAAAATCAGAGATGAAAAAGGAGATGTTACAATGGATACCACAGAAATAAAGAATCATCAGGAATTACTACAAAGAGATATATACCAAAACTTTGGAAAATCTAGAAGAAGTGGAAAGATTTATGGACATGCACAATCTACCAAAACTGAGTCATAGAAAATCTAAATAAACCAATAGCCAAGACTGAGGTTGAATCAGTACAAAAGAGTCATCCAGCAAAGAAAAGACCAGGAATGGATGGCTTCATTGCTTAATTTTACCAAATTTTTAGATAAATGATTACAATTCTTCTCAAGCTATTCAATTCAATTGAAAGGCAGAGAATCCTCTTAAATTCCTTCTGAGAGGCCCTCATAACTTTAATTCCAAAACCAGAAAAAGATACAACAAAGTTAACTGTATTTTATTTTATTTATTTATTATTTATTTATTTGATAGATAGAGTTAGACAGTGAGAGAGAGATAGAAAGAAAGGTTTTCCTTCCGTTGGGTCACCCCCAAAATGGCCACTATGGCCGGAGCTATGCTGAGCCAAAGCCAGGAGCCAGGTGCTTCCTCCTGGTCTCCCATGTGGGTACAGGGACCCAAGAACTTGGGCCATCCTCCACTGCCTTCCTGGGCCACAACAGAGAGCTGGACTGGAAGAGAAGCAACTGGGACTAGAACCTGGTGCCATAGACCCATAACTGAGAAAGAAATTGAATCAGTTATGAAGGCCCTCCCAATAAAGAAAAGCCCAGGACCAGATAGATTCACTACTGAATTCCACCAGACATTTAAAGAAGAACTAACTCCATTTCTTCTTAAACTATTCAGAACAATCGAAAAAGAGAGAATCCTCCCAAATTCTTTCTGAAGCCAGCATCACCTTAATCCCTAAGCAAGAGAAAAATGCAGCATTGAAAGAAAATTACAGACGATAACCCCTGATGAACATAGACACAAAAATCCTCAATAAAATTCTCACCAATAGAATACAACAACACATCAGAAAAATCATCCACCCATACCAAGTGGGATTTATCCCTGGTATGCAGGGATGGTTTAATGTTCGCAAATCAAGCAATGTGATATACCACATTAACAGACTGCAGAAGAAAAACCATATGATTATCTCAATAGACACCAAGAAAGAATTCGATAAAATTCAACACACTTTCATGATGAAAACTCTAACAAAATTGGGTATAGAAGGAACATTCCTCAATACAATTAAGGCAATTCATGAAAAAACCGCGGCCAGCATCCTATTGAATGGGGAAAACTTGGAAGCATTTCTACTGAGATCTGGTACCAGATAGGGATGCCCACTTTCACCACTGCTATTCAATATAGTTATGGAAGTTCTAGCCAGAGCTATTAGGCGAGAAAAAGAAATTAAAGGGATACAAATGGGGAAGGAAGAAGTCAAACTATCCCACTTTGCAGATGATATGATTCTTTATTTAGGGGATTCAAAAGCTCTACTAAGAGACTATTGGAACTCACAGAAGAGTTTGGCAAGGTAGAAGGATATAAAATCAATGCAAAAAAAAAAATCAACAGCCTTTGTATACACAGGCAATGCCAGGGATGAGAAAGAACTGCTAAGATCAATCCCATTCACAATAGCTACAAAAACAATCAAATACCTTGGAATAAACTTAACCAAGGATGTTAAAGATCTCTATGATGAGAATTACAAAATCTTAAAGAAAGAAATAGAAGAGGATGCCAAAAAATGGAAAAATTTTCCATGCTCATGGGTTAGAAGAATCAATATCATCAAAATGTCCATTCTCCCAAAGGTGTTGTATAGATTCAATGTGATACCAATCAAGAGACTGAAGACATTCTTCTCAGATCTAGAAAAAATGATGCTGAAATTCATATGGAGATGCAGGAGACCTCAAATAGCTAAAGCAATTTTGTACAACAAAAACAATGCTGGAGGCATCACAATACAAGATTTCAGGACATACTACAGGGCAGTTGTAATCAAAACAGCATGGTACTGGTACAGAACCAGATGGATAGACCAATGGAACAGAACAGAAACACCAGAAATCAATCCAAACATCTACAGCCAACTTATATTTGATCAAGATTCTAAAACCAATTCCTGGAGCAAGCACAGTCTATTCAATAAATGGTGCTGGGAAAACTGGATTTCCACCTGCAGAATCATGAAGCAAGACCCCTACCTTACACCTTACACCTTACACAAAAATCCACTCCACATGGATTAAAGACCTAAATCTACAACCTGACACCATCAAATAATTAGAGAACATTGGAGAAACCCTGAAACATATTGGCACTGGCAAAGACTTCTTGGAAAAGATCCTGTAGGCACAGACAGTCAAAGCCAAAATTAACTATTGGGATTGCATCAAATTGAGAAGGAAAGTGAAGAGGCAACCAACAGAATGGGAAAAGATAATTGCAAACTATGCAACAGATGAAGGATTAATAACCAGAATCTACAAAGAGATCAAGAAACTCCACAACATCAAAACAAACAACCCACTTAAGAGATGGGCCAAGGACCTCAATAGACATTTTTCAAAAGAGGAAATCCAAATGGCCAACAGACACATGAAAAAAGGTTCAAGATCACTAGCAATCAGGGAAATGCAAATCAAACAACAATGAGGTTTCACCTCACTCCAGTTAGAATGGCTCACATACAGAAATCTACCAACAAGATTGCTGGCGAAGATGTGGGGAAAAAGGGACACTAACCCACTGTTGGTGGGAATGCAAACTGGTTAAGCCACTATGGAAGTCAGTCTGGAGATTCCTCAGAAATCTGAAGATAACCCTACCATGGAACCCAACCAACCCACTCCTTGAATTTACCCAAAGGAAATTAAATTGGCAAACAAAAAAGCTGTCTGCACCTTAATGTTTATTGCAGCTCAATTCACAATAGCTAAGACCTGGAATCAACCTAAATGCCCATCAACAGTAGACTGTATAAAGAAATTATGGGACATGTACTCTATAGAATACTATACAGCAGTAAAAAAAAAAGAAATCCAGTCATTTGCAACAAAATGGAAGAATCTGGAAAACATTATGCTGAGTGAATTAAGCCAGTCCCAAAGGGACAAAAATCATATGTTCTCCCTGATCAGTGACAACTAACTGAGCACAAAAAGGAAACCTGTTGAAGTGAAATGGACACTATGAGAAATGGTGACTTGATCAGCTCTTGCCCTGACTGTTGATGAACAACTTAATACTTTATCCATTTTAGTATTTTTTTGGTTGTTCTACTTAATACTATTGGTTGAACTCTGTAATTTTTTTTTTCATTTTCAATTCTCTTTATATACAGAAGATCAGTTTAGCATACATTCAGTAAAGATTTCAACAGTTTACTCCCACACAGAAACATAAAGTGAAAAATAATAGATGATTTTTTAAATGATGATGAAATCAGATCAGACCTATTATGTTTAATCCCAGTGGGAGTCAAGTTGGGAATTGCTAATTTCTTCTTTTTTTTTTTAAGAGAAGATCAGTTTAGTATACATTAAGTAAAGATTTCAATAGTTTGCACCCCCATAGAAACACGAAGTGAAATATATTGTTTGAGTACTCGTTATAGCATTAAATCTCAAAGCACAGCACATTAAGGACAGAGATCCTACATGAGGAGTAAGTGCACAGTGACTCCTGTTGTTGACTTTACAAATTGAAACTCCTGTTTATGGCATCAGTAATCTCCCTATGCACCAGTCATGAGTTTCCAAAGCTATGGAAGCCCCTTGAGTTCTCCGACTTTTATCTTGTTTATACAAGGTCATAGTCAAAGTGGAGGTTCTCTCCTCCCTTCAGAGAAAGGTACCTCCTTCTTTGAAGACCTGTTCTTTCCACTGGGATCTCACTCACAGAGATCTTTCATTTAGTTTTTTTGTTTTGTTTTGTTTTGTTTTGTTTTGTTTTGCCAGAGTGTCTTGGCTTTCCATGCCTGAAATACTCTCATGGGCTTTTCAGCCAGATCGGAATGCCTTTAGGGCTGATTCTGAGGCCAGAGTGCTGTTTAGGACATCCACCATTCTATGAGTCTGCTGAGTATCTCGCTTCCCATGTTGGATCACTCTCCCCTTTATTTATTCTATCGGTTAGTATTAGCAGGTACTAGACTTGTTTATGTGCTCCCTTTGACTCTTAGTCCTTTCATTATGATCAATTGTGAACTGAAATTGATCACTTGGACTAGTGAGATGGCATTGGTACATGCCACCTCGATGGGATTGAATTGGAGTCCCCTGGTATATTTCTAACTCTACCATTTGGGGCAAGTCAGCTTGAGCATGTCCCAAATTGTACATCTCTTCCCTCTCTTATTCCCACTCTTATGTTTAACAGGGATCACATTTCAGTTAAATCTCAACACTTAAAAATAACTGTGTATTAATTACAGAATTAAATCAGTCATATTAAGTAGAACAGACAAGAAGTTATTCTTAAGTGTTGAAACTTAACTGTAAAGTGATCCCTGTTAAATATAAGAGTGGGAATAAGAGAGGGAAGAGATGAACAGTTTTGGACATGCTCAATCGGACTTGCCTCACATGGTAGAGTTAGAAACATACCTGGGTATTCCAATTCAATCCCATCAAGGTGGCATGTACCAATGCTATCTCACTAGTCCCAGTGATCAATTTCTGTTCATAATTGATCAGAATGATAGGACTAAGAGTCAAAGGGATCACATAAGCAAAACTAGTGTCTGAAAATACTAACCGATAGAATAAAAAAAAGGGGGGAGAACGATCCAACATGGGAAGCATGGATACACAGCAGACTCATAGAATGGCAGATGTCCTAAACAGCACTCTGGCCTCAGAATCAGCCCTTAAGGCGTGCAGATCCAGCTGAAAAGCCCATGAGAGTATTTTAGGCATGGAAAGCCAAGACACTCTGGCAAAAAAAAAAAATGACCTAAAGGAAAGATCTCTGCGAGTGAGAAAGTACAGGTCATCAAAGAAGGAGGTACCTTTCTCTGAAGAGAAGAGAGAACTTCCACTTTGACTATGACCTTGTCTAAATATGATCAGAGTCAGTGAACTCAAAAGGCTTCAATAGCCTTGGCAACTCATGACAAGAGCCTAGGGTGATTACTGATGCCATAAACAAGAGTGTCAATTTGTTAAGTCAACAACAGGAGTCATTGTGCACTTACTCCTCACGTAGGATCTCTGTCCTTAGTGTGCTGTACATTGTGATTTAATGCTATAACTAGTATTCAAACAGTACTTTACACTTTATGTTTCTATGTGGGTGCAAACTTTTGAAAGCTTTACTTAATATATGGTAAATTGATCCTCTGTATATAAAGAGAATTGAAAATGGATCTTGGTGTGAATGGAAGGGGAGAGGGAGCGGGAAAGGGGAGGTTTGCAAGTGGGAGGGAAGTTATGGGGGCGGGGAGCCATTGTAATCCATAAGCTGTACTTTGGAAATTTATATTTATTAAATAAAAGTTTAAAAAACTAAAAAAAAAAGAAAAGAACATGGTGCCCATATGGGATGCTGGCACCGCAGGCAGAGGATTAACTTAGTGAGCCACGGCACCAGCTCCAACAAAGAAAACTATAAACCCATATTCCTGATGAACATAGATGGAAAAATCCTCAGCAAACTACTAGCTAATGGAATTCCAACATTTCATCAGAAAGAGCATTCACCTGCACCAAGTGGGATTTATCCCTTTTATGCAGGGATGGTCCACATATGCCAATCAGTAAATGTGATACATTAACAAATTAAAGAACAAACAACTGTATGCTTATCTCAATATATGCAGAGAAAACATTTGACAAAATAAAACATCCTTTCATGATAAAAAAAAATCTTAAGCCTTATTTAAATCAGGTATAGAAGGAACATTCCTCAACACAATAAAGGAAATATATGACAAACTCAGAGTCAGCATCAAATTGAATGGGGAAAAGCTGTAATCATTTCCACTAAAATCCAGAACCAGACAAGGATGCCCACTTTGGCATTTCCACCATTGTTATGCAGTTTAGTTCAGGAACTTTTAGCCAGAGCCAATAGGCAAGGAAAAAAGAAGTCAAAGGAATCCAAATTGGAAAGGAGGAAGTCAAATTATCCCTCCTTGCAGATGACATGTTCCCATAAGTAGGGGAAACAAAACACTGCACTAAGAGACTATTGGAACTCATCAGAGTTTGGTAAAATTGCAGGATAAAAAATCAACACAAAAAAAATCAATACCTTTCATATACACAGACTATGCCATAGCTAAAAAAGAACTTGTAAGATCAGTGCAATTCACAATAGTTTCAAAGCAATTTAAATACCTGGGAATAAATTTGACCAAGGATATGAAAATCTCTACAATGAAAATTATAAAACCTTCAAGAAAGAATTAAGACAGAAAAAATAGAAGAATCTTAGATGTTCATGATTTGGAAGAATTAATTTCAAAATGTCCATACTAGTAAATGTAATTTACAAATTCAATGTGATCCCAATCAAAATGCCAGCCATTTTTCTCAGATCTAGAAAAAATGATGCTAAAATTGCTATGGTAACACATGAGACTATGAATAGTTGAAGTAATCTTAAACAACAAAAGCAAAGCCTGAGGCATCACAATACCAGATTTCAAGACATGATATAGTGCAGTTATCTTCAAAACAGCCTGTTACTGGCACAAAAATAGACAGATAGAGGACTGGAACAGAATAGAAACCCTAGAAGTCAATCCACACATCTGCAACAAAATAATCTTTGACAAAGAGCTAACATCAACCCATGAGGAAAGAGGAGCCTCTTCAACAAAGGGTATTGGGAAAATTAGGTCTTTGCATGCAGAAATATTAAACCAGGAACCTACTTTACCCCTTATCCAAAAATCTACTTAAAATGTATCAAGAATTTAAATCTATGACTTGATACCATCAAATTACTAGAGGAGAACTTTAGGGAAACTCTGGAAGACATTGGCATAGGCAAAGACTTCTTGGAAAAGACCCCAGAAGCACAGGCAATCAAAGCAAAAATAAACAAAGATAATGCTATAAATACTGTAAAATAAATAATTACATAGCAATACTATATAGTAGGATGTGACTAGTGGAGTATGTGTAATAGTGTTAATTTTCTCATATTTGAAAACAGGGGGGTCAATTGTTCTTAATGAAGTTGAAATATGTGTTTTAAAAGAAATCATAATTTTACACTTTCAGTGTAGTTTCCTGTCTACATTTGTTACCATAGATGAAAAAGGCAATTGTGTATTAAAATTAAGAAGCATATAATTTCAGCAGTTTTTTAAGCTTCTTTTATGCTTCTTCTTTTATCAAATGCAAAAATTAAATCCAGTACTTTCTCTTAGAAAGTATTTTGCGTAGGGTGACCAACTTTTTATATAATTACTTTTGTCTTTTGGTTAATCTCTTTACCTATCATCTATGTATCTTTCTATATTCATAATGATGTGACTTCTTCTTCAAAGATATTTCTACTAATTAGCTATCTGACCACTCCTTGGCATGCAAATCTTTGTCAAGAAATGTCTGAAGTGATAACTCCATAATATAATTCTGTGTTTTTTAGAATTTTTTGGTTAATTTCTTCTATATACTTTTTAAAAAATATTTTTTATTTATTTATTTGAGAGGTAGAGTTACAGACAGTGAGAGGGAGAGACAGAGAGAAAGTCTTCCTTCCATTGGTTCACTCCCCAGGTGGTCGCAATGGCAGGAGCTGTACCGATCCAAAGCCATGAGCCAAGTGCTTCTTCCTGGTCTCCCATGCAGGTGCATGCGCCCAAGGACTTGGGCCATCTTCCACTGCTTTCCCAGGCCACAGCAGAGAGCTGGATTGGAAGAGGGGCAGCCACGAATAGAACCAGTGCCCATATAGGATGCCGGCAACAGAGGCGGAGGATTAACCTACTGTGCCACAGAGCCAGCCCCAATTTCTTCTATAAACTTATGTTGATTTCTTGATCTCATTATATAACAGTGAAGATACACATTCTTGCAAAAACAATAAAGATGTTGTTTGAGTCAGATAGGCTTGCAAACCACTGATGCAGATATTTTGAGTGTGCAAAGTCTTGGAAGAAGCTGTAAGAAGCAGCAGAGGACAAAAAAAGAAAAAAAGCAAGAATAACAATGAGGGAAGGAGAATGGGATTATTGTTGTGACTCACAAGAATCTATGTCAAACTGAAGGCTCTGCTTGGGCTCTATTGGTACCCACCTACAGATCAATCTAATTTCCTAACTTTGCTTAGAATTTCAAATGAGCCTCAAGAATTCAGATCTAAGTGGAATTATCTGCTAATATTTATTATTGGTTATCTCTCTTGTTTGGGAAGGAATGTAGGATTCAAATGCTAACTTAGTATACTCTCATCTCTATTTCCGTTTGAGCTTGGATGCTGAGCCTGGCAATGGATACAGAGAAGGTGAGAAGCAGCAACACAAGAAAGCTCTGCAGAACAGAGTGGGGAGTGAAGCACCCCATGGGATCTCTGTAAGGCCCTCAAATTCCAGAGGAACTTCTCCAAGATGTGCAGATGTGCTTAGCAGTCAAGTTTTTTTTTTTTTTTAATTTTGATAATGAACTCACTGAGAATGGAGACATCAGGGGAAATGCAAGGCAGGTGAAGATCTTGGAACACATTGAGGGAGTCAGCAGGTTCCTGGCTTGCTGAGAACTGCAGAAATTAAGAAGCAAAAAAAAGGGGGGGGGCTTGGAATGATAGAGACAGAGAGAAAGGAGAATTAAGCCAGAGACCTTTGAATTTATATCTGTAAAGTACAAGACTGCCAAAATAAGTTGGATTGAGAAATTCACAAGACATCTCTGTTCTTTAGATATCTGCATCTGGCAGCATAATTTTTGAAAGTGGAATTTAATTTCAGAAGGTATGGGGATTTTATAAGACATACCCGATTCAAACATGAATTACTGTTTTCAGTCAGTACCCACTCATTTTCCCCAGCTTTAAACAGATTCCAGTCTGAGTTTGTGACTCACCCACATCCTACCTGTATGAATCCTGGGCAAGCATCCTTTGTAAGATTCCTTATCCAAAAAGTAAGAATAATAATGTATTCACTTCTTGGTGAAGTTGATATTTATCAAGTATTTAGCCCAGGACTTAAAAGCAGCTGTTATGACTTTTATTAGTCTTAAATGTCTTTAAAGATTTATTCATTTATTTGAATCATTGCCTCATTTTCTTTCCAGAAGCAATGCATATGGCTTATTTTCCTTTGCCTTTCACACTGCATCTTGGGACTGTACATGTTCTGGACCAATGCCTCTGGCCATGAATTCATCCACTGAAATCCTGATCCCTCCTGTGACAGTGTTAGGAGGTTTGGTAGGTGATTAGGTCAGAAGGGCAAAGCTGCTTCTCATGAGCAGGACTGGTGTCCTGTAAGGAGGCGAGTGCTTGTCTCTCCCCCTGCTCTCCTCTATGCAGGGTAGTGAGGAGACAACCTTCTGCACAGCAGGAAGCTGGCCCTTACCTGAGACTGGGCCTCTTAGCACTGTGATCTTGGATTTCTCAGCATCCACCACTGTGAGAAATAAATCTTTGCTGTTTAATCCACTCAAATTAGGGTAATCCATGATGGTACCCCAAATTGATTAAACAAAGTATATTACAACAATTTTTTTTCTGTTCTCCCAAAATAGAAAGCTAGTCTTAGGCCCTATTTGCACCCACCTAAAAATCATTCTAATTGCATATCTGGGCTTAGAATTTCTGTTTCCTTTATATATGATGCAAGTTTTGAGGGCTGGCTGAAGAAGAGGAAAAAAAAGGCCTACATCACTACCTGGTATGCATTAAGATGTTTTCCATGTTGATAAATAGTAACTAAACACGTGGTTTAATTGTTCCAGAATATTTCCTTTCTTTGTTTAGACTTAAAGTTTAAGTATTTGAAGCAGTTATGAAAAATAATGTTATAAATATGGTTTTAAAATATTCACCAGATAGATCAATCATAGAAGGAGAAGTTCACTTCTTATGAAATGGTAGGGAGCATTTTTTCTACCAAGAGCCATTTGGATATTTATAACATTACTTGTAGGCCATCCAAATTATCATCTTAAAAATTAACCTGCTATAAATTTATTTAATTTCTAGTTAAACCTGTGGTTACCTTGTCAGGGCCAGATCAAAGGATTTCATGGGCTGGATGATCCCCACCACTGCACCAATGTTAGAAAATATTAATTTTTTGCTTTCAAATGATCACTTTCATATTTTCATAGCTTATATTTAAGATAATTTTTGTTTACTTGACTGACAGAAATAAACAGAACTCCGATTTGCCAAGTTATTCTCAAGATGCTTGCCACAGCCAGAGCTGTGCCTGGCCAAAGCCAAAATCCGGGGGGCTCCACCCAGATCTCCCCCATGAATGGCTGGAATCCAATCACATAAGCACACCCACCAGGGTCTGCCTTAATCAGGAATCTCTGGGGTTAGGAGCTGGAGGTGGGAATTGAACACACAACTGGATTGGGACTCAGCTTACTTTCTTTTCTTTACAAAGGGATTTATTTAAATACTTGAAAGGCAGAGTTAGAGAGAGAGAGAGAGAGAGGGAGAGAGAGAGAGAGGGAGAGAGGGAGATTCCATCTGCTGGTTTACTCCCTAAATAGCTACAATGGCAATTACTGGGCCAGGCTGAACCAGGACGTAAGAACTCCACCCAGGTCTCCCATGTGAGTGGTAGGGGCCCAGTATTGGGCACCTGCTGCTTTCCCAGGCATGATAGGAGGGAGCTGGATTGGAAGTGGAGAAGCTGGACTCAAACCGGTGCTCATATGAGATGCCCGCATAGCAGGTGGTGGCTTAACTCACTGCACCACACTGCCGCCCTGCCCAGCTTACATTCTATACATCAATAACTAACAGCATTGTTTACTCAACTCTAAAACAAGGAGGGCAGAAGCTCGGATAAAGACTAATTATCTTTCCCCTATGATGGTGTGAAATTCCCACTTTAGAAAGATGCCAGACAAGAATAGGCTCTGATTGAATGCCAATGAATTTTTGATCAGTATTTAACAAATTCAATGTGATTTGTAAAAACTATTCAAAGAATATATTGATATTCTTTTCCTCCCTTCCTCCTCCCACCCTCCCTCTACACTTCCTCCCCCACCCTCTTTTTGTCGCTCCCCCTCTTCGTGGAGGAACGACACAGGACCCTGCGCTGTTCTTTCATCTGCTCGGCCCTCCCCGGGTTTGCTGCTGGTTCTTCCCGGGTTGGCTACTGTCCCTTCCACCTCCGTGGAAGGGCGGTTCCCCCTGCCACATTCCCCACTTCCGCAGGGGAGCGGCACACCGCCGGCCCGCTCTCTCGGGGGCTGCACAGGTGTTCCCCTTAGATGTTCCTCGTAGATGTTCCTGGTACATGCCGTCTCTCTCCTCCTTTATAGTCCTCCGCCAATCCTAACTCGGCTGCCCACACGCCGAGTACGCTGCTCTCCTCCAATCAGGAGCAGGATCAGCTCCTGGAGGTCATCACTCAGGTTGGCAAGAGGCAGCTGCGGAGAAGCTGTTTTCTCCTCTCCCAGCGCCATATTGTGGGAGAGCAGATGCATAGAATAAGTCTTAATTCCAGTAACTTAGTCTAGTCCGAGTTGCTCCCCACAGATCCCCCTTTCTTTTTATTTTTTGGCGTTGATACGCGCCTGTCTTCGGTGTCCCGCGGCACACACTCTGCTCTACTTGCTAGAGTTGCCACAGGTTCTTACAAGTCCTATCAATCAGGCAAACCGAATCCGGGTCCTCTCTTCACCATGTTGTGAGGAGGTTTTTAGGCGCTGATGCGTGCCTGTGTTCGGTGCCCTGCAGTGCATGCTCTGCTCTGCCTGCAGGTGCTTACAAGCCCTATCAGGCAAACAGAATCCAAGCCTTCTCATTGCCATATTGTGGGGAGGCTTATTGGTGCTGATTCATGCCTATCTTCGGTGACCTGCAGCTCATACTCTGGTCGAGCCGCCTGTTGGTGCTTACCGCCTTACTAATCAGGCAGACCGAATCCAAGCCTTCTCATTGCGGTATTGTGGGGAGACTATTGATGTTAATTCATGCCTGTCTTCGGTGACCTGCGGCGCGTAAGTTGCTAGCCGCCCGCAGGTGCTCACCACCTCCCTAATCAGGCAGACCGAATCCAAGCTCTCTCATTGCCATGTTGAGGGGAGGCTTTATTTTTCTCTATATCTCCGGGCATTCCTATCTCTCCCATTTTACGTCTGTCTACCAACATTCCTATTTCTCTCATTTTACTTCTAAACTTCTGTTTCTCTTATCCCTGCGGCTTCCCAGCGCCCGCCCTGAGGCTGCTTCTCGGCGGCTTCCCGGCTGAGCTGCTTCAGCCCACGCCTCTCTCATCTGCGCGGCTCGGCTTCGCGCACACACTCCGCGGTCTCGCACTAGCCCAGCGTTCCCTATCTACTTGTGCCTGGCAAGCTCTCTCTGCGCACGGCAGCCTCCGCGAGTCACACAGCGTAGCTTACGTCTCCGCCACTAGCATTCAATCCAAGTTCCCCGGGCTAACCTGGCGAATTCAACCCAGCTCACGTTTCCGCCCCACGATTTGGCTTCCCGTCCTTTGCTCCCCGGGCTAATCAGACGGATCCCAACCGGGCTTACGTTTCCACTTCTGGTTTCAACTTTTCGCCCCCTATTCCCGGGCTAACTTGAGAATCCCAAAGTGGCTTTCGTCTCCGCCTTGGCCTGCCCCCCGCGGCTTCAATTTCCCTAACATTTTTCTCTACCCGGTATGTTTCCCCAAGCTTTCCTCCAACAATATTCCTCCCTCATTTCTCCTGGCTTCTCCCCACAGTCCGTATCCGTGTGTTCTAGCTTTCACTTTCGCCTTCGACCTTAGAGATTTCTCCCAGCTTCCCCCCGTAGTCCGTATCTGAGTCTATGCCTAGGCTTTCAATAGCTTTTTCCGGCACCTTTTTCGTCTGGCTTTTCCCTAGGCTGTTTGCTAGTCTCTCTCTCCGATATTTTCCACTTCTTCCCGTTTCTTCCCTCCTAAGTTTCCTATCCGTCCTAGGTTTCCTATCCGAGTCACGGCACCATTATGTCGCTCCCCCTCTTCATGGAGGAACGACACAGGACCCTGCACTGTTCTTCTGTCTGCTCGGCCCTCCCCGGGTTTGCTGCTGGTTCTTCCCGGGTTGGCTACTGTCCCTTCCACCTCCGTGGAAGGGCGGTTCCCCCTGCCACATTCCCCACTTCCGCAGGGGAGCGGCACACCGCCGGCCCGCTCTCTCGGGGGCTGCACAGGTGTTCCCCTTAGATGTTCCTCGTAGATGTTCCTGGTACATGCCGTCTCTCTCCTCCTTTATAGTCCTCCGCCAATCCTAACTCGGCTGCCCACACGCCGAGTACGCTGCTCTCCTCCAATCAGGAGCAGGATCAGCTCCTGGAGGTCATCACTCAGGTTGGCAAGAGGCAGCTGCAGAGAAGCTGTTTTCTCCTCTCCCAGAGCCATACTGTGGGAGAGCAGATGCATAGAATAAGTCTTAATTCCAGTAACTTAGTCTAGTCCGAGTTGCTCCCCACACTTTTCTTCTCCCTTTCTTTGTTTTGTTTTTGAAATAAAAATTACATTACAGTAAAAAGCCTTAATACCTCACCAAATAAGAAGCAAAAGTCCCTAGTTTGGTGGTAATACATAAAATGGCTATAAACAATAATTTATTAACAATAGTTTATTTCCATTAGAAAAATGACCATTTCTCCAATGTACAGTAAATTTTAAAGTAATCACAGATCATTAAACTATAGTAGTGGCCGGCGCCGCGACTCACTAGGCTAATCCTCCGCCTAGCGGCGCCGGCACACCGGGTTCTAGTCCCGGTTGGGGCGCCGGATTCTGTCCCGGTTGCCCCTCTTCCAGGCCAGCCCTCTGCTGTGGCCAGGGAGTGCAGTGGAGGATGGCCCAGGTGCTTGGGCCCTGCACCCCATGGGAGACCAGGAAAAGCACCTGGCTCCTGGCTCCTGCCATCGGATCAGCACGGTGCGCCGGCCGCAGCGCGCCGGCTGCGGCGGCCATCGGAGGGTGAACCAACGGCAAAAGGAAGACCTTTCTCTCTGTCTCTCTCTCACTGTCCACTCTGCCTGTCAAAAAAAAAAAAAAACTATAGTAGTATAACATTCTTAGTCATTGATTTGACAAAGTTATAAAGCAAAGTTTACAAAACTATACTTGCAGCAATACTAATACACACAGACACTTTTTTCTTTATTTAAATTTTACCTCCCATATGTAAGGGATAACATGTGGAATTTGTCTTTCTGGGTCCAGCTTATTTCACTCAACTTGATGTCCTCCAGTTGCATTTATTTTGCTGCAAATGGTAGAATTTCATTCTTTTTATAGGTGAATAATATTCCATTATGTATACACCACATTTGTTTAATTCATTTTATCTGATGATGGACACCTTGGTTAATTCCAAATTTTGCCTATTGTCAACAGTACTGCTATAAAACTGGCATTGCAGGTACCTCTTTCATACATTTGTATGAATTTGTATTTCACCTTCAGAGTACTGTCTGTTGAATTCCTTTGCCATTTCTCAACTGGATCAGCTTTTTTTTATATATTGTTTTTCTTGCTGACTTTTTTAAGTTGCTGATATATTTGGATATTAATCCTTTGTCACATAAGTGGCTTGCAATTTTTTTCCCATTTGGCTGGATATTTGTTCACTCTATTGATAGTTTCCCTTGCTGAGTAAGAGCTTCTGAGTTTGATATAGACCCATTTTTTTTTTTTGGCCTGTGCTTTGAGGGTCTTATCAAAGAAGCCATCCCCTACACCAATGTATTGGAGTGTTTCCCCTGCATTTTATTCTAGCAACTTCCTAGTCTCAGGTCTTAAATATAGGTCACTGAGTTGATCTGCATATATGGTGAGAGAAATAGATCTTTCATTCTCTTACATATATACATCCAGTTTTGCCAGTATCATTTGTTGAAAATATTATTCTTACTCCACTCTATGGTCTGAGCACTTTTGTCAAAAGTCAGTTGGCAGTATGTACATGGATTAATTTCTGGACTCTGTTCTGTTCCATTGATCTATGTATCAGTTCTATGCCAATAAAAAGTTATTTTAATTACTATAACTTTGTAGTATGCTCTGAAATCAGGTATTGTGATACCTCCAGTTTGATTTTTCTTGCTCAGTATCCCTTCGGCTATTCAGGGTTTTTTGTAATTCCATATGAATTTTAGGATTGATTTTTCTAAATCTGTAAATAATGCCATTGGCATATTGATAGGGATTACACTGAATCTGTAAATTGCATTAGGTAGTATAGACATTTTAATGATACTGATTCTTCTGATCCATTAGCAAGGAATATATTTTTTGTGTGTGTGTTCTCAATGATTTCTTTTATCAATGTTTGGTAATTTTCATTTGTAAAGATCTTTCATTTCTTTGGTTAAACTATTCTTAAATATTTAATTTTTTGAGCTATTGTGAATGAGATTTATTTCTTGATTTCTCTTTCTGTGAGTTCATCATTAGCATACAAGGTGGATACTGTTTTTTGTATGTAAACTTTGTAACCTGCAACTTTACTAAATTGGTTTATCAATCCTAACAGCTTTTTGTTGGAGTGGTTAGGTTTTTCCATGTACAAAATCATGTCATCTTCAAACATGGATAATTTGACTTCCTATATTTCAGTTTTGATGCCTTCTATTTCTTTCTCCTCCCTAATTGCTCTCACTGCAACTTCTAGTACTGTATTGAATAAGAGTGATGAAAGCAGAGATCTTTATCTTGTTTCAGATTTGAGGAGAAATGCTTTCAGTTTTTCCCCATTCAGTGTTATATTGGCTGTTGGCTTGTGATGCATAGTCTTAATTATTTTGAGGAAAGTTCCTCCTATAACTAATTTGTGGAGAGTTTTTATCATGAAGGGGTACTGAATCTTATCAAATGCTTGCTCTGTATCTGTTGAGATAACCATATACTTTTTGTTATTCATTCTATTTATAAGCTTTGTGATGTTTATAGATTTATGAATTTCAAAGCACTATTGCATTTCTGGGATAAATCCAACTTTATCCTGATGCTTGATCCATTTGATGTCTCTGGATTTAATTTGCTAGTATTTTGTCAATAATCTTTACATCTATGTTATTAATGACATAGGTCCATAGTCTGTTTGTGTTTGTGTCATAATTTTTGTTTGGTTTTGGTATCAAAGTAATACTGGCCTCATAAAAAGAATTTGGCAGATTCCTATCCTGTTCAGTATTTTGGAATAGTTTGATAAGGATTGGAGTTACTTCTTCTTTGAATGTTTTGCACAATTCAGTAGTAAAGCCATCAGATTCTGGGATTTTCCTTGACAGAAAACTTTTAGCTACTGCTTTAATCTCAGTGCTTGGTATGAGTCTGCTTAGATTTGTCTATATCTTCTTGATTTAATCTTGTTCGGTTATATGAATCCTTGATTTTATCTATTTCTTTGAGGTTTCCCAGTTTATTTTATTTTATTTTTCCCATTTTATTTTATTAAAAATTTGAGGTTTTTTTCTCTTTTTTTCTTTGGTAGTCTGGCTAGAAGTTCATCTATTTTGTTTATCTTCTCAGAAACCAGGAATTTTTGTTTTGTTGAGCTTTTGCATTTTGTTATTTTCAATTTTACTTAATTTGGCTCTAATCATTATTTCTCAACTCTTGCTGTTTGTGGAATTGGTTTATTCTTGTTTTTCTAAGTCTTTAGGATGTATCATCAGAGTTTTAGCTTTTATTTTAATATAAGCTCTTAATGTTATAATCTTTCTTCTTAATACTGTTTTCACTGTATCCCACAGTTTTGGATATGTTGTGTTTTCATTTTCGTTTATTTCAAGAAAGTTTTTGATTTCTTCTTTAATTTCTTAAATGCTCATTGGCCATTCAGTAGCATGTTGTTTAATTTCTAAGAATTAATGAGTGTTCTATTATTCTTCCCGTTATTGATTTCTAGTTTTATTTATGATTTGAGAAGACACAGGTGTGATTTCAATCTTTTTAAATTTAGTGAAGCTTGTTTTGTGTCCTAATATGTGCTCTACCCTAGAGAATTTTCCATAGGCTGATGAAAAGAATGTGTATTCTGTAGCTGCTTGGTGAAATGGTCTATAAATGTTTGTTATGTCCATTTGTTCAATAGTTTATTCCAATTCTGATGTATTTTTATTGATTTTTTTTTGCCTGGATGATCTGTCCATTGATGAGAGGCAGGTGTTGAAGTTACCCACTGTTATTGTATTGGAGTCTATCTCCCCCTTTAGGTCTAATAGTATTTTCTGTATATATCTGGGTGGTAATGTGTACATGTATTCATGATTTTTATGTCTCCTTGCTGAATTGAATTTTTTTTATCAAAATATAGTGTCCTTCTTTATATTTTTTTACACTTTTTGGTTTAAAGTTTGTATAATTGATGTCAGGATAGCTACTCCTACTCGCTTTTGGTTTCTGTTGCCCTGGCATATCTTTTTTTTTTTTTTTTAAGATTTATTTGAAAGGCAGCCAGGGGGCAGAGGGAGGGGGTGGGGAGAGATCTTCCATTTGTTGATCCAGTCCCCATAGCTATGCTGATCTGAAGCCAGGAGCCAAGAGCCTCTTCTTAGCCTCTTATGTGGATTCAAGGGCCCAAGCACTTGGTCCGTCTTCCACTGCTTTCCCAGACCTTAGCAGAGTACTGAATCAGAAGTGGAGCAGTTGGAACTCAAACTGGTGGCCATATGGGATGCCAGCACTGCAGGTGGTGGCCTTACCCACTATGCCACATCATTGACCCGGCATAACTTTTTTCAACCCTTCTCTTTCAGTCTGTATATATCTTTGTTTATGACATGAGTTTCTTGTAGGCAGCATATAGTGGGGTCTTTTGTTTTCCATTCAGGCAATCTACATCTTCTGGTTGGTAAATTTAAACCATTTATATCCAAGGTTAATATTGATAAATGAGAACTAAGGCCTGTCATTTTGTTGACTGGATAATGATTCTACCTGCTCTGTTAGTGAACTTGGTGTGTCATGGTCATGTATTTTCATGATGTGTATTTCTAACTCAGAATGCCCTCAGAATTTCTTGTAAGAAAGGTCTGTTGGTGGAGAATTCTCTGTTTTTCCTTATTTGGAAAATATTTTATTTGTCCTTAATTTTTAAAGCATAGTTTTGTTGGATATAATGTTCAAGGTTGGAAGTTTTCTGTTGTTGTTTGTCTTTTTCTTTTGGGGTGTGTGTGTGTGTGTGTGTGTGTATTTCTTTTAAAACCTTGAACATCATCTTTCTCTATTCTGGTCTGTAGGGTTTCCACTAATAAGTCTGATGTTAATCTTATTAGTTTTCCTCCTTGTATTCTCTCCTTGTCTTTAACTTTTGACAGTTTGACAACAATATGCCTTGGAGAAGACCTTTTTTGGTTGAGTCTGTTTAGGGTTCTTTTAGTTTCTTGTATCCAGATGTCCATGTCTCTTACAAGAAGTGGGAAAATTTCAATTATTATTTCATTTGGCAGGTTCTCAATGCCTTTTTCCTTTTCTTCTCCTTTAGGAATACCTACAATACAAATATTTCATTGTTTAATGGTATTCTATATTTCACATAGGCTTTCTTCATTCTTTTTAATTCATTTTTCTGTTGTGTCTGAGTTATTTCTAAATTTTTTTCCTCAAGATCAGAAATTCTTTATTCCACATGATCTATTCTGCTTTTAGATCTCTCAGTGATATTTTTTACTTCACTGATTGAAGATTTCATCTCCAAAATTTCTATATGATTTCTCTTAACATTTTCATTTATGTCACTCATTGATTTCCTCATTTCTTTAATATTTATATCTGTACCCTTGTGCATCTCATTGAGTTTCCTTACAATCATTTTGAATTCTATATCTGTCACTTCACAGATTTCTTTCAGGTCAGGATCGAATTCTGCAGGAGTATAGTGCTCTTTTGGAGGTATCATGCCACCTGGCTTCTTCACATCTCCTGTGTCCCTACTCTGTCATCTGCCCATCTGGGGTATTCATCCCTTCTTGTTTTGTTTGGTTTTGACAAGCAGAGTTAGACAGTGTGAGAGAGAGACAGAGAGAAAGGTCTTCCTTCCATTGGTTCACTCCCCAAATGGCCACTATGGCCGCTATGGCCGGCCCACTGCGGCTGGCGAACCATGTTGATCCGAAGCCAGGAGCCCAGTGCTTCCTCCTGGTCTCCCATGCGGGTGTAGGGCCCAAGGACCTGGGCCATCCCCCACTTCCTTCCCAGGCCACAGCAGAGAGCTGGACTGGAAAAGGAGCAACCGGGAGAATATGGCTCCCCAACTGGGACTAGAACCTGGGGTGCCAGCACCGCAGGTGGAGGATTAGCCAAGTGAGCCGCAGCACCAGCCCATCCCTTCTTGTAAAAGAGCTTATGGCTACAATGCAGAGTGCCACTTGGCTTGTTGCTTTGGCTTTGGTTCTAGGTGACCCCAGGAGTATAGTTTCTGAGTGATTTGTTTGACTTAATGTCAGCCATGTCTATATGCCACACAGTGGACTAGTCTGCTGCAGATCACAGGGATAAAAGCAGAGCTCTGAGATGCATAAGGATTTCTTTGTGTATCTTTGGTCCACAGAGAATTTATTGTCAGTCTCCCTGGCAAATGTGATATGCAGAGCCTTGTTCTTGGTACTGAGGTGTCCAGGGGTGGCTGCTCCCTTGACCTACTGGCAAGCCTGAGTGATGCCAAGACTTGTAGCACCAATTGCTGTGTCTCTAGCAATGCGTGATACAGATGGGCACTTCCTCAGGTACTGCTAGGAGAATCTAATGGGTGCTATGGCTTTAGTGGGACTAGGGGATATGATCTTGACTGTGTTCCAGTCCTACAGGGTGATTACAAGGTATACAGGAGATTTTACTCCAGAGGGTATGAGTCTAGAAGAGTGGAAGGTGGGTAGGTTCTTCCCTATGTCCACCAGGTAGATATCAGTGGCAATAAGAAAATTATTACAAATTGTTACAATCCTGGTATTGCAGAATATAGTGGGGTCATTACCTAGATCTCCCAGAATGGGGGAGTTTTTTATGGGCTGCTTCTGATATTAGCCCCCAGAAGCTAAGGTGAATTCTCCTTGCTCATGTAGAGTGTGTGAGCATAGCTGTGGGTTTAATGCTTTAACTTCCTACAGTTGCAGAATGCAGGGGATCTGTCCTTTGCCACACACATTGCCCTGACTATGCCTATGATGCTTTCTGAAAGGGAGGAGTAAGAGATAGCTATTATTTTCTTCTGACATCACTGTTTTAGTGAGTCTCATCCTGTTGCACTAAAGGTTTCATTTTTTTTCCAGAAAATATTTGTAGAATACATTACTAGAGAGAATGCTTTACACAGGGTAAGAAATATTCACATATTTCCACATTTGGTTCTTACCAAAACTTTATGATATGATTGCAGATGTTGAATCAAGTCAAATTGCATGAACTCATCACTGCATTCTATTTAGCTAAGGAGAGAATGTGAGTTTTGCTTCCACATCTTCTCAATGCATAATTACAAAATAATTTGTCATCAATATTGCTTCAGTAAGTCTTTGCTTCATTTGTTTTGTCAAATATAAAGATCTATCCCATTGTTTTATCTTTACTCATTAACTTCCTCTCTAATAAACTTGATTACATGTTACTTCTTTTAAAACAAGCTCCATTAAATTATTGACAGACTCCTCAATATTTACAGTCAGCTGAATAGATGCATAGCAAGTATTTTTTTTTATTTTTGTAAGATTTATTTATTTATTTGAAAGGCAGAGTGTAGTTACAGAGAAGCAGAGGGAGAGAGAGAGAGAGAGGGAGGGGATAGAGAGTTCTCCCATCTGCTGGTCCACGCCCCAGATGGCTGCAATGGCCGGAGCTGTGTCAATCCAAAGCTAGGAGCCAGGAGCTTCCTCCAGGTCTTCCCACGCAGGTGCAGGGGCCCAAAGACTTGGGCCATTCTCTATTGCTTTCCCAGGCCATAGCAGAGAGCTGGTTCAGAAGTGGAGTAGCCAGGACTTGAACCGGTGCCCATACGGGATCCAGCACTGTCAGCAGTGCTTTACCCACTATGCCAAGGCTCTGGCCACCTAGGAAGTATTTTAAATGTTAGTTTCTAAAGATTATAGTTTATATCATTGGCCATTTATTCCATTTTCCCTAGTGGATTGCAGAAGTGCCTTAGAGCTTTTCTTTTGGTTGTATTAACACAGAAATATTTCTCAGACTCCTACTGAAGATTATGCAGTGCTCCATTTTCTCTATTATCACCTACTCAGACACTGTCCTTGGAAAATACAAACTGAAAAAGTGCTGGTGAGAATGGGACTTGGAAAAGAAATTGTAGCTATTGACTGGTGTTTAGCATTCTCACAGGACTTTCAATAGAATAGACTGTTCATAAAATTAGAAAACATCCTTCCATAGTTATTATCCTTTTACATTATAAGTGCTTAACCTCAACAAAACCTTATTTGGGTTCTTTTTTTCTAAAGAATGCCAGGGCAAAAGCAAAGCTTTCAAGCTTACTATGGAGGAAGGATATTTTAATTTTATGACTGATTTTTCCGATCATAAAAAAATAAGATGAACCCCGCTGGATACTTGTTTTAACTGTGAAAATATAAAGAAAACTAAAATCCCCATAGTTTCACCAAGTAGAGATAGTTATTAAAGCTTCCTTTCCCTTTAAGCAGCTCAGTGTCCTGTAGTCCTTCCCTCCCTACTCCTATAAAGCCAGAGCGCCCTTGAGACCTCCCTGAGACTTTGCTCATGCATGCGTAGCCATGACATCTGGTGCCTCATGTTTTCCACTCCATTTGTTCATTTCTTTTTTATTTGTAAAGGCAGAGAGAAGATTCCATCTACTGTCTACTCCCCAAATGCCCACAATAGCCAGAGCTGGGCCAGGCTGAAGGCAGGATTCTGGAACCCAAACCCATTCTTCCACGTGGTTAACAATGGCTTGAGCCATTCACCTGCTTCCTACTCAGTTATAGATTAGAAGGAAGTTGTAATTGTAAGTGAAGCTGGGACTTGAAACATCTTAAGCATCGTGCAAACACCAACCATCCATTCCTTTCTACTTTGCTGTTAGAAAGAAGAGAATGTATGCCTGGCAGTGCTATCAGACTCATGCTGTCTTTGAGTATGGAGCTGAGCAATTGGTGCCTGTAGATCATATTGTAATTGGTCGTTTCTGTTACGTTGTCTCTATGGCTATTCAATTTCACTTTACCTTCTAATCACTGTTCTTTGGGCCCACCCCTAGACTCACCCATGTAGTTTTTAGTGAGTTAATCGCCAGGGTTATTTTGAACACTTGGAAACATTACTAGCCCCAAGACAATATTGATTTAAAAAGAGTGTTTGGGGAATTTTATTTTGTGTATAATACTTTTAAAATTATCTTTTCATTACTTTACTGTTTTCTTATTTTTAAGAAAAAAGATGTATTTATTTATTTGAAGAGTTATAGAGAGTGAGAGAGAGACAAAGAGAAATCTTCCATCCACTGGTACACTCCCCTAATGGCTGCATTGGCTGGGGGTGGACCAAGCTATAGCCAGGAGCCAGGAGCTTCATCTGGGTCTCCTGTGTAGGTACAGGTGCCCACAGACTATGGCCATCTGCTGCTGCTTTCTCAAACATAGTAGTGGGGAGCTGGATCAGAAGTGGAACAGCCAGGATTTGAACCAGCACTCATATAGGATATGGGCTCTGAGGGGAGCTACTTAATCTGCTATGCCAAAGCTCCGGTCCCTGTTTAGTACATTCTTATTCCTAAAAGTGAACGTATGGTTCTATGTTATATGTCTTGACACATCCTGACAAATTACTTTTCTTATTATTTAGTAAGCACTCTAAATATTAATGGTAAAAAATGTGTTTCTCAAGCAAGCACTCGTGTAGTTTATTTCCTTTTAAAAGTCAATTTTTTTCAGATTTCATTGCACTCTAATTCTTTATCTGTTTCTTTGCAATATATTCCATTGCTTTTTTCAACATGGAAGTTCTTCATGTACTGTCAACAGCCTCAATTTTGACTTTTTTTAATATTTTTATGATCCTAAAATGGATTTCCAATTTTCATATGAAGTTATTTATTTACCTCTTTATTTATCTAAAATTTGGTATACTAAGTAAAAATTATTATAGAGTCTACAATGCCAACCGCCCTGGGCCACATAGCTAAAACTTAACTTACCTTAATTTCCCTGAAATGTTAGCTCTAATCATAAACATAATATGAAAGCTAAACTTTTTGTCATTAGCAGCATAAATCAATGAATTTAAATTGGTGAAAGACAAATCAGCTTAAATAGCTGTTTGCCTAAAGTAGAATGTTAATGTGTAACAGCTTATAATGAAAAAGATCAAAATGTTTTCTCCTCTATGCTTTATAAACCATGTTGTGAGGGCCAGCACTGTGGCTTAGTGGTTAAAGCTACCACCTGCAGTGTCGGCATCCCATATGGGCACTGGTTTGAGTCCCAGCTGCTCCACTTCCAATCCAGCTCTCTGCTATGGCCTGGGAAAGCAGAAGATGGACCGAGTCCTTGGGCCCCTGCACCTGTATGGGTGACCTAGAAGAAGCTCCTGGCTCCTGACTTTAGCTTAGCGCAGCTCTGGCTTTTGCAGCCAACTGGGGAGGGAACAAGCAGTGGAAGACCACTTGCTATCTCGCTTGCTTGCTCTCTCTCTCTGCCTCTGCCTCTCTGTAACTATGCCTTTCAAATAAATAGATCTTAAAAAAAATGCTGTGGGTATTGAAGGGGGTTTCCTATCATTTTCTGTTTGAGGTCATTTGATTAGCACACTGTTCATTTATATATATATAATACACTTCTAAAATTAAATTTTGATCTTATTTTTGATATGTATATGTTATAATGGGGATTTCTAACATGATTATTTTAAAATTCCCAAACAGATAATTATTCTAGATTGAATTATTAAAAAACCCAATTAGATTACTTTAAATCATTTGCTTTGTTTATGATATAAACCAGCAAACTTGAGTTCTTTGCATAATTAAGACTACAAATGTTAATACAGTTTGCACACACTTGACAAACACCAACTGGAATTTGAATTATTGCTAAGAAAGGATTGTTAGTCCATGATAGTAATTCAACCCCTTTAATGATTTGATAATTAAAAGTTGTGGCAACCCTGACATTATAGCTGGGAGAATCATAAAACTGCCCTAATTATTACTGGGTGGTAAGGTAATATAAATGAAAATAAATTCAAATGCTTGGATTTCTGTATAAAAACAGAATCCAAAATACTTCCTTTTAGTATCTCAATGAATAGAGTCAAAAAAAAAAAAAAAAAAAAAGAACAGGAGCTGGCACAATAGCATAGCGGGTAAAACTGCCACCTGCAGTGCTGGCATCCCATCTGGGCACTTGTTGGAGTCCCAACTTCTTTGCTTCCGATCCAGCTCTCTGCTATAGCCTGGGAAACCAGTAGAAGATGGCCCAAGTCCTTGGCCCCCTGCAGGGGGCTGTTGCAGCCAATTGGGGAGTGAACCAGCAGATGGAAGACTCTTTCTGCATCTGCCTCTCTGTAACTCTGCCTTTCAAATAAATAAGTAAATCATTTTTTAAAAAAATAACAGATAAAAATTTGTGAGTTTTATAGTCCTATACATTCAAGCATTTCTCTGAAGTCAATTAGATGTGTGAATGCTACAGTCAGGTAGGTGTGATTTCTGAAACATGTATTTGCATATTCATTCACATGTTCTTTTCAGTTCCAAGAGTCTGTGTGCGTGATCTAGCTAGGGATTGCGCCATTAACATTGTGGATTGTTTATTTTCTATGGCATTTTAATTTCCAGGAACTTTGGGCACATGCCAAAGAATAGGACTGGGACCATCTAGAGTCTTGATTTGCAAATTCTGAGGTTGGACCCAGAGATTTGCAGGGTTTCCTAGCTCCCCAGATTATTATGAACTGTGAAGTGTGGTAGGATTCATTTTTAAGAGACATTATTTGTTTCATTGACTGTATCTCATTTCTGATAGCTATTCTTTATATTAATTCTTGTCTTTTTTGGCTGTGCTTTATCTAGTATGGTAAGACTTATTTGAATCCTTTTTATTTCTAATTTCAAAATGTATCTTTTTTGCTTTTTTCTAAATGAATTTTAGAATAATTTTCTCATGCTCAAAATAAAACATCTCACTGAGAGTTTCATTAGAATTTAATTCACTTAGATTGGTACAATTCATCTTTGAACATGTCTGCAAGGTAACTGGTCTCTGTTTTGTCAAAATCATTCTTACTTTTGCAAGTAAGGTTATTTTCTTTGTAAAGAACTGTGATATTCCTGTGTATGTTTTCACTAAAACATATCAGTTAAGATAACATATAAGTTATGTTATATTCTTAGTTGGTGTTGTGAGGGAGATTTTATTATGTATCTTAATTTATGTTGGAATTGGGTATTACTACCTTATGGTAAAATGATTAATATTTGGCTATTTCAAGTCTAAGCATTTAACATTTGGTAAACAATTGGAATTGATTTTCAATTTCATTCCTTTGTGCTTTGTTGGATTTCTACATTCAATAGTTCACATGTGAAAATTCTTTTTTAGTTTATACACACATACTACTTTTCTGGATGCAAAGTCTTGGATACAACTTCATTCCCTGTTCTGGTCTCTTGGATGTGTTCATTTCTAAAAATTCATCAAGCTGTATGTGTAATAACTATGAAACTCTTGGAAGTAAATTTTAAGAAATATCCCTCACCACACTTTGTACTCCTGTGTTTCTGAATACCTGGGAACCCACTAGCAATGCAGACTTCTGTGTCCAATGCTTCCTAGGCTGAGGTTGTGAGTGGAGATTTGAGGGATGAGCACTACACACTTGATTTTGTTGGGTGGTTGGGTTTCAGAGGAGAAACCTGAGATTACTGGCTTTCTGCTTCCTGTGCTGCTCTGACCTGGGCATTGTGCTCTGTGGGTAGCTACAGAAAGAATGGGAGGCACAGACTGTGAGAAGCTAGTGGCAGATGAAACTGAAACTCTTTTTTTAAAAACTTTTATTTAATGAATATAAATTTCCAAAGTACAGCTTATGGATTACAATGGCTTCCCCCTCCCCATAACGTCCCTCCCACCCGCAACCCTCCCCTTTCCCACTCCCTCTCCCCTTCCATTCACATCAAGATTCATTTTCGATTCTCTTTATATACAGAAGATCAGTTTAGCATACATTAAGTAAAGATTTCAACAGTTTTCACCCACATAGAAACATAAAGTGTAAAGTACTGTTTGAGTACTAGTTATAGCATTAAATCTCAATGTACAGCACACTAAGGACAAAGATCCTGCATGAGGAGTAAGTGCACAGTGACTCCTGTTGTTGACTTAACAAATTGACACTCTTGTTTATGGCATCAGTAATCACCCTAGGCTCTTGTCATGAGTTTCCAAGGCTATGGAAGCCCCCTGAGTTCACCAACTCTGATCATATTTAGACAAGACCATGGTCAAAGTGGAAGTTCTCTCCTCCCTTCAGAGAAAGGTACCTCCTTCTTTGATGACCCTTTCTTTCCACTGGGATCTCACTCGCAGAGATCTTTCATTTAGGTTTTGGTTTTTTTTTGTTTTTTTTTTTTTGTTTTTTTTTTTTTTTTCCCCAGAGTGTCTTGGCTTTCCATGCCTGAAATACTCTCATGGGCTTTTCAGTCAGATCCGAATGCCTTTAGGGCTGATTCTGAGGCCAGAGTGCTGTTTAGGACATCTGCCATTCTATGGGTCTGCTGTGTATCTCACTTTCCATGTTGGATCGTTCTCTCCCTTTTTTATTCTATCAGCTAGTATTTGCAGACACTATTCTTGTTTATGTGATCCCTTTGGTTCTTAGTCCTATCATTATGATCAATTGTGAACAGAAATTGATCACTGGGACTAGTGAGATGGCATTGGTACATGCCACCTCGATGGGATTGAATTGGAATCCCCTGGTATGTTTCTAACTCTACCGTTTGAGGTAAGTCAGCTTGAGCATGTCCCAAATTGCACATCTCTTCCCTCTCTTATTCCCACTCTTATATTTAACAGTGATCACTTTTCAGTTAAGTTTCAGCACTTAAGAAGAATTGTGTATTGATTACAGTATTCAACCAAAAGTATTAAGTAGAACAAACAAAAAAAAAAATACTAAGAGGGATAACATATTAAGTTGCTCATCAAAAGTCAGGGTGAGGGCTGATCACGCCACCGTTTCTGAAACTTTTAAGAGTTTTCTCAGCATTAGCTGAACCAGAGGCTACTGTGAGTGGTATAGATCACAAAGGGGACTGAGCCTTTTTCTTCCTACCTCCAGACTGATGTGGTGCTGCTGCTGCTATATTTTCAAATCTGGAGGAAACCTGTGTGGATCATGATTGAATTCCTCAGTGCTAATCTATTTGTGTTGATTGAATGGAAATTCATCATGATCTCTTGCAAATAACTTTCTGTCTTCAGAGCCTCCACCATGCCATGCTCTAATCTGTACTTTATTGAAGCATTGGACAATTGAAGAAATACAACCCTGGCATCAGACTAAATTAGAAATTCCAGAAAATTTTTATAACATCTTTCTAGAAAATGACAGCTTATTAAACATGTCAGAATGGTTAACTTAAATAGAATTTAAAAGAACATGTATAGACATATATGGATACAGATATAAATATATGGTTTTGTATTAGTGAAAAAACACATTAGAGTCCTAATGCTTTCATTTCTCTTTTGTAAGACCATTAATATCTTTCAGCACACGAACTAGAATTAGAAGAAAGGTTTAAGTCAAGTTCCTACCTGCTTTCTGTGTAACCTTGGACAAGCCCCTTAAGCAGTCCCTTTCCTGCAAAATGAAGGTTCTAAACCCTTTAATATCTTTGGATGTTACTGAGATGTGTGATTTTGTTGTATAATGATATCCTGAGGCACTAAGAAATCATTAAGCATAAAAGAAATATAATTACAAAGTCATGCTTCTTGAAGATACAGTGCATTTTAGAAAACTGTCAAAAGACATTTAATAAATGGATTAACTTTGAGTTTCAAGTTCTTTTCAAATAGAATGCATATGCCTGGTTAGAAATTTGATAACACTTTCCTGTTCAGTTTTAGATCATGAGATGGAGACTGGAATTGGACTTCAAAAACATTCATGCTTTTCTTTATGGAAATTATATATCTGTATCTATCTGCATATGTGTGTATATATGAATAAATACTCATTGAAATATTACTCGAATCAACTCCTATTTAGGTCACAAGTTTAGCTCATCTGGAAGTCTCATTTCTCCCCTTGTTGAAAAAAAAAGCTGAATTTGCTATTTTTAATGATACTGAGTTAATAAATGAAGACATTCATTCTAAAATTAGAGGAATACAAAGTGAGTGCTAACCCTTAAGTCCCTGAAAATCACACATTCTAAAATATCCAAGCAAGTGTAGGAAATCAACATTAGTTTAGTGCACTGATTTCTTCAATATCCAAAGAAGCACTCAGAGAGGGGGACAATATGATGTTAAGAGGTGACTGCGGCTTCATGCCATCTCCTAAGGTGATAAGGATGAAAGGGGCCTCATTGGCTGAGAAGAAAGCAGGAAACTAAGAAGTGCTAAAACTGCACTGGGCTGTCTGGTGTTGAATCAGAAACAGAAATACATGTCTAAAAACACTGGAGTTGCTATCCAGTCATACAAAAGGGGTGAGCAACTCTTGAGGATACAAAGACAAGTAAGTCACAGACCTCAAAGGCTTAGGCATTAGATGAAAAAAAAAAAAAGTTAAATAAGAGCAAGGAGATAAATACAAAACTAAGTGCTGCAATAAAGTATTTTTTAAGATTTATTTATTTAATTGAAAGCAGAGTTCCACAGAGAGGAGGGAAGAAGGGAGAGGGGAGAGGGGGGAGAGGAGAGGGAAGAGGTCTCACATCCGCTGGTTCATTCCTCAATTGGCCACAATGACCGGAGCTGTGCAGATCCAAAGCCAGGAGCCAGGAGCTTCCACCAGGTCTCCCACACAGGTGCAGAGACCCAAGGACTTGGGCCATATTCTACTGCTTTCCCAGGCCACAGAAGAGAGCTGGATCGGAAGTGGAGCAGCCAGGACTCAAACCAGTTGCCCATATGGGATGCTGGCACTGCAGGAGGTGGCCCTACCCACTCTGCCACAGTGCCAGCCCCCTAAAGTCTTGATTAGTGAAGAAGTAGTAGTCTCGCTAGACCTTCATTGTTTGTAGAGCTCATTGATGTCAAATTGAAGCCTCAGTATGTCCCCAGTATGTCCCCTCAGTATGACCCCTCAGATTTGGACAGAGGGGTCCCTGACTCCAGCATAATCGGCTGTGCCACAATGCCTTCCCTTGTACTTTGTCTTTAGACAACTGGCGATTCCAATATTTTAATGAAGTTAAAAACAACTCCGCAGGTGGAATTATTGAAGGGAGAATTCAGTACTTACTGCTCCAGAGTGCTGAGGAAAAGAGTAACTCACATTGGCATGATTTTTGTTGACTTCCATCAAGAGATTCGTAGTTTTTCTCCTTGATTCATTTAATTTTCAGAAGATCCTGGGTCCCCCCCCCCCATTTTGTCCTAAATATTCATTTTCTTAAGTAATTTTCAGTTATCACAAATCTGACTGAAACTATCTTTGCAAAGTCTGTTTCATGTGTTGTTAAGAGGCATAAGGTCAGCTGTATGAAGTGAACCTTCAGTGCAGGGGCGGGAATGAGCTCACCACTATCATGAAATGAATATTAAAACCCTCAATGGCTTTCTAAAATAATATCTCCATGTCGGAAACTCTGTATGACTCTCAGCAATCTGAGATCTAATTAGGAACAGATTAAAATTTAAATCTAATAAAATTAATATGGCTGACCAAAACAATACATAACAGATTATTATAAGTCATAACATGCAAATTAACATTTGGTTTTAATTAAAAGGATCTTTGCTAGGGATTTGCCCACTCAGAACTTTAGAACACGCCTCTTAGGCTGTGCTGCTCAGGAAATGAGTCTCTCACTGTATAAGCTGCTGTGATTTTTTCTCAAAAAGTTTTTGTCGGTTCCCTTCCTTGTGAATCTCTGCTCAAGGTTACAAACGCTTCCCCTTATTTTCTCCATAGCATACATATTCTGTAGGGTGTAAATAAGTCTCAGACTTATTATTTCTACCCATCATATACTATGACTTCTCTCTAACCGGGCACACTTAATTTATACATATCATAAGATACTAGTCTATTTTGTGAATACTCCCCTCCGTTTACATCTTAAGTGTGATATCAGGACAGTGAGAGATGAAAGAAAAATTTTAAATGTGAAAGTGGTTTGCCAGTATAGCCCATTGCTAAAAAAAAAAAAATCAGAATTCATCTACAAAAGGCTGTTGTTTTCTGCTCTAAGATGTTTTCAGGCATTTGGAAAGGTGGGGAAATTCTCATTCTCTCTCTCCTCTTTCTCTCTTTCTGTTGCTCTGCCTTTCAAGTCAATGAACAAAAAAATTAAAATAATTAAAAATTAAAGGAAAAATATATGTGGATTCCTAGGAAAGTTCTTCCTAATACCTGCATTTGTCTCGATAGCTCACCCACAACATACACCTGGAGGGAACGAAACTGCCCTTGCCGCCCCCCAGCCAGCATCCGCGAGGCCCCTCTGTCACAGGCCCCTCCATTAAGGCTCTCTTGCCTCCATTTTGGAATTCTCCAGCTAAGTTCTAACCTGTGCTCCTAGAAGGCATTTTCCTCTGAATCTCCATCTTTGATTTATTTTTTCTTTTTAGCAATGGTTCTGGTTCTGTTGGGTTTGCTCCGTGAGAACTTCCCTTTTTTCCTACCAGATGTCTTCCAGCTCCAGTCTTGCTCCATGATAGAAGCCTTGGTAGCCACATAAGTGTCCCCTCCGTCTTCCTTGCCATGTCCCTGCCTGTCATTTAATGAATTAACCTTTCATTTGAGTAGAAACCTCTTTCCCTAGGTCATTGGTTGGGTTCTTTTTTCTCTATCTTTGAACTGGTCTCGATTCACCTGCAAAATCAAAGTGTATTTGCAATATGATGCTTTTCCCCTTTGTCTCTGAACAAGGCTGGTTCCTAGAGAAGGCGTCCCAGAGAGAGACAACCATTTTAAACTTTCTTCCCAACCTTTAGTTCTGAAGTGTCTCCATGAGGTTTGCTCTACTTTAGTTTAGGAAATGATGTCACTGTTTTCTGTTCTGTTGACTGATAAACCATGTGAGTCATGGGTGAACCCGCATTCTGAAGTCCTGAAATCCACAACTCTGATGAGGGTTTATGTGACAAATAATGACACCTGAGTTTAGAGAACAAGTGGTGACCATGTTGGGAGCACTTGAGGGTTCTATCGCTCAAATCTGAGTTAAGTACTAAATCTTCCCCTCCAGTGACTGGCTAATATCTACTCCAGCCCATGAGACTCAAAGTCTGGACTCAAATGCACCAAAGTCCCATTTCCTAATATCTTAAAGCATCTGTAGAGTTCATCTCTGCTGATTTTTGCTTCTAAGAGGCACTTAAATGCTCTTCTAAATAATCAAAAACTCACCACAGCTGTGGCTGCACTAGCAGCTGCGGCCAAGCTACTGAGACTGTACAGGTCAGAAGCCCTCACCTTTCCCTGTGATCCTGGATTCTCAAACGTGAGCCCTTGGGGTTGTTTAGTTTTTCCCTTAAGCTGCTTTCCTGTTCAATGTCCCACGTGATGAAGATTAAGTGGAATCACAGTTATCCCTTCTACCACCCTGGTCCTACCCGGCAAGATACAAGCATAAAGATAGCAAATAGACAGCAAACAATTTTTAACTTATTGTTGATGTTTAGGAAGCATCTCCAAACCTCAGGAAACATGATCAACCACACTGGAATCTGCTAATGGAATTAAATTGCATGCTGGCAGCTTTCTTCTCCTGACCTTTAACTGTAAAGCAATAACGAGGTTCTCTCCAAGCCTGCCAGACACAGAGTCTGTTTTACTCGAGTGGTTTGTAAACTTCACGTGCACCAAATCACCTGGAGGCCTTGCTGCAGTGGACACTGGGCCTCACACCTGGGCTGTGGGCCTGGTAGGTCTGGGGCAGGAATGGCTAATTTGCCCACTTAATGTGTTCTCAGGTGTTCTTATGATCGCACCTCGAGAGGAACTGGTTTTTCAGGAGAAAAACTGGAAGGGTAATGCTGACCGACCACTCTGGGTTACAGCAGCCTAGTGAGAGAGGTAGGTTTGGGTGGCTTTTTCGTTGTGATAAGCCTGGGCCCTGGTAGTGGCCAGCAGATACCCCATGCTATCCATTTCATCAACCTGGAGGTTTACTCGCCCTCAGGGATTGTTGCTGTTTTGAGGACCAGAGAAAAGTCAATTACCAGTTTCTCATGCAAAGTTAAGAGCAGGAATCAAACTTGAACTTGTTGTGCAGGAGCTAAGTGTGGAGGGTAATAGTAGGATATGGATTCCAGAGAAGCCAGAAAACCCTGTGAAGGAGAACATCGGACGACTCCTCCACGTTTGTGAGAGATGAGCACCAGAGATTGCTCCAGGCAGGAAAACTTGGCGACAGCGGGCTACAGTCCGGTGAGTAAATTTCTTGGATTGGAGTTTATTCACCTTGTGGTCTTGGGTGAGTTCTGTGATTTCTTGAAGCTTCTGTTTCCTTATCTAAGGTCTGGGAACAGTCTTCTCTCACAAGGCTCTTGGTCAAAGTTTGCTTTAAAGGGCTGAGTGCTGTGCTGGGGAAATTGCGGGTTCTACTTTGTACTTAGCAAGTGGTAGCTATTTGAATTCAACTATGTAAGGAGTTGGGACAGGTGAGTGACATAGGAGAAATGGGAAAAGAATCTGGAGGAGTCATCTCATTTTCTCTTAACTGCCATTATAAATGACCCAAGCAGCTATATGAACATTTGTTCAAGAAAAACAAAAGGAACAATGCTACATCCACGATACTTCCTAAAAAAAATGAGTTTTATAGTTTAATGCTTTTGCTCATGGAAACACATTGAGGGAAACCCCACTATACAATAAAATTCAGCTACTTATTTCCTTTAGGACTTTTGTTCCAACCTAATCAGTAAGGCAAGATGAAAAGAGATACTATTGTTAGGCCAAAATGTAGTCTAGTTGCTCTGCTTCTATCTAGTTATACTCCATGTACTATATACCCTGCCTGAAATTCAGAGTTGGCTGGGTCCTCATGGTTTCTTTCATTCTCCTTTAGAGACAATAATATTGGCAAAGAGAGTACAAGTCAGCAGTATTAGAACATTTGAGGTTTTGTACGGTATTGAGACCTTCTAGAAAAATGTGCAATTTTCTTTTCATGTGGAAGCACTGAACTAACAAAGGCATTTTGTTGTTAGAAATTTAAGTATAAGGGCTCTCGTACAGTGGAAAATCTGAGATATTATGCATGCTGCATGA
Organism: Oryctolagus cuniculus; assembly: GCF_051225735.1. Classification (NCBI taxonomy): domain Eukaryota; kingdom Metazoa; phylum Chordata; class Mammalia; order Lagomorpha; family Leporidae; genus Oryctolagus; species Oryctolagus cuniculus. Next base: position 84,507,793 of record NC_142880.1, read on the forward strand.
GACAAAAAGAATTCTTTGAAACTTTCCTTTCAAAATCTTCAAAACCATGGAGTTGAACATGTTTTCACCTCCTTTCACTTTAGCTCACTTTACTTTGGTAAAGAGAGTATCTCATGCTCTGATTTCGTGACAGCAAGAAAATTAATTATAAAAACTGTAATGTGACTCAGTTTTCTGCCTGAGACAGTGAGGTTGTTTTTCACTTGCTGGTGTATTTGACTTTGTTTCCTATATGAAAATGAAGAGAAAAAAAAAAGTGAAACCTTTTAATGATTTTTTGTTTGTTTTACCTTCTCCCTCCCACCAAAGGCCTGGTTAGGAAATTGTGTAAGAAATGGTTGAATCTTGTTTACTTATTCATCTCTACCTTTATTCTTGTGGATCATGGGTATCTGCATTTCTAACTATGAAAATATGAATGAAATACATGACTTGGGAGCAACTCTTGACTTTGAATATTGACTTTACAATTTGGTGGTATTTAGTTTCCTTGTCAGTAAAATGAGTACTATGAGAGCTCACTAGTTTGTTATTTAAGGATAAAATGAGATAATTATGTGAATATATGTAATAATTCCTGGTGAAAAATATGCTTTTTCTGGGTATGCCTATGAGAGCACTTTTTCTTCAATTTTTTTCTCCCCAATGTTTTAGTACAGACCAATATTATAAATTGAGCTGTGAATGGGTTAATATTTCCAATGCTCAAGCATGGAAAACAAAAGCTGTTCTGAAAATTGCATTGTTATTTTTTGTACCACTAAACAATGAAATTATTTTTCAAATAGTAACAATGTAACCCAGCTTACAATTGGCAAAACTGAGCTCATTTTGAACTCACCTTTGAGACCAAATGAGAAATGTCTCTGAATTAAAATTCACAACATGAAGTGTGAGTTTTTGGTAGTGTCAGTGAGGTCTTCAGGACTGTTTCTGGCAACTAGAGTTATTTAGGTAATAAGATGAGAACTCTGTAAAAATTAGGTGGACTGAGGCCTTTGGTCCTTTTCCTTTTGCAACCACCATTAATCATTTAGTTACATTTTAAACAAAGCTCCATTTGCTTGCAATCCTGATGCAAATGATTATAAACTGCATTCCTGGAGTGAAGAGCTTGCTGCTTCGTAAAAAGAAAACATTTTAAAACAACTGCTGAATTTTCTTAATACCCTTTTCAACATTGCTTTTATTGTCTTTAATACCTGGGAATCAGCAAGCATTGAGGTTCACTTGCCTTCCTCATTTGCCCTGCTTGTTACCTCAAGCCTGGCTCTGGCACTGTGGAGCTGTTGCTATCCCTGTCCCAGCAGCTGCAGCGATTTGCATCAGTTGGCACTAGAGCAGCCAGTTCTGCTTCACAGCCTGGCAGCTGCTACTGGTGTTGTCACCTACAGTCAAGCCCTTTCTTTGTTAGAAATCTTACATAAACTCCGCTCCCAGAATCCTTCAACAAAGCATTTAAAACTTAAACACATAGCACGGCATTAATATATTTATAATTCGCATATTAATTACAAGTAAAGGAGAGAAAGGTGAGATCTGGTTTTTCATCACTTTCTAGTGTGGCCTTTGGACAACTGACTGATTTAACATCTCTCATGCCATGAATCCTTAACTCCCAACCTAAGAGAACACTAAGGACCCCACAGATTTTCTGTAAGGAATAGATAAGACATGTGAAGCACCTGGCATGTTCACAGTTGTTGATATTATGAGGTAGATCTATCATTGGTGACTGGTTTTGTCATCTGAGATGGCAGAGATATCCGTTACCAGGAGCTGGGTGGGGTTGGGGATTAGGGGATGGAAAAGAAGGTGGAAGAAGTTTATCACCCGGAAGTTTGAGAGTGGGGATTGGTGCTCTTGTTGGCTTGTTGGAATGCTCTGGATTAATTCAGCACACATAGGTAGAGAGTACTTCATAGGCTCAACATTGTCTAACAGACTGGGAGTGTATTAGTGGACAAAGCAGTTGAGATTTCTACTGACATGGGCTTATGTTCAATAGCTGGACTATGGCTGCTTAAATCTACTTAAACTAGAACTGTTCAAAGGAAATGGTCAAGGAAAAGTCTATCTCTAGGTATCAGAGAAGGGACCATTGACCCCACTGACAGGTAAGTCGCGGTACAATTCCGTCACAGGGAGGTTAGGGGGAGTGATGAGGAACAAGGAAGAGGAGTAAAGAAAGTTGAAGCCTAGAAAGAGTATTGAGGCTCCCAGTGAGATCTCAGTCCAGCTCTTGGGAAGGATTGCAAGACTGAAGGTAAGTGGGCTCCTGTACCTCTCTGCTCATCATTATGTGGAAGCAGCAAGACATGGCCACACAGAAGGAACTTCCTAGAACACAGAAATTGCACTTGGAATCCAGGTAGGATATTCAGGTAATGTGATGTTTCACAAGCATTCAAGGTCATTATGCTGGAATTTCTCTGACTCCTCTAGACCTTGCTGACTTCCATCTTCCTGGAACACCCACACTGCTGTCTTTAAGGTGTACCTTTACATTTTAGCTGTATTGCATCTCACACTGCTCTGTGTTTCATGATATAAGTTGTGATGCTTCCAGACAATTATAAAATTAATCGGGCAATGGTCCATGCTACATTTTTATACCACATAGAACTTGACCCAGGTGAGCATAGAAAAGACTCTGGGTTAACACTGATGGATGATGGACTAGTGGAACTGTCCTGGTGCTGTAGGTAGAAGTGCCCTTAAACCATCTCTGCCACTTGGGTAGTGCATTGGATTCAAAAGAGCGTCTCGAATGACTTCTTCACTCCCACCAGAGCTTCTTTCCAGCATGTGGAAATGCACTGTGTGCATTTACACTAATATTCTAATGATACCTAATGAGAACGTATGAGCATAGCTTATAATCTAGGCTTTCAAAGATGCAAGGAAGAAAATACACATTGGGGAAGGCATGGGGAAGGTGATGGCAGTTTGAATCATTGCCGTTTGATACTCAGTAAACCAAAATCAGCCTATAACTTGTATTTCTGTCCACAATCTATGATTAGGCAGGAGATATTTTTTTAAAAAAAATGTTTGCAGTTTACATTTATTCTCTTAAACCTTCTGAATGCTTTCCATGCAAATTTTCTTGAAAATTTGCATGAGAGTTCAGAAGGTGTTTGAAAAAATTTGAGTTCAAATACAGTGGCTTCTTTGGTGCTCTTGGAAATGGGGTGGGTCAATACAGCTTTGTGCTACATGTTGTGATGTCACATTCTTACTGTAGTTCTAAGTTTGAACTGCTTAAATAGTATTCTTCCATATTCTATGCTGAATGAGCAGCAGAACATTGATAATTTGATTAATGTGACGTTGAGATACCTTAGATGTAAAAATATTCTCATGCTCCTGGGATGAGGAATGAAGTTATGGGTGACATTTGAGTTTCAACATAGCCTTTCTACTGCTATCTTTCTCACCAAAGTGATGGTTGTATACTCATGTCAGGTTTAGCTTGATTTATGGGGGTACATTTTTCTTTTTCACCAAAACTCTTTGGATTCAAAGATGCTGTGATACATGGGTTTTCTTCATTAATTTATGAGTCCTGCATTAGTTCCCTGCCCCCCCCCCGCCCTGCTTAGTTTTGAATCATGTCAACAAATAAATGCCAGGTGGGAGGTCTCAGTCTTGTATTATCGTGTTTGCTTGAATTTACCCATGGCTCTAACTGGGTTTCCTAAGCATCATTTATCTAACTCTATAAATTAAGAATCTTCCTAACATAGGATGGTGGGCACATCCTTTTTTCCTTTTATTATTGAAAGAAGGCATGTCACCACTATAACTTTAAACAATCATTTAATTCTAGGTTGTTTCACTACCCAGAAGGAAATAAAAATTAACTCGAGTTAAATATTTGACTTCAGGGAACTTGTTACTTTTGGTGAACTCTGCTTTCCAATGCCAGTGCTTTTACTAATTGAGTTTGTGCTTTCACTTCTCTAAACCTTGTTGCATTTTAACAATATTAGGGAGATAGTTCTGAGTATTTTGATCTGGAAACCCTCCTATTCCAGTTTAATATCCCATACCACAAGAACACACCCTAATTAAACAATTTTGCAATTGTAGAACACTTAAAAGTTTGCAAATTTTTTCCCGTTGATTCTTAAAATTGCCTCCCCACCACTTAATGTTTGTGTTATATCCATTTTGAAGATAAGGTAAATGAAGATTTGAATTGACACAAGTCATAAGTGAACAGAACATATCTTTATTGAAATGGAAAAATTGGTATTAATCTGCTATTAACAGTAAAGCTACTATTTGTTGCCTAGGTAGAATACGGATGCTAGTGATAAATTGGGATTGCAATGAAATAGAATGATTGCACTGTTATTTTTATTATATTCTGTGGATTTAAATGGCTTACAATCACTATTTTCTCTTGACAGCATCTCTATATAAGATAATTATTTCCATCACCTTTTTAGTAATAAAGTTTGCTCATTGAGAATTGAATTTAAATGTTTCAAAGCTTAAGGGAGGTGTAATATTTTAGAGAGCACACTCTATGGAGACTTCAGATCTAGTTGTAAACTAAATATCCTTGAGAAAATTACTTGAAGTTGCAAATATTTATAAGAAGAAAAACTGTTTAACTTCAGTGAGAAAAAATGTATTTCAAAAAGAAATATTGCATAAGGCCCTTCATAATGCTCCAGTAAAAGTTATTACAGGCCCATATAATAAAATAAATGGGTACAATTTCATGTCTGTTAGGGTTCTCTAGAGAAACAGAACCAATGGGATGTCTATCTGTATATAAGAGATCTTAAAGAATTAACTCATGTAGTGTGGGATCTAGTTTTAAATTTGTAGAGTTGGCTGGCTCGGTGGATAAAGATTCCAGAAGAGTTGATGTTGTAATAATGAGCTGGAAGTCTGAGGTGAGGCAGAAAGCTGGGAACTTGGGCAGTATTTTAATATTGTGTTGGGGAAGACTTGCTGTTTGGGAAATCTGCCTTTACTCTTAAGGCTTTCAGCGGATTGGATGAGGCCCACTCACACTGTGGACAGTACTTTGCCTTAGGTAAAGTCCATTGATTATAAATATTGATTACATCCATGACTGCCTTACTAGCAACATCTAGACTTGTGTTTGACCAAATAACTGGGTGTCATAACCTAGAGATGACACATAAAGCCACCACACTATAGAATGTGCTTGGTGTCAAGGTCACTGCTACACAGAGTGCTATAGTCACCTGAGTTAATATACTGGGAACCCATTTTATAATCAGTTGAGATTGAAAAATCATAAGTGGAGGGCAAATGATAGGTAAAAGCACAGCATCAGCTAGAACTGGGCATGCTGACCAAGAATAGTTGGTAATTAGACAAGAAGGCTAGCAGACAGGATGATCTGGCAGTCAAGGTGGACAAACATACTGTGATTCCTTCGGAAGTGCTTCAGTGTCTAGTGTCTAGTGCAAATCAGACAGCCTTTGGGGATCAGAGGACTCTTCCTACAGAAACATTACTGTAAGGTGAAAGCATATCTCCCAAATGAGTTCCTTCAACTCAGCGATAACAACAGAATAGTGGAATTCATTCTTCCTCAGCAACTGCTGTATCTGCCTTATTCTCAGGAAACTCGGGCAGCTCAGCTGTGCAAGTGACAGATTATCTTTGCTTATTTCAGCCACATGTGAGATAGGACTGTTGTGTGGAGGGAACTGTGGGAGCGTTCCACTTCCCATTTCCTGTGGAGCATTAAGAGAGCCTTGCCAAGAAGATAATTCCAATACTACATTTGTAAATGAGAGCCTAATGAAGAGCCATATGTTAACTGTTATGAGTATTCATCCCAGATGCTTAGAGGGATCAATGCCATCTCTTTGGTGATATATATTTTAGAAATGAAATAAACATGTACTAGCTACCCAAGCCTTATAGAAAAATGTTCTCAGACATTTGTGAGTATTTATAACTGGCTGTTAGCATTGGAGTCACTCTACTCTGAAATGATGTAGTCTGCAGAGGTGTAAACTGGCTCCAGATTATAATATCATTACATTTTTTATTTTTATTTTTTTAACTTTTCTTTAATAAATATAAATTTACAAAGTAAAGCTTTTGGATTGCAGTGGCTTTCTCCCCCAAAAAGTTCCCTCACACCCGCAACCCCCCCATCTCCCACTCCCTCTCCCATCCCATTAACATCAACATTCACTTTCAATTATCTTTATATACAGAAGATCAATTTAGTATATATTAAGTAAAGCTTTCAAAAGTTTGCACCCACACAGAAACACAAAGTGTAAAGTACTGTTTGAATACTAATTATAGCATTAATTCACAATGTACAGCACATTAAGGACAGAGATCCTACATGGGGAGTAAATACACAGTAACTCCTGTTGTTGATTTAACAATTGACATTCTTGTTTATGGCATCGGTAATCACCCTAGGCACTTCTCATGAGATTCAAAGGCTATGGAAGCCTTTTGAGTTTGACGACTCTGATCTTATTCAGACAAGGTCATAGTCAAAGTGGAAGTTCTCTCCTCTCTTCAGATAAAGGTACCTCCTTCTTTGATGGCCCGTTCTTTCTACTGGGATCTCACAGAGATCTTTCATGTAGTTTTGTTTTGTGTTTGTTTGTTTGTTTGTTTGATTTTTTGCCAGAGTGTCTTGATTTCCATACTAAAATACTCTCATGGGCTCTTCAGCCACATCCAAATGCCTTAAAGGCTGATTCTGAGGCCAGAGTGCTGCTTTGGATATCTGCCATTCAGTGAGTCTGCTGTATATCCTGCTTTCCATGTTGGATCGTTCTCGCCTTTTTAATTATATAGTTAGTATTAGTAAACACTAGTCTTGTTTTTGTGATCCCTTTGACTCTTAATCCTATCATTATAATCAATTGTGACCTGAAACTGCTCAATTTGACTAGTGGGATGGCATTGGTACATGCCACCTTGATGGGACTGAATTGGAATCCCCTGGCACATTTCTAACTCCACCATTTGGGGCAAGTCCAATTGAACATGTCCCAAACTGTACATCTCCGCCCTCTTATTCCCACTCTTATATTGAACAGGGATCACTTTTCAGTTAAATTTAAACACCTAAGAATAATTGTGTGTTAATTACAGAGTTAAACCAAGAGTATTAAGTAGAGAAAAAAAATTAAGAGGAGTTTATCAACAGTCAGGGAAAAGGCTGATCAAGTCACTGTTGCTCAAAGTGTCCATTTCACTTCAACAGATTTCCTTTTTGGTGCTAGGTTAGTTGTCACCGATCAGGGAGAACATATGATTTTTGTGCCTTTGGGACTGGCTTAGTTCACTCAGCATGATGTTTTCCAGATTCCTCCATTTTGTTGCAAATGACTGGATTTCATTGTTTTTTACTGCTGTATACTATATTATAGAGCACATATGCCATAATTTCTTTATCCAGTCTACTGGGCATTTGGGTTGATTCCAGGTCTTAGCTATTGTGAATTGAGCTGCAATAAACATTAAGGTGCAGACGGCTTTTTTGTTTGCCAATTTAATTTCCTTTGGGTAAATTCCAAGGAGTGGGATGGCTGGGTTCTATGGTAGGGTTATATTCAGGTTTCTGAGGAATCTACAGATTGACTTCCATAGTGGCTTAACCAGTTTGCATTCCCACCAACAGTGGGTTAGTGTCGCTTTTTCCCCACATCCTCACCAGCAATCTTGTTGTTAGATTTCTGTATGTGAGCCATTCTAACTGGAGTGAGGTGAAACCTCATTGTGGTTTGATTTGCATTTCTCTGATTGCTAGTGATCTTGAACATGTTTTTATGTGTCAGCCATTTGGATTTCCTCTTTTGAAAAATGTCTATTGAGGTCCTTGGCCCATCTCTTAAGTGGGTTGTTTGTTTTGTTGTTGTGGAGTTTCTTGATCTTTTTGTAGATTCTGGTTATTAACCCTTTGTCTGTTGCATAGTTTGCAAATATTTTTTCCAATTCTTTCGGTTGCCTCTTCACTTTCCTGACTGTTTCTTTTGCAGTGCAGAAACTTCTCAATTTGATGCAACCCCAATTGTTAATTTTGGGTTTAACTGCCTGTGCCTCCAGGGTCTTTTCCAAGAAGTCTTTGCCTGTGCAAATATCTTGCAGGGTTTCTCAAATGTTCTCTAATAATTTGATGGTGTCAGGTTGTAGATTTAGGTCTTTATTTCATGTGGAGTGGATTTTTGTGTAACGTGTAAGGTAGGGGTCTTGCTTCATGCTTCTGCACGTGGAAATCCAGTTTTCCCAGCACCATTTCTTGAATAGACTGTCCTTGCTCCAGGAATTGGTTTTAGATCCTTGATCAAATATAAGTTGGCTGTAGCTATTTGGATTGATTTCTGGTGTTTCTGTTCTGTTCCATTGGTCTATCCATCTGGTTCTGTACCAGTACCATGCTGTTTTGATTACTGCCTGGAGTATGTCCTGAAATCTGGTATTGTGATGCCACCGGCTTTGTTTTTGTTGTGCAAGATTGCTTTAGCTATTGGAGGTCTCCTGTGTCTCCATCTGAATTTCAGCATCATGTTTTCCAGATCTGAGAAGAATGTCTTTGGAATTTTGATTGGTATCACATTGAATCTATACATTACTCTGGGGAGAATGGACATTTTGATGATATTGATTTTTCCAATCCATGAGCATGGAAGGTTTTTCATTTTTTTTTTTGGTATCCTCTTATTTTTCTTTAAGATATTGTAATTTTCATCGTAGAGATCTTTAACGTCCTTGGTTAAGTTTATTCCAAGTTATTTGATTGTTTTTGTGGCTACTGTAAATGGGATTATTCTTAGAAGTTCTTTCTGAGCCATGGCATTGCCTGTCTATACAAAGGCTATTGATTTCTGTGCATTCATTTTGTATCCTGGTACTTTTCCAAACTCTTCTATGAGTTCCAATAGTCTCTTAGAAGAGTTTTTGGATCCCCTAAATAAAGAATCGTATTGTCTGCAAAGAGGGATATTTTGACTTCTTCCTTCCCATTTGTATCCCTTTAATTTCTTTTTCATGCCTAATAGCTCTGGCTAAAACTTCCAGAACTATATTGAATGGCAGTGGTGAAAGTGGGCATCCCTGTCTGGTACCAGATCTCAATGGAAATGCTTCCAACTTTTCCCCATTCAATTGAATTCTGGCCATGGGTTTTTCATAAATTGCTTTGATTATATTCAGGAATGTTCCTTCCTGACCCAATTTGCTTAGAGTTTTCATCATGAAAGGGTGTTGTATTTTATCGAATGTTTTCACTGCATCTATTGAGATAATCATATGGTTTTTCTTCTGCAGTCTGTTAATGTGGTGTATCACATTGATTGATTTGCGAACATTGAACCATCCCTGCATACCAGGGATAAATCCCACTTGGTCTGGGTGGATGATCTTTCTGATGTGTTGTTGCATTCTATTGGCCAGTATTTTATTGAGGATTTTTGCATCTATGTTCATCAGGGATATTGGTCTGTAATTTTCTTTCAATGCTGCATCTTTCTCTGGCTTAGGGATTAAGGTGATGCTGGCTTCATAGAAAGAGTTTGGGAGGATTCCCTCTTTTTCAATTGTTCTGAATAGTTTGTGAGAAGAATTGTAGTTAGTTCTTCTTTAAATGTCTGGTAGAATTCAGCAGTGAGTCCATCCAGTCCTGGGCTTTTCTTTGTTGGGAGGGCCTTCATTACTGATTCAATTCTGTCTGTTTTGGGTCTTTTAATTTTTTCTGTGTCTTCATGGTTCCATTTAGGTAGGTTGTATGTGTCCAGGAATCTATCCATTTCTTATAGATTTCCCTGTTTGCTGGCACACATGTCTTTGTAGTAATTTCTGATGATTCTTTTTATTTCTGCAGTGTATGTTGTTATGTTTCTATTTTCATCTCTGATTTTATTGATTTGGGTCTTTTTTTTAGTTAATTGGGCCAATGGTGTGTCAATTTTGTTTTTTCAAAAAACCAGCTCTTCATTTGGCTGATGTTTTGTAATGGTTTTTTTTTTTGGCTTCAATTCTGTTGATTTCTTCTCAGATTTTAATTATTTCTCTTCTCCTACTCACTTTAGGTCTGGTTTGCTGTAGTTTTTCTAGATCCTTTAGATGCACTGAGCTCATTTATTTGGTGCCTTTCCAATTTCCTGATGTAGGCACCTATGGCACCTATTGCTATAAACTTTCCTCTTAACACTGCTTTTGCTGTATCCCAAAAGTTTTAATATGTTGTGTTGTTATCCTCATTTACTTCCAAAAAGTTTTTGATTTCTCTTGATTTCTTCTATGACCCAGTGTTCATTCAGGAGCATGTTGTTCAGTCTCCATGTGTTTGCATATGCTCTAGGGATGCCTAAGTTGCTAATTTCCAGCTTCATTCCACTGTGGTCTGAGAAGCTGCATTGTGTGATTCCAATTCTTTTGAATTTGCTGAGGCTTGCTTTATGGCCTTTTATGTGGTCAGTCCTTGAGTAGGTTCCATGTACTGCTGAGATGAATGTAAATTCTTTAAGTGTAGGAAGAAAAGTACTGTAGATATCTGTTAGATCCATTTGGGCTATACTGTCTATTAAATCTGCTGCTTCCTTGTTGATCTGTCTGGTTGATCTATTTCTGAGAGTAGAGTACTGAAGCCCTCCAATACTACTGTTTTGGAGTCTAAGTCTCCCTTTAAGTCCCTTAACATATCTTTTAAATAAACTGGTGCCCTGTAATTAGGTGCATATACATTTATAATAGTTATGTCTCCATGTTGAATTGAACCCTTAAACATTATATAGTACCCCTCTGTCTCTCAACATTTTTGTGTTAAATTTTATTTTGTCTGTTATTAAGATGACTACGCCAGCTCCTTTTTGGTTTCTGTTGGCATGGAATATCTTTTTCCAACCTTTCACTTTCAGTCTGTATGCATCTTTGTTGGGAAGATGTGTTTCTTTTAAGCAGCAAATAGATGGGTTTTGTTCCTTGACCCAATCAGCCATTCTGTGTCTTTTAACTGGAGAGTTCAGGCCATTAACATTCAATGTGACTATTGATAAGTAGTAACTTTGCCCTGCCAATTTCCCAAAGATATTTCTAATATATGCTTTGAATGTCCTGTGATCTTTTACTGGGAGGTTTTCTTCCTTTACCTTCTTTCATGTTGATGGCCATGTTTCTGTGTTTCTGTGTATAACACATCTTTAAGCATCTTTTGCAGGGCCGGATGAGTGGTGACAAATTCTTTCAATTTCTGTTTGCTATGAAAGTTCTTTATTTCACCTTCATTCACAAATGAGAGCTTGGCAGGATATAAAATTCTGGGCTGGCAGTTTTTCTCCTATAGTACCTGGGTTATATCTCGCCATTCCCTCCTAGCCTGTAGGGTGTCTGATGAGAAGTCTGCTGTGAGTCTAATTGGCGATCCTCTGAGAGTAATCTGACACTTCTCTCTTGCACATTTTAGAATCTTATCTTTATGTTTCACTGTAGTGAGTTTTATTACAATGTGGCATGGTGAGGATCTCTTTTGGTCCTGTTTATTGGAGGTTCTATGAGCTTCCTGTACTTAGATGCCTCTTTCCTTCTCCAAACCCCGGGAAGTTTTCTGCTAGTATCTCACTAAAAAGGTCTTCTAATCCTTTCTATCTCTCCATGCTTTCAGGAACTCCTAGAACCCGAATGTTGGTTTTTTTAATAGTATCCTATAGATTTCCAACAATATTTTTTAGATTTCTAATTTCCTCTTCTTGTCTTTGATTTGACTGTATACTTTCCTGTGCTCTGTCTTCTAAGTCTGATATTCTCTCTTCTATCTCACTGATTCTGTTTTTAAGGCTTTCAAATGCATTTGTCATTTTATCTATTGAATTCTTCATTTCATTTTAATTTCTCTTCAATATCATGTTCTACCAGATTCCTCATTTCATTTTGATTCCTCCTTAATACTTCATTTTCATGAGAGAGATTTTCTACCCTATCCAGTAAGGATTTCTATAGTTCATAAATTTGTTTTTGATAACTTCTAATTGTTCTTATCATAAATTCTGTGAAATCCTCACCTTGCATGTTTTCTATCTCATCATCTTCATAATCTTGTATTGGAGTGTCATGTTCATTTGGGGGAGTCTTATGTCTTCCTTGTTCTTGTTTCCTCGGTTTCTGAGTTTGTTGCTTGGCATTGTGGAGATATTATTTGCTTTCTTCTTCTTTTTTTTTTTTTCCTCGCTATGGTGGCTTTTCTCATTATTCTGACTGTAGATTAAGTGGACTGTCTGCTTTTGGTGAATCTTTAGAGGCATCTGGTGGGTGTGGCCAGAGCTCTGTTCAGTTCTTCAGAGTTAAGGGTGTGCCAAAGGTGACACACCCAGGTTTGGCATGGTAAATCAATCTCTCTCTCTCTCTCTCTCTCTCTCTCTCTCTTTATTCAGAAGGGAAGTAATTCTGCACAACTGAGCTATTCTCCTTGAAGGCAATCAGTGGCTGAGTGCTAGCCCCTGTGGGTATAATATTCATCTGCTCTGTCCCAAGGACCACACAAAGGATCTGTTCTGTCCTCAGTGTAAGCTCAGATTCCCCTGCAATCTCCCACTGGGTTGCTAAGGTTACCAAGTTTGTGGCATTTCCCAATGAGAGAGTACATCTCAGGCACTCCATAAGTTCTCCCATACACACTCCATTTTTTTTTCATAGTCCCAGTTCATAAACTCCACACATTCACTAGGTCTTAACCTCCTGTTATTTCTCCCCACCAGAGTCAGGTTTTTCTGCTTGGCTGAGGGCAGGCACAGCCCTGAGTGGCATAGCTTTTACGTATGTCCAAAATGGCACCTGCTCTTTGTCTTTCTCACCTTTGTAAGGTGAGTGGAGAGAGAGAATCGTTCTGTACCGGTCCCTTTTATTTTTTTTTTCTCCTCTATAGTTTGCCTGGTGAACTTTCCCCCACAGGGCTTCAAGCCTCGTTCCCTCTAGGCTCTTCCTGCCACTTTTCTGCCAGTGTCTCGGGCTACTGCAGTTTCGCCTCACCTCCCTTTCCAGCACTGGTGCATAGACTCGGCAGCTGGGGTCCTGAACCATGGGTGCCCATGTCCTCCACATAGGTCCACCGTGTCCCATTAGTTCCAGAAGAGTTTCCTCTGCAGTTTTTTTCCCTAACTCTTCCCTTGAAACTACAGTATCTCCACTTTTATTAAACTATCTTTTCCTGGATTATCAGCGTGCTCCCTCCTTATTCCCCCTTCTTGGAGGACTCCTCATTACATTTTTTACAGTAAGTTTTCCATAGACCAGTTACTCTAGGAAACTAGATGTATGTATATACATTTAAAAACTTTTTGAAATATAAACCTCTATCCCTAGGTTGAGAAACAGTGTTTAGACACTGGCATGCTGACATGATGCTGTCCATGTGGGTTATCAATACGCAAAAACCTTTAAGGAAATTATGCTGCTGAGAATTTGTGGGAGAAGTTTTGATTGAAGCCCCTCATCTTCAAATCCATCCAATTGTGTTGAAGGGCAGACAGATGGGCCCCTGGAGAGTTGTATGGACTGGCTTTGAGTACAAAACTTAAAGTTTCATACTGAGAGACATTCTGGATGACATTGGTAAGAGTGTGCAACAGGAAGAGATCACACTGCCAGACAGGAAGCCAGAGAGCAATTCAGAGGATAGGCTCACTGTGGTGTGAGGTTAATTGACCAAAGTCCCAGGGAAAATACCCTAATGCCTTTAGAAGGCAGCATCCACAATACCTAAGAATCTTCCAACAAATCTGAACACAAGCAGACAAAATCTAGAAACCTTTATAACATTCCTACAGATACATATGTGGAGAAGTGGGCATAAAATAGGTGAGAGGAACTGATCGTCTGCTGATAATCGTCTTGCCCTTCTTTGGAAACCTCTGAGTTCTATCAGCAAAGAGGTATGAAATACCAACAGCATGCTACTGATATTAGTTGGTGCTCATTTCTCTGTTCAAAACTCAAGTAGGAGGGAGGAAAATTGTCAAAAGAAAATAATTATATATGTGTATATATACATAATTACATATATAACATATATATTATATACATGGGATAAATATTTACATGTCTATATATAGATAATAAAATCTTCCTTCTTTCACTTGAAAAAAATTCAAAATAGGATAAAGATTTTAGAGGTTCAATATTAAACTGCTCAATGTTTATTTCATTCTATTTTATCTGTGGTATGTAAATCCCAAGTGGGATTCTTTCCACTGCTTCTTGCTTCCACATTCTATGTATCAAAGCTGGAAGCTAGCCCAATGCCAAATTATCTACCTTGCATTTCAATTTATTTTATTGTAGTGAAGTTAAAACAGTAATAGGTAACATTTATTTTACTTTTGTTGTAGCCCTTATATAAACTCTGACATAGCTATTATCATTTTTTTCTGTATGCTTAGGAAATTAATAGTTAAAATTAGATTGAATGTTGTGTTGTAATACCTGAAGCTCTTAGTTTTTGCTGCATAGCTACCATTAAGGTTGTAGATGCACAGGAAGAGGATAAATAGTTGCATTAGTGGATGAATTCCTGTATCCAACTCTAATTTTTTTTTTTTTACAGGCAGAGTGGACAGTGAGAGAGACAGAGAGAAAGGTCTTCCTTTTGCTGTTGGTTCACCCTCCAATGGCCGCCGCGCTGCGGCTGGCGCACCGCACTGATCCGAAGCCAGGATTCAGGTGCTTCTCCTGGTGTCCCATTCGGATGCAGGGCCCAAGCACTTGGGCCATCCTCCACTGCACTCCCTGGCCACAGCAGAGAGCTGTCCTGGAAGAGGGGCAACCAGGACAGAATCCGGTGCCCTGACCAGGACTAGAACCTGGTGTGCCATCGCCGCAGGCGGAAGATTAGCCTAGTGAGCCATGGCGCCGGCCCAACTCTAAATTCTTAACCAATACAATGTACTTGGAACAATTTTTAGTTGGTTGTTGTGATGTTCCTTAAATGATGCTACATTTCATTATTACAATTAAGTGCTCTTCAGTGTGTAACCCAAAGTTGGAGATTAAAATGTAGCAAATTCTAGGGTCTGGTTTATTTTCACCTGTCTATTTCAACCATGCCCAAATGTTCCATGGGGAATTTGAAACTTGGTTTGACAGGACCTATTACCAACCTCTGAACTTGAGTGTGTAGCACTGGTTACTTGCTTTAAATCCTAGAATATTTCTATGCTGACAAAGTCTCTCAAGTAACCTTAGAACTGCTCCCATTCTCCAGATATTTAGAATGAGAACCTTCCAAGGTGTGTAATAAAGTTGGGAAAGATTTGGGTGAGGAGTTTGCTTCTGGGTCTGCGAGCAACGTAACCTTGAACTTCTGGAAGTCAACCAGTAAGTCAAACACAGGGGAGGTCCTGACAGCAAATCAACCCTGGTCACGGTGAGTCCAGTTTCCTTTCCCAACCTCACAAGGCAGTTCTGAGCTTTAGACTGGCATCCATGTACTAACCAGGAAACACGGTTTCAGAGATGTCTGCTTCACCTAGAAACCCCCTTTTCGTCATCCTAGGTCATCTTCATCCTGTTACTTCTCCCCTGGCATGGGAAGAAGCAACTCTGCCCTTGACAAATACCCAGCTCCATAGACATGGGGCATCTGACCCCTCAGACATCATCACCCACTATTCCAAGCCCCAGAGTTTATTGGCTTCTAGGCAAATGTGAAAGCAGGGCTGTGGTCGTTTCTGTCTAACCATTAGGAATAGTCACTAGACACAATCCCTCTGGGGCATTTCCGTGGACTGAATGTGTTCCCCCAAACTTCATGAGTTGGAAACAATCCCCTGTGTCACAGAGGTAGAATACAGGGCCTAAGGGGAGTCATTTAACTCAGGAGGCTCTGCCCCCAAAACACCACCTGGGAAAAGGGCCCAGGAGTGGAGCGGTTCCTTCTGCCTTCTGCCATGTGGGGATGCAGCTAAAAGCCTTCACCAGTTGCTGGTGCCTTGACCTTGGGTTTCCCAGCTGTCAGGCCTGTGAGAACTAAATTTCTATTCTTTACAGATCACCCATCCATGCCTCTCTCTGATAGCATGAGTGACAGGTGAAAACAACCCTGAAGCCATGAGCTTATGAAACATCCCCATTTTCCTCCATTTGAGTCCTTTCCCTCCTGAGGAAAGCAAGGGGTGAGTACTATCTATTTCTGAACAATCATTTCCTATTTCTTAGGAATTCCCCCTCCTTTTTTGAGATTTCTCCAAAAATATTTTTAATAGTTGTTCTCAAACCCTTAAAATCTTAGTCATACTGTTTATTCTCAAATATGCTTTTTCTATGCTAGTTGGAAATTGAACTGACTTGGCACCATGCTGACTTTTCAATTGACTTACTGTGCCCAGTTTAATTATAGCAATTTTTGAATAGGGTCCAATCGTACTGGCTTTAGGAATGACCCTTCCATTCAGTACTTGCTATGTAAACAATGGAAAATGATTCTATTCTTAGTCTACAATTTGGGAAATCCATGAGTATGGTGTGGACTACTTTTATTTGTTTAAAGATTATTAAGCCACTAAAGTGAGAGGCAGTTTGTAACGGCAAATGACAAACTATTATCTTAAAGCAAACCACTTAAATAAGAGTCTACAATAAATCATTAAAAGAGCCCTAAACATTTAAGCAAACAACTGAACAATATGACCATGAAAACTTTTTTTAAAAAAAAGTTTTATTTTTTTGAAAGGGAGAGTTACAGAGAAAGAGAAATCTCTTTCAAATGTCCACAGTGGCCAGGGCTGGACCAGGCTGAAGACAGGAGCCAAGAGCTGCAACTAGGTCTTCCACGTGAGTGCAGGGGCCCAAACACTTGGGTCATCTTCTGTTCCTTTTCCAGATGCGTTAACAGGGAGCTGGATCAGCAGTGGAGCAACCATGACTCAAACCAGCCTCCATTTAGGATTCAGGCGTTATAGACAGCAGCTTAACCTGCGCCACAATGTCAGCCCCAGCAGGAAAACTTTTGATTAACTGGAATGGCCATTATTCAATGATTTTAACAAGACTGATTAAGTACCTAAGTGCTCCATAAGGCATACGTAGGGAATCACGGGAGAAAAATGGGTGCTCCTAAGGAGTGTATCAAGTAGAGACATATGAGTCTTTCATTAATGCCTGTAGCACAAGGTATGACTGCCTTACCTATGGGACAAGCTTTGCTTTGTGAGCACAGGGTAGAGAGGGGTCACTTCTGGTTAGGGAAATACAAAGCTACAATCAGTGACGACATTTGTCTTCAATAGGACATAATGCATGGAGGACTATTGTGAAACGAAAGAAAACATATTGCAGTTCTGTTTTGCAAAATGGAGTGTCTCAAGTCTAGAGCTGGTGAGAGCAATATGTAACAGAAATGGAGGGACAGTGTTGGATGTTGGTTGTATTAGACAGTAAAGGACATTATTTATTCATTCAATAAATACTAATTGAGCAGTTCTTGCAGACCATGTTTGAGAATACAGCAGCAAAAGTAATTAGACATATTTCTATCCCCAGGGAACTGATAGACAAGAAGACAGAAAAAAATATATACAGCAAACAAGGATACGGCTATATGAATAAATGCAAGGATAACAGAAAAGGAATCCTTTGAAAGTGCTATTTTCACCTTGATCTGAAGGATGTGTGACAAAGGAGAGATGGAGAAGGCACAGGGCAAGGCATCCCAGGCTAAGATGAGTATCTGGAAAAGGACTCAGAGCCTAAGAATAATTTGAGATCAAAAATAACATTTAAGATTATACAGATTCAATATTAAAGTAAATGAAACTACCATTAAAACAAACTCATTGGTATAAAGTGAACAAATTTCAAGGGTTTCATATTTCCAAATTCAGAAGCATAGTGATACTTCACACCCTACTATTCACCTTATATGAATAAAAAATTGTTAAAAAACAAATAACAGAAAGCTGCAGAACCAAGTTGATAGTTATAATGGAGATTTTTATGACCATAAAGTACAAAATAGTTTAAAAAAAAAAAGAAATGAACTCATTTAAATCAACATTCTTCACTGAGGAACTTATAAAGAATGGCATTGACATTTCAATATCAGTATATACATTTTATTTTTGTTAATGGTTTTTCCTCCTGGTCCTAGCTATTTGTTTAACAATGTATCTATTTTCAAAGTTTCTGTCAAGTGAATGTGTGGCAACTTGAAACCCAGAAAAAAGAGTGATCTGCCTTATTTGTAAAAAGGTTATAATAGGTCACAGGGCCAACGTTTTGGCATAGCTGGTAAAGCCACCTATGACTCCAGAATCCCATACAGGCACGGATTTGAGTCCTGGCTGCTCCACTCCAATCCTGCTTCCTGCTAATCTGCCTGGGATAGCAGAAGATGGCCCAAGTCCTTGGGGCCCTGCCACCCGTGTGGGAGACTCGAAGAAGCTTTGGACCAGCCCAGGACCCTTTTGCAGAGTTAACCAGAGGATGAAAGATTCTCTCTCTCTCTCTCTCTCTCTCTCTCTCTCTCTCTCTCTCTCTCATTCTGCCTTTCAAATAAATAATATTTTTTTAAAAAAATAGTAGGTCATAAAAGAATCTGGGTTAGTTGTAGAATTTTCTCAGAAAAAAAAAATAAATATGCTGGAAAAGTTGAAATTAGTAAAATCTCCTACTCTGATATAAATTGTGATTTAAATGAGTTATAAATCTGTACCAAAATGTATTTCTCTGAAATAAGAGAAAGGCATATATGATATTGCTATATCATTCAAAGTTCATCCTCAGAATATTTATTGAACACACCTGCTTTTGAACACTGCACTGAACTCTGGAGATACAGTGGTTAAGAATTTAGAAGCAATCTTTTTTTCTAATGGAACTTATATGATCATGGAGGAAACTGATAGTGACCAAACACTTGTAAAAACAAATATAAAATTGTGATTGCGAGAGAGACCATCAAGAAGAGGCACCATAGAACTAATGGAGCATGTAAGGCATTTGATGTTGTCAGAGAGATCAGGAAAGCTTTTCTTCAGGAAGGAATAACTGATTTGAGTGTAAAGTATGAGGATGATATGACTGGGCATAAAGGGGAGGAAGTAGCCTTTACAACACAGTGTTCAGGAGCTGTAAAGGCTCAATGGCAGGATCTAGCATGACAAAGCAGAAGAACAAAAGAAAACCAGGAATAAGCCAGAGGAGACATGGATAGACTATACAGAAAGTACGTAGTCAACACAAGAAGCTGTGGTCACTTGGGCTAGAGTATTGGTCAAGTCAAGATGGAGAGAAGCAGGGAGAAAACAGATAGCTCTTTCCAATCACATCTCAACTTTTGAGTGTGATCCATGTCCCCAGATCATGAACTTGATCAGTCTTCCTGTGCTTCCTCCGTATCCTATATTGCCCTTGTCTAATGGTGGAGAAGCCCATGTCACTATAACCAAATCTAGAACAGCTGGGGTGTGGTGAAGAGAATGGAGATACACATTACCCTTGTCTAATGGTGGAGAAGCCCATGTCACTATAACCAAATCTAGAACAGCTGGGGTGTGGTGAAGAGAATGGAGATACATGGAGTTAGAGTGGAAGTTGGGGCTGACTGTGAAAAACTGAGTTATTTTAGTGCCTTTTGATGTTATTTTGAGGGAAATAGGGAGTCAACAGAAGTTGTTAAACTGGGAAGGCATAGTCACGTTTTATCTTTTAATATATAAAAGTTTTACTTTACTGTTGAACAGTGAGAAGTACTAGTAGCTTTTCACCATGGAAGTCATTTGTTTTCAGGAAAACTACTCTGGCAACAGAAAGCCTGATGGTTTGGAGTTGGAAATAGGGAGGAATCTGGAAACCAGAGATTGAAGTGAAGTGCTCCGTGGATAGTTTAAGAGTGAGGTGACAAGCGATTGAAATTTGGTAGCGATAATGAAAAATAAGGAATGAATATTCAGGGTTAGTTTTCCTTTAGAAGCTTACACAGTTGTTTGGCAGGGTCTTAGAATCAGCTTGCTGAAATGTGATTCTTAAAACTAATGAAGTTTAAGATAATGCATGTAAGTACATGCACTGTGTACTTATACTATATGTTTACGTGCTATGTACTTATAACTACATCAAGTTATCACTGCAAGTCTAATTCTAATGGTATGGAATAAATTCGGCATGTTCACTGTTGTTATCATTGATGTTTTTGCACAGAGAGGTGGGCTGAGATGAGTTAGGATGGAAGATGGAGTTTTGTGGATTCTGCATACCTTCTACTTGTCAGAAAAAATGTGAGTCCAGAATTCAGGAGCAAAAAGACTTAATGAAGTGACTTCATGGGTAAAGACACTTTAATGAAGGAAGACCTGGGATAAGCAGCAAGTGCTTTAGTCTTCAAAAGAACTCACTTCTTTTCATCACAACCAGTGCTCAGAAAACTTCCATCTGGCTCTGAGCTGCACCACTGCACCTGTCCCACTATCCCAGCCAAAGGTTGCCCTTCACATCTGATTAAATGAGAAGTACTTTCAAGTGTCAGTGTTAAGCATGAAGGCTTCCCTGGGCTCTCGAGAGCAGCAGAGACTCCGGGGCTCTTCACAAGGCTCCTCTCTAGCCCTTGCCTGTGCTGTAGGCAAGGGCCAGGAGGAGTCATAGCCCCAGCTTTCCAGCTGGGATTCACCCTCTTTCCCATCGCCAGGGGTCCCCTGCGAGTAACTTTACTGGTATCCCGAGAGCAGAGCAACTAGCTTTTGACAAAGGGTTCCTGAGCAGAAATCCAGTGCTGGGCAGAACATCCCCATAGGCCTTCTGTGGGCTACTGGTCCTATTTCCTATCCACTGCTGCACAGCAAACAAGAATTTGCCTAAGAAGATTACCTTGGCAGGCTTTCTCGTTGTTAGATATTTTTTAAATCTGTTTTAAAAGAAATATAAAATTATGCTTGTATAGGGAAAACTACTTCACAGGCTCAGTAATTGCTATCCATTTACAATGCTGTAATGCCACAGGAACTCACCATCAAAATGATGGGGAATGAATCTCCAGGGGAGAGTCCAGTGAACTTCGTTTGTACTCCTTCTGCCTGAATAGTCCAACAAAGATCATGATGGTAACATTTTAGGTGTAAATTTGGATGCTCCCTTTCAAAGATGGAAAAGAAATTTCAAATGCCTTGAATGGAGACAAATCTTTGTCACAGATTACAATTGCAGAGAAAAATGTGGTTTCCCATAGTCAAGAAAAAAATAAACAAATCCTGAGTTTGAACCCATTCTATTGCAGTAATATTCTAAAATACATTTAGTTAACATAACATACAAAATACATAGTCTTTTCATGACTAAATAGACTATATAAAATATGCTTTCAGAGATATGTAATTAAAATTGAGTTATATATATGAATTGCTACTTCTCCAGGCTCAATCGTATTTTATTCTTGTAGTGGGCACTATTCCAAGAAGATAGAATTTACTCAGAATTTCTCAGGGCTGGACCTTATCTTAATGTTTTCCCTATTAAAAGTGCTTTTTTTATTTTTATTTTTTTATTTTTTGACAGGCAGAGTGGACAGTGAGAGAGAGAGAGACAGAGAGAAAGGTCTTCCTTTGCTGTTGATTCACCCTCCAGTGGCTGCCGCGGCCAGCGTGCTGCGGCCGGCATACCGCGCTAATCTGATGGCAGGAGCCAGGTACTTATCCTGGTCTCCCATGGGGTGCAGGGCCCAAGCACTTGGGCCATTCTCCACTGCACTCCCTGGCCACAGCAGAGAGCTGGCCTGGAAGAGGGGCAACCGGGACAGAATCCAGCACTCCGACTGGGACTAGAACCTGGTGTGCCGGCGCCACAAGGCAGAGGATTAGCCTAGTGAGCCGCGGCGCCGGCCTAAAAGTGCTTTTAAATGGTTCTCTGATGATGTTCCCCACATAGAAAGAACCTGTTTCTAAATGTATACCTATGCAAAATAGATTCATATTTAAATGTATATATATAATTGCACATGATTTAAATTTAACTTTTAACATGTATCAGTGTCAAAATAGTTGATAGACAACTCCATTAGATGAGTGATAGAAATATTATAGTTTGTGTGAGAAACAAATCTAAAAATAACTTCTTATTTGTGATAAAATGATTAAATGCTCATCCACAATAGATCTCCTTAATAAGACTGAAATAAATCAGCTTTGCTTTCTCAATGCAGGGAATTGCTCTTACTTTCCTTATGCAACAATTCCAATTAGAAGAACCTCCCTCAGATACCAGTTGTTCAACAGCCTCCCTCTCATTGCAATCACTTTGATTAAAGGGCTATGGCATCTTCTAGCTTTTATGATCGTAATTTAAAGGAAAACTATATCAAACCTCTTCTAAAACATCGAACATTTTGTATTTATATTCTTGACAAAGATGATATTGGAAGGAAGATTTTATGTTCTTTTATAAAATGTTACTAAAAATAGAACTGAAGACAAAACTTGAACTTTTTTTTTCCTTCCAAAGGGAGGGTAGAAATTATATTTCAGCTTCTTTCTTTGTCAGGTAATGATTAAAAACTTGACAAGAATAATGAGTTTTTGTTAGGTTTTGTGTTAATTTTAATAGGATGATCAAATAAGAATTGTTATTTCCAGCATTCAGAGAAAAATAAAGCTGCTTCATGGCAATAGTATTGCTATAATTCATAGCTCGGGCTTCAGATAGCATTAATTCAAGGTTGTATATGATGCAAACTGCCCAGAAAATAGCAAGCACTGAGAAAAATCCATTCTCGGTCACGAACCGTTGGTTCGTCTGTCCTTTCAAACATTCATGCATTCAGAAGGCTACTCTCCGTTTATCTAAATACAGTAAGAGGCACGAGAAAATTACAGTGGCGATCAGGATGTAGTTTCTCTCCACAACAGCTATGGGACAAGGCTGATGTATTAGTCCACTTGCTGTTACTTTAAGGAAATAGCTGAGAAAGGTAAACTTTACAAAGTGAAGAAGTTTGGGGCCTGCGCTATGGCACAGCGGGTTAAAGCCCTGGCCTGAAGTGCCAGTTCTAGTCCCGGATGCTCCTCTTCCGATGCTATGGCCTGGAAAAGCAGTAAAAGATGCCTCAAGTCCTTGGTCCCTTGCGCCCACATGGGAGACCCAGAAGAAGCTCCTGGCTCGTAGCTTCAGATCAGCGCAGCTCCAGCCATTGTGGCCATCTAGAGAGTGAACCAGAGGATGGAAGACCTCTCTGTCTCTACATCTCTCTGTAACTCTGTTTTTCAAATAAATAAAATCTTTAAAAAACAACAGCCGTCGCTGCGGCTCAATAGGCTAATCCTTCACCTGCGGCGCCTGCTGGGTTCTAGCCCTGGTCGGGGCGCCGGATTCTGTCCCGGTCACCCCTCTTCCTGTCCAGCTCTCTGCAGCACACTGGCCGCAGCGGCCATTGGAGGGTGAACCAACGGAAAAAAGGAAGACCTTTCTCTCTGTCTCTCTCTCTCACTGTCCACTCTGCCTGTGAAAACAACAACAACAACAACAAAGTGAAGAAGTTTATTTAGCCCATAGTTCTGGGAGTTCACAGCATGGCAACAACATCGGCTCAGCTCTAGTGAGGATCTCCTGGTGGATGGTGTCACGATGGCTGCAACATGCGTGGCAAGAACTCACATCTCAAAAGCCCAGAGGTGCAGTGCCCAACAATCCCTTTCAAGGGTATGGCCCCAGTTGATCTAAGGATGTCCCACTAGACCCCACCTGTTAAAGGTCCCTCCTCCCAAAATCAACACATGGAGGACCAACATTCCAACACATGAGACTCTGGACAAACTCAAACCACCTCCAAATCAAAAAAGCAGATTTAGGAAGAAAATAGCAATGCATTGTGAAAAGTGCCTCCATGGAGGTGTGAACAAATGTTGATGTAGGACACAATCATTTACTCAGTGGGAATGTCAGACTTGCAGGGACAATGATTTTAGCTCTTACAGAATTCCTTAGTGTGTGTTATTCTCTCAAAAGCAAACAAAGATATCATCTGCCTTCCCAGAATTTTTATTATTGTGTAGAATTTATGTCTCAACAATATTAGATCTCCCAGTTTTTAAAAGAAGCTTGACACCCAGATTTTATAATATTGGCTGCCAATCAATATTTTTAAAACCTCCATTTCATTTTGATTTATTTTTTAGGTTTTATTTATTTACTCATTTTACCTGAATTGCTGAGCAACAGAGAGATATTCCATCCACTGGTTCACTTCCCAAAAGCCCACAATAGCAAAGGCTGGGCCATTACAGAGCCAGGAGCCTAGAACTCCATCCAGGTCTCCCATGTGAGTGGCCGGTACACAAGAACTTGAGTCATCACCTACTGCATCTCAGATTGCATGTTTGTAGGAAGCTGGAATTGGAAGCAGAGTAGCCAGGACACCCCCATCAGATACTCCCAATTGGAATGCAGGCATCTCAGGTGATGTCTTAATTGTTATACCAAAAGCCCACAACCAAAATCTCATTTCGTAGTTCAGGCAACAACAACAAAGCACCATAACCTGGGTGGTAGGCTTAAGTGATAGGAATTAATTTTTCACAGTTCTGGAAGCTGGAAGATCAGGCTGTGGTGTCAATATGGGCAAGTTCTGGAGAGGGCTGTCTTCTGGTTGCAGATTGCCAGCTTCTTGCTGCATTCTAAAGTGGTGCAAAGAAGATAAGAGAATTCTCTGCTGTGCTGTCCCTTTCACAACGGCATCAGTCCCTTTCATGAGAGTTCCATAATCAGACCTAAACTATCTTTTAAATGCTCCATCTCCTAATCCTGGGAGTAGTACTTCCAGGGATTAGTACTTCAGCAGATAAGTGTTTTGGGGGGACACAAACACTCAGCCACAGCATCCTGTGTTGCACAGAAGAAACACCTATGGACCATGTCTGCCCACTCACAGTGCTGTGCAACCTCTAGCTTTTCAATTCACATTATAGCCCTTGAAGATGATACATGGGTGAGACCTCATCCACTACACTGCATGGGTTGTTTGTAGAATAACAGTCATGAGACATTAACAAATACATTTCTTTTCCATATGTGAGAAGTTGATTGAAAAAAGCCAAGGTGCTCCAGCAATGCAGATTTTGGAAAAATATGGCCTCTGGGAAGATAACGGTTACTCTCATTTGCAGAAGCTTAAAACCTCTGTTAGAATACTATTTCACCTCCCAAAAATAGTGTTTTAGATGCCCTAAATGGACAAAGAGTCAAGGTAAT
This sequence comes from Oryctolagus cuniculus, assembly GCF_051225735.1. Taxonomy (NCBI): domain Eukaryota; kingdom Metazoa; phylum Chordata; class Mammalia; order Lagomorpha; family Leporidae; genus Oryctolagus; species Oryctolagus cuniculus. Next base: position 84,532,981 of record NC_142880.1, read on the forward strand.
TCCCAAAACTGAACATTTAACTTCTTTCCAAGCTACAGCCAAGGTTCACTGGGAGCTATTCATGGGAGCAGCGGGCCAGGTCTCTGTCAGTCTACACAGCCATCTGATTCATGTTACTTTTCCATTAAATATACACTGTCCTTGGGAACTTAAACACAGCTCCAGCTCGGAAGTAACCAAGAAACATGATATTTAGGATAATACAGCTTCATGAAGAAAAAAAATCATCCAAATTTTCACTAATTGTTATAAGCAAAGTAGATGGAGTGAAAATTCCTAGTCTGATTACTCTTCAGTGCTCAATCACAAGAAAGGTAACAGCTTTGCTGTTTCATCATTATTAATTTCTTAGTCTTTAGAGAGGACACATGAAGGAAAAAGAAAAGCGGAGAATTAGAATCTTATCAAATGAAGCATAATCCTAATAATGTCCTTGGCCCGCTCCTCTGGAACTTAATTCTATGATTTTTGCAGAGTGTTTCAACATCTCACTCAGACAGCTGTTGCTGGAAGTAACAAGTCGAGAAAGTGGGTTCTGAATCACATGATCAGCACAAAATTGTGTTTGTGCAGAGAGAAATTTCAAATCCAGCTATCACGTCTTAGAAAGCTGTAAATATATTCAACGTGGGCAGGACTAGAGAATTATTTTGCTTGCCTCTCCTTTGAAATCTCAGACTTTAAATCTGAAGACTTCAAAAAGTAAGGAAAACAAAAGCAGGATTCCAATTTGTACTATAGAGTTATCTTCTTTCTGATTAAAATCACTGAAAACGAAGCTGAATGTGAATCTTTCTCGGATGATTGATGACTAAGAACTTGGTAGATACATACTATTCACTAAATTTGTGACGATAGTGTGGGGAAAGAGACTCACTTCATTTACTGCTAATGGACCATACTGCCATACAAACCTTAGCAAAGGCGATGTGCTAATGTGCAGCACAAAATCTTTACGTCTATACTTTTGAACACAAGTCCACTTTCAGGAATTTATTCCATAGATGGTATTTAATTATTTATTAGCACTAACAATAAAAAACAATTTGTCATCAGTAGTGAACTGATTAAATAAGTATTGGTGAATCCACACAATGGTGTGCTCTTAAAATAATGTGGAAACTTATATTTTACAATGTGAAGAATTATGATACGTTGTAAAAGTGTCCATAGGATATTGTAAAGTGTGAACAAAGCATCTTTTAGATTAGGATATATATAAAAACAGGAGTAAGGGACAGCATGCCTGCTACCATGTACTGCTTAATATTGCTTTCAATGGTGGACCATGTATAACATCGTGAACCAACAAGATCATATCACCTAGTGAAACATATGGATTGTATGTTTTTAAAAACAAACACTGGAAAGACTAGAAAAATAATACAAACATGTAAAGCATAGCTTTCTAGAGGTTGGAGAGGGAGAAGAGGAGAGCCGGGCAATTTTAGTTTCACTTTACTTAAGGCAATGTTTGAATGTTTTTTAAAGCTTGTGTAGCCAGCTTATGCAAGATGATGGATTTGACCAATGACAACAAGAAGAGAGCAACATTTTTCTTCTATTACTTTCTTCAAAATGACCTGTGGGATTTACCGCCTCATCCCTTAGCAATCGTCAGTTGCTTTTGCCAGCATTATTAGCTATTTGAATGATTTTGTATATCCAATATAGTTCCAAACTTTCGTGTCCCATCCTAATAAATCTTCTTCCTCCCCTGCACAATTCTGATCTCTGGCATAGGAAGCAAAAGAGACAAAGAAGGGACCTACTCTCCTTATACTCCCCTAATTTTACTTTCTTCCTTCTAATCCCTATGCTACTTCTCTTTCCCTCAAGTATCAGCAAAATGGGAAGAGGGCTGAGGCAAAAGGGACAAAGCAGTTTCCCCTGGTTTATACTGTATCCTCTCTCTGGCTCTCCCTGCGGGCATGGCAGCCATCTGAATGCTGCTCCATCACACTGAATGGATTAGACTCTCACAAAGCAAGAACCAACACACCGTCCTTGGCATTGACCCCTCCTGCTGAATCTCTCAGTCACTTCCCTCCCTAGTCTCAGCTTTTGCTCTCAGTGTATACTTAGACAATTTCTGCCATTTTCCCTCAACACCTGCAGGGAATTATCTTGGGTGAGATCTTAACACACCATTCAAGCCTAGAACGACCATTCATCATGATTTCCTTAGCATGATCTCAATTCATATCTGTTGTTCTGGCACAATGGTTAATACTACCCCTTTCATTTCCCAAACTGTCCTGGTTTCAATATTAAATCATATGATCAATTATGAGTTGTATCTAAGTAAAATTTGTCAACAATAGTCCTCTATCAATATTAAAATTCTTGATTTCTATAATTGCATTGTGGCTATATAGATGCATATTCTTGTTCATAAGAATAGTTACTGAAGTAGTAAGGATTAAAGGACATGAAGCCTGCAACACACTCTCAACTGGTTTGGAAAAAACTGATAGTCTAATGGAACACAATGATGCTTCCATCAATGATAGACTGCATATACCATAACAGTCAATAATATAATATCACCTAATGGCATCCTAGCACTCTATAACATTTGCACATTTCTCAGAATGTGTCCTCTCATTGAGTGACACATGACTATAAGGGCTGTATGAAAAGAGAAAAGAAAAGGGCAAAGGTAGTGAAATAAAAAACGACCAAACAAAACAGATAAAGCGTATTTAGCAAAATGTTAGTGATTTTTTTAAATCTCAGTAAAGGAATACAAGAGTTTATAGTCTAGACTGCAATTTTGTGGTAAGTCGTAAATTATTTCCAAATAAGTTTCAAAACACATCTTATGATTACACTGCTCCTGTGCGGCTCTCTCCTACACTACCCATTAGGCACATAGGGAATTCCTACAGCTCACCCCAGGTACCCTCATCTCATTCTGCCATCCAGGACTGCTTTTTAACCTTGCCAGCCAAGAATCATATTATTTCTACTCTTTCTGATCTCAAGGGGACATATGCCAAGCCCTCTCAAGTACCTCTTGGCCAGCAGCAGAAACAAGGTGTAGAATTCTCTTCAGATCACTGAGCAGGCACCAGGAAAGCTTGAGGCCAGTCTCTCTTAATGGATTTGCTTAGATGGCAGGAAGTGTTCAATAGTGGAATATCGAGGCTGGTGCTGTGGCATAGTAGGCTAAGCCTCCACCTATACTGCTGGCATCCCATATGGGTACAGATTCATGTCTCAGTTGCTCCTCTTCTGCTCAGCTCTCTGTTTGTGGCCTGGGAAAGCAGTGGAAGATGGTCCAAGGGCTTGGGTCCCTGCACCTGCATGAGAGACCCAGAAGAGGCTCCTGGCTCCAGGTTTCAGATCAGCTCAGTTCCAGCCATTGCAGCCATTTGGGTAGTGAACCAGCAGATGGAAACCCTTTTTCTTTGTCTCTCCCTCAGTCTGTTACCCTACTTCTCAGATAATAAAATCTTTTTCAAAAAGTAGAATATGACAAGCTGGCGCCATGGCTCACTTGGCTAATCCTCCACCTGCGGCGCCAGTATCCCATATGGGCACCAGGTTCTAGTCCTGGATGTTCCTCTTCCAGTCCAGCTCTCTGCTGTGTATCAAGAGGGCAGTGGAGGATGGCCCAAGTACTTGAGTGCCTGCACCCACATGGGAGACCAGAAGGAAGCACATGGCTTCTGGCTTAGGATTAGCACAGTGCTGGTCATAGTGGCCATTTGGGGGTGAACCAACAGAAGGAAGACCTTTCTCTCTGTCTTTCTCTCTCACTGTCTAACTCTACCTGTCAAATAAGTAAAAAAATAGAATATGACAATATTTTCTCTTTTTAAAAATTCTTCTCTGAGGACTCCTAAATCGTCTTTTGCACAAGCCTGTGGAAATGACGTACCATGGAGCAACTGGGCGCATGTCAGCAAAGACTGTTGGTATGTGTTTACCCTCCTTCCTCGGTTGCAGCTTCAAACAAATGTTCAACTAAAGTCAGCAGAGAAAAGCTCCATTCCATAGCCTATTACACACTTATGATTTCAGTGGCAGAAATGTTGCTAACGATATTTTGTGTTTTCTTTGCAGTGTGGCACAAAACAATGAGTAAAAGCTGTCTGTGTTTTTCTCAATATTTTCTTTGTCCTTGTTTCACAAAGACGGGTAGGTCTTTCCCTTAGCTCAGTGATGTGAATTCCACCTCCCTTTCAGCTCTGTTGGAGAAAAGCTGACTTCACTATTGGGATTCATAAAGAAACAGGAAAGGGAAGTGTATTCTTATATACGTGAAAAGTGACACTCATAATTACAGAACAAAAAAGATGTTTTAAGCAGATAACAAATCATTTGCTGGTACTCAATCATATCAAATAGATTTTTTTACATTTAGATTTGTTTTTTATTTTTCATTGTCAAATAATAATTATTGTGCAACCACTGTGGGTTTCGTTAAAAAAAAAAAAAAACTAGAAATAGACTTGCCATATTATCCAGCAATCCACTACTGTGTATATACCCAAAAGATATGAACACATTGTATCAAAGAGATACCTGCACCACCATGTTTGTAGCAGCACTGTTCACAGTAGGTAAGATATGGAATCAACTATGGTGTCCATCATCAGTTGAACTGGTTAAGAAAATGTGATATGAATACACAATGGAATATTATTCAGCTATTAAAAAGAATGAAATTCTATCATTTAATCAAAATGGATGCAAATGAGGACATCATGTTGAATGAAACAAGAAGCATACAGAAAGACAAATACTACATGATCTCCCTTATATGTGGGAGCTAAAATTTAAAAAGAAAAAAAAAAGAAATGCCTGTATGTATCAGCTCTGACACAAATATAGTTTTGTCAAACTTTCAATTATATCAAACTCAAACAAATGGTTAAGAATTATGTTACATTAGTTTTAGTAATCTGTAATTACTTTAAAACTTCCTGTTTATGAATGAAATTGACATTTTTTCATTTGATTATTTTTATAGCTTTACCTATATTCCTAGCGAACTGTGGTCTTCCTACTTTTTACTTGTTGAACTCTTCATTTAGTCAAGCAGTAGGCCTTTGACTATAATATAAGTTAAAAATATATTATTGGGACCAGGGTTCTAGCAAAGCAGATTAAGCCACTGCATGTGAAACTGGTATCTCATAAAGGCACCAATTTATGTCCCAGTTGCTCCACTTCTGAACCAGCTCCCTGCTAATGGTTTGGGAAAAGCAGCAGAAGATGGACCAAGGGTTTGGGCCCCTGCCCCCAATGTGGCAAATCCAGATGAAGTTCCTAGCTCCTGGTTTCAGCCTGGCCTGGCCCTGAGCTTTGCAGCCATCTGAGGAGTGAACCAGCAGATGGGACACATCACATGTCTCTCCCTCTCTCTCTCTCCCTCTCCCTCTCCCTCCCACCCCATAACTCTGACTTTCAAATAAATAAAGAAAATCTTTATATTTTATATTATATATAAATTTATAAATATAAATATATAATTATTTTGTCTCATGGCTAGCCTTATGGCACAGTTAACTAAGCTGCCGCCTGTAATACCGGCATTCCATATGGGTGCTGGTTCATGTCTCAGGTGTCCCACTTCTGATCAAGGTCTCTGCTAATTTGCCTGGGAAGGCACAGGAGAATGACCCAAATGCCTGGGCCCCTGCACTCATGTGGAAAACCTAGAAGAAGGTCCTGGCCACTGGCACTAGCCCAACCCTTCCCCAGCACTGTAGCCATTTGGGAAGTGAACAAGAGATCAATTTCTCTCTCTCTCTCTCTCTCTCCCTCCCTCCCTCCCTCCCTCCCTCCCTCTCTCCCCTTTCCTCCCTCCTTCCCTCCCTCCCTTTAAAATAAACAAATACATATTTAAAACAAAAAAAATCTCAAAAATTTTTAAAAGAGAAAGGATTGGAGGAAGGGATGAAAGGAGGGAACTATTATTATGTTCTTAGAATTGTATCTATGAAATACATTGAATCTGTTCTGTTTGTATTAATATCACATTACCTGATAATTGATGAATATTTCATTGCAGTAATTATAATGCAGTGACCCTGATAACCTAATGTATTAATAAATTCCTTTTTAAAAAGTATGTTATGTTATTTATGGTATAGAAATTGATGCTATGATACATACATTGTTGAGTGACTAAATCAGGCTAATTGACATGTCCATCAACTCATATACTCATATACATTTCTTTGTGGTGATAACATTTAAAATCCACCTGCCATTATGCTAGCACTGTAATATAAGGTCACCACTCTCTGGGTCTTAAAATTGGTTATGAAAACTATGATTCTCCATATATGAGAATATAATTTTAAATGTGCTTACTCTTGTACTGACTCTGTTTGCCTAGTTGAGAATGGATCAGTCTCCCTTGATATTAGTAATATATTTCATTCCTTACATGGCTTGAATTTTAGTGCCTTAACTTGAATTTGAATACCAACGGCAAGTAGCTTCCAAAGCAACTTGAGTTGGCAGCAGCAGCTTCAACAGCCTAAAAAGCAGCCCCCCTTTTTCTGGACACAAGCAGGATCATCAAGCATTGGTAGTCTGTGCAGACTAAACCAGCATCATCAGCAGAGGTGGACCAGTTGGCTTTAGAGCCTCTGTAAGAGACAGCTGTGACGGAGGATAAACGGCAGGCACCATGTAGAGGATGAATCAAGAGGATTCATTTCAGACACAAGAATTGAGAAGAAGAGAGGGATTTTGAAGTAGTCCTGGAACATCAGTTGTAGGACAAGAAGAGTTAGGAGAGGTGAAAAAGCTGAGAAATGCTGTGTGTGCAATGGATTCTGAGGCTCGACTTTGAACCTTCGGCTATTGAATCTATATATATGCATTGCCTTTATCAAGTGGGATTTTCAAGCATCTTTTGTTTCTTGCCCTAGAAGAAATTTGAAGAAGTTTGTGGCTACAAAAAAAAAAAAAAAAAAAAAAAAAAAAAAAAACCTAGCAACTGCTCCAGTGCTCTCTGCCTGAGGCAGAAATGAAGCAAGAAGCAGAAGGAGCACAGAGAAGTCACTGGATTTGCATCCCTGTTTCAACTCTATGGAGAGAGAGAAAGAGGGAAGTGTTATATTAGAATTGTATCTATAAAGTGGGTTGAATCTGTTCATTAAATGCATTAACTTTGATCAGCTCAATGAGTCACCTCAATTCTGTAAACCTCCATTTTCCCATTAGCGAATGGATATAATAACAATCCTGATGAAAGTACTTCAGTTACTGTTAAACCCACATTAAGTAATTTTGTGATTTACATATGTATATGTGTGTGTTATTTTCCTGTGAATTTCATGCTCAAAAGAGAATCCCAGTAGTTTTCCTAAATAAAACTAACTAGAAGGGGTGTTCCCCACCGCAGTAAGAATATAACAATGCCGCAAAGCCTAGAAATACCATCCACCATTCCTCACCCCACAATGGGTAATGCATAGCTAGGTAGGTTTTAGTCAAGAACAAACACATGGCTATTTTTCCAGGTCAACTCATAGAATACAATCAATAAGACTCCTGACAGCCAATAATACAGCAGAAGAAAATGATTGGAAAATGATGGATAGCTATTTAGAATTCAGTTGTGGAGCAGCATTTGTTGCAGAAATTAGGAAGTTGCATGGGATGCCTGCATCCCATATGGAAGAGCTTGGGATCAAGTCCCAGCTCTGCTCCCTGATTCCAACTTCCTATGAATATGCACCCTAGGAGTTTGCAGGTAATGTTTCAAGCAATTGGGCCTCTTCCACACACATGGGAGACCTGGACTGAGTTCCTGGTTTCTGGCTTCAACCTGACCCAGTTCTTGCTATAATTGGTATTTGAAGAATGATCCAGAGGGGACAACAGAAGATACCTCTTTCTCTCTCCCTCCCCTCCTCCCTCCCTCCCTCCTTCTCCCTCTCCCTATTCCTTTCCCTCTCACTCTAAAATAAATAAGTTTTAAGTCAGTTGAGACTCAGAGGAACTGCTTCCTAAATTCTTGCCAAGTTGTAATATTATGAATAATATCCAGGTCTTTTGCTTTAGAACAAAGATTTCTCTTACATCCCAAAACCCTTTCACATTCACATTGTAACATAGAAGAAGCCGTAAAAATGTGAATGTCCTAAATATTATTTCTTTTGTCAGCATTTGGGGGAAAATGCTATTGAATATCTTTAGCCTCCGTCCATATCTATGCAAAAAAACACAATCAGAGACATGAAATTCCCTCTCAGGGACGCTCTGGAGGGAGATTTCTGCATTTAATATTATTTATCCAGGAGGTGATCATATTGTCACAGGAAAGCCAGCAGATGTTTTCTCCAGTAGTTTATCATTGTCAGTAGGCCTTTGGTGCCAGCAACAAGGACTTTTACTTCTGCTGTCTCTATTTTTTAATACAATTCAACAATACTGTTTCTACCTATGGACTTTTTAGGCAAGTATGCCAATCTTATAGGTGAATCCCAAGATTTCTAACCCCTATTCCATTTTCCAATCTAGGTTTTCAAAAATAAAATGTTTCACCATTAAGAGTAAGCTAGTTGTGGAATTAGGTTAACTAGATTGCATTGAGAAAGGGTAAGTTCACGGGCATTAAACAGGAATAAAACACTTCTTCAAACCTTTCAGACTTCCTCTCCTTCCTGGACTGCTGACACTGCTGGTGTTTCTTTTTGCACCACACTCCTCTCCCTTTTTGTGACAGAGACAAAAAGACGGACAGAGAGTATCCATCTGTTGGTTCAGTCCCCAAGTGTGAGTCAGTAGCTGGGAACCCAATTCAGGTTTCGGGTCTCCAGGTCTCCATGTCTCCACCATGGGAGTCAGAAACCCAATCACTTAAGCCATCACCACTCCCTCCTAGGGTCTACATCAGCAGGAAGCTGGGATCAAAAACAAAGCCAGGACTTAAACCTAGGTACTGAAGTATGGGATATGAGCATCTCAATCAGGTAGGCAAAATGCTCACAAGATAGTATTTTTTAAAGAAATTTATTGTTTATTTATTTGAGAGTCAGAGACAGAGAACACCCATTGTGCTGGCTCACTCCCCAAATGCCCACAACCACTAGTGCTGAGCCAAGTCAAAGCTGGGAGCCTGAAACTCAGTCCAGGTCTCCTACATGGCCAGTAAGCAGCTAACTATTTGAGCCATCACCTGCTGCTTCACAGGGTCTGTAACAGCAGGAAGCTGGAATTGGAAATGGAGCCTGGACTCAAAGCCGGTCACTCTAATATGGGACATGAACACTTCAACCTGTATCTTAGCCACTAGGTCAAATGTCCATCTCCTCGTAGTATTTCTCTACTAATAACTCAGAGCAGCAGCTAGACCAGGACATCATGTTTTTATTACTGTTATCATCTATCCTCATGAGCTTTAATCAAAACTAAATTGCCTTCATTTTATCTTTTACCATTAAGATGTATAATGTCTGTAAGAAGCAGCACAGTTTACAGCTAAAAACACAGACTCTTTAGAGCAGACTGCCTGGACATGTAACTGGTAAAGGGGTACTAGGCATAGGAATAGGTGAGCACAATTTCTGCCAGCCCTGCCTTCTAATTCTACCCCATTACCTATCAATCCAGTAGCCCACCTTCCCTTGATGCATCTGTGTTTCATCTAGGACCAGCAAGTAGGAGATGCCTTGATGGCCACATGGAAGTTAAGCTCCATGTGAAGGCGCCATAAAACTCCTAGAAAACCTCATGCTCACTGAATCCAACTGGACTCCACCCTGCCTGTCCATTCAATTAGATACCACCTGCAACTCCATAAAAGCCAGTGTTCCATGAGGGAATGCCCCTTGTTTTGGCCATTGGCATCTGGCCCTTGCTTTTGGATCCTTCTGTGACCTCCTCCTGCACTCTCTCCTCATGGGCAACTCTGACCCACTCAGGAGAGATCTCTATCCATACGTAGTTGCCCACTCTCTTATATGAATGTATACTTGCTCTTTGACTCTTAAATGATTCTTTTTTGAAGGTTTTTATTTAATGAACAAATTTCATATGTACAGCTTTTAGGGATATAGTGTTTTTTCCGCACATTCCTTCCCTCCCACTCCCTGTCACATCCCACTTCCCACTCCGTCTCCCATTCCATTTTCCATTAAGATTCATTTTTAATTGACTTTATATACAGAAAACAACACTTTACTAAGAGATTTCAACTCTTTGCACCCACACAGATACACAAAGTATAAAGCACAGTTTGAAGACAAGTTTTACCGTTAATTCTCATAATACAACTCATTAAGTTGCTCTCACTTGTACATTCTATTTATGGAAACCTCCGGTTGCAGCCAAGTAACAAAAGTTGTGGGTAATCTGAGGACTCACTATTTATGAATGATGTCTGAAGGGAGCAGGCAGTCCTGTGGCATATGCAATAACTCCAGGGAGATAGAGTCAGAATCAATGTGAATTATGGAATATCCTGCTGGTCACCAAATAGAATCACTTGATATGGGGAAAGCACCAGTACCTTTGGTGTCAGAGTGAAGTAAGGAGGACTGAGTGAGAGTAAAAAAAAAAAATGTTTTGTTCTTCCTATACATAATGATCATCAAGGAGTGTCCCTATCTTACAGTTGCTGTGGGAGGGTACAGCCTAATTTTGGTGGGATGTCTAGCTCCAAGTTGTAAAACACACTTGTAACAAAGATATAGAAGCTTATTTTTCCTTTTGATAAACTTAACTAGCAAATACAAGTGAACACCCAAATTACCAGGTGAATTAGAATAAACTATGTGTAACAGATGGTTCTCTCAAGCCTTCTTATCTGAGGACTATTTTATTTTAAGAACATACATAGTGGCCGACGATGTGGTGCAGCAGGTTAAACCCCAGCCTGAAGCACTGGCATCCCATCCTGGCTGCTCCACTTCCGATCCAGCTCTCTGCTATGACCTGGAAAAGCAGTGGAAGATGGGCCAAGTCTTTGGGCCCCTGCACCCACGTGGAAGACCCAGAAGAAGCTCCTGGCTCCTCAGATAGCCACAGCTCCGGCCGTTGCAGCCAACTGGGGAGTGAGCCAGCGGATGGAAGAAATTCTTTCTGTCTCTTCCTCTTTCTGTAACTCTGTCTTTCAAATAATTAAAAATAAATCTTAAAAAAAAAGAACATACAAAAAATAAGGCACATCTGCTTTGACTATATTGAAAGTTTGATGTTTCTAATGGCCCATGAATCACATGACATTCTAGTATAATAAATCTTTGGTAATAAAACACTGTTCTTTCTCTTCTCTATTGTGGAGAAGTTTTCTGATTTGGCACAAGTTTTGGTTGCTTGTCTGTTTTAAATTATAAGTCTCCAACACATATATGTCACTTCCAATCTCTGTTTTCATTTGTAAAATGATTTTTTATCACAATGTCTTAGATGGAAAAAAAAAGAGTTAAGTATTATCTTTCCCATAATGTATGGTTGTTAAATGAAGATATCAAAAATTCTCAAATGCCATTCTTTTATACTTTATTCATATTTGGCCTTTAATTTTGATAATAGTGAATTTTACCTGAGTTCCAAGGTTCAAGAATTGAGAAATGACTCAGAAATCCCCCCATTCTTTTGTGTCAAAGGAAACAGCTCACTGCAAAGAATTACTCTCTCCTACAGGACTTAGGGATGCCCCTTTTTACTTATAAAAAGGTCAGCCACAGACCCTCCCAATGAACATCTTTTCCCTCATCAACCATTAAGCTGTCCTATTTTGTTCTCAATGGTCAATCAGAACAAAACGCCTTTTTTTTAAAGATTTATTTATTTTGCTTGAAAGTCAGAAATCAGAGTTACCCAGAGAGAGAATGAGAGGCAGAGAGATAGGTCTTCCTTTTGGGTTAACTCCCTAGTTGGCCACAATGGCCAGTGCTGCGCCGATCTGAAGCCAAGAGCCAAGAGCTTCTTCCGGGTCTCCCATGTCGGTACAGGGGCCCAAGGATTTGGACCATTTTCTACTGCTTTTCCAGACCATAGCAGAGAGCTAGATCGGAAGTAGAGCAGCCGGGTCTCGAACCAGCACCCATATGGGATGCCAGCACTGCAGGCAGCAGCTTTACTCGCTATGCCACAGCACCGACCCCAGAACAAAACACTTTTTAACCAAACTTTAGTTAAGTTTCTCTCCTTCCCACAAGCTCCTGCAACTTGACCAATCCTCAGCGTAAGCCAATACAAAACCATCTTTGAATGACCCCTACAGTGAACAGGCTGAACTCAGAATAAAACTCTGACCCCTTCACTACAGTGCTGTGCATTAAGCCACTGTTCATGAAGCACCTACGATGCTGCCACCCCATAAGGATGCCTACTCAAGTCCCATCTGCTTCACTTCTGCCCAGTTCTATAGTAATGTAGCTGGAAAGGCAACAGATGATGGCCTGAGTGCTTGCACCCCTATAACCCATGTGAGACACCTGGATGGCGTTCCCGGCTCCTGGCTTTGGCTTGGCCCAGCCCCTGCCATTGCAGCAAAAACAGTAGGTTAATGGATCTCTCTCTCTCTCTCTCTTCTCTTCCTCTCTTTACATAACATTGACTTTCAAATAAATAATCTTTAATCTACCTTTCAAATAAAAAAATAGAGAAATGTAAATTGTCATTCAACTCTTCAAATTTGTTTTTATTTTGATGACCATGATTATTTTCTTGCCTTCTGAAACAACTGTTTCTTTACAAAAAGATAGATTAGTGAAATGTTTTTTCAGGACATGTTTTATCCAAACTGAAAGTTCCCTCTAGCTATTATTGAGTTTGTCCCATTTCCTGCATAGATGTATTATATTTATTGAGTTAGTTGAACACTAAGTAACAGATAAAATCCATCTTATAAATCAAAAGAAAATAACTAGTTTACTAAGACATTAATTTTTTTATTATTTCAAAAATATAGGTAAGTATCTAGCAACAACAACAAAAAAGCTATGAAACTCAAATTATATAGAAGAGACGCGGGGGTATTTGCAGTACAACAGGAAGTGTGGATGAAGCAGAGAGAGAAAATGTTCTCACTTATTAACATATATCCAAATCACCAGTGGATTTCAACATCAATTGCTAGGTGCCACTTCCACAGTGTCTGATTTAGCAAGTCTAGGTGAGGGCTACAGATTTGCATTTCTGGGGCTGGCATTGTGGTACAGAGGATTAAGCAACCTCCTGCAAGGTGTAATTGATTCCAGTATTAGCTTCTCTGTTTCAGATCCACCTCCCTGCTAATGTCCCCGGGAAAGAGCAGATGATGACCTAGGTGCTTAGGTCCCTAACGTCCACATAGGAGACCTAGATGGAATTCCAAGCTTCTGGCTTTGGCCTAGCTCAGCCCTGGCCATTGTAACCATTTGGGGAGTGAACTAGAAGATGGAAGGGCTCGTTCACTAGCTCGCTCTCTCTTTTTTCTCTTTGTGCAACACTGTCTTTCAAATAAGTAAATAAATCTTTTTAAGACAATTTGCATTTCTGAAAAGTCCCAAGATGCTGGTTTGGCTACCACATCAGTGATTAGAACATTCCCTCTTGTTAATGTGTGAATTCATTCATTCATTTAACAAACATTGAAACATACCTTGGGCTGCTCTAGTGCTGGGGATGTAACATTGAACAAAACAGATTCAAATGTTCACTTAATCATTTTACACTGAGGAAGACCAGCAATAAATAAGTAAAATATATGTCATGTTGGTGATAAGAGTCAAGATGGGAAAATGAAGTAGGGAAGGGAGATGTTAGGCACTGCATTGGGTATGGTGGTGAAACTTAGGGGATCAGGCAGGAAATTCTCCCTGAAAAGAGGCTTTTGTTTAAAATCTGAAAAAAAAGTGAGATTTGTCCATAAAACATCCTGAGGAAAATCATTTAAGGCAAAGGAAAAGGAAACAGGAGGATCAACGTCCTAAGAACAGAGAGCTTGGGAGAGTTGAAAGTTTCTAGGGTGGCTTTGTCAGGTAATAACAAAATGATGAAGGAGAGAATACTATAAAATGAGGCCCCAGGGCCAGTGTTGTAGTATAGTGGGTAGAGCCACCACCTGTGATGCCAGCGTCACATATAGGCACTGGTTCAAGTCCCAGCTGCTCCACTTCTGATCCAACTCCCTGTTAATGCCCTGGGAAAGCAGGCTCAAGTGCTTAGGTCCCTGCACTCATGTGGGAGATCTGGATGAAGCTCCTGGCTCCTGGCTCTGCGCTGGCTGATGTAGCTATCTGGGGAGTGAACCAGCAGAGGATGAGATCTACTTTCTGTTTTCAACACGGTGACACTCACTGTATCTTAAGAACAAAGGAAAGAGGTCAGAACAGAGTCAGAACCACCAAGGCAGAGTCTACTGTGATAAACATCCCACTATCTTCTACTCTCCAGAGACAATGGTCTCAGCTCTGCAACACGTGCAGCGAGACACAGTTAAACCCCTCCACGATGCTCAACACGGGGCCAAAACATCAACTGTACAAAAATATATGATCATGCTTCTGTACATTCATGAAAAAACAAATCACAAAAGTAAGGAAAGCTTATATAATGATTGTACCCAGGATTGGATAGGTTCCAGATTATCACAAGACGATTACTTCCCAAACCTCCTGTGGCTTCCTGCAAAAGGAAAGAACTTCAATTCATCTTCCATACCCTCAACCTGAGGGTGACCCTTAACCCTACTAAGTTGAGTAGAGATCAAAAGTCAAATTACCAGGACGGGTTTTTGGCCTAGCAATTAAGAATTAGTTAAGACACCCACATTCCATATCAAATCACCAAGTCATAGCTCCACTACTGATACAGCTTCCTGCTAATGCAAACCATGGGGGACAGCAGTGAGACCTTACAAAAAGTCACTTCGCAAGTTCTTTTTTCACTTCATATTTGCAAGAAGTGTCTTGGATTTGGTTATTGTGTGGATTCTTCTATTTAAAGCATTTTGTGTATATGGGATGCATCTGTCATAAGATGCAGAGCAATAGAGTTCCCATACCAATTACTTCCAAGAAAGAAAAAGAACCAGTTTGTGTTCTTTAAGGATTCATTTACAAATGCATGTCTTACAGAAACTAAACAGATTCCAACTAGTCTAACAAAGATAAAAGTCAACAATAAGAAGGTATATAGAGAACTTGAATAATAAAGTCAGCAAGCTGTAAAATAGTACATTTTATTAGGTTAATAGGAGTTAAGTGCTGAAACTTCTGAAAAATGACCTATGCAGTTTAAGAAACCCATATCCATATAAGAGCGCCCGGGTTTGAGTCCTAGATCTACTCCATATGCAGGCTTCCTGCTGAAGTGGACCCTAAGAGACAGCAAAGGACTGGTCCAAGTAGTTGGGTTCCTGCCACTCTTGTGGACAACTTGAACTGTGTTGTGGGCTCCTGTCTTCAGCTTGTCCAAACTCTAGGTGTTTGGGGCATTTGTGTGTGTGTCAGGGGGAGAGGGAAGACCAGCATATGAAGTGTGTTCTTTCTCTCTCTACCTCTCTCTCTCTCTTGCTCTCTCGCTCCCTTCCTCATTCTCCCATCTCTTTGCCTCTCACATAACTAAAAATAAATTTTAAAAACAATGACAAAGAAGACTATTCAAAAGCATTAAAATCTGGGAGAGAGATCTTCTTTAAACCTCATTTGCAACAAAAAGCAGGAGAGTTATTAAGTGCTGGAGTGAGCACAGAAAGTAATAGAGGAATTCAGGCAGAAGATTAGTCCAGGCCACCTGTGTTTGCTAACTGGAATTTGTCCAAGTTAGGCTCCTGCACTCTCACAGACACTAGGGAATGGGAATGTTAAATTCTTTGATGATTACATTTCAAATGCTTAACTCCCAGGTCCTTGAGAAAGATATTCCTGAGCTGTAAAACTGGCAAGAAGGGAGAGAAGATTTATATAGTAAAGGGGCAGAGAAAGAGTTTATAATTGCATGTTTTCTAATAACTTGGATTGTAAATGCCCTACGCTATAAAAATAGGGAAGCCAAGGGTAGGGATACAGATAATATAGATACAGATAGAGTAGAGAGAGAAAGAGTTTTTGTATTTTTCAGATAACATACATTATTTATATTGGCAAAATTATGTTTAAAATATCTTGTAATTGGCAACAAAAATAATATAGTGGTATAGTCTTCAAATTTTGATATTTAAAGTCTGCATTTCCTTCACTCAGCCTAATAGACATTTGACTCCTTTTTCTTGCAGCATGACTCACAGTAGCCAAGAAATGGAAACAACCTAAGTATCTACCCCTTGATGAATGGATAAAGAAAATATGAGAGTCTTTCTCTCTCTTTCTCAATCTCTCTCTCTCTCTCTCTCACACACACACACACAGAGAGAGAGAGAGAGAGAGAGAATGGAATACAACTCAGCGACAAAAAGGAAAAAAAATGTCTTTTTACAATAAAATGGATGAAACGAAGTCATCTTCAGGGACATAACCAAAGGACAGACAGACAAGTGTGACATGATGTCACTTATATCTGGAAGACATAAATGCTGATCTCATGGAAATTAAGAGTACACTGGTGATTACAAGAGACTGGGAAAAGTAGAGCGGGGAAGAGGCAAGGGAAAGGTGATTTAATGGACACTAAATTATAGTTGGATAGGAGTGAGATGTACTGGGGTAATCTGTTGCAATGTAATGTTACAGTGGGTAAATGTGTTGTGTATTTCTCCTTCAGAAAACTAAAAGGAAGGATTTTGAATACTTTTAAACACAAAGATTGTTAAAACTTCGAGGAGATAGGTTTTGGTCACCCTGATTGTATACATGTATGGAAACATCACAGGGCAACCAATAAACAAATATAATTTTATGTGTACTTATTAAGAATGTAAGATAAAAAATGGAAATAAAATCAAAGGAATTGTAAGTATACAATAAAAAGAACAACCAAACATCTTAACTAGTTGAAAATCATATTACTCTCTCTTAAACTAACCCTTGAAGAAAAAGAGAAAAATCATAACAAATTCAAAATTTTCTAGAAAGCAATTAAAAAAAGAAGTGTTAAGACAATTACAGATACCAAGAAATAAATGTTTCATTATTTAATAACAAAGACTAAAGAAATAAACTGAGTGTTCAAGAAATTGGAAGAGTGAAATACATCCAAAATAATAAAAAGACATAACTCAAAGATCAAAAATTTTATGCATAAAAATTTTTAAACTAAAACACAGCATGAATTAAACCAAAAAGAAGTTCTCAATAAAGAACAATAAAAGGGCTATTAATAGTAAATATAGTTAAGAAGAGAGAGAGCAAAACTACCAGGTGTGAGAAACATGCAGTACAACAAAATGATAGCTGCAACTGGATAGCAGCTATATAGCTCATCGACATAGGATAGCTTATCATGTGCTCACTAAGGTACAATGTTTTGTTAGGAAGAATCCAGCTCCAGATGTGATGCTTCATTCCTGACACCCTTTAGCCTGAGCCCTCCCTCTTGTTTTTCTTCACATGTGGGCAAGCTGATAAGGAAACCTGAGCTCCCTTCCTTGGAAGGTACCTGCAGGAAGTTCAGACAACTACCTGTTGACCACACCTCCCAACTACAATGAAGAACTCAGGTCATTTCCATCCCTTGCTCTTTGAAGCATTTATAGAGCAGTGTAGAAGCCCTGTCCTGCTTTTCCTAGAGGGCTTCTCTGTGGGAATAATACACCTTCACCACACTTTTTGGTGTTTTTGAGAATGAGTATGAGTGTGTGTGAGTGTGCATGAGTGTGAGTGTGGCATCACTCATCTTGACAAAGGAATCAAATTTCACATAAGGGTCTACTGTATTTCTGCACAGTGGTTACCTGCAGTATTGTCATAAGGACAGAAACAGATTGACAGAACAGACATTTGTGATGACTTATTTTTGGAACAAGTGCCAGGGCAATTCAAAGGTGAAATGGTAGTCTTCAAAAAATGATACTGGGACATTTAATTATCCATTGGTCCCTGGACTATGAAGATGTCCATGAAGACTTAAGGGAGAGTATGATCCATAGCTTAGAGACCCTAGACTTCAAATATGACATCACAAATAGACAACGGAGTATTTTATTGTTCATTCTGGGAAAGGAATAAGTGATTGAAATTTCATGGAGGTATAGCTACTTACTAAAACATTATAGGCTGGCACTCAAAAACACACTGAGTAGGCAACTAAAAACATCTGCTATGTGCAGTGTGCCAGGTCAATTTAAGAAACAGAAAGAAACAACCATATGCCATATAGATACAGGTATATAGATTTAACTATAGATATAGATACATACATAATACAGACACTTTTTAAAGACCCCAGTAAAGATACAAAAAGATACATATGAGGTTGTAAATATTGGTAACATAAAAATTGTGGGAATAGTAGCTAGGGTGGGGAGAGTATTTGTTTTTCTTAAATGTACCCACCTTTGTACTTTTTTATAAATTTTTTAAAATATGCATATGATACATTTGAGATTTTTAAATAATGAATAGGGAAAACTATTCAATGTCTTTAATCAGCAAAATAAATTGAATATAAACAAGAAATAAGTTTCAAATGTATACAGAACTAACTGAATGAGATAAGAAACATTGGTATGCGTGTTCTAATCACGGAAGTGCATGCGTTAAATAAAGGACAATGGAGCTGCCAGCTGCATCCCATACAGGTACAAGTTCTAGACCTGGCTGTTCTACTTCTGATCCAGACCCCTGCTAATGGCCTAGGAAAAACAATGGAGGATGGTCCAAATGCAGGGGCCCCTGCACCCACATGGGAGACCCAAATAAAGCTCCAGTCTACTGGCTTCAGCCTGGCTCAGCCCCTGCTGTTAAAGACATTTGGAGAGTGAACCAGCAAATGGGAGATTGGTACAATTTGGGACATGCTCAATTGGACTTGCCCCAAATGGTAGAGTTAGAAACATACCTGGGGATTCCAATTCAATCCCATCAAGGTGGCATGTACCAATGCCATCTCACTAGTCCCAGTGATCAATTTCTGTTCACAATTGATCATAATGATAGGACTAAGAGTCAAAGGGATCACATAAACAAGACTAGTGTCTGCTAATACTAACTGATAGAATAAAAAAAAAAAAAAGGAGAGAACAATCCAGCATGGGAAGTGGGATACACAGCAGACTCATAGAATAGCAGATGTCCTAAACAGCACTCTGGTCTCAGAATCAGCCCTTAAGGCATTCAGATCCAGCTGAAAAGCCCATGAGAGTATTTCAGGCATGGAAAGCCAAGACACTCTGGCAAAAAAAAAAAAAATAATGGGTCATCAAAGAAGGAGGTACCTTTCTCTGAAGGGAGGAGAGAACTTCCACTTTGACTATGACCTTGTCTAAATACGATCAGAGTCAGCAAACTCAAAAGGCTTCCATAGCCTTGGCAGCTCATGACAAGAGCCTAGGGGGATTACTGATGCCATAAACAAGAGTGTCAATTTGTTAAGTCAACAACAGGAGTCACTGTGCACTTACTCCTCATGTAGGATCTTTGTCCTTAACGTGCTGTACAGTGTGAATTAATGCTATAACTAGTACTCAAACAGTATTTTTCACTTTGTGTTTCTGTGTGGGAGCAAACTGTTGAAATCTTTACTTAATGTATGCTAAACTGATCTTCTGTATATAAAGAGAATCGAAAATGAATCTTGATGCGAATGGAAAGGGAGAGAGAGCGGAAGGTGGGAGGGAAGTTATGGGGGGGAGGCATTGTGAAAAAAAAAAGCAAGGACAAAAACAGAATTATTAGAGGCACAATGCAATCTTAAAAAAAATGTGGAATCAACCTACTACCAATTAAAAGTAAAAATCTAAGCAGTCACAAGTGACTTCCAAATTTGTCTGTAGATTTCCTTTCTTCTAGATTTCAAATTTTGTACCCAGTCTCGAATTTCACCCTGCAGACTCTCCCTTTTCAGTAAAAAAAAATGAATCTGCAATAAAAACTATTATTTTGGTATTTAAACCCAAACCAGTCATGCCAAATAGGATCTAATGTTAGAACAAGAGATAGACAGCCACTCTTTGACATCTCGTTCTCTAGTTCCAGAAATAGGCACAGCTCCTGTCCCTTCCAAAGAAAATAAAATCCCAAAGAACACATTCCAGGTGAGTCAGTCTCAGACATCTGCCTTCTCCACCCTAAGGACTGGATGGATCATATTTGCTTCAGTTTTAGTTTGGAGGCTGAGATGTGCCTGACATAGAAGATTACTATAGCTGGGGAAAATGAGGGTCCTCCAATTCTCTGGCTAGAGAAAATCTACACAGAGATCGTGCATGCTCACCAAGCACATGGCTGATTATCTGCTATCAAGAGCTTGTTTAAAAATGCTTTCTTCTCCCTTCCAAATACTCACTTCATAAAGTTATGTATTTTATATTACAAACGGGAAACATTTCAAGATTCCAGGGAAGTGCTTCCTCCCTAGAACAGGAACGTACTGTCTGCCTAAATGTGTCATGTTCCAACCCCTGTCAGGAAATGATCAGGTTATCATGACAAAAAGGTTCAGGGAAGAAATTAAATGCCTCTTATACAATCAGTCACCAATTATAGTTTATCAGCAGGACAGCAGATGTGAAATGAGCTTCTTTTGATTGGTATTCCCTGGGAATCGCTCAGTGAGACGAAAGTCCTCTAAGTGAACAAATAAAACTCCCGCTCTGCCTCTCTCCACAACAGCTCAGCTGGCGGGTGATATGACCACTACAGCACCCTTTTTAATGGTTGTTTTTTTTTCCAAAGGAACCAAATTTATTTCTCTGAGTTGTGGATCAAAGCTCAGGCATTTATTCTGTTCAGTGGTATTATTTCAGGATTTATAAAGCTTGCGTCCTTAGATGGAACCATTTTCTGAACATCTGACAAACTCATCACTGGGGAATATCTGAAGTCATCTTGAGAATGTTGAAAATCAAAACCAGGATGCTACAACATACTTTCAAGAATACATTGTCTGGCCGGCGCAACGGCTCAATAGGCTAATCCTCCGCCTTCAGCGCCGGCACACTGGGTTCTAGTCCTGGTCGGGGCGCCAGATTCTGAACCAGTTGCCCTTCTTCCAGGCCAGCTCTCTGCTGTGGCCCGGGAGTGCAGTGCAGGATGGCCCAAGTGCTTGGGCCCTGCACCCCATGGGAGACCAGGAGAAGTACCTGGCTCCTGCCATCGGATCAGCGCGGTGCGCCGGCCGCAGCGCGCCGGCCCCGGCGGCCACTGGAGGGTGAACCAACGGCAAAAGGAAGACCTTTCTCTCTGTCTCTCTCTCTCTCACTATCCACTCTGCCTGTCAAAAACTAAAAAAAAAAAAAAAAAAAAAAAAAAAAAAAAGAAGAATTAGGTATCTTTTTTTGGAAACAGCCTTCATTTATTGTACTGAGAGAAGTTTTGCGTAGTGAATTCAGCCTAGTCAGTCAATGTCAACAGGTGGATTTCCATGTAATGAGGTGATGTGGTTTTTTTGTTTGTTTGTTTGTTTTAAAGATTTAATTTCTTGAAAGGCAGAATTACAGAGAGGAGAAACAGAGAGAGAGAGAGAGAGAGAGATCTCGCACACACAGGTTTACTCCCCAAAAATGGCCACAATGTTCTGCTGGCCAAAGCCAGGAGCCCCAGAATTCCTGATCCCCCACAAACCTGCAAGGCCCAAGTACTTAGGCCATCTCTGCCTTCCCAAGTCCATTAGCAGGCAGCTAGGTCAGAACTGAGCAGCCAGGACTCCAACTGATACTCTGATACAGGAATATGATGCCACAAGTGGTGGCTTAATCATCTGCACCACAATGCCAGCCATGGCAATTTGTGTTAAAGCCTAACCCTAGGTTAATACCATGTCTTCCCAAAAGTCTGGTGGAGGATCACCTGCAAGGCAGAAGGAGTCAGTTACTCAAGAGTAAAGAGAAGTGTACGCAGCTAACCACACCTTCTCATCACTCCAGCTGCAGCAATGGTGGGAAAGAGACTTCTCACTCTTTATCCTCAACACTAGGACCTGCTTTTGCATTCATCTCCCATCTGAATCCTTTCAGGTTCCAAAGTCAGGTTCTCAAAGCATGGGCTACACATGAATGATTTTTGACAAGCTTTTGACTAACACATAGATCGCCTATTGATAGTCATAGATTTTTTCAATCGATATTAAAAGACTAGATACAATCACTACATGGTCATATGAAAACTGTTAATATAAATATTTAAGTAAAATAAGTGATTTAACTGAAAAAATATTAAGTAAATAATAATCCAAGTGGCCTTAAGATACGGCATACATGTAAAGTGATACTCAGATGACCTCACTGAATCCTAATGAGCCATCTTATTAATTCATGAATTTGGAAATTACACTTCCAATATGTGAAATTTGGGGGATCACATTCAGACCATGGCATGCCACCTCTTCTTCACCTTCTCAGAAGTGGAAATCATTTCTCTGGAGCTGTCAGTTAGCAAAGCTAATTAGGATTAGGTGAGGTCGTGAGAGTAGAGTCCCCATGATAGAGTCGGTGCCTTTTGTAAGAGACCCAAGCTAGCACGCTTGCTGTGTCTCATCCTATGATGCCCCAACCACATTTTGATGAAACAAGAAGGCCCTCACCAGATGCTAGCACCAGCCTTTAGAATCGAGTTAAATAAACTTCTATTTGGGGCCAACATTGTGGCATACTAGAGTAAACCTCTGCCTGAGATACTGGCATCCCACATGGGTGCCGGTTCAACACCCAGCCGCTCCACTTCTGATCCAGCTCCCTGCTAATTCACCTGGGAAAGCAGTGGAGGATGGTCTAAGTCCTTGGCTCCCTGCACCCATGTGAGAGACCTCGAAGAAGCTCCAGGCTCCTGGCTTCAGCCTGGCCCAGGCCCAGCAGTTGCGGACATTTGGGGAATGAAACTATGAATATAAGAACTCTCTGTCTCTCCTCCTCTCTATATAACTGTGCATTTCAAATATATTTTTAAAATAAAATAAATGCTTAAATTAAAAATAAACTTCTATCATTCATAAATTACCTTCTCCATGATAGTCAGTTATAGCATCAGAAAAGGGATCAAGAATATGCTTTTCCCTATTCTTCAATAACACTGAGGGGCACCCCTCAGAACGAGTAGTCAGGATTTAAAGTATTTATATTTTCTAAAGCTCCCTATGTGATTCAGATGTAGATCCAATGTTCTAGAAGCACTGCAATACAGACAGGCTCCAAGAAACAGTAAAGGAGAATGCAATCAGCTGCACACTATGTACTAAAGGATACAAGCACCAAGAACAATCGACATGACCAGGTAAGGAAAAAGTTAATGTTGATCTTACAAAGGAAAGGCTCCTATTTAAAAGAAAAATAAAGTTTTGACTCACCGTGTGATCTATAACATTAGGTAGTCCTTATTTCAAGAATCACACAGAAATCCTTCAGGCAAAACTCGAAAGGGGAGGATTCTATTGACTCAGTGGCATGGTGATGGATGGCTTAGATCCCATAACAAATTTGTCAAATAGAAAAACACACACACACACATATGACTTGATTCTATTTTAGGTTTTCCCATAGAAGCATTACAAAAAAGAAAAATCACAGTTAAATATTAATGCCCAGTTGTTCCTTCACATATAACAGAAGCTAGCATGACTCCTAATATTCAATTAACAAAATCAAGGCAGAAAACAAATGTTTTTGTTTCTCTTGTTCTGCTGTAAACTCAGTCATAGATATATAGAAGCCAGTACCCAGGTACAGATATCTTCTATGGGAAAACCTTGATGTATGTTCTTCAGGTATCAAAGTAGGTTATTAGAGGCTTTTTGCCTGTGGTCTAGTGAGTTTAAGAAAATCATAGACATGGGGCCAGCATTATGGCATGGTTGCTTAAGCTGTCACCTGTGGCATTACCATCCCATATAAGCCCTGGTTCAAGTCCAGGCAGCTCCACTTCCTATCCCCTTCTTTGCTAATGTGCCTGGGAAATCCACAGATGATGGCCTGAGTACTTGGGACCCTGTCAGCCACATGGGAGACCTGGATGGACTCCTGGGCTCCTGGCTTCAGCCTAGTCCTGCCCCAATTGTTGCAGCCATTTAGGGAGTGAACCAGCAAATGGAAGGTCTCTCACCCTCTCTCTTGTTCTCTCTGTAATTGTAATAAATAAACGAAACGTTTAAAAAAAATAGAACATTGTGATGTCACTTTACATGCATATGTAAATTTTAGAAAATAAAGGAGCTAGGGCTTTAATCCATAGACAAAGGGCTTGCTGATCTAAAAGGGTACAGAATAATTGCCTCAAAATAAGCATATTCAGGTTAATTTCTATTCAGTAGATTCTTCTTCTTCAAAAAGAGGAATCAAGTCCTTTAGTGTGTGGATGTTAGGGTCCAAGGTCATAAGAATGCTTTAGCATCAAACCTTCTGAACAACTCTTACTACCTACTTGTGTGGGTTCCATTTAATATATTGGCAAATCTTTCTGCCTCAATGGCAAGGCGCATTTGAGGGATGATGACAGATCATCACTTATTATTAGTGAGTACCCCCTATGTACAGCTCTCTGCTGGAATACTTGGATGAAAAGCCAGGAGTCACAAAATTGGAACTCCTCTGAGTAATTTTAAGGGAGCAAGTGTTTTAAAAGGCTTTTTCAGTCATTTTTCCCACAGGGCTAATTCATCTCTCAAGCAAATGGAAAACATATCTCAATGAGAAAGAGAGAGCCAGGTTATAAAGTGGGTTGTTCTGATCACACTAAGCTCAGCGGTGTCAGAGGCAAGTACATGGAGGAGGAATGTGAATGCTAGAGATGGTAAGCTAGTAAGGAATTGAAGATTCAAGAGCTTTGCAAGAGTTGACAATGTGAACTGAAGTTTGAAAGGCAATGTTAAAATGATGTGTTTTTAGAAATAACATGAATATCCATAAAACTTGCAAAAGGAGAAATTTGCAAAATAGTTCTCATTCTAAGCAATACAGATAACAATACATACATACAATACAATACACATAAGAAACATTTGAAGGGGCCGCTGCTGTGGTGTAGTAGGATAAGCAACAACCTCTGGGGCTGGCATCCCATATGGGCCCCAGTTCGTTCCAGTCTGGCTGCACCATTTCCAATCCAGCTCTCTGCAGGTGGCCTGGGAGGGCCGTAGAAGATGGCCCCAGTGCTTGGGCCCCTGTACCCATGTGGGAGATGCACAGAAGCTCCTGGCTCAGATCTGTTCAACTCCAGCTGTTGCAGCCATTGGGGGAGTAAAGCAGTGGATGGAAGACCTCTCTGTGTCACCTTTTCTCTGTCTTTAACTATGCCTCTCAAGCAAAATTAATAAATCACAAAAAAGAAACATTTCAAATTTTAAGGTCAAGTTTGCATTTACCGTTCAAGTTACAGGAACCTTCATAGTAAATAAATCATGCTGCATCAGCATTAATATTGCACTTCTTAATAAATTTCTTCTCTCATTCTCAAGTCTGGCTTGAGTATGGCTAAATAATCAGTTAAATAATTATCCAAGTACATGTTTCTTCTATATTTCTCCTATATAATGAGTATTAAGGAAATTTGCTTTCAGTGATAATATTACTTCCGTATTTAATTTTCTTATTATAAAAATTTCATTATTATTATATTATTTAAAGATTGTATTTATTTGAAAGGTAGAATTACAGAGAGAGAGAGACAGACAGACAGAGATATTTTCCATAGCTATTCATTTGCAAATGGCTGCAATGACTAGAGTTGGACCAATATGAAGCCAGGAGCCAGGAGCTTCTTCTGGGTTTCCCACCTGGGTGCAGGGGTCCAATGACTTGATCCAACTTGCACTGCTTTCCCAGGCTCATTAGCAGGAAGCAGGAATGGAAGTGGAGCAACCAGGATTTGAACCCATATGGAATACTGGTGCTTCAGGTGGCGGCTTTTACCCATTCAGCTACAGCTCTGGCCCCTCAAATTGTATTATTTTATTTTATCTTATTGAATTATCCTATAGTGAGCACTAATTCATGGCACTATCTCACTAATATCAAGATTCAGAAAAGGAAAATGACATTGAATGGAAATGGTAAATGTCTAGGCTAGTGACCTATGCTGATGATAGGTTTTGAAAAAGCTGCCATCAATAAGCATTATGGTTCTTAAATAGTTAGAATGATAAATGTGCTACACATATACTTAAAGAATTAACTAGATCTGATTCAAAATGTTCCCTGATAAATTAAAAAGCAAACATTTAATGACTTTACACTTTGAAAATCTCAGAGATAGTATCTTGAGGTTTAGATACAATAAAGAATGATCTTATAAATATAGGACCATAGTATACAACTTAAAATAAATCATGATGTGGCCACATTAAAATGTATTAGGTGAATGACACTAGGCAATGGGAATAATACCCATCCCTTTGTTCTTATAACCCCCTCATTTGCTGCATCATGACAGAAACAGCCATATTGAAAACAATGGCGGCTGGCACCGCGGCTCACTAAGCTAATACTCTGCCTTGCGGCGCGGGCACACCGGGTTCTAGTCCCGGTCGGGGTGCCGGATTCTGTCCCAGTTGCCCCTCTTTCAGGCCAGCTCTCTGCTGTGGCCAGGGAGTGCAGTGGAGGATGGCCCAAGTGCTTGGGCCCTGCACCCCATGTGAGACCAGGATAAGTACCTGGCGCCTACCATCGGATCAGTGCGGTGCGACAGCAATTGGAGGGTGAACCAATGGCAAAGGAAGACCTTTCTCTCTGTCTCTCTCTCACTGTCCACTCTGCCTGTCAAAAAAATAAAAAAAAAAGAAAAGAAAAGAAAACAATGGCCTCACGTGATGATGCAAAATGGTGGTTCTCGAAGTGGGGTCCCTGGACAAACAGGATGCGTATCGTCTTGATAGTTGATGAAATGCAGGTTCTCAGGCCTCACCACACACACTGAATTAGAAATTCTTGGATGAGGCCAAGAAAACATGGAATACACACCCCATGTTGAAGTTGATATTCCCTAAACTGCAGAACCAATGATCTATAGAGACTAAAGTCAATTTTCTGCTTTTAGTTGATCTCCTTTTTGGCTTAACATTAAGTCTGGGCTGGAGGTACATAAAGACTACGTTTCATAAGTGACTGTTTGAATACTGTGTCCCTCTCTCCACATTTCCCTTCTCTCTAGAGGAAACTGTAGTTATTAAAACAATATTACATCTTCTCTTCACTCTTCTTTTCTTCTCCCCATCCCTCCAGCCTGTCAGGTTTCCCCCCACTCAACATAAACCTTTCCCTTGAATCCGGTGTTTGGTGTGTTTTCTGGTGGCCTTACATTGGCGCCATGATGTGGATCCAGGTCAACCTTGCTCTCACCTCAGGGATCTGAGCTGCTTCAGGATCCTGGATTTGGGCCAGCCACAAAACACACCCCCGATTTCCTTCCATACCACCAAATGCTCCGTGATCTCCATCCTGAGGTATGATGGGACAAGCAGAGGATCCTCTCAGTGCGACTTTCTACAGGTTGTGGTTTTGTTAGGTAGGAAGTCAGATATGAGCTTATGTGTGTGTGTGACAAAGGCCTCAAGAAAAGACATCTATGTCCAGCATATGCATCTCCATCTCAAAGTCATCCCGATAACCTATCAGGGGCAGCCCAGTGTTCGCATCCTGCCCTGCCCCCTCCTACCTGATAACCTGCCAGGTAGGGGTCCCCGCCCCTTCTGCCTGACAATCTTCCACAGTCTTCCAGATACAGCCCAGTATCTGCATTTCAAATACCCTGCTCTGGATCCTGGGTTAGGACGGATCCTGGGTTAGGATGGCTCCAGCTAGGCTTCCTGCTGTCTGATACCTTCAGGGGAAAACTTAGATAGGAGCTTCTTAATAATTACATCCATAAAATCCTTTGTTTCAGGAGGAGATGTGTGACGACAAAGTCCCATCTCCTTAAAAACTGCTGGCCTCAACCAGATGGCACGCTCAGCCCTCTGCCTCTCTGCTGAGCTGCCCACCTGCCCTGGTCAGGTGTAATCCCTCCACTTAACCATGTAACCTCGCTCTCCCCTAGTCCGAGTGACTGGGCACTCTCTCTCAGGTTCTGTCTGGAGAGGTGCCCATCCATTCTTATGGATGTTCCTTCCCTAATAAACTTTGCTGCTTTTACTTTCCACTACTCTCTGTCTCATGCCTGAATTCTTTCTTGCATGAAGATAAGAACCTTGCCATTCACCAGTAACAGTTTTAATCAACTTCATCCCAAATTCATGGTACCAGGCACCACAACTCCTATGGCCTCGTGCCTCTACAGACTGTGTCTGGGCAACAGTGGGTGTGGGTGATGACTCAATCCTGTTTCCCTTCTGCAGGCTAATTCTTGGGCTCCAGTGGGTGCATGGGTGACAACCTCTGCCCTCTGTTCCCATATCCTCCCGTCAGATGGCATGATCTCAGAGATGCCTGATATCTGCCAATCTGATTCTAAAGGTCGCCACAAAAGCTTCTTCTTCCCGTGTTCCATCTGATTCTCCTCTCAGTTGTCTCCTACTTCAACAACTCAGTACAAATGGCTGCTTAACGACACATTTAACCCCAACATTATTGGAGTCTCTACCACTTCTGTGAGCATTTGGAAAAGTAGATTTTCTGTCTAAGCTTTCTATCTCTGCTAATGTTCTCTGGCTCAAACTCTTAACTTCCATAGCTTTCATAGAAAACCCAAAACTCTGGCTCTTACTGTCTCACTCATTGTACCTACTCCTCCCACCTGGGAATTCCAACCTTATCTTAGAATCAGCCCTTGTCCAAAGTCTACTAATTCTGCCTTATCTATGATCCTCTCTAACCCCCTCCTGGGGAAGCAAGCAAGTTTGGGAATAGGCTGTCTCCATGCCATCACCCTCCAGCCCTTGTCCTCCAACTGGTCTTTGCCCCATCCTGTTCCAATTTTACCATAAGAATAGCAAGGAAGCGGTGATTCCATCTTTCTGAGCTCCTAGTTTACTGCAAAACAAATTAGGTATCCCACCCTCTTGATGGCTCTTTTGTTTTATGATGAGCAAGCCAGACAGGATAATCAGGTCTTTTGATGGATTTTATCTCCACCTTATAATTAATATTTCCAGACATATCTCCTTTTCCCCTAATTGCCCCTTACTCTGTCACCTATCAGATCATCCTCTTTAAAAATCTCTCTCTGGGGCTGGCGCCATGGCTCACTTAGTTAATCTTCCACCTGTGGTGCCGGCATCCCATATGGGTGCCCGGTTCTAGTCCCAGTTGCTCCTCTTCCAGTCCAGCTCTCTGCTGTGTATCGAGAAGGCAGTGGAGGATGGTCCAAGTGTTTGGGCTCTGCACCCGCATGGGAGACCAGGAGGAAGCACCTGGCTCCTGGCTTTGGATCAGTGCAGTGCACCATCCATGATGGCCATCTGGGGAGAAAACCAACGAAAGGAAGACCTTTCTCTCTGTCTCTCTCTCTCACTGTCTATAGCTCTACCTGTCAAATAAAATTAAAAAAAAAAAAAATCTCTCTCCAACCAGAGGGGTGCCCATCTTCTCTGGTGGATGCCCTCTCCCATTAAACCTAACATAATGGGGAACAAACTCCAGTGGCCTTCTTGTCCTTGGCACACCAGCCCCTAGCCAACAGTCACCCGTGGGACCTGTCTGGCATCTGCCTGAAATTTCGTTTCAGGGGCAGTCCCAAGTGGCTGACTGTTGATAGATAAGGCATCATTGGTCTAAGGTGTTCTTTGGGTAAAAGGAAAACTAGACCCAATGCAATTAAAATCTAAAAAGATGTCTTTGGTAAATAACAGTCTCATGCATGAGAATTTGGTTCAACTGTAACTGGACACTGGGTTTAAAGGAATTTCTCCCTTTGCTTCTAGGAAGATCACTGCCTTTAAAAATGTTGCTTTGTAACTTGCCAAACTTACTTTGTGATTTGTTTTAACAGGTTTCTGATGATATAGCAATGGGTAATCAGTACTCATTATAGCCCCTAAGATGGATTTTGCCGTCTATGATTTAATGTCACTGATTTATAGATAGACTTTTATAAAAGGAAGTAAAATTCCACATGAATGTAATTTTGACCTTAGTTCAGATAAGGTATGATACAATATCAGCATCTTCAATCATTAGGTGTAATTGCTAAATGTAAATCGGGTAAAGCAAATGAGATAAATCTGTCTAAATATAAACATCAGTACTGTCAATACCTTATATTCTATGGAAAAACTATTCGGGTTTGCTAATGTTTTCATAAATTGTCCACATGAAAATTGTTCAACACCGCTTGAAAGTAACTTACTTAGAAAATGTCTTAATTTGGAGATTTCTAAAGGGTTATTTCAAAATGTAAATCAGGAAATCAGCAGATGGAAAGCAAAAGCTATTAGTCTATTTGGCATAGAACAAGAATCTGATCCTCTGTTAATGCATGAGGTTTTTGCAAGGCATATATGTTAGTAAATATTTTGAAATAATCTTAAAAATTTAAAACCTGCAGCATCTCCTTTTAGTAGTCTTTTTTTAAATCAGTGACTAACTTTGTCAGTTTTCTAGCCAGCTCCAGGAAGCTGTTTTCTCTTCCCTACTTCTGACTCTTAAAATTGTTCCAAGTTATGGGATAATTCCCTGTACTAACTAATTTGTTTTTATTTGAAATTCTTGGGATGACCAAAGGGACAAATTTTGTGTTTTGTTAAAGTAATCTATTGTGTTCTGTATTGTTCAGGAACACCTGAGTTTTAAAAGACTTATGGTTTGAATATATACTCATTCTAAAGCATTTGAGTAATCACTTTGTAACAATGATCAAATCTGGTCTATATTATGTCATGATGTTAAGGGATCCTATTTCTACCAGATATTTTAAAACTCCTTGGCATCCTTGACTATCAAACTTCCAAATTCCTTGGACTTTAATATTTTCAGCTGCACCCTTGAAATATCAAAGGATATATATCTCTTATCTTGTAGAGACACGAACTTATCAGGCTATTTGTGTTATATTACAGGTACTGTCAAAATGTGAAGTGATGATAAATTTTGTTATGATAATAAAAAAATGCTACTGATGCAAATATCCAAAAGTTAAAAAGTCTAATGATCTTGTGTTTCCAGATGTGATGGTTATCTTAATGAGAAAGGCCCAAAAGCCTAAAAGGGTTAAGTATTTTATAAAATCCTACAGGTGCTTTCAAAAATATTGCATGGAGTAAGAAAGTGGCTTTTCTTGTTGGTTAATGAGTCTGTATTTTAAAACATGGCTATTTAAAGTCTTTTGTCATCCACAGTTTGTGTTCTCCTCCAAACACTAAAAATCAAATTTGCTGCTGGTAAAAACTAAAACATTGTTAGTTCTGTGTTTAGCTGTGTCCTCCTATAGGTTCTGATGGACTTTCCCAAGTGACTTCTATTGTATTCAGTACTTTGGGATGGCTCTGTAAGCATTCAAAGCCAAAAACGCACTTTAGGTTCCAACTGAGATGAAGTATGGTTAATCGAGGTTACTGAGAGCAGAAAGTAATTCGAATCAATTGGCAATTTAAAAAAAAAAAAGTTAAAGATTTTAAGAAACTATTACTGAATTAGCTTTATTGTTCTATCATGTATGTTATGTTAAACATGTACACATGTTGTATGTCTACATAGGAAAATTTAAGAACTCTTTTTTTTTTTTTTGAAAGGCAGAGTTAGACAGTGATAGAGAGAGAGACAGAGAGAAGGGTCTTCCTTTCCGTTGGTTCACCCCACAAATGGCCGATATGGCCAGCGTACTGCGCCGATCCGAAGCCAGGAATCAGGTGCTTCTCCTGGTCTCCCATGGGGTGCAGGGCCCAAGCACTTGGGCCATCCTTCACTGCACTCCCTGACCACAGCAGAGAGCTGAACTGGAAGAGGAGCAACAGGGACAGAATCCAGCACCCCAACCGGAACTAGAACCCGGTGTGCCGGCGCCACAGGCAGAGGATTAGCCAAGTGAGCCATGGCGGCGGCCTAAGAACTCTGTTTTAATTGGCTTATGGATAAAATATTGCTCATAAATTTAAACTGCTAAAATTCATCAAAGATACATTGTAGTTCATGTGACCTTAATCTCTGTACCAGATGTTTTAAATTTGTTGACATGTTTGTACTTGGGTTTTGCTGGTCAAACGAGTTACACTTGTGTTAGATATTTAAGCAATGTTTCCAAATACATCTTAGAAAAAAATATGTTATCCATCCAATCTTTGTAATTTTTCCTTAAAAATTGAGGATAACCTGTCCTTTCGATCCCACTGATATTACTCAATTTTAGGCCTTCATTATCTTATTTTAATGTTCATACTCAACAGCCAATCTAAACATATAACCCTTTGCTCATCCCTCCCTGTAATAATATGTCCCACACAATTCTGATCTCTGGCTGAGTTTGCCCCTTCCTTGTACTCCTTGCAGGATAATCCAGACTCCCTGGCCTGGATCTCAGCGCCTTTATTATGCAGCTCCGCCCTTACTTTCGGAACTTTCCCTCTCACTACAGCTCATCAGGCAGTCTGTTCTTCAGGCACCAACAACGGCTTTGTCATTCCTGGAGCCTTCCAAAGTCTCCAAAGATGCAAAGACCTATGGTTACTCTCCCTGGCCTGGACAATTACAGTAGTAAGATAAACACAGCCATGGACTAGTGATTCCACAGATTCTCCCTCACAATTGTCTCCTGGATCTCTCTCCTCCTATTCAAGAAAGTTGGACCAATCTCATATATTAAACTGGCCCAAAGTCAGAAGGTCACAGTACTCCTCTTTAGTCTTACAGATACCCTCAATGAGATCTTCTATAGGAAGGGTTTCTACTTCTCTGCTAATCTCTCCATGATCCTACAACTTGGAATTTCAAGTTCTTTGGATAGAAAAGGTAGTAGACATAGAATGCTAGACCAGTGAGGAATATTTGGAGCCCCAGACATCAACTTTTGAAAAGTAGCATGTCACTAGAGAACAAAGAATAGCCCCAGCTAAAAGGGGCTTTTTTATGTGCTAAATTATAGCACACTTCTCATTGAAGGAAATTTTTCCACTATCTCATTAAATAACAAATTTTAAAATTTTTGTCATGCAAAACATTTCCTAGACATTTTTTGTAACCTGGAAAAGGAACCAATGTCCTGTAAATTATTGTATTTTAATTTTTCATTTAGAAAAGATGATATCTAAATCAAAGGCCATTTGCCCAACACATAAATAATTGTTATCTCTGAGATCCACATAATACCATTATTAGAAAAGCATTTGAGGGGCTGGTTCTGTGGCATGGTAAACTAAACTGCCTGTGGTACCTGTATCCCATATAGGCATCAGTTCATGTCCCAGCTGCTCCTCTTCCAATCCAGCTCTCTATGTCCTGGGATAGTAGAAAATAGTCCAAGTGCTTGCGCCCCGGTGCCTGTGTGGGAGAACTAGAAGAAGCTCCTGACTCCTGGCTTTGTTGGCTCAGCTCCGGTCACTGTGGCCATTTGGGGAGTGAACCAGCAGATAGAAGACCTCTTTTTCTCTCTCCTTCTCTCTCTCTTTGTCTGCAACTCTACCTCTCAAATAAATAAATATCTTTATAAAATAAAAAATAAATAAAAGCATATGAAATATCACATCTGTCTCCATGGATAAGGGAGTTGCAGGGGGCTATCAGGGATCCCCCAGCTCCCTATGATTGTGGGACCCCTAGACACTGTGACTGCAGGAATTCTGTGACAGTGCAACAAGGTATGGGGTATGGCTGGGTCATTGAGCAACCAATGTCTGTCTTCTAGAAGCTCAGTGTTCCCTGAGTGTCTGGGGTGGGTCACTGCAGCGGATTCCACACTCATATTGAGAAGCACACAGATCCTTTGTGTTGTTGCACTTGTGTGAGTCGAATGTGTAGCCACTGTGGGCTCACTGTGGGCTCACTGTGGGCAGTTGATTCACTTTGGCAGAGATGAGGTGAGGCTGTGTCATGCCAGCTGACACAATGATACCCCCTCCTGCTGACAATAGAGCAGAACTCAGATTGGGTCTCACTCTGGACTCATTCCCCAACCGCAAGCACTGGCCAGAGCTCCCTGGCCCCACCCAGCACTCGTCTGTGAATATCTACTGAAGGAGTAGACACTCCACTGTGCCACAGAGGCATATTTCAGATAAAAGCCCTCAGAGGATACAATCAACAAGTGTTTTCACAAATGCCTAAATATTAATGTAGAAATACAAGAAACATGAACTACAAGGACAATAAAATTTCCCAAAAGGAACACAACATCACTTCAAAATTAGAATGTACGAACAAATTGATGAAATGCATGAAAATTAATTCAAAAGAATGATAAGATTACTCAAAAACACAGAGAACCAAATAAATCAGTAAAACAAATCCATACATGACATGGATGAGAAATTCTGCTGGGAGATAGTGTGTAGAGAAATCAAACTGAAATATTAGAAATTAAATAATTCAATATGTCAAATGAAAAAAAAAAGAGTCAATAGCCTTAACAACAGCCCCAGTAACAAGGAAAAAAGAACGTCAAAGATATTTGGCATAGCTCAGACAAAAAAATAGAAGAAAAAATTGGAAAAACTGAAAATAGTGTTCAAGGTTAATGGGATACTATCAAACAACCAAACATAAATGACTTAGGGGTTCCTGAAGATGTGGAAAAAGAAAAACAGATAAGAGACCTATTCAGTGAAATAATAACAGAATGTTTCCTTAATTTGCAAAAAGATTGGGACATCCAAGTACAGAAATCATGTAGAACTCCCAATAGATATGATCAGAAAAGACCTTCACCATGACACAATATACTCAAACTTTCAAAAGTAAACCATAAGGAAAAGAAATGCCAGATTACCTTCAAAGAATCTCTAATTATATTTATAGCTAATGTCTCATCAGAAACCCTACAAGCTAAGAGAGAATGGAGGGATATAGCCCAAGTCCTCAAAGAAAAAAAAAAAAAAAAAAAAAACTTCCAGCCCAGAATATAGTACCCAGCAAAGCTCTAATTTATAAATGAAGGTGAAATAAAGACCTCCCAAACAAATAAAACTTGAGAGTATTTGCCACCACTTGTCCATCCTCACAAATGATACTTAAGGATGTGCTACACAGAGAAACAGAAAGAGATAGTCAGCATCATGAAAGAATGTGAGGGGCCAACGCTGCGGCACAGTGGGTTAACGTCCTGGCCTGAAGTGCCAGCATCCCATATGCTGGCACAGGGGCACAGATTTAAGACCCAGCTGCTCCACTTCCAATCCAGCTCTCTGCTGTGGCCTGGAAAAGCAGTAGAAGATGGCCCAAGTCCTTGGGCCTCTGCACCTGCGTGAGAGACCTGGAAGAAGCTCCTGGCTCCTGGCTTCGGATCAGCACAGCTCCCGCTGTTGCAGCCAATTGGGGAATGAACCAGCAGATGGAAGACACCCCTCTCTCTCTGTCTCTCTCTCTCTCTGCCTCTCCTCTCTGTGTAACTCTTTCAAATAAATAAATAAATCTTTAAAAAAAAGTGGAAAAAAAACTTATATATGAAAAACATGAAATTTGTTCCCCTTTATATAAATTTTTGATACATAAAAAAAGTATTTGAGACATCTTGATCTTGTTTAGTTACTCACACTTTGGACTGAATAATTCTCATGAGAGGCTAACCAATACTGAACATCCTACAAGACCTTTTTAATTTGCAACTAAAAAGAAATAGACATCAAATTCACTGATTAATATCACTTTCTTTTACTCTGTTTCCTGTAAATATGGAAGGTGATAAAGATTTTATTGTTTGCCACAATTGCTTAGACTTTTCAATTTCAAGGTGACCTTGTTAACAGGGTTAAATTCTAGTTCTTCCAGTACAGAACACCCTAGTGAAATGCCACTGGTGTCTGAGAACCCCCATGATTGATGTTTTCTCAGCACGCTAAATTCCTTTCTTGTCTAAACCATTGTGTTGATATCCATCAAACTAATGATAATGGTTCCTGAATCAGTGGCCATTGTCTGTTGTTGCTTTTCAATCTAATTAGCCTCTTAAAATAAAAGGAAGTTTACTAAGAGGAAAATTAAAATAGTAGGAGAGACATTATTTGCTAAGAGTTAATTAGAGATCCACTCTCAATATTCTTAAACTCTTTTGAATGTCTGGGCATATATTTCAGGTTCTTTCCTAATTAGTATTTAAAATCAATAGTCTATTTTCTATGCACAAAGATTTTCAAACCTAGGGAGGGGGATGTAATAACAGAAACTTTAAAAAAAATTATAGTCACTCAATTTTAAATCTGCACAAAATGAAGACCTATGGCTAACACATCTTTTTAACATTTATTTATTTATATAAAGTGAATAAATTGCATGTATTTCACATAAAGATCGTAGCATAGTGATATTTCCCTCACGTCCTTCTACCCTCCCTTTTCCTTCCTAACTTATTCTTCTAATTTTTACAATGACATGCTTTCAGTTTATTTTAAAATCATAAGATTAACCCTCCACTAAGTAAAGGCCATAAACAATAATCAATTCTCAAAATGTCAATTTTGCTAATATATATTAAAATTTTTGTGTTCCATTGGTTACCAGACATCAGAGGAAACATATGGTATTTGTCTTTTGAGAATTGGATTCTTTCACAAAGTCCAATGCATTTTATAAGTTGTGAAGTTTTTCTCACAAATGAAAGCTTTTTGTTGACATTCTTCTGCTAGTCATGTCAGAAACTTTTGACTATGGATAAAGATGAAAGAGGAACATCCAGTGATACCTCGGTAATGTACAAAAAAAGACTAACTATGTCATTTGATTAATGCATTTATGTGACATAGGTGATAGAGATGACATGAGAAGAAAGAGCAGGTAGCCTTACATTAATGAAGGCATCACATTTATCAAAGGTATGGATATGCATGGTTTTTATCTTCAGATAACACCATGCATCTTGATCAAAGGAAAAAAAAATCAACAAGCAAAAAGTCATTTTTAAATAAGTAAAAAAATTTGCTGGTATTTCTCAACAAATTTTAGCTACATTAATCAGATACATTGTTTATTACATTTCTTCTCTCTCTCCTTGCCCACAAATGTGCCTCAGACACTTCTCACTCATCCTTCTCTCCTAAAATGTAAACTAATTTTACAAGCCCTTATTTACACATTTATTCTTCACTGCTTTTTTTTTTATTTTGTATCAACAACCTCAGAAGATCTAATCTGTCAAGCTAAGACCCTTTTTAAAGAATAAGATAAGATGAATCAGACCAATGATTAAGGGATTCACATTACTCATTTCTTTCATTTATGGGTCTAAGGAACTATCCACAATACAGTGTCAACACCTATTGATTTATCTCGGCTAATTTCCATGAGACAGAGAGAGTTTACAAGGTTACCAAAATCAAGCTAGTTTTTACTCACTTTTAAATTAAGAATTAGGATGTAGGTCAAATCACTTTTAGAAAAATAGGGAAAGATATTTCCAAATTAGATAATAAGAACTAAGTAGTAATTTTTAAAATATTATGGAATTATTAAATTATTATGGTGGATATTCTTTTCCTCAGTATCACAGACATAATAGTTTCTTAATAAATAATTCTTGATTGATTAAATTTCAAATTAATCATCTTTCCAAAAAAAAAAAAAAAAACTTAGAGGATCCAATGCCACTAAGTTTATAAGATTTAATGAAGTTAGAATTGCTTCAAGTTCTGTTTGTTTTTCCATGGTGCTTGGGCATTTTAAGGGAGAAATTTTTTTTTTTTTTTTTTTTTTTTTTTGACAGGCAGAGTGGACAGTGAGAGAGAGAGACAGAGAGAAAGGTCTTCCTTTGCCGTTGGTTCACCCTCCAATGGCCGCCACGGCCGGTGCGCTGCGGCTGGCGCACCGCACTGATCCGATGGCAGGAGCCAGGTACTTCTCCTGGTCTCCCATGGGGTGCAGGGCCCAAGCACTTGGGCCATCCTCCACTGCACTCCTGGCCACAGCAGAGAGCTGGCCTGGAAGAGGGGCAACCGGGACAGAATCCGGCGCCCCGACCGGGACTAGAACCCCGTGTGCCGGCGCCGCCAGGCGGAGGATTAGCCTAGTGAGCCGCGGCGCCGGCGGGAGAAATTTTTTAGACACAAAAACTCCCAAACGGGATTAGTGTTTCTAGAGCATGTTTACCAGAAAAAGTGGAATGATTATCCACCAACTCCATTAGTGACATATCAGTGGAAGTCGATGAGATACGGTCAGAAGATGATGTTAACAAACACATCGTATCATACACTTCTTATGCAAAGGACTCCGTACTTGAACTCCCACTGCCTTGTCCAGATGCACTTGCCTTGCTGTTCCCACCCAGGCGCAAAATGAGTCACGATTTTCATTTGTCCAAAATTGAATACAGAGTAGAAACAAGGAAAACCTCAAGGCTACAAAGCGTTCTAATAAAAAAAAAAAAAGCCACAATCATAAAGAAATCCACCTCAAGTCTTCAGAAGAATAGATTTATCTGTTAACGACTAATGCAATCAATCTGTTTTTAATGTAGGAAACAGGTGCTATTTATATCATATCTTGATGAAGTTGCAAGGTTGTTTCTCTTGTTCCTTTTTTCTATAATTTGTTCCCTGTCCCTTTCTTCATATTCATATGTCATCTGTTTCTAAAATAGAATGGGATGAAATGCAGGTGTCAATTTTTAAGTGTTTGAAGCTAAGTCAATGCTGCCCTTTTAAAAGGAGAGTTAGGTGCTGTTTATTCATTTAACAGAAATACACTGAATAACTATTAGGTGGTAGGTTCTGTAAAAGGCTATGAGGATAAATGGCAAACACAGTAACCATGATTTCCAAATCCATGGCACTTATATCTAACAAAGGAGCTAAAAGAAGGAACAACAAGCTATGGCCCATGGGTTAAGTCCTCTCCACTGCCCTTTTTTATGCGAATAAAATTTTATTGGAATACAAGCATGCTTGTGTGCTTATAACAGCTGTTTACAGAAGTTTCATTAAAAATATTACAAATGACATACATAGTGACATGCACTATGGAGGAAACAAACTGCTGTGATTGGTGACAATAAGGACTACTTGGATAGACTGATTTCTCTCATAGGGTCATGTTTAATCTGTGACCCTTTGATGAGAGGAGACAACCTTAAGAAACATGAGAAAGGAAACAACCAATCAGGAAGAATAATATTTAAGAAGGAAAGAGGGACCCTTCTATGGAGCACATGGATCCTACTTCCAAAAGTTATGAGAATGATCTTGAGTATCTTTGTGCCTTGGTTTCCTCTTGGTTACAATGGACATATAAATAGTCTATTTCCTTATGATAACCAAATGAAGATATGTACAGTGCTTAGGACAATTCCTGATACATATTAAGTATCCAATATTAGCTGTTAATATTGTTATTAAAATTATTTTACTATTATCACTATGATCATAACTACTTCAAAGTCCTATGACCAGAAAGATACTGACATTACTAAGAAACTGATGAAAGGAAAACCACGTAAAGATTGAAGTGGATAAGAAGATAGTGACGAGATGAGTAGATGAAAAAGACATGACTCATAATAAATAGCACATTTTAACAAGGATAATGGGAAGTCATTGAAGGATTTTAAGAATGGTAGTGATGTGGCCAGCATTGTAGTGCAATAGGTTAAGCCACCACCTCCTATGCCAGCATCCCATATCAGGTCTCTGCTTATAGCCTGGGAAGGCAGTGGATGATGGCCCAAGTGTTAGGGCCTCTGCACCCATGTAGAAGACCTGGAAAAGACTCTTGGATCCTGGTTTAGGATTGGCCCAGTCCCAGCTGTTGTAGCCATTTGGGAGTGAATCAATAGATGGAAAACCTTTCTATCTTCCTCTCTGTGTTGGTAGCTGACATCTCAAATAAATTAAATCTTAAAAAAAAAAAAAAAACCAGAAATAGAATAGCCAATCAGCAAGTTGGTGTATGAGTTCATGCAAGAAGAAATGGTAATGTTGTAGGATGGGAGCTATGGAGACAGAGAAAGCTGGATGAACTGAAGGTATTTTAGGAAGCATATTGAACAGAATTTGCTAGTGGATTAACACTGAACGTGAGAGACACCAAGGAATAAAGGATGCTCCTAGACTTCCAGTTAGAGGTAGCAAGTAGATTGTACTATAGGAAGCAAAGTCAAGTTTCCATCCTTAGATATTTTAACCTTGCATTGCTTGTGGGTTATCCAAATAGAGATAGCAAACAACTCATTGGAAATATGAATCTCTTAGCACAACAGTTTATTTCATGTTCAAAATACATGTCCACTGTTGGATGGCAGGGGCTTTGCTCATTGTATTCACTCTAGGTATGAATAGGCTCAGATTTCCGCAACGACACTAAACAGAACACTAGGAATACATTTTGAAACATCTGGAAGCTGGAAGTCCAAGATGACAGTTCCAAAAAGATTGAATTCCAGTGGGAACTCCCTCCGGGGTTGCAGACAACCACCTTCTCATTGTGTCTTCACATGACGAGAAAGCAAAATCTCAAATGTCTCCTATAAAGACACTGATCCTATAATACCAGGGTCCCACACGTAAGCTCTCATTTAACTTCCATATATACACAACTGGAAGTTTGGACTTCAGTGTATGAATTTTGAGGGTACACACAATTCAATCCATAGCACTTAGAAACCAATTGATTCAAGCTTAATTTCAGTGTGTTTCCACAATCCTGATAGTAATAGGGAAAGAATGTAGCAAATCCACAATTAGATTACAAAATTTTGCTTTAGACACGACAATTCTGCTCACATTCCATTCGTCAAAAGACATCACATAGTATTTATTTTTTTAAAAAATTAATTAGGTTTTAACAGATTCAACGTGACTTGTAGATACAATTCTACAAACATAGTGATATTCCCTTCCTCCCTCCCTCTACCTGTCCATCCTCTCTCTTCCTCTCAACCTCCATCCTTCTCCCTTTCTTATTTTTAGTTTTTGAGATAACATATTTTAAATTTATACTACAGTAAAAAGGCTTAATACTTAACCTCACAGAGGAGAAAATATAAAATTACCATGGGCCTGGAAGATGAAGAGAACATTTTCTGAACAGCAGTAGTGTATACCACTCTATTTATTTGTTGACACATCGTCCACCCCTAAAGGAGATAATCCTATAGTCAAATCCTTAACCAGCACCAAATTCAAAATCTAGGATCTAGGGTTGGTGATCTCACATTGAGTCCACCAGTGACTCCTTATGATCTAGATACATACTTAAATGGGTATTCATCTATGCCAGTGCTATAAATATATAATGATGGAAATCCCAAGAAAACTTCTCTAAGTATGGTAAAACACCAAGAAATACTTGTCCTTAAAAATACACAAAGTCTTCCAGGCAGGTAGTTCTGAGACTATTTCTAGATCAGCCCCAGTTCTCATCTCTGGCAGTGTTGATTGTCTGTGGCCCATGACTCCTGTCTGTGGGAGGTTCTCCTCTTCCTTTGTGCTCCTTAGCTAGAGCTGAAAGGGGCATTGGAGAACGCAACCCTTAGGAGATAGGAGCTTTCTAGACAGCTTTCTGACCATGGATGATTAGCCTTTTTAGTCCAGATTAGTGACTTTCTTAACATTAAATATTTAATCATTTCTTAACATTTCTATTCAAGTCAGGGTTACTAGCAACAACCACTTCTTAAATGTACCACGTGTATTTTCTCTCTTCTATGCATCCCTCACTCTTTCTCCCTCTAATTGCCTGTTGGAAACAGGGATCAATTAGGCCTAAGAGGTTAAGCCATACCTTTCATGTCTTTGACTTGAGCAATTTTGTTTTATTGAACGGGATTTCTGGACTCATGACCTTAATTGGATATTTGTCCTAAAACACCTGAATCCGCTCCGAAGTTTGGACTATAGTTGTTACAGGTATATCTTTGATTTGATTCTTTACTTAAGAGCATTTCAATCAGTCCTTGTTGTTTAAAGGCCTTTTCACTTTTATGGTTTTGTGGTTGAAGTTGTGAAGAAATTGTGTGATCTACTCCTAAAAGTCCTTGAATTTCTGGATCTTGCTATTTCCATTTATTCTTGCTTAAAAAAATGCAGTCAATTCTTTTAAAAATATTCATTTCTTACATTACCTTGTTAGTGCAACCAGGAGTAACCAAAGAAACCATTAGTGTTCTATTTTCCAATCTCTTTTCCTGGAGCTATAAATTCATCAAATATATAATCTGCCTTTCACATTATCCCAGGCGAGAGTGCCACCAAATGTTTTGGCATCTATAACTTATCCCACCAGCTTCTAATAACAGCTTCCTCGCTACCCAGTTCCCAAATCAGTGCTACATAATTAGAATTTCAACTTTGGCAATATCCTGCCAGTATTACCAGTTTCTATATGAGATGTGCTAGGTTGTGCTATAGTAATAAAAACCCACAACATCTTAAGAGGCTTATCAGATCCAAAATTTGGGACTTACCACTTATATCCAACATGAGATGATGGGGACTCTGTTCAAGGGAACACTAAGGGACACAGAACTAGTGGAATATTCTTCAGATGCTTCCCTGCATGAATCACAGAAATGTTAGAAAGATGGATGGCAAATCTTGTGCAGGCTCTTCAAGCTTCCAACTGGAAGCAACATTTCACATTCCTCTTCATATTTTGTTGGCCAAATAAATCATGTGACTACACTTTACCTTAGAGCAGTTAAGGAATAACAGTCCCACTATAGCCCCAAAAAGGTGATAACTCAAAGTGTCATCACAAATGACCACAACCTAACGTTACAGTGTCCTCCACGGCAGACTAGCATTATTTTTAACATCCCCATGTGTGCTATGTGCTCAATAAATGCTGAAGAAATTAGTAAAATACAATCCAATAAAGGACTGATCATTAAATGCATCAGTGATTCAGGGTAATAAGTTAATTTAGCCAAGTATACTTACTATTTTCAAAGCTTCCTCTTAGTCATTAAATATTAGTGTGTCTGACCGCAGGGCACTAATACTACATCTAGATGCAGAAATAGATGGTTAGATATAAATAAAACAAAGGATTTTTTCTACATCCACAGTTGTTCAGAGTAATAAGAGTATAAACTGTTACAATAAATTTAACTTCTAGTAAATTAAGTTTTAAACATAAAAACCACTTATGGTTCCTATTATTTTAGAACTTTCAATTTTGCTTCAAACTTTCTGCTTTTGGTAATGGATGCTATTTAATCTCTGTGTAACTGAGTTCTTTCTCAGTGGTTCATCATCATTATTCTAACCAAAAGTATTCATTGCACCATATAGAAAATGTAGCAGGTTGGGACGAATGTACATTGATTTCCTATAACCTGAAATCTGTACTTTCAAAAATCCTCATTCTTACATGGCACGCAGTACATAGTAGTAAATCAATATTTATTTTTAATATTTGACTTTATTTTCTTATGTAAATGATAAGTTAATTTTAACAAAGTAATTTTGTTATTTACAGTATTACTTTAAATATTTCTCTTAAATCATGCATAAAAATTATGCTTTAGGAGTAAAAGTTTTAGGCTGGCACCGTGGCTCACTTGGCTAATCCTCTGCTTGTGGCGCCGGCACCCCGGGTTCTAGTCCCGGTTGGGGTGCCAGGTACTAATCCCAGTTGCTCCTCTTCCAGGCCAGCTCTCTGCTGTGGCCTGGGAAGGCAGTGGAGGATGACCCAAGTGCTTGGGCCCTGCACCCCATGGGAGACCAGGAGAAGCACCTGGCTCCTGCCTTCGGATCAACGCAGTGCTCCGGCCGTAGCGGCCATTTGGAGGGTGAACCAACAGAAGGAAGACCTTTCTCTCTGTCTCTCTCTCTATCACTGTCTAACTCTGCCTGTCCAAAAAAAAAAAAGGAGTATAAGTTTTGTGCAACATAGAGACCTGATAGAGGGTGCTGGGATGATGGAAACCGTCATAGCCTCGTGAGCCTCAAGAACGAATTCTGAGATATCCATCAGTGTGTATCTGTAAGTTCTTTCAGGTCAGGATCTTTATACTAGTAATTTTTTATACTGCTGTTTTCTACTTTGAATTATTTTTTTTTGACAGGCAGAGTTGGACAGTGAGAGAGAGAGACA
Source organism: Oryctolagus cuniculus (assembly GCF_051225735.1). Lineage (NCBI taxonomy): Eukaryota > Metazoa > Chordata > Mammalia > Lagomorpha > Leporidae > Oryctolagus > Oryctolagus cuniculus. Next base: position 84,577,067 of record NC_142880.1, read on the forward strand.
GAAAGGTCTTCCTTCCGTTGGTTCACCCCCCCTAAACGGCCACTACAGCCAGCGCACTATGCCAATCCAAAGCCAGGAGCCAGGTACTTATCCTGGTCTCCCATGGGGTGCAGGGCCCAAGCACTTGGGCCATCCTCCACTGCACTCCCAGGCCACAGCAGAGAGCTGGCCTGGAAGAGGGGCAACCGGGACAGAATCTGGCGCCCCGACCGGGACTAGAACCCGGTGTGCCGGCGCCGCAAGGCGGAGGATTAGCCTAGTGAGCCGCGGCGCCAGCATTACTTTGAATTATTAAAAACTTAAAAATTTTCAAATATTACAAATAATTTGGTTCTTCCAGAGTGTATATAGTTTTGCGCAGAACAGATATTTAACAAATATTTTTTAGGCTTAATTCAAAATAAGGTTTAGAGAGTGGGTATTTGGCCTAGCAGTTAAGATACTATGTAAGCAGCTCACATCCCATACCAAAGTGTCAAGGTTAATTCCCAGATGTGGCTCCTGATCAAAGCCTGCTGCCAAGGCAGTGATGGCATAAGTAGCTGGGTCCCTGCCAACCATGTGGGAGAACCGGCTAGTTCCCGATTCTATCCTCAGGGTCCAGCCCTGGCCATTATAGGCATTTGCAGAAGGAACAAGTGCAATGGAACCATCTCTTTCTCTCTCTCTCTTTCTCATAAATACATAAATAACATTAAAAAATTAAGGTTTAGGGGCATGGCTGTTGCACAGCAGGTTAAATCACTGTTCATGATGTTAGGGTCCCATATCAGAATGCCAGTCAGAGTCCCAGCTGCTCCACTTCTGATCCAGCTTCCTGTCAATGCAGGTGAGAAAGCAGCAGACAGTGGCCCAAGTACATGGACCACTGCCACCAATGTGGGAGACGAGGATAGAGTTCCTGGCTCTTGGTTTCAACCTGGCACAGCTTTGGCTGTTCTGCTGTCATTAGTTGAGTACTGAAAGATCTCCCTCCTTCTCCAGCAGATGGAAGCACTGTCACTCACTCTCTTTTCCCTTCTTCCTCCTCTCTCTCTATTACTCAGCCTTTTATATAAATAAATAAATCTTTAGTAGCAATGAAAATAAAATAAGACTTTAGAAAGGTAGAGGCACAGTCAACTGGAAAGATTTAAGAGTCAGAAAAAAGTTTTATTCTGATGACCATAAATGACCATCTCATTGTACCCATTCTACAGAACCCACTATTTAACACCCCTTAGGCTGAGAAACCCTTTACTTCCTTTCCATCTTTAGAAGTGCTTTGTTGACTACTAAGACAGCAACAAAAACACTGGATGTGGAAATACATAGGGAATGCTCAGAAAAGATGGCATTAACTGATCCAAATCCAAAATTAGGTATAAATTTGGTAATTAGATATAAATTTTGCTTTACTTGTCATTTTTAAAACAAATAAATTAGGGTAATATAGCTCAAATCAAAGTACAGAAATAAATAATAGAACAAAGAAATTACAGAAGCATATTCTCATATCATTAACTAAGGCAGGAAGAATTACTTCTAGATTTAACGTAATACTTACATAGTAAGAGAGTTGATCCATATATAAAATGAATGTATGCTTCCATGGGAAGCCAAACTCCCATTTTGTAACAATAAGGTCTTCATTTTAATAAATACTCTAATTAAACAGAAAATTCTGTTTATGAATGCTGGTTTAATTGCCTGAAATAATGCACAACCTAATTGAAGAACATTTGCAAGGCAAAATATTTTCCCTTGTAGAGGTCTATCTAATGTGAGGAACAAACATAAGCCTCCTAGTCTACATTTTCACTTTCTTCCCCACTGCATTGACTTGTGATGACACAAAGGAAACTACAGTTGAACCTGAGTTTGAAGATATGCCAGTTTCCTTGAAACCACTCCCAGGTAAAGCTAGGACGTGGTCCTGGAAGAGGCAGCAATATGATGTAAGAATACTTCTCTCTACAGGCTGAGATCCTAAAGTCAACCCAAAAGGGACCCCCAATGTTATCCCAGTGAGAAACAGACATATATTTCCTAAGCTTGAAACTTAAATGGATGTCAGCTCAGTCATTTGGAAAGAGTTGTGTTCTCTTCTTCCCTTACACATCATCATAGAAAGCAAACCATGGAGTCCACAAAGCCAATGTAGTTGAAATGATGAACAAATACTCAGTTTCCAACATACAAAAAGTCGGAAACCCCCAGCTCCTCCTCTGTAGCTTCCCCCGGAGTGTTTGGCATTACAGTTTTGCCATGGGAGCACCCCAGACACATGACTGCACTCCTTTCTGAGCAGCCAGAAGAATGATGCAGTGGGAGAAGCAGCTGCTAAGGACTGGGCTAAAAATGTTTGTTTCTCAGCTCAAAAAGGAGACGTGTATGGAATATCTACCTCGTGCCAAAACCTCCATGCCTATGACTGGGTCAATTCAAAACTATTAAGTGAAGCAGATTTCACACCTCCACCTTAGCTAAAAGGGAACAATGGGTAGTGGTGGGCAATCTGGAATTACAGCCAGGTTTTGTTTTTGCTTTTGTGTTTACTGATTCCATTCCCAGGCCCCTTGCTGCATGATCTCAGGCTATTAAAGCCACAGCTGACAGTCTCAGGAGCAAAGATATAGATTAACATCCCTCAAAAGGGTATAATTGGGTTAAAAACAGTTTCATTTCACAAACAAAAATTTGAAATCCAATAATGACAATTAATAAAGTTTCATGGTGCTTCCTGGTAAACAAATGGATATTTTTGCATCTCTAAGAGTACTTCACTCTATGAAGACATCAATTTTCAGAGGAAAAGATGCTTTTGTCCTCAATCATCACAATCTTAATTCTTATTCTGTATATTCTATTAGTTTACTTCCAATTTATATTCTCAGTTTCTTTCTTGATGATGGTAATGTTGATATCAAAGGTACTGGTGCACCCAAAGCCTAGCCTGACATTTTAAAACAGATATTTTTGGTAATGAGATAATCAAACAAGAGAAGGTAGATACACTGAATGAATGTCAATCACCTCTACTAGATTAAATTTGTGTGTTTTTTTTTTCTAAATTGATATAAGGTGAACAAATTTCATGTATTTCACACTTACAGATTTAGGATCATAATGATACTTCCCACCTTACCCTCCTCTGTCCTTCATAGAGCTTTCTCCTGCATGTCCAGTGCTGTTTATGTGTCCACCTCTTGGAAGACACAAATGGACACTACTGAGTACTAATGGCTTTTATTTGTTTTTAACCTAAATTGTTACTGGTTTTAATCTTTAAGTTTACTACACTTGGATTTTACGTTTCACCTCTGACTAGGACATTACACAGAAATACCTAGACTCATGTTAGATTTCCTTCTCTTTTATCTGACTACCCTTTGAGAGCATTAGTCACCCAAGTGAGATAAGAATAAAAGGATTTTTTTTTTTTTTTTGCCAGCTAGGGCTCTTCCTTTTACTGGGAATTGATGTTTTTTGTTTTTTTTTTTGTTTTTTGTTTTTTTTTTCTACTGACATTTTTGCTTAGGCTTGCAGTTCAGCAAGGTCTTTTGTGAGTGGTTCTGTAAGCACAGAAAGGTGTAATTTAGTTTTTTCTGGTGCAGATTAAAAATCAGATAACAAAGGGACCAGTAGGAGCCCAATTCACAAAAAATGAAGGGCAGGTCTTTAATGGTATACTCATCTATACTTTCATATTACTATACATGGAAAAAACTTGGTGCTTAATATTGCTCCTCCTACATAAAAATGCAGTAGCCTACAAAAATCCTACTTCCATGATTTTTAGAACTCTTGGGCATTTTAGAAAAAATATTTGCATATTAGGGCATTTTTATGCACTTTCCATTCATGTTTTGAAGTCAATATCTACAAATATAAAATTTTCATGTAGGAAAACACCATTTCCTGACTCAGTAAACCTTACTCTTTCTATACCCACATATACTCTATCTCAAACAGTCCCTATTATTACTTTGTTATCACAGCTTAGATTTCTCCTTTCTAAATAATTATATAATGGAATCTTCCAGTGTACTCTATTCTATGCCTGACTTTAGCTCCACACAATGGTTTTGAGATATTCCATGTTGTAGCATGTATCAACATATCATCTGTTGGCTCCTTTAATTGCTAGTTGAATTTCATTCTGTAAAAATATCACAAATTGTTTATTCATATCCCTGCTCAAGACATCTAATTTTATTTTTTTGCAATTATGAACAAATCTGCTGTAAACATTTGTGCTTGAAACTTTATGTGATAAATATTTCATCTACCTTGAATAGATTCCTCCTAGAAGTGAGATTGCTGAGGCATAAAGTGGTTTCCTTGCTTTATTACACAAATATACCAAACTACTTATTTTCACAGATATTCTAAATTGCTCTAAATTTATTTCCCTGCTGTTAAAATACTTCCTTTAAGTTTCCTGAGAAGTTATCTTACATGGTAGGGCTTCTGAGATCTTAGATACCTGTGAATATTTTTATTATGTCATCATATTTTAATGATATTTTTAGGATATCCTATCTCCAAAGTTGTTTTACATTCACATTTTAAATTTAATACTCTATGGTGCTTTACAGTCATTACTAAGAAAGCAGATGGTAAGTTATATCTTTTATAGGTGGTCTACACTGTCGTTCTGAAGACAGTAGTATTTTCTATGTGTTTTATTATATTTTACTACTTAAATGAATTGTGTGTATAGGTGTGGTTGTGTGGTTGTTTTTTTCTCTCTCCTGTTATACTTTATAACAGCTCTCAGCAAATCTACCATTGTCTTAGCATCGCCTTTACGTATTACATTCCTTATATTTTCAGATATGTTCTCAGACAACTCCTTAGTTGTATTCATTCAATTTATTATATCTTTGATATTTTTTAAAATTTACCATTATATTTCTTCAATCTCTGGGTTTCCTCTTGATCTTTCTTACAAATACTTGTTTCTCCTTTACTTTACCAATCTTTATTTTTTGTATGATCCAAGATACAAAATACATTCATTACACAAAACTTATAGCAGATGATCTTAACAGTGAATAACAAGCATGACTAACCTCCTAGAGGATATAAAACCAGTTGTTCTGCTCAAGGGATTGTTTTTTGCCCATGGGTACTAATCTTCTTGAGAATATCAGAAACTTGGGTTAATAATATCTAACCAGAAAGTGGGTCAAAGACCAGTCTGCTATCATGTACCCTGGTAGGTTATAGGATTGGCACACACTCCCTCATCATCTAACTCTTTCTAGATGTGACACTCAGCCCTTACAAGATACATCTGCTTTACATTGCATGTCCCCATATGACTACCATGGAGGTGTCCTTCCTAAGTATTTTCTCTCTTCATTATAACCACCCACCTTCAAGGTGCAGGGAGGAATGTGAAAGAGAACTTCTCAGGCTCTGCACAATAACATTGCATATTGTTATTTGCTCTGAACCCTGGCTAAGTTTCCAACTCCTCCCTAATGTCACTACCACAGTCCCTATGACACTGAACTGATGCTCTGATTTTTCTGCCTTGTCGTGGTCATGTTGCAGCAAAGAAATCTGGTGAGGAACAATTGGCAAACCTATAGTTTTCTTAAGAGAAATTTCTGTTTCTTACAAACTTATTTGTAATGAATATGTTACCTAATCCCTAGGGGAGAGATAACACAAAGAATATAAAACAGCAGGCCTCATCTGACCCACTTTATTCAGTGGAGAATTGAAGACCACTTTCCCCCTGTCTGATACCCACCACCTTTCTCTCTCTTAAATGCAGCAAACTTGATGTTAGGCAGGTATCTGAAAACAAAGACCAAGCTCAAATCACTGTCAGTATTTGGTTGGTTATGTGCTGGCACATATCAGAACCATACTCAGTAAAAAATGCAGGGCACTGAGCAGTGGAAAGAGCCAAAAGGAATTTAACAAGAAGATACTGCAGAGTTGGTCCAAGAGGTCTTGTCAATTTGGCCCAGAAATATTTGGCCACTAGGCTGTGAATGATTGGTGTTATATTCCCTGAAATACCAAGACTGGGGTTGGGAGGGATAGTAGGTTGGGTTGGACACTGATGTTCTTTCCATGTATCCAGCAGGATATCCCAACCACAAGATGGTGGCAGATGTCATTAACTTGTAAATAAATCATTGTCTAGACTGTGATTCTAAACCTGTTCCCAATGGGGAATTTGGTGCAGTCCAATAATGGGTATTCCCCCGTCCACCACCAGGCATCTGGATAGGGTTTCAACTTTATTAGAGCATGAATTTCCTTCAAGTCCAGTGACAAAGTCTGGGTTCCTCATGCCAAAATCATCTCTGACATTAGAATCATTTCACAAATAAAGAAATGGATGGTTGTGTTGAAATTACTTTCTGCACTTTTCATCCTGGCCACATTTCCCATCCATCGCAGAACGGCAACCTCAGCAGCAGACTTCAATCTCCTTCCTATTGACAGAAATCACAGACCAGCCTGACTGAGGGGCATATCCTCCCTCAAGTCAAGCAGAGCCGACAGCCCTGCAGCAACTCAATCTTGAGGCTACTGTGCTGCTATTGATCCTTTCCATAGGAAGCAACTCCTAGAATACATATCCCTGTGGCCTCTGGTGTACCACGTTAATTTACAGGATTGAAACAAATTGTGACTCCATCTCCAAAGAAAAGCTCTATAGGAAGGATCTCCAATGTTTTGGAAGATCCACAATATATGACCGCAATGATGTTTCAATTTCACTACTAACCTGTGGTGGGGTGGTATACAGGGTATTTAATCTCTCTGAGCTTCAATTTCATCATCAATAAAATTAGGACTTCCTTCCACCCCTAGAAGTATATGGTTAAATTCTTTTAAACAATAGTTTAAGGGAGTTACGTATACATACCTTCATCTTTGTTCCTTTTATCTTCTGCATCCCTAAGATGTGATCTTTTCTTTCCCTAATTTTTTTTAAACTTTTACACACCCCAGGACTTTACAACTTTATAACTGAATCCCCACTAGCATAAGAATAGAAGTTCATCTTGTTCATAAAGGGCATATACTGTAGAAATTTAGATCAGGTCTTTCTACTTCAGAATCACTCCTGAGTCTGACAAGTGCCAAAATTAATGATAACAAAACTCCTCCAATTCTACCTCTAGAAACACATACCTTTGTTGGTATATTCCTAGATCAAAGAGAGAAAAAGGTAAAAGAAAAGGTCCTACCAGGTAATTTTTGAGATTAGCCACAGGTTGCCTATGCTCTCAGACATTTCTAAATGATAAATGGCCTCTTAAAAATTTGTTTTGCAGACAGCAGTTTTTCCGAAGACTAAATATTCCTACATCCCTGACCACAAACTAAGAATGCTTATTTACAGTGTCTGAGGCATGGGAAACAATATGAAAACCCCCAGAGAGAGGGAGAACATGTTATCATGGACAGAGAAAAATTAACTCAGGATAACTGAAGCACAGAGTAGATGGTGGAAATGGTCAGAGATAATGTTAGAGGTGCAAACAAAAGCTAGATTGTGATTGACCATAAGAACCATTATTGGAAGCTAAAGGCAATATAAAACCTCTACAAGACTGCAGGTTTGAGAATACCATGATCATCCTTGAGTTATAAAGAAAAGATCAGGGTGACTTAATAGAGAGCCTAGACTGGAGAGAGGAACAACTATAATTAGAAGACCTGTTGGGAGATAATACAAGTAGCCCAGGCAAGTGGTAATATGGACTGGACTAAGTTTTAACAGAAGAAATGGATGGAAATGAGGCAGTATCAGTCAAAGAAGGAAGAAAAATTGACAGTTCTTTGTTATATTATGTATAAGGAAAAGAAAAAAGAAATTCACCTAGTTTTTGGCTTCAGAAGTTGGATGAATAATGATGCTATTTATTAAGTCACTTAGAAGGAAGAATTGTGTAGATGGAAGTACACGGTCAGTAGGGTTTGGAACATAGTGAACTTAAAATGTGCTTTAAAAAGAACTGTAAGGCATTTAACAAACTTTGCCCTTGTCTAACAGATAGTATTCTCTTTAATGGTCTTTCTTCCTGAATCAAATACCAGCATAACTGCTGAATCCCAGAACTTAAAACATCACTATCAGTCACCAGATATTTGTGCTGGACAGAAACACCAGCTACAAACAGGAGATCCACCTTGCATTACTCTAGGAAGCATCACTTACATTTAAAACTTACTAATACAACTTACCTTTTCATATGAAAAGAAAACAAAACATTTTAATGGAATCCTTAACCAGTAGAATTTTGGGGCTATAAAACAGAATGAATGTAGTGTTGTCTAACTTTCTGCTCCTGTTCATACATCTTTGTGGTAGGAGATAAAAAGCAAACTGAAACATCCTAACTTGTAACATGTCCACACTACCCAAAGCAATCTACTAATCTAGTGATATTCCTATCAAAATTCCAATGCTATTTTTCTCATAATAGAAAAAAAAATCCTAAGATTTATATGGAACCCACAGAAAGACCCTGAGTAATTGAAACAATCTGAGAGAAAAAAAAAAAAAAAACGGTAGAAATCACACTCCTTGGTTTCAAACGATGTTAGAAACCCATAGTAATCTAAGCAGCATGACATTTACCTAAAAATAGACATCGAAACCAATGGAATAAAATAAAGAGCCAAGAAGTAAACTCATGCATATACGTACAACTAATTTTTGACAAACAAGCCATGAATACACAATGGGGGAAGGGAAAGTCTCTTCAATAAATGGTGTTGGGAAAACTGAATGTTAACATGCAAAAATCAAAAAAGACCATTGTCTTCTACCAGATATTAAGATTACTTGGATATGGGATTAAAAACTTAAACATAACCATAAAACTTCTAAAAGAAAACATGGAAAAACCGTCTTGATGTTGGTCTTGACAATTTTTTTTTTTTTTTTTGGAAATGGCACCAAAAACACAAGCAATAGAAGTAAAACTAAACAATTGGAATTACCTCAAGCTAAAACACTTCCGTATAGCAGAGGAAATAATCAACAAAATAAAAAGACAACATATGAAAAGTGAAAGCTATTTGTAAGTCATATGGAGGCCGGTGCCATGGCACAGTTGGTCAATCCTCCTCCTGTGGCACCAGCATCCCACATGGGCACCGGTTTGGGTCCCAGCTGCTCCTCTTCCGATCCAGCTCTCTGCTGTGGCCTGGGAAAGCAGTGGAAGATGGCCCAAGTCCCTGGGCCCCTGCACCCATGTGGGAGATCAGAAGAAGCTCTTGGCTCCTGTCTTCGGATCAGTGCAGCTCTGGCCACTGCAGCCATTTGGGGAGTGAACCAGCGGACAAAAGACCTCCCTCTCTGTCTCTCCCTCTCACTGTCTGTAACTCTACCTCTAGAATAAATAAATAAAATCTTTAAAAAAATAAAAATGACAATGAACCTGAATATACATATTTCCAAAGAGAGTATACCAATGGCAACAAACATATGAAAAGGTGTTCATTTCACCAATCATCAGAAAATTGAAACCACAATGAGATACCACTTCATATCTGCTAAAACATCTACTATGAAAAAGATAAGAACAAGTATTGGCAGAAAAGGGAACCCTTGCATACTATTGGTGGAAATTTGAATTTGTACACATATTGTAGAAAATAGTTGGGAGGTCCTTAATAAATTACAAACAGAAGTACCATATGATCCTGTTATTTTATTTCCTATATATATATATATGTATATATAGGAAATAAAATCAGTATCTTTAAGATATATCTACACCACCAAATTTATTTCAGTATTATTTTCACAATAACCAATATGTGGAAACAATCTAAAAGTTCATTGATAGATGAATAAAAAATGTTGGTATCTATACATAAAACAATATTATTCAGACATAAAATGAAGGAGATATTTTGATTTTCTTTTTGTTGTTGTTGTTGTTGACAGGCAGAGTTAGACAGAGAGAGGGAGCGAGAGAGAGAGAGAGAGAGAGAGAGAGAAAGGTCTTCCTTCCATTGGCTCACTCCCCAAATGGCCGCTACAGCTGGCGCACTGTACCGATCCGAAGCCAGGAGCCAGGTGCTTCCTCCTGTTCTCCCATGCGGGTGCAGGGCCCAAGCACTTGGGCCATCCTCCACTGCCCACCCCAACCAGGACTAGAACCTGGGGTGCCAGTGCCACAGGCAGAAGATTAGCCTAGTGAGCCATGGCACTGGAAAGATATTTTGATTTTCAACAACATGGATGAACCCAGAAAGCATCATGCTAAGTGAAATAAGCCAGACTAGAAAGAAAACTACTTCATTACTTATATATGGAATCTTTAAAAAACTGAACTGGTAGAAAAGTAGAATGATGGTTGCCAGGGGAATGAGGGAATAGGGATATATTGGCCAAATGAGACAAATGTTCATTTTATAAAATGAACAAGTTCTGGTGGTATAATGCATAGAATGAATGATAATGAGTGTGTTAATTTGTGATAATCACTGCACAGTGTACACATATTAAACCATCACATTGTATACCTTGAATATATTCAATCTTTGTCATTTAACTATTTTAAATTAAGTTTTTAAGAAGTGAAAAGTTGGTAACAGCACCCACAAGAGAATTCTTCTGCTCAGGTTCAGGTTCAGCAGTGGTCAGGTTCAGAAACCCTGGTCTATGTTTACAATATAAGCAATCAGTCAAAACCCCTCCATCGCTGACTATATAATAACGGTGTTGGTCCAATAGAAGCACAAAATGAAGCATGGCAGACTGCTATGTGGCAACTGATCATAAGCATTCTATATGTAAACACAAGCACCAGCGAAGAGTGGACTCTTGGGAGAAAGGATAGGATAGTGGCTGAAGATGGAGGACCTAGCTTCATACTCCCCTAGCTAAGTGTCCTCGAGAAAGATGCCCTGATCCTCCTCAGTCTTGATCTCCTCAACTCTAAAATGGGAACAAAACACATTCTACCCTTTTCAGGGTATTTGTGAAGATTAAATGAGATTGTGTGTGTGTGTGTGTGTATACATATAGATAGATAGATAGATAGATAGATAGATATATTTAACACAGTGCCTGCATTTAGTAAATGCTAAATGAGTCTATAACTGTCACTAAATTTAGAGCCTGACCCAAAAATTTGTTGTATACAATTCTCTCATTTTATAAATGACAACTTGAGGTCTAGATGGTAGAAATTTGATACATATTATGTTGTTTTTGTCAGTAAATTCTCAACAATTGGAGAAAGGAAGAGAACAAAATGTGAACATTGTTGCTCCCTTTTAAAATGGGCAACTTACCCATTACTTAATGTTACCAAACAGTAAGTAACTTCTCTGAGGCTACCTCTGGACAAAGCAAGGACTCTGATCCTCAAACTAATACCCAAATGCTCCTTTACCAATGTCACAGCAGGACAAGCTTCAACTCATTCTTATTTTTTCCCCCAAGGCTGCAGTACTAGCTTGATCAATTAGATTATATTCGTAGTTTCCTCAAAAGTAGAAGCTTCCAAACAAAAGATGATTGATCAATGGCTGGCAGCATTACTCAGACAGGACCAAGTTCATTTTACATCTTCTTGACAATAAAGCAAATTAATCCACCAGCTCTAATAAACCTTGTATCAGTTTGTCTGCATTTCTCAAGAACCATAAAATATCAGCAGTTACAATGTAAATAAACTTCTTTCCTCACAAAGAATCTGATTTGGTAGTGTTTTGAAGAGGAATCTATGAAACAGTGAAAGACCCTCTCCACAGGTGATGGACTTTCAGTAGTTCCCAAAACTGAGAGCTGAGCAGTTTATCTGAAACCCACAGGTAGCAGCTGTGGGTGCTCAGACTGAGTAAAAATGCCTTTAATCATAAGAGAAAATATTATGACTTGCTGTCCTACTCTGTCTCAGAAAATATTATGACTTGCTGTCCTACTCTGTCTCAGGCGTACAAGTGAGGTCAGAATTGGTTTCAGTAGCCAAGACAGCTGCTACATTTCTTTCCATTTGGGAGAGGAAAACAAAGATCCACGACAGCCCTTGGGATGATATTCGAAGCCTGTCTGTCCTGTACAGAGGTTCTGTTTGTATTTAAATATCACATTATTTCTTCTACATTCTTGTGGCTGTATAATAAGAGCACAAGAATAGTCACTGCAAAAGCTGCTGTGGCAAACTTGTTTTAAGCAAGCCTATTGATTCACCAAAATTGCTACACCAAAGGGACACAGCCAGCCAAACTTCTTCACACTGGAAAGAAATCAAGCAAAAACATTTCCTTACTGTAGCATTCTCCATCCCTTTGATCTTCTACCAGGATTCCACACTGACAGAACCCAGACAGTAAGGAATTACAATGGTACAGTTCACACCTGCCAACAGTTTGGGAGCAGATAATAGCAAGGAAAAAGATGGAGAACACATTTGGAGAGACAGCTCAAGGATATTTGATAAATTAGAAAGTCTCTGGATCATTTTAAAGTTAGCTCAGTAGTCAAGGTTGGGAATTTTTGCACTTCTACAACCTTGTGTGAAACCCAAATCTCTCATTTCCCATCTGCACAAATTACCTCTCCAAGCTTCAGTTTCCACATGTGAAAAACAAGACAATAATGTTAGCTAATTTATGCTATGTGTCTATAATGTATCAGACACTGTTCAAGGAACTTTAGCTATTAATTCTTTAAATCTTTGACATTTTTTCTGTACTTTTCAGATGAGAAAACTCAGCACAGAAAGTTCAGAATCATGCCTAACCTCCTAGAGCTTAGAGACAAGAACCAAAATCCACACTTACAATCACAATGTGATGCTACATCTCAGGTTATCACATTATTTGAGTCATAATAAACATAAAATGTATGTAAAGTGGCCAGCGCCGCAGCTCACTAGGCTAATCCTCCGCCTTGCAGCGCTGACAAATCAGGTTCTAGTACTGGTCGGGACGCCGGATTCTGTCCCGGTTGCCCCTCTTCCAGGCCAGCTCTCTGCTGTGGCCAGGGAGTGCAGTGGAGGATGGCCCAAGTCCTTGGGCCCTGCACCCCATGGGAGACCAGGAGAAGTACCTGGCTCCTGCCATCGGATCAGCACCGTGCGCCGGCCACAGCGCGCAGGCCGCGGCGGCCATTGGAGGGTGAACCACGGCAAAGGAAGACCTTTCTCTCTGTCTCTCTCTCTCACTGTCCACTCTGCCTGTCAAAAAATAAAAAAAAAAATGTATGTAAAGCAATGGTGCTATACAAGTAAGTGTCGCTCCCCGTCTTCGTGGAGGAACGACACAGGACCCTGCGTTGTTCTTTTGTCTGCTCGGCCCTCCCCGGGTTTGCTGCTGGTTCTTCCTGGGTTGGCTACCGACCCTTCCACCTCCGTGGAAGGGCGGTTCCCCCTGCCACATTCCCCACTTCCGCGGGGGAGCGGCACACCACCGGCTGGCTCTCTCGGAGGCTGCACAGGTGTTCCTCAGGTGTTCCCCTTAGATGTTCCTGGTTCATGTTGTCTCTCTCCTCCTTTATAGTCCTCTTCCGCCAATCCCAACTCTGCTACCCACAACGCCGAGTACGCTGCTCTCCTCCAATCAGGAGCAGGTCCTACAGTTTATTGGTTGAACTGGAGGCAGCTGTGTAGAAGCTGTTTCCCTTCTCAGCGCCATATTATGGGAGAGCAGATGCATAGAATAAGTCTTAATTCCAGTAACTTAGTCTAGTCCGAGTTGCTCCCAGTTGCTCCCCACAGATCCCCCTTTCTTTTTATTTTTGGCATTGATACGCGCCTGTCTTCGGTGCCCCGTGGCACACACTCTGCTCTGCTTGCTAGAGTTGCCCACAGGTGCTTACAAGCCTACCAATCAGGCAAACCAAATCCGGGTCCTCTCTTCGCCATGTTGTGAGGAGGTTTTTAGGCGCTGATGCGTGCCTGTGTTCGGTGCCCTGCAGCGCATGCTCTGCTCTGCTAGAACTGCCTGCAGGTGCTTACAAGCCCTATCAATCAGGCAAACCGAATCCAAGCCCTCTCATTGCCGTATTGTGGGGAGACTTATTGGTGTTGGTTCATGCCTATCTTCGGTGACCTGCAGCTCATACTCTGGTCGAGCTGCCTGCTGGTGCTTATCGCCTAATCAGGCAGACCGAATCCAAGCATTCTCACTGCGGTATTGTGGGGAGACTATTGATGTTAATTCGTGCCTGTCTTCGGTGACCTGCGGCGCATAAGCTGCTAGCCACCCGCAGGTGCTCACCACCTCCCTAATCAGGCAGACCGAATCCAAGCTCTCTCATTGCCATGTTGAGGGGAGGCCTTATTTTTCTCTATTTCTCTACCTCCGGGCATTCCTATCTCTCCTATTTTACTTCTATCTGCCAGCATTCCTATTTCTCTCATTTTACTTCTAAACTTCTGTTTCTCTTATCCCTGCTGCTTCTAGGCACCTGCCCCGAGGCTGCTTCTCGGCGCCTCGTCCCGAGGCTACTTCACGGCTCTGCGCCACTTCAGCCCGCGCTTCTCTCATCTGCACGGCCTCCCGGCACCCGCCCTGCGGCAGGCTCCCGGCTCTGTGCGGCTCGGCTTCGCGCGCACACTCCGCGGTCTCCACACCCTTCGCGCCCGCACCACGGCCTCGCGCTAGCCCCACGTTCCCTATCTACTCACGCCCCGTGCTCTCTCTGCACGCGGCGGCTTCCGCAAGTCACACAGCGTAGCTTACGTTTCCGCCACCACCGATATTCAGTCCAAGTTCCCCGGACTAACCTGGAGAATTCCAACCTGGCGGCCCACGTCTCTGCCTCTGGTTCCAGATTTTCGCCTTTTGCTCCCCGGGCTGACTTGAAGAATTCCAAGCTGGCTTATGTCTCCGCCTTGGCCTGCACTCGCAGCTTCATCCTCCCTAACATTTTTCTCTACCCAGTATGTTTCCCTAAGTTTTCTTCCAACAATATTCCTCCCTCATTTCTCCCGGCTTCTCCCCACAGTCCGCATCCGAGTCCAAGCCTCCTCCAGGTTTCACTTTCGCTTTCAATCTCCTAGCTTCCCCGCCATAGTCCATGAAAGGAGCAGGTCCTACAGTTTATTGGTTGAACTGGAGGCAGCTGTGTAGAAGCTGTTTCCCTTCTCAGCGCCATATTGTGGGAGAGCAGATGCATAGAATAAGTCTTAATTCCAGTAACTTAGTCTAGTCCGAGTTGCTCCCCACAAGTAAGGAACTCTCAAGGAAAGTTACCTAAATTAATAAAATTGTTCAATTCCCAAAGACCAATTTTTTTGTAGTGCATAATCTTTAAAAGATTCCCCAAATATGATTGTTACCCAAGGGTAGGAGAATTGGGAGGTGATAAATACATGATGGATCCTTTGCCTGGTAGAAATATCCTGAGACTTAATATTGGCATCTGGAAGCCAGCTAATGACTTCATTCTCCTACTCCCCTCCCAGGATGGGGCAGGACCAAGAAAGCAGTTGGCCCCCAAATGCTCACAGTGGTCAGTAGAGGAAAAAAAAAATACATGTTTTAGCATTGTCTACATTTGATCATTTTTAGAATGATCCACTCGCCATATTATTGATGCTGGAGGACAAACTGAGACCTCTCCCATTATCCTCTGGCTGAGAGGAACCAGGGCAGCACTCAGGGGAAAAGGTTTTAGGAGTTGCCTAACTAAAATCTATATATCAGGAGAAAAGCAAAAGGAAATTCTTTGGGTTTCCAAGAATTCTAGTCTGGTTTTCCAGAACTTGGGTCCGAAAGACCAAGTTAGCAAGGAAGACAAAACATTTCTATCTCATTCTTCTAAACATATTGTTGTCCTTAGGGACTCACCAAGGATGATGGCTGTTGATTGAGAATTTGGAATTTGGAGACCCAACCCAGTTATATAACCTCATCTCAGAATCACTTGGAATGCAGCATTCGAAATCCAGTTCTATATGTACAAACAGAAAATAATAACACTTTCAACAATTTGGTCAAGGTTATATAGAAGAGTCCTATCATTAATTTTTAGCTCAATTTGGTCGGATAAAGTTACATTTCAAATTAATTTGTAATTCAACAAGTATTTATGGAATACTTCCTTGTTTTTGACTAAGATTTTGGCTTCTGTTACTGTGAAATTGAGCCATGAATTTATAATCAACACTTCATAAGGAAACAGTATGGATTTTGGTGAAAAAATCATAAGCATGTTTCAAATAACACATTTCTGAGCCCCTCTGCTCTCACAACCTTGATCTAAGCACCAGCAAGTAAAACTTTCAGTTGATTTGGGTTGTAATCTTCCCAGTAGTCTGAGGGTATTTATTTCTTTTAAATTACTGCCATTGGTAGGTGTGCCACTTTTTTTTCTTTGAATATCTTTTGCCAAAGAACACATACAACTTCAAGGTTAAAATTCCTATTTTCACTGGCTCACTTTTACAGTAATATATTTCACCTAATTGCAAGAAAAAAAAAAAAACTCCTAGTCAAGAAAATTCCAAATTTTAATGGCCTATTTAGTTCCTATCTTTTCTTTGCTTAGCTTCTACTTTTATAAGAGTCTCTTATACCCAAAGGCATTCTTTAAAGTAATCTGAAATAACCCAGCATAGGCATCCAACGACAGGAATGAACAGACAGCATGTTGGGTTTAAGCTTCTGATTGGAATGAAAGGTCTTGACAGAATACTGGGGGGTGGGGATGAAGGTTGGAGATGGTGAAGCAGCAAGAAGAATTAACAAGGCTCAAGACAATTGCACTCAACAAATATATATGGTATTGCTCAACTATTTCCCCTTTAAAAATTTTTCAACTTACATATAAAACTAATACACCTTCATTTGGCACAGAGAACTATTTCAACAGATGCACACAGCTTGAACTGATAAAATTGGGCAATCAGCATTCCCATCTTCTCTACCTTCCCTCTATGTATGGAACCTACCAGCTCCTCTCTTCCAGTTCTTTATTTAGTACATAATATGTTACTGTGACTTATAGTCATCCTGGTTTTTAACACAGATTAACCTTCATGTAACTTCTCCCCAACACAATCATCAGTATCTCCTATCACAACCTAGACTATTAGAGCCAACAATGATAGCAAGTTAGAAATTCTGCTCAAATGATATTGAAATTACTGTGGCTGAGGAGCTAGGAATGTATGATTTCTTATTCCTATTCTCATGATAAACATTACAATTCCAATTAGTAAAGTGCTCGAGCCCTGAGCCAAGTACCCAAGTATATATACAGAAGGATGGTATCAGAAAGGGAGAAAGTCATATTATAAATTAGAATCTCATATCAGCTAAAAAAGTCAGTCAACTAGTTATCAATGTAGGGATACATGATAATTTTTTTAAAAACTTCAAAATTCTAAATCCCAGAATCCTCTCAATATTCACTCAAACTATTCAAGGATATTACAAGACAGTCATTAAGCCATTAAATAATAAACTGAAAGCAATTCTTAATCACAGCCAGAGTTAAAATATACTGAAGTGACCAAAGTTTCAAAGTGTACACACCTCCCCACTTCCTCACTTGATTAGTTTTATCTCCTAGATGTGGCATGTTCAGTGTCTACAGGATCAAGAGTCAGGTTCAGGGGCTCTCCCAAACTGTCCCTTAGGCTCACTCTGATCTCCACTCTTTCCCATTTCCCTCACTAGGTGAAAAGAGAAGATAGCTATGGCCATAGCAACCACCCAAGAAACAAATTAACTTATATTTTTTAAAGATGACTATGCCCTAATTCGAGACTCTCTTTTACTAACTTTATACAAGAAATGTGAGCACTTGCTGGAAATCAAAATGTTCTCTGTAGATTGGAACTGCAAATTGGGCAGTGAGTCATGATTAAAGCTTTTCCAATTCTAAGCAAAAGAATAAATAAATTTAAAAGAGGTGTACAGAATTTGATTATACTACTGACTACAACATATGGTCTGGATTACCATGCCATTTGAATTTTCTGTATCTTGTGTAATTATTTGTTTGGTCCACTCAAATGCTGTAGGTCCAGACAGAATGAAAGTGTCATTATTTTGAGGATCTTAAAACAAATATTTGTGAGAAAAAATAATGGAGAGAGAATGAAGTGAAAGAACTACCGACCTTCCCCCTTATGCAATGTGAAATGTGAAGACACAAGAAAATGAACTTCAGTTCCCTGAGTTTGATAAAAACAATACTTAGCAGCACCATTTGGGACACCTGCATCCCAAACTGGAGTTCCTGGGTTCAAGTCCTGGTTCCAGTCCCGATTCCAGCTTCCTGCTAATGAGCCCCCTAGGAGGCAGCAAGTGTTGCTCAAGTGTTGGTCCATACACCCATGTGGGAGACCTGGAGTGAGTTCCTGGCTCCTGAGTTCCACCAGGCTCAACCACAACTATTGCAGGTAGTTGGGGAGTGTACTAGTGGATGGGAGATCTCTCTCTCCCTCTCCCTCTCCCTTTCTCTCTATTCCTTTCAAAAATAAAATATTTTAAGTAAAATAACAAAGTTTAAATGTTTCACATGAAGGCATAAAAATAAATTATAAAATTCAACAAATTATTCAGAACTTTTCATCCCTCTTTGGTTTATTAAATTTAATCTACAGTTGTATATTTAATTCATAAATTTTGCAAAACTTAGTAAAACCATTTAGCCATTTGTCAGCTAATTACCTCTTATTTGCAGCATTTTATACTTTTGAGAATCAAACAGTTAAGGCCTTAAAAATCTGCCTGTTAGAAATTTGAATTCCAATGGGGAAAGCCTGAAAGTTTTAAGTATTTTACCTTGGGTGACTCATAATACTTCATTAGGGTTAATAAAGCACATTTCTGTGCTAAATGATGTTTTCAAAAGTGAAGTCTAACTGTACATGCAAATTGATTAATGTTAATAATTATACTACCATAGAATCCCCAAATGTGAAGATTCCAGTAAAATTCCAATCAACCAGCATCATTCATTAGCCCCCAACTTTTCTTTCTAAAGTTAAACTTCTTCCAACTAGCCTAATCCCATTAATTACATTTCTCAATTAAAATAGAATGCCAGGCATTTAGAAAATTCTTTCCTATGAAGTCTAGATCAAATCACATAAGAGTTTGATTGAACTAAACAAATGAGGAGAATTTTATTGTGTATTAAAACTTATATTTTGCTATATACAATAATCAATGATTTTTACTTTATATTTTGACCCACATTTGTGAGAGGGGAGAGGAGTGTTTTGGTTTTGAGGTTACAAAACACAAGAAACATTCTCACAGTTAACCTATTTTTATAAAAAATATATTCTCAGCCATTTTATTTATTTGTTTATACTCTGTATTCAAGAATAAATTTAGTGGAGCTTTAAAAATGTATACCTATTGGGACCAGCATTGTGACATAGCAGACTGGGCCTCCGCCTACAATGCCAGCATCCCATATGGGCACCAGTTTGAGTCCTGGCTGCTCCTTTTCCAATACAGCTTCCTGCTAATGTGTCTGGGAAGCAGTAGAAGATGGCCCAAGTCCTTGGGCTCCTGCACCCAGTAGGAGGCCTGAAGCAAGATTCTGGCTCCTGGCTTTGGAATGGCTCAGTCTCTCCTGTTGCAGCCATTTGGAGAGTGAACCAGTACATGGTTCTCTCTCTCACTCTGTCTCTCTCTCTCCTCTCTCTCTATAACTCCACCTTTTTAAAAAGTCTTAAAATATACATATATAATGTATATATATGCATTGGAATAAAATGGAAAAAAATCTTCTATCCACTAATTGAGAAAATAGAAAAATAAAATCCAGAGAAGTGGAGCTAGACAAAGTTATCAATTATGTGAATCACAGTGTCTATTAGTAAAATGGCACAATCTTATCTATGGCACCATCTACACCCCGACACCATCCTAGGCTCTAGTCCCCACTGCCATTGCTGGAAGCCAGGTGGCCACATGGCCCAACCGCTGGTGTCAGCTCCACCCCCACCCTAATGGGATTCACTGCTCCTACTTCCCTGCCTGACCCCTCCCCTGACAAAGTTTTAAAAGGACCTGTTCCTGAACATGTGACTCTCTTTCTCTCCATCTCCTGATCTCTCTCTCTCTGTCTCTTGATCTCTCCTTCTCCCTCTTTTTCCTTCTTCGCCCCTTCCCTCCAGTTTGCTGGGTTTCTCCCAATAAAACCTTTATCTTACTCTGGTGTTTGGTGTGTTTTGTGGCGGCCTTATAGTGTCTATAGGTAACAAAACAAAACAAACAAAAAAAAGCTAGGTGCTCAAACACTAATATTCTTGAAACAATGAACTGACAAAAATTCTTTCCATGAGTCCTCATTCAGAAAAATGTGAAATATGTACATAACCTCATTCTCAATAGCACACCTCTAGTAAATACACAATCAAGACACTCAGGACTATTTCTAACAATGTCTCTCAAGGCAGGTCGAACAAATTCTCAAGGTGGCAACAACAACAACCAAATCCAGTTGAGTAAAAGCATTTGGGGTGCAAAGAATGTGAAAATGATGCAGTACAAACATGCAGCTCTCTCTTGTCTGACTACTCATGAACCTAGAAGACTTGGACTGCATATCCTTCAAGCAATACTGTGCACACTTTTGATAAATATTAAGTGGTAGTGAATTTAAAGCATTATTTTCTAACAAGTTAAAATATAAAGGATCCAGGGTTTCTCAATAGATATGTATCTGGATTTCATTTAAAGTTCCTATTTCTCTAAGGCTTCCCTGGAGAGATTTACCCCTCCTTCACTCCCTGTTCACCCCAGGCATGAGAAATGACATGGTCCTTAATTCTCAATCTCTTTCCTTTCCCAACATACACATTAAGAGGAAAGATAAGACTACTTAAAACATCAGCATAAAATGAATGGAGCTCTACCTCCCCACATACCTTCGTGTTTTTATTTGAAATTCATTCAGAATAAGAGAAAAGCATCACCATAGATGGGTGTCCCGGTCTTAGTCCTTTATCTCCAGGCTGTCTGTTGCCAATCCTGTTGTTCCTCACACTTTGCAAAGATCTGGACTAAGAAAGGGCGCAGGTCACCCTGCAAATCCCCAGAAAACAAGTGGACTCAGCGGCACACAGAAACAAGAGCCCTGCTCATCAACAGCTCCTAAAACAGACCACGATTATTTGCTGGCCCTTGCCCCAGGCCCAGATCTCAAGGCCAATTTGACCCAGAACAAAAAATTGGACCTAAACTCCGTAGGCAAATACTACTTTCACAAGGAATCAGAGGGACAGCACTAATTTGGGGGAGTCAGATTTTGTAATCCACATAGTTTCCACTTTAGTCAAGCTCACGACAACCAGGCTTAGCAACTTGACCACTTTTTGAAATGGGACTCCAATCAACATTCAAAACCTTCTATAAAAGTTACTAGTGAGTGCCTGGGGAAGCAATCAGAAATGATCTATAGGCTCAGACTAGTTCCCAAAGTCAGTATTCTCGGCCTTTTGGCTAAGATCAAGTGTAGTATTCCCAACCCATCAACCAGTTATTTGGAGAAAAAAGCTTAGTGATTTGTCATCTAGTGTCTTGGAAGGAGACAGAAGACTCTGCTGAAATCATGAAGGTAGATTAATAGAGGCTATTTGTTTGCAGGGGCCATGCCAAGGTTTAGATAAACAACAGGTGATCTGCATCCAGGAACTACATCATCAGGAAATTGTTTCTACCTTCAGGCCTGAAAGAAGGAACCACAGTAGGGCCAAAGGCATGCCACAACTGAAAGGAATTACAGTCGGAGGGAAAATGTGTCACTTCTGGATCCAAGGGGCATGTAGGAGACCGAGAAGTATCACCACTTCTTTTTGTTCTGGCTCTCTCACAGGCTGTGGGAGCCTCCATTGGCTGAATCTAAGTACAAGTCAAAGCAAAGGAACTTACTGGTACAACCCAGAGCAGAGCACTTTTAAGAAACAGATAGATGGTGGAGAATAACCAGTGTAATTAGCTTGAAAACAGTGGCATTTCCAGTCTTCCCTCAGACAACTAACGACCATCTTGGCAGACATGTGGCTACAGCCATTATAGGTTCTGAGACACCGACAAAACTGGCACTGTGGTGAAGTGGGTGTCTCTGTGAGACAAACTCATAATTGTTCTTGCTTTTATACTCTTGTAGGTGGAAAAGCACCTTTACACGGTGAAACAATTAGGTTTTTCACTTGCTTTTTAACTGCTTGCTGACTTTACAAACTTTCACCGGTTGATCTCATTTCTGAAAGCAACATTTATATTTTTTTCCTAGAATGAGACCATTGTAAAGAGACATTGGAGGTGTGGGGATATCCAGAAATGTGTTCTCCAACTCCATGCTTATGGCAAAGTAAGGAAGAAAAATCCATTGAATCCAACTGAACCCTGTTCGTCATCTGGTTTCAACTACTGAATAATCAACAATGCACAGAAAATCTTACTTAACTATCGGGTTGGGGGAGATAAAAACAAAGGGAAAAGAACTTTGATGGATGGATCCTATCAAGAACTCCTCACCTACCTACTGCTATTTTCACATCCAAAATGTAATTTGCTCATAGTCAACAAGAAACTATGTTTCAAAAAGTAATTGAAACTTAAACTAAACAGCTGGTCAGAAACAAAAGCCAGCCTGCAAGTTTTTTTTCTATATTAAATGTAAAGCTTCGATGAATACTTCTTAACACACCCCCACAGTACACATTGTTAGAGAAAATTAGACCCTGCAACCAGAATGTTGACACAGCCAGCATATATTCACCCAATAATGCTCCACACAAGGGAAAGGGAAATGAAGGGCGATAACAATAATTTAAAGGCCTTAAAGCAGCAGAATTATTCCAGGAAACTTGACATTTCCCTACTGAAATTTGGAAAGGAAGCTGGAATGTTTCTCTTGCTAGCAGATGGCTGATTAGTTGAGAGTATCCTACAGACCCATGTGAGAACCTCCTAACTCTGGGAGGTCCTGATGGAAGTGACTGGATGCAACAAAATCCTAATTATATGAAATATGATTGCCACAGGACATACAAGGTCCATGTGATATTTACAACCCTTTAATTTTCCTCAAGCTAATTAGAAGTAGCTCTGCCACTTTCTGGAAGGGGCAGAAAGATTGCTATCAGTCAGTTTGGACTCTGTGTCTGCCGAAGATTGCCAAAATGAGAGGTAAGAGAGAGAGAAGAACTGGCCTTCCAGCCTCAGGCAGTAGCTTCTGCCATCACCGTTTGCTCTCAGGGCCACACCTTGCCACTGGGGAGCACTTGTCTCTTACTGTCTGTCCAAACTCTCCTGTCATCTGTAGCCCAAAAAAAGAGGTTCCATTTGTTGCTGAGCTCTCCTGCCACCATGGCCACCTCTTTCCATAAGCACCCCCAGGCTCCTAATCCTCAGAGCTGATCATGTAAGTGGGTGTGGGTTGCTAGCTCCCAGAAGACCCGCAACTCTGCTCTTTTTGACTAGTAAGTACCAGGTGAAACATGGTTTCTCCTTTTAGCATTGTAAACCAGGATTGGCCCCTTCTCCTTCTGGTGAAAATTAGACCTGATTGCTCTAATTGCATTAAACAACACACACACAGGTCACACCAGCCTGTTTAACAGCTTTTTGTTCGAAGGCACCACACCAGAGTGAGTGAAGTTCTGCCTATTAGCTGAAACACCTGCCTCCCATATCAGAGTGCCCAAATTTGATCTCTGTCTCCAGACTTCAGCCTCCTACCAATATAAACACAGGACAGCAGTGATGACAGATGAGGTAACTGGAGACCTGGATTGTATTTTTGGCTCAGGCCCAACCTAGACTGTTGCAGGCATTTGGGAAGTAAACCAGTAGATGGGAGATATGTCTCAAAACTGAAAAAAAAAAGGAAGAGGATTCTACCCCAGCCTTCCACAATCACCAGAGTAGACATGCTCCATGGGTAAGAAAAGCTTAAGCATTAGGAATCCAAAGGCCCAGACCACCCTGGGAGAGGAAATAAACTCATCTCCTCCCTTCCCTATGGGGTTGCTGTAAAGGGACACAGAGTACATAATTTCCCAGAAGGCAACCCTGCTACCCTAAATTCATTTATTTGCTTATTCATTAATTTAAAAAAAATATTTATTGGGCTGCAACTGTTTCAAGCAGAGTGAAAAGCAGAGGAGATGAAACGGTGATAAAATATATTGTCTCCAGTGCTATAAAATTTGGTCTGATCTTAAGCAACTAACATGATGTATGCCACTAGATTCATCTCTGGACAAGCAGAAAAAAATTTCAAGATCCTACTCTTGTATTGAAGGGTGTTTAAATATAGCTTAGATGTATACATGAAAGATACAATATTGTGCCTTATGCTAAAAACCCAAATGACAGGTTCCATCCACAATCCTATGATTAACTGAAGAACTACAGGATTTGGAGAAATCAGAAGTCATTTCAACGGGCCAGCATTGTGGCTCAATGGATTAAGCTGCCACTTGCAACACAGGCATCCCATCTGGAGAGACAGATCCAGTCTGGTGGCTCCACTTCTGATTAAGCTCCCTGCTAATGTGCCTGGGAAGGCAATGCATGAGGGCTCAGGTATGCGGGCTCCTGGCACCCATCCTGGGATACCAGGATGGAGTTCCTGGTTCCTGGCTTTGGCCTGGCCCAGCCCTGAATGTTACTATCCTTTGGGGAATGAACCAACAGATGGGAAATCAAATCGCTCTCTTTTTCTCTCTATCTCTCTCCACTCCCCCCAACCATGTCACTCTGCCTTTCAAATAAATAAATGTCTTTTAAAAAAAATAAAGAAAAATTTCAAGATGGTTAGACATTTTAACTAGGACCTGGAAGGTGAAGGACTTTAACAAATGGAAATGGGAGAAAATGCTTGAAAATTCAAAGGATTCCAGGAACTTGGAAGAGAAACAAAAATATCTAAATTTTATTTTAAATGAATGTTTAAAATGTGCAGATCACAGGTTTTTCACTTTCCTCATTTTGATTCTGCTCTCAGCTGAGAATTCTTCTGATATATCTGATAAACTTCTAACCCATGAATCAATTCCTCAATGCTCTTTTATCATGAAAAAAAAAAATAATGTTTCTTTCTGTTTCTTCTTCCTCTGGCCTTTTCCTGCATGATGATGAAGAATTAAAAAGAGAAATTCCTCTTCCTGAACACTCACTGCACATAATTTCAGTAGAAAACTAAATTGCCATGAACTTTCTAAAAGGTAATTAGGCAATCAGCACATCAAAATCTACACCTGGGCAGACCACATGGCCTGAAAACTCAACTTCTAGGAATTTATCAGAAGACACAATCAAAGATTTTCACAAAGATATTAGCGAAAGGTATTCATTGTAATGACATTTCTAATGGCAAAATAAACTTATAATAACAAACATCAGATGTAGAAATGGCTGAATAAATTATAGTATAGTCATTTAGAAGAATAATAAGCCCGTGGTGAAATCGTAAGGCACCCCAAATTCCGGTAGCTCATGTGGCACCCCAGATAGCATTTCTATGGAACTTTAAGGGGCCACATTTCAGGGTAAATTTTAGGGGGTCTTCTCCAATTTCAATTGCTCTCACACTTCCAGAAACATCAACAGTAACAACAAACTCTAACTGTATAACTTCAATTCATCAAAGAGCTGAGTTTGTAAGACAGCCAACTGTCTTAAAATCTACGGAGAGATCAGTGCCTTAATGGAGAGACAGAACATAACCATTTTTCTTCCCTGCAGCAAATGCAGCTGGACAGTTATTAGAAGAAGCAACTTGGAATAGTTGATAAATTGCTGGCGCCGCGGCTCACTAGGCTAATCCTCCGCCTTGCGGCGCCGGCACACTGGGTTCTAGCCCCGGTCGGGGCACCGGATTCTGTCCCGGTTGCCCCTCTTCCAGGCCAGCTCTCTGCTGTGGCCAGGGAAGTGCAGTGGAGGATGGCCCAAGTACTTGAGCCCTGCACCCCCTGGGAGACCAGGATAAGTACCTGGCTCCTGCCATCAGATTAGTGCAGTGTGCCGGCCGCAGCGCGCAGGCCGCGGCGGCCATTGGAGGGTGAACCAATGGAAAAAGGAAGACTTTTCTCTCTGTCTCTCTCTCTCTCTCTCTCTCTCTCTCTCACTGTCCACTCTGCCTGTCAAAAAAAAAGAGAATAGTTGATAAATTGTTAAAGGCAGCATGTGAGGTGGCAAGAGCATGGAGAATTCAGGGAGTCAAGACTGGTGGCGAAGAGTATGTATCATGTTGCAGGTTTTTTGTCAACAGACTTCAGGAATTACATGTACAGAAACATTAGTTAGAATACTGAGCAACAGTATATCCTTCATGGTGCAGACAGTGAAATACTGCCTTAGGTTCGAGAGAAAAGACAAAGAACCTCTGTGAGGCACTGCGCCATGGGAAAAGACCCATGAGCCTAATAGAAAATGAAAAAATGCACCGACAAACTATTCCTACCCTAAACAGGCATTTGAAGCCTGCAACGCATAGAGCGTAACTACAGCATCAACAACCTGAAAGTAACCCAATTTGCAGTCAAATTAATGCAAACTAATGACTAATGACTTAGAAGAAGGAAACACAAGCAGAAAAACTAACAGCTCAAGCACTGCTGTCCTACCAAGATGTCCAGTTTAAAACAAAAAATTAAGAGGCATGTGAAAAGTCCATACAAAATATACTGAGAGAGACAAACCCACACACAGACCCAGAGCCAGACTCATAGACAGATGCTGGAATTAGTATGCAGTCTACTTAAAATAACCCACACACATACTTAAACACTCAAATAATGGGTTTGTTAGCATTATTAGCATTTTGAAGTGGCTTCCTCATTGTTGTGGAGGACTATTTTGTATATGGCAGGACATTTGGCAGCCTCACTAATTATAACTACTGGATGCTAACACTTCCCCCAGTCATGACAACTGTGAATGACTCCTGGTATTGCAAAATGTCTCTGGGAGAAAGCAGGAACAAACTCTGATGTAATAAGAAAATGTGGATAACATGCATGATTAAATAGATAATTCCAGTAGAGAGAGGAAAGCAATAGGAAAGAAAGAATCAAATGGAAATGCAAAGAAATGCAGTTATGTAACTGTAGAATTCAAAGAATCAGATCATGAGCAGATAGTAGTACACAAGTGATGAAAGAATTCGTGCAGTTAAGGATAGGTACGGAAATTATCCACACTGAAATACAAAAGAATAAAAAATATGGGGAGCTAAAAAACCTTAAGCGTTATAGAACAATATAAAATATTCTAACATGCCCACATGGCATTCAATAAAAAGTAGGAAGAAGAAAGCAGAAGAAATGGTTGAAGAAATAATGGCCAAGAATATTCCAAAATTAATGACAGCTACAAAACTCACAGATTTAAGAAACCAAAAACATCAACCTGGGTAAATGAAGAAGAAGCAGAATCCTGAGGGAAAGAGGGAAATGAAGCAGCGAAGGAATGCAGGAAGAAAAAATAAACCTGAATTTACCATAGATACACTAATAGTATATAAATAGAAAATTTTGAAGGAGTAAGAAAAGATGTAAAGAGGGGCCGACACTGTGGCACAGTAAGTTAATCCTCTGCCTGCAGTGCCAGCATCCCATATAGACACCAGTGCTAGTCTTGGCTGCTCCTCTTCTGATCCAGCTCTCTGCTATAGCCAGGGAAAGCAGTAGAAGATGGTCCAAGTCCTTGGGCCTCTGCACCTGCATGAGAGACCTTGAGGTAGCTCCTGGCTCCTGGCTTCAGATGGACGCAGCTCCAGCTACTGCGGCCATCTGGGAAGTGAACCAGTGGAACAAAGACCTTTCTCTCTGTCTCTCCCTCTCGCTGTCTGTAACACTACCTCTGAAATAAATAAATAACATCTTTAAAAAAAGATGTAAAGATAAATAAAGATACAAATTACAACACAGTTTTCCCATGAAATGGCATAAAATACCCAAAGAAAAAAATCTGTAACAGAAATCTATATCCAGCAAAAATTATTTTCAAAAATGAAAAAGAACAAATAATTAACTCTAGAGAAAAGACAAAAAATACACAGGTACAAATGGACAAAACAGAAAAATAGTTAGCAAGAAGATAGATGTACTTATTTTTTAAGATTTATTCATTTATTTATTTGAAAGGCAGAGCAACAGAGAGGGAAACACAGAGATCTCCTATCCTCCGGTTTACTCCCTAAATGGCCACAATAGGCAGGTCTGGACCAAGACAAATCCAGGGCCAAGGAACTCCATCCTGGTCTTCCATATGAGTAGCAAGGGTCTAAGCACTTAGTTCTTCCTCAATTGCCACACCAGGAGCACTAACAGGAAGCTGCGTCAGAAGCAGAGTAGCCAGGACTTGAACTCCAGTAGATGATGCTGACACCACATGCAACAGCTCAACCTGCTACACCATAGCACCAACTCTAAGAGGCAGATACAAATTTGAGCATACCAAAAACCACAAATACATGAAATAATCTAAAATATTAAACTAAAAAAATTCAGATTGTACTTAAAAAATGAAAAAAAAAACCCATCTGAAATATAAAGACTTAAAAGTGAAAGGATGAAAAGTAATGCATGTTACTACCACTAGCCAAACTCAAGCTGCAGTAGCTCTATCAATATGCCACCAACAAAATATTCTTTCAGAACAAGGAATTTGACTAGAAATAAAGATATGTAAGGGGTCAATTCTCTAAAAAGATGTACCAATTCTAATTGTATAGGCACAAAAAGTTTCAAATTACATAAAGCAAAATGTGATAGAACTAGCAAATCAACAATTGCAGCTGAACACTTTAAGACAACTATTTTGGTAACTGAAAGAAAAAGTAGTTAGACAATTGGGGAGGATATATGAAACACTAACAGTTCTGTCAACAGAGTAGATATAATTGACATTCACAGAAGACTTCACTCTACAATGGCAACATATATATTATTTTCAAGAGCACATGAAACATCCATTGAGATAAATGAAATTGTGGACAATGAATCAAATGTCAACATTTTCAAAACAACAGAAAGTACACAAGGTGATGGTGCTGGTGATGCTATGCAGTAGCAGGTTAAGCCACCATCTTCTGCACTGGCACCAGTCTGAGTCCTGCCTGTTCTCCTCCACTTCTGACCCAGCTCCCTGCTAATGTGCCTGGGAAAGCAGAAGAGGATGGCCTATGTGCTTGGGGCCCTGCACCCATACGGGAGACCCAGATGAAGCTCCTGGCTCCTGGTTTTGGCCTGGCCCAGTCCTGGCCATTGTTGCCATTTGGGGAGTGAACCAAGGGATAGAAGATATATCTCTCCTTTCTCTCTCTCTCTCTCTCTCTCTCTCTCTCTCTCTCCCTCTCTTCCACCCCTGCCCCTCTGTAACTGTCTTCCAATACCTTCCAAATAAAATAAATAAATCTTTTTTTTAAAAGAAATAGTAAACAGTATTTTCTCAGGACATAATGAAATTAAACCAGAAATCAATAAAACAACAAATCTGGAAAGTTGCCAGTAATGGAAAACTAAATAAATAACCATGGGTAGAATGGAAAAATCTCAAAGAAAATTTAAGAATACTTTTAACTGAATGAAATGAAAATAAAGCATGTCAAAATTGGCGAGATAAAGTTACAATAGTCTTTAGATGTAAATATATTGCATTACATTTTAGTATTAGAATAGTACCAAAGCGTAATCTATTTCCTCAAGAGACTAGGAAAATAATAACATACTATTAAACACAAAGCAAGCAGACAGAAAGAAACAATAGAGAACAATAGTTAATGAAATTGAAAATAAAAATCTGTAGAGAAAAATCAGTAAAAGAAAAACCAATTCTTTTGCAAAAGAATCAATAAAGTTGGTACACCTTTAGCTAGACTAATAAGGACAGCAAAAGAAGAAAAAAATTAAGAATAATAGGAATGAAACTGGAGACATCAGTATAGACCTCACAGACATTTAAAGGGGAAGTAATGAAAAACTATGAAAATTACTGTGATCTGCAGAAATCTACCAACAACAGATGCTGGCAAGGATGTGGGGAAAAAGGGACACTAACCCACTGTTGGTGGGAATGCAAACTGGTCAAGCCACTATGGAAGTCAGTCTGGAGATTCCTCAGAAACCTGAAGATAACCCTACCGTTCGACCCAGCCATCCCACTCCTTGGAATTTACCCAAAGGAATTTAAATTGGCAAACAAAAAAGAGGTCTGCACCCTAATGTTTATTGCAGCTCAATTCACAATAGCTAAGACCTGGAACCAACCTAAATGCCCATCAATGGTAGACTGGATAAAGAATTATGGGATATGTACTCTTTAGAATACTATACCGCAGTAAGAAACAATGAAATCCAGTCATTTGCAACAAAATGGAGGAATCTGGAACACATCATGCTGAGTGAAATTAGCCAGTCCCAAAGGGACAAATACCATATGTTCTCCCTGATCGGTGACGACTGACTGAACACCAAGAGGGAAACCTGTTGGAGTGAGGTGGACACTATGGGAAACGGTGGCTTGATCAGCATAGCCCTGACTGTTAATGAACAACTTAATACATTATCCCTCTTAGTAGTTTTTTTGTCTGTTCTACTTAATATGACTGGTTTAGTTCTGTAATTGATGCACAGTTATTCTTAAGTGTTGAAAATTAACTGAAATGTGATCCCTGTTGAACATGGGAGTGGGAATGGGAGAGGGAAGAGATGTATAATTTGGGACATGCTCAGGCTGACTTGCCCCAAGTGGTGGAGTTGGAAGCATACCAGGGGATTCCAATTCAATCCCATCGAGGTGGCATGTACCAATGCCATCTCACTGTTCCAGGTGATCAATTTCAGTTCACAGTTGGTCATGGTGGAGGGACTGGGAGTCAAAGGGAGCACATAGACAAGTCTAGTACCTGCTAATGCTAACCGATGGAGTAAATAAAGGGGAGAGTGATCCAACATGGGAAGTGAGATACTCAGCAGACTCATAGAATGGCAGATGTCCTAAGTAGCACTCTGGCCTCAGAATCAGCCCTAAAGGCATTCGGATCTGGCTGAAAAGCTCATGAGAGTATTTCAGGCATGGAAAGCCAAGACACTCTGGCAAAAGATCTCTGCGAGTGAGATCCCAGTGGAAAGAACAGGTCATCAAAGAAGGAGGTACCTTTCTCTGAAGGGAGGAGAGAACCTCCACTTTGACTATGACCTTGTCTAAACAAGATAAGAGTCGGAGAACTCAGAGGGCTTCCATAGCCTTGGAAACTCATGACTGGAGCATAGGGAGATTACTGATGCCATAGACAGGAGTGTCAATTGGTAAAGTCAACAACAGGAGTCACTGTGCACTTACTCCTCATGTAGGATCTCTATCCTTAATGTGCTGTACATTGAGATTTAATGCTATAATGAGTACTCAAACAATATATTTCACTTTGTGTTTCTATGGGGGTGCAAACTGTTGAAATCCTTACTTAATGCATACTAAACTGATCCTCTGTAAAAAAAAAAAAAAAAGAAATTATCAATTCCCAACTTGACTCTCACTGGGATTAAACATGACAATAGGTCTGCTCTGATTTCATCATCATTTAAAAAAATCATCTATTATTTTTCACTTTATTTCTGTGTGGGAGCAAACTGTTGAAATCCATACTTAATGTATACTAAGCTGATCTTCTGTATATTAAGATAATCGAAAATGGATCTTGATGTGAATGGAAGGGGAGAGGGAGTGGGAAAGGGGAGGGTTGTGGGTGGGAGGGACGGTATGGGGGGGAAGCCATTGTAATCCATAAGTCGTACTTTGGAAATTTATATTCATTAAATAAAAGTTAAAAAAAAAGAAAAAAAAAGAAAATTACTGTGATCATCAGTTCAGCAAGTCTACATTAAATGACTCAATTTGTTGAAACATACAGCCTATAAAAACAAAGGAAAACTGGAATAATAACCTGAATAATTCAATAGCCATCAAATTAAATCCATGGATTAAAACCTTAAAATAATAAGAAAACCTAGGCCCAAATGATTCATTGGTGAATTAGTTCAAATATGTAACATTAATAATGTTAATACAAGTTCTACATAATCTTTCCTGAAAATCTTATAGGAAGGAATACTTTCCAGCTTATTTTATGAGGCTAATATTACCCTGATCACAAAATCAAAAAAAATAGATATTACAAAATAAAAACTAGAGACCAATAACTTTCATGAGCATAAGTGCAACATTTTCAAGAGTAGCAAATTAAATTTTAAAATGTATAAAAAGAGTAACACTGTGTGACCAGTGGGATTTACTCCAGAAATACAAAGATGGTTCAACATTTTAAAGAACAAATCATGTAATACACCATTCATTAAGATAAAAAGGAAAAGCCATAATAGCATCTCAATAGATATAGAAAAATTTTCAAAAAATTGTTAACTCCATTTCTAAAAAGATACCCAACACCATTAGTCATTAGAAAATTTCAAGTTAAAATTAGATACATTTTCAGACTATCTAGAATGGTAAGCAAACACAAATTCTGACTATACCAGGTTCTGTGAGGATTTGGGACAAAGATGAACTCCAGTACACCACTGATGGAAGTAAAATATATAATCACTTTGTAAAAACAGTTTGACAGTTTTTTACAAAATTCAACATGTACTGACCATATGAACCAACAATTTCCAATCCCAGGTATTTACCCAAGGTATATCAAAAACCTTTGCTCACTCAGGAACTTGAAAACAAATGTTTATATCACCTATAATCATAATTGTCAAAAATTGGAATCTACAAACTATGATTTACAGATTCAATATAAGGATACAGGCAATAAAAGAAATTATTATGAATAGACAAGTGTGGATTATTTTAATTAAATGTTTCTAAGTGAAATGTTTCAGACCTGAAATACTACATAGTATATCAATCTAAAAGACAAAAGAATTGGAATACAAAACAGACCAGCAGCTGTCTCCTTGGAAGTCAAAGGCAAAACTGACTACAAAGAGACAGAAGAGAATTTTTGAAATGATAGAACTGTTCTATAATAGGATTGTGATGGTAAATACATAGCTTTTTCTATTTATCCAAATCAAAGAAACTATATACCACAGAGAGTGAATTCTTCTTTATGCATATTAAAAAAAAAATCACGGAGAGCTGGATACTTAAAATACCTGCAAATGTGTTCATTCCATTGAATGTGCAATGTGTTCATTCTGTTACACTGAAAAGGGCATAACATCACTTCTGTGGTGTTCTTGCCAAAAATGTACAAACCCAATCTAGTCATGTGAAGACATTAGACATACCCAAACTGAGGGACATTTAACAAAACAACTACTCTGTATAAATGTCATGGTCACAAATGGCAAAGGAAGACTGAGAGACTATCCCAGGGCAGAGAAGAGTAAGAAGTGACTGCTGAGTCCAATATGGGACTCTTGACTGGATTGTGTAACAGAAAAGGACAAATACCGGAAACATTGATTAAGCCATAATATCATCTGTAATCCAATCAACATCATTGTGCCAATGTTAATTCATCTTATCTGATGCTATGGTTATGTGAGATGTCAATATTAAATGAAGAAGGCTGAACATCTTCAGGGAAATCACAGCCCTATTTTAGAAAGACTTCCCACAAATCTAATCTTACTTCTAAAAATTAAAAAAAATAAATAACTAGAAAGGAAATTATGCCAGGAGGCTGAGTTCCTGAATCCAGAATGGAAAAACAGCATCTTCAGTCACCACAAGCAGGTATTTACCTTGATGCTTGCCATCTTCTGCTGCTTTCCCAGGTAAATTCTCAGGGAGCTGTATCAGAATCTGTGATCCTAGAAGATGTGGGGGTGTCGCAGGTTGTGCTTTAACCCACTGTGCCACAACAACGACCCCAAAGTCAATTATATGCCTGAGGCCAATACCATGGCATAGTGGGCCAAAGCCTCCACCTATGGTGCTGGCATCCCATATGGGTGCTGGTTCTAATCCCGGCTGCTTCTCTTCCAATCCAGCTCTCTGCTATGGCCTGGGAAAGCAGTAGAAAATGGCCCAAGTACTTGGGCCCCTGTACCCGCATGGGAGACCTGGAAGAAGATCCTGGCTCCTGGCTTTGGATTCGCCCAGCTCTGGCAATAGCAGCCATTTGGGGAGCGAACCAATGGATAGAAGACCTTTCTCTCTGTCTCTCCCTCTCTTTGCCTGTAACTTTACCTCTCAAATAAATGTTAAAAAAATTTATGTGTCTGTTCCAGGTAACCAAGCATAGGATATGGAATGAAGTACAATGAGAACTGGACTGTTTCTTATATAAGGCAGGAATACAAAACCTATGTCAAATGCAAGTTCTTCAAGGCAGGCATATGTATTAACAGGCTATATTCATAAATCAGAACCTAAACTGTCAGCTGAGACAGGAAAACCCTACTGTGGATTTTTTTCTCCTCGTGTTGTCTGAAAGGATAACCCATTCTCAGTAACCTTCTTGCAGTGTTGTTTCCCATTGCTTCATCCTCCCAGTTTGGAAACACAGGGATCTCTCTGACCTCCCTTCCCTGGTGTATGGAATTTTCCTGATGCTGCCCACCACCCTGGCTAGACTTCCACACCTCATATCAGACATGGGCCAGCAGCTTCCTCTCTGCTCTCCCAATCACTGGTCTCTTCACTTAGCCTGTTGTATGGACAACACCACTGAAGGCTATTTGCCTCTCCTTCCTCCACTGTTCAGGGAGCCACATAATTTCCTGACACCTACGTCTTTACACTTTGGGGATTTGTAGTGGAATTTACAAGTTCTCCTTAGTTTACCATTGATGTACCCTTGTATCTTTCTCATTTCTATTATGGAATCAAGGCCCACTAATAAGACCTGCTTTACATTTCCCCCTTTGAGTATTTGATCTCTGAAGCCAGGTAACTCCATCCCTTGCCTGATGAATCAAATCCTGTCAGACCTCAAGGACAAGCACATCTCCCTTGACTCGAGAAGGCAGAATAAACTGACTCTCTCAATCTCTTTAAATTGTCTCTCACTAATCTGCTGATGCAAATTCTATCACCCACACTACTCACATTGGATTATTTATTTTCATTTCATTCCATCTAATTGTGTCCTGTGTGTACTCTTGTCTCTACACCTAACATATTATAGAAATATGAATTTAATGGATTATTGCTGCATATATAATGCATCCCATATGGCAAGATAGCATCTGCTTCAGTCTCTAAAAAGCTAATACAAATGCCTATGGATTTTCTATAGAAATAAATCATTTCCTACCATTAATTAAATTTTTCATTTTTTATCACATAAGTTAATAAAATTCATAGTATACACTTTTTTTAGACAAAAGGAAGAATTCATTTTTAGTTCCACCATAGAGAAATAAGCATTGTTAATATGTAGGCATATATTCAAGAGTGCTTCATATGGACAAGTAAACCTGCCTATATGAATTTTGTAACTTGCATTTCTCATTAACAATATATTGCTAGCCTCACTTTAAAACAATGCATATGTACTTATTTATAACTTTTGATTGCTGCAGAGTGCCCCATTGAATGGACCACTATGGAGCATTTAACTTCTGCCCAGGTTTTTTCCATTAACAGTGGGGTAATGAGCATCTCCACAAACACATCCTGGGACCAGTGGTGTGATTATTTCAACAGGATTTCCCAAAAGAAAAATCAATAAACCGAAAATACACACATTTAGAATTTCATGATATAGCATCAGTTTTCCTTCAGGATTGCACCAATTTATATTTTATCAACTGTATGTGTGAGTGTTCCCTGTCATCACACGTTTACTCATTAGCAATTCTATCGTTTCATTTTTTTAAAGATCACTAAGTTTTTTGTCATGGTTTCTCTCACTGATGTATTTTTCAAAGTCATTAGCAGGGTTAAGATTTGACTTTTACTCACTACTCACTTCCCATCCAAGCCTTCAGTGGTGACTTGGGAGCCTATTTTTAGAGGCACTGTTCAGGTGACTTTTTCACAGCTCACCTTCTCTCCATTTCCACTACTGATACAATCTTTGAGCATACGTTTTTGCATTTTTTTCTATTTTTTGTTAAGAATATCAGCAATCCTGGAAAGCTGAGAGTTCCTGATGGCTATCAGAAACTAGAAAATTCCTCTATAATTTTTAAGCTTTCCATTTTTAATTTTAATACATTAGGCTTCAGGAATGATAAATTATCTACACATAACTTTTAACAGCTACTTTGTTCAGGTGTGTAAGATAGTGAGGACATACTTCAAAAAAATGGACATTTCTCATGATACAGGAGGTGGTCTAATCATCTAACTCCTTTACATTTGGTCCAAAAACTTCCCTCAAAGAATATAATTGTGTTAAGTAATCTGCATTTCTAAGTACATTGCTGTTAAAATGATGACAGACTAAACACATTGTTCTACCTATGTTAGCTCCCATCTTTAAATAGCAATTAAAGTCAAATTTATAAAATTTTAGGACCAGAGAGAGACCAAAGCTATACTTGTCAAAATAGCTCCAGTTCTGTCTTTCAGCTGCTGCTTAACACTTCCTATGTGTGCTTGGGTTATTATGTGGAACAGTCACCATTTTCATTTCACACCTCCAAGATAAGAGTTAATTCCTCATACACCCAGATTTGAAAACGTCCTTATTCTTCTATAAATGTAATTTATGCAATATGTATGTGTATACGTATAAAGATATCTCCTTTCTAACACTGAGCAGTGAATGGCTGGTCATAGATAAAGCCTCCTTCTGTTTACCTTTCCATTTCTGGAATTCATTTCCTGTCACAATATATTAAATTGATGCATTTGTATATTATAGATACCTAACGATAAATCACCTTCTATCTATAGTTAGCCTCTGTGCTGAGTTTTAATTTGTTGACTCAGTAAGGTCTTAGTCAAGGGTATCCCCTAATGACCACTCAATAAATTAGGGAATAGTGAAAATGGCTCTCCCTGTGGTGTCCCTAATCTTTGCTATGCTGATCCCATAGGCTCCCTGGATTAAGGGAGACTGAGAGTAACATTTTCTTGGCTTTTTCTTGTTCTTTCCTAAAAGATAAAACATAGACCCAATGTCATATGTCTTTGGTATGAAATCTCAGACCCATAAGGTCACAATTACTATCAAACATACACCATATCCTCCCATCTGATAAGGGTCATGGGATGCCATCAGATGTTTTTTTAAATTTATTTTATTTGAAATACAGAGAGATTGACAGACAGAAAAATATAATCTTCAATGCTCTGGTTCACTCCCCCAAATGCTCAAAACAACCAAGGATGGACCAGACTGAATTCAGGAGCCGGGAATTCAATCTGAGTCTCTTAAGTGTGTGACAGGAACCCAAGAACTTGAGCCATCACTGCAGCCCCCCAGGGTGTGTACTAAGAGGAGGTGGGATCAGAAATGGGTCCAGGGCTTAAACTCAGCAATTCCAGTGTGGGATGCAGACGTCCCAAGGGACATCTTAACCACTGCACCAAATGCCCATCCATCAAATACTTTCTAATCTTTTTTTTTAAATCCCTGGTTTATGGTCTCTTAGAATGACCTTTGGAATTTTCTTTGTTTATGGGGTAAAACAATTTCTCAAGCCTAACTCTGGACCCAGTGAATCAGAGTCTGTAGTGGCAATCCAGCCACCCATATGTTTAAAATGCCCATGGACATTCGAATGTGCCTCCAAGATGGAGAACAACTGCTACAATAAGAGGATTTACAAAAAGTTCTTCCATTTTCAACACACTACTTCCATAGATCATGTGTGGAGTTTCGATCACAACTCACTTGCTAGCCATTCAACTAAATAAATGGCTTAGAAATATTTCTACAGGGTCATTTTATCCCCTGGTTTTCCTTAATCCTCTTAACCTTTCTCTCAGCTTCCTGTCCACCAAATCCCTAGAAATTTCTCCTTGGTGTCTGGTTACTTACCAATGACAGTTCTCCCTCTCTGCCGCTGAGGCTTCTTCCTGAATTCACCCCCACTCTACAACCTAACTAATAAAATGTTTAATGGCAGAAAACATATCTGAAGCCACTGTGCCTCTCTGGTATATCCTCAGTGCTAGATATTTGACAGAAATTCAGTAAGTCAATGAACAATAAATCCTTATACCAATCTGCTGATGCTAAATGTAAGGAAACAGGCCTAATTGACAGAAGGGCATGCTGTTAAGGTAATGGATGACTTTGCAACTTCTCCCTTTCAAGGGTCTGTACAAGTTGTTGGAAAGCATTGAAGCGGAACTTATTCTGAATGATCACTATTTTCACGAAGACAATTTAGACTGCAACTGCACTTCATTTAAAATTAATTACCTCAATTATTAAAACAGAAAACAATAATTCATAATACCAACAGGTCCAATTCGCAGTTTAAAGATCTTAATTCCTAATCAAAATAGTAGCACAGTAGGAACAAATATTTGAATGGAAAATCACTGGATTTTTTTTTTTGCTCTAGGTTAATTATTCTTAAAATTACTGACACGATTATCCAAAGTTAATACTACAGTTCCAAAGCATTTCCATTTATTTTATTGCTCACTTAGATCTCTATCCTAGCGCTGACATTGTGGTGCAGTAGATTAAGCTGTCACCACATGAGATGCCAACATCCCAGAGTGCTCCAGCTGCTCCACTTCCAATCCAGTTCCTTGCTAATGCACCTGGGAAAAGTAGTCGAAGATGGCCCAAATGGCCCAAGTGCTTGGGACTCTGTTACCCATGTGGGAAACCTAGATGAAGCTCCTGGCTCTTGGCTTTGGCCTGTCCTATCCCTGGCCATTGCAACACATCTGTCTCTCTCTCTCAACTCTATCTTTCAAATAAACCTTTTAAATTCTCTATCCTGACCAACAGCACTTTGTCAGAAACTCATGTGTTGCTCAACAGCTAAAAGAGGGACACAGCTTAGAATTTGGCAAAGGAAGAATACTGAGAGTCCATTCTGCATGAGATTATTCACCACACCTATTATTGCAAAATTTATAGGATCAACTTAAGATTTATTCCCCGTGCATACTAGAAGATGTAAATTTCAAGGTACCATAAGTGAATTAAATTCTACATCAATAAAGAAATATTCTTTAATTGAAAGATGAGAGTGTTCAGTGCTTAGTAACAGAATGGTAAAATCGGTTACCTGGGATTTTTCCGCATTACTGAGAAGGGAGTCAAGGAGAAGAGCTGGAGCAGGTCTTTTGCACACTAGCATTATTGGCCTGTCTTTCTCCCAGGAGCATAAAAAGTCAGTGTGTGAGTTCTGCTCCTACCATCAGTCATGCTCTGTGTCAGTTTCACACCTGTAAATAAAGGCATAGTTATTTGGAAAGCCTTCCATTTCTACATCACAGGGATGATACAGGAACTATATGACATTTTATGTGTTAAAGCTCTGAGAAAAGTTAACAAGCATTACAAAAACAAAGTTGAGTCTAAGGTTTTTTTGTTCTTACAGTCTCCCTAAATGTATGGATTCCTTCTTTTCTAGCCATAAAAGGGATTCAAAAATGTTTCATTCTAAAATATGAGAAGGTGATCATGTACCCATTCATATAGAAAGGTTCTCGACCCCAGCACTATTTACGTTTTGAACCAGATCATTCTCTGTTGCAGCAGCAGCCTCTGTGCTGTAAGATATTTACCAGCAGTGCCCTTGGCATCTACCCCACTAGATGCCAATAACACCCTTCGAGTTGTAATGGTGAATGACTAGACATCATCAAGTATCCTCTGGAGGTGGGGCTGCAGGCTTAAAAAGCACCTAGGCTGAGAGCCACTGATAAATACTTTATTTTACACATGTGATCATAACAACTAATGTGTTGAGTGTATGAAATTTTATAAATACATGCCAAAATATGTCAAATAATGTCATATGTGTGCATGTAAATGTTCATGAAAAATCGGCAAGTGGCCAACCTATTATTGTCACAATAGAAGTTCTTAA
Organism: Oryctolagus cuniculus; assembly: GCF_051225735.1. Lineage (NCBI taxonomy): Eukaryota > Metazoa > Chordata > Mammalia > Lagomorpha > Leporidae > Oryctolagus > Oryctolagus cuniculus. The sequence continues at coordinate 84,616,957 of NC_142880.1, forward strand.
ACTATTATTAAGAGGATAAGAGGGATTTTAAATCAGGCATCATGAAAACCTACACATCAAGAACCTATCAAAGTAAGAACACAATATTAGAAATGTACACCAGGGGCTGGTGCTGTGGCGTAGCAGGTAAAGCCACTACCTGCAGTGCCATCATCCCAAATGGGCACTGGTTTGAGTCCTGGCTGCTCTACTTCCAATCCAGCTTTGTTGTGGCCCGGGAAAGCAGTGGAAGACGGCCCACATCCTTGGGCCCCTGTACCTGTGTAGGAGACCCAGAAGAAGCTCCTGGTTTCTGGTTTCGGATCTGCTCAGCTTCAACCATTGCAGCCATCTGGGCAGTGAACCAGCAGATAGAAGACTTCTGTCTCTCTCCCTTTGTGTCTGCCTCTCTAACTCTTCCCTTAAAATAAATACTTAAATATTTTTAAAAAGAAAAAAGAAATGTACACCAATTGAATATTCAAATATGATAATATATTTATGTCAAAACATAAACACAAAAAGCAGATAATTAAGTGAATCAAATATTAATATCTTCCTAATTTGTTAAAGCAACACTTGTAATGTCATCAAATGACATTAATCAAGTGTGTGTGTTTGAGATGCCAGAGGCTTAGTTACTTAACAATGAAGAGAAACAACAGCCCAGACTTTCCGTAATTTATGAACTTCAGTGGCAGCTCTGGAAGTCCCCATTATTGAAAGACACCTTGTCAGGATTTGCCGGACCACCAAGAGGACCACAGCTGTCGTTCTCACGCCTTGCTGAGACAGACATTCTGCTGTGACCTTGTCAGCCAGCTGAAGTTGCCTTGGCCTCGCCAAGGATTGAAAGAGCATAAAAATGAAAATACCATCTCCCCACATTTCATGAGTTTTATTGCTGTTTTCTTGGCAGCTCAAGTTTACCAGCCACATGGTTCCTCTGAAGGGGCTCAGAATGGTAGCAGCATGGTCCACACTGAAAACGTTATGAACAGAAAGCAGTGATAAGCCCCCTCCACTAGAACCAAAGATCAGTAAGTACGCACACACTCTATACAGAGAGGGAGAGAGACAGAGAGAGAAAAAGAGTGGCAGAACTTCACATCAAGGTCAACCAAAGGCAAAGCAATTACAAGAAGAGAGGAAGGCTGGTGAGTTCTATGTTATCAGGCCCACTCTTAGTTCTCATGTATTACTTTATTTTTTTTTTTAAATAAAAAGCTGTGGCCGGCGCCGTGGCTCAATAGGCTAATCCTCCACCTTGCGGCGCCGGCACACCGGGTTCTAGTCCCGGTCGGGGCGCCGGATTCTGTCCCGGTTGCCCCTCTTCCAGGCCAGCTCTCTGCTATGGCCAGGGAGTGCAGTGGAGGATGGCCCAGGTGCTTGGGCCCTGCACCCCATGGGAGACCAGGAAAAGCACCTGGCTCCTGGCTCCTGCCATCGGATCAGCGCGGTGCGCCGGCTGCAGCGGCGGCCATTGGAGGGTGAACCAACGGCAAAGGAAGACCTTTCTCTCTCTGTCTCTCTCTCTCACTGTCCACTCTGCCTGTCAAAAAAAAAAAAAAAAAAAAAAAAAAAAAAGCTGTACAACACAATATGATAGTTGGGAAATGTTCTCTTGCATCTCCCTTAGGCATTTAGAGAAGCCATTAAAAATGACTACTCTGACTTCTGCTTAGCTCTGTCTTCTGTTTGATGAAATTAAAAAAAATCAGAGCTAACTGTCGCTCCCCCTCTTCACGGAGGAACGACACAGGACCCTGCGCTGTTCTTTTGTCTGCTCAGCCCTTCCCGGGTTTGCTGCTGGTTCTTCCCGGGTTGGCTGGCAACCCCTCCACCTCCGTGGAGGGGCAGTTCCCCCTGCCACTTTCCCCACTTCCGCGGGGGAGCGGCACACCACTGGCCGGCTCTCTCGGGGGCTGCTCAGGTGTTCCTTCAGATAGATGTTCCTGGTGCATGTTGTCTCTCTCCTCCTTTATAGTCCTCTTCCACCAATCCCAACTCTGCTACCCACAAGCCGAGTACGCTGCTCTCCTCCAATCAGGAGCAGGATCAGCTCCTGCAGGTTATTGGTCGAACTGGAGGCAGCTGTGTAGAAGTTGTTTCCTCCTCTCCCAGCGCCATATTGTGGGAGAGCAGATGCATAGAATAAGTCTTAATTCCAGTAACAGTCTAATCTGAGTTGCTCCCCACAGCTAACATCTATTATGAGTTGTAATTTTTCTCCCTGCTTTACAACTACAAAACCAATTAATGTCCCAATCATAGATACTGCCTTGAGTAAAAATTAATTAAATAACATTTGTTCATTAGTTAGACTATACCACTTTTGCTAAATCTCCAGAAATTATCTCATTTGGTCTTTGCACAAGGTTAGGAAAAATTAGTCATGTTTGGGCAGTAAGCTTGAATAAGGGGCAGGGGGCAGTTTGCAAGATATTAATTTAACAGTGGTGCTCTGGCCAGAATAAAAGGGGGAGAAATAGAGAAGGGAATGGAGAACAATTTAGGAAGCTAAAACAATCATGCAATCATCCAGGCATAAATTAAAACCTAGAATGAGAATATGGAGGGGGACATTTTTCATGGGAAATGAATATGTAAAGACATAAAAATAGAGGAATAAGACTTGATAAAGCAGGAAGTGGGACAAGAACAGTGAAATAAGCTAGAGGTCATTGATTCCCAGGGATCTGGTTCACCGCAAAGTCAGACTGTCTAACTTCAGCTAGTAACTCAGAGCAGCTTGAGAGTTCAGCAAGCCCTCTGTTAGACAGCATCCCAATGGTGCTTCCTTAGCCACATTTGCTATTCAGGAGCTTAGCTACCTGCTGAAATCTCTGGCCCCATTCCTATTACTTGTTATCTTACCTCTTGCTTTAAAAAAAATCATCCTGGGTAAATTCCTTGATCTTTGTTAAAGTTCTAATAATTAAGGTTCATATAGATTCCTGAAGGGACAATAGTAACGTACCCAGATGCTATGGCTCCCACTCCCTCAATTTTGGATCATGCCAAGAGCCAGAGAAAAGAGACCATATGTACTCTAGAATGAAGGTAGCACAAACTCCAAAGCAAGTTTCTATGTACCTCATAATCAATAGAATAGAGCACATAAGCATCTCAATTACAAGGGAAAACATTTGATAACATTCAATATCCTCTCTCTTTTTTTTTTTTTTTTTTTTTGGACAGGCAGAGTGGACAGTGAGAGAGAGAGACAGAGAGAAAGGTCTTCCTTTGCCGTTGGTTCACCCTCCAATGGCCACCACGGCCGGCACACCGCGCCTATCCGAAGCCAGGAGCCAGGTGCTTCTCCTGGTCTCCCATGGGGTGCAGGGCCCAAGCACTTGGGCCATCCTCCACTGCACTCCCGGGCCACAGCAGAGAGCTGGCCTGGAAGAGGGGCAACCGGGACAGAATCCGGCACCCCAACGGGGACTAGAACCTGGTGTGCCGGCGCCGCAAGGCAGAGGATTAGCCTAGTGAGCCGCGGCGCTGGCCTCAATATCCTTTCATGGTGAAAACTCAACAAATTTGGAAAATAAGAAAACCCCTTCAACGTGATAAAAAAAAAAAGCCCACAGTTAATGTCATACTTAATTGTGAAAGAATGAATGGTTTCCCAGAAGAACAGGAACAAGACAAGATGTTCACTCTTACCATTTTTATTCAATCTTACTTGGGAGATTCTAGCAAGGGAATTGGGCAAGACAACTTAATAAGTCATCCAGATTGGCTTGATCACTATACATTGTATAAGTATTTATTGAAATATCACACTGTGCCCCATAAATATGTACAATTATTCAATGTTAATAAAGACAAAACATTAATATTGTAGGAGGTGGAAATGCTAACTAACCTGATTTTGTCATCATACACTTTGAATACATGTATTGAATTATTACTCTACTCTATATATAGTTTAATTTTAAAATGATAAGAAGTAATGTTTTTGCTATATGCAGATGACATGATGTGTGTAGAAAATTCTAAGAAATTCACTTTAAAAATCATCTGTTGAAAATTCCATATGTATATACCAAGGATTTATAATTTGAAAATGACGTTGGGAAATCAATTTTATTTACAAGAGCAACAAAAAGAAGAAAATTCCTAGGAACCAATTTAAAAATTTGCACTCCAAATCTATAAAACATTGCTAAAATAAATTAAATCACACCTAAATAGATGGAATGATATTCTGTTTCCAGGAATAAGAAGACTAAATATAGATAAGATAATAATACCATCCATATTGATTTAAATATCCAAAGAAATTCCTATCAAACTCCCAACTATTATTTTTCTGAAATTAACAAATTTATCTTTAAAAATCATGTGGAAATTTAAGGGACCCAGAATGGCTGAAGTATTTAAAAAAAAATTGGAGAACTCATATTGTCTGATTTCAAAACTTACTACAACACTTTAGTATAAGCGTATGATACTGGTATAAGAATAGACACATAGTTCAGTGTAATATAGCTGAGAATCTAAAACCCATCCCTTGTTTATGCAATTGGTCTTCATCAAGGGAGCTAAAAAATTTCAATGGAGGAAAGAATGGTCTTTCGACAAATGAAATTGAAAAAAGGAATCAATACTTTATTGAAATAGGCTGAAGCTGAGTCCCTCCTTATATCGTACACAAAATTGACTGAACAATGGATCAACTACATACATGCAAAAGCTAAAATTATTAAAAATCCTTAAATGAAGACTTAGGAGTAAAATTTCATGATCTTCTTAGATACTATACCAAAAGCAAATGTAACAAAAGAAAGAGATAAATTAACTTCAGAAAAAATGAAAAAAATTGCTGCAAATGATAATAACCAGAAAAAGAAATGGCAAAAGAATTGGAAAAATATTTGAAAATCATGTCATAAATCTGATGAGTCTAATATCCTAATATCTAGTCTAATATAAAAAAACCTGTTAACTCTCAGTAATGAAAAGACTACCCAATTTAAAATAAGGAAAGATTGTGAATAGAATTTCTCTAAAGAAGATATTTAAATAGCCAATAAGCACATGAAAAGTCACTCAGCATCTTCAGTCATTTGAGAAATGAAAACCAAAACTACAGTGAGATTCCCCTTCAGACTCACCAGGATGGCAATAATCAAAAAAGACAACAACAAGTATCAGAGAAGATGTGGAGAAATTCAAATTCTTTTATGTGGTTGGTGGGAATTTAAAATGGTACACCACTCTGGAAAGCAATCAAGAATGCCCTGTAAAAGTTAAGCTTTGAGGCCAGCGCTGCGGCTCACTAGGCTAATCCTCCACCTGCGGCGCAGGCACCCCAGATTCTAGTTCTGCTTGGGGCACCGGTTCTATCCTGGTTGCTCCTCTTCCAGTCCAGCTCTCTGCTGTGGCCCGGGAAGGCAGTGGAGGATGGCCCAAGCGCTTGGGCCCTGTACCCACATGGGAGACCAGGAGGAAGCACCTGGCTCCTGGCTACGGATTGCAGAAGCATGCCAGCCCCGTAGCAGCCATTTGGGGGGTGAACCAACGGAAGGAAGACCTTTCTCTCTGTCTCTCTCTTTCACTGTCTAATTCTGCCTGTCCGGAAAAAAAAAAAAAAAAAAAAGCTAAGATTTGAGCTACCATATGGTCTGGCTGCAGTTCCACTTCTAGGTTTATACCTAAGATTAATGAAAACACGTGCCCACATAGAAAGTTGTGCACAAATGCTCATGGCAGCATTATTCATAATAGCCAAAAAGTAGAAACAATCTCAGTCTTTTTTTTTTTTTTTGGACAGGACCCAAGCACTTGGGCTGGCATCCACTGCCTTCCCAGGCCACAGCAGAGAGCTGGACTGGAAGAGGGGCAACTGGAATAGAATCCGGCACCCCAACCGGGACTAGAACCCGGGGTACAGGCGCTGCAGGCAGAGGATTAGCCAAGTGAGCCGGGGCACCGGCCATCAATCTCAGTCTTTAACCACAGATTAATGAATAAACAAAATATAGTATATCCTTAAAATAGAATATTATTTGGCAATAAAAATAAAATACTGATGAGTATTACACTATGGCTGACCCTTAAAACATACATGAAGTAAAAGAAACCAGTTAGAAAATAAATGCCATACTGTCTTAATATAAAATGTCCAGAAAAAGAAAATTCATAAAGACACCAAGTATACTAGTGCTTGACTAGGGCTCAGGAATTAGTGGGAAACAGAGTGACTGCAAATGGGTACAGGACTTATTCTGAGGGTGATAAAAATATTCTAAAGTTGTGATAATGGAAACACAATTCTGTGAATATACTAAAAGTCTTTGAATTGGATACTTTAAGTGTCTAGTATTTCAATGAAAACTGTTTTCAAAATAAAATTATGCAATAGCATACAATATCCCAAGATGCCATTGGTGGCACAATAAGAAGTTGAATTAAATTGACATGGCCTCATGTAAATGTAAATGCCAAAGTTTCAGTGTTAATTAAACATGCACTTTGATAATACCCCATTTAGGACTTCTTATGATATGGCTGGTCCTTTTATACAAAAGGTTGAATACTAATACCTTCAACTTAATGAGCCTCCTGTCAGGAAGTGTGGAAAGTCTAGAATTTGAGCACGCAAATCCCCAAATCTTAAGTTTTCTAGCATTTCCTGTTGAAAATATAACCTTTGCAATTTTTACAGTAAATTGTTTAAAACATATTTTTTCTAAGTGTTCATTCTCACTCAGCCTCAAATTCTTGCCTCTGTTAACTCTTTCAAAGTCTCCACCCAAATGTCACCTCGTCAATGTCCTGCATAGCTATGAAAGGTACCATCCTCTCCACTACCATATCTCGCTTTAGTTTATTTTTTTCATATTGCCATCTGATATCCTGCATACAAGTGTGCATGTGCTTTTCTGCTTACTATTTTCTTTTTCCTCTCTAGGTTTCAACTCCTTAAAGTCTGAGACTATATTAGTTTTCTCTTTCAAGAGGACAAATTACCAACAACTTAGTGCATTAAAATAACAATTATTTATTTATTCACTAAGTTCACAAGTCTGATTGGTCAATTAGGATTGAATGAAGCCAGGTGTTGGGGGAGCAACGGAGACTAGACTAAGTTACTGGAATTAAGACTTATTCTATGCATCTGCTCTCCCACAATATGGCGCTGAGAGAGAGAGAGACCAAACAACCTCTACGCAGCTGCCTCATCAGTTTGACAAGCTGCAGGAGCTGATCCTGCTCCTGATTGGAGGAGAGCAGCGTGCTCGGCGTGTGGGTAGCAGAGTTGGGATTGGTAGAAGAGGACTATAAAGGAGGAGAGAGACAACATGCACCAGGAACATCCGGATAACATCTGAGCAGCCCCCGAGAGAGCCGGCCAGCGGTGTGCCGCTCCTCCGCGGAAGCGGGGAAAGTGGCAGGGGGAGCTGCCCCTCCATGGAGGTAGAGGGACGGCAGCCAACCCAGGAAGGACCAGCAGCAAACCTGGGAAGGGCCGAGCAGACAAAAGAACAGCGCAGGGTCCTGTGTCGTTCCTCCGCGAATGGGGGAGCGACATAATGGTGCCGTGACTCGGATAGGAAACCTAGGCAGGAGGAAGCGGGAAGAAGCGGGAAGAAGCGGGAAAATACCGGAGAGAGAGACTAGGGAGAGCCTAGGGAAAAGCTGGACGGAAAAAGTGCCGGAAGAGATTTAAGATTGAAAGTGAAAGTGAAAGTTAGAAGAAACTTAGACTCGGATACGGACTACAGGGAAAAGCTAGGAGAAATCTAAGGTTGAAAGCGAAAGTGAAAGCTAGAAGAAACAGACTCGGATACAGACTGTGGGGAGAAGCCAGAAGAAATGAGAAATATTGTTGGAAGAAAGTTAGGAAATACACCGGGTAGAGAAAAATATAAGCTAGGGAAAATGAAGCCACGGGGGTAGGCCAAAGCGGAGACGTAAGCTAGGTTGGGAGAGCAGAGCAGGGAAGCTGCCACGGGGCGAGGCGCTGAGAAGCCATGGGGATAAGAGAAACAGAAGAACAGAATTATAGAAGTAAAATGAGAAATAGGAATGCTGGCAGATAGAAGTAAAGTAAGAGAAATAGGAATGCCCAGAGATAGAGAAATAGAGAAAAATAAGGCCTCCCCACAACACGGCAATGAGAGGGCTTGGATTCAGTCTGCCTGATTAGTAAGGTGATAAGCACCTGCAGGCAGAGTATGCGCCGCAGGTCACCGAAGATAGGCAGGAATCAACATCAATAAGTCTCCCCACAATACGGCAATGAGAAGGCTCGGATTCGGTTTGCCTGATTGGTAGGGCTTGTAAGCACCTGTGGGCAACTCGAGCAGAGTGTGTGCCGCGGGGCACCGAAGACAGGTGCATATCAACGCCTTAAAGAATAAAAAGAAAGGGGGAACTGTGGGGAGCAACTGAGACTAGACTAAGTTACTGGAATTAAGACTTATTCTATGCATCTGCTCTCCCACAATATGGCGCTGAGAGAGAGAGAGACCAATCAACCTCTACACAGCTGCCTCTCGCCAGTTTGACTGATAAGCTGCAGGAGCTGATCCTGCTCCTGATTGGAGGAGAGCAGCGTGCTAGGCGTGTGGGTAGCAGAGTTGGGATTGGTAGAAGAGGACTATAAAGGAGGAGAGAGACAACATGCACTGGGAACATCTGAAGGAACACCTGAGCAGCCCCCGAGAGAGCCAGCCGGTGGTGTGCCGCTCCTCTGCGGAAGTGGGGAAAGTGGCAGGGGGTATCGCTCCTCCATGGAGGTGGAGGGGTCGGCAGCCAACCCGGGAAGGACCAGCAGCAAACCCAGGAAGGGCTGAGCAGACAAAAGAACAGCGCAGGGTCCTGTGTCGTTCCTCCGCGAAGAGGGGGAGCAACAAGGTGTTTCTTTTGTTCTTGGCTGTATTTGAAGTCAGTTGCCGGGTCAGTAGGACTCCAGCAGGTTCAGGATGACCTCAGCTGGGGATCACTTTTCTTTGCTCCATTTGGTCTCTCAGTCCCTAGCAAGTGAGCACAGGCTTGTTCACATGATGGTTGGGCAGCATACCCAAGGAGTGAGTGAGAGTGTGTAGTCTGTAGGCAGAACTGACACCACATCACGGGTGCCCCAAAGCAAGTTCCAATGCCAGCACAGGTTCAAGGTATAAAAAAAATGCATTCAGAGCCCAGATTTGTGCCACAGCAGGTTAAGCCACTGCTTAGGACACCAGCATCCAAAATCAGAGCACAACTCAGCTTCAGATCTAGCTACTAATCTCCCTACTAATCCCCCTACTAATGCCCATGGAAAGCAGCAGGCGATAGCCCAAGTACTTGGTCCCTTTCCACCCATGTGAGAGACTTGGATAGAGTTCCAGGCCACTGTGGCCATTCAGGGAGTGAGCCAGTAGATGTAACACGTCTTTCTGTCTGTCTCTCTCTGTCCCTGCGCCTTTCATATAAAATAAGTCTTAAAGTACATATCCTTCAAATATTTTTTAAATATTTATTTGTTTATTTCAGAGGCAGAGTTACAGAAAGAGGGAGGGGGAGAAAGAGAGAGGAGAGACTGGGAGAGGTCTTCCATCCACTTGTTCACTCCCTAAATGGCCACAATGGCCAGAGCTGAGCTGATCTGAAGCCAGGATCCAGAAGCTTCATCCAGGTTTCTCACGTGGGTGCAGGGGCCCAAACACCTGGGCTATCTTCCAGTGCTTTCCTAGGCCACAGTAGAGAGCTGGAACAGAAAAGAAGCAGCCAGGACCTGAACTGGCACCCGTATGGGATGCTGGCCTGGCAGGCAGAGACTTAATCTACTACACCATACCGCCAGCCCCACAGCAGTTATTTTTATGAAGGGATAGATGTTCACTCCCTTTTGTGATTTGGGCAATGTATATGACATACTTACAGAATGCTCTTGATTTTGTCTGTTTTTTTTTCTTTTACTTATTTATTACAGTTTACATACATTAACTATTTCCTATTTTTTTCTTTTTATAATATAAAGAGAACAAATTTCACGTATTTCATTGGTACAGTTCTAAAAGGGTAACCATACTTCCAATACCTAACATTCATTCCTGAAAATCCAGTTTTTGCTCTGGTATCATTTCCATTTGGACCAAAGAGCTTCCTTTACTATTTCTTTTTTAACCATATAACTACTTATTTATTTCATAAATACAACCTTAGGAATATAGTGATTTAACATACATATAAAGTCACATACTTAATTTTATTGTTTTGCAGTGAGAGCACTTAGATACTATTCCCTTGCAATTTTTAAAAATCTCCTGTTGTTGCTTGGATAATAGTTTGGGTGTCCCTCAAAGACCCAAGTGTTAAAATGTTAACAGCTTAAAGACGGAAAATAATCCACATATGGTGTTTGAATGCAGGGCTTCGGCAATGATTAGATTGGATTCGGTTTTGGGTTGGAGCCCCAGTTAGCTCACTGTGGTGGCTTGATAAGAAGGAAACTGGAGGACATGGAGAGAAAACCTGCTTCCTGCATTGCTCTGCTTCCTGGCTTGTCATGAGACATTCCCTCTGCACAAATACCCCCATCCACCTATTGAGCCAAACTAATGAGACCACGCAATCTTGGACTCTGAGCCTCCCAAACTGTGGGCAGAAATAAGCCTTCTGCCTTCATCAGTAGCTTATTTCAGGTATTGCAGTTATGATAATGAAAAGCTGACTACCCCATGGGAAAAGCTGAAAATCACATTGCAAAAGAAGCTGACACAGGGAAGGGAGCCATGGTGGCCACATTTGCAAATAATCTACCACAGTCTTCATCTGATTTCTTTCTTGCTGCATCGCAGAACACATACAGCAATGTCTGGTCCATAGTTGTTCCATAAATACTAGTTGAATGAATGAGTGAATCAGCTGCCCACCACTCCTGTGCCACAGCCTCTCCCATAAATTGCCCTTTCTTTGTAGTAAATATTTAATGTATAGTAGATGCTTACAATTTGATGAATATATGCATATAGAATCCTATATCTCCTGTTCTTTTAAGGCTACACTCACCTTTCACTGTTGGCTTTCTATCATTTTAGTTCTTGCAAAGTCAGAATAATTGCTTCCAGAGACACAGAAGAACACTATATTTCATAGAATGCTTTCCCTCCAAGGACCTTGGAGAAGTTTCAGAACACATCCCCATCATTCTCCATGGTTGTGTAACAAGAAAGGTGACTCCAATTATCTCCACTTTGCTTTCCCTTTAGCTTCTATCCCAAGCCAGACTGTACCCTTTTCTTTCTTCAGGGATGGAACTAGCTTAGGCACAACAGATCAATCACCTGCCAGTTCAAGACAACTCATTGAAATCTCGGCCTGGTGAACTTTCTGAAAAGCTGAGCAATTGCACAGGATGACAGACAGGTGGTGTGGAATTGTCAGGGGCAGGATCGGATACTGAAGCGTCTTGGACTCAACTCATTTCCTCCACCACTCCCCCATCATTGCCACATAACCAAAGCAAGTTAGAAAATAGAAGGAATTAACTGGCTACTTTCACCTCACTGCTACGATCTAAAAGTTTGCACTCCCCTAAAATTTATACCATAATGCCTAATCACCAACATGATGGCGTTAGCAGGTTGGACTGTTGGGGTGATTAGGTTATGAGAACACTGTCTTCTTGAATGGGATTTGTGCCCCTATTAAACAGGCCTCGGCATTCTGCTATGTGAAGTTACAGAGAAAAGAGGGGCACCCGTGAACCAGAAAGCTGGCCCTCACCAGACCCTGGCTCTGTCAGTCCCTTGATCTTAGGCTTCCAAGCCTCTAGTAATGTCAGAAATAAATTTTTATTGTTTATAAACTACTTGATTTAGAGTATTTTGCTATAATAGCCCAAATGAACTAAGGCACTCACAGATGTACATTTTTTAGGAATAACCTCGTTAAGAATCTTAGGTACCCTATGGTTCTTAACAAATGGACAAGATGAGTAAAGTATATAGCTCTGCTCTGCCCATTAACTGGACAGAAGCAACATTTAGGCTTTATAGATCATTAACACACTGCCTACCACAGTGTTTTTGGATTATTCTTCCTAAAAGTCTGTTGTCCCTTGGAATTGTGCCCTCTTCAAATAATGACTAACATGTTTTATTCAACAACAAGATAACAATTGTCAGGGAATTGATCTGACTGTTGCTCTATGTAGTAGCATTCCTCACATACTCACCCAGTGGCAGATTGTTCAAATGCTGTGACATGTGTCAATACCTTTTCCAACAGGCTCCTGCCATCTGGGGTGGGAATTCTTTTAATAAAGGACAAAGCCTTTTCATATCTACAGATGAAGTTGCGAAAGGAGAAGCAACCCCTAACTTTTTTGTCATTTGCTTTAATCTCACTGGCTGAAAACCTCATCAGCATCTTCATTTTCCTCTCTTCACACCGGGACACAAAGTCCTGCCCATTCTTTCATTAATGTAATTCTGATAGCCTCGGTCTCATTCATTTTCTGTGCTTTGTGCCAGTCTCCTATGTCTCAGGCCTTTATTGCCTCATACCTGCTTCACTGCAATTACCTCCAAACACAATACTTCTGCATTCAGAATTAATGGCCCCCATGAGCTCGACCATAGGTATAGCCTTTTATATATGAATTTAATTATTTGAGAGGCAGAAAGAGAGAGAGAGTATAGATGCAGAAAGAGAGAGAGAGTATAGATGCACTCACACCCACTCCCCAAATGCTGGTCCAGGCAGAACTCATTCTGGGTCTCCCACATGGATGGCAAGAAACCAATTACTTGAACCATCCCTGCTGCCTCCCAGTGTCTGCATTAGCTAGAAGCTGGAGCTGAGTAGCAAACCCAGATATTCTGATATGGAATCCAAGCAACTTAAATGCTACCACTCACCCACGTTCTAGCTTTTTAACCTGGTACTTAAGCATCTCCACAAATAATCTCCAGTACCTTTTTCTATACTTACCCACTACTATGTAAAACTTCTGCTCTGAATAAAATGGTCTAATTGGAATCTTTTAAAAGGATCTGGCATCTCAAATTTAAATTGGCATATTGTGTGTAAAAATCTTATTCTTTAAGTGTGGATTTTGCTGTGTACCTAACTGTGGTCACTTATTATCATCTTTTATGATCAATGATTCTCTCCTCCTTAAGCTCTACCCCTTCCTCTACTCAAACATTCTTCACCTCGTCTACTTACCTAATCTTTTTTCTTTCAAATCATCTTTTCTCTCTCTTTCCAGACTCTTCAGGTGGAAGCAACACACAGGACAAATGGGTGGGAGGCCAGGGAAGGAGTTGAATTTGCATCTTTCTCTAAGGTATCACCTCTATAATCAACCCAGTCTAGTAATCATCAGCCAGCAAACAAGAAAAAATAGTCATCTCAGGCCCCTACTTTCCTGGAAGAAAGAATCAGGCTGTCTTTTATCACCTCACAAAGAATATCTGACTTTTCATAGCACCCCTCATCTGCCCAGAAATCCACCCCGGATACTGGGCACAGCTTTCCCTACTCATCCCAGTCTACCTTGATCTTTGTTCATTGAATGATGATAGAACCAAACTCCTATGATTCATCTCATTCACAGGCACTTCTAGTCTACCATGAATGGTTACTCAGCTTTACCAGTTGATTTCTTATATACCCAAACAGGTTGAAAACTCCAGGATAATTACAAGGCTCTATATGAATTCAGTATTATGTTTCAACATCATCAAACAGTGACTGGCACGTGATCAGCACAGCATGACGTGGTGCAGGTAGGCACTCTAGAAGTAACTGGTAACAACTGCCTCTTAGTTGTGTCCATGGACTCACCAACAGGCCTGTAGAAAGTAGAAAGCTGTTGCCTCCCTGGAGGAAGAGATGCTAGAGAGAACAAGGGCCAAGAAGGGGGATATCAAGAAGACCAAGGGCAAATATGCCCATTTCAGTATTTTATTCAAGGTCAGTGATACAGTTACTAATGTTTTCCAAAGGGAAACTCCACAGGGTTTTCTGTTCTCTCAATTCCTCTAATTTTACTTTTCAATATTGGAATAAGGTGGGTTTACACAGACAATAGCTGAGTCAGGCTTCAGGCAGCCTCTGAGTGATCTCCAAGAAGTCCCTGACCTCTGCTCCCCCTTTGGGTTCTGTCTGAGCTCCCCATGCCCTTGCTGCCAGCATTCTGACACCAGAAAGACGTACATTAACGACTGTAACAATAGAAACAAGAGGTGTTACTGAAGATTCCAGTAGAGGAAAACACAGCATAAGAACTACTTGTAACATAGTAAGAAGTCTTATATTCAGAACCCCACTATCAAATAAGACCCAGCCAGAAAAGAAAATGCTACTCTCCATTTCACTGAGGTGGCAAACCCCCAAAATCATGAGCTGCTGCTTTGGAAGGCAGAGAACAGTTTCATCCATCTAGATGTTGTAGGGAAGACAGAGGAGGGGTCTCAGCACTGAACACTGCCTTTAAAAGGCAAGACCAGACCCGTGTTCACTAGAGGCTCCCTTCTTCTATATTAATCAGATGGATCCCTAAATCTCATCTGCAGGTACTAGGGAAAATGCATGATTTCATGCTTAATCCAGGAGGTGTGGCTTCCTCTTTCCAGAGATACTATTTTTAAAAAATAAATCACTCCCCAAGGGCAAATGTCAGGGTTGAAAACTACACTTACTTCTCTCAGTGTCAGATCCCTTATCACTACAGCAGGATCTTCAAGTGTATTTTAACTTTAAAATTTTACCAAAAAACACAAGATAGAGATTCTGATTCAATAGAGATGCATGTGTGACTGGTATCAGTTTATTGTTGCATAACTGTTATTAAAGTCTCTTATTGTCACAGGGAAAAGTAAAGGCCAATTTTGATGCATTAAACACTTTATCTTAACACAGATACTTTAAAGGAAGAAAATGCAACAGGCTCTGTAGGGGCCTACACTCATTTCACTGATTTATTTGTTGCCTTGGCAATTACACTCCAATTGGATACTCCTTCCCCATTCCTGTGCAAATTCTCCAAAGCTTGGGAAGAATCAATATCCACAAGACATTGAAATACAATTCTGTAAAAGACACAAATAAATAGAAATCTCAGAACTTCCAATGTAATACTTGTTGGCCAAGGCATAGTGTGGATGAGTAAATTTTAATTATTTATTATTATTTTAAGTATAGAATTTGTTGGGAAAATTGACTAAAACATACAGAAAAGTTTCTTTTCTCCTACACCTCTACTTAGGTTATTGTGAGCAAAACAGATATTTGATTTTCAAATGAATAATAGTTGTACTGGAGAAATATGACCACTTCTCTTCTCCACCACAGCCCCTTGTAAGCGTTTCAAAAGCACAAACCCTCCCCAGTGTTCTTAAACTTGAGTGAGATATGATGTCTACTCCCAGTTTAGACAGAGAAAAAAGACACCAAATGGAGGTTTAACTCAGTCTGACAAATAATAAAATGGCTTCAAGTGATAGAGTTGTCCCCTCACTTTCTTCATTGTAAACATACGTGAACTTTTCATTGGCAATTTTGCAGTAAATCCAACGCTGGCTCTCAAAAATCAGATACAAAGATTCAAAACTACAGTCGAAAGGAGAAGGGAATGAGTAACTTCGCGCTACTCCTGGAAAACGAAACCGTAATCCATCAGACAATTAGAAGCTGGGTGGAACTATGACAAACCTCTGGATCCCCTTCACACGGTCGGAAATTTACATTCAAACGGAGCACAGAACTCACTTCCCTTTCGGAGGCAGCAAACATTGTAACTAGTTTCTCAGCAGCAGTGGTGAGGACGAAAGGGTTAACTTCAGGAGAGAAAGCTCTGGGTACTCCACAAATTCAAAGTGCATCAAGCCGCCAGGCGCCAGGCAGAGTTACCTGGCTCACCCGGCGCAGAATCCTGAGGCCAGAGAGGGATCTCTCTGGTCCCAAATAGGACTCCCCGGGACGCCCCTCCCCGCCCCCATCCCGATGGCTACCTAACCTTTGGAACCCCACTGTCTAAGGAATCCGCCTCGGGGCACGCGCAGTACTAAGGTCTCTGGAATCAGTCCATGGAAAGCCCAGAATCCTTATTTGGAAACCAAAGTTCCACTAACTTTGGGTCCTAGACGTCCAGTGGAAAAATCTGTATTGAGACGCACTCCACAGAGCTACCCCCAGATCCGAAAAGGACGGAAGGGTGACTTAGGAGGGCAAATATCTGCATCCTATGGACAAAACTTCTTTCAGGTGCAGCGAGGAGAGCCGCGCGCCCTTGGGAGACCTTGTCTTCTCACCCATCCAAGCCTCCCCTGAGAGTCTTCTAGGTTTCTTGGCGGCCACAAGAGCTCCGCTGGACCTAGCGCCGCCGGGTTCGCAAACCCTAACCACCGGCACTTCACGGTCCTGGGGAGTCAGCGGAGGAACCTCGCTCGAGTTTAAGTCCGCGGCGGGCGCGCAGAGTAGAGAACAGACCGCCCGGGAAGTATGCGGTTCCCAGGCCTAGCCGCGCCCCCAGCGCGCACACCGCGGCCAGAGGGCGCCTCCCGCAGTAGCTAAGAGGCCACGCCTGCGTGTGCAGACTCGCCAGCAACCTATAAATTCCCAAGTCTACCTTCGTCGTTGCGTGATTGTCGGTTTCTTTGGTGAGTGCTGACACCCAGGTAAACACGGACAAAATGGTCCACACTCTGTCCTAGTTCTCCCCCACTGGCCCGGCCGCGTACTTACAAGTGCAATCTAAGACACACCTGCTGGGCCCTTGTTTGCAGTCCAAGAACACAGAGCCAGCAGGGACAGTGCACAGCAGTCTATACTGGGCGGCGGAGATCCCCAGGGCACCGCTGACCCAGCGGAAAACAGACCTTCCCAGATTTCTGGACCAGAGGATCAGGGCATGCAAGGGACCAGACGCTTAAGGTCAGATAAGAAGGCCGGGGGGAGGAAGAGGAGAGGGAGACACACAGAGTGGATATTTCTAGGGGAAGAGGGCTGGAGAGATGGATCGAAATCCTTATCCTTAAATGCAAGCACTAGAAGCTCGGCGTCAGGTGGAAGCTGTTAGTGGACCCAGCAGCTGTAGGCAGTTTTTTGTTGTTATTGTTGCTGCTTGTTTAGTTTTCTAATTGGACTTTCTACCTTGAATACCTGGGGCTTAAGCTTCCACCTCGCAGATCCGGGGGACAGAATTTGAAGGCAGCAATTGCTGGAATCAAAAGTGCTGCTGAGGCCGCAGACTGAGACACCGTTGCTTCTCACAGACCTTGGGGCTTCTCTGCACACAGCGCTCTCCCTGGGAGCAGGGGCTTGGGAGGGGGCGACGTCTGGAAGCCTTGGGCGCAGCAGAAAAGTTCCAGGAAAAGTAGCAAGTTATCTTAGGCGATGGTTCCAGGGGCTGGGGGAGCAGGCTACATGGAGTGGGTCCTACAACCCCTACTCGCCGGCTACACCTTCAGCATCATCGGCGGCAGAACTTGCACTTGATAATCTTCTTAAACGCGTTTTGAAAGTCCTTGTTGAAGTAGGCATAAATGACAGGGTTGAGCAGAGAGTTGGAGTAGCCCAGCCAGTTGATGATGGCGCCCAACAGCGTGGGCATGTGGCAGCTGCTCTCGCAGAAGGGCAGGACCAGGGCCACTATGAAGAAGGGCAGCCAGCAGAGGATAAACGTGCCCATGATGATGCCCAGTGTCTTCACCGTCTTCCTCTCACGGGCCAGGGCCATTTTGCGCTTGGCTTCGGCATTGCGCTCATTTTTCCGCTCAAAGGAGGCAGGGGCACCGGCGGCGGCACCCGCCTCGCTAGGAAGCGGCAGGTGCTCCTTGGAGTTGCCCACCCGGTGCACCTCGATCACCTCCAGGGCGGCGCCATCGTCGCCCTGTCTCACCGCGCCGTTGGCGCACGCAAGCCCCACACCCTTGTTCTCCACGCCCTGCCTCCAGTCTCTGCTCCCTGGCTCTCCGTTCACGCTCTTTCTGGGTTGTGGGGCCGGCGAAGCTCCAAAACGGGTGTCTGCGCCTTTCTTCTCCACCTTCTTGACAGTTTTGCGGATGCGGAAGCGCGCGGCGCGAAAGATGCGCCCGTAGAGGACCAGCATGAGCAGCAGCGGGATATAGAAAGCGCCGAAAGTGGAGTAGATGGTGTAGCCGTGGTCCTTGCTGATGGTGCACGCGTCAGGGTCGGAGCGGTCTTCCGGGGTGCGCCAGCCCAGCATGGGCGGGATGGAGATGAGGAAGCCAATGAGCCAAGTGAGCGAGATGAGCGCGGCGGCACGCCGGGGCGTCCTCTTGTTCACGTAGTCGATGGGGTCCGTGATGGCCCAGTACCTGTCCAGTGCGATGGCGCACAGGTGCAGGATGGATGAAGTGCAGCACAGCACGTCGAGGGCGATGAACAGGTCGCAGGTGACCTGGCCCAGAGTCCACTTGTTGAGCACCTGGTACAGCGCGGCCATGGGGAGCACCAGCACGGACACCATGAGGTCGGTGACCGCCAGAGAGCCGATGAGATAGTTGGCCACGTTCTGGAGGGAGCGCTCCAGGGCGATGGCAGCCACCACGCACGCATTGCCCAGCACCGCGCAGAAGATGAGCGTGCCCAGCAGCAGGGAGGTGATTACTTGGTAGCTGAAGGTCACGTCGGAGATGCCAGTGGCGTTGCCGCCTGTCCCGAGGGGACCCTGGGACGACGTCGTGTTGTTGCCCCGGCCGGGACTGAGCACATCCATGCCTGCCTGCGCGCCCGGCGGGGGGAGGGGGAGGGGAGACGGAGCCGCGAGAGGATCCCCCTCGCCCCTCCCCCGGGGGTCTTCCGCCCCTTCTCCCGGGGAGCTTCCGAGGAAGGGGAGGCAGGGACTCCGGCGGGAAGTTCTTACTGCTCTGGCGAAGGCATCTCTCAGTAGCAGCTTGCAGGCGCTCGGTGCGCTCCCGCGGTCCAGGGCGCTCAGAGGCTCCAGCGGGGCAACTGGAGTTGGCCCGAGAGCAGCTGCGGAATCTGCGGGCGGCGCAGAGGTGGCTTGGGCGTCAGTCTCTCGCTGTCCATTTTACTTTGTCGCTGCCCAACTGGCTGCCGGAGCCGGAGTCTCCCCACTAGCAAACAGTCTCCAATCCCAGAAGTATCTGGAATAGAGGAGCCCCATCGTCCCAGGCGCTGGCTCTGTGACTCTCCCTCCTGCGTCCCTCTCTGCCTCCCTCTCACTCTCTCCTCCCTTCTCTTCTGGGTCCCTTCAGCCTCCTCCTCCTCCCTTCTCCCCGCTACCTTCCTTTTCGGCCTCCCTCCTCCCTCTCACCTCCTTTTCTTTATCCCTGTGTGTCGCTCCACAGCCGGTCTCCCTCCCTCCCACGCTAGCCCTCCCCTCCGAAAACCTCCCCAACCTGGGCGCCTTTTCCCTCTGGGTCCCCGCCCTCCTCTCCTTCTATCCCGGCGTCCTTTCACTGACTCCCTTTCTGCCAACAGAGACTCAGAATTCGTTTGCACACACCCTATCCGCCAGACCAGCGTTGTAACAAGTAAACTCCGCCCCCCACCCAGCCAAACTCGAGAGGAGGAAAAACTCTCCCCCCCCCCCTTCTAACTATCCATTGCCTCTTATCTCTGTCAAATCCTTAAAATCAGCACCACAGCGTGGCTGTAGGATATAAGGCAAAGGGATACACGACGCCGGAGAGGAAAGGTGGACAGCCCCAGGTCCCTCTGTAAATGATCCTTACTTGATTAAAAGACGGAGTGTGTCCTAGCTGTTTAAAAGTCACCTCCTTCCATCCTCTAATAGTCCAGCCTGACTCCTTACGGACGAATGGTGCCTATGACTCCCTTCTCTTTTTTAACGTTGGGGAATTAAGGGAGAACGGAATTATAAAAGTCATGTTAAAATACAAGGACAGGCAAACAGCTGTGAGGGGAGGAATCACACCTCGGTATGTATTCTACACACAAGCCCACACAATTTTCTGTCACTATTGTCCTTTTAATTTTAGTGAATGCTGCCACGTCTGATAGTTTTGAAGTGGGAAAATTCAGAGCAGGAAACATTTTGCCTATTTGTTGGAAATGACGTCCTGTATTCCATCGGGACTTTTTCACTTTTAACTGAAGCCCGCAAACCTGTACGGCGAACTTGGAATCCCCGGTGGCTAGCCCCTGAGCTTCTCTCAATAGCTGAAACTGGTTCAGCACCTGGGACAGCTCAACGCAATAAGGGCTTATGTCGCCACCTGCCGGCGAGTGCTTTAGAGAGCCTTGTAGAAACAATTGTAGAAATGAAGCAGATATCGTGGAACTACCATAACTTCAAGAAAGAGGAAGATGATTATTAAAAGAAAAAAGAGCACCGGGTTTTGTTTCATTCTATTGTGTTCTTTATTCCTCTTAACCTTCTATAGCAGGCTCTGAAATGTTCTAGCTGTTTTAAAAAGTCTGTCGCACCTGGCATTCACAAATTCTACCTGGGGGGGGGGGGGGGGGACTTTACCTCTGTTGGTTTGGTTTTCTCCTGCCGTGGCCTCCACTTTGGAATTCTCATAGTTTAAAGTATTCACTTTTTACTGGGGGGAAGAACGTTATTACATTTGCCAAATGGTATGATTTAACATTAAACATTAAGAGACTTCCATGGATTTGTACTGAGCTGTTTCCTTTAGCACGAAAATGAAAGCTCATCACATTTGAACACTAATAAAAGGAGGATTCCTAATCAGCTGGAATAAACACATAACAATAAATTTCACTTATACATCCTGATTACACGACTGAAATGAAGGAAAAGTGCAGAATGCAATCTCAAAATCAGTTGACTCTAGACAGCATGCCTAGATTCACTACAGATTGCAGTAGTTTTAATATTGTGTTTAAATCTGAGCTTTGAATTTCCTACTGTCAAACAAAAGAGCAATCACTAAACCATCAGAGAAAGCCCTGCTGAGCCAATGCATGCAGCACAGGGCAGGATGTGGTTACAGATGGATTGTTCTACAATCCAGTACTGGGCACAATTCCTACTCAAGCATTTCAGCATGCCACAAGAATGAACCTGCCATTTATGATGATTCATGGCATTGAGAAGAAAGACATAAGCCAATACTGGCCACACAATCTGAATATGTCTTTTAAAGATTTGTGAAGATATACATCCCACCTCTCAAACGCTCTTCATGAGTACAAAACTAAATAGCTTTGTTAAAATGCAGTTGCAGTTCAAAAATTATAATAAAATACTGAAGATCTGAAGTCTCCAAAGACAATTTGGAACTGTATTTTAGAATATAAACAAAGAAAAATAGAACAGAAATTCAAAATTTAAAAAGCAAATATATGCAATCAAGAGCATAACTGAATAAGAATTGTGTCAGACTTAGCACATGCAAATATGCAAGCATATATGCCAGCCAGCAACCATACTTTCATCTAATGGATAACAAATGTTTTAACAACTGACAAATTTATTTTTCAAGAAAGCTAAAATGCTGTAAATCTAAAGTTGATATTCATGAAGTCTTGCACTTGCTATTCTGTTTTTATATGCTATGATGCAGCATTTTTATCTGCATTTTTAAAATCCCAAATAGTTCTTATTTTTCCCCAGAAGTAATGTTCATAACATGTGAAGCACTCATTTCTTAAAATTTAGAAAAAGTGTAAGGACATTCTTGTGTACATGAGGAAGAAAATAAAAGTATGATAGGATAAGTAGCACTGACAAAGTTTCCATAACCTGTAACTTACAAATAGATTGTTATATATAATATTTTATTGAACTAAAATACTATGATATACACCAACAGGAGAATGCTGTTGCAATTCTTCATGTTCACACTACCAATACCTCCTTGTTTAACTCTTAAAGGTACAATACCAGATATGCTTGAAGAAATGATGGAACCCCTGAGTCAAGAATTAAGCTTTTATTCTTCAAGACATTTGAAGCTAACCTAAGGAAAAATTAGCTTGGTCACAGCTATTATTGATGACATCATTTGAAAATAAGAATCCCAGTCATTCTGCTTTTATTTAATCTTTGCATTTTCTACATCAAGTAAGAACTTGCCGAGTTTTGGATATGGGGTATGATACATCATCCATCATGTTGAATTTCTCTAAAATGGCTTATGAGAGATAAATAGTCTTAACATTTTCATAGGAAATCTGATACAAGCCCAGAATTTCAATCAGGCTCTTTGACCAGGGACATAAGATAAAGAGAAGTCGAACATTCTGTCATAACTGAAGACTTAGTCATTTGTATGCTTAGCCATCATCCCCAAATTATGGCTGATGTTTCTACTAATGAGAAAAATCCTATATGGTAAAGAGTTGAAATTTTACTTATAAGATCATGAGGACCATAAAAACTGTTTTACATCTGATGAAAAGTTTTAACTTTTTTTCAAGTAATCAAAAATAGGATGGGGGCCGGCACCGTGGCTCATTTGGTTAATCCTCTGCCTGTGGTGCCAGCATCCCATATGGGCACCGGGTTCTAGTCCCAGTTGCTCCTCTTCCAGCTCTCTGTTGTGGCCCAGGAGGGCAGTGGAGGATAGCCCAGGTGCTTGGGCCCCTGCACCTGCATGGGAGACCAGGAAGAAGCACCTGGCTCCTGGCTTGGGACTGGCGCAGTGCCAACTGTGGCAGCCATTTGGGGAGTGAACCAGCGGAAGGAAGACCTTTCTCTCTGTCTCTCTCTCACTGTCTATAACGCTACCTGTCAAATAAAAAAAATAATAAAAAATAAAAAAATAAAAAACTAGGATAGGTGATTTTGTTAAGCTAAAAATACTATTCTAAATTTAATTTTCCACTATTCTCCAATATTAAGGCAGTAAGAGCGATTGTAATTCTTCCAGAACTGTGAATTTTGATTGGAATTCACCAGAAAAGAAATTTAAATAGAAAATTATGCTTAATTTGGGAAATACAGTTGAAGTAGGCAGGCATACAGGTTAAAATGGATTAGGTTTGTGAGCTGGAAGACCATACCTTTGCCACGCCCCTTTGTGACCTCATGCCCCTACCTGGACACACCTAGGTGCCCACCAGCCAATCAGGTTAATAAACCACTCCCCTTTAGAAGTGGGTTAAAAGCCTGGAACACGATGTGTCTGGCCCTTCTCTTCTGTTTCCTGGCCTCTTGCCAGGAGGGGGCTTGCTGTAGCCCTGTGGGGCATGTGGCCTTTGGGCCACCCGCCCTAGGCTTCCTGGCTAGACACTCCTCTACGTGGCTGGTTCCTGGTACTCAATATGAACCCAGATTTACCTCTCTCTCTCTTAGATAAAGCTCTCACACTCCTGTGCATCTTTCTCACTAAATAAAAGCTTAAAATGTACCATGCTGCCTCGTTTATTTATGCCGGTATTTAGAATTCTTCTCTAAATATTAGGCAAGAACCCTCTTAGGCTTATTAATATTGGGGAGTTAATAACCATATGGTTATATCATATGGCACCCCAAATTCTGGTAACATACGTGGCATCCCAGATGGCGCTTCTGGGGAACCTTAAGGGACCACATTTTTGTATAAATTTTAGGGGGTCATTCCCAATATCACAGTCATGTAATTCTCAGAGAACATTTATAAGAAATTCAACTAAAATGCAAGAGGATAAATTCTGCATTAAAACTGAGCACATTTTTTGTCCTCGCCATCCATCCCCTATGATGGCACCATTTCCTCACTGCTTTCTCCCTGCCAGGCTTTTTTTGCAGACTCAGAAGTACTGAATTTTGTGTGGCATAACAGAAACAGTGGAAGCCTCAGTCTCTTCCCATGACTTGGTACATCTAGTAGGCATGCAAAAATGCAGCATGGAAAGAGAGAAAAAATGTAACATCCTCACTATGTGCAAGACGTTTGGCAGACTAATCCTCTTATTTCCTCAGTAACAAAATGAGTATACTAATGAGCATGTGAAAATTTGACAATTTAATATACTTAGCTGGCCCAGAAAAAAACCAAACAATATAGGTTAAACAGTAACGATAGTAATAATAATTGCAAAGTAATAATATTCATTCTCTGTCTACTGATACTTGCTCAGCAGTGTAGAGAAAGAGAAGTGGATGGCCGTAGTGAAAGAGAGTGAATTTGAAAACCATAATGCCCCTTCAGGTGAGGATTTATTATGGAAAGAGTTTGCATATGGATTTTACGTTCTCCCCCATTTAAAAATTATTTGTTAAGCTTCCACTTCTCTAGGCAACTGAATGAAAGATAAGTGGGTAGGATCTCTTCATTCTTGAACCTCTGGACTTGAACCAGAAGATGCTGAGAGGAAAAAAAGAATATGAAAAAAGAGGGAAAAAAGCAAACAGGAGTCTGCCCTTCCTGGGAGTGTAACATAAATAACTGAAATTCACAGGTCCCGGTAACATTCTAAAGGTATTGTGAAAAACGGCATGATTTTTGTGCTGGGGAATTATCAGATTTGTATTGGCAGGATTAATAATTTTACTTTTAGAGCTCAATTCCTCTATAATGTCATCTCTCTGTAAGTCTTTTTGTTTATTACTTTTGAAAGAATAAAAGCATAGTTGAGATGAGAAAGATGTTTGGCGTATTAGATCAACATTCCCTGTTAATCAAAGAATAGTTGGACATTACATTTAAATACTTCTTTAATTTTGAAGGAAAACCCAGTTACAATGTTTAATGTAACAAGAGTTGTGAGAGTGGAATGCCACATTTATATTTGCTTTGGTGATTAACCCCTTTTTATAAACCAAAAACTCAGTTTTTAAAGTTTTGCTGATGAATCATCTGAAGGGCAGCTGGACAGAGGGAGGATTAATTCCCCAAGTATCTACAAAAGCCAAGTCTAGGCCAAGTCAAATCCAGGAACTCTATCAAGGTCTTCCACATGGGTGACAGGGACCCAAGTTGTTGGACCAACTTTGGCTGCTTTCCCACACTGAGCATTAGTGGGAAATTGGATCAGAAGTGGAGATGGGACTCAATCCCAGGCATTCAGATATGGTATGAGCATCCCAAGTGGCAGCTTAACCTGCTGAGCTAAAATGCCCACCCTAAAATCAATTTTCACTGTTATTTTAATCTTTTTAGAACATACTGCTTTATAACTGCAATACTTATGATTCAAAATACCAATTTTAAATGATATCATGAGGTCTATTGAAGCAGAAATGTGATAGTTGGGAAGAGTGGCTCAGAGCCATAAGTCTGGATTCAAATAATTACTCTGAAATTTGCTAGTCTTGATTTTTTGCCTTAATTAATTAATTTATTTGAAAGGCAGAGTGACAGAGAAAGAGGGTGAGATGAAGAGAGGAGAAGAGAGAGAGAGAGGAAGAGAAAGAGAGAGAGAAAGAGGTTGAGATTGAGATTTCACTCACTGGCTCATTCCCCCCAAATGGCTTTCACACCAGGAGTCAACCAGGTTGAAGTCAGGAGCCAGGAACTCCATCCTGGTCTTCCACATGGGTGGTTTAATCCCAAGTACTTGAGCCATCTTTCACTGCCTTCCCCAGCGCATTAGCAGGAAGCTGTATTTGAAGCAGAGCAGTTGTGAATCAACCTACACTCCAATATGTGATGCCTGCATAGCAAGTGGTAGCTTACCCTGCTGCCCCACAACACAGGCAGCTACTGAAGCAGTGGTGAAATGGTCAGGAATAGTAGTTCAGTGCCACAGCTATGGATTCAAGAAGCTACTCTGCATCTTTTTTTTTTTTCTTTTTTTTTTTATCTTTTATTTAATGAATATAAATTTCCAAAGTACGTCTCATGGGTTACAATGGCTTTCCCCCCCATACCGTCCTTCCCACCCACCACCCTCCCCTTTCCCACTCCCTCTCCCCTTCCATTCACATCAAGATTCATTTTCGATTATCTTAGTATACAGAAGATCAGCTTAGTATACCTTAAGTAAGGATTTCAACAGTTTGTTC
The DNA here is from genome assembly GCF_051225735.1 of Oryctolagus cuniculus. Lineage (NCBI taxonomy): Eukaryota > Metazoa > Chordata > Mammalia > Lagomorpha > Leporidae > Oryctolagus > Oryctolagus cuniculus. Next base: position 84,642,797 of record NC_142880.1, read on the forward strand.
CCACACAGAAACATAAAGTGAAAAATAATAGATGATTTTTTTTTAAATGATGATGAAATCAGATCAGACCTATTGTCATGTTTAATCCCAGTGAGAGTCAAGTTGGGAATTGATAGTTTCTTCTTCTTTTTTTTTAACAGAAGATCAGTTTAGTGTACATTAAGTAAAGATTTCAATCGTTTGCACCCCCATAGAAACACAAAGTGAAATATACTGTTTGAGTACTCGTTATAGCATTAAGCCTCAGTGTACAGCACATTAAGGACAGAGATCCTACATGAGTAGTAAGTGCACAGTGACTCCTGTTGTTGACTTTACAAATTGACACTCCTGTTTATGGCATCAGTAATCTCCCTATGCACCAGTCATGAGTTTCCAAGGCTATGGAAGCCCCTTGAGTTCTCCGACTCTTATCTTGTTTAGACAAGGTCATAGTCAAAGTGGAGGTTCTCTCCTCCCTTCAGAGAAAGGCACCTCCCTCTTTGAAGACCTGTTCTTTCCACTGGGATCTCACTCACAGAGATCTTTTTGCCAGAGTGTCTTGGCTTTCCATGCCTGAAATACTCTCATGGGCTTTTCAGCCAGATCCGAGTGCCTTTAGGGCTGATTCTGAGGCCAGAGTGCTATTTAGGACATCCGCCATTCTATGAGTCTGCTGAGTATCTCACTTCCCATGTTGGATCACTCTCCCCTTTATTTATTCTATCGGTTAGTGTTAGCAGATACTAGACTTGTTTATGTGCTCCCTTTGACTCTTAGTCCTTTCATTATGATCAATTGTGAACTGAAATTGATCACTTGGAATAGTGAGATGGCATTGGCACATGCCACCTTGATGGGATTGAATTGGAATCCCCTAGTATGTTTCCAACTCTACCAATTGGGGCAAGTCAGCCCGAGCATGCCCCAAATTATACATCTCTTCCCTCTCTTATTCCCACATTTATGTTTAACAGGGATCACATTTCAGATAATTTTCAACACTTAAGAATAACTGTGTGATAATTACAGAATTAAACCAGTCATATTAAGTAGAACAGACAAAAAAAAATACTATGAGGGATAATGTATTAAGTTGTCCATTAGCAGTCAGGGCTATGCTGATCAAGTCACCATTTCTCATAGTGTCCATTTCACTTCAGGAGGTTTCCTTTTTGGTGTTCAGTCAGTTGTCACCGATCAGGGAGAACATATGGTATTTGTCCCTTTGGGACTGGCTTACTTCACTCAGCATGATGTGTTCCAGATTCCTCTATTTTGTTGCAAATGACTGGATTTCGTTGTTTCTTACTGCGGTATAGTATTCTAAAGAATACATATCCCATAATTTCTTTATCCAGTCTACCACTGATGGGCATTTAGGTTGGTTCCAGGTCTTGGCTATTGTGAATTGAGCTGCAATAAACATTAGGGTGCAGACCGCTTTTTTCTTTATCAATTTAAACTCCTTTGGGTAAATTCCAAGGAGTGGGATGGCTGGGTCGAACGGTAGGGTTATATTCAGGTTTCTGAGGAATCTCCAGACTGATTTCCATAGTGGCTTGACCAGTTTGCATTCCCACCAACAGTGGGTTAGTGTCCCTTTTTCCCCACATCCTCGCCAGCATCTGTTGTTGGTAGATTTCTGTATGTGAGCCATTCTAACCGGGGTGAGGTGAAACCTCATTGTGCTTTTGATTTGCATTTCCCTGATTGCTAGTGACCTTGAACATTTTTTCATGTGCCTGTTGGCCATTTGGATTTCCTCTTTTGAAAAATGTCTATTGAAGTCCTTGGCCCATCTCTTAAGTGGGTTGTTGGTTTTGTTTTTGTGGAGTTTCTTGATCTCTTTGTAGATTCTGGTTATTAACCCTTTATCTGTTGCATAGTTTGCAAATATTTTTTCCCATTCTGTTGGTTGTCTCTTCACTCTCCTGACTGTTTCTTTTGCAGTACAGAAACTTCTCAATTTGATGCAATCCCAATAGTTGATTTTGGCTTTGACTGTCTGTGCCTCCCGGGTCTTTTCCAGAAATTCTTTGCCTGTGCCAATATCTTGAAGGGTTTCTCCAATGTTCTCTAATAACTTAATGGTGTCAGGACGTAGATTTAGGTCTTTAATCCACGTTGAGTGGATTTTTGTGTAAGGTGTAAGGTAGGGGTCTTGCTTCATGCTTCTGCACGTGGAAATCCAGTTTTCCCAGCACCATTTATTGAATAGACTGTCCTTGCTCCAGGAATTAGTTTTAGATCCTTGATCAAATATAAGTTGGCTGTAGATGTTTGGATTGATTTCTGGTGTTTCAATTCTGTTCCATTGGTCTATCCATCTGTTTCTGTACCAGTACCATGCTGTTTTGATTACAACTGCCCTGTAGTATGTCCTGAAATCTGGTATTGTGATGCCTCCGGCTTTGTTTTTGTTGTACAAGATTGCTTTAGCTATTCGAGGTCTCTTGTGCCTCCATATGAATTTCAGCATCATTTTTTCTAGATCTGCGAAGAATGTCTTTGGTATCTTGATTGGGATTGCATTGAATCTATAAATTGCTTTTGGGAGAATGGACATTTTGATGATGTTGATTCTTCCAATCCATGAGCATGGAAGATTTTTCCATTTTTTGGTATCCTCTTCTATTTCTTTCTTTAAGGTTTTGTAATTTTCATCGTAGAGATCTTTAACGTCCTTGGTTAAGTTTATTCCAAGGTATTTGATTGTTTTTGTAGCTATTGTGAATGGGATTGATCTTAGCAGTTCTTTCTCAGTCATGGCATTGCTTGTGTATACAAAGGCTGTTGATTTTTGTGCATTGATTTTATATCCTGCCACTTTGCCAAACTCCTCTATGAGTTCCAATAGTCTCTTAGTAGAGTTCTTTGGATCCTCTAAGTACAGAATCATATCGTCTGCAAAGAGGGATAGTTTGACTTCTTCCTTCTTGATTTGTATTCCTTTGATTTCTTTTTCTTGTCTGATGGCTCTGGCTAAAACTTCCAGAACTATGTTAAATAGCAGTGGTGAGAGTGGGCATCCCTGTCTGGTACCAGATCTCAGTGGAAATGCTTCCAACTTTTCCCCATTCAATAGGATGCTGGCTGTGGGTTTTTTATAAATTGCTTTGATTATATTGAGGAATGTTCCTTCTATTCCCAATTTGCTTAGAGTTTTCATCATGAAAGGGTGTTGAATTTTATCAAATGCTTTCTCTGCATCAATTGAGATAATCATATGGTTTTTCTTCTGCAGTCTGTTAATGTGGTGAATCACATTGATTGATTTGCGAATGTTGAACCATCCCTGCATACCAGGGATGAATCCCACTTGGTCTGGGTGGATGATTTTCCTGATGTGTTGTTGTATTCTATTGGCCAGAATTTTATTGAGGATTTTTGCATCTATGTTCATCAGGGATATTGGTCTATAATTTTCTTTCAGTGCTGCATCTTTCTCTGGCTTAGGGATTAAGGTGATGCTGGCTTCATAGAAAGAATTTGGGAGGATTCCCTCTTCTTCGATTGTTCTGAATAGTTTGAGAAGAAATGGGATTAGTTCTTCTTTAAATGTCTGGTAGAATTCAGCAGTGAATCCATCTGGTCCTGGGCTTTTCTTTGTTGGGAGGGCCTTTATTACTGTTTCAATTTCTGTTTCAGTTATGGGTCTATTTAGGTTTTCGATGTCTTCATGGTTCAATTTTGGTAGATTGCATGTGTCCAGGAATCTATCCATTTCTGATAGGTTTTCCTGTTTGCTGGCATACAGGTCCTTGTAGTAATTTCTGATGATTCTTCTTATTTCTGTGGTGTCTGTTGTTACGTTTCCTTTTTCATCTCTGATTTTATTGATTTGGGTCTTTTCTCTTCTTTTTTGAGTTAGTTGGGCCAATGGGGTGTCAATTTTGTTTATTTTTTCAAAAAACCAGCTTCTCGCTTGGCTGATTTTTTGTAATGTTTTTTTGGATTCAATCCTGTTAATTTCTTCTCTGGTTTTAATTATTTCTCTTCTCCTACTAGATTTGGGTTTGGTTTGCTGTAGTTTTTCTAGGTCCTTGAGGTGCGCTGAAAGCTCATTTATTTGGTACCTTTCCAATTTCTTGATATAGGCACCTATTGCTATAAACTTGCCTCTCAATACTGCTTTTGCTGTATCCCATAAGTTTTGATATGTTGTGTTGTTGTCTTCATTTACTTCCAGAAAGTTTTTGATTTCTCTTTTGATTTCTTGAATGACCCAGTGTTCATTCAGGAGCATGTTGTTCAGTCTCCATGTGTTTGCATACTTTCTGGGGTTTCCTGAGTTGCTAATTTCCAGCTTCATCCCGCTGTGGTCTGAGAAGCTGCATGGTATGATTCTAATTCTTTTAAATTTGCTGAGACTTGCTTTATGGCCTAGTATGTGATCAATCCTAGAGAAGGTTCCATGCGCTGCTGAGAAGAATGTGAAGTCTGTAGATGTAGGGTTGAAAGTTCTGTAGATATCTGTTAGATCCATTTGGGCAATAGTGTCAATTAAATCTGCTGTTTCCTTGTTGATCTTCTGTCCGGATGATCTGTCTATTTCTGAGAGTGGGGTATTGAAGTCCCCCAGTACTATTGTATTGGAATCTAAATCTCCCTTTAAGTCCCTTAACATATCTTTTAAATAGACCGGTGCCCTGTAATTAGGTGCATATACATTTATAATAGTTACATCTTCCTGTTGAATTGAACCCTTAATCATTATATAGTGTCCCTCTTTGTCTCTCTTAACAGTTTTTGTATTAAAGTTTATTTTGTCTGATATTAATATGGCTACACCTGCTTTTTTTTGGTTTCTGTTGGCATGGAATATCTTTTTCCAACCTTTCACTTTCAGTCTGCATGCCTCTTTGTTAGAGAGATGTGTTTCTTGTAGGCAACAAATAGTTGGGTTGTGTTCTGTGAGCCAGTCAGCCAAACGGTGTCTTTTAACTGAAGAATTCAGACCATTAATGTTCAATGTGACAATTGATACGTAGTGACTTTGCCCTGCCATTTTCCCGGAAATATTTTCTAGTATATGCTTTGAGCTTCCCATGCTCTTTTACTGGTAGGTGTTCTTCCTTTCCCTTCTTTCATATTGATGGCCGTGTTTCTGTGTTTCTGAGTGTAGCACATCTTTAAGTATCTTTTGCAGGGCCGGACGAGTGGCCACAAAGTCTTTCAATTTCTGTTTGCTATGAAAGGTCTTTATTTCACCTTCATTCACAAATGAGAGCTTGGCAGGATATAATATTCTGGGCTGGCAATTTTTCTCTCTTAGCACCTGTGCTATGTCTCGCCATTCCCTCCTAGCTTGTAGGGTTTCTGATGAGAAGTCAGCTGTGAGTCTGATTGGAGATCCTCTGAGAGTAATCTGACGTTTCTCTCTTGCACATTTTAGGATCTTTTCTTTATGTTTCACTGTGGTAAGTTTAATTACCACGTGTCGTGGTGAGGACCTCTTTTGGTCATGTTTATTGGGGGTTCTATGAGCTTCCTGTACTAGGATATCTCTGTCCTTCTCCAAACCTGGAAAGTTCTCTGCTAGTATCTCACTAAAAAGGCCTTCCAATCCTTTCTCTCTCTCCATGCCTTCAGGAACTCCTAGAACTCGAATGTTGGTTTTTTTAATAGTATCCTGTAGATTCCCAACAATATTTTTCAGGTTTCTAATTTCCTCTTCTTTTCTTTGGTTTGACTGTATGTTTTCCTGTGCTCTATCTTCTAAGTCCGATATTCTCTCTTCTGCTTCACCCATTCTGTTTTTAAGGCTTTCTAATGTGTTTGTCATTTGATCTATTGAGCTCTTCATTTCATTTTGATTTCTCTTGACTATTACACTTTCCTGTTCTACTAGTTTCTGAGTTTCATTTTGACTCTTCCTTAAAATTTCATTTTCACGAGAAAGATTTTCAATCTTGTCCATTAAGGATTTCTGTAGTTCAAGGATTTGCTTTTGAAAACTTGTAAATGTTCTTATCATAAATTTTTTGAAATCCGTATCTTGCATTTCTTCTATCTCATCATCTTCATACTCTTGGCTTGGGGTGTTTTGCTTATTTGGAGGCATCATAGTGTCATCGTTGATCTTGCTCCCTCTATTTCTGTGTTTGTTACTCGGCATAGTTAATTCTTCTTGCGTCACTGTGCGCTTTTTTTTTTTTCTTTTCTTTTTTTTTTTATACTGTGTCCGTGTTAAGTGGACTGCCTGCTGTTGGAGAAGCCTTGGAGGCTTGAGATGGGTGCGGCCTGAGAGCTCTGCCTGGTTCTTCCTGGTTAAGGGTGTGCAAAGGTGACACCCTCAGGTTATGCGTGGTAAATCTCTCTCTTTTTATTTATTTATTTTATTTTATTTATTCAGGGGGTAAGTAACACTGCAGGGCAGGGCTGTGCAGAATTGATGGTATTTAGCTTCCAGTCTTTGGCTCCTCTGGACTCCCACTGGGTTGCCTAGGCTACTGAATTGTAGTGACTCAGTTCCTTAACTCTCCCCCATTGATATGTAAATCCAAAGAGGAGGCCTGCTCTTTGTCTCTTGGGAATTCTTCAAGTCTTGAGGCCTTGTAACCTTTGCAAGGTTAGGGGGAAGAGAAACCCCGAAGCTTTTTTTTTTCCTTCTTTCTGGTAGTGAGTTTGCTGCACTTTCCGGCCCCCCTCTAGATTCTGACCCCCGTTTCCCCACCAATGTCTCGGGTTATTGAGCTCACCTCCCCTTCCAGCGCCGATGTGTGGACTCGGAGCCCTGAGCGTCCCAAGTCTCCCCGCTGTTTTCTGTGTGGCATGCACTCTCCTTGGAGCACTGTCGCGCAGACCCTGGGGCTTCTGCGGCTGGGTCCCGCGACTTGGCTTCCGCGCGGTGGGCGACCTTGTTCTCCCAGTAGGTCCTCCGATTCACGCCTGCTCCATTCAGAAGGGTTTCCCCTGCAATTTTTGTTTGGTTCTATTTTCTGCGGCTACCGTAACTCCCCTTTTATTAAACTAAATTTTCCCGGACTATCGGTGCGCGCCCTCACTATTCCGCCATCTTGGCTCCGCCCTACTCTGCATCTTACCAGCTGTAAGGTTTTCCTTATTTTTCCTCACTTAATAATGCATTCTATAGGTTTTACTAAAACTACAAATAATAATGTAATAAATATCAATGTGCTTTAAAATGTTTAAGAAGCAGGATAGTATTAATTCCACTAAAGCCCTTGTTTACTCTTGAATGTATGGTTTATCATTCATATGAATGACTTTTTTTACACCACATGTATATGTCTCCAAGAACAAACAAATGATACCATTCTATATGCATTCTTCTGTACCTGCTGCTTTTTTTTTTTTTTTGGCTCAACATTAAGAAATTCATTTGTATTGGTACATGCACCTCTGTTCATTTCTCTTCACTATTGTATACATTTAAATTCTGCTATTAATGCCAAAAATCATTTATTTACCCATTCTCTAGTTAGTGCATATTTAAGTAGTTCCCAAATGTTTGCTCTTATAAACAATAATTCCATAAGCCTTTGCATGTGGTTTTTTTTTTTTTTTGTATTCATTAAATAGAGTAAACTAGATTCGTTCTTTTCAAATAAATCATATATGGGTCTTGTTTGAAATGTGTGAGTTGGCTGGTGCCATGGCTCACTATGCTAATCCTCTGCCTGCAGCGCCTGCACCCCGGGTTCTAGTCCTGGTTGGGGTGCCAGATTCTGTCCTGGTTGCTCCTCTTCCAGTCCAGTTCTCTGCTGTGGCCCAGGAAGGCAGTGGAGGATGGCCCAGGTCCCTGGGCCCTGCACCAGCTGGAAGACCAGGAGGAAGCACCTGGCTCCTGGCTTTGGACCGGCTTATATGGGCCAGCTGTAGCGGCCACTTTGGGGGTGAACCAACAGAAAAAGGAAGATCTTTCTCTCTCTCTCTCTCTCTCTCTCTCAATCTAACTCTGCCTGTCAAAAAAAAAAAAAAGGAAAAAAAAAAGGAAATGTTTGTGTGAGTATTTACAAAATGAGTCTGCAATAGTGCCCAAGACAGCATTTGAATTGAGTCTCCAGATGATGGTGATGATATTCCTGATTCATAGATTATACTTCAGGTATGTATTTAGTGTTTGTCCAGGCTCAACTTTATTACCTGTAGCCTAATTCTTCAGATTGGTTGTACAACATTTCATAACCACTGTTATGCATTGGATTGTGTCACTTCAAAAGATAAAGTATTCACTTTGCCTGTGAAGGTGACCTTATTGGGAAATAGGTCTTTTCAAATATATTTAAGTTAAACTGAAGTTTAACTGTATTACTGTGGGTCTTAATCTAATAAATTGTTTCCTTATAAAAATGAGTGAAACTTGGACACAGACACAGAGAACAAAGCACCATATGAAGACGTCATGAGAAACAGACACACAGGGAAGAATGCTATAATATATGGAGACAGAGGCAGAGATTGGAATCATGTTATCACAGACCCAAGCACCAGAAACTAGGACAGAATCAGGTGATGGGTTCTTTGCTAGAGCCATCAGTTTATACTGGTCCAGTGCTTTCATTTCAGACTTACAGCTTCTAGAACTATGGGACACTTTTCTTCATTGTCAATCACTTGTTAGTATCTATTACTTACATTCAAATTGAGTCATTTGTTCTTGTTGTTTTGCAACTTACTTACTGACTTTGAAGTTTTATAACTTTGCATTTTACATTGAAATCTGTGATCCATTTTGGGTTGTAAAGGGTGTAAGCTTTGTGCCTAAATTCATTTTTTCTCATATTTATGTTCAGTTGTTCCAGCACCATTTTTTGAAATGGCTATCTTTCCTCCATTGCGTTGCCTTTGAACTTTTGTCAAATCAGTTTACTATATTTATGTGAGTCTAATTCCAGGCTCAGTATTCTGTTTCATTGGTCTAATTGGCTAGTCTTTTAGTAATAGTATACTGTCACGATTACTGTGGTTTTATGGTAAGTCTCGAAGTTTAATTGTTTTATTTCTCCCTTTTAGTTATTCTTCACTATTGTATTAAATACTCTGTAAATTTTGCCTCTCCCTATAAACTTGAAAATTGATTTATCAATATCTACAAAATGAGTTCCTGCAATTTTTATTAAGATCAATTTGGGAAGAACTGACATTTTAACAATTGTGAGTCTTCCGATCTATGAACATGGAATCCCTATTTATTTAGTTCTGTGATTTATTCCATCAGAGATCTGTAGTTTTCTCTCTACTATTGGTTCATAGTTTTCTTGTAATGTCTTTGTACTATTTTGGTATTAGGGTAATGATGACCACACAGAATGGATGAGGAAGTATTCTCTGTTTCTATCCTCTGGAAGAGATATTAGGGAATTGGTGTAATTACTTCCTGAATGTTTGATAGAATTCACCAGTGAACTCATCTGGGTAAGTGGCATATTTTATAAATATATTTTCAAATATTGCATGCATATAACAATATGGATACATTTTAATTAGTTTCATTTTGGTGTATTTTCTAATTTAAGCAGCCTGTAGATTTTTTATGTTGAAAATTAAATGACCTAAAATTCAATATTATTTCATCCTTTCTAAGCCTTTTGCACTTAATTACTTTTTCATTGCTTAATGAACAGGCCAGAACTCCAGTTTAGTATTTTAAGGAATGGTAGCAATGTACTGACCTAATTTGCTATATGAAACACAAATCTTCTAATGCTACACACATACCAAACTTTTAAAAGTTATATTGAATCAAGTCAAAGAAGTTCTATCCCTACTTCTATTCCTAGATTTATATTTTGTTTCTCAAGTTTTCATTGGATTTCATGAATGATGTTACTGTTTAAGATTCTTTTTGGTACTATCACATTCTGAAACCAGGACCAAAATTTATACCAATAAAATAAAATAAAATATGTAGTACATGCTAATCTTATTATCATTAGAGGCTTTATATTGCCTCAATTATCTATTCTTTGACTATTTGGTAAGAATTGTCTGGGGCCAGCATTGTAGCATAGCAGGTAAAGCCACATCCTGTGATACCAGCATCCGATATTGATGCTGGTTCAAATCCTAGCTGCTCCACTTTTTTTGTTAATTTTATTTAAGTGATACAAGTTTCATGAATTTCATAAATACAGATTTAGGAACACAGTGACACTTCCCACCAACCCTCCCTCCTGCCCATTCTCCATCATTTCCTCCTCCTCTCTCTCACATTCCAACTCCTAATATCTACAAAATTCTATTTGCATTTTACTTAACGATCATATAGTTAACCCTGTACTAAGTAAAAGAGTTTAACAAATAATATAAAAGGAAAAAAAAAGCACTCTTCCTCAATGGAAGAGACAAAGGCTATAAGCAATCATCAAATCTCAAAATGTCTATTTCACTCCAGTACATTACATTTCAGGTACTCTATTAGTTACTGCAGATCAGGGAAAAACATATGATAACTGTCTTTTTGGTACTGGCTTGTTTCTTTTTTTTCTTTTAAAGGAAATTCTTTTATTTATTTATTTATTTATTTTTTCTTACAGGCAGAGTGGACAGTGAGAGAGAGAGAGAGAAAGGTCTTCCTTTTGCTGTTGGTTCACCCTCCAATGGCCACCGCGGCTGGCGCGCTGCAGCCGGCTCACCGCGCCTATCCGAAGGCAGGAGCCAGGTGCTTCTCCTGGTCTCCCATGGGGTGCAGGGCCCAAGCACTTGGGCCATCCTCCACTGTACTCCCTGGCCACAGCAGAGAGCTGGCCTGGAAGAGGGGCAACCGGGACAGAATCCGGTGCCCCAACCGGGACTAGAACCCGGTGTGCCAGCGCCGCTAGGCAGAGGATTAGCCTAGTGAGCAGCGGCGCCGGCCGGTACTGGCTTATTTCACTCAGTATAATGGTTTCTAGTTGTATCCATCTTGTTGCAAAAGACAGGATTTCTTTTTTTTCTTTTTTTTTTTTACAGCTGAATAGTATTCCATAGTGTATATATACCGTAATTTCTTTATCGAGGCAATAGTTATCTGGGTTGATTCCATTTCTGATATATTGTGAATTGTGCTGCAATGAACAAGGGGGTACAGATAACTCTCATCAGATAACTGCTGATTTCTTTTGGATTGGGTAAATTCCCAGGGTGGGGATGGTTGGATCATATGGTAGGTCTATATTCAGCTTTCTGAGGTATCTCCATACTGTCTTCCACAGTGGCTGCACCAGTTTACATTCCCACCAACAGTGGAACAAGGTACAATTTGCCCCATATCTTTGCCAGTATTTGTCATGTATTGATTTCAGTATATGAGCCATTCTAACTGGAGTGAAGTAAAACCTCATTTTGGTTCTGATTTGCATTTCCCCTTATGGCTAGTGATCCTGAGCATTTTCTCAAGTGTCTGTTGGCCATTTGAATTTCTTCTCTTGAAAAATGCCTGTTTAAGTTCTTTGCCCATTTCATAACTGGATGTTTTGTTTTGTTGTTGATGAACTTCTTGAGTTCTTCATAGATTCTATATGTTAACCATTTATAAGTTGTGTAGTTTGCAAATATTTTCTCCCATTCTGCCAGTTGCCTCTTGACTTTGATAGTGTTTCTTTTGCAGTACAGAAGCTTTTCATCTTGATGTAATCCCATTTGTCAATTTTGGCTTTGATTGCCTGTGCTTCTGTGGTCTTTTCCAAGAAGTCTTGCCTATACCAATGTTTTGCAGAGTTTCCCCCAATGTTCTCTAGTAATTTGATGGTATCGGGTCAGCTATCTAGGTCTTTGATCCATTTTGAGTGGATTTTTGTGTAAAGTGTAAGGTATGGGTATAGTTTCATGGGCCATCTTCCACTGCTTTTCCCAGGCCAATAGAAAGGAGCTGGATCAGAAGTGGAGCAGTTGATACACAAACCAGTGCCCACACAGGTTGCTAGTGTCACAGTTGGTAGCTTTACCCACTATAAATGCCGGACCCCATTCACTATGAATTTGATAGATATTGACTTTCCTTCATTCATTCTTTTTCTCCTTTTCAAATTCTAAATATACTAAGAAGAGAACTCCTCTCCATCATGTCTCTTAATCTCTTTATCATATTTTCCATTTTTCTTCCTATGCTACATTCTGGTTAATTTGTTCATATCTGTCTTTCAAGCTATCAGTTATATCTAATCTAAAATTTAACCAACCCTTTAGATTTTCAATTTCAACTTTAAATTTTATATTAGAGGTTTTGGGTTTTTATTCCAATATTTGTGTCCCTGCACATTTAATTCTCCAGTGATCATTTCTGCTGACTCTCACTCATGGTAGCACGGTTTATTTTATGTTAGGTGATTTTAATATCATTTACTTATATTTGGCAGTCTCTTCATGGAAATTCTTAGAATTTGGTTTAATGGAACACTCTTCCAGGAAGATTTGTTTTTCCTCTGTTACATAAATAATGTTATTGACCTGTGTGAGAGCATTGTCCATGACTAGACATTATCAGAAGACTCTTTACATTTCTATTGGGTTCCAGCCAAAGAGGCCCACTGTTTTTCTCACTACTCTTTTCACTCAATGTCTCTGAATTTCATCATTTTGTGTGGCTGTCTCAATCTCAACTCCCTTCTTTTTTACATGACCAAGGATTTGTTCTGACTCAATAAGGAGAATAAAACTAAATGTCTGAAAATACTTGTAAATGCTGGCTTTTTATTCAGGTTTTTATTCCCATCATCTTGAGGATATAGAGATTTTTCTTAAATTCTTGTGAGCTCAGTTAGATCTGTTAATTGTAATTTATACCTCATTCTTTGAGATTTGATAGTAGGAAAAATTCTAGAACACAGGGTCTTCAATATTTACCAGAAGAACAAGATTTTAAAAATTTCTTTTTTATTAGGTTACATCAGAATTAAATAAGACAAAACAACTAAAGGACTTAGCAGAGTGTATTATCTAAAGTGTTCAATGAATGTCAGTAAAGTAGAAATCTTAATTAGTTTTGGAAAATATTTTCTGTATTGTAGTTTCTTCATCTTTTTTACTTATATAAAATATACTTGTTCCCCAAACAAAAATAAATGTCAATTTATCTGCATAATTGATAACAGAATTTTATATTGTTTTTATTTTATAAAACAGCCCAACATACATTTTCTTATTTAATGTAAAATAAATATAGAACATTATGATAAATCATTCTATTTTGATTTGTAATCAGTAACACATTTCTACAGAAAAAAAAAAACCTGTTTAAACTAAAGTTAGTCAACAATTGCTTTCAGTGTTTTATCAAAGACAATTTTTATTTGACATTATCCAAAAACTAACATTTGAAAATGTATTTAGCTCTCATCACTAGAAGTTTTCATATATTTTCAAAGTAGGTGATAACTAACTGTCTTCTAAAATTATTATATTCAAAATTTCCAATGCCACTTTAAAAAATAAAAGAATAACACCTTTAAGTATGAGCCACACCTTCTAATATTTTTATTGTGAATGGGAAGTCATTTATTCCAGACTCAGCCCTTAATGGGAAACAAAACAAAAACAAACAGAGTGTTGATTTTCTGAAGACATAAATATTCATCCTGTCACCAGGAAGGGGAAATGAGTGTGCCAGAGTATCTGATTATCACTAAGCAGTGTTGATATATTTTTAATGTCAAATATAATGAGATCAAACTTTTTCTGTAAGAAATCTAAATTGAGATTTGCTTTCAGCCTGAGTATCTCTTTGCTTTGGTTTATTTTGGGATTTTGCATCTTTTTCAAATTGTTTGGGAAACACAGCTGGGCTTATTAATATTCTTAGGCATTCTAATTGAAGAAGACGGCTGTCATTGTGTGCAGTTCTGGATCTCATCCTTTGGACTTCATATCCAACTCCTCTGTCTTCAGTAGGAAGAAGAGAAATCAAATGCCAGCATTTGGGGATTAAATATTTTGGCTTCAAGCTCATGGCTTGCATGCTGTAATAACAGTGGTAGCCAGCATGATTGAGAGTTTATTAAATGCCTGGCACCATGCTAGGCTCTTTCTAAACACTATTATATTTTATTGCTACAACAGATAAGGCTTATTTAATTTTTTAACTAAATTAATGCAGGCTTAGCAAGGCCTTTTTTGTTTGTTTCTTAAATGTTTGAGTACATTGAGAAAACATAATTGCCAACCTTAGAAAACTACTTCTCACATGTAACTACTTGACCTTAACTGCTGCTATTAAGACCAGTTAATGAGAAGATACTGCTTAGCAGTGGAGAAGCAGAAGGAAAGGATATAAAGCTGTCCTAAATAGAAAGCCCAAGTGCCCCCAAAACATGCAGGAAGGGATACCTGGATCACTTTTAGTCATCATGTGTTTAAAGGTAGCCACAGATCCCTCAGAAGGATCCTGGTTATTGCCTGGGCTATGTGGTAACACCCTCAACAATCCCTTTATGATTTCTATCTGTTGATATAGCAGATGCTAATGGGCTACAGAGCTCCTCTAATCCAAATGTATTCAACTTGTACAAAAGGAAACAGAATTGGGCCAGAATTGTGGCATAGCGAGCAAAGCTGCCACCTGTAATGCCGGCATCCCATATGGGTGAAGGTTCGTGTACTGCTTTCTCCAGCTCCCCGCTAATGGTCTGGGAAAAGCAGTGGAAGATGGCCCAAGTGCTTGGGCCCTTACAATCATGTGAGAGATCCAGAAGAAGCTCTTGGCTCCCAGCTTCAGCCTAGCCCAGAGTTGGCCGTAGTGGCTATTTGGGGCATGAACCAACAGATAGAAGATTCCACTCTTTCTCTGTCTCTGTCTCTATGTAACTCCAACTTTCAAATAAATAAAATAAGTCTTTTTTTCTAAACAAAAAAAAAAAAAAAAAGGAAACTGAGATTTTCCATAGTTAAGTGATTTCCCCTAGACCTCATAAAAATTTTGGCTGATTCTGGCCTCAGAATCAGCCCTAAAGGCATTCCGATCTGGCTGAAAAGCCCATGAGAGTATTTCAGGCATGGAAAGCCAAAACACTCAGGCAAAAAAAAGAAAAAACCTAAATGAAAGATCTCTGTGAGTGAGATCCCAGTGGAAAGAACAGGTCTTCAAAGAAGGAGGTACCTTTCTCTGAAGGGAGGAGAGAACCTCCACTTTGACTATGACCTTGTCTAAACAAGATAAGAGTCAGAGAACTCAAGGGGCTTCCATAGCCTTGGAAACTCATGACTGGAGCATGGGGAGATTACTGAGGCCATAAACAAGAGTGTCAATTTGTAAAGTCAACAACAGGAGTCACTGTGCACTTACTCCTCATGTAGGATCTCTGTCCTTAGCATGCTATACATTGAGACTTAATGCTATAACAAGTACTCAAACAGTATATTTCACTCTGTGTTTCTATGGGGGTGCAAACTGTTGAAAGCTTTACTTAATGTATACTAAACTGTTCTTCTGTAAAAAAAAAAAAAAAGAAGAAGAAGAAGAAATTATCAATTCCCAATTTGACTCTCACTGGGATTAAACATGACAATAGGTCTGATCTGATTTCATCATCATTTAAAAAATCATCTATTATTTTTCACTTTATGTTTCTGTGTGGGAGCAAACTGTTGAAATATTTACTTAATGTATGCTAAACTGATCTTCTGTATATAAAGAGAATCAAAAATGAATCTTGATGTGAATGGAAGGGGAGAGAGAGTGGGAGAGGGGAGGGTTGTGGGTGGGCGGGACGTTATGGGGGGGAAGCCATTGTAATCCATAAGCTGTACTTTGGAAATTTATATTCATTAAATAAAAGTTAAAAAAAATTTGGCTGATTGCTTATTAGTCTAATGCATCCAAAGATACCTGTCATTACAGTCTATATTTCAGGCTAAACTGCTCAGCTCCAATTAAAAAATACCAAAATAACTTGAAGCACACCCAAGAAGTTGAAATTTATGTTCAGCAATCCCTTCCTTTCTCCCTCCCCCCTTTCTTTTATTCATTTTCTCAACAAGCACTCATTGTATGTTTACTCCAAGCCAGGCAGTATGATATCCACTAAGACTATAAAGATAGAATGAGAAAGTCTCTGTCTTAAATTATTCACTGAAGCAAGTTCCCCAACCAAGCTGGGGAGACCTCATCAGGAGTAGGGAATAACCTGGCCCAATCACTCAGTTTTCCATGAATCTGGTATGTGCATTACTGCTTTTTCTAGGTTTTTGATAGATAACAATGAGCAAAACATACTAGAATCCTTAAACTCAAGAAATTTTGTTGAGACAAAGTATAAATAGGTATGCAAACAAATAAATAATTTCAGGTGCTGAAAATGCTAGAAGAAAGATAAAATTCAGCAATGTGGTATACTGGTTATAGGGGTCTACTCTGTGGAAGTGGTGAGGGGAGGCTTCTAATTTAAGGTAAGACCTAGCTCATGTAAAATAGACGATAGTTCACAGTTCTCATTGATGGCATGCCACAATGACATTGATAATTTCCACCTGTGAACGAGTAGAACAGAACCTGGGGCAGCCAAAACCTCATGACCAGCAGTGTTTGGAGGTCCTTTACTTCCTCTCATCACCTCTATGTGTTATATAACTGTTACCATTTTCTGTGGGCTCCATGATATGAAAATCACTGCAAAGTACTATTCTGTTTGAAGAAAACTCCCAAGCAGAAGGAAACCAAATACAATGACTTTGGTGTGTGGCACAACAGAAAGAGTATAATGCATGAAAAAGAAAGTGTCAGGGAATAAGGTCAGTGGAGTGGTCAGGACTTAGGTCAATAGCCTTGGTATGGATGGATGCTTGCATGCATGAAAAGTAGATGGATATAAAAGTTACTGCTATCCACTTTCAAAAAAAAGGATTAGATACATTATCATGATGAAGCTCACATTAAACAGGAATTAAAAATATAAATTTAAAAGTATTGAAAATAAAATGAAGAATGGCAACAAAATATGATTTCCATAATCAAGTACTAACTAAAATTAACACCAAGTTTTCTGGTAGTCAAATTCTAAAATAAAACAATATGGATCATATAATTTTTGTCTAGTTAAAGGAAATATGAAATTTCAGTAGAAGAGACAGATTTTTCTTAATATCAAAAAATGGAAGTAATTTATTGCAAGGCTCATTAGCAACTAATTTAGTAAACTATGTATTTTTGTCATTTTGCATATGCTCATAAATATTTTTCAAATGTCAGGTCATCAAAGCTAAGTTAGATCTTAGTGAAGACCTTTCATGAAAAATTAATTACCTGGTACATATATCCATGCATGTTAGTTCCTGGCGATAAAAGCTAATGACATTTTTGATGTTCTTAACTTCAAGACCCCACACATGCAATCATGCCTGAACATCAACCTCACATATTTATTCCCATATTTTCCATCAAAGAAAATCTTCAAAACAACACCTGGGTCCATGCTGTTAGTTAACTATTTAGTGGTTTTCTTTTCAATAGACAGATACCACTCACACCAACTGAATCAGATCTCCTGAAGAATGAAACCTGGGTACTGGTATTTTTTAAGCTCTTGGGGACTCCAAGGAATAAGCAAGGTTAAGAATCAGTGAGCTGCTGGCACACCAGGTTCTAGTCCCGGTTGGGGCGCCGGATTCTGTCCCGGTTGCCCCTCTTCCAGGCCAGCTCTCTGCTGTGGCCAGGGAGTGCAGTGGAGGATGGCCCAAGTGCTTGGGCCCTGCACCCCATGGGAGGCCAGGAGAAGCAACTGGCTCCTGCCATCGGATCAGCGCGGTGTGCTGGCCGCAGCGCGCTGACCGCGGCGGCCATTGGAGAGTGAACCAACGGCAAAGGAAGACCTTTCTCTCTGTCTCTATCTCACTGTCCACTCTGCCTCTCAAAAAAAAATAAATAAATAATAATAAAAAAAGAATCAGTGAGCTGGGTTGGAGC
This sequence comes from Oryctolagus cuniculus, assembly GCF_051225735.1. Classification (NCBI taxonomy): domain Eukaryota; kingdom Metazoa; phylum Chordata; class Mammalia; order Lagomorpha; family Leporidae; genus Oryctolagus; species Oryctolagus cuniculus. The sequence goes on from NC_142880.1 coordinate 84,660,618, forward strand.
TGTTTTTTACTTACAGCGGCTCCAAATAGAATGCAGAATTCCACCTTTACTGCTTGGTCACACAGGTCTTATTCAGGAGAAAGGAAAAAAATACAAAACTAACTACAGCAGAATCTGCCACAAATGAGAGTCTTTGTGGTCATCTCCCATGGAAAGAAAGTGAGTAATTACCTCCTTGACCTTGTATTTAATGAGAAAAACTGCATAGCAAATCTGCTTTGGTTCTGGCTTCGCTCAAAAGCTGTGCAGAAAGACATTTCTGTGAATGCCTTTCTCTTTCTCAGAAAATATTATAGAAAGCTTGTAGAAGAGAACAAAATAAAGTCGCTCTCAGAGCTGAGTGGGCATAAAAAACCACTTAAGGAGTGTGCTAAACATGCAGACTCTCAGGCCCCAGTCACCGGTGATTCTGACTATCTATGGTGGCTATGGGGAATCTGCGTATCTAACAAACTCACTAGGTGATTCTGAGACCAGCAATCCACAGGCCAACGAGACAGGAGTGGAAAATACCTGCCCTTTTGCCCATAAGGCAGCAGAGATCCTCCTGGAGTCTCACACCAACCCAAGGGCCCTTTTACTACTTTGGAGAGAAATGGAGTTAGGGAAACCTAATTTTGGAGGCAAATTTCCCAGCAGTCACCCCTGGTAAAGAAAAGGGTCAGTAGCCAGGAGAAGCGCTCAGGCAGTCACTGGAGACAGCTGCTGCATTGCAAAGGGACTCGGGAGGAGGCCAAAGCTGGGTTGCAGTGAGAAACATGCTGTGACCAGCTACAGCCTCTGTTGTGAGCTCGCTGGAGAATCATGCCCCAGCTGCTCTCCTGGATGTCAGATGCAATAATTCTGCCCTTGGTAGATGCAAGCTCTCCTCTGGCTGTGAACCCTATAAAACCTTTGCTCTGTTATTGTTGGCCGAAGGCTAATTTGATCCCATCCTGGGCCTTCAATTCTCACATCCTTATCAGAAACAACCTGCTTCACATTTAGGAAATATGAGCCAGCTGCAGGGAATTCATTTAAAAGTATGCACAGAGAAACCAGCAGCCTGGCTTTGCTACTAACACCGAAAAATAGAATGTAGATTCCACCATCCGTCCTGCCCACTGGAGTCAGCAAAAAGGAACAGAATTCAGAATGCCAAACAGGACAGGAGGGCAAACTACACAAGAGCCATTTCTCCTTCATTCCTCACCTCGTGGCTTATCTGTTCATTCTTTCATTCCAAAAATATTCTTAAACATTATGTGTCTGTGTGTGTCTGTCTATGGCTTCGTGTTATATATAGATGGCTTAGTTCCCTCAAAAGCAGAAAGTTAAGACAAAAAATTGAGTACAATAGTGTCTTTGGGAAGTGATACAAAGGAGCAGAAGTGGGAAAGCAGAGAGAGAAGGAAAGGGAAGAAAGGGCCGGCACCGTGGCTCACTTGGCTAATCCTCCGCCTGTGGCCCCCGGCACCTGGGGTTCTAGTCCCAGTTGGGGCACTGGATTCTGTCCCGGTTGCTCCTCTTCCAGTCCAACTCTCTGCTGTGGCCCAGGAAGGCAGTGGAGGATGGCCCAAGTGCTTGGGTCCCTGCACTCGCATAGGAGACCAGGAGGAAGCACCTGGCTCCTGGCTTTGTATTGGTGCAGCGCCGATTAGGGGAGTGAACCAAGGGAAGGAAGACCTTTCTCTCTTTCTCTCTCTCTCTCACTGTCTATAACTCTCTCTCTCTCTCTGTCTCTCTCTCTCTCACTGTCTAACTCTGCCTGGCAAAAACAAACAAACAAAAACAACAACAACAAACACACACACACAAGGGAAGAAGGAGGAAAACCACTGAATGTAAGCGTCATTATGTAGAACCTCACGGTGATCACAGGGACTGAGTTCTTTAGGGACTTTTAGGGAAGCATCAGACTGTTCCCTGCAGGTGTCTCCCTAAATGACAGTTGTCTCAAGGCTTCCGACCCTGGTGGTGGAAGGTGAACCTGTATTAGCTTCTACTCTTCTCAGCTCCAAATGTATGCAGGCTAAGGAAGCCACCTCCGCTCCAGGCTCCTCTCCAGTGTCCGATTAGCAGAGGACTTCAAGGCAGAAAGCGAGGTGAGTGGTACGCCAGCTGCAGTGAGCTGAAGCCTGCACAACTTCACCCTGTGGAAGCTAAGCTCAGAGAGGGCTCCAGGAGAAGGTTTACTGGAGCTTTGTGTGTGTGGACTACAATGCATCAGGCTCCTGCTAAGCTACCGAGATGAATAAATCATGCTGTCTACTTTCCAACAGTTCTTGTGAGGGAGAGCAACAAAAAGCAGCATTCAATATTAACACTGCTACAAGGATGATATCCCAAAGGCTTTATAAGAGAAAAGAGAGTAAAAAAATTAATCGGTGGCGATTCGGAGAAAGGAAAGGAGCGCTGAAGAAAGGAGGGCTGGGGAGATGTCACCAAAATATAGACCGAGCCACGGAGAATGAAGCCTTCCACCTGAGCAAAGAAAAATGGAAGAAATACGCTTTCGTTTGGAAGAACAAGCTACAGTCTGGAAATGCTGTTGAGCTGGGCATTTCATCCTGAAGGCGGTGAGCGAGTTGTTGAAGTCTCAGCAGGAGACTGACTCAAGGGAGTCACCTCCAGTCTTGGCGAGCTTTCAGAAAAGATCACAGCACCGAAATTCCTGGGGATTTGTCTATTCAACAAAGATTTGCACAAAGTCATATTATTTTCCAGGGCCTACATCCAAGGTGCTGAGTGCCCCCTGGCGCATGAGACCTGGTCCTTGTCACTAAGGAGTTTGGGGCCCAGCAGTAGGAGAGAGAACCTTTACAGTACAGCACAATCAGTGTGACTTTGTGCGACACTGCAGGGGCTGTGGGAGCCCATAGGAAAGCACCCTCATCTAGTCTTTGGGGGTTCCTGGAGACTTCCTGGGTAATTATCAGTGCCTCACTTAAAGCATTCTGAAGGAGCCTGCTGAAGGAGGCAGGGTCTTGGGGATAAAGCCACAGGAAGTGAATGAAGTGGTGCATGGCAGGGCACGGTACTCAAGTAGGATGCTTATGGCCAAGAACACTTTCTCCTCCCCCTACCTCACATATTCTGCCCCATCATCTTCCCTGAGCAGCTCAGTCTTTAACTTTTACTTTGCATGCTTCTTCTTTTTGGAAGCCATTTTTTTTTATTTGGCAGGTAGAGTTATAGACAGTGAGAGAGAGAGACAGAGAGAAAGGTCTTCCTTCCGTTGGTTCACTCCCCAAATGGCTGCTATGGCCGACGCTGTGCTGATCTGAAGCCAGGAGCCAGAAGCCTCTTCCTGGTCTCCCACATGGGTACAGGGCCCAAGCACCTGGGCCATCCTCCACTGCCCTCCCGGGCCACAGCAGAGAGCTGGACTGGAAGAAGAGCAACCAGGACTAGACCCCGGCGCCCATATGGGATGCCAGCACAAGGTGGAAGATTAACCAGTGAGCCACAGCACCGGGCTCCCCCTCTTTTTAAAGACATTTATTCATTTGAAAGTCAGGGGTGTTGGATTCTGTCCCGGTTGCCCCTCTTCCAGTCCAGCTCTCTGCTGTGGCCCAGAAGTGCAGTGGAGGATGGCCCAAGTGCTTGGGCCCTGCACCCAGATGGGAGACCAGAAGGAAGCACCTGGCTCTGGGTTTGGATCGGCATAGCTTCAGCCGTAGTAGCCATTTGGGGAGTGAACCAATGGAAAAAGGAAGACCTTTCTCTCTGTGTCTCTCTCTCACTGTCTAACTCTGCCTGTCAAAAAAAAAGTCAGAATTACAGAAAGAGGGAGAGACAGAGACAGAGAGAGAGAGAGAGAGAGCACTTCCATCCACTGGCCCACTCCCCTAAATGTCCACAGGGCCAGGCAGAAGGCAGGAGCCAGGAGAGTCATCCAGGTCTGTTGTGCAAGCTCAGGGGAACAAGAACTTGGGTCTTCCTCTGGCTTCCCAGGCATATCAGCAGGGAGCTAGATCAGAAGTGGAGTAGCTGCAATGCGAACTGGTACCCACTGGGATGCTGGTGCTGCAGATAGTGGCTTAACCCACTGCACCACAGTGCCAGCCCCCTGGAAGTCTGCCCTGACTGCCTGGTCTGAGAGGTCTAACCTAAAGTCCAAACACCTGCAGAAATTATTTAATCTTTTCTTAGTTATTTGAAAATAAAAATGTATAAGAACCAACACAACTCTTCCAACCTTCTCATTGTGGTAAAAAAGAGAAACGTGGCTGCCTTGTATGTGCTGAGTAGTAATAGTCTAGTGTTTGCCACAGTGTGTCAGCTGCTAGAAGGTGAAAGCAAACCAAAACGACAGAATATTTGGTACTCCCAAGTTCTTTCTCTCCCTCCAATCCATGGGCAGAAATGAAAAGTAGTTCTTACGTCAAGGGCATGATCTTGATCACCCAGAGATCTTCCTTATAGGCTCTGCACTTCAGAACAAGTTTCTGTCAGGGAATCTGCCAAATACAGCAAAATACACGCAGACCCACCTAGAACAAGAGAGGAGACTTCACCCTCAGACACCCTCACCACTGCGTAACCTGGAGCTTCTGTTACTTGTCTCTAGTTCCAGAGAGGCAGGCTGGCTAGAGGTCACACTCAGAAGGGTTTGAAACATAGTCTAGCTCCAATCTCTGCATAGATAAACACCCACAATAATCAAGAATTAGACCTCTGTTTCTAATAATGATTTCAATCATTCACTTTTGTACAGACTGTACACTAAACACTGTCTGGAGTGTTTTATACTTACTAATAACTTCTCTATTCTGTGCAGCTTTCTTGAGTCTGGACATATTTATTCACAATCTTAGGGAGAGAACATTGAGACACTGAGTTAAACTCCTTGCCAAGTTTGCTCACTTAATAAGTGGTAGCTCAAGGACTCAAGACCCAAGAAGTCCCACCGCCCTGCACATTCTCAGCTTTCACGTAAGAGTCCCCTCCTCAGTAGCACTCGGACACACTGGTGGGTGCGTCTACCTGTCCACCGCTCTGGAACTTCCATACTCAGACCTCGCCTCTCCTTTTTCCTTTTCCCAGGGCAGAGCCTGCTTCCTATGACCCTTCCTCATAGGAAGAAATGCCCATCCCTTGGGGAATTTTACTGATTAACTTATTTTCAAGAACCAAGTCATCATTATAATTTCAGCAGCGCATGGAGCTACCCTCCTGCCTCTGTTCATCTACTCAGTACCCAGTGATCTAAGCAACTGTCAGCAATTCGAAGTTGTGGTGCACATTCTACCAACCCCCAGCAGTGCTGTTCTCCCTGGTGGTAACCACCAGGACTTCACTGCTATGTTGAGCACAGAATAATCACTGAGTTGTGCCATTTAACTGAATTGAAATGGTCAGGCATCAGGCATCAGGCATCATTCCATTTTCTTTGTCACCATCATTTGGTTGTTACAGCTAGCTTGTCACAGCCAGGGACAGTGTCAACTCGCTCTCAGATTTTCTGCTTTACTGGGCAAGCTAACCACTCTGCTTCTTTGCTCTTTTCACCTCAAATTGACATTTTCATTTTGTACTTATATAAGGGAATTATTATTTAGACTTTCCAACATTTAGAAAAAGTTTTAGTGCTAATCAGAATTTAATCCTTTTTAAAGAAAAATCAATCAATAGCTGACAAAGGTACATTATATATCAAACCTCTGTATATGGAAAGTTAACCCTCCCTCAAAGAAGGGACACCTTTCCTCTCAATGATAACAATAATCACTAACTTTTAAAATGTTTATTACATGTCAGACACTGCTAACTGTTTTTCATGCAATATTTTATACAGAGATGAGAAAATTGAGGCCCAGAGAAGCCATCACAGCAGGTAGTTTTCCAAAGTCTATGCCTTAACTAGACTCAGATAATTTTTTTATAGGAAAAAATGTTACATATTTATATGATGAAATTTTTAGCAGGTCTTTCCTGCCAAATATGTATATTCTTTGTTTTTTTTTTTATCTTTTATTTAATGAATATAAATTTCCAAAGTACGACTCATGGGTTACAACGGCTTCCCCCCCATACCGTCCCTCCCACCCACAACCCTCCCCTTTCCCACTCCCTCTCCCCTTCCATTCACATCAAGATTCATTTTCGATTATCTTAATATACAGAAGATCAGCTTAGTATACATTAAGTAAGGATTTCAACAGTTTGCTCCCACACAGAAACATAAAGTGAAATATAATAGATGATTTTTTTTAAATGATGATGAAATCAGATCAGACCTATTGTCATGTTTAATCCAGTGAGTCAAGTTGGGAATTGATAATTTTTTTTTTTTTTACAGAAGATCAGTTTAGTATGCATTAAGTAAAGATTTCAATCGTTTGCACCCCCATAGAAACACAAAGTGAAATATACTGTTTGAGTACTCACTATAGCATTAAGCCTCAGTGTACAGCACATTAAGGACAGAGATCCTACATGAGGAGTAAGTGCACAGTGACTCCTGTTGTTGACTTTACAAATTGACACTCCTGTTTATGGCATCAGTAATCTCCCTATGCACCAGTCATGAGTTTCCAAGGCTATGGAAGCCCCTTGAGTTCTCCGACTCTTATCTTGTTTAGACACGGTCATAGTCAAAGTGGAGGTTCTCTCCTCCCTTCAGAGAAAGGCACCTCCCTCTTTGAAGACCTGTTCTTTCCACTGGGATCTCACTCACAGAGATCTTTTTGCCAGAGTGTCTTGGCTTTCCATGCCTGAAATACTCTCATGGGCTTTTCAGCCAGATCCGAGTGCCTTTAGGGCTGATTCTGAGGCCAGAGTGCTATTTAGGACATCCGCCATTCTATGAGTCTGCTGAGTATCTCACTTCCCATGTTGGATCACTCTCCCCTTTATTTATTCTATCGGTTAGTGTTAGCAGATACTAGACTTGTTTATGTGCTCCCTTTGACTCTTAGTCCTTTCATTATGATCAATTGTGAACTGAAATTGATCACTTGGAATAGTGAGATGGCATTGGCACATGCCACCTTGATGGGATTGAATTGGAATCCCCTGGTATGTTTCCAACTCTACCAATTGGGGCAAGTCAGCTTGAGCATGTCCCAAATTATACATCTCTTCCCTCTCTTATTCCCACTCTTATGTTTAACAGGGATCACATTTCAGTTAATTTTCAACACTTAAGAATAACTGTGTGATAATTACAGAATTAAACCAGTCATATTAAGTAGAGCACAAAAAAAAATACTAAGAGGGATAATGTATTAAGTTGTCCATTAGCAGTCAGGGCTATGCTGATCAAGTCACCATTTCTCATAGTGTCCATTTCACTTCAGGAGGTTTCCTTTTTGGTGTTCAGTCAGTTGTCACCGATCAGGGAGAACATATGGTATTTGTCCCTTTGGGACTGGCTTACTTCACTCAGCATGATGTGTTCCAGATTCCTCCATTTTGTTGCAAATGACTGGATTTCGTTGTTTCTTACTGCGGTATAGTATTCTAAAGGATACATATCCCATAATTTCTTTATCCAGTCTACCATTGATGGGCATTTAGGTTGGTTCCAGGTCTTGGCTATTGTGAATTGTGCTGCAATAAACATTAGGGTGCAGACCGCTTTTTTGTTTATCAATTTAAACTCCTTTGGGTAAATTCCAAGGAGTGGGATGGCTGGGTCGAATGGTAGGGTTATATTCAGGTTTCTGAGGAATCTCCAGACTGACTTCCATAGTGGCTTGACCAGTTTGCATTCCCACCAACAGTGGGTTAGTGTCCCTTTTTCCCCACATCCTCGCCAGCATCTGTTGTTGGTAGATTACTGTATGTGAGCCATTCTAACTGGGGTGAGGTGAAACCTCATTGTGCTTTTGATTTGCATTTCCCTGATTGCTAGTGACCTTGAACATTTTTTCATGTGCCTGTTGGCCATTTGGATTTCCTCTTTTGAAAAATGTCTATTGAAGTCCTTGGCCCATCTCTTAAGTGGGTTGTTGGTTTTGTTTTTGTGGAGTTTCTTGATCTCTTTGTAGATTCTGGTTATTAACCCTTTATCTGTTGCATAGTTTGCAAATATTTTTTCCCATTCTGTCGGTTGTCTCTTCACTCTCCTGACTGTTTCTTTTGCAGTACAGAAACTTCTCAATTTGATGCAATCCCAATAGTTGATTTTGGCTTTGACTGTCTGTGCCTCCCGGGTCTTTTCCAGAAATTCTTTGCCTGTGCCAATATCTTGAAGGGTTTCTCCAATGTTCTCTAATAACTTAATGGTGTCAGGACGTAGATTTAGGTCTTTAATCCACGTTGAGTGGATTTTTGTGTAAGGTGTAAGGTAGGGGTCTTGCTTCATGCTTCTGCACGTGGAAATCCAGTTTTCCCAGCACCATTTATTGAATAGACTGTCCTTGCTCCAGGAATTAGTTTTAGATCCTTGATCAAATATAAGTTGGCTGTAGATGTTTGGATTGATTTCTGGTGTTTCAATTCTGTTCCATTGGTCTATCCATCTGTTTCTGTACCAGTACCATGCTGTTTTGATAACAACTGCCCTGTAGTATGTCCTGAAATCTGGTATTGTGATGCCTCCGGCTTTGTTTTTGTTGTACAAGATTGCTTTAGCTATTCGAGGTCTCTTGTGCCTCCATATGAATTTCAGCATCATTTTTTCTAGATCTGCGAAGAATGTCTTTGGTATCTTGATTGGGATTGCATTGAATCTATAAATTGCTTTTGGGAGAATGGACATTTTGATGATGTTGATTCTTCCAATCCATGAGCATGGAAGATTTTTCCATTTTTTGGTATCCTCTTCTATTTCTTTCTTTAAGGTTTTGTAATTTTCATTGTAGAGATCTTTAACGTCCTTGGTTAAGTTTATTCCAAGGTATTTGATTGTTTTTGTAGCTATTGTGAATGGGATTGATATTAGACGTTCTTCCTCAGCCATGGCATTGCTTGTGTATACAAAGGCTGTTGATTTTTGTGCATTGATTTTATTTCCTGCCACTTTGCCAAACTCCTCTATGAGTTCCAATAGTCTCTTAGTAGAGTTCTTTGGATCCTCTAAGTACAGAATCATATCGTCTGCAAAGAGGGATAGTTTGACTTCTTCCTTCTTGATTTGTATTCCTTTGATTTCTTTTTCTTGTCTGATGGCTCTGGCTAAAACTTCCAGAACTATGTTAAATAGCAGTGGTGAGAGTGGGCTTCCCTGCCTGGTGCCAGATTTCAGTGGAAATGCTTCCAACTTTTCCCCATTCAATAGGATGCTGGCTGTGAGTTTTTTATAAATTGCTTTGATTATATTGAGGAATGTTCCTTCCATTCCCAATTTGCTTAGAGTTTTCATCATGAAAGGGTGTTGAATTTTATCAAATGCTTTCTCTGCATCAATTGAGATAATCATATGGTTTTTCTTCTGCAGTCTGTTAATGTGGTGAATCACATTGATTGATTTGCGAATGTTGAACCATCCCTGCATACCAGGGATGAATCCCACTTGGTCTGGGTGGATGATTTTCCTGATGTGTTGTTGTATTCTATTGGCCAGAATTTTATTGAGGATTTTTGTGTCTATGTTCATCAGGGATATTGGTCTGTAATTTTCTTTCAGTGCTGCATCTTTCTCTGGCTTAGGGATTAAGGTGATGCTGGCTTCATAGAAAGAATTTGGGAGGACTCCCTCTTTTTCGATTGTTCTGAATAGTTTGAGAAGAAATGGGATTAGTTCTTCTTTAAATGTCTGATAGAATTCAGCAGTGAATCCATCTGGTCCTGGGCTTTTCTTTGTTGGGAGGGCCTTTATTACTGTTTCAATTTCTGTTTCAGTTATGGGTCTATTTAGGTTTTCGATGTCTTCATGGTTCAATTTTGGTAGATTGCATGTGTCCAGGAATCTATCCATTTCTGATAGGTTTTCCTGTTTGCTGGCATACAGGTCCTTGTAGTAATTTCTGATGATTCTTCTTATTTCTGTGGTGTCTGTTGTTACGTTTCCTTTTTCATCTCTGATTTTATTGATTTGGGTCTTTTCTCTTCTTTTTTGAGTTAGTTGGGCCAATGGGGTGTCAATTTTGTTTATTTTTTCAAAAAACCAGCTTCTCGCTTGGCTGATTTTTTGTAATTTTTTTTTGGATTCAATCCTGTTAATTTCTTCTCTGGTTTTAATTATTTCTCTTCTCCTACTAGATTTGGGTTTGGTTTGCTGCAGTTTTTCTAGGTCCTTGAGGTGCGCTGAAAGCTCATTTATTTGGTACCTTTCCAATTTCTTGATATAGGCACCTATTGCTATAAATTTGCCTCTCAATACTGCTTTTGCTGTATCCCATAAGTTTTGATATGTTGTGTTGTTGTCTTCATTTACTTCCAGAAATTTTTTGATTTCTCTTTGATTTCTTGAATGACCCAGTGTTCATTCAGGAGCATGTTGTTCAGTCTCCATGTGTTTGCATACTTTCTGGGGTTTCCTGAGTTGCTAATTTCCAGCTTCATCCCGTTGTGGTCTGAGAAGCTGCATGGTATGATTCTAATTCTTTTAAATTTGCTGAGACTTGCTTTATGACCTAGTATGTGATCAATCCTAGAGAAGGTTCCATGCGCTGCTGAGAAGAATGTGAAGTCTGTAGATGTAGGGTTGAAAGTTCTGTAGATATCTGTTAGATCCATTTGGGCAATAGTGTCAATTAAATCTGCTGTTTCCTTGTTGATCTTCTGTCCGGATGATCTGTCTATTTCTGAGAGTGGAGTATTGAAGTCCCCCAGTACTATTGTATTGGAATCTAAATCTCCCTTTAAGTCCCTTAACATATCTTTTAAATAGACCGGTGCCCTGTAATTAGGTGCATATACATTTATAATAGTTACATCTTCCTGTTGAATTGAACCCTTAATCATTATATAGTGTCCCTCTTTGTCTCTCTTAACAGTTTTTGTATTAAAGTTTATTTTGTCTGATATTAATATGGCTACACCTGCTTTTTTTTGGTTTCTGTTGGCATGGAATATCTTTTTCCAACCTTTCACTTTCAGTCTGCATGCCTCTTTGTTAGAGAGATGTGTTTCTTGTAGGCAACAAATAGTTGGGTTGTGTTCTGTGAGCCAGTCAGCCAAACGGTGTCTTTTAACTGAAGAATTCAGACCATTAATGTTCAATGTGACAATTGATACGTAGTGACTTTGCCCTGCCATTTTCCCGGAAATATTTTCTAGTATATGCTTTGAGCTTCCCATGCTCTTTTACTGGTAGGTGTTCTTCCTTTCCCTTCTTTCATATTGATGGCCGTGTTTCTGTGTTTCTGAGTGTAGCACATCTTTAAGTATCTTTTGCAGGGCCGGACGAGTGGCCACAAAGTCTTTCAATTTCTGTTTGCTATGAAAGGTCTTTATTTCACCTTCATTCACAAATGAGAGCTTGGCAGGATATAATATTCTGGGCTGGCAATTTTTCTCTCTTAGCACCTGTGCTATGTCTCGCCATTCCCTCCTAGCTTGTAGGGTTTCTGATGAGAAGTCAGCTGTGAGTCTGATTGGAGATCCTCTGAGAGTAATCTGACGTTTCTCTCTTGCACATTTTAGGATCTTTTCTTTATGTTTCACTGTGGTAAGTTTAATTACCACGTGTCGTGGTGAGGACCTCTTTTGGTCATGTTTATTGGGGGTTCTATGAGCTTCCTGTACTAGGATATCTCTGTCCTTCTCCAAACCTGGAAAGTTCTCTGCTAGTATCTCACTAAAAAGGCCTTCCAATCCTTTCTCTCTCTCCATGCCTTCAGGAACTCCTAGAACTCGAATGTTGGTTTTTTTAATAGTATCCTGTAGATTCCCAACAATATTTTTTAGATTTCTAATTTCCTCTTCTTTTCTTTGGTTTGACTGTATGTTTTCCTGTGCTCTATCTTCTAAGTCCGATATTCTCTCTTCTGCTTCACCCATTCTGTTTTTAAGGCTTTCTAATGTGTTTGTCATTTGATCTATTGAGCTCTTCATTTCATTTTGATTTCTCTTCACTATAACACTTTCCTGTTCTACTAGTTTCTGAGTTTCATTTTGACTCTTCCTTAAAATTTCATTTTCACGAGAGAGATTTTCAATCTTGTCCATTAAGGATTTCTGTAGTTCAAGGATTTGCTTTTGAAAACTTGTAAATGTTCTTATCATAAATTTTTTGAAATCCGTATCTTGCATTTCTTCTATCTCATCATCTTCATACTCTTGGCTTGGGGTGTTTTGCTTATTTGGAGGCATCATAGTGTCATCATTGATCTTGCTCCCTCTATTTCTGTGTTTGTTACTCGGCATAGTTAATTCTTCTTGCGTCACTGTGCGCTTTTTTTTCTTTTTTTTTTTTTTTTTTATACTGTGTCCGTGTTAAGTGGACTGCCTGCTGTTGGAGGAGCCTTGGAGGCTTGAGATGGGTGCGGCCTGAGAGCTCTGCCTGGTTCTTCCTGGTTAAGGGTGTGCAAAGGTGACACCCTCAGGTTATGCGTGGTAAATCTCTCTCTTTTTATTTATTTATTTATTTATTTATTTATTTTATTTATTCAGGGGGTAAGTAACACCGTAGGGCAAGGCTGTGCAGAATTGATGGTATTTAGCTTCCAGTCTTTGGCTCCTCTGGACTCCCACTGGGTTGCCTAGGCTACTGAATTGTAGTGACTCAGTTCCTTAGCTCTCCCCCATTGATATGTAAATCCAGAGAGGAGGCCTGCTCTTTGTCTCTTGGGAATTCTTCAAGCCTTGCAGCCTTGTAACCTTTGCAAGGTTAGGGGGAAGAGAAACCCCGAAGCTTTTCTTTTTTTCCTTCTTTCCGGTAGTGAGTTTGCTGCACTTTCCGGCCCCCCTCTAGATTCTGACCCCCGTTTCCCCACCAATGTCTCGGGTTATTGAGCTCACCTCCCCTTCCAGCGCCGATGTGTGGACTCGGAGCCCTGAGCGTCCCAAGTCTCCCCGCTGTTGTCTGTGTGGCATGCACTCCCCTTGGAGCACTGGCGCGCAGACCCTGGGGCTTCTGCGGCTGGGTCCCGCGACTTGGCTTCCGCGCGGTGGGCGACCTTGTTCTCCCAGTAGGTCCTCCGATTCACGGCTGCTCCATCCAGAAGGGTTTCCCCTGCAATTTTTTCCTGGTTCTTTTTTCTGCGGCTACCGTAACTCCCCTTTTATTAAACTAAATTTTCCCGGACTATCGGTGCGCGCCCTCACTATTCCGCCATCTTCTGTATAGCACCTTATACATAACAGTGTAGAAGTTAGGAATTAAGGTAATAGATCACTTTTGCTAATTATGAAGGTCCTTTCTGAGTTGATTACTTGGGCCCTTGAATATTTTGTGCTCCCAGGAATCCCAAGGTGATGTGCTCTTCAGCAATCCTGGCCCTGACTCTGTATATTCTTTGTATAAGTAGTCTCTTTGTTTGGACTCTGGTCTCATCTTTATTATTTTTTCCTTTTTTTAAATTTTATTTAAGGTATACAAATTCCATGTATTTCATATTTACAGACTTAGGAACCTTGTGATACTCCCCCCCTACCCTCTTTCCCTCCTTGCTCCCATCCCTCCTCTTCCTTCCTCTCCTATTCCCTCTCAATTTTTGCAATGATCTACTTTCAGTTTACTTTAACCCTACACTAAGTAATTTCATAGACATTCTTGCTCCTTATCAACTGCTGACCTTGCTACATCTATGTTCTGAATGCTACTGGCAGTGCAATTGAGGTCTACAATCCACCTTTCTTTTAGCTTTGGGCTATAAATGAAAGAACTCAAACTAAAACCAGGTTAAAAGGCAAGAATATCGGGGCTGGTGTTGTGACACAGTAGGTTAAATCGCCACTTTCAGCCAGGTGTCCCATATCAGAGTGTCAGCTTGAACCTTGGCTGCTCTGCTTCTAACCCAGCTTCCTACTAATGCTCCTGGGAAGCCAGCAAAAGATGGTTCAAGTACCTGGGCCCTGCCACCCATGTGGGACACCTGGATAGAGTTTCTGGCTCCTTGCTTCAGCTTGGCCCAGATCTGGCTGTCATGGCCATTCAGGAGTGAACCAGCAGTTCACTCTCTCTGTTATTCTGCCTTTCAAATAAATACTTAAAAAAAAAAACTAAGAATATTTATCAACAAAAAGGGTGGGGTCCAGATACAGTACCTGAAGTGTTAGGATCAACTTTTTCACTTTTGGGTCTTCCTTGTATTAGCTGATTCCCTATAAATATCTTTTTCCTATTAAGTAGCAAAATATAAGAACAAATTCAACAGTAACAAAAATGAAGTAAAACAAAATATTTCTTCAAACATGAACTAAAAATCTTTGCTTTGTCCAGTAGCCTAGCCTCTGTCATGTGTCCAGACTTAGCTAGGAAAAAAACCTATGGTCTTTCCAACCAGTTCAGTAAAATAAATCTTGTGATAAATCTAGCATTAATTTTTAATTTAAAAAATGCTCAAGACATTGGTTATGGAAAGCATGTCTTCTGCCTGATAAAATGAATGCAGCTGCAGTGTACAGCAATAACCAATAATCACCCCTCCTGGTGGAACCTTGGCAATGTTCCCAGTAAAGTCAAAATTATGTCAGAGGCCCTAAGTCTTGTAATAAGAGAAGAAAAGGAGATGGAAGACATAATAATTGAAAAATTAAAGGCAAAAGTGACATGATTTAAGGAAAATATTACTATCTACACTGAAAGTAGAACATCTATAAACCATTTCAACTAATAAGATAATTCAGAAGTTATAGGTTTTTAAGTATATAAGAACATTCCTGTACACCAGAAATAATTAAGAGATGTGATGGAAATATTCATAATAGCAACAAATATACAATGCATCTAGGAATAACTTTAACAAATGATATATAAAAACAAATTCAATGTATTGTGGAAGATCATGAAAAATGGTATAAATGAATGTAGATGTAATAGTATATGTGCTGTGAGATGGGAAGTCATAATAGGAAAAACATCAGTGTTATCCAAGTTGCAAATTAAATGCAATATCAATTTAAAAATCTCAACAAACTTGAAATTGACAATGTACAAATTAGGAAATCTAAACGATGAGTTAACATACCAACCACACAATGTTCAACTTAGTTAATGATCACCAAACCACAAAATTAAAAGAACAATGAGACATGCCCTAGCCATCAAGTTGTCAAAAATGTAAAGTTTGACCACTCAAAATATTTGCAAGTTTCTAGAGAAAAAGGATTCGTCGATCACAGGTGGTAAATATACATTTGTTTAGCTGCTTCGAAGAGTAGTTATGTATTTGAACTGTTTTGAAGAATGAAAATATCCAGGAAACTTAGCAAGTCTTCTTTTAGGTGTATATCATAGAGAAAAATCTTACATATGTATTCCCAGATGTTAACATATATAATAGTGAAAATACTTAATGGGGAAATTAACCTAAATCCACAGGGATGATGGATGATGAACAAATTGTGGTTTATACATTTTAATTTATAACAATTAAACCATTAGATTTAAGCATATTCACAGTGAACTGAACTCAAGCCAATATTTGGTGAAAAAATATGACTACTATAATAAAATTTATAAAATTTTGAGCAACCACATTACTCAAATATTATTATTTATAGATAAGCATATGTAATACTCATGGACTTGAAGGATAGTTACCAAGTTCAGGGTAGCAGTCATTTGGAGGAAAGGAGGGAGGGAAGTGAGACTGTGTGGGAATAAATACAATAAAGTTTTAAATGGTGTTTCTTTTATTAAAGATGTATCTGAATCAAAGTAAGAAAAAGTGAAGATTTAGTAGTTTTGCCGGTAAAATTACCAATATCTTTTAAGCTAGATTCAGTGCTTTTTCTGTATCTTTCTTTAACTTTTTTTTATTTATTTATTTGACAGGTAGAGTCACAGACAGTGAGAGAGAGAAAGAGAGAAAGGTCTTCCTTCCATTGGTTCACTCCCCAAATGGCCACTACAGTCAGCGCTGTACTGATCTGAAGCCAGGAGCCAGGTGCGTCTCCTGGTCTCCCATGCGGGTGCAGGGCCCAAGCACTTGGGCCATCCTCCACTGCCCTCCTGGGCCACAGCAGAGAGCTGGACTGGAAGAGGAACAACTGGGACTAGAACCCAGTGCCCACATGGGATGCCGGTGCCGCAGGCAGAGGATCAACCAAGTGAGCCACGGTGCCGGCTCCAACTTTTTCTGTATCTTTAAACTTTCAAAAAATTTTTAAATTTTTGATAAATATTTTAAACATAAGGATAATTATAAGCTAAGGAAAAACAAAATTAACAGACATAAAATGGAATGTCTATTTTTTTTTTAATTTTTAATATTTTACACTCCCCTTTTTCCCCAATTGCTATCTAAGTGAAATAACTCGGTATAGTGTGAATGTGACCTCATGTTGGTTCTGGAGGCTTATCAACAGATTTGTATTTATCATAAAATGCCCCAGTTCTTTCCAAAGTCAATGGAAAAGAAAGTGTCTGTGGCAAAGTAAGCAAGCAGCCCAAGAACCATTGCTTCACAACCTATTACTTCCAAGAGCCATTAGCTCTACTTCTGCTTAATTCACCATTAAGATTGAGCTCTATGATGCAGTAGAAATGTACTTGTTAATTTTAGAAGCCCCAGGACATCTCATTTTTTTAAAGCATTTATTTAACATTTGGGAATAAAAATATCAGCTTCTCAGGAAAGCTTTCAAAGCAACTGTGTCCAGAGGCCCCTTCCCTCACTAGTTCAGTTTACCCAAAACTCCTGCCAGTAAAGTCAGACCACTTCGATGGAATGTGAACACGCATTTCTCACCGAGAATAACACTACTGCATGCACTTGCAGCCAGTCACATCCTAATAACCTGTGCAGAGACAGCCCTGGAAAAAAGAATCTACCAGAAAAAATAAACTTTAAGATCCAGCAAAGCTGTAGAAAATATTCTCAGACCCATCCAATGGCTACAAATGCCTGCATAAATTCATCTGTATCCCTGAATATTGGTTTTATAACAATATTTTGAAATATTGCATATTTACAAAACATTGCAAAAATAGTACTCAGAACTCCTGAATATTTTATCTACACACACACACACACACACACACACAGGTTTTTCAGAACAGTTGGGTCATAAATCACAGATATGATGCCTTTTATACTTTTCTAACTTTAAATCCTTCAGTAGTATTTCCTAAGAAGAAAGACATTCATTTATATATAATCAGGAGTGGCCCTTTGGTGTAACAGTTAATACAGTTAATACACAGCGTCCTGTATCAGAGTACCTGGGTTTGACTGTCAGCTCTCTTCACAATTCCATCTTCTATTAATGCACACCCTGGGAGGTGATTCTTCTTAAAAGAGAAAAGTATTACTCACAGTAAAGGAATATAGTATTGTGAGGCAGTTAGCTTTGATAAAATGCTATTGTCCAATCTATAAAATGCATTGCATTATTACCTGCTATCGTAAAGAAAAACATTTGGCATCAATTCCAATCCAGATTGCCACATTCCACTGAGTCACCATGACCCTTTCAGCGCCTTTATTCTGGACAATTCCTCAGTATTTGTTCTTTTACGTTACTTTGACATTTTTGAAACTTTTGACATGTACAGGGCAATTCTTTGGTGAAAATCTTCCTGCATTTGAGTCCATCTGGTGTTTTCCTGTGATTGCGCTGAGGTCATACATACATTTTTGGTGAGACTATCAGAATCCTAACACCTGCTTCCCGTGGTTTCTTTGTTCCAGTTATGCGATTGCTCATCCATTTATTTCAGCTTTTCTGAATCACTCTGGCTTGTATGTCTCTCTCTCTCTCTTTTTTTTTTTTTTTTTTTTTTTTTTTTGACAGGCAGAGTGGACAGTGAGAGAGAGAGACAGAGAGAAAGGTCTTCCTTTGCCGTTGGTTCACCCTCCAATGGCTGCCGCGGCCGGCGCACCGTGCTGATCCGAAGGCAGGAGCCAGGTACTTATCCTGGTCTCCCATGGGGTGCAGGGCCCAAGCACGCGGGCCATCCTCCACTGCACTCCCTGGCCACAGCAGAGAGCTGGCCTGGAAGAGGGGCAACCAGGACAGAATCCGGCGCCCTGACCGGGACTAGAACCCGGTGTGCTGGCACCGCAAGGTGGAGGATTAGCCTAGTGAGCTGCGGCACCGGCCTTGTATGTGTCTCTCTTATAAAGTGTAAAGTTTGAATCTTATTTTGTGAACCAAACTGCAAATAATTTGTGCTTTAATAAGTTAATTATGCTTATTCATACTACAGATACAGTTGATATATTTGATCTCAATGCTGTCATGTTTTATGCTGTAACTTCTAAGTCCAGCTTTTACTGTGTATCTTTTTCAGCATTTGATCACAATTTCTTGCATTATTATATATTTTTTTCTTTCATCTTGATATTTGAACGATATCTCGGCTACATATAAAATCTTAGATCACACATTCTTCTCTTGAATGTCTTGAAATTGCTGTTTCATTGATGCTTTTCTCTAAGTCTCTTGCCTTTCTAAGTCATTAGATCTCTCTGAGGATACTGGGATTTTGTCTTAGTTTGTCCTTGTTAAATACCAGATCCTTTCCATTGTTTTGTTTTTCAGCTTTGAGCACTTCTCTTATTCATATATTGGATATTTGCCTATTTCACATTCCAAACACTTTCATTTTTTATTTTTCTGTATTTCACTTGCATTCTTTTGGTTGTTGTCCTGTTGTTCTACATTGACCCTTAGTAAGTTTTTTTCAGAAAGATTATTTATTTAAATGGTAGAATAACAGAGAGAGGGAGAGGGAGAGCAAAAGAAAGTAACAGAGTGGAGAGTGAGGGTTTTCATCTCCTGGTTCATACCCCAATGACTGTGACAGTCAGAACTGGGCCATGCTGAAGCCAGGACCCAGGAACTCCATCTGGGTCTCCCACAGGGGTGGTAGGAGCCCAAACACTTGGGCCTGCTTGTGCTGCTTTCCTAAGCACATTAATAGGAAGCTGTATCAGAAGTGCAGCAAGCAGGACTCAAACCAGCACTCCAGTGTGGGACACTGGAGTTACAAGCAGCCACATGACCCACTGCATCACAACACCAGCACCAAGTAAGTTTTCATTTAATGTATTTCTCATTAAGAAATTTATGATTTAGTTTCCTTTTTTTACAATTGCTTCCTGAACAAAAGAATTAAATGTTCATCTTATGTTTTCCCTTTTTTTCTTATTTCTGCCCTTAGAAAAGTGATGCAAAGCACTTTTTTTCTTATTGCCAAATGATTATTAGAGAATATTTAATTTAGTTTGTAATGTTATATGGCAGTATTCTGGTTTGTAGTTGACTTTTTTTCAATTTTTTATTTATTATTTTCATTTTTATTTGAAAGGCAGAGAGAGAGAGAGAGATCTTCTATCCTCTGGTTCACTACCCAAATACCCATGAAAAGCCTCCCATGATTAGGGGGGGTGGGGAGACCCAAATACTTGAGCCCTCATCTGCTGCCTCCCAGGGTGTGCATTAGCAGTAAGCTGGATAGGAAGCAAAGTAACTGGGACTCAAACCAGGCACTATGATACAGGATTTGGGCATCCCAAATGGTAACTTAATTATTGCCCCAAATGCCCACTCTGTGGTTGGTATTTTAAAGACAATTTTCACTGAGGAAGTTTTTTTTTATTCTAATTCTGTTCTTCTTAATATAAGTGAAGTTTGTCTGCATCTCTGCATGCAGTAACCAGACAATGATTATTTGGGGGGTTTGTAAGAGCCCTAGTTGTTATCACGCTCTTCTGTCAATGAGGCAAAGCAATGAAGGAGGGACAAAATGGGGCGATATGAGGAAAGTTAGTGACTTTTCAAAAATTCTTATTTACCTTACAGTATTCAGAATTTTACCCTTTTGAATACCTTTTGGAATTGAAATCACCTTTTACTCTAATCATCCCAGAAGTGCTGCCCTACAGTTCCATTCTCTTTTTCTGCTGAGTTTTTCTATACTACACTGTCTCTCTGGAAATTTGGGGTAGAAAGTCAAAAAAGAGGTCTACTAAAAATGAATTTTTTTAATTTTTCAAAAGATTTTATTTATTTATTTGAGAGGTAGAGTTATAGACAGAGAAAAGAGAGACAGAAAGGTCTTCCATCTACTGGTTCACGCCCCCAAAATGGCTGTAATGGCCAGAGCTGGGCTGACCCAAAACCGGGAGCTTCTTGCAGGCTTCCCACATGGGTGCAGGGACCCAAGCACCTGGGCCATCTTCTACTGCTTTTCCAAGCTAAAGCAGAGAACTGGATCGAAAGAGGAGCAGCTGGTATTTGAACCAATGCCCATACAGGATGCTGGCACAGCTGGTGGAGGCTTAGCCTACTACACCACAGCACCAGTCCACAATGTTTATTTTTCTTCTTACAGAAAATTGAACTGTATATTGTATTCTGACTTACAGCCATGAGAATGACATTATATGACTTTCATTGTTTTTGTTGATTTGCATAGCTTTTAGAGATTTGTTGGGATATTCAGATTTAGGCAGCATTAGTTATTTCTCCCAGACTCTTGATTCCTTGAAATGCCCACATTGATAGAAAAAAAATGGGTTTAGAAAAACTAACCATGACAAGTTACTTCTCAAAATATGAATTTATATCAGATTTTATGAACTTAGCACTTTATTATTAACTTCAACTATAGTCTGTCAATCCAACATAACTAAAATATTCAGTGATCTTCAGCTGTCACTCACTCTCGCTAGGTATCTGTCTCTCTAGATATCTGCCAGCTCCCAACCACACCTCCTCTGTTCCTTCCCTTCTCAGACTTAAGATGTTCCTTAGATTGTGCACAAAGTTCTTAGCAAATGTTTACCATCAATATTTGGGATTATCATACAAGAATGTCCAGTAAGTGTAATGGTCAACTTCAATGGTACAAATTCCATATAAGATCTAAAAAATAGCCATTTTTAGGATAATCTGTTTTGTAGACTAAAATTTCCACAATCCAGACTCATATTCGAGGAACATATGAGATTTAAAATTCATACCCTAGGAGGCTTTAGTAGTTAGATCCCTGCCACCCAGTAAGAGACCCAAATGAAGTTCCCTGCTCATGACTTTGGTCTGGCCAGCCTCAGTAATTGTGCGAATTTAGGAGGTGAACCAGTGGATGGAATGTCTCTGTCTGTCTCTCTCTTCCGATGTGTCTTTCAAATAAATGAAAACCAATAAATACAAAATTTAAAAAGAACAAAACTTCAAATGAAATCAATTGAACTGCATTTGACAGATCTGCTTGATCTTATTTGCCTCCTTCCCAACCCCATTACTGTTCATTTCTCTTGTGTAGTAAACAACATCCTTATCCACCCACACTCCCTTGGTTCTCACCACACCAGAGCATGCCAACAGTTTCCTTCTGCAATTATCCACAATTCTTTGTCCTGGCCATAGGCACTATGGTGCAGCCTTTTCTAGAGGCTGTCCCAAAATGCCACTCTCCAGAGAAATGCCAGTCATACATAGGAGTTGGTAAATAAACACCCAGCTTCCCCTGGGTGGAACAACCCAGAGCATATTCTATGCAGTCTTTCAGACACCCCCATGAGGCAGGGATCCTGTAGTGATAAAACTCTCTTGGCTCACATCCCCATGCCCCAACCAGTGCTTTCTCAGAATTAGTTTAACTTAAATCCTTAGGATCCACCTATGAGATAACCCAACCTGAGACACATTTCCAAGAATTCATAGAAATTTATATGCTATCTTCCTTTCCCAAGGACTATTATCTTCCAGTTAGGACCAAAAGAGTCTTTTTTTAAGGATTTATTTGTTTATTGGAAAGGCAGAATTAGAGAGGGGGGGGAGATAGGGGGAGGGAGAGAGAGAGAGGTAGGAGAGAGAGAAAGAGAGAGAGAGAGAGACCCCTTTCACATGCTGGTCCTCTCCCCAAATGGCTGCAACAGCCGTGGCTGGGCCAGGCTGAAGCCAGGAACCTAGAACTCCATTTAGGTCTCTTACATGGGTGGTAGGGGCCCAAGTGCTTGGCCCATCTTCCACTGCTTTCCCAGGTGCATCAGTGAGGATCCAGATTGGAAGGGGTGCAGCTGAGGCTCAATTCAGCACCCATATGGGATGCCAGCATCACAGGTGGCAGCTTAACGTGGTATGCCACAACATCAGCCCTAATGAGAGTCATTTTTACCTTCTAAGATAACAAGTTCAGTGGAGAGCTCAATCTAGCTCTTTTGATTTCCAGCCATTTAGATGAAACAACTTCAGTTGACTTGGAAGTTTCCAAAGTCTTTGAAAGCCATGAGGGTAGAGATTGAACTGAAGTAAAACCCAGGATATCTTCACATGGAAGACTATTTATGATCCAGTCCTTGGGAAGATGCATACACCATAAATGTTATGCCCAGGAATCACATGTCTGAACTTAGACACTAAACAATTAGGTGGTTTTCAAAAGTCCTTGCACCTCTCTAACTTCAGTTTTCTAGTGGTGACATGAGGTTTGGAATGGGTACTCTCTAAGCCGCTGTCCAGCCAGCACATTCCTTGGATCTATGATTCTAAGAAGATCTCTGAGATCCATCATGTATCACATATACTTTTTTCCTATTTTTTTTTTCTTGGAAGTTGAAGTTACTAGCAGTATCCTATCTCAGTGCTTGTTTCTGAATTCAATTTTAGTTCTGGTTCATTGAGATACAGATGGATTTTCACTGGCCAGTTTCTAAATTACAGTAACTCATATAATATTAAAACATTCTCCTCCTAATCAAGCATAGATTAGATGTTCCTTCCACTCAGCCACATAGAAGTATTTTAATGTTCTTTGGTTTCTGGACACAAGAAGAGACTACATAGAGAACCCATGCATTTTGAACATCCTAAATATATGGGCTGAATCTTCTTTGGTTATGTAACAGGCATCACAGAGAAGAAACAGTTTTTCAAGGACAATTAAAATTTTGATATGATATTAAAACTATTTTTGAAACCAGTTTCTTTTGAGTGGAACATGTTGATCCAAGGGATAATCCAATACAGAATGAAGGGAAATAAATACAAGCAACACAGAATGTAAAGGAAAATGATTAAATGTGTAAATTCCACAGAGCACAGGCACACAAGATCTTGAAAAGCAGAAGTCAAAACAGAGTAGAAAATGCAGGACTAGCTTGGAACAGCTTGCAATAGTTTAACCACAAGAGTGAGAAGAGCAAATAACAGTGGCAATCAGACCAAATAGAGGGAAGAGCTGAGATGATCCAGCCACTTATTCCACTCATAGTTGCCCTGACAATTGAACTTTTGCTTATAACAATAGATTTAAAACAGTAAAATTACATAAAAATGAAGCAAGCAGTAATTCTTCATGAGTTACTAAGGTCTGGGGAAGACACTAGGGAGAAGTTTACAATATAGAACAAGAGGAAGCAATAAAAGGGAGAATAAAACATGGACAAGAGAGTTACTTTGAGCCTACTGGCTCCAAAAGAGTCTTGTTTCTTCTGCTAAACAGATTAGTTTTAGGTAGAAATCAACATCCTTCCAACCATACTGTCTGCTAGTTCTGCTCATCTACTTGGTTCTTGGAAAGAAACCAGAAAAGCTGGATAAGAATGGCTGAAGGCCACTCTCCATGCACTTTTGGCATCATCTTAGTGGCCCAGGAGAGTCCATGCAGTGAGTCAATGTTTGCCTTTACGGTTGGAAAAGTATCAGTTAAATGCAACACTTCTTTACCTCCAGAATTTGACACTAAAGAGTCACACTGAGCCAAGGAGTAGGTCTAGAAGCAAAAGAAAAGGGGAACCAATCTCAGGTTGAAATGGCTCTCCCAACCCGTTGTAGCAGCTCAGAATCCCCAGAGCTGCTTGGCCCCAGAGAACCAGACCCGCAGGCATGGCTGACCGAAGTGACGCATGTAGTTCACTGAAGCAATTTGCTTATGCGAAGACACTGCTAACATCTGGACAAGCAGAAAAGGAAAATAAGGGCCGACGCCATGGCTCACTTGGCTAATCCTCTGCCTGCGGTGCCAGCACCCAGGGTTCTAGTCCCCATTGGGGCACCAGGTACTAGTCCTGGTTGCTCCTCTTCCAGTCCAGCTCTCTGCTGTGGCCTGGGAGGGCAGTGGAGGATGGCCCAAGTGCTTGGATCCCTGTACCCACATGGGAAACAGGGATGAAGTACCAGGCTCCTGGCTTCGGATCGGCATGCAGCACCGTTCATGGCGGCCATTAGCAGAGTGAACCAATGGAAGGAAGACCTGTCTCTCTGTCTATAACTCTCTGTCTCTCTCTCTCTCACTGTGTTACTCTGCCTGGCAAAAAAATTAAAAAAAAAAAAAGAAAGAAGAAGAAAGGAAAAATAAAACCAACAAGGGATATCAGGACAGAGATTGAAATAAGCTTTCCAATTAATCAGAAATATCGTTCCATTTCATTTGTTGTGTGTGTATAGAAAGCCTGGCAGATGCAGTCCCTGAACAAATTAATAGCTGATGAGAGTCTTCCTAGTGGAGTGGCTAACACACAGATTAAAAACAAAATCAAACAAATCTAGCTTCAATTTTTGGCTCAGTTACTTAGCTATATGTTCTTAGACAAGTTATTTAATTTCTCCAAATTTAAATTTACCTTATATGTAAAGTGAGGCTAATAATTCCCCCCCTTGCAAAATTAAATAAGACAAACTTAAAGCACCCAGAGAATAAGAATTCATTAAAGGATATAGGTAGTAGAGGCAGGAATGACATTGATGAGTGTCTTAATATTGATCTTTTTAATTTCTATTAGTATGACAATGCCATTTTCACATTTTTCCAATGAATATATTACCATTTTCATGTATTGAAAGACTGTTCTTATATTTTAATATTGAATTTTTTCCCTAGCTTTGCCTTAGTGGGAGAAGGAAGCTATATAAAATCCTACATTTCCAGAATTCTCAGATCATTATCTACTTATTTTACTTATGGATTTCTGGGTTCTAAATTTAACCATCTAAGAATGGAAGTTTTCCATGCCAAATTCAATATTCAATGCAAGCAGAGTGAGATGGAGAGGGGGATATTTTGGTCTTCTCCTAAATGGTCTTTATGTAAGCCAACACCTGAAACAAGAAAGCACAGTGCAGTGTTACCTTATGAAAAGATTATGCACCAGATTCTAGTTATCTTTGAATATCCTAAGGAAAAAGTGATTGTGTTCCTTTCTACAGGAAAGTAGACATGCAGCATCATATAACTGATAACTTCCAGTAGCCAAAGAGTGAAAAGGAGGCTAATCCAAATCTATGGGGTGGGTAAGAGTATAAGAAGAATATAGGCCTGAATAGTGGGTGACAAACGGCAACAACCCACAAAAGGATTATAGCAATTCAAGTTCCATTAGCTCAATCCCTGGAACACAAGACTAGATGGAATCAAGCTGTCAAGCAGGCCTCACCCTGCTCCAGACAGTGCAGTGAGGAGCTGAAAACTCAGAGCCAGCCAGGCCAGGTGTTCCTCTGTACCAGCATTATTCAGGGACACACAGAAGTGTTGCAGAGTTGTGACTGAAGCAAGGCTGGCATTCCCAATGCAGAAGCAGGAGAAACATAATACACAAAGGTACCCTGTCCCTGATTCCAAACACGAGATGGTATAATTCAGAGCTAGCAGAATGCAAAACGCCCACAGCTGAGATGGAGCTAGGCCAGGGCAGAGACACACACTCAGATGAATGTGACTCATCTGTGCATCCAGGCGCATCTTATACTTTCTCATTTGGGGTGTTCTTAGCAGTAAGGAGAAAGAGACATTTTGCTCTATAATCACAATCTGGAATCTAGAACATTAAGCTGCATAGTTAGTTTATGTTGACTTATGAATCTCTTTGGATGCTATTTGGCTATTCATGAAGGAAAAGAACATTTCAAACTTGCAATGTATAATGAGGCACAACTTATGCCTTCCAAATATTCTAAAAAATGAAATCATCATGGCATAGCTGAGATATATCCTTACCAGTGTTGAGTTGGTGCAGAGCTATTTGAGGGTTCAAATTGGAAAGGAAATTCTGCATACTTTCATCAAAAGGTATCATTCCAATTGCACTGTCATTTCAGAGAAATATAAGAAAATGTACATTGTAAGGCTGGGTTTTTAAAAGAACGTGAGACTTTTTGTATCTAAATCAATGTTTTCTTCTCCAAAACAGTTACTCTGTGATGCTCTGTGCTACCCAGATTGAAGTTCCAAAAGTGTCATTTCCTCCCCATCCCCAGCCCCTCTCTGAGAACCTGTGTCACCTCTGTGCAGCCTGAGGAGGTGCAGCCTTGTTTGCTGTGGCTTCATGCAGGTCACTGCCTCCAGGGACCATTAATGTGAAAGTCTAGCCGGAGTTAGAGGAGGCAAGATGAAGTTCTCCCATCTCAGAATCTGCCTACTGGGAACCCAGACTGTGACGCAGGAAGTTAGAAGAGGCCTTACCACATACGGATAAAACTCAGCCATAGTAACCCAAAAAGTTCATTTAGAAGAAAACTTTCCAATTAAAAAATGTTAAAAGTTGGCTTCTATCTAAATTTGAACCTAAACCTCTTATGACTGTTTTACAAGTTTTTGATTTACTAAATCTCTTAAATAATTCTGACACAAATATCAGAATGAAAACAAAAAAAAGTCTTTAAAGTCTTGTTCTTATCTTAAAAACTGCATAAAATGTGCATTGCATTAACGTGCAGTTATTTGTTGTAATATTACATGATACTTTAAATAATATTGCTAATTTAAGTTTTTTGACCATTTCCTAAAATCTCCAGGTAAAATCAGTAGCAACCCCACCCCCAGGAAACTTTGTCCTACAGTGTGTGCACACCTTCTCACCACTACGTATTATCTAGAAAAAATATTTGAAATTGCTTGGCTACACTGAAAAGAGAGGGGCAGGGAGAATGTTGAATATGAGAGAAAAACAGTGAGAAATATCACACAATGAAATTATAGTTTCATCTTGTAAGTTTGAGCCATATAGGAAGTTCCTCAGAAATCTAAATATAGACCTACCATATGACCCAGCCATCCCACTCCTGAGAATTTACCCAAACCAAAAGAAAATGAAAAAGTAATCTGTAAGCCCATGTTTATTGCAGCTCAGTTCACAATAGCTAAAATATGGAATCAACTGAGATGTCCATCAGTTGATGACTAGATAAAGAAATAATGGTATATAAAGACCACAGAAACACTTTATGTTCTGTGTGGGGAAAAACTGATGAAACCTTTACTTAATATATACTAAATTGATCTTCTGTATATAAAGATAATTGAAAATGAATCTTGATGTGAATGGAATGGGAGAGGGAGTGGGAGATGGGAGGGTTGCGGGTGGGAGGGAAGTTATGGGGGGCGGGGAGCCATTATAATCCATAAACTGTACTTTGGAAATTTATATTTACTAAATAAAAGTTTAAAAAAAAAGACCACAGAATACAACTCAGTGGCTAAAAAAATAAAATCTTGTCTTTCACAACAAAATGGGTAAAACTGGAAACCATTACACCTGGTCAAATTAGCCACTCTCAAAAAGACAAATACTACATGTTCTCTCTAAGTACCTAAAAGGTAATCTATAGGAGTAAAATTGACATTTTGAGATTCAATAATTGTTTATAGCCTTTGATTTGTTTATAGCCTTGACTGTCTCATACTATTATTTTTAAATATTTATTTTATTTATTTGAGAAACAGAGTTACAGAGAGAGGTAGAGACAGAGAGAGAGGTCTTCCATCTGCTGGTTCACTCCCTAGATGACCTCAACGGCCAGAGCTGTGCCAATCCGAAGGCAGGAGCCAAGAGCTTCTTCCGAGTCTCCCACACAGGTGCAGGGGCCCAAGGACTTAGGCCATCTTCTACTGCTATCCCAGGCCATAGCAGGGAGCTAGATCGGAAGAGGAGTAGCCGGGACTAGAACCGGAGCCCATATGGGATGCCAGCGCTTCAGGCTAGGGCTTTAACCCGCTGTGCCACAGCCCTGGCCCCTGTCTCATCTATTTGTGGAGCTCTTTACTTAGCCTAGTGTTAAGCTTATGAAAATAAAATAAAAATAAAATAAAATAAAATAAAATAAAATAAAATAAATCTTTGCAGAAATTAGGAGTGGGAATAGGAAAGGGAGGAAGTAGAAGTTTGGGAGTGTGGGCAGGAGGGAGGATATGGCAGAAACCATCACTATGTTCCTGAATGTGTATATATGAAATACATGAAACTTGTAAACCTTAAATAAAATTTTTAAAAATAATTTTTAAAACATTTGGGTCATATAATCATCATTTTCTGATATATTCTAGAGTTAGGCTGAAACTTCCTGACCCCAGAGGTACAAGGGCAACAGTATGTCCTTGTCCCTTGTTTCTTTCCTAGTCTCTGTCTGCCACAGGCAGAAGGAGGGGAACAGGGTCAATTCAAGAAAACCTCGCTTTAACAATCAAAAAGGTCAACGCTCACTGCCTTATTCTTCTATTCATTCTGGGGAAGCTAACCTGGAAGGTAAAGCAACTCAGATGAAACCTATAATGCAAAAAGGAAAAAAAAATCATAATCCTAGAGGCAAGGTCACTTCAAGATAAAAAAGCGGAGCATGGTAACTCTTCTGCTTTCAGTGTGACTTCATGTGTTGTAGCTGAATGCACAGAGTGACTGACAGCTCCGGGACTGTTCTCACAAGTGCATTACTTTAAAAGCAATTTGGCAATAAACTAATTCTTATTGAGGAAATATTTGGATAGTAGTTTCTTGTAACTTTTTTAGGGTCCAGCTTTGATCTCATTTGCAATGATTTCGAGTATTTGTAAAATTCTTAAGAAGCAATGTTGGGCTTTCCAGAGTTTCTTTCACAACGCTTGAATGAAGCAGGAATAAAATATTTTTCATTACAACCTACAGTGATGAAATATTGGAACTAATGATAACATCTCTGAAAGACTAACAAAGTATAATGTAGACTTACACAAGGATGCTATTATAGGCCGGCGCCGTGGCTCAATAGGCTAATCCTCCACCTTGCGGCGCCGGCACACCGGGTTCTAGTCCCGGTTGGGGCGCCGGATTCTGTCCCGGTTGCCCCTCTTCCAGGCCAGCTCTCTGCTATGGCCAGGGAGTGCAGTGGAGGATGGCCCAGGTGCTTGGGCCCTGCACCCCATGGGAGACCAGGAAAAAGCACCTGGATCCTGGCTCCTGCCATCGGATCAGCGCGGTGCGCCGGCTGCAGCGGCGGCCATTGGAGGGTGATCCAACGGCAAAGGAAGACCTTTCTCTCTGTCTCTCTCTCTCACTGTCCACTCTGCCTGTCAAAAAAAAAAAAAAAAAAAAAGGATGCTATTATATTCAATTATTAATCATGAATTGTGTCATTTTGTTAGTATATATCATTCTATATTTATAGCTTTGTTGATAATATCTTCAAAAAACTGGTAGAAAGTGAATATTATGAAAAAGTTATGCATGAACTTTCAAATTTTTTCATCAAAATAAACTAATATTTTGTTTTCATTATTCTGTGAATGTTTTAAAGTCCCTTGGTGCTGGTAAGTTCTGGTTCTTTGCATTGATTGATCAGACCATCATCTTTGAGTAGAAATATTAGAAGCCTGTCTGGCAATTGTATAATATTTAGCCAGTGCTAAATACTAAATAATTCTGGCTCCTATGAAAAGCAGCTCATAAGAGAAGACCAGCCCCTCTACCTTTTCTCACCCAGCCTGGTTGGAATGCCCCTTAAGGATTTATTGATTTGCAAATGTCCTCAAACAAAGACTAAACTTGGAGTTCCAGACTAACCTAACCCTTTTTAAAAACACTCCTAATTTTAAGAAAACTTGGTGTACATGTCTATCAATTTATGAAATAAAATTCTAATGGCCATACTTGTGAATGAGTAGAGTAGGCTTCTATCTCACCACCTTTCAGCAGGAATAGAAGGAAAGAGAATCACCCCATGGGTTTTAAAAACTACTCAGGCCAAGATCACCAAATGCAATGAGTGATCCTTGATCGCATCTAACATATAAAAAACAAACTAAGAAGATTAGGGATGACTAAGAAAATTTGAATATGAACCATAGAAAATATTTTATCAATATTAAATCCCTTAGTATGAAAATGCCATTGAAGAAATGTAGGAAAATATTCCTCTAGGTAATAGACACCTATTCATTGAGGGATGGATGTTAAACTGTCATTTTTCCCCTATTTATATTCCAGTGGTTTTTCTGATAATTCCTCTTGAATTACAAATACTCCTGAAAACTTTTAGGATTTTGAGACCTTAAAAAAACTGGAATCTGATAGCAAGAGGAACAGAATATCTGTCAACAAATTTGAGTGAAATACTTAAAATACAAAATAAAGTCTTTGCACTAACATTTTGGATTCATGGCAGAGGGAAAGACATGGATAAAGAGAAGTCAGTCTAGAAAAGTCACAAAAGACTATTTTTGAGTGGCTCAAAATATATCCTTGAACTTTGATTCTGAAGAACCTTGATTCTAAATGACTCAGACAACTGAGGAAGAAAATGCATAATCCAATGTCAGAATCATAGTCAAAGGGAAAGAGAGGACTCCAAGAGGTCCCGGGATATTTCAGACAATGACTAAGAAATTGAGCCTGAAGTGAAGACGGAGAAAAAGTACAGCAATTTTTGCCAGCTGCAAAAATTTAAGTCTCTCCAAACGTCCTCTCTACTTGTTACAATAAACTAACTCCACATCCTTTTAGTTCTTTGACTGCTTTATGGCAAGAACTGTACACCTGTCAGTCTTTGTCAGCACAAACCAGGGAGCTACTGAATCCCTTCAGAGGCACATCCGTGTGCCATATTCTGCTCTATATGCTACATTTTCTGCCGGTTTTATTTATGTTAAGCATTAATAATAGCTATCATTTATTGTAAACCAGTCATGTCAGGCACAGTGCCAGGCATTTTATATACTGTGTATCATACCAACAATCCAGCAATTTTGCTAGGCAGTAAGAATTTGTATTACGCATTTTCTATCTGGAAAAACCGAGGATTGGAGAGGCAAGGCAGTGAGCCTAGATCCACCCTCAGAAGAGAGGGGCTAAAATTCACCCCTTGTCTGATGGCTATGCTCTTATCCACTGAACTCAAGCTGTCTCCTGTATGAATACTTCAACTCCCAGATACTCCTGTCTTCCTGGCTGGTCTTGTTTTCAGGTAACAGACACCAATCCAGCTTGGCACCCCACCCTTGCCCTGTGCCATGGCTGTTACGAATTCAGGAAATAGGGGAGACTCACCCTCCCTCTGTAGTTGAGATCCTGTGTTTAGAGGACAGAGGCAGCTGGGAGAATCAATGTCTTCCCTTCTCCAGCTCTGCTGGCCCACAGCAGCTTCTATTAATCTTCTCCAAGTAATCAAATCCAATATGCCTCTCCATTCTTTCAATAAGCAGACTTAATCAATGATAATTATAATTCTCTAATTAGTTTCATAATGACATTTTAATAGAACAGTATTAAATCCTTGGCACACTCGTCAATAGTCAGAAATATTTTTCCAAATAAACTCAAAATGCCTTATTTGCCCTTTCAAATTCCTGCAGTTATATTTAGTATAAATTGAGTCATTAAATCAAGTTTATCCACATCACATTTTCCACTTTCTTTAAATCTCACTAAAGCATGGCCTACCTTTAGCATACATTTCTTGGCCAATTTCTCACACTTGATTAGATCCAATCATTTGTCTAAATATTTAACACTATCATTGTCACATTACACTATCTAGTTTGCTTTTAAAAATCATTGACCTATCTATATGTTGCCATTGAATAGATACATTTTCAGTCAAATCCTTAGAGTGAATTGTATTAGACATGTCTGGGAAATATGCCTAATCCCTGCATTTTTCTTTGCAGGTCATCCTTACTCATACCTTCTGCTGAAGTGGCAGGCTTGGGTGGCTATGCTTTGCCACAAGATCCCTCTGTTTGGCCAACTCTGGTTGGATCAAAAGTGGATACTTTATCCAGTGAGAGGAAAAATGAGAGACCAACCTATACAGAGACCAAAGTATGAGAAACAGAATTAACAGGATCATAAAGGAAACTGGTGTATAAAGAATAAGAATGGTATAGACACAAAGAGGGAGGAAATATGATAGACCATGCATACAATAGGAGATAGAGGGTGCCCAATCACCAACTTGGTTCAAAAAGATTTGGTCCTCCTTCTCACAGATGGATATTTTGTGGGTTTCTTCTTTTCTATCACTTCCCACCCCCTCTATTTACAGATGAGCAGAGTAACTAACATCTGTATCAGGATACAGTATAGCAGGAGGCCTGTGTAACAACAATAGAAACAGTGTTTTCAACACACCAGATGTGGTCACAGCCAGGGGAACAATCATGATAAACAGGAAATGTTTTCATTTAAGAACATGAATAGAAGTAGAGATTGAGATTCAAGGAATCAGCATGAATCAAGAAACAAGTGTGTAAAGGAGGTACAAATCCACAAGCTATGCCAAGAAATATTGGTTAGTGAAAGTCAGGTCCAAGGCCATAAATTCTGCAAACACGATCACACGGGGAAATGCTCACTGTAAAGCAGGGAGACACCAAAGCATGGAACGTCTGGCTGACAAATTACAATGGAGACGGATATTTCAGGAAGCTAAAAGTCAGCTTTATAGAGTTGTCTTAAAAATAAGGTAGTAACGGACGGCGCCCCGGCGCACTTGGCTAATCCTCTGCCTGCCGTGCCGGCACCCCAAGTTCTAGTCCCCGTTGGGGCACCAGATTCTGTCCCGGTTGCTCCTCTTCCAGTCCAACTCTCTGCTGTGGCCCGGGAGTGCAGTGGAAAATGGCCCAAGCGCTTGGGCCCTGCACCCCCACGGGGAGACCAGGAGGAAGCACCTGGCTCCTGGCTTCAGATCGGCGCAGTGTGCCACCCGTAGCGGCCATTTGTGGGGTGAACCAATGGAAAGAAGACCTTTCTCTCTGTCTCTCTCGCTGTCTAAATCTGCCTGTCAAAAAAAAAAAAATTAAAAAATAAGGTAGTATCAACCAAGACCTGGATGAGCACAACTGGAATCAGAACATGAGGACAGAGGCCCTGGGTTGGAGGTGAGTAGGCAAGCATGGTTTAGATGGGGCTGTACTGGACAGAGGCAAATCCTATCTCAGAGCTGACACATGAATGACATTTGCTCTGTCTGAAAGAAGGAGTGCCTCCATACTTTCCTTCAGACCGGACAAACTCGGTTCCCATGTCAGCTCTGAGATCCATCATGCTTTCTCTTCTTCTGACTTCCCTTGGATAGTTCACATCCATGACACTGCCTGAGTTGTCCTTTCAACATTACCTCTGATAGATTGCCTTGCTTATAATTCCTAGGATGGAGCTCCACTCTATCCAGATACATTCTCAGTAGGCAGAAGGAGGAAGGATGTCACAAGCAATTAAGAGACTTCGTGCCAGCTTTGACTTAAGTACTAGAACGGTCATAAACCTGCAAGTTATAGCCATAGGAGAGTTCATCTTCAAGGAACTGGAGAAGTTAGAGACAGGGGGATGCAGGCAGGACTGTACAACTCTAGTTACACCAAAGGAGAGGGGAGGGGACTGAGCTTGGGAAGAAATGAGACTGTTCTGAGCATATATACTGTAGGCTAATAAGCAGCAAGAACCAGCAATTTACTGCTCTGCCTCTCTACAGAGTAGATGGTGGCCAACATGTTTTCTTCAATGATTTTCTCATTCAAGG
This sequence comes from Oryctolagus cuniculus, assembly GCF_051225735.1. Classification (NCBI taxonomy): domain Eukaryota; kingdom Metazoa; phylum Chordata; class Mammalia; order Lagomorpha; family Leporidae; genus Oryctolagus; species Oryctolagus cuniculus. The sequence continues at coordinate 84,694,311 of NC_142880.1, forward strand.
ATATCCTATTTTCCAAAGAACCCATTACAAGTTTCAGTACTGACTTCAGTTTTCCCTGGGGCAGTTTTGACCACCTCTCTGATTTTTAAATGCAAATTAATTCAGCTGGACTGCTGATATGTAGTAATTTACAGTGCATCCACACCTATGCAAATTGCCCTACTCCTGTCCCAGCCAGTAAAGGGAATTGGTCCCTCAGGCATTTCATACTGTGTCGTAACCAATTAACATCAAGTGCCTCATGAAATAATGTCTGGCTCAAACTTAGAGTCTATTTTATTCCATCTTTAGGGCTAGGGTGGTGTAAACCCACAAAAGGAGCTCTACTGGATTTTTTGGCAAGAAGTGAGAATGTCTTCCGGCATTCCTTCTCTCTCCCAACTTTCAAACACTTGCACATAACACCACCCCCACCAATCCAAAACCATTGAGTGGAGAATTCTCTCTCCTATGCTTCCTCAGCGTGTACTGCTATTCTCTGTACCACTCAGTGAGAACTAATCCAAAAGGGAATATTTTCTGAGCAGTAACTGAGTAGTGATAATGTTGTCGATCTGCTTACAAAAATGTAGCATCTTAATATGCCTACAATGAAAGTCACCATTTCTACAAGTTAACAAATTATTGCATTATATTTTCTAAACTGTCCACTGTAAATGCCTCTTCCCTCAAATGGTGACCCCCTCAATATTATGTAATCTACTCTGTAGTCAGCAAGGAAGCAAGTGACTATCCCTCCCAGCTCAGGTTTTTAAACTTATATACAATGTACACAGTAGCCCAACACACCAGAAAATTAACAAGTAATTGCAGATGCAATTATAAAAACTCAATTAACTGCTTAGAATAGCAGAGCATGAAAAGAAGAAAAAAAAAATTTGATGAGTAAATATCTAGGGGCCAGTGCTATGACATAGTAGGTTAAGCTTCCACCCACAGAGCCCACATCCTATGTAGGCTCTGGTTCGAGTCCCAGCTGCTCCACTTCTGATCCAGCTCTCTGTAAATGGCCTGGGAAAGCAGTGGAAGATGGCCCAAGTGCTTGGGCCCCTGTACTCCTGTGGGAGACCTGGAAGCTCCTGGTTTTGGATCGCGGCGCATTTGGAAAGTGCGGGTGGAAGATCTCTCTCTCTGTCTCTCCCTCTATCTGTTCACTCTGCCTCTCAAATACATAAAAAATCTTAAAAAATAAAAAACAACCATTCTATTTCTTTTTACCATTTTGTTTTGCCCTGTGAGACAATTCTCTATTAGATAGGATGAGGTATTTTCTTACTCTAGAATCATAAATAAAAACCAAATATATTTTAAACTAAATTTCTTGCAAATTTGACACTTTTATTTGAATTCTAGACACTAGCTCCCAGATGTTAAATGTACTCTCCTTACTATATCTGCTTTTCCACACTATCTTACCAACATTATAGGTGGATTCCTCCAAATTCACTGCCTTAACATATTCTATTCCCACAGAGCAAATAAAATGATTTTTCCTCCTCCAATAAAAGACTTTTCTCTTTTGATCAATAGAATTCATTGATTTAGACAGTAAAAGAAAATGGAAAGCTGATTGATCTAGAATCACACAGTTTGTAGCAAGTATACATACCCTTGGAACTACCGTATTTTATAACCATATACAAGTATTTTCTTAAAGGTGCAACTTATTTATCTTGAATGATTTTCTTTTCCACCCATCATTCATTAGGTATGGAGAACTAACTATGTTTTCAACTATTAATCAGGATTTGTTTTGACCTTTCCCTCCGTCCCCTTCCCTCAACTCATGGACGTGAACTCTGTGTAGGGTGGGCACATTGTCAATGAAAAGGAAAACAAGAAGTATGCAGTCTGCAGCTTTCAGGCTATAAGGAAAATAATACTGGTAGTCAATTTTTATTGACCAAAGAGAAGTGAGGAAATGATGAAAAGAAAATTTGTGCTTCATACCATTTCTTATAAAGAAATAGATTTCTTAAAGCTCTATGGTAATATGAAATATATGGGGAAATTACAATATATAAATAAAATTATAAAGGAAGAGATTAAAAATGACAGGGACAAGCTGGAGACAACTCTAGCACATGATTTTTTTCTAAAATTAAATAATGTTCTGACTATAGAATTGTTTTTCCAAGGTAGTCAGGTTATCTATAGCAACAAGGGGGAAAAATTCATAGAGAAAAGTAGTGGTAAGCCACTCGCTAGACAGAACAGGGGTATGTGCTGCCCAACTTCAAGGCTATCGTGTTTGTCCACAGGATGGCGCCCTCAGGAGCCATGTGGAAGGTGATCTGGCAAGACAGCGACTAGAAGAAAGTGTAGGCATCCCTGTCAATCAGCTCCAGAGTGAGAAGATCAAGGACAATGTCAAGCATTATACCAGTATTTACTATTAGCAAATAACAATGTAACAGATTGTACATACCATTAATCCCAAACCTAAGAAGTGAGTTCCTTTATAATTGTGTGACTCTTCAATTGTATTGAACTATTGCATATGTGATGACAGAAGACACAAGCAGGGAGAGTTTAGATGAATTCCATCAATTCACTGCCTGGACTAAAGATTTTGATGCCTATCAACTCTTGGTCCAGATCCACAATAGCTTACAATTAGTAATTTTGGCTAAACCTACAGGTCAACTTAACAGAGCAGATCTGACTAAGGTGTCATTTTAGGCAAAAGTTTTGTGGCACTTAACTCCTTAAGTAGTTTCCACCACTTAGATAACATTTTCTCAACACTCTAGAGTCATTCTCACTTCATAGCAGAGACGAATTAGACAATCACCTAAATCAAAACTTACGGTAACTGAATGATCAAATTAATTCAAATTAGTTCAGATGTGAGCAAGATCCTGAATACAAAAGACAGCCTGAAGCACTGGGGGAATCAATCTAAAATGAAAATGCATTGAGTTACAAAGAGGATTTTAATGTGCTACCATTGCAATCTTATTCAATAACTTCATTAGACAGCTATAAGCAAGAATAAAAATTAAGATTATAAAATTTGTGGAAGCTAAGGTAAAACTGAAGTCACTAAAATAAGACAACAACAACAAAAAGTATAATGAGAAAAATTCCAGAAAGGGAAGATTCTGAAGCAAGAAATAAAATCAGATTCAACATAAAAATGTCTGAGTCTGAGAAAAGGCGAACTTTGAATACGAGCCAGAAATCTTGAAATGGAAGTGAATTGTGACAGCAACAGAACCAAAACTAAATTTGCAACATGACAGAGCGGTGTTCAGCCAATGTTCTCTGGGATTCCTCGAGGGGAGGTGGCCATCTGCCCAGCCTTAGTGAAAGAACTATTTCATTCATCCTCTTTATCTGCACCTGTGCCCCTGTCTCTCTCCCTGTTTACTGCCAGCTGGTTGGCTCCAGCGACCATTATTCATTGCATGGAGACAAGAGCCCTTAAGACTGGCTTTCCCAACTTGAGAGGAGATCAACAGCAGCCACAACTGTGAGTCTGGGATGCAAGCAATGCAAGGCATGGGTTCAGATTTTTGCACTTTCCTTGAAGCCGGTCTGTGAATATGTTTGTTTTGCTTGCTTGGCTTATCAGGGCTGCAATTTATAAAGGGCAGTGAGTGGGGGCAGTAGGGACCGTCCTGGAAGATATGATGCTTTAGTCCAGAGGGGGGAGGTTTTCAGGGTACTGTGACATTCATAGGAGCAGCACACTTGGGTAAAGACAACTGGCTGCCCTAGAAACTTCAGGAGGTCTAATTGTCTTCCTTGCTTAAGCAGATGCCTGCTGCCATTCAATGCATGGAGTGGTGAGTGATTCTGGAGGTTGAAAATGAAGCTTCAGGGTTGGGGAACCTTTTCTCTGCCAAGGGTCATTGGATATTTATCACCTCGTTCAAGGCCACACAAAATTATCAAATTAAAAATTAGCCTGTTGGAGATTTATTGAATTTTGAGTCCTGCCAGTGGTTGCCCTGGCAGGGCCAGGCCAAATGATTTTGCAGCCTTTATACAGCCTGCGGGCTGGACGTTCCTCAGCCCCTCTCATTTGTTTTTCTGTGTTGGCCCATTAGGATCTGTCCATCAGTATTGTGACTGTCTACAGTCTAAGCAAAACTCAGGGCCTACAATAATCCTCTTTCTCTAGCCCCATCAAACTGTCATTTGCTTCTCAACAAGAGTGGCAAGGGAAGTGTAAGAGAAACAAGAACAAGAGACAGGAGACTATGGGATCTCAATCCTGCCCTCCAGAGAGATCTCATATGTTGAGGACAAATATGAAAAGGTGGGTAATGTTCAAGCTGTTGGAAGGTCAACAGAAAATAGCAGAAGGAAGGAAATTTATTTCCTCAAAGTATAAGAAATAATGCAGGTATACTGCAGGTGGGACCAGGTTCCAGGACACTTGGTATTCTAAGTCTCCACTGAAAAAATTAAATACAGGAGGTAGAAAGTTCATGAAAAACAGAATTAAATAAAGTTTATATTGGTGTAAAAATGTGTTGAAATCCATGCATAGTTTTATTGTAACATATATTTTATGTGAACAATTTTAAAACCACTTGTATAATTTTAGGGTTTCAGCATTTAATTTCTTTTTAAAATATAAACAATGACATATCATTAGGGAGAAGAAAGGCAGGCAATAAAACAATTACAGGGAAAACAGACTAGAATAATTGTCATTTAAAGCACACAAACAGCACTGTGAAAACTGTTATTTTTGACTTGGGCAGTGTGAACTCAAGCAAAAAAAAATGGGTGAAATGTTCCTGTTTTCCAGTGCTAGCATGACACTGTATTTATCAGTGGGGCATTCAATTTCTCATCAAGTAACAGCCCTATTTGAGTTATTTATAGCAGAAAGGGCCATGAATTCTCTCAGTTCTGCTTCTTATTCCCTTTATGGCCTAGCTGTGAATAAAGTATGTGCTCATCAGAGCTTTTTGCTTAGTGTAAAGTGGGTCAATAATGCTATCTCAAGTTTCTCATACGTTTTGCCAAGGCTCATGATTTGGGGCCAGCTCAATTCCTTTTGCCAGGGACACAACATGGATTTTATTACTAGCCCCAGTGGACTGACCTCAGTGGGGATAGGCTCAAGTCACATTGTACTTACATGAAATAGAGGGTTCTGTCGTGAGAGCCTTAAGATGTTAAATGTGTACCTACTTCCCCTAACCACTGACCCTACCAAACCTCAAATTCCCATCATTAAGGTGACCCATTTCAGCTAGTCACGCTGTACCCGCAGAACACTGCCTAAGAGAGGGACATGGTTCATCACTCAGATTAGTTTAACAACTTCACCAAACCGAACAGCCAGTCACCCAGAAGAACCCTGACGAAAAGGAACACAGCCTTCCCAGGCTGACCTAGTCCCACCAAAAGTTACCTCCATATCTGTGACTCAGTTTCTGTATCAGCAACAAAATTCTTCTTTCAGATGAAAAGAGTTGGCAACATTTCAAAGTACTGTAAAACCTAGGACTATTACAAATTAACACGTTGCTGGTTTTCTTCTGTTTTTCTCTTTGTCTCAGATTTCTGTCATTATAATGAAAAGCCCAATATAAGCTACTTGCATTCAGAAAAGGAAGCTTATTTAGCTCAAAATGTTAGAGGTTCAAGAGTGAGGAGCTTGCATTGGCTTAGCTCTGGTGAAGACCTCATGCCCAGTGACAGACAGCAGGTGAGAGCAAGACAAGGCAAGGCCTCACCTCTTAATAGTGCACACCGCTTCCCGAGACAGCGGCCCTGGGGGACAAGCCTCCAATCACAGTAGATTCTCAAGGGACATTCAAACCACACCAAAACCATGGAAATCCCTGTTCCCTAAAATCAGGGTCTCAAAGCACAGGATGTATCAGAGTCCCCAGAAGGGCGTGTGAGTTCACAGACACCGAGCCCGAAGTCCAGTGGTTCTGATGTAGTACATCTAAGCTGGAAGCCAAGAATCTCCATTTCTAACAAGTTTCCAGGAGAACCTGATGCTGCTGGTCCAGGGACTGTGAGAAGCACAACTTTAAAAGGGAAGAATGGATTTCCTGGGCCTGACTTCTACTACTAAAGTGTAAAAAAGAAACGAATGTGTTCCCAAGTACTCTGGACTTTTATATCACATCCTACATCACAACAAATTTACTTTATAGACTTTTAAATGTGTATGTGCCAATCAGAAAAACCCAGGTGTTTTATCAACAGCAATGGTAGCCAGTCATAAGATCTAACCCAATGAGCCTGGACCACAGAACTGACTACAAAGATATTATTAAAAAAAAAAATCTTTAAGCAATGGGTATCCCAAAAGGAGCTCACAATTTAATTTATAATCCTTTGAATTCTCCTGTCCTCCAGGCAAAAGGGTTATGTAGTAAGGTGACAGCCTCCAAAATATATTCATTATTCATGCATGTATTCATGCATTCCTTCAAGCAAACTTTTTGAACGACTACTTTGTGTCAAGGATCATGGTAGAGACCAGGAAAAACTCAAAATTCATATCTCAGTCTAATATGAAAAGACAATTGTGAAACAAACTAGATATAACTACATTTGTTTAAATATTAAAATATATGAAGTTTTCATACTTCATTTCCTTTGATCTTCACTAGAAGCCTGGAAGGTATTATTCTTGCCTTTTTAAAAAAATGAGGAACCCAAGACTCTGAGACAATTGACTTTGCCACAGTGACTCAGGTGCAACTCAAGATTCAAGATGCCAAAGCATTAGCCCTTCACCCAGCTCTGCCCCGCAGCAGTGATCCTGGATGGCATGCATGAAGTGTCAGAGAAGAGACGATGACAAGGCCAGAGGTGGTGGTGTAGTGGATAAAGCTGCCACCTTTGATGCCTGCATCCCATGTGGGCACCAGTGCATGTCCAGGCTGCTGCACTTCCAATCCAGCTCCCTGCGGATGGCCTGGGAAAAGCAGCAGAGGATGGCCCAAATACATGGGTCCCTGCCACCCATGTGGGAAGCCCTGATGAAGCTGCTGGCTCCTGACTATGACTTGGCTCAGCCCTGCCCATGGCATCCAGGCTGCAATGTCTCTCCCTGTCTCTGTGACTTTCAAATAAATTTGTTTTTTTTTTTTTTAAAGTCAAGATGAGAAGGCTGCTGTCTGTCCAAAATCCTGAGGAAGAAATCAAAGTAAATCATTTTGGGAATTGATGGGAAAAAGGCTGCCTTAGCTAGGGGGAATAAAAGAAGGAAATCTGAAATGTCCTTCTCCAAAGTACCTTGAACCAGATTTTTGATCAAATATTATATAAAATCAGTTCTTACAAATTCTCACATGTTTTACCATAAAATTCATTCAACTGCCTTACTGCCTTTTGTTGCCAATTATATTATTTTCAGCATAATAGGCAGAGAGGACACAGTTTAAATCCTCTATCAGGGGGATTCTGTAGAGAAGCTGCACTTGCTGAACAATATAAAGTATATTTAATAGGATAACCCACACCCCCCCCTTCTCTGGCCTTCTAATTCTTTTTCAGCAAAAAGAAATAAAAAACAAATAAAATCCTTATTCTACCTGGTTTTCCCTTAGGATTGCATTATCTAAATCCCTCAAAAAATAAAATGAATGTTGGCCTTATGTGACCTCATACCACCCTGCTTCATTGGAAGGCAAGTTCTCCCAGAGTTCCTGAAAATAATGAGCCCAATTCTCTCTTGTGCACCAAGCAGAACAAAAATGAATGTCCTTCTGAATGCCAAGGACTCTGCAAAGTTGGGAAGAAACATGCAGACAAAGGCTGCTGAGCTGGGTTCATGCTGCTTGAGAAATTTCTGCCACCAAGGAGACTAGGATTGCTATTCAAAGGATCAGGACCTTGGAAGCCAGCCCTCTTCAGACTTGTCTGGCAGAGTAGCCATCCACCATCAACTCACAGTCCCCTATTTAGGTCCAAAAGCTAAAAGATTCTACAATACTGGAAATGAATGTTACAGAGGAAATAAATTCTATATTGATCCAATAACAAACTAATCAGACAAATAAAAACTACTCCTGTTAGTTACTCTATAACTGCGTAAAATGATCTGAATAGTGTTACCTGGCCAAATGACTGCTCTAGGCATTCCATGCAGAATAGAGGGGCTTAGTTAAGGAGGAAGAAGCAAGGACTATGATATGAAAATAGGACAAGGGCTCTTGACAAGCTCATTTATGTCATATGATATTTTCCAAAGCCTTTCAACATATTGCCTTGCCAAAGTGTGAGTAAGAATTTGAAACACCTAAAGTTGCTCTCTCTCTAGAATATTCACTTGAATTAGTTTAGCACTGGTTGTGCCTCAAAATAAGGTAAGGCTTCTGAGATTCTGCTTTCATCATGTCTCTTAAACCCTGGGCCAGCTCTGCACTGGATGGAAGCAGAGCAGCTTGGGAGATGCAGGCTCTAGGGAATCAGACACTGGAGAAAGTAAAGGGTAAATATCAAATGCGTTTCCTCTCTCTCCTTTTTCATGTCATCCAAAGGCAGAAATCCGGGAATACAGCAGCCTTTACAGAACTGGGAAAGCTGGCTCCTCTTAAAGGAACATGAAGAAAAGCACTCAGCAGGGAAAACAGCACTCAAACCAAAAACAAATGTGTGTGCAACAAAGTAGACTGGGCTCACCAGTTTTATGTTCTAAAGCACTATCTTGTATGAAACATGATCAGTTTTGCAGCTGTATAAAGCAGACGTTGCAGCTGAGCTTTCTTTAATATGTCTATTCTGCTGTTCACTAGCTAACTATCACTGCCTAACAGATGACCCAAGTACTTGGGGGTGGTAAAACAACAATATGAAGTAATATCATAATTTCTATGAGTCAGGAATTTTGGAGCAGCTTGGCTGAGCAGTTCTGGCCTGGAACATCTCATGAGGTTGCAGGCAGATGGTAGCTTCAAAGGTTTCTTCTCTCGTGTCTTGGACCTTGTTGGGAAGAGTTGAGCAGGGTCTGGATGAAGGGTGGCTTCTCAGGCTTCCCTATGTCTCTTCTCATGATCTCTGCATGTTGGATGCTTCAAGGTACCCAGGTTTCTTAAATGGTATTTCAGGAATCCAAAGGTTTGTATCACCAGAGAAAACCAGGTGGTAGCCAAGCCATATTTTCTTTAAGATTTATTTACTTGAGTGGTAGAATTAAAGAGAGAACAAGAGACAGAGAGAAAAATCTTCCATTCACTGGTTCACTCCCTAACTGTCTGCAGTGGCTAGGGATGGGCCAGGTAGAAACTAGGATCCCAGACGCCATCTGGATCTCCCATGTGGGTGAAGGGGTCCACATACTTAGACTATCATCTACTACCTTCCCAGGTATATTAGCAGGGAGCTGGTTGGAAGCAGGGCAGCCGGGATTCGAACCAGCACTCCAGTATGGGCTGCCAGTATCAGAAGTGGGAGCTAATCCACTGCATTACAATGGCAGCCCCACCAAGTTACGTTTTATAAACAAAGCTTGTAACCCAGGCAGTCAAACTCCCTCCATTTGCTATTTATCGAGGCAATAAGAGAGAACTGCCCAAGTTGAAGGGGTGGGAACATGGATCCTGACCTCTTAAGAAAGGAATGTTAACATCACCTTGGGAGAACATGTGAAATTTTCCATCTTCAGAAAATAGAATCCAGTATCCAATGGTTCTTGGAATTCTGCGAGGTCTGAGTTGAAGTTCACAAATCAAGCCATTTCCGTAGACTTTGACGGGTTAGGTGTGGTCTGCACTTCTGGCTATAACTGTGGTAGCCCTCAGCATCTGATAAGGTTTGATTCTGAGTATTTGCTCGGCAAGTGACTCTGGCCTAGTCATACTAGAGTTTAGTGGAAAAACGAACCAATTCACTACTGGGCTCTGGTCCTTCTCCAACTTAAGTTGTTGTGTGAGCAGGTTAACCTCCCCACATTTTAATCTTTAAAATGAAAAGCACACTAGTTTCCCTTCCAATATCAAATAACTTATGAAAATAACCCATTTAGTTATGGGTCACACTAATTCAGGGCTAAAACAGGAAATCTGAAATGGTATTATGTTACCTTATTTGCAGAATTTCAGAATTCTAGTCCCATTCAAATTATTTTTAATACATTTGCGAAGTTCCAGGGGCCTGATTTGTATGCATAGTGCTATTTCCTTCTCTACAGTTCCTCAATGGCATGTCTTAGGATGCTGTTACTTTGCTCAAGTGAGAGTACCATCACCCATGTTCATTCATAAAGAATATATTTTTTAAAAATTTATCTGAAAGGCAGTGTGATAGAGAAAGAAAAAGGGACAGAGAGAAATCTTCCATCTGCTGGTTCACTCCTCCAATGGCCACAATGAACACAGCTGGGCCAGGTAGAACCCAGGAGCCAGGAATGCCATCCTGGTCTTCCACATGGGTGACAGAGGTCCAAGTACTTGAGAAATCCTCTGCTGTCTTCCCAAGCATATTAACAGGAAGCTGGATCAGAAGCAGAACAATTGGAACTGGAACTGGCACTTCAATGTGGAATGCCAGCATTGTTCCAAGTGACAACCCACTGCACCACATCAGCCCCAAGGAATGTTGCTTTGTGCCCCCTGGAATCAGCCATGGAACTGTGACCAAAGGAAATCTAGTTAGCTAATATATACTGCTTTGAAAATCACCTTCTCCTTTAACATCAACAGCTTGCCCTGCAGTCAAGTTCTTGTATACGGACACTTCTCACTTTAGGAAGAACTTCTTTCCAAGAAGTTCTTACTCCATGTGATCTGTTTCCCTGTGTCACAGGCTCTCAAAATATAACCAGATTCTCTCAATCCTCACATTAGTTTAGGCTTTGCTGATTCACCTGTCAGGGCAATTTCAACAGACCAGATAGAGTTGACTCTCATTGGAGAGTCTATGGTAGGGGAAAAGAGGGCCCGAAGCAGTAAATACTGTCTGCTAAAGGCACAGAAGGGAATAATAGCAAGATATCTCAGTGCCATTAGTTGGCCGGCGCCACGGCTCAGTAGGCTAATCCTCTGCCTGTGGCACCAGTACCCCGGGTTCTAGTCCCAGTTGGGGCGCCAGATTCTGTCCCGGTTGCCCCTCTTCCAGGCCAGCTCTCTGCTGTGGCCCGGGAAGGCAGGGGAGGATGGCCCAAGTGCTTGGGTCCTGCACCCTCATGGGAGACCAGGAGGAAGCACTGGCTCCTGGCTTTGGATTGGAGCTCGCCGGGAAGGAAGACCTTTCTCTCTGTCTCTCTCTCACTGTCTAACTCCGCCTGTCCAAAAGGAAAAAAAAAAAAAAAAGAACTAAATGCAAGTCAAAGCAAAAAGGCTTAGAGAGATTCTGAGTCTGCAGATGAAGGCACTGGAAGATGATCAAGTGAGAGACTTGTCAAGACAATATGTATGTCAATGAGGGTCACAGTTTGTGGATGAGCACAGCAAAATCAAAAATACTATGTATCCCATGAAAATGCTAGAATGATGCTGTGTGGGAAAGACATCCCATATCAGAGTGTCTGAGTACTAGATCCCTCTCTGCTTCTGAGTCTACCTTCTTGTTAATGCACATCTTGGGATGCAGCAGTCAATGGGTAAAGTGCTCAGGTTCCTGCCACTCACGTGAGAAGCTCAGACTGAATTCCTGGCTCCTGGCTCCTGGCTCCAGCCTGGCCCAGACATGGATGTTGTGGGCATTTGGGAAGTGAATCAGAGGATGGAAGATTCTCTCTCTCTCTCTCTCTCTCTCTCCCCCCCCCACTCAAATAAATAAGAATAAATAAATGAAATGTTATAAAAAGAAAGTACACAGTCATATAGGGCTGGTGCTATAGTGTAGTGGGTTAGGTCACTGCCTGTGATGCCCTGACAGGTGAATCAGCAAAGCCTAAACTAATGTGAGGATTGAGAGAATCTGGTTATATTTTGAGAGCCTGTGACACAGGGAAACAGATCACATGGAGTAAGAACTTCTTGGAAAGAAGTTCTTCCTAAAGTGAGAAGTGTCCGTATACAAGAACTTGACTGCAGGGCAAGCTGGTGATGTTAAAGGAGAAGGTGATTTTCAAAGCAGGGTATATTAGCTAACTAGATTTCCAAGATATATTAGCTAACTAGATAGCCAAGTGCCAGTTCAAGTCCCATTTGCTCTGTTTCTCATCTAGCTCCCTGCTAATGTGCCTGGGAAGGCAATGGAAGATGGTCCAAGTACTTGAGCCCCTTTTCACTCATGTGGGATATCCAGATGGAGTTTCTGGTTCCTGACTTCAGCCTGGCCCAGCCCTGACTGTTGCAACCATTTTGAGAATGAACCAGCAGATGGAAGATCTCCCTCCTCCCTCCCTCTCGCTCTCTGTCTCTCTCTCTCTTTCTCTCCCCCCCCTTTCTTCCCTCCGTCCCTTCCTCCCTCCCTCTCGGTCACTCTGCTTTCAAATAAATAAAACACATCTTTTGGCCGGCGCCACTGCTCACTAGGCTAATCCTCCGCCTAGCGGCGCCGGCACACCGGGTTCTAGTCCCGGTCGGGCGCCGGATTCTGTCCTGGTTGCCCCTCTTCCAGGCCAGCTCTCTGCTGTGGCCCGGGAGTGCAGTGGAGGATGGCCCAGGTGCTTGGGCCCTGCACACCATGGGAGACCAGGAAAAGCACCTGGCTCCTGGCTCCTGTCATCGGATCAGCGTGGTGCGCCGGCCGCAGCGCGCCGGCCGCGGTGGCCATTGGAGAGTGAACCAACAGCAAAGGAAGACCTTTCTCTCTGTCTCTCTCTCTCTCACTGTCCACTCTGCCTGTAAAAAAAAAAAAAAAAAAAAAAAAACACATCTTTTAAAAAAAGAGTCATGCACCAGATAACAATGTTTTGGTCAATGACAGGCCACAAACAAGACAGTGGTTCACAAGATTCTATTCACTAGTGATATCATAGCCGTATCAGTTTGTGTAAGTACACCTGATGATATTAAACAATGATTATATTGCTTAACAATACATTTCTCAGAACCCGTCCCCATCATTAAGTGACACCTGACTGTATCTGGACATATGAAACAATATAAAGACATTTTAATTACCTATTACCATATCCTCTATTAGCAATATGTACATGTATTTCTTTCCAGTCTTTTTCCATGTAATTACTGTTTATTATTTAATATCTTGGATTTTAACTCATAAAAAGTAGTATTTTCCTGTAATGTTCCTTTGAGAGTTTTGAATAGCACTATATGCTTCCGTAACATAAATATGTAATAACTTATTTAATCAGTAGTTTATTCTTGAAATTTTGGGTTGTTCCTAATTTGGCAGTTTAACATACACAGGGATCAACCACAGTAGACAGAATTCTAAGATAGCCCGCAAGAGTCCCAGTCCCCACTGTATACAAAGTGATCCAAACACTAACCTAGTTTCCATTGTAAAGAAAAATTTGCAGATATATTTAAGGTTCCAACTCAGTTGCCCTAAAACAGAAAGATTATATTGAGTGACCTAACCCAATGACTTGAGCCCTTTAAATCTGGGTCTAGAGGGAATCAGAGAGTCAATGCAAAACAGGATTTGACACTCAAGAAGTTCTCTGTTGCTGGAGGGGCCACATGGCTGGCAGTGTAGGTGGCTTCCAATAAGTAAGAGAACTCTTTTTTTTTTTTTTAAACTTTTATTTAATGAATATAAATTTCCAAAGTACAGCTTATGGACTAAAATGGCTTCCCCCCATACCATCCCTCCCACCGGCAACCCTCCCCTTTCCCACTCTCTCTCCCCTTCCATTCACATCAAGATTCATTTTCAATTCTCTTTATATACAGAAGATCAGTTTCACATATATTAAGTAAAGATTTCAACAGTTTGCTCCCACATAGAAACATAAAGTGAAAAATACTGTTTGAGTACTAGTTATAGCATTAAATCTCAATGTACAGCACACTAAGGACAAAGATCCTGCATGAGGAGTAAGTGCACAGTGACTCCTGTTGTTGACTTAACAAATTGACACTCTTGTTTATGGCATCAGTAATCACCCTAGGCTCTTGTCATGAGCTGCCAAGGCTATGGAAGCCCCCTGAGTTCACGGACTCTGATAATTTTTAGACAAGGCCATGGTCAAAGTGGAAGTTCTCTCCTCCCTTCGGAGAAAGGTACCTCCTTCTTTGATGACCCATTCTTTCCACTGGGATCTCACTCGTGGAGATCTTTCATTTAGGTTTGTTTTTGTTTTTGTTTTTGTTTTTTCCCCAGAGTGTCTTGGCTTTCCATGTCTGAAATACTCTCATGGGCTTTTCAGCCAGATCCGCATGCCTTAAGGGCTGATTCTGAGGCCAGAGGGCTGTTTAGGACATCTGCCATTCTATGGGTCTGCTGTGTATCTCACTTCCCATGTTGGATCGTTCTCTCCCTTTTTGATTCTATCAGCTAGTATTTGCAGACACTATTCTTGTTTATGTGATCCCTTTGGTTCTTAGTCCTATCATTATGATCAATTGTGAACAGAAATTGATCACTGGGACTAGTGAGATGGCATTGGTAGTAAGAGAACTCTTAAACGACCATCAGCAAGGAAACAAAAGCTTCAGGTGATTGCTCAAGAACCTGAGTTTCTGCTCCCATGCAGAAGACCTGGATCGTGTCTCTAGCTCCCAGCTTTGATCGGACCCAGACCCAGTGATTGCAAATATTTGTAAAATTGGCCAGCAGATAGTAAGGTGGCAGCTCTCTGTCTCCCAAACAAATAAACAAGCATTAAAGCTAAATTATTGAATAGTCTCAATTATTGAGTATCTTTAGCTCCCAAATACATAGCACATACTCTTTATGGCTGAAACTATTAATAATACTTTTTCCTTTTTTCCCTTAATCATAGACATTACTATTCTTAGCCAGGTACAGAACTAAGATTAGGTATGTCTGGGTACAGGATAAAGTGCACATTTCCCAAAACTCCTTGCAGGTAAGGAAAGTCAGCAATAGCATGTGAGTAGATATGTCACTCGTGGTATCAATAATTCTTAAAAGAGGCTTGCTCATCCTTTTTTTTTTCTTTCTGGCTAACTGAACTGTGGATGTGATCATCGTAATTCAAGCAACCATTTTGGAACATGAGGATGGAAACCATATACAAAAGATTAAATAATAAAATAGAATGACTTGGGTTCCTAATTTTCATGGTGACATCATCTAAGCTTATTACTACATATCTTCTGTCTGTGCTTACATAAAGGTTTCCCACAAAAGGTTTCAACCTTTCAAATTATAATTTAAATATATAGGTACCCTATATATGAGGATCTTGTAATCAAACAAATTATAATTATTAAAAATATATTTCCCTACTTCTAATTTTTGCAAGACATGTATAATTGTTCTTAACAATTTCTAATAACTATCAGATAATGCTACCATACTAGAATAACACAAAAGCTGGATAAAAAAGTGGTTTTGGGGCCAGCACCACGGCTCAATAGGCTAATCATCCACCTTGCAGCGCCGGCACACCGGGTTCTAGTCCCGGTCGGGCGCCGGATTCTTTCCCGGTTGCCCCTCTTCCAGGCCAGCTCTCTGCTGTGGCCCGGGAAGGCAGTGGAGGATGGCCCAAGTGCTTGGGCCCTGCACCCCATGGGAGACCAGGAGAAGCACCTGGCTCCTGCCATCGGATCAGCGTGGTGTGCTGGCCGCAGCGCGCCAGCTGTGGCGGCCATTGGAGGATGAACCAACGGCAAAAGGAAGACCTTTCTCTCTATCTCTCTCTCACTATCCACTCTGCCTGTCAAAAAAAAAAAAGTTTATTAAAAAAAAAGTGGTTTTGGTTGCCTCTGAATCCCTGTCACAGGTATTATTTCCATAAGGCTTTAGAAAAATATAAGAAACAGATCCCAGGATCACAGCAGTGAACTCCTGAGAGCTCTGGACCTCAAGATGAGCATCAGCGCTGTCACATTATCTGTAATTTAATTTAAAATAAATCAGAGCAAACAGTGTCACTATGGTGGGTGGGTTGAGCCTAACACTGCTTTGGCCACTGCTAATATGTCAAGTAACCTGAGCCCACACCCTAAGACAGAGGAAATGGCAAGGCCGTCAGCGTCAATATCGGATTCTGCACTGAGTGTTCATCTAGTATCACAAGGAACTTCAGAAGCACACTTTCCCTGGTGCAATTAGTGGTGTTCAAGATGGGGGGTCTTCAAAACAGTTTAAACTACGCATGCATTTCACAATTTTTTCTATCAAAACAAGCTCATCTTTTAATTTTATTTTCACATGAATTTTTTGAAGTCCCTTCATATATGTTTGGCAGGGAATTTACAGACACATCTGTCCTTCGAGAATAAAGCCTAAAACTCTGACCTTAAGCCATTTGTCTTTCTCTCCTCCTCAACAGCTAACAACTCACACCCTTTAAAGTGTGTTGCTTCCTTGTACCGCTTCACAGTCATGGTTTGAAGTCCAGATCTCTCTGAGATTCCAGAGCCCTCACACCACCATTCCTCCTCCTGTGTGGTCAGGGATGGCTGTAGGATTATTATACGTTGTCTGATTTAACTTTTCTGCCTTCAGGGAGAGGATAAGTATATATTAAACATCAAGTAGAATCATCTAGGTGTCAGCATGGTGGCACAGTGATCAAGCCGTCACCTTCAACCCCAACATCCTATATCAGAGCACCAGTTTGAGTCCTAGCTGCTCTGCCTCCAATCCAGCTCCTCACTAATGTGCCTAGGAAAGCAGCAGAAGATGGCCCAAGTGTTTGGGCCCTTGCACCCACGTGGGAAACCTAGATGAAGTTCTGGGCTCTTGACTTTGGCCTGGCTTATCCCTGGCCACTGCAGCCATTTGGGGAGTGAACCAGCTGATGGGAGATATATCTCTCTCTTTCTCTCTCTCTCTCTCTCTCTCTCTTTCTCTCTCTCTGTCTGTCTCTCTCTCTCTCTTATTCTCACCCCTCCCTACACCAATGCCACCCCCCTCATAACTCTACCTTTCAGATAAATAAAATCTTGTTTTAAAAAAGTAGAATCATCATGGGCGCTGATTCTAGTTCCGGTTGCCCCTTTTCCAATCCAGCTCTCTGCTACGGCCTGGGAAAGCAATAGAAGATGGCCCAAGTGCTTGGGCCCCTGCACCCACATGGGAGACCTGGAAGAAGCACCTGGCTCCTGGCTTCAAATCGGCACAGCTCCAGCCATTGTGGCCATCTGGGGAGTGAACCAATGCAAGGAAGACCTTTCTCTCTGTCTCTCCCTCTCACTGTCTGGAACTCTACCTCTCAAATAAATAAATAAAATCTTAAAAAAAAGTAGAATCATCTGATGAGTTTTGGGGTAGCTCTCTCCACAAAACGCTGTTGAAAGCAATAGAAGAACACCTAACTAAACTGTAAGACACCCTACGCACATGGCTCAGGTACTTTGATTACCACTCACATGAGAGACCTGGTTGGAGTTCCTGGCTCCTAGCTTCAACTGTTGTGGGCATTTGGGGAATAAAACAACAGATGGAGGATTTATCTCTTCATCTTTCTTTCTTTCTCTTGCTCTGCCTTTAAAAAAAAATCTAACTTAAAAATTCTAAAATCTATTGTATTGATGATTGTACAACTCCATAACTATACAAAAAGCACATGAATTATACACCTTAAATGAGTAAATTGGATGATATGTGAATTGTATTTCAGAAAAGCAGTCATAAAAAACTAGGAAAGCATGTTTCAATAATCCCCAAAGTAAAATCCAAAACAAAAATCTTAATTTAGGAGTTAAAAATGGTTTATCATTGTACTTTAAAACCTACTTTATTTTATTTACTTGAGAGAGAGAGAGAGAGAAAGACAGACAAGGGCAGAAACAAAGAAGGACAGAGATATCCCATTTACTTTTTCACTCCTCAAATGTCCATAACCACTGGGGTCAGGGCAGGGCAGGCCAGAGTCAGGAGCCTGAAATCCAATGTAGGTTTCCCAAATGAGTGTCAGGGACCCACGCACAAGAGTGCCTGCTGCCTCCTACAGCATGCACTAGAAGGAAGCTGGAAGCAAGATAGCGCCAGGATTCAAACTCAGGAACTTTGATATGGAAGGTGGTATCCAAAGTGGCATCTTAATCACTATGAAAAACATTCACATTTACCATTGTATTTTTATGAAAACAATTTTATTTTCAACACACACAGACATGCGTGCATACACACAGACACACACATACCCCTCCAGTGAGCATAGCAGACTACCTTGAAAGGCACATCTGTGGTCTTGAACTATATTTCATCCTGCATTCCACCATTTAATGGTGGATTACGTTTCCTAATTCAGCTAGGTTAGCTGATGCTGCTGACGGGATATTATGATTTCTACAAAATGAATGATTCAAGCAAGGTCCTTGTTTGTTAGAGCATCTGAAAAGACAAAAAGGAGGGGCTTCACTGGGTTTATATGGAAAAGATGTTTCAAGATTTCTCACAAGCTTATTTAATTAAAAATGCATTTATGTGGCAATATTTGGTTCAAGAAAACTGATTTCATTTTGAAAGCTTATGTAGTAGCAGCGCTGTACAGAAGAAACAATTCCCATCTTTCTCTAATTTTCAGAGACTTTGATTTGGCCAAAGTAATATGACAATTGTGAACAGTCCATTAATGCACTCAATTTACAAGTCAGATATGGTATGAGATTAATGATGAGTGCAATGTAATAGAAAATTTATCTGTTTCTATATAGATTTGTTTGTCAAGTGACACATTTGACTAAATAGGAATACTACATACAGTACTTAAAAATAGCTCTCTGATTTGCCAGCTATTTCCAAAACAACGTCTCAGATATTTTAGAGGCTTATAATTCTCAAGCAATAGTATATTAATATCCTAATAATTTTAGCAAAAATATCTATAGACATAAGAAAAGTGTTATTTGTTCCCCTTTCTCTGCTGGCTGAGTGGTCTTAGACAAAATTGGGTACTCTTCTAGGCCTCAAATTTCTCATGGCCAACGTGAGGAATTAAATTATCTAGCCCCATACCAGTTCTAATCACCCATAAATCATTCATTCAGGGATCATTTTCTGAGGACTGAGCCACTATGCATGGTTCGTGGGACAGAAGAACGAAGACAAAGGAGATAAAGTGAGGGCCTGACCTGGAGAAGTCTTTGATGTAACAAATGAAATGTCACAAAAGAAATGCAACCAAGACCAGAAAAACAAAGATGGGTTGATCCATTCTAACAGAAGCTTTCAAAGATTGCATGAAGAAAAGGACAGTCGAGTGGAAGAACCTCAGAAACAGATGGGATTTTGGCCAACAAAATGGAATCCGTCTGAAATGACTATGAAGCATATGTGAACCATAGATGAGTTCAAATAACTATTACATTTCCTTCCTGCTCAAACCCTGACATTTGAATTCATATAGCTATTGTGGAGGGCTGTTTGTAAAAGCCTTAATATGAAAAAAAGGAAAAAAATAAGAGGAAAAGAGCAAGTGAGCAGATATAATCACAGGCTTGACATCTTTAATTAATTATTGCATTAGGTTTCCCACTTGAGCTAGTCAGGCAAGACACAGAGCCGCCACTATCTCCTGGCAAGGCAGACAACAACTTGAGAAAAAAAAAAAAAAACAGAGGAGGAAAGGAATTGCTACCATGTTTATAAAGATCAGCATATGCTACTCCAAAAAAAAAAAAATACTTGTCTTTTTCTGGTTCAGAAAGAATGTCACTGTGGAATACCGAATTTTAGTACAGTATATTAGGGGTCCAAAAAGAAAAAGTAGAGTATCATGGGCTATTTCTGTATGTGTGGCCATCAAGCCAAGACAGTTACATTTTAAATAAAACTTTGTTAGAGCATTGTCTATAGAAACACAAATAGGTACATGCAAATGTGCTATTTCAAGTACTATAGTTATATCAACTCATTTAATCCTCCCGACAGGCAAATGAAGTAGTAACTAGCATTACCCCCATTTTACTGATGAAATTAAAGCTCAACAGGGTGAAACAATTTGCCTAAAGTTACCACTAACCAATTGCAAAGCCAGGTCCCAGTACAAGGCTCTCTGGTTCTAGCATATTCTCTTAATCCCTCTACACCTGACTGCCTCTATTTCCCTAATTGGCAGAGACGGATGCTAAGTTCTGCACCTGTTCCGCCACATGTCTAAAAACAATACCAAGTCAAAAAGGATAAGATTGCCTCATAAGTTTCTTCCCCAGAAATTTAGTCCCTCAGGTGTAAATAATCAGAAAGTATCTGTACATACCATGAGATTTCAGTAAAAAAAAAACAGGGAGCAGGCTCCATTTCTAAATTAGGTAAAATCGGAGCTGATATGGCCATATAAGTACCTGTTAGCCTGCAGAAGCTAATGCTAGCAAAATGATTGAGACAAATGAGATGGTAATTTAAAATATTCCTCAGGGAGGTTAAATTAAGAAAAATGAAGCTAGTGTTTGGAAAAAAATACTTGCAGATATTCATATACATGTAGTGATAATTTTAAGAGTCTGAGACTATTAAAAACAGTTCTAACAAACTAAAGTGCTATGGGGAAAATGAAATAAAGGGATTTTTGGCTGTAAGAAAGTAATAAAAAAAAGTGCCTGAAAAGTGTTACTGGTTATGAAATCTTCCAAGAATTCAACAGTTGAAATAAAGCTGATCAAGAATAGTTGGGATACTGTAAACTGTCAGAATGAATGAAGTTTTCTGCCAAGCAGTATAAATCAGAAGAGCTGGTAAGCATATTTACTGGCTCAATCAAATCATCCATAAAAGAATACTGAAAGATTAACAAGTCATACTCAGCTATGTTTAAAAAAAAGGCTAAAATTTTGTGGAAATATTAGATAAAAAAATACAATTACAGATCATTTCCTTTCTGATCCTATGTGAAATTACTTAGCATGATAAATAAAATTTAGGTATTACAGATATCATTCTCAATGTAATTTTTTTTGTATTTCCACTACCACAAGCATCCTTTAGATGTGAAAAGAACTGGCAACTGTGATAGCAAAACATATGTATATACTTCAAGCATGAATCTCCCAAAAGTTCTACAAAACTTTTGGTCAATTGATTGATCATCACATCATTATATAATCGCTTAATCCAAAATCTATATGTGACAAACAAAGCCAGTATTAAAAATTACATAAAGATAGAAAAAGCTCACCTATGGTTCACATTAAAAGGGTAAGACAGTAGAACTGCTAAATAACGCAGACACGAGACACACTTCTAAGACATAGAGAGTGGGTGGGCATTTGGCCTAGTAGAAAGGAGGCCCCTGCACCATGTTGGAGTATCTGAGTTTGCTGCCTTGCTCTGGCTCCTAACTCCAACTTTCCGACAATGTGGATTCTAGGAGGCAGCAGTGAAGCTTAAATAGTTGAGTTCCCCACCCACATAGAAGACCTGAACTGAGCTCTCAGCTCCAGGCTTCTGTCCAGTTCAGTCTTGACCACTGCGGTCATTTGGGGAATGAACCAGTAGATGAGAGTGTGCTTGCTCTCACTCTCTCTGTCTCTCTCTTTCTCTCTCCCTCTCTCTCTCCCTTGTCTCTCTCTCCCTCTCAAATAAATAATATAGAGGGAGGCTGGTACTTAAGTCTCACGGCAACACTGAGTTTGGAGCCTTATAATCCTAAATCAAGTCTCCACAGTCTCTTCTAAAAATCATGTGCTCTTTAGCTAGTCACTTACAGTTCCAAATTTCATTTTAATCATCTGTAACAAGAGATAACGTCATGCAGAAACAAACTCAAGAAATCGAGGGCTTCCCGCAGTGTCTGGCCTATGGAAGTGCTAAACAAACGTTAGTGCCCTTCCTCCCATCCTGTTCAAATTTCTCCTCTGCAAAATTTAAAGTATCTTTGAGAAGCTTATTAGAATAATGAACCATATAAGAAGGTATCTCAAAAAACTCATGAAAATATATATTATGAGAAAACTATGTATGGACTTCCAAAAATTATTGCCCCAAAATAAACACATCTTTTAATTCCATTTTCCACAAACTTTGAAGTTCCTTCATTGGAGACATTTTCGCAACATAAGTGTAAAACTGCATACTAAGTGTTCAAAAAAGATAGAAACTAAGAAAGACGCCACTTATTACCAGAAAGGCTTCAGAAAGGAGAGAAGACCTAAGAAGGATCCTGGTGTGCACACGGGACTGGAGAAGTCAACCGTAAGGGGAAGTATTCCCACACCAGTTGGCTCCACATCTTCACGACAGAGGGAGGTGATCCGGCCAGACAATTCAAAGTTCAGCTATACCGGACACCATTCCTTGCCAGAGTTACTTCCCTTCAGAGAGCTCTCATCTCGTCTCAGTCAACTCTGAAGTCCCCTAACTCAGCACATTTGCTGGCCAGGATCTTCCCACTTTCCAAGACTACGTCCTGCCCTAATGAAATGTGTGAACAGAAACAGCAAAACCAGTTGTTCTAAATCATGAGGATGGGGGTGTGTCACAGTACAGGAGAGCATATGGGGAGGATCTGGTATGGGTGATTCTGAAACCCTGCACTCCATCTGGGAACAGTTAACGTGAATCCTAAAGAAATCAACAAGAGCCAAACACTAACAAGACAACAAAAGAAATCAGAAACATGAATATATGTGGAAAATGGAGCAGATAGAAGAAAAGTCTCCGACAATGGATCTATCCCCAATGAGCCAAAGAACATCTCAGGCCAAACGCATCAGTGTGTGAGACTAATACTTGGTAAATGGGCCCGGAATACTGAAGAATTATCTGGGATTTTCTACAGAGCATGACCTATGTGCTGAAATTATCAGGTTTTTCTTTCCAAGTTAAAAAAATGCATTCAATCTGTTCAGATTCTAAAATAGGGTTAAAAATGGCAGCAGACCTCTTAAATCATAGCTTCGTTTACATAAAGATCAGTCTAATGTAAAATGTGGAAATGTCAGTTGGTCCTGAATCTGAGATTCAAAAGGCTACATACAGGTTATCATGTAAGGTACTTAAAAATGCAGATAAGGGGCCGGCAATGTGGCTCACTTGGTTAATCCTCCACCTGCAGCGCCGGCATCCCATATGGGCGCCAGGTTCTAGTCCTGGTTGCTCCTCTTCCAGTCCAGCTCTCCGCTGTGGTCTGGGAAAGCAGTGGAGGATGGCCCAAGTGCTTGGGCCCTGCACCCGCATGGGAGACCAGGAAGAAGCACCCGGCTCCTGGCTTCAGATCAGCGCAGCACTGGCTGTTGCAGCCATTTGGGGAGTGAACCAACGGAAGGAAGACCTTTCTCTCTGTCTCTCTCTCTCTCACTGTCTATTACTCTACCTGTCAAATAAATTAAAAAAAAAAGATGCAGATGAAGACAGGTAATTATTTATAAAATGAGAGTTCCTTCCCCCTTCAGGCAACTGAGTAGCAACATGAAAACATGAAAAGAGATGATATAGATAGCTCCAGTTCACTGATATACAGACCAAGCACAATGCTTCTAACCTAAAATGCATGCAAATTTCCCTGAGCACTTAATAACCTAAATATAGATATGGAAATGCAGCAATGGATGCGCTTGCTTTCATATGCACACATAATGTTGCTGACCCGTCATTACTAGGGCACACACTGAGGCCAGCGCCATCTGTGGCAGTGATGATCTTGCAGGCTGCCTATGACTGATAGCACAAATTAAAATGGAACAATCTAACCAGAAAAGGAGCTTATGCCTTTGACCTTGTTCAAAGCTGTTATTGGCTCTTCGGGGTTACCAAGTCCTTCACCCGTGACCTCATCCCCATTCTTGTCCCCACCCCAGGCTTCGAAATAAGGAAAACAACATTGGCCATGGGGAGTTCAACTCTAATACTAACTCATGATAGCACTGAACAGGGGGATGCCAAGTTTAATTTTGAGACAGATTGGACTTCAGGGCTGCAGGACATCGACTTGGAAATGTTCTCAGTCTTCTACACAAGTGAATTTTAACAGGTTTCTAGCTCAGTTTCTGCACGTTCCCACCATGTACCCAACCTCTAAGGGAATGTGTCCTAGGCTTACCCAAGTAGAATTACAGAAAAGGGAGACTATGAAGAACCAGGAATAGAAGGCCAGGAGTAAAGAGGGAAAAATTTGGGCTTTTTTAGGTAAATGTCCAGACTCCTACCCTCCTTCTTGTGGAGAATCCGGGTAAAGAATTAAAATCCAAGGAAGCTCTTTTTTTTTTAAAGAAAAACAAAGTAGAAGTAAAGTTCATAGGATGAACCAAAAAGTCAGATTAGAGAAGGATTTGAAAGTTCCATGGCTGGCGCTATGGCGTAGCAGGTAAGGCCGCTGCCTGCAGCGCCGGGATCCCAAATGGGCACCAGATCGAGACCCAGCTGCTCCACTTCCGATCCAGCTCTCTGCTATGGCCTGGGAAAGCAGTAGAAGATGGCCCAAGTCTTTGGGCCCCTGCACCCACATGGGAGACCCGAAGGAAGCTCCTGGCTCCTGGCTTCGGATCGGCACATCTCCGGCCAATTGAGGAGTAAATCAGCGGATGGAAGACCCCCCCCTCACTTTCAAGTAAAATAAATAAATATTTAAAAAAAGATTTGAAAGTTTCATACGAGAATTTCTGAAGGAATTGAAGAATGCTAAACAACTAGGAAGGAATCATTAAGTTCTTGAATTTGTAAATATGAAATGCACGAAGTTTGTATACATTAAAAGGTTTCCAGCTAAAAAGTAAAAAACAAACAAACAAAAAAAGAACTGGGAACAAAGAGGGGGGATTTTTTTTTTTTTTTTTTTTTGACAGGCAGAGTGGATAGTGAGAGAGACAGAGAGAAAGGTCTTCCTTTTGCCGTTGGTTCACCCTCCAATGGCCGCCGCGGCTGGCGCACTGCGGCCGGCACATCACGCTGATCCGAAGGCAGGAGCCAGGTGCTTCTCCTGGTCTCCCATGGGGTGCAGGGCCCAAGCACTTGGGACATCCTCCACTGCTTTCCCGGGCGACAGCAGAGAGCTGGCCTGGAAGAGGAGCAACCGGGAAAGAATCTGGCGCCCCGACCGGGACTAGAACCTGGTGTGCCGGCGCCACTAGGTGGAGGATTAGCCTAGTGAGCCGCGGTGCTGGCCAATTTGGGTCACATTGACTGTTTTATGAAAGATACAGGGAAAGAAGGGAATTCATTCTTAAATTCATTCTTCTAGACATAGAAGCATGTGGCATAGAATTAGCCATGTAAGTACAAGAAAAATTTGTCTAACTATAATATGATTACATGTTTTAGTATTTGCAAGAAAAGATTACATAGAAGGATTCCTATTTGATCTAGGACTTATCAAAAACAGAAGTAAAGAAAAGTAGGACCATCAGCCATAGCAACAAAGACCCTAGAAAGAAACTCTCCTGGGCTGTTGTTTGTAAAGCCCTAGGAGAGCCTTACAAGAAAAAGAAGTCTTGGCCTTGGGACTGCCTCCTCCAGTTCCTGATGACCTAATAATATAAGTTACCAAGGTCTGATGACATTTATATGTAAATCCTGTAAGTATCCCCACCTTGCTCTGATTGCATACTCACCAAACAGTATTTTACATGCTGCCCAGTGATCTTAATTGCCCCATTCTACCAGGACTCTTCATGTTAAAAGTCACAGAGAACCCAAGTCAAAGTTGTTTGTAGACTTAAAAAACACACTTATCAGAAAGGCTGAAATAAAGAATAAAAGTATCTTCAAATGTAAGCAAGGATGCACAGAAATGGAATCATTAATGTTGGTGGGAATGCAAAATGACACAGCTACTTTAGAAAATAGTGCAGAAATTTCTTTTTTTAAATTTTTTGACAGGCAGAGTTAGACAGACAGAGAGAGAGGCAGAGACAGAGAGACAGAGAGAAAGGTCTTCCTTTTCCATTGGTTCACCCCCCAAATGGCCAGCGCGCTGCACCAATCCGAAGCCAGGAGCCAGGTGCTTCCTCCTGGTCTCCCATGCAGGTGCAGGGTCCAAGCACTCGTGACATCCTCCACTGCCTTCCTGGGGCCACAGCAGAGAGCTGGACTGGGAGAGGAGCAACCGGGACAGAATTCGGTGCCCCAACTGGGACTAGAACCCGGGTGCCGGCGCCACAGGTGGAGGATTAGGCAAGTGAACCACAGTGCCAGCCCTTTTAATGCCTTTTTTTAAAAAAGATTTATTTATTTATTTGAAAGGCAGAGTTATAGAGAGGCACAGAGAGAGAGAGAGAGAGAGAGGACTTCCATCTGCTGGTTCACTTCCCAGGTGGCCGCAAAGGCCAGAACTGGGCCATCTGAATCAAGAGCCAGGAGCTTCTTCCAGGTCTCCCACATTGGTGCAGGGGCCCAAAGACCTGGGCCATCTTCTCAGGTCATAGCAGAGAGCTGGATCAGAAGAGGAGCAGCCGGGACTCAAACTGGCAGCTATATGGGATGCCGGCACTGCAAGGCACCTTAACCCACTACACCAAAGCACGGCCCCCAGAAATTTCTTTTAAAATTAAAAGTGGATTTACCATTTGGCCCAGCAACTATTGCTTCATGCATTTGTTCCAGAGAAAGGAAAACTTATGGCCACACAGAACCCTGTACAAGAATGCTCGTAAGAGCTCTTTGGTAATAGCTCTAAAATGGAAACTGCTCAAACACCCTTCAATGGGTAAAAATTGTTGTATAGTCATTTTGGAATACTACTCAAGACTGATAAGGAATGATCTACTGATACATTCAACAATGTAGCTGAGCCTCAAGGGCATTATACTAAGAGACAAAAGCATTTTCAAATGGTTACATTTATAAAGCACTCTTAAGTAACAATGCTATGCTGATGCAGAACAGATCAGTGGTTGTGAGGAGTTAAGAACAAAAGGTAAGGATGAAGCTGACTCTGAAGAGTGACACAAAGGAACACTGTGCGAATGGTATAGTTCTGGGTCTTGATTACAATGGTGGTTTCCTAAAGCTACCCATATAGCAAAAGCGCATCAAATTGCACACACAAACATGTGAGTACATAAAATGTGAATGAGTTTATGGATGATGTCAGTGTCAGTCACTTCATTTTCATAATGTTCAATAGCTATTCCAAATGTTAACATCGTGGAAGATCGGGCAAAGTGTTCATGGGACATTTTTTTTTCTTTCTTTCTTTCTTTCTTTCTTTTTTCTTTTTTTTTTTTTTTTTTTTTTTTTTTTTTTTTTTTTTTTGACAGGCAGAGTGGACAGTGAGAGAGAGACAGAGAGAAAGGTCTTCCTTTGCAGTTGGTTCACCCTCCAATGGCCGCCATGGCCGGCCCACCGCGCTGATCTGAAGCCAGGAGCCAGGTGCTTCTCCTGGTCTCCCATGGGGTACAGGGCCCAAGCACTTGGGCCATCCTCCACTGCACTCCCGGGCCACAGCAGAGAGCTGGCCTGGAAGAGGGGCAACCGGGACAGAATCCGGCGCCCCGACTGGGACTAAAACCCGGTGTGCCAGCGCCGCTAGGCGGAGGATTAGCCTATTGAGCCGCGGCGCCAGCCATGGGACATTTTAATTCATTTCTTTGCAACTTGCTATGAACCTACAATTATTTCAAAATAAAAGGTAAAAGAATTACTACATAAATAGCACCGATATGTTTCTTTACTTCTACTGACCTATTACACATTATGTCAACAGGAACATTGAATTGACTTAAAAGAGAAATTTAGGGGTGGGTCTAGGCATTTAATCTAGTGGTTAAGATGCCTGCATCCCACACTGGAGGGCCTGGGTTCCTTTCCCTAGCTCTGGTTCCTGACTCCAGATTCCTGTATTACAGACTCTAGGAGGCAGTAGTAATAGCTCAACTAATCAGGATTTTGCCACCCACAGGAGAGACTGGTTTGAGTTCCTGGCTCCTGCCTTCAGCCTGGCCCTGCCTCAGCCATTGTGGACATTTGGAGAGAAATCAACACACGAAAGTGCCCTTTTGCTCTCCCTCTCTTTCTCTCTCTAATAAATACATTTTTTAAAAACATAGGATGAGAACTTTTGGTTCCACAAGTAAGTAAATCAGCAAGCAGAATTATTGCTTCAAATGGATGCAAATCTATTGTGGGGGCTTCAAGTTTAGCTGACGCACAGCTTAATTTGTCACCACAGGCCGTTTATTTCCATTTCTGTATTCTCCACCCTTCAAAGAAAATTTCACTCTGAGCATATTTGAGGTTATGCACTCCATTGTACACATGCAAAGGAGCATAATTCTGTCCTAGGATTCCAGGAGAGAATTCAGAGGTTTATGCAAACTGGATTGCTTAGACAAGGGAATCAATCACACATTCTGCTTCCCTAAACCACTCTCTTTTCCTATTAGCCTGAAATGATTTTCATTTATACTTCTCCCTTTTATTCTGAAATATGTCTCAATTTGGATAGTAAATTTTATGGCTACACGGAATGCCTAGACAGAAAACTCTGCTTAATAGGTCAACTTTGGTCTATCCCTAAAACTGCTCCCTGGGCAAGGAGGTAGGGCTACCCATCTAAACTTGGTTAGTACTAGGAAGAGGGGGTAACTAGTTGCTGAATTAGTATTTAAAATTTACCACTAGATATGGACAACTATATTTCTTATGTAAATTAATAAATTGGCATCCAGCTGTGTTAATTTCTGTGAGGTTGATTAATGAAACAATACATGAAAAATCGGTGTTCAGTATGCCAATAGTTTGGGAAACTAGCATCCAATGCCGATGTTTAGCTACTGATAAATTCATGGGGATAATGACTACTCCCTGGAAGATAGTCAGCATTCCTTTCCCTAGAGATCTCCGTTTTTCTCTTGTATATTTTCTTCATTAATGTACACGCTAGTTTTAAAAATCTTAGTCAAAATAAAACAAAGGATTAAGCAACTAACCAGGATATTTAAAATAAGATGTGAGATACTGTCTCTGAATATTTTAAATTTAATAAACAAAAAGCTGTTAAAATGTTATACAGACAAAAATGAAATTCAATGTGACAAAATAATGTCTTAAGATCTTGTGAGCCATATTGCTCATAGATATCCTGAAAGAACAATGTATATTATTAAAGTTTATATCATCTTTGTATCATATTGTAAAAAAGTGGACAATTATTAATTATTTGGAACCATGAACACATGATTAATATTCATTGATGTTGAACTTTGACACATAATTTTTCATCTTTAAGACAAGATATCTCCAATTGGATGATCTGAAGTAAACTATTACATATTAGATTTGGAGTAATTAGGAGAGGTACTGGACCTGGGTTTTCTCTGCTGGACAACACATAAATACTGCAACTCTCTCTTCATATTTTTTCAGACCACCTCTGTTCCACCTCTAGGAGTTTTTTGTTCCCTTATAGAGCTGCAAATTCATCAATCTACCCTAGAAACAGAACCACACTAACTCCATAATCTCCCCTTTTCTCCCTGCAGACTTGGTCTTCCTTGTGAATGAATCCCCAGCACACTGCCCAAGGTGCCAGCCTGTGGCCTGCTTCCATCTCTAATGGCTTAGGGAGTACAGAACAGTAAAAACTCAACTTGCCATTGAGGAGCGTTCTTAGAAGAGCTTGAAATGTCTCTCACTCGAGGTCATACATGAACATAAATACCGGAAACAGCTGATCACCTGGAAAACACTAAAGGCTGGAGGTTGCCAGTGTAGCTTCTCAGTAGAGAAACAAAGAGCGCGGGCATCAGCAGAGAATCTTGCACTATGACTAGAATACAAGGTTTTGGTGTAGTTAGAAAGTACAACTTACCTGCCGTCCCAATAAAGACTGTAGGGCAAAGGTAGGCTCAAGCTATTTTAAAATTAGTATGGATTGGGGCTGGTACTGTGGTGTAGCAGGTAAAGCCGCCACTTGCAGTGCCGGCATCCCACATGGACACCAGTTTCAAGTCCTGGCTGCTCCACTTCCGATCCAGCTCTCTGCTATGGCCTGGGAAAGCAGTAGAAGATGGCCCAAGTCCTTGGGCCCTGCACCCATGTGGGAGACCCGGAAGGAGCTCCTGGCTCCTGGCTTCAGATTGGTACAGCTCCGGCTGTTGTGGCCAATGGTGGAGTGAACCAAAGGATGGAAGACTTTCTCTCTCTCTCTCTCTCTCTCTGCCTCTCTGCCTCTCCTTCTCTCTTTGTGTAACTCTGAATCTCAAATAAATAAATAAATATTTTTTTAAAAAATAATAAAATTAGTCTGCATTAAGAGTTCAGTGCAAGGTACATTACCGAGGGTGAACTGAAAAGGGTCTTATTACGTAATAACATATCAGAATCTCCAAAGACTCCATGTGTGTACCTAATTAAAGAGTTAGACAATGATTACCTGCCATGTAGGCACATTCAGCAGCACCAGTGGCATAAGACTGTCATTCTCGTTCCTGTAAAACACCTTCCCCCTGTCCGTCCCTGAAAACCAGCAGGGAAGTGGTAGGATGAAGGGTGGAAACACATCCCACTCCCCTTCTCTGTTGCAAATCCCGGTTAACAGGCAGAAGTCATGAAGGGAAGAGGAACTGGAATTGGTTATGTACTTTACATTTCCATTTAGAACGGGAAACACATTTTATTTCAGAAAATGAACTGTAATTCTGGAACCCATTCCCACAACAGAAAAACTCAGCCATCTTTCCTAGATAGGATTCAGGGCAGGAAAGGGACACTCAATAGAATATGCATGAAAGGGGCTGGCACTGTGGAGCACTGGGCTAAAACCCCAGCCTGCAGGGCCGGCCTCATAGATAGGCACTGGTTTGAGTCCCAGCTGCTCCTTTTCCAATCCAACTCCTGGCTAATGCACCTGGGAAAGCAGCAGGGGATGGTTCAAGTCCTTGGGCCCCTGCACCCATGTGGGAGACCTGGAAGAAGCTCCTCGCTCCTGGCTCCTGGCTTTGGATGGGCCCAGCTCCAGCCATTGCGGCCATTTGGAGAGTGAACCAGAAAATGGAAGAGTTCGCTCTCTGTCTCTCTCTCTTTCTGTAAATCTTTCAAATAAATAAAATAAATATTCAAAAAAGTGAAAATAAATTAGTAAAATAAAGCTTTAAAGAAAATTATGTAAGTCATATTTGAATTACTGCAATTTCAGATTATCCCATTAAAAAGGAACATATACACAGATACAAACATACACATGACAACTGTTTTTTCATTTAACACTATAGCATGAATATTTCTCATGAAATTAAATATTCTTCCACTTTTTCAGTCTTATATTTTATAAACATACTATAATTTGATTTCCTATTTAGACATTTACATTATTTTTCATAAATTTGCTCTTATAATCAAAGTTGCAATAAACAATTTTATACATAAAACTCCACCCATGACCATTATTAGCTCTTTCAGATAAATATCTAAAGGTACAATTACTAAATTAATTAGTATATGCATGTTTAAAGCTTTGGATATACATTACCAAGTTTCAAAATGGATAATTTATTATTAAGTGTATCTAATTAATATGCATATCAATAACTCACAAACTGATAGAATGTATGTATCATTACTTGTGAAAATTAAAAATTGAAGTATATATAAAAATTGTGTTGCAGAGCATTTTGTTAATAGGTGATATCTGATGCTAAAATTAAATGCAAATTTTAATACATGATTAAACGCTTTCAAAGCAAACTATAATCTCCAAATTAAGAACCCACCACTTATTTATTTCATTTCCAAGATTTGAGCTAAAATTGTTTTACTGATACCTCACTGGGTTTTTTGTTTGTTTGTTTGTTTGTTTTTTGACAGGCAGAGTGGACAGTGAGAGAGAGAGACAGAGAGAAAGGTCTTCCTTTGCCGTTGGTTCACCCTCCAATGGCCACCGCGGCCAGCGCACTGCAGCCGGCGCACTGCGCTGATCCGATGGCAGGAGCCAGGTGCTTCTCCTGGTCTCCCATGGGGTGCAGGGCCCAAGCACTTGGGCCATCCTCCACTGCACTCCTGGGCCATAGCAGAGAGCTGGCCTGGAAGAGGGGCAACCGGGACAGAATCCGGCACCCTGACCAGGACTAGAACCCGGTGTGCCGGCGCCGCAAGGCGGAGGATTAGCCTAGTGAGCTGTGGCGCCGGCCTGGGTATTTTTTGAAATTCCTTCACCCAAAAATGTACACAACAAGGTGTTTAGTCTTTGAGGAGGGCTTCTTAGGTGATAATCAAACTTCAATGAATACTTGAGTTAAAAATGACTCACATCCAAATATAAGGCTTCAGTACAATCCATTTGTGTCTTCTGGGAAAAGAAAAAGCCTGAAACAGATATATTAAACTGGCTAACGGCCAAACATCAGGTGCTGTCATGTTTTCTGAATATAAGTGTTGAAATTATTAGTCAATAAATTATAATTACTAGTCTGTGAACAATAATAAAATGTCATTACATTAATATTGTTTATAAGAAATGCATACGGCATTTTCATATATGCCATCTCATTAGAATGTTATAACATCCCAACCAGGTAGATTTCATCATTCTCATTTTATGAGTGAGGAAACTAAAGCTCAAAAAATCGGTCGGCTCACCTATTGACATATATCTGCAGAACAAACACAGCCGGGAGCCAAAACTGCTCCTGAATTTGCAGTCCAACTTTTTCTACCATGCCACTCTTCCTCGTGGTAAATAGATTTATTTGGTTAGTTGCTTAAAAAATAACATCGGTCATAAATATGTGTGGAGAATTCTTCCCAATAGTGGCACAGAACTTCTAAGGATAAAGGGAAAAATTCATACCCTCTCACACCTTGTGGTCATTGGCAGGAGGTTGGTTGGGGAAGGATAGGTGATAATTAAATATTAATCTGTTGTATCTCAGAGAAAGGTAAGGGATGTGAGAAATGAATCCAGGATCAAGAAGAGAAAGGAATGATAACTGCTAGTCAAGATTACGTTTTCCAGGAAATTCTCTGGAATGAGGTTGGCATTTGAACAGATACCTGGACCCAAGGGATAAAGCCAGGCTAACGTCAAGGGCAAGAGGACCCATGAAGCGCCGGCAAACCTGCTTTCTAACAGGAGCAGCTCTCCTCCCAGGATGATTAATTGTAGGCTTGCCTTCCCCATCAGCGTGATAATTAACTCTAGGAGCAGAGAAACTTCATTTTTAAAAAACAAATAAATTTCACAGGAAGGAAACAGCATATGCACTGTTAGAAGCAAACAAGCAAGCAAACCAAAATGCTGCTAGAATTTCTACCCCCAAATGACAAGTTTTCTCAATATTTTTCTATAATCTGTGCAGCTCAGCCTTGGAGAGTTAGGCTTTTAATTTCATTCTTTTTAAATAAAATCTTACATATTACCCAAAGAATCACAGCAAACTTTATTCATAATTTTGAAATACCATTTAAAGATATTAACTGAGAGACAAGGAAGAGTTTTTTTCCTTGTGTTTTATGTTTTAATTAACACATTAAAAGGGGATTACAACCATTGTTACCAGATGTCATATCAGTGTTCCGAGTCGAGTCGGATGATATTATTCCCTTGCATCACTGGTGTGAGATATTGGAAATCTTAATCATCCAGGTATTTGGAAAAAAGAAATAAATTAAGGAGGAACTCTAACAATTTATAGAAATGCCTGTTTGAGATACTAAATGAAAGAACTTAATAACTGCCAGAGCATTAATTTTCTCACACATCTGACTTTATGATGGAGGGTCTGTGAAGCTACTAAACTCACCACCATAATTATTGCTACCATTTGTTGATCTCTTATTTCGAGGCAAGCCTTATGCTAAACACTTTATATGCAAGGCAGTACAACCCTTTAGCAGTCTTATGAAGTAATCACTATTAAAATTCTCATTTTTCTGGTAAGGGAAATTCAAGGAGCCTGCCCGAGGTCCCATAATTAGTAAATGACCCAGCCAAGATTTGAATTCAACATGAGAGCCAAGGCTTTTGAGGATCCTGCTACCCTGACTCCCTGCTGGAATATGCTCAGCCTCCCTAATGGTGACCTGGCAACCAGGATGCTGACTAAAAGCAACATTAGATTTCTTTAAAGATTTTATTTATTTATTTGAAGGGTAGAGTTACAGACAGAGAGGGAGAGACAGAGAGAAAAGTCTTCCATCTGCTGGTTCACTCCCCTAAATGGCAGCAACCCGATCTGAAGCCAGGAGCTTCATCCAGGTCTCCCACAAGAGTGCAGGGGCCAAGCATTTGGGCCAGTCTCCACTGCTTTCCCAGGCCACAGAGAGCTGAAGTGGAAGAGAAGCAGCCAGGACACGAACCAATGCCCATAAGGAATGTTGGAGAGGCCTCGCATACTATGTCATAGTGCCAGCCTGCAACATTAGATTTCATAGCCACATATAACCCACCCGTTCCCCTCAAGAAACCTCAGCATTCAAAGCCCATCGCCAGGACATCTCAATGAGTTCAGTGGAAAAAGAGATTAGCGATAAACTCTGGTAATAAAATCTACAGCAGATTCATGAGAGGCACTGCTCTCCTACCCAACCAAATGTCGTGTAACAGACCACTGTGGCTGTGTCCTTCCCTGCGCCCAGCATGATGCCTGTGACATCATCAGTGCTTATCCGCTGGTGGGAAAGGGAAAGGAGGAAGCTCCTATAGAAAAGACCAAGGATACACAGAGGATGAGATGTCGAATCCCTGGCATAGTCATTCAACTGTCCTGAGGCCCCATAGACAGATGTTGAGAGCCAGACGGGATCAGGCCTGGAACAGCATTTGCAGCCCCCTGCTTCCCTATCAACCTATCAATGCATGGCCTGACAGTGCTTCTCCCAGGCTCTGGGGAAGTGTTCTGACAAGACTCTTCATCTATTAATTATTGCCTTTCCCCTGAAGTGAAATATTTTTCTGACAATTTAAAAACCTCTCTCTCTGCAATAGAATGCCTTCGGCCTTTCTGAGCCTTCACTGTGTTTGAAGACTAACTTCTGCAAAGATGCTACAGCAAAATCTTACAGTCATTTGCCAAACTAGTCTCTGCCCATCAACCAGAAACCACGGTTATTACTCGATGCTCAAAGTGGGATGTCAGGGTAACCCTGGCAACCAGGGGAGATTCTCAGTTCCTCCTGTCAGGGTTCCTGGGCTGATAATGAGCAATTCTGGAGAGCAATCTCAGAGGAGATAAGGGTGCCCTGTGGGTCTATGTGCTTAGGTCTCCGCATTGCTGTGGCTGTGCTCAAACTTTTTCCTGCAACCCATGTTTTCTGAAGAGAATGGCAGGTACACAATGAAGTCTGTTCAACTGTATCGCCGGGTGCTGGAACAGGTCTCAAGGGATGTAAGTGATGAGTGATGATGAAGGCTCCAGAGGAGAAACAGAGAAGAGAAAAGAAAGGCTCTGGAGGAAAGGGCTATGGCACAGTCTGTTTTCTGGTGATAATGAACTTCAAAGAGAGACAGTAGACAATGAATGAATGAAACAAGCACCATGAAAAAAGAAACCAAATAGCACTAACAACCAAATACCATAAATGAAATTTAAGTGGTTGCTGGAATAAAAGAATAAACCTTAAAAGACACCTTGGTGATAATTAAAGAAACTTGACTGTCTGAGAATATTCCATAATGCTATTAATAGAAAAAAAAATGTAGATTTCAAATCCAATTATTTATATAGGGAAAAAAATTGGGAAAAAGCTTTAGGAAGTTTCCATAGATTTAGTGTCTGCTTTGCTCCTAGAAATCACTTCTCAGAGCAAGCCTCATTTTGTCTTGCTCACTCCAATCCACCCAAAACATACCAGAGAACTGCCTGGAACTCTCACTTGCTGGGGTCAAATGAGGAGAGTGGAGTGGAGATCAGTCTCATGCAGAGCGGGCAACAGGGGCTCCAGGGGGAAGATCTGAGTGACCAGATCCACAATGAGGATCATCAAGACAAGCTCAGGAGGAACAACACAAAGACTCAATCACAAGGAATCACAGAACCCCGAGCAAGACGGGAGCAGCAGCTTTAGAGCTCACTGAATCTACAAGCAGCGATGATAACAAATCAAGCTAAAAAATAAATCTACAGTTCACAGCAAATAGAGAGAGATGGCAAGAGGATAATTCCTAAAAGAAAAAAATAAGCATTGATTTGGAGGTACCACTCCGAACATACCTCGCCCTGACTTGATGCTGCCCAGGCCAGCCCTGCTTGGAGCTGAACCTGCAGGTGAGAAGGGAACTGGGCAAAGGAGTTGGGGGAAAAGAGGACAGAGCAAGGAACCTGGCGAGGCCTGAAACACCAGAGAAGCAGTGGCATCCTCCCCCAGTCCTCGGCCTTTGATGCTTTTACTCCAACAATTACTAAATGTCCAGGACTCTATCTTCACAGAGGAACAGAGAAGGGCTGGGGGGCTTGTCCCCTTCTCTTTCCCAAGTATTGGCCTATAAGGGTATTTTGAAGAAAACTCCCCCCAAAAAACCAAAACATTGCTGAAAAATAAATGAGAACTCTGACAATAAAGCTCGTTGTGGGGGATCCCATTACCTGGGAACCGGAAAAACGAAAACATTTCCCATAGCGTTCTATGTATAGCTCTAATTACCACAGTGTTAATGTTGTACACATAAACATCATTAAAATCAGCAGGAGAGAGGCTTCCTCAGGAGCCGGTGAGCAGACATCAGCAGCAAATATTTCATTTCCCACTGAGGTTGGTGCTAAAGGCAGATTTAATCTGCGCCAGGAGAGTTCTACAAAGAGTAGACAGCAAGCAACATACAAGGCACACCACATAGAAGACCAGGGCTAAGACCTTTCCAGTCTGCAAAGGTGCTGTCTTAAAGGCCGGATTCTATTCAGTGCCTATGAGTTGGGCACCGCTATTTACCAAGCGCATGCTCCGTGCTGGGACACAACCTCTGTCCTCTAGAAGCTTCCACATGTTTCCAAGTTCACAGAATCTCATTATCATTTCTGAGTGTCCCTCCCGCAGGAAAACAACTTCGGCAGATGAATAGTTTTGAGTAGCATGGAGAAGGGTTCCATGGTTTTACACACACACACACACACACACACTTAGACCAGGAACACCTTTTTTCAAATGAAATACACCATGTAACCCAGCCTATCCAATACCCTTGTGAGATGAAGAAGCATGCTCTGAACCCCTGAATCCCCTACCCTGGGGCAGTGCAAAGGCATCTGTGACTTCTTGGGGACTGAACCAAGCTTTCCTTGGAGGATTATCTCCATAAATCTCTATGGATTTATGGAAAACAGTTTTCTATAAAGTTAGGGAAGGATGGTGTTGCTAGGAGAACCTGAGGAAGCAGGCAACCTCAGGTGGAGGATAAGAAGGAAAGAGACCAACATCTGCCTGATGCTGGTTCCTATGCCAATGCTACACAGATAAAGTTAGACAAAGTCTTGATCCTATTGGCTACTGGTACTCCCACTGTGAAATCAATGAGCACTGTCAACAGTGGACACTGGGAAAAGCAATTCAGACTGCAAAACCAGACTTGGAGTAGACAAAAGTACAGAAAGTGTTCCTATATTATCTACATTTTATGTATCCTACTTTATAATAAAATGATGTGAATACAAATGAAATAAAAGAATATGTTGAAAGCAGCCAGATGGTCCTAGACTTGTTGGAGGAAGTTTGGTAGTCTTTGCTTTTGTGTCTGTATTTTCCTTCCAGCACTTCTCATAACCTAAGATATCATGAACCTCTGTAATGGATATCCCCCCTCAGAAAGCTCATTAGGATCTGACCTGCTTTTTTATTTTTTTATTTATATGAAAAAATTTCATGTGCTTGATATATACAGATTTAAGAACATGATACTTCCCACCATATCCTCAACCCTGCCCTTGCTCCCACCCTCCCTCCTCCTTCCTTTCTTAGTTTTTTTTCTTTTAATTTTTACAATGACATACTTTCAGGTTAGGTTACTTTATAATCACAAGCTTAATGCCCCACTAAGTAAATAATTCAAGAAGAAGTAAGGAGAAAAACCCCTGTTCCTCAAAAGTAGAGACAAGGGTTGTAAACAGTAATCAAATCTCAAAATGTCAATTTCATTCACATACATTCCATTTTTATGCTCCATGTATATATTTACCCTAATGCTCTGTATATTACTTACCACAAGAAAAACATGTGTTTGTCTTTTAGAGACTGGCTTATTAAACTAAGCATAATGGTTTCCAGTTGCATCCATTTTGTCACAAAATACAGGATTTCATTCATTTTTATGGCTGAATAGTATTCCATAGTGTGTGAGTGTGTGTGCCACATTTTTTTTATCCTGTCATCAGTTGATAGACATCTGGATTGATTCCATAGGAAATGAGCTGCAATAATCATGAGTACAGATAACTGTTTTATATGCTGATCTTATTTCCTTTGGGTAAATTCCCAGGAATGAGATTGCTGGTCCATATATGGTTGATCTATTTTCAGATTTCTGAGGAATCTCCACACTGTTTTCTATGGTTGCATTAGTTTATATTGCCACCACGTGTTTTTGAGTACCTTTTCCCCCATATCCTCACCAGCATTCATTGTTTTTTGATTTTTGGATGATAGCCATTCCAACTGGGGCAACATTAAACTTCATTGTGGTTTTCATTTGCATTTCCCTGATGGCTAGTGACACTCAGAATTTTTTCACGTGTCTGTTGGGTACTTCAATTTCATTCTTTGAAAAATGCCTGTCCATGTCCTGACCTGTTAATTGTAAGTACCATACTCAGGTAGATTATTAAATATTAAAATCTTATTTTATTTCACAAACATCTTAAAGTAGCCTACAATAGTAAAGGCAATACAGTGTAACGACAGAAGCACAGATTCTAGAACTAAAGTGCCTACTTGGTTTGAATTCAAATTCTACCATGTACAAGCATTGTGACCTCAAAACCTATTTAACCTTTCTTTGCCTTACTTTTAACATCTACAAAATAAAGGAAGTAATAATACCTACTTTAAGAGATTATATTGATGACTGAATGGGTTCATATTTGTAAGAGGCTGGGATGAGTTTCCAGGTCACAGAACAGTGTCTGGGTCAGCAGTGACATGCAAGGCATTTTGCTGGGTAGTGAACACATGGTACTTGTTTTCACAGAGTGGATATGCTAAGAGCTTCTAAAGCTTATAATAATTAATGATAGGAAGACATTGGTTACCAGAAGGGTCTCAATGCTTGAAATAAATGTTCATAATAATTAATACAGTTTAAAAGTTTTGATCTGCCTGGATTAAATCTTCAAAAACTGAAATCTGGGGCTGGTGTTGTGGTATAGTGGGTAAAGTCACTGCCTGTGATGCCAGCATCCCATATGGGTGCCAGTTGTGGGGAGCAACTCGGACTAGACTGTTACTGG
Organism: Oryctolagus cuniculus; assembly: GCF_051225735.1. Classification (NCBI taxonomy): domain Eukaryota; kingdom Metazoa; phylum Chordata; class Mammalia; order Lagomorpha; family Leporidae; genus Oryctolagus; species Oryctolagus cuniculus. The sequence continues at coordinate 84,733,538 of NC_142880.1, forward strand.
AATTAGGACTTATTCTATGCATCTGCCCTCCCACAATATGGCGCTGAAAGGGAGTAAATAACCTCTACACAGCTGCCTCTCGCCAATTTGATGAGCTGCAGGAGCTGATCCTGCTCCTGATTGGAGGAGAGCAGCGTGCTCGGCGTGTGGGTAGCAGAGTTGGGATTGGTGGAAGAGGACTATAAAGGAGGAGAGACAACATGCACAGGGAACATCTATCTGAAGGAACACCTGTGCAGCCCCCGAGAGAGCCTGCCGGCGGTGTGCCGCTCCCCCGCAGAAGTGGGGAAGGTGGCAGGGGGAACCGCCCTTCCACGGAGGTGGAAGGGACGGTAGCCAACCCGGGAAGAACCAGCAGCAAACCCGGGGAGGGCCGAGCAGACAAAAGAACAGCGCAGGGTCCCGTGTCGTTCCTCCGCGAAGACGGGGAGCGACATAATGGTGCCGTGACTCGGATAGGAAGCCTAGGCAGGGTTTAGTGTCGTTCCTCCATGAAGAGGGGGAGCGACACCAGTTTAAGTCCCAGCTGCTCCATCGACTTTCCTAAAGTTTGAGGATACAAATTATTCTCCTTTGATGTTCTTGTCATCATCCTTATGAACTTTCTATTTTTTACCTAGCAAAAGTTTTATGAATGATTTTAGTGTTTGCCTGGACATCATAATTCCCTGAACTTTGTGTAGTTTTTGAAACTGCACAGAAAGCTAGTCATGTAATATCTTAAATGTATCATTGCATGCTTACAGCATCTGAAATCCAGAGGAAACAGTCAAAGATACTGCAATGATGATGAAGGGTGGATATCATTTACGCTAACTGGTGAGGAGGGGTAGGAGTGGGATAACAACCTAAGTTGCCAGCTGATCAGTGATTATTTCCATGTTTCATTCTATTTGTTTCCTTGTAGATACTCATCTCTTCAGAGATTAGGATGACTATTAACCATGCGTTCCCTACTAATGCATGGAAGAAAAAAATAACTACAGTAACCAAAGTTGACACCAAGTTCTACAGGAGTGAAAAAAACTAGTCTGCGTAGAAGAATTGAGCCTACCTCTTGAAAAACATCAATGTTGTTGAGCTGAGATTGACAGATTAATTACGATTTCAATAAAGCAAGGACAGTCTCAAATTAATAAAGGCAGAAAATTTCCTGGTATTTTTAGAAAACAATGAACAGGGAGGGACAGATGTTCTGGCGCAAAGCGTTAAGCTGCTGCTTAGGATGCCCACATTCCATATCCTACTGCCTGGAGTCGGTTTCAACTCTGCCTTTGGATCTCAGCTCTCTCCTTTTCTTTTTTTCTTCAATGTTTTAAATTAATATAAGGTGAACAAATTTCATGTATTTCATATATTCAGATTTAGGAGCATAATGACACTTCCTGCCCTACCCTCCCTCCCACCCCCATTCCCACCCTCCCTCCTCCTGCTTTCTTTTTATTTATTTTAATTGTTTACAATGACATACTTTCAGTTTATTTTATAATCATAAGCTTAACCCTCCACAGAGTAAAGAATTCAACACATAGTAAGAAGAAAAAAATATTTCCTCAACAGTAGAGACAAGGGCTGTAAACAATAATCAGATCTCAAAATGCCAGTTTCACTCATACACATTACATTTGTTTGTACTTTGTTCCAGCAGCTCTCTTGCAATGCACCTGGGAGGCAGCAGATGATACTTCAGTCCCTGCCACCCACATGAGAAATCTGGATAGAATTCCTGGCTCCTGGTTTCAGCCTGGTCCAGCACCAGCTGTTCAAGGCACTTAGGGAGCGAATCAGCAGATGGAAAATCAATCTCATTCATTCTCTCTCTCTCTCTCTCTCTCCCTCCCTCCCTCCCTCCCTCCCAAATTAAAAAAAAAAATAAATTTCTTTAAAAAATAATGAACTATACGGTAAAGGTAGCAAGAAAAAGGATTGAAAAGGGATGTGAGCTTGGATTTGAGATGGGAGTGATGGGCTCAGAAATGACATTTGCCAATGAAGGAAATATCTAGTTGCAGTGTGAAGACTGAGGTAGAAAAGTAAAGATTGGAAACGAGCACTAATATTAGAAAGTAAATTAAATTATCCTATTATGCCTGAGCCATGGCTCTGTAAGAATGAGGTCCTTTTTCCATCCATTCTTTGCCTCACTCTCCATCATTCTGTCCCTCTTCCTTTCTATCCTCCCCACCCCCATTGCCCTACCTTACTACTACATGGAACGCTGAACCTTTCAGTTATACATGTTCAGTAGGTACACCTGGCTCAGGGAAACATAGGAAGGAAGAGGTTTTTGCAGGGAGAGGTAGGCAACATTTCCAAAGGGTTTCTACATGCCAGACTCTTAAGATGGCACTTGTCATGTCTTATTTCTCTAAATCTTAGCTGCTAACTCAGGAATTCACATCCATTTCCACTTGACACCAAATCCATGCTGTCTGTACCACACTTGCTAACTAATGAAGGAAATGAGGTCTCTATGTGAGAATAATGTTTATATGGTTTGTTAAAATTTATGTTATTTATTTGAAAGGCAGAGTGACAGAGAGTGAGAAACATAGACAAAAAGAGCTTATCACCTCCCCCCATCAGAGTGGCTGAAATGTAAAACAGAGAGTAACAAATGCTGAGGAGGATATGGTCAAAGAGGAGCACATACACTGTGGTGGGATTGTACGCTAGTGCAGCCACTGTGGAAACCAGTGAGGAAATTTCTTAAAAAGCTAGAAATGGACTTACCACATGATCCAGCAATCCCACTACTGGGTACATTCCCAAAAGACTTGAACACAATGAATCAAAGAGACACCTGCACCACCATGTTCATAGCAGCACTGTTCACAATAGCCAAAATTTGGGATCAACCAAGGTGTCCATCACCAGATGAATGGATAAAGAAAATGTGGTGGATACACACAATGGAATATGATTCAACTATAAAAAAGAATGAAATTCTACCATTTCAGCAAAATGAATGCAAATGAAGGACACCAGGTTGAATGAAATAAGCTGGACTCAAAATTACGAATAATGCATATTCTCCCTTATACATGAGAGCTAAAATTCAAAAAATGAACAAAAAAGAGAATAAAGGAATGTGTATATCAGTATTCCTGCAAATATAGGTTTGCAAAACTTTGTTTTATACTTTTGTAAAACTAATTTGAGAATGCTATACTACTATAGTTTTACAGATCTGTGATATTTTAGAATTTACTATATATGCGTGAAATGATCATTTTTCCATTCAATTGTTTATAGCTGCTGTCTATATTCCCATTAAACTAAGGTCTTTTTGATTTTTACTTGTTAAACTTCTTATTCTGCCAAGTGTTAAGCCATTTTACTGTAAATTTATAGCATGTTACTTCAAAAACTATAATAAAGGAAAGGGAGAAAGAAAGAGAGTGGGTGGGGAGAAGGGAATATCATATGTTCTTAGAATTGTATCCACAAAGCACAATGAATCTGTTAAAATCTAAGTAAAATTAAAATCTAAAAATTGTTTAAAAGGGAAAAAGAAAATAGAAGTAAAGCTCAAAGCCAGACTTCCCTCTGGAAAGCTATCCTCTGACACAGCTACTCCTCGGCTAATCCCCACCAGATGTGCTGAGAGATAGTCCAACTTTCCCAAGCCTAGACCACTTCCCCAAGACAATTAAGACTTCCAACAGATTCCAAATGTTGCCTTTCTACACTAGTAAATAATAGGCTATCACAAAATGAGAAAATAAAAATGAACAACAGAGGGCTCGTTTAATACTTTAATTTGATAGTTTGCTCGTTAAAGATCTGAGAGGAGTTGTCTTTCACCTTCCCAGCAACCCTGTGTATAGGAGGAGAGTCTGTCAGCTTGTTTTACAGGTGAAGAAAGTGAGGGCCCATGGGACTGAGGGCCTCACTCAGTCACTCTGCAAAGAGGCCAGGACCAGACGTAAGATTACTGCTCGTGGGGCAATGCTGTGGGCATTGAGCCTTGCAGTTGAACGTGAAGATATGCACCCCAAAGCAATCACACTCTTCCCTGCCTACCCCAACCCCATGCCACCACCTACTTACCCATTCTAGCAATGCTTCTCCACTATCTGCCCTGGAAACTTCATCTGGTCAAGGGCTAGATTCTGCCTTTATAGAAAACATGTATTTAAGTTACATGAATATTTGCTTAATAATTATTCCTACATGGGACGTTTTTATACATTCTTCTGTATTATGTCTCCAAAAAAAAGTTTAAAAAAGCAAACATTCTATGAAAAGGAAAACAGTTAACTTCTAGGGTTGTTTTAATTACATTTTTATACATCATATTAGTCATATTTTACACTTGTTGGCAGCTGCTGCTGCAACACTAACCTCTTTTGTGACTCTGATCTCGTTGCCTGTGTTCCTGGTCCCTCTCCAGTCATCTGCTCTCCTTATTCATGGCCTTTTTCTCCCAGCTGGCCTCATGTCGCATACTCTGCCCTGTGTAGAAATAGGCCTCATCCAACCCAGAGCTGAGCTCCTAAATTCTGGAAACCTGGGCCTGAGGCCCATCCAATCCAATTATGCACATCAAGAAATACCAAGAATCCTTCAGGTTTTCAGGTTAGGGCTTTATGGGAAAATAAAAAGGGATCATAGAAAGTGATTTAACATGTGCTTTGAAATGGAAATGCTGCCTCATCTGTTACACATATATAAAATAAAAGGGAATTTTTTTTTTTTTTGAAGAGTGATGGAAAGAAAGATCTTCCATATGCTGGTTCACTTCCCAAATGGATGCGATGGCCAGCACTGGGCCAGTCCAAAGCCAGGAGCCTGGAATTCCATCCTCATCTCCCACATAGGTGGCGAGAGCCTAAATATTTGAGCCACCTTCCTCTGCTTTCCTGAGCACATGATCAATTTGCTGGGTGGGAAGCAGAGCAACCAGGACTCAAATGGGCACTTCAACATGGGATACCAGAGTGGAAGGTGGTGGATTAACCTGCTATGGAACAATCCTGGCGTTGAAAGAGATTTAAGCATTAAAAATCAAGATAACACCCTAAGTCACGAGATATTTGCTATTTTTCTCTTTTTTTGTTTCTAAGACACATGGTAAAATAATAGTCTGATTCAGGTGAATAAACCAACTACCTTCATGGGATTTCTCAAGAAATCACAACCCCTAAATCCATAGCATCGTGACATTACTGCTTGTCAATTCCTTACTTCTCCCAGGATTATACTGTTCTAATAGTTGCCTATTTCGCTCAAGAACCCAAACATAAACATCATAAATTGGATTTTCAGGGCGAAAATTTTGGAAGGGTGGTATAGCAGAAAAGCAATGCAATGTATTGAAATTCATGAGTTCATTCATGCAATAAATATTTTCAGTGCCTACAATGGTCCTCATATCATGTTAAGCACTGTCAATAAAATGATTGTTTATAAAAGAGTTGTTGTTCCTTTCTTTGTGGTGCTCGTGTTTTAGAAAAAAACATATACCTGGATGGGCATTGTGGCATAGTGGGTAAAGCCACAGCCAGCAACCAGCATCCCATATGGATTCTTGCTCATGTCCCAGATACTCCATTTCTGATCTAGTTCCCTGCTTATGGCCTGGGAAAAGCAGCAGAAGTTGGTCCAACTTTTTGGACCCTTGTTACCCATGAGGGAAACCTGGTTGAAGCTCCTGGCTCCTGATTTTGGCCTGATTCCATTCTGACCATTCCGGTCATGTGGGGAGTGAACTAGAGGATGGAAGATCTCCTTCTGTCTCTCTCTCCCTCTACTCTGACTTTCAGATAGATAAGTATATCTTAGAAAAAGAAGGAACACACTCCTAAGAAATACAGTGATTAAATAACAGTGTGAAGATGTCAGGAAGCAAGATGGGTGAGACATTGAGAGAGAGGGAGGGAGAGAGAGAGGGAGAGGAAGAGAGAGAAGGAGAGGGAAAGGGAGAGGGAGAAGGGGGAGAGGTTGCTTTTTCAGGTAGAATCTCCTTATATCTTCCAGCTTCTCACTGCAGAAGCATTCTCCCCATACATCCATACACTATGGAAACTGCCTGAGCAGTGTCCAATATTTGGCTTCCAAGAATTCTCTAAATTTGGTCTATAAAGAATTAGGCCAAGGGGGCCGGCACCATGGCGTAAAACCCACTGCCTGCAGTGCTGATATCCCATATGGATACCGGTTTGATTCCTGGCTGCTCCACTTCTGATCCAGCTCTCTGATGTGGCCTGGGAAAGCAGTAAAAGATGGCCCAAGCCCTTGGGACCCTGCACCCACGTGGGAAAACCTGGAGGAAGCTCCTGCCTCTGGCTTCAGATTGGCGCAGCTCCAGCCATTATAGCCAACTGGGGAGTGAACCAGCAGATGGAAGACCTCCCTCTCTCTTTCTCTGACTCTTCTTCTCTCTCTGTGTAACTCTGACTTTCAAATAAATAAAATAAACCTTTAAAAAAAGAATTAGGCCAGGGAGAAAGCTGATGTCTATACTCAACAATGAGTTCATTCATTCAATATCATTGTAACACATTGAATGCTCACTGCATGAATGATCTCAAATATGAAAATTATTTTAAGATTTATTTTATTTATTTGAAATAGTTACACAGAGAAGTAGAGACAGAGAGAGAAGTCTTCCATCTGCTGTTTCACTCCCCAGATGGCCACAACAGCTGGAGCTGCGCTGATCCAAAGCCAGGAGCCAGGAGCTTCTTCCAGTCCCCCATGTGGGTACAGGGGCCCAGGGACTTGGACCATCTTCTACTGCTATCCCAGGCCATAGCAGAAAGTTGGATCGGAAGAGGAGCAGCCTGGACTAGAACTGGCGCCCATATGGGATGCTGGCTCTTCAGGCCAGGGCTTTAACCCGCTGTGCCACAGCGCCGGCCCCCAAATATGAAATTGAGATTAGTCAAAGTCACAGTCCCTAACTCTGAGGCAGTCATTTTTGCCATTTCAATGATATGTCAAATGACTGAACAGTAACAGAAACAGCAGTAACTACTCATACAGTACTTCCAGGAGTCATGGGAAGTACTTTGTGGACATGAAAGCAGTGCCAGAGAAACAGGGAAATATAACTGCTCAAGAATTAATCTCCAGTGGGAAATTTAGACACAACACCAAGCAAATATTCATCTTTGCTTCCCTTATGGCAAGAAAAACAAGGTAACTCATGGTGCTAATTGGAAGAAATATGACTTGGTTCCTAGTGAGCAAGGCATGCTCCTGGCATGAGTACTATTTTTAAAAGCAGAAATTGAATGCCCTCCTTTCCCTTGTCCCGTCCCGCGGGACAGCAACTGGGGCCGAGCACCTAGAAGGAGAAATGAAAGGGACAGGAGACACAAAGATGGCAGCAAGACAGGTGCCGATCAAGCTGCGACTTTATTTTTCAACCACACACTTATATATCATCGAGGCAGGGTATCGGGAGGGGGAAGGAGGGGGGGGGCTTATCTTGTAGCTGCAATGCTAGTGCAAGTAGGGGAAAGGTTACAAGGCCTTAAGGCACAAGGTCACACAAGGTTGCATTATCAGTACTATCAGGTCTGGCTTGTCCAGCCCTGTCTCTCAACTAAGAGGTCACATGCTGCGTGGTCCCCGACATTCCCTAGGTAGTGCTTCTCTTGAATTGGAAAAGACTGAATCCACCACACCTGTCCCGGAGCCCCTGCCATTGGCTCATCTCCTACTCTTGGTCTGCTGCTCTGCTTAGCTCCAGCCCCTGTGGCCTCATCTTCACGGTTCTCAGACACCAGGCATGTTCCTGCCACAGGTCTTTCTCACTGTTTCCTCTGCCAGAGATGACCTTCGCTGAACTGTCTACACGGCTTATTTCTCACTTTGTTGAGGTCTTTGTAAAAAAGACATCTTCTTCAGTAGGTGTTTCCCTGGTCACATCATAAAAATTTCCCAATGCTTCCCAGCCTTATTTTTCTCCTTTGCTCTTGGTCAGTGTCGAATTTGCTATTTACATTGTTCAGAATCGATCTCCCTGTTAAAATAGGCTCACTAAGGTAGGATTTATCTGTTTGTTTTGTTTCTGGTTTTGCCTGTTGTTTTCAGCACTGTACCCTCAGGAGCTAGAACACACCTTGGCATACACCATGCACTCAATTAATATCTTCAATGAATGAATCAATAGTATAGGCAACTACAGCTGGACAGATCAGAGTGGAGGTGCTAGTAGCCTGATGTGAAACCAACTGGAAATCATGGCTTCAAGAACCCTAGTTATCTAGGAGCAAGAGGCTGTAAAGCTGTGAGTGCTTTAGCTGACTATAAATAATGATAGTGTACTGTATGCTTCTCATTAAAAACTGGAAATAATTATTTGGAGTATCTGTGCAGTAAATAAATCATAAATGTTTGAGAAGATAGATATATTCACCTTGATTGGACATTACACAGTATATACATATATGGAAACATCATATCATACTCTGTAAATATGTACAATTTGTACACGTCACTTAAACATCAAAATTTTAAGATTCATTTATTTATTTGTTTGTTTGTTTATTTTGGCGGTCAGAGTTATATAGCGTGAGGGAAAGACAGAGAGGGAAATCTTCCATCTGCTGATTCACTCCCCAAATGACTGCAATGGCCAGGGCTGGGCCAGGCTGAAGCCAGGAGCCAGGAACTTCATATGGGTCTCCCACATAGGCGATAGGTACCCAAACACTTCTGCTATGTTCCACTGTCTTTCCCAGGCCATTGGCAGGGAGCTGGCTCAAAAGTGGAGCAGCCAGGACCACAGGGGTTGCTGTCATCTCAGCTAGCATATTTATCCACTATGCCACAACACCAACCCCAAGGACATCAAAAATTTTAAATAAAGTAATAAAATAGAATATTCCCTGGTCAGAAGTAAAAGAACTCTAAACAATTCCTTGAACAAGGACCACCGGCCTCCTCCCTGGCAGTCAAACATATCAAGAAGAAAAAACATTTTTGAACCCTGACTGGGAAGTCAGTATGTTTATGTCTAATTTACACCTCTAAACAGAGAGATTTTCCAGAAGAATACTGGGTGAGAACATGAATCTCTGCTCAATCAGGCCAAAGTAAAACTTCCTCACACAGCCCCCTAAGTTATGACTGGCAGGAAATACAAACCATCCAACCAGTCCAACTCTCAGAACACCCCAAAGAGCTCCAGGGTTGTCATTCTTTATGAGCAATTCCAGGCAGGAAAATCATGTTTACAGGGAAGCAATCAGCTGGCCACAAAACACAACAATCAGCCAAGGCAGTCACGACACCCCAGTAAAGCAGGGCTATGCAGTTATCACGAGAGCAGCCTTCCACAAAGGAGGGCAGCTTTTCCTATAAGCACTTTATTTCACATTAAGGGCAAACACATCAATGAGAACCATTAACAGATATGATTTTAGAATTGGTCCATTCATTTCCAATTCATATTGGCTTCACTCATAGCTAGTTGAGTAATCATAGATAGCATGGGGCTACAAATCTCCTGCACTTACAGTAGAAATGGGATGATTTCCTCCAGCTACCAAGTGTCTTTCCCCTGGGTTAGTATAATTAGAGCAAAATATAATTAATCCACCAGGTGTTCCCAAAATAAAACTACTCAACTTATTGGCTTCTGGCATGAATTCCATTAGTAGAGATGAATCCTTTACTTGACAATTAAGCATAAACTTTCTCAGAAAAGATCCTTGGGAAGGGTTAGCTTCACTTCTCAAAAGCAGAGGGTCTACAAGGTGACTGAACAGGGTATAGGCACACTAAGGCTGCTCTAAGATAGGAGAAGAACAAAGGAAGGACTACGTTTCCAGAGGTCCTCAGAAGAAAATTTTCAAAGAAGAAATGGAAGAAAAAAAAAAGAAAAAACAGCAAAGACTCGTGGGACAAAATGAGAGAAATCAGAGACACCCCTGCAGCCAGCCACACAGCACAGCCTGCTGCCTGCTGTGAGCCGCCATCTTAACCTGCAGAGGAAGGAAGAAACAGCCGCATAGCCTGCCACTCACAATTTTAGCCAAGAGAGAACTCCACAGCCACCCACTGACTTACTTCAGCCTAAAGAGCTGACTGGGGTCTGAGCGACAGCTGGGCCTGGAGCCCTGTGCTTTCCCCGCCTCCCCCACCGATGCAAAGCGCATACTCGGCAGGGAAAAGCCACACAGCACACCCCTGTTTTGCTCCTACCAACAACATAGAAGCAGGGCAATGTGTGGCAAAGGACAGATGTCCTGCATCCTGCAACTGTGGAGGTTTTGGGCTTTTGCCACAGACACTCCATGTGAGCCAAGGGATTCACCTTGGCTTCTGGGCGCTAACACCAGAAGCAGTCCATAATAATTTCCACTTGGGGGTTGGTGCTGTGCCGTAGCGGGAACAAGACAAGGATGTCCACTTTCTCCATTCTTCTTCAATACAGTACTGGAAGTTTTAGCAAGAGCAATTAGGGGGGCAGGCACTGTGGCATAGCAGATAAAGCTGCGGCCTGCAGTGCCGGCATCCCATATGGGTGCTGGTTTGAGTCCCGGTTGCTCCACTTCCAATCTAGCTCTCTGCTATGGCCTGGGAAAGCAGCAGAAGATGGCCCAAGCACCGACGTGGGAGACCAGAAGAAGCTTCTGGCTCCTGGCTTCCGATCAGTGCAGCTCCGGCCGTTGTGGCCAATTGGGGACTGAACCATCAGATGGAAGACCTCTCTCTCTCTCTCTCTCTCTCTCTGGCTCTCTTTCTGTCTCTGTATAACTCGACTTTCAAATAAATAAATAAATAAATCTTTTTTTATAAAAAAGAGCAGTTAGAGAGGAGTAAGAAATAAAGGGCATCAAAATCAGCAAAGAGAAAGTCAAGTTATCCATGTTTGCAGAGGACATTATGTTGTAAACACTCCACCAAAAAGCTATTAGGACTGATAAACCAATTCAGTAAAGAGAAATCAAGAAAACAAATCCCATTCACAATATGCACAAAAAATCAAATATTTATTTATTTATTTATTAAAGATTTATTTTATTTGTTTGAAAGACAGAGTTACAGAGAGAGGTAGAGACAGCAAGAGAGGTCTTCCATCTGTTGGTTCACTCCCCAGATGGCCGCAAATAGCCAGAGCTGTGCCGATCCGAAGCCAGGAGCCAGGAGCTTCTTCCAGGTCTCCCACACAGGTGCAGGGGCCCAAGGCCTTAGGCCATCTTCTACTGCTATCCCAGGCCATAGCAGAGAGCTGGATTGGAAAAGGAGCAGCCGGGTCTAGAACTGGTGCCCGGTGCTTCAGGCCAGGGCTTTAACCCACTGCACCACAGCGCTGGTCCCCAAATATTTAGAAATAAGCTCAACCAATGAGGTGAAAGATTATCCAAAATTGATAAAAGAAATCCTTAAGGACACAAAAAAAATGGAGAGAGATCCCTTGCTCATGGGTCAGAAGAATCCATTAAAATGCTATACAGAAGCATTAAAATGTCTATACCACCCAAAGCAATCTACAGATTCAATGCAATCCCTATCAAAATACCAATGACATTCTTTACAAAATTAGAAAAAGCAATTCTAAAATTCATATGGAATATCAAAGTCCCAGAATAGACAAAAGTTTCCTAAACAGGAAAAACCAACCTGGAGGCATCACAATACCTGACTTCAAAGCTTACTACAAAGCTATAGCAATTAAAATAGCAGGGTACTGGCATAAAAATCAATACATAGATCAGCGGAACAATATAGAGAACCCAGAAGTTAATCCAAATTCATACAGCTAACTGATTTTTGACAAAATTGTTCAGACCACACAGTGGAGTAAGTATAATCAACAAATAGTGCTTGCAAAACTGGATTATGTATATAGAAGAATGAAATTAGATCCATACCTCTCATTAAGTGAAAAAGTCAACTTAAAACAGAAGAAATACCTAACTTTAAGACCTGAGACTATGAAGTTGCTGGAAGAAAATGTAGGTAAAACACTCCAAGACACTGGTGTAGGGATGACTTCTTGGATAAGACCCCCAGAACACGGGCAATAAAAGCAAAACTAAATGAATGGAAATATATCAAACTCAAATGCTTCTCTATAGCAAATGAAATGATGAATAGAGTGAAGGCATCCAACTGAATGGAAAAAATATTGGCAAGCCACCTATATGACAAAGGATTAATATCCCAAATAAATCAGCCACTTAAAAAACTCAGCAACAGGGGGTTGGTACTGTAGCGTAACATCCCATTCAAAACCTGGCTGCTCCACTTCTACTCCAGCTCCCTGCTGATGCACCTGGGAAAGCAGCAGAGAATAGCCCAGGAGCTTGGGCCCCTGCACCCATGTGGGAGACCCAAAGGAAGCTCCTGGTTTCTGCTTGGCTCAGTCCTGGCCATCGCCGCCATTTGGGGAATGAATTAGTAGATGGAAGATTTCCTCTCTCTCCCCTCCCCCCACTATCTCTCTGTCTCTCTGTCTCTCCCTCCCTCTCTCTCTCTCTGAAATTCTGCCTTTCAAATAAATAAAATAAATCTAAAAAAATAAAAACGCTCAACAACAACAACAAAACAACCAATCCAGTTGAGAAACGGGAAAAGGACTTTAATAGACAGTTCTCAAAAGAAATACAAATAGCCAACAAATATATGAAAAAATGCTCAACATCACTAGCCATCAGGGAAATGCAAATCAAAACCACATAACACCTGACCCCTGTCAAAATGGCTAAAATCCAAAACACAAATAGTAACAAATACTGGTAAGGATGTGGACAAAGCAGAACCCTTATACACTATTGGTGGGAATATAAATAGTGCAGCCACTGTGAAAAATAGTGTGGAGATTTCTTAAAAAACTAGAAATAGACTTGCCATGTGATCCAGCAAACCGACTACCGCCATTTGGGAAATGGCGTATATACTGGGTATATACCAAAAGACTCAAACACTTGGTATCTAAGAGGCAGCTGCATCACCATGTTTATAGCAGCACTGATCACAAGAGCCAAAATTAGGAACCAAGCAAAGTGTCAACCATGAGATGAATGGACAAAGAAAATGTGACATATATAGATATAGATATAGATGTGATATATATACACACAATGGAATATTATTTGGATTTAAAAAGAATGAAATTCTACCTTTTGCAGCAAAAAGCACACAACTGGAAGACATCATTTTGAGTGAAATAATCTGGACACAGAAAGACAAACAGTGCATGTTCTCCCTTACTTGTGGGAGCTAACATTTTTAAAAAACAAAAAAGGAAAAAAAAAAAGAAATGTCTGAACCCTTTTCTTAATACCATATATAAAAATTAACTCAGGATGTATTAAAAATGTAAGACTAAAGAGTATAAAATTCTTAGAAGAAACCATAGGGAAATCTACATGATTTTGGACTTGGCAATGATTTCTTCTATATGACATGAAAAGCATAGGCAAGAAAAGCAAAAATAAATGAGAACACATAAAACCAAAAAAAAAACACCTCAGCACAGCAAAGGAAACAATCAACAAAGACAACTCATAGTGTAGGAGAAATTACTTGCAAACCATATGTCTAATAAAGGGTTAAAATCCAAAGCATGTTAGGAACTCCTACAACTCAAGAGTGGAAAAACTAACAACCCAGTTTAAAAATGGGCTAAGAATAGACACTGCCTCATAAAGATACTCAAACAACCAATAGGTATATGAAAGGTGGTAAAAGGTCACTTCACTAATCATTGGGTGTTTCACTTCTGATCCAGCTCTCTACTAATGTGCCTGGGAAAGCAGCAGAGATGGCCTAAGTACTTGAGCCCCTGCACCCATGTGGGAGACCTAGAGGAAGCTCCTAGCTCTTAGCTTCAAACCAGCCCACTCATGGCCATTGCAGTCATATGGGGAATGAACTAGTGGATAGAAGTTCTCTCTCTCTCTCTCTCTCTCTCTCTCTCTCTCTGTGTGTGTGTGTGTGTGTGTGTGTGTGTTTGTCTTTCTCTGTGTAACTCTGCCTTCCAAATAAATTCTTAGAAAATGATTTTAAAAAGAGCAAAGTAAAACTAGGTTGATTTTATCCTTTAATGTTGTTTATCATAATTATTTTTTGTTTTTTGAACCATCCTGCATCCAGGGGTAAATTCCACTTGATTATGATGTATGGTTGTTTTAATATGTTGCTGAATTCAGCATGCTATTATTTTTTGAGCATTTTTCCATCTATGTTTATCAGAAATATTGGCTAGCTTTCTATTCTTACGATGTCTTTGGTTTCATTATGAGGATAATATTGGCCTCATAAAATGAGTTTGGATATGTTCCCTCCTCCTCAATTTTTTTTGGAAGAATTTGAGGAGGGTTGGCATTAATTCATCTTTAAATGTTTGATTGAATTTGCCAGTGAAGCCATCTGGTCCAAAGCTTTTCTTTGTTAGGGAGGTTTTTGATTACTAATTCAATTTGCTTACTAGTTAGAAGTCTGTTCAGACTTTTTGTTTCTTCATGATTCAGTCTTGGTGGATTATACTCATATGTTCTGGGAATTTGTACATTTCTTCTAGGTTGTCTAGTTTGTTGGCATATGATTGTTTATATTCTCTTATAATCCTTTTCATTTCTGTGGCCTCACTTGTAATGTTTCCTCTTTCATTTCTGATTTTATTTATTTGAGCTTCTATTTTTCCTAGTAGGTCTAGTTACACTTTTATCAATTCTGCTTATTTATTCAAAAAACCAACTCAGTTTCATTGATTTTTTTTCCCTATTGTTTTTCCAGGCTCTGCTTCATGTATTTCTGCTCTAATATTTTTTTCCTTTCTGCAAACTTTTGTTTTCATTTATACTTTTTCCAGTTGCTTAAATTATAGAATTACATTATATATTTGGAATCTTTCTTCTTTTTCAGTGTAGTTACTTGTCAGTGCAAACTTCTTCCCTAATATTACCTTTGCTGAATCCCACAGGTTTTTTCACGTTGTGCTTTCATTTTCATTTGTCTCAAGATATTTTCTGATTTCCTTTTTGATTTCTTCTTTGCCCCATTCTTTGGGTCAAAAGCATATTGTGCGTTTTTCCTTTGTTCCCTCTAGTGTTGATTTCTAATTTCATTCCATTGTGGCTAGAAAAGATGTGTGGGGTAGTTGCAATCTTAAATTTACTGAGACTTGGTTTGTGACCTAGCATGTGGTCTGTCCTGGAGAATATTCCACGCGTACTTGAGAAGATCGTGTATTCTGTAGCTGTTGGGTGGAATGTTCTGCATAAGTCTGTTAAGTCCACTTGAAACCTAGAGTTTTGTTCAAGTCTGCTGTTTCCTTATTGATTTTCTGTCTAGATATTCAGTCCATTATCAGAAATAAGTATTGAAGATTCTTACCATCATTACATTATTGTCTATTGCTCCTTTCAGATCTGTCAACGTTTGCTTTATATATATTTAGTACTCTGATGTTTGGGACAGATACAGCTGTTAGACCTTCCAGTTGAATTGACTCTTTTATTACTGTATAGTGATATTCTCTCACTCTTAAAACCGTTTTTGCCTCAAAGTCTACTCTATCAGATGTAAATACAGTCATTTCCACTTTTTTGGTTTCCATTTCTATAGAATGTGTTGTTAATTCCTGTATTTTCAGCCTATGTATGTCTTTAAATCTAAACCTGAGTGTCTTGCAGATAGCATACAGTTGATCCTATCCATCTGCTACCCTCTCTTTTCCTGAAAAAGTTAATTCATTTATATTTAAGTGAATCATTAGGTAAGGATTTACTTTTACCACTGTAATAGTTTTCTATTTTGTAGTTCTTTTGTTCCCCTCTTGCTTTCTTTCATTTTTTGTATTGATATATTTGATTCCTTCTCTTTTGCTTTAATGCATTTTTTTGGTATTTTGTTTGTTGACACCATGAAGTATATATAAAACATCTTGTAACAGTCTATTTTAAACTGATAATGAATTTCACTTGAAAACAAAAACTGCATTTTTAACTCTTCCCCCAACCAATCACACATTATGAGTTATTCACATCACAGTTTGCATATAGTTTTTATATTGTGTATCAACACTCTTTAAAGTTGTTTTCAATACTTTTGAAAGTTTTATACCAAAATAAGTGATTTACTTACTGTTGTTACAATGGTAACATTATCTGTATTTGTCTACATATTTACTTTTACCAATGTGTTTTACATTTTTGTACGCTATTGTGGAAGTATTTAGCATTCTTTCATTTTAAAATGAAAAATTCCCATTGGTATTTCTTGCAAAGCAATTTTAGCTGTGATAAACTTCCTCAGCTTTAATTATCAGGGAAACTCTGCTATTTGTAAAGGATAGTTTTTCAGGCGTAATGTTTCTGGTTAGCATTTTGAGTGTTTTTTTAATTTATAGTACTTTGAATATACCATTATACTCTCTTCTGTAAAAAGAGTCCTCTGCAAAATCCACTAATGGTTTTACATGAGTTCCTTTGAATGTGTTAATCTTTTTTCCCTCTTTCAGACATGTCCAGGTGGATTGTTTTGGTCCCATCTTACTTGGAGTCTTTAGGCCTCTGGGATCTGGATATTCGGTACCTTTCCTGGATTTGGGAAGATTTTAGTCATCATTTCTCTGACTATGCTGCTGTTTTTTCCTCTCTTCTCCAACTGGGACTCCCATAACGCGTAAATGCTCTGCTTGACAGTGTTCTGTAAGTCCTCTATGTTTGATTCAGCCCTTTTTCATTCTTTCTTTCTTCCTGTTTCTCTGCCTGACACCTTATAATGGTGTGTGTTCTCTTTCGTGATTTCATATGCTCCATCTAGTCTGCTGTTGAACACTCTTGTGAATTCTTCAGTTGAGTTACTTATATTCATCAGCTTCGTGATTTCTTTTCATACCTCCTCGTTAATCGTCTTGCGTTGTTGATGCATTTTTCTCCTGAGCTTGGGGAGCATCTTTAGTATGCTCAGTTTAAATTACCTATCAGAGAAGTCATGTCTTTTCTTATCATGCTTAGTTTCTGGAGATTTATCTTATTTATTTGTTTGGGACATATTTTCTTGTTTCTTCATTTCCCTTATACGTTAGCTTATACGTTAGCCAAAACAACCATGTGCTCAAATCTTCATAGGATGGCCTCATACTGTAAAAGACTTTCTCATTAATCAATCCAGTCGGAGACTCTGGATGATTCTCAAACATTCCTGCTAGTACACCCACTTTCTTCATTCCTAGGGGCCCCTAGATTTCTAGCATATGCCAGGTCTCATCAGTGCCCCAGGATAGGTGAAACTGAAGTCAATTCCTCAGGCAGTCCTGTAAGCAGTTAGATCGTGAGACATTCTACCAAGCTATTCCCTCCTTAGGGAATAAATTATAACCTGGAATTATAATAAATAGGGATAAATTAGAACCTGGAATTTTTCACCTGTTGGCTCTGCCTTAATCCAAGGGGAGGAGTTGTGATGACCAGTTATGTGCTATATAAAAGTGTTGGCTTTGGTTGTCAGTGGTGTTATGGTGACCAGAGTCTGCTGGGTCCCATTACCACTCCAAGACACACAAGACAGAATCTGATATTTTGTACAGCCCTGGGAAAAGTTGGAGTGATTGGAAAGTAATACAACTCTTTCCCCCCACAAGGAGGAGCTTCATGCTAGGGTTTATTGCCTTCTCACTCTGTACAGCACTGAAGGAACCATCTGTGGATATTCAAACTGCTCCTTTCTTCTCTGAAGCTTCCAGGGCACTATGTATACTAGGCTCTGTCAACTTCACAAGATGTGCAAGATAAAAGCTATCCTTGGGTAGTATCTAGAAAAGTTGAGACATTTGGTTGTACAGTACAATACCTGTGCTCTTCAGGGAGAAGCTGAGAGCTGGTAGTTCCTCCCTGATTTGTGGCATTGTACCAACAGTGGAGATCATGGTGAGAAGATGCCTACACTTTTCCTGCCAATTTCAGTGTGCCTCGTTTTACACTTCCCCAGTTTGCAGGAACTTTTCAACTAGTTTTTGGGTCTCCACAAATGGAACTGATTTCTGTGTAGCTATTTAATTGGCATGCCTATGATGGGAAGTCCAGGCTTTCTACCCCTTCATCATGCTAATATCATTTTCACTTAATATACATGATTAATCCTTTGTCTTAGTTCCTCAAAACTCTTTACTTCCTATATGGTGCGTACACTGTGTCTGAAGTGAGAAGTTAGCATTTTCAGACATATCTTCAGCTTTTCCAGCTCTTAAGATTCCATATTCCAAAAATAAATTCACACAACACCATGTTCTTCAAAACAACCACCACAGCTGAGGAATGAGTCATCCAGAATGCTTCATCAACTGGAAGGTAGCTCACATATTGTTGCACCCTTCTTTTTATCTTTTTCTCTATTGCCTCAGCCTATCAGCTGTGTCTGTCCCTAAATAATCTCATGGTTCCTGAGTGGAAGTGGAGAAGAATAACAGGTGAATATGAACTGTAGCCTTACCCTTTCATATCAGTATTGCTAAAGAAATTCTCCATCCCTGGCCTTTGGGTCTTACCCACAAAGTAAAGGCTTTACTGCCCTGTACTTGTCAGAGAGAAAAATTACCATTTATTCTCTAGTCACTACTTCTTTGGAATGGGAAATTATTACACTTCCCTATTAGGAATGTGAATGGGATTTTAAGATTTTTTCAGAAACGTGCCTCCTTTAAGCTTTCCTCAGTCACTGTTAGAAACAAAATAATACAGCAAACATGTGCATGGGAAAGTAAAAGTGAGCATATGTTTATGTTTTAGTTAATTTATTGAGAGAACTGGAAAATAAACTTTTAAGGGTTAATATTTTATTATCCCTTAAGTGGAAACTCTGACACAAAACTGGAAAGTATCTGAGATAAGATATGCATAATCAAAATGAAGTAAACCAATTTTAAATCTGTGGGAACAAAATTCACTGGATATTTAATGCTTCTAACTGATGGTGAGGAGTGAGAAAGCAATGATGAGCCACTTGGGGAAGATAGTTATTAGTGTACATCCCTGATCCTTCCTCCCAGTTCTCTCTATGACACAATAAAAAAAAGGGTGTGGGAGGAGGAATAAAGGTGGTGGAACCTAAAGAGGTCACTGCAGATCAAAGGTAGTCTCTAGTAATATCTAGGGGAAAGCAGGCATAGGAACTGGGGAGAGCTAAAAAGCAGAGAAGAGAAGTGGTGAAGCAGAAAATAAGAGACTGCGTAGTCCCATCAGGCCATTCTGTTGATGGAAACCTATGAGTCTCTACACCAAGAAGCCGCATCTCCAACTGCTACAGTCTCTGTATGTTCTGGGAAGATAGGCCCAGAGGTCTGTAGGGTGCCTGCGAGAGGGATTGGAGGGGCAGGGTTGCTTTCTGGCTCAGTGTGGAGGGCTGAAGTTTGCCTTCCCTCCACACACTTTAAACTACATCCACTCTAACCTACTTCCAGATAATCATGAACAGTTAAGGGAAGTTAAAACTCTGAAAGAAACCCAAAAACTGAGAAACATAAAGCCAAACAACTAGAAATGGTGAATTCCTCTGAAGAACTGATGGAAACGATGTATGAGAACTTTCATGCAAAAGAAAAGAAAACAAGAAAAGAACCAGAAAATTCAAAAAAATCATTTAGAATACAAAGATTTTCTGAACACTAAAATTATCATATATTAACTTCACAATTCAGTAGAGAAACAAGGGGATATTCACAGATGTGAACCAAATGGAAGACAGAGTGAAAAAAAAGTGACTGATATGGTAAAATACAGAGACACACACACACTGAGATGTACATTAAGGAAGAAAATGGAACACCAAAAAGACAGAGAGAATAATAAGGGAAAATCCAGCAGCAGAAAGGAAAATAAACAGAGAGGTAATAATGTCAACAAGTAGGCAAAGTTTCTCTAAGCTGGACACCTCCTGATCTCTAAATTGTCTAGAGTCTGGGAGAACTTCATGACTGAGGCCGTGCTGTCTGTCTCCCAGTTAAGAGGAGCTAGTTCAATGTGAAGTTTCCTCCTCCACCCGGGATGGAGTCAGCACATTCCATTCTCTCTCCCTCCTATCAAAGCAATTAAAATCTTGATGCTGATGCCTCCAGGTTTAAACTCTAAGGCAGCCAGAATCCTAGAAATGCACAGAGGGTATGGGCAGCAAAAGCTCCAAGAGAAACCTTTATAGTTCAAAGGCCACAAGAGGGATTGGGAGTGTCAGTACCAGAGGGAGCCTCTGAGAGTAATCCCTGGGTCGCCCTTAACATTTTTACTGTCTGCGATAGTTGGTTTTATGCATTAACTGGCATAGGCTACAGGATTCTCAAACAGCAGGTAGAACATTATTTCTGAGTGTCTGACGAAGTCATATTTTGAATCAGAAAAAGAGCAAAGATGACCTGACTTTACCAGTGTGAGTGAGCATCATTGAATCTATTGGGAGCTCACCCAAACAGAACAAAAACATGGAGGAGGGCAAATTCTCTCCCTTCTTGACCTGGGACAATCATCATATTATGCCCTTGAAGTTCAGAGCTCCTGGTTCTTAGACCTTTGGACTCCAAGAATTATTTCAACAGCTCTCTCTGCGTAGCCAGGTTTTTGGACTTAACACTGTTTTACACCAGCAGTGCTGGTTACCAGCTTGCAGATAGCATACCATGGCCCTGCTTGGTCTCCACATTCATGTGAGCTAATTCCTAGAATAAATCTTCTCTCGTGCATCTCTGCATAACCTATTGCTTCCGTTTCTCTGAAGAACTCAGTGGGTTACTACATTAACAGTGAAAATGAATGAACTAGAATTATGTCAATATGAATGAAATCTCAAAGTCATTATGTAAAACTAAAATACATGCATAATGATATCTATAGTACAAGACCATGTGTATAGCATCTTAAAATAGACAAAGAAAATCAATATTTTGATTATATAAATGTATACATAGGAGTTAGGCAACTCCATGAAAATAGAATGTAGTTCATAATGCATAAATAACTTAAATTGAAGGTGTATTTATTTAATTTTTTATTTTTTGAGTTTTTTTTTAAATATTTTTATTTTAAAATTAACAGATAGAAAGTGTACATCTTTACGGGGTACTATGCTTTCTTACATGTAATTGTGTAATGTCCTATCAGGGTAAATATTTACTCTTTCAATAATTTAACAGTTCTTTAGAATGAAAATATCCAAAACCCTACATTCTAGTTTTTCCAATATACAGTACATTAACGTTACTTATACTCACCCTACTCTACTTCTTCCATCTGCTGGTTTACTTCAAAATGGCCACAACTGTCAGGAACCTGGAACCTGGAACTCCATCCAGGTCTCCCAAATGAGTGACAAGGGCCCAGCTACTTGAACCACCCTCTGCTGTTGTTCCCAGGTGCATTAGCAGGCAGCTGGCTCAGAAGTGGAGCAGCTATGACATGAACCAGTGTTCACATGGGATGTTGGCATTGCAGATGGCAGCTTAACCTGCTGTGCCACAACACCGGCCCCAATACTTGCATTTTCATCTTTTTCATGTATTTGAATCTTCTTTTTTTCTTAATTAGTCTTGCTAAGAGTTTATCAATTTTGTTTACATTTCACTGAATCAGCTATTTGTTTCATTGATCTTTTGTATCAGCTTATAAATCTCTGTCATTTATTTGTGCTAAATTTTATTATTTCTTTCTTTCTACCAATTTGGGTTTTGATTTGTTCTTGCTTTTCTATTCTGTGAGGTGCAACTGTAAGTTGTTTATTTGAGCTCTTTCGGTTTTGATTTTTGTTTTTGATGCAGGCATTGATTTCTGTAAACTTCCTTCTTCATACAACTTTTGCTGTATCATAGACTTAGGTATGTTTTTATTCATTACAAGGAAGTTTTTAATTTCCTCTTTGATTTTTTTCCTTAGACCATTGACCGTTTACAAGTAACTTGTTCAATTTCTATATATTTGTGTAGTTTCCAAAGTTTTTCATGTTATTGATTCTAGTTTTATTGCCTCATGGTCAGAATATATACTCAAAATTATTTCTATTCTTTCAAGTTTACTGAGACTATTTTGTGACCTACAATATGATCTAGCCCAGAAAACATTCCATATGTTGTTGAAAATATGTATATTTTGCAGCTGTTGGATGGAAAGTTCTCTAAATGTCTATTATGTGAACTTTGTTGTTGAATTTTTTTTCTCTAGATTATCAGTCCATTTCTGAAGATGGGCTACTATTACTGAATTGCAGCCTGTCTCTCTCTTTAGGTCTATTAATATTTTCTTTATGTTTGAGTACCCTAACATTTTTATATATATTTATATATGCATAAAATATATACATATATATGCAAATATTATTTCCCCTTACTGTATTGGACACTTTATGATTAAATATGAACTTCCTAATTACTTTTTATTGCTTTTGATTTTAAAATCTATTTTATCTGATGAAAGTATGGCTAGGTATGCTTCTTTACAGTTTCACTTGTATGGAATGTATGTGTCCATAGAGGTGAAGAGAGTTTCCCGAAAGCAACAAATAGTAGGGTCCGATTTTTAATCCATTCAGCCACCTTATGTCTTTTAATTGCAGAATTTAGTCCATTGACATTTAAGGTGATAGATGATAGGTATGGTTTTACTACTTCCATTTTGATACTTGTTTGTATTCTTAATGTAGTTACTAAACTCTCTTTCTCTTCTCTTATAAACTCATTCATTTGTGGATAAATGATTTTCTGTTATGGTTTTTTTTTTATTTCCTGCTTATTATTTTGGTAAGTCTATTATAGATTTTTTCTTTATGATTACCATAAGGTACAGAAAGTTCTTTTAGTTATAACAAGCAAACTTAGATTATAGCAACTGAAAGTTGATTATAAAGGTAGGTTAAAAGATAAATAGAGAAGATAACTTGAAAAATGACTCCCATTTGTGTTCCATTCCTCTATCACATTTTAAATTTTTTATGTTACATTTGACTCCCATTTTTTCTGTCTTAAAATTTTAATGTAGGAATTATAATTTTTAGTCTTCATGTTAAAGTTATAAATGGTGTACACACAATACTTAACAATATTAGAGCATTCTGAATGTGTTTCTATGATTATTCTTGCCAACAAGTCTTCTTTTTTTCAGGGTTTTTTTTTTTTACTTTTTTAAATGACTGCTTGACTGATTGAATGATTAATTTGAAAGGCAGAGTTACAGAGAGAGAGATCTTCCATTCACTGGGTCACTCCTCAAATGGCTGCGAAGACAGGGCTGGACTGGAGCAGCAGGGACTCAAACCAGTGCCCATATGGGATGTAGGTGTCGCTGGCGACAGCTTAACCCACTGTTCCACAACACCAGCCCCACCAAGTTTTCTACATTCTGATATTTTCTTCTTACTTGTTAGAATCTCTTTCTTTCAGTTAGAATAACTCCCTTTAATATTTCTAGTAAAACAAGTCTGGTGATTACCATTTCTCTCAGCTTTTGTTTGGGAATGTCTTTATCTCTCCCTCACATTTGAAGGATAGTTCTGCCAGGTACAATCTCGGTTGGAATTTTTTTCCTTCAGTATTGTAAAAATTTCATCCTGGGGCTGGCACTTTAATGTAGTGGATAAAGCCGCCACCTGCATCCCATATGGGTGCCAGTTTGAATCCTAACTCTACTTCTGACCTAGCTCCCTGCTTGTGGCCAGAGAAAGCAACAGAGGGTGGCCCAACTGCTTGGTCCCCTGTGCCCATGTGCAAGACCTAGAAGAAGCTCCTGGCATCAGATTGGCCCAAGAAGAAAGATTTATCTCTCTCTCTCTCAGTCTTGCTCTCTCTCCCTCTCTCCCTCTCTTGCTCTGTCTCTTTCAAATAAATAAATAGACCTTTAAAAAATAGACAATTCAAGCCTGGCACTCTGGCATAACTATGAAGCCACCACCTGTGGTGACAGCATCCCATATGGGCACAGGTTCAAGTCCCAGCTGCTCCACTTCTAATCCAGCTCTCTGCTGTGGCCTGGGAAAGCAGTGGAGAATGATCCAAGTGCTTGGACCCCTGCACCTGTATGGGAGACCCATAAGAGGCTCCTGGCTCCAGGCTTCAGATTGGTACAGCTCCAGCCACTGTGGCCATCTGGGAGTGAACCAGCAGATAGAGGATCTCCCTCTCCCCTCTCCCCCTCCCTCTCCCCCTCCCTCTCCCCCTCCCTCTCCGCCTCCACCTCCCTCTCTCCTACTCCCAACTCTAACTCGTTCAAATAATAAATAAATCTTTAAAAAAAAAAAAGGAATTTGTGTTTTGTTTAGTTTAGTTGTTCTTTCTGTAGCCTTGTCCAAATAGTTATTAGACAATTTTGTGTTAGGCACAGCTGCAATTAGATTACATAAGTTAAGGCTGATTTGTAAACATAGTCTTATTGGTTTGTTGGTTGGTTGGATAGGTGGATATTTGGAGTTGTTTGAAATGAGTCTTTGTGTTTATAGAATTATTTTGAATGAGCCAATTTTGTGTAGTATTTTAGGGGAAGAATTGCTAGAGTTACTCTAATTGAATAATTAAAAGGCTGAGTAAATTATTGCCTGAAATAGTTTTATGTATGAAAAGGAAACTTATCAGTAAAAGCATTCCAAAAGAAACCACAAAACCTAAGACTTTTTACCATGAATATAAAAAATACACACGCCTTTTAATGAAGATCAAGTTGCTTTTATCAATTAATTTTCCAGTATCCCCTTCATTTTTAGGACACAATAATCATCCTTAAAACCTTGTTTTCTTCACAATTTTCTCTTTATGATCTTCTAAACCTCAAACTTTCTCATTAAGAGCTTGCTTAGTGAGAAAGTAGTCCCAGAAAAAATTGAGACAAAAGATTTCACTTAACCATTGGAATCTACTAGAAATAAAGCATTTTTTTAACTGAACTGCTACCTTTATTTAAAAACAAAAGATTTATTTTATTTATTTGAAAGGTGGTTGGGGGGGGTGGTTAGAGATGGGGAGAAAGAGATTTTCCATCCGCTGGTTCATTCCCCAAATGACCAAAATGGCTGAGGTAGGCCAGGCCAAAGCTCACAGCCAGGAGCTTCTTCTAGGTCTCCCACATGAGCGCAGGGACCCAAGTACCTGGGCCATCTTCAGCTGCTTTATCAGGCACATTTGCAGGGAACTGGATTCGAAGTGGAGCAGCAGGGACTCAAACCAGTGCCCATGTGGGTTGCTGGGGCTGCAGAGGGTGGCTTAACCACTACCCCACAGTGCAGTCCCCTTGAACTACTACATTAACAATAGCAATTGGGGCTGGCACTGTGGCCTAGTGAGTAAACTCACCACCTGCTGTGCTGGCATCCCATATGGGTGCCGGTTCGAGTCCTGGCTGCTCCACTTCCAATCCAGCTCTCTGCTATGGCCTGGGAAAGCAGTGGAAGATGGCCCAAGTGTTTGGGCCCCTACATCTGTGTGGGAGACCTGGAAGAAGCTCTTGGTTTCAGATCTGCTCAGCTCCAGCCATCATGGTCATTTGGGAAGTAACCCAGCAGATAGAAGACTAGAAGATCTGTCTGTCTCTCTCTCTCTCTTTCTCTCTCTCTCTCTCTCTCTGTCTCTCTCTCTCTCTGCCTCTCTCTGGCTCTGCTTTTCAAATTAATAAATAAATCTTTAAAAAAAAAACTGAAAGTGCTAAATGGCACAGTGCTCAAATGCCTTGCTAATCTTATCTTTTGACAAAGTCTTCTCTAAAGCAGCTTGGCTGATGTAGTTTCCAACCTTAATAGTCCCCTGACCATAAATAGAGTATAGAACATATAGGCAGCAGAGGGGGAACAATTGCTTGTGCATCCTGCAAAATTCTCCATCTCAATTGGGAGCACAGACTAATATGTGGGCCAGCTGTTGTTCAGCCTTGCTTGATCAAACACAGCAATTAGATGGAATTGGGGTAATGAAGCTACTGCCAGCCAAATGGTGGACATTTTATTACATCTAGTTCTCAAAAAAGGTAGAATGATTATACCAAAGTTAATCAGAGTTAACATGTGGCTTCAGTTTTGCTTATTTAATACACTGTTTTGATCTTTTAGTCTCTGGTGATTTTTATTCTGAGCTACTGTCTATTTTATAAGCACTCCTTCAGAAATAGTGCTTGCACTTTGGCCTGGAGATAGAATGCTTCTCGTAAAACAGATGAGACCCCAGAAAGGCTGTTAAGCCAAAGCTGATTCTCACTGTCAAAGATAGGTTGAAAACAAGTTATCTTCAACTCTGCAGTTTCACCACTTACTTTTCACTCTGACATCTGTCAGTGAATGTTTGCTTGCAAGGCAGAGGAGTAGAAATCTAAATTTACCCCTGGTATTCAGTATCATCACCTCTGTGATATTTGGTTTGTTTTGTCCCTTGAAGAAGGTAATTCCCTGGTATTTTCACCCTACCATTTAGCTGAAACACTGGCACTCATAGACTGTGCAAATGAAGCAATTCCCTACAGAATTCAGGCAAAAGATCATTTTTGTTTAACTTCATCAGATAAGTGCTTTGGGCTATGGATTTTGAGGATATTACCACAAAACCACTTTCTAAACCACCTTATATGTGGTTTAAATGTGCATTCAGTGTTATGTTCTGTGGGAATTGAATATCCCTTGAGGAGAGGGAACAACCACAGCCTTCTAATTCTATACCATTTGAACAAGGGATTCATTACTTGTATTTAAAATTTTAAATAATTGAATGGCAAGGAAAACTTGCAGCTATTTAGAAGTCAGCTGGTGGGGAAACCACAGATGGAGAATTTGGGGAGTGTCAGGGGGTTCCATGAGTAGAAATAGCTGCAATGCCTTTTATAAGGCAAAACTGGATAATGCCAGAGAAGTCTCATTCTATGCACCATCTCTAACCTTCTGAAATATGCTGTCATTTGAGTTTTTGTGCAGAACCATACGATAGTACCTTAAAGGAATGGGACATTAGAAATTACACAAATTAAAATGGCAATTTCTAAGGCTTATCTATTATATACAATTTGCCAGGCACTACTTTAGCATTATACACATATTAACATTTAATTCCCATAACACTTATAAAATAGTGACTAATAAAATCTCAATTGTTCCTTTTTAAAATTTGAGGCATGATGTACATAGAGAAAAGTAAGTTTAGACAAATGAATACAGGATATAGAACAGTTCATCATTCCCCAAAATTCTTTCCTGCCCATTCCTAGGCAAATTCCCTTTCCTGGACCAGGCCTCCAGAGAGAACCACTCTTCTGGTTCCTACCACCAGACTTCAGTTTACTCTGTTATAAAACTACACACGGTATGTCTGACCTATTTGTCTCAAATTAACATGTTTAAGATTCACACGTTATACTTTATATCAGTAGTAAGCCATTGTATGCCACCATGTTTTCCCATTTGTGTTATTTCCAATTTGGGGCCATTATGAATAAAACTGCAATCAATACTCCTGTACAAATCTTCCAGTGGACCTATGATTTCATTTCTCTTGATCAAGGATAAGAATTGTTGTGCCAGAGGCAGTGGGTTCAGCCGCCACTTGGGACCCCATATGTCCTATCAGAGTGCCTGGATTCTAGGCTTAGCTCCACTTCTGAACAAGCTTCCTGTTCATGTGAACCCCAGGAGGCAGCAAATACTGTCTCAAGCACTTGGTTCCTGCTACCCATGTGGGAGACTGAGATAGAGTTCTGGCTCCTGACATTGACCTGGTCCAGCCCTGGCCGTTGCAGGCATTTGGAGAGAGTATTAGTCCACTTGTCATTACTTTTAAATACCCATGAGTAGCTTCTTGAGAAAGGTTTATTTCAACTTATAATTCAGAGGTTAGAGTCCCAAGATCTAGTGCCTCATAGTCTGGCATCTGTTGGAAGCTCATTATGGTGGAAGGGATGATCATACGGTGAGTCAGGAAGCAGGGGGAGAGAGAGAGAAAGAGAGAGAGAGAGAGAGAGACGGCAGAACTTGAATTCAAATAAATTAAACCTGTCTCTAGAATCACCCTCTGAGGGCATGCCACCAAAGCTCTAAAGACCTTGCATAAGCCCTACCTCCTAGTCACTACAATTAGATCAAGTCTTTACCCTTAATCCATCCAGCATTAGCACTAAGATCTGAGTGATACCGGGGGAGACAAATACTGATGTATTTGCCATGTGTGAGCCAATGGTGGGCAGATATCTCTCTCTCTCTCTCTCTCTCTCTCTCTCTCTAATAAACTTTTCTTTCTTAATAAATGGTTTCTCAGCCTTAAAGAATTATTGTGCTATAATTTGGGAGCTCATGCCATCTTACAAAAAATGTGAGACATTTTTCCAAAGTGATTGTGGTCATTTAATATTTCCAACAATGATGTATGAGAATTCCATAACTTCACCAATAATTAGTGTTATCATTATTTTTAAATTTATTAAGAATTTATATTATTTCATTTTGCTTTAATTAATATTTCCATTATGAATAGGGATATTGAGCATAGTTTAAGTTGCTTCCTCACCATTGGTATTCTTCTATTGTGAAATGTCTGTTTTTAACGACTTTGCTCATTTTTAACTGAAGCTGTGTTATTATTGAATGTCAAGGGTAATTTGTATATTCTGAATATAAGTTCTTTAGCAGAGATATGTAATGTGTGTGACTGAGCCCTTTATTACCTTATTAATGGAGTATTTTGGTGAGTGGAAGGTTTTTATTTTGATGAGGCCCAATTTATCTTTTTTTTTTCTTTTAGGGTGAATGTTTGCAATGTTCTTTATGAGAAAAAGTTGCCTACATCAAGTTAATGACGATAGTTTCCTAGTTTTACTCTATACTTGTAGAATTAGCTATTATATTTTGATTAATGATTCATCTCAAATTACATTTTTTTCTTTGTTTTACATGGTGTTAGATACATATTAAAGTTCATGTTTTCCCCATATATATATTCAGTTGATCCATCACCTTTTTAATACATTTTCCTTTCATCCAATGAATTACTTTCATGCCATGGTCAAAGTTAATTGACCATTTAACTGTGGTATTTGGTATTTCTATTTTGGATTTTCTATTTCTGGAGTTTCCATTCTGTTCGATTGATCTCTTTATCTGTTTTAATTTTAATAGTATATTTCCATTCTCTTCTGTTTTGCCTTGTTTCTGGTGAGAACTAGAGATCTTACTGTTTTTCTTCTATATGTAATGTACCATTTTCTCTCTAATTCTTTAAAGATTTCTCTTTTATATTTGATTTACAACTTTTTGGCTATGATATGCCTATGTGTGATTTCCTTATGTTTATCCTTCTTGGGATTGGTAAACTGTCCTATAGCTGTGTATTGATATTTTTCATCAAAACTGAACAATTTTTTTCATTAATTTTTCAGTTTCTTTCAGTCTCGGGGCCTCTCTCCTCTTTCTCTGGGACCTGGATTTCATGCACATGAGATCATCTAATTTTGTCCTGTAGGTCAATTGAGTCTCTTGGCACTAGGTTGTTTTTTTGCTTTACCAGCATTTCAGTTTGAATAGTTTCTCCTAAGTGTCTCAAATTTTTCTTTATCCTTTCATCTATATTGTCTAATGTGCACTGAAAGTGTGTCCTGAAAAATTTCCATTTCAAATATTGTAACTTTTCTTTCAATATGGTCCATTTTGTTTATAGGTTCCATTTCTCTTGTGAAATTCCCTTTCACCCACGTGCCTATATTTTCTTTTATATCATCAGACACTTTATTTGCAGTTTTAAGGTTCTTATATACTAATTTAAACATGTGCTATCTCTGGATTTAATATACTAATTTAAACATTTGTTATCTTTGGCTCTGTTGTTTGTTCTCTGGAATATCAATTGCATATTCTTGGTTTCACATATGGCCTTAAGTATTTGTTGCACATATAACATTTTGCATGACACATTCCTAAGAGTTGGGATTTGTTGTCATACTTTAAAGAGTGCTGAGATTTATTTAGGCAGGTAGATAACATAGGTGGATCAACCCGATCCTACTGAAATTTGAGATTAGGTATCTAAAGTAGCTCTTACTCTAGGACTCCATTAGCCCTGCTCCTACGATCTGACTTTGCTGTAATATCATTCGAATGTTTAGGGTATTCAGTGAAGTCTCTACACTAAACCCAAGTGCAACGTCTCCCAGAATAATACACTATCCAACATCAATGTTCAAGTTCACAATAGCTGTTTTTTTCTAGGTTTCATGAAGTCTTGCTGTGACCCCACACAGCTGAATGTTTAGACAAAGATTCAAGAGGATCCCAACGCAGACATGTATTTTCTTGTCTGCGTAGTACCTTCCATTCTCATCTCCTCGCCTGCAAACTCCAGTCACCTCAGAAGACTCGGACTTGATCTCTGTTTCTTTTACTCAGCTACACTCTTGGTCCCTGGGTTCCACTCACATGTACTACAATTCAGCAAGATTCCCCAAGCAAGAGAGCTGGCATCAGATACTTCAGGTCTCTTGCTTTATCCAAGGACCACTGAACTCTACTTCCTGTTACCCGATGCCCAAACACCGATGCTTCATCCTGTTTTCATGGTTGTTAATTGAGGGAGTGTATGTCTGATATTCATTTGGTCGTACTTAAATTCAGAAGTTCCTTTATTTTGATTTTACTGTTGAAGAAACTGAGACAGAGAGCCCTGGCCGCATGGCAGTGGAAAGATCTGAATTAACACATTTGGCTCCAGATCATGTGGTCCAGTGGAAAGCACAATAGTGTTTGGGGATTGTTTTTATTTTTTTTTATTTTTTTAAAAGATTTATTTATTTTTATTTGAAAGTCAGAGTTACACAGAGAGAGGTGAGGCAGAGAGAGAGAAAAAGAGAGAGAAGTCTTCCATCCACTGGTTCACTCCCCAACCAGCCACAACAGCTGGAGCTGTGCTGATCCGAAGCCAGGAGCTTCTTCTGGGTCTTCCACACTGGTGCAGGGCCCCAAGGACTTGGGCCATCTTCTACTGCTTTCCCAGGCCATAGAAGAGAGCTGGATGGGAAGTAGAGTGCTCATATGGGATGCTGGCGCTTCAGGCCAGGGCGTTAACCCACTGCACCATAGCACTGGCCCCTGTGTATTGTTTTTAATGATCGCCAGTTCTTGAAGTTAAAATTAAAAATATTAGCTTAATGTGGTAGCTCATGGCTGGGTGTACTATACACCTAGTAAGAAGCAGAACATGGGATAATATAACCCGTCAACAGCAGCAATAACTTACTTCCGTCCCTTCTCTAACTGAAAGGTAAAAACAAACAAATACCAAATTAAAAATATAGTTCCTTTGCTTTTATGATGTTGGGTATTTCTCACTTAGTCAAAGCAGCCTCTGATGAGTACTATCAGAGTCAGCTTTATGGAAAACTGAGAGATGCTAGGAGGAGCCGCCTCAGTTTACTCATCGGCATCCTTGATATCACTTATCCTGCTTACTGGGCCAGAAATAAACCTCGGTGAAAGCAACATCAGGCAAGTTGATGCTGTCATTTTTGTCAGTCTCCTTATCACGGATCAGTACTTTGTGGTCTTCTCTAATATATCCAGGCTCAAAATTGTATCACTAAATTCCCATGTAATCAATTTCTCCACAAACTTCAAATTCATTAGAATTCTAGAACTTAAAACAGCCTTAGAGATACTTAACACAATATTACTAGGTCATAAAAATTTCTAGTCGCATTACACACAATACCATCTAATGTTCTTTTAATGAGACATCACAGGTAAAATAGGACAAAGTTTCCTCTTGAGTGGAAAATTTTGTGTCTTGTTGTAGCATTATATTTTTAGACTCTAGGAACTCAGGTCTTTATTGCCAAATTTAAAGTCCTTTCTCTGACTTACTAGTTATAAATTAATACATATTTTAAGGAAGTATTATATCTCCCAGAAGTTACTCTTAGGAAGCAGAAAAAAAAATAAATCTTGAAGACAGCAAAACTACACACATTATATCAATCTTCTCTTAGAGAAAACAAAATATACTATTTTGGTGTATCCCAGACTATTAATGCATTATTCTTAGCCCTTATGGAAATAAACTCACAAAAGGCAAAAATTTCCTGCTTTGAACAATGCTCGTGACATGTATATGGCAGACAAGATACTGTATTCATTTACTTTATTCATTACCTTTATATGAAAAGAGGAATTGTATAATATGTTAAGCTGAAAACATTGTAAACCTAGTAAGCAAGGCGCTAAACTTGAAGTGTAATTAACAGAAGAGAAACCTGTGATGTGCCAGCCTCCATGTAGCTCTCCTTTCTAGAAATTTCCTGATGAAACTGCAGACTTCTGCAGCTAAGTTGTACCATGTGACCTCAATACCACAGCTCACTGAACTAGGTGCATGCCCTGGACTGAAAGTATCCAGTCAAGTTCTCACACTGAAATTAAGAGGCACAGATATTCAGGGGGTGGCGGAGGGATGATATATGCAATTGGATTCAATGTACACAGAGGGAGGCAGCCTGAGATGGTTGCTTTTAACTATACGCATGCCAATAACCAAGCACGTGATCTGAAATGGAAAGCAAAATGGTGGAGCAAACAGAAATAGGCAAAAACAAGGGGCTGAAAGCTCCGGAAAAGGTAAACGAGGAGGCCTTGCTCCTGGTTTCTCCCTTCCTGACTTCACAAGCTGTGCAGCTGCCGGAACCCGAAGTCTCACAGAGCTTAGCACATAACGGTTGCCATCTCCAAAGACACCCTCAGGAACATGAATGGGAGAGCCAGGAGTTTATCCTACTTACGGGAGTGACCAGTGGCAGCGGGTGGGTCAGCAATCGACACCATCTTGTCAGCGTGCACAGCATTAAACAGCAAGCAGTAACAAGTGTAACTGATTCGGGACAGAGCAGCTGGGCACATTCCCTGGTGTTCTACAAAAACAACTCAAGGACACAAGCTACATTCCCTTTTCCCACCGGATTCTGCTTAAGATGTTTACCCTGCCTGGGGAGGGGTGAGTGCCATCTTTGAGGCCAATCGCCCCTCAACCCCAACAAGAGTGCTATTTCTCACGGGGAGAACACCAGCATTATGGGCCTTCTACACAAGCCTACCTATATTTCAGCGTTTTACCTTTGAATCTTCCTGTTGAATCCTTAAAATTGAGCTCTGTTTACTAATTCTAGTGTGAATAGCTTCTTTTCCATAAATATTTCCTAAGATGCTTAATTAACCGCCTAGTTCTTACCGTTCTTTATCAGAACAAAGCCTGCATTTTAAAAGCTTCTTCAGAAGTGAGTATTCCCACAAAGAGGTGGCCCATCCACCTACCTAAGTAAGCTCCATGGTCCCTTCCAAAATAAATGATCCAACGTAATTGACCCTTGTGCAAGAAATAAGCAGCTATTTTGCATTGCCTCACTAATTAAGAAATCAGGACCAAGGGACTGATAACACAGCACCAAATAGCTATTGGTGCTTGAGACACAGTATAATCAAATAGCACACAATAAACCAAAACAGAGATGGATCTACTTTTTAGTTCTTACATAACATATGTTAATTAACTTTTCTTTCTGCCAGGCCAAGAGTTATATTAAAGCAGCAATTTCTTTCCTTCATCTATTGCTATTGCAACAAGTATATAATCTTCACTAATAGTGCTTCCCGTGTTCAGTCCTGTGACCTACTTATGCTTAGGTATTAACATACCAAAGTGGACATTACAATAATTTATTTCTGTTACCTTGCTGCATTCCTAAGCATTGGAAAAATAGGGGTTAATAGGCAATTTGCACCAACAAGACTTCCCCTGGTAGTGCCACATCAACTGGCTCTCAATCTAATTATCTATTATTGTTTGCAATAAGTCTTGAAAGTTCTCCAGGCATTGTCTCATGTAACATCTCAGTCTGCCTTTAGTAAAAGAGGGAGATGGTGTTATTCCCATTTGCAAATGAGAGAAAGGCCAGGAAAGTCTGGTGTATTAGTTATCTGTGACAAATTACCACAGCTTTCATGGTTTAAACAGAACCAGTTTATTAATTTACATTTTTGTAGGTCATAAGTCAAATGTGATTTTACCAGGCTAGAGTCAAGGTGTTGGCAAGGCTCCATTCCTTTCTGGAAGGTCACAGGCTAGATCTGTTTCTTGCTCATCCAGGTGGGTGGGAGAATTGAGATTCTTGTGAGCCTAAGATCCTGATTTTCTTCCTGGCAGTCAGCTGAGGACCACTGCTGTCTTCTGATGGCCAGCACCTGAGACCACATTCCTTGGCTTTATGGTCCCCTTGTCCACCTCAAAGCCAGCAACACAGCATTTGTCCCCTCCTCCTTCTTTTACAGTCTCATCCTTCTAATCACAGTTGGAAAACATTCTCTACTTTCTAAACGTTTTAATTAATTTTTGACAGAATCAATGTGATTTGTAGATTTATTGATTTGGAAGAGTTAGAGAGAACTTCCATCCACTAATTCACTCCCCAGATGGCTGCAACAGCCAGAGCTGGGCCAGGCCAAAGCCAAGAGCTTCTTCCGAGTCTCTCACGTGAGTGGCAGGGGCCCAAAGAATTGGGCCATCCTCCACTGCTTTTCCCGGGACATTAGTAGGGAGCTGAGTCAGAAGTGAAGCAGGGGCCAGCGTTATGGCGCAGTAGGGTTAATCCTCTGCCTGCAGTGCCGGTATCCCATGTGAGTGCCAGTTCTAGTCCCAGCTGCTCCTCTTTGGATCCAGCTCTCTCCTATGGCCTGAGAAAGCAGTGGAAGATGGCCCAAGTCCTTGGGTCCCTGCACCCATGTGGGAGACCTGGAAGAGGCTCCTGCCTTTGGATCGGTGCAGCTCCAGTCCTTGCAGCCATTTGGGGAGTGAACAAGTGGATGGAAGATCTTTCTCTCTGTCTCTTCCACTATCTGTAACTCTACCTGTCAAATAAATAAATAATCTTAAAAAAAAAAAAAGTGAAGCAGCCAGATTCTGAACTGGTGACCATAGAATGCTGGCACCGCAGGCTGTGACTTTACCTGCTACACCACAAAGTCGGCTCCAAACAGTCTCTTTTAAGGGCCCCTATTACTAGATTGGACCCACCTATCTCAAGATCCTTATGTTAATCAGACCTCCAAAGTCCCTTTTGCCTTGTTCGGTAACACAGCCATGGGTTCTGAGGCTAAGGTCTAGACATTTTCAGGGAGGCCATTATTCTCTTCACTTAGAGCTAATTAAAGTCTCAGAGTTTTTCTCCCAGGCCCCAAAACTGCAAGAGTTAGTAATGATTGTGGGAAAGGATTTCTAAAATTCTCAACAAATACAATATTCTCAGAATGTTATAATATTTTTAAAGTACCTTAAGAACATGGAAGCCAGAAAACTCATCTTAAACTCCTCTTGAGGTCTTTTGTCTGCAAGATGGAAAACTGGGGGCTGGCATTATGGAACAATTGGTTAGGCAACCGCCTGCAGTGCCATATGGGCACTGGTTCAAATCCTGGTTTCTCTACTTCTGATCTACCTCCCTACTAATCCATCTTGGAAAGCATAGGAAGACAGCCCAAGCACCTGGACCACTGCTACCTGTGTGGGAGACCCAGATGGATATCCAGGCTCTTGGCTTCAGTCTGGCCCAGCCCTGGCCATTGTGGCCATTTGGGGAGTGAACTAGGAATTTGAGGACTTACAGATTTCTGCTCATCAGGTCTGCTTAAATATTGCCATAAATTTTATATTGAATGTGGGACAGGCATTATGGCACAGCAAATTAAGACACTGCTTTGGCCACCCACATCCCATAATAGCCCCTTTTTTTGCCTTTTTTTTTTTTTTTTTTTTTTTGGACAGGCAGAGTTAGACAGTGAGAGAGAGACAGAGAGAAAGTCTTCCTTCCATTGGTTCACCCCCCAAGTGGCCTCTCCTCTATGGCCAGCGCACTGCGCCAATCTGAAGCCAGGAGCCAGGTGCTTCTCCTGGTCTCCCATGCAGGTGCAGGGCTCAAGCACTTGGGCCATCCTCCACTGCCTTCCCGGGCCACAGCAGAGAGCTGGACTGGAAGAGGGGCAACTGGGACAGAATCCAGCGCCTCAACCGGAACTAGAACTCGGAGTGCCAGCACCGCAGGTAGAGGATTAGCCTAGTGAGCCACGGCACCGGCCGCATAATAGCCCTTTGAGCCCTGGCTCCTCCACTTCTGATCCAGCCTCCTACTAATGCTCCTGAGAAACCAGAAGATTATGACTCGAGTACCTGGGTCCCTGCCACCAATATGACTGCGTCTACATACTCTTGACTGTTCAGTGTGGAGGTAAATCACATTCCCTCCCCTGGGTATGGAAAGAATGCTTTCACAAGATCAGTAGCTACCAGGCATTACAGACTTCACTTGTGGTATCATGTGGTTAGGTGTCATGATCCACCCAGGGTTTCAAGTTTTGGATGAATAAATTAAATGAAAGTATGGTTTATCCCACCAGCCTCGCATCCTTTTAATCTTGGAATGTGACACTAATCCTTTTCTTTTGTCTTGGGAAGCATGGTTACTTGGCCTGCTGTATTGTCAGGGATAGCATTCAGGGATTCTACTTGACCTTTCCCATTAAAATGGCTTAAATTGAACAGGACAAAAAACAAATTTGAGGATTCCATTATGAATAACACTTAGAAACTAGAGGAATGACCACTAAATGGGCTCATGGACCTAATAGACCCACTATGACATGGATGTGGGCTACATCGCCATCTATTATCAGATCTTGATATGCTCCTATTCTTTTTTTTTTTTTTTTTTTTTTTTTTTTTTTTTTTTTTTTTTTTTTTTGACAGGCAGAGTGGACAGTGAGAGAGAGAGACAGAGAGAGAAAGGTCTTCCTTTACCGTTGGTTCACCCTCCAATGGCCGCCGCTGCAGCCGGCGCACCGCGCTGATCCTGGCAGGAGCCAGGAGCCAGGTGCTTTTCCTGGTCTCCCATGGGGTGCAGGGCCCAAGCACCTGGGCCATCCTCCACTGCACTCCCTGGCCATAGCAGAGAGCTGGCCTGGAAGAGGGGCAACCGGGACAGAATCCGGCGCCCTGACCGGGACTAGAACCCGGTGTGCCGGCGCCGCAAGGTGGAGGATTAGCCTATTGAGCCACGGCGCCGGCGATATGCTCCTATTCTAATAGAGAGTCATTGATGATGCTTCGAGTTCTCTGGTATCAGCATCAGTTCAGACCCTGGATGCAAAGCTTTCAAAAGATATCAATATTCTCTTTCCCAATGATTATTTTTACCCTTTCTGCCTTGTAAATGGCACCCAGTGGATTTGGGGGAAAGAAGGAGAAACCAATGCATCAATTACTATACACCTGCATCTTCAACTTATTGTTGCAGGGGCCTTCCTCATGGGGATCTAGACTCTCCTTCAGTTGACAGAATCTGAGTATAGGAATTGGCTACACAGAAATTGGCAAAGAGATCATGACTTTCCATTGGACAGCTGATCTCGACCTTCTTTTCATCCAATATTGATTTTTTTGGGAGGCACTTGGGTCTTAAGTAAAGTTCAGCTTTGACTTGGCTCATCAGCTGCGGAGGCTCTAGGCCAGCACTGCCCAAGGAACTATGATGTGAGCTATGTATGCAAAAAGAAACATGTACATTATTTTAATATATTTTATTTAGCCCAAAACATACAACATTTTATCATTTCAATGTTATTCAATGTATAAATCATTAACAAAACATCTTACATTCTTTCTCAGTAAACCTTTGAAATTAATGTGTATACAGTTCTAGTCCATCTGAATTTGAATTAGCCAAGTTTCCAGGGCCAAGCTGCCAAATGTGGCTAGAATTATATTGGACATCACAGCTGTGTGCTGCAACTTACATGCCAGAATGTGCCCCTTTAAGGCAAGGAGACTGATACCTCTATATTGCTCAGTCAGTGACCACCCAAGAGAGGGAGGTGTCCCAGATATCTCAGGACAGTCAGCTCTCAACAGATAAAGACAGTTCTCTGAAGAAGGTCCCTCCTGTAAGCCATCATCCATAGAACTTTCAGCTTTTGGGATCTAGCCAGGCTTCGAGGGCTGGATCTGGACAGTAATTCCTCAGTGTCTACTCTGTTAAGTTAGCTGAAATCATTTCTCTTACTTGCATCCAAAAGTCTTAACATGTAACAGAATATCTGAAGTGTGACTTTCTCTCATGTCCTCATTTTTAAGAAGCCTTCCTAATGTATGCTACTCCCTAAAGTTGCAAGTGCTGGACTATTCTGCCACATGGGGAATAAGGAAATGAAACAAACCTCATATATTCAACTAAGACTGCCAAATGCAAACAAAGCTCATATTAAAACAGTAATTCTCAAAACCTGGTCCCAGTATCAACAGCATTAGCAGAATCTGAGAGCTCGTTAAAAATAAAATTCACAGACCCTGGAGGTGGGCCCCTCCAATCTGTGCTGTAACCATTCCTCCAGGTGATTCTGACCGTTAGGAAGGCAACCTCAGTGCTACTACAGCAAAAGGGAGACTCATTAAATAACTATGTTCTATGACCCCTTCAGAGAAGCAGACTAGCAGGCTACATTTATGACCCTAGTACTGTGTGCACTTTCCACGAGAGACCTAGGGGTGGGAGGGATGACTTATATTTGATGCATTCATAATTAAGGTGGTCCAACTTACCACTTCTAAATCTAGAATGCTTGAGGCTACTGTTCTATTTTCAGTTTATGGAACAGAAAATGATCCTGAATTTTTACCTGATGTATTTTTGTGGGAAACTGCAGCCCAGTATGACACCTGCTGGTACAGCAGACCTAACACAATGTGACGGAGAAACAAATGACAAAGAGCTGTGCCTAATCCCTCTGCCAAGCTGCCCTAGATTTGCTAAAATTCATGACTAGCCAGATCTAGGGAGTTCACAAAGTGCTGATTAGTTTTTCTCCCCAGGAACGCAAGTCTCCCAGCCAAGTCACCAAGAACAAGCTATTGATCAGGAGATAAAATAGCTTCAATTAGGTTCTAAACACAGAAAAGTGATCAGAACAGAGTTAGGGGACCCAAAATATGTTGAGGACTATCCTTAACTTCAAATAAAGAGCATTTTACTTAGCTGGGATTTTTAGTCATTTAATGATTAACTGTTGAAACATTGTTTTCTTATAACAAAGGGAACAGTTGACAGAGTGTTTAGATACTGAGTTCTATTAGTATAATGCCAATTCCTGCTCTCACAGTTGCCATTTGTTTCCACTTTGCTCCAGTTCTTCTCAATTGTGAAACTGTGCAGAAATTGTTGCAAATGTTTGCAGATATTTCTACTCTAAATGTTTACTAAAATATTTAATAGAAATAACATATTAAAATACAATTTTCCATATATAATGGTTCTGTCATCCATCATTATGAACCTATTTAGTACAGTGGACCGCTGAACACTGATAAATTAATGCTACCACATGAACCTTGGTTTGTTGAGCAATTTTCAAAGAACTGAAACACACTCAAATGAACAATATTTAATAGACCTGATGACAGGACAGGCATTTGAAGCAACAGCTGAGACAATGCTTGGAGTGCCTGCATTCCATATCAGAGTGCCTGGATTCAGTCTCACTTTGGCTCCAGATCCCACCTTCCTGGTAATGCACACCCTGGGAGGCAGCAGGTTATAGCTAAAGTAGTTGGGTTCCTGTCACTCATGTGAGAGACTCAGATTGGGTTCCTGGCTCCAGGCTTTAGCTTGGCCCAGCCATGGCTGTCACAGGCATTTAGTGAGTGAACCAGCAAATAGGAGGTCTATCTTTGCCTCTCTCTCCCTTTCTCTCTCTCTTGCTCTCTCTCTTTCCCTTTCAAATAAACATAAATCAATCAATCATGGCCATGTCCTGTGATTGTACAGTTTATGAATGATGGTGACCACTAATAAGGATTATTTAAGGATAGATCTTAATTCCATTCCCACAGTTTTTAAGTGCAAGGCCCTAAGCAAACCACTTCTTTGTACCTTTGAATGAAGACAATTTTCCCTTAGGAAAATGACTTATTATGGGAAGAAAGGGAAATGGATCTCAGGATCTCAGGCAGACAAAACTTGAGTTGAACACTTCACCAACATCTGTTTTTAAATGTTTGACTTTTTCTGACAAATTAAATATAAACCCAGCTTATTTTGTGAAATGTCACGTATCAATAATTAATGTGTAGAAGTTATTGAGAAGCCTATTTCTAATCAGCCTAAGAAAGTATATCATAATCATGAAAACTGCTGATAATGAAAAGACTGCACCAAAAACAATGAGGCTGGCCTTTCACAGTTTCTGAGATTACATGGCCACTTGTTTATATTTCTAGAACAGGAAGCAGATAAAATCTAAGGTTCTTTCCAACTCTAAGTCCATGTTACATCTCATAAACAAGTCTACACTTTGTGTATTGGTTATCTGAAATGCTTGTGATCAGAAGTGCTTTGAATTTCTGATTTTTTTTCATTTTAGAATATTTTCACATACATAATGAAATATCTTGGGAATGGGACTGAAGACCAAACACAAAATTAGGTTATGTTTCGTATATGGCTTATGTACATGGCCTGAAGATAATTATACATATTTTTAGCATATCAGCACTTTGACTGTGATTAGCATATGAAGTCAGGTGTGACATTTTCCACTTGTGTTTACATGCAGCACTCAAAAAGTTCGGATTTTGGATAATTTATGATTCTTGGATCACAGATGCTCAGTTCATAACTGGAGATGATTTAATGTTGTTATTCCTTTCAATAACACTTTTAAGCATGCTAGTATTTCTGGAAGGCCTCCGGCTCAAAGGAGACTGGATATGAATTTTTGACCAGCTCTTCAGTTGTTATGGTAACCAGAGAAAGGGACATAGCAGAACAGATTGACTGGTGATGAGAGAATTCTGAGCAATTGTTGCAAAGGAGGAGAAAGCCGATGGTATTTAACAACAGGACTAGAAGGGCAGTGTTTCATCCCATCCCTTTAGGAGGGAATATCAGAAAGGAATCCACAACCGTAAAGTAGGACATAAATTTCAAAAGTAGATGCTTACCCAAACGAAGGAGGGAAGATACAAAGCAACATAAAGAGGCCCTGATGCATGATTAGGGCTGAGTTATTAAAGAAAATAACTTTGAATCAATAAGTATATTTTAACATTATGATTCATAAATAGCATTTATTTCCAATTAAATGAGTATTTAAGTGAACTGAGAAAATCTTCAGGAGCTATTTGGAAACAGAAGTATGATGGCTTGAAGACGCCATGTGATTGGAAATTACCTCCCACCCATCTGTACAAGCTTTCTGTCCACTTGGACGGATGGGAAGAAGGGGAGACTGGTCAGCCTGCCTTAGTCAGACTCAGATATTGGCCAACATAATGCTGGTGTACTTGAGTAATAAATAACTAAAATATTTGGAACTTCCCAATGTTATTCATCCCCTACTGTCATTATTAATCTCATAATTTCCCACCTTGTAACTGAGTATTTGCTTCTGTTTTCCATTAAATACAAAACATTGGTTCATCCTTGAGGAATGATTACTTTTTAAAAATTATTATATAGAAGTTCTGGGGACAAAGCTGAGGAAGTTAGAAAGTGATATTCTCTTGCCATACTTTCTACCTTGTCTACATCTCTTTGTATCTCTTTTTCCCCCTTTTTCTATTCCAATTTTATGGTTCTTGTTTATTTTTGTACTCTGACAGAAAATTATTATATGACTTCTTGAAATGTCCTTCTGACCTTTGCCACAGATCGCGATTAATGGCAATTCTCTGGGACATATTCTTGAAAAGATAATTTCTGTTTACGGGTGATGTTTGTCCACAGGTCTCTGCAGGAATCTGTTCTGCCTGCTTTGGAGATGTTTCTGTTATCTTTGTCTTCTCAGATTTATAGCTGGAGGGCTGGCTGATGAGTGTCCCTCCCAGAAGAGCTTCCTGCTGCTTTCAGTCAGGTTTCCTCTTTGTTCGTCTCTGTCCTCAAAAAGCAGCATCACTGCCACCCTCACTACTAGGAGCTCTGTTACTCTGAGCCTCAACTCCAAAATGAACCCCTCCGAAGCAGCCACTTGGTGCAGCTTGGGTCAAGTGGCTATTGCATACCAGAGTGCCCGGGTTCAAGTATCGGCTTTGTTCCCAATTCCAGCTCCCTGCAAATGTACACCTGGGAGGTAGAACATGATGGCTCAAGTAGTTGGGTCCCTTTTGCCCATATGGGGGACCTGAATTGATTTCCCAGCTCCCACGGTCAGCTCCAAGTTCAGTTCCAGCCTTTTCAGGACATTTGTGGAATGAGATATGGAAGGGAGAGTCTCTCTCTCTCTCTCTCTCTCTCTCTGTATATATATGTGTGTGTGTGTTTCTGCCTTTCAGGTAAATAAAATAATTTTTTCTAAATTATAAAAGAAGAAAGTGAGCCTCTCCTGTCTCAACTCTCACCCAAAGGAGTCTATTTTTTTCTATATCAAACCATCCACAAGCTAAGCAGCACCACCTCCCCGAGCACCCCACTTCCCCACCCCACGTCTGCTGAGGTATATTCGGGTGCAGCTTTCACAGGATAGTAACTTCATAGGCAGGAGGAGTATTTGAAGATTGAAGCTGAGATACATAGGCAGGCAGTTCAGCACCTTTGCAGACGAAATTCTGCTGCCTGGTTTTCTGAGTGATTTAAATCCAGGGTTCTGGGTTCAGGAATAAGGTAGTAACATTAGGAAGGATCTTCCTACTTACTCTTTATTCAGTTGTGCTCTGTTTCACAAATCAGAGCCCAGTAATGCCATAAAAAGAGTTCTTAATAGTTTGTTTCTCACTGGTCTTAGCTTTTGTAGACCATGTGAGCTTATCTCTTTTCTTGTATCTTTCTTTTAATAGGAAGTTGAGAGACATGGAGAGAAGCTGTAACAGAGGCAAGACAGATATCATATAAAATGAAGACTCTTTCCTGTAGATGCTTTTCTTCCCAAAATACCTTTGAATTTTCATCCTCTCTTCTCAAGAACAAATAAATTTTCTCTTTGTACTAATCCATGAACATGATCACTATGCATAGCAGATTGTATTTCAGAAGATGGCCACAAAAATATCTTTCATCTCACATAGTTCTGTGCAATGTGACCTTGATATTCTCTTACTGAGAAATGGAGAAGTCAGTTTGTTGACTCCCTTGAATCTGGATTAGATTTGTACTTCCAGACAAATAAAATATGGCAAAGTGGCATGTTAAGATATATTCCTGGCCTAGCACTTCTAATTCTTGTCTCTGGGAAAACTTTTGGGGAACACAGTTGCCATCCTATAAGAAGCCTAAGCTACAAGAACAGGCTACATACAGATGTTTCAAGAAAACAGCTCCAGCTGAGCTCCCTGGGAACATCTGTAATTAACTCCCAGCCATGAGTGAAGTCAGCCGAAATATTCAGGCCAGTAGAACTTTTCATCCATGCCCCAGCAGCCAAGTGATTCCAATTACAAGACTCAAACTGAGAACACCCAACTAAGTCCAGTCAATCCACAGAACCATGAGAAAGAAAAATAGTTTTGTCTTAAGCCATGAAGGTTTGGGGTGACTTGTTAAGCAATTAGAGAGAACAGAATGGAACAAGAGCCTGTGAATCCTGACCTGTTATATTCTCTTCAAACAGATCTAAAGCTGTTCCAATGGCAGCTCCAGAAAATATGCAGCAGGCCCAAGGTAATGTTATGATTAAGAGTAAATTGAACTGGCCGGCGCCGCGGCTCACTAGGCTAATCCTCCGCCTAGTGGCGCCGGCACACCGGGTTCTAGTCCCGGTCGGGGCGCCGGATTCTGTCCCGGTTGCCCCTCTTCCAGGCCAGCTCTCTGCTGTGGCCAGGGAGTGCATTGGAGGATGGCCCAAGTGCTTGGGCCCTGCACCCCATGGGAGACCAGGATAAGTACCTGGCTCCTGCCATTGGATCAGCGCGGTGCGCTGGCCGCGGCGGCCATTGGAGGGTGAACCAAAGGCAAAGGAAGACCTTTCTCTCTGTCTCTCTCTCTCACTGTCCACTCTGCCTGTCAAAAAAAAAAAAAGAGTAAATTGAACTAATATTAATAGTACTATTGAAATGGTGTATGAAGTGTATGTGTGTGTCTGTGTTAAATGATGTTTTCATTCCCTAGAGCTGCTATAACAAACTACTAAAAATCTGATTGTTTAAAACCACAGAAATGTGTTCTCTCTCAGTTCTGAAAGCCATAAATCTGAAATCAAGGTGTCTGTATACAGGGTCCTGCTCTCTCCAAAGGCTCTAGAAGGATCTTTCCTTGCCTTTCTAGCTTTGGGGAGCTGCCTGCATTGCTTGACTTCCTTGGCTTGTGGTTGCACCACTCCACTCTCTGCCTCAATCTTCATGTCAGCCCCTTCTGTCTCCTCCTCTACTCTCTCTTCCCCTCCCCTCCCCTGATAATCAGGATTATTTCCTCATTCAAACACAGTTGCAAAAACCCTTTCTCCAAATAAGGTGACATTTTCTATGGGTCATCTTTGGATGGGGGCATTTT
The DNA here is from genome assembly GCF_051225735.1 of Oryctolagus cuniculus. Classification (NCBI taxonomy): domain Eukaryota; kingdom Metazoa; phylum Chordata; class Mammalia; order Lagomorpha; family Leporidae; genus Oryctolagus; species Oryctolagus cuniculus. The sequence continues at coordinate 84,777,928 of NC_142880.1, forward strand.
TTTGGCCTAGAATAATTTGTATGGGAACAGAAGCAAAAGAGCAGAGTCCTGATTGCCCTAAAGGTATAGGATGGGTAAATCAAGCTGATCATTATCAAGCAAACAGGTCAATTCACTGCATAGCATTTTTTTTTTATTTTTTTTTGACAGGCAGAGTGGACAGTGAGAGAGAGAGACAGAGAGAAAGGACTTCCTTTGCCATTGGTTCACCCTCCAATGGCCGCCGCGGCCAGCGCACCGCGCTGATCCGATGGCAGGAGCCAGGAGCCAGGTGCTTTTCCTGGTCTCCCATGGGGTGCAGGGCCCAAGCACCTGGGCCATCCTCCAATGCACTCCCTGGCCACAGAAGAGAGCTGGCCTGGAAGAGGGGCAACCGGGACAGAATCCGGCGCCCCAACCGGGACTAGAACCCGGTGTGCCGGCGCCGCTAGGCGGAGGATTAGCCTAGTGAGCCGCGGCGCCGGCCACTGCATAGCATTTCTAAAAGAGATGGTAGTTTATACTCCAGTGTAACTTCTTTCCACAAGATTGATGACAAGCAAACTGAGATACTGTCTGCATCTCCCTGTTCAATTTCACTCCCTGACTACACATATTAGTGTGAAAGAAATGTTGGCTGAATAAATATTTGTAAATGAATTCAAATCAAGCTCAATTAAAGCTAACATGATTATTAACAAGGTTCACTTTGTCTAACAGTATAGGATGACTTTGAGACATGGGTTGGGAATCCAATTGACAAATTGCTCACATTGGCTACATATTAGTTGGTATTCAGCCATTCTCTGACTTTTGATCCATTCCCTCATAAAATTACCATAAATGTTTTGCTTGTTTTCTTCGCTTGAGTTCTTAATTTTCTTTCTGCAGTTCCAGCACTATCTCAGTACTAAAAAACAATCTAAGTATTGTTACTCACTCCACAGTCTCTAAAGGAGATCTCATGGTAAAAACACATAGCTTGTACCCCTTCACTAGGAGTCAAGTGACATGCCAACTAAATTTGTTGATAGTGTTGGCAGGTGACATAGCTCCTGCTGGCAAATACATGGAAACACACGAGTCAGTTAATTTTGGCAATTGTGTTTCTAGCAGATGTTTAGGACTTATAAATACAATTATCATTAACTGAAATTGTACAATGTCTGAGCCAAAAATAAACAATGAACTCCTTCTGCTAAGCTATCAATATAACCCATTAAATCCATTCACTTGTCAAAATATGGTTTTAAAATATAAAGATTTCTAATATTTAATATCTCTATCTCACATACACACACACACACACACACATACAGAGAGAGAGAGTGCAGTTATGGGCATGACTGATATTTTTAAAAGGCCACACAGAAAGTAAGACATGAAAATTTTTAAATTCCTGTACATCACTTGTCTTAGCTAAAAAAGGCAAAAATGGAAACACAGAAGACATTTGTTACATGGCGGCTATGTAGCAAATGTTTGTGTCATCTCCCCAAAATCCCTATGTTGAAATCCTGACCCCAAAATGTGGTATTAGGAGGTAGTACCTCTGGTAGATGACTATGTCATGAGGCTGGAGCCCTCCTAAATAGCATCAGTGCCCTTCTAGGAAGAGACACAAGAGCTCCCCATCTGCTCTTTTCTCTACCATATGAGAACAGAGCAAGAAGACAGCCATCAGAAACCAGGAGGGGACCTCCTTCAGACACGAGCTCTGCTGCCACCTTGATCTTGGAACTCCCAACCTCCAGAACTACGAGGAACCCATTTCTGAAGTTTAACCCACCTAGTCTATGATAATCTGTTATAGCAGCCAAAACGGACCAACATAACTACATTCCTTTCTTAGGAATATATCTGATTATTGGGAACTATATCCTGCATCAAAAACTCAGCAATTTGAAAAAGAATACTATGAGCTGGGGCACTGTGGCTCAATGGGTTAAGTTACCACTGTGCCATGCTGTCATCCCTTATTGGACTGCTGCCTACTCCACTTTTGTTTTCTCTAATAATTTGTTTATTTGTTTATGTGAAAGTCAAAATCAAAGAGACAGGGCAGGAGAGAGAGAGAGAGAGACAGAGAGAGATCTCTTTCATTCACTGGTTCACTCCCCAAATAGCTGCAATGACCCAGGCAGACCATCTCACTTCTGATCCAGCTTCTTGCTAATATGCCTGGGAAGACAGCTGAAGATGACCCAAGTACTTGGATCCTTGCCAGCCACGTGGGAGATGTGGGTGGAGTGCCTGGTTCTTTGTTTTGGCCTGACCCAGACCTGGCTATTTGGCTATTGCAGCTATTTGGGAAAAGAATCAGTGGATGGAAGATCTCTCTCTCTCTCTCTCATTCTCTCTCTCTCTCTCTCTCTCTCTCTCTTCTCTCTCTCTCTCTTGCTCTTGCTCTCTCTCTGCCCCCCCTCTTTCTCTCCTTCCTCCTCTCCCTCTCTCCTTCCCTCTGTGATTCTGCCTTTCACGTAAATAAATATCTTAAAAAATAAATGAATAAATACAAATAATAATAATGTCATAAAATAGAACCACCATGTACTAGAGCATATTCAATGAAATTAATGGAATATGCAGATAATTGTAATGCAGAGAATCCTGGTTTTGCATCTGTACTCAGTTTTTCTGAACAATTTGAACAAAAAAGTTTTATCTTCTACCAACTGCTTCTTTAGAACATGACCTTCTAAGATCTATGAAGGTACTTCAAAATGTTTGTGGAAATTGCATTAAAGATAGGTTTGTTTTGGTAAAAAAAAAATGAAATCCAGGTACAGTTTTTTTATAATATGCATCTTCCATGAACTTGTACTAGATTCTTTGTATATTTCATGCTCACAGATGACATCTCAAATATATTCCTATTTGATGAAGACAGTTCAATTTTAGATATTTAAAGAGATATCCATCAATCAAAATCAAACCAACTTCACACTGTCTCTAACATCACATATACCAACAAGCTCCTCAGGTACTAAGATGTCAGTCTCATCTCATTTGCAGATGCTTTGCACCAGTTTCATCTTGTTTCTAAGGCATTGTTTAATTTCCATTCTTTAGATCATTTAAAGATACAAACACCAGACTTAGGCTCTGTTGGTGTATGTGTGCCTTTCTCTATACAGGTCTCTGCCTGCTTTAAAATAAGAATTAATACAGCAGTGATAGTCTCTTCCATTGTATTTTGATTTAAGCAAGGGATAAAATACTGCCTTATGTAAAATATGATGTTAAATCCACTGCCTGGCTCAGCTTCCATGGTTGTCCTTGGAACTGACACTCTGGGTGATTCAATGAACTTAAGTCACAACTTGCTGACTAGCTCTGGATGGCAGGTCTTGCATTCAGATCTTCTGTTATTTTATGAATTAGTGATTGATCACTGAAAAGAGAAAATGAAATGATAAAGGAGAAACTTAGCTCCTCCACCCAATTAGTCAATGTACCAACTAAGATCTAAGTGTAAAGAAGGGCAGGCTGAATTCACTTAATAGAAAGGAATGAAAAGGGTACGGCTGTCAGCACCCCCACTTAATGGTTCAAACAGCTCCTACAAATGAAATAAATGCACTGTCACTTCGGGTTTCTTAATCATGAATTTCCATTAGTTTCCAAGGAAAGATAAAGGACCTCTGCATATGCCTGAGCTGAGAGCACTTATGGATAATGCAGAAAAATGTTTCTTCCTCAATTGTTTGAAAGTCAAGTACATTTAGTCAAAAAGAAAAACAAAAGAACAGCACACAGAAGAGGGTAATACTAACCAACAAAATATATGGATTTTGTTTGATTTAATGGAAAAGTTACTCGGGATGATCTCAGAAAACATCATTCCAGATGTAAAACTGGATTATTTTCCTGTTTTCACTATAGAAAATTTCACACAAAGTAATTTTCATATTATGAGGCAGCCAAAGAACATATAAATGGAAACAGAATTATTATAGAGATTTTAGGTGGCTGCTTGATTTTTAAAATTGTTTCATCTTTTTCTATGCCTTGTGATTATCTTTTCAAAATACTTTATTTTATTGCAGTTTCTTTTAGCATTCCAGATTAATATTATCTTTTTTGCCTAAACATTAATTCCAAACATCACATTTATTGAATAACAGACTTGTATGGTTCATTTTGTGGTTTAAAGAATGAAAACCATCACACTGAAGGGTCAAGACAGAGGTACTTATTATATCTCACTTATCCAAAGAAATTTTTTCTTCAAATAAGAAATGAGAAAAAGTCAAACAGCAGGGAAGGAATAAAGGTCATGTAACAGGACACGGTTTCTTCCTGCTTAAAAATGAAAACAATCTGGTATAAACAAGCCATTCAAATACTCATTACAGTTTTAAGAAGGAAATGAAGATACATTGACAGCAAGCTTTGCATTTGTATTTTACACTAGATTTATTTGCTTATTCAATGAATAATTATTGAGCACCACATAAACAGGACAGCATTATGTAGCTGTGAGGTCAATATTCTTTTTTTAAGCTAGATGGTATTTTATTTACTATGTTATTCAGGATTGTTATGGTTGCCAGTGAAAGAAACCCAATTCAAATTAGTCAATGTAAGAAGAGAAAGCTGGTTTCCATAACTGGAAAAGCAGAACATCAAGATGGATCAAGGTGGTCAGTGCTATCAGGGATCTTTCCTCTCTTGGTTCTTTGCATCTGCGTTGACTTTATTCTTGGACAGTTCTACCATTGTGTTTGCTAGATGGGCACCAGTGTTCCAACTTGGATTCCTAGTGAAAAAAAGAGAACTTTTCCATTAGTTCCAGCTAAAGTCTGGGGGCTGGTGTTCATTGGCTTTAAAGATTTATTTATTTACTGGAAAGTTACACAGAGAAGGAGAGGCAGAAAGAGAGAGGTTTTTTTTTTGTTTTGTTTTTCTTTGTTTGTTTGTTTGTTTTTGACAGGCAGAGTGGGCAGTGAGAGAGAGAGACAGAGAGAAAGGTCTTCCTTTGCCGTTGGTTCACCCTCCAATGGCCGCTGCGGCCAGTGCGCTGCGGTCGGCGCACCACGCTGATCCAAAGGCAGGAGCCAGGTACTTATCCTGGTCTCCCATGGGGTGCAGGGCCCAAGCACTTGGGCCATCCTCCACTGCACTCCCTGGCCACAGCAGAGAGCTGGCCTGGAAGAGGGGCAACCAGGACAGACTCCGGCGCCCCGACCGGCACTAGAACCCGGTGTGCCAGTGCCGCAAGGCAGAGGATTAGCCTAGTGAGCCGCGGCGCCGGCCTCATTGGCTTTAATTAATTTAGCTGTGTCATGTGTCATGACTACTCAGAACCAATCACTATAGCCAGTGAGAACCAAGATCCTAACTTCCTAACTTACCAAATTCAAAAACAGGAAATAAGAAAATAAACAGGAAATAAGAAAATAAAGCTTCATCCAAATAGCAGGAAAGAAGTAGTGGACCAAAGTTCCTCAATTAAAAAAGAGTGGTTATCTGAGGGTAAAAATAGCACCTGATCAACACATCTGCACTCAAGAAACTACAGACTAGAATAAGCCATAAATACATAAACAGCTAGCCCCTCCTCATCTACCTGTCTACACACACACACACACACACACAGAGAGAGAGAGAGAGAGAGAGAGAGAGAGAGAGATTAAATGTTTAACTGGCTTTCTAGAAAAAGAAATCCTGATTTGTGTGTTTGTGGGTCCTCCTAACTGCTTAGTGGTCAGGACACGATGCCAGATTGCCACAGGCTGAGACCCAAGAACAGGACCTGCTGGTTGCCTTAGAGGAGGTAAGGAAGAATCATAGGAACATCCAGACAACAGCTGATACCATGGAGTGTGTCCTTCTTACTGCTTTGTGGGCAGAAAGCAATACTGAGTTGCAGGCAGAGATCCAAGGAAAGCAGAGTTTGCAACACACATCAGGGGGGAGAAAATGGAAAAAAGACAGCCACTTTGAGAGCAATGGTGGTGAGCTCTGCGCAAGGCTATGCACTCTGCCTCCCCTTTTCCTGGGGAAGGCATGGGGAGGCAGCTACAATAGCTGTGGAAACAGCAATGAGAGACCTTGATTCAGACAGCCCCGATAAAGCTACAAGTACTGGAGCGCCAACACCCAGGAGAGGATCCAAAGACCAAGATAAAGGCAACAATGACTCGCTACAAGAAAAGCTGCTGAATGCTTGTGAAATCGGGTGAGATCCCAAGCTGGGCACCTGCCAGGGGCTGCAGCAACGACATCAGGTGGGAGGCTGAGGTTGCAGACAAGGCAAATTTCAGCTGCAAGTGTGAGCAGTAAAGTCCAGGATCAGAAGGCACCCGTGGAACTTGACCGTGACTTTGCAACACCCCTACAAGTAGCGTGGGTGTGACAATACCAACTGCCTGGAGGTCATGAAGAGACTGGACAAACTGTTCTCCACTTGGAGAAAGCTGGCATTGTGCTCCCCATGCACAGCCTTACCATTTGTCATGCACTGGTAGCCAAGGGCCAGGCTACTTGGGAGAGACCTCCCACTGTTGCTTGGTTTCATTATATTGATGATACAATGCTAACACCTGATTCTCTTACAGATTTAGAGACTACAGATGACAGTTTAAGGCATCCCTGGGACTCATGGGGATAGGTAGACAACGTCACAAGGCACAAGGACCTGGTTTGTCTGTCAAGTCCTTGGGAACTGTTCGGTCAGATAAGACTGAAGTCATGTCTGAAGCAATGATTGACAGGTTTTCCATGTTACACTACAGTGAGGAAGTCACAGGCCTTTGTCAGCCTACTGGGCTGCTGACAAATGTTCATTTCCTGTTTAGCACAGATACTCCACTCATTATACTAATTGTGCCAAAAGGAAGCAACATGGGATTGGACTCCCAGGAAAAGCAGATCTCCCTCTGCAGCCACCAAGCATGGATTAACACAGGCACCGGTAGCACAAGTGGAGGATTCCGCAACACCTTTCCAGCTCAATGTTACTGTCACAACCATTGGTTTCAGGTGGGTGCTGTTTCTGTTGTGCTGAATAAACAATGTCCCATCTACCTACGGCTCCACTGGTGTTCTCTTCAGCTCTGGGCCCCACAGAGCCAAGCTCGGATCCCACATCCGCTGATCGAGCACTAGTCCAGCTCTTGTTGACAGCCTGAGGAGGGATTCCTGTAATTCCCAGTCCTTTCAGAGACCATTACCACTTCTACTAAAATGTGAGAAGGGAATGGAGTAAGCAAAGTCAACTCGACCCTTGACAGTTTGTGCTCCATCTGCGTCTTCACACTCCCCCCACTTCTAATTCTTACAGAGCTTGATGTCTGGGTCTTTGGTGAAGCATTTCTAATTTTCTAGCAATAAAGTTAAGCTGCTCTATCAGTTCTCTTGGAGTGTGTTTGCATTATGAGCTTTATCTAATTGTGAGCATAAATCTTTGCCTCCTACGGAAGGAAAAGCAGATTCTGGGAAGGAAGTGGACAGTGTGAAGGGCCTTTTTGTTAACCCTGGAATCACGTGTCTGGCCCACTTGCTGGGAACCATCATGTGCACTGCCCCCAGACTCAGGTTTGAACAGAGGGCTTGAGAGCAGCAGTAGCGGTGATGTAAGCCGTGGGAGGCAGGCTCAACTTCAAGGACTAAAGTGCCAGGTCTGCAGTATCAGGTCAGCCTCATCAAGTTATTACAGCCAAGGACAAGACAAACCCTAAGAGAATTTCAGAGAGATCATTAGGGTAAAGCCAGGAGTGAGAAAACCAGGTCCTGTGTGAAAAAGTTACATAGATTTTGATTGTTTGACTAAGAAAAGAACTGACAATAAGAATTTTACTCCAGTAGATAAAAAGAACATAATGACCAGCTGACCATTTGCTAGAGTACAAAATTCAAAAGACAGCTTTGGAGCACTGTGGAGTAGAATCAGAGCACGCATTGTTACATGTTTAAATGGACTACCTGAAGGACAGTGGAAATCATCGATTATTATCAGCTATGATGGCTTCAGCCTTTTGTGAAGCCCCGAGGCGATACCTAAATCACATCCCAGACCTTGATTCGCTCTGACCTGGCCAATATTCTGCTAACAATTCACTTTTATTTCATCAGGAACTCAGTCAACTAATTTGTTCATCTGTTAAATGCAGATAGAGTGAAACCTCTTTGTAAAACCATTCATAACTGACTCATTTTCTTCAAAAAGCCCATCTATCCTATACCTCATCAAAGAGTGCTTGATTACTGGCAAAGTAGAAATATCACAGATACTCATCTATAAAGTAACCTCATGGAACACAACTCAAGGAAACATCCTACTGATGCAAACAGACCCCAGCTCAGAAGTATTGCCAAGTACCTGAACAAGAGAGAATGATTCTCAGCCCTTGATTTAGGTTTATAAAAAAAATTTGATTTTTGTCAGTCTTTCAAAATGTTGACATTGAAGAACCCATTTTGGCTGATTATTTTTTACAGAATCTAAGAATTTTTTTTTCCAATTTAAGATGTTTGATTTTTTTCATCTTAACCCCTCAAAAGTCATTATGGCCCTCCAATCAATATCCATCTCATAAATACATTCATTAAGACTCCAAGCCACTCTTTTTCAAATCACAAATTCTGCAATAGCAGGAACTTCTAGAAGCTTTACCAATCTTAGACTTGGTTCAAAATATTTATTCAACTCTTGCCCATGCTAACAAGAATAATATATCAAAGAGAAAGTAAAAGAGAAAGGGAATAATTAAACCTGAACATGAAGCAAAAGCTATGAATATGAAATATTTATAAGCAGAACAAGGAGCACTGACAAGAACGAAAGATTAGAGGTTAATGTCTGAGTGAAACATTACTGAAGTAGTCCAGGGGAGTCAGCTGAATGACTGCTTCCCAGTGCTCTGAGTGACTGTTTGGTGGGAGATGAAAGAGATGAACAGGGGGCTGGCACCGTGGCTTAATAGGTTAAGCCTCTGCCTGTGATGCAGCAGCCCCTCTGGGCACTGGTTCATGTCCCAGCTGCTCCACTTCTAATCCAGTGCCCTACTAATGGCCTAGGAAAGCTGTGGAAGATGGCCCAAGTGCTTGGGCCCCTGCACTCACGTGGGAGACCTAGAAGAAGCTCCTTGCTCCTGGATTCAGGTAGGCGCACCTCCAGCTGTTGGCAGCTGTTGGCAGCCAGTTGGGGAGTCAACCTGTGGGGAGCAACCTGGACTAGACTAAGTTACTGGAATTAAGACTTATTCTATGCATCTGCTCTCCCACAATATGGCGCTGGGAGAGGAGAAAACAGCTTCTACACAGCTGCCTCCAGTTCAGCCAATAAGCTGTAGGACTTGCTCCTGATTGGAGGAGAGCAGCGTACTCGGCGTGTGGGCAGCCAAGTTGGGATTGGCAGAGGAGGACTATAAAGGAGGAGAGAGACAACACGCACCAGGAACATCTAAGGGGAACATCTGAGGGAACACCTGTGCAGCCCCCGAGAGAGCCGGCCGGCGGTGTGCCGCTCCCCTGCGGAAGTGGGGAAAGTGGCCAGGGGGAACCGCCCTTCCACAGAGGTGGAAGGGACAGTAGCCAACCCGGGAAGAACCAGCAGCAAACCCGGGGAGGGCCGAGCAGACGAAAGAACAGCGCAGGGTCCTGTGTCGTTCCTCCACGAAGAGGGGGAGCGACATCAACCAACAGATTCCTTACTTTCTCCATATAGCTGTTGCCAAGTCCTAAAAATCTCATTAATCCATTTCTTTTTTCTTCCACCACCTGCCGTCCTCTAGTCTACATTCATGAACGTGTATAAAAACCTTGACTCAAACCCTAGGTGACAACCATGAGGTGGAGCTGCACCATGCTTACAAGTTCAACCCATCCAGAAGCAGCAAGTACTTCTCACTCTCCTCTCTCAACACATCTCCCCTCTTATCTATAGCCAATGTTGGTCTAATGTATATAACTTATGCATTCCTTCCCCCAAATTTTAGTACTAATAGTGTTCTTAGTCCTAGGTTCAGTGAATGGGAGATTTACTCCTGCTGCTGGTGGTTGTCAGAACTACTCCCAGGACCAAATCTTGTTCTGACTAGCATCTATAATAAAACCTTTTTATTTCAGCAATGTTTTGTTCTCACAAGTTTGAGTTAAACAAAAACAATGGAGAAGGTACAGAAACCCATCCTGGGAGGAAGTGAAAGAAGATATTCTGAAAGTCCTGGGCTTACTTGTCGTTAATTAAGGAGCTATGTCAGGTGACGAGGGAAGAAAGCATTCCTGGCAAGGGAACTGTGGGAGCAATGGGAGGCTGGGGTTGGCACTGCCAGAGGCAAAATTTGAGAGAGAGGTTGAAGAGAGATGGACTTCTTGGAGCCAGGATCAGAACAAACAGAGCTCAAAGGAAGAAACTGTGTCTGAAGTCCTATGGAAGAACTTCAAGAAGCTTTTACGAAAAAGACTATTAGATCTGCTTTAACTTAAATGAGTTGCCTGTGGTCAGCAGTTACAGAATTTGGATGAAGTCTTCATATTCCTCACAATCTGACCAAACATCCTTCCGCAAATTTGATATTTCAGTATAACAGTGTGAGTTGTTAAAATACAGATTGCTAGAACTTCCCACCCCCATCAGAGTTTCTGATTTACTACTTCTGGGATGGACCCAGCAATTTGCATTTCTTAAAAGATTTATTTATTTACTTGAAAGGCAGTTAGAGAGAGGAAGACAGAGGGAAAGGGAGATCCAACTTCCATCCACTGGCTCACTCTCCACATGGCTGCAACAGCCAAGTCTGGGCCAAGGCTAAGTCAGGAGACCCGAGTTCCATCCAGGACTCCTACATGGGTGGAGGGCCCTAAGCACATGGGCCATTGTCTACTGCCTTCCCAGACACATTAGCAGGGAGCTGGATTGGAAGCAGAGCAGCCAGGCTCAAACCAGTGCTCATATGGGATTTTGACACTGCAAACCCACTGTGCCACAACTCCAGCCCCAAGGATTTGCATTTTTTTTAAGACTTATTTATTATTTACTTGAAAGTCAGAGTTACACAGAGAGAGAAGGAGAGGCAGAGAGGGAGGTCTTCCATCTGCTGGTTAACTCCCCAGATGGCTGCAACGGCCAGAGCTGCAGCGATCTGAAGCCAGGAGCCAGGAGCTTCCTCCAGGTCTCCCCATGGGTGCAGGGGCCTAAGGTCTTGGGCCATTTTGTACTGCCTTCCCAGGCCATAGCAGAGAGCTAGATCAGAAGTAGAACAGCCGGTACTCGAACCAACGCCCATCTGGGATGCCGGCACTGTAGGCGGCAGCTTTACCCGCTAAGCCACAGCGCCAGGACCAGGATTTGCATTGTGTAATGGGTTTCCAGGTGGTACTCATATTGCTGTCCAGGGACTACACTTTGAGGGTCACCACCAGACCCTATTGGTCAATACACTAAATATAAAGCCATTCAAAGACACTTGATCCTCAAATGACTAAGCACAAGAACTGAGGCACAGAGACACTAAAACTATAGATAACCTAAAAATTACTTACATTTAGTTTGGGGGCATTTATTTTTTCCTAGCAACAAACATAACTTTAAGCCAGAAATCAGTCCCCTTGACTCTCATTCCTTTTACTGTAAAATAAGGTAGCTGAAGCAAATGAGCTCTAGAATCCCCTTCAGTTTTGAACATTTACAATCCTATAATTCATCCCCTGAAATATATTTTGTTAAAGTTTTTATTAAATTATTATTTGCTACATATGAGTAAAAATAAGAGAAGAACAGCTCAGAAATTCCTGGGAAGTGGGTAAAACTTAAGCTAAGGCTCGCACATGTGTTCAAGAAAAAGAGGCTGAGCTACCATATTCATTCAACACACACACCAAGGAAGAGTAGTTATCAGTAAAACATCAAACAAAAGTTATGTAAAAGTTTGCTAAAATTCTTGAACTTTTAAACATTTAACAACTCAATTTTTTGAGACATCTTTCTAAATGATTTTTATCTAAAACATAAACCAGTGCTATTTTCTCTGTGCTGAGGATCTCAAGTGATCCTTTACCAGAAATGCCATCTTATTAGCCAAGATTCCCATGGTGAGACAAATGTTGAAGTATCATCCAAATAGTAAACAATGTCCAGAGTATATATAATATTCATGAGGGGTCATTTTCTTTCCAAAAGAAGCATCAAAACATACTTTAATTGGATTTTATGTAAATGTGGTTTTCATACTTTTTTTGCTTAAAAGTCATCATTTTCAATTGATTCTTTAGGATAACAAGATTCTTTGTCATTCTCTCATTTCGTACAAACTAAGTCTTAGGAATTTAGTATAATTTAAGGTTTCATTGTGAATGTTATTTGTCCAATTAATGCCCTCTGTTTAATTCTTTGTGTTGTTTACACTGAATTGAAAGTCAGATTGTAAACAAATGATATTAACTTTATCACATTTCTAAAATTGGGAGAAATTATTAGTGGATGGGGTGTGATTTGGGGGACAGAAATTGGACAGCTGGCCAAAAAAAAATAAAGTATGTCATTGTAATTAGGGCTTATATAGCTCAGCTTCAAGAGGGATCCACTTTTCTGTAAGTAGAAAAGACTTGTGAATTCATTCATCTTTTCTGTCTTCCATCTCTAGCTGCCTTTCTTTGGACTCCTTTGGGGCCAGTGCTGTGGCTTCACATACAAAGCCTCCAACTGCGGCACTGGCATCTGATATGGGCACCTGTTCCTGTCTTGGCTGCTCCTCTCCTGATCCAGGTCTCTGCCATGACCTGGGAAAGCAGTGGAGGATGGTCCAAGTGCTTGGACCCTTGCACTTGCTGAAGGAAGAAGTCGAACTATCATTTATAGATGACATAATTCTGTATATAGGGGATCCAAAAAAACTCCACTAAGGGACTATTGGAACTTATAGAAGAGTTTGGTAAAGTAGCAGGCTATAAAGTCAATTCACTGGATGGGAGACTAGGAAGAAACTCTTGGCTCCTGGTTTTGGATTGGCTCAGCTCTGGTGGTTGCGGCCATCTGGGGAGTGATCCAGGTGATGGAAGGCTTTTCTCTAGCTCTCCCTCTATATGCCTGTAACTCTACGTCTCAAATAAATAAATAAGTAAAATCTTAAAAAAAAATTGGATCCCTTTATTTATCAAGAATCCTTTGTTATTTTCAAAACTTCCCTTCCACATGCCCTTGTTCTTTTCCCTTTCTCCTGCCAATCACTGCCTCCCTCTTGAGAACAGCTAACACTGAGGGAGAGAAACTCAAGCTCTTTGTTAAGGTTCTTTCAGAGTACAGTTGGCAGAATCCAAGTTAACCTAAAGGTTTGCAAAAAATGAAGGAAAGGCTGCAGGACCTGGGACCCTCGGGAGAACTTGGTGACTGGAACCAGAGTCCAGACACAGTCAATTCTCCCCTTTTCTCCTCTGTGGGCTGTTCTTGGTGAAACTTCGTTCTAAACAAGGGGTGGTCATCTCCATACTATAGCAAGGTACTTGCTGCCCTAACAGGAAAGCAATTTTCCCCCCAAGTGCAATTAATAAGCTTCCAGGAATGGACCCAAACTGTCCCTGGATAGGCTATCTGCCATCACTTGGATCAATCACTTTGGCAAACAGTACATAGTATTATAATGAGCCCAACCTAGGCCACATCTCACCCTTATACTGGTTAAGGTGTCCAAAGGAGAAGTACATTGATTTTTAGCTTTCTGGTTATATAGACAAAGAAGTTTTAAAAAGGATATTTTCCCCAAACAAAACAGTATGGCAATTACTGTTCCAATTATTTTTGCAGTGTAACAAATGACCCCATATTTAAGTGGTCTACAACCGCTGCATATTTTCTCAACCCAAAATTAGGATATATATTATATATTCTGGAAGAATATATTAGAAACTGATATATTTCAGAAAATCCAGAATAATTTATAAAGTATATCTCCTTTATTATGCAAACATTAATAAAGACTGTGGGTAGCAATGTAGATGTTGATTTGCTGTCTCAATTTACAGCCAAAATGTTATCTTTCCATCAAAACTATGAAATGTATCTCGCTGTCATTAATAAAAATAACAAAAAGCAAGAGAAAAGAGAACACTGAGGGAATTGATGGCAGCCTCAGAGCTGTTGACAGAATGTGGGGAATACAAGGGTGATGAAGGTTAGCTGCATGTTTGTTACTTCAATGCATTCAACAATGAGGTTAGAGAGTCAAGAACGAATGGTAACACTGAGAGCACCAGTCACAAAATGTCTTTATGGTAATTAAATTTTATTTGATGTTCTGCTCTCTTAATTTGCTTTTGAATTGCTTGATTATGTACACGCCTCTCACTATTTTGGGTATGCTGAATACCCAAGCATTTTTAAAGAATTACTTTCTAGTCAGTAGGATAGAGTAAATATTGCTAAGCTACCTCAATGAGTATAATTTTCTTTCTAGTTTACAAAATGATATTAACAGGTAAATCATCCTACAAAAAGACAAATCACCCCTATATATCATTTAATGATCCAATATGAAAACATGCGTAAATACCTGCCAAAGCCTCATTCTCAATTCTGCAATATTTCATTGGTAGCAAATAGATAAAGTTATTTGTGCCCTATAATACTAAAATTGTGCACTATCACTAAGCTTTTTCTTTTCTAGTTACATGTAAAGATACAATGTACAGATAAAACTTTGGCTGTAAATTATTATCTTGATCTTGATTCTTCAGTTCTATTTAGTATATTTCATATCTTAATAAAGTAAAGTATTCAGTTAAGAAAAGGAAAACCCTCAATGTGTTTAGAATCCATGAACTAGAAATAAGTCTTATTTGAAGGCTGCAGAATAAGATGAAGCCTCCTGTTAATTTGCTACAGTGAATTTTACCTGGGTCCAACTCCAGCCATTTCTACCAGGAACTGAGAAATGAGAACCAAAATTTCAAGAAGAAAATTACATTGTTCACAGTAGCTATCGAATAGAGGAGAGAATGTTCATATTATGTAAAATGTGCTAAGAAGTATATAAAGGGAGAAACTTATTAAAATGTTATTTTATTATCTTACTGTCATTAACCTCTATAAATCTCCCCTGCCTTTCTTTTCTCTTCTTTCTGCAGAAGTCAAGGAAAAATAATGCATCCATGGTCCACACAGCTAAGATTCTGTGTGATCAGGATTTTGTACCTTTAATGGATAGAGGAAAAAGGGTGGTCA
Source organism: Oryctolagus cuniculus (assembly GCF_051225735.1). NCBI lineage: Eukaryota > Metazoa > Chordata > Mammalia > Lagomorpha > Leporidae > Oryctolagus > Oryctolagus cuniculus. The sequence goes on from NC_142880.1 coordinate 84,793,070, forward strand.
TGTTAGTCTTGCTTGGGGCCATCTGAAAACTATTTAATGGATCTGCAGGATGGAAAGAGAGAAATTGTGTTAAGAGGGTTTAATTAAAAAGCAAAATAAGTGCCTCTGGCATAGGTTAAGGGGATGTACACTATTGTTTGGAGAAATCTATACTCTCCTTTATTCTAGTTAACAGTCAGGGATATCAACAAACCAGTTTAACCAATGATAGTAGGCATTTCCCTAGGTTCTCACCTGTGGGCAGTACATTGTAGTCACAAGATCTTTCCCTAGGGGGAAAATTCTGGACTGTGTTTGAATTCACTCATTGTGGATATTTTTTAGAAAAATTCTTCAAGAGTATGGTTGGGCTCATGAAGATTTTTTTCAGTACAACCTGTCTCGAAGTAGGATGTATCTAAAATAAATTTGCGTTGTTTTTTTAAATGCTTACCTGAGTTACTTTGGATTTCGGATTTCAAAGTGGCCGTTTACATTTATGTACAGATACCACTGAAAAGTAAAGATTTTAACTTTAACTTTAAGAACATCAGGATGAAAATGAGTTTTTTGTATTCAGAATTGATAACAAGTCCACTGATGCAACCATAGATCAAAATGTTTAGATAAAATTGGGAGCAATAAGGAGAAATCTCTAGATGAGAGGTAAAGAGGTTGAGAGGCAAGCAGAGACAAAAGAGAGGTTGTTTTTAAAAAATCCAGAATGTGAGGATTCTGGCAGAGAGCAGCACAGAGGGCAGCAGCTCCTCCTGAGAACAGGTGTAGAAGTATTCGTCTTCCTGCCAGAAACACTCACCCACTGTGTCTTCATTATAAATCTGCCAGTATGAACTGAAGGTAAGAGGACTGGAGGGAAGTGTGTTCTGCCTTATCAGGAACAATAGCAAGTGTCAAGACAGGAGTCCAGGGTCACCCTCAGGGATAATATGAAGTTTGGATTCCTTAAATAAAATGTTTTTAAATAAAATAAAGAATTTAAGGATTCTGAAAAAGTAAAAAACAGTTTTAATGCTAAGTAATGGTTAATGTTTTCTGAGCACTTACCAAGTGCTCAATTCTCTTTAATATTTTACTTAGGACATTACAAACTTAAGTGTATTTTTCCCATTTCTCAGATGCAGAAACTGAGACCAAAGACCAAACTGAGACCATAGAAACCAAGAGATTCAATCACTTGTCCAAGCATACACCTGGCAAGTGATGTAAACAACGACAAGTGGGGGCGATGTCACAGAAGAGAGAGCAAACACTGGGAGCAAGTAGAAGTTCATTAAGTCATCTGTCCCTCTCCTCATAGGTGGGAAACATAGATTTTCTAGAACATAAGTATGATATCCTGTGCCCATATGACATCAACATTTGGCAAACAACAGATGTGAGGACTCCTGGTACTAAACAGTGAGCATTGATTGACATCTGCTATATCTCCTACCACCCTACACAGCTGGTGCCTTTGCATATGCCTTTAAACCCCAATAAGCCTTTAAGGAAGTAAATATGAGGGAACTAAAGCTCAGAGATATTGAGAATATGCTGAGCCTTATTTCTCCCGCATATCCCTTAAGAATATATGACTCTTCCAAAAATGAACTGGAAATATTCTCAGGTTTTATGAAGTCCAGGGTGGGATAACAAAGACCAGAGGCACTGATGGACTTTCATCTTTCCAGCCAAGACTGAGATTTAAAAAAAAAAAATCTATGGGGAATTTAATCACTATCCCCATAAGAGGTACCCAAAAACAGCATTTCAATTTCTGGAACTCGGTTTAAGGTGTTTTAATGGTTGTTAGAAAGAGTTGCGTATTGAAGGAATATATTTGCCAAATGATTTGCACATCTGATGAAAAAAAAAGTTATGAATTCAAAATTGAAGAGAAGGAAGTTTCCAATTATTAAATTGTCAACCATCTAAGATTATCCAATTGCAATGTATGGGGAAAGTAGCTTTTCCATGAAGGAAAACCTCCCAAAAATTATTGAATCTCAAGAACTTATAAACTAAGAAAACGGAAAAAAGTATCAAATTTTCTTGCAAGAATTAAATATTAGGTTTCACCATAGAGACATTACTGTCTAGAAATAATACACTGGAGTAAAGTCTGAACCATGGGGAGAAAATGCTAACAGGCAGAGATCTACGTTGAGGTTGATGTACCCAGAAAATGAACCAAGAACACAAAGGAAAAGGCAATCACAATCTGATCAGTGAAACTTGAAGCTATTGCTATGTTAGAAGTGTATGTTCATCATTATGTATGCTTCTCAATGTGATCCAGTCTTAAAAATAAAACACTGATATAGTAGCATATATGCATTATATAAATCCTATAAGTGGTATTCCAGAAAATAAATTTGGAAACAAGCAAATACTTAACTCACTTTAGGCAATTTGAGCATACAGTTCAATTAACCTTGCTAAAATCCAAATTTTTTTTTTTTTTTTTGACAGGCAGAGTGGACAGTGAGAGAGAGAGACAGAGAGAAAGGTCTTCCTTTGCCGTTGGTTCACCCTCCAATGGCCGCCGCAGCCGGCGCACTGCGGCCGGCGCACCGCGCTGATCCAAAGGCAGGAGCCAGGTGCTTCTCCTGGTCTCCCATGGGGTGCAGGGCCCAAGCACTTGGGCCATCCTCCACTGCACTCCCTGGCCACAGCAGAGAGCTGGCCTGGAAGAGGGGCAACCGGGACAGAATCCGGCGCCCCGACCGGGACTAGAACCTGGTGTGCTGGCGCCACAAGGCGGAGGATTAGCCTAGTGAGCCGCGGCACCGGCCCCAAAATTTTAATTATTCAACTGCTACCCAATAATATTCACTGGCATTTTCTGAGAGTGTGAGTGTTTATAATCAGCCATTGTTCTTGTTAAATGTAATAAATGTAATGTTTATTATTCAGTAATATATATTTTTAGGCATGAGAGTCTTTGAAAAAGTTTATGGAAAATAGAATTATAAGAGAGTTTATTTTGATGCAAAAATGTTGATGAGAGTCTTTGAAAAAGTTTATGGAAAATAGTTATAAGAGGAGTTTATTTTGATGCAAAAATGTTGAAATCCATGCATTTAGGAGGTCTTCAAAAGATTCATGGAAATGTGTATTATGAAAAACTATACATGGATTTCAAAAAAAATCTCACACTAAAATAAGCTCTTATTCCATTTTTCCATAAAATTTTTGAAGTACCCTCTTGTATCTATATGAGTCCGCAATGTGAAGAATGTTGGATGTACTTTAAGAATAAATTTGAAAAAAAGAATAAATTTGTCAACTTTTAAATATTTTCCTCAAATCCTGAAGATAAATATCTTTTGGGAATCTGAAGACACTTGTATGAAGTATCCAGAATGACAATGAAAATAATACAGTGTTATGACTGCTGGTAAAATGGCGCAGTCCATGTGGTGCCATCTATGCCTCACTCGCCATCTTAGGCCCTGGCCTGCATGGCCCAATCACCACCCTAATGGGACTCACTACTCCTACTTCCCTGATTAACCCCCGGCAAAGTTTTGTTTGTTTGTTTGTTTTGACCCCTGGCAAAGTTTTAAGAGGACCTGTTCCTGAACACATGCTCTCTCTCTCTCTCTCTCCCCTGTGCGCTCTTGCTCTCTCTCTCTCCCTTGCTCTCTTGCTCTCTCTCTCTCTCGCTCACTCTCTTGATCTCTCTCTCTTTTCCATCTTCACCCTTTCCCTCTGGTCTGATTTCCCCCACCAATAAACCCTTTCCCTTACTCGGGTGTTTGGTGTGTGTTTTGTGGCTGCCTTAAAATAGCCATACTACCATGTAGCAAGTAATAACTCACTTTTCTCACTTGTCTCTATTTGGACTACCTGGTCACTTTATTTGTAGAATGCTATTTACTGGGGTTTTCAAAAAACTGGCTTCAATTCACAGAATTGAATGCCAATGTTCATATTATATTGGGATTTTAACCAAAGAAGGTAATTATGAGTTGTTACACTTAACATAATTTGTGAGATTTGGACCTACGTTTACAGGATATTGTGAGCATTGCTTTTCATTCTCAGAATTTTCTTCATAATTAAAGCATTTGAATTTTAGTGATGTTCTATCAGCATATTCTTTTATTGATCTATCATACCTTTGGTGTTATATCTAAGAAATTTTTAACTACTCCAAAGTCATGAAGATTTTTTTCTGTGTTTTATTCTGTAAATTTCAGAATTTTAGAATATAAGTCTGCACTAGTAAGGATTCTCCAGAGAAACAGAACCAAGAAACAGAATAAATATATTGAGGTTTCTTTATTTCAAATCTCAATTGTCACATTTAAATCCAATAGTTTTTGGTGCATTGATCTTACAGCCTACAACTTAGCCAAATTCACTTATAAATTCTATTTGTTTTTTGTAAGTTCCATCAAGTTTTATTTGTAGATGATCATGTTTTCTGTTAATCAAAATAAGTTTACTCCTTATTTCCAGTTACTTTTCTTACTTAAACTTTCTGTAACCTCCATGGTAGTGCTAAATAAAAGTAGGAAGAGTAAATATTTTGTTTTATTGTTGGTTTTTATTGTTGAAAGTATACAATAGTTTAGTATTAGCTATGATATTAACCATATATTTTTCATAGATATCCTTTATTATATTGACAAATTCCCTATCTGTTCTAGTTGGCAAAGAGTTAGTTTTTGTTTTGTTTTTATTTGTTAATCAGGAATAAATACTGGACTCCTCAAATATACTTTCTTTGTTTATTGAGATTATCACTTTTTTAGTTTGTTTTTGGTTTGTTAAAGCAGTGAATTACATTGACATTAGAATGTAAAATCAAACTTCCATTTTTGGAATAAACTTGTTGGGGTTTATACACTGTTGGTTTCAAATTGCTGAAATGTTATTAGAATTTTTCACCTATGTTCTTAAAAGATGATGCTCTGAGCTTTTTCTTCCTTTTCATGTATTTGTTTTTTTTTAAGATTAATTAATTAAATACTTTTTAAGATTTACCTATTTGAAAGGCAGAGTTACAGAAAGACAGAGGCAGGGAAAGAGAGAGAGAGAGAGAGAGAGAGAGAGAGAGAGAGAGGTCTTCCATCCACTGGTTCACTCCCTAAATGGCCACAACTGCCAGAGTTGGGCTGATCTGAAACCAGGAGCCAGGAGCTTCTTCCAGGTCTCCCATGCTGGTGCAGGAGCCCAAGCACTTGGACCATCCTCTACTGCTTTCCCAGGCCATAACAGAGAGCTGGATTGCAGGTGGAACAGCCGGGATCCAAACTGGCACCATAGGTGGAGGCTTAGCCCACTATACCATAGTGCCAGCCCCTATGTTTGGTTTTTGTATCAAAGCTGACCTCTTAAAATGACTTGGAATCTTTTGCCTTCTCTTGAAGAATAAGTGTGGAATTTCTTTCCTTAATTTTCAATGGACTTTATTAATGAAACCCTCCAAATCTGTTTTTTTTGTTGTTGTTGTTGCTGTTTTGTTACAGTTGTTTCAACTGTAATTGAATTGCTTTCTTTGAAATCAGGTTATCCAGGTTATTTTTTCTTGTATAGGCTTCGATAATTATTCTGTTTCACCCATTTTGTCAAATTTGTTAGCATAAAATTGTTTGTAATTTTCCATAATATCTTCTTTCTTTAATTTAAAAGATTTACTTATTTATTTGCAAGGCAGAGCTACAGAGAGGCAGAGGCAGAGAGAGAGACAGAGACAGAGACAGAGACAGAGAAAGAGATCTTCCATCCACTGGTTCACTCCCCAGATGGCTGCAATGGCTGAAGTTGCACCCATCCAAAGTCAGGAGCCAGGAGCTTCTTCCCAGTCTCCAACATTGGTGCAAGGACCTAAGGACTTGGACCATCTTCAGCTGCTTTCCCAGGCTACAGCTGAGAGCTAGATAGGAAGAGAAGCAGCCAAGACTCAAACTGGCACCCATAAGAGATCTGGCACTGTAGGCAGTGGCTTTACCCACTGCATCCCAGCGCTGTCCCCCATAATATCTTTTTAACATCTATAGAGACTCTGGTGATATTATTTTTCTCATTCCTGGTATGGTAAGCTCTGCTCTCCTCTTTTGCCTAATCAATTTGGCTACAAATTCATCAGTTTTATTATGTCCACTGAGGACAAGCTTCTAGTTACATTGGGGTTTTCCATACTATTTTGCTGTTTCCTATTTCATTGACCTCTGCTCTAAACTTCATTATTTCTTTTCTTTAGCTTAATTTGCTCTTATTTGTATTCTTATTAAGGTGATAGCTGAGACCATCCAGTGGAGAACTTTCTTCTTTTTTAATACAGCTATTCAGCGCTCTAAGCCTCTTTCTGACAATGCTTTAGTAGTATCTCACAAAATCTAATATGTTATCCTTTTATTTTCATTGCACTCTAAATGCTTCCAAACTCTTCATTTGATTTCTTTTTTGTTGTTGTTGACCCATGAATAACTTAAAAGTACATTATATAGTTTCTAAAGAATTGGAGATTTTTCAGAGATTTTTCTCCTTTGATTTCTAATTTAATAATATTTTAGATCAAAAGAAAAACCCACCATAATTTGCATTATATTAACTCTTTAATTCATTGAGACTTGTTCTATGACTCATAATAAGATCTATCTCAGTAAATATTTTGTGTGCATTTGAAAAGAATATAATTTTTCTGTTTGATGACATGTTCTATAAATATTACTTAAGTCAAGTTGATAAATAGCACAGCTCAGATCTTCTCTCATCTTATTTTCTATCTACTTGTCCTATCAGTTATGGAGAGAAATACAGAAATGCTGAACTGCAACTGTGCATTTGTCATTGCAATTCTTCAGGTTTTACTCACATATTTTGAAATTATGCTTATTAACTTATCCTTGTTATCCCTAGTAATATTCTTTGTTCTAAAATACATGTTGTCAGAAAATACTGTAGAAAACTGGCTTTTTGTTTATTAGCTTTTCTGTAGTATATATTTTGCCATTCCCTTACATTCTAACCAATACAAAGACATACACATCCTTATATTGAAATGAACTCTTATTGTCAGCATATATGGGACTATAATCTAGTGATGCCTACCTTTTCATTGACATTTTTAGACCACTTATATTTAACGTAGTATTGATATGATTAGGTTTTGAACTATCATGTTATTTGTTTTTATTTGTTCCATCTATTCTTTGTTTCTATTTTTTCTATCATATATTGTTATTGAGTATTTTTCATTATTCTACTTTATTTTCTTTGCTAGCTTTTTTTTTTATAACCCTGGTTACTGTATAAATGTTCTGCTATTGGCTTTTAGTGACTTATTGTGTCTTGGTTTAGTTTCTTCCTGACTTTTATGTTTAAAATTCATTAAGTTTCTTAGATTTGTGGCTCTCTTTGTTTTTGTTATTTAAGTGCTAGCTTTAGTATTTATAGTGTACATCATTACTTGTCACAGTCTACTTTACAGTGTCATCATGCCATTTCACATATAGTGAGTATAAGAATTTTACAGTATTATACTTTCATTCCTTCTCCCTTAACCATTATGCTTTTTTGCTGTTTTCACTTATATATTCTGCAAATTAACGTTATTATTTTAGCTACCACCATCAATTACTTTTAATCTTTTAGTATGAAGAAAAAAATACAGTTATCAATTGTTGTACTCTACATTTGCTGTGTACATCCAGATTTCTATCAGGTATCATTCTGATAATGAATTCTTTCAACTTTGCATGTGTGAGAAAAAAAGATTCAGAAAGGCTGAATTGAAGTTAATAATACTGTCTAACACTTAAAGATTATACAAGTTGAATTTTAAGGCAGTAGGATGTTATCTCACAAAATATTATGGCAAAAAACTAGAATGTCATTTGCTGGAGATCTTTGTGGTAGAAATTCATTTTTCATTACATGAAATATTGTGCTCAGTCTTTTAAAATTCTTGCACGTCAGAGCACATGGTTTCTTATAGCAACAGAAGTGAGCCAGAGTTCAATATTAGAATAAAATATAACTAAATCAGGCACACCCTTACCACACTGTAAATCATGTAGCAAATACACTTTTAGTTTTGGAAGCTACAATAGCATTAACATTGTTTAAATCAGCAAGCCTCTATTTTGTACCCCACAAAACATTAATTCTCCATCTAACATGAAGAGATTTTCCATTCTCTTCAAGTACAAACCTTTCAATTTAGTTTTCACAGACTCACCTGAAGAATTGCTAGCTTAACATTAATAATATATGCTCATGATGCCAATTTATATCTAAAAACCATCTTAAATAAATAATGGGTGAAATCTTTGTGGTCCTATTTTCCATAGGCCCTAGGGGCTCCAAAACAGGGTATTTTTTCTGATTTTTCATCACCAATAACAAAATATATGTAAGTGTGCCTACTGTGTAAGAGACAAGCACGGCAAGCTCTCTCTTACACTGTCAGTTCTTGCACTTGTGTTCACCATCCTGCTACTGTTAGCAGCTATTTTAATAGTGAACTAAAGATAAGAAGATCGGTGATAGTAACTCATAATGGATCCAATTATGTCACATGAAAAATAGATGAGCTCAGAATGAGCTATATGAACTAGCGGTAGGAGCTCAGTCATCACACATACCCAGGCAAAATGGGCAGTTATCTATTTTTTGTAAAATTATTTACTAACCAAAATATGTTCATAAGCACCCCAGTGTTTCTTTTTTCTTTTTATTTTATTTAAGGTAAACAAATTTCATGCATTTTATACATAAAGATTTAGGGACATAGTGATACTTCCCACCCTGCTCTCCCTCCCAGCCACAGTCCCCCCTCCTCCTCCCCCCTTTCTTACTCCTTTCTTAACTTATACAATGATCTACCTTCAGTTTACTTTATACTCATAAGATTAACCCTACGCTTAGCTGCACTGAAGTCAGAGCCACAATCATATTCCATGTGATAATTCAATTTTAGCAACAGCTTCTGTCACATTAAATTAATTTTTTTAATTTGATCCTTGGACTTAACAGCTCTGAATACTATCCATAGGGCACATCTACAAAGTCTTATTGCTGCCCTAGATTTCCCCTCTTATCTACTTGGTGTACATCCAACAGACATCTCAAACTAAACTTTTCCGTGAAACAACTATTGTTCCCTCTACCACCATTCCTCCAGTCTTCCTTTCCCACATACTTTATCTCAATAAATGGTAACTCCCAGTTGTTCAATCACTCAGCCATCCTTGAGTCCTCTCTTACACATCCCTCACTCAACCCATCAGCAAATCTATCTTCAAAACACACCCAGACTTGACCATATCTCATTACCTTCATTCTACCATGCCGGCCCAGGTCACTGTTACGGTTTGCCTCTTCTAAGGCCTCCACGCTTGGCTGTTGCCATTTCTACGTCTACTATCTATATAGTCTTCCGAGTGATCTATTGAAATACATCATGTCAGGCCTCCCTTCTATCCACAACTCTCCAATAGCTTCCAATATGATTTATGTATATATATATATATATATATATATATCTTATCTGTAAACATGTCTGTATTTGCCTGCCTGTCCTACATATATGCGTGTGTGTGCATTTGTATACATAAAGTTGCCTGCCACACCCCATGGACTGTGCTGCCGTCTGCCTTTCCTCCCGTCCCGCTCTGGCCCGTGTTCCACTGCTCAGCCTTTAGTCATTGCTCATGTGCTTCAGCCACACTGGCTTCCTTAATGATGCTCAAACACAACAGACAGCCTCCTGCCCCAGTGTTTACCAGTCTCTTCACTGCTCCCTCCACGTCCTTTAGGTCTCAGAGGATCTTCCCTGGCCTGATGTACAATGTAAATATACTCCTGATCTCCCTTTTGTTTTTCATAGAATACCTCATTTGCTACATGTTTTACTTGTTTATCTATTTCTTGTCTGCTTTCTCCAGACTCTGGAGGGCACAGATTTCTGTTACAATCACTGCCATATCTCCAGTGGCTATTATTTCTGGGACACATAATCTTCTCAAAATAATATTTAATGTTTTTAAAGTGCAGCTTTTCGCTGTACAGTAACATCAGGAAAAGCATGCACTTTTAATATATTTCCAGAATTCATTAAACAAATATTTGTTGACTACTCAAGCCAGAAGGGGGCAGCAAAGCTTTATCAGCCATTGTGCTGGGTCAGCAATTCAGAGAGGCAACTAAGGCAAGATTAGGCAGGCCAAGTTTGGCCAGGGGGGTTGAGCTGTAGGGTGTGAGGCCAGAGAGCTGCTTAGGTCTATGTCTGCCAAGAAATACAAAGAAAGGATGGCAGAGGGAAGGATGAAGGGAGGAGGGTGGGATGAAGGAAGGAGGGAGGGAGGGAGGGAAGGAGAGAGGAAGGAAGAGGGAAAATACGGAGAGGCAGAAGAGGAGGGGGATTTTCTAAGAGAATGAGACCAACACCGGGGATGCAAGGAATGAATCAGGTGCCAGAAAACTTGACAAACTATTCCAACAAAATCAGGTAAATCTATCAATGGCCACTGCAAGGTACCCCATTCAGTAATCACGTCTTTATCCTTGCAGCCAGAGTCTGAGAATCAAAATGTACCTACCTCTAAGAACATAGCCGGGAAATTAATGCAGGTCCAACAACTGATACCTCTTCCCTGAGGGCCATGTTTTGTTTTATCATTGAAATGCTGCACTTCTTGTACTCAGATAGTAAAAACAGACAGGAAGTGCTTAGGTCTACATTGCTGCTTAAGAAAACCAGATATGGGTGCCTTTGAATGATACAAACAGCTGAAATAATTCAGGCTACCAAAAATAAGAAAAAGACAAGGTCTTGGGTGACCATCTGGCCTGGCAGTTAACATCCCAGTTGGGATGCCCAGTATCTTATATTGGGGTGTCCAATACTCAGCTCCAACTTCTGACTCCAGCTTTCTGCTAATGCAGACCCTGGGAGGCTGTGGGAATAACTTGAGTAGTTGGTTTCCTGCCTCCCATGTGGGAGATCTGAATTGAGTTCCCAGTTCATGGCTTCAACCTGGCCTGGTCCTGACCACTGAGGGCCTTTGGAGAGTGAGCCAGGAGATAGGAGCTCTCTGTGTGTCTATCTCTTTGTCTTTCTGCCTTTCAAATAAATAAAATATTTTTAGGGAGGCAAGCTCTTTTTCCATTATTCATTCAGATTTTATCATGGACTGAGAAATTATCATTCCCTAAGTTTAAAAATATGTTTTTTAAACATAATTATTGAAAGGAAAGGCTACCACAAAACACACCAAATATCGGAGTAAGGGAAAAGGTTTATTGTCGAGCGGGGGAAACCCGACAGGCTGCCTCCCCCGGCACAGAGAGAACAACAGACTGTACTAGGAGAACAAGGCTTATATAGCTTTGCAGAGCTAGGAAGTGGGGGCAGCAAATCCCGTTAGGGTGGGGGTGGAGCTGACCCTTGTGGTCAGGCTATTTTGTCACTTGACTTCTAGTAAGCCGGGCTGGGCTTAGGAAGATGGCACCATTTTACTAACAATTATATCACAGTCCTTTCAGCCCTCTTAATATCTTCAAGCCACTCCCCAAGTCCTATTTTCCTATGTTCCAAGCATTCTTTCTGACTTTCCTTCATGATTTAGAGTGACTTTGATACTGTAGCCACTGGCCACATGGGCTCTTAAGCCTTATAGAAGTGGCAAACTCACATGACTGAGGAACTGAATTTTTAAAAGATTTATGTGAAGAGCAACAGAAAGGGAGAAAGAGGGATGGGGAGAATGACAGAGAGATGGAGATAGAGATAGAGATTGAGACAGAGAGATAGATAGACGAGATGGAGATGGGGGGGAGAGAGAGAGACCGTCCATCCAGTGGTTCACTCCCCAAATGGCTACAATGGCCAGGTCTGTACCAGACCAAAGCCAGGAGCCAGGTATTCCATCATGGTTTCCTTCAGGGTGACAGTTGGGCCATCTGCGGCTGCTTTCCCGGAGCATTAGCAGAGAGCTGAATATGAAATGGAGCAGCCAGGACTGGAAGCCATGCTTCTATTTGCAATGACAGTGTTGAAAGCAGTGGTGTCATCTGCTACACAACAATCCCAACTCCCTGAATTTTAAATTTTATTTAGGGAGCAGGCACTTGGCCCAAGTCATTCCTTAAGATGTCCACAACCCATATTGCATTGCTGGTTCCAGTCCTGATTACTCCATTTCTGATCCAGCTCCCTACTAATGAGACTGGGGAGCAGCGGATGGTTGGCTCAAATATTGCCTTTGATGTAGGAGACTTGAATAGAGTTCATGGATCCTGGCTTCAGCCTTGCCCAACCCCAGTTGTTGCAATCATTTAAGAAGTGAAACTGTGGCCGGCGCCGCGGCTCACTAGGCTAATCCTCCGCCTTGCGGCGCCGGCACACTGGGTTCTAGTCCCGGTCGGGGGAGACCTGGATAAGTACTTAGCTCCTGCCATTGGATTAGCGTGGTGCGCTGGCCGCAGCGCGCTGGCTGCGGCGGCCATTGGAGGGTGAACCAACGGTAAAGGAGTCCTTATTTTGAAGATTTAATATAAGAAGAAAATACAAAATATCTCACTAACAATTAAATGTATGTTGAAATGATAAGATATTAGGGATATTGGATCAAACAAAATATATTCTTTCTCTCTGTCTCTCTCTCTCTCTCACTGTCTACTCTGCCTGTCAGAAAAAAAAAAAAAGAAGTGAAACTGCAAAAGAAAGATCTGTTTCTATTTCTCTTCCTCTCTGCCACTCTGCCTTTCAAATTAATAAATAATTTAAAAATTAAAATGTTCTAAGGTTAATTTTAATTTTTTAAAAGTTCATACTTTATTCAAGTATTAGAAAAATTTTGAAGTATTTTTAGAACGAAGTTGAATACATAAATGTACTTTCAACTGAAAATATTGGCAAATACAAATATACATATACTCCCAGTGAAGTTAGCATCTAAATCAGGATGTTCTATAAGTATAGTGGATTTTGAAGATTTAATATAAGAAGAAAATACAAAATATCTCACTAACAATTAAATGTATGTTGAAATGATAAGATGTTAGGGATATTGGATCAAACAAAATATATTCTAACATTAATTTCATTTGTTTATACGGTTACCAGAAAATATAAGATTACACAATGTTTTCTTCTACTGCTTTCCTAGGCCACAGCAGAGAGCTGGATCAGAAGTAGAGCAACCGGGTCTCAAACAATTGTTCTCTATTTTGTCTCTGTTGCACTACTCTGATGTAGATCCTTACTACTCCTACTGAGCTCTGTGCATAGGACTATTTGTGTCTTCTGAAAATTTCTTAGCAATAACTAAGAACCTGTATTTTAAAAAGGAAACCCAAGTGATGTGTTTGCCCATTAGTTTCTGAGATGCAAGAATCTAAGCTGCAGGCCGGCGCCGCGGCTCACTAGGCTAATCCTCCGCCTAGCGGTGCCGGCACACCGGGTTCTAGTCCCGGTCGGGGCGCCGGATTCTGTCCCGGTTGCCCCTCTTCCAGGCCAGCCCTCTGCTGTGGCCAGGGAGTGCAGTGGAGGATGGCCCAGGTGCTTGGGCCCTGCACCCCATGGGAGACCAGGAAAAGCACCTGGCTCCTGGCTCCTGCCATCGGATCAGCGCGGTGCGCCGGCCGCATCGCGCCGGCCGCGGCGGCCATTGGAGGGTGAACCAACGGCAAAGGAAGACCTTTCTCTCTGTCTCTCTCTCTCACTGTCCACTCTGCCTGTCAAAAAAAAAAAAAAAAAAAAAAAAAAAAAAAAAAAACAAGAATCTAAGCTGCAACCAAACAACGATAACAACTCTGGTACACAGAAGCTGTTCAATCAATATTATTTCATTTTAACACAAGTTTGCAGCATCTCATTACACACTTGCCATTTCCCTCAAGTGACGGATGCACTACACCTAAAAGCCTCACCGTGATGTCTGATAGAGCATGATATTCCTTTGAATCAATAGACTTTCTTTGTGTAATCATTCTCCTACTGAACAATATTTACTTTTCAATTACTAACCTATGTTGCAATTATTTCAAATGTTCCTGGTGTGTATGAACAAGAGTCATTTTAGTGGTTGTGTTAAAATTGTTTTTCTTTTTGTGTGTATGTTGACATACATTTTTAACATGTAAAGCCAGAGGCATTAAGTACATGTAAAATGCTATGTGCAACCATAACTACTATCTATTCCTAAAATGTTTTAATTACCTCCAAAAAGAAATCCATACCCATTAAGCAGTCATTGTTCTCCCCGTCTATCCCCTTAAAACTATTAATACATATATATATATGAAATTGCTTATTTTGACATTTTAAATAAATGTGACCTGTTGTGTTTGACTTTCAAAAAAAAAAAAAAAGCACTCAAAGTAGTGCTGCCCCATCTCCTCTGGTCTTGCTTACCTGTTAACTACCCATAACCTAGTCCTAACTCTGCCTTTACTACACATGTTAGAAGCACAGGGTCACACATAATCATAGGCAGTACTTCAGTGCTAGACCTTGATAATGGCTATCTTGGGTTCATTTCGCTAGAAGCTGAGCTGGAGACCAATTTGTATTCAGGTGATTTATTCTAGAAGTGATCTCTGAAACAAGGTGAGTGCAGGAAGCAGAATATTGAAGGGGGGATAATATGAAGCAAAGATGTAGTCTTTATTGAGTATTGGATTTTTTCTGATCCTATGAGACACTCTGCATTCCAAACTGCACTACAGTATTATCACCATGTTAAGGAAAGGACTCTTGACTTTCAGGCTAGTTAGCCCTTGGCTGAAACTGAAAGTGTTTGCTTTTAGATAAGAGACTTTCTCTACAGAAAAGAACAGCTGTGAGCTATTTCCAACCAATTGACAACAGCTGCATGAAAGGTTCACTGCTCATTAAAGGGAATTGGGGTGAACATCGACAGAACCACTGCTGTCAACCCTTTCACATATCTCAAATTCACTTGCTTTTCATAATAAGTTTACTCCATTTAACCATAGCTTCTCCAGGATTCTGGCTGGTATTTCTGGAAACTTACAAAAAGGAATGACAAATGAGCATAGCCTCAGCTATTTGATCTTGGGGCCAAATCTGATGCCATCTGGCTCCTTCAGCACCACTCCAGGATCCCCTTCCTTCCGGCTCACATATCTGCTTGTCTAGGTGGCTGGCTCGGAAGGTTGGCCCAGACCCTGTTCTTCCTAGGGCTGAGCTTCTTGTTTCCGTGAAGTTATCAAATCATGGATGCTGTACTGCTCATTTGTAATCACAGCTGAGCATAAGCATAACCAAAGAAGCTCCAGGAGATCCCCTGAAACCCACACCCACTCCACCCTGTTCAAAACTATGGAGTAGAATTCTTCCTTCTCATACTGTCCAGAACTAGTGGTCTTTACCAGTGTAGGGAGTTCTTTCTTCACCTGCATGTCAACTGCCATGGGGATTGCAAGGTGACAAAAGCCGTACATTCAAGTGTGGTAGAACCCTTAGGGTGACTCCAGATCTCTAAACCCACAAAGTCTAAAGGTAGCATCCAGCTGGCCCACTGGGAGTGATTCCATTCTGCAAGTTTCATTTCTGGACTCATGCATCGCATCTATAGGTGACATTGTTTTTGAAGATGTAAACTGCATTCTGAAGACAGTGATTCATTCCAGTGGGGCATCATTCCCAAGCTAGTACCTCAGCTGCACCTTCAAGAAGGCATTTCTTTGTCCTGTCTTCAAGATAAGAGATCCCTTGGTTTTTCACAAATAGGGAAGGATCCTAAATCTTTGTATAGTTTTTCTGCCAGCCTCTGGAATACATATGTCTTCCACGCCACCCAGGATACTTGGCTTATGTTCATCAGGTCCAACTAATGTAGCATTAGTATAGTGAGCTGATATGATATTCAGAAGAATTGCCAAATGGCTACAGTCCTTTTGGACTAACAAAGTTCAGGAGAATTAACATAGCCCTGAGGCAAGACCATATGTATATACTATTGTCTGTCTTGTGTCAACACGGGCTGCTTCTAACCCTGCTTCTGTTGTGAGTCCTCCAAAAAGACATGGAAATGCACATAGTCAGTTGCTGGATTTTCTATTTTGAAAAATGTAACAAACATTTCTGTTCCTATTGCGTTTTGGTCCCTTTCTCCACAGTTTGGCCTAGCAATTCTGACATCCCTACCTCATTTAATAGAGGACATAACTCTTTACAAGCTTCCAACCACCATCCTAAGAAATGTATTAGTATCATCACTCAAGACCATTGCCAGAAGTTTAAATCCTGTATCATTCCCATCTCATCAATCTGTCCCTTATCCAGTCGTGGGCCCCTCCCTCCTTTCTTGATGTAGCATTTGTCAGGATCCATTGTTAGCAAACTCTTCTAGTTTGGGTTATTTTTATTTAAAAAGATTTATTTATTTGTTTATTTATTTGAAAGTCAGAGTTACGGCGGCGGGGGGGGGGGGTCTTCCATCTGATGGTTCACTCCCCAATTGGCCGCAATGGTCGGAATTGTGCCAATCTGAAGCCAGGAGCCAGGAGTTTCTTCTGGGTCTCCATCGTGAGTGCAGGTGCCCAAGGACTTGGGCCATCTTCTACTGCTTTCCCAGGCCATAGCAGAGAGCTGGATTAGAAGCAGAGCAGCTGAGTCTCGAACTGGCCCCCAAATGGGATGCCGGCACTTCAGGCCAGGGTGTTAACCCCTTGTGTCACAGCGCTGGCCCCTAGTTTGGGTTGTTTTAAGTCATCAATCATAAACTGCAGGAATTCTGGCCCAGAATCCCTCTTCTCTGTTTGTCATATCCAGTGCTACTCTGGTCAGGATAGTCTGAGATTTGAGTTTTCCAGTGGTCAGGTAGGGAAGATGCTGAGAAAGGTGAACACTATTCTCTAAGGTACCTGCCTCATCTGAAGCCTCTGCATAGTCTTTAAACTAACGAATCTTTATCTTCCAATAAGGTGCATAAGCCAATCCTGCAGGTACAGAATATTTAGGAGAATCCAAGAGTCTGAGATTCTTAAAGATTTACACTTTGATTGCCCTGCCCCCTATTCCCCAAGTCCCCAAATCACATACCCATCAGGATAGTGACTTTGGTGTAAGATAATTGCAATGGTTGAGAAGTCAACTTGTTCTGCTCCTCTTAGAATAAGGTCCTGAGCTGCCTTGCTTTCAGCATGTGTCCTCTCATTGCAGTAGTTAAAGCCCTTTAAATGCCACCAAGAAGGTCCTCCAATCCTCATGCTTTGCTTTAAATTGTTGGTTAATAGATAAGAGTTTGTCATCTCTCTTAAACACATGAACAGCTTAGCAAGAACCACTGGATCTCTCTTCACCCACACCTAATCCCCATTCACCACAGTGAACTGAATTAAGTCATAGCAGTTATTTGACTACAGTATACTACTAGGACTATCAAATTCCATTTATCATCAGTGGAATTTCATTTTTCAGCCACAGCATCCTTCTAATTCTCTAGCTCCGGGATAATCCAGAATGAATGACTTAACTCCAGAAGCCCATCATTTGTATCTGCATCCTAAAATCACTTTCTTTTTATTTTTAAAAAAGATTTGATTTATTTGAAAGTCAGAGATACACAGAGAGAGGAGAGGCAGAGAGAGAGAGAGAGAGAGAGAGAGAGAGGTCTTCCATCTGATGGTTCACTCCCCAATTGGCCGCAACGGCCAGAGCTGCACCGATCCGAAGCCGGGAGCCAGGAGCTTCTTCTAGGTCTCCCATGCAGGTGCAGGGGCCCAAGGACTTGGGCCATCTTCCACTGCTTTCCCGGGCCATTGCAGAGAGCTGGATTGGAAGTGGAGCATCTGGGACTCAAACTAGCGCCCATATGGGATGCTGGCACTGTAGGTGTTAGCTTTACCCATCACACCACAGCACCGGCCCCGAAAATAACTTTCTTGATTCATGATATATTAGAACTCAAAAATGAATGTCTTATTTCATTTCCTTATAAGTAGAGCCTGAGAGATGGATTCTTGTTCAGGTAATTTTGGGTGAGTACCCTAAAGAGAAGGAGACAAAGGGAAACAGGATAAAGCTGTGGGTGGAGAGAAGCTATCAAGAATATGATCATTGTTAAAGATTAATGTCAGTAATATCACAGGGAAGTCTAGCGATAAAATTGCACACAGAATTGATCTCCTCTTGAGATAAGGGGTAGAGGTTTGTGTCACATGTCAATTAGTCATTGGTCAAAGTCTGCCCTGCCCTGGGGTGGGGGAATGGGGTGGTGGTGTGCCTATATATAGCCTCCCAGGAAGGTCACTCCTGTTTCCCTGAAGGTTTTTCCTTAGAGGACAGTTGCAACTTTATTTTATAATTTTTTAAAACATTGTTATTTATTTGAGAAGTAGAGTTACAGATGGAGGAGAGACAGAGAGAGAGAGGTCTTCCATCCACTGATCCACTCCCCATATGCCTCAACGATAGGAGCTGGGGCAATCCGAAGCCAGGAGCCTGGAGCTTCTTCCAGGTCTCCCATGCAGGTGCAGGGGCCCAAGCACTCGGGCCATCCTCTGCTGCTTTCCCAGGTCATCAGCAGGGAGGTGGATCAGAAGAGGAGCAGCAGGGACACAAACCCATGCCCATATAGGATGCTGGTGCCACAGGCAGAGGTTTAGCCTACCACACCTCAGCGCCAGCTCTAACAATTGTGACTTTCATCAGCAAATACTGATAATGGAGGGACTAGAGTACAGATCAGTAACAGGGGTCTCGGAAGGCTTGAATAACATTGAGTACAGGTCTTCAAAACTGTCACACTCAGTGATTTTTAATTTTTTTTTCCCATCCTTGTATACCACATACCTCTTGGAGAAACCATTGAAAGTTGTGAATCCTCTCCATAGAAATATATGCACACAGATTTTTGCACATAATTGAAGGCTGACAAATTAGTTAAGACACAAATAGTTTATATGATTTGTGCAAATTTGTACAAGGTAGGGCAGAATGAGGTGACTGGGGTGAGTATTGTGGTGCAGTGTGTTAAACTGCTGTGGGTAATCCCTGCCTCCAGTATGGGAGTGCTGATTTGAGTCCTGGCTGCCTACTTCCTCCTAATGCACTTGAGAATGCAGCAGATGATGATCCAAGTACACAGGCCCCTTCCACCCACATGGGAAACCAGGATGGGGTTCCTGCTTCCTGCCTTGGGTCTGGTCCAGCCCTGACTATTAGGGCCATTTGGGGAGTGAACCAGTGGATAGAAGATCTATATCTCTGTCTGCTCTCCCTCTCTCTCTGCCTTTCAAATTAATAAAAATAAATTTTAAGGGAAAAAGAAGAAAATAAAAAAACCCTTATAAGAAAAAGAATGAGATGACAAGACAACCAACGTTTTAAACACCAAAACTTTTTGATGAAAAAATTTTAAGTATTAGACATATTTGAGATATTGAAATAAGTTATCTGAATGTTTCCAGTTAAATAAATTCAAAAATAGGTTAAAGTCACGTGATTCTCAAAAAAAATTGGGGGGCATTTAAATATTGCTGCTTTAAATCTTTTTTACTTTATTTATTTGAAAGACAGAGTTACAGAGAGAGGTAGATCCAGAGAGGGTGGTGGTGGGATTCTTCCATCTGCTGTTTCACTCCACAAATGACTGCAACAGCCAAAGCTGAGCTGATCTGAAGCCAGGAGCCAGGAGCTTCTTTTGGGTCTCCCACAAGGGTACATGGGCCCAAGGACTTGGGTCATCTTCTACTGTTTTCCCAGGCCACAGCAGAGAGCTGGATTGGAAATGTAGCAGCCAGGATTGAAGCAGCATCGATAAAGGATGCTGGCGCTGCAGGCTGGGGCTTTACCCTTGTGGGGAGCAACTCGGACTAGACTGTTACTGGAATTAAGACTTATTCTATGCATCTGCTCTCCCACAATATGGCGCTGGGAGAGGAGTAAACAGCTTCTACCCAGCTGCCTCTCACCAACTTGACAAGCTGCAGGAGCTGCTCCTGATTGGAGGAGAGCGGCGTGCTCGGCGTATGGGCAGCCGAGTTGGGATTGGCAGAGGAGGACTATATAGGAGGAGAGAGACGGCATAGTGGTGTGGGTTGGTTGGAGAGTGTGTTGGAGAGTTCGCGGGGAAGTTCGTTACTTCGTTCTTTCTCATTTCTCTCTACTCATTCTTGCTTTGGGAGTTTGCTGTTTACTTATTCTTACTTTACTATAGAAAGGACTTGTAAAAAAAGGGAACAACAAGCGCCCGGTCCGGTGCGGCTCCTCCGCGTGCGGAGGAGCAGCAAGTGGTGCCGTGACTCGGATAGGAAACCTAGGACGGATAGGAAACTTAGGAGGGAAGAAACGGGAAGAAGTGGAAAATGCTGGAGAGAGAGACTAGCAAACAGCCTAGGGAAAAGCCGGACGAAAGAGGTGCCGGAGGAAGCTGTTGAAAGCCTAGGCATAGACTCGGATACGGACTACGGGGGGAAGCTGGGAGAAATCTCTAAGGTCGAAAGCGAAAGTGAAAGCTAGAACAAACAGACTCGGATGCAGACTGTGGGGAGAGGCCAGGAGAAATGAGGGAGGAGTATTGTTGGAGGAAAGCTCGGGGAAACATACCTGGTAGAGAAAAATGTTAGGGAAATTGAAGCCGCGGGGGGCAGGCCGAGGCGGAAACGAAAGCCACTTTGGGATTCTCAAGTTAGCCCGGGAATAGGGGGCGAAAAGTTGAAACCAGAAGCTGAAACGTAAGCCAGATTGGGATCCGTCTGATTAGCCCGGGGAGCAAAGGACGGGAAGCCAAATCGTGGGGCAGAGACGTAAGCTGGGTTGAATTCGCCAGGCTAGCCCGGGGAACTTAGATTGAATGCTAGTGGCGGACACGTAAGCTACGCTGTGTGACTCGCGGAAGCCGCCGCGTGCAGAGAGAGCACGGGGCGTGAATAGATAGGGAACGCGGGGCTGGCGCGAGGCCGTGGTTCAGACGCGAAAGGGTTAAGTGCGAGACCACGGAGTGTGCGTGCAAAGCCGAGCAGTGCAGATGAGAGAGACGCGGGCTGAAGCGGCTCAGCCGGAAAGCCACCGAGAAATAGCCTTGGGGCGGAGCCTGCCGGCAGGGCGAGGCGCCGGGAAGCTGCAGGGATAAGAGAAACAGAAGTTTAGAAGTAAAATGAGAGAAATAGGAATGCTGGAAGATAGAAGTAAAATGGGAGAAATAGGAATGCCCGGAGATAGAGAAATAGAGAAATAGAAAGGCCTCCCCTCAACATGGCAATGAGAAAGCTTGGATTCAGTCTGCCTGATTAAGTGAGGCGATGAGCACCTGCGGCGGCTAGCAGCTTATGCGCCGCAGGTCACTGAAGACAGGCACGAATTAACATCAGTAAGGCCTCCCCACAATACAACAATTAGGAGGCTTGGATTCGGTCTGCCTGATTAAGGCGGTAAGCACCAGCAAGCAGCTCGACCAGAGTATGAGCTGCAGGTCACCGAAGATAGGCACGTACCAACACTAATAAGTCTCCCCCACAATACGGCAATGAGAAAGCTTGGATTCGGTTTGCCTGATTAAGGCGGTAAGCGCCAGCAGGCGGCTCGACCAAAGTATGAGCCGCAGGTCACCGAACACAGGCACGCATCAGCGCCTAAAAACCTCCTCACAACATGGCGAAGAGAGGACCCGGATTCGGTTTGCCTGATTGATAGGACTTGTAAGAACCTGTGGCAACTCTAGCAAGTAGAGCAGAGTGTGTGCTGCGGGACACCGAAGACAGGCGCGTATCAACGCCAAAAATAAAAAGAAAGGGGGATCTGTGGGGAGCAAACCGGACTAGACTGAGTTACTGGAATTAAGACTTATTCTATGCATCTGCTCTCCCACAACATGGCACTGGGAGAGAAGTAAACAGCTTCCGCACAGCTGCCTCCAGTTCAACCAATAAACTGTAGGACTTGCTACTGATTGGAGGAGAGCAGCGTACTCGGCGTGTGGGCAGCCGAGTTGGGATTGGCGGAGGAGGACTATAAAGGAGGAGAGAGACGGCATGCACCGGGAACATCTAAGGGGAACATCTAGCTGAAGGAACACCTGTGCAGCCCCCGAGAAAGCCGGCCTGCGGTGTGCCGCTCCCCTGCGGAAGTGGGGAATGTGGCCAGGGGGAACTGCCCTTCCACGGAGGTGGAAGGGATAGTAGCCAACCCGGGAAGAACCAGCAGCAAACCCGGGGAGGGCCGAGCAGACGAAAGAACAGCGCAGGGTCCTGTGTCGTTCCTCCACGAAGAGGGGGAGCGACAACCCTGGTGTGCCACAGCACAGCACTGCTGCTTTAAATTTTAAGTCATAAAGGTCTTCTTAGAAGTCAGGGGTTATGCTACTGAGATTAGCAGAAAGGAAAGTCTGGTAAAGTCTAACCTGAACTCAGAATTACCCTGTTTTTACCAAAAGCAAAGACTTTAAGGAACTTTACTCTCCTTAGATATAAATCCCTAAAATAAGAATTAAAGTTTTAAAAGTTCTGCATATTTTTGAGAATGCCTGGAAGTTTTAAATTTCCTGTGTTTTCTTTAGTGATGCTTTCTGTAAAGTAATAATATAGGTATTAATTTCAGATAAGGAAGCTTTGGTTTTTAAAAGCTTTTTAAACTAAGTTTTATTCTGTTTTAGGATTTTTTTTAAAGATTTATTTGTTTATTTTGAAAGGTATAATTACAGACATGGAGAGGCAGAGAATGAGATCTTCCATCTGCTGGCACACTCCCCATATGACCACAACAGCCAGGGTTGGGCCAGGTAGAAGCTAATAGTCAGGAGTTTCATCCAGATCTCCCATGTGGGTGCTTGGGGCCAAACACTTGGGTCATCTTCCGCTGCTTTTCCCAGGCCATTAACAGGGAGCTGGATCCAAAGTATAGCAGCCAGGACATGAACAGGCCTCCATGTGGGATGTCTGCATCGCAGCCAGCAGCTTTACCTGCCTTACCACAGCACCCGCCCCATGGAATATTTTCCATAATGCAAGGATATTGACTAATTTTTTAAATGTCTTTGGTAGGGAACACTGTGCTGCAGGTTCAGCCTTCCTTTGGGACACCCATATCCCATACTTGAGAGCCTAGGTTCAATCCAGGTCTCTGCTCAAGATACGGCTTCCTGCTAACGTGTACTTTAGGAGGCTATGGATGATGGTTCAAGTGTTTAAGTCCCTGCCACCCACCTGGGGACTCATTTGTAATTCCTGGCTCCTGGCTTTAGTGTGGCTCTGCCCTGCTGTTGTTGGCATTTGGGAATGAACCATGGATGGATTGCCCCGTCTGCTCAATCTGTCTCTATCTTTTAAATAGATAAAAATAAATAAACTTAGAAAAAGTAAAATAAATGCTACTTTGGAAGTGACTAGAGGAGACAGGGATGGAAGACAATATAATTTTAAAATGTGGATTATTTCACTGGCAAATTGAGTCCATTGGGATTCTACTTATTTGACCTCAAAGTAAACAACTATCTATTTTTAGCAGATAACATGGAGTTGGAGGTTTCATTCTTTATTTGAAAGGCATAGTAACAGTGAGAATGAGGGAAAAACAGAGAAAGAAATCTTCTAGCCACTGGCTCACTCCCAAAATGGCCCCAATAGCAAGGGCTGGGCCAGTTCAAAGTCAGGAAACTGGAACTCAATCCGTGTCTCCCACGTGGGTGCAGGGGCCCAAGCACTTGGGCCATTTTCTACTGCTTCCCCCAGTGCAATAGCAGGGTGCTGGATTGGAAGTGGGACAGCCACTGGGATTTGAATTGGTGCTCACTCATGTGGCATGTTGGCATCACAGTCAAAGGCTTAACCTGCTGAACCACAATGCCAGCCCTCAAATTATTATTTTTTAAGAACCTAGATACATACCAATTGTGCATTCATTTATTTCATCAGTCTGGTCTCCATCGTTTTCTTTGTCTCTAATTCCTATCATGTTGTTTTCTTTTGGCAATTTTTAAAAAATTTATTTTAATTCCCTGTCTCCTTGTTCTCCCTGAGGCCTCCTTGAGCTCTTTCTTGATTGATTGCAATAATAGTGCAGGAATAAAAAGTTCCTGCCATGGGGAACCCCAAAATATATACAGCATTTACAAGGGAATTTTTCTTTTATACTCTATGCCTCAAGCTATGAGAATATCTATTAAAAAAAGTATAGTAATTTGAAACCAGAAAATCTTTAGCAGTCATGTTTCTAAAAAGATAAATGCTAGTTTTGAAAACAGTTAGAAATAAAAGCTCAAGCTCTGGAGAATTACTTTTTGAAGATTTACTCATTTATTTGAAAGGCAGAGCATCAGAGAGAGAAGGAGATACATAGAGAGAAAGACATCTTTCATCTGCTGGTTCACTCCCCAAATGGCTGCAATGATCAGGGCTGTGCCAGGCTGAAACCAGGAGACAGGAACACCATCTGTGTTCCCCACATGGGTGGCAGGAGCCCAAGCACTTGAGTCATGCTTTGCTACCTTCCTAGGCACATTAACAGGAGGCTGGATGGGAAACAAAGAAGGCGGGACTTGAACCAGTGCTCCAAAATGGGACACCAACACCATAAGTGGTGGCCTAGAAAATTATTTAGAATTACCTTATTTGACAAAAAGCCTTGCAACAAATGGACAAAACCAATAATTGGGTAATTAAGCATTGTAATGCTAAAATACACTTACTTTAACATGAAACAAATGTTCACTAAATATGGCTCTATTTTAATTTCTAGAAAAATGGCTTATAGTTCCGGGATTTAATAAATATGCACTTAAAGACAAAGTTGATGATAAAGATATAGATCTAATGTTGATAACTGACTTTAGCCAATTTGAGTATTCATAATTATTTTATTTTTTCTGATAAGTATCAACAGCTTAGTTCAAAAGAGATGTATGAGGCTATAGGTCTCCTCCTCCAAGTGTTACCAGACGAAATATTACAATAAAGCCAAGTTTTGAAAGAAAATCTGCCACAGCTATAAGTACTAAAGAATAAGTGATAAAAAAAAAAAACAATAGAAGGGGGTCTGGTGCTGTGGGTGTAGTGGGCTAAGCCTCTGCTTGCAGCACAGACATCCCTTACGGTGCCAGTTTGCATCCTGGCTGCTTCTCTTCTGTTCCAGCTCTCTTCTGTTCCAGCTCTCTTCTGTGGCCTGAGAAAGCAGCAGAGGATGGCCCAGGTCCTTGGGCCCCTGCATCCGTGTGGAAGACCCAGAAGAAGCTGCTGGCTCCTAGTTTTGGATTAGCCCAGCTCCAGCCTTTGCAGCCATTTGGGGGAGTGAACCAGCAGGTGGAAGACCTTTTTGTCTCTCTCTCTCTGTAACTCTACCTCTCAAATAAACAAAATCTTTTTTAAAAAAACAATAGGAGGTGACTTACCTATGTTGCAGACTCAGAGGTATCTCTGTTATTTGTCCTTTTAAGCATTATGAAAGGAAGATTCACTTGATGCAGAGGAAACAATATTCTAGTTGCAGGCTTCTGCCAACCCACCTATAATATCTGCCAACAGACTCCTCCAAACAGGTTAAGACACAGGACCTGATTGAGTCCTTAGGGCTAGCTAGGGTCAGGCTACTGTCAATAGCACAGCTTCCTGTAATTTCCAGGTTATCATTACCTATTTGTAAAAGAGTATAAGGAAGTGTACAGTTCTGTATGTTAATCAGCATAGTTTGATACCACTGCCAACATCAATGAAGATTCAATTCTAACCTTCTACTAATTGTCTAACCCTGTGGTGTCAATCAAAGATAAAATCAATCATTCTTGTTGGTTTTTCACTAAACAAACACCTCTGGGATATGGATTCCTTATTAACAATATCAATCATTAACCAACCATCCTAGACTACAAGTTAAAACTAATTGCTGTGGTTTGAATGTGCTTTCCAAATTTCATGTTCTAGAAACTTAATCTCCAAAGTCGCCTATTAATGGTTTTTGAGAGGTGGGAGCTTTGGGAGGAGATTGGGTTGTGAGGGTTCTGCCATTCATGGATGCATGGGGTGCTGTGGGAGTGGCTTTATTATAAAAGGGAGCTCTCTCCGCACATTCACAGTTTCTCTCACCATGTGATACCCTCTACCACATCATGACCTAGCAGCAAGGCCTCTTCAGTTACCAAGCACATACTGATGCTTTGCTTTTGGACTGCCCGGTCTGCAGAACCGTGAACTAAATAAACCTTTGATCTTTATAAAGTAGCCAGTCTAAAAAATAAATAAGTAAAGGAGAGTGTTTGGTGTGGTGGTGAAGCCTGAGCCCACATTCCCCATCAGAGTGCCCGTGTGCAAGCCCTGGCTTTGCTCCTGATTCCAGATTCCTGCTATTTGTGCACCCTGTGAGGCAACAGGTGATGGCTCAAGTAGTTGGATCCTTCTTACCCACATGGGAGACCTGGACTGGGTTCTGGGCATCTCACAAGTGAACCTGTGAATCCCCAGGCTCTCCTCCTGCCTCCCTCTTTCACTCTGTTTCTTTGTGTGTGTGTGTGTGTGTGTATGCGTGTGTATGTGTGTATGTATGTGTGTGAAATAAATTTAAAATAAATAAATAAAATTTGAAAATAAGTCACCCGGGCTGTGGTAGGCAGTTATAGTAGCAGATAAAGATACTAATATGCCTGTTTATCACAATTTCCCTACTTACAGATTAATAACTCTTACTTAATTACTGGATTGCTCTTCAAATACTTGGTCATTATGCAATGAAGCATTTTCAATGCAGAAAATGTCTACTTATAATGTCTACCTGTCCAATTAATTCCTCACCTTTATCTCTTTTAATCTCTCTAACTCTCTTATCCCATTCCCAACCACCACTTAATCTTAAGAGTGTTTTAGGAAATAGCCCATGGAAACTATTTTTTTTGCCCATTAGTATACTATTATCTTTCCTGGGTTGGATCTGGAACACTGAGAAAATTACCTAGCTTTCCTTCTATATGGAATGAAAACGAAAATACCTTAGGGGATGACACTATAGTGCAATGGGTTAAGTTGCCCCTTGTGACAATAGATTGTCATATTAGAACACCAGTTTAATTCCCAGCTGCTTCAGTTCCAATCCAGCTTCATGCTAATATGCTTGCAAAATCACTAGAAGATGACCCAATTAACTGGGCCTTTTCCACCCATGTGGGAGACCAGGATGGAGTTCCTGGCCCCTGGCTTTGATGAGTGAACCAGCAGATAGAAGATCTCTCTCTTACTCTCTTTCTCACTCTCATTCTCTGTCTCTCTGTCATTCTGCATGCCAAATAAATAAATAAATCTGAAAAAGTAGAAAACTCTGTAAATATCCCAAAGTGAAAAGACTTCTTGTAATTTACAATCGCCACAGGAGGATGGGCCTTTGTGCCTGGAGCATTCTTCGTTGGTGAGCAATGTAAAGTCTTAAAGTTTAGAGGTAGAAACTAGGAAAACGCTAAATTGCTTTGTGGAAGAAAAAAAGATAGGAGAGATTAAAAGACCTGCAGGAGAGTGGGCTGCGGATACAGAAACCATCAAGGCTACTCCGAGGTTGGCAAGGGGAGGGAGCAGAAAGAGGAATCAATTGATTGTGTGGCTTGGGAGACAGGCTTGGGAGAGATAGCAAAGTTAGATTTTTGAAAGTGCTACTCCTTGTAAAGTACAATGTGATCATTTTGGGACCCTTATGACTACAGAGATTGTAGCCATACAAGTGACTTGATATTGTTGGATTTCTTGTGTAAACAGAGAAAGACCTCAGAGGCCTGTATGGGTTATGATCTCTGGGGTATATAACATTGTGCATGATGTCTTAGAATCAGGCCCTGAGTGTGTAGGGCTGAGGTTTGAAACAACGTGTAGAACAACACAGGAGATGGAGCATTCAACATATACCATGGATACAGTAACTGACTATGTTCATACCTTCATAATGCGCATTACAGCAGACACGTCGCACTCAATAACAGGAGTTGCAAAGATTGCCAAAAAGCAAAAAGCACATATGGTTGGCATGCCATCACATTCTTCTCTTAGTTGTTTTGCAAGTAAACATTTAAAGCATTTGGAATCTTAAAAATCTGCCACTTCTTCTTTTTCTTTTTACATTTTCAGGAGCCTGTTTCCATCTTCTAGGTTTGTCACACAAAAATCACACAGTAGAAATAGGAAAGACACATATATCAAGAAGGCACAAAAGCAGCCAAAAAAACAAGTGTAATAGATAGGCTAGCTGTCCAGAGAAAGTCACAGTTTAGAAAGTACCACTTCAAATCCCAACCAGCAACCAACATCCACTCACAATTCAAGGTTTCCAAACATAGCTCTTAATTAGGGTTTAGCATTATCCACTTTAAAGGTCACCAACTGGAATAAATACATATTATAAACAGCATATTATCAAATTTCAGGGAGCACAGAAGTTAAAACAGTAGCTAGAACTCCAAATAATAGATTCTGACTGGATAAGGTTGAGCTCAACTTCAGCATATCCTAAGTTTGAGAACTTCTAGTTCTCAAAGTCCATGATTCTGTTATTCTGTAATAAAGAAATGAAAGTTCAGGCAGGTTAACTGGCCCAAAACTAGCACACATAGTGAAAGAATCAGCCTCAGGTCTTTCATCAGAATGAGTTTCATGTTGACCTATTGTTCATATTTCAAAGAATAAAATTGTTAAATATATAAGTGAAATGTCCACTTACACAGATGTAATGCAGAGACGGGGGAGGGGTGGAGAAAAAGAGAGAAAGAGAGAGAGAGAGAGAGAGAGAGAGAGAGAGAATCTTCCATCTGCTGGTTCACTCCCCAAATGGCTGCAATCGCTGGAGCTGGGCCAATCGGAAGCCAGGAGCCAGGAGTTTCTTCTGGGCCTCCCACGTGGGTGCAGGGGCCCAAGGACCTGTGCCATTATCTACTGCTTTCCCAGGCCATAGCAGAGAGCTGGATCGGAAGTGGAGCAGACGGGTCTCAAACCAGCACCCATGGGATGCCAGCACTGCAGATAGTGGTTTTACCCACTATACCATGGTGACATTTTTTTTTTTTAAAAAGATTACTAACCTAGACACTGGATATCCATATGCTTAAGATTGAAATTTGATCCTGTTGTTGACTTAACAAATTGACACTGTTGTTTATGGCATCAGTAATCACCCTAGGCTCTTGTCATGAGTTGCCAAGGCTATGGAAGCCTAAATAAAAGTTAAAAAAAAAAAAAAAGAAATTTGTTCCTCTCTCACCCTATAGAAAAATCAATTCAAAATTGACCAGAATCTAAATCTTAGACCTGAAACTGTGAAATTACTATAAGAAAACAGAAAAAGCCACTTTGAGACATTGGCATAAGCAGCAATATTTTGGCTGAGATGCTAAAAGCATAAACAACAAAAGCAAAAATAGACAAATGGGATTTTTTAAAAGAAACTTCTGTACAGCAAAAGATGCATCCAGCAGAGAGAAGAGACAGCTAACAGAATGGGGGAAAATATTTGTAAATTATTAATCTGACAAAAGATTGATGTCTAGACTATATAAGAAATCAAAAACAAAACGAAACCCCTCAACAACAAAAATCCAAGCATCGAGTTAAGAAATAGACAAAGGATCTAAACAGACATTTCTCAAATGACCAACAAGTGCATGAAAAATTGTGCAATATCACTAGCCACCGGGGATATGTAAATTAAAACCATAATGAATGAAGTATGACCTCACGCCAGTTAGAGAGTGGCCATTATCAAATAGACCAAAAAAGAGGCCAGTGTTGTGGTGTAGGAGGTTGAGTCTTCATCGGCAATGCCAGCGTTCCATATCAGTGTGTTGGTTTAATCCCCAGCTACTTTGTTTTTGATCCAGCTTCCTGCTTATGCACCTAAGAAGGCAGCAGATAATGGCTTAAGTAATGGTGCCCAGCCACTCATGTGGGAGACCTGTATGGAGTTCTTGGCTCCTGGCTTTGGACTGGCCCAGACCTGGCTGTTGTGGTCATTTGAAAAGTGAACCAGCAGTTAGAAAATCTGTCTCCATCTCTGTCTCTCACTTTTACTCTGCCTTTTAAATAAAAACAATCTTTAAAAAGAAAGAAAAATATAATATGTTGAGGATGTTGATAAAAGGAAGTTATATGCTGTTGGTGGGAATGCAAATTAGTATAGCAATTATGGGGTAATTTTAAAGTTTCCTCAAAAAAAGCTAAAAATAAACCTATGGTTAGGATCTAGCTATCTTACTCCTGGATATCATGGGTGTGTGTGTGTCTTTCTGTCTGTCACATGCACAGGAAATGACATTGGCATAAGAAAGAGATACCTAAAATTCCATGTTCATTGCAGTACTATTAAAAAAAAGCCAAGATATAGAATCAACCTATGTGACTATTGATGGGTAAAGACAATATGTGTGGATACACACACACACACACACACTGGAATATTATTCAGCCATAGAAATAATGAAATCCTGACATTTGCAGCAAAATTGATGAAATTGTAGATCATTATGTTCTGTAACATAAGACAGATTCAGAAAGACAAAAACTGCAAGTTACCTCTCACAGGCAGAAGTTAAAAAATTAGTTAATATAAACTTAAAAGAGTTCTTACTAGAAGCTGAAAAGGGTAGGAAGAGAGGGTGTAGAGGTTAGATCATGGGTACCACAGTCTGATGGAGGCAATTGGTTCTGGTGTTCTATGGCACAGTGGGATAACTCTATATACTATATAAGGAACTGGAAGAGAATTGCTGGTAGGCTTCAAACACAAAGAAAAGATAAGAAAATGAAAAAGCTAGTCATTTAATTATGATTGCTTTATGTAGTGCATATATGTTGAAACAATATACAGTACCCCATAAAAATGCACAAGTATTACATATACATGTTAATCTAAGATTTAAGAAAAATATTAACATAGATTACTTACTGGGTATTGAACCGTGAAGTTAGCAAATGAAACTATTAGACTGTAAACTTGTTATCCCTTCAATAAAGAACAGAAGTGACAGTCATTCATAGTAAAGGATACAGAGAACTATGTGAAATAATATGTGTCAGTGTCAAAGCTTTTATTTTGGTAGATTTGTAACTTTCATATTCATAATGCCCAAAGCCATAAAATGTTTTGTAAAATTGATATATCATATTTGACATAAACATTTAAATACAAGAGCACACTGACCTTTACCTGGGAAAGTGACTGGCTGTCTGAGAGATTCAGACCCAGCTGCTGCCAGACAGTGAGCTGGAGTGAAGAATGTCACAATATTTAAGAGGCTATACTTGTTTGCATTATTTTAGAAAGATAGTACATATAAATCATAGGTTTTGTTTTTGTTTTCTCTTTTTTCCATTTTACCCACTAATAAATAACAATTGCTTCCAGAAGCCAATTTCATTTAAATTCTGAAATTAAACAGTATTTGAATAGGGGACAAAAAGAACATTTAAAGCTGACCTGTTTGGCACTTATAATGTTTTCACTGTTGGATAAATTAATGTGTTGTACAAGATTGCTTTAAATTGCTAACAACAAAGACAATTCTCAGGTGAGTGGATGTAGGATATAACTGGTTAATTGGCAGCTACTTCAATAATTTGTACAAGATTACTTAAATGAAAAATTAGTGTTAAAAACGAACATCCTAGAAACTGGTACTGTGGGGTAGTAGGTTAAGCCTCTGCCTGTAGTGCTGGCATCTCATATGGACACCAGTTCATATCCTGGCTCTCTGCTATGGCCTTGGAAAGCAGTAGAATATGGCCCAAGTGCTTGGGCCCCTGCACCCACGTGGGAGACCTGGAAGAAACTCTTAGCTCTTGATTTTGGATTAGCCTTACTCTGGCCATTGTGGCCAACTGGGGAGTGAACCAGCGGAGGGAAGACCTCTCTCTCTGTCTCTACCTCTCTCTGTAACTCTGTCTTTCAAATAAATACAATAAATCTTTAAAAAAAAAAAAAAGATGAGCTATTCTTACAGTTGAGGATATTTGGAGTCAAAGTCATCATGTGACTTACCTAAGAGCCTGAGGCTGAAAAAATCACAAATGTCAAGTCTTTGGTATTTTCACATCATGCATTTGTTACTCTGAAAGGTTTTTCCTGCTATGTGTTATCGTTTGAACACAATTTGACCTCCAAATTCATGTAATTTAGTCCCCCAAATCTTAAATTAGTAGTATTAAGAGGTTGGAAACTTAACCCAGTTATGATATTTAGAGGTAAGGCCATGGGAAGTGATCAGATTAGAATAGGTTGTGAGAGGCCCTATCAATTTAATCCTGTTGGTTTTACAAGGAAAAATATGCACAGAATGATACCCTCCCTATCTCTTGGTATCCCTTGGGTACCTCAGGACTCTGCTAGCAAGAAACATTATTGCCAGAGGCCAAACCAGTGATCATGGACTGTGAACCTCCATAACTGTGAGCCACAGTTAACTTGTTTTCTTTGTAAAGGTAGGCTACCTAGGCATTTAGTATAGTGATGAAAAGCTAATACATGAGTTTTAAGGACTGGGAAATGATAATCTGGTAAAAAGAATTCTAGGTCGAATTTTATGAATACTAGCATTATTTTGTATTTATTATAAAATTTCTGATTTTTAAATTGTGGGGAGCAAACCGGACTAGACTGAGTTACTGGAATTAAGACTTATTCTATGCATCTGCTCTCCCACAATGTGGCGTTGGGAGAGAAGTAAACAGCTTCCGCACAGCTGCCTCCAGTTCAACCAATAAACTGTAGGACTTGCTCCTGATTGGAGAGCAGCGTACTCGGCGTGTGGGCAGCCGAGTTAGGATTGGCGGAGGAGGACTATAAAGGAGGAGAGAGACGGCATGCACCGGGAACATCTATGGGGAACATCTAAGGGAACCCGTGCAGCCCCCGAGAGAACCGGCCGGCGGTGTGCCGCTCCCCTGCGGAAGTGGGGAATGTGGCCAGGGGGAACTGCCCTTCCACGGAGGTGGAAGGGATAGTAGCCAACCCGGGAAGAACCAGCAGCAAACCCGGGGAGGGCCGAGCAGACAAAAAGAACAGCGCAGGGTCCTGTGTCGTTCCTCCACGAAGAGGGGGAGCGACATAATGGTGCCGTGACTCGGATATGAAGCCTAGGCAGGGCTTAGTGTCGTTCCTCCACGAAGAGGGGGAGTGACATAATGGTGCCGTGACTCGGATAGAAAACTTAGGACGGATAGCAAACTTAGGAGGGAAGAAACGGGAAGAAGTAGGAAATTACCGGAGAGAGAGACTAGCAAACAGCCTAGGGAAAAGCCGGACGAAAAGGGTGCCGGAAGAAGCTATTGAAAGCCTAGGCATAGACTCAGATACGGACTACGGGGGGAAGCTGGGAGAAATCTCTAAGGTCGAAAGTGAAAGTGAAAGCTAGAACAAACAGACTCGGACGGACGCGGACTGTGGGGAGAGGCCAGGAGAAATGAGGGAGGAATATTGTTGGAAGAAAACTTAGGGAAACATACCGGGTAGAGAAAAGTGTTAGGGAAATTGAAGCCGCGGGGGGCAGGCCGAGGCTGAAACGAAAGCCACTTTGGGATTCTCAAGTTAGCCCGGGAATGGGGGGCGAAAAGTTGAAACCAGAAGCTGAAACGTGAGCCAGATTGGGATCCGTCTGATTAGCCCGGGGAGCAAAGGACGGAAAGCCAAACCGTGGGGCGGAGACGTACGCTGGGTTGAATTCGCCAGGCTAGCCCGGGGAACTTAGATTGAATGCTAGTGGCGGACACGTAAGCTACGCTGTGTTACTCGCGGAAGCCGCCGCGTGCAGAGAGCACGGGGCGTGAATAGATAGGGAACGGGGCTGGCGCGAGGCCGTGGTGCAGACGCGAGGGGTGTGGAGACCGCGGAGCGCACGAGGCCAGGCCGCGCAGAGCCGAGCCGCGCAGATGAGAGAGGCTGAAGCGGCTCAGAGCCGGCGAGGCGCCGAGAAGCAGCCTCGGGGCGGGGCGAGGCGCCGGGAAGCTGCGCGGAGCCCTGAAGCTGCCGGCAGGGCGAGGCGCCGGGAAGCTGCGGGGATAAGAGAAACAGAAGCTTAGAAGTAAGATGAGAGAAATAGGAATGCTGGAAGATAGAAGTAAAATGGGAGAAATAGGAATGCCCGGAGATAGAGAAATAGAGAAATAGAAAGGCCTCCCTACAACACTGCAATGTGAGAGCTTGGATTCGGTCTGCCTGATTAAATGAGGCGATGAGCACCTGGGCGGCTAGCAGCTTATGCGCCGCAGGTCACCGAAGACAGGCACGAATTAACATCAGTAAGGCTTCCCCACAATGTAACAATTAGGAGGCTTGGATTCGGTCTGCCTGATTTAAGGCGGTAAGCACAGCAAGCAGCTCGACCAAAGCATGAGCTGCAGGTCACCGAAGATAGGCACAAACCAACACTAATAAGTCTCCCCCACAATACGGCAATGAGAAGGCTTGGATTCGGTTTGCCTGATAGGTTTTGTAAGCCCCTGCAGGCAGAGCAGAGCATGCGCTGCAGGGCACCAAACACAGGCACGCATCAGCGCCTAAAAACCTCCTCACAATGGCGAAGAGAGGACCCGGATTCGGTTTTCCTGATTGATAGGACTTGTAAGAGCCTGTGGCAACTCTAGCAAGTAGAGCAGAGTGTGTGCCGCGGGACACCGAAGACAGGCGCGTATCAACGCCAAAAATAAAAAGAAAGGGGGATCTGTGGGGAGCAAACCGGACTAGACTGAGTTACTGGAATTAAGACTTATTCTGTGCATCTGCTCTCCCACAATGTGGCGTTGGGAGAGAAGTAAACAGCTTCCGCACAGCTGCCTCCAGTTCAACCAATAAACTGTAGGACTTGCTCCTGATTGGAGAGCAGCGTACTCGGCGTGTGGGCAGCCGAGTTAGGATTGGCGGAGGAGGACTATAAAGGAGGAGAGAGACGGCATGCACCGGGAACATCTATGGGGAACATCTAAGGGAACCCGTGCAGCCCCCGAGAGAACCGGCCGGCGGTGTGCCGCTCCCCTGCGGAAGTGGGGAATGTGGCCAGGGGGAACTGCCCTTCCACGGAGGTGGAAGGGATAGTAGCCAACCCGGGAAGAACCAGCAGCAAACCCGGGGAGGGCCGAGCAGACAAAAAGAACAGCGCAGGGTCCTGTGTCGTTCCTCCACGAAGAGGGGGAGCGACATTAAATGAAACATTTTAAAATTTTCATTTATTTTTTATTTATTTTTTGTAATTTTAAAGATGGAGAGAGAAACAAAGAGACAGTCTACTTACTGGTTCACTCTCCAAATACTCAGGACAGTCAGATCTGGGCCAGTTAGAAGCCAAGAGCCTGGAACTCCATCACAGTCTCCCATATGGGAGGCAGGGATGCAAGTACTTGAGCCACCCCTGCCTTCCATGGTGCACATTAGCATGAAGCTAGATCAGAAGTGGACACAGTTCAAATCTAGGCATTCTGATTAGGGATGTCTCTATGCTTCTCAAACCACTGAGCCATAATATGTGTCCTTATATTTCTTATTATATATAACTGTGTTACATCTGTTTTATACAATAATTACTATATTAATACATTCTTGATTTACTATCACTGGATATTTTGAGTGGAATTATATTCTTCCCAAATAATGAAATAAAATTGAGCATATATGGGCTAACTTCAAAACAAAATCATTTTGTTTAATCTCCTTATAGATATGAAATCTTGATTCAATGTGGAATACGTCTTAGCCTTACTGAAGAGACAGTGAAATGTAAAATAAACTACCTTTTCCTGGAATTGTTCCCCATCTCTGATCCTGTTACTTACATTGCCTTCCTCAATAATTTTAGTACTGATTTCATGACTTTCTACTTCAGGAACATCAATGTCTTTCTGGTCTTCTTGTATCCTTGCCCAGCTCGGGCCCAGGATTGCCATTTCAACTGTGCTTTGAAGACATGTTAACTCCTTTGCCCCTTGTCTGTTGGCCACACTCACTTTCCTAGTCCTGAGCTTTATGTAAAACACATCATTGCACTTCCTTTGTTTTTATTCTTAGGCTGCTGAACTTTCTTTTTTTAAAAGATTTATTTATTTGAAAGGCAGAGAGAGAGAGAGAGAAATCTTCCATTCACTGCTTCATTCTCTAACTAGGTAAACAGTCAGGGTTGGGCCAGGCCAAACCCAGGAACCTGGAAACTCATCTGGGTCTTCCATGTGGGTGGAAGGGACCCAAGTACTTGGGCCATCATCTGTCATCTTCCCAGGTGCATTAGCAGTAAGCTGGATCAGAAGTAGAGCAGCTGAGACTCAAATAGACAGCCCAGTACGGGATGCCAGCAACATAAGCAACAGCTAAACCCATTGTACCACAAAGCCTGCCCCCAAGAACTACTGAACATTTTGAAGAAAGTCTCAAAACTTAAATACAAACATCTACCATCACTCAAGTCTTGGCTGGGCAGCTCCTATAGGAAAATATGGACATGGTAGCCCTAGAATGCCACATCTGTGCTATTCTACGTTGCCTGATGGAGGTCAGTAAATTCAGCACCCTTTCTTTACTCTCTTTAGCCTCCTCACTGCATTTGATACTATGTACTTGCTCTCCAAACTCACATAGAAAATCTTTGCTTCTAAGAGGAAATTTCCAGTTTTTCTTTTGCCTTACCTTATAAAAGCAGAATTTTCCTAAAAATTCTCTGCTATTACTGATTTCACAACTTTAAATATCACATCTGTGTAAATTATATTATTAACTCAAGCTTTTTATTTGAATAGCTTGCTGTTTCCAAGTGATCTAAATGTGCTGCTGGGGTCTCAAATGTGGAGTTTGTATGGAAAAGTTACAATTTCATATTTATTTAATTCAGTCTGGGTTGGAGATTATAACTGAAACTAGAGGTTATAAAATACAACTATCATATAATCAAAGGTTATTGGTACAGGTGTTTTGGGTTGACTAAACTTTCTGCTAGCTGTTATGTGTGGTGAAGTGAGAGATAATGTTAATAAATATTTAGATACCAATTGCCTAGAAGCTAAAATAAATCTTTATTTTGTATACTATAATCATGAAATTGAATTTTCATCTTTTAGTACAAAGTAAAAGATCTTTATTGAAATACTGAAAATAATACTCTTCATTTGTAACTTTGAGATACGAATATTAAGGAGTTTATTTAAAATAAAATAATAAATTTTATTTATTTTGTTTATAAAATAAAATTGTTTATTTCAGATTGTAAATTAACTGCGGAGGTTACTTTCAGGCTACCAGACTTTTGTAAATTAACTGCTCTCTAGGGCTGTGGTTCTCAAACTTGACCATTCATTAGCTGAGCTCTCACTGTTAGAAATCTGATGCAATCATACTAGAGGGACAATAGGGCATTGGTAGTTTCACAAGCATTCCAGGTGATTCCAAAGTTGAACTGTTGCTTACAGTGTACTCGTTTTAAATTGCTAGAAAAATATGGGATACCTAGTTAAATATTAACAATGAAACATTTTTACTGTAAGTATTTTATTTTTAACTGGGCATTTTGTATTTTTATTTTCCAGACTTGTCAATCCTATCATTTCACTATTATATGAATTCATTGGAAGTAAGAAGTTAAATTACATTCCATAATGAGTGTGAAGGTTGTCAGAATCAAAATAGAGTGACTTTTGTGAAACCCTAAACAAATAAATACAAGAGGTTATGAAGAGAGGCTCTCATGCACGCATGCCTGATAACAGGAACAATCAGAAAAGACACTGCCCCATAGCTACGACCTTGCACAAAGCTCACTAGGACTTTACTCAGAAAATACGCCTGAAAGGGTGTCTGTCCAACAATTGCCTGTAGAACCTTGGGCTGATGCCACTCTTGTAGCTAAGGATTATTAACTCAAAATAATTTATGTAATCCTCCTCACGTTGCCTTTAAAACTTTCCCCTGGTCTCAACCTCCTCATTTATTATGTATACTCCTGTGGGGAGCAACTGGGAGCAACTCGGACTAGACTAAGTTACTGGAATTAAGACTTATTCTATGCATCTGCTCTCCCACAATATGGCGCTGGGAGAGGAGGAAACAGCTTCTACACAGCTGCCTCCAGTTCAACCAATAAACTGTAGGACCTGATCCTGATTGGAGGAGAGCAGCGTACTCGGCGTTGTGGGTAGCAGAGTTGGGATTGGTGGAAGAGGACTATAAAGGAGGAGAGAGACAACACGCACCAGGAACATCTATCTGAAGGAACACCTGAGCAGCCCCCGAGAGAGCCGGCCGGCCGGCGGTGTGCCGCTCCCCTGTGGAAGTGGGGAAAGTGGCTAGGGGGAACTGCCCTTCCACGGAGGTGGAAGGGTCGGTAGCCAACCCAGGAAAAACCAGCAGCAAACCCGGGGAGGGCCGAGCAGACAAAAGAACAGCGCAGGGTCCTGTGTCGTTCCTCCATGAAGAGGGGGAGCGACATACTCCCATTCCAATGTTCTGCAATTCCTGAATAAATTTACTAATTTTTGGAGAATCTGTTTGCTATTTAGGTTTTGAACATCAGAAAACATCAATACTTGTCTTCTTTCAGGCTTCTTCATAATAAACCTTTTACCTGTAAAAATGTATTTGTTGAAAAAGAAGTCCTTGTAAATTCATCCAAGTGGTCTGTATTTTCCTATAGGAGTTGCCCGTATTCCCCCTTCTGTTTTCCACGGAGTTCTCTCCAACAACAGAAGGTGAAGTCTCTTTCAGGCTTCAAACCTCTCTGACATCTGTTCTGGCTTTCTGATTCCAGCTGGAGGAAGTTTATTGCTTTTAAAGGCTCATGTGATAATGTTTGGTTTCCCTAGGTAACTCAAGATAATCTCGCTATTTGTGTCCCTAACCTTATTTATAATAGTAAAGCCTATGTAACATATTCACAGGTTCCAAGGATTACCATTATGATGTGGCCTTGCTGCCTAGTGGAGTTATCTCAGTGTTAATCTTCACCTCTCTCTTCTATTAGACCCCTAGCCTCACCTCTTCGTTATGGCTTCCTGAAAGGATGCCTGAAAAGAATACCTAAAACTTTGCCTTTCTGAAAGTATCTATTTTAAAAAGATTTATTATTTATTTGAAAGTCAGAGTTACACAGAGAGAGGAGAGGCACAGAGAGAGAGGTCTTTTTAAAATCTCATACTTCATTGGCTTCAATGTTGGAAATCTTTCTCCCTCGATTTATTTTGTATACATTTCTTTTTTTTTTTTCTTTCTGGAAGTGATTCAGATTTTTCTGACTCATTTGCTTTGAAATTTCATCATAGCGTATTTTAGTATAGAGGGTTTTCAGCAGCTGAGCAAACAGTGTAGGTGCTGTAGTTCTTCAGTTCTGGTAACTGTCATGTTGGTTTTCTTTGACAGGTCTCTTTCTGCTGTTAGTTATGAACCCTCCCTTATCTAAATTCCCTGGCTAGAACCTCCAGTATTCATTTGAGAGGTAGAGCTACAGACAGTGAGAGACAGAGAGAAAGGTCTTCCATGTGCTGGTTCATTCCCCAAATAGCTGCAATGGCTGAACTGAGGAAATCCGAAGCCAGGAGCCAGGAGCTTCTTC
Organism: Oryctolagus cuniculus; assembly: GCF_051225735.1. Taxonomy (NCBI): domain Eukaryota; kingdom Metazoa; phylum Chordata; class Mammalia; order Lagomorpha; family Leporidae; genus Oryctolagus; species Oryctolagus cuniculus. The sequence goes on from NC_142880.1 coordinate 84,832,501, forward strand.
CAGGTCTCCCACATGGGTGCAGGAGCCCAAGCGCTTGGGTCATTTTCTACTGCTTTCCCAGGCCATAGCAGAGAGCTGGATAGGAAGAGGAGCAGCCAAATGGGAAGCCAGTGCCGCAGGCATAGGATCAAAATGCTGGCCCTGGGCTTTTTTTAATCATGAAAAGGTGTTGGATTTTGTGAAATGCTTTTCCTTCACCTATGGAGATGATCAGGTTAGTTTTTGGTTCTTCCGTCTGTTAAAACGGTGTATTAAAATGACTAATTTTGTTTGTTACACCAACCTTGCATTCCAGAGACAAAATCTCACATGGTTATGCTGTAGAATCGTTTTTGTATGTTATTGGATTTGGCTTCCTAATATTTTGTTGAGGATTTTTTTTTTTAAACAGATGTATTTATTTCAAAGGCAGAGTTAGAGAGAGAGGAAGAGACAGAGAGCAAGACAGAGACAGATCTTCCACCTGATAGTTCACTCCCCAAATTGTTGCAACACCTAGGGCTGATCCAGGCCAAAGCCAGGATCCTGGAATTCCATCCTGATGGCACTCGGGCCATCTTCCGTTGCTTTCCCAGATGCATTAGCAGAGAGTTGTATCAGAAGGGGACAGGAGCTGAAGCCCACATGGCTGACAGTGGCTTAACACTCTGTGCCACACTGTCTCCCTTGTTGAGGATCTTTTGGCATTAATATTCATAAGGCAAGTTTTCTTGTCATGTCTGCCTGATTTGGTTATCCCCCTCCTCCTCCCCTTCTCAGGTGGGAAATCATTGCATATAGGCCCTAGTTTTGAGACAAGACTCCACGAAGAAGCCACTCAGGTAAATGGACATTTCTCTATCTAGCAGAGAAAGGTCATACACTCCTTTAAGGTCTCTTATTAGACTCCTTCGTCTTCCTCAAGCCGAGTAATAAAACTTGCTTTCATATTCCAAATCTTATTTATAGTCGTTTGATCATCTATTTTCATGGCTGTGAATCCGGGGTTTATGGGCACTGCCAGGTCACCATTTACTCCAAGCGGCCCCCTCCACTGCCTGGATGAGCACTTTGATTTACCTCTAGTCACCAATCTACCTGCCAGCTGTCATTTGTCAAGAGTCAGGCCTCTTCAGTGCTTAGCCCCAGCCGTGCACAGATGGAACAAGAGGGTAAGCGACGACGACGGTGACATCAGAGGGGAAAAACCAAGGCCAGGTCCTGGTGTTGCCTCAGGACGAGGCTTAGGCATGGAGATGGGTGGCTGGGACGCCCGCGGAGTTTCAGTAGGAATCGACCCTGCAGGTGGAACTGGGGCCAGAACTCCAGGGGGCTGGGAGAGGACGAGGGAGACCGCAACTTCGGTTGCTCTGGTGAGCAGAGGAGCAGACGGCAAAACTTTGCAAGGGTTCCGCCCCGCCGCGCGCGGCCCGCGCTGCCTGCCGGTCTGCGCGGGGTCAGGGCGCGGCGCCGCCCACGCGCGGCCCGGGTGGGAGCTGGCTGAGGTGGGGCGAGACTGGCCGGTGGCGGCGGCGGCGGCGCCGGCTCGGGGGCCGAGCTCGAGGCCGCAGGGTCGGGGCTGCAGGCGCAGCTCGCGCGCTTTCCGCGGGGTTTGGCTCCTGTCGCTTCCCGTCTCCCCGAGCCGGCATCGCCGCCGCCGGAGCCGCCGCGAGTCCTCAGCGCCAGGCTGCCGGCGGCCGGCCGGGCGCGCCGGGAGGGGGCGCGGAGCGAGGCGCTCCGGGACGCGGACGCAGGTAAGGGCCGGCGGCCGCGAGCCCGCGGGGCGCGGCGCAGCGTCTCCTCGAGGCGGCGCGGCCTCGGCGCGGCGCGGCGCGGCCCGGCCGCACGGTCACGGGCGCCCATGCTGGCCCCCGAGCGCGGACGCGCCGAGTGGCAGGGCTGCCGCCGGGCTGGGGCTGGCCGGGCTGCCGGTCTCGCGGGCCTCAGGTGACGCGGCGGCGGCTTAACTTTCGCGCCCGGGGCGCCCGGGGCCGAGAGGCTGGCGATCCCGGGGGTTGGGTTGCCGGAGCCCTGGCGGGGAAGCGCCGGGGGCGTGGCGGGGGAGGCCGGGGCCGCCGGGGAGGGTGTGAGGGTCCGACCCGCGTGCTGTCCGGGTCCGGAGCGAGGAGGAGCCGTGGGCTGCTTCCCCTCAGAGCTGGTGGGGACGGTGGGCTCTCGCAGCCCGGCGCGGCCGCTTCCCCGACACGGATCCACTTTCATTGTCTGGTCCATTTCAGTATCGGCGTTTCAGCCGCTTTTGTTGCAGCCTCGGGTCCGGAGCGTCCAGACTCTGTGGCAGGCACGGGTCCGAAGGGGAGCCCCGAAAGGCAGCCGGGCGGCGGCGGTCCTGGGAGGGGAGATGGTGATGAGTGCTGTCGTCAGCGCTAACATGGACATTACCGTGTTCTTCGCGAGAGAGCACTCGGTATTTTTGTAGGATCTAATGGGTTTAAGTGCACCCGTGGAAGGGTTCATTAGTTAACTTCAAAGGAGCGTCATGTGGGCAGGTTACTATTAAATTACCCATTTCATAGGCCAGACAGCTGAGACGCCCACGAAGAAAAGTACTGATTATATCAAAAGTGAGCAGTCAGTGCAGGTGGAAGTTGGGATTAGAACTTGGCTGAGTTGCCCTCCATCCAGCCCGTCTCCAAGCCTCAAGTGCAAAGGAGCATTCAAAGAATGCCGGTCTGACACCTTTTCTATTGCTGTTTACGCATCGTTACAGTTTTTCTTTATGAGTATTGCTGAACGCTTTTAGGTCCCTGGGTGAGTACCCCCTAAAAGTGATGCTTGAAAGATCACAATGACTCTGGGAAGGAGTAAAATCCCTTTGTCTTTCATTTGTCAGCTCTTTGATTTCCTGACTAGATGCAGTGGCACTGACAGCCCCAGAGAGCCTTGATGATCCTAACAGAGACCCTAAATTCTTATTTAATAAATGAGCAGAATGGAAGATGTAGGCTGCTCGATATCCCTGCATATTGAGCAGCAAGTTTACTTTTCTTAGAAAGAATTGAACATTTAGGAGAGTAATCATTTTAGTTGTTTTCATGAAAATTGTTCAGATATTGTAAATGTGTTATGGTTGTGCTTTATCTCCCTAGAACTGACAGTCTTTTGCCAGTTTCCCTACTGTTTGCTCGTAGCTGGTTTTGCCAGTAGATTGTTTATTGCCTCATTTGGCTTCCTCTTTTTCATTTTTATGTATTTGGTTTTTAAAGTGATTTTTTTCTTCCAAAATTCATGAGAGTATTTTAAAAAAACAAGCTTTCTTTCTTGGTAAAAGAGAGTTAACTGGAACTTTTATGAGTGTATATCTGAGGCGAGACACCAGCCTGTTAATGAGTAACTCTCAAACATCAAACAGGAGTTCTTCCAAGCTAGTATGCAATAAATGATCACTTTTAATAGACCTCTAATATTTTATGACACACCTACCTGAATAATAATACTTTTCATTTATGTAATGTCTTTGTCAAGAAAATTAAGCTAAAACATTTCACTTAAATTGTGCTGTGTAGAGCAGAATTTTAGGGGACAGTGTTCCTAGTTTTAATTGTTGCCTCATGGAATAGACAAAGTTTTCTTTCCTTTATAGCACCTCCACTCAGCCATCTGAAAAAAGAATGGTAAATCTGCATTTTGTTTCATAGGGGTATGTAAAGAATTAATGAAGTTATATCTAGGAAATAGCTTCAACTCAAAGAAAACGGCTTTGTGACTTTGAAGTGTGTCTACTCACAGTCCTGAAATACTAAACATGTCATCATTTAAGTTTGTAATGAGAGTGCTTATTGTAAGTAGTCATCTTTGGAGTCTGAAAGCTTTTTCCAGTAGTACAGCTGCTATTCATAAGTATTTTGAATCTTTTGAAATTTTTACTTAAGCATCATAAAATGTGATTTTTATGATCACTTTTGTGAGTACTTTTTCATTTGTGTATTTTTAATTAACGTTAGCAACTTAGCTTGAGCACTTATTTTGTATACTAAATAGGCAGAAGGATTTCTGCACGGTTCTCAGTTCTGCCTTTAGGATTTTACCACTATTAAGGCTATTTCAAGGATTATCCTGGTGAAAAGAAAGTCAGTTTCAAAAGGGAAGTTTAAAAATAGATTAAAATAGTGACAACATTGTTAGAATAGCCGTGCAGCATCCCAGAGGACTACTCTGAAGGGGGCAAGGCTTACTTGGAGGCTGAGATTCTATAACAATTACGTGTTATTAAACATTTTGAAGCTAATAATTTATATTGTAATCTATGAGTTACACCTTTTCATCATATTGACTTTTCTGGGAATCAGAAACTTCACATATATGTTAAATAGATCATATGAAAGTTGGTCACATATAAAGGAATAGGGTTTGGTTAGGACTATATTTTATACTGACATTTCAACGTCACATACATGCAAATGTAAATCAAATAATTTAGAACCATAAAATTTGGCTCCACATTGTATGTTTTGAGTCTAATATACCTGGAGTATGCCAAACTATAAAATTGTTACTTAAAAAACAAAATTAGCAAGTTACTGGTACAATAGACTTTCCTGACCACACCATTGTCAAAAGACAAAATTGCAACAAATTTAAAGATCTGGTTGGTTTTTATTAGCAGTTTTAGAATCTGGCAGCATTTCATGGTACAAAATAGAGTGTTCTAGGGCCTGTGACAGAGAAGTTGGTTTTATAAAGTGGAAACAAGGAAACAATAATGTATATTAAGTGGATTGGTTTACTTCAGGTTTGATTTTTTTTTTGGTAGGCATTAAATGATAGGGGATTTTCTTATGCCAGTTCACTGTGACTGAACCCTTTCAAACTGGTTCCTAGGAATATCCTGTTCTTAGGAAAAACTGGTCTCTTTGTAGTATTATCTGCTTCTTTAAAGTTTCATTTTGATTATGCGGCATTAAGCATGAGTAACTTCATTTTTGTTTGGTTCATTCTAAAATATTGTCCTGTAAAGTTTTACTTAATACCACTTACCAGGGACATTCATTTTCTTCATTCTGTCTGGGTTGTTTATTACTATATTACTGTTTTACATGCTGTCTTAGATCATTTGTGCTGCAATAGCAAAATACCTGAGACTGGGTAATTAATAAAGAACAGAAATTTCCGTTTAAAAAAATTTGAATTAGAGAGAGAGAGAATGAGAATCGAGATCCTATATGCTAGTTTACTCCCCAAGTGCCCATAGGTCAAGTCAACAGGGAGCAAAAAAGCCCCTTGAGCTATCGCCTGTTCCCTCTCAGGGTTCACACTAGCAGGAAGCTGAAATCAGGTGGAGCCAAGACTTGAACCCAGGCATTCTGATATGGGATTCAGGTGTCCCCACTGGCCTCTGAACCATTAGGCAACACACTTGCTGCCGAAGTTTATTCCTGGCAAATCCGAGAAAAGAAAAGGGTGCTAGCAGATTTGATGTCTGGAGGGGGCCTTGATCTCTGTTTCTAAAATGAGCATTGTATCTTCCTGTGGTGGAAAATGGAAGGGCAAAAGAGTTAGAAGCTAGTTCCTTCCAGCCTTTTTGTAAGGTTTTAATCCACTTACAAAGTTATGAGGGTAACTTGTAACTTAAATACTTCCCAAAAGGCCCTACCTCTTTTTTTTTTTTTTTTTTTTTTAAAGATCTTATTTATTTGTGAGGTGTGTTACAAGACAGAGAGAGGGAGAGACAGAAAGAAAGGTCTTCTATCCACTGGTTCACTCCCCAGATGGCCTTAATGGCCGGAGCTGAGCCTACCCGAAACCATAAGCTTTTTTCGGATCTCCCACGTGGGTGCAGAAGCCCAAGCACCTATGCCATCTTTTACTGCTTTCCCAGGCCACAGCAGAGAGCTGGATTGGAAGAGGAGCAGCTGGGACTCTTGGGTACCCATATGGGATTCTGGTGCTGTAGTTGGAGGCTTAGCCCACTAGTTACGGTGCCAGTCCAAGGCCCTACCTCTTAATACTACCACAATGAAAATAAAGTTTCAACATAAATTTTGGTGAAGTCATACTCAGATCAAGCATATGTGTAAGTGGCAGAAAAGTTAAAAAGAAAATACCATCATTTAAGAGATTGATTGGTCTGGTCCCCTAAAATCACTATGAAGAATGAGTTTTATGATCAACATATGACCTCACTTCTGAGGTCAGAAAAGTAGGAAATTTTCTTTGCAATCTGAATAAAGAGTTGCTTATCTTTTGATATTCAAGTGGGAAAAGTCCCATTATTTATCAGCAACATCTCTTTTAATTGATAATAAATGGAAACTTTGAGAGAAGTCACTGACTTTGAAAAGCAGACTATTGAAGTGACAAGTAAATTACCAGTAGCAAGCAGAAATTACCCCTAGAATGGCCTTGTCAAATCAAAAATGAGCAAATGCGGTGATAAACATTATCTCCTAGTTATCATATGGTTTGCCCCAGATAATGTGTAGTGCTCATCTTATCCCAACCATGAGTTTTTTTTTTTTTTTTTTTTTTTTTTTGACAGCCAGAGTTAGACAGTGAGAGACAGCGAGAAAGATCTTCCTCCCATTGGTTCACCCCCCAAATGGCCACTACAGCCGGCGCTGTGCCGATACAAAGCCAGGAGCCAGGTGCTTCTCCTGGTCTCCCATGCGGGTGCAGGGCCCAACCACTTGGGCCATCCTCCACTGCCTTCCTGGGCCACAGCAGAGAGCTGCACTGGAAGAGGAGCAACCGGGACAGGACCTGCGCCCCAACTGGGACTAGAACCCGGAGTGCTGGCACTGCAAGCAGAGGATTAGCCAAGTGAGCCGCGACGCCGGCCGCATGAGTTGTTTTTCATCTCTGACATTCACCCTAATCTGTGACTGTGACCTTATCTTTGGGTAGAAGGTAGTTGGAGGTGAAGGGATGAAGATATCTATTTCATATGTAACATCGTGTTTTTCTTAATCTGGAAATTGAAGAGTTTATTTTTAAAATCTTGTCATAATTTTCTCTTATCAAAGCAGTCTCATAAAATTTCCTACATCAAAATATTTTGTTTTGGCCCTGGTAAACAATGAAGTGTACAAAAATAGGAATAATGTCAATGAAAAGTATTCTTGGCACAGTAAACATTAACCACTTAATTAACAAGGTATTTTCTGAGATTTTAGAAAATTTTTGAGAAACGACATGAATGCTGGAAATGATTATAAAAGCTAACCCAGGAAATTGAAATATTTTTTTAATATGTGGAATATTTCTCTGTAGCAGGCAGAAATATTAGACAACATTGCATTAGTAATACAGTTGCTTTGATGTTCCATAATCTGTTTGCCTTATGAGTTCACTGATAGTTTCATAGCTTGAAAACCTGAAAAACAATCGACAGATCAACACAGACGTTAAAAATAGCTTCCAAACATCCTTCATTAAATTGCTGAGATAAGCATGAGACTTGTTCTGGTTGAAAATTGCCTGGCCTATTCAGAAACCTGTTACAAACATTTACCAAGGATCCAAAATAGAGGTATGGCTATCCTGGCAGCATGGAATGAATGGTATAGACATGTGGGCCAATTTATAATGAGTAAATTGGAAGCTACTCAAAGCTTATTAAATGGATTTGGAAATTAAAACTAAGATATATTTTCCTGGCAAAATTCTGCTTAATTTTTTAAAAGAATCTATTCTTTCCCAGACCTTTTCTTTTCTGGAGAATTCATAAATTATGTAATGACTATTTATAAAGCTATATCTGTTTGGCTTAGAATCAAAAACAAAACTTTTTCTGCTTAAGTCAAGCTGTATACTTAATTCTGGCAAAACAGTCATACCCTTTTTTAGTTTAGTGTTGTAGATTATTTGTTTTCCTTGCTCAGAAGGCCCAGTCCTCTTCATAGTACCTAGCTATAATGCTGTCTGAATCCTCTCTATCCTTTAAGACCGAGCTGGAATACCACTTTCTCCATAAAGCTTTCCCCTGTTTCCTAGTTCTTGTTTTTGTTTTTAGTTTACCCAATAGCTGTATTTGTTACTTTAAAAATTATTTAGATATATTTTTGAAAATTTACTCATTTTGTTTGGAAGGCTGAGTGACCAAGTTCCCTTCTGCTGGCTCACTCCCCAAATGCTCACAGCAGACAGGGCCAGGCCAGTGTGAATTCAGAAGCTGGATGGCAGTGGATGATACCTGTATATATCAGTTTATAAGGTAGATCTATGGGAGAAATTTCTTTCTTTCTTTTTTTAAATTTATTTTTATTTTTTGACAGGCAGAGTGGACAGTGAGAGAGAAAGACAGAGAGAATGGTGTTCCTTTTGCCATTGGTTCACCCTCCAGTGGCCGCCGCGGCCGGCGCGCTGCGGCCGGCGCACCGCGCTGATCCGATGGCAGGAGCCAGGAGCCAGGTGCTTTTCCTGGTCTCCCATGGGGTGCAGGGCCCAAGTACTTGGGCCATCCTCCACTGTACTCCCTGGCCACAGCAGAGAGCTGGCCTGGACGAGGGGCAACCGGGACAGAATCCGGCGCCCCGACCGGGACTAGAACCCGGTGTGCCGGGGCTGCAAGGCGGAGGATTAGCCTAGTGAGCCACGGCGCCGGCCGAGAAATTTATTTCTCAGATGGTTGGGTATGAAGCCTAAGTTGTGCTTCATAATTATGTCAGTGGTTTCGTAGACAATACATGGTTTTCTCAGAGTGAGATAACTTAGTTGAAATTTAAAATGCGTGTCTAGGTTAAAACAACATTGGATGGTGATGCACCACACGGCTAACAATAGTGTGAGATATTATGGTTCTTAGGTCTCAACGAGCAAGAGAAGAGGACCATCACTGAAACCCAGAAAATGTTGGTATGTTGAGAAGACTGCTTGATTAAAAGCCTGAGTTAATCTGACAGAAGAGTCAGGGAATAAATACATTAGCTTCACTTTCTTCCCATTCTCTGATGTCCTGTTGTCAAACCGAATTCCAGAGCCAGAAGGCAGAGGATCCCTGTGTTGCAGTCCAAATGACAGTCTCTTGGGACAGTTGATTTTTGGGGGGGGCAGGGGATGAAGAATATCTAGCACTGTATTCATATAATCAAGAGAGTATCTGGTTTATACTAATGTAAGACATGTTGTACTATTTCTTAAATAGCACATGTTTCTACTCTAATTTAGGTACTGACATTCAGTAACACTATTTTTTGGTTGGTGAATTTCATATGAAATGTAATCATTATGCCTTTGTTTATGCCCCATCCTGTTGAGTGGGGAAAAGTTGGAATCATTCCCACTGAGATCAGGAACCATACAGGGATACCCATTCTCACCACTGCTATTCAATATAGTCCTGGAAATTTTAGCCAGAGCCATTAGGTAAGAAAAAGATATCAAAGGGATACAAATTGGGAAGGAGGAAGTCAAACTATCCCTATTTGCTGATGATATGATTCTATGTATGGAGGATCCAAAAGACTCCAGTAAGACTATTGACATTCATAAGAGTTTGGTAAAGTTGCAGGATATAAAATTAACACACAGAAATCAATAGCCTTTGTATACACAGCCAAGGCTATGGCTGAGAAAGAACTTCTTATTTATTCATTTGACAGTTATAGACAGTGAGAGAGAGAGAGACAGAGAAAGGTCTTCCTTCTGTTGGTTCACTCCCCAAACAGCTGCCACGGCCAGCGCTGCACCAATCTGAAGCCAGGAGCCAGGTGCTTCCTCCTGGTCTCCCATGTGGGTGCAGGGACCCAAGCACTTGGGCCATCCTCCACTACCCTCCCGGGACACAGCAGACAGCTGGACTGGAAAAGGAGCAACCAGGACTAGAACCCGGCACCCCTGTGGGATGCCGGTGCCGCAGGCAGAGGATTAACCAAGTGAGCCACGGTGCTGGCCCCGAGAAAGAACTTCAGAGATTGGTCTCATTCATAATACCTACAAAAACCTTTAATACCTCAAGTAAATTTAACCAAGGAAGTAAAAGATCTGTATGATGAAAATTGCAAAACATTAAAGAAGGAAAGAAAAGACACAAAGAATGGAAAAATATTCTATGTTCATAGAGTGGAAGAATTTATATCATCAAAATGTCCTTACTGTTGTAAGTAGTTTAAAGATTCAATGTAATCCCACTCAAAATACCAATGATAGTCTTCTCAGATCTATAAAAAAGTGATACAAAAATTCATATGGAAACACAAGGGACCCTGAGTAAATAAAGCTATCTTAAACAACAACAAAAAAGCCAGAGGCATCACAATACCAGATTTCAAGACATACTGAAGCACAGTTATAATCAAAATAACCTGGTATTGGCACAGCAATAGACATGTAGACCAATAATAATAGAATCTCTAGAAATCAGTCCACACATTTACAACTAACTTATCGTTGACAAAGAGCTAAAATCAACCCCTGGAAAAAGGAGAGTCTCATCAACAAATTGCAATGGGAAAATTAAATCTCTGAATGTAGAAGTATGAAACAACACCTATACCTTATACCCTATATGAAAATCAGCTCAAAATGGATCAAGGATCTAAATCTATGACCTGATACCATCAAATTATTAGAGGAGAAAATTGACATAGGTGAAGAATTCTTGGAAAAGACCCCAGAGGCACAGACAATCAGGGCCAAAATAAACAAGTGGGATTACATGAGACTGAGAAGCTTCTGCACTGCAAAGGAAACACTCAGGAAAGTGAAGGCACAACTGACAGAATGGGAGAAAATATTTGCAAACTATATAACTGATAAAGGATTAATTCCCAGTATCTATAAAGAGCTCAAGAACTTCAGCGACAACAAAACAACAATCCAGTTATGAAATGGGCAAAGGAATTGAACAAGCATTTTTCAAAAGAGGAAATTCAGATGGCCAACAGACACATGAAAAAAAAAAATGCTCAGAATCACCAGCCATCAGGGAAATGGAAATCAGAACCACAATGAGGTATTATCTCATCATAGTTAGCCTGCCTGTCATACAGATATCAAAAAAACAATAAATATCGGTGAGTATGTGGGGAAAAAGGTACCCTAATCCACTGTTGGTTGGATTGTAAATGAGTACGGCTATTGTGGAATACAGTATGGAGATACCTCAGAAAACTAAAAATTGGTATATCATATGACCCTGCAATCCCACTTCTGGGAATTTACCCAAATGAAATTAAATCACAGGTGAAAGAGTTATCTGTAGCCCCATGTTTGTTGCAGCTCAATTCACAATAGCTAAGATAAATAATCAACCCAGATGTCCATCAACTGATGACTGAGTAAAGAAATTATATATAGTATTATATATATATAGTATAAACTATATGTTATATAGTATATATTCCATAGTATATATTATATATGGTATATATAGTATTTAGCATTATATATAGTATATATAATATATAGACATTATATATATATAATACTATACATATATATAGTATTGGAATATCACTCAGCTATAAGAAAATAATGAGATCCTGTCTTTTGCAACAAAATGGATATAACTGGAGCCATTATACTTAGTGAAATAAGCCAGGCCCCAAAAAGAAAATTCCACATGCTTTCCCTGATGTGTGGTAACTAATAGAGTACCAAAAAATGTGATGCATAAGAGCAAAATTGACATTTTGAGATTTAATGATTGCAGCATTTGTACTCTTGAGCAGTGTTTTTTTTTCTTCTCACTAGTTGTTGGGCTGTTTATTTATTTCAGGGTTAATCTAATGAGTACAGAATAAGCTGAAAGTAGATCATTGTGAAAATTAAGAGAAAGAATAAGAAAGGAAAGAGAAGAAATGGAAGGAGCATGTGCGGGAGGAAGGGTGGGTGTGAAGTTTCATTAGTTCCTAAATCTGTATATAGGAATTGTATGAAATTTGTTCACTTTAAAGTTTAACAAAAAAGGAATATTTAAAGAAGGGCTATATGTAGTTAAACTTTCCCAATGTGGTTTATGAGATTCTTTTTTTTTTTAAAGATTTATTTATTTATTTGAAAATCAGAATTACAGACAGAGAGGAGAGGCAGAGAGAAAGAGGTCTTCCATCCGATGGTTCCCTCCCCAATTGGCCGCAATGACTGGAGCTGTGCCAATCTGAAGCCAGGAGCTTCTTCCAGGTCTCCTACATGGGTGCAGGGGCCCAAGGACGTGGGCCATCTTCTGCTATCCCAGGTCACATCAGAGAGCTGGTTCGGAAGAGGAGCAGCCGGGACTAGAACTGGCGCCCATATGGGATGCGCCACAGCACCGACCCCAGGTTTATGAGATTCTTATGCTCCTTTTCATTTCATGTTTGGTATTGCAGGAATTTAATTTTTTCCAGTGTGGTGGATGTGAAATGGTATCTCATTTTTAATTTTCATTTTCCTGACTTGTGGTAAGGTTGAAAGTTTTCACATGATGATTCTTCATGTGATTCTGGAATTACATTTTCACATTTTTCATTAATTTTTCTGATGGGTGTTTGCCATTTAAAAAATTGTGTTGTAGAATTGTAGATGCTAATCAATTATTTATATTTGCAAATTTCTTCCTCCTGTGTTTGGATTTTTTCTTGACTTTGCTCTTATACTGAAGTTAACAGTTGTATCAATATATAAAGTTATCAATATTTTCTGCCCTGTTTTATGTAGCAGTTTTATGATCTAGCATGTCATAACAACCTTGATCTCCCCAGTGTCTGTAGCTTTCAGACTTACTTTTTTTTTTTTTTTTTTTTTTTTTTGGCAGGCAGAGTGGACAGTGAGAGAGAGACAGAGAGAAAAGTCTTCCTTAGCCAGTTTTTAAAATAATACGAAACCCAATGACTTCATGTTTTTATGTGGACTTTTTAGTTTAAAATGTGTGAAAGGTTTACTACTTTCTATTCCATTGTTAATTTAAAAGGAGAAAATATGTATTTTCTAATGGATAGTTTCATAAAGGTTATAAATAATTTTCATGCACCCAGTAACAGAGCTATTAAATCATATGAGTCATGAAACTCGGACTGTGTTCTGTAGTGATATGGCTAAAAAGTCAACTTTCTATGATGGTTTATGAGGCTGAGACAAGCTTCCTTTGTTGGTGAGTGTTAGATTTATACAGGTGATGCCAATAAATTGTGCTCTGACTTTGAGCACAAGGTAGGCTCATGTTTGGACTTGCTTGCGCTTGCTTATTCTGCTCACCCATTCTACTGATACATGCCCAGTACTCTGCTTGCACTAATGTCAGCCCTCTGTATCCCTTGGCTCAACTAAATGTGGATTCAAATATTTTTTTAAAAAACATCTGTACTAAACATACGTAGACTTTTTCTTGTCAGTATTCCCTGAACAATACAGTATAACAATTATATACATAGCATTTATATTTTATTAGCTACTATAAGTAATCTAAAGATGATTTAAAATATGTAGAAGATATGTATAAGTTATATGCAGATACTATGCCATTTTACTAAAGATATTTGAGTATCTGGGGCCATTGCTGCCCACGGGGGATCCTGGAACCAATCCCATGCAGATGCCAACGGATGACTGTATTAAACAGTTGAGCAGTTTGCAACTCAGCAAAGAGGGGCAGACATGAAATATGTAATTAACAGTGTGGTGAATGTTTTAGAGGAAAATAAGAGGGGAAGGTCATAGCTTACAGACACCACCAAACCTCTTCCCAACCCCCAGCACTTCCCCAGCAAGAGTTATTTAAGCTGAGACCTGAAGGATGCGTGAAGGATGTAATAGTACTTCTTAAAGGCTTTCCATGAATACAGGAGTGGGAGCAGGATGGGGAGACTGATAGAATGGAGGAACTAAAAGAAAGCTGGATTGCTTGACAGTAGAGCAGTACTGGGAAGACCCTGGAGGGACCAGGAAAATACTGTGATCTGTTTGGCATTTTCAGGAATTCTACTTCAGTGTGGAGAATAAAGTACATCAGGTTTTTATCAAGTAAACTCTTGAGGATTAGAATCATTATTTCTGGCCTTGAATTTTTTTGAAAAAGATTTATTTGTTTGAAAGAGTTAAAGAGAGGGAGAGCCATGCTGAAGCCAGGAGCTTCTTCTGGGTCTCTCACATGGGTGGCAGGGGCCCAGGTACTTGGGCCATCTTCTGCTTTTTGCAGGCCATTAGCAGGGAGCTGGATCAGAAATGGAATAGTTGGGATACAAACTGGCACCTATATAGGATGCTGGTGTTGCAGTCAGTGGCTTTACCTGCTATACCACAATGCCAGCTGCAAATTTTTGAGATCACACATCTGCTTATTGTTTATAGATTATCTAGAATGACATCTCTACCTTGGTCTGTAAAAGAAATTCTGCTCCGTTTTATCTGTTTGAAAGATACCAAGGAAGCTTTTGCCCTCATCCCACCTTTATCCACTTTCCTCCCCTTTACTCCTTGGCTTAAGAATTCTGATGTTTGTAGATCAAATCCTCATATCAAAGGTTGTAATTCAGAGCAACATTATAGAATAACTGAAATTAGAAATTTTTCTTTTTTTACAAAATTATTAATTATTCAAAAGGAATAAAAACAGAAGCAGAGAGAGACACAAAATAACCTCCTATCTGCTGGTTCACTCCTCAAATGCTGCAATGACTGGGGCTGGGCAAGGCTGAAATCAGGAGCCTGACACTCCATCCAGGTCTTCCACGTGGGTGGCAGAGAACCAAATACTTGAGCCATCACCTGCTGCCTCCCAGGGTGCACATGAGTGGGAAGCTGGAATCAGGAATGGAACTGAGACTTAAATCCAGGCAGTCTGATAGGGGATATGGGCATCCAAAGTGACATCTTCACTGCTACATCAAATACTTGGCACTGGAATTAGTGTGTCTTGCAGTGGTTGACAGAAGGGGAGGCTACCAATTCTGATAATCTGATAATGTAAGCTACAAATACCTAGAACTTCTCTAGAAGTATTTGATTAACGACTAAAAAGATTCACAAATGAACTTGTATCAAAGGAAGAGAAAGCACCAGGAGCAAAGAATAATGATGGGAGCTGGCATTTTGGTACAATGGATTAAACTGCTGTCTGCAACATTGACATCCCACATAAGTGCCAATTTGAGTCCCAACTGCTCCACTTTTGATCCAGCTTCATAATATGCCTGGGAAAGTAGGAAAAGATGGCTCAAGTGCTTGGGTCCCTGCCACCTACTGGGAGACCCGGATGGAATTCATAGTTCTTGGCTTTGACTTGGCCTGGTCCTGGCTGTTTTGGCCATTTGAGAAGTGAACCAGAGGATGGAAGATTTCTCTTTCTCTCTTTCTTCCTGTTTATCTCTGTAAATCTGCCTTTGAAATAAATACTTTTAAAAAAGAACAGTGATGGATAGAGCATGGCAAATAGACACATGGTATCAAAACTAACTTTAGTGTGAAATTGAACTTTTAGCTTTAGAAATTGAGGGCCATGGGTTTAATAACTATGATCACACAGTGGAGTGAAGCCTTGGGTACACATAGGGGATGGAGTTGAGAATTGGGATCCCTGAGTAAAGCCAGGACTTGAGAAAGACAGCATTCTCAGTTGAATAGTAGATTGCAAAAAAAGAAGAAGAAGTCCACTAATGCACAGAGAGATTATTAAGACATCTATATTGGCAATAAAAGTGCAAGGAGTATTAAACCCTCTTCTGGGGAAGGTGGTGGGATAAATAACTAAACAAGCCCAGTCATTGCTTTATATACTGGGAGATACTTATTTCTTTTTTGTCCCTATTATCTAGCAATGTTTGGAGAGCTAGCTATCTTTTGAGGTAACCCAGCTGCCTCTGTGTTAAACAAAAGTCTCTCCAGGTAACTATTACTTTTGTCCTAAAGAAAAAAAAGAACTTTGAAGCTGTGTTAGTGTGCGTATATCTGCTGCTACTTTCTTATCTGAAATTTCATTGTTGACCCATCAAAACCTACATGTAAATCTAGCAAAAGTATAGCAAGTTAAAGAAGTGCTTATCGTCAATTTTTCCTTAAAATCATGCTTTACATTATATTAGTATATATGAAGTAAATATGTTTTAGACTTTTTTCCTCTTCTGAGAAGCCAACCTGAGAAACATCTGGGGAAAGAAGACTCTGACCTCAGGCTCAAGTCTTTACTTAGATGCTTCCCTTTTGTGTCTTGGCAAATTTTGCCTACTCGTTCCCATTCAGTTGGCTTAGAACCCCTCTGACAGCTTTCATAGCACATGTTTTTGTTATTCTTTGAGTTCCCTGGTAAAATAAATATCAAATATTTATGAATGAATATTTGTAGTTTTAAAATCCAATTTAAGATTAACTAAAAATATCACCTAAAATTATTTTCATCTCTGAACTGTGTCTTCTTGGTCCAATCAGAAATATTGTCGACACATTTATTAACACTGTGTTTAGGTGATTCATAAATGGCTTAACAATCTCTATAGTACAACCAAACCCATTCTTCTGAAACAAAAACTTGTGGATTCATTTGAAGTGATATCTAAGCATTACATACAAATACAAATAGATGAGGGTAATTCAAAAAGTCCATGGAAAATGAGATTATAAAGCAAATTTGAGAACAAAAACTTTGAGGTCTGTGTGTTTTTTTTTATAATATATATTTTTCATTAATTTTCTGAAGACTCTACTTTTGCTTGGGTTTTAAAAATTTTTGAACCAAAATAAGTTGATCTTTTAATTTAATTTCCATGAACTTTTTGTAAGTATCCTTGTACATGCATAATTTCCTTTTTTAAATTTTAATTTTAATTAGTTTTTAACAGATTCAATGTGATTTATAAATACAATTCTAAGAACATAATAATATTCCCTTCCTCCCTCCTTCCTTTCCCCCTCTCCCTCCTGCCCTATAGTTCAGCACTGTGCAGAACAGTATAAATTCTGCATTTTCTTATTATTTCCCCCCAGGAAAGCAGTGTGTGAGAAGTAAGTGAATATGTGAGTTCTACTTACTAACACTTTCAACCATCTTTACAATTAATTCATTCTTTTACCAAAGAGTAGTAGTAGTTAAAATGGGCAACACTAATCAGAATATGGAATTTACTGAATATTTGTTTCTTCCGTCATATTTTGCAATTGTTAAAAATGTCACTTGGATTGAAAGAGTACCATGGGCCTTCAAACTAAATTCCTAAGCTATGTATATAAGAGGAAAAAATGGATAAAGGAAGCAATTTGTAAGAATAAATAGGTGGTATTCAACATAAGTTGAAGTGTGTGGCTTAAGATCTTATGGATAGTAAATGGTAGCTACTGCAGTCTCATTGGGGTTGGGTATGCTTAAGAACTCAGCAAGCCCAGGGGAAGTAGAAGACAAATAGAGGTACGAAGAATGAGAGGTATCTAAATGGGAATGAGGTAGTTTACATTATTGGAATATATATATTAAAATATGTGCATATTAATATATATATACATCTTAAATAAATTTACATATTTACACTTGTGTGCTTTCCAAGAAAATTGTTTATGGATGTGAACACCAAAGTGTCTGCAGAACCACTTTTTAAAAAGATTTATTAATTTATCTGAAAGGCAGAATTAGAGAGGGAGAGACATAGAGAAGATCTTCCATTAGCTGTAAATGTGTCTTCCATCATCTCTCAACTGTGTCTTAGTCCAATCAGAGTATCTGCAATAGCCAGGGCTAGGCTAAGCTGGAGCCAGGAGCTAGGAGCTTCTTTAGGTTCTTCTATGGGTGTGCAGGGGCCCAAGCACGTGGGTTATCTTCCACTGCTTTTTCAGATGCATTAGCGGGGAGCTGGATTAGAAGTGGAGCATCCAGGGGCCAACGCTGTGGCTCACTTGGTTAATCCTCCACCTGCGGTGCTGGCATCCCATATGGTGCTGGGTTCTAGTCCTGGTTGCTCCTCTTCCAGTCCAGCTCTCTGCTGTGGCCCGGGAAGGCAGTGGAGGATGGCCCAAGTGCTTGGGCCCCTTCACCTGCATGGGAGACCAGGAGGAAGCTCCTGGTTCCTGGCTTCAGATCAGTGCAGCACCGGCTGTAGCGGCCATTTGGGGAGTGAATCAACAGAAGGAAGACCTTTCTCTCTGTTTCTCTCTCACTGTCTAACTATACCTGTCAAAAAAAAAAAAAAAAAAAAAAGACAAGTGGAGCATCCAAGGAGCAGCTGGACTCAAACTAGCATCCAAAGGATGTCAGCCTGGCTCGCCTCAGCTTAACACTGTGCGCCACAAAGCAGGCTTCTGTAGAGCCATTTACACCATTGAAATGGGCTTTATCATGTTGCAACCCCAAAATGTGTAATATCAACAATTATTGAAGAAGATTGAGGTGTCTCTTCCTGTAACTCATAATTTGAACAGTTTTACCATTAGTAAATTAGAGGCTTCAAATGTTATTTTTGAGTCACCATAGCCACCAAGCTTGCATCATAGAACTGAAGATTTAGGTGTCACCTGTTCCAGTCTCCTGTTTGTGCAGTACAAGCAAACTATCCCCTTTCCTTGGCAAAGAATGGAAATTAATATAAGAGGAATCCTGGATTATAAACTGATTTTCACTAAATCATGCTAGAAATACCTGTTGAACTAAGTAAGGTACATAAATTGCACAGGAATGTGTCTAATTGTAACTGGGAAAAGCTGCTTTACTTTCTGTTTAATATTAAAATTAAGATTTGTTTTTGGGTCCTGATATATTCTTAGATGGCAAACAAATTCGTTGATTTTTTGCTTTGAAAACTTAGTCACTTCTGTTTTTGCAGTATTTCACAGATCAGTATTGTTATCACTACTTTCTGGTGATATTTTTGAATTAGTTGCTTTTTATTCAGATTCTTCTGTGCTCAAAACCGACATCAGCAGGGGGAGTTGGCATATTATCAATTGTATAAAATTATGAGTGTCTATACAGCTCATTCCAAGCACAGTTATTGTGTCTGATGTTCTATTCCTGTGAACGGTCACTGATTCCACCGTTCACTTCTGCAAAGCTCTCTTGAATTCTGGTGTTAAAACGAGATTTCACTTAGATTAACAGCATGCTATTTGTTTATATTTACAAGAGAGCTGTTTTTTATTTTATGGAAACATGATGTACTAACCACTTCCAGTAATACAACCTTGAGGTGATTAATTGCAACATAATCTAATGGCTACAAATACATCATGCTGTTTGCAAAGACACGATGTATACACGGTATATGCACTTAATATATATATATATATACATATAATATACAAACATATACAAAAAGTAAGTACATATACTAAATACAGTATATACACATAGTATATACACATTACCTACATACTGTATACATACAATATATACACATTATATACACACAATAAATACACAGTATATACACACAGTGTATATACATTAATTTTACTTTAAGAACTTAGAGAATATGGGTAACTTTTTAAAAAGACCAAAATTTAGAAATAGTATTTGCTCTGAGAAGGTCTGAATTGACTAAATAATTTAGAATTTTATTGTGGCACAGTGGGTTAACCTGCTTAAGATGCCAGCGTCCTATATTGAAGTGCTGCTTCAAGTCCTTGCTACTCTTGTTTCTGATCCAGTTTCCTGCTTATACATCTGGGAAGGCAGCAGAAGATGGCCCAAATACCTGGGCCATAGCCGTCCATGTGGGAGACCAGGATGGAGTTTCGGACTCCTGGCTTTAGCCTGGCTCAGCCATGGCTGTTAAAGCCATTTTGGGAGTGAACCATCAGATGAAACATCTCGTTTTCTCTGTTTCTCCTTCTCTCTTATTCTACCTTTCTAATAAATAAATGTTTTTACAAAAGAATTTTATTTTCTAAGTTGCACTGCTATTTTCATACATTTACTAATTTTACCTTCTTTGGGATTTTATCTTGTCCCAGTTGATAAGAAATATAATGATAAAGGAGCTCCACATTCTTTGATCACTTTAACTTTTTGACTTCTCTTTTTTTGTTCACCAACAGTTGAGCTGTACCTTTTGAGGAATTATAAATTCAGTGTTTGTTTTATTTTTATTTTTTAAACTTTTACTTAATATAAATTTCCAAAGTACAGCTTTTGGATTATAGTGGCTTTTTCCCCCCATAACCTCCCTCCCACCCACAACCATCCCATTTCCTGCTCCCTCTCCCATCCCATTCACATCAATATTCGTTTTCAATTATCTTCATATACAGAAGATCAATTTAGTATATACTAAGTAAAGATGTCAACAGTTTGCACCCACACAGAAACACAAAGTATAAAGTGCTGTTATGTTGTTAATTCACATAGTACAACACATTAAGGAAAGAGATCCTACATGGGGAGTAAGTGTGCAGTGACTCCTGTTGTTGATTTAACAATTGACACTCTTGTTTATGGCATCAGTAATCACCCGAGGCTCTTGTCATGAGCTGACAAGGCTATGGAAGCCTTTTGAGTTTGCCAACTCCGATCTTATTTAGACAAGGCCATAGTCAAAGTAGAAGCTCTCTCCTCCCTTCAGAGAAAGGTACCTCCTTCCTTGAGGGCCTGTTCTTTTTACTGGGATCTCACTCACAGAGATCTTTCATTTAGTATTTTTTTTTTTTTTGCCAGGGTGTCTTGGCTATCTATGCCTGAAATACTCTCATGGGCTTTTTAGCCAGATCCGAATGCGTTAAGGGCTGATTCTTAGGTGTTTAAATTTAACTGAAAAGTGGTCCCTGTTAAATATAAGAGTGGGAATAAGAGAGGGAGGAGAGGTACAGTTCGGCACATGCTCAATCAGATTTGCCCTAAACGGTAGAGTTAGAAATGTGCCAGGGGATTCCAGTTCAATCCCATCAAGGTGGCATGTACCAATGCCATCTCACTAGTCCAGGTGATCAATTTCTGGTCACAATTGATCATACTGATAGGATTAAGAGTCAAAGGGATCACATAAACAAGACTAGTGTCTGCTAATACTAACTGATAGAATTAAAAAGGAGAGAATGATCCAACATGGGAAGTGGGATACATAGCAGACTCATAGAATGGCAGATGTCCTAAACAGTATTTGTTTTATTTTATGATTTTATTCTGTGCATGAATATAATTTGCAAAATACAGTAAAACAGAAGCACTCTAATAATGTCAGAATTGAGAGGACTGGCTTGGGTTCTATAGGTGTTGTCATGGACAAGATTGTGTCTACCCCTTCCAATCCATATGTCAAAGCCCTAACCCACAGTGTGACTATATTTGGAGTTAAGAAGGTCTTTAAGGAGGAGATTAAGGTTAAATGAGGATATGGTGGTGGGGCTCTAATCCAGTAGGAATAGTGTCCTTATAAAATACAAGAATAATTACCAGAAGTAAAGCATGCAGGAAGGGAAGTCCCAGCAAGAAGGTAGCTGGCTACAGACCAGGAAAAGTGGCCTCCCCAGAAAGAAATCCTACCAATGGCTTTATCTTGGACTTCTAGCCTCCTAAACTGCAAGAAAATGGTTTTCTACAGTTCAGGTCATCCAGCCCTTGGTATTGTATTATGGTAGCCCAAAGAGAATAACACAGGTTTTGATAGTATGAGCTGGAGTTCTCCTATAGCAAATATGTAAAAATACAGAAGCAGCTTTGGAGTTAGGTAATGTGTCCAGGCTGAAAGAGTTGACACATCTGTTAGAAAAGCCTACCCTGGAGCCTGTGCTATGGCATAGTAGGCTAAGCCTCTACCTGCGGCACCAGCATCCATATTGGTGCCGGTTCATGTCTCAGCTGTCCTTCCAGCCCAGCTCTCTGCTATGGCCTGGGTAAGCAGTGGAAGATGGCTCAAGTCCTTGGGCCCCTGCACCCACATGGAAAGACCTGGAAGAAGCTCCTGGCTCCATATCGGCCTGGCTTCCGATTGGCCCAGCTCTAGCCATTGTGACAATTTGGGGAAACAGCAGATGGAAGATCTCTCTCTCTGTCTCTGTCTCTTTCTGTACCTCATTCTGTAAATCTGCCTTTAAAATAAATAAAATAGGTCTTTTAAAACAAGAAGAAAAAAACTCTATATGGCCTTGAAGGAACTATTGGTAGGGATGTGGATGTTAGAGGTGATTCTGTGAATCCTCAATCAAAAGGAGGAATGTGTTATGGGAAACAGGAACAAGCAAACAAAAAAAGATCCTTCTTATAAAATGGCATTTAGATGAATTACATTCTTTTGTTTTGTGGAAGGTAGAACTTAAGAGTTGTGACTTTAGATATTTAGCCTAGATTTCTCAGTAACTAGTTGAAGGGATTATCTCTACCACTTAAAGTGAAATGTGGGAGGGAGAAAGAGATGATTTGAAGAAAGAATTGTTAAGCAAAAAGAAACTGGAAATTAGGATTTGTAAAATTATCAGAATATTCATATTGTAAAAAAATAGCATCTTCTGGGTAGAGGTTGTAAAAGATTAGAAAGCATGTTGTGTTGGGGCCAGCGCCGTGGCTCACTTGGTTATTCCTCTGCCTGTGGTGCTGGCATCCCATATGGGCTCCGGTTCTAGTCCTGGCTGCTCCTCTTCCAGGCCAGCTCTCTGCTGTGGCCCGGGAAGGCAGTGGAGGATGGCCCAAGTGCTTGGGCCCCTACACCTGCATGGGAGACCAGGAGGAGGCATTGGGCTCCTGGGTTTGGATTGGCGTAGCTCTCACCGTAGTGGCCATTTTGGGGGTGAACCAACGGAAGGAAGACCTTTCTGTCTCCCTCTCTCACTGTCTAACTCTGTCAAATAAATAATAAAAAAAAAATTAGAAAGCATGTTGTGGGTAGAATCTCTGGTATAAGGCTTGACAGTCTTTTCATAGAGTAGCATAGTTCAGTCAGGCAGCTCAGCAGAAACCAGGAATAGGGATGGGATTTTACTAACAGAGAAACTGCCAGTTTGGATGGGACAAAATAAAGAAGGCTTTGGTCTTCTGGACTTGGACACAGTAGAACAGTAGACATGCTGGACTGCAGATACGCCATTTCCTTCAAAAAAGGGAGAATGACTGATAACTATTCAGAGATGGCCAGGATTTCCCTCGGCTCCACAGTCCCAAGGCTGTCTCCTCAGGGTATGGGGCCACTTGCTCAGTTTCAGAGTTCGGATGATTTCTTCTCATGGCCTTAAGGGCAAGACTGCTGCCCTGTGCTGAGGGAGCAGGACTGCCATCCCAGTAGGCCCAGAGGATGGAGGCACTGTCATGGTGGGCCATTAGGGCAGAGCATGAAGCGAAAGATTATTCTTTGCCCCCTCCTCCCTTTTTAAGAATTATTTATTCATTTGAAAGGCAGAGTTACAGAGAGGTAAAGGGAGGGAGAGAAGGAGAGAGAGACAGAGACACAGAGAGAGATAGAGATAGAGAGAGGGAGGTCTTCCATCTGCTTGTTCACTCCCCAGAGGGCTGCAACAGCCAATCCAAAGCCAGGAGCCAGGAGCTTTTTCCAGGTCTCCCATGTAGATGCAGGGGCCCAAGGACTTGAGTCATCTTCCACTGCTTTCCCAGGCCATATCAGAGGGCTACATTGGAAGTGGAGCATTATGGAATGTCAGCACTGCAGGCGGTGGCTTCACCCACTGCGCTACAGCACCAGCCCCCTAGTCTTTGCTCTTGATATAATGAAATTTGTCTTGCTAAGTTTTAGACTTGCTTTCTTCTTTCTGACAGCTCCTTTTGGGACTAGGAGTGGCTCTGCTATGCATGGCCCACCATTGTATTTCAGAAAAACAAAACTTGTATGGCTTTGTGGTTTCACAGTTGGAAAGGAGTTTTGTCCCAGGATTAATCATACCTCAAGTCTCACTGATACTTAATTTAGATAACATCTGGACAAGCTTTGGACATGGATACTGGCATGGATAGAGATTTTTGGTACTGTTAAAGTGGGATAAATGTTTTGAAGATGGAGCCTTTAAAAAATATTGGGGTTAAATGAGGTCATAGGATGGGACTCTAAGGCAATAGGGCTCCTGTTCATCTCAGAGGAAGGGACGCCTGAAGTTCCTGTGCACAGAGGGACCTGGTGAGAATGTGACTGTCTGCAAGCCAGGAAAAGAAGCTTCACTACAAATCCACCTGCCAGCATTTTGACCTTGGACTCCAGGTTTTCAGAACTATGAGAAAACAAATTTCTGTCATTTTGACCACTCAATCTGTTCTATCTTGTCATTGTAGCCCAAGCTGACTACTAGTATAGGTACTGTACTGACAAGTAGAAATTCTGTTACATTAGAAAACCAGCATTGATATCAAATTTCAAAGATAGAGCTATTTGGGGTCTGAAAAACCCAGACAAAAGAAAACTTCCTTTGTGTTAATGTATACTAATAACTTTTAGTAGTTGATGCTGTTTTCAGATATTAAAATAATTAGAGTTTTCAGTTCATAGACTTTATATTTGAGTAGTTTTGGCTTCCAGAAAACTTAAGCAGAAAGCACACAAAGCTCCTATTTAAGGTATAAAACACTTCTCTTCCTCCTCTACAATTTCTTCTATTAGTGTCTATTAGTCTGGTATGCTTGTTAGAGTTGGTGAATGTATACTGATGCATTATGATTGACTGAAGTCCATAGTTTACATTAGAAAATGGATTCAACCGTTATGTTGTATAATTCCATGGGTTTTGATAATATATATTGTTATTTATCCACCATTACAGAATTATACAGTAAATTTTCACCATGTTCTCCGAGTTCTACCTACTGATTCCTCTCCCTCAGTTACAATAAGATGTTTATATAAAAAAAGATAGTGGAACTACTAGAAAGTAGTGTTTTGAACTTATCTTTTGTTACTACCCTGACATCAAACTATGAATGAAATAAAAAAATGACTTCTTTAAAGATTAGCATGTCAGGTTTTTATTTTTATTTGTTTTTTAAAAGATTTATTTATTTAAAAGGCAGAAATACAGAGAGAGAAGGGAGGGAGGGGAGGAGAAGAGAGAGTGAGAGAGAGAGAGAAAGAGAGAGAGAGAGAGAGAAAGAGAAATCTTTCATCTGCTGGTTCATGCTCCAAATGGCTGCAATGGCTAGGGCTAGGGCTGGGCCAGGCTGAAGCCAGGAGCCAGGATCTTCCTCTGGGTTTCCCATGTAGGTGCAGGGGCCTAAGGACTTGGATTATCTTATGCTTTCCCAAGTGCATTAGCAGGGACATGGATCAAAAGTGGAGCAGATAGGACTTCGATTGACACCAACATGGGATGCATGCAGTGCAGGTGGAGGCTGAACCTTCTATGCCACAGCACTGACCCCAGGTTTTTATTTTTTTAAGATTAATTAATAAATTTACTTGAAAGATAGAGGGTGAGAGAGAGATCTTCCATCTGTTGTTTCTCCCCCCACATGGCCATAATAGCCTAGGACTGGGCGAGGCTGAGGCCAGGAGTAAAGAACACCATTCTGGGCCGGCGCCACTGCTCACTTGGCTAATCCTCCCCGGGAGGGCGGTGGAGGATGGCCCAAGTGCTTGGGACCCTGCACCCGCATGGGAGACCAGGAGAAGCATCTGGCTCCTGGCTTCGGATTGGCGCAGCGTGCCAGCTGTAGTGGCCATTTGGGGGGTGAACCAACGGAAGGAAGACCTTTCTCTCTGTCTCTCTCTCTCACTAACTCTGCCTGTCAAAAAAAAAGAACACCATCCTGGTCTCTCACTGAGATAGTACCTGGGCATACTCTGCTGCTTTCTTAGGCATTTTATCAGAAGGCTGGATTGGAAGCTCAGCACCCAGGACTCAAACCAGCACTCCCATATGGGATATTGGCATTGTTAAGTGGTAGCTAACCTGCTTCACGTCAATGTGAGCTTTTACTTGGGTTATTTAATTTATTTTTTTAAATTGCTCTTTGGTTGCCTTAAAGTGAAGTGCTTTTGTTGTTGTTGTTGTTGTTGTTGTTTAGCTTTATTTGAAAGGCGGAGTGAGACAAAGTGAGTGTGCGAGCACTCTTTCATCTTCTGATTCACTTTCTGTGGTTGCAGCAGCTAGGTACATTAGCAGGAAGCTGAATTTGAAGTAGAGTAGCTGGAACTTGAACCAGGCAGTGATATGAAATGCATGCTTTCCCAACTCAGAAGCAGAGAATATAATGACAATTACCAGGGTCTAGGTTTGAAGAAATGCAGAATTGTTGCTTAATAGTTTCTTTTTTTAAGATTTATTTATTTATTTATTTCAAATGCATATTTACAGAGAGGAGAGGGAGAGAGAGAGAGAAGGGAGGTCTTCCATCCTTCTATCCGCTGGTTTACTTCCCTAAATGGCTGCAACAGCCGGAGCTGAGCTGATCCAAAGCCAGGAGCCTGGAGCTTCCTTCAGGTCTCCCATGCAAGTGCAGGGACTCAAAGATTGGACCATCTTCCGCTGCTTTCCCAGTCCACAGCAGAGAGCTGAATTGGAAGTAGAGCAGCCAGGACTCGAACTGGCACCCATATGGGATGCTGGCACTGCAGGTGGTACACATGCTACACCACAGTGCCAGCCCTGCTTAATAGGTATTAAGTTTAAGTTTTACTAGACAATTAGTTCTAGAGGTCTCCTATACAGTATAGTTCCTATAGTTAATATTGTGTACTTTAAAATGTTAAGAAATTAGGTTTCATGTTAAGTGTGTTTTTATGATATATTTATTTTTTGAAAGGCAGGGAGAGGGGAGAAGGAGGAGGGAGGGAGGGAGGGAGAGATCTTCTGTCTACTGCTTCATTATCCAAATTGCCTCAACAGCTATGTCTGGGCAAGACTGAAGCCAGGAGCTAGGAACTTCACCCTGGTCTCCCATGTGGGCAGTGGGGGGCCTAAGCAACTACTAATACATTAGAAGTTAGTATATTTCTAGTACCACAAATATGTTTCAAGTATCACATTAGCTTTTTTTTTATTTAACATTGTTGTGATCTTTTTTTGAGTAACATAATTATCCTTCAAATAAGGAAAAGTGTATTGGGAAATATTTTCCTTGATTTTATTCTTACCATGTGAACTAGTGGGAAATGTATACTGGGGGTGGACTATCTTTTGGTTGATTAATAATACAGAAAGCATAAATCCAAAAGTTGAAGTTAAACATTTTAAACTAAACATATTTACTAATTATAGGAAAGTTCTGCCTACCAAGTTTATGAAAGAGAGATTTAATTGACATAAAAATCATTATGAGCAAATAGTTACTAACCACTTCCTATATAGTAAGAGATAAAGAAACATTGCATCTGTGTGTTTATGTGTGTAATACAAGGTAAATATTTTTTATTTATACCTGGGTTCTCCTCAGTGCCTTGGCATTTGGCAACAAACTTGTTAACCATTGTGACTTAAATAGCTTTAACAAGATGGAAATATTTGTAGCCTAATAAATAAAACTAGGGGCCGGCGCTGTGGCAAAGTGGGTTAAAGCCCTGGCTTGCAGTGCTGGCATCCCATATGGGTGCTGGTTCTAGTACCAGCTGCTCTTCTTTCGTTCCAGCTGTCTGCTATGGCCTAGGATAGCAGTAGAAGATGGCCCAAGTCCCTGGGCCCCTGCACCCACATGGGTGACTTGGAAGAAGCTCCTGGCTCCTGGCTTCCGATCACTGCAACTCCAGCCCTTGTGGCTAACTAGGGAGTGAACCAGTGGATGGAAGACTTCCTTCTCTCTGTCTCTACCTCTCTGTAACTGTTTTTCAAATAAATAAAAATAAGTCTTTAAAAAAAAAAGAAAATGCCACATGTAATAGACATTAAGTTTATTTTTCATTGATTAACCTTTCCTAATCTTTATAATCTCTTATTTACTTTTATTAAGTTTTCTAATATTGCTTTAGGTGTATGAATCTTGGAACAGGGTTGATCATTAGGGAAAATAGTGTCATGGTGTTCTTCCTGACTTTCATGAACTACTTTTAAAAGTTTTACCTTTTAGTATTACAATTGCCAAAGTTTTTTATAATCTCACTTTTCATTGTTTTGCAGTTTCTTTCCGTTTCTAGGCTGTTATGTACTTTTGTGTTTTTTAAACATGGCTAAATGTTGAAATTCCCCCAAAGTTATAATTTTGCATCTTTTAAGATGAACACCTTTAGTCATTTAGTTTGTTGGATATATTGGATAGAATTTTTTTTCCCAATTTGAATTATCCTTGAATTGCTGAAAATAATCTGCTAGGTCAAAATGTATCATTCTTTTGTGATTAATATTTTATTTCTGATTTGACATCTATATTCATAAGTAGATTGGTCTGTGTAACTTTCTTTTCTTCTCGGATAGTTTTATGTCTTTGCATATGAAGACTATTTTAGTCTTGTAATATTATTTGAGGTAGCTGTTTTTCCTTTTCTGTGTTTTTGGGCTATAGTTACATAGGTTATAAAGATTATCCATGGATCAACACTGTGGCATAGTGGGCTAAGTTGATGCATGGGCACTGGTTCCAGTCCTGGCTGCTCTACTTCTGATCTAGTTCCCTAATAATGTACCTGGAGTGGAGGATGGCCCAAGAGCTTGGGCCCGTGTACCCATGTAGAAGACCAGGAAGAAGCACGTGGGCTCCTGGCTTCCATCAAGCCCAGCCCTGGCCGTTGTGGCTATTTTGGGAGTTAACCAGCAGATGGAAGATCTCTCTCTCTCTCTCTCTCTCTCCCCCCCTTTCTCCCCCATCCCCTGTCTCTGTAACTCTGCCTGTCAAATAAAATAAATAAATCTTTAAAAATAGCCATTTCTTACAAGGTTGGTGAAATTTTCCAATTTTGAACATTTGTGTATTTTTCCTTCCCATTGTTTTTTATATTTGAAACAATATTTGAGTTCTATTTAAATTTTTACAATGTTTTAGTTAATTTTTTTAAAAGGTAGGTTAATTCTAATAAATTATATTTTTTTCCACTTCTACTCAAATCTATTTAAGTCTGTCAGTAATAAAGAAGATTTGGGACTCAGGATTGTAGAATTATACTTGTGCAAAATTCTGGTATTTTACCATAGTGAAGAATAAAGCAAATAGCAAAAGCTAGACAAACTCAAACTATCCCTCTTTGCAGATGATATGATTCTTTATTTAGGGGACCCAAAGAACTCTACTAAGAGACTATTGGAACTCATAGAAGAGTTTGGCAAAGTAGCAGGATATAAAATCAACGCACAAAAATCAACAGCCTTTGTATACACAGGCAATGCCATGGCTGAGGAAGAACGTCTAATATCAATCCCATTCACAATAGCTACAAAAACAATCAAATACCTTGGAATAAACTTAACCAAGGATGTTAAAGATCTCTACGATGAAAATTACAAAACCTTAAAGAAAGAAATAGAAGAGGACATCAAGAAATGGAAAAATCTTCCATGCTCATGGATTGGAAGAATCAGTATCATCAAAATGTCCATTCTCCCAAAAGCAATTTATAGATTCAATGCAATACCAATCAAGATACTGAAGACCTTCTTCTCAGATCTGGAAAAAATGATGCTGAAATTCATATGGAGACACAGGAGACCTCGAATAGCTAAAGCAATCTTGTACAACAAAAACAAAGCCGGAGGCATCACAATACCAGATTTCAGGACATACTACAGGGCAGTTGTAATCAAAACAGCATGGTACTGGTACAGAAACAGATGGATAGACCAGTAGAACAGAATAGAAACACCAGAAATCAATCCAAACATCTACAGCCAACTTATATTTGATCAAGGATCCAAAACCAATCCCTGGAGTAAGGACAGTCTATTCAATAAATGGTGCTGGGAAAATTGGATTTCCACGTGCAGAAGCATGAAGCAAGACCCCTACCTTTCACCTTACACAAAAATTCACTCAACATGGATTAAAGACTTAAATCTACGACCTGGCACCATCAAATTATTAGAGAGCATTGGAGAAACTCTGCAAGATATAGGTACTGGCAAAGACTTCTTGGAAAATACCCCAGAAGTACAGGCAGTCAAAGCCAAAATCAACTATTGGGATTGCATCAAATTGAGAAGTTTCTGTACTTCAAAAGAAACAGGAAAGTTGTCGCTCCCCCTCTTCGTGGAGGAACGACACATGACCCTGCGCTGTTCTTTCGTCTGCTCGGCCCTCCCTGGGTTTGCTGCTGGTTCTTCCCGGGTTGGCTACTGTCCCTTCCACCTCCGTGGAAGGGCAGTTCCCCCTGGCCACATTCCCCACTTCCGCAGGGGAGCGGCACACCGCCGGCCGGC
Organism: Oryctolagus cuniculus; assembly: GCF_051225735.1. NCBI lineage: Eukaryota > Metazoa > Chordata > Mammalia > Lagomorpha > Leporidae > Oryctolagus > Oryctolagus cuniculus. The sequence continues at coordinate 84,862,531 of NC_142880.1, forward strand.
TCTCTCGGGGGCTGCACAGGTGTTCCCCTTAGATGTTCCCCTTAGATGTTCCTCTTAGATGTTCCTGGTGCATGCCGTCTCTCTCCTCCTTTATAGTCCTCCTCCGCCAATCCTGACTCGGCTGCCCACACGCCGAGTACGCTGCTCTCCAATCAGGAGCAAGTCCTACATTTTATTGGCTGAACTGGAGGCAGCTGTGTAGAAGCTGTTTTCTTCTCTCCCAGCGCCATATTGTGGGAGAGCAGATGCATAGAATAAGTCTTAATTCCAGTAACTTAGTCTAGTCCGGGTTGCTCCCCACAAAAGTGAAGAGACAACCGACAGAATGGGAAAAAATATTTGCAAACTATGCAACAGGTAAAGGGTTGATAACCAGAATCTACAAAGAAAATAAGAAACTCCACAACATCAAAACAAACAACCCACTTAAGAGATGGGCCAAGGACCTCAATAGACATTTTTCAAAAGAAGAAATCCAAATGGCCAACAGACACATGAATAAAGGTTCAAGATCACTAGCAATCAGGGAAATACAAATGAAAACCACAATGAAGTTTCACCTCACCCCGGTTAGAATGGCTCACATTCAGAAATCTACCAACAATAGATGCTGGAGAGGATGTGGGGAAAAAGGGACACTAACCCACTGTTGGTGGGAATGCAAACTGGTTAAGCCACTATGGAAGTCAGTCTGGAGATTCCTCAGAAACCTGAATATAACCCTACCATTCAACCCAGCCATCCCACTCCTTGGAATTTACCCAAAGGAAATTAAATTGGCAAACAAAAAAGCTGTCTGCACATTAATGTTTATTGCAGCTCAATTCACAATAGCTAAGACCTGGAACCAACCCAAATGCCCATCAACAGTAGACTGGATAAAGAAATTATGGGACATGTACTCTATAGAATACTATACAGCAGTCAAAAACAATGAAACCTGGTCATTTGCAACAAGATGGAGGAATCTGGAAAACATCATGCTGAGTGAATTAAGCCAGTCCCAGAGGGACAAATATCTTATGTTCTCCCTGATCTGCGACAACTAACTGAGTACCAAAGGGGAAACCTGTTGAAGTGAAATGAACACTATGAGGAACCGTGACTTGATCAGCTCTTGTCCTGACGGTTGATGTACAATGTAATACTTTATCCATTTTAGTATTTTTTTTTGTTCTAGTACTATTGGTTGAACTCTGTAATTAACACACAATTATTCGTAGGTGTTTAAATTTTAACTGAGAAGTGATCCCTGCTAGGAATTTGGAAAACATTATGCTGAGTGAAGTCAGTCAGTCCCAAAGGGACAAATATCATATATTTTCCCTGATCGGTGACAATTAACTGAGCACCAAAAAGGAAGCCTGTTGGCCGGCGCTGTGGCTCAATAGGCTAATCCTCTGCCTTGCGGCACCAGCACACTGGGTTCTAGCCCCAGTCAGGGTGCTGGATTCTGTCCCGGTTGCCCCTCTTCCAGGCCAACTCCCTGCTATGGCCCGGGAGTGCAGTGGAGGATGGCCCATGTCCTTGGACCCTGCTCCCTCATGGGAGACCAGGATGAGTACCTGGCTCCTGGCTTCCGATCAGCACAATGTGCCGGCCGCAGCGGCCATTGGAGGGTGAACCAACGGCAAAAGGAAGACCTTTCTCACTGTCTCTGTCTACTCTGCCTGTCAAAAATTAAAAAAAAAAAAGAAAAGGAAACCTGTTAAAGTGAAATGAACACTATGAGAAACGGTGACTTGTTCAGCCCTTGCCCTGACTGTTGATGAACAACTTAATATGTTATCCCTCTTAGTATTTTTTTGTTTGTTCTACTTAATACTTTTGGTTGAATACTATAATCAATACACAGTTATTCTTAAGTGTTGAAACTTAACTGAAAAGGGATCGCTGTTAAATATAAGAGTGGGAATAAGAGAAGGAAGAGATGTGCAATTCGGGACATGCTCAAGCTGACTTACCTCAAACGGTAGAGTTAGAAACATACCAGGGGACTCCAGTTCAATCCCATCAAGGTGGCATGTACCAATGCCATCTCACTAGTCCAAGTGAACAATTTCTGTTCACAATTAATCATAATGATAGGACTAAGAGCCAAAGGGATCACATAAACAAGATAGTATCTGCAAATACTGATAGAATAAAAAAGGGAGAGAACGATCCAACATGGGAAGCGAGATACACAGCAGACTCGTAGAATGGCAGATGTCTTAAACAGCACTCTGGCCTCAGAATCAGCCCTTAAGGCATTCGTATCTGGCTGAAAAGCCCATGATAGTATTTCAGGCATTTAAAGCCAAGACACTCTGGCAAAAAAAAAAAAAAAAAAAAAAACCCACTAAATGAAAGATCTCCGCGAGTGAGATCCCAGTGGAAAGAACAGTCATTGAAGAAGGAGGCACCTTTCTCTGAAGGGAGGAGAGAACTTCCACTCTGACTACGACCTTGTCTAAATATGATCAGAGTCAATGAACTCAAAAGGCTTCCATAGCCTTGGCAACTCATGACAAGAGCCTAGGGTGATTACTGATGCCATAAACAAGAGTGTCAATTTGTTAAGTGAACAACAGGAGTCACTGTGCACTTACTCCTCATGTAGGATCTCTGTCCTTAATGTGCTGTACATTGTGATTTAATGCTGTAACTAGTACTCAAACAGTATTTTTCACTTTGTGTTTCTATGTGGGTGCAAACTGTTGAAATCTTTACTTAATATATGCTGAACTGATCTTCTGTATATAAAGAGAAACGAAAATGAATCTTGATGTGAATGGAAGGGGAGAGGGAGCAGGAAAGGGGAGGGTTGCAGGTGGTAGGGACGTTATTTGGGGGAAACCATTGTAATGCATAAGCTGTACTTTGGAAATTTATATTCATTAAATAAATGTTAAAAAAAAAGAATGCAACTTTTTATGGAGGTTAAAATTCTAGTGATTGGTGTTACATAAAGTTTCAACCTTTTCTGTTATAAATGTTTTTCTTCATGTAAATTCATCTATCCTTTTTAAATATTTTAAAGTTTGTTATTGGAAAATAAAATTTTCTTTTTTTAATGTTTATTTAATGAATATAATTTCCAAAGTACAGCTTATGGATTACAATGGCTTCCCTCCCCCCATAAATTCCCTCCCACCCCCCCCACTCTCTCTCCCCTTCCATTCACATCAAGATGTATTTTCAATTGTCTTTATATACAGAAGATCAGTTTAGCATATATTACGTAAAGATTTCAACAGTTTGCACCCACATAGAAACACAAAGTGAAAAATGCTGTTTGAGTAGTAGTTATAGCATTAAATTACAATATATAGCACATTAAGGACAGAGATCCTACATGAGGAGTAAGTGCATTTCCAAGATAGGAAGTGGGATACACAGCAGACTCATAGAATAGCGGATATCCTAAACAGCACTCTGGCCTCAGAATCAACCCTTCAGGCATTCAGATCCGGCTGAAAAGCCCATGAGAGTATTTCAGGTATGGAAAGCCGAGACACTCTGGCAAAACAAAAACAAAAAAACAAAAACAAACACAAAAAAAAACAAACCTAAATGAAAGATGTCTGCGAGTGCGATCCCAGTGGAAAGAACAGGTCATCAAAGAAGGAGGCACCTTTCTCTGAAGGGAGGAGAGAACTTCCACTATGACCTTGTCCGAATACGATCAGAGTTGGCGAACTCAAAAGACTTCCATAGCCTTGGCAACTCATGACAAGAGCCAAGGGTGATTACTGATGCCATAAACAAGAGTGTCAATTTGTTAAGTCAACAACAGGAAAATAAAATTTTCATAGGTAGCATTTTAAGGATAACCATTTGTGTAAAATAGCAGTTCTCAAAATGTGGGCCATGCACCCCTGATATATTTAAGACTCTCAAGTAATCAGTTCAAATCTACTTTCTTGGTAAGAGTAAGATTTCATTTGTCTTAATGTTGACATTTACTCCAGTAATGCAAATGTTATGCTGTATAAAATTAGTGTTTCCTTAACTCAGTCAAGGCAGAGATGACAAATTTGTTGCATGTACAGTTTTTAAAAAAAACCTATGTATTAAAGCAGAAATACTGTTTTAAGTCAATTTTTAAATTCATGCCATTTTTATGTTATTGAGAAAAATTAGGAAGAACGCATAAGGCACTTCTACAGTCTATAGAAGGCTGAAGACTATTGATAGTATATAGAAAATACCCTTGTGCAGTTGTTTTGCTTGAGAGTTGAACTAGCGTGATATCTTCCATTACATACCATTTTCACTTGAATGACTAAGAAACTATATATTCAGACATGGGTATTTGATAGTATTTGTTGCATGTTATGAACATTTAACTTTAAACAAAAATAAGAATAATTTTGGAAAACTTATATCTATTACTGTGACCTTGACTTTTGTTCAGTAATTAATGAACTTTCTATGCTGAAGTTGTTGGTAATATTAATGAATGTGCGTTTTTCAATATCACTTAATGAAGTGTTTTGGTATTTCAGAGGCAGACATCACTCAGTGAAACACTTTTTTCCAAGTGCCTGTGCATTTAGGAAATGCCATAAAGCAATAAGAGCATCAGGGGAAACAGTGAAGCACAGCCAGAAGAAACCTGTGATCAGGCAATACTAAGAAAATCAAGCGGGTAACACCAGATAGCTTTGTTTAGGAGACTAACCATGGAATGACAAATAAGGTCAGGTTACCATGACAAGGACTGTGATACAGGAAGAAGTAGCTTCCAAAAAGAACACTGAGTCTTAAAAAATACATGTATCTGATTTGACGAACAGGATTTGGGAGGAAAGTAGAAGACCAAAATACATGAATTTCGTAAGCCTTAACTGTCTAAGTTCAACTGAAGTCACATGTATATGAATTTCAGAATTTGTTATTCTGATCTGGTAAATCAGGATTCAAGCCCTGTGTAGAATCCTTGCAAGTATGTCTGAGTATTGTGGTCTTCTTACATGTACTCAGCACTAAATTCATTTCCATATTTTTTGTGCTTTTTTCCCAAGATCACCTTGTCTCTGCTTCTTCACTGCTTATTTAAATAGTTTCATAGTTACTGCTGCCAAAGTCCTGAGAGTATTAATGCCATATGGTGTATGCTGCCCAAAATTGTTTAGACCGCTGTGTCACAGATGTCAGAAAAGAGCATTTCTGTTGTCTACTTATATAGTTCCCTCTTTTCCTAAGACCCATGCTAGTGTCTAAAGTGCTGCGTTGGGGATAGATTTGGTTTAGCAGCAAAGAAACATGCTCTGTTCAAATCTGTTAAAAAACTACATTTTAAAAAAAAATATTTATTTATTTGAGAGGCAGAGTCACAGACAGGGAAAGACAGAGAGACAGAGGTCTTCCATCTGCCAGTTCACTCTTCAGATTACCACAAAGGCAGGGGCAGGAGGTGAGCTGATCCAAAGCCAGGAGCCAGGAGCTTCCTCCAGGTCTCCCACATGGGTGCAGGGGCCCAACCACTTAGGCCATCTTCTGCTTTCCATGCCTATCAGCAGGGAGCTGGATTGGAAAACCTATATGGGATGCTGGTGCTGCAGGCAGAGGCTTAACCTACTACACCACAACCCTGCCCCTGAAAGCTACATTTTGTTAATAGCATTGGATTATTTGTCCCCTTCTTCAGTTTTCTTATAAATAGATCACTAGGTAGCCTCCAGTTCTCTTTTCAAGCTTAGATTTGTATAAACCATTATATTCTTCCCTAATAGGCTCTTCATATTCATTGTAAAAGGACTTATATTTGTCCCATTAGTTGGCCAAATGTACTGGAAGAAGACTAAACTGAGCTCTTTGCCATATCTTGTTCACTTGATTTCAACAAACATTATTGAAGGTTCATTTTAATCTTTTAAGATTTATTTCTTGAAAGGTTTCTGGAGGGGAAGAAAAAGATTTATTTATTTATTTATTTGAAAGAATTACAGAGACTGGCACTGTTGCCTAGTGGATAAAGCTGCCGCCTGCAGTGCCAGCATCCCATTTGGGCACTGGTTCAAGTCTTGCCTACGGGGCCGGTGCTGCTTCGTAGTGGGTAAAGCCACTGCCTGCAGGCCCAGCATCCCATATGAGTGCCAGTTTGGGTCCTCACTGCTCTACTTCTGATCCAGCTCTCTGCTATGGCCCGGGAAAGCAGTAGAAAATGGCCCAAGTTCTTGGGCCCCTGCACCTACATGATAGATCCAGAAGAACCTCCTGGCTCCTGGCTTTGGTTGGGCTCAGCTCCAGCATTGTGGCCATTTGGGAAGTGAACCAGTGAACCAATGGATGGAAGACTGATTTTCTCTCTCTCTCTCTCTTTCTCTCTCCCTTTGCCTCTCTGAAACTCTGTCTTTCAGAAATAAATCTTAAAAAAAAAAGAGTGATAGGGACACACACACGGAATGAGAGAGAGAGAGAGAGCAAGTGAGCTTTCATCTGCTAGTTTCCTCCCCCAAATTACTGCAACAGCCAAGTCTCAGCCAAGCCAAAGCCAAGATCCAGTAACATCATCCTGGTCTTCTACATGGGTGACAGAGGCCCAAGTGTTTGGGTCATTTTCTGCTGCCTTCTGAGGCACATTACCAGGAAGCTGAATTGGAAGCAGGACAGCTGGGACTCGAACAAGGCACTCTGATAATAGCATCATGACAAAACAAGCCATAGATTAACCCACAGCCCCACACCACCAATCCCTTAGAGTCATTTTTGGTGAATGTTACCATGTTTGGTTGTGAGAACACAGAGCAAATATATGTTCGTGCTTTTACGTGGCTCTTGATTAAGTCAGTAAGACACATATACGGGGATCAGTGTAATGCATGCTGTTGAGTATGTGCAAAGTGCCATGGAAACACAGAGAGTAACTGTGTTTTTCCTGGGGAGTGTCTGTAAAAGAAAATTTGAGATCACCCTTAAATATGAGAATTACTTTTTAAAACAGAGGAAAGGAAAAAGATATTTCAAGATGAGAGGCTAGAAAAATTTGAAGATAAAGATTAGAAAAGTTACGTTTAGGGCAGTACCTGAAGATTTTGTGGAGGTGCACTGAGACTCAAAATTGATTTGGAGTAAAGTTTAAAGGGTGTATAAAGGTCTTTTTTCTTTTTTTTTTCTTTTTTTCTTTTAGAGAAAAGACTGAATTATCTTTATTCCCTTTGTAGAAAATATTACAAAATAGTCCTTATATTAAAAAGATAAGCAAAAACCATGGAGCCAAAATATAGGAAAAAAATGTATTATAGAGAATTATACAAGTATGTCTGGATAGCTAATTGGGAAAAATATTATCACTGTTTATAATTTTGAATTTGTAATTTATCAGGTGAAACGTGTTAATTTTTTAACTTTTTGAGTTAATTGTGGATTCAGTTGTGAATTGTGAATCATGGAGTCAGAGAGAGATCCCATTCAGCCTTCAGTCTATCTACTTTATTCAGATTTTATCAGTACATATACTCATTTGTGTGTGTATTTAGTTCAGTGCATTTTTACCATATATATTGATTCTTGTGACCCTTGTCACAATCAGATACAGAATCCTTCTATCACAGATCCCTTCTATCCTATCATGATCCCTTGTACTACCTAAAGAGCCTTTTTTGACAGAGTAAAGAGCTTGGATTATATTCTGTAGATCGGTATCTTTCAAAGTGTAGTCATCAGATCACTTGTTACAGAATCTAGTGTGCTTGTGGAATACGCAGATTTCTGCATCCTGCCCTAGAAACATTGAATTAGAATCTCTTGTGGTTCAGTGACCTGCATTTCAGTAACTCCCCCAGGTATTCCTTATAGCATATCTTTGAGGAGAGGACATTGAGCTGAGAGCTAAATGGTGAGAAAGGAGCCAAGGAGGGTTCCTGGAGCCAAGAGATCTAGACAGGTGCTGTCAAATAGGAAGATAATGCAAGCCCTAGCTATAAAACGACATTAAAAACTGGAAAGAAACAGGTGAAATTAATTTTATAATACATCTTAAATCAGTATATTAAAATATTTCAAATGTCATTAATATAAAATTACTGGATAATTTATGTTTTTTTCTATTTAGTCTTCAAAATCCAGCATATATTTTATAGTTACTGCAAATCTCAATTCAGATGAACTGGATTCACAGATGAACAGATCGCATATGGCTAGTGGCTTCTGCACAGGGTGGAGCCGATATATACACGAAGAACAACCAGTGCAAAGGCCCTGAAGGAAATTCATGTAGAGATACACTTTTGAAATCTGGAGGTTGAAAATATTGATCTGGAGCTTTAGAACAAGGTCACAATTAGATATATGACAGTACTCCCAAAAGTTCATGGAAAAGCAGAATTAAAGGATGTGTTAATTTTGGTGCAAAAAGCTTGAAACCCACACATAGCTTTATTCGCGATATGTATTTCTATACTTTTTCTTCTACGTAATTGCACCCTGAGAAAGATCTCAGAAGGCTGTTATCTCCAAATTGGGGGGGCATAGACAAATTTCAAGTTTCCCCGTAATTGGTTCCAGTTTTATTCCTCTTTGCAGTCCCTACTCCAGCTTAAAACCACTGGTTAGGGGCTGGGGCTGTGGTGTAATAGATTAAGCCTCCGTCTTCAGTGCTGGCATCCCATATGGGTGCCAGTTTGAGTCCTGGCTGCTCCACTTCAGATCAAGCTTTCTGCTGTGGCCTGAGAAAGCAGTGGAAGATGGCCCAAGTGCTTGGGCCCTTGCACCCATGTGGGAGACCCAGAAGAAAATGATGGCTCCTGGCTTCAGACTGGCCCAGCTTCAGCCATGGCGGCCATTTGGGGAGTGAGCCAATGGATGGAAGATCTTTCTCTCTCTTTCTCTCTCTGCACATCTGCCTCTCTCTATCTGTAACTCAACCTTTCAAGCACAATAAATAAATGTTAAAAAAAAAAAAACAACACTCGTTAAAAAGGAGATGAGAATAAAAGAGGGCAAGAAGGATCTGGAGAGATGAGAGGAGCGTTAAAGAAGTTAAGTAAGGAGGAAGGAGATGCTTCAACGATGAAGAAAAAGAGTGTGACTATTTTATATAAGAGTTGTCTGATGTTCCCTGAGGTTATTCATCACTTTATTAGAATGGTCTGCTGGGCTAAGGTGCTTCTGAAGATGAGTCAGTGAAGACCACTGCAGTCTAACCTCTTGAAGGTTAGATCTAGATGGACAGGAGGGACTTGCTGTGCTCTGCCTGTCAGCATTCTTTAAATCCTTCTTTGAACTTAATTATGGTCTGTGTTCCCTCTCTTATTTATCTTATAGCTGTTGCATTTTAGTTACTAAGTTGTTTACATGCATCTCCATTTTCACCCTGAGCATACTACAGTAACCTGGGGGATTTTTTTTCTTTTTTTTTTAACTTTTATTTAATGAATATAAATTTCCAAAGTACAGCTTATGGATTACAATGGCTTCCCCCCATAACGTCCCTCCCACCCGCAACCCTCCCCTTTCCCATTCCCTCTCCCCTTCCATTCACATGAGGATTCATTTTCGATTCTCTTTATATACAGAAGATCAGTTTGGCATACATTAAGTAAAGATTTCAACAGTTTACTCCCGCACAGAAACATAAAGTGAAAAATAATAGATAATTTTTTAAATGATGATGGAATCAGATCAGACCTATTGTCATGTTTAATCCCAGTGAGAGCCAAGTTGGGAATTGCTAATTTCTTCTTCTTCTTCTTTTTTTTTTTTTTTTTTTTTTTTTTTTTTTTTTTACAGAAGATCAGTTTAGTATACATTAAGTAAAGATTTCAACAGTTTGCACCCACATAGAAACACAAAGTGAAATATACTGTTTGAGCACTCGTTATAGCATTAAGCCTCAATGTACAGCACATTAAGGACAGAGATCCTACATGAGGAGTAAGTGCACAGTGACTCCTGTTGTTGACTTTACAAATTGACACTCCTGTTTATGGCATCAGTAATCTCCCTATGCACCAGTCATGAGTTTCCAAGGCTATGGAAGCCCCTTGAGTTCTCCGACTCTTTTCTTGTTTAGACAAGGTCATAGTCAAAGTGGAGGTTCTCTCCTCCCTTCAGAGAAAGGTACCTCCTTCTTTGAAGACCTGTTCTTTCCACTGGGATCTCACTCACAGAGATCTTTCATTTAGTTTTTTTTTTTTTTTTTTTTTTTTTTTTGTGAGAGTGTGTCTTGGCTTTCCATGCCTGAAATACTCTCATGGGCTTTCAGCCAGATCGGAATGCCTTTAGGGCTGATTCTGAGGCCAGAGTGCTGTTTAGGACATCCGCCATTCTATGAGTCTGCTGAGTATCTCGCTTCCCATGTTGGATCACTCTCCCCTTTATTTATTCTATCGGTTAGTATTAGCAGGTACTAGACTTGTTTATGTGCTCCCTTTGACTCTTAGTCCTTTCATTATGATCAATTGTGAACTGAAATTGATCACTTGGACTAGTGAGATGGCATTGGTACATGCCACCTTGATGGGATTAAATTGGAGTCCCCTGGTATGTTTCCAACTCTACCATTTGGGGCAAGTCAGCTTGAGCATGTCCCAAATTGTATATCTCTTCCCTCTCTTATTCCCACTCTTATGTTTAACAGGGATCACATTTCAGTTCAATTTCAACACTTAAGAATAACTGTGTATTAATTACAGAATTAAACCAGTCATATTAAGTAGAACAGACAAAAAAAAAAACTACTAAGAGGGATAATGTATTAAGTTGTTCATTAACAGTCAGGGCTTTGCTGATCAAGTCACCGTTTCTCATAGTGTCGATTTCACTTCAACAGGTTTCCTTTTAAGTGTTCAGTCAGTTGTCACCAATCAGGGAGAACATATTAACCTGGGGGATTTTTAAAAAAAATCTGTTCCTAAGTCCTGCCCATGTCAGAATAAGTAAACATTTCTTTAAGTAGGGGGTGGTGCATGACTATTTTTTAAAGCTTCACTAGTGGTTCTAATTGTCAGGGCAAATGGCTATTGATCTATAACCTAGTGAGCACTATGAGACAGAAAATAAGTGTCATTTAGCTTGGTATCCCCAGGATTTGGATCAGAGATTGAGCAACCAGGACTTGAAATGGCATTCCAAAATGGGATACCAGCGTTACAGGTGGTAACTTAACCTACTGCACCACAACACTCTTCCCTGATATTTTCTGGATATTAATCCTTTGTTGATAGGTTGCAAATGTTTTTGTCCACTCTGTGTTATGTCTCTGCACTGATTATTTCCTTCTGTGCTATTGGAGTGTTAATTAAAAAAAATCCTTATTTTTCTGTTCAGACTCTAGTAAGCCAGCTGGCTGGACCAGTTCTCATGTAATATGCAACCCCCTATAACCTTTTTTCTGATGTGTCCAATGTGCTATACTACTTCTTCAGAAATGATCGCTAGCTGAGTTTGGTCTTAAGTATCTGCCTCTATAATTTTATCAGAGTATGATTGTTATTGGTGAGCTGTGAAACTTTAGCCTCTGTTTGTTGTAACCAGCCTCAAATATCTGCCTATGATTCTTCCTCCTGCAATGGACTTTAATTTATGGATGAGTGGTCCTTTGTTAGTTGATTTGCCTACAATGTCAACCCTTTTATGACTACCCAGGAATCAGTACATATAGTTACTAGGTGCGGTTTTGTTATAATCACTAATAAGCTTGTAACTTCCAATTGGCTACCATGCACCATTCCAGATTCTGCCTACATGATATTGGATGAATTGTCGTGGACTGTCCATCTAGGTAACAGATACAGCAGAGTGAGCCCTCTGTGTACCGAGCATTCTTTGGTGGGTTCCCATCTCCTTTCATTTGACGGGGTTCTTGTGGGGGTGGTTTGGGGATTGATAAGTCTATTGTGTATTGTATAAGTGTCATAAAGCTTGAAATTTTATAGACAGCCAGATATAAGGTGTTCTTCCTGCTGGAGATATGCATGTCACCTAACCAGAGTAATGTTTTGTGCTGTGGCAGATGTGGGTCTCTCAAGCAGGCCATTGACCTACCCCTTAATAGGATAAGTTGTTTTATTCCCACTGTCATGTTGCCTGTTGTAGTCTCTGTTTGCAGAAGGGTCTGGTAAACTGTAAGGAACTGCTGTATTCAACACTCTTGAACAATTGTGACCAGAAACCCATAGGTATTTGTTGGTTACCTTCCCTCTGTCAGAAAGTCCGACTCATTCCTTTCTCTGTCACAGAAACATCTATTCACATGGTTTCCTAGGGGCTACCATTTGTAGGGCTTGTGCACACAGTACTAAGGCTTCTGTCTTGTAAGCACTTTTTCTTTTCTTAGGGATCTAGTTTCAGTGTACCCTCTTCTTTATCACATGGTATAATGGCCTAAGACATTGGGCCACGTAGGGGAATGAAGGTCCTCTGATATCACAGCAGGCCTATACAAGTTTATAATTTTTTTGAACTGTTTAGACCATGTTATGTCTGAATCTTGTCAGTTATGGCTTTTGGAAAAACCTGTTTTACCTGACCATACCATTCCCAGAAATTTTACAGGGCCCTCTGATCCCTGAACTTTCTGTTGGTTGAAGTCTTACGCTATAGATTTAGGTTTCTCTAGAACTTTTTAAGTAGCCTTCTGTAAAAGACAGAAGTGTGTAGAAATTAACAAAGTATCATCCACATTATGCTTTTTTTTGTGTGTGACATAGCACATATCACCCAAAATAGCAACATATCTGTTCACCAAACAGCAACAAATAGTGGGAGCTATGTAAGCAGGAGAGCACCTGACAAGACCATTGTTGGCCCTCCCAAATCAAGGCAACATGTTCTGGGACTTTGGGTCTAAAGGTATGCTGAAGAAAACAGTTACTAAATCCAGGACTGTGTGTGATGTGTCAAAAAAAAAAAAAAGTCATCAGTGTAGCCAGTGTTTAAGTCACATTTGGGACAGCAGCATGTATTTGCTTATTTACTTCTTAGTAGTCAGCCATCTTCCAGGTGCCATCAGGTTTTCACATCGGCCATACTGGACTGTTGAGTGGACTTTGTGCAGGACAGTCCTGCCTCTCCAGTTTCTGAATAGTAGCTGTCATTTCTTTGGGCCTTTGGGGGAGGCAATATTGTTTGATACACATTACCCATCTTGAGTGAGGTGGCACCATTGGCTCACCTCAGAACAAGGATTTACTCACCCACATCTGGTGATAGCATTGAGTTACAGTTGTTTCAAGGGAGGCTTCCTGAAAAGTATCTCCAAAATGTTTTCTGGGATTTGGAAGAGGTAGTCCTGCTGTTGGGTGGGTAAAACATGCTCGATTTACTATAGTAGACATGTGTTCCTCACAGGGATAGATGTGCCTCTGCAGATATCTACAGAAGTTAAGGGCCCAGAAAATTCATGAGGATGATATATGCAGACCAAGAGTCAAAACTCTTTGCTTGTTTTGAGGAGACCAACAAATAACTGTTTCCCCCAAGGGTCTCCAATTCCCCTGAATTAACTTACTTTGAGGGAAATCTTGACCTTTCTGTCACAGTCGGGGCTGCTCTCTACCTGTTGTTTTGATTCTTCTTCAGGAGGTAGTGCTGAGGGTTTAGCATTAACTCTAGTGGGAAGCTGCTGCTCTGGCTTTGGGACTTTCTAAAGTGTAAAGGCAATTGCAGTGGGTTGTTGATTTAAATTTTCTTTCTGTACCTGTCTTTTGAAGCTCTTGTTCAGTTGACTGCTCCCTATTCATTTTGTTTGTCTTTCCTTTTTGTCTCTGTTTAGGTTTCCCCATTTTTACAGCACTCTTCATCTTAGCTGTACTGGTTACAGTTTCTGCTTCTTTTATTTTAACTAAAGAATGGCATACTTCATATGCAGGGAACCCTATCAAGGACCCAAGATGGCAAGCACTATCCCCTTCCAACCTGATGGAGCAACTTTTAGGCGCTTATTACAGATGCTTACCATAAAAGTGGTGTTATCAGGCCCCTGGAAAGCAGGGGGCATAGATGACCACCCTCACTGCCAGTTTATGCAATAAAGCCATTGTTTCTTTTTCTTCTAAGGCATAGGATCCTGACATTGTAATACCTTGAATAGCCAGACTGACTGCAGACTAGGATGATTCAGTCTATCAGGGAATGATTAACATGGGAGCCATGCAGGCATCGCCTGATAGAGGAATGTGTTGTGATTTCTGTCTCACGTCCAGCCAGAACTATCCCATTAGCACCACTATCCTATAATGTTAACTGCTGAAAAGAAAGGACTATGGTGAAGGTAACTGATCTGGTGCACAACCCAAAGAAGTATATTCATTTATTGGATTGTGTGGGGAGCAACTCGGACTAGACTAAGTTACTGGAATTAAGACTTATTCTATGCATCTGCTCTCCCACAATATGGCGCTGAGAGAAAGAGACCAAACAACCTCTACGCAGCTGCCTCATCAGTTTGACAAGCTGCAGGAGCTGATCCTGCTCCTGACTGGAGGAGAGCAGTGTGCTCGGCGTGTGGGTAGCAGAGTTGGGATTGGTGGAAGAGGACTATAAAGGAGGAGAGAGACTACATGCACCAGGGAACATCTGAAGGAACATCCGGATAACATCTGAGCAGCCCCTGAGAGAGCTGGCCGGCGGTGTGCCACTGCTCCGCGGAAGTGGGGAAAGTGGCAGGGGGAACCACCCCTCCACGGAGGTGGAGGGGTCGGCAGCCAACCCGGGAAGGACCAGCAACAAACCCGGGAAGGGCAGAGCAGACAAAAGAACAGCGCAGGGTCCTGTGTCGTTCCTCCGCGAATGGGGGAGCTACAGGATTGTATTGGAATCCCCTGGCACATTTCTAACTCCACCATTTGGGGCAACTCCTATTGAGCACGTCCCAAATTGTATATCTCCTCCCTCTCTTATTCCCACTCTTATATTTAACAGGGATCACTTTTCAGTTAAATTTAAACACCTAAGAATAAGTTCAACCAATAGTATTAAGTAGAACAAAATACTAAAAATACTAAAAGGGATAAAGTATTAAATTGTACATCAACAGTCAGGACAAGGGCTGATCAAGTCACTGTTTCTCATAGTGTCCCTTTCACTTCAACAGGTTTCCTTTTTTGTGCTTGGTTAGTTGTCACCGATCAGGGAGAACATATGATATTTGTCCCTTTGGGACTGGCTTATTTCACTCAGCGTGATGTTTTCCAGATTCCTCCATTTTGTTGCAAATGACCGGATCAAGGTTGCATGTACCAATGCCATCTCACTTGTCCAAGTGATCATTTTGAGTTCACAATTGATCATACTGATAGGTCTAAGAGTCAAAGGGATCACACAAACAAGACTAGTGTCTGCTAATACTAACTGATAGAATAAAAAAGGGAGAGAACGATCCAACATGGGAAGTGGGATACATAGCAGACTTATAGAATGGCAGATGTCCTAAACAGCACTCTGGCCTCAGAATCAGCCCTTAAGTCATTCAAATCTGGCTGAAGAGCCCATGAGAATATTTTAGGCATGGAAAGCCATAACACTCTGGCAAAAAAAACAAAAACAAACAAAAAACAAAACAAAACAAAACCAAACACCTAAATGAAAGATCTGTGTGATTGAGATCACAGTAGAAAGAACGGGCCATCAAAAAAGGAGGTACCTTTCTCGGAAGGGAGGAGAGAACTTCCACTATGACCTTGTCCAAATACGATCAGAGTTGGTGAACTCAAAAGGCTTCCATAGCCTTGGCAACTCATGACTAGAGCCTAGGGAGATTACTGACACCATAAACAAGAGTGTCAAATTGTTAAGTCAACAGCAGGACTCACTGTGTACTTAGTCCTCATGTAGGATCTCTGTCCTTAGTATGTTGTTCAATGTGAATTAATGCTATAACTAGTACTGAAATAGTATTTTACACTTTATGTTCTGTGTGGGTGCAAACTGATGAAATCTTTACTTAATATATACTACATCGGTCTTCTGTATATTAAGAGAATTGGGCCGGCGCCGTGGCTCAACAGGCTAATCCTCTGCCTAGTGGCGCCGGCACACCAGGTTCTAGTCTCGGTCGGGGCACTGGATTCTGTCCCGGTTGCCCCTCTTCCAGGCCAGCTCTCTGCTGTGGCCCGGGAGTGCAGTGGAGGATGGCCCAAATCCTTGGGCCCTGCACCCCATGGGAGACCAGGAGAAGCATCTGGCTCCTGCCTTGGGATCAGCGTGGTGCGCCGGCCACAGCGCGCCAGCCGCGGCGGCCATTGAAGGGTGAACCAATGGCAAAGGAAGACCTTTCTCTCTGTTTCTCTCTCTCTCACTGTCCACTCTGCCTGTCCAAAAAAAAAAAAAAAAAAAAAAAAGAATTTAAAATGAATCTTGATGTGAATGGAATGGGAGAGGGAGCAGGAGATGGGAGGGGTGCAGGTGGGAGGGAAGTTATGGGGGGGGAAAAGGCATTGTAATCCATAAACTGTACTTTGGAAATTTATATTTACTAAATAAAAGTTAAAAAAGTATATTCATTTAAGGAATACTTTTGATTGGCAGGTGATGAGGACCTTGTATATGCCTGCCTGGTGGATTTTAATTTAGTTTGATGAGTGTGGGCCCTCAGACTTTGATTCTGTATTATTTTTTTTTTTTTTTACCAAACCCTCAGACATACTATTGTTGTCTAAGGAATTACAATTTTTTCTTCCTTCCTTCCTTCCTTCCTTCCCTCCTTCCCTCCTTCCCTCCTTCCTTCCCTCCTTCCTTCCCTCCTTCCTTCCCTCCTTCCTTCCCTCCTTCCTTCTTTCCTTCCTTCCCTCCTTCCTTCTTTCCTTCCTTCTTTCTCTCTCTCTCTCTCTCTTTCTTTCTTTCTTTCTTTCTTTCTTTCTTTCTTTCTTTCTTTCTTTCTTTCTTTCTTTCTTTCCCTTCCTTCCTTCCTTCCTTCCTTCCTTCCTTCCTTCCTTCCTTCCTTCCTTCCTTCCTTCCTTCCTTCCTTCCTTTCCCTCCCTCCCTCCCTCCCGTCCGTCCTTCCTTCCTTCCTTCCTTCCTTCCTTCCTTCCTTCCTTCCTTCCTTCCTTCCTTCTTTCCTTTCCCTTCCTCCCTTCCTTCCTTTCCCTTCCTCCCTTCCTCCCTTCCTCCCTTCCTCCCTTCCTCCCTTCCTCCCTCCCTCCCTCCCTTCCTTCCTTCCTTCCTTCCTTCCTTCCTTCCTTCCTTCCTTCCTTCCTTCCTTTCCCTCCCTCCCTCCCTTCCTTCCTTCCTTCCTTCCTTCCTTCCTTCCCCAATCTCGTGAGAAAAAGACAGTAGCTCAAAACCAGTGTTAGGTATTTTCTCACCATAGGGTTTAGTGTAGCAGCATTCCAGTATGTTTTGCTGAACCCCCCCGCCCCATGGCCCCCACACACACTTTTTCCATTTTAATGACCTTGTCTGTGATTAACAGAGTGATGTTGGAGAACAAGTCTCTTTATTTATAATTCCTCCTCCAATTTGTGTGCCTTGTTTTTGGCTGCTATCTATAGAGCCTCTATTATCAGGTGAACTTCCCACAACAGAGGCCAGCCTATCCCCACTGCTATCTGTGGGTTTCCTTGCTGGCCACTGGCAATTTCAAGCCCTCCATAAGACAGTCAGGCGTGCTAAAGGTTTTGAAACCTCTCTGCATTAACAAGACTATTTGCAGGCTTCAAGCAAATAGGCCGCAGAGCTCCACAAAGATCTTCGCAGGCATCCAGGGCTCTTCTTGGTTAGTTCTTCCTCTTCCTCTTCGTCATATTTTTTGGAATCCTGTCAATGATACTGATTGTTCTGAATCTGTGGCTGGAGTCCCCCCAAAAGCAGCAAAGGGAGTTTCCATGAGAGAGTGTCCCAACCTGTCCCAAGATGGGGCCAGCTGGGATTCCAGAATATGAAGCCCCCAACATTTGTTGGGGAAATTGTGGGGTGTTGCAATGTGTCCTTACAGTGGACAGTGATGTTTGCTTAGGTATGTCCACAGTGAAGGGGTCAGGCTTGGAGTTTATGTGAGGGTTTAAGGAATTTTGCCTCAGGACAGGGCCAGTTTTTGCCATACCCCCCCCCCCCCCCGATGTTTTGGGCAACAGCCCAAATACATTTATCATTGCTTGGGAATATTTAAACCTCTGGCTTGGGTTCAAGCCTGCTGGGAAAAACCTGCAGGTGGCTGGGTCATAGAGTAATTGAGATACACTCTGATATTTTGTCAGGACACAGAAAGAAAGAGATAGAGTGGGATAGGATGAGGGTGGGGACTGCGATGGCCATATAGCACCCAAAATAAATGATCATTTTTTTTTCTGCTCTAAGAGTAGCTAATGCTATGCTAAAGATTTAGAAAATCAAGTTTATCTGATACAGTTTAACTTTTTTAAAAATGCATTCATGTTTCTATAGATGAAAAGAAGTGAAGAATTGATAACTAAACTTCATGATCAAGAAGAAATAAGTATTCTTCGTTGCTGGAAATGTAGAAAATGTATAGCAAATTCTGGTTGCTTCATGAAATATCTTGAGAATCAAGTGAATACGGTAAGTGTTGTTAGCTTCATCTTACTACCTTCCACACTTAAGTTTAATTTTAGCTTTTACCTGCTAATGTTCCAGTTTTAAATGCAGTGTTGCACACATAAGTTAAGGATATTATACCATGTTTTTAAAAATTTTTTTATTTTTATTTTTTAATAGAAAACTTTAATAAATATAAATTTCAAAAGTACAACTTTAGGATTATAACACTTAGACCGTGTTTTTTATCCTTACCATGAGTATACTGTAGTGACCACCACACAGTTAAATTCAGGAACGTAGTTAGAAATGGAAAGCTTATTTATGGTTTATTTCATATTCATTAAGGATCTAGAAGACAAACTTCATATATAATAGAAAAGTAACCCATACAAAAATTGGAATAGTATTTAAAAACATTTGACTAGTCATCCCAATACAAGTAAATGTTAAAATAGCAAAAACAAAATTTCTAACCTTCTCTGAGAGTAAACAAAGAGGTGCAAAACAGCGAATTCTGAATTAAGCAGTGAGCATTATATAAATGAGTCATTGTTGTCTTTTTTATTGTTTGTTTTTGTTTATGTGTGTGTGTGCACGTGCGCACCATCTATACTTGATCATGAATATTTCCTCTGCACTGTAACAGATTGGACAACCAGAACTGATAATAGCAGATAACTTTAAACCTTTTTTAATTTAAATTTTAATTTACTTGAAAGGGAGAGAGGGAGGGGGGAAGGGAGAGAGAGAGAGGGAGGGAGGGGAGGGGAGGGGAGGAGAGGGAATCGGAGAGAGTGAGAGAGAAAGGGAAAGAGAGAGGGAGGGAGGGAGAGAGAGAGAACATGCTGCTGGTTTACTCCCAATGCCCAGAACATGTGGGGCTAGGCCAGGCTGAAGTCGGGAACCCTAAACTCAACCCAGCCCTGCCATATATAGTGGCAGGAGCCCAATTCTTGAACCATCACTTCTGTCTCCCAGGGTCTGCATAAATGGAGGCTGAAGTCAAGAACTGTAGCCAGGAATGGAATGTAGGCACTCTGATGTAGAATGTGGGTATCTTAATTGTCAGGCTTAACATCTGCTCTCTCTCACTTAGAAATTTGTCTTGCATTTCTCCAGGCAGTACTTATCCTCTGAAAAGGCTACCACTATCCTAAGATGTGGCATTATAGACTGGTTTTGCTGCTTTCTGGCCGCCATTCAAACATTTCCATCACCTTAAAATGCTTCCTTATGTTCATTTCTCCTGTTCCCATCCCCAGGCAACCACCAATCTGATTGCTGTCCCTATAGGTAAATGTATGTGTGTATATTTTCTTATTGTTAAAAATTTTTAAAGATTTTATTTATTTAAGTGGCACAGTTACAGACAGGGAGAGACAGAGAGAAAGGTCTTTCATCCCCAAATGGCCACAACTGTGGGAGCTGGTCCTATCCAAAGTCAGGAGCTAAGAGCTTTTTCTGGGTCACACAGCTCAACAGTAGCAAAGTGCGACGTATGACTTGTCAGTCACTGGGAAGAAAGGAACACAGGGTCACAAGACTGCCTTCACAATGAAGATTTTTATTGCTTACGCACCAGGGATATTATCACACTTTTCATCTACTTATTTATTGGGGTCAATACACTTATCAATATCAATAGGCTTATCAATCTTTGCTATTTAACACACTTATCAATAAACTCAACACAATTACTTAACGTGACTTAGCTATTTAACTTAGGTACTTAGCTTAACTACTATTTAACTTAACTACTTATCTTGACTTAACTACTATAATACTTAACTATCAGAGTAACACTATTTCCCGACTAAAGAACAACTGGAATCACCATTAATATCAATATCAATAATACTACTTGAACTTATATTCATTAATCCACAGATCACAGTATACAGTATTAGAGTAATTTCAAAGACTATCTAATTATAATAGCATTACTTTTAGTCATAGGGTCAAAGCATATATTACACATGACTAACGTTATTTGTAAAAGCTGCATTTTCAAGGCTCGTATCACAGTCACAAAAAAGAGTGACAGTGTTCAGAGTCCAGAGCTCAATGTCTCCGCAGAGAAGGATCTCGGATCAGTCACTTACAGGCAGGAAGTCGTGGGAAGGCTGTCACTCTGGGCAGTAGGCTCAAAGTTGCCAGGCAGATGGCAAGAGGAGAAGTTGGAGAGGTCCCCTGCTGAGAGGCCTGGTCAGGCTCTGTGGTCAACTCTGGCAGCAGGCTGATAAGGACTCCAGGCAAGGTGATGAGGCAGCATCTCAGCTGGAGTTTTGATCCTGTAGTCGCCTTGTGTTGTTTAGGAAGGGGGCTAGCGAGCTGGCTCTTCAGCTCCAAGTGCCAGGAGATCCAGAGGTTCACATGCACGAGCCTTTTGTCTGTTGTCAGCTTGTGCCACTATCTGCTCTGTGCAGAGTAATGGGCTGCCTCTTCAGCTCCAGATGTGTGGAGATCCAGAGGTTCACATTCACTGGGCCATAATCCCCAAGAGGATGGAGAGCAGCGCAAAAGGCTCCTTTTTTAATCTAATTTTTCCTGCAGCTTACCTGCTGTTCACGTGCTGTCCACACTTGACTCAGTCCAGTCAACTCAGAGTTCCCCGAGGTGTCACCAATCCGTTGTCTGGGCTCAGGTGTCTCCCACTCATGTCCAATCCTTGTGCGAGTTGGTGAGGTAACTCAAGCTATTGCCCATGGCACGCGATTATCAGGCTGTCCAGAGATGTCTGTCCAGTCTGATGAGGGACATTTTTCTAGCAAGCACTGAGCTTGACATAGTGATGTCATCAGCTTCTGGCTTAGCATGAGTGACTCCATTTTCTGTTACTTTCACTTTGTGGATAGTGGCAGTTTTTGACTCTAGATGTTTTCCTGTGGAGTTACCACAGTTTACCTCCTTCTGCTGGTCAGGTAAGCGGTGATCTGTGACTCTTTTGGGACTTCCTGTGGGATTCTCCACAGTCCCCGACATGGGTAGAGGGGCCCAAGCACTTGGGCCATTCTTTACTGCCTTCCTAGGCCATAACAGAGAACTGGATCAGAAGAGGAGCAGCTGGGACTAGAATCAGCACCTATATGGGATGCAGGCAGTGGCTTTACCCACTAAACCAAAGCCCATCTATATATTTAATACGATGAAAAATATATGAAGTACACATTGAAGTTGCTATACATAAAAATATATTTATCATTGTATATGTAATTTAAAATTATTTGTAAACATGTATACACTAAAATATATATAAAATGAAATGGATACCTGTAGAAACTATTAAAAACAAGACAAAAGTATAATTTAATATCATGGTTAAGTTTGCGGGAGAAGTGGTATGTAATCAGAGAGGGCCTCTGAGAGTGGTTTCTGAAGAATTGTTAATGCTCTATTTCTTGATTGGGATAGTAGATATATTAGTATTTGTTTTTCTTAAAGCCTTTAAAGTATAAAACCATGTTCTAAAGTTTATAGATGTGTACACATCATAAAATTATTAAAGATGAAAATAAAAGTATCTTTTAATTAAAGGAAGCCATAGCTTTTTTGGAACCCCTAAGTAATTTTATCAGATTCTATGCTGAAAGGGTACTAAAATCATCACCTATCAAGTTATTTAAGTTTATTACCTATTATGGTAACTATACAATTAAAGCAAATATAACTTAGTATGTTCTTTCTGAACTTTATATACATGAAATCACTCTTCAGGCAGGTGTCCTGGGAATTGCTGTTTTTGCAGTGTCAGCATATTGAGATGTGGCTTTGTTATATTTTTAATGTATTATAGTGTTCTAGTGTGTTGTATCACAATTTATAATTCATACTACTATTAATAGACACTTAAGGTGTATCTAGTTTTATAAATAGTGCTGCTATGATCTTTCAGTTATGTATCCTGGCACATATGGCAGGATGTATTTCCATAAGCTGAATTTCAGCACCATAGAGCATGTGAATGTTCAATTTCACTCAAAGTACTAAGCTGTTTTCAAATGACAGTCTCACCCATAATGGTTGAATATTGCTATATCCCACATCTTCACCAACATTTAACATCTCATTCTCTCATTTTCTGTGAAATGCCTTTTTTGTGTCTGTTTTTCTAGTAAGTTTTTTAATAAAAAAGTTTATTTTGAAAGTTCTTTATTATATATACTAATACTTTGTTGGCTTATGTATTGCAAATATAACCTTTCACTCTTGTGTTATCTTTTCAGAAACAGAAGTTCATAATGTGATTTAGATACATTTGTTCATCCTTTCCTTTATGTTTTGTACTGTCTAATAAATCCCTTTGTACCCTGAGATTTTTTTTTCCTTTTATTCTACTGAAGGCCAGTGTTTAGATAGGCAAATTTCCTTGTGTATACTTTTGAGAAGTATGTTTATTTCTTATTTTCCTTTTTACTGAGGTTAAACTTGTGTTTATGTGGAAGATTATGCCTTAGGTTTTCCTTATCCTGTGCAAGCCCGGTGCTGCATCTCCTGTCTTGCACATGACCCTCAGAACAACCGAGAAGATCAGGAAAAAACATCCATGGGAAAAAAAATCCATGGCTGTTGGCTCCTGGATCCCACTTTTGGAGTCCTGATCGTCTCCAGGAAATAGAAATCTCACACTCTGCTTCTTAGCCCTCCTAGCAAAATTGAGCTGACACTCAAATTGCTGAAGAGTAATAACAAAGTACTTCTATTTTTTTTTTTTTATTTTTGACAGGCAGAGTGGACAGAGAGAGAGACAGAGAGAAAGGTCTTCCTTTTGCCATTGGTTCACCCTCCAATGGCCGCTGTGGCCGGCGCGCTGCGGCCAGCACATCGCGCTGGTCCAAAGCCAGGAGCCAGGTGCTTTCCCTGGTCTCCCACGTGGGTGCAGGGCCCAAGCACTTGGGCCATCCTCCACTGCACTTCCGGGCCATAGCAGAGAGCTGGACTGGAAGAGGAGCAACCAGGACTAGACTTGCTGGTGCCGCAAGGCGGAGGATTAGCCTATTGAGCCATGGCGCTGGCAACAAAGTACTTCTAAATCCAAACTTGATGCACAATAAAAAATAATTCAACACAAATACAGTCATCAATTCTGCTTTCATAAACTGAGGACACTAGCTTAGCAGAAGCCAGGTCATGTGTGGAACTCGAGCTGTAGGGGATTTGGGCAATTTGAACCTTAGACTTCCAGCCACTGGAGTGCAGATGGCGTGAAACAAGGAGTTTAGCATGGAGTTTTGAATAATCTATAATGTCCACAGGGTGAAAGAGGGACTTCTGTCCTGCCTTCAGGACTGAGATACATGAAATATGGACAAGAACTAGAACCACTAGCAACATTACAACAGTTCATTAAAAGATAACAAAAATGGTCCCCATTTTTGGTAATCTGAGATAGGGAGAGGTGTCCCCATCTTTAGTTAGTTTTGGTTCAGTTTTGGATATGTCAAGTTTATATGGCCTATGGAATATTCAAATAGTTTAGAAGGTTGCTGGTTCTGTGGATACGGAATTCAGAAGAGAGATCTGAACTAAAAGTGTAGTTTTGGGAATCATCAGCATGTAAGTAGTGAGTAGAAGAGATCACCATGCAGTGTGTGAACAGAGTGAGGGAGAAGGGCCTAGGAACGTATACAGGATAGACAGAAAATGAAAAGGTCTCGAAGGGGCCAAAAAAAGAAAAGAAAAATTGGGATACAGTGTTATGGAAGTCAAATGGCAAACATCTCCCAGGAAAAAGGGTTGTTATTAATACTGACTGGTGCGGGGAGTTCTTGAAGACCAGACACTGCCTTCAGTGTGCAAATTTTATATTACACAATTCTGGAGGGTGCCAGTCTTTGAATGTTGCCATGTAGATTTGTGCAGAGATGGTCTACAAACTGTATAGCCATATGTAAAGATGTCAAATGATGTTAAAAGTGTGCATTGGTTCTAGCAAAAGGATCTTAGGTTACCACTCATGATAGTTGTGAGAGTTATAGGGGAAGGTGCCAAATTCCAGTGAGTTGAAGAAATTGGGAACTGATTATTAGGGTTATGACTCTTTTTCAATCACCATACTCTGAAGTGTTTCATCTTTATAACACCATTGCTGTGCAGTGGCTGCCATGAATATACTCAATGAATGTTGAGTTCGTGGATTATATAAGGTTCTTCAAAAGTTCATGGAGGGGCCGGTGCTGCAGTGCAGCAGGTTAAAGCCCTGGCCTGAGGCACCAATCCCATATGGGTGCCTGTTCTAATCCCGGCTGCTTCTCTTCTGATCCAGCTCTCTGCTATGGCCTGGGATGGCAGTGGAGGATGGCCTGGGTGCTTGGGTCCCTGCACCCACGTGGGAGACCTGGAGGAGGCTGTTGGCTCCTGGCTTCTGATCGGTGCAGCTCCAGCAGTTGCGGCCATCTGGGGAGTGAACCAGCGGATGGAAGACCTCTCTCTCTGTCTCTGCCTCTCTCTGTAACTCTGTCTTTCAAATAAACACAATAAATTTTTAGAAAAAAGTTCATGGAAAATGTATATTATGAAAACATACATGATTTCAAAGGTTTTATGCACTAAAATATAATTATATTCTAATTCTATTTTTCTACTATTGAAGTATCCTGTTAGGATGGACAGCAGGCTAGGTCTAGCTGTAAGAGGAAGGCTTTTCTGAGGCAATAACTTGGGAGATGGTATAGATGAATAAGTAAAGGCAGAATAGCAGGGTCCATGGAAGTAAGAGAGATTGCTGTGGGTGGATATCGGAAATCTAGAGCTAGTTTTACAAGATGTGAAGCTAGAAAGGGTGTTGGTCAGATCATTTATGGCCTTGAAAGTCAAGGACTTTGATTGGTAGCCTAAGAGCTGGGCAGTCACTCAGAGATTGTGTGGCTTACGGATTTTAAAAAGATCATTTTCATTATAGTATCAAGAGTGAATTAGAAAGGTAGCAAGAATGGATGCAGGTACCCTGTCTGGTCTTAAGTGATGTTTGTTTATTTTTTTAATTCTTTATTACCCTTTGCTTAAAAATGTTTTTACCCTTGAATAACCTTCACAAAGGACAAATAGAAAAATCAGGCAATCAGGTAGAGTTTTGGTTCCTTTATATTTGTAATATTTTAAACAATTAATATAAATTACATTTTTTCATAATCTTTTCCTTGTGGTTTTATAGCTGCAGTAGTTAAATAATGTTTTGAGCTCACGTTTAATGAATTAGTTAAGGGAATATTATTTCTTACATTGGAAGTGCCAAATGTTAAACATCTTTCAAAACATTATATAATCTTTTTAAATTATTGACTTTTCAAATTTAACTAATTCTACTTAATTAAAAATCTTAAAGCATATAACAATTTATGCATTAAATTTCTAATTTTAATATTAAATGATCATTGTACAGAGCAACAGAAAACTATCCTTGAAGAAAGCACAAAATAACAATGCGTTAGCTCCCCCTGCTGTTTGAACAAATTACTTCATTTAAAAGTGTTTTAACATTTTTCTGACAGCATTGTGTGAAACTGGTTAATTTCTTTTCTGCTTCCTTCCCCAACATTATAAATTTAAGCCATGAAAAATCTGTCTAGTAAGGCTTTTTTAATCCTAGTGAAACAATTCTAATTTTCTATTTTATTTTTCTCAAATAATCTGTTGTGCTACTAGTAAAGGCTTTACGTTCCTCTAAAGTTGCTTCCAGTTTTATTTTTCATATTAAATTACTCATATCATTTAAAGCTTCTTTTATCAAATATGCATATTTATAAAATTTTCTAAAATTAAGTCACTTAAGGCATAGCCTAAATTTAATAGTTGATATGAATTTTACCTTTAAAATTATATTGGAAATCAGTATAACAGATATATATATATATGTGTGTGTGTGTATTTTTAAAGATTTATTTATTTGTTTCAAAGTCAAGTCAAAGTTACAGAGTGGGGAGAGAGAGAGAGAGAAAATCTTCATCTACTGATTCACTCCCCATATGGCCATGATAACCGAGACTGGACCAGACTGAAGCCAAGGGCTTCTTCTAGGTCTTCCATGTGGTGGCAGGGGCCCAAACACTTGGGTCATCTTCCACTGCTTTTCCCTGGCTAATAACATCTAGCTGGATCGGAAGTGGAGTAGCCAGACACCAATGGTGTCCATATGAGATGCTGGTGTTTTAGGCAGTGGCTTTACCTGCTACACCACAATGCCAGCCCCCATGCATATGTATTTTCCCCCCAATATTTGTATATGTAAATACAAGTGAAGTATTTTGCAGTCTCAATTATAATTGAGACTTACTTGTTTACCCTGGCTTGTCTTTTTTTTTTTTTTTAAATTTTTTTTGTCCTTTGCTCTATATCCATGTTTTCAGGAAAGGACACAGAAAACTAAACACTCAGCTAGACTTTAATGCTCATCCCTCCTGTTTCAATTGCTGTAACTGATTTTTCTATTCATTTTTTGACAAAAATAGTTATGCTTTAACTTTTAACTGTTTAAAGAAAAGTTACTGTTGGCCGGCGCCGCGGCTCACTAGGCTAATCCTCCGCCTAGCGGCGCCGGCACACCGGGTTCTAGTCCCGGTCGGGGCGCCGGATTCTGTCCCGGTTGCCCCTCTTCCAGGCCAGCCCTCTGCTGTGGCCAGGGAGTGCAGTGGAGGATGGCCCAGGTGCTTGGGCCCTGCACCCCATGGGAGACCAGGAAAAGCACCTGGCTCCTGGCTCCTGCCATCGGATCAGCGCGGTGCGCCGGCAGCAACGCGCCGGCCGCGGCGGTCATTGGAGGGTGAACCAACGGCAAAAGGAAGACCTTTCTCTCTCTCTCTCTCTCTCACTGTCCACTCTGCCTGTCAAAAAAAAAAAAAAAAAAAAAAAGTTACTGTTTTTTTATCAGTACTTCTTAAATAAATGTTGGGTTGGTGGATGGAATAGTACATTAGCTGTGGGATATTTTCCCGCCTACCTCTCCCAATATTCGTTAGAGTATTATTTTTGTTTGACTTTAAAATAATTATGCTTCAGTTTTCCTTTAGAAAGCTTAGGAAAGAATAGCAATATTAATCCTTAAAGCATATTCAAGCTAGACATGTAAGAAAGTTTATTGCCCTAAAATCTATGGTATTTATTTGCTAGAGAAGGTAACTGGAAATTTGTTGACTGAAGACATGAATCCTCATGGCAGATTGCCTGGATGGAAACCCTTACTTTGCTACTATTATTGGACCTTGATTTGTTACTTATAAGTTAGTCAATTTTTCTTGTTTAAGTGTCCTTATCTATAAGGTAGTGAAAACTCTTAAACTAGTGCCTGGTTCACAGTAAGTACAATACACATGTTTGTTACTTAGTGAAAGTAAGAAGAATAAAAAAACACTAAAATTTCCTTACTCTCCTTCAGTGTTTATTCCCAAAGGAATGTTCATAAAGCATTTCAATCTTTAATATTGGTTAGTTACTTCTTAGTGTTAATTAATTTTATATCATTAAATATCACTTAATATCATTAAATGATACAACAAAATGTATGTAGTAAAATAATACATGTAAGGTACCCAGCAGTGTCCCTGGCATATTAATTTGTTAAGTCTCTTCACTTGTTTTTTATGCTCAATACTATATCTAATAATCACCCAATAAATATTGATAGGTTGGGGCCAGCGCTGTAGCATAGCAGGTAAAGCCACCACCTGCAATGTCAGCATCCCATAGGGGCGCTGGTTCTAGTCCTGGCTATTCCACTTCCCATCCAGCTCTCTGCTATGGCCTTGGAAAGCAGTAGAAGATGGCCTAAGTCCTTGGGCCCCTGCACCCGCATCGGAGGCCCAGAAAAAGCTCCTGACTCCTGACTTTGGATAGGTGCAGCTCCGGCTGTTGCAGCCAGTTGGGGAGTGAACCAGCAGATGGAAGACCTCTCTCTCTGTCTCTGTCTCTCTCTCTGTGTAACTCTGACTTTCAAATGAATAAATACATTTTTTAAAAAATTGATAGGTTGATTGCCTTTAACTTACATTGACATTAACAATTTATTATTCTTTCTACCCAGATAGAAAATTTTTCTTTTTTTCCCCCTCGTGTCTTTCACTCCTTGTTTCCTGTTCATATGCAGACAAAATCTTGAAAAGTCAGAAAAAATTCTGGATCTAATCATGAAAAGATGGCTTTGTCAATTCCACTTTGTATTCCCTCCAAGAACCTTTTAAAGAATTTACTAGCGATGTACTAATCAGCATAACTGTCAGCCCCTAATGAAAGAAGCTTATATATATATATATATATGTATGTTTTATAATATTAATCCTGTTCTTCAAAGCTTTATCCATACTTTCAAAGGATTTGGGCCCCTGTCACCCATGTGAGAGATCAGGATGAAGCTCTTGGCTTCTGGCTTCTGACTTCTGGCTTCTGGCTTCTGGCTTCAGCCTAGCCCAGCCATCTGAGGAGTGTACCAGTGGATGGAAAAATCTCTCTCCTTATTTATTTACATGTGTGTGTATCTCCCTCTCTGTAACTCTAATTTCAAATAAATCTTTTATAAAAACAAACAAAAAAAGCTTCTACCATTTGGATTAGGATTTTAAAGAGATGAAAGATTGTTTCCAGGATGAAAAACAGGGTCACATATTATCAGTGTAAATAAAATGAAATTATATTTTAATTGTTAGGTTTTATAGGAAATAAAATTAAAGTCAACCTTTTACATATATATTTATTTACATATATATTATATATATTCTATAGATCTATTTTGATAGGAGGGTAGATGGAATGTGTATTCACTATACCTTCTTGAATTAATTACCTCCTTCTGTGCCTGAATTTTTGCTTTATCATTATTTCAGAAGATAGAATAAAATAGACCTTTATGTGTCATCTTGACACTCTTGTAAGGAGACATGTTAGGGAACAGTAAGGTAATTGAGCTAGAGAATATTCCTAGCTTCTGCTCTTCTATTTCTTTCTTTTTTTTTTATTTTTAGATTTTTTTTTGACAGGCAAAGTGGACAGTGAGAGAGAAAGACAGAGAGAAAGGTTTTCCTTTGCTGTTGGTTCACCCTCCAATGGCCACCGGGGCCGGCGTGCTGCGGCCGGCGCACTGCGCTGATCCGATGGCAGGAGCCAGGTACTTCTCCTGGTCTCCCATGGGGTGCAGTACTCGGGCCATCCTCCACTGCACTCCCTGGCCACAGCAGAGAGCTGGCCTGGAAGAGGGGCAACCGGGACAGAATCCGGCGCCCTGACCAGGACTAGAACCTGGTGTGCCGGCACCGCTAGGTGGAGGATTAGCCTATTGAGCCGCGGCTCCAGCCTCTGCTCTTCTATTTCTAACTTTACCTCCATTCAGTAATATCTTCTTCATATTGCCATGTACTTGCCTGGCTTTCTCACATTGTTCTCAGTGTTGATGTGTAAGATTAGTAAAGCTGCTTATTGTTAACATGAATTAGAGTTCAGGCATCAGGAATAGGACTAAAGATTGTTTGGACAATTCTAAAAACTTTCCTAAGACTTTTTCTTTTGCCATTAAAATAGTTTTGACTGGTGTTTTAGAATTTTTAAAACATTAGAACCAGAAATGTTTCAAAACCTTTAAAAATGTTTTCCTTTCGTCATTATTATCTTGGATTTGGATTAGTGCTGATTAGAGTATACAGAGTACTGCTTGTGAAATATTACAAAGTTATTAACTATGATACAACACAAAAATGCATTTTAAAAGTTTATGGAAAAATGTAATTAAAAGTAAGTTTATTTTGGTGCAGACTTTGCATGATTTATGGAAAATGTGTATTCTGAAAAAAGTATGCATGGATTTTTAAAAATCTTTATTATTTTATTTATTTGAAAGAGTTACAGAGAGAGGTAGAGACAGAGAGAGAGGTTTTCTATCTGATGGTCGCAACGGCCAGAGCGTGCATGGATTTGAAAATTATTTTTGCACCAAAATAGAGTCATGCTTTTAACTCCATTTTTTTCTTTTTTCTTCAGTGAAATATTTTGAAGTACCTGCAAAAAACCAAAACTTAAGAGCCATTCCCATTTTCATTTACATTGTGATTTTTGGGGGTTGGGGGAGCTGAAGGAAATTAGATTGAGGTGACTTCTTTAAAGATCTTTCTACATGTAAAGGAATATGTAAGTGAATAACACTGGAACTTTTTGTGTGGACCTGGTCACCTTTAATATCTTAAGATGACCTAATGATGGAAAAGAACATTGGTGTAAGGCTCCAGAGGGAGCAGGTAGGGAGATTAAACCTCGAAATTCTGATTGGTTTTAGTTCCAGTTCACAGCCTAAGGTAGATCATACAGTGAAGGATTTTTTTTTTTTTGAAGAGATTCAGCCCTGATCCTTTCATTTCAATGTGAATACAGACATAAAAGATGTGTTTTAAATTTTCTTGTTAATTTTTTGTTGCTCTGTAGTAACTAGCAGTGAGCTGGGGAAATCTAAGAGGAAAAAACATTGTGCTTTGACAACTTGCAGAGCTACTTCAATGTAAAATATGATCCTGAGGAAGGGTGAATGAATAGGAGCCTTACTCTCCTTATTCATTTTAGCCTCTATATCTGTTATTTTGTAAACTGAAATTTTGTAGAATGAGCATTAGCAGTTATCTAGCAGTGATTTACAAGTGAAGAAACTGAGACTCAGAGAGGTAAGTTAACTGGCCATCAGTCACATAAGTAGTAAAGATTCACACACATTCATTCTGGTCTGCCCTACATTTTTCTGACATGTTGGAAAGCCATACTGTCTCAATTCAATATCATGTTTATTTCTACAAACTTACTTCAGAGAATGAGATATTTCGGTTTTTGTTCATCTTACACAGCTGAAGCGTCATTAGACTTTTCTAGTACCTACGCAATTGTTTCTGTAGGGGAGAGATATAAATATAATAAATATAAATATACCGGGTTAAGGGATGAGGCTTCTAAGAGAAAACAGCTTTGCTTCATATAAGTTTTATCTGACCCGGGAGCCTTCCTGAGGAAATAAAGACTCAAAGAAATGGTGATACCTGTCTGCCTTTATGCTCAGTTTGATGGAGAATGGATGGATGAAGAAATATGGTGGAGCAAAGGGGGCTTACAGTAACAAACCAGGAAAAGCTCAGCAAAGCCTGTTGTTGATTCTTCTCTCTCATCCTCTGTGTTCAGTGATAAGGATGTTCTCCTCCTTTGGGTGTAGGGGTGGTACCTCTCACATGAGAGTCCTAGGACCTACCTAAGAAAAGGTCAGAAAAGCCTTCCTAGGTGTTTGACCTGCTTCAAGAGAGAAGCAAGTGTGAGGCCACAGAGGCCGTTCTGTTCTGTAGCTTTTCAGTATGTTAAGGTGGCATATTTTGGAATAGTGTGTCATGAACTTGATCATTCCTCTCTCTCTCATCCTCCTGTGTGTTTATTGAGCAGCTTAATAGAGATTATAGCACTTCCTTTATTGTGTCATTAATAGAAACTAAATAAAACAGACAGGAAACTGGGGAAACTTGCCATGAATGGCACTGGAATTTTTTTCTATTCAGTAACTTTTTGGTAAATTTTAAATTTTATTTTATGAAATAGTGAAACGGAAAGGTTTTGTTTTATTTTAAATCACAGGTATTTGTTACCTGAAGAAACATTTTTTGTCTTCTTTGCAGTTTTGTTATTTGAGAAGCAAAGAGACACAGCGAGATGGTTTCCATCCATCTGCTGGTTCACTCCCCAGATGCCTGCAACCACTGGGGCTGAACCAGGTCTATACTGGGAGTCAGAAACGCATTCAGGGTATCCCGGATGGTTTGTAGCAATCCAACAACTTGAACCACCACTGGTGCCTCCCAGGGTGCACACTGGCAGAGCCAGAACTTGAAGCCCAGCATTCCGCTTTAGGATGTGGGTGTCCCAACTGTCAGCTTAACCGCTGGGCCAAACACCTTCCCCTATTTTTGTTTTGTTGTTCTTAAATTTTTATTGATTTGTTTGAAAGACACAGAGAGAGAGAGAGAGAGAAAGCTCTCATGTATTGGTTCACTCTTTTAGTGCTCAGAATGGCCAAAGCTAGGCCAGGGCTGAAACTGGAAGTTAGGAACTGAATCCAGGTCCTCCATGTGGGTGGCAGGGACACAACTACTTGAGCCATCCCTCACTGCTACCTCCCAGAATCAGCATTAGCAGGAACTTGGAGCCAGGAATTGAACTCCAAGACAGAATACAGGTGTCTTAACCAGCACCTTTGGCACTAAGCTAAACGGCTGCCCCAGTGGGTTTGTTTTTGAAAGCAGGACAATGTTTATTTTCTTTTCAGGTACAATTAAACTTGTGTTTTTGAGTTTTTATTCTATTTGAAATTTTTGAAATAAATTCTGAACTGGTTATTACTAACACCACTCATTTTTATATGACAGGATAAACATCAACATTCAGGTGATGATCAGAATGTTTGTCACGTGTGGCACATGAATGTAGAAGCACTTCCTGAATGGATTAATGGCCTGATACAAAAAGTAAGACTTTTAGTTTGTGAGTAAAATTACTAATATACAACCTTCAGATTGTTTTTGTCCTCATTTTAGAGCTCTTTTTCAGGGATCCGTTGTCTCAAGACACATGAAAATTTGGTGTTATCCTTGACTATAGTTTTTGGTTTCTTCACTGTTATTAGAGCTCTCCAGATACTTGTAACTCTCAGGCTTTGCACTTAGTGTTTACCCTTCTCTGATTGTTCTTCTCACAGATGTTCACCTGCTTTTGTTGCTTCATTTCTATAGTTCTCATTTTCAATGCGGCCTCGCCGGCCAACTTATTGACAGCCCCCTCTTAACACTTCCGTTCTGCTTTATGTACCCACCTATATTTTACACACACTCATACACTAGAAGTAATATATAAGGGCTTTTCAAAAATCCATAGAAAATTAAAAGATAAATTTATTTTGGTGCAGAAAATTTTTGAAATAGATGCATAGAAGGGTCTTCAGAATGTGTGTGGAAAATGCATATTATGAAAAAAGTGTTCATAGATTTCAGAACTCATCTTCTAATTCCAGTTTCCCATAAACTTTTGAAAGTACCCTTGTATATAACTTATAAATACATGTGGATATATATGACACATATGTACATATAGACACACATATTATATATATATATAACTACTCACACACACATATAGCTTACTTATTTTGTTAATTGCCTAGTCACTCCCACAACCTGAATATAAGAATATAAGATCCACGCAATCAAGGACTTTTTACATTTTGTTGATTACTATATCTTCATCTCTTATAATAGTATCCATTGAATAAATGAAATATCTAGTAAATATTATTTATATTAATACATGTAAAAACTCAACATATTTAATAAACTAGGAGTGGGTGGGACAGTCAGTCCCAGATCCATGTCCCTGGGTTTGATGCCTGCCCTCAGCTTCCTGCTAATGGGGATCCTGTGAGGGCAATGATCGCTTAAGTAGTTGGATTCCTGCCACCCACATGGGAGAGCTGGACTGAGTTCCCACATTTGGCTAGCTCAGTCCTAGCTGTTGTGGGCATTTGGTGAATGGATCAGTGGGAAAGAGCTCTCTTGCCTCTCTGCTTCTGAAATGAATGAATGAATAAATAATGAAAATAAATTAGTGACTTACTGTTATAATTAAAATAAAAATAGTCTTTGAAGTATCCTTAATGAAATATAATAAATACAAGCACTTACTTTCTTTGAAAACAATTGTTTTTTTATTTGCAAGGCAGGGTCACCGGGGCCAGGCTAGGGCAATCCTGGGAGCCAGGAATTAAATCCAGGTTTCCCACATGAATGGTAAGGACTCAAGCATTTGAGCCATCCTCTGCTGTCATCCCAGATGCATTAGCAGGGAATGGGATTGGCGATGGAACAGCTGGAACTTGAACTAGTGCTGTGATATGGGCGCCAGCCCCAAGAACTTACTGTCTTAATAGTAGACATAGTTATTTCTCACAGTTCAAAACACCTATGTTAGAAAAGTATGATTTTTAGAAAAACATATTTCTTCACTGAGTAACCTATTTTTTGTTAAAATAATGTTTGCTAGATATCCCTTGCATCTGTTCTAACATTGTAATTTTTTTTCTGGGAAAATACAAGTGTATTAGTTTTTAACACTCCTGAACTTCACAAAATATAGTAGGACACTACAGATGTTCCACTGTCTGTGTTGAAAAGATTTTAGCCAATTCATTATTAATTTTCAGTCTGAGTATAGAAAATGCTGTCTCTGATATGTGCAGTCAATATCTTCTGGTTGTGTGTAAAAAGCCAGGAAGCGCTTTATTCTGTTGGTTGGGTAAAGTTCCCTCCCACAGTGCTTGGTATGCAAGAAGTGTATCAAAACAGACACTTTTCTGTGAGATTTTACTTGCAAATTAAGCTCTGTAGACTGATTTGCTTCCTGGTTCTATAGTGTATTTTTCTTTTCATTAGTTCCCACTGTATCCATATTCAACCTATTGTTTAAGAAACTCTCTTTTGGAATTCTTAGGAGTATTGTTTGGATGGGCATGATTTGCAAAATGTTATCATTCTAGAACTTGGTAGCTGCTTATCTCTATTTTTTAGAAGGCTTGTTTCCATTTGCCATTCTGTCTACTAATCAGAAAGCAGACAGCTAGCCTTTTCTGTGGCATAGAAAACTTTCATGTGGTTGGCTTTTTTTTTTTTTTTTAAACTCACATTCTCTCTGGTTACTTTACAATGAAAGCATTGTCTTTATTTTCCTTTATTACCTGTAGGCCCAGTGGACAGTTGGAAAACTGAATTGCCCTTTCTGCGGGGCCCGTTTAGGGGGCTTTAATTTTGTCAGCACTCCAAAATGTTCCTGCGGCCAGCCTGCAGCTGTGCATCTCTCCAAGAGCCGGACCGATTATCAGCCAGCACAGGCAGGCAGTCTAATGAGACCTTCGCTGAAATACTGGTCACATCCTAGAGTTCAGTCAGGTTCTGACAAGGAAACTCGCCTGACAGGTGGTGGCTCCCAAAACAGAAATCATAGGCTTTTAAACATGGCCCTAAATAACGATGGCCCCGGAAGATTAACAGAAGCACTCTGCCTGGAGGTACGATCAACGTATTTCCAGATGAAGAACGAAAAACTGCTCTTCAGAACAAATCCAAAATACCAGCTTTTTGTTCCCCAGCTTTTGACTGGAAAATGCACTACAAGAGCTTTTCATAGAAAATCACATAGTTTGGATCTGAACATCAGTGAGAAACTGACTTTATTACCCACTTTGTATGAAATACATAGTAAGACTACTGCCTACCCCAGGCTCAATGAAACACGGCCTGTTGACCTTTCAGGTTTGCCTTTACAATCTGCTAAAAATAGCTGTTCCTTTCAGAATCCATCCAGTTTTGATCCTAACATACTGCTGCAAAGATTTTCAGTGGCTCCCCATGAGACCCAGACACAAAGAGGAGGTGAATTTCAGTGTGGTTTAGAAGCTTCTTCCGTGTATTCTGACAATGCCAATACTACTAGCAACCTGACGTTTCTCATGGACCTGCCCTCGGCTGGCAGGAGCGTGCTGGAGACCTCAGACCACGAAGAGCACCTCTCCCCTCTGGACTTCCTGCGCTCGGCCAGCTTTCCATTGGGCGCCATTAATCAGAGGCTAAATAAGAGAGAGAGGAGCAAGTTGAGGAATCTACGAAGGAAACAACGACGGCATGAAAGATGGCTACAGAAGCAGGTAATTTTTTAAAAAAAAAGAGTTTACTAAAATGATGTATTATAAATATTGGGGTATGAGGAGTGGAGCTAACTTTGAATACCTGTTTTATAAAAACTTGGTTTTAAAAATTTTGAAGTAACATTTTAAAATACACTTAATAATCATGCAGACCAGTTGTAATTGTTATGTAGAATTCTGTCTCTCTGCTTCATTTATGTTTAGAAAAAGTCTCCTTTGTATGGTTTCTTTTTTCCAATTCAGCTAATATTTTAGAGGAATGTTAATCTCATGATAGTAAGATTGAATTGTTTGCTACATATACTTTAAATTTATTAGATACTGAACTTGTTTTGCAGTGAATTTATTTCAGATTAAGTTGGACAAAATGTTTCCCTTAGTTAAACTATCAGGTGACATGCATTTTTAAAAAATCACATTTACATTCAACGGATATTTGCAAGCAGTATTACTTAATTATATTTACATGATTCAGATGTGATTAACTGCTAAATTGTGGAAATTATTTAAAGAATAATTCACCCTTTCTTTAATTTTGTGTGGTTTGAACTAATTATGCACCTATACCAATATACTTCAGGGTGGGATTGTGAAAGGACTGCATAGTAAGTGTTAGGTGCTGAGGAAAACAATTAAATCAATGGATGAGACACTCATGAAAACCTGGGAGACTGGGGACTGGTATGTTTCTGTACAAACTTTTAAAAATTTGTCTTTATTATTTACTTATTAATATTAATAATAGGTCTTATTAATCAGTGCATTGAATATTAATATCCAAAGAACTAAAATATAGAAAGTTGCAACTTTGTTAAGTGAACTCATTGTGGCATATGATCCTAGTGATAAAATCAGTAAAATAAAATTACTGCATTGAAGACTTTCATCAGATGAGTTATTTTTATCCTCTTTCAGTTACATGCCATAATTATAATTATAGGTAACTATTATATTTTTAACTTACTGTCAACAAGAGCATTTCAGTTTGGTTTATTTGGAAGTGATGGTGTAATGTGACATCAAAGTATATATTATGTAAAAACTGGATATGTTTAACATCATTATAATATGCTTCCTGGTTTAATTTGTTGAAGCTTTAAAATTGAAATTTTTATTGAATTTTTATAAGCCTACATACATTAGGTATGATTATTCAGAAGAATACCTTAAAATAATTAATGTACAAGGCTCTTAATTCTCTAGCAATTGGAAATTTAAAAGAACTGTGAAAATTATACTTGCTCTGTTAATGTAAATAAATGCAGATTACATCTTTGCAGTTTTAAAGATGTTTTAATTTCTAGGCTAAGTACTTGTGAAAACTTCAGGTTCACCATTAATCATTTTCCAGCATAAGAATGCTCTATTTTTACATGGTTTAGACTCAGGCTAAAGCAAGAGCAAAGTAAAGGCTTTTTTTTTTTGTATAGATGAAGTTATTCATTCACACACCTATGATTCGCCCAATCTGCTTAGCTAATGGACAACAGATAATAAGTCCTGGATCTGTGACAGGTCACTGAAGGGAATGGCATAGCAGAATCTTAGAAGGTTTGCTTGCACAGGAGCTATGGGCAAACAAATGTCCAAAGACTCTTCAGCAAAAAAAATTTAAAAGAGTAGGCTACATAGAAATTTGCTTAGTTAATGATATGAGTAGATATCATGAGTATAGCTAGAAAGAATAATAATCATTTTTAAATGTTTTTACTAACAAGCAAAAGATGTCCTCATAAGAGTTACTATCTGAAGTAAATTAATGGTGTAGTTATGCAGCTCATTCCATATTTGATGAAGAGTAACTAATTCTGTAAACATTTTTCAAATGCCTATTTGAAATACCATTCCTTTGAATAGATACTTCATTTTTTAAAAAAAAAAATTATTTATTATTTGAAAGGCAGAGTGATAATGAAAGGAAGAGAGTGAGAGGAAGAGAACTCTTCCATCCTCTGGTTAACTCCCCAAATGCCTATAGTAGGCTGGGCCAGGCCAAAGCAAGGAGCCTAGAATTCCATCTGAGTCTTCCAAGCGGGTGGCAGAGACCCAAATACTTGGGGGTGTTATGTACTGCTTTCTCAAGTGCTTTAACCGGGAGCTGGATCTGAAGTGGAGCAACCTGGACTTGAATTGGCACTCAGTTATGGGTTGCCAGCATTGCAAGAAGTGGTTTACTTGCT
The DNA here is from genome assembly GCF_051225735.1 of Oryctolagus cuniculus. Taxonomy (NCBI): domain Eukaryota; kingdom Metazoa; phylum Chordata; class Mammalia; order Lagomorpha; family Leporidae; genus Oryctolagus; species Oryctolagus cuniculus. Next base: position 84,900,817 of record NC_142880.1, read on the forward strand.
GGTCCACAATGTAGATCCCTGAATATTACTTCAATACAGATCCTACACCTTCCCTTTTTTTTTAAATGAAGAAGATAAGCATATAAAATATACAGTAAAAGGTACTACTATTAAAGATAATTTTTTTAAGTTTAGAATACTTATTTGAGAAATCTGGATTTTTGATTATGATTTGTAATTTTTAATGATTTTTTTTCTGTAAGCTAGACATCTTTCAGTGGTATATACTGTGATAGTGTTCATGACACTACAAAAACAATTTAAATTTTTGAAGCTTTGTATTGTTGATAAGAATGCTATGGAACCAGAAACTATAGCCAGCTTTCAGTGGTTTTGTTCTACCAAAGTTAATTGAGCCTTTAATTTGGGGAAAGACGTAATACTGAACTGCATTTAACCAGCAAACCCCTTTTTATCCAGCATAGCTCCACCCTTTTAATTGTCATGCAGTAAAATTGAATCATTCCTGCATATAACTATAGCTCTATGATTTAAACATGTATAGAGTGCAAATAATGACTACCACAGCAAGGACACAGAACACTTCCCCACCAAGCTTCTTTATGCTATGTGCCATCATAATCACACCCTTTTCCATCCCTAATCCTGGAAAACCACTTCTGATCTTTTCTCCATTATTTAAACTTTATTTTTTGATACTGTTATAGTCTTATACAAAATCAAATTATACGTATTATTGTATATAATCTTCCGAGACTTCTTTAAAAACATATTTGGGGTGGGGGAGAAACACATTCAAAGAAAAAGAGAGCTCTCCCTCTTCTGTTACGCTCCCCAAATGCCTGCATTGTCTGAAGCTGGGCCAGGGCTGATACCAGGAATCAGGAACGCAAGCCAGGTCTCCCACATAGGAGGCAGAAATGGAATAACTTGACCTGTCACCACTGCTTCCCAGAATCCGAAATCAGGAGCCAGAGCTGGCAATTGAACCCATGTACTCAGATAATGGCCTGGGAATGTCATAACTGCTACACTAAATATCCACACTGAGACTGGCTTCTTTTTAATTTTTATTAATTTATTGATTGATTTTTATTTGAAAGGCAGAGAAACAGAGAAAGATAGAGAAATTTTCCATCTGCGAGTTCACTCCTTGAATGCTTGCGACTGCCAGAGTTGGGCCAAGCTGAACGGGAGTCTTGAATCCAAGTCTTACATGTGGATAGCAGGAACCCAACCACTTGAGCCATTACCTGCTGCCTCTTAGGTTGACGTTAACAGGAAACTGAGATCAGAAGCAGAGCTGGGACTAAAACCCAGACACTTCAATATGGAAAACGGGTATTCTAAGAGGTCTTTTAACCACTGTACACAACATCCATTCTGAGACTGGCATATTTCATTCAGCACAATTGCCTGTGAGGGGAAAGATATTTAGGCTAATAGTAAGACACTGATTAAGATGCCTGTGTCCCATATGTGAATACCTGGGTATAATACCTAACTCTGATTCCTGACTCCAGCTTCCTGCTAACAGGGACCCTGGGAGGCAGCAGCGATGGCTCAAGTAATTGAGTTCCTGTCACTTACATCGAAGAACTGGAATGAGTTCCTAGCTCTTAGTGTTGGCTCAGACCACCTCTGGCTGTTGTATGCATTTGAGGGAATGAACCAGTGGATGGGGGTACATTCTGTCTTCCCCCTGCCAATAAATAAAAATCAAAAAACATTTTGCCTATGAATTCATCCAACTTGTTGAATATACTTCAAAAAATTTGTGGAAAATATATTTTATGAAGATTCTCTGGATGGATTAAATTTTTTTTCCAGCAAGAAAACTTATCTTTTAATTCCATTTTCCAGAACCTTTTTGAAGCACCCTATACCTACAATTCTTTTTTATAGTTCAGTGTCAGTCTATCATATGAATGAACCATAGTTTATCCATTCAGCTGTGGAAGGACAGGTGGGTTGTTCCACGTTTTAACAATTATGAGTAGAACTGTTAAAAACATTCATGCACATGTTCTTTTGTGAACCTGAATTTTTATTTCTTTAGGTTAAATACCCAGGAGTGGGATTGCTGAATCATATGGTAAGTGCATATTTAACTAAGAAACTGTCAAATTGTTTTCCATGATGACTACCATTTTGCACTAAGCAGTAATGTAAGGGAGTTCATTTGCTGCGTGTCCTTGAAAGCAGGCATGTGGTATCCTCAGTAATTTTCATTTAAATATTATACATATATAATATAGTAGTGTCACCTTGTGCTTTTAATTTGTGTTTGAATGATAATGTTGAGAATCTTTCTTATGCTTGTTTTCATTTTTATATAACCCTTAGTGAAATATCTCCTCATTTCCTTTGTTCAATTTTTAATTGGCTATCTTCTTCCTAATTTTGGGAGTTGTTTGCATGTTTTGGAAACAGGTCCTGCCTTGGATATGTGATTTTTATTCTAGTCTGTAATTTGTCTTTTTTTTTTTTAATCTTTTTTTTTTTTTTTTTTAACAGGCAGAGTGGACAGTGAGACAGAGACAGAGAGAAAGGTCTTCCTTTGCCATTGGTTCACCCTCCAATGGCCGTGGCCACCACGGCTGGCGCGCTGCGCTGATCTAAAGGCAGGAGCCAGGTGCTTCTCCTGGTCTCCTATGCAGGTGCAGGGCCCAAGCACTTGGGCCATCCTCCACTGCACTCCCTGGCCACAGCAGAGAGCTGGCCTGGAAGAGGGGCAACCGGGACAGAATCCGGAGCCCCAACCGGGACTAGAACCCGGTGTGCTGGCGCCGCAGGTGGAGGATTAGCCTGTTGAGCCACGGCGCCAGCCGTAATTTGTCTTTTTATTCTCTTACCTGTTTTTCACCAGAAACTGGCTTATCTTTGGTGAAGTCAATTTTTCAGTTTTTATTAAAGTAGTTCATAATTTTGGTGTCATGTCTAGGAATTCTTATCTTACCATAGATTAGGAAGATTTTCCCTGTGTTCTCTTTTAAAAGTATCAATAGTTTTATACATTTAGGATCGTGATTTTAGATTGATTTTTAAAATAAGGTGTGAGGTTCATTTTAAAGTCCATTATTTTGCATAGAGTTGCATTGAAATGATTTGCAGCATTGTCAAAAATCACTTGGCTGTATATGTGTGCATCTGTTTTTGGACTCTTGTTCAGTTAATCTTTATGTCTGTATTTGCTAGTATTTTCTCTTGTTTATTGTAGATTTATTCTAAGTCCTAACATAAGACACTGTGAATCTTCCACCAAAAGTGTTCTTTTTCAAAATTGTTTTAGCTATACTAGTTCCTTTGTTTTTCTATATAAAATTTAGAATTAGCCTTTTTAAATTAAAAAAAATTATATTGGGATTTTGGTTGAAATTATGTTAAATGTATAGATCAATGTGAACATGGTTGTTCATTTAATGTAGGTCTTTGATTTATTTCATGAATATTTTGCAGTTTTCAGCATTCAGAAATTGTGTTGTTAGATTTATACTTAAGTATTTCTTCTTTGGGGGTAGAGTTTTTTTTTTTAATTTATTGATTTACAATTGGACATTGATAATGTTTAAAACACTATTTTTGTTTTGATTTTGTCCTGTGATGTTGACAGTACAGAATTTTAACATTTTAGTTGGATTTACAACTATGTTTTTATATTTTTAATACTCTTTGTAAATAATAATGTTTAGTTTTAATTTCTACTTGTTTATTATAATATACAGAAATACAATTAATATTTATCTTTTGATCTTCAATCTTGCCATTTTTCTGCTGTCGGGTAATAATAATCGTGGGATTTTTTTTTTTTTTTTTTTGGTAAATTACATTAGGTTTTGTACTTAGATAATCATTTTACTTGCAAGTAAAAACTGCCTTTTTCTTCCTTTCCAATCTGGATTTTTTCATTTTTTTTCCTTGTGTTGTACTGAGTTGAACCCCAGGACAGTGCTAAATAGAAGTTGTAGAGCAGACATCCTTGTCTTTTTCCTGATGTCTAGGAAAACATTCATCAGTTACTTTGTTGTTAGTCGTAGGTTCTTTGTAAAATCTCTTTTTTTAAAAAAAATACTTCTTTATATGAAAGGCAGAGTGACAGAGAGAAAAGGGAAAAACAGAGAGAAAGAGATCATCTGTCTACTGGTTCAGTTCTCCAAATGGCTGCCACTGCCAGTACTGAGCCAGACTGAAGCCAGGATCCAGGAACAGCATCCTGGTCTCCCACAAGGGTGACAGGGGCCCAAGTACCAGGGCCATCTTATGCTGCCTTCCCAGCACACTTGCAGGGAATTGGATCTGAAGAGAACAGCTGGGACTTAGAGTGTCTCTCTGGTAGAGATGCTGGTATCACAGCAGCAACTTACCCCCTTTGCCAAAATGCTGGCTCCTGGAGATGCTCTTTATCAGGCCGAGGAAGCTTCCTTTTATTACTAGTTTGCTTATGATTTTGTTCTGAATGGAAGTTGAATTTTGTCAAATGGTTTATCTTCTTCAATGTATGTAATTGTTTTGAGTGTTAATATATTGATTCTCAAAAATTGAGCCAGTCTTATATTCCCACAGTGAGCTTCACTTTGTTGTTATTATTCTTTCTATATAGTGCTGGGTATTATTTTGCTGATTGTTTTAAGGCTTTTTCTTTTCTTTTGTGCCTCTGTCATAAAGGATATTTGTCTGAAATTTTCTCTTTTTTTGTATTGTCTTTGTGTGGTTTTGCTATCAAAGTAGCTCTACCATTAAAGTTAGTTTTCTGCTTTTCTGCTTCCTGGAAAATATTGTAAAAGATTAATATTATTTTTACTTAAATGTTTGATAATGAAACAACCTGGGCCTCAAGATGTCTTTGCTGGAAGACACAGGGTTAATTTTGGTAATTTGTTATTTTCAAGGAATTAAGTTTTAAAAATTATGTGTGTAGCATTGTTCATAGTATGTATTTATTATCCTTTTTTTCTTTGGGGTCTATAGTGATACAGATTTTTCAGTTATAATAATGGTAATATATGTCTTCTCTTTTTAATTTTTTTAGTTTTTCTGGAGGTTTATCAGTTTTATTAATCTTTTCAAAAATATCTTGAGATATCAGTGATTTTTCTCTATTGTTTTATTGTTTTCAAAGTCATTGATTTCTGCTGTTTTTATTATTTATTTCCTTTGCTTTGAATTTACTTTTCTCATCTAACTTTTTTTAATGGTGGAAACTTATACTACTCATTTGATCCCATCTTTTTTCTCTTCTAAGCCTTTAATTCTATAAACTTCCCTTAATTACTGCATTCATTTTATAATTGAATTTTGTTATATAACTGAATTCTTATATTTATTTCGTACTATTTTCTGATTTCTTTAGTCCACTTAGTTTGCTTAAGTTGTTGGCATGAAAAGGCTAAAATTTCAGCATATTGAGGAATTTAATAAAAAAAATGAGGCAAAATGTATCATCCTCTGGATTAAAAAAAATAAAACTACCACTAGTATATTTGCATAGTCGTTCTAAATAAATATTTTTTTAAACAGCAATTTATTCTATCATTTTTGAGTGTCCTGACTTTGGATCTATTTAGTATGAACAAAAGAAAATATCTCTTTAAAGGCCACAGGAAACATTGTGAAAAAAGAGAGCTCACCTTATGTTTCTAAGAGATATTGTGAATGAAAATCTAAAATCATTGACCGCATATTATGAGTATAATAAATCAATGCAATATTTTTATCACATTTTTCTCAGAGAACAAAATGAGTTAAGGCAACTTGTATTATTAAAAAGTTGTGATTTAGGCACTGAGAACAATACAGGCTAATAAATTATATTAAAAGCCTGCTTATTCAGATTTATCTGGAGAACATATGCCATCCACAAAGGCATTATATTTCATTTGCATAGATTTGCACATAGGGACCATTTTTATTTTTTCACTCTTTCTAAAGGCATTCATTTACAATCTTATCTCTTGACTTTTTCAGATCACATACAAATCACACTCTCTCTCTCTCTCTATATATATATATATACATATATATGTAGTTTTATCTACTTGAGATGGAGAGATACAGGAAAGGAGGAGAAGAGAGAAGAGGAGACAAGATAGGAGAAAGAGGAGAGGAAGAAAGAGACAGGGAGATGGCTCCCATCTGCTGGTTTACTCTGTGAATGCTGCATAATGGCCAGGGCTTGACAAAAGCTAGGCTGGGGCAGAAACTGGGAGCCTAGAACTCAGTGTAGGTCTCTCATGTGGCTGGCAGGTGCCCATTTTTTCAGCCATCACTTCTGCCTCCTGCATTAGGAAGCTGGAGTAAGGATCCTGAGCCAGGAATTGAACCCAAGCACTATGACATGACACACAGGCATCTTAACCAGCATATTACTGCCTGGCTAAACACCTTCCTCTGCAAATATGTATTTGGTTATCTGTGCTTTAGAAATATTGGAGAATTATTCCCCATTCATTCTCCTCTAGGAGAAAATTAATGGTTTGTTGAAATGAAAAACTTAAATAATGAAAATTGACAATTTTAATTACATGATATAGATTTTTATGTTTTTATTAACACAGAAACATAATTATGAAATGGCCTTTTAGGAAAGAAGGTATTTAATAGACTAAAATAACATTATGACCTTCAGTCATATATTAAGACAGATCGGTGTTGGTTGTTCACTTTACTTTGTGTGAAATTATTATTTCAATATGTTGTCCCCTCTTCATTTTACAATTGCAGAAATTGGTCTTGCCCAACATATTGATACTTCTCATCTGTTTCTGCTTCCCAGAAGTCACCATTTACTAGAATAATAAGATATAAATATATAGTCAATTTAAATACACACAACTGAATATCTTACTTGCCTTCCTACTATTTCATATAACTTTAGAATATAGATAAATGAGTAGATATGGAATAGAATTATATAAAATGATAATTTTTTTGCTTAGCACAATAGTGTATACTTAATAGGTGCTCAAGAATTTAAAATTTTTTTTAATTTTAGAATTTATTTAAATTTTAGGATAGTTTTAGGTTTATAGAAAAGTTGTGAAGGTAATTCAAAAAGGTGCCCCTTGTCCCATACCTGATGTCCTCTACCATTAATATCTTAACATTAATATATGTATTTGTCATAATTAATGAGCCAATATTGATACATTATTGTTAATTAAAGGCCATACCTTATTCAGATTTCCTTAGTTTTTACCTAATGCTCTGTTTCTGAACAGGATCTTACCCAGAATACCATATTACATTAAGTTGTCATGTCTCATTAAGTTCCTCTTGGATGTTATGATTTGTCAGACTTCCCTTGTTTTTGATGATTTTTGACAGTTTTGAGAAATAGTGGTTATTTTGTAGAGTAACTCTCATCTGGAGTTTGTTTGAAGTTTTTCCCGCAATAAGATTGGGGTAATAGGTTATTTCACAGGTTCCACAAACAACCCCCACATTCAATGATTTGCTAATAGGACTCTCTGGACTGAGTATATAGTCATATTTACAGCTATGTTTTTTTCCAAAAAATGGGTACAAACCAACATCAGCAAAGGATAAAAGGTACATGGGCAAAATCTGTAAGAAACCAGACATAAGCTTCCAAGAGTTCTCTCCCTATGGAGTTACATAGAATTTGGTTAATTCTTTCAGCAATAAGTTGTGACAAGTGTGGAATGCTGTGTACTAGGGAAGCTCATTGTCGATTCAGCACCTAAGTTTTTGGTTTGTTTTTAAAATCAGGTGGAGACACAGCCTCCATATACTGGTTCACTCCTCAGATACCCACAGTGGCTAGGGCTGGGTCAGACGGGAGGTGGGGACTCGATCCATAACTACTCAAGCTTCACAAGGTATATATTAATGGAATCTAGGATCTGGGACAGAGCTGGAACTCAAACCCAGGCCCTCCAATATGGGATATAGGCCTTTTAACTGGCTGTATGTCAAATGCTTGCTCTGCACCTTAGGTTTTTATTCGGGTCTGACCATATAGGTGCCCTCTGCCTAACACATATCAAAATGATAGACTCCCTGAGGAAAAACATGTATACATGTATTCAGCATAAACCAGTGTTTGTACAAACAATGTAGGCACAGTGAACCACTCTCATCAATCATAATGGTGGGAGCCCTTCCAAAATTCAAGGTCCCTTTATGCCAGCCAAGGGCCAACGTTGTAATTGGAGACAGGCCTGCTAGAGTAACACTTCTCTGCACATAGAGATTTGGGAGGAAGGCCGTGGAGCTGCAATGCTGTTTTCAACACGTCACAGGAATACATGTTGTCAGTGTGACTTATCACTGCAGTTAGGAATGATTTTTAACAGAAAGAGGAAAAGCTAATAATTGTCTTATATGCATTATATTAGCTTCCTGTTGCTGATGTAACAAGTTACCTCAAACATTGTAGCCTAAATGACACAGTTTTGTCATCTTACAGTTCTGGAGTTCACAAGTGAGAAACTGAGCCTGATGGGGCACAAAATCAAGGTGTGGGCAGGGATGCATTGCTTCAGGAGGATCTGCAGTAGAATGTGCTACCAATCTGTACCATCTTTAGGAGTCTGCCATCATTCCTTAGCTTGTTGCCTTTTTCCAGTAATGGCATCATTCTAACCCCTGGCTTCTTTCAGCACATCCTCTCTCTGCACTTTCAAGGACCCATATGATTACAGTGGACCCACCTGGATAATCCAGAGTTATCTCCTATCTCAAAGTCCTTACTTTGGGCATAAGTGTAAAGTCTCATTTGCTATGTAAGGTAATTGGTCTAAGAACTGGGACATGAATATCTTTGGGGATTTGTGATTGTGCCTACTTCATCTTACTGTATGCCAGATGTTTTTCTGAGGACTTGATTTCTTTTATTTCTGACACTATTTCGTAAGATAATTTCTATTATGATATTCAATTTATATGTGAAGAAATTGAGGCTCAGAGAGTCAAATGCCTTCTCTATGCTCACACACCTAGTATGTGATAATCTAGTTCTGAAAGCTTATGCTCTTAATCATTGTTCTGTACTCTTTCAAGAAAGAGATATTCCACCCTCACATGTTTTATCCTCTTTTAAAAAAAGATTTATTTATTTGTTTTGAAAGGTAGAGTTACAGAGAGAGGGAGGGAGGGACAAATATATTTTCCATACTCTTGATTCATTCTCCAGATTGCTGCAATGGTTGCGACCAATTCAAAGCCAAGAGCCAGGAGCTTCTTCTGGGTCTTCCACATGGGTGCTGGGGTCCCAGGCCCTTAAACTATCCTCCACTGCTTTCCCAGACACATTAGTAGGGAGCTGGGTTTTATCCTTTTTTGATGATTTTAGGGAACATTTTGATGATTTAGGAAACATGTGGCTTTATTCTTCATTCTTCCTTTCCTTCATTTAATTAATGCTTATTGAGTAGTTTATTCCTTGCCAGAAACTGTGCTAAGTATATAACAATGGATGACATATCCCTCCCCTGAGACCTTTGAGTCTACTGGGGGAAGGTACATATGAATTTCAGTGATAATTTTCTTGTGTGTTTGCAGCAATGCCGTAACATAGATAAGTTTGGCCAGAAATTTACTTAATAGAAGAGTGCTTTGGCCAGGACCTTGAGATGTCACTGAGAGTCCAAGAGCAATCACAAAGAGAAAGCTTGACTGGGAGAGAGTAGGAAAATTGTATAGAGGCAGGAAAAGTGGTGACAGGAGGGGGCCTGTGATCAGCTGGTGAAGAATTATGCTACCGTGACAGAAACTTATGTTTGATGCTGAGGAAACCATGAAGCTGCTAGAGTAGCACCAGGCCTAGCGTGCACTAGGAGCTCAGTGCTAATTACCCAAGTAGGTCCCTGCCACTCACACGAGAGACCCAGATTGAGTTCTAGGCTCCTGACTTGGTCTGGCTCAGACCTACCTATTGCAGGCAATTGGGGAATGAACCATCACTTATTTTCTCTCCCTTTGCCTTTATTTTTATTTTGTTTATATTTATTTTATTTATTTATTTGAAAGGCAGAATTGTTGGGGAGGGAGAAAACAGAAGAAGAGATCATCCATCTGCTGATTTACTCCCCAAATGGCCACAATGGCCTGAGGCTGTACCAGGCTGAAGCCTGGAGCCCAGCTTCTGGGTCTCCTTCCTGTGGTGCAAGTGCCCAAGCACTTGGGCCATCATCTGCTGCCCTCCCGGGCACATTAACAGGAAGTTGGATTAGAAGTGGAGTGACAGGCTCCAACTGGCACCCATATCACATCAGAAGCAGTAGCTTTACCTGCTGTGTGGCAATGTCGATCCCTCTCTTTGCCTTTCAGGTGAAAATAAAATAAAGTAAACATAAAAAATAAAAAGCAATGAATTGATTGTGTGCTTTACAAAGTATTTATTAACAAGAGCAAAAGGGATCCATGGTGATGGTTATTATAAGGGGATAAGCAACTGACCTTAGTTGTTGCCAGAAAGAGAAGGAATTAAATAAAGGCCCATAGTAGGGGAGGCAAGATATTTTGATCCCATACATTGGAACACTTAATACTTGTGTAACTCCTTGCACATAGTAAAAGATAGTATACATATTTCTGTGCAAGTAATGTGTTGTGTATTCAGATAGCTTTTCTTAGTCTGAAAGTGAGAGAATGACAGTTTTAATTGGAAGAAAATGGATAGAGGTAATGGAAGGGAGAAGTGGTGGTAATAGCAGAAGTTAACATTTAACAAGCTTTACTGTATGCCAGGTATAGTATTTGTGTGAGATATTAGGGCAGATTTGAAAAGAGCAGGCTTTGGTAGCTGGAGAGGAGCCTTGACTTCTCAGGTGTTTGGAAGGGGATTGGGGGTGGGGCGGATAGACAGAGCAGAGGAGGAAGATGAAGGACAGCAAAGATTATCCTCCCCAAGTGCTGTGTTGTGAATGTGTCCTCTCCAGAAATGTAGTAGTCTTAATAGGCATGACCTTTAATTAATCAATTAATTAATTTTGAAAGGGCAGAGAAGGAGTGATCTCATCTAGTGGTTCAGTGGCCAAATGCCCTGCCAACAGCTGGGGCTGGACCAGGCTGAAGCCAGGAGCCTGGAACTCAATCCAGTGTTCTCATGAGGGTGGCTGGGACCAAATGCTTGAGCTATCACTGCTACCTACCAGGTTGTACATTAAGAGGAAGCTGGATTGGAACCACAGCCTCTGAACTTGACCCAGGAATGCCAACATGGGATGTGGGCATCTCTGGTGGAAACTTAACGATGTCAAATACCTGCCCCTAAGCATGTGTTTAAAAGGTGATTGGCAGGCCGGCACCGCGGCTCACTAGGCTAATCCTCCGCTCCGGATTCTGTCCCGGTTGCTCCTCTTCCAGGCCAGCTCTCTGCTGTGGCCAGGGAGTGCAATGGAGGATGGCCCAAGTCCTTGGGCCCTGCACCCCATGGGAGACCAGGATAAGTACCTGGCTCCTGCCATCGGTTCAGCACGGTGTGCTGGCCGCAGTGCAACGGCCGCGGCAGCCATTGGAGGGTGAGCCAACGGCAAAGGAAGACCTTTCTCTCTGTCTCTCTCTCTCTCTGTCCACTCTGCCTGTCAAAAAAAAAAAAAAAAAAAAAGGTGATTGGGTCATGAGGGCTCTTTCCTTGTTCGTGGGATTAAGGCATGCTTTATAGCAGCATTTGGCTGGTTTACTCTCTTGCCTGTCCACCCTGAGAAAGCAGCAAGAAGGCTCTCGCCAGGCTAAATATCAGCGCCTTGATCTTGGACTTTCCAGCCTCCAGAACTATGAGAAAATAATTTTTTGTCCTTTAGAAATCACACAGTCTCAAGGATGCTGTTATAGTATACCAGTGGACTAAGGTACCAAGTTTTGTGTAGTGTTAACTTGTTTGGGATAGGTAAAATCAGAATCATCAGAGTAACACCGAAATCTGAAATTTACACTGTAGTTCTGAGCTTAGTGTTAGCTGTGTTTGATGAATATCATTAGGTGGTGTCTTCAGCTTTTTGGGCCTTGTGTGCCTCCTGGGAAATTGCTTCCAAACCTCCACAGTGGTTTAATTTACTTGCTGTATCAACCAAGATGGACTCTGCCCATCTGATTTTGTCTCTCATTGCCCCATTTCTGCCCTTACTCATTTTTCAAGCCAGGCACTTTTTGGCAATGCCTCATTGTCCTATTCAAACCTTCTTGAAACTTGTCCCATGCTGAAATGCAAGTCTCACGTGTGGAAAGCCCACTATATCAGCTTGCATACGTCTGCCAGCTGAGAAGATGCCTGGAATCTTGTCCGTGGCTGGACGTGGTCAGTAAGACCCTTTATTCCCTTAAGGGTGTGGGGAGTATGTTCTGGAGTGCTATATAGAAGGCTCCCACTCTGTTAATTATGTTTTATTTATGTTTTATTTCTTATGCTGGGTAGTATCATCACAAGTTTTTTTTTTAAAGATTTATTTATTTATTTGAAAGTCTGAGTTACAGAGAAAGAGAGGCAGAAAAAGAAGCAGACAGAGGTCTTCCATCTGCTGGCTGGTTCACTCCCCAGTTGGCTGCAACAGCCGGAGCTGTGCTGATCCAGAGCCAGAAACCTCCTCCAGGTCTTCCCATGTGGGTGCAGGGGCCCAAAGATTTGGGCCATCTTCCATTGCTTTCCCAGAGCATAGCAGAGAGCTGGATCAAAAGTGGAGCAGGTGGGACTTGAACTGGCGCCCATATGGGATGCCAGCACTACAGGTGTCAGCTTTACCCACTATGCCACTGCACTGGCCCAATCATCACAGATTTGATCTTCAGTTCTGTTCTGTTTTATAAAATGTTGAAAACCCAATTATAAGTCACACTACTCTAATAATGTGATACCCTTTTTATTCATTGCTTTGCTGCACAATCTTAGATCACTTACCTTTCTTCTTTTAAATCTGGAGAGAAAATCTCTAACGTAGATAATATAAGCAAGTATTCTTTTACCTAAGAGGTTCAACTTTTAAATAACGCTTTTTCTAATACTCCACCAGAATAAAAAGTGAATGTTTAATAACCCATGACCAAAACTCTCCACTAAGAACTAACTGTGTCTGTGTTCCACTAGGACATGCAGAAGAGCTCTTAAATTTGTGCTTTTATGACTCCCTCTGAAGTGCTAGTTTCTTAAAAGTGAAATGGGTCACCATGTTTTCCAACAGCAGAGGGCACCAAGTTTCCTCCAGGAGCAAAACAATCAGAATTATTTCTTTCCCTCAGAGAAATTCATATACTGGGGTAGAAAATAGAGTGGCATATTTTTCATCTCTTGATAAATCAAAAGGTAAGAGATTTTGTGTTTTGTGAGAAAGAGCTTACAGAATCATAGTAAGACCTTCTCTTGCCATCAGCTAAGGGCCTGTCAATTCATTATAGATTTGTTCCGAGGGGATAAAACAGCTAGTCTGGGTTAATGCTTAGGATAACTTAGTTTTGAGGATTTACAGTTGGTTGTATAGATCCTGTTTTTGAAGTTTCAGGTGTGATGTACAGTGTAGGTATGACCTATAAATTCATGACAGAATCAGCGGCAAGTGTTTCAGTGTGGGATGTGGTACTGGCAGGTGAGAGTGATATGATGTTAGGTTGCAGATCACAGCGAATCATCCATAGGTTGATGTTTAGCAGAGTTTTATTGACTTGCATTTGACAAACCATACTTTCCACATTCTTGAATAAAAGAGGGATTGGAACAATGACTAGTATCCATCCAATGACTTCATTTCATTAACTATAGTTTTTTTGTCTTCATTAAATATTTTAAGATATTTTTATAGTGTATATTAAATTGGTTTTGGTGTTAGGTCTTAATTTTTTTCTTTTATTTCCAACAGAATTTTATAATCTTTTAGGCTAATTACTAGCAGTTATAAATAGGACAACTTCTCATATAAAGCAGTAGCATAATCCACCTGGATAAGTATCAAGCATGTATTTTAAGGATATGAAGTTACCAGCTCCCTCTGTGTACCTTGACAGTATATTTGTTTCCTATTGCTACTCTAACAAATGACCACAAATTAGTTATTTTTTTTAACTTTTTTAAAATTTATTTTGAGAGTTAGTGTTACAGACAGTGAGAAGGAAAGACGGAGAGAAAGGTCTTCCTTCCTTTGGTTCACTCCCCAAATGGCTGTAATGGCCGAAACTGTGCCAATCTGAAGCCAGGAACCAGGAGCTTCTTCCTGGTCTCCCATGTGGGTGCAGGGGCCCAGGGACTTCAGCCATCTTCTGCCTCTTTTCCAGGCCATAGTAGAGAGCTGGACTGGAAGTGGAGCAGCCAGGACTAGAACCGGTCTTATATGGGATGCCGGTGCCACAAGCAGAGTATTAACCTACTGTGCCATAGTGCCAGCCCCCACAAATTAGTTATTTAAGACATAGAAATTTATTATACTTCTGGGGTTTAGAATTCTGAAATAGATCTTACTAGACTGAAATCCGGGTGTGTTTGGCAGGCTGCCTTCCTTTCTGGAGACTCTCCAGAGAAATCTGTTTTTTTTGTTTGTTTGTTTTTGTTTTTATTTTTTATTTATTTATTTTTTTAACCTTTTCTATCTTCTGCAATCTGTCTGCATCTTGGCCTGTGTCTGTCTGTTCTCTTCAAAGTCAGCAGTACCTGGTAAGGCCTTTTTCATAATGTCATCTTCCTGGTTCTTTCTTTTCTGCTTCCCTTTTCCTCACATGAGGATGTTGTGATTAATTGGGCCCACCAAATTAATGCAGAATCCACAATAATGTTATTTAAGGTCAACTGGTGAGCCACCTTCATTCTGTCTGGAATCTGAATTTCCAAAGTCATTTTATATAATATATTCACAGATATTAGGAATTAAGAAATGTCTCAGGGCCAGCATTGTGCCATAGCAGCGTAACCGGTTTAGCAACAACAGCATCCTGTATCTGTGGCAGTCAAGTCTTGGCTACCTCAATTCCAATCCAGCTTCCTGCTAATGCACCTGGGAAGGCATAGATAATGTTCCAGTTGTTTAGACCCTTGCTACCTGTGTGGGAGATGAAATTCCTGTCTCCTGGCTTCAGCCTGTCCAGGCCCTGATTGTTATCGCTATTTGGGGAGTGAGCCAGCAGGTGGGAGATCTGTCTCTTTGATGCTCTGCTTTTCAAATAAATAAACCTTATTATTTTTTTAATATGAGCATCTGTAGAGATTGAGGACTTTATGTGCCTGTCTCAGATAGTTTTGTTAGAATCTTTTTTATTTTTTATTTTTTTTTTATCTTTTATTTAATGAATATAAATTTCCAAAGTACGACTCATGGGTTACAATGGCTTCCCCCCCCATACCGTCCCTCCCACCCACAACCCTCCCCTTTCCCATTCCCTCTCCCCTTCCATTCACATCAAGATTCATTTTCGATTATCTTAATATACAGAAGATCAGCTTAGTATACCTTAAGTAAGGATTTCAACAGTTTGCTCCCACACAGAAACATAAAGTGAAAAATAATAGATGATTTTTTTAAAATGATGATGAAATCAGATCAGACCTATTGTCATGTTTAATCCCAGTGAGAGTCAAGTTGGGAATTGATAATTTCTTTTTTTTTTTTTTTTTACAGAAGATCAGTTTAGTGTACATTAAGTAAAGATTTCAATCGTTTGCACCCCCATAGAAACACAAAGTGAAATATACTGTTTGAGTACTCGTTATAGCATTAAGCCTCAGTGTACAGCACATTAAGGACAGAGATCCTACATGAGGAGTAAGTGCACAGTGACTCCTGTTGTTGACTTTACCAATTGACACTCCTGTTTATGGCATCAGTAATCTCCCTATGCACCAGTCATGAGTTTCCAAGGCTATGGAAGCCCCTTGAGTTCTCCGACTCTTATCTTGTTTAGACACGGTCATAGTCAAAGTGGAGGTTCTCTCCTCCCTTCAGAGAAAGGCACCTCCCTCTTTGAAGACCTGTTCTTTCCACTGGGATCTCACTCACAGAGATCTTTTTGCCAGAGTGTCTTGGCTTTCCATGCCTGAAATACTCTCATGGGCTTTTCAGCCAGATCAGAGTGCCTTTAGGGCTGATTCTGAGGCCAGAGTGCTATTTAGGACATCCGCCATTCTATGAGTCTGCTGAGTATCTCACTTCCCATGTTGGATCACTCTCCCCTTTATTTATTCTATTGGTTAGTGTTAGCAGATACTAGACTTGTTTATGTGCTCCCTTTGACTCTTAGTCCTTTCATTATGATCAATTGTGAACTGAAATTGATCACTTGGAATAGTGAGATGGCATTGGCACGTGCCACCTTGATGGGATTGAATTGGAATCCCCTGGTATGTTTCCAAC
Organism: Oryctolagus cuniculus; assembly: GCF_051225735.1. NCBI lineage: Eukaryota > Metazoa > Chordata > Mammalia > Lagomorpha > Leporidae > Oryctolagus > Oryctolagus cuniculus. The sequence goes on from NC_142880.1 coordinate 84,917,064, forward strand.
TCTACCAATTGGGGCAAGTCAGCCCGAGCATGCCCCAAATTATACATCTCTTCCCTCTCTTATTCCCACTCTTATGTTTAACAGGGATCACATTTCAGTTAATTTTCAACACTTAAGAATAACTGTGTGATAATTACAGAATTAAACCAGTCATATTAAGTAGAACAGACAAAAAAAAAATACTATGAGGGATAATGTATTAAGTTGTCCATTAGCAGTCAGGGCTATGCTGATCAAGTCACCATTTCTCATAGTGTCCATTTCACTTCAGGTTAGAATCTTTGATTCAGGCTAGAAGAAGAGGTAGCTACTTATGTGTCCTGTCTGCTTCCAGAAAAATCTATTTTCTCTGACCTTATCAGGAATTTCCACATTACTTATCTGTTTTTTGTTGGTGTTCTGGGAATGATTATGTGTCCTAGGAGGCATAATTCATTAATTATATATTCACTGTTAGTCTCATAATTTGACATAAATGATCAGATGAGTCCAGTGGGTCCTGCCTAAGTAGGATAAAGGACAGTTTAGTTTGGGTGGGGGAACTGGATCAGGAAAGGTAATAGGTACAAGGCATTGTTTGAAAATGGTTAATGGGCCCTGAACAGAGAATGCCCAGTGAAAGCAAGGCCTACTTAAGTAAACTAAGGATAATATTGACCTACCTTGCTAAGTTGCCTGGAACTAGGTCTCTGAATGAAAAAACATCAAGCAATAAACCACATCTTGGAACATTAAATAACTCTCAAGTAGCATAAGGGTATACAAACTCTACAGACTATTAGAATCCACTTCAGTGCATAGAAATAATAACAGCCATAGACCATTTGTATAATGATAAAGACAGTAGTTTTTATTTGAGGTGCTGATCTGTGTTAGATTTTGCATTTATTAATGAGCCAGGCACTATAAATATCAAGTTTTACTCATGTTATCTTTTTTTTCTGAGTCAACTAAATGGGGTATTAAAGATACTCTTAATTCATCTCAAATGGTATAAATTTAATGCTAAATCAATGCTACCTCATTCCATTAATTTATTAGTTGTGTAGGTTCCAAATCATTATGCTAAGTATAGAAACTAGAAATTTCAATCAGCCTCCAAACTAATCAGTGATAATTTGGAGAAGAGTGTAAGTTCAAGTTTCTGTTTACTAAGAAGTGAGTCACTGTGCTACCAGCAGGCTCTGGAATATTCTGTGCAGTTCCTTCCATGCAATGCCATCATCTAGCCTGGATTGATAAATGTGTTCATTATTGGGGTTTAACCAAAAGAGGCAAGAGAATTGTGTCCCAGCTAATACAAGAGAACAAAAAATCTTTACAACTACAAGCATACCTCACTTTACTGTATTTTCAGTTTTATTTCACTTTGAATATTTTACAAATTGAGGTTTTTTTTTAAATTTTTTATTTATTTTTCTATTTGAGAGGTAGAGTTACAGACAGAGGGAGGGAGAGACAGAGAGAAAGGTCTTCTGTCCCATTGATTCACTTCCCAAATGGCCTCAACAGCCAGAACTAGGCTGATCTGAAGCCAGGAGCTTCTTCTGGGTCCCCCACACAGGTGCAGTGACCCAAGCACTTGGCCATCTTCTGCTGCTTTCCCAGGCCATAGCAAAGAGCTGGATCAGAAGAGGAACTAGTGTCCATATGGAGTGCTGGCACCAAAGGCAGAGGCTTAGTTCACTGTGACACAGCGCTGGGCCCAAATTGAAGGTTTTTATAACTCTGCCTCTAGCATGTGCTCACTTCAATCTCTAAATCACATTTTGGTAATTCTTGCATTTTTTAATTGGTGTTGTATCTGTTAACAGTGATCTCTAACTTTTGACATTACTAATGTAATTGTTTGGATCACCACATGTAATACACATTTAAGAAGGTGAACTTAATAAATGTGTCTTGAATGCCCCATTGACTGTTTTACCATCTCTCTCCCCATTCTTGGGCCTCCCTATTCCCTGAAATACTACAGCGTTGAAATTGGGCCAATTGGTAACCCTACAATGGCCTCTAAGTATTCAGATAAAAGAAGGAGTCACTCATATCCCACTTTAAATAAAAAAACTAGAAGTTATTAGGCTTAGTGAGGAAGGCATTTTGAAAGCTGGTAGTCCAAGATCTAAGTTTTTAGTGCCATACAGTTGACCAAGTTGTAAAACAAAGGAAAGATTCTTGAAGAAAATTAAAAGCGCTACTCTACGAAACACATGAATTAAAAGAAAGCAAAATAGCCTTCTTGCTGACATGGAGAAAGTTTTATTGATCTAGGTACAACTTCAAACCAGCAAGAACATTTCTTTAAGCCAAGGTCTAATCCAGAGCAAGATCTTAAATTCCTTCAACACAGAGAAAGCTGAGAGAAGTGAGGAAGCTGCAGAAGAAAAATGTAAAGCTAATGGAAGTTGGTGTGTGAGGTTTAAGGAAAGAAGCTCTTTCCAACATGAATGCAAGAAGTAGCAAGCACTGATGCAGAAAGTGCAGTCCATTATCTTTAAGATATAGCTAATTGATAAAAAGTGGTTAAACTAAACAACAGGTTTAGACAACACAGATTTAGACAACACAGATAAAAAGTGGTTAAACTAAACAACAGGTTTACAACACAGATGAAAAGCCTTGCATTGGAAGAGGATTTCATCTACAACTTTCATGGCTTGACGGAAGTCAGTGCCTTTCTTCAGGTCTTCAAAGGACAGTCTGACTCTCTTTTTGGGGCTAATGCTGCTGGTGACTTCAAGAGGAAGCATGTACTCACTAATCCTTTGAAAATCCTGGGTCCTTAAGAATTACACTAAGTCTGTTCTGCCTGTGATCTATAAATGGAACGACAAAGCCGAATGACGACACGTCTGTTTACAATATGGCTTACTGAGTATTTTAAGCTCACTGTTGAGACCTACCGCTCAGAGAAAAGACTCCTTTCAAAATGTTGCTGCTCATTGACAGTGCACCTGGACACCTAAGAACTCTGGTGTACAAGGAGGTTCATGTTGTTTCCACGCCTGCTGACCCAGCATTGATTCTGTAGTCCATGAATCAAGGAGTCATTTCAACTTTCAAGTTGTATTACATGACAAAAATATTTTATAAGGCAAATGTATTTTTAAATTAAGTTAGTATTAAAAAATTCTTAGGTTATTTATTTTAAATTTATCAAACCAAAATGGTAAGATAGCAATACAAAGCATTCCCTAGCCTAGTTCCCCTATTAACATCTTCTATTAGTTATTAGTATATTAGTCACATTAATGGACCTTACCCAGCTTCCCCTATTTTTTAATCCAAATTTCTTTTATTCTTCCTACCACTCCCAGCCTTTATTAGTCACAATTATGTTTTCAGATTGAGTTTTTTGTGTTGTTTCTTGTTAATTTTAGGTCCCATGGTTATAAGGAGTAGTATATATAGTATTTGTTTTCCTGTGTCTGGTTTATTTTACTCAACATGGCCTCCAGTTTCATCCATTTTGCTGGAAATGCTGAAATTTTATTTTTTTTTAATAACTGTGAGTAGTATTGCATTATATCAGAGGTGGGGAATGTCTGGCTGTATAAAGCCTTCAAAATCATTTGGTCTGATCCTGCCAAGGATATCACAGGTGGGATTCAAAATTCAGTAAATCTGTAGCAGGCTAATTTTTAAGTCGACAGTTTTGTATGGGCTGTGAGTGATGTTATAAATATCCAAATGGCTCTTAGCAAAAAAATATTCCCCATCCCTGCTTTTATATATTTTATCACAATTTTTTGTCCATTCATCTGATTGATCATCTTGATTGATTCCATATTTTGGGCGTTGTTTTGAACGTTTTGCTATAAACATAGTGGAGCAGGTATTTATTTGATACAGTGAGTTCATATCTTTTGGGTATGTACCCAGTAGTGAGATTGGTGGATCATATGGTAGTTTCCTTTTAAGTTTTTAAGGAAATCTCCATACTGTTTTCCACAATGGTGCACTAACTTACATCCCACCAATGATGAATAAGAATTCTTTTTCCACATGCTTATAAGCATGTGTTGCTCTCTGTTTTTTGGAAAATAGTTATTCTGACTGGGGTAAGGTGATATCTCTTTGACATTTTGATTCACATTTCCTTGATGGCTAGTAATATTGAGCATTTTTTCACATATTTGGTAGTGATTTGTATTTCTTCTTTTGAGAACTGTCTATTCAGGTTCTTTGTACGTTTCTTAACTGGATTGGTTGTTTTCTTATGTTGGGTTTTTGGGTTGCTGATATTTTCTGTGTATTAATCTTTTTTCAGATACACAGCTTGCAAATTTTTTCTTCCATTCTGTCAGACATCTCTTCACTCTGTTGTTTTCTTTGCTGTACAGAAGCTTCTGAATTTGCTATAATTCCATTTGTCTGGTTATACCTGTATTTTTGTGGTCTTATCCAAGAAATCTTCTCATATCCATGTCTTGAAGTTTCCTCTAGCAATTTGATGGTTTCTTATCTTAGATTTAGACCTTTGATCCACGTTGAGTTGGTTTTTGTATTGATGAGAACTAGAGATCAAATTTTATTCGTATATATGTGTGTATATAAATGCAGTTTTACTGGCACCATTTATTCAAGACTATCCTTTATCCAGTGTATGTTCTGGCTCCCTTTGTCAAAAAACAGTTGGCTGGGGGGTGAACCAACGGCAAAGGAAGACCTTTCTCTCTGTCTCTCTCTCTTCACTGTCCACTCTGCCTGTCAAAAAAAAAAAAATTGGCTTGATTTCTGGCTTTAAATTCTGTTACACTGATCTGTATGCTTGTTTTTATGCCAGTGACTTGCTATAGTAATTACAGTAGTTTTGTTGTATGCTTAGAAATCAGCTATTGTGATGCCTCTTACTTGACTGTTTTTCTTTCTTTCTTTCTCTCTCACTCTTTCTTTCTCTCCTTCCTTCATTCCTTCCTATCTTTCCCTCCCTCCCTCCCTGTCTGTCTCCCTCCCTCTCTCTCTCTCTCTCTCTCTCTTTCATTCTTTTCTTTCTCTCTTTCTCTTCTCTTCTCTTCTCTTCTCTTCTCTTCTCTTCTCTTCTCTTCTCTTCTCTTCTCTTCTTTTCTTTTCTTCTTTTCTTCTTTTCTTCTTTTCTTCCCTCCCTCCCTCCCTCCCTTCCTCCCTTCCTCCCTTCCTTCCAGATCTTTTATGATTCCACATGAATTTTAGGATTTTTTTTTCTAATTCTGTAGAGAATGTCTTTGTTATCTTACTAGGGATTGCATTGAATATGTAGATGGCTTTAGGTAGTATAAACCTTTTAATGATAATAATTCCTCCTATCTACAAACAAAGTACATCTTTCCATTTCTTGTATCCTTGATGATTTCTTTCATTTAATTTTTAGATCTTTTACTTCTATAGCTAAGTCTGTTCCCAAATATTTGATTTTAATAGCTATTGTGAGTGGTATTTCTTTCTTGATTTCTCTATCAGTGAGGTCATTATTATTGTATACAAATACTACTGTTTTTGAATGTTGCTTTGTATCATGCAGCTTCACTGACTTGGTTTCAGTTCTAATAGGTTTTTGGAGCATGATTAGATTTTTCCATTCTCAACATTATGTCATCTTCAAACATGGATATTTTGACTCCCTCCTTCCCATTTCAATTTCCTGTATTTCTTTTTTTTAAGATTTATTTTATTTATTTGAAAGCAGAGTAGCAGAGAGAGAGGAGGAGAGATAGAGATAGAGATCCTGCATCTGCTGGTTCACTCCCCAAATGACCGCAAAGGCAGAGGCTGGGCCAGGCCGAAATGAGCTAGGCGCTTCATCCAGGTCTCTTATGTGGGCACAAGGGTGCAAACACTTGGGCCATCCTCTGCTGCTTTCCCTGGTGCACTAGTAGGGAGCTGGATTGGAAGTGGAGCAGCTGGAACTTGAATTGGCACTCACATGGGCTGCCGGAATTGCAGGGGGCAGCTTAACCCATTATGCCACTATGTTGGTAAAAATCTCTTGAAAAAAATGAAAACATAACATGTCAAACCCTGTGGGATATAGCAATAGCAGTATTAAGAGGGAAATTTATAGCAGTAATTGCTTACGTTAAAGAAAAAAAAAAAAACAAGAAGAACCAGCATTTTGATGAAGCAGGTGTCCCATGTGGATGCTGGTTTGTGTCCTATCTGCTCTGCTTCCAATCCAGCTTCCTGCTAATGGCCTAGGAAGAGCAGTGGAAGATGGTCCAAGTGTTTGGGTCCCTGCTACCCACATGGGAGACCCAGATAAAGCTCCTGGCTCCTGGCTTCAGCCTGGCTCAGCCCTGGAAGTTGCAGCCACTGATCCTCTCTCTTTCATTCAATGTAACTCTGATTTCCAAATAAATAAATAAATAAATAAATATTTCTTTTAAAAAAATCTCAGATAAAGAATCTAATGATACTCCTTCCTTCCTTCCTTCCTTTCCTTCCCTTCCCTTCCCTTTCCTTCCTTCCTTCCTTCCTTCCTTCCTTCCTTCCTTCCTTCCTTCCTTCCTTCCTTCCTTCTTTCCTTTCTTCCGTCCTTCTGTCCGTCCGTCCTTCCGTCCTTCCTTCCTTCCTTCCTTCCTTCTTTCCTTCTTTCCTTCTTTCTTTCTTTGCAGGCAGAGTGGACAGTGAAAGAGAGAGAGACAGAGAGAAAGGTCTTCCTTTGCCGTTGGTTCACCCTCCAATGGCTGCCGTGGCCGGCGCACCACGCTGATCCGAAGCCAGGAGCCAGGTGCTTCTCTTGGTCTCCCATGGGGTGCAGGGCCCAAGCACTTGGGCCATCCTGCACTGTACTCCCTGGCCACAGCAGAGAGCTGGCCTGGAAGAGGGGCAACCAGGAAAGAATCCGGTGCCCCGACTGGGACTAGAACTCGGTGTGCCGGCGCCGCAAGGTGGAGGATTAGCCTAGTGAGCCGCGGTGCCGGCCCTAATGATGCATCTTAAGGACTTAGGAAAACAAGGACAAACCAAGCACCAAATTCCAAGAAACAAGAAATGGTAAGAAACAGAAACAAATGAAATTAAAACTAAAAATAAATACAAAAGATCAACAAAATGAAAAGCTTCTTTTCTGAGAAGATAACAAAGCATACATACTTTCAGTCAGACTAATAAATAGAAGAGAAAAACAAAATCAGAGATGAAAAAGTAGACATTACAAATGATAACATAGATATACAAAGAATCATAAGAAACTAACATGAACAAATACGTTACCAAATTGAAAAGTCTTGAAGAAATGGATGAATTCCAAGATATGTGTAACCTACCAAGATTAAATCAAGAAGACAGAAAATCTAAACAGACCAATAACAAATAATGAGAATAAAGCAGTAATTAAAATTCTCCCATCAAAGAAAAGTTCTGATGGCTTTACTACTAACTTTATAAAACATTTAAAGACAAACTATCTCCAGTACTTTTCAAACTATTTCAAAATAATGAAAAGGATGGAATTATGCCAAACTTTACAAGGCCAGCATCACTCTGCTATCACACCAAAGACACAAAACAAAAAGACAACTACAGACCAATATCCTTCATGAACATACATGCAAAACTTCTCAATAAAATATTAACAAACTAAATCCAACACTACCTCAGAAACATGATACACCATGTATCCCAGAAATGTAGGGGTGGTTCAACATTCACAAAGGAATAAATGTCATAAATAAATATCAACAGAATAAAGAAAACATATATGATCTCAAAGATGCAATGAGGAGATGGGAGGAGGAAGAAACACAGGACACTGGGAATTCTTTTTACATTCTTGAGTGATCCTTTGTTCATTCAGTAGCATGTTCTTTCATTTCCATGTTTTTGTAAATTTTGTTTTGTTCTTCATGTTGATTTCTAGTTTTATTTACTTGTGGCTTCATGGTACAATTTTAGTCTTTAAAAATTTACTGAGACTTGATTTGTTGCCTAATGTATGATTTATCCTAGAAAATATTCCATGTGCTGATGAGAAGAATGTGTACTCTGTAACTGTTGGGGTAAATATTCTGTAAATGTCTGTCAGGTGCATTTGCTCATTAGCATGGTTCAGCTCTGATGTATCTTTTTTGGTTTTCTGCCTGGATAATCCATTGATGGCAGTGGAGTGTAGCTCACACGGGTGAATTCATGTTATTCCAGGGCTTATAGCACCAGCAGTGACAATCCAAGAGTTCCACGGCTCAGAGGGGACTTACCTCAGTTCTCACAGGTCATGCACATTAACATTGGGACTGTGCTTTGGCTTTCCAGCATCCTGTGGTATGAGCTGTGGATGGGGTTTCCTCAGTCTGGTGCTCTGGGATTATATATGGGTTGCTGCTGGCCCAGGAATCTAGAGGGCCCTACCTGTATTCTTCTGCTTTGGGCTGGTACCTGCCAGTCCACATTTCCCAGCATAAATGGCACTTGCCCTGGGAGATCTGGATAAGGACCGTACTGTATCCTGCAGCTACAGAACTGTGACTATTTTTACTATATTCCTCAGAGTCATTGGGACATAACCTGAGAGACCTAAGGAAGAGCCTACCTACATTCCTGTACTCAGGATCCATGCCTGCCTTTGTACCATACTCACCATAAACCTAGATTGCACAGAGCTAGCAAATGTAGCTCCAGGCCTTGTACACAGAACTCCTAAAGCTATAGGATTCATAGGGGCTTTTGTCTGACCTAGAAAGTGCTTTTTCTATCTCTGGGGCCTTCTGGTAATGAAATATCTGCTTGCTTTGCCCTAATATAAGTGGAGTTTAGCAGCTTCTTGTCAGCTCCTTGGTCCTGGCAGGGATCTGGGATTTGGTGGGTGGAGGCAGCAGGCAGTGGCAGTGGTGGCATTGTGCTTTGTTTCTCTCTGTGTTGGTTTTCAGAGTCTCTATGATGTTTACAGTTCTCCTAGCTTCTTTGCTAGTGTTCCTTAAGTCAGTCTCTTCCGTTCTAATATTTCATAAAAAGAACTCCTTTCCCAGTATGGAGAAATACAGGCATTGTAGTACAATTACCACTTGGGACACCTGCATCTCACTTGGAAGTGCCTGCTTTCAGTCTAGCTTCCTGTTAGCATACCTGGGAGGCAGCAAATGATGGCCCAAGCACTTGGGTTCCTACCTTCCACATGGGAGATCCATGCTGGAATTCATGGTTTCTGACTTCAGCCTAGCCCAACCTCAGCTGATGTGGGCATTTGGGGAGTAAACCAGTAACCAGAATGTGTTAGCAGAGATGACTGCTCAGAGGTTCTTGTCTTTGTGCAATAAAGAATTCAGACCTGAGACAGAGAACAGTGGTCAGCAAGGCAGCAAGGTTTAATGAGGAAGGGCATTAATCAGAATGGGTGGGCACTGCCCCACATGAATCTGAGAGAAGAGTGTCCAGTCATTCAGGCCAGGGCAAGTACAGTTACAAGTTTAATAGAGAGAGGTACACTGATGGACCAGGCGGGCATCTCAGGGAGCAGCTGAGAGCTGAGAAGAATACACCTGATAGACCAGTGGGGCATTCGGAAAGGGCTGAGAGCACAGTCTGTATTCAGAAAGGGGCGTATGAGAGGACAGGGTCCGGGCCATCCTGTGTTCCTCCTTCTCCCCAGCCCTCTTCTCCTGGACAAAGGCTTTGCCGGGAAGGAAATAAATTCCTCCCTAGGATTTTTTAATTTAAAAATATATTAATGTAAAGAGAACAGATGTCATGTATTTCATAGGTTTAATTCTTAGAAGATAATCATACTTCACTCCCTTCCTGTTCCCTCCCTCAGTCCCCCTCCTTCCTTCGTTTCTCTTTATTTTCTTTAATTTTTGAAAATGTTATCAGACTGGGGTGCCTGCCTTGGGGCAAAGCTGAGACCACGTGCAAAGATATTGGGAGTATGGCTAGGACCGTGTAGTGTAGAATACTGGCTGTTTCCCTGATGTGCTTCCAAGGCTGCTAGATTGCTTTCCTCAGGTGCTTTTTTCCCTTTAAGCCTTTTTTCACGTGCATAGACTAATTTCTGATTTACTACCTAACACAAGAAAGATGGCATGCCCCAACTCCATGGTAACAGAAGCTCCTCACTCAGGACCCTTTTATAGTAAACTAGTACCATAGCCTTTCCTGGAGTTGTGTGAGCAGCTGTCTCAAATTAACCCAGGGAGAGGGTCAGAAGTTCTGGAGGCCTGGAGCTGTGACTGATGTCTGCAGTGAGAGGCAGACTGTGGAGACTGAGTCCTCAGCCTGGGGGATCTGATGCTATCTCTAGGTAGGTAGTGTCAGAACTTCAATTGAATTAAGTAGTGCCCAGATGGTGTCTGATACAGAACTCATAGATTGCTGGTGGGGACAGATCCCTAAGCCTTTTAGGATTACAAAAGTGATCTGTGTCATGAACTCATGAAGTAGGAGGAACAGTTTGAGTTTGTTTTTCTCAGTGTCCTCAGGGATATGTACATTGCTTATTTGTTTTAGGCATAAGGATACTGCTTACTTTTAAAAGACACTACAGGAAAGTGTAAACATAGCTTTTACATGCACAGAGGAGCCACAAATTTCGTGTGATTCATTATTGTGATATTGGCTTCCTTGCAACATTGTTTTTCTGGTGGTCTAGAACCAAATTCACAGTATCTCCAAGGTATGCCCATACTGTAGGTGTTTGTGCATCAAAGGGTACTGTTCATTTGTGCACAACTGAAGTTGGAGGAGAATGCACCTTTATGTTTTGTTCTAAGATATTTTGATTTTTACTAACACATCTTATCAAAGTTCAAAACTATACACTTGAGAAGTCCAAAATCTTTGTGCATACTGCTTGTTTGGCATCTAATTGTATTGTCATAATTGTGGGGAGCAACTCGGACTAGACTAAGTTACTGGAATTAAGACTTATTCTATGCATCTGCTCTCCTACAATATGGCGCTGGGAGAGGAGAAAACAGCTTCTACCCAGCTGCCTCCAGTTCAACCAATAAACAGCAGGACCTGCTCCTGATTGGAGGAGAGCAGCGTACTCGGCGTGTGGGCAGCCGAGTTGGGATTGGCGGAGGAGGACTATAAAGGAGGAGAGAGACGGCATGCACCAGGAACATCTAAGGGGAACACCTGTGCAGCCCCCGAGAGAGCCGGCCGGCGGTGTGCCGCTCCCCCGTGGAAGTGGGGAATGTGGCAGGGGGAACCGCCCTTCCACGGAGGTGGAAGGGACAGTAGCCAACCCGGGAAGAACCAGCAGCAAACCCGGGGAGGGCCGAGCAGACAAAAGAACAGCGCAGGGTCCTGTGTCGTTCCTCCACGAAGAGGGGGAGTGACATAATGGTGCCGTGACTCGGATATGAAGCCTAGGCAGGGCTTAGTGTCGTTCTTCCACGAAGAGGGGGAGCGACACATAATGAATACCAGAACTTTTCTATTATGTATTGATAATATTGATAATATAATGGATTCACCTTCACAGGGCATGGAGGTTTATGTTTGGTGAAGGGATGGAGACCTTGATCTCTTTGGTTTCTTTATGCTTTAAAGAAATATGTAGTGCAGTAGTTCTGCTCATCTGTGGACTGGCTGCATCACCACGAGAGATCTTCAAAATCTCCACAGAGTTTGTGGTGTTAAAAGTCTGGAATGGGCCCCAAATAAATTTTTTCAAGCATCCTAGTCAATTCCTATGTGTAGTCAGCTTTGACTGCAAACTGTTGATGTTTGTTCCAATGTTGGCTAGAATAAAGTTTAGGAGATAACTTAGTATTGATGAATTAAAATTAATAAACATTCCTTAAATGTACGTCACACTTGAAGAATTGATGTCAATGATAATATTTTTACTTTAGAGGCAAAGAATAACAATAATAACAGCAGAGCAATAAACATTTATGTATCGCTTGCTATGTGTCAAGTACTGCTCCATTCCCTTTGTATTATTACTTACTCAATCTTCATGGCAACCCTGTGAGGTTACTTTATTGTTATGATTTTTTAAAAGATTTATTTATTTGAAAGTCACAGTCACACACATATAGAGAGACAGAGAAAGGGAGAGAGGGAGAGAGAAGGAGAGGGAGGGAGGGATCTTCCATCCACTGAGTCATCCCCAGATGGCCGCAGTGGCCAGAACTGGGCCAGCTGAGAGCCGGATTGGAAGTGGAGCAGCTGGAATATGAACCAGGACCCATATGGGATGCTGACCCCTATTGTTGCCATTCTGCTGATAAAAGCCTGTTGTCCAGGGTCACTCAGTTTGTTAATGGTATAGCTTAAGAAGCTGTCCCTTTAATCACCCTGCTCTATCCTCTGCCTTTCATTTGATTTCATAATTCCTTTGTGTTCTGGAGCCTGGTATGTTTACTGAGAAGCAGTACAGTAAGTCCATTTGACTAGGATCTTCTCAAACTTTGACTGCCATTGCCTGTTGAAAAAAAATTAATATCTAGGATGCCATTTAAGGCTTTTGCTGATACAATGTCAGCTGTATCCTACAATTTCCATACTTGCACCGTATGTTTCAGCCGAGTTGGATTAATTGCTATATTATGAATATTTTTGTCTTAGCTTTTTTTTTATTTTTGTAGTTTCATTTACCCAGATTTTTCTGCTAAACCCAGAGCATCCTTTTTAATTGCATCAGTTAAGATGTAATTAAAAAAATTTTTTTCTTGAAGTCTTTCTCAATACTATTTAGGCAGAATTTATGATTTCTTTAAGTATAACTCCAGAAACTAATCTTGTTTCCTCTATATTTTCCCATAAATCACTGAAGAATTACTCAACCAGATGCCTTGGTGTTTTCTATGGATAATTTGTATAGATAGATGCTCAAATAGTTGTTAAATGAATTGAAATGACTTAACAGTTATCTAGTGTATTTTTGTGAAAAGGCAATGTTTTGAAACTTTACAGTTTAGAGTAAGTCCATGGATTCATTCATATAGTGTATCTATATCTATACTAACTTTTCCCCTTTTCATTTTAATGAATTTTTGACAGATTCAATATGATTTATAGATACAAGTCTGAGAAAATGATGATATTGCCTTCTACCCACCCTCCCTCTCACCCTCTGAGCTTCTTGACTTGTGAGTCTTCATGTAACAAGTGAGAAATTCATGCATTTTAATGTACTGAATTGTAATTCTGTGATGATATAGAATAATGTTTATAATGATTTATATGATATAAAGGGTCTTTTTTTAAAAAGATTTATTTATTTATTTGCGAGGCAGTTACAGAGAGAGAGAGAAGGAGAGACATAGAGAGAGGTCTTCCATCTGCTGTTTCATTCCCCAAATGATCACAGTGGCCAGAGGTGGACTGATCTGAAGCCAGAAACCAGGAGCTTCTTTCAGGTCTCCCACAGGGGTTCAGGAGCCCAAGCACTTGGACCATCTTCCACTGCTTTCTCAGGTCATTAGAACAAAGCTGGATTGCAAGTGGAAAAGCCAAAACTTGAACCGGTGCCCATACAGGATGCCAGGCCATAGGCAGAGGCATAACCTACTATGCCATAGTGCTAGCCCCCAAAGGGTCTCTTCTTAAATTTTGGTCCTGCATTTCAAGTTTTGATCTAAATATCTGTTTTAAATTGCTGACATAAAGTGAAAGATATGTTTGCTGAATAATATTTTTGGTTTGCATCTTTGTCTTTTAAAATATTTAAATGAATATTTGGAGTACATAAAAATTGATTTTGGCAATGTAGGAAAGAAATTACAAGTTTGTCTTTAATAGTTACCATATGACTATGTTAGTTACCTTTTATCATGTACTTCCCCAAAACTTAATACCTTAATAAATTTTATCTGCTCCCAATTCTATTGGTCATAAGTTTGGGCTAGCATTAGCTAATTATTTCTTCTGCTGGTTCTCACGCACATTGTCTGGCTCGCAGCGGGCCTGGGAAGCCAAGATGGTCTTACTCACGTGTCAGGAGGTCAGTGTTGGTGGCTCAGTTTACCTTTCTCTCCACTGATCTTTGATTCTTAAAGAAGTAGCCTAGGCCTCATCAGGTGGCATTGCCTTCTAAGAGAGCTAGAGTGGAATTAAATCTAGACTTGGAAATCACTCCTACTACATACTGTTGGTCAGCGCAGTATAAGGTCAGCCCAAATTCATAGGGTAGGAAACAGATTCATCTTGATGAAAGGAGCAGCAATTTGAGAAGCAAGTAAGAAGAAATGTGCAAACATGCACAGCAGTGATTTTCACCATCTTTACAGATAATAAATCAAGCATTTTAAAAACTTTAGGATGTTAAGGGTTAACCATCAGTTTTAGTTCCTCTAGAAAACTCTGGAAAACTACTTGTGTGCAGAGTGTTTACCCTCTCTAACTATACTGCTCTTTAGTTTAAATGAATTTATGCTGAATAATTTTAAAAGAATTCTCATATTCAGGCATCACCTCCAGAGAGTACTGTTGAGTTTATCTGAATCATGTCTAGTTATTACTATTTTTGAAAGACTTTCTGTGTTATTCTAATATACAGTCAGGTTTTTAAAAAATATTTATTTATTTCCTTGCAACGCATAGTTACAGACAGAGGGAGGGAGAGAAAGAGAGGTGTTTCATTCACTGGTTCACTCCCCAAATGGCCGCAATGGCAGAGCTGGGACAATCCAAAACCTGGAGCCAGGAGCTTCTTTCTGATCTTCCACCCTGGTGCAGGGGTCTGAGCACTTGGGCCATCTTCTGCTGATTTCCCAGGCCATTGGCAGAGAGCTCAATGGGAAGTGGAGCAGCTGGAATTTGAATTGGCACCCATATGGGATGCCAGTGCTGGAGGTAGATGCTTAACCTATTGCACCATAGGGCCAGCCCAGAAGTGGGGTTTTGAACATTAGACAGTGTTCTATTTATATTGCTGATTATCTAATTTTTTTAAAGTGATCAGTGTCTGGGCTTATAAGATCAGAAATTGTATAAATATTGTCAAACAGCATTTTGTTGCCTTATTGACTTTTAGGTTTTGCTTGTCATGTAAAGCAACATGAAGTACTGATAATAGCAAATACAGCAGGCAATATAAATAATTTAAATAAGACAGAAATTAAAGAAATTTTAAAACCAATGCAAAAAGAAATCATTATTATTTCCAACTGATAAATATGATTACAAATGACAGATTTTGCCTATGGGCTATTATATGTTTTGCCCTAATTATTATTATAGTTATATGTAAGCCTCTGAGAAGATACTTTGAATCCAAGAATACTGGGTATATGCACCAAGAACTGTGAAGGAAAACTGATTGAATTGGGAACTAAACTAATCAAAATTCAACAAAAAAAACCTTCTGAAGTTGCAGTCACAGAATGTTGGAGCTGGAAAGGCCCAATATGCTAGATTTTCTTCACTACTAGTAGAATTGAGACTTACAGCCCCAAATAATTTTTTAGAATTCCAAATGATTGTCCTGGATTTCTTCCAAAAACTCATCCTTCCACATGGCTTACAAATTGCAAGAGATAGAATGGTATATTAGAAAGAGAACTAGAAGTCCAGGCAAATCAAGATTGGAATCTTACCCGACCTGGTGATTTAGCTGTGTCTTGAACAGGTCCTTAATTCAACTTAGCTTGTGTTTTTACTATGTGTTTAGTGCCTTATCCAAAGAAAGTAAATATTAGATGGAAAAATGCTATTGAAATCTCTCTTCTTTCCCATTTGTTATTTTATTAGCAAAGATAGTTTCCCTTTATTTAAAGATGAGTTAAAAATAGTAGCATGTTTGTTGGCAATACTATGTAAGACCTTAGACTTTTTAATAATCTTATATGGCTGGACTATCCAAATGCTATGTTATCTTTTCTTATTCACCTAAATTCTAATATTTTTGTTTAAGCTGTTCATTTAAAATATTTTGTCACATATAATGTGAAGTAAAATCAAAGCAGGCAATAAAAGTATGTTTACAGGAAATTTGGTCACAACCAAGAAAAAAGTAGCAGAAAACATCAAAATTTAACAAAAATCTTCTTTTGAGTTCTTCCAAACATTTACAATAAGCATGGGTTCTCTCCATAACTAAAAACAAGCATCATTTTCCCTTTAAGGTAACTATATGCACTTTTCAAAGGCAGCCAAGCAACACCCGGAGACAGGTTTAACACTCATGTGCTATTCCTGTAATTACACTGTACCAACATACAATTCCCAAATTTTCTAAGGAAGACGTCCCCAGTGCTGACATTGTTACCACTGTTCCTGAATTTTCTATCTAAATTTATAAGGTCATTTAATCAGTTGCCAAAGATAGAAACATGGAAGTCTTTCCTGATCCATTTTTTTCTTACCCACATAAAATTAGTTATCATATTCCCTTTGTAATGGCTTTTAAATTTGATTCCTCCTGCTTTTAAACAGTATCTTTTCTTCTCTGCTACTATTTTTTAAAGCCCTAGTTCAATACAGCTAAAATATATCTGATCACCGCAGTCTTCCAGTAAAGTCCATGAGTCATTATTAATGAAGGATAATGTGCACAGGTTAGTGCTATACTACATTTTCTTTCTCTTCTTCCTCCTTTTTTTGTGCCTCAACCCTCAATTCCAGCTCTCTTTAGGCTATGCTTTCCTTAATTCCCTGAAAATGACATATATTTTCAACATTCTTTAACTGGTCCCTCTGTTTAGAATCTCTAGTTTTCTGTTTAGGAAATATCCTACAAATCTTAAACTTCAGTAAACTTGTCTGTGAAAATTTAGCTGTTTTCCTGTTTTCTTGACTCTTTATAAGCACCCTAATTATAATATGTAGTACATACTAAGATATATGTGCATGTTCCAACAAGACTGTGTGCCTCTCAAGGGCAGGGCCTTTTATCTCAATATTTCATAGACACAACTGTAAAATAGGCAGTTAATTATTGTTTGTTGGATGTATTATAAAGTGGTTTCTAACTCCCAGCTTTTCTTCCACAATTGAGTTGGAGTATTTTGTTGAAGATCACTCCTGCATCTTAAATCTTCAAATGAACAATAAAGTAACATTAAGTTGGGAAGACCTTCAAAAATGAAATTTTTACCTTTATTTTCATTGTTTCCCTCCCCCCCAAAATTTACATAATAAATTGCTTTACTTTAAAGCCAGTATTAAAAACTAGAAAAAAATCTAATTTCTTATAAAAGAATTTTGCTAGCTGCATTTCACTGAAATTACAAATCATGAGTTGCAACCTAAAATATCATAGAATTATTTGCATTAAGATACTAATTTTTCTTTTTACTAAATTTAGAACCCTAATTTTTGAAACTGGTGTTTATTAGTGGCATGATTAAGAATTTGCAGGATACCCATCCATCCACTTGCGACACCTGCCTGCATCTGATGTCCAAGTGACTGAGTTAGCATCCCAGTTCCAGTTTACTGTTGATATGCATCCTGGGAGGCAACAGGTGATGGTCCAAGTACTTGGATCCCTGCCACTGACAGAATTCCTGGCTTCTAGCTTTGGCCTGGCCCAGCCTTGGCTTTTGCAAGCATTTGGGAAAGTGAACCAACAGATGGAAGATTGACTGATCAATCAGTTGATCAATACATCTCTGCCTCTCTGTCTCTCTGCATTTCAACTAAAATGAAAATAAATTAAAAAGGAAAGATAAGAGTGGTAAGAACTTTGCATATGTTGTTTCTAGTTTGTATACTTACTCTATTTTGTGGGTAGGCTATTCTATAGACCTGAAAACTTAGGCTTAGAGACAAGTATTAAATTTGCTACAAATAATGTAGCAAGTATGTGGCAGAACTGAGATGCAAAGAAACATGTGTTAGTGTTTTAATATAATCATATATCTAATAATTTATTTTAATTGAATATTTTAACTCTAACACTTATTGAAAGAGAGATAATCACTGACTCATAATCTATAAATGAGATCTTGATGTTTTAGAGATTGATGTTTTAGTTCCCAAATAGCCTATAAAGAAGATTCTTATCTTCAAATTCATTATCAATTTATTTTTTTCTGTGCCAGACAAATTCCAGTGGACATTTTATTATGCTATGATAATTATATTTAAACTCCACAATTTATCACCCATTTCAATGTTTTGAGAAATATGAAATAATTTGCAATTGTCAGAGTTATTCATATCACACATTTTTTTTTTACCAATAGTGGTTTTAGTTGAGGCTAGCAAATACTTTAGAATTACAATGAAGCTAAGTGTGGGGAGACACAACAGTTTTATAAGGCAATGCTGGGGAAATATATATGTTCAGTTATGTATGAACTCTGAAGTTAGGTAAATACTTTGGGGATTTTATTTTATGCTATTGTGATTGAATTATGTTTTTAAGTAAGTGATTCTAGTTAAGTAAAAAGATATTAGACTAGAGAATTAACAGATGATTATGACGTTTTCTTAATTTTTAAAAGATTATTTTAAAAACAGATTTGATAGGCAGAGATACACAGAGACAGATGGTTCTCAAAATCTGGTTCACGTCTCAACTCACAGCTGGGGCTGGATAAGTAAGAAACCAGGGGACAGGAACTCAATCTGTGTTTCCCATGTGGATAATAAGGACCCAACTACTTGAATCATTTTCTGCTGCCTTCAAGAGTGTTCGTTAGCAGAAATCTCAAATTGGGAGCAAGCCAAGACTCAAACCAGGCATTCTGACATGGGATGCAGGTGTGTCTAACAGTATCTGAAAAGCCAGGCTGAATGTCCATCCTCCATTTTGACTTTGGTCAATTCATTTCACCTTTCCAAGTTTGTTTTTATAAAGTAGAAATAGCAAGACCTCTATTGAAATTATTTTATAATACTGAATATGAAAACAGTTATAAAAAGGATAGTTTGCTCGTGAACTGTCTATTTTGATTTTTCCTGTGGAAATATTTACTAATAGTGAAGAAAACTTCTACATATTCTATATCAAATATGTTGTTATTGACATATAAATAGTCACTATTAACATCTGTTAGGTGCTTGAGTAGACTCTCAGGATACAAATTTTAGTGTCACCTAATCATTTTCTTTGAAAGAACTCATAGTTAAGCAGAGGTCATATCTGCATACAACTAAGTACAAAGGGTAACGCACGATATTAATATTAAAATAAGATTCTGTGTGAGCATGTGGATAGGATATTGTTTCAGACAAAATTATCATGTTTTAGGTTTCATTGAGATGGTGTCCTTTCAGTTATGTTTCTACATCATGAGCTGAAATTTTCCTTAGAATAAGAATGAAAAAGGGCGTTTGAGACAAAGGGAGAATCTTGAGTAGGGATGAAACAATTTGAAAATGAGAATGTAATTACCAACAGTCAATATAGGATTTACAAAGGCATTTGCACTTCAGTTTTTATGCAGCAAGCACTAGAGAGGAACCGTTTTTGAATCACACCATTCCATTTGTTAGTGTTGTTATTGTTATTTGTGTCTACTATGTCAAAGTAGAAAGAATTTTACTGACCAGATACGCTATGCTATTTTCAAAATAAAAGCTAACTGTAATGCAATGAATGTTATTTTATCTGTGTTAGGAGTCTTTGTGTATCTACCAGACTGGAAAAGAAGCAATACACAGAGGATCTTCAAAAAGTACATGAAACTGCATTTTATGAAAAAACTAAACATGGATTTCAAAAATTTTGGCACCAAAATAAACTTATCTTTTAGTTTGATTTTTTTTATGTTTTAAGATTGTGAGAAAGCCTTGTCTCTTTTTACAGCTTTTGATTTAAAGTCCTTTATCTGATATGAGTATAAAGACTCGATCATTTTTGGTTTCTTTTCGCCTACTATGTGTTTTTCCAGCTCTTCACATTGATTCTATGTGTATCTTTGTGAAAAGAATTTCTTGTAGGGCCTTTTATTTGTTTATCCAGTCAACCAATCTACAATCGAAATATTTTGGATGGAGAATTTAATCCATCTATATTCAAGGTTAATATTGATATATAAGAATTAATACCTTTTATTTTGTTTATTGGCTACTTATTTTTACCTTCTCTGTTAGTGAATTTAACAGGGTCATGTGTTTTCATGACAGTTACTTCTGTTTTTTTCCCCAGAAACCTTTATTTAAGGTATAAAACATAATGCATTTCATTAATATAAATTTAGGAACATAGTGATTCTTCCTACCCTAACTGCACTCCTACCCACACTTCCACCCTTCTTCCTTCTCCCTCTCCTATTCCCATTCTTGCTTTTTTGCTAAGATTTATTTTCATTTAACATTAAACAAATATGATTAAACTTATACTAAGAGTTCAACAAATAGTATAGAAAAAAAAAAACCTGTTCCTTAACCATCAGTTAAAAGGCTGTTCAAAGTCATTGCATTTTGCATCTCAAAGTGTCAATTTCACTTCTATAGATTACTATTTAGGTACTCTATTATCCACAGATCAGGGATAGCATAAGATATTTCTTATTTTGGGACAGGTTTATTTCACTAAATATAATGTTTTCTAGTTGCATCCATTTTGTTGCAAACAACAGGCTTTCATTTTTTTTTTTTTTACTGCTGTGTAGTATTATTGCATGGTATACATATCTTATAATTTCTCTATCCAGTCTTCAGATGATGGGCATTTGGGTTGATTCCATATCTTAGCTATTTTGAATTAAGCTGCAGTAAATACGTGGGTACAGATAGCTCTTTCATATGCTGATTTCATTTTCCTTGGGCAAATTCCCAAGAATGGGATGGCTGGGTCATATGGTAGGTCTATATTCAGATTTCTGAGGTATCTCAATATTGTCTTCCACAGTGGCTGTACCAATTTACATTCCCACCAACAGTGGATTTGGTTATCTTTTCTCCACATCTTCACCAGGATTTATTGTTTCTTGATTTCTGTATGAAAGCCATTCTACTGAGGGTGAGGTGAAACCTCACTGTGGTTTCAATTTGTATTTTCTTGACAGCTAGTGATGCTGAGCAATTTTTCATGTGTCTGTTGGCCATTTGGATATCCTATTTTGAAAAAATGCCTATTTAAGTCCTTCACCCACTTCTTTTTTTTAAAGATTTATTTTATTTATTTGAAAGACGGAGTTACAGAGAGAGGTAGAGACAGAGAGAGAGGTCTTCCATCCGTTGGTTCACTCCCCAGATGGCCGCAATGGCTGAGGCTGCGCTAATCTGAAGCCAAGAGCCAGGAGCTTCTTCTGGGTCTCCCACATGGGTGCAGGGGCCCAAGGACTTGGGAAATCTTCTACTGCTTTCCCAAGCCATAGCAGAGAGCTGGATTGGAAGAGGAGTGGACGGGACTAGAACCAGTGCCCATATGGGATGCTGGCGCTTCAGGCCAGGGCGTTAACCCACTGTGCCACAGAGCCGGTCCCTCATGCACTTCTTAACTGGGTTGTTTATTTTTTTGTGGTTGAGTTTCTTGCACTATTTATGGATTCTGGATATTAATCCTTTATCAGCTATATAGTTTCCAAGTAATTTCTCCCTTTCTGTCCACTGCTTTTTCACTTTACTTAGTGTCGCTTCTGCAGTGCAGAAACTTCTCAATTTGATGAATCCCATTTGTCAATTGTGGCTTTGATTGCCTATGTCTGTGGGTTTTTTTTCCCCAAGAACTTTTTGCCCATGCCAATGTCTTCCAGTATTTCCCCAGTGTTCTCTAATAATTTGATGGTATCAGGTTGTAGATTAGATCTTCAAACTGTTTGGAATGGATTTTTGTGTAAGGTATAAGGTACGGATCTTGCTTCATACTTCTGCATGTGGAGATCCAGTTTTCCCAGCACCATTTGTTGAAGAGACTATCCTTGCTCCAGGCATTGATTTTAGCTCTTTTGTCAAAGATAAGTTGGCTGTAGATTAGTGAATATATTTCTGGAGTTTCTGTTTTGTTTCATTAATCTATCCATCTGTTTTTGCGCCAGTACCAGGCTGTTTTAATTATGACTACACTGTAGTATGTCTTTTTGTAAGATTTATTTATTTATTTTAAAGTCAGAGTTACACACAGAGAGAAGGAGAGGCAGAGAGAAAAGGTCTTCCATCCTCTGGTTCACTCCCCAAATGCCACAATGGCTGAGGCTGTGCTGATCCAAATCCAGGAACCAGGAGCTTCTTCCAGGTCTCCCATATGGGTGCAGGGGCGCAAGCACTTGGGCCATCTTCTGATGCTTTCCCAGACCATAACAGAGAGCTAGATGGGAAGTGGAGCAGCTGGGATTCGAACTGGCATCCATATGGGATGCTGGCACTGCAAGTGGCAGCTTTATCCATTACACCATAGCACTGGCCCTTATAGTATGTCTTGAAATCTGATATGTGATGCCTCCAGTTTTGTGTGTGTGTGTGTGTGTGTGTGATTGTATAAGCTGTCTTTAACGATTCAGAATCTCCTGCATTTCCATATAAATGTCAGCATCATTTTTTCTATATCAGAAGAATGTCCATGCTATTGTGATTGGGATCACATTTAATCTGTAAACTGCTTTCAGTAGTACAGACATTTTGATGATATTGATTCTTCCAATACGTGAACATGGAATATTTTTCCATTTTTTTGTGTCTTTTATTCCTTTCTCTTTTTTTTGACAGGCAGAGTTAGACAGTGAGAGATAGACAGAATGAAAGGTCTTCCTTCCATTGGTTTACCCGCCAAATGGCCGCTATGGCCGGCCCGCTGCACTGATCTGAAGCCAGGAGCCAGGTGCTTCCTTGTGGTCTCCCATGCAGGTGCAGGGCCCAAGTACTTGGGCCATCCTCCACTGCCTTCCCGGGCCACAGCAGAGAGCTGGACTGGAAGAGGAGCAACTGGGACAGAATCTGGCACCCCAACCAGGACTAGAACCCGGGGTACCGGCGCCGCAGGTGGAGGATTGCCCTAGTGAGCCACAGCGCCGGCCCCTTTTATTTATTTTTTTGTAGTTCTTATCATAGAGATCTTTGACATACTTGGTTAAATTTATTCCAAGGTATTTAATATTTTTATAGTTATCATGAATGGATTGAGCTTAAAAGCTTTTTCTCAGCCATGACATTGTTTGTGTATATAAAGGATATTGATTTCATTGTGTTAATTTTATATCTTCCCACTTTTACTAAACTTTTGTAAGTTCCAATAGTCTCTTAGTGGAGTCTTTTGGATCCCATATATATAGGATCATGTCATCTGCAAATAGGAATAGTTTGACTTCCTCCTTCCCAATTTAAATCCCTTTGATTTCTTTTTCTTACCTAGTGGCTCAGGTTGAAATTTCCAGGACTCTATTGTATGTCAGTGGTGAGAATGGGTATTGTTGTCTGGGAAATCTTCCAACTTTTCCCCATTCAATAGGATGCCGGCCATGGGTTTTTCATAAATCTCCTTGAATGTATGGAGGAATGCTCCTTCTATATCTCATTTGGTTAATGTTTCATCATGAAAGATTGTTGTATTTTATCAAATACTTTTTTGCATCTATTGAGATAATCTCATGGTTTTTATTCTTCAGTTTGTTAATGTGATAGATCACATTGATAGATTTGCAAATGTTGAATCATCAATGCATACCAGGGATCTTTCCAATGTGTTTGATTCAATTGGCTATTATTTTGTTGAGGATTTTTGTATCTATGTTAATCAGGTAAATTGGTGTGTAGTTCTCTTTCTCTGTGGTATCTTTTTCAGCTTTAGAATTAAGGTGATGCTGCCTTCATAGAAGGGGTTTGAGAGGATTCCCTCCCTTTCAATTGTTTTGAATATCTTTAGAAGAATCAGAGTGAGTTCTTCTTTAATTGTCAGGTGGAATTCAGCAGTGAAGCCATACGGTGCTGGGCTTTTCTTTGTTGAGAGGGCATTTAAAAAAAATATTTTGACAGAGTTAGTGAGATGGAGAGAGACAGAGAGAAAGGTCTTCCTTCCGTTGGTTCACCCCCCAAATGGCCGCCATGGCCAGAGCTACGCCAATCTGAAGCCAGGAGCCAGGTGCTTCCTCCCAGTCTCTCATGTGGTACAGGGGCCCAAGCCCTGTACCATCCTCCACTGCCCTCCCAGACCACAGCAGAGAGCTGGACTGGAAGAGGAGCAACCAGGACTATAACCCGGCACCCATATAGGATGTCAGCACCACAGGTGGAGGATTAACCAAGTCAGCCATGACGCCAGCCCCGAAGAGGGTCTTTATTACTGATTCCATTTCTGTCTTGGTTACTGGTGTGTGTAGGTTTTCTCTGTCTTCGTGGATCAATTTAGGTAGTTGTTTGTGTCCAGGAATCTTTCCATTTCTTCTAGGTTTCCCATCCTGCTGGAATATAGCTGTTTGTAGTAATTTCTGATAATTTTTAAAATTTCTTTGGTGTCTGTTGTTATATTTCCTTTTTCATCTCTATTTTTATTGATTGGGGTCTTTTTTCCATCTCTTTTTGGTTAGTTGAACCAATGGTTTGTCAATTTTATTTATTTATTTTTTTCAAAAAACCAGCTCTTCATTTTGTTGATCTTTTGTAAGGTTTTGTTTGTTTGTTTGTTTCAAGTTTGTTTATTCTCTAATTTTAATTATATATTTTCTCCTGCTACTTTTGGGTTTGGTATGTTGTTGCCTTTCTAGATCCTTGAGATGCCTTGATAGCTCATTTATTTGTTGCCTTTCTAATTTCTTGATGTTGGCACCAATTGCTATAAACTTTCCTCTTAACACTGCTTTTGTTGTATCCCAGAAGTTGTGATATGTTGTATTGTCATCTTTGTTTCCAGAATTTTTTTATTTCTCTTTTGATTTCTTCAGTGATCCACTGTTCATTTAGGAGCATGTTTTGCAGTTTCCATGTGGTTGCATATGTTCTAAATATTCCATAGTTGTTGATTTCCAGCTTCATTCCATTGTGGTCAGATAAAATGCATGGTATGATTTTGATTTTTTTTTTATTTGCTGATACTTGCTTTATAGCCTACCATGTGGTCTATCATAGAGAAGGTTCCATATACTGGGGAGAAGAATGTATATTCTGAGACTACAGAATGAAAGATTCTATAGATATCCATTATTCCATTTGGTCTATAGCATTGATTGTCTCTATTGTTTCCTTGTTGATGTTCTGTCTGGTTGATCTGTCCATTGCTCAAAGTAGGGTACTGAAATCCCCAGTTATTATTGTATTCAAGTGTGTGTATCTCTCTAGATCCATTGGCATTTCTTTTAAATTAGCCAGAAACCTGTAATTGGGTACAAATACATTTATTACAATCATATCTTCCTGTTGGATTAATCCCTTAATCATTACATAGTGCCCTTCTTTGTCGCTTAACAGTTTTTTGTTCTTGTTGTTGTTGTTGTTAAAGTGTATTTTGTCTGATTTTAGGATGGCTACACTGGCTCTTTTTTCAATTTCTGTTAGCATGCAATATGTTTCCATCCTTTTACTTTTTGTCTGCATGTATCTTTGTTGGTGAGATGTATTCCCTGTAGGCAGCAGATAGATGGTTCTTGCTTTTTTTTTTTTTTTTTTAATTCATTCAGCCAGCCTGTATCTTTTAACTGGAGAGTTAAGGCCATTTACATTCAAGATGTTGATTGATAAGTAATGACTTGGCCTTGCTATTTTTCCATGAATAATCCTGTTGTTTATTTTGGATTTCTTTTGTACTTTTACTGGGAAATATTCTGCTTTCACCTTTCATAGTGATGGCTGTGTTTCTGCGTGTAACACATTCTTTAGCATCTTTTGTAAGGCTAGAATTTCTTTCAATTTCTGTTTGTTATGGAAGCTCTGCATTTCACCTTCATTCACAAATGAGAGCTTTACAGAGAACAGTATTCTGGGTTGATTTTTTTTCTTAAAGACTTGTAATATATATTGCCTTTCTCTTCTAGCTTGTAGGGTTTCTGATGAAAATTCAGCCATCAGTCTATTTGGAGACCCTCTGAAATCAATCTTGCATTTCTGTCATGCACATTTAAAATATTATCTTTACGTTTTACTCTAGAAAGTTTGACTGTAATGTATCATGGTTAATATCTTTTCTGTTCACATCTATTAGGGGTTCTATGTGCTTCTTGTACTTGGATGTCCCTTTCTTTTTCCAAGTTTTCTATAATTATCTCACTAAGTATGCCTTCTAATGCATTGTCTGTTTCCATGCCTTCAGGAACTCCTAAGCTCCATATGTTGGATTGTTTCATAGTATCTCACAAATCTCCATCACTATTTTTTTGATTTTTCTAATTTCTTGTTCTTTTTTTTTTTTTTTTTTTTGGTCTGATTGAAAAATTTCCAGAGATTTATCTTCTAACTCAGATGCTCTTTTTTCTTTCTCACCGAGTCTGTTGTTAAGGTTTTCCACCATATTTTTTATTTGATCTATTTATTTCTTCATTTCTAATATTTCATTTTGATTTCTCTTTAAAATCTCAAATTCAGGGGTAAAATTTTCATTCATATTCATATCATGTATGGATTTATTTAATTCATGAATTTGCTTCTGATTACTTCTAAGTAGTCCTATGATCAATTTTTAGAATTCTGTTTCTGCCATTTCTACACATTCTAGTATTGAAGTATTGCTGTGTTCCTTTGGGGGTGTCATGTTGTCTTGTTTATTCTTGTTCTTTATTCTTGTTTCTTGAGTTTCTGTGTTTCTTTTTAGGTGTTTGTGGAGATACTTGTTGGGTTTTTTTCCCCCATTTTGATGGCTATTATCTTTGGATTTTGTCTCTCTGGCTTAGTAGAGTGTCTCCTCTTTCAGTGAATACCCAGCGGCATGTGCTGGCTCTGGCCAGGGAGCTCTGTTTAGTGCTCCAGGGAGAGGGGAGTGTCCAAGGTGACACCCAAGTTGGGCTTTTATTTTTTTTTTTCAGAGAAGTGGGTTTGCTCAGCTCTGTTGCTGTATTCTCATGCTCCCCTCCTCTTCTCCAAGGAGACCATTGCACAGGCACTAGTCCCAGTGAGTGCAATATTTATCCATGCTACCACAAGAACAACAGGAAGGGTCCATGCAGTCCATGGTGTGAATACAGATCTCACAGCAGTGACCCTCACCAGATAATCAGGGAGTCCTGCATGTGTTCAGCTGCCCCCAGTGACTACTCAGAGACCAAGCCACACCCTATGCCACCTCTTGCAGCCATAGTGTTTTCACAGTCCCAGCACATAAGGCTCCCACAGTCACAAGCACCCAGCCCTCTGTTGGTTCTCCCAGTCAGACTCAGGCATTTCATGTTGGCTGTTTGCTGGGCACATGGGCACAAGCTGACACAGTTGTTACACATGTCCAAAATTGTGCCCATCCTCTCTCAGCTAGTTACAGAATGCCATTGTTGGCTGGTCAGGGAGAGAGTAATGTTCCCCCCCTTATTTCCCTCTAGATTGGCAGGTATACTGACCCCCACAGGGCTCCAAGCCTGACTCATGCTGGGCTCTTCCCACGACTTTATCACCAGTGGAATGGAGTTTTGCAGTCTGGTTTCACCTTACTCTCCAAAGCTGGTGCCAAGGCTGCCGGCTGCTGAGATCCTGTGTTGTGTCTGTGTTGGTGCTGCACGTCCATACCTTCCATGTAAATCCACACTGTCCCTCTAACTTACATGGAGTTACCACTGCAATTTTCTCCCTAACTCTTCCCTGAGATGTTACTCTCTCCACTTGTTTTTTTTTTTTTTAACTATCTTCCCCTAGACTAGAGCAGTAAGTTCCCTCCCTATTCCGCCATCTTGGAATCTCCCCTCGATTTATTTATTTATTTATTTATTTATTTTACAGGCAGAGTGGACACTGTGAGAGAGAGAGAGAGACAGAGAGAAAGGTCTTCCTTTGCCATTGGTTCACCCTCCAATGGCCGCCGCGGCTGGCGCACTGCGGCCAGTGCACCGTGCTGATCCGAAGGCAGGAGCCAGGTGCTTCTCCTGGTCTCCCACGGGGTGCAGGGCCCAAGCACTTGGGCCATCCTCCACTGCACTCCCTGGCCACAGCAGAGAGCTGGCCTGGATAAGGGGCAACCGGGACAGAATCCGGTGACCCGACCGGGACTGGAACCCGGTGTGCCGGCACCGCAGGCGGAGGATTAGCCTATTGAGCCGCGGCGCCGGCTCCCTCGATTTATTTTTGAATCTATCTACCACCTCACCATCCCCACCCCGACATACAAGTAGGTAATTCCTAGTGCAGTTCTGTTTAAGGTAGTGCCAGTCAGGCTCATTTAGCAAGGGTCTGTTTTCTATTACTGACTGCCAGTAAATGTCTTCTGTTGAGTTATATGTGGGTTCAAAAGAAGATGCTTATGTGTCATTGCTTTATGTTTTCCTTTATAAGGGTATTTTCTCACATCTACCAGTGTGTATATGTAAGAATTCCTGAATATCTTCCCACATAATTCTCATGTTCTAATTTTACAGAAAATTTATCTTTTATATGATTTTTATGTTATATAAATCACCAAATATATTTATTTTTTGCTGCTAAATAAGCAAAATAGATATAAGAGCAGGTAACTTCAAATACAATTTATTTTTATCATATTTCTGGTACTTATGATACAAGCATCTTTTGGATTTCTCATAATTCATAATTTTCTTAGGACTGTATTCTGTCTGTAAGATGACTATATGTAGTCTTTAAAAACTTTAAGGTAACTTTAGATATAAAAGGTGATATTTGGGTATTAGTTTTTTCTTAAACTGACAATCAATGGTTCTATTCATATAAAATAAAAATGTTCAGTGAGGTATGAAGGTAAAGCTGTCTTAGGAAATTTGTATAAAAATTTATTTTTCAGAATTAGAACCTTGGAAGTACTATTAAGGAGCAGATAATATTTGAAAAATTAAAAAATTACTTACATTTGTGCAGGTAATGGTATATACATATACTTTTTATGCTAAAAGTTAATAGGAGCTTTTTCCATGAGTTTTGCCAAGAACTTGGACAATCTACAAAACTCCAGACTACTCTTAATCTTTTAGTTTTATACAGAAAATAAAGAGCATTTCTAAAGCATGGCTTTAAATTCCAGTTAACTTAATTATAATATTTGAAACAGTTGCAGCTCTTTTATAGTTCCAGAAGACCAAAATTAATAAATAGCTTTATCTTTCATACAAGTAGAAGTTTTTTTCAAATCTATGTTCTTTGTTTCTTTCTCTTTTTTTTTTTTTTAAGATTTATTTATTTATTTGAAAGGTAGAGTTACATAGAGGCAGAGGCAGAGAGAGAGAGAGAGGTCTTCCATTCGCCAGTTTGCCCCAAGATGGCTGCAGTGGTCTACCTGTGCCAATCTGAAGCCAGGAGCAGGAGCTTCTTCTGGGTCTTCCACACAGGTGCAGGGGTCCAAGGACTTTGGCCATCTTCTATAGCTTTCCCAGGTCATAGAAGAGAGCTGAATTGGAAGTGGAGCAGCCGGACTCAAACTGTTGCCCATATAGGATGCTGGCACTGCAGGCAGCTTTACCTGCTACGCCACAGTGCCGGCCCCCATACTAGTAGAATTTAATAGAACATTAAAACACACCTGAAGAAATATACATGTAAGGAATAGATTTGCATAAGTTGGGTTTGACACCACTTTACCCAAAACCAAGGCATTGACAGGGTCCACATGGAAGTCCCAGGTTACCTAAACAATCACTTCAAGTGAGCCTGGGTTGAAGGCCAGCAGTGGGCTAAGCCAGCCTATGCTCAGTATGAAAAAGTTCCAGAGAAAATAGATATAGGGCAAGGGTTGTAACAGATTGTTGGGGGTAAAGCAGCCTAATGACACAGGAGTCTGTCAGGTTAGTGTCTTAGAAAGAAAGAGTCCCACAAGAGGGCCCCAGCTTCACCTCTACTATTCCATTTCCCAAGATTAGGGAGAACAAGGCCTAAATTGCATATTAGGGAAACTGGCCAGATGACAATAAAAGAATAGATCATAGCCCCAGTTACAATTCAACTATGTGTAAGGGCTCAATATGTTGATTTAATTCTCTCTCTCTCCCTCTCTCCCTTCCCTCCCTTTCTTTCTTTCTTTCTTTTTTTTTTTTTTTTTTTTTTTTTTGGCCACAGAGGCATGAATCGGTATTGCCCTGACCTTAGGGCTTGATGATATGCTAACATTCTTCGTGTATATCTAAAATAAAGGTACTATGCTTCAAGAAATGCATGTTCACTCTCATTTTATTTTATTCCTCAAGGATGTATGCTCACTCCCAGTATATCTTTTTTCTTTTCTGCAGTGGACCATGTAAAGGTCTCTGAACACTTGCGACATACTACATTGATTTATTGACTAATTGGTAGGGATCTGCAGTTTGAAAAACACTGTTCAGAAGGTTGTTGTTGGATTGCAACTATACCATTTCATCTTGGCACTCCAGTCTCATGCCTCTGTTCAAAATTAGTTAGTTGTGTGTGTTAAAATCATCTGGTTTCCCTGCTGCTGCTGCCTTTATCCCATCATTGCACATCATTACTTCTCAGTAGAATTATTAGAGAGCTAAGCAGAGAAAAAAAATTTAAGTAATTCCTTGGGTTGAGCACTTCAATCTAATTCAATGCAGATTTGTTGAACAAGCCCTTGCCATTTGTCAAGCACTGTGCTAGGTGTTGCTGCTGTGGAAATGAATTAAATTTGACCTCTTGGAGAACCTATACTTGTTAACAGAGGCAAATTTAAAGGAAAAAGAAATGAAGTATAGTGGTGGGCAGCTTGTACAGTAAATGTGAAGACAAAGTAGTCAGTTATAACCAGGAAGGGATGAACATGTTTCACGGGCCATAATGCTTAAGTTGAATCTGGAAAGATGAATAGATCTTACCTTGGAGTACTAAAAGGTTCTTGCTGTATAGAGTGGGGAAGAATTGTCCTAACAGTGAGAGTAATGTAAAGAAGAGTACAGAGGTTTGGATTAGCCTGGTTCTTTCTTGGAACCTCACATACTTCAGTATATCTAGGTAAGACAAGGGTACATGGTTTGGCCAATGAAACACAATTAGGTCAAAGTTAGGAAACCTTCATAAGAGGCACTGCAAGCAGGTTTGCATTTTAGGAAGATCACTATTCTAGGCACATTGTGGAGACTGCGGCATGTTGTTTGGAGACAAGATCAGAAAGTAGAATATCAAAGTAATTGGTGGGGGCTTTAAATAATACAGTATCTGTAGGGATGGAGAGAAACATAAGAGAAATGGCCGAGGAACAAAACCAAGGTAGAATTTAAACAATGTACTACTAAAGTAACTTATTTTAAACCTGAATTATCAAAATTCTGCTCACTGGATATACTAGGAAACAGAAGTTGATCATCCTAGCAGTTCATGCAGGAACCAGATTTCAAGAATTGTTTGGGTCACAGATTATTATACTTTTGGATAACTTTGATATTGTCAACAAATGATTTGCTTAATCTGTTTCTTTCTTTTTTTTCCTATAAAGGTTTGAGATTCACACACAAACACACAAATATGACTATTGTATTAAGGAGGAAATTTGAGGAAGGAGAAACATGAATAGCTAAAATAAGATGAAGCAATTTATAAAGTTATTAATCAAAATTTACACAGCCAGTGGAAAGCAGGGAAATGACTAGCCACACAGTTATGGTGTCCAAGAAATAAAAACTAGTTGCTTCAGAAATGAATACTTTTGGTACTGCTGAGAAGTTATCTCCCTTTTGGGCCCTCATAAAAAGGGTATTTGATGAGGTAGACTATGTTCACAGTAACTTTCCTTATACTAAATAAAAAATAAATTTGGAAAGTTGTTTTTATAATGCACCTTAATGTAAGCTCATAACCTTATACTGTGTTTGTAAGGGACCACAGTGCCATCAAGGAATACAGTGCCCAGCATTCATCCAGAGGTTTAAGTACCCATCCCATGTCGGGTTATGTGCTAAGCTCTAGAAATGCAACGGCTAGAAAACTAGACATGTTCTCTACCTTAGCCACATCTCACAGTCTACAAAGTGAAGACACTAAACATGATATACTACGTCATGTAAAGAAAAGAATATTATAACAAAGAGGCCCAGCCAAGCACATATAGCAGTTGAAGTCCAAGACATGATCCCTGAGGAACTGATCCATACAGAAGGATGCATTGTGTGCCAGAACAGAGAACAAATTTTCCAACCAGGATTGGCAGGCATAAGGTTCTGCTCTGTTTCTCATGTTCATGTTGGCAGTTAAGGAAAGGTGTCTGGGCTTTTAACAAACAGCTAACCAAGCTGGAGCATCAATGATAGGTCATTTAGGTTAGTTTAAAACATGATAAGCATGTTGCCCTAAGGTAGTTTCTAATATATTAATTCTCAGAATACATTCTGTATAAACATTGAGGCTATCCTGATGATGAAAGAATTATGTGCCTTGTTTTCCATTTACCCTTTGAGCACAACTGCTAAAAGGGTATATGTAGGGGCTGGCGCTGTGGCGTAGTGAGTAAGGCTGCTGCTGGCATCCCATATGCACTGGATCGAGTCCTAGCTGTTCCACATCCAATCCAGCTCTCTGCTGTGGCCCAGGAAAGCAGTAGAAGATGGCCCAAGCGCTTGGGCCCCTATATCCATGTGGGAGACCTGGAAAAAGCTCCTGACTCCTGGCTTCAGATCGGTGCAGCTCCAGCCATTGCAGCCACCTGGAGAGTGAACCAGCTGATAGAAGAGCTCTCTCTTTCTCTCTTTGCCTCTGCCTCTCTGTAACACTGCCTTTCAAATAAAAATAAATTTTTTAAAAAGAGTTTATGTAGATGGCTATAAACCAGGAGCAGGGAACATGAGACATCACAGATGATTACTTGGTTATATAGCACTTAACTCATCACACTTTCTGCTTTGCTTTACTGTACTAACCACTTGTCTCCTTGGTGATGCTGTCTGCTCTCTTCTTTTTTTCTCTCTTGCAGCAGTTTATGTAGTGTGCCTAAAGAATAATGCGTTTTTTCTCTTAAACTCTTTCTATCTATAATATCTATCTGTTTATTCATGTATATGTCTGTCTATAGCTAGATTTATATAAACTGCTCTTTGATCCTTATTAAAATAAATAAAAATTTTGACTTACTGCTAAAAAGATAAGGGAAACAAAAAATACCTCAAATTGTAATCTAATAATAACTGTTGTTAACAACTTTATACATTTCCCATAATTACACATTTTTGTACATATAGTCACATGGTTTTACAAAAGAAATGAACTCTAATTATATATATTATTTTGAAACTTGCTTTTCTCCCAGTAATTATATCATACCTTTCTGTGCTAGTATATCGACTTATCAAATAGTATTTTTTTTTTTAATTTGACAGGCAGAGTTAGACAGTGAGAGAGAGACAGAGAGAATGGTCTTCCTTCTGTTGGTTCAACCCCCAAATGGCTGTTATGGCCTGCACGCTATGCCGATCCGAAGCCAGGAGCCAGGTGCTTCCTCCTGGTCTCCCATGCAGGTGCAGGCGCCCAAGCACCTGGGCCATCCTCCACTGCCCTCCCGGGCCAAAGCAGAGAGCTGGACTGGAAGAGGAGCAACCAGACTAGAACGCTGTGCCCAGATGGGATGCCAGCGCCGCAGGTGGAAGATTAACCTAGTGAGCCATGGCGCCAGCCCACCAAATAGTATTAAAAATGAGTTAGTGTGTCAAACTATACTTAACTTTTGGGTAGTTGTTGACCATGCTTAAATGAACATCTTTGTAGCTAAAATCATTGTGTTTTAAGGATTATTACCTCAGAGTAAATTCTAGAAGTGAAATTTTATCCAAAAGAATGTAGAGTTAAGACTTTTGATATTTATTGCCAAATTGCCTTTTGAGAAGGCTGTCACATACTGTCTAACCATGTATTTTTTGTAATTTTATGAATAGGATCATTTTCTTGACTTAACTTTTAGAAAGTTCCATATTGGTAAAAATAAGCTACTGTTTTTTGCACTTTGATTTTCTATCATGAAATTTCACTGAATTCATTAATTCTAACTGCTTTTTGATGGAGTATTTATAATTTTCTATGTATATAATCATGTTATATGCAAACATGGATATTTTGATATCTTCCTATCCAATTTGGATACCCTTTTTTCTTACCTAATTGCTCTTTTTTAAAAACAAAGATTTATTGATTTTGAAAGTCAGAGTTACAGAGAGAGCGCAGGGGGAGAGGGGAAGAAAGTGACCTCAACAGCCAAGGTTGGGCCACTCCAAAGCCAGGATCCAAGAATGCCGTTTGGGTATCCTACTAGGGTGGAAAGGTCCCAGACACTCAGACCATCTTCTGCTGCTTTTCCCAAGTTATTAGCAGGGAGCTGGATCAGAACTGGAGCATCCAGCTTACAGCCAGTACCTATATGGGATGCCACCATCATAGGTAGCAGCTTTACCTGCTATGCCAAAACCCAGGCCCCATTGCCTAATTGCTCTTACCAGTATTTCCAATACTGTATTGAATAGGAGTGATAAAAGTGGCCATCCTTGTCTTGTTCCTGGTCTTAGAAAAAATGCTTTCACCTTTTGCCCATTCAGTATGAAATTTGCTATATGTTTGTCATATATTGTTTTTATAATTTTGAGTTGTGTTCCTTTTATACCTAATATGTTGTTTTTTATTATCATGAATGAATGTTGATTCTTACTGAATGCTTTTCTACATATATTGAGATGATCATATAATTTTTATTCTTCATGCTGTTGATGTGATTTATATATTTATTGAGTCACAAATGTTCAACCTCCTTATATCCCTGGGGTAAATGTCATTTGATTATAGCCTATGATCTCTTTACTTTGCCATTGGATTTGCTTTGCTAATGTTTTGTTGAGAATTTTTGCATCTGTGTTCATTGGTCTTTAATTTTGTTTTTTGATTGTATGTTTGCTTGATTATAGTCTCAGGGTAATGCTGGCCTTGTAAAAAGAGTTTGGCATATAATTCCTTTACAGTTTTTTTGGCAAGTTTGAAAAGCATTGGAATTAATTCTTTAAATATTTTATGTAATTCAGCTGTAAAGCTATAAGGTGCTGGGTTTTTCTTTGATGGGAAACTTAATTACTGCTTCAATCTCATTACTTGTTATGGGTCTGTTAAGATTTTCTGTATATTACTGATCAGTTTTGGTAGGTTGTATGTGGCCAGGAACTTATCCATTTCTTCAAGGTTTCTCAATTTTTTAGTATACAGTTGTGTTCAGAAAAAGTTTCATAAAATCCTTTCTATTTCTGTGGTATCAGTTGTAATGTCTCTTTTTTCATCTATAATTTGAGTTCTTTATTTCTTTTGTTAGTCTGGCTGAAAGTTTCTTTGCTGTTTATCTTTTCACTAAAACAATTTTTTTATTTCCTTGATCTTTTGTATTTTTTTTTAATTTTGATTTCATTTATTTCTGCTCCAATCTTGGTTATTTCTTGCCTCCTACTAATTTTGGGTTTGGCTTATTCTTGGTCTTTTAAGTCCTTGAGGTGCATCTTTAGACTGTACATTTGAAATATTTTTAATTTTTGATATATCCATTTATTGCTCTCAACTTCCTTCTTGATACTGCTTTGCTGCACTCTGCTTATTTTCATGTGTTATATTTTCATTTAAGAACTATTTCTTGAAATTTTGAGTAACTTTTTAAAAGAGCTTTTCAATTATTTGAGAGGCAGGGTAAAAGAGAGGGACAGACACAGATTGAGAGTGAGAGATAGTTCCTATTTGCTGGTAAATTCCCCAAATGCCTGCAATGACTGGGGCAGGGCTGGCTGAAACTGGTTATCTGAGAACTCAATGCAGTCCTTCCACATGGGTACCCAACTACTGGAGTCATCATTTGTTGCCTCCTGGGGTGTGCATTTGCAATAAATTGGAATCAGGAGTCAAGATGAATTTGAACCCAAGCACTGGGATATGGCATGTGAGCTTCCATGTAACCAAACACCTACCCCTTAAGTAACTTTCTTTATAATTCTTTTTTGATTTCTTCAGTGATCCTTTGGTTAGTCAGGAGCATGTTGTTCAATTTCCATGTATTTGTTAATTTTCCATTATTCTCTTTGCTGCTAATTTCTAGTTTTATTCTGTGGTAGCCTGTGAAGTCACATTATGGTTTTGATCTCTTTAAATTTGAAACTTACTTCTGGTCTCACATGTGATCCGTCATGGAGAATGTCTCATGTACTGATGAAAATGTACACTGTGCAGCTCTTGGGTAAGACATTCTGAATATATCTGTTCGGTCTATTTTCTCTGTAGTATGTTTCAACTACCTGGATGAATTTTCCATTACTGACTGTTGAGTATTGAAGACCAAAACTATTATTGTGTTGGAGTGTGTCTCTCTCTTTAGATCTAATAAAATTTTGTTTATATTTTAGGTGGTATTGTGTTAGGTTGTATATATGTTTATGATTGTTATGACTTCTTGCTAAATTGTCCATGTTACGAATATATAATAAACTTCTGTGTATCTTCTTACAGGTTTTTATTAAAACTATTTTATCTGTTATTAGTGTAGCTACTATTGCTCACATTGGTTTCCATTTGCATGGGGTAGCTTTTTCTGTCTATAGTATTAAAAACTTTATAGTATTCTGTATCTACTCTGCTTTTAGATACAATGCAACCGGGATACAAAGCATTTAAAAATGTGCCCAGTGTCCTACTGTTAACACATAAAACACCTATAATTCCAAACTGTATCTGTATCATTTCAAGTTGTGTCCCTTCCAATGACAAAAATTTTCAGAGTAATCTCACTGTGCTTCTGAAATGATTAAATGACATATGGGTCATGCTTTAGAGGTCCTCAATAGTTACTGTTATTGTTGAAAAGTAAAGTAAAAATAATAAATTTATTAAGTCCCTAGGAGTTCAGAGGAGTATAGAATACAGGGAATTGAAATCGAAAGGGAATGAAATACCATTTTTCTTTTATTTCGCCTACCTCTCATCTGTGCCTTTTCTCCACCTAACAACCAGCAGTATAAATTGCACCTGCATCCTTTGACTTTACACACTTTGATTCTGAATGTTTCCATTCCCAGCTTGAGGGCCTGGCAGGACACTTAATCTAATTTACTAGACCCACCAAAAGGGGAAAGCTTACGGGTCATTCAGTTGTTTTGCACATCAAATGGTTGCTGAGAGAATATGGGGCAGTCCCCATATAAACAAAAGTAGTCCCTATGTTAGTGTGGTTACTTACTGGTGTCCTATAACATTAGTGAGTACATTCAAATGCGGTGTTGGTGATAACTGTTAACTGCTGAGTACTTCTGTGCCTGGCCCTCCTCTGAGTTATTTATAGGCAGTAATTTAAGTGGATCTTCCTTTGGGTCAGAACAGCTCTTATAATGTTGGTGATAGAACTACAATGGATAGAAGGTTGCTCATTTAATGGCCGAGGCAGGTTGAGGTGGTTTTGAGAAGAATGCAGGCGGTTGGGAAGTTTCTCAGTGGAGCAAGGGTTGGGGTCTGCTCTCAGTATAGTAGGCAAGGAACCGAAAAGTGGATCTAAAACTTTTATTCTTGCTCTAAGAAAAAATACTTCATGAATTAGCATTCATAGCAATACCTAATCACAATAATATCAACAGACTATAATAATATGAACAAAGCTATATAAATGTTAAATGAAAAGTATCTTTGTGGGGTTTTTCAAATGAAGAGACAGGACACAGGAGCATCCATTCTAAAAGAGTGCCACTGGATAGCTATGCAATCCGACTATTATTTAGAGGGTACCAGCAAGTCTACAAGCCAGTAGGCACATAGGCAAGGTTATACATCAACTTAAGGTTTTGGGGAAAGGAATTTGGTCTGGTGGCCCAAGAGGGGGATCAGAACTGTGTTGTAAATCTTCAGAGACAGGCCCATTTAGATGCTCCTGTAAATTTACAAATTGCCCAAAATCCTCCAGGTACCAGTTAATGTCCATTAGCCCCCTGCTGCTCCCACTGCCACATTCCTTTGGGGGCAGGTATGCCCATCCCAGGCCTGTTTTCCCATGAGCAGAAACTGCGGCCATGCCTCCAATTTCAGGGAGTGTGCCCCCCTGAGAGACACTTAGGCAGCATTTCAACATATCTTTCTGTATTTTTCTCTAGGTTTTTTAATTTTTTTGTTTATCTGGGAGAATGCGTAACACTTTTATATCTTTCTTTAACGATGTGGTAATATTTCTGAGAAATTACATTCCAGAGGGACTGAGGTAGAAGAAGGCATACTCCTTCCATAGATTAAAAAAAAAATCAGATGATTAGAGGAGTTATTTATAATTTAAGGTAATAAAGTATAGTATTTGAATTTAAATTATTTAAGAATATATTCTTTTTTTTTAAGATTTTATTTGTTTATTTGAGAGGTAGAGTTATAGACAGTGAGAGGGAAAGACAGAGAGAAAGGTCTTCCTTCTGTTGGTTCACTCCCCGAATGGCTGCAATGGACGGTGCTGCGCCAATCTGAAGCCAGGAGCCAAGTGCTTCTTTTGGGTCTCCCATGCAGGTGCAGGGGCCCAAGAACTTGGGCCATCTCCCACTGCATTGGAAGAGAAGCAGCTGGGACTAGAACAGGTGTCCATATAGAATGCTGGCGCCACAGGTGGAGGATTAACCTATTGCACCACAGCGCCGGCCCCAAGAATATATTCAATCTATAATATATGTTTAGAAATTTATATAGAGAAAGTAAACATAATTTGCATCATTGTAGAATGTTAATAAAAATCATTTTTTGTTTAATAAGTAAGCAAATACAGGTTGATCATTTGTTATCCCAAGTGCTTGAGTCCAGAATTTTTTCAGATTTTGGAGCTTTTAAGATTTAGAGTATTTGGGCCGGCGCCACGGCTCAATAGGCTAATCCTCCACCTAGCGGCGCCGGCACACGGGGTTCTAGTCCCGGTCGGGGCGCTGGATTCTGTCCCGGTTGCCCCTCTTCCAGGCAAGCTCTCTGCTGTGGCCCGGGAGTGCAGTGGATGATGGCCCAAGTACTTGGGCCCTGCACCCCATGGGAGACCAGGAGAAGCACTTGGCTCCTGCCATTGGATCATTGCGGTGTGCTGGCCGTGGCATGCCAGCGGTGGCGGCCATTGGAGGGTGAACCAACGGCAAAAGGAAGACCTTTCTCTCTGTCTCTCTCTCTCACTATCCACTCTGCCTGTCAAAAAAAAAAAAAAAAAAAAAAAAGATTTAGAGTGTTTGCATAGACTTTACTGGGTGAGCATTTGTAATCTGAAAAATGTGAAAGCAAAATGCCCAAAGCCTAACAGTAATATTGGTACTGAAAATTTTTCAGATTTTGATCTATTTCAGATTTCTTATTTTAGGATTTGTATGCTCACTATGTAGAATAATCAGTCAGTTTTTTCTCCCTTGTCTATGTATAAATATAAGGCTCCTAAGAGGTGTCCAACTGCTACCCCAGATGCCCGCCCTGTTTAGTTATTGTAAACAATCTGAACCACCACAAGAGAGACTTGTTTTATATTTGCTGTCGCTTTTCACTGACAGCTTCTTGAAGGCATTGACTGTGTGTATTTTTACCTGCATCTATAAGGAACTAAATCAGTATTTTAAAGATCTAATGAAGTAAAGAAAAAATATGCTTAAAAGGCACTAAAGTGTTCCTTTTTAGCAAAGTAAACTATGTTATTACTTTTAAGGGATAGAAAATAGTTCAGCATGCATTAATGGTAAGGATATCTAACAACTGAATTTTTATATGTATATATCCTGAATGAGTTATCTGAATAAAGACCTAAATAATGAAGTCAACATTCATTTACATTCTTTCATTTGAGACATAAATGGTATCCACAGAATATCTAGGACAGGAAATATATCTGAGAGGAAATTGTCATTTAAATGTTTAATATTTACTTTTCTTTTAAAATATTGGTTTCCTTTAGACTTCTGAAGTCACCTTATATTCCAGATCTTTGAAAAGTATTGTGTTCTAATTCTGTCTTCAATTTTGTATTCACCTTTTAAAAATTTTAACTTTCTAGAGTATTTTTTGTCAAGTAGTCTGCAAATGAAATTACTGTATGTAGACATGTTAAATGTTTTTGCAGCCATATTTCATTGCTGAAAACATAGGTTGTTTCCAAATTTTCATTGTTATAAAGATTTACTAATTATAGTTTTACTTATTTGAAAAGGAAAGAGAGAGAAACAGAAATGGAGAGACAGGCAGAGATCTGCCTTCACTACTTCACCCTCCAAATCCCTAAAACAGCTAGTTCTGGGCCAGGCCAAAGATAGGAGTGAGGAACTCCATCCTCGTCCACCACTTGAGCCATAACCTGCGGCTTCTCTGGGTGGTCAGTATCAGGAAGCCAGAAGCATGAGCACAGCTGGACTCAAACCCGAGCACTCTGGGATGGGATGCAGGTGTCCCAAGCAGTGTCTAAACCACTGCACCAAATGCCCACCCCTTCTGGTCATTGTAAACTAGATTCTTAAACATAAATCACTGTGCTCTGAATATACTACTTTCCTAAAGCTAAATTCTTAGAATTGTTATGATCTTGGTTTCATACACATTGCCAAGTTGTATGCCCAAAAGATTGACCAGATCACCTTCTACCAGAAATTTATGAATTTTGCTGCATGTTTAGGAACACTGAGTATCCGGACAAAGTTCTGTCTTTTCTGTAGTTTGGACGCTGAGGTGGTATCTCTTTATGGTTTTGATGCATTTCTCTGATGATTAGTTACACTAAGCATTTCCTTATATACCTGTTAGCCATTTGAATGACGTCTTAGGAAAAATGTCTATTCAGTCCTTAGCCTGGTATTTAATTGGTTTATTAATTTTGTAATGTTGGAGCTGTAGGCGTTCCTTATATTTTTTGAAATTTAATCTCTCGTTAGATGTATGGTTTGCAAACCTTTTCTCTCATTCCTTGTGTTGATTTTTCACTCTGGTTGGGTCCTTTGCTGTGAAACTGCTTTTTATATTGGATTTAGCTCAGATTAGTCCTGCTTTTTT
Organism: Oryctolagus cuniculus; assembly: GCF_051225735.1. Taxonomy (NCBI): domain Eukaryota; kingdom Metazoa; phylum Chordata; class Mammalia; order Lagomorpha; family Leporidae; genus Oryctolagus; species Oryctolagus cuniculus. The sequence continues at coordinate 84,957,840 of NC_142880.1, forward strand.
AAAATTTTATGTATTTATTTTTTGCCTGTCTTTCCTGTATCATATCCATCAAATCATTGCCAAGAAGACCCTGAAGGGGTAATTATTCAAGTTAGTCTTTTTCCCATTCTCAAATACTTAAAGATTTTATGATTCTAAGATGAATTCATAATAATTATTAGTGAATCATGGATGTTTTGTTTGATTTTATTCTTTGAGAGCTTACCTTTGGTTCCCCTACGTTAATTTTTAGGGAAAGAATCAGAGTATTATTCTGACTAATGTAATAGTTATGCCGACAGCATCCCAGATGTAGGGATTTTATATATAGTTTTCTTACGGCATCACACTCTGAGAAGTTGTTAGAAATAGACTAATTGGGCCACTTACTAACGGAATTTGCACATTGCTACATTCTGCAGGTGATTCATGTGGTCTTTTATGTTTGAGAGTCTTTGCTTTTGGCTCTTTTGTTTCCTACTCATTCCAGCTTTACAGATAGCTTACTCTGTTCTTAGTAACTGCTTTTGCTATGTGTAGCATTTTCCTGTCTGCAAGTAAATCCTGCCCTTTCTTTGGAAAAGATTGATTTTTTAATGTATTTGTTTCAAAACAGGAATGTAATAGCCTATTTTATAAGGCAGTTGTCTTTTAAAATATTGTTTCCCAGTTGAGTAGAAAGCTCTTGTATTGATTGTGGCATTTTTGAGTCAGCTGAATTATTAACTTGGCTTCATTTGGCAGGTAGAAACATTTTAAACTTGGTGATCTTATGAAACATGGTGCTCACTGTCATGGATCTGTTATCTTTGTTTTAAAAAAAATGCTAGTGATGATGAATATTTTATAATGCACCTGCCTGAGTATGAATAAGTAACTATTATCATAAAAAACAGGCATCTTTATCTGAAAATGCTTACTTTGCAAATTAATTTTTTTCAAAGAAAGAAAATCTGCACTTATGGGAAATACAAGTTCTAGTTAAGATTATAAATATTTGTTGAATTTAATAAAACATTTTTAGACATTAACTTTTCAAATCCTGGATGCAATGGCTGTATATGATACTGCTAATCCAAACACAACTAACTACCCTCATGTTTAAACTCATTAATTAAACAAATTTGAACATAATTTAAGAGATACACATTTCTCTTATGTATTCTTCTTCCTCACTATCTGAAGTCAGGAACTAAGTAGAATTGAGTGGAAAGGAATACTTTTATTTTTCTTCCTCATTATCATTAGTATACATTAAACTATAATATTTGGCAGCTTTTTTGTTAAGTCTACAAAATGTTGAGCAGTGTTTGATAGTATAATAATTATGCTTATATCAATAAACTAAATCTTCTTGGTGACTTAAAATCCAGGTCAATATAATGAAGGCTTCAACAGGTCCTCTGTAAAATAAATATAATAAATTTTGCCTTGTCCAGCATTTCTGGCACAACTATATGGCAGGAACCAGCAGGCCTTGTGCCTAAATAATGCAGACATACTATGTTTATAAGATAGTCAGTGAAGCCTTAACATATTAGTATGAGCTGCAGATTTCTGCATTTCTAAACTAGGTTGTCAAATGTGTTAACATGTGTTGGAGTACCTGACACACACACATCAGTTTCACTTCCTAATGGAAATTTGGTGACAAGCTTCCTTCGGAACTTTTAACCAGTATTACGCCTCTCACTGATCCCTTGTTCCCTCAGTCACTTTTCTATACCCACATTGGTCTCCTCTTGAACACACAAAGAATTCTTTGGTCTTTTCCAAGGCTGCACTCTCAGATTATCTCCACGAGTCTCTCCCTTCACTCCCATCTCAGCTTGAACGTCACTTCCTTATATAGACTTATGTGATTCTCCTGTCTAAAAACAGTGATGTAACCCTGCTACACCTAATTCTCTGTTTCCTCACTTGTGCAGTTTATTTTTCTTCATAGAACTTCTTGCTACTTACTATGTATTTATTTTGATGTTTCTCTGTCACCAGGCTATTACGGATATAGAAATTCAGTTTGTACTTGAGAGTCTCCTGGTTTTGTTTTTAAGATAAGAAACATAAACATGCAGCTCTACAATTGCGGCAGACATTGTTAGATCCCCAATTCAGCACCTATTTCCAGCTCGCCTCTTTCTTCCTTGAACACCTTAACTCTAGAGGACTTGCTCCTTCCCCAAAACAAACAACACTTAAATGATTTACTCATTTTTTTGGTCTCCCTTGTATCCGAGCATAATTCTGTGGCTCTGTGGCATAATTCACAATGAGAAATAAGCAGACATCTTCCATTGCCTCCTGGAAAAGCTTTTGTGTGTGTAAAAAGGACAGATGTGGCTGATCCAGACGCTTTTGCTTCCTGTCTTGAACAAGAACACAATGCCTAGAGCTGTGGATGCCAAATGGCAGCCTATGAGATCAGACTTCTTAATACATGAGAAAATAAATCCCTATTTGTTTAAGTTCCACATAACCAGTTATTCTGTTTTTTTGCATTTGAAAGCTTCCTTAATACAAAATCTGTGTGAGGAGTGTAAGCGCAGTGCTTGGTGTGCACATGATGATTCTTACATAATAGCAACTATTACATTAATTTATGCCTTTGAAAGTTGAAGAGTTAGGAGTGGTTGCATTATAATTTTTTAATAATTCAGGTAAATTAGTGAATTTCATCTTAATTTTCAGTTCTATAGTACATTCTATTTACTATACTATATTACATTCTGAGTTAAAGATGTAAAGTTTAGCTTTCCTATAGCTACAGGTATAAGTTATATAATTTAAGAAGTGCAAAAGTCTTTTAGTTAAGAGATAATCTTATAAGCTATCAAAAGATCCTCCCCTCCTCTTTCCCCATTGTTTTTCCTCCACTATTTAGGTGGCTATTCTCTTGTTTCTTTTTATTTTTTTGTTTCAGGATCAGGCATATATACATGGAAACACCCCCCCACACACACACACACATATATATGTCTTTGTGTCTCTCTGTGTACACACACACACATATCCATATACACATCCTCTCTGCTGTTTCACTCCCCACATGCCTAAAAATACCCTTGACTATGGCCAAAACTGAGAGCCAGGATCTAGGAACTTAAATCCAGGTCTCCTTTGTGGGTGACCGTGACTCAATTACTTGAGCCATCACTGCTGCTTCCTATGGTCTGCATCAGCAGGAAGCTGGAATCAGGACCTGGAGACAGGTCTGGAGCCCGGGAACCCTAGTATTGGATGAGGCATCTTAACCACTATGCCAAATGCTCGCCCCTTAGCCATCAATTGTCTACACATGCATTGCCCATAAGTAATAGATAAACATGGCTCATAAAAAAAAAGTCAATAGAGTTTCTAGTGTTTTATTTAACTGTTTAATTTTTCTTATTGATATTGATGTTTTTAATTCTCTATGGAAATAATACTCTTGAAAGCAAACTCTGTTGATTTGTAAGAACTAAGATTTTTGATACAGGAAACATTTTGAGAAAATCCCAGGATAAAATCCTGGAGGAGTTAGACTTGAACTTTTTGCCATAAACAATGAGATAAAACATAATGATAGCTGTAGAAACTCATGTTTCTTGCACTTAGAAGATAGGTAAAAATATTCCTTATACTAGGGGAAGGAGACATGTTATACACACACACACACCAAGATTTGGAAAAAGTAAATGAATAATGATGGGGATTATACATCTTTTTTACTGTCAGTGTTGATGTTAAGAGAGGGATGAAGGCCGGCGCCGCGGCTCACTAGGCTAATCCTCCGCCTAGCGGCGCCGGCACACCGGGTTCTAGTCCCGGTTGGGGCGCCGGATTCTGTCCCGGTTGCCCCTCTTCCAGGCCAGCTCTCTGCTGTGGCCAGGGAAGGCAGTGGAGGATGGCCCAAGTGCCTGGGCCCTGCACCCCATGGGGGACCAGGAGAAGCAGCTGGCTCCTGGCTCCTGCCATCGGATCAGCGCGGTGCACCGGCCGCAGCGCGCCGGCCGTGGCGGCCATTGGAGGGTGAACCAACGGCAAAGGAAGACCTTTCTCTCTCTCTCTCTCTCTCTCACTGTCCACTCTGCCTGTCAAAAAAAAAAAAAAAAAAAAAGGGATGAAGGGAGAAGGATGCTAGAACATTCTAAAATATTGATGAGATCCAAAGAAAGCATGGTTTGGCTCTCTTATTTCTGGAGTTGCTGTTCTCCTACTGGTGGATGTCAGAACTCGAAGTTTCCTGATCTTTGGACTCTGTCACTGGCACCTGTATCCTTTGACTGTTAGGTCTTCAGCCTCAGACAGAGTTCGACTACAGATGTTTTTATTCTAAGTTCTGTGCTCTGCTGCTGGCTTTAGTTGTTCTCTCACTTGCAGATGGCCTATTATGAGACTTTTCTGCCTTCATAATTGATGAGAGACAAATAGGAAATGCAATTAAACAGGATTGAGAGTGTTATATATCTAATTAATCTCCCTTCACATATCCCTAACTCTGTCATTGGAAGTCATTTTGAACATACTTGGAAGAGACTCTAGACTTGAACAGATATTAAGATGATTACACTATTTTAAGGCAAAAGGAAAGAATATTTTTGAAATTTTAGAAGCAACAGGATCTAACCTAAAGCTTATGAATTATAAAGATTTCTCAAATTATATAACTTTGGTTCAGTATCAAAGTAAAGAAATAGGTACATATTATTGACAGTCCAAGGCTTATCTTATATAGCAAAAGATCATTTAAAAATGTTAAAAGACAGCAGTGGAGAAAGACGGTGGAGTAGAACTCTCCAAAAAACTTTCCCTCAACCCCCCACAGAAACTTGAATTTGAGCGACTGTCAGTAGTGGCTGTTTGAGTTGCCCACATCCCATATTGGAGTGCCAGAGTTTTAGTCCTGGTTCCACTTCCAATTCCAGCTTCCTTCTGATGTATTTCCTGGAGGAAGCAGGTCATGACTCAAGTCCTTCCTTCCTTGCCACCACATGGGAAGCCTGGATTGAGTTTCCAGCTCCTGGCTTTGGCCTGGCTCAGCCCCAGCTGTTGTGGGCATGTGGAAGTAATCAGCAAATGGAAAACATCACTTTCTGTATGTCTCTCTCATCACTTTCTGTATGTCTCTCTCTGTCTTATAAATAAATAATAAACGGTACCTTCACAAGAGACACAGAAAACAGGTGAGAGATCAGGTACCCATTTATAGCACAATATAAAGAGTAGATGAATTAGGGTTGGGGGGTGTTATGGTGCAGTGGGTTAATCCACTGCCTGTCATGCCAGCATCCTATATTGAAGGGCCTGTTTGACTTCCAGCTGCTTAGCTTCTGATTCAACTCCCTGCCAATGGGCCTGGAAAAGCAGCAAAATATGGCCCAAGTACTTGTGTCCCTTTAACCCACATAGGAGATCCAGGTGGAGTGCCTGAATCAGGAGGTGAAGATTTCTTTCTCTTTCTCTCTCTCTCTCTCTCTCTCTCTCTCTCTCTGCCTTTCAATTAAATAAAATAAAATTTTGTTAAGAACAAAAAGAATAGGTTCATTGAAGAGGGTGTGAAGGACCATTATATATTGATGGCATTACCAAAGCAGAAAGAGATACCATCTTGCTTTGGGGAGATACAGGAAAATGAACACACAATGTTACCTTGAACCACTTAGCACTTGCCCTTCCTCAGTGAAACAGAACCAGCCCCATTTTCCATGCTGGTATCTGTGGATTGTGCCTCTAGACTGACTGAAGCAACAGGAAGGACCATACAACTCCAGGTGTCAGGTTAAAATGTCAGACTCAATCTCTGGCCTGTAGCTCCAATAGGCCAATTTCAATGGCCCAGGCCTCTGGGAAATCCTCAGTGTAGTTTCTGGTGCAACCTACCACCACACTGGCCACATTTGTTCTGGGCTTTTGTCCTGCCCCAGTGCCATACCTGCCTCGTGGATTTCCATGTGAAAAGTGAAGTAAGCACTATTACTCAAATGTTCAGACATGAACCCATGGCGGCAGGATCAAAACCATCAGGTAGACATGACATAAGCATAGAACAAAATTAGATTCCCCAAACTAATGTTCCAGAAATGGAGTGTAGGAGTTACATGATAAAGAATTCAAAAGCAAGACCCAAATATATGCTGCTTGCCAGAGACTCACTTCACCTGTAAGGTTACACATAGAATAAAAGTGAAGGGATGAAAAAATATATTTCATACAAGTGGAAACTGGAAGTGAATAGTTATGCAGTTGTGTCAGATAAAATAATTGTAAGTCAGAAACTGTAAGGAGAGACTAAGGTCATTATATGAAATCTTTCAAAAAGTTCATGGAAAATCTGCGCTATGGGAAAGCTGTACATGAATTTCAAAATATTTTGCACCAGAATAAACTTACCTTTTAATTCTACTTTCCCTTGGGCTTTTAGAAGTATCCTTGTGTAATCAAAATGAATCCATTTAACAAGAGGATATAATAATTCTAAATGTATATGAACCTCCATCAGAATTCCTAAATATGTAAATAGTAATATATCTGAAGGAAAATACAGGCTTTAATAACAATAAAGGATTTTATCAACCTAAATCCAGCAATGCACAGATTGTTTTTAGAAAGAAATAAAATCAATAAACGGCAGAGTTAAAGTGCACACTAGAATAAATGGACCTAACATACCTATAGAACATCCCATCCATCAGCTGCAGAATATATATTCTTCTCAACTGTAGCTGGGACATTCTCCAGCATAGGTCACTTGTTAGGCCACAGAACAACTCTTAAAAATAATTTAAGAAGACTGACCTCATATCAAGAATTTTTTCTGGCTGCAGTAATATGAAATAGGATAGCAATAACAAGATGAACTTTGGAAAGTTCACAGGCACGTGAAATTTAAACAACTAGCTCCCAAACACCTGAGTCAATGAAGAAGTTAAAAGGGGAAACTAAGTATTTTCTTAAGACAAATGAAAATGGGAGAACAATATATCAACATGGTGACCGACATGGTGACATAGTGGGTAAAGCTGCCACCTGCCATACTGGCATCCCATATGGCGCCGGTTTGAGTCCTGGCTACTCCACTTCCCATCCAGCTCTCTGCTATGGCCTGGGTAAGCAGTGGAAGATGGCCCAAGTCCTTGGGTCCCTACACCTGCATAGAGAAGCCCTTGGCTCCTAGCTTCGGATCTACGTAGCTCCAGCCATTGCAGCCATCTAGGGAGTGAACCATTGGATGGAAAACCTCTCTCTGTCTCTGTCTCTCTGTCTCTCTCTGCCTCTGCCTCTGCCTCTCTGTAACTCTGCCTTTCAAATAAATAAATAAATATTTTTTTAAAAAAAACCTACTGGAATTTGGAAAACATTATGCTGAGTGAAATAAGCCAGTCCCAAAGGGACAAATACCAGATGTTCTCCCTGATAGGTGACAACTAACTGAGCACCAAAAAGAAAACCTGTTAAAGTGAAATAAACACTATGAGAAACGGTGACTTGATCAGCCCTCGCCCTGACTGTTGATGAACAACTTAATATGTTATCCCTCTTAGTATTTTTTTTGTTTGTTCTACTTAATACTTTTGGTTGAATACTGTAATCAATACACAATTATTATTAAGTGCTGAAACTTAACTGAAAAGTGATCGCTGTTAAATATAAGAGTGGGAATAAGAGAGGGAAGAGATGTGCAATTTGGGACATGCTCAAGCTGACTTACCTCAAATGGTAGAGTTAGAAACATACCAGGGGATTCCAATTCAATCCCATCAAGGTGGCATGTACCAATGCCATCTCACTAGTCCCAGTGATCAATTTCTGTTCACAGTTGATCATAATGATAGGACTAAGAACTAAAGGGATCACATAAACAGGAATAGTGTCTGCAAATACTAGCTGATAGAATCAAAAAGGGAGAGAACGATCCAACATGGGAAGTGAGATACACAGCAGACCCATAGAATGGCAGATGTCCTAAACAGCACTCTGACCTCAGAATCGGCCCTTAAGGCATTCGGATCCAGCTGAAAAGCCCATGAGAGTATTTCAGGCATGGAAAGCCAAGACACTCTGGGGGGAAAAAAAAAACCCTAAATGAAAGATCTCCGCGAATGAGATCCCAGTGGAAAGTACGGGTCATCAAAGATGGAGGTACCTTTCTCTGAAGAGAGGAGAGAACTTCCACTTTGACCATGGCCTTGTCTAAATATGATCAGAGTCGTTGAACTCAGGGGGCTTCCATAGCCTTGGCAGCTCATGACAAGAGCCTAGGGTGATTACTGATGCTGTAAACAAGAGTGTCAAATTTTTTTTTTTTTTTTTGACAGGCAGAGTTGACAGTGAGAGAGAGACAGAGAGAAAGGTCTTCCTTTGCCGTTGGTTCACCCTCCAATGGCCGCCGCGCGCACTGATCTGATGGCAGGAGCCAGGTGCTTCTCCTGGTCTCCCACGCAGATGGAGGGCCCAAGGACTTGGGCCATCCTCCACTGCACTCCTGGGCCACAGCAGAGAGCTGGCCTGGAAGAGGGGCAACCGGGACAGAATCCGGTGCCCCGACCGGGACTAGAACCCGGTGTGCCAGTGCCGAAAGGTGGAGGATTATCCTAGTGAGCCGCGGCGCCGGCCAAGAGTGTCAAATTGTTAAGTCAACAACAGGAGTCACTGTGCACTTACTCCTCATGTAGGATCTCTGTCCTTAGTGTGCTGTGCATTGAGATTTAATGCTATAACTAGTACTCAAACAGTATTTTTCACTTTATGTTTCTGTGTGGGAGCAAACTGTTGAAATCTTTACTTAATGTATGCTAAACTGATCTTCTGTATATAAAGAGAATAGAAAATGAATCTTGATGTGAATGGAAGGGGAGAGGGAGTGGGAGAGGGGAGGGTTGCGGGTGGGAGGGACGTTATGGGGGGAAGCCATTGTAATCCATAAGCTGTACTTTGAAATTTATATTTATTAAATAAAAGTAAAAAAAAAATGACATTAAAAAAAAAAACTACTGGGATATGGCAAAAGCAATTGTAGGAAGGAAGTGTGTAGCAAGAAAGGCTTCCATCAGAAAAGAACAAAGATCTCAAAGAACCTCATATTGCTTTTTAAGGAACTAGAAAAATAAGAACAAACTAAACCCAAAGATAATAGAAGGAAGAAAACAGTAAATATCAGAGCAGAAATAAATGCAATAGACTAAAAAACAATAGAAAAAATAACAATAAGTTTGAAAACAGAAGCAAATAGACAATTATTAGATTAAGGAAGAAAGAAAATTAACAAATGAAATTGGAAATGAAAAAGAGACATTGCAATTGAAAGACCAAAAATAGAAAGATTTAAGATTTAACCAGCCTCGTGGTTTAGCAGGTGCAACCAGTGCCTGCAACACCTGTGTCCCATGTGGAATCCAGTTAGTATCCTGGCTGCTCCACTTCTGATCCAGCTCCCTGCTAGTGGCCTGGAAAAAGCAGAAGAGGATGGCCCAAGTGTTTGGGCCCTGTCATCCATCTGGGAGACCGGAAGAAGCTCCTGACCCCTGGTTTCAGCCTGGCCTGGCATTGGCTGTTGCGGCCATCTTGGGAGTGAACGGTTGGATGGAATATCTCTCATTCTGTCTCTCCCTCTCTCTCTGTAGCTCTTTCTAAATAAATCTTTTAAAACATTTTTAGAAATAGAAAGAATTAGAAGACACTCCTAAGAACAGTTACATGCCAAGGCTAGCATTGTGGCACAGTAGGTTGAACCACCACCTAAGATATCAGCATCCCATATTGCAGCACCAGCTTGTGTGCCAGCTGCTGTGCTGCCAGTCCAGTTTCCTGCTGATGCACCAGGGGAGACACAAGTACTTGGGCCTCTGCCACCAAGATGGGCTCCTAGCTTGGGCCTGGACCAGCCCAGCTACTACAGCCTTTTGGGGAGTAAACCACTGAAGGAAGTGCTCTCTCTTTCTCTCTCTTTCTCTCTCTTTCTCTCTTTTTCTCTCTTTTTCTCTCCTCCCCCCCCACTCTACCTTTCAAATAGATAAGTAAATCTTAAAAAAGAAAAATCATTTGCCAACAAATTGGGTAACCTAGAAAAATGAAAAATCCTTTGATGCATACACTTATATACTTACCAGGACTTAATCATAAAGAAATAAAAATTCTGAATAGATCAGTGATGAGTAAGGATGTTAAATCAATAATAAATGGGTCGGGATAGGCTCTTTGCTAAATTCTATCACTCACTTAAAAAGAACTAATATTAATTCTTCTCAAATTCTTCCATACAACTAAAGAGGGAATTCTACACTCATTTTATAAGGCCACCATCAGCTTGATGCCAAAGCCAGAAACACATTCCACAAAAAGAATATTAGTAGCCAATCTTTTTGATGGACATAGATTCAGAAGTCTTCCACATATTACTGGAAAACTGAATTAAATAACACATTAAAAAGATAATTCTGACTAAGATACTCATGTCCCATATTTGAATGCTTAGGTTCAATGTCTATCTATTGCTCCTGACTCTAGCTTCTTGCTAATGCAGACCCAGTGATGACTCAAGTAATTGGGCTTCTCTATGTGGGAGGCCTAGATTGAATTCCTGGATCCTGGGTTTGGCCAGTCCAACACTTGCTGTTATGGGCATCTGGGCAGTGAACCAGTGATGGAAGCTCTCCCTCTCTGTCTCTTAAATAAATAATAAGAAAAAGAAAAAAAGTTCATTCACCATGTTCAAGTGAGATTTATCTCTGGAATGCAAGATGGTTCAACATATGAAAATCAATGAATGTGACACATCGTGTAAACAGAATGAAGGGCAAAAAATGATATCATTTCAGTAGATGCAGAAAAAACATTTTAAAAAATGCAATATGCTTCCATGTTTAAAAACTCTCAACATATTAGGTGCAGAGATTGTACCTCCAATCCAATAAAGGCCATATATGGCAACCCCAGAGTTAACACCATATTCAATAGAGAAAAACTGGAACACTCTACACTAAGATCCCAAACAACAAAAGGATGCTCACTAAGTATTAAATATAGAGCTATGCCTGCCAACTATTAAATATAAAAGTAGAGACCCTAGCCAGAGCAATAAAGGAAGAGAAAGAAATCAAAGGTATCCAGATCAAACAGAAAAAGTTAAATTGTTCCTATTTGATGATAATGTATATACATATAAAACTCTAAAGATTTCACCAAAAAAATTAAAACTAATGAACAAATTTGGTAATGCTGCAAGATAAAAAAATTTTTAAATGTACATACACCCAAAGCAATCTGCAGATTCAACACAATCCTACCAAAATGCCAATGATATTCTAACAAAGTAAAAATTCCTAAATTTCATATAGAACTACAAAAAAACACCAGATAATCAAAAGGATCTTTAGCAAAAGGAACAAAGCTGGAGGTATTACACTATCTGGCTTCAAAAACATACTACAAAATATAGTAGCTAAAGCAAGTTGGTGCTTGTAAAAAACACAGACATGTAGACCAGTGGAGTAGAACAGGGAGCCCAGAAATAAACCCATACATTTACAGCCAAATGAGTTTTCAACAAAGGCATTAAAATATACAATGGGGAAGTAATGGTTCTTCGATAAATGATATTGAGGAAACTTGATCCTTAGGCAGAATAATGAGATTGGATCTTTATCTTATGCCATACAGGCAAAATCATATTAGTGCATTATTTTTGACAATCTATAACTTTTCAAATTAGAATTATTTATTTCTCCTACTGTTTTAATAACAAAAAAAGAATTCCATTGTTGGAAATATCAGAAAACCTCCAGCATTGTGCAACATGCTTTAAAAAAATATTTACTTATTTCAAGGCATAGAGAGAGACAGGGAGATAGAAATATTTATTTGCTGGTTCACTCCCCCAGTGGCTGCAAAAGCCAGGACTGGGCCAGGTCAAAGCCAGAAGCAAGGAATCCCATCCTGTTCTCCCAGGATGGGTGGGTAGGGACGCAAGTCCCAAGGCCATCTTTTGCTTTCTTTCCAGTTGAACTACCAGGAAGCTGAAGCACAAGCCAAGTAGCCAGGACTCAAACCTGTACTTCAGTATTGGATGCCAGTGTTGCAAGCAGCAGCTTAGATTTCTGTGCCACAATGCCAGCCCCACGACATGCTTTTTATAATGATGTGTTATGGTAACATTAAAAAAAAAAAAAAAAAGCATTTAGGAGAGTTGACCTGAAAAAAAATGACTTTGTAAATGGACTTATAAACAATGCTGAATTTTATGACACAGTCATAAAGCAAGCTATATATATAAAAGTGCCTGTTTTCTCTTTAAGATTATCTATTCTTTATATATAATTTTTTTTCTTTGGACATTATATGCCAAATGGACCTAGCTAACTTGTAGAGTATAGCAAACTTCAAATTACATAAGCAGCAGTGCCTAAGAAAATATATAGAATCAGTAAAGAAAATTTTAATTCTTAAGATTTTCTTCAGTCATTAATAATTAAATGTAATTTTCCAGATCACATGTTCATAAGGGACCTTGTAAAGTCATTTGCTTAGTACATCTGAGGCATTTGAAATGGTAGCTGATAACTTGATCTTTAGGGAAAGAGCCCATGCTCACAGAAGTCAGCTCCAATTGTACCTTACTACATTTTTCCTTTGAATAAATCATGTTCTCCATATTTCTAGAGAAAGATCACAGTTGTTTGAACTAAATTTTTGAAAACACTTAAAAATTAATCACCTATGGGGCAAATTATGAATCATATTTTTTAAAGAATACAGTCATCTAAAAAGTAGAAAAACTTTGACATTGAATAAAGCCTCAAAATTCTTAGAATATTTAATTTATTAAGTAGTTTCTGAACACCACCTAGATTCAAGAAACTCTGTGCTAAGTGCTAGGGAAGTAAAGACATTGGCTTGCCTTCTAGGAGTTCACAATGTTATAGTTGAGAAAGAGGTAAATGTAGTGATGTCGTCACAGCTTGCTCAGTAACACAATAGCAGGTTGGAGGATAAGGAGACTCTGCATGGATGGGAAAGACAGAGGACCATATGGGGTTACCTCCTGAGGATCCTTGCATGAAATCTTGTGGGGCAGTTAGGGCTTGATTGTGTAGGTGAAGAAGAGAAGAGAAAATGAGAGTCCATTGCCTAGTCAATGATTAACCACGTTTTCTTGTAATGTTGTTAGAAGGATGAATATGGAGACAAATGGCTGGGAATCAAGGTGGAACAGTGGATAGGGGCCAGAACTAAGAGACTATTTTATGCCTTCCTAGGAAATTTAAAATAAGATTAAGAGTCACCGGATCAGGTTATACTTTTGAAGTCAGTCTAGCAGAAGTAAGAGCAATTATGATGTTATAGAAATTGTGGTGAAAGAGGTTGAAAGAGTAAAGCAATAGTATGATACTGAGGAATAAATTACAGGTACACTGAGTCCCAAAAGAACTTGATAACTATTGGATGTGATGGTAGATAGAAGGATCAGGGTGTTTTTGAGGTATGAGTTGGGGATGTTATACATTTGGATCAAAAATGCAGGTGAAGGACCAAGTTTAGAAGGGGAGTAAAGTGAGGAGTAGGTAGACATTTTGAGACTTACATGCTTGCAGGATGTGGGTATAGGTAGATATATTCAATGAGTAATTATATGTGAGGTTATTCAAACAGTTCATGGAAAATAGAATAAAATATAACTTTATTTTGGTGCAAACATCTTTTGAAATCTATATGTGGTTTTGTTTTCATAATATTCCTTTTCCATGAGCTTTTTGAAGACTCATTTTGTGTGTGTGTGTATGTGTGTGTGTGTTGCATATGTTTAGCATTTAGGTGATATTTTTGGGCTGAGATATAGTTTGACTAATATCTTCTTTTAGGTAATAACTGATTAGACGTAATAACTGGTGAGTCGTTCATGGACAGGGAGTCTGTGATGTTGAAAATGAGAAGAGTTGTAAGTAAAACTTGAGGAACACCACCAGTAAGAGATAAAATAATGAAAGAAGAGATGTAAACTTAGACACTGTTTGTCAGACAGTAGTCTATTTGAATTTGTAAGTAAAGAGGATATTTTTTAAGTATGGCAGAGAAAAGGACAGCAATGGGTTGAAGAAGTTTTTTGTAGCCACATGGATGTTAATGGAGGGGCTTGTTTGTATGTTTGTTTTACTTAGAAGTCTAAAAGCAATAATCTGAAAGAGGAATTGTAAGGAGGGTTGAGAAAACCAACACCACCTTTCCCTGTGAGGAGTGTGCTGTGGAGGAGTAGAATTTCAGGAGAGGGCTTTGGAAGTTATGTACTGGGGAAAAAGGATTTCAGGCAAGGCAAGGAGGTATCTGCAGATCTGTGAAGAGGCTGAGAAAGACTTAGTAACTATGGGATTCCAACAGGGTGTTGGAAGGGGTTCTGTGGGAGAATGATAGTAAACAAAAAGAGTTGGAGAGAGAGGACTCACCTTGGGTGGTTGTTGGCAAAAAAAATCAGTATTTAGAGGTGAAGAATGCTTCTCTCTAAGCCTGTTCTGATTTAGAGGTATTTTCTTGGTCTAGGGAGACTAGCCTATTCAAGTATCCACATTGATTACTTTAACTCTTGCAATTTAGCTCTGGATCTATTCCCCAAGGTTACTCAAAGACCTAGTCCTAGTATGTCTTTTTTTTTTTTTTTTTTTTTTTTTTGTCAGGCATAGTGGACAGTGAGACAGAGAGACAGAGAGAAAGGTCTTCCTTTTCCGTTGGTTCACCCCTCAATGGCCACTGCAGCCAGCGCACTACGGCCGGCACACTGCGCTGATCCGAAGCCAGGAGCCAGGTGCTTCTCCTGGTCCCCCCATACAGGTGCAGGGCCCAAGCACTTGGGCCATCCTCCTCTGCACTCCCAGGCCATAGCAGAGAGCTGGACAGGAAGAGGAGCGACTGGGACAGAATCTGGCGCCCCGACCGGGACTAGAATCTGGTGTGCTGGTGTCGCAGGTGAAGGATTAGCCTATTGAGCCATGGCGCCGGCCTATTACATCATCTTTAACATAGTTTTTTTTTTTTAAATAGCTTTCTGTTTTATTATTTTGATTATAAGAGTACTAATACACTAATTATAAAAAATATAAACACTGTGAAAAGAATCAAAACCCCTGATAATCTTAGTAGCAGAAAACAATTATTCCTAACACTTCAGGAGTATTTACACATAAATTTCTATGTATACACATAGAAACCAATGTATATGTGTAGTATGTGTGCTGTACATATTATGTAATGTACAAATTTGTACATATTTATGCAAGTAGATGTTTTTCATGGCATAGTGTTACACGGTCTTAGCACCTGTATTGCCCATTCCCCTCTGTGCTCACTCACTCTTAATACGTCTTCATGGCAGCTTTTCCAGGTTTGTGACAAAATAATTATTTTAAGTGGCAACAAATATTCTGTTTTATGATTGTACAGTAATTTCTTTAATCATCTTTCTATTGTTGAATTTCTTCCAAGTATCTTTCATTTTTGTCCTTTTGAAAGGCTGAGAAACATAGAAATCTCCAATGTGCTGGATTGCTCTTCAAATACTTCCAATGGCTGGAGTTTGAGTAGACCAAATCCTGGAGCCTGGAACTGAATCTGGGTCTCCTGTGTGGCTGACAGAGACCCAGCTATCTGAGCCATTGCTTGCTGCCTCTTAAGATGTGCACAGCCAGAAGTTGGAATCAGATTGAGAGCTGAGCTGGGACTTGAACCCAGTTACTTTGATACGTGATGTGGCCATTCCAAGCAACAATTTAACCACTATATCAAATGCCCACCCCATCTTTCCAAGTTTTTAACTTAACTGATTTTGGAGTTATTTCCCAAAGAACAGTCTTTGTTTTGAAGTGACCACTTCATATTTAAGTAAGAAAGAAATTAACTTATTTAATATTTGGTTACAAGCGTTGAATTTCACTGCAGGTACTATCTAAATAGGTCATGTCATTTCTCTGTCATCAGTTACCTTGTTTGAAACATTATCTGATAATTGAGAATGACCAACCCTTCAGTTCTTTTCTGTGTTGATCCTTTGTTTTTAATATGAAATTTCATGTTTCCTGATGTTGATGACCACCTCTAGAGAGGTAATTAAACATATTGGTTCTGAGCAAAGGTCTTGGAATCAGATAAATTTAGGATTGAACCCTGGTTCCACAATTAACTAACTAGGAACAAGTCAGGTTTATTTAACATTTCATCTCTGAACCTCTTTTCCCATATGTCAAATAGGGATGGTAAGGTATTTTATACAATTGTCTAGCACAGTGTCTTCCACAGAGTGAGCACTGTGGTTTGAATTGTACATTCATTCTCTTGTAATCAGTCATACAACTTGGTTCAGTCTTCTCACTTTTACCATATTGTGGATTGAATTTAATCCAGCTATCATACTCACTCTTAATGCATTATGAATGAATGTAAATAAGTATTCTAACACTCCATATAGGAAAGAACATAAAAATATACATTTCATTGATATCATACAGACTTATTTTAGTACATGCAGAAATCACAGACTTAACAATTTGGCTTTCTAGTTGTCTTAACATCAGAAATCATTTCACTGAAAACTTAGCATGTCATTCTGATGACTAGCACAGCAGCGTTGGGTGGAGGTGACTCCTCATTTGTCCATTATTTTCCTTTTACATGCCTTTTTTTTTTTTGACAGGCAGAGTGGATAGTGAGAGAGAGAGACAGAGAGAAAGGTCTTCCTTTTTTCTGTTGGTTCACTCCTCAGTGGCCGCTGTGGCTGGCGCTGTGGCCAGCCACCACGCTGATCCGAAGCCAGGTGCTTCTCCTGGTCTCCCATGCGGGTGCAGGGCCCAAGCACTTGGGCCATCCTCCACTGCACTCCCGGGCCATAGCAGAGAGCTGGACTGCAGGGGAGCAACCGGGACAGAATCCGGCACCCTGACCAGGACTAGAATCTGGTGTGCTGGTGCCACAGGTGGAGGATTAGCCTAGTGAGCTATGGCGGCGCTGGCTTTTTTTTTTTTTTTAACATGCCTGTTATACCAGTAGTTTTCATTTGTTGCATTTCAGAATACTTTAAATCTCTTTTATTAGATGATAGGATGTTTTTCCTTTTTCTGAAAGAAACAAACAACAAAGCCTTGTCAGACACAATGAACTCATTCTTCCTTTGGCTTTGCTTCTGAAAATGATGTTATCTGATTTTTACTGAATTGTTATCCTTTGGTAACAATTTCTTTTGAGTTCTCTTGTAGGAGAATGTCTTGTCATGGAAATAAAAAAAGACCACTCAAATGAAAATAAGCACAGGCTATTTATTCAGAATTTGCTGTAACTAATGAGTCAGTCACCATGACTTGTAGTAGATCTTTATATAAAGGAAGGACTGGTGTTGTGATACAGTGGGTTAAGCAGCTGCTTATGATGCTGGTCCCATATTGGAGTGCAGGTACAAATCTTGGCTGCTCTGCTTCTGATTTAACTTCCTGCTAATGTTCCTGGGAAGGCAGCAGATAATGTTCCAAGTAGTTGGGCTACTGCCTTCAATGTAGGAGACTCACATGGAGTCCCTGGCTTCTAGCTTTAGCTTGGCCCAAAGATAACTGTTGCAGCCATTTGAGATAGTGAACCAGAAGATGAAAAATCTCCCTTTCCCTCTCCCTGCCCTCTCTCTAATGGCCTGCCTTTTAAATAAATAAATAAATCTTTTAAAAACTTCCTTTTGTAGAGGAAAAAAGAAAAGACTCTACCTAATGTTTGCATGGGAAAGCTAGAGGTGGTCTGAGTAGAAATAGGGCATCTCATTGTTTGGGGTACATATTTGGCTGTCTTTGATTGTTCCTAAGTTGGAAGTGGGCACAAATTATGAAATCTGTTATTAATCAAGTGCTGGCCATTTGGGGACAGTTTTACACAGATTACTATGTAGCTCCTTGGACTGCTTTCTGTAGATTGTGGTTGGAGTTCTATTTCTAAATATAGTCTGGTCATTGTCCTCATGTATTCAGTCTATCATTCATACTCCCTGTTTGTCTTGAAAGTGCTTCAGACTTAGTCCCCTGTGGAATATTTAAAGAAAAGAAATATCCTCAAATGATTTATTATCCTTAGAAGTCCTTTCTATTTTATATTATATGTGTTACTTCTGGGTATCTTTTAGTATGAATTAATGTAGTAAAAATACAAATTAACAAAAATGTTGTGTATTGATAATGTGCATATCAAAATGTTTTCATATTTTTCTGAGACACTGGTGATTAGATATATATGAGTATAGTGAACATGAAAATTAAAAAACATTTAAATCCAAGATATTATAATAAAATATTCTTGTCAGATTTAAGGAAGTATTCATAAATATAAATGTTGAAGCATGGTAAATAATAAAAATGACAACACATATTTAGTTTTTATTGCTTTCCAGGTAATTAACTAAGCATTATATTAATATTAACAAGTTTAATCTCACTGCATTCCTATGAATAAGGTGCTTTTTAAAAATTTATAAATGGGAGAATATAATCAATTAAGTCTTTTGTCCAACATTATTCAGCTGTTAGTAAAGAAACCAAAATTTGAATCTAGGAAACTTGACTATGGAGTCTGTTTAAGGTGAAAGAAAGCTAAAATGAAGGTATCAGTAGTGCATGTTCTACTTATTAGAGATGAGCCACCATTTGGACTCCCACCTTTCCAGCAGCCAGTGTGTAAGATGAGACGTGATGAGTTACATGCTTCACAGTAAGCATAGTCAGTGCTGGTTCTCCAATCAGATGTCTACCATGACTCTTCATAGAGAACATGATATTTAACTGAATTATGATATTCTTCCATTAAATCAGTTAGCAAGATCTCAGTAATTTAGTATGGTTAGAGTTCTGTAAGTGATTTACTTTTTTTATCTTTGCATCTTTATGCTACTGACAACAAGGTTACACCATGTAGTTAAAACAACTTGAGAGTTCTACTGACCAGAAAGCAAAGAATCTTCTTATGATTTGTCATTTTATTATTATGCTTACCAGACAACTTTTTTACTTTTAGATCACTTTCAACAACTTTTATATTTGAAATAGTATTCCCTTGGTGATTGCCCTACTTAGGGAGTGGTACCTCACTAAGGGGATATAAACTATTTTACTTTCACTAAGGGGATGTAAACTGTTTTAATAAAATATACAAGAAGATGAAAGGGAAAATATTTAATGTACTTCAAAATTAAATATAAAGTCATTGAAATATCCATTATTCAAGATTATCTACTAACCTTTGTCACATACATAAGAGTCTGCCAATTAATGAATGAGTGAATGTCACCTATATGCCTAGCATTGTGCTCTTACATATAGCAGCTTACTTGTGCGTTGCTCTTTCCATGTTTCAGAATTAAACATCCTGAATGAATACTTCCCCCTCTATATCCTTTGAACCTGCCAAGTGATTTGTAGAAATCCATCACTCATTTCTGTTATATACTATGTGTGCCAGAGTCTGAAGAACCAATCAATGTTAATTTGAAATATGTGCTTTACCAATAACAGACTGTTTAATCATGAACAAAACCTCAATTAATTGCCTCATGTTGCTTAAATAGAGAAACATTAAACAGTGTTAATTTTCAGCAACATACCAGCATTGATGAGTGAAATTTATGCACTTACTTTAAGAGATCTTTCCATGAGTTACAGAGGATCTTTGTTTATTTTACACTTCTAATGTAGAAAGTTTATTCTGGCCTTGATCCAAACAATTATTATTTTAACTATTATAAAGCTCTTAAGAGGGGCCCTTCAACATTTTTATGAACAATAGATATGCCTTATTTTCTCTCTCTTACCTTCTATAGATTCTCGAAGGGAATGTGTGTAATATACTGAAGACATCTCTGCCCAGCCCCAAATTACCACTTTATAATACATGCTTCAGACAAAGCTGCTAGTTCAAATGTCCTGTTTTCTAGAAATCCAAATAAGGTGGAGAACTGGGACATGAATATGATGTTGATAAAAGAAATTTATAATTAGAATTATAAACAAGTCCTGATTCTGAGGCTTCTATCTCTGTGACTTTGAGAAAATCACCTATCTGAAAATCAGTTTCCTGGGAGGAGCTTGAGAAGGACCTCTGGGGTTTAGTAATGGTCTGTGTTTTTCTAAATAATGGTTACTCTGGTCTATTCAGTTTGTTAGAACTAATTATGTACTTGTGGATTTTTTTCTCTATGAAAGTTATACTTCAGTAAAAATAGAAGTTTTCTGATAAATAATTCTCTGGGAATGAGGGTGGCAGAAGCCTTGATTTATAGCACTTGCAAATTTCCATGATAAAAATGCTCTCATCGTGCCTGACTTCAAGTTTCTGGTGTGAAATCACTGGGAAGAGATGTGTACATTTAGCCCTCATGAACTGTTATGAGTTTTTTTATTTAATTGAAATATAGAGTTATAGAGAGAGAAGGAGAGACAGAGGGATGGAGGTCTTCAATCAGCTGATTCATTCCTCAAATGGCTGCAATGACAGGGGCTGGGCCAGGCTGAAGCCAGGAGCTTGGAGCCTCTTCCAGGTCTCATATGAGTGGCAGGGGCCCAAGCACCTGGGTTGTCCCCTGCTCCTTTCCCAGGTGCGTTATCAAGGAGCTGGATTGGGTGGGGCAGCTGGATCTCGAACTGGTGCTCATATGGGATGCCAGATCGCAGGCAGATGCTTAATGTGCTATGCCCCTAACATTTTTTTTTTTAGTAGAAAGTATTTCTTGTTTCCTCAGTTGCACAGAATTGGATTTGTCACAATCTATAGTTTATGACAAAACATCATTGAATCATTATAAATTTTATTTTACTTTCATTGCATTTTTAAAATATATTAATGATTTGATGAATTCCTTTGAACCCACTGCCTAACCCAAGAACTAGAACATGTTCAGTCACATTTATTTCTTTATTTTAGTTGTATCATTCACATTTAGTATATTCTTTACTTTGATATATTTTTGAATTTTATATAAACAGCTTACCACTATAGGCTCGTGTTTTGGTTTAACATTGTGTTACTAGGATTCATATACCATTGTTTTCAATTATAATTTATTATGTCCATTATAAAATGTTACAGAAGGCTTGCACACTGTTTGCTATGGCTTGGTTTACTGCCATACTGGTTTTGTGTGCTAATTTTCCAGCAGAGCAGGCATATTGTGCCTTGTTTATTTAATGTGCCTTCTTCATAATTTGATGGATTATAAAATTTCTCCTCTTTTTATTTACCATATTCTTTGATAAATAACTTTTTTATAAGTCATAAGTCAATGTAACATCTTAATGTGTGTCAGAGTCATGTAGAAAAAAAATGTGTTAGAGGATTTTTTGGTAGTTACCAGAGAAGCTCAAATCAGTTTAAGGGTTATTATGACTTGGATAGTTACAATATATAGTCTCTTTCAATACAAGTATTACCATTATAATATATAAATATATACATATAATGTCTGCTATATATGATTGAATGGATAATTGTTACTAAGAGAATGAGAATGATCCAAAAATACTATAGGCTACTTGTTGCCAGAAATATTGGTGTTCTCAGTATAAGAGAAATTGCTCATTCAGGAAATTACCTGTGTTATCAAAATTTTATTCCCTGTGTAATTAGTGCATACTAACTGATTGTGCCACTGGAACATTTCAATGGTTTTGACTGGATATTCATTTAAACCTTTTAAAGGTGTGATAGAGTTAACCCTTATCTGTAAATTTTGAATTTATATTGTTTCATTCCATATACAAAACTCTTTTTACCCTACAAATAGTTGTTTTGTTTTACTTTGCTTTGTTTGCTTTGGGGGCGTGTAAAGGAAAACAGAATGTTTTATCATGATTTTTGCTTCAGTGACTTTGGACAAGTTAGAACTTTTTTTTCTAAGATTTTATTTTTTTAATTTTTTAACTTTTATTTAATAAATATAAATTTCCAAAGTATAACTTTTGGATTATAGCAGCTTTTCCCCTCCATTACCACCCTCCCACCCGCAACCATCCCATCTCCCGCTCCCTCTCCCATCCCATTCACATTAAGATTCATCTTCAATTCTCTTTATATACAGATTATCAATTTAGTATATTCTGAGTAAAGATTTCAACAGTTTGCACCCACACAGAAACACAAAGTATTAAGTACTGTTTGAGTACTATTTATACCATTAATTCAGATAGCACAACACATTAAGGACAGAGATCCTACATGAGGAGTAAGTACACAGTGACTCCTGTTGTTGATTTAACAATTGACACTCTTATTTATGATGTCAGTAATCACCCAAGGCTCTTGTCATGAGCTGCCAAGGCTATGGAAGCCTCTTGAGTTCACAAACTCCTATCTTTTTTAGATAAGGCCCTAGTCAAAGTGGAAGTTCTCTCCTTCCTTCAGAGAAAGGTACCTCCTTTCATGGCCCATTCTTTCTGCTGGGATCTCACTCACAGAGATCTTTCCTGTAGGTTTTGTTTTTTTGTTTTTTTTCCAGAGTGTCTTGGCTATCCATGCCTGAAATACTCTCATGTGCTTTTTAGCCAGATTCGAATGCCTTAAGGGCTGATTCTGAGGCCAGAGTGCTGTTTAGGACATCTGCCATTCTATGAGTCTGCTGTGTATCCTGCTTCCCATGTTGGATTGTTCTCTCCTTTTTATTCTATCAGTTAGTATTAGCAGACACTAGTCTTGTTTGTGTGATCCCTTTGACTCTTCATCCTATCAGTATGATCAATTATGAACTGAAACTGATCCCATTGACTAGTGAGATGGCATTGGTAATGCCACCTTGATGGAATTGAATTGGAATCCTCTGGCACGTTTATAACTACCATTAGGGGTAAGTCCGATTGAGCATGTGCCAAACTGTACTTGTACTTTAGGACAAGTTAGAATTTTTTTTAAAGATTTTATTTATTTATTTGAGAGGTAGAGTTACAGACAGTGAGAGGGAGAGAGAGAGAGAAAGGTCTTCCTTCCGTTGGTTCACTCCCCAGATGGCTGCAGTGGCTGGAGCTGCACCGATCCAAAGCCAGAAGCCAGGAGCTTCTTCTGGGTTCCCCACGTGGATGCAGGTGCCCAAGGACATGGGACATTTTTTACTGCCTTCCCAGACCATAGCAGAGATCTGGATTGAAAGAGGAGCAGCCAGAACTAGAACCGGTGCCCATATGGGATGCAGGTGCCACAGGAGGAGGATTAACCCACTGCACCACAGTACCAGCCCCAAGTTAGAACTTCTAAGCTCTGAAAAAAATATTTCATTATCTGATTTCTTTTAACCTAGGAAAGGATATAAGATGAATTTCTGCTATTAGTTTAACTGCTATAAGTAAACTTTTATTTAAAAAAAAATCTTGCTTTAACAATAAAAAATTATGTAGTATTCAGTGAAACCTTTTAGCTCAAAATTTGGGGCCTGGAGTAGGTATAAATAGGTGAGTGAACAAGACAGATGAGTATTCATGTTCATCTCTACATAAATGGGACCATAGTTGCTTTATATAATTCTGGAATTCGAAAACTTATGAAAACCAAAAGTTTTATGGTTTTGTTTGTACTATTTTCCTGTTTGTGCATACATTCCCTATGAGTTTTTCAGATGTTGATTTGTTTAGGTTCACAAAGTGAAAAAAAAATGGAGTCCAAAGTATTAGCTAGCATTATTTTAACTATTTATTATTTTAGTTCCTAATTTGTTTTGTGTCTTACTACACAACAGACAAAGTGTGAGTGTGTATTTATTGGTTGAATTTGAACTATAGTACTAGGTTTCAGGTTATATCCTTTTCTAGCAATTATAAATTAGGAAGCAGTGTAATGTTTTCATTTAAATCTCTCCTTTTTTTTTTTAAGTACCCATGACATTTCTTTTCAAATAATTATTTTAAAAACCTACTTTTCCCCCTGCTTCCTGTTATAGATTTCTAAATGTCTTTGGTAAAGAGAATTTGAGTGGAGAAATCGGAAACCTCTCTGTGTATCCTGTGCTGACATTTCAGTGTGGACATTTCCAATACTAGCATCATCTAAGTGAATCTTTAACTCTTAAAATAAAAATGCCTCTTATGCATGGAGGAGAAAAACATACCAAAGTAATATTTGAAATTTTCAGCTTTTAGGAAACATCTGATAATTCAAAAAGAACCAATCCATTCTAATTTCTTTCAAAGTTTGCTTACTGCTGTTGCTCCTTTCTCTATAATGCTACAGTTAAAAACTTGGTCCAGCTCATTGTCATCATATTTGGATTGCAGTAACAGCCTTGGGACAGTGTCTTGCCTTTAGTCCCTATTAATTTTTTTCGGTTATGTGCAGAGCTGCCAGCTATTCCTTAAACCAGTGATGAAGAATATCTGGCCTATAGTCTGTATAAGGCCTGCAAAATCATGTGTTCTGGCCCTGCAAAAGCCATTGCAGATGGAACCCACAATCCAATAAATTTATAGCAGACTGTGTTTTTTTTTTGATAGGCAGAGTGGACAGTGAGAGAGAGAGACAGAGAGAGAAAGGTCTTCCTTTGCCGTTGATTCACCCTCCAATGGCCGCCACTGCAGCCGGCGCACCGCGCTGATCCGATGGCAGGAGCCAGGATCCAGGTGCTTTTTCCTGGTCTCCCATGGGGTGCAGGGCCCAAGCACCTGGGCCATCCTCCACTGCACTCCCTGGCCATAGCAGAGAGCTGGCCTGGAAGAGGAGCAACCGGGACAGAATCCGGCGCCCCGACCGGGACTAGAACCCGGGGTGCCTGCGCCGCAAGGTGGAGGATTAGCCTATTGAGCCACGGCGCCGGCTAGCAGACTGTTTTTTTAAGTTGATAATTTTGTATGGCCCACAGATGATGTTATAAATATCCAAATGGCCTTTGGCATAAAAAAGGTTCCCCACACCTGAAAACCCTGTTCCTTAAATACTCTTTTTTATTGTAGGAGCCCTTCCATGAAACCTGCACTGATTGATAGCACAACATCAAAATCCTCTATCAGGGAATGGGCAATCCAGGTTTATCTGTTATCACTTCCTCTAATATCTTTATCATGTGTTGCATACCTCCATCCACATTTCTGTACCCCACATCCATAGCTGTACCATTCTTGTCTTTCTTGTGTTCTTTCTCTGCCTTTTGTAGTAGTCTGTTGCCCTTTCTTCCTTTGAGGAATGATTTCAGACAGCCTATCCAGTGACACAATATTAAATTAGCTCCATCCTACTCTAGTCACATTTTCGGACATGCCTTTATTGTTTTTATGTTGTCTTCATTTAAATGTGCCCCCATTGAAAATTATCACAGCTCTATGTCATAATTTTAAAGAGGAAATTTGTGGCAGTTTTTGTTCTCCTAAAAATTCTCCTCCCCATATCCCCCTGAGGTGGACTATTGTTACCAGCAGCATCTCACATGTGGCCAACGCGAGGTACCTCTTCTTGTTTCCTTGTGCCTCATAGAGCCCTGCAGTCTCTTTTTTAGTATTCCTGTGTGCCCAAGTAAAAGCCTGAAAACGGTTTGTTCCTTTCTAAATAGAAGTGGAAATGATTTTCAAAAAACCTTACTAAAGGCTCTGATGTGTTTGTCTGAGATAAATGGCCCTTCTAATAAACCCCTGTTCAACGAAGCTGTGAAACATCAGAGCAAGTCAGACGTGCCTTTTGAAGTTGTGATTAGCACTGCCATTGTTCACCTCTGACTTTATTTTCAAACTTCAATATTTCTTTTTGAAATAGGGCTGACCTTCCAATGGAATACCAAAGGTTTTGGCATGTATGTGAAGTAATGACCTACTTTTTAAAACTTTATTTTGAAATTTAGAGATAACTGCCGGCACACTGGGTTCTAGTCCCGGTCGGGGCACCGGATTCTGTCCCGGTTTCCCCTCTTCCAGCCAGCTCTCTGCTGTGGCCAGGGAGTGCAGTGGAGGATGGCCCAAGTGCTTGGGCCCTGCACCCCACGGGAGACCAGGATAAGTACCTGGCTCCTGCCATCGGATCAGCGCGGTGCACCGGCCGCAGTGCTCCGGCCGCGGCAGCCATTGGAGGGTGAACCAATGGCAAAAGGAAGACCTTTCTCTCTGTCTCTCTCTTTCTCACTGTCCACTCTGCCTGTCAAAAAAAGAAAAAAAGAAAAAAAAAGAAAGAAATTTAGAGATAACTATCAATTTCCAGTTATTGCAGGCAGTCACTACCAGAAACCCTGCAGGCATTCATTACCTGGCCAAAGTCAATGGTCAGATAACCCTGTGAACCATGATTTGCTGATAAGATTTACCTTGCCTCACCTCCCCCTTCCCAATACAACCACAGAAACAAAAACTGGAAAGCAAACCTACTTCTTTAACTGGATCACAAAGGAATCTGTGTATTTCATAGACATTCAAAAATTTATAAAATATCTCTTTGGAATAAGGGCAAGAGCCCTTTATTTGCCTTATCTATCATACTTAAATTTATTTATTTGCTTTTTTGAAAGGCAGACAGCACTGCTTCAGTCCTCGAATGCCTGCAATATTGAGAGGGCTGGGATAGGCCAAGCTAGGAGGTTGGAATTCAATCCAGGTCTCCCACATGGGTGTCAGGGACCTCACCTGCTGCCTCCCAGGTACACATTAGCGAGAATCTGAGTTGTAAGTCAAACGCACACATTCTCAAGTGGTTTCTTAACTGCTAGGGCAAATGCCTGCCTAGTGTTCTTCACAGTTTTAGAGGGGAATATTTTTATCGATAACAAACATTGCCCAAGTGTAGAAAAATTGAATAGTGGGCTTCATTGATAGCAGATCTTACATCACCTGTTTGGTTTGACAGTAAATAGTTGGATGGGGATATGGGAACTTACTGAGTAAATGGTACAGTTCAGTTCCGTGTTTAGTCATCTCTCTGCAAAATGTTCTTGCTTTTCTTCCTCCGGAATTTGAGGGACTCTGGATTATAGTTGCTGAATACGTTTTAAAGGAATATTTATTTAGTGTGCTCTTACGTTGGACTCTTTATGTATATGATCTCACTTGATTCTTAGTACAGCTCTGTGAGGTAAGCGGTATTATTCCCTTTGTGCAGATGAGTAAATGGAGACTCAGGGACATTAAATAACATGTCTAAGATTATAAAATCTGTTAAATGACAAAATTGAGCATTCAGCTTATGCATTTCGGAAGCAATCAAATTTTAAGTATTTTAAAAATGATTTCTATATCTTACCTGTAATCTAATTTTTAGCTATTTTTCTATTTCGTGTGTCCCAATTAGATTTGATTTACTAAGGAAAGGATTCAAGTTCAAAATCCTTTTTGCTCATGTTAAAAATTTATCTGAAAATAAATTCAGTTAATTTTGATATAATGAGGAAGTGCTTTGACCACAAAAATGATTTTTTATCACCTGTACTGTTAAAATATTAGCTGATGATCCTGTACTTTTAATTGGCTTCTTTAAATGTGATTCTTGGTTATTGATTCCTACTAGAGTCAAGAGATAAAACAGGAGTGGACAATAAAATAGTTAACTTGAAGTAACTGGCTATTTCAGGTACATGATAATGATGATCTTCTGCACCTGTAGATTAATCTGAACAAAGGGTAGATTAGTGAATGCAGAAATAAAGCAAAAATCTGCAATACAAATTATTGTATTGTTTAAAAATCATATAATGTAAGCAGAATGAAACCTACTCAGTGTTTTCTAGCATTTGCTTTAAAGTATTAAATAAAACTAGTACACATTATTACTTCCATTTTATTATATATTTCTTCAATTTTTGTGACCAAAATGTAAGAGGAATTAGATCATTGCATTATTAATAATGTTATCCATTCATCTAATAAATATGTGAGCACTTACTATAAGCAAGGCTTGCTGCTAGGGAACAGAAAGATGAGAAAAGGCATGATCCTTGCTCTTTGCAAATGTTAATTTCATGAAAGAGACACATAAATTTATGTAAAATTGCATTGTGATAAATTCTGGGAGGAGAGATGTACAATGCTGACTGGAGAATTACGTTTCATGACAGGATGATTAGGGACTAGATGCCAGGATTTTTCTTGGCAGTTTGGAAGCTGCCCAATAGGAGTAAATTCAGGGAGTTTAGGAATATTAAAAGGAACTTTATGCATCTTCAGGAAAAGAAGAGGAGATTCAGTAATATAGCTTCAGAAATTAATGACAATTCAGTTTAAGTTCCAAATTCACTTTCCCTTTATTTTTCACACTGCCGTTCATGGTCTTTATTATGTGTGAACATTTTTAAGGGTAGAGTGGGGACTTGTAGGTAGTTTTGATATTGGGATTGGCCCCCTAAAATATGATATCAGAATGTGGCCTCCTTAAAGTTCCCCAAAAGACCCATCTGGGGTGCCATATGAAATCAGGACTTGGGGTGCCATATGATATCACCATGTGCTTATTAATAAATTCCCGATATTAATAAGCCCATGTGGGTTCTTTGCCTGATATTCAGAGAAGAATTCTGAATACCAGCATAGATGAACAAGGCAATACATGGTACATTTTTAAGCTTTTATTCAGTGAGAGAAATGCATAGGAAGAGTGAGGGCCCTGTCTAAAGGAGAGTGGTAAATCTGGGTCCATACCAAGTACCAGGAACCAGCCACATGCAGGAGCATCTAGACCAAGCAGCATGGGGCAGGTGGCCCATGAGGCACAGGGCTGCACAGGCCCACACTGGCAAAAGGCCAAAGAAAGGAAGGGGTGAACATACTGTGTCCCAGGCTTTTAATCCACTTCCAAAGGGGAGTGGTTAATTAACCTGATTGGCCAGTGGGTGCACAAGTGTGGCCAGGTAGCAGCATGAGGTCACACAGGGGAGTGGTGAAGGTGTGGTCTTCCAGCTCACAAATCTAATCTTTTTTAACCTGTATGCCTGCCTACATCAGTTTGAAAAAAGTTCTTTCTATATAAAGGGAATAAATTTCATGTATTTCTTAAATACAGTTTTAAGAGCATAATTATACTTCTCACCCTACCACCCCTCCCTTCCACCTTCCACCTTCCCACCTCTTTTTCTTATTTTTCTTTTAATTTTTATATTGATATACTTTAAATTTTCTTTACTCCTTTTTATTTTAATTTTTATACTTTAATTTTCACAAATTTAATCCTCCACTAAATACTTTATTGCAGCATTTAAAATGTATTGGGTACTAAAACAGGGTTTCTTAACCTTGTCACTACTTATATTTTGGGCTGGATAAATGTGTTATGAGGGCATCCTATGCTTTAACTATGTTTAGCAGCATTACTAGCCTCTACACATAGATGCCAGTAATACTGCCACATCCCAGGAACCCATTTAAACAATTGCCAAATGTCCCCTTGAGGGAAAATCATCCTGGTTAGAAACCACTGCTCTAGGATATTTTTCATACATTCTTCATAATAGAAAGAATTTAGATTTTCAGAATGTTCACAGTGGGAAAATATGACCACAATGCTGTTATTTTTGAAAAATGTCATACTTAAACAAACTAAAAACAAAACTCAAATGATATAAAAATATTAGATTATTTTCATTTTTAGGAAAAAGAGTAATTAAGGGTTTTATTTCCTTTGTGTTTTTCTTGCATTTACTATAGTTTTAGTCAGAAAAATAATATATTCTGTATGGTAGTCAACCATTTATTTGGAATATATCACACTTTCCACAGATAGAACAAAATTGTAAAGTTTTCTTTAAAATATACACCACATCATGCTTGAAAGGCTGAAGTAACTATTGTATATATAAATTTAGTTCTATGGAACCACAATAAACAGTGCACTTGATATTTTTATTTTATAACTGAAAGGAGAAAGAATACAATATCTCCTAAACTTGAAGCATTATTTTGGAGAACTGAGATGTTCTACTTTCTGCCTGTTAGAGGTCCTTATCAGAAGAGATTAAAACTGTGATGACACACAGCATGTAATAGAGTGACTAAAATGTGACTTCTGTCAGTCACATGTTGCTGACAAGCCTAAAAGGCATCATGTGTCTCAAGATTATCTTTCTTAGAACTTCAGCTTTAGTTTTTTTTTTTTTTTTTTTTTTTTTTTTGACAGGCAGAGTGGACAGTGAGAGAGAGAGATAGAAAGAAAGGTCTTCCTTTTGCCATTGGTTCACCCGCCAATGGCCACCACAGCTGGCGCGCTGCGGCCAGCGCACCGTGCTGATCCGGAGGAAGGAGCCAGGTGCTTCTCCTGGTCTCCCATGGGGTGCAGGGCCCAAGTACTTGGGCCATCCTCCACTGCCTTCCTGGGCCACAGCGGAGAGCTGGCCTGGAAGAGGGGCAACCAGGAAAGAATCCGGCGCCCTGACCGGGACTAGAACCCAGTGTGCCGGCGCCGCTAGGTGGAGGATTAGCCTATTGAGCCGTGGCGCTGGCCCAGCTTTAGTTTTAAAAATGCCATATAAGCTGTTAGCAGGCAGCCCACAGCAGTCTATTCCAGCTTTAAAGAAGGAATATTTCAGAGACGTTCTGAGGAATATCCCAGGTTTATGTATTGTCCCCAACACCACAACCATAATCCTCTCCTCTCCCAAGCAAGAAACTCGGAAAGCAAACACACTTAGAGTGAAAAGAATGGAATAGAAATAAGGAATTTAAAAATTAAATTAATTGCAGATATTGGTAACTATTAAATATATATTATAATTCAACAAATATTAAGCAAGTGGTTACCTAACACGCAATGTTTGCATAGAGCTTAAGGACCAGGGGGCAGCTGGTGTTGTGGCCCAGCAGGGTCAGCTGCAGCTTGCAATGCTGGCACGGACACCAGCTGCCCTGCTACTGATCCAGCTTCTTGCTAAAGCAACTGGGAAAGCCCAAGTACTGGAGCCCCCGCCACCCACATGGGAAATGCTGGCGGAGTTCCAGATTCCTCGCTTTGGCTTGGTCTTGGCCCATCTCCAGCTGTTGCAGGTATTTGGCAGAGTGAACCAGTAGGTGGAACCTCAATCAATTTCTCTCTTTCTCTCTTTCTCTCTTTCTCCTCCCCCCCTCCAATTTGCCTTTCAAATTAATAAATAAGTAAATCTTAAGCAAAAAATAAAAGGACTAATGGGAATGACACACATAAATCAGGTTCTCATATACAAATGTGTAAAATTCCAACCATGATAAAATCTATAAACGAAAAGTACATGTTGCTTTGAGAACATGTAAATGGGAGACCCATGTTAGATTGAGAAATCAGAGAAGACTTTTTGGAAAAGATACATTTTTAAAAAGGAGAATGATATTTTCAAGGAAGTAAAGGGACATGTATGGAGCTCAGAGGGCAGTGGTTTAGGTGTTAAGAACTGATGTTGAGAAGTTGGAGTGGAAGAAGTAATCATGGTACAAATGTTGATTCTTTAGCCTGTAGTCAAAAAAAGGCATTGGCGGTCTTTACTATGAAATGACATTAAGAATGACAGTTTGAAGAAAGTTGTTTGGCAAAGTGTATAAAATGCATTCAGGTGATGCAAGAAAGGATGTAAGAACCAGTTAGGAGCTTATTAAAGTAATACAGGTCAGAGAGTGGTGGTTGTTAAGGTAGAAGGATAAAAACAGGTTCACCAAAAAATTCAAGGACTAGAATGAACAGGGGTTACTGATAAATTGGAAGAGAGATATTGAGGATAATACCTAGGGAACTGTCTTATAGAACTGGATGGATTAATCAAAAACTAGAACTGGTTCAGTTATGGGAAGATTATGAGTTCATTATAGGTATGTTGAATTGCAGTATCTTTTTAAGGCATCACGCTGAAAATATCTAATGGACAGTTAAATACAGAGTTTTGGAGCTCAGAAGAAAGGGGTCAAGGCTGGAGTTCTCAATCTAGTCATGTATATACAGTTATTTAATAGATATTGTAGGTCTATTGCCTAGCAAAATTCTATAGATTGTGAAGGGGAAAAAAAAGAAGGCACTAAAGATCAAGTACACATATTTTAAGACATTTAAAAGTGTTTAAGAAGGGAATGGTCTAGAGTGTCAAATGTAAGTAAATGTCCAAGGAAAAGGAAGAATGAAAAATATTTATCAATTGAATCAAATAACAGCTGGAAATGGGTTGAAGAATTTTTGTAGAAGACAGGTAAAAGAAATATAGATAATTATCTTGAAAAGTTTGGCTATAACAAGAGAGACAGAAGGATTATCTAGAAGAAAAGGCAAAATTAAGGGCATTCTTTTTTTTTTTTTTTTTTTTTTTTGACAGGCAGAGTGGACAGTGAGAGAGAGAGACAGAGAGAGAAAGGTCTTCCTTTTGCCGTTGGTTCACCCTCCAATGGCCGCCGCTGCAGCCGGCGCACCGCGCTGATCCTGGCAGGAGCCAGGAGCCAGGTGCTTTTCCTGGTCTCCCATGGGGTGCAGGGCCCAAGCACCTGGGCCATCCTCCACTGCACTCCCTGGCCATAGCAGAGAGCTGGCCTGGAAGAGGGGCAACCGGGACAGAATCCGGCGCCCCAACCGGGACTAGAACCCGGTGTGCCGGCGCCGCAAGGTGGAGGATTAGCCTATTGAGCCACGGCGCCGGCTAAGGGCATTCTTTTGGTTTTTGTTTTTTTGATGTGAGAAGCTGTTAGAGAGGGAGAAGTAAACCTAGGTAGAATTTGAATGAAAAGGTAAAGATTTCAGGAGAGCAGTATCAAAAGAGCCAGTCAGTGACTAATAAAGTGGCCAGTAGAAAACAAAAAACATTAAATTGTTCCACAGTTCTGACACTGGAGTTAGGAACTGCCAGTCTATAAGAGTTCAATGCAATTCAATTATTAGGGAAATGGATACAGCATTACTTGAGACAGGTTTTTGAAAAAGCCCTGATTTCAGTACTGAATTAGATGATTCTCTAAAAGATATTTATAGCCCTATGCCATCTGAGGAACGTTCAAGGAAGCCTTTACCTTAGCTTTCTAAAAGAAACTGAGACTCTTAGTTTAATTCTTCTGTATGTTTTCATTAGTAATATTTTTCAATTTACTAATTCTATCTCTTTTAACCTAAATTTTCATTTTGAAATTACATTTTAAAATAAATTTATTTTGTTTATTTATAAGTCAGAATTACAGAAAGAGAGGGAGAGACAGAGACAGAGACAGAGACAGAGACAGAGAGAGAGAGAGAGATCTTCTATCCACTGCTTCACTCCCCAAAGGGCTGCAACAGCCAGGACTGGGCCAGGCCGAAGCCAGGAGCCAGGAGTTTCTGCCAGGTTTCCCATGTGGGTGAAGTGGCCCAACGATTTGGGCCATCCTCCCTGCTTTCCCAGGCACATTAGCAGGGAGCTGGATAAGAAGGGGAGCAGCTGGGACTGGAACCAGCAGCCATATGGGATGCTGCCGATGGCACCTTAACCCACTGCACCACAGTGCTGACCCCTGGGCACTGTGTTTTCAAATCTCTTTTCTCATTTTTATGTTCTATTCTTAGTTCTTTCAGAAAGTCTTTTAACATTTCTTTAACATTAATTTATTTTACAGTTTTTATATATATATATATATATATATATAATTTTTCTCAGTTTCATATAGTTCTCCAAAACTGAATGCTTGCACTCTGTTTTTACTTCTCTTTGGCAGTTTCTATTCTGGTATACTTTGTAATTTTTAACTGTGAGCCTATCTTCAGTGGGAGTTGTTTCTGTGTTATTCTGGTGTGTCCTGAATTGTAGAAGCACCTTCCAGGAGCTAGTTTACTATTTACTATGATATTATGACTTTTACTAGTAAAGGACTTATTTAAGTATTGTTTTCTCTGTTCAGTGGTTCCAAGTTTCTTGGGAATTTCTAATTGAGCTTCATCCCTATAAACAGTAGGGCTGGAGTGCTGGTATCCTTCTGCTGACAGTTTCTGTATCCTTTGTCTAAAGGAACTGGCTTCTGTACCATGTCCTTCAGACCAGTCTTTTTAGTTTGCTGCTATCAGTCCTCAAGTTTTTATTCCCAACATGTATCCCTAACATATATATCAGGTTTTTAAGCTTTTTATCTAGCATTTGTATTTAGTTGGCACTGGAAGGAGACTTCCTGTATCAACTTAGTCCTCCAAGTTGACCAAAAGTGTTTTTTAGCCATAGAAAAAAGTTTTCTAGTTGTTTCTTAAAATATATTTTTGGGGGACTGACATGGAAGAAAGCATATGTTAGAAATCTAAAACTGTCAAATTTGGAATATGTATTTATGCAAATTTGAAGTCATATTCTGAGACTAGAAATACAAATTCTTATGCCACAACAATGGTATTCATAAAATTTATATTTAAGAATTAGAAATTAAAGGATTCTGTAACATGCATGTGCATATATTTAAAATAACTTACATATGCTGTTTCTTAACTGATGTTTTCTAATATTCCTAATATCTAAGCTTTCTCCATGACGTAGTGTGGACTTTCTGTCAGGCATATAAAAATGCAGAATGAAATTCAGAGGAAAGTAGGCATACTTCAAGTATATGTGAAGAGCTTAAGTGCTAAAATGAAGAGGAGGGAGGAAGGAACTTGTTCTGATAATGAAATCAGTATACAAATTAGGTATTTAGGAAATGTACTTTCATTATTTTTAATTAAAAGTTGTCTATAAATAATACAGTGAACATAATGGATATATGTTGAATTAAATATCTTTTTATTTTGAACCCATTTGTATTAGTCAATTTTTTCTTGTTGTAATAATGAAATACTTGAGGCAGGCTACTTATAAATAAAAAAGAGGTTTATTTAGTTCACAGGGATGGTGGTTTGAGGGCATGGTAGCTCTGATGAGGGCCCTTATGACTGAATCATATCAATGCTGATGGCAGTGGTGGAGTGTGTGTGGAGACAAGGGATCACATTCCAAATAGGAAGCCAGAGAGAGACTCAAGGGTAAGGCTCAGCTTTTTATAATCACTCATTCATGCAGGAACTCAGTCCACAGATAAGTATTCCCTTTTAAAGGCAACTTGCTCATTGACAAAAGGACCTCCTACTGGATTCCACTTTTTTTTTTTTTTAAGATGTATTTATTTATCTGAAAGGGAGAGTTACAGAGAGAGGGAGAGACACAGAGGTCTCCTGTCCTTTGGTTCACTCTCCAGATGACTGCAACAGCCAGAGCTGAGCTGATCCAAAGATAGGAGCTAAGAGCTTCTTCCAGGTCTCCCACATGGGTGCAGGGGCCCAAGCACTTGGGCCATTTTCCACTGCTTTCCCAGCCATACACAGGATCAGAAGAGGAGCAGCTGGGACACACAGTGGCACCCCTATGGGATGCCAGTACTGCAGGCAGAGGCTTAGCCCACTATGCCACAACACCCTGGATTCCACTTCTTGAAGATATACCCTCCCAACTTCACCATCCTAGGAAAAAAATCTGCATCAAATGAATTATTAGGGAAGGAACCACATCCAAACGATAGCACTACTTTTTTTTATTTATTTATTTTTTAAGCGTTTATGTATTTTTTTAAACTTTTATTTAATGAATAAAAATTTCTAAAGTACAGCTTATGGATTACAATGGCTCCCCGCCCCCATAACTTCCCTCCCACCCGCAACCCTCCCCTTTCCCTCTCCCTCCCACCTTCCATTCACATCAAGATTCATTTTCAATTCTCTTTATATACAGAAGATCAGTTTAGCATATATTAAGTAAAGATTTCAACAGTTGGCTCCCACACAGAAACACAAAGTGAAAAATACTGTTTGAGTACTCGTTATAGCATTAAATCTCAATATACAGCACATTAAGGACAGAGATCCTACATGAGGAGTAAGTGCACAGTGACTCCTGTTGTTGATTTAACAAATTGACACTGTTGTTTATGGCATCAGTAATCACCCTAGGCTCTTGCCATGAGTTGCCAAGGTTATGGAAGCCTTTTGAGTTCACCAACTCTGATCATATTTAGACAAGGTTGTAGTCAGAGTGGAAGTTCTCTCCTCCCTTCAGAGAAAGGTACCTCCTTTGATGACCTGTTCTTTCCACTGGGATCTCACTCACGGAGATCTTTCATTTAGGTTTGTTGTTGTTGTTGTTGTTGTTTTGCCAGAGTGTTTTGGCTTTCCATACCTGAAATACTCTTATGGGCTTTTCAGCCAGATCCGTGTGCCTGGACTAGAATCTAAATGTAAATCATTGCAAGGCCACCTTCTTACCTGTGCCCCTAAATTTCTATCTTTACTTTCATACACTATCCAAGTATCAGTATTTTGGCACCTGAAATGACTACTTGACCTGCGTGATGCCTATTAAGCTCTGAGTCCACTAGGTCACTATACTTTTTTCCTAATACTACCTGAAGTATTTTGCTATTCAGTTAATGCCCAATCATTGTATTTTTTGCTCTTTCCTTACTCCTCTAAACATGAGAGAATTATGAGAACTTGCTTTCTCCTGAGTCTGTATTCTGATGATAGGACAATGTGGGTTTCTTCAGCTTACAAAAACCCCAAAACTGATGGAATGTATTCTCCTGTCCACCAACCTCTCACCAGTTCTAGGTGAGGCAAATGTGCTGTTGAGTGCCTTCTTAGAGGTGTACCAATGTCTTGCCCCCCAACCCCATGAAATCTTTATCTAGTATGTAGTGAGCATAGAGGAATGGTATATGAGGAGCAGAATGAAGATCTTACAGATTTACCATTTATGCTTAGAGTGCTAGGCTTTTGAAAATCATATTACAAAAATTTAATGACTTATTTGTTATCTTCATACTATTGTGTCATCCATCCTTTGAGCCAATAAAAAAAATCATCTGCTCTGCATGATGGAGAAGAAGGATTATGGATAACCAAAACTGGAAACAAAACGTGTTAGTTAATAAATATACCCCTTGTCTGCTACAGAGAAAATAAAGGAGAGCAATAAGGCAAGGAAAAAATGTCTGAAGGGTTTAGTAAAGGAGAAAGAAGGCCAGAGGATTTCACTACTCTCTAAAGAAATGTGTGAAAGAGGGGCAGGGCTTGTGGCACAGCAGGTTAAGCCACTACTGGGGATGTCAGCATTCCATAGAGTGCCTGGGATTAAGTCCCACCTCTGCTGCTGATTCAGCTTCCCTCTAATGCACACCCTGGGAGGCAGCAGATGACGCCTCAAGTACTTGGATTACTGCTCCCCATACAAGAGACCCTGATGGAGTTCCTGGCTCCTGGCTTCCTAGTGGAAAAGCTTTCATCCAGGCATACCGACAAGTGCCTCATCTGTATTCCCTTTGCCTCAGATTTCCACTACACTTGTCTCTTTGGCTCCAGTTTTCCCTCTAGTCCAGGAGTTAAGGAAAACATAATCCATGCCCACCAAAGCCTTTTAAATTCAATAGATAGATAGATCAATATACATATATAGAAAGCAGGGACAGTGAGGAAGGAGAGATTGTACAGAGGGCAAAATAAGAGTGCTAGACCTTACAGAGGAGATGAAAGGCATGAAATGGAACACTGTAAAAATATGGGATAAAGTACAAGGAGGAGCAAGACAAAGAAAGCAGGGAAGGGGGAAGGCAAGCAAAATGAAAAAAAAAAAAGCTGAAATATAAAAGATCATCCTATTTATGTAACTGTGTGTATCTAGGTTAAAAAGGGCGGGGGGAAGGGTAGATCAATATATACGAACTTAAATATTCATGATATATAAGTAAAGGGAAAACGTGGCAGCATGCATGCTGTTGAATTTTGTGTTAGCAAAGAAAAGGCATGGAGGGCTTTACCAATGTTGCCTCAAGGATGGCTGCCTCTAGAAGGTAGGGAGTGTGAAGGTGGGAAGCAGATGGTTGGTGAGATTTTGGCTGTAAGTAATTGAAACTTGACTGACAGGAGCTTGGCAGGTTTCATTATATATCAGGAAAAAAAAAAAACACTAAGGATAAACAAGGATCTTCAGAAAGTGTGGAAAATGAAATTAAGAGGTTTAGTTTGGTACAAAAAAATGAAATCCATTAATAGTTTTTTTATATTATGCATTTTCCATGAACTTTTGGAAGATCTTCCATACACTTAAATATTTTTATCGATTATTCTGGATAACTGTTTGCTTCTTTTCTTTGTATTTGTCTGTACTTGTGAATTACCACAATAAATTTGTATTCAGATTCTAAACACAGTTAGAAGCATCCAGAGTTGTCTTTACTCCTACTATATTCTGTGGATGAGTTAATGAAGTGTCGACTGGGTTCTTTTACTCTCATCTAAGTACAGTATGTCTTCTAGTGACAAGTAATCTTAGGTCTTCTAAAGTTCATTCTTTCAGCTGATATTTATCTGGTTCCTACTGTGTATCATGCATTCTTCAAGGAACTTGAGGTTGTGTCAGTGAGTAAAACAGAGCTTGGCAGATTTCACTACACACAGGAAAAAAACACTTGAAGGATAAACAAGGATAATCCAGAGGTTTCTTGCCTTCATGGATCTTACATTCTAGTAGAGAGGTCTGACAATAAACAGCTTGTAAGCAACATTAGATGTATATTTGAAGGTAATAAAGGCCATGGGAAAATCAAGTAATATGTGTGTTGATGTCAGAGAACGGTGGGTAGGAGGGATCATGCAGGTTCTCTAGGCCAATATAAAAATCATGGTTTTTACTCCTAGTGGTTTTGTGCAACTTGTAGATTTGAGCAGTCTTGTAAGAAAATGTGGGCACCAGGCAGGAGCTGAGAGACCTGTTATAATGCTTTTGTGGCAATCTTGTCAAAAGGTGAATATTCCTTGGAGCAGGATAAATATGGGTTTAGAAAAAATAGAGAAAAAGCTGATAAAGAAATATGTCATTGAAAGTACAGTATTAAATTTTGTGGATTCAGCATAAAGTAGTTCAGAGTTTGGTATTTGAAGTCAAACAATGACTCAAGTAAGTTATTTTTAGTTTAACCTTAATCACCCCAAGCCTCAATATCCTCTATATTTACAATAGGAATTATCTTAGTCTGCTTAGGTAGTGGCTATAACAAAATACCATGGAATGAGTGGCTTAAATAGATACTTTTCCTCATAGTTCTAGAAACTAAGAAGTCTAAGGTCAACGTACCAGCAGATTCAGTTATTAGTGAGAACCTGCTTCCTGTCTTGTAGACAGCTGCCTTCTCATTACGTGCTCACAAGGACTTTTCCTTGGTTTGTGTCTGTAGGGAAAGAGGGAGATAAAAAAAAAAAATCTGTCTCCCTCCTTATAAGAAGGCACCAGTCCCAACACAAGTACCCCATCCATATGACTTAATATAAACCTAATTACTCTCAAAGTCCCCACTTCCAAATTGTAGATCACGGTTTCTACATCTGAACTTTGAGGAGGCAATCACTCAGCACGTAACACAATTAATAATGGTTGCTGTGAGAATTAAATTTTATGTGATATATGAAAGTGCTTAGTACTATGCCTAACACATAATAAGTACCAAATAAATCTTATTGTCACATAGTAGCTGTTTATTCTTTTGGCTTAGAGAAAACTTGCCATATTCTCTGCCTTTTTGAAACCTCAAATTAACACAATATTATCACCAAAGTCTTTGGGGGCAGAAATGGGAAGATTTGCAAATGAAAGACACATGTCTAGTCCCTTGTGAAAGCGGTATCAGTGAGAGTCTGCCTCTCTTCCTATTCTGCTTCCCATTCTGTGATGATGTAGTAATAAGGCTCCATCTTGGAGGCAGAGAGCAGCCCTCAGCAGACTCCAGCTCTGGTCCTTTGATCTTGGGCTGTCCAGTCTCCAGATGTACAAGAAATAAATTTCAACTCTTTGTAAATTACCTCACTTATGTTGTTATAACAGCACTAGTGGACTAAGACATCTTGTTAAAATTGCAATCCAGTTTCTGAAATGTTAGCTCGCTGGGAGAAACCAAATTACAGTCAGAGTTGTGTGTCGTCATACTTTTTTGCTTTGCAATTCCATTTGGTATCAACATAAATAATGTAAATCATTGCGTGTCCCAACCTGGCCTCATACTGTATCTGAACTGGTCCTACCCAAGCTTTTATAACTAGACGGTGCTCCTTCTCATTATCCTCCCACCAGGAATGTGCCTTCTATTAGGCTGGCCTAATCTGTGGCTTTCATGATTTCTACTCATGATTTCAGCTTGAACAGGAGCTCTGATTCACTTAGATGTGCCTTAATAACTTTATGGTCATGGTTCTCCCGGCCTTCTTCATGTTGGCCGTGTTGTTTTTCTGCCCAGGGGCTCACATCAAACATGTGGAATCTCCAAATGCTGAGACTGTCATCACTGCCATGGTAGTTTTGCTGCTACTCCTTAGTCTTTGTATCTGACATTTGAATATTAATACCAGGCTAAATTAACTTAAAGTCAGTGTGTTCTCTGGGCATTGTGATTTGAAATACAGAGCACTTTTGTTAGGAGGTATTCAACAACTGGCAATCTTTCCCATTTGCCCCCTCCAGCTGACTCAAGGATTATACTTCACTTTCCATCTAGGCCCTGTGTGATAAAAGAATGTTTTCATGTTATGAATAATATCCATGGCTCAAGTGCTTGGGCCCATGCTGTCTACATGCGAGACCCAGACAGAGTTTCAGGCTGCTGGCTTCGGCCTGGCCTCTGTTGCCAGCATTTGGGGAATGACGTTACAGAGAGAAGATCTCAGTATACTATCTCCTGTCACTCACGCAACTCTTTTTCTGTCTGTCTCATGCATGTGCTCTCTTGCTTTATCTATCAATTAGATTAAAATAAGTAATAAGCATTTTTTAAAAGATAAAATCCCTGGTGTCATACTATATTAAATTGTCTGCTATAGTTCATTCCTGATAAATCATATTCAACTGTATAAACATGACACATATTTTACTATTTTTCTTTGTATATAAACTGTATCTTCAATGAAATGCTAAGATCTTTTTCATTTATTGAATTGTAATAAATGTACACATACTTGTGCAACCCAATCTTTACCAGACGTAAAATGTTCCCTCACCCTACAAAGTTTCTTTATTCCATGACCTGTTCAACTTTTGTTTGATACTAAGAAGCAAGCACTATTCTGATTCTTTATCTCACTTGTCCCATAGTTTTACAGAAGCAGAATCATATGCTTTGTATTCATTTGTGTAAAGTTTCTATTATTAGGCATTAAACATTGGGGAATCAGCCATGATGGTGGGTATATAAATAACTGGGGTTTTGTTTTGTTTTGTTTTGTTTTGGCTGAGCAGTATTTCTGTACATGAATATACTACAGAATTTTTATTTTTGATTATTTATTTTAAGATTTTGTATTTATTTGGAAGGCAGACTTACAGAGAGGAGAGGCAGAGAGACAGAGACTCTTCCATTCGCTGGTTCACTTCCCAAATGGCTGCAATGGCCAGAGCTGTGCTGATCTGAGGCTAGGAGTCAGGAGCTTCTTCCTGGTCTCCGATGTAGGTGCAGGGGCCCAAGCACTTGGGCCATTTTCTACTGCTTTCCCAGGCCATAGCAGAGAGCTAGATCAGAAGTGGAGCAGCCAGGACCTGAACCAGTGCCCATATGGGATGCTGGCAATGCAGGCGGTGGCTTTACTTGCTAAACCACAGAGCTGGGCCCACAGATCTTCCTAGCCACTATCACTAAGCCGTTGGTCATTTTTCTACTACCTAGGGGAACAATTCTGCTTGGGCTCTGCCCAGTTGCTACACCAGCAAGCAGAATAATAACACTTTCCATCTAGGGCTTTCCTATTGCCACAGAAGCAAAAGATGCTGGGAGAACAACTGGGACTCACTTGAAAGTGATGAGATATTAATGTTCTATGAGGAAAACCTTGGACAAATAAGACAAGGGCATCAGCAGATAAATTCTCCCTTAATCCCACAACAGGACTGTAGTTCATACTACATAAAGTTGGGACATAAGAATTCATAGGGCCTTTCAGGAGACCTCATGGTAAAAGTTGCTGCCGCCTTCCTCCCCCAACTTCTCCCATCTGCATAGGCATTGGCAGGGATAATTTCTGCACTTCTCTTGGAATGCAGGTTTGATTGTATAGGGGAAAGCCTTTATGTTCTTTGGAAAACATGCATACTCCATCTGTTTATTTTTTCAGCAAGAAAAGTGTGACTTTTCTAACTATATCTTATACATTTCTGCAAAGATAAACTGTCTTTATGTATGATAACAGAATGTAGCCAGATGTTATTAACATAGCATCTTTATGTATGATAACAAAATGTAGCCATTTGGGTAACATTTAGTAACATTTAAGTACAATAAATAATAGTGGATTCTAGTCAATAACTCCCAGTTAGATATTATAATTCAGGACTGAAACCATTGAAAATAAGAGAACAAGTTTTAATTACTGTGATTATCAGTCTTTTCAGATGACATATATATGTCATTTTTAAATATTTTTTACACTGAGACAGCTGAGCTTCTCAAAAATATTTTTTATTGATATTCTGAAAAATTCCCCACAAAAGACCTTCGTTTCTTATGTTTCTTCAGTGTATCATAGGAAGTGTTAGAGTCTATGTGCCCAGTCTGTTCTCTCTATAGACCAATTATTTGATATTTGACTGTTCAATTTTATTTCCAGTCTCCTTAAGTTCCAATAAATATGGCTGGAGTTTTTATTTCTTGATAGAGTTTCTTAAACCCAATTGAGAGCAATAAAAATAGAAAAATTTTCCAATTTTGAACCATGGAAGAAGAAAATAAATTCTACTTGAGGGTTGAGTTTACTCTTCAATCTCTAAGGGATTTTAGGATAAGGCTTACAAACTTGGTACTTGCAATAAGACGAAAATTAAAAAGTTATAAAGGAACATATTGGTTGATGGTAATGAGAATATATTAAGTCCTTATCAAAAATGTTACATAAAAGAATGCTTTCCATGGTTTAGTCTTAATCCTTTAAACAGTATAACTTCTTTATTGAGGAATGTCACTCCAAAAATAGGATATATAATGCCTTATTCTTCATTAGCTTACTATAATTGACTGAATGTTTATGTTGCCCTGAAATTCATACCTTAGAATCTTAACCCACAAGGCAATGGTATTAGGAAGTGGGGCTCTTGAAAAGATGATTATGTCATAAGAGTAGAGCACTCATGAAGGGAACGAGTGCTCTTTAAAAAGGCCCAGAAGCCTTCCCTGTCCTCTCTACCATGTGAGGACACAGCATGACACTAGTCATCTGTCTGTGAAACAGGAAGTAGGTGCTTATTAAACCAGAATTTGCCAGTGCTTTGACCTAAGATTTCCCAGTATCCAGAACTCTGAGATACAAATTTCTGTTGCTTGTAAGACATCCAATTTATAACATTTGTACTAAGACATATAAATATTTCTTGGGAATTTTTATCAAAATAATCATTATTCTTGGCCTGAAATAGCAGTGACCTTGGTAGTTACTGAATTATTCTTATACACACACGCACACAACTATGCACTTGAATTATGCATTCATATGGTTGTCTATGTTTATTATTTAATTATATAAAATATTTCAAAACATCATTTTGTTATCACAATACCAAAAAATCTTGGTTATGTCTTGACATTGTTTTACATTGTTTTTAAAAATAAGATTGAATTATCTAA
The DNA here is from genome assembly GCF_051225735.1 of Oryctolagus cuniculus. Taxonomy (NCBI): domain Eukaryota; kingdom Metazoa; phylum Chordata; class Mammalia; order Lagomorpha; family Leporidae; genus Oryctolagus; species Oryctolagus cuniculus. Next base: position 85,001,297 of record NC_142880.1, read on the forward strand.
ATTTAGCTTCTTAGGGTATTGGTTCTTAAGCAAGGGTATATGTTAGAATTAACTATTTACAAGTATACTTCCCCAGCCCTACTATGGATGGCTTTGATTCAGGTTAGAACTTGGCAAAATTTTTCTTAAGTGAAGTAAATTTTCATGAGCAGTCAACTTTGGGAACTACCAATCCAATAAAATATATTGTTCAGACACTGGAGAGTAAGCCCTTCTGGGAAATTTTGTTTTTTAAAGATTTTATTGTTTCTTTTATTTTTAGACTTTCCCAGATGTATCCTTGCTCATTCCAATGTCTTGAAGCAGTTTATCTACATTATCTTCTAGTAATTTCATAGTATCAGATCTTATATTTAGGTCTTTCATCTATTTGGAATTGATTGTTGCCTATAGTAATAGGTCAGTTTTGCTCTTCTGCATGTGGATATCCAATTTTCCAATCACCATTTATTGAAGAGACTGTTCTTTGTTCAATATTTGTTCCTAGTAATTTGTTGAAGATCACATATTTACAGATGTGTGGAGTTTGCTTCTAGGCACTCTATTCCCTTCCATTGGTCTTAATGTATCTGTTTTTATGCCATTACCATACTGTTTTGATTACTGTATTTTGTAGTATAAGAGAAATTCAAAACATCCACAGAAAATAGAATACTTAAAAATAAAAAAAAATACAAACTTCCTTTGTCAACACAAGCTCCATCAAGTTCAAGACTATTTTGTAACTGACAATACTAGGCTTTAGTCTGTCCCTAAAGAACTGAGGATCCTAGGACAATGAAGGTTTTTTACATTATGAATGTAAGAAATGGGTGCTTGTAAAAGATTTTTTAGGGTTAGGAAAATAAAAGAAATCAGAAATTGTCAAATCAGTATTTTAGTTGGATGCCATCAAAATTCTTAGAAATTTGCCATTTGTTTGATGAGAAGAATGAACAGGGATATTGTGGTAGAGAATTTCTATTAAAGATCTCCTGGATTTTTCTTTGCTAATGCTTTGGCTAACTTTCTCAAAAGTCTCACAATAAGCAGATACTATTTTTTGGCCCTCCAGTAAATCAACAAGCAAGATGACTTCAGCAGCCCACCTCCTCAAAAAAAAAAAAAAGAAAGAAAGAAAGAAAAACTGCTGTCATGATCTTTGCTTTTGTTCAGTCTACTTCTGCTTTGACTGTACCTCTTCCAACTTTTTTTTTTTTTTTTTTTTTTTTGACAGGCAGAGTTAGACAGTGAGAGAGAGAGACAGAGAGAAAGGTCTTCCTTCCATTGGTTCACCCCCCAAATGGCTGCCACGGCCAGCCCCCTGTGCCAATCTGAAGCCAGGAGCCAGGTGCTTCCTCCTGGTTTACCATGCGGGTGCAGGGCCCAAGCACTTGGGCCATCCTCCACTGCACTCCTGGGCCACAGCAGAGAGCTGGACTGGAAGAGGTGCAACCGGGACAGAATCTAGTGCCCCAACCGGGACTAGAACCCGGTGTGCCGGCGCCACAGGCGGAGGATTAACCTAGTGAGCCACGGCGCCGGCCTCAACTCTTGATAATCATTGCTTTGATTGTGACTTTTCTACAGAATCCTACTACTAAGGACATGTGTCATCTGTTACAGTTATTCCATAATGAGTAATGGTAAATACAGGATCCTTGTTCATATTATGAAACACCCCCAAAGTGGTTGGAAGAGTTACTATAAGAACCCCAAACTTAGGTCCATGCACCTAGAACACAGCAAGCCAATCATTGACACAGGGCGGTGGAAAAAGTAGGTGTTTATTGCAGAGGACAGAGCTTGGAGCCACACAACTAACACTCAATTCCCAGACTCCCTGAGGGATTGAAGGCAGTGGATCTTACCAATCTGGGGATGAGCAGTGCATGATCAGCTCACCTGTGGAGCTCTGGCTGATCCACAGGAATTGTGGCCTTCCTTTCATTGGTCAGAGATAAGGGCCAGTGTGTTTCCTGTGGGATAGCAAAAGGTGGGCTGCAATGTATCTGGGTCTAAGTGTGGATTGGGTATCCATTTGATCTGGGCCTGTGAGTTTTTGCACAAGCTCTCAGAACAGTGGGTAACATTGAGTTAGCTATAGTGGCAATCCTGCCACTCCTTTAACTTAATGAATTAATGTTTCAAGAGGAACTTCAAGGTAAGAAATACTGGGAGTACTGATAAAATCTTCATCAAAGACATTAAGGGTATGGGCTCAGCTTCATTCATGTCTTCCATACTTATGACTATAGCTGGATGACTTTCAAGCGCCAAACTGAAGACAATTAATATTAAAGTCATGACTATCATTTTATGGTACCAGATTCAGCCATGAAGACAGCATTTCATCAATTCAAAATCTTATTTATTATTTTTCTGAAACTAAACTTTGATTTTTAAAAGATTATCCATCCAGGGGGTCGGCATTGTGGCTTAGTGTGCTAAGCCTCTGCCTGCGGTGCTGGCATCCCAAATGGGCTCTAGTTCATATCCCAGCTGCACCACTTCTGATCCAGCTCTCTGCTATGGCCTAGGAAAGAAGTACAATATGGTCCAAGTGCTTGAGCCCCTATACCCATGTGGGAGACCCGGAAGAAGTTCCTGGCTCCTGGCTTCAAATCCACTCAGCTCTGGCCTTTGTGGCAATCTGGGGAGTAAACCAGCAAATGGAAGACCTTTCTCTCTGTCTCTCTCCCTCTCTAACTTTGCCTCTCAAATGAATAAATAAATCTTAAAAAAAATATCCATCTATTCTGACATATTAAGAGCTTAGAAGTTGATACTTCATATAAACAATGGGTAAAAACCTGAACAAATTAAAAAATCAACATTTCTTCTTAGATACATCAAGTGAGGTCACAGGGCAAAGCACTGCTCCCAAAATTGTACAGACAGGCAGGCAGATACAGAGAATCAGAATTTACCACAGCAGAAATTACCACAGAAACCAGTATGGGGTGTAGTTGGAAAATCTGAACTGTAATTGAGAAATTGCTGAGGGCTCAGTATAAATCAGTCAAGGACATTAAAATTCCAAGGGAATTTAATAATGAGGTGGGACAAGAGGCGCACAGATGCTTGGGTCTTACTTACAGAAGCTCTACAGGTTCTCAGGATGAATAACAAGAAAAAAACAAAACAGAATGAAAAAACACTCCTGTTCCACAGGGGGAGAGGGAAAGTAGCCATTTTTAAATACTCAAGAGCAGTATGTTCTTAACAAGATCTGCCCTCATGAGAAACTACTTCACAGGAACCTTATATGCTAGAGTTTTATAAAATTCTAATCTACCCGGGGAAGGGAAATATCCAAGTCTAGTCTCTGTAGCCGCCCTGTGGTACCTCAGGTGGAGCTGAGCAGCACAGTTTAAGGCCCAGGAGAACAGACGCACTGAAGGTTCTAATCGTAGATCTGTAGAACTCTTTCCCTCTCCACACCTTACCACTACCATGAAGTCTGTTTACTGTATTTCCCGTTCCCTGGCACATCCTATTCACCTTTCAACAAAAAATTGTGAGGCATAATAAAAGGCAGAAACCACATTTTGAAGAGATTGAACAAATAGAACCAAAGTCAGATAGCACAGGAATGTTGGAATAATCACACTGACTCTTTTTTAATTAGAAGAGAGTGGAGTGAAATATTTAAAGTGTTGAGATAAGGAAAAAATCATAAATCTAGACTTCTGTATCCTGAAGAATTATCCTTCAGAAATGAAGGGTAAATAAAATTTTCTTGGGCAAACAAAATAAATTGGGAGAATGTGTTGCCAATTGGCATGCCTTGCAAGAAATGTTAAAAGAAATTCTTCAAAGAGAAGGACAATTATATGCCAGAAACTGAAATCTATACAATGAGACTTCAAAAAACTTACAGGAAATAGAATTTAAAAATAAATTTATTTTAGTGCAAAGAAACTTGAAATTCATAAACTTGAGGGGTCTCTAAAATGTTCATAGAAAATGCATATTATGAAAAAGAATGATTCAAAACTTGGCACCAAAATAAACTTATCTATAATTCTATTTTTCAAAAAAATTGATGTGTGCCTGTATTAAGAAAGAAGGAATATCAGGGAAGGTATAAGTGAAGGTAAAATAAACTGTTTTAATTTTCTTTCTATTGTTCTTACAGATAATAGTACAAAGTAATAATAGCAACACTGTATTCAATTATGTATTCTTTTTCTAAAGATATATTTATTTATTTGAAAGGCAGAGTTAGAGAGAGGCAGAGGCAGGGGGAGAGAGAGAGAGAGAGATCTTCTATCAGCTGGTTTGCGCCTCAAATGGCCCAAGAGCTAAGCTGATCTGAAGCCAGGAACTAGGAGCTGCTTCTGGGTCTCTCATGTGGGTGCAGGGGCAGGACTTGGGCCATCTTCTAGTGCTTTCCCAGGCCTTCGCAGAGAACTGGATTGGAAGTGGAGAAGCCAGTCTTGAACCGGTGCCCATATGGGATGCCGTTTGTGCAGACAGTGGCTTTACCCTTTAGGCCACAGTGCCACCCTGACAATTATGTATTCTTATATGTGCATGTACATACATACATATATATATACACACACACACACACATATATATATATGTACATATGAGTTTTTATTAAAGATTTATTTATTTGAAAGGCAGAGTTACAGAGAGAGGTAGAGACAGAGTTAGAGAGCGAGGGAGGGATATCTTCCATTTGCTAGTTCACTCCCCAAATGGCCACGGTGGCTGGGAGTAGGCCAGGCAAATGCTAGGAGCCTGGAACTTGATTCTGATCTTTCACATGGGTAGCAGGGGTCCTAGCACTTGGCCCATCTTCCTCTGTTTTCCCAAGTACATCAGCAGGGAGATGGAATGGAGTGGAGCAGCTGGGACTCTTAACAGGTGCTCATATAGGATGTACCACAATGCTGGTTCCATAAATAAGCTTGTGTATGTTTGTATAAGTGAAGTGAATGATAGCAATGATACAGGGAAAGCATATACTAGAAAATATCTCCGGGAAAATGGCAGGGCAAAGTCACTATGTATCAATAGTCACATTAAACGTGATTGGCCTGAACTGTCCAGTTAAAAGACACAGACTGGCTGACTGGCTTAAGGAACAACACCCAACTATTTGTTGCCTACAAGAAACACATCTCTCTAACAAAGATGCATGCAGACTGAAAGTGAAAGGTTGGAAAAAGATATTCCATGCCAACAAAAACCAAAAAAAAAAGCAGGTGTAGCCATATTAATATCAGACAAAATAAACTTTAATACAAAAACTGTTAAGAGAGACAAAGAGGGGCACTATATAATGATTAAGGGTTCAATTCAACAGGAAGATGTAACTATTATAAATGTATATGCACCTAATTACAGGGCACCGGTCTATTTAAAAGATATGTTAAGGGACTTAAAGGGAGACTTAGATTCCAATACAATAGTACTGGGGGACTTCAATACTCCACTCTCAGAAATAGATAGATCATCCAGACAGAAGATCAACAAGGAAACAGCAGATTTAATCGACACTATAGCCCAAATGGATCTAACAGATATCTACAGAACTTTCAATCCTACATCTAAAGACTTTACATTCTTCTCAGCAGTGCATGGAACCTTCTCTAGCATTGATTACATACTAGGCCATAAAGCAAGCCTCAGCAAATTTAAAAGAATTAGAATCATACCATGCAGCTTCTCAGACCACAGTGGAATGAAGCTGGAAATTAGCAACTCAGGAAACCCCAGAAAGTATGCAAACACATGGAGATTGAACAACATGCTCCTGAATGAACACTGGGTCATTCAAGAAATCAAAAGAGAAATCAGAAACTTTCTGGAAGTAAATGAGGATAACAACACAACATATCAAAACTTATGGGATACAGCAAAAGCAGTATTGAGAGGCAAGTTTATAGCAATAGGGGCCTATATCAAGAAATTGGAAAGGCACCAAATAAATGAGCTTTCACTGCATCTCAAGGACCTAGAAAATTTGCAGCAAACCAGACCCAAATCTAGTAGGAGAAGAGAAATAATTAAAATCAGAGAAGAAATTAACAGGATTGAATCCAAAAAATCATTACAAAAAATCAGCCAAGCGAAGAGCTGGTTTTTTGAAAAAATAAACAAAATTGACACCCCATTGGCCCAACTAACTAAAAAAAGAAGAGAAAAGACCCAAATCAATAAAATCAAAGATGAAAAAGGAAACATAACAACAGACACCACAGAAATAAAAAGAATCATCAGAAATTACTACAAGGACTTGTATGCCAGCAAACAGGAAAATCTATCAGAAATGGATAGATTCCTGGACACATGCAATCTACCAAAATTGAACCATGAAGACATAGAAAACCTAAATAGACCCATAACTGAAACAGAAATTGAAACAGTAATAAAGGCCCTCCCAACAAAGAAAAGCCCAGGACCAGATGGATTCACTGCTGAATTCTACCAGACATTTAAAGAAGAACTGATTCCATTTCTTCTCAAACTATTCAGAACAATCGAAAAATGGGGAATCCTCCCAAATTCTTTCTATGAAGCCAGCGTCACCTTAATCCCTAAGCCAGAGAAAGATGCAGCACTGAAAGAAAATTATAGACCAATATCCCTGATGAACATAGACGCAAAAATCCTCAATAAAATTCTCGCCAATAGAATACAACAACACATCAGGAAAATCATCCACCCAGACCAAGTGGGATTCATCCATGGTATGCAGGGATGGTTCAACATTTGCAAATCAATCAATGTGATACATTACATTAACAGACTGCAGAAGAAAAACCATATGATTATCTCAATTGATGCAGAGAAAGCATTTGATAAAATTCAACACCCTTTCATGATGAAAACTCTAAGAAAATTGGGTATAGAAGGAACATTCCTCAATATAATCAAAGCAATTTATGAAAAGCCCACAGCCAGCATCCTATTGAATGGGGAAAAGTTGGAAGCATTTCCACTGAGATCTGGCACCAGGCAGGGATGCCCACTCTCACCACTGCTATTTAACATAGTTCTGGAAGTTTTAGCCAGAGCCATCAGACAAGAAAAAGAAATTAAAGGAATACAAATTGAGAAGGAAGAAGTCAAAATATCCCTCTTTGCAGACGATATGATTCTTTACTTAGGGGATCCAAAGAACTCTACTAAGAGACTACTGGAACTCATAGAGGAGTTTGGCAAAGTGGCAGGATATAAAATCAATGCACAAAAATCAACAGCCTTTGTATACACAGGCAATGCCACGGCTGAGAAGGAACTGCTAAGATCAATCCCATTCACAATAGCTACAAAAACAATCAAATACCTTGGAATAAACTTAACCAAGGACGTTAAAGATCTCTACGATGAGAATTACAAAATCTTAAAGAATGAAATAGAAAAGGACACCAAAAAATGGAAAAATCAACATCATCAAAATGTCCATTCTCCCAAAAGCAATTTATAGATTCAATGCAATCCCAATCAAGATACCAAAGACATTCTTCTCAGATCTAGAAAAAATGATGCTGAAATTCATACGGAGGCACAAGAGACCTCGAATAGCTAAAGCAATCTTGTACAACAAAAACAAAGCCAGAGGTATCACAATACCAGATTTCAGGGCATACTACACGGCAGATGTAATCAAAACAGCATGGTACTGGTACAGAAACAGATGGATAGACCAATGGAACAGAATTGAAACACTAGAAATCAACCCAAACATCTATAGCCAACTTATATTTGATCAAGGATCTAAAACCAATTCCTGGAGCAAGGACAGTCTATTCAATAAATGGTGCTGGGAAAACTGGATTTCCACGTGCAGAAGCATGAAGCAAGACCCCTACCTTACACCTTACACAAATATCCACTCAATGTGGATTAAAGACCAAATCTACGACCTGACACCATCAAGTTATTAGAGAACATTGGAGAAACCCTTCAAGATATTGGCACGGGCAAAGAATTTCTGGAAAAGACCCGGGAGGCACAGGCAGTCAAAGCCAAAATCAACTATTGGGATTGCATCAAATTGAGAAGTTTCTGTACTGCAAAGGAAATAGTCAGGAGAGTGAAGAGACAACAAACAGAATGGGAAAAAATATTTGCAAACTATGCAACAGATAAAGGGTTAATAACCACAATCTACAAAGAGATCAAGAAACTCCACAAAAACAAAACCAACAACCCACTTACGAGATGGGCCAAGGACCTCAATAGACATTTTTCAAAAGAGGAAATCCAAATGGCCAACAGGCACATGAAAAAATGTTCAAGGTCGCTAGCAATCAGGGAAATGCAAATCAAAACCACAATGAGGTTTTACCTCACCCCAGTTAAAATGGCTCACATTCAGAAATCTACCAACAACAGATGCTGGTGAGGATGTGGGGAAAAAGGGACACTAACCCACTGTTGGTGGGAATGCAAACTGGTCAAGCCACTATGGAAGTCAGTCTGGAGATTCCTCAGAAACCTGAATATAACCCTACCATTCGACCCAGCCATCTCACTCCTTGGGATTTACCCAAAGGAATTTAAATTGGCAAACAAAAGCGGTCTGCACCCTAATGTTTATTGCAGCACAATTCACAATAGCCAAGACCTGGAACCAACTTAAATGCCCATCAACGGTAGACTGGATAAAGAAATTATGGGATATGTACTCTTTAGAATACTATACCGCAGTAAGAAACAACGAAATCCAGTCATTTGCAACAAAATGGAGGAATCTGGAACACATCATGCTGAGTGAAATAAGCCAGTCCCAAAGGGACAAATACCATATGTTCTCCCTGATTGGTGACAACTGTCTGAACACCAAAAAGGAAACCTGTTGAAGTGAAATGGACACTATGAGAAATGGTGACTTGATCAGCATAGCCCTGACTGTTAATGAACAACTTAATACATTATCCCTCTTAGTAGTTTTTTTTTTTTTTGTCTGTTCTACTTAATATGACTGGTTTAATTCTGTAATTAATACATAGTTATTCTTAAGTGTTGAAATTTAACTGAAATGTGATCCCTGTTAAACATGAGTGGGAATAAGAGAGGGGAAGAGATGTACAATTTAGGACATGCTCAGGCTGACTTGCCCCAAATGGTAGAGTTAGATACATAGCAGGGGATTCCAATTCAATCCCATCAAGGTGGCATGTACCAACGCCATCTCACTAGTCCAAGTGATGAATTTCAGTTCACAATTGATCATAATGAAAGGACTAAGAGTCAAAGGGAGCACATAAACAAGTCTAGTACCTGCTAATACTAACTGATAGAATAAATAAAGGGAAGAGTGATCCAACATGGAAAGTGAGATACTCAGCAGACTCATAGAATGGCGGATGTCCTAAACAGCACTCTGGCCTCAGAATCAGCCCTAAAGGCATTCGGATCTGGCTGAAAAGCCCATGAGAGTATTTCAGGCATGGAAAGCCAAGACACTCTGGCCAAAAAAAAAAAAAAAAAAACCACCACCACCACCACAACAAAAAAAACCTAAATGAAAGATCTCTGTGAGTGAGATCCCAGTGGAAAGAACAGGTCTTCAAAGAAGGAGGTACCTTTCTCTGAAGGGAAGAGAGAACCTCCACTTTGACTATGACCTTGTCTAAACAAGATAAGAGTCAGAGAACTCAAGGGGCTTCCATAGCCTTGGAAACTCATGACTGGAGCATGGGGAGATTACTGAGGCCATAAACAAGAGTGTCAATTTGTAAAGTCAACCACAGGAGTCACTGTGCGCTTACTCCTCATGTAGGATCTCTGTCTTTAGCGTGCTGTACATTGAGACTTAATGCTATAACGAGTACTCAAACAGTATATTTCACTTTGTGTTTCTATGGGGTGCAAACTGTTGAAAGCTTTACTTAATGTATACTAAACTGATCTTCTGTAAAAAAAAAAAGAAATTATCAATTTCAACTTGACTCTCACTGGGATTAAACATGACAATAGGTCTGATCTGATTTCATCATCATTTAAAAAAATCATCTATTATTTTTCACTTATTTTGCTGTGTGGGAGCAAACTGTTGAAATCTTTACTTAATGTATGCTAAACTGATCTTCTGTAGATAAAGAGAATCGAAAATGAATGTTGATGTGAATGGAAGGGGAGAGGGAGTGGGCGAGGGGAGGGTTGCGGGTGGGAGGGACGTTATGGGGGGGAAGCCATTGTAATCTATAAGTCGTACTTTGGAAATTTATATTCATTAAATAAAAGTTAAAAAAATGATACAGGGATGAGAGTGAGTAATTAGGGGTATTTTGTTATTGTAAGATATTTGCACTAAATGTCAAGTTGTTAGTGTTATTTGATAGTAGAGTTTGACTAGTTACTCATATATTATAATCTCTAGGGAAACCACTTAAAATTTTCTTTTAATGCTTTAATGATAAGCTAAGAAAGAAGATAAAGTGGAACCATATAAACAGTTCAGTTAAAAGCAAAAAGCAGAAAAGGTGTGGAAAAAATAAGAACAAAGGCAACAAATGGAAAACAGCAACAAATATAGTAGATATTGTTTCAATTTTATTGATAATCACTTTAAATCTTAGTGATGTCAATAAACCAATTAAAGCAAGATTATTAGAGTGGGTCAAAAAACACTATGTTGTCTCAAGGAAACCTACTTTAAATATAAAGACATATAGACTAAAAAGTAAAGAGATAATGAAAGATATATCATGTGAATACCAATCAATAGTGGCAGTAGCTACCTTAATTTCAGACAGAATTTGGAACAAGAAAAGTTATCAAGTAGAAAGAGAAGCATTACATAATGACAAAGGGGTCAGAACTTCAAGAAGACATAACAGTCTTTAATGTGTATGAACATTATGGCCAAAAGTATATGAGGCCAAAAGTGACAGAACTGGAAGGAAAAAATATATGAATCTGGTGTTGTAGTTGGAGATTTCAGGACCCTTCTGTCAGAAATGGACAGATCCAGCAGGCAGAAAATTAGTAAGACTTAATTAAGCAAATTAGCATCATTAGTCAACTGAATATAATTGACATGGGTAGACTGCTGCATACTAAAGATTATTTTGAAGTAAATGAAAATGAAAACAACCAAATTTGGGGGATACCAGAGAATTTATAGTACTAAATACTTTTATTAGAAAAGAAGAAAGATCTGAGATCAGTAGTCAAAGCTTCCATTTCAAGAAGCTAGGAAAAGAAAAGCAAATTAAATAAAAAGAAAGAAGGAAAGAAATAAAAATTAGAGGAGAAATCAATTAAGTTGAAAACAGAAATTCAGTAGAAAACATCAACAAAATTAAAAGCTGCTTCTTTGAAAAGATAAATTTAATGAGCTTCTACCCAAGCTTACTACAAAAAGAGAGGGAAAGAGGACACAAATTAGAAACATATAAAGTGAAGGCAAGGCCATTGTTACAGATACTGTGGACATTAGAAGAATAATACAGGCCGGCACCACAGCTCAATAGGCTAATCCTCCTCCTGTGGCACCGGCACCCCATGTTCTGTCTGATTGCTCCTCTTCCAGTCCAGCTCTCTGCTGTGGCCCGGGATTGCAGTGGAGGATGACCCAAGTTCTTGGGCCCTGCACCTGCATGGGAGACTGGGAGAAGCACCTGGCTTCGGATCAGTGCGGTGCACCGGCCACAGCGTGCTGGCTGCAGCGGCCATTGTGGGGTGAACCAACGGAAAAGGAAGACCTTTGTCTCTGTCTCTCTCTCTCACTGTCCACTCTGCCTGTCAAAAAAAAAAAAAAAAAGAAAAGGAAAGAATAATACAGAATATCATGGATAGCTCTAGGTCCATCAATTTGAAAACCTACAGGAAACAGACCAATTCCTTCTAAGATACTGCTTACCAAAACTTAGACAAGGAGAAATTGACAATCTAAATAGGCATTTACCTATTAAATCAGTTGAATCAATGATTAATAACTTCGCGAAACAGCAGCAGATCCAGATGGGTTCTCTGGTGAACTGTACCAGATACTTAAGGAAGAAGTTATACCAGTTTTCTATCATTCTTCCAGAGGCTAGAATTATTTCCAAATGAGACCCCACTACCAAAACCAAAAACATTACAATAGAAGAAAATGTAATTTATGTCATCAATATATTAGCAGATGTATAGAAAAAATTATATACTGCAATTAAATTGGATTTATCCCATGTATGCTAAAACCAGTTCAGCATTCAAAAGTTAATCCATATAACCCATACTATGGTTTATCCAAATTAAAGTAATTGTACACAATTACTCTTTCCAGCCACTTTCCCTTGAGCTATAGATTATGTGCACATAATCTGCCTTACAAAATGTTGCAAATGCTATTGTCTCCAAATATTTTATATTCTATAATATAAAATGTTTTATATTATAGAATATAAAATGGTCTGTCATTAGGAGTTACTTTCCTCACTGCTAAACCAGAGCTTCATGTTTTAGATTTTTTGTTAGGATAGCAAAATATTTTTGCAAAAAAAAAAAAAAAAAAAAGCAACTCTTACCAAAGTAACAATTCCTGTATTACCTGATAACACTGGCAGCTAGACTGATAAAGAGCAAATGTGAGTCATTTCATGTAATAATTTTTCTCTGTGCTATTCTAATCAACACACTATATAAGTTTTATTCCAGAAATCTAGGCTTCTTCTGTGTTTTGTAGCTTTTTAATCTTTCAGTTTATAGCTTCAGTATAAAGTGTGAAAGGCATGACATGGGCTAGCCCTGGGAGTGTCCTCCGTCACTTTCACTTAAATTTCTTTGGTCAGAAGTCGGTCACATTACTTATTCATTGCCTCCTGGAGAGTCTGGAGATACTGTCTGAGGACTCAGAGTGAGAATAATGGGTTTAGTGAAGAACTTAAGTGTGTAAGTGGATTTTGTTGTGGGAGTGTCTCCAGGTTGTTTTATTTGGGCTCTTGCCCCTGTGTGAGATAAGAATGCAAATCAGGGACATAAGTAAAATGCAAAAATGGGAGCAGGATTTAGATAAAGAGAAGTACATGATGAGCAAGAGAGAAAGAGCAAACTGCCCACCCGAGTCCAATTGACCCCTTTATGTAAGGGTGGCACCCTAATTGAATATACAAATCTGGTGGAGTGAGTGTGGATTCAGTGCACATGACATCTTCTGGAAAAGTCTTCACAGTGTCTCCATGGGAAGTTCAGTTTACATGTGCTTATCTTGGCATCCTCTTCCTGGTGCTGGAGGAAACTGAAGTGTATTCTGGGAAAATGTGTGAGCTAGATTGGCAAGCAAGGAGTTGGTGGTAGGGTTTAGGGCTAAAGACAGAAACCGCAGAAAATCTTCCAACTTTGAATCCCTGATTTTTTGCCTTGCCCCATATAAGATTCTAGTAGGCTTTAATCACTTTTGGACTTAAAAATACCAATAATTCCATTGAAAAAAATTATTTTACAAGTACTTTGATCCCAAAAATGCCAAATATTATCCTAGTTTTTGTGAAGAAAGAACCATGTCTATGCTTATTTAAGTTATGGCCAATGTAATTTAAATCAAATACTGACCAAATTATTAAGGCAAAGATATGCATCAGACTTGGGACTTTAAGTCACTAAACATATAGTTTGTGAACAGTATGGTATATACTGAAGTACAGTGCCCAATTCTTGAGATAGAAGGGCAACTGTGGTTTGCTGCCCCCATGTACCTAACAAAATAGATAAGGATGAACATGTACACAACTGGAATGAGAATTCAGAATTCCTAAAGGAGCCTGAAATTTCTGTCCTGTATTTCCTGCTTCATCTTCATGTAGCCAAGCTCCCTTTCTCTTTCTCAGTTGCACCAACATTCTCAGTGCTTTTGCATAAACTGTTCCTTCTGCCCAAAATAGCCTTTCCTCCCTATTTTAGTCCTGGGTGACTCCTACATATCATTCAGATATGATATAATCTGGTATAGAAGCTTCTTTTGAAACCCCTCCACTGTCCATTCCTACCATCTTCTGACAACTGTCTCCTGATATTCCTTTAGAAAACGCACCCTTCCCCCATTTTTATTAACACTGAACTGTGATTAACTTAAGTATTTCAGTGTCATCTCCCTGGAAATGGTGACTTGGCTAAAGATAGGCAACTTCACAAAGAACTCTCCTTAGACCAATGAAATGCAAGGATTATCAGAGCTTGTACCGGAACTATTGGAAGATACCTTTTTTCTTTTGGTAGTATGATAGTACATGTGTGTGAGACTCACATCTGCTAGAGCTATTTTAGAGAACAAGGAAGAGAAAGAAGAAAGTGGGCCTTAGGATAAAACTGTCCACACAGCAAAGCCAATAAAATTTAGGTTCTTAGAGATATCATTTAGGCTACTGAGTCAATTCTTGCCTGAAGCTAGATATACTTCTGGATTTTTCAATTATCCCCAAAAATTCCTTCTTAATTGCTGAGCCACTTTGAGTTGGATATTCTGTTGCTTGTAACAAAAAGATTTCTAGCAAGGTGTGCACTTAAATACCCACTTATTCACAGAAGTCTTTGTATGCTCTAAGCTAATTTGAATGCCATGTGCTCTCTTAAAGGCACCTTCTAATTCTCTTTCATGAGGCCAAAATGCCATGATGTATCCTGAGAGCCTGGGACAGTGCCTGGTACATAGTAGGCACTAATAAATATTTGTCAGGTAAATATGAAAATGATATGAGCCTGAATTAGGAAGTAGCAATGAAAATAAAGGAGTGCATGAAAACATAGGGAAGTAGAAGGGAACATTTCAAGTTTAACTAAACTTTGCAAAGATTTTTGTGGAGGAAGCAAGTTGTCAAATCTACCACACACACAAAAAAAATGAATTCAGTTTAGAATATATTAAGACTAAGTTCCAGTATGGTAATTTCCAAGAGGCAGCTATAAATAGATTTGCAGTTCAGAAGAAAGGTGAGGTTAAATGTTGCTGTGGGCCGGCACCGCAGCTCACTTGGCTAATCCTCCACCTGCAGCACCAGCACCCCGGGTTCTAGTCCTGGTCGGGGCGCCAGATTCTGTCCCTGTTGCTCCTCTTCCAGGCCAGCTCTCTGCTGTGGCCCGGGAAGGCAGTGGAGGATGGCCCAAGTGCCTGGGCCCTGCACCCGCATGGGAGAACAGGAGGAGGCGCCTGGCTCCTGGCTTTGGATCGGCACTGCACGGAGGCCATTTGGGGTTTGAACCAACGAAAGGAAGACCTTTCTCTCTGTCTCTCTCTCTCACTGACTCTGCCTGTCAAAAAAATAATAATAATAATAATGTTGCTGTGGATTTGTTCTGAGAGGAGGAGTGCAATGGGGGCAAGAGGTGCATGGAGTCACGACACAGACCCTGGGCGTCAGGTGAAAGCAGGCTAGAGGCGAGCAGCTCGCAGACTCGTTTATTTCAGTTGGTGCAACAGCTTATATAGTCGAGGCAACCAATCCCTTCAAGGGGCAGTTTATTCCCTAACCAATCACTGCCTATAGCCAAGGAGGCTCCTTTTCCAGGTGGGTTCTGAAGCCATTCCGGAGTAACTGATGCTCGCTTGCCAGCGGCCATCTTGGTAAGGCCTTCTCATTCCACCACAGTTAAACACAGTGAAGATGGCATCAGCATGGTGGAAATAGATGGCGGAGACAGTGTAAAAGGAAGCTGCAGAACGGAATCTTGGGAAACACCTTCACTAAAGGGACTTTGACAGAGAGATACACAGTAGTCCTTCCTCTGCAGTTTCACTTTGGACAGTTTGTTTATTTGTGATCAAATGTGAAAATATTAAATGAAAAATTCCAGAAAGAAGCAATTTGTGGGGCCAGCGCCATGGCTCACTTGGTTAATCCTCTGCCTGCGGTGCCAGCATCCCATATGGGCAGCGGGTTCTAGTCCCGGTTGCTCCTCTTCCAATGCAGCTCTCTGCTGTGGCCTAGGAGGGCAGTGGAGGATGGCCCAAGTGCTTGGGCCCCTGCACCCATGTGGTAGACCAGGAGGAAACACCTGGCTCCTGGCTTCGGATCAGCACAGTGCTGGGCGTGGCAGCCATTTGGGGAGTGAACCAGCAGAAGGAAGACCTTTCTCTCTTTCTCTCTCTCTCTCACTGTCTACAACTCTACCTGTCAAATGAAAAAAAAAAAAAAAAAAAAAAAGAAGCAATTTGTAAGTTCTAAAGTATGTGCTGTTCTAAGTAGTGTGTTGAAATCTTGCACCATCTCACTCCATCTAGTCTAGGACATGAATCATCCTTTTGCCTTGTGTATGCACACTATAAACTAGCTGCCCACTCTCCTGTTTGCTACTTGGTTATTGTAGTACTTATGTTTAGGTAACCGTTATTTTGCTTAATAATGTGTCTAAAGTAGAACAGTACTAATGCTACTCTTATTACAGTATGTTGTTGTAACTGTTCTGTTTCACTAATGTTATTAATTACTGTTAATTTCTTACTATGCCTAATACACAAATTAAACTTGCTCATGAGTACAGATGTATAGGAAAGAAACATAGTCTGTAAGTATTTGGTAGTGTCATGGGCTTCAGGCCTTGACTGCAGATCATGACACACAACTCCTCTGTTGAGGCAGATGCATGGTGCAGCAGTTAAGATGATACTTGGAATACATGGATCCCCTACTGGAGTGCCTGGGTTTGAGTTCTGGCTCTGCTTACAATTCCACCCTCCCACTAATGCACGTACTGTGAGAATGCACACACTGTGTGGCAACAAATGATAGCCCAAGTGGTTGGGTCCCTGCAACCCATGTAGCAGGCTTGGTTTGAGCTCCTAGCACCTGGCTTCTGCCTGACCCAGCCTCGGCACTTGCAGGTATTTGGGGAGTGAACCAACGGATGAAAGATGCCCCCCTTTCCTCTCTTCCTCCATCCCTCTCCCTTTCTCTGTCTTTCAATAAATAAAAATTTACAATAAAAATTTTAAAGGAATATATTCCCTGTGGGGGCCTCCACAGGCACATAGGAGGAACTGCTGTATATAGAAAGTCACTAAAAATTAACATATTGTGATAAATCCATACAATGGGATATTATTCAACCATAAAAAGAAATGAGGTACCAGTACCTAGACTAACTAGGAATGACCTTGAAAATATGTTAAAAGGAAGAATCCAGGAACAAAATATATATATTTCTTCTTTTTAGAACTGTATATTGAGGTCCTTTGCTCATTTCTGAACTGGATTGTTTTCTTGTTGAGTTATGAAAGTTGCTGTATATTGGGGATATTAAACCTTTGTTGGATAAGTAGTTTCCAATATGTTTTCCCCATTCTGTTGGGTGTCTCTTCACTCTATTGATTGTTCCCTTTGCTGTGTAAAACCTTTGGGGTTTGAAGTAGTCCCATTTGTTTTTTTTTTTTAACTTTTATTTAATGAATATAAATTTCCAAAGTACAGCTTATGGATTACAATGGCTTCCCCCCCATAACATCCCTCCCACCCGCAACCCTCCCCTTTCCCACTCCCTCTCCCCTTCCATTCACATCAAGATTCATTTTCAATTCTCTCTATACAGAAGATCAGTTTAGCATATATTAAGTAAAGATTTCAACAGTTGGCTCCCACACAGAAACATAAAGTGAAAAATACTGTTTGAGTACTAGTTATAGCATTAAATCTCAATGTACAGCACACTAAGGACAGAGATCCTACATGAGGAGTAAGTGCACAGTGATTCCTGTTGTTGACTTAACAAATTGACACTCTTGTTTATGGCATCAGTAATCACCCTAGGCTCTTGTCATGAGCTGCCAAGGCTATGGAAGCCCCCTGAGTTCACCGACTCTGATCATATTTAGACAAGGCCATGGTCAAAGTGGAAGTTCTCTCCTCCCTTCAGAGAAAGGTACCTCCTTCTTTGATGACCTGTTCTTTCCACTGGGATCTCACTCGCGGAGATCTTTCATTTAGTTTTTTTTTTTTTTTTTTCCCCAGAGTGTCTTGGCTTGAAGTAATCCCATTTGTTAAGTTTTGCTTTTATTGCCTGTGCTTTGTGGGGTCTTATCCAGGAAGTCATCCCCTACACAAGTGTCTTGGAGTGTTTCCCCTATGTTTTCTTCCGTAGTTTCAGATCTTAAATTTAAGTCTTTGTTCCCATCTTGAGTTGATGGTTGTATATGGTGTGAAGTATGGATCTAATTTAATTCTACATGTATACATCCAGTTTTGCCAGCACCATTCGTTGAAGAGATTATCTTTACTCCATTATATGGTCTGAGAACCTTTGTCAAAAATCAGTTGGCTGTATGTATGTGATTAATTTCTGAGCTCTTTGTTCTGTTCAACTGCTCTTTTTAATGATTTTTCTATCAGTACCATGCTATTTTGATCACTATAGCTTTGTAGAGTATGCTTTGAAGTCAGGTATTGTGATGCTTCCAGCTTGATTTTTCTTGGTCAGGATCACTTTGGCTAATCTGGGTCTTTTGTGATTCCATATGAATCTTGGGATTGCTTTTTCTAATTCTGTAAAATATGTCTTTGGTATTTTGATAGGCATTGTATTAAGTCTATAAATTGCTTAGGCACTATCTACATTTTAATGATACTGATCCTTCCAATCCATGGGCAAGGATTACCTTTCCATTTTTTTGTGTGCTTGATGATTTCTTTCATTAATGTTTGATAATTTTCATTCTAAAGGGCTTTCACTTCTTAATTAAATTTATTCCTAAGTATTTAATATTTTTATGGCTATCATAAATGGGATTTCTTTCTTAATTTCTCTTTCTGTGAGTTAGTTATTAGCATACAAAAAGGCTACAGTTTTTTAGTTTTGTTGTACCTTTATTTTGTATCCTGCAACTTTACTGAATTGGCTTAGCAATGTTAACAGTTTTTGATGGAGTGTTTAGGTTTTTCCGTGTACAACGTCATATTATTTACAAACATGGACGATTTGACTTCCTGTTTTCCAATTTTGATGTCCTTATTCTTTTTCCTCCCTAATTGCTCTTGTTAAAACTTCCAGTACTATATTGAATATAGTGGTGAAAGTAGACATCCTTGTCTTTTTCCAGATATGAGGAGAAATGCTTCAGCTTTTTCCTCATTCTGTATGATATTGGCTATTGTTTTGTGATATTTATAATTTTGAAGATCGTTACTTCTATTCCTAATTTGTGGGGGTCTTATTATGAAGAGATGTTGAATCTTATCAAAGACCTTCTCTGCATCTATTGAGATGACCATATGGTTTTAGTTCTTCATTCTACTGATATGATTTATGACATTTATTCATTTGCAAATGTTAAATCAGCTTGCATTTCAACATGTGAAAAAATGCTCAAGATCACTAGCAACCAGGGAAATGCAAATTTAAACCATGATGAGGTAATCACCTCACCCCTGTCAGAATGGCTAAGATCCAAAACAGTAAAAAATGTTGACAAAGATGTGGACAAAGGGGTTGGTGGGCATGTAAATTAGTGCAGCTACTTGGAAAACAGTGTGGAAATTTCTTAAAGAGCTATAAAAAGACTTGCCATATGATCCAGCAGTCGCACTACTGGGTGTATACCCAAAAGACCTGAACACAGTGAATCAAAGAGATACCTGCACCATCATGTTTATAGTAGCACTGTTCACAATAGCCAAAATTTGGAATTAACCAAGGTGTCTGTCATCAATGAATGGTTAAACAAAATGTTGTATATATACACAAAGGAATATTATTCAGCTATAAAAAATAATGAAATTCTACTATTTGCAGCAAAACAGACACAACTGGAAGACATCTTGTTGAGTGAAATAAGCCGAGCCCAGAAAGACAAATATCACATGTTTTCCCTTACATATGGGAGCTGAAATTAAAAACAAATGATAGAGAAAAAAAAGTCTGTGTTTATCAATATTGCTGCAAATATAGTTTTGTAAAAGTTTGTTTTATACCTTTGTCAAATCAAGGGTTAAGAATGTTATAGTACTATAGTTTTAATGATCTGTGATTACTTTAAAATTTATTGTATATAGATGAAAGGGTCATTTTTCCAGTCAGTTATTGTTTAAAGTCATTGTCTGTGTTCCTACTAAAGTAGGGTCTTTTGCTTTTTGCTGGTTAACCTTACTCAGTGAAGTATTAAGCTTTTTTACTATAATGTAAATTTAAAATGTTATCTAAAAAACTAAAACTAAGAAAAAAAAGGACAGAGCAGAAGTGAGAAAGAAAGTGGGAACAGAAGGAAGGGAATATCTTTTTTTATTTTACTTTATTTAAGATATATAAGTTTTAAGTATTTCATATATACAGATTTAGGAACAGATACTTCTCACCCTACCTCCCTCCTACCTATACTCCAACATTTCTACCTCTTCCTTCTATTCCCTCTTAATTTTTACAAAGACCTGTTTATTTCATACTAATAAGGTTAACCATACACTAAGTAAAGAGTTCAACAGATAGTATGAAGGCAAAAAACATTGTTCCTCAACAGTAAAGATACGGACAGTAGACAATCATAAAATCTCAAAATATCCATTTCATTCCAATACATTCAGTATGTTCTTAAAATTCTATCTACAAATCACAATAGTCTGTTTAAAACTAATTAAAAATTAAAATTAATTTTAAACAATATATTATCTGCCTATAAATATATATTTCTTCTAATAGAGAATTTATGGGAAATTATAGAATGTACTCCTTTGAATTTTACATTTTATAAATATATTTCAGTGTGTGTAGCAGTTCTTGTAGGGCACATATTGAATGTTTCCCTCTTGATAAAATACTCAGAATAGACAATTTCATTTAAGTAGAATGTAAATCAGTGATAATGGATTGGAGGAAGGGAAGAATGATCAGTGACTGCTAATAAGTATGGAATTTCCTTCAAGGGATGATGAAAATATTGTGGCACTGGGTAGAAGTGATGATTGTACAACCTGGTGAATGAACTAAAATCCAGTGAATTGTACACTTTAAATAGTACATGTCAAAGAAAGGGTAATAGTCATAGAAGAAGGTACATACTGACATGCTCAGAGAAAGAAGTAGATAAAACAAATGGACAATTACCAGGAACCTAACAGAGATACAGGGAAGGCCACCCATATACACATGGAACAACATTGAAATTAAGTAAATGTATTTAACTAAAGTTTGTAGTCTTTAAAAATAGTTAACTAGTCCCACTTAATAATAGGGTTTTGTGTTAGCAATTATAAGCATAAATAAAGATAAAATATCTAATTAATGATCTGGAATTCTCATCCTCTTGCTTAAGTAAATATGGCAGAAGACTGTATAAATGAAATAAAAACTTCCAGAATAGCCAATATGTTAGAATAGTTATACATAGTGTAGCAAAAGCATTTTTTTAATTAGGAGGAAAGTTAACTGTATATTGCCAAAAGAAAGAAGCCAGTCTGAAAAAACTACTTATTTATGATATGATTCCAACTCTGTGGCATTCTGGAAAAGGAAATCTATGTAGGGACAGTAAAATGATCAGTGGTTGCCTGGGGTTGAGCAGGAGGATGAGAGGTATGAATTAGAACAGTACAGGGAATTTTTTAGGACTCAAATATTTCTGTATGATACTGTAATTGTGAATTCATGACACCATACATTTGTCAGCATCTGTAGAGTGAGCCCTCCTGTAAATGATGGACTTCAGTTACTAATGGAGCAATATCGATTCAACAGTTGTATAAAGTATACCACACTAATACAGGTTAATAAGAGGCAAAACTGTGTGTGATACACAGGTATACTCATGTGTAGGGCCACAACCAGGGTTCCTAACCACTTTTTGAGCAACAATAATTATCCTTTGTTTCCTTTAAAAATTTATGAAATAAAAATGAATTCCATATATTTTAAATGCAACAATGTGCGGTCCTAGAACTAGAAAAATAATTACATACAAGACATCACAGGGGTCCAGTGTTATGGCTCAGCAGCGTAAACTGCTGCCTGCAGTTCCATCATACCATATTGGAGCACCGGTTTGAGGCCCAACTGCTCCACTTCTGATCCAGCTCCCTGATAACGTGCCTGGGAAAGCAGAGGAAGATGGCTAAAGTACCTGGACCCCTGCCACCCACATGAGAGATCCAGATGGAATTCCTGGCTCCTGGTTTGGACCTAATCCAGCCCCGGCTTATGCGACCATTTAGGGAGTGAAACAGCTGATGGAAGATCTTTTCTCTGTCTTTCCCTCTCTCACTTTCACTCTGCCTTTTAAAAAATAAATCTTTAAAAAAATATGTCATTGTGAATATTAATGAGATGTAATATATGTAGCTATTGTACTGATGCTTAATATCTGGACTGATCATTTTGATGGATGGAAGGGCGGTTATGAATGAAATGGAGGATAAAATAAAGGCAAAATGGTGAACTTGTGTAAAATGTAGGTTTCTTTGTTTTGTACTCTTTTCATAAATTTGAAATAATTTAAAACTACAAAAAAGAAATTTAAAGGATGAAGAATTGGAGACTCAGGCACTGCTCACAGTAGAACTCAGTACAGTGCCAAAGTCTAAAAAACTTTCTTTCTCCGTGAATGTGGGTTGGCTGAGGTCACGAGTGCATCCTACTCCTTGTGAGCAATGCTGAAGATGTGATTTGAGCAGAATAGATTGTGCTGGAAGATTACTGAGGAAGAAATAAGTCCCTTTAAGGGATGAGTGAGGAGTAGTGTCAACAGTTAAACTCAACATTCAGGTCCCGTGCCTGGGGGATTCTATTACCAGAACAGGATAGAAGCAATCAGAACAGCACAGGTACTAAAAACAGTTGAATCTTTATTTTTACAGGATTTGAAAGATGCCATGAAGTCTGAAACATTGGCCTTTGAAGGAAATCTAGCCAATGTCTAGACAGATCATTTTAATTTTTAAAAAATCAATTAAGGTAACAGAAATGTGCAGAGTAATGTGAATCATTAGTTCTCAAAGTTAAATCCCTGAACCAACAGCATCTACATTATATGGAAATTTATTAAAAATATCAGACCCATTGAATGAGAAACTCTGGAGAGAGACCCAGCAGTAAATGTTTTAACAAACAATCTAGGTAATTGTGATGGGTAGTAAAGTTTCCAGAGCCACAGGTGTGAACATTATAACCACTTACTTATGCTGAATAGTTGGAGCACTTACACGTCTTTGTTTTTTCCCTATGTTCAGAATCAACCAGATCTTCACTTCCAGCTCTTCATACAGTGTACAATTCATTAATAGGAACTTTAGTTGCCCCACTGTGCTCCGAAACAGAACTACTTCTAACTATGTCTTGGTTCCTGTCACCTCAACTCCCTGTCTCCCCTTCCCCCTACACTTCCCAGCCTCTAGTAATCACTGTTTCTAAGTTTTAATATCTACTTTTTTTTAACTACCACATGTGAGACAGAACATATGGTATTTATCTGTCAGCAAATAGGAATAGTCCTCCTTCCCAATTTGTATCCTTTTGATTTCTTTTTCTTACCTAGTGGCTCTGGCTAAAACTTCCAGGACTATACTGAATAGCAGTGGTGAGAGTGGGCATCCTTTTGTGGTTCTGGATCTCAGTGGGAATGCTTCTAACTTTTCTCTATTCAATAGGATGCTGGCCATGGGTTTGTCATATATTGCCTTGATTGTGTTGAGGAATGTTCCTTCTGTACCCAATTTGCTCAAAGTTTTTTTTCATGAAAGGGTGTTGTATTTTATCAACTGCTTTCTCTTCATCTATCATCTATTGAGATAATAATATGGTTTTTCAATTTGTTAATGTGATGTATCACATTGATTGATTGGTGAATGTTGATCCATCCCTGCATTCCAGGTATAATCCCATTTGATCTGGATGAATGATTTTTAAGATGTGCAGTTGGGTTCGATTGATTAGTATTTTTTAAAGATTTTTGCATCTATGTTCATCAGGGAAATTGATCTGCAGTTCTCTTTGTATTGCATCTTTATCAGGTCTAAGAAAAAGTGATGCTGGCTTCATAGGAGTTTGAGATTATTCCCTCTTTCAATTTTTTTGAAAACCTTGAGAAGAATTGAAATTAGTTCTTTAAATGTCTGGTAGAATTAGCAGGGAAGCCATCTGGTCCTGGGCTTTTGTTTGTTGGGAGGGTCCTTTTTACTGATTCAATTTCTGTCTTGGTTATGGGTCTGCTTAGGTTTTCTGTGTCTTCATGGCTTGATTTTGGTAGGTTGTATGTGTCCAGGAATCTTTCCATTGCTTCTACATTTCCCGATTTGTTGACATACAGCTCTTTGTAAGAATTTCTGATGATTCTTTTTATTTCTGTGGTGTCTGTTGTTATATTTCCTTTTTTATCTTCACCCTATTTTTAAATTAGTTGGGACAATGTTGTGTCAACTTTGTTTTTCAAAAAACCAGCGCTCATTTTGCTGATCTTTTGGAATTTTTTTGTTTCAATTTTGTTTATTCTCTAATTTTAATTATTTCTTGTACTGTTTTTCTGTTGCTTTTCTAGGTCCTTGAGATGCATTGATATCTCATTTATTTGGTGCTTTTCCAATTTCGTGATTTAGGAACCAACTGGTATAAACTTTCCTCTTAAAACTGCTTTTGCTGTATCCCATAGTTTTGATATGTTGTATTGTCATCTTCAAAAAAATTTCTGGAAACAAATGATTTCTCTTTTGATTTCTTCAATTACCAAGTGTTCATTCAGGAGCATGTTTTTCAGTCTGCATGTGTTGCATATGATCTAGAGATTCATGAGTTGTTGATTTCCAGCTTCATTTCATTGTGGTCAGAGATCAAGATGCATGGAATTGTTACCAGAGAATGGCAGGGTTCTTGTCTTCGTGCAAGAAAGAATTCAGGCAAGTAAAAAGTAGCAAAGTTTATTAGGGTAGGGACATCCTTAAGAATGGATGGGCACCTCTCCAGACAGGACCTGAGAGTGCCCAGTTGCTCGGACGGGGAGAGGGGGGAAGGAGGAGCGAGGTTACATGGTTGAGTAGAGAGATTATACCTGACCAGGCCAGGTGGGCGGCTCAGCAGAGAGGCAGAGGGCTGAGCGTGCAGTCCAGTTGAGGCTGGGGGTTTTTAAGGAGATGGGTCTTTGTCTTCACACATCTCCTCCTGAAACAAGGGATTTTATGGATGTAAATATTAAGAAGCCTCTATCTGAGTTTTCCCTTGAAAGTATCAGACAGGAGGAAGCTTAGCTGGCACCATCCTGGGTTTAGAGGAAGGGTGAGCAGGACCCCCTAGAGAATGGGGATCCGGGAGCAGGGTGTTTGAAATGCAGATACTGGGCTGCATCTGGGAGATTGTGGAAGATTTGTCAGGCAGAAGGGGTGGGACCTCCACCTGGCAGGTTATCAGGTAGAAGGGGGCAGGGCAGAATGCGAATACTGGGCTGTCCCTGAAACATTGTCAGGATGACTTTGAGATGCAGATGCATATGCTGGACATATGGCCTGTTACACACACATAAGCTCATATCTGACTTCCAACCTAACAGAATGATTTCAATTTTTTTGAATTTGCTGAGACTTGCTTTATGGGCTGGCATGTGGTCTATCCTAGAGAAAGTTCCATGCACTGGTGAGAAGAATGTGTATTCTGAAACTGTAGGGTGAAACACTGTAGATATCCATTAGGTCCATTTGTTCTGTAGTATCAATTAACTTCTTTGTTTCTTTGCTGTTTTTCTATCTGGTTGATCTGTCCATTGTTGAAAGTGGGGTATTAAAGTCCCCCATTACTACTGTATTGGAGTCTTATCTCCCTTTCAATCCATTCAAATTTCTTTTAAATAGCCAGGTGCCCTATAATTATTTCTATGAATGTTTGTAATAGTCATATCTTCCTGTTGAATTGATCCCTTAATCATTACATAGTACCCTTGTCTCTTTTAACAGTTTTTGTGTTAAAGTCTGTTTTGTGTGATATTAGGATGGCTACACTAGTTCTTTTTTGGTTTCTTTTAGCGTGGAGTATCTTTCCATCCTTTTACTTTCAGTCTGCATGCATCTTTGT
Organism: Oryctolagus cuniculus; assembly: GCF_051225735.1. Classification (NCBI taxonomy): domain Eukaryota; kingdom Metazoa; phylum Chordata; class Mammalia; order Lagomorpha; family Leporidae; genus Oryctolagus; species Oryctolagus cuniculus. The sequence goes on from NC_142880.1 coordinate 85,027,190, forward strand.
TGGTGAGATCTGTTCAGTTAGGCAGCAAATAGATGGCTTTTGTTTTTGAATCCATTCAGTTAGTCTGTATCTTTTAACTGGAGAATTGAGACCATTTACATTCAAGGTGACTATTGATATGTAACAACTTGGCCCTGCTGCCATTTTGCCATAAATATTCCTATTGTTTACCTTGGATTGCCTGTATACTTTGACTGGGAGATATTCTGCCTTTACCTTTTTTCATAGTGATGACCGTGTTTCTGTGTTTTTGTATGTAGCACATCCTTAAGCATTTTTATAAGGCTGCATGAGTGGTGACAAATTCTTTCAATTTCTTTTCGCTATGGAAGATCTTTATTTCACCTCATTCATAAAAGAGAGCTTTGCAGAGTCCAGTATTCTGGGTTGACAGTTTTTTTCTCTTATGATTTGGAATATATCTCACCATTCTCTTCTAGCCTGCAGGGCTTCTGATGAGAAGTCCTCTATGAATTTAATTGGAGATACTCTGAAAGTTCCTCTGGTGTTCCTCTCGTACACATTTTAAAATCTTTTATGTTTTACTGTGGAGAATTAGGCTACAGTGTGTTGTGGTGAAGATCTTCTCTGGTCATGTCTTTCAGGAGTTTTATGTGCTTCCTGTATTTGGACATCCCTTTGTCCAAATTAGTTAAGTTTTCCATAATTGTTTCACTAAAATGTCTTCTAATCCATTCTCTTTCTACACTTTCAAAAACTGCTAAGACCCCTATGTTGGGTTGTTTGATATTATTCCATAAAATTCCAAAACTATTTTTCAGTTTTCTGATTTTTTTTGGTCTGGCTATAAAACTGCCAGGGATTTGTCTTCTAACTCAGATATTCTTTCTGCTTCCTCACTCTGTCTGTTGTTAAGGCTTCCCACCACATTTTTTGTTTGTTTTATTGAATTCTTCATTTCCAATATTTCATTTTGAATTCTCTTCAATATCTCAATTTCATGGGAAAATTCTTTATTCATGTCATGTATGGATTTCTTTAGTTCGTAGATTTGCTTCTGATTACATCTTAGTAATCCTATGAGCAATTTTTTGAATTGTTTCTCACATCTCTTCAATCTCTTCATCTACACATTCTTGTATTGAAATGTTGTATTCTTTTGGGAGCATCGTGTTGTCTTACTTATTCTTGTTTCTTGAATTGCTGTGTTTATTATTAGGCATTTGTGGAGATACTTGTCTGTTTTTTTTTTTTTTCCCTGTGATGGCTTTTATCTTTGGACTATGCCTGGTGGCTTAGTGGAGTGTCCCCACTTTCAGTGAATACCCAGAGGCATGTGCTAGGTGTGGTCAGGGAGCTCTGTTCAGTGCTCCAGGGTAATGGGAGTGCCCAAGGTGACAACGAAGTTGGACATGGTAAATATTTATTTTATCAGAGGGGAGGTTTGTTAAACTTTCTGGCATAGTCTCATGCTCACCTCCTCTCCTCAGTGAAGACCAATGTCTGTGTGCTAGCCCCACTGGCTACAGTATTTGCCTGTACTGCCACAAGAACCACACAAAGGACCTATGCAGTCCTGGTCTGAGCATAGATCCCCCTGTAGTGACCCTCACCAGGGAATCAGGGAGTCCCAAGTGTGTGGAGTTGCCCATAGTGACTGCTCAAAATCCCAGCAATATGCTGTGCCCTCCCATATAACCACAGTGTTTTCACAGTCCCAGCACACAAGGCTCCCACAGTCATGGGCACCCAGCCCCCGTTATTTCTCCCAGAAGACTCAGACGTCTCCTCTCAGCTGATTGCTGGACACGTGGATACAAGCTGGTGCAGCAGTTATGTATGTCCAAAAGGTGCCCACCCTCTCTTAGCTAGTTACAGGACACCAGTTCTGGGTGGCTGGGGAAAGATGAATGTGGCTTCTTTATCCCTCTAGGTTGGCAGGTACACTGTCACTCAGGGCTCCAAGCCAGATTCCTGCCAGGCTCTCCCTGCAGCTTTATCACCAGTTGCTTGGGCTGTTGTAGTCTGGTCTCACTTCATTCCAAAGCTGGTGCTGAGGCTCTCAACTGCTGGGGTCCTGAGTTGTGTTCATCCACACCCTCCATGTAGGTCCACAGTGGCCCCCTAATTTGTGTGGAGTTTCCCTTGGTGTTTTCTCCCTCACTCTTCCCTAAGATTGTACTCTCTCCACTTTTGTAAAACTGTCTTCCCCTAGGCTAGAGCAGTAAGCTGCTTTCTACTCCAACATCTTGAAAACCTCCTTAACTGGACTTGTAAAAAATGTTCATTTGTTTTCATCTTCTAGAAATGAGAGGAACTGGGAGCTAAAGGGATGAAGTAGAGACATTCCATCTACTGATTCACTCTCTAGATGATTGTAACACCCACCCACTGCTCTGTGAGGCTAAAGCCAGGAGCCTGGGACTCCCTCCAGGTCTCTTGCATGGATGGCAGGGGCCCAGTTATTTGTATATCTTCTACTGCTTTTCCAGGCACATTAGCAGGGAGCTGGAATGGAAGTGGAGCAGCTGAGACTCAAACCAGTGCTTATATGGGATGACAGCCTCACAGGTGGTAGCTTAACCTGCAGCAGCACAGTGCTGGCATGCTAACCCCATAGCTTTGTTCTGTTAAGTAATGCTTTAGCTATTTGGAGTCGTCTTTGCTTCTACATGCATTTTAGGAACATTTTTTCTAGTTCTGTGGAGAATGTCATTGGTGTTTTGATGGGCATTTTAATATTAATTCTTCTAGTCTAATGTGAATTTCTATTTGTCTTTAATTTCTTTCATTAATTTTTAAAAAATTTTTTCATAGTTCTTTCACATCCTTGGTTACATTTATTAATTTTTTATTTATTTATTTTGGTAATGGTTAGTGGAATTGTTCTTAATATTTTTCTCAGCAAATTATTCATCAGTATGCAAAACATGCTAATGATGTTTGTATGCTGATCTTGTTTCCTGTAACTTTAATGAATTTATCAGTCTTAAAAATCTCTTAATACATTCTTTAGGCTTCTGTCTAGAATTATGTCATCTGCAAATAGGGATAATTTGAGTTCCTCCTTTCCTATCTGTATGCGTTTTCTTTCTTTCTCATGCCTGATTATACTAAAACTTCCAGTATTATTTATTGAAAAAGAGTGGAGAAAGTGGACATCATTGTCTGGTTCAAGATCATAGGGGAAATGCTTTGAACTTTCTCCTATTCAGTATGATGGTGGTAGTGGTTCTGTCATATATAGTCTTTATTATGTTGATATGTTCCTTTATACATAATTGATAGTTTTTTAATCACAAATAGATGTTAAATTTTATTGATTGCTCTTTATGCAGCTATTGAGATGATTTTGTATATTTTATCCTTCATTCTGTCGATGTATTATGCTTACTGAACTGACATGCATATGTTGAATCATCCCCTAAGATAAATCTCACTGGATCGTGGTATATGATCATTTCCTGGTTAAGCCACCAGCTGTGACACTGGCACCCCTTATCAATGCCATTCTGTATCCCTATTGTTCCACTTGTGATCTAGCTCTCTGCTATGGCTTGCGAAAGCAGCAGAAGATGGCACAAGTGCTTGGGCCCCTACTACCCACGTGGGAGACCTGGATGGAGTTCCAGGCTCCTGGGTTTGGCCTGGCCAGCCCCAGCCATTGCAGCCTTTTTGGGGAAGTGAACCAGTGGATGGACGATCTCTCTCTCTCTCTCTCTTTGTAACTCTACAATTCAAATACATCTATCAGATAGAATTTTTTGTACCTATGTTTAAGAGGGATATTGGTTTTTGGTTTTCTTCATCTTGCTTTGGTATCAAAATAATGCTGATCATATTAGATAAGTTTCTAAGAATTTCCCTTTCAGGGTTTTGGAACAGTTTGAAAAGAACTGATGTTAGTTCTTCCTTAAAAGTTTAATCGAGTCAGCCATGTGGCCATGTGTTCCTAGACATTTCTTTGAGAGATTTTTATTACTGATTCAATCTCATTATTTATTATTGTTCTTTCAGGTTTTCTATGTTCAGGATTTTGTGGTTCAATTTTGATAGGTTAATTTTTCTAGAAATTTAATCTTCAGTGTTTTTTGAAAATTGCATTTTATTTATTTTGTAGTTTGGCAGTTTGCTATATTAGGTTTGATTTTTGTTTCTCTTCTGGTTAACTTTATAATTTCTCATGTTTTTCTTGTTTCGTTTTTATTTTATTTATTTTTTTGACAGGCAGAGTGGACAGTGAGAGAGAGAGACAGGGAGAAAGGTCTTCCTTTTGCCGTTGATTCATCCTCCAATGGCTACCACGGCTGGCGCACCATGCTGATCCGGCAGGAGCCAGGTGCTTCTCCTGGTCTCCCATGGGGTGCAGGGCCCAAGCAGTTGGGCTATCCTCCACTGCACTCCCGGGCCATAGCAGAGAGCTGGACTGGAAGAGGGGCAACAGGGACAGAATCCGGAGCCCCGCCCGGGACTAGAACCCTGTGTGCCGGTGCTGCAGGCGGAGGATTAGCCTATTGAGCTATGGCGCCGGCCTCTTGGTTTTGATTGGCTTTGAATGTCCTTATTTCTCCTTAATTTGTGAAGTATGTCTTTGCTATGTATAGTTTTCTTGGTTGATTTTATTTTACTTCAGAGTTTGGAATATATCATTCCATTCCCTCTTGGTCTGTGAGGTTTCTGGGGGGAAAAAAAAACTCCCTTAAATGTTAATTGGTGCTTTTGTCTTATACTTTCTAGAATTCTCATTGTCTTTTATTTATTTATATATTTATATATTTATTTATTTGAAAGACAGAGTTACAGAGATAGGTAGAGACAGAGAGAGAGGTCTTCCATGCGTTGGTTCACTCCCCAGATGGCCACAACAGCCGGAGCTGTGCCAATCCTAAGCCAGGAGCTTCTTCTGGGTCTCCCACATGGGTGCAGGGACCAAAGGACTTGGGCCATCTTCTACTGCTACCCCAGGCTATAGCAGAGAGCTGGATCGGAAGAGGAGCAGCCGGAACTAGAACTGGCGTCCATATGGGATGCCAGTGCTTCAGGCCACGGCGTTAACCCACTGCGCCACAGCGCCAGCCCCTCTCATTGTGTTTTATCTTTTGAGAGTTTATAACGTGTGTCAGGAAATTTTCTGATCATGTCTATTTAGAGTCAAATAGGCTTCCTGTCCAGATATGTCCGTATTGTTCTCAAACTTGATTAAAGTTTCAGTGATTATTTATTGGAATATGCTTTCTATGCCTTTACTCCTCTTTTTGGCTTCAAGAATCTCCAAACTTCACGTATCTGTTCTTTAAAATTTGTCCCAAAGATCTCAGAATATGTCTTAATTCTCTTTTCCATTAATTAATGGGTGAATATTTGTCTGACTGATCTTTTACAAGGTCTGTCTTCAAAGGCCAGCATTGTGGTTCAGATGATTAAGCCACCCCTTGCAATGCCAGCATCCCATATTGGAGGCTGGTTTGAGTCCCAGCTCAGCCGTCTCCAATCTAGCTGCCTGCTAGTGCATGGGAAGGCAATGGATGATGGCCCAGGTACTTGGACTGTTGCCACCCACATGAGACAAGGAGAGAGTTTGTGGATCCTGCCATAGGCAAGGCCTAGTCCCTGTTGTTAAGGCCATTTAGGGAATGAACAAGGGGTAGGATACCTTTTTCTCTCCTCCTTTCATTCTGCCTTTCAAATAAATAAATAGTTCTATTTTTTAAAGATTTTTCTTCAAGTTCAGTTATTGTTTCTTATGCTTGACCTAGTCTGTTAAGATTTTCCAAGACAGTTCTGTTTGTTTTCAAGATCTCTTATCAATTTGCTGAATTTCTCTTTCCTATCTCACATTGTTTTCATGATTTCATTAAACTCTTTAGTCTCTCTTTATCTCTTTGAGTATCCTTATAATCATCTCTGATAAAATGTCTTATAAAGAATCCAATCTCCTTTCCTTTGGATGTTGTCTCTAAAGCTTTATTTTGTTCATTTAGAGCATGATATTGCCTTGCTTTTTATTTTTCCAGTTTCCATACATTCACAGTGACCTGACAGGCCAATTATCTCTAGCACTTATAAAGAGTAACTTTCACAGTAGGAGGGCTTTTCCTGAAGATGTGTTTTTGTTGCTTGATAGGTTATCTTGGTTTTAGTTCCAGTTGAACATTATAATGTAGTCTTCCTATTTCTTCTTCCACTCTCTTGATAGCACCAACAGCAGGGATATGGGACATTCTTCTCAGTCCCATCAAGAATGCATGGGTTTTAATAGGGGCCCATATGATGAGGCCAAGTCAAAGGGTGTGAGCCCTCAGTCCATGGTGGCTGAGTTTGTCAAAGTGCTGGTTAGTATTGCACAGGGGTTTCTAGGAGGTTAGTGGGGGTGGCACAACTGGGGTCACAGCAGCACTAGCCCTAAGTAAGGAGTGAGCACCCAGGTCCCCTCCAGTCCCAGATTTCTTTACAATGTATTGTTACCTGTCTCCTTTTTCTTCTTCTCCCAAGAATACAATTATACTCTGTATTGTGCTACCTGGAGTTGGGAAGAGGAATGGAGTGAACTGTTCTGTGGCCACCAAGACTGAAATATTGGATTTCACCCAAATCCACAGCCTAAGAAGACCAGTGTAGCACAGGGACAGGCCGTGACTCATATTGTGGACTGCATGCGCCTGAGGTGGCCTTGCTTGGGGTGCACACCAGGCCTGCATGAAGCAGGCAGTGATCCAGGCCAAAACGAGTTTGTCCCACTGGAGTGTAAGACTCTGCCTGATTCCAGAGCAGGTCTAGAATCTTCATCTCTAAGCACTGGCCTGGGGATAGAGACCTGCGGGTTTTATTTTGTGGTAGATCTCACCAAAGCAGGCCTAGCACTGAGGTGCAAGGCAACACCTAGGTTCACTCTGGTCCTGTTCCTCAGTGGCTGAAGTCATGCTCTTCCATCTGCCAGAGATTGGAGGAGGGATGGTGAAGGCAGTGCCTTACTGCCAGGCTGATACTAAGCTAGTTTGTACCTAGTTTGCATTGGACCCTACAAATCCTCTGGAACACTCCCATGAAGCTTTTCATCATATAGGCCAAAATAAACTAATCTCAACCAAGTTCAGTACTCCAGCTGATACCAGGGCAAGTGTAGTCTCCATCTGCAAGCACTGGCCTGGGGATTGAGGCCTTTGGGTTTTGTCTGGTTCTGGGTGTCACACCTTAGACCCATCATAGCTCCAAGGCAAAGACCTAAGCTGACTTTCCTGCCCTACTTCTTAATGCTGGAGTCTTGCCTTGCTGTCTGCCAAGTTTGAGAAGGAGGTGGTAGAGGCTGTTCCTTGGCCATTTGACTAATGAGGGTCTCAATATTTAGTTTGCAGCTAATGACTTATCCATAGGGAACATGGGACCCTGCCCATCGCTGGGTTTCATTTTTGGGGGCCCTCATCATGGCACAGTGGATTAGGTTGCTACCTGTGATGCTGGCATCCCGATATATGCATGCTGGTTTGAATCTGGCTGCTCCACTTCCAATCCAGCTCCCTGCTCATGTACCCGGGAAGACAGCAGAGGATGACTCAAGAGCTTGGGCCCCTGCCACCTATGTAGGAGACTTGGATACAGTTCCATGCTCCTGTCTTCAGCCTGGCCCAGCCATAGCTATTATAGCCATTTGGGGAGTGAACAAGCAGCTGGAAGATTGATCTCTTTCTCTTCTCTCCCTCTATTTCTCTCTCTGTAACTCTTCCTTTGAAATAAATAACTCTTTTGAAAAAGTATTAAATAGAAAAATTAATTATACTGTTCTGTACTGAACATGTACAGATGCACAGATTTTATCATTATTCCCTCAATTAATAATGTAACAACTATTTATAAAACTTTTACATTGTACTTGGTATTATAAGTAATCTAGAGATAATTTGAATTTTATGGGAGGATATGCATAATTTTATGTAAATAACTGGCATCTTACATAAAGCACTTGAGCATCTATGATTTCCAATATCTATGTGGGATCCTAGAACCAATTTCCAGTGGATACTGAGACACAACTCTATCACTTTTATCATCTTATTTCTAAATCCCAAAGTACAATAAATGTTTGCCTGCATGGGGAACATACATATTATACCATGTTCATGTCCTTTGGAGTTATGAGTAGGTATTTATTTTATCATGATTTTATTTATTTGAAAGGCTAGGTTACATAGAGAAAAAGAGAGATCTTCCATCTCCCTGTTTACTCCCCAGATGGTAGCAACATCTGAGGCTGTGCCAGGCTGAAGCTGGGAGCCTGGAACCCCTTTCTACTCTAAACCATGGGTGGCAATGGCTCAAGAACTTAGATTGCCTTCCACTGCTTTCCCAGTGCTCCACCAGGAAGCAGAATCAGAAGTGAAACATCAAGGTCTGCGCTGTGACATAGCCGGTAAAGCCACCATCTGCAACACTGGCATCCCATATGGGCACTGGTTTGAATCCTGCTGTTCCACTTATGACCCAGCTCCCTGCTAATGCAATTGGGAAAGCAGTATAAGATGCCCCAAGTGCTTGGGCCCCTGCACCCACATGGGAGACCTGGAAAAAGCTACTGGGGTCCTTGCTTTAGACTGCCTACTTCCAGCAGTTGCGGCCATTTAGGGAGTGAACCAGTGGATAGAAGATCTCTCGGCCGGCGCCGCAGCTCACTAGGCTAATCCTCCACCTTGCGGCACCGGCACACCGGGTTCTAGTCCCGGTCGGGGCGCCGGATTCTGTCCTGGTTGCCCCCTTCCAGGCCAGCTCTCTGCTGTGGCCAGGGAGTGCAGTGCAGGATGGCCCAGGTACTTGGGCTCTGCATCCCATGGGAGACCGGGATAAGTACCTGGCTCCTGCCATCGGATCAGCGCGGTGCACCGGCCGCAGTGCGCCGGCAGTGGCGGCCATTGGAGGGTGAACCAACGGCAAAGGAAGACCTTTCTCTCTGTCTCTCTCTCTCTCACTGTCCACTCTGCCTGTCAAAAAAAAAAAAAAAAAAAAAGATCTCTCTTTCCCTCTCTCTCTCTAACTCTGCTTTTGAAATAAATAAATAAATCTTTAAAACAAAATAAAAGAAGAAGTGAAGTATCTGGGACTCGAACCAGTGCTCATATGGGATACAGGCATTGCAGGCAGTAGCTTAACCCATGGTACCACAACAGCAGTCCCTAGGTATTTCTTTTATAAGCTATTTTAGTTACAGTTCATTTTCTCATAATATCGATCTATTTTTAGATGTAATCACAAGAACTCAAGAAATTTATGATCTCTCTCAAATACTTGAACATGCTTTTCTTGTCTTTTGATATTTCTCTAAATACTTACCAGCTTTTAACCACATTTCACAAGAAACAATTTCAGAACTCCGGCTCCCCAGCCCTCCGTATAATTCTATGGCTAACCCTACCTTGTCTGTATCTCTTAAAGTAGCTGCATAGTGTGTGGTCCTCAAAGTATAATGTAATCAGCAAGCAGTAGTAGGTATGTAAACCCACATTCTGCTGAAGTTCAAGATTCCTTTGATTTTTAAGCAAACACATCACATATTGAGCTTCTTGTCAGTTAAAATCTCCAGGTCTTTCTTCTATTAATTGCTTTCAGCCAAGATTCATTCATCTTCTGTGTTTGCAATCTATTTTGGAATCCTAAATGAGGGTTTTGAATTCATCTCTGATAATTTCCATCTTGATTTCAGCACAAAGACCTAGTCAGATATGTTTTCTTTATTTTGACCCATCTGGCTTAGCATAGTTTAATTTTTGTATCATTTGTTCATGTCATACCTATTTTCAGAAAGTATCTTGACTGTTCTTAACTGGCCAATTATCTTTCCTATCCTTTGACCTGTATTTCTGATAAACATTTTTGGGGTTTCCTTGTATAATATCATAAATACTAAGGAGACAAGGATGGGTTCTTAGACACATCCATTAAAAACCTCCTTCCAGGTTGCCATTGATCCATTAATGAGTTATCTTTTAAAATGTAACTATCTGTCCAACAGCAAATCAGCAACCCTTCATCTTGAATATGGAGAAGAAAAACAACCCATGAATCTATTTCAAAATAATTTGCTGTCCTTGTGCATAATAGACTATTACCAGATGTGTGCATTTTCCTGGATTAATGAAAACTTTTGATCCTTTTAAATCTCTTAAAACATAGTGGATCCCAAAGGTTTTTATATGTCTTACTTCTATTTTATGGATTGATTCATTTAACTCAAATATTAGATGAATAGTTTCAAGTTCATTTTTTATTTTTAAATTTTCACTTTCATTTAAAAATATTGTGCTATTAAATAACAAATATAGGCCGGCACCATGGCTTACTAGGCTAATCCTCCGCCTTGCAGCGCTGGCACACCGGGTTCTACTCCTGGTCGGGGCGCCGGATTCTGTCCCGGTTGCCCCTCTTCCAGGCCAGCTCTCTGCTATGGCCCGGGAGTGCAGTGGAGGATAGCCCAACTGCTTGGGCCCTGCACCCCATGGGAGACCAGGAGAAGTACCTGGCTCCTGCCATCGGATCAGCGCGGTGCGCCGGCCGCAGTGCGCCGGCAGTGGCGACCATTGGAGGGTGAACCAACGGCAAAGGAAGACCTTTCTCTCTGTCTCTCTCTCTCACTGTCCACTCTGCCTGTCAAAAAAATTTTAAAAAAATTTAAAAAAAAATAACAAATCTTTTTCTTGAGTCTATTTTAGTAAAGTCTAGTCATCTTTACCTACTATGTAGGTGTAAAACACATCATAGAAATAAATGTTTGCATGAATATTTGGGTCACAGTTTGGAATGCTGTAAGAGGTTCCTCAGATTATGCTCTTTTTCATGCCATGGGCTTCTTTGAGGTTAATCAAGGTACAATTCTGAGGATCTCACAGAAACAGAATAAACTAGCAGGATGAAATAAAATTTAGGTAAATAAGCTTGCAGGTTTAAGGATTTTTTTTGGAGGGGGAGGTTACCCAATTCAGTATTAATTTTCTGTTTATAGCTTTCATTTCACAAATGTCAATTTTAAGTTCAGGAGGGTACAAATATAATCAGTAATGAGCAAAAATTACTTCTCCTGTTGAATTCCAAGCCTATTTTTCATCATTGTTGATGAGGAACATATTGTGTAAGCTGAACATTTTGAAAATGAGAACACCTGTAAATCAGGATCTACAGAGTGGTAGCATCAACTTTAGAACCTACCCATTCATTCATTCACTCAGCAAATATATGTATATGTGTATATTTTGTATACATTTATATATATATATTAACATCATATTAGGGGAGAAATGAAAAGTAGACAAAAATTATAAGAGGACACAAACAAGTTGCATGGACAGAGAACAACATGAGAAACTACTTATCAGAATAGCCAGCGAAATCCTTTTTCAGAAGTTAGCATTTAAGCTACAAACTTAAGGGTGAAATAAAACTAGCCATGTACAGAAAAAGGTGTGTTAATGAACTTTTGCTTCATTACATCACTCTAAAATTTATCTGCTTATAAAAAGAAACCTTCCATTTTTCTGGTCTTGCAGTTTGGGCTAGGCTCAGCTACTTCACATCATAGTATCTGCGCTCACATATGCATTTGTAGTCACACATCTAATAGTTGCAGCAGACCAGTCTAGCCTTGTTTACATGGTACTGGACTGAGGGTTATACCAAGAAAGGCAGTTTTTAAACCTCTGGTTGCATCATATTTGATAATGATCCATTGGCTGAAGCAAGACACATATCAGAGCCAGAATTCAGACTGGAAAAGTAATCTCTCCATATTGATTAGATGCATAGAGGTACAAACATGGAATTCTAAATATTTTGCAATCTACTACTCCTTTTTTTTTTTTTTTGACAGGCAGAGTGGACAGTGAAAGAGAGAGAGACAGAAAGAAAGGTCTTCCTTTGCCGTTGGTTCACCCTCCAATGGCCAGCGCGGCTGGCGCGCTGCAGCCGGCGCACCGTGCTGATCCGATGGCAGGAGCCAAGTACTTATCCTGGTCTCCCATGGGGTGCAGGACCCAAGCACTTGGGCCACCCTCCACTGCACTCCATGGCCACAGCAGAGAGCTGGCCTGGAAAAGGGGCAACCAGGACAGAATCCGGCACCCTGACCGGGACTAGAACCTGGTGTGCCGGCACCGCAAGGTGGAGGATTAGCCTAGTGAGCCGCGGCGCCGGCTACTACTCCTTTTAGGAGGCGAAAAACATCACTTATCAATGCCTTAATGTAAGCATGTTTGGTGTGTTTAACAGTGTTTGATGTTGAACTGAAGATGGCCACTGAATGGAGAGTAGCTCTATATGTGGAATAAAGTAGTAAGCTGGATCATTCCTGTATGTCATTGTAAGGAGTCTGATCCTATTCCAGATATGAAAGGAAACCATTAATTAGGCAGGAGTAAAGAGATCCTGGTCTACATAAAAAATTCTGCCGAGAGACCAAAGATGGGTCAGGAAAGTCTCTTGGATTTGGCTGTATTAGAGGTTGCTAGTGACCCATGTAAGAGTGGTCTCAGCATATGATCAAGAAAGGAATTGAGGTTACAGTCAGTTGAAGAGTTAGGAAAGCAGGGAAACAGAAATCTCCAGTGCAGAAATGCACATGCACAAGCCTGGTCTCTTAATTAGTGACAAAGTGACACTTCAGAGCACTGCAAGAGAAGTCTAAGTAGTGCCAACTAACAGATGTATGAAGAAGAAAGATAAAATCTACCCACATAAGGTATACCACACATGAAAATCAGTTTCATTTATATTGTAGGATTATGAAATAAAGTAATGCTATCTTAATGATCTTGGGAAAGGGTATGAGTTCTTAAGTAAGGCATGAAAGGCAATATCCATAAATTTAAAATGTGATTAGATGGAATGCTTTAAAATTAAGAGTAAAGTTTCACCCGAGGACACCAAGAAAATAGTGAAAAAGCTAATCAGAAAAAAAAGGAAAAGAAATTTACAATACTTCTAACCAGTAACAACAAATAACTAGAGTAAGTAAAAATACCCTATATATCTATAAGAAAAAAAAATCAGACAACCCAAATAAAAATAAAATATCTAAAGACTCAAATATGCCCTTCATAAAAGAAAAAAAGATGATGGCAGTGCCACCTGGAAAAATCAAAATAGTTTATCCAGTGGTAAAAGGTATCTTGGTCTGTTTGTGCTGCTATAACAGAAATGCCACTGACTTGGTAATTTATAAGAACTTAAGTTTATTTCCCATAGTTCTGAAGGTTGCAAAGCCCAAGATTAAGATCCTAGCAGGTTCAGTGTCTTTGCTTCTAACGCACGCTGTGTCCCTAAATGGCAGGAGTGTAGAGGAAAAAGAAGGATGAGCACTGTTCCCTCCAGCCATATATAAAATCACTAATCCTATTCTCCAGAGTTCTGCCATCATGATTCAATCATGTGAAAGCCTCTCCTCTTTGTTTTTTACAACATATATATTTTATTGTCTTATGTATTTGAAAGGCACAGTGAGATAGTGAGAATGAGAGAGAGAGAAATCTTCCATCTACTGGTTCATTCCCCAAATTGCCACAATAGGCAGATCTGGCTGAAGCCAGGAAGTGGGAACTCCACAGAAATCTCCCCTATGGGTATCACGGGCCCAAGCACTTGAACCATCTTCTGCTGTTTTCCTAGGAGCATTAACAGGTAGGTGGATCAAAGTGGAGCACTTGGGACTTGAACCAGTGCTCTGCTACCATATGCTGACATCACAGGCAGTAAGTTAACCTCCTTTACCACAACATTGGCCCCCAAGAGCCACACCTGTGTATACTGTTGCATTGGGAGTTTAAGTTTCAGCATGAATTCTGGAGAAGACACAAACATTGAAACCATAGCTAGGGGCCGGCGCTGTGGTGCAGCCGATTAAAGCTCTAGCCAGCAACATCAACCATCCCATATGGGCACCGGTTTGAGTCCCAGCTGCTCCACTTCCATTCTAGCTCTCAGCTATGGCCTGGGAAAGCAGAGAAGATGACTTAAGTCCTTGGGGCCCTGCACAAGCATGGAAGACCTGGAATCAGTTCCTGGCTCCTGGCTTCAGATCAGCTCAGCTCTGGCCATTGCAGCCATTTGGGGAGTGAACCAGTGGATGGAAGACCTCTCTCTCTGGCTCTACATCTCTCTGTAACTCTATCTTTCAAAGAAATAAAATCAAGCTTTGAAAAACGAAAAGAAACCATAGCTAAAGGTTTTTCTGTATGCTCAAGGATCTGCTACCTATATTTCATGTAACTTACAAATATTTATTAAACCCCAGACCGTCTCAAATAAATCTTGTAGGCTCCTGTCATGCCTGCCTCACTGAACTGAGTTCAGACCAGGTTTGCAAAACATGTTCTCAAGCCTTTAGAAAAAACCACAGGGCCGGCACCACAGCTCAATAGGCTAATCGTCCGCCTTGCGGCGCCGGCCCCCCAGGTTCTAGTCCCAGTTGGGGTGCCGGATTCTGTCCTGGTTGCCCCTCTTCCAGTCCAGCTCTCTGCTGTGGCCCGGGAGTGCAGATGGCCCAAGTGCTTGGGCCCTGCACCTGCATGGGAGACCAGGAGGAAGCACCTGGCTCCTGGCTTCTGATTGGCGCAGTGCACTGGCCACAACACACCGGGCCGTCGCGTTGTGGAGTGAACCAACAGAAAAGGAAGACTTGTCTGTCTGTCTCTCTCTCACTGTCTAACTCTGCCTGTCAAAAATAAAGAAATAAAAAATCCTCTCAACAACTTCAGATGTGGACATTATGAGGATAAATAGTAGGAATTCTGCTACCAGGCCTTGTGCTACTAGCCCCTTAGTTGTCTCTTTCCTAACTACCTTTTTTTTCCATTTATCCCATGTGAGAGGGAAGAGTTGTTCATCCTATTTCCCAGCTGCAAGGTTCATTTCATAATCACCAACTTTCTTTGCCATGTCCACCTCATGACATACCCTAGGCTTTGGCTCTATCTTGGCTTATCATACTTAGGAACAATTACAAAATAGAAAAATGCTCCCCATACAGGATAAGGATAAAATGTGATGTCTTTTTGCCTTTAATTTTCATCATATATGATTACCCATATGAAGGCTCTTCAACTTTGGTAGAAGTGTAGTGGATGGAAAAATCTGTAATCCTAGAGTCCTAACACCTACATAACTCTTCCTGCATAGAGAGACAGGTATACTTAATGTGTTTAGGTCTATTTTACCATTAAGCATTGTATGAAAATATTAAAAATAATCAGATTTCAGAATTTTTTCATACATCTCATTTTTTATTTTGAAATGTAGCATTTCTGTCACCTTGAATATGTCACAGAAACAGATATTCTATGCTCCTGATAGTTTCATTCATTATAACAAATATAAAAAAATTTCTCTTTCTCATGGAAACCAGTCTCATGGTGAACTAAGAAAAAGTGTTTTCTTATGTTTTGCAGACTTTGAATAATGAGATGAGTACAGATGATGAAAACGAGTATGCAGAAGAGAAGGATAGCTACATCTGTGCAGTGTGTCTGGATGTTTATTTCAACCCTTACATGTGTTACCCCTGCCACCACATCTTCTGTGAGCCCTGCTTACGGACTCTGGCCAAAGACAATCCTGCAAGCACTCCCTGCCCATTGTGTCGGACAATTATATCTAGAGTCTTTTTCCAGACAGGTAACTGTTTTCTTTAGCTAACATGATTGATTATTCTGACTGCCTGTTTGTTCTGATTCTAGAGGTTCTTTATAAATTATCATGAAGAAGTGATCAAGAATCATATGTAGAGCTTAATTTGCTAATCTCTAGTTTATAAAACCATTTTTATCCAACTCATTCAGCTATGTAAAAACCACACAATCATAGGTAAGAGTAGATCCTCATCTCTAATCCCCTACTCTGACTCAAATCCTTTCCAAGATATCTTCACTAGTAGATGTTCAGTCTTTATTTGGAAATCTTCAGTGTCAAAGAAGTTCCATTTGGAGCAACATTATTGATTATTTCTTATATCTGCCTGCCACCACTCCTTATTCTTTGGTCCTTGTTATTTCCTAAAAGATTTTATCTGTGAAAATGTGAGGACAAATATTATGCCTTTTCCCTAAACTCTTAATCTCAACTTTCTTAATGTTGTTAATCTTGAACAAGAAAAAAGCAAAACTGGAACATTTATTTATTTAAGTGTCACATAAAGATGAAATATAAAAAATATTTCAAAAATGTTCATTGAAAGCTAAAAATTAATGAATGTGGAACAAAGGAAACCCCTGTTGGAAAGGGTAGAAGATAGAGGGCATGCTATGTGCTAAATGTTAGGAGGAAAAATCTCTTCCTCCTCATTCTCACCTCAGCCAGAGATCAAATGGGTGATCAAAGTCTGTACTTCTTTAATAGCAAAACTGAAAAACACAAAATTTATTCCCTGAAAAAAATCCAAGGACCGTTCTACATGATAGAATCAGATTATTAGGGCCGGCGCCGCGGCTCACTAGGCTAATCCTCCGCCTGCAGTGCTGGCACATTGGGTTCTAGTCCCAGTCAGGGCGCCGGATTCTGTCCCGGTTGCCCCCCTTCCAGGCCAGCTCTCTGCTATGACCTGGGAAGGCAGTGGAGAATGGCCCAAGTCCGGGCCCTGTACCTGCATGGGAGACCAGGAGAAGCACCTGCCTCCTGGCTTTGGATCAGCGCGATGCACCCTCCACAGCGTGGCGGCCATTGGAAGGTGAACCAACAGCAAAGGAAAGACCTTTCTCTCTGTTTCTCTCTCTCACTGTCCACTCTGCCTGTCAAAAAAAAAAAAAAAAAAAAAAAAGAATCAGATTATTAAAGCAATCTTTGAGTAACCTGATCCCATCATCTGCATGAAGGCTTGCAAATATGCCTAACTGGCTTGGTAATAAATGAAAAGAAAGTAAAGATACCCTTCTCTGATCTGCTTAGAACGTGGACATTATAGCGTAAAATCACTGCTTTGAGCTTACGCAGTTCTAAAAACAAAAGACCCTACAAGCTCAGTTATTTTACCTAGGAGAGAAAGGTATTTGGGACACCAAGCTGTCATAATTCTCACCAGGCAGTTCAGTTACTCACCCATATACGGAGAAGAGTAAGTAAGGCAAGGACAGAGGAAAAGAATTTCTTCCAGGAGAGGGCAAAGCTTACTGGACTTTCCTCTTCTCTTACCTATAGCTGAACATTGAGTTTGCAGAAAAAGGTTATTTTCAACTCCAGATCCTTTGTTGGGTAATTGGAGGGGAATAAAAAGAGAAGCACAAATGACACCTTTTTTCAGTGTTGTCTCTGGGGATCTATGTAACTAAGCATTTACCAAAAGCTTGTTTTGATAGGTAGCATCTAGGTTATGTTCACAGTAGTTAGACAGATGTTGTCCCTGCCTTCCATGATGCCATTTACAAAATTTACTTCCTTTAGGTCTTACAACAGTAATGTCTCACATTTCTTTGGCCAATTTATCAAAATGATAATTTATTTTCCAAATTGAAGGTTCTGAAATAAATATTGGGAATACTTAGAGTCTTTTCTAATAGAGACTGTATTTGATAATGTACTGTCATTCACAGACTCAAAATATTAATGGGAATGTCTTAATTATTTATGCCATACCTCAAGAGGATTTGAGATGATTTAGAAAATATATTACTGAAATAGCAAGAAAGGGAATTATGAATTAGAATGGCATATACAGACCAGGAGAGTGTGGGTAGGCAGATAGGTAAACCATATAGCCCTGTACCCTAATTACAATTAGATGAAGTGTTTGGTTTTAAATGTTCTGTCTAAGGAAAAAATAAAATTAAGTACACAATTAAATGATTTTCATGATCTATGAAAAAATATATACTAGTTTTTTAAGATAAGCAGAGGCTTCTTTGGCACTTACCTTTAGAAGGAATTTTTTTATGGGATTTTTCCCCCTAGGGCATTTTCAGAGATGGAATAGGAAGTGTCCTCAAAAAACATCCTCAGGGCAAAAGCAGTATCCAGTTTTCTGACACTGTTTCTTGTGATATTCTTTGATAAAAGCTAATGAAATATCAGAGTATAAATTATGGAGTACAACATTGCTAGTGGCCAAATAATTTTTCTTATAAAAATAACTTTTTAAATTCTATAATAACAAATTCATGACAGGAAAATTAGAAAACAATATTACCCATATTCCTACCACTTAAATTCAACATTTAATGAGTAAACTTCAAGAATATTTTATACACATATAATATCTTTTATTGTTTTTACCCCCAAATTATATTATATTGTACATATGTGATCTTTCACCTACTTTAACTTAAAGTTCTTATGATTATATTGCACTCTGCTTAACCAATCTACTCATACGGAACATTGTTATTTATAATCTATTTAGTAGTATATGTAGATAAATATTTGAACACATTACACAATGTTTCCTTAGGGTGAATTTCCAAAAGTAGAAAAGACTAGGTATATGCTCCATAATTACACTCCAAAATTATTGTAGGCAGCAGAATCTGAGGGTTTCTTGTCCCTTAGTTCTCTTAATTTTTCTGACTAAGAGGGTTTTTTTTTAGTATTAATATTAACATTTGTCATATTTAGCAAATAATTTTCCTTTTGTCATGTGTACTTTAAATTTGTTTATAGTATTTTATATAAATACAGAACTTCCAAGTTTTTATGTAGTCTCATGTGATAACTTTGCCTTTATTATTTTTAATTTCAAAATTAGGAAATCATAATCTCTTCCTAATAGAGTTACATAATCCTTCTCCTTACGTATATTTATTTTAGGTTTCATTTTGTCCTCATTTTGCCAAATTTAGCACCAGTCCATTGGTTGTGGTACTCGGTTAAGAATAAAATTCCTTTTTTCCATTTTCTATTACCTAGCATCATTTATTGAAAATTCCATTCTTCCTATGCTGATTGAATTGTCTTCTTTTAAAAAGAAATACAAAAATGTATTTCTGGAAAACTGTTCTTTTCCAGTCTTCTTTTTATATTGTCCTATAATATTTCTTCAATCTTCTAATTATTCAAGCATTTTTTAATAATTCACAGGTAAATTAAATTTTATGTTAATTAAAATGCCAATGATCCCCAAATTAACATTTTTATGAAACTGAGTGATCACATTATGGTATCACCTCTCAGCAATTTCCTTCCAAAAGGCGCTACACATTTTTGTTGGCTTTATGCCTGTATATTTTTGCTGTTACTATTGTAAATGAGACTTTTTTTTATTCTGGTTTCTTCTGCTTTTGTCAATATTTTGAAAACTCAGTTTCCCAGTGTTAGATTTTTCTGTTACCAAATAACTGAACCATCAGTTATTTATTAAATAAATTGGTTAATTAATCATCTCAACTACACAGTGTCACCATTGTACTTGTGTACTTATCAGTGGACAATTACTGTCAAAGGTTAAAAGCTGTCATTTTTGAAAGGAACTCAAGATATCTGACAATGAAAAAGGGGTTAATTATAACCTAGTTCTAATATAGTAGCTCACTAGGTAGAAATACTATGAAATTCCTCCCAGATTTATTCCATAGAGTACTCTTTAGCAAAATAATGAGTTTAAACCTGAACTCTGATATTTACTCCTTATTTGCTCTTACTTAAATTAACTTGCCCTGTTAGCTGCATTTGCAATAAAGGACTTAAGACTGTTAAAAGTTAACATGTTGGGGCTAGCACAGAGGCACAGCAGGATAAACCGCTGTCTGCAGTGCCGGCATCCCACATGGGCGCCAATTCAAGTCCCGGCTGCTCCTCTTCTGATCCAGTTTGTTGCTCCACGCGCCTTGGAAAGCATCACAGAATGGCCCCAGTGCTTGGGCCCCTGCACCCAAGTGGAAAACCAGGAAGAAGCTCCTGACTTCAGCCTGGCCCAGCTCTAAAATCAGCCATATGGGGAGTGACCCAGCAGATGGAAGGCCTCTCTCTCTCTCTCCCATCTGTTTCTATATAACTGTGATTTTAAAATAAAGAAATCTTTTTGAAAAAGTTAACATCTTGAAATAAGAGAGACTATATAGAGTAAACAGTAAAGGCAATAATATCCTTGTAACAATGGAAGTCAAGATATATTGTTGAAAATAGAAAAAAATCAAATTTACAATAGACTACATTGATTGCTAATTAATGTCCATAATCATCTCCTTCCTTCCTAACATAACCAGCTGGCTTCTGGTTCCATCCTCAGTTCCTTGGTAATCTATCCCCTCTGCCAGTGATTGGCTCACAAATGATTATATGGTCTAGTTCAAGGAAAAACTAAAAATATGATTTGAGAGGTAAGAAATGTGGAAGATAACTTATTTAAAAACTTACATCTTAGAAGAAACTCAATATTTAAAAATTTAAAAACCAAGAAGTAGAAAAGAGAATTCTGAAGTGGTGGTATAAAGCCAATGGACCCTCCCTCATCAGAACACCCATGAACTGGGAAAAATCATTTTAAAAAGAAAAAAGAAAAAAGAAAGAAAAGCAGTCCCTGGAAATTATGCTAGGGATATACAGCAAATGGAGAAGAGTTTATTCAAATATATCTACTAAAATCTGCTATTCTAACAAAAGGGCCTGTAGAATTTGAGATAGAACGAGCTTCCAAACCCCTCACTGGCAGCTTACTGTGACAGAAGTGCTACCCAGGTGATTACATACAGAGAGATGGGGGCTC
The DNA here is from genome assembly GCF_051225735.1 of Oryctolagus cuniculus. Classification (NCBI taxonomy): domain Eukaryota; kingdom Metazoa; phylum Chordata; class Mammalia; order Lagomorpha; family Leporidae; genus Oryctolagus; species Oryctolagus cuniculus. The sequence goes on from NC_142880.1 coordinate 85,047,804, forward strand.
CCTCTGTCCATCCTCCCACCCCTGGAGAAGCAGACCACTGACAGCTCTCATGCTCTAGCTCCCTCTTGTAGAAGCCATATGTCAGAAAGGCCTAGCCAAGAGAATTGTAGCTCCCTTCCCTACCCATGCCCCCGCCTCAGGGTAGAAGTTCAATTCTAGGTACAGCAGAAACTCCGATCTCCACCAGCCCAGTTCACTCACAGAGCAAAGGTAGCAACTCAGGAGAGCCAAGGCATACCAGAAAAGATCAAAAGCTATCACTGTCCCTGTCCACTGCTCCACGCATACAGGAGGGATGTCACACAAGATGACTTTCCCTGCCCACCTCCAATGCAGTGCTGAGGTTCTGCCTCTGTACGGCAGAGCAGTAAGAATGGAAAGCCCGTATCAAGGAACCGATTTTATTTAAAAACAACCTAAGAGTGTTGTTAAAACAATAGAGATCTTGGTGATAAGCAACTAAGGGTCCATGATTCCAGTAGCCAAAAGCAAAGTAGTAAATAAGCTACAACTTGAAAAGATAATCGTGAAAAGAGACCGCTAAGAAGAGCCTTCCTATGGTGAATTAAGCCTCAAAGTCTGGCAATACATGCCCCTGCAAAAAAGATTTAAAAAGAAGCCAATTCCAAAAAAGAAAAATATCATGTGTTTTCTCTGATATGTGGTAGTTAATATAGATTTTAAAAAAGGAATGAAATAGACATCTTGTGATTTGATTGTTGTTTTTAGCCCCTGTTTATACTCCTATGGAACCATGATCTCTCTGCTTTTTATTTACTGAATATTATGGTTAGTGGTGCATTAAGTCTGTGATTATAGAATGGATTGAAATTTAAAAAAAAAAAAGAAGAAGAAGAAGAATCAGAGCATAGAGAAAGTTATGTCCTGGGACACTTTCAAAAACAATAGAGCAATCAAGAAGTAATTAGTGGAAGCTAAAAGCAGGAAGTAAAACTAATAAAAGGAGTCCAGCCAGAAGCTTACTGAGGAGATCAGGGAAAGAGACAATTACAGACAGCTTGCATGAAAGTAGCTATGTCTAGTGATCAAGGGGGCTGGGTGCATGCCCATGCTATGCTCTGTAGAGGGCCATCAGAGACTTGCACACAGTGGAGGAAATAGACATCCCTAAAATGGTCTATCCCCAAGTTAATAATCAAATAAACAAGTAAACAACTTTTCTCTGCCCAGGCCTATTTGGATATTTGTAACATCGTTTGTGGGCAATACAAAATTATCAGCTTAAAAATCAGCCTGCTGTAGATTTATTGAATGTTGAGTCCTTCCTGCAGTTGCCTTGGCAGGCATAAACCAAATAATTTAACCAGCCTTATACAGCCCAGTGGACCAGACATTCCCCACCTATGCTAAATGGATCTTATTTAAGATAGTAAAAACCACAACAATAAACATATCTGTACATCCTGCACATAAGGATCTAGTACCCAAAGTACATAAAGAACTCTAGCAATTCAATAATAAAAGGACAAATAACCTGGGCCAGTGCTGTGCCATAGTGAGTAAAGCTGTCAGCTGTGGCACTGGCATCCCACATGTGCACCAATTGCAGTCATGGCTGCTTCAATTCTGATCCAGCTCCTTGGACTTATTTACTTATTTGAAAGGCAAAATTACACCGAGAGGGAAGGACATGGAGACAGATCTTCTACCCATTGGTTCACTCCTTAAATGATTGCAACAGCCAGTTGCAGATCCAGGCCAGAGCCAGGAGCCTGAAACTGGATCTAGATCTCTCACATGGATTCAGGGGCCCAGGCATCTTCCACTACTTTCCCAGGAACTCTAGCAGGGAGCTGGATCAGAAGTGGAGCAGCAAGGACTCAAACTGACACTCATATGGGTTGCTGGCATTCCAGGCATTCTATTAACCCCCTGCATCAAAGTGGCCCCTCATATCAGATTTTAAGCATGGAACATAACTGTGACTTTTCACCAAGGATATGTTGGCTGTCACAATTGGAGGACATATTTTCAGCAGGCAGGGATGATGGATAACCTGAAATGTTTGGGCCAGCTCCACAAAATGAAGAATTATCCTGTGTTCTGATTTTCTAATGTCCTTTTAGACTTTATCCAGGTCCTAAAAGTAATCTGCAAGAATATCATATGTTCTTTTTTTAAATTTACCATGACAATCTATAACTACTTGTCTTAATCTAGTGTCTATATACCCATTAGGCCATTTCCTCTTATTCTATAAGTCAGATCTAGTCATTCCTATGCCAACAGGTTTTGCTGTTGCCTCCATTCACAGTATGGCCCTTTTCTTTGTTAATTTTTTTAAAAGATTTTATTTATGTATTTGACAGGCAGAGTTACAGACAGTGAGAGAGAGAGAGAGAGAGACAGAAAAGTCTTCCTTCTGTCAGTTCACTCCCCAAGTGGCCACAACAGCCAGAGCTGCGGCAATCCAAAGCCAGGAGCCAGGTGCCAAGCACCTGGGCCATCCTCCACTGCTTTCCCAGGCCACAGGAGAGAGCTGGACTGGAAGAGGAGCAACCAGGACTAGAACTGGCACCCATATGGGATGTCAGCACCACAGGCGGAGGATTAACCTAGTGCGCCAAGGCGCTGGCCCCTCCTTTGTTAATTTTATGCAGAACAGCCTCTATCTCTAAAAGTCATACTCATCATTAGCAGGAGTATCTGACTATGTCATGGTGTTTTTTGGTATACTTATTCTCAGGTGTTACAGAAATGAGTAATATTTTACAATAAAAACTAAGCACAATATTTACATCAGTATTCCTGAAGTCACTATAATTTTTATACCATGCATACAATTTTTACAGTATACACACATGAATTTTTCAAGTTTTTTTCATAAACACTTTTTCTGTCTTATATATTTTAGCCCATAGCATTTAGGATCCATAGCATCCTTATGTTCAGTTGCACCCCAGATTGTTTTGCATGCTACTAATGTATTGCAAACCAGCTTTTTGAAAACCACTGATTTACATGTACAGCGATTAGTCCCCAGAAAAAAAGACTAAAACACTTAAGATAATCATTGGAAATGGGAGTGCAGATAAAGGAATCAAATGATCATCATTGTTTTGTTTTTGAGCTTTAAGACAATTTTAAGAAATACATATAAACCAAGCTGGAGCACTGAAAACGATGCTGAGTCGGCAGGATGCAGCCCCATCTCTTTTCACACAGAGGACTGTTGGCTTCTTTGAGCCAGGAATGGAAGCAGTGATCACCTTTTGAGGACCCACTGATATAGCCCTGTCCATAACTTTCAAAAGCCTTTTCCTAAATTCTTAACTGTAACTTTACATACAAAATAATATTAATAAGTATAACATGTAACAGTATAAATACTTAGCATTTTGTCTGTCATAGTAAAAGCTATAGTTGAACTGTGCCGGGTGTACTTGTAACATGATTACTGAATTGAGCTTACTGTTATAGATTTCCTTTTGGCCTTGTTATTCACCCCAACAGCAGGCAAATCAATTATTCTAATGAAAGTGTTGCGGAAACACTTTTCAGTGCTTTAAAGGATATCAGTAAGCACGAGGTAAACATAATCCTGAGGCAGAAGGTTTGCGTGTATGCTGTCACCTGAGAAGTTTCATGGTATCGGCAGATTTCTCCAGAGCCAAAGAGTTTTAAAAAGGATTGTAGCAACCCTTTCTTTATTCCACTACAAAAACTGTAGGGAGGTATGAGTATGAAATATTATAGTACAAAGCACTAAATGGAATGATTGCGTTAAAATTGATAAATTTTCATGAAAACTAAAGCTTATCTAGATAATAAAACATGAACTTCTAAATACTATTGTCTGCTAAACATAAATTGCTTTCTATAGTGACTCAGATATTACAAGACCTGCAATTCCATTTTGACAAATGTCAGGTAAAGGATTTTTGGTTTTTGTTTATTTTCGTCCCTGTTGTGTATGCCTCTGTCATATAGCTGCATATTTCACTGGGGAATGGGACTTCCCAAACTAGACTTTATCCTTGGAAAAAAGGCACGAAAATCAGATTCAAATTTACTTTCACAAGATACTTGAATAAGTACTTGTCAGTATTGAGTGAGATCTTCTTGTGGCCTCTCCTTCCCAGCATGCAAATGCCGTGGCCCCAGATTCCATAAGACATGCAATTACTGCTAAACCTTACAGCTACCACAAGGGGAGACCCTGCTTGGTATCAAGAGCTACAACTCTGAAACTTGAACAGTCCTATTTTACACTATGTGTTTCTGTGATTCAAACTGGTAATTTTCTTTCTTTTTTTGACAGGCAGAGTTAGACAGTGAGAGGGAGAGAGACAGAGAGAAAGGTCTTCCTTTACCATTGGTTCACCCTCCAATGGCCGCCGCGGCCAGCGGCCAGCGCACCACTGATCCAAAGCCAGGAGCCAGGTGCTTCTCCTGGTCTCCCATGCGGGTGTAGGGCCCAAGCACTTGGGCCATCCTCCACTGAGCTGGCCAGGAAGAGGGGCAACCGGGACAGAATCTGGTGCCTGGACCGAGACTAGAACCCAGTGTGCTGGCGCCACAGGCGGAGGATTAGCCTATTGAGCCACACAGTGCTGGCCGAGCCTTACTTTTGCTACTGTTCAACAATATATAGAAAAATAGTAAAATCAATCTGGTAAGAGATAAGAAATTCACCTAAAAATTCTGAGGACCATCTCACAAGATATTACTAAACTGAAAGTTCTGTCAAGTAATGAGGATTGAGCATCAGCCTAGTAAAGACTATTTTGCTAGATGCTTCTCATTTTACAGAAATGCCACGGGCTGAGACTTTGATTCTTACTCTTCTATTCCTTACAAATGCCCTTTATTTTACATTAATCTCCTAGAGCCAAATCTTACTTATGAAAAAGAATACACAATAATTGTTGACAACTGGGAGAGACAGACCTCCACACAAGGTCAGGACACATCCTAAGTACATAATTTAAAACTTTTGGGAGAGTATGATGACGATTGATTGACTGACTTATTATAATGTGTTTCTATTTCCTTTTTGGCCAGGCCATTTCTTTATACTTTACATCTCCAGAAAAGAAAATGAAATAGTATATATCAAACAACATAAAACCAAGAAGGGAAGTGTAGAGGAAAAATGTTTTGCCAAATAATTTTAAGTGGATAGACATCTGAATGGGATAGTTGGACACGTATCATCTAGCCTTTTAAATCAGAACAGAATACCATTGGGTCCACTTAAATGACTATGCCTTATAGTCATAATACTTCTATCATCTTACCCTCTTGAATAATACCTTAAGACATCCTAACAGGCACTTACTTCATAAGTTTAGAATGTCTTTTTACTTGACAGACATAGTGTCCCTGGCTGTTGAGACCATTCAGGGAGTGAACCAGTAGATAGAAGACATGTCTGTCTCTGTCTGTGTCTTTCTCCCTCCCTCCCTGTAACTCTAACTTTCAAATAAATTAACTAATTTTTAAAAAAAAAATACTTTAGGGCCGGCGCCATGGCTCACTTGGTTAATCCTCCACCTGCTCGCCAGCATCCCATATGGGCACAGGGTTCTTTCTAGTCCTGGCTGCTCCTCTTCCAGTCCAGCTCTCTGCTGTGGCCAGGGAGGGCAATGGAGGATGGCCCAAGTGCTTGGGCCCTGCACCCTCATGGGAGACCAGGAGGAAGCACCTGGCTCCTGGCTTCGGGTTGGCATAGCTCCGGCCATAGCGGCCATTTGGGAGGTGAACCAATGGAAGGAAGACCTTTCTCTCTGTCTCTAACTCTGTCAAATTAAAAAAAAAAATACTTTAGCAACCCCTACCATACATACTGGGTATATAGACTTTCAAAATACCTTTTCTCTAACTTTGTGTGTTTGAATTACTGGTTCATGAGTGTAGTATTAGGAAAAGAGTTGAAGTTACAGGGTTAATTTCAACCTCACTTGCCTAACTAGTCTGTTTTTTCCATTGTTCTTTATGGTGTTAAATATACATGTTATGTACCAGTTTTCCCTTTGGATTTCTTGGATTAAATGTCAACCCAAGGTAATGATGAGGAAAAACAGAGAAAGTTTTCTTTGCACTGCTTTGAGATGAAGTTCCAAACCTGAAGAAATGCTACAGGTGGTAATTGTGGGATATAAGGAAGAGGTCATTTGAAGAAATTAAATAGTTTAGTTCTCAGGTTAGTAACCAGTTCTGCATGGGCAGGACTAAAGAACTCCATCAAGTAGTCCTGACTCAGATCATATCTTGCCTTCCATGGCTCATAAATAGAGATTTCAGGTTATTTAGAGAGTCATCATGTGTGTCCTCTGATTGGTCTAGGTGTACTTCAAGAGTATTTAACTCATGAGTGATCTTCTAAGAGGCTGAGAATTTTCTTCTGCAGGTTTTGAACTTTCTCACTTCTGCTGCATTAGACTCAGGAGGTAATCAGGCCATCATACACAGTCAGATCAATTATGAAGTTAGGAGGTCTAAAAGGATTTTACCTTCTCATTAACACTCTGGGCTCTGACTGCACGATAGCTATTCTATTGCTATGCCTATTACACATTATTCTCATTTTCATCCTTCAGTTGGAAATTTTCTTGCAGGCAGAGACTATACCTTCTTCATCAGTGTATTCTCCATACCTGACACAGTATCTGGTTTAAGAGCTACTCAGTAGGTGTATGTATTGGAATATAAAAATTGCCTCACATGTGAATATGAGTTATATTTGTTCAAGTTAGAAAAAAGTTGAATCAATTTTTATCCTCACTTAGAGATTTGAATTTAATATCAAAATACTGCATTAGTCATTTGTCATGTTCTTGTCATTTTACTCAAATCAATGTTTAAAAATATTGTTTTCTTTTACTTTACTTCAGAACTGAACAATGCTACAAAAACTTTCTTCACTAAAGAATATTTAAAAATAAAACAAAGCTTTCAAAAATCAAGTTCTGCAAAATGGCCCCTACCAAGCTGCAGAAAAGCATTTCATCTTTTTGGCGGTAAGGAAATGAATTAAAAAAAAAATTTAACTTTGTCTGGAGTCTCTTTCTAAGTAGATTTCTTACCTGACCTAGAAATGAAAGTGGAAACACATTTCTCTATTCAGTTTTAAGTAAAGATTTTGCTAAGCATCTCCTTGCTAAAAGCTGCAGCCGTGTAAGATGAAAATGATGACTATACAGTAAGAGCAACTTTGAGGGACAACACTTTAAATTGATTTGCCTTGCCATTGATCAATGTTTAATGGGTAATTAAAATGCATCTCAAAGTTATATTTTTATTATTAATAAAAGTTTAATGTGTTTTCTAATTTGCTCTATCTGAAAGGTAATCTACGGGAGTGAAATTGACACTTTGAGATGCAATGATCTTTTACAGCCCTTGTCTCAACTGTTGAGGAACAGTGTTTTGTTTTTTCATACTATTTGTTGAGCTCTTTACTTAGTGTAATATTAATCTTATGAGTATAAAGGTTACTGAAAATAGATCTTTGTAAAAAATAAGAATGGCAATGGGACAGGGAGGAGAACGAAGGGTGTGAGCACAGACTGGAGGGAGGGGAGGGTAGAAAGTATCACTGTGTTCCTGAATCTGTATATAGGAAATACATGAAATTTGTGTACCTTAAATATTTTAAAATTTTTAAAGTATATTTTAAAGTTTTTGACACATTTTTCATATTTATGGGGAACAATGTGATGTCTATAAATGTATAATGTGTACTGATCAAATCAGAGTAATTCACATTTCTATCTCTTCATTTCTTTTTGTAAAATGAAATATTTATCTATTTGAAAGGCAGAGTAGTAGGGAGAGGGAGGGAGAGGGAGAGATAAAGAGAAACATCTTCTGGCCACAGCTTCACTCTAAATGGTCACAATGGCTGTGGCTGGCCCAGGCCAAAGCCAGGAGCCTGGAACTCCATCTGGGTGTCCCATTTGGGTATCAGGAGCCCAACTACGTTGTCCATAATCCATTGCTTTCCCAAGTGCATTAGCAGGGAACTGGATTGGAAGCATAGCAACCAGGACTCAAATAGGCACTTCTAATATGGGATGCTGGTATCACAAGTGGTGGCTTAACCCACTGTGCCACACCGCTGGTCCCTTCTTATCTTTTCTTTATGCTTAGAGCCATTAAGCTCCCCTTTTCTAGTTCTTTATAAAGTATGCTAGAGTACTTAAGAAAATTCATGGAAAATGGAATTAAAAGCTTAGTTTGTTTGCCAAAAAATTTGAAATTCATGCATAGTCTTTTCATAATCGGTTTCTCATAATCTTTTTGAAGACCCCTCATATGCATGGATTTCAAAAATTTTTGCACCCAAATAACTTTACCTTTTAATTCCATTTTCCATGAACTTTTTGATTCATGTATCCATGTATCTTTTTTGCTAGGGACTTGTTTTATTTTTTCTGCTTTCAAATTTGTAGGGATGGAGTTCTTTTTATTATATTATTATTTTTAAACTTATTGCTGTTTTCTCTTTGTATTTTTAATATTATTTGATCATGCTTTTTTTTACTGATCTTGCCAAGTATTGGCCAATCTTAAAATTTCTTTTAAATTGTGTGCCGGCGCCGCGGCTCACTAGGCTAATCCTCCGCCTAGCAGCGCCGGCACACCGGGTTCTAGTCCCGGTCGGGGCACCGGATTCTGTCCCGGTTGCCCCTCTTCCAGGCCAGCTCTCTACTGTGGCCAGGGAGTGCAGTGGAGGATGGCCCAAGTGCTTGGGCCCTGCACCCCATGGGAGACCAGGAAAAGCACCTGGCTCCTGGCTCCTGCCATCGGATCAGCGCGGTGGGCCGGCCGCGGCGGCCATTGGAGGGTGAGCCAACGGCAAAGGAAGACCTTTCTCTCTGTCTCTCTCTCTCACTGTCCACTCTGCCTGTCAAAAAAAAAATTTTCTTTTAAATTTCCAATTTTTGGAATTCACACTATTGTATCTTTATTTCTGCTTCATTAATATCTGCTCTTTAGTAAATTCTACTGTTATTAACTTTATAATTACTCTACTCTTTTTATATTAAGGTGATTTCCTAAGTCATTATTTATATCTTTTTACTATCTTTAAGTTATTAGTTAAGGTCATAAAGTTCCCTCTGATCACATGTAGTATTTTTGTTATTCTTCACTTCTAACTATTTTTATAATCACATTTAATTATATATTGACTAAGTTATCTTGGTTAAAAACAAAATTATACAAAGTTAGAATTATATTAAAAAATTACAGTCTATGATTTTCATAGATATACCACACTACTTGACATACCATTCCATCTGTTCTATGTACTCCCTAAGAAGTATACTTTTCAACTTAATTTTTCAAAATTGATAGAGCCAGTTAAGATGAAACGGGGATCTTATGGGAAAAAAATATACATTCACATGAATGTGTTGGGCTCCATTAAATTAGTGTTTTTTCCACCAAAAATATACAAAAAAAAGTTTCAAAATATACAAAAAAAAAGTTTCCTACCAAATGAAGCTTATAAAAACTTCTCAATGCAGCTTTAAACTGACTCAACATTTACCTGTAATAGACCCATTCCTTTTTACCCTGTGAAGTAATACATTGGATATATTGATGAGTAAGCAGACATGTTTTAAATCTCTTTTTATGAAGGCATATTCCCTGTATTTTTACATAAAATAGGCAGTATGAGAAGAAACAAGCACTCTAGACACATGGGAGCTAGCATTTTACATCTTCTATCAGGTACTCATTGCCCTGATGACTGTGCCCATCCTAATTCCTTTCCCTGAAGTAGCTGCTGTTTCTGCATTGCATCATCAATTTATCTTATCATTATCTGGTTGACATGGCTCCCAAAGATCATGATAATTCATTCCTAAGTAACCAAACATATAATTTTATATTACTGTAACACATATAAACATGAAAATATATGCATACCCAAAGAAAGCTAGGAGGTTTTATTAAAATATGTTTGAAAGAAGAAAGAGTTCCACATTATATACTCATATCAAGGAAATGAAAATGTCAGGATTTAAAATTCCATGCCCTGATTTTTCTGGCCATAACAAAAACACAAGATGAAATGCACGTGTCTGAGACTTAGGACAGATCTGATCCATCCTTTCTGGGGATTTGTTTTATTTGGCCATTAGTTTGTTTGAAAGTGTTAGATTGATTCTGCAAGTTTAAACATGCTCAGTATATATTAAAAGATACTTACCTGCAGAGAAAACCAGGCTTGTCTCTAATAGGAAAAAAATGCATGCTTAAACAGCAGGACTATGAACATAACCCAGAAATCTGCCTTCTCAGAGAGCTGGGATCAGAGGAATTTTATGCTGTAGACTTGGTACAGGCCTTTTAGGGAAAAGGTAAAGGTACAATTAACCATTACATTTTCAGTGAAACTGGAACAATTTTTTTCACAAGATAATTTTTAAGAGAGCCTACAGATTCAAAAACCCCTTTTTCTTTTTTCTTTTGGCAGAATTAGATTCCGCTTTTGCCGTACAATACGTGTACAAGTGTGAAATGTACTTCAGGTACTGAACCTATAATATGTCCTATATTATCACAAACTACTTCAAAACAAGTAGTTACATACAGTCCCACTAAAATGTAAAATTGCAGATCCTCAAGAGTTAGGCTGTGCTTAAAATAGGATTGCACAGTGTTCCTCTCCTTCACAGAAAAGAACCAAAAGGACAAGTAAACAGCTTCCCTCGGTGGTGAGTAACCAAGAGAGAACACTAGAACTCAACAAAGGAGACAGAAAACCCCACAGGACACTGAGACCTAGGATGCAGCATCAAGAGTGGAACAGAGTGCACCTGCACCCATGCCCAGCCTCTACAGCTGGAGAGCAATCTCCATTGCTAGAGAGAGGAGACAGGAAAGCCCCAGCACAAGTATCTCTAGTGTGCAATCTTAACTAAAGAAGGGATCCACGGTCACTACAGGCTTGGAACCCAAACAAGGAAGCAATGGGGAGTATATACAGCAGCTTTGCTTCTGCAAAGGAACTCCTATTGTCTCCTTCCACAATTCCCAGAGCACAGACTGCAGGAGGGCAACACCATCTTGATAGAGGAGTCACTGTCAAAATCTGTACTGCCCTAGAGGACAGAAATTCCTGCTTATCTCCCCCACCCTCAATTTCTGGGACCAAACTGACATTCCACTGCACTAGCAAAAGGGACAGCAGTCTCCAAAACCCAACTAGACCCTAGCAGCAACAGTGAACTCATCACCTAAACCCAAGTGGTAGAGTGCCCTACACAGGACAGGTGGTTTGACACAGCAGGATAGGTACTCCTCCCAGGACCTCAGAAACTGGGGTGCTTGCCTCTGTGTACTTAAAACCTACACTCCCTTCTTCCCCTCAAGGCAGCACATGTTCACCCTGGATTCTCATCCAGAACTGCTGGGGCTCCCTTCCTGACTCCATCCTGGTTTTGGTGAAAAAGGGCAGTCATGCATATCTACCCCAGACTCCAGTCCCCATCTGTTTCCCTTCCTGAGCCCACCAGGATTTTGTTGGGCACAGAGAGCTGTGCACATCTGCCTCAGATTTAGGCCTGGAACTCCAGTTATGCCAGCCAACACCTCCAGGACTTGGTGACTCTGCAACCATGGCCATCAATAACAAGGAAAGAGATATAAGGGGACTACACTTAAGCATCCAGCTGGAACTAAAGCCAGAGTAGCCTGACAGAACCAAAGGCATAGCCAAGGAAAATTCATCAATCCTTGAAAACAGTATAGACAACTGATCCATCAGATGTGTAACTACCAACATAAGGTCAAAAGACATATGAAAAAGCAAGACAATAAGATGCCTGAAAAGGAACACAATACTGCTTTAATATCAGACTGCAAAGAAACTGAGACAAATGAAATGCTTGATGGAGAATACAAAAGAATGATTATGATACTTAAAAAGATACACGAGAATACAGAAAGATAGTTAAATGGATTAGAAAATCAATGCATGATACAATTAAGCAGAGATAGATACCTTAAAAAGGAGGCAAACAGAAATCTTGAAAATGAAGAACTCAATAAGCCAGATAAAAAATACAGTTGAAAGCCTTAACAATAGACTAAATCAAGCAGAATGACGAATATCTGAATTTGAATACAGGTCTTTTGAAATATCCCAGTCACACACACAGAAAGGAAAAAGAATGAAGACAGACCCCAAGACCTTTTGGATGCCCATTAACTGAATCAATATTTGATTTTTGAAAATTCCCAAGGGAGAGACTTAGAAAGCCTATTAAATGAAATCATAGCTTAAAACTGTCCCAGTGTGCAGAAAGATATGACATCAAAATATAGGAGACCCAGAGGACTCCAAACAGACATGACCAGAAAAGAATTTCACCATCAGACATTATAGTCAAACTCTCAAAGGTACAACACAAGGGAAGAACTCTAAAATCTGTAAGAGAAAATCACTAAGTACCTTTTAAGGGACATATTTTACAATAACAGCAAATTTTTCACCAGAAACTTAAAGACAAGGAGGAAATAGAATGCTGTATTACAAGTTCTGAAAGAAAAAAAGAAAAACTACAACCAAGAATACTTTGCCTGGGGAAGCCATTCTTTATAAATGGAGATGAAATACTTCCTAAGATAAACAAAAACAAGGAATTCATCACGACCAGACTGGCCTTACAGAACATACGTAAGGGAGTCCTACACACAGAAACCAAGAATGATAACTACCATTATGAAATACATAGAAGTATAAAGCCCACTAGAAAAAGAACTCAAAATAAACCAAAGGAATTTTTATAAAAGGATGAAGTCATTTATCAAAAATAACCTTGAATATAAAGAACTAAATTTCTCAAAGAAAAGATACAGACTGAATGACTGAATAAGGGAAACAAGACCCAATAATATGCTGCCTTCAAGAAATCGCATCACCAGTAAAGACACACAAAGCCAGAAAGTCAAAGGGTGGGAAAAGATACTCCATGCAAATAAAAACCAAAAGTGATTGGGGGTAGTTATATGTATGTCAGACAAAGTAGACTTTAGATGCTGCTGAGCAGCTAGATGGAGGTGTTGCTGCAGAACCCCCAAACTGGGTCCACTTGCCAGATGCACAGAAAGCCAATTACTGACTTTGGGGTAATGGAAGAAGATGGGTATTTATTACAAAGAAAAGAGCAAGGAGCCATACAGCTATTGCTTAATTCCCAGACTCCCAGAGGAGTTAGGGGTGTAGGCTTTTGTAGGTGGAAATTGGGGCTCAGAGGTGCTCCTGCTTGGTCAGTGGTGCTCATGACCTTCCTTTGATTGGTCAGTAATGTTGGGCTCAAACTAACAAAAGCTGCACATAGAGGAAAACTGAAAACATTTTCTCTAAAATCTGGACCCCAGGCCGGCACTGTGGCATAGCAGGTAAAGCCACTGGCTACAGTGCTGGCATCACGTATGGGCACAGGTTAAAGTCCTAGCTGCTCTACTTCTGATCCAGCTCCCTCTAATATGCCTGGGAAAGCAGAAGATGGTCCAAGTCCTTGAGCCCTTGAACCCATGTGGGAGACCCAGAAGAGGCTCCTGGCTCCTGGCTTCGGATTGGTCAGCTCCAGCTGTTGTGATCATTTGGGGAGCGAACCAGCAGATGGAAGACCTTTCTCTCCCTCTGCCTCCTATAACTCTGCCTTTCAAATAAATAAATAAATCTTTAAAAAAAGAAAAGATCTGGACCTCAAACAGGTTGTCCACTCTCACTGTTGTTATACAATGTAGTTCTGGAAGTTTTAACCAGAACTATTAGGCAAGATAAAGAAATAAAAATCCCACAGACAGGAAAGAAGTCAAGTTATCTGTGGCTACATATGACATGGTCATTCATATGTATTTTACACTGAAACACTATTAGAACTGATAAATTCAGTAAAAGTTGCAGTATGAAAAATCAACATACAAAAATCTAGCATGTTTTTATAGACTGATAAACTCACTGAGGAAAAAATTCTAAGAGCAATCTCATTCACAATGACTACAAAGACAGTACCTTGAAATAAATGCATTCAAGCATGTGAAGGACCTTTGCAAAGCAAATTATAAAATATCAATGAAACAAATTGATGGGGCAAGGTGTTTGGTGCAGCAGCTGAGACAACTTGGGACACTGTGAATTACCCCAGCATAAGTCCTGCCATAGGAAGAGGACTCTAAAAGGGGAAAGAGAAATCAACAGAGGTCTTAATAACCATAGAGACTGACATGTCAGATTAGAAGAGAATTGGACTGACATGTGGCCAGTTGTCCCCAGGAGACATTTGCAGAGAGCTGTGGCTAAGTATGCAGTTGCCTCAAAAATTAAAATATATTGCAGTGTCACGGAGTTTAGGAATCAACTCATTCTATAGGGAAAGACCTTCAACAAATACCCAGTAAGAAGCCTCCTTAAACCATGTCCCATGTTTTAATACCTATGTAGGATAGAAGGCTTAAGTAAACTTTGTCTACAACCTCTGAAAAGCAGAACTTGGAGATTAGAGTAGCAAGAGACCTGAAAACAGTTAACCAAAAAACCCAGAAGACTGTCCTCAGCAACGCTCATTACACCTGACATGACAGATAAAAATGGAACATATTACAATTTGCTTTCCTTCATATAGTATGCTAGGGATTAGACAGTTATCCAGCATTACTCATATTACTGATTAAGGTATACTATCATTTCGTAATCCATTATTTTGAATACACATAAATCTTAAATCTATTTTAGAATATATACAACTTCCACATAAAGTTATGAAACAAAGTTTTGTTCTGATTTCTTTTTGTGGTATGATTATATGCTCACAGTGAAAATAATTCAAAATGACACAAAAAGTAAAATGTAAACTACTCAGATTCACTTCAGTCAACCAAGTGAGCACTTGGCTTGATGATACCAATAAAGAGGTAAAAAATTTCCAGGAGAGGTAACCATCAGCATACATAATCTTAATGCAGAACTTTAGGAAAGAGGTTTCCCAAAATAGCAATGACAAAATAAGACATTATGAAATAGAACTTTTCATCTCATCTTGGAAAATAACATGTTCCTCAACTATCTTCGACAGATGAAAATGGGGAAACTTTTTTCTTTTCTTTTCTTTTTTTTTTTTTTTTTTTGATGAGGGAAGAGAAGAGCTAAGGTTTTTCTTGTTTTGCATTTTGAAGCAAAGTGACCCTAGGTTTTAACTTACATACTTAGGAACTTTAATGAATCCTTATGCTCTGGACGTATCTTGGAATAATTACTTTGGAATCTCTAAAGATGAGTACCAAACATAATGTTTATAGCTCCTTTGTGAATTCAATATGCAGCCATTACCAAAATTAAGATACACTGCTCTAGAAACTAATAGGACTTTTGAATATAAGGTATAATAGAATTATGGAGTTAAGTTGGAACGGTACCTTGAAATAGATTTTTCTTTATTCTCTTTCATTCATAATCTAAATTATGAAGAATGAATCAGTGATGCAGTGATATATGTAAAAGAGATGAACAGTTTGTCTTACACTCAAATGAAAGTAACTCTAGAATAGTACAATGAGAGTTTAATAGTGCATGGCAGTTGTCCTTTTGGGATAACAAATACAAATTTAATTCAAAGTGTGGTGCAAATTTTAAAAATATGCAAG
The DNA here is from genome assembly GCF_051225735.1 of Oryctolagus cuniculus. NCBI lineage: Eukaryota > Metazoa > Chordata > Mammalia > Lagomorpha > Leporidae > Oryctolagus > Oryctolagus cuniculus. Next base: position 85,063,434 of record NC_142880.1, read on the forward strand.
TAATTGCAAATTAGAGTTTGGTCAATGTGCTGAAAACACCATCACTCTAGGAAAAATGATGTGGGATTTAGGAGACCACAGAATGGTTAGTAGTACCTTCAAAATTGTAACCCAGACATTGAATTCATTTGTCTGTTTTTTTTATCTGTAAAAAATTACATTTAAACAAATCTATAAAGAAGAACATGGGTCAAAATGGAGAATCAGGCAGTCTCAAAATGGAAAAAAAGACAGTAATAAGTACCTGGAGAAAAGGGTGGGGACAATCCAAATTTCCTTCCTTTGGGGATATGAGTATGCTCGAAGTTTGAACATAAGCGTGGAAGTCTAGGACATCTTTGCCAGCCACTGGCACTACCACCAGTGTTCACCGTGTCGTTGCCGTAGGTGCAGCTTCCATTTTACAGTGCACATGAACCAGGACTTACGTATTATGATTTAAAAGCAGTGAGTGTTAAATGAGATGTACACTGGAATTTCAACAGCTACTAGAGTATTAGCTCATTAAAATTAATCAAATATTATGGAGATATTTTAATGTTCTTATATAATTTGCTATTGAAGATTTGCAAACAAACAGCTTAAAATGTTCACTGTCATCAGTATCAGGAATGTCTTACAATTCATGAGAAAGCAGCTTTACTTTTATTAATTTAAAAAATGATGCAGAAAAGCTCTATAAATACTCTGGCAATAAAATGGCTTTCATTAGTAAAATATTACTGCACATAAATGTTGTAACTTCTCTAAGATTATGTTATAATAATTCTCAGTTTTGTTGAGAAATAATAGATAGCTATATTTTGTGAACAAGACCATAACTTTGATAACACATTAAAGCTACATTATAACCTGAAAATATAATCTACTTGAAAGCATTTAATTTCTGTTCCATTCATTTTTTTTCTTCAACACTACATTTAAATATTTTTTTAACTGGAGAAAACGTTGATATATGTATGCCATTGGTACTGCTTTTTCTTTTGTTAATTTTTTTCTGATCTGAGAAAATGAAAAGCTATATGATAATTTCTCAAAATAGTTCATAGAATGGAAATGACTTGAAACTTTGAATTCACTCTGAAATATGTACTATGTTTTCAAATTATTTTACTCTACACTCCTCACATGGCATATCCGAAGAGTTCACACACATTCAAAGAATAATTGAATAATTCAGTTTCAAAATAAATTATAGAACTGGTGTCCCCAGAGAAGTGTTCTTAGGCTGTGTTTGATGCAGTGACTCCCTGTCATGTAGGTGCTAACTTTGTGGGAACACCAGCAGGGTGTATCTTTGAAAAGATAAGGACAGGCTGAAGCTATCCTGTGTTTTAATTTATTTGCAAAAGGAAGATCATCTTTCAAGCCAACAAAATGTCTTTTTCATAATTGAATATTTATTAAGTTAATAAAGCCTGACTTTCTGAACATTTTCTATTAGAGTGATTTTTTTCATAACATTTAACTAGTAACTTAAAATCTATGTAAGTAAAAAAAAATAGATTAGATTCCTTTTCATTCTGTAAATGACTGCATATATTTATAAAGCTGATTATTAAGCGCTATAACTCACAGCATAAATAACTCACCAGTTGATTCTAACAATTTCTATTTGCTAATTTATAAATTATAGAAATAATTTTTGTTTTATATGGATATTATTGCTTAAATGATTTCTTATTTAATCAGGAAAGACAGGTTTACTCAATAATAAGCTTTAGTTATTATTTTAATTATTCATGGGTTATTTTCTACTTGAGTCCTTATCTTGTTTCAAGGCTACCAAGTAAGTGAACACTGCATTGTTTCCCAAAGGGACTCTTGTCAGCTCTAACCCATTGCTGCTTAACATTTAGCATACCTAACCAGAAGTATTTCTCCCCATTTATTGCAGTAGACAAAAATGTCACTATGTACTTTCAAATGTCTCCCACTACCATCCCTTGAGAATAACTGGTGTTAGAAAAGAAAAAATGAGTAAATTGGACTTAATCAAAATTTAAAATTTTGTGTACTAAAGGACATTACTAAGAATTAAAAAGACAACCCACAGAAAATATATGCAAATCACATATCTCATAAAGTCTTTTTTTTTCTTTTTCTTTTCTTTCTTTCTTTTTTTTTTTTTTTATTTTTTTTTTTGACAGGCAGAGTTAGAGAGAGAGAGAGAAAGGTCTTCCTTTGCCGTTGGTTCACCCCCGGAGTGGCCGCTACAGCCGGTGCTCCAAAGTCAGGAGCCAGGTGCTTCCTCCTGCACCATGCGGGTGCAGGGCCCAAGCACTTGGGCCATCCTCCACTGCACTCCCGGGCCACAGCAGAGAGCTGGACTGGAAGAGGAGCAACCGGGACAGAATCCGGTGCCCCAACCGGGACTAGAACCCGGGGTGCCGGCGCCGCAGGCGAAGGATTAGCCTAGTGAGCTTTATGAGGCTCACGGCCTCATCAAGTCTTAATATCCAGAATACATAAAGAAATCCTACAACTCGGTAACAAAAAAGGCAAACTAGCTAGCTTAAACAATGGACAAAATACTTACATAAACATTTCTTTGAAGAAGCTATACAAATGGTCAGTACTCAATGTCATTAGTCTCTAGGGAAATGGAAATCAAAATCAGTGAGATTCACACCTACTAGGATGGCAGTAATAGAAAAATAACAAGTATGGCATGCAGAAATTGAAACCCTTGTACATTACTAGTGGAAATGTAAAATGGTACTGCCCACTATGGATGTAGTTTGGGAGTCCCTTAAAAAACCAAAGATAGAATCATCAAATGACCCTGCAATTCCATCCTTAGATATATACCCCAAAGTATCAGAAACAGGGGCCCAAACAGATACCTATATGTCATTGTTAACTGCAACATAATTCACAATAGCCGTAAGTTGGAGGAAGAAAACAAATTTGCATCAGCAGTTGGGTGGATTCACAAAATATGGTTTATGAAAATAATGCACAAAAAGGAATAAAAGAGAAAAAGGAATGAAGTACTGATACATACTGAATTAGAGATGGAAAGTGGCAAACACAAAAGTTCAAATATTCTATGATCCTACTTACATGAGATGCCTAAAATAGGCAAATTCGTAGAGACAAAAAGTAAACTAGCAATTACCAGGTGCTAAGTACAAAGGAAATAGGGAATTCATGCTTAATAGTTATGGTTCCTATCTGGAGCAATAAAAGAAGTGTAGAAATAGTGATAGTGGTTTTACAACATTGTTAATGTAATCAATGCCAGAGACTGAATTGAATTGCATACTTAAAAATGGACAAAATAGAAAACTATGTTATAGTTATTTTACTCAACAAAAATATCTTTTTTAAAAAGCTGTGGTGCTTCTTACCTGGCTATAAGATCAAACATTTAAAAGTATTGTAATTTAGGTGTGGGAATTTGGCGTAGCAGTTGAGCCTTACCTTGGGATGCCCACATCCCATAGTGCAGTGCCAGGGTTCAAGTACAAGCTCTGCTCTCCATTCCAGCTTCCTATGAATGTGCATCCTGGTTCCTGCCACCAAGATGGGAGACACGGATTAAGATCTGAGCTCCTGGCTTCAGCCTGGCTCCGCCCAGGCTGTTGCAGGCATTTGAGAAGTTCATTAGCAATTAAGAGTTTGCTTTCTGCTTCTGTCTCTGCCTCTGTCTTTCAAATTAATATTTTTCAAAGTTTTGTGATTTAGCATAACTTTATAAACTACAATTAAATTTAAGCAGATGTTCTAGGGTTACTGGTACTCTGCAACATACTTTAATATAAAAGATTAATTTTTGCAGGATTAATACATTTGACCCTGGGAGCCTAAAGATATAGTAGCTAAAAGATGACATTTATAATCTATTTGCATCAACTTTTTAAGTATATTAACACATTAACTCCATACCTATTTGTAACTAAATATATCACTCCACCTCTGCTAAGACCTACTTATATCAATCAACTTTTGACACAACAAAATTCTTATGTAATAAGAAGAATATGGAGCGGTAAAACTGTGTGCTTTAATCTTTTGTCCCATAAAATGTGAAAGACATGTCTTTTTAGTACTGCTTTCAAGGCTCTCTGCTTAGCATGATGTCTTTTAAATATATGCATAATATTGTTCAATTCCTGCTGAAAATACATTTGAAAGGCTTGATCCAGGGCATTCTAAAAATAATACTAGTTATTCTACTCTCTACAGTCTGTCCTTTCATTCAGTCACTAATCCAACAAACATGTATTGAGAATGCACTATAAGCACAGTGCAAGTTGCTGACATTGCAAAAATGAGTAAGGTAACTCTTTATGTTTCTGAAAGAAGATTCAAAAAAAGGCCACTATACGGTCTTTGATAGTGAAAATAAATCTGAAGTATATTCTGTAGGAAAAAAATCAGTAATTTGTTTCTATGATGTGAAAAAAATCTTACTGAAATAAAATTGTTCTTTAAAAATAGAAATTAAGTGACAGGTGGGACTGGCATCATGGCATAGCAGGAAAAGCCGCCACCTGCAATGCCAGCATCCCTCTTGAGCATCACTTCATGTCCTGGCTGCTTCCCTTCTGATCCAGCTCCCTGCTAATGGCCTTGGAAGGACAGCGGAGGATGGCCCAGGTGCTTGAGCCCTTGCCATCCATGTGGGAGACCTGGATGAGGCTCCTGGCCCCTGGCTTCGGCCTGGCTCATCCCTGGCCATTGTGGCCACTGGAGTGAACCAGTGGATGGAAGATAGTGCTCACTTGCTCTCTGTTTATCTCTCTTTCCATCTGTTTCTGTCTGTAACTCTGACTTGCAAATAAGTAAATCTTTAAAAAGGAGAGACAAGTAACTGGAATCCTGGTAGTCATATTCTTTATAAATCTAATAGCAACTTCAAATTTTTTACATGTCTTTCTTGCTCTTTGATTTCACTATAAACTGTTTCCCCAAGAACTTTCTATCTTCCATGTGAGAAATCAAGTCAGATCCAACATTTGTTTTTATCACCTGTTTCTTCACTAGTTTTATGCATTATTATTTTCAGTCATAATTCACAGCAACAGTGAAATAATTTTCCTTGTAGTGCTGGGTGCCCCACTCCACACCATCCTCAACTTTGGGACTCAAGATGACAAGGGAAGGTTGGTCTGGTCCATTGCTGCTTGCTGGGTTGTTGTGGCAGAGAGAAGGACTGCTGCAGCATGTTATTCTAAGAAGTGCTTACACCCAGAAACAATATGTTATTTACAGTGAGATTTGTTTGCCCTAGTCAGGTCTCATTGCTATGCATAATTTTGGAGAGACAGAGAAACAAGCCATGTATTCAGAAAATAAACCATAAATCAGAAAAATCAACCACATACTAAGAAAAAATATTTGTAAAGAGCTATGGTGTACCACAACTATGAAAATTTTAGTCTAATTCCTTGGAAAATTTGAACATGATGAATAATGTGTAAAAATTATCAAAAATAAAAATAGAAAACATAAATACATCAGTTACTAAACAAGTGGATTTTTTTAAAAAATTAAAATCTGCCCCTAAGGGCCATCATTATGGCACAATGGTTGCCTGCATCGCCTATTAGAGTGCATGTTTGAGTCCCAGCTTCTCTTCCAGTACAGTTCCTGCTAATTAGCCTGAGAAAAATAGAAGATGGCCCTGCCATCCATGTGGGACACCTGGCTTCTACCTAGCCCAGCCCTAGCCATTGTGGCCATTTGGGGAGTGAACTAGCAGATGAAGGTATCTCTCTCTCCCACTCCCCTCTCACTACTCCCATTCCCCCTACCTCCGCCCCAGATATCACTTTGCCTTTCGAACAAATAAAATAGATCTTTAAAAAAGGAAAAGCAATTCACCCCATACCTGAAAACACTATGGGCCCAAATGGCTTTTGTAAGACTGCTTCAGACGCTAAAAGATTGTGAGGTTAGCAGTATCAAGAATTAAAGAGACTGAGATTTTATCCTAATTGCGTGCTAACAAGTTATTCAGCCAGTTTCATGAATGCTGGCAAAAGACATAGACTCATCTCATGGGTAACAAATAAAGAATGGTTTATTTCTCACAACAGTAGCCACAGTAGCAGCATTTGTGCTAGACACTTTAGTTCCATTTTCCATAGGGCATCAAAAATAAGGCCAAATGGCATCTATGCATGCAATGGGGTATGCTACATAGAACTCTGAGCTTATGTAATGCTAATCTTTTGTTAGAGGTGTTAAATATATTTTGTTCCAAGACTATAAGGAAACCTGCCCTCTATCCCAAAGGAAGACACTTTATCTTCCAAGACTATTTGTTATATAATTGTCTTTCAAAAGATAGTCCAGAACAAAGGCAGTTAGTATCTCTGCACAGATTTGCAGATATACAACTAAACTAGACAAAAATAGCAAAAACAGAATTATAAAAAAAACTCACTTTTAAAGTAAGCATAAAAATATAATCTTAAAGTATTAATAAGCTTAGTCTATCAATGTATATGAACCAAAATATCAGGAACATATGAAATTTATCCTGAATATAAAAGAATGATAAAACATTGGAAAATCACTAATAATTTTTAAAAATTATTTCCTTCATTTGAAAAGCAGAGAGACAAGACAGAAACTGACAGACTTTCCATCCACCAGAGCTAGGAACTCCATTCAGCTCTCCCACGTGGGCGATAGAGACCCAATTACTTGAACCTTCACCTACTGCCTCTCAGGATATGCATTAGCAGGAATGCTGAATTGGGAGCAGAGCTGACACTCAGACAAAGGCACTGTGATATGAGATGTGAGAGTCCTAGGTAGCATCATAACTGCTATACCAGATACCTGCTACAGGTTTTTAAAGATTATTCTGCATTAGAAAAATCTGCTAGTTAAATTCATCATGTTAGTTTATTACAGTAGAAAACCATATGAAGCTCTCTGTAGATACAGAAAAATTAGGCAGACTTGACAGTAATAAGTGTGTGAAATATTAGTACAAGAAGCCAAATCTTCAGATTCCTTGAAGAGTACAATTTTTACTATAGTATTTATTTATTTAATTGAAAAGAAAAAGGATAGAGAAAAAAACTCCCATCCACTGGTTAAGTTACCAGCTAGGCTAACCAGGAACTCGACCCAGGTTTCCCATATGGGTGGCAGGAATTCAGTTACTTGAATTGTCACCAAAGCCTCCTGAAGTATTAGCAAGAAGTTAGAATCAGGACATAGGGAGGGTATATGAACCAAGCAATCCAGTGTGTGATGCAGCCATCTCAACTGTTAGGCCAGACACCCACTTGTATGCATATTTGAAATATGGGTTTACTTTAAAATAGTATAGTTAAAATATACTAAAGTATATATAAAATATACTAAAGAATGTCAGATATGATCTTTAAACCATGTCTTCATACCAGAGTAATTATTAGCCTATCACAAATACTAGGACATAGCTGAGTCTGTAAACATGAATTCCCAGTGAATAAGTGCTTTATTCTATTCATTCCAATTTTTTTGAATGAAGTAATTATATATGTGAACACTGATTATTACCATAATCGTAATATCTCCTAGACCATGCATTTTGAATGGGGTCAAAAATTGGTTCTTGGGAGACACAAAACAAAGTCTTTGATATTTTAATAGTTTCCGACCTTCAGAAGTTCAGCCATTCCAGATACAATTTTCATCCGTAACATTTAATTCACATTATTAGAGAGAAATCAAGTTTAAATTCAATCTAAACTAATTTATTGATTAGATTTGTTATTTTTAAAGGAGTTTAACTAAATTTTTCCCTTTATGGGCCTAAAAATAGTAAATAAAAGATTGAGAAACACTGTTCTGGACTTGAGTATTCCTAAGAAACAGTGTTTGGATCACCTAGAAAAGCTGTTGGGATTACATTTCCCTAAACTCATGCTATCCAAAGTAGAATGCCCATGGGTTATGAGCAAGGCTATTCCTTGCTATGTGGGAAGATAATATTAAAATGTATATTTCTCGGCCGGCGCCACGGCTCACTAGGCTAATCCTCTGCCTTGCGGCGCCGGCACACTGGGTTCTAGTCCCGGTCCGGGCGCCGGATTCTGTCCCAGTTGCCCCTCTTCCAGGCCAGCTCTCTGCTGTGGCCCGGGAGTGCAGTGGAGGATGGCCCAAGTACTTAGGCCCTGCACCCCATGGGAGACCAGGATAAGTACCTGGCTCCTGCCATCGGATCAGCGCGGTGCGCCGGCCACAGCGCGACGGCTGCGGCGGCCATTGGAGGGTGAACCAACGGCAAAGGAAGACCTTTCTCTCTGTCTCTCTCTCTCTCACTGTCCACTCTGCCTGTCAAAAAAAAAAAAATGTATATTTCTCTAGCAGAAGGAGTCTTTAGTATTATTTAGTGAAGTCTGACACTGGCATTCTTTATCTCATGTAACATGATACGTAGTGTTAACTAAGGAAAAACCGGAAATTGACAAAAAGCATAGGGCTGACTTCATTAGTTTATTTTCCATGTCTTGCAATATACTAAAGTTTACAAATGCCAACCTAAATTGATTACAATATATTATCTAATTTTGGCTAAACTACCAGCACAAAGTACTTAAACCAAATTCTATAAAAAACAAGATTGAGTAATCATAATGCCAAGGAAGGCAAATAAAAAATGAAAAAAAATTTTTTTATTGCGAAAGAGTTGTAGACAGTGAAAGAGAAACAGAGAGAAAGGTCTACCTTCTGTTGGTTCACTCTTCAAATGGCCACCACGAAGCCGATCCGAATGGCCGATCCGAAGCCAGGAGCCAGGTACCTCTTCCTGGTCTCCCATGCGAGTGCAGGAGCCCAAGCACATGGGCCATCCTCCACTGCACTCCCAGGCCACAGCAGAGAGCTGGACTGGAAGGGGAGCAACCAGAACCAGAAACCGGCGCCCATATGGGATGCCAGCGCTGCAGGCGGAGGATCAGCCAAATGAGCCACAGCAATGGCCCCAAAAATGGAAATACTGACATATCATCATGATAAAAGCTTCTTGTAAGGTATAAAAATGAACAGTTGAGGCTGGCACCGCGGCTCACTAGGCTAATCCTCCGCCTCACGGCGCCGGCACACTGGGTTCCAGTCCGGTGCGCCGGCCGCGCTGGCCATTGGAGGGTGAACCAACGGCAAAGGAAGACCTTTCTCTCTGTCTCTCACTGTCCACTCTGCCTGTCAAAAAAAAAAAAATATTTGAGCAGTTGACTAGCAATATAGATGAATACAGGTGCCAAACGTTATTAGCCTCTCCACAGAAAGGAAGCAGAAGAGTAAATAAATAGCTGTATTTCAAGGTAAACACATTGGAAACCAGCAAGGAAGAAATAAGAATCCTTTAAGACATTAAGACTAAAGATAGCAGCATATTCAATTGAATAAGGCATACTGGACAATAACCATGGTTTCCTGGCCAAAAAGAAGCCCCATTAAGGAGAAAAAGTGAATGGCAGAGTCTCTGTGGGACCCATCTGTATGGGAGCCAGAACCTTACTGACAATGGTGTTCCACAGACGTCACAGGCTTAGAGCCAAGTTAATGGGAGCCACCTAGAATCTGCACCGTAGCTTTGCCTCCGGGAATATTACAACTGTCTTCCCCCAAAACCCAGAGCCTAGGTTGCTACAGCAGTGTGACACTGGTGGCAGAATCACACCACTGGCTGATCATCAACCAAAGGAATGAATCCTAGCACAGATTCTCTACCCCTGGTGGCTACTTTCCCCTCAACCCCTGGCTTGTATCCATACTGCAGGCTCTCTGTAGCCACAGTTATGACCAGCCTGGAGTTGATCCCAGTTGCTTCTGACTCCAAAAGCATGTTTCCAGGACCAGATGCTTCCCAGAGCCACCACTACTGTCAGATTCATGTTCTAATCCAAATGCCCCCAGTCACCACTTCTAGCCCACCTCCACTTCTAGTCCACGCCTCCAGTTGACTAGAGCACACATCCACCATACCCAATGCCAGCAACTGTGCAGTTCTGTGCCATTACTTTATCTACATGTCAAACCCTCCACTATCACTGCTGAGGAAACAGAGTAAATGTTTTTGGCACTACACTTCCATTGCTGAAGTAGCACCATCTGAGTGTACTACTCTTGCTATATGTACCTCACTGCTCAGGTCACTAGTGTACCCCTTCTCCATGTGACTTCAGATCCAAAAGTTTTATTTAGTCATATCTCCAAATGCATTCCAACCAAACCCATCAATTAAAGCTAATGACTAAAGACAGACTATACTAATGTGCCCAACTAGAACAAAATCCATATAGCCTACAGAACCAACACCTTAAGACACATCATCTGGAGAGATCATTCACTACAAAACTCACTAATAAAAATGGTGTGGCCCGGGAAGGCAGTGGAGGATAGCCCAAGTGCTTGGGCACCTGTATCCACATGGGAGACCGGGAAAGAAGCACCTGGCTCCTGGCTTCAGACCAGCACAGCGCCGGCCATGGCAGCCATTTGGGGAGTGAACCAATGGAGGCAAGACCTTTCTCTCTCTCTCTCTCTCTCTCTCTCTCTCACTGTCTGTTACTCTACCTGTCAAATAAATAAATAAAAATCTTTAAAAAAAATGGTAGGGACAGCCAACCCACCTTAGATGCAAATCTCAACAAAGAGACACAAAAAGTATGAAAAACAAGTAACATAACACCTACAAAGAAACTCAGTAATTCTCTAGCAACAGAGCCCAAAGAAAAGGATGTTGACAAAATACCTAACAAATAATTCAAGGAAGGAAACTCACTGAAATATAAGAGAATACAGACACTTCAAATAAATTAGGAAGACAACGCATAATGTAAATGAGAAATTCAAGAAATACAAATTCTGAAAAGGAAGCCAGTAGAAATCTTTGAAATGAAAAACTCAGTAAGTCAAATAAAAACAGATGAAAGCCTCAGTAGCAGAATAGATTAAGCAAAATATCTGAACTTGAAGACAGATCTTACAAAATACCAAGTCAGACTAAAATAAATAAAAGGAATAAAGACAGACTCTGAGAAAAAAAGATTTGAGTTTAGAGGATCACTGAAGAAGAGAATAGAAGCATAGAAAATACATGCAATGAAATTACTGCTGAAAACTGTATTGATCTTGGGAATGATATGAACATCCAAGCACACTGGACCCCAAGAACACATAAGAAAAGTCCCTCATCATGGCATATTATAGTCAAACTATAAACAACATGGTTTTTAAAACTACAAGAGGAAAGAGCTAAGTCACATATAAGAGAATCCTCCTTAGACTAACTACAGATTTTCTCAGCAAAAACTATACATGCCAGGAGAGAATGGAATGATATATTCCAAGTTCTGAAGTTAAAAAGTGGCAACCAGGAATACTATATCCAGAAAAGCTATACTTCACAAATGAAAGAGAAATGAAAGACTTTCCAAGACAAGCAATCTTTTATCTTGGGGCCCACCTTGTGTTATAGTGAGCGAAGCTGCTGCCTCCGATGCCAGCATCCCATAGCAGTGCCGTTGCATGTCCTAGCTGCTCCACTCAGTCCACTCAAGATCCAGCTCTTTGCTAATGGCCTGGAAAAAGCAGAACATGGTCCAAGTGCTTGGGCCTCAGTCAGGCTGTATGTTTTAAAACTTTTCTTTTCCCAGAATCCTTTTATTTAAGGTATACAAAAATCATATTTCGTAAGTACAACTTCAGGAATTAATCTTTGGGCAGAAATATTATCTAATTACAAAATACTGATTAAAAATTAAATGTTATGGGGCCGGCGCTGTGGCGCAGCAAGTTGGAGCCCTGGCCTGAAGCACCGGCATTTCATATGGGCACCAGTTCTAGTCCCAGCTGCTCCTCTTCCAATCCAGCTCCCTGCTATGGCCTGGGAAAGCAGTGGAAGATGGCCCAAGTCATTGGGCCCCTGCACCCACATGGGAGACCCAGAGGAGGCTCCTGGCTTTGGATCGGCGCAGCTCTGGCCGATGCAGCCATCTGGGGAGTGAACCAGCGGATGGAAGACCTCTCTCTCTGTCTCTACCTCTCTCTGTAACTCTGTCTTTCAAATAAATAAAATGAATCTTTAAAAAATTAAATGTTATAAGAAGTCAGGCAAAAAATTAGGAATTAAAACCTATTTGATATGTGTCTCTATAGTATATTCTAAAACATTACTTATTTCATGACTTTTTTTAATTTCATATTTTAAATCTAGGTAACTACAATCTACAAATACACATAACCAACAAAATTGAATTATTTTTTATTAAAGATGTTTGACTTTAAATAACCATACTTATACCCTTATAACAGCATCCTAGCCAACAGAAGCAGCGGCCTAATCTATAACCTAATGTGTAACAGTACTCAGTTGTTAAAATGGATGAACCAGAACCTTCTTCAAGCTAAAACCTTATAGAACCTACCTCGCTAGAGCTGTTACCAAGTATGAGAACTACGTTTTCTCTGTTCGGTTTATTGTGCTGTCCCTGCTCTCCTACAATGACAAATAAATAAAGTATGCAGTAGGTGAATATAAAACAAAAGATTAATAATTGGGTTATTAGCCTTTCAAAAATTGAGTTTTAGGTTTAAATTCCTGTGTTATTAGATATTAGTTATCCAACAAAACAGGCTGCCACTTGGGCAAGTTTGTATTCACACTCTAAATAATTAATATATAAATATATAAGAAAAGACAACATTTCACAAGATGTAGTATTTCTTCCAAATGTCACATTCATTTAGTAATTAGTGGCCTACAGATAATTTGTATATTTGCTTTCTCATACCAATCAATCCCCTGAAGTATAACCATCCTTTGAAATTTATAAAAATTAAAGCTAAATTTATTCAGTCATCTCTATTTCTATGTCATTTACTTATTGTGAAAACCAGACCTTTTTTCTCATACTATCTTGCCCAAAAAACTGCACTGAATCAGATTCTTAAGTCATAAGTTGTAATTATGGTGATCAAAACTTGACAAACTATATTTGTATTAACAATTGTAAAAATAAAATATAAAGTGGTTGAATTTAGAAAATATTCTCATGTGAAAATAATCACATTTGATGCTCACAAATTTTTTAAGCGATAAGATGATATGCATGAGAAATCTGGGACCCAAAGAGATAGTTCCCTTGCCTCAGGCAGGAGTCAGAACTAAGGTAGTCTCCTAAGTCCATATCCTAACTTTACTGTGGTTGCCCTTAACATCTGACCTAGAAGAGACTTTTAATAGTTGCTCATCATTGAGAAAAACCATCAGGAACACAAAATACCACTCAATTACCTAAAGATATCTTTGTTTATGGTTATTGTTCATATGTAGCCTCCTTTTCAGCACTTACCCTGAATTTAATGAAATTTAAAATATGTCTATCTCCTAGGTTTCCACAGACGGGCAGCTCCAGTTACAAGAAGGCAGTTCCCACATGGTGCACACAGAATGGATTATCTGCACTTTGAGGATGATAGCCGTGGATGGTGGTTTGACATGGATATGGTGGTCATCTATATTTATTCAGTGAACTGGGTCATTGGATTCATTGTGTTCTGCTTTCTTTGCTATTTTTTCTTTCCGTTTTAGGAATTTTCGTACCTTACTATAATTGAACAATCATAAATGATGTAAATAACAATTGCTTAAACCTTTTTTAAATGTGCTTTGAAGTTTTTATAATATTGCATTGTATAAATTGTTGGTGTTTATAAAAAGCCTGAGAATAATGGACTTATTTATTAATGATTTTCATTAACAAACTAAACTTTACCCAAGAGCTAACCTAGCCAGCACTTAGCAACAATGTTCTATTAATATCATAGTTCTTGGTTTAGGGTTTCGGGCTCCACTTTTACAATGTCATTTTTATACTTATCCTCATTGTACAGACTGAGATTTTGTCTCCACTTAGAATAGTAAAATACAAAATGAAATGATAATCTGGACAGACAGTGTATCTTGATGGCTAAAATATTTAGTCAATCACCATTTATTCTCAGGCAAATTATATATATTAAAGATAAGTAATATTCTCTGGGAACTAATTTAGCAGGGTATATTCAGGTTTGGTTCCCAGTTATCTCTGCCTATGCCCCCTTCTATTATCAAGAAAACTTACCATCCTATTTGAACAGACCTAAAAATATGTTTAGTGTAACAGTTTTAGTTATTATAAGCAACAGTAGTAAATACAAACAATGAGACTAATGCCCATCAATAGACATTTCAGAGAACTATGTTAAAATTTTCCAAATTGCAGGATGAATCACCTGAAAATATTTTTAAAAATTACCGGCTTTCAGGAGTCTAATAAAACAATGCATGTCCAAAATGTAATTTAGTGATTCATTGAACTAAAATATTGTTAAATATATTGTTAATGTGCAATAAAGAGTGACTTTTAAACTTTTTTACTGTTAAGTCATTCAATGTATGGAATAAAGAATTCTTGCAATGGCCTTGGATTTACAAAAAGAAGAAGTGACATTTATTTTTATTTATAGTTGCACTAATCCTTACAAGTTTTTCCTTATTAGAAGAAAAAAAGAAAATTTTCCAATGTGGGAAGAAAATGAGGCAAGGTATCCCAATGTTAAAAGGTAAAAAAGATACAAAGTATCATAAGCTTATTTTTTGGTTACTTGAGTGATCTTTGTGAAACCTAGGACAAAAGTTTTGAATATGAATTTATCATCCAGCATTCCTATACTGTGTTGTCATATATCTGATAGCAGTAAGCATGGTTTACATGAAATGGGTTAATCTCTTATGGCACTATAATATTCCCAGTCCATCCAACATAGATCAACATGGATCAGTCTGTAACAGTTCAATCTTAAAAAGTCAAAATTTGTCCTGATTACTGCTAATGTATTTGAAAAAAAGACTAGACTGATGGTATGTTACATACTAAAAAATACATACTAGTACAGTTTGCTATTCTAATATTGTTGTATTTAAAATATTTTATGAAAGAAAATGGTAATGTATATTAGACATTATTAAATCCAGAAAGCAGAAACTAAATACAATTAGAAACAGATAAATTTTTGCTTATCATGACTAACTTATTGATCAAGTATATATAAGGGAAAATGTCAGCCTTCCTGAAATATATATTGAAAAATCAGTAAAATGCATATTAAAGCGGGAATAGTATTTTAAGAACTTTAAACATCAACCATTTCCTAACCAACTCTCCCAGCTTTGCACAGTAGCAATACAAGGGTACTTCAAAAAGATCACAGAATATGTCATTAATAGTTTATTTGGGTGAAAAAAATTTTTAAATCCATTCATAGTTTCTCATAACATATATTTTCATAAACAATTTGAAGACTCATGTGATTTTTAAATTTTTTCACAAAAATAATTCCATTTAATTCCTAACTTTTTAAAGTATTCACATATATCTTTATTAAAAGCTGATTTTAATTATATATAAATTAAAGTTACTAAATGGTATTACAGATTTTTCAGAGAGGCTCTTTTTTAAAATTTTATTTAAGGTATACAAATTTCATGTATTTCCTATATACAGATCCAAGAACATAGTGATACTATCTGCTCTACCATCTCTGCTGCCCATATTCCCACCCTTCTTCCATTCTCATTCTTATTTTTTACAAAGATCTATTTTCAGTTACCTTTAAACTCATAAGATTAATATTACACTAAGTAAAGAGTTCAACAAATAGTATAAAACAAAACAAAACAAAAAAATGCTGTTTCTCAGCACCTGAGACAAGGGCTGCTAAAAATCATCACATCTCAAAGTATCAATTTCATTCCTATAGCTTCCCTTTTAGGTACACTATTAGTTACCACAGATCAGGGAGAACTTACAGTATTTGGCTTTTTGGGACTGGCTTATTTCACTAAGTATAATGGTTGAGAAACTGTTTCTAAATTTAGTTTATAGATGCAAATCTTTTTTATTTTTAACTTTTATTTAATAAATATAAATTTCCAAAGTAACAACTCTTGGACTATAGAGGCTTTTTCCCCCCATAACCTCCCTCCCGCCCACAACCATCCCATCTCCCACTCCCTCCCCCATCCCATTCTTCAAGATTCATTTTCAATCATCTTAATATACAGAAGATCTACTTAGTATTTACTAAGTAAAGATTTGAACAGTTTGTATCGACACAGACAAAGTATAGAGTACTGTTCTAGTAGTAGTCTTACCATCAGTTCACATAGTACAACACAAAAGGACAGAGATCCTACATGGGAAGTAGGTGCACAGTGACTCCTGTTGTTAATTTAACAATTGACACTCTTATTTATGACGTCAGTAATCACCATAGGCTCTTGTCATGAACTGCCAAGGCTATGGAAGCCTCTTGAGTTCGCCAACTCCAATCTTATTTAGACAAGGCTGTAGTCAAAGTGGAAGTTCTCCCTTCAGAGAAAGGTACCTCCTCCTTTGATGGCCCGTTCTTTCCACTGGGACCTCACTCACAGAAATATTTCATTTAGGCCACTTTTTGGCCACAATATCTTGGCTATCCATGCCTGAGAAACTCTCCTGGGCTTTTTAGCCAGCCAGATCCAAATGCCTTAAGGGCTGATTCTGAAGCCAGAGTGCTGTTTAGGACATCTGCCATTCTATGACTCTGCTATGTATCCTGCTTGCCATGTTGGATCGTTCTCTCCTTTTTAATTATATCAGTTAGTATTAGCAGACACTAGTATTGTTTATGTGCTCCCTTTGACTCTTAGTCATTTCATTATGATCAATTATGAACTGAAACTCAGCACTTTGACTAGTGAGATGGCATTGGTACATGCCACCTTGATGGGACTGAATTGGAATCCCCTGGCATATTTCTAACTCTGCCGTTTGAGACAAGTCCGATTGAGCATGTGCCAAACTGTACATCTCCTACCTCTCTTATTCCAACTCTTATATTTAACAGGGAGCACTTTTCAGTCAAATTTAAACACCTAAGAATAATTGTGTGTTAAAGAGTTCAACCAATAGCATTAAGTAGAGAAAAAAAAAATACCAAAAGGGATAAAGTATTAAGTTGTTCATCGACAGTAAGGAAAAGGGCTGATCAAGTCATCATTTCTCATAGTGTCCATTTCACTTCAACAGGTTTCCTTTTAAGTGCTCAGTTAGATGTCACTGATCAGGGAGAACATATGATATTTATTCCTTTGGGACTGGCTCATGACACTCAGCATGATGTTTTCCAGATTTGTACATTTTGTTGCAAATGACCAGATTTCTTTTTTTATTGCTGTATAGTATTCTATAGAGTACATATCCCATAATTTCTTTATCCAGTCTACTGTTGATGGGCATTTAGGTTGATTCCAAGTCTTGGCTATTGTTTAGCAATTGAATTGAGCAGCAATAAACATTGAGGTGCAGACAGCTTTTTCATTTGCCAATTTAATTTCCTTTGGGTAAATTCCAAGGAGTGGGATGGCTGGGTTGTATGGTAGGGCTATATTCAGGTTTCTGAGGAATCTCCAGACTGACTTCCATAGTGTCTTTACCAGTTTGCATTCCCACCAAAAGTGGATTAGTGTCCCTTTCCCCCAACATCCTCGCCAGCATCTGTTAGTTGATTTCTGTATGTGAGCCATTCTAACCGGGGTGAGGTGAAACCTCATTGTGGTTTTGATTTGCATTTCCCTGATGGCTAGTGGTCCTGAACATTTTTTCGTATGTCTGTTGGCCATTTGAATTTCATTTTTTTTTTTTTTTGACAGGCAGAGTGGGCAATGAGAGAGAGAGAGACAGAGAGAAAGGTCTTCCTTTTGCCGTGGGTTCACCCTCCAATGGCCGCCGCGGCCGGCGCATCACGCTGATCCGATGGCAGGAGCCAGATGCTTCTCTTGGTCTCCCATGTGGCTGCAGGGCCCAAGCACTTGGGCCATCCTCCACTGCACTCCCAGGCCATAGCAGAGAGCTGGCCTGGAAGAGGGGCAACCAGTGCAGAATCCAGCGCCCCCACCGGGACTAGAACCTGGGGTGCCAGCACCACAGGCAGAGGATTAGCCTATTGAGCCGCTGCGCTGGCCTTTGAATTTCCTCTTTTGAAAAATGTCTATTGAGGTCCTTGGCCCATCTCTTAAGTGGGTTGGTTGTTTTGTTGTTGTGGAGTTTCTTGATCTCTTTGTAGACTCTGGTTATTAATCCTTTATCTGTTGCATAATTTGCAAATATTTTTTCCCCAATCTGTTAGTTGCCTCTTCACTTTCCTGTTTCTTTTGCAGTACAGAAACTTCTCAATTTGATGCAATCCCAAATGTTAATGTTGGCTTTGACTGCCTGTGCCTCCGGGGTCTTTTCCAAGAAGTCTTTGCCTGTGCCTGTATCTTGCAGGGTTTCTCCAATGTTCTCTAATAATTTGATGGTGTCAGGTCATAGATTTAGATCTTTAATCCATGTTGAGTGGATTTTTGTGCAAGGTGTAAGGTAGGGGTCTTGCTTCATGCTTCTGCAGGTGGAAATCCAGTTTTCCCAGCACCATTTGTTGAATAGACTGTCCTTGCTGCAGGAACTGGTTTTAGATCCTTGATCAAATATAAGTTGGCTGTAGATGTTTGGATTGATTTCTGGTGGTTCTGTTCCATTCCCTTGGTCTATCCATCTGTTACTGTACCAGTATCATGCTGTTTTGATTTATAGATGAAAATCTTTAAACTGATAGGTATTACTATCTAATAAATGTTTTAATATTTTTAAATATATAAATACCCATAAAAAGAAAGCATAATCTAGAACAGTCTCAGTATATTAATAATATCCATATTGACTAATAACTCAATCTGAAAGCTCTATAATTTTTCACATTAAAAGTAAATTTAGAAATTATAAACAAATTTTTAAATTTGATGCAGATGGAACTAAAAGCTGCTAAGCATTTTTAAGACTTACCTGACTATGAGGTCAGATAGAACCTGAGATGGAAAGAGATCTTTCATTTTCTTCAGGCATCCAGCCCACAATAGCCATTCAATAGATGAACTTGAATTTATAAATAAAATACATAAATGAGCTTTAGAGTAAAACAAAAATAGTATTATGTTCTTCTTCTTTAGCATCAATTGTTTAAAAATTCATTTTCCAATGAAGATCCAAGGAAAGGAAAAGAAATTTTTCAATTTTTAAAATTTTCATTTGCATTTATTATGAACTATTTGCACCTTTTTCAGGAGTACTGTGCAGCTTTTCAGCACCAATACCTGGCTTACACTGACTACAATGGACAAGCGGCATTTCCATTTGTTTGTGTCTTATCTTGGGTGCCTATCAGCCCAAGCCCCTTTCTTCCAGTTCTTTATATAGAATACATTGCTATGCTGGTTGCCCCTCTTCCAGGCCAGCTCTCTGCTGTGGCCAGGGAATGCAGTGGAGGATGGCCCAGGTGCTTGGGCCCTGCACCCCATGGGAGACCAGGAGAAGCACCTGGCTCCTGGCTCCTGCCATCGGATCAGCGCGGCGCGCCGGCCGCAGCGCGCCGGCCGCGGGGGCCATTGGAGGGTGAACCAACGGCAAAGGAAGACCTTTCTCTCTGTCTCTCTCTCTCACTGTCCACTCTGCCTGTCGAAAAAAAAAAAAAAAAAAAAAAAAGAATACATTGCTATGAACCACCCCAGTGTGCTACAAATCACAGAACCCATTGTGCTCACCCTACTGTGTTTTGGTACCTGCTATCCAGTCTTCCTACATCTACGCCCTCCCTTCCCAGCCTCTCGCAACCAGTGTTTTAAATGCAAGTCTCTCTTATCCTCCATACATGCAAGAGAACAAAGTGTTTGTCTTTTCTGTGTCTGGCTCATCTCACCTAACATCGTGATCTCCAGTTCCATGCATTTTGCTGCAAGTATCTGGACTTCATTCTCTTTTATGGCTGAATAATATCCCATTGTACACATATATCAAATATTCTTATACATGTATCCATCAGTGGACCTTTTAAGTTAATTCTATACCATGGCTAGTATGAATAGTGCTACAATGAACACATGGCTGCAGGTTTCTCTTTCATGTATGGATTCCATTTCCTCAGGTTATATACTAGGATAACTGCATCGAGTGGTTGATCTGTTAAGTTTTTCTCTTTTTGATAATAGCCATACTAACTGGAGTGAAATGTTGTCTCACGGTTGTTTTGATTTACCTTTCTCTGATGGCTAGTGATATTGAGCATTGTTTTATGTTGGCCATTTGTACTTGTTCTTTTGAGAAATGTTTGCTCAGAGTCCTTGTTCATTTCTTAACTGGATTGGTTATTTGAGTTTCTTTAGTTCCTTATATATTTTGGATATTAATCTTTTGTCCGATACTACTTTGACATTTTCTCACAATGTTTATTGTTTCCATTGCTTCGCAAAAGATTTAGTTTGGTATGTCATTTATCTACTTTTTGCTTTTATTGCCTGTGCTTTCGTGTTCTTTTCCAAAAAGTTGTTACCTGTGCCAATCTCTATTTTTTCTTCTATTAGCTTCATAGTGTCAGGTCTTACTTACAGATCCTTGATCCATTTCAAATTGATTGTTTTACAGGGTCAAACGTAGGGAACTTGTTTCAATTTTCTGCATAAGGATATCCCGATTTCTCAGCACCATTTATTGAAGATACTATCTCTGCTCCTTAGTATACCTTTTCCTCCTTTGTCCAAGATAAGTTGCCTTTAACTTTGTGGTTTCATTTCTCAGTTTCTCTTCTGTTTCACTGGTCTATGTGTCTGTTTTTATGCCAGTACTATGCTGTTGTGGCTACAGTAGCTCTGTAGTATGTCTTCAAATCTGGTATTATGCCTCCATCTTTGCTGTTTCTGTTCAAGAGTCTTTTTATTTGGAGTCTTAGATGTTTCCATGGGAATTTTAGGATTTATATTAAGTTTTACAGTCCCTGAATTTGAGAGGTCTCTTCCTGATTGTGTATCCTATTCAATTTGTATAAGGGTTTGTAATTTGCATTGTAAAAATCTTTCACATCCTTGGTTAATTTATTTGAAGGTAGGTTTTTTTTAGTTGCCATTGTGAACAGTATTGCCCATATAATTTCCCAGCAAGTTTATTATTGGAATATAAAATGAGTTTTATATGTTGATTTTATATCTTGCAATATTACTGAATTCTTTTCTCAATTCTAATAATCTCTCAGTGAAATCTTTTGGTTTCCTTATACAGAAAATTCCGTTATCTGCAAACAGGAATAATTTTAATTCTTTCTTCCCTATTTATGTCACTTATTTCTTTGCCTCATTGCTAAAGTTTCCAGAACCACACTGAATAAGAGTAGTGAGAGTGGACATCCTTTTCTAGGGTTCAGATCATGTATCTGTTGACATAATTATATGGTTTTTATCCTTCATTCTATTGATGTGATGTTATATTTATTGACTTGCCCATATTGACCCATCCCTGAATCCCTGGCATAAATCCTCCTTGTATATTATGTATGATCTCTTTGGTGTCTTGGATTCAGTTTGCTAGAATTTTTACATCTGTATTTATCAGGGATATCAGTCTGTACTTTTTGTTGTCTCCTTGCCTGGTTTTAGTGTCAGGATGATGCTGCCTTATAGAATGAGTTTTTCAGTTTGAGGGAATAGCTTGAACAGAATTGTTGTTAGTTCCTCTTTCAGTGTTTGGTAGAATTTGACAGTGAAGCCATAGATTCTGAGTTTTTCTTTGTATGGAAACGTTATTATAGAGTATGTTTCATTATTCATTATTGGTCTGTTCCGGTTTCTTTATGTCTTCATCGTACAATTTTGATAAGTTTTATATCCAGAAACGTATGCATTTCTTCAAGATTTTCTAATTTGTTAACAGGCAGTTATTCATAGTAGTTCCTAATGATCCTCTGCATTTCTCTATTATCAGCTATAATATCTCTTTCATCTCCTATTTTATTAGGGTATTCTCTCTTAGGCTAACAGTTTATCAATTTTATCTTTTCAGAAAACCAACTCTATTTCATTCATCTTTCATTGTTTTCTTAATTTCTATTTCATTTAGTTCTGCTCTGTTCTTTATTATTTTTCTTTCTACTGACTAATTTTCTTGTTTTTCTGGGACCTTGAAATGCATAGTTAGGATGTTTGACATCTTACTGTCTTTATGTAGGTGTTTTGCTGTATCACATAAGCTTTGATATGTTGTGTTCCCAATTTCATTTGTTTCAAGGAATTTAATTTTCCTTTGAGTTCTTTAATAACCCATCTTCATTAAGGAAGAAGTTTTTTAGTGCTCATGGACTTTGATAATTTCTAAAGTGTCTTTAATTGCTGGTTTCTTTTTACATTGTGGCCGGAAAAGATACGTATGATTTCATTTTTTCCCTATATATCAACATTTGTCTTGTGGCCTAAGATATGGTCTAGAGAATGTTCATGTGGTGATGAAAAGCACGTGTACTCTGCACATGAGATGGAGCATTCTGCACGTCTGCTAAGTCCATTTGGTATAAAGGGTAGTTTAATTCTGATGTTTCTTGGAAGTTTGTTGTTGTGGTGGTGGTCTACATGATCTTATTCATTGATCAAAGTTCCCCCATTAATATCACTTATTATTTTAGACCCTAACATTCCATTTTGATCTAATGTTTGTTTTCAAAAACTGGATACAACAGAATTAAGCACACATGCATTTTATAATCACCATATCTTGTTGATCCAATCCTTTGTTCATTATATAATAACCATCTTTGTCTCTTTCCACAGGTTTTGTCTTTCACTCTATTTTGTCTGATATAAGTATAGCTATTCTTGCTTGATTTTAGTTCCTAATTGCATGGAGTATCTATTTGCATCCTTTCACTTTCGGTCTTTTTTTCTTGTTGGTGGTGGTGATATACTTTTTTTTTCTTTTTTTTTAACTTTTATTTAATGAATATAAATTTCCAAAGTACAGCTTATGGATTACAATGGCTTCCCCCGCATACCGTCCCTCCCACCCACAACCCTCCCCTTTCCCACTCCCTCTCCCCTTCCATTCACATCAAGTTTCATTTTCGATTCTCTTAATATACAGAAGATCAGCTTAGTATACATTAAGTAAAGATTTTAACAGTTTGCACCCCCATAGAAACACAAAGTGAAATATACTGTTTGATACTCGTTATAGCATTAAATCTCAATGTACAACACATTAAGGACAGAGATCCTACATGAGGAGTAAGTGCACAGTGACTCCTATTGTTGACTTTACAAATTGACACTCCTGTCTATGGCATCAGTAATCTCCCTATGCTCCAGTCATGAGTTTCCAAGGCTATGGAAGCCCTCTGAGTTCTCCGACTCTTATCTTGTTTAGACAAGGTCATAGTCAAAGTGGAGGTTCTCTCCTCCCTTCAGAGAAAGGTACCTCCTTCTTTGAAGACCTGTTCTTTCCCCTGGGATCTCACTCATAGAGATCTTTCATTTAGGTTTTGTTGGTTTTTTTTTTTGTTTTGTTTTTTGTTTTTTTTGTTTGTTTGTTTTTTTGCCAGAGTGTCTTGGCTTTCCATGCCTGAAATACTCTCATGGGCTTTTCAGCCAGATCCGAATGCCTTTAGGGCTGATTCTGAGGCCAGAGTGCTGTTTAGGACATCTGCCATTCTATGAGTCTGCTGAGTATCTCGCTTCCCATGTTGGATCACTCTCCCCTTTATTTATTCTATCGGTTAGTATTAGCAGGTACTAGACTTGTTTATGTGCTCCCTTTGACTCTTAGTCCTTTCATTATGATCAGTTGTGAACTGAAATTGATCACTTGGACTAGTGAGATGGCATTGGTACATGCCACCTTGATGGGATTGAACTGGAATCCCCTGGTATGTTTCTAACTCTACCATTTGGGGCAAGTCAGCTTGAGCATGTCCCAAATTATACATCTCTTCCCTCTCTTATTCCCACTCTTATGTTTAACAGGGATCACATTTCAGTTAATTTTCAACACTTAAGAATAACTGTGTGATAATTACAGAATTAAACCAGTCATATTAAGTAGAACAGACAAAAAAAAAATATTAACAGGGATAATGTATTAAGTTGTTCATTAAAAGTCAGGGCTATGCTGATCAAGTCACCGTTTCTCATAGTGTCCATTTACTTCAGGAGGTTTCCTTTTTGGTGTTCAGTCAGTTGTCACCGATCAGGGAGAACATATGGTATTTGTCCCTTTGGGACTGGCTTAATTCACTCAGCATGATGTGTTCCAGATTCCTCCATTTTGTTGCAAATGACGATTTCGTTGTTTCTTACTGCAGTATAGTATTCTAAAGAGTACATATCCCATAATTTCTTTATCCAGTCTACCGTTGATGGGCATTTAGGTTGGTTCCAGGTCTTGATTATTGTGAATTGTGCTGAAATATACATTAATGTGCAGACCGCTTTTTTGTTTGCCAATTTAAATTCCTTTGGGTAAATTCCAAGGAGTGGGATGACTGGGTCGAATGGTAGGGTTATATTCAGGTTTCTGAGGAATCTCCAGACTGACTTCCATAGTGGCTTCACCAGTTTGCATTCCCACCAACAGTGGGTTAGTGTCCCTTTTTCCCCACATCCTCGCCAGCATCTGTTGTTGGTAGATTTCTGTATGTGAGCCATTCTAACCGGGGTGAGGTGAAACCTCATTGTGGTTTTGATTTGCATTTCCCTGATGGCTAGTGATCTTGAACATTTTTTCATGTGCCTGTTGGCCATTTGGATTTCCTCTTTTGAAAAATGTCTATTGAGGCCGGCGCCGTGGCTCAATAGGCTAATCCTCCACCTTGCGGCGCCGGCACACCGGGTTCTAGTCCCGGTTGGGGCGCCGGATTCTGTCCCGGTTGCCCCTCTTCCAGGCCAGCTCTCTGCTATGGCCAGGGAGTGCAGTGGAGGATGGCCCAGGTGCTTGGGCCCTGCACCCCATGGGAGACCAGGAAAAGCACCTGGCTCCTGGCTCCTGCCAGGATCAGCGCGGTGCGCCGGCTGCAGCGGCGGCCATTGGAGGGTGAACCAACGGCAAAAGGAAGACCTTTCTCTCTCTGTCTCTCTCTCTCACTGTCCACTCTGCCTGTCAAAAAAATTAAAAAAAAAAAGAAAAATGTCTATTGAGGTCCTTGGCCCATGTCTTAAGTGGGTTGTTTGTTTTGTTTTTGTGGAGTTTCTTGATCTCTTTGTAGATTCTGGTTATCAACCCTTTATCTGTTGCACAGTTTGCAAATATTTTTTCCCATTCTGTCGGTTGTCTCTTCACTCTCCTGACTGTTTCTTTTGAAGTACAGAAACTTCTCAATTTGATGCAATCCCAATAGTTGATTTTGGCTTTGACTGCCTGTGCCTCCCGGGTCTTTTCCAGAAACTGTTTGCCTGTGCCAATATCTTGAAGGGTTTCGCCAATGTTCTCTAATAATTTGATGGTGTCAGGTCGTAGATTTAGGTCTTTAATCCATGTTGAGTGGATTTTTGTGTAAGTTGTAAGGTAGGGGTCTTGCTTCATGCTTCTGCAGGTGGAAATCCAGTTTTCCCAGAACCATTTATTGAATAACTGTCCTTGCTCCAGGAATTGGTTTTAGACCTTGATCAAATATAAGTTGGCTGTAGATGTTTGGGTTGATTTCTGGTGTTTCAATTCTGTTCCATTGGTCTATCCATCTGTTTCTATACCTGTACCATTCTGTTTTGATTACAACTGCCCTGTAGTATGTCCTGAAATCTGGTTTTGTGATGCCTTCGGCTTTGTTTTTGTTGTGCAAGATTTCTTTAGCTATTTGAGGTCTCTTTTGCCTCCATATGAATTTCAGCATCATTTTTTCTAGATCTGAGAAGACTGTCTTTGGTATCTTGATTGGTATTGCATTGAATCTATAAATTGCTTTTGGGAGAATGGACATTTTGATGATATTGATTCTTCCAATCCATGAGCATGGAAGATTTTTCCACTTATTGGTATCCTCTTCTATTTCTTTCTTTAAGATTTTGTAATTCTCATCATAGAGATCTTTAACGTCCTTGGTTAAGTTTATTCCAAGGTATTTGATTGTTTTTGTAGCTATTGTGAATGGGATTGATCTTAGCAGTTCTTTCTCAGCCGTGGCATTGCTTGTGGATACAAAGGCTGTTGATTTTTGTGCATTGATTTTATATCCTGCCACTTTTCCAAACTCCTCCATGAGTTCCAATAGTCTCTTAGTAGAGTTCTTTGGATCCTCTAAGTAAAGAATCATATCATCTGCAAAGAGGGATAGTTTGACTTCTTCCTTCTCAATTTGTATTCCTTTAATTTATTTTCTTGTCTGATGGCTCTGGCTAAAACTTCCAGAACTATGTTAAATAGCAGTGGTGAGAGTGGGCATCCCTGCCTGGTGCCAGATCTCAGTGGAAATGCTTCCAACTTTTCCCCATTCAATAGGATGCTGGCCATGGGTTTTTCATAAATTGCTTTGATTATATTGAGGAATGTTCCTTCTATACCCAATTTGCTTAGAGTTTTCATCATGAAAGGGTGTTGAATTTTATCAAATGCTTTCTCTGCATCTATTGAGATAATCATATGGTTTTTCTTTTGCAGTCTGTTAATGTGGTGAATCACATTGATTGATTTGCGAATGTTGAACCATCCCTGCATAACATGGATGAATCCCACTTGGTCTGGGTGGATGATTTTCCTGATGTGTTGTTGTATTCTATTGGCGAGAATTTTATTGAGGATTTTTGCATCTATGTTCATCAGGGATATTGGTCTATAATTTTCTTTCAGTGCTGCATCTTTCTCTGGCTTAGGGATTAAGGTGATGCTGGCTTTATAGAAAGAATTTGGGAGGAGTCCCTCTTTTTCGATTGTTCTGAATGGTTTGAGAAGGAATGGGATTAGTTCTACTTTAAATGTCTGGTAGAATTCAGCAGTGAATCCATCTGGTCCTGGGGTTTTCTTTGTTGGGAGGGCCTTTATTACTGTTTCAATTTCTGTTTCAGTTATGGGTCTATTTAGGTTTTCTATGTCTTCATGGTTCAATTTTGGTAGATTGCATGTGTCCAGGAATCTATCCATTTCTGATAGATTTTCCTGTTTGCTGGCATACAGGTCCTTGTAGTAATTTCTGATGATTCTTTTTATTTCTGTGGTGTCTGTTGTTACGTTTCCTTTTTCATCTCTGATTTTATTGATTTGGGTCTTTTCTCTTTGTTTAGTTAGTTGGGCCAATGGGGTGTCAATTTTGTTTATTTTTTCAAAAAACCAGCTTCTCGCTTGGCTGATTTTTTGTAGTGTTTTTTTTTTTGATTCAATGCTGCTAATTTCTTCTCTGATTTTAATTATTTCTCTTCTCCCACTAGATTTGGGTTTGGTTTGCTGCAGTTTTTCTAGGTCCTTGAGATGCACTGAAAGCTCATTTATTTGGTACCTTTCCAATTTCTTGATATAGGCACCTATTGCTATAAATTTGCCTCTCAATACTGCTTTTGCTGTATCCCATAAGTTTTAATATATTGTGGTGTTATCTTCATTTACTTCCAGAAAGTTTTTGATTTCTCTTTTGATTTCTTGAATGACCCATTGTTCATTCAGGAGCATGTTGTCAATCTCCATGTGTTTGCATACTTTCTGGGGTTTCCTGAGTTGCTAATTTCCAGCTTCATTCCACTGTGGTCTGAGAAGCTGCATGGTATGATTCTAATTCTTTTAAATTTGCTGAGACTTGCTTTATGGCCTAGTATGTAATCAATCCTAGAGAAGGTTCCATGCACTGCTGAGAAGCATGCGAAGTCTTTAGATGTAGGATTGAAAGTTCTGTAGATATCTGTTAGATCCATTTGGGCAATAGTGTCGATTAAATCTGTGTTTCCTTGTTGATCTTCTGTCTGGATGATCTGTCTATTTCTGAGAGTGGAGTATTGAAGTCACCCAGTACTATTGTATTGGAATCTAAATCTCCCTTTAAATCCCTTAACATATCTTTTAAATAGACTGGTGCCCTGTAATTAGGTGCATATACATTTATAATAGTTATATCTTCCTGTTGAATTGAACCCTTAATCATTATATAGTGTCCCTCTTTGTCTCTCTTAACAGTTTTTGTATTAAAGTTTATTTTGTCTGATATTAATATGGCTACACCTGCTTTTTTTTGGTTTCTGTTGGCATGGAATATCTTTTTCCAACCTTTCACTTTCAGTCTGCATGCATCTTTGTTAGAGAGATGTGTTTCTTGTAGGCAACAAATAGTTGGGTTGTGTTCTTTGAGCCAATCAGCCAATCGGTGTCTTTTAACTGAAGAATTCAGACCATTAATGTTTAATGTGACTATTGATACGTAGTGATTTTGCCCTGCCATTTTCCCGGAGATATTTTCTAGTATATGCTTTGAGCTTCCCATGCTCTTTTACTGGTAGGTGTTCTTCCTTTACCTTCTTTCATATTGATGGCCGTGTTTCTGTGTTTCTGAGTGTAGCACATCTTTAAGTATCTTTTGCAGGGCTGGACGAGTGGCCACAAAGTCTTTCAATTTCTGTTTGCTATGAAAGGTCTTTATTTCACCTTCATTCACAAATGAGAGCTTAGCAGGATATAATATTCTGGGCTGGCAATTTTTCTCTCTTAGCACCTGGGCTATATCTCGCCATTCCCTCCTAGCCTGTAGTGTTTCTGATGAGAAGTCTGCTGTGAGTCTGATTGGAGATCCTCTGAGAGTAATCTGACGTTTCTCTCTTGCACATTTTAGGATCTTTTCTTTATGTTTCACTGTGGTAAGTTCAATTACCACGTGTTGTGGTGAGGATCTCTTTTGGTCATGTTTATTGGGGGTTCTATGAGCTTCCTATACTAGGATGTCTCTGTCCTTCTCCAAACCTGGAAAGTTCTCTGCTAGTATCTCACTAAAAAGGCCTTCTAATCCTTTCTCTCTCTCCATGCCTTCAGGAACTCCTAGAACTCGAATGTTGGTTTTTTTAATAGTATCCTGTAGATTCCCAACAATATTTTTTAGATTTCTAATTTCCTCTTCTTTTCTTTGGTTTGACTGTATGTTTTCCTGTGCTCTATCTTCTAAGTCCGATATTCTCTCTTCTGCTTCACCCATTCTGTTTTTAAGGCTTTCTAATGTGTTTGTCATTTGATCTATTGAGCTCTTCACTTCATTTTGATTTCTCTTCACTATCACACTTTCCTGTTCTACTAGTTTCTGCGTTTCATTTTGATTCTTCCTTAAAATTTCATTTTCACAAGAGAGATTTTCAATCCTGTCCAATAAGGATTTCTGTAGTTCAAGGATTTGCTTTTGCAAACTTCTAAATGATCTTATCATAAATTTTTTGAAATCCGTATCTTGCATTTCTTCTATCTCATCATCTTCATAATCTTGTCTTGGGGTGTTTTGTTTATTTGGAGGCATCATAGTGTCGTTGTTGATCTTGTTCCCTCGATTTCTGTGTTTGTTGCTTGGCATAGTTAATTCTTCTTTCGTCACTGTGTGTGTTTTTTTTAATTTTTTTTTTTATTTTATACTATGTCTGTGTTAAGTGGACTGCCTGCTGTTGGAGGAGCCTTGGAGGCTTGAGATGGGTGTAGCCTGAGAGCTCTGCTTGGTTCTTCCGGGTTACGGGTGTGCAAAGGTGACACCCTCAGGTTATGCATGGTAAATCTCTTTTATTTATTTATTTATTTATTTAATTTATTTATTTTATTTATTCAGGGGGTAAGTAATACCGCACGGCACGGCTGTGCAGAATTGATGGTATTTAGCTTCCAGTCTCTGGCTTCTACCCAAAGAGTCTGTGCAGGCTCTGTTTCTCCTCTGGGCTCCCACTGGGTTGCCTAGGCTACTGAATTGTAGTGACTCAGTTCCTTAGCTCTCCCCTGTTGATATGTAAATCCAGAGAGGGGGCCTGCTCTTTGTCTCTTGCAAATTCTTCAAGCCTTGCAGCCTTGCAACCTTTGCAAGGTTGGCGGAGAGAGAAACCCCCCACCTTTTTTTTCCTTCTCTCCAGTATTGAGTCTGGTGCACCTTCTGGCTCCCCTCTAGATTCTGACCCCCGTTTCCCCGCCAATGTCTCGGGTTATTGAGCTCACCTCCCCTTCCAGCACCGATGTGTGGACTCGGAGCCCTGGGCATCCCAACTCTCCCCGCTGGTGTCTGTGTGACATGCACTCCCCTTCCTGCACTGGCGCGCAGACCCTGCGGCTCCCGCGGCTCGGCTTCCGCACGGTGGGTGACCTTGTTCTCCCAGTAGGTCCTCCAATTCACAGTCACTAGATCCAGAAGAGTTTCCTCTGCAATATTTTCCTGGTCCTTCTTCTGAGGCTACCGTAACTCCCCTTTTATTAAACTAAATTTTCCTGGACTATCGGTGCGCACCCTCACTATTCCACCATCTTGGCTCCGCCCCTCGGTCTGTCTTTACAGATGAAATGGTTTTCTTGTAGGCAACATATCTTTAAGTCTTTTTTTTAATCATCCATTCTAATTGGGGAATTTTGTCCATTGACATTTAGAGTTATAATGATAAAAAATGAAAGATCCAAGCCATTTGTTATTTAATAGTTCTTCTGTTTATCTGTATTGCCATTTATGTATTCTAGTGGGTTTTATACTTTCACATGTGCTCATGGCTGAAATTGTCTGTTTTCTGGATGTAGGATAATGTTAGTCATCTTTTATAAGGCTGGTCTGGTGATGAATTCTTTCAGTTTTTACTCATCTTCAAATGGCTTTTTCTCCTTCACTTATGAAATACTGCTTTACAGCTGACACCGCAGCTCACTATGCTAATCCTCCGCCTGCAGCGCTGGCACCCCGGAATCTAGTCCTGGTTGCTCCTCTTCCAGTCCAGCTCTCTGCTGTGACCCGGGAAGGCAGTGGAGGATGGCCCATGTGCTTGGGCCCTGCACCCACTTGGGAGGCCAGGAGGAAGCACCTGGCTCCTGGCTTCGGATCGGCGCAGCGCGCAGGCAGTAGCAGCCATTTGGGGGGTGAACCAACAGAAGGAAGACCTTTCTCTCTCTCTCTCTCTCTAACTCTGCCTGTCAAGAAAAAAAAAAATACTGCTGCTTTACTGGGTAAATTATTCTTGGCTGGCAGTTCTTTTATTTCAGAACTAAGAATATATCATTCCATTCCTCATAGCCTTTAATTCTGCTGTTAGTACCTTTTCCTATACAGGTTACTTTATGATTTTCTCTTGAAAAATTTATAATTCTGTTTTTATAATTTTGAGTTTGACTTTAATGTGTTGTGGTGAGGCATGTCCATTTTGGGTCCTTCACATGTCCTGTACTTGGGTGTGTCCAGATTGAAATAACATCAAACATTTCCCCATTAAATGGGGTTTCTGTACCTTTTACTTTCCTTTCCATCAGTAATTCCCATTATGTGAATATTAGCTTCTTTAGTTGTGTCCCAAAGATCATGGAGGCTACCTTCATTCTTATTTATCTGATTGGAATAATTCAAGACCTGTTTTTAAGTTCTGATAGTCTTACTTCTGTTTTATCTGCTGCTGAGCCATTCAGCTATATTTAATTTTCCTTATTGAGTTCTTTAAGATTTGTTTGCTTCTTTAAGGTTTCTGTTCCTGCTGAAGTTCTCATTCATATCATGCATTGACTTCTTTTTTTTTTTTTTTTTGACAGAGTGGACAGTGAGAGAGAGAGACAGAGAGAAAGGTCTTCCTTTTGCTGTTAGTTCACCCTCCAATGGCCGCCGCACAGCCAGCGCACCGCGCTGATCCGATGGCAGCAGCCAGGTACTTCTCCTGGTCTCCCATGGGGTGCAGGGCCCAAGCACTTGGGCCATCCTCCACTGCACTCCCGGGCCACAGCAGAGAGCTGGCCTGGAAGAGGGGCAACCAGGACAGAATCCGGTGCCCCGACCGGGACTAGAACCCGGTGTGCGTGTGCCGCAAGGCGGAGGATTAGCCTAGTGAGCCATGGCGCCAGCCCATGCATTGACTTCTCATTTCACTTAACTTTATATTCTTTTATCTAGGAATTATAATCACTCTTGAATTCTTTCAGACATTTCATCAATTTCCCTTTTGGTGGATTTTGATATCTCAACGTATTATTGGTTTTCTTGAGGCATCATATTGACTTGTTTCTTCAGACTTCTTGAATCCTGTGTTGATTTTTGCACAAGTGATGTGTCAATTGCTCCTATTGCTGTTAAAGCATGGTTTTTGTAGATTAAAGGCTTGTTTCTAAAGATGAGTTTTTGAGTATCACTTTTATAAGCTGCTTTGGCTTTTGGATGCTAAAGTGCAGTCTCCCTGTATCTTTCCACTGTTGACAATGTCAGTAGCCACAGGATCTGGGTGGTGGTAGCACTCGTTAGGGCAGTGTTGGGCCCAAGTCCAAGGGGTGTGTGCCTCCCCTGTGCCCACTGAAACTTGCATGGGCTTACACCATGGTAGGACTGGAGTCTAGGGAACTCACCAAAGCCACATAAGGCTGGAGAATGCGGCCCTGTAGCATGGGCTGGTAGATCCAATAGCCACACTAACCGAAGCAAGATGCTAGAGAATTGAACTACATATCCTGGGAAGATATGTATTCCCCCAAACACACCAAGCAAAGCCGTGGTACTCTTGGGCCATGGTAGGGCTGTGGTCTGGTGCTCACCAACAGCAAGGCTCATTCAGAAGGCAGCTGAACAACCTGGGCAGATGTGGATGGCCAACTGCACCCACCAGAGCTGTGGTACACTTCAGCTGCTTCAGGGTTGGTGTTCAGGGCACTAGCCAGAACCACAGCAGGATAGAGATTGGAACTGTGTAGCTCAGGCAGGTGTCTACGACCAGCCTTATACCACACAGCTAGGGCAAGCTCAAGCTTTCCCAGGGCTAGAGTTAGGGATGCTCACCAAAGCCGAGGCAGGCTGAAGACGGGAGCCATGCAGCCCAGGCTGGTACGTACAACCAAACATGATGACAAAGCGCAGGCTTGGACTGAAGCGAAGCTAGAGCCTGCTAGAGATGGGAGCCATGCGGCCTGTACAGGTACCTGACCTATCAGGGCCCCCAGTGCTGCAGTGAGCTCAGCAGGAGAATCAGGGCAGGGCGGAGACCTTCTCCTGTCTGCAGTTCTCTGCGCTGCCTGGGGTGGGAAGGAGAATGCAAGGGAATGGCTCCAGGTCTGTAGAACCAAGCCTTGCCCACACTGCTGTGTTGAACCGCCTGTCCCAGGTAGTGCAGAAGACCACTTGGACTAAGGTGGCAGGGTCTCTGTTGCTGCTGGCTCCAGCTGGGTCTGTGAGACTGCAGTCCCTTCTGTGGCTGCAGTGGGAAGTCAGCGCTCAAGGACGGGGATATGCAGGGGCTTTAAGAAAAGTCTTGAAACTGATTTATCTCGTAACGTTATTTAATAATTTTATGAGATTTCTACCAACCATTTGTTTTTACTGAGTTTTATTAAGGTGAAGATTAACTATAAACACCGTTAACGCATTCATTTTTAAAAATGCTCAAATTGATGTATATTTATGAATACTTTCAGCATATAATTCATTTCTTGATTTTAAAAATGCAAACTCACAAACCCATACCAATATATTTTATACTCAACTGAAGCTAGAGGAATGTAAATTAGAATATAAGGGAATCAGAATTTATACTGTACTAATACTTACCACTATGAATTACCAAGTTCAAGAATAAATAACATTTCATATTTCCATGTCTGCCTTATTATTGAATGCCACTCTAGTAGTAAATGCTAAATACAACAGCAGTGCCATCAATTTCACTTATTTCTTAGAATTTATCTAAAATAGATGTCATGGTATAAGCGAAAAAAAAAAAGAAAGTAACAAAACTTCACAAGTCTTTTATATGACTAAATAAAAAATCATTTAAAAGATTTGAGAGGAAGAGTTGGGGTGGGGGAGAGACAGAGAGGTCTTCTATCCTCTGGTTCACTCCCCAAATGGCCACAATGGCTAAAGCTGGGCCAGTCCGAAGCCAGGAGCCAGGAGCTTCTTTCAGTTCTCTCACGTGGGTGCAGGGCCTAAGCCCTTGGGCCATCTTTGACCGCATTCCCAGGCCTTTAGCAGGGAGCCAGATCGGAAGTGAACAGCTGGGACTCAACAGGCACTCATCTGGAATGCTGCACGGCAGGCGGGGCTTAACACAGTACACCACAGCACCAGCCCTGAAACTGCTGTTTAAGAACTGTGTAATCTGGATCAGTTACTAAAGAATGCCATGGTGGGGCCAGTGTTGTGGCACAATGGGTTAAGCAGTCACTTGCAGTGCTGCCACCTTATATCAGAGTGCTGGTTCAAGTCCTGACTGCTCAGCTTCCCACGCAGCTGTCTCTGCTAATGTGCCTGGGGAAGCCAGACCTGGGCCCCTGCTGGCCACATGGGAGACCCAGAAGCTCTGGGCTCCTGTCTCCAGCTGCCCAACTGCTATGGTGATTTGTGGAGTGAACCAGCAGTGTGGCTTAAAAGATAAATCCCATTTGGGCACCAGTTCGAGTCCTGGCTGCTCCACTTTCAGTCCAGCTCTCTGCTGTGGCCTGGGAAAGCAGTGGAAGATGGCCCAAGTCCTTGAGCCCTTGCACCCACATTGGACACCCGGAAAAAGCTCATGGATTCAGATTCGCACAGCTCCAGCCATTACGGCCAATTGGGGAGTAAACCAATGGACGGAAGGCCTCTCTCAATGCCTCTCCTTCTCTGTTAACTCTTTAAAGTAAATAAATAATCTTTAAAAATAAGAGAAATGTCAAAGATCTAATGATGCATCATGAAGACAGAAAAACAAGAGCAAACCAAACCCAAAATCAGCAGGAAGAAATAAGATCAGAGCAGAAATAAATGAAATTTAAACTTAAAGCAATACAGAAGATCAACAAAAAGTTGGTTTTTTGAGAAAAAAAAATAAACCTCTAGCCAAACTAAGAAAAAAAGAAAATTAGAGATGAAAAAGGAGATATTTCAACTGACACCACTGAAATACAAAGGATCATAAGAAACTGCTATGAAGAACTATATACCAGTAAACTCAACGAAGTGGATAAATTCCTGGATTCATATAACCTACCAAGGTAAGTCAAGAAGGTATCGACAATCTAAACAGACCCATAACAAGCAATGAGATTGAAGCAGTAATGAAAGTTGCCCATCAAGGAAAAGTCTTGGACCTGATGGCTTTACTACTGAATTCTACAAAACATTCGAAGAGGAAATAACAATACTCTTCACGCTATTCCAAAATAGACAACAGGACAGGATTCTGCCTAACTCTTTTTATGAGGACAGCATTACTTTGATACCAAACCAGACAGGACACAAAAAGAAAACTACAGGCCTATGTGCTTAATGAATATAGATGCAAAGATTCTCAGCAAAAATCTAGAAAATCAAATCCAAAACCGCCAAGATTATACATCAATATCAAATGGGATTTATCCCATAAATGCAAGGGTAGTTCAACATTCACAAATCAATAAATGTCATAGACCAACAGAATGAAGAACAAAACCCATCTTATCTCTATAGATACAGAGAAAGCATTTGCTAAGATTCAATACCTTTTCATAATAAAAGCCCTCCACAAATTAGGTATAGAGGAACATTCCTCAAAATTATAAAGGCTATGCATCACAAATCAACAAGCATCATCATACTGAATGGGGAAAAGCAAAACGATTCCCCTCAGCTCTGGAACAAGACGAGGATGCCCACTTTTACCACTCTTACTCAGTAGCAGACTGAAAGTTACAATGAGAGCAACTAAGGAGGAGAAAGAAATCAGAGACATCAGAATTGGAAAAGAGGCAGCCAAATAATTCATGTTTGCAGGTGACATGATGTTGTATGTGGAAAAACCTAAACATCCACCAAAAAGCCGTTAGAATTGATAAACCAAGTCAGTAAAGTTGTAGGTTACAAAATAAATATACAAAAAAGCAGTTTTGTCTGCTAATGCTGAACTCAAAAAAGAGAAATCAAGAAAGAAATCCCATTCAAAATAGCCACAAAAAAAAAAATCAAACATTTAGGAATAAATTTAAACAAAGAGGTGAAACTTCTTTACAATGGAAATTCAGAAATTGATGAAAGAAATCATCAAGGATACAAAAAATTGCCCATGAATTAGAAAAATAGATATTTTGATGATATTTATACTACCTAAAGCAATTTACAGATTCAATATAATCTATCAAAAATGCCAATAGCATTCTTTACAGAGTCAGTGTGTGATTTCTGAAGTTTACATGTAAAGTCACTTAGTCTAGGTGAGATAATGCTTCTTCTACAGTCAAATGCTCTACCCCTGAGCTATACCCCCACACCCTAAAATAATGCTTCTTCTATTTTGAGATGTATCTTGCAGTCATGTTTTTAAGTAAATGTTTTATCTAAAGTACACAGCAGACTGTCTTTTGCAACAAAAAGGAAAAGAGCTGTTTTGCTTAGAAAAAAAAGTTTCCTTAGACTATGATGTTATTATCATCTTATTACCATAGAAAGTATGCACTGTGATGTATGTGTTTTCCTGACCCTATAACAGAAACATACATGCAAAACACACTTTACCATGCCCACTGTTACTTAAAGTCTGCTATGGTACAGTAGATACATTTTGAGTATTTTTCCTATTTCAATAATTACAGAAGTAGTTATTAGACTTAGGAAGTTTGTGGTTACTTCTTTTTACATATATTATCAATCTATTAAGTACTTTAAGACATCATCCTAAGTTTCTTTCACTCTCTTACATATTTTTAAGTTTATGAACCTCACCCAAAGATGATCAAGCAGATAAAATGATAAAATATCTTCCCAGTAAAATGGATGTTTATTATTGATACCAACACTTGTAAGAAATAACTATCACTCCTCTAAGAACCTGGTAAATGTTTTACTTGCTTTACAGGTGTCATCTTGCCCACCAACAAAACCATTCAGAGGAAAAGGGAACCGAGAGAAGACAGCAGTTAACATTTGCTTAAGAAACTTCTGTATCTTAGATACTTGGCTGATCACATTAACAAGTTATCTAATCTTCCCAGTACTCTTTGGATTTTATGTTATCTTTAAGTTACAGATGAGGAAGAAAAGTTAAGATGCAGAAAGTAATTAAAAAGTGATTGAAAGCCAGCGCCGCAGCTCACTAGGCTAATCCTCTGCCTTGCGGCGCCAGCACACCAGGTTCTAGTCCTGGTCGGGGCGCCAGATTCTGTCCCGGTTGGCTCTCTTCCAGGCCAGCTCTCTGCTGTGGCCCGGGAGTGCAGTGGAGGATGGCCCAAATCCTTGGGCCCTCCGTCTGCGTGGGAGACCAGGAGAAGCACCTGGCTCCTGGCTTCAGATCAGCATGGTGTGCCGGCTGCAGCTGCCATTGGAGGGTGAACCAATGAAAAAGGAGGACCTTTCTCTCTTTGTCTCTCTCTCTCACTGTCCACTCTGTCAAAAAATTTAAAAAAAAAAAAGTGATTGACTTAACTTCTTTCTGTCCAATTGCAAGAGCTGTGCTCTTTTCACTACACTGTCCATATCTCATAACGTGATGAGAGTGAGCTGTCACTGAGGAAGCTTGATAGTAATACTGCTACACAAGTATTAGTAACTAAAAGTGGTCTGGATTAAGAATATAAGAATGAAATACTTGCATTCTGTTAATGAACATTTTTATCAGTAGCAATGAAAATTGTCACTATCTGTGAGACTATTTAGTATGCAACACTGCATTTGCTAGTACCTTTCATACTGTGAGCCAATTTTGACTTGTGGTGGCAGCCTGCAATGCTTTGCTGGGAGAAACCTGAGGTTACATCTGGACTCAAAGGGAAGACAGTGCTCTGATCTACTTGCAATGCCACTTGTAATTACGGGGAAGTAGAGTGACGAGGGAGACTTGACCTGTCTCATAAATCTGCCATCCCTTGAAAAAGGTCCAGAAAGTCATTCATGTTTTAGAAGTTGGTCTTGCCATTCGTTGAGGTAAAAGAAAACTGTAATTTAGTGGCCATCATCAATAACACTATGACACATTCCAACTTACCAATGGGATATAATTAGTAGTAATTACAGTCCTAAACTTCTCAGTTTGACATAACAGGAACCTATTTGTGAATTACAGATTTTTAAAACAAAATTATATAGCTACAATGCAGTTTAGTTTTCTCATTCCAAAATAACTTTAAAAATTATGCAAGGCCTGTCTCCCAAAAACAAAGTATATATTCCTGATTTACACGTGCCACAGGGGGAAAAAAAGAGGACACTAATTGATATGCTGGTCTGAATATTTGAAGCCGAATCAGAGGCAGGACTACCGTACAGCAATCAACCTAGATTGGAAGTCAGCAACAACATTTCTTAAGCCTTCAAATGCCTAGCAATCTTGTTCAAATGCATATTTTTACCCAGAAGCAATCTGTTCTACCCATCTGCTGTCCCTTGGACCACGCTGAGGTTGGAATGGTAGGTATCAAGAGACGCTCATAGGAAAAGAGGGCAATGAATATTGTTTATCAATAAAACAACACTCTCCCAGGATGACTTTTCACATTGTTTTGGGGTAGGAGAATTATATGATCCCTGATATTCTATATACAAGAATTATAATGAATTATACCATAAGTAATTTTATATAAAGTTGTTAAGTGACCTTTTGAAATTATTTGGTGGATTTTAAAGTCCAGGTAGCAATACATAAGTAATTTTTTAAATTTGATTTACAGGTTTTAAAAGTCTCACTTTTTCCTATTTTCTCTTATGACCCACCGTCTGACCTTTATGACTGTCTAGATTCTACTGAAACAGAACAAACGTGAGAGGACAGCATTGTGTTGTAGCAGGAAAAGCTGCCAGCTGGGGCACCAGCATCCCACATGGATGCCAGTTCTAGTCCCAGCTGTTCGACTTCTGTTCCAGCTCCTTGCTAATGGCTTGGGGAGGGTGTTTCAGCCCTTGTCACTCACATGGGAAACCGGGAAGAAATCCCTGGCCCTTGGCTTTTCCCTTTTCTTTTTTCCTTTCCCTTTCCCTCTCTCCTTCTTTTACCTTTTCCCCCTCTCTCTCTTCTTCTCTTTCCCTTTCCCTCTGTAACTCTTTCAAATAAATATTTTTTAAAGAATATGAGTTCAGATATTACAAATAATACATCTGGAGACAGAATAAAGCATCATGGCACATCTGCTCACTTCTAATTGGTCTATAAATTATAATCACTAGGGGCTGCACTGTGGCATAGTGGGTAAAGCCGCGCCTGCAGTGCCGGCATCCCATATGGGCACCAGTTTGAGACTCGGCTAATCCACTCCTGATCCAGCTCTCTGCTATGGCCTGGGAAAGCAGTAGAAGATGGCCCAAGACCTTGGGCCCCTGCACCTGCTTGGGAGACCCAGAAGAAACTCCTGGCTTTGGATGGGCGTAGCTCTGACCATTGCGGCGTGAACCAGTGGATGGAAGACCTCGCTCTCTTTCTCTCCCTCTCTCTCTCTCTCTCTCTCTCTCTCTCTGCCTCTGCTTCTCTCTGTGTAACTCTTTCAAATAAATAAATTTTAAAAAAATATTAAAAAATTATAATCACTATAATGGAGAGCTCTTTATCACTTCATGATGTGACTAAAATTTGCTTAACCTGTCCTCATGTTCCTCTCTTGTACAACTATGTGTTTAAAAAAACTGACAGACGCCGGCGCCGCAGCTCACTAGGCTAATCCTCCGCCTTGCGGCGCTGGCACACCGGGTTCTAGTCCCAGTTGGGGCACCGGATTCTGTCCCGGTTGCCCCTCTTCCAGGCCAGCTCTCTGCTGTGGCCAGGGAATGCAGTGGAGGATGGCCCAGGTGCTTGGGCCCTGTACCCCATGGGAGACCAGGAGAAGCACCTGGCTCCTGGCTCCTGCCATCGGATCAGCGCGGTGCGCCGGCCGCAGCGCGCTGGCCGTGGCGGCCATTGGAGGGTGAACCAACGGCAAAGGAAGACCTTTCTCTCTGTCTCTCTCTCTCACTGTCCACTCTGCCTGTCAAAAAAAAAAAAAAAAAAAACTGACAGACTTTCATGATTCTGCTGGGATAAAATTCAATTTGAGAACACTGGAGAACTGGTCATAAAGTTCTTTAAGAAAAGATTTATCCAAAACCAAGCCAATATTTATAAACTATTTGATAATGGACAAATTATTTAACCACTGTGGTTGTCTGTTTATTCACTTATAATAAGAGAAGTCATATCTTTGGAATAAAAGATAAAGCTAGTGAAAGCAATTAATAACTGTTTTTCTTTTATGCCCCTCATTTAAAAACTTATAGTCTTGTTTTTAGAAATATATTAATATACAAATATACTTATTGTTTATGCATGAGATGTCTACATTTTCACTAATTTTTTATTCCCCCCAAATAGTGATGGTGTAGCAAAGAATTTGCCATTAATTAGGCCACCACAGAATATTGGGTTACAGATCAAATTTTCAAGTCTACAGAATGAAGAGCTGCTTATACTCTCATGAGTTCATTTTCACTACAGATTCAGTAGCACCGTGGCAAAACAGCTTCTCTCTCTCTCACACACACACACCCCCCACATAAACACATTTTACTGAAAACTTTAAGCAAATGCATTTTTCTTATGCTAAATTTCAAATTTTTACAAAATTACTCAGAAGGCTAAGGATTATTTTTTCCTAAATTTGATGCTATCCAAAAAGTTTTACATTCAGTGAAATGAAAATTTGCCATCATTTTTGGCATTCATTTTCTTCATATTTAAAATGAAACTGAGGATACCTTCTTATGAAATTTTCAGTGTTATTACAGTATTTAACAGAAAAATACTTTGTTTTGTTGCCATAAAGTCTTTGTTAAAACGGCTCGTAATTTTTCTGCACTGATACAGTCAGTGTGCCATGTACAGAACATTCCATGCCACTCACGGCTAAAGAGTTGTGAATTTGTGTACGAGTAGCATAAATGTAGCAACCCACCTGTCTGTCATACAATGTAGTCAGAGTCTCACTGAGTTAGATCGCTAGTTAAATCCAGAGTATCATATCAAATACCACTTTAAGTTTACTAAACAGCTCTTACTAAATTGATCTTAAAAATTTAACTTAGGTTTTAACAAAGACAATAGAAGTCTTACAGATTATATAATTCCCAAATATAACTGAATAAAGTAATTCATGAGGATGGGCAATGCTTAATATTTTAATTAAATCAATGTTTATACTTTAGAGAAAATTCAATGGTACTTTTCTTTCCTGATATGGTAATTGTCTCTATGATCAGGTTATTTTCATTGAAATTTTCCTTGCAAATTTATTTTTCTTAGAACTTTGAGTATATTTTCCCATAGAAAAACTAACATTTGGACTCTTGAACTGGTCCATAGAAGTCCATATAAACCTATATAAGGTATTAGAGGCATAACAATAATACTTCAACTACACCTACCCATCACCTGGAACATGACTATTCTTAGGTACACCTGACACCTGGGAGGCCTTCAGCTGCAGCACCTAGCCTAGCTATGACAAGGTGGTATATAAGGAGATTTTTCCTGGAGCCCTGCAGCATCTATCTATCTATCTATAAACTTTCCATACATAAATATATATGTAAACATATATATAAAGAGGCTTACATCAGGGCAGACATATACAATGTGAACCAAATAAGTAACTTAAAATATCCTAGTAACCCATGAAGTAAAAGTAGACAAATTACATTTTTATTTTAATTCAGGAAATCAAAAATATTATTGTAGCACATCTAGTTACTTTTGTATTTAATGGTAAAATATTTGCTTTTTTATACTAATTCTCAAAATCCAGTGTTTACTTCACACAGCAAAACTCAATATAGGGAAGCCACACTTCAAGTACTTAGTAGGCACAGGCAGATTATTGGACAACCCAAGCCTCTGTGAGTGTATCAATTAGTGTTCAATCAAGGAACAAAAACCACTGTGTGTATTGTATTCTGGAATAATTAGTTTGCTGTAGGAATTAAACCTTACAAAATTGTGGCAAGAGCAGAAAAACTAATGGTCTGAAAAGGGGAACCTGAAGATCAGAGAAAAGTCCCCAGTATTGCAGCGGAAGTTTGCAGGGAAATGTAGACGCTAAACACAGTCAGCTGTTCCTGTGAGACCGAAGTAGAGCCTGTTAGTTAAGGCCGTTCTTTCATGAGCTACTATTCTGGTAACTCATGCCATCAGCACATGGTGGGCCTAGGGGCGTTCCTGGTCAGAAGATCAGCAGTCAGAAGGGCTGGATGCAGATCAGGAAAGATCAAGGACAAGCTGGGACCTGCCAGCACCTCTGCATGGGCATCTTCCTGCCTCTGACCACAGCACCACTGCCAGAATGCAATACTGGCTGCTTCGCCTCTGAATTTCAAGGCTTATGCGACATTCTCTTTTGGCCAACTCTGGCACCATACCGGGAAGGAAATCTAAGTATTCTCAGATTAGCTAAACAGGCATCGTACAAAACCAATATAGTGGAATCTCTCTCCCCCTCACCCCTCTCTGTGTAACTCTGACATTCAAATAAATAATTTTTTTTTTTTTAAAAAAGGGACATAGTCTTAAGGAAATGTGTATGAGACAAGAACACAGTGATAGCTTAGTGGTACATCAGCCTTGCTAGACCAAACTCCTTTCCCAAAATTTCCCTTTCCTAAATGCACAGTCACACTGGTAGAAGGCCAGAGATCTCTAAGAGAAGGCTGAGAGGAGGATTAACAGTATACATCTTCATTCATGTAGCACTGTGCTTCCCCAGGGACTTTTGGCTTTGGTAACTGACTCAAAGTTGGAATTGACTGAAGGAATGGAACCTACATCAAGTCCGACTCCTTTCCCTAGACCTGGAATTCCTCTGTTTATCAAGGTCAACCAAATTTTAATAAGCTGTCCGTCCACTTTGATTCTAGGGACATCCTGATAGCTCACAACACCACCATCTCTGCAAGTCCAACTATTCTGATACCAACTTAACTCCACTGCCCATTATGGTACCCATTACCACCTCATCTACTAAATGCCACTGTCTGACCCCTGCCAAGTTAGGATTCATTATCTCCAGGGTGCTTAGGGATGCCAGTTCAATGACAGCAGTTTCTGGTGTGATTTCCGACCTCTGGAAGAGGAGGCCAAGCTTTTCAAGGATGCTTGCGCTCTCCTGTGTATTTTTCACAGCTGTTACGAAAATTTGTCCTTCCAGGATGGGAGAGCAAGACTTGTGTGGCCAATCAACTCTCTAACATTGCAACTGGGCACCCTACTCTACAACATAACCAGGCATTTCCACTTCATTTAATGGAAGCCATCCTTTCAGTCCAGCCAACCAGTAGCCAGTTAAGCTGTTTCTAACCCCCTGAGCTAATTACTCAACCACTGACTAGTGAGCGTGTATCAATAAAGTCAGCCTGAGCTAACGCAACGCTGTATTCCTCCCCCCTGGACCACACGTACTCGACGTCCTGGGCCACACACAGCCCCTAGGTTCCTGTTCACATACACTGAAGACACCTTGCAGATTTCCCGGTCTCTCACACCTCTTTCATACCTGTACCTTCGACTTGAGTCTAGTTACAGAACTGCCAACAAAATGGGACGGTAGGGACTAGGGCTAAGGAGAGGCACAGGTGCCTTGTTAGGTAACTACCCCGGGAAGGCCACGCTCTTCAGGTAAGAAAGGGCCTTCTCCTGCATTAGCCAGGTTCTCCAGAGAAGGACAACATACATATAGTTTACTATTATAAGGAACTGGTCAGGCAGGTATACAAGCTGCCAAGTCCAAAGTCTGCCAAGCTGGTGTCTGGTCGAGTCTGAAGGCCAGAAGCTGCTGTAGAACCAAGAAGAGGACTCGCTGACCCAGTCCAAGTCAGAGTGCTGGCGGGCTGTTCAGAAGAACCAGGGGCAGCTGAGGTTCCATTTCAAAGGCTGCCAGGAAAATTCTTTCTTTCCTGGGTGAGGGTCAGCCAGCCTTTTTTTATTTTCTGTTCAGACCTTCAACTGGTGGG
Source organism: Oryctolagus cuniculus (assembly GCF_051225735.1). NCBI lineage: Eukaryota > Metazoa > Chordata > Mammalia > Lagomorpha > Leporidae > Oryctolagus > Oryctolagus cuniculus. The sequence continues at coordinate 85,107,315 of NC_142880.1, forward strand.
GAAGGGACAGCCACATTTCAGACTGCAACCTGCCACATTCATTCTGCTGGCTTAAGTGCTAACCTCATTCATAAGCACCGTGACAGGAAGAAAGCACGGAATCTCTGAACCGAGCATCCAGGTACACCTCGGCCCCCTTCAGGCTGACACAGTTCCCACGATCCTCAGGCAGAGGTGGGGGGGTGCTGCTCCAACAAAGACCACTTGATTTCATTTGGGAGGCTGACCTCACCAGCAGGACCACAGTTTACCCACATTCCCCAGCCTTGATTGTAGGAGTCAGCTTCCCGACCAGTGATCAAATCTTAACAGAAGTGACTGAGAATTGGTTTGCTACTCACAGGAGAAGGCTCTGGCTTCCATCTTTGAAACCCCAGCGTTCTAGCCACAGGATAGGGGTTCTCTGAGTGAAGATACAGAGGCCACTTACCTAGGAATTTAAAGTTCTGATCTCACCCACCTTCTTCACTTCCCCAGAGCCGTTAGAAACAATCAACTCTAGCAGATTTCTTATTTTGACTAAAAGGCCCTCCAGTAGGTACCCAGACTTTTACCTTCAAAAGGTCCTCTAATACCCAAAGGTGACCATTTATACAACTTTTCCACCACAACATGCCACGGGAATCACAGCCAGTTCAGAGTGCTCATCCTTGAGATGTGTTCTCTAGAACCACTTCTAGTAGAAAAAAATTGTGTCGGGGTCCAACCAGACAAAGCAGAACCAGTAGGAGCTGTATCTAGCTACCTATGCTTCCACACATGTGTGCGTATGTACATGCAGATATAATAAAGAGTTGGCTTACACAGTGTTGGAGGCTGGTTGAGCAAATCCAGGGTCCACAGAGCAGGTGGGTCAGAAAGCGAAGATCACAAAAAAGCTCATGTCCCAGAGACACCGGCTGAAGCTGTCTCCCACAGGCAGTCTTGAGGCTTCTCTCCAGGGCAGATCCACATCCACTTTTAAGAGTTTTCAACTGATAGACTCCACCCAGCCAGGATAATCTTCCTGAAGAATTAGGAACTTTAATTACACCTGCAAAACCTCTTCAAGAACAGTACACATGGAGACTGAACAACATGCTCCTGAATGAACAATGGGTCATTCAAGAAATTAAAAGAGAAATCAGAAACTTTCTGGAAGTAAATGAGGATAACAGCACAATATACCAAAACTTATGGGACGCAGCAAAAGCAGTGTTAAGAGGAAAGTTTATATCAATAGGTGCCTACATCAAGAAATTGGAAAGGCACCAAATAGAGGAGCTTTCAATTCACCTCAAGGATCTAGAAAATTTACAGCAAACCAGAGCCAAATCTAGTAGGAGAAGAGAAATAATTAAAATCAGAGAAGAAATTAACAGGATTGAATCCAAAAAAAATTACAAAAAAACAGCCAAACGAGGAGCTGGTTTTTTGAAAAAATAAACAAAATTGACACCCCATTGGCACAACTAACTAAAAAAAGAAAAGACCCAAATCAATAAAATCAGAGCTGAAAAAGGAAACATAACAACAGACACCACAGAAATAAAAAGAATCATCAGAAATTACTACAAGGACTTGTATGCCAGCAAACAGGGAAACCTATCAGAAATGGATAGATTCCTGGACACATGCAACCTACCTAAATTACCAGGAAGACACAGAAAACCTAAACAGACCCATAATTGAGACAGAAATTGAAACAGTAATAAAGGCCCTCCCAACAAAGAAAAGCCCAGGACCAGACCGATTCACTGCTGAATTCTACCAGACATTTAAAGAACAACTAACTCCAATTCTTCTCAAACTATTCAGAACAATCAAAAAAGAGGGAGTCCTCCCAAATTCTTTCTATGAAGCCAGCATCACCTTAATTCCTAAGCCGGAAAAAGATGCAGCATTGAAAGAGAATTACAGACCAATATCCCTGATGAACATAGATGCAAAAATCCTCAATAAAATTCTGGCCAATAGAATGCAACAACACATAAGAAAGATCATCCACCCAGACCAAGTGGGATTTATCCCTGGTATGCAGGGATGGGTTTAATGTGTGCAAAACAATCAATGTGATACACCACATTAACAGACTGCAGAAGAAAAACCTTATGATTATCTCAATAGACGCTGAGAAAGCATTTGATAAAATACAACACGCATTCATGATGAAAACTCTAAGCAAATTGGGTATGGAAGGAACATTCCTCAATACAATCAAAGCAATCTATGAAAAACCCACAGCCAACATCCTATTGAATGGGGAAAAGTTGGAAGCATTTCCACTGAGATCTGGTACCAGACAGGGATGCCCACTCTCACCACTGCTATTCAATATAGTTCTGGAAGTTCTAGCCAGAGCTATTACGCAAGAAAAAGAAATTAAAGGGATACAAATTGGGAAGGAAGAACTCAAACTATCCCTCTTTGCAGATGATATGATTCTTTATTTAGGGGACCCAAAGAACTCTACTAAGAGATTATTGGAACTCATAGAAGAGTTTGGCAAAGTAGCAGGGTATAAAATCAATGCACAAAAATCAACAGCCTTTGTATACACAGGCAATGCCACGGCTGAGGAAGACCTTCTAAGATCAATCCCATTCACAATAGCTACAAAAACAATCAAATACCTTGGAATAAATTTAACCAAGGACGTTAAGGATCTCTACGATGAAAATTACAAAACCTTAAAGAAAGAAATAGAAGAGGATACCAAAAAGTGGAAAAATCTTCCATGCTCATGGATTGGGAGAATCAATATCATCGAAATGTCATTCTCCCAAAAGCAATTTATAGATTCAATGCAATACCAATCAAGATACCAAAGACCTTCTTCTCAGATCTGGAAAAAATGATGCTGACATTCATATGGAGACACAGGAGACCTCGAATAGCTAAAGCAATCTTGTACAACAAAAACAAAGCCAGAGGCATCACAATACCAGATTTCAGGACATATTACAGGGCAGTTGTAATCAAAACAGCATGGTACTGGTACAGAAATAGATGGATAGACCAACGGAACAGAATTGAAACACCAGAAATCAATCCAAACATCTACAGCCAACTCATATTTGATCGAGGATCCAAAACCAACCCCTGGAGTAAGGACAGTCTATTCAATAAATGGTGCTGGGAAAATTGGATTTCCACGTGCAGAATCATGAAGCAAGACCCCTACCTTTCACCTTACACAAAAATTCACTCAACATGGATTAAAGACTTAAATCCATGACCTGACACCATCAAATTATTAGAGAACATTGGAGAAACCCTGCAAGATATAGGTACCGGCAATGACTTCTTGGAAAACACCCCAGAAGCACAGGCAGTCAAAGCCAAAATTAACATTTGGGATTGCATCAAATTGAGAAGTTTCTGTACTACAAAAGAAACAGTCAGGAAAGTGAAGAGGGAACCAACAGATTGGGAAAATATATTTGCAAACTATGCAACTGATAAAGGGTTGATAACCAGAATCTACAAAGAGATCAAGAAACTCCACAACATCAAAACAAACAACCCACTTAAGACATGGGCCAAGGACCTCAATAGACATTTTTCAAAAGAGGAAATCCAAATGGCCAACAGACACATGAAAAAATGTTCAAGATCACTAGCAATCAGGGAAATGCAAATCAAAACCACAATGAGGTTTCACCTCACCCCAGTTAGAATGGCTCACATTCAGAAATCTACCAACAATAGATGCTGAAGAGGATGTGGGGAAAAAGGGACACTAACTCACTGTTGGTGGGAATGCAAACTGGTAAAGCCACTATGGAAGTCAGTCTGGAGATTCCTCAGAAACCTGAATATAACCCTACTATTCAACCTAGCCATCCCACTCCTTGGAATTTACCCAAAGGAAATGAAATTGGCAAACAAACAAGCTGTCTGCACATTAATGTTTATTGCAGCTCAATTCACAATAGCTAAGACCTGGAACCAACCAAAATGCCCATCAACAGTAGACTGGATAAAGAAATTATGGGACATGTACTCTATAGAATACTATACAGCAGTCAAAAACAACGAAACCCGGTCATTTGCAACAAGATGGAGGAATTTGGAAAACATCATGCTGAGTGAATTAAGCCAGTCCCAAAGGGACAAATATCATATGTTCTCCCTGATTGGCGACAACTAACTGAGCACCAAAGGGGAAACTTGTTGAAGTGAAATGGACATTGTGAGAAACAGTGACTTGATCAGCTCTTGTCCTGACAGTTGATGTACAATGTAATACTTTATCCATTTTAGTATTTTTTTTTGTTCTAGTACCATTGGTTGAACTCTGTAATTAACACACAATTATTCTTAGGCGTTTAAATTTTAACTGAAAAGTGATCCCCGTTAGGAATCTGGAAAACACTATGTTGAGTGAAATAAGCCAGTCCCAAAGGGACAAATACCATATGTTCTACCTGATCGGTGACAACTAACTGAGCACCAAAAAGGAAACCTGTTAAAGTGAAATGAACACTATGAGAAACGGTGACTTGATCAGCCCTCACCCGGACTGTTGATGAGCAACTTAATACGTTATCCCTCTTAGTATTTTTTTTTGTTTGTTCTACTTAATACTTTTGGTTGAATACTGTAATCAATACACAATTCTTCTTAAGTGCTGAAACTTAACTGAAAAATGATCACTGTTAAATATAAGAGTGGGAGTAAGAGAGGGAAGAGATGTGCAATTCGGGACATGCTCAAGCTGACTTACCTCAAACGGTAGAGTTAGAAACATACCAGGGGACTCCAATTCAATCCCATCAAGGTGGCAGGTACCATCGCCATCTCACTAGTCCCAGTGATCAATTTCTGTTCACAATTGATCATAATGATAGGACTAAGAACCAAAGGGATCACATAAACAAGAATAGTGGCTGCAAATACTAGCTGATAGAATCAAAAAGGGAGAGAACGATCCAACATGGGAAGTGAGATACACAGCAGACCCATAGAATGGCAGATGTCCTAAACAGCACTCTGGCCTCAGAATCAGCCCTTAAGGCATGCGGATCTGGCTGAAAAGCCCATGAGAGTATTTCAGGCATGGAAAGCCAAGACACTCTGGGGGAGAAAAAAAAAAAAACTAAATGAAAGATCTCTGCGAGTGAGATCCCAGTGGAAAGAACAGGTCATCAAAGAAGGAGGTACCTTTCTCTGAAGGGAGGAGAGAACTTCCACTTTGACTATGGCCTTGTCTAAATATGATCAGAGTCCGTGAACTCAGGGGGCTTCCATAGCCTTGGCAGCTCATGACAAGAGCCTAGGGTGATTACTGAGGCCTAAACAAGAGTGTCAATTTGTTAAGTCAAGAACAGGAGTCACTGTGCACTTACTCCTCATGTAGGATCTCTGTCCTTAGTGTGCTGTACATTGAGATTTAATGCTATAACTAGTACTCAAACAGTATTTTTCACTTTATGTTTCTGTGTGGGAGCAAAATATTGAAAACTTAATGTATGCTAAACTGATCTTCTGTATATAAAGAGAATCAAAAATGAATCTTGATGTGAATGGAAGGGGAGAGGGAGTGGGAAAGGGGAGGGTTGCGGGTGGGAAGGACGTTATGGGGGGAAAGCCATTGTAATCTATAAGCTGTACTTTGGAAATTTATATTCATTAAATAAAAGTTAAAAAAAATTAAAAACACAGTAGAAAATTAAAAAAAAAAAGAACAGTAGATTGGTATTTGAATAATTAAGGTAAGGTGTGTGCAGACTACAAACAGCAGTCTGATGGTGCTCTTCTTCCGGCTTTCAACTCTGAGACTTTCACAGCCTTCTTATCCAGACACGTACCCGAGGAGGAATTCCAGGGAGTGCAGTTTAGCCCAGCCAAGATGTCATACCACAAAACCATCATATATGGTATACTTAACTAACTGCCCTATCGCTAAATTTTATCCCGGAGCTATTGCTACAAAATGACCAAAAGCAGGATAACCCTAAATTAAGCTTTAACACAGGGTCTTGTGTTATGGCACAACAGGTTAAGCTGCTGCTTGGGACGCTGGCATCCCATATGGGAGTGCGGTTTCAAGTTCCAGCTGCTCCACTTTCAATTCAGCTCCCTACTACTGCACGTGGCGAAACAAGAGGATATGGCCCAAGTACTTGGGTCCCTTTCTCCCATGTGAGAGATCAGGAAGGAGTTCCCGGCTTCAGCCTGGCCCAGCCCTGGCTGTTGCAGCCATTTGGAGAGTGAGCCAGTGGATGGAAGATCTGTCTCTTCCTCTCTCACGGTCACTCTTTCAAATAAATAAATATTTTTTAAAAAATTTATAGCATACCCTGTAATAATTCCACTCCAGTGCCACCAAAGTGGTTAAATGTTCTGTGTAGCAGGTTGGTTATCTATTGCTGAGTAACAATCTACCCCAAGTTTAATGGCTTACAAATACATTTGTTTATATCTCACAATTTTGTGTCAGTTTTCATGTGGTACAAATGCTATTGATCTGAGGAAACACACTAATAATATATTGTAGGCCCAAACACTTTTTCAGTAAAAGTGTATACAGTAAATATTTTAAGGCCTACAGGCCACATCCAATGCCTGAAACACAGTCTGTTTTTTTTTTAAATATATTTTATTTATTTGAAGGGCAAGGTTAGAGGGAAAGACAGATCTTCCATTCACTGGTTCACTCCTCAAATGGCCACATCAGAGAGGCCTGGGCCAGGCCAAAGCCAGGAGCCAGGAGCTTCCTCGAGGTCTCCCATGCGGGTGCAGGGGCCCAAGGACTTGGGCCATCTTCCACTGCTTCCCCAGGCACATCTGCAGGGAGCTGGATCAGAAGAGGAACAGCCAGAACTCAAACCAGCATCCAAACGGGAAGCCAGCATTGCCAGTGGTGGCCTTACCCCCAACACCCCTGCATCGGCCCCAGCATATTCTATTTTTTAAATCTTTTAATTTAATTTTTCAAGGCTTTTTTCATTTCATTTTATTTGAAAGATAAAGAGACAAAGATAGATCTTTCATCTACTGACTCACTCCCCAAATACCCAGAAGAGCCAGGGCAGGCCAGGCCAAAGCCACGAGCCTGGGACTCCATCTGGATCTCCCATGTGGGTGGCACAAGTCAACTACTTGGGCTGTCAGCCACTACTTTTCCAGACACATTGTCAGAGAACTAAACGGGAAGTGGAGCAGCCAGGACTCAAACTGGTGCTCATTTGGGATGCAGGTGTTACAGGCAGTGGCTTAACTGCTGCACTACAATGCTTCCTCTCAACAGTTTCATAACTGAATTAATACAGCAAAATGGACAGTCTAATTCAAAGAACAACAAAAACAGATTTCTTTATCCATCAACACACCCTTGCTCCTGAAATGAAGGTCACCCTGAATAACCATCACATGTCGAGCAAAATAAAATGAAATGTGATACTGAGTTGCAGGTTGATGGGAAATGACAGAGAGGGGCAGGTGTTTGGCACAGTGGTTGTGGTGCGCCTGGGGTCAGCCCTATCTCACTGCAGGGCCTACATCCATGCAAGGGCTTTGCTTCAGATTCCAGCTTCATGCCAATGCACTGCCTGGGAGGCGACAGATGCTGCCTCAATTTCTTGGGTCACTGTCACTCACCTGGAATACCTGGATTGATTTCCCAGCTCCTGACTTCGGCACCTCGCTCTTGCGCTAATACATACTTAAAAAAAAAAAAAAAAAAAAAAAAAAAAAAAAACAAGCTGGCAAATAAGTAGGCTGAAGGAAGAAAACAGTGAAACAGATAACCTAAAGTAAGAAAGGGGTAATCTGCAATGATAGGGAAAGTAAGGGGGCCAGCGCTGTGGCGTAGCAGGTAAAGCCACCACTGGTAGTGCTGGTGTTGTAGACAGGCGTATCGGATAAAATTGATCAGGTTTGTGAGCTGGAAGACCACGCCTCTGTGTGACCTCATGCCCCTATCTGGCCACACCTGGGTGCCCACCAGCCAATCAGGCAATTAGCCACTCCCCTTTGGAAGTGGATTAAAAGCCTGGGACTTAGTATGTCCGGCCCTTTTTTGGCCCTTTTTTCCTTTCTTTGGCCTTTTGCCAGTGTGGGGCTTGCTGCCCCTGTGCCTCCAGGGTGCCTGGTCTATGGGCCACCCGACTCATGCTTCCTGGCCTGCATGCTCCTCCCCGTGGCTGGCTCCTGGTATTTGGTATGAACACCAATTTCTCTCTCTTTTAGATGGGGCCCTCACTCTCCTACACATCTTTCTCACTGAATAAAAGCTTAAAACACAAAGTGCTGCCTCATTCATCTATGCTGGTATTCAGAATTCTTCTCTGAATATTAGGCAAGAACCTGCACAGGCTTATTAATATTGGGAATTTATTAATAAGCACACGGTGATATCATTGGCATCCCATATGGGTGCCAGTTCCAGTCCTGGCTGCTCCACTTCTGATTCAGCTCTCTGCTATGGCCTGGGAAAGCAACAGAAGATGGCCCAAGTCCTTGGGCCCCTGCACCTACGTGGGAGATCTGGAAGAAGCTCCTGGCTCCTGGCTTCAGATCGGCGCAGCTCCAGCCATTGTGGCCATCGGGGGAATGAACCAGCAGATAGAAGCTGGACTTGTTGCCTTATTTCTCTATTCTCTTCAAGATGGGAAACTAATTCTATTCTGAAGGACTCTTGAGGATGTACAATTTGATCTTTAGACCTTATAAAAGGGATGGCTAACATTTTTCTGTAATAATAGCATAGTCAAAATGAGAGCTTAAATTATGACTCCATAGCTTTGCCATGGGCACAGTAAACAGGCAAAACCTCCCGTTTTAAACCAAACGAAGGGAGATTTACTAATGACTTAAATTTTATAAATAAGGTGGTCACCATTTTGACACAGCTTTCCTCATGGCCATTGTCTACCTCAAAGAAAAACCACTATCCAAACATGCCTGCGACTACAGATTTCTAGTTTAGGCCACCAAAGATTAGGGACAGAGCTCCCCCTTGACTTGTATTCTCTTAAAGGTCTCCTCTGGTCTGTTTTAACAAAAATCAGGAGGAAGCTACACAGCAGAGGCAATGTAAAGAGAGGTGGCAGGCCAAGTAATGGCTGTTTACACAGTGATCTGCCCTCAAGGAGACCCAACAGGCCAGTCCACTGCATTGGTCTTCAATGTGCAAAGCCAGGGCTTCAGCAGAAGTCAGCTTGTGCAGAGCCCTGGCAGCTCTGCCAGCCAAAAGCTGGGTCGCCGGAAACAGACCTGCTCTGGGGTCAAAGGGCTCCAAGTCAGAGCCAAGACCTTGTTAGCTCTAAGCTGAAAAGCCTTTCTCTCGGTCCAGCTTCCAAAGTAACCACTGCTGTTCAGGGGATGGCCAAGTAGGGTCAGCAACATCACAAGCAGAACTGTATATAACTAAAAATGTTTCCCTTTTAGAAATGCCACCTACCTTCTCTGTGAGCCAGCTCTCTTCCCAGGCCAGCTAGGTAATGGAAGCAACAGGGTCCCTTCCTTATGATGCATCCCATGTGAAGAGATAGATAGGTCTGAGCCTCATAACTGGCAAGGCCTTCAAGCCCACCTGATTATTATCAAGCCCCTTCTGCCAGTTTCTATTTGCCTCTCAATGAGAAAATGTGCTTGTGGTTTAATAATGAGTCTGTCCTCAGTTTTAGATCCTATGAGTTTAAACTGCTTTTTCGTTTTCTCCAGACTTGAAAAAGTAAAATTCTCTAGGTGGCCATGCACCTGAGACCTCCAATGGAAGCAGTTTCTGCAAGCTGGCACTGCATCCCCCTGGAGAAGCCACCTCCTGCTGCAACCCTGTCTTGACTCCTCTTCCCAAAGATGCCCCTTTTCAGCATGCAGCAGCCAGAGGGGTCACCACCCAGTCCCTCCTGACAGATGTTAGGGTACATTCTTGTTAAGGGGGGAATGTGAGGAGTCAGATGGGTTAACAGGTAGTCAGGGTGCTCCCAATGGAATTTGAGGTGTTGAATATTTGCTTCCCCTCAAATAGGTTATCTTTAGCAAGAACAAATAGGCTGCCCTCCTTCCTTTGGAATCTCCAAATTTATTATCAGAACAGCAACTGGAGATCACAGCTTACTGTGAAAACAAGTTACCTATCCCAAACTTCTGGATGGCTTTGTTTTATCAAGAGCGAGCCAGACAGGATAAAGAATTATAAATCACGTCTTTTGATGGGTTTTGTCCCCACTTGGTAACTGAATGCCAATATTATTGTCAAGGTTTTTTTCTTTCCAAACTCTACTTAAAAACCCCAGTGCCACGGGCCCTTCAGGTTTTTTCCTCTCTCAGAAGCCGCCCTCCATGCTGCTCTGGCTGAGGTCTTTGACTCTAATAAATATTTTTAAATCTCAACAACAACAACAAAAAACCTCTCTCTGCCTCTCTGTAACTCTGCCTTTCAAATAATTAAATAAATAAATGGGAAGAAAGAAAGGAAGGAAGGAAGGAAGGGGAAAGGAGGGAGGGAGGAAGGGAAACTACCATAAACCTCATCAACCAGGGTAATGAGAGGAAAACTTAAAAATTTTAATCAAACACATTTTAACTATAGATTTGCACTATAGAAGGTTTCTAAAAAGAAAGCATAAGTTCTATTGAGCTGTCTGAACTAATATGGAATTAACTGTCACTTTTTAAAGCATCATACTTGCTACAATTCTGAACAGAATAGCTTTATCTCTAATACTTCTATTTTGATTGACATAATTTGAAAAGCTATTGTAGATTTGCCATCTTTCCAAAGTAAAATTATTTAATCTATACCATGCAAAGCATTTCTATTCAAAGTTAGTATCAGTAACATATCAAAGCCAGAAGTAATAAGTTGTGATGCAGTCAAATAAGATACCTTTTTTTACAACTCTTCTCTTTTATCCTCACCTATGCTTTTGCTTCAGTTTTTTGCTATGAATTAACTCCAGTTATGGTCTTAGCCTCCTTGATTACATTTCCTTCTACTCAAACACTTTCTTTCTTTTTTTTTTTTTTAAAAAGAGATTTATTTATTTATTTGAAAGTCAGAGTTACACAGAGAGAGGAGAGGCAGAGAGAGAAAGTCTTCCATCCGATGGTTCACCCCCGCAGATGGCCGCAACTGCCAGAGCTGTGCAGTTCCGAAGCCAGGAGCTTTTGCGTCTCCCACGCAGGTGCAGGGACCCAAGGACCTGGGCCATCTTCTACTGCTTTCCTAGGCCACAGCAGAGAGCTGGATCAGAAGTGGCGCAACTAGAACCGATGCCCATATGGGATGCCGGCACTTCAGGCCAGGGCATTAACCTGCTGCGCCACAGCGCCGGCCCCTCAAACACCTTTACAGGAAACAGCACTTCTACATACGGCGAAACTCTACAATTACACATACCACCAAGTCCCTCAGATTCATTCACACATTCTCAAAACCAAAAAGGTACACATTCAACAAAGTTATTTCTTGAATGAATGAATGCCCACTTACTATATAAATGATGCATAATTCAATTTGGGCCATAATCTAAACCCTATTTAAAGGCCAATAACAGATCCTGAGGAATTCAGAATAAAGTTCTTGTAACCTAAGAGTCTATATGCTTCTGCTAATTTAAAAATAGAATTCTAAAATCTACCTCGTATCTAATTATTCAAATGAAAGCTAAAATTGCTGTTGGGAACAAAGTATTCTATTCCTGTATGCTTTCTATTACCATGGGTTCATCAGAGAGAATCAGGATATACATATGTCAGTACTTCCTTTTCTGTACATGGCTAAGAGAGAGCTAAAAGCAGAAAGGAATAGAACTTTAAAATAAATAATTAAAGTGAACCTTCACAGTTCTACCAGGTAAACCTCCATTTAAATTAATTATGCTAGTGTATGTACCTCATTGGTACTGCTACTCATTCTTTCTAAGCAAGACACTAACTGGGTATGTTTCTTTCTTTCTATGAATTCACAATAAAAGGCATACATGGCCTCCCTAGAAACAGAATGCCCTTTGGCCCTAATTATGATCTGCAGGTTTTCACAGAAAAAGTGAAGCTGAAAAGGTGATGCATTTTATTTCCAAAGATTATAACTATCAGAGATGAGGAAGAAACATTATTTTTCAATTAATTAGCCAATTTATAAGCCTATTATAAATTTAGTCCCACCTGGTTTTAAATTTTTGTGAAAGGATTTGTCATTTGATTAATGCTACACTATTCCCTCTCATTTCTAAGAAGAAGAAGAATTGCTTTAACTTAAATGATAACAGGTAAGAAAACTGTATGAAAGCTTCCACACTGTCTATTTCATTAAAATGAAAAACTCAGGACTTCTATAAATATTCCATTGCTATACAACCTCATCATCATCTTTACTGGAATAAAGGACAATAATGATCATTGTTTTATAATCACTCATTTTCCTCTATTCTGTGTCAGAAAGCAAAACAACGTAGTTTTAAACCAGCAAGGGAAGAAAAAGAACACATATATTTAATCCAGATGCAAAAAAATAAGCAAAAAAAGATTAAGAGGGAAAAGAAAAAATGTACAAGTAAGTACTGTGGAAAGGTGAGTATGGAAGTCATTTAATTCGGAAGCGCTATGCGATGTCTATTCTTAAATCACGAACATGTGCACAAGTACTCAGGTCTTGTTTCTTGTGTAAAACATTGAAGAGTCAAAGATACATGACTTGATAAGAATCAAATAAAAAAACATTTATAGCAATATCTCCAGAATTAAAATCAATTCTAGAAAAATACAAAAGAATCAAAATTACATTACTATGCTTAACAATGGTAAAATTATACTAGTTGTTCAGGTTCATTCTGGTATTGACTAACATTACATATTTAGTATTTCAATCCGAATCGGAATTTGCAGGTGCATTATCACTGATGGTGGGAAAAGTTCTTAAGCCTTGTTTCCTTGCAGTTCTAAGTTGGTGCAAATGTTCTTTCATGTCCTGAGAAATATGGCAAATCCGTCCTTCTATGCCAGGTACTGCAATTACTGCTAACGGTTTCTCTGATTCTTTCTCAAAGGCTGCAAGTAAAACCATTAAAATATATTGTACTCCTCAAAATAAATACTCTACTACTAAGCCTAAAAATTTACTAGAATACATGTTTACTAGAATTCACATCAACAATAAAATTTTAATCAGAATTTCTATGAATATACATTTCTCATGACCAGCTGTACCATCATGAAAAGTTTCATTGGAAACATTTACTAAGTTTAGACATAATCAAAAGCACATTAATTCTTTTTAACTTAAAATATGGTGTATATGATATACTTTTCAAAAATTGGATATGCTTATGAAGACAATTTTTTTTTTGACAGGCAGAGTGGACAGTGAGAGAGAGACAGAGAGAAAGGTCTTCCTTTGCCGTTGATTCACCCTCCAATGGCCGCCGCGGCCGGCACACTGCGGCCAGTGCACCGCACTGATCCAAAGGCAGGAGCCAGGTACTTATCCTGGTCTCCCATGGGGTGCAGGGCCCAAGCACTTGGGGCATCCTCCACTGCACTCCCGGGCCATAGCAGAGAGCTGGACTGGAAGAGGGGCAACCGGGACAGAATCCGGTGCCCCGACCGGGACTAGAACCCTGTGTGCCGGCGCCACTAGGCGGAGGATTAGCCTAGTGAGCCGCGGCACCGGCCTTGAAGACAATTATTTTATCAAACAAGTAATGGATTATAAAAATCTCAATATGAATTTTGTCCAATCTGGTCCTGAATTATTGCTAAGTGACTCTTTTTAAAGAATAAAACTTCTGAACCATATCAATAAAATGAGTTCTGCATGACAAGGCACAGTGCTTACTGGGTAGGGAAAGACAACATGTTTTACAAGAGACCAAGTAAGCCGGTTTAAATACTTATAATGGTTCATTTAAAATAGAAGTGACAGAAAAAATTGAAAAGGTAGTCAAGATGTTGAAGCAGAGAACTTCGAGAAGTCTATAATCTCCTAGAACTTATTTGTGCTTTTCAGATGTGAATTTTTGCTTAAGACTTTCTTAAAATTGTAGCTCAGTCTTCATTTATTCACATTTCCCCACACTTAAGGAAAAAGAATACATTTTTCCATGGCTCACAATTTAACAAAAATGCTATTTATTAAAGAAACACTTCTAATAAAACAGAACTATGATCACCTGTTAGTGATGGCGATCTGCTGGTGGTGGTGATTAAACTCATTCGATGGCCTGAAAGACACTGCTTCCTTCCCTGCACAATCTTTATTGATTCAAAGTGATTCATGACAACTGTCGAAAGGACTTGTGCAGTTTCTGTGTCAAACATTCGAGGACAACTTTTAAGCATAATATAGCCATCCTTCCCCTGAAACAGCAAAACATATTGCAATTTTCTAATCTAGAAACAAGAATAAATCAAAACCAATGTACTTTTGAAATTATTGGTACAGAAATGCAATTTCATAGATATGTACACAACTATGTCTCCACATATGTTAACTGACAGACTTTAAGACGCTGGATTCAGACGATTCAGACATGGTAACTTTGGACCTCTGCCCTCAGCTCACTGCCCAGCATCTTTAGGAATGAACATGGCTGTGATCAGATCCAGCAGGGAGGGCTCTTCAGAGCAGCAGCGCTGAGCCTCAGCCAGCACCTCCGAAATGGCTCAGCACCGGAACCTGGAATGCGCGTCGAACAAGCTTCCCGCCAGCACTCTGACACTGCTCCAGACTGCAGTACTAAGAAGCCCACTGAAGTAAACTGAAAAGCCCATGGAGTCATCCAAGTTTTAATCTACATGATTAAATGACATAAGTAAAATATGCCATTAAGTATGTTAGAAGTTTTTATCACTACATTTTTAAAAATATTTTTTTTATTTATTTATTTTATTTGAAAGACAGAGTTACAGAAAGAATAGAAGAAAAAGAGAAAGATGAAGATCTTCCATTCACTGGTTAACTCCTCAAATAGCCACAAATCAGACTGAGCCAGGCCAAAGCCAGGAGCCTGGAGCCAGGAATTTCCTCCGGGTACCCCACATGGGTGCAGAGGCCAAAGAACTTGGACCATCCTCTGCTGCTGTCCCAGGCGCATTAGTAGGGAGTTGGATCACAGTGGAGCAGCCGGGACTCAAACCAGCACCTATACGGGATACTAGAGCTGTCAGCTGAACCTGCTATGCCATGGCACAGCTCCATCACTAAATTTAAAGTTGAGCAAATCACTACAACACTACTTGTAGTTATTTAACCACCACTGGCTATATTTGCCAGCTATTTAGAGAATGATATTAATCAGCATGAATTTGGACCAGGCACTGTGGCACAGCAGGTAAAGCTGCTGCCTACAGGCTGGCATCCCTTTTGCTCACCAGTTTGAGTCCTGGCTGCTCCTCTTTTGATCCAGCCTGGAAAAACAGTAGAAGATGGCCCAAGTGACTTGAGCCCCTGGACCCACATGTGAGACCTGGAAGAAGCTCCTGGCTCCAGGTTTTGGATCAGCTCAGTTCTGGCCATTGCAGCCATTTGGGGAGTGAATTAGCAGATGGAAGACCTCTCTCTCTCTCTCTGCCTCTGCCTCTCTGTAACTCTGACTTTCAAATAAATAAACCTTTTTAAAAAAGCATGAATTATATATTTCTGTATTTTTCAATCTGATAATACAACAAAATTAACATTACCAGCATATAAGACAAAATATAAATATATGAGTATAAAAACACAATGCAAAATATTTATTTAAATTGGATTATCTGAAATCACCAAAAGTATATATTTGTGTGCATGTACATAAATGTATGTAGTAATGTAAGACAATGTTTCTATTTAAAATATTTTAAAAATAAATTAATCTCCAGGACCCCGGGTTCTGTTCCTGGTTGGGGTGCCGGATTCTGTCCTGGTTGTTCCTCTTCCAGTTCAGCTCTCTGCTGTGGCCTGGGAAGGCAGTGGAGGATGGCCCAAGTGCTTGGGCCCTGCACCCCATGGGAGACCAGGAAGAGGCACTTGGCTCCTGGCTTAGGATCGGTGCAGCGCACCAGCCATAGCAGCCATTTGAGGGGTGAACCAACAGAAAAGGAAGACCTTTCTCTCTGTCTGTCTGTCTCTCTCTCTCTCTCTCTCACCGTCTAACTCTGCCTGTCAAAAAATAAAAATAAAAAAATAAATTAATCTCACATTTGCAATGTACTCCTTTATAGCAAGAAGGTAAATTTTTTTTTTCCGTAAATATTGTCCTTGAACTTTTACAGTATCTCTTATGATTCGATGTCCTGGTTCTGCATCTGGGTCAAATCCAAATTCTATTCCAGCAACTTGAGGAAATCTGAAATTTAAAAGTACATTCTTAGATAATCAATCCAAAGGCATATTAACAGTATGTGTGAGAAAGCATTAAAATGAAAGCGAGCACATCCTATGCTTCTTAAACTGCCGATGTGTGTGTATAGGTCTGGATCTAACTGCCAAACGACCTGTGACTTCAAGGAAAAGAAAGGGGGGTTTCTGGTAAAGTCCATCCCAACTTTCTTGGACCACAAAAGAATTTCACAAACTTGTATTCTACAATTTTAAACCACCCTGAGACTTTGGTTGTCTCAGTTTCCATCCTCATATCCTTAAGGAAATGAAGTTAAACACTAGTCATCTGTTAAAAATGCTGTTTATCTATGAAGTCCATGAAAAATGCAAATAACACCTTGCTTCCATCAGACGATTTCAACATAAGCAATGGGTGCATGGGGATGGGGATGGGGGTGAGCAGGCACTGTGGCACAGTGGGCTAAGCCACTGCCTGTGAAGCCAGCATCCCATATTGGAACACTAGTTTAATTTTTTTAATTTTTAAAAATTTATTTGACAGGCAGAGTTATAGACAGTGAGAGAGAGAGAGAGAGAAAAAGGTCTTCTTTCCATTGGTTCACCCCCCAAATGGCTGCAACAGCCGGAGCTATGCCGATCCGAAGCCAGGAGCCAGGTGCTTCTTCCTGGTCTCCCATGCAGGTGCAGGGCCCAAGTGCTTGGGCCATCCTCCACTGCCTTCCCCGGCCACAGTAGAGAGCTGGACTGGAAGAGGAGCAACCGGGACTAGAACCCGGCACCCATCCCATATGGGAGGCCGGCACCGCAGGCAGAGGATTAACCAAGTGAGCCACTGCGCCGGCCCCTGGAGCACTAGTTTAAAGACCTGGCTGCTCCACTTCCCACCCAGCTAATGTGTCTAGGAAGGCAGTGGAAGATAACCCAGCTATCTAGGCTCCTTCCATCCAAGTGAGAGATCTGGATGGAGTTCCTGGCTCCTGGCTTCCACCTGGCCCAGACCTAGCTGTTGTAATCAATTGGGTAGTGAACTAACAGACTGAAGTTCTCTCTCCCTCTCTCTCCCCTCCTCTCCCTTTGTCCCTCCCCCCCCCTCTTTTCTTCTCTCTTTCTCTCAGTTTGATGCTCTTTCAAATGAATAAATAAATCTTTTTTTTTTTTTGGACAGGCAGAGTGGACAGTGAGAGAGACAGAGAGAGAGAGAGAGAAAGGTCTTCCTTTACCGTTGGTTCACCCTCCAATGGCCACTGCAGCTGGCGTGCCACGGCCGGCACGCTGCGCTGATCTGAAGCCAGGAGCCAGGTACTTATCCTGGTCTCCCATGCGGGTGCAGGGCCCAAGCACTTGGGCCATCCTCCACTGCCCTCCCGGGCCACAGCAGAGAGCTGGACTGGAAAGAGGAGCAATTGGGACAGAATCCGGCGTCCCCACTGGGACTAGAACCCGGTGTGCTGGCGCCACAGGCGGAGGATTAGAGTAAATCATTTTTAAAAAAAGAAAATGGCTAGAAAGATTTTTTGCTAAATTTATAGGCCATTCACTTTGAGTGCTTCTAGGGGAACATCTTAAAAGAGAGTAACTGAAACTAATGTGTAAGAAATGTAAACAATGTAAGATATTGAGACAGCTCAGGGTGGCTTAGCAGTTAAGCCACCAGCTGGAAGGGCCACATCAGTATCTGGGTTAGATATCTGACTCCAGCTTCGGAGCTCAGTCTGCTGCTAATGCACACCTGGCAGGCAGCAGTGACAGGATCGAGTAGCTGGATCCCAGCCATCCACTTGGGAGACTTGAAATGAGTTCCCATCACCTGGTTTTGGCCCTCTGGCTGTTGCGCAATTTCGTAAGGGAACCAGTGGATGCGAGTACTCTTACTTTGCTTTCGCTTTCTGTCACTCTCTGCTCCCTCCAGTCCTTCTTCCCTCCCTCCTTCATTTCTAAAAGAAATAAATAACTAGTGCTATAACTATGATTAGATACATACAAATATCACAATTAATAGATAAATATTCCTTCTCAGTTCTGATGCAGTGGAACAGTGCTAAATTCAGCATCAAGACTAAGATAAAGTTCATGTAACTTGGTAACTGAAAGAAAAAAAAAGCATTGCTTTTTAAAATCTTAATTAAGACAACAAAAAACAAATTTCCTAAAGCCTTGAGTTTCCAATATGTTTCCAGATCAAGAATACACTGCCCACTCCACCACACACACACTCCAAAATAAGCCTCGATCAAACAAACAACACAGAGATGATGAGAAAAAAATGCAGCAGACTTTCACTCTAATTGGCACATTGGAGGAAAAGAAAAAGTGGTCTGCTGTGTAAAACGCTGCATGCAATCAGACATGCATGAGGAAAGGAATAATCAGAAAATACACAAAAGAGGGAAAAATTGAAACACAGAACTGTGAGCAGGTCAGCTGGTAATGACATGCCACTCAGCCACGGTGACACAGGTGGCCCAGAGCAGGCTCAAAAATGAAAGCAAACAAGCTCAGCAATAGGGTAGAAGAAACAATACCTCATGCGCCTTTCTATTTCCCTCTACCAATTTATATGAGAGCCAAAGCAACCAGAGCCAAGAACGAAAAAGAAGGGCAGAAGGGTGAGGAGACAAGAAAGAGGTACGGCATAACAGGCTGACCAAAGCTGGTCCACCATTACAGGCTTTAGTCTAAAAGAGGAAGTTCCAAGTATCAATTAGCTATAAGCACACTCCACGCTATTAAACCCAATAAAGAAATATATCAATAAAACCTGGACAGAACAGATATTTGAAGAATCTGAAAAGTACATAAATTACTACAGGTAGATTGCAGGAAAAGATGGCAATTTGAAATATCACCGAACTGAACCAGGCACTGTGGTGCTCCAGGTTAAGCCACTGCTTGAGATATCCCATATGGGAGTGCCACCAAGAGTCCTGGCTACCCTGCCTCAGATTCAGCTTCCTACTGATGCTCCTGGAAGAAAGCAGATGCTTGGGCCCCTATCCCCTGAGTGGGAGATGTGGATGGAGTTCCAGGCTCTTTGCTTCAGCCTGACCAGGTCCTGGCTATTGCAGACATTCAGGGAATGAACTATAAGACAGAAGATTCTCATTTTCTCTCTCTGTCTGCCTTGCTCTGGGTCTCTCATTCTTTCCCTTTCAAGTA
This sequence comes from Oryctolagus cuniculus, assembly GCF_051225735.1. Classification (NCBI taxonomy): domain Eukaryota; kingdom Metazoa; phylum Chordata; class Mammalia; order Lagomorpha; family Leporidae; genus Oryctolagus; species Oryctolagus cuniculus. The sequence continues at coordinate 85,126,723 of NC_142880.1, forward strand.
GATATAAACAACAAACAAACAAATGTTGCCAAAAAGAACTATCACTGCACTAGCAGTGAGTTTGCTGTATTTTTTTTGCCTCTAGTTAAACTCCTAGCCTAAACTCATACCAGAAACGGGTAATGGCATGCAGACAGAGAAAGTTCAAGGGAAACCCTCTAGTTCTGCCTCTAGGAGGAAGTGTTAACTGCTAAGGCTCAGAGAGAGTACTTCATGCCCCTGCACCCCGCCCCCAAGCAACACAGTGGTGGTGGCCACAGGAACCTGAAAGAAGCAAAACTCAGAAAGAGAGGCTGAGCTTCAAAGAACGGGAAAATGCCCAGTGCACCTTTCCTCCCTCAGTCCCCTTTGCCACTGCACTTGGTCCTGGATGCAGGGTGCCTGGAGAAGTGCAGTCACTGTAGTCCTGGTGCTTTGACCAGATGACTGAAGAAAAGGATCCTGAAGGGAATGGAAGAAAACCATTGATCGCCTCCTAAGCTCAACCCTTCCCGGCGCACGTGTGGGACAGACCGCACTTAGCCTAGTGTTTGAAGATTGGACATACCATGTCACAGGTCCAAGAGTGACCCCTGGGTGGCACACATGCAGAAACAACGCAGAGCACCGCAGACTGAAAAAGGAGGTGGGACTGAACTCACAGCTACAGAGGTGAGTTGCAATCACTGCCTGAACCCAACAAGGTTCTCTGCCTGCTAAAACAAAGCTGGTAATGTCCTACATAGAACTGAGTTAATATCAGAGTCTCATAATATGCCAAATGGGCAGGACACAAAAAATTTCTTAGCCGGGCCAGCTCCGTGGCGCAGGTTAATCCTCCGTCTACGGCACCAGCATCACATATAGGTGCCGGTTCTAGTCCCGGCTGCCCCTCTTCCAATCCAGCTCTCTGCTGTGGCCTGGGAGGGCAACAGAAGATGGCTCGAGTGCTTGGGCCCCTGCACATGCGTGGGAGACCAAGAAGAAGCACCTGGCTCCTGGATTCGGATCAGTGCAGCTCTGGCCATTGTGGCCATCTGGGGAGTGAACCAACAGAGGGAAGACCTTTCTCTCTGTCTCTCCCTCTCACTGTCTGTGGTTCTACCTCTCAAATAAATAAATAAAATCTTTAAAAAAATTTCTTAGCAAAAACTAAGAAAATGTCAAAATGCAGGGGGAAGATGACACAGATATCCAAACTACTAAAGGTTTTAAAACTATTATCATACAAATAATCCAGTAAGCAATCAAAAACATTCTTTAGAATATTTTTATTTGAAAGGTAGGGAAAGGGAAAGAGAGACAGAGAGACAGAGATCTTCCATCCACTCCAGTTCATTCCCCAAATGTCCACAGTAACCAGGGCTGGGTCGAGTCAAAGGCAGAATCCCAGAACTCAATCCAGATTTCCTGCGCAAGTAGCAGACACCCAAGTACTTGATACTTGAGCCTCTCAAAGGTATGCACTAGCAGGAAGCTGGATCAGAAGCAGAGCAGCAGCGATTTGAACCAAGCACTTCAACAGGGGTTGCAGGGATCCAGACTGGCACCTTAACTGCCATACCATTTGCCTGTCCGCCCCCCCCCACCCCCGCAAATTTCTGAATCTACTAAAACAGGGAGTTTGCACTTAGCCAGGATCAAATGAAAATTTCTTATGTGAAAATAAATAGCAAACATTAAAACTTCACTGGATGGCCTCTATAGAAGAACACAGATAACAGAAAGAGAGTCACCAAACTATAAACCATATCAACAGAAATTATCCAGTATGAAAAAAGATTTTAAAAACAAAGTTTTTTTTTAATGAACAGATTTTCCAGGTCCCTATGAGATTGTAACAAAAGGTGTAACTTTGTGTTATCTGATCTCAGAAAAAAAGAAGAGTGTAATGATAAAAAAAAATTAAGAAATAATGACCAAAAACAAAGACATAAAAATATAGATTCAAAAACTCAGCAAAGCTCAAACAGGAAAAATTTAAAAAGTTTGGCCAAGGCCATAATAATTATACTGCTAAAAATGAAAGACAAAGCAAAACAACCAGAGAAAAAGAATGACTTACATATAAAGGAAAAATAATTTGGGAGATTGAAATTTATCATCAGAAATTCTAGAGTTCAAGAGGGAGTGAAATAACAGATTTAGAAGTCAAAAGAAAAGAACTCTCACCAAAAAATGTGTATCCAGCATAAAGTAATTCCTGGACAAAGGATAACTAAGAGAATTCAGTGCCAGCAAATGTGCTTTCGAAGTCACTGTGAAGAACTTCAGTTGAAAGGGAATACCAGAAAATAAAGTTGGAGAATCAGAAAATAAAAAAAAAAAGAAACAAACAAGGAAAATATGTGGATAAATTGGATACTATCTTCTTTTTTCTTTTTAAGATATATTTATTTATTTGAAAGGCAGAGTTACAGAGAGGCAGAGGCAGAGGCAGAGAGAGAGAGAGAGAGAGTGAGTTTTCCACTTGCTGGTCTCTCCCCAAATGGCTGATCCGAAGCCAGGAGCCATGAGCTTCTTCCAGGTCTCCCACGCGGGTGCAGGGGCCCAAGGACTTGGGCCATCTTCTACTGCTTCCTCAGGCCATAGCAGAGAGATGGATCAGAAGTGGAGCAGCTGAGACTAAAACTGGCGCCCATAAGGGATGCCGGCAGTGCAGACGGCGGCTTTAACTACTACGCCACCGAGCCAGCCCCTCTCCTCTTTAAAATATGCTTAACAGTTGAAAGAAAAATAATAATCTGTGATGAGATTTATAACATAACTAGATGTGATGTATAAGTTTACTATAACACAAAGAGGAAACAGTACATGCAGCATAGTGTGGGAAGATTTCTCTATTTCTCTTGAAGTAGCAAAAGATTGATTGTAGGTTAAATATGCATTTAGTAAGTCCTAAAACAACTACTACAAAAGTCTTTTAAAAGTATGATAAACACTACACGTAACAAAGGAACACTAAAACATTCAAATAGCCCAAAATAAAGCAGACAAATAAAACAAGGGAGGGACCAAACTGTGGCATATTAGGCTAAGCCTCTGCCTGCGCTGCCAGCATCTCATTTGGGTACCGGTTTAAGTCCCAGCTGCTCCTCTTTCGATCCAACTCTCTGCTAAGGCCTGGGAAAGCAGAAGAAGATGGCCCAAGTGCTTGGGCCCCTGCACCCATGTGGGAGACCTGGAGGAAGCTCCTGGCTTCTGGCTTCAGACTGGCATAGCTTCAGCCATTGTAGCCATTTGTGGAGTGAACCAGCAGATGGAAGACCTTTGTCTCTCTGTCTGTAATTCTACCTATCAAATAAATGAAGTCTTTTATTAAAAAGGGAATAAAAAACAAAAAGAACAAAATAGATACGAAAATTTTGGAAATATTCCAAGCACAGATGTTTCTAAAAATCATGTACTAACTATATTTCAAATATAATGACAAGGGTAGGTTAAAAGGGAATGGGGGCCCGCGCTGCGGCTCACTAGGCTAATCCTCCGCTTTGCGGCGCCAGCACACCGGGTTCTAGTCCCGGTCGGGGTGCCGGATTCTGTCCCGGTTGCCCCTCTTCCAGGCCAGCTCTCTGCTGTGGCCCGGGAGTGCAGTGGAGGATGGCCCAAGTGCTTGGGCCTTGCACCCCATGGGAGACCAGGAGAAGTACCTGGCTCCTGCCATCGGATCAGTGCAGTGCACCAGCCGCAGCGCGCTAGCCGTGGCAGCCATTGGAGGGTGAACCAACAGCAAAAGGAAGACCTTTCTCTCTGTCTCTCTCTCACTGTCTACTCTGCCTGTCAAAAAATAAAAAAGAAAAGAAAAAAAATAGAATGGGAAAGATACATCACACAAACACTAATCAAAAAGGTGCTGGATATACCAATAGCAAAGCCAACTGTAACAGAGCAAAGCAAATTCCAATATCTCAATTAACTGGATTCATGGAATCCATGGGGGAGACCTAAACTGGTCTCCTGGTTCCAACTTCAGCCCAGCCCCAGCCCTAGCCCCAGCCCCAGCCCCAGCCATTGTGTGTATTGGGATAGTGAACTCCCAGAAGGGAACTAGCTCTTTCTTGCTCTCTCTTAAAAATAAATATTTAAAAACAATTCTTTAAGATCTAGAGAGACAATAAAACAGAGGCAACAACCTTTTTCTATAAAGGAGGAGATTCAGGTTTGGCAATCCATAGAGTTTCTGGTAAAAAATAAATAAATAAATATCACTGTAGTACAAAACAAGCTATAGAGAATACAGATATGAACAAGTTTAGATGTATTCCAGTAAGATATTTCTAATATATAGAAGGGTGAATTTAGCCAAAGGGTCCAGCACTTCATGGAATACAGATAAAATAGCCAACAGTCAAGCAGATACAACACTGGATATGCATGTATCTAACAACAGAGCCTCCATTACATGAAGCAAAACCTCATAGCAGTGAAGGAAGCAAAATTACAATTATGGCTGAAGAGTTCAACACTTCGCAGCCAGCAACTGACAGAACTATTTGGTAGAAATTGTTCAAGCATACACAGAACTGAGCCACACTGATTAAACTGACATTTACAGAGTATTTCACCACCAAAGCAGAATATATACATGTATCAAGCACATACAGAAAACTGATAAAAGCAGACCATATCTAGGGCCACAAAATAAACCTTATTTTATTAACTAACTGAAACTCTACAAAATATTTTAATGAGTATATTAAAATTCAATAACCAAGCTAAAGGGAAAATCCAGGAAATCAAACTAGATACTTCTACAGGTCACACAGCAACATTTCCAGGAAAATTTAAAAAAAAATTGAAATAAACAAAAATGAGAATATAGCATAACAAAATTTGGGCCAGTGTTGTGGCACACCGGGTAGGTATCAGAGTACTGGTTTTGAGTCTCTGATGCTCTGCTTCCAGTCCAGCTCCTTCCTACTGCAAGTGGGAAAGCAGTGAAAAATGACCCAAGTACTTAGGCCACTGCCACACATGTGGGAGACCAAGATGAAGTTCCAGACTCCTGATGTCAGCTTAGCCCAGCCCCAGCTCTCATGGCCATCTGGAGAGTGAACCAGCAGATGGAAAGTCACTTTATCTTTATCTCTCCCTGTCGTCCTGTCATTCTGCCTTTCAAGAAAATAAAACAAATATTTAAAAGCAGTCTGTGCAATGCAGCTAAAATAGAGCTTAGAGGAAAAATAATAGCACTAAACGTTAAGTTTTTAAAAATGAACCATCTCAAATAAGCATTTTAAGCTGATTTGAGAAAACAGATAAAGAAGAGAAAAACAAACCCAAAGCAAGCTAAAGAGCAAAAATCAATTAAATTGAAAGAACTACCACTCTTTTCCAAAGAGGCCATACCATTTTATACTTCCAACAACATGCTTTATCCTCATCATCACCAGCATTTAGTATTTTCACTATGGCTTTTATTATTTTAGCCATTCAGAATAGGAATGTAGTGATATCATACTACAGTATTAATTTGCCCTTCATGTAATTAACTTTCATCTGATTATTTGGAGAACTGTCCATACAATAGTACTTTAAAATATTTGTGGAAAATTTAATTAAAGATAAGTTTATTTTTGTTCAAAAAAACTTTTAAAATCCACACAAGGTCTTTTCATATTCCAAATTTTGAAGATTACTTGTATGTCTTTTTCCTACATTGTAATTCAGCACTATTTTCATCACTGTTAAGTTTTGAAAGGTATTTACATATTCCATATACAAGCTGTTCATCAGATATGTGTTTGCAAATAATCTCTCCCAGTTTGTAGCTTGCTTTCATTTTCTTCACAATGCGGTTGAAGCATAAAAGTACCTAATTTTGATGAAGCTCCATTTATGACTTTTCTTTTTATGGATAATGTTTTTGGTGTCCAGCATCTTTGCCCAGCCCATGGTCCCAAAGATTTCTTCAACACATTTTTCTAAAAGTTTTATGGTTTTGTATTTTGCATTAAGTTTGTTACCCATTTTAAGTTTTATATTTTGAAGTGTGGACCTTAAGTCTAATCTTTTTTTTTTCTTCACAAAATAATTTTAATACTTTGTGCCTAGGCTAGCAGCATCCTGCACTGTGACATTACTAGACATACATAAGCATTTTTTCCAAGTACAAATATTAAAAGCAGAATAATGTAAGCAATTGCCTATACAAAGATAAATAGACACTGTAGGTTATTTTCTTCTTGAATCATTTTTGGTGCATGGTAAATTGCAATTACATGTCAGTATAATGTTACTGATCTATAGAATACACTTGGAACTGTGAGGTATGGCAACTCCCTGTGAGAGAGCTAACATGTAAACGTGAATATTTTGAGTGAATTTTTTTAGCTGCCACAGATGGGAAAGACAAAGAAAATCCAGCCTTCGAAGACCCCAGAAACTTATTTTTCTAATAATAATAATAATAATATCATCCTCTAAAATCCTCAGCTATTCCCTATCTTTTCCTTATGGTTGGAATACCTTTTAATGGAGAAAGATAAAGTAAATATAGAAATGAAGCTATGTTTGTTATAGGATTGTGGATTAAGCCAGTTATTTAAAAAAAAAAAATAAATCCGCCAGGTAACTGCTCATTTACTTTACATCAAGTTGAGAGCCTGATATATACATCTCAACTTTATAATTCAAGATTGCAGTTAAATATGTAATTCATTTGAACTACCATGGTAATAAGACAATTAGAAACCTTACATATTTTCAAAAAGGAAGTCTAATCTTTAATTACTATTATTTAATAAACATAAATGTCCAAAGTCCAGCTTTTAGATTAAAGTGGCCCCTCCCCCCATAATTTCCCTCCCACCCACACCTTCCCATCTCCCACTCCCTCTCCCATTCCATTCCCATCAAGATTCATTTTCAATTATCTTTATGTACAAAAGATCAATTTAGTATAAATTAAGATTTCAACAGTTTGCACCCACACATAAACATAAAGTGTAAAATACTGTTTGAATATTAGTTATAGCGTTAATTCCCACTGTACAACACATTAAGGACAGAGATCCTACATGAAAAGTAAGTGCACAGTGACTACTGTTGTTGAGTTAACACATTGACACTCTTTTTTATGGCGTCAGTAATCAACGTAGGCTCTAGTCATGAGTTGGTTGCTAAGGCTATGGAAGCCTTTTTGAGTTCGACGACTCCAATCTTATTTAAATGAAGTCATAGTCAAAGCTGAAGTTCTCTCCTCCCTTCAGAGAAAGGTACCTCCTTCTTTGATGGCCCGTTCTTTCCACAGGATCTCACTCGCAGAGATCTTTCATTTAGGTGTTTTGTTTTGTTTTGTTTTGTTTTGTTTTGTTTTGTTTGCCAGAGTGTCTTGGCTTTCCATGCCTGAAATACTCTCATGGGCTCTTCAGCCAGATCCGAATGCCTTAAGGGCTAATTCTGGGGCCAGAGTGCTGTTTATGGCATCTGCCATTCTATGGGTCTGCTGTGTATCCCGCTTCCCATGTTGGATCATTCTCTCCTTTTCAATTCTATCAGTTAGTATTAGCAGACACTAGTCTTGTTTATGTGATCTCTTTGACTCGTAGACCTATCAAAAAAAAAAAAAAAACTATCCCTCTTTGCAGATGATATGATTCTTTACTTAGGGGATCCAAAGAACTCTACTAAAAGACTATTGGAACTCATAGCAGAGTTTGGCAAAGCAGCAGGATATAAAATCAATGCACAAAAATCAACAGCCTTTGTATACACAGGAAATGCCATGGCAGAGAAAGAACTGCTAAGATAAATCCCATTCACAATAGCCACAAAAACAAATACCTTGGAATAAACTTAACCAAGGACATTAAAGATCTCTACAATGAGAATTACAAAATCTTAAAGAAAGAAATAGAAGAGGATACCAAAAAAATGCAAAAATCTTCCATGCTCATGGATTGGAAGAATCAATATCATCAAAATGTCATTCTCCCAAAAGCAATTTATAGATTCAATGTGATACCTATCAAAATACCAAAGACGTTCTTCTCAGCTCTGGAAAAAATGATGCTGAAATTCACATGGAGAAGCAGGAGACCTTGAATAGCTAAAGCAATCTTGTACAACAAAAACAAAGCCGAAGGCATCACAATTCCAGATTTCAAGACATACTACAGGGCAGTTGTAATCAAAGTAGCGTGGTACTGGTACAGAAACAGATGGATAGACCAAGGGAATGGAACAGAACCACCAGAAATCAATCCAAACATCTACAGCCAACTTATATTTGATCAAGGATTTAAAACCAATCCCTGGAACAAGGACAGTCTATTCAATAAATGGTGCTGGGAAAACTGGATTTCCACCTGCAGAAGCATGAAGCAAGACCCCTACCTTATACATTACACAAAAATCCACTCAACATGGATTAAAGATCTAAATCTATGACCTGACACTATCAAATTATTAGAGAACATTGGAGAAACCATACAAGATACAGGCACAGGCAAAGACTTCTTGGAAAAGACCCGGGAGGCACAGGCAGTCAAAGCCAAAATTAACATTTGGGATGGCATCAAATTGAGAAGTTTCTGTACTACAAAAGAAACAGTCAGGAGAGTGAAGAGGCAACTGACAGAATGGGAAAAAATATTTGCAAACTATGCAACAGATAAAGGATTAATAACCAGAATCTACAAAGAGATCAAGAAACTCCACAGCAACAAAACAACCAACCCACTTAAGAGATGGGCCAAGGACCTCAATAGACATTTTTCAAAAGAGGAAATCCAAATGGCCCAAAAACACATGAAAAAATGTTCAAGATCACTAGCAATCAGGGAAATGCAAATCAAAACCACAATGAGGTTTCACCTCACCCAGGTTACAATGGCTCACATACAGAAATCAACCAGCAACAGATGCTGGTGAGGATGTGGGAAAAAAGGGACACTAACCCGCTGTTGGTGGGAATGCAACCTGGTTAAGCCACTATGGAAGTCAGTCTGGAGATTCCTCAGAAACCTGAAGATAACCCTACCATTCGACCCAGTCATCCCACTCCTTGGAATTTACCCAAAGGAATTTAAATTGGCAAATAAAAAAGCTGTCTGCACCTTAATGTTTATTGCAGCTCAATTCACAATATCTAAGACCTGGAATCAACCTAAATGCCCATCAACATTAGGGTGGATAAAGAAATTATGGGATATGTACTTTATAGAATACTATACAGTAGTTAAAAAAAATGAAATCTGGTCTTTTACAACAAAATGGAGTAATCTGGAAAATATCATGCTGAGTGAAATAAGCTAGTCCCAAAGGGACAAATACCATATGTTCTCCCTGATCAGTGACAACTGACCGAGCACCAAAGGGGAAACCTGTTGAAGTGAAATGGACACTATGAGAAACAGTGACTTGATCACCCCTTGTCCTGACTGTTGATGAACAAACTTAATACTTTATCCCTTCTAGTATTTTTTTTTGTTCTACTTAATACTATTGGTTGAACTCTGTAATTAACACACAATTATTCTTAGGTGTTTAAATTTTAATTGAAAAGTGATCCCTGTTAAATATAAGAGTGGGAATAAGAGAGGGAGGAGATGTACAATTTGGGACATGCTCAATCTGACTTGCCCCAAATGGTAGAGTTAGAAATGTGCCAGGGGATTCCAATGCAATCCCAACAAGATGGCATGTACCACTGCCATCTCACTAGTCCAAGTGGTCAACTGCAGTTCACAATTGATAATGATAGGTCTTAAGTCTAGTATTTTGAGCATGTTTATAAAGTTATTCTATTCCATTTCAAGTATTCATTCATCTACTCCTCCACTAAATACCACAATCTTTTGTTTTTAGATTTATATTTGAGGAACCATTGCTGTTGTATAGCAGGCAAAGCTGCTGCCTGTAGGACCAGCATCCCATATGGATACCTGTTCGATACCTACATATGAATACCTACTCCACTTTTGATCCTGCTCCCTGCTAACGTCCCTGGGAAAGCAGTGGAAGATGGCCCAAGTCCTTGGGCCCCAGCACCTGCATGAGAAATCTGGATGAAGCTCTTGGCTCCTGGTTTTCGACTGGCCCAGCTCCAGCTGGGTAGTAAACAGAGGATGGGTGATCCATTCTCTCTCTCTCTCTCTCTGTCTCTCTGTCTTGCCTTCTGTCTGTAACCCTGCCTTTCAAATATAAATATTTTTTAAAAGATTTATTTATTTGAAAGGCAGGACTATAGAGAGGGAGAGATATTCTATCTGTTGGTTCACTCCCCAAATGGTTGAAATGGCCATGATTGGGCCAAACTGAAGCTAGGAGTCTGGAACTTTATCAGGGTCTCCCACATGAATGCAGGGGCTCAAGGGCTTGGGCCATCTTCTGCTGTGTTCCCAGGTGCATTATCAGGGAGTGGGATCAGATGCAGAGCAGACGGGACTCAAACCGGTTGCCATATGGGATGCCAGCATCACAGGCAATGGCTTAACCAGCTATGCAATAACACTGGCCCCTAAGTATCATAATCTTGATTATTGTAGCTATATTAAGCCTATTCATTGGGTAGTTATTAATCCCAATTTATACTCCTTTAGCAAAAGTATGTCATAGTGATTGGGTTCCATAGTGATAGTGATTGGGTTCCAGGCTTTTCCACATAAATTTTAAAATAAACTTGCTATAAAAAATTTTGAAATTTTAATATGAATTCAATTAAGCCTACAGATCAATATTAATACTATTTTGAGTTTTCCAGTTCATAAACTTGATTATGTCTCTACATTTAAGTTTCACTTGATTTCTTTAATTAGTACTTGGTAATTTTCAGCAAACGTGTTTCTATACATATTTTGTTTGATTTGTAGCTAAGTATTTACTATGCTTTGGAGAACTTTTAGGCAGCTTTATATTTTTAATTTTTATTTCCCCACATGCATTGTTAATACAAGGAACTTGGATTTTTATTTATCCAACTTATTAGTTCTATGGATGTTTTCCATAGATTCACTGGGATTTTCTGGGTAGGCTATGTCATCTTCAAATAGGTACAGTTTTCTTTTTTGCTAGTTTCCATAACATACTGCATTGATTAGAACCTCTGGTATTATTTTGAATAAGGGAGGTGACAGTAGATATACCTGGCTTATTCCTGATTTAAGTAGACAGCATTCCATTTTTTTCTCATTAAATTTGATGCTAGTTGTAGGTTTTTGTAGACAGTTTTTATCAAGGTGAGAAAGTCTCCCTCTCCTTCTAATTTACTAAGATTTTTACCATAAGGGTATTTTGAAAAAGTCCCTTCTGCATCAACAGATATTTTTCTTCTTTAACCTGGTAATAAGATAGACTATGCTGATTTATTTTTTAATAATGAATTAGCCTTGTGTATATGCAATAACCATAAATGGTCATGGCTTATAATTTCTTTAAGGTGCTGCTAAATTCAATTTTTAAATAGTTTGTTAAGTATACTGTGACTAAGTTTAGGAGATATTGCCTTTTTCATTTTTGTTACTATTTTTATCTGGGTTCAGTACCCATGTAATACTTGCCTCATAAAATTACTGGAAATGTGTTAGGACAGACTGCTCCAAAATTTGTGTTAATTCTAGTTTCAATGTTCAATTGTACAACAATTCAAATTGCTTTCTGAGAAGGTTTTAAATTATGAATTCAATTTATCTAATAGTTATGAGACATTAACATTATCTATTTCATTGTGGAAGAGTTTGCCATTTTGTAGCTTTCTAAAATGTGATTCTTTTATGCTATCAAATCAAATTTTTCTATACAAAGGTGTTTGTGGTAACCCCTTATTGTTCTGTTAATGGCTATTTAATCTATAATGGTATTCCTTTTTTGATACTGGCGATGTGTATCCTCTCTTTTTTTATCTGTATCTGTTTTGTCCATCTGTCTTTTAACACAATTGTAAAGAAAATTCAACAGAGAGAGGATAATCCTTTAAAAATAAATGGTATGAGAATGATGGGGAATCCAAATGGAAAATCAAATGAACTTCAATACAAACCGAACAACCATACAGAAATTATCTCAAAATGGAACTCAAATATAAAGTTGCAAAAGTTATAGAAGAGGCCGGCGCCATGGCTCAATAGGCTAATCCTCCGCCTTGCAGCACCAGCACACCGGGTTCTAGTCTCGGTAGGGGCGCCAGATTCTTTCCCGGTTGCCCCTCTTCCAGGCCAGCTCTCTGCTGTGGCCCGGGAGTGCAGTGGAGGATGGCCCAAGTCCTTGGGCCCTGCACCCCATGGGAGACCAGGAGAAGCACCTGGCTCCTGGCTTCAGATCAGCGCGATGCGCCAGCCACATCACACTTGCTGCGGCGGCTATTGGAGGGTGAACCAACGGCAAAGGAAGACCTTTTTCTCTGTCTCTCTCTCTCTGTCCATTCTGCCTGCCAAAAAAAAAAAGTTATAGAAGAAAATATTTGTTACATGAGGACAGGCAACTAATTCTTAGACTTGATAATAAAATAAGATACACAGAGGAAATATCAATTAAAATTTATAAAAAATTAAAATATTTTCCTTTACAAGACACTTATTGAATGAAAAGCCACAGGGAGAAGTATTTGATAATAAATTTGACAATAAATTTGTGTTCAGAACATTCAAAAAAACTCTCAGCACTCAACAGTAAGAAAATAAACAATCAAAGTAAAAATGGGCAAAAAGACTTAGATCCCTCACTAAAGGGGACAAATAAACAAGAGTGTCAATTTGTTAAGTCAACAACAGGAGTCACTGTGCACTTACTCCTCATGAAGGATGTCGCTCCCCCTCTTCATGGAGGAACGACACTAGACCCTGCGCTGTTCTTTTGTCTGCTCGGCCCTCCCCGGGTTTGCTGCTGGTTCTTCCCGGGTTGGCTACCGACCCTTTCACCTCCGTGGAAGGGCGGTTCCCCCTGCCACTTTCCCCACTTCCGCGGGGGAGCGGCACACCGCTGGCCGGCTCTCTCGGGGGCTGCACAGGTGTTCCTTCAGATAGATGTTCCTGGTGCATGTTGTCTCTCTCCTCCTTTATAGTCCTCTTCCACCAATCCCAACTCTGCTACCCACACGCCGAGTACGCTGCTCTCCTCCAATCAGGAGCAGGATCAGCTCCTGCTGCTTATTGGTTGAACTGGAGGCAGCTGTGTAAAAGCTGTTTCCTCCTCTCCCAGCGCCATATTGTGGGAGAGCAGATGCATAGAATAAGTCTTAATTCCAGTAACTTAGTCTAGTCCGAGTTGCTCCCCACAGAAGGATCTCTGTCCTTAATGTGCTGTACATTGAGATTTAATGCTATAACTAGTACTCAAATAGTATTTTTCACTTTGTGTTTCTATGTGGGTGCAAACTGTTGAAATCTTTACTTAATATATGCTAAACTGATCTTCCGTATATAAAGAGAATTGAAAATGAATCTTGATGTGAATGGAAGGGGGAAGGGAGAGGGAAAGGGGAGGGTTGCGGGTGGGCGGGAAGTTATGGGGGGGGGGACCATTGTAATCCATAAGCTGTACTTTGGAAATTTATGTTCATTAAATAAAAGTTAAAATAAATAAATAAATAAATAAAATAAAAAGATATTCAACATCATTAGTTACATGGAATGTTACTCAACAATAAAATATAACACACTTTTCACATTTAACAACCTGAATGCAGTTTAGAGATCTGATAAGTGAAAAAAGCCTAATCTCAAAAACTTATCTAATATATGATTATATTTATGAGGCATTATCAATAAAGAAAAACTAAAGTCACTAAGAATGGAGGAGCTTTTGCAGGGTTTATGAATACAGGAGTATGACTACAAAGAATGGCATGAGACAGTTTAGGGCGATGATGAAATTTTTCAGTAACCTAATTGTGGTGATGATTACAGAAATCTATACGTATGTTGTTAAAGTTACTGAACTGTACAAAAATTAAAATCAATTGTACTACATGATCATTTCCAAGTGCATAAAACAAAGGGACAGAGATAGATATAATAAAGCTCAAGGATAAAATTGTAGAGTACCCATTCTCAGCTACAGTATAGCTCAATAGAGGACAAATAGAGCTTAATTAAGTGCTCTGGGAAATACACCTAAACTTCTCTTTTAACAGAGGTGTAAAAGAAATTTTGTTAATGCACAAGCCTAAAAGAGAATAATTCTTAATTATTATATTTGAAAAAATTAAAGCATCTAACAATATCAAGCGAGAAAACATGAACTTTATATGCTGCAGATAGGAACATGAATTGTTATGACCACTCTGATGGGCAATTTTGTAAAGGTGAACATTTATATCCCCAGCAATCATTTTTAAGTGTACATCCTAGAAAAAGTTGGCCTATCTACACAGAACCGTACTGTGTAAGAATATACCACAGCAGTGCTATTCATAAAACAGGGAAACTGGGAACAATGCATATGTGCACAATTAGGTAAATATATAAATGAATTATAGTACAAACATGCAATAGTGTAAACTTCCAAAAAAAAAAAAAAAACCTCTCATCCCAGAAAGTTTTCATTAAACAATTATACTAAATGTGCCTAAAGAAAAATTAACACCAATTCTACACAATCTTATTCAAAAAAAAAAAAAAAAAGAAAAGAAAAGAAACAGCTAAGGAAGAACACTTCATGCATACTAAAACTTGGTATAAAAGTCCTTAGTAAAATACTACAAATATGATTTAGCAATATTAGCCCTAGTGTGCAAAACTGGTTTGGTATTTCAAAATCAATCAAAATAATTACCATAGCAACAACTTAAAAAGGCAAAATCACATGATCCCATGACTTGGTGCTGACAAAGTAGTCAGAATTTCCTCAGCTTGATAAAGAGCACCTATAGGAAAGCTACAATGACATCATATTTAATGATGGTTTTTCCCTTAAAGTCAAGATGAAGCAAGGATGTCCTCTCTCACTAACCTAATTCAGTTTAAGATGGGAAGCCCTAGCCAGTGCAAGAAAAGGAAATAAAAGGCATACAGACTGTAAAGAACATATTTGCACATATTCGCAGGTGACAACTGATTTATACAGAAAACCTGAAGAAATATATGAATAAATTCCTGGAACTGCTTAGGCTACATGATATAATATTATTATTCAAAAATCAATAATATTTTTATATTCAATGAGCACATGGAAACTAAAATCAGAATATAAGACCATTTATCATTATGCAAAGCAATGGATATTCAGGAATAAAATTAAAAATGTATGTATGGTACATATATGCTAAAACTGCAAAATGCTGATCAAGGAAATCAAAGAAGACAGAATATAGAAAAAAAGAACATATTCCTTGCCTGGAAGACAACATCATGAAGATGTCACTTCTCTAAATTGATATTTGACACAATTCCCGGTAAAGTCATAGCAAGATTTTCTGTAGCTGTAAAGGGGAAGAAACTAAAATATCTAAGACAAATTTGAAAATCAGGAATAAAGTGATTTTAACACTTATATTAAGCTATGATAATTTAGAACATGTGATATTAAAAACACTTAGATCAATAAAAATAAATAAATAACCCAAAAATTGACCCACATAATTATAAGCAATTGATTTTTTATAATAGCATGTAAATAATTCAATAAGAAAGGATGGTAAATGATGCTAGAGCAATAGGATATCCATAATGCAAAAAAGTGAAACTGAACTGAACCACCACACCTTATACAACATTCAACCCAAAACGAATCACAGATTTAACTATAACACACAAAGCTAGAAGACTTTTAGAAGACAACACAGAAAAAATTCTGCAAACTAGTGATAAATGAAGAATTCTTAAACAAGGCATAAAAAGCATAATGCATCAAAGAAAAAATTTTAGATGAGATTTCATCAAAATTAAAAACTTGTTCTTTGTTAATGATTCTGCTAAGAGCATAAACATAAACCATAGATTGGGGAAAAATATTTGCAAACCATGTATTCTGACAAAGGATTCATATCTAGCATGTACAAGGGTTCTTCAAAATGTTCATGCAAACGATTATAAAAAAACTATGCATTGATTTCAAAAAAACTTTGCACTAAAATAAATTTATCTTTTAATTCCATTTTCCAATGGTTTTTTAAGTTGTCTCATATGAAAAGCTCTCAAAACTCAACAGTACAAAACAAACAATACAATTAGAAAACAGCCACAAAAAAAGTGGATACTTCACCAAAGAGGATATACCAATGAAATGTAAACACTTTGAAAGATTGTAAACATCACTGCCCATTAGGGAAATGACATTAAAAACCACAGCATGACTGCACACCTATTTGAACAAGTTAAATTCATACCTAGTGATAACACAAAATGTTGGTGGGGGATGCTGAGAAACTGGAAACTTTGTACACTGCTGGTGGGCATGTACACAGTTTGGCAGTTCTAATTATATTGTACATACATTTACCATACGCTCCAGCAACTGGATTCCTAAGCATTTACCACAGAGAAATGACAACTTACATTCACACAAATGCTTTATGTGGCAGTTCATCCTAGGTTTATCTGTATAGCCCCAAATTGGAAACAACCAAAGTTTCTTTCTAGGTAAATGGTTAAACCTTGGCAGACCCACACTATGGAGTACTACTCCAGCACTGAAGAGAAATAAACGGCTCACACGTGCAATAACCTGGAAGGGGATTCAGGGCATTATACTGAGTTTTTTAAAAAGGAAATTTCAAATGGTCATATTAGTTGTTTCATTTATATAATATTCTCAAGAAGATTATAAATAAAGAACAGGGTAGTGGTTGGCACAGATTAAGTATAGCAAAGAAAAGGAATGGGTATGATATCAACAGCAATAATATGAAGAAGATACTTGATATTAATTTTATAAAATGACTAGTGGTGGTTACACAAATTTCATGTGATAAAACAGCATAGAACTACACATTTGTGCCAATATCATCTTCCTGGTTCTGAACATGTACTATAGTTATAAAAGGTATAACTTAGAGGAAAACAAAGTAAAATACATACAGAAGCCTTCTGTGCTATTTTTTGTAAATTTACTATGATTCCATATTTATTTTTAAATAAAAAATTTTAAATAGAATAATTGAAAAATAACCATCTCTTAATTTGAGGTAATATATAGAGATCTTATTATTCCATTTGATAATCTTAGTTTTTAAAAATATTTTCAAAGACATAACTGAAAAGTCTATGAAATTCATGTTAGAATTCTAATTCACAGATGATTGTTCTTTGTTCTTAGTTAACTAAGGCGGACATACAAAATGCCACAAACTGAGTGACTTGCGTAACAACGTATTATCTATCTGGAGGCTAGAGTTCAGAACCAAGAGTTTGTTCCACTGAGAGCAGTGATACAGAATCTGTTCTACCTTACGTTATAGGAAAACAATGCTATGCTCTCTAGAGCTTCAGAGTTCTGATGCTAAATACATTTTGTTGATACCTTAAAACTTCTACTCTGGTACCACTTAATTATCACAGAACCTAGATCTACAAGTTTAAAGCACTTTCAATATTATTCCTTGGGCAAGCACCACATAATACTGTAAAATAAAATCCTTAAAGTTTAAAACATTTCATCTTATAGAATTAACAGTTACACAGAATTTTGGGAAGAGCAAATGGCAGAATGGAATATTCTCCAGTGATCATCCTCCTTCAGAAAATTTTGAACTAGTCATGCATAAAACTAACTTCATGAGAACTAAGGAAAATAGGTAGGAAACCACAGTACCTAGTTATAGCACAGTAAGTAAAGGCATTAAGAAGGTCAGAAGGATGGATTTATATTACCTCCATCACCCTTCTTCAAATCTCAAACAGCACAGAACAAAGTGACATACCATCTACTTAGGGGATAGAGAGCAGAACATATGACTTTGCCTTCAACCATAACACTGGGCACACAAGAGTAAAATTCCTCACTTGGCTGGCCACTGTGGCTCCCCACTCCAGGCCAAAACACATAGACTGAGCCTCCAGACACACCTTGATGCCAGGTGGAACATCAATGCCCTTCACAGGAAATATCGTAAGAGACAGACCACAGCAACCTTAGACTCGGACAGACCCCAGCAGCAGGCAGCCTCAGTGACAATGGGGCTTCCGTATACTCAAGCACTCATCAGCAACCACAGCTACTGGGTCCCAGCTTGGGACCCCACAGAGCACAGTGGTCCCAGGCAGAGACTGCACTGCCCACGTCGTTTCTGGGGTCAGAGATGACACCGGACGGTCTGCCCAGAATGTCTGGAAATACTTACTCTTACAAGGTTTTCTGAGGCAGGCAAAGGCAGTCTGTGCAGAGAGGAATAAGTTCCTACTTCTTCAAACGTTCACATATTGACTAGTGATCATAAGAATAAAAATCAAAACCAATCATGGAAACAAGATGTTACCAGAGAGAAAAAATAAAGTGCCAATGATTGATTCTAAAGCAATGGAGAAGTATTAATTGCCTAGCAAGGAAACCAAAGTATCTGTTTTAAGGAAGGTCAGTGAAGCTCCAAGAAAATAAAGTAATTGAAAAAAGGAAAACAATAAATGCCCAGAATGAGAAATCTAACAGAAAATTCCAAATACTAACACACATACACACACAGGGAGAGGGAGAGGGAGAGGGAGAGAAGGAGAGGGAGAGAGAAATCCTGACATAAAAAATACGATGAATGGATTTAATAATACAACAGACAGCATCAGCAGCATAACTGATCACACAGAAGAAAGAGCACAAACAGAAAAATGACGGAAAAGGAGAGAAGATTGCTGAACAATCTATGGGACAGCATCAAAAGGACAAGTTTAGCCATGGAATTCAAGAAGGAATTGAGAAAGAAAAGGAATAGAAACCTTATTTTAAAAAATACTACCAGAAAACTCTGATCAGATTCAGTCCACATAAGAGTTTACCAAGTAATCAAACTGAAAACTCAAAGATAAAGGGGACCAGCACTGTGGCATAGTGGATTTAATCTCACCACCTGCAGCACTGGCACTAGTTCAAGTCCCAGCTGCTCCACTTCTGTTCCAGCTCCCCGCTAATGTACCTGGGAAAGCAGTGGACATGGGAGACCCAGATGAAGCTCCTGGCTCCTGGCTTTTAACCAGGCTCAGCCTGGTTGTTCCAGCTAACTGGGGAGTGAACCAGCAGATGGAAAATCTGTCTGTCTGTCTGTCTGTCTGTCTGTCTCTCTCTCTCTCTCTCTCTCTCTGTGTGTGTGTGTGTGTGTGTGTGACTGCCTCTGCCTCTCTGTAACACTGCCTTTCAAATAAATAAATAAATCTTTAAAAAATAAAAATAAACAAAAAACTCAAAAGTAAAGAGAATATTCTGAAGGGAAAAGGAGCAAAATGAGATTTCTCATATTGGGAGCAACAGACATCTCAGAAGAAACTTTACAGGACAAGAGCTATTGGGGTGATAGACAATAGCGATGTAAACAAAATGTCAATCAAGAATCTAGCCAGGTGAATAAATGAAGGAAAAAGAGTTTCAGTGTCAAATTTATATCTCTAGCACTCTGATAGTTGTACATAAAATCACATCTTTACTATGACAAAACACAAAAGTATTAAAATTAAGTATAATCTATTAAGTAAGGATATAAAAATATATAAATAGTGATATCAAAACTCAAAATGGGGACAGTGGAGTAAAAGCTCACAGCTTTGTTTTGTTTTATTGTTTGTTTTGTTTTTGCACTCAATGTCATCAGCTTAATATTTTTTGTAAGCTTCATGCTAACCACAAAGTAAAAACCTACTGTAGACACACAAAAAGTAAAAATGAATAATAACATACAAGTAGAGAAAATTATTTTTTATATCTACCTTGGAATCACATGCAAGATAACAAAAATTGATGAATGGTATTATATCAAACTGAAAAGTACACAGCAAAGAAAACAATCAACAATTTGAAGAGACGACTTACAAAAAGAGAAAATATACACAACTATACCACTGTCAAGGGGTTAATATAAAAAATATATAATAAATCAATATCAAGTAAACAATCAGATTTTAAAATTGGCAAAATATCTTAATAGGCATATATCAAAAGAAGTCAAACAAGGGGTCAACAGGTAATTGAAAATAATGCTTAACATCTCTAACATCAGGAAAATACAAAGCAAAACCACAGTAAGATATCACCTCACTTCTCAAAGAGGGTTATTATCCAAAAGACAAAAAAAAAATGTAGTTGGTAAAGAAGTGGAGAAAATAAAACTCCTACACACTGATAGTGGGAGTGTAAGTAAGTACAGCCATTATGGAAAATACTGTGGCGTTTCCTCAACAATAAAACGTAGAACATATGACCCAGCAATCCCACCACAATTATATAGTGAGAGAGATGAATTTGATATGTCAAAGATGGGGCCGGCACCGTGGCTCACTTGGTTAATCTTCTGCCTGTGGCGCTGGCATCCCATATGGGCACCGGGTTCTAGTCCAAGTTGCTCCTCTTCCAGTCTAGCTCTCTGCTGTGGGCTGGGAAGGCAGTGGAGGATGGCCCAAGTGCCTGGGCGCCTGTACCTGCATGGGAGATCAGGAAAGAAGCACCTGGCTCCTGGCTTTGGATCGGCGTAACTCCGGCCGTAGTGGCCATTTAGGGGGAGAACCAACGAAAGGGAGACCTTTGTGTCTGTCTCTCTCTCACTGTCTAACTCGGTCAAAATAAAAAAAATTTCTTTTAATATAAAAAAATGTCAAAGAGATACTGAACTCCCATGTTTACTGCAGCATTATATAAAAAAGCCAAGACTTGAAGTTAACCACTTCATCCACCGATGAATAGATAAAGAAAATGTGGTGTGTATATATATATATATATATATATATATATACACACACACACAAGAAAATACTATTCAGCCTTTCAAAAGCAGGAAATCCTATCATCTGCAATATCATTAAACCTAGAGAATATAATGCTAAGTGAAATAAGCCAGAGGAAGAAAGACAAACGCTACATAACCTCATTCATAAGTGGGTTCTTAAAAAGTTGATCTCATAGAATTGGAAAAGAGTGGAGAGATATTGGCCAAAGGATACAAAATTACATTTAAATATTAGGAATAAGTTCCAAAGATCTATTGTACAGCATGATGATGGACTGTTAAGGATAATAAACTGCATTTGTGAAAAAAAATGTTCAGAGGGTAGATGTTCTGTGTTCTCATAAAAGTAATTATGTAAACTAATGTTTATGATAATTAGATAGATTTAGCCATTTCACAGTGTATGTTAAATTTAAAACATCAAAACCCTGGGGCTGGTGTTGTGGCGTAGCAGGATAAGCCCGCAATACTGACATTCCATATGGGTGCTGGTTCAAGTCCCAGCTGCTCTACTTCCCATCCATCTCTCTGCTAATGCACCTGGGAAAGCAGCAGAGGATGGCCAAGTCATTGCGTCCCTGCTCCCAGAGGGCAGACCCAGGTGAAGCTCTGGATCCTGGCTTGAGCCTGGCCCAGCTTTGGCTGTTGCAGCCACTTAGAGAATGAGCCAGTGATGGAAGGTCTCTTTCTCTCTATCTCTCCCCCTCTTTCTAACTCTGCCTTTCAAATAAATTAAATAAATCATTTAAAAAATAATTTAAAAAATCAAAGCCTCAAGTTGCACATGATATGTTCATAGAACTTATCTACAAAAATAAATTTTAGAACTCTTTTTTGTTTGTTTGTTTTTTTGTTGTTGTTGTTTTTTTGTTTTTTTTTTTTTGTTTGTTTGTTTGTTTTTGACAGGCAGAGTGGACAGTGAGAGAGAAAGACAGAGAGAAAGGTCTTCCTTTGCCGTTGGTTCACCCTCCAATGGCCGCCGCGGCCGGCGCGCTGCGGCCGGCGCACCGCGCTGATCCGATGGCAGGAGCCAGGAGCCAGGTGCTTCTCCTGGAACTCTTAAGAATTCATTTAAATTTTGGCTGGCGCCACGGTTCATTTGGCTAATCCTCCACCTGCGGTGCCGGCACCCTGGGTTCTAGTCCTGGTCGGGGT
Organism: Oryctolagus cuniculus; assembly: GCF_051225735.1. Lineage (NCBI taxonomy): Eukaryota > Metazoa > Chordata > Mammalia > Lagomorpha > Leporidae > Oryctolagus > Oryctolagus cuniculus. The sequence goes on from NC_142880.1 coordinate 85,148,654, forward strand.
GCCAGATTCTGTCCCAGTTGCTCCTCTTCCAGTCTAGCTCTCTGCTGTGGCCCAGGAATGCAGTGGAGGATGGCCCACGTGCTTGGGCCCTGCATCCGCATGGGAGACCAGGAGGAAGCACCTGGTTCCTGGCTTCAGGTCGGCACAGTGCGCCAGCCGTAGCGGCCATTTAGGGGGTGAACCAATGGAAAAGGAAGACCTTTCTGTCTCTCTCTCTCTCTCACTGTCTAACTCTGCCTGTCCAAAAAAAAAAAAAAAAAAAAAAAAAAAAAGAATTCATTTAAATTTTATTCAAGAAAATAAAATTATTAGCATTTAAACACAAAGAGATACACCATTACCTGTTATTTATTTCTGCTCCTATAACTTTGTTCATCTTTCAGGGATTCTGTTAGTCTGAGGCTATATGATGAACTCAGACATTAAACACTCTGAGTCTCCAATTCAACATCTCTCACAAAATCGGCATGAGACAGACTTGTCTGGGTCTGGGTGTGTGCTAATTTGGTCATCAGACAATAATTTATAGTCTATGTATAAATAGAACTGGAGGTGGGAAAATGATTTTACAAGGAAATCAGTAGGCAGAGAAACAGCACAGTATCAGATCAGGGAAACACAATGAATTATATTGACAGGAATGTAAAATGAGTTTAAGACAAAAAATCAATTCTGCTGAACAACTGAATACATAATAAGCATACTGGATTAACTGGCCCCCCAAAATATCTGTACGTTTTGCAACAACACAATTTGAAGATATTTGATAACACCTCTGCACCAAAATTTAATCAAATTTCTGACACCTTTGCATGCAAGTCTAATATTTCAGTAGAAGTTTGATTAGCTCATTACACTGTATCAATCTATCATAATTTCTCTACAGGTTTTTCTCCATGCTGTCAATGCCACAAGGTTTTTCTAAAATGTAAATCATCTCATGCCATTACCCTGCTTAACATTAAAAATCAGTCTCTCTTAACCCACATTAAGAGGGCCCAAATATCCTGGAGACATATTCCCAAATTGGCTCTTTCATTTTCAAACTCATACTACTTTTCCCCATGAACTTGATGATTGTGCTATTAAATTTCATAAGAACTATTTTACTCTAAGTCCTAACATATCAAGGCTCTTTCCTGCAATCATGTCACCAAATATTCAGACCCGCTGCCTAAAATGCCCTTCCCCTTCAGCTCAAACTTACCATCCTTAGCAGCCAATTTAAATGATGCCCTACGGTGGCCAGAGTCATGGCAAAGTGGGTTCAGCCACCACCACCCCCTGCAAACCAGCATCCCATATAAGCACAAGTTCAAGTCCTGGCTGTTCTACTTCCCATTCCAGCTCTCTGACAATGTGCATGGTAAAGCAGTGGAATATGGCCCACCTACTTGGGACCCTGCCACCCATGCAGGAGACTTAGATGGAATTATGGGCTCCTGCCTTTGGCCTAGACCAGATCTGGCTATTGAGGTCATTTGGGGAGTAAACCAGCATATGGAAGATCTCTCCCTGACTCTCTTGCTTTCGCTTTCTCTCTCTGTAAATTTGCCTTTTAAATAAACAAATCTTTAAAAAAAATTTTCCTCCCCTATAAGGCAAAATTCAGCAATTCCCTGGACAAAATTAGATATGTTTATATCCAGGGGACCGGTGCTGTGGTGCAGCAGGTTAAAGCCCTGGCCTGAAGCGCCAGCTTCCTATATGGGCACCGGTTCTGGTCCTGGCTGCTCCTCTTCTGATTGAGCTCTCTGCTATGGCCTGGGAAAGCAGTAGAAAAACTATGCATGGATTTCAAATTTCTTTGCAACAAGGCAAACTGAGCTTTTTTTAAAAAAAATTTATTTTACTTATTTGAAAATCAGAGGTAGAGAGAGAGAGGAAGAGACAGAGAGAGAGAGAGGGAAAGAGAGAAAGATCTATCTACTGGTTCACTCCCGAGATGGCCACAATGGCTGGGCCTGGGCCAGACAGATGCCAGGAGTCTAGAGCTACTTCCAAGCCTCCCACATGGGTAGCAGGGGTGAAAGCACTTGGGAAATCTTCCACTGCTTTTCCTCAGCCATTAGCAGGGAGCTGCATCAGGAGCTGATCAGTCCAGACATGAAGTATGAACCAGGGCCCATATGGGATGCCGTCATCAATGCACAACGCCAGCCCTTACATTGATCTTTTAATTCCATTCTTCCATGAACTTTTTGAAGTACTCTTATGGATATATAGATACAAAATCTTACACAATAAGCCCCTCATGGGCATTAACCATGTCCCATTCATTTCTTTTGAAATATTTATTTATCTATGTATTTGAAAAGCAGAGTAACTGAGAGTGAGAGAAAGAAAGATTTTCCATTCACTCTCTTAATGACTGCCAACTGCCAGGGGTGGGCCAGGCTGAAGTTAAGAGCCAGGAGCTCCATCCTGGTCTCCCAGATGGGTGTCAGGGACCCAGGTGCCCAGGCCATCATAAGCTGCTTTTCTAGGCACATTAGCAGGAAACTGGATAGGAAGTGGAGCAGCTTGACTTGAACCAGCACTATGATATGAGCTTTGCTAGCAGCACTGTAACCTGCTGTGCCACAATGCCACCACCCCCCGTTTATATTCCCTAGTCCAGAGCAAGCACTCAATAGTTTTTTTTGATAAATACATAAAAGCATAAGTTATATTTTATTATCTCATTTTAATCATGAAATTATCTTTTATAGAACCACAGGCTTACTTGTGTACTGGTCTGCTTTTCATTAGCATAGAAAAGTATCTGTGATAGGATATTTATGAAGAAAAATGAAGTTTATTTCACTCATGGTTTTGGAAGCATACAGTTGAAAATCAGCCCTGCCCCAATCGATCAACACTGGTGTTCTTTCAAAGTCCTGGGGTGGCACAGAGCAACACCTGGCAAATGAGAGCATCCATCTGTCTATGTTTATGTGATCCCTTACCAAGCCACTGAGACTTGCTCATGGGAACCCCACCTAATGACCCAACTGAATCCAATCACCACAATTAGGTGAGTTTGGGGACCAAATCATAGTCAAACTATACCAGATACAAAATATAATCTTTTAAAAATTATTTGAATTTTTTTTTTTTTTGGACAGGCAGAGTGGACAGTGAGAGACAGAGAGAAAGGTCTTCCTTTGCCGTTGGTTCACCCTCCAATGGCCACTGCAACCGGCGCACCACGCTGATCCAAAGCCAGGAGTCAGGTGCTTCTCCTGGTCTCCCATGGGGTGCAGGGCCCAAGCACTTGGGTCATCCTCCACTGTACTCCCGAGCCACAGCAGAGAGCTGGCCTGGAAGAGGGGCAACCGGGACAGAATCCGGCGCCCCAACCGGGACTAGAACCTGGTGTGCCGGCGCCGCAGGTGGAGGATTAGCCTAGTGAGCCGCGGGCGCCGGCCAATTATTTGAATTTTTAAAACATTTTACAGACATAAAAATAGTACATATTTATTGGGTCCTATATGATATTTCATTATAGATACAAACTATGTAGTGTCCAGTTAGGGTAAATAAATATATTTATCACTTCAAAGAGTTAACATCTCCTTTCAGTGAAAACATCCAAAATCACATCTTCTAGTTATTCTAATAGAGAAGCAAACAGTTCAACAACATTATCTGTAAGTCACACTACTGTGGACCAGAACCCCAGAACTTCCTACTTCTCTGTGACCTAGTACCCATCCCTCTTTCTCTGCTCTGTCCTCCCCAGCTTCTGGTAACAACCATTATATTTTTAACTTTCACAAGGCCATCAATTTTTATACCCCACCTTGAAGTGAGATCACATGATACTTGGCTTTCTATCTTTGGCTTATTTCACTTAACATAGTGACCAACAATCCCATCCACTGTGTCGCAAATGACAAGATTTTATTCTCTTTTCTGGTTGACCTATATTCTACTGCGCTAAATGTACTAAATTTTCTTTATCCATACACCAGTGGGTGTACATCTAGGCTGTTTCCATGTCTTGGCTATTGTAAAAAGTATGGCAGTAAACATGGGAGTGCAGCTGTCTCTTTGATTGATTTCATTTCCCTTGGATATATGCCTAGCGATGGGATTGCTTGAACATACAGTAGTTTTAACTTTGTGAGGAATGTCCTACTATTTTCAACAATCGCTGTACTAATTTACATTCTCACCCAGAGTGTGCAAGGGTTCCCTTTTCTCTTCATCCAACAGCTACAAAAATAAATAGCTACAAAAATACATTTAACCAAAGAAGACCAAAGAAGGGGGAAAAAATCCCTATAATGAAAACTGTAAATCATTAATCAAACAAATCAAAGAGGACACAAATAAATGGAAAGACAGGTCACATTCATGGACTGGAAGAATCAGAATGGTTAAAATATGTATACTAGTGGGGCCAGTGTTGTGGCGTAGTGGGTTAAGCTGCAGCCTGCAGTGCCAGCATCCCATATGGGTGCCATTTTGAGTCCTGGCTGCTCCACTTCTGATCCATCTCTCTGCTGTGGCCTGGGAAAGCAGTAGAAGATGGCCCAAGTCCTTGGGCCTCTGCACTCGTGTGGGAGACCCAGAAGCTCCTGGCTCCTGGTTTCAGATCATCACAACATCAGCTATTGCTGCCAACTGGGAGTGAACCAGCAGATGCAAGACCTCCCTCTCGCTCGCTCTCTGCCTCTCCTCCTCTCTCTGTGTAACTATGACTTTCAAATAAATAAATAAATCTTTTTAAAAAATGTATACTAGCCAAAGCAATTTACAGATGGAATGCCATCTCTATAAAAATTCCAATCATATTTGATACAGAACTAAAATCTGTATGCAGTTGAAGAATAAGTTGTTTAGTTTCCATGTATTTATATGGCTTTCAAAGTTTTTCTAGTTATTGATTTCTAGTTTTATTACCTTGTGGTCACAAATTGCACTTAATATGATTTCTATCCTTTTAAATTTATTGAGACTTACTTTACATCTATCAAATAATCTATCCTGGAAAATGTTCCATGTGCTGTTGAGAAGAATGTGTATTCTGCCTGCAGGTGACAGGTGGAACGTTCTTTAGATGTTTCTTCTGTCCAACGGATCCAGGGAGCAATTCTGCCATTTCTTTGTTGGTTTTCTGTCTAGATAATCTGTCCATTTCTGAAATAGGATGTTAAACTCCCCAAGTGTTATTCTACAGAAGTCTACCTCCTTAAGGCTATTATTTGCTGAGATGATCACATGCTATTTCAGAGTGTCTGATTCAAACCCCAGCTAATCCAAGATTTCAATGCGGCTTCCTGCTAATGTGCCTGGAAAACAGATGATGGCTCAGGTGTTTGGGTTCTTGCCACCCATGAGGTAGACCTGGATGGAATTCATGGCTCCTGGCTTCAGCATGGCCTAGGCACTGGTTGCTGAAGCCATTTGGGAAGTACACCAGTGGATGGAAGATATCTCTCTCCCTATCTCCTCTGTCTCATTTACTCTCTCCTATTCTGTCACTCTGCCTTTCAATTAAATAAATCTTTAAAAAATACACAGAGAAGGAAACAAACAAAAAAGAGCTAATATGAATAATGCTAGTTGTGCCCCAATCCTCACATTTTAAATTTATTGTTACATTTTACCTCTTTCTTTTTTAACTTTTATTTAATAAATATAAATTTCCAAAGTACAGCTTTTAGATTACAGTGGCTTTCCCCCCCCATAACTTCCCTCCCACCCACAACCCTCCCATCTCCCACTCCCTCTCCCATTCCATTCCCATCAAGATTTATTTTTGATTCTCTTTATATACAGAAGATCTACTTAGTATTTACTAAGTAAAGATTTCAACAGTTTGCACCCACACAGAAACACAAAGTGTAAAGTACTGTTTGAGTACTAGTTATAGCATTAATTTACATTGTACAACACATTAAGGACAGAGATCCTACATGGGGAGCAAGTACACAGTGACTCCTGTCATTGACTTAACAAACTGACACTCTTTTTATGCCAACAGTAACCTTCCTAGGCTCTTGTCATGGGTTGCCAAGGCTATGGAAGCCTTTTGAGTTCACCAACTCTGATCTTATTTAGACAAGGCCCTAGTCAAAGTGGAAGTTCTCTCCTCCCTTCAGAGAAAGGTACCTCCTTCTTTGATGGCCCGTTCTTTCTGCTGGGATCTCACTCACAGAGATCTTTCATTTAGGCTATTTTTTTAGCCACACTGTCCTAGCTTTTCATGCCTAAAATACTCTTATGGGCTCTTCAGACAGATCCAAATGCCTTAAGGGCTGATTCTGAGGCCAGAGTGCTATTTAGGACATCTGCCATTCTATGAGTCTGCTGTGTATCCTGCTTCCCATGTTGGATCTTTCTCTCTTTTTAATTATATCAGTTAGTATTAGCAGACACTAGTCTTGTTTATGTGATTCCTTTGACACTTAATCTTTTCATTATCATCAATTGTGAACTGAAACTGATTCCTTTGACTAGTGAGATGGCATTGGTGCATGCCAACTTGATGACACTGAATTGGAATCCCCTGGCACATTTCTAATTCTACCGTTTGAGGTAAGTCCGATTGAGCATGTGTCAAACTGTACATCTCTTCCATCTCTTATTCCCACTCTTATATTTAACAGGCATCACTCTTCAGTCAAATTTAAACACCTAAGAATAATTGTGTGTTAATTAAAGAGTTCAACCAATAGTATTAAATAGAACAAAAAAAAACACTAAAAGGGATAAAGTATTAAGTTATTCATTGATAGGACAAGAGGTGATCAAGTCACTGTTTCTCATAGTGTCCATTTCACTTCAACAGGCTTCCTTTTTGGTGTTCGGTCAGTTGTCATCGACAGGGAGAACATATGATATTTGTCCCTTTGGGACTGGCATATTTCACTCAGCATGCTATTTTCCAGATTCCTCCATTTTGTTGCAAATACTGGATTTCATTGTTTTTGACTGCTATATAGTGTTCCATAGAGTACATATCCCATCATTTCTTTATCCACCCTACTGTTGATGGGCATTTAGGTTGATTCCAGGTCTTAGCTATTGTGAATTGAGCTGCAATAAACACTAAGGTGCAGACAGCTTTTTTATATGCCAAGTTAATTTCCTTTGGGTAAATTCCAAGGAGTGGGATGGCTGGGTTGTATGGTAGGGTTATCTTCAGGTTTCTGAGGAATCTCCAGACTGACTTCCATAGTGGCTTAACCAGTTTGCATTCCCACCAACAATGGGTTAGTGTCACTTTTTCCCCACATCCTCGCCAGGATCTGTTGTTGGTAGATTTCTATCCTTTTTTTTTTTTTTTTAACAGGCAGAGTGGACAGTGAGAGAAAGACAGAGAGAAAGGTCTTCCTTTGCCATTGGTTCACCCTCCAATGCCCGCTGCAGCTGGCGCACTGCAGCCGCCGCACCCAATGATCCGAAACCAGGAGCCAGGTACTTATCCTGGTCTCCCATGGGGTGCAGGGCCAAGCTCTTGGGCCATCCTCCACTGCATTCCCGGGCCACAGCAGAGAGCTGGCCTGGAAGAGGGGCAACCGGGAGAGAATCTGGCGCCCCGACCGGGACTAGAACCCGGTGTGCCGGCGCCGCTAGGTGGAGGATTAGCCTATTGAGCCGCAGTGCCGGGTGGTAGATTTCTGTATGTGAGCCACTGTAACCGGGGTGAGATGAAACCTCATTGTGGTTTTGATTTGCATTTCCCTGATTGCTAATGACCTTGAACATTTTTTCATGTGTCTGTTGGCCATTTGGATTCCTCTTTTGAAAAATGTCTATTGAGGTCCTTGGCCCATCTCTTAAGTGGGTTGGTTGTTTTGTTGTTGTGGAGTTTCTTGATCTCTTTGTAGATTCTGGTTATTAATCCTTTATCTGTTGCATAGTTTGCAAATATTTTTTCCATTCTGTCAGTTGCCTCTTCACTTTCCTGTTTCTTTTGCAGTACAGAAACTTCTCAATTTGATGCAATCCCAAATGTTAATTTTGGCTTTGACTGCCTGTGCCTCCCGGGTCTTTTCCAAGAAGTCTTTGCCTGTGCCTGTATCTTGTATGGTTTCTCCAATGTTCTCTAATAATTTGATAGTGTCGGGTCATAGATTTAAGTCTTTAATCCATGTTGAGTGGATTTTTGTGTAAGGTGTAAGGTAGGGGTCTTGCTTCATGCTTCTGCACGTGGAAATTCAGTTTTCCCAGCACCATTTGTTGAATAGACTGTCCTTGCTGCAGGAATTGCTTTTAGATCCTGATCAAATATAAGTTTGCTGTAAATGTTTGGATTGATTTCTGGTGGTTCTGTTCCATTCCCTTGGTCTATCCATCTGTTTCTGTACCAGTACCACGCTGCTTTGATTACAACTGCCCTGTAGTATGTCCTGAAATCTGGTATTGTGATGCCTCCAGCTTTGTTTTTGTTGTACAAGATTGCTTTAGCTATTCAAGGTCTCCTGCATCTCCATATGGATTTCAGCATTACTTTTTCCAGATCTGAGAAGAATGTCTTTGGTATTTTGATTGGTATCACATTGAATCTATAAATTGCTTTTGGGATAATGGACATTTGATGATATTGATTCTTCCAATCCATGAGCATGGAAGATTTCTCCATTTTTGGTATCTTCTTCTATTTCTTTCTTCAAGATTTTGTAATTCTCATTGCAGAGATCTTTAACGTCCTTGGTTAAGTTTATTCTAAGGTATTTGATTGGTTTTGTGGCTATTGTGAATGGGACTGATCTTAGCAGTTCTTCCTCAGCCGTGGTATTGCCTGTGTATACAAAGGCTGTTGATTTTTGTGCATTGATTTTATATCCTGCTACTTTGCCAAACTCTTCTATGAGTTCCAATAATCTCTTAGTAGAGTTCTTTGGATCCCCTAAGAATCATATCGTCTGCAAAGAGGGATAGTTTGAGTTCTTCCTTCCCAATTTGTATCCCTTTAATTTCTTTTTCTTGCCTAATAGCTCTGGCTAAAACTTCCAGAACTATATTGAATATCAGTGGTGAGAGTGGGCATCCCTGTCTGGTACCAGATCTCAGTGGAAATGATTCCAACATTTCCCCATTCAATAGGATGTTGGCTGTGGGTTTTCATAAATTGCTTTGATTGTATTGAGGAATGTTCCTTCTGTACCCAATTTGCTTAGAGTTTTCTTCATGAAAGGGTGTTGTGTTTTATCAAATGCTTTATCTGCATCTATTGAGATAATCATCTGGTTTTTCTTCTAGAATTTGTTAATGTGGTGTATCACATTGATTGACTTGCGAATACTGAACCATCCCTGCATACCAGGGATAAATCCCACTTGGTCTGGATGGATGATCTTTCTTATGTGTTGTTTCATTCTATTAGCCAGAATTTTATTGAGGATTTTTGCATCTATGTTCATCAGGGATATTGGTCTGTAATATGCATCTTTTTCAAGTTTAGGGATTAAGGTGATGCTGGCTTCATAGAAAGAATTTTGGAGGAGTCCCTCTTATTCGATTGTTCTGAATAATTTGAGAAGAATTGGAGTTGGTTCTTTTTTAAATGTCTGGTAGAATTCAGCAGTGAATCCATCTGGTCCTGGGCTTTTCTTTGTTGGGAGGGACTTTATTACTGATTCAATTTCTGTCTCAGTTATGGGTCTGTTTAGGTTTTCTATGTCTTCATGGTTCAATTTAGGTAGGTTGTATGTGTCCAGGAATCTATCCATTTCTGATAGATTACCCTGTTTACTGGCATACAAGCTTTGGCTTATTCCCCTCGCTCCTTGAAGTCAGCTCAAGGTTTTATGAGGGTTATAAAAGTAGACCCCTGCTGACCCACACTGACCCCAGACTGGTCACACTGGGGCCTTGGTCCCAAGGTCTGGAAATGCCTGTCAATCCTGCACAAGGCCAGCCATGACACATTCCAATATAAGCCCATCCCACCGGAGCACAGGTCTCTACCTGATGCTTGGTAAGTGCAAAGGCTCCACCTGTGAGGCCCGGCCTGTGAGTAGAAGCCTTTACGGTTTATCAGGTGTTGGCTCTCAGGGTGGCAGACTGGGCTCCAAGCTCCAAAGCATGGTCTTAACTCTCCTCTCTTGGCATTGTCACATGACTGGAATTCCATTTTCTGCAGGTGGTATGGGGAGGGGTAGCAGAGGCCATCTGGCTGTAAGAGTTCCAAAAAGTCAGGATACAAGTATGGAACTGGGAGGGCCGGTGCTGTGGCGCAGTGGCTTAATGCCCTGGTCTGAAGTGCCAGCATCCCATATGGGCACTGGTTTGAGACCTGGCTGCTCCACTTCCAATCCAGCTCTATGCTATGGTCTGGGAAAGCAGCAGAAGACAGCCCAAGTCCTTGGGCCCCTGCACCCGCATGGGAGACCTGGAAGAAGCTCCTGGCTCCCGGCTTCAGATCGGTGCAGCTCCCGCCATTGTGACCAATTGGGGAGTGAACCACTGAATGGAAGACCTCTCTCTCTCTCTCTCTGTCTCTCCTCTCTCTATGCAACTATGACTTTCAAATAAATAAATAAATCTTTAAAAAAAAAAGCAAGTATGGAACTGGGACAGGAGCAGGGGTTTTAATCTTACTAAATTCATTCAGATTAGGCCTGGCATTGAAATTCAGTTCCTTCTCCCTGTTACAATTGGGAGGTAGCTCTTCAAGCCATGCCCTTTGCAGCTAAGGGAAAGGTGACACAGATAACTATTTTTTTAAAAAAGATTTATTTATTTATTTGAAAATCACAGTTACACAGCCACGACAGCTGCAGCTGAGCCAATCTGAAGCCAGGAGCCAGGAGCTTCTTCCAGGTCTCCCACATGGGTGCAGGGGCCCAAGGACTTGGGCCATCTTCTACTGCTTTCATAGGCCACAGCAGAGAGCTGGTTCAGAAGAGGAGCAACTGGGACTCCAACTGGCACCTATATGGGATGCTGACACTGCAGGCAGCAGCTCCACCTGCTAGACCACAGCACCAGCCTCCACAGATAACTCTTTCCTTCCTGTTTTCTTCAATGGATTTTCCTTATTGCCTAAGCAAAACAGGGCAGTGTGGTCTCTTGCCTGGCTTTGAGGGGGTGACCTCTTTGTGTACAGCTGTTCAAATTGTCCTCTCTGTAGGGTGGTGGTCACCAGAGCATCTTATGCAACTGCCATCTTGATTCCCACCCTCAAAGCTATTCTTATCTAACACAATTCTAGAATTTATCACAAAGTGCAGCTGGTGACTGCAAGTACATTTGTCATTTTCCTGTTCCCCAAGATTACTGCACTAATTTAATCTATTTAAACTATTACTATACTTCATAAGAAACTTGGTTCACGGTGTACATACTATCCAGGATTTTCAATATTACTATATTTATATAATGTTTTTAAATGCTGTTGACAGTAAAAACACACATTAAAAATGATGGTACATTTCTAGTGGGAAATCCACTTACAAAAGTCTCAGTCCTTGATCTACTAAGTAGTTTTACAGAAAAGCAGCCACTCCCCATTGCCTAAGATGTCTCACCAGTGTATGCACCACTCTACCTTTGTGAGAAAAAAAATAACCAGTCAAACAAATCAATGAATACACTCCTAAATGTACAATGGAAAGAAATGAAAATACACAGGTCCATACAAAAATGTATGCATTAATATTTATTTTACGTTAGTCATGATAAATAAAAAGCAGAAACAACCAATGATGAATAAATAAAATATGGCTTAGGTATATAAATGACCATTATTCTTCAATAAAAGGTAATAAAATACTGATGCATACTAAAACATGGATAAGCCTTAAAAATATTTGCTGAGTGAAAGAAGCCAATTACAAATATCACACATTATATAATTCAATTTCTATGAAGTGTGCAGAATAGACAAATCTATGTAGAAAGTACACAGGAAGTTTCCTAAGACTGGAGGTTATGGGGGACAATGACAAGTGACTGCTATTGAATACAGATAGTTTCTTATTGGAATGATGAAAATGTTCTAAGATTGACTGTGGTAACAGGTATACAGCTCTCTAAATATAATGAAAATCATCCAATTTTATACGTCAAGTGGGTAAATCATATGAATTGTGTAAGAATTATACCTTAATAAAGCTACTAAAATTTTAAAACTATTATTTGGTATTTTTTCAAGAAAGCAAAATCCAAGTGGGTATTCTGTCCAATTCAAATGAGATCTTTCTGTGAGGGTTTATATCTCTGACATTTGCATATAATTTTATTGTCAGCACATTACAATACGTAAGGTAAATGATGAAGACCTTGCATCATTAAACAGGATAAACTTTAGTGATACATTTGAAGGCAGAAAAGGTCATAATCCTTAACTGGAAAAATCTGGCTTTTCCTCATAACGGAACCAAGAGTCTAAATTGCTGAGGTTTTTCCTGTAAATATATTAGCAATTCACACTGAAGAATACAAAAAATTTACATTCACAACAGTTTCATCACTACTTGAGGTACAGCATATGCAATTGCTTGAGCAATAGTTATTCACTGAGAAAAGCAAAGTAGTGTCACATGCCTGAAGCCAGACTGATTTTGGCATTTGACTCTATATCCCCTTCCCAGTCCATTTAATGACAATGATGTGTGTTTAACCGAGCCCATGTCCAAGCAAGCACCTATTAACTATTTCAGGCCAATTGTACTGCTAGAATATTAGCAACACTAAGAAGGAACTAACATTGCTCATCGCTCATATCTGATATCTGTTTATACTGCTGCATATTTCCTAATACCATTTCAAACTTACCAATAGCTCAGTATTTAGCTAAAATTCATTCAACAAAATTAAATATGAAACACTATAAAGTACTTTTCAAATATTTTGTTTTGACTCCGAAAATCCATCCTGCTACTGCTATGCCTTCCTCCCTCAGTCTGTATTCTAGCAAAACTGCCAAAATATTATTAATTTTGCCTATTCCTAATTCCACACTATGCTTTAGAACCATTAAGAATTTATGAAATGCCTTGTATTGTAAGCAAGACACTATTTTTGGTTCTTCAGATATTCAAAATGGCAAATGATATAGAATGACTTTACACCAAAGGAACTCCAAAAAAAAAAAAAAAAAAAAAAAAAAACTCCCTCAAAGATCAGAATGTATCTGAAGCCTCATAAAATCTATTTAAATTTATCTATATTATTTCCATGAAGCAAATGACCAACATTGAGAAGGAAGTCAAAGAATAATGAGTTCCAAAGTCAAATAATAAATCATAACAGGTTAAAGAAAAATCAACAGTCTAAACAATGTTAGTCTAAAATCTTAATTCAAATGAATCATGCTTAAAATCCCTTTGTGGATATATGCCTATCTTCAATAACAAGAAATCTACTACTTATGAAAAATGACTGGCTATAGCTTATTCTTTTTGACTATACAACTTGGAAAATAAACATTCTGCTTTTGTTTTTTTTTAACTTTTATTTAATAAATATAAATTTCTAAAGTACAACTTTTGAATTATAGCGGCTTCCCCACTGCCATAACCTCCCTCCCACCTGCAACCATCCCATCTCCCACTACCTCTCTCATCCCATTCTTCATCAAGATTCATTTTCAATTATCTTTATATACAGAAGATCAACTTAGTATATACTAAGTAAAGATTTCAACAGACTGCACTCACAAAGACACACAAAATATAGAGTACTGTTTGGGTAGTAGTTTTACCGTTAATTCGCATAGTACAACACATTAAGGACAGAGGTCCTACATGGGGAGCAGGTGCACAGTGACTCCCATTGTTGATTTAACAATTGACACTCTTATTTACGAGTCAGTAATCACCCGAGGCCTTGTCATGAGCTGCCAAAGTTATGGATACCTCTTGAGTTCACCAACTCCGATCTTATTTAGACAAGGTCATAGTCAAAGTGGAAGTTCTCTCCTCCCTTCAGAGAAAGGTACTGCCTTCTTTGAACATTCTTCTTTTGAAAAAGGATATATTTATAGAGCTCCATAAGCACTTTAACCCTAGACTGTATACATGGAAACTACATTACTATAAGCTTCTACTTTGTTTATTATCTCTATTAGCAATAAATTGGTCTGATGTTAAACATAATTGGTTTAAAGTACTCAATATAAAAGCTGTATTCCTATAAACTAGGTCATAAGCAGTTAAAAAATGAAATTAAGGAAACAATTCCATTTACAAAAGTATCCAAAGGAATGAAACACTTAGAAATAAATAAAAGAAGTCTAAGACTTATACCTATAAAGCACTCTTATAAGAATTAAACTAGTAAGTGGTAAGATATTCCATGTTGTTGGATTGAAAACCTTAGTATTGTTAAGATGGTCAAACTCCCCCAGAGTGGTCTACAGGTTCAGTGAAACCCATATCGAAATCTCAGCTGCTTTTTGTGCAGAAATTGTGTGAATATGACTCTAAAATATACTTGGAAATACAAAAGACCCCTACACAGAAAAAACAATCTTAAAAGAAAATAACAAATTTGGAGAACTCACATTTCCTGATTTCAAACTTATTATAAAGGTTTAAGGGATCAACGTGTTCTATGCATTCAAGATAGACAAATATACATTAATCAACACAACTTAGAGTCTAAAAATAAACCATTACATTTATGTTAAACTGATTTTTAACAAGAGTGCCAAGACAACTCAATGGGGATTTTAAAGAAGTCTTTTCAACAAACAGTCTGAAATAACTATGAAGCCATATGCAAAAATTAAATAAATAAATAAACAAACAAACAAAAAGAGTTGGACCAACTTTGTATGACACTGAAGAAAATTAATTCAAAGTAAATGAAAACCTCAAAAATAAGAGTTAAAGTTATAAAACTATTGGAAGAAACATAGGCATAAACTTCTGTTATCATGCATAAGGCAATAGTTTAATTTTAAAAAAGCATAAAAAACAAAAGAAAAATAAATTGTTTCTTAAAAATTAAAAATTTGATAGTCAAAGAACTACATCATTAGAGTAATATAGCAAATCATACAAACAGGAGAAAATGTTTGCATATCATATATCTGACATGAGGCTTATAACTAGAAGATAAAAAGAACTCCTATAACTCAATCATTTAAAAAAAACAATTTTTGCCAGCGCCGCAGCTCACTAGGCTAATCCTCCACCTGCGGCGCTGGCACACCGGGTTCTAGTCCCGGTCAGGGCGCCGGATTCTGTCCCGGTTGCCCCTCTTCCAGGCCAGCTCTCTGCTGTGGCCAGGGAGTGCAGTGGAGGATGGCCCAAGTCCTTGGGCCCTGCACCCCATGGGAAACCAGGATAAGTACCTGGCTCCTGCCTTCGGATCAGCGTGGTGCACTGGCCGCAGCACGCCGGCCGCGGCAGCCATTGGAGGGTGAACCAACGGCAAAGGAAGACCTTTCTCTCTGTCTCTGTCTCTCACTGTCCACTCTGCCTGTCAAAAAAAAAAAAAACACAATTTTTAAAATGGCAAAGTATGTGAATAAACATCTCTCCCAAGGAGATATACAAGCAGCCAATAAGCACATGAAATGATGCTAGATATCCACAGCTTTCAAGACACACAAAGGAAAACCAAAATGAGATTCCATTTCTCACCTACTAGGATAGCTATCACCAAAGACAGAGAACAAGGGTTGCCAAGCAAGGGGAGAAACTGAAACATAAGTATACTGCCGAGGGAAATGCAAAATGGTGCAGGCAATTCAGCAGTTCATCCCTTTCTCAAAGATGAGATCTACCATTGTATTACTAAGTATATATCCATGAAAACAAATGATCACACAACACTTGCACATTAATTTTTATAGCAACATTCTTCATAATAGTTCAAACTTGGAAATACTGAAAATGTTCATCTGATGCAAGATAAATATGTTGTTATCCACACAATGAAATGAGATTAAACAGTAAAAAGAAATGAAGTACTGAAACACACTACAACACGAATGAACCTTGAAAACATGCTAATTGAAAGAAGCCAGAAAAAAGGGCAAATATTATATGATTCCATTTATATAAATGTACATACCTTCCATCTAGAGCTGGGTATTTGTAAACTCCATTTTCAAGTGCTTCCAGCAGCTGTGCACCTGTGACTTTGACAACTAAAACTGGATCCACTATAGGAAGAATTGCCAAAAGATCATGCAAAGTGAAATTCCCTGCTGGATGTATCCGATCTGATCTGAGGGTGCCTACAGTAATTTTTAAAAATGCATTTTAATTAATTTTTCCATAAAAAGTCATCTTTTACCTTATGTCCAAAACTTCAGAATGATATGCCACACTGCCAAAAGCTCCTAATCCTTTTTCCAAACCCTTCTCCATGCTTATTTTCATTTTAATTATGCAGTTACCTCTATTCATTTTTAGAAGAAGGAATTTCATGTTAGCTATCACTGTCTTTAATTACAGAACAGCATAAGTGAAAAGCCACAACTTTACTTCCCACTTTCAGACAGGATCACGCTGAGGCACTCCAGAGCGAACAGCATCTATTTTAAAACATCCCCACAGGAAGCAACTCCAGAGATATCCTAAGTAAACAATCTAAGATACAGTAGATTTCACTCCTGGGACATGTTTCTACACAGTAACTTAAATTATTCAAGAATAAGATTAACATCGCTTGAATTTCATTGAAAATAGCAACATATGAAGTTTGTAGTTAGGATATCAAACAATGTGGCTGCACTTTGGCAGCACATGGACTAAAATTGGAAGGACATTAAACAATGGCATGTTGTAGACTTTTGCATTATTCAGGAACCTAAGTCACAGTCATGGTGTCTAAAGCTCTGCTTATGATAATACTGAATCCAGATTAGTTTCAAAGCAGGGTTAGTTTTGATTTTCTATCCTCTACAGAGATTCTTAATACCTTATAGTCCTAGGTAGGCCAACTTCAAACTATTAGTATAGGTTCGGCATTTACTCTACAAGATTTTTCTTATCACTTTCTCTTATGGCAAAATTAGAAGGGAAAATTGGTAAAAGACCAAAAGATTATGGGTAAAATTTCAGTCTACTCTTTCTCATATAATCAAGGCTTGACTACATACTAATTTTAAAATAGATAAATGACAAAGCCATGTCATTATTCAAAATCTCACAAAATATAAAAAGTAAAACAATTTTTAAACTTGAAGCTTTAATTTTCAAACAATGGTGTTCCTGGGCATAACAGGTGTGAAGCCAATGGGATGGATTTCTGAACTGTTCTTTGTAAGTAACAGAAATAACCTGCTACTATAAAATTTAAAAGACTAATTTTTGTCATTTTTATTTTTAAACAAATTAATTGCAGAAGTCACCTGAATTAAGTAGTGCGACATCAGCACGAGTAGCTTCCAGCATTGCATTAGTCACCAGATTCCCAAGATTGCTCTCAGATCTTCTCACAGTAATTTCACGACCATCTAATTCCATATCAATGGGGCAGAGGACTTCTTCCAACATATACTAAAAGAAGAAAGAAAATAAGCTATCTAAAAATCAGCATTTCTTATGTTTTTATTTCACCTCGTGATCATTTTCTTCTTAACCTCTAGCTCAAAATTAGATAATTTGTTAGAATTTGAAATTCTTCCTCTCCAAATATCATAGTACTAACAGGATATCAAAATTTTTTTTCAACTTTTATTTAATAAATATAAATTTCCAAAGTACCACTTTTACAGCAGCTTTTCCCTCCATAACCTCTCTCCTACCCACAACCATCCTATCTCCCACTCCCTCTCTCATCCCATTCTTCATCAAGATTCATTTTCAATTATCTTTATATACAGAAGATCAACTTAGCACATACTAAGTAAAGATTTCAACAGTTTGCACCCACACAGATACACAAAGTAAAGAGTACTGTTTGGGTAGTAGTTTTACTGTTAATTCGCATAGTACAACACATTAAGGACAGAGGTCCTACATGGGGAGTAAGTTTGCACAGTGACTCCTGTTGTTGACTTAACAATTGACACTCTTGTTTAGGACATCAGTAATCACCCGAGGCCTTGTCGTGAGCTGCCAAGGCTATGGAAGCCTCTTGAGTTCACAAACTCTGATCTTCTTTAGACAAGGCCATAGTCAAAGTGGAAGGTCTCTCTTCCCTTCAGAGAAAGGCACCTCCTTCTTCGATGGCCCCTTCTTTCTGCTGGGATCTCACAGAGATCTTTCCTACATATCCTAATAATCACTTTTACATTTCATAGCCAAAATGAAGGAGCCAAGTTACCATAAATTTTAGGAGTTCCCATCTACCTTTCAGTGCCAGAAAACTGTAATTAAAACATTTAATTTTTCTGGTATCAAGTTCACCCCAACTTAATGCCTCCATTAATGCTTAAAGCAAAATCAGAACGGAGATCTATAGCCTTGGAACTATTCAGGTAACACAAGTTATATGAGGCAATGCATACATGGATGTAAATAGACCCTGGCTTGTATTTTCCATTAGCTCTTGCAAATGTAACACACGTAAAACAAATACACACACACACACACACACACACACCAAGGGTACTCTATTTTTTCCATGGAGCCCAGAAAAAAAAAAAGATAAGCCTTAAAGATTCAAATGCATATGAAAGTTTAAGTGACTTGATTACAAACCACTAAAACATCCATAGTAGTTATAAGGAGAGAAGGCAGGAAATGCCTTTTCATTACAAACTAATATAAAATTCACCTGTTCTTTTTGTAACCCAGTGCTTCATAAATTTTAGTAGTAATCTCTTTATTAAAGGAAGAAATTATTACAGAATTTGAATACTAAAAATACTTTCATAATGACAGTTAAAATATTAAGTCCAAATATTAAAGTAGGTGTCAAATACTATTACCTACTTATATAGCCAAAATAAAATGTAAATTGAATATTAACATTAAAATAAAGAAAAACTAGCATTAATTTCTTGGAATGACCATTTTCATTGTTTGTTATACTATTTTGTAGCAGTACTGTATAATATTCATGTGATTAGTCTGTACTTAGTAAGTAACATAAAAATATTCACCTACCTGTATGTTTTGAGTAAAATCTTTTACTATTGCTTTAATATATGAATCTTCTTCCAAATAACTAACAATTTCCACTTTCTCAAATACATATTGGAAAGATGCATCAAAGTGTCTTATATTTATTTTTGTCAGGTATTTAAAATCAGATCCACTTTTGACAATCCAGGTTTCATTCACCTTCCTGATTCCATAATCATGGTCATGGCCTCCTAGAATCAAATTGACCCCTTCTGCTGTTTGGGCAAGCCTTGTATCATTTCCCCATTTCATATGAGTTATTGCAATAACAAGATCTGCTCCTTCTTCTTTCAGTTCTACTGCCGTTTCATTAGCAACTTCAACATAATCTTTATAGTTTACATTTGATTTATTAACTGTAGCCAAAGTATCTAGCCAATCTTCTTCAACTAACCCCATTAGCCCTATTTTCATATTGTTCCAAGTCACTATTTTTTTTACTGCACCATGTCCAAGAGGTTCAGAAGTAAATCTGTCATAGACATTACTGAGTAACCATGTAAAATGCATCTGTTTGATGTATTCTTCCAAAACATCCACACCAAAATCAAACTCATGGTTTCCTAAAAAAAAAAAAAAAAAAAAAAAGGTTATAATTTATTTCACAATGTTATTCCATTTTCAGATTTAACTTCTGTATTTTTCAAAATAGTGGAGATTTCTATTTATAAAAGACTACATGAGAAGATCATGCATTTTTTCACACACTACATTTAATCATCTCAACTTGTATTTACAAATTATAAAACTCATAGAAGCCTTTATTCTATAGAATTCCTCTTTGCAATCCAGGTAACACTGTATATGCAAAGAAATTCTTCAGTAGCATGGAAAGCCTTATGAAATAGGGGAAATCCAATGATATAATGAATCCTAGATCAATGACATGCTAATTTGAAGATTATTTTTGGTGAGTATAGGCACACTGACCCCTGTAATACAGAGTCCTACCTTTATTCTTAACTCTGATCTTGTTTAGACAAGGTCATATTCAAAGTGGAAGTTCTCCCTTCAGAGAAAGTTATTGCCTTCTTTGATGGCCCGTTCTTTCCGCTGGGATCTCACAGAGATCTTTCATTTAGGTTTTTGTTTTTGTTTTTTGCCACAGTGTCTTGGCTTTCCATGCCTGAGAAACTCTCATGGGCTTTTTGGCCAGATCTGAATGCCTTAAGTGCTGATTCTGAGGCCAGAGTGCTGTTTCGGGCATTTGTCATTCTATGAGTCTGCTGTGTATCCTGCTTCCCATTTAGGATCGTTCTCTCCTTTTTAATTCTATCAATTATTATTTGCAGACACTGGTCTTATTTATGTAATCCCTTTGACAATACTATCTTTTTGATCAATTATGAACTTAAACTGATCACTTTAACAAGTAAGATGGTATTGGTACATGCCACCTTGATGGGATTGAATTAGAATCCCCTGGCACATTTCTAGCTCTACCATTAGGGTTAAGTCCAAGTGAGCATGTGCCAAACTATACATCTCTTCCCTCTCTTATTCCCACTCTTATATTTAACAGGGATCACTTTTAACTGAAATAATGTTCTTAAAAAAATTGTGGGCTGGTATTGTCATGTAGTGGGTTAAGTTACTGCCTGAGGCTCCAGCATCCCATATGGGTGCTGGTTCAAGTCCTGGCTGCTCCATCTCTAATCCAGCTCCCTGCTTAATATGCCTGGGAAGGCAAGAGAGAATGGTCCAGGTGCTTGCACCCATGTGGGAGACCTGGAAGAAGTTCCTGGCTCTTGTCTTTGGCCTGGCCCAGACCTGGCCATTACAGTCATTTGGGAAGTGAACCAAGGGATATAAGATCTCTTTGTCTCCCTCTCTGTCTCTCCCTGCCTCCCTCTCTGTAGCTCTACCTTTCAAATCAATAAATAAACAAACAAATATTTTTTAAAAAGTAAAGAGAAAGCCTAACATAGTCCTACTGTGTTTTCTGAAAAAGTTATGCTTTTCTAAAAAAAAAATTCATTGATTTAATCATATAGTTATTTATTTACTTGTTTGAAAGGCAAAGTGACAAAGAGAGGAGAGACATAGCTTCCATTTACTGCTTCACTCCTCAAATGGCTGGAATAGCCAGGTCTGGGCTAGGCTAAAGCCAGGAGCCAAGAACTCTATCCTGATCTCCCATACATGTGGGAGAGGCCCAAGCACTTGGCCATCTTCTGCTGCCTTCCCAGGCACAGTAGCAGAGAACTGGCTCAGAAATTAAGCAGCCTGGACTCAAACAAGCAATCCAATATGGAATGCCAACATCACAAACGGTGGCTGAACCAGCTGAGCCATACCAACAGCCCAAATTGTGCTTCTGAAGAGATTAAATTGTCATTTTGAAAATCAAAATCAGTGCTTTTTTTTGATTAATATAAATCAGTAATTAGTATAAATTACTAATAAAATTAATCCTGGGGTAGATGCCTTTGTAAATGAAACTACTGTTCCAATAATATCAATTTTCTATTGATTTATATTTTTATGTCATCAGATTTACATAAAGTAGATGTTTGAACAATATGGTAAAAACCTATATGCATTTTAAAATTAATCAGAATGATATAAAATCAACTATTCAGGGGGAGATCAGATGTAAATTATTTTCAATCTTTCTGAAAAATGTGTTGACAAGTGATTTCAACCCATCTGTACTTTTTTAAAATCATAGATATTCATGAGTTATATTTTCCTTTTTACACCAGTAGGTTGTTAAATAAGCTTAACACTTTTATCACCAACACTTCTGATATCTCTCTCCTTTAGCACTCCTTGGGAGAATTCTTTCAGGGGAGCCATTAGGTATAATGAGGCACAGACTCAGCATCTTTAATCCAAAAACCTGATTAAAAAAGATCTATTTACTTACTTACTTACTTACTTATTCATTTATTTGAAAGGCAGTTACAGAGAGGCAGAGGCAGAGAGAGAGAGAAAGAGAGGCTTTTCATCCACTGGTTCACTCTACAAATGGCTGTAACGGCCAAAGCTCGGTCGATCCAAACCCAGGAGCCTGGAGCTTCTTCTGGGTCTCTCACATGGGTACAGACTCATGCACTTGGACCATCTTCTACCACTTTCCCAGGCCATTAGCGGAGAGCTGGATTAGAAGTGGAGCAGCCAGGACTCAAACTGGCACCATATGGGATGCTGGCACTGCAGGAGGCAGCTTTACCCACTATACCACAATGCTATCCCCAAAATCTGAAAATTTTTGAGCACTGATGTAACATCATAAGTAAAAAATGCTACACACGAACTCATATGATGAACTGCAGTCAAAACCTAGCTACAGGGGTGGTGGGTGTTTGAACTCCCAGGTTCTGCATCAAAATGCCTGGGTCTAATACCTGCTCTGGCACCTATAACTCCAGCTTCCTTCTAATGCGATTTTGCTGGGGGCAGCAGGCAATGGCTCATGTGATTGGGTTCTTACCACCCATGGAGGAGAACTGAATTGCACTCCTGGCTTCCAACTTCTAGGATCTTAGCCCCTCTCTGGCAATTGTGAGCATTTCAGGAATGAACAAATAGATGGGAGCACTCTCACTCTCTTACTATCTAACAAATAAATTTAAAAATTTAAACACAACCAAAATATTATAAAATACTTTCAGGCTATGAATATAACATGTATATGCCACATAACTGAGTTCTGTGTTTACACTTGGGTCCGTGCCCAACATACTTCATTATGTATATGCAAATATCATTGCACAATAATCCAAAATCCAAAACACTTCTGTTCTCAAGCATTCTGGATGGAGAATACTCAATATGTAGTAGTTTAAGAATTATTTACAATTATCTACAATAACATTTTTGATGTTCACAAGTCTTATGAAGATATATTAGAATAAGTGATTATAACAAGAGTTCTGGATATAACATTAATTTGCAAAAGTCAATCACTTTCTCATAAATCAGCAATGAACAACTGAAATTTGAAATTAAAAACAAAAATCTAGTTATATTAACACACCAGAAATGAAATACTTAGGTATAAACCTAACAAAATATGTACATGATCTCTATGAGAGAAATGTTCAAAAAGCTTCCATAAATGCATGTTGTGGGGCCAGCGCTTAGTGGGTGAAGTTGCTGCCTGTAATGGCAGTTTTATCTCAGCTACTCCACTTCTAATCCAACTCCCTGCTAGTACATCCAGGAAAGCAGCAGAGGATGGCCCAAGCGCTTGGATTCTTCACCCACGTGGGAGAACTGAACGAGGCTCCTGTCTCCTGGCTTCAGCCTGGCCCCATCCCTGCAGTTGTGGCCATCTGGGGAGTGAACCAGCAGATGGAGAATCAATCTCAATCTCAATCTCAATCTCAATCTCTCTCTCTCTCTCTCTTGTCCTCCCTCCCTCCCTCCCTCCTCCTCTCCACCCCCTTCTTCTGTAACTCTGCTTTTCAAATAAAATAAAATAAAAATATTTTTTAAAAAAATGCATGTTATGAAAAAATTCATGGATTTCAAAATTTTTTGCAGAAAAATAAGCAGATCTTTTTAAAATTTATTTATTTGAAAGTCAGAGAAAGAGGCAGGGGGAGATACAGAGAGAGAGAAGTGTCTACCATCTGCTGGTTCACTCCTCAAATGCTGCAACAGCTAGGGCGGGGCTGGGCTGAAGACAGGAGCCAGGAGCTTCCTCCAGGTCTCCCACATGGGCGCAGGGTCCCAGTGATTTGGGCCATCTTCCACTGCTTTCCCAGGCACATTAGAAAGGAGCTGGATCAGAAGCAGAGCCCCCGGGACTCAAATCAGAGTTAAGCAGTTAAGCAGAGCTTAACCAGGTATGCCACAATGCCAGCCCAACACCAGCCCCAAAGCTAATCTTTTTGTTTGTTTGTTTTCGACAGGCAGAGTTAGACAGTGAGAGAGAGAGAGACAGAGAGAAAGGTCTTCCTTCTGTTGGTTCACTCCCCAAATGGCTGCTACAGCCGGTACCCTGCACCAATCCAAAGCCAGGAGCCAGGTGCTTCCTTCTGGTCTTCCATGTGTAGCCCAAGCACTTGGGCCATCCTCCATGGCCTTCCCGGGCCACAGCAGAGAGCTGGACTGGAAAAGGAGCAACCGGGACAGAATCTGGCACCCCAACCGGGACTAGAAACTGGAGTGCCGGCGCCACAGGCGGAGGATTAGCCTAGTGAGCCGTGGCACAGGCCTCTAATCTTATTAATTTCATTTTCCACAAACATTTTGAAGTCTCCTCATGTGCAGAAAACTACAAAACCCTGATTAAAATGATAAAAAGAGGGGCTGGTGCTATGGCATAGCTAGTGAAGCCACTATCTAGGACTCTGGCATCCCATATGGGCACCAATTCAAGTCCTGGGCATTCCATTTCTGATCCAACTCCCTACTAATCTGCCTGGGAAAGTAGCAGAAGATGGACTAAGTGCATTCCATTTCTGATCCAACTCCCTACTAATCAGCCTGGGAAAGTAGCAGAAGATGGACTAAGTGCTTGGGCTCCTGAACCCACATGGGAGACCTCAATGAAGCTCCTGGCTCCTGGCTTCAGTCTGGCCCAGCCCTGGCTGTTCTGGCCACTTGGGGAGTGAACCAGCAGATGAAACACTTTCTCTTTCTCTCTCTCTCTCTCTCTCTCTCTCTCTCTCTCTGTAACTCAACCTTTCAAATAAATAAATAAATCTTTAAAATAAAAAAGGAAGGGGAGGGGAGGGAAGGGGAGGGAAGGGGAGGGGAGGGGAGGGAAGGAGAGGGAAGGGAAGAGGAGGGGAGGGGAGGTTTGTGGATACCAGGAAGTCCATTCTAAAATATATAAGGACAAGCAAAAGACCCAGGAGATACACAAAAAATTGAAGAGAAAAAACGAAGTCTGAAGACTGACACTACTCAACTTCAAGACTTCCTGTAAGTAGAATAATAAAGACAGGGTGGAAACTTATGTTTTGTTCTTGACTTCTTTGAACATTTAAGGCCCTAAACCTGTTTGCTAGCAGATCTGACTATGCATGCCAAAAATACAAACAATCTTTCCATGCCCTATCACTCCTACTCTAAGCACTTCGGCCTCTTTTCTTGATTATTGTAATAACCTGTTAAACAGTTTCCCTGCTTCTATGCTTGCTTCCTACAGACTATCTTCACCACAGCATCAAGGAAAATCTTTTACAATGTCAAATAATGTCATTCTGCCATTTTAATAAAAAAAAAAGTAACTCCTGAACTCATTCAAAGTAAAAAATCAGTCTGAATCTCCAAATAAAAGCTATCTACTACAGAGAGTTTTGCAAATTCATGGAAAGTACAACCTTTTATACACAAAACATCTTGTGATAGTGATGTCTTCTATAAACTACTTTGGGGTCTTCGGAAATGTTTACCTAAATCTCCTGTTTCTAGCAAAAAAAAAAAAGGAAAATAAAAATGATATGAATGCTTAAGCTAGTTCATCTAGCTTATTTTTTCAGTACTTTACTGAAATTCACCCCAGCTACCCTACACCAACAAAGTGCTATGTCCTTCAACTGATGATTGGATAAGAAAATTATATACTACTTAGCTGTAAAAAAAAATGAAATCCTGTTTTTTTGCAACAAAATGTATGCAACTGGACACCATTATACTTAGTGAAATAAGCCAGTACCAAAAAGACAAATACCATATGTTTTCCCTAATCTCTGGTAATTAATAGAGTACCAAAATGTAATGTATAAGAGTGAAATTGACATTTTGAGCTTCCATGATTGTTTACAGCTCTGGACAGTGTTGTTTTTTTTTTTTTTTCTTTTCTTCTTCTTACTATTTGTTGAACTCTTAGTGAAGGGTTAATTTTATGAGTGTAAAGTAATCTAAAAGTAGATCACTGTAAAAATTGAGAGAACTGAAGAAGGAGGAGGACAAGTGGGAACATGGGCAGGATGGAGGGTAGGGTGTGAAGTATCACTATGTTCCTAAATCTGTATACATGAAATTTGTATATCTTAAATAAAATTTTTTTTAAAAAGTAAAATATATGAGACAAAAATAAATAAATAAATACAATCTTCTTCCAGGAGTCAGAGGCTCCTAAGTGAATTCCACTTTGTAACAGGAATTTATTTTCTCTTTAAAATTTTGATTGAAACACTATTCCACATTTTATGGACTGCAATGTGATGTTTTGATATATACACATTGAGTTATGATCAAATTAATTAGCACACCATCACTTCGACCATTCATCATTTCTCTGAGTTAAGAATACTAAAAGTTCTCTTTTCTAAATACTGTGAAATGTACATTATTGTTAATGTATCCACTGACTTAAAATGCTCATATTTCTTCAGAACACAGTATCAGAATTTGTTTCTCCTACCTAACTATAACATTGTACCCATTTACTTCCTTCTCCCTATTTCCTCCACCTGCCTCTCCTTCCTGACCTCTAATAATATTCTAAAAACCAATTGTCTTGGAGTCCACAAATGAGATCTGTGATCAAGCAGCATATCGTCTCTCTGTGCCTGGCTTATTTTACAGTGGGTTCAATCATATGACAGTTTCAAATTTAAAAATACTGAAAAGTATTCCTTATGTATTTGTACAATGTTTATCCATTCCCCTACTGATGAACATTTAGGTTGATTCCATATATTAGCCTCTGTGGATAGAGTTCCAATAAACATGGATGGGACTTCAAATGTCTTTTGAACAAACTGATTTTATTTCCTTTGGATTTATACTCACCAGAGGGATTGTGAATCACAGGACAGCTCTATTTTTAATATTCTAAATGATGTTAAAAACAATTTTTGCTGACAACTTTGGAAATATATGTAAAATGCTCATATTTCTTCAGAAATACCAATTTGTAAAACTGACATGGAAAGAAAAAAACTGAATAACCCCAGATGTATTTAAGAAATGAAAATGTATTTTAATGAATAACAAGTTCCAGAGTCGGTTAACTTCCATTTAATTTTTTTTAAATCTTCATTTATCTCAAAGGCAAAGAGACAAACAGGAATCATTCTTCCATCTGTTGTTTCACTCCCCACATGCCTGCAGTAGGTGGGGCTGGGCCACGCTAGAGTCAGGAGCCTGGAATTCAATCCAGGTCTCCCACATGGGTGGCAGTACTCAACTACTGAGCCTGCTGTCTCCCAGAGTGAACATCAATGAGAAGCTGGAATCAAAAGCAGAGTCCAGAACTCAAATTCAGGTATTCTGCTATGGGCTGTGCATGTCCCAGCTAGTATCAACCACTGACCCAAATATGTACCCCTAAACTCATTTTAAATTCCTCCAGAGTTAACAAAAGGCCCACATGGTTTCAGTGGTAAATTTTACTAAACATTTAAAGAATAAATAATAGTACAATAAAATGTCTTTTCAGAAAACAAAAGAGCAAATGCTTTGCAACTCACTTTAAGAAACTAAGCTGGCATTCCGGTGCAGCAAGTTAAGCCCATGCCTGCTTTGCAGGCATCCCATATAGGCTCTACTTCCAACCCAGTTTCCTGCTAATGCACCTGAGAAAGCATGACCACATGGCCTAAGTTATTGGATTCCTGCACCCACGTGGGAGACCTGGAAAGACTGCCAGCCTCCTGGCTTAGGCCTAACCCAGCATTAGCTGTTGCAGCCTGTTAGGGAGTGAACCAAGGGATGGAAGATCTTTCCCTCTCTCTCTTCCTCTGTCTTTAAATCTCTCGCGCGATAACTCTGCATTTCACATAAATAAATAAATCTTGAAAAAAGAGAAAATAACATAACCCTGACTTCAAAACCTAATGAGAACAAGAAAAAAAATATACAATGATAGTCCTAATACAGGTGAAAAACTCCTAACTAAATATATATGTCGCTCCCTCTCTTCGTGGAAGAACGACACTAAACCCTGCCTAGGCTTCATATCCGAGTCACGGCACCATTATGTCGCTCCCCCTCTTCGTGGAGGAACGACACAGGACCCTGCGCTGTTCTTTTGTCTGCTCGGCCCTCCCCGGGTTTGCTGCTGGTTCTTCCCGGGTTGGCTACCGACCCTTCCACCTCCATGGAAGGGCGGTTCCCCCTGCCACTTTCCCCACTTCCGTGGGGGAGCGGCACACCGCCGGCCGGCTCTCTCGGGGGCTGCACAGGTGTTCCTTCAGATAGATGTTCCCTCAGATGTTTCTGGTGCATGTTGTCTCTCTCCTCCTTTATAGTCCTCTTCCACCAATCCCAACTCTGCTACCCACACACCAAGTACGCTGCTCTCCTCCAATCAGGAGCAGGTCCTACAGTTTATTGGTTGAACTGGAGGCAGCTGTGTAAAAGCTGTTTCCTCCTCTCCCAGCGCCATATTGTGGGAAAGCAGATGCATAGAATAAGTCTTAATTTGAGTAACAGTCTAGTCCGAGTTGCTCCCCACATATATAACAAATCAAATTCAAGAAGTGTGAAACTAAAATATGAATAATTAATTTTTATCTTTTGTGTATCTGCTCTACTGCTGATATTTATACTTTCATGTGTTTTAAGGACTCCCTTAAACATTCTCTGAAGTACAAGTCTGGTGGTGATGAATTCCTTCATTTTTTCCAAGTTATGGAAAACCTTTCTTTCTGCAATTCTGATGGATAGCTTTGCTGACATTTTATTTTTCTGGCAGAGCTTTTGAATATTTCATCCCATTTTCTCCTGGCTTGGAAGATTTCAGCCAAAAAGTCTGCCATTAATCTCATGGGGATTCTCTTATAAAAGTTACTTGAGGGCTGGCGCTGTGGCTCACTCGGTCAATCCTCCACCTGCGGCGCCGGCATCTCATATGGGTGTCGGGTTCTAATCCCGGTTGCTCCTCTTCCAGTCCAGCTCTCTGCTGTGGCCCGGGAAGGCAGTGGAGGATGGCCCAAGTGCTTGGGCACCTGCACCTGCATGGAAGACCAGGAGGAAGTACCTGGCTCCTGGCTTCAGATCGGTGCAGTGCTGGCCGTAGCAGCCATTTGGAGAGTGAACCAACGGAAGGAAGACCTTTCTCTCTGTCTCTCTCTCTCTCTCTCTCTCTCACTAATTCTACCTGTCAAAAAAAAAAGTTACTTGACACTTTCTCCTGTTTTAAAGTTCTCTCTTTGTCTTGTATATTTGGAGAGTTTTACTATAACATGACTCATAAGCAATCATTTTTGTCCAAATTTATTGAGTCTTTTGGGGTTACCAGAACCTGGATGTCCATATCTTTCCAAAGATTTGTGAAGTTTTCAGCAACTATTTCTCTTAATAAGTTTCCTAGCCTTTTACTTTCTCTTCATCTGGAAAATCCACATTGTAAATGTTTGCTCACTTAACTCCTGAGGGTTTCCTTAACTTTGGGTGGCAGGTGCTATTGACTGGTCAAAAGACTTCTATTCAAGCACAGAAATTCTTTCTTCTGCCTGCTGAATTCTGTTCAGGCTTCCAACTATATTTTACATTTAATTTATTGAGTTCATTAGTCCCAAGATTTTTAATTGGTTCCTTTTTATGAACTCTATTCTCTAAGTGAATTTCTCATTCATATCATGAACTATCTTCTTCATATCATTGAATAATGTCTATATTCTCTTGCATATCATTTTTCTCCTCACAAATCATTATCCTTAAAGTCTCTGTCATACAATTCATCAATTTCCATTGCTAAATAGTTGCAATCCTTTGCAGACACCATGTAACCATATTTTTTCATTCTTCTTGTGCCCCTATACTGGTTCTTGTGCACCTGTGAGTTAGTAGTTAGTTATTTCTATCAATTTTTAGGGTAGTTTCCATAGCAAAAGACTTTCTGCTGGTGAGGCACTGAGGCATCATAAAATGTTGGTTATATGGTGCTGGCTTTGGTTCCAGGTGGACACTTTAGGATAGTGGCTATGTAATTTCTCCTGCTGTAATCAACATTAGGAATGGCTGTGGTTATCCCAATAACCTAGGCTGCAGGGCTTGTGATTTCCCCACCAACTGAAATACAGCACCTTTCAGTGGGGCAGGTTTGCTGGCAGCTCTGAGTTCAGTGCAACATGGCTGTGGATGCAGGGCACATGTCAGTTACTTTGGGTCACATTAAGGCGGGACCAATCCTATAGGTCCAGGTAAGTGCAGCAGTGTGCCTGGTACCAAGGTTTGTGTGTGTGTGGAGTGATGCCTTTTTGTGTCTCAGACCCACATGGGTAACTTCAGAGGGCCTCCAGGGACTGACCTGGTCAGGGAGGTCTGCCAAGCTGCTTCTTGGGGCCAAGGGTTGTGGGCAAGGCTCCACATCTGCTTCACAAGGATTCTATGGACCAATCTTGAGAGTGGGCTGCTCTACTGACTCTTCAGGCCAAAGGAGGATGGGCAGGGAGGTAGAGTTTCTCCCTGTGGGCTCAGCTGCTCCATAGCTGTCTGGCTGCTTGCTGTACAAAGGGTATTTTGGAAGAATCACCCAGTTGCTTCAAAAAGAACAGGAAGTTACGCCAGGCTTCCTGTTTCCTGGGGACCTCTGCAGACTGAATTGCTCAAAACATGCCACCCAAGTTGTTCCTGGGGCCATGGGAAGGAGAGTAAGGTCTCCCAGTATTTCACAGGGCGGTCTGTGGAACTGATGGAAGCAGCTGTTTCACAGGACCCTGGATGTGTGAGGTTTCAAGATGGCTCCGTACAACAAGAGCTGAAAGATCACCCTTGAATTACTGCTGGGGAACTCCATAGCCCTGGAAACCTTGAACCTAGTTTGGGAAGTCGCTGGGTTATTGTATTGCTCTGGGGAAAGAGTCCAGCTCATTTTGCTTCATTTCCAAAACCAGAGACCTCTCTATTCTGTGTATATATACCACATTTAACCTATCCATTAATCTGTTGGTATATATCTAAATTGGTTCTATATCTTACCTATTGTGAACAGTGTAGCAATAACCATGGGAATACAGTATCCCTTTGATATATTGATATTTACCCATAAGTGGGATACCTAGAGCACATGGTAAATCCATTTTCAGTTCTTTGAGGAACCTCAATACTATTCACCATAATGGCTATACTACTTTATATTCCCACCACCAGTGTATAAGATTTCCCTTTCAACAGCATTTACAATAATCATAATAATCCATAAAACTGTGGCCTGTACTAGTTAGTGTTTACAGAATATTTCCTCTATGTTTTCTCAGTCATTTGATTGTTCCAGGTCTTACATTTATGTCTTTTATCCATTTTGAGTTGATTTTTTAATAAACCAAGAGGTAGGGATCAAGTTAAAGTCTTCTGCATTTGGAAATCTAATTTTCCCAGCACCATGTATTGAAAAGGTTGTGTCTTCTCCACTATATATGTTTTGGGAGCTTTTGTCAAGAATCCGTTGACTGTAGATAAGATCTGGGATGTCTATGAGTCTGTTTTCATGCCAGTACCATGCTGTTTTGATAACTATAGCTCAGAAGTTTGTCTTAAAATCAGAAGGTGGGGGGAGAGGGATAGAGGAGGAGAGGGGGAGAGGGAGGGAGAGAGGGAGGGAGGGAGGGAGGGATCTTACATCAGCAGGTTCACTCCCCCAAATGGTCACAAAAGCCAGGTCTGGGCCAGGCTGAAGCCAGCGGCCAGAAACTCCATCCTGTCTCCCACATGTGTGGCAGGGATCCAAGCTCTTGGGCCACCTTCCACTACCTTCTCAGGAACATCAGAACATGCTGGACTGGAAGCAAAATAGCCAGGGTTTAAACTGGCACTCTGATACGGGATGTTGGTACCACAGCAGAGGCTTAAACCATTGCACCACAACACCCACCTCCGGCTTTGTTCTTTTTGCTCGACATTGTTTGGTTGTTTGGGGACTTTTGGTATTTTCATGGAGATCAAACTGAATCTGTAAATTGTTTTGTGTAGTACAGACATTTTAATAATATTAATTCTTCCAATTCATGAACATGGAAGGTCTTTCCATTTTCTAAGTTTATTTCATCAATGTTTTATCATTTTCGTCATGGTAGTCTTTCATGCCCTTAGTTAAAATTATTCCTACATGTTAATTTCAGCAGTTACTGTGAATGAGACTGCCTTTATGATTTTTCAGGGAGCTCTTTATTGGTTGAAACAATAGTACTGATTTTCATATGTAGATTTTAATAAAGCAACTTTACTGAATTCAGTTTTCTTATCTAACAGTCTCTTGATGAAGTTTTTACATTTTTCTAGGTATAGAATAATCATCTGCAAATAGGAATAACTGATTTTCTCGTTTATTATTTGTATACTTCCATTTCTTTCTATTACATAATTTCTCTAGTTAAGACTTTCAATATCATATTGAATAACAGTGATGGAATGGATACCTTATCTAGTTCCAGATTATAGAGGAGATGCTTTCATATTTTCCCCATTCAGGCTGCGGGTTTTTCTTATATAGCCATTATTGTACTGAGGTATGTTCCTTCTATACCCATTTAGGGTGTTAACAGTGAATGGATGTCAAAAAGTTTTTCTGCATCTGTTTAGATGACTATATGATTTTTATCTTTCATTCTGTTGCTATGATATACTATGTCTATTAATTTGTGTTTACTGAACCATCTTTGTATGGTAGATTATCTTTTTGATGTGCTATTAAATTCAAGTTACTAGTATTTTGCTGGGAATTTTCCTATCCATGTTCATAGGGGAGATCACCCTGCAGCTCAATATGCATTCTGACAGTGACTTTTCTCAAGATGGCATCACGTTGCCTTAGTCAATGCTGCGGAGGTCTGGGGAGAGACGATGTGAGTTCCTTCTCTGAAGTAAGGCTGCAGTGTATACTCTAGGCACTGCCCTTACTGAGCTCGAAGCCTGTGATGACTCTGGACCACTCCTGTAGAGATGCTAGCCGGCATAAGATATCCATGCAGATGTACACTGCTGAGCCTCTTGTCTATGCTTTCCCCTGCAACAAGGATTACTTTCAGACACACTGCCAGTGTTCTGGTTGCCAGCTGGCATTGTTCCTCTCTATGATGCCACCCCAGGTCTCTGGGTCCTATAGATCCCTACATCTCCCTTGATGAGTTCTAGTGTTTTCCCTCAAATAATCACCTCAAAATGTAGATGTTCATTGGTTGTTTGGTTCTTCTCTGGAGGAGCAAGGAAACACTGGATACCTCTATTTGATCATCTTCAAAATTCAGTTGTCTTTTTTTCTGTTTGGCACAAAGTATATGTATGTATCATGTCCAACAGGTTTTGCTGAGATGTGCAGACACTGCAGAATGATTTAAATGAACTAATTAGGCACCAGTACTGTGGCTGTCGCTCCCCCTCTTCATGGAGGAATGACACTAAACCCTGCCTAGGCTTCATATCCGAGTCACGGCACCATTATGTCGCTCCCCATCTTCGTGGAGGAACGACACAGGACCCTGCGCTGTTCTCTTGTCTGCTCGGCCCTCCCCGGGTTTGCTGCTGGTTCTTCCCGGGTTGGCTGCCGTCCCTTCCACCTCCGTGGAAGGGCAGTTCCCCCTGGACAATTTCCCCACTTCCGCAGGGGAGCGGCACACCGCTGGCCGGCTCTCTCGGGGGCTGCACAGGTGTTCCTTCAGATAGATGTTCCCTCAGATGTTCCTGGTGCATGTTGTCTCTCTCCTCCTTTATAGTCCTCCTCCGCCAATCCTAACTCGGCTGCCCACACGCCGAGTACGCTGCTCTCCTCCAATCAGGAGTAGGTCCTACAGTTTATTGGTTGAACTGGAGGCAGCTGTGTAGAAGCTGTTTCCCTTCTCAGCACCATATTGTGGGAAAGCAGATGCATAGAATAAGTCTTAATTCCAGTAACTTAGTCTAGTCCAAGTTGCTCCCCACAGATCCCCCTTTCTTTTTATTTTTGGCGTTGATATGCGCCTGTCTTCGGTGCCCCGCGGCACACGCTCTGCTCTGCTTGCTAGAGTTCCCACAGGTGCTTACAAGCCCTACCAATAAGGCAAACCGAATCCAAGCCTTCTCATTGCCGTATTGTGGGGAGACTTATTGATGTTGATTCGTGCCTGTCTTCGGTGACCTGCAGCCGCCTACAGGTGCTTATCGTCTTACTAATCAGGCAGACCGAATCCAAGCTCTCTCATTGCCGTGTTGTGGGGAGGCCTTATTTTTCCCTATTTCTCTACCTCTGGGCATTCCTATTTCTCCTATTTTACTTCTGTTTGCCAGCATTCCTATTTCTCTCATTTTACTTCTAAACTTGTATTTCTCTTATCCCCGCGGTTTCCCGGCGCCCGCCCCGAGGCTGCTTCTCGGCGCCTCGCCGCCCCGCGGCGGCTTCCCAGCTTTGCGCCGCTTCAGCCCGCGCTTCTCTCATCTGCGTGGCTTCCCGGCGCCCGCCCTGCGGCGGGCTCCCGGCTCTGTGCGGCTCAGCTTCGCGCGCTCCGCGGTCTCCACGCCCTTCGTGCCCGCACCACGGCCTTCGCGCCAGCCCTGCGTTCCCTATCTATTCACGCCCCATGCTCTCTCTGCACGCAGCGGCTTCCGCGAATCACACAGCGTAGCTCACGTTTCCGCCACCGGCATTCAGTCCAAGTTCCCCAGACTAACCTGGCGAATTCCAACCTGGCGGCCCACGTCTCTGCCTCTGGTTCCAGATTTTCGCCTTTTGCTCCCCGGGCTGACTTGAAGAATCCCAAGATAGCTTACGTCTCCGCTTCCGCCTGCACTCGCGGCTTCATCCTCCCTAACATTTTTCTCTACCCGGTATGTTTCCCTAAGTTTTCTTCCTACAATATTCCTCCCTCATTTCTCCTGGCCTCTCCCCAGAGTCTGTATCCAAGTCTAAGTTTCTTATAGGTTTCACGTTCATTTTCAACCTGCAGTCCGTATCTGAGTCTAAGTTTCTTCTTGCTTTCACTTTAAATCCTAACTTCTTTCCCAAAGTCCGTATCCGAGTCTATGCCTAGGCTTTCGATAGCTTCTTCCGGCACCTTTTCTGTCCGGCTTTTCCCTAGGCTCTTTGCTAGTCTCTCTCTCCGGTATTTTTCCACTTCTTCCCATTTCTTCCCTCCTAAGTTTCCTATCCGAGTCACGGCACCATTATGTCGCTCTCCCTCTTCATGGAGGAATGACACTAAACCCTGCCTAGGCTTCATATCCGAGTCACGGCACCATTATGTCGTTCCCCATCTTCGTGGAGGAACGACACAGGACCCTGCGCTGTTCTCTTGTCTGCTCGGCCCTCCCCGGGTTTGCTGCTGGTTCTTCTCGGGTTGGCTGCCGTCCCTTCCACCTCCGTGGAAGGGCGGTTCCCCCTGGCCACTTTCCCCACTTCCGCAGGGGAGTGGCACACCGCCGGCCGGCTCTCTCGGGGGCTGCACAGGTGTTCCTTCAGATAGATGTTCCCTCAGATGTTTCTGGTGCATGTTGTCTCTCTCCTCCTTTATAGTCCTCTTCCACCAATCCCAACTCTGCTACCCACACGCCGAGTACGCTGCTCTCCTCCAATCAGGAGTAGGTCCTACAGTTTATTGGTTGAACTGGAGGCAGCTGTGTAGAAGCTGTTTCCCTTCTCAGCGCCATATTGTGGGAAAGCAGATGCATAGAATAAGTCTTAATTCCAGTAACTTAGTATAGTCCGAGTTGCTCCCCACAGAGGCGTAATAGGTTAAGACTCTGTCTGCAGCACCAGCATCCCACGTGGGTGCTGGTTCGTGTCCCAGATGCTCCCTCTTCCAATCCAGCTCCTTGCTGATGGCCTGGGAAGGCAGTGGAAGATGGCTCAAGCGCGTAGACCCCTGCAACCACATGGGGATCTGGAAGAAGCTCCTGGCTCTGGGCTTCAGATGGGCCCAGATCCAGCCATTGGGGCCATTTGGAGAGTGAACAAGTGGATGGAAGACCTATCTCTCTATCTGTAACTCTACCTCTCAAATAAATAAATAAAACCTTTTAAAAAAAAAGAAAGATCATCCACCCAGACCAAGTGGGATTTGTCCCTGGTATGCAGGGATGGTTTAATGTGCGCAAGACAATCAATGTGATACACCACATTAACAGACTGCAGAAGAAAAACCATATGATTATCTCAATAGATGCCGAGAAAGCATTTGATAAAATACAACACCCGTTCATGATGAAAACTCTAAGCAAACTGGGTTTGGAAGGAACATTCCTCAATACAATCAAAGCAATCTATGAAAAACCCACAGCCAACATCCTATTGAATGGGGAAAAGTTGGAAGCATTTCCACTGAGATCTGGTACCAGACAGGGATGTCCACTCTCACCACTGCTATTCAATATAGTTCTGGAGGTTCTAGCCAGACCTATTAGGCAAGAAAAAGAAATTAAAGGGATACAAATTGAGAAGGAAAAACTCAAACTATCCCTCTTTGCAGATGATATGATTCTTTATTTAGGGGACCCAAAGAACTCTACTAAGAGATTATTGGAACTCATAGAAGATTTTGGCAAAGTGGCAGGATATAAAATCAATGCACAAAAATCAACAGCCTTTGTATACACAGGCAATGCCATGGCTGAGGAAGAACTTCTAAGATCAATCCCATTCACAATAGCTACAAAAACAATCAAATACCTTGGAATAAACTTAACCAAGGACGTTAAAGATCTCTACGATGAAAATTACAAAACCTTGAAGAAAGAAATAGAAGAGGATACCAAGAAATGGAAAAATCTTCCATGCTCATGGATTGGAAGAATCAATATCATCAAAATGTCCATTCTCCCAAAAGCAATTTATAAATTCAATGCAATACCAATCAAACTACCAAAGACCTTCTTCTCAGATCTGGAAAAAATGGTGCTGAAATTTATATGGAGGCACAAGAGACCTCGAATAGCTAAAGCAATCTTGTACAACAAAAACAAAGCCGGAGGCATCACAATACCAGATTTCAGGACATACTACAGGGCAGTTGTAATCAAAACAGCATGGTACTGGTACAGAAACAGATGGATAGACCAATGGAACAGAATTGAAACACCAGAAATCAACCCAAACATCTACAGCCAACTTATATTTGATCAAGGATCTAAAACTAATTCCTGGAGCAAGGACAGTTATTCAATAAATGGTGCTGGGAAAACTGGATTTCCACGTGCAGAATCATGAAGCAAGACCCCTACCTTACACCTTACACAAAAATCCACTCAACATGGATTAAAGACCTAAATCTACGACCTGACACCATCAAGTTACTAGAGAACATTGGAGAAACCCTTCAAGATATTGGCACAGGCAAAGAATTTCTGGAAAAGACCCGGGAGGCACAGGCAGTCAAAGCCAAAATCAACTATTGGGATTGCATCAAATTGAGAAGTTTCTGTACTGCAAAAGAAACAGTCAGGAGAGTGAAGAGACAACCGACAGAATGGGAAAAATATCTGCAAACTATGCAACAGATAAAGGGTTAATAACCAGAATCTACAAAGAGATCAAGAAACTCCACAAAAACAAAACTAACAACCCACTTAAGAGATGGGCCAAGGACCTCAATAGACATTTTTCAAAAGAGGAAATCCAAATGGCCAACAGGCACATGAAAAAATGTTCAAGGTCATTAGCAATCAGGGAAATGCAAATCAAAACCACAATGAGGTTTCACCTCACCCCGGTTAGAATGGGTCACATGCAGAAATCTACCAACAACAGATGCTGGCGAGGATGTGGGGAAAAAGTGACACTAACCCACTGTTGGTGGGAATGCAGACTGGTGAAGCCACTATGGAAGTCAGTCTGGAGATTCCTCAGAAACCTGAATATAACCCTACCATTCGACCCAGCCATCCCACTCCTTGGAATTTACCCAAAGGAATTTAAATTGGCAAACAAAAAAGCAGTCTGCACCCTAATGTTTACTGCAGCACAATTCACAATAGCTAAGACCTGGAACCAACCTAAATGCCCATCAACGGTAGACTGGATAAAGAAATTATGGGATATGTACTCTTTAGAATATTATACCGCAGTAAGAAACAACGAAATCCAGTCATTTGCAACAAAATGGAGGAATCTGGAACACATCATGCTGAGTGAAATAAGCCAGTCCCAAAGGGACAAATACCATATGTTCTCCCTGATCGGTGACAACTGACTGAACACCAAAAAGGAAACCTGTTGAAGTGAAATCGACACTATGGGAAACGGTGACTTGATCAGCATTGCCCTGACTGTTAATGAACAACTTAATACATTATCCCTCTTAGTAGTTTTTTTTGTCTGTTCTACTTAATATGACTGGTTTAATTCTGTAATTAATACACAGTTATTCTTAAGTGTTGAAAATTAACTGAAATGTGATCCCTGTTAAACATAAGAGTGGGAATAAGAGAGGGAAGAGATGTATAATTTGGGACATGCTCAAGCTGACTTGCCCCAAATGGTAGAGTTAGAAACATACCAGGGGATTCCAATTCAATCCCATCAAGGTGGCATGTACCAAGGCCATCTCACTATTCCAAGTGATCAATTTCAGTTCACAATTGATCATAATGAAAGGACTAAGAGTCAAAGGGAGCACATAAACAAGTCTAGTACCTGCTAACACTAACCGATAGAATAAATAAAGGGGAGAGTGATCCAACATGGGAAGTGGGATACTCAGCAGACTCATAGAATGGCAGATGTCCTAAACAGCACTCTGGCCTCAGAATCAGCCCTAAAGGCATTCGGATCCGGCTGAAAAGCCCATGAGAGTATTTCAGGCATGGAAAGCCAAGACACTCTGGCAAAAGATCTCTCTGAGTGAGATCCCAGTGGAAAGAACAGGTCTTCAAAGAAGGAGGTACCTTTCTCTGAAGGGAGGAGAGAACCTCCACTTTGACTATGACCTTGTCTAAACAAGATAAGAATCGGAGAACTCAGAGGGCTTCCATAGCCTTGGAAACTCATGACTGGAGCATAGGGAGATTACTGATGCCATAGACAGGAGTGTCAATTGGTAAAGTCAACAATAGGAGTCACTGTGCACTTACTCCTCATGTAGGATCTCTGTCCTTAATGTGTTGTACATTGAGATTTAATACTATAACAAGTACTCAAACAATATATTTCACTTTGTGTTTCTATGGGGGTGCAAACTGTTGAAATCTTTACTTAATGCATACTAAATTGATCCTCTGTAAAAAAAAAAAAGAAAAGAAATTATCAACTCCCAACTTGACTCTCACTGGGATTAAACATGACAATAGGTCTGATCTGATTTCATCATCATTTAAAAAAAAATCATCTATTATTTTTCACTTTATGTTTCTGTGTGGGAGCAAACTGTTGAAATCCTTACTTAATGTATACTAAGCTGATCTTCTGTATATTAAGATAATCAAAAATGAATCTTGATGTGAATGAAAGGGGACAGGGAGTGGGAAAGGGGAGGGTTGTGGGTGGGAGGGACAGTATGGGGGGGAAGCCATTGTAATCCATAAATCGTACTTCGGAAATTTATATTCATTAAATAAAAGTTAAAAAAAAAGAAATAAACTAATTAACATATGCATCAAAATGAGTCAAATTTAAGAGTATTAAAATCATATCAGCTATCTTTTCAGATCACAGTGGTATGAAACTAGAAATTAACAACAGGAAAAATCTTAGAAAATTCAAATTAAACATGTTCCTAAAAAATGGGTTACATAAGAAATCAAAAAGTAAATTTAAAAAAATTTTGAAAATGGAAGCACAGCATATCAAAACTATGGGGTACAGCAAAAAATCAGTTCTAAGAGGGAAATATCTAACAATAAACACATCAAAAAATAACTTAAACTGTCTAACATTATACCTGAAGGAACTAGAAAAAGAACAAACTAAAACCAAAGTTAGTACAAGAAAGGAAATAATAATGACCAGCGCAGAATTAACTAAAATGGAAATTAGGAAAACATTAGAAAAAAATCAATGCAACTAAAAGGTTTTTTTTAAACAAGCAAAATTAATAAATCCTTAGCTAGATTAACTAAGAAAAAAAAGACTAAGAGAAAAGCCAAAAATGACAGTAGAGAAAGTACAATTGATACCACAGAAATACAAAGAATTATAAGAAACTATCATGAACAATTATATGCCAAAGATTGGATAACCTAGAGAAAAACAGATAAATTCCTAGACACTAGCATTGCAAGTGACAGCTGAATCTGCTGCACCATAAACCCAGCCCCAGAAATAGAAAATCTAAACAGATTAATATTGAGTAAGGATACTGAATCAATAATAAAATGTTTCCCATCAGGCCCAGGGTTGTGAGCAGCAGGTTAAGCTGCCACTGTGATGCCAGTACCATATATCAAAGTGCCAGTTTGCGTCCCTGCTGCTCCACTTCCAATCCAGCCCCCTCCCTGCTAATGCACCTGAGAAGGGAGAAGATAGCCCAAGTACTGTGGGAGACCTGAATGAAGTTCCTAACTCCTGGTTTCGGCCTTGCCCAGCCCTAGCTACTGCAGCCACTGGGGGATTAAGCCAACAAATGGAAGATCTTTGTCTCCTTCTTGCTCTTTTGCTCTCTCGCTCTACATTTGAAATAAGTAATCTATAAAAATCTATAAAATCTATAAATTCTCCTATCAATAAAACTCTCTGGACCTGATGACTTATAGTTGAGTTGTATGAAAATAATTTTTTTAAAATCTAATAGCAATCTTTTCAAAGTCTTCCAAAAAAATTGAAGAAGTGGAAATAATTTCAAACTTTTCTTGCAATATCAGCATTATCCTTATAACAAAGTCAGAATATGATATTACAAGAAGAGAAAAGTACAGGCCAATATCCCTCATGAGCATAGATGACAAAAATCCTTGACAAAATATTAACCAACTGAATGCAACAACACTTTGAAAGAATTAATCATCAAGTAGGATTTACTCCTGGGTTGTAAGAATGGTTCAGTTATGCAATTCAATAAATAACATTCACCATTTTAATAAAATAATGGTTGAAAATCATAGCTCATCTCATTAAATGCAGAAAAAAGTATCTGACAAAATCCAATGTCTTTTCACGATAGGGAAAATCTTAAATAGGGAAAAATCTTAAAACTCATACGGAACCAGAAGCAAACACAAGTTACAATAATCATGAGAACAAAGCTCAAAAAATCATACTGCATGACTTCAAAAATATATCATAAAGCACTGTAATCAAAACAGCATGAAACTAGCAGAAAAACAGTGACTCATTTACCAAAGAAACAGGATGAAAAGTCCATAAATCAATGGTGGGGAACACCTGGCCCTCAAGGTATATAAGGCCCAAGAAATGATTTAGTCTGGCCCTGCCAAGGCAACTACAGGCAGGACCCAAAATTTAATAAATCCACAACAGGCTAATTTTTAAGTTGATATTTCTGCCTGGCCATGAATGATGTTACAAATATCCAAATGCTCCATGGGGGGGGGGGGGAAGTTGCCCCATGCCTGCTATAAATTCATGCATTCATGGCCAATTGATTTTTTTAAAATATTTATTTGAAAGGCAAAGTAAGAGAGAAAGAGAAAAACATATTCTATCCATTGGTTCACACCCTAAATGGTTGCAAGAAGTAGAGCTAAGGCAGGCTGAATCCAGGAGCTAGGATCTCTCTACCTGGGATTCTCACATAGGTAGCAAGGACACAGTACTTGAGCCATCATCTGCTACTTCCTAGGTACATTACCAGAGAGCTGGACAGGAAGCAGAGTAACCACAACTCGGACACTCTGATATGGGAGGTGAGGGTCCCAAACAGCATTTTAACCCACTGAGCCCCAACACCTGCCCACGGCGATATGTTTTGACAAAAGTACCAAGAGGACTGGCTCTGTGGCACAGTGGATAAAGCCACTGCTCACAATGCCAGCATCCCTTGTGGGTGCTGGTTCAAGCCCTGGCTCCTCCACTTCTGATCCAGCTCTCTGCTATGGCCTGGGAAAGCAGTAGAAGATGGCCCAAGTCCTTGGGCCCCTGCACCCACGTGGGAGATCCAGAAGAAGCTCCTGGCTCCTGGCTTCAGATTAGCCCAGCTCCAGCTGTTGTGACTATTTGATGAGTGAACCAGCAAATGGAAGACCTTTCTCTCTTTGCCTCTGATTCTCTGTAACTCTGCCTTTCAAATAAATAAATAAATCTTTTAAAAAAAGTGTCCAGAATACACAATAGGAAGTGGACACTGTCTTCAATAAATGGTGCTGGAAAAGCTGTTTATCTACATCAGAAAAATGAAATTACACTCCTGTCTATACCATATGCAAAAATCAACTCAGAATAAAGAATTAAGCATAAAGCCTGAAACTATAAAACTACTAGAAGAAAAGATACAGGAAAAGCTTCATAGCATATGTTTAGGCAATGATTTTTTAATTAATATGCCCCAAAAAGCTTAAACATCCAAAGCAAAAATAGACAAATAGATAGGATTGCACGGACCTTAAAGGCATTGCATAGCAAAATAAACAAATGAAGGTGACAACCATGTGACCAGGAGAAAAGTTTTTTCCCTTATGATAAACCATAGTCTGATAAGGGACTAAGCTCCAAAATATATAAGGAACCCAAAACAACTCTATAACAAGAAAATAAATAACTAAAAATGTCAAAGGACACAGACACTTCCCTAAAGAAGACTTACAAATGGCCCACAAGTTCCTGAAAAAATGCTTATCACTAATCCTCAGGGAAATGCAAATACAATGAGAGATCAGCTCACAACTGCTGAATGGCTTTTTGAAAAGATGAAGGATAACAACAACTGGCAAAGTTAGGGAAAAAAGTAAACCCCTGCATACTCTTGGTAGCAATGTATTCTTATACAGCTATTATGAGAAACAGTATGGAGCTTCTTCAAAAAACTAACAGGAGCAGGTCTTTCGCCTGTTGAGATGCCTCTGACCCACACTGGGGTAGCTAGATTCAATTCCAGCTCCGGTTTCTAACTCTAGCTTCCTGACAATGAAGACCCTAGGAAGCAATAGTGATGGCTCAAGTTACTGGGCTCCTGCCACCTATGGGGGAGACCAGGATTGTGTCCCAGCTCCTGGCCCAGCCCCAGACTTTA
This sequence comes from Oryctolagus cuniculus, assembly GCF_051225735.1. NCBI lineage: Eukaryota > Metazoa > Chordata > Mammalia > Lagomorpha > Leporidae > Oryctolagus > Oryctolagus cuniculus. The sequence goes on from NC_142880.1 coordinate 85,191,558, forward strand.
CCAGCATTTGAGTAGCGAACCAGTATATGGACTGCTTACTCTCTCAATCTCTCTCTCTCTCCTTCTCTAATTAAAAAATAAAAATAGAACTACCACAAGATCCAATATCTAACTTCTGAGAATATACCCAAAAGAATTGAAATCAATATTTTAAAAATAATATCTGTACTTGTGTTTATTACAGCATTATTTACTGCTGTGGTTTGGATAGCATTTGTCCCCACAGTGGCTCATACACTAGAAGTGCGGTTCCTGAGATGACAGTACTGGAGGAGGATGTGGAGTCTTTAAGAGATGAGGCCTAGGGGAAGGTCCTTAGGTCATGTGGGAGCTCCCTTCAGAAGGGATTATGATAGTTCTTGTGGAACCCCTACGCTCTTGTGAGAGTTGTTATCAGAGCAAGCCAGAATTTTGTACTGCTTTCAGTTCCCTGTTTCAAGATTTGATCTCTCCCTTCTGGCATATGCTGCTGGCATCCACCGTGAGGTCCTCACCAGAGCTTCACTGATGCCAGTTCCATGCCCTCGTACCTCTAGAAATGTAAACTAAGTAAAACTCTTTTCTTTATAAACAGCCTGCTTCAGCTATTTTGTTATAGTCCTAATAGCTCAAGATATAGACTCAATCTATATGTCCATTAATGTATAAACAGTTGAAGAAAGAGCAGTATACATAAACAGACAGATTTAAAAATAATTATATTCCATCATTTAAGATAACATGGATGAACATAAATGACATCATGCTAAGGAAAATAAGCCAGGTACAGAAAGAAAAATATCACATGACCTCACTTACACACAGAATCTTAAAAAGTTGAATTCATAGAAGCAGGCAGTAGAATAATAGTTACAAGAAGCTGGGGCACAGATGGGAGTGAGGTAATGGGGGCAAAGAGTACATGATTTCAGGTGAACAGGAGGAAATTTTTGAGACATAGTGCACAGAAGTGTGACTACAGTCAATAATAATACATTATGCTTTAAAATAACTGAGTGAATTTGAAATGCACCACTAGAGCTGGTGCTGTGGTGCAGTAGGCTAAGCCTATGCTTGCGGCACCAGCATCCCATCCGGACATTTTGTATCCTCTTCTGATCCAGCTCTCTGTTATGGCCTGGGGAAGCAGTGGAAGATGACCCAGGCGCTTGAGCCTCTGCACCTGTGTGGGAGACCCGGAGAAGCCTCCTGGCTCCTGACTTCAGATCATCCACCTCCAGCCATTGCGGCCATCTGGGGAGTGAACCAGCAGATGGAAGACCTTTCTCTCTCTCTCCTTCTCTGTGACTCTGCCTCTCAAATAAATACATAGATCTTTTTTTAAAAAAATGAAATATACTGGCCCACACCGCGGCTCACTAGGCTAATCCTCCGCCTGCGGCGCTGGCACACTGGGTTCTAGTCCCGGTCGGGGCTCTGGATTCTGTCCCGGTTGCCCCTCTTCCAGGCCAGCTCTCTGCTGTGGCCAGGGAGTGCAGTGGAGGATGGCCCAAGTCCTTGGGCCCTGCACCCCATGGGAGACCAGGAGAAGCACCTGGCTCCTGCCATCGGATCAGCGCAGAGCGCCAGCTGCAGTTAGCACTGGCCACGGCGGCCACTGGAGGGTGAACCAACGGCAAAAGGAAGACCTTTCTCTCTGTCTCTCTCTCTCACTGTCCATTCTGCCTGTCAAAAAAAAAATGAAATATACCATAGTCTCATAAGAGACTAACCTCCAACATATGTAATGAACTCAAACAACTCAATAACAAGAAAATAAATAACCAAAAATGTCAAAGTCAACAGACACTTCCCAAAAGAAGACTTACAAATGGCCCACAAGTTTATTTAAATAAAATGTATCATTTTTAAAAAAATGAAAAAAGAAAAAATAACTGATTTGGACATGAACATGTTAATTGGTTAATTTAATTCCACATTGTTCATATGCACATTTCAAAATATCATACTGTATACCATAAACCATGTGCTATCATTATGATTTAAAATTACTAAAAATAAAATTTTAATTAGGCATAAAATTTAGTTAAAATATGTATTATCTCACATATAATGAAACTTCAAAAAGTTCATGGAACCTGAGTTTATTTTGTTGCAAATTTTTTTAATTGATACACAATATTTTTATAATACCCACTTTCCATGAATTTTGGAAGAACCCTTCTACTATCTTTCGCGTTTGTGTGTGGTAAGAACAAAACTTAAAAATGATTAGATTTAACATCTAAAAATGTTTATTGACTTATTGTACTATAGTCTTTCTTCTAAACTAGATGAGAACTATGATATACATCAGATATGAAGTTAGCTATCACAAACTTGAATTCAGATGTCAATGTTATGTTTTAAATTCAAGAGTGTGACTTTCGATCAGCTGTATATTTTTAAAAGATTGGTAGGTTACTTTTGCCTGTTCAAGCTCCTAAATACCTGATCATTTTCAATATATGTGGGAAGCTCATGCCTTAATGCCTGGCCAACTTCATTAAAAGCCCAAGCAACCTAGATATACTTTGAAAAGGGAGAGGTAGGGGCCAGAGCTGTGGCATAGTGGGTTAAGCCACAGCCTGCAGCTCCAGCACCCCATATGGGTGCTGGTGGCTGCTCTACTTCCGATCCAGCTCCCTGCTGATGCACTTGGGAGCAGCAGAGGATGGCCCAAGTACTTGGGCCCCCGCACCCACGCGGGAGACCAGATGAAGCTTCTGACTCCTGGCTTCAACCTAGCCTAGCCTTGGCCTTTGTGGCCACTTGGGGAGTGAACCAGCAAATGGAAGATCTCTTTCTGTCTCTCCTCTATCACTATAACTCTGTTTTCAAGTAAATAAATACATCTTAAAAAAAAAAAAAAAACAGGTGGGGGAGGTAACAACAGACCCTAGAACAACCTCAAACAAGAGCAGACACAACGTATTTTTTCATTACTTTCACTAACTGATACCTGCAGAGGGAAGTGCTTTTATTTTCCTAGATGAGACCCAGTGCCCTGGAACTCACATGCCATAGGAACAACTCCAACTACAATTACCCAGCCTCAGCTTGCACGGAGTCCTACCTGGCGTAACACTAGTAAAGAGAAAAGATTCTACAAAGCAGCAAAACTGGCTAGGCAAGGAACAATATTCAAGAACACCTTCCGAGGTACCTTTCTCTGAAGGGAGGAGAGAACTTCCGCTTTGACTATGGCCTTGTGTAAATAATGTTGGAGTTTGTGGACTCAAGAGGCTCCATAGCCTTGGCAGCTCTTGACAAGAACTTCAGGTGATCACTGACATCACAAATAAGAATGTCAATTGTTAAATCAACGGGAATCACTGTGCACTTACTCCCCATGTAGGATCTCTGTCCTTAATGTGTTGTACTATGTGAATTAATGGTAAAGCTAGTATTCAAACAGTACTTTATACTTTGTGTATCTGTGTGGGTGTAGTCTGTTGAAATCTTTACTTAGTATAGAGTTGATCTTCTGTATATAAAGATAATTAGAAGTAAATCTCAATGAAGAATGGGATGGGAGAGGGAGTAGGAGGTGGGACGGTTTGGGGGTATGGGGGGAAGAACCGCTATAATCCAAAAGTTATACCTATGAAATTTATATTTATTAAATAAAAGCTTTCTATAAAAAAGAACACCTTCCCACCACAGAGATTAAAATTTTGACAAAATATTTTTCTAATAATTAAAAAGAAAAGTAAAAGGCAGTAAGGAAGGACACAAAGCAGAAATTTTTTTAATGTAAGAAAAAGATGGTTAAAAATGATAACAGTATAAGATGACATTTTTCTAGAAAAAAATAAGCCATCAATATTCACGTTTGCATACACACACATATACACACACACACAAAGAAACCTTGTAAAGAGGCCACAACTGAGACATAGCAGTTTGAGCTGTCACTTGCAATGCTGGCATCTCATATCAGAGGGCCAGTTCTATTCCTAGGTGCTCCTCTTCCGATCCAGCATCCTGTTAATGAGCCTGAAGTTAGCAGGGGTTGGATCAAGTATTTGGGTACCTGCCACCCATCTGCAGGACGAGAATGGAGCTCCTGGATTTGGCTTTGTCCAGGTCTAGCTCTTGCAACCATTTCAGGAGTGAACTAGTGGATGATAGCTCTAACTTGGCCTTTCAAATAAATAAATAAATCTTATGGAATAGAAGAGAAGAGAGGAGAGGGGAGAAGAGAGGAGGGGAAGGGAGGAGAGAATCTGTATATAAACCAAAAATACTAAAAAGAAAAATTTCCTGAAGGGAATAGAAACTGAAAGCAAAAAACATGGGAGTCAGAGTTTTTACTCTAATAATTAAAATCTTCTGCTTATTGAAATCATCTGTCCTGTGTCATTTTAAAAAAAAATTCAAATTGTCTTGTAAAACTTTCTTTAAATTATGCATGCATTTTTTATTAAGCTTTCATCTATTTTCTGCCAAGATAAGACCAATACACATGGGAAACACTTCATACAATGCTCAAGAAAAAACAGTATGCAAAATTGCACACAATCACAGTATGATCTCAACTACATGAAAAATGCACATAAAAAAACTAGAAGGAAATATCATAAAAGGTTAATCTAAAATGATGGCATTATGAGTGACTACTTTCTGATTCTTGGTACTTTCTGCATTCTCCAGATTGCATTAAAGTCATTTAAAAACAAGTTAAATGTCAAAACAAAAATACAATATAATACTTAGAAAACTGATAAACAATATAACAAACAGGGTTAGCTATTTCTTCTTACCTCTGAGTAAAACCTACCCCCAAAAGAGCTCGTAAAAATAAAACTGAAAGCACTCAAACAGGGATTTGTGGTACAAACAGTATCAAATAAACTGAAAAATAATATTGCTTAAAGCAAGTTTACACATTCCTCAAAAAAGGAGCCCAACAATTCACAGCTCAGAGGACGCTGCTAGCACCCTAGGTCTTCAGCCCTCTTAGTGCCTTAGTTTCACTGTACAGGTAGGTAGAAGGAAGTCAGGACTTAACAATCCAATTCAGTATGCGGACTAAAATCAGTAATCAAATATATCCTGGATTTAAACATAGAACATTTCTGGATTCTAACTTCTTAACTCACATGGCAATGAGCTCCAGAAATATCCATGTCTGTGGCAGACAAAACACATGAGAGAGAACAGTCCAACTGTAGGACTGACTTTTTCCTCAAACTAGATTCTTAAACTTCTCTGTCACCCAAAGAAACAAAATCCATTCAGGGTAAGAGAATGATGGCATAAGGGATGGGATCAGATGAATCATTTTGTTTGTTGACTATGTGTTCTTTCCATCCTACCTGTTCTTACATTAAATATTCCTTAGTAGAAAATCTGTCTAAAAGATTTCAGCGTGCCGGCGCCGCGGCTCACTAGGCTAATCCTCCACCTTGCGGCGCCGGCATACGAGGTTCTAGTCCCGGTCGGGGCTCTGGATTCTGTCCCGGTTGCCCCTCTTCCAGGCCAGCTCTCTGCTGTGGCCCGGGAGTGCAGTGGAGGATGGTCCAAGTGCTTGGGCCCTGCACCCCACGGGAGACCAGGATAAGTACCTGGCTCCTGCCATCGGATCAGCGCCATGAGCTGCCGCAGCGTGCTGGCCGCGGCGGCCATTGGAGGGTGAACCAACGGCAAAGGAAGACCTTTCTCTCTGTCTCTCTCTCTCACTGTCCACTCTGCCTGTCAAAAAAAAATAAATAATACAAATAAAAAATAAAAAAAGAAAAAAAAAGATTTCAGTGTTATTTTGTTCTCTAAATCAGCCTCTCCAAACTTCCAGTTTTATTACAATAACAAAAAATTTAGAAACAATTTAAGTGTAAATATGTGGCCATAAAAATAATGCTATGAAAAAGTATTTCATGTACAATATGCCAACGAATTGTATAATGATAATTAATTGCATACTTATTAATGGTTAGAATAGTAAATTTTATATTATTGATATTTTACCATAACAAAAAAATTTCATAACATGGGAAAGGGTTTACAATATTTTGTTTTATTTCTGAAGTGAAAACATTATAGTATGATGAATTACGGGAATAAATCTTAAACAATAAGTTATCCCATTGGTTCACTGTATAAAATCTAGAAAAGCTCACAGAAAAATAAAATCTCTTATACCTCCCAGATATAACCATTATCAACCACACCATATGCCTAAAATGGTATGGTGGTTAGATACAAAGATAGGTCTCTATTGATGTTAGCCCCTGTCTAAATTCTCTAATTATCTCTTCAACACAGGAAAATAATGTATCCCTTATTTTCCTTATGTATGATATTATTTTCTCAACTTTACATCTGATAAAAATAAGGAATTTAGGTATCAGTCACTTTTTTAAAAATCACCTAACCAGAGGATGGAGGAACCATGATTCAGAGCCAAGCTCTAACTCCAAAGACCATGATCTTAACCACTCTGGTAACACTTCTCATTTTTGTAAAGGCATAATTAAAATATTATCACGTAAAATCAAACCTATATTTGATTATAAATCTTCAGATTCTTTTCAACAATCCTGTTAATTGCCTCCCAAATGCTCTATTTCAGTGCCTAACAGGTGATAAATAGGATCATCTAACTCCTTATATATTACATAATCTAAAAGAAGGCTGCAGATTATCTCACAAACTTCAAATGGGAGTAAAAAGGATAGCTAACAAATACTTACCAAAAACTGCGCAATGTACTCCCAATTCATTTAAAATAGGAATCATATGCTTTCCTTTCGTTATTGTACTTAAAACTGAAGGGTTTAAGCAGTCACCACTAAAAATCAAAAGTGGATTCAGGAAACTGAACTTTTTCACAGCTGTTGCAAATCTAAAACAATAAAAAATTATGTGCTGTAATTTTATGCCTTTATCAGAAAAGAAACCATTATAAATAGCAACAGGAAAATTTTAGAAATTAGAATAAAATCTAAAATAAGTGAGAGAACATATAAAATGTTTCCAATAAAATCACTTTATATAGTCAGCAAACTTCAACCTCTTAGCATACCTGCGTTCTGAAAGGATACATGAGAAAACAGATTTCTTAAATCAATCATATTTTCCATTTAAATGTGAAATGCACTGTACCACAGAAGATGTCTTCAGTTTATAATTTGAAATTGCTATATGACATTTTAAAGCACATAAGAAAACTCAAACTATGCAACAAATATAAATCTTTAAATATAAACTATACCCTGGGAGCAACATGAAAGATTTGTCTGACGTCTTACTAAGTTCTTTAAATTAAATTTATTGCATCAAGTTTGATGTAAGATAATGCCTCTCTGCAGCCTTATAATCTAATGTTCCAATGGTAAACAAATCTTCTCAACCTCATTACTAAATACTTCCTTTATCCTATTTGCATCCCCCTGCTCTTCGCTGGAACCTACACTTCCCCTGTGGAAAGCATTTACTACACCAGCCTTTGTCCAGAGGCCATGATGCCTTCTCTGATTCCCCACCGTGAACAGAACAAGGAATGAAGGGACGGAGACAAGCATTCCTCCATGCGAATTTCAGCTTGGACAAAAAGTCTCCCTCCTTTGAAGCCTGAATCTACCACTCTCCATCTCTCCATGCCAGTGATTCCTTTGGAACCAATAGGTGTACTTCAAAAACACACCCAGGTAGCTCTGACCTGTCTCCCCCAAGGAAAACCGTCATTGGCTTCCCCCACATTCATGTTGCTTATACCTTTTCCTTTACTCCACATTCTCCATCTCGGTAGCCAGAACATCCCCTAGAAGCCTTCACTGGCTCCTCTATTTCGTTCTACTTTAGCAACTTACTGTTGTTACCAGATTTACCATCAAAAGCTAAAACCTTTTAAAGATCTCTCTGGGTACTACATGTCTTTCCAGCTATACATTCGCATTCAAAATATACTCTTGTCACCAATACCTAAGAGAAGGTCTCTAAAATTGCTGTTTCATTTGGAACTAGAAGATTCTTTTCCAAGCCAAACCAGAAAATTCTTACTAGTTCCCTAAGACTCGGTTTAATGCCTGCTGGCTCTACAAAATCTTTATGGCACATCCAAATTGCCAGCATCACTACTCTTGTGTTTTGGGGCCATTATTAAATAAAGTGTTACCTGAACATGAGCATAGTGATACTCCAACAGCCAATCTGTTTAGGTTATCTAAAAACAGCAATAGAGTGACTAGTAGGTAGGTAGAGTATACAGCATGAATGAATACACAGGACAAAGGAGTAATTAATTCACTTCCTAGGTTAAATGAAGTGGGATGGTACAAGATTTCAAACTGCACATGATTTAAAACATCAAATATTCTAGAATTTTCCATTTTATATTTTTGGGCTAAAGTTGACCACAGACAACAGAGACTATGAAAAGTAAAACCACGGTGTGTGTGGTGGGGGGAGGTGGTTACCATATATTCCTCTTTTATACACCTTATCCTCTCACACATTCTCAACAGCAGTCTATATTTGTATAAGAGTCTCAAATTAAAATCTGAGAGGGGGCCGGCACTGTGGCTCACTTGGTTAATCCTCCACCTGTGGTGCCAACATCCCATATGGGTGCCGGGTTCTTGTCCCGATTGCTCCTCTTCCAGTCCAGCTCTCTGCTGTGGCCCGGGAGGGCAGTGGAGGATGGCCCAAGAGCTTGGGCGCCTGAACCTACGTGGGAGACCAGGAGGAGGCACCTGGCTCCTGGCTTCAGATTGGTGTAGTTCCGGCCGTAGCAGCCATTGAGGGGTGAACCAGTGGAAGGAAGACCTTTCTCTCTGCCTCTCTCTCTCACTGTCTAACTCTATCTGTCAAATAAAAAAAAAAAAATCTGAGCTCCATCACCAAATATTTGGTAAATACTAAATATTACACTATTAAAATTATAACAAATATTACATAAACTTGACCTTAAAAAATCCTGTCTGGGATATAAGACTGCTGATCTCAAGTAGAATGGTGTAGATTGTAGCACACCACATTCCAATTTCAACAAACAAAAAATTTCTGACGTCAAAGAACTAAGGAAGCAAAAACAATTAAGTGATCTGAAATTCCAGAAAGCAGAAAACCTCCCTGAAGTAAGCAATCTATCACTGCTTGTTTTCTTCTCTGGGGATTATTGTCAATTATATATTACAGATGAAAACAAAGGATTGAATTTGGTCCATAGAGAAGAACTTCTCCAGAGCAAGTTCCCGAGGGAAAAAAGAAACAGGATCATTTTAGTGATGAAACAGAGCTGGTGAAATAATTTGGAAATTTTTCAAGAGTCTTAAATGTGTAGCTAATTTATCACAATATGTTTGCCACATTCTAATGTTTTCTTGATTGGTAGGGAATTTCTGTATAACATAATGCAATTTCCTGTAGCCTCATGGTTGACAGAAGATTAAAGTTCTATTACAGGAATGATAGCTGCCTGATTTGTAAGTAATGTGGTGCAGGAGACCACAAAAGAAAAGTTCTAAAGAGCAAACTGGATCTCCCAATATTTCAAGGCTAATGAGGTCAAGATTGAACAGATTCTCAATTTAAAAAATTCCAGAAAGAAAAAGCATGAGGAATAAGGAACCACCAAAGGCAGAACGAAATCTGCTAAAACTGAAATGGAAACTGACTCAGCTGACAAGATTGAGATTAGTCCCTTGTGTGATCTGTATGACCAAAGAAATGGGAATCCATTTCTGAAAAAAAGAAATCAGCATCTAGAGCTTCTACAGTTTCTTTATCTACATGGTCTGATATACAAGAAAAACTTTCTAGACATGTGAAAAGAGATATAAAATAATCTAATAAGATAAAAAAATTAGAGATGCGGTCAGTGTTTGGTCTAATGGTTAAGACTCTAGTTTGAGGCTCACCATACCACATCAGAGTGCCTGAGTTCAACTCCCAACTGTGCTTTCTGATTCCAACTTCCTACTAACCACTAATGCTGATCCTAGGAAGCATAAATAGTTATGGCTTAAGTAGCTGGGTTCCTGCCATGTACATGGAAGACCTAGACTGGGTTTACAGCTCCCAGTCTTGGACCCCTGGGCATCTGGAAACTGATGGAACTTTCCGTCTCTCTGTAAACATAAAGAAATAAGTAAATAAGATTTTAATGTAAAGGAGAGTGGAGCTGGGTTGTGACACAATGTGTTAAGCTGCCACTTTCAACACAAGCAACACTCCCATATCAGAGTGCTGAAATGAGTACCAGTTGCTCTGCTTCTGATTCAGCTCTCTGCTAACATGCCTGGAAGGCAGGGAACAATGGCCCAATTACTTGGATACCTAACACTTATGTGAGAGACACAGATGGAGTTCCTGGCTCCTGCCTTTGGCCTGGACCAGCCCTGGATGTTGTGGCCTTTTAGGGAGTGAACCAGCAGAATTAAAATCAATCAATAAATCTCTCTCTCTCTCTCTCTCTCTCTCTTTCTCTCTCCTCTCTCTTCCCCTTTCTCTTCCTCTCTGCCTTTGATATAAAATAATTTAAAAATATATACAGAGAAGAAATCCACAGATTATTCAGATATAGAAGTTTTCGAACAAGGACTTTAAAATAATGAAAATATTAAAGAAATTAGAAGGAAAAAGGATGGATAAAATAGAAAATTTCAACAGAAAGCCAAGCAGGGGTTGGCACTGTGGCATAGCAGGTAAAGCCGCCACTTACAGTGCCAGCATTCCATATGGGTGCCAGTTCAAGTCCCAGCTGTTCCACTTCTGATCCAGCTCTTTGCTATGGCCTGGGAAGCAGTAGAAGATGGCCCAAGTCCTTGGGCCCCTGCACCAGTGTGGGAGACCTGGAGGAAGCTCCTGGCTCCTGGTTTCGGATCAACACAGCTCCAGTCATTGTGGCCAATTAGTGAGTGAACCAGCAGATGGAAGACATCTCTCTCTCTCTCTCTCTCTCTCTCTCTCTCTCTCTGCCTCTACTTCTCTCCCTGTATAACTCTGCTTTCAAATAAATAAATAAATCTTAAAAAAAGCAGAAATTATAGAACTTCAAAATTGCTTGTTATTTTATGAAACTACTCAAACTTAAGCACAGACCAAAATAAAAAAAAAAAAAAAAACAGGGTCAGCAAAGCAGTATATAAAATATGTGGTAAAAAAATTTTTTTAATCATATACAACACACATCCAGAAAGGAGAAGGAAAAAGTGAATGGAACCAAAACAACACTTGAAAAGATACAACTAATAACTTCAGAGGCTGTTAAAAAACACTCACCCACATGATCAAGAATCTCAGTGAACCACAAGAAAAATAACTAAAAAGAAGAACATACCTTAGCACATCATAGTCAACCTGCTATCCAAAGAAAGACAAAGAAAAAAAATTTAAAGTAGAGGCTGATGTTGGTGGTGGGAGGTATTACTGATGACTGATACTGCAACATAAATTTTAGAAGTCAGACAATATTAAAATGGCATGTTTAAAGTCCTGAAAAGAAAAACTGCAAACCTAGGATTTTATACTCAACAATAAGTTACTAAAAAATGAATGGGAAGTAAAAATATTTAGGATTTCTGGGAGACCCCAAGATAACTGAATAGAGATACCCAGAGTTCACCTGTTCCTCCAGAGAACCAAAATAACAGGCAAGTACAAATAGCTGCATTTTGAGGTAAGTGCCCAAAAAGGAACATGAGCTACCCTGGACTTGTAGGACTTGGAGACCTGGGATGGTCAAACAGAGAGAGAGGAACAAACTGCAGACATGGCCGTGACACATACCCCATGACTAAGGGGAATCCATGGGGGGTGGGGGTGCGGGAATAAACAGGAGCACACCAGCAGACCTCCTCTCCAGGGTGTCCACATGCCAGCAATCCTAGATACAGGAGTGATCTATAATCGTCATCGGCTTGGAGTCCCCAAGGCTGGAGTATGCATGAGAGCGGAAATCACAATGTCTCCCAGCTCCAACTCTCAGAGATCAGGCTGCGGCTCTGAGGCACCATCTTGGGAAAGGATCCACTTTCAGAATCCATGCTGGCTTAGGGGACAGAAGCCCCAGTATATATCACTACCTCTGGGGCCCTACAGACATCCCACCACACTGGCAAAAATGAATTGCAGCCTGAAACTCAAACAGGCTAGGCATTATAACTGGCACCTGAACATTGTAAACTAAGCAGCACTCTGCACTACAAGGGACACATGGTTCAGGCACAGCAAGGTGGACCTCGCCCCACCTGCCAACAGACTGAAGGATGAGCCCCCTCCCCCAGTGCCTCCTGCCTCAGGCAACACATGTCACACCTAAGTCCCACACAGGCCCACCAGACCTCAGGCCAGCACGGCTCTGGCTCCCGATCCACCCTGCTGTTACCACAGCCGCCACAGAGGGCCAAGTGCCCCAGCTCAACCTCAGACCAGTGTACCTGCGGCCTCAGACACAGGGGGCTGAGGCCCAGTACTTTCATGAACCCCAGACCCACCCCTCAGACTGCCAACAGAACCCACACACCTCTACTGGGACTAAAGAGCTGCCCCATAGCGCGCTGGCTGTAGCGGCCATTTGGAGGGCGAACCAACGGAAAAAAAGGAAGACCTCTCTCTCTCTCTCTCTCTCTAACTCTGCCTGTCAAAAAAAATAAAAAAAAAGAGCTGACCCATGCCAGCTACTGCTGCCATTAATTACAGAGGAAAAAGCAATATGGAGACTACACCAGAGCATCAAACTGGAACTAAAGCCAAACTGACACCCAAAGACACATATTTTTTGTAAAAGATAGATTAACTTATTTATTTATTTAAAAGGCAGAGTTACAGAGAGGCAGAGATAGAAAGAGAATCTTCCGGGCCGGCGCCGCGGCTCACTAGGCTAATCCTCCGCCTTGTGGCACCGGCACACCGGGTTCTAGTCCCAGTCGGGGTGCCGGATCCTGTCCCCGTCACCCCTCTTCCAGGCCAGCTCTCTGCTGTGGCCCGGGAGTGCAGTGGAGGATGGCCCAAGTCCTCAGGCCCTGCACCCCATGGGAGACCAGGAGAAGCACCTGGCTCCTGCCATTAGATCAGCACTGTGCACCGGCCGCAGCGCGCCGGCCGCGGCGGCCATTGGAGGGTGAACCAACGGCAAAGGAAGACCTTTCTCTCTGTCTCTCTCTCACTGTCCACTCTGCCTGTCAAAAAAAAATGAGAGAGAGAATCTTCCATCCACTGGTGCACTCTCCAGTTGGCTGCAATGGCAGGAGCTGTGCCGATCTGAACCAGGAGCCAGGAGCTTCTTCCCACGTGGGTGCAGGGTCCCAAGGACTTGGGCCAGCTTCTACTGCTTTCCCAGGCCATAGCAGAGAGCCGGATCAGAGGTGGAGCAGTTGGGACTCAACACTACAGATGCCGTGGTTGGTGGCTTTACCTGCTATGCCACAGCACTGGTCCTTGTTATATGCATTTTTAAACTATAAATTGCTATGTAAACCCTGCCTTAGCTCCAAAACAGAAGCTGTAATGTGTGGTGCATCACTATTATTTACTTAAAAATTCCACTGGTATTTTTCTTTGAAATACAGCTCATTTAGATGTATAATGGCTATCTACTAAATATTTGGAACTTTTCGAGTTATCTTTTTTTTTTTTTTTTTGACAGGCAGAGTGGATAGTGAGAGAGAGAGACAGAGAGAAAGGTCTTCCTTTGCCGTTGGTTCACCCTCCAATGGCCGCCACAGCTGTCGCGCTGCGGCTGGCACACCGCGCTGATCCGAAGGCAAGAGCCAGGTACTTATCCTGGTCTCCCATGGGGTGCAGGGCCCAAGCACTTGGGCCATCCTCCACTGCCTTCCCGGGCCACAGCAGAGAGCTGGCCTGGAAGAGGGGCAACTGGGACAGAATCCGGCGCCCCGACCGGGACTAGAACCTGGTGTGCCAGCGCCACTAGGTGAAGGATTAGCCAGCCTAGTGAGCCACGGCGCCGGCCGAGTTATCTTTCAAGTATTGAGTGATAGTTTAATTTTGTACAGAGAGAGCATACTCTATGTAACAGACCGTTGAGGTTTTTATACTTGTTTGTGTTCTATTTTGTTAGATAATTAAGTGTCTTCCACGAAGCAGAAATATATTTTGTTGTTTGGTATAATGTTCTATATGTCAATTTTGAACCAGCAGATAAAAGATTTCCATCTTAATAGTTCGCTCTCTCTTCTCTTTCTCCCTTTTCCTCTCCCCGTGTCTGCTTCCCTTTCTCCCTCTCATTCTGCCTTTTTTTAAAAGATTTTATTCTTTATTTATTTGAAAGAGAGTTACAGAGAGATATAGAGACAGAGAGAGAGGTCTTCCTTCTGCTGGTTCACTCCCCACATGGCCACAACAGCCGGAGCTGCACCAATCCAAAGCCAGGAGCCAGGAGCTTCTTCCTGGTCTCCCAAATGGGTGCAGGGGCCCAAGGATTTGGGCCATCCTCCACTGCCTTACCAGGCCACAGCAGAGCACTAGATTGGAAGAGGAGCAGCCGGGATTAGAACATGTGCCCATATGGGATGCCAGCGCTTCAGGCCAGGGCATTAACCCGCTGTGCCATAGCACCGGCCCCTCATTCTGCCTTTCAAGTAGGCAAAAATAAGCATTTAAGAAAATAAGACTTAGGGTTCGTGCCACAGTTCACTAGGCTAATCCTCCACCTGTGGCGCCAACACCCCAGGTTCTAGTCCTGGTCGGGGCGCCAGATTCTGTCCCGGTTGCCCCTCTTCCAGTCCAGCTCTCTGCTGTGGCTTGGAAGTGCAGTGGAGGATGGCGCAAGTGCTTGGGCCCTGCACCCACATGGGAGACCAGGAGGAAGCACCTGGCTCCTGGCTTCAGATCAGCACAGCGCGCTGGCCGTAGCGGCCATTTGGGGGGTGAACCAATGGAAAAAGGAAGACCTTTCTCTCTGTATCTCTCTCACTGACTCTGCAAGTCCAAAAAAAAAAGACTTAGGAAAAAATAGTGCAAGCCATATGCGATGACTGATGAGTGTTCCATCTAACATGGTAGAGAGCAACAGTTCTTAGAGTTCCTCTGATTATTAGCATCATCATCTCCTGGAAATTTACTAGAAATTCAAATTCTCAGGCCGAAGCCCAATTCTAGAGTCAGAAACTCTAGGAGGAGGAACCTAAGTCTGTGTTTTAACCAGCCTTCTGGGTAATTCTGATGCATAAAAAATTTAATAACCACATTACAAAAGAAACCAGAAAAAGAAAAAGCTGTTAAAAATAGGCCATAGGGGCCAGCACTGTGGTGTAGCAGGTAAAGCTGTCGCCTAGGGTGACTTCCCATGTGGACACCAGTTCGAGTCCAGGCTGCTCCACTTCCAATCCAGCTCCCTGATAATGTGCCTGGCAAAGCAGCAGAAGATGGCCCAATCTGCGTGGGCCCCTGCACTCACATGGGAGACCCAGAATAAGCTCCAGGCTCCTGGCTTTGGATCAACCCGGCTCCACATTGTGGCCATTTGGGGAGTGAACCCGAGGATGGAAGACCTCTCCCTCGCTCCCTGCCTCCCTCCCTCCCTCTCTCTGCCTCTGCTTGTCTGTAACTCTGCCTTTCAAATAAATAAATAAATCTTTTTTAAAAAAAGTTCTTGTGATATTATTTTTAAAAATAGGCCATAACCTCAGAATCAGCCCTTAAGTTATTCAGATCTGGCTGAAGAGCCCATGAGAGTATTTTAGGCATGGAAAGCCAAGACACTCTGGGAAAAAAAAAAAAAAAAAAAAAAAAAAAACCTAAATGAAAGATCTCTGCGAGTGAGATCCTAGTAGAAATAACGGGCCATCAAAGAAAGAGGTACCTTTCTCTGAAGGGAGGAGAGAACTTCCACTTTGACTATGACCCTGTCGGAATAAGATCGCAGTTGGTGAACCCAAAAGGCTTCCATAGCCTTGGCAACTCATGACTAGAGCCTAGGGAGATTACTGACGCCATAAACAGAGTGTCAAATTGTTAAGTCAACAACAGGAGTCATTGTGTACTTACTTCTCATGTGGGATCTGTCCTTAATGTGTTGTCCAATGTGAAGTAATGCTATAACTAGAACTGAAACAGTATTTTTACACTTTGTGTTTCTGTGTGGGTGCAAACTGATGAAATCTTTACTTAATATATACTAAATCGATCTTCTGTATATAAAGATAATTGAAAATGAATCTTGATGTGAATGGAATGGGAGAGGGAGCGGGAGATGGGAGGGGTACGAGTGGGAAGGAAATTATGGGGGGGGGCAATGTAATCCATAAACTGTACTTTGGAAATTTATATTTACTAAATAAAAAAATAGGCCATAAATGCAGTTTTACTCTTTGGAAAGGCTATAAAAATTATTTGGGGATAAATAAATATATTAAATGAGAGAAAGTTGTAAGAGTTCTCCTGAGGAGATGCTGAGTTTGATTTTAGACACATAGAATATACTACTGATTGAGACTTCAAAGTGAATTTTCCCAACTGGCAGATCAAAATATAGGACTGAAAAAGAGGTTAGGGCTAGTTTATAGATCTGGGAATAGAATATATGAAATACTCAGTTCCAAAAGAGCTTATAAATTGCTACTCTGCTAGAGAAATCTCTACACACTGCTTTGTATTAACAAGATAAACAGAAATAGCCCTTGCCTTGCTGTCAACAATTTACAACCTTTGGGCTGGTGTTGTGGCACAGCAGGTTAAACTGCTGCCCTTTATACTGGCATCCCATATGAGCCACCAACTGAAGATCCGGCTGCTCTGCTTCTGATACAGCTCCTTGCTAATGTGCCTGGGAAAGTAGCAGAAGGTGGAGTAAGTGTGTGGGTCCCTACCACTCAGCTGGGAAACCCAGACTGAGTTCCTGGCTCCTGGCTTCTGTCCCAGATATTGCGGTCATTTTGGAAGTGAGCCAGCCGACAGAAGATCTCTGTCTTTCCCTCTCCCTCTACAACTTTGCCTTTCAAATAATTTTATTTTAAAAATCTACAGTCTCAACTCCTTTACACTAAAAACTTATTAAGAACCTCAAAAAGCTTTTTATCTGGGTTATACCTGTCACTACTTTACCATATTAGAAATTAAAACTGAGAAATTAATATATGTTGTTATGGATTTAAATAGCAATAAACCCATTAAATGTATTTTTAAGAAGACTATCTTTTCAAAAACAAAAACAGGGCCAACGCTGTGGCACTGAAGGTTAAGCCACTGCTTGCAATGCTGCCATCCTATATCAAAGTGTCTGCTGAAGTCCCAACAGCTCTGCTTCCAATCCAGGTTCCTGCTAATGTGCCTGAGAAGGAAGAAGAAAATGGCCCAACTGTTTGGGCCCCTGTCACCCACTTAGGAGACCTGGATAGAGTTCCTGGCTCCTGGCTTCCACCTGATACAGCCCCTGTTGCTGCAGCTATTTAGGCAGTGAACCAGTAGATAGTTCATTATCACCAGATCTCTCTCTCTCCCTCTCCCTCTCCCTCTCCCACTCCCCCCCCCAAAATAAATAAATCTTTCAAAAATAAAAACAGTGAGAATAGTCTGTCATTGTTTCAATATGATTATACCTCAACAACATGTAGTTCAATCCCAAAAGTCTTATGTTAATGATACTAAGCGGGCGGAAATTTTATTCAGTTATGCTATCTAGAGGTAAAGTCTTTGGAAAATGATTAAATTGTATTAGATCATTAGGGGGGGCCTCCATGACTGAATCCTGGTGTATATCTTTTATTTTAAAAGATTTATTTATTTATTTCAAAGTCAGAGTTACACAGAGAGAGAAGAAGAGGTAGAGAGAGAGGTCTTCCTTCCACTGGTTCACTCCCCAGTTGGCCACAATGGCCAGAGCTGCACTGATCCAAAGCCAGGAGCCAGGAGCTTCTTCCAGGTCTCCCACATGGGTGTTGGGGCCCAAAGCCTTGGACCATCTTCTACTGCTTTCCCAGGCCATAGCAGCGAGCTGGAGCAGAAATGGAGCAACTTGGACTCTAATCGGTGCCCATATGGGATGCCGGCACTGCAGGCAGCAGCTTTACCCACTATGCCACAGCACCCACCCCTCTGGTGGCTTCTGAAGAGGACACATACATAAACAACATACATCCTCCCTGTCTCCTACCATGTGATACCATATGTCACCTCAAGATGGCAAGAATAGCATACCACAGGCCAAACCAAGAGGTCTTGTCTAATCTTAGATGTGAGCCTCTAGAAATGTGAACTAAAATAAACTCCTTTTCTTTATAAAGTTATCCTTTCTCAGGTATTTTTTTAGTAACAAAAGCTAATAATACAGACTTCTGCAAACCTCTTTTATGTCGATCTAAATAGAGACAGCCAAAGTCTTGTATCAGCTGGTAGATTCAAGATCTTGGGCCATCTTCCACTGCTTACCTAGGTGCATTAGCAGGGAGCTAGATCACAAGTGGAGCAGCCAGGACTCGAACTGGTGCCCCTATGGAATACCAGTGTCATGAGTGGTCACTTAACCTGCTGTGCCACAATGCTGGCCCCAATACCAGTTTCTTAATGGTTGGTTTCAGTGTGGTATTTGAAACCACTTTAATTAAATTTCAATTCTATAAAGCCTTGAGACAACAAGTGTGAACAAAGCAAATAACATCTATTAAGATGTTATGAGGGGCCGACGCTGTGGCATAGTGGGTAAAGCCACTGGCTGCAGTGCCAGCATCCCATAGGGGCACCAGTTCAAGACCTGGCTGCCCTACTTCCGATCCAGCTCTCTGCTATGGCCTGGGAAAGCAGTAGAAGATGGCCCAAGTCCTTGGGCCCCTGCATCCACGTGGGAGACCCGGAAGAATCTCCTGACTCCTGGCTCCTGGCTTTGGATAGGCGCAGCTCTGGCCGTTGCGGTCAACTGGGGAGTGAACCATTGGATGGAAGACCTCTCTCTGTCTCCCCATCTCTCTCTGCCTCTCCTTCTTTCTGCCTCTCCTTCTCTGCGTAACTCTGACTTTCAAATAAATAAATAAATCTTTTTAAGAACTGTTATGAAAAGGGCTAGCACTGGGATGTAATGAATGAGTTAGGCCACCACCTTAAGTTGCCACCATCCCATATGGGCACCTGTTCAAGTCCCAGCTGCTCTACTTCCAATCTGGCTCCCTAATAATGCACCTGGGAAAGCAATGCTGAAGATAGCTCAGGTCCTTGGGCCCCTGCACCCACATGAGAGACCGAGATGAAGCTCTTGGTTCCTGGCTTTGGCCCAGCCCAGCTCTAGCTGTTGCAGCCATTTGGAGAGTGAACCAGTGGGCAGAAGATCTCTCTCCCACTCTCTCTCTCTAACTCTGCCTTTTGAACAAATGAAATAAATCCTCTTAAAAAAAAGATGTTTTATGAAAATAATCTGGACTTTGAGAACTTCGAAAATGGTTTCATAAAACCCTCTATGGGCCCCTGGCCTGGATTATACTTTGAGTACTGTCAATCAGATTTATAATCTAAGTAATGGCTAAACCTCAAAAGTAAATAAATATATGCTGTACATGGAACATATTTTTCTAATCAGCTCGTACTCATTCCTTCAACCTCAGCTTAAACACTCCCCAGGGGAACATTGCCATATTCCTTCACAACTAACTGAGGAGGTATCTTGTCAGGCATTCTCACTGCACTTATCCATGATCATTTTATCTTTATTTATGAAATATTATGTCTGCTTAAAGCTAGACTAAATGTCCCACAAGGGCTGGGGTCATGTCCAGTCTTGTTCATAGTTATATCACCAGCATCTGTCCCACTCCCTAAGACCTGTTTTCAATACAGAGTCAGAATGATTCTTTCAGAATCTAAGTTGCTTTCTATCATTCCTCTGCTAATACCTTCCAGTGGCTTCCCAGTTCATTCAAGGTAAGTGGCAAAATGGTCAGCATGGCCCACACAGCTTCCTCTGATCTGATTCCTGCTACACTTCTGATTTCATCCCCTACCAATATGGCCATCAGTTACTCAGGTCCAGCCTCTGTAGCCTCTTGATGTTCATGGAAGCCTGTAAGCACACATTCTCACCTCAGAGCCTTTGCTCTGGCAATTTCCTCAGCCTGCAACTCTTCCTCTGTAGACAGCCAAAAGTCTCACATGGCCTGACTTCACTCAGTTCTCTCCTCACACAACACCTTATTACTGAGGCCTTATCTAAGTGACCTTTCTCAAAGTAGCAACCATCCCAACCTCTATTCTCCATTCACATCAACACTCTTCTCATTCTCCTTATCCTGCACTATTTTCCTCCATAGTATTTATTACCATCTGACATATTATATATTTTCTTATTTATTGTCTGCTTCCTTAAATAAACATAAAAATAATTTTTCTCTTCTGTTCCCCACTATATCCTGAAGGTCTAGAATAGTCCCAAGCACCACACATTTAATAATTGACACATAGTTGTTGAATTCTATGAGCCATGTACTCTATACCTGGTATGCTGTCATTGAGTATTTGTTGAACCAAATAAATACTGAATGAATCCCTGCTTCAATACAAAGAAGCAGAAACAGTGGTAGGATATACCAGTATTTTGGAGTAGAGAATTTATGACATCTTAGAGTTAAAATGAAAAAGTACTCTTAACTAAAGTCAAAATGGTCCAGAGTTGTCACCAATCCAAATAACCACCACTTCTTTCAGCACCCTCTTTGCTAGGAATAACATTTAGGAACTGAAATATTCTTGGAAATGCCAACCATAAAAGAGCTTCTTTTCATCATTTGAGTAGTTTAGAAATAAGATACTTTCACAGTTCCTTCAAAGGCAAGTCACTAACTTGTACTATGCAGTAGTATTTCTTCATATGTTTTCTGAGTTTCACATTTTTGACTTTCCAAAGACATTGCAGCTCCATAATCTCCTGCTTTACCCAAGAAGCTGGTGTTTTCATTTATACGACTAATAGGTAGATGAATGGTATGTCTGAATAAAAGAATGAAAAAAGTCCTACAATAAAACCCCCAAGAGCTTTTGCTGAACAATACAGCCCATACAAAAATGCCATTTCCCAAAGACTACTCCACCACCTGCAATATATTATTTTTAAGTCCTCAGAAGTCGACCCATAGCTTTTCCTTGGGTTTCCACAAATATTGAAAAATATTCTTTTAAAAAAATCAATGACATTCATGAACCTACACTTGTTAGAGGTTGAATTGTGTCCACTCAAAAAATGAAAATAAAAAGTTGAAGTCCTAAGCCTCAGGTTCCATAAAAGTGACCTTATTTGGAAATAGAATCTTTGCAAGTTAAGATGAGGTCCTCTGGGTAGGCATTAATCCAATGGCAAGTATTCTTATAAAACAATGGAAATTTGGACCCAGAACACACAGATAGAGAATGCCATGTGAAGAAAAAACTGAACTGGAGGAATACATCTATAGCCAAAGAATACCAAGAATTGCTGGACTTCATGAGAAGCTAGCAGAAGTGTAGAACAGATTCTTTCAGACCCCTTGAAGGAATCAGCCTTGCCAATACCCGGATTTCAGACTTCTAGCCTCCAGAATATGAGACAATAAATCCCTATCTTTTCAAACCACCTGGTTTGTGCTACTTTATCACATCAATCTGAATAAACTAACACAATATTGATATAAATAATTGAATAAACAAATGAGGGAAAAGAAACAAACCTCCCATTCAGAAGTATTTGAGATAATTAATGTAGATACTTTGCCCTCAAGGAGGTAGAACATTTTAACTCACTATTTCTTTATGTTTTGGCTATGCTTGGTGACTTCCTTCCAAAGACTACAAAAGAGTAATTTCTGAAAGGTTAACTTTACAGTGGAAAAATCTGATGAAAGTCAGTAGCAACAGTGGTAAGTCATATCATTAATATGTTCTCCTAAAATGATGTGATGAAAATGACATTTCATTTCTATTTTCTTACTTCCCCTCCCCCAAAAAGATCATAACCCCAGTCTAATCATGATGAAAACACTATATAAATCCTAACTAAAGGACCTCATACAAAGTACCTGGCCAGCACTAATAAAAAAAAATTCAAGGTCATTAAAAGTTTAGAGAAACTCTCACAGTCAAAAGGAGCCTAAAGAATCATGAACCAAAGGCAATGCAATATTCTGTATAGGAGGGGTGGGAAACATGCCCCCTGCAGGCTGTATAATTCCCGCAAAATCACTCAGTCTGGTCCTGCCAAGACAACCACAGGTAGGACTGGAAATTCAATAAATCTATAGTAGGCTAATTTTTCTTTGATAATTTTGTATGGCTCATGAATGATGTTAGAAATATCCAAATTAGAGGGGTGGAGCCAAGATGGCGGAATAGTGAGGGCGCGCACCGATAGTCCGGGAAAATTTAGTTTAATAAAAGGGGAGTTACGATAGCCTCAGAAAAAAGAACCAGGAAAATATTGCAGAGGAAACTCTTCTGGATCCAGTGGCCGTGAATCGGAGGACCTACTGGGAGAACAAGGTCGCCCACCACGCGGAAGCCGAGCCGCGGGACCGAGCCGCGGGACCGAGCTGCGCAAGCTGCAGGGTCTGCACGCCAGTGCTCGAAGGGGAGTGCGTGCCACACAGACAACAGCAGGGAGACTTGGGACGTCCAGGGCTCCGAGTCCACACATCGGCGCTGGAAGGGGAGCGGACCTGCATGGAGAGCGTGGGAGCCCACAGTTCGGGACACCAGCGGCAGACTCAACACACCAGTGCTGGAACGCGAGGTGAGCCGAACCTCAATAACCCGAGACACCGGCAGGCAAGCGGAGAGAGGAGACTAGAGGGAACAACCCCCGGGGGCGGGGGGGAACTTCACCAAGCTAACTGGAAGAGAGAGAGAGGAAAAAAAAAAAAGGTGACTGGTACGGACACGGGTTTCTCTCTCTCCGCTCACCTCTCAAGGGCGAGCAAGACAAAGAGCAGGCGCCATCTTGGACATACATCATAAGCAGAGCGACCTCAGGGCTGCACCGGCCCTGAGCCTAGCAGAAAAATCTGACTCTGGGCGGGGCGAATTAACAGGAGATTAGGACCTAGTAAATTTGTGGTGCTACTGAACTGAGACTGTGAAAAAAGAGACGGTGGGGGAGAGAACTCACGGAATTCACGTGAGCACTCTCCAGAGACGCTACAATTCCGTAACTTTGGCAACCCAGTGGGAGACTGAAGGAGAATTTGAGCCCACTCTGAAGGCCGAACAGATTCCCTGTGTGGTCCTTGGGAAAGAGCTTCTGATCTCTGGCTCCTGCGGGTATATCATTTGCCTGCTAACTACCTCCAACTTCGTTCAGCTGTGCAGAATAACTTCCCTTTTGAATCAAAAAGAGAGAGAGAGAGAGAGAGAGAGGTTTACCACACCTAACCTGGGAGTGTCACCTTTGGCACACCAAACAGAGCTCTCAGGCCACACCCATCTCAAGCCCTAAGGCTCCATCAAAAACAGATAGTCCACTTAATCTAGAGTCATAGTATAACAAGAAAAAGCACCACAGTGAAGAAACCAAATATCTCCAATATGCCAAATAAGAAACGCAAAAACCAAGGTAATAAAAACAAGGAAGTCACCATGAAGCCCTCAAATGAAAAAGACACCCCAATTCAAGATTATGAGGATGATGACACAGAAGAAATGCAAGAAGCAGATCTCAAAAAATTGATAAGAACATTAAGAAGTTCTCAAAAACAAATTCCTGAACTACAGAAATCCTTAATGGACAAGATAGAAAATCTCTCTCGTGAAAATGAAATATTAAGGAGGAATCAAAATGAAACGAAACAACTAGTACAACAGGAAACTGGGATAGTGACTGCAGTGAAGAATTCAATAGATCAAATGAAAAACACAATAGAGAGCCTTACAAACAGAATGGGAGAAGCAGAAGAGAGAATATCTGACTTAGAAGACAGAGAACAGGAAAGGATACAGTCAAACCAAAGAAAAGAAGAGGAAATTAGAAATCTAAAACATATTGTCAGGAATCTTCAGGATACTATTAAAAAACCCAACATTTGGGTTCTAGGAGTTCCTGAAGGCATGGAGAGGGAGAAAGGATTAGAAGGCCTTTTTAGTGAGATATTAGCAGAAAATTTCCCAGGTTTGGAGAAGGACAGAGAAATCCTAGTACAGGAAGCTCACAGAACCCCTAATAAACACGACCAAAAGAGAT
Organism: Oryctolagus cuniculus; assembly: GCF_051225735.1. Classification (NCBI taxonomy): domain Eukaryota; kingdom Metazoa; phylum Chordata; class Mammalia; order Lagomorpha; family Leporidae; genus Oryctolagus; species Oryctolagus cuniculus. Next base: position 85,215,625 of record NC_142880.1, read on the forward strand.
CCTCACCACGACACGTTGTAATTAAACTCTCCACAGTGAAACATAAAGAAAAGATCCTAGGCCGGCGCCGCGGCTCACTAGGCTAATCCTCCGCCTAGCGGCGCCGGCACACCGGGTTCTAGTCCCGGTCGGGGCATCGGTTCTGTCCCGGTTGCCCCTCTTCCAGGCCAGCTCTCTGCTGTGGCCAGGGAGTGCAGTGGAGGATGGCCCAGGTGCTTGGGCCCTGCACCCCATGGGAGACCAGCAAAAGCACCTGGCTCCTGGCTCCTGCCATCGGATCAGCGCAGTGCACCGGCCGCAGCGCGCCAGCCGCGGCGGCCATTGGAGGGTGAACCAACGGCAAAAGGAAGACCTTTCAATCTGTCTCTCTCTCTCTCTGTCCACTCTGCCTGTCAAAAAAAATAAATAAATAAAAATAAAAATAAAAAAAATAAAAAAAAAGAAAAGATCCTAAAATGTGCATGAGAGAAACGTCAGATTACTCTCAGAGGATCTCCAATCAGACTCACAGCTGACTTCTCATCAGAAACTCTACAAGCTAGGAGGGAATGGCGAGATATAGCCCAGGTACTAAGAGAGAACAACTGCCAGCCCAGAATATTATATCCTGCAAAGCTATCATTTGTGAATTAAGGTGAAATAAAGACTTTTCATAACAAACAGAAATTGAAAGAATTTGTTGCCACTCGTCCAGCCCTGCAAAAGATGCTTAAAGATGTGTTACACACAGAAACACAGAAACACGGTCATCAATATGAAAGAAGGTAAAAGAAGGAAACCAAGGAAGGAAAGCTCACAGCAAAAGATCACAGGGAATTCAAAGCATATATTAGAACTTATCTTTGGCAAATGGCAGGGCAAAGTTACCACTTATCATTAGTCACATTGAACGTGAATGGCCTGAACTGTCCAGTTAAAAGACACCGATTGGCTGATTGGGTTAAGGAACAAAACCCATCTATTTGCTGCTTACAAGAAACACATCTTTCAACAAAGATCCATACAGACTGAAGGTGAAAGGCTGGAAAAAGATATACCATGCCAACAGAAATGAAAAAAGAGCGGGCGTAGCCATCTTAATATCAGACACCATAAACTTTACCACAAAAAACGTTAAGAGAGACAAAGAGGGACACTACATAATGATTAAGGGATCAATTCAACAGGAAGATATAACAATTATCAATGTATATGCACCTAACTACAGGGCACCGGTTTATATAAAAGATTTGTTAACGAACTTAAAGGGAGACTTAGACCCCAATACAATAGTACTGGGGGACTTCAATACTCCACTCTCAGAAATAGACAGATCAATAGGACAGAAGATCAACAAGGAGACAGTAGATTTAAACGACACTATAGCCCAAATGGATCTAACAGATATCTACAGAACTTTCAATCCTACAGCTAAAGATTTTACATTCTTCTCAGCAGTACATGGAACCTTCTCTAGGATTGACCACATACTAGGCCATAAAGCAAGTCTCAGCAAATTCAAAAGAATTAGAATCATACCATGCAGCTTCTCAGACCATAAAGGAATGAAGTTGGAAATTAGCAACTCAGGAATCCCTAGAGCATATGCAAATACATGGAGATTGAACAACATGCTCCTGAATGAACAATGGGTCATAGAAGAAATCAAAAGAGAAATCAAAAACTTTCTGGAAGTAAATGAGGATAACAGCACAACATACCAAAACTTATGGGACGCAGCAAAAGCAGTGTTAAGAGGAAAGTTTATATCAATAGGTGCCTACATCAAGAAATTGGAAAGGCACAAAATAGATGAGCTTTCAATTCACCTCAAGGATCTAGAAAACCTACAGCAAACCAGACCCAAATCTAGTAGGAGAAGAGAAATAATTAAAATCAGAGAAGAAATCAACAGGATTGAATCAAGAAAAACATTCCAAAAAATCAGCAAAACGAGGAGCTGGTTTTTTGAAAAAATAAACAAAATTGACACCCCGTTGGCCCAACTAACTAAAGAAAGAAGAGAAAAGACCCAAATCAATAAAATCAGAGATGAAAAAGGAAACGTAACAACAGACACCACAGAAATAAAAAGAATCATCAGAAATTACTAGAAGGACTTGTATGCCAGCAAACAGGGAAACCTATCAGAAATGGATACATTCCTGGACACATGCAACCTACCTAAATTGAACCAGGAAGACATCGAAAACCTAAACAGACCCATAACTGAGACAGAAATTGAAACAGTAATAAAGGCCCTCCCAACAAAGAAAAGCCCAGGACCAGATGGATTCACTGCTGAATTCTACCAGACATTTAAAGAAGAACTAACTCCAATTCTTCTCAAACTATTCAGAACAATCGAAGAAGAGGGAATCCTCCCAAATTCTTTCTATGAAGCCAGCATCACCTTAATTCCTAAGCTGGAAAAAGATGCAGCACTGAAAGAGAATTACAGACCAATATCCCTGATGAACATAGATGCAAAAATCTTCAATAAAATTCTCGCCAATAGAATGCAACAACACATCAGAAAGATCATCCACCCAGACCAAGTGGGATTTATCCCTGGTATGCAGGGATGGTTTAATGTGCGCAAGACAATCAATGTGATACACCACATTAACAGACTGCAGAAGAAAAACCATATGATTATCTCAATAGATGCCGAGAAAGCATGTGATAAAATACAACACCCGTTCATGTGAAAACTCTAAGCAAACTGGGTTTGGAAGGAACATTCCTCAATACAATCAAAGCAATCTATGAAAAACCCACAGCCAACATCCTATTGAATGGGGAAAAATTGGAAGCATTTCCACTGAGATCTGGGACCAGACAGGGATGTCCACTCTCACCACTGCTATTCAATATAGTTCTGGATGTTCTAGCCAGAGCTATTAGGCAAGAAAAAGAAATTAAAGGGATACAAATTGGGAAGGAAGAACTCAAACTATCCCTCTTTCCACATGACATGATTCTTTATTTAGGGGACCCAAAGAACTCTACTAAGAGACTATTGTAACTCATAGAAGATTTTGGCAAAGCAGCAGGGTATAAAATCAATGCACAAAAATCAACAGCCTTTGTATACATAGACAATGCCATGGCTTAGAAAGAACTGCTAAGATCAATCCCATTCACAATAGCTACAAAAACAATCAAATACCTTGGAATAAACTTAACCAAGGACGTTAAAGATCTCTACGATGAAAATTACAAAATCTTAAAGAAAGAAATAGAAGAGGATACCAATAAGTGGAAAAATCTTCCATGCTCATGGATTGGAAGAATCAATATCATCAAAATGTCCATTCTCCCAAAAGCAATTTATAAATTCAATGCAATACCAATCAAGATACCGAAGACCTTCTTCTCAGATCTGGAAAAATTGGTGCTGAAATTTATATGGAGGCACAAGAGACCTCGAATAGCTAAAGCAATCTTGTACAACAAAAACAAAGCCAAAAGCATCACAATACCAGATTTCAGGACATACTACAGGGCAGTTGTAATCAAAACAGCATGGTACTGGTACAGAAACAGATGGATAGACCAATGGAACAGAATTGAAACACCAGAAATCAATCCAAACATCTACAGCCATCTTATATTTGATCAAGGATACAAAACCAATTCCTGGAACAAGGACAGTCTATTCAATAAATGGTGCTGGGAAAATTGGATTTCCACATGCAGAATCATGAAGCAAGACCCCTACCTTACACCTTACACAAAAATCCACTCAATATGGATTAAAGACGAAATTCTACAACCTGACACCATCAAGTTACTAGAGAACATTGGAGAAACCCTTCAAGATATTGGCACCGGCAAAGAGTTTCTGGAAAAGACCCGGGAGGCACAGGCAGTCAAAGCCAAAATCAACTATTGGGATTGCATCAAATTGAGAAGTTTCTGTACTGCAAAAGAAACAGTCAGGAGAGTGAAGAGACAACCGACAGAATGGGAAAACATATTTGCAAACTATGCAACAGATAAAGGGTTAATAACCAGAATCTACAAAGAGATCAAGAAACTCCACAAAAACAAAACCAACAACCCAATTAAGAGATGGGCCAAGGACCTCAATAGACATTTTTCAAAAGAGGAAATCCAAATGGCCAACAGACACATGAAAAAATGTTCAAGGTCATTAGCAATCAGGGAAATGCAAATCAAAACTACAATGAGGTTTCACCTCACCCTGGTTAGAATGGCTCACATTCAGAAATCTACCAACAACAGATGCTGGCGAGGATGTGGGGAAAAAGGGACACTAACCCACTGTTGGTGGGAATGCAGACTGGTGAAGCCACTATGGAAGTCAGTCTGGAGATCCCTCAGAAACCTCAAGATAACCCTACCGTTTGACCCAGCCATCCCACTCCTTGGGATTTACCCAAAGGAATTTAAATTGGCAAACAAAAAAGCAGTCTGCAGCCTAATGTTTATTGCAGCTCAATTCACAATAGCTAAGACCTGGAACCAACCTAAATGCCCATCAACGGTAGACTGGATAAAGAAATTATGGGACATGTACTCTTTAGAATACTATACCGCAGTAAGAAACAACAAAATGCAGTCATTTGCAACAAAATGGAGGAATCTGGAACACATCATGCTGAGTGAAATAAGCCAGTCCCAAAGGGACAAATACCATATGTTCTCCCTGATCGGTGACAACTGACTGAACACCAAAAAGGAAACCTGTTGAAGTGGAATGGACACAATGGGAAACGGTGACTTGATCAGCATAGCCCTGACTGTTAATGAACAACTTAATACATTATCCCTCTTAGTAGTTTTTTTTGTCTGTTCTACTTAATATGACTGGTTTAATTCTGTAATTAATACACAGTTATTCTTAAGTGTTGAAATTTAACTGAAATGTGATCCCTGTTAAACATAAGAGTAGGAATAAGAGAGGGAAGAGATATATAATTTGGGACATGCTCAAGCTGACTTGCCCCAAATGGTAGAGTTAGAAACATACCAGGGGACTCCAATTTAATCCCATCAAGGTGGAATGTACCAATGCCATCTCACTAGTCCAAGTGATCAATTTCAGTCCACAATTGATCATAATGAAAGGACTAAGAGTCAAAGGGAGCACATAAACAAGTCTAGTATCTGCTAACACTAACCGATAGAATAAATAAAGGGGAGAGTGATCCAACATGGGAAGTGAGATACTCAGCAGACTCATAGAATGGCAGATGTCCTAAATAGCACTCTGGCCTCAGAATCAGCCCTAAAGGCATTCCGATCTGGCTGAAAAGCCCATGAGAGTATTTCAGGCATGGAAAGCCAAGACACTCTGGCAAAAGATCTCTGTGAGTGAGATCTCAGTGGAAAGAACAGGTCTTCAAAGAAGGAGGTACCTTTCTCTGAAGGGAGGAGAGAACCTCCACTTTGACTATGACCTTGTCTAAACAAGATAAGAGTCGGAGAACTCAGAGGGCTTCCATAGCCTTGGAAACTCATGACTGGAGCATAGGGAGATTACTGATGCCATAGACAGGAGTGTCAATTGGTAAAGTCAACAACAGGAGTCACTGTGCACTTACTCCTCATGTAGGATCTCTGTCCTTAATGTGCTGTGCATTGAGATTTAATGCTATAACGAGTACTCAAACAATATATTTCACTTTGTGTTTCTATGGGGGTGCAAACTGTTGAAATCTTTACTTAATGCATACTAAACTGATCCTCTGTAAAAAAAAAAAAGAAAAAAAAAAGAAAAGAAATTATCAACTCCCAACTTGACTCTCACTGGGATTAAACATGACAATAGGTCTGATCTGATTTCATCATCATTTTAAAAAAATCATCTATTATTTTTCACTTTATGTTTCTGTGTGGGAGCAAACTATTGAAATCCTTACTTAATGTATACTAAGCTGATCTTCTGTATATTAAGATAATAGAAAATGAATCTTGATGTGAATGGAAGGGGAGAGGGAGTGGGAAAGGGGAGGGTTACGGGTGGGAGGGACGGTATGGGGGGGAAGCCATTGTAATCCATAAATCGTACTTTGGAAATTTATATTCATTAAATAAAAGTTAAAAAAAAAAGAAATATCCAAATTATCCATGGCAAAATAAATAAATAAATAAATAGATAGATAGTTCCCCAACACTGCTATGTAGGATCCTGAAACAGGAAAAGCACATTAAATAAAAACTAAGAAAATCCGAATCAAATATTGATGCTGGTTAATAATACCATATTGGGGCCAGCACTGTGGCGTAGCAGGTAAAGCCACCACCTTCAGTGCCAGCATCCCATATGGATGCCAGTTTGAGTCCTGGCTGCTCCACTTCCGATCCAGTTCTCTGCTGTGGCCTGGGAAAGCAGTAGAAGATGGCCCAAGTCCTTGGGCCCCTGCACCCACGTGAGAGACCCGGAAGAAGCGCCTGGCTCCAGGCTTCGGTCTGGCGCAGCTCCGGCCTTTGCAGCCAATTGGGGAGTGAACCAGTGGATGGAAGACCTCTCTCTCTGCCTCTCCCTCTCTCTCTGTAACTCTTTCAAATAAATAAATTTTTAAAAAATACCATATTGACTTTGGCTCATTATATAAGAAATATACCATAGTAAATAGGGGAAACATGCAAACTCTTTGTATGATCTTCATGATTTTTTATTAATCTAAAACAGTTCAAAATATAAAGTTTATTAAAAACAAAAATAATTCAATGACCAAGAATCAACAGAATTCAGCTCACTATCATACCACCACCACAACCATAGTCAGATGAAGTTACAATCAAATATACCATTCACAGCCATTCCATCTGTTCAGAATGTTCCGGTACGCACCATACTCATCCACTCAAAAAGTATATATTCAGTACCTACTTTGTAGCAGATACTATCATGGGTCCTGAGAATAATGTGATGGTAAAAACAAAGTTTCTGCTCTGAGTAGTTTGCATTTTGATGTAAATTAAAATACCACAGTTCTAGCTATTAAAGGAAATCAAGGGCATAAGTAGCTTCCTGATCTTCAGCCTCTGATTCTAAATACATGTCCCAGAGTGTCTAGCACTTGACAGTCTTCTCTGAAAAACACATGGACTTGGGCTGGTGCCATGGCTCACTTGGTTCATCCTCCGCCTGCGGCACTGGCATCCCATATGGGCAACAAGTTCTAGTCCCAGTTGCTCCTCTTCCAGTCCAGCTCTCTGCTGTGGCCCGGGAGGGCAATGGAGGATGGTTCATGTGCTTGGGCCCCTGCACCCGCATGGGAGACCAGGAGGAAGCACCTGGCTCCTGGTTTCAATTGGCACAGCGCACCAGCCGTAGCAACCATTTGGGGGGTGAACCAACGGAAGGAAGACCTTTCTCTCTGTCTCTATCTCACTGTTTAACTCTATCTGTCAAATAAAAAAAAATGGACTGACTGTAAGCAGGGATGTCTGAAAAAAAGAAATGAGCCCACCCCTACAAAGAGGTACTTGCTAGCCTCCAAAACAGCCAGTACCACCTCAAATGGACTTCTCCATAGAGAAGTCTCAGATTTAAAGAATAGGATTTTCTTCCCAAGGTACAGAAGAGTTATACATATACAAAAGAGTTTGCAGTAGAAAAGAATAATTAAAAGACTCTAAAGAGAAAAGCTGATTGGGAGCTGATATCTGCCCAAATATTTGCCATTTATTTCTGCCTACATAATCAGCAAGTTTCTCAAGTTCAACTGATTAAACATTCCCTTCCCAACACCAATTCCCATCACACTAACTCCTCCTTCAGCAACAGTTCAATGCTATCGCTTTCCCAGTATTAAACAACAGGACAACTGCAGCTCCCTTCCCTTTTCTTCTGACCCCTATTGCTCTCCTTTCGCGCGCACACACACACACACACACGCACACACACTGAGTAACCACATCTTCTTGTTCTTTGAATGTGTTGTCTCAAATCCATCTGTTCCATTTGACTCTTGGTATCAACTGACTATACGCAATTATTTCTCCTCTTAAGAGTTTTCCCCCACCCTAATATTTTCCACTCCAAATCACCCTTACCGTTTTTCTCAATGTTTCCAAACCACTTCTTGGATCACATCACAGACCTTTATATATCATCCTCAAAACCTAGACTAGAACTCAACTTCCAGCCAAACTATTGTTTTCTACAATGCCAAGTTTTATATTCCACTACTTTTTTACATTAATACAACACTGCCTTACCTTAGTCCTCATTGTTATTCCCCTATTTCCTAATATTTTTCATCTTTGAATCAGAACAATGTCAGATGTATGGAGTCCAACCTCTTGACTCAAAAAAACAAAAAAGGAAAATAAACTCCAAAGAGGTCAAAATGACCTGTCTTACGACACACAAGTAGAAAGAAAAAATTCAAACCTAGAAGAACCTATGCCACCTAAAGTGCTAATTCTGAAATGTTTCCTTCTCCACTGTGGCAGAGGCCTTGTCTTCTAAGCAAATTTATTTCTAGCTGACATGATTAGATTAAAGTCGTGGTAGAGGCCTTCCCAAGGTCAAAAGAAGAAAAAGGGAGGAATCTATCCTGAGAATGAAAAGCAATTATTATCTACTTGCTTATGAATGCAAAAACTGTAGTCCCTACCTACTCACATGGAACCATTTCAGGTTCTGCCTGTTAGAACCAAGCAATGATGTTAACCCTGGCCAGACAGCAGACAGTGTCATCAGTAACTCTGCTCCCATGTGGAGCAGTCCTGTGGCTGCCATTAACATTAGAATATCCAATTAAATATATGCTTGTAACCATTTAAGGGAGACAAAGAGGCTAAAACCATATATAAGGAAAAAACCCCTCTTTGTTCAAGGCTCAGGCTTTTAGATAAGTAAGGTATACTAAGCTGATCTTCTGTATATTAAGATAATCGAAAATGAATCTTGATGTGAGTGGAAGGGGAGAGGGGGTGGGAGGGGGGAGGGTTGTGGGTGGGAGGGTCGGTATGGGGGGGGAAGCCATTGTAACACATGAGTCGTACTTTGGAAATTTATATTCATTAAATAAAAGATAAAAAAAAAAAAAAGAAATTCCACCTGGGCCTTCCTGTTTTTTTTTTTTTTTTTATCTTTTATTTAATGAATATAAATTTCCAAAGTACGACTCATGGGTTACAATGGCTTTCCCCCCCATACCGTCCCTCCCACCCACAACCCTCCCCTTTCCCACTCCCTCTCCCCTTCCATTCACATCAAGATTCATTTTCGATTATCTTAATATACAGAAGATCAGCTTAGTATACCTTAAGTAAGGATTTCAACAGTTTGTTCCCACACAGAAACATAAAGTGAAAAATAATAGATGATTTTTTTTTAAATCATGATGAAATCAGATCAGACCTATTGTCATGTTTAATCCCAGTGAGAGTCAAGTTGGGAATTGATAATTTCTTTTCTTTTTTTTTTTTTTTTTTTTTTACAGAAGATCAGTTTAGTGTACATTAAGTAAAGATTTCAATCGTTTGCACCCCCATAGAAACACAAAGTGAAATATACTGTTTGAGTACTCGTTATAGCATTAAGCCTCAGTGTACAGCACATTAAGGAAAGAGATCCTACATGAGGAGTAAGTGCACAGTGACTCCTGTTGTTGACTTTACAAATTGACACTCCTGTTTATGGCATCAATAATCTCCCTATGCACCAGTCATGAGTTTCCAAGGCTATGGAAGCCCCTTGAGTTCTCCGACTCTTATCTTGTTTAGACAAGGTCATAGTCAAAGTGGAGGTTCTCTCCTCCCTTCAGAGAAAGGCACCTCCCTCTTTGAAGACCTGTTCTTTCCACTGGGATCTCACTCACAGAGATCTTTTTGCCAGAGTGCCTTGGCTTTCCATGCCCCAAATGGTAGAGTTAGAAACATACCAGGGGATTCCAATTCAATCCCATCAAGGTGGCATGTGCCAATGCCATCTCACTATTCCAAGTGATCAATTTCAGTTCACAATTGATCATAATGAAAGGACTAAGAGTCAAAGGGAGCACATAAACAAGTCTAGTATCTGCTAACACTAACCGATAGAATAAATAAAGGGGAGAGTGATCCAACATGGGAAGTGAGATACTCAGCAGACTCATAGAATGGCGGATGTCCTAAATAGCACTCTGGCCTCAGAATCAGCCCTAAAGGCACTCGGATCTGGCTGAAAAGCCCATGAGAGTATTTCAGGCCTTGGTGTCTTGTCTCCGTACAGGATTCCTACTGCACCACCTAGCCACATCCTGGCTGTTTTTTCAATCCCAGTATAATGTTTTCTTTTCTTGATTAAGCCCTATATTGAAGTTTGTAGCAGTCTTGGCAAAGAAGGAACAAAAGATGTGCTAAGAAAACTTGGGTTCCTGACTATTATTAGCAGTTACATGTCTCATTGAGCGCTGACAATTTTATAATAAAGAGGAAAAAAATTTTAACCAGTACTGTTTAATCACAGGTTAGACATTCTGATGGATGCTTTGCATAAATTACCTCAATTTATCCTTTTTTTTTTTTTAAATGATGAAATACTCAAGAAATGTTACCTCCTTGTCCAAGATAACACAAATGGTTAGTGGAAAAGCTGGATTTGATCCCAGTTGGGACTAAATATATCATCCTCTATTGTTCACATTCAAGAAGGTTTTCATGCCCATTTTTCCACAAGTAGAACCAGTTCTAGTATTTCCCCCACACCAATCCCTAACTCCTGAATTTACTAACTAGGGCCGGCAGCGAGCTGCAACAACCGCCTGCAGAGTTCTAACCGAAGTCCTGCCATTCCCCGCCTCTGCCAGGTTTCCAGTCACCACCCTCATGTGCCCTCCAAGGGTCTGGCGGGCAAGATGGCGGCCCCCACCTGGCGGCGCCTCCCACCGGCTCCTCAGGCCGCGGGTCCACCTCGTAAACATCGTTGAAATGAAGGATGGTCAAGTCGTAGGGACCGACGTCTCCTGGCCTGTCCCCCGACGTGTTCAGAGAGTGCTCTGCCTCCGCCTCCAGGAGCTGAGGCGGTGCTGCAGCGAGGGCCTCCGCCTCGGCCTCCATTTCCTGGGAAGGTCCGGATGGGGGCTGAGCCACCGTGGCCGGTCCACCGCGCGCGAGGACCTGGGCTGCAGCTGGAGGGTCGTCGGCGCATGCGCGAGGCGTGGTCCCGGCATCCTCCCCTCCTCTCCGAGGCGAGGCCTGTGTGCACCGACCGCCCCGACGCGACCTAGGGACCCGTAGGCCTCGCCCTGTGGTGTGCGGGCCCTTGAGGGCCTAAGGGAAACCCTGGCGCCCCTTGTTCATTGTTTTCGGGGGATCTCCGAAGCAGACGGCAGAGTAACAGAGCTCATAATTCAGAGCGTAGTCAAAAGTTTGTTTTTTAAAAATCTTGCTGCGCAGACGTTTACTGTGCGCCTCATGCCTCCTCCCTGTAAGGATTTTGCCCCCTTTACAGGAAAATGGGAAGGGAAAATTGGGGGTGATCGTTAGTCCAACGTAAAACCTGTTCTGCAACCAGTTCTGTGATTCCTCCTCTGATCATCCCTCCGACCTTCAGTTTATCCGCTAATTGAAAGTAGCTGCCCTGACAACAGGGACTTACTTGTGCGTGGCACTGATAGGAAAGGGAAGAGATTAGATGCGGCCCTTGCCCTCAAGGACGCTATATGGGATACCTTTTTGTCACTCTGGTCCCATTTTTTCCAAACTTTTCCATAACTCTAGGAGCCCATTTCTGCTTCTGCTATAATCCAGATGAACCTCCCTTTGCTCACTTAAAATTTCAGCATTTCACAAACAAAATTTGATTCCTCAGCTGTAACTTTCTGTTACATCTAATATGACACTGATATACTGTTTTCTGTTGTGGTGTAGGCTCTGACATTCCATGTGAGAATAGAGCAAGGGAAAAACTATTATTTCTATTGAATTATATTTTGCAGTAGTTATTGTAGACTGATGGAACTGGTCCAATCAATCAGTAAGATACCCCAGAGTGCGGCAACCTCTTGGAATATGGCCAGTTGGTCATTTGCTCAATTGAACCAGGATAAATAAACACATCTAGGAGACTAAAAAGTGCCAAATTTGCTCAAATAAGGAACTAAAACTTGAACAATTAAGTGAACATTAAAGAAAATGAAATGGGAGCCAAAAATCTCTTTTTTCAAAAAGCCTTAACAAGTCTGAAGTTGCTCAGCCTATTTTAGGAGGTTAATATAACCATGATTATAAACCCGATTAAAACAGGAAGATAAAATTACAAACCACGTGAGCTCTATGTATAAATCTGTATGTATGATTACTTTTAAGAAAGTAATTTTCAATCCAGTAGTACATTTCAAAATTGTGTTCTTTAGAGTTTATCCCAAGAATGTTAAGAATGATTTAACATCAGAGAAATCTATCCATCTAATTTGCCATATTAATATACTGAAATAGAAAACTTAATTATTATGGCAAATGATGCAAAAATAAATCTTTGATAAAGTTAAGTGTTTATTATTAAACATTCCTAACATCAAATGAATAAAGGACCTTTCTTAGGTTGGTGAACCAACAGCAAAATTTTACCTAATGAACTTTAAATATGTTCTCTGTATGAACAGAAATAAGACAAGACTGACCTCTATCACCACCACTGTTTAACAGATTGTCAGATATCCTAGGAAACACTGTAAGATACAGGGGAAAGGAGGAAGGGAAGGAAGTGCCAGGGAGAAATTAATGTAACATATCCAATTAGGAGAATGAATGACAAAAAAAAAAACAAAACTACATAATCACCTCAGTAGAAACAGAAAAAGCATTTAACAGAATCCTATGGCCATTCATGGTTAAGCTTTCAACAAGTGAGAAATTGAAATAAACGTCCTGCCTTATCAAGGGGCATCTCTGCACAACCTACAGTTCACAGACTTACTGGAGACACTCTGAATGCTTTCCCCCTGAGATTATGAACAACACAAGGTTGATCACTCTCACTAGTCCTAGTCAGCATTAACTAGAAAATGTAGCCACTCCAATGAGGCAGGAAAAAGAAGTGAAAGCCATCCAGATTGTAAAGAAAGAAGTAAAACTTTTCACTTGCACATGACATAATTTTGCATGCAGAATATTCTGAAGAAGTCAAACGCAAAAAAGAATTTGAATGGGGTCTATGGAAACTGTCCTATCTTCACAAGAATTCTCTAAATTATTTTGACATTTAAAGTTTGTTTTTAAAAAAGTTGTTTGATCTTTACTTAGTATAGAGTTGGTCTTCTGTGTATAAAGTTAATTGAAAATAGATCTTAGTGGAGAATGGGACTCAGAATGGAAGGGGGAGGAGGAGTGGGAGTGTGGGTGGGAGGGCAGGTATGGTGGGAAGAATCACTATATTGCTAAAGCTGTACTTATGAAATGCATAAAGTTTGTATTCCTTAAATAAATGTTTCTTTGGGGGAAGAAAAGCTGTTTGAATAAAGAAGTTCAGTAAAATCACAAAATGCAGGATCAATTTACAAAAGTAAGTCATTTCTTTATACTATGAATGACCAATCTGAAAGAGAAATAAAATAATTTAATTCACAATAGCATCAAAAAGGACAAAATACTTAGGAAAAAATTCAAAAGAAGTTACTGACTTGCAAACCGAAATTGTAAAATATTGTTGAGAAAAATTCTAAGTAAATGGAGAGAATTTCCATATATTCTTGGATTTGAAGACTCAACATTATAAAGATATCAATTCTCTCCAAATCTACAGAATCAACAGAATCTCTATCAAAAGTCATGCAGGCTTTTTTGGGGAGAATTTAGAAACTGATTCAAAAATTTATGTGGAACAGGAAAAGACCAGAATTGTCCAAAAATTTTAACAAAGATCATTTACTTTATTTCATTGAATATAGTTTTTTTTATTTTATAAGCATTTATAATGATTGTTTTGACACCTTTATCTCTGTGAAGTCAATGTGTGGACCCTCTTGGAGTCATTTTTATTGACCCCCATGCTTCTTGAGTAAGGGTCCCACTTTTCTTTTTTGCCTATCTAGTAATATTTTGTTGGAAACTAGACATTATACAATAATACGGTGTAGTAACTTATAACTCTGTTGTATTTATCTGAAGGTTGTTGTTACTTGCTTGTGTTCAAATTGCAATTGTTTTCTGTGTTACACAACTACTAATATATGTATTCTAATCTTTTAAAAATGTATTTGTTTACTTATTTATATATATACGTGTACACACACACACACACACACATATATATATATATATATTTGAAAGGCAGAGCAACAGAAAAAGAGGGAGACACAGAGAGAGATCTTCCATCCACTGGATTACTCCTAAAATAGCTGCAACACCCAGGTCTGCATCAGGCAGAAGCCAGAGGCCCATGTACTTGACACATTAGCAGGAAGCTGGATGGGAAGTAGAATATCTGAGACTCAAATCACCACTTGGATAATAGATGCTGGCATACAGTCAGTGGCTCAACCACTGTGCCACAACATTTATGTTCTAGTCTTATGACTTGTGCTTACTGGTGTCAACTTGACTCCTGGTGTATACCATATGCCTGTGTAATTTGAAAAATCGTTCAAGATTTGTCAGACATTATACTCATGTTTGAATACTCTCCCTAGATTCCTTATTTCTTAGAATCCCTTTTTAATTTTAAGATACTCTGTAGAGGTTCTGTCAGTTGACACTTCAAGCCCTTAATTTCAGCTTTATCCTGCACAAACTGCACACAACTGCAATATGCACTTAGTTTATGCTACCGTTTGAATATGGTTTGTGCCTCCCCTCTCCCCATTCAAGAGGTTCCTGTGTTAGGAACTTGGTCTAGGGCAGCAGCATTGAAAACTGCTATGGAACCTTTAAGAGGTGGGGCCTGAGTAGGAGGTACTTAAGTCATTAGGGGTCATGCTCTGAGAATGTGGTTCTCATGTGGCCCTTAAGTTCACTCCAGAGCAAGTTGGTTGTTATAAGGGGAGCCATGTCTGTCTTCTGGTTTGAGATATGGTTACCTGCTCCAACAGGCCCCCAACATTGCCATCTGCAAGCAGCGAGCTCTTGAACCAGATCTGAGCTAAATAAACCTCTTCTCTTCATGTGTAGCCTGTGTCATGTCTTTTGTTATAGTGCTGAGAAACTTACACAATTTTTAAAAGGCCAGCAAACTTGGCTGTCATACTATGAGGAGCCATTTTTCTGCTTTTTGCTGAATACACTAGAGTCACCATCATAGCTGAGTAGTTTAGGAATTCACAGAGTTTATACTCAGATTTGGGGTTTCACTCTTTGTTATTTTCCCATTCAAAATTTTCCCTTTAAATTTCCAGCTGATTTTTCAACCTTAAAGTCAGCTCTGGCACCTTGATTGACAGGGCTGTGGTTTATACCTGTGGCTTACTAACTTAGCAGCACTGGGGGGCGGAGAAAATCATCAGGTCAACCCCTTCTCAGAACAAACCACAAATCTTCAGTTCTTACCCCCTCCAGTTGCAGTTTTTTGAGAGAAAATTTTCCTCTAGTTTTATTTCAGATACTTTCCAGTATCTTTAGTTTGTTGTATTCTACCTAGTTAATATAGTTAGTAACTGTGGTATGATCCACCTAGTTATTTCACTCCAGTTATTCACTAGAAGTTTCCCCTCCTCCTCTTTACCTTAAATTTTCCTGTGTTTGGAGTTCTTTTAAATTCTAGTAGTGGTCATCCTTAAAGACATTCTTTAATTTATATTGCTTTCCAAAATCAATAGTAAGCTCTGTATTCCAATCCCCCACTAGAGACATGGCATAGGAGAGGGCAGCAAATAGGAGCTTCTGAGTGGGCTCAGGAAGGGTGGGCATTTGGACACCCACATCCCGTATGAGAGTGCCTGGATCCAGGTCCTGGTTCTGCTCCTGGTTTGAGTTCTGGCTAAGATGCACCTTGGGAGACAGTAGATAATGGCTCAAGTGCTTGGGTCCCTGCCACCTAATGTGGAAGACCCAGATGGAGCTTCGTGCTCCTGGCTCCAGCCTGGCCCAGTTCCTGCTGTTTCAGGTATTTGGGGGAAGTGAACGAGTGATGGGAGATCTATCTGTCATGCCTCTGTGTGTACATGTGTGTCTGTCTGTCTGTCTGTCTGCCTTTCCAATAAGTAAAATAAATGATTGAATGGGCTGAGTAAATGTATGTGTATAAAGAATTTAAAAACAAGAAAAATAAAACCAACCAGGGGCAAACATTGTGGCACATCAGGTTAAGCAGCTGCTTGAGATACCCTCATCCCATGTTAGAATGCCAGCTACTCTGCTTCCAATTCAGATTCCAGCTACTGCACCTGGTAAGGCAGCAGATGATGCTCCAAGTACTTGGCTCCTTACCACCTACGTGGGAGAGCATGTGGAGTTCCAGGATCCTGACTTCCACTTGGCCCAGCTTTGGCTGTTGTGAGCATTTAGAAAGTGAACCAGCAGATGGACGATCAATCAGTCTCTTTCTTTCTCCCTCCCTGTCTTATCCTGCTGCCTTGCAAATATATAAATCTTTAAAAACAGAAAACCAACAAGCAGTTAATCTGCTTTTTTATTATTACTATGCAGCAATAATTCTAAATGACGCCAGTGGTTAAATACTTCTCTCTACTCTCCTCTCTCCTGTTATGATATTGCTGTAGCTCATTTTAAGCCCACATCCTACTCCCACCTAATTCTCAGTTTTTCATAATAGTGGCTGAGATTTAAGGTACAGACTATTTTTGTGTTACTATATTTATACCATATAGCCTCTTCATCAAGATATATTAATAACCAGGTATACCACCATTGATTTGTTTGGGTTGGTTCCAGTGCTCACCCCCATTCTTTCTACATTGATGAATCTCAGCTTTGATTAACAAATAAAAGAGACCTATATCACTACACATGCTTGCAAGATATTTCATAGAATAAAGAAAAAATTCCTTTAAACATAAACATAAGAAGAATAGTTAATTACAAATACCAAAACTCAGGCTAACCTCAGATTTCTTTCTTTTTTTTTAAGATTTGTTTATTTTTGTGAAAGATAGAGTTACAGAAAGGCAGAGGCAGAAAGAAAGAGAGACAGGGTCTTCATCTACTGGTTCACTCCCCAAATGGCAGCAATGGCCAGAGCTAGGCCTATCTGAAGCCAGGAGCCAGGAACTTCCTCTGAGTCCTCCAAGCAAGTGCAGGGATCCAAGGACTTGGGCCATCTTCTACTGCTTTCCCAGGCCATAGCATTGGAAAGTAGACCAGCTGGTTTGGAAGTAGAGAAGCTTGGATTTTTTTTTAACTTTTATTTAATAAATATAAATTTCCAAAGTACAACTTTTGAATTATAGAGGTTTTCCCCCATAAACACCCTCCCACCCACGAACCTCCCTCTCCCATCCCATTCTTCATTAAGATTCACTTCTTTTTTTTAACTTTTATTTAATGAATATAAATTTCCAAAGTACGGCTTATGCATTACAATGGCTTCCCCCCCACAACGTCCCTCCCACCCGCAACCCTCCCCTTTCCCACTCCCTCTCCCCTTCCATTCACATAAATTCATTTTCAATTCTATTTATATACAGAATATCAGTTTAGCATACATTAAGTAAAGATTTCAACAGTTTGCTCTCACACAGAAACATACAGTGAAAAATAATAGATGATTTTTTAAATGATGATGAAATCAGATCAGACCTATTGTCATGTTTAATCCCAGTGAGAGTCAAGTTGGGAATTGATCATTTCTTTTTTTTTTTTTTTTTTTTACAGAAGATCAGTTTAGTACACATTAAGTAAAGATTTCAACAGTTTGCACCCACATAGAAACACAAAGTGAAATATACTGTTTGAGTACTCATTATAGTATCAAATACAATGTATAGCACATTAAGGACAGATCCTACGTGAGGAGTAAGTGCACAGTGACTCCTGTTGTTGACTTTACAAATCCACACTCCTGTTTATGGCATCAGTAATCTCCCTATGCTCCAGTCACGAGTTCCCAAGGCTATGGAAGCCTTTTGAGTTCTCCGACTCTTATCTTGTTTAGACAAGGTCATAGTCAATGTGGAGGTTCCCTCCTCCATTCAGAGAAAGGTACCTCCTTCTTTGAAGACCTGTTCTTTCTACTGGGATCTCACTCAAGAGATCCCTCATTTAGGTGGATTTTTTGTTTTGTTTTGTTTTGTTTTTTGCCAGAGTGTCTTGGCTTTCCATGCCTGAAATACTCTCATGGGTTTTTCAGCCAGATCCGAATGCCTTTAGGGCTGATTCTGAGGCCAGAGTGCTATTTAGGACATCTGCCATTCTATGAGTCTGCTGAGTATCTCGCTTCTCATGTTGCATCACTCTCCCCTTTATTTATTCTATCGGTTAGTATTAGCAGGTACTAGACTTATTTATGTGCTCCCTTTGACTCTTAGTCCTTTCATTATGATCAATTGTGAACTGAAATTGATCACTTGGACTAGTGAGATGGCATTGGTACATTCCACCTTGATGGGATTGAATTGGAATCCCCTGGTATGTTTCTAACTCTACCATTTGGGGAAAGTCAGCTTGAGCATGTCCCAAATTGTACATCCTTCCCTCTCTTATCCCCACTCTTATGTTTAACAGGGATCATATTTCAGTTAAATTTCAACACTTAAGAATAACTGTGTATTAATTACAGAATTAAACCCGTCATATTAAGTAGAACAGACAAAAAAACTACTAAGGGGGATAATGTATTAAGTTGTTCATTAACAGTCAGGGCTATGCTGATCAAGTCACCGTTTCTCATAGTGTCGATTTCACTTCAACAGGTTTCCTTTTTGGTGTTCAGTCAGATGTCACCGATCAGGGAGAACATATGGTATTTGTCCCTTTGGGACTGGCTTATTTCACTCAGCATGATGTGTTCCAGATTCCTCCATTTTGTTGCAAATGATTGGATTTTGTTGTTTCTTACTGCGGTATAGTATTCTAAAGAGTACATATCCCATAATTTCTTTATCCAGTCTACCGTTGATGGGCATTTAGGTTGGTTCCAGGTCTTGGCTATTGTGAATTGTGCTGCAATAAACATTAGGGTGCAGACTGCTTTTTTGTTTGCCAATTTAAATTCCTTTGGGTAAATTCCAAGGAGTGGGATGGCTGGGTCGAATGGTAGGGTTATATTCAGGTTTCTGAGGAATCTCCAGACTGACTTCCATAGTGGCTTCACCAGTTTGCATTTCCACCAACAGTGGGTTAGTGTCCCTTTTTCCCCACATCCTCGCCAGCATCTGTTATTGTAGATTTGTGTATGTGAGCCATTCTAACCGGGGTGAGGTGAAACCTCATTGTGATTTTGATTTGCATTTCCCTGATGGCTAGTGACCTTGAACATTTTTTCATGTGCCTGTTGGCCATTTGGATTTCCTCTTTTGAAAAATGTCTATTGAGGTCCTTGGCCCATCTCTTAAGTGGGTTGTTGGTTTTGTTTTTGTGGAGTTTCTTGATCTCTTTGTAGATTCTAGTTATTAACCCTTTATCTGTTGCATAGTTTGCAAATATGTTTTCCCATTCTGTCGGTTGTCTCTTCACTCTCCTGACTGTTTCTTTTGCAGTACAGAAACTTCTCAATTTGATGCAATCCCAATAGTTGATTTTGGCTTTGACTGTCTGTGCCTCCCGGGTCTTTTCCAGAAACTCTTTGCATGTGCCAACATCTTGAAGGGTTTCTCCAATGTTCTCTAATAACTTGATGGTGTCAGGTCGTAGATTTAGGTCTTTAATCCATATTGAGTGGATTTTTGCGTAAGGTGTAAGGTAGGGGTCTTGCTTCATGCTTCTGCACGTGGAAATCCAATTTTCCCAGCACCATTTATTGAATAGACTGTCCTTGTACCAGGAATTGGTTTTAGATCCTTGATCAAATATAAGTTGGCTGTAGATGTTTGGGTTTATTTCTGGTGTTTCAGTTCTGTTCCATTGGTCTATCCATCTGTTTCTGTACCAGTACCATGCTGTTTTGATTACAACTGCCCTGTAGTATGTCCTGAAATCTGGTATTGTGATGCCTTCGGCTTTGTTTTTGTTGTACAAGATTGCTTTAGCTATTCGAGGTCTCCTGTGTCTCCATATGAATGTCAGCATCATTTTTTCTAGATCTGAGAAGAATGTCTTTGATATCTTGATAGGGATTGCGTTGAATCTATAAATTGCTTTTGGGAGAATGGACATTTTGATGATGTTGATTCTTCCAATCCATGAGCATGGGACATTTTTCCATTTTTTGGTATCCTCTTCTATTTCTTTCTTTAAGATTTTGTAATTCTCATCATAGAGATCTTTAACGCCCTTGGTTAAGTTTATTCCAAGGTATTTGATTGTTTTTGTAGCTATTGTGAATGGGATTGATCTTAGCAGTTCTTTCTCAGCCATGGTATTGCTTGTGTATACAAAGGCTGTTGATTTTTGTGCATTGATTTTATATCCTGCCACTTTGCCACACTCCTCTATGAGTTCTAATAGTCTCTTAGTAAAGTTCTTTGGATCCCCTAAGTAAAGAATCATATCGTCTGCAAAGAGGGATAGTTTGAGTTTTTCCTTCTCAATTTGTATTCCTTTAATTTCTTTTTCTTGTCTGATGGCTCTGGCTAAAACTTCTAGAACTATGTTAACTAGCAGTGGTGAGAGTGGGCTTCCCTCTCTGGTGCCAGATCTCAGTGGAAATGCTTCCAACTTTTCCCCATTCAATAGGATGCTGGCTGTGGGCTTTTCATAAATTGCTTTGATTATATTGAGGAATGTTCCTTCTATACCCAATTTGCTTAGAGTTTTCAACATGAAAGGGTGTTGAATCTTATCGAATGCTTTCTCTGCATCTATTGAGATAATCATATGGTTTTTCTTCTGCAGTCTGTTAATGTGGTGAATCACATTGATTGATTTGCGAATGTTGAACCATCCCTGCATACCAGGGATAAATCCCACTTGGTCTGGGTGGATGATTTTCCTGATGTGCTGTTGCATTCTATTGGCCAGAATTTTATTGAGGATTTTTGCGTCTATGATCATCAGGGATATTGGTCTATAATTTTCTTTCAGTGCTGCATCTTTCTCTGGCTTAGGGATTAAGGTGATGCTGGCTTCATAGAAAGAATTTGGGAGGATTCCCTCTTTTTCGATTGTTCTGAATAGTTTAAGAAGAATTGGAGTCAGTTCTTCTTTAAATGTCTGGTAGAATTCAGCCGTGAATCCATTTGGTCCTGGGCTTTTCTTTGTTGGGAGGGCCTTTATTACTATATCAATTTCTGTTTCAGTTATGGGTCTATTTAGGTTTTCTATGTCTTCCTGGTTCAATTTAGGTAGGTTGAATGTGTCCAGGAATCTATCCATTTCTGATAGGTTTCCCTGTTTACTGGCATACAAGTCCTTGTAGTAATTTCTGATGATTCTTTTTATTTCTGTGGTGTCTGTTGTTACGTTTCCTTTTTCATCTCTGATTTTATTGATTTGGGTCTTTTCCCTTCTTTTTTTAGTTAGTTGGGCCAATGGGGTGTCAATTTTGTTTAATTTTTCAAAAAACCAGCTCCTCGTTTGGCTGATTTTTTGTAATGATATTTGGATTCAATCCTGTTAATTTCTTCTCTGATTTTAATTATTTCTCTTCTCCTACTAGATTTGGGTCTGGTTTGCTGCAAATTTTCTAGGTCCTTGAGATGCAGTGAAAGCTCATCTATTTTGTGCCTTTCCAATTTCTTGATATAGGCCCCTATTGCTATAAACTTGCCTCTCAATACTGCTTTTGCCATATCCCATAAGTTTTGATATGTTGTGTTGTTATCCTCATTTACTTCCAGAAAATTTCTGATTTCTCTTTTAATTTCTTGAATGACCCATTGTTCATTCAGGAGCATGTTGTTCAGTCTCCATGTGTTTGCATACTTTCTGGGGTTTCCTGAGTTGCTAATTTCCAGCTTCATCCCGCTGTGGTCTGAGAAGCTGCATTGTATGATTCTAATTCTTTTAAATTTGCTGAGACTTGCTTTATGACCTAGTATGTGATCAATCCTAGAGAAGGTTCCATGCACTGCTGAGAAGAATGTAAAGTCTTTAGATGTAGGATTGAAAGTTCTGTAGATATCTGTTAGATCCATTTGGGCAATAGTGTCGATTAAATCTGCTGTTTCCTTGTTGATCTTCTGTCCGGATGATCTATCTATTTCTGAGAGTGGAGTATTGAAGTCCCCCAGTACTATTGTATTGGAATCTAAGTCTCCCTTTAAGTCCCTTAACATATCTTTTAAATAAACCAGTGCCCTGTAATTAGGTGCATATACATTTATAATAGTTACATCTTCCTGTTGAATTGAACCCTTAATCATTATATAGTGCCCCTCTTTGTCTCTCTTAACAGTTTTTGTGGTAAAGTTTATTTTGTCTGATATTAATATGGCTAAACCTGCTCTTTTTTTGTTTTTTTGTTGGCATGGAATATCTTTTTCCGACCTTTCACTTTCAGTCTGCATGCCTCTTTGTTAGAGAGATGTGTTTCTTGTAGGCAACAGATAGTTGGGTGTTGTTCCTTAAGCCAGTCAGCCAATCGATGTCTTTTAACTGGACAGTTCAGGCCATTCACGTTCAATGTGACTATTGATGCATAGTGCCTTTGCCCTGCCATTTTCCCGGAGATATTTTCTAGTATATGCTTTGAGCTTCCCATGCTCTTTTACTGGTAGGTGTTCTTCCTTTACCTTCTTTCATATTGATGGCCGTGTTGCTGTGTTTCTGAGTGTAGCACATCTTTAAGTATCTTTTGCAGGGCTGGACAAGTGGCAGCAAATTCTTTCAATTTCTGTTTGCTATGAAAGGTCTTTATTTCACCTTCATTCAGAGAGCTTAGCAGGATATAATATTCTGGGCTGGCAATTTTTCTCTCTTAGCACCTGTGCTATGTCTTGCCATTCCCTCCTAGCCTGTAGTGTTTCTGATGAGAAGTCTGCTGTGAGTCTAATTGGAGATCCTCTGAGAGTAATCTGACGTTTCTCTCTTGCACATTTTAGGATCTTTTCTTTATGTTTCACTGTGGTGAGTTTAATTACAACGTGTCGTGGTGAGGATCTCTTTTGGTCATGTTTACTGGGGGTTCTATGAGCTTCCTGTACTAGAATGTCTCTGTCCTTCTCCAAACCCGGAAAGTTCTCTGCTAGTATCTCACTAAAAAGGCCTTCTAATCCTTTCTCCCTCTCCATGCCTTCAGGAACTCCTAGAACCCGAATGTTGGTTTTTTTAATAGTATCCTGTAGATTCCCGACAATATTTTTTTGATTTCTAATTTCCTCTTCTTTTCTTTGGTTTGACTGTATCCTTTACTGTGCTCTGTCTTCTAAGTCTGATATTCTCTCCTCTGCTTCACCCATTCTGTTTTTAAGGCTCTCTAATGTGTTTGTCATTTGATCTATTGAATTCTTCACTTCATTATGATTTCTCTTCACTATCACACTTTCCTGTTCTACTAGTTTCTGTGTTTCATTTTGATTCTTCCTTAAAATTTCATTTTCACGAGAGAGATTTTCAATCCTGTCCAATAAGGATTTCTGTCGTTCAAGGATTTGCTTTTGAAAACTTCTAAATGTTCTTATCATAAATTTTTTGAAATCCGTATCTTGCATTTCTTCTGTCTCATCATCTTCATAATCTTGGCTTGGGGTGTTTTGTTTATTTGGAGGCGTCATAGTGTCATCGTTGATCTTGTTCCCTCGATTTCTGTGTTTATTGCTTGGAATGGTTAATTATTTTTCCCTCACTGTGAGGTTTTTTTTTTTTTTTAATACTATGTCTGTGTTAAGTGGACTGCCTGCTGTTGGAGGAGCCTTGGAGGCTTGAGATGGGTGTGGCCTGAGAGCTCTGCTTGGTTCTTCTGGGTTATGGGTGTGCCAAGGTGACACCCTCAGTTTATGCGTGGTAAATCTCTCTTTATTTATTTATTTATTTATTTATTCATTTATTTTATTTTATTTTATTTTATTTTATTTTATTTTTAATTCAGGAGGTAAGTAATACTGGAAGGCTGAGCAGAATTGATGGTATTTAGCTTCCGATCTCTGGCTTCTACCCAAAGAGTCTGTGCAGGCTCGGGTTTCTCCTGTGGACTCCCACTGGTTTGCCTAGGCTACTGAATTGTAGCCTTAACTCTCCCCTTTTATTATGTATATCCCAAGTGGAGCTTGCTCTTTGTCTCTTGCTCGCCTTTACAAGGTTGTCAGAGAGAGAAACTTGTCTGCATCAGTAGCCCCCCACCTTTTTTTTTTCTTCTCTCCTGTAGTCAGTCTGGTGAACTTTCTTGCTTCAAAGCCCGCTTCCCTCTAAAATTCTGTCCACTGTTTCCCCGCCAATGTCTCCGGTTATTGAGCTCACCTCCCCTTCCAGCGCCGATGTGTGGACTCGGAGCCCTGGGCGTCCCTCTTCCAAGATTCACTTCTAATTATCTTTATATACAGAAGATCAACTTAGTATATACTAAGTAAAGATTTCAACAGATTGCCACACACAGACACACAAAGTATAAAGTACTGTTTGAATACTAGTTTTACCCTTAATTTGCATAGTACAACAGATTAAGGACAGAGATCCTACATGGGGATTAAGTGCACAGTGACTCCTGTTGTTGAGAGCAGCTCGGATTCTAACATGCGCCCATATGGGATACCAGCACTGCAGGTGGCAGCTTTACCCACTGTGCCAAAGCGGCGGCCCTGACCTCAGATTTCTGTTTTGCAATATTAAATACCAGAGAACATTCACTTTGACTTTTAAGTTACTTATTTTTTTGTTAAATATTTATTTGAAAGGCAGAGTTACAGAGAGACAAAGATGAGAAAGAGATAAATAGAGAAACAGAGAGATCTTTTATCCACTGGTTCACCCCTAAATAGCCACAATGGCTGAGGTTGGTCCAGGTTGAAGTTAGGAGCCTGAAATTCTGTCAGGGTCAACTACCTGGATGGGAGGCAGAGGCCCAAGTACTTGAGCCATCTTCCATTGCCTTCCCAGGCACATTAGCAGGGAGCAGGTCAGAAGTGGAGCAGCCGGGACTCAATCTATTGCTCATGAGAGATGCCAGCATTATAGGTAGCTGCTTAACTTGCTGTGTCACAATGTCAGCCCTAAGGTATAGGTCATTTCTATTGTGTTATACCACATAGTGCCTCTTTCATGATTAGTTATATAACCAGTATGACCACAATCAGTCACATTTAACTTTTTTTTAATATTTTTTCATTCTTGAGCTCTTAATTCTGCTTTGTATATCAATAATGTTATCAAGGCAGTATATTTCATTATGCCTTAGAAAATGGCTTTTACTTTCCTCTTTGAAAGACAACTTAGCTGGGTATAAAATTTGAAAATTGCCATCTTTTCTCATTATGATTCTGTGGACCTTGTTCATTGTCCTCTGGTATTTAACATCGCAAAAGTGAAATTTGGGGCCAGTGCTGTGGAATAGTAGACTTAGCCTCAGCCTGTGACAATGGCATTCCTTATGGGTGCTGATTTATGTCCTGGCTGTTCCTCTTCCAATCCAGCTCTCCGGTTATAGCCTGGGAAGGCAATGGAAGATGACTCAAGTGTTTGGGCCCTGCACCCATGTGGGATAGAAGAAGTTCCTGGCTCCTGAGTTCGGATCAATCCAGCTCCTGCTTTCTGTCCCTCCCTCTCTCCGTAACTCTGCCTCTCAAATAAATAAATAAAATGTGTTTTTTTTTTAAGTGAAATCTGAGGTCAGGCTGTGAGATTTGCTATTTTGTAATTAACTTATTTTTCCTATATTTGTGCTCAAAGGACTTCTTTCTTTATCACAATATTTCAAATATTTTGCAAGAATGTGTATGATTATAGGTGTCCTTTCATTTATTTTTGCCTGGAATAAAATGAGCTTTTTCAGTCTATATACCAGATGAGAACTTTGAGATGGGTGTTAAATAAGCTACTAAAACTTCAGTGGCAGTGTAAGAACTAGAAGGGGGCTTTTACTTGAATGGGGAGTTTAATTTTCCCCAGAGCATCTGATGATGTGAAAGGGATTCAAATCTTTAAATTTGGGGCGGAGCCAAGATGGCGGAATAGTGAGGGCGTGCACCGACAGTCTGGGAAAAGATAGTTTAATAAAAGTGGAGTTATGGTAGCCTCAGGAAAAGGATCAGGGAAAAACTGCAGAGGAAACTCTTCCGGACCTAGTGGCTGTGACTCAGAGGACCTAAGGGGAGAAAAGGTCACCCACCATGTGGAAGCTGAGCCGCGGGAGCCACCAGGGCCAGCGGACCCACCAGACCCACCGGACCCGCCAGAGCTGCAGAGTCTGCACACCAGTGCTGGAAGGGGAGGTGAGCTAAAAACCTCTCGGTAACCCAAGACATTGGCGGGGAAAGGCAGAAAAAGCCTGCAGCGAACGAGGCCTGAAACCCCATTGGGGAAAGTTCACCAGGCTGGCTGGAGGAGAGAAAAAATTGAATAAATAAGGGGAACCGGCACGGAATTTAGCCTCTCTCTCCACTCACCTTACAAAGCCAAGCAAGACAAAGGGCAGGTGCCATTTTACGTAAGTAAAGCTGTGCACGCCATGTTGCATAATAAAGCGGGTGTCTCTCATTAGCCAAGAAGAAAAACCTGACTCTGGTAAGCAAACGAATACCCACAGGGGCCAGATTTCATACATCAACTACTCTCAATTCCACTCAGCTGTGTGGAATTACTTCCCAACTGAGTCAAAAAAAAAAAAAAAAAGAGAGAGAGAGAGAGAGAGAGCAAGAGAACAATTAGGGTGAATCACTTTTGGCACACCCTTAACCCTGTAGAACCAGAGCTCTCTGGCCACATCCATCACAGCCTCTAAGGATCCATCAAAAGCAGACAGTCCTCTTAATCTAGAGTCACAATATAACTAGAAAAAAACAAAGAATATCTCCAATATGACAAACAACCGCAAAAGCCGAGGTAACAAGAACAAGGAAGACACTATGACACCCCCAAATGAAATAGACACCCCATTCAAGATTATGAAGATGATGAGATAGAAGAAATGCAAGATACGGATTTCAAAAAATTTATGATAAGAACATTAAGAAGTTCTCAA
This sequence comes from Oryctolagus cuniculus, assembly GCF_051225735.1. Classification (NCBI taxonomy): domain Eukaryota; kingdom Metazoa; phylum Chordata; class Mammalia; order Lagomorpha; family Leporidae; genus Oryctolagus; species Oryctolagus cuniculus. Next base: position 85,242,674 of record NC_142880.1, read on the forward strand.
AAACAAATTCTCGAACGACAGAAATCCTTAATGGACATGATAGAAAATCTCTCTCATGCAAATGAAATATTAAAGAGGAATCAAAATGAAACACAGAAACTAGTAGAACAGGAAAGTGTGATAGTGAAGAGAAATCATAATGAAGTGAAGAATTCAATAGATCAAATGACAAACACATTAGAGAGCCTTAAAAACAGAATGGGTGAAGCAGAGGAGAGAATATCAGACTTAGAAGACAGAGCACAGTGAAGGATACAGTCAAACCAAAGAAAAGAAGAGGAAATTAGAAATCAAAAAAATATTGTCGGGAATCTACAGGATACTATTAAAAAAACCAACATTCGGGTTCTAGGAGTTCCTGAAGGCATGGAGAGGGAGAAAGGATTAGAAGGCCTTTTTAGTGAGATACTAGCAGAGAACTTTCCGGGTTTGGAGAAGGACAGAGACATTCTAGTACAGGAAGCTCATAGAACCCCCAGTAAACATGACCAAAAGAGATCCTCACCACGACACGTTGTAATTAAACTCACCACAGCGAAACATAAAGAAAAGATCCTAAAATGTGCAAGAGAGAAACGTCAGATTACTCTCAGAGGATCTCCAATTAGACTCACAGCAGACTTCTCATCAGAAACACTACAGGCTAGGAGGGAATGGCAAGACATAGCACAGGTGCTAAGAGAGAAAAATTGCCAGCCCAGAATATTATATCCTGCCAAGCTCTCATTTGTGAATGAAGGTGAAATAAAGACCTTTCATAGCAAACAGAAATTGAAAGAATTTGCTGCCACTTGTCCAGCCCTGCAAAAGATGCTTAAAGATGTGTTACACACAGAAACACAGAAACATAGTCATGAATATGAAAGAAGGTAAATGAAGGAAATCTCACACCAAAAGATCACAGGAAGTTCAAAACATATATCAGAAAATATCTTTGGCAAATGGCAGGGCAAAGCTACTACTTATCAATAGTCACATTGAACGTGAATGGCCTGAACTGTCCAGTTAAAAGACACCGATTGGCTGATTGGCTTACAGAACAAAACCCATCAATTTGCTGCTTACAAGAAACACATTTTTCCAATAAAGATCCATACAGACTGAAAGTGAAAGGCTGGAAAAAGATATACCATGCCAACAGAAATGAAAAAAGAGCGGGCGTAGCCACTCAATATTGGACAACATAAATTTTACCACAAAAACTGTTAAGAGAGACAAAGAGGGGCACTATATAATGATTAAGGGATTAATTCAACAGGAAGCTATAACGATTATCAATGTATATGCACCTAATTACAGGGCACTGGTTTATTTAAAAGATATGTTAAGGGACTTAAAGGGAGACTTAGACCCCAATACAATAGTACTGGGGGACTTCAATACTCCACTCTCAGAAATAGACAGATCAACAGTGTGGGGAGCAATCCGGACTGGACTGAGTTACTGGAATTAAGACTTATTCTATGCATCTGCTCTCCCACAATATGGCGCTGGGAGAGAAGTAAACAGCTTCTGCACAGCTGCCTCCAGTTCAACTAATAAACTGTAGGACTTGCTCCTGATTGGAGGAGAGCAGCGTACTCGGCGTGTGGGCAGCCGAGTTAGGATTGGCGGAGGAGGACTATAAAGGAGGAGAGAGACGGCATGCACCGGGAACATCTAAGGGGAACATCTAGCTGAAGGAACACCCGTGCAGCCCCCCGAGAAAGCCGGCCGGCGGAGTGCCGCTCCCCTGCGGAAGTGGGGAATGTGGCCAGGGGGAACTGCCCTTCCACGGAGGTGGAAGGGATAGTAGCCAACCCGGGAAGAACCAGCAGCAAACCCGGGGAGGGCCGAGCAGACGAAAGAACAGCGCAGGGTCCTGTGTTGCTCCTCCACGAAGACGGGGAGCGACATAATGGTGCCGTGACTCGGATTAGGAAACCTAGGTCGGATAGCAAACTTAGGAGGGAAGAAACGGGAAGAACTGGGAAAATATCGGAGAGAGAGACTAGCAAACAGCCTAGGGAAAATATCGGAGAGAGAGACTAGCAGACAGCCTAGGGAAAAGCCGGACGAAAAAGGTGCCGGAAGAAGCTATTGAAAGCCTAGGCATAGACTCAGATACGGACTACGGGGGGAAGCTGGGAGAAATCTCTAAGGTCGAAAGCAAAAGTGAAAGCTAGAACAAACAGACTCGGATACGGACTGTGGGGAGAGGCCAGGAGAAATGAAGGAGGAATATTGTTGGAGGAAAGCTTGGGGAAACATACCGGGTAGAGAAAAATGTTAGGGAAATTGAAGCCGTGGGGGGCAGGCCAAGGCGGACACGAAAGCCACTTTGGGATTCTCAAGTTAGCCCGGGAATAGGGGGCGAAAAGTTGAAACCAGAAGCTGAAACATAAGCCAGATTGGGATCCGTCTGATTAGCCCGGGGAGCAAAGGACAGGAAGCCAAACCGTGGGGCGGAGACGTAAGCTGGGTTGAATTCGCCAGGCTAGCCCGGGGAACTTAGATTGAATGCTAGTGGCGGACACGTAAGCTACGCTGTGTGACTCGCGGAAGCCGCCGCGTGCAGAGAGAGCACGGGGCGTGAATAGATAGGGAACGGGGCTGGCGTGAGGCCGTGGTGCAGACGCGAAGGGCGTGGAGACCGCGGAGCGCGCGAAGCCGAGCCGCGCAGATGAGAGAGACGCGGGCTGAAGCGGCTCAGAGCCGGCGAGGCGCGGAGAAGCAGCCTCGGGGCGGAGCCTGCCGGCAGGGTGAGGCGCCGGGAAGCTGCGGGGATAAGAGAAACAGAAGTTTAGAAGTAAAGTGAGAGAAATAGGAATGCTGGAAGATAGAAGTGGAATGGGAGAAATAGGAATGCCCGGAGATAGAGAAATAGAGAAATAGAAAGGCCTCCCCTCAACATGGCAGTGAGAGAGCTTGGATTCGGTCTGCCTGATTAAGTGAGGCGGTGAGCACCTGCGGGGGCTAGCAGCTTATGCGCCGCAGGTCACCGAAGACAGGCACGAATTAACATCAGTAAGGCCTCCCCACAAAAAGGCAATGAGAAGGCTTGGATTCGGTTTGCCTGATAGGGCTTGTTAGCCCCTGCAGGCAGAGCAGAGCATGCGCTGCGGGGCACCGAACACAGGCACGCATCAGCACCTAAAAACCTCCTCACAACATGGCGAAGAGAGGACCCGGATTCGGTTTGCCTGATTGATAGGACTTGTAAGAGCCTGTGACAACTCTAGCAAGTAGAGCAGAGTGTGTGCCGTGGGACACCGAAGACAGGCGCGTATCAACGCCAAAAAATAAAAAGAAAGGGGGATCTGTGGGGAGCAATCCGGACTGGACTGAGTTACTGGAATTAAGACTTATTCTATGCATCTGCTCTCCCACAATATGGCGCTGGGAGAGAAGTAAACAGCTTCCGCACAGCTGCCTCCAGTTCAACTAATAAACTGTAGGACTTGCTCCTGATTGGAGGAGAGCAGCGTACTCGGCGTGTGGGCAGCCGAGTTAGGATTGGCGGAGGAGGACTATAAAGGAGGAGAGAGACGGCATGCACCGGGAACATCTAAGGGGAACATCTAGCTGAAGGAACACCCGTGCAGCCCCCCGAGAAAGCCGGCCGGCGGAGTGCCGCTCCCCTGCGGAAGTGGGGAATGTGGCCAGGGGGAACTGCCCTTCCACGGAGGTGGAAGGGATAGTAGCCAACCCGGGAAGAACCAGCAGCAAACCCGGGGAGGGCCGAGCAGACGAAAGAACAGCGCAGGGTCCTGTGTTGCTCCTCCACGAAGAGGGGGAGCGACAAACAGGACAGACGATCAACAAGGAGACAGTAGATTTAAATGACACTATAGCCCAAATGGATCTAACAGATATCTACAGAACTTTTCATCCTACACAGAAAGCATTTACTTTCTTCTCAGCAGTACATGGAACCATCTCTAGGATTGACCGCATACTAGGCCATAAAGCAAGTCTCAGCAAATTCAAAAGAATTAGAATCATACCATGCAGCTTCTCAGACCATAAAGGAATGAAGTTGGAAATTAGCAACTCAGGAATTCCTAGAGCATATGAAAATGCATGGAGATTGAACAACATGCTCCTGAATGAACAATGGGTCATTCAAGAAATTAAAAGAGAAATCAGAAATTTTCTGGAAGTAAATGAGGATAACAACACAACATATCAAAACTTATGGGATACAGCAAAAGCAGTGTTAAGAGGAAAGTTTATATCAATAGGTGCCTACATCAAGAAATTGGAAAGGCACAAAATAGATGAGCTTTCACTGCATCTCAAGGATCTAGAAAATCTGCAGCAAACCAGACCCAAATCTAGTAGGAGAAGAGAAATAATTAAAATCAGAGAAGAAATCAACAGAATTGAATCAAAAAAAAATTACAAAAAATCAGCCAAACGAAGAGCTGGTTTTTTGAAAAAATAAACAAAATTGACACCCCATTGGCCCAACTAACTAAAAAAAGAAGGGAAAAGACCCAAATCAATAAAATCAGAGATGAAAAAGGAAACGTAACAACAGACACCACAGAAATAAAAAGAATCATCAGAAATTACTACAAGGACTTGTATGCCAGCAAACAGGGAAACCTATCAGAAATGGATAGATTCCTGGACACATGCAATCTACCTAAATTGAACCAGGAAGACATAGAAAACCTAAACAGACCCATAATTGAGACAGAAATTGATATAGTAATAAAGGCCCTCCCAACAAAGAAAAGCCCAGGACCAGATGGATTCACTGCTGAATTCTACAAGACATTTAAAGAAGAACTAACTCCCATTCTTCTCAAACTATTCAGAACAATCAAAAAAGAGGGAATCCTCCCAAATTCTTTCTATGAAGCCAGCATCACCTTAATCCCTAAGCCAGAAAAACATGCAGCATTGAAAGATAATTACAGACCAATATCCCTGATGAACATAGATGCAAAAATCCTCAGTAAAATTCTGGCCAATAGAATGCAACAGCACATAGGGAAAATCATCCATCCAGACCAAGTGGGATTTATCCCTGGTATGCAGGGATGGTTCAACATTCGCAAATCAATCAATGTGATTCACCACATTAACAGACTGCAGAAGAAAAACCATATGATTATCTCAATAGACACCAAGAAAGCATTTGATAAAATACAACACCAATTCATGATGAAAACTCTAAGCAAACTGGGTATGGAAGGAACATTCCTCAATATAATCAAAGCAATTTATGAAAAACCCACGGCCAACATCCTATTGAATGGGGAAAAGTTGGAAGCTTTTCCACTGAGATCTAGTACCAGACAGGGATGCCCACTCTCACCACTGCTATTTAATATAGTTCTGGAAGTTCTAGCCAGAGCTATTACGCAAGAAAAAGAAATTAAAGGGATACAAATTGGGAAGGAAGAACTCAAACTATCCCTCTTTGCAGACGATATGATTCTTTACTTATGGGACCCAAGAACTCTACTAAGAAACTATTGGTCTCATAGAAGAGTTTGGCAAAGTAGCAGGATATAAAATCAATGCACAAAAATCAATAGCCTTTGTATACACAGACAATGCCATGGCTGAGGAAGAACTTCTAAGATCAATCCCATTCACAATAGCCACAAAAACAATCAAATACCTTAGAATAAACTTAACCAAGGGCGTTAAAGATCTCTACGATGAAAATTACAAAACCTTAAAGAAAGAAATAGAAGAGGATACCAAAAAATGGAAAAATGTCCCATGCTCATGGATTGGAAGAATCAACATCATCAAAATGTCCATTCTCCCAAAAGCAATTTACAGATTCAATGTGATACCAATCAAGATACCAAAGACCTTCTTCTCAGATCTAGAAAAAATGATGCTGACATTCATATGGAGACACAGGAGACCTCGAATAGCTAAAGCAATCTTGTACAACAAAAACAAAGCTGGAGGCATCACAATACCAGATTTCAGGACATACTGCAGGGCAGTTGTAATCAAAACAGCATGGTACTGGTACAGAAACAGATGGATAGACCAATGGAACAGAATTGAAACACCAGAAATCAATCCAAACATCTACAGCCAACGCATATTTGATCAAGGATCCAAAACCAATCCCTGGAGTAAGGACAGTCTATTCAATAAATGGTGTTGGGAAAACTGGATTTCCACGTGCAGAAGCATGAAGCAAGACCCCTACCTTTTACCTTACACAAAAATTCACTCAACATGGATTAAAGACTTAAATCTACGACCTGACACCATCAAATTATTAGAGAACATTGGAAAAACCCTGCAAGATATAGGTACCGGCAATGACTTCTTGGAAAATACCCCAGAAGCACAGGCAGTCAAAACCAAAATTAACATTTGGGATTGCATCAAATTGAGAAGTTTCTGTACTTCAATGTAAACAGTCAGGAAAATGAAGAGGCAACCGACAGAATGGGAAAAAATATTTGCAAACTATGCAACAGATAAAGGGTTGATAACCAGAATCTACAAAGAGATCAAGAAACTCCACAACAACAAAACAACCATCCCACTCAAGAGATGGGCCATGGACCTCAATAGACATTTTTCAAAAGAGGAAATCCGAATGGCCAACAGACACATGAAAAAATGTTCAAGATCACTAGCAATCAGGGAAATGCAAATCAAAACCACAATGAGGTTTCACCTCACCCCGGGTACAATGGCTCACATTCAGAAATCTACCAACAATAGATGCTGGAGAGGATGTGGGGAAAAAGGCACACTAACCCACTGTTGGTGGGAATGCAAACTGGTCAAGACACTATGGAAGTCAGTCTGGAGATTCCTCAGAAACCTGAATATAACCCTACCATTCAACCCAGCCATCCCACTCCTTGGAATTTACCCAAAGAAAATTAAATTGGCAAACAAAAAAGCTGTCTGCACCTTAATGTTTATTGCAGCTCAATTCACAATAGCTAAGACCTGGAACCAACCCAAATGCCCATCAACGGTAGACTGGATAAAGAAATTATGGGACATGTACTCTATAGAATACTATACAGCAGTCAAAAACAACGAAATCCGGTCATTTGCAACAAGATGGAGGAATTTGGAAAACATCATGCTGAGTGAATTAAGCCAGTCCCAAAGGGACAAATATCATATGTTCTCCCTGATCTGCGACAACTAACTGAGCACCAAAGGGGAAACTTGTTGAAGTGAAATGGACACTATGAGAAACAGTGACTTGATCAGCTCTTGTCCTGACTGTTGATGTACAATGTAATACTTTATCCCTTTTAGTATTTTTTTTGTTCTAGTACTATTGGTTGAACTCTGTAATTAACACACAATTATTCTTAGGTTTTTAAATTTTAATTGAAAAGTGATCCCTGTTATGAATCTGGAAACCATTATGCTGAACGAAATAAGCCAGTCCCAAAGGGACAAATACCATATGTTCTCCCTGATCAGTGACAACTAACTGAGCACCAAAAAGGAAACCTGTTAAAGTGAAATGAACACTATGAGAAACGGTGACTTGATCAGCCCTTGCCCTGACTGTTGATGAACAACTTAATACGTTATCCCCCTTAGTATTTTTTTGTTTATTTGTTCTACTTAATACTTTTGGTTGAATACTGTAATCAATACACAGTTATTCTCAAGTGTTGAAACTTAACTGAAAAGTGATCGCTGTTAAATATAAGAGTAGGAGTAAGAGAGGGAAGAGATGTGCAATTCGGGACATGCTCAAGCTGACTTACCTCAAACGGTAGAGTTAGAAACATACCAGGGGATTCCAATTCAATCCCATCAAGGTGGAATGTACCAATGCCATCTCACTAGTCCCGGTGATCAATTTCTGTTCACAATTGATCATAATGATAGGACTAAGAGTCAAAGGAAGCACATAAACAAGACTAGTATCTGCAAATACTAGCTGATAGAATAAAAAAGGGAGAGAACAATCCAACATGGGAAGTGAGATACACAGCAGACTCATAGAATGGCAGATGTCCTAAACAGCACGCTGGCCTCAGAATCAGCCCTTAAGGCACATGGATCTAGCTGAAAAGCCCATGGGAGTATTACAAGCATGGAAAGCCAAAACACTCTGGAAAAAAACAAAAACAAAACAAAACAAAAAACCTAAATGAGGGATCTCTTGAGTGAGATCCCAGTGGAAAGAACAGGTCTTCAAAGAAGGAGGTACCTTTCTCTGAAGGGAGGAGAGAACTTCCACTTTGACTATGACCTTGTCTAAATATGATCAGAGTTGGTGAACTCAAAAGGCTTCCATAGCCTTGGCAACTCATGACAAGAGCCTAGGGTGATTACTGAGGCCATAAACAAGAGTGTCAATTTGTTAAGTCAACAACAGGAGTCACTGTGCACTTACTCCTCATGTAGGATCTCTGTCCTTAATGTGCTGTACATTGTGATTTAATGCTATAACTAGCACTCAAACAGTATTGTTCACTTTGTGTTTCTATGTGGGTGCGAACTGTTGAAATCTTTACTTAATGTATGCTAAACTGATCTTCTGTATATAAAGAGAATTGAAAATGAATTTTGATGTGAATGGCAGGGGGTGGGAGAGGGAAAGGGGAGGGTTGCAGGTGGGAGGGAAGTTATGGGGGGGGGGCCATTGTAATCCATAAGCTGTACTTTGGAAATTTATATTCATTAAATAAAAGTTTAAAAAAATGTAAAAAAATGTTTAATTTTAATTTTCATAAAATTTAAGTTGCTAATGTGTTATTTGTATTGTATTTTTTTTCTGATGATATTTTTTCTGTGAACTCAGTTCAGCGATGTTGCTGACTATAAGTCAAGATAAGAAATAGAACTGAATAGAACTGGAGCTGAATTATTGTCTTATTGTTTAAGGAAGCCTCAGATTACTTAGTATATTAGTTTTAATCATTTGAGAACTTTTCAGGAACAACCCTATTAAGAAGAAACAGTGGCAAAAACATAAGAAACAACATACAAAATTAGAGATAGGGATTCTCTGATATTCTCTTAATTCCTTCCCAAATGAAAAAAAAATCATGTATTTGATAAATCAGTAAGCTGTTTTTAAGCTCATTAGTCAAGAGAAAGAGTGTTTTTTTAAATGATGATTTTGGCCTCTAGAGAAAAATTGATTGCCCTCCATATCTTTCCTGATATTTCTCAATTCCTCTGAACAAAATAATAATTTTACTAAAGCAGAGAAATGAGGATTAAAAGAGAATAGTAATCAATTTTTCATATTATAAATCTTATTTATAAAAAAATAAAATTCAAATTAGTATTTTGGGATGAAAAGCAAAAAGAAAAATTGGAAAATAATTTACAACAAATATATAAATAATTAATATTCTACCTTTATTCAGAATTGAATCAGTTGTTTAAATCATAAGAATGCTTGAACTACCTTAGATAAATGAGGAAATGAACTAAAAATATACAAGATAGTGTAGGGAAGACAAACTCGACCTTCATCAGTTTGGGTACCTGAGAATTAAACTGACTTATGATAGAACTGACAGGTGAAAAGCTTACAAATTTATTTAACACAGTTGCACATAGGAAACTGCCTAAGGAAATGAAGACCTAAACAGCATTGAGTCAATCACTTATACAGTATACTGAGTTGTACAAAAAATTATGAAATATGATAAGACAAAACTGCTTTGGCTAAGGTGAGGATTAATTTAACAATGTTTGTATGGATTTCTATCAGCTTCTTTTTTTTTTTATTTTTTGACAGGCAAAGTTAAACAGTGAGAGAGAGAGAGACAAGAGAGAGTTATAGATAGTGAGAGACAGAAAGATCTTCCTTCTGTTGGTTCACCTCCCAAATGGCCACCACGGCCGGCGCTGTGCCGATCCAAAGCCAGGAGCCAGGTGCTTCCTCCTGGTCTCCCACGCGGGTGCAGGGACCCAAGCACTTGGGCCATCCTCCACTGCCCTCCCGGGGCCACAGCAGAGAGCTGGACTGGAAGAGGAGCAGCCCGGGACTAGTACCCGGTGCCCCAATGGAGACTGGAACCCAGGGTGCCGGCGCCGCAGGCAGAGGATTAGCTTAGTGAGTCACAGCACCAGCCAGCTTCAACTCTCAGTTCTTGGTGATGTTATTTTCAGGGGCTGGTGTTGTGGCACAGCAGGTTAAGCCAGGCTTGTAATGCCAGCATCCCACATGATCACCCACTGGAGTCTTCAGCTTTTCCACTTCTGATCCCACTCCCTGCTAATGCTCCTGGAAAGCAGCAGAAGATGGCCCAAGTGTTTGGGTCCCTTTACCCACATGGAAGACCTGCATGGAATTCCTGGCTCCTGGTTCCTGGCTTGAGCTTGGTCTAGCCCCAATCATTGTGGCCATTTGGTAAGTGAACCAGTGGATAGAAGATCTCTGTCTCTCCCTCTCTTGTTCTGTAAATTTGCCTTTTAAATAAATAAAATAGGGCCGGTGCTGTAGCAAAGAGGGTAAAGCCACTGCCTACAGTGCCAGTATCCCATATGGGCACTGGTTCTAGTCCCAGCTGCTCCACTCCCAATACAGCTCTCTGCTGTTGCCTGGGAAAGAAGTAGAAGATGGCTCAAGTCTTTGGGACCCTGCACCCACATGGGAGACCCAGAAGAAGTTCCTGGCTGCTGGCTTCGGATCAGCTCAGCTCTGGCCTTTGTGGCCAACTGGGGTGTGAACCAGCAGATGGAAGACCTCTCTCTTTCTCTCTCTGCCTCTCCTCTCTCTATGTAATTCTGACCTTCAAATAAATAAATAAATCTAAATAAATAAATAAATAATTTTTAAAATATGCTATTTTCCTCTTGGCGCAGAGAAAGTATCTTTTACACGTAAGTATCATCTGCTATTGAGAGACAGAATGAAGTTCAGAGTGCTCTTCTTGCACCTGCTGTTTTTTAAAGTGGTTTTAATTCAAAATTGTCAATGTGCCAGAGCAGCATATTTTGAGAGGATATACCCTTAACTTCTTCAATATGAAAAATAAATTTAAGTGATAATATTGAATAATTTGGGAGTTTAGTATATTGAAAGATTATAAATCTAATGGTAGCAGTTTAATTAGTTTGAAAGAGAAGGGAATGAGTTTGATAATTATTAAGGGTTTTGGGACTTTATGTAGTCTCAAAAGTATGTCTCATTTTAAGAATGTATCCTAAAGATATATTGTTAAATGAAAATAAAAATCTTTACTATGTGTTATTTAACTAGAAGCATTTGGAAATTTCTTAAACAGTTAGAAAATAAATAAGCAATTATTGTTCCTTACGTAAGAGAATATTATACAGTCATAATTTAAACTACTGTAAATGGCAAAGGAAAGTGGAAGGCTAAAGTCAAATGCATAGCTATAAAACTGCTTACATATGACAAATGTTAAGTCTGGTTTTTTTACAATTTATTTTTGTGGGCTGGCTCCTCTCTCTGTCTGTAACATTACCTCTCAAGTAAATAAATATTTTTAAGAAAAGATTTTTTTATTCATTGGAAATCAGAGTAAGCAGGGGGGAGGGTGGATGAATATCTTTCATCTGCTGATTCACTCTCCAAAATGCCCACAATAGCTGGGCCTGGGCCAGGCAGAAACCAGGAGCCAGGAACTCCATTCAGGCTTCCTACACAGGGGGCAGGATCTCAAGTACTGGCTACCTCGCAGGAGCATGAGTGGGGAGATGGATCAGAAGCCCAGTAGCCAGAACTTGAGCCAGGGCTCGGATATGGGATGTGGGCAATCCAAGTGATGATTTAACCCACTGTGCCGCAGAGCTCCCTCCCCCAACCTGCACTTAGACATTTTCTTAGTTCTTTACTGAAAAATGTAGTGTTGTATTCTGGACATTTTGAAAATTATCTTCTAATGCTCTGATCTGATACTTTAATTCTATGCAAAAAGTTAATAGCTTTGTTTTAGCAAGCAGGCAACCAACCTGGTTGGATTCAGGCCAATAGTTCCAACTCATCACGGTAAGTTGTGGTTGCAGTCTTGGTTCCATTTTCAGTCTGTGGTGCTCTGAGTTGCTCCTACACGCGTGCCACCCAGTGCTCAGTGTCTGACCTATGCTGTGGTTGGTGTGTTCGATTTTCAAAGCTTTTGTTAGACCGAATAGAATCCATCTAACATTTGTGCAGGTCAGGGTTGAGCTTGGAAGTTTATCATTGGCTTTATGACTTTGCTTTCCTGATCTCTCACTTCGCCACAGTCTTCTTCAAACTTTCCAGGTTGGTTTTTTTTTTTTTTTTGGTGGTGGTGGGGGGCTTCTTTCCTTTCCTTGTCTAGTTATAAAGCTAGGACTTTAGTGACTGCACATTGAAATGTACTTCCTCAAGCATCCTGTATCAAGGATTAGGTGGCAGTGGGCAAGGGGACTGAGAGAGAAAAAAGTGCAATTTGGATTTTTCCCATTCTTTCCACTCCCTCTCCTCTTTTTTCAAGTTTCATTTCTCAGATCCTCCTGTTCCCTCTGTCTGCTGCCACCACCACTGTGTTGCCTGGGTCTGGGTATTGGGGGATGGGTGAAGTACTCTATTAATTTTCCCTCCTAGAGGCAGAACTAGAGAGTTTCCCTTGAACTTTCTCTGTCTACATGTTCTGTTCCTGTTTCTGGTATGAATTGAAGCTAGGAGTTATTGGAGGCAAAAAATATAATGAATTCACTGCTAGTTCAGTGATTTTTATTATAATATTTATTTGTTTTCATCTCTACTTGAAAGGCAGAGAATGAGTGAGAGAGATTGATTGATTCCATCAACTGATTCACTCCCAAATGCCTGTAAACAGCCAGGGCTGGGCCAGGATGAAGCGAGGAGTCCAAAACATCATCTGGGTCTCATGTGGGTGGCAGGGGCCCAAGCACTTGGACCATCATCTGCAGAAAACTCTTCATAGTGTGGGGAGTAAGATCCCCATCGTTATATATCCCCACTGGAATTATACGGACAGCAAGAGAGACAGCACCTAAAATAAAAGAGGTGCTCTGTCACCGGAGGGAGAAGGTGGGAGGAAGCAACAGCTGCCCACTGCACTGGCTGCATCACTGCTCTACATGTGGCCCTGGAACATGACCTGTTAGCTGACAGGCTTATGCTTCTACTACCAGCAAGATTCCCAGACACATAGTTTGTGGAAAATGGAACTAAAAGAAGCTTATTTGGGAGCAAAAACTTTTGAGATCTATGCATAGCTTTTATAATATGTATTTCCATGAACTTCTTGAAAACCCTTCATACATCTTGAGGCCCAATCTCTTTTTCTGAATTTCAGATGTGGTATAGATAGTTGGTTACCAGTAGGACCCTTTCCCTAAGAAGTCTCATTATCACTTCAACTTAACACGGATACCTCTAAGCTAATTATTGTCCCACCAAACCAGCTTCCCCCCTAGATGTTGGTATTTCTGACAATCATTCCACCATTACTCATCCTCTGAAGACCTCCTTTATCAAAGCTTCTCCCCTCATCCAATTCCTATCAAATCTTCCTTACCCAACGGCTCCTCCTAGCCTTTGCACTGCTGTTTTTGAATTACAGTCTCTGTCACCTTAGAAGAATAATCTGGCCGGCACCGCGGTTCACTAGGCTAATCCTCCGCCTGTGGCGCCAGCACCCCGGGTTCTAGTCCCGGTTGAGATGCCGGATTCTGTCCTGGTTGCTCCTCTTCCAGTCCAGCTCTCTGCTGTGGCCCAGGAGGGCAGTGGAGGATGGCCCAGGTGCTTGGGCCCTGTACCCACATGGGAGACCAGGAGGAAGCACCTGGCTCCTGGCTTCGGATGAGTGCAGCGCTGGCCATAGCAGTCATTTGGGGAGTGAACCAACGGAAGGAAGACCTTTCTCTTTCTCTCTGTCTCTCTCTCTCACTAACTCTGCCTGTCCAAAAAAAAAAAAAAAAAAAAAGAGGAATAATCTTTCTCATTCGAAGCTCTACCTTCTCCATTCTAAATACTGATATCAGATTAATTTTCTCAAAGTCTCGCTGGACTTTCATCTCCAAAATAAATACAGTCCATTTTCTCTATTGCTTATAGGATGAAGTCCAAAATACTTAGCCTGGGATTTCAAGATCTGTTACAATCTGGCTCCAACCCACATTTCCAATCTCCTTGATTATTATTTGTTTATATAAATCCTCTGATCCAGCCAAACTGATGTACTTACCATTCCATACACACACAGTATGCGTTTGTACCCTCTTTTGTTTTTGCTCATATTGATGCCAGTGTCTTTAATGCTTTCTCCATTCTTCTCTCTGTATCTAAATTCCTCATTTATCCTTTAATCCCCATCTAAAATCTCATCTCTCCCTTAAACCTTTCTTTGTAACTTCAGCAATGTGCTAGTTTCCATCTCCAAACCATTCTAACACTCTGGCCCAGTCCTCATTTAGTAACAAAATCAAAGTCCTTCCCTTCCCCACCCATGATCAAGTAAGTCACTGTGTGTGCCACAGACTGACTTAGCTCTACCCTCAAGCTCCCCAGACACTCCTTTCAAGGCAGGTAGTGCACAGGAAATCACCAGATCTGAAACCAATCTTTTGCCAAGGGCTAGAAGCCTGGTGTGGATGAGTTCATCCACCAATGAGATCAATTAATTGCAGCCTTTCTCTGCTCCCAGCTGTGTTGCCATTATCCACATTCCTGAGCTTCTGCTTCAAAGTTTTCTACAGTTCCCCAATTCCTTCTAAAAAATCTAGCCTACTAACCTACTTCTCTGTGACCTCAGAATCTTGTGGAGCACCTGTTAGCCTGTTTCCCTGTGCTTCCCTCTGCTGGGAGACTCACTCCCAACAGACTTCTCGCACAGATGATTTTGCCGCCCTACATATGTTGCTCACCATTTCAACTTCTGTCACTGTAACTTACTCTTACACAGGAATTTGTCTTTGTAGCCCCAACAATTGGTGCATAATAGGTACATAAATCATACTTTTTAATAAGGTTTTTGCTTTTGGATAATTTTAGATTTATGGAAAATTGCAACAATAATACAAAGCGTTTCTGTCAACACTTTGCCCAGCTTCCCCCAGTGTTAGCTTCTTACCTAAGCATGGGCTTGTTAAAACTAAGAAATTAACATTGGACGGGACGCTGCCATGGCTCACTTGGTTAATTCTCTGCCTGCGGCACTGGCATCCCATATGGGCGCCAGGTTCTAGTCCCGGTTCCTCCTCTTCCAGTCCAGCTCTCTGCTGTGGCCCCGGAGGGCAGTGGAGGATGGCCCAGGTGCTTGGGCCCTGCACCTGCATGGGAGACCAGGAGGAAGCACCTGGCTCCTGGCTTTGGATAGGGGCAGAGGTGGCCATAGCAGCCAACTGGGGAGTGAACCAATGAAAGGAAGACCTTTCTGTCTCTCTGTCTATAACTCTACCTGTCAGGCAAATAAAAAGAAAAATAACGTTGGACAATTAACCACGATTGTCCTTTTACTGATCTAGGATCCAGTCAAAGAAATCACGCTGATTTTACCATTTCTCTTTATTCTCCCCTAATCTTTGATAGCTTCTCTGTTTTTCCATGCTGATCATGACAATAACTTTTCTGAAAAGCATTAATCAGGTTTCGGTAGAATGGGTTTCAATTTCATTTTCTGATGTTTTCTTTCCCCTAATTTATTTATTCATTTTCCTTGAATGACAAAAATTGTACATATTTATCCTGTACTGCATGATGCACTAGAATGTTTATACATTTTGGGATGGCCTGGAATAGGAGACGAGGCCCAACCTAGCCCACAACAGACAGAAGGACTGTCTTTCTTCCTTCCTTCCTCCCTTCCTCCCTTCCTCCCTTCCTTTCTCTCTTTCTCTCTTTCTCTCTTTCTTTCTATCTCTCCCTTCCTCTCTTGCTATGTCTTTCAAATCATCTTAACAATTAAAAAGTAACTAGACTCTCAATGTATTGGTTATATATAATATGAAGTTATAATAAATTTGCTTTTGTTTTAATCAGGTTAGTATTAGAGACTTCATAACAGAGGTTAGCCTCGAGTATTCTGAAATAGCAGAATTGGTAGTGCACATCCCTGAGGAAGGGTGAAGAACTAAATGACTCTTGCCTGGAAGGGAAAAACCTGAGTCATGACTTGAATGGACCTTCAAGGCTGCACGAGTTCCTGTACAGGTGGAGCAGCCTCATTTCACCTGTGGTCGTGCAGCAGATCATGCAAGCTGCTGGTGGACTGTGCCCTGGCAGTTTTGAAAAGGCCAGAGGAAGTGCAGCTGCCAAGCTGGAAGTCACACACACTCAACCTCTGCCAGACTACCGAGACAGACACCAGATAAGTCCTTCCAACTCCCGCAGAAACGGAGAGAGGACAGAATAAGCCTGACAAAAGGGGCTGGAATCCATCCTAGTCTTGTGCTGAAACCTCCTACTTTTTGTCCCTGAGAAGGACCCTCTAGCTCCCTGGTTTCTTCAGAAAGAACCCTATATCCTCTAGGCCTTGGAGTAGAGACACTCTCTCCCAACCTAGTTCTCCCCCCGCTATGAGTGTCAAAGAATTACCTGCACCATCATTTTGAAAACCAAGTTTTTACTTTAATTCATCTGTCTCACTTTAAGTCTGGCAACAGATGCTATTTATTTTCTATATGCACCAAGGAAGTAGAATTAAATTGCTGCAGGGAAAAATTCAAAATACACATAAATAAGAATGTTCTTACTGTAAGATTTGTTAAATGCTAGAAGCAGTTAGTGAAAGGAGTTGTAGCATCATCTTTCAGAACCAGCCTCAAAGAAAAACACAGATCAGGTTCTGAACTGCCTCCTTAGAAGAAGACTAAATTTTTCTTACCACCCTGAGAAGCATCAGAGTTTAAGTAATAAGATTGAAAACTAAGGATTTAAATGCCTCATCAAAAGCCAGCTACAAAATGCTATTATTTTGTAGCCTTTAATCTGTTCAATATATTATTTTATCAATATATTCTAAGGAAGTAGGTGCTTTAAACCTAGATTTTTATTTTCAGCATTAAACCAAGGTCAACAACACTGAATTCCTATTAAAGACTCTTTCTTGGGAAGATGGTCAAAAAAAAAAAAAAAAAACCACAGTAGATTTTCATCCATTTGTACATTGGACCACATTCTTTCTTTTCTCCTCTGATACTGTTTTTCTATAATCATCCCTTCCTGTTAAAGCTGTGCCTATCCTTGCTTATTCAGCGATTCTTCCCTTCTTTCCAAACATGTCCTTTAAAAACAGAAACATCCCCTTATCAGAAGCAGCCACTCTATGACTAGTGTCCTCCTCTCTCTTTCCCTGCATTCCTACTCGTCCTTGCCCATTTCTCCCAATTCTTGTGAGCTCACTTGCAATGTGGGGTGTGCTCCTTCCAGTCCTTACAAATACACAACTCCCCACAATGGCCTCTTCTTACCCAAACACACTTTGCTAACTCTCTCTTTGCCTTGCCACTTCCAGGGCAACATGCAGCTCACCCCTTTGAAAGTCATTGAAAGCTCTGCCCTTCACATCCGGGACTCTGCAGTCAGTAGAGTCTTTCTCTGACTTTTGGTGGTCCCTCGCCTGTGTCCCTGCTGACTCTCCCTCAGCCCACCTCTTCTCTGTTGACACGACTCAGGGCTTAATCTTTACTCTCTGCCATTTACACGCTCTGCAATTCTTCCTTCCTGGAAACAGAAATGCTCCTAAAGCTTCGTTGACCACTTTTTTCTTCTGACTTCTAAATTTACGTTTCCAGGCTTAACTTCTCACTTAGTCTAATATTTTCATTTTCTTAAAGTTGATTGATTTGTTGATGTGTTTGAAAGGCAGAGTCACACACACATACACACACATGGAGAGGGAATGAGAGAGAGAGAGAGAGAGAGAATCTTCCATCTGTTGGTTTACTCCCCAGATGGCCACATCAGCAGCTCTGAAACCAGGGTGCTTGGGCCATCTGCTGGTGCTTGGGCCATCTGCTGCTGCCTTTCCACATGTGTTAACAGGAAACTGAAGGAAAAACAAAGAAGCCGAGACTCAGATGAGCTACAAGTGTCACAAATGGCAGCTTAACTTGTTGTGGCACAATGCCAGGCCCTAGTTTCATGTTTTCAATTGCTCAGTTCCAACAGGGAAAGCTCTGTTTGTACTGTTTGGCAGACTAGGGAATCTGAACTCATCTTCTTTTCTTTCTTTTCCCTTATCACTCCCCTGCCTACACTCCCTAATAATATGCCATTTGGAAGCTACTCTTTGAAGACAGGCTGCACCCACTCAGGGAACTTACATGAGCAGGAGTCTTGGAGTCATAGTGGGTGAGAGGGTAGAGTGTTTAGGTGGGTGTGAGTCTTTCCCAATATCAGTTCAGAGAGATTCTTTGCTAAGAGGAACTAACTCCGTGAAAGCCTTGAAGAGAAACTGAAAGAGTGAGAGGTAAAAATATAGCATTGAAATAGAAAATTCCAGTTGGAACAAATTTAAAAGTTTAATGATATCACACTGGCCAGTATGTGGGGAAACAAGTGCTTTCACAAATAGCCAGCATGAATGTAATCTGACACAGCCACTTTAGGAAGGATTTTCAGAATGTCTCTGCAAAATGTAAATGCACATATTCTATGACCTAGCAATTTCATTTCTTCATTTATATACCTATGAAACTTATACCCTTATATGAAGGAGATTTGCTTAAGAATGTCATTACAGACTTACTCATATTGAACATTGGAGATAATATCAATGTCCTAAATGGGAAATGGCTTAGTAAACAATGACATATCTAATATTCTAGAATATTATACAGAAACAGAAGATTGAGGTAAATGTGCACTAATGGAGAAGCCTCTTCAAAATCATAGTGTTGAGTAGAAAGAAAAGTGCAAGTTGTAGGTTGGCATACAATACATATAATCTCCACAAAATGTACATGTGCATTAAAAACACCAAAATACTATATGTATTTTTTAGGAAAGTATAAATTTAAATTTTGCAGTGGAGTATCTAGAAGATCTACACAGCAAATTTATAAGAAGCATTATTTCAACAGTGGGGACAGGAAATGATTAAGGCTGGGATGGTGGACAAAAAGGACTATACCCTTATCTGCAAGGTAATTTTTTAAGAAGAAAAAATGTGTATGAAGTAATGTCTGATTATTAGAGAGAGAGTAAGAGAGCAATGGAGATACAAGGAGGAATCAGAGAATGAGGCAGGGGTAAGGATGAAATGGAATGGCCAGAATGGAGTCAGGGCACAGATAGGGCAAAGGACAGTTAAGGAGCTGCTTCTGCAGAGACAGCCTGTCCACTGCAGTGTTCCTCCAATATGTGTTCCACCATACTTGGCAGGCCCAGAAGCGTCCTTAAAGGAACCCAATTTTGTTGAAAGAATGGCCACTGCAGATAGGGTTAGTGAGATCGGAAGAAGAAAACAGGGACAGCAAAGCCATGGCTGACTAGTCAATGGGTGTGGCGTGTTGCAGATTTTATTTAGGCCAGAGCTGTGCTCCCAGAAGGAGGTCTAGTCAAATGGGCAGGGGCTCTCGGTAGAATCCATAGACAAGGCAGGCTGGAGGGTTTGACTAATGACTGCATATCCTAGGTAATAGAGCCAGGGATAGATGCAAATTTCAGGGATAATTGTCAATCAGCTTTGTTACTTTAGTAGGAATTGAAACATCTGGTGTATTTTGCCTTGAAGTGTTCAGATTTTTTTTTCTAGTTAGTTCTTTATGTACTTGATTTTAATCTTTGGGAAGGCAGAAAGAGAGAGGGAGAGAGAGAGAGGGAGAGGGAGAAGGAGAGGGAGAGAGGCAGAGACAGACAGAGATCTTCCTTCTGTTGGTTCAATCCCCAAATGCCCACAATAGCCAGGGCTGGACCATGCTGAGGCCAGGAGCCTAAAACTCAAACTGAGTCACCCATGTAGGGACCCAAGATCTTGAGCCATCACCTACTGCCTCCCAGGGTACAAAGAATCAGAAAGGAAGCTGGGACTTGAACCCAGGCACTCTAATGTGGGCATCTTATGTAGTATCTTCATCACTGCACTAACACTCACCCTTTAAGTCAGTTCTGTTGTGAAATAATGCTCTGACTTAAAAAAGAAAATCTGAAGTTTCCACCTGATTCGTATCAGCAGAGTCAGGTTTCTCCTCCTCCACTTGTATTATTATGCTAGCTTAATAAATAGCTCCATTATATCTTCATTCCAATACATCCTACATATCACTGCCAAATTAATTTTCTTAAAACATCACTTGTCTCTTATTAATTCACCAAATCAAGAAATGGCAATGGTCTTCTTTTGCCCAGCATCAGAATTAAACCCCTCTGCTCTAAAAGCTCTGAATAGTGTGAACCATGCCAGTCCTAGCTACCACTAATTCCCATTCTACCCGTAAGTGGCTTCAGTAATTCCTCAGAACCCTGGAGTTCAGTCCCTAAATACACTTCTGCAAAAATGCAGGAAGTCAATGGTATACATGACATTTGTCCTTTGGGTGTATTCATCAGTGTATAGCTTCAAGTCATGTGCATCATTGTCATCCAAAGAAAATTCTTAGGTTTTCTCTGTTGCTCATGTACCATCCTCCTTCCTTCCCAAAATTCAAGGAAACAGACCGTGTATCCGACTTTTGTGACCTCACCTACAGCACCTTCACACTGGCCTCTCTTCAGTTAACTCAGGTCAGATTCTTGTGCCTTTGCTTCAGCAATTATCTAACCCTCCTCTGCCGCACCTCTCCAGCTATGCAGATCCTACCCATACTTCAATATTTCCATTAGGTCCCATCCCTACTCTGTAAACTTTTTCAAATAATTGCAGCTTACAGAAATTCATCCCATGTCCCAATTCTTGTAGTATTTATATACAGCAGAGAAGAAAATTATATATTATTTTTGTCCTTCATTTTTTCATGGATGAATAGCTCATATCCCAAGTATAAGTACCTTAGGAAGAAGAATCATATCTTGACCCTTTCTATGGCCTCTCTTGTATTTAGCATAGTACCTTGCTCCTTGTGCACATTCCACAGGGATGTGATGTACCCTATACTTTTACACAATGATTCTTTATATATCGTATTTTTCAGGAACTTTTTGGTTGTAAATGATAATAACCAAAATCAAACCGATGGAATGTAAATGGAAATTAGTGAGTTCATTTATATGAAATTATAGGTATAGGTTTACTTTAAGCAGAGATGGATCTACATGCTCAAACAATATCAGTCAGAACCAGTCTTTCTCCATCTCTCCATTCTGATTCCCTGAGTTAGATGTCAGGCAGTCTGTGATCAGGAATGTCAAAGGCAGCCATCAGAAACTGCAGGCTTTCATCTTATGAACCTACCAAAGCAACAGAAAGAAAAACTAAAAAAAACCTATGTGTTAAGTTAAAATATATAAAATTGCCACATTGTAGGTTAAAAAAAAGGTTTCAATAATGCCAATTTCGTATGTTTTAAGCTCATAGTTCTGGAAATAGTCTCAAGGCTGAAGTTCACTGATTTCCTACCCAATCCTAAACCAATTATTGGGACCACTAGAATTCAGTTCTTTTACTGACCAATCCTGAGTCATTTGCCAACCCACACACCCATGTAGACAAAAAATGACATAGAGCTACTTTCTATCAACAGAAAAGGTAATGTGTGGGGGGGGGTGCTGTGGCATAGCAGGTTAAACCTAGGCTTGGGATGCTGGCATTTCATTTGGGCGCTGATTTGAGACCCAGCTGCTCCAGTTCAGATCCAGCTCCTTGCTCATGCATGTGAGAAAGCAGTGGAGGATGGCCCAAGTGCTTGGTCCCCTGCACTCACATGGGAGACCTGGAAGAAACTCCAGGCTCCCCGTTTTAGCCTGTGCCAGCCTTGGTATTGTGGCCATTTAGGGAGTGAACCAATGGATAGAACATCTCTCTGTCACTCTGTCTCTCTTCCTCTTTCTATAACTCTGCCTTTCAAATAGATTTTTTAATATTTAAAAAAAAAAAAAACAGAAAAGGGGGCCAGTGCCGTGGCTCACTAGGCTAATCCTCCACCTGTGGTGCTGGTACCCCAGGTTCTAGTCCCGGTTGGGGCACCGGTTCTATCCCAGTTGCTCCTCTTCTAGTCCAGCTCTCTGCTGTGGCCCGGGAAGGCAGTGGAGGATGGCCCAAGTGCTTGGGCCCTGCACCCCATGGGAGACCAGGAGAAGCACCTGGCTCCTGGCTTCGGGATCAGCGCAGCGCGTCGGCCGTGGTGGCCATTTAGGGGGTGAACCAACGGAAAAAAGGAAGACCTTTCTCTCTCTCTCTCTCTCTCTCTCTCTCTCTCTCACTGTCTAACTCTGCCTGTCAAAAAAAAAAAAAAAAAAAGGGAAAACAAAACCTGAGCAAGAAACACAGTAAATTCTGACTATGCATGTGAGAGACAACAGAGGTGGAAATGTCCTAGGAAGGTAATGAAGCCAAAACTCCAGGGTACATCACTTGCATGGGCTCCTTCTAAGACCAGGTATCTAATTGTGCATGTACATTTTAAAAATCATTTTTCTTAAGTAAAAACACTAGTGAAATAATAAATTTCCCAACATACTTTACTCTTGCTTGCTTTTAGTGTGAAGAAAACATTTATTAAGTAATTTATTCACTGACTTCTTCCCAATAATTTAATCTCTTACAGTTTGGCACTAATGAAACATAACTTGGTCACTCAGTTCAGAATGCTCAGCTTCTAGAATCCAGTATTTTAATGTCTTTTTCCCTGCCCCTGCCTCTGTCACAGACGCACTCCAAGATGGTATTTTCATTTTTTCACCTCCTTGAACCTCACTCGCTGATGAACTCTGACTCCCAATATCTCCTTCCAATGAGAGGTCAGCCATGACCGAAGTGTTCGTCTTGGAGTTCCATTGTGATTGCACCTAGGTACCAATTTGAGGAAGCTTAGTTTCCTATTCACTCTAAACTGATCTTCTCTGATATGCTTTGATTTTAAAATTCCAAATCAAAATAAGTTCTCTAAAACTAGCAAAGAGAGAACATGAAGTGTAAAGCATAGTTTATATTGGGTTGAATCTAGAATGTGATTCTTTTGACTCTTGTCAAACCTATACACCTCTAGGGCACCTACTGCCAAGGATGTGCCAACATTGGGTCTAGGTAAACCAGAAAACGTGTCCTTGCTATCGAGATTTCCAACTGCACTTTACCCTTCTGCTTGGCAGTCAGACAGCCCCAGAAATGTAAATTCATGCCATTTTGAATGTGGGGGAAGGTGAGGGAGCTAAGCCTGCCTGCTGCTATTCTGATTACAGCATTTGTCACTTGCAGAGACAGCTCTGGAATTGATGCCATTTTTCCCCAGCTCAAGAAAGTGGCTTGGGTGGTGAATCAGGGGGGCCAAGGGGCACCTACAAATGGCAATTTCCACCTCACCTCTCAGCAGGTGTCCTAGGCTACAGTCCTGCACATGAAGGCCTTGCATTTGCCCCATGGATTCCTCCTTCCTGCACTTCAGTTTCTGCAAGAAATACAGCATAGAAGCAGGGCAGTGCTATCGTGTAGCCTTTTTTTTTCTTTTAATTTGTTGAAATTGTCTCTAGGCAGAAGAAGGGAGATAGAAACCAGATGGTTGTAGCTGGAGTAGACCTGCAACTGAGAAGCTCAAAGATGCTCAAATCTGGTGGGAGTCACTATTTTCTTGCAGGGTAAGGGGAGCAGATAACAGAGTAGTTAATCTGCAGCCCTGAGCTCTCCAGCCTATGTCCACATACACAGAAAAGGCAGCCCCTTTTCTCTGCATGCTCCAAAGCACCACCCAACAAGGGCCATCATGGACTTTTCTTGAAGGTGGGGCAGGGTGATGGGAGTAAGTTAGTGATCACAAAAGGAGTTTACATCACAGCTCTTAAACAGTTCGCGAATGAGTGTCATCCATCTTCCTTGAAAACTCCTTAACCTCTTGTTGGCTTCCTCTTTACCATTCCCACTTCTTCACCCTCCCAGCCTCTCCTCCCTACGCTGCCTCTCAATCTTTCGTGAAGTCTAATCAGCCTATCCTCTGGATCTCCGCATTCTGTACCCATGGATTCAGCCAGCCCCAGGAGCAAAAGTCTGTACTTCTTCGTCCTTCGTGTCATTAGTCCCTAAATGATACAGTTGAACAAGATTTTACATAGCATTTGCATTGTATTAAGTGATCTAGAGCTGATTTAAAATATACAGGAAGATGTGCATGGGTTATATGAAGGTACTTCAAAAGGTTATGGAGAAATGGAATTAAAAGATGAGTCAGGGGCAGGCATTGGTGCAGCATTTAAGATACTGAAACTTAATTGGGACACCTGCATCTCTCATCAGACTACCTGGGTTCAAATCCCAGCTCTGCTTCTGATTCCAGCTTCCGGTCAATGCACACCCTGGGAGGCAGCAGGTGATGGCTCAAGTACTTGAGTCCCTGCCACCCACATGGGAGACCCAGATTGAGTTTCTGGTTTCTGGCATTCGCAGGGCCCAGGCCCGGCTGTTTTGAGCATTTAGGGAGTAAACCAGTGGATAAAAAATCGCTCTATCTCTGTCTCTCTTTGATATAAATTTTAAAAAAATTAAATAGCAACTAATTTTTTAAGTGGCAAATTTATTTGGGTGCAGAGATTTAAAACCCATGTATAGATTTTTCATAATACACATTCCAACTTTTTGAAGACCTTTTGTATGCAAATACTACACCATTTTAAGTAAGGGACTTGAATATGTTCAGATTTTGATATCAGCAGGGCCTGGAACCCAGCCCCCAGGATACTGAGGGACAATTGCACTATGCAAATGCAACTGAAAGTCCATTTAGAGGTCCACCTGTTAGGCTCACTCCCAGGCAAGTACACAGTGTCTTTCCCAGCGCTACTTCTCCAACTCTGGCTAAGGGCTCAGTCCCACAAGAATGTGCTTTGGATCCTCAGAGGCTGGTTGCAAGTGTTGGCTTCCAGGTTACCCATTCTTCTGTCCAATATGGCTATAGATTCAGAGGTCCCCATAATTTCCCTCTCAAGGTCAATGAAATTCGCCAGAATTACTTGTGGAACTCAGGAAGCTGCTTTACTTATTATTACTAGTTTATGTTAAAAGATACAACTCAGAAACAGACAAATGGAAGACATAGGAGCGGGAAATGGAGCTCCCATGTCCTCCCTGGATGTGCCACCCTTCCAGCACTAGCTGTCTTTTCTAATTCAGAAGCTCACAAACTCTGCCATCATTTGGGTTTTTTTAAGGAGGCTTCTTTTATGTAGGCATGATTGGTTCAAGAATTGGTCATTAGTGATTAACTCAATAATTAACTCCTCTCCCTTCCCCCAAGTTTCAAACTTCAAGGGACAAGATTCTCCTATAACCTTCACCACTCTGGTAATTTTCAAAGGTTTTAGGAGCTCAGTGCTAGAAACTGGGGCCAAAGACCAAATCTCTCTTATCATACCATGCCACCTAACATGGTTACCGATCTTATTAAAATAAAAAATTCTAGAGCTACCGCCTTAGGGTGTCAGCCTTCCTGGTTCTTTGTAGCTCTCCCTTTCTGTGAACTCTTAAGAGATTGACCAGGAACCTCTGGTTTGCTCAGCAGGATTTCAACACACAACCAGTGGGTCAGTAGCGTGCTCCTTTCTCTCTTGGGAACAAGCATTCTCACAGCACTGCAGTTGAAGGCCCACCCCCCTCCCTCTTCCTCTCAGAAGGACCTTAGGATATCAGTGGGATGGCTTAACTTCAATGACCAAAGACCACACCCCACCCTTGTCATGTAGGCATCCTCTGCTTTCTTGGGCCACCTCCAATGAGTGGTCTCAGGGTTCCTGATGTCCCATAAGAAATGGGACAAAGGAGGAGAGGACCCTTCTGAGACCCCAGGGAGCTCTGTTGGCTCTTCCTTGTTCAAGTCTCTAGTAGGACACTCTCAGAGCGGGATCCTGAGATCCTACAATGCAAGACCAAGAGCATTACTGGATGAAATTGGAGAGGGCTGAGGATCAGGTGGAGTGACTGCCTCTGCGCTCCGGGATCCCACTGCCCCACCCCCATTTACAAAGACAAAACCAAAACCAAAACCAAAACAAGCCTGGGCAGCAAAGCTTTCCTGTTGTGTTACCTAGAGGTCTTGCTTTTGAAGCAAAAACCCCACTCCCTCCTGTAGCCCAGTCTCATCTTCAGAGAGTGAGGGCCTGGAGCCCACACGGGTTTATTTGAAATCTGTGTTTAGGTCCCAGCGTGTGGCAAAGTGCTCCGCTCTGATGACACTTTTCGCTTCTAATAATAGAGCAGATGAAGTAATATTGCAATTGATGTTCCTGGGGATTTGATTGGATAAGTGCATCAACTGTGGAGGGGGAAGGGGGTTGCATGGACGGATCACATTAGTATTCCCATCCTATCAATGTGCGGGGCCGCGAGCCACGTCAGCCAGACCGAGTCCCTGCGTCTGCCAGTCCCGCCACGGATTCATTTGGGATCCTCAAACAGACGAGCCGGCAGAGACGAGGGATCCATTAGCTGATTGGAGCCAATTGCCTGCTTCGGGGACGGCCAGCCCTTCCAGGCCTGGTGACAGTGGAGGGAGGGGGAAAAGGCAAGCGAGTGCCGCTGCGGGAAGGCACTGAAGCAGGAGCGACGTCCCCTCCCGCCCCCCGCCTTGCAGCGCAGGCTTTGAACGCGGCTCCCCCATCTGAATGGAAACTCCGAGCCTCCGGGCGGCGCGTTCCTTCTGGCCCAGCCTTGCGATCCTTGCGGAGAGGCGGGCGGTGCGCGCCAGCGCCAGCGCCCAGCTCCCGGGACAGGGCCGGCGATGCTGCTGAACAGAACTTGATCGCGCCCCTTCCTCGCTGCTAGTGGAAGCGATGCTGCACTGCACAGCCGGCGCTTCCCCGGCTCTCCTTCAAGCTGAAGGTTACCCGCCCGCACAGCCAGCCCCTAGCCTGTGAGCGGCGCGCCTCGGGTCCCAGCTCCGGCTGCTTGGCGGCAGCGCGCAGGGCAAAGACCGGGCCGCCCGCGCCGGGGCGCACTGCACCAGCGGCTTCGGCTTGGTGGATGTGTATGCATGAGTTCTGCACCGAATGGGCGCAAAAAGCGCCCCAGCCGGTCCACCCGCTCCTCAATCTTCCAGATCAGCAAGCCCCCGCTGCAGAGCGGGGATTGGGAGCGCAGGGGCAGCGGCTCCGAGAGCGCCCACAAAACCCAACGAACCCTGGACGACTGCAAGATGGTGGGTGAAAAACTGCGCCTCTGGGCTTTTTTTAGAGGGGGTGGGGGAGTCGAGCATGTGAATCGTTTGCCTGGGTGCCAGCCACTCCCCCACCCTCCGCGCCTCCATGCCGATCACGTGCCCATGCACTATTTTTAAATCAGCAGTCCCCCACATTCGGGGTGACACCGGGGTCGTGCATGGATGGCCTCGCGCAGAGAAGTGCCATGGCAAGGGGCTTGGGGGTTAGCAGCTGTAGGTGGTGCCTCTACCCCCGCCAAGAATGGTGGATTGCAAAGGCAGGGTGAACCGGCTCGCTCACCGGGGAGGGAGGGCTTGGGCAGTGGGGATGCTGCTTTGTGGGGAGACGGCAGCCACCAAACCCAAACAGAGCGCACGCGGCGCTGCAGAGGGGACGAAGGTTCCAGCGCCGAGGCCGTGGCCGGTCTTCCTGTCACGCTCCCGAGCCGGAGAGGGGCAGCGGCCAGGCAGGAGGTGAATGTCTTTTTCCTCACGCTCTACCTTTGGTCTGTTCCCCGTGCAACTTCAAATCCATTTCCTTCCCAGCAGTAGCAGAGGGGAGCGGCTACGCCACAGTCCCCAGCATCACTCTCTATTGACCTGGGAGAAACAGGGTAGCTCTCTAAATAGGCTCTGGCTTTTCAGAAACTCAGTCTGAACCGGTGGGGGCAAATTGAACTGGAAACAGACCTCGAATGGCCAGGCTCGCCTAGGAAAAATAGGCACTTGCCTTGGACAAAGAGACTTGCCGGCTCTGTGCCTTAAGCTTTAACCAATTCAGGGACTCCTTAGCGGGAGATCTGGGGAGCGCAGGCTCACGGGTGGGTGAAGGCTGGTGAAGGCTCCCAGCTAGGTTCACCGAGGTGGGAAACTTTCCATGATGGGTTTGATGAAAGGAACTCGCTTCTTTTCCAGCTTGTCCAAGAGTTCAACACGCAAGTGGCCCTGTTCCGAGAGTTGGTCATCTCCATTGGGGATGTCTCGGTCAGCTGCCCCTCGCTCCGGGCAGAAATGCACAAGACGAGAACTAAAGGCTGTGAAATGGCCCGTCAGGCACACCAAAAACTGGCTGCCATCTCAGGGTAGGAGGTTTTTGGCATTGTTTGGTAATCCGTATGCGGGATGCGTGAATGTGGAGTGAACGGTCTGGTTTCCAAGTCCTCAGAAAATGATCTCTGGCCAGGGTGAGGTTTGTAACCAGTCACCCTGAGGTCGAGGGTCTTCGGAGTGCTACTTGTGAACTTCAGTAATCTGAAGACTGCGATTTTCATTTATAAATATGGACAATTTTGGTCACCAAGTGATGGCTTTTAAATTAATTAACAATCTGCTGCCCACATACTGGAATCGGGGGCTTAAGATTTTTCAGGGGCCACTGTTTGAGCATAAACTGAAGTTATTAAATCATCATGCCTCAAGATGACTTTCTCATCTGCCGCTGAACAAAAGGCCCTTGCTGTAGAGAGAAAATCTTTGCTAAATCCCAGATTTACCAAACTATTTATACCATGGGATAAATTCCTAGGACGCTGCTTAAAATAAAATCCCTAAAATACAATCTTGGATATAAATTATTCTCTTTACTGTAGCGATATGAAAGGGAAGTTTTACCAGAAGAAAAGTTTTATACATTAGAGAAATTCCCAAATTGAAGTAAACTTAAATCACTTTTGCTCCCCAAATTTTTGCTCATTTTTACCACTTGTGTAGACTCCTAAGCCTATGTTAGGTGGTAATACAACGAGTGAAAATGTCTCTCCTGAGACCCCATGCACTGCTTAGATTTTCATTATTGAGAGCAAAGCCATGGATTTGGTTAACAGTTCCTATTTTCAAGATAAGTACTTAGAGCAAGGAAATGCAGGAATCCTTGTACAAATCCCTTAAGTACTTGGCTCAGTCTGGATATAGCCTTTTTCTGTTTATCTGCATGTGTATAGCTTTACCCAAATAGAAGTTCAGATTAGCCATACATACCTGAAGATGATGTGGACTGATTGATCCCTTATAGGAAATATATCTGATTAACCTATGTGAAAGAATTGATCTTCACCATCTGTGATGCCAAGAATATGTACAGTGACTATTAGTGGTAAATAAAGATTAGAAAGCCACATGTCACCTCTCTTAATAACTAGCTTATATTTGACAACAGGCATTTTATGACATTAAAAGATAACTCCATGTTAATCTCTTCTAGATGAGGGATTAACAAAATATGGTTTTTTTTTAATTTAGCAGAGATATTGAGAAGCCTTATCCCTTTTGTTTTAACCGTTATAGTTAACAGGAAATGAATTTAGGAACAGGGTACTGAGAGGGGAAAGAGGTTACTAACTGCTTTGGGAACTTGTGGGGGAGGGGGATGCAGCTGTGACAAATCCCCAGACAAGGAGGTGGAAAAAATAGCCAGGAACATGAAGGGGACTGGTGGTGAATTAAAGGGTAGGAAAACAATTGTTCAGGAATGGAAGGCACAGTTGGGACAGGGAATGTTAGCTCAGGGCTAAGGAGTAGCATATTTGTAAATCCTGGGTCCAAGTGTGTACAACAAGGTAACATCCAGGGTCGCTTCAGGCTGGAATATGGAATGAGAACCTTTTCAAGACAAAGAGGGTGGACTGGAAGAATGAAGGAGAGAGTTGTTCATCTAGTTGGCTGCATGCATTCTTCTACTGGGGTAGGAAAGAAAGAAAGCATCTGAAACTCTTGACCAAAAGTTGAGTTTTGAGGATTTCCCGTGGGTTTTATTTGCTCTGGACTTTGTAGCCCTCTGCTGCTTGCTTACATATTATCTGGGGGTTGCTGTTAAGGTAGGCAGTTTTGTTAGAATGAGTGGGGATATAGGGCACCACAAAGGTAAGGTCCACATATAAAATGTTCTAGGATAGAATTGGACACATTCTTCCCTCTTAAAAATAATCGAATGCAATTTAACGTTCTTTATAACAAATGACAGCAATATAATTGGAGGAAATCCCTTTAGTTCCTCACCATCTGGGCTCCATTAATGAAGGATGCGATTCCCTTTGGCGGAATTCCGTTTCGGATGTTGCTTCTGATGTGGGTTCTCATTTCAGCCTTGATGTTGGGAGGCTGGAGGATTCACTTTCAAGTTTGAGGCAAGGGGAAGAAAAGCAAAGTGTTTTTGGGAAATGCAGACAGAAGGACTGCATTTTTTTTTTTGAGTGCCTACTATTTGCTGTCACAATCCAGCTAATTCACAGGCTAGTCCTCTGAGAGAGGAATTAGCATTCTTATTCTACAGATGAGTTTCAGTGAGATTGAGGAACTGGCCCAAAGTCATGCAGCCCAAAAGTGGCACAGCTTGGCTTCTGTCCCACCTTGGCGTGTTTCTGAAATCCATGCTCTTCCCGCTACATAATTCTGCCATTCAGAAGGGTGTTATGTAAAGAGGAACAAAGTGCTTGATATGTGCTAAAATATGGATGAACCTTAAAATGAGTATGTTAACTGAAAAACACCACATATCAAAGGATTCCACTTTTTCAAAATGCCCTGAAAAAGCAAAACGATAGTGATGGAATGATTAGTGGTTGTCTGGGGCTGGCTGTGGAAACAGGAAGTGACTGCAGATGAGATAAAGCATCTTTGTGGGGTGATGGAACCATTCCAGAATTGGACTTTGGTGATGGTTGTACGACTTTGAATACTGAATAGCTGTAAATGTACTTTCATAAATGTTTTGTCACAAGGTATTATCATCATCAGTATGATTAACACTGGGTCTTGTGTTGGCCTTATTCTTTTCTATGTGAATGCCTTTCCATGAAGGTACATAAGCAAGAGGAATGGGGGGAAATAGAACTTGGCTCTCCACATATTCCTCAAGACACTGCATGACGGCTATCATCTAAGTATCAGTGCTTTGCTCTGTGCTGGAACGTGAATGGGGGAAAGGCAGGACTTGAAGAACTAAGGGAATGCACTAATTTCTCACCAGGGCAGACCACTCTTTCCTTGTCTACCAGCTGACTTCCAAGACAGAGGAGAGAGACAGGAATGAAGGTAGACAGGGTGAGAAAGGAAGAGAAAGGACAATGGGTTAGAATTCAGCCACAATTCTACATCCCTTTCATCCCTGACCAATGGAAGCCCTCAGGAAATGCTCATGATCACCAGAGAAGAAGCCAGGCTGTGTTTCTCCCTAACTGGCTGTCTTCACTGACACAATCAAAATCCTTTCTCAAATCGTGCTTAGATCTGCAGAAGTCCGAGTGCCGCCTCTTCCATGCATCAGATGTTTTCTGGACAGAGCCAACCAGGTGAACCTAAGATCTCCTCCGTCTGATTTGCCAGTTATTCTGCCTTCACAATTCTGATCCCTTCTAGATATTAAAATTGAACAGGGATTTAAAGATCACTTGTGAGAGTGGTCCCCAAACTCCTCTTTTTTTAGCCATAAGCTCTCCCTTCAATCTAAATGTGGAAAGCGAAATTTATGAGGCAGGTCATGATGGCATCGTTGAGCACCATTTGTGTGTGTGTGTGTGTGTGTGCATGTGTCCTGCATTCATAACTGCATCACATCAGGGGCAGGTGGCAGTCTGGGCCCCGTCTCCTCAGACTTCCTGTGCAAAGTGAGCTCTGGCATACCTTCAAAGAATCCCTAGGGCCCCACGGCACTTCGGGGTTGAGAAGTCTCAGGACCAGAGGATCTAAGTGACTTTCAAGGCAACCTGGCAGAACATCCGGGAAGATTTTGGAGTCAGAGAGACCATCTTCCGTGTCCTTGGTGGGGTTAATTAACTCTGGATCTCCTTCATCTGTGACCTCTGGTGTAGTTGGGAGGATGAAGTAAGTGAGGTTTGGGAAGCAGGGACTGCACACCCAGCCTGAAGGGTACTTTCCTGGCGGGAGGCTGCCTTAAGACTGGAACCCTGGTCTCTTGCTCCCTGCTATAGTGCCTGTCCGATCAACTACACCACCTCATCAGAATGAAGAGAGAAGAGCATAGCACAAACAGGACATGTGACTCAGAGGAGCCAGTAAACCCCAGAGCTTGGTGTGATGGCTGGTGAACAAGGGTTAGGAGCCCCTTTCTGACTCGCTTCTGTGGTGTCTGCGTTGGACTGAATCTTCCTTTTGTTCATTGCTGCTGCAGAGGGTCAAAGTAGTAGGATTTACTCCAGATATTAAAAATAAGGTTTAGATGTGGGCTTTTGGCACAGCAGGTAAGATGTCACTGGGGGTACCTATACCTCATGCTGGAATGCTTGGATTCAAGTCCTACCTCCATTCTCAATTTCAGCTTCCTGTTAATGCACACTCTGGGAGGCGGCAGGCAATGGCTCCTACATGGGTCCCTGACACCCACATAGGACACTTGGATTGAGTGCCAGGCACCTGACTTCAGTCTGGCCCAGCCCTGGCTATTGTGGTCACTTTGGGAATGCTGTAATGGATGGCAGATCTCTCTCTCTCTCTCTCTCTCTCTCCCTCTCTCTCTCTCTCTCTCTCTCCCTCCCTCTCTCTCTCCTTCTCTCTCTCTCTCTCTCCCTCCCTCCCTTTAAAATAAATACAAATTTTAAATGAAGTTTAAATATGTTAATAAGAGAGGAAGCTTAGTGTGATGGGAAAAAGCATTAATTCTAAATCAGATTAAATCTGGATAAAAATCTCGACTTTCCCACTTACTACAAACACGTGTGTGAACTGATATGAAAATTGCTTCATAGTGGTGTGTGGTAGTCTGGTACGTGGTTAAGTACAGAGACGAGGGTCAGACTGGCAGTGTAGCTATTCACAAGTACTGTGACCCTGGGTAAAAATATTGTTTTCCTCTGCCTCAGTTCCCTAATCCACCAAGTGGGGTTTATAAATAATGGAACCAAATCCCATGGCATTTTGAGGACCAAATACTTAGAAAATTGTCTAGCATATAGCAAATGCTATTTGGTGCAGGTTAGATTTGTATATTAAGACATTTACAATTCAGATTGTCTGGATATATTTGAAAATATTAAGCCATCAAATAGTCTTAAAACAAATTTTTGGCTGGGATAAATCTTTGTTTACCTTAGTTTGTTATATTTGAGGAATGTTCTAGATTGAAATTTCCCAGATGGTTGTCAAAAGTAGCTACACCTAGAAATATTTTCTTTGAATAATTCAACCTAGATTTTTGACACATCATATGTTTACAAAATCTTTGGATCTAGTTCTGATACAGACTGTGTGACAATGAGAACGTTTGTTAAGTTCTCTGTATGTCTAAGAGAGAGAGGGTTAAATTGAATGACTTTGGAGTCCCCTGGTTTCATCATTTCAGTCTTGTAGGCAAATTCACATGGAATCCTATATAGACTGCTTGTGGAACTAGGCTATGAAAAAAAAGCACTCTGCAGGAAGTTTGATTACTGAATTCCAGAAATAATTTGCTGGGGTCTACACATATATTGCATTCATAAGAAAAAAATCTTCACTTCCTAATGGCTTTCTGGAACAAATTCATAAATACTCTAGAAATCTATAACACCAATTTCAGGTTCTTCCTCCAGCAAGGATTTTCCTTATAAGCCAGGCTCACATTTCTCCCCTTTGCTCCTTCTGTCTCATCTCTCCTTGTGTTCTTTCTTCTTTTTTGATCTGTTCTGGTTTTGATTTCTATTCACTTTTTAGGCTGCATTTTTTTCCAGTCTCACTCCTAGCTGGCTTTTTGTCCACTTCCTTGTTCTATTTTCTGGGAGGTAGGGAAACAGAGACCCGCAGCTCATGCAGCAATGTGCCATCCACACGGTAGTTGAGCCAGGAGCAATTATGTGGGGTAGGAGAGTAGGGAAGAAGAGCCCCGTGACCTGGAGGCAGCTGGCACAGCTTTCCTTGATCCACCTGGTGGAGGAGGCCTTGTGTGGGCAGTGACAGGCTCTGCTGTTAGTTAAAGAGACCTGTGGTGGGCAGACATGCCAGGCCACCCACGCTCTGTCATTTTTTTTCCTTCCTGTGACAGGTGTTTTGCTTTCAAATGTTTAACTCGCATTGGTCACATAGTGGAAGACAAGTGCAGCCTGTAACAAAACAATACTCTATCCATAAAGACTGCGATGGAAGAACAAATCCATATTAGTTTGCTAGGGCTGGCAAAACAAAGCACCACACACTGCGGGGCTTAAAAAGCAGAAATTTATTGTCTCAGTTCTGAAGGCTCCAAATCCAAGATCAGGGTGTCTGATGCTCTATTCCTCTGTGTTCAACTTCACATACATTTCCCAGGTATGTGTGTCTGTCCAGATTTTCTGGTTTTACAAGGAGACTGGTGATGCTGGATTATTAGTGACCCACTCCACTCCAGTATGACCTTATCTTAATTATATCTACAGTGACCCTATTTCCAAAAATGGTCATGTTCTGAAGTTCTGGGGATTAGGACTTCACCATGTGAACTTGGCAGGGGTGTGGGGATGGGGAGTCAGACATAATTCAACGTTTAACAAGTTCCCTTGGCCCACCGTAGTAGAATGCTCAACTAGGGTTGTTTTGCCCAAAGTGGAGGAGTCATTTCATCCAGGATGGTCTATATATTCTCTCTGCCCTTTCATGCTAAGACATCCCAGGGCCCAGTGTTTCATCATTTACAAGAATTGTAGTTCATATAAGGGGTGAGGGCTTGTTTCCACAGAATAGAATGCTTTTTGTACAAAATGTGCATGTTCACAAAGGTAGTAGGTCTCCAATATGGCTAGGGCTTTGGTTTGACCAGTTCAATTACATAGCAGCCATTTTGGGGGGTGAACCAATGGAAAAAAGGAAGACCTTTCTCTCTGTCTCTCTCTCTCTCTCACTGTCTAACTCTGCCTGTCAAAAAAAAATCTACCTGTGTGAGAGAAGACTCAGGGGTGTTGGCGAGGTACCCAATGACCAACACCCGGGACACTGTCCCTGGTGTGCAAGAGAAGGTGGATCAGGTCGTGACCCCTCAATGGTGCTAGTGCTGTTGCTTCAGGACCATAAGCACACTCCAGAGAAAGTGACCGATTAAAGAAGAATGATATTATTAGCAACTAAACGGAGATGTAGAATCTGCATTCGTGTTCTCCCATTGCCTATTGAAGTTTAGCCTTTTTATGTTTTGGACAGATCTAATAACTTCCCCCTTGTTAGAATCTTTTTAATAAGTGTTCCAATTAGGGAGAAAATTAAATCTAAAATGAGCTTAGGAAAATTCATTGTCACTTTATTATTTATACTATGAAGTGCAAGAGAGCAAGGCTGTGTTTCATTCATCTCAGCACCCGGAGTGGCAGGCTCGGCGATGATATGTGTGCCTTGTCTGTTTATTTGGTATTTTAAAATCTATTCTTAAAAGAAACTGCTTTATACAGAGATGAGTAGGACTGAAGCGTTAAATTAGTTTATGCCTATGACATTTCTATTGCATTTGGTCACTATTTTTCTGTTTTATAACTCTAGAACCAATATGCTGTTTTGAAACCACAGAGGACTAAACACTGTACCTAAGATCAATTAATCAGTTTCTGAGGCAGCAGTGTTCATTATTACAACCAATCAGTGTCCAGTGTGTATTTTTAAATTACTCATAAAGTAATTCTGTTGAATTTAGATTTGATCAAATATTTCCATAATATCTCCTACTTGATGGCTTTATGTTGAATAGTTGAATAACCCTTTACCATTGAGATCACCTTTTAGAACTGTTCTTTAAAAGTTTACCTTTTGAGAGATCAGCTGTGTCTCATTTAAGAAAGATATCTAGATAAAGCACAGCTCCAAAGCAGTAACTATACTGCCTATTGCTTTATAAGACAGGATTAAAAATAAAACAATAGAACTTCATGAAAAATATTTCATCGCTTGCCCATGTGTGTGTGTGTGTGTGTGTACACATTACATATACTAAACTTATTTGTGAAATAGATTCTTGTTAGGATAAAGTGTCTGCGCCTTTAAAAAGAACTGACTTACCAAATAAACATTTATGACTTGATGGGAGGTTCTAGAAATCATCAGACTAACACAAATCACCTTGAACCCACAGCTGTAGATACACAGTAGAGCCACCAAGGTGACTGAGTTTCAGCAAAGGTGATACCCCTCATGTATGCCTTAGTCACGAAGGACTAAGTCCTCCCACCCGACAGTCCATCCATCACCAAGTTCTGTAATGTTTGATCTTGTTCAGTGTCTGTCAAGTATTTTCTCTTTTTCCCCATTTCCCTCATAGTTCATAAACGTGTCCCCTCAGGCCATCCACTGGTGCAGTGTTGCCCAAATGATCTCCTTGCCTTAAACCTCTCACCTCTTCTTTTTAGTTTTTTCACTAGATCCAGACTAATCCCCCTAAAACACTTCTCTGATCTTGTCACTTCTTTGCTTTAAGATTCCCTGTTGCCTAGAGCAATCTTCCTTCAAAGGTCATCCCTAGATTGTCTGTAACAGAATCACTGGGGTGCCCTCAGACCTCAAAAACCAAAACCTCTGAGCCTGACGCCTGGAAACCTGAACTTCTAACAAGCACCGCTGCAACCCGTTGGAGATCCTTGAACACACTGCCTATGAGGCCTGCCTGCCCAAAGCGGTGATTCACAACCCGGGAATCTTCTGGGCAGCTTGAAAAATCTGCTGATGCTTGAGTTGTATCCATAGTTTCTGATGTAATTGGTTCAGGATGCAGCCTGGGCATTGGGATATTTTTAAAAGCTTCCCACATGAGCCTCTGTATCAAAAAGGATTATTCCTGGCTACATTAAAAAAAAAAAAACCACCTCAAAGTAGCAGTTGCTTAAAGCCACCAGGTTCAAGCTCTCACACTTGCAGGAGTCCCAGCCATCACTCTAGGTTCCAGGCAGGAAGGAGGAAGAAAAGAACCAGGGCACGAGGCCATGGGTTGCAGCTCTTTAAACACTTCCAGATAAAACCTTCCAGAGCGAGAATCACATGCTCTCACCTAACTGGGAAATGTGTCATTTTCTCACTGTCACCCGAATTAAAATGAGCACTTTATTACCAAGGAAAGGGGAGAGAATAGATACTGGGAAATAACTAATGGCCGATCCCTGTCGCAGTGCCCAGCCTTTATCCCTGGGCTTATCTCTTACCACATGACTTTTAAACTTTCTGCTTCCTCAAAGGGGGCTACTTCATACTCCTTAGGTGTGTGTACGTGGAGGACCCTGTCCTGTTGGCCCCGATATATGGTTTTATCAGAAGAGACATGCTCTTCAGCCATTAGAAAAAAGTAATTCCCTCTCCCAAACATGAAGTACTCACTTGCAGTCTCATTATGGTCTGCATGTGCCCTACACTGAAAACCAGCAGAGAGGGAGGGGTCCCAGGAGGTTTAAGAAGACCTTGCTGCTTTTAACTAGAACCATGGATAAGATGCATTTCAGAAACAGATGCAATGGCAGGAAATTAAACATGGTGCCTTTGAAAGACCTTGACTGTAATTTTCACAAGACAGGATGTGAAATGGGATAGGGCCACTGTATAGGTAGTGGCACTCAAGAAATCTGTCTCTTAAAAAATCTACCTGAGATTGAGTGAGAAAAAACTCTTAAAATTCTTTTGAATCACCTTGAATAAATCACAGAAAAATTCATCAAGGAGTTAAAAAATCTGATGAGCTGTTATGACCAAAAGGTGAAGAGGCAGCTGGACAACTCAGGGAGGCAGAGAGGGTTTTCTGGATGTGAGGATAAAGTGCAACATGGATCTATGGTCATGATTATAATGAGCTCATTAAGGAAAATTGAACTTGAAACTCATTACCCCATATAAACAATGTTATATATAGTAGTTAGGTCATAAATGGTATTTAACCCATAATTCCCTAAATTATAAACCTAATCAACATATATAACAGTATTTTCTATGAGAAAATATATTCATGTCTAAATGCAGAAGTCATCTCTCTTTCTGGGAACTTTTCCTAGAACACCTTCCCAGTGCCTCTGATCTTCTAGGTGCTGGTGATACAACAGCCTTGACCCAGGTAAAGAAGGTCCTGGATTCATGGTGTGTGTGTGTGTGTGTGTGTGTGCACGCGCAAAGGCCAGGGGCAGGAGTGGTTTGTTAAGAAACAAGCAAAAGAAAGCATTTCATATAGTGGTCCATTCATGCAGAAAATAAAAGAGGATGATATTAAAGAATGATGGATGCAGTGTGGATAGTTATTTCCAGGTGACATTCTAACTTGGTATCTGATTTTGAGAAAGGACGGGTCATATGAAGATCTAAGAGAAAAGCATTTCAGGAGAGGGAACAGGCAGTGGGAAGGTCCTGTGAATGAACTGGCCTTGGCATGTTTGAGGAGAAGAAGGAAGACAAGATTATCAGTTTGGAATTGTCTTCAGCTGCGGGCAACATAGGCCACACATCAGGGAGTTAAACACATAGTGGGTAGGGACTTGCAAGTATTGGTCTTTGATTCACAGCACCCAGATTGAGATTTCTATAGGACTCCAGGCCTTTTCCTTAAAGTCCTAAGATTGATGTTGTCGCTCTAGAACAAGTAGAAAAGGCAGAGAGCAAAGATATGAGCCAAGGAAGAGTGTCCCTTGTCAAGGACTTTCTCAGAAGCCCCACATAGCAACTTCCATGAGCATCTCATCCGTCAGGACCTCACCCTCTGGCTTCACTGGCTGCATATGTCATCATTTGACTTATTTACACATGAAACATTGAACACTCATTATGGGCCAGAAAAATAATAAATGAAACAGGCTCTGTCCTTGAGGAACTTATAGCTTAAACATCCGTGCAGAGGTAAACATGGAAACAAATCAAGGTAAGTAATGGGATCAGCACCTCAATAGAAACATACAGGGGTCGGCATCGTGGCATAGCAGGTTAAGCTGCCGTATCCAAGCATCCCGTATGGGCGCCAGTTCCAGTGCCAGCTGCTAATGTGCCTGGGAAAGCAGTGGAGGGTGGCCACAGCCCTTGAGACCCTGCGTCCACATGTGAGACCCGGGGAAAGCTCCTGGCTCCTGGCTTTAGACCAGCCCAACTCTGGCCATTGCAGCCATTTGGGGAGCGAACCAGTGGATAGAAGATTTCTCTCTGTCTGTGTCTCTCCCTCCCCCCCTCCCCAGTAACTCTGCCTTTCAAATAAATCAATAAATCTTTAAAAAAAGAAAGAGATATACAGCAGGCGCAGTAGAGACATAAAGGAGGCAGCAATCAGCTCTGCTGGAGTAGGTGCAGGAGAAAAGCCTTCATGAAGAGAGTGAGGCCACTCAAGCTGCCCTTTGAAGAGCAAATAGCATCGTCCTTTCACTTTTGTGTATGTGGCCCTAGACCTACGACCATGAGTAAACTTCAGGAGAGACTATTTGTCTTGAATCAAGGGGAAACAGAAACAGGAGTTTAAATTGTACTAATAACCTACTATACTCTATAGCCTTGGCACGTACTATTTCATGAGGAAATGAGTTCATCTGAAACGCTATTTACTTACAACCTAGTACGACAAGGTTTGCAAAGGCTGGCATGTTGCCTGGGAAGCGCGTTTACCTGCAAATGACAGAGAGCAGCCTGGTCACAGAGTGGCTTCTCAGAGCGCTACCTACGTAGGTGGGTGGAGGCCGAGGTTATTTCACCTGCTCAACGATGGACTGAGGACCTTGCGAATCTTTGACTTTTCCTCATGGTTCCAAGATGGCAGCCCTTTCCCCAGCGAATGAGGTGCTAGGGCCATTCTGGATTCTAGGTAAGATGCAATTGGGCCGGCGCCGTAGCTCACTAGGCTAATCCTCCACCTAGGGGCACCGGCACACCAGGTTCTAGTCCCGGTCAGGGTGCCAGATTCTGTCCCGGTTGCCTCTCTTCCAGGCCAGCTCTCTGCTGTGGCCAGGGAGTGCAGTGGAGGATGGCCCAAGTCCTTGGACCCTACACCCCATGGGAGACCAGGATAAGTACCTGGCTCCTGCCATCAGATCAGCAAGGTGCGCCGGCCACAGTGTGCCGGCCGCAGCGGCCATTGGAGGGTGAACCAACGGCAAAGGAAGACCTTTCTCTCTGTCTCTCTCTCTCTCACTGTCCACTCTGCCTGTCAAAAAAAAAATATGCAATTGGAGGCTTCACAGAGCAGCCAATGTATCTTAGTGTTCATTTTCTAGGAAATTGGAGCTCCTAGAAGTTGAGATATTTGCTTGAGATATTTGATGGGGCTAGGGTTTAAAATGTGGCCTCCGTGGTCTCTGCATTCTTGCCATGGCACTGGGCTGTTTCCCCAGACAGAACCTTCTTCTCCTTCTTGAATTTCTCCAGGATTGCTTTCCTCCCTTTCCACTGCCACAAACTGTTATTTCCACATAGAGTCTCTCTCCTTCCCCGGGCCACGCTTCAGAACAAGGATCACTTCAGTCAGCACACAGACGATTTAAGGGTTTTTAAGGTTTCCTCAGCTACTGAGAACACAGACAGGAAGGAACAGTAACAGAATTATGACCTTACTGAAGCCTCCACTGGAATGAAAATAGAACTTGGCTCTGCATTCTTGAGGCCTCAGCACATTTATCTGAACCCTGAATTTTTCGGACTTTCTTCCCCCATACTTTGTCTATGCAAACATAGACATCTATGTCCAAACATCTTCCAACACCATTGTTTTTTCTTAAAGATTTATTTATTTATTTATTTATTTATTGAAATTTGGTGTTAGGAGAGAGAGAGGAGAGAGAGGAAAGAAAGGGGAGAGAGAGAGAGAGAGAAAGAGATCTTCCATCTTCTAGCTCACTTCCCAAATGGTTGCATGGCCAGGACTAGGCCAGGGCAAAGCCAGGAGATTCATCCGGGTCTCCCACGAGGATGCAGGGGCCCAAACACTTGGGCCATCTTCCACTGCTTTACCAGGCTATTAGCAGCTAGCAGTATTGGAAGTGGAGAAGCTGGGACATGAACTGGCGCCTGAATGGGATGCTGGCATCTCAGGTGGTAGCTTCACCTGCTATGCCACAACACAGTCCCCTACCCCAAGGACCCTATTTCTTGTTTGTTGACTCTACAAGTTCTAAAAATGCATCAGGACCAGGTGGGCTGAATTCCAGGTGTTTCCCAGTGGAGACATTTTAGCAGTGCACCACGACTATGACATTGGCCACCCAGCTTCCCTCCTGGTCCCCAATAAGCACAGGAGCTGCAAGGAGATGAGACTGAGGACTGACATGAATTCCCAGAGGGGCTCAAAGTAGAGCCAGCTTCCCACTGGGGTGACAGGAGCACTCAAGAGAATAGCATTGAAGCTGCTTGAAGACATGGGAAGAACTCACAAGAGACAAGACTGAGAAGAGATATCAGACCCATCTCAAAAGCACTGCTTCTTAAGATACTCAAAACCCTTGTCGATAAACCCACAAGAGCTCCTGCTCTCCCAGCAAGTGGAGTTTAAAACCCTAGCAGTAATTGCCTAAATTGCCTCCCTTAGACTGTTGCCAGTTTCTGGCCAAAATGACCAAAACTCTTAGTCTGTTAGTGGGTCTGATTTAGAAGTGTCCCCTTCTGACATGAAATTCTTTTTTTTTTTTTGTCATTATCTCCTTTTTTAAAAACTTTTATTTAATAAATATAAATTTCCAAAGTACAGCTTATGGATTACAATGGCTTCCCCCCCCATAACTTCCCTCCCACCTGCAACCCTCCCCTTTCCCGCTCTCTCCCCTTCCATTCACATCAAGATTCATTTTCAATTCTCTTTATATACAGAAGATCAGTTTAGCATATATTAAGTAAAGATTTCAACAGTTTGCACCCACATAGAAACACAAAGTGAAAAATACTGTTCGAGTACTAGTTATAGCATTAAATCACAATGTACAGCACATTAAGGACAGAGATCCTACATGAGGAGTAAGTGCACAGTGACTCCTGTTGTTGACTTAACAAATTGACACTCTTGTTTATGGCCTCAGTAATCACCCTAGGCTCTTGTCATGAGTTGCCAAGGCTATGGAAGCCTTTTGAGTTCACCAACTCTGATCATATTTAGACAAGGTCGTAGTCAAAGTGGAAGTTCTCACCTCTGTTCACAGAAGGTACCTCCTTCTTTGATGACCTGTTCTTCCCACTGGGATCTCACTCGCGGAGATCTTTCATTTAGGTCTTTTTTATTGCCAGAGTGTCTTGGCTTTCCATGCCTGAAATACTCTCATGGGCTTTTCAGTCGGATCCGCATGCATTAAGGGCTGATTCTGAGGCCAATATTAATGGCCAGGGTCTTTCTGTGACTGTGATTTAGAGAGGTCCAGTTTGGGTGAGGACAGCTGTGCCCTCCATGGAAGGAGAAATCTCACTCTACTGAAGGGTGAGTGGAAGAGGTGTCCCCTCCTAGATCAGTTCCCTGGAGCCCCGCAGATGGCCCAAATCCCCAGAATTCATAATCCACCGAGAGTGTCGAGTAGGGGAGTCACGTGTGGACATTCAAGAATCCTTCTCTAGGGGCCATCAGAGAAGGATGTACTTTTCTCTGAAGGGAGGAGAGAACTTCCACTTTGCATATGGCCCTGTCTAAAAACCGATGGAGTTTGTAGACTAAAAAGGCGTCCATAGCCTTTGCAGCTCTTGTCAAAAGACTCAGGCGATCACTGACGTCATAAACAAGAGTGTCAGTTGTTAAATCGACAATAGGAGTCACTGTGCAGTTGCTCCCCATGCTGAACCTCTGTCCTCAATGAGTTGTCCTTATGAGAATTAACAGTAAAACTTGTCTTCAAGCTGTACTTTATATGTCTGTGTGGGTACAAATAGTTGAAGTCTCTACTAAGTATAGAGTTGGCTTTCTGTATATAAAGTCAATTAAAAATAAATCTTCGTGAAAAGTAGAATAGAAGAGGGAGTGGGAGATGGGATGGGAGTAGGGGAAGGAGGGTGGGAATGGGGGGAAGAAACACTATATCCCTAAAAGCTGTACATTTGAAATTTGCATTCATTAAATAAAAACCTTAAAAAAAAGAATCCTTCTCTGTGTGCCCAAGCAGAAGGGACAGCTGATGTGGTCCCTGCAAGTGAGCACACAGAAGTCAGACCAGGATTCAACGCTTCCGTAAGAGTAGCTCCGTGGGCAAACACAGGCTTTGAAGGAGACTGCTGCATCTTACAGACTGTGTGACTCCCATGAACATTTCCCTTGCAGAAGTCACACTGTCTTAGTCTCAAGCTTGAGCTCAAATGGCTGCATCGTCATCAACGTGCCGTCGTCAAGTAATGGGGAAACTGCTCAGATTATTTTAGGCCACAGTGTGCAGCACAATGCAAAATCATTCAGCAAATGTTCCTTCCATGAAACAAGCCGTATCAACTGGTTTTTATATGCATAGATTCAATCTTTTGTTTTCTGAAGATGAAACATGTTTTAAGTCTGTTCAGCCTCGGAGTAGCTTTAAAATATTCCGCAAGTTTCAGTATTAGGTAATTGTGCAGGAGCCACTGTAGATCTGATGTGGAAATGTGAAGTGAGTTCAGCTATCTGTCTAGATCGAATCTTTCTGGAAGCAGCGTGCTCCGAGTTCATCCTGGGAAAGGCTCGCTTCGTGCCTCAGCCTTATAAAGACATTCTCCAGCTTCGGAGAAGGAACTTCTGTGGGATGTGAGGGGGAACGAGGCGGGAGGGAAGGAGAATGATTCAGCTGGAAACAAGGAGAGACAGTGGGGAAAGGGGGCTGATGAGTTCCCTGGGAACTTTGCTGACTAAGGGGTGGGCCTGCCAAGAGTGAAAGATTGGAGTTGCAGGAACACAGGGGCCACCGTCCATCACAGGGTGACTGGAGCCAGGGTGTCATCCAAGACCCTCAAACTGAGGTTCACAGGGGCCCAAGTGGGCAAAGGGGAAACTGAAGGGGAGGCGGTGGTGGGTTGGAGAGCACGTGCCCTGTGCCTAGAGGAGGCCGTGGCCACCTGGCGTAACTGATTGCTGATGGTTAAAACTAGCCCTCAGCCTTGAGTGTCCACCTCTGTTAATTATCACCTGCCTCTTTGCTCACAGGGATTGCATATGAACCACTAGAGAAATGCCTGGATATTTATCATTTTGTGTTTGTATAAGTCTGATCTTTATCACCTTTTAAATTTCTTTGTGGTTTCAGAATAGCAACCTGCAGAGTGCTCAGACCCACTAGTACTGCAGGCGATGGCTCAAGTAGCTGAGTCCCTCCCCAGTCGTGTACGCAGCCTCGATTCAGTTCTCAGCTCCTGGCCTGGCCCAGCCTTGGCCGCTGTGAATAAACCAGAGGATGGGAGCTTTTTATGGCTCTGTCTCGCAAATAAATAAAATAAGTAATTTTAAAGGCGTCAATATTTATAATATTTTTAAAAAACAACCTACCAAATACATAAAAAAGGAACATACCCTGCCTTCAATTTTTTAGTTAATGAAAGCTAAGCTTATTTAATTAGCCATGGAACTTGTTTAACATGTCCAGAATTGAACCTAAAGTAACAAAAGACAATGTTCATAGAAAAGATAGTAATTGCTTGAAAACTCCTTTCTTTTGCCACGATGACAATGATTTAAATTATCATATATCTCACACTTTGCACTCTTGCATCAATCAGTAGACATTAATCTGATTATGATCAAGACCAAGACAAATAGCCTGTCAGAAATGTGACAGTCCGTGTGAATGCTAAATATTGAGCAGATCTTACTTTACCTAAAGGGGGAGAAGTCTTACCGGATTTCTTGTTACTGGCGGCAAGATTTAACTGAAAGAGAATTCTGCATGTGAAGTACTGAA
Organism: Oryctolagus cuniculus; assembly: GCF_051225735.1. Taxonomy (NCBI): domain Eukaryota; kingdom Metazoa; phylum Chordata; class Mammalia; order Lagomorpha; family Leporidae; genus Oryctolagus; species Oryctolagus cuniculus. The sequence goes on from NC_142880.1 coordinate 85,287,532, forward strand.
ATGTCCATTCACACAGGGTTATGACCATTTCTAGACAGCTATTTCTGAACTCCCAGCAGAATGTTCATTCTAGGATCAGTTTTTTCTGCTTACAAAAAGAAAAAAAAAAGTCTAGGGGCTGGAGGGCTGGTGTTGTGGTGCAGTGGGTTAGGCAGCATCTGCAACACTGGCGTTCCCTAACAGAACACTGGTTCATGTATTGATTGCTTTGCTTCTGATTCAGCTTCCTGCTAATGCACCTGGGAAGGCAGTAGAAAATGGCTCAAGTACTTGGACCCCCATCACCTACATGGAAAACCCAGAGTTCCAGGCTGCTGGCCTCCTCCTGGTCCAACCCTGGCTGTGGCACCCATTTAGGCAGTGAACCAGCAGATCCCCCCCCCCCCACCTCTTTCTCTCTCTGTCACTCTGCCTATCAAATAAATCAAATAATTAAAAAATCTACATCAAGTATTTCCTTTCCAATACACAATTTGTCCTTGGTCTAAGACTCAAGACTTAATGTAACCCAGTGGATCACCCATTTTTCTGTTGCCTTTCCCTCTACTCTCCCCTCTTTCCCAATAAAGTAGTCAGGTGAAGAGAGACTTAGGTGATGGGGGTTAGTTCTAGAAAAGCATGGGTGTTGCCTGTGGAGGGAAAAATGTTTAGAAGAGAAATTTGTATATTTAGAGGGAAGCCAGATCAAATGAGTGGTAAGTTCCTGAAATCGCTAAGATCCTAGAATTCTATGAGAACTGAACTTTTTCTCGATGGGTCTTTCTAGTTGCACATCTATATTTGATTCACCACCAGTATTTCAAACGCCAGTGTTCTATCGCTAACGCAGTTAATACCTTCTTGGTTTTTGAGAACAAGAAGGTCCCAACTCCTAAGCTGTCGGGATTCTGTAACTGTTTCATGGTTGTTTATTATTTGATCAGTCCCCAGTGAGACGGGTGCACATGAGCCCACTCCTCAGTCTGCAACCTCCAGCCCCGCTCGCCCTTCCTTGACTTGTGTTCTCTTGTCCACGCCCCGTGGTCCACCAGGCCCTTTTGTACAGCTCCTGTGCCATCATCTTGAGACAGGCAAGTGAGGGGAGCCGCCCTGAGGTGCTCTGAAAGCTCCCGTGCCCCAGAGTGGCAGCGTGGTGCCGAGGTCCAGACTCGGTGAGAAAATGGCCTCCTGACCAGTCTCCCCAATTCCTTGCCATTCTTGGGCTCTGGGACTTACAAAGCTCTTCTCAAACTCTTGATCTCTATGGAAGCTTCTGCCTCTACTCCATCTCACCACAGAGGTCTGGGTTTATTCCAGGCTCCAGGGACCAAACACACACCATTCAGCCCTCCACAGGCCTCTTTCCTCCTGGGTCTATTACCCACTCAAATCTACCTCTTCACTCCTCCCAGGATAAGAAAACGGTGCCTTCCCGGAGCACCCCCATCACAAGTGTATCCAGAGATGCAAATAATGGGGAGGGAGGTATAGGTGGGGATAGAAAAAGCCAGAGATAAGGGAGGCTGTTTTGTTTTAATGTTTATTATTTTTTCCCTGTTTACTTGAAAAGCAGAGAGAAAGAGAGACAGAGAGAAGGAATGAATGAATGAGGTCTTCCATCCATTGGTTCATTCCCCAAGTGCCTCAATAACCAGAAAGAAAGTTTCCAGGCCAAAGCCAGGAACCTGGAACTCCTTCCAGGCCTCCCACATGGGGCCCACCAACCTATCATCTGCTGTTCCCTAGGGTGAGTTATCAGAAGTGAAGCAGCAGGAACTCAGACAGGCCCTCCAATGTGGGTTACAGATGTTGCAAGCACAACTTCACCCACTGTACCACACACCTGCACAACACCAGGGAGGGTGTCCTGGATGTGGGAGCATCTCCACCCTAGCCCAGCAGGAAGTCAAGCAGGCAAACTAAAGAATAGTTCGGGGGCTCACATTCCTTCCCAGGTGGCTCATGAAGCCCATTCATTCTCCCCACCATTGCAGGGGTTGTTGGCGCTGACAGCTTTAGAACTAGGTGGGTACTATGTACTATTCCTTGATGTCGTGGAGGCTAAGTGGCACACTGAATCCTTTACTGAATAAACAGAAACCACTTTCTCTACGGATTGCCTGGTGCTTTACAGTATGCCAAGTGCCTCCACAAATATGATGTCATTGAATCCTTTCTACCCCTCTATGAGCTAGGAATTATTACCTCTATTTTGCAGGTGAGTACCTGAAGCTCCAGGAGCTAAGAAGACTCACTTTCAGTCACACAGAATTGCAATGAGACTTCCAACCCGTGGCCCTGCCCAGTACCACACAGATGCCCATCTCCATCACCTTGGTCTCCGTCTTTAAGGAATCTCTGGGCTGAGACTAAACAGATTCTGTCTGTTGCAAATGGACATGCATCTCTTTCCACTTTTAGTTCCTCCTTTACTCTCAGTTGGTATGCTGAGGAATGCAGACCACGGAGGGACAGCAGCAGCCCCAGGAGCAAACCCACTGTAAGGGAGAAGGGGTCTTCGCAAATTTTCTGAGAGAGGTGCTCTGGGTATAGCCTGACCCCTGAGCTCATTTCTGCCAAGGCCCTAGGGTGGAACCCGGGGGTATGAACTGAACACTGAATCAATAAATCCTGGGGTTTTGCAGTCCAATTAAGTTTGCTTCCAGATACCTCTTCAAATCAGCGAAAGACTCAGCAAACAATCTTTTTTCTAACTTGCAGTCTCTGGCCTAGAAAAGTGAGCTCTACTTTCCTTGGCCTCGGGATACAATCTATTTGCAACTCCACTGCAGCTGGCAAGGGGCGGTGGTAGTGATGGCCAAGTTCTAGTTGGATTGACACGTCTGTGGGACAGTTGGCGCCCGAGGCCTTAGGTGTTCAGGCCAGCTGACTGTGGCAGTGAGTATCTAATAGGCCCCTTTACACAGCCACCAGTATTTTATAGAAATACAACCCTGGGGTTTCTGGAGATCCCCAGAAAGGCTGCTGGTGCCAGGCAAGTGGGGGACGCAGGACCACTGAGACCCAAAGCCTAACCCTGAAGGGCCTGATGGCTGTGAGAACAAGTGGGAAAAGCTGAGACACCCAGGTTTCCCTGAAACTGCCTTGCCTCATTTGCCCTCTCTCTGGTCAGCTCTAAAGCACATGTTCAATGTTCTCTAAAACCTGAGCAGTTACAATCATACGCATTTCTTTTCCAGCATTCAAAACCAAATACGGCCTGAAAATTGACTGAGAGGTCACCAGAGTAATATACTTGGGTGCTGTTAGCTAAAGAGTAATTGCAGGATGTTTGGAGAGGCTGTTACACAGTTCCCTCCAGCACGGATGCTGGGAGGGTCCCAGGACACCTCTTTGCAAGACCTTGATTCAGCACGGCGCTGTGTACAGCAGTGGCTCTAACCCTGCTGCACGTGACAGAGCCTGGAGAGATGTTTCCTATTATTATTTTCTATTTTATAAAGAACTGGAAGAGGGAAGTTCAAACCTGAAACAAAATGATAAATATTTACAGAGGAATGGGGAATTACCCTGATACGATCCTAGTATCACACTGGATGCCATAAATATGTACAATTTAAAAAAATTTTTTTTGAATGCAAAAAAATTAATACCTGTGCTGCACTCTAGACCAGTTACACTGAAGTGCTTGGGGGTGAGGCGAGGACATGAACTTTTTAAAACATCTCTGCAGGTGATTTGAGAGGCTGCAGTGGGACTGCGAACTATGAATTTCAGGGAAAGAGGCCAGGCCTGGAAGTCAGAAGACCCCAGTTAGAGTTTCTGCCAAGATGTTCAATGGAGTCGTGTTGATCAATTCCCTGATCACACAGAGCTGTAATTTTCATTTCATTTCTAAGTTTCCTGCAGGCTACAGAAATTCCTATATACATCACAGCATTGTTTATTAGAGTGAAAAAATAAGGAATGATCTATACATCTAATATGGGTTTAATTAAATAAATAACAATACATCCAGGTGCTAGAACACTCTGCAGACTTTTTAAATAACATTTAGTGAATAGCAGATAATAAAACAGGTTGACTCTGCGGTCCCATTTTTGAAAGAAAATGAATAAACACCTTACATATAAAATTGTACTTAATAATTTTTCCTTTCTAGACAAGTGATTTTCCTATTTTCTTTCTTTTATAACCTATCTGTGTTTTCTTAATATTAAGGGGGAAAATCTACTCACGCACATCAAGCCTTAAATGCCAGTTTTGAATGTAGTTGTAAAATAAAATCTCAAAAATATTTCTATGTATGTATGTCGCTGTTTTGTGTGCTGGGCACCTATGTGCAAAGGCACGCTGCCTTGCTTGTCCTCTGGGTTACCTACAAAATTGTACCAGCCTTCAACTCGCTTGTCTTCCTGATTTGGAAACTGAAGATCTAGGGAGAGGATGCAGAAGGTTTTTCCCTGCAGTATTTGCTCTGGGCCCTGGTGGAGCTGCCCTCGTTTCATTGGAGAATATAAGGAGGAGAAGCAGGAGCGAAAAAAGTCAGGAGGCTAGGGAGCCAGGAGAGAACGCTCTTGATCTCTTTTCCTTCCTTGAGCATCCTGTTATATTTTATGCCTGGTATTTTGGTCATTATGAAGATGAAATAAGGGACATCAGTGAAACGGAGATTAGGACACATTGAGATACACGATACATTTCTGCTTTCTCATGCGTGACTCAGTGAAGTGAATGACAAAACAGCTGCTTAACAAATGTAAGACCTCAGAACATTCTCCCTGGTGAGCTGCAGTTGCCACCCTTGAAAACTGAGGACAACAATAGCACCAGCCTCTTCTGGCTTCTGTGAGATGATGATGATATGATGCACGTAAAGCACTAAGCAAAATAGTAAATACGTATCAGCTATTATTATTATTATTACTACCTATTCCAACATTTCTTAACTAAAAATGCTTGTGACACTGTTAGCACTTCCACTGTAATCCAGAAGAAGAGAACTGTACGAATTTGTAGCTTATCATTTTAACAATTTGGGACGGCAATGATAAAAATAGTCTTGGAGATTATATTTTGATTAGAGAAATGTATTTCTTTTGCCATTTTGGTACTAAAGAGAAGGATTATTTCAAGTGTTCAAAAATAATCCCTTTGAGGCCTGACACCAAGAATAGAATATTTCATTTCAGAAAGAATGCCTTAGAGAAATGACCAGTCACCGATAAACGCAATTACACTAGAAAATGACTTTGGGTCTCAGGCAAGAATTTTTCTGTTCTAAATGTCATTAAGCCTTTAGCAGTTTTTTTAAAATAACAAAGTATATACACCTAATATAATTAACAAATGCTGACTTTATTGTCAGGTTCAAGCTTCAAGAGAAACAGGAGTGGGTAGGGGTATGGGGAAAAGAATATCTTAGACGCTGGGGATTTCAATTCAGACTTTCTGAAATAAATAGGTTATGAGAACACAGACCATGGTTGCCAAACTTGTGATGCTCAATGGCATCACCTGGAAAGCCTCAAAAACTGCTAGGGGCTCTATTCCACTCTCAGAAATTCTGATGGACTTGGTCTGGGGTAAGGCCTGGGCTCCAGCTATGTTTAAGTATTCTCAGGTGATTCTAGTGTGCAAAAGAGTTGGGGAAAGACTGGCAAGACAAGGGTGCATGTGAGCATACCAAATGACACCGAACATGTGTCATTGATGTTAATTGTTGGGGAAGCTGGTGTTTGGATAGTGACTTTGAAGGATCGAAGCTGTGGATTGAACACGGTGTCTCAGAGTAAGATAAGTTGGGTCAAATATAAATTTAGCCTTTGAATGCTGACGACATCTACTCTTCTTTTCAACAGTTTAGTTTTTATTTATTTATTTTCCCAAAGAAACCTTTTATTTATGGAGTATAAATTTCATAAGTACAACTTTAAGAATATAGTGATTCTTCCCACCATCCTTCCAACTCCCACTCCCATCCCACCTCCTCCCTCTCCCATTCCTAGTACCATTCTCCATTGAGATTCATTTTCAATTAACTTTATACACAGAAGACCAACTCTATACTAAGTAAAGATTTCAACAATTTGCACACACATGCACGCACACACAAAAACTGTTTTGGACCAAGTTTTACAGTTAGTTCTCATAATAAAACTCATTGAGAACAGAGGTCCTGCAAGGGAAATAAGTGCATAATGACTCCTGTTGTTAATTTAACAATTAACACTCATATGTATGATATCAATGATCACCTGAGGCTCTTGACGTAAGTTGCCAAGGCTATAGAAGCCTTTTGCATCAACAATCTCCATCAGTATTTAGACAAGGCCTTAAGCGAAGTGGAAGTTCTCTCCTCCCTTCAGAGAAAAGTACATCCTTCTCTGATGCCCACTTTATTCTGTTGGGATCTCACTCACAGAGATCCTTCATGTAGTACAGTTTTTGCCACAGTGTCTTGGCTTTCCATGCCTGAATGCTTTCATGGGCATTTCAGCCAGACCAGAATGTCTTAATGGATGATTCTAAGGTCAGAGTGCTATTTAAAACGATTGCATTCTATGAGTCTGCTGTGTGGGCTGCTTCCCATGTTGGAACATTCTTTCCTTTTTAATTCTATTATTATTGCCAGACACTTAATCTTATTTGTATGATCCTTTTAACACTTAGTCCTATCTATATGATCATTTTAACACTTAATATGATAACTTTAACACTAAAGGTGACATTTTTATTATCCAGTGTAATGGAATTTGGGGTCACAAGGCAAGTTTTTAAACTGTACCCTTACAAGTAGGTCCGTAGGAATGTATGCAGAATTATACAGCTTTACAGTTATAAACTTCCTCATCCCTCTCTTATTCCCACTCTTATTTTTTACTGAGACCAATTTAAATTGACTTTATACACATATGATTAACTCTTTGTTAAGTAAAGAATACAACAAATAGTATGAAGAAGAAAAAAATAAAACTTCCTCAATAGTAGTCATTGCTTCTCAAAGTGTCAATTTCACTGCTACAGATTTTCTTTTAGGTGCTCTATTAGTTCTCACAGATCAGGGAGAATATATGACATTTGCCCCTTTGGGACTGGCTTATTTCACTAAGTATGATATTTTCCAGATTGATCCATTTTGTTGCAAATGACCAGATTCCATTTTTTTTTTACCACTGTGTAGTATTCCATAGTGTATATATCCCATAGTTTCTTTCTCCGGTCCTCAGTTGACAGACATTTAGGTTGATTCCATGTCTTAGCTTTTATGAATTGAGCTGCAATAAACATGCAGGTGCAGATAGCTCTTTTATTTGCTGATTTGATTTCCCTTAGGTAAATTCCCAGGAGTGGGATGGCTGGGTCATATGGTAGTTTCAGATTTCTGAGGTATCTCCATACTGTCTTCCATAGTGGTTTTACCAGTTTATATTCCCACCAACAGTGGATTAGGGTACCTTTTTCCTCACATCCACACCAGTATTTGGTTTTTTGCTGATTTCTGTATGAAAGTCATTATAACTGAAGTAAGGTGAAACCTCTTTGTGGTTTTGATTTGCATTTCCCTGATGGCTAGTGATCCTGAACATTTTTTCATGTGTTTGTTGGCCATTAAGATTTCCTGTTTTGAAAAATGTCTGTTTAAGTCCTTTGCCCATATCTTAACTGGGTTGTTTGTTTTGTTGTTGTGGAGCTTCTTGATCTCTTTATATATTCTGATTATTAATCCTTTATCAGTTGCATAGTTTGCAACTAATTTTGCCCATTCTGTCAGTTGCCTTTTCACTTTTCTGAGTGTTTCTTTTGTACTACAGAAGCTTCTTCTCAATTTGATGTAATCCCATTAGCTAATTTTGGCTTTGATTACCAGTGCCTCTGGGGTCTTTTATAAGAAATCCTTGCCGGCGCCAATGTCTTGCATGGTTTCCTCGATGTTCTCTAATAACTTGATGGTATCCAATTGTAGATTTTGGTCTTTAATCCATTTTGAATGGGTTTTTGTGTAAGGTAGGGGGTCCTGCACACGTCTGCATATGCAAATCCAGTTTTTCGAGCACCATTTGTTAAAGAGACTGTCCTTGCTCCAGGGATAGATTTTAGCTCCTGGGTCAAATATAAGTTAGTTGTAGATGCTTGGATTGATTTCTGGTGCTTCTGTTATATTCCATTGGTCTATCCATATATTTTTGTACCAGTACTAGGCTGTTTTGATTATAAATGCCTTGTAGTATGTCTTGAAATCTGGTATTGTGATGCCTCCAGCTTTGTTTTTGTTGTATAAAGATTGCTTTAGCTATTTGAGGTCTCCTGTGTTTCCATATGAATTTCAGCATCATTTTTTCCAGCCAGATCTGAAAAGAATGTCTTTGGTATTTTGATTGGTATCACATTGAATCTATAAATTGATTTTGGAAGAATGGATATTTTGATGATATTGATTCTTCCAATCTATGAACAGGGATGATTTTTCCATTTTTTTTTGTATCTTCTATTTCTATCTTTAATGTTTTGTAATTCTCATCAAAGAGATCTTTGACATCCTTAGTTAAATTTATTCCAAGGTATTTGATTTTTTTGTAGTTATTGTGAATGTAATTGATCTTAGAAGTTCTTTCTCAAATTTCTGTGAGATCCCATTGGAAATAATGGGCAATCAAAGAAAGAGGTACCTTTCTCTGAAGGGAGGAGAGAACTTCCACTTTGATTATGGCCTTGTCTAAATATGGTTGGAGTTTGTGAACTCAAGAGGCTTCCACAGCCTTGGCAGTTCATGACAAGAGCCTCGGGTGATTACGGACTTCATAAATAAGAGTGTCAATTGTTAAATCAACTACCTACTCCCCATGTAGGATCTCTGTATTTAATGTGTTGTACTATGTGAATTAATGGTAAAACTAGTACTCCAACAGTACTTTATACTTTGTGTGTCTGTGAGGGTGCAATCTGTTGAAATCTTTACTTAGCATATACTAAGTTGATCTTCTATATATAAAGATAATTAAAAATGAATCTTGATGAAGAATGGGATGAGAAAAGGAGTGGGAGATGGGATGGTTTGCGGGTGGGAGGGTGGTTATGGGGGGAAGTTGTACTTTCAAAATTTTTATTTATTAAATAAAAGTTTTCAAAAAAAAGTAAAACTTGTTCTCAAAGAAAAAAAAAAGAGGTTCTTTCTCAGCCATGGCATTGTCTGTGTATATAAAGGCTGATGATATTTGTGTATTGATGTTACATCCTGCTGCTTTACCAAACTCTTCTATGAGTTCCAATAGTTTCTTGGTGGACTCCTTTGGATCCCCTATGTATATAATCATGTTACCTGCAAATGGGGATAGTTTGACTTCCTCTTTCCCAATTTATATCCCTTTGATTTCTTTTTCTTGCCTAATGTCTCTGACTAAAACTTCCAGGACTGTATTGATAGCAATGTGAGAGTGGACATCCCTGTCTGGTACCAGATCTCAGTGGGAATGCTTCCAATTTTTCCAAATTCAATAGGATGCTGGCTGTAGATTTGTCATAAAATGCCTTGATTGTGTTCAGGAATGTTCCATCTATACCCAATTTGCTTAGAGTTTTCATCATGAAAGGATGTTGTATTTTATCAAATGCTTTCTCTTCCAACTATTGATATAATCATATGGTTTTGGTTCTTCAGTTTGTTAATGCGATGTATTACATTGATTTATTTATGAATGCTGAGCCATCCCTGCATACCAGGGATAAATCCCACTTGGTCTGGGTGAATGATCTTTCTGATATGTTGTTGGATTCGATTGGCTAAATTTTTATTTAAGATTTTTGCATCTATGTTCATTAGGGAAATTGGTCTGTAATTCTCTTTCTCTTTTGCATCTTTTTCAGGTTTAGAAATTAAGGTGATGCTAGCTTCATAGAAAGCTTTTGGGAAGGATTCCCTCCCTTTCAATTATTTTGAATAACTTGACGAGAATTGAGTTAGTTTTTCTTTAAATGTTGGTAGAATTCAGCAGTGAATCCATCCAGTCCTGGGCTTTTCTTTGTTGGGCATGTCTTTATTACTGATTTGTTTTCTTAGTAATGGCCTGTTTTGGTTTTCTACATCTTCATGGTTCAATTTGGGTGTGTCTGTCTAGGAATCTATCCCTTTCTTCTAGGTTTCCCAGCCTGTTGGCATCCAGCTCTTTGTAATAATTTCTGATGATTCTTTTTATTTCTGTGGTGTCTGTTGTTAATTTCCTTTTTTATCTCTAATTTCATTGATTTGGGTCTTCTATCCCCTTTTTTAGGTTAGTTGTATCAATGGTGTGTCAATTTTGCTCATTTTTTAAAAAGTACTTAGTTTTGCTGATCTTTTGTATTTTTTAGTTTCAATTTTGTGGATTTTCTTCTTTAGTATTATTTCTTTTCTCCTACTAGTTTTGGGCTTGGTTTGCTGTTGTTTTTCTAGATCCTTGAGATGCACTGATAGCTCATTTATGTGGTGCCTTTCTAATTTCTTGATGTGTGCACCAATTGCTATAAATTGTCTTCTTAATACTGCCTTTGCTGTATCCCATAAGTTTTGATATATTATATTCTCATCTTCATTTGTTTCCAGAAAGTTTGATTTCTCTTTTGATTTCTTCTATGATCCACTGTTCATTCAGGAGCATATTGTTCAGTTTCCATGTGCTTGCATATGTTCTAGAGATTCCTGAGTTGCTGATTCGTAGCTTCATTGCATTGTGGTCTGAGAAGATGCATGGTATGATTTCAATTTTGGGGGGATTTGTTGAGACTTGCTTTATGGCTTAGCATGTGGTCAATCCTAGATAAAGTTACATGCACTAATAAGAAGAATGTGTATTCTGCAACTGTAGGATGAAAAGTTCTGTAGATATCTGTTAGGTCCATTTGGGCTATAGTGTCAATTAACTCTGCTGATTCCTTGCTGATTTTCTATCTGGTTGATCTGTCTGTCCATTGCTGAAAGTGGGTTATTGAAATCCCCCATTACTATTGTATTGGAGTCTACGTCTCCCTTTAGGTCACTTAATATTTCTTTTATATAGCCAGGTGCCCTGTAATTAGATGCCTGTTTGAATAGTTGCATCTTCCTGTTGAGTTGATCCCTTAATCATTACATAGTGCCCTTCTTTGTCTTTTTAAATAGTTTTTGTGTTAAAGTCTATTTTTCTGAAATTAGCATGGCTATACCAGCTCTGTTTTGGCTTTTTGTTAGCATGGAATATCTTTATCCATCCTTTCACTTTCAGTATGCATACATCTTTGTTGGTGAGATGTGTTTCTTGTAGACAGTAAATAGATGGGTTTTGTTTTTTAATCCACTCAGCCAGTCTGTATCTTTTAACTGGAGAGTTAAGGACATTTACATTCAAGGTCACTATTGATAAGTAATGACTTTGCTCTGCCATTTTTGCATAAATATTCCTATTTTTTACTTTAGATATCCTTTGTACTTTTACCAGAAAACTTTCTTCCTTTACCTTCTTTTGTAGTGATGACCATGTTTCTGTGTTTCTGTGTGAAGCCCATCCTTAAGCATCTTTTGCAGGGCTGGATAAGTGGTGACAAATTCTTTCAATTTGTTTGTTATGGAAAGTCTTTATTTCACCTTCATTCATAAATGAGAGCTTTGCAGGGTACAGTATTCTGGGTTGGCAATTCTTTTTTCTTTAGAATTGGAATATATCTCACCATTCTCTTCTAGCCTGTAGGGTTTCTGATGAGTAGTCCACTGTGAATCTAATTGGAGATCCTCTGAAAGTAATCTGGCATTACTCCTGTGCAAATTTTAGAATCTTTTCTTTATGTTTTATTATGGAGAGTTTGATTACAATGTGTCATGGTGAAGATCTTTTGTGGTCATGTCTATTAGGAGTTCTATGTGCTTCCTGTACTTGGATGTCCCTTTCTCCAAATTTGGAAAATTTTCTGTTATTATTTCACTAAAAAGGCCTTGTAATCCTTTCTCTCTTTCCATGCCTTCAGAAGCTCCTAGGGTCATTTGACAGTATCCTGTAGATTCCTAACAGTATTTTTTAGATTTTTAATTTCTTCTTCTTGTGTTTGGTCTGACTGTATAATTTCCTGCAATTTGTCTTCTAAGTTAGATATTCTTTCTTCTGATTTCACCGATTCTGTTGTTTATCCTTTCCACTGCATTTTTTATTTGTTCTGTTGAATTCTTCATTTCCAAAATTTCATTTTGATTTCTCTTTAAGATCTCAATTTTGTGGGAGAAAGTTTCTTTCATGTCTTGTATGGATTTCATTATTTTATGCATTTGCTTCTGATTACTTGTAAGTAATTCTATGATCAATGTTTTGAATTCCATATCTGACATTTCTTCAATCTCAACATCTTCACAATCTAGTACTGAAGTGTTGTGTTCTTTTGGGGTCTTGTCTTCCTTACTCTTGCTTCTTGAACTGGTGCATCTGTTATTCAGCATTTGTGGAAATACTCATTGGTTTCTTCTTTGTTGTTTTGCTGTGGAGGCTTTTATATTCTTACCATGCAGATAGTGGACTATCTGTTTTCAGTGAATACTAGAGGCATGTGGTAGGTGTGGCCAGGGAGGTCTGTTTAGTTCTCCAGGGTGAAGGGTGTGTCTGAGGTGACACAGGTTTAGCGTGGTAAATGTCCTTTTCTTTTTTTATCAGAGGAGAGGTTTGTCCTTGTCTATTGGGATAGACTCAGCTGAGCTCCTCCCCTCAAAGGAGACCAGTGCCTGGGCACTAGCTCCAGTGGGTGTATTACTTGTCCACTCTGCCACAAGGACCACACAAAGGATCTATGCAGTCCTCAGTGTAAGCTGAGACTTCCCAGGACTGTCCCTCACCAGGTAACCAAGGAGTCCTCAGCATGTGGATCCTCCCACAGTGATTGTTCAAAGTCCCAGCCACACCTCGAATCCTCAGTATCTTCACAGTCTCAGCACACAAACCTCCTCCAGTCACGAGCACCCAGCCCCCTATCTGTTCTCCCTACCAGAGTCAGGAGTCTCTACTCCGCTGGTTCCTGGATGTGGACATGAACTGGCACGGCTGTTATGTATGTCAAAATTGACACCTGCTCTCTACCAGCTTGTTATAGGATGCCATTGCAGGGTGGCTGGGGAGAGAGAAATGTATCCCCCTTTGTTTTTTCTCTGCTAGTTTGGTAGGTACACTATCCCCCACGGGGCTCCAAGCCAGATTCCCTCTAGGCTCTTCCTGCAGCTTTTCCAGCCAGTGGCTTGGCCTGCTGCAGTATGGTCTCTCCTCCCTCTCCAACACTGGTGTGGAGGCTCTCAGCTGTTGGGGTCCTGAGTTATGCGCATCCACGCCCTCCATATAGGTCCACTATGTTCCTCTATTATCATATAGTTTCCTCTGTCATCTTCTCCCTAACTCTTCCCTGAGACTGCACTCTTTCCACTTTTTTTTAAACTATCTTCTTCTAGGCTAGAGCAGTAAGCTCCCTCCCTGCTCCACCATCTTAATCCAATCTTATTTATTTATTTATTTATTGAGACAAACAGACAGATCAAGATCTCCTAGCCACTGATTCACTCCCCAAATGCAACAACAGCCAGGACTGGGCCAGGCTGTGGCAGGGACCCATGTCTTAAGCCACAACTAAAGCCTCTGAGGGTGTGCATTAGCAGAAGCTAGGATTGGGAGCAGAGCCCAGACTCAATTGCAGGGACTATGATGTGGAATGTGAGTATCTTAAGCAGTATCTAAGCCACTAGGGCACATATCCCCAAAATATTTTAAACTTTATTGCTTACATTGGATGTAAAGCTATAAAGTCATTTCTGAAAAGGAAGGTAGGATATACATAACAGATGTGGATTGTATACCAAATTAGATTCTATAAAATATTTTTTTTTTTGCCTGGAATGGTAGAAATAGCTCCAGGATTTAAGAGTGCTTTCATAACAAAAATAATCTCACATTGTCCTTGGAACATACCTGTATGATATTTTTATTCTCATGTTAGAGGTGAGGAAATGGAGGCACATAGAGACTAAATGTCTTGTCCATGGTCACACAGCCAATACATGCCTGAACTCATGTCCTCCTGATCCAAAGCCAGCTAGACTTTACAGTATGCCACAGCTGGGAAAACAAATGTCTGGATGTCATTCAAATGCATTAGGTAATTTATACCTTTCTGCTTTCCCCTTCATTTTATTTATAACTGCCAGGAATGAGCTGGGCTCTGTTATTGATCAATAATTGAGATGTGTCAATTAGGGTTTTTTGCAAACAAGAGCAGCTGATTCTAGATATTTTAAGCAAATAGGAGGATTTATTGGGAGGCTATGGTGGAGATAGGCGATGGGGAAAAGAGCTTGGAACAGGGTCAACAGACCAAGAGAATTTCACAGGCTGCATCACAGATATGGCTATGGCTAGGAAGTTATCTGAGCCAGCACCGCATGTGGATGCAGCTGCCTCAAGCGAATCCTCCTGGGTCACATACTCCAGCTTCAGAGCTCTTCTACAAATGCCCACTTAGTCATGTGTGTCATCCTGGCTGTGGGGAGATGGGGAACGGAGGCTTTCACCACTTCCACTGCCATAGTGGACTCTGGGAACTCTCAGTGCCACCACTAATGGGGAGCCTCTCAGGAGGAGAGGTTAAATGTAGACAACCCAAAAATGTCTCCTGTAAAACAACACAGGTTTTAAAAGATGTCTCTGGAGCCTTCTGTGGCATAGAAGGTTAAGCTTCTGCCTGCAGCACTGGCTTCTCATGTAGGTGCCAGTTTGATTCCTGGCTGCTCCACTTCCAATCCAGCTCCCTTTTAGTGGCCCAGGGAGGCAGTAGAAGATGGCTCAAGTGCTTGCGTCCCTGCACCCACATGGGAGATCTGGAAGAAGTCCCTTATTCCTGGCTTTGGATCAGCCCAGCTCCTGCCATTGTGGCCATTTAGGAAGTGAGCCAGTAGATATAAGACCTCTCTCTCCCTCTCCCTGTAATTCTGCCTCTCAAATAAATAAATCTTTTTTAAAAAGAAAGATGTATAGATATTATTCTACTTTTCTTCAGTATTATAAAACCCCATAAGAAAGATTTGCAAGGAAAATTATAAGCTAATATGGAAAGAAGCATACTTTATCTCTTTTAATTAAAAAAAATTGTGGTGGGGCCGGTGCTGTGGTGTAGCAGGTTAAGCCGCTGCCTGCAGTGCCGGCATCCCATATGGGCACAGGTTCAAGTCCCGGCTGCTCCACTTCTATCCAGCTCTCTGCTATGGCCTGGGAAAGTAGTAGAAGATGCCCCAAGCCCTTGGGTCCCTGTACCTGTGAGGGAGACCCAGAAGAGCTCCTGTCTCCTGTCTTCAGTCGGCGTAGCTCCAGCCATTGTGGCCAATTGGGGAGTGAACCAGCAGATGAAAGACTTCTCTCTCTCTCTCTCTCTCTCTCTCTCTCTCTCTCTGTCTCTCCTTCTCTCTGTGTATAACTCTGACTTTCAAGTAAAATAAATAAATAAATCTAAAAAAAAATCATGGTTATAAAGTTAAATCATTGGTGACATCAGTCAGTTTGCAAATTGGGAAGAAAATAAAACTGCACCTAGGGAGTTTGCTATTTGCCATCTTCCAAATTAGGAGGTCAGTGGGGTTACGCTCTGATTAGCTTTCTAATCCAGCTCTAGTACATGAAGAAATTGTCCAGACCCTGGTCACATCCACTGTAGGTTAGGGTCTGGAAAGAGACTCCTTGTTCATTCATTCATTCACTCACTTGTTAACCTACATTTATAATGTACTCTTTTCATATAATGTATATTTTATCATCCCATGATTTTGAATGTGTATACTGCTATGCAACAATTAGAGATAATCAAATTTTTCAAACTCCGTAGAGCATTTAGATAAGTTAGAGAACCCTTTATTGGATCACATAAATAAGACCAAGTGTCTTCTAATAACAATAGATAGAATAAAAAGGAGAGCATAATCCAACATGGGAAGCAGGCCACACGGCAGACTCATAGAATGACAAATGCCCTAAACAGCACTCTGGACTCAGAAGCAGCCCTTAAGGCATTCGGATCTGGCTAAAAAGCCCATGAGAGCATTTCAGGCATGGAAAGTTAGGACACTGTGGCAAAAAATGGCCTAAATGAAAGACCTCTGTGAGTTAGAGTCCAGTGGAAAAAACGGGCCATCAAAGAAGGACGTACCTGTCTCTGAAGGGAGCAGAGAACTTCCACTTTGATTATGGCCTTGTATAAATAATGACAGAGTTTGTGGACTCAAAAGTGTTCCAAAGCCTTGGCAGCTCATGATAAGAGCCCCGGGTGATCACTGATGTCATAAATAAGAATGTCAGTTGTTAAATCAACAACAGGAGTCACTGTGCACTTGCTCCCCATGTAGGACCTCTGTCTTTAATGTGTTGTACTATAAGAATTAATGGTATAACTTGTCTTTAAACAGTACTTTATGCTTTGTGTGTCTGTGTGGGTGCAAACTGTTGAAATCTTTACTTAGTATAGAGTTGATCTTCTGTGTATAAAGATAATTAAAAATGAATTTTAATGAAGAATTGGATGGGTGAGGGAGTAGGAGGTAGGACAGTTTGGGGGTAGGAGGGCGGGTATGAGGGGAAGAACTGCTGTATTCCAAAATCTGTACCTATGAAATTTATATTTATTAAATAAAAGCTTTCTTAAAAAATAAAGACATTTGAAGCTCCCCCCCCCAAAAAGAGAACCCTTTATTAAGAACATTGGACTAGCAGAAATACTAACTTATATAACAGTGTTAAATTTATCATCATCTGGAATTCACCTCTTGCGTATCCTCTAGTCTGCTTGTTTTTCCCTTTTTTCCTGTATGCATACATGCACAGCTACACAATGAAAATTTCTCACTGCTTATCAGTATGGGCTATTTTTAGAGAGGATCTTAGGTCTTGAAAGATTTTCTTCCATAAATCTTTTTGGCATGCTTACTGTCATTTTAGAAAAACGAAAAGGAAAGAAGCTCACCAAAAACAGATCTATACTTAAAGTTGGGCTAATTTCGATAGTAAAACTGAGCTGGAGCTTTGTATGGGAAGGAGCTAACAATGACTTAATGTGATCATTGTTTAAATCTTTTTCTAAACAGTGCAGGCACCACCACAATTTGTTGTAATATCCTTTTTTCCAAGGGCTGTACCGGGGTTCTAGGAGCTCAGGGTCGGTTTTCATAAACCCAAACAGAAAGAGTTCCCTGGAACCAGGAGACTTAATCTACAATGCCCAGAGAGGCAGAATGGGCTTTATAAGAGCATTTCAGTCTTAGGAGAGATGTTGTAAATACCTTTTCAAGTGCCAAAATAATAGCCTATTGTTTCTGGGAACTGAATGAAGGCGTATCTGTGTTTGCATTTTTAGGTATTTGGAAGGTTATACCTGTTTAAAAACAATAAGGAAAAAGGGTGATGATCTAGTCTGCCTCACAGAGACAGTAAAAGCATGGGCTCTCCAAATGCCTACATAAGTAATAAGGGAAAGTTTCTCTAAATACTTCAAGTCCAGAGGGCTACTCTTTCCTTTAGTGGAGTCCTCGTGTGACATTCTTTGGGGCGGTCTGGTGTCCCACACACCCCTTGCTCTGCCCTTCTGCTCTGGTGTGGCTGCCTGTCAAAGGGCTTGTCCCACATTCATGCTGAGTCAGGCCCCTGCTGCAGCTGGACCCCTACTGTTGCCAGATTGCCCCCTCCGACTGGTGTACGTGGCTCCCATGCCTCCGGCCCTCTTCTCTCACAGCTTTGTCCATACCCACGTCCCCAAGTCCCAATTGCTGCCCTTTTGCCTGCATTTCCCAGGGCACCACTGACAATGCTGTTGTTAGCACTTCAGCCCCCCTCTGACCTAAGCATCTTCTGGCTATCACCCCTGAGAACTCCTCCTCGGGATGTGGTCCAGGTGAGAACTGTACCAGTTTCTCAATGGAGCCACGCATGTGGTGCCTGCATTTCTCTCCCCTTGAGTGGACCGTCACCCGACTCCCACCACATGCATTCAATTCTCCTCTCATGGTTTCTGAAACATCACAAGACTTTTTGATTACCTGCCGCCCCTCCCCAAGCCTTCTGAGCATTGGCGAGATGGATGTGGCCGGGGACACTGAAACTCAGCCAGAGTGAGTTAGGCCTTTGAAACCCTCACTGTGAAAACCACTAAGACTTAGTTTTCAGATGAATGGCTCATTTTTCCAGATTTTGTGGGCTTTGGAAAGCACATTTCATGCAATCCAAAAATATCCCTTAGAACAGATTCTTGACATTGGCTGTGTCTGAGAATCACCTGGAAAGCTTTGATGGCTCCTAATGCTTAGCCATAATCTCATCAATTACATCAGTCTCTCCAAGGACAAGCCCTAAGCTCCCCAGGTGAGTCCAATGGACAACCAACATTAAAAACCACTGACCTAGAAAGTAGCAGGATGAGGATTACAGGCAATCATCTAATTATTTTTCTACCCTAAATGAACTCATGTACTTGTAAGAGACCTGAATTTTAAGAACAATTTCACACACATTCAAAGCTTTATTTCTCCTCACATTCAAACACATTGCACTAAAACTCAGCTTGAAGTTCTGAGTTTACTCCAATATCCCCTCCCTACGTCTGTATCTGAGCTTCAAGGACACGTTCACCAGGGATTTCTTGAGCACCTACTTTGTACAAGACCCTGGAGGGACCCCAGGAAATAAAGTGACATGATTTGCCCTCATGGAATGTAGATCTAGAGGAGATAGATAATTAACAAAAATCCAAATCAATAAACAAGGTAATTGAAAAAGTGGTATGTGTATAAAGACTAATATAAATGGGGCTGGTGCAGTGGCTCACTTGGTTAATCCTTTGCCTGTGGCGCCGGCATCCCATGTGGGCGCCAGGTTCTAGTCCTGGTTCCTCCTCTTCCAGTCCAGCTCTCTGCTGTGGCCCAGGAAGGCAGTGGAGGATGGCCCAAGTGCTTGGGCCCCTACACCCACATGGGAGACCAGGAGGAAGCACCTGGCTCCAGGCTTCGGATTGGCATAACTCCGACTGTAGCAGCCATTTGGGGGGTGAACCAACAGAAGGAAGACCTTTCTCTCTATCTCTCTCCCTTACTAAGTCTATCTGTCAAATAAAAAAAAAAAAGACTAATATAAAAGATAACAGGAGAGCAAATATGCTGCATTTGGGAAATGCAAAGTGCAACCGACCGAAGTCACCGGGAAAGTCCCCTCCAAGGGAGGCGAGACCAGAATGGCAAAAGGAGCTGCCGTGCAAAGATCTGGGGCAGAGCGTGCCAGGCAGAAGGAGAAGAGCGTACAAAGACCCTGAGGCAGGCGTAAAGTTGGCAAGTTCCAGACCTGACCGTCTGGAGCGTGCTGAGGTCAGAGAGCAGGATGAGGCAAGGTCAGGGGAGCCTTAGCAACCAGCTGGGTGGGCTCTCGTGAGGCCACATCGGAGAGAGGATTTGATTTAAAATGCAGGGACATGTCACCGGAAGATGAGATTTCTGTTTTTTAAATGTGTGAGTAAAGACCGTCCAGGGCAAGAGAGGACTCAGTTGCTGGGGTGACAGTGCTTATTATAGAAGCATTGTTTCAGAGGCAAGGCCAGCAGGCCTTCCAGATGGATTGAGGGCTGGAGGGGGGTGAGGGAAAGGGAAGAATCAAAAACGAGTCCTGCGTTTTGGTCTGCTCAGCAGACTCGATGGGGGTGCCATGTCATGAGAGGGAGGCCTCGACGAGGCGCGCTTTGGAAGATGAGAGCGCCAAAAACCCGGAGCTCAGTAGAACGTGGCGACTTGGAGATTCCTTTAGGCATCCATTAACATCCATGGGAAGCCAGGGTCCACCGGGACAAGTCTGGAGCTCAGATGAACGGTCAGGGCTCTAAGTTTAAATTTGGAAGACACTGGTATGGAGGTGGCATTCAATAAAGTTAGCTGCATTCTAACACAGTCAGGACATGCAAGCGAGCTGAGGAATGAGCACTGAGGCGCTGTTCAAGGTCAGGAAGAAGAGAAAGATCCAGTAAGAGACCCTGAGGAAGGGCTAGAGACTTAGGGTTACGGGGCCCGGGAAGTCGAGAGCACATGTGTGCCAAATGTTGCTGAAATACCCAATGAGGTGAGGACAGGGGGCCAGTGGATGCTGTGGGGGAGAGCTTCTTGGTGACCTTGACCCGAGCAGCCAGCGGAGCACTGAGAAGCCCGGATTGGAAAGCTGGAGCAGCGGCAGCAGGGCACGAGGCAGCAGAGACCTGGTTACTGACAGCCTCCCAGGAGGCTCTGCTGCTCTTGAAAGCGTCTACTGATTCCCTATCCTCATGAGACCTCTGCAGAGACAGATCCAAAGCAATGTGCACATTTTCCCTTGTCCCAGCACAGAGGGCTTCGTTGGATGCCTGCTCTCAGCTCAAACGTCACATATTCAGTGCCTCCCCTGGCTGGTCTAATTGCCACAAGAAGCTTCCGATTGACACCCGGGGATAGGACCGTCGCAGCTCTCACCCCGTGAGTGCAAAGATACGCCCTTCCAGCCCCACCTCGCCAGCTGACCATCACAATCAAAGAGCAAAATATACCGTCACTGTAAAATAGCGATACGTTTTTAAAGGTCGATTATTAAATGACAGGAAAGGCTTTCCAAACAGAGAGAGCCAGCATCTTAAATAGCCTAAAGCAGTACTGCCTCACTTTCCAATTCAGTTCAACTTAAACCCTGAATGAATTCATATGGCTTTTTAAAAATTTATTTTATGTATTTGAGAGGCAGAAAGAGAGAGATCAGACCATCAGACAGAGCCTCCTTCTGCCAGTTCATTCGGTAAATACCTGGGAGCCGAGCACTCAGTCCAGGTCTCCCATGTGAGTGGCAGGGACTGCACCTCTCGATGTGTCACCTGCTGCTTCCCAGGGTTTGCATTCGCAGGAAGCTGGGTTCGGGAACAGAGCCAGGATTCAAACCCAAGTGACTCTGAAATGGGATGCAAGGGCCCCAGGCGGCATCTACACTACTTGTGCTACAATTGTGTAGCTTTTAGCTGAACTAGACTTTCACTCTCCTCCCTGGCAGGTGGAAAGACACACGTCCTTCTTTATGGAGCTTAAATAAGCCTGCCAGCATCTTTTAGGTGATGGCCTTAAGAAGTAAATGAGTGTGTTTATCCAGTTACTGTCAGAGGAACAACTTAATATCAATTCTGATAAGGGGAAGAGCGCCTTGGGAATCTCTGCCCCTTTGGAAGAGAGTCTTGGGAATCAAAATGGGTAACATGAAAGTATAAAAAAAAAAATGACTTTACTTTCTAGAGTGTCCCTGTAGACACGCCCCTTGGGGTTCAACTGTGAAATAAATCACTCTCGAGGTGCCAACTTGTCTGCTTGATTAATAATATAGTTGTCCTTATGTTTATTAGCACTTTATATTTCTTCATTTGATAATTATTTATCTTCTTTGCCCTTTTTACTGTAGCATTAATTTTTTTCACTGATTTTTAACTCTTAATCTACTAAATATACCTCTGCCAAATGTGTTGCAAATGCTTCTTCCCAGTTTGTCTACCAGTCCTTTCTCTACTGGGTCATTTTTTAAATATAATTTAATTTTTTGCTTCCCTAAGTAAAAACCAGAAATAATTTCATTCCTTTTTCCATTCCAGGTGTTTTATGGCTTCCCTTTTTTTTAACTTTTGGTTCTAGGTTATAATCTGCTGCCGAATCCATTTATTTCTAAATATTAACCAATTTCCACAGAACTATTAAAAAAAATCAGTTTTGTCTCTCTGCCCTCATATGCCACCGTTATCAGTTTCTTATTTCTTGTATTAATATATACACTTCTGGGGTTGGGGGTGGTGAGACAGTGGTTAGACCACCATTTGAGATGCCCACATCCCACATTGGAGTGCCTCCACTTTTGATTACAGCTTCCTGCTAATGTGTACTCCGGGAGGAAGCAGGTTACAGCTCGAGTACTTGCCCCCCCCCCTCCAAGTGGGAGACCTGTTTGGAGTTCTGGGCTCTGGGCTTCAGCTTGGTCCAGCCCTGGCCATTATGGGCATTTGGGAATTGAACCAGCAGATGCAAGATGTCTCTCTCCCTCCCTCCCTCTCTCTCTCTCCATCTCTCTCTCTCTCTCTGTGTCACTTTGCCTTCAAAATAACAGCTGAGTTCTGAACAATTTATATGAACATGTTGTTCTCTCAAAAAAAAAAAAGCCATTTTGATTTTGCAGCCCCCATTTTTACACTCCTTTCATTAAACAGAAAATGCTTCCGTGACTACCTCCTGATCTCCAACCAGCCATGTCCCATAAATCCATAAACTGCAGGTTTATTTACAATACACAGTCTAGACAGAGCAGGTCCATGCTGCCAAAAAGCATTATTTTAGATAGAAACTCTCTGGTATCTTTCCACTAGTAAATACCATTAGCATGTTTACAAGGCACTGTGGTTGAGGTCAGTCATTTTCTCCTTTGGGTAGGAGTGTCCTCGTGGCTACTATTAACTCTTTTCTTTCCATGTGGACATCATTTGATTTACCAGTAAAAAGGAGCACCTACAATTTTCTTTTGTATCCATTTTACATCTCCTACACCACCATAAATTGAATAATCTGATGTCTGCATGTAGAATTGATTAACACTTTATAGAATCACATTTTCATCACAAGAATGATCAAGTAAGTAAATACAACCTTAGTAAGCACAGGGTTCTTGCTTCTCTGACGTGCACCATTGGCCTTATCCAACTTTGTGAAGTCCATGTTGGAGGAAGAAGAACTCCTTTACTCTATTCCAGATATTTTCTTCCATGTGAAAGTAGCCTCAATAATACCACATGTATATCCCAATTCAATAAGTGGAGCAGCATTGACATTTCATATTTAAATTCAAATGCTTAGAAAATAGGATACTGCACAGGCAAAATACACAACTCTTTCAATACAGCATGTCTTGAAGTTACTCAAGTGTGGAAAAAATACCCAAAACCTTTAGAACTCCAAGGATTCTCCAGCCACTTTGCATATGAAGCATCCAGATAAAAGTACTGGACTGTGGAGGGGGATCAACACGCATCTGAGAAATGCATTAAAAACAATCGTCAATTTACAGCCATAACTAGGGTAATGGCAAGAAGCACTTCACAAAGCACTGCCCTCTGAACAAAAGAAATGGTGCAGGGATCAATCTGTGGACACATTTACAGGCTCACACTAGGAAAGACTTCTGCTGGCAAAACTGGCCACATTATCACTGATTTGTACAGTGATAACCAAGCCAGATCGCTGACTGTTGGAAGCTGTCTTTTGGCGGTGCTAGCAGAGGCAGAATCAGAATCTGTAGTGGAACATTTCACTCTAAATTAGATAAGGTTCTTTTCATGGTGGTTAACAGAAACTAATGTTGAACTGGCTAAGGCTGGAAAGAAAGCTACTTGTCATAAGAATTTCATGAAAATATTGCAATCAGGGCCGCCGCCGCGGCTCACTAGGCTAATCCTCCGCCTAGCGGTGCCGGTACACCGGGTTCTAGTCCCAGTCGGTGCGCCAGATTCTGTCCTGGTTGCCCTTCTTCCTGTCCAGCTCTCTGCTGTGGCCAGGGAGTGCAGTGGAGGATGGCCCAAGCACCTGGCTCCTGCCATCGGATCAGCGTGGTGCACCGGCCGCGGTGGCCATTGGAGGGTGAACCAGCGGCAAAGGAAGACTTTTCTCTCTGTCTCTCTCTCTCACTGTCCACTCTGCCTGTCAAAAAAAAAAATTGAAAATATTGCAATCAAAAGTGGGAAGCGTAGGAATGTGAGTGGCTTTCCAGAACCAGTGAACTCAGAACTTAAACTACATGAGTATTCTCTGTGTTTTGTCTCTAACAGTTCATCCCTCTCACTGAAGACTGTTCCCTCCACCTGGAGAGAAAAGTTGATTTCAAAATCACAAAAGGAACAGATCAACTCCTATCTCTAGACTCATGCACTGGGGGTGAGGGGAGGGTGCTATGATTGACTGACGCAGCTGAGGTCCTGGGAGCACCTGCAACCACGCTCCTGGGGCTAGGGCAGCAGGGTCACGAAAGAAGATGACAGATGAGCAGCGAGAGGAGCTGTCCCCAAGGATGCTGGACCCAGGTAAATGTGGAGGATGGGCAGCAAAGAAGCAGAAGGTGCCCACTTTATCCTCCCCATAAAGAAACAGAGGGAAGGGTGGAGGCCACGAAGCCGTGCTTTTTAATCCCCAACTTCAAATCCTGAGTTCTAGTTTCTGGACCAAAATAAAGTCCCTGCTGTCTCTATTGGCAGTCCTTGAGAATTTTTAAAACTTTTTGAATAGGGTTCCTTTTTCAGAAATGCCCAATAGATGACACCTTAGACACCCCCAATTCAGTTACATACATAAGCATACCAATGATATGTGATATATGGTACTTTAGAAATGCTTGGCTAGTTCTTCATTTAACAAATACGGAGCTGTTGCATCAGGCTTGCATTAGACACTGGGACACACATGAACAAGACATAGTCCCTACCTTCATCAAGTTTATCATGCAGCAGAGACAGAGAAAGGCAAACAGGCAATGATAATTCAGTATTATGATACGTGTCATGCTTGGGATAAGGGCAGGGTGTACTGCAATCTCACAGGGGTGGTACTAAATGCAAGATAGAGATCTGAGGGAGGACTTCCCAACAAAAGTGATGTAGAGATCTAAGATGAGACTTTAGAAATGTAAGTTGATGAGGAGAAAAAAATTGGGAAAAGTATGACAACCAAAATGATGGCATGTACAAAGGCCCTGGGGTGCATGAAATCATGGCACAGACTAAGATTGAAAGTAGCCTGAGTGAAGGCTCTTGTGGAATAATCCGTGAGCAGGAGAGAGACTCAGACGCGGAGGTAAGCCACGGCCCTGTTCTAAGTCATATTGAGGAGCTGACATATCTTGAGGACAATGGGGAGGCCTTGAAGAGTTTCAAGCTAAGGAAGAATATGATCAAATTCCCATCTTGGGAGCAGGCATTTCACCTAACAGTTAAGACACTCTCATTCCTTATCAGACTACCTGGGTTCAGCACCCAGCTCTGGCTCCCAGCTCCAGCTTTCTACTAATGCAGATGCTGTGAGGCGGCAGCGGTGATTCATGGAACTCAGTTCCTGCAACTCACAAGGAAGACCTGGATTGAATTCCTGGCTCCCAGCTTTGGCTGACCCAAGTTCCCACCCTTGTGGGTATTTGGAGAATGAACCAGCAGATGGAAGCACTCTATCTCACACTCTCTCCTCTCTCTCTCTCCCCTTCTAAATTAAAGACAGAATTTTTAAAAAATCACATCTTTTTATTATTTTTTAAGATTTACTTACTTACCTGAAAGTCAGAGTCACATCAAGAGAGGGAGAGACAGAGAAAGGAGAGCTAACTCTTCCATCTGCTGGTTCACTCCCCAGGGCTGAGCCAGGCAGAAGCCAGGAGCTAGGAGCTCCTTTCAACTCTCCCACGTGGGTGCAGGGGCCCAAACACTCGGGCCATCCTCTGCTGCTTTCCCAGGCACATGAGCAGAGAGCTGGATCAGAAGTGGAGCAGCTGGGATTGAATTGTCACTCACGTGGGATGCAGGCACTGCACCACAGCGTACCCCACTGCACCTCAGCACCCGCCCCCTAAAGTCACATCTTAGAGTCAGAAAGGGGCAAACGTAGAAGGATGTTGGTGTGGCTCATGTTGGCAGTGCTGTTAACCTGAACTCCATCCGTGTAGTGAGAACAGAGAGAAGCAAAGGAAACTCAGTGTCATTGAGAAAGTAGAATCCAAGTGAGTAATTGCATCTGAGGAGATAAAGAAGGGAGTAAATCAAGGAGAACTCACAAAATCCTGGCTTGCTCACCTGAGTGAATGGGAATGCAGGGAAATAATATTGGGTTTGGGCTTCTTGCAGGAAATCAACGTGGAGCTGCCTAATAGGCTGCTGCATAAATGGATCTTGATTGCAGTCAAGGGACCCGAGCTGGAAGGAGATGTTACAATGGTTAATGGAAGGAATGGGAATGGAGGGATGAGTCAGGGAGAGTGTGGGATGAAGAGCACTAGGATTGAACCCTGAGGGGCATTAAGAGTCAAGAATGGGGAGATGATGGGGCCAGCACAGGAGATGCAGCAGCAGCCTCAGGCAGGAGTGATACCAACAAGGGCCGAGTCCCAGGAACAAGGACGAGAGACCCTCAAGGAGAAAGAAGAGGTCGAGAGTGTGGGGTGCTCCAGACGGGTGATCAAATAACTGACAATTTTCCCTTAAATGTAATAGCAAAGGTTTTGGGGGCTTTGGAAAGGGCTGTTTCAGGGGAGAGAAGACTATGGTTGAAGATTGGGAGACCAGAAACAAAAGAAGTGAGTCCAGACATCTTCAAAGAACCTGGTGATGTAAGGTCAGTTAGCAGATACTAGGGAGGACACAGGGTTAATTTTTTATTTGAGATAAGAGAAACTTGGATATATTTATTATAACCTTCGTAGAAGTACAACGAATCAGCAGCAGGATTTCTCTCATGAAGCAGAATATACACGTAGTAAAGTGAGGCAAGGCATTAATCTAAGCACAATTCTCTCATTTCCTACCTGTGCATACACACGTGACGCCACCACCATAGCAACATGTGGAAAGTTCTAGGACCTCAGAAGGTTCCCTCATGCCTCGTCCTCGTCAGCCTCACCCCCAAGCGGCAATTGACCGCTACTCTGATCTCCATCACAGAAAGTCATTTCTCCAGTTCTTGAACCTGATGTAAATGAAATTATTTATATCTGTGAAAGCCTTCCATGTGTCACAAGTTTTTTTCTTCCTATATAATATTTCATTGTATGAGAATGATATTTGGGTTGCTTTCATTTTAGGACTATAATGATTAAATGCTTTGAATATGATTGTGTGTATCTTCTGGTGGACAAAGGTTTTCCAGTCCCTTGAGTAAGTGCCTATGAATAAAATATAGGATCATATGGTAGACATATACATTGAGCTTGAGTACATACAACAGGTTTTTTATGGGGGAGTAGTATCGGGGCTGGCACTGTGGTGTAGCAGGTAAAACCACTATCTGCAGTGCCGGCATCCCATATGGGCGCCGATTCGAGTCCCAGCTGCTTCACTTCCAATCCAGCTCTCTGCTATGGCCTGGGAAAGCAGTAGAAAATGGCCCAGGTCCTTGGGCCCATGCACCCATGTGGGAGAACCGGAAGAAGCTCCCGGTTCCTGGCTTCGGATTGGTGCAGCTCTGACCATTGTGGCCAATTGGGGAGAGAATCGGTGGAAGACTTCCCTCTCTCTCTCTCTCTTTCTCTCTCTCTCTCTTTCTCTGCTCTCCTTCTCTCTGTGTGTAACTCTGAGTTTCAAATAAATAAATAAATCTTAAAAAAAAAAAAGGAGGGTGGGGAGTAGTACCAATTGCACTCCCAATTGCAACTTATAGAAATTCTTCTCACCAAAGTTTGGTGTCATCTGTCTTTTTAGTTTTAGCTTTCTACCAAGCAGATATATTGAAAATCAGGTTTCCTGAGATTGTACACCAGTTTCTCAGCCGGGATGTATAAAAATTGCAAAGATTTCTACCTTAAATAATTATTGTTATTGGCTATTGCCCTTCAGTAAACTAAATCTAATATTAAAAACAATTCAGGAGGTTTTATGAGAAGAAAATAATCTAATTCTCCTTTACAGTTAGCTAAATTATAATATAGTGATCAGGAAAATCCTGTCGGAAAGAGTCTCACCCCTAATAGTGAATATTCAGAAAATGTTACCATTCAATAGATTAGTAAGAAGCAAATGGCTTTGACAACAAAGGAAGTTCTTCATTGGTGCATCTACTCCAGATTACATCCTGCATAAGCACAGAGTTTAGAGTAATGGCTCTCCTGCCTCTCCACATCTTCCTCACAATGAACTACATTTGAAACTGTCATTCCCCATGATCAGAATTACATATTCCACTAGTCTGAAGAATGATAATGAGTCTTTTGGAAAAAATAATGAAGTTAAATAAATTATTGGCATAAAATTTAATGTAGATTACTTTATATTTTAACTCACTATTTCTCTCTCTTCAATGCAGTTTCTGTTTGTTGAAATTTCAGACATTTGACAAAGGAAGTTAATTTGTGATGCACTTAGATAATGTTAACTGTATGATTCACTACTGCATTAAATACTTATTCATGCTAATTGTCACACAACTGCTTGTTAGTATCACCTAACAATTTACTTCTGATCAATGTCATCGTAAATATATTTAGAAATCTGTTCAAACATTTCACCAAAATAGGTTACAGATTTAAGTGTAAAACTTGAATACAAGTACTAGAAAATAATAGACATACACACTTCTATAACTTAATAGACACACACACTTCTATAACTTAATAGACACACACACTTCTGTAACTGAGTGGGAAAGGCCTTTCTAGAAATACACTAGGGAAACTAGGGACCATCAAGAAGGTGTGTAACACATTTCCCGCTACAGTAATTTAAAAATTTGGTATGCATGTTAAGTAACACCACATAGAAGCATAAACTCAGGATTTGAGGTATTCTACTGGCAAGGAGCTGTTGGGAAAAGTAGGCAGCATCTTGGAGACAAAAAGCTAGGGAGTTGTTCTAAATTACGAAGAGAACAGAGAGGGCCAGTCTAGCCTAGCAGGGAAGGTGCCCACACAGGGGTACCTGAGTTCACCTCCTGGCTCATATCTGGACTCTTGGTAATAGACAGTGGGAGACAGCAGTGACGGCTGAAATAAGTGGACTTCTGCCACCCATATGGGATACCTGGATTGTATTCTCAGCTTCCAGCATCAGACGTTGTCCAGCCCCAGCCACTGCAGGCTTTTAAGGAGTAAACCAGCCAATGGGAAGCTCTCTCTGTGTTTCTCAAATAAATTTAAAATGAGAGAGAGAGAGAGAGATACGAAAGAGGGGCCGGTGCTGTGGCTCAGCAAGTTAATGCTCTGGCCTGAAGCGCCAGCATCCCATATGAGTGCCAGTTCGAGACTCGGCTGCTCCACTTCCAATCCAGCTCTCTGCTATGGCCTGGGAAAGAAGTGGAAAATGGTCCAAATCCTTGGGCCCCTGCACCCGCGTGGGAGACCTAGAGGAAACTCCTGGCTCCTAGCTTCGGATTAGCGCAGCTCCAGCCATTGTGGCCAACTGGGGAGTGAACCATTGGATGGAAGACTTCTCTCTCTCTGCCTCTCCTCTCCCTGTGTAACCTCCAACTTTCAAATAAATAAATAAATATTTAAAAAAAAAAAAGAGATACGAAAGAGATTTATCAACCTCGAGTGACTCTTGATTGATACTTTAAGACTTTTAAAAAGATATTTATGGACCATTTGAAAATACATTTAATAACATTAAGACTGCTTCCTATATTAATTATATGATTATATCTGTCAATTTCTGTAGCTATTTATGTAGCAGAAAATAAACTAATAAATAAAACATTGAAGAAAATAATTTATAAAATATTTCAAGTGTTTCAGAAAAATGTTAATAACTTACTTTGAACACCTTTACCAGGCAAATAATCTGTATATAAAATAAGCAAAAATATGAAATCTTAATTCAGGAAAGAAGAAATCAAATGATTAGAAAAC
Organism: Oryctolagus cuniculus; assembly: GCF_051225735.1. NCBI lineage: Eukaryota > Metazoa > Chordata > Mammalia > Lagomorpha > Leporidae > Oryctolagus > Oryctolagus cuniculus. Next base: position 85,317,090 of record NC_142880.1, read on the forward strand.
TTATGGAGAAATATCTGAACTCACAGATAATCAAAGAACTGTAAATTAGATTGCCAAACAGTTAAAAAAAAGTTATGAAACCATATATTCTCAGGGCCAGCGCCGCAGCTCAATAGGCTAATCCTCCGCGTGTGGCGCCAGCACACCGGGTTCTAGTCCCGGTCAGGGCGCCGGATTCTGTCCCGGTTGCCCCTCTTCCAGGCCAGCTCTCTGCTGTGGCCAGGGAGTGCAGGGGAGGATGGTCCAAGTGCTTGGGCCCTGCACCCCATGGGAGACCAGGAGAAGCACCTGGCTCCTGGCTTCGGATCAGCGCGGTGCACCCGCCGCAGCGCGCTGGCGGCAACGGCCATTGGAGGGTGAACCAATGGAAAAGGAAGACCTTTCTCTCTGTCTCTCTATCTCTCACTGTCCACTCTGTCAAAAAAAATAAAAAATAAACCATATATTCTCAGAAATATTTGGAAGAGACATAAATTAATTTTTATTTTATGGGTAGCCACTTTGTAACAATTTTATCGAAAGCCTAAAAATATTCCCACCTTTGATTCAGAAATTTCAACTTACTAATTTATCCTAATGAAATAATTATGTATGCTACAAAGATTTGTGGATAAATTTTACTTTGAATAGAATTCTTTAAGTATACTAACAAGGAAAAATTTCCATTGTAAAGCTGGTATAAAATAATATTTATGATCTCAGCATCTCTTCTAAGATAGTGGATTTTTTATATTATATATGCACTTAGGAAAACACCTGAAAATACAATTAAAGAAAGTTATTACCGTGTAGAATTATGGGTGACATTTTTGTCTACTTTACTGTTAGGTTGCTGTCCAAAGATACTGTGATCAGCATGTATTAACTCTGATTAAGGAAAAAGAAGTTAACCTTAAAAGACAGCACTCTGTTAGGCAGCTTTGCCAAACTCTTGAGAAAAGTTGTTTTCCATGACCTTTTGCCACCCAGAGAAGTGGTTAGGACCAACTTGACTGTAGTTCTGCTGTGCTTCTGTCTGACTTAAATCTACATCAGGGAAATATGAAGCACTTTCCCACGTGTTATCACCACAAAATCCTATGCAGGAATTTGAAGTGAGTCTGCTGTCCTACTTTGGTGATGAAACAAAGAGATTGACTTGCTCCTTTCCTGTTGTCAGAGGGAAGTGGCAGTGGGCTGGGGCTCTTAACTGCTTTTTTTTTTTTTTTTTTTTTTTTTTTTTTTGACAGGCAGAGTGGACAGTGAGAGAGAGAGACAGAGAGAAAGGTCTTCCTTTTACCATTGGTTCACCCTCCAATGGCCGCCGTGGTCGGCGCCCTGCAGCCAGCGCACCGTGCTGATCTGATGGCAGGAGCCAGGTGCTTCTCCTGGTCTCCCATGGGGTGCAGGGCCCAAGCACTTGGGCCATCCTCCACTGCACTCCCTGGCCACAGCAGAGAGCTGGCCTGGAAGAGGGGCAACCGGGACAGAATCCGGCGCCCCGACCGGGACTAGAACCCGGTGTGCCGGCGCCGCAGGCGGAGGATTAGCCTAGTGAGCCGCGGTGCCAGCCTCTTAACTTCTTCCCTGGACCCTCAAGACTTCTTTTGGGGCAGTTATCTGGGGAGTGCATCACACTAGCAAAGGCAATCATGATTGCTTTGTTTATCTCCAGGATTGTCTCATGAACTCATAAAACCCATATGATTAGTTACACCATTTTCTAAGACTATCCCACATATTGCTTTAAGTTTTTAAAAATTTATCTTTATGTATTTGACAGAGAGAGAAGAAAAGAGATTTTCCATCTACTAGTTCACTCCCCAGTTGCTGGCAGCAGCCAGGGCAGAGTTGGGCCAGGCCAAAGCCAGGAACTTGGGACCCAATCCAGATATCATACATGAAGGCCAGCGATCCAACCACTGAACCACCCATCACTTGCTGCTTCCCAACGTGTGCATTAGCAAGAAACTAGAGTGGGGATGAGAGTCTACGCAAACCTCACCGCTCCAATAAGAGTTGCGGGCATCCTAAGGAGCATCTTCATGGCTACGCCAAACTGCCCGCCCTGCTGGTGCTTTTTTAAAGTGAATTTCAAAACAAGATTTTTTTATTGATTGTTTTCTTTAGAAATTATTTCAGACTTACAAAAATGTTGCAGAATTATAGACAAAGTTTCCTGTATATCTAACATCGATATCTTATTCACCATATTTTATCATTTATCTAGAAACAGGTAGATATGATTATTTTCTGAATCATTTGAATGCAAGTTATATACATCATGTCCTTTTACTCCTAAATATTCCAGTGTATATTTCCAAAGAAGAGGGAGATTCTCTATTATAAAACTATAGCGGCCGGCACCGCTGCTCACTAGGCTAATCCTCCACCTTGCGGCGCCAGCACACTGGGTTCTAGTCCCGGTCGGGGCACTGGATTCTGTCCCGGTTGCCCCTCTTCCAGGCCAGCTCTCTGCTGTGGCCAGGGAGTTCAGTGGAGGATGGCCCAAGTGCTTGGGCCCTGCACCCCATGGGAGACCAGGAGAAGTACCTGGCTCCTGCCATCGGATCAGCGCGGTGCGCCGGCTGCAGCGCACCGGCCGCGGTGGCCATTGGAGGGTGAACCAATGGAAAAGGAAGACCTTTCTCTCTGTCTCTCTCTCACACTGTCCACTCTGCCTGTCAAAAAAAATAAAATAAAAAAATAAAAAAAAAACTATAGCATACTAACTTCAGAAATGTATGCTGAAATAATAAACATCTACCCTCCTACCTACCTTCTACTTTTGTCATCTAGTACTGTTATGATACTATCACGATACTATCTTCACCCCTCTCTGGTGCAGGCTTTACTCTAGGCTGGGCATTGCATTCCATTGTCACATCTCTTCAGCTTCCATTCACCTGGAAAGTCTCTGTACTTTTTTTTCTTTTACAACATTGACATTTTAAAAAGGCATAGCCTTCCCTTTTTAATTCAATAGTTTTTTTTTTAATAGAGTATCTTTGCCATCACAAAGTACCACAATCTGGATTTTCACACGATGTAAATTTATTTTCTTATATTTCTGAAAGCTAGAAGCCCAACATGAGAATGTCCGCATGGTCAAGTTCAAGTTCTAGCGAAAGCTGTCTTCTGGCTTACAGATAGCCACTTTCTTACTAGGTCCTCACATGGTAGAGAGAAAGGAACACAACCTCTCTGATGCTTCTTCTTATAAGAGTACTAATCTCCTCTGACTGAGGCCCCACCATCATGATGTTAAATAACTAACTATTTCACAAAGGCCCATCTTCAAGCAGAGTCACATATAAGGGGGTAGGGGTGGAGGATTGACAAATTCCATCATAAACATTCTGCCCCTGGCCTCCAAAAATTCATGTCCTTCTATCAAGCAAAATATATTTATTTCATCCTAACAGTCTCCAAATTCTTAACTTAGTGCAGCATCAACTCTAAATTGTTAAGTGTAAGCTCTCATCTAAATATCATCTAAATCAGACATGGGTGAGACTCAGGGCACAATTTATTCTGAGACAAATTCCTTTCTGCATATGAAGCTGTGACCACCAGACAAGTTGTGTGCATCCAATGTATAATGATAGAACAGATACAGGGTAGAAGTGCCCTTCCCAAAAGGGAGATAAAACAGGAGGAAGGGGTGATGGATCCCAACCAAGGCCAAAACACAACAGAACAGATTGCAGTAGGTCTTAACGCTTGAGAATAATCCTCTTTGCTTTGATGCTCTACCCTCCACGTTTACTAGGGTGGAGAGTCATGCCCACGACTTTAGGTGGGGGTCTTACCCCTAGGGTTCTGCCAAGCAATTCTGCTCCCACAGATTCAGGAAACAGGCCATCTGGCCTGCTGAAACCAGAGCAGTGGTGGTGATCATCTCTGAATCAGCTTCAGAATCCATTTTGCTTCTTCTTGAAGAATTGCACACACAACCAAATAGCTCGATCCTCCTCTCCTGTCAAGTCTGAGAAATATGACAGCCACCTTCATTTGTTCCATCCCTGTCTGTTTCCGTTAAACTGGCAGTGTCTTAGCTTGCACAATCCCACAAGCTCTCTATTAAGAGATAGTCCAGTCACACCCTTGGTATTCTCTTCAGAACAAGCTTTCTCATTTTTTACAACATGTGTAGGCTGAGACTTTTCCAGACCTTTAAGTTGCAATTCATTTTTTCTTAAGGATTTCTTTTTCAGTTATCTCTCTCCTTTTGCATTTTACTATAAGCACGCAGGATAAGTCAAGTCACTCCTTCAACACTTCGATTATAAATTTCCAATTCAATTGCTTATAAGTTTTTGCCTTCCACAAACAAACAAAAAAAATAAAACAAAAACAGTTCTTTCTCACTTTATAATAAGGATCATCTTTCCTTCAGTTTCTAAAGCATGTTCCTCATTTCTATCTGACACCTCGCCAGAGCCACCCTTAACATACGTATCTCTAGCATGCACTTCAAAACTCCTCCGGCTCCATGCATCGCCCAGTTCCGAAGCTACTCCCACGTGCTTAGATACTTGCTACGGCAGTCTGCTTAGGCTGCCATCACACAATGCCACAGATCAGGGGCTTTCAACAACAGTTCATTCTCTCACAGTTCTGAAAGCCAGACATCCAAGATCAGAAGGGTAGCGTGACTGTGTTCCAGGGAGGGCTCTCTCCAGGCTTGCTGATGGCCACTGTTTCACTGTGTCCTCCCCTGGTGGAGTGAGAAAGATAGCAAGCTCTCTGGTGTCTCATCTTGTGAGAGCATTAATCCCTACATCCTAACTCATGACCTCATCTAACCCTAAAGGCCCATCTCTAAATATTATCACTTAGAAGTTAGGGGTTCAAGGCCAGTGCTGTAGTGTAGTGGGTTAAGCCATGGCCCTCAGCACTGCCATTCCATATAGACATTCCATATCAGAGTACAATTCAAGTCTCAGCTCCTCTATTTCCTTTTTTTCAAGACACATTTTATTTATTTTAAAGGCAGAGTGACAGAGAAAGGGAGAGAAAGAGAGAGAAAGAGATCTTCTATCTGCTGGTTCACTCTCCAAATAGCTACAAGAGCTAAGGCTGGGCCAGGCTGAAGCAAAGAGCCAAGAACTCTATCCAGGCCCCAGCGTGGGTGGCAGGGGCCTCAGGGACTAGATCCATCCTCTGCTGCTTTCCCATATTTACCAGCTGTGGGGAGCTGGTAAATTACTGGAACTAGGACTAATTCTATGCATCTGATCTCCCACAATATGGTGCTGAGAGAGAGCAAACAACTTCTACGCAGCTGCCTCTCGCCAGTTTGACTAACAAGTGGCAGGAGCTGATCCTGCTCCTGATTGGAGGAGAGCAGCGTGCTCGGCGTGTGGGCAGCAGAGTTGGGATTGGTGGAAGAGGACTATAAAGGAGGAGAGAAACAACATGCACCAGGAAACATCTGAGGAACATCTGAGTAACCCCTGAGAGAGCCGGCCAGCGGTGTGCTGCTCCTCTGCGGAAGGGGGAAAGCCGCGGGGGTGGCGCCCCTCCGCGGAGGCGGGGTGGGGCCGGCAGCTAACCCGGGATGGCGTCATTCCTCCACAAGTGAGGGCCGGCAGCAAACCTGGGAAGGGCCGGCAGCAAACCCGGGAAGAGCCGGGTAAAAAGAACAGCGCAGGGTCCGGTGTCGTTCCTCCACGAATGGGGGAGCGACAACCAGCCAGGGTAGGAAGCAGAGCAGCTGAGACTCTACCTGATATGGGATGCTGCACTGGTATGCTGGCCCCTGCTCTGCTTCTTACCCAGCTTTCTGCTAATGTCCTGGGGAAGACAGTACATCATGGCCTAAATACTTGGATTCCTGCCACCCATGTGGGAGACCTGGTGGAGTTCCTGGCTGTTAGCTTTGCCCTGAACTAGCCCCAGCTATTGCTGTCATTTGGGGAGCGAACCAGTACACAGAAGAAATCTCCCCCTCGCTTGCCCCCATTCCTGTTACTCTGCTGCATAAATAAATAAATAAATATTTTCTGATCCAGCTCCCTGATAACATGCCTGGGAAGGCAGCAGATAATGGCCCAAGTACTTGGGCCCCTGTCATCCACATTGGTGACCCTCATGGAGTTCTGGGCTCCAGGCTTTGGCCTGGCCCAGCCCCAGCCATTTAGGGAGTGAATCAATGGATGGAAAAGATCTTTTTTCTGTGTGTGTGTGTGTGTGTGTGTCATTCTGCCTTTCAAATAAATTTTCTAAAAATAAATTTAAAATATATCTTTTTAAAAAGAAATATTTTAGGTTAGCTATAAAGAATACAAATATATAATGGACTAATTCATTATTAATAACTATTTAATACATAATGAAAGGAAAGATGCAATATTTCAACAAAATGCCAAAAATATACTATACTTTGCTGACCTAGAAAAGATCAGAAGCTGTATGGAAAAATCCCTTTGGTCTTATTACCCAAGTGCTGATCTGAAATATATTTTCAGAATATTTAATGTCTAAAAATGATTTGAAGCACACTTATGGTCCTGACCTAGGCTGACTCCTATAAAAACCCTTAACATATAAAATGCTTCTATAGAGGGTTATCTTTGTCTGTTTTAATACTGTATTGCAGAAAGGGACACATTCTTGGACAAGGATGACAAATGAACAGAAAGCCCAATACAGAAACTAGGCAACTTGAAATTGGGGCTTCAATGAAATAAAATATCAGTTCAATTAGCATTTAAGTTGAGAAATCGCTTTATGATTTCATTTTGGTTTACAGACTAATTCAATCACTTTATTTTTATGTATTTACTTTTTTTTTTTTTTTTTTTTTGACAGGCAGAGTGGACAGTGAGAGAGAGAGACAGAGAGAAAGGTCTTCCTTTTACCGTTGGTTCACCCTCCAGTGGCCACTGCGGCCAGCGCACTGCAGCCGGCGCACCGCGCCGATCCGATGGCAGGAGCCAGGTACTTCTCCTGGTCTCCCATGGGGTGCAGGGCCCAAGCACTTGGGCCATCCTCCACTGCACTCCCTGGCCACAGCAGAGAGCTGGCCTAGAAGAGGGGCAACCGGGACAGAATCCGGCGCCCCAACCAGGACTAGAACCTGGTGTGCCAGCACCGCAAGGCAGAGGATTAGCCTAGTGAGCCGCGGCGCCGGCCTGTATTTACTTTTTTTAAAGAAATTGTTTTATTTTAAAGGTAGAAGGACAAAGAGACAGAGATCTTTCATCCACCAGTTGATTCCCCAAATGCTGCAACAGTTACAGCTGAGCCACACTGAAGCCAGAAGCCCAGAACTCCATCCAGGTCACCCTTTTAGGTGGCAAGGGAGAACTAACACTTGCTGTCTCCCGGGGTGCGCAAGAGCCAGAAACTCCATCTGGGTCTCCCATGTGGGTGGCAGGAATCCAAGTACTTGGGCCATGGTCCACTGCTTCTCGGGTGCATTAGCATGGAGTGGAATCAGAAATGCAAGCCGGTGCTGCGGCTCACTAGGCTAATCCTCCACCTAGTGGCGCCGGCACACCGGGTTCTAGTCCCGGTCGGGGCGCCGGATTCTGTCCCGGTTGCCCCTCTTCCAGGCCAGCTCTCTGCTGTGGCCCGGCAAAGCAGTGGAGGATGGCCCAAGTGCTTGGGCCCTGCACACCATGGGAGACCAGGAGAAGCACCTGGCTCCTGCCTTCGGACCAGCGCGGTGCGCGGGCCGCGGCGGCCATTGGAGGGTGAACCAACGGCAAAGGAAGACCTTTCTCTCTGTCTCTCACTGTCCACTCTGCCTGTCAAAAAAAAAAAAATGCAGAGTAGCCGGGACTCACAGGTACTCCAACATGGAATGTCAGCATCCCAAGCAGCAGCTTGCCACGATGCCCACCCATCTTTCACTTTTTAAATTTTAACGGTGTTTCAGTTGTTCCAGTTGAGTACTACCTGATCCATAGTTTCTTTTGTACACCTGATAGACTCCTATTAAGTTCACTAGCATAGCAAAATAGAGCTTAGTTAGCTAACCAATCCTGATAGCTGACAAACTTGCTTAGAATTTGGATTATGTGCCTTTATCAGATCTTTTTCATTAAACCATCTCTTCATTTCTGATCTATAAAATCCATTTCCCTTCTTTTCAAGGTACATTCTAATGCAAATTCCCTCCAGTACTCAGTAAAATATGCCTTTTGATAAACACAAAATGTTGATAATGTGTAGACAGCCTATTAAAGTTTTTACAAAACACTTCCTAAATTATATTTTTAAACATGCGCACTATGAAAATTCTTTTTCTTACTTTAAGAAATGGTCACTCCTTCTTATCCTACCAATTCCAAATTCTTTCAAAACCAGTGATATTTCTAAATAGCTGTCCAAAATATACACAGTGTTTAGAAAATACTAGTCACTTCTGATTTTTTCTTGATTATTTAGTCTTTCAAGTAGAATGCACCTTTTTATAATCCAGGATTTTTTTTCTTTTGCATGCTTGCTTTTTTCTCCCTAATTTTTGTACTAATTTGTCAACAAAGCAGAACTTTTCCTTGCTTTTGCAAAGCTTTTTAAAAAGCTTTAAAATATAATTGGCCTACCATACCTAACATATTTTCATTTTCAATCGCTTCTATACCTGAAACATTTGACCTGATTCAACATAATCTGGAATCAGATTCTCTTACCTATGCCATCAACTCCTAACACCTGGGTCTGAACTTATATTGCAATATTCTGCACCTTTAAACAGTGCTGTTTTCTTTCTATTATGTATGTTCACCATTTTATCAATTTACAAGCTTTTTTATTTATTTATTTGACAGATAGAATTAGACAGTGAGAGAGAGAGACAGAGAGAAAGGTCTTCCTTCCATTGGTTCACTCCTGAAATGGCCGCTACGGCCAGAGCTACACCGATCCAAAGCCAGGAGCCAGGTGCTTCCTCCTGGTCTCCCATGCGGGTGTAGGGCCCAAGCACTTGGGCCATCCTCCATTGCCTTCCTGGGCCACAGCAGAAAGCTGGACTGCAAGAGGAGCAACCGGGACCAGAACCTGGCACCCATATGGGATGCCAATGCTGCAGGCGGAGGATTAACCAAGTGAGCCACGGCACCGGCCCCAATTTACAGGCTTTTGAGTCAGCTTAAATATAACATGGTATAGTTGTAAATGTTTAGAGCATCTTAAACCTGGATATTTTTGTTTCATAGTTTTGTATTATTCAAAAGAAAACAAATTAACAAGACAGAACTTAGCTTTTTTTCTCCCTTAATGATTGCTTCCATAGAAGAAGCAATGTCAGATTCACACCTGCAACCTATATTTTAACATCAGTATGTTATGGATTGAGCAGGACATGGTTCCCCAAACTCACAGAGACATTTAAGTCCCAAAGTCTTAAGTCAATGATTGACGGAGTAAGGGAAGAGACGTGATCTCACTAAGGCATCTGAAGGTAGGTGTGGTGGGAGGTTTTATAGACCTTTGAGGGCTTGCCCTGGATAGGGAATTCTTGTGAGAGGGAGGGTTATGTAAGCCAAATGTGCTTGCTGTGTGTGTCTCTGCTTCTTGGCTCACTGTGTGTTTGCTCCTCCATACCTGCTGTGCCACATCCCACCTCCACAAGACACCAGACTCCCGGGGCCCCCAATCATGAACTGTGAACCCCTCAACTATAAGCCCCAGTAGCTGAGAAACTCTTGCTTCCCCCCTCAGTTGATTGTCTCTTTATGAACTAAATGAGCTGTTCACATTTTAGATGAACGTATTTGTCTACTGTACACAGAGCAATTCAATGATTGCATCTTCATTTCACTTCAGGTAGTTTGTTCTTTATATAATTGTATCTACTGATTTGAACCAAAGTTTTGTTGTTGTTGTTAACTTTCGAGCAAAACACAAAAATATTTTAAAGCCTGCTGAAAAATACAGTGAGGGAGCCGACGCTGTGGCACAGTAGGTTAATCCTCCACCTGTAGCACCAGAATCCCACATGGGCACCAGTTCTAGTCCTGGCTGCTCCACTTCTGATCCAGCTCTCTGCTATGGCCTGAGAAAGCAGTGGAGGATGGCCCAAGCATTTGGGCCCCTGCACCCCCATGGGAGACAGAAGAAACTCCTGGTCCCTGGCCTCGCATCAGCCCAGCTCCAGCCATTGTGGTCAACTGGGGAGTGAACCAGCGGATGGAAGACCTCTCTCTCTCTCTCTCTGCCTCTCACTGTCTGTAACTCTCTCTCTCAAATAAATAAACAAAAATCTGAAAAAAAATACACTAGGGGGCCGGCGCTATGGCTCACTAGGCTAATCCTCTGCCTGCAGCACCAGTATCCCATATGGGCGCCAGGTTCTAGTCCCGGTTGCTCCTCTTCCAGTCCAGCTCTCTGCTGTGGCCTGGGAAGGCAGTGGAGGATGGCCCAAGTGCTTTGGCCCTGCACCCGCATGGGAGACCAGGAGAAGCACCTGGCTCCTGGCTTCAGATCAGCGCAGTGCGACGGCTGTTGCAGCCATTTTGGGAGTGAACCAATGGAAGGAAGACCTTTCTCTCTGTCTCTCTCTCTGTCTATAACTCTACCTGTCAAATTAAAAAAAAAAAATACACTGAGAAAATTATGCTGAAGTTCTAAAGGAAATAAATTAGAAAGCAAGTACAGGGCATATAAAATCATTAGGAAATATTGCCAGGAAAAAAAGGAAAAAGAGATCAGCTGAAATTCATAGCAAAGACTTCAGGTAAAAATGGACAAAGGGCAACAGGCAACTGGCCTATCAGCTGAGCCTGCAATCCAAATCACAGTTCTTAAGACCAATTCCTAGTTCAAGTTCCTGACTCCGGCTGCTTATCACTGCAGACCCAGGGAGGTAGCAGGTGATGGCTCAAGTAACTTGGTTCCTGCCACCAACGTGGGAGACCTGGATTGAGTTCCTGGCTCCTGGCTCAAGCCTCAGTGCTGCTCTGTCTGTTTGCAACCTTTGCAAAGTGAACCAGCAGATGGGAGCTCTGTGTGTGTGTGTTTGTGTTTCTGTTTCTCTGCCTCTCATGTTAAAAAATTGAACAAAGTGGGGCCAGCTTCGTGGCATAGCTAGTAAAGCCACCGCCTGTGATGCCAGTATCCCATACAGGTGCGAGTTTGAGATCTGGCTGCCCCACTTCCAATCCAACTCCCTGTTAATGTCCTGGGAAAGCAGCAGCAGATGCACCAAGTACTTGGGCTTGTGCCACCCATGTGGGAGACCTGGATGAAGCTCCCAGCTTCTAGCTTCAGCCTGACCCAACACTGGCTATTGCAGCCATCTGGGCAGTGAACAAGCAGCTGAAATTTTCTCTTTCTGTCTCTTCATCACTTTCTTTAACTTCAAATAAACTAAATAAATCTTTAAAAAATATGAACAAAGAGTATGGACAAACAATTGAAATGTACACAAGCAAAAACTAAAAAATCATAAGGAACAATCAACAAAGTGAATGAATTCTGTTAATTGAAAAAGTATATTGTAGCAAAGAAATATAATTTTATACATTGTAAATTAGCCAAATGACAACGAATTATCCAATTCTGGTAATTCTCTGTTAAAATTGGTACACACATATTGCTAGAGACATTGAGATTTAAATTCACACAATTAAAAAAAATTTTTTTGACAGGCAGAGTTAGCCAGTGAGAGAGAGAGAGAGAGAGAAAGGTCTTCCTTTTTCCGTTGGTTCACCCCACCAAGTGGCCACTACGGCCAGCGCATTGCGGCCGGTGCGCTGTGCTGATCCGAAGGCAGGAGCCAGGTACTTATCCTGGTCTCCCACGGGGTGCAGGGCCCAAGGACTTGGGCCATCCTCCACTGCACTCCCTGGCCACAGCAGAGAGCTGGACTGAAAGAGGAGCAACCGGGACAGAATCCGGCGCCCCAACCAGGACTAGAACCCAGTGTGCCGGCGCCGCAGGCGGAGGATTAGCCTAGTGAGCCATGGAGCCGGCCACAGTTAAAATTTAGAATACCATTCCTCAGCCACACTGGCCCATTTCATACATTCAATTGCCGCCTGATGCCAGCAGCTACCATATTGCTCAACAGAGAAACTCTTTGCATCATCACAGGACATTCTATTGACAGTACTGCCCTGGTGGGCAGACACAAGAGCAGAATGAATGGGTTGTTGAATGTGCTCACCTCCCATTCTACCTGCTACTTTAAAATGCCTCCAACATTGCATCAACTAACCCTCTGTGGACTGGTAGGGACACTGCTCCATGACCTCTGAACCTCACGACATTTTCCATACTTTTCTTTTTCTAGTCTAATAATATCTCACTGACATTTTTATTTCCCTGACTACTAACAAAGCTGAGTATTTTATGTATTAATCTTTCATATTTCCACTTCTATGAGTTTCCTGGTTTTTTTCCACATTACTGTGTTGAAATTATTTTAAATGAAAATGTTATATGTTTAAGGGATAAATAAAACAAAGAAGGAAAGAAATATGGGATGAACCCACAAAATTGGCCCACCACGATTTTAAATGAGTAAAAGAAAATACCCAGTTGGTTAAATTTTGGAAAATTTGTTACCCTAGTTAAATACATGAAGTTAGTGGGGTTTGGGTAATTTACTTTTCATCTAAAATGATTTTAATGTTGTCATAGTTCTATTTCCTCATTTTCAAAGAGAAAAATATAATTTTGCTTGAGGTTTAGGAAAATTCCCCTACAATTCCCTATGTTTTGTTTTCGAAGTCTCCCTCTAGGCTCCAACTAGACTGCGTGATTATTTTTCTTTATCCCTGCTATTATTTTTATTTGATGTTATTCCTTTCTGGTAGAACACTGTGTACTTGACCTAGAAAATCTTGGGGGGGGGGGGTGTTGTGTGTGTGTGTGTGTGTGTATGTATGCATATGTGTGAAATAAGGACATAGTGGTGAGAGAAGACAGACATTTCAAGATTTGCATCTTCAATTAAACAACATGTCTAAATTGCAAAAGAGATGGTCTTTCATAACTCATAGCAGAGAGAAATGAATTTGTGTGCATCCGTTGCTTGGAGACTTCACTTATTTATGTTTTGGAAATGTAGCTAAAGCACACACTGGTACTTGAATGTTCAAGTAGTCAACTTGGAAAAGAAATGACATTCTTCAAAAGTGGAACTGCATTGTTTAGGAAAAAACTAAACAAGGCAAACTATAGAGTAAAAATGAAGTAGAAATGAACCACTGCCCACCTCAATCCTTGGGAAAGAAGGTTCTATATCTTGGGAATGTTTCATGCAGGATTAGCAGCCAGCAAGTGCAAACCTCCACCGGCGAAGTGCGGTTAAGCTGCCTGTGAGAGGGGCAGCACATTCGTCCCATTTTGGTCCTTTCCTCTGCCTGATTGTCAGCCAGGTGTCTTGCTATGACTCTTTCTTTTCCTGCCTGGAGCAGCTCTTCCAAATTCCCTGCTACTGTCTGCTAAACCATGTTTCCCAGCGCAGGGACAAGTGCTCTTTGCAGCAGGTTCACACAGCACAGCCAGGATTTTCACCTTGAACAAAATCAACAGGGAGCTGTCTTCAGACATTTTTGCTGAGACTCCAGGCCCCGGCTGGTGCTGCAGTCCAACATCCTTCAAGGGGTTTTCATCAGCTGTGGGTATACAGGGTATCTTTTATGGATCTCTGGGATGTTAGTAGTGCGAGCACTAACCAGTCTTTGTGCATCCTGTACATTTTCCTCTTGCTTCCAAATGAACTCTCTGTGATTTGTTTAGAGCAGGAGGCAAAAAACCTCTGAGTATACTGTTCTTGCCCTTACGTGGAACACAGCCATGTTTCAGTCATCTTCCCATTTGAGCCTCTTAGTTAACTCGTATACTAATTTGTAAAGTAGGTACTGCTGCCTTTCCTTTGAGTCGCATTATGATGTCAGTTCAGGTTGAGACTGCTGTGACATGAGTTCAAGGACAAGAAATGAAAGAAGGCCAAAATGAAGCAAACATTTTTTAAACAAGACATTTTTAAAATGAGGATACAACCGTGCCCAGTAAAACCTGGAGTGCCAACCAAATAGGATTTGCAACCTGAATGCACACCCTCCAGGAGGCCTCCCAGAATAATCTGCCAAGCAATGCTTGACTTCTCGGCGTGCCTGTCATGCAGGATGCCATATCACTGTAAGCCTAGAACCTCCCATGGTCTCCCATCTGCTTAAGTTTCAGCTGAGGTGTGGGTTTCAATCTACTTAGTAAGATTTCTCTAATATGTATCCTGAATGGCAGCTGCAAACATTTTTCTCTCCATGTGTTCCCTGGAAATAAGCTTGGATATTTTACCGAGCCTACACCTTTGGCTAATGGAATTAGCTCTATGACTGGGTGTTATGATTTGGAAGCACTTCACAGGGTGGTCTGCTTTACTCATCAACCCTACCCCTGAGATACAAACATGATTGCCTCTTCCCTTTGGGTGCTGGATGCCGGGTGCCTTCCATTCTTCGATAATTCCTTTCTTCAGTGTAAATATATCTGCTGCCACATGATATTTCAGCCTCATGTTTTAGCTAATATTAATGGACAGAAAGTAAAAACAAGAACAGAACACAGGAATAATGGAGGATTGAGAAGAAGAGGGATAAAGAAACTCATAGAAGAGGTGAAAGAAAGGAAAACAGATTTTACCAGTGCACTGCAATCAGAATTAATTTTGACACCATGTTGTTCCATTGCCATACATGTGCATTTATTTGCTATTTGCAAAATCAAACATAGCTGTGGGATTTTAAAAAGAAATAGCGTATCAATTGAAAATACAATGAAAGAGTGTCCTTAGAGCAATTAGGTGAAAGCCTGGAAAAACAACCAATTCAGAGCAGAGGTGAATGGGTGAAGATTTACTGCAAGTAACTGTCATATTTCAGACATCATTATCTGAGATACCTGCATTCTAGTCTGTGCAAATTAAGCCATGTGTTACAAGAACATTCATCATGCATTAAGGCTCTACAAGTCACACCTGCTATTACATGCAAATAACTGAAACCAAGAAATTCCTATTTATAACATCAAAATTTAACTTAATTGCACTCTGTCTCTGTCTAGCATTTTAAAACAAATTTCTTTTGATGTGTTCACCAGGGCTAATCTAGTGGTTCTCAAAGAGTGGTTCTTGGATCAGCTGGGAACTTAATAGACATCAAGTTATCAGGGTTCACCCCAGATCAACTGGATTGGAAACTCTAGGTAGAGAATCCAGCATTCTGTGACTTAAAAGCCCTTCAGTAATTTTTATATGTATAATTTATCTACAAATACACTTGTATATTATGAGTACATGTTTAACTTTTTTAGTGTTTTCTATTTGAACTTTTTTTTAAAGATTTTATTTGTTTATTTGAGAGAGAGAGAGTTACAGACAGATGAAGAGACAGAGAGAAAGGTCTTCCATTCACTGATTCATTCCCCAAATGGCCACAACAGCTGATCTGAAGCCAGGAGCCAGGAGTTTCTTCTAAGTCGCCCATGCGGGTGCAGGATCCCAAGGACTTGGGCCATCTTTTGCTGCTTTCCCAGGCCATAGCAGAGAGCTGGCTTAGAAGTGGAGTAGCCAGAACTAGAACTGACACCCAAATGGGATGCCAGCGCCACAGGCGGAGTCTTAGCCTATTACACCATAGCACTGGTCCCAACATGTTTAATTTTTTAATTGATGGGGATGTGTGATATACAAAAGTTTGAAGATTATTTATCTAACATTTTAAACCTTTATGTTTTTAATCAAATGAGCTATTTGCCACCAACAATGTCATATATTTGCATTAACATGAAAACACTTCACTTCTTCCTTCTAAAATGGTTTGAAAATGTGTTAACATTTCTCCCCTTGTGCAAAGAACTCTCACATTCCCAGTAAAGAGATGAGAAGGGGTCTCTGCGCTGCATCCTAGACTCTTGCCTGTTCTTGGGAAAGACAAAATAAAGATAAGCCATGAATAGCACCAGTGTCACCTCCCCAGTTCCCCCTCAATGTATTCATTTTTATGTGCGCAGCAAAGGGCACTAAGAGCTAGAAAGAGGATTCCATGCTCAGGCCCTGCCACGCCCTTTTCTCCATCCCCCTTGCCCTGCATACATGGTGGATCCCTTTCGAGGAAGAGTACCATTCTCTCCCTGCAGGTTCCCCTCCCTCCCCTACAGACACCAGCTAGCACACTTGGGCCTCCTTTGTGTTAAACATTCCTCAGAGCTGGGCAGAAAATGTCCTCTGGCACTTATAATACAATATAAGTATAACACAAATAGGACTCGCTTTTAAGCCATAATCATTTAGAAATTCAAAAAAAGGAAAAAAGATTTAATTCCTAGAACAATTTTTTTTTACAGGCAGAGTGGACAGTGAGAGAGAGAGATAGAGAGAAAGGCCTTCCTTTGCCGTTGGTTCACCCTCCAATGGCCGCCGTGGCCAGTGCTGCGGCCGGCGCACCACGCTGATCCAAAGCCAGGAGCCAGGTGCTTCTCCTGGTCTCCCATGGGGTGCAGGGCCCAAGTACTTGGGCCATCCTCCACTGCACTCCCTGGCCACAGCAGAGAGCTGGCCTGAAAGAGGAGCAACCGGGACAGAATCCGGCGCCCCGACCGGGACTAGAACCCGGTGTGCCAGCACCGCAAGGCAGAGGATTAGCCTAGTGAGCCGCAGCGCCAACAGAACAATATTTTACATAAAATATGTTCTCAGTAATTATGCACAGTTTGAACAAATATGTGAATTCAGTTCAGTTCCTGAGCATTCTGTCCTGCAACCTTACATAGCAATTCAAAGCAGAAATACGGGTTAGTGTGTTATCATTGTACTGAACATTTCTGGGACCTTCAGCAGTTATCATAACCTCCCTTAAACCTCCTTTCCCTCAGTCTGTAAACTGAGGACACGGAGAGCAACTACCTCGAAGACTGACTGTGAGAATCGAATGGGATGTAGGTGGTTTGCATGGTCTCTGGTACATAGTAAATGCCCAACAAATGTTAATTATCCTGTGTTTTGCTATTGCTGAATCAAATGCCAGGAAATAATAAAGCATATTCCTACCCTGGACTCTTTTGTTAGTAAAACTCACTACCATTTTTTTTCCTAGCTGAGAGCTAATGATCTCACATAATTTATGATACTTTAAAAATCAAAAATAATGCCTCTTGGAGTGACTGACCTAGACATTTGCTAATTGCTCTCTTCTCCCGTCCATCTGTCTGTCTGCCTGAAGAGCTATTCCTGGTCTTGAGCTAACCCTCGGCAGAGGCACAGTGCTTTCATTCCGATTCACAGAACATCATGCATGCTTCATCAGTCTATGTAGGTCTCCACAGTGGAGCCACTTAGTGGAAAACTTGTTGGCGGTACAAGGGACTGCAAGTGTTCCATCACTGTTCAGAAAATTAATTTAATTTAGAGGAGACTTTACAATATATTATCAAATTAAAAAAAAAAAAACACAAGATAATAATAGGAGTTCCAATGAATTCTCAAGAAAAACTGAGAAAGGGTAATGCTTTTCTTTTTTCCAATTGTTGTGTTAATTGCAAGAATTCAGTAAATATTTTTTGAATTATTCCTCAAGGAGGAAGTCTGCAACAAAAGTGTAAGGTATCTGAGCAGAAAGGCAGAAAGGCCTCCCTGCAACAGGTTCCCCATTCATCAGTTTGTTCTAGCCCTCTGCTTAACTGCTTTCAGTAATGCTAAAAGTAGATATTACTGTCCCGATTCAGTATTTGATGCAAGCTTTCCTGAATGTTTACAGCTATCAGCAACAAAATTCAGGTACCAACCCAGGACGGTCTGACCCTGGGCCACTAGTACTTCACGTGTAGGCTGGAAGGTGGTCTGTATGTTAAGATACTTTCCTCCTGTTGAGAAAGCACGAAATACTGCTATAGGGTGGAGGACTCTCCTCCACCCGCAGTCAGATCACTACTGCTTTTTCTCCACTGACTTGGACACTCAAGTGACTAGCTTTGCCCTTTTGTGAACACTGCCTGACTCGAATCCAGCCAGTCCAGTGCTGCTTCTGACCGTGAGACTGGAGAGGCTGATAGGTGAGCAGCACTTGAAGGTCAGCCTTGATTGTTTAGTTCAATTCCTTTTAACAACCATGGATGGAGAACCTTCGGTGAGCCCGGCAATACGTGAGGCGCTGGAGAAACAGAGACCACAACCCCAAGCCCCTACTCTGGGACAGACTGTGGTCTAAGGAGGAAGAGGCCAAGGATGCCCCTAGGCTCACTCACCACTGCTCTCCTGAAGAGCTGCTTGTCGGGGTTGATGGCTTTGAGCGTGGAATCTGCTTTCCTTTCTGGTGTTCCTTAGTGCTCTGAGTGCATCATTCATATCCAACAGAAAATTCTCTAAGGACGTTGCCCCTCCTGAATTTCTCCCCGACTGCTACTTCTTCCTCTCCCTCTCTGTGTGGTCCTTTGCCTGGACTCTAGTGAAAACTTGACTGGGAGGTCTGGCACTGACACACATGTGAGATTTCAAATCTAAGACAAAGAATTCTTTGATTACTTCAAAGGGGGGAAAAGAAAAAAGGGATAAGCTCCCAAAAAACTCAATGACCCTTAACTGTGTTTTACAGATCTGGGTCTCTCATCTATGAACCCATCTTTGAACCCATTTATACATTTAATATGAACAACCTGATAGGTTTTCTTAATTCATCAACTGCCTTTTCTTTCCTTTAAATTTCTTTAAAGATTTAATTTTATTTGAATGGCAGAGACAGAGATCTTCCATCAAATGATTTACTCCCCAACTGGCTGCAACAGCTGGAGCAGGGCCAGGCAGAAGCCAAGAGGCTAGAATTCCATCCAGGTCTCCTATGTAGCCAGTAGGGTTCTAAGTACAGTACTTGGATTATCTTCTGATGCTTTCTCAGGCACATTAGCAGAGAACTGTTTGGAAGTGGTGAGTCCAGGCAAAAACCCATGCTCTGATAGGAGATGCCAGCATTACAAGTGGTAGGCTAACCCATCGCTCCCCAGTGCCTACCCCAATCAACTGCTTTTTCGTGTAACAATATGTTATGGGTTGAACTATGTCATCCTCTCTCCCAACTCAAATTTGTATGTCATGAAGTCCTAACCTTTACCTGGGATAAGGTCCAAATAAGATAACTGTACATGTAATTAGTTAATTTTTGATGAATTCTTACTGGAGTAGGGTAGGCCCCTAATTCAATGCAATTGGTGTCTTAGCTAAAAAATGTAAAAAGGGAAATACACACACACATACGTGTGTAGATGAAAATAGAGATTGGGGTGATGCCTGTAGAAACAAAGGAACTACAACAATTGCCAGGAAGCCATCAGAAGAGACAGAAAACAGTTTTCTCTTCCCAGCTGAAGTAAGAACGAACCCAGCTGATGCCTTAACTTGAACTTCCAGCCTCCAGAACTGAGAAAATACATTTCTGTTGCTTAAACCACCCAGTTTGCAGTCAGTTATGGCAGTCCTAGTAAACTCATATGCAATACCTTTACTTTCTTCCAAATGTGTTTATTTTGAACCTGAAAGGGATTTTTGGAATTTCAAGAACAAGTCTGCAGAGCTTCTCTGAGATCTCTCAAGATGACATTCACTTCTATTATAGTACCCTGCAGCATCTTTCTGGTCTAAACATTTCTGTACTTCTTTCGTTTGTGACTAGGGTTTCCCATGCTTTCTTCCCTCCTCTTTCCTTTCCTATTCTAATTTTTACAATGACATACTTTCAGTTTATTTTATAATCATAAACGTAGTTATACACTAAGTAAAGAATTCAACAAATAGTAAGGAGGAAAAAAAAAACACTGTTCCTCAACAGTAGAGACAAGGGCTGTAAACAATAATCAAATCTCAAAATGTCAGTTTTGCTCATATACATTAGTTTTTTTGTATTCGATTAGTTAACACAGATCAGGGGAAAAATATGATGTTTGTCTTTTGGAGACTTAAGCATTATGTATAATTGCTTCCAGTTACATCCATTTTGTTGCAAAAGACAGGATTTCATTCTTTTTACAGCTGAGTAATATTCCATAGTGTATCTATGCCACATTTTCTTTATCTAGTCATCTGTTGGTAGACTTTTGGGTTGATTCATATTTTAGCTATTGTGAATTGAGCTGCAATAAACACGAGGGTACAGATAACTCCTTTCATATGCTGATTTCATTTCCTTTGGGTAAATTCTCAGGAGTGGCATGGTGAGGTCATATGGTAGATCTATTTTCAGATTTCTGAGGAATCTCCACACTGTCTTCCACAATGGCTGGATTAGTATGCGTTCCCACTAACAGTGAATTAGGGTAACTTTTCTCCCTGTATCCTCACCAGCATTTAATATTTTTTGATTTCTGTATGTAAGCCATTCTAACTGGAGTGAGGTGAAACCTCATTGTGGTTTTGATCTGCATTTCCCTGATGGCTAGTGATCCCGAGCATTTTCTCAAGTGTCTGTTGGCCATTTGGATTTCTTCTCTTGAAAAATGCCTTTTTAAATCCTTTGCCCATTACTTAATATGATTGTTTTGCTGTTGTTGAATTCGTTGAGGTCTTTATAGATTGTGGATGTTAACCCTTTATCAGTTGCGTAGTTTACAAATATTTTCTCCCATTCTGTCAGATGCCTTTTCACTTCTCAGCTTGATATAATCCCTTTTGTCAATTTTGGCTTTGATTGCCTGTGCTTCTGGGGTCTTTCCCATGAAGTTTTTTGCCTATGCCAATGTCTTCTAGAGTTTCCCCAATGTTCTCTAGTAGTTTTATGTTGTAGATAGGTCTGTGATCCATTTTGAGTGGACATTTGTGTAAGGAGTAAGGTATGGGCCTCGTTTCATATTTCTGCATGTGGAGATCCAGTTTCCTCAGCACCTTTGTAAAACAGACTGTCCTTGCTCTGAGGATTGATTTTAGCTCCTTTGTCAAAGATAAGTTGGTTGTAGATGCATAAATTGATTTCTGAGGTTTCTGTTCTGTTCCACTGGTCTACATGTCTATTTTTGTGCCAGGACCAGGCTGTTTTAATTATAATTGCCCTGTAGTATGTCTTAAAATCTGGTATTGTGATGCCTCTGGCTTTTTGTTGTTTGATTATTTTAGCTAATTTAGGTCTCCTGTGTTTCCATATGAATTTACCATCATTTTTTTCTATATCTGAGAAGAATGTGGTTGGTATTTTGATTGGGATCACATTGAATCTGTAAATTGCTTTTGGTAGTATGGATATTTTGATGAAATGGTTGTGCCTGGGGACACAACACTACCCCCACTCTTAAAACGCTCCCACATACCACCCTTGTCACTTGTCATGTTCTGCTTCAGTCCTCCTACAAACACGCAGTCGATGCAGAAGCACCACTTGGAAGTATTTTTAGTCCTATTGAAGGCAAGTATACAGTTTCAAGGACCTTTGCTTGTTTTCTTTAACGTACTTCTTGGTTAAAGTGGTAAACACTGAATTTTTGCTTCTTAGAACAACATTAGAAGGTTTGTTATTTTTTCAAATATGTGGCTTATTTCATATTTGGGCTGTTGATTTCAGCTCAAGAGCTTTTGAGACTTCTAAATAATTATTTTTCATTTTTGATTCACAATTCATTAGAAGAGTACAGATTGTGAACTTTATATACACTCTTGATTTTTTTCAAAATCTCTAATTTTCTGTTTCATTTCAAAGAAAGTCTTTCAATCTAGGAAATTCTTCTTTACCAAAACTGATAGAATAAGTTGCTGTAAACTTACCTCCTACTGTGTTCTTGCTTGGTGAGCTCCCTTAGAGTTTAATATGAGGGATCTTCAGAAAGTTAATGGAAAATATGTATTATGAAAAAATTGCATGACTTCAAATTTTCTTTTGCACCAAAATGTTTTCAATCCATTTGTCTACAGTTGTTTTAAATTTCCCTCAGGCTCCAAATCAGTACCTGTCTAAGTGCTGCAGGAGCCACACTGAGAACATGAATATGCAAAGTAGGCTGGGGGGGGTTCTTACAGAAAACTTAGAGCCCCTGCTTCTTTACACAGGCAACTGCTCCTCAGAACCAAGTGACTCCTGCCTTCCAGTAAATAGGCCTAGAGCTGTAGGATCACATAGCTGTGAGACAAAATCCAAATGGTTGTATGAATTCAAAAAGCAAAAGGTTGAACACTACAAGCCAAAAAAAAAATAAGTCT
This sequence comes from Oryctolagus cuniculus, assembly GCF_051225735.1. NCBI lineage: Eukaryota > Metazoa > Chordata > Mammalia > Lagomorpha > Leporidae > Oryctolagus > Oryctolagus cuniculus. The sequence goes on from NC_142880.1 coordinate 85,339,198, forward strand.
GTGGGCATCTTTGGCCCACGTGCCAACAGTGTGCAATCTGCATCAAACGATTACAAGTAGAGAGGAAACTTGGACTAGCTGAATGCATTGATCCTTTTCCTTACATAATCATCCTTGGGAGCTTTTTTGGTACTGAGCCTTACTTACATAGATAATTTATTTGTCACAAAAACACTATCAGATAAGCACTGTTATCCTCATTTTATAGATAAAAAAAAAACCACAACACAGAGAGGTTAATTAGCAGAAAGGTTAAGCTAATAGGTGGTACACTATGACGTGAAAAAGTAGATTCCAAAGATTCACTCTTTCCATGTATATATTTTTTCAAGTGTATGTGTATAAAAATACTTCAAAATGTTTGTAGAAAAGTAGATTTAAAAGATAAGTTTCTTTTGGTGCAAAAAAAAATTCGAAATCCATGCATAGTGGGTTTTTTTTTAAGATTTTATTAATTTATTTGAAAGCCAGCTTTACAGAGAGAGAAGGAGAAATAGAGATCTTCCATGTGTGGCTCCAGCACCCCGGGTTCTAGTCCCAGTTGGGGCGCCGGATTCTGTCCCAGTTACTCCTCTTCCAGTCCAGCTCTCTGCTGTGGTCCGGGAAGGCAGTGGAGGATGGCCCAAGTGCTTGGGTCCTGCACCCACACGGGAGATCAGGAGAAGCACCTGGCTCCTGGCTTTGGATCGGCGTAGTTCCAGCCGTAGAAGCCATTTTGGGGGTGAACCAACAAAAAAAAGGAAGACCTTTCTCTCTGTCTCTCTCACTGTCTAACTCTGCCTGTCACACACACACACATACACACAAAATCTTCCATGTGCTGGTTCACCCCTAAATGGCTGCAATGGCTAAGGCTGTGCAAGGCCAATGCCAGGAGCCAGGCACTTCTTCCAGGTCTCCCATATAGGTGCAGAGGCCATCTTTTGATGCTTTCCCAGGCCATAACAGAGAGTTGAATCAGGAGTGGAGCAGCTGGGATTCGAACCAGCACCCATATGGGATGCTGGCACTGCAGGCCAGGGCTTAACCCATTGTGCCACAGTGCTGGCCCTTAGTTTTTTCATAATATGCATTTCCATGAACTTTTTGAAGTACTCTCAAATTTTTTAAAGATTTTTATTTATTTATTTGAGAGGCAGAGTTACAGACAGTGAGAGGGAGAGACAGAGAGAAAGGTCTTCCTTCCATTGGTTCACTCCCAGATGGCCACAACGGCCAGAACTGCGCCGATCTGAAGCCAGGAGCTTCTTCTGGGTCTCCCACATGGGTGCAGAAGCCCAAGCACTTGAGCCATCTTCTACTGCTTTCCCAGGCCATAGCAGAGAGCTGGATTGGAAGAGGGACTAGAACCTGCGCCCATATGGGATGCTGTCGCCGCAGGCAGAGGATTAACCTACACCACAGTGCCAGCCCCTATAATTACATTTTTTGTCCAGAAGAAAATATACCAAAATGTTACCATGGTTACTTTCTGACATTAGTATAATCTTTTCTTCTTTCATTTACCTTCATAACATGTCTATTAATACATATTTATAAAGTCATTTTTAAAAAGAGCATGGGGTGTGGGGCTACCAGGAAAGTAACTCTTAAGAGGTGAAGTGGACCAGAAGAAAACAAAACCAGCATTATGACCCCTCTCGCCACAGTGTCATTGAGGACCCACCATGTCCCAGACAATCGGCTATGTGTCAGGAATTAGAGAGATTTATAAGACACACTTTCTTGCTTCAAGGAATTTATGGTCCAGTGAAGAAACTCACAGTAGAAGAGGATATTTTCCACGTACACAGATACTGGCCTCTTGTTTGCATAAAGCATTCGCTTTATTTTTGTAGAAAATAGCTCTTACATCTGCCTAGAAAGGCATATTTCTATGAAATGTCATCTCTTGACAGTTATGCAAAAAAAAGATGGAAATTATCATTGCATGCCAAAAGAAAGACATAATAACACCACAGAATCCTGCTTCATGTCATATTTAAAGAACCCCTAATGTTGGGTAGGAGTCTGAAGCTGAAGACAGAGACTTCAAAATGCTAAAATAAAAAAGAAAGTTCTAGCTCTTCTCTAACATCATCATACAAGCAAAAGCAGGAGCCAGAGAATTAGCATGCACATAGAAGCTATATCTGTTTGCTGTTGCTGTTTGTAATTTGATAAACAACGTCACTTTTCTGCCCTCTTCCTAAATCTTCCCCAAAGAACCTTTCTGTTCTCTCACCCCTCAAACCATCACTGGAGATAGTCTCTCATATGTAAGAGGAGGCCATTTGCACCAATAACCACGATGAATTCAACAATTATTCTATAACTATACAGCTTATATGGCACAACTAATTATAAAATGTTCATCAACATTTTGTACTATTATAGTTAAGTGATATAATGAAAACATTTTTTAAAAAAACTCTCTCTTGCATTAATTGAATGTAATAAATTTAGTCAGCCCGTTATCTGAGGTTGTTTTAAAGCTTCTCATCATTTTTGGCAGGTTTGATGAAGTCTATAGTATTTGTTGTTGTTTTTATTTTAAAATGCATTTATCTGAGAGACAGAATCCCATCTACAAGTTCACTCCTCAAATGGCCAACATGGCTGGGACTGGACCTGGCCAAAGCCAATGCCAGGAGCTTAGTCCTGGTCTCCCACATATGTAGAGGGAACTCGGTTAGTTGAGACTTCACTGTTGCTTCCCAGGATCTGCATTAGCAGGAAGCTGGAGTCAGGAGCTGGAGTCAACTATCAAATCCAGGCACTCTGATACGGGACATGGTATCTTAACCACTAGGATAAACTCTTGCTTTAAAATTTATAGCTTAGTTGAAACAAGTATGTATTAGTCTTATTACATAATTAAGAATAAGGGCTAAATATTCTATTTAGGTAAACCAATGACTTAATGTATTAGACCCTAAAATTCCAGTGCATAAAAGCAGCGATTAACTGCCTGCTTTGGATTCAACAAAAATTAATGAATTTTTTCCAGTATAACACACGGAAGTTGAATAATAATTGACCTTTGAAAACCATTGGTATGGGAAATGGAGGGACAATAAGCATCAGAGGTTAAAAATCTTGACATGAAATTAAAAATTATTTTGAAAAATAAAATGCGGAGGGGACAACGCTGTGGTGCAGTGGGCTAAGCCTGCTGTCTATGACACTGGCATCCCACAGAGCAGTGTTTAATCAACTCGTGGCTGTTCTGATCCAGCTCCCTGCTAATGCATCAGGAAAGGCATAGAAGATGGCCCAATTACTTGGGCTCCTGGTTATTGGCTTCAGCCTGGCCCAGTCCCAGCTGCTGAAGACATTTGGAAAGTGAACCCCGGACAGAAGATCTCTATCTATACATAACTGCCTTTCAAATAAATAAATAAGGGGCCAGCACTGTGGCATAGCAGATAAAGCCACCACCTGCAGTGCCGGCATCCCATATGGGCACTGGTTCGTGTCCCAGCTGCTCCACTTCCAATCCAGCTCTCTGCTGTGGCCTGGGAAAGCAGTAGAAGATGGCCCAAGTCCTTGGGCCCCTGCACCCACATGGGAGACCCGGAAGAAGCTCCTGGCCTCTGGCTTTGGATTGGCCCAGCTCCAGGCATTGCGGCCATTTAGGGAGTGAACCAGCGGATAGAAGACTTCTCTTTTTCTCTCTCTCTTTGCCTCTGCCTCACTGTAACTCTGCCTTTCAAATAAATAATTTTTTTTAAAAAATGTAGAGGGGCCAGCGTTGTGGCATAATGGGTTAAGCCACTGCCTGCAACACTGCCTGCATCTCATATGGGAACCAGTTTTTGTCCTGGCTGCTCTATTTCCAATCCAGCTCCCTGCCTACATGCCTGGGGAAGCAATAGAAGATGGCCCAAGTGCTTGGGCCTCTGCAACCACATGGGAGACCCAGAAGAAGTTCCTGGGTTGGCCTTGCCCAGCCCCAGCCATTGTAGCTATTGAGGGAGTGAACCAGCAGATAGAAGACCTCTCTCACTCTCTGTCTTTCCCTCTCTCTGTAACTCTGCCTTTCAAATAAATAAAATAAATCTTTAAAAAAATGTGGAAACATCCATATGTTTCTTTATGTATTTAAAAATTAATGATCCTAACTATACAAGATTTATATACAAATATATGCACGTGTGTATATGTATCTATTTGCATACATATATATGTATACGTATTTCTATATGTGACATTTTCATAATCACTCTATATGTGTGTGGTTATTTACATATATCATTTGAAATATATACATTTATCTTTTACAATAAACTGAGCTTAGCTATATTCAGAGAGAAGGGCTGTGTTCTAGCCATGCAATCCATCATGCTGATTTTCATGCCAGCAGAGACTTGGGAATCCCAGATTCAAGAGTCTACCAGTCACAGGCCTTTCTCTACCAGGCTGCCAGAATCACAAGACCTAGGAAGACCAGGGTCCAGTGAGATCCGGCATGGAGAAATTATGACCTAATTCCCAGTCAATGACCGGAAGCAGGAAAACGTTAGGAGACTCAGAGGGGAAAATGAAGAGGCCAAGGAATTCTCCAGGCAAACAGGGATAGGAGGGTGGGAGAAGAGTCCAAGACGGAACACCAGAGATTTTCTTTTGCAGACTGAAGAAATGTTGCCTTGCAAATGTTAGTCTTCTCCTGGCTAATAAACGTGAATTTTAGGAATGGAGAACAAGTCACAATGTGCATCCCATTAATTCCTTTGACCTCCAAGGCACTAAGAAATGCCCAGAGGAACCTTCAAATCGCCATGGATTTCACCACCCATTCCCAACGCGCGACAGTATCGCATTAATATTTAAGATAAATAAAAGATGACTTGCAATTCAATAGTAATATTTTTAGTCTTATTTTGTTATAGAATCATAATGCAGGAAAACATAACGATTGATTTTTTAAAAGTGTTTAAATCTAGTTTCTACTTTGGACATGGAATAAAAACAATGAATCAGGTGCTTGGCAATGCTACTCACTACTTCTCAAATCTCCCAGCTGGGTCAGCAGGGATTGGCCAAGGGTAAACTGAAAGCAACAGAGAGATGGAGACCCTAATATGGCCAAGATGGTCAAAGGTCCCTCCCCTGGGAGCTCCCCCGCTGTACATAAAGGTACTCAAAGTAGCCACCAAAAGATAATTCAGTTGCACTTCAGGTTTCATTTTGCCTTTAAAAGTCAAGTTTCATTTCCTACTGAACCCACATAGCTCCAGGGCAGAGTTTGATACTGACTGCTGTTCAGTGACAGGAAGTCGCCGAGCCAGCCATATGTTCCCATAAACCGACATGCTGTGAAGCGAGGGGAATTACTGCAATCACTCCTTCAAAGGTTCTCGGGGGAACCAGATTTGCTGAGACTCTCTATGAAGAAAATACAGGGGGGTTCCGCCTGCAGCCGGAAGATTATGAAAAAAAAAAATGGAGACCATAAGGGGACTCGACTGTTACATGGATGGAAACCTTAGAGAAAAAAAAAAAATCTGGTTTCTGTTCTCCAGGTTAACTAGGCTTTTCTGTTAATGCCAATACTTATTTTGGCATCAAACAGTGTCGGTGCTTAGGAGGTACCTGGCATCTGTTCTGTGTTTATGAACTTGCACAGACTCTGATTACCTTGGAGAGTTTGAAACCTACAGCAGTGCCTGAGTCCACACACAAAAACATGTGTGCCCGCTGTGCCCCACCCTACCCTGAGAAATCCCCTTCGCTGGAACCCCGGAACGCTGGGCTCTGGCGCTGGCACAGAATTAGGGTACATCCCTGGAAGTGGGATCCCCCTGAGAGTGTGGATACTGGAAAAGCTCCCCCGGCGCTCACTGTCCTTGGGTAACTCCCCCCGCTGCTTTCTTCCCTAGCTATTTGCTCTGAGAAATCAAACAAACGGTGCCACCCCTTTCCCTCATCTCCTTTGGCTTAATAGCCAACAGCAGAATTGGTTTCAAACGGAGACCTTGGATACTTTCTGTGACAGGAGCTCTGCTTTCCCTCTCTGCTAGCTGACAAAGGCCGAGTGTTTATCCATCATCACTAAAAGCCGTGAAATGCTGAGTGGTTGTCAATGGGGTCGCGCCTTCTTTTCTCAGCCTAACGGCATGTTTGAGCAAATTCCAAACTGTAAGAAATAAAGATTACTGTAGAATCGCAGATAATTTTGGTAACTAAAGAGTATATGGAGGCCGGCGCCGCGGCTTACTAGGTTAATCCTCCGCCTGCGGCGCCGGCACACCGGGTTCTAGTCCTAGTCGGGACGCCGGATTCTGTCCCGGTTGCTCCTCTTCCAGGCCAGCTCTCTGCTGTGGCCAGGGAGTGCAGTGGAGGATGGCCCAAGTGCTTGGGCCCTGCACCCCATGGGAGACCAGGAGAAGCACCTGGCTCCTGGCTCCTGGCTCCTGGCTTTGGATCAGCACAGCGCACTGGACGTAGCAGCCACTTGGGGGGTGAACCAACGGAAAAAGGAAGACCTTTCTCTCTGTCTCTCACTGTCTAACTCTGCCTGTCACCAAAAAAAAAAAAAAAAAAAAAAAAGAGTATATGGAAACATACGGCCAAGACAATTTTGATATACTAAAATTACTAAAATGGACTACAGCCAATTTCTTGCAATCCTTCATTTGTTTTAATTTGTTGCTATTTTCCCACAGATGAGCTCATTTGATCTGATACCTCATAAGGTTGTTATCGCTGTGTCGCAGCTGAGAAACTCAGTCTCCCTGTTTAGGTGCTTCCCTAAGATTACAATTCTAAGTGACGAAGCCTGCGTGTAAATCTAACTTTTCTGACTCCAGAACTCATTATCTTTCCATTATGTCTTGCTGCATAAATCATTACATTAGGGACAGGCTATCAAACAACAAACATTTTGCTGACTTTTAAAACGCCATTAGCAGCTGCACAGACCACCACAGTCTGGCAGCTCAGCCAAAAAGCAGACAGATGTGGAGCCAAGACATTTCGTAACCCCAGTCCCCAGTGTGCTAACTCCTGATCCTGACCTTACCAGCCATAAAGCTGTCCAGTTGTTTCGTGCAATTTATGTTACATCATTATCCGGGGAAATGTAAATCCTCAGCCATCAAGTAAATTCCTACTATCTAGGTTCTATAATTAACATTTTATTATGCTTGTTTTATTATATCTCTACCTGTCTATATCTCTGTGTTCAACAATTCATGTTATTTTTTGAAGTCGCAGACATCAGTAAATTTTACCCCTAAAAAATTTAACATGCATATCAATAACTACAGTATATGTTGATGATCTTTAAGTAAAATTTGCATATAAGCACATGCACAAATCTTAAGTGTTCTATTCAATAAAATTTGCCAAATTATACACCCATATAACTTTAACCTCTTTCTTTTTTTTTTAATTTTTTTGACAGAGCTAGACAGTGAGATACAGAGAGAAAGGTCTTCCTTCTGTTGGTTCACCCCCCAAATGGCCGCCACAGCCATCGTGCTGCGCTGATCCGAAGCCAGGAGCCAGGTGCTTCTTCCTGGTCTCCCATGCAGGTGCAAGGCCTAAGGACTTGGGCCATGCTCCACTGCCTTTGCGGGCCACAGCAGAGAGCTAGACTGGAAGAGGAGCAACCAGGACCAGAACCCAGGGTGCCGGTGCCGCAGGCGGAGGATTAGCCTAGTGAGCTGTGGCGCCAGCAACTTTAACCTCTTTCTAGCTATTACTGTCCCTCTAACTTCAGAATGTTCCTTCATACTGCTTCTCAGTTTCCCACTGTTGTTTTAATACTTTTCACCATCAAATAATTTCATCTGTTCTAGAATTTCCTGTTACTACACGAAGCATTTAGAATTTCATGTTAATTGAGTCATACAGTGTTTACTCTTTTGTGTAAGGATTTTCTCATTTAAGATAACACTTTTGTGATTTATCCAAGTTGTTTTGAGTATAAGGAGTTTTCTCCTTATAGTTATTGAGTACTATTCCATTGTAAGAATGATAATTTATTTTCCTCTTGACAAACACCTGGACTGTTTCCAGCTCTTAATGAAAATGTTTTCATTTCTCTTAGGCACATACCTAGAAATGGAATTGCTCTGTCATAGGATAGGTATATGGTTTATACACACGTATATATAGGGAGTTGTGCTATTTTAACTCCCATCAACAATGTATGAGAATTTCTATTGCTCCACATTACCAATATTTGACATCATCTGTCTTTTTTATTCAGGCTGACAAGTGCTCACAGTTTTGAAATACAAAATAAAAATATTCTCAATACATAGTTTCCATTATCAATAGGTGACTTAGGCTGTGTTTGCATTCATGTCCTATTAGAATAGCCATTTGGTTTTCTTAAACTAGGATTAAGTCATTAAATCATGATTCTTGTCCTAAAGCAGTTGATTGAAAGCACATTTGTAGTTATTTTTGATGTTTTTGGATTCACCTTGAACTCTAAATCACTGAAATTTTGTTGAATTTTTAAGATTTTTTTGAAGACTGAAACTTTTAAATTAATCAAAATAATTAGTTTAGCTCTTAGGTTCATTGGGAAAAAAAATAATCACTGCCAACCACTAACTCATAAAATTCCTTTGACTAAATTAAATGAACATCACCTCAAGGGTGACTCTCAGAGATCTAAACTTTGATTAATAAGAGTGAATTATTTTAGGCCAAGCATAAGAAATATGCAGTAAAGTTACCCCAGGTTAAGTTGCTCTCAGTTCCTGGAGGAAGTCCATAGGTCTCGTTTTATTCTAATGCAAATATTTCCTTAGGTTCACAAGTTTATCCTGAGGATATTTCAAGCCTTTAAATTGCTGTTTTCTTGGCCTTTCCCCCATTCTCCATACTCTGACTCTTGCTCATTTGTTAAGAGAATAATCTAAATGCACTTTGTGTTTCTCAAAAAGGTATTCCAGGCCATTGCTTACATCAGACATATAACCCACTTGGCTACTTGTCTTTTAATGAACTTGCAATAAACGGTACCAGTAACACATCTAGACCTCTCGAGCGGGAGAAATAAGTTGTATGAGCCCTGAGGTTGATGGAACCTGCGTGAAACACCACCACGAAAGACACTTCAGCTTTTCCACTGCTCTTTACTAGTTCCTTTCTTTCTCTAGATGTCAGTCTCCCAAGGTATTAAAAGATAACATATGACTGTGAGTGTGAATTTTTTAACCAGAAAATGCACCTGTAGCATTGATTTTTATTAAGCAGATGGTATTTCTGGAGACACCTATTCAATTTCTTCCCATAACATGTATGAGGATGCAGTCAAGTTCCACAGTTTCCAGAATCTACGTGGGTTACGAAGGCATTAGGGGGATGGCCCCCACCAAACACTTTATATTGGGTATTTTAATCTCTGTTCTAACTTGTCATTTTTTCACAAACATTTAATATATTGCATTATATGCAACAGTAAAACAAAGTTTTACAAACTGTAAAACAAAATATACTGGCCCTTAAGATATGGTAATATGGTAGTCATTTGTTTAAATTACATAAAATGTCAACTATATATGGAGCTTGCACATTTTTGAAACTAAGCCACCAGGCACATATTTTGTACTCTGAAAATAAGAATACTTCACAGCTTGGAATGATATTGTACTGGCTAATTATCCCACTCAGAAAGTGTACAATACATGCAACAGATTATACAGGGTTTTGCTGTTTTAATTTCCACGTGACCCAACCAAAGCCAATGTTATACAGAAATGAATATAGGCAGCTGCAATTGGGATAGTGAGAAGCACAGGAAAGACCTGCCTGCCTTAAGATATTTTCCCTCTAGCCTGTCTTTGTAATAAAACATTACCTTCAGACTTTCCTATAAAAAGCAATATTTGGCAAATAATACACCAGGATCACCTTTTAGTACATGTACTGCTAATTCCTGTTGTCTGTTCAGAACATAGCTGGACCAAAAGGGAGCGGACCACAATCAGGGTCATCTCAAAAGGCTGGAAATGACATGAAATAATCAAAGGGAGGGTGTGTGTTGGGAGGTGAGGGGTAGGAGGTGTATTAAGCAGCCTTCTGTCACTCTAACAATAATACGTAAACCAAGCTACTTACAGGGGAAGGAGTTTTGTTTTTGCTCACCATTTTGGGAACTTAAGAGATGAGCCCCAGAGAGTTGATGGTGGAGTTTGCAGAGGAAGGATCACAACACAAGCCAAAAACCCAAGAGAAAAGCTAGGCTCAACTGTGCTTTTAGACCCAACCAACTAGGGCGAACTATCTTTCAAGGGCAAGCCGCGCCCCCACCCCGTGAACTCGGGACCTCCTGCTCCGCCCACCTCCTGAAGACCATGATGAGATCGAGTCTCCACCCTCCCAGCACCACCAACTCGTGACCCTGGCTTTAAAGCCCTCCATGAATTGGGAAGCCACATCACATTGAAACTATAGCAGGTGCGGGGTGAGGGTGGTGACTCTGGGTGGCTGGAGAAAAAAAATACTTGGAGATAGAAAGCACCTGTGAGAGGAAGGCAGACAGAACACCTGAGATTTTCACCGAGGGAACATTGGCTTCCAGTGCTGACCTAGGGCTGGACCCAGGAGACACAAATGAAAAAGGAATGCGATCTTTTCATTTACAGATAAAGCCACATTTTACCCAAAATTTCTTCTGAGACACTTGATTCCCACACAGGAAAGACATAGGATGACTGTGCGGGCATCACTCATACTGAGGCATAGAATGCTGCATTTTCATGAATTATATAAGCCATATGGTTAGGTAAACTCCTGCTCATCTACTAAATCAGTAGAAAATGAAAACTAATTATCGTCAGAAAGTACTGTGTGTATACAAATTCCTTTTGCTGTGATTCCAGAACTTAAAACTAAAGTCATCATTTTTGTCTGATAACTGCCCCTGATATTTTGCACTCTGCAAAGGAATCAAATCGAAATGCCGCATTATTTCATCACATTTTGTGGCGTTTTTACTGATTGGAGATAGAAATAGAGATAGCACTCCTTTTTAGAGTTTCTTTCCTTTCTCATCTATCAATACACTTTATCTCTTTCATTTAGTTTGCTTTATTTGGCACACACTATTTTAGCTGCATATAAAATAAAGAGCATTATTTTATAGACAATCACTCTCTTAATCAAAAATGATCATTCCATGTTTCGTCATTTTCCCATGTAAACATGTTTATCATGTTGAATAGAGGTGTGGGGAGCAACCCGGACTAGACTAAGTTACTGGAATTAAGACTTATTCTATGCATCTGCTTTCCCACAATATGGCGCTGGGAGAGGAGTAAACAGCTTCTACCCAGCTGCCTCCAGTTCAACCAATAAACAGCAGGACTTGCTCCTGATTGGAGGAGAGCAGCGTACTCGGCGTGTGGGCAGCCGAGTTGGGATTGGCAGAGGAGGACTATAAAGGAGGAGAGAGACGGCATGCACCAGGAACATCTAAGAAGGAACATCTAAGGGGAACATCTGAGGGAACACCTGTGCAGCCCCCGAGAGAGCCGGCCGGCGGTGTGCCGCTCCCCTGCGGAAGTGGGGAATGTGGCAGGGGGAACCGCCCTTCCACGGAGGTGGAAGGGACAGTAGCCAACCCGGGAAGAACCAGCAGCAAACCCGGGGAGGGCCGAGCAGACAGAAGAACAGCGCAGGGTCCTGTGTCGTTCCTCCACAAAGAGGGGGAGCGACAAGAGGAAGACTCAAGGACTTTAGAATAAATTTTCGAGCACAAGTTCGATGTCCATTTAGTTTTTGATTATCAAGCACAATTAGAATTTTATTACTTTTCTCTTTCATAAAATGTTCTGTTTTTTTTTTTCCAGTAAAAACATTTGGCCTTTCATAAATTAGTCATACCGAACAATAAGGAATATTCTTTAGACTGAGACAAAAAAAAAAAACCTTGATAAAAATAATTTGTAAATTGTCTCTCTAATCACATTATGCTAGGGCCCCAGTATTAAGGAGCTATCATACCTGGCAATGGGATCACTCTTGTTGGTTTCTCTAAAAACAAGGGTTTTTAATCTCTTTCTGCAGCCTAGGAGATTCTTATGGCTTAAATACATTTTGGAAATTTGTACCAACAGCTAAATTGAAAATGTCTGATATTTGTAATTACTTAAAACGTTGCTGACTTTAAGCTCTCAGCAGAAGCCTGCCACTTAAGGAAGAAAACAGTTCGTCAGAAAGACACTTGTGTAAGAACTGTCACCCTGGCCACTGGCTTGGTGGCAGGAAGTCCTCTATTTTAGTCTCAGGGTTCCAAGGGATCTGTGCTGAGTGCGTTCCCCTCTCGGGGCTGAGACAGATGGGAGATGAGTGAAATCTTGAGAGCGCTCAGAGCTTCTCTTTCCGTCTCTTGCAGCCCGGAAGATGGTGAGATCCACCCTGAAATCTGTCGACTCTACATCCAGCTGCAGTGCTGCTTGGAAATGTACACAACAGAGATGCTCAAGTCCATTTGTCTGTTGGGGTCTCTTCAGTTTCATCGGAAAGGTACCCACCTGTAGTGCATCACAAGAAGCACAGAGGGGTGGCCACCAACAGCTCATCTTCTGCAAAGTGCCCACAATGGGAATGGATTGAAATATCCATGGCTGCCATGTGATCCAACAAGCAGCCTGTATCGGTCTACCTAAGTGCAGAACACTATTCATTTTGAACAGAAATTGTGGTAGAAAGCGTTTTCACATTATTTTATCACTTGTGAACATGATTTTCATGAGAACAGCATAAGTCACAAGTATGTATAATGATCTTACCAGCATAGTCAATGCTACCCAATAGTGCCACTATTTCCCTAAATGAATTACGTTGCAAGAAGACAGATTACATATCATGTCCCAAAGATTTAAAAACAGGGGGAACTCAACAAATAATGGGGGAGCATTTTAGTAATCGATCTCATTTCCTGGTTTAAACCGTAAAGGGAATACATTGGCTCAAATGATTGTTCCCTCCAGTGGTGGCTGTGCCTTCAGCTTGCATTGATCAGATTCCTGACTCCCATTTGAGTGATGCTCTGCCTTCTGGGGGTTGGCTTTACCCTCAAGCTGGCTTCCCCCACATTGTCAAATGGATTGCCACAGTTCCTGTCATCACATCTGCACACTACCTGATCCATAAAGAGAAAAAACTCCCAACCAAAGAGCAAAAGACCCGAGCTTCATTCTGAGTGGAGCAGGACTATTCCTGAACCAATGCTGCAGATGGAATAGAATTCCACTGACTGGTGTAGACAATGAAATTACATCCCTGAGGTCAGGGGTAAAGTCAACCCCACCCAAGCAGTGGCTGTTATAGGATGAGAGAGGATGGGATAGGATGGACACTGAGGAGAAGCCTGGAAGATTCCATTACTGGAAGCTTCAACCTATATTTTCTTTATTAACTAATTGAACATAATTCATTGGGAACCTCCTGAATACAAACTTTTTGTGCTTAAGCTCAGGAGAATAGGGGAGTGCATAGAAGGTAATACTGTGCTTTTTTAAAGCTTTGTTTATTTATTTGAAAGTCAGAATTACAGAGAAAAGGAGAGAGACAGAGAGAGAGAGAGAGAGAGACCTTCTATCTACTGGTTCACTCCCCCAAACAGCTGCAACAACCTGAGATGGGCCAGGCCGAAGCCAGAAGCCTCATGTGAGTCTCCCACATGGGTGCACAGGCTCAAGCACATGGGCCATCTTCCACCACCATCCAGGTTGCATTAGCAGGGAGCTGGATGGGAAGAGGAGCAGCTGGGATTCAAACCAGCCCCCCATGGGGTGCCGGCACTGCAGAGAGTGGCTTTACCCACTGAGCCACAGTGCCAGATCCCAGAAGGTAATTCTTGAATGCAGATATATAAAAAGTCAGTGAATCCAGGAATAGTCAGGGAAAATCTTAGGGTTCTAATGCTGGAGTACAGTTAGGGAGGGGAAAAAGAAGGATATGTCATGAAAACAAACAGCTAAAATAAAGATTTGAAAGCAAATGAAACATTGCAATCTGGGAGAACTACATAACATAACAAAGTAGCTGGAAAAAAAAAACCAAATTTTGTGTACCCATTTATGTATGCACACAGCAAGATGAAAAACAAGATTGTGCTACGTTGTTCCAGAGACAGAACATTTTGTTTATATATGAATAATATTTCTTTTACATGTTTTTCTTCTAAAGGCTGATCTTTCAATGGTTTCCATCTTTACTTCTGTCTTTTATACAAGACAGCAGGTTTGGAGAGATTGGCTCCTGACACTCCTGAATGCCTAATCAGAAAACCAGGACCCACACTTCACACACGTGTCACTGACACGATGCTTTTACTTGTCCTCTGCCTCTGGTCTCTCTCTCTCTCCCTCCTACACACACATGCAAACATTCACATAGGAACACATGTGTAGTCTTCTTCATTCATCTTAAAGAGTACACCGAGTACGGGGTGGTTGATTTCCCGGGTCAACATTGGCTACACGTGCAGAAAGTCCTGCCCTTGTGGCTGAGGGACTCTTCCTCATTAGTAACACGTCCTTAGCGTGGCCCTCCACTCCCACTCTGGCTTTCTCACCTCCTCTCCTTCTGCCATCCATTGCTACTTTTTGTCTTTCCGCAAGTGGCTTTTGGAAGGAAAGCTCTTCTCTGCTAGCTGCCTATTTAAAAGTACAAGGGATTCCATCATCCAGATTGCTTCCTGGCTGCATCTAGCCCTGAGTACACAAATAAAAAGCATGTCATTCCTTAACTGATTGGCTCATTTAGACTTCACTGCCTCCTGTCTTCATTGCCAGTCTCTGTTCTGCTTTCTTCCTGCTGCTGCTTCTAGGAGTAAATTACACAAACCCCGCCTCCTGCTGTAGTGCCTGAACTTCTATGTACAGCTCTTAAAAAGAAAATACTTGATTGCATTTTCATTTCTTCCCCCCGGTGGGGTTAAGCCTCCACTTGGCTTTCTGTCTTATTCCTCTAACATTATTATTACTTAAACATGCCATCTATAGAAAAGCTGCTTCAAAATTCTCCAGACTCCTGGATTCTGTCCAAGGGTGTACTGACACTGTGGGGACCTCGCAGGTGACGCTGAAGCACCGTGAGGGTTGAGAACTCCTGCTCCACCTTTTGAAACAAAAAAATAACTAAATCACAACCACTCCCCCACACATGAATTTATAAAACTTCCAAGCGCTTACCACGCCATTGTCGTTTGCTACTCTCTGCTCCCTTAAGTGTGTGCTTCCAACATCACTTTATGTTTTCTTCTTTCTCCCCCATGCTCATGAAGAACAAATGCAGAAATGGTAGGTGGCCCTGGTGAGTGCAGTGTGTAATGGCGCAAGCAGTGTGTTTTCTCTGTGAACCCTTGATATGACCGTTGAAATAAGCAGTGCCCCTCAAAGTGCGGTCCTGGAACTACCAGCCTGAGCATCCGAGTCACACGTTAGAAGTGCAAATTCTTGGTCCTCACCCCAGACCCACTGAATCACAAGCTCCTCCAAAGCTACTTCTTTTATTGCAGCAAAAAGTTTGCAGAACAATTCATTGGGACATTTCTTCAGCTGACTTTATTTGTAACCTTTTGATCGCCACCTATAATCAGCAAACCTTCTTTCTTCACTTCTTTGGGAGTGTGTGCAGTGAGCATCTCTTGTTTCCAGAATGCACATCCAGGAGCTAGCTGTACTGTGGATTACTGGATTATTACCATTGCCCTGCACCAGCAGGGTTAAGACAATGAGGAAGAGGAGACCTGTTTTCTTTTATGATATATTTATTTTATTTGCGAGGCAGAGTTACAGAGAGGAGGGAGGGAGGGAGAGAGGAAAAGAGAGAGAGAGAGGAGAGAGATATCTTCCATTCACTAGTTCACTCCCCAAATGACCACAGTCACAATGGCCAGGGCTAGGCCAATACGAAGCCAGGAGCCAGGAGCCAGGAGCCAGTTGCTTCTTCTGGGACTCCCAAATGGGTGCAGGGGTCAAAGCACTTGGGCCATCTTCCACGATTTTCCCAGGCCATTAGCAGAGAGCTGGATTGGAAGTGGAGCAGCCAGAACTCGAACCGGCACCCAGATGGGATGCTGGTGCTGCAGGCACTGGCTTAACCTACAACACCACAGCACCAGCCCCCCTGAGAAGACCTGTTTATTGGTGAGAAATTCTCAATTAATGTAGATGTGAAGAAAATAGTAATATGCAGGGTTATAAAACTGTAAGTCACTAGCAGTGGGTATCCAGGAAATGTCATAAAGCAAGAGAAAGTACTGTAAAACACATGCATGAAAATACACACTTAAATTTCCTGAGAATTTCTGGAATGCCAAATAAACACTAGCTCTTGGTGAAGGGATGGTTCCACTAAACAAATCATTTTTAGTTTTCCAGTTCTACTTATAATTATATATAACCTTTCAATTTCTTTCTTCCTCCCATTAATTTCTTCATTGCACCTAAGGGATTAACTCTATAATATTATTATTTTGGATTCCTGGCTTGTCTGGACTGTGTGCTAACTCATTCTCATCTTCAGAATAGCAGAAGATGTCAGCTAGTGTCACCAGTTTTTCTTCTTTCTTTGGTACCATCAGAAATTGTAGAGTAAGTAACCTGTCTGTACCCAAAAATGTATTCAGAATCTGTGGTTGACTCCCTGGGAGGCCCAGATTGAGAACAATAGGAATACATGGCTACAGTGACCTTGAACTGCCAGAAATGAGTTAAGGAAGAAACAGGTCCACAACCATTGCAAGAGAGTATTAAACTTTAAAGAAAAAGTTGGGCACATTTAGAAATGTAACGTGTCTTGCACTTAGAGTTTGCAGTCCCTACTGATAATAATAGTTAGAGAGAAACAGCAATCCTTAGGAACTGTAATAAATTGTTGGAATGAAAGGCAACCAAATGGCTTGCATTCATGACAATCAGAAAAGGGGAAGGGGTAAGGAAGAAGGCTCTACTAATATGACTTACTAAGGCATTGAGACAAGATGTGACTAAGGAGAAATGTCTGTAGACCCTAAATGAGCAATGGAGTGAGGACTGAATGTGAAAGACTGAAAATTTTAGGTAAGGTATAAGAGGCAGAGGGGAGCATGAATGAAGAAATCTGTTGTCTCCTTTTGCCAGAAATGACACATATGTGTGTATGTGTGTGTGTGTGTGTGTATAATTTAAATGTTCTACAAACTTTCAGGGAAAGTGTAATTAAAAGATAAATTTATTTTTGCGCGGAAGTTTTTTGAAATCCATTTTTCCCATGAATGTTTTGAAGAGCCCTTGTTTGCATGGATTTCAAAAATTTGTTGTGCCAAAATAAACTACTTGAAGTACTCTGGTATATTTATATTTTTGCATAGTTTAGCAGAAAGGACCAGTTATCTCCTAGAAAGAAGTCTTTCTACCAAGATTTAAGATTCTGGCTAACTTACCTCACAAGATAATGTGCAGTTTATCCAAAGAGTGGCATGTCTTGTGTGGCCTCAAGCTAGAGAATAAATCTGTCTAGATGACCGTATTTAAATTCTTTCTTAGCAGAAACCAAATAGTCCCCAGAGTCTTGGGGCAATGGTGACTCCCATTTGAATCCGTAACCCTCAAAACCTCTTTCCGCTTGGAATTTCTAGTTGCTTTGTTTCTTTGAATGCTATAATAAGAGCTGGTATTTTAATAACCTTTAGGTAAGCTAATTTCCTTCTTGCATGAGTTAAAGGTTAGCCCCTCCCATCTTTTCTAGCATTGCTTTTCCATCAAGGAAAGGAAAGAGATTGTGATTGAGAGACTAAATGTGGATCTAAATAAGACCTGGCTCATTTTTCATTAGGATTAGACACTAAGATTGTTTCACAGTTATCTATACATTTATTTTATGTCTGTCTACCTCCCTGGCTGTCACCAGCAGTCCCTGTAGTATTGCATATCTCACTTAGTTTCACCATTGTACTGAGTGGTTATGACATGACTTTGGAGAGGAAGGACGCCCAGGGTCACTGCAAGGGTAATAATATTGTTCCTTTCTGGGAAAAATAAGTCTCAAGTAATTGTAAAACTCTTGCAGTGAGCTTGAATTTAGTAATGAAGGTTGACCTTCTCTCCAAATTAATCAAAGTCTCAATCTCCGGCCTTAACACTCTCTTCTGTGGGTCTTCACGCACCATCTGCTGAACTGCTACTCTCCCTTCGTCTGAATGGTACATCCCACTTAGAAATCTTTTGTACTTTTTAACATCATGCTATTACCAAAGAAATGAAGAAAAACATCACTAAAGGGATTCTCTTTTTTTCATGCCCAATAAAATTAAATTACAGTGATGTGAGGTAAAATCCACATTTAATAAAGGCTATTGGGTTATATCAGGTAGAGAGTGGTTATGAAAAACCGTGTTTGTATAAGAAGATGACAGATGGGAATATTTTAGTCATTTTGTAGTTTCATATTCTAACAGTTTGTGTTGTAGATTGGAGCATTACTTGACAAAGTCTAATTTCTATGTTTATATAGAAAAATGGTTGCTCTCCATTTTTCACAGTTAGGCAGACAGGAAATCTTTTCCCATTACTGAGTCCATGTATCACTTGGACCATTAATGCCTGTTTCCTGCCACCGCACAAGGTGAGATTGCCAGTTTCGTTCACTTTGTCAGTAGAAAGTGGAGCCGTCTTTCTAAGAGAATTGGATGACCCTACTGTTTTGACCAAGCTTTCCTCTCGCATTTTCTCTCCTCCATTCAATTAGTCAGATGACAGAACTCTCCAGTTCAGCTCTCTAACATAGGAACTTGCTCTTTCCATTTGTTCTCCTCCCTCTCGCTTAGGCAGTGGAACCCTCTGACTCTGCTTGCCTCTGCCAGAGCTCATGACAAAATTATCCACCAGTCCTTGGAGGGTGTGCTGTCCTCCCTTCCTTCCCATAAAATACGATGGGTTCTTCCTCTGAAATGTGCCACTATGATAAATGCAGAGATAAAAAGATGTAGAGGAAGTGTGATCATAAATGGTAGAGGATAGAGAAATGGTCTAAGTAAATAAAAAAAATTGTAATTCAAAATCTACTGGGAGCTGAGAGCTCAGGATGCTATAGTGAGAAATTAATGAACTGATATCCAACAAAATGCAGGATGAACTCAAGACGAAGAATAGGATATGAGCAGCAAAGATTCCAGTGTGTTCTGCCCATGTTAATAAATGTAAAGGAAATGACCCATGCCAATAAAAGAAACAAATAACATAAAGACAGAAATAGAATGTAGCTACAAGTAAAGATCTTAGTTTCCAATTCTGTGAGGCAATTAATACTAAAATAGAACAGTAGGATAGAAGAAATAAAGGAGAATAAATCTTAAAATAGACAATGATTCAAATTCTGGGTGAAAACATGCATTTGCTCTTTGAACAAATATCTATTGAGCACTTAGCAATATGTAAGGCACTGTTGTAAGTGCCAACAGGCAACACTTGTCAAGGTTGAAGAGGTCCCTATTCTTGTGGAGTATACCCTACTGAAGAGAGAGATTGAAAAGTTTGAAAAATCCCCAAAACTGGTAAGTGAAAGGCAGATCATCGAAATGGAATGCATGATGTAATAAAAAAAATGACTGGGTGACTACTTTAGTTTTCTGAAAAGGTAATATTTAATCTGAGATTTGAATGACAGGAAGAAAACGACCTCATGAACATTGGCATCTGATGCAAAGGACCCAAGACCAGAATAAGCTTGAAAGAATGAAAATATAACAAATTTCTGTTATCTATTATTTAAGTTTTATTTATTTATTTATTTGAAAGGTAGAGTATCATAAGAGAGAAGAAGAGTAAGAGAGAGATCTTCTATCCTCTGGTTCGCTTCTCAATGGCTGCCACAGCCAGAACTGGGCCACTCCAAAGCTAGGAGCCTGGAACACCATCCAGGTCTCCCACATGGGTGGCAGAGGCCCAAGCCCTTTGTGCCATAATCCGCTACATTCCCAGGAGCGTTAGCAGGGAGCTGGATCAGAAGTGGAGCAGCCAGGATTCCAACCTGAGCTCATACGGGATGCTGCTGTAATAGGTGAGCTGAACCCTAGGGACTTTCTCTATCGGTGATGAAATATGAAGCACATGAACACATGAAAAGGCAATTTCAGCAATAAATGGTTATTAGAAGGGAAAAATAAGAAACTCCCATGGATATAGCTGGGAGGGGAAAGAGAGTTCCACTGCTTTCTTGCGTAGGGGTTTCAACATCTTGTGTAGGGGTAAAACATCAAACATTCCTGCTGCTTCTGTGTTTTGGGAAGATGGCGAAGATCTCAGAGCTTTATGATGTCACTTGGGCAGACTTCTAACTGTGGAACTCAGATAATGCATATAAAAGAAATGTGAGAGAAAATGAGAAAATGGAGAGAAGGAAACTCACGAACAGTGAGCAAATTGTGGAAGTTGGAGAAGAATTAATTCATGAATATGCTTCTAAGCTTGGAGATGTTAATTGGATCACATATGAACAGGTAATGATTGCACCCCTAGACTAGGATCGGGATGAGTTGGCATTGTTTTGTCTTCAGGAGTTAAGAAGACAGATCCCTGGTGGTCACAGAGGCAAGCGATTAATGGGCAGGAGATTTGAAGCCGTGGAAAGATATGATGATGCTATACAGCTATATGATCAAATTTTACAGGAAGATCCAACTAACACTGCTGCAAGGAAGTGTAAGATTGCCATTTGAAAAGCCCAGGGGGAAACTGTGGAGGCCATTCGGGAACTGAATGAGTATGTAGAACAATTTGTTGGAGATCAGGAAGCCTGGCGTGAACTGGCAGAACTTCATATCAATGAACTTGACTATGCAAAAGCAACCTTTTCTTTAGAGGAGCATATGTAGACGAATCCACACAACCCCTTATACTGGCAGCAGTATGCTGGAGTTAAAATACCCAAGGTGGACTTGAAAACCTGGAACTTCCAAGAAAGCATTTTGCACAGGCATTGAAATTGAACAGATATATGAGAGCTTTGTTTGGGCTTTACATGTCGGCAAGGCATATTACTTCTAATGCAAAAGCAAGTGCAAAAATGAAAAAGGACAATATGAAATAGGCTAGTTGGGCAGCTAGTCAAATAAACAGAGCTTACCAGTTTGCAGGTCAAAGTAAGAAGAAAACCAAATACTCTCTAAAGGCAGTTGAAGACATGTTGGAAACATTGCAGATCATCCAGTCTTAAGCTGTTTCACTTCCCATTCAGCTTCCTGCTAAAGCGCCTGGGAAAGCAGCAGAAGATGGCTCAAGTACCGGGACCCCTGCCTCCAGATGAAGCTCCTGAATCCTGGCTCTTGCCTTCTGCCTGGCCCAGCCCCAGTCATTGCCACCATTTGGAGAGAAAACCAGCAGATGGAAGATCTCTCTCTCTCTCTCTTTCTCTCTCTCTCTCACTGTCCTTCCTTCTCTGTAACTCTGGCTTTCAAACAAATAAATCTTAAAAAGAGTGTGGAGAGAGAGAAAGAGAGGCACAAAACGGGAAGACCATATGAAGAGACAAAGCCATCCATCAGCTAAGGAGAGTCCTCAGAATAAACCAGCCTGCCCAGTACTTGACCACAGACATTTAGCCTCAAGTACTGTAAGGAAGTAACAGTCTTTTGTTTCAGACCAGGCTGTATTACTTCGTTATGGCAGCCCCAACAAAGTCATAATCACAGAGAAAAGAGAAGTCACTAGATAAAACATACTCACTATCCGACCTTCTTATTTCTGTAAACAATTGCTCCCCCTCTCAAACTCCAGTAGAAGCAGCCTCCTTTTCTATGAGTGATCTCCCACACAGTCCCCCAGCAGGCTCATGAACTGGCCATTACTCCTTTTTACCTTTCTCCTTTGCTTTCCCCAAAGCATTTCTTTATTTTTCTTTACAATTTGTCCTTATAGTTGTTTCTTCATTATCTTCTCTTTCAGTTCAACTAGGTTCTTGCTATTAATATTAAAATATATTTACCACTCGCTCTTGTTAAAATGTCCTCCCTCTACTAGCCCATTTTTTACTGTCAAATTATTTTTTAAAAAAATACTATTTTATTTATTTGAAATACAGAAACAGAGCAATATTTCATCTGCTGACTCACACCCCAAATGCCTGCCAAGCCAGGAGCTAGGAACTCAATCCAGGTCTCCCACATGGGTGACGGAGACCCAGCTTACCCGAGCTGCCTCCTAGGGTTTTCTCTGGAGTTGGGCGCAGAGCCAGGACCTGAATCCAGGCATTCCAATGTGGGATACAGGCATCCCAAGCATCATGCTAACCACTTCACCAAATGCCTACTCCAAATTGTATCTATTCTTCCCATCCAGTTTCTAAAATTGCCATAATGTGACGATCCTCCTGCCAAACTATTCCATTGAAATAGTTTAGTTTCACAGCACTTATCTAATAGTTATTCTGCTTTTAATCTTATGGCCATGGCCCATTACTTTCATGCTCTTAGCATGCAACTCAAATCTGTCCATTTCTCTCCTTTCTCATGACCACCACTCCAGTCCAATCTACCATCACACAACTTCCAAACTACTACCACAGCCTGACAGCCAGGTTTCTTCCATCCTCTCTTCCCCTAACCCATTCCCCACTGCAATCAGAATGTGACTATGCACTACTGATAATGCCATTTCATTTCCCATCCCCTGCCTCATTAAAACTCTAATATTGTTTTCCATGTCTTGGGTATTAATATGACCTTCAAGGTTTCATATACCATCAGAACCAACAGGAAGATTCAAATTTCCATAATTATAAATGGCTCTCTGCCTTCCCTCTCTTGAGTTCAGCCACATTTAAATGCCATGAAGTTGATAGACTTTCTTCTTCTGCAGACTTTATTCCTCACCACTGAATAGAACAAAGACTTTCTTGACCCTCTTCCAGAATCCTAAGGCTAGACTTATCTCTTCCAGTTGGGTTTTTGTGTTCTTTTTGGCCTGTTGGTAATTTTTTTATAATGTCTCAATAAGTTACAAAATCAGTGCAGAGATTCTGCCAGTTATAATATAGATTCTCCTATTATGTTATATAAGCATAGAACATCATCACACACATTGCAACTTTACTCAGGTACAGAGGTTACTCAGATTTTACAATGTTTACATACTGCTTTTTTCCCTGTTTACATATGCGATCGTATGTGTAGATTTCATATGTTAATGTAACCACAGACAACATACAGAACTTTACAGCACTACAAAGGTTCCTTTTACTACTTTGTAATAGTGCCCTGATCTAACCTTAAAGCCTGCCATCCACTGATCTGTTTTCTATGACTGTAATGTTTTCCCTTTAAGAATGTTATATAACTAGAATATAAAGTATATCATTCTTTGAGAAATTTTTTCACACAACATATTGCCTTTTAGATCCTCAGTGTTTGTTCTTTATTATCGCTAAATAGTATTCCATCATGTGAATGTACCAAATCCTGTTAATTCCATTCACCATGAAATAGTTGTGTTGTTTCCAAGGTTTGTCTTTTAGAAATAAAGCTCCTATGAACATTTTTTTAAAAAATCAAACATTTCTCACAGAACAAAGGAAACGCTCTATTTGAGGGCCTGTCGGGGGAGCTGTTTATCTTCACCATACTCCGGAGACGGGTCACAGACAGACACCTGGCCTTCTCCATGGCCATGAGTCTACAGCCTGCTTTTCTTCCCACTAATCAATGAAATTCTTTATGTCTGCTTCATTGTCAAGCTTGCCTCCTATCCAGACTGGTGTGCCAGCTAGGTTAAGAAAATTGTCCACATTACCAGAGGGCCCTTTGTCCCCTCCACCTTCCGGCCATTGCTGTTCTAACTGACTCCTTTCACCAGCATGGCAAGCAGTGGCTTAACCACAACACTGACCCCAGTTTTCGTAATGTAAAACCATCTGTTCCTCTCACTCCATGTCTTCATAGATCAGTGAATAAGATTTTACCTGTCACAGTTAGTCACAGTAGATATCAACTGAGGAACAGGATAATAGGAGGAATGACAGCACCTACTTCCCCTATACCTTCTACTTGCCAGGTGCTTTATAAATGGTATCCCATTTTGTCTTCAAGTATATTTTCTCCATTTTACAGATGAAGAACCTGTGGTGAGTTATGTGAAGTCTCATAGCACATTGGTCCTAAAAGTGTGTTACATTCCACTACACTAGACCATACCCATTAAACTGTTGAAAACGGGCAGGAGAATATGTCAGATGGAGAAACGAAGAACAGTAGCATGGTTGGCTGAGTTTTTATCTAATTATTGGTGACTATTTTCAAACCACGTTTAATGGCTAAAATGTATTGTATATTTAGTTTCTTACTAAAATAACACCAAATCCAGAGAGTTACTTTAGACATTGGGCAGAATGTTAACTCCATAGATTATTTAATGTTTTATAAAATATTTTACATTAAGTTTTATTCTGATTAAGAAATCATTATATGGAGTAAAAATAAATAAAAGTAAGCGTTTGTGGATTCCACAGAGACCATTAGGTAGCCATGACACCCATTATGGAAAGCTGGAACTGATGGTACAGTCAATACATCTTGCACATTGTTCTTCTGTGCTGTAGGGGTTAGAAATGGAGCAGAGAAGCCTCCCAGGACATCTTCCTTCATCTGTGCTCCCGTGTTGCAAGGGGACCCTGTGCTTCTGCCTTCTCACACATCTACATGGTGCCACCATGGATGGCTGCTACCCTGGGGGCAGGAACTTGACTGCAGGGCCCTAGGAGCACAGAGGAGGACATAGGGCAGCAGAGGAGTGTGAGGATTCTGAATCTTTTCTGAATTAGAAAGTGTTTCTTCCCAGTGTGTGGAAAGACAATGGAGCTCTGTAAATGATATTATTTTTAGCCATGTATTTTAAGACACTAAAAATATCTTCTTATGATAGTGTAGAAAAACCTTTAAACTCATTTTTCATGTAAATAACTAACAATTAAAATAATTTGTTTCAACTTAAATTTCTAAGAAATTTGGAAGAACAAAAGTGGATTACTGGCCGGTGCTGTGGCTCAATAGGCTAATCCTCCGCCTTGCGGCTCCGGCACACCGGGTTCTAGTCCTGGTCGGGGCACCGGATTCTGTCCCGGTTGCCCCTCTTCCAGGCCAGCTCTCTGCTGTGGCCAGGGAGTGCAGTGGAGGATGGCCCAAGTGCTTGGGCCCTGCACCCCATGGGAGACCAGGAGAAGCACCTGGCTCCTGCCATCGGACCAGCGTGGTACGCCGGCCGCAGCGCGCTGGCCGCGGCGGCCATTGGAGGGTGAACCAATGGCAAAAGGAAGACCTTTCTCTCTGTCTCTCTCTCTCTCACTGTCCACTCTGCCTGTCAAACAAAATAAATTTTAAAAAGTGGATTATTTTGTAAAATACTTAGTTTTTTGAAAGACAGAATAACAGAGACAGACAAAGAGATATCTTCCAACTACTGGTTCACTCCCCAAATGACAGAAACCACAAACCAGGAACTCTATTCAGGTCCCCCATGTAGGTGGCAAGGGCCATCTTCTGCAGGGAGTTGGATCAGACGTGGAGCAGCTGAGACCAAACTGTCACTCATGGGATGCACATGTCTTAACCCACTGAGCTACAATGCCTGCCCCAGAAAGTAGACTTAACAAGTAGCCTACATTTCCTGAGTCCTTGTCACAGTGCATGAAATTTAAAAGTACCTGTCGGTTATGAAAATGCACAAGAGTGAGAATCACTGTTTGGATAAGCACCCATGCGTCTAATGGAAACCTTGTGCACTTTGTTGTTCATATTCAGTCAGTATGAAAATGCCTGGAAGTTTGCATTATGCTTGGTGTCATAGCAGATAATATATCAGGAGCACAAAGGAAATTTCCCTCTGATATCAAGGAAATGATAGAGCTTTAGCTCCAAGAAGATTGGCTTCTATTGTTTTGATTCCTGGAGAAATGTACTTAAATGGATAAAACTGACTCTGCTGGATATTAGAGGCCAAATTAAGGACCCCCGAAAGAGAAACCATCTATGGCAGTGCCTCCCGTGATCAATGGTAGGCTGAAGACAGGCAGGAAAGCAAGAAGGAATGGAAGGGAAAAGAAATAGAAGCAAACACAAACAGGGTAAAGAGGATGGGAGAAAGAAGAGATGAGAAGAGAAGAGGTCTCTAAAGTGGGTGTGCTAAGGGACCCCCAGTACCAACCTCTGCTATCAGTACTGAGAACTCCTCAGGCTGCCCCACAATCAAATGTATTTTTGTTCCTCTGGAATGGTTGACCATTTCTCATAAACATAAGAATAACCAGCCCCCTAATCTGGTATGTGCTCCATGGGTGATTTCCCTTAACTTTTCCCAAACATGCCTGTTACATTATCCATAAACAGCCTAAAAATACATGGAAATCCCCAAAGAGCTGAAGGCAAAAAGCTTTGCAAAACCCTACAGAAAGTGGCCAAGTTTTTGGTGTCCTAGTTTTAAAAAGTGACACGGTCAGCTTAGCGTGATTTCAAGGTGTCTAGAGGCTCTCTTGCTCCCCACTTTTCCCCCCTCCCTGAGCAAATATTTGTTCACTGAGGCCTGAAATTGATTTTTCAGAGGACAGAGTGTTTCATTTCATAATAAGAAGTGATTTTAAATGCACTTTCACTCTTGGACAAAGCAAAACATTGACTTGAAGTCAGCATTTGGAAGTATGTTGACCCTTTTCCTGGGAGCTGGACAGGGAGCCTCCCTGATGTGTGAGGACAAGTGCTCCATTCTGAGGACAACTGGTCAAAGAAGGGAAGCTGAGGACGAAGAACTCAGTTTGGCCAGCGTCCATGTTTGTGGAAGGCTATTCTGCTGACTCCTTAATGTAGCTTAGAGGAACACCTGTGAACTGACCCTGCTAACCTCTGCAGTCTTATATCTCACAAGCAACAACCCCCATACCCTGCTACCACACTGAAGGCACCTTGAACTACTTCAGGAAACCTTAACTTGCAAGTTCTCCCCAGTCACTCCCTCTGCCTGAGGCATATGACCCCATCCAACCCAATAACCGCAACCTATCCCTTCCCCCTGGCCCACCCCTGTGCTTTCTTCGGACCACAACTTAGATGTCCCTTCCTGCAAGAAGCTTTTCTGACCCTCTAAGGCTGGGCCGATGCCCACTCTGTGACCCTAAGACATTTGCATGCACTGATAATAGCATCAGTTCCATTGAGGGAAAGTTGCCCATTTTCTTATCTGTTGTCCTCTCTAGACTTTGGTCACCTTGAGGGCATTTCCCATTATATCCCCAGCACCTATGACAGTGCCTGGAGCAGAATAAAGTTTCAATTAATGATTATAGAATGAATTAATGAATTGTTTTCATTCTGTATCTTTGTCAAAATAGAGGGAATGTAATTAGAGGAAAAACTCATCCACAGATGTTGGACTGAATTCCTGGCCCCCATTTTCCTTCCTACTGAAAACTCATTGAAACAACAGGAAAACATATGATGAAAGGAATGAATGCATGTTAGTTCTTATGTTTGTCAAGGTAGGGCAACTGCTGTATGAAACAACACTAAATCTCAATGGATTACAGCAACACAAATTCTTTAGTCACCCATGTCATACGCCATGCCAGAGCTGGGGCAGTGTTGCTGTGGTGCTGTTTCCCTTTCTCCACGTCCATCCAGTGATGGAAGGGGCGAGGTGGGTGGGGCATGAGGAATCCTACAGGAGGATATATGCAAGAGGCATATATCACTCCTGCTAAGAGTCCCTTGGCCATAAATGCCACATGCACCCTTCTAATTGTAAAAGGAAGACGAAGCCGGCGCTGTGGCTCACTAGGCTAATCCTCCGCCTGCGGCGCCGGCACACCGGGTTCTAGTTCCAGTGGGGGCACCAGATTCTGTCCCGGTTGCCCCTCTTCCAGGCCAGCTCTCTGCTATGGCCCGGGGGTGCAGTGGAGGATGGCCCAAGTACCTGGGCCCTGCACCCCATGGGAGACCAGGAGAAGCACCTGGCTCCTGCCTTCAGATCAGCTCGGTGTGCTGCAGCGTGCCGGCCTCGGCGGCCATTGGAGGGTGAACCAACGGTAAAGGAAGACCTTTCTCTCTCTCTCTCTCTCTCTCTCTCTCACTGTCCACTCTGCCTGTCAAAAATTTAAAAATTTAAAAAAATTTAAAAAAAAAGAAAAGGAAGACGAAACAGAGGGTGGAAAACACAGAATAGTCTCCTACATCCTGAAACACAAGCAAAGGTGATCAATAAATCATGAATTATGAAGTTTCTCAAAGTTAGAAACTAATTCAGATTAGATTGGTGAAATTATAGAGGATGCCATAGCAGGTTAAAAACAAAACTCAAAAAGAAACAAAATACAAAGCAGAAGAAAGATTTCTGGACGTGTTGGAAAAGTAATGTTTGAAACTGGGCTCAGGAAAAGCTAGGCTGCCCCACCCTGAGCCACAGAGGCTCTCAGTGTTTGTCCCAGGAGGACAGCTGGTGTGAGTGTCAGGGCTGGGCAGCAAAGCGGCACAGAGTGGGAAACAGCTCCACTAGGACAGCCACAGGGGGAAAAAAAAGAAGCGAGCCAAGAACTGTGGAGATTTTTCCCAGGCTACTTTGTTCAGTGTATCTCACTGGAGTAGGGATTCTAAACAGGAAGTTCTGTGCAGGCATGAAGCCCAAAAACAGGCAAGGTAGCCAGGTAATCTATCATTGTGGATGGGAAGCCCTTGCACCCAGAAAAAAACTTTAGACACACATATGTCTAGCCACACACCCTGTCCTTTCCCCAGAAGTAGGACAATTGGTAGAGATCCTCAAAGACAAATCTGAGTAGATTCCCCAGGAATGACCAGATTTTTAAGAGAAACCAGTACTGTGAAAGGGATTTACCAAATGCAACAAACAGACAACTAAAACTTGCAGGATAAATTAAAGCAATGAAGGATTGTCTCTGTTTTGCAAGGCATTTGCTAAATAAATAAAAGTTGAAAAGAAAGTGTAAAACAAAGGCTAGGTAGAGACAGCTCCCCGGCTCCCCTCCAGAGCAAAATGTGCTTACTGTTCAGTGTCATGAAAATGCTCCCTTGTGGAGCAAAGGGAAGACAGGCTAAAAGACTCAGGATTCCTAAGCTCAGGTTCCTCTCCTCTCTGTCACACAACGCATGTGTGCAGATATTGCCTTTCCCTCTTGCGTCTCCCTGTTACAATTAGTACTCAAGGGAGTAGCTAGCACAAATGCTGGTATGCGGTGAGTAATAAACTGTCTTTTTATTTGAACCAGGAATCTCATTTGAACTAAAATCTTCTTCCAGTATCTGTCAATCTGTGGCATGCTAACTTGCAAGTCGGGTAGAATCTAAGACTGTTTACTGTTCTTAACAATGATCATGATGGAAGTGCTGAGAACCTATAATGGTGAACTGAAAAATCAAATCAAGTTCCTCTCCCAGAATTCAGCCCAAAAGATCAATATGGAACCTGGAACATAGTTCAGAAATATGAAAGATAGCTCCAAAGACCTGAGTATGAAATAGAAATTCTGAAAGATCGGAGAGAATCAAGCAGAGTAGATAATTAAGACAAATAGGAAGATTTTCCCCAAAACTAAATAAAGAAATTTAAATGTTGAAGATCATACTGTCTCAATGAATCATCCCAGAGGGGAAAAGTGCCTCTACAATGGTTGGCAGCAATCCCCTTCACAAAGCCATCGACACCTAACATCACCCATAATGGGACAAACTGCTGCATTTGCTTTCTGATATATTACGAAGCACACACAGTATCACTGTTATAATAACCTTGGCCAAAAAAAGTTAACTTTGAGTCTATACGTGTGGAAACAATCACACAAATCCAAACAGAAAGATAGTCTGCCAAACAACTGGCCTGGACTCAGCTTTCAAAAATATGCAGGACACAAGAAAAAAAAAAAGCAAGGAAGCCGTTCTAAATTAAAGGAAAATAAAGAAACACTATAAATAAATGCAGTACATAGTCCTTAATCGAATTATTTAAAACAGTGATATACAAAGAAATCAGGAACAATAAATAAACAGCATTAGGGCTCTGAGTCAATAATAAGAGAAAACTTTATACTGTCAAAGTGTATTTAGTGGATGATTTTCTAGAACAAATGAATTAGCAAAATTAACTCAAGAAGAACAAGAATTTTGAATAAGCCATTAAGCCTAGGCAATACTGAAAGAGCGATCAATGATTTATTCCTTTTTATAGGTCTGAGTCCCAGATGGAAATAATTAATTACTTCAATTATAATGAATTAAAAAATTTCTAGAGGGGATGGCATTGTGGCACAGTAGATTAAGCCTCTGCCCGTGATGCCAACATCCTTATATGGGCACGCCAGTTCAAGACCCAGCTGCTCCACTTCTGATCCAAGTCCTTGGACCCATGCACCCATATGGGAGACCTAGGTAAGCTCCCAGCTCTTGGCATCAGCCTGGCCCACCCCGAACTGTTGCAGCAATTTGGGAAGTGAACCAGCAGTTGGTAGATCTCTATCTTTCCCTCTCTCTGTAACTCTGCCTTTCAAATAAATAAAAAAATAAATTTTTAAATAACTTCTGGTAAATAACGATGAAAGAGAACTTTCTCAATGAAGTACTAAGGCCATAATAATTAAAATACCACACAATTGACTCAAAGATAAACAAATATTAATAAGAATAATAAGAATAATGTGACTAGAAATAGAGCCACATTTATATGGTAACTTAATGTATTAAAAAGAACAGTCAAGTCAAAAGAAAAGTCAATAAGTAGTGTTGAATCCATTGGCTTTTCATTTATACACAATTCTAGATCTTACTTCACACTGAACACAGAGGTAAATTACAGGGGCGGGTGCTGTGGCATAGCAGGTAAAGCCACTGCCTGCGGTGCCGGCATCCCATGTGGGCGCCAGTTCGAGTCCTGCTGCTCCACTTTCAATCCAGCTCCTTGCTAATGCACATGAGAAAGCAGTGAACGATGGCTCAAGTCCTTAAGGCCCTGCACTCACGTAAAAGACCTGGATGAAGCTCCTGACTCCTGGCTTCAGCCTGGCCCAGCACTGGCCATTTGGGAAGTGAACTAACAGAGGATCTCTCTCTCTCTCTCTCTCTCTCTCTCTCTCTCTCTCTCTCTCTTTCAAAATAAATAAAAGTTATTGGATATTATTTCTCTTATATAAATTGTAGCATAAGCACAGGCAGTAAGTCTAATCAAAGGCATTTTCTTTTTTTTCTTTTAACTTTTTATTAAACTATTCAGTTAGTTTTTGAGGTGAACAAATTTCATGTTTGTCATATATACAGATTTAGCAGCAAGGTGATACCTCCCACCCACACTCCCACCCTCCCTCCTCCTTCCTTTCTTATTCTTTTGACTTTTACAATGATCTACTTTGTTTCTTTTTTACTCATAATATTAACTCTACACTGAGTAAAGAATTCAACAAACAGTAAGCAGAAAATAACACTGTTCTTCAACAGTAGAGACAAGGGCTGTAAACAATAAATCTCAAAATGTCAATTTTGCTAATACACATTACATTTTTTTGTACTCTGTTAGTTGCCACAGATCGGGGACAATATATAGTATTTGTCTTGTTGGGGCTGGCTTGTTTCACTAAGTATAATGGTTTCCAGTTGCATCCATTTTGTTGCAAAAGACAGGATTTCGTTCTTTTATGACTGAGTAGAATTCCATTATATATATATCTCTCTCTCTATATATATATATCTATATATATATATATATCACAATTTGTTTATCCAGTCATCAGTTGATGGACATCTGGGTTGATTCTTTATCTTAGCTATTGTGAATTGAGCTGCAATAAACATGGGGGTACAGAGAACTCTTTCATATGCTAATTTCATTTCCTCTGGGTAAATCGCCAAAAGTGGGATTGTTGGGTCACATGGTAAATCTATTTTCAGATTTCCAAGGTATCTCCATACTGTCTTTTACAATGGCTTGTACTAGTATACATTCCCACCAATGGTGGATTAGGGAACTTTTTCCCAATATCCTCAATAGCATTTATTATTTTTTTGGTTTCTGTATGAAGACCATTCTCACCAGAGTGAAGTGAAA
Organism: Oryctolagus cuniculus; assembly: GCF_051225735.1. Taxonomy (NCBI): domain Eukaryota; kingdom Metazoa; phylum Chordata; class Mammalia; order Lagomorpha; family Leporidae; genus Oryctolagus; species Oryctolagus cuniculus. The sequence goes on from NC_142880.1 coordinate 85,371,213, forward strand.
CCTCATTTTGGTTTTTATTTTCATTTCCCTATGGCTAGTGATGCTGAGCATATCTTCAAGTACCTGTTAGCTATTTGAATTTCCTCTTTTCTTTTTAAAGATTTATTTATTCAATTGAAAGTCAGAGTCACACAGAGAGAGGAGAGGCAGAGAGACTGAGAGAGAGAGAGGTCTTCCATCCAATGGTTCACTCCTCAATTGGCTGCAATGGCCAGAGCTGCACCAATCCAAAGCCAGGAACCAGGAGCTTCTTCTGGGTCTCCCACGCAGGTGCAGGGGCCCAAGGACTTGGGCCATCTTTCACTGCTTTCCCAGGCCATAGCAGAGAGCTGGATTGGAAGTGGAGCAGCTGGGTCTTGAACCAGCACCCATATGGGATGCCAGCGCCTCAGGCCAGGCGTCAACCCACTGCGCCACAGTGCTGGACCCTGAATTTTCTCTTTTGAAAAGTCCCTGTTCAAGTCCTTTGCCATTTCTTTTTTAACAGAAAGCTTTTATTTAATAAATACAAATTTCATAAGTACAACTTTTGGATTATAGCAGTTCTTCCACCAATACCTGCCCTCCCACCCCAAAACCATCCCACCTCCTACTCCCTCTCCCATCCCATTCTTCATTGATTCATTTTTAATTATCTTTATATACAGAAGATTGACTCTATACTAAGTAAAGATTTCAACAGTTTGCACCCACACAGACACACAAAGTATAAAGTACTGTTTGAAGACTAGTTTTATTGTTAATTCTCAGTACAACACATTAAGGACAGAGGTCCTACATGGGGAGCAAGTGCACAGTGACTCCTATTGTTGATTTAACAATTGACATCTTATTTATGACGTCAGTAATCACCCAAGGCTCTTGCCATGAGCTGCCAAAGCTATGGAAGCCTCTTGAGTCCACAGTTGCCCATTTCTTAACTGGATTATTTTGTTGTTGTTGAATTTCTTGAGCTCTTTATCGATACTGAATATTAATCCTCTATCAGTTATATAGTTTGCAAATATTCTCTCCCATTCTGTCAGTTGCCTCTTCACTTTGTCAAGTGTTTCCTTTGCAGTGCAGAACTTCTTAGCTTGATATAATCCCATTTGTCTATTTTTGCTTTGATTGCCTCTGCCTCTGGGGTCTTTTCCAAGAAGTCTTCGCCTATGTCAGTATCTTACAGTTTCCCCATCTTCTCCTCTAGTCATTTGATGGTATCAGGTCATAGATATACATCCTTTTTGAGTGGATTTTTCTATAAGGTGTAAGGTAGCGGTCTTGTTTTATACTTCTACATGCAGAGATCCAATTTTTCCAGTACCATTTGTTGAAGAGACTATCCTTGCTCCAGGGATTGATTTTAGCTCCTTTGTCAAAGATGAGTTGATTGTAGACGTGTGGATTGATTTCTGGAGTTTCTATTCTGTTCCATTGGGCTACATGTCTATTTTTGTGCCAGTACCAGGCTGTTTCAATTGCAACCGCCCTGTAGTATGTCTTAAAATCTGGTATTGTGATGTCTCTGGCTTTGTTTCTGTTGTTTAAGGTTGCTTTAGTTATTTGGGGGCTCTTGGGTTTCCATATGAATTTAAGCATCATTTTTTCTAGATCTAGATTTCTAGATCATTTTTCTAAATGTTGTTGGCATTTTGATTGGAATTGTATTAATTCTATAAACTGCTATCAGTAGTATAGACATTCAATGACATTAATGAACATGGAAGATTTTTCCATTTCCATTTTCTCTTTCTTTAATGTTTTATAATTTTCATCATAGAGATCTTTCACCTCCTTGGCTAAATTTATTCTAAGATATCTAAAATGTTTTGTAGGTATTGTGAATGGGACTGATCTTAAAAATTCTTTCTCAGCCATGGCATTGCTGTGTATGCAAAGGCTATTGACTTTTTGTGCTAATTTTATATCCTGCAACTTTACCAAACTCTAATTCCTGGTATGCAGGGAGTGTTCAACATATGCAAATCACCAAATGTAATACATCACATTAACAAATTGAATAAAAAAAATCACATGATTATCTCAACAGATGCAAAGAAAGTGTTTGATAAAATACATCTTTTCATGATAAAAACCTTGAGCAAACTGGGTATAGATGGAGCATTCCTAAACATAATCAAGGCAATGTATGACAAACCCAAGCCAGCATTATATTGAATGGGGAGAACTTGGAAGCATTTCCTCTAAGATCTGGAACCAAACAAGGATGCCCACTTTTACCATTTCTATTTAATATAGTTTTTGGAAGGTTTAACCAGATCCATTAGGCAAGCAAAACAAATCAAAGGGACACAAATTGGAAAGGAGGAAGTCAAATTATCCTAGTTTGCAGATGGCCTGATTCTATATAGAGAAGAACAAAAGAACTTCACCAAAGGCCTTTTCTGCTAGACTCTGCATATTGCCTTTGCATGTAAAAGGTATGAGAGGGACGGACAAGATCCCAAGAAAGAACATAATATATCTTTGTGTTGTGCCTTGTCCTTGCTGGAATAAAATCTTCACACTCTGTTCCTGAATACAGGACAGGGTATACTATGGCCCCCAAGCCCATAAACCAGAGAATTCTGTCTGCATGATCACTAGGAAATCTGCCTCTCCCCTTCACTGTTCAATCCATATTCCACTGGCCAAGGCATTTCAAACCCATGCGAGTATAACAGGAGCCACATATGCATTCAGGTTGCCCTATCTCTCAAAGTTTAAAAAGCAAAGGGCTGGTTTGGGGAGCCCCGTCTTTCCCTGCTGGATCTCCACCGCCCTTGCTCAGACTCAAGTCCTGAGGCTGACCCTGACCAGAGGTGAGTGGCAAATGAACTGATGGCATTTGCTGCGTTCTACCAGGAGGCCAAATGTGAATGCTTTTAAGAGGTCAATGTCCTCCAACTGTGAAGTGGTAATGCACAAAATTATGTGCTTAATTCATTTCCACCCAACAGCATACCATCAAATTGGAAAAACAATTCCTCAGGCAAACTCCATCTCCCAGGATCAATATGCATAAAATCGACAGAAAAGGGTCCAGATTTCTCATTAGTAAACTTGCACTTGTGTTTTGGCTGAATGTCCAGAGGTCCATTTCTACTGTGGTTTGATGAAAGGTGTATACTTACCACTCAACTGCTTTTCTGTTTCCCCTTGTGTTGCTACCATGTGACTTAGAAGCTGCAGTACTGGGATTTTTGTTAATGCCCTACAGATCATGACTCTGAAGAAAAAGCTTCCTCTTCCATTTTATTATTAATAGCCATCCTTTTCACAAGTTTGTTTTATTTTTCAATTTGTTTATTTTTTAATGCAAAACAATCACACCAGGATTAGTGAGACTGAGCTAAGAGGTAATATGATGAAGCCTGCAATCTCATGAATATTCAATGATTTGGGGTGTAACAATTTCTTAACAACTGGCCTAAAGCTACTTTATAATAAAAATAAAACTGGATGAAAGAGCATAGGCCATGAAATAGAGGCCCCTTTTTTTCCAGATTACACAATGGTACACAACAGCTTTGCAATTATATCTACATAGAGATTTTTGCGGTTGTAATCTTAAGACAGCATGTTAAGCTCCATGGCACAGATTCTGTGCCTTTGTTTCACTTTTGTATCTCTAGCATGGAGCCCTGTGCTTGGTACTTAGCTGACACTCAAGGAGTCTTTGTAAAAGAATAAATGAGCGAATGAGTGAATAAACAAAGCCAGGTTTAAAACCCACGTCTCAGACCTGGTACTAGGTGCCCCCTGTGAATGCACAAATCATCAAAGCAGAATAAGTCATTCACTGAGTATACCTAGGCTAAGGGCTGTAACCTTTAGTTACTTTCTTTTTTTTTTAACTTTTATTTAATGAATACAAATTTCCAAAGTATGGCTTATGGATTACAATGGCTTCCCCCCCTATAATGTCCCTCCCACCCGCAACCCTCCCCTTTCCCACTCCCTCTCCCCTTCCATTCACATCAAGATTCATTTCGATTCTCTTTATATACAGAAGATCAGTTTAGCATACATTAAGTAAAGATTTCAACAGTTTGCTCCCACACAGAAACATAAAGTGAAAAATAATAAATGATTTTTTTAAATGATGATGAAATCAGATCAGACCTATTGTCATGTTTAATCCCAGTGAGAGTCAAGTTGGGAATTGATAATTTCTTTTTTTTTTTTTTTACAGAAGATCAGTTTAGTATACATTAAGTAAAGATTTCAACAGTTTGCACTCCCATAGAAACACAAAGTGAAATATACTGTTTGAGTACTCGTTATAGCATTAAGTCTCAATGTACAGCACATTAAGGACAGAGATCCTACATGAGGAATAAGTGCACAGTGACTCCTGTTGTTGACTTTACAAATTGACACTCCTGTTTATGGCATCAGTAATCTCCCTATGCACCAGTCATGAGTTTCCAAGGCTATGGAAGCCCCTTGAGTTCTCCGACTCTTATCTTGTTTTACTTTCATTTACATCTATGGTTGAACCAGTTTGGAGATTTATTTGCGAAAGTACAGATTTTTTCACTTCTGTCATGGTAAATCCAAGGCTTGAGGGTTGGCAGTGCATTTCTGTAAACTGCTACCCAGGACACAGCTCTTCCCATGGCCCTTCACTTGCTAAGACTTTGTGATCACAGCAGACAGAAGGCCTGGATCCTAACTGCAGAGTCTCTGCTCATAGAAGGATGTGCTAAAGGAGGCTAGAGAGCCAAGGGATGGGAACGGAGATCCATGACCTCTGCTGTGGCTGAGAGAGCCAGTGTTGAGTATCAAAGAGAGCAGCTCCCATTCTCCCTGCTGAGTGACACCTGCTCCTGGCCCTCCTACCTGTCTGCATGTGAGGACCAAACACAGATTCCTGTCACAGGCGGAATCTCCCCTGCCACACTCACGTGATGCAAGGCACCAATACTCCATCAAAGACAGGAGTTTTGGGGTGGGCATTTGGCACGGTTAAGAAGCCTCTTGGGTTCATCCCTCACTGGAATGTCTGGGTTCAAGCCCCAGCTCTGCTTCCTGATCCATCTTCCTGCTAATACACTCCCTGGGAGACAGCGGGTGATGACCTAAGTACCTGGTCCCTGCTACTCACATGGGAAACTTGGGTCGAATTCCAGGCACTTGACTTCACTAGCCCCAGATGTTGCAAACCTTTGGAGAGTAAACCAGTCGATAGAGAAGGTCTCTCTGTCGCTTGTTCATTCACTCACTCAAATAAAAATATTTTAAGGCCTGCTAAGAGTCTCTTGGCCATAAATGCCACATGCACCCTTCTAATTGTAAAAGGAAGATGAGGCCAGCGCCATGGCTCAATAGGCTAATCCTCCGCCTTGCAGCGCCGGCACACCGGGTTCTAGTCCCGGTCAGGGCGCCGGATTCTGTCCCGGTTGCCCCTCTTCCAGGCCAGCTCTCTGCTATGGCCCGGGAGTGCAGTGGAGGATGGCCCAAGTGCTTGGGCCCTGCACCCGCATGGGAGACCAGGAGAAGCACCTGGCTCCTGTCTTCAGATCAGCGCAGTGCGCAGGCCGCAGCGCGCTGGCTGCGGCAGCCACTGGGTGGTGAACCAACGGCAAAGGAAGACCTTTCTCTCTGTCTCTCTCTCTCACTGTCCACTCTGCCTGTCAAAAAAAAATTTTAAAAGAGGCTTTAATTTTACCTTGATCTTTAGGTTGCATTGACCTTAATCACCTTAATCTATCCTTCCCAGTATGTTGTGAAAATAAGTATAGACACACACACACACACACGTATATATGTATTTTATATTTATAGCTATATATAGTATATACTTATATTTAATATATGTTATGCATATTTTATATTTATATATAATATATATAATACATATATAAACATGATTTGGTTACTCAAAGAGTTGTTAGAGTTAAAGGAGTATTTGATTCAAAGCATAACCAACCTTTGCAGGGTCATCCTGGGTACAGAATGCGCATTTATGATGTCTTATCCCCTTCTCTTTACCAATACTCCCCTCCTTTAGGAAAAGACGTTGCTGGGGGAACCAAGAGTTCGGACTGCAAAATTGAGGACAGCACTGAGACACCTGCCCTAGAGGACTCCTCCTCATCCCCTGTGGACAGTCAGCAGCATTCCTGGCAGGTTTCCACGGACATTGAGAACACGGAAAGGTAAGTGGGAAGTTACCCTGCACAGAACACAGTCCTCCTCCAGGCAGTGCCCTTCGGGCCACCAACAGTCAAGCTTTTCTATTTCAGATTCAGAAGAAACAGGGCTCTCTCTGATCTGCCAGAGCAGCATGGTCTGGTGGGAACCTTGGAGACTGGCAGAGGGTCAGTAGTCCCAATTCCCCAGGGGAATAATAGCAGGACCTACTGAAGGTACAGACTCCCAGGCCTCTGCTTATCCCAACACATGGCATCCCAAGCAAAACAAAAACAGTGTGCTTCCTTGCAAGGGAGAAAGTTGGATCCACACGCTGTCGCACTTGGCTGCCTCCCCAAATCGCCATTTGTTTAAGGGAGAAGACACTTCCAGGAGGTTGTAGGAGTTCAGGTAGGTAGAGTGGCCCACTTAGCTGCTTTCTGAGTTTTCTGTGCAGTCCACAAAGAGCTGTTGACAGAACCTCTTTCCCTTACTCTTCCAGAATGCAGCTGATGGCCCCTTAGTGGTCAGAGTGAGGCAATGCACTCTCTGAAAGTGGCTCCGTTCTAGACCGAGAACTAGTTTCTTGGGAGGAAGACATTCTACTCAGAGAGAGTGATGCTAATTCGCTTGGGAAAAGGAAGCAATGATAGCATAACAGTCAATGCCTTGCTGTGAGGTGGGAAGAGGAAGCCCTTGTTCATGGGTCTTCACGCTCATAGCTGTGTCCTTTGCTGCTCGTGCCCCCAGAGCTGGCACAAAACAGCTGAATGAATACCAGGCAATTTCACCAAGTTCCCTCGAGGAGGGGGTGTGAGTCATTGACAAGATAATGAGCATTTATTTTTTTATTTTTAGAAGAGTAACAGCCAATGGCATTTATTGCCATTGTGGTTCTACTTTCAGATTGTAATATTATTCTAAAGCTAATTACCAAATTTCTGTGTTTATAGAAAATTGGAGCGTGTGGTAATTATGTGCTATTAATAAAACTTGGATTTTGTATAAGCTTGAAAACCCAACAAATCAAACAATGAAGCTGTTGAGCACAGTTTGAAGGAACTACAGGCAAATGATGCAGGAGTGATTTACCTTAATTTAAAACATAGACAAGTCTGCTCTGGTCACGGGAAGTAAAGATGGGCTGAATGTCACGGGCAGGGCAGACTGTGAGCAAAGCTGTTTTCCTTTTCAGACACTTTGCTCCGCAGCCACCCACAGGCCTTGCGAGGTTGAGAGAGAGCGAGCCAGGGGATGGCAGCATTTCTGGGCAGCTTGCAAAGCCTCATTCTGGTCAAAGAACTGGGAAAGAACAAGGGAAGTAGGCAGAGTAGCCCTGGCCGGGGACATGGCTTCCTCACTTCTCCCTGGCGCTCTGTCCCTAAGAAGTCAGTAGGTCTCTAAGTGGGGGGCACATTTGAAACCTCAGGAGGGCTCTTTACTTAATCAGGCTGTCTGGGAGAGGGGCCTGGCCGGAAGCTGATGCTCCAGGGTAGCAGGCAATGCGGAGATCTGGTGCTCTGTGGGGACGCCTTGCTTCACTCCCCGTGGTGCATTTCTGGTCCTTTCCTGCCCATCCCATCAGCCAAGAGATCCTCCATGGAGCTGGACGTGCCCCCTGCAGTCCTGGAGGGAGGGCTGCCTCCCCCTCTGACCTGGGCCACATGTGGTCCCCTCAGACACACTCTCAACCTCACACCCCACCATGGGAAAGGACTCCGAATGTCTTCCAGGCTGTCCCCACCAACCCCCTTTCCAATCAGCTAACTTCGAGCCTTGAGTTCCTCTACACTTCACTTGAGGAAGACGGCAGAGTCCCCAGCCTCCCCCAACACAGTGGGCTCAGAACATGCTCTACAGGAGAGGGGTAGTTGGTACAATGGGACTGAGGAGTTTCCTTCCTAAAACTAAATGGTGCCTAACTCTCTTCAAACGCCAGAGGGTAATACGTGAGTGGATGGAACATCCTCCGCTTTAGGATGACCTTCCCCAGAAATGTGTCCTTATACCAGTGGTGCCTGCTGATTCCTGCCTGTCCTAGTGTTAGCTAAAACATGGAACTGGTTTTGCACCAAATTATATTTTTTGCTGTTTTAAATGAAACCTCCACCACATCCCAGGGTTTCCCGAGCACTCTCTTTGGTGCATGACCGTGGACACACGGGGGAACTGCTCGGGTAAGAAAAGGAGAACGCACCCCCTCTCCCTGACTAGCGCTTCCTGCTCTACAGTTCTGGCCTTGACAATCCTGTGCACACCGGGGGGGGGGGGGGGGGGGGGGCGGTGTGCGGGAAGTATGCAGTGGCACTGCCTGGGAGGACAGGGGCTGTAGAAGGGTCAGCTGTCCCCAGTTAGTTCCTCTCTCTCTCTCCCTCCTCCCCTGCTACTGTGACCCCCTACCACCACCACCTAATTATGAAGAACTCTTATCTGGAAGTTTTAGAGTTTGTTATTCTCTCCCATCATTCTAAGTCCATCTAGAACGTGTTGGCCCTGGTGAACGCTTAACCCCTGTGTTACACGAAATTCCAACCACAGGAACGAGGGACAGAAGCAAGAACACACACACGGCCGCCACAGCCATCTGACCCTCGAGTCCCGGCAGCACCACCCCCAGCCTCGGCTTTGCCTAGCACAGCCGCGTCACTGGGGCTTCGTGTCCCTGGCCTCTCCCTGTAAACCCAAAGGACCATCCTCACTGCCGAAAGGGCTTCTCTGACCTCAGCCAGGTCCCACTGAGGGTAAAAACGGGGGCTCCTACAGAGTGCCCTGCAGAGTGTTGGCAGAGTAGTTCTCAATCCTTCTGGGGTCAACTGTCTTATTATTATTATTTTTTTTTTTGCTTGTAAAAGCAAAATAAATTCAATATTTGCCTACTGGAAACTAAAGCTTGTACAATGAGGCACAGTTGACTCATAGGAAAGACAGATTTCATTTTGAAAATTTACAGCTCATCCTTCTTTATTTTTATCCGATTTGCAGAGACATGCGCGAAATGAAAAACCTTTTAAGCAAACTCAGGGAAACTATGCCTTTACCGCTGAAAAATCAAGGTGAGTCGTGATTTCTCTCGGAGGCAGAGGATGTTTGGAATGTGATAAGCTGGGACCCAGTTTTTGAGAAATTAAAGGAAGTATTTTATGCAAGCACCAAGCACCCCTTGTCTTCCCTCTAGAAGACAGGATAATGAGACAGGAGTCCCTCAGGTAAACATGGCTTTGTTCGAAGAGGGGCTGAGATACAGTGACCTCAAAACAGGCTCCCTTCCACTGGCCCTGTCACACGCGTGGCAGGCTCTGTACCAGGTACAGCAAATGTAAAGGCACTGGAGACAGGCCTTCCAAAGGAAGATACCTGCCATCTACAAGCTTAATTATCTACGAAAAGCAGGAATAATGACCCATATTAAGACTTATACTGAGCGACCATCCTAAGTGCTTACTTGTATTAACTGTATTCAATTAATGCTAATAACAACTTGCAGGGAAGATGCTGTTAGTGTTTTGAAGTTTGCAGGAAACTGAGGCACAGAGAGACTAATGAACTTGGCCAAGGTCACACAGACAGCGAGTAGAAAAACAGATGTGAGCTCGTGCAGCCCATCTGCAGGGCTGTCCTTAGGGAGGCCACGCCCTTAGGGGATACTCGCTAGAATGGCGGAAGAGCTTCCCTATGCATCTGTGAACTGTCATATTCCCGGGATACAACATGTGTCTGGCCCACAGCAGAATAACACCTAGCACAAACAACCAACGTCTGCTAAATCTCCATGCATGAGATGTAAAAGGACCCATACCAAGCTTGTCGATTAAGCGTGTATGGCCGAAGGGTGGGGAAGGGCCTTCGAGGGAGAAACTCCTCTCGTTTGCACTGAGCAAACTGGGTGGGCGGGAGGACAGGGTGCTGCCTGCCGAGGAGTGAGGAGGAGGACGATTTGGCAGTGGAGCTGAAGCGCCTCTTGGCTCAGGGAGCAGCTTGGCAGACGGAGGAGAGGTGGAAGTGCGAACAGCAGGCAACGAGGTTGAGCAGGAACGTGGCCTCGGCTGTGCGAAGTGGGGAGAGAACAACAAAGGCAGGGGATGTGGCGCTCTAGGTAACCGCAAGTACCCCCAGAAGGGCCTGGTCACCAAGGCAAACTGGCTTGAGCCACGGGGACAGCGCTTTGCAGTGTCTTAAGTTAAGACAGTAGACGATGTGTTGGAATGATGCGAGATTGTTTGAGCGTGGCATAGGAGACTTGTTGCTAGGAAGAAGCGTGGTGTTTAGGACCCATGGCCGGGATTAAGGCTAACCTCGCTTCACATTCTAAGCTGTGCTACAGCTTTGTGGCCCGGAACAAGTTGCTTCACTTCTGGAAATTTCGATGTCTTCGTGAGAACGGGATCAGTGCTTGTTGTCAGGATTAAATGAAGCAATGTGTTCTATGCCTGCCACCCAGCTGACGAAAAGCAGATGCCAAGCAAATGCTTTACTGTTACTACCGTCACTGCTGTATTATTAGTACTTACTGCCTGTCTCTCCCGACTTGGCTCGAGAGAATCCCTGCAGCCCCTGGCTCCAGCAGCCTGTGAGACTCCTTGAAAAAGTTCATTTAAGATGTGCATTATTAACAACTGATGGGGTGAACATTTGGCAGAGCAATTAAGATGCCAATCTGGATGCCCGCATCCTACATCAGAGCGCCTGATTAAAGTACCAGCTCCCCCTCCAATCCCAGTTTCCCGCTAATAACAGCAGGTGATGGCTCACAGTAACTGGGTTCCTGCCACCCGTGTGGAAGACTCAGATTGAGTTCTAGTCTCCTGGCTTGGACCTGACCTGGCCCTAGCCATGGTGGGCAGTGGGTAGGAGAACTCTGTCTGTCTCTGCTCTCTCTGCCTTCAAATAAGTATTAATTTGCCCAAAATGTTTTTAAGGAAAATTATGCATGGATTTCAAAACTCTTTTGCATAAAAATTCTCTTTTAATTCCATGGTGCCTTGAGATTTTTGAGGTACCCTCATATGTGTAGCGTGTCTTTGTAAGTTTGGTCTGGAGCCTGCAGTTCAGAGCACTGGCCCCAGGACGTGGGAGTTTGTGCACATGTCCGAAGCTGACCTCAGAGTCTTAGCAAGTCCCCTCTCCCCATCAGCAGCTCCCGGGCTTCTTGCTGTACCTCACATTCAGCTGCCCAGGGATATGACTGCTCAAGGCCCTCTAGTCTGAATTTCATGGCTGTGCACGATCTGTATTTTAAACCACGGCCGGCGCCGCGGCTCACTAGGCTATTCCTCCGCCTAGCGGCGCCGGCACACCGGGTTCTAGTCCCGGTCGGGGCGCCGGATTCTGTCCCGGTTGCCCCTCTTCCAGGCCAGCCCTCTGCTGTGGCCAGGGAGTGCAGTGGAGGATGGCCCAGGTGCTTGGGCCCTGCACCCCATGGGAGACCAGGAAAAGCACCTGGCTCCTGGCTCCTGCCATCGGATCAGCGCGGTGCGCCGGCCGCAACGCGCCGGCCGCGGCGGCCATTGGAGGGTGAACCAACGGCAAAGGAAGACCTTTCTCTCTGTCTCTCTCTCACTGTCCACTCTGCCTGTCAAAAAAAAAAAAAAAAAAAAAAAAAAAAAAAAAAAAACAAACCATCCTAAACATTCTCTTCACATTTAGTCATAATTCATCCAGCAGTTTTTGAATTATTCCATAATGGAGCAACAAATTTCATTTTGTTTACTTGATAATTTTTATAGTAAAAAGCATAATATACATACTTTGTGTAACTTTATATTACTTTTATAAATAGATAAGAATTGATTGATAGTTTTAAGAATAAAATAATTTGATGTAGATACTTCAAAGGAAAACATGAATAAAAAGGGAATAGCCATTCAAATACATGATACCCTGGACTTGAACCCTGGTTCCAAATGGGAAATAAAAAAGAAAAAGCTAGAAGGTGCAAGGACTTATTCAGAAGGAAGAGGTGCTGTGGGATTTTAATAATCAAAATATTGAGGTGAAGAATTGTAGGAAATTCAGGTTTCTTCAGGTTTGGGGGAGATATAGGAGCCCTTAGCCCATGAAAACCCATCTCTGTTCTCCACATGCATGGTTTGCACTCAGGCATGGGCACTGTGTGCTGACCAGAGGGGCAGGCGGGCCTGCACTGGAGGGTCCACTGGAGGTCTCAGGGCAGGAGAGTGGGTCTCTTAGGGTCCTTCTGGGAACATTTTTTGGGAGCATATGGCACCATTTTAGTGAAAAAAAAAATCAGCCAGATTTCTTTCTCTGATTGCCTATAACAAGATAGATAATAGAGGCTTACCTATGACCTTGTGGGATTTTCAGGTGATTTATTATACAAGTCTTGGTCATATATGCAAGAAATGGAACAGGGTGAAAAAGTAGGAAAACTTATTCCAGTTCTTTTCTTTAGGACCTTATTGTCAAAACATGCTTTTAACTGGATTCAAACCATGATAGAATGCCATCTGTTTCCTTTTTGATTTCTTATTTCCTTTCAGTTTTTATTCCATTTACATGCCTTTTCTTTTCTGGTTCCTAATTTTCCCACCTCCAACCTTCACCTGTGAAAATCCCAGCAGGGTCAGAATCCCTTCTTCTCCAGACTCCAGACTCAGAAACTTCCATGTGTTTTCCAGCATTTCAAGAGTTAATCTTGTCTTCTCCCCCTTCCTAGTGCAGTCAAAACTTGACAACAACAGTTCACTGTAAATCAATTTTCAGTGGAAAAGTGAGGAAGACGGCCAAGGGCAGGGATTTTAACAGTCATTGACGATGCCTTCACTTTAGACAGGGCTTTTTCTTTCCCACTCTTCCAAGCAGGGGCACAAAGAGCGAGCCCCCTTGTTGGGCTGCAGCTCCACATCAGGCTTGAGGCAACGTGCAGGTCTCCTGGCCCTCAGCTCACTGTCCCCTCCACTGCTCAGCCCCCTACTCCTGTCCTGTATTCTGGGTCACTGGCAGTGCTGTAGGGAGCTTCCTTAATTATGCTAGTCTTGCTGTGTCAAATGGATTACAAATGGAAGCACCTGTGGAGAGCCCACAAGGTTCCTGACAAAGACTAAAAGGGGATGGGAGAGTGAAGGGCAAACATCTTCAAAACACGCACTGTTATGAAACAAAACAAATCAGCAGAAATAAATTGAGCTGGAAAAATCACTTCACCTTCCCCAACATTCTGACAATGAATGCTGTGGAATGTGCTGGTATGCTCACTCTTGTATAGCATTCGATTGTTGTACCGTGCACGAGAACCAGTCTGGAAGTAGGCTAGTCAGGAATTGAGTATGTTCCAGAATGGGTCCCCTCTTGTGGACAGTACCACTCCAGACAAAAGTGGTCCTAGGAACAGTTCTCCTAGTCTCACACCCCCATCCACTCCAAACCTGTGCCCTCATATCCAGAATCGAACTGGAAATGTACAACAGAAGAGTTCTTAGATATCTGGCTAACGAATACCAGGTACTTATGCCACCCTCTAGTCTGAAAATGACCTTTTAGGGCCTTCCCCCAGGACCTCACATGAAGATTCTCCTTGCTATCAGATGATATCTGAAGGTTATTCTACACCGTCTCACTGGTACCTACACCTGTTGTAATCTCTTCAACCTTCAGTCCAGGATTCAGTGTGACACAGTAATCCCTCGCTCTCCTCCAATCTAATCCAATTGCTTAATGCATTATCCTGATTATGTTAAACTCCTACTCACAACCGTTCAATGTCTGTTCACTAGCTACTGAAGGGAAAACAGGCTTCTTTTTTTTTTTTAACTTTTATTTAATGAATATAAATTTCCAAAGTACGGCTTATGGATTACAATGGCTTCCCCCCCCCCATAATGTCCCTCCCACCCGCAACCCTCCCCTTTCCCACTCCCTCTCCCCTTCCATTCACATGAGGATTCATTTTCCATTCTCTTTTATATACAGAAGATCAGTTTAGCATACATTAAGTAAAGATTTCAACAGTTTGCTCCCACACAGAAACATAAAGTGAAAAATAATAGATGATTTTTTAAATGATGATGAAATCAGATCAGACCTATTGTCATGTTTAATCCCAGTGAGAGTCAAGTTGGGAATTGATAATTTCTTCTTTTTTTTTTTTTACAGAAGATCAGTTTAGTATACATTAAGTAAAGATTTCAACAGTTTGCACCCCCATAGAAACACAAAGTGAAATATACTGTTTGAGTACTCGTTATAGCATTAAGTCTCAATGTGTACAGCACATTAAGGACAGAGATCCTACGTGAGGAGTAAGTGTACAGTGACTCCTGTTGTTGACTTTACAAATTGACACTCCTATTTATGGCATCAGTAATTTCCCTATGCACCAGTCATGAGTTTCCAAGGCTATGGAAGCCCCTTGAGTTCTCCGACTCTTATCTTGTTTAGACAAGGTCATAGTCAAAGTGGAGGTTCTCTCCTCCCTTCAGAGAAAGGTACCTCCTTCTTTGAAGACCTATTCTTTCCACTGGGATCTCACTCACAGAGATCTTTCATTTAGGGTTTGTTTTGTTTTGTTTTGTTTTGTTTTTTTGGCCAGAGTGTCTTGGCTTTCCATGCCTGAAAATACTCTCATGGGCTTTTCAGCCAGATCGGAATGCCTTTAGGGCTGATTCTGAGGCCAGAGTGCTGTTTAGGACATCCGCCATCCTATGAGTCTGCTGAGTATCTCGCTTCCCATGTTGGATCACTCTCCCCTTTATTTATTCTATCTGTTAGTATTAGCAGGTACTAGACTTGTTTATGTGCTCCCTTTGACTCTTAGTCCTTTCATTATGATCAATTGTGAACTGAAATTGATCACTTGGACTAGTGAGATGGCATTGGTACATGCCACCTTGATGGGATTGAATTGGAGTCCCCTGGTATGGGGAAAACAGACTTCTTGCCCCATCATCTGTTGTCCCGATTATCATCTAACATGTGATGGCCACCTATGATGTGACAGATTCTGTGCCAGGTGCTGGAATGTCTTTCCTCCCCCTAGAGACTGCCCCTCTCAACAGGACAAAATTGGATGAGAATCACTTGGGAAATTTTTTCAACTGGTAAGAGAACCTGCCTCCCCTCAGAGAGAGTGGGGTGAAGACTTCTGGTTAGGGCTTGTCATTCTTAAGGTAACTCACACATGCATGTACACATGCATGTACACACACACACACACGTATTGGAAAGACACAGAAGTTAGTGCTTAAAATAATACTGTAATAGTTAGACATAGATTGCTACAAGGACATGTTAGATTCTCCCCACTCCAGACTTGAATTGAAAATGGGGGTTATTAGGAATTGCTTTTTGGAAAGTATCTGAGCTGAAACATTTTAGGATGAATTACCCAAAGAAAGATGGAAAAAACAAAGTCCAGCCAGAAGACTCTGGATGTGTGAAGGTACATGGGAAGATGATAGGACAGGACATTTTCATAAACAGAGGCATAGAGAGAGACAAGAACAATAGGTGGACAGTATTATCAAGGCACCAGTGTGTCATGGTAAGAGGTTTGCACTTTTATCCTGGATCCACTAGAAGGATTCAGTTGGGAAGCAGGTGCAGTTATCCAGGTGAGAAATGCTTAATATCTGAACTAAAGCAAGTGGATTAGAGAGGAGGGTATAACCAATATATTCAAATGCATTGTATAGGGAGAAGGCAGAAGCCAGGATGAAACCCAGGTTCAGTCTTCGAAAGTGAAAGTAACGATGGTGTTAGTCACCAAGAGAGAACAGAGCCGTGAAGGGAGAGAATGATTGGGGTTTGGGATTGGGGTGGGGGGGAGGGAAGCCTTCAAGAGCAATGCTTAGTGGTTAACAGTGCAGTGATGAGACGTGACCCAGGAGGTCTAGGAACAGATGTGAGCATCGTCAGCATGGTGGAGAAGGCCCACAGTGGTTGAGAACACCTCCGGGGAATGCCTACAGGGAGGAGTCCTACAACAGCAACATGTGAAGTTTGAGGCAAAAGGACATTTTTCCAAAGGGCCCTAAGAAGAAACCCCAGAAGAGCATTGTGAAATAAGTCAACAAAGGCTACAAGGAAGGAATGGCCAATAGTGCAGGGTGGTTAAGCCCCATAACGACCAACAGCATCCACACGATTTAGCAACAAGGTCATCACTGGTGTTGTTGGAAGAAGCAGCTTCCTTGGAATCTGGGGCATATAAATCTGGCTGAGGGAGGTTGAGGTCTGGGTGGGAGATGAAAAGCTGGGGCCACAGGGTAAATCGGTTACCACTTTTATAAAGAATGGCTTACAGAGTGGAAGGGAGGCAGCATGGGATGCAGATAAGCACTAAGGGCTGTCCCAGTTGCTCTTAGAAGGGATGGGACCATGGAAGACTTCAGAAACATGGAGCAACAGAGAAGACTTCAAAGATTACCACTTGTCTAAGCAGGGAAGACTTCCTGAAAAGAAAAGGTGGAATGGGTAAAAGCAGTGAGGAAAGAGAAAATACGGCGTATTTAGGGAATTCTTAGTTTTGTACCATTCACTCTTCTATAAACCCTTTATTCCAGCTAGATGGGACTGTTTACTTGGACCCAAATTAGGCTGCTCTGATCACTTCCATGACTTTGTTTGCACTGTTTCCTCTATTCAGAATGCCCACCACCCTCCCCCAAATGTCCAAGTTCTGCTCATTCCATCCCTTGGACCCAAGCATGAACATCAGGACCTCCATGAAAATTCCAGAAATGTCTTATTCTTTCTCCTCCAAGTCAGAATGGCCTCTCCTCTTCCCACCCCCATACCTGACAATTCTTAGAGTAAGATATTTGGATCTCTTACATGGCCTTCCTAATGGAGCTTCATTGTTACTCCCAGAAAGATCATTGAGGTCAAGGACGCTCTTTCTATTAAGGCCCATCTTGGTGTAGCCCTCCGTCCCGAAAGTCTTGCACTTAGCAGGCCTCTCATTGCCGCTGGGGCCATCTGTGCTGTATCAGGCCCTCAGAGGACACTAGTACAGTATTTCTCTCTCCTCTTTCTATAACAGAAATCTGCAACAGCAGTTCTGTTATAAGTATTTCTCTTGATTATACCTGAGAATATGGATGTAAGCTCATTTGCTCATTTTCATATCCTACTTTTTTCTCAACATATCATGTTTGAAAGAAATCTTTTATTAGCAAAATAAGATTGAGCAATAGAAATGGCATATTGTATCATGGGATTCCATCACCCATGGCTTTAGCAGCAATCAAGAATTAAATAATTGAATGATTGAGGTTTGAATTTACTGATGGCTGAATTTCCTACTCTTGTCTCCCTTCACCTTTCCCTGTGGTTTCTTTCCTCTTCCCATTTTTCATTTTTACATTAAAGTTGTGCAAGTTTATAGTTTTTTGACATCATACACTTTGGAGAAAAAGATGCTATGTCTTAATTAATAAGCCACATCCAAGCATTCGCAGTCCAATCAAAGATTTCCCAACAAGTTCAAGTGAATTAGCCCAGAAAATTTAGGATGCATGGGAAAGCATTTCATTTGGCTCACATTCTTTCAGCAGCCCTTCACTTCAGAGATAGAATTTCAATCAATGTGGTAGGACCACTTTCCTTGGAGCTGAAGTCACTTCAACCCATTCCAGGCATACTCACTGCTTGGTGAATTTCAGCATTTACTGCAAGTGTCTGCTTCCTATGGTGTAGGAAGCTGCTATGAATTTCTGCTAAGAAATCTGGAGCTTCTGTGTCACTTCAGACCTAGGTGATGATAGACATGCTCAAAGCGAGGCAAGGGTGTCACAAATGTGCAACAAAGATGCCCCACACCAACAGTTATCCTCTACAGGCAGCCTGCTCTTTGTGCAATGTCTGAGCACTTTCTCATCAGTTCTCACACTTCTCTTCACATGTGAAATTACAGACACACACATACACGCGCGCGCGCACACACACACACAGATGAATACAAATGGGGGTTCCAAAAGGACATAGACAATTAAAAGATAATGCAAATTTTCCATGACCTTCTTGAAGATCCTTTGTGTATGTCTACATATATGTGTGTGTATATATACACACAAAGGGGGATGAGTGAGAATCTCAGTAGCATAAAAGGCTATACTATGAAAAGATTTTTAGATACACTGTAATGCATGAACAGATATGTATGAGAGTCAGTCTTGATCCTAATCTAGTAACACCTGTAGATAATACCTGTATACTTTTAAGGATTTTTTAAAAAGAGGGTGACACTAGGCATATGACCAAGGCATCCTAGTATCTAGTGAGTAGGGGCCAAGGATGCTACTAAACATACTGCCATGCTCAGGCAGCCTCCTCAGACAAAGAAGAATCTGACCCAAAATGTCAACAGTGCTGGAGGTGAGAAAACTTCATTCAAAGCATGGTGGGTTTTTCAAGCCACTTCACAAAAGGCAGTCTGCTTGGTCTGGATCTCACTTGTGTACCTTCTGTCCCATCACAGATGACAGCAGCCTTCTGAATCTAACTCCTTACCCCTTGGTGAGAAGACGGAAGAGAAGGTTCTTTGGGCTCTGTTGCCTTGTCTCAAGCTAGGCAATTCTCTCGGAAGCCCACCACCGGGAACACCTGAAAAAAAAAAATCACAAAACCGAAGGACCTCCAGACAGCTGAACCACACAGTTATTGGTTTCTGACTATGTTTTCTATGCTTCCTCGTTACTTTTCTCCACCTCTCCCCGCCCTCTTAAATGATTTTAAGCTTGAAAGCAGCTGCCGTCAAGAAAAAAAGAACTGATTCCAAAAGCAGGCTGTTTTTAAAAGGATTTGTAGAGCTGACATTGTGCATGCCTGCTCTAAACCATGCCATGACAGATGCAAGAATTATGGTTTTTAAATGACTTAAAGGTTTTTTTAATGTATTATACAGAGAAAAGTTATTTCACACATACTAGTATATCTATAGCTCTTGCTGATCTCATGTGAACAATTTATCCTATATGAAAGAAGTCTTTAAACATAGAAACCTATTTAAAACTGCAAAACTGTGTTCGAAAATCCAATCTATCAGTTTCATTGGAAAAATATTATAACCTAACATATGCCACCTCACTTATTGCTTTCTCTGCACTCATTGATGTTTAGTCTTCCATTCTGTCAGAATCTAAGAGCTTCAACATGAAAATATCTTAATTTATAATGCAACAAAAACCATATATGGAAAGTACTTACACTTTGTAAATACACAGTAATCCTAATACCGTCGTACAATGCATATGGGCAACTAATTTCCTTTGATCCAATGGTGTCTTTTTCAGCTTCTTGGAGAATGAAGTAATCCAGTTAGGAAATGGTGTAGAAACATATACAATTACCCTCAAATGTAAAATTGAATATTATCACATTTTGTTCTAATTGAAATCTGAAGCATGGTGTCTGCACATCAGCATAGTGTTAAATCTTATAGGGCATGCTGGAATTAGCTCAGATCATAAAACTATTTAACATTTTACATTGTTGATAAATTCTTTTAGTTAAGCTAAGCTTGTCTCATTTTAGATGACTATGCAGATATGACTTTTCCAATGTGTACTTGGTGTCTTGTCTTTTGCTTAGAATCTTGAAAGCAGGACACATTAAGCAATACTATATTTTAGAACAGAGGAAGCCACTGCTTCATTTTCCTGCTGATAGCTTTGTTGTGATCTTCCCGCACCAAACTTGTAACACGGTACAAATTTTGTTCTATATTCCCCCTCTTCCTCCTTTGGCCCATTTCCCAGGCTCAGTTTCCCTTAGGTTGAGAGATCAAGTCTTTGCACTTCTTGTTTTCTGTAGTACAAAAAATCTTCAAGTCAGACACAAGGCACCAGTGTCTAGTACAACAGAAAGATGAGCTAGATACCTAATAGTGGTGTATCCAAGACACATCTTTAATCCCAACCTAGTACTATCTCAATATTTACATGTACAGGCGTTTATATGTATGCCAATATTTTGACCTAAAATCTGAATATGTTAAAACCTTTAGCATTAGTGAAAATGAACAGAGGTACAGGTAAGCTACTGGGATAATTATTCTATTAAGTTGAATCATATGAAATTGCTGATATTTGACTGTTTTGACCTACAAAAACTAGCAGTTTCATATAGCTCAACCTACTAGCTGATGTTGTGGAAGTTTTACGTGGAATTGTCTTCTAGCTCTTTTTATTGAAAATGAAATTGATTTAGGGAGTTGGCAGAGCTCTCTAAAAGCTATAGAGGTCTCTATTTAGATCACACCAGCCGGTTGTTGGTCCTATCCTTGGAGTCTAGAATTGTGTTCCATTGAACTGGTAATTAATGCATGGTTATAGGTATGCCTGGCTTCATAAAAAAAGAAGTACCCTTGACAAGTTATATGAGAAATTCACAACTTCCTATATCAAGTACTTGTAAAAACAATTGGGACTCCTCCTGTGAATACTCCCTTGCAACCACCAGACTCACCTGGTCTGCAAATGTTGATTGTCAAAAATCAGTTTAATTAAAGCTTAACATCCTTTTCTAAATCTGGCTCCTTTTCATTCCCTGAGGTTATTGCCTTTCAGGTCCATTATTTTGAAATTACGAAGCAGCCCAAGGTGGCTTACCCTCAGCTCCCATCTCTGTCCTCTCCCACCTTCCAGCTATGTGGAAACCTTAGCTTCGGTCCTACTCCCACTAATCCATGTGAGGTTACCAACCGAGAAGCCCACCTTGGGTGTTCAGCACGGTTTTCTAAATGTCTGGCCTAAATCATTTCTGCTTGGTTCGTTTGTGCTCACCTTCACCTTAGTCTCAGTGTGAAAGTAACATTTACCTTCTGTGCAGTTGTCCTTTGTACAACCGAAGACTGTTAATAAATTCAGGTCTCACCTCCATGTCTGGGAAGGCTGTAGTAGCTATTCACGGAGATGGGAATTTGTCTAATTACCTAGCCAGACTTTCCATATCTAAGGTAATATATTCAGCCTCATCTTTTATTCATAGTGCCTGTTTTCCAGCCTTCCATCAGTTTTGTAGTTCCTGTGGACACACTCCAAGATTTATAGATCTTCTTTCAGAAGCAGGTAATAAAATTAAATTTAGTGCTCAAAGTCCTGATACACCTACACTGGCTCATGGTTGCATTCGCCATTTCCCTTTAGATATGCATCCTCTGGGAGCTGCCCCTCTCTCCTCTCACCTACCAAAGGATTTTCTCAGGTGTGGTTCCACGAGATCAAGTTCTCACTGTCTTGGTTTCTTGCTGGTGATTCTCTTTAAGATTAGCAACATCACTGACCTGATCTCTAGGCATAAGAAGAGAACATCAAACCCATTTTTTTTTTTCATATATCCACATACTTGAAACAGAAAAGGATGCAAATTTTATGTGACACTCACTTGACCACCATATTTTTAATATCCCATGTTGATGGGGGTTTTTTTCCAACTACAAAAATATGATATGTTTTTTTCAGGCAATCTGAAAAATACCACCATGTATAAAGAAAGTAAAAGTCACCTGAATTTCATCACAATTCATATTGGGTATTTTTTATACACAACAGGAACAAATTTCATGTATTTCATATATACTGTTTTATGAATGTATTGCATTGTTTAAAATGACATTTTTGGTCTTTCAGTCAGTCCGGGGTGGGCCCAGCAGCACTTAGGGCTAACTCCTCCAATGTAAAGTGTTGTTTTAACAAAGCCCACCCTCTACAGTTTGGCCTGCATCTGCAGACTTGCTGCAAAATTCTGGTTGTGTCATCATTCAGGGATACCAAGAAAGCTTTAGAATTAGCACAACTCTGATGCCTCCTCTAACGAACTGAAAGTTCTAGGGGAGATTTTAAATTGTAAATCCTGCCAGACCATTTTCTTCATCCATGCTGCTGTGAAAACAGTGGAGATACTCACTGTTTGGCAGTACTGCCACCTACTGAAAGATGACCCTCAGAGTGAGAGGGGAAAATAAACAGAGTGCAGGAGTCAAACTCTGGTTTCTGTAGACAGCTGACACGTGGGCCATGATCTCCTCTGGAATTTCATACTCTGAGAGTCTCGATGTTGAAATGACTAGGGATATCATCCAGCCTAACCTCCCACCCCACACACGCACCTGTAAGCAAAGTCTAGTGTGTGTGTGTGTGTGTGTGTGTGTGTTCCAGAATGTCACCAAATGCAAAGTGCTCAATTTTCAGGTAACTGGGTAGAATGAGGAACTGCAATGATATGATGGGCCTCAGAATAAATCATTAGAATTCATATGACCCATAATAGACTCAAGAACATAAAATTATTGAATACGTTATAAAGATGACATCCTAAATCAATGAGAAAAGGTTGGATGATTATTATTTTATAACCACTGGTTAGCCATTGATTGAGGGAAATATTAGATCCATAGTTCCTTTCAGAAAAATAAATTCTAGATGAAAGAAGGATTTAAATGTTAAATCACATAAATGAACACAACAGGACTAGCAGACAATCTGAATGAGTATCTATATAACTTAAATTTAGGAAAAACCTTTCTAAGCATAACACCAAAAGAAGAAACCATAAAGACAAGATGGATAGATTTAACCAATTAAAAATGCTGAACTCCAACATGGTGGAAAACAACAAAGAAAACTAAGAGAAAATGATATTTGTAATTTTTGTAACAGATTGGGAATATCTAATAAATATTAAAAATTTAAACACTACTACTTTTGGGAAGTTCCCATAGTTTCTGACCGTCTTCCCAGCCAAATGTTTCCATTTAGTTTTTTCCTTATTGTGTTTTCTTCACTGTTGCTTGTCTAATTGTCAGCTTTTCCCCCACTGAACTGCAAATACAAAAGACAGCAACCATTTCTCTGTGGCTTACCATTGGGCCCCCAACACCTAACACAGTATTAGACCAAAAGCAAATGGTGAAAACATATTTATCCAATGAGTGAAGGATGAAAGAATGAATGAGATTCTGTGACTTTAAAAACAGCCAATTTTCCAGTAGAAAATTAAGCCAGGGACACAAACTGGTTATACACAATAAGCTAAAATAATTCACTCATAAGAAATAATTTTAAAAAATATACTAGTAATAGAAAATGCAAATCATATGCTGTACTACTTTTTACATAGGAGAAAGGTAGAATATAAGGAATTAAACACACCAGGAACGATAAGGGTGTATAAAAATGAACACTCTCTTCTAGAGTCAGCAGGACTATAAATTGATCAAAACTTTTTAGGAAGTATTTTAGCAATATATTTTCCATGTGTGCCCAGTAATTCCATATTAGGAAATTCCACTTTACAAAAGCCAGGAGGAAAGAATGTGCTAAAGTGTATTCATTCATTATTCAAAACCTGTATGCAGGAAAGTATGTTTATAGCAGCATTATTTGGAGGAGTAGAAAAGTGTCACTAAGCCCACCTTCAAAGGCTGGTTACATATGGTACATCCTTCTAGTGGGATATTGTGTACTCATTAATAATAAACATCATATGTACATCTTTGCTATATCGTTAAGCAAAAAAAAAAGGAAGTTACAGTTGTATAGCCATAGTATGATCCTTTTTTAAAAATATTACATACACAAGTGTTCATTAAAAAGTATGAAAGGATATTTGCCGAAGTGATAATAGCATTTTATCTCTGGGAGGTGAGATTTGGAGCAATTGTATTTTCTTTCTGCATATGTGTACCTTCTAATTTTTCCACAATGAGCATGTAGTATCTGTATAATTTTTTCAGGGAATAAACAACAGTGTTCAGAATATATATTAAATGAAAAACACATTATAAAACCATATGTATAGTATGACACAGTATTTGTAAAAAGAAATTATATATAAATATATCTATGTATGTATATATATGCATAAGAAAGCTAGAAGGACATACACTAAAATGTTAATAGTAGTTATCTATGGGTCGTGGGATTATGGGTGTTTTGTTTTTGTTTTTTTGCTTTTTCTGTGTTTTCTAATTTTTCTACAATGAATATGTATTACTTGTGTAATAAAAGATAATAATAAAATATTTAAAAATACAAAAAGGTGAGAGAGACATTGTGACCACTTATCTTTTTTCTGCACCCCTACCCCTACCTCCATTTGGCTTATTTCTTGTTGTCAAAATGTGAGCAATGGGAATACAGGGAGAAAACACCAGGGCACTAGTACTTTCAAAGACAGAAGACACAAAGAAGGATGGGAGGGTGTGGGGAGAGGAACTATGGAGCGAAGTCAGTGGAGGAAACATTAAAACATGCTTTGGAAATCTTTTCACTATTAATAGCAATGTCTCTAAATTCAGTTCAGGTTTTCTGATAGCAATAGTAAGAGAAAGATATACTCATACTCTGAGTAATTTTATTATTTCTTGGAGTGACACAGGCCTTAGTCTGAATATCAGATGCGCTAACCAAGTACATGCCTATGGTTAGCAATTCCACTATCCATTATCTTTTTTCTTCAGTAAATAGAGACCCCATATTTCAACAAGGCACTAGCCACCTAATGACTCCATATCCCAGCTTCTCTTGGATATAGAAGTGCTATAAAACTGAAATTTGACCAATAGGGTATCAGTGCAATTTTAAGTAACATTATTTAAATAAAGGGTATGCATTTTCAAGCATCAGTGAGAGAATAAATGATAAGAGGATGGCAGACGCTCCTTCACAGGTCTGAACCATCTCTACACTACCATCCACAAAGCTGAATAAACCATTCTTTATTTAAGGCATACATAAGAGAGGTCTTTGTGTAGAAGAACCTGTTCACTATATTGGTTAACTTCTCCATTCCTCTATTCCTTACAGTAAAATGGGAATAATAATACCAACATCACCACATGTTCAAACACCTGTCTAATTACTTGCATAGCATCAAAGCTTTCTTATGAGAAAAATGAAATAAACCATTGCATGGATACTGTGTTGGAAAACAGGGAAGAAAAATTGATTTGTAGATTCCTGGCTTCAGCCTGACCAGCCCTGACCATTGTGCATATTTAGTGAGGGGTCCAGCAGGTGGAAGATCTCTGTCTGTTTCTCTTTCAAATAAAATGAAAATAATAAATTATTTTCATATCAGCTTAAGTTGATTACAGATATAAAGGTTAAAAGGAACACAATAGAGTTCCCAGAAGATAACATAGAAGGAGTATCTTCACATCTACAGGATATGATATGGTTCTTACCAAGACACAAAACTCTTAGGAAACCTGCATGACATTATCTATTATCAGAGAACATATGCATACCTAACGATGCAGTACTTTCACTCCTAGGTAAAGACCCAACAGAAATACTGATATGGGGCTGGCATTGTGACACAGCACTTTAGACTGTCACTTGCAATAGAACCTGCATAACCGAATGCAAGTTCGAGTCTCAATCCAACTCCCTGATAGTGCACCTGGGAAGGCAGTAGATGAGGACCCAAGTACTTGGGCCCCTGCCACCTACATGGGAGACCCAGAACGAGTTCCAGGCTCTTGGCTTCGGACTCTCCTGTTGCAGCTATGAAGAGGGAATCAGCAGATAAAAGATATTCTCTCCCCCCACCCCCCACCATCATTCTGCCTTTCAAATAAATAAATGTTTAAATCTTTTTTTAAAAAAGAAATACTTGTGTGTGTGTGATTGTGTAACAGCCAAAGTGTTAACAATTCAAGAATTGAAAGATGGATATGTCAACCATGGTGTATTCATAGAATTGAATGTCATGCAGCAGCAAAAATAACTGAACTACATTAAAGCTACACACAACCATGTGAAAGATTATAGCCATTATAACGTTGAACAATACAAGCTACAGGCAAAACAATGCATTCTGCTATTAGCAGCCTGCATGCACAGTAGCTGAGACAGGTGTCATTGCCCCATGGAACAAGTCTGGGCAGGCACCACAGCATCTGCTACAGTCCATCCCTTGAACAGCTCAAATCCACTTGCTTCTCACATGAAGCTGACCCCAACCAGGTGTAACTTCTTCTCAGTTCTGTTGTCATCATTCCTGGGGACATAAATGAAAAAAGGATAGTGGGACAAACCACTGCATCAGCTTATGCAGTTCGTCCCAAGGTACACAGCTGATATTTATCATCTTCCTTATCAGCCACCCCTTTGGATTCCCTGCACCCAGGGCTGGTGCTTCCTGGTAGCCTGAGAGGTCAGAGCTGGCCTCTTCCATGTAGCCTGAGAACCTTGTCACCATGCCTGTATTGAACTGCGGCCACCATACATGGGCATTCCAAGAGATGACCAAGTGGGTCACTTGAGTGCCAGACGTGTTTCTCTGTGCCCTCGTTATGTTGCAGTGGCTGTCCCTTCTCATGATGATCAGGGCCAGTTACCCCTACCAGCGCAGTCACTACTTGTATCTGCTAACCGGATGGCTGGCATGCAGAACCTCGAGTGACCAAGTAGCTGCTGCAGCTGAAAGTTCGGTGAGACTTTAATTTCTTTCCATGTAGGACCCAGAAACTCCAGACCTACAGCTTCTAGCGCTGCAGGGACGCGAGGCACAGATTCCTCCTCCTCTCACTCCTTGACTCTGGGGCCTCTACATTCTATCAGATTAAAGAGCGCTTAAAGAGCTTAGTGAATCCTGAAGCACAATACCCAGAGGCCATGCTGGCACCGCATGGGGCGGAGCCTCTGCAGGGCCAGGCAGGGTTGTGAGACAGGAACAGTAGGCTCCACAGCACGGTTTCACTGAACCACTTCCTTTGCTAAGGCGGTTATGTGGGACCCCGAGTGAGTGGGACAGACACTCTGAGTTGATGGATAGTGGTCCTGGCTAACGCCTGCTGACAATAAAAGCAAAGAACATCTATAACACAGGGTAATCCTAGTCTGGGGAAGGGTAGTCAATTTCCCATCCAGGTTTTAAGGTATGGTACAGTCATCCCTTGGTATCATAGGGGATTGGTTCCAGGATCTGCCCTGTCCCATGGATACCAAAAGCTGTGGATGCTCAAGTCCTTTATATAAGTGGCATGGTGATTGCATGTAACCTACACACATTCTCTCGTTTACTTTACAATTTATTTATTATTTTATTTCAAAGACAGACAACACAGAGAAGGACAGACAGATAGGCAAAGATATTCCATCCACTGGTTCATCCTCCAAATACCTGCATCAGCTGGAGTTGGGCCAGGCTGATGGTGGCAGCTGGAAACAGTCCAGGTATCCCTTGTGGGTAGCAGTGATCCCACTACTTGATTTATCACCTGCTGCCTCCAAGGGTGTGCATCAGCCGGAAGCTGGAATCAGAAGTGGAGCCAGGACTCAAACCCAGATCCTCCAACATGGGATGTGGCATGCCAAGGGGGGTCTTAATCACTGTGCAGGATCCCCCCCCTTCCTGCATACTTTAAATCATATCTAAATTACTTACTATATGTGATTGACATAGTATAAATTCCATATAAATAATCATCGTTGTTTCGGGAATGATGACAAGAAGTCTGTGTATGTTCAGTGCAGACATGATTCTTCTTGTTTTTGTTTTGAAATAATCCCAATCCATGGTTGGATGCAGAACCCCTGGCTGTCGAAGGCCAATTACGCTGTGTCCAAGGCACAGGGGCAGTCTGTTGTCTCACTGAGAAAAGCCTGTATTCATTGACTATGGCTGCTGTAACAAACCAACACCTACTTAGTGGCTTGAAACAGCAAAAATCTACGCACTTACCAATCTAGAGGTCAGAACTCAGTCTCACTGGTCTCCAATCAAGGGCTCAGTAGGCCTGTGTTCCTTTCACAGGCTGTAGGGGAGAACGCTTTCTTTTCTTTACAGTTCCTGGAGGCCTCTGGCATCTCTTGGTTCATGGCTCCTTCCTCCATTTGAGACAGCAAAACGGCACCTCCAATTCTCTCTCTCCCTCCATGTAACCTCTGCTCCCACTCTCCTTCCTTCACTCTGACTCTCTGTCTTGCTCTTACAAGGACACTGGTTGTTACACTGGATTCACCCAGATAATCCAGGATAATTTCCCAACTTCAAGGTTCTTAACATAACCAGACACACAAAGTTCCCTTAGTTATGTAAAATAGCATTTATAGGCTGGCGCTGTGGCTCAAAAGGCTAATCTCCGCCTGTGGCGCCAGTACACCGGGTTCTAGTCCCGATCGGGGTACCGGATTCTGTCCCGGTTGCCCCTCTTCCAGGCTAGCTCTCTGCTGTGTCCCGGGAGTGCAGTGGAGGATGGCCCAAGTGCTTGGGCCCTGCACCCCATGGGAGACCAGGAGAAGCACCTGGCTCCTGGCTTTGGATCAGCACGGTGCGCCAGCCGCAGCACGCCGGCCACAGCAGCCACTGGAGGGTGAACCAATGGCAAAAGGAAGACCTTTCTCTCTGTCTCTCTCTCTCACTGTCCACTCTGCCTGTGGGGGGAAAAAAAAAAGCATTTATAGGTCCCAGGGACATGAACAATGAGGGGGGGCGGGTCATTATTCTACCACAAACCAATGCTCTAGGACCCATTCACAGCCTCCACCTTTGCCAGGAGCTGTGTTCTGAGGGGTTCAGATTCTCTGCTGCAGATAGCCTGGCCTTACTTCCGAACCCTAAGGATGTGTACTCTGACTCTCTTATCGGAGTTTATAAAGTCTCCATGATGTCCTTCAATACCCATCTACTTCTACCACCATGGCCTCTGTCAGATGATGTGGCCCAAGTGACAGCGTTGCTTATGCTGCAGCCTAAACCTGCTGCAGAGCGTCTCCTTGCTCTGTGACTCACTCGGAACCAGCACTCTCAACATTACACAGCGTGTGGTCAGAGCCTTATTCCCTCATGTAACCTACACTGCCGTCAAGACCCGAAGAGGACAAGCAAGCTTCAGAATTCTTACTGCCCAAGATGCAAGGAACAGCAGGGGGGGAGGTAGGAGGGGGTGTAACATCACTGATGCCACAGGCCCCTTAGTACTCAGGAGTCCACGTGTCTTGCCAAGGCAAGCTCACAGCATCCAATGAACTTGATGTCATCAACTCAGGGGACAAATGTGATGTTCTCTAGAAAGAACATTCTGTCAATTGGCTAGACAGTGCTTTCGTGGGGCATGATGAGGTTTTTTTTTTCTAGAAATAGAGAAGCCTAATTCTAAAAGGGTTATATGAGGACATGAAGTTATGACTACCTACCAGGTACCCAATCACCCAGTGACTAAAATAAACCTAAAAATATTATAAAGGAGAACACAGAGCACTGTAGACATGCCAGGTCGACTAAGACATAGAGAAGTCTGGTTTCCAGAGGTCATCTGAGGACACGAAGTGAGGCTGTAGCCCAGGTACCCAGCTGCTGGGTGCTACTGTCCCGAGAGCATGTAGAATGCTGTTTGCATGGCTAGATAAAAGCCCATAATGATATGCATAATTTGTAAGGGGTGCAGCCGCACTTTCTTGGTGAAACCCAGCCTGGGCTTTAGGGGTTTCTTCCTCCACCTGCTCCTAAGGGCACATGTAGGTAATAGGTTTGTTGCAGAGCAGATGAAAGCTGCAGTTCTTCCTGCATCTCTAGCCCCCAGTCCACAGAAACGTTTGGTCTCAGAGCAGGCACTTAGCCTACCACTTAAGACACACCCTTAGTTCAATTCGTGCACTGGCCACTGGCTCCTGACCCCAGTTTCCCAACCAGGCAGACCCTATGAGGCAGCAGTGGAGGATCAAGCAACTGGGTTCCTGCCACCCACACAGGAGAACGGGATTGCATTCCTGACTCCTGTCTCTGAGCCCGGTCCAGCCCTGCCATTTTGGGCACAGAGGAGGACCATTGTCTCTCTCTCTCTCTCTTTTTTTTTTTTTTTTTTTTTTTTTTTTTTGACAGGCAGAGTGGACAGTGAGAGAGAGAGACAGAGAGAAAGGTCTTCCTTTTCCTTTTTGCCGTTGGTTCACCCTCCAATGGCCGCCGCAGCCGGTGCACTGCGGCCAGCACATCACGCTGATCCGATGGCAGGAGCCACGTGCTTCTCCTGGTCTCCCATGGGGTGCAGGGCCCAAGCACTTGGGCCATCCTCCACTGTACTCCCTGGCCACAGCAGAGAGCTGGCCTGGAAGAGGAGCAACCGGGACAGAATCCGGTGCCCCGACCAGGACTAGAACCCGGTGTGCCGGCGCCACAGGCGGAGGATTCGCCTATTGAGCCGCGTTGCCGGCCGACCATTGTCTCTTTCTCTCTCCTTCCCTCTCCCTCTTCTTCTCCCTCACCATCTCTCTCTCCTAGTCTCTCAAAACGCAAATGAATCTTGATGTGAATGGAAGGGGAGAGGGAGAGGGAAAGGGGAGGGTTGCAGGTGGGCGGGACGTTATGGGGGGGAAGCCATTGTAATCCATAAACTGTACTTTGGAAATTTATATTCATTAAATAAAAGTTTTTTAAAAAATTAACAGAAATAAAATATATTTGTGGCCAGCATCACACAGCTGGGTAAACTGCCACTTGCATCTATTATCTACTACCATCAGCATCTATTATCTGAGTGTTGAAGTTCAAGTCCAGATACTCTCCTTCTAATCTAGCTTCCTGCTAACATGCCTGGGATGGCAGCAGAAATGGCCCAAGTACCTGGGCCCTGCCACCCTTGGTGGGAGACCCAGATGGAATTCCTGGCTTCTGGCAATTTGGGAAGTGGACCAGTAGATAAAAAATATCTCCCTCTCCCTCTCTCCCTCTTGCTCTTGCTTTATCTTTTAAATAAATAAGTCTTCTAAGACAATAAATTTTGGATTATAAATTCCACAGATATATTAGAGCCCCTTGAGAAACAATAACAATGAGGAAGAAAAGGAAATTTCAAAAAGATGCCGCACACCAGGTTAATTAATTCAGAACCTCTGGGCATGGGATTTAGGCACCAGCATTTCTACAATTGTACATATAGACAGATGGTGTGAACACAGTGCAGGCAGTCTGCCTCAGGGGAAGACGAAGCCATTCTCTGACTGCTTCTATTTTCTCAATGAAGTAAGCAGAGAGGGTGCTTTCAATTCAAAGAGAAGAGAGGGTGACAGTATGGAATAATTCTGGGAACCAGGAAAGCAAAGTTACTCATGAAACAGAACAGGGTTGCAAGGATTTGCCAAGCGCTGCTGCAGATGGGTGGGGGTAAAGGTAACGTGAGACCAAAGGAGCACAGCTGTGTTTCTTCTCCAGCCACGTCCATCCGGGCACAGGCAAGGAGTAGGTGGAGATGTTCCCTGGTGACATCTGCAGCAGTTGCCACCGCTTGACTCCTGAGTCAGCGTCCAAAGTGGAGGTGGTTGAGGGCCTTTGGAAGTTTCCTGCCACCCTCCTGCTTCCTAAAACAGAGATATTCCAGGCTGATCTAACCCCACTGGGATTTAAAAAAAAAAAAAAAAAAGCTAGCAAACCCAAATGGAATTCTCATCGGTAGAAGGACAGAGAGAGAGGAAAGGAGATTTTAACTGCACTTTGTGGAGCCACAACATACATGCAGCAGAAATGTACAAGCCATATTGTATCACTTAATAATTTTGCACATTGCTATACACAAATACTCACATATAATACTCACAAATACTCAATATGTGAGTATTTCTGTATAGCAATGTGCAAAATTAGTGACTGATACAAATACACAATATTACACAATGATACAATACTCACATATTTGTGTATAGCTCAAGAAATTAAAACTCTGAAGTCACCCTAAAAATTTCCCCTGCACGCCCCATTTAAAGCCAGCTTCCTCCGTGCCAGGGTCCGCAACGTTGTGCTTCCGTGAATCTTGCCTGGTCCTCACCTTCACTTACAGGGAGTCACGGAGTGCGAGCGCTCTTGTGCCCGACTCCTTGACGAGAGTCGTTCACAGCGCTTCCTGCACCAGGAGCTTGTGCTTTGGTGACGGTGGAGAAGCCCGTTTTATAAACACACCGCAGGCTGTTCATCCACTGCCCAATCGCTGGATATTTAGATTGTTCCCAGTTTTGTGCTTTCATGAAATAAGGTTGCTGTAAAAGTCCAGCTGTCAGCCGTGTGTGGACGTGTGCACCCATTCTTATGGATAGGTATCTAGAAGTACAATCGCTCGGTCACAGAATAGGTGGATGTTTAACTTCAGTGGAAATCAGAGGAGAGTTCCCCATGGTGGTTGTTCCGTTTTACACTCCCGAGAGCAACATGAGCGCATCCCAGCTGCCACTCATCTCTGACACAACTTTAGTGGACGCGAGAACGACTATTTCTGAAGAAGGCTTTGAGGTGCCACTCCTCTCCTCTGGACCTGCCACTCCAAGCCGAGGCTCGGCAACTCGGGCCATGCTTGAAAGGCTGCTGGGAGCCCAGCAGCAGCTCAGGGTACAGCCATGCGGTACCAGCATATCTCAAGGGCTTTCGCGCTTGCAAGTGAAATGGTCGAAAGGACTGGGCAGGGGCTGGCGCTGTGGTGCAGCGGGTTAAAGCCCCAGCCTGTGGTGCAGGCATCCATATGGGTGCTCATGTCCCGGCTGCTCCACTTCCAACCCAGCTCCCTGCTAAGGCACCTGGAAAAGCAGTGGAGGATGGCCCAGGTACTTGGGCCCCTGCACCCATGTGGGAAAGCCGGATGAAGTTCCTGGCTCCTGGCTTTGGACTGGCCCAGCCCTGGCCATTGCAGCCATTTGGTGAGTGAACCAGTGGATATAAGACCAATCTCTCTCTCTCTCTCTCTCTCTCTCTCTCTCTCTCTCTGTGTGTGTGTGTGTGTGTGTACCTCTCCTTTTCTGTAAATCTGATTTTCAAGTCAATAAAATAAAGTAAATATAAAAAGAATTGGGCATCCCATCCAAGGCATTCCCTGGGTAAAAGCGAGAGTCTTTTTTCCATAAACCAGGCCAGGAATGAAGTTCTCCCTAGAATTATTGTAGGACCCAGGTGATGTTAACAGGAGGAATACACATTCCCTCACACAGCCAGATCTGAGAACTATGTTTCATTCTGGTAATTAATTGCTCTTAATTCTGTTCATCTGAATGTAACTTTAAGAGAAAACTTTCCCTTAATATTCCCCAAGCAACAAAGCAAACTGGTCTTTATTTTTCAATGTTTATTTATTTATTTACTTATTTGAAAGTTAGAGAGAGAGAGACATTCCCCCAAATGTCTGCAACACCCAGGGCTAGGTCAGGGTGAAACCCGCAGCCAGGAACTCAGCCCAGTCTCCCACACAGGTGACAGGAACCCAAGTACTTCATCCACACCTGCTGCCCCTGGAAGTGGGGTGTGCAGTAGCAGGAAGCTGTAGTTGAGAGCAGAGCCAGGACTGGAAGCCAGGCTCTCTGACGCAGGATGTGAGCAGCCCAGGGCATGTCTTAACCACGATGCTTAGCACCTGCCCCGCAAAGCAGTCCTGAGAGGTGACAACTGGACCCTGCGCTGCAGGATCACCATTCGCCCCCACCCCAGGACAGGTAGAGCCCTGAGCAGAGGAAGACTCCACAAACCTACGGCACAGCCCCCAGGTAGAGTTTGAAGACAAGAAGGGAGTGGATCTGAGAAGGTTTCCCCTGAGGAGCGAGCTGGTGGGTCCTGATGGAAGGTGGCAGTAGTGAGAAGGCGGTGTGAGCTCTGGGAAGGACAAGAGAGCTGGAGTTTGTTGCAGAAAAAAAAATCAGTGGTACTTATTAAAGCACCAGAAGGCAGACTTCACTCAGGGCCATTGCACGAGGTGTAAGGACCGCTGCAATTGGATTTTGCAGTAGGGGGAAGAGATCAGGTTCAACTCTGACTATAAATGAGCAAGTGGAAATGTATAAGCACAAAGCAGGTGGGGTCAGCCGGTGGGAAATGACTAAGAGGAAACATCAGGTGTACAGGTGATTCTGTCTACACCAACCTAACCTCACTCCTGGGCTGTGGTGGGAGGTGAGGAACCCGATCTGATGTTAAGGGTGATCAGGTATCAAGGGTGGGGGTTCTTGCTAGACTGCCTCAACAGGGTTCTTCACTAAAACAGAATGTTACAGGGAAACACACAGAGAAATTTCAGAAATACTGCTGGGGTGGGTGTAGTGGCACAGCAGATGAGCCAAAGCCTGCTATGCCTGCGTCCCATATCAGAGTTCAGGTTCAAGTCCAGGACACCTGGGAAAGAGATGACGGCTCAAGTACTTGGGTCCATGCCACCCACATGGGAGACCGGGATGAAGTTTCTGGTTCCTGGGTTCAGCCTGGCCCAGACCTGGCTGTTGCAGGCATTTGGGTGCAAACCAGTGGATGGAAGATCTACCTCTGTCCCTCTCTCATTCAAATGAATGGTTTTGTTTTGTTTTTGTTTGTTTGTTTGTTTTAGAAAAAAACTCTTTGTCAAGTTCTACATATCAGTGAGTGGCACAGGGATTGAATCAATGGAACAGAAGCACAGCTCTGAATGGGTGCCTGCCGCCTTGCCCACCCCACCCTTCCTCTCCACCTGCCCACCATACACACTCTCAACTTTGTACTACTTTGATTCGCTTGCTGAATCCTCCGGGAAAATTATAGCTTGGACTCCTTAGGAGCCACTGCTTATGCAGTCTAAGCAAGCCAGATAAGATTTTTAATGGGGTGTCCCCCAATTCCAGTCTTCCCAAGGCTACCACCCTTTCTCCTTGTGAGTTACTAAGCAGAAGGACACCGGCCAGCACTTATAGTCCCAGCATGGAGGACCCTCTGGCTGTCTCTGATTCCTACCTGTAGCCCAGACAGAGCCCAGGGCTAGGAGGGAGCAGGCTCTGACCCAGAGTTTCATGGGTTCATTTCTTTATTTATGTGCATAAGGATAAGAGCTGACACATAGGCGGGATCTTCAGAAAGTTCGTGGAAAATACGTACTGTGGAAAACGATGCATGGGTTTTTGAAGCTGATGTGTGCACCAGAATATGCTGGCCTTTCCATTTTCCACAAACTGTTTGAATTGCCCTTGTATCTGTAAAGCGCAGACGTCTGTTTTCTGCCTTTGTGCCAGAGATCGCCTGTGCCATACTCCTGGGCACCTCCCAGAGCTAAAATCTGCTGCTCTTCCTGTTTGCTAAATCCCCAAGTTGAGCTCAGGGGAAGCAGACAGGAAGCCATCTGCAAGGACTGACTTCTAATGTCCCTTCCAGCTTTAACAGCTCATCATGCCAAGAGACGGCCCTGCTGGGTGACAGGTGTTAGCCATTGTAAACTTGATTCCTTGCAACTGATTGATCACGTAGTTTTTAGTGAGGCCTTCAGATTTTACACCAGGGGCTTTGATCGCTGTTCCTGATACATTTTAAACATCAACTATGTTGTTTTGAAAAATTCAAAAATAAAAAATGTATTTGAACTACACCAGAGTGTAGTTCAAAGTATGTCCTGAAGATGGCAGTATAATAACATTGTGCGTTCAAGTGTATCTTCAATTATTTCAATCTGTTAAATTATAAAACATGTTGAGAGAAAACTGTATCTTGAGAGACTGGAAAAATTGAATTCATTGCCTTCTGTTCTGTTATTGCTAAAGGAACATGTCTGCAAAAATACCATATCTCACACCTGCACAGTAATTTAAAATATACAAAGCACCATCATTCAGATTACTTAATCCTCACCACAAATATGAGTTATTTTCATCTCATATAGTAAGGTGCAGAGATGAATTACAGATAAATCAAGGTCATCTAGCTAATAAAGCGGCAGAACCAATTTTCCAAAGAGCAGAAGTCTTCCCCATATTCCTCTGCCTACCACCTTGCAAGTATCTACAGGTTCAACAATTTACTTTAAATGCCATGGTTTATTTTGATCCAGCAGAGACCTTGGGGTTACATTCCCACATTTTGGAGCAGAGGTTGTCTGACAAGTAAGATGACCACTCATCTTGGTTGGGCAGGCACTCTGCCAGTTTTCGTTCTCAAAGCCCCCCTCCTGAGAACTCTCTCCACAAACCAGGACAGGTGGTGACAAGCCCCCTGAGCACCTGTCCCTTAGTTAGCTCCCAGGGGTCTGGCCCTTCTGTGATAGCTCTGCCAAGCGGTGCTCAGCACACCACCTTGCACCTAACCCTATTCCATAAATATTGGTGACACCATAACTCAGCTCTGTGCTTTGTTTCAAGTGGGAAAGGTTTTTCTCTGATCGTTCCTGGATAAGTTGGATTTCCTCTTGTTGATTCCAGACTCAACAGCTCTTTTTGGCACCAGTTTCCCAACTAGTCTCGCCTTAGTTCCAGCTTCCTTGACATTTTAGTGATCTATTCAGGGGGGGGGAAGCGAAGTACAAGACTTGAAGACATCATGCGTGGAAGGAAAAGGATTTCTGTCTTGGGAGTAGGCAGAAGCCTCGTGGTTAAGACATCGACGTCCCACACTGCAGTGTCTGGGTTTGTTCCCTGGCTCTGCTTCTGGCTACAGCTTCCTGCAGATGCAGATCCTGGAGGCCCAAGTGATTGGGTTCCTGCCACCCCCATGGAGGCCTGGACTGTGTTCCCAGCTCTTGACTCTGGCCCCAGCCTAGCCCCAGCTATTGCAGGCATTTGGGGAGTGAACCAGTGGGTGGAAGCTCTCTACAGCTCTTTCTCCCTGCCTCTCAATTTTTTAAAATAAAGAAAAGAATCTTTTTTCTAGTATGACATGAAGTAAAACCACACTTTTTCACATTCCAAAGACTCAAGCACTTCATCAATGTTGAATGTATGATATATAAGTGGCAGTGTTTCCTTTCATTCTCCTGAGAACATAAAAAAAATGAGTTCTCAAAGGAGAAGCAGAAGGGGCGGCTGTGTGGGAACACAAGGCACACGGCTGACAAATACACATGGGAAAGCAGTCGCAGACACCATTCTCTGTGCACACTGTACACCTTCTGCCCTGCTCCAGAGAGCAAAGTCATCACGTAGGTGCCTCAGGAAACCCAACAGACCAGACTGGAGACTACTGTGAAATCAAGAAACCACCTCCCTCATGTTAAAAAGTCCTTGATATGTGTGACCTGCACCTTACCTGAAATGAAAAATATCCAAGTGCTCTTCATCTGTTTCCATCTGTTCTTTACGCTGCGCGTCAGGCCCCCACAGCCATACCGGGGAAGCAGATCCACAGCAAGCCTGCTTTTTCAGGAAGCCTTGGACACTGCAGGAGATAAATGTGTGGTTGACTTCCCAGCCACCTGGTGTATGCCTTGCACAATGATCAAACCTTTCTTTCATTTCCCCTGAAAAGGATTCCAATGTGTTGTTCTCTTAAGCGGATATGGGTGTCTGTCAGGCTATTGCTCCAGAATGTGAGGTCAAATGCATACCTACCTGCTATTTTTTTTTAATTATTTATTTATTCATTTGACAGGTAGAGTTACAGACAGTGAAAGATAGAGAAAGAAAAGTCTGCCTTCCGTTGGTTCACCCCCAAATGGCTGCCAAGGCCGGAGCTGCGCCAATCTGAAGCCAGGAGCCCCTTGCTTCCCCTTGGTCTCCCATGCGGATGCAGGGCCCAAGCACTTGGGCCATCCTCCACTGCCTTGCCGGGCCACAGCAGAGAGCTGGACTGGAAGAGGAGCAACTGAGACTAGAACCTGGCACCCATATGGGACACTGGTGCCACAGGCAGAGGATTAACCTAGTGTGCCACAGCACCAGCCCCACTGCTAGTTTCTTAAAAGGGGCAAAGTGTGGGTGAAGTTTCTCAAGTTCAGAGGGAAAAGCTTGAAGCCAACATGAGTGAATTACTCTAATCATGTCTTCTGAAAACATAACCACCCATCTGCGGTTTAAAACATGTAAATTTTTTTATTTACAAAAGGTATGAAGTATGTTGAGTGTCTATCCCCAACTGCCACCTAATTATAAGTGACAATAAAGTATTAACTCTGCCCATTAAAAAAAAACTATAAGCAATTGTTGTTCTGAATAGTACACCAAACCTGACAATATGATAAAAAGAAGATTGCTATAAACTTTTAAAGTAGGTATACATGTTTATTCAAGCTACTTTCAGACACACAGAATGTCAACATAGCTTCTTCCATGGTTCTGATCTTCACCCACCATGCGTATCTTTGTGGCTTTGGTTTCAATGGTTTCTTTTCAGCATAAACACCCCTTTCGGGATGGGGGCACTGTCTCTCGGTTTCCATCAGCCACAGGGCATCCCCATGGATATCCCGTCAGTACTGAAGTGACTTGTCACTCTCCCACCAACAGGCTCCTTCCCTCACATCACCCTGCAACATCAGCCAGTGAAGTCTGGGGCTAAGGAATCGATGTGGAATCCCCCTAGGCTGGATGCAACCCCACACTGCCTTCTCCTGATGTGGCCCCACCTTGGCCTTCCAGCCTCTTGTTGCCTTGCTGTCAGCCCTGAATGCCCAGGAGAGGAAGGGAGAGGAGATGATGGAGGAAATGTGATGAAAACGACCCTGAAATATCAGGCTGATGGCCTGGCTGAAAAGTCCATGAGAGCATTTCAGGCATGGAAAGCCAAGACACTGTGGCAAAAAAATGTTCTACATGAGGGATCTCTGTGAGTGAGATCCCAGCAGAAAGAAGTGGCCATCAAACAAGGATGTATTTTTCTCTTAAGGGCAGAGAGGATTTCCAGTATGCTTATGGCCTTGTCTAAATACTGATGGAGTTTGGAATTCAAAAGTCTTCCACAGCCTAGGCAGCTCATGTCAAGTGCCTCGGGTGATCACTGACATCATATGTAAGAGTATTAATTGTTCAATTAACAACAGGAGTCACTAACTCCCCATGCTGGACCTCTGTCCTCAGTGAGTTGTATTATGAGAGTTAACTGTAAAACTAGTTCTCAAATAGTGTGTGTGTGCATGTGTGCAAATTGCTGAAATCTTTACTTAGAGTTGGTCTTCATGCACAAAGTTAATTGAAAATGAATCTTAATGGAGAACGGGACGGGGAAGGAGAAAGGGAGAAGGAGGGGTGGGAGCATGGGTGGGAGGACTGGTATGGTGGGGAGAATCACTATATTCCTGAAGTTGTACTTATGAAATTTGTATTCCTTAAAAAATAAACAGGAGCCAGTGCTGTGGCATAGTGGGTTAAAGCCCAGCCTGCAGTACCAGCATCCCATATGGGCGCTGGTTTGAGTCCAGGCTGCTCTACTTCCGATCCAGCTCTCAATATGGCCTGGGAAAGCAGTAGAAGACGGCCCCAGTCCTTGGGCCCCTGTACCACATGGGAGACCCAGAGGAACCTCCTGGCTCCTGGCTTCGGATCAGCTTAGCTCTGGCCATTGCAGTCATTTGGGGAGTGAACCAGTGGATGGAAGACCTCTCTCTCTCTCTCCCTCTGTCTCTACCTCTCTCTGTAACTGTCTTTCAAATAAATAAAATAAATCTTTACAATTAATTAATTTAAAAATATCAAGCTGAAAGTTTGGGTTGTTGTTTCTTCTACCCGATCATTTAAGCTCTCCAGCAGGAAGCCGTTCTGCCGTTAGAACACTAAAGAGGGATGGAAGGCAGTGAGGAAGCCCCCCCTCAGGAATAAGGACAGGGCAGAAGGGAAGTTCCAAAAAGCCAGAAGGAAGTGCATGGGGCCCTCTCAGCCCCTCGGAGATGAGAGAGATGGGGAAAGCACAGAGGAGAGGAAGCAGGACTTGAGGTCCATGCTGACTTCTGATTTCTGGGCGAGCGTCACAGAAGAGAACCGAGTCAGGCTGCAGAGAGAGCTGCAGGCTTCCCAGAGCTGCTCAGGATCCTCACGTGGCACAGGTGCAGGGCCACGGCCACCCCAGTGGCCCTCTTAGCAACACCAGCAGCCAGAGTGGGGAAGTAAACCAACAGCCAGAAGTCTGGGGACACGGCAGGCGATACATCTGGCGTTGACTTGGCCAGCTGCAAGACTGCTCCTCAGGCTGCTTTAGGGCACTATCGGATGCCTCACGGGGACTCCGTGGTGGGGTCAGTGGCTGAGACCGCCTCACATCCTGGTGCTGTGGAAAGTTCTAGTAGCCCCCGTGTGGCCTGTGGCGGCATACAAAGGGGTCAGTGTCACTGGCCCGTGAGCTCCCGGGATCGTTGTACAGTGGGAGCCGCGTCTACACAACTGTATGACCCAGGGCAAGAACTGAATGGGAGCCCACAACCAGATCTCGGGGGAACGTGTGCCCTCACCAGCGGCTGATGGGGCCCTGGCTACTCCAAGAGAAACTGGATCACAAGGTTTCCTGCTTCGCCAATGGGAGCCAGCAGGGAGAGCAGTGACCAGGACCCAGAGGCCACTCCTTTCTCAGAAGCCAGGGAGGAGCACAAGGAGGCGTCCACACATCAGAGTCCTCGCCCTTCCTCCCCCAGGGCCCAAGAACACAATACGGCCAGGACCCCAGCTGCCACATAGGTCAAGGACATTGACTGCAAGGGCAGAGACTGAACAGAAACAGTTGAAATCCGATTATGGGACGTCCTTACATGACGTTCTCCTGGCTCACACTACCCAACAGGGCAGGGGGAGGGGAGGCGAATGCTTACAAAGAGAGATCCGATTAACTGTTGAAAACTCGGACTGCCAGTTTCTTCGCGTTTTTGTTGATAGACCAGGTAAACACGCCATGGTGCTGCAGCAGTTAATAGAAGTGTTTAACGTATTGATAATTCAGCAAATGGGTCATTTGAAAAACTACGTAATCAGCTAATTGCAACTCCATAAATCGCTCTTTGGCAAATAGGAGCTCAGCAGATCGGTTTTTCAGCAAACCAGTCTTCTGATGAATTGCCTTTCACTGAATTGATCTGCTCCAGTGTGCTGGCAAGAAAATACAGAGGACCCCCATTCCATCACGTTTCTTTCGACTCAGTGCCGTCATAGCAACTCAGATTTTGCACTGCCTGAAAACACTGTAAGATACATGGATGCTGTTTTCCTATCAGCACCTGCAGCTTCACTATGTTGGCATCAAAATCTAACCAACCATGCATGACTAGTCACAAACCTGGTGTGGCTCAGAGCTCAGAGGCTCTCCAAAGACAGCTCTAGTCCTTCCAGAATGCGTCTAGCCATGACAAGAATGCAAAAGAGGAGAAGCAAAGAAAACGGAGTGGCTGATGGCGGCAAGGGATGTTGAGTGATAGAACCCTCAACAACCGGGGCCGATGCTGGGAACCGCACCAGCCGCCCTTCTCCACAGCCTGCCTGTCTCACCCTCAGTTTGAGACAGTCATCCCTACCTCACACTGCTTTGTATTCTCACCCAAGACCTAATTCCTTCTCACAGCTAAATGTTGTTGGTGCATAGTATGCCACATTTTTTTTTTCTGAGGTCTACTTGGTATAAGTTGAGGCCTGTGTGTCCCCAGGAGATTTCTGTAATAAGATATCTTACAATCAAAGCCAGTCCAATGCCGGACTTCACAATATCCCTGCTTGCTTGGTTTCATTCTGGCCTTTTCTGCTCCAGCTTAATGTGGGCAGGTCAGTGCCTTCACTCCCTCCCAGATACCCACATTTGACTTCTGCCACTGTCTTACTTTTTGCTATCAGTGTACCGCCCAACCTACTCCCTGAAACTGCTCATTTTTCAAAGATGTCCAGCCTCACGCAATCTTCCGACAAACACCACAGTCCCCATTGATCTCTCCAGTGTTCTTGGAACTCCTATAAGCACCACTTGCCTGTGTCGCTCACTTTGGCTCTGAACTCCATGCATCTCATACTTCACTTAGTTCAGGTATTCATCACTCCAAACACCATACACTTCTTGAACTGAATTTCAGCACCTCATTCAGTGAGGAGGACATTTGCCTATACTTCAAAAAAAAAAAAAAAAAAAAAAAGGCCTACGGAATTGAATGGAATGTTTGTA
This sequence comes from Oryctolagus cuniculus, assembly GCF_051225735.1. Taxonomy (NCBI): domain Eukaryota; kingdom Metazoa; phylum Chordata; class Mammalia; order Lagomorpha; family Leporidae; genus Oryctolagus; species Oryctolagus cuniculus. The sequence goes on from NC_142880.1 coordinate 85,413,048, forward strand.
ATTTAAACACTTTGCTCTGATTTAGAAATAATTTTGCTTGCTCACATGCTTAAAATAGACACCCTATCAAAGGATTCAGTAGAAAGAATACTTTCAAAAGAGGTTTTGTAATGATAGGGAAATACAGTATTCAGAAAGGGAACTGAATTGGTTCTTTGAAAAACAACTTCAGAACATAATATTCTTTCAAATGTGCTGAACAAAGCAGACAGACCCAGAAAACACAGATACTTCTGGGAGAAAAAAGTAATATTACATTATAAAATAAATTTAGGATCCAAATTAGATAATAAAAACAGAGACTGAGTAGCTTGCTTAAGAGGAAGAAAAAAAAACTTGCCAAATGCAAAGCAAGAAAATGAAGGAATAAATCATCTTCGTGTCACAGAAGGTCACGATTGAATATGAGTGTGTTTGTTTTTAAGAAGGAATTGGGGTAGAATGGGTGCGGCATATGCGGTGGGTCCTCCACACGTTCATGGAAATCGCATCTTGTGAAAAATCTGTGCTTGGATTTCGAAACGTTTTTTGCACCCAAATAAACTTATCTTTTAATTCTGTTTTTTCACAAACCTTCTGAAGCAGCCTCATAAACTAATAAACAAAGATCTAAAAACAAAACCACTTTGAACAAAGTGTCCATACACAGGCATGTCTTTAAACAGCTTATAAAGTTTCCTTAAAACAAAGTCATTTGTTGATGTATATCTTGTGGTTGATGCACATCTCAAGAATATATCTGTTGGGGCCGTCACCACAGTATAGTAAGTTAAACCTCTGCCTGAAGCGCCAGCATCCTATGTGGACACCAGTTCGAGTACCAGCTGCTCCTCTTCCAATCCAGCTCTCTGCTTGTGGCCTAGGAAAGCAGTGGAAAATGGCCCAAGTGCTCATGCTGCTGCACCCATGTGGGAGACCTGGAAGATGCTCCTGGATCCTGGCTTCAGGTCAGCCCAGCTCCAGCCATTGTACCCATTTGAGGAATGAACCAGTTGATAGAAGACCTTTCTCTCTGGCTCTCCTCTCTGTCCGTAACTCTGCCTCTCAAATAAATAAATCTTTAATTAAAAAAAAAAAGAATGTATCTGTTAAACATTTGTAGGCATTAAAATGCATTCTTTATGCTCTATTTTGATTGGCTAATCTTTAAGGGATCGACTTTTCATTTGGAAAACTCAACCAGAAATATGGAGAAATTGGAATAAAAAAGCAAGACATGGGGCCAGCATGGTAGGGTAATAGGTAATGCTGCTGCTTGCAACACTGGCATCCCATGTGGGCACGGTTCAAAACCTGGCAGCTCCACTTCCAATCCATTCCATGCCAATGTGCATGGTAACACAGTGAAGGATGGCCCAGGTGCTTGGGCCCCTGAATCCATGTGGGAGACCAGGAAAAAGCTCCTGGCTTCAGGTTGGCCCAAACTTCACTGTTGCCGCCATCTGGAGAGTGAACCACCAGATGGAAGATCTTTCTCTCTCCCTGTCTGTCTCTCTTTCACTCACTCTAACTCTCCATTTCAAATAAATCTTTTTTAAAAAAAAAAAAAGCAAGACATAATGGCCAAAAAATAAAAAACTGTTTAAAAGGCCTTGTAAACAAATTTATTAAGTGCTGCTTTCTTTTTGTACATGTGTCACAATGTTGGCAGTATATATTTAGAAAAACAGACATAAGTGGCTGTCGTTGTGGTACAGATTAAGCCACCACCTGCAATGCTGGCATTCCATATCAGAGCACTCATTCAAGTCCTGGTTGTTCTGTTTCTGATCAAGCTCCCTGCTTATGCACCTGGGAAAGCAGTGAAGGATGTAAGCCCTTGCCATATGTGTGGGAGACCTGGGTAGAGTTCTTGGTTCTTGGCTCCTGGCTCATAGTTTTGGCTTGGCCCAGCCCAGGCATTTGTGGCCATTTGGGGAGTGAACCACAGGATGGTCAATTCATTCTCATTCTCATTCTCATTCTCATTCTCATTCTCATTCTCATTCTCATTCTCATTCTCTCTTTCTTTCTCTTTCTCTTTCTCTTTCTCTTTCTCTCTCTGTGTATCTGTAACTGCCTTTCAAATAAATAAATAAATCTTTTAAAATATATAGAGAAATAAATACCAGAAAAAAAACAACTAAGAGACTTAAAAACAGTTTTTCTGTGAGGAGGAGAGAAAAATGGAGATGGAATATAGGATTTTTTTTCATTATAAGCATTGTAATACTGGTTTTTAAACTATTCACCTGTCATTAGAGAAAAAAGGAAATTAAATATGAACAGAGATGTGAGGTAATGAGAGCTGACTGGAGGCTCTGGGAGGAGCCTCTTGGCTGGTGGCCTTGACTCTGGATGATTGGCGGAGAGCTGGCTGTGAGGGTCTAGGTGGGTCTGTGGCTGCTATTAAGTGGAAATCTTTTCTCTGGGGCTATTTTCTGGAGAAAAATCCTCTGAAGGAAATTAATACTGTCCACAGTTGTTCAATCGAAGTGCACGTGTAATTAGAGAGATGCATTTTTAGAGAGATGGACATGATCACCAGGACTAAATGGACTCAGCCTCTAGGAAGGACTGGTGGTGAGCAGCATAGTGGAACACAAGCCCATTCCAACAACGTGCACACACTCCTGGAACATTTTGTTTATTTGCTTGTTTGTTTTATTTTCTTCTAAGTATTTTTAAAAAGATTATTTGAAAGGCAGAGACACAGAGAGAAGAAGAGAGAGAGAGAGAGAGAGAGAGAGAGAGAGAAATAACTTCCATTCGCTGATTCACTCCCCAAATGGCTGGGTTGGGCCAAGATGAAGCCAGGAGCTAGGAGCTTCTTCCACAAAGGACTTGGGCCATCTTCTGCTGCTTTCCCAGGCCATAGCAGAGAGCTGGATAGGAAGTAGAGCAGTCGGGACTCGAACTGGTGCCCATATGGGATGCCAGCGCTTCAGGCCAGAGCGTTACTCTGCTGCACTACAGTGCTAGCCCTAACCCTTTCTTCTAACTTCAATACTTTCTGCACATTTTTAAAAAAGATTTATTTTTGTGAAGCCTATTGTTACATTCCCTTTTTCATCTCTAATTTTATTGATTTGGGTCTTCTCTCTCCTTTTTTTGGTTAGTTGGGCCAATGGTGTGTCCATTTTTTTTATTTTTTCAAAAAACTAGCTCTTTGCTTTGCTGATCTTCTGTAAATGTTGTTTCAATTTTGTTTATTTCTCCTCTAATTTTAATTATTTCTTTTCTCCTACTAGTTCTGGGTTTCATTTGCTGTTGTTTGTCTAGATTCTTGAGATGCACTGATAGCTCATTTATTTCATGCCTTTCCAGTTTCTCATTGTAGTACCAGTCGCTACAAACTTTCCTCTTACATGGCTTTTGCTGTATGCCATAAGTTTTGATACGTTGTATTGTCATCTTCATTTGTTTCCAGAAACTTTTTGATTTCTCTTTTGATTTCTTCTATGACCCACTGTTCATTCAGGAGCATACTGTTCAGTCTCCATGTGTTTGCATCTGCTCTAGGGATTCCTGAGTTGCTGATTTCCAGCTTCATTCCATTGTGGTCTGAGAAGATGCATGGTATGACTTCAATTTTTTTTGAATTTGCTGAGACTTGCTTTATGACCTAGCATGTGGTCAATCCTAGACAAAGTTCCATGCACTGGTGAGAAGAATGTGTATTCTGCAACTGTAGGATGAAAAGTTCTGTAGATCTGTTAGGTCCATTTCGTCTATAGTGTCAATTAACTCTGCTGTTCGTTTTCTTGCTGATTTTCTGTCTGGTTGATCTGTCCTTTGCTGAAAGTGGGGTATTGAAATCCCCCATTACTATTGTGTTGGAGTCTAAGACTCCCTTCAGATCTCTTAACATTTCTTTAAATAGCCAGGTGCCCTGTAATTAGGTGCATATAAATTTATAAAACTTACATCTTCCTGTGGAATCGATCTCTTAATCATTACATAGTGGCCTTCTTTGTCTCTTTTAACAGTTTTTGTGTTAAAGTCTATTTTGTCTGATATTGGGATGGCTACACCATCTCTTTTGTGATTACTATTAGCATGGAATATCTTTTTCCATCCTTTCACTTTCAGTCTATGTGCATCTTTGTTGGTGAGATGTGTTTCTTGTAGGCAGAAAACAGATGGGTTTTGCTTTTTAATCCATTCAGCCAGTCTGTGACTTTTAACTGGAGAGTTGAGGACATTTACATTCAAGGTGACTACTGATAAGTAGTAACTTTGCCCTGTCATTTTTCCATAAATTTTCCTATTTTTTACTTTGGATTTCCTTTGTTCTTTTAACTGGGAAATTTTCTTCCCTTACCTTCTTTCATAGTGATGATCATGTTTCTGTGTGCAACAGATCCTTAAGCACCTTTTGTAGGGCTGGATGGGTAGTGACAAATTCTTTCAATTTCTGTTTGTTATGGAAAGTCTTTATTTCTTCTTCATTCATAAATGAGAGCTTTGCAGGGTACAGTATTCTGGGTTGCCAGTTTTTTTTTTTTTCTCTTAAGACTTGGAATATATCTCACCATTCTCTCCTAGCCTCTAGGGTTTCTGATAAGAAGTCTGCTGTGAGTCTAATTGGAGATCCTCTGAAAGTAATCTGGTGTTTCTCTCATACACATTTTAGAATCTTTTCTTTATGTTTTGCTATGGAGAGTTTGATTACAATGTGTCATGGTGAAGATCTTTTGTGGTCATGTCTATTAGGAGTTCTATGTGCTTCCTGTACTTGGATGTCCCTGTATTTCTCCAAATTAGGGAAGTTTTCTGTTATTATTTCACTAAAAAGGCCTTCTAATCTTTTGTCTCTTTCCACACCTTCAGAATCTCCTAGAACCCATATGTTGGGTTGTTTGATAGTATCCTGTAGATTCCCAACAGTGTTTTTCAGTTTTCTAATTTCCTCTTCTTGTTTTTTGTCGGTATAATTTCCTGTCCTTCGTCTTCTAAGTCAGATATTCTTTCTTCTGCTTCACCAATTCTGTTGTTAAGCCTTTCCACTGCGTTTTTCACTTGATCTATTGGATTCTTCATTTCCAAGATTTCATTTTGTTTTCTCTTTAAGATCTCAATCTCATGGGAGAAATTTTATTTCATGTCATGTATGGATTTCACTAGTTCATGCTTCTGATAACTTCTAAGTATTCCTAAGATCAATGTTTTGAATTCCATTTCTGGCATTTCTTCAAACTCTTCATCTTCACAATCTAGTATTGAAATATTGTATTTTTGGAGGGTATCATGTTGTATTCCTTATTCTTGTTTACTGAGTTGGTGCAGTTATTATTTGGCATTTGTGGAGATACTCATTGGTTTCCTCTGTTTTTGCTGTGGCCACTTTTATCTTTGAACTATGTCTGTGTGGATCAGTGGAGCATCTGCTTTCAGTGAACACCTAGAGGCACGTGGTAGGTGTGGCCAGGGAGCTCTGTGCAGTGCTCCAGGGTGAGAGAGGGTTAAGGTGACACCCAGGTTGGGTGTGGTAAATCTCTTTTTTTTTTAATCAGAGGGGAGGTTTTTCTGTCCTGTAGGCATAGACTCAGCTCATTTCCTCTCTTCAGAGGAGACCAGTGCTGGGCACTAGCCCTAGGGGGTACAATATTTGTGCTTCCACAAGGACCACTCAAAGGATCTCTGCAGCCCTTGCTGTAAGCAGATTCTCCAGCAACATTTCTCACGGGAACCAGGGAGCCCTGAGCATGTGGGGCCTCACACGGTGACTGCCCAAAGTGCCAGCCACACCCTAAGCCTTCCCATGCAGCCTCAAGTGTTCTCAAAGCCCTGTAGTCTCAGTGTTTTCACAGTCTCAGCACACAAGCCTCCCACAGTCACAGCACCCAGCAAGCACCTCCCTCAGTTCTCCCCACCAGACTCAGGAGTCTCTGCTTAGCTCATTGCTGAGCGCGGACATGAGCTGGCACAGCTGTTGTGTTTGTCCAGAATGGTGCCTGCTCTCTATCAGCTTGTTGTTACAGGACACCATCCCAGAGTGACTGGGGAGAGAGAAACGTGCCCTCCCTTTTTATCTCCTCTAGTTTGACAGGTACACTATTCGCACTGGGCTCCAAGCCAGATTCCCTCCTGGCTTTTCCTGCAGCTTTATCACCAATGGCTTGGGCTGATGCAGTCTGGTCTCGCCTCTCTCCAAGCTGTTGCTGAGGCTCTTGGCTACTGGGGTCCTGATTTGTGCATTTCCACACCCTCCACATAGGTCTGCTGTGTCCCTCTAATTTGTGTGGGGTTTCCTCTGCCATTTTCTCCCCAACTCTTCCCTGAGATTGAACTCTTTCCACTTTTTTTAAATTATCTTCTAGACTAGAGTGGTAAGCTCCCTCCCTACTCTGCCATCTTAATCCAATCTGAGAACACTTTTAAAAAGTAAAACCTCTTACTGCAATCCATTGTGAATCCTTTTCAAAATATAAATAATCATTTCCCACAGGAACAGAGCCATTTTCACTTTTGTTTCTTCCACATCACAAAATCTGGTGCTTTGCACATATGAAGTGCTCAGGAAGTGTTGAATGAAAGTGAACCTTGATCTATACATCTGCTGCAAAGTATCTGTGTGCCCTCCCAGGTTACCCTCCGACCTTGTCCACTCTGTGAGCTTCCAGTTGGTTCAGCCAGGAGAGGCCCTTGCAGGAAATCTAACCATGGAAAGAGAAAGAAGCCCAGATATGTGCTCCACTAACTTTCTCTTTCTCTAGGTGATGGTTTGGCAGTGACTGTGCTCCTCCACCCAAGTTCACAGCTCTCACCAGGCATGCGCAGCCTTTTCCCTCCAGCTGCAGTTCTTGCTGGATTCCCTCTCCAGGTCCCTTCAAATCTAAGAGCTTCTTGCTCCTACTAGTCTCCTACCTCAGTTCATTTGGGCTACTCTAACAAAGTAGCCATTGACTGAGTAGCTTATAGACAACAAAAATTTATTTCTTACAGTTTTGGAGGCTGGCATTATAAGAACAGGGTACCACCATGGTTGGGTTCTGGTGAGGGCCCACCACCAGATGGCATCCCATATGGGTGCGGGTTCTAGTCCCAGCTGCTCCTCTTCCAATCCATCTCTCTGTTGTGGCCTGGGAAAGCAGTGGAAGATGGCCCAAGTGCTTGAGCCCCTGCACCTATGTGGGAGACCTGGAAGAAGCTCCTGGCTCCTGACTTCGGATTGGTGCAGCTCCGGCCATTGTGGCCACCTGGGGAGTGAACCATCAAATGGAAGACTTCTCTCTCTCTCTCTGCCTCTCCTCTCTCTGTGTAACTCTGACATTCAAATAAATAAATCTTAAAAAAAAATAAAAATAAGAGAATTACCCTGATAAATATGCTTCAGATCTAGGATTTATTCTAGCACCTGGAGGGGTGTCTTCAAAAAATTTATAGAAAATCCATATTATGAAAAAAGTATATATAGATTTCATTTTTCATCAAAATTAATTTATCTTCTAATTGCATTTTCCATGAACTTTTTGAAGTCCCCTCACATAATAACCATTTAAGACATTTGAGGGTCGATGTAGAACAAGATATTTCAAAGGCCTAAATCCTTTAGTATTAATTAACACATAAATTTTATGTTTAAAAGGCAGAAAATACCAAAGATTATCAATTCATAGAATTAAAGACATTCCAGGACAGTGGTAAAGTTTTCCTGATCCTGTTCCCTTTTGTCTACCATTCTCAGTTTTGTCATGTGAGTGAATACAGTATTGTTGGGAGAAGAATGGAGTTTGTAGACCAGCGTTTTTGAAGTTACACAGTTGGTAGTACTGGTGCCTAGACGTAACTGAGCAGGAACTTTGGAATCAGGCCAATGGCTAGAGTTCAAATCTTGGCTCTGCTACTTCCTTAGGCAAGTATTTAGCACCTCTGGGATTCATGTACTTCATTTCTAAATTGAGGATAATAACACTCCTTATTTCATAGAGCCATAATGAAAATTAGATAGACTGATGCGCATATAGGACATGCTGTACAAGCAATAACTGCTGTGTTTTGGGAGCTTATTCAATCATTATGCTTTCTATGATGTGAAGAATTCCATGTGGCCAATAAAATCTCCTGAAATTCTACCAAACGTCTATGTCTTAATTTATATTTCCCCAGAAAAGTTCTCATTGTATATGCCACTGTAAGAAACAGAAAAATGTAATGTTGACTTAAAAGCTCTTCAGAAAGTAAGGGAAGAGGTTAGCAGACACTTGATGAGAAGAGTATTTGAAATGGGCATGAAAAAAAAATCAGTAGGACTTACGAGGAGGAGAAAGGAAAAGTACATGTCTGACCTCTTAGGAAACCATTTTTAGAACCAGATTGTGCTTGTCTTTTGTTTATGCCAGGATAGGCTTTCTAAAAGCACTTAATCTTCCCAAGGCCAGCACTAATAGACTCTGATGTTGTCTACTCTGGAAAAGCCAAATAAAAGTTATATAACCATGTTACAAATTTAAATGCTTTGCGTTCCATTTTGCCAGAATTCTATTAAAGACCATGAGGTCAACAATAGTCAGTGGTGTGTGCGTGTGTGTGTGTGTGCATGTGTGTGTGAGTCACACGCCAGCCCTTTTCTCCCTGCTCTGAGTCATCTTCTCTTAGTTTATTTAGGGGAAAGAGGGTTTCTGCCACACCTGTACTCAATGTCATGCCACAGCTGCTTCCCTCAGCCTCTGTTAGCCTCCCCGTGAGCCATCATTTCCTCTCCTGCCAGCTGCTGCTAGGACTCTTGGCTCACTGCCCCCTTGAAAAGATGTCACTGCCTGCTGTGGGTGTCAGCAAAGAGGTGAGTGTGGGATGGGCACTTTTACTGCCCTGGCTTTTTATTTCCCCCATCGCCACCTCACAAAGTTGTTCTGGCAAATTAAATTTAAACTGAAGATTGCAAGGCAGGGAAAATGTTCTTCAAGACAACTCATGTTACCATTGGAAACTCATTGTCCTTGTTCCGAAATGTCTCCTGACCACTCCACCACTGGACATTTTCTTCTTCTGTCCTATCGCAAGACTTTTCTCTCCTTAGCTCCTCCTGATCTACTCCTCTGGATTCACCCCCATAGGAAATCTTGTATTCTTATGCAGATCAATTTACCCGTATTTTTGTTTCATCATTCTCTTTAAACACATCCCTTCGGATGTCTCCTTCTACTTTTCAACAGCCTTTTAATTTTCTTCCTTAAGACAATTCTACTGTCAGGCGGTCCATGGTCCACATATGTGATAATGAGATGCCATAGAGAGGAATCCTCAGAGAGGCAAACTGTCATTGTTTCAGAAAGGCTCAGCCTGCAGTCATTCCCCCACTGAGGAGCTAGCAGAACTACAGACAAAAACAAAGACGATTATCTTTGTTCTGGAGGTTAAATGCTAAGTGACTGTCTTCCATTGGATCTCCTAGAAACAGAGTTGGGAAGGGGCTTACTGTGCAAGTGTATCACTGAGGTCAGTCTCTCATGTGAAGCCTGCAGAGGAATGGGGAAAGTAGGATGGAGCCAGACCTTGATGTGATATCTCCGAATCTTGCCTTTTCCTGATCACACAGGGAGCTGGGGAACATGAGTAACACCCAGAGTTATCCTAACTCAACATAAGAGGGCCACACTGTTGTATGCGCATGTCAGCCAGACGCTGACTGTGGACCAACTTTGTATGCACATGTCAGCCAGATGCTGACTGTGGACCACCTTGAGGGGAAGGCGCATCTTCCCCAGCAGTTCTAGTTGGCAGATGACAGTTCTCAGAGGAAGGGTGCACTTGTGTGCTGTTTCCAATCAACATGGAAAGCAGCTGGGGGATGCTGTCCCAGCATGATGAAGAGAACGGAGGCGGGCCACAACAGCATCTACCATAGTGCTCAACATCTCAACGCAGAGCTGACTACCCCAGTGCCCAGCCTAGAGCTGAATGAGGCAGCTTTAGAGCTGGCTAGATTAGAAGGGAAAATATACATCACACTGCTTTCTACCTAAGTCATTTTTTTCTGAATTCTTTTCCTTCTATAACTCAGTTCAAAATTTCTACCTTCTCATGTTTTATGTTTCATGTCTTTATTTTATTATGATTCATTAACCATGAACATCAACCTTTCTCAACTGATAAGTGTTTCTTGGTTCCCCAAAACATACTACCATAGTTGAACTACCAAACTCTGAAAGGTAACATAACTAGACACAGGTGCAGGGTTCATGTAGGATTAGGCCATTGCTGGGTTCTGATTGGTTGAATTTCTTATAGCTTGATTGATCCAACACTTAACTAGAGTAGTAGTAGAGAGCTACAAAAATTTTTATTGCTCTTACAAAAGAAGTAGATACTGTATTCATTTAATCTCTTATACAGAAGTTTTGCCCTCAGCAAATATTTGACATTTTCCAATTCATCTGGTAATTGCAGATAAAATAACCCAAAACACAATGGTTCCTCATAACAAAAAGAATGGAAAAAGTATGGGCACAATTATACTGTATAGTTTTAGAGCCAAAGTTTTTCCATTGCAAATAATAATCAGATTAGTTCTACTGAAGAGAGAAGTTAATTTCAAGGATACAGAACCTTCACAGTCTCCAAGGACAGGGAATGACTTACAGAACAACAATGTTAGAAATTCCCTGTTTCTTACTGATAGTGTGGATTCTTCATCCCTTCATATTTCTATAATCTAGTCAATTGTCATGCTCTTCCAGCTGCCACCTGAAACAGGGAGGCCAGACCCACCTCCAAATCAGACCACTAATAACTGAAACCTACCCCTAGGTCCCTCCATTCAAATCCTTGAGAAAGGGAATCTAATTGGGTGAGGTGACTATTTCTAGACCAGTAAACTCTAGAGGATGAGAAGTTGGGTAGGGGGTAGAATTCCATCAATTCTATCTACTCAACAGGGCTGGTGCAAGAAGTTTAAATTAGAGAATTAGATTGGGTGTAGTAGATATATTGCTATTTATGGTATCCAGAGTTTACATCCCACACATGTTCACCAGCATAACTGGTATACCATGTTTTCCTATTTAAGCCACAGGAAGGACTATTCTGGCATGGAATAAGGTCTGGAGATAAAGGCCCTTGAACAAAGGAAACCATAACTCCATTCACCTTACATCTATTCTTAGATAGCTATTTACAAATTCTGTCAGTGAAAGAAACAGGCAATAAAGATTATGTCCGGAAGAAGTTTTAACTTTGGACTGCCTTTCAAAGGACCCAGAGAGGTTGGAAAAGTTAGGAGAGAAAATCATAATTTTCTCCAAAAGTCATATTATTGTAGACACTGAAGTTGAAACGAAGATGGAGAATTCTGCTCTCATCAGCTCTTCTCGGTCTCATCTAACTCTCTACAGCTCCTAGCTAGTTTCTGGTTCATGGTCAGCCTTATGCCTTTGTGGAACAGTGTTATACTCAGTGTATGCCCAGTGCAATTGGAGAAACTTTCAGAAGGGCATGGCTAATCCAAAAGATCTCTTGCAAAAAGCTGATATCTATATCTGGAATTTCATCACTAAAGATGTACTTAGGCCTATATATATAAATATAGATATAAATATAGATATAAATGATAACACACACACACACATACACACAGAGTAAGAGATGTAGAGACCGAAATCTACTATCTGCTGGTTTACTCCCAAATGCCTGCAACAACCCGGGCTAGGCCAGGCCAGAGCCAGGGGCCAGGAACTCCCTTTGGGTCTCTTGTATGAATTACAGGGACCTAAGTACTTGAGCCATCACTGTTGTTTCCCAAGGTGCACATTAGCAGGAAATTCAAATCAAGAGTAGGGCCACGGCCAGCGCTGTGGCACAGTGGGTTAAAGCCCTGGCCTGAAGCGCCAACATCTCATATGGGTGCCAGTTCTAGTTCCGGCTGCTCCTCTTCCAATCCAGCTCTCTGCTATGGCCTGGGAAAGCAGTAGAAGATGGTCCAAATCCTTGGGCCCCTGCACCCACATGGGAGACCCAGAAGAAGCTCCTGGCTCCTGGCTTCAGATAGGCTCAACCCCAGCTGTTGTAGCCAGCTGGGGAGTGAACCAGTGGATGGAAGACATCTCTTTCTGTCTCTACCTCTCTCTATAACTCTATCTTTCAAATAAATAAAATGAATCTTAAAAAAAAAGAGTAGGAGCTAAGCCTCTGCCTGTGGCAGCAACATCCCATATGGATGCTAGTTTGAGACCCGGCTGCTCCTCTTCCAATCCAGCTCTCTGCTATGGCCTGGGAAAGCAGTAGAAGGGAGTTCTTGGGCCCCTGCACCTGCATGGCAGACCCGGATGAAGCTCCCTGGCTTCAGATCCAGCCATTGCAGCCACTTAGGGAGTGAACCAGTGAATGGAAGACCTTCCTCTCTGTCACTCCCTCTCTCTGTCATTTTGCCTCTCAAATAAATAAATAAAATCTTTAAAAAAAAATAAAAATAAAAAGAGTCAGGCTGGGACTGGAACCCAGACATTCCAGTACAGAATGCAGGCATCTCAAGCGGCATCTTAACCACTAAGCCAAATATCCAGCCCTCCAGATGGGTTATGAACGCCATTCTAAAAGATACTAAGAGAACCGAAAGAATACCATTCCACAAGATACTAAACACTAAAAGGACAGTACACACCCTGGAAAATGGTCAATTCCAGGGTGGCACAGGAAAGCTCAGGTGAATCCCAGCATCTTCTTACCTCACAAAGCAAAGGGTTGCCCCCAAATCAACTGGGTCATGTGAAAGGAACTTTCACTGGACAAATGTAAAACAATTTGAGCTTTAAAAAGAGTAATGGGGGCCAGCACTGTGGCACAGTGGGTTAAGCTGCCGCCTGCAACGCTGGCATTCCATATGGGTGCCAATTTAAGTCGTGGCTGCTCCACTTCCGATCCAGCTCCCTGCTAATATGCCTGGGAAAGCACCAGGGGATGGCCTAAGTCCTTGGTACACCACATCCACAAGGGAGACCTGGATGGTGTTCCCGGTTCCTGGCTTTAATCTAGCCCAGCCCCAGGGTGTTGTGGCCATTTGGGGAGTGAACCAGAGGGTGGAAGACCCCTCTCTCTCTCTGACTCTGCCTCTCTGTAACTCTGCCTTTCAAATAAATAAATAAATCTTTTAAAAAATGCCACTTGGGACAACTACATACCATATCAGAATGCCTCAATCTGTATCTTGACTCTGCTTTCAAGTCCAGCTTGCCACTAATGTGGACACTGGGAGGCTGCAGGTAATGGCTTAAGTATTTGGTTCCCATGTGGGAGACCTGGTTCCTGGCTTTTCCTGGCCCAGTTGTGACTGTTGTGGTCATATTGTGAGCTAGCAGATAGAAGATCTCTCCCTTTCTCTGTCTCTCTGGCTTTCAAATTAAACTTTTCTTTAAAAAAAAAAAAAAAGAGTAGGGCCCAAATTGCCAGCATTCCATATATGCCCAGGAAAGTCCAAGTCTTTGGGACCCTACTACCTACATGGGAGACTAGGAAGAAGCTCCTGGCTCCTGGCTTTGGCCTGGCTTAGCCCCAGGTTGTTGCAGCCATTTGGGGAGTGAACCACTGGATAGAAGTTCTCTCTCTCTCTCTGTCTCCCTCTCTCTCTCTCTCTCTCTCTGTAATTCTGCTTTTCAAATAAATAAATAAATCTTTAAAAAAAACAAGTAAAATATTTTTAAAATATTAATGACAATAATTGATTATAATATCCAAATGTAGTTACACAAGAGGGAACAAAAAAAGCTCTGTTTTATAAAAATAGGAATTCAGTTAATAAATATAGATGAAATGATAGAAGAAAATTGCCAATTTGTAACTCAATTCCTATATGATAATTGATTGAGACACTATCCACTGGGTTCAAAAAAGCACTGGGAGAAAAGACATTGTTTGCAAAAACTCAGTGCCAAAATATGGCCTCACAGATTATTAGTAATCAAACATGGAAACATCTGGCAGTCAGCACCATAATTAAGTAAGCAAACATGTCATTAGTAACAGGGAGGAGACCTTAGATCATGTGCATCTTGACATAATACATCATGAAGCACAAAATGCTTTTGTCCAAAATATTTACCAAAGGTTGTTCAAGCCTCTAGACCTAACTCAAAGATGATAGGAAACATGGCAAAGACAAGGAAACAGGGTGACTTATACCATAAGGAAAATCATTCTGTAAATTAAATTAGCCTGGTTTCTTCAGTAAGTCATGAAAAAAGTCACAGAAAAATTAAAAACAGAAGAACTGTTCTGGATTAAAAACAACTAGGGGGGGCTGGCACTGTGACGTAGTGGGTAAAGCCGCTTCGTGCAGTGCCACCATCCCATATGGGCGCCGGTTCCAGTGCCGGCTGTTCCACTTCCGATCCAGCTCCCTGCTGTGGCCTGGGAAAGTAGTATTAGATGGCCCAAGTCGTCGGGACCCTGCACCCATGTGAGAGACCCAGAAGAAGCTCCTGGCTCCTGGCTCCTGGTTCCTGGCTTCAGATCAGCACAGCTCTGGCCATTGTGGCCATCTTGGAAGTGAACCAGCAGATAGAAGTCCTCTGTCCCTGTTTGCTTCTGCCTCTCTATAACTCTGCCTTTCAAATAAATAAATCTTTAAAAAAAAACAGCTAGGGACATATCAAGCAAATGAAATGTGTGATATTTTATTGAATCCTGAATTTTAAAAAAACATTCATAAGAGACATTGTTAGAAATATCAGAAATGCAGGCATTGTGGTGCAGCAGGTTCAGCCACTGCTTAGGGTGTCTGAACTTCCTACAGGAGTGCCAGTTTGAGCCCTGGCTGCTTTGTTTCTGATCCAGTTTCCTGCTAACGTGCCCTGGGAGACAGCAGATGACGGCTCAAGTGTTTGGACCCCTACCACCCACGTGGGAGTTCCAGATAGAGTTTTGGGTTCCTGGCTTTGACCTGACCTATCCCCAGCTGTTGCAGGCATTTGGGAAGTGAGCCAGCAGATAGAAGATTTCTTCCTTTCCCTCTCTCTCTCTCTCTCTATATATATATATATATGTGTGTGTGTGTGTGTGTGTGTATTACAGTAAAAATATAAATATATCACAGTAATATAAATATATCACAGTAATATATATCACTCTGCCTTGAGGACAGATAAAATAAATTTTTTAAAAAAAGAAAAATCAGAGAAATTTAAATAAGTACTGGATATTGGAGGACATTATGAAATAATCATCAAATTTTCTCAGAATTATGATTATGTGGGCTAATATCTTGTATTAGGCAGCTCATACTGAAGTATTTAGGTGTGCCTATCCTGACATTTGAGCTTGTTTTCTTATTGTTCAGGGAAAAAAAAAAAACATGAGAAATAGAGCGAGAGAAAGCAAACATGGCAAAACATTAACAACTGATGGACCAGACCAAGGGCGTGCAGATCATTCACTGCACTAGTCTTTGAACTTTCCTGCACTTTTGAAATTTTAAAACATAATACAGATGCGCATTTTCAAAGCAACCTTGAGTGAAATTCTTTTTTTTTTTTTTTTTTTTTTTTTTTTGACAGGCAGAGTGGACAGTGAGAGAGAGAGAAACAGCAAGAAAGGTCTTCCTTTTGCCATTGGTTCACCCTCCAATGGCCGCTGTGGCCAGTACACCGTGCTGATCCAAAGCCAGGAGCTTCTCCTGGTCTCCCATGGGGTGCAGGGCCCAAGTACTTGGGCCATCCTCCACTGCACTCCCAGGCCACAGCAGAGAGCTGGCCTGGAAGAGGGGCAACCAGGACAGAATCCAGCGCCCTGACCGGGACTAGAGTGAAAATCTTATAAGGTAGTTTTGAATGTGTGATTTCTATCAGTAAATTAAAATATAAATGCTTGTTTATTACTTCAAGAGTAAAATGCATCCATTCTTAAAATAATTAATTTTATGGCTGAGATGTTTTTGAACTATGTCCAGAAATTATTGGCATTCACCTTTTGAACTGGAACCAATCTTAGTGGCTCGTTTCCACTGAAGAGAAAATGATGTTATATGACTTCTGAAGCTAGATTACAAAAATAGCTTTCACCTGGCTCTATCCTGGCTTCAAATGACTGTCCCACAGCCCTGCTCAGCATTTTTTTCCCTAATATTTTACTATAGTTCAACTGCTTCTTTCTTTAATTTTTTAAACATATTTATTCATTTATTTGAGCTAGAGAGGCAGATAGAGAACTCCTCTGCTCTAGTTCACTCCCAAGTGCCTATAGTGGATGGGGCTGGCACAAGCCAATACCACAGCCAGGAACTCAATCTAAGTCTCCATATGGGTGACAGGGATTACAAAAAAAAAAAAAAAAAAAAAAAGCCACCACCTGCTGCCTCCTAGGGTCTGCATTCACGGGAAGGTGGTGTTGGACGCCAGAGGCTTCTAACAGGTGGGTGCTCCTATGTGGAACTCAGGCGTCTCCATCTGCCAGGCCAAACACCCAACCCCAATGTTTTACATACAACCTTAGAAGGAACCCCAAGCTGGAACCCTCCCATTAATCTACTTTTGAAGTTCTGACCCATAGAAAATATAAGTCCAACAAATATTTACTATCATTTTAAACTACTACGTTTTAGAATATCAGTTACACAGCAATTGATAACTAATACACTGGATTAAGATTACTTTTTGGGGCCGGTGCTGTGGCGCAGTGGGTTAACGCCCTGGCCTGAAGCACCGGAATCCCATATGGGCGCTAGTTCAAGACCCGGCTGCTCTGCTTCCAATCCAGCTTTCTGTTATGGCCTGGGAAGGCAGTAGAAGATGGCCCAAGTGCTTGGGCCCCTGCACCCACATGGGAGACCCAGAAGAAGCTCCTGGCTCATGGCTTCAGATCAGCTCAGCTCCAGCCATTGTAGCCAACTGGGGAGTGAACCAGTGGATGGAAGACCTCTCTCTCTCTACTTTTCTCTGTAACTCTTTCAAATAAATAAAATAAATCGCTTAAAAAAAACCTATGGAAACATAAAAATTTTATTTTAAAGAATTTGTCCTAAAGAAATAACTGGACATGTATACAAAGGTATTTTCCCACTGATACTTGTTTCAGCATCACACTCTGTGCAAATAATGGTGTTTTTATTTTTTCCCATTCAGAGGAGTCATTAATGCTATTCCCCAAATATTTTCACTTCATCCTCCATCCAGATACACAGTAAGATTATGCTTTCCTGCCATGAGTTATCTATTGCTGATATCTTTTACCACACACTTAGTAGTGGCAAACAACTAAACTTATGATCTTCTTCTCTGTAGGTCAGAAGGCCGACACTGGTGTCCCTGGTCTGAAATCAAGATATCCCCAGGGCCATATTCCTCTTGGAGGCTCTAGGGAAGTATTCTAGTCAATACCACACATTGAGTATTCATAATAGAAATTGATTTCTCACAGTTTCGGAGACTGGGAATTCCAAGACCAAAGTGCCAGCAGGTTCAGTATGTTGACAGGGCTCAAGATGGCTTCTTGTAGCTGTGTTGTCACATGCAAAGGGCAAGGAAGGGCAAGGCAGCTCTCTGAACACCCTTTGGTAAGAGTATTGATCCCATTCATGAGGGCAGAGCCCTCATGGCCTAAACACCTGCCAAAGGGCCGACCTCTTAATACCATCACCTTGTGGTCTAAGTTCCAACCTACGAATTCTGGGAGATGCATACATTCGAACCATGGTAAGAAGAAACCATTTCTTCAGTTTTCCCTTTAGCTCCATAATATTCCTATAACACAGCCACCAGCATTGCTTGATATATGACCCCCTTCTTCAGCTTCAAAGCTAGTAACGTGTCAATACCTCTGACCCTGCTTCCATCCCATCTCTGTTCTTCTACGTCCCTCTCCCTCCTGTGATTATATTGGGTTCAAAGGAATAATCCAAGATAATATCCCTATGAAAAGCTGATTAGCAACCTTCGTTGTATCCTCAACTTTCACTCCCTTCTTTGATATGACATAATACACTCACAGATTCCAGGGATTAAGACATGGACCTTTTTGGAGGAGGGGGCATTAAAGTTAGGTGTAGTCGTGTGACTTACTCTAAGCAATGAAATGTGAATGAAATAATACCAGCTACTTACGTTTTTCCCTGCTGCTATAGTGATCATGGAAGCATTTGTTAATACGAAGGGTTACTTATTCTGGTTTCCGGGCAAACACAAGAGTCAGGGACCCATTGCCAACAGACATGCAAGATGAGGGGATTAGTATTTTCTTGTGCTAAATCACTGAGATTAGGGTTTATTTTGGGGTTTTTGCTTGTTTTATTACTTTTTAAAGTTTTAATTGGTTTTTAGCAGATTATAGATCATAGCTACATAAACTAGTCTGTCCTGACTGCTGTTCAATATTCACACTGTGAAGTGGTATCCCAGTAGGCTTTTATTTGTATTTTTCTATTGACTAATGGCTGACTATCTTCCATGTGCTTTCTGTATTTCTTCTTTGGAGAAATGTCTACACAAGTTCTTTGTTCATTATTTAACTAGGTCAAGTGTATTTTGGATAGTTAAACTGAAATTAGACTTGTGATTGGAGAATATTTTCTCTCAACCTATAGGTTGTCTTTCCCTTTCTTAATAATGTCTTTTGATGCCCAAAGTTAAGTCCAATGTATCTATTTTTGCATTTGTGATCCTTTGTCATTTTTTTAACCTATCTGGTTTCCAAGCACAGAGGCTCCTTGGCTTATGACAGGGTTACATCTTGATTAAACCTGTTGTAAGTTGAAAACATTGTAAGTCAAAAATACATGGAATACTCCTAAACTACTGAACATTGCAGTTTAGCCTACCTTAAATATGCTCAGAACACTTACATTACTTTACAGTTGGGCAAAATCATCTAACACAAAGCCTGCTCTATATAATAAAGTGTGGAACATCTCCTGTAATTTACTGAATGATTGCAGAGCTACACATTTTCATTTGTTTGTTTCTTAGGAGGACAATATCTTTACTAGTTATAAAACTTTGGCAAATCAATACAGTACTCTAATGTAACGAAATCATTTTGTGTTGGAGTCTTATATTCTTGTTGTGCTAAATGTTCAGTCCAAACATATCATTTAAGTACCAAATCAAAACCCTGTGGTTTTCAGCAAAAGGAGTTATTTTATACAAATTGTCTTTTTTAAAAAAATTTATTTATTTTACTAGAAAGGCAGAGTTACAGGGAGAGGGAGGGAGAGACACAGAGATCTTCCATCCTCTGATTCACCCCCCAAATGGCTGCAACAGCCACAACTGGGCCAGACCAGAGCCAGGAGCCAGGAGCTTCTTCTGGGTCTCCCACATGGGTGCAGGGGCCCAAGCACTCTGCTGCCTTCCTAGCTACATTAACAGGGAGCTGAACTGGAGGAGGAGCAGGTGGGAATGGAACTGGAGCCCAAATGGGATGCCGGCATCACAGGCAGTGGCTTAACCTGTTACACCATAGCACCAGCCTCCAAATTAATGTCTTTTAAAAACTGCAGTTTCTCTTTTTACAGTGAGCTCCCTCATGAAAGCTGTTGAGTTTTACAGCAGTAGCACAATGGTGTGTACAGAAGAGGTGGCTCTGTTTTATTCTGGGGTTGGTCCAAATCCAATGTATGAAAAACTTCCAATTCTACCTTAGGAGAATTAAGTACTCATTTCAGACAACACTAATTTCAGATGATCCTTTTGATTTAGAAGCCCTGCATCTTTTTATTTTCTCAAAAGTCACATAGTCTTACTCTAGCTTATTTAAAAGAAATCTACCTAAAATATAGTTGTACTTTTTAAATAACAAACAAATATATCAGCTTGGGTTGCCAGGGGCCTGATGGAGAAATCAGACTGTCGGTATCATTTCTCGACAAATGCTGCCGCCGCCGTAGGTACCCTTTCGCGTCCTCTTGCCAGTGCTGCCAGTTCCTCAGGCTCAGCACTCAATTCCTGTATTGCCCATTCCATTGCTCTGGGCCTCTGTCAGTGCTTGAAGACGCCGTACACCATGAGACCTTTAGCGAAACAGCTGAGGCTGACTCCCTTCACAGTGACTGTGGCTTCTTGAGGTAATATAGTTTTTTCTGGGTCCTGAGGATGCGGTTCGTATCTAAGTCTCTCATCCACTGAAACTATGTTTGCAAATGAAATATTCATAGATTTTTCCATTGTTCTTTCTACAGAGTCAAGGTCAGAATGTTCTTACACATGTGTCTTGGTTCTTGCTGCACCAATAAGAGACTTCACAAGGGAAGGCAGTCCCCACTTGGTGCCCCCATCCCAGCCAGCCATGCAGCTTGCTAAAGCTACGCTTTTGCATCACCATTAAGTTGAAAAGTGAGGGACCCCTGAAAATATTCAAAGCTATATATTTCTTCTTGTATCTCTTTACCTGCAGCCTACAAATATTGGCATGTCCCACAGGTTCCATTACTGTTTACTTCTAAATTGCTTGTCAATTTTGTTTTTAATACAAAGACTATTTTTAATGCTACAGTTTCCTAGCATATTTTTAAATTTTGTATTATTCCACTCTGGCATTGTTTTTGCCCATTTTTTTCAATTTTTAAAAATTCGTTTATTTAATATGAAAGTCAAAGGGAAAGGGTGAGAGGAAGGAGGAGCAGGGTGGGGAGGGAGATCATCCCTCCACTGGTTCATTCCCCAGACGCTGGACAGGCCTGAGCCAGGAGCTTCTTCCAGGTCTCATGTTCATGCAGGGGCGCAAGCACTTGGGCCATCTTCTACTGCTTTTCCAGGCCATTAGCAGGGAGTTGGATCAGAAGAAGAGCCAGAAGACAAACAGGCACCCCTGTGGAGTTCTGATGTGTCCCAGGTGGTGGCACACCACCTACAATGTTGTCCCCCCTTCCCGCCCCAAGCATATTTTTAAAAAATATCCTTTTAACTTAATCTGTACAGCATTAATCCTTTGGAATACATTGAGTTGTCTACTGTATCCTATGTTTGGGAAAACAGACCAGAGATTCAAACTTCTGAAATACTGTTCTTATCATTTATTTAAGAGCATCATTAAGATTAAAAAAAAAAAGTACTAACAATCAATCAGAAGCCAGAAGCTATCACCCTTCAGTTTCTGCCATATTAAAGTTTTTAAAATTTATTTATTTACTCATTTAAGAGGCAGAGAAAGGACAGAGTGGAGAGAGCTCTCCTCTTCTGCTGGTTTACTTCCCAGGTGCCCTCAGCAGCCAGGGTTAGGGCTGAACCTAGCAGCCAGGAACTCAATGCATTCCTCCCACGTGAGAGGCAGGGACCCAATTACTTAGCCATTACCAGTCCACTGGAGTCAGATGTCAGAGGCAGGAATCAAAACAGATACTCCGGGGTGGTGCTGTGGCATAGTGGGTAAAGCCACTGCCTGTAATGCCAGTATCCTATATGGCTACTGGTTCAAGTCCCAGCTGCTCCACTTCTGATTCAGCTCTCTGCTATGGCCTGGGAAAGCAGCAGCAGAAATCCTTGGGTCCCTACACCCATGTGGGAGACCCAGAAGAAGCTCCTGGCTCCTGGCTTCAGGCCAGTTTAGCTCTGGCCATTGCAGTCATTTGGGGAGTAAATCAGCAGATAGAAGACTTCTCTCTCTGGCTCTACCTCTCTCTGTAACTCTGTCTTTCAAATAAATCTTTTTAAAAAATCGGATACTCCAATAATGGATGGAAGAGTTGGAACTGGAGTCTAAAAGCTTGCCCCCATGTGAATTTAAAGATTCTCATTTGGAGATGAGTAAGACACAAAATTCTCCCATTTATATCTTCCAGGAATTGCTCTGAGACCTTCTGGGGGAAAAAGGCATTGTATTTATAAGTAAACAACGATTTGAATGTGTAATCTTAATATAAGGAGAGTCATAGTAAACTGATTTGCAAAGAGATGAAGTATTTACCCCAGAGAACGAGCAGGAATGCGTTGGAGGTCTGTGAAGGGCAACTGGTCACTGTCCATGAGTTACAGGAAGATCAGCTTCATTAGTTGCAGGTGCCTCATCACTTTACGCCCAATTTCTCTTTGCAAATATTCTGGGAGTTCATAGAAAGGCTGTGCATCCTCTGTGGCGTGTGCTTTTCCTCTCCTGCAATAGTTCCTACGGCGTTCTTTGGTATCAGTGCTTAGTTTGCTGTTTGGTCTTTCTGCTTCTAAAACTGTGCTAAAATTACTGATCATCTTGTGTTTTCTTATAATTCTGCTCTATCCCAGAACTTCTGATAAATGCTATAATTGTCATGGTTATTTTTTATGATACTTTAACTCCTTATACTTATGTCTGAAATTCTACTCCTTAAATTATTAACATTGATACTGAAGCTTCTTGTCGTTTCACATTTACCAGGTGTATGTACCTTTCTTTCAATGCTTACATGACTTTTTAATCTTAAATGTGGTTCTAACAGACAAGATAAAGTTGGATCATTTTTTAAGTTGAATCATTTTTAAAAATCTAATCCAAATCTGTCTTGACCATTTACAATATTTTAATTTGAAATGTTAGGACCTGTTTCTATACTGTTTTGTGTCTGCTGTTAAACAAAATGGGGAACCATTGGTTTAGACGGAGCTCCTGTGTTAGGCCCCAACAAATGAGACAAAACCAAACTGTATCACTCATGATGTCATAATTAAAGACTCAAGGAAGCAAACAGATCACAAAACATGCCACTCTTTCCTGAAATGGGAGATTCCAGTCTGAGTCCCTGCAATAAGAAAGGCCCCTTTGCTTCCATCCTTACAAAATGGTAACTTAAAAGCCCCATGCCATCCAATCATGTCTTTTTTCCATTGTTCCTTTCTGTGTTTTCCCCATGGGAGCTCTCATGCTACTTCGTAAAGCAGAGGCTGCCTCAATTTATGAAGCCAGAATAAAAACTAATT
Organism: Oryctolagus cuniculus; assembly: GCF_051225735.1. Taxonomy (NCBI): domain Eukaryota; kingdom Metazoa; phylum Chordata; class Mammalia; order Lagomorpha; family Leporidae; genus Oryctolagus; species Oryctolagus cuniculus. Next base: position 85,435,835 of record NC_142880.1, read on the forward strand.
AGATCGGTAACTAAATTTGCTGTAATTTTGTCTTTTGACTCTACCATTAACTATCCTTTAGATTCTTTTTGGCTTTGGTTTTGGTTTTTTTTTTTTTTACGTCCCCATTGTTGTTTTCTTTTAGGGAGTCTGAATGATTCATCTCATAGTTAGATATTATTTGCTTTTTCCTTTGGTAGCTTTCTTTAGCTTAATATCCATACTTATTTATTTCCCCCTATTGATTTCTTGAATCTACTAGTATTTGAACTTATTCCCAACAAGAAAACTGATTTACCATACTCTTATGTTCTTGTAGTATGCCCACACTTCACCCTCTGCTTATCATGTCAATAGCATCTAAAATTTTCATGTTTATTTATTATGGCTATAACATTTTATCATTTTCTTTGGTTCTTGGTTTTAAAGAAACAATAGACCTTAATAAGTGATTTGATCACCATGCTTCCCAAATCTCTTGTCCTATATTTTATACTTCTTGTTCTTTCTCCATAAGTGTTCTCAAGAATGTCTGTGTGGTGTATCTTCCAAGACTTGTTCATGGAGAATATATTTATTATACTTTCAAATTTGATTGACAATTTGGCTAGATATAAAATTTTAAAGTTTTTACTACCTTGAAACATAACTTTATTGCCATTTTGCATTTCATATTGCTTATTAGAAACTTGATATGAATATTTCTTACTTTCTATTGATCCCTCTGCTTTTGTAGCTTTTCTCTGACTTTGATATTCTTTTTAAATTCTTTTTTATAACGTCTGAATTATACCTATTTTTTACTTAAGAGGCAGATGGAGAGAGAGAAAATGCTCCCATTCACTGGTTCACTCCCCGCATCCTCACAATGGCCAGGGCTGGGCCAGGCTGAAGCCAGGAGCCAGGAGCTCAGTCCAGGTCTCCCATGGGAGTGGCTGAGTCTCCATTACTTTGGTCATCACCTGCTCCTTCCAAGGTTTACATTAGCAGGAAGCTTGAAGCAGAACTGGAGCCAGGACTTGAACCCGGGTACTCTGGTGGGAGACCCAGGTTGCTTAAATGCGAGGTCAAATGCCTACCCTTGTCTTTGATGTTCATACATTTCATTATCATGTCTAGCTATTCCTTAATTTTTTTTTCATCTGAAGTATTTTACCTAGTTCCAAAAAGTATCAAAATTATTTAGCTATTTCTTCCTCTTTATTTTCACTTTCTACTCCTTTCGAGTCTTCCACTACCTGGATGTTGGCCCTGACCTTCTAAATTTATTGGTGTTTTCCTTTCTGTTTTATTTCTTTTTCATTTCTTGCCTCTTGCTGGGAAGAGGTCTGATTTTCTCCTTCACTATCTTGCTCCTTAACAATCTTTCTGTATCCTTTGCGTATTTTAGTGTTTCAAGATTTCTCTTTTCATATCTCTAACTCACATGGTAAAACCATCCATCCATTTTTTTCCCTTTTTGTAAGATAGTTGGAATTTTTGACTGTTAGTTATCTTAGCCTGTGAGCCTCTGTTCTCCTGGAGGTATCAGCAGTCCTCTGTGATAACACACACCTGTGAACAACCACAGTCTATGCTGGGACAGGTGAGGAGAGGAGATGAGGAAAGGGTGGAGAGCCTGAGCCGTCCCCTCTGCTGTCCCCAGGTTTACCTTTGAAGCTTTGAGAGCAGTAGCACTGCGAATAGGCCAGTTTGACGTTCTAGCCTAAGGGTCTGGAAGGCTCAAGCTGAAAGGCTGGTGTTGACCTGTTTTCATTAAGACTTTTCCCCCAGCTGGACTTCACTGCTGCCCTGACTTTTGTCGTTGGGCCAGGAGCATCAGAAGTGAAAAGACATATAACGATTGTTCCAAGGCAACGCAGTAAGGAAGCAAGCGTAGAATTTATAAGGCTTTCTGCCACCAGTTATCCCAATGCTACAAGCTGCAGACTCCACCTCAGACTGAACCATTCAACTCTTCACTCTGATTAGGAAGGGCTACAGACTTCCAGGGACCACCACTGATTGCTGCTGTGGGTACTGATTCCTGGTACCCCTATCTCCCCCTCACTTCTAAAGTGGCTCCAGGGTTGCTTTTAGGGTTAGGAGTCTGCAAGCCAGGCCTGTTGCCATCTTGATAGAAAGCAGAAATAGACATTTTTATAGCTCTTGATCTATAATGCCATAATAGGGACCAAAAATATTGAAGCAATTTATACAATTATTAGAACATACTATTCCACTACTTTGCATGCAATGTGTATAATCTACAGGTTTCAGGTCCAATAGGTAAACAAGTGCAACTCACTGGTTGGTTTGGATTCCTTTGTTCACTAATGAGGTTGCAATCTTTCCCCATGTTTATGAAGTAAATGGCTCCCATCTAAAATTGACTGTTCATGGCATTTGCTCATTAGCTATTTGAGGCTTAGCATTTTTCTCATTTATTCAGTCTTCTATAATTTATTTTAATTTATGGATGGTTTATTCATTTAGATTGATTGGCACTACAGGTTTTTTGTAAAGGGTCCTTGTTTTGTAAGGGGTCCTTGTAGTGTAAGAGAACTAATAGGAGATCTTGTGATAACATAGTAAAAGAGATCTCCTTTAAGAGCTCCTTGGAAATGACTTCAATTCTCCCCTCTTTATGCACAAATGTTATTATTTGTATGTGTCGCTCCCTCTCTTCATGGAGGAACGACACTAAACCCTGCCTAGGCTTCACATCCGAGTCACGGCACCATTATGTAGCTCCCCGTCTTCGTGGAGGAACAACACAGGACCCTGCGCTGTTCTTTTGTCTGCTCGGCCCTCCCCGGGTTTGCTGCTGGTTCTTCCCAGGTTGGCTACCGACCCTTCCACCTCCGTGGAAGGGCAGTTCCCCCTGCCACTTTCCCCACTTCCGCAGGGGAGCGGCACACCGCCGGCCGGCTCTCTCGGGGGCTGCACAGGTGTTCCTCTTAGATGTTCCCGGTGCATGTTGTCTCTCTCCTCCTTTATAGTCCTCTTCCACCAATCCGAACTCTGCTACCCACACGCCGAGTACGCTGCTCTCCTCCAATCAGGAGCAGCTCCTGCAGCTTGTCAAGTTGGTGAGAGGCAGCTGGGTAGAAGCTGTTTGCTCCTCTCCCAGCGCTATATTGTGGGAGAGCAGATGTATGGAATAAGTCTTAATTCCAGTAACAGTATAGTCCGAGTTGCTCCCCACAGTATGCATTAAATCTGCCAATATCTTCCATTATTGTTGCAGTTGATTTCTCAACAATGTTGCAGTGGATTCGTTTCTGAGAGGAGGAGCGTGGTGGGGGCAAGAGGCGTGGAGTCACCACACAGACCCCGGGAGTCGGGTGAAAGCAGGTTTGAGGCGAGCAGCCCGCAGACTCGTTTATTTCAGTTGGTACAACAGCTTATATAGCCAAGACCAGCCAATCCGGTCAAGGGGTGCTCTGTGCCCCAACCAATCACAGCCTGTTGCCAGGGAGTTTCCAAAGCCATCCAATCGCAGCCTGTTGCCAGGCAGGCTCCATTGCCAGGTGGGATTCAAAGCCATTCCTGAGTAATTGATGCTCGCTTGCCAGCGGCCACCTTGGCATGGCCTTCTCATTCCACCATACATTATTATTTTATCTATTGTTTCTGTGCTTACAGTTTATAAAATATATTTCACAGCCTTTAAGCTGCTAAATTATATTTTATTCTGATTTCTAATCTTTGGTATTTTATTAGCTGATCTCTTACTCCATCTGAAATGGATTTAGGGGATGAGGGGGGAAATTTTTTAATGCAAAAATTATAAATTGATTTTCAAAATAGACTTTCTCTATGCCTTTTATCCAGCTAAATTATCACTACGGCGGATGGCATAAAGCTATGAATCCAGGCATTGCACGGAAGATAAATACTCTGTTGTCAAAAAAAGATTGCTCGGCCAAAAGAGAATAATGACAGAGCGGAAGCTCATGAAGTGTCCTTATAGAGAGATGGTTTGGGTTTTATTTTGCTGTCCTGATAGCTTGATTGTTGAGGGGAAAGAGTACAAAGGGAAATGGAAAAGGCGAGCTTACTTTAACTCTTTATCTTATTGTAAAATAGTTGAATAATGCAAGGGTTAGTTTGAAGTACTGGAGCTTGAGCAGCCTTGACTGGACCACATGGAGCTTCGCGGATGAGCTCAACCACAGCTATTGCACTTTGCAGAGTTGATTATCCTTTTATTTCCTGAATAAGCTCAGTTCCTATCATTATTTCCAGTTTTTTGTTTTCCTTTGAGTCGATATCAATGCATTTATGATGTATATACTTGTTATGCTTTGATGACAGTATTGTTTACAGATCACAGAGCTCCATGCACCTTAGTGAGGGCTGTCAGTTCTCCACATGGCTTCTAGGTAGTCTTTGCAAAGCAGGGGGTGGGGGTAGGGGGTGGAAATCACGTGGTTCCCTTTTGCTAATTGTCTGGAAAAATAAGATGACAAAAATGTTCTCAGCACTCTTCCTGTGTGCTTTGTCCCCGTAGAATTAATTTGCTTTATTGAATTTATGTAGTCCTCGCCTTCATCCTGGTGGAGGTATTTATCAAACTCCTTTCAGACTTCATGCCTGAGTAACTCTGTTGGCTGAGCTCTTTTGCAGGTTGGTTGTCAAATAACTTGAACTAAGTCAGTTTCCTTCTTTGTATTTTAATGCTTTCACTTGCAATAATGCGTTGCTCCTAGGTAAGGATTAAATTACTCAAAATATATTTGTCCAAATGAAGATAATAAATGAGTTTCATAATTGCAAAGGGAAGATTAGAAAAGAAACAAGAGGAAAAACATAATTTTAACCCATCTATCCTAATGGGCAACAAAAGTTGCTAATTTTTTAAAAATTATATTCCCTGGTTTTTGCTTTAAATATTGTTTGCTGTTGTTTTGGAGACCACAGCATCTAACATATATAAGTATTCATTAAATGAATGAATGAATAAAATCCAGCAATTCAAATCCAAAATTAACTAAAGAATATTTGGCAGCCAAAAAATTATTACAGCAACTAATTGGAAGAAAGTGCATTTAATCATTAGACATATAGGTCTATTACATTTGAAAAAATGCAGTACTATTCTACAATTTTTAAAGCTACTACTGTGAGAAAGCAGTTAAGAACATGAGACTAACGTGGTGTAGCCAGTAAGGCTGCCGACAAGGATGCCAACGTCCCTTACGTGTGCTGGTTTTGTGTCGCAGCTGCTTCACTTCCAATCCAGCTCCCTGCTAATGCACCTGGGAAAGCAGCAGAGGACGGCTCAAGTGCTTGGGCCCCTGTCATCCACATGGGAGACCCAGAAGCAGCTCTGGGCTCCTGGCTTCAGCCTGGCCCAGTCCTGGTCATTACAGCCATCTGGGGAATGAACTGGGGGATAAAAGATCTCTCTCTGTTTCTCCCTCTCTCTGCGTAACTCTGCCTTTCAAATAAATAAATAAATCTTAAAAAAAAAAAAAGAACAGCCCTGTGATTCTTCAGTTTGTTTATTCATGTTTTCTTATTCTATTAGAAACAGATGATAAATATTCCCATTGGATGTGTATAAATCAGATTAATTGAAGAAAAACAACATACTTTCATAGTTCAAGTCCTTTATGGTACATTGTGACATCTGGTTTCTACTGGTCTTTCTTTTTTTTTTTTCAGTATCTTTTTTTTTTTAACTTTTATTTAATGAATATAAATTTCCAAAGTACAGAATATTGATTACAATGGCTTCCCCCCCATAACGTCCCTCCAACCCGCAACCCTCCCCTTATCCACTCCCTCTCCCCTTCCATTCATATCAAGATTCATTTTTGATTCTCTTTATATACAGAAGATCAGTTTAGCATACATTAAGTAAAGATTTCAACAGTTTGCTCCCACACAGAAACATAAAGTGAAAAATACTGTTTGAGTACTACTTATAGCATTAGATCTCAATGTACAGCACACTAAGGACAAAGATCCTACATGAGGGGTAAGTGCACAGTGACTCCTGTTGTTGACTTAACAAATTGACACTCTTTTTTATGGCCTCAGTAATCACCCTAGGCTCTTGTCATGAGCTGCCAAGGCTATGGAAGCCCCCTGAGTTCACTGACTCTGATAATTTTTAGACAAGGCCATGGTCAAAGTGGAAGTTCTCTCCTCCCTTCAGAGAAAGGTACCTCCTTCTTTGATGACCCATTCTTTCCACTGGGATCTCACTCGTGGAGATCTTTCATTTAGGTTTTTTTTTCCCCCAGAGTGTCTTGGCTTTCCATGCCTGAAATACTCTCATGGGCATTTCAGCCAGATCCGCATGCCTTAAGGGCTGATTATGAGGCCAGAGTGCTGTTAGGACATTTTCCATTCTATGGGTCTGCTGTGTATCTCACTTCCCATGTTGGATCATTCTCTCCCTTTTTTATTCTATCAGCTAGTATTTGCAGACACTATTCTTGTTTATGTGATCCCTTCGGTTCTTAGTCCTATCATTACGATCAATTGTGAACAGAAATTGATCACTGGGACTAGTGAGATGGCATTGGTACATGCCACCTCGATGGGATTGAATTCGAATCCCCTGGTATGTTTCTAACTCTACCATTTGAGGTAAGTCAGCTTGAGCATGTCCCGAATTGCACATCTCTTCCCTCTCTTATTCCCACTCTTATATTTAACAGCGATCACTTTTCAGTTAAGTTTCAGCACTTAAGAGGAATTGTGTATTGATTACAGTATTCAACCAAAAGTATTAAGTAGAACAAACAAAAAAAATACTAAGAGGGATAACATATTAAGCTGCTCATCAACAGTCAGGGTGAGGGCTGATCAAGTCACTATTTCTCATAGTGTTCATTTCACTTTAACAGGTTTCCTTTTTGGTGCTCAGTTAGTTGTCACCTATCAAGGAGAACAAGTGGTATTTGTCCCTTTGGGATTGGCTTATTTCACTCAACATAATGTTTTGCAAATTCCTAACAGGGATCACTTTTCAGTTAAAATTTAAACGCCTAAGAATAATTGTGTGTTAATTACAGAGTTCAACCAATGGTACTAGAACAAAAAAAATACTAAAATGGATAAAGTATTACATTGTACATCAACCGTCAGGACAAGAGTTGATCAAGTCACTGTTTCTCATAGTGTCCATTTCACTTCAACAAGTTTCCCCTTTGGTGCTCAGTCAGTTGTTGCCAATCAGGGAGAACATATGATATTTGTCCCTTTGGGACTGGCTTAATTCACTCAGCATGTTTTCCAAATTCCTCCATCTTGTTGCAAATGACTGGGTTTCGTTGTTTTTGACTGCTGTATAGTATTCTATAGAGTACATGTCCCATAATTTCTTTATCCAGTCTACTGTTGATGGGCATTGGGTTGGTTCCTGGTCTTAGCAATTGTGAATTGAGATGCAATAAACATTAATGTGCAGACTGCTTTTTTGTTTGCCAATTTAATTTCCTTTGGGTAAATTCCAAGGAGTGGGATGGCTGGGATGAATGGTAGGGTTATATTCAGGTTTCTGAGGAATCTCCAGACTGACTTCCATAGTGGCTTAACCAGTTTGCATTCCCACCAACAGTGGGTTAGTGTTCCTTTTTCCCCACATCCTCTCCAGCATCTATTGTTGGTAGATTTCTGAATGTGAGCCATTCTGACTGGGGTGAGGTGGAACCTCATTGTAGTTTTGATTTGCATTTCCCTGATTGCTAGTGATCTTGAACATTTTTTCATGTGTCTGTTGGCCATTTGGATTTCCTCTTTTGAAAAATGTCTATTGAAGTCCTTCGCCCATCTCTTAATTGGGTTGTTTGTTTTGATCTTGTGGAGTTTCTTGATTTCTTTGTAGATTCTGGTTATCAACCCTTTATCAGTTGCATAGTTTGCAAATATATTTTCCCATTCTGTCGGTTGTCTCTTCACTTTCCTGACTGTTTCTTTTGTAGTACAGAAACTTCTCAATTTGATGCAATCCCAAATGTTAATTTTGGCTTTGACTGCCTGTGCTTCTGGGGTGTTTTCCAAGAAGTAATTGCCGGTACCTATGTCTTGCAGGGTTTTTCCAATGCTCTCTAATAATTTGATGGTGTCAGGTCGTAGATTTAAGTCTTTAATCCATGTTGAGTGGACTTTTGTGTAAGGTGAAAGGTAGGGGTCTTGCTTCATGATTCTGCACGTGGAAATCCAATTTTCCCAGCACCATTTATTGAATAGACTGTCCTTACTCCAGGGATTGGTTTTGGATCCTTGATCAAATATGAGTTGGCTGTAGATGTTTGGATTGATTTCTGGTGTTTCAATTCCGTTCCATTGGTCTATCCATCTGTTTCTGTACCAGTACCATGCTGTTTTGATTACAACTGCCCTGTAGTATGTCCTGAAATCTGGTATTGTGATGCCTCCAGCTTTGTTTTTGTTGTACAAGATTGCTTTAGCTATTCGAGGTCTCCTGTGTCTCCATATAAATTTCAGCATCATTTTTTCTAGATCTGAGAAGAAAGTCTTCGGTATCTTGATTGGTATTGCATTGAATCTATAAATTGCTTTTGGGAGAATGGATATTTTGATGATGTTGATTCTTCCAATCCATGAGCATGGAAGATTTTTCCATTTCTTGGTATCCTCTTCTATTTCTTTCTTTAAGGTTTTGTAATTTTCATCATAGAGATCTTTAACGTCCTTGGTTAAGTTTATTCCAAGGTATTTGATTGTTTTTGTAGCTATTGTGAATGGGATTGATCTTAGAAGTTCTTCCTCAGCCGTGGCATTGTCTGTGTATACAAAAGCTGTTGATTTTTGTGCATTGATTTTATACCCTGCTACTTTGCCAAACTCTTCTATGAGTTCCAATAGTCTCTTAGTAGAGTCCTTTGGGTCCCCTAAATAATCATATCATCTGCAAAGAGGGATAGTTTGAGTTCTTCCTTCCCAATTTGTATCCCTTTAATTTCTTTTTCTTGCCTAATAGCTCTGGCTAGAACCTCCAGAACTATATTGAATAGCAGTGGTGAGAGTGGGCATCCCTGTCTGGTACCAGATCTCAGTGGAAATGCTTCCAACATTTCCCCATTCAATAGGATGTTGGCTGTGGGTTTTTCATAGATTGCTTTGATTGTATTGAGGAATGTTCCTTCCAAACCCAGTTTGCTTAGAGTTTTCATCATGAACGGGTGTTGTATTTTATCAAATGCTTTCTCTGCATCTATTGAGATAATCATATGGTTTTTCTTCTGCAGTCTGTTAATGTGGTGTATCACATTGATTGTCTTGCGCACATTAAACCATCCCTGCATACCAGGGATAAATCCCACTTGGTCTGGGTGGATGATCTTTCTGATGTGTTGTTGCATTCTATTGGCGAGAATTTTATTGAGGATTTTTGCATCTATGTTCATCAGGGATATTGGTCTGTAATTCTCTTTCAGTGCTGCATCTTTTTCCAGCTTAGGAATTAAGGTGATGCTGGCTTCATAGAAAGAATTTGGGAGGATTCCCTCTTCTTCGATTGTTCTGAATAGTTTGAGAAGAATTGGAGTTAGTTCTTCTTTAAATGTCTGGTAGAATTCAGCAGTGAATCCATCTGTTCCTGGGCTTTTCTTTGTTGGGAGGGCCTTATTACTGTTTCAATTTCTGTCTCAATTATGGGTCTGTTTAGGTTTTCGATGTCTTCCTGGTTCAATTTAGGTAGGTTGCATGTGTCCAGGAATCTATCAATTTCTGATAGGTTTCCCTGTTTGCTGGCATACAAGTCCTTGTAGTAATTTCTGATGATTCTTTTTATTTCTGTGGTGTCTGTTGTTACATTTCCTTTTTCATCTCTGATTTTATTGATTTGGGTCTTTTCTCTTCCTTTTTTAGTTAGTTGGGCCAATGGGGTGTCAATTTTGTTTAATTTTTCAAAAAACCAGCTCCTCGTTTGGCTGATTTTTTGTAATTTTTTTTGGATTCAATCCTGTTGATTTCTTCTCTGATTTTAATTATTTCTCTTCTCCTACTAGATTTGGGTCTGGTTTGCTGTAGGTTTTCTAGATCCTTGAGGTGAATTGAAAGCTCATCTATTTTGTGCCTTTCCAATTTCTTGATGTAGGCACCTATTGATATAAACTTTCCTCTTAACACTGCTTTTGCTGCGTCCCATAAGTTTTGGTATGTTGTGCTGTTATCCTCATTTACTTCCAGAAAATTTTTGATTTCTCTTTTAATTTCTTCTATGACCCATTGTTCATTCAGGAGCATGTTGTTCAATCTCCATGTGTTTGCATATGCTTTAGGGATTCCTGAGTTGCTAATTTCCAACTTCATTCCTTTATGGTCTGAGAAGCTGCATGGTATGATTCTAATTCATTTTTGAATTTGCTGAGACTTGCTTTATGGCCTAGTATGTGGTCAATCTTAGAGAAGGTTCCATGTACTGCTGAGAAGAATGTAAAATCTTTAGCTGTAGGATTGAAAGTTCTGTATATATCTGTTAGATCCATTTGGGCTATAGTGTCGTTTAAATCTACTGTATCCTTGTTGATCTTCTGTCCTGTTGATCTGTCTATTTCTGAGAGTGGAGTATTGAAGTCCCCTAGTACTATTGTATTGGGGTCTAAGTCTCCCTTTAAGTCTGTCGCTCCCCCTCTTCGTGGAGGAGCAACACAGGACCCTGCGCTGTTCTTTCTGTCTGCTCGGCCCTCCCCGGGTTTGCTGCTGGTTCTTCCCGGGTTGGCTACTATCCCTTCCACCTCCGTGGAAGGGCAGTTCCCCCTGGCCGCATTCCCCACTTCCGCAGGGGAGCGGCACACCACCGGCCGGTTCTCTCGGGGGCTGCACGGGTTCCCTTAGATGTTCCCCATAGATGTTCCTGGTGCATGCCGTCTCTCTCCTCCTTTATAGTCCTTCTCCGCCAATCCCAACTCGGCTGCCCACACGCCGAGTACGCTGCTCTCCTCCAATCAGGAGCAAGTCCTACAGTCTATCAGTTGAACTGGAGGCAGCTGTGCGGAAGCTGTTTACTTCTCTCCCAACGCCACATTGTGGGAGAGCAGATGCATAGAATAAGTCTTAATTCGAGTAACTTAGTCTAGTCCGGATTGCTCCCCACAGATCCCCCTTTCTTTTTATTTTTTGGCGTTGATACTCGCCTGTCTTCGGTGTCCCGCGGCACACACTCTGCTCTACTTGCTAGCGTTGCCACAGGCTCTTACAAGTCCTATCAATCAGGAAAACCGAATCCGGGTCCTCTCTTCGCCATTGTGAGGAGGTTTTTAGGCGCTGATGCGTGCCTGTGTTCGGTGCCCTGCAGCGCATGCTCTGCTCTGCCTGCAGGGGACTTACAAGACCTATCAGGCAAACCGAATCCAAGCCTTCTCATTGCCTTATTGTGGGGGAGACTTATTAGTGTTGGTTCGTGCCTATCTTCGGTGACCTGCAGCTCATACTCTGGTCGAGCTTTGCTGGCGCTTACCGCCTTAAATCAGGCAGACCGAATCCAAGCCTCCTAATTGGCATGTTGAGGGGAGGCCTTATTTTTCTCTATTTCTCTATCTCCGGGCATTCCTACCTCTCCCATTTCACTTCTATCTTCCAGCATTCCCATTTCTCTTTTACTTCACTTCCAAACTTCTGTTTCTCTTATCCCCGCAGCTTTCCGGCACCTCGCCCCGCCGGCGGGTTCCCGGCTCTGCGCCGCTTCAGCCCGCGCGCCTCTCTCATCTGCGCAGCTTCCCGGCTTTGCGCGGCTCGGCTTTGCGCGCTCCGCGGTCTCCACGCTTAACCCTTTCGCGTCTGAACCACGGCCTACGCCAGCGTTCCCTATCTATTCACGCCCCGTGCTCTCTCTGCACGCGGCGGCTTCCGCGAGTAACACAGCGTAGCTTGCATCTCCGCCACTAGGATTCAATCTAAGTTCCCCGGGCTAGCCTGGCGAATTCAACCCAGCGTACGTCTCCGCCCCACGATCTGGCTTCCCGTCCTTTGCTCCCCGGGCTAATCAGACGGATCCCAATCTGGCTTGCGTCTCAGCTTCTGGTTTTAACTTTTCGCCCCCTATTCCCGGGCTAACTTGAGAACCCCAAAGTGGCTTTCGTTTCCGCCTTGGCCTGCCCCCCGCGGCTTCAATTTCCCTAACATTTTTCTCTACCCGGTATGTTTCCCCAAGCTTTCTTCCAACAATACTCCTCCCTCATTTCTCCTGGCCTCTCCCCACAGTCCGCGTCCGAGTCTGTTTGTTCTAGCTTTCACTTTCGCTTTCGACCTTAGAGATTTCTCCCAGCTTCCCCCCGTAGTCCGTATCCGAGTCTATGCCTAGGCTTTCAATAGCTTCTTCCGGCACCCTTTTCGTCCGGCTTTTCCCTAGGCTGTTTGCTAGTCTCTCTCTCCGGTATTTTCCCACTTCTTCCCGGTTTCTTCCCTCCTAAGTTTTCTATCCGTCCTAGGTTTCCTATCCGAGTCACGGCACCATTATGTCGCTCCCCCTCTTCGTGGAGGAACGACACTAAGCCCTGCCTAGGCTTCATATCCGAGTCACGGCACCATTATGTCGCTCCCCCTCTTCATGGAGGAACGACACTAAGCCCTGCCTAGGCTTCATATCCGAGTCACGGCACCATTATGTCGCTCCCCCTCTTCATGGAGGAACGACACTAAGCCCTGCCTAGGCTTCATATCCGAGTCACGGCACCATTATGTCGCTCCCCCTCTTCGTGGAGGAACGACACTAAGCCCTGCCTAGGCTTCATATCCGAGTCACGGCACCATTATGTCGCTCCCCCTCTTCATGGAGGAACGACACTAAGCCCTGCCTAGGCTTCATATCCGAGTCACGGCACCATTATGTCGCTCCCCCTCTTCGTGGAGGAGCAACACAGGACCCTGCGCTGTTCTTTCTGTCTGCTCGGCCCTCCCCGGGTTTGCTGCTGGTTCTTCCCGGGTTGGCTACTATCCCTTCCACCTCCGTGGAAGGGCAGTTCCCCCTGGCCGCATTCCCCACTTCCGCAGGGGAGCGGCACACCACCGGCCGGTTCTCTCGGGGGCTGCACGGGTTCCCTTAGATGTTCCCCATAGATGTTCCTGGTGCATGCCGTCTCTCTCCTCCTTTATAGTCCTTCTCCGCCAATCCCAACTCGGCTGCCCACACGCCGAGTACGCTGCTCTCCTCCAATCAGGAGCAAGTCCTACAGTCTATCAGTTGAACTGGAGGCAGCTGTGCGGAAGCTGTTTACTTCTCTCCCAACGCCACATTGTGGGAGAGCAGATGCATAGAATAAGTCTTAATTCGAGTAACTTAGTCTAGTCCGGATTGCTCCCCACAAAGTCACTTAACAAATCTTTTAGATAAACCGGTGCCCTGTAGTTAGGTGCATATACATTGATAATTGTTATATCTTCTTGTTGTATTGATCCCTTAATCATTATATAGTGTCCCTCTTTGTCTCTCTTAACAGTTTTTGTGGTAAAGTTTATGTTGTCTGATATTAAGATGGCTACGCCCGCTCTTTTTTCATTTCTGTTGGCATGGTATATCTTTTTCCAGCCTTTCACTTTCAGTCTGTATGGATCTTTGTTGGAAAGATGTGTTTCTTGTAAGCAGCAAATAGATGGGTTTTGTTCCTTAACCCAATCAGCCAATCTGTGTCTTTTAACTGGACAGTTCAGGCCATTAACGTTCAATGTGACTAATGCCATTTGCCAAAGATAAGTTCTAATATATGCTTTGAATTCCCTGTGATCTTTTGCTGTGAGGTTTCCTTCCTTTACCTTCTTTCATATTGATGACCGTGTTTCTGTGTTTCTGTGTGTAACACATCTTTAAGCATCTTTTGCAGGGCTGGACGAGTGGCGACAAATTCTTTCAATTTCTGTTTGCTATGAAAAGTCTTTATTTCACCTTCATTCACAAATGATAGCTTTGCAGGATATAATATTCTGGGCTGGCAGTTTTTCTCTCTTAGTACCTGGGCTATATCTCGCCATTCCCTCCTAGCTTGTAGGGTTTCTGATGAGAAGTCAGCTGTGAGTCTGATTGAAGATCCTCTGAGAGTAATCTGACGTTTCTCTCTTGCACATTTTAGGATCTTTTCTTTATGTTTCACTGTGGAGAGTTTAATTACAACGTGTCGTGGTGAGGATCTCTTTTGGTCATGTTTATTAGGGGTTCTGTGAGCTTCCTGTACTAGGATTTCTCTGTCCTTCTCCAAAGCTGGGAAATTTTCTGCTAATATCTCACTAAAAAGGCCTTCTAATCCTTTCTCCCTCTCCATGCCTTCAGGAACTCCTAGAACCCGGATGTTGGGTTTTTTAATAGTATCCTGCAGATTCCTGACAATATGCTTTAGATTTCTAATTTCCTCTTCTTTTCTTTGGTCTGACTGTATCCTTTCCTGTTCTCTGTCTTCTAAGTCCGATATTCTCTCTTCTGCTTCACCCATTCTGTTCGTAAGGCTCTCTATTGTGTTTTTCATTTGATCTATTGAATTCTTCACTTCATTATGATTTCTCGTCACTATCACAGTTTCCTGTTGTACTAGTTGTTTCGTTTCATTTTGATTCCTCCTTAATATTTCATTTTCACGAGAGAGATTTTCTATCTTGTCCATTAAGGATTTCTGTAGTTCAAGAATTTGTTTTTGAGAACTTCTTAATGTTCTTATCAATTTTTTGAGATCTGCTTCTTGCATTTCTTCTATATCATCATCTTCATAATCTTGAGTTGGGGTGTCTTTTTCGTTTGGGGGCGTCATGGTGACTTCCTTGTTTTTATTGCCTCGGTTTTTGCGTTTGTTATTTGGCATATTGGAGATATTTGGTTTCTTCACTGTGGTGCTTTTTCTTGTTATACTATGACTCTAGATTAAGTGGACTGTCTGTTTTTGATGGAGCCTTAGAGGCTTGAGATGGGTGTGGCCTGAGATCTCTGTTTGCTGTGCCAAAGGTGACACTCCCAGGTTAGGCGTGGTAGATCTCTCTGTCTCTCTCTCTTTCTTTTTTTTTGATTCAAAAGGGAAGTAGTTCCACACAGCTGAATGAAGTTGGAGGTAGTTAGCAGGCAAATGATATACCCACAGGAGCCAGAGATTGGAAGCTCTTTCCCAAGGACCACACAGGGAATCTGTTCTGCCCTCAGGGTGGGCTCAGATTCTCCTTCAGTCTCCCACTGGGTTGCCAAAGTTATGGAATTGTAGCGTCTCTGGAGAGTACTCACGTGAATTCCGTGAGTTCTCTCCCCCACCGTTTCTTTTTTCACAGTCTCAGTTCAGTAGCACCACAAATTTACTAGGTCCTAATCTCCTGTTAATTCGCCCCGCCCAGAGTCAGGTTTTTCTGCTAGGCTCAGGGCCGGTGCAGACCTGAGGTCACTCTGCTTATGACGTATGTCCAAGATGGCGCCTGCTCTTTGTCTTGCTCGCCCTTGAGAGGTGAGCGGAGAGAGAGAAACCCGTGTCCGTACCAGTCACCTTTTTTTTTTTTCCTCTCTCTCTCTTCCAGTTAGCCTGGTGAAGTCCCCCCCCCCCGGGGGTCGTTCCCTCTAGTCTCCTCTCTCCACTTGCCTGCCGGTGTCTCGGGCTATTGAGGTTCGGCTCACCTCGGTTCCAGCGCTGGTGTGTTGAGTCTGCCGCTGGTGTCCCGAACTGTGGGCTCCCACGCTCTCCACGCAGGTCCACTGTGAATCACGTGTTCTGGAAGAGTTTCTTCTGCTGTTTCCTCCCCTACTCTTCCTTGAATCTGCAGTATCTCCACTTTTATTAAACTGTCTCTCCCCGGACTATCAGTGTGCTCCCTTCCTATTCCGCCATCTTGCCTCCTCCCCATTCTCTACTGGTCTTTCTTACCTACCATTAGAATAGTTTTCTTAGGTAGACTACTGAATATAATCGATCATCAAATGGTCTGTCCCCAAGTTGGAGTTCTCTTGTTAGATTGTCTCTCCTTGCTCCCATCACCTGACAGTACAGACTCAGTACAGGTAGATCATCAAGTCAGTGAAGCAGGAGGGGAGGCAAGGAAAGGTTGGGGCAGACAGAAGGCAGCAAGAGGATACTGGACATCTATCTGGCTGAGGGAGGGAAGGAAGAATTGTATAGGAAGTGGGTGAACATCAAAGGAAGAACAAAGAACTTACTTTCACCCAAGACCTATCTTCACTTAATGTTCATTTTTCTCAGTCAACATTTATTGAGTACCCACTCTATGCTAGCACAACCCCAGATTCCATGGAAGCTATGTAGCTGTCAAAGTCATGGCCTCCTTCTGTAAGAGTTTATAATGTAGAAGAGCCAAGTTGAAGACATAATAGTGACAATAGACTGGAATGAGACAAAGGTCACAGGGCTTCATGCATTTACTCATCCTTGAATTCTCATATTTTAAACTTTATGCATTTATTTATATTTTTATTTTTTGAAAAGCAAAGAGACATAGATAAAGAGAGACAAAGAGAGAATGAGCCAGACAGGTAGAGTTGTTCCATACCATAGCTAGGGCTGGGCCAGGCCAAAACTAGGGAATGGGAGTTCAGTCCTGGGTCTCCTTCGTGGGTGGTACAGACCTAACTATTTGAATCTTCACCTGCTGCTCCCAGAGGTCCACATTAGCAGGAAGCTGGAATCAGGAGCAAAACTAGGACTCAAACCCAAGCACTCTGATAGGGCAAGTGGGCATCCCAATTGCGGCCTTAACTGCTGTGCCAAACATCTGTCCCCTAACACATTCTAAACAGGCTCTTACCTCCATCATTCCTTTAAAATCACTTTCATACGGTCATCAATGACCTATCACTGAATCAATGACCAGGTATATCCTTATCCAGCATGTTAGCAGCATGTGTCACAATGCATTGTTCTCTCTTGAAATGCTGTCTTCCCTCACTTGCAGGACAACATACTCTCTTGTTTTTTTTTCTCTCTCTCCTGCTTTGGTTTCCCTTGAATAGAATTTTTTTTTTAATTATCTATGAGAGAGAGGGCCAATGCAGTGGCTCACTTGGCTAATCCTCCACCTGTGGTGCCAACACCCCGGGTTCTAGTCCCGGTTGCTCCTCTTCCAGTCCAGCTCTCTGCTGTGGCCCGGGAAGGCAGTGGAGGATGGCCCAAGTGCTTGGGCTCTGAACCCGCATGGGAGACAAGGAGGAAGCACCTGGCTCCTGGCTTTGGATCAGCGCAGCGCACAGGCTGTAGTGGCCATTTGGGGGGTGAACCAACGGAAAAGGAAGACCTTTCTCTCTGTCTCTCTTTCTCACTGTCTAACTCTACCTGTCAAAAAAAAATTTATCTATGAGAGAGAAAGAAAGATAAAGAGAGAGAGAGAGAGAAATGAACACTCCCACATCTACTCATTCACTCTCCAAATGACTACAGTAGGCAGGAACCAGGAACTCCATCCAGGTCTCTCATAAGGGTTCCAGGAACTCAACGTCTGAGTCATCACCACTGCCTCCCAGGGTGTGCATTAGCAGGAATCTGGAGTTGGGAGCCAGGGGCAGATAATAAATCCAGCCACTATGACATGAGATGCAAGTGTCCAAGCTAGGCCAAATACCTGCCCCTCTCTGAACTCTTCATCTTTTATTGGTTCATCTTCTTCTTTTAGATTTCTTTATGTAGCAGTGTCCCAAAATTTGTCACTGGTCCTTATCTCCACTCTGGATGCACCCACCCCCTTGATGATCTCATCTAGGCTTACCACGGGACAAACTGCCTTCTTGCTAATGACTCCAAATTCACATCTCCAAGCTAGACCTCTTGGATGAACTTGAGATTCACACACACACACACACACACACACACACCCTACTTCACCCACAGCTTTCTCCTGTTTATGACAACTCTTTCATTTTCTCAGGTTACAAACCAGGGATTTGTCTGCTGTTCCTTCCTCTCACATTTCATGTGCAATCTGTCAGGTAAATCTTGATGTCTACGTTTTGAAGGATGCAAAGGATGACTGTTTCTCACTGCCACGCACGAGTCCAAGCAGCGCCATCCTATTAGATTCTCCTGCTTTGTAACTGGTCTTGTAGCAGGAGACTACAGAGAGGCAGGACATGCCAAGGCTTTTACCAGGAAAAAAATGGATTTATTCTTCTGCCAGCTGGTCCAGAGGAGAGTTCTGTCTCTGAATTCTGGGCCCTGAGCAAAGCAGGGCATGGTCCTGTATCCCCTAGCACAAGCGACTTTACGTTTCCTAATGCATATTCAGTTATACAACATTTGGATATTTTAGTGCCGTAGCCCTGCCCACAAAGTCACACCTGCGTGCACCCATACCACTGCAGTTGAACATTATAATAGCATTGCTTTAGCTGACCTCGCTGCATTTGCGGGATTTCTCAGAAACCCCGCTCACCCCGCTGTTCCTGGAAGGCCCCTGCTTGAAAGCCTCTCCCACTTTTTTTTTTTCCTTTAGTCAGTCTTTTCCTACCTGGAGTGGGTGAGACCCCAGGGGTCGCTGCCACAGTCTCTCTGCTTCCTCATTTCCCGCCCTCTCCTGTACCCTACTATCAAGCTGACTGTCAGGGTAATTCTCTTAAAACACATCAGACCATGTCATTCCCTGACAGGACTCCTCCTTTCACACAAAAGTCCCCAGACGATGAGACCTCTCCAAGTGTCCTCTCCTGGCTCCCTCTGCTTGAGACGCACCGTCTCCTGCGGTGCCTGCACGCACTGGAAGCACTCTTAGCTCAGGGCCTCTGCACTGGCAGTTCCTCCACCCAAAACACTCCATGCCCAGACGTGCCCAGGACCAACCTCCCCCGCTCCTTCGATTCTTGGTGCTTATTGAAATAAGGTCCGTTCTGACCACTTTCTTCAAGACTGCTAATTACGCACCCCATTTTCCTGTGGGCCTGTTTCATTTTTCTGTCGCCCTTCTCACTTCTTAACAAACTGCACAGTTGTGCTTATAATCTGTCTCTGCATGCTGGAATCTGAGTTCTGTAGGGGAAGAGATCTGTCTCCTTTATGCACTGACACAGACCCAGTGCCTAAGGGAGAGCCTGGCACAATGTAGGAATTTAATGAAATTTGTTGACTTGAAATGGAATTCATTCGACAGCCACTTGGCAAGTGTATATTTAGTATCTATTGTGTGTCAGGTCCCACATTAGCGGCTTGACACTCAGCAAAGAATGAGGTAGATTTTCATCACAATTATGGGGTTCATAGAGCAGCGGAGATGACAGATTCTGAGCAAGTAATCACAATGCGATGATTTGCCCAGAGTACAAAGGGGCTTCAGAATGTTCATGAAAAATGGAAGGAAAAAACTATTTGGGGGTGTCCCACATTTTTGGAATCCATGCATGTTTTCTCATAGCATGCATTTTTAGGCGTTTTATTGAAATACAGTACAAATACCAAGAAATGCACATAAGTACACAGATAAGTGAGTTTTTACTGCTCTGATCAGTCATATTCAACACCCACATTAAAAAAAAAAAAAAAGCGATGGGGCTGGCACTGTGGCATAGCAGGTAAAGCTGCGGCCCGCAGTGCCGGCATCCTTATGGGTGCTGGTTCCTGTCCTGGCTGCTCCACTTCCCATCCAGCTCTCTGCTATGGCCTGGGAAAGAAGCAGAAGATGGCCCAAATGTTTGGGCCCCTGCACCCACATGGGAGACCCAGAAGAAACTCCTGGCTCCCGGTTTTGGATAGGTGCAACTCTGGCAGTTGTGGCCATATGGGGAATAAAGCAGCAGATGGAAAACCTCTCTCTCTCTCTCTTTCAAATAAATAATTTTAAAAAAAAAAAAAACAAAAACAACAAAGCTACTAGTACTTCCCATGAACATTTTGAGGGCCTCTCATGGACGGTGTTATTGGGAACACACATTGGAAATCTCCCTGTGGCTTGAGAGTCAGAAAAAGCCTCCCTAAGGAGAATATTTAAGCTCAAAGTGGAATAAAATATGACTGGGGTGGGGAGGGCACAGAGAGTTTTGAAGTGAGGGGGCAAGTATGTACAGAAGGAATAGGAATGAGAAAAGCAGGCAGCAGGGCCGAGATCACATTTCAAAAGCAAATTGAATTAACCATGTGGAGAGTACAAGAAGGTGAAGATAAAAGTGTGCCAGGCTAAGGCACAAATTAAACTTTAAATTAAAAGGCAAGAAAACATGAAGCTTATATGAGGGGCTTTTAAAAAGTTCATGACAAAATCTGTATTAAGAAAAAATTATGCATGGATTTCAAATTTTTTTTTTTGCACCAGAACAAATGTCTTTCCATTCCGCCTTTCCAGACTTGTTGAAGTCCCTTCCAATGACTCAGCTTGCCTGGAGCATAGGGTTGAGCCCTTACGGTGAGCACTGAGAGGGAGATTACCTGAGGTAGCAGGCAAGCTCTGGAAGCTTTCTGTGCGCGATTTTGATCAAAACTGTGCTTTAGAAAGATGTTGTCTGGGGGCCAGTTTGGCATATGGGTGCCAATTCGAGACCTGGCTGCTCCACTTCCCATCCAGCTCTCTGCTATGGCCTGGGAAAGCAGTAGAAGATGGCCCAAGTTCTTGGGCCCCTGCACCCACATGGGAGACCCAGAAAAGGCTCCTGGCTCCTGGCTTCAGATTGGCGCAGCTCTGGCCGTTACAGACAATTGGGGAGTGAACCATCAGGTGGAAGACCTCTCTCTCTCTCTCTCTCTGTGCCTCTCCTCTCTCTGTGTAACTCTGACTTTCAAATAAATAAATAAATCTTTTTTTTTTTTTAAAAAAAGATGTTGTTTGATTGTAGGGTGCAGATGCTAGGAGCACATGAGAGTAGGGTAACTACAAAGTCTATAGGGAAAAGTCGACCATAGCTCACCTTGTACCCTGAAGGCCCAGCCAAGGCCCTTGCTTCCTTTAAGACGTGAAAAACAAGAAGCATGATCACTAAAATTCTCAAGAGACCAAAATGAACACACTTAGCCGCTTTCCATGGCGGGAAACATAACTGCTGCACGCACTGAAAAGTCTCACATTAATAAACTTAGCATATTCTTTCCATAGCTGGAATGGAAAATCATGACCAGAAACTCTCTCACCCATTTGGTTTGCTTATTCGGTGTGAAATCCTCTGGAGACAAACTCAGGGCAATCAGGGGGTGGCTCAGGAGCCAGAGAATCAGGGTGAACTGTTCTTTGGCTTTAGAGCTAAAGGTGGACCTATCTCCGCTGTCTGGGGGGTGGGGCCAAGATGGTGGCCCCACACGGCTGTGCACACCCCAAGTCACCTGCATAGTCACAAGCAAAGCTGCACAGAGAAGAGTCACTCCCATAACCCCTCCCGCAGCTCCTGGGAGCGTGGCATGGAGGGACGCCTCCTGCATGGGAGAATGAGAGCAAATTGAAGCCCAGTGCCAGGCCTGCTGGGGAAAACTTCAGTCAGACGGAGCCCCCCTGCCCCGGCCTCCAGGCCCTTACCTTGGGGTGAATGTTTGGAGGCTCCACAGCCAGGTGGCCTCTGCCACCCCTGCCCCAACTGCAAAACTCCAGCCACAAAGAGAGGCATGAGACAGAGCTTGGGACCCGGCCTGGGAGCTCAGAGCCCAGAGCCCAGCCTACTGGATTAAGACCCAGTAATTGACATAGCCCAAAGGGCTCTACCACTCAGCTGGGGCTCATAGACGGAGCTTCTAAATTAACCAGCATCAGGTGGACACCTGCAGTGGCGGAGCGGGGTGGGGAGAGACTGTGGATTCATTTGGGTTTTGTCACTGTCAGACTCTGGTGGGCCTGGAGAGCACCCCCAGGACTTTGAGAGTCCCAGGGACTGTGGAACTCAGGACTTGGGACTAGCCTGGGAAGGACTAGCCTGGGGCAGAGCTCCCTGTTTTGTCTTCCTCCAACCCTGAGCATACAGCAAGGAGCAATGGAACTGTGCTTCAGAAATCAGAACTGGATTGGTAAAGCCTACAGCTGGGCCAATCCCAATAATTTGCACCTGCAGGCCAGTTCCTGTGGACAGTCTCTGCACTTGCCCAAATAGCAGGTGGAGATCTGTACCCTGGTGAGACAGACTTGACTTGACTGTATCAGCACCAGCCTCAGGCAGACCTGTTGTGCACCCTCACGATTACGGAGGGCCCAGCGTCCGTGAGACCCAGGTGTGACCCACCCGAGGCCTGCCTGAAAAAGCTGTCTCTATCATCGGTTCTACATCTTGGGCAGAAACCAAGGAATCACAGGACTGTTCTGGAACTCAGTGTCAGCCAATAAAAGCCAGCACTGGGCAGATTCTAATGGTCCCTATCCCCAGGCAGGTGCCAGCAGATACAGCCTCTGGACTGCTTCAGCACCCAGAGGAGTTTTGTGACTGTAGGTGAGCAATCTTACACCTAGTGAGCACCATCGGTGACAGGCAGGTACAGCACGAGCAGTGTGTCCACTTGAGCAACAGACAGCAGAGCAGACGGCTCTGCATTTCCAGAAGGGGATGAGTGCGATGGCGCAGCTAGCTAAGGTGCCGCTAGTGACGCTGCTCTCCCATGTCAGAGTGCCTGGCTGCTCCAGCCCCCTGCTAATGTGCAGGGAAACAGCACATGACGGCCAAGTGCTTGGGCCACTGCCACTCACCAGGGAGACCTGGATGGAGTTCCTGGCTCCTGGCTTTGGCCTGGCCCAGCCCTGGCTGTTATGGGCATTTTGGTACTGAACCAGCAGATGGAAGATCTCTTCTCTCTTCCTCTCTCTCTCTCTCTCTCTGCCTTTCAAACAAATAATTAAAAAAAAAAAAAAAAGACATTCTAGAAGGACAGCCATGAATGAAGCCAGATGACTAATCCTTCAATGCACAGATGACATTGTACTCCAACAAAATCAGGAACTTCCAGGAAAACTGCCCCCACTTAAACAGCAAAGTAATGCGCCAGAAACCAACCATCTAAGAATTGAAATCTCCCAGTGCTCAGATGAAGATTTCAAAATAGTTATCCTAATAAAACTCAACAAAATTCAAGAGTACACAGAAAGGTTTCAGTGTTCTCACAGAGATTTGATAGACATGGAAATAAACAAAGTTTAATTCAACCTGAAATTCTTCAACTGAAAATACACAGAGTAAAATTAAAAATATAATAGAAGGCATCAATAGCACAATGGACCAGACAGAAGGAAAAAATCAATGATTTTTAAAGATTGGTGGGGAAAAAGAAATATAAGGACTCAAGAGGAATGAGGAAAGCTTACGGGAAACACGGAGAGCATGAAAAGAGCAGATATTGGTTCCTGGGATTCAAGAGGGACTTGGGAATGCCAAAGTGATAGAAAACGTATCCAGGCCGGTGCTGCGGCTCACTAGGCTAATCCTCCACCTAGCGGCGCCGGCACACCAGGTTCTAGTCCCGGTCGGGGCGCCGGATTCTGTGCCGGTTGCCCCTCTTCCAGGCCAGCTCTCTGCTGTGGCCAGGGAGTGCAGTGGAGGATGGCCCAAGTGCTTGGGCCCTGCACCCCACGGGAGACCAGGAGAAGCACCTGGCTCCTGCCTTCAGATCAGCGTGGTGCGCCGGCCGTGGTGGCCATTGGAGGGTGAACCAACGGCAAAGGAAGACCTTTCTCTCTGTCTCTCTCTCTCACTGTCCACTCTGCCTGTCAAAAAATTTAAAAAAAAAAAAAAAAAGACGTATCCAAGGAGATACTGGCATGGCAGAAAACTTCTCAAACCCAGAGCAAGATACAGCTATCCAGGTACAGGAAGGTCAAAGACCACAGTCAGAATCAACCCAACGAAGTCTACTGTAAGGACAGATTTTTAGGATGAAGAGGCTTGTATCTAGATTCGGCTCTGGTAAACAAGTAACTTGTCTGCCGGATGACTTCTCCTGCTCCTTGGGAGCCTGGCCAGTTCCCAGGGAGGAGGATAAAGGAATGTTTTTGATAAACAGGTGGGTATGCTTCGTGTCTCAGCTCTCTGGCCAAGATCTGGGGCGGGACGCACTGCTTGCCTAAAATCTTGGCAATGAGCCCCCTTTGTCCTTGGGGGCTTTAAGAGGGAGCCAGAGCAAGCCTCTGCTGCTGCTGTTCCATCCCGGAGGAACACGCAGTCACGCTGGACGTTGAACGTGCCCGTGATGATTACTGATGATGTTTGGTTCTCAGTATGGATCCTTTTCCGGTGCTGTGTGAAGATTGCCTGGTGGTAACTTCCCGGGTTGAGTCCCTACCTTTAGGGACCCCCCCCCCTTCTTTCTCTCTTTCTCTCTCTCTGCCCTACTTCTCAAAACTTGCTACTTAAATAAACTACTTTTTTCTTTATACTACAAGGCTTGCAGAGTATTTCTTGCAGATGGAACTAAAAGTAACTAAGTCTGTGCACAGCAGACAGCTAAAAAATAATTTGCTGTCCCATCTACCCAAGACGTAATATAATCAAGCTCTCCAAGGTTTAAGAGAGGGTTCTCAAAGCTGCAAAAGAAAAGCAGCAAACAAAACATAAGAGGCTCCAGATCTGCTTGACTGCAGACTTCTCAGCAGGAACATGCAGGCCAGGAGGGAGTGGGATGAGACTTCTACTGAACTGACAGAATAAAAATTACCAGCCATGAGTGCTGTGTCCAAGAAAACATCCTTCAGATATAAGGGAGACATGAAGACATTCCAGAACAAGCAGAACCCGAGATAATTTATCTCCACAACACCTGTGTCACAAGAATTGTTAAGGGGAGTTCTTTTTTTAATGTATTTATTTATTTGAAAGGCAGAGTTAAAGAGAGGCAGAAACAGAGAGAGGTCTTCCATCCACCGAGTCACTCCCCAGATGGCCACAAGGGCCAAAGCTGGGCTGATTTGAAACCAGAAGCCTGGAGCCTCTTCCTGGTCTCCCGCGCAGGTGCAGGGGCCCAAGGACTTGGGCCATCTTCTGCTGCTTTCCCAGGTCATAGCAGAGAGCTGGATCAGAAATGGAGCACCTGCGACTTGACTTGGTGCCCAGCTGGCACTGCAGGTGGCTGCTTTAACTGCCACACCACAGCACCAGCCCCAAAGGGAGTTCTTCAAACGGACAGAAGAAAAGTCTAACAAGTAAGAAGAAAATATTAGAAAGTAGAAAACTCACTGGTAAGAGTAACTATACCTACAATTTCAGGAGGCAAACATCGTGTGTAAGTCATTTATATCTTTACTCTGGGGACTAAAAATTCACAATTATTACACTGAATTAAGAGACAGGCAATATTGAAAGATGTCAAATGTAACATCCAAAATTCAAAATGTGGGGAGGAATGGAGCACCATATAGAGTGCTTTATTAGGATTTGCCATCTCTGTTTTTTGTTTGTCTCTCTCTATTTTTATAATCTATATTCAGTTGTTATGATGTCAAGATAGCTTGTTATAGTCAAAAGAAGTTTTTTGTAAGCCTCAAGGCAATCACAAAGCAAAATTTGTACATGGACTTACCAAAAATAATAAGCAAGTGATCAAAGTACACCACTGGCAAAAATAACTTAATCACAAATGAAGATTACGGAGATGAAGGGGAAAAAAAAAAAAAACTTTAGGGGCCAGCACTGTGGCGTAGCAGGTAAAGCCACCGCCTATAGTGCCAGCATCCCATGTGGGTACCTGTTTGAGTCCCAGCTGCTCTACTTCTAATGCAGCTCTCTGCTGTGGCCTGGGAAGGCAGTAGAAGATGGCCCAAGTCCTTGGGCCCCTGCACCCATGTGGGAAACCCAGAGGAAGTCCTGGCCCCTGGCTTTGGATCAGCACAACTCTGGCCATTGCGGCCAACTGGGGAGTGAACCAGCAGATGGAAGACCTCTCCCTCTCTCTCTCTGCCTCTCCTTTTCTCTGTGTAATTCTGCCTTTCAAATAAATAGATAAATCTTTAAAAAAAAAGAAATTACAATAAAAATACAAAACAAGTATCAAAATGGAAATAGTAAGACCTTATCTATCAATCATTACTTAAATGTAAATGGACTAAATTCTCCAATTAAAGCAGTGACTAAATAGATCATAAAACAGGACCCAACTGCATGCTGCTTACAAGAAACTCCCTTCACCCCTGAGTAAACCCATGGATTGAAAAGAAAAGCTTGGAACAGGACATTGCATGAAAATTGAACCCAAGAGAAAGCAGGTGTGGCTATACCTTTTTCAGATAAAATATATTTTAAACCAAAATCAGTAAAGAGACAAGAATGGTTACTACCCCAAGGGAAAATAACACTTGTAAATGTATCTGCACCCAATGATGGAGCATCCAAATATATAAGGCAAATACCAGTAGATGTAAAAGGAGAGACAGACTCTAATACAATAATGGGGGACTTTAACACCCCACTCTCAGAAATTGGGAGATTATCTGGGCAGGAAATCAACAAAGAAACAGCAGAGTTAAGTTGCACTCTGGGTCATCTGCAGAACTTTCCATTCAACAGCTGCAGAACACAAGCATTTTCCAGGATAGATCACATAATAAGTCACAAAACAAGTCCCAGCAAATGTAAAAGAAGAGAAAACACACTGAGTATCTTTTCTGACCACAAAGCGATAAAACTAGAAATCAAGAACAAGGAAAGCTGTGGAAAGTACATAAACACATAGAAATTAAACCATTTCCTTCCAACCACCAATGGACCAAGGAAGAAATCCAGGAGAAAATTTTAAAAATTCCTGAAATGAATGAAAATGGAAACAGAACATACCAAAACCTAGGGGATACAGCAAAAGCAGTTCTAAAAAATAAGTTTACAACAATCAACCCCTTCATCAAACAGACGGAAAGTGCCGAAATGAACAACTTATCACTGCATCTCAAAGAACTAGAAAAAGAAGAACAAATCAAATCCAAAATTGGTAAAAGAAAAGAAAAAATAAAGCTCAGAGCACAAATAAATGGTATAGATACCAAAAAAAATCAATGAAATAAAGAGTTGGTTCTTTCAAAAGATAAATAAAATCAATAAACCCCTGGCTAGACTAATCAAGAAAAAAAGAGACAAAATTCTAATACATAGAATCTGAGATGGAAACAGAGACATTACCACTGAAACAGAAATACAAAGGATTATTGGCGATTATGATGATCAGCCATACAGCAACAAATTTGATAACAGAAAAATGGACAAATTCTTGGACACATATACTTTACCTAGATTGAATCATTAGGAAATAGAACACCCAAACATAACAATAACAAGTAGCAAGATTGACTCAGTAATAATAAAAAAAACTCCCATCTAAGAAAAACTTAGGATCCAATGGCTTCTTTAAAGAAGAATGAACACCAGCGCTTCTTAAATTATTTAAAAAACTAAAAGAGGAGGGAATTCTTCTAAATTTATCATGTGAGACCAGCATCACCCTGATTACCAAAATAAGGCAAGGAAGGACACAACCAAAAGAGAAAGTTACACTCTGATACTTCCTTGAACTTAGATGCAAAAATCGTTAATAAAATACTAGCAAATCGAATGCAACAGCACATTAGAGCAATCGTCCATCATGATCACATGGGATTCCTCCCAGTAATGTAATGATGGTTCAACACATGAAAATCAATAAATGTGATATACCACATAAACTGAACAAAGGACAGAAATAAGATGGTTAGCTCTATAGATAGAGAAAAGGCACTCAATAAAATTCAACACCCCTTCATGATAAAAATTGAAAGAATTGCATATAGAAGGTACCCACCTTAATATAATAAAGACAAAGATAACAAGCTAACAGCTAACATCATTTTGAGTGGGGAAAACCTGAAGGCTTTCTAAGATCAGGAATAAGATAAGATGGCCCAATTTCACCACTCTTTTCAGCATAGTACTGGAGGTCCTAGCTAGAGTAATTAGGCAAGTGAAAGAAACAAAAGGTGTCCAAATTGCTAAGGAAGTCATACTGTCACTGTTTGCAGATGACATGAACTTATTAAATATAGAAAACCCCAAACACTCAACCAAAAAGCTGTTGTACTAATAAACAAATTCAGCAAAGTGGAGGTTACAAAGCCAAGGTTAAAAAAAAAAAAGTCAGTAGTATTGTTATATACCAACAGTGAATCACCTGAAAAAGAAATTAAAAAGCAATTTCATTTCCAGTAACGAGCAAAAAAGAGAAATACCTTGAAATAAATTTGACAAAGAAGTGAAAGAGCTCTACAATGAAAGTTAAAAATCTGATGAAATAATTTCAAGGATCTCTGTGAGTGAGACCCCAGTGGAAAGAAGGGGCCATCAAAGAAGGATGTACTTATCTCTGAAGGGAGGAGAGAACCTCCACTTTGCATATGGCCCTGTCTAAATACTGACAGAGTTTGTGGACTCAAAAGGCTTCCATAGCCTTGGCAGCTCAAGTCAAGAGCCTTGGGTGGTCACTGACATCAAACTTAAGAGTGTTAATTGTTAAATCAACAACAGGAGTCACTGTGCACTTACTACCCGTGTTGTACCTCTATCCTAAATGAGTTGTACTATAAGAATTAATAGTAGAACTTGTCTTCAAACTGTACTTTATACTTCGTGTGTCTGTGTGGGTACAAGCATTTCAAATCTCTACTTCGTATAGAGTTGGTCTTCTGTATATAAAGTCAATTAAAAACGAATCATAGTGAAAAATGGAATGAGAGAGGGATTAAGAGGTGGGATGGAAGTAGGGGTGGGAGGGCAGTAATGGGGAGGAGAAACACTATATCCCTAAAAGCTGTACATATGAAATTTGTATTCATTAAATTAAAAAATTAAACATTAAAGAAAATTTGGGACCAGCGCTGTGGCACAGCGGGTTAATGCCCTGACCTGAAGCGCCAGCAACCCATATGGGTGCCAATTTGAGTCCCAGCTGCTCCTCTTCCCATCCAGCTCTCTGCTATGGCCTAGGAAAGCAGTACAAAATGGCCCAAGTCCTTGGGTCCCTGCACCCATGTGGGAGACTGGAAGTAGTTCCTGGCTCCTGGTTTTGGATGGGTGCAGCTCTGGCCATTGCGGCCAATTGGGGAGTGAACCATCGGATGGAAGACCTCTCTCTCTGTCTCTCTCTCTCTGTCTGCCTCTCCTCTCTCTGTGTAACTCTGACTTTCAAATAAATAAATAAATCTTAAAAAATTTAAAGAAAATAAAGTAAAAAAAGAAAGAACTTCAAGAAGACACAAAGAAATGGAAAGATATCCCATGATGAAGGATTGGCAGAATCAGTATCATTTAAATATGCAAATGCTACTCAAAGTGACTTACAGGTTCAATGAAATCCCTATCAGAGCCGGTGCTGTGGTTCACTTGGTTAATCCTCCACCTGTAGCACTGACATCCCATATGGGCGCCAGGTTCTAGTCCCAGATGCTCCTCTTCCAGTTCAGTGCTCTGCTGTGGCCCGGGAGTGCAGAGGAGGATGGCCCAAGTGTTTGGGCCCTGCACCCACATGGGAGACCAGGAGGAAGCACCCGGCTCCTGGCTTCGGATCGGCGCAGCGCATGTGGCAGCCATTTGGGAGGTGAACCAACAGAAGGAAGACCTTTCTCTCTCTCTCTCTCTCTCTCTCTCTCACTGTTTAGCTGTGCCTGTCAAATAAAAAAAAAAAAAAAGAAATCTCCATCAAAATATCAATGACATTTTTCACAGAATGAGGAAAAACACTAATAAAATTTGTATAGAACCATTAAAGACCCTGAATAATGAAACTGATCTTCAGCAAAGAGAAAAAGCAGGAGACATTTCACTACCTGATGTTAGAATATATTACAAAGCTACAGTACATAAAACAGTATAGTACTGGCTTAAAAACACATCCATAGACCAATATAACAAAATAGAAATCCTATAAGTAAACCAATGCATATATAGACAACTTATCTTTGACACAGTTTCAAAAAACATGTATAGGAAAAAGATAGTTTTTTTAATAAATGGTGCTGGGAAAATTAGATATACACATGTAAAAAAATAGATATATACATGCATATAAATGACACTAGATGTCTGTAACTCATCATTTAGAAAAAAATAGTGCAAAATACATTAAAGACCTAAATGCGAGGTCTGACACTTTTAGAATATCATAAGAAAACATAGGGCAAACACTTCAGAACATTGAGACAGGCAGGGATTTTCTGGGTCAGATCCCAAAGCAAAAACAAATGAAATTTCATCAAACTAAAGAGCTTTTGCACAGCAGAGTAGACAATCAACAGAGCAAAGAGAAAATATTTGCAAGCTATACATCTGACAATATTAAAAACTCAAACTAAATAGCAAACAAAAAATCCAATTTTAAAGTGGGCAATAGAGCTAAAAAGACATTTTTCAACCTCCAGGGCTAGGCCAGGCAGAAGCTACGTCCCCAAAGTTCAATCTATGTGACTGGCAGGAACCCAAACACTTGAGCTCTCACCTGCTGCCTCCCAGAGCGTGCATTAGCAGGAGCCTGGATTGGAAGTGGAGCAGGTACTCAGACCTAGACACTCCAATATGGATATGGGTGTTCCCAGCAGTGTCTTAACTGCTGAACCACAATGCCAACCCCATGGCTTTTGTTTGTGGGCAAGGTTTCCTTCATTTTCAAGTCCTTGAGGTGAAGGGCTGTCTCACTAGGGAATTACATGAACCACAAGGAAACAACTCAGGGGGAATGGAAAGTCCATCTGGGAGTCTGCATCAGGCCAAGCACCTGTTTGTAACTGGGGTGACCGCAGTGGGGCAGAAAGGGAATCGAAGAGACAGAGGAAGAACAGGGAAAGGGATGTAAGATTAGGTCAATTGCATTTGGTCTCTTTGTACTAAATTTTTTTACAAAAATTACAGGGGAATAATTCAAATTGTTGAGGGAGGAGGAATTCACAGAGCAGCACAACTTAGAAAATGACCTGGAAATTGATCTCTGGTACATTGAGTCGTTAGCATTGTAGCCATAGACTTTAATTTACCATTTGAATAACTTTCTTCTTAATGTGACTTTGAAGATATCTCCTTTTTTCTGTCTCTAAATTATATGTATTTTGTAGCAATTAGACTATAAAGTCTGGAATAGAAGGCCGAGTTCGGGGCCAGCGCTGTGGCATAGTAGGTTAAGCCTCCGCCTGTGGTGCCGGCATCTCATATGAGTGCTGGTTCACGCCCAGCTTGCTCCATTTCCAATCCAGCTCTCTGCTATGGCCTGGGAAAACAGTAGAAGATGCCCCAAGGACTTGGGCCCCTGCACCCACATGGGAAGACCTGGAAGAAGCTCCTGGCTTCTGGCTTAGATCAGCTCAGCTCCCACTGTTGCCGGCATCTGGGGAGTGAACCAGCAGATGGAAGACCTCTTTCTCCCTCTCTCCCTCTCGCTGTCTATAACTCTACCTGAGCTCTCAGTAAGTGAATTTTGGAAGCCCCAGCAACTACCCCAGATACTACAGATATAGACCATGCACGCCCAGACATATAGGAGATTTATCTGAATAAGCTGCATGCTGTATGCAAGACGATTTCTGATCTAGTGGTATTAAGTAATTTTTCAGTCTTCAACTTGTTTTTATATATGCAGGCAAGGCATTAAAAAATAAATAAATGAAGCAATTTTAAAAAAAAATAACCACTAAAATGACTGTCTCCTACACTGTTCAAAATTTCTTTCTCAAACAAGAAATATAATTGCCTGATATTCATCAGTGTTCCCAGGGATATTTAGAGGTGACTGTTGTTTATCAAATCCCTTTCATGTTTTTCTCTCTGAGTGCAAGGATATAGCACAATCACAAAACGATCTAAACAGCTTCCCTACTGAGTCAACAATAGGCAGTACACACAAGACTTTAGTTTAAAAGTTTCCTCCTTTCATTGTTTGGATTCCATGACAGTCATCTGGAGTGCAAAATAAACTACATTTAAAAGTTTTTTTTTAAGAGAGGTGAAATATATCTCAAAGTTTCGAAAACTGAACATATGCCAGGTTTGAAACACAACAGCTTGAAAGCACTGGAAGGAAAATAATTGATGCAGGTAAGTCTCTGCTGCACGCCCTGAGGAGTCTGCCAGTTGCACAGTGGTCCTTGGGGACGGAATACTCTTGAAATAGAGCACCGTCCACTACCAATACTCATGGGAATTGGGCCTCAGTCTGTCTCGGAAGAGTGTGGAAAGAGAATACAGAAAGTAGTGAACCCCCTGGGATGTTTGCATGGCCTTTAGCCATTCCTATCTACACCATGAGCTTTTGCTACAGCAATAAAACGCTCCCCAAAGCCTCAGAAGCTTCTACCAGCAAACCCATGCTTCTCCTTTTAGGGCCTACCGGATGCTACAGCTCCTCTGGCTTTGGTCTGGCTTTGGTTGAGGTCTGTGTCCTGTGGCTCTCATTCTGTGTTGTACAGACAGAGGTACAGTGAGAGAAGTGGGAACATATGTTGCTTCTCAAAGTTTCTGCTCGGAACTCCAACAGTGCTCCTTTCCCCAAGACCCATTGGCCAAAGCAAGTCACATCCCTGGAGTTAGGGAGGTGGTGCCATGTATTTTTCCAAAAGCAAACTATGATAAGGGTAGGAGAGGAAGCACACATTGTGAGAAATAGTATGATTCACCATTCTATTTCTTTGGAAGTTCCTCAGGGCTGAGGCTTTGGTAGAACTATTTATCAATGCTGTTGGAACACAAAACCCAATTTTAAAAACTGTCATTGCAGTCATGAGATGGTGTGGTCTTATCTTACCATTTGAAACCATGAATAACAAAACAGACTTACTTGACCGCATGTGGTAGGCAGCCCCCAAAACATCCCCCAGTGGTCCCTGCCTGCCTGCTGGTGTTTACGCCCAGTGTAATCTCTGTTCCAAGGGTGTGGACCCATCCTTCGAATAAATAGAAGATGGCAAAAGGGATGGGATGTCCTTTCTGAGATTAGGTTACAAAAACCTGTTATAGTCTCAGTCTCTTTCTCTGTCTCTGTCTCCTCTCTCTCTCCTCGCTCTGGGGAAAACAAGCTTGCCATGTTGTGAGAGGCTGATGTGGCGAAGAACTAATGTCATTTGCCAATAGCCAGAGTAGCCGGCCAACAACTTTGTTTGAATTTAAGTGTGGCCTCGAGATGCCCACAGTCGTGACCAACACCTTGATTGCAGCCTTTGAGAAACCCTGAATGAGAGGCACCCAGCCAAGCCCTGTTCAGATTCCTGACCCACAGGAACTGGGAAATGATAAATCGTTTTCTTGAGATGCTAATTTTTGGATAATTTCTTATGTAGTAATAAATAAAACATGATATTAAAATACAAATAATTAAATTAGCTAGCTTTGTTGGTGATTTTTTGTAATGATTTAATGAGGCAAACTTGTCGGTTTCATAGGGGATAAGAGAATGATGATGACTTTCCACTTACTTTTTTATTAACATAAAGATAACACATTTCACGTAGTTCACAGATATAATTCTAAGAATTTGATGCTACTTCCCTGCCTATCTCCCTCCTTTACCTTCCTGCTCCTTCCTTTATTTTTAATTTTTGCAATAACATTTTTAGCTTACTTTGTAGTTCAACAAGTTCAACAAGGTAACAACAGAAACACCACTGTTCAGCAGGAACATAGACAAGGGCTGCAAACAACAATCAACCCCAAGGTGTCGATTTCACACATATGCATGCAATTTTTTAAAAACTCTGTAAGTTAGCTACCACAAATCAGAGAAAATATGTGATGTTTGTCTTTTTTGGGTCTGGCTTATTTCATTAAGAATAATGGTCTCCAGTTGCATACATTTTGTTGAAGAGAATGATAATTATTAAAGACAGGCTGACAATTATAACACGTCAGCAGTAAGAAAAGTCATCCGCATTCTTATAATTTAGCTAGAATCATTCACATAAGAACTTTCCTTAAAATTTCATTTCTAGTTGTGTAAAGCTCATTAAATTCTCCTGATAATTAGTGTACAGGATCCCAAATCTTGAGGAGTCATCTGTCAGTGAACAAACTTGTATAGATTGATATTTAATTGATTCTGTTGCATATGTCTTAGGATTATGGACTAGATTTTTCTATTACCTTGCTGTAATGTTACTCAGATCCAGTCACTAGCATAACGAGATGAATAACACCTCTTCACACGACCTTTCTCGTGCCTTTCTTCCTCGGCCCTCTATCTTGCATTACAGGCTGTACCTGGCATACGAGGGCTTGATAAAAGCTCACTGAATGAATTCATGAAGAAATAAATGAAGGGGCTGAACTTCAGAGACTGGCAGTGAAATTGATGTGGAATATTAGATCATTTTCATTTCCTCTTTGTAGAAACACACTTCTCAGGCTTCCTGGATCATGTAGACTGTAAAAATTGAACCACAAATGGAGCTTTTCCTGAGTAACACTCAACATTCCACTACGTATTTGAGGTCCTTAATATGTCTTCCTTTCTATTCCAAAGACTCCTTGTACAATGTGAAGCTCGCTTAATTAAATTCCTCTGAGAATTCTCTGCCTGGTTCATGCTACTCTCTTCCTTTATCTATTGGTAATTTGTTATTGGAATTGCCTTGGCCGAAAGTCACTCTTACATGTTAGAGTTTTAAAACAATAAAATAAATTTGAAAAATAAAGCTAAGTTCTCGCCAATCAAAAGACCAAAAAGCAATGGAGGATGTAATTCTTACACAAAGCGTATAAATTAAATTTGCAGCAACAGACCCTTCAATATTATCATTGCTATCATTAAACAGCCTCTGTAAAAGTAAAAAAAAAAAAAAAAAAAAAAAAACCCTGCTGTTATATTGGGTGATTTCTGAGGTATTTTATGACCTGATATCTCTTACCAAGTTACTTTTCATTTCCTACATACAACGCCAAGCCAAGAAGGCTTTTTCCCAACCCCATTTTTCTTGAAGAATCTACCTTCTTTTTCAAGGTTCATCTTATGCTGAACTCCGGATCCAAAATGTTTGAGGAGACCGTCAGCCTCCAATGCAGGTCTGATAGCCTCAGCTAACCAGTGAGGAGCTCTGCAACACTGTGATGGTTAATTTTATGTGTCAACCTAGCTAGCCCACAGTACCAAAATCCTTGGTTAGGCATTGTGCTAGATGCTTCTGTGAAGGTATTTTTAAGATGAGATTAACACTTAAATCAGTAGACTTTGAGTAAACAGATTATCTTCCATAATATAGGTGGGTTTCATCCAATCAGTGGAACAAATTAATAGAAAAATAAACAAACAAATAAGAGGGAATTCTACCAGCCGACTGCCTTTAGACTTGAATTGTCACTCTCCCCTGAGTTTCCAGCCTACCAGTCTACTCTGCATATTTCAGATTTGCCAAGTCTCCAGAATTGCACAAGCCAAGTCCTTACATCTCTCCCACTTGCCCCCACCCCCTCTCTCTCCACACACCACACACCATACACCATACACGTATCACACACATACTATTAGTTCCAACTTCCTCACCCCCTGGAGAACCCTAATACAGATTTTGTACTAAAAAATAAATAGCAAACAGCTAAAACTTGCAAGTGGCTTTGGAACTGGAAGAAATCTGAGATTCACATTAGCAAAAGACTAGGTTGGTCTGATGAAACTGTATGTAGAAATACAAGCATTAAAGGTGACTTCAATGAGCTGCTCAAAAGAAAAGAGAGATGCTATGGAGAGAGATTCTGTCATCATCAACAGAGATGCATGTTAAAGGTGCTTCTGGTGAGGTCTCAGATAGAAGTGAAGAACGTAGTACTGAAAACTGGAGGAGAGGCGATCCTTCTTATTACAGCATCGGAGAACTTGGCCAAATTTTGTTCTAGAGCTTTGTGGACTTTCAGTGATTGAACTTGAAATCAAGATCAATAAAAAAAATGAACATTATGGAGATTATGCATGGATTTCATAACTTTTTGTACCAAAATAAACTTATCTTTTAATTCCATTTTCCAATAACTTATTTTTAAAAGTGCTTTCCTTTATTTATTTATTTATTTAAGAGTGTGTGTGTGTGTGTGAGAGAGAGAGAGAGAGAGCGAGAGAAATCAGTCTGCCATCTACTGGTTCAATCCCCAGAGGCCATGGCTGGGCCAGATCAAAGCAGGTGCTGGAACACAATCCAGGTCTCCCATGTTGGTTGGTGGTAGGGGCCCAGGAATTGGAACCATCATCTACTACCTTCTGGGGTGTGCATTAGCAGAAAGCTGGATCAGAAGCAGAGCCATGACTTAAAACCAAGAGCTCTGATATGAGATGAGGGCATCCTGATCAGTATCTTAACCATGATGAGAAACACCTATACTTTCATAAGCATTTGAAGTATCCTCATATTTCTAAGCAACCTAGGAGATTTGAAAGCAATGTGTTAAAAGTGCTTCCTGGTTTCTCCTTGCTGTTTATTAGTAAAATGTGAGAGGAGAGAGAGATATTGGAAAAGGAATTGGTAAGCGAGAAATAACCAGATTTAGAGAATTATGTCTACTCACATTTTTATAAAAATGAAAAGAGTGGAGCCGGCGCCACGGCTCACTAGGCTAATCCTCTGCCTTGCAGCGCCGGCACACCGGGTTCTAGTCCCGGTCGGGGCGCCAGATTCTGTCCCGGTTGCCCCTCTTCCAGGCCAGCTCTCTGCTGTGGTCCGGGAGTGCAGTGGAGGATGGCCCAAGTGCTTGGGCCCTGCACCCCATGGGAGACCAGGAGAAGTACCTGGCTCCTGCCATCGGATAAGTGAGGTGCACCGGCCACAGCACGCTGGCCGCGGCAGCCATTGGATGGTGAACCCCAACGGCAAAGGAAGACCTTTCTCTCTATCTCTCTCTCTCACTGTCCACTCTGCCTGTCAAAAAAAAAAAAAAATGAAAAGAGTGTTGTGGAGAGAATATTTGGAGGTGTGGCTGGATAATTTTGTTAAATAAAGTGACAAGTGCGACTCCTAGGCTGAATCAGTCATCTCAGCTTGGACTGAAGGGGGCAGAGATGGGACAAAACGAAGGAAAGATTGTAGACTTCTGGGAATTTACAGGCGGGGCCAATACAGCTCCCCAGCTGTGAGCATGAGTTATTCTTTACTAGATCCCAAAAGTGTTTCAGATGTTAGCAGGTGTGCCACTGCCACCATGAGTCTAGAGAACCCAGGCTGTGGAGAGATGGTGGGGGCACAGGCTGTATCCTGGGTTCCAGGGGGTGCAGGTGTACCCATGGCTGAGGAGGCAGAGCCACAACCCTGATAGGCACAGAAGGCAATGCTGAAGCCGAAAGTCTTAAACTCTAATAGCATTTGCCTTAGCTTTTGGACTTTCTTGGGACCCGTGACCATTTTCTTCTTTCTGGTTTCTCTCTTTCAGAATGGGAAGTTCTGTCCAATGCCTGTGTCATCACTTCAATTTGAAAGCAGATACTGTGTGGTTTATGGGCTCACAGCTGGAGAGGAATTTTGGCTCAGGGTGAATCATACCTTGGGTCTTACCCATGCTTGATTTAGCTAATATTTAGAAGAGATCTGGGGTCCAGTTGAGGCTGGAAGGAGACTTTTGAGATGGTGTTAGTGTATTTTTCTTATAAGAAAGACACCAATTTTGGGAGGCCATCAGGCAGAGTGCTACAAGCTAAATTGTTTGCTCCCCCATGCCCTCTGATTCCATATGTGGAAGCTCTAACTCCCAGTACCTAAGAATGGGGCTCTTAACAGGGGTATTAAGGTAAAATGAGGTCATATGAGCGGATCCTAATTCAAAATGACCAGTCTCCTTATAAAAAGAAGAGATCAGAACACTGGCAGGTGCTCACAGAGAAAAAACCACATGGAGACAAGAGCAGAAGATGCCTTCTTACAAACCAAAGAGAGATTTCAGAGCAAAGCCAACTCTGTCAACGTCTTGATCCTGGACTTCCAGCCTCTAGAATGGGAAGAAAACAAATGTCTGGTGTCTAAGCCACCCAGTGTATGGTATTCGTTATGACATCCTGGTAAACTAATACAGTCACCCATAAGGAACTGCAGTGGGTAGAAATGAGCAGACTCCAACACCTGCTGTCCTCGGTCATTGGATGGATGCTGCTTAGGCAGAAAGTGGCCTCAGCTTGAGAGCTATGGTGGGTCTCAAAGAACCTGAAGCTAGAATCTGTCACTTGACTGCCCTTTTCATAGCCAAATGCTCATTCACAACCAAATGGCAAGTTGTTTCTTGAAGAATGAACCAAGCAGGGCACCCATATGACTGCCACCTGTGAGGATGTGAAGCAGAGACAACACAAAAGAAAAGATGGGGAAATTCTTCATTTACCAACAAGCACATGAGGCAGTTTTGCTAAGGTTAGAACTCATAGTGATTATGTTGGTGATGGAATTATATTAGTTCATTTTGTTAAGCCGAAGTGACAATTCGAAGAGTCCCCTTTCCCACGTCTTTCCAGGTTTGTGTGAGCCACCAGCGATATTTCCACGGGCTTTACAAGAGAGGGAGTAGAGCAGCAGCCACATTGTTTTTCTACCGAAGGGCACTGTTGCAGCTCACACCCTCACCCCTGTGGTGGGAAGCCACTGGCCCTGCAGCTTCCTCCGGATCCACAGGTCTCTTCCCTTTCCAGCTTCTTCAGATCCCGAGTCAGGTGCATGTTTAAGCCCTGGCCTAAAGGTACTGTATTAGTTAGGCTTCTCTAGAAAAACAGAACTAATAGCAGAGTTAGATAGGTAGGTAGATAGAGAGATAGGTAGAGAGATAGATAGAGAGATAGATAGATAGATAGATAGATAGATAGATAGATAGATAGATAGAGTATCATTATGAGATACTGTTGTGTAGTTATGAAGGCTGAATCCTGTGATCTCCCATCTGCAACTGAAGACCCAGGAAAGCCAGCTCTGCACTCCTAGTCTGAGTCTGAAGTCCTGAGAACCAGGAGAACCAATCGTGTGAGTTATAGTCTGAGGGCTATAACTGTTTCTATCTCATTAGCCGTAATTAGTGTCTAACGCAAAACAAATCCTTAATATATGCACTGACATTAGCATTTTATATATGAAATCCTGTGCTTTTGTCCCTTCAAAATTGTGTGAGTCAGCTTTTGATTACTTTAAAATACCTGAGAGAAGTTACTTAGAAAGGCAGAGGTGGTTTTGTTTGTTTGTTTTTGGCCTGCAGTTTTGTAGTTTACAAGCCAAAATCTGTCAGCCTCAATGGTTTGATGTATGATCCCAGTGGTGGAAGGTAAGCACTAAGGGAGGGAGGACCACATGGTGAGCCAAGAAGCAGCCAGACAGCTTGTGGAACCAGTCTGCTCTGAGAATTACCTTCCCTGAGTAAGTCCCAGTAACCTAAAGATCTCCCACTGGACCCAACTCCAAGGTGCCATGATTAGAGCAAGTCTCCACTCTTTTTCATTTTTAAAGAGTTATTTATTTATTTGAAAGGCAGAGTTACAGAAAGAAAGGGGGAGAGAGAAAGAAAGAAAGAGAGAGATCTTCTATCCTCTGATTCACTCCTCAAAGGGCCATAATGGCAGGGACCGGGTCAGGCCAGAGATAGGAGATTCATCCAGGTCTCCCACATGGGTTCCAGGGGCCCAAGCACTTGGGCCATCTTCTGCTGCTTTCCCAGGCACATTAGCCGGGAGCTGGATCAGAAAAGGAGCATCTGGGACTTGAACCAGCACTCATGTGGGGTACCTGTATAGCCACAATGCCAGCCTTTAAATCTCTACTCTAAATGCATTAGCCATTAATATTAGATTATTAACTATTCAGACAAGACTTTGGAAAACAAGTTCCCAATACATGGGCTTTTAGGGGCCTCTCAAATTATTATCCAAATCCTAATAATGTTATGGGCACAAGTATCTCAGTTTATATTCCAATTTCTTGCAGCCACAGAGATAAGAATTCTAATCAGAGGAATAAATACAGTGCACAAGTGAGAGCAGGATTTATTAAAAAGAGTGAGTGTGGGCAACCTCACATGGAGAAATCCCCATCATGAGTAAGCCAGAGAGCTGCCTATGAGGAAGGAGAGGACGCATAAGCACAGATCGGAATCCAGAAAGCAAACAGGGGTTTCCACATATATTAGTCCTTTTCATGAAGAAGGGGGTGACGCCCTAATTGAAACGGGATGGAGTTTGGTGTGTGCGGGGCTTTCTAGGATTTCCCTGACACCTCCACACAGAGCTGAACTTCCACGTGGCCATCGTACTGTGGTTTCCCTGGTTCCAGCAGAGACACAGTTGCATCAGAGGAAAATATGCATACTGAATTGACAGGTGGAATTAAAATACAGTGCTACACAACACTTATGAAAAAAATACTCCAGCTCAGCTTTCCTATCTAATCTTCCTTCCAAGTTCCCCCATATCAATAACAGATGTATATTCTTGCTATGTTTAATACTCTTTTGCTATTAATATTTTTTTGAATCTTCTGTTTTCCTAATTAATGTTTTTAAGGATTGAAAAACATTTCTGTTATTGATTTTCTGGTTTTCTTTGTAGGAAGAAATAGAAGCCTTTGCTAAACTTCATTTTAATCATATGAGATAGACTTTTTTTTAAACCATGTTTTGCAGCTTGAAATTTTCATTATGCTGCATCAAGATTTCATATCTTATTACATTTTTATGTGCATGATTTCTCATTACAATGTATTTTCTATAGTTATTTAAAGACATAGTTAATTAAATTGGGAATTAAAACATGGCAGTATCTTTTATTACAGTCTGTGTGCCAACAACACCATTCATTATACAAGTTGTCTTTTACATTGTTCTATTTTTTTATCATTTATTTGAGGTTCAGAGAGAGAAAAAAGGAGACAGAGGAACAGACAAAGAGAGAGCTCCTATCTGCTGGTTCACTCCCCAAATGCCTGCAACAGCTGGAACTGGGCAGGGCCAAAGCTGGGAGCCAGGAACCCAATCCAGGCCTCTCACATGAGTGGCAGGAATCCAATTACTTGAACCACGTGCCTCCCAGTGTTTGTACTGGCAGGAAGCTGGAACCAGGAGCTAGAACTGGGAATTAATCTCAGGCATTCTGATACGGGATACGGGCATGTTAATCACTAGGCTAAAGTTTGCCCTGTTTGTTGTTGTTGATCTTGTTGATGGTGTTGTTTAATTTCTCTAGGAATGATACCTATGAGAGTAACTTCTATTAAAAAAAAAATGGAACTTTAGGGGTAGGCCTTTGGTGTAGCTATTAAGATACTGGTTGAGAAGCCCATGTCCCATGTCAAGGTGCCTGGGTTCTAATCCTGACTCTGATTCCTAATTACAGCTTTGTGTTAATGCAGCAGGGAATGACTCAAATAGTTGAGTCCCTGCCACCATACATGGGAGACCTGGATTGAGTTCCAGGCTCCTGGATTTGGCCTAGCATAGCCCTAGCTATTGCAGGCATTTGGAGAGTGAACCAGCAGATGGGAAATCTCTCTCTCTCTCTCTCTCTCTCTCTCTCTCTCTTCCCTTGTCACTCTGCATTTCAAATAGATAAATCTTTTAAAACACACACACAGAGGCCGGCGCCGCAGCTCACTAGGCTAATCCTCCGCCTTTCGGCGCCGGCACACTGGGTTCTAGTCCCGGTCGGGGCGCTGGATTCTGTCCGGTTACCCCTCTTCCAGGCCAGCTCTCTGCTGTGGCCAGGGAGTGCAGTGGAGGATGGCCCAAGTGCTTGGACCCTGCACCCCATGGGAGACCAGGA
Organism: Oryctolagus cuniculus; assembly: GCF_051225735.1. Lineage (NCBI taxonomy): Eukaryota > Metazoa > Chordata > Mammalia > Lagomorpha > Leporidae > Oryctolagus > Oryctolagus cuniculus. The sequence goes on from NC_142880.1 coordinate 85,477,306, forward strand.
GAAGCACCTGGCGCCAGCCGCAGCGCGCCGGCCGCGGCAGCCATTGGAGGGTGAACCAACAGCAAAAGGAAGACCTTTCTCTCTGTCTCTGTCTCTCTCACTGTCCACTCTGCCTGTCAAAAAATTAAAACACACACACACACAGAAAATTTGGAGAAAATTGAAGAGATGTACAAGGAGGAACAAAAGAACATCAAGAAGGACAAAATCTGCTCTTTGCCAATCAAGACGGTCACAATCAAGATCAGTCCCAATGCCTCTAAATCTTTAGGGTTAATAGCAGTCTTTATGATAAAATCACAAACACCTTTTTACAGGGTGTAACTCACAGCGGACTCCTATGTAGGCTGTATAAGAACGAGGCATGTAGATGTGTGCCTATTATTAGAGAAGGACAACCAGGGTTTTGTTAAGCAAAGGAGGTTGAAGCAGGGCCCGAAAGCAGAAGATGGCCTAAGTCCTTGGGCCCCTGCACTGTGGGGAATCCCACAGGAGTCCCAAAAGAGTTACAGAGCACCACTAGCTAACCCAAAAAGAAAGAGAAAAAGCAAAACCAAAATGGAGTTACTTAAGCTAAGGCCGCTAAGCACCAGGAGCTGCCCAGCCGTCTGTCAGAACAGACACGGATGGTGAGGCCTGATAAGGACTGGGGGACATTACATCATAAGAAGCAGCCAACCAGCTGGCTACTGCATTACCTCGCCCACACTACTGCACCAAGACTGGCCACACCCAGAAGACCCCCAACACACCACTGGTCACACCCAGACACTAACAGGTTGGTGATACCCAAAAAGATGACCTTGTGATTGGTGACACCCCAGGGCACATTCACCGCCCACCTACCCGAGAGGGAGGATAAAAGGCAAGCCTCGCCACTGCTCGTCATCCCCTCGGGGACCATGGCTCAGTGCCAGTGAAACTCTGCCCCAGTCTTCGTTGACTGAAGCTCTGCTCGCCACTCTGCTGGAGCCAACCTCGCCTGGACACCCCAGCTGCTGCCGGACCCCACATCGGAGCCGGACCGGACCTCTCATCAGGTGATCTCCCCAACCCTTCACCTCGCCATCTGTCTGGGAACTTCGAGCCTACTGCCCAGAGTGCCAGCCATCCCATGACTCCTGCCTGTAAATGACTGTTCGGAGATCTGTCTCTTCAGGTGGTAATGGAGACTTTGGACTCTGGACTTTGGACTTTGACTTTTTCATGACCATGATATGAACCTTGAAAACACAGCATTTATATTACATCCTTAGCCATGAGTGTTTAGATTGGTTATGATTTTTTTTGCTTTGTATGTGTTATACTTGTTACTAGCAGAGTTAGACAGTGAGAGAGAGAGAGACAAAGATCTTCCTTCCATTGGTTCACCCCCCCCAAATGGCCGCTATGGCCTGTGCGCTGCGCTGATCCAAAGCCAGGAGCCAGGTGCTTCCTCCTGGTCTCCCATGCGGGTGCAGGGTCCAAGGACTTGGGCCATCCTCCACTGCACTCCCGGGCCACAGCAGACAGCTGGACTGGAAGAGGAGTAACCAGGACAGAACCAACGCCCCAACCTGGACTAGAACCCGGGGTGCCGGCGCCACAAGCGGGGCATTAGCCTAGTGAGCCGTGGCACCGGCCCTATTGCTGGATAATTCTAGAAGTTGCCTTACTCCTAGGTGTGTGTTATGACCTGTGGACTAATGACATATTGAGTGGTTTTGACCTTTAGATGTGTGCATTGAATATATATATTGAGTAGTATTGAATATTGAATAATAAATTATATTGAAAAGACTATCATGATTCTGTGTGATTCTTCCCCATGCTCCAACACATCGCATTAGCCTTATCAAACTGCATGGCAAGTGGCGCTTGCGGCATGCACCTACGTGGGAGACCCAGAAGAAGCTCCTGACTCCTGGCTTCAGATCAGCCCAGCTCCAGCTGTGTGGCCATTTGGGGAGTGAACCAGCGGATGGAAGACCTCTCTTCCTCTCTCTCTGCCTCTGCCTCTCTGTAACTCTGCCTTTAAAATAAAGAAATAAATCTTAAAAAAAAAAAAAAAGTTAGGTTGACGCTGTGGCTCACTAGGCTAATCCTCCACCTGCGGTGCCAGCACCCTGGGTTCTAGTCCCGGTCAGGGCACCAGTTCTGTCCGGTTGCTCCTCTTCCAGGCCAGCTCTCTGCTGTGGCCCCGGGAGTGCAGTGGAAGATGGCCCAAGTGCTTGGGCCCTGCACCCGCATGGGAGACCAGGAGGAAGCACTTGGCTCCTGGCTTCAGATCGGTGCAGGGCCAGCCATAGCAGCCATTGTGGGGGTGAACCAACGGAAAAAGGAAGATCTTTCTGTCTCTCTTTCTCTCTCACTGTCTAACTCTGCTTTTTGTCAAAAAAAAAAAAGTAAAAAAAATAAGTTAAAGCAAATGTAGGACTATGTGCATAATATTGTATTTGTAGTTCTGGATTTAATATTATTGGAATAATACATGAGAAATTGTTAATCATTACCTCAAGGGAGTATGTCTTAGGGTGGGTTTGGAATGAAAGAGAGTATTTATATTTTCATCTGCAATCTTCCATGCTATTTCAATATAGCTATGAATATTTTATAATAAAATGAAAATTTAAAACAGAAAAAGAGGACAAAACACTATTCAAGAATAGAAGCATAATCACATAAGATGATTTACCTCAGTAGCAAACAATTACAATAATCATTATCATTATAGTTTAATTATATATAATAATGATGATTATAATGTAAAGGCAGACTAAGGTGATATAACTACATTGGGAGGAGAAGAGAAGGTGGGGTAACTTTTTAAAAAGCTAAATCATCTATAACATAAGTGAATCAACAAATAAGATCTAAAATGATGAATCAATAAATAGTAAATATAAGTGTATTTTTTAAATGGCGAAAAGCATCAAAATTAGCAGCTAAACCAAAAGTCAGAGGCTGTTTCTGCAAGTGGGATTGTATGAGGAGCTGGTGGGGTGGGGGCAGGGCAAAGGCAACTGGTTAAGGGGCTACTTTTTTTCTTTAGTGCTACTGGAACGTCTCACTATTCGTAGTATTCTACTCAACAAGAAATAACTAACTTAAATGAAAAAATCCTGATAGGGTATTTCCCTGCCACCCACATGGGAGACCTGGACTGAGTTCCAGGCTCCCTGCTTGGGCCCAGCTTAGCCCTGGCTGTCACAAGCATTTGGGGAGTGAACCAGTAGATAGGAGATCTCTCTCTGTCTCTCTTTGTTTATGTCTTTCAAATAAACAAAAATATGAGAACTTCATTGATTTGTGTGAGAGTATCTGTGGTACCTAATAATTAAAGACGATTCGATACCCTTGATTTAAAAGAAGACAAATAACTAGGCACAGCAGGCTGTGGCTGATGAAAAACCCAGTTTAAGCCCTTCCATGGACAGACACAGAGACTATGCTTCTCCTAAGCATAGGGCCACCAGACTTGAACTTCATCAGTAGGGGTGGAATGTTTTCCAGCTGGTGATCTTTCAATAGAACTTTTAGATCTTTGCTCTTGACCTTCCACAATAGTTTCTGGCATTTCAGGTCAACTGACTGATGACCTGGTCCTTGTTCTGCCTTGCAGAGAACACAATTTTCCGACAGCTTAAAGAGTCATCACTTACAGCAAGAACAAACAGGCTGCCCTCCTTCAGAATCTCCAAATTTACCATGAGAATAGCAAGGGAGTGGTGATCACAGTTTATTATAAAAATAAGTTACCTATCCCACCCTTCTGGATGGTTTTTGGTTTTATCATGAGCAGGCTAATAGGATAAAGAATTGTAAGTCACGTCTCTTGATGAGTTTTGTCCTCACCTGGTAACTGAATGCCAATCTGAAAAAAAAAGAAAAAAAAGAGTCGCCACTTAATTAGTGTAATTCTTGAAAAACATCTATAACCATTTAGCTTTTTGAGTGGCAGGGTACATGCCTTTCTTTGTGTTTGAAAGAATTAAGTAACTTTCATACTAGAATGAAAATGATGAAAAATATTATTTTAATATATTTTCAAAGTGCATCTTCTAATATCTAAAATAATTTTACCTGACATCTTATTGTTTTTATTCTCCCTCCCACCTCTGATAATCCTGAGATTTATAGAGTCAGTAGAATTTTCTTTCTCCCTTCTGTTCCTCTTCTGCTCCACATTTGGGTGCAATGTAAAATCAGTCTTTAAGTTCCCATACTCAGAGCCCCTTGCCTTAGAGTGCACCTGCTTATAGTTGCAAGTCAGCTTGTAACTGGTTGAACAACCAGGCCTTTGCCTGTTTCCTTGTAGATCCCATGTACTTGGTTTTAGAGTTGATATAGTCAGAAAAACTATGACAATTCCAGTAATCAAGGAGGTAGCTGTTGCTAAGCAACAGGGAGGCAAGTAGGATGCCTTGTGCTTGGGTCTTGGCAGTGAACTAGGAAAAAAGAAGACCTGCCAATCGTTCCTTGTCCTCAGGGGACCAGTTCAGCAGGCAGGTGCAGGGTAGATCCTGAATGTGAGATTCGGTACCGACATCTGGCTTCCTTCCAGCCCTAGTTCACAGCTCCTGCTGCTCCTTCCCTTGATGTCCTAATCCAACAGCCAGGTTCCGATGCCTCGGGAAGCCTCTCTTCCCTCCAGTACATTGTCCTTCCTCCTCCCAACACATTTTAGTTCCTAGGACTCAGCTTCTCACTGGCCTCAGTTGGAGCTCCTATTTCATTCTTGAGGTCGTGCTTAGAGATCCCCCTCCTCACCTAGCCTTTGATAGATGCCCTGATGTTGGCTCCCGTGCCTTGCAGCTATCATCAGCCCTCCCTTCATCCCAGAGCCCCAACATGTTGAGAGCTTCCTACATTCTCCCTGGTTTGTGACTAGCAGTGTTGTAGGGCACACAGATAAAAAACACAGCAAGACTTTTGAGGGCAAATTAGGAGTCTTTATTAGCCTGCTGGTGACTGCCCTCTCACAGAGCAAATCCAGAGAAGACAGCTCCGAGTTGCAGTGGCGGGGTTTTTAAAGGCAGAAACTACATTTTGATGGCCTTGACCGTTATCAAACAAGAGGTACAGAAGCTAGAAGTGGGCCAGTTACACACTAACATTTATTTTTATGAAGAACAGGCCTTGTTTTAAAACAACCAAGCAAAATAACCTGTTGTCTATAACCATCGGGTGTGCTACACTTTGTAGACAAGTTAAACTATTGAGTCACTTGTTGGTGACCATTTCCTGGCTTCTTCCTGAGTCCCACCCTTGTGTTTGCCCTGTCTTATTTGGAGGGTTTAATGCCAGGCCCCGGCCCTCGTTCCCTCTTCTGAAACCAAGCACATAAACAGTGCTTGGCATGAAGATGCTGGATACCATAGGCCCCAGCCTCCTAGAGTCCCTCCTTCACCTGAAAGTATCCTTGCCCTGCCTTTCTGATAGCAAATCAACCACTTCCTAAAATTAACATTAGGGGAGTGGTACAGCCTGCCCTACAAAGTTCTAATCACCAGCTTCATAAGGTCGTCTCCTTCTCCAATAGATAACACCTTGGTGGTCAGCATTGTCTCCAGGGGTTTCTTTTCAAGGAATCCTATGTCTTGGCAGGGTCCTTCCAGATCTGAGGTACAAGGGTGACTGAAACTCACCTGGTCATCATACACATTTCCTGAAGAATACAGTATCATCCACCAATCAAAGGAAGGCCATGAGCACCCCCGAGCACCCAGAAAACATAAAGCCGAACACGCACCTCTTGTCCCAACTTCAACCTCCAAGAACCTTCACCTCTAACCCCTCAGGAGCCAGGAATTTAGAGATTGCTGCTCTGCTCCTTTTTATAATTTACTTATTTATCTGAAAGTCAGAGTTACAGAGAGGGGGAGAGAAACAGAGAGAGAGAGAGAGAGAGAGAGAGAGAGAGAGAGAGATCTTCCGTTTACTGGTTCACTCCTCAAATGATTGCAATAGCCAGTGCTGGGCCAGGCTGAAGCCAGGAGCCAGGCTTCAGCCTGGATTCATCTGGGTCTCCCTCGTGGATTCAGAGGCCCAAGCACTTAGGGCATTTTTCAGTGCTTTCCCAGGCACATTAGCAGGGAGCTGGGTCAGAAGTGGATCTGCCAGAACTTGAACCAGTGCCCAGATGAGATGCCAGCACTGCGGGTGGTGGCTTCATCCACTACACCACAGTGCCAGCCCCTCTGCTCCTTTCTTCCCCCACCCTGATGTCAGTGATTGGCTCTCTGGGTGTTGGGCAAGTGGACCATGGATCCACTTTTGGGGCTTATATAGCAACTCTTCCAGTTAGTTTTGCAAGCTGTTCTATGTCACTTCCACTTGCAATCCGTGCCCATAAACATCCAAATTCCAGCATCCATGCCTCTTTGGTAAATTCTAAGGTATTATTTTAGTATTTATTTCTTCCTTGATTTGATGTCCTTATTTTGAATGTTTGTTCTGAACATGGAGGTCCCATTGGTACTTGTGGCATAACATGGTCCATAGCACAGCTCATGGTCCAAACGGTATATGAGTTACCACAGGGTTTATCTTTTGTAGATGGGTGTTTTCCACAGAAACCTATTCCTAAGATGATAATTAGCTCTCCAAGAACATACATTTCAAAACTGATGTTAAAAATGACAGTTGGACTTCCATGCTAGCACACAAAAAACCCTGTTTGGTACAGAATGCATTGTGCATTTTAGACTCAAGCTTTGTTTCAGTTCTGTCACACTCTAGTTCTGTGGGGATTGCAATGTTGTTTTTTTTTTAAGACTTCATTTATTTATTTGAGAGGTAGAGTTACAGACAGTGAGAGGGAGAGACAGAGAGAAAGGTCTTCCTGGCATTGGTTCACTCCCTCGATGGCTGCAATAGCTGGAGCTACGCTGAACCAAAGTCAGGAGCCAGGGGCTTCTTCCTGGTCTCCTGTGCGGGCGCAGGGGCCCAAGCACTTGGGCCACCTTTTATTGCTTTCCCAGGCCATAGCAGAGAGCTGGATTGGAAGAGGAGCAGCTGGGACTAGAACTGCCCAGTGCTGCAGGCGGAGGATTAACCTACTGTGCCATGGTGCCAGCCCCGCAATGTTGATTTTAGCTGGCAGTCCCAGCATCAAGCCCTGAGCCTCAGAACTTGAAAAGGGAACTTAGATTAGTTTCCAATAAAAGCAGCCGAATGGAATCAGAAAGGCACTGTTGGGGTGGAAAACACTGACCACAGCTAGAGGAGGATGAAAGGATTAGAAGCAGACTAAACTCTGTTGTTGCTACCAGGAGCTACAGGCTGGGAAGCAGAAAAGACATTGTTGAGAAGCCTCACATCTGAGCTCTCAATATGATTGATAAGTAGTGACAAACTAATATGAACCAGGAAGACCACAGGGGGATTTGCTGTATCAAGTCATGGGACAGAATCAAGACTGAGGGGCTGGTGCTGTGGCACAGCAGGCTAACACCCTGGCCTGAAGCGCCGGCATCCCACATGGGCACCGGTTCAAGTCCCAGCTGCTCTACTTCTGATCCAGCTCTCTGCTATGGCCTGGGAAAGCAGTAGGGGATGGCCCAAGTTCTTGGGCCCCTGCACCCATGTGGGAGACCCAGAAGAATCTCCTGGCTTCTGATTTCAGATTGGCACAGCTCCAGCAGGTGCAGCCCACTGGGGAGTGAACCAGAGGATGGAAAACCTCTCTCTCTGTCTCTACCTCTCTCTCTCTCTGCCTCTCCTTCTCTCTCTGTGTAACTGTGACTTTCAAGTAAATACATAAATCTTTAAAAAAAAAAAAAAAAAGAACCAAGACTGAAAAAGAGGGATGTAAGGGGTGGTGAAAACTAAGGGAATTTCTGCCCAAAATCCCTTTTGAAGAAATTGTTCCCTATTCACTACCTGTTCCCATGGCCATGCCAACACACCACCAGGATAATTCAGTAACAGTGCTCGATATAAGTAGATTAAACAATGCATGGAACTTTCACCTTCTCAAATATTTAGTTTTCAGATTGGAAGAACAAGAGTGGCCATTTGGCCTAGTAGTTAAGGCACTGGTTGGAGCATTCATATCCCATATTGTGGTTCCTGGATTTAATCCCAGATCCCAATTCTACTACCTACTAATGTATATCCTGGAGGGCAGCAGATGATGATGGCTCAAGTGTTTGTGTCACTGCCACCCATGTTGATGACTCGGATTGAGTCCCTGGCTCCGGTTTCAGCCTGGTCCAGCCCCAGCTATTACAGGCATTTGAACAAGAATATGGAAGATCTGTCAATCTGCCTCTCAAAGGAAAATAATAACAATTTAGAGAAAAACAAGATTGGAGAAATTAAGGCAATCTTAACATACATGGATGTGAAATACAAAAGTTCAGGTCCTGTGTGCCAGTATGCTACAACACGTGGCTGTGGAACAAAGAAAATGGGGCTTGAGACAGAGAAAAATTAATTCAATTGTTCACTCATTTATTCATGAGGGGGAAAAGGGAAGGCGGAGGAAGAGAACTAACATGTAAATAGTGCTTGCTATGTGCTAACCAGGATGCTATAGAGGCTGCCCAGGAGGTCAGAGTGGGCTCAGGAACGGAGGGTGTGGTCAGTGGGGAGAGTACTTTGGCAGTGATGGTTAGTTTGGCACAACCTAGAGTCAGAGATGAAGGAATGCCCTTGCTTTTGGAGGGTATCCACACAGGACTCCCCGTCCTACCAATGAAGCGGATTTATCTTCCCTTGCTGAATGTGGTCTACCTAAGCGAACCTCTGTAGGTAACTTTTGGGAATTAGCAACTTGTTTTGTAGGTACACACAGGAATGCACCATCTTATGTGCAAAAACACCATATTCTGAGGGCAGCATTAAGCAGGAACATCCTGAAACAGACACCTTGCATAACACGATGCACAGCTGGCTGCCTGATGGTCTAAACACTTATGATTAAACTTCATGGTTTAATTGATGAATTCTATCTTGCAAGAATGTGACCTTTTGTTATCTCCAAAGAAACGCCACCAGCTACATTATACATAACAACACATTATACTGACAAGACTGACAGAACAATAGTATCATCAGGGATGAGTACTGTAATATCCTGCAAAAATAAAGCCAAACTATAACAAACTTGGTGACTCAAGTGGAGTACAATATTTCTAAGCTGGAGAGATTTAAGGGCACTACAAATGTAATCACTTTTACTTATCTAAATTGATAATACTGTACTTACAAGAATTGTTGTTTAACTACAAGTCCAAAGTATTCTAGACTAATATGGCAAGATAACCCAAGAAAATATTGCTTTTTTCGTCGAAGTTCTCTTTATAAACCAGTAGGATACACACAGGGAGTGAAAGGAAGAGATCTATAAGGAGGGGTTGGCTCACATGATGCAGGAGGCTGAGTGCCACTGTTGTCATCCGTGGGCTGGAGGCCCCGGGAAGCCAGGGGGGTAGTCCCAGTCCACGCCCAACACTGGGAGAACCAAGGGAGCCAATGGTGAATGCCCTGGTCCAAGTCGGGAGGCCTGAGAACCAGGACACTCATGTTCGAAGGATGGCAATGGTTTTCTGACCTATTCTTTCATAGACATTAAAGCTCAGGCAACACAGCAAATTTACCCTTCTTACACTTTTTTTAAAAAGGTGAGCCTTTTATAAGCACTGTGCTGTCCAGTTTTTGGAGGGATGTGATCGCACTGACCTTAATCATCTATTTTTTATACATATATTTAAAATGCAGAGACAGAGAAAGAGAGAGAGAGAGAGAGAGAGAGATCAATTGATCTTCCATTCAGAGGTTCACTCTCCAAATGTTCGTGCAGCCAGGGCTGAGCTAGGCCCAGGTCAGGAGCCTGGAACTCCTTCCAGGTCTACCACATGGGTGGTAGGGATCCAAGTATTTGAGCCATCACTGCTATCTCCCAGTGTGCACATTAGCAGGAACCTAGATCAGAAGCAAAGAAGTCAGGCATCGAACTAGGAACTCCAGCATGAGATGTGGATGACTAAATCGCTGCCCCAAATGCCTGTCCCCCTACACCTCTGTATTCTAGTCATGTCCTCAACAGACAGTGCTTGCCATCTGCCCATCATCCTTCAGTGGATGATGCTTGCCCACGCTGTGAGAGCAATCTTCTTTACCCAGTCTTCCAATTCAAATGCTAATCTCTTCTCAAGACACTCTCACCAATATGCCCGTGAATAATGCTTTACCAGCTATCTAGGCATCACTTAACCCCGTCAAGTTGGCACATAAAATTAACCACCACCGGATGGGGAATGGTACAGCAGTTAAGATGCTACTTAGGATGCTCACATCCCATGTTGGAGTGTTGAGCCTTGAGTCCCAACTCCACTTCAATTCTAGCTTCCTGCTAATGCACACTCTGGGAGGCAACAGGTGATGGCTGGAGTGCGTGCTTGCCTGACACCCACATTCAAGCCCAGGATTGAGTTCCTGGCTTTGGTTTGTTCCATTCCTGGCTGGTGTAGGCATTTGGGGAGCGAACTAGTGGTTGGGGAGATCCTTGTCGCTCCTGTTTTTTCAAATAAATAGAAATTCTAAGTAAAAAAAAACAAATAACCATCACATGGTTCTGCAATGTTAAGACGAAGCAATGAGATGTAGTGCTCCAAATTCTCCGTCTCCACTCTGACCCGTCCTTTCTAATGATGCACATGAGAACGGAAAGCTGAGTTTACCCCAGGCTATGTGAAGGAACTTGAGTTTTCAAAAACCTAGGCAAAAAGAAAAGAGTGTTCCTTCCGCAAGGTAGAAAGTGCTCATTTTATGAATGGGCAGAACAAGACTGCTCAGGTATCATGGAAATTGTCCTAGTGAAGGTGTTGTTGAGATCTGACACCTTAAAACAGGCCTTAGTGACAAGGGCCGTGGCACCTGTAGTGGATTATGAGGGCAAAGCCAGCACATTTGACACCAGCAGGCAAACATTTTTTTGGATACATTTACTTCCACAAGACAAAAATTCCTTTTTAAATTAATCACATAATAGTAATAATTGCTTTCTTGATTATTAGCGTTAAACAATCAACTAGTACAATATAAAATTACAAATTGAAAATGTTAGGCGAATTCAGTAAAACTCAGAGGCACTAACAAAAGCGAAACATTAGATGTGACAGTTTGCACTCTGATGAACTGTTGTAAAATTTAAACACAAATGAAACAAAAAAAAAATTCCAAGTTGCCACAGTGAACAGGAAAGTCAAAGCAACTGAAATGCTGTTTATCCAGCTGAACAATCCCTGAGTTGTCACTGTTTCCTTGGAATCTACTGGTTCAAGGTAGAAATAGGCATCTGTAGGGGCACAGAAAGTCGTGCAAATGATTCCTAACCCTTAGGAAATTATCGCTACACAAATGCGTAGGACTGATTCACGGCCAGGATGGGGAGGGGCAGGGCTCAGAGAATTAACTGAACGTCCCTCTAAATACGGTGCATGTAGAAGGAAGGAAATGTCTATTAACGAGTAGGTAAGAAAAGTGCCCATTTGCAGCTTACAAATATATTGTCAAAACTCAACAGGCAGGACTCACAATAATGGCTTAGAATTTAGATCCACAGAGGCCGGCGCCGCGGCTCACTAGGCTAATCCTCCGCCTAGCAGCGCCGGCACACCGGGTTCTAGTCCCGGACGGGGCGCCGGGTTCTGTCCCGGTTGCCCCTCTTCCAGGCCAGCTCTCTGCTGTGGCCAGGGAGTGCAGTGGAGGATGGCCCAGGTGCTTGGGCCCTGCACCCCACGGGAGACCAGGAAAAGCACCTGGCTCCTGGCTCCTGCCATCGGATCAGCGCGGTGCGCCGGCCACCTCATTGGAGGATGAACCAACGGCAAAAGGAAGACCTTTCTCTCTGTCTCTCTCTCTCACTGTCCACTCTGCCCGTCAAAAAATAAAAATAAAATAAAATAAAAAGAATTTAGATCCACAGAGTGGAATATGTTATCACTGACATTGTTTAAGATTGCCAGCCCTTGGTGATAATTAGAAAGCAGAGTGACTTTTAAACTGATTTCACTATCGGTTTTAGTCACTGGCGGCAGACTGTGCTCACCAGGCTAATCTCAGAACGCACAAGTCGTTTTGAATTGCATAATGTCCCAAGGATATTTGCATGACCAGAGGATAAAGGTCTCTCCAGATGGGACTGAGACTGAATTTCCTACGAGTTAGACTGGTGTTTGGTATCAGATTCCATATAATTTTAAGAAATGACTAACATGTCTTCTTCACCTGAAGTCACACATTCTTGCCAGTTATCATAATATTGCCATAACCTGGCCAGCATAAGTGATATAATACATGCTTCAACATTTGTTTCCCTCTAAGTAAAAGCATTCAGGTATTCTTAGATTTTTTTTAAATTATTTATTTATTTATTTGAAAGGCAGAGTTATAGAGAGAAAGGGAGAGTCAGAGATCTTCCATCTGCTGGCTCACTCCCCAGATGGCCACAAGCCAGGGGCCAGGAGCTCCACCCAGGTCTCTCATGATGGTGGCAGGGACCCAAGCACTCAGACCATCCTCTGCTGCTTTCCCAGGCACATTAGCAGGTAGCTGGGTTGGAAGAGGAACAGCCGGGACTCAAACCAGCATTCATATGGGGTGTTGGCATTGCAAGCAGCAGCTTAACCCACTGTCCCACAAAGACAGTCCCTATCTAAGAATTCTTAGCTTTTTTTTTTTTTTCACATATAAAATATAGGGAAAGATGCTCAATTTTTCAAACAGCTACAAAATAAATCAATCATAGAATTTTGTAAGGTTGTCTTTCCAGATTATTTTCCTACCAGAAGACTCTATATAGGTATGGTTTAAAAAACTTATTTTTCTCCTTCTCCAGCTCAGTAATCACTGAAAGTGTTCCAGGCTTGCAGTGACTCAGCATGCGTCTCCCCAGGTTCACCATTCTCGGAGTGAGATGATGTTGCATAAATAGTAATTAAAAACATTTCTTCGCTTCAGATACACCCACTATTTTAGAACTTCAGTCACTTTCCACCTTCCTAATTACCTGCCTTTACTTGAAGGTAAATTCAGGGGGGCACTCAATTTGTGCAAACAAATAAGCACTTTCACCCCCATCAGCTGGGATATCTCTACTGCCTCTGAGAGCCTGGGAGCCCCCTAAGGCTCTGCTGCCTGCGTGGCTCTCAGCGCCGCCTCCACAAAGCCATTGCTCTCAGTGCCGCTGCCAGTATTAGGGCTTCGCCCAGTTTAGGCCGGGTTGTTAGGGCCCTGCAGACGCTTGAATATGGGTAGCAGTGTCTGAGATGACCACCAAAGTTAAAAACACAGAGACTTTGTTCTGGGAGGAGAACAGGAGACGACGCACCCTGCGGCGTGGGAGATGGCACAGCAGCAGTCTCAGGCCCCAGGGCGTGTCCAGAAAATGGGATGGCTCCTCCTCGGAGGAGGAGCACCATTCCCCTGAGCACTCACATTTTGAGACCAGCAGAGTCCACCCCGTAGATTTCCCAGACTCACGTGACCTAGCAGGAAGAGAGGCAGCATCTCTGGCTAAACACTGGTTTAGGTTAGATTCTCTGGCAATACATGTCAAACAGAAACTTGATAGATTGACTAGAAAGTTTGTTCTTAGGAACTGCTATCTCCATGAACCAAAACGAAAAATCCAGATGGATGAGGCTACTTTGTTATGTTTTGTGCTCCTATAGCAGAATACTTGAGATTGGGTGATCTTATTTATTTTATTTGGAAAGCAGAGAGATATCTTCCATGCCTAGGTTCACATCCCAAAAGAGCCTATAACAGCTGTTCTGGCCCAGACCAAAGCCTAGAGCCCAGAACTGTCTGGGTGTCCCCTGTGGGTGGCAGAGACCCAACTATTTGAGCCGTTACTTGCTGCCTTCCAGAGTGCACATTAGTAAGGAGCTAGAAATGGAAGCAGAGTTGAAACCTAAACCCCAGGTCTTTTGATATGGAGATATGGGTCTCAAGAGGCATCTGAATGGCCATACCAAACAACCGCCCCTGGGTAATTTTGAAAGAACAGAAGTCTGTTTCTTATCATTCTAGATCTTGGGAAGTCCATAGTCACGGTCAGACTCGGTGTCTGTATATGTACACATATACAATACAGAATTTTAAAATATAAAGGTGAGTGTCTACTCCTAAGTTATTGGAGGGGTTTGTGAGTAGAAGAGCAAGTATGGCAGAGAAATTAAAACAATCTGGTGTCAGGGTTAAGAAATTCCTACCCTGCCCTCGATGGTCGTGAGACCTGAACCTCTCTGTGCCTCAGCTTTCTTGTCTCTGAAAAGGAGACGATGACAGTCCCAGTCTCCAAGGGCGTTATTGAGGATTCAGTGAGAAAATGTACTGCCTGCCACGTGGAGAGTGACCAGTAAGATCATTAGCCCAAGTTTTGTCTGTATGTGGTTGGACAGTCTGAAGGGAAGGGACAAAGAGCCACTCCGGCTTCGTCTAGGACTGAAGGAAGCCCGTGAGCCGTGAGCCCACAGGTGGGAATACAGACATTAAGTGTCAGATAACCTCCTAAATCACATTGCTTATCTCTGTCAGTGCATCTGGGATTTGTCCACATTCCCCACAGCGCCTGTGCACATTGATGCTGTCTCGCTACCGCTGCTGTCATTCGCCTCGGTGTACCAGCTATAAACATCAATCATGAGCCGGCGCCGTGGCTCAATAGGCTAATCCTCCACCTTGCGGCGCCGGCACACCGGGTTCTAGTCCCGGTTGGGGCGCCGGATTCTGTCCCGGTTGCCCCTCTTCCAGGCCAGCTCTCTGCTATGGCCAGGGAGTGCAGTGGAGGATGGCCCAGGTGCTTGGGCCCTGCACCCCATGGGAGACCAGGAAAAAGCACCTGGCTCCTGGCTCCTGCCAGGATCAGCGCGGTGCGCCGGCTGCAGCGGCGGCCATTGGAGGGTGAACCAGCGGCAAAAGGAAGACCTTTCTCTCTCTGTCTCTCTCTCACTGTCCACTCTGCCTGTCAAAAAAAAAAAAAAAAAAAAAAAAAAAACATCAATCACATGGCTTAGAATCTAATGTGTGATGTGTTAAAGACGCCGCTGTCACTGTAATTCTCTGCAGTGGAAGCCCTGGAGTGAAACGAACGCTGAAAACTCCCTGTGAAAGCTACCAAACCAGGTTTTCCAGCACAGGAACTCTTAGTCTGCACAGCACTCCCTGATTAGCAATCCGAATCACCCTGGCCAGACAGCAGGGTACGCTCCGATTGGCTCACATCATACAAGGTTTCTCTTCTCTCCCTAGTTTATCCACGAGGGAATGTGTTTGTTAGCACTGTCCACTGGAAAGCAATAGAAGAGGTTCCAACTCAAAGTTAAAACCATCAAGGCCGTTAACTGCTCCCAGGACAGCAACTTCATGTTGCGGGCTGACCTTGGGACTCAAGGTTGGAAAAGCACCCATCTTCTTTCTGCCCCTCAACTCTCCATCTGCAGTGTCCTCTGCATCCCAAAGCACATTCCCATCATGGTTCCAGGACGTCTGACTGCCAGCTACATTCAGGCTCCTGTTTCTCTCTGCTCCCAGCAGGAGCAGATGGCTTGTAGCCTGGCATTTGAGGCAAGAGTTTGAAACTCACCCCAACTGGACATGTTTAGGTCAAATGCTTAACCCTTGAAATGATGACTGTTGCTGCTCATTCGCAGGCCAGCCTTGGTATTGGAGTAGTGAAACTAACATATGGATAAGCTTAGACGGGCAGAAGGGAGGAACAGTTGCAGATGGGAAGCGACAGACATTCTTCATAGGGACAATGCAGTTTAGTGTTAGGGGGCTGTGAATTTGGAGTTTTTGTGATCCTAGGTGTGTATTCCCAATGAGTAACTGAGAGCTGTGTTGTGGAAGTTTTTTTTTTAAGATGTATTTGTTTATTTGAAAGGTGGAGTTACAGACAGAGAGAGGGAGAGGGAGAGGGAGAGGGAGAGGGAGAGGGAGAGGGAGAGGGAGAGGGAGATCTTCATCTGCTGGTTCACTCCCCAAATGGCTGCAATGGCCAGGGCTGGGCCAGGCTGAACTCAGGAGCCAGGAGCTTCTTCCAGGTCTCCCATGTGGGTGGCAGGGGCCCAGGAACTTGGGCATCCTCTGCTGCTTTCCCAGGCTCATTAGCAGAAATCTGGATTGGAAGTAGGGCAGCTGGGACTCTTATGGGATGCCGGTACTGCAGGCTGTAGCTTAATCCCCTGCACATCAGTGCCAGCCCCAGTGTGGAAGATTTTCAGAACTTTCTTTTATAAAGAAAAGAGGTTTATTTAGCTCCTCATTTTGGAAATTTGAGGACATGGCATCACCATATGCTTACTTCCGGTCAGACTCTTCTGTCTACATGACAACCTGCAGATGGCATTTTGGTGGGGGCAAGTACAAGAGGGATCAATCTCAAGGTGGGACAGGAAGCCAGAGAAGGAGTTAAGGGCCACGCTTCCTGTTTTTATAACAACCTGCTGTTGAAGGAACTAACGGGACCCCACAAGAGCTATATTAATCTCTTTGTAGGGTGATGTTCCCAATGACCTAATTGCCTCCCATTATGCCCCCTCTCTCACATCAGCACACCGGGGACCAAGCTTCTTCTGCATAAACCATATTCAAACCATAGCCTAACTTAAAACTTATAAATCATGATTTCAGCTTTCTGAGGACCCCTGATTCTTCATATGTTATATTCAGATTCTACTTTACCTACTGATTGCTCAACTCTGTTAGTTTCAAGAAGCAACTTTGAGGCCGTTGCCACTGCTCATTGTGTCCTGGTTGCTCCTCTTCCAGTCCAGCTCTCTGCTGTGGCCCAGGAAGGCAGTGGAGAATGGCCCAAGTCCTTGGACCCTGCATCCACATGGGAGACCAGGAAAAGCACCTGGCTCCTGGCTTCGGATCGGTGCAGGGTACTGGCTGTAGCGGCCATTTGGGGGTGAACCAACAGAAAAAGGAAGACCTTTCTCTCTGTCTCTGCCTGACAAAAATAAATAAATAAATAAAAGAAGCAACTTTGGGGAGAAAAATCCCATGGTTGGGCTTTGAAAACTGCCTAAGACTTTGAAGGAAAAAACAAAGTCGTGGGGCAGGTGTTTTAGCACAGAGGTTGAGATGCTATTTGGGATGCCTGTGTGCCATATCCGAGTGCCTGGGTTCAAAGTCTGGGTCCACTTCTGAGCCAGCTTTCTGCCTTTGTGCACCCTGGGAGGCAACAGAGGATGACACGAGTACTTGGGTCCCTCCCACCCACAGGAGAGACCTAGACTGAGTTCTGGGCTCCTGGCTCCAGCCTGTCCCAGCTAGCTGTTGCGGGCATTTGAGGAATGAACTAGCGGATGGAAGCTCTCTATCATCTCTCTATCTATCTATCTCCTCACCACCACCTCAGCCTTTCAAACAAATAAATCTTACAATATTTTTTAAAAAGAAGAAAATCAGAGTACTTCTTGAATAGAAGAACTTATATGAAGACATTTCTGAATCAGGAAAACACTGCTTTCCCAGAGCAGGAGAGCATGTTAGGGATGAACCAGAGTGAAATCCAACTGGAAAAGCAGAAAAGTAGCATTGAGGAGTGAGGCTTTGGGGACAAGAATCTGCTAAAGGCTTTTGAGCAAAGTACTCATGTGGCCTCCTTCTTTCTGAGCCAAGTTAGCTTCCTTTGAACCCTCATCTTCTGTTACCTGATAGACATTTCCTGCCTCTGATCTCGCTCTCACTCTCTCTGTTCCAGCATGCCAATGCTTGGGTAAATCTTATTAGACTAGAGATTGGTATTAAGGAACAGCTCTCACCTGTGAACCATGTCATTTCCCACTAACTCAAGAAGATATCCCAGCAGTTCTCAGCTGTCTCAATCTCAATATCCCCATTTTATAGAAATGTTTGTTTCTATAGTTCTCTCTTTGCTATCTTAAAATAAAAATCACATGTACCATGATGTATCTACATACCCAATCATTATGCATTGAATTATGTCCTTCACTTTCCACCCCCAAAACTTGTATGTTAAATCTCTACTCCTGGTGCCTCAGAACAGTATTTGGAGACAGGGTTTTTTGTTTTTTTTTTTTCAGGCAGAGTGGACAGTGAGAGAGAGACAGAGAGAAAGGTCTTCCTTTTGCCGTTGGTTCAACCTCCAACGGCTGCTGCGGCCAGCGCGCCGCGGCCGGCGTACCACGCTGATCCGAAGGCAGGAGCCAGGTACTTATCCTGGTCTCCCATGGGATGCAGGGCCCAAGCACTTGGGCCATCCTCCACTGCACTCCCTGGCCACAGCAGAGAGCTGTCCTGGAAGAGGGGCAACCGGGACAGAATCCGGCGCCCCGACCGGGACTAGAACCTGGTGTGCCGGCGCCGCTAGGCGGAGGATTAGCCTAGTGAGCTGCGGCACCAGCCGGGGGCAGGGTTTTTATAGAGGTGACTGAGCTAAAACGAGATTATTAGGGTAGACCCCAATCCAGCATAATTGGTGTTTTTATAAGAAGGGGAAACTCAGACACACCCAGGTACAGTGAGAAGATGATATGGAGAAAACAGTCATCTTCAGGCCAAGGAGACAGGCCTGGAACAGATCCCTCCCTCACAGCCCTAAGGAGTCACCAATCCTGCCAACGTCTTGATCTGACTTGCAGCCCCAGAACTGCCAGACCAATCTGTTTAAGCCACCTGGTCTATGGTACTTTATTACAGTGGTCTTAGCAAGCACATTCATTATATATAATGCCTTTATTATAAAGAAGAAATAAGTTGGAGTGTAATTTACAATAAAATATGTATTTCCATAAGTAGATGTTCAAATACAACTACACCAAAAGATATAATGCTTACACCAATACTGTGCATGCAACAGCTATCCATCATTACAGAATGACAATAGGAATGGCAGCTGTGTGTGAGATTGGCAACATAAACACAAAACCTCGAGTAACATCACCATGGGCGCAAGATTTCCTGAAAGAGTGAACAACTCTTGGTAAAGTTCCAAAGAAAACAAAGAGCAATCTTCCTTCAATTTACATGGTAGCTGCATTCCTGGAAAATTCAATAAATATGTTGTGTTTATTTGAGACACGGGGACAGGTTCTAAGTACCGATCATTATAATGTTACAAACAGTTCTTCAAATTTCCTGTACACGTCTCAGGATGTTGGGACGTCTAGCATCCCTGGCCCATATCCCCTCAATACCTTATTATCGTGACAACTGAAGATACTTCTTTATTTGCAAAATATTTGCTAAGCAGGAATATCAACTTTGTGCAGGATTGCTGAGATACAAGAGGAGAAAGAAAAAGCTGCAGTCTGGGGCTATCTTTTGATGTTGTAGGAGCCCCACCCACTCCCTGTGAGAACATCCTACCTGGATGCAGGCAGCTTGAACCATAGGCAGGCAGGGTCAGGTAAGCCATATGAGTTTTATGAACTGATTGAAAACCACAGCCTTGGCACTGCTGTAAAAGCTTCCCATGTTAAAAGGCTCCTTTGGGGATGGCGCTGTGATGTAGCCGGTGAAGCCACCTGTAGTGCCAGCATCCCATATGGGCGCCAGTTCGAGTCCTGGCTGCTCCACTTCTGATCGGGCTCTCTGCTATGGCCTGGGAAAGCAGTGGAAGATGGCCCAAGTCCTTGGGCCCCTGCACCTTCTTGGGGGGGTCTGGAAGAAGCTCCTGGTTTCAGATCAGCCCAGCTCCAGCCATTGCAGCCATTGGGGAGTGAACCGCCAGTTGGAGGCCCCCCACCCCACCACACCCCACCTCATCCTCTTTGTAACTCTGCCTTTCAAATAAAATAAATCTTTTTTCTTAAAAAAAAAAAAAGGCTCCTTTGTTGGCTTGAGCTTCAGAGGCCTCAAGGTAGAGTCTGCCAGCTGTTGGCATACGTCTCCCTGTGTTTTTGGGGTGCAGAAGGACGATGTGCTGAGATGGCCGTGCCAGCCGCAGAGTCATCCTGACCAACCCCACGCTCATTTCCCTAGGAAGCCCACGGTTCCGGGACAGGCGAGCCTTCCTGGTGGGAGAGGTTCCACCAAAAGCTGTGGTTCTTCACTGAGCCCTCAAGGATGCACCCAGTAGTTTATGCTCCACTCTGCCTGCTACCCAGGCTGTTCCCACGGAATTCGCTCTCAATCCTTTCCACCTTCACCAATCACCAAATTTCTGCCTTGCCGTCTCGTGCTCCACAGAAGACTTTTGTGTATTTCATATACATATATGTGTGTATGTTGTACTGAAGAACTTCCTGCCTTTCTATGGACAAATTCCCTTTTCTCCTGTACAATAGGGGAAGAATGTCCACATGTGCTACCTAGTTCCCCTTCTTTCAAGATCACCTTCTCCGTTGATGAAAGAGCTTCAGTTTTTCCCTTTCAACTGTCTCTACCCCTGACCTGTGTTAGAACCCTTTGTTTGCAGGTAATACCATCCAGCTGGGACATACTTTAGCCAGAAAAATTTCACTTTCAGGAATTGAGGGTGTCTGATGAAACTAAAAGATAGGGCTTCCATGGGCCTCAGGAAAGGACACGGGCAAGCACCACTTCCATCCTTCTTCTCTGCTCCTCTCTGCTGCCAGTTTTTCTATCTTGCAGACCAGCTTCCCCCAGCTTCCCAATCACGTGCTAGAATTTTAATTCCGGGAGCCCCAGCTGACCTTGCTTGGGTTGGATCATCTCCTGGCCAAGTCCATGGCATGACAGGGACAAGATTTACCCTCTGACCTGAAGCACCTAAACAAACAAAATATATGAAACCATAGGTTTTGGGCATAAGTATCAGGTATACAGGGCAGTGATGTCTAAGAAAGGGAAACAGGTGGGGTGAGCCTTAAAATAACCCCAGTCCATTGGAGGCAGGACAAGGAGGGGGACCCATGTGGAGCCCAGTAGCGGTCTCTGAGTTGATAAGGCAGACTTGGGAGTCCAGGGAAGCCATGGTGGCTGTGGCCGGAGGAGGACAGAGTATCAGACATGAGAGCTGGAGAGCAGAGCAGAGAGGGTGAGGGGGTGGAGGGAGGGGCGGGAAAGGAGGAGGCCCAAAGGCAGGAGAGAGAGAGAGAGTATTTGGGGGATCATCAGAACCTTCTGCTGAGAACTGATCAGTGTGTCCCATGGGAGGTAATTACGCAAGGAAAAGAATTACACCTGAAAGGAAGAGTGTGACCAGCCCCAGAAGCTGAGCCTCACAGGCTGGGAGTCCTCTGTGAGCCACAGGCCAGAAAGGCGAGTGAGCTCTGTGATTCATAAGGCAGAGCACTGTGAGCATATGGCCCTGGTAGTCGGGAAGACCTAAGTCCTGAAGTCCTGCCTAACCAAGCTCAGCATGAACCTAAAGGATCTGAGCCATTTCCCAGGAAACTCTGCACCCCAGAACCACGCTCGGGAACGTCGTAGGAACACAACACTGCCCAGCACACAGCAGTGAAATTCATGACATCTGGCATCCAATCAAGCCCCCTGTCCTTAAGAGGACGGAGCAAAGGAGGAGGAAGGAACCATGTTCTAGGTATCTTGGAAATTCTGCAAAAGTTATAGTCTCCCCTTCCCCTCTTAGGGGATTACTGCTCCCTTCTTTTCACAAAGACCTACTGTTTGACTTATCACAAAAAACCTGCATTAACTGTCATTGAAAAAGAATTTGTAGAAGCCTGTGCTGTGGCTCAGAGGGTTAACGCCCTGGCCTGAAGCACCAGCATCCCATATGGGCACTGGTTCGAGACCCGGCTGCTCCTCTTCCCATCCAGCTCTCTGCTAAGGCCTGGGAAAGCAGTAGAAGATGGCCCAAGTCCTTGGGCCCCTGCACCCACGTGAGAGACCTGGAAGAAACTCCTGGCTCCTGGCTTTGGGTTGGTGCAGGTACAGCCAATTGGGGAGTGAACCAGTGGATGGAAGACCTCTCTCTCTGTCTCTACATCTCTCTGTAACTCTCTTTCAAATAAATAAAGTAAATCTTAAAAAAAAAAAAAAGAAAGAAAGAAAGGAAGGAAGAAAGAAAGAAAGAAAGGAAGGAAGGAAGGAAGAAAGAAATTTGTGAACAAACCAAAGGAGAATACAAGAGAGGGGACGAGTCTGTGTCTGACTGAAGGGCTCTGTATTGCCTCTGCCTCTCTTTCTAGAAAATTCTCTCTTGGCCTCCATCTTTTTTGCCTTTCCTTCTCTTTCTAGGTTGTTTACCTGAACACAGAATGCAGCCACAGCAGGTTTGAAAAACACCTATGGCTACTGTTGGGAGAACTTTTTGTTTTCTAACTTTTATTTTAAAGTGGGCAGATTTTAATGCCTCACGTGTTGTCAAAGGAGGAAGGCACCAGTCCCCTCACTCGCGGTCCCATGGCCTTCCACCCCCGCCCACTTGCCCACTGCTGGGGTCAGCCGGCCCCTAAAGACTCTGCCCCGCCCCCGCGGTGTTTGCCTGGCACGCACCTGCCCTGTCTCCGGCAAACAGGACTACAACGTGGATTGCATCTGCCCAGATTACTCATCTGACCCACACCTCCCCTTTCCCTCGGGCGAAGTCTCTGGCGTGGAGTGGGGACATCTGAGGTCTCCCGGCTGTTGACAAAGTGAGGGAAAGTGGCGCGGGCAGCGGGAGAAGAGGTGGAGGAGGGCGGAGAGCGCTAGATAAAAGGACCTCTCGGTAGCGGGCGGCAGCGGCGAGAGCGCAGCGTCCGTGTGCTCCGCGAACCGGAGAGCAGGCGGGCACGAGGAGCCTGGGCGCCCAGATCGCGAGAGGCGAGCCGGGCGGAGCGGGGCGCGGGCGCTGGGGGTGCGGGCCCGCGCGGTCCGAGGGCAGATCGCGGCCTGGCGAGCCCCTGCCAGCATCCGCGCGCGATGAGCGAGGCCAGCCGCCTGTGCTCCGGCTACTACAGCCTCAACCACAGCTTCGTGGAGCCCTTCCAGTGCCCCCGGCACGGCGAGGGCGCCGCGCTGCTCTACTGCTGTGGCTTCGCCGACCTCAAGTACTGCTGCAGCGAGCCGGGCAGCTACTTCCCCTACAAGCACAGCTACATGTGGAGCCTCAGGTGGGCAGGGCGGGAGCCCGCGCGGGCGGCGGCCGGCCGGGACCAGGTGTGCGGAGGCAAAGGAGCCGGGCCACGCCGAGGGCGGGCAGAGCTCCCGAGTCCCCGCGGCTCTCCTTGGTCGGGTCCCTCCTGCAGAATGCGAACCCTCCCCGGGTGGGTGGGTGAGGCTCCAGGGAGAGCAACCTCGCCCGGTTCGGAACTCCTCCCGGGAGCAGGAGCTGAGGACCAGGCGTGCGCTGCCGGAGGGAGAGCGGGTTCCGCTCTGGGCGCACCGGCGTCCGCCTGGGCTGGCCCCGCTCGCTCCCCTCCTGTCTGCGCCCTTGACCCGCCCTGGACCAATACCGGGCAGGCGGCTCTGGGGCAGAGAGAAGAGCAGGTTAGTTAAAGCGCGGGTTTTAATATCTTTTTGGGGGTTTCTTTGATCGTTTGCTGCAAATGAATAGAATAGAAAGGAGGCTCCTTTGGGACTCATTTTAAGGCAGTCTCCAAAGACAAAGAGCATTTTAACACTCTTTGTGGGTGTTAAGGAATAGGCTGTATTCTGTAAAATAGCCAAATGGGAGGGCGGGGGGGGGTGCGCGCGCGCGTGAGCAAGCGTTTGTGTATGCGCGTGCACGAGCCACTGGGCTGTGTAACTGGCCCTCTCCGCTGATCTGACCCCGACCCCAGGGGCAGAGTTTTTAGTGGGCACAATAGCACACTCTTAGAAACTCTTCCTGACATCCCTTTTCTCCACACCTGAGCCATTTGTCCACGGCTCGAAAGTGAAGACTTTTCTTGCTGCTTTTTCCTACGATGGGAATTTTATTTATTCCAATTAGTATTACACAGTCATCTTCATCATGCTGTGCTTTACTCTTCTTTGGCTCCAAAGGACCGCAAACTTTGAACTTGATACTATCATACTGCCTGGAAAAGAAATGGGGTCCCAAGACGGCAGGAAAAACGTTCACTCTTAGATGTTAGGTAGTTGTCTTACAAACTGATTAACTCAGGTCTGGACAAGAGAGGGGAAGGATTCTGCTAGTAGGAGGTAGAGTCTTATTTCTATAAATAATTTCTCTATATCTCTCTCCTAAAATGTGTCACACACGCAAATGAGTACATGTTATTTCTTAAAGCAATAAAAGAAAAAGGAATTTACTGCAAGTGTCAAAAACAAAAATTCTCCAAAGGATTATTTACCTTCCAGTGAGTTCAATTCGGAGGTGTGGTGGACTAGGGCAAGTGTGAGAAGAAATGCCACCAGATCCTTAGTAGACTATTTGGGAGAGAAATCGGTGTTGGTTGCACTGACATATTACTTGGCTTTCTGGTAGAAAAACAACAACATGGTAATCTATCTTGTTAGAGTCTTTGGAGGTGTTAATGATGGCAAAAGCATCTCCAACAGTGACTGACAACTCTTAAATCAAACCCAATTGGAAAACGTGCCTGAGATTCTCAGATCCCCAAATAGTTCCAAGTGACAAGCAGCAGAGAATTTAAAACCTTCCTAAGATTTGTAAGGGCAGAAAGGAGTGAACAGTTTGCTGGGGGGTTCCTTTGGCACTGACAAAATGGATAATGCAGGCCGGCGCTGCGCCTCACTAGGCTAATCCTCCGCCTAGCGGCGCCGGCACACCGGGTTCTAGTCCCGGTTGGGGCGCCGGATTCTGTCCCGGTTGCCCCTCTTCCAGGCCAGCTCTCTGCTGTGGCCAGGGAGTGCAGTGGAGGATGGCCCAAGTGCTTGGGCCCTGCACCCCATGGGAGACCAGGAGAAGCACCTGGCTCCTGGCTTCGGATCAGCGTGGAGCCCCAGCCGCGGAGGCCATTGGAGGGTGAACCAACGGCAAAGGAAGACCTTTCTCTCTGTCTCTCTCTCTCACTGTCCACTCTGCCTGTCAAAAAAAAAAAAAAAAAATGGATAATGCAGCTCATTCCTGGCAAATAGAAAAGCACTGTACCTGGTAGTGCCATGTGGCAAGGTTAAAACTGGGGCTCGGGTGAGTTACTGAGCTCTGAGAACACCATGGGGAAGTAAATTTAGTACAGCTTTGCTCTTCCCCTCCTCCCACCCTTTGCTCTTCACTCCTAATTTAAAGTAGTCTAACTGTGAAAAAATATTCCAGAAGTCACTAACTCTTTTACTGAAATTCCACTGCTACTGGAGAGACACCCAGTCACCGACTACCACCAGATTAAGTGAAGTTTCTAAGAGGAAGAATGGCTGCATTAATGTGATGGCAGCTTCCGATTCTCTTGAGACCTGAAGAGTACCTGCCATATGGTGCATAGTTCTTCCTGTCCTGTGTTTGGCCCTCTCCCATCTTTTCTCCTCCTATACCTCTCTAAATTCTTAGGATTTCCTTTGGAAACCTTCTTCAGGATCTAGGAAAATAGTGTCTGTTGGAAAAGATGATATGTGAGTGGATATCCAGTAAGTATTTGTTGAAATGAGAACTTTAGGAAATTCTAGAGCTCCATTTCTACTCAGAGTATATTATACTTGAGGTTTTGCATTCATAAAGCAATGTTTCCATGGAGTAGAATGGTGAAATTGAAACAGATTGTCAAGATTTCTTAATTTGTACATTGAAAACCCACAATACATGTGAGGGTATTTCAAAAAGTTTATAGAAAGATGGAATTAAAAGGTAAGTTTATTCTGGTGCAAAAAGTTTTGAAAGTCATACTTTTTTTTTTAGAATATGCATTCTCCATTAAAATCTCTCACATGATTGATTTAATTAAATCAACAATTTCAAATTGAGTAAATTTCCTTTTTTTGCTTTGAAAAATTTTTAATAATCAGGTTCTTATTTCAGGAGCCTTTGCAGATGTCTAGCCTCCTGGGAACCTGCTCACCAAATAATACCAAATGGATTAGATTCCCAGGGGTTTGTGTGCAGTGAAATGATCCAAACCCTCTCCGATGCGATCTATAAAGGTCAGCTTTGGTACAAACAAGTATAAACGAGGAGCTGCTAAACATAAGGAGTCTGTCCCCTTAGAAGACAGTGCACTAAATGAGGGAAAAACCTCATGTTTACATATGAGAGCACTTCATAAAGTTTATGGAACAGTGAAATTAAAAGTTTATTTTGGTCCAAAAATATTGAAACACATGCATAGTTTATTCATAATGTGCAATTTCCAAAATGCCTCACCTATAACTCTACACAGACTCTAATCATAAAACAGCCCAGTTTTCATCCATGTATAGGGTGGGCTGACATCTGTAGACCAAGCACATGCATCTCTGGCAGTCCAATCCCACGTGTGTGGCTCGGGAAGGAATCTCTCATTTGGGTGTGATTTCTCTCCTCAAATCAATGATTAGCAGGGTGAGCTCAGCAGCCCTTCACTTTCAATTCTGTTCTTTCTCTAAAAGCAGGGGTCCTTCTAGCACCCCTGGCCAAATTCTCCCTTTCCTCCTCTCTGTTATGGGTCAGATCTGCCAGGGCCCCTGCTCCCAGAAAAGAACAGAAGCTGAAAGGCAAACCAGAAAGAAAATGAAGGAGAAGATTATTGCTTTTTAATGATGCAAAGTTCCAAATTACTACAGGTGGATCAGTCAGCAGCCAATTAATATTTACTTGTATTTATTCAACATTTTCTACAAGCTAACTGCTTAAATACCTTAATACCTGTCTTAAACATTACAGGAAAATCAACAGAAATATCTGCTCTTGAGCAGATTAAAACCTGATAATTGATATTCACACACATAGACACACACACACACAGAGTTCAAGAAGTGCATATATTTGCATATTAGTCTTTTAAGATTTGCTTCCCTCCCCCCCCCCCAGAGCCTTTTCCCATTGAATAGTGCTAAGTCCACAGCCTTATCTAATGCATATTCCTTTTCAAGCACTTAGCCTTATAGGTAACTGCAGCAGAAAATTTATTATAAATTCAGTGCAGAGCAAATACAGTCTATGCATCTTATTTTTAGATAAAAGTACAATGGTTTTTTTTTTCTGTTAATGCCAGAAGTCATTGCCCTTTAGAAGTATAATGCCCGTCTATAAAGGAAAAACTCAGACTGAACATGAACTTCATAATCAGCTTCATAAATTCTGTTGCTTTATCTCAAATCTTCTCTTTTATAATGCCTTGTTGTGGTTTTGTATGTCAGTGAATGGTATCCTGGGGTGAGCATTTGATTCAGTGTTTAAGAAGCCATTTGGGATGCCTACATCCCATATTGGGATGTCTGCATCCACTTTCTATGCAACTTCCTGCTAATACACCCTGGGTCAAGTATGTGGATCTCCACAACTGTGGGAGACTTGGATTGGGTTCCAGGCACCTGCCTTCAACTTGGCTAACCCTGGCTATTGTGGGCGCTTGGAGAGTGAATCTACGGATGGCAGATTCTCTTCTTCTGTCTCTGCCTTTCAAGTAAAGTGAAAATATTTTTTAAAGATTTATTTATTTGAAAATCAGAGTTACAGAGAGGAAGGAAGGAGGGAAGGAGGTGAGAGGAGAGAGAGAGGTACCTTCTATCCACTGGTTCACTCCCCGAGTGGCCACAATGGCCAGGGCAGAGCCAGGCCAAAGCGAGGAGCCAGGAGCTTTTTCTGGCTTTCCCATGTGGATGGCAGGGGCACAAGCACAAACAGAATTGGAGGAAGTATTTGCAAACTATGTATCTGGTAAGTGATTCATATCCAGAATATATATGGAACTCAAGAAACTCAACAACAACAAAAAGTCCAGTTAAGAAATGGGCAGAGGATATAAACAGACATTTTGCAAAGGATGAAATACACATTGCCAATAGACACATGAAAAGATGCTCAGGATCACTAGCCATGAGGGAAATGCAAATAGAACCCACAAAAAAGTATCACCTCACTACAGACAGAATTGCTATCATCCAAAAATCAAAACAAATGCTGATGAGGTTGTGGAGGAGAAGGTACCCTAATACAACGTAGATGGGAATGCAAACTGGTACAACCATCATGGAAAACAGTATGTAGATTCCTCAGAAAACTAAGAATAGATCTACCACATAAGCCAACTATCCCACTCCTGGGACTATATCTAAAGAAAATAAAACCAGCATATGAAAGAGATACTTGCTCTCCCACGTTTTTAGCAGCTTAATTCGCAAAAGCAAAGATATGGAATCAACCTAGATGTCCGTCAACTGATGATTGGATACAGAAAATGCAGTATATATCCATGATGGAATACTCAGTCATAGAAAAGAATTAAATCCTGACACTTGTAACAAAATGGATGCAATTGGAGATCATTATGCCAAGTGAAATAAACCAGACACAGAAAAACAAATATTACTTATTTTATTTGTTCAATCTAGAGTATAAAAATTGTGTAGATGTCGTATCATTTTATATTTAGTTGTATTGTTTCACTGAAGTATACCATGGAAATGACATTATAGTCTTCTTTCCTCATGTTAAAGGATAAAAAAAGAAATGGAGAGGGGTAGTAGTGAGGACTCTTGGCAGTTAACAGTGATGTTTTGTTCTTAATTTGGGTTATAAGTGTGAGCAGAGGAACAAAAATTCATTTACCTGTACACTTATGTGCATTTCTTGGTATGTATGCCATATTTCAATAAAATGTTTAAATTTTAAAAAATGAAAAAGGAGACCTGTAGATTTTAACCATTTACTTCTCAAATATAATTTGTAAGTGATTGAGTACAAGAATTAACAACATTTAAACCCTTTCTTTAGTTTGTGTGACATGATTTTTTTTCCATTATCCTCAGCGTTGGTGCTCTGATTGGACTGGGAATTGCTGCCCTTGTTTTACTTGCCTTTGTCATCAGTGTCTGCGTCCTTTGCTATTTATTTCTATACACGAAGCCTCAGACATTAGACACTGGCCTTAAACTTCAACACCTGGAGGCTCCTTTCACCAGAGAAGGTAATCAGTATTCATTTTTGGTAAGCAATTACCTGGGCTCTGCCCAAAAGAATAACTGGTACCTGAATAGCAAATCATGCTGTTAACAATAAATGCTTTTTAAAATTTCAGTTTATTGTGTGTCTTTGTAAAAATTCACATTGAATTAGGCCTTTATGATAAAATACCTTAGGGGAACTATGCTCAAGGAAAAAGAACAGCAAGCTGTAAATGTTCTCATGAAAATAAAAGCATTGGTCCAATAAATTCCCTTTAATGTTTTCATGTTTCAGTTATCAAGGCATATCCTTTTCAAATTTTTAAGTTTGCTTTTAGATGGGGCCAAATAAGTCAAATGAATAGAGGAACAAAGTATCTGATCATTGATTCTCATTGATGCACTGCTCTAGATTGGTTCATCAGTGGCCAGTTAAAATTTTTTTCTGTGTGCCTAGTGTGTATAGAATTTGGAGGAAGCATATAAGATAATTCATAAGCATATAAAAGAGATAGAAAAACAAATAGAATGCAGTCTTTGCCCTCTGTTGAATAGATTATAAACCAATTAAAATATAGGGGTGTGTGTATACATGTAGTGCAACTATAGACTAGAAAGAAATTTTTATATTTAGTTTATGGAACTGAGTCTAATTCTTTCAGTTATAAAGAGCTGTACAATGCTGTCATAATTATGAAACAGATGTTAAAATATTGTGAATATCAATTTTATTTTGACATACATATAGTTAGAATATATTATAGAATATTAAAGTATTGCCAAACATTTATGAAAATGAAATTAAAAGATAAGTTTATTTTTATGCAAAAAAATTCAAAATCTATGCAGACCAGGGGTCTTAAAAAAGATCATGGAAAATGTATGCTATGAAAATCCTATGCATGTATTTCAAAAATTTTTTGTATCAAAATAAACTTTTGGCCGGCGCCACAGCTCACTAGGCTAATCCTTTGCCTGTGGCACCGGCACCCCGGGTTCTTCCCAGTTGGGGCGCTATTTCTGTCCCGGTTGCCCCTCTTCCAGTCCAGCTTTATGCTGTGGCCCAGGAAGGCAGTGAAGGATGGCCCAAGTGCTTGGGCCCTGCACACTCATGGGAGACCAGGAGGAAGCACCTGACTCCTGGCTTAAGATCGGCACAGCACACCGGCCGTAGTGGACATTTGGGGGGTGAACCAACGGAAGGAAGACCTTTCTACAAAATAAATAAATAAATAAATAAATAAACTTTTAATTTATTTTCACAAACTTTTTCAAGTACCATCATGTGTGTGTGTAAGAGATGCCTATATAATGTTTATATATACAGTTTTGTAGAATACAGAATTTATGTATATAGATTTTAAATGTATTTGTACATATCTGGGGTGACACATAAGTGCTCATTTGCTTTCATTTAAAAAACAGTTAAGACACCAGTTAAGATGCCCAGCTTCAACGCTGGAGCACTTGGATTCCATACGTAGCTCTGACTCCAGACTGCAGCTTCCTGCCAACGCCGATCCTCAGAGTCATCAGTGAGGGCTCGACTAATTGAGCCCCTGCCATCCATGTGGCAACCTGGATTGATTTCCTCGGCAGTTGTATCTGGCATTTAGGAAATCAATCAGCAGATGAGGGTGCACATGGATATCTCTGTCTCTCTCACTCTCACCTTCTCAAATAAATAAGTTTAAAAAATGTAGGGACTGGCATTGTAGTGCAGCAAGCTAAACTGCTACCTACAAGGCTGCTGGAATCCCATTTGAGTCCCACCTACTCCACTTCCAATCCAGCTCCTTGCTAATGCTCCTGGGAACACAGCAGAAGATGGCCCAAGTGCATGGGTCTCTAAGACCCATGTGCAGACTTCCAGGTTCCTGACTTCTGCCTGGCCCAGCCCTGGCCATTGCAGTCATTTGGGGGAGTGAATCTGTGAATGGAAGATTCTCTCTCTCTCTCTTTTCCTTGCTTTCTCTCTTTCATTCTGTCTTTCAAATTAAAAAATAAATTAAATGAAATTCTTTATTTTAAAGTAATCATGGAACATTCTTGTCCAATAATCTATTCTAGCTGAATTCTTTTTTTTTTTTTTTTTTTTTTTTTTTTTTTTTTTTGACAGGCAGAGTTAGACAGTGAAAGAGAGAGACAGAGAGAAAGGTCTTCTTTCTGTTGGTTCACCCCCCAAATGGCCGCCACAGCCGGCGCACTGTGCCATTCCGAAGCCAGGAGCCAGATGCTTCTCCTGGTCTCCCATGTGGGTGCAGGGCCCAGGCACTTGGGCCATCCCCCACTGCCTTCCCGGGCCACAGCAGAGAGCTGGACTGGAAGAGGAGCAACCAGGACAGAACCGGTGCCCCAACCGGGACTAGAACCCAGAGTGCGGTGCCGCAGGCAGAGGATTAGCCTAGTGAGCCGCGGCACTGGCCAATTTTAGCTGAATTCTGAAAGTTAACTATGCTTATATAAAGTACCTGTTCTGTGATGCAGTCAACTGTAGCAATACCATGTGACTGTATTAGGTCTAGTTTCCTTCCCTGTGGAGCAGACCTCTCTCAGAAGGTGTCCTGTGTCACAGGGTAAGGAGCCAAATCTCTTGGGAGCTTCCTTCCTGAAGCACTGCTTGGCTGAGTTGATGGATTGTTAGCTGAATTCAGTCCAAATGACTTACACTGGGTTTCTTCATGAGCAAAGTGTGGATTAGTGATTTCAACTAATCAGATCATATGATCAATTTTTGTTTCAATTGCTTAGATCATTTAAAGTCACAGTCCTTAGATTTTACTGTGCCTGAGAATCACTTAGGGAGCATGAGAAAACACAGATTTCAGGCAGGTAGCATCTCTTCCTGCTTCTGCCCTTGATCCCTTAGTTTCTACTGTCCGCAGAGCAGCCAGAGTGACACTTAAAACCTAAGTCAAGTCATGTCACTCCTCTGCTCAAAACCCTAATCTCTCCCCGTCTCTCAAGGGATAAAGGTTTTCCCATGTTCCACAAGGCCTTCTGTAGTCCACTGTCTCTATTTTTATGTCTCTCATCTCCTTGTGCCTAACTTTTGGTACCTTGAATTTCTTGACTCAGGCTCTTTGCACATGCTGTCAACACTGTCTGGGATGCTCTTCAGAAACCTGCATGACTTACATCTTGAATTTCCTTAAATCTTTACTCAAAAGTCACCTTCCCAATAGTTCTTTCCTGGTCACCTTATCTGCATTTTAACCCTCACACCACCCCCCTTTCAATACTTCAAATCCTTCTCCTGCTTCATTTTCCCCCTAACCACTTACCATTTAACATGCTATACATTTTACTTATCTATGTTTAACTCTTCTCTATTCCAACTAAAAGCTAGGTTCCAGGAAAGTAGGAATTTTTGTCTTGTTTGTTCACAACCCTAGCCCCAGGGCCTAGAACACTTAACAAATATTCCTTGAATGAAATGAATAGACTAGCACTGGGTATCTGTTGTTTGTGATCAAAGGGGCACATTTTGAGAAATGTGGACAAAGTATACATCTCAGCATTACAGTCATCAAACATGTATTGAGTACTTCCTCTATACAATGCACTGTGCTAAATGACAATTGGCTATTTTTCCCAAGGACTATTCCACAATTTTATGGCACGTTGGCTCTGAGAGCCTGGCAGCTGAATTACTTGGCTTGTTGATTTGAGTCTTGTAGTCTTATTGCTTTTTAGCTAAGGAGAGCCACTAATATATTTCTTGTAAAGTTAGATGACACTTCTCTCTTGCAATGAAATAGTCTCTCTCTGTCCTTCTCAAAACAGTCAGTAAATTAATTCAATATACCTTTCCTGAGTGCTTGCTGTGGGGAAGGCAGAATTTTATATGATTAGTGCCTTCCTTCTGCTTTCAAATGTGGCGATTTTTAGCCCTTCAGTTGATTTTAACCAAATCAGACATTGGAAGATAGCCCAAAACAAAACAGGTAATCCAGATATCACTGGAATAGGAAGAGAAAGTGGTTGATATTTGAAAGCACCCCTTAGCAGTGACAATTAAACACTGCTGTACCTTTTGTTTAAAAAGCCCGCTCTATCACAGTGATTCTCCCACCTGACTATAGAAGCCAGTGTTGCAGGTATTGAGAAAACAAGTCTGGGTTTTTATTGCAGCTGAGGAATGTCTTAAAGGCTAGAATAAGCAAATGTTTGCATAATAAATCATGCAGGTAAATATTATGTCAGAAGAAAATTGGTCTCACCAGTTATGGCTCTTTTCTTTCAAGACTATGTATTCTTAAGCGTAAACCTGCTATTACTGTGGACTAATTTTTATAATTGAGACAGTTTTCATTATAGGCAATTTGAATGGCATAAATGGAAACATGTTTTTGGTGCACATACTCAAACTTGAGGCACTAGACTTTTTTTTTCTAAAAACAGCAATAATTTAAGTCTAAAATAGTCAAATAAAGATTATTTCGCTAAGATTTTTTCTTAGTGTATCTCTACTCTTTTGTATTTCATTTTCTTTTTAATGTGCACAATTTAAGGCTTACACATTTTGAATTGATCTTCAAAAAGACAGGTCTCTGGTTGCAATTGTCGACTTTAACTGGACTACCTCCAGGGCTCGCTCTGTACAGGGAATGTTTGCTAAGCAACTGATGGGCTTTTAAACTGCGTCCTATAATGATTTTCTTCTTTTTGTAACTTCTGTGTTTTAGATGATGTGCATTTCAAATGCCATTTTAAAGGAACATCATGGCTTATGAATTGTCCTGTGCAGGACATTCAGTGCCTGGGCCCACACTCCTCAGGGTGAGGGCTAACGTCAAGGATGTGAAGGGATTAAGGGCTAATAGAGGAGCAATTAGAGGGTGGAAGTCTTAGGACCCTGCTTCTTGAACTTTTCCATGGGAGACTCCCTGAAGGTGTGCAAGAAAGGAATTTGTGTCTCCAGAATTCTAAGGGTGAGAGTGGACAGTCCCGTGTTATGCCTTTTGAACATTAAACTATTGGAAGTTTCCCATTTTGTTTTTAAAATGTATGAGAATTTTCAATTTGCATAAAATAATGGCTTGCTTTATTCTAATAACACCTTCTCCCTCTCATAGCTGAGTGAAAATGATGCTCCAGGAAGGTAAGGCTTATTCACCCTGTGGCTTTGTCCTTATCTGGAGCTGTAGAGGAGGCACTACGGGGAGGAGGGGCATTCTTAGAAGCAGAGTTTGCGATATAAATTAGAAGGGCAGAGATGAGTAGAGCAGATTGGCACAAATAAAATAATACAGTTGTATAGGAATAACAAATAACTACAGGCCTGTGTCTGGTGGTCTTTTCTAAAAGCAGAAAGAGGATCAATAAATTAGTAGCAACCCTGGTGGTCTGGGAGGAAAATATAAATTACATGTGCATGACTGACAAAGAAAGCAGTTTTGAAGGTCATGTAATCATTTGTCCTGCCTGTGAGCAAAATGGGACTTGGACAGGCTCTGAACGGTCTGCTGTGTTTCTTCTTAGCAGACATCCTTGTCCCCTTGGAAGGAAAACTTTGCTATCAGTTAATGTGTATGGCAGGAAAACTACAAAATATATAGAGAAACCAACAAACCAAGAAATAATGTCACTCATGATGCCACCATAGAGACAAAACAGAGGTTACCATTGTGGTGAATATTCTTTATGAATTTTTTTCTTAGCATTATAGATACATGTGTTTAATAAAATGGGGGGGAATGGGCCTTGTGCTTTTATTTTTTATTTATTTATTTGTTTATTTATTTATTGACAGGCAGAGTGGACAGTGAGAGAGAGAGATAGAGAAAGGTCTTCCTTTGCCGTTGGTTCACCCTCCAATGGCCGCTGCGGCCGGTGCGCTGCAGCCGGCGCACCGCGCTGATCCCAAGGCAGGAGCCAGGTGCTTCTCCTGGTCTCCTATGGGGTGCAGGGCCCAAGCACTTGGGCCATCCTCCACTGCACTCCCTGGCCACAGCAGAGAGCTGGCCTGGAAGAGGAGCAACCAGGACAGAATCCGGCGCCCCGACCGGGACTAGAACCCGGTGTGCCAGTGCCGCAAGGCGGAGGATTAGCCTAGTGAGCCACGGCGCCGGCCATTGTTTGTTTATTTAAAAGGACAAAAGAGAATCCTATCTGCCGGGTCACCCCCAAATGTCAGGGTTGGGTCAGTTCAAGGCCAGGAGCGGAGAACTTATTCCTGGTCTCCCATGTCAGTGGCAGGGGCCCAAGTACTTGAGTCATCACCTGCTGCCTCCCAGGGCGCACACAAGCAGAAAGCTTGAACCAGGAGCAGGGCCAGGACTCAGTCCCAGGCATTCCAATATGGAATGCAGGTGTCCCAAGTGGCATCTTAACCACCACACCAAACCCCACCCCTGCCATCATTTCCAGTGGTCCTGTTTTAGTACTTTGATGGAGTACAGTGATTTTTAAATTTGGATATAATTTCACACCTCCAGAAAAGTTGGCTAGAGAAATGTAGAGAACATTTGCATGTTTTTTCTAGATTTACTAATGGTCAGTGATTTGCCTCTTCTGCTTTATCATCGACTTTCTCTATATATACAAATGTATTTTCTGAACCATTTGAGGTTAATATGTAACCTTTTAAGCCATCAATATGTCAGTGTGTATTTGCCGAGAACAAAGATTTTTCTCTGCCATAATTACAGTACAGTTATCAAAATCAGGAAATAACCGGTTGAACATCCCTAATTTGAAAGTCTGAAGTCTGAAATTCCCCAAAATCCAAAATCTTGGAGTGCAGATGTGATGCTACTGTGAAAAATTCTACACTTGACAGCATGTGATGGGTTATAGACAAAGCACAAGTGCACTAAAATGTTGTATAAAATTGGCTTCAACTATGTGAATAATGTGCATGTGAAACATAAATGAATTTCATGTTTAGATTTGGGCCCCATACCCAAGATATTTTATTATGTATGTATGTGCACATATTCCAAACTCCAAAAGTCAGAAGTATTTCTAGTACCAAGTATTTCTGACAAGGAATCCTCAACCTGTATAACACTGGTATAGAGTAACCTAATCCAATCTGTAGATCAAATTCAAATTGTGCCAATTTCCTTGATAGCTATTTTTTCTTATCCAGGATCTAATCCAGAATCATATCTTTTGTTTGTTCATCTTATTTCCCTAGTTTTCTTTAATCCTCAGCTTTTCTTTATCTTTCAGGTTCTTGACTTCTTCTGGACATTTTTAAAATGTGAAAGCCAGATATTTTATGCAAAGTCTTTCAATTTATGTTTTCTCCTTTATCCATTTTTGAAAGAAATAACGCTGAAGATATGTCTCAGGCCATCATAGCAGGAAGCAGATAATATTGGTTCATTCCATTATTAGTGACAACAACTTGGGTTACTTGGTTAATGCTGTAGTTGCTGGGTCAATCCATTATGAAGTTACTATGTTTCCCTTTGTGATCACTAAGTAATTTGGGGAGAGGGACATTGGGACTGTAAAATATCCTGTTGGTATCCAAACTTCCCCCAACTCATCAGTAATTCTTTACCATCATGATGCCAGTTGTAACACCGTGACTTTCTGACCTCATTACTCCTTCTATGTTTATTGTTATTTCACCACCAGGAAGAGCTTTCCTTCTCCCCTACTAGTTGACCTGCCTATTTGTGAGACAAAAGACCTTGTACTGAGCAACTGATAAAGTACAAATTCATTTCTATAGCTCTGGGCACTGTAGAAGGTCAAGTTGCCAGCAGATTCAAGGTCTGGTTTGGGCTGCTCTCTTCTTCCAAAGTGGTGTCTTACTACTGTGTTCTCTAGTGATGGAAGGAGTGGAAGGAACAGAAGGTGCTAACTCCTTTGCTCCAGCCTGTTTCTAAGGGGTCAAAGTTTATCTATGAGGGCAAAACCTTCATGGTTTAACTTCCCCAAGACCTCACCTCTTACTACTATCACTTGAGGGTCACATGCATTCAAAACATAGTATTATGTATTCATTATTTCTTAATACCAGTATCGATTTATTGGTTCTTTATCAGAATATTAGTACTAATTACTATGATTATTTATTAAATTATCTCAACTTCAGCTCTTTTTTTTAATTAAGATTATTTATTTGAAAGGAAGAATTACAGAGGCAGAGGCAGAGAGAGAGGTCTTGCATCTGCTCATTCACTCCCCAGATGGCCGCACTGGCTGGAGCTGGGCTGGTCTGAAGTCAGGAGCCAGGAGCTTCTTTCAAGTCTCCCACACGGGTGCAGGGGCCCAAGGACTTGGGCCATTTTGTACTGCTTTCCCAGGCCATAGCAGAGAGCTGGATCAGGTGTGGAGAAGCGGGGACTCGAACCGGCACTCATATGGGATGCCGGCGCTGCAGGCAGTGGCTTTACCTGCTACACCACAGCGCTGGCCCCAACAGCTTCGGTTCTTTTAAATCGGATCCTTTTTAAATGTGCTTATCATTTTGGGAGCACTTTTTTTTGCATTTTATCACAAGATGCTCTGGGGAAGTCTATACTTTTCCTAGTACCTGCATTTCTCAAAGAAGCTTGGTTTATTTTAATTGGGAGTGGTATTTAGAAATCAAAGTCTAGGTAAGTAGCATGTTTTATTTGTGGAAGTCAATATATACAGAATATAAAGTTAGGTGGGTGTCATATCATTTGGTATATAGTTATAAAATGTTGTTTCACTGAATTATAACACGTATTTGACAATGTAGTCTTCTTTCCCATGTTCATGAAAAAGAAATGGAGAGCGGAGGAAGTAGTGAAGACTCTTGGGGTACCAGCAATATTTTATTCTTTTTTAAAAAGATTATTTATTTATTTATTTATTTGAAAGACTTACAGAGAGAAAAGGAGAGGTAGAGAGGGAAATTTTCCATTTGTTGGTTCACTCCCCAAATGGTCACAACAAGCAAGGCTGTGCCAGGCCGAAACCAGGAGACAGTAGCTTCTTCCAGATCTCCCATGTTGGGTGGCAGGGGCCCAGGGACTTGGGCCATCTTCTTCTGCCTTCCCAGGCACATTCGCAGAGAGCGGGATCATAAGTGGAGTAACCTTGACTTGAACTGACACCCATTGGGGTGCCAGCACTGCAGGTTGCAGCTTAACCTGCTACACCACAGTGCTTCTCCCATGTTTCATTCTTAATTGGGGTGTTGGTTATGAGTGTAATCAGAGGAACAAAAACTCAATTGTCTTTACCTTTACATCTATTTCTTGGTATGCATATGGTATTTCAATAATTTGTTTTCTAAAATCAAAGATTGTGGCCTGTGCTGTGGCGCAGCTGGTTAAAACCACCACCTGCAGTGCTGGCATCCCATGTGGGCACCGGTTTGAGTCCCAGCTGCTCCACTTCCGATCCAGCTCTCTGCTGTGGCCTGGGAAAGCAGTAGAAGATAGCCCAAATCCTTGGGACCTTATACCCACATGGGCGACCCAGAAGAAGCTCCTGGCTCCTGGCTTCAGATCGCTCAGCTCCAGCTGTTGCGGCCATTTGGGAAGTGAGCCAGCAGAATGGAAGACCTCTCTCTCTCTAGTTCTACCTCTCTCTGTAACTCTGTCTTTCAAATAATTAAAAAAAAATAAAGTCAAAGACTAGGAATTAACATTTAACCTAGCAGTTAAAGATACCATGTCATACACTGGAATGCCGGGGTTCAATATATGGATCTGGGTCTTAACTCCAGATTCCTGCTGATACAGACCCTGGGAGTCAGCGAGAGATGGCTCAGGTAGTTGGTTTCCTACCACCTGTGTGGGAGACCTGGACTGAGTTCTTGGCTAGAAGCTTTGACCCTGCCCAGCCCCAGCTGTCACAGCCATTTGAGGAGTACATCTGAAGATGAGAACATACTTTCTCCCTCCCTCTCTTTCCTTTTCTATGCCTCTTAAAATAAAAATCTGGTCATAACCTATTTTAATTTTTTTAAAAATTATTCACATTGAACTATCTTCTTTTTCTTTCTATTACACATACATTGAAGCCCTTTAGTGGTTGCTCCTTTTATAGTTTCTTTTTAGTTTCATACTTAGAAAGTTCCTACCCACTACAAGATATAAAGATAGTTACCTATATGTTTTTCCAATACACATATACATCTATTTTTACATTTGAACATTTAATATTCCTGGAGTCTTAGTTTTGATGTAAAGTGTGAAACAGAGTTTTGTCTTTATTTTTCTTTTTGAAATAGTCAGTTGTCTAAATACTTATTGGATACTCCATCATTTTCCTGCCAAATTAAATGTCACTTGTTATAAAATAAACTCATATGTATGATGGTCTGTTTTTAGACTTTCTATTGTTTAAAATATTTATTTAATTAAAAGACTGACAGAGAGGGAGAGACAAAAGAGGGAGAGGAAGAGGGAGGTGAAGAGAGAGAAGGACAAAGAGAGGAAGGAAAGGGAGAAGTGAGGAGAGAGAGAGAGAGAGAGAGAATCTTCCATTTGTTGGTTCATTCCCTGAATGGTCACAATGACTGGGTTCAAAGCCAGGAGCTGGGAACTCTATTGGGTCTCTCATGTGGATTGCAGTGACCCAAGAACCTGAGCCATCCTCCGCTGCCTTCCCAGGCACTTTAGTTGGAATGCTAGATCAGACATGGAGTAGCGAGTCTTGAATCTGCACTCTGATCTGAAATGTTACTGTCACATGGGTGTGCCTATAGACTCCCCATTTTCTTAAATTGAATAGTCTGTTTATTTTAAAGCTAGTAACATACTTTATTTTTTATTTTATTTTTTGACAGGCAAAGTGGACAGTGAGAGAGAGACAGACAGAGAGAAAAGTCTTCCTTTAAAGTTGGTTCTCCCTCCAATGGCCACCGCGCTGCAGCTAGCGTACTGCACTGATCCGAAGCCAGGAGCCAGGTGCTTCTCCTGGTCTCCCATGTGGGTGCAGGACCCAAGGACTTGGGCCCGGGCCATAGCAGAGAGATGGTCTGGAAGAGGGGCAACCGGGACAGAATCCGGCGCCCTGACCGGGACTAGAACCTGGTGTGCCGGTGCCGCAAGGGGAGGATTAGCCTATTGAGCCGCGGCGCCAGCCACTAGTAACATACTTTAAACTTACTATGGCTACATAGTTTATTTTAATATCTGATTAGGGAAGATTCTATCTTCTTCCTTCCATTATATTCTTTTTCAAAATTTTTTAGCTGTTGTTGTAATGTTTACCTTTCCAAATATTTGAATCATATTGTCAAATGTTAAAAATTCAAGTAGTATTTCAATGGGTTTTGTATCCAATTTGTAGGTAACATTGGGAGGTACTTTTCTAAATGCTGAATGACCCTCAAAAACTGTTTTCAAAATTCTTAATTAGGCAGCCAAATTACTTAGCAATACCATTCTTTGTCTCGTAGGGCTTTTAAAGAATCCACTGAGATCTCAGCAGCAAATGGGTTAAATTTGAACTCAGTGGTATAAAAGGCCACCTGTGTCCCCTAAAGGGAACTTCCTACTTAAAATAATGAGCCTGGGTTTTCCTGTGACTACCCTTGTCCTTGGAACCTAGAAAATCAAACAGCTCAGCAGAGCTACTGCTACATTTAGCATCTGTGAGTGCTCAATGCACTCCTCAGGGTGCAGGGCCGGGCAAGCCTAGCTGATGACCCAAAAGCAAAACAGAAGCCAGTCTTTCACAGTGACACATTTATTTCAAGACTTAAAATATCAGCAAAATTCCTCTGTAAGCTATGTTAGCCATCGATGGTGGGAGGAATTTAACAATGCCAAAAAGGGAAAAAAAATAAATGAATTCTGGAAAACATAGGCTAGGAAAAAATTTCCTTAATAGAACCATCTCCACTCATTGATGGGTGGGTAAAGCAAAAGGGTAATAGAATTTTTCACTGTGTTTATGATTCATATACAAGATTACTTAAAAAAATTCATGAAAAGATGGCGTTAAACGATACGTTTATTTTGATGCAAAAACATTTTTGAGATCCATGCATAGTGTTTTCATAATATACACTTTTCATAAAACTTTTTGAAGAACATCTTGATTGCATGGATTTTAAATACTTTTGCAGCAAAATCAGTGCATCTTTTAGTTCTGTTTCCTATGATCTTTTTGAAGTTCCCTCATATATACTTGAGGGGAAGATGGGGCATTGAAAAAGGGAGAGGGCAATAGACCAGTAGGCCAGTAGTCAGGTTCTGCTCACTTTACCATTTAGCTCAGGCCCAGTCCTATGCATTGCCATATTGAATTCAAAGGGAAAACATCCTGTTACAAATAACACACACTTTCAGGGCGCAAATTTTAGGTTGTTTATTTCCAGTGGAAGCAACTGCAGGATGAATGGGATGTGTAGATTTTCCTCTAAATAATGACGTGATCTAGCTAGATTAGCAGTTGGAAACTGCCATTAGAATGGTAACATTCGGGGAGAATATAGGCAGATACTGGCAGAAAAGCTGGGACCTCCTCTGCCAGATAGCTAGGAGCTAAAGACTTGCAGAAGTCTCTAGTATTCTTCTGATATTTTGAAGTAGCAGGGCAATAACAGAGTCTGCAGAAGAGTTTAGGGTAAGCAGATTTATGAGGACTGGCTCTGAACATAAATGCAATTTTTAATTGTTATCAGGAAAAATATACTGGCTCAGCCATAATGAGAACAGGTAGAAAGATTTTGTTGGATGAATTGAGTTTAAATTTTGGCAATGGCCAAAGATCTAAATTAAATGCTAGTCTCCAAGGTATAGGATTAAAGGAAGGTTGAGATTTACATAAAATGACCATACCAAAGAAAGAAAAGAAGAATGAAATGGAAAGTGAGCAGCAGAAAGAGCAACCAATGTCAACCCAGGAAAGAACTGCGATGGCAGCCAACAAATGAATTAAATAAGAAAAACTCTTTATGTGTAACAAATCCCTGGAGAACTGAATGGTATTCCTGATTTTTGATTTAAAATCAAATCCATGTGAAAAACTTGCGACAGAAAAGAGGCAGCTGTTTTTAGCCTTACTATATTGCTTAAGAAATCAGTTTCTATTCATTAAAATAAAACTAGGAAAACTGTTTCCTTCATTTTTTTTTTTTTTTTTTGGACAGGCAGAGTGGACAGTGAGAGAGAGAGAGACAGAGAGAAAAGTCTTCCTTTGCCGTTGGTTCACCCTCCAATGGCCGCCGCGGCCAGTGTGCTGCGGCCAGCACACCGCACTGATCCGATGGCAGGAGCCAGGTACTTCTCCTGGTCTCCCATGGGGTGCAGGGCCCAAGCACCTGGGCCATCCTCCACTGCACTCCCTGGCCACAGCAGAGAGCTGGCCTGGAAGAGGGGCAACCGGGACAGAATCCGGCGCCCCGACCGGGACTAGAACCCGGTGTGCCGGCGCTGCAAGGCGGAGGATTAGCCTGTTGAGCCACGGCGCCAGCCTCCTTCATTTTTTTTTAAAAGATTTATTTTATTTATTTGAGAGTTAGAGTTACAGACAGTGAGAGAGAGAGAGACAGAAAGGTCTTCCTTCCGCTGGTTCACTCCCCAGATGGCCGCAACGGCCGGAGCTGTGCCAATCCAAAACCAGGAGCCAGGGGCTTCTTCCAGGTCTCCCACGCAGGTGCAGGAGCCCAAGGACTTGGGCCATCTTCCACTGCTTTCCCAGGCTATAGCAGAGCTGGACTGGATCCCTCTTTCTCTTTTAAAATCATCCCACAAAAATGTCAGCTAGTCTGATCACTTTAGCTCCACCCATTCCAGTTGGTTTTCCATGTGTCCAGTTGCTCTCAGTTGCTAGAGGCGTATGCACTGAAAGCACTTTTGGAGTTTTATAAGCTGCAGTGAGAGTGGTCACTACAGATGGCACT
Organism: Oryctolagus cuniculus; assembly: GCF_051225735.1. Taxonomy (NCBI): domain Eukaryota; kingdom Metazoa; phylum Chordata; class Mammalia; order Lagomorpha; family Leporidae; genus Oryctolagus; species Oryctolagus cuniculus. The sequence goes on from NC_142880.1 coordinate 85,519,958, forward strand.
GGTTTCTGTAACAGATCTTTTGTTCGCACAGCAAATTGGCTTTGTTGGGGAGTTGCGTTAGCTAAAAAAGTCAGTCTAAGTAATTATCTTTGTACTTGGGTTGGTCAGCAGGATCCAGTTGCCAAGTAAATAATGAGTCAGGGCTGGGGAACTGAGGGTCTTTACAAGTCTATATGAAGAAAATTCTGTAATACTGGAATGGAATTTGTGATCCTTTGAATCTCAGAAGTGGTAGACAGGTTAGACAAATTTCTTTAGTTGCCAAGAGAGACATAAAGGAAACTTGAGCTATGAACTCAGTCAGGAAATAACTTCTTGAGTTTGTTTCCCATAAAACACCCAACCAATCAACCAACTAACAACTATATGTGACCACGTAGAAAAAAAAAAACCACATTGGAAGTCTGATTAAAGCATGATGAACTTAAGGGTAATAAGTTTAGAAAACATGAAAGGCTTGAACAAACTGAAATTACAGTTTTTAGGTTTCTGGAAATTCTAACAAAATAATAAAATTTTAGATGTTTAAATAAATGCTCAAAGATAAAAAGAAAGATATGAATATTATTATTCTAGATAATGTGAAATTGATTTCCATCTCATATCCTTTATTTTTCATCTTTATCTGCCATGATACTGAAGAGTAACACTATGCTAAGCAAGGGAAAAAAGAATAACATGCAAATGCCTTACTTTGGCTTTTAAATGTTATATGAGACATTTTCCAAAGCCCCTATACAGACTATATTCCACTACTTAAGTGTTTAGTAGCTAAGTGTGAAACTATTTTTTGAAAGTCCACTTTGCAAATAACAGTCAAGAATTTTTCAGTCCATGTAATTCTCATGCCAACTTTCCCTGGTACAACTTTGCTTGCTGATTGGGCAAAGGGCTATTTTCCAGGCTGGAAAACGTGCCTACTACAACTTGGCTTTTGGACATAATGATTGGGTGTTTAGAAGGAGAACATTCAGTCACTTATTTTATCACCTATAATGTTCAGAAGTAATGAAACAAAACCACATATTGTACCATTCTAGTCCCCAGATTTTAAACTTATAGTACTTTTAGTATTAACCCAAAGATCAACACCAAGTGTGTTCCAGTCCTATGGGCAGGGTCTGGGAGCTGTAGTGAGGCATCATCCTTCCAAACTTGTAAATAATATTGCACTTTGAGTGCTCAACCATGAAATTGACCCAGAGTATCCAAGAAAGCAGTTTACATGTAGGAAAGTACTATATAAATATGTATATTTAATTTTTTAAATGAAAAAGCAATTTACTTACAGAAAGCAATTACTTACAGATAAGCAAAGACAGGAAGCATTAACACACTTAAAGGTGAGGCTTAGGCTTACTTAAAGACAAAAAATTAAAAAAAAATGTGGGGGCCAGCGCTGTGGCATAGTGGGTAAAGCCACTGCCGGCATCCCATATGGGCACTGGTGTGAGTCCCGGCTGCTCCACTTCCAATCCAGCTCTCTGCTATGGCCTGGGAAAGCAGCAGAAGATGGCCCAAGTCCTTGGGTCCCTGCACCCTCGTGAGAGACCCAGAAGAAACTCCTGGCTCCTGGCTTCAGATCAGTGCAGCTCTGACTGTTGTGGCCATTTGGGGAGTTAACCAGTGGGTGGGAGACCCCTCTCTCTCTTTGCCTCTCTCTCTCTGTGTAACTCTGACTTTAAAATAAATAAGTAAATCTTAAAAAAAAAATAAGCATCTGGAAGATAGGCTATCTGGTCAAAAGAAGAGGATGTCTTTCTTTTTTTTTTTTTTGACAGGCAGAGTGACAATGAGAGAGAGAGAGACAGAGAGAAAGGTCTTCCTTTGCCGTTGGTTCACTCTCCAATGGCCACCGTGGCCGGTGCACCGCGCTGATCCAAAGGCAGGAGCCAGGTGCTTCTCCTGGTCTCCCATGGGGTGCAGGGCCCAAGCACTTGGGCCATCCTCCACTGCACTCTCAGGCCATAGCAGAGAGCTGGCCTGGAAGGGGGGCAACCGGGACAGAATCCGGCTCCCCGACCGGGACTAGAACCCGGTGTGCCGGCGCCTCAAGGCGGAAGATTAGCCTAGTGAGGCGCGGCTCCAGCCCAAGAGGATGTCTTTCTAAAAGTCCATTCTTACTCAAAGAACTCAGGCAGGTTTGAGGCTGATATGCAAAGCTTGATGGACTGGAAGCATGTTTTGAATAAAGAAAGCTGAAGAATAAGGAACAGTGGGTGGCTTGGAAGAGGGTTGGGGCAAAGAGGGAGGGAGCAGAGTGAGTTTGGGAAACTCAGTATTTTTGCATGTGAGAAATGCCTGGTACAAGGACAGTAATGGAGGGACTTGAGCTAGGAGAGGGAAGGAGGCCTAGATCCTCAGCATAACCAGGATCAGATTTGACCCTAAAGAGCTTCCACCTGAGAGAAGCTGATAATAGGTACTATGGGTAAATGCTAAGTAGTCACTATCTTGTTGATAGTTTTGCATCATTCTTTACTTCACACTGTATACTGGAAAGTTTCCATTAATTAAAATTTTTCTGAGAAACCACTGTTTAAAATTAAATGGCTATAAAATACCCCCAGCATGATAATTTAGCAGTTCCACTCTTATTGGAATTTTTAGTTACTTGCATGTTTTTATTGTTGAAATAATCAGCGAACATTTTTGTATGTGTACAGAAATTTTAGATCTTATTTTTGATGGTTTCATGAGGAATTTCATGTCACAATGAAATTATTAAGTAGGAATATTTCAGACTTAAAAAAATATACCAATGTACACTCCTGTCATATGACATCATTGGCCAAGAAGGATCTTTTTATCTGTATCTAGTTGGGAGATAAAAAATAGTATCTTGCCTTTTGAATTTATGTTTATTTCTGATTAGCAAACCTGAAGACTTTTTCATGTTTATTAGAAACTATTTTTCCTGCCCATTTCCTCACCAAGAGGTATTAATGTTTCACATACTGATATGGAAGACCTTATTCTATGTTCGACATGAATCATTTGTCTTAAACATTTTTTTCCCCAGTTGACTTTCAATCGTGCCTTTGCCACTCACAATGTTAAGGCTTTAATTATGAGAAACTGTCAATCAACAAAAATGTATTGAATATCAGCTATGTTTAAGGCATTTTTCTAGGATCATCACTGAACAAAATGGTCAAAAAAATCCCTTATTATGTGGTACTTACATTTTAGTAAGGGAAGATAGACAACAAATTATAAGAATGATAAATATGCAAATTTTATTAGAATAAAAGTGCTAAGAGAAAAAATGGAGGACAGAAGGAATTGGAGATGGCGTTATGCAGGTTGTGATTTAAAATAATGTTTAGGGTGGGGCCCAATGAAAAGGCAAGCAGAAACTTGGAAGCTAGGGGGTTATTCTGCATATTATCTGCGGAGAAGAGCACATTGGAGTGAGTGAATAGCTGGTAGGAAGGGCTTATGGCTGGAACATGCCTGAAATGTTTGATCAAAGAGGTTGGAGCAAACCAGGGAGAAAAGTAGAAAAAGGTGCAATCAAGGAGATGAATGGTGTAATGAGATCCTGTAGATTGCTTACTATAAAGACCTGGGTGCAATGCAGAGTTCTGTGTAGAGGACATGATTTATTCTTTTTAAAGGACCACTCTGCGAGTTAGCATGAAAACAGAACAGTGGCAACAGTGAAGATGGTAAAAAAATGGTCTGATTCTAGACTTATTTTAGAAGTGCTATTCGTAGGATTTCTGATGGATTAGATATGGCCGTGAGAGGAAGAAGCAGAGGCAAAGAGGACCCAAGTATTTGGCCTGAGCTGGAGCACTGGATTTGCCTGCAGTTAAGAAGAAAATAGCAAGTGGAGTGGCGTTTTTGTGTTTATATTTAATTTTCCTAGGAATAACCCCAATTTCCGTTTTGGATGAAGTTGGAGATGTGAACTAGAAAGCTGACTCTGGAGTTTAGAAGCCATCTAGGTTACAGATGCTCATACACATCTGGGAGTCCTCGGCAGAGATGGTATTAGAAACCAGAGAACTAGAGAAACTAATCAGGGAGTGAAGCAGCCACAGGAAGCAAGAGCGGAACCCTGAGGCACTCGCAAGTGCTCTGGGAGAAGAAAAGCAGCAATGCGATGGAGAAGGAGCAATGGTGAGGGAAGAGGGAATGCAGGGAGGGTGGCATTCTGGAAGCCAAGGAGAGAGGTGGATCAAGTGCTGCTTCAGGAGGATGAAATGAACTCAAAGGATTTGGCAACATGAAGGTCATCAGGAACTCTGGCGGTTTCTCCCTCTGCATTTTACATATCTACATGCTACTTAAATATAGTTGGAATCTTATACTGGTGAAACATGACACATTAAATATTTCCACAATTACTCAACTTTTCTAATACAATTGAATAACAATTAATTTCTTGCTTCTATTAAGCAAAAATCCATATTCCTGTATTTTGCTGATTTTTGACTGGTATCTATTTGTGGTGAGTGGATGACATTGTGGAACAAAAAAAATTTTTTTAATCACATCTAAATTGGTTATGATGGCAAAATCTTAACAGAGTTTCAAATTATTGTGATTGGCTTAAATATAGTTTATTCAATTTATATAAAGGTAGAAACAATCACATTTTCATTAAAGTACCTAGAAACTGTCACCTTCTAATCAAATGTATAGTTTTCTCATAGAAAAAAGGAAATAAGAAAGGTAAGCCTGGGAATGCAATTTTTACCTCTGTGACTATTTCCCTTATTTTACTTTCAGCAGGATATGCTCAAAAACGATTTGATACGATTCAGTTCTAACCTGTCCACATAAATGCTTAAGGACATATTATCAATATTACTACAATTTAAGCACAAATTTTAATAACTCAAAATGTATGTCATAATTTCAAATAACTATTTCATTTCTGGTTTGTTATTTGCAGGCAACTCGAACAGAAAAATCAAAGCCACCAATTCAAATGCAGCATCAAATTCAACAAATGAAACATCCTACGGAGCTGATGATGTAATTCATGAAAAAATCAACATTGTTTATTAATGAAAAACCCTGTGTTCAAAAGGCTAAGGCTAAGGCTCACTGGAGAGATGGAGCAATAACAATGAAGAATACATTTCAAATGCAGTCGTAACATTGCTTTTAAAAAATTCAGCACTCACAAAAGCGAGACACAGGTGCATTTTTGAACATTCAATTAATTTATTCAGTATCCACTAAGGGTTTTTGATAGATTTCCATGTGCATAAGTTTATTTTTATCTGCTAATTAGGATGATTTTGTACTACCTGACATTATGCTAACTCTTCAGGATAAATTAAATATATCAATAACATAAGCAAACCTATTTGAGTTTATCTCATACTACCAGCATTTCATTATCTTTGTAAACTTGCCAGCAATTATTTTTTATAAGAGATGATATTGGATAGGTAAATCTCAGGGGGAACTGTATTATGAACTAGAAGTGGCATGTTCTTAAGTCTCTCAGAAACTAACCCATGCCTCCTTGGGGATATGGACTGCACACAATATATTGGATTTATAAAAGCCAATATTCAATAACAAAAAATCACCATGTATAATTTGCACAATAAGTATTCTGTGCAGCTCAAGATATAACCACAATAAAAATTCTTCACTGTTAATTTCCTAAAGAATCTCTGTAAGGAAAGTTACAAGACAAACAACTTCTTCAGTCCCATCTAATACTTTCACATCAATACCACCTAGGCATCTAGAGATAAAACCCGTTTCTGCAAGCTGTAATTGTTTAACAAAATTTTTATTCCTACATGTGATTTCTATTACAAGGACTCAGACCTGGTTTTTTAATAGAATTCATCATAACCTTAAGCCAGTGCTGCTGAACACGTTGGAAAACTAGACTTTCCAAAGGTGCTGGATGCAGCTTCTCTGGCCTGGCACAGAGAGAGTGCTTTATTGTTGTTGGGCATACAGAGTATATGGTAATTTTCCATAAGAATATCTTTTAGACCATCACTAAGAGAAGATTCTCTGATGGAAATGGTCTTTATCTGCACTGTCCGACCAGCTGACATGTGTCTACTGGGTACCTGAAATGTGGCTAATGTGAAGGAAAAATCAACTCTCAAAAATTTCAGTAATTTTATGTGGCTACACTGAATGATCCCATTCCAAACAATTATGGCAGTTATCCTACTGCCTGAGAGATTTCACTATTTTGCCAAGGTTTAAATATTAAAATTGCTTAGAGTGTTTGTGAAATTTGAAAGTTGAGACATTTCTATTACAAAGATAACATTTTATGTGGTCATAAATGCAAAGAAGTTTTATTTATTTTTGTGAGGGCCCATAAAACCTTTGTAAGTATTTGATATTTTATAGTTTTGATTCAGAATAACCACAGAAAAGTTGCTACCTGATACACAGGAGTCAGTATTATACTACTCTGTTGAATGAGGTGAAAATCCAGGTTGGTGAAGTTAAGGCACTGAGACAATTCTATTCTTGTTGCTCGAAGGAAAGGGCTATTGCTACATATGACACAAAGCGCAAGGAACTAAGACTCAGAGGCCAGAATAATTTAATGTATGAGCGAAATTCACGTCTTGGGATTTATAGCCCTTGCCTATATTCCTGCATGACAATGGTCTTTCCACTTTTTACTTACTGAATTCATTTAGTGGAGTATTAAACCTGTGACTATAGAAGTTTGTTATCACAAATTTTAAAAAAAAGAAAAAGCGAGGCAATTATCATTATATTCCCAGAATTGTATATGAGCTACATGAAATCTGTTATTTTCATCTTTTTTTTTTTTTAAGATTTATTTTATTTATTTGAAAGAGTTAGAGAGAGAGGTAGAGATAGAGAGAGAGGTCTTCCATCTGCTGGTTTACTTCCCAGATGGCCACAACAGGAGCTGTGCCGATCTGAAGCCAGGAACCAGGAGCTTCTTCCTGGTCTCTCACATGGGTGCAGGGGCCCAAGGACTTGGGCCATCTTCTACTGCTATTCCAGGCCATAGCAGAGAGCTGGATCGGAGGAGAAGCAGCCAGGACTAGAACCAGTGCCCATATGGGATGCCGGTGCTTCAGGCCAAGGTGTTAACCCGCTGTGCCACAGCGCCGGCTCCTGTTCTTTTCATCTTATAAAAAATTAGAAAAAAAAAAAAAAAAAGACTCAGTGCCAGTAACCTGCTCATTACCTCCTTTTCCTCCCACCCTGTGGGGAAGGTACAATGGAGTTGGTCATGGCTGGATGCATTATAGGTTGCGTTCTAGGAGAGGTGCCACAATTCTGCCAATTCATATATTTTTAAAGGAGTTGTGGTCTGAAGATGCTAGCCTTCACACCTGTGGTACTGTCACACTGGCCTAAAACACCCACTGCCCAGGAAGCTCAAATCCCAGAACAAGATGAGCTGGAGTCCTTGAAGTGCTCCCTTGCTGAGGCAGCTTACTACTAGCTTACCTGAGCCATGGCTACAGGGCTCCTCCCGGGGACCAACTGTTACACTCTACATAACTTTGAGGCGGTTATGATTCACAGATTAAGGCCAAACATTAAAAGCAAGAAGTCTTATTGAATTATGGCAGAGTCTGAACTTAGATTAACTCAGTAATCAAATTTATTTGAAGTCAGGTAACAATAATAAAACATAAAAACAAAATACATTCCAACTATATGTACATTTAATTCTGGGGATAAATCTGATAAAGAGTGTGATAGCTTTAAGTGTTTTTAAACAACTTCAGTCACGGTGTGATTTTTGGTAACAGTCAGACTGTACAAAGAAAAGTGGATCCAGAAGAAGAGTACAAACAATAGAGCATAAAGGAATCAAATTATTTTCTGTGTGGCCTTCTAATGAGAGCAATTTTACCTTTGCAACATTGTAGAATTACTGGGATGATGAAATGGATGAAATCAAACCTTGATAAAAGTAATTTCTCTCCTTAAAACTGTTTAATGACATCTCATGGCTTGCAGATTAAAGTACAAGTTCCCAAACATGCAAAATAAGACCTTCTCTTGCTCCTGAGAACTGAAAAGAGCTGTCTCAATTCTTCACATCAGGCATTACTCTCTTAATTTCTCTCAACTAGGTAAGGTAGCCCTCTGTGTTTCTACAAACCCATGTGGAGGTCAATGTTGCACTTATTTGTTCTAATATTTCTTCTACCAACAAAACTGTGAACTCCTACAGGGGAGCAAATGTGTCTTGTTTATCTCTGTATCCTGGCTTCTTAGCAGTGTTTGCCTTGCTAGCCACTCAATAAATGTTTGTTGAAAAAAGGACTCACTGGCATTCTTAGCAACATTATTCACTCTTCAGTCTAGGTTTCTATTGAAGATGGCCTAGGGCTATGCAATTTTAGACACAGCAGTAAATGCATATACATATAGTTGTTATACTTCTCATGTATTGATGTTTTGGCCTCAAAGAACCAAAGATTTAAATGGAAATGTATCCTGTGAAGAACTAGGAGTATCTTGAAGATTTTAGCCAACAAATGATACTGAGAAAACAAATGCGGAAAACATAAGGGGAGTAGGTCCATCAGCTCCAAAACAACCACCTCAAAGTGTTCAGATAATCTGATGACACTGAAATCTAAATTCTGTCTGCATCTGGCACAAATGACAACGTATCAATTATCTGCTTGAAGTTGAAGGTGTTTAATCTCTGTATTTAACAAACTCCATCTTTACTACTCATAGAATGTTAACTGCTTATCTATAATTTCTAGAATCAGTTTGTTACTAGAATTTCACGGAAACATTAATAAGCACATATATTAAAGACTGGACATGATCAGAGATAATCTGATATATTTTATAGGTAAAACACAGCAAGGCTAGGGAAACTAAATGACTTTGTTAAGGTCATGGTAGTTGGAATGGCCAGGACTTTTGGATTTTTACCAATAAATTCAGGTTTTCTTCTGCTACATACTGCATAGGATGAAACTTCATGAATTTTCTCCTAAAATATATTAGTGAATTTTGCATCTAATCCCAATAGTAAGATCATTTTAGAAGATAATTAGTAAAAATAAACGCTCTTTTCACAGATGAGATGATTCCATCAATTATTCTAATTTGTAAAGAAAATTTACTTAGACACCCACATTGGAGTGCTTGAGTTGGATACCGGCTCTGGCTTCTGACTCAAGCTTCCTGCTGATGCAGAGGTTTGTTGGAAGCAATGATAGTTCAAGTAATTGATTTCCTGCCACTCACATGGGAGACCGAGATTGCATTCCAGACTCCTGATTCTGGCCCTGGCCCAGTCCTGGCTGTTGAGGGCATTTGGAGAGTTAAACAGCAGATAGGAGCTTTCTTTTGCGCTTCACTTTCTTTCAAAAAAATTTTTTTTTAATTCCAAGATTGCATCCAGGGAAAAAAAAGTACTGAACACGGAAATCTTTTTTTTTTTTAAGATTTATTTTATTTATTTGAAAGACAATTACAGAGAGAGGCAGAGCCAGAGAGAGGAGAGAGAGAGAGAGAGAGAGACAGAGAGAGGTGTCTTCTATCCTCAGGCTCACTCCCCAAATGACCGCACCGGCCAGAGCTGAGCTGATCCGAAGACAGGAGCCAGGAGCTTCTTTCGGGTCTCCCACATGGATGCAGGGGCCCAAGGACTCAGACCATCTTCTACTGCTTTCCCAGGCCACAGCAGAGAACTGGATTGGAAATGGAGCAGCCAGGAATCAAACCAGCACCCATATGGGATGCCGGGTCTGCACGATGGGGCTTTGACCTGCTGTACCACAGGCACCAGCCCCGAGCACTGAAATCTTGTCCTTTGTATACTTCGTTAGTTAATGAGGGCTTTTATATAACTTCTGGATCATTATTGTATCAGCACTCAGAAAACAAACCAAATGAGCCAGCTTGTAACTTTTATAATTAACAACTGTAAAAACTTACAAATAATTGGATTGTTTCACTATAATTGCTATCATTTTAAACCACTTTACACACTCAAAGAGATGAAGCCATCCTTCTGTATGTAGCATCTTGTAATCATTTTTATAAAAGCTTTTTAAACTTATTTTTTCAATCAATCTTGATAACTGCATTTTCATAATATTAGTAGCAAAACCAAGACAAACCCTTCAAAACCCAATACTCTGTGCTTCTCTCCCAATACCTGACAACTATTTAAACAAAATAATTTCTTTTTGAGTGGGCCAAATTACTACATTAGATTACGGAAAAGCTGGGAGTATGAGAGCTTCAATGGTTGCAGTGCTAGAAAAGAAACAAAGATGCAGTTCTCACATAGGTAAACGTATGCTAAGAGAAATGATGAAGCCTCTCAAATTCGACAAAGGGTATGCCAGGTGAAGGAAGAACCCCTAAACCTTCCAGCCAGCGAGGTTAAGAGTACTTACCTGATTTCACATCAAAAATTCACCTGTAGCCATGTCTAAGGGTTAATGATTTTAAAGTGTGTAAGTGTACTACAATGAGGTATTTGCAATCTTTGGTGCTGTGCCATGAAAACTGGTAGACTGGTGATGCTGCTACAACATGGTAAGTATTTAACTTCCTGGGCATAAGGGATAACCAATTAATAAGCAAAATAAGTGACACTGATCATTGTCAAATTAAAAATTTAAGAATTATTTATATCTACTAGTAGGTGTTTCAAAATGCTTACCCATATAAATTCCCATTGTTGTATAAGGCTTTCATGATAAAACTCCATGGCTCTTGAATTTTAAAAAGTATAGAATAAAATTTTTAATTAAAAATCTTTGTTGCTGCTACTGAGATTTATCACTGAAGTAAAAGAGGGAAACATCCTCAGTGTGAAATTTGCTTCAAAACTACAAATTATTTCAGACAAAATAAACATATATGCTCACATTTATAAACATTTTCCACATTATTCATAGAAGTGAGATCAATAAAGTTTACATATTACATACAATAAAAATCAGTTATAATGAAGATTTAGTTTTCTTACTAAATAAAAATTTCTGTGTTTGAGGTATCACATGCCAATATGGCACACTGGTAAAATAACCCAGGAGTCTACCTGAAAAATCCTGACTAACACACATCGGCTCTGTGAGACTTACTAGTAGGCTGGACTAGACTAGTTTCTTTAAACAGGAAGGAAGATCTTAACTGTTACAAAACAAAGGAGGCACAAAATAGAAACTGCATTTCATAAAAGAACAAAATTTTGTTGTAAAAGTTTTCATTATCATCTTCTTGCCCACACTGTTCATTTAAAAAGTCGTAGTCAAAACCAAAAAAGCCTAGAGATTTAAAAACAGCAGTGAAGGATTTCACTCTTTGTACATTACATTATAGCATATAAAGCTATTAAATATTTTCAGTGTCAAGAGCAAAGCATTAACCCCTACCTAGCTTCTTCACTGGAAGATGGACACTTGATTCATTAACTGCCAGGTGGATTACCTGTGCTGACTGTAATAAAGCCATTTCACAATCGATTTAAGATGTAATAACACTAGTCAAACACATGGAGACACAAATACCAAAAGTGATGTGTTTTGTATGTATAAATACCTATGCTTAGGGCATGGTTATCGAGTATCAAGACTGGTTTAACGCTTTATATCATAGTACTTGAAAAACATACTGTCAGGAAGATAATCATCCCACATATGAAAACTATCTATATGGGGAAGGCCATGATTTACTACAAAGCATAAATAGATAGCAAATTCTAAGGAAGGACAAGTAACTGTGAAGAACAAAATTTTAAATTTAATGTTGTAGGCCAAAGTCTCAAGTCACTTTTTGGAAAATTCAGAACTATTCGGAGTCGAAGAATGCTTTTCCTTTTTTCTCTTCTTTTTTTCCTTTTTGTGATGTTTCCCTTTTTTTGATTTATTCTTTTTTTCTTTCTTCTTTTCTTTCTTCTGATATTTTTGTTTCTTCTGTTTTGAAGTGTCCTCTTCATCAGAAGTAGATGAATGAGACCTAGAAGCAGTAAGACATGCTGACTGATAAGTGCAGATGACTGACGGGTCCATTTAAGTGAGATTTGAGTTGCCTTACATGCTTCTTGGAGTAAGGAAAAGGTATAAACATAAACGCATTCAAAACGTGCTTCATATGTTTGTATTCTCTTAAAATGCTGACTTTCACGTTTTGCTACTCGATTACAGACATTGACAAAACTACCACAACAGCCCCCCCTCATCCCCAAGATCCTCAGTGGATGCCTGAAACCTCAGATGGCACTGAAATGTATATATTTGATGTTTTTCCCTGTACATATGTATCTATGATGAAGTTTAATTTATAAAATAGGCCCAATAAGAATGAACAATAACCAATAAAATAAAACAATGTTCTGTAATAAAAGGTGTATGAATCTGATCCAATTTCTTTGGTTTGAGGTATGACAGCATAACTTGCATGTCTTTTTCCTTCTTCTTAATTATATAGATGATTCATTCTTACTACACATATTAACAACCTCGCATACATACTTTTTAAATTCTTTTATTTCTTAACTTATTGAGAACTCTCACCTTTTCACTTAAAGGAAGCACTTTGCTACTTCTCTTTGGCATATCTGAATTGCCAGTATCTCTACTCTTGCACATTGGGTGTCCTTATTAATTAACATAGGGTATTTGAACACAAGCACAGTGATACTGTTCTAGCTGATCTGAGAACACAAGGGCTACTAAGTGACTAATGGGCAGGTAGTGACTATAGCATGGAAAAGCTGGACAAAGGACTAATTCACATTCTGGATGAAATGAGAGAGCATAGATTTCATCATGCTACTCTAAATGGTGCAAATTTAAAAATGTATGAGTTATTTATTTCTGGAATTTTCCATTTCATATTTTTGGATTGGAGATGACTGCCGGTATCAGAAATCTCAGAGAGCAAATGGATAAGAAGGATACTAGTTTATTCTGCTCAACTCTAGTAATGAGTTTTAAATTCAGCAAGGATGAAACTATTTTCTGTGGTTTTTAGCTTTTCATGCCTACTTTTCAAAATCTCATAAGGCAAACAAAGTGGCATTCATTATATATAACCTCATTATATATACAACTCACTTGTTTATATAATAGCTTGTTGGCACAGTCTCTTAAAACAGCCACAAAAGATGTGATTATATATCTTTAAAAGACTATAATTGTACCTTAGTATAAATGGATGAAAGCTGAAAATTAGCAACATGAAAGAGCTTTTGTTAACTCTTTTGATTTTTCAAGTTAAAGTACTTGATCCTTCTAGATGCTGAGTGATACAGATAAATACTTTCATTATAAAATGGTTGTCATTAGTTACAGAAGGATGCTTTTTAATGAATATTCTGTATAAATCAATGTGGATGATTTATATTTTATTTTATTAAGCTGGAAAGAAATGGTAGAATTACTATTTTTTTCTTTTAAAAAGTTTTTGTTTATTTTAATTTATCTGAAAGGCAGAGAGAGATCTTCCATCTGCTGATTCACAATGGAAATGCCTGCAACAGGCAGGGGTGGGCCAATCTGAAGCTCGGTTTCCCATGTGGGTGGCAGGGACTCAGCAACTTGGGCTATCACCTGCTGCCTGCACTAGCAGGAAGCTGGAGTCAGAAGTGGGCACCAGAACGGAAATCCAGGAACTCAGATACGAGATGCAGTTGTCCTAAGCGGTGTCTTTACCACTGTGGCAAACACCTGCTAGAATTACTTTTAATATGAAAAAGAAATCTAAAGAAACAAAAAAATTGCTATGTTTTAAGACATATTACATGAGGAAGTAACAGCCTATCTATACCCAAATCGTCTGTGACAGGACAGAAATTTATTTAATTAAAAATAAAAATGCCATCTCAAGAGTAGGTCCAGTGATCTAAGTGGCATAAGTTAAAACCTAAATTAAGAAAACGCCAGACAGACATAAAGGAGGCAGACACAATAAGCACGTGAGAGGATGAGATTGCAATGCTATCTTGCACAGTGACTTCTGTGAATTCCTGGGCTGCTCTCCTCTTCTGACTCCACACTTTCCCTCATCTCCATAATCCTATATTCCTTGCTTCCACTTGTCAGTCTACAGACTCAGACTTCTGATCATCAGCAAAGTTCATTTTCTCCAGTCTTTTCCTGCTCCTTCTTTAGCGCTGTTATTCTCAGATCTTGTCTGCTTTCCTATTTTAAAGGTCCTGCTTGATTTGACCTTTGGATTCTGATGACAGCTTCTTCTCTGTCTGCACTTTTTTCTTTGGCTTTTTGATCCTGGATTCTCATTTTGAAGGCAAAATTTTAGGCATTGGCATCAACAACACTATTAGGTGGTGCCATTTCTGCTATGTGTACATAGAAGAGTTAATTTAGTTTCAGGCCCTGTTTAAGGTCTATAAGGCTCAAGATAGAGAGCTGGATACTTTGTTACTATAAAACAAGTTTATGAGAATTTGGAAGAGTTAACCTCCTGTTTCCTGTAAGCAATCCACCTTGCCGTGCTAATGCAAATGATTCAATAATACAATTGTCAGAAGTTCTGAGCCCTCCCTTTTTATAAGTTTTTACATTCAATATTATTACTAACACAACACTTGAAAATGAGCTAACTTTTCCAATTTAGAAAGTATCTGAGGTGTTAACATGTAGGCATTAAGTGAGTACAGACCACTCCTAATTTACAGTACTTTATGAGAGAACTGGATCCAAACCAGACACAACCATGGCCAAGTACCTTAAATAATGTTTGTACATGTACATTTACTCTAGTATAAATGAAACTGTACTCATTAACCAGGGAACATTTTGCTTGTTAATATTTCTGATTAATTTTAACAAGTTAGTTGTTAAGAGCAGAAAAATTCAGAGGTACTTCATGCAGGTTCTGAAAGATCTAAAGGAATAAGTTTTATTAAATTCTATTAATTAATTTTTTAGTTATAAAGATAATATGAGAATGCAAATATTTAAGTTCCAACTTCATGTATATGAAGTCAAAACATATGTCACGAGTTTAGATATATGTCCAATTAAAAGTTTACCTGCTGTTCTAATACTTAAAAATATAGAGCACAAACAGAAACAGAAGAAAGGGGCTATTATTTATTAGGGGTGGGGCATGTGGCCCAGTAGTTGATGCACACTTCCCGTATTGTAGCGCTCGGGCTTGATTTTCAGGTGTAGCTCCCAATCCCCACTTGCTGTCAGAGCTGACACTGGAAGGAAGCAAGCGACTGCTCACGTAACTGTGTTCCTACCACACAAAGGAGACCATGCTCTGGCACTAGCGCAGCCTGGGGCACTATGAGCATCCGGGGAGTGAATCAGTGTTGGAGATTTGCCTGTCTACCTCTCAAATTAATACGTACCTTTCTAGAAATGCAAAAATTAATATTAATTGGACTACATATAAAAAATAAAATTTTAAAATCCAGCTTCAATATAGTCTTTTTTTTTTAAATAAAATACCTTTTCCTTTTTTTTTTCAATTTGATTTTCTCTTTGCTTTTTTCTCTTTTCTTCTCCTCTTCTTCATTTATTCCTGTGGAAGACAGGTGGGAAGGAAAAAATCAGATCACTATGAGTCTAAAAAGCATTTTATTTCAGAAGAGTTTTAAACTTATAAAAGAAAAATTATGAGGTAATAATAGAAAGAGTTCCCATTTATCCCTCACCCTGTATCCCCTATTAACATTTCATATTAATACAATTAATGAACTACACCCAGCTTCTATTTTTTTAATTCCAAAAATCTTTTACCCTTTTCATTCCTCCCAGCCCCTATTAGTCAACATGATGATGGACACCTTGGTTTACTCCAGATTCTGGCTGTTGTGAATGGTGTTGCTATAAACATGGTGGTGCAGGCATCCCTTGGATACAGTGAGTTCATGACTTTTGGTAATATACCCAGTAGTGGGATAGCAGAATCACATGGCAGTTCCATTTCTATTTTTTCTTTTTTAAAGAAATCTCCATACCATTTTCCACAGTGGCCACATTAAATTACATTCCCCAAAACAGTGTAAAAGAGTTTCCCTTTCTCCACATCCTTGCTAACATGACAGCATTTGTTACTCTTTTTTTTTTTTTTTTTTTGACAGGCAGAGTTAGTGAGAGAGAGACAGAGAGAAAGATCTTCCTTGTTTGTTGGTGTACAAAGATGTTATTGATTTTGTATTTTGATTTCATATTGTGAATTCACTGAACTGGGTTTTCAGTTCCAACAGCTTTTTGGTGGAGTGTGCAGGGTTTTCCATGTACGACATCATGTCATCTGCAAACATGGATATTCTGACTTCCTCCTTTCCAATTCTGAAGCCTTTTACTGCTTTCTCTCCCCTAACTGCTCTTGCTAATATTTCCAATACCTTATCATCTTGTTCTAGATCTGAGGGAAAATTGTTTCTGCTTTTCCCCATTCAGTATGCTACCGACTGTTGGTTTGTCATATACAGCCTTTATGTTTAGGTATGTTTCTTCGGTACCTAATTTTTGGAGAGCTTTTATCTTGAAAGGCTGTTGAATTTTTTTTTTTTGAAATAAATTAGTTTATTCTTTCAAAGAAATGAAACAACAGGGGATGAATGAGGAAAGGAGCACCCCTGGCCACATTCCCTGCCCTAAGCAGGGGTCTGAGATGAGGCCAGGCCAGACCACGGCTCCCTGTGACACTGGGGAAGCAACAGGCAGGCTCCAGAGAAGGACTTTGTTCTGTTAGCACCAGGAGTCCTCCGCAGGTGCACCTGCAGTGTGTGGCCCTTCTGCCCCAACGTGAGCAGTCTGGGGAGGGGCTGGCGGCACCTGAGGGTGACTCCCACATCTGCACCCCTGCGCTCCCAACTGCTGTAAACATGAGAGCAGCTCATGGCCCCCAGGGTCTCAGGTGGCCCAGGACCTGTTGGCTTTCTCCTGTGTGGACAGCTGGTCTCCCTGTAGGCCACCATCTTGGACACTGGTCTAGGAGCAGGGCGTCACAAAGTGGCCTTGGGGCTTTGGGGCCAGCCCTACCTTCTCAGGCTTGGCCTGGAGGAAGCCCTGGTTGAGCAGGCTTTTGTCCTTTTTGGCTGCAGACAGGACGTGGCTGGTGGAGCCAGAGAGGACGCTGGTCGGCATAGCCAGGCCCCTGGGCATTGCAGACATCACCAGCTTCTTGTCCTCGTCCACAATGTCAAGAGCCAGAGACTTCCGCACTTTCTTGACGGGGCTCGGCCACGTATATATTTTCTGATTATAAAATAATGCATATTCAGGGGCTGGTGCGGTGGCTTAGTAGGTTAAGCTTTCACCTATGGCCCAGGCATCTTATATGGGTACTGGTTGGTGTCCCAAATGTTCCTCTTCTGATCCAGCTCTCTGCTGTGGCCTGGGAAAGCAGTACAAGATGGGCCAAGCGCTTGGGCCCCTGCACCCACACGGGAGACCCAGAAGATCCTGGCTCCTGGCTTTGGATCGGTGTAGCTCTGGCCACTGGGGCCATTTGGGGAGTGAACCACTGGGTGGTAGACCTCTCTCTCCCTCTCTCTCTCTCTCTCTCTCTGTAACTCTACCTCTCCAATACATAAATAAAATATTTTTTAAAAACAACAATGTGCATTCAATGTAGACATTTTTCTAATAAAAATTATAAAAAAGACAAATTTTGTTTATGAAGCCAGGAAGCATCAATGTAACTTTACAAGGCAGGGAGTACAGAGACCAGCTTGTTTCACAGAATCTTAGGAAATTTAATTGACTACACTTTTGTTCATTTAACTAATATTAACGAAATCCTTATGTACCAGGTACTGAGTGTTTGATGTCCACAGTTCCTGCCTTCTTGGATCTTGTGGTTATGTGGTAAGAGAAAAAATAAAGAAGCAAACAAAGGAACACTGTAGGTGAAGAGCAAGGGCAGTGTGTGTATATATGTGTGTGTGCGAGAAATATATATTAGTGCTGAAAGTCTGTCTTGAAGTCCTGCTTTGGAAATACTCCACAAATGTGTATTTTTATTTTCATTCATTTCAAAATAATTTTCTTCTGCTTTTTTATTTTTATTTTCATTCATTTCAAAATTCATTCATTTTATTTTATGTTTATTTTAATTTTCATTCATTTCAAAATAATTTTCTTCTGCTGCTGTTTCTTTGACCCAGTGAATTATTTAGAAGAGTGTTAGATTATAAATATTTGGGAGTTTTCTCAGTAACTTTCTGCTATAGATTTCTTTTTTTTTTCTTTTTAAGATTTATTTTATTTGTTTGAAAGAGAGTTACAGAGAGAGGCAGAGACAGAGAGAGAGGTCTTCCATCTGCTGGCTCACTCCCCAGATGGCTGTAATGGCCAGAGCTACACTGATCCAAAGCCAGGAACCAGGAGCTTCCTCCGGGCCTCCCATGTGGGTGCAGGGACCCAAGGACTTGTGCCATCTTCTACTGCTATCCCAGGCCATAGCAGACAGCTGGATGGGAAGAGAAGCAGCTGGGACTAGAACCAGCACCCATATGGGATGCCAGTGCTTCAGGCCAGGGCTTTAACTGGCTGCGCCACAGCACTGGCCCCTCTGCTATAGATTTCTAATTTAATTTCTTTGTGGTTAGAAAATATACTTTGCATAATTTAATCCTTCAAAATTTACTGACACTTGTTTTATGGCATAGATAAGATCTGTTGGTAGATGTTCAGGGTGCATTCAAAAAAATATTGGTTTTGCTGTTGTTGGATGAGACACTATAGAAATGTCAAATATGCCAAGTTGAATGCAAGTGTTATTCAAATCTACATTCTTACTGATTCACTATCTACTTGTGCCACTAATTATTGAGAAGGGTGTATTGAAATCTCTGACTATAGTTGTGGATTTAAATATCTATAAGGAGTTTTGCTTGTAATTCTATCAGGGTTTGCTTCATATATTTCAAACTTTCTTGCTGGATGCATATATACTTAGAACTTTTATGTTCTCTCAATTAAGTGAACCTTAACATTATGTAAAAAGTCTCTTTGTTCCTAGTACTATTATTTGTTTTGGAATCTACTTGATCTTATATTAAAATAGCCACTTCAGTTTTCTTTTGAGTAGCTGTGGCTTTTTTTTTTTTTTTTGGTAGCAACAGTAATGTCAGAACTACTGCAAACATGTCCAAAAGCAAAAGAGAATATAAGGAAGTAAAAGAGTAGCAAGGGAATAATTTCCTCTTCAATACAGGGAGGATGGGTAAGGAGTCTATTTACCAGATTACACAGAGAAGTAAGTCCTAATAAAAAACAGATAAGCAAAAACTTCAGGAATCTTTCTTCCTGGGCATCACCCGTACGAGCTGAAAATAACAGGCTCTGAAAATCTCAGTACTGAAGACAGTGCTCTATTTATTGAGGTTTCAAGAGAGCACCCTGCGGTGTACATGAGAAAAAGCTTTTGAGTTTTTGCAAATTAACAAGATCTTAGAAACTACTACCACAAATCTTCGGAGGACAAAATAGAAGGCGGGAAGGTCCTCGTGTACTTCAGCACTTAGATTTTCCAGGAGTCACCAAAGAGTGGTGGTCTGCTGTGTAGCACACAGAGGAGTCCAGGTTACACTCCAGTGCACAGAGACAGCTTCGGGACGGTGCCTAAGACCTAGCCCAGCAGCAACAGGAGACTCAGTTCTTTGATCCTTGTACAGCTGCACTAAGTTTGTAGCGACGTTAGCTGCTTTAAAACCAAGGACTAGGCAATTTCCTCTTGGTTCTTCCTATCAACCACAGAGCAAATATCTTATGTACATGTCTCAAAAAAAGATTATATTTTAGGCCAAATATAGGCTTTACTCTAGTATCCTGTGGATTCACTTAAGCTTTAGTTTTATAAATGTTGAAACCACCGTTGTAAGCCATTCGTTTGAATCTGACTCTAGCAGCTACTAAAGGAAAGGACAGAGGCAATTACAGAAATATGCAGGGGCCGGCGCCATGGCTCGCTTGGTTAATCCTCCGCCTGTGACACTGGCATTCCATGTGGGCGCCGGGTTCTAGTCCCGGTTGCTCCTCTTCCAGTCCAGCTCTCTGCTGTGGCCCGGGAGGGCAGTGGAGGATGGCCCAAGTGCTTGGGTCCCTGCACCCGCATGGGAGACCAGGAGGAAGCACCTGGCTCCTGGCTTCAGATTGGCACATCGCCGCCTCTGGCAGCCATTTGGAGAGTCAACCAATGGAAGGAAGACCTTTCTCTCTGTCTCTCTCCCTCACTGTCTATAACTCTACCTGTCAAATAAAAAAACTATGCAAATACCTGAATTAGAATTATCTCACAGGTAGTTTTCAATGCCAACTATCTTAAGTAAAACTAAGTGTGAATTTAACATAAAACTCTTAGGAAAGCAGATCAAAGAAAAGAAAATAACTAGGCCCCAAATACCCCAATTTGTCAAACTATAACATTCTCTTCCTGGACTGAACTAAAAGAATATTGTAAAATATTAGGGAAGAAATAGGAGAAGACTACTCCCCAACTGCAAACTGCAACTACACAACACTGGGTAAAACAGAAACAGAGAAAAATCATATTCTTGAATTTCCCAGGTCCTTTGTAAATAATAAAATCCTTTTACTGTAATATAAATTCTACCACTTATAAGTACAAGGGAAGTTCAAACTATAGTACAAAACCTCAATAATCTTCTTGAAGCACTGTAATATCACTAGACAATAAGCATGCTCCTACACAGATATAGACTAATTCACACATACACACACACACAGAGTGAGTCAACAAAAACTTGTGCCCCTTGCCACACTTTGCTTGTTTCATTTTTCCCTGTTTGCAGCACTGGACACTTGATTCTTTAGGCCTGCACAAGTTCCGGGTTATTATAGTATGATTATACAGAAATGTTTGCTCTTATTTCTGTTAACTCCTGCCCATATATTCTCTAATTTACTTCAATAATTGATTACGTTTGTCATTTAGATTACTTTTTTTTTTTTAATAAAAGGTATTAAATCAACACTAAAAATTAGTGATACAAGGAAGTGACATCAGGAAGTTTGTGGAGTAGAAAGTCTTAGCCTGTATTCCTGTATAACAGGTGTGGTCCATGAAATCATTTGGTTTAGCCCTGCCAAGGCAACAGCAGGCAGGACTCAAAATTCAATAAATCTACAGCAGGCTAATTTTTCAGTTGACAATTTTGTATGGCTAGTGAATGATGTTATAAATATCCAAATATCCCTGAGCAGAAAAAAGGTTCCCCACCCATGCTCTACAGAAACAATATGACAACATTCAGATCCAGAAACCTTTAGAAGAAATCCAGAATCCAGTTAAGAAATTGAAGTACCCTGGTCAAGCCAAAAGCTGAGAAAAATTGTACCAACATAGGTAAGATGAGCAAATTCACTTTATCTGCATCAGCCATTGCCCAAGCTGGTCTATTTCAAATCTAAGCAGATTACTTCAGCTCAAGATTTCATGGTGTGTGTGTGTGTGTTTGGGGGATGAGGGCGAGGGGGAGAGAGATAAGAGGTGGGACAAGAGGGTGTCTTTTGGCCTTTTGAAGCATTCTCTGAGGGGTCAGTCTCTATCATGTCTCACACCAGGCACCAAAAGGCTAGAAACCTGACATATGGGAGAGTTAGGAACAGAAGAGAAAGGTACTCTACTATAGCTAGTACTGCTCCGTGAGCCTGGAAAAGTCACTGTTTATTTAACTTTGAAGACACCAATGCAGTCATACAAGGAATATGAAGAATCAAGAAAACATGACACAATTGAAAGAATAAAATATTATCAGTGGCTAACTGAAAGGAAATGGAAATTTATGAACTGCCTGACAAAGAAGAATTCAAGCTATTTGTCCTAAAGCTTAGAGAGCTGGAAGATAGTAGTGATATAGTGATAGACAAATGAAACCAGAAAAATAACCCACGTACAAAATAGGAATGTCAATGAAGAGATAGAAATAAAAAAAATATAATAAAAAAAGAACCCAACAGAAATACTGGAGCTGAAGCATACAATAAGTGATCTGAAAAAAATTCACTAGAGGGGTTCATCAGCAGACTTGATGGAGAAAAATCAGCAAACATCATGAAAACAAGTCATGTGAAATCATCCAGTCAGAGGAGCAAAAACAAAAAGAATGAAAACTAGTGAAGAGAACCTGAGGGAATTATGAAATTGCATCAAACAAATCAATATACACATTATGGGACTTCTAGAGAAGGAGAAACACAGTAGCATAAAGATTCTCTAAAAAAATTATGACTGGCAACTTCCCAAGTCTAAGGAGAGACTTTATGAAGCCAAGAACATCAAATAAAATTAACCTAAAGAGGTACACACTGAGACACAATATAATGAATTCGTAAAAAGTTAACAGAGAATTTTGACAGGCAGAGTTAGACAGTGAGAGAGACTGAGAGAAAAGTCTTCCTTTCTGTTGGTTCAGCCCCCAAATGGCCTCTATGGCCGGCATGCTGTGGCTGGGCCACTGCGCCGATCTGAAGCCAGGAGCCAGGTGCTTCCTCCTGGTCTCCCATGCGGGTGCAGGACCCAAGCACTTGGGCCATCCTCCACTGCACTCCCGGGCCACAGCAGAGAGCTGGACTGGAAGAGGAGCAACCGGGACAGAATCCGGCGCCCCAACTGAGGCTAGAACCCGGGGTGCTGGCACCACAGGCGGAGGATTAGCCAAGTGAGCCATGGCGCTGGACTCTGTTTTTCAAATATATCTTTTTTATAAAGGGTTGCTAACAGGGGCCAGCGCTGTGGCTAAGCCTCCATCTGCAGTGCAAGAATCCTATATGCACACTGGTTCAATTCTCGGCTGCTCCACTTCTGATCTAGCTCTCTGCTATGGCCTGGGAAAGCAGTAGAGGATGGCATAAGTCCTTGGGCCCTTGTATCTGTGGGGAGACCCAGAAGAAGCTCCTGGCTCCTGGTGTCAGATAGGCCCAGCTCCCACTATTGCGGCTATCTGGGGAGTGAACCAGCAGATGGAAGACCTTTTTCTCTGTCTCTACCTCTCTCTGTCTGTAACTCTATTTGACAAATAGATAAATAAAATCTTAAAAAAAAAAAAAAGAGTTGCTAAAAGTTCTTCAAGTTGGAATAAAAAGGTGGTAAGTTAACACAATGCACAAAACTTAACAGTTAAGGTTAATATATACACAAATATAGAATACACAAATATCGAATACTCTAATGGCACAATAGTGGTGCATAAACAGTTTAATGCTAGCATAAAAGTTAAAAAAAGCATTAAGTAACTGTTACTATAATAATTAATGGATATACTATATGTAAAATGTGACATTAATAACAATATATGTGTGAGGAATAAAGTACAGAGTTTTTATGTATGAGTGGAGATTTCTGTGGGGAGTAACTCGGACTAGACTAAGTTACTGGAATTAAGACTTATTCTATGCATCTGCTCTCCCACAATATGGCGCTGGGAGAGGAGTATAAACAGCTTTTACACAGCTGCCTCCAGTTCGACCAGTAACCTGTAGGAGCTGATCCTGCTCCTGATTGGAGGAGAGCAGCATACTCGGCGTGTGGGTAGCAGAGTTGGGATTGGTGGAAGAGGACTACAAAGGAGGAGAGAGACAACATGCACCAGGAACATCTAAGGGGAACACCTGAGGAACACCTGAGCAGCCCCTGAGAGAGCCGGCCGGCGGTGTGCCGCTCCCCCGCGAAAGTGGGGAAAGTGGCAGGGGGAACCGCCCTTCCACGGAGGTGGAAGGACGGCAGCCAACCCGGGAAGAACCAGCAGCAAACCCGGGGAGGGCCGAGCAGACAAAAGAACAGCGCAGGGTCCTGTGTCTTTCCTCCGCGAAGAGGGGGAGCGACAATTTCAACCTATAGTAGATTATTATAAGATGATCTATATAAGCTCTATGGTGATCACAATGAAAAACCATGTAATAGATATACAAAGGATAAAGAGAAATAAATCAAAGTATAACAATACCAAACAAATCAAATCACAAAGAAAGGAACAAAAGAACTAAAATCTAGAAAAATAATGGACAAAGTGGAATTACTAAGTCCTTTCCTACCAAATTTATTTTAATAATAAATTGATTAAAAAGACTAAGAGTAGTAAATGGATAAAAACATGATTCAACTACACACTGTTTAATAAGAACATATTTGTGAGGCCAGCGTTGTGATGTAGTGGGTCTTACATGGGCACTGGTTCAAGTCTTGGCTGCTCCACTTCTGATCCAGCTCTCTGCTAATATGCTTGGAAATGCAGCAGAAGGTGGCTGGAGTGCTTGGGTCCCTGCACCCATGTGAGAGACTGGGATGGAATTCCAGGCTCTTGGCTTTGGCCTGAACCAGCCCCAGCCATTGTGGCCATTTTGGCAGTGAATCAGAGGATGGGAGATTTTCTCTCTGTTTCTCTTTCTCTGTAACTCTGCCTTTCAAATAAGTTAATAAATAAATCTTTATATTAAAAAAAAAATCCCACACACATGAGTTGAAGTTGAAGGGAAGGAAAAATGTATTCTATGCAAATGATAATACAAACAGAGCATAGGTGGCTATATCTATATCAGACAAAATAAACTTTAGGTTAAAAACTGTCAAGCCGGCGCCGTGGCTCAATAGGCTAATCCTCCGCCTTGCGGCGCCGGCACACCGGGTTCTAGTCCCGGTCAGGGCGCCGGATTCTGTCCCGGTTGCCCCTCTTCCAGGCCAGCTCTCTGCTATGGCTAGGGAGTGCAGTGGAGGATGGCCCAGGTGCTTGGGCCCTGCACCCCATGGGAGACCAGGAAAAGCACCTGGATCCTGGCTCCTGCCATCGGATCAGCGCGGTGCGCCGGCTGCAGCGGCGGCCATTGGAGGGTGAACCAACGGCAAAAAGGAAGACCTTTCTCTCTGTCTCTCTCTCACACTGTCCACTCTGCCTGTAAAAAAAAAAAAAAAAAAAAAAAAAAAAAAAAAAAAAAAAAAGCCGGCGCCGTGGCTCAATAGGCTAATCCTCCACCTTGCGGCACCGGCACACCGGGTTCTAGTCCCGGTCGGGGCGCCGGATTCTGTCCCGGTTGCCCCTCTTCCAGGCCAGCTCTCTGCTATGGCCAGGGAGTGCAGTGGAGGATGGCCCAGGTGCTTGGGCCCTGCACCCCATGGGAGACCAGGAAAAGCACCTGGATCCTGGCTCCTGCCATCGGATCAGCGCGGTGCGCCGGCTGCAGCGGCGGCCATTGGAGGGTGAACCAACGGCAAAGGAAGACCTTTCTCTCTCTGTCTCTCTCTCTCACTGTCCACTCTGCCTGTCAAAAAAAAAAAAAAAAAAAAAAAAAAAAACTGTCACAAGAGAAAAGGTCATTATATAATAATAACATTATATAACAATAACATTGATACCCAAAATCAGAGTATCTAAAAACAAGTATTAACAGAACCAAAAGGAAAAATAGCAATATAATGATAGTGAGGACTCTGATATCCCTCTCTCAACAATGGATAGATCATCCAATTAGAAAATTAGTAAGGAGAGTAGGCTTAGACAACAGTCTGTACCAAATAGACCTAAGATACACACATAACAAATTCCTTCAAACAGCAGAATGCATACTGTTCTTAAATACACACATTGTCCAGAAGAGACTATATGTTAGCCACAAAACAATTTTTAACACATTTAAGAATATTAAGATCATATTTACTATCTTTTCTGATCACAATGGAATGTAACTAAAAAATCAATAAAGAGAAAAATTGGAAAATTTACAAATCTATATCAAAATTAACAAACTCCTAACCTACCAATGGGTCAAAGAAATCAAAAGGAAATTTTAAAAAGGTGAGTAAAAAAAATGAAAACACATTGCATCATAATTCATGGAATCCAGCAAAAGCCATACTAAGAGGAAAACTTCTATTGATAAATGACTACATTAATAAAGAAGATCTTAATCAACCAAATTTATATCTCAAATAACTTCAAAGGAACAAACTAAGCCCAAATTAATAGAAAGAAGGAAATGAAAGACAGGAAAACCATAAATGAAATAGAGATTTGACAAATAAAAGAAAGGTCGTAACAATTAAGAGTTTTTTAAAAATCAAAAACAACATACCTTTAGCTAGACTAAGAAAAGGAGGAGAAAAGGCTCAAATAACATTGAAACGAAAGGGCAGACATTGCAACTGATCATAAGAGAACGCAATGAACATTTATATGCCAACAAACTGAATAACTAGAAGAAATGAGTAAATTCTTAAACATAAAATATTAAGGTGGAATCATGAAGAAACAGTAAATATAAAAGAACAGTAACAAGGAGATTAGATCAGCAATCAAAAATGTCCCAATATAGAAAAGTCCAAGACTAGATGACTTTACCAGTGAATTCTATCAAACAAAGAAAAATTAATTCCAATCCTTATTAAACACTTCCAAATAAACAGGAGGAAACATTTCCAAAGGCCATAATTATCCTGTTTCCAAAGCCAAAGATGTCTCAAGAAAACAAACAAAGCCAATAAACCTCATAAACACATATGCAACAAAATTATATCAAGCCAAATTTAGCAGTACATCATGACAAAATGGGATTTATAGTTCAACATAGGTAAATCAATAAATTTGACATACCACATTAGCAAAATGAAGGAGAAAAATCAAATGGGCATCTGAATAGATGCAGAAAAAGCATCTGATGAAATCCAACTGCTTTTCATTATAAAAATTCTCAACAAACTGGTGATAGAAAGAATACAGACTGGTATAATAAAGAACATATACAGTATGACAAGCCTACAGCTAACACATCAATGGTGAAAAGTTGAAAGTTCTTCCTATATGAAGGAACAACACAAGTATGCTTCCTTTTTCCACTTCTATGCAACACTGTATCAGAAGCCTTAGCCAAAGCAATTAGGCAGGAAAAGGAATTAAAAGGCATCCAAATTGGGAAGGGAGAATTAAAATTACCTCTGCAGTCATACTGACATAAACTGAAAACCCTAAAGTTCTAATCCTAAAACTGTTAAGAGTTAATAAATGAATCAAGCAAACATACAGTACACAAAATCAGCATACGAAAATGTTTTGTTTTTCTACACTAAAAATGAATTATCCAAAAAAGAAATTAACAACTGCACTTATAATAGCATAAAAAATACTAAAGAATAAACTTAACCAAGGAGGTAAAAAACCTTTACAGAGTGTGGGGAGCAGCCCGGACTGGACTGAGTTACTGGAATTAAGACTTATTCTATGCATCTGCTCTCCCACAATATGGCGCTGGGAGAGAAGTAAACAGCTTCCACACAGCTGCCTCCAGTTCAACCAATAAACTGTAGGACTTGCTACTGATTGGAGGAGAGCAGCGTACTCGGCGTGTGGGCAGCCGAGTTGGGATTGGCAGAGGAGGACTATAAAGGAGGAGAGAGACGGCATGCACCAGGAACATCTAAGGGGAACATCTATCTGAAGGAACACCTGTGCAGCCCCCGAGAAAGCCGGCCGGCGGTGTGCCGCTCCCCTGCGGAAGTGGGGAATGTGGCCAGGGGGAACTGCCCTTCCACGGAGGTGGAAGGGACAGTAGCCAACCCGGGAAGAACCAGCAGCAAACCCGGGGAGGGCCGAGCAGACGAAAGAACAGCGCAGGGTCTTGTGTCGTTCCTCCACGAAGAGGGGGAGCGACATAATGGTGCCGTGACTCGGATATGAAGCCTAGGCAGGGCTTGGTGTCGTTCCTCCACGAAGAGGGGGAGCGACATAATGGTGCCGTGACTCGGATAGGAAACCTAGGACGGATAGGAAACTTAGGAGGGAAGAAACGGGAAGAATAGGGAAAATATCGGAGAGAGAGACTAGCAAACAGCCTAGGGAAAAGCCGGACGAAAAAGGTGCCGGAAGGAGCTATTGAAAGCCTAGGCATAGACTCAGATACGGACTACGGGGGGAAGCTGGGAGAAATCTCTAAGGTCGAAAGCGAAAGTGAAAGCTAGAACAGACAGACTCGGATACGGACTGTGGGGAGAGGCCAGGAGAAATGAGGGAGGAGTATTGTTGGAGGAAAGCTTGGGGAAACATACCGGGTAGAGAAAAATGTTAGGGAAATTGAAGCCGCGGGGGGCAGGCCGAGGCGGAGACGAAAGCCACTTTGGGATTCTCAAGTTAGCCCGGGAATAGGGGGCGAAAAGTTGAAACCAGAAGCGGAAACGTAAGCCTGGTTGGGATCCGTCTGATTAGCCCGGGGAGCAAAGGACGGGAAGCCAAACCGTGGGGCGGAGACGTAAGCTGGGTTGAATTCGCCAGGCTAGCCCGGGGAACTTGGATTGAATGCTAGTGGCAGAGACGCAAGCTACGCTGTGTTACTCGCGGA
This sequence comes from Oryctolagus cuniculus, assembly GCF_051225735.1. Lineage (NCBI taxonomy): Eukaryota > Metazoa > Chordata > Mammalia > Lagomorpha > Leporidae > Oryctolagus > Oryctolagus cuniculus. The sequence goes on from NC_142880.1 coordinate 85,548,208, forward strand.
AGCCACCGCGTGCAGAGAGAGCACGGGGCGTGAATAGATAGGGAACGCGGGGCTGGCGCGAGGCCGTGGTTCAGACGCGAAAGGGCTAGTGAGAGACCGCGGAGTGTGCGCGCGAAGCCGAGCCGCGCAGAGCCGGGAGCCTGCCGGCGGGGCGAGGCGCCGGGAAGCCGCGCGGAGCCGTGAAGCTGCCGCGGGGCGGGCGCCGGGAAGCCGCGGGGATAAGAGAAACAGAAGTTTAGAAGTAAAATGAGAGAAATAGGAATGCTGGAAGATAGAAGTAAAATGGGAGAAATAGGAATGCCCGGAGATAGAGAAATAGAGAAATAGAAAGGCCTCCCCACAACACTGCAATGTGAGAGCTTGGATTTGGTCTGCCTGATTAGGGAGGCGGTGAGCACCTGCGGGCGGCTAGCAGCTTATGCGCCGCAGGTCACCGAAGACAGGCACGAATTAACATCAGTAAGGCCTCCCCACAATACAACAATTAGGAGGCTTGGATTCGGTCTGCCTGATTAAGGCGGTAAGCACCAGCAAGCGGCTCGACCAGAGTGTGAGCCGCAGGTCACCGAACACAGGCATGCATCAGCGCCTAAAAACCTCCTCACAACATGGCGAAGAGAGGACCCGGATTCGGTTTGCCTGATTGATAGGACTTGTAAGAACCTGTGGCAACTCTAGCAAGTAGAGCAGAGTGTGTGCCGCGGGACACCGAAGACAGGCACGTATCAACGCCAAAAAATAAAAAGAAAGGGGGATCTGTGGTGAGCAGCCCAGACTGGACTGAGTTACTGGAATTAAGACTTATTCTATGCATCTGCTCTCCCACAATATGGCGCTGGGAGAGAAGTAAACAGCTTCCACACAGCTGCCTCCAGTTCAACCAATAAACTGTAGGACTTGCTACTGATTGGAGGAGAGCAGCATACTCGGCGTGTGGGCAGCCGAGTTGGGATTGGCAGAGGAGGACTATAAAGGAGGAGAGAGACGGCATGCACCAGGAACATCTAAGGGGAACATCTATCTGAAGGAACACCTGTGCAGCCCCCGAGAAAGCCGGCCGGCGGTGTGCCGCTCCCCTGCGGAAGTGGGGAATGTGGCCAGGGGGAACTGCCCTTCCACGGAGGTGGAAGGGACAGTAGCCAACCCGGGAAGAACCAGCAGCAAACCCGGGGAGGGCCGAGCAGACGAAAGAACAGCGCAGGGTCTTGTGTCGTTCCTCCACGAAGAGGGGGAGCGACATAATGGTGCCGTGACTCGGATATGAAGCCTAGGCAGGGCTTGGTGTCGTTCCTCCACGAAGAGGGGGAGCGACACAGAGATACTGTAAATTGTTGCTGAGAAAAGATATATCACACACACATAATGAAAATACACTCTGTGTTCATGGATTGAGAGACTTAATATTGATAAAATGTTGCTAGCACTCAAAACGAAATACCAATGAAATTTTTAACAGATATAGTAAACACAACCTAAAAACTCATCTGGAAGCACAAAAGACCCCAAATAGCCAAAGTGATCCTGAAAACAATTTTGGAGGCATAACATTTCCTGATTTCAAAATTTACTACAAAGCTACATGATCAAATTGACTTTCTTCTTTTCTTTTTCTTTTTTTCTTTTTTTTTTTTTGACAGGCAGAGTGGATAGTGAGAGAGAGAGACAGAGAGAAAGGTCTTCCTTTGCCGTTGGTTCACCCTCCAATGGCTGCCGTGGCTGGCGCGCTGCGGCCGGCGCACCGCGCTGATCCGATGCAGGAGCCAGGAGCCAGGTGCTTTTCCTGGTCTCCCATGGGGTGCAGGGCCCAAGCACCTGGGCCATCCTCCACTGCACTCCCTGGCCACAGCAGAGGGCTGGCCTGGAAGAGGGGCAACCGGGACAGAATCCGGCTCCCCGACCGGGACTAGAACCCGGTGTGCTGGCGCCGCTAGGCGGAGGATTAGCCTATCAAATTGACTTTCTTTTGTAGAAACTTCTTACATTAACCTGGACCAGAGTGGATTCTGAAGTAGAAAGAAAATCCCTAGGGTTCTGTATTGGCACTGAGAACTCCCATTGCTTTGCCTATGCCTCAGTTAATTTGTATGCTTGAAATAACTGCAAACGCTTGAAGCTGACTAAGATCTCTGATCTGCGTCAGATTTGACAATCCAATCCTTTGTGTTACCCTACAAAGAAGCTGAGGTTAGAAGTGGTTGAATTACTTGCCGAAAGTCACACGCTAAAAAAATGTTGAACAGGGCTAGAAACCAAGTCTTAAATCAGACTTTGAAAATTGATATGTTCTAGTGTGATGAGAAATAAACAACAAAAAAGCAAATCATGGGCTGTGGAATTAGAGAGAGCTTTGCCTCCTGAAACCAATGAACTTGGGCAAAAATACTTCTAATATTAAAGTGTATTTCCTTACCTGTATAGTAACTCTCACATAAAATATAAAAGATATTCTAATGATAAGTACTACAGATAAGTATAACACAACATTTAGATACATTTTTAAAGAGTGACAAAAAATATTGCTTACTTTTTTCCTGTAATGCCTGCAACTTATTTAGCTCTTCATTCTCTTCATCACTATCTTCACTGCTTGTACTACTGACATCCAAAACGATGTCCCTTTTAGGGTCTACTCGGAGAAAATTGCGGCATTCAAAAGTCAGGTGACCAGCTAAGACAAACAAACAAACAAGTGAATGGCAAAATTATAGACACATTATGTATTACTTTCTTGTCTCATTGTAAGCAACAAGTTACAACTTGGTAATCAAATGTATAAGCATTAACTTTAATTCTTCTGTTGATAGTTTGGTTATTTTCCCTGTGTGTTTCCCTAAACACAATACTTTGAACTTTTTCCTTTCTTAATTATAACCTCTAACTCAACAACATTTTGGGGGCTACTTTTTATGGATCTGAGTATTGAATCATTATATTTTCCATTTCTAAAACTACAATAATATTTTAAACTAAGTAATTAAAACCCATACTTGCATACTTGGGATTTTATATTTTATTCCTTTCCCATACCTTTTCCTTCTCAGCTTTACTACTATATTCATGCAATTACATGGTCTTAAAGTTGCTGTTGTAACATACAAGCATTAATATCACTAAATGTGAATTTTCTAAAAGACACCTAAAATTTAAATTCTGGAATCATTCCCCTAAAGCTTCTTCCTATAAGAAAACTATGAGAATTATCTACTTACTATCTGTTGAAAATTTTTAAACAAGCGAATATTATAAAGATCAGAAAAGTACAGGAAATACGACCAACACCTAAATATCTATTAACCACATGATACCATTTTCTTTAACACCTTCCACTCTTTTAAGGGAAATTCTCATGCACGTGTGCAATTGCACATACACACACAAAGTTGGAGAGCTTGCATCACTTTCTGAAACCCTGCTAACAGCCTATTGTGTTCTTTCCGTCCTCAGAACTAACTAAATTGGTGTCTACCTTTCCCAAATGACGTATTGTATTATCTATTTTTTTTTTTTAAAATACAATTTTACCTGGTTTTCACCCTGCAACTTATTTCTGCCATTAAACATGTTTTGTAATTTATCCATCTGGGGGCTGGCGTTGTAGTGCAGTGGATTAAGCCGCTGCCTACAATGCTGGCATCCCATATGTAATTTATCTATATGAAGTAGACATAATTTTCATACTTCCTCTAGAAAGTACTCACAGTGTTCCACTGTATAAAAATCCCATTTATTTATCTTGCTACTGATTGAAACTTAGGTTGCTTTTAGTGTTTTGCTGTTACAAACAGTGCAGCTGTACATGTGTCTTGGTGCACACAACCAGATTTTCTCTAGGATAGCAGCTTTCAAATTTTCTTAACCATCACTGATCAATGGTAACAAATAATAATGCAACCAAGTGTACTCATACATTTATAAATACAACTTGACACACAAAATTGAAACAAAAGTTACACAAAACATTACTGCATTCATTGTTCAAAAAAACAAAACAGAGACCCCAGTGGAAAGAAGGGGCCACCAAAGAAGGATGTATTTTTTTCTGATGGGAGAAGATAACTTCCACTTTGCTTATGGCCCTGTCTAAATACTGACAGTTTGTGGACTCAAAAGGCCTCCATAGCCTTGGCAGCTCATGTCAAGAGCCTCAGGTGATCACTGACATCATAAATAAAGAGTGTCAATTGTTAAATCAACCACAGGAGTCACTGTGCACTTACTCCCCATGTAGGATCTCTGTCTTTAATGAGTTGTACTATAAGAATTAATGTCTTCAAACAGTACTTTATACTTTGTGTGTCTGTGTGGGTGTAAATTGTGGAAATCTTTACTTAGTATAGAGTTGGTCTTCTGTATATAAAGTTAATTAAAAATGAATCTTAATGAAGAATGGGATGGGAGAGGGAGTAGGAGGTGGAATGGGAGTGGGGAGGGGGAGGGCGAGTATCAGGGGAAGAACTGCTATATTCCTAAAGCTGTAACTATGAAATTTGTATTCATTAAATAAAAGCTTTTAAAAAAAAAAAAAAAAGAAAAAGAAAAAAAAAGATTCACCACAACTCTGTGTTAGGTTTGACTTCTAGTTCTCTCTTACTTGGAGGCTCAAGGGGAGGTCTACTTTTACACCAGAGAATTTCCTACCAGAGTCCCAATTTTGCCTGGGTAAGATCTGGATCTTGCTTTTATCCCACGCAGGAAAAGAGTTTAAAAAATCCTGGGTTCATCAAATACCCTCAAGGCTGAACTCTTAGAGCTTGTGTTTTCCTTCAAGGTTAATTCTCTGATTATTCTTTAATTCTTTCCTTCAAGTAAATTAATTAAACTACCTATTGTATACTTTTATACAAGTTTCTTAGCTATTTATAGGAGGGACTGTTTTTCCATATAATTGGCAACAAGTTTCCTCTATTATGATTTCCTTCCAAATGAGTCATTAAGAGGCACTCTTTTAAGTTCCAAAACACAGGAAGCTCTCATACTTGTTTGTATTGTTGATTTCTAAATTTATTATAAGACTGTTATCCAAGAATGGGGCTTGTATATCAGTTCTTTGGTATTTGTATATATTATATACAAACATATATACATATATATAACCTGCTGAAGAGAGCTCTCTTATTAAAATCTTTTCTAATTTTTCTGCTTAATATCTTCTGAGAGAAGTACTTAAATTATGCTATTACTGATTTGTCAAATTCTCCTTGTAATATAATTTTCACTGTATATTTTGAGATTACCTCAGTAAGTACATTCAAGAACATTACTATTTTATCTTTGTTGGGTTGACTGCTCTAGAATCTTTTCTTAGCCCTGGTACTGTTTTTAACTTAAAAATCTGAAATCAAAATTGATTGACTAGCACTCTTTCAGTTATTATTCATTGACTAATACGAAATTTCCATTGTTGTGAGTAAAACACCTGAATATCAGCAATATTCAACCTAATATCTCTCTGGTCTTTTCATCTATTCCTTTATTTTGAAGCGTTCTATGTAGTTTTTAGTTTTGCACAGTTTTATTAATGTTAAGACATAACCAGACTTGCTGGTTCACTCCCCAATAATCCACAAGGTGAGGGAGTAGACTGGGCTGAAGTCAGGAGCCAAGAACTCAGTCCAGGTCTCCTGTGTGGGTGGGAGAGACCCAGCTACGGAGTCATCACTGCTGCCTCCCAAGGCCCAGCTGAGCAGAGAGCTGAATGAAGTCAGCAACAGAGCAGGCATCAAACTCACACTCTCCCACGTGGGACAGGGCATCTTAACTGTGAGGCCAAACGCTGCTCCTTAGGCCCGTATTTCAAGTTGATTTCTTAGCATGGGAAAAATAGTACCTGCCTCACTGGAAGCAGTGTAGATTCACCCTCATACGTACACATATTTAAAAAGTATAAGCTTGTGTTACCAAACCCTGATTATTCTTTTTCTTCTTGTTGTTATTTTAAAGAGCCTCAACAGTGAGTGGACTTGTTCTCATCTCTGCCTCTGTCTTTCTGAGAAGTGCGGCTTTCCGCAGGGGGGCGCCACTCTACCAGGCAGCCACCCTTCAGGGCTCAGGGTCTCCCTCCACAGCTCTCAGGCCTGAGGCCTCCCTGCTGCAGCTATCTGCACCCTGCTCTGGCCTGGAGCTCCTCTTCATTTGCAGCACCAAGGGATTTCCCTTTCGGTCTTTTGAGAGAGGTTATTTTTCGCTATGATCACTGCCTTCCTCCAGCATCTTTGTGTTTGGAAAAGCAGAGGGGAGGGCTTTCTAGGACAGTTCAGCTTGCAATTTGGATCAGAATTCTTGAAGACACAATTTTTTCTTTATTCAAGTTAGCTTTATATCCAAAAGCCTCACATTGAAGGGATGTTTAAAAGAAGTAAAATGCTTAAATAATAGCTACATGGTAGCACACTGTGTCCCATACTCAATTTATCTTTACTTCCCCATCTTTGAAGAAACAAACTATGATGTACAGCAAATGCATTTCAGATGTGGGTCGCTCACAAAAGATGTGTGACAGCAATGAGCAGATCCATAAGCAAAGAAAAGGTGAGGACTCTAGTATCAATAGAGTAGCATCTGAAGTTAAAATGTTAACAGTGCAAGAATACTTCATTAAAAAAGTTCATGGAAGACAGAATAAAAAGATATGAACACTTTCCACAAACTCTGTCAAGTATCCTCATATTTAAGTATCTATCCTTATTTAAATTTTGCTGTTGTGACCAAATATCCAACCACCAAGTCTGTTTTGAACCTCTTTTAATCCTATTTTCTGAGAACTATCATAATTGAGACTACTATTCTGTGATCAAAGGCTTAGTGTTCTTTTTAGCATTTAAATGTTCAGAAGTTACCAACTTCAAAAAAATCTAATAAAAAATAATTATACAAATAATCCAATAATTCCTCTTAATTTTGCTAAGGAAATTCTACCGGGAAAAAAAGAGGCCCATGTAATTTAGTAACAGATTAATCCTTATCTTGAGACTTTTTTTTTTTAAGATTTTATTTATTTATTTAAGAGGTAGAGTTACAGACAGTGAGAGGGAGAAACAGAGAGAAAGGTCTGCTGTCTACCGGTTCATTCCCCAAACGGCCACAATGGCCAGAGCTGCGCCAATCCAAAGCCAGGAGCCAGGAGCCTCTTCTGGTCTCCCACACAGGTGCAGGGGCCCAAAGATTTGAGCCATCTTCCACTGCTTTCCGAGGCCATAGCAGACTGGACTGGAAGAGGAGCAATCCGGGACTAGAACCGGCCGGTGCCGCAGGCAGAGGATTAACCTACTGCGCCACAGTGCCAGCCCCTATCTTGAAATTTTTAACAACAATATACCCACTATTGCAACATATTCATCATAATGCCTTTTTCCATCAAGTCTTGAAATTTTTAAATTTTACAATCTAAGGCACAATCTATCTTCACAATATCACAGGGACAGTACTATTTGTAACTAAGAAAAATACCCATGTTTTGGGTACTTAATGCGGTCTTGTTGACCTTTGTCTTACCCTTACAAAAGCAATACAAAGATTCTGGCCCTCAAATATGAGTAAAAAAATAAGCCAGTTTTTAAAATGCACCGTTTATCAAAAGGCCTGTAGACTGTAAAGGTCTTCATCTAACAGCTATAGAAATACAAATTTAAAATGGAAAAGAAATACTGCTCTATTTTTTATAGAAGACAATTCAGAAATTGGTTAATAACTTAATAATTAAAACCAAGGGTTTAGGGGTCGGCACTGTGGCGCAGCAGGTTAAAGCCCTGGCCTGTAGTGCTGGCATCCCATGTGGGTGCCGGTTTGAGTCCTGGCTGCTCCACTTCAGATCCAGCTCTCTACTGCCTGGGAAAGCGGTGGAAGATGGCCTAAGTCCTTAGGCCCCAGCACCCGTGTGGGAGATCCGGAAGAAGCTCCTGGCTCCTAGCTCAGCTCAGCTCTGGCCATTGCAGCCATTTGGAGAGTGAATCAGTGGATGGAGGATCTCTCTCTCTCTCTGGCTCTACCTCTCTCTGTAACTCTGTCTTTCAAATAAATGAAATAAATCTTTAAAAAGAAAAGAAAAGAAAACAAAACAAAAACACAAGGATTTAAAAGACAAAGCAGAAAGAATTAAAATTGAAAAGGCTGCTAAAATTATTTGCTGACTTAGCTCCTCTGAAAAAATTCTACTTAAAAATTCCGATTCTCCCAAAAATTCCAATTACTGTAGATTCTTCCAATGTTATCCAAGATAAAACAACAATGAGGAGACTAGATCAACAATATTTTGTTTATAGAACATGAATGAACTGCTTTTCCAGAAGTTTTGGTTTAAAAGAAGTTCCAACTAGAAAACTATACTAGTAAAGAAACTTAGAAAAATCCATTCCAAAATTTTAAGTAAATGCAGTATTTCTATATACAGTAGTTCCTTAAGGCTTTCATAAAGAAATGAGACATGTAATTTAGCAATGACTGAAAGCAAGCAACACAGAAATAAATATATGAATTTGAAAACAAAAAATGATATCACTGTACTCATTTCTTGTATGCAAGTACACTCTTCTGTTTTCATGAATATGAGCCTAAGTGTATTTATTTACTTATTTGAAAGGCAGAGAGTTACAGAGAGAGGCAGAGAGAGAGAGAGAGAGAGGTCTTCCATGTGCTGGTTTACTCCCCATATGGCCTCAATGGCCGGAGCTATGCTGATCTGAAGCCAGGAGCCAGGAGCTTCTTCCAGGTCTCCCATGCGGGTGCAGGGGCCCAACAAGTTGGGCCATCTTCTACTGCTTTCCCAGGCCATAGCAGAGAGTTGGATCGAAAGTGGAGCAGCGGAGACTCAAAGTGGAGCCCAGATGGGATGCTGGCACTGCAGGTCAGGGCTTTACCCTGCTGTGCCAGAGCACCAACTCCCCAAGTGTATTTATACACCAAATTGTGCTGGTTGAACAAGCTTCCATCTCACCAGCATGTGACCTGTTCTCTTAGCATGCATTTACTACATCCTTTTCATGAAAACCTCTGCACTGAATGCTTTTTTAATCACAGGTTCTTGAAGGGAAACCTTTTTGTTACATCACTCTTACTTTGTTAAAAGTGTGTTATTAATCATCCAGGATAATCTGCCTGGTCTGCAAACAATTTAGACAGCACAACAAATGCCGCTGTTACCAGTGTTAGTAACGCTTTAGGAATTGTTACACTTAACTAGAGACATAATATTTATCTACAGTATAAAATTATAAATTTATAGTACTATTTATACATGCTTAAGTTTATCTTCTCATTCTATTATATTCATTATAATTAAGATTAATGGTTGTTTAAATTAAGTTTTTGGCCAGGAGCAGAAATTCTCACAATAATTACACCCTTGTAAAAGGGTAAATTAAAATTCTTCAGAAATAGTTTTCAGTGCCTTTACTTCTTTACCTAGTAGTATCTAAAAGGATAAAAAATAAAAAAAAATATTTATTTGAAAAATATATACTTCTGCCAAATTCCTGAAACTCCTATTAACCACCTGTACTTGCTGGTATCTATCACTGGGTTTAGAGCACGGAAGAAAAGGGAATATCTGGATCAACTGTAAACCTCAGCTTAAGGTTCGCAGACTTTGTGGAGGGTCCCTGAAGCCAGGAAGGTATGTCACATTCCCCAAAGAAGCAAAGATTCCAGTAAAAGCAACATACAAAATGTTAATCTTTGAAGCGTACTTACGGTAACCACATTTTTTACAGCCTGCTCTGACACTGTCCTTGTTGCAACCTGAAACACAATTGGATATTATTTTAGTAAATATATAAATAAAACCAAACATTTTATATTATGAAAACCCCAAGAATATAATTTATCTCTTTTAAAAAAATCCAAATCATGATTCATCTTAGTAATACTACTCAAATATTTGTTAGAAATCTATGGAAAATCCAATTTTCTCAATTTATTTGACAAATACTTCAAAAACATATATATTTTTTTCTAATTCAATAGAAATGCAGTATTATAGTCATGGGCAACAACATCTCAGGAATTCTACAACACTGATGAAGAAATGCCATGGTGCTCTGGCCTGCCCCTAAAATGTAAAATAATTAATATATATAAATGAACATTAGTGTTAACACATGCTTTTCTGGTTTAGAAGAAAAAAAATCAACCTTTCTTAAGGAAAATGGTGAAATTCCAGAAAATTCACTTTAATTGTTTGATATTTTAAGAAATATCTAAATTCAACACTCATATTTTGTCAAGAGAAAAGAAACTAGTTATCTACCTAATTCTGATGAATGTTTGCAAATATTCACAGTATCTCTACAATTATTAGTACATGTAGAAAATGTGGAAGATATAAATACAAGATGAAACAAATTAAAATTGATTTTTCACTGTATTAATATATACATAACATGAAATTTACCATCTTAACATTTTAAGTATAAAATTCTATCCTATTAAATTCATTCACAATGTTGTGCAACCATTAGCACTACCCATCTGCATGACTTTTCATTATCCCAAAGAGTAACTGTCCATTAAACACCAGCTCCTTCCTTCCCTCCAGTCCCTGATAATCTCTATTCTATTTTGTGCCTCTGTAAATTTCCCTCATAAATAGGAAAATCATTGTCCTTTGGCCCTTCTTTTCCTTAGCACAATGTTTTCTAGGTTCACTCATGTCACAGTATACATCAGAATTTTATTCCTGTTAATGACTCATAACATTCCATTATTTGCAAACATAGCTAAAATTAATTTTAACCTCCAATAGTGGTTTCAATCCACCAATGAGAGGCCCAGCATGCTACTATTCCATTTCTTTGATGCAAGGTATTTTCAAACAGGGTATCATCACAACCTAACGATATACTAATTTTATATAATATGAATAATATATTAAAATACATATAGTATTTCTATGACAGTGCTGCTTTTAAAAGAAAAAAATTTAAAACAGTTTAATGTTACAAACTTCAAACATTTTGTCCTCAATCTAAACTTTTTAAAAAATATACATTATTGAGCTCTTGTGCTCTAATACTTGCTAAATATTCTACCAATCCAACGAATATATTAGGAATAATTTCAGCATAATATGACTTTTATCCATGAAAAATACCTGGTAAATACACAAAATTGCATGCCACTGACCCGAGCCTCACAGGAATATAGAAAACCCACTTTCACACACTCAGAACATTTTCAGGGATGCCAACTCATCTCCCGTGTTGTGAACAGCACCCATCCACATGCAGCATTACAGCTTCAAACTGACTTCATACCGTCCTCCTGCCACCACCCCTTCATCACAATCACAAGCTGCAGCCCTTTAGAAACCTACTTCCACAGCAAATTCCAGGGCTTTTTGTAGGTAAAATGCCATATTTATCGGACTACTTATGCATTTTGAACACATTAACAGGTGTAAACCTACTGTATTTTTTTTTTTAAGATTTTATTATGTAGTTCAGAGGCAGAGTTAAAGAGAGGGAGAGAGAGAGAGAAAAACAGTGTAAGGAACTGGGTCAATCAGAAGCCGGGAGCCAGGAGCTTCTTCTGGGTACCCCACATGGGTGTAGGGGCCCAAGAACTTGGGCCATCTTCCACTGCTTTCCCAGGCCATAGCAGAGAGACGGATCAGAAGAGCAGCCAGGACACGAACTGGTGCCCATAGGGGATGCTGGCACTGCAGGTGGATACTTAGCCTATTACATCACAGCACCAGTCACAAAATTAATGGGCTATAATTTTATTTGTTTATTTTAAAAATATTTATTTATTTACTTGAAAGGCAGAGTTACAGAGAGGCAGAGGCGGAAAGAGAGAGAGAGGTCTTCCATCTGCTTTTTCACTCCCTGGATGCCCACAATGGTCAGAGCTGTATCAATCTGAAGGCAAGAGCCAGGAGCTTCTTCTGGGTCTCCTACGTGGGTGCAGAGGTCCAAGGACTTGGGATATCTTCCACTGATTTCCCAGGGTATAGCAGAGAGCTTGATTGGAAGTAGAGCAGCTAGGACTTGAACTGGTGCTCATATGGGATGCCTGTACCACAGGTGGCGGCTATACCCACTATGCCACAGTGCCAGCCCCTCGGCTATCATTTTAAATGTGTCACTGATGACAAATTTCCTTTCCTGTTTTGAGCACTGTGCCCCAGTCTCATTTTCACACACATCCTGTGGTGTTTTTTTTTTTTTAACTGCATCATGTAAGAACACATACATCACACTGTGTTAGAACTGTCAGTGGGATAAAATTAAGGCTCTTTCATTATGAAGATAACTGCATGCAGGAAAAATCCTACAGAGAATCCAGGTCAACATTAAGTCTGTTTCCATAGAAACTACAGATGCTGAATAACACTGAACAAAACTGTGCTAAACGCACCATTATTGTTCCCACAACAGACTAAAAACTCTTGTCATGGACAGATCCAAAATAATCTCTTCTCAATGTGTATTAGATTTGAACTTATTTGTTACAAAAGGCACTGATAAAACTCATCATTTAAGTATCCTAGAATGAAAAAAATAAGAAACTTTTCCTGGGTAGGACATCTTTAACAAAATTGAAGCTTTCACGTGAAAGGCAACTATAACAAGAACTCTGAATAAAATAACTTCATATCAGCTATTTCCTCACCAGTCCTTTGGTTAAATTAACATTTCAGCTTAATCTGTCTAATTTTCATGATCACCTGGCAGACTAAATGCTTCCACCTGGGGAACTGAATTCGAGGCAACTGACAACGCAGATTTTAGACAACTGACACAAGAAAGTTGAGAGTGTTAATTCATTTCACTGTCTGAATCAGTTTCTAGTGCCACTCGGGCCACTGGGCCCAGTGGCAGCAGCAGCAGTCCTAACCAGGTGAAGGCCTGTGCAGAATCCTGTATGTAGGTTCCCTTAGTCTTTTCTCTTTTTTGAGCCTAATGATCCAGGCTTTGGTTAGATGCACCGAGCTCCCTACTATCTTTCCTTTCCTGTTTAAATCAACCAGACCCTACCTGTTGTTTGGAAGAATCCTGCCAGCACAATGGTATCCAAAATCCATGTGAAACTGAATAGCTGGGCCGGCGCCGCGGCTCACTAGGCTAATCCTCTGCCTTGTGGTGCCGGCACACCAGGTTCTAGTCCCGGTTGGGGCGCCGGATTCTGTCCCGGTTGCCCCTCTTCCAGGCCAGCCCTCTGCTATGGCCCAGGAGTGCAGTGGAGGATGGCCCAAGTCCTTGGGCCCTGCACTCCATGGGAGACCAGGAGAAGCACCTGGCTCCTGGCTTCAGATCAGCGTGATGCGCCGGCCACAGCGCACCGGCCGCGGCGGTCATTGGAGGGTGAACCAACGGCAAAGGAAGACCTTTCTGTCTGTCTCTCTCTCTCACTGTCCACTCTGCCTGTCAAATAAATAAACAAACAAACAAACAAACAAACAGAATAGCAAGGCCATAATGTAAAGCCCTTACTCAGCTAAGTTATCCCTTACCCCAGCCCTCACTGTTCTTTGTTCCACTTCTTTATGAATTTTTCTAAGGTTGTGCAGAGTAATATAGCTGCTTCCCTTGAAGTTTTCCTTTCTAATCATGACCTTCAATTTAAAAAGCCTTAAATACTTATATATTTGACTACTTAAAAATATCTGAGTGGCAAAATACCTTAAAAGTAAACTCAAAAGACACACACACAAGGGGTAGGCATTTGGCCAAGAGGTTAAGATGCTCACATTCCAATCAGAGTTTGATTCCTGGCTCCAGGTCCCATTTCTAGCTTCTAGCAACACAGATCCTGGGAGGCAGCAGGTAATCACTAAAATAATTGGGTCTCTGCTTTCCATGTGGGAGACTTAGGTCAAGGTCTGGACTCCCGGCTCCAGCCCCAGGTCAGCCTGGAAGTTACAGGGATTTGGGGAGTGAACCAGCAGATGGGAGCTCTGTCTTTAAAAAAAAAAAAAAAACAAATGAAAACTTAGGAGAAAATATTTGCAAATAATAGGACCAAGAAAGGACAATTATCCCTACTTTATAAAACCTGGCAAATTATTACAAAAAAGACAAACAGTAGAAAAAATGAGCAGAGAATCTGGACAGAAAATTCACAAAAAAGGAAACAGAAAGGACTAAACATATAGAGATGTTCACTCTTATCCTGGGAGTCCATTTGCAGTTAATGGTAGCAGAGATAGAAAAAGGTTGTAGATAGTATGGGACAGATAACCCTGTACATTGCTGTAGGAGTATAAATTAGTTGTAATACATGGAGACTTCAAAAAGTTCGTGGAAAATGGAATTAAAAGATAAGTTTATTTTGGTGCCAAAAAAAAAATCTATGCATATAAACAGTCTAAAAAAGCTTGTGAAAAATGCATATTATGAAAAAACTATGCATAGATTTCATTTTTTGCATCAAAATAAACACATCTCTTAATTGTATTTTATCAGGAATTTCTTTCTTTTTTTTTTTTTAAGATTTATTTATTTGAAAGGCAGAGTTACCGAGAGGGAGAGGCAGAGAGAGAGATCTTCCACGCATTGGTTCACTCCTCAAACGGCTGTTAACAGCCGGAGCTGGGCTGATCCGAAGCCAGGAGCCAGCTGAGCTTCTTCCAGGTCTCCCATGTGGGTGCAGGGGCCCAAGGACTTGGGCCATCTTCCACTGCTTTCCTAGGCCATAGCAGGGAGCTGGATTGGAAGTGGAGCAGACAGGACTTGAACCAATGCCCATATGGGATGCTGGCATTGCAGACGGTGGCTTCAACCCACTGCCACAGCATCAGCCCTCAGGAATTTCTTGAAGTACTCCTGTACCATCTCTATGGAAAGCTAAGGGGCAAAATCTATCAAAACTATAAACATACATACTCTTATGATCCAGCAGTTTTACTTCTGTAAATTAATCCTCCTCATTCACCTGCACAACTATGAATTGACTTAGTACAAAGTTATTCACTAAAGTATAATTTTAATAGTAAAAGAGTAAAAATAATTTAAATATCAATAGAGGACTGGATATAGTTATCATGATACACTGCTATTTGTATAAAAGAAGGAAGATTTCATATACAGATACTCCTTGACATTAAGATATAGTTATGATAAATTTATGATAAGTTGAAAATATCATAAGTCAAAAATAAACTTAATACTCCTAGCCTACCAAACATGGCAGCTTAGAAACACTACTCTGTAGGGTACCAAAATGATTTCCCAACATGATCACTCAGCCGACTGGGAGCTGCAGCTAGGTGTGCACCCACATTGCAACAGAGTAGCATACCATACACTGCTAGCCAGGAAAAAGATCAAAATTCAAAGGAAGGTTTACACTGAATGCATCATCTGTTTTGCACCAATGCAAAGTTGAAAAACTGTACGCTGAAGCATCATAAGCTGAGTTCCTTCTGTTACTTAAAGAATGGAAAACTAAGCTAAGAGTGAGAAAAAGGTAAGAGATGTGTTACCACACACAGTTAGGTATCTTTAAAAATGAAAGGTGATTCAATTAATTGTTTTCAAAAACTTTCCTCAAACAAAACCCTAAGAAAAGTTATTTAAAAAATAGTTATTGTCATGTAAGCTTTCTCTGGCATAGAGCAATGACTGTATTTTTAAATTCTTCAGATAAGTTACATTGCAGATTTTAAATAAAGTTTTATTAACTGATGATTTTGGGAACAAATTTGAGAGGTTTCACTTCTTGTATCTGATGTACTAGCTTATGTAGGATAATACACTCATAGCTCTTAGACAAGACAGAATGTGTCAGGTGTTATAAAAGATACACATGGGCCAGCGCTGTGGCACAGTGGGTTGAAGCCCTGGCCTGCAGCACCGGCATCCCATATGGGCGCTGGTTTGAGTCCCGGCTGCTCCACTTCCGATCCAGCTCCCTGCTAGTGTGCCTGGGAAAGCAGTGGAGGATGGCCCAAGTCCTTGGACTCCTGTACCCATGTGGGAGACCTGGAAAAAGCTCCTGGTTCTTGGCTTCAGATAGGCTGAGCTCCGGCTGTTGAAGACATTTGGTGAGTGAACCAGGGGATGGAAGAACTCTCTCTCTGCTTCTACCTTTCTCTGTACCTCTTTCAAATAAATAAAATACACAGTTGCATTAATAAGCATGAAATGGTGGCAGGTAAGATGCTCAGCTCAGAAATTTGAAATGTCCTTCAGACAGGTATGGACAATAAAGGGAGGCCAATAACAAAGACATATAGGTGGAAAAACACAGGAGATGGTCAGAGGATAACTGGCCAAGTCAGAGTTTGCAAAACTGTAGGATGCATGGGAGGACTGCGACAGGAAAGGAAGAGTGACTTACTATGCTCAGAATACACCTCATTCTTGCAGAGGTGGGGGGCACTGTAATACTCTTTTTAAGATTTATTTATTTATTTGAAAGGCAGAGTTACAGAGAGGGAGATGAAGAATTTTAGGGAGGCAGAGAGAGAATCTTTCATCTACTGGTTCACTCCTCAAATAGAGGCAGAGAGAGAGAGAATCTTTGATCTGTTGGTTCACTCCTCAAATGGCTGTAAAGGCCAGGGCTGAGCCAGGCTGAAGCTAGAAGCCAGGAGCTTCTTTCAGTCTCCCACATGTGTATGGGGGTCCAAGTGCTTGGGTCCTCCTCTGCTGCTTTCTCAAGCACATTAGCAGGGAGCTGGATTGGAAGTGGAGCAGTTGGAACTTGAACTGGTGCGCATATAGGATGCTGGTGCTGCAGGCAGCAGCTTTACTTGCTATGCCACAGCACCAGCCCTACTTTGTAATTTTAACATTTTAGAAGTTTAAGGAACCTTAGCCATCAACTCACTTCATTATGAGGACAAGGAAAGTAAGCTTCAGAAAGGTTAGGTGGCTTGATGAGAACTGAAATCAGATGTAGTATAATTGAGAACACTTCTGTGACAAAAAGACATCATAGAATGTTAGAAAAATCTTTGTCTCTGATCAAAATGTTAACTTGGCCAAAGTAGACTTCATTGAAATGTTAACTTGGCTAAGTACACATCACTGAAAGAGAAACAACCCACCCCTGCCAAAATTTTTTTTGTGCCCAACTACAGGAGTAACACATACCGCCACTTGTGCAGGTCAAATCATTACAGAGAATGGTAAATAACTGACACGAATGTCAGAGCTAATTTGAACAACTCTGAATGAGAAAAAGGTTTTCAATGAAAGTAAATTTTACTCAAACATGTTCAAATGTCATTTCTCTAAGAACAGAGTCTAGGATTTTCCTAAGAGTCTACAAAATTTCATTGCATTACTTATCTAATGGCAAGCATAAGCTCATCCACTATGCTATGGAAAATCAACTGAAGCACATGACTATACAACAGACACGGCTAATTTTTGGTGTGGTTTTTGGAAAGCAGCCTCATTACTTTGTAGAGTTGTGCCTTAACAATAATCACTAACAGAACTATTCCCAAGAAACACCAAGCTGAATTCATTATACCTAAAAAAGAATAATACTTGTCCCCCTTGATGATCACCCTAAAAGGTTACACAGGGCCCTATTTCCCTTTAATCACTGGATCAATCACCCAAGAAATTATCTTAACATTTTCTGTATCTCTGTTTTCTAATGACACTGTATTATACTTTTACAGCACTGTCATGGCGATTATCGCAGTTTTTGCAGGGCTGAAACAGTCTGTCTATGTCTTGCCATCTAGCTTAATGGCACAATTTAAGGTTATTATACTTTGATGCATTATTTTGAATTGAAAGAAAGTTAACATATCTATACCACTGGTCTAAGTTAAAGGGAATTTCAACAGGGGCTTTGGAAAAAAAAACCACTTGATTGTCCTCTTAAGCGGCACATTTTCATTACCAGACTTAAGCTTTTATGAAGGCCTGGACTATGACATTGTGTCCCCCAGCATGCCTGTGCCACACAGGTGCTTAAAAAAGCCTGCTCAAGTAACGAAACAAGCGACTGACAACAGCCCAACTTTGGAAGCAGTCATATGATGCAAAGACCACTAAGGCTGACTTCCCTGACAGGATGTCACAGGGATCTATTGCACTGGCTTGTCATTTTTTCTCTGAGGGCCCCTTAGATGTTGACACTCCTCAGGTGTCAGTCACAAACCTTCCCTCATGCCCTGCACACTACATGAGCAGTCATCGCCTCCCATGGCTTTACCTCCCGATATATGTGTGGATGACATCCAAATCGTCTTTGATTCTGACTTCTTTCCTGAGCTACAAATTGTATCTTAGTATTAAGTATTTTCATTCCAATGTCTGATTAACCTCAGGTAGAAACTGATGTGACTGTCATTCCCCTACACCCTGCTGGGTGTGAGATGTTGCTTCAATCAGCAAACATCCCACCCACTGCCTGACACTGAAACCCAGGGAAACCCTCTGACCTCTTCAACCCACCCACATTTAACCAATCACAAATTCTTAGTGACTCTACCACCGAAAATACATCTTTAACCTATCTGCTTCTCTCATTCCTCACTGAGACCATATCTTTGTCAGGCATCATCCGAGCTTACCAGGATGATTTCAAACTGGTGGCTTTGACTCCAAACTGGCTTTCCTCCAATTTGCTGGATAGCCAGACTGTTCTTTCCAAAATGTGACTCTGCTCAAAAGCCCTTAAATTGCCTCCTACTGTGTGTAGGATAGTGTTCAAGCTTCTTGTCATGGGTTACAAGGCTCTTTAAGAGTTGGAAACTATTGCCAGCGCCGCGGCTCACTAGGCTAATCCTCTGCCTTGTGGTGCCGGCACACCGGGTTCTAGTCCCAGTCGGGGCGCCGGATTCTGTCCCGGTTGCTCCTCTTCCAGGCCAGCTCTCTGCTGTGGCCCAGGAGTGCAGTGGAGGATGGCCCAGGTGCTTGGGCCCTGCACCCCAAGGGAGACCAGGAGAAGCACCTGGCTCCTGCCTTCGGATCAGCGCGGTGCACCGGCCACGGTGGCCATTGGAGAGTGAACCAACGGCAAAGGAAGACCTTTCTCTCTGTCTCTCTCTCTCACTGTCCACTCTGTCAAAAAAAAAAAAAAAAAAAAAGGAGTTGGAAACTATATTGTAAGTTTTAATCGCCTAGCAAATGGAATAGTGCAGAGGGTCCAGACTGGCCTGTCATTGTTAGCTATCTCATAATAGGCAAGATATTTGACTTCTCTAACCCTCAGTTTCCTTGTCTGTAAGACAGGAATATTAACCCGACTCACCGTGTGGCTCTGACTGTTAAATGAGACAAAATACCAACGTTTGACACAGTATCTGATACATTTGACACATAGTAAACACTCAGAACACATTAGCTATGGTTGATTTCTTCCTCTTGTGTCCTGACTTCTTTCCATAGCAAACATCTTTGCTTTCTTCTTTCCACATATTTCTTCTTCCTTTATCGATCCAATCCTGACTACAATCTCCCCTCTTCCCACTCTAGCCCTCTTACAAACCTCTAGGCTTCTCCTTAAACACCACATCCTCTGGAAATTCCTTTTGGCCTTCCCTGTACCCTGTTTGGTGGCCTTTCCACGTGTTTCCTAAGGCCTTGATTTTAATTTGTCACAGCACTGTTCCCACTTTCTGTACATTTCTCTCTCTTGTAAGTTGTGTGAAGAGCAGCTCTCTTTGTTTACCACTGAATTCCCAGTGCTTAGCCGAGAATCTGGCGTGCAGTAGGCACTTAATAGCGCCCGTTTCCTCTCTCACAACTCCGGAAGTGCTCGCCCCCAAACTGCAGTTGGTAGAGAAGCACTTGCAATCCCCCAAGAGCTGTCTTTAGAATAAGGTTCAGAAAAGGCAGCCGCACAACAACGAATGAGGTCAAATAATGGGCGGGAAGCGCAGGTTTAAATAAGTTGGGGTTCTGAGTCCGAGGACTGTGCAAAATCTTTTTGCACTGTGAATCTGCTGCAGAGCACCTGGGTAAGGCCGATTGACGGCGAAGCCGGTCCTTGCTAGAACCTCCAACAAGCGGGTAGGTGCGGAGCAGGGCATCTCACAAGCACTTCCTCCCCAGGGCCTACCGTCTGGGGCTCAGTGACCTCTGGACACAGAGCTGAGAGCTAGAAGGAACCTCAGATCCAACAGCGCTACTTCTTTGCAGTTAAGGAAACTGAGGCCGAGAAAGTCCAGGCCTGAAGTCTCAGGCCACACAGCAGCGGCGTGCAACCGAGTAGAACCCCGCACGCCCGCTTCATCCCAGTGCCAGCAATGCCTCTGGCTACCCGGACCCTCCAGGAGCTCACACTTCCGATTTCACTTTAAGCCATACCGAAGTCGAGGCAGGGTTTTCTCGGGCGCCCGCCAGCTGGGGCCTACAGTTAGTCACTGCCCTTCCTTCTTCCCTCCCGTCCACAACACACTTCCCCTGTCATCCCGGGCGACTGGGGCTCGGCTAGGGGACGAGGTTTCCTGCCTTCGGAGCTGTCGTGTAAACTTTCCCGGGTGAGCCAGCCAGACCGGTTCATTTCAGGGCCGCCAGCTAAAGGCCCTCTGCTCTCCTCCCCAGCTCACCGCCCTCTACCCTGCCCCACCGCTCCCTTCCTCGCTCGGACGCACGCGTCCTCCTGTTAGGCTTCACCTGGGACTGCCATGACGCTGGTATAAAGGGTCGCCGGAGCCTTCAGCTGTCGAGAAAGCGTCTGCTTCCCGCCCGCTGCGGGGACAAAGTTCAGCAAAAGCGGCCGCCTCTCACTCGCTCCGAGGCACCTTCGCGACAGGCAGGGAAGGCCCTATAAGCCTCTAGCGATAGCGGAACCAAGAAGCTGCGGATGCAGTTTCCGGGCGAGTCATAGTGCATACTCCACCTGGTCTGAACCATTGCGGCTAGCTTTTGGGGGGGTGAGTGTGACTTGCACACGATTATGGTGCAACAGACACTATCAAGATTTACGGAGAGTTCCTTTTAATAGTGATACAACAATTTACAATTTATATCAAGCCAGTGAAGCTTTAGGATATTTTTATCATTCCGTTGACGATATCGGACTTCCCTTTCTCTGAGTTAGCGGTGGTCTGGTCTAGGAGGAACATGGCGGCGTCCGTGAGAGGCTAGTTTTGGGTGAAAGTAGTGCTTGGTGCTAATTGTCTTGCGTGATACTGACCAACTGAAGCTTTCCCAGGCCATCTAACTTAAGGAAGCGTGTAATGAAAAAAGAACAGCTTTAGGAACCAGCCGTCCGCTCGCATCCCCAGTAAAGAACAGAGCCCTGAGCACTGACCAGCATGAGCAACATCTACATCCAGGAGCCTCCCACGAACGGGAAGGTGAGCATCTTACCTGGTATTATCACCTGGTCTCCCTAAACTGAGACCTCCCAGGTTCGGTGAGTCCAAGGACCTTCCGGTTGGCAGAAACCACGAGATGTGTTGTCCACGGACAGTGTTGCGTAGAGAACACCGAAGTTGTCACTTCTCAGCATGCACTTGGAAAAAATGCTTAACTGGAGGTTTCTCTAACAGCCTCTGACCTTATTTCTTGTGTTAACCCAACTCAGGCTGGGGTTTTCCAGGATCTTAGGTTTGCTAAAGTACATTTTTTAGTGTGACATATTCTTTGTTTGACTTGGACAGCGTTAATTCTCCGTTCTTTGTACGCCTTGCCTGTTAGGCGCCAGGCACTGTACTCGGTACTGGTAATAGAAAGATGGACGAGGGCTAGTTGTTGCCCAGGAAAAGCTTATAATTTAGGTTGAGGGACAAGAAGGTAAAGAAAAACTTTATGCTGTGTCTGTTTGTGGAGAGGAGAGGTAGGTCTGTTTGTGGAGAGGAGAGCATATTGTCATGGCAATGCTGAAGAGTGAGCAACTAAGAAAGTTTTGAAAAACCTTGTAGACAAAGTATCTTTTGAGCTGGTCTTATAATGTGAGATACTGTCAGACAGAGTGGAGAATGGGAGATGTTACCACATTAGAATGGGAGAATGATTCTCTAGTTTGGTGGTCAAGATAGGGAAATCCCCATCCAAGGTATTTGTGTACAGTATGAGACAGAGGAGTTAATCCTGGGATAACTGTCTTCTGAATTCTTGAACTGAGACCTAGTCCATATCACATATGGAATGTGATGAACTAAATAAATGGTGGGATTGAAACTATATAATTGAATTAGGATAAATAAATTTACATAAAATATGATTCTGTTGCATGCTTGTATCAAATTATTTATACAATCTTTTTTTCCCTGACATTTGGTAAGGTGAATTTTAGTGGGCATTTTGGGCAGAATTAGTCTTGCAGTTCCTTGCTGTTTGAACTTTCCCAGGCATTGTAGCTTAGCATCCCCATCCCACTCGCCACCTTCATCCACTTTCCCACCCTTTCTCTACCTCAGTGTGAAAACCCCAACTACCTACCTTCTCATATTTTCAAATGTTTCTTGAATGCACTGTCGCTCTCAGTTGATAAACACTGGTAAGGATCCAGTAGGTTGCTCATCTGGTTTGCTGTTTTACCTCTTACGTATGTCATCCTTGGTAAGGTAGTCTTTCTCCTTTTCTGTGAAATAGCAGATCTCAGCCATGCCCTGCATCCCATCATTTTCTGACTCCCTTAATGTCTAGGTTTTTTCCTATAGTATTTATTATGTATTTATTTATTATATCCTCCCCACTGCTCTCCCCCCATAGCCTGTAAAAACCATGAGGGTGGAGTCAAGCATCTAAAATAGTGTTTGACACATGGTAGAAGGAGTTCAAGTATTTGCTGGCTGGCTGGATGAATTAATGCTGGTGTTTCTCTTAGCTTCTGAGATGTATTAAGCATCAGTGAGTTGGAGTTTATACTGCTGCTAGTCGAGCCAGACTTGGTTGCTTTATTCTAGAGAAAAGTTTGACAAGATCATGTAGATGAAAAGCTTTCGCAAGGATACATTCCGGAGTAGGAGATCATTCATTCTATGCATATTTATCAAGCACCTAGCTCTTGCCAGGCTCTCTGCTATGTTTTCAAGATACAGTGGAAAGAAAAACAGCAACATCCTCATTTTTTGGAATCACTTGAATGAAATAATCAGGCAAATAAATATGTAATTACAAGTTGTGATGAATGTTGTTTTTCTTCTGAATGGAAAAGGGCTGATGGAGAACATGAAACAGCCCAAGGCCTCCTCCAAAACCGGTTTGAGACTTCTTCCAGCGTAAGGCTGATTTAAGACATTGCAGCTTCAAAGTTCTGTACTGCAAAAAGCATGGCAAGAGTTTTGGCCTGGAAATAATTTAAAGCAGCTATAATAACAAGTCTGCTGAATGAATGTTTGCTTAATTATTTACTGTTTAGTGGTATGTAGTTTCTGAAAGGATGCATAGATATTTGGAATCATTAGAACAAAAGTCTTCCCTTCTAAAAGTATGGTATCATTTTGGGAAATAACTGACACACGACATCAGTGGTGGTCCATATGTATTCACTGTGTTATGCTGTGGTCCTGACTCCTGAAGACTACGCATAGAAATATAGTACTAGCTGGAACTTTTCATAAGCATTAAAAAAACTCACTGAAGATAAAATTTCCATATACTATTATCACTTAATCTAAATTAAGTGTAATGTATGTATTCTTAAGAAGCATGATATTTTGGAAGTATTTCTTTTTATGGGAGCTTTAAGCAAAAGAGCTGCAAGTGTCAACAATGTAGTGATGGCCCAAGGGAATGCATGCTGAAGGATTAATGAACCATGTACTTTATTAGTGAAAAGATTAAGAAACTCTGGCAAGCTAGGTGGCCAAAACATACAAGCAGTCTTTTCAGTAGGTAAAAGTTTCCTGTAGCCAGAAACAATTATGTAAGAATAATAGTTCTAGTAATGGCTACCATCTTTTGAGCACTTATTATCTGTCAGGTACTATTTTTTTTTTTTTTTGACAGGCAGAGTGGACAGTGAGAGAGAGACAGAGAGAAAGGTATTGGGAGAAAATCTACATCTGTTTGTATTTTTTTCTTTTTTAAAATTATTTTTAAAGATTTAATTTTTATATGAAAGGCAGAGTTACAGAGAGAGGGAGAGGCAGAGAGAGATTTCTCCCATGCATTGGTTCACTCCCCAGATAGCCATAGCTATGCCATGCCAAAGTCAGGAGCCTGGAGTTGATTTCCTCTGGGTCTCCCATATGGGTTTCAGGGGCCCAAACACTTGGGGGCCATCTTCACTACTTTCTCAGGCCATTAGCAGGGAACTGGATCAGAAGTGGAGCAGCTGGGATTCAAACTGGTGCCCAGGCGGCCTAGCCTGCTATGCAGCAACACTAGCCTATCTCTTTTTTTTTTAAGATTTATTTTTTTATTTATGATCTGCCATCTACTGGTTCATTACCCTGATGGCTGCAACCACTGGAGCTGGGTCAGGCTGGAGCCAGGAGCCAGGAGCTTCTTCTAGGCCTCCCACATTGGTGACAGGGTACCAAACATTTGGACCATCTTCTGCTGGGAAAACCCAGGCTATTAGCAAGGAGCTGGATGGGAAGTAGAGCAACTGGAACTTGAACCAGTGCCCATATGGGATGCTGGCATCGCAGGCAGCAGTTTAACCCACTTTGCTGTAACATTGGTTTTGTTTTCACCTTTATTTATTTGAGTACCAATTTTATGTTTAAAAAGTGACATGTAAAGTCAATTACTTAGTTACTTTTTTTGTATTATGATGTAATTTTTGTTGTTTATTTGAAAGGCAGAGAGAGAGATCTCTCATCTGCTGTTTCACTCTGCAGATGCCTTCAACAGCCAGTGCTGGGCCAGGGCAAAGTCAGGAATGGGAACTCAGTGCTGATCTTGATGGGTGGCAGGAACCCAGCTACTTGAGCCATTCTCCTGTTGCCTCCCAGGGTGTACATTAGCCAGAAGCTGGAATTGGGTGCTTAACTAGGACTCAAACCCAGGCACTCTGACATGAGACATGGACATTTCAAGCAGTGTATTAACAATTATGCTGAATGCCTGCCCTGTTATTTGTTTTAATACTGGCTAAGTGGATTTGCAGACCATGGTATCAACATCAACTTATCTGGGGCCAGCGTGGTGGTGTATGTGCTGCTGACATCCCATATGGGCACCGTTTTGTGAACCAGCTCTTCCACTTTGATCAAGCTCCCCGTTAATGGCCTGGGAAAGCAGTGAAAGATGGCCAGAGTGTTTGGGTCCCTGCCTCCCAGGTGAAAGACCCAGTAGAAGCTCCTGGTTGCTGGCTTCAGTCTGGCCCAGTCACTGGCTGTTGCAACCATCAGGGGAGTGAACCAGCAGATGGAAGATCTCTCTCTCTCTCTCTCTCTCCCCCTCGCTATCTGTTTGAAGGATTCTGTCTTTAAAAACAATTAAACCAGTTCTCACAAATTTCATATTGAAGGTAATATTAATGATGTGAACATAAGCAAACTATAGGAAAGTGATAGAGCTAATGCCTCAGCATGAACTAATGTTAAAAATTATTACAAAGGTAGTTTCTAATATGGATTTCCATTTATTATTATTCATTGTGAACTTTGTCCGAATACTCACATATAGTGTGTCTTGAAATACCAGAGCATAAAGTTGTGATTTTCAAGATATTTAAAAACTTAGGTGTACAGAATAAAAAGAGTTCTATAATTTGAAAGCAACATACTAAGTGAAAGAAGCCAGGCACAAAAGGCCACAGATTGTATGTTTTCATGTATATGAAATGTGCAAAAGGCACATTCATGCAGACAGAATGTGGTTTAGTGGTTACCAAGGGGTAAGGATAAAGGGAAATGGAGAGTGACTGCTAATAGGTACAGGATTTCTTTTTTAGGTGAAATGTTTTGGAATTAAATGGTAGTGATGATTACACAGCTCTTAGATGTACTGGATTATACATCTCAATAAAGCTGTTATAAAAAAATGGTGTAATGGTGTACTATTAATAAATAACACAATTAAAATAAGAATTATTTAAAAATAGCTCTATGTAATCTTATAAAATTCTTATTTTATGTGATTCTTTTATAAAATACATACTAGAGTAATATAGTATTATATGTATTTAAATTTGTATATTCGGGGTGTGTGCTCTAATCCCATCTAATACTCCACCCATTGCCTTGTTTTCCTCTTTTTGCTATAGAGTTGTGTACTTACAAATGTTTGGAAATCATTACTTTAGGGATGCAGTAAGAGAATGCATGTCTAGGCTTCCTTTAACAGTAGTGCTGTATTGCAATTATTGAAGGGGATAATGTAGTAGAATAGGACCTTGTCTTTTTAGAAGTATTCTAAGATTGGGATATATATCCAGCTTCATGGAAAATCAGAAGACATGGCATGGCATTGTTCTAGATGCATCCTGACCTGGAGGGAATTATCCAGCCTCTCAGTTTGTATCCCAAATGTATTCATCCTAGGCCTGGAAGAATCACGTTGGATTGGTTTGTTATCATTGCTTTTGTTGTAGGCACTGTTTTGTATTCACATCTGTTGTGTCTAGGGCAACATAAGGATTTCTTTTGAGAAAGGCCCTAGAGCTTGAGGAATATTTTTTCTCGTATAGTATGGTATATGTGGAGAACTTTGTAGAGGCTTTATGATAATAGAGAAAAAGAATAGATTTTGTAGCTAGGCAGCTTTTGTTTCAAGTCATATACTGTGAGACCGTGGATGAAGCTACTTTGTCAGTTTTTTCATAAGTGGACTAATGAGAACTACTTTTTAGGTAAAGCATTTTATAATTCTGTAAGAGTTAAGGAAACCATTTGAAAATTGACCACAGACTGTTTTCAGCTATTCCACCTCCATGGTTGTTGAAGGGGGTGGTTCTAGGATGACTGTATAACTGGTAAAAGCTCCAAAAGATGTTATGAATTCACTGATGTTATATAAATTTATGGTAGTATTATCTGGGCTTCAGAAACTAACATAGAAAGTTGTATAGTAAAAATGCACTGGACTAGGAGGGAAGTTGAAATGCTGTTCCTGCTTTGCTGATAACAAATTTTCTGTCTGAAGCCAATTTACAGCTCCCCCAAGGAATCCATAAAAGGTAGGAACTTAATTGAATGGTTTTTAAGCTTCCTGTAGTTGCTAAATAAGTATATTTGTGGATATTTGGAAAATAAGAAAAGTGACTTATATTAATGATACTGATTTTCCCTGGGAATCAGTCTCATGTTTTAAGTGATTGCACTGTATACTCTTTGTAATCATTAGAAATTATTTACATTGATCTACTTTGGTGAAAGTAGGGGTGAAAAACAAAAAGCCATATTAGACAAATCAGACCCTGCTTGTACCAGAGTGTTCAATTTAGAGCCTAACATTCTTTTTGGTTAGTGTGGTTGTTAATAAAACTATAAGCTATTTCCTCCTGTGGGCTCTGTAGGAGTTTTGATTGTTGCAAGATGGCTGTTTCCACCAAGAAGTAACCACTCTCAGGAGCTGATGGAATGAGGCTGGCAAAGGATTCTATTTATGACATGCCATTTTAGTCAGTCATAACCCAGAAATGTATTAAGAATACTTTGAGAGGGAGGGGAAGGAGAGAGAAAAAAAGAACACTCCTTTGTAGACTAGGAAGAGCAGGATTTTAAACGAGAAGGTAGAGTCAAAGGGTCATTGTGAAATCGTCTTGATATCCTCATTTAATGGGCTCATTGGTCTTTAATTTCTTTTTTTAAAATTAGTTCATTAACTGAAAAGCAGTTACACAGAGGGAGAGACAGACAGAGATTTTCCTTCTGCGGGTTTGCTCCTTACGTGGCCACAACTGCCAGGATTGGTCAGGTCAGAGCTGGGAGCCAAGAGTTTCTTCTGGGTCACTTAAATGGGTGAAGGGGCCCAAGTCCTTCTACCATCTTCCTCTGCTTTCCCAGGTACATTAACAGGGAGCTATATCAGAACTGGATCAATAGAGACTCAAGCCAGCACCTATATAGGATGTTGGTCACAGGCAGCAGCTTAACCCACTACACCACAACACTGGCCCTGGTCTTTAATTTCTTAATTTGGTTCACCAATTTTATTAGAAGTGATATAGTGGGAAACTGAATTATAATGAATTTGCATCATGGTTTTAAATGAGAATTTTTTTCAATGATTAAAAAGCATATATACTATTTTTTAAGTCCTAAACTTTTTCTGAAACTGTTATGTTGAAAGATCTAAATGTACAGTGAACTGTGGTGACATTTTCTTTGTGTAATTTTCTTTAATGCAATAACAAAAGCCAAGCAAAATTTATAAAATTTCTTTCAAAAAATTTCTTTTGAAAACTCGTTAGCAACTGCTAGAAGTTGAGCAGCCATTCAACTTTAGTTAAAGCAAATGGTAATTTAAATTAATGATATAATATTCTTTCTACAGGTCTTATTGAAAACTACAGCCGGAGATATTGACATAGAGTTGTGGTCCAAAGAAGCTCCTAAAGCTTGCAGAAATTTTATTCAGCTTTGTTTGGAAGGTAATCATTAATACTTGAGTTTTATTCTTTAAGGGAAACTTTGGCTTATGTCTAAATGAAATGGATAAGTTTTTCACAACACTGAACACTAGTCTTAAATACTGGAATGAGTGATCAGCCTTGATATGAGTATTGTGAGATTAATCTGTGTGTCAGGAAATAAAGAGAAGTGAAGCTTCCCCCCAAATTACACCCTTTATTTAATAGAGAAATTTATCTCAACAAATCATGCTTGATCATTCTTGACCTCCTCTGCTTTCTTCCAGTTCTTTCTTTTGTTCTTTAAATACAGACGTTCCCTAAGATTTCTGCTATTTCTCTATGGTTTTCACTCTCCAATTGTTACTTCTATCCAAATGACTATAAAGTTTACCATTATGGACATTTCTTTTCTTTTTCATATTAGTTTACAAATCTATTTGCTGGGTAGAATTTTCTACTGAGACCCTCCATCATTGGCTACAACTAAACCAGTATAAAACCAAGTTTACCCGTTTCTTCTCCAGACTGCCTTGTCTGTAATTGACTCTTACCAGATTGTCCTCTTTCACCTTTAGTTTCTTTTCCCTCTTATTTATTCATCTGGTATTTGAATTGTCATGCCTGAGGATGGCTTGACTTCTTATCTTCCCAACTTTATTTCTCTTTGTACTAACCACATACTTTCAGTAGATCATTACTTTATTTCTTGGAGATTTCCGTTTTCATAGACAGCCTCATTCTGGTTCTCTTTTTTGGGGGGGTGGAGGGACATGTTTTCTCTATTTTATTGTTGAAGTCTACATATTTTTTATTGTCTTCAAAATTCTACTTTCTCCACAAAGCCTTTTATGCAGCATTTAGTGATATTATCATCAGTACCTCTGGTTCTTTTTTTTTTTTTAATTTAAGTCAGAAAGTGACTGTTTTTCCTTTTTTTTTTTTTTTTTAAAAAAAAAACTGTCATTATGTATTAGCTGAATGTTTTTCCCTTCAGAATATTCTCTTAGGGAACCAAACTTTCCAAACACTTTTAGAGCTTCTTGTTGGCTTCTAGAATACATTGCTTATGATTTTAAATCTTTTCAGTGATGGCAGATCATTATCATTCTAACTTATATCTGATTTTTAGAAACTTTCAATGTTACTCAGAGTATCAGAAAAAAGCATTTTGGGTTAGACACTAAGTGTGAAAGATTATCCAAAATATCAGTATTAGGGCATGTCAAGAACTCTCCGAATAGCTAATGAGACAAATAGATAATTACTAGGGAAATATTTAAGGCATAAAAAATAACCAGCCCCCCCTAAAAAAAAACCTGCCAAAAAATTCAGTAGAAAAAAAACATCTGCAAAGACTATTATTAATAATTGCTATGGCAGGCAGGAAGGAAATAGAATCAGACAGGTAGTTCAATCAGAGAGGCCTCAAATAACTGTCAACAAAGCTGAGAAACACAGGAGACAGAAAAGTCAGACTCATTTCTGGTAAGAAGTTTGAAGAATTAAAAGCTCAAGTTTTACAGGAGGAGAGTGAAATTACAGAACCATTTTCAGGAATGAATGCTGGATTGCAGTCCATGGCCAGGTGAATGGGAGAAACAGAAGATATCTGGATATGATATGACAATGAAGAAAACAATGAGGTTTTTAAATTGGATGATGATGAAGCCCAATTACAACAACAAAAAATTATTCTCTATTTTTATGAATACAAATAAAAAGAAAAAAGATTAGAAAAACAACCAGAATAGTTTTCTTAACTGCACAGGTTATCACTAGACAGGACAATAAGAAGGCTGAGACAACTGGTTTAAATAAAGATACTCTTTTTTTTTTTTTTATTTTTTGACAGGCAGAGTGGACAGTGAGAGAGAGAGACAGAGAGAAAGGTCTTCCTTTTGCCGTTGGTTCACCCTCCAATGGCCGCCGCGGCCAGCGCGCTGTGGCCGGCGCACCGCACTGATCCGATGGCAGGAGCCAGGATCCAGGTGCTTTTCCTGGTCTCCCATGGGGTGCAGGGCCCAAGCACCTGGGCCATCCTCCACTGCACTCCCTGGCCACAGCAGAGAGCTGGCCTGGAAGAGGGGCAACCGGGACAGAATCCGGCGCCCCGACCGGGACTAGAACCCGGTGTGCCGGCGCCGCTAGGCGGAGGATTAGCCTAGTGAGCCGCGGCGCCGGCCTATAAAGATACTCTTAAATGAGTAAGATCAATATTTCAAGAAGATAATGCAGAGAACTTCATTTCAATTTTTTGATTCTATGATTTCAAAAAGTTATACTATTTCTAGATTGTGTAGTACTTATGTCAATATAAAAAAAGCACATGGTTTCAAGAATTTAAAGGCAAATGAATATAAACATTGAAGTAGTGGGAGCACAGCGTCAAATATAACCCTTAACTAAAATGGTGTTCACATTTGAAATGAAGTCCATAGCCTTTACAAAACCAGCAGATCTTTGTCACACAGAATTAGTCTTGGATTTTAGGTCTCTGCTGCAGTTAAGTGAATATTTAAAGTAGGTGCAAACTTTTTCAAATTGTCAATTTAAAAAGCAGGGGAAGAAGTTATAAGGGTAGGCAAGGGAAGCTCATTAACTTTGGGAATTTCATTAGTTCCTCTGAAATGTGAGCAAGAAATAAAATTACTTTATGCACTATTAATCTCTTCACCACTATGTTACTGTAGGCTTGTCTCTCATGGTCTATCCTTCATCAGTTATTGTTTGTCCCCTACCTCTTTGACAATAGTTTATTAATTCTATAAAAATGAGAAACATAAATATATGTTACTATATTATAAAAATATTTGTTTAAAAATTTGAGAAAAGCTGAAGTAAATAGTAACTGATCAGAAAATGAGTTTTAGGTAAAAAATTATCATAATAATAAAGTACAAAATTAAATACAAAACAAGATCCTAGAAGAAGGAACATATTTATGATCTAAAAATACAAATATACATTCCTATACTTGTATCTCTTTGGGCTGGAAATATGATTAATCAAAATATATCATAATCAGAAATTAAGACTGTAATGACAGATACTAGAGTCAAATAATAATCATACAGGAACTTCATATCATATATGAGTTATTTTTGAATCTCTTTTTTAAATAGTGTGGAACATTCAGAAAGATACTTTGGACATGCATGATGAAGGAATAAATCCTCTTTAAAATACTTACAGGAACAAGGCATACATTTTTAAGAAATAAACATTACAAACAGCAAAATCTCTTAGAGCAAACTATAAAGACCATTAAAAATGCAAAACTTAACAGTGATTATTAGCAAATTTCAGAGAAGTGGAAATAGTAGGTATGGAAAATTTATGAAAACCAAGAAGTCCAGCAGTGACAGAATACATAATTATAAAGATTATATACAATTTTTACTCATTTTTCTATATAGTATTATAATAAATTCACACATCCAACAATTAGGAAAATCATGAAAATTTATCAGCCAACATTACTGAGACACTTAACAGCAAATAGGATAAAGGAATAGAATGGTGTGATTTTAGAATTTGTGAATACAAGTATTAAAGATTTCTTTCATGTCCCCATGAAGGGGACTTCCCTCACATGCAATATATATATAGGACTTTAAAACGTTCATAGAAAATTCACAGTATCTTCTTTTCCCATTTCCCATTAGCTTTTGGAAGTTCTCTCATATGTCTGGTTCTTATATATCCTATTTCCTAAAGAGTTCTTGAATCTGTGCATCTCAAGATAAACCATAGTCATGTTTTGACTCTTGAGAATTTCTCCTTCTCTCTCTCTCTCTCTCTCTCTCCATTACTCCCTCTCCCTTTTCCCCCTCCCCACCCCTATCTTATCTCCTTCCAGGGCATTCTGTATGATGGGAGTTGGAGTGATCTTTTATAAAAAAAATCTCATCAGGTGCTTACAGAATGTTGAGTGACTTCTTATCATGGAGCTAATGGAATATTTTCATTGTATGAAATATACCAGAGTATATTTTCTATTTGAATTTGAATTCGTAGAATTTGAATGAAAATATTAAAGATTAACCCATATTTGTGTTGAACTTGAAATTTTATAATTCCTTTCATATTTAATATTTTGAGTGACACTGTAATAATAATTTATATTCTTAGTTTTATAAACAGAAAATTTTGTGTAAGGTTGTACAGCTAGCAAGAGGCAAGACTTAGAACTTCCTTTTAGACTTTTGGTTTTTACAGTTTCTGTCTGTAACAAGAAGGTGCTTGTCTTCCCTGGGGAGCACTCCTGAATGAATGTGGCCCAGTAGCTCTTCCCCTGGGTGAAGGGACTAAAAAAAAATCATCTGGTATTCCAATTCCACTTCTAGTACACTATGTACTGGATGCAGTTGTCTTATCATAGATTACTTTTTTAAAAATACAAATGTTATATGGTTTTACTTTGCAAATTAAATAATTATTAGAGTGCTTGCAAACCATTATAAGTATTTTATGAATTATGTCTGTAATTGTGTGCAGTACAGTGCCTAACTCAATAGGTACTTGATAGATATGTTTCACTGGATTTGTTAACTTGTATTCAGTTGCAAATAATAGAAGACTCAACTCAAAATGACTTAAAAAAAAAAAGAAAGACATTTTTCAGCATGTAGGGTAAGAAATCTAGTGGTAGACATTGCTGCTGCTCCGTGGAGTCTTCAGGAAACTCTGCTCTTGCTCTTTCTATTCTGCAACCCTCAGCATATGATTGAGTCATGACTGCAGTGAATACTTGGCCCCAACTCAGCCTACTTTGTTGCTGCTTGATTGTTGTTTATTGTACAACAACAATAATAGTTTTAATTTGTTCGCTGTTTCCTTTGGAGCTAGGTATATTCATGTATTTTCCTCTTGTACTTACCTGTCTAACTAATAAAACTAACTTCAATGAGAAATAAATGATTTCTTTCCTTCCACTTATTGGATTTTTAAAAAAAAAACTGAGATAAAATTTATGTGACATAAAGCTTACCATTTTAAAGTATACAGTTCAGGAGCCAGCATTATAGCATACTGGGTAAAGCTGCTGCCTGTGATGCTGGCATCCCTTATGGGCACTGGTTCATGTCTCGATGTTCCACTTCCAATATAGTTCCCTGCTAATGGTTTGGTAAAGCAGCAGAAGATGGCCCAAGTATTTGGGCCCCTGTCACTCACGCGGGAGACCCAGATGAAGCTCCTGGCTCCTGGCTTTGGCCTGGCTGTTGTGGCTACTTAGGTTGTGAATGAATGGATAGAAGGCCTCTCTCTCTGTGTCTCCCTCTCACTCTGTAATTCTGACTTTCAAATAAATCAATAAGTCTTAAAAATAAATAATAAAGTATGCACTTCAGTGGCGTTTAGGACATGTACTATGTTGTGCAACCTGCACTTCTGTGTAATTGCAAAATATTTTACAAAAGAAGACTCTACCCATTAAGCAGCTACTCCCTTTTCTCTCCCCTCCAAATCCCCTGTCTCTGAAAACCACCAGCTTGTTTTCCATCTCTATGGATTTACCTGTTCTGGCTATTTCATATAAATGGAATCATACAGTCTGTGACCTTTTGTATTTGACTTCTTTCTCTTAACATGTTTTTGAGCTTCATTCATGCAGCATTTTTTATTACTTCCTCCCCCTTTATGTCTGAATATTATTCCCTAGTATGTTTATATCACATTTTATTTACCCATTTATCTGTTGATAGACATTTGAGTTGTTTCCACCTGTTGGCTGTTGTGAATACTGCTGCTATGAACATTTTTATGCAAGTGTTGAAGTGCTTGTTTTCATACTTTTTTATATATGTATACAATTATTGTACTTACATTTCTCTGATGACTACTGATGTTGACTATCTTTTCATATACATATTGGTGCTACTTTTTAATATGAACTCTCGTATTCAGTCAAACTCGAGTTCTTGCTCCCCACCAAATTCTTTGCTTCACTGAGATGCCATGCTTTCTGCCATATCCAAGTTAACTTCTTTCTTCTCTATCAAGACTTCCTAATGATTCTAGAGTCCAGATACTCATACTACAGGAGATCATATATAACCTATCCTGTATGTTTATGACTTCTAAATTGTATATTTATATATAAATGTAAATAATTTCATTAATTTAGCAAACAGATTTGTAGTCTAATTGGACTCACATATATATTATGTTAATTATTTACCTTGTTTAGTAAAAGTTTCTTGTGGAGAGTGCATTGATGGTGGTAGACCTACAATCTGAATAATTTTGATATATTGTGTGTTTGTTTGTTGTTTGCATATTAATGAATTAATTCTCCACGGAGTGAAGAAAAGAAGTAGGAAATAAGAAAAGCAGGAAACTGGATCAGCAACAAAGTAGCCAGGGCTCAAACTGGCACTCCCATAAGAGGTTCAGACACCCCACACAGTGGCTGAACCTACTGCACCATAATGCCTGCCTCTCTGATATTTCTAACAATTTCTTTTATAACTATTTTCTTAAATTCAGGATTCAATAAAATATCACAGATTTCATTTGCTTGATATGTCCCTAGTTGTTGTTGTTGTTTTAAATATTTATTTATTTATTTGAGAGGCAGAGTAACAGAGAGGGAGAGGCAGAGAGAGAGAGAAGTCTTCCATCTGCTCATTCACTCCCCAGTTGGCTACAGCTGCTGGAGCTGGGCTCATCCCAAGCCAGGAGCCAGGAGCTTCTTCCAGGTCTCCCACATGGGTGCAGGGGCCCAAGGACTTGGGCCGTCTTCTACTGCTTTCCCAGGCCATAGCAGAGAGCTGGATTGGAAGTGGAGCAGTCGGGACTTGAACTGGTGCCCATATGGGATACCGACACTGCAGACGGCAGCTTTACCTGCTATGGCACAGTGCCAGCCCTGATATTTTTTAAGAAATAGGAAAAATAAAGTATTGGTTTGGGAGCTGAAGAAAACCAATCTTGGATCAAGTTGTATATTAGCTCTGACAATGGTAGATGGGCTTGATTTTAGATATTGCTAAATTATTTTTGGTTTTTTTTTTTCAGCTTATTATGACAACACCATTTTTCATAGAGTTGTACCTGGTTTTATAGTTCAAGGAGGAGATCCTACTGGCACAGGGACTGGTGGAGAGTCTATCTATGGAGCCCCATTCAAGGCAAGTGAGCTTGGAATGCTTACTCAAAAACGATGTGTCCCTTAAGAAAAAAAATTCCAAAAAGAAATGTTAGTATGCAAAATCAATGTCTGTCACATATTTAAGATTACACAGCATAAGAACAACACTTTTCCCATCAAGCATTCTTTGTAAGTTGTCTTAATGTAAGATTTTATACTAGAATTAATTCAGGGGGAACTCAAGGCGGTAGTGAAAAAGACATGGTTCAGAATAAAGATAGAGTATTTCCTGATGTCTGTCTGTATTGAATATCTGCAGCTCTGTAAATGAAAGCATTTTTTAAACACTGCATATGCTATTCTACTTTAAGTTTTATGTAAACAGTATCTGGAATCTGTAGTAGACTGCTCATCCTGCTATCACCAAATACCAGGCTGGATGGCTTCAACAGTAGGGTTTGTTTCTCATGGTTCTGAGGCTGAGAAGATCAAGCAGTGGTTCCCGGTCAGGTCTGTTTTTCTGGCTTGCAGATGACTGCCTTCTCTGACATCCTCACAGTGGAGAAGGGAAAGAGAAGTCTGGAATCCCTTATTTTTATAAGGACGCAAGCATTATTGGACTAGGGGCCCATCCTTATGACATTGTTTTAACCTTTATTACCTCCTCACGGACCAAAATATAAGTGACATTGTGGGCTAGGAGCTCAGTGTATGAATTTGGGGGTTACACAATTCAGCTCACAGAAGAATATATTCTAAATCATGCACAATAGATCTCGCGGCACAAAATGCACACCACAATTGAAAAATCACAACAGGAAAAGCAACATAAAAAGTGTTAGAAAAAGATACATTAGGAATAGGTCAGTGATTTCTTAACTACCAACAAATCTTAGAAGAACAATGAGGTAATGTCATAGTTAAGATAGAAAGAACTGTGTGTTCAAGTGAAAACTAAAATTTGTGTTCATTATTAACTGCTGGTACCTGTATCATGTTCTTTGAATGAATGAACATCAAAAGCTCTTAGAATTTAGAAGTTTTTGAAAACTTCATATTTCTGTTAATGGGGTAGAATGTCTGGAGTTTCCTTTCTTCTCTGAGTTACTGTGTGAGTCTTCAGAAAAATACTTTATGAATTGTTTGCTTTAATTTCCAGATGATAATGGCCTTAGGAAATAGGAAATGATTATGAAAAAATTTAGATGTCAAGTTAGCCTATTTATATTTACCAAAGTAAAATGACTCATAGTTTTAGAGCCTCTGTCTAGTAGGAAGCATTCCTTTATTCTAGTATTTGGTGTAACAGAATAGCTTTTTTTACAATTCCTTTCTGATTAATTTTTTGCTTTTTTATTTTCATATACTACAATTATTTTGTTAAATTTTTATGTTAGGTAATTTAAAATACAGTATATAGAGTAATGATTCATTGAATTCAGATCTCTTTGAGAATTAACTTATTAAGGAAAAATAACTTCATTTATGACAAGCAGTGATTACATTCATGGCTACATTATACATAATGCAAAATCAGGTCTGGATGGAAATTCTGTGTACTCAATCTTAGCCAAAAGGCCTAGAACCATTGGATATTCTGTAAACAAAGTGGCTTATGTATGTGTTAAGTAACCCTATCATGCAAGATAACCATCTTAGAAAGGCTTGCTCCTGCCCTTTCGGAAACTAGCAGATTGGACCAATGCCAGTTCAGAGAAGATTCAGCTTAGGGCTTCAGTGAAGTCACAGTGAAATCATTTAACATAATCAGAATAAATTCCTTTAATTAAAAAATGAGAAGAAAGCAATTGTTTTACGACATTTATAATGAGATGATGACTATTACCTGAAGACTCTGCAATGACTCAACATTGTTTTCTTGAAGAAAAAAAAGATTTTAAAAGCTTGGATGGTTTTGAGGGATAATAATAGGGAAGTGAATCTTAGAAATCTACTCCCAAATGAATACCCTTCCCCTGCATGTTAGTAGACAGCTTTCCACAAAATATGCTGATCTGTGGCTGAGTATGTCTAGAATATACTTATAGGTTAGTGATTTCTAGTTTAAGTGCATTAAAAGTATAAATATTAGACTTGATTACACTTAAAAGTCAGTTAAATTAAACTTATCATTTTTGTTAGTATTTTGAGATTTTGTTAGTATTTTGAGATCTTACTGGTCAGGTAAATAATCAATTGAATTTGAAATATCTTATAACTGAGAACATTCTCTAAATATTTTTTGTACCTCAGGATGAATTTCACTCTCGGTTGCGTTTTAATAGGAGAGGACTGGTTGCCATGGCAAATGCTGGTCCTCATGATAATGGCAGTCAATTTTTCTTTACTTTGGGTCGAGCAGATGAACTTAATAATAAACACACCATCTTTGGAAAGGTTAGTGTCTACTTATCTTAAATTTACAGTTTGGTCTTTGGTTTTATGTTATTCGTTAATCTGTGATATATATATATATATATGATTAACTTATCTAAGAGCTTCCTTTATAAAAGTATTTCTGGAATATTTAGTTTATATATTATATATATATGTGTGTGTATATATAGATAGATAGATAGATATAGATTTTATTTTTTTAATTTGAGAGACAGAGTTACAGACAGATAAAGGGAAAGACAGAGAGAAAGGTCTTCCATCCGCTGGTTCACTTTCCCAATGGTTGCAACAGTCTGCTCTAAGCCGATCCAAAGCCAGAAGCCAGGAGTTTTTTCTGGGTCCTCAATGTGGGTGCAGGGGTCCAATCACTTGGACCATCTTCCACTGCTTTCCCAGGCCATAATAGCAGAGAGCTGCATCAGAAGAAGAGCAGCTGGACACAGCTGCTTTCTTTAAAGCTATGGTCTTTCTTTAAAGCTATGGTAATGGTATTAGTTACTATGCCATTCAGCCAATATTGTTCTTACAGTTTTAGAAAGACCCTTAGGTAATTCCATTGAGCACTTTAAAGTTTATCTTGCTAAGGATGAATTCCCTCACCTTTAAAGTGGAAGTTGTGCTGACACTGACATACAGGAGATGCAAGTGCCTATTTAATCCCATTTGCATTCATTGTCATAGCAGGGAGTGCTGTTTCTATAGAATTTTCAACAGTTCTCTTTAATGATGGATTTTTTTCCTCATTCATCTCTCTTCTCAAATGTATTCCTATATGAGTATATTTGAAGTCTTAGTTTTAGGCATATGAGACATCACTAGTGTATCAGCCCCCTCTGCTGGTCCAGTAAAAATTGTTTCTCCCGGATCCTTGGTAAAACTGGATTTTGTGATGATGAAAGGGAAAAAAACAACTTGGTACAATTGGAAAATCTGTTGTATTTATAAAATTTTGGAAATGCTGAATGAAAATAACATTAAAATCATGAAAAATCAATGTAATTGCTCCATACTTAACAACATGGGTTAGGGTATCTGTACAGGCACGTTCTTTTGAACCACTCCTAAGCAGGTTGTATGTTATTCATAGATTTCCTCTTTTCCTCCATTATTTTTAAAATATAAGAGTGTATAAAAAGTGGGATTTAAGTAGCCATTTTCTACCATTTTTTACAATTGATGTAACCGACACACTAGAGACAACATATAGCATATTAGAAGCTGGAAAAGCAATCACTGTTGGCTTTAACACTTCTTTGAGATTCAATTTCTTCATTTGCATAAGGAGATAATGATAGTTCCTAGTTGAAGGATATTTATGAGTTTTAAATGAGGAAATATCTACAAAGCACTTACGTTATTATTGATATTATTTGTTTTTTTTCTGTGCTAGATTCTAAATTTGTTTTTGATGTTTGAATGAAAAGTTATTATTCAGTTAGAAGTTGTTTGGCATTGTATTTTTATTTTAGTAAAAACTGACGCTAACTATATTTTGGACATTTCCCAAAAAACTTATTGCGGGGTAGAACTCCATCTATTGCTTTTCCCTTGAGATGAAGCTGCTTTATTTGTATTACTTAAAACATATGCTGTTAGGTAATACTATGAAATTCCCTATTAATTATTTTAAAAATCTTTTCAAATATTCCTTTTAATTGAAAAATTGAATACAATAATTTGAAATTACATTTTATACTTTTATTTGATAGGTTACAGGGGATACAGTGTATAACATGTTGCGACTGACAGAAGTAGATATTGATGATGATGAAAGACCACGGAACCCACACAAAATAAAAAGTTCTGAGGTAGGGAATATAATTATTATGAGATATAGCACTTAACTTGTTATTTAAGAGGGATTGGTTATTAGTATTTTTAAACTATTAGATGAAGAGTTTTTACCAAATTAACCTCACAACTCAGATTTTATCTCTATTTATGCTCAAGTTCTGATGAAGAATATTTTAAATTAAAGGTTTAGAATTCAAAGATGAAACTTTAGCTGAAAATCCAGTGATTAAAAAGCTTAACTCTGAATAGAAACTTAGAGGAATTAGCCTGAAGAAATGACTTCATAGGTAATTGAAGAGTGACTGTTCATTGCGTCAGAAAGATTCTTATGAAGGTCAAAACACTTCACTTTGTTACTTTACGTATCATTTAAGTTTTCTTAAGTATTTTTTCCTTTTGTAAATGGAAATAAAATACAGTATCACTTACTTAATAGATAAAGGATTATTAGGAGAATCCAATGAGGCGACATAAGTGATGTATATATATATATATCACTATACTAATAACATTTATGTGGGAAGAAAACTACAGACACCGATGTCAGTGACAGTAAATATTGGTTTTCCTCTTTTGTGAAATTAAAACAATGAAATAATGTTTTTAAACTATTTCTTTTCATAGGTTTTGTTTAATCCATTTGATGACATCATTCCAAGGGAAATTAAAAAGCCAAAAAAAGAGAAACCAGAGGAGGAAGTAAAGAAACTGAAACCTAAAGGCACAAAGTAATCATAGTAGAAAGATTTTTCTTCAATTTGAAAAGCAACTCTATTTCACTTGGTTTATTTTATTTCTCTTTATAATAATTATTTTCTAGAAAGGGAAAGACTAGTTTGAATGAAGAAGATGTGGTTATTGTCAGGGTGTTATTTTTCCTAAAGATGAAATTATGCCATCTCATATGTCTATATGAAACCTATGTTAATAAATAAATATTTTATCCTCATTCAGTTATACAAATGAATTGAAAAACTCTAGTTTGGCTTTTTAAAAATTAATACATATAGTCACTCAGTATGAAGTATTTGGAAAGTAGAGAAAAGTATAAAGAATATTTTTAAAGACTGTTACTTCCATCCCTTATTTTTGGTGCTATTAAAATAATATTTTAATAAACATTTTAAAACATAAAATTTTCATTTAATATTCTAGATTATTTGCTTAAGGTAGTCTGCAAAACAATAAGAACTTTTAAAATGAATTTCAGTATTTTGTGATAAGAATCTTTACATTATTACTACTATCTATATTAGTAAAATAGTAAGAGTTGGAGTTCAGTTTTCTCTTTACTGAATTGTAGCATCCTTATTAGGGATTTTATTGTATTTATAAATGTTAGAGTCAGACAATTCTATATATAATCCTGACCAACACAGTTAATGAGAAGCAAAGTTTATTTTCCTGAAATTCATTGCCTTATCTTACAAAAGGAAGATTCTAATAAGTACAACACCTGATTGTCTTGAAGATTAACTCATAGGGGCTATGTGGAAACATCAAATAGTGTAGATATTCAATACATATTAGTTTATTTCCTGGATATTCTATCAGACATCAGCTAGATACTTTAATAAACAGTTGATGCTTCATGGCAAAATAACTTATTATTTAAGTAAAGCTTATGTATTTGATTTCCTTTTATTTCTTGATTCATTCATTTTGACTAATTTATCTGTGGATGAAAAGTCACTGTCACTATATTCTTATGTGGCATTCATCAGTTTGATTTATCTTGACAGTAAGCTCAAAGTTAGTTTTTTTGGTGTGTTTTCTTTTCATCCACAGAAAGTATATTAGGGATGTTTGGTAGCCATTGCTTGCATCTAGGTTTTGGGAAAAAATTTGTTTCCAAATCTTTAATTTTTCTAATATTCGAGAGCAAATTTTAATAATCTGTTGTTTATATTATATGAGATTTACCCTAGTTTGAAGGATCAGTGGAGACAATTTTTTTCTTACCACTGACTACTTTCATTTTAAAGTTTATTGCTGGTATTTTTTTTTGTCTGACAGTTTTGTGTACCTTATTAATTTTAAAATATTGACATATTTTGCCAAATTCTAGATTAATTGCTCTCCATTTTTAGTGTTCTCAGTTGTTTGCCAGAAATCTCCATTTTACTACCAATTTTGATAATTACACAAGTTTGATTATTTTTGTCATGCTTTAGGTATATTTAATGGTAATGCTCAGGATGGGTTTTTAGTCATTAGTTTATAATAATGCATGAAACGTCAGTGGTCTAAGGTAAAGGCTTAACATTATCCTGAAAATATAGGATACTCATGCATCATACTAAGTAATACTGTCTTTTTAAAACATTGTATTCTGTTTTGTTGCTTTGGAAAATAGGGTACTTACAAATTTCATTTAACTTTTCCTAATTTTATTTTATTTTATTTTTTTAAACTAGAAATTTTAGTTTACTTTCATTTGGAGAAGAAGCTGAGGAAGAAGAGGAAGAAGTAAATCGAGTCAGTCAGGTAATCGCGAATTAAACCTCTTTTCTGAGTTATCTCTCCTGCTGTACTGAACACCATGTTTCACATGGTACACATCCAGTAATGTTCATTGAGTTGATTTGTGTGATGGTTTGCAGTTAGTAATATTTGCAACTTCTGAGATATTTGCTCTCAAAATTATCTAGAATTTCTGTAAATAATTTATTAATTTTGTTAAATATAAAAATTATTTTTAAAATATGGCATTTTTCTGTTACTTAGAAATATAATTTTTTGAGTAGTTGAACTTACTCAGATCTTAATTGCTATTTGTTTAATTGATTTGCTAGATGATAATTATGATTATTTTTGTCATTATTATTAATATAGACTAAAACCCTTATATTCATCTAAATGTTATTTATATATATTTTGTTTCATTTCTTCTCATTATAACCTTTGAGATGGATGTTATTATTCTTATTCTACCTGTGAAAAAATTCAAATATAGATAAGTTACAATTTACTCAAAGTCACATAGCTAGTAAGCAGCTATAACTGGGAACTGAACTCAAATACATGGCCTCATAGACTTAGACCAAAAAGTGTGGTTTTCCCCTTTTCACTTTCATCACAATACTCAGTATAGAAACACAGTGTCATGTCATTGTTTAGAGCAGTGATTCTGGTATGTATCATCATCTAAGACGATCATCTTCAAGGATTTTTATTCCCAAGGTTCTAATATGTCTTTTTTTTCTTGAAATTTAGTGAACACTGAAACCCAGAGGATTAGATTCAGTCTTTGTTGTGATAATTAAAGCAATAACCATCCTTATCTTAGTTGTTTAATACAGTCATCTATTTCTCTTTTTTAAATTTTATTTAATATATACAAATTTCGTATATTTCGTATATGTAGATTTCAGAACATAGTGATATTTCCTACCCTACAATTCCTCCCGCCCAAACTCCCACCCATCCTCCTTCATCCCTTGCTTTATTCTTAATATTTACAATGATCTACTTTCATTTTAATTTATAGCCATAAGATTATCCCTACCCTAAAAAATTCAACAAAAAGTAAGAAGAAGAAAATACTGCGTCTCAACAGTAAAGACAAGGGCTTTAAACAATCATAGAATTTCCAAATGTCAATTTCACTCCTATACATTACATTTTTGATGCTCTATTAGTTACCACAGATCAGGGAAAACATATTGTGGGGAGCAATAGTAGCCAACCCGGGAAGAACCAGCAGCAAACCCGGGGAGGGCCGAGCAGACGAAAGAACAGCGCAGGGTCCTGTGTCGTTCCTCCACGAAGAGGGGGAGCGACATAATGGTGCCGTGACTCGGATAGGAAACTTAGGACGGATATGAAACTTAGGAGGGAAGAAACGGGAAGAACAGGGAAAATATCGGAGAGAGAAACTAGCAAACAGCCTAGG
This sequence comes from Oryctolagus cuniculus, assembly GCF_051225735.1. Lineage (NCBI taxonomy): Eukaryota > Metazoa > Chordata > Mammalia > Lagomorpha > Leporidae > Oryctolagus > Oryctolagus cuniculus. The sequence continues at coordinate 85,591,713 of NC_142880.1, forward strand.
GAAAATATTGGAGAGAGAGACTAGCAAACAGCCTAGGGAAAAGCCGGACGAAAAGGGTGCCGGAAGAAGCTATTGAAAGCCTAGGCATAGACTCAGATACGGACTATGGGGGGAAGCTGGGAGAAATCTCTAAGGTCGAAAGCGAAAGTGAAAGCTAGAACAAACAGACTCGGACGCGGACTGTGGGGAGAGGCCAGGAGAAATGAGGGAGGAATATCGTTGGAGGAAAGTTTGGGGAAACATACCGGGTAGAGAAAAGTGTTAGGGAAATTGAAGCCGCGGGGGGCAGGCCAAGGCGGAAACGGAAGCCACTTTGGGGTTCTCAAGTTAGCCCGGGAATGGGGGGCGAAAAGTTGAAACCAGAAGCTGAAACGTAAGCTAGATTGGGATCCGTCTGATTAGCCCGGGGAGCAAAGGACGGGAAGCCAGATCGTGGGGCGGAGACGTATGCTGGGTTGAATTCGCCAGGCTAGCCCGGGGAACTTAGATTGAATGCTAGTGGCGGACACGTAAGCTACGCTGTGTTACTCGCGGAAGCCGCCGCGTGCAGAGAGAGCACGGGGCGTGAATAGATAGGGAACGGGGCTGGCGCGAGGCCGTGGTGCAGACGCGAAGGGCGTGGAGACCGCGGAGCGCGCGAAGCCAAGCCGCGCAAAGCCGGGAAGCTGCGCAGATGAAAGAGGCGCGGGCTGAAGCGGCTCAGCCGGGAGGCCGCCGAGAAGTAGCCTCGGGGCGGGCAGCGGGAAGCTGCGGGGATAAGAGAAACAGAAGTTTGGAAGTGGAGTGAGAGAAATGGGAATGTTGGCAGACAGAAGTAAAATGGGAGAAATAGGAATGCCCAGAGATAGAGAAATAGAGAAATAGAAAGGCCTCCCTACAATACAACAATTAGAAGGCTTGGATTCGGTCTGCCCGATTAGTGAGGCGATGAGCACCTGGGCGGCTAGCAGCTTATGCGCCGCAGGTCACCGAAGACAGGCACGAATTAACATCAGTAAGGCCTCCCCACAAAAAGGCAATGAGAAGGCTTGGATTCGGTTTGCCTGATAGGGCTTGTAAGCCCCTGCAGGCTCGACCAGAGCATGCGCTGCAGGGCACCGAACACAGGCACGCATCAGCGCCTAAAAACCTCCTCACAACATGGCGAAGAGAGGACCCGGATTCGGTTTGCCTGATTGATAGGACTTGTAAGAGCCTGTGGCAACTCTAGCAAGTAGAGCAGGTGTGTGCCGCGGGACACCGAAGACAGGCGCGTATCAACGCCAAAAAATAAAAAGAAAGGGGGATCTGTGGGGAGCAACCGGACTAGACTGAGTTACTGGAATTAAGACTTATTCTATGCATCTGCTCTCCCACAATATGGCGCTGGGAGAGAAGTAAGCAGCTTCCGCACAGCTGCTTCCAGTTCAACCAATAAACTGTAGGACTTGCTCCTGATTGGAGAGCAGCATACTCGGCGTGTGGGCAGCCGAGTTAGGATTGGCGGAGGAGGACTATAAAGGAGGAGAGAGACGGCATGCACCAGGAACATCTATGGGGAACATCTAAGGGAACCCGTGCAGCCCCCGAGAAAGCCGGCCGGCGGTGTGCCGCTCCCCTGCGGAAGTGGGGAATGTGGCCAGGGGGAACTGCCCTTCCACGGAGGTGGAAGGGATAGTAGCCAACCCGGGAAGAACCAGCAGCAAACCCGGGGAGGGCCGAGCAGACGAAAGAACAGCGCAGGGTCCTGTGTCGTTCCTCCACGAAGAGGGGGAGCGACAACATATGGTATTTGTCTTTTTGGGACTGACTTATTTCATTAAGCCTTATGGCTTCTAGTTGCAGCTATTTTGTTACAAAAGACAGGATTCCATTCTTTTTTAGTGATGAGTAGTATTCCAAAGTATATATTGAGCATAATTTCTTTATCCAGTCATTAATTGATGGACATGTGGGTTGATTTCATATCTTAGTTATTGTGAATTGAGCTGCAATAAACATGAGAGTACAGATCATTTTTTCATATGCTGATTTCATTTCATTCAGGTAAAGTGCCAGGAATGGGATTGTTGGGTCATATGGTATGGTATGACTGTTTAGTATATCTATTTTCAACTTTCTGAGGTATGTCCATACCATCTTCCACAATGGCTGTACTAGTTTATATTCCCACCAAAAGTGGATTAGGTACCTTTTGCCTTACATCCTCACCAGCATTTATTGTTCATTGATCTCTGTAGGAGAGCCTTTCTCACTGGGGTGAGGTGAAACCTAATTGTGATGGTTAGTGATCCTGAGCACTTTTTCAGGTTTCTGTTGGCTGTTTGATTTTCCTCTCTTGAAAAATACCTGTTCAAGTCCTTTGCCTATTTCTTTACTGCATTGTTAGTTTTGTTGTTGTTGAGTTTCTTGAGCTCTTTATAGATTCTGGATATTAATCCTTTATCAGTTTCATAGTTTGCAAATATTTTCTCCTATATTGTCAGTTGTCTCTTTTCTTGCCTGAGTGTTTCTTTTGCAGTGGAGAAGCTTGTCATTTGTCATTTGGCTGGGGTCGTTTCCAAGCAGTCTTCTCCTATGCCTATGCCTTCCAGAATTTCCCTATTGTTCTCTTCTAGTAATTTGATGATATTGGGTCATAGATTTATATCCTTGATCCATTTTGAGTTGATTTTTGTATAAGGTGTAAGGTAGGGGTCTTGTTTCATACTTCTGCATATGGAGATCCAGTTTGCCCAGCACCATTTGTTGAAGAGACTGGCCTTGCTCCAGGGATTGATTTTAGCTCCTTTGTCAAAGATGAGTTGGTTGCAGATGCATGGATTGATTTCTGGCATTTCTATTCCATTCCATTGGTCTATCCATCTGTTTTTGTACCAGACTGTTTTGATTATAACTGTCCTGTAGTATCTCTTGAAATCTGGCATTGTGATGCCTCTAGCTTTGTTTTTGTGGAATAAGATTGCTTTAGCTATTCAAGGTCTCTTGTGTTTCCCTATGAGTTTCAGCATCATTTTTTCTATATCTGAGAAGAATGTCATTGGTATTTTGCTGGGGATCACATTGAATTTGTAAGTTGCTTTCTGTAGTAAGGACATATTGATGATATTAATTCTTCAACAAACATGGAATTTTTTGTGTCTTCTATCTGTTTACTGTTTTGTAATTTTCATTGTAGAGATCTTGCACCTCTTTGGTTAAATGCATTCCAAGGTGTTTAATTTTTTCTGTGGGCATTTCTGAGGAACATCTGAACAGCCCCTGAGAGAACCAGCCGGCGGCGTGCCGCTCCTCCGCGGAGTGGGGGGCGGGGGACGGCAGCTAACCCTGGACGGCGTCATTCCTCCGTGAGTGAGGGAACGGCAGCTAACCCGGGAAGGGCCGGGCAAAGAGAACAGCGCAGGGTCCAGTGTCATTCCTCCACGAATGGGGGAGCGACATAATGGTGCCGTGACTCGGATATGAAACCTAGGAGGGAAGAAGCGGGAAAATACTGGAGAGAGATTAGGGAGAGCCTAGGGAAAAGCCGGACGGAAAAAGTGCCAGAATAAGCTAGTGAAAGCCTAGGCATAGACTCAGAGACAGACTGCGGGGAGAAGCTAGGAGAAATCTAAGATTGAAAGCCAAAGTGAAAGCCAGAAGAAACATAGACTCAGATACAGACTGTGGGGAGAAGCTAGGAGAAATGAGAGAGAAATATTGCTGGAAGAAAGCTAGGAAAAGTACCGGGGAGAGAAAAATATAAGCTAGGGAAAGTGAAGCCGCGGGGGTAGGCCGAAGCGGAGACGTAAGCTCGGTTGGGATTCGTCAAGTTAGCCCGGGGAGCAAAAGGCGAAAAACTAAACCAGAAGCGGAGACGTAAGCTAGATTGGCATTCGTCAGATTAGCCCGGGGAGCAAAAGACGGGAAGCCAAACCAGAAGCGGAGACGTAAGCTAGGTTGGGATTCGTCAGATTAACCTGGGAACAAAGACCGAAGCTAAACTATAGCGGAAACGTGAGCTAGGCTGTGATTCGTGGAAGCCGCCGAGCGCAGAGAGAGCGCACGGGGCACAAGCAGATAAGAGAGCGCGGGGCTAGCGCGGAGGCCTTGGGGCAAGTTCGAAAGGCGCATAGACCGCGGAGCACGCGTGGAGCCGGGAAGCCGCGCAGATAAGAGAAATGCGGGGTGAGCGCAGAAGCCACACAGAGCTGGGAAGCCGCCGCGGGGTGGGGCGCCAGGAAGCTGCCGCAGAGCGGGCACCGGGAACCTGCGGGGATAAGAGAAATAAGAATGTCCGGAGATAGAAGTATAGAAGTGAAATAAGAGAAATAAGAATGCCCGGAGATAGAAGTAAAATGAGAGGAATAAGAATGCTGGGAGATAGAAGTAAAAGAAATAGGAATGCCCGGAGATAGAAATAGAGAAAAATAAAAAAGGCCTCCCCACAACACGGCAATGAGAGGGCCTGGATTCGGTCTGCATGATTAGTAAGGCGATAAGCACCTGCGGGCAGCTCGAGCAGAGTATGTGCCGCAGGGCACCGAACACAGGCCTGCATCAGCGCCTAAAAGCCTCCACACAACATGGCAATGAGAGGACCCGGATTCGGTCTGCCTGATTGGTAGGGCTATAAGCACCTGTGGGCAACTCGAGCAGAGCAGAGCAGAGTGTGCACCGTGGGGCACCGAAGACAGGCGCGTATCAATGCCAAAGAATAAAAAGAAAGGGGGAACTGTGGGGAGCAACTGAGACTAGACTAAATTACTGGAACTAAGACTAATTCTATGCATCTGCTTTCCCACAATATGGCGCTGAGAGCAAACAACTTCTACACAGCTGCCTCGCCAATTTGACTGATAAGCTGCAGGAGCTGATCCTGCTCCTGATTGGAGGAGAGCAGCGTGCTTGGCGTGTGGGCAGCAGAGTTGGGATTGGTGGAAGAGGCCTATAAAGGAGGAGAGAGACAACATGCACCAGGAACATCTGAGGAACATCTGAGCAACCCCTGAGAGAGCCGGCTGGCGGTGTGCCGCTCCTCCGTGGAAGCTGGGAAAGCGGCGGGGGTGCCACCCCTCCGCGGAGGCAGTGGGGGGGGGGCGGCAGCTAACCTGGGACGGTGTCATTCCTCCACGAGTGGGGGAGCGGCAGCAAACCTGGGAAGGGCCGGGCAAAGAGAACAGCGCAGGGTCCAGTGTCGTTCCTCCACAAATGGGGGAGCAACAGGCATTGTGAATGGGGTTGATCTTAGAAGTTCTTTTTCATCCATGGCGTTGTCTGTGTATACAAAGGCTGTTGACTGTTTTGTGTTAATTTTATATCCTGCCACTTTCCTGAACACTTTTATGAATTCCAATAGTCTTTTAGTGGAGTGTTTTGTTTCCCCTATATATAGAATCATGTCATCTGTAAATAGGAATAATTAGACTTCTGCCTTTCCCATTGGATCCCTTTGATTTGTTGCCTAATGACTGTGGCTAAACCTTCCAAGATTATATTGAATAGCAATGGTGAAAGTGGTGACTTGGCCCTGCCATTTTTCCATAAATATTCCTATTGTTTGTTTTGGATTTTCTTCGTAATTTTACTGGGAGATTTTCTGCTTTCACATTGTATCATAATAATGACTATCTTTCTGTGTTTCTGTATGTAACACATCCTTAAACATCTTTTATAAGGCTGAATGGTGCAAAATTTTCAAGTTCTATTTGTTATGAAAAGTCTTTTTTTCACCTTTATTCATAAATGAGACCTTTACAGGGTACAATATTCTGGGTTGACAGTCTTTTTCATTTAAGACTTGGACTGTATCCCTCTGTTGTCTCCTAGCCTGTAGGGTTTCTGTTGAGAAGTCAGCTGTGAGTCTAATTGGAGATCCTTTGAAAATAATCTGGCATTTCTCTTGTGTATATTTCAGAATATACACAACTCCCATGTCCTAGATGGCAGGTTGAACAGCCTTGGAGAACAAGGGTAGGAGAAAGGAGTTTGTTCTTCTACCTTTTTCTTGAAATTGAATTTCTGGTCTGAATTGAGTTTTGTTCATAGTTATTTTCAGATTGACTTCACTAATAATTCAGCTGAATTTCTTCTTTTTATCGCAGCAACATGTGTTAAATGTTGAAAGCTTATCTTTCTTCTACTGCCTTCTATTGCATAAAGTTGAAAGAATATTATGTTTAAATTATACTATTATAAATTTATACTCCAAAAGCAATTTATGTTTGCTGGAAGATTGAAATGTGAAAGGACACCACCACAGATTATATCATGTTACCTGAAAAACACTTCAAACAGTTTAGAAAGACAAGTAAAATCTTTCCTTTCTGTCCAAAAAATCATAATTCACAGTCTATTATTAAATAAGTGGTGTTATCCTATTATGCTGTCATCATATTTCTCTCCTTTGACTCCTTAATGGTGGGTGCTATGTGATAAATTTAATCTCTCTCCATCTAGGCTAGCTACCTTCTGGACACCTCTCTATTCGAATGTCTTAACAAATTGCCCAAGCACTGGGCAAGGCATAATTCATTATCCTTTCTTATCAACCTTGCATCTGCCTTGTGATTTTTTTCTGTTTTTTATATCAGAATCCTCCAATGAGGAACTTTATGTTCAGTTCTGATTTTTTTCTGGTATGTTTTTTTCACTGTAGCACTGTCTTAACATTTTTTCCTCCAAGATTTATCTCAAATCTGTTTTTTCCTTTGGATTTGTTTTGCCACTACCTTTGTTACTTGTAGCCTTGATTGTTATAGTATAAGTCTACAAGCTTGTCTTCTATCTGCTTGTGTTTTCTCTTCTTTCCACTCATGGCTACCAAAGTAACCTTCCTGAAGCTTAAAATGTGACTGTTGCTGTCTGTTGACTACAAAAATAAGACCAAATTTCTTGGACCATTGTATTAAGATTCTGTTTTCATAACTCCCTTTCATCAACTCTGACCTTTAACTTAGTGTTTCTTAAACTTCCTTGCTGATAAAAATCACTTGTGGTTCTCTGTAAAAATTAGGATTATTTTGCCCAATCTCAGACCCGCTGATTCAGAGTTTCCAAAGGAGTGGCCTGGGAAGCTGAACTTTCAGTGAATCCTCCTGGCATTCATACCAGGGAAATGCAGGAAACACTGCTTTGGTAGATTACCATGGTTTGCTGCTTTACATGGATACCTGGTCTTTCCTTTTTAAAAAGTACACCTTCTTTCCCTTGCCTGAAATGTCCTACCCTACTACTGGATGTTAATGTCATATTTATTTCCAGCACCTGAAGTGCCATTTTTTCAATATGCCTTTTTTAATTTTCTTGATCTTTAATTTTTTTTTTTTTACCTAACCTCTGCCTTTCATCTGGTATTTTACATTTTACTTCCAAAAATTTTTTGCTTTATTATACAATAAGCATATATCCTACTCCAACTTTCTGCCTGGGCATGTGTGCTGAAGATAAACTCTCATCCCTGAGTACAGTGTGAATAGAAACATCATGGATACAAACTCATAAACACCATGGTGGAAAGAATCACCATGTTCTTAAAGCAGTAATTATGAAATGTATGAACTTTTCCTTAAATAAAAGTTTCCTGGCAGGGGGTGGGGTGGGGAAGAAACACCATTTTCCACTGATATTCTGTGATATTTAATAAACTAGTCTTTTTGAGCCTCATTTTTCTTTTTGTAATACAGAAATAATGTGTACTAAGTAAGGCTGTAGATAGTCCTTATTTTGATATATCATCAAGTCTTGAAATATGTTTTTGAAAGTCAAATGTCAAAACAATATGCTAAATTTGTAACTGCTATTTAATTCTTGGAGAGCAAAGTATATCAATCTCCAATATGATCATAATTATTATATGGCAGTCTTAAGGGCTGGTTGAAGACTTCACCAGCAGCTCACCCCTCTTAGGCAAAGGAATCCTTAACTGTGGCACAACTGGCTGAGTGCCCTTGAGCACTCTCAGAGGGACCCGGATTATAGCGTACAGAGCCGTAGAGCATAGGTGTACCCCCGAACATGATAACACAACAACCCATTTTCCGTATGCATAGGGCTCTTGGCCTGTAGATATTAGCTGTTTTGTTTGCTTTATGTAATGAATCTGTGGTTAACTTTAATTACCGAAAATAAAACAATAGCAACGACATTGCTAAAATTTACTGGCTTGGAGGAAGGATTACTTTAGAGTGCTTGAAATACATTTTGAAGAAAAAAATCCAAACGTACATTTTTGTTTATTTTGCTCTGTTCTTTAGACTTTGAGCACCCTTCAAATACATTTTGCCTTTTAGATGAAACTTTAATAAGAAAAGGAAGACGATCCTGCATATTGGAAAAATATGCCCAAAAGAATATATATATTTTTAAAAATTAGCCTTACAGTTTTTAAATGTATGAATGAACTAGAGGCAAAGCCGAGCAAATGTCTTTTTTAATGATGAAGAACAGTTTGCAGTTTGAGTGGTTTCATGAAATTAAATATTTTTGAAGGGCTTAAAAATAATTGTTTCAGTATTGATTTGCTTATCAAGTTTCTTTGTTCAGTGACTCCACAGTGTTAAGCTTTATTCCAGAACCTGTCTGACGGATCCCAAGTTAATTGGTAAAGTCTGAATTGAAGCTTTAGTTTATGTGAAAGGAGAACTGAGAGTCCCCTCTGGTTTATGGATTATCAGTGTGAGATTACACACACTTCTTCACTCCACGCATCCATTCAGGACAGGGTGCCTCTCTCACGTGGGTTAGCTTTCCTTCATTATTTGTTTCAGTATCTTTCTACAACCTGATAAAATCTCTTCAGAACCATAGAATTTTATAGCTCAAAAGAATCTAATCCAACTTCCTTTCTTTATAGATGAGGAAACTGAGACCCTGGTTAAGTGACTTGCCAGACTGACTTCGTTTCCTTTTTGATAGGATTGCATGATAGAGAGAAGCCATAATAATCATATCTTGAGTTCAGAAAAGCACATTGTCAGACTGTGCCGTGATAGTCTTGGGGACAACATGAAGAAATGTGATCTGGGAGATAGTGCAGCCAGATAGATTATAGTTAATTGAATACTTCTGCCCAAAGGGTGCTTTGTTGCCAACTTGCGCCTCATTATTTGAACTGGTGAGATGAACTGTAATAGGAATCCATGTAAATTCTGTACTTTAGTTCAATAAAATCAGCTGAGTAGATTTAACTTAATAGCCTGCAAGCCCTAGCTGAATTATTAAGCATAAGCTCCAAGAATAAGGAATTTAACATTCTCTGCATTGTTTAGATCACATTGGCAGAATGTTTTTTAGTTCTGAACACATGTAAGAAAGATACTGACAAACTAGATGAATTCAGAGCAAGGGAGGGTAGTGAGGAGTGGGGATGATGCCAAAACCAGCTCACATAGGAAATGCTTAAGGGACTAGATATACTTTGGAGCAGCAAAAATAAGTAAAAATATGATCCTAGAGTTCAAGTACTTGAAGGTTTTTTCTTTTTTTTATCTGCAGGAGTCTTCATATCATTTTCTTAAGTGTTTCATTCAAATATCTGTATTGGCTTAAAATTTATTCACAAATCCTTATGTATAACTCAAAATGCTTGGAAAATACTTTCTAAGTAAAGCTTCTAATTAGGCAAGTAGGTTTCATAAGGCAAGTGAAGTGGCAGGTCCATTTTAAAAGTCTCATTGGCTAGATTTTAATACCATACTCACATTGTGCCACTTTCACAATGATATGCATGCTATTTCTGTCATTACAAGACATTTTAACATTATGCTCATATCCAAAATTTTAGAAGGCCTTTTGCTCACCCACAATAAGCGGTCATCAAATTCAGCACTTTTGAAAGTAAAGAAAGTTTTGTCCTCTTTTAGTTTATTCTATGAAGTTGAACTTTTCCCCCAAAGGTTGGAGGTCAGGGTAGGCAAGACACAGAAAATGGTACTAGGCCATTTGCACAGAGGCTGTCAGAAGAGTTACACAGTCTAATTTATAAAGTGTTTCTACACTTATAGTAAATTGTACCCCACCTATCTTTCTGGTTGTTTATATTTAACAGTTTTAAAAGATGTTAAACCATATTTTTTTTTAGTTTTGTATTGCTATTGTCACAAGTTTAGTGGCTTGAAGCAAAACATATTTAGTATCTTACAGTTCTGGAGATCAGAAGTCTGAAATAGGTTTCACTGGGCTAAACATCCAACATCCAGGGGCCAGAAAGGTAAAGCCACATCCTGCGATGCTGGCATCCCATATGTACAACTGTTCGAGTCCCAGCTGCTCCATTTCCAATCCAGCTGCCTGCTAATAGCCTAGGAAAAGCAGTGGAAGATAGTCCAAGTATATGGGCCCCTACAACCATGTGGGAGACTTGGATGAAGATCCTGACTCCTGGCTTCTGCCTGGCCAAGCCCTAGCCATTGCTATGATCTGTGGAGTGAACCAGTAGATGGAAGATCTCTCTCTCTCTCTCTCTCTCTCTCTCTCTTTCCCTTCCTCCCTGTAATTCTGACTTCCAAAATGAATAAATAAATCTTTAAAAAGGTATATCCAACCTCTATAGACAGTCTCTGTTCCTTGGTGTGGCTCCTTCCTCCGTCTTCAAAGTCAGCAATCGCTGGTAAAGTCTTAACTCATGCTGCACCACCCTGAAACTGACTTTCTTGCTTTCCTGTTTCACTTGCAAAGACTTTTGTGATTACCTTGGCCCGACTCTCATCATCTAGAATAATCTGCCTGTCTCAAAAATCCTTAATTTATTGGCAAAGTTCCTGTTGCCATGTAAGTGAACAGTCACAGCTTCTGGAGATTAGAATATGGACATCTTTGGGTGGCATTATTTGGCTCACAAGTCTGTATCTAAACGAAATGGGGCTATTTAAAAAACACTGGAGGGGAGGTGAATCAGCGCCTTTTAGGTGTTGAGACATGGGTTGACTTGTCAGCCATGGTGGTAAAACGATTCTTGCTTTGAACAGGAAAATAGATTTAATGTCTTCTAAAATTTGATTTTATTTAATTAATAACCACTTACTTTTTTGAAAGGCAGAGTGACAGGGAGAGACAGAGAGAAAGGTCTTCCTTTTTCCGTTGGTTCACCCCCCAAGTGGCCGCTATGGCCAGCGTGTTGCGGCCTGCACAATGCGCTGATCTGAAGCCAGGAGCCAGGTGCTTCCTCCTGGTCTCCCATGCAGGTGCAGGGCCCAAAGACCTGGGCCATCCTCCACTGCACTCCCTGGCCACAGCAGAGCTGGACTGGAAGAGGAGCAACCGGGACAGAACTGGCGCCCCAACCAGGACTAGAACTCGGGGTGCCGGTGCCACAGGCGGAGGATTAGCCTAGTGAGCCACGGCGTCGGCCATCATCTAAAATACTTTTATAACAACATCTAGACTGGTGTTTGACCAGACAGTTGTACACCATGGTCTAGCCAAGTTAACACATAAAATTAACCATCACGTAGAATTATAGATTGAGTCCCAGACTTTCGAGCTTCTTGGCCAGTGTTATTCCTCTGTACCATCAATCATATTCCTCCCTCTCTTCCTCCCTCCCTCTCTCACTCTGTCCTTCCCTCCCTCCCTTTCTCCCTTCCTTCCTTCCATCCTTTTCTGCCTTCCTTTACTCTATTTAATAGTTTGTGGTATCTCACTGCCTCTTTGTTCTTAAGTACGAATTTCCAGATAATACGATTTTCCTACCTCCCCTTTGATGTTCATTTTTATATTGGCTTGCAGACAGTTTTTGAGTTTGCTGTGGAGCATTTTACACTGAATTAAATAAATATATTTAGTGTTTTGTTCAGCGGCTAAACCTTTTAGCAATCTTTTATGTAATTTTAAAGACATTTTAAAGATATTTTGGGTTGTTCTTCCTTTAAAGTAATTGTTACCTGATGGTATAATTAAAAATCTTAAATAGGTCATTCAGAAAGCATTGGCATTAAAGAGAAATGTCTGAATTCATTTTCACTGTCTTTGGAATTGTCTTGTAATTGCTTCAGTTATTCCTCTGTATATTTGCTCTCTGTGGGCTACAGAATCTGTCTTAAAAATTGCTGCTAACTCAGTTTAAAATGTTAAGTAAAAGTTGAAATGGTAATGATTTTTCAGATTATTTTACAACTTCTACCATTGTTGAATCCTATTTTAAGTTAGGAAGCAAGTTTTTTGTTTTCCCTTCAAGCTGTTTAAAGTAAGCTTTGGGAAATAAATAAGAACTTCTTTTAAAAATAATTATTTTAAAGTGATGATCAAAAGATACATCTTTATCATATACAACATGATGTTTTAAAATATACATACACCGTACAGTGACTATTTCAAGCTGATTAACATTTGCATTATCTTACATGCTCATCTTTTTTTATGGTAAGGACATTTAAAATCTATTCTCTTAGCAGTGTTCAGGAACACTTTATCAAAAGGACCCATTTTTTTTTTTTAAAAAAGATCTATTACATTCATAATAAAAAATAACATTTATCAATAAATAAAGTAACTTATTAATAGAGTAAGAGCTTATATTAGAGAAGGTAGCCTGATGACTGGAGATGCACTAGAAAGGAATTTCAGGGCAAGAAAGCATGAATAGAAGATGTTCTAGCTTTATTCTATCTTAGGTCATCTTATGTTCGTGGTATATACTTCTGAACATACCTCATTTAGTTCTTTTGTCTGGAACAGGCAAGGCTACTATTTTTATTTCCATTTTGTAGGCAAGAGCTCCTGAGGTCTAAAGAGATCCTTGCATAGATGGCACAGGTTCTGTAGTAAGATCCATAGAATTATGAAATATTAGATTTTGAAACTCACTTGGTCTAACAACCATCTTTCTTATCCCATATTCTTTCTACCACACCACTTTCTGTTTTTTGAGTTTTTCTTTTCTCCTCACCTTTTCCTCCTTACCTTTCATAATTGGACAAACATTATCAAGTAATTAGTTAACATATTGCCTTTTTTATCATTCCTTTAAATAAGGTTGTGGAATTAGGAATATAAATTAATGATGTAATTCAGATTCAGGGACTTCTTAAACATCAGATAATAGTATATTTAGGTTAACTGAGAAAAGGTTTTTTTTTTTTTTTTTTTTTTGTACACTGGAATATAAGCATGTTTTAGTTGATTACATCTTCAAATGTGGAGAATTCTGTGTTAATACATCTTGGGCATATATTTCTGAAGGTATACATGTACCTCAGAAAAAAAAAAACTTTCAAATTTCAGAGCCTCTTTCCAAAATAAGAGTGGTAGATTGGGCTTAAAGGACGAAGTGTTTTTACCTCTCTATCTGACATTTGAAAATTCCAGTTAACATTTTATTATGAAAAATGATTCTTTGTTTCTATGAGCTCTAACCTCTTACTGTTCATTTCGTGGTGAGTAGTTGGAAGGGTGAAGTAGTGAGCAGCTTCCATCTTGAAACTAAAGGTCTAAGTTTTAACAACACATCCTGCACTGGGGAGGTCTGTCGGGCAGCAGGCCGCAGCTCCTCAACTGGGCCAGAGGTTTAGTGGAGTGTATCTTTTGCTCTCCACCTTTTGTTAGTACTAGAGTTTATGTAAATTCGTAAACTTATCCTTTTGGGAGACTGTTTATTTCTTGACTCGTGATTTTACTGTCCATTTCTTTTCAGAGCATGAAGGGAAAAAGCAAAAGCAGTCATGACTTGCTTAAGGATGATCCACACCTCAGTTCTGTTCCGGCTGTTGAAAGGTTAGTCTGGGTCTGATGTGATCCCAGATTCTTGTTTTCTGGCTCAGATGATTTTCTTGCTTCTTTTGTTAGTAAATAGTTAGATCTCGTAAGTCAAAAATGTTTAAATTGAGCCCCTAAAATGAAGCATTTTGATCATGGACGTGAAGGACTCCTCACATGATGGCAGGAGGCACTCTTTGTCACTTTTGCTCTCCACCTTTGTTGAACTAATTATGTAGGTGAGACATGTATGCTGTGGTTTGAATGCCAAAAATTGTTTGCTTTCACAGTTTAAGGTTGAACTCAGAATTTCTTTGCTAACTGTTTCCTTAAAGGATTTTTATCTCAGTTGCTGTCATGACTAACTAAATCAGCGTTAAAGGTTTTTGTAAAGTCATCACCACAGTTTGAGCCAATCCACTAAGTGTATATTCTCACATAAGTTTAATAATTTTCTCACTGTCTTCACTGCTTCTCATTGAGAAGGGAAGATGTCTTAATGTTAAATATAACCACCAAATATATTGGGCCAGTGTCTCAAAGAGGGACTAAAATACTTTCATACTTCGTTTAGCTCATTTTCTTTTTTTTTTTTTTTTTTAAGATTTATTTTATTTATTTGAAAGAGTTACAAAAAGAGGTAGAGACAGAGAGAGAGGGGTTCCATCTGCTGGATCACTCCCTAGATGGCCGCAATGGCCGGAGCTGTGCCGATCTGAAGCCAGCAGCCAGGAGCTTCTTCTGGTCGCCCACATGGGTTCAGGGGCCCAAGGACTTGGGCCACCTTCTACTGCTATCCCAGGCCATAGCAGAGAGCTGGATGGGAAGAGGAGCAGCCAGGACTAGAACTGGTGCTCATATGGGATGCTGACACTTCAGGCCAGGGTTTTAACCCGCTGAGCCACAGTGCTGGCCCCCAGTTTAGCTCATTTTCAAAAGTCCTACTTCAGGTCAATATTTTTTTTAACTCCCATGTTTTTAAAGAACTTGGTTTCTATAGCCAGAATACTTAAAGCTTATAGAGGAAATTGTTTACTGTAAGTCTTTTGTTCATAAAAAAGTTCTGTTAGTGGTTGTTTCCTATTTTTAGAAAAATACTGGTGAATGCATATATTGGTTCCTAGAACATATCTCTTTTTCTGTTTATATAAAATGACCCACCTGCTTTATAATACCATTCTGAAATTCCTTTGTTGAAATAAATTTTCAGAAATTTTATTGTAGAAAACACCTAAATTTTTAGATTATATAATTTTAAGTTTTACTTTCAAACTAAAATTTATTTTACTTTTTTTTGTAGTGAAAAAGCTGATGCAGCAGATTTAGATGATGTGAGTATTAATTTTAGTGACAATATAATAAAACAATTTATAAAGTTCAAAAATGTTAGTCACCTTCCCTAAAAATCATATATATATTACTTTTATATGTGTAAAATTTTAAAATATTTGAAATATAAAAATAAAATTGTCATGATTGTATGTATGCATATATATATTTCCTTTCACAACTGGAAACTTATATCTGAATTTCTAGCCTGCTTTTTCTCCCTTTCACATAATATTATATGAATATTCAAAATTCAGATTTGTGGTTTTATTTTATTATGTTAAAAGTTTAAAAGATGTTAGATGATCATTTTACATGAAATACAGGAAATGCTTAAGTCAGTCATTTGTAGTAGTCCATGACTATAGTAGTATTCCTTTTTTATGTACATATTTCAGAAGATCTTCATTCAAGACTATAGATCTCTTTCCTAATTAGTTGTACTGGCTAATAAAGCTAACAAAACAGAAGGAAGATTTTTCTTTTAATATGTAAGAGTTAACTCGTCCAGGGGCCAGTGCTGTGGCACAGCGAGTTAACTCCCTGGCATGCAGCACTGGTATCCTATATGGACACCAGTTCGAGACCTAGCTGTTCCACTTCCAATCCAGCTCTCTGCTATGGCCTAGGGACACAGTAGAAATGGTTCAAGTCCTTGGGCCCTTGCACCTGCATGGGAGACCTGGAAGAATCTCCTGGCTCCTGGCTTTGGATTGGTGCAGCTCTGGCCGTTGCAGTCATTTGAGGACTGAACTAGTGGATGGAGGACCTCTCCTTCTACCTCTCCTCTCTCTGTGTAACTCTGACTTTCAGATAAATAAATAATTTTTTTTTTTTAAAAGAGTTAACTAGTTCAAAAAGAATTCATGGACGTGGGAGTCCCTCTTGCTCAGAAAACAGGTGCTAAAGCCTAAGAATAAGGAATATTATCCCTTCCGTAGGAAATACAAAGTAAGATTTAAAGTTTGAAGGAGACTTGTGTAGAGCAGGGAGGAAGAGTGTTTAAAGTAAAGGGAACTACATGTCCAAAAGGCTATGAAGTGAGAGAGTTTGGTGTGTTTCAGGAGCTGAATGCAGGCCAGTGAGACCAGAGTGCAATAATGATGAGGAATGCAATAGGAGAGGTAAAAGGACAGGCAAATTTTGAAGAACTTCATATGCCATAGTGAGGAGTTTGGTCCTAAAAATAATAAAGAATAGTTGAAAGATATTTGTTAAAAAGAAGCGTGCTACGGTCAACTTTCAATTTGAAAAAGCTCTCCATTGGCAATGTCTTAGAGGATAAATTAGAGGAAACAGGCAGTACATCAAGGAGAGCTATTGGGCAGCTGTTGCACTAGAGCTTGATGTAAGACCACAGATGTCCATTGGAAAAGAGGTGGAGAAGATGACTGATTCCATGTTGTGAGGTGAGGCAGCAGGAGTCTAGGATACCCACAAGGTTTCTGGTCTAAAATTTACTAGATGGGTACAAAAGAAAGTAGACTTGGGAACAAGACAAAAAATATTATGAGGATAATGTACATTTGCAGATTGAGTTAACTTTGAAAAATAGCAATATGGGTCTAGAACATAGGGTCAGGGTATAAATTAGGATGTAAAAGTATAGGTTTTTTTTTAAGGTCGTGGATGAGGGTGAAGTCAGCTAAGGATAATGTGTGGTCAGCAATCTGTTTTGTGTTCCAGAGCATTGGAAATGACTAAAACAATGTGTCTTTTCCCAGGAAAATGTACTACATCCACAAACAAAATGTATGAAAGTACTGGGATTTGTTATCTGTTCCTTATTTTCTTTCTTTCTTTTTTTTGACAGAGTTAGACAGTGAGAGAAAGAGAGAGAGAAAGATCTTCCTTCCATTGGTTCACTCCCCCAAATGGCCACCACGGCCAGAGCTATGCCGATCCAAAGCCAGGAGCCAGGTGCTTCCTCCTGGTCTCCCATGCAGGTGCAGAGGCCCAAGTACTCGGGCCATCCTCCACTGCCCTCCCCGGCCACAGCAGAGAGCTGGACTGGAAGAGGAGCAACCGGGACTAGAACCCGGTGCCCATATGGGATGCCGGCGCCGCAGGCGGAGGATTAACCAAGTGAGCCATGGCGCCGGCCCCCTATCTGTTCCTTATTTTCTAGATTTGCTGAGGCCCAAGCAAGTCAGTGGTTTTCAAATTTTAGTGCTTAAGAATTACTTAAACATTTGCTACCTCCAGTGATATTGGTTCAGTAAATCAGCAGTGAGGGCTGATTTCACATTTTCACAAACATGGAATATAGTCTAAGGACCAGACTTTGAGGACCACTGCTGTAGAGGTTCACAAGCCTTAAGTTAAGGATCCTGCCTCTCTAAGACTCCCAGCCAGATCAACAAATCACAAAAGGTGATGAATCATTGAAAAATTATCCACTTGAGGTGAATTCTTCCTTTTTTTCTCCCCTCTCCCTTCCCTTTACTCCTCTCTATTAAAATTGGGTGCCCCTCTGAAAGTTGAAGATATAAGCAAAACAGGCCAGAATTTTAGCCCTCATGGCGTGTTTGTTCTCATTGGATGAGAGACAGCATGTAAATAATTAAAATGTATAGCATTTCAGATGAGTGAAAATGCTCTGGAAAATAAAACAGTGAAGAGGAATGGAGAATATTGGAGGTGGGCAGGTGGTTCTCTCATTGTAATAGAATGATCAAGAAAACAACTCTGAGAGGATAACACTTGAGCAAAAAAAAAAAAAAAAAAAGCAAGCAGTGCAGATGTCTGGAAGGTGGCACTTCAGGCTGGAGAAAACAAGTCCAAAGTTGGCAAGTGTTGCCACACCCAAGTTATAAGAGTTTATATTAGGAGGCATCAATTGTCAGAACCTTTAGAGAGTTAGGAATCCATTGGAACCTTTTCAGAGGAGGACGTTGCTGTGACCTCAATTATAGGGACAGATCTCATATTCTACGCTGCACCTCTTCCACTTGAAGTAATCCTTGGTGGATGTCAGTGTGTTGCCAGCTGCTTCCCACTGGAATAAGAATAGGAATGTAGGCACATACCCTGGGAAATACAGAGGGAGCGGTCTGTGCTGTACAGAGGAGCTGGGCATGCAGTAGGTGAATTCCTGGGTTATCCCATGCATGATTGGCCTAGAGATGACCCCAGGGGTAGTCCCACCTAGAACAAATTCTTTAAGCCCATACTAATTAAAAACAAAACAAAAAACAAACCTGCCCTAGACTGCAATGATGGTCTGAGATGAATCTTTCTGGAAGCGAAAGGGAAAACTGAATACATGGCAAATAGTTTCAATTTCTATAGGATGCAGAAGATGAAAGTGCAGAGGATGATGAGGATATTGATGGTGGTGAAAAGAACCAGATGAGAGAAAGAATTGCAAAAAAGTTAAAGAAGGACACAGGTACAAATGTTAAGTCAGCCGGAGAAGGAGAAGTGGAAAAGAAATTGATTAGCCGCAGGTAAGTCATTTCGTCCTTTTATACTTCATTTTAATTAGTATTGAGCCCTCTCTTCAACTGACTGTTTCCAATAACATTTTCATAATGCTTAATAAGTATACCAAATTTGTATAAATTGGCTTGTTTTGGAACCTAAAAGGAAATAGACCAAGCTTAAAGTAAATAATACAGCAATGATACTAAAAGTGAAACCACTTCTCTCTGATTCCTTTTGAGAAAGGCTCTATAATTTTTTAGATGTAGAATACACAATATGTAAGTTAGATGTGGAAAGCTGTGTTTGTTTATTACCAATGAGAGCAATATGGAAAGAAACAGACTTACTCAGTTTAGGTAAGTAAAATTTGTCAAACTAGTGAAAAAAATGATGACATTCTGAAATATTGTTTCAAATCTGATTTACCAAATATCATATACCCTTCCTGATCTCAGTGGTGTCATAAAAAAGATTTCAGCAAATGATGAAAAGTGTACTGATAAAAGTTTGTTGCATTTTATGACTCAGCATTTCATTCTGAATTTCAACTTTAGTGAAAATCCACCTCCTTTCCTTTTGATTCTATTATTACAACTTTATGATATCCATTTTAAATGATGTTGCTTTAAAGATTGATAATATTTATTTTTTTTCAGGTAGCCTAAGATGCAGATAAGATAGACGTAACTCCGTATAAATTTCATTTTTTTGGAATTCATGTTTCTCAGCCCCAATTAGGAAAACTTAAAAAGCATTTCTGTGCTCTCATTGCATAGCTCTCAGTTTTTTCCTTTATATAACCAGAAATAAAAGCAATTCCCAGTGGCAGGCATTTGGCTTTGCAGTTAAGACACTAGGATGAGATGCTTGCATCCCCTATCAGAGGGCCTGGATTTGATTAATAGTTCCAGTTCCCAATTCCAGCTTTCCTCTCTGCAGACCCTTTGAAGCAACAGTGATGGCTCAAGTAGTTGAGTCCGTGTCACCCATGTGGGAAACTCTAATTTAGAGTTCCTGGCTCCTGGCTTCAGTCCAGCTCAGTCCATTTCATGATGAGCATTTGAGGAATGGACCAGCTGATGGGAACTCTCTTTGTTTGTCTATCTCTCAAATCAATAAAAATTAAAAATAAATAAATTTTAATGGATAAAATAATTCCCAGAAATTTCCACTGACAGTATTAACTTTTTGCATTCAGAAATGATAGTTACAGGTTATCTTAAATGTCTTTTTCTTTCCCAACAACACTAAAATAATTACTTCTGACCAATGTAATATAGTAGATTAACTTTGGACTGATATCTACAGAAGATTTTATGAATATTTTAGTAATAATCATGTACATGTTTTAATGCATGGAGTTGAGAAGCCTCTCAGTAGCTCTGTAACTTTTTTTTTTTTTTTTTTTGACAGGCAGAGTGGACAGTGAGAGAGAGAGACAGAGAGAAAGGTCTTCCTTTTTGCCATTGGTTCACCCTCCAATGGCCGCTGTGGCCAGCGCGCTGCGACCGGCGCACCACGCTGATCTGATGGCAGGAGCCAGGTACTTCTCCTGGTCTCCCATGGGGTGCAGGGCCCAAGCACTTGGGCCATCCTCCATTGCACTCCCTGGCCACAGCAGAGAGCTGGCCTGGAAGAGGGGCAACCGGGACAGAATCCAGCGCCCTGACCGGGACTAGAACGCGGTGTGCCAGCGCCGCAAGGCGGAGGATTAGCCTAGTGAGCCGTGGCGCCGGCAGCTCTGTAACTTTTAGTTAAATTATGAGTATGATCAAGGATACATAATGTCTTTTTCTTCCTGTTCATGGAATTAAATTTTGCTATTTTGAAAAAAATGAATTTTCTTCCAGTCCAGCTCTCTGCTGTGGCCTGGGAAGGAGTGGAGGATGGGAGGATGCGGCCCTGCACCTGCAAGGGAGACCAGGAAGAAGCACCTGGCTCCTGGCTTCGGATCGGGCGTAGTGCGCCAGCCATGGCAGCCATTTGGGGGGTGAACCAACGGAAAAAGGAAGACCTTTCTCTCTGTCTCTCTCTCTCTCTAACTATCTAACTCTACCTGTCAAAAAAAAAAGAGAATTTTCTTAACATTAGGTTTATATAATAAATATGTTTTTAAAATATTTAATAGATGAACCAGCTATTCATTCACATTATATTTTTTGTTAATCTCTCAACTGTATATCACAGACTTTTTGAAGTACCCTCAAATACCTTGTAATTAGTATAAATTCTAACTTAGCAAAGCAAAATTTTCAGTAAGAACTAAAGCTTAGTTTTAATTTACATTCATATGTGTGTCTTTAAAAAATTGGTTACCTAGTATAAAAATAGACAAGCAGATTGTATTTTTACAACAAAGAGTTATTCTTGAAAGATCCTCTCTAGATAGTGGGATTTGTATGATGAGCAAACACAGCTTGGGTGACTACATGTAGGAATATGGCCTCTACTAATGAATAGTGAGAACCTGTTGGTAAGTTTTTACAGGTGAATGATACACTGAGATTGTATTTAGTGTAGAGAATTGATTGATGGAGGCATGCATTGGGTTGCTATAATAAAATACAAACTTGGTGGTTTAAATAATAGACATTTATTTCTCACAGTTCTGGAGGCCAGGAAATCCAGTCTCAAAGCGTTAGCCAGTTTGGCCCTGGTGAGGGTCTTTCTTCAAGGCTTAGTGACAGACCTCTTACTGTCTTCACATTGTTATGAGAGAGCCTGGTGTCTTTTCCTCTCTTAAAAGGACACCCATCTCAACACTGGGTTCCCACTTTCACGACCTCATCTAAATCTATCACCACCCGAAGTCCCACCTCCACATAGCATCACACTGGGGGTTAGGACTTCAACAGATGGATTTTGGGGGCTGTAAACATTTAGACCATAACAAGGGGTGAGAGGAGAGAAGTTAGGACTTTTTCAGTAAATCCGTTAAAGAGATGGTGGTGAATTGAAGCAGTTTATTAGTTATTCTAAAGAATTTTCATGTGAATGTGATGTTTAATTGTATGAGATATGTTTGATCCTATCATCTGAAGCTGTTTTATGACAGTTTCTTACATAGGAACATACTCTGATATCCACTTATGCAAATAGTTTTTTCATTTTTATGATTGAGTATAATTTGCACAAATAAAATCACATAAATTTGTGAGCGTTTTGTGTATTCACTCTAGATCAAAAAGCTATATTTAAATGCTTTGTAAGTCTACCAAGAAAAATAAATAAGAATTGAATCTCCAACGATGGCTTAAAAATTTTAGGCAAATATATAAACATTGTGGATTTCCTTGGATTTTTATCTTTTAAATAAATTAATTGGCAAAATGTGCTTGTAAATGGTCCAAATAGCAAATATTTATTTTTAACTGTTCCTCTATTCCCCAATATTTTCTTTTTTTCAAAAATAATTTTATTTATTATTTCTTTGAGAGGAAGACAGGCAGGACAGATAGATAGAATTCTCATCTACTGGTTCACAGTCTAAATGCCCATAATGACCAGGGCCAGGCTAGGCCAAAGCTGGAAACCGGGAACTGAGCACAAGTCTCTCACATGGGTGACAGGGACTTAACCACTTCAGCCATCACCACCAGTTTCAAGTTCTTCATTAGCAGTAACCTAGTGAAGAGTCAGGAGCTGGAACCAGGATTGAAACCAGGCGCTCCAACATAGGATAGGGATCCCAACCATGACCTAACTACTAAGCCAAACACCTGCTCCTATTTCCCAGTATTTATTTCCTCCCTTCCTCCCTCCCATCCTCCTTCCTTCCCTCCCTCCTTCCTTCCTTCCTTCCTTTATCTTTTTCTCTCTCTCTCTCTCCTTCTCTCTTCTTTGTTTTTTTTTTTTTTTTTCCTAAGATTTATTTTCTTATTTGAAAGGCAGGGAGATCTTCCATCCACTGGTTGACTCTACAAATGGCCAGAACAGCTGGGTCTGGGCCAGGTCAAAACCAGGAGCCAGAAGCTCCCTATTGATCTCCCACATGGGTGCAGAGGCTGTCATTCACTGCCTTCCCAGGTGCCTTAGCAGGAAGATGGATTGGAAGCAGAGTAGCCAGGAGTTGAACTAGGGCCCTGATATGGCGTGTCAGCTTAGAAAACTCTGGTTTATCTGCTGCACCACAAGATTTCCCTGCCCTTTCCCCTACCCTTGTATTTTCAGTGTTCAAGTGCTCCTCTCACCCTCCTGAATCCTGTGACGTTAGGCTTCAGAGAGACAAGAGAAAAATAAGAGAGGATGGAAGAGAAGTACAGAATTTCAAAGAGAAATATAGTTCTCTCTTGTTTAGAAATTTCCATGATTGTCTCATGACTACATGCTTTTGAGTTCAGAGAATTTCCAAAATCATTAGTATTTTTGATTATTTACACCAGCTTCACCATAGTTTTAAGTCTGTGAAGTTGATTTTATGGTTCAAAAAGCACAATACAAAAAACAAGAAACCTCTAAAAGTCTTAAAAAATCATAATGTGGTAAAAAGGATGATTGTATCTAAATAAAAGTCGCTGCTGAGTTTGAGTTGAGTTATAATGGGTCAAACCAGACCGAATGTCCATGGGAGATCATCAGTCTGTTCAAAAGTTAGTGCTTTTAATATATATAAACTTTTCGTGTGGATGTGCTTGAAGTACTTATTTCATTATCCTTTGGTCATTTTCCTATTTGAACAGTAGGATCAGAGGAGCAGACTACTTTAGCAATCCTTTAGGCAAGTAGCCATTCAAAGTATAGCTTTACTAAAAATTTGTGGTATTGCTTCTTTTGGTAAGGAAACATCTGGAATCTGTGAAGACTGGTTATCACTTTGGATGTTAAACTTACAAGCAGGTTTATTGTGTGCTTAATATTTAAGTTGGGGAATGGTACTTAATGTAATTTTCAACGAATTTACGTACAATAGAATCTTTTCTTGACACTGTATTCTCAACAATGTCTCTAGTTGTGTCTTTGAAAATGCTTAGACAGGGAAAAAATCCAAAACTCTTATCTTCTCTCCTTACAAAGCAGGCACTGTTTTAGCTATTTTGTCTTCTCTAGGATTTCTAGTTCTCTGACCCTTTCCTTCTTTAAATATATCAGTTCTATGCTTTTTCTTTTTCTTCTTCTTCTTTTTTTTTTTTTTTTTTTTGACAGGCAGAGTGGACAGTGAGAGAGAGAGACAGAGAGAAAGGTCTTCCTTTTGCCATTGGTTCACCCTCCAATGGCGGCCGGCACACTGCACTGATCTGATGGCAGGAGCCAGGTACTTCTCCTGGTCTCCCATGGGGTGCAGGGCCCAAGCACCTGAGCCATCCTCCACTGCACTCTCGGGCCACAGCAGAGAGCTGGCCTGGAAGAGGGGCAACCGGGACAGAATCCGGCGCCCTGACCGGGACTAGAACCCGGTGTGCTGGCGCCACAAGGTGGAGGATTAGCCTAGTGAGCTGCGGCACCGGCGAGATTTCTTTTTCTTCTTCTTCTTCTTTTTTTTTTTTTTTTTTAATTTTTTTGTTTATCTATTTGAAAGGCAGTTACAGAGAGAGGGAGAGACAGTGCAAGACAGATCTTTCATCCACTGGTTCACTTCCCAAATGGCTGCAGTGGCTAGGGCTGAGCCAGGTGGAAGCCAGGAGCCTGGAACACCATCCAGCTTGCCCATGTGGATGCAGGGGCCCAAGGACTTGGACTATCCTTCTCTGCTTTTCCAAGCACATAAACAGGGAGCTGAATTGAAAGTGAAGCCGGTGGTACTCGACTGGCACCCATATGGGATTCTAGCATTGCAGGTGGCAGCCTAACCCACCACACCACGATGCCCGCTCCTCTGCAAGGCCCACTTCCCTGTGCCCACATCTTGAGAACTAAGTTTTGCTCAGCAGACCTACATAGCTGTGCACAAGTTGCTATTATCATGGATTTCTAGTTTCCAGTTAGCTGTGCCTCCTGTTACTTCCCACAATGATTACTTCAAACATCAAACTTACTCTAAGCACATCAGCTGGTTTCCTATTCTGTGAATTAAGAGCAAACATCAACCCGTTTCTCTTACTCTTTCCAGTCTTACCCTTTGAGGCAGTTCTTACCACCTTCTCCGCTGCTTTAAAGAGGAGCGGCTGTCCTTCACTGTTCAAAAGCATTCTATCCTCTTTGTTTTGTCTTCAGTTTTCTGTCTTCGGTGAGTCTTTACTTCATCTGTGACTGGTAAACCTCTCCCAGCATTCAAGAGTAAAAATAAAACCACTCCAATTATTTCCTCTTCCCACATCCCTACTTCTCATTTATTTCTAAATACACATTATCTGGGTTTTCCTCCATACCCCAGTGAAACTTCTCTCACTAATGCCGTGAAACTGACAGATTTAATGGCTTCTTGCCAGGTGTTCTCTCTGTTGTGGAAATTTTATCTCTTTTCTCTTGAAACCAGTCTCCCTTCGGAAACTTGCTATGTAAATTGTGATCCAAGGACCAGTAGTATTAGTATTAGTATTAGTATTAGTATTAGTATTAGTATTAGTATTAGTATTAGTATTAGTATTAGTTGGGAATTTGTTAGAAAGCTGAGTATCAGGCCCCACTCATACATAAAATGCAGGAATCTGCATTTTAACAAGATTCCAAAGTGGTATGTATGGTACATTAAAGTTTGAGAAGCAGAACACTAATTGTTACCCTGTTGCTACTGGACTAGTAATGTCATCTTAGCTCCAAAGTCAACAACTTGATACTCTGTTCTCTAACTCCCCTGGGCATACTTAATGAAACTTTCTCCCTTTTTGGAGGTAGTGTGATACTTCTTGTTTGTTTTCTTTGTGTATCCTTCTACTGTACCTTTCTAGAATGCAGTGATTGTGTCCATTTGTTTGTATCTCTAGTATCAAATATCAAAGGTATCCAAATATTTGTGAACAAAAAAGAGTAAATCTCTTTGACAAGTCACTTCCCCCTCTAGGTCTTGTAATGACTTGCCTGTATTTCAACATGTGATTTATTGCTTTGCCTATTTCTTGCCTAATTTGAGCTTCTTTAGAGACTGTGTCTTATTTATCTTTATGTTCTCAGAGCCTAATATAGTAAGCCTGTAGTAATTGATCATTAAAGTTTGTGGACTCGTTGGATGACTAAATAAATGAATACATTGTAGGAATGTTTTCCCCTCCCATTTGTACATTATATTCATGGGGTGGGGAGAGGGCCTGGGGGAGTCTGGCTTTAAAAAAAATACTGATGCTCAGACCCCACATCCACATATTTTGTTTGGTCTGACCTGGAGCCTGGGCACATCCCTATTTATTGCTTTTTAACTTCTAATTTAAGTCTAATATGCACACAATATGTTTTTGTAGGCTGTATTTCAAAGTGCACATATCATAAGTATATAGTTTGCTGAAGTTTTACAAACCAAATGTACCCATATACCCATTACTTACATCAAAAAACATAAAATTGCTATTGCCCGGAAATTCCCCATTCTGGCTAGTTTCCCTTCATTCCCTAATACTGTTTCTAACTTCTAAGAGCATACGTTAATTCAGGACAGTGGTATGTTATGAACCCTGTCCGGATAGTTGAATGGGCCTCCAGGGCTAAGAATCCTACTTCCCAACAAGCACATACTCCTGAGATACCGAATATGTAAAAGGCATAACATGAGGTGTGGAATAATGTAAAAAGTGGAGGATATTTCAGCATCACCTCAGATCCTTTTGCAACCAAACCAGGAAAAAAACATTTATATCAACTGAACTTTGGTTTTAATCTTGAAAAAGATAAACAGGTCAGTAATAAGTAACTTAGAATAAAGAAAATATGATATTTGAGTATTCCTAATGTTTGTAGAAAATATGTGCCAGTAAAGTATTAAATAAATGTTTTTCAACTTTGTCTGGAACATTTGAGTCACCTGACAATAGACCCATCACTGATCAAGGTAATCAGAATTTTTGGTATGGGGGTCTTAAGAAAAAATTTTAAAACACTCCATAGTATTCTAATTGTGCATCCAAGATTAATTAAAAGTTTGAAATAATTACAGCTTGCATAGTGGAGAAAGTCCTATTTTAAAATAAGAATCTTTTTTGCCTGTAGATGGAGCTCAGCTGCTACAAGTTAATCATGTAAACCAAATTGAATTGCCCGCATGTTGTTAGTACTTGTGTATTGATTCATAACAAGTGACTAAACAATACAATCAGAGGCAACAAGCAGACCAGATGTTAAAAAAGACTGTTTTTGTGATGATTACAGTCATTATGGAAATATTGTCTTTTGTGCAATTTCTATCATCTGTAATTTTATTGTAATTCTTCTGAATCATTTTCATCAAATTGAAATATAAATCAAAAAATCTTCACACAACCCATTAAGCCACAGTCATTAATGCCATGACAGTTATTTTTCATGTTCAACTACAGTGGTATCCACTTTGGTATTTGAGCAGGTTCTACTTTTATCAGCTGTTTTCTACTTACTTTCATTTTTAGTTGACTGGCACTATCCCTTTCTCATGAAACAACTCTCTTATTTAGTAAAGTTAAGTAAATTTATGTTTTACTCATGAGCTGTGTTAGGTTGACTGAATACAAAATATTTTACAATAATGATAGCACCAGGAATTTAGATATAAATAGAATATTAAAGTTGAAATCAAAGATCTTATGAATTGATTAAATTTAAGTTGTAGAGCAAGGGATAATACAGTAATAAGTAATATATTCATACATGCCGAGGACTGGATGAATACATAAATGAACTGTTGTTAATTTTAGTTTCTTTAGTCTTCCTTTTTTATATTTGAAAAATGTGACTGGGATTTCTTAAGGAATTTTGAATAAAGCCCCATGATTTACAGACTTCTAAAGAACATTAATAAGCTTTCTCATGATTAGAACAACTCTCAAAACTTGTTAGGAGTTGCTATAAAATCCTGAAAACAGGGTCCGCTCACCTGACACACAGAAAGCCAATCTGTGACTTTGAGGTAGTGGAAGAAAGAAGGCATTTATTGTGAGCTCAGAGCTAGGAGGCGGGCTGCTGTGGCTTAGTTCCTAGGTTTCCGGAGGGGTTGGGGTAAGGGTTCTCATAGACTGAAGTTGGGACCGAGAGGTGTGTGTTCAGTTTGTGTCCATGTTCCTTGTTGGTTGGTAGTGCTCAAGGCCCTCCTTTCATTGGCCAGCAATACCATATTCTTTAGGGAATTTTTATAATGGCCAAGTGGTCATTCTGGGGTTACATACATACTTTTTGCTCAATGTCTAGGCTTCTAGGAAAAGAAACCCCTAAAGACAAGACTGAACATGAAGATGTTATCTATTTAAGAAACAAATAACCTCATGGGTCTGGTGATTAGAACCATATAGCACAGGGTGCATTACTCCCTCAATTCATTGAGTTAAGTGATTGATTTGCTATCAAAAAGTAGGGTAAGGAAGCTTTCAGCTGAGGAAAGGAGACTAGGAGATGGGGACTGATGGTATCTCACATTGACATTTGTGGAACTGTATTGGAGCTTGGTTTCACTCTCAAACTTACAGAATTCTAGAGTCTTATATCATCCCTTGTGTTCTGGTTTTGCTTACTTTATGATCAGTCATCACAATTAGGAAGCCTAGAGTTGTCCTTAACATATAAACTTGATTTTTCTTACAAAATTAAAAAAAAAGTTCAGTATTTACATTTTAGAAATTTCAAAGATTGTACATGTTTTATAATTGTACCGTGGTTGGCATTGTGGCATAACGGGTAAAGCAGCCACCAGCAGTGCCAGCATCCCATATGGTTGCTGATTCGAATCCTGGCTGTTCCATTTCCAATCAAGCTCTCTGCTATAGCCTGGAGAGCAGTAGAAGATGGCCCAAGTCCCTGGGCCCCTGAACCCATGTGGGAGACCTGGAAGAAGTTCCTGACTCCTGGCTTTGGATTGACACAGCTCCGGCCATTGCAGCCATCTGGGGAGTGAATCAAGAAAATAAAAGAAGTAGACATGCAGGATCTATATACTGAGTAATAGATCTCTGAAGAAAGAAAATTTGCAATTATTATTTCTTTTGTATGGAGTAGTAGTGGTCCAGATGTTGTATTTTCAGTTACTATTTGGGATTAAGCAGATATTAAGCTTTGGGTCAGTCCTGGTTTTAATGAAATTTGCATGGAACTTAATAAGAATTTAATTTTTGTTCTTTACATGTTTTTCCCTAAACAATCATTCTATTCTCAGATATACTTTATTTTAAAAGATTTACTTTATTTTATTTGAAATCAGAGTTACAGAGAGAGGTAGAGCCAGAGAGAGAGAGGTCTTCCATCCACTGGTTCGCTGCCCAAATGACCGTAATGGCCAGAGCTGAGTTGATCTGAAGCCAGGAGCTTCTTCCAGTCTCCCATGCAGGTGCAGGGGCCCAAGGACTTGTACCATCTTCCACTACCTTCCCAGGCCACAGCAGATAGCTGGATTGGAAGTGGAGCAGCCGGGACTCAAACTGGCTCCCATATGGGATGCCAGCGTTGCAGGCCTGGGCCTTATTCTGTTGCACTACAGCGCCAGCCCCTCTCAGATATACTTTTGTTGTCAGTCACTGTGCAAGAACTGGAGTTGCTGGAGCATGGTAGGCTGTAGGAATGTGAAAATTAAGGAGAAATGGTTTCTTCTGCAAATATCATAGTTTAATTGCTATGATTTAAATGTAACCAACATAGTTTTTTTTTTTTTTTTGAAGGTTTTTATTTAATGAGTACAAATTTCATATGTGCAGCTCTTAGGGATATAGTGTTTCTTCCCCCCATTCACACCCTCCCACCTCCACTCCCATCCCACCGTACTCCCTCTCCCATTCCATTTTTCATTAAGATTCGTTTTTAATTCACTTTATATACAGAAGACCAACTCGATACTAAGTAGAAATTTCTACTATTTGCACCCACACAGACACACAAAGTATAAAGTACAGTTTGAAGACAAGTTTTACCATTAATTTTCATAGTATACCTCATTAGGGACAGAGGTCCAACATGAGGAGTGACTCCTGTTGTTGATTTAACAATTAACACTCTTAAGTTTGATGTCAGTGACCACCCAAGGCTCTTGACTTGAGCTGCCTAGGCTATGGAAGCCTTTTGAGTTCACGAACTCTGTCGATACTTAAGTCTTTTGAGTCCACAAACTCCGTTGGTATTTAGGGCCATAAGCAAAGTGGAAATTCTCTCCTCCATTCAGAGAAAAGTACATCCTTCTTTGATGGCCCCTTCTTTGCACTGTAAGCACCAAAGTTAAAGTGTTAGAAACTTAATTACCATCGCAACAGTGTTGAGATGTGAGGCCTTTAAGCCATGATCATGTGTAGATTAGTGTGATTATCATGGAAGTGGATTAGTTATCTTGGGGTTGATTTTCCGGTAAAAGGATGAGTTTGACCCCTTTCTCATTTCTGTCTCTCTCTGTGGTATGCATGTGCGTACATGTGTGCTCTCTTGTCCTTCCACTTTGCATCATGGGATGATGCAGCAAGAAGTCCCCTCACAGTTGGACTTCCCAGCCTCTGGTTCTGTAGGTCCCTGATTCTTTATAATTAGCCAATCTCGGATATTCTGTTGTGGCAGCATAAAACAGACTGTTAGAAAAGTTGGAATAATTGTAAACAACTGATACAATTCAATATCCGTGTTCTTATCATGTATGTATAATGTTAAGTATGCAATAAATCAGAAAAGATCAAAATACTATGTTGAAAATAAATTTGCTATTTTTGCAGTCAAGAACAGACCAATAACAGTAATTCACATGTATCACCCTAATTTTGTTAGGATAGATGATTTTGAGGGGCCAGTGTTTAAAAGGAATAGAATTTTAATAACATTAAGCTCAATTCTTTAAACTAATGCTGCAGAAACTCGCAGTGTATTCTAGAAAGTTTGGTGTTTTTTTGTGTGTGTGTGTTTTTTTTTTTTTTTTTTTACGTATTATGGTTAAAATATAAACCATAGCACCATTTGGCATTTCTGACTGGCTTCCCTTTTTCTTCTGTTTGGATGTTTAGAGTCAGAATTCTTGGTAATCTTGATAAAACTATTTCTTGTTTTTTTTTTTTAACTTTTATTTAGTAGATATAAATTTCCAAAGTACAATTTATGGATTACAATGACTTTTTCGCCCCCATAACATCCCTCCCACCCGCAACCCTCCCATCTCCCGCTCCCTCTCCCATTCCATTCACATCAAGATTCATTTTCAATTATATACAGAAGATCAATTTAGTATATATTAAGTAAAGATTTCAACAGTTTGCACCCACATAGCAACACAAAGTGAAAAATACTGTGTGAGCACTAGTCATATCATTAATTCACATTGAACTACACATTAAGGACAGAGATCCTACATGGGGAGTATGTGCACAGTGACTCCTGTTGTTGACTTAACAAATTGACACTCTTGTTTAAGGAGTCAGAAATCTCCCCAGGCTCTAGTCATGAGTTGCCAAGGCCATGGAAGCCCCCTGAGCTCACCGACTTTGATCTTATTTCGGCATGGCTATAGTCAAAGTTGTGGGGAGCAGGGCCTGTCTCCCGCAACATGGCAAAATAAGTACTGAGACTACCGAGATTAGACTAGACCGCTGAGACTATTAAGACTAACTCTGTGCATCTGATCTCCCATCATATGGTGCTGAGAGAGAGTAAACAAATCTTACACAGCTGCTTAACTAGCTGTTAACTAGCTGATTCCTGGCCCAACCCCTTAAAAGGGGGAGAGAGACAACACGCGTGGCCACGCCCACCTGAGAGAGTAGCTCGCTGCTGCCACTCCTCCGCGGAGGCGGGGGAGCGGCAGCAAACCCGGGAAGGGCTGAGGAAAGAGAACAGCACAGGGTCTGGTGTCGTTCTCCTGCAAGCCCACGGGGGAGCGACAAAAGTGGAAGTTCTCTCCTCCCTTCAGAGAAAGATACCTCCTTCTTTGATGGCCTGTTCTTTCCACTGGGATCTCACTCGCAGAGATCTTTCATTTAGGTCCTTTTTTTTTTTTGGATCTCTGTTAAATATAAGAGTGGGAATAAGAGAGGGAGGGGATGTACAATTTGGGACATGCTCAAGCTGACTTGCCCCAAGTGGTGGAGTTAGAAATGTGCCAGGGGATTCCAATACAATCCCATCAAGGTTGCATGTACCAATGCCACCTCACTAGTCCAAGTGATCAATTTCAGGTCACAATAGACCATATGATAGGTCTAAGAGTCAAAGGGGTCACATAAACAAGACTAGTGTCTGCTAATACTAACTGATAGAATAAAAAAGGGAGAGAACGATCCAACATGGGAAGCAGGATACACAGCAGACTCATAGAATGGCAGATGTGCTGAACAGCACTCTGGCCTCAGAATCAGCCTTTAAGGCATTTGGATCTGGCTGAAGAGCCCATGAGAGTATTTTAGGCATGGAAAGCCAAGACACTCTGGCAAAAAAAAAAAAAAAAAAAAGGATAAAACTGTTTCTTAGAGTGTTTGAAATAAAATACCAAGCTTAAATTCCTGAGTCAGGTAATTGAGAACCCGTTAATCCAAATCCAAGGAATCACCTTCAAAATGAAATAAGTTAAATACTTGAACTTCAGTTGTATGCCTTAGAAATATGACAACCCTACTGGATTTACAGTTAGATTTTGTATGGCAGACAGGAAGCAGTAAAATGCACATGTGGAAGAGTCTCTTGTCAAAATGGAGAAGTTATATTTGCATCTCTTTAGAGTGTATTGATTTGTATTACCATGGAGAGTTACAGTCTATAGATCTTGCAGCATTTGTTGTTTATAGGCAGTGGAATTATGCATTTGAAATGTAGCATTCAGATTATGTGTAGAAAAACATTCTTTAAATTATTCAGCATTTGATGAATTGTTCTCTATCCCATAACAAATACAGTCACATTAATGAATTCTGAAATATTCACTGCTTTTTTGCTTTTCAAGGTTATATACTTTGTGAATTTACCTGTAAATTAAATTGAGAAGTATAATTTAGGTAAGATTAAAAAGAGAGAGAGAGAGAAGGTCATATAAGATGTGAAGTTCTTTATTTTGTACGAAGTTAAAAACATGTGAAGTCACAAAAGGGCCTAAGAGAAAACCATAGTGATTGTATATTTGCTGTCTGACTCTTCTCTCGATCTACTTCAGAGATTTTGCCACACTCCAGATGTCATATCACTTTTGCAAATTCATTGAGTTCCTCCTTGTACAGTGCTAGGACCTAAGATATTGTTGTTGGTAAGCCTCAATCTTTTTTCAAATTTCTTAGTGTCTAATAAAGGGAGATACTTGTTTAGGTAAATAAAGGCTGTGAAGTGTTATTGTTCTTCTATGAGGTCAGGCGCTTCACTAAATCAATAGTTTTCTTTTTTTTTTTTTTTTTTTCTAATTTAACCCATGCAAGAAAGCTACAAGATGTAGTTTTTATTGTGATCCTCATTTTAGGAATGAAAAACAAAATGCTCGAGTTTAAGAGATTAAGCAACTTGCCTTATGTCCCATGTCTCAAAAGTAGCAGAACTAGTTCTTGACCCTGTAACAGTCTGACACCTCTTCAAAGCCTAGAGAGGGATTGTCCAGAACTCAGTCATGTGGTCAAGCTGAAGACAGAGCCAAACTTGGAATGTTTCAGAGGGTGTGGTCATCATTTTAGATATATCACTCTTCCAAAGATTGTTGCTGTAGTCCTTGGGAGAGATAATAAGGATCTGACCAAGGTAGCATCTATGAGGATGGATTTTAGAAATTATGGAAGTGGAATTATCAAGACATGCTAACAGATTCATTATAACAGACTCGAAAGAAAAGGATGTATTCCAAATGACTCCGTGATTAGTGGTGATAGCCTTGACGTAGGAACACTGGAAGTTCCTGGTGCTCTTCACTCGTGTTTGTTTTGTTAGTCCATTCGGATGTATGTCAGTGTCCCTAAAACATAAGCTTACATGCTAAACGGTTGCTTATTCAATTGCTTTATTAGTAAACTTACATTAGGTTATGCTGTGGTAACAAACAAACCCCAAATCTCGGTTTAAAACAGCTGTGTTCTTGCTCAGACTACCTTCTGGTGAGCACCATGGGTCCATTCCATATCATCTTCATTTGAGGGTCCAGAATAAAGGAATAGACCCTTTCTGAGACAAACAACTCTCGTGAGTGACAGTGGAATCATATGCTAGCTCTTGAAGCTTCTGCTTAGAAGTAGCATATGTCACTTCATCATTTTATTAGCCAGAGCAAGTAATGTGGTTAAGCCTAATGTTAACATGGTACAGTATAAATCTTTTACAGGGAAGACCAGTGAATAGTTGTGAACATTACTGCAATCTGCTGTCATCTGTGCTTTAACCAGGAGTTGCTACAGATACCTGTGATTCTGTAAAAATTTTAATCATCATCTTCCAGGTATCTTCTTTGTCCACTTCCAGGGCAAAATGATATAATAAAGTTAACATGGAGTGGGCATTAGGTATAGTGGTTAAGATGCCACTTGGGACACCTGCATTTCATACCAGAGTTTCTGGTTCGAGGCCCCGGCTCCTTTACTTCTGATCCAGTTTCCTGCTAATGCACACCCTATGAAGCAGCAGATGATGACTTACTTAACTGGCTCCCTGCCACCCATGTGGGAGACCTGGAAGGAGTTCTGGCTCCTGGCTTGACCTGGCCCAGCCCTGGCTGCTGTTGGCATTTGGGAAGTGAACCGGTGGATGGAAGATCTCTCTCTCTCTCTCTACCTTTAATAAAGTGAAAAAAATAGTAATAAATAAGACATAAAGATATAATAAAGATAGCAAAATCATCACTATCATAATATATTTTTTTTTGACAGGCAGAGTGGACAGTGAGAGAGAGAGACAGAGAAAAAGGGCTTCCTTTTCCGTTGGTTCACCCCACAATGGCCGCTGCAGCCGGCGCACCGCGCTGATCCGAAGCCAAGAGCCAGGTGCTTCTCCTGGTCTCCCATGTGGGTGCAAAGCCCAAAGATTTGGGCCATCCTCCACTGCACTCCCTGGCCATAGAAGAGAGCTGGACTGGAAGAGAAGCAACCAGGACAGAACTGGTGTCCCGACCCGGACTAGAACCTGGTGTGCTGGTGCCGCAGGCGGAGGATTAGCCTATTGAGCCATGGCTCTGGCCACTATCATAATTTTTAAAAAGAAGGATATCAGGACCAGCGTGTGGCATAGCGGGTACAGCCAGTGCCCGCGGTGACAGCATCCTATATGGCACTGGTTTGAGTTCCAACTGCTCTACTTCCAGTCTAGCTCCCTGCTAATAACCTGGGGAAAGCGGCAAAAGATGACCCAAGTTCTTGGGCCCCTGCCACCCATGTGGGAGACCTGGATGAGGCCTCTGACCCTGTGCTTCAGCTTGGCCCAGCCACAGCCATTGCGGTCATCTGAGGAGTGAACCAGCGATTGGAAGATCTCTCTCTCTCTCTTTCTCTCTCTTTGTAACTCTGAGTTTCAAATACATATTTTTTTTTTTAAAAAAAGTATATCAATTCCTGGTTATTTCAAATTTTTAAAAGTATAGAATTCTAGAGGAAATTCTGGCAGAGAAGAATACAATAGACATCTTCGACAACTTTCATAGAAGATGCAGAAACACTTCATGTATGTGTTACATTAAGTCGTAACTTCCTCCTTAGATATCTTAAGGATCCTTTGATTGTAGGGAATAGAAATTCAAATTAGCTCAAGGAAGGGGATTTCTCTATAAAGTAATAGGGGAGTTACATGGAATTCAGATATGGAAGAATGTCATTCGGTCCTCACAAGTTGTCAAGGAAGTTCTATTTTCTCCTGCAGCATTGAACTCTGCTTTTCTCTGTTCATTTATTCTATTATCTTCTACACACCTATGTCTTCTCTGTAGGCCTCTATTCTACTCCTTGCAGTTCAGCTCTTCACAAGTTAACAGGAAAGAAGATCTTAATGGCGTGACTTATATCCGGTGCTCACTCAGTTATGGCATTGATAGTGGGGGCATGTTGGGAAACCGTGAGGAAGATATGTAGACATGGCAAGAACCATTAGTCTTTCCATCATCTATCCTTCTCTCCTGACTTAGTAATAAGAATGCCAACATTTAGCTGGACTTATGGCTACCTAGCTAAAAAACATTTACCTGTCTCCTTTGTAGTCAGGTGTGGAGTGTGACCAAATTTTGGCTAATGACATGAAACAGAAGAGTACATACTTTTGGATAGTACTTTTGGAAGAGAAGAGAAATAGGCTATCCTCTTTCAGCTCTTCCCCCTGCTACTGGCCTGGCACACTGATCTCATGACTGTAGTTAGGGATGGTAGAACGGAGGGGTAGGAGACTTGAAGACTTTGAGGAACCACTGTTCTAGCTTGAATAACCCATTTCTGGACTTTTTCTCCCTGACATCAATTAACTTTGAAGTTGTTTCAGTCATGTTATTTGGGGTTGCTGTTAGGCGCAACACAACCAAAGCCTAACTGATAACTGGTAAGACTGAGTTGAGCAAGTCCTCTGAGGTGGGAATGAGGGCAGGGTGGAAATGAATAGCTGCTTCATTATTTGTAATAGCTTTCTTAGTTGATTTTATTGTTCTTTGTGGAAGAAAAAAATCATATTGGTTTGCAGTGTTCAATATCTCTATCACCGCCTTGTCTGATCACCACGTTATTTCACTTAAAAAAAAAGGAATGAAAGAATTTGCTCGTTTTCCCACTACTAAATCTGCCCATCCACCTGTGAATCCATATTCCTATAGCAAAGGCAGCCCCTTCCCTCTATACCCTGGATCCTTCCATTTTTCCACATGCTTTGGCCCAACGGTTGTTCATTTTACATTTTACCCACTTTATACCAGGCATATTGTTCTTGCTGATCCACAGACACACCAAGCTCATTCATCTTTCAGACCTTTGTACTTTGTGTTACCTCACCTTGAAACTCTCCTCTCTGAAATAGTACTCATCA
Source organism: Oryctolagus cuniculus (assembly GCF_051225735.1). Taxonomy (NCBI): domain Eukaryota; kingdom Metazoa; phylum Chordata; class Mammalia; order Lagomorpha; family Leporidae; genus Oryctolagus; species Oryctolagus cuniculus. The sequence continues at coordinate 85,628,076 of NC_142880.1, forward strand.
TTCCTTCTTTTCATTCAGTCCCTTGCTCAAATATCATTTTATAAGAGGTGTTTTCAGACCATACAGTTTAAAATAAACGCCTCCATCCCTCCCCAGGGGGTACATATCCAAGTGACTGAGGGACAAATTTGTAAAATTTGTTTTTGACTTTTATAAAATGCCTATGTCAGGACCCATTCCTTTAAAAAAAAATAAATAAAAAACTCAGTAAATCTAGTGTGTGATTTAGAAATCAGTTTTCCTAGAGTCCTACCACTTAAGAACTAACACCTTATATAAATGTTTCGTAAATATTAATTTTCTAAATGAGTTGATTTTGTCTTAATTTGTTAGTTAGCTTTATTGAATCTTTGCCTCTACTTCATGTTGTCTTTTTAAAAGTAGATACCACATGAACTGTTTTGTATTGACCTACTTTGAAGAGGAAACTTGCAGACTTCATTGCAGTTGTATCTTACTGCCAATTGATATGTTAGCAATATTTGATTTATCCCCCCTACTAAGTCTGCATAATTTAGATATGCCTATGCCAGGTGCCTCAATTCATTCCATATATTTATTTATAATATTTAAATGTTGATCATTTAAATGCATATGTGAGTGTTAGACCTTCAATAGTATTTCCCTTTTTCCTTTGGAGATTATCAGTAATTCAGTAGATTTTTAAGTGTAATTTTAAAATTTTGTTTTTCTTCTATTTACTTAAAGTTTTAAAAGATCCTGAGTACATTTATATGTATCTCATGGTCAAAGGTAGGTATTAATTGACAAATGAGCTTAAGTTGCTGAATCACTTCTTTTTAATTTGCATTTTCTGTTTACTCTAGAAATCCATTAGGTCAAAGGTATGTATGTACTCAAAAGATAGGAAGTTAGATTTGTTCTTTACTATATATTTGCCTTTCTTGGTTCTAAGAAAAAGAATGTTTTCTTAACTTTCAAAGTTATGTAACTTCCTGACAGTTTCTTCCTCCTTTCAGATAAGCATTTAGATTTTTACTTTATTAATCATTACAAATTAATAGAAAATTTCCAGATATGCTTATTTGTTCTGAATATTGACAGTAACTTGACATATCTTAATGACAGACTTTGTTTAAAGGAGTTAAAAACCCTTGGCTTGGCATCTAAGTGTTCAGATAGATATAATGTAGGTCTGGGACAAAGACTAGAGTGTTACAGGTCCTTGTATTTTATATCTGGCTTGTTTGGTAAGACTTTCTTTTAGGTGAAGTTTATATATACTTGCCTAGCCACCTCAAAAAATATGTGGCTGACCTATGAAAGTACATTAATTGTGAAGAAGGTGAGGATGTTTAATCCTGATGGTATTTGGAGAGTAGCCTAGAAACTGAAAGCCAATTTAACATTGCAGAGCTATTAAACAGCTCTGATTGTGTGGTTTTATTTGCATTGTTAAATTCTTACATGAGATTTTTCAGTATTCTAGTGAAGTTTTAAAAATTATGCTGTTTCTTTTACTGTTTTAGCCTACGCTGTGTTGCAGGGAAAGAAAATTGTAACAAAATGTGCTTACATTAGATATTTAAATGTCTTTGCTCATAATTTTTGTAGCAAATTAATTAGTGATAACAATGCACATTACTTAACCTTTACCTACTTGGTGGGAACAAAGGTGAGTAAAGATGAATAAAATGAAAAAGGAAGTTTATTTTTCAGTACTATACTCAAATGTTTGCAGAAGACAACAGCAACCCTGCTTTAAGGAGACAAAGTGATAATCCAGTCTCCTAGCCAAGATAGTTGCTTGCTTGCATACTCTCTATTTCTTCCTTTCTTCATTGTTCCTTCCCCCTCTCCTCTTCTCTCTTCTCTCTTCTCCTCTCCTCTCATCTCCATTTCTGTTTCCATTTCCATTTCCATTTCCAAAGACAAACAGCAGAAGACAGACACAGACACGGAAGAGCTTCCCATCTGCTGGCTCACTCCCCAAATGCCTGAAACAGCTGAAAGTAGGCTGGGCTCAAGCCAAAATCTTGGAACTCAATCCAGAGCCCCTACATGGATGGCAGGAACTCAATTACTTGAGCCATCATTGCTGCCTCCCAGGGTCTGCATTAGCCAGAAGCTGGAGTCAGGAACCAGAGTGGGACATGGACCCCATGTAACAGAAAATGAGTCAGACAGGCATTTTTAACTGCTAGACTGAATAACTACCCCTAAGCTATGTCAGCAAATGATAACAATTATAAACACCTGTTGAAGTATAAACACAGTCTGCAACAAAAATTTAGTGCTTGGGATCTTGACTTTCAGAAAGGGGTTACAAACCTGAAGATAGCTGAATAGCAGCATCACTACTTTGGGTCTTTGGTTTTATGGGCATAATATGAGAGGGTGTTTGAATTACTTTAATTTGTAGGACTTAAAGTCATTCTCAGCTTTTTACTAGTAAAAAAAATATTTACTCAAAATACTTTCCATCAAACATTGATAAATACTGCTTATTCCAACAAAAAACATAGAAATCATATTTGCATAAGAGAAAATAATTTGTTTCTTGTTTGAAAATTTTGAGTAACCTTATAAGAATCTTTGAAAGTTCATGCTGTTTGTGTGTGTGAACCATGGTTAATTGCTAAAGATTATTACAAATAAATACTTGATATCCAAACCTGATTAAAACAAAATGCAAACAGATAAAACCCCTTCCAAGCTATGAATATGAAATAGAAATGTACTAAGCCAAAAAAATTCACTCAATGTGTGTTCTTTAAGGTTGAAAAACTGTTTTCAGGCAGAGCAACTGGTTAGTCTTAGTTTGTTGTTGTGTGCTACAACAATCTTTATTTGCCTCATATTACTTAGATACTGCCTTAGTTAACTTCGTTGTTACATTTCTATTCTGATTCTTAGAAGAAAAGTTATTTTATAGACTGTGATACCTTTTGTACAGGATTACAAACTATTAAGTCTTAAAGAAAAGTAATACAAACATGACTAAAGGATGGAGAGATAAAAAAATGAAACACAGTATAGAGTTCAGAAATATACCTGTGAAAATATAGTTAACTAATTTTTTGACAAAGATACGAAGAAAGTTGGGTTGAAAAATGATAGTTTTTTCAACAACTGAAGCTGGAACAATTAGAGATCTTTATGAAAAAAAATAAGCTTTGATATATATCTCATACTTGGTATAAAAATTAACTCAAAATGCATCATAGACCTAAATGTAAAATGTAAAGCTATTTAACTTCTAGAAAAAAAAAAAAAGAGAGAATCTTTATGAAATTTGGTTTGGGGGCCAGTGTTGTGGCATAACAGGTTAAGCTGCCTCCTGCAGCACCGGCATCCCATACTGTTCGAATTCCAGCTGCTCCACTTCTGATCAAGCTCCCTGCTAATTTAACTGAGTAGGCAGTGGACTGTAAAAGCCCTTGGGCCCCTGCACCCACATGGGAGACCCAGATGAAGCTCCTGGATCCTGACTTCGGCCTGGTTCAGTCCTGGTCATTGTGACAATTTGAGTAGTGAGCCAGCAGATGGAAGATCTCTCTCTCCCTCTCTCTGGTTCTTTAACTCCGCCTTCCAAATAAATAAAAAATAATTTGGCTTGAGAATGTTTTTAGACACAAAAGCACAGTCTCTCAACTAAATTTAAAACCTTTGACTCTACAAAAGACACCATTAAGGGAATGAAAAGATAAGCTACAGGCTAGGAGAACATTATTTGCAAATTATATATCTGCTAAGAGTCTTGTACCAGAATATATAAAGAACTCTTAAAATTGGACAATAAGAAAATGATCATTTGAAACATGATGAAGAGATCCAAACAGATATTTCACCAAAGAAGATAAATAATATAAATAAGCTTGTAAAAGTTTGTTAATACCATCTCTGATATGACCATTACTATAAGCAAAAAAGGACTTAATATTTCCTATCCTGAGACTTCACCTTTCAGCATATTGTAAATAAGAGCTAAAAGGAAGTTTAATTATTTCTCTCTGCAATGAACCTACTATAGCTTAGATTCTAATGCTGACTCTTACTTTTGTGCTCGGTGGAAAATTCTTAAATTGCCTGCCTTAACCTAGGAGCAGAGTAGTATTGCAGAAAGAGTAGGGGAAGGATGGTGATGCTAGAGAGCTTTCTAACCTTTCCCCAGTAATCAGGATTACTCTCCCAGTAATGGACAATCTGGGATTTAAATACAGATATGTTTGATTTAAATGTAATATTATATCTCCCCCGAGATGAGGCTTAAAGAATGAGCTATTAGAATGGTGTACCAAGGATGCAGATAGTAGGTCCAAGGGATAGATAAGAGTTTGATATCCTGATAACTGCAATGATTTATGTACACATGGATTCATGTCTGCAGGAATTCTGGTAGAAAATGTTAAAGAACTAGACTGGGACCAGATATCGTACAAGCCTTATAGAGTATATTTGGAAACTGGGCTCTGTCCTTTAGATAGAGAATAACATAAACATTTAATACTGAAAAAATGGCAGTGATTAGGTTTTGTTTTGGAGTGATTATTGTTGAAGTAATAAAGAAAATAAACTGGAAAGAGCCAAGATTAGAGGTTGAAGAGGGGGTCAAGATGAAAACGTGAACCAAAACAGCATTCTTTTTGCTTGGTAACTTGCATTCTGCAAGCAGTTTTTCAAACGTCTACAATATCTATGGTAGATGCAGTGGTAAAGTAAGGTACTACCCTTGTGCACACAGACACACAGACACAGACACACACACACACACACACACAGTCCTCCTAGCTGAGCCAGAAAGATAGCCATCTGTACGCAGTGATCTCTATATGAAACTTAAGTTCAAAGGAAAAGTTCAGTAGCTTCGTAGACCAGAGAGAGATTAATTTGGACTTTATGGATCAGGAAGTCTGCATGTATGCAAGTAGATAGCGCTAATCCTAGGCCTTAAAGAAGGGTTAGAGTTTGAATTAGAGGAAATGGGTGGAGAAGGGAATTTCCAGCAGAGGAAACAGAAAAATACAGGGTGTATTTGAGGAACAATTTATAATGAATAGAGGAGTGAATATAATTGGAAATACAGCTAAAAGATGGGATGGGACCAGATCATGAGGTACCTTCCAGGGTAATAAAATGTAAATACCACTCATTTTGTTTGATTTATGTGTTGTTTCAAGGGTACAAATACATGTAGATCAGCATTTTTCAACTAAAGTAAATCATTTAGAAAGATTCAAAGTTGAGTAAATGTTGGACTGCTACAGTTTTGTAAAGAACAATGTGAGTTAGGAAGGTTTGTTGCGATTACTATATTAGATAATTGTTACTTAACATTTTATAATTTGAAAATGAATAACCAATCTCTAGTGAATGGGTCTGTGGTTTAAAGAGTGAATCCACATAGTGGCAAGATAAAAACAAATTTCATTTCTGGCACTGTGCAAAAAGTTTTTAATAATGTTGATTACTCAAATGTAATGACAAATTTTATCTATGAAGATTTAGTTTCTGATCCCAGCATTATTTACTGGAAATGAGATATGAGTAAATCAATCTTTCAGAACCTGTTTCCACGTCTGTAAAATGTGATTAACACTCATCTTTCTTAATTTCCGAAGGGTTTTGATAATGTCAAATGAAATAATGTATATGAGACTACTTTTAAAACATAATATGATTTGATGGCCTGTGATTATAAAGTGTCTTTGATGCCCCAGAGTCCAATCTTCTTATTTAACAACCACATAACATTCAGTTTTTGATACCCTCTTCCAATCATGCATACTTCCAAATAAGATAAAAATTAATTTGTCAGATAATTTGCAATAGTTGTTAAGCATATATAGCAATCACAGTGGTATTTAAAGGGTATGATACTAGTGAAGTAGAAGAGATCAACCCAGTCCATGGGGATGATTTGGGAAGACAAGGAAGTGTACCTCAAAAATTAGTAGCTGCTATCCTTAACAAGCATCCTGGCTCTCCCACGTCCTGCATTCCTTTGTTGGCTCAGATAATAGGCTCTGCATCAGATGCAGTTATTGCCTGAATCATGTACTGTAACACCTGAGCACATGAAATTAAGAAAGTGATGTGTCAGGTAAGGTTAACCAGAGTTTTTCTGACGGTGTGTTTTAAGACAGGCTAATACCGCCAACAGCCAGAAGCCAAACTATATAAGTAAACTTTAGGGATAATTTTGCTAGTAAACAGAAAAGTCTCTTCCATGAGATGGGCTTGATAAGTTGTTGCATTTTACTTAAATCATCAATTACTATTCATATTTCAATTGTTTAATTTTGAGTGCTTATAAAAAAATCAAAGAATATATTTGAGACTATCCTGTTTACAATAAGAAAAGCTTTTATGACAAATTCATAATACAAAAATAACATGTATCTACAAATGTGATTATGGACATGTTCACTTAAGGAAACAAATTTAAAAGATAACATTCTAACTTTAGCTAGTGTATGCAACTATTTTATTTTAGGAAGATAAATGTCTTTGCTGAAAATTCAGTGACATTTATTGCCTTGGAAAACATATTGCTTTATTTTTCCATGTATGTGTTTTTTAAATATAGCACTTACAGAGACACTTCAAATCTTACTAAAGAAAACAAATATAAAGTGTCACTTCTAAAAACAAAGTATTGGTAATAAAGCTGACCTACTCTTAACATTGTAAATTGGCTGAATATCTACAGTGTTACAGTATGCTAAGAGTTTTAAGATACGGTTTTGAGAGACTTAACTATGGAGTATTAGTATGGACTGAAACCAAGCCTTCTGTACTTGTTGGGGGACATACTGGTGCCAAGGAATCAATGCCTTTTTCTAATTAAGTCCAAAAAAGTGTTTTCCCTAGTAAGATGCTCCAGAGGGAGAAACCTTTTCTAATTCACAGAAAGATGCCTCATTTAGAATATGGATTAATGTAAGAGGTAAAACAAAGTAAGCAGATAGGTATGACAGTATGTTTTCCCAGTGGCTACGCTACTGTGGCCTAGTGTGGCAGAATTTTAGTGACATGGAGGGAAATTTGACTGTAGTATGAGGCAATGAAAATAACTCTGGGGAGAGTTTGGAAGCCAGGGGTCCTGCTCTTTTGTCTTTTTTTCTAGCTGTTTGACGTTGGGTGTCCTTTTGTGGAAAGTACAGGAATGGAAGGGCTGCCACCACGAAGAACTACATCTGGCTCTCAGCTTCTTTGAAAGTTATGTCTGTCTGTCTGTCTTGTACTGGTCCTGTTTCTCTCACTGAATATGGACAAAACAGTGCGTTTTCATTTTCATTCAATTCAAAATATTTCCATGCGGCTTCCTCTTTGATGTATGGTTTATTTAGAAGTATGTTTAATTTTCAATATTTGGGAATTGTCCAGGGTTATTGTTCTTGCTGATATCTAAATTAACTTCCTGTGGTCAGAGGATATATTCTGTACAATTCCAGTAATTTCACATTTATTAAGACACGTTTTTGGACCTAGCATAAAGCATATCTTGGTGCATGTTCCTTGTGCCCTTGAAAGGAATGTGTGCTTCTGCCGTGGTTATTTGGAATGCTCTATGAATGCTCCAATTTTTTGATAGCACCTTAGACTTGCATTTTTTTAAAGATTTATTTATTGGGGCTGGCGCTGTGCCGCAGCAGGTTAACGCCCTCGTCTGAAGCACCAGCATCCCATATGGGCACTGGTTTGAGACCCAGCTGCTCCACTTCTGATCCAGCTCTCTGCTATGGCCTGGGAAAGCAGTAGAAGATGGCCCAAGTCTTTGAGCCCCTGCACTCATGTGGTAGACCTGGAAGAAGCTCCTGGCTCCTGGCTTTGGATTGGTGCAGCTCTGGCCGTTGTGGCTAATCCGGAGTGAACCATCTGATGGAAGACCTCTCTCTCTCTCTCTCTCTCTCTCTCTGTGTGTGTGTGTGTGTGTGTGTGTGTGTGTAACTCTGACTACTTGAAAGTCAGAGTTAAGTTGAGCCGGTGTCCATATGGGATGCTGGCACTACAGGTGGTGGCTTTATCTGCTGCACCACAGTGCCGACCCCTAGACTTGCATTTTTATGTCTAAATTGTATCTGACAACTTTAAAATCTCCTTGATCAATCAGATTTTTTGAAATAATTGTAATTTTGATAAACTAAAGGACTAAGTAGTAAGTTCTACCTTTGTAGTTCATGAATTATTTCAATTAATACATTTTAAACTTTGTTTCTTGCTACAGGTCATAATACAAATTTTAATTTTTTCTGCTTTTCAGTTTTAATTCTTGAATCTTAGTTTCCTTTAGATTATCCAAAAATAAATTTTTAGTTGATAAATTTTCCTGTGCTTATCCTAGTTAATTCTCTTCAGGACATGTATGTATGTATGTATGTGTCTGTATATACATGGGATAATGTTGTTGTCTCACCCTAAGAACAGAAAAAGTAAAGGAAATAAAAAAAAATCAATGTATTCTTCTTTGGAACAAGTTTCCCTATCTTTAAGAAAGTGGTACTAACTAGGGTTATAATAGTCTTTTGGATTTTCAATGTGGTTTTCTTTTAAACAAACATAGTGAAGGAAAATGGAAAGCTAAAAATTGCCAAGTCTTGGGCCTGGCACTGTGGCGTAGTAGGCTAAACCTCCACCTGAAGCAATCCCATGTGGGTACTGGTTCATGTGCCAGCTGCTCTTGTTCCAGTCCAGCTCTCTGCTTATGGCTTGGGAAAGCCATGAAAAATGGCCCAGATGCTTGGACCCCTGCACTCACATGGGAGAGCTGGAGGAAGCTCCTGGCTCCTGACTTCCTATCAACCCAGCTCTGGCTGTTGCAGCCTTTAGGGAGTGAACCAGGAGATGGAAGATCTTTGTCTCTCCATCTCTCTGTATGTACTCTGCCTCTCGAACAAATAAATGAAACATAAAAAAAAAAAAAAGTAACAAGTCTTTGGGTCTTTTTTTTTAGGAGAATGCCCCATTCCTTTAAATAACATATTTGCTATTTGTGATTCTTATACAATCCATGTAATACAAAATTGTACTATATGAAAGGGAAAATGGATTAGATAACCTGTGTAAATTTCAAAGAATTGATGTTATTATTTAAGTTTGAGATTTGGAAGGTACCTTTGAAGCCATCTGATCCATATTTCACTCAGCCTCGGAGCTCATTTTCCTAGAATTTATTCCACGTGATAAGCTATTATACCGTGTTTGTGTGCAGTTTATTTTCCCATGTTATTCTCTTTTGCATTGTCATGACTATCTGAAGCTTGACTAAAAAAAGGGACTCATTTGTAGGAATCAGAAATGCTATATCTTTTTCTAGTAGAGTTTTGCTTGGGTGTTAATATTCAGGTTGGAATAACAACTACCAAGATTAACAGTGTGTCTGAGAGAATTATTTAATTTCTCTGATCTTCAGGTTCTTCAAAATGGAAATAGGAAATATTTATTTTATTAGTTTGTCGTGATGAGTAAGTAAATCCTAGCTATTTGAATTACATGATTTTTAATATTTTTTTCTATTTTTGAAAAATACTACCTATTACAAAAATATTCTCTTCTATAGTTTCTCATTTTAAGTAATTCTTTCTGAATACTATTCACTTTACTAAATGATATTTTTAATTTGAGAAAAAAAGCATCAATGTATAATACCTTTTTGTAAATAGCCATGATGAATTATTTACATTGCTAATGTTTTCCAAGTTACCTAGTATTTAATCTTCTGCCCCACTTTTTCTTCCTACACCAAATGTTTACAACATCTAAATAGAAATATAGAGATATAAAGGTGGAAGAACAGTATCAATTGTCTTGCAGTATCTCAGCCTGTTCAGACTGTTGTACCAACATGTTATAGACAGTCTGGCTTAAAAATAACTGAAGGGACCAGCGCCGAGGCTCACTTGGTTAATCCTCCGCCTGCAGCGCCGGCATCCCATATGAGTGCCAGGTTCTAGTCCAGGTTGCCCCTCTTCCAGTCCAGCTCTCTGCTGTGGCCCGGGAGGGCAGTAGAGGATGGCCCAAGTGTTTGGGCCCCTGCACCCGCATGGGAGATTAGAAAGAAGTACCTGGCTCCTGGCTTCAGATTGGCATAGCTCTGGCCATAGCGGCCATTTGGGGGGTGAACCACTGAAAGGAAGACCTTTCTCTTTGTCTCTCTCTCTCTCTCTCTCTCTCTGTCTATAACTCTACATATCAAATAAAAAAAAAAAACCTGAAATTTTTAAAAAATCACACATCTAGATCCTGGAAATCCCAGGAGTCAGATCAGCAGATTCTGTGTCTGGTGAGGGCCTGCTGCCTCATTCTTAAGACAGCTATCATTGTTCTTTGTCTTCATCTAGTAGAGGGGTAGGACCCCAGTCCAGGGTCTCTCTCTCTTTTTTTAGATTTATTTTATTTATTTGAAAGAGAGAGTTACAGAGGTAGAGACAGAGAGGTCCTCCATCCGCTGGTTCACTCCCCAGATGGCTGCAACCCCATGTACATATAGATACACACTCATTTCTGTAGAAAGCAGTGTAGTTCAGACTTCTTGGATTCAGGATTCTTTACACATTAAAAATTATTGAGAAGTCCCAAGAGCTTTTATTTATTTGGCTTATACCTATCTATGTTTATTTCATAAGAAATGAAAACTGAGAATTTTTTAAAAATTATTATTTCTATTAATATTTAAAAAATAAATTCCATTATGTACTATATAATTAATACATAGTCTTAGAAAAACAACTATCTTAAATAAAAATAATTTAGTGAAAAGAAGGATATTATTTTACTTTTTTGTAAGTCTCTCTAACTACTAGCCAAATAACCATGTCTGCTTCTTTTTTTTTTTTTTAACTTTTATTTAATGAATATAAATTTCCAAAGTACGGCTTATGGATTACAATGGCTTCCCCCCCATACCGTCCCTCCCACCCGCAACCCTCCCCTTTCCCACTCCCTCTCCCCTTCCATTCACATCAAGATTCATTTTCGATTCTCTTAATAAACAGAAGATCAGTTTAGCATACATTAAGTAAAGATTTCAACAGTTTGCTCCCACACAGAAACATAAAGTGGAAAATAATAGATGATTTTTTAAATGATGATGAAATCAGATCAGACCTATTGTCATGTTTAATCCCAGTGAGAGTCAAGTTGGGAATTGATAATTTCTTCTTCTTCTTCTTCTTTTTTTACAGATCAGTTTAGTATACATTAAGTGAATTTCAACAGTTTGCACCCCCATAGAAACACAAAGCGAAATATACTGTTTGAGTACTCGTTATAGCATTAAGTCTCAATGTACAGCACATTAAGGACAGAGATCCTACATGAGGAGTAAGTGCACAGTGACTCCTGTTGTTGACTTTACAAATTGACACTCCTGTTTATGGCATCAGTAATCTCCCTATGCACCAGTCATGAGTTTCCAAGGCTATGGAAGCCCCTTGAGTTCTCCGACCCTTATCTTGTTTAGACAAGGTCATAGTCAAAGTGGAGGTTCTCTCCTCCCTTCAGAGAAAGGTACCTCCTTCTTTGAAGACCTGTTCTTTCCACTGGGATATCACTCATACAGATCTTTCATTTAGGTTTTGTTTTTTTTTTTTTTTTTGTTTTGTTTTGTTTTGCCAGAGTGTCTTGGCTTTCCATGCCTGAAATACTCTCATGGGCTTTTCAGCCAGATCGGAATGGCTTTAGGGCTGATTCTGAGGCCGGAGTGCTGTTTAGGACATCCGCCATTCTATGAGTCTGCTGAGTATCTCGCTTCCCATGTTGGATCACTCTCCCCTTTATTTATTCTATCGGTTAGTATTAGCAGGTACTAGACTTGTTTATGTGCTCCCTTTGACTCTTAGTCCTTTCATTATGATCAATTGTGAACTGAAATTGATCACTGGGACTAGTGAGATGACATTGGTACATGCCACCTTGATGGGATTAAATTGGAGTCCCCTGGTATGTTTCTAACTCTACCATTTGGGACAAGTCAGCTTCTTCATTCAATCTGCTTTTTTGATGAACTTATAGGAAGAAAAAGTGGCATCACACAGATATGTTCTTTGAGGAAAAAGGCATAGTTTTTAATGATTTATTTATTTTTTATTTGAAATGGACAGAGGGAGAAAGATCTTCCATCTGCTGACTCACTCTCCAAATGCCCATAACAGCCAGGACTGGGCCAGACCAAAGCCAGGTGCCAGAAACTCCATCTAGGTCTCCCATGTGGGTGGCAGGAACCCAGGTATTTGGGCCTCCATTAACTGCCTCCCAGGTGCATTAGCAAGAATGCCAGATCAGAAGCATGGAGTAGTAGCCAGACTGGAACGAGGCCCTCTCATATGGGGTGCTGGTGTTCCAAGTGGTGGCTTTACCTGCTGGGCTACAGTAACCAACCCAGGAGGAGTATACAGTAGCCTTTTTCAGATAATTTTTGTTATTCTTTTTTGATACTATACCAAAGCCCAACAAGTATTATTGTCTTGTAAATTATATGCAATGTGAAATCTAAAACCAGATCAACAAATTATTTATAATTTGTTATATCTTGGCATCCATTGGTTTATTTGCACTTTGAATGAATCATTTACCCATGAACAATTTTGTTGCATAATTTGTGAATCATTTAGAAAGTATTGATTCAACAAGTTATGCTGATTTTCCACATGTTGATATATAATTGTATTTGTTAATATTATCACTGACATCCAGAAAAATCTTCCGGCATTTGTCAGTTTCATGGTAATGGTTCTGAGTTTTCTAAAATTCTGAGTTTAAAAAGCTCAGATTTCATCATTGTCAACAAATATTTTGTCTTTCCTTGAAGTAAGAGGCTGACTTGTTTGTTTTCCAGACTAGAATAACCAAAGTTTGTCAGTTGTTCTTTCAAATTTCAAGCAAATCATGAAGAAAATGAGTTTTAGTTCACTGTGTGTGTGTATGTATATATATGTATATTTAAACTCTTAGAACAGTATCTGATATACAGGTATGATAAGCCTATGTTTTTGCAAATTATTGTTATGCAGTTTATACACAGATTTATGTATGTATGTCATTAATTCTGGATATTCGAAAACTCTCTTTACGTTCATCTGACTGCTTTCACATCAGCTCATACTTAAATGAGACCAATTAGATGACATATATTTAGTTCTAAAGAACCTCAAAGACAATTCTTGGTGTATCTCACATATATTACTTCAGGTTACAAAGAGTATACTTTGAATTGCATTGACAACTCTATTAGTCATATTTTTGTTTCTTTATGTAGAATAACTGAGGAGTTTCTTTGGAAGGAAAAAAACTAGGAGGCCTCACCATGTGATTGATGGCCCAAGTCCTTGGGCACCTGCACCCATGTTAGGAGACCCACATGAAGTTCCAGGCTCCTAGCTTCAGCCTGGGCCAGCACCAGCTGTTGTGGCCATTTGGTGAGTGAATCAGCAGATGGAAGATAACTCTTTGTCTCTCCCTCTTTCTCTGTAATTCTGCCTTTCAAATAAATAAATAAATCTTTTTAAAAATAAAAAGCATATTTTTTCTTTATTTTTAAAAAGTTTATTTGAAGGCCGGCGCCGCGGCTCACTAGGCTAATCCTCCACCTAGCGGCGCTGGCACACCGCGTTCTAGTCCCGGTTGGGGCGCCGGATTCTGTCCCGGTTGCCCCTCTTCCAGGCCAGCTCTCTGCTGTGGCCAGGGAGTGCAGTGGAGGATGGCCCAAGTCCTTGGGCCCTGCACCCCATGGGAGACCAGGAAAAGCACCTGGCTCCTGGCTCCTGCCATGGGATCAGCGCGGTGCGCCGGCCGCATCGTGCCAGCCGCGGCGGCCATTGGAGGGTGAACCAACGGCAAAGGAAGACCTTTCTCTCTGTCTCTCTCTCTCACTGTCCACTCTGCCTGTCAAAAAATAAAAATAAAAATTAAAAAAAAAAAGTTTATTTGAGAGGCAGAGATGGCAAGAAGAGGTAAATCTTCCATATGCTGCTTCACTTCCCAGATGTCTGCAACAGCTGGAACTGGGCCACACTGAAGCTGGGATCCAAGAACTCAATCCAGGTTTCTCACGTGGGTGGCAGAGACTCAATTACTTGAAACGTCACCTGTTGTCTCCCAGGATGTCCATTAGCAGGAAGCTGGAATCAGGAAGGGATCTGGGAATTGAATTCTGGCTATGGGATGCAGGTGTCCCAAGAGATGTCTTAACTGCTGTGCCAAATACCCCTTTCATTTTTAAGAAATCATGTAGATATTAAAACTTTATCTTCTAAAGAAATTAAAGCAAAATTATTTTTTGAAAATTTTCAGTAATTACTGAGTTCATGTATTTGCAGGATAGAGTAATAAGAACAAATAGGAACAAGTAATAAGAACAAACTTTTTTCTGTCATCTTTATAGCCAACAATGTAACTGATCTGATCTTTTCTTTTCCTCTCTTTTCTTTCATTTTCTTTCTTTCTTATTTTTAAAAGATTTATTTATTTAAAATGGAGAGTAAAAGGGGAGAGACAGAGATCTTCCATCTACTGGTTTACTTCCCAGATGGCTACAGTAGCCAGTTCTGGGCTAGGCCAAAGAGACAGGAACCAGGCACTCCATTCTGGTCTCCCACATGAATGGCAGGGGCCCAAGTAGTTGGGCCATCTTTTGCTGCCTTCCCAAGAACATTAGCAGAGAGCTGGATCAGAAGTATGGCAACTGAGAACCAAAGTGGCATTCCAATATGGGATGCTAATGTCACAAACAGCAGATTAACCTGCTACTCTGCAGCACCAGCCCAGACCTTGTTCTTTGCTAATTCAAACTTATAAAAACTCTTCTGTAAAGTCATATCATGTCTTGTCACAGTTTCTCACTGTCCCATATATCACAAAACACAAAAGAACTTTTCATTTTTTTAAAGATTTAGTTAGTTAGTTGAAAGGGTTACAAAGAGGCAGAGGCAGAAAGAGAGAAAGAGGGTGCAGGGGCCCAAGGACCTGGGCCATCTTCTACTACTTTGCCAGGCCATAACAGAGAGCTGGATCCGAAGTGGAGCAGCCAGCCGTGTGGGATGCCAGCACTGCATGCGGCAGCCTCCCCCGCTATGCCGCAGTGTCGGCCCCATGTTTTTTCTTTTAACTAAGGAAATTTTGATGTAAGTTTTTAGGTTTATCAAGAAATCTGGAATAATTTTATATTTTGTTTTAACCTCATGTTTATCATTTGGCTTTTGGAGTTCTGTGAAATGCCTTTCATTCTAAGTTAGACTGGATGGTAATCACCCTTCTCTGTCTAGCCAAAAGGTAATGCTCAGTGCAGTATTACCTTCAAAAGGAAAGTGGAGAGGTCTCTAGGCATTTATTTTAACTTTATTATTGTGTCTGTCCTTCTTGTATTTTCTGCTATTTGTTGTGATTGAAACCAAGTAAAGTGGGTTTTTTTGGTAAATTCCAAGGACACATGTGTACTCTGTACCTGAGATCTAGAAGTTTCCTATTCAAAGGCTGTTTCTTGAGGCTTGTGTACACCTAAGCTCTTAATCCTTCCCCCTGAGCTATCTCCAAAAGCAAGCTTCTTACTTGGTGAAGCAAGAATTGTTTCTACAGATTGTCCTTGGATTGAGTTATAGAGCAGGAAAAGAGTTCGTAACTCTGGGAGTTCCCTTGGCTGTCCTCTCCAAAACAACCGAAGCTTCCTGGAAGCTACATAGGTCCCCTCTTCATAACACAGAGGCGCATCCTTTAAAGTCCTCATTGTCAATGGAGAACATTGTAAAATGTGTGTTTTCTTCTGAATTTTTTCATGTACAGTTTCATTTAATTTGATAAATAAAAAGATACTATTTCAGGCATGTAATTTTAGACTAAGAAGCTTTTCTAACAATAGAATATTTCCACAGATATTCTTCTCTATGCATTAATAATGTCTTTAAATAGTAACTTCTTCAAATATTGCAACTGGAAATACTAGATACTGAAAAAGCAAATGACTATTTCTATCTACATTACATTTTTAGAGGATTATGGGCTAAATTGATGTTTCTCCTTCCCTTTAAATTCTTGTCCATAAAACAAATGTAATCCTGGCTATGGTTGCCTTATGCATTCAAACTCTGTAGATTGCTGAATGTTTGGCAAAAATAATTATGTACTTTGGCTTGGGATGTGGAAATAGCAAACTTTTCCATTTTCCATTATGTAAATTAGCAGTGAAAATAGCTGTATATTTCTCTATGATGTTATCTTGCTAAATATAGGTAATGTGGATTCATTTCTATTAGAAGCAATTGTTTGCCACAAACTGATGGTCGAGTTTTTGTTACAGTTTAAATTTCATTGTGATTATCATTCACTGTATGGAACATTCAGTCTCTTTGAATAATTTATATTTTTCTTTTAAACTTTCCCGGGATTATAGGCTCTAGCAAAATTGATCTGATATCCCTGGTGGCTTTTGTTTTACTGGATATCTTTATATTTTTTTAATGAGGCCATTATGTATTTGCCTAAGAAAAAAAGACTTGAATCTTGTCATGGTATTTGTTACTTCTATAGCTGTTGTTTTGTGAGCCTTTCTTAATTAGGGGGACTGTTGAAATATGAGGACTCAAAACAAGGGTTTAAAACCTGTTAGTTTAATTTTATTGATAAGATAGACATTGAATTGCTTAACCCAAGAATAGTTAACAAAACAGTAAACTAGTTTATAAATTATATCCCACATTGTTTCACAATTATATATATATTATATTCAAATACGTCTTTATTACACTTAAACTACTTAGATGAAAGTATATTATTCTGGGGTTGGTGCCTGAGGCACAGTGGATTAAGCTGCCATCTGTAACTCTGGCATCCATAGGGGTGTCAGTTCAAGTTCTGGCTGCTCCACCTCTGGTCCAGCTCTCTGTTAATGCACCTGGGAGAGTAGTGGAAGATGGCTCAGATGCTTGGGCCCCTGCACCCACATGGGAGACCCGGATGGAGCTCTTGTCTCCTGTCTCCTGACTTTGGCTTGCCTGAGCCCCAGCTCTTCTGGCCATCTGGGGAGTGAACCGGTGGCTGGAAGATCTTTTTCTGTCTGTTCTTTCTCTCTCTCTCTCTCTCTCTCTCTCTCTCTCCTTTCAAATAAATACATGAATCTGTTTTTATAAAGTATATTATTCTTATCACATTTGTAAATAAGAAATATCATTTGATGACCCTTTAGTAAATGGCTAGCAATTAAGTTTAAATATTTCTGAGGCCTCACTTTTCTCATAGTCCTTGGTAATGCTGTGATTTTGAGGTAACCTCATGTTCATGACTGACTCCAGGAGACAATGGATGGGAAAGAGAAGAGAGGGGAACTCAAGGCAGGCACAAATAGGGAGAATTGTTTGCCTGTTGCTTTTTAGAGCATTCTGTGATGTGTTCTGTTTTTAGATTTCACTTCACTGTTGTTTTTACTTTCATTCAATTGTTAATCAAGAGTTTCCTCTGGGAAGATGTTTTTGCCATGCTTGGAACCACATAGAGTTTTCCCTTTCCCTTTAATAATACTATGCTTACAAAGGTCCTAGGCATGTGACCTTTAAAAAAAGAAAAGAAAAAAGAATAGGCAAATGATTTTCCTGCTTTTAGTATGTGGTTAGTAGTAAGTGGCCCATTCACATCAAGCCTAATTTGATGTTAGTAAGTTTGAATCTTTGACAAAATCCATGGTTTAAAATTTAGACTGGAAGAAGACAGTAAATCTTATTGTTTAAATCACCCAACAGAGTAACAGTACTGTTTGTAATATTTCTTCAGTCTTAGTTCCTAAATCTGCTACCCTGTGATGTAAAGCCTTGGTTACTTTTCAGTACTTTTTCAATTTGTTTGCAGAAGGTGGATCCCAGAAAATGTGCCCATCATTGAGTGCTCTAAGTTTAGCTAAGGAAAGCAAGACTGCTGTAATGTTTCTATTCCCAAAGAGCTGTATTTATCTGAGTTACAGGACTGGTTTACATAAATGAGAAACTAAGATTTTCCATACACCGGGAAAAGTTTCAAAAGGATGGCTTTTGTGCTTGCCACTTCATGCTCACCAAATGTTACAAACAAATACTCATGTCTGCAGTAGGCCATTTGTGGGTGTGCGTAATTGCGGTTCACAAGTCATTCAATCCCTAGCCTTTTCCAGGTACAAATGAGAAACTCTCAGAAAATGAGTACTCCCTCTGCACTTTTGAAGTGAGTTCAGCTTTCAAGGTTTATGAGCTTGTTTTCTGCATAGAAGTAGTTATATCAGAGTATCTCTTGTTCCAGGAGGGGATTCTAGCACCTCTGGCCGGAAATGGCACTGGTATAATCTGTATCATATGTAGCTACATTTTTGTTTGTTGGGACCGGGATTTAAAGATGGTAAGAGCTTCAGAAGTCCATTTTATTTTAGCTAACTTTTAAAAATAGAACTTTTATACACTGATAAGTTATGTGGCTCTTTCATGTGGTTCTTTTGCTTACTTTTGCTACTAAAGTGTCAAATTCTAAAACTTACAAGATGATTTTAATCATTGTCTTTTTAAGGGGAAGCCAAAAATGATTTCAATAAAGTCATTGTGTATAATATCTAAAATTAGTGTTATCTTTATCAATAGCAAATGGCTTGTCCTTAATGAGGCTAGTGAGAAAGAAATCTGGGCTTAAAGAAATCCAATTACCATGATATTTTCCTTGACATCAAAAGAAAAAGAAACCTCACCTCACAAGGGTCTTTCTAATTTGGAGTTTTGTAATGTAGTTTAGTGTGTAATTCTGCTGAAGTTAATTTTAAATACAAATTCTGAAATAGTCATTGCTGTTCTAGAAACCCCTATCCCTTTCAAAATACTTTGAAGTTAAAAACTTTTGTTTTTTGTTTTGTTTTGTTTTGTTTTTTGGAAGGCGTTTTAACCTTTTCCATCCTTTGGGTATTATTTCTAGAAAGTTAAGTATCTCTCAAAAAGCAACTTACTGACACTAAATTTTTTTCTTGAGTTTTTTCATGTTTACATTTATCTTAAGCAGGAGTTTACCTCATTAGTTAAGAGTAATGCCCCTCAACTAATAAAATGAGCATTCTCCACAATTAGTATTTATAATATAATTGACTTATTCCTTAATATTTCTCATTTCTTATTCAATCAAAGTGATTACTTTGCCTTAGTGTCATAGAGTTTCTGTAAGCCTAGTATAATGTTTTGGCTGGGTTATGGGTTGACGAGAGGAGAACATATACACATACCTATGAACATATGCATGTGCTTTTAGCCTTGTGTTTCCAATTTAATTAACTAAAGATTCAGTAGTTAAGCAAGAGTGAAAGAATAGAAACAAATGCAATATATATCAACATAGTCTCTCTTTGCCACCAAAACCCTTACCAGGGATAAGCACTTGCTAATACCATATAAGAAAGGATTCCTGCATCAGGAAACTCATTTCTTACTGTCTCTGCCCTTCTATATTCACTATTCTGAAAGTTCCAACAATCTGTTTGCTATTCCGTTTTCATCACTATTCCAGAATAACTTGAACTAACAATCTGTGGATTCCTTTTAAGGGAATGTTTATAATCACCAGACTTTCCTGGTTTTTGAACCAGACTCTGTGTCAGCAAGGACACTTTCTTATCCAGAAGGAGAAAGCAGAGTTAATACCCAAATGTCCTCTGCCTCTAACTTAACAAGTGTTCTGGGAAGGTCATTTCCCCGTAATTATTAAAGCTTAAATTTAGAATTTTGAATCTTAGAATAACCCAGTAAGCTTGATTTTTTGCATCAAAGAAAAGGAACATACAAATAGTAAATTGAACAAATTTGTAAAATCACTGATGTTTAGATTTAGAATGAGTTTTATACTCAGATTAGAATGTAGTCATATCTGCTTAGGGAATTTATGAAAAAATAGTGAGTCATACTATGAAAACTTGAGTCAAGAAGAACTGGGAAACTATCTGGTCTATCTCTTTTTTGATAGGAAAAGAATATCTTTCAAAACAATAGAAGATTGGACCATTTTCAGATTTTTTAATTTAATCCTCCTTGTGGATTCCTAGCCTTTATGTGTGGCATATACTAGGTGCTCAGGAAATGTTTATTCAATGAGTGAAATACTTATATCTACTGAGTACATTCATTAGTCCCTTAAATGTTTTAGGTGTACAGTGTTTAGGGTTGTGAGGACATAGCCATGGCTCTTTAAATATTTGTTGAGAATAAACATTCATTCACTATTTGTCCATCATATTTTGAATTATGTTGACCCTGGGAAGATTCTAAGGATGAAGAAAATGAAGATTGAAAAGCTACAGTATAAGGAAATAATGGGATCAGGGGCAGAAGTTGGTGAATAGTTATGTATGATATAGTAATTTTAAAGGAATTTAAGGCAAAAATAGTTGACTTTTGTGCATGAAGAAAGCTCAATGGAATAGTTTTTATAGCCAGACTCTATAAAAACTAAGCAGGATGAAGATGGTAAGAAGAGGTCATTCTTTTTTGGGGGAACTTAGGAAAGTATCTGGATGCAAGAAAGCCTGGCAGAGAGAGGGCACTTAGCAGGAAAGCAGGAGATCTTGGGGGTCTATTTAAGGCTTCTGAGCACTATCTTAAAGAGACAGATTTCAATAGGGAAAGACTAGAGGCAAAAAGATCTGTTAGGAATCTGTAGAAATTGTTTACAGGAGAGATTAAAATACTTGAAAAAGAACACAGAAAATGAAAGAGAAAAGAGAAAAAAGTTGATTGTGAAAGAAGAAAGAGCAGTTCAACATGGCAGCTGATGGAATGACTAGATGACTAGAGAGAAGAGGGAAAGAGGCCTCCTGACACTTCTTTTAAGGGCATGGTATCTGCTGGAGCAGGGTCATCTGGGACCAGCAGACAGCAAGCTCTAAACTCCCTTAGATCTGGTCTCCAGGGGCTCCTCAGGAGGAAACTGCTGCAGATGGGCTTCCTGCCAGGGACACAGCCCATCGGGCTTGCTTCTCCAGAGCTAAATCTCCGTGTCTGTGGCTGGTAGTCAGGAGCTAAGGAGTCAGGGCAGTGGGGACAAGGGGCAAAGTGTGCTGAGCAGGGACTTGAACTCTGCAGGAGAGATGCTCAGGAGTAATTACCGCAGGAGCCAGATAGAGGAAGAATGACTGCTGTACCCAGCATCCTCAAGGGATAATAGATAGGAAGATGAAGCCATCCCAAGGATTGAGCAGAAGGAGTTGGCACAAAAGAAGTTGGTTATTGTTAGTCTTATATGTGTTTTCATCTTTTACTTTCTTCCCTTTTTCATAAGAAAAATACTGTGTACTCATTAAGAACATTTTACAAATCAGAGGTAAACAGAAAAAAGCCATCGATTTAACAATGTTAATATTTTGGCATAATTTCTATAATCCTTTCTGTAAAGAGTATTTTTTTCAGTTGAAAGTAGCAGTATGTACCATAGAACAGCTACTCTGTTTACTTGTTACTATTCATTTACAGCAAGTAGATCAGAGTCAGATCATAAAAGGGGTTCTGTGTTGTTGGGGAGTTGGTGTAAAGCCTTCAGTAGGGGAGTGATATGATCTGACTTGCATTTTATTTATTTTTAAAGATTTACTTATTTGAAAGGCAGAGAATGAGAGAGAGAGATTGGGATTGAGGGATTTCCTGTCTACTGGTTCACTTTCCCAGAAGCCAGGCCAAACCAGGAGCCAAGAATTTCATCTGGGTCTCCCACATGAGTGGCAAGGACCTAAGCACTTGGACTGTCTCCCATTGCCTTACCAGGCACGTCAACAGGAAGCAGGATCAGAACTTGAGGACCTGGGAAATGAACAGATACTCCAGTATAGGATGTAGGCATCACAAGGGGTCGCTTAACCCTCTTTACCACCATGCTGGTGACTAAACTTGCATTTTAGACTGATTTCCTTGGCCATGCTGTGGACAATGGATTAGAGGGCACTAGATGTGGTGATTAATACATTGTAAAGATGAAAAAGTATATTGTAACTATCTCAATTAGATTTCTCACATGAACTTCAAATTCAACATGTTGGAAACAGAAATTATTATCATTTTTACTGAATTTACTTCCTTTATAGATTCTGTTTCTCATTGACTACATCCATAAACACCTGGGAATCTGAAAGTCATCCTAGATGTTTGTTTATATCTGTATCTACATCTCATCAGTCACCATAACCCATCAGATCTGTCATATTATAAATATTTAAGATAAGGTGGACATTATGGTTATGGGGTGGGATACCCACATACTTTGTGGGAGTGTTGATTTGAGTCCTGGGTACTCCACTTCTGGTCGAGCGCACAGCTGATGTACTTGAGAAGCAGTAGATGGTAACTCAAACTTGAGTTCCTTCTGCCCACATTGAAGATCTGGATGTAGTTCCTAGCTTCTTGGTTCAGCCCGGCAAGCCTTGCGTATTGCAGGTATTTGGGGAGTAAACCAGAGATAGAAGATCTTTCTCTCTCTGTCTCTACCTGTCACCCTGGCTTTCAAATATATACATCTATCTTTTTTAAAAAGTCCTTAAGATCTATTTCTCTGTATTATCATTACTACTGTACTCACCAAGTTTAGATATTTATTTTTGACTTAAAACAGTAGTTGAGAAATTGTAGCTTGCAAACCAAATACAACCTGCTACCTGTGTTTGAAATAAAGTTTTAATATAACATATCCACATTCACTTGATTACATTTTATCTATTGTTGCTTCATGCAACATGTGACATGCAAAACCTAAAATATTTACTGTCTGGTCCTCTACGGAAAAGTTTGCTGGTTCCTGGATTATAATATTGTTACGTAACCAATTTCCCTGCTTTCAGTCATCAAGTAGCTTTTACTGTTCTTATTCATATCAATCCCCTATTTCATATATTTTTTTCTTTTGAAGATGTATTTTATTTATTTGAGTTACAGAGAGAGGTAGAGAGAGAGAGAGAGAGAGAGAGAGGTCTTCCATCTGCTGGTTCATTCCTCAGATGGCCGCAACGGCTGGAGCTGCGCCGATCTGAAGCCAGGAGCCAGGATCCTCCTCCAGGCCTCCCATGAGGGCACAGGGTCCAAGGACTTGGGCCATCCTCTACTGCTATCCCAGGCCACAGCAGAGAGCTGGATTGGAAGAGGAGCAGCTGGGACCAGAACCGGCACCCATATAGGATGCCGACTCTTCAGGCCAGGGCTTTAACCTGCTGTACCCTATTTCATATTTCTTTAATGGCTTCCTACAGCCAACACATTTAAATCTTTAGCTGTTTAGCATAGCAGGTGGTAAGTTCAAGTACAGTTTTTCAAATTCCAGTTCCTCAAAATGCCTTTGTCAGTAAATCCTACATCTCAATCTTTAAGGCCTTTCTTTTTTTTTTTTTTTTTTTTTTTCTTAAGATTTATTTACTTACTTGAAAGCCAGGGTTACAGAGAGGCAGAGGCAGGGAGAGAGAGAGAAGTCTTCCATCTGCTGATTCACTCCCCAAATGGCCATATCTGAAGCCAAGAGCCAGGAGCCTCCTCCAGGTCTCCCACGCAGGTGCAGGGACCCAAGGACTTGGGCCATTTTCTACTGCTTTCCCAGGCCATAACAGAGAGCTGGATCGGAAGAGGAACAGCCAGGACACGAACTGGTGCCCATATGGGATGCCAGAGCTGCAGGCAGCAGCCTTACCCTCCATACCACAGCCCTGGGCCCTTCTTAAGTCCTTTCTAATGGTTCACTTTAAAAAGGAATCATGTATGTAAAAGTAGTCAGTCCCTGTTAATGTTATGAGATTTAATCTTAAAAACTTTTTAAAAATTTTCTACTCTTTAAGATTTTATTTTCAATTTATTTGAAAAGCAGAGTGACAGAGAGAGAAGGTAAAGTCACCTACAGAGAGAGAGCTCTTCCATCTGCTGTTTCACTTCCCAAATGTCTGCCATGGCCACAGCTGGGCTAGGCTTAAACCAGGAGACTAGCACTCCATCTGAGTCTCCCACAGGGTAGCAGGGGCCAAGGACTTTTCCTGTCTTCTGCTGCTTTCCCAGGCCTATTAGTAGGGAGCTGGATCCCAAGTGCAGCGGCCAGAACTTGATGTGGCACACATATCGGGTGCCAGTGTTGCATTTAATCTTTCATGGTTTATGAAATGATATTTCTTGGTGAAAAAAAAAGTCAATTGGTTGTCACTTGTGTATGTCAGTGACAAAGAGGATAGTTAATTATCATTGCCAGACATTAGCTTTACTTATTCAGCAAGAACTCTGAGTCTTTTTAAGATTTGAACACTTCTGCTATTTTCATTTCTTCAAATATCTGAAAAGACCATTACTAGATTATTGAGAAACTCTGAATCTTTCACTGACTTCCAGATTCATGGAGAGAGCAGCTTCACATGCAAGACAGAATAAAATTTACTACATATATGTGAGAGTTTTGATTTTATTATGTAATTATGAGTCTTTTTTTTAGGTGTTAAGATATTTCCTTTGTAAGTTTAGTCTGAAGTTCCATTAATTACAGAATTCCCAGGAAAGATTGGTAGTATGCAGAATCCGTTGTTTTTACCCTCCACCTGATAACACTTAAGACTGTATAAATTTTATGATGTATCTAAAAAATTGCTTCTTTATCTGTTTCTAAAAATTAACATAATTCTTATGGAAAATCAAAATAGACATGTATTTTAAAAAATAAGACATACTGGATAATTTATGATGAATATCAAACCTGATCATTTTACTTAAACACTAATTAAGCAAAAGATAAAAAGATCTTTAGATTCAGTTTTTCATTTCAAGATTTATTAACAACAACTGAGGGTAAGAAGTATGCTACATGTGGATTTAATCATATTCAATTTATCTCACTCATTTTCTTTCCTTCGTCAGGTAGATTCCAACCCTTTTAGATCTAATGGAAGTTTCAATTAAGTGCTTGAGACCAGACTTGCCAAAAAACCTAAAAACTAGCTATTTCAGTATGTGACATAGCCTATCAGTATAATTCAGGGAGCACGATTTTATTATGTAAATTACTTTTCTTATTTCCTGAATAAAATTCCATAAGTACTGACACATAAAAAATTTTCTTAGAGATGAAAAAATAATTTGCTTCAGTAGTTTAGATTTGCTGCTAATTAATGCCTAGTATTAGTTCATGTTTCTAAGCTTGCAAATAAACCCAGAGATCACAGTGACCTAAAATATTTCAATCATTTTAAGTTATATATGTCCTGAAAAGTTGTTTGCCAACTTGAATGAAAATTAAATCAATAGCTACTAGTAAGATATGCTTTTGTCACAGTCTTCAGCCTAAAGCACAGCATTTATTATATATCTGAAAGCTGTTATATATCCAACCTAGTTGGGGCAGAGCAAAAAGCCAAGAGTATTTCATGTTCTGAAGTAAAACCTTTTAGTTGTTATGTTAAAGGATTTTTGTATTTGTATTTTCAAAAAGAAAACTTAAAATTTTAAATGATTTCAAATTAATTGCCATTTCTTTGAAAGTTCTAATCTTACATTTTGAATTCTGTTTTAAGAGAAAATAAGAATTGTATGGGTCCTATTGTTTATCTTTTAGGGCATTGGGTTAATGGACTTGCTGGCAAAGAGACTGGAAACTATGGTGTGTCATTCACCCTTAACCCCTTTATATTGAAAGGAGTTCACATAAAAGATAATTTCTTCTCCCAAAGATAGAACCAGGATCAGTAAATGAAAGTTACTAGGAGGCATATTTGGGCCCAATAATAAGGAGAAATTTTCTAACAGGTAGACCAGAACCAAAATGGAGTGAGACTACCATATTACAAAGAAGTACAACTGTTCAAATGGGAGTTACTGGCCCTCTGCCAGACATGCTGTGGGGTCAGCTTTGTCTCTGTGGGTATAAGAAGCAGACTTTAAAGCTCCTTTTATCTTAAACAATGAGCATCTGCTTTCCTCTGAGGGTATAGTATGAAACTTGTTGACCTTGTTTCACCATGTGATCAAAAGCCTAATTTACTTAATTTTTATTGAGCACTATTATAGTCAGAATAGTTACCTAATCTTCCTGTTCCCTCATCTGCTGCTCCCAGAATTCACTTTGTGAAAAAAAAAAATCATTTTTAATTATGGTAGAATACATGCAACATAAAATTTACCATCTTAATCATTTTAAGTGTATATTTAAGTAGTGTTAAATATATTCACATCACTGTATAACCAAACTCAGAACTTTTTGATCTAGCAAAGTTGAAACTCTATCCTACCCCACCAGCCTCTGGCAAATAACATTTTAGTTTCTGTTTCTGTGAGTTTGATTACTTTAGATCTGTTACTCTAAGTCTATCATGTAGGTGGAATTGTAGTCTTATTGTGACAGGATTATTTCACTGAACATAATGTCCTCAAGATTCATCTATGTTGTGTGTCAGAGTTTCTTCCTCTTTTTTTTTTTTTTTAAGATTATTTATTTGAAAGGCAGGAGTGACAAAGAGAGCTCTTCTGTCTACTGCCTTGCTTCCCAAATGCCTACAACAAGTAAGGCTGGACCAGGCCAAAACAAGGACCATAAGCTCCATCTGGGTCTACCATGTAGGTGGCAGAAACCCAAGTATTTAGACCATCTCCTGCCTCTCAGGACCATTAGTATGAAACTAGACCAGAAGAGCAGAGTAGCCAGGACTTCAGCCAGGCACTCTGATAAGGGGATGCAGGTGTCCCGAGTGGTAGCCTAATACACTGTGACACAATGCTCAGCTTCGTTTTCGTCCATTTTAAAGCTGGATAATATGCCACCTTTTCTGTATTTGTTCACTGATTGACATTCAGGTTGCTCCCCCATCTTGGATACTGTGGATGATACTGCTGTGAACATGAATATGAAATATCCCTTCAATATCCCACTTTTAATTATTTTGAATATATACCCAGAAGTAAGATTGCTGAGTCATATGGCAAGCATATTTTTTATTTTTTGAGGAACTATCATACTGTTTTCCATAGCAACTTAGCCATCTTACCTTTCCACCAACAGTACACCAGTTTCCAATTTTTTCAAATCCTCATCAACACTTGTTGTATTCTCATTTTTTTAAAGATTTTTATTTTATTTATTTGAAAGACAGAGTTACAGAGAGAGTTAGAGACAGAAAGGAGAGAGGTCTTCCATCCGCTGGTTCACTCCCCAGATGGCCGCAACAGCCAGAGCTGCGCTGATCCGAAGCCAGGAGCCAGGAGCTTCCTCTGGGTCTCCCACGCGGGTGCTGGGGCCCAAAGTCTTAGGCCATCTTCCACTGCTTTCTCAGGCCACAGCAGAGAGCTGGATCAGAAGAGGAGCAGCCGGGACTAGAACCAGCACCCACATGGGAGGCCGGCGCTTCACAACTTTTACAGCACCGGCCCCTGCATTCTTATTTTGTTTTGTTGTTGTTGTTGTTGTTGATAGCAACTATCCTTACAGGTGTGAGGAGTATTGACATAATTTTTACTTCAGTACCCTGTGCAATGCCCTACACCAAGAGCTATTTTATAGAAGCTTATGACTGAGAGGTACTAAGACATTATATTTTTATATTGTGTTTGCTTTATAAAGTTGACCTCAGAGAAACATTAATACAGTCACTGTTCTGTACTTTAGAATGAAATGAAGAAGAGATAATTTAGAAATAGCTGTAGGCCAGCGCCACGGCTCAGTAGGCTAATCCTCCGCCTTGCGGTGCCGGCACACCGGGTTCTAGTCCCGGTCGGGGTGCCGGATTCTGTCCCGGTTGCCCCTCTTCCAGGCCAGCTCTCTGCTGTGGCCAGGGAGTGCAGTGGAGGATGGCCCGCGTGCTTGGGCCCTGCACCCCATGGGAGACCAGGATAAGTACCTGGCTCCTGCCATGGGATCAGCACGGTGCGCCGGCCGCTGCGGCCATTGGAGGGTGAACCAACGGCAAAAAGGAAGACCTTTCTCTCTCTCTCTCTCACTGTCCACTCTGCCTGTGGAAAAAAAAAAAAAAGAAATAGCTGTGTTTGTGGTTTTTTTCTCTATTAATATTGTAATTTGTAGCACTGATGTTGATTTTAAGATGTATTCTCATACATATCCATCTCAGTCCTAGCTTAGGGTCATAAGCTTTCCAAGCCTTCAACTGTCTGCTTTTCTGCAATTGTTATAACACTTTTGAAAGACAGACATGCTAATTACTCTACCAAAAAACTATTCAGTAGACACAAGAATTAAGATTTTTGAAGGTTTTTAGAAATATATTATTGTCAAGGAAAAAGAATCTAGTTTAGCACATTTAGAGTTGTATTGTTTAGTTTTTCTCTTCTTTCCTCCCCTGCAGTGCCTACAGGCTGATATGAGATCACTGGTGTTCTGAGCCAAGTTTATAGTTAGTGTGGTCATGTTTAAACTTTTGCTATCTTGAATAAATGCTTGGTAACTTCAATATTAACGATCTAACAATAAGCAATTCTTGGCCTTTTGAAAAAGAGATTTATTGTTCTCAGATCTGGGGGAAGTGATTTGGGAATAAATAAGAAAAGAGCAGAAAGTTTTCACCCCCAAGTAATTATTGCAGAAAAATGACGTAAGCAATGTTTTATTAGTGATGAGTGAAATCAGTGTTCTCGGAAACTGTTGTGTTTGCAATTAGAAAATATATATCTTTCTCTGAGCATGTCAGCATATTAAGCAGTCAGGCACTTTGTAACTGTTTCACCTTGGATAGATAGTGTTGATGTAGAGCAGAGCTAAGTTCTATGGTTAAAATGAAGAATTTCAATTAATTTATTGTTTCTTTGAGAACAATCTAAGAAATGAGAAAGATATAGTTGTACTTTATGTATGAATCAAAACCAAGTACTATAAGCCTCAAATAAAAGGAACTTTTTTTTAAGATTTATTTATTTATTTCAAAGTCAGAGTTACACAGAGAGATAAGAAGAGGTGGCAGGGGTTGGGGGGTCTTCCATCCGCTGGTTCACTCCTCAATTGGCTGCAATGGCCAGAGCTGCACCGATCCAAAGCCAAGAGCCAGGAGCTTCTTCCATGTCTCCGACACGGGTGCAGGGGCCCAAGGACTTGGGCCGCCTTCTACTACTTTCCCAGGCCATAGCAGAGAGCCGGATTGGAAGAGGAGCAGCTGGGACTCGAACTGGAGCCCATATGGAATGCTGGCACCACAGGCAGCAGCTTTACCTGCTAAACCACAGCACCAGCTCCAGGAACTTCTTTAACTGTACAGAGAAACATATTTATTGACTAATGACCAAAGGAAGCCTACACAGTGAGCAGCTGAGGATAATCTGCTAACACTACACTTGCTTAAGTAATATACCTTCATGAGTATTTCACAAAAAATATTTTCTTGGACACAAGAAAGTTTCTTCAGAAAGATTCTTCAGGTTCTCCTTTTTTCTTAAAAAGAACAAAACAGATGTGGGTATGTAAGTATGAGTAACTATTAGACTGAATTTATGAGAATAATCTTTTTTATTTGGACATTTCCCCTCACATTTGCTTTTAGAGAAGAAAATTCTTTCCTGGTTTGATATAGTCTTATTTTAGGAATCCAAGGGATAAGCAGAGAAAGAAAATGACTGTGTGCAAGATAGCCACGATATGAACAGGTCAAATGCAAATCCAGATATCAGGAGGAAACTTGGTGAGGAAATATTCTTAACATCAACCCCCCTCTTTAAAAGTCCGAAAGCTTATTGGTTACTCTTTCTGGATGCAGATTTTGTATTTTTTTTAATGACTGCAAACTAGCATTTCCAGCTCATCCTGAGCAGGTACCAGGCGGGAGCCACTGTAAGCTCGTGCTTGATTTAAGGTTTGAGTAAGTTAACAGCTGGTGTTATGTTGGTTTGAAGGGTAAAGTCTAAGCAGTACCATTTACTGCCAGTTTAAATTTCAGTATTCAGTTCATTCACTCTTTCACAATAAAGACCGTATCCCCTTTTTCATCACGTTTATTCACTGATTTTCTACCACCATCCAAAATAAAAAAGCAGATGCCTTTGTATGGGCAGCTTATGCTCAATCTGGGATAGCTATATGTTGTCTACCAAGTTTAGCAATTCTACCAATACAATACCTATAAAAGTTGGATCCTACTATTAGTACCTAGGAATCACACTCACAAAGATCTACTAGTAGCTTTTGGTAATCTGGGTGGTACATTCAGTGGCTATTCTAAATATTATACTATTTATTGACTTGGAAAGAAAGGAATCAGGAAAATACTATATTTGCATAAATAAAGTAGCCTTGCTAAAACACTATAAGTCAAGAAGTGGTAAGAGAGAAGGCAACCCAAAGATGGAAAGCCGTTTAGTCAGATATATCAAAGAAAGTAGATGGTAAGTTGATAACAAATCTAGGTCTCTTGTTGAAAATTCATCTTGGGGCTTGTTGTGTTTTCTTCTCGATTTAATACATGAATACTATAATTTTGATTGCACTTTTACATCATTTCAGTATCAGTTGCACTTTAGAGGGATAGCAGGACTTAAGCAAAATTTAAAATGTCTGCTTTTTCGAAGACTTTGTTTAAAAAATTAATAGTCGGCTATTGCTATGGTGCAGTGGGTTAAAGCCCCGACCTGCAGCCTCAGCATCCCATATGGGCACCAGTTCAAGTCCCGGCTGCTCCACTTCCAATCCAGCTCTCTACTGTGGCCTGGGAAAGCAGCAGAAGATGGCTCAAGTCCTTGGGCTCCTGCACCCACATTGGGAGACCCAGAAGAAGTTCTTGGCTCCTGGCTTTGAATCAGCTCAGCTCTGTCCTTTGTGATCATTTGGGGAGTGAACCAGCGGATGGAAGAGCTCTCTCTTTCTCTCTAGTTTTGACCTCTCTCTGTAACTCTGTTTCAAATAAATAAGATAAATCTTTAAAAAAATTAATAGGTAATGTAGCAGAAAATATTTGCAATATGCATATTTAATAAAAGACTTCTATGTAGAATTTTAACATTTAAAACTAGGAAGACTGTTTTTGAAATGATCAGAACACTCAGCTAGACTTTATAGGAAGTCAGATCGGTACCAAGGAGCTTGTGAAAAATGTTCAACATCATATTCAGGTAAACATAAATTAAATTACTATAACACATGTTAGATTTGCAAAAAAGAAAAATCCAGCAAAGAGCCCCAAGAAAACCAAATGTTAATCAGGATGTAAGGAACCAAACTGTCAAACACAAGTCACTAGTAGAAATGTAAAATGTGACAAGTCATTTGATAATTTTTATAAAATTAAGCATACTTGCACCCTATGATTCATCATGTACATGTATTTACCAAAGAGAAATGAAAGTATTTATCCACAAAGTTTTTGTATCTGTGTGTCATAACAGTTCATAACAGCCAAACAGGAGAAGCAACCCAAATTTACATCAACAGGATAATGGGTCAACAAACCGCAGAGTGTGTGTGTGGAATACTTGTTGGCAATAAAAAGAAAAAAACTACTAATACGTAGTACTATAACGTTCATGAATCTTAAAAACACTTTGTGTAAAGTGCAGAATCCTGACACTAAAGAACACATGCTGTATGATTCCAGACATATTAATTGTTAAAACAAGCAAAATTAAACTATGATGATAGAAAGCAGGACAGTAGTTGTAGTAAAAGAGGGTGGCGGTAGTAACTCGGAGGGATGACAGATGATGTGCATAGGCTTCAAGGAACTTTCTGAGATGAGGAAAACAGGCTAGAGGTTTGCATTACACAGGTATATACATCTTTCAGAATTCATGGATTTATATACATTTAAGATCCAGTTCATTGTACTGCACCTAAATTATATATCAAAGTAAAGAAAGTTTTAAAAATCTTTTAAAACATAGTAAAAACTTGAGTGTAGAATTCAGAATAAAATGGCAAAACAAAATTAGTAAGAGATAGTATACCCTAAGGAATTATAAGTCATTAGAGTGTCTTGAGCACATTGTTCAAAGCTAAACAATTTATATAAAGGTGTGTCTAAGGAATATTGAGTATGCAAACAGTAAGAAGACAACATTCTAGCAGCAAAACTGGTGATTTCTTAATATCTTTTCCTGTTCTTTCCTGTTAGAAATCTGTTGGTATTGAGTGCTGATTAAGTCCCAGGTACTTTAGGTTCATTTTCTCACTCTTAGTGAGACTTTCTTCCAGAGATTATAAAAGTTTAAAATGTGTACATATCCCATCGTGGAATACTACACAGTGGTTAAAATAAAAAAGAAATCCTGTCATTTGCAACAAAATGGATGCAGCTGGAAAATATTATAATTAGTGAAAATAAGCCAGTCCCAAAAGGACAAATACCATATGTTCTCCCTGATATGTGGTAACAGAGTACCTAAAAAGAGTACCGATAGGAGTGAAATTGATACTTTGAGATAGGATGACTGAAATAGGAGTGAAATGGATACTTTGAGATAAGATGACTGAACAGCCCTTATCTAGACTGTTGAGGAACATTTTTTACTCATACTGTTTGTTGAAATACTATTTATACTTAGTATAAAGTTAATTTAAATTAGGTCTTAGTAAAAAATAAGAATGGGGACAGAAGAGGGAGGGTGAAGAAGAGTGGGAATGTGGTTGGGAAGAATCACTATGTTCCTAAAGTTGTATTAATGAAATGCATGAAGTTTATATACCTTAATAAAAGGTTTCTGGGTTTAAAAAAAAAGTTTAAAGTGTGATTACTATTTAGAAGCTATAATATAAACATTTTATTGTTGTTGAAGTTGAAATGTAACAATAACAAGTGCTTACTTTGTATCTGTAAACAGATAAGCATTCAACATTGTTAACACAAAGCTTTTCAACAACCCTACCTGGGTTACTATTATTAGGCTCATTTGTGGTTGAGGAGTCAACAATCACTAGTTAAAAAGTGCTAGAGCCAGAATTTTACCTTTGCAGTCCCACTTTCAATAACCATTACATTCTTGACTTTAACAAGTCACTACAATTTAATAGTCTTATTCATTCATTGATATTTAAATGAGTTAAATATGATTTGTAGATGTAATATTCTGATACTAGATTTTAGAATATATTTAAACCTTCAATTTGAATAAGATGCAGAAGTTATTAACTTTTACAGTTAAGCAAAGCACCAAAAGTCTGCATCTGTCTAAATAAAGACTTTGCCTGTGGAGGCTATTGGGGCTGGTTGCCTGTGTCGCTCAGTGAACTGCCCTGGATTGTATTTCAAAGCACACCACCATTGTTTGAAAGATGTCATCAGATAAGGCTGTAGTGCCACATACATACAGCCTTGTATAGAGTGCCTCAGGTTAGAGTTTCAATTTTACCTTTGGTTGTTTTGACTGTGCTTTATGATGAATACCTATTCAACATGAGGACCTCATTAGGAGCAGTTTTGACTTCAAAGTAGCTGGTGTAACAGCATCAAACTCTCTAGGTTAAAATTTCTTACCAAATTTTTGAGTAGCTATTTTATATATAACCATATGGTTTAAATTATTGTATTGCAAACACTTTATTTCCTCCTAAGTCCAAATTCTTTGGTTCAGCTCTTTGTGGGCATGATTTAAAATCGTAATAATAGTGAATTTCTTAATTATCAAACATTAGTTGATGACTTGTAAGTACTCTTAGTATGTTATCAACATATAGGTGACTACACATCATGATGTAGCCCTGTTTCAGTTATCTATCTCTGTATAAAACACCCCAAAACTCAATAAGAACAATTTTTGGTTATTTTTTCTATGCTTTTTCAATGAATTGTTATAATTTGTCATATTAACCTTTGTTATATGAATGATATTAGAAGAATACAGAAACTTGAATAAGTGACTATTTTAAATGGATGTCCTTGAACTTGGGTCCTTCTGTGTTTGGCAGTGAGGAAATACTAGATCCCAACTTCCATTTGGTTGCCTTACATTATACTTCCCTGTAATATTTACATCCTGTAAGAATTTAGGCCATTAAGATATCTTTCCCATTACTTTCTAAAGGAATGCTAAATAGTATGGTATTTGGACACGAAATATAATTTTTAATACAGTATCATTCTTCAAGTGGTTCTTTTTAAAAATTTTTTTTTAATTTATTTGACAGATAGAGTTAGACAGTGAGAGACAGAGACAGAGAGAAAGGTCTTCCTTCTGTTGGTTCACCCCCAAAATGGCCACCACGGCCGGAGCTACGCCCATCCAAAGCCAAGAGCCAGGTGCTTATTGCTGGTCTCCCACATGGGTGCAGGCGCCCAAGCACTTGGGTCATCCTCCACTGCCTTCCCGGGCCATAGCAGAGAGCTGGACTGGAAGAGGAGCAATTGGGACTAGAACCCAGCGCCCATATGTGATGCTGGCACCGCAGGTGGAGGATTAACTAAGTGAGCCACAGCGCTGGCCCCCAAGTGGTTTTTTTGTTGATACCTATGTTTTCCATTGCATTTTTAAAAATTATTTTATTTATTTTTTTATTTGAAAGAGTTACAGAAAGAGGTAGAGAAAGAGAAGTCTTCCATCTGCTGGTTCACTCCGCAGATGGCTACAACAGCCAGAGCTGTGTTGATCTGAAGCCAGGAGACAGGAGCTTCTTCCAGGTCTCCCACATGGGTACGGGGCCCAAGGACTTGGGGCATCTTCTACTGCTATCTCAGGCCACAGCAGAGAGCTGGATGGGAAGAGGAGCAGCCAGGACTTGAACCGGCGCCCATATGGGATGCCAGCACTTCAGGCCAGGGCGTTAACCTGCTGTGCTACAGTGCCGACCCCCATCCATTGCATCTTAAGTTTTATGTGCAGAGCACAGAATGCTAGACACCAAGTAATTGTATTCCTTCACATTTTTTGTGGCATCTAGCAAAAACTGTTTAGGATAGTTTAAGCCACAAAATATATAAATTTAAGCAGCTTAACAGTGACCTCACAAAATGGATGGGAAGGCTGGAAACCCAGGCTGAAGGCACATACACAAGGCACAGCCCAGGTTGCTGAAGCATACTGCTTCTGCTGGCAACATCACATTAGCCTGCCTCTGCTACCACAGCTGTTGGCACAGAGCCTCTGAGTATTCACACTCTGTTACTGGACTCCCTGTCACCTTGGGCAGCTCACATAATCTTTTGAAAGATGTTTTAATATTAAAAGAAAAAATCTTTAGGCACACCAGGAATTTATACTTCACTACTGATACTATAATTATTAATAGTTTGCCCTGTTTCTTTTAAAATACTTCACAGAAATAAATTAAAAGCTTGCTCCTTATTAAATTCTCATAATGGTTGGTATTGTGATGGATGCTCAGGACATATATGATTTCTGTATATTTCTCACTCAAGACTAGTGAAGGTACTTCTTATAGCCAGCCTTCTTGACTGTGGAGTTACACTTTAAGTAGGTATTCCATGAGGCAGTACTTTGGTATTGCATGAATATTTAGTTTCTCATTATCTTTATGTTACAATTATGGCATTCATTGGTGATTCTTGTCCTGAATCAATTACTTTAATAGGATTTGCAAAATAATGTATCATTCCATCTATATTTATTTGCATTCTATAAAGAAGACCTTTCATCAGCTGAGGCTATTGGTTACTTTTGAGATATCATTCACATCAAAAGGCAAGGTAAATCCTTAATTCTTTTGTTACCCATTTGTATAGTAACAAGTGCAGTAGTTGCCTCAAAGAGTGTTAAATGGGTTTTTGTGTCTGTTTATCTGCCTTTCTCTTTTACAAGTTTTATTTGTGGCTCATGTATTTTTAAATATTCAATATGATTAAATAAATGACCATTGTTATTTTTGATAGTCAAATCATCCCAGCTTTGGCCTACTCTTTTGCTTTTCCTGCCCGGTACTCTAAGATTTAGGTTCCTGGGCAAGAGCTTGTGCTTGTCTCTACTGGGGTTGTACACAACTCTAGCTGCCAGATTAGATCCTCCTAGATCATCAGTTCTGTGGTAGGAGGCAGAGGATTCTTCTAAACTATGAGGGTTGTTTGGGTTCTGCTTGGTCAACACAACAAATGCCCCTCCTCCACAGTTAGTGCTGAACCGTTTGAGTTCACATTTCTGAATATCTTCCTTTATGACATGGAAAGTTCATTTCTGAGAATTCACCTATTCGTGTATTGTTGTACCTTATGGAATGATTAGGATTGTTGGTTATAAATTTCTAAATTAGAATAATTAGTAGTTTTACATATTTGTGTTTTTATACATAGGTCTTGGGTAGTGTTGTACATAATCCTAATCTGGTTCAGAATGCATTTTATCATGGAACAAGGAATTTTTTTTTAATTTTTATTTTTGATTGACAAATAATTATATGTGTTTTGGAGGTGTAATGTAATTGTTTCATATGTGTATAGACATTTTGGAATGATTAAATGGAGCTAATTAACATAATCTTAACAGTTTTGAAATATTCAATACCTCATTATTAACTGTAGTCATTCTGTATAATATATCTCAACAATCATTCCTTTTGAGATGTTGATCAAAGAGAAATGTTTTAAAATTGATCTTTTTTTAAAAAGATTTTTATTTTTATTTATTTGAATGACAAGTTACAGAGAGAGGTAGAGAGAGAGAGAGAGGTCTTCCATCCATTGGTTCACTCCCCAAATGGCGACAATGGCTGGAGCTGAGCTGATCCGAAGCCAGGAGCCAAGAGCTTCTTCCAGGTCTCCCACGTGGGTGCAGGGGCCCAAGGACTTGGGCCATCTTCTACTGCTTTCCCAGGCCATAGCAGAGAGCTGAATTGGAAGAGCACCCACATGGGATGCTGGCACTTCAGGCCAAGGACTTTAACCTGCTGCACCACAGTGCCGGCCTCTAAAATTGATCTAGAAATACCACTTCACAAATGTTTAAGCAGTATCAATCATGTGTATGACACAAAATATAAGTGTGTTTAAGAAGAATATGGGTAGTAGCAAGCACAGAAGAGTATTACTCTATTTGTGGAGTGTACTACATTTATACAGGATTTGACCTTATTGTTAAATACTTGAGAAATAATCTCAAAGAAGTCATGACTTGATCAAACTCACACACACAGCTGTGCAATGAACCCAAATGGCCTACTTGCCAGTCTCTAAGAGCTGAATATTTAGTCTTGGAAGAAATCATTTGGAATTCTACAAAGACATTTGGTTCTTATCACCTGTAGTATGTGATTGTACACATCTGTAGGGGAAAGGATGTTCTGAAACAGGACTTGACATAATAGTGCCGAGTTTATATAGATCGGTGTGATAATAATATTCCAGTAGTAATTGGAAATGGCGACATCAAACAGTGAAGTTAAATGATTGACTCATTTTGAATTATTTCAGCCAATTGGCTCAATTGGTTAATTTTTGTCTTTGGGATAAAATTAAGAGGACATTGCCTGCCTTGTTTTCAGAGGGATGGTGACTTAATTTTAGCTTAAGGACAAAATCCCTCAATATTTTCAGTCTATAATATTAAAATTTTTAAATTTAAAACTATATATCATTGCTAAATTACTCTGGGCCCTAATAGCCAACAAATGAGCAAAAAATAGTCATGTTGGGCATATTTTTCCGGATGTGATGAGTCTGTCTAGTCATGTATATAAACATTATCTTCATGAAATATTAATCTTAAAATAACAGTACATCTTGAATCATCTTTTAAAGGCTCCACTTATTTTGAAATCTTCCAGCCACATCTGTCAAATGCTGTGCTTACAAAAAAAAAAAATGGATCTGGATTTAAAATGTTTAAAACTCAGAATAAGTCATTATAACCAAACCATGTTAAAGAAAGCCTTAGTTAAAATAATCAGAAATACATATAACAGAGATTTCAAAATTTACTGGAAATTGAAACTATTGTCTATCGAGGAAGAAGTTTTTTAATTATAGCCTCAGTTTTATCATCTATACAACAAATGATAAACTCATGCCCTGCCCACTCTCTGAGACCCTAGTGAAATGATATATATACACACACTTTGCTGATATAATTTGAATATGTGATTCAGAGACCAAAGCCAGTGGTTTTGTCTCCAAGTCATCATACTAACTTCCAGGACTTGCAGAAATACAATTCCTAATTTGTGATTGACGAGACATATGATCATCTCTTTTCTAAATATGTGACCCTTGGTAGGAAAAACTAATAGTTCTAGGAAATTTTTTAAAAATATGAGTGGTATGCTATGCAAATAATTACATTGATGACATTTTTATATAAAGCTTACAAAATGCTAAAGAAGTGCAAAATATTTTTCTGGTTTCTTAGGGTAGAAGGTTATGTTACTGATTTGAGATTTCCTTTTTTTTTTTTTTTTGACAGGCAGAATGGACAGTGAGAGAGAGAGACAGAGAGAAAGGTCTTCCTTTGCTGTTGGTTCACCTTCCAATGGCCGCCACAGCTGGCGCGCTGCGGCCGGCGCACCGCGCTGATCCGAAGGCAGGAGCCAGGTGCTTCTCCTGGTCTCCCATGGGGTGCAGGGCCCAAGCACTTGGGCCATCCTCCACTGCACTCCCTGGCCATAGCAGAGAGCTGGCCTGGAAGAGGGGCAACCGGGACAGAATCCGGTGCCCCGACCAGGACTAGAACCCGGTGTGCCGGCGCCGCTAGGCGGAGGATTGGCCTAGTGAGCCGCGGTGCCGGCCCGAGATTTCCTTTTTAATATAGACCTTTACTCACAGCTGTAAATTTCTCGCTGATGTGTTGTTTCAGCTTTGTCTCCTAAGTCTGAATTATGTTGCGTTTTCATTTCATTCAAGTCAAAGTACCTTGATTTCTCCATGATTTCTTCTTAGATCCATTGATTAAGAATGTGTTGTTAATTTCTACATGTTTGTGAATTCCCCACATTTCTCTATTACTGATTTCTAATTTATTTCCATGTGGCTGGAGAATATACTTTGTATGATTTCAATCCTTGTAAGTATGATGAGGGTTATTTAAGGGCTAGCATATGGTCTATGTTGAGACTACTTCATGAGTACTTGGAAGAATGTGTATCCTGGTCTTGTTGGGTGAAGTGTTCTATAGGTTGGAGCCCACACTTTGGATATCTCACACCAAGTTCTGAGGAGGAATTTAGAGTTCAATGCATGAAACTTTTGCCTTGACATTTTCTACTGAAGTACACGTTTTGAAAATTGGACAAACCTGAAGATTATGGACACATAGAATTCTAGCAAAAAGGGAAACAAGTTGAATAGTCTTAAGAATGGAAGAAAGGAAAGACAATCAAGAATTGAGGAAATTTCCCATAATACTGTGAATATTCCTCCTTTTCACTGATAAGGAATCAACCTCAGGGAATTTTGTATAAATACTCCCAGTGTCACACACAGTTAATGAGCTTTTGAGCCAGGACTTGAACTCATTTTTTTTTTTTTTCAAATTTATCCATACAGAACTTACAAATGAGAAGATATAAGTGACCCTTGCTTTTGGTATTGTTGTTGTTGTTATTGTAAACAAATATTTTGTAAAGTTTTATTATGTAAGAGATACCACAGTATAGTTTTGCACTTTAACAAAAATGTTTCTGTTTTCTTGAACCTCTATCCATTGGTTCATTCCCCAGATGGCCATAACTGCCAGAGCTGTGCCAATCCGAAGCCAGGAGCCAGGAGCTTCTTCCGAGTCTCCCATATGGGTACAGGGGCCCAAGGACTTGGGCCATCTTCTTCTTTCCCAGGCCATAGTAGAGAGCTGGATCAGAAGTGGAGCAGCCAAGACTTGAACCAGCACCCATATGTGATGCTGGCACTGCAGGCAGAGGCTTTACCTGCTATACCACAGCATTGGCCCTATCTTGGATCACTTTTAACATTGATTTTGAGATGACAACTCCCAGTAAAGCAGTTAATACTTTACCATTAACTTCTAACTAACAGCTGGGAGAACAGTGCCAATCACAATCTGAAACATGTGGTCAGACTTCAGTAATTCTAAGTTCATAGACTGAGTCAGAGGTTCTGACAAAGAAAGCTTTGTTAGGCATTAGGAGTATCCGCCAGTGCAAATTAGCAGGATTTATCCCACAAATCAGTGGAACTTGAAAAAAGCCATCTCAGTCATAATATTCCAGCACTTTTTAAAGACTTGACTTCATGTGTGGTGTCTGAACCATACTCTACTGAATGACCTGGCAGATGCCACCTCAAGGTAACCACAACATAGTGAGAGCTGAGGTTATTTTTACTACAGAACGTTAGGACTAGTTCCTAGCCTTGACCTTCTCCTGGAGCTAGGGAGGTTCCTCAAAGGAAGAGGAGGAGGGAAATAGTCATACTTTTAGCTATACCTCCAGAATGCCGCTGTTTTGTTTTGACATTAGCTCTGGACAGTCAGCTGCCGAATCACCTATCAGATTTGTGTCCTTTTGAGCTAGCTAGTAGTATTATGGTGTGTGAGTTCTGAATATGAAGCCTAGAGTACAGGGCCATCCACAAAGCTAAAGGCAGTGTGTTGAATATCAAGAAATTGCCACAATTCTAGAAGACTACCTTCCTCACCTAAAACCTATGGTTCCCCTTTAAGCTACATAGACAAAGTTGTTCTGAAAACTGTGTTAATTGCAACAATGAAGGTACATTAGGCTTCCCCTGGACCCTGGAGATTTCCTGAGCTTGTTTATTAGAGACTTCACCTGAAAACAAAACTTAATGTGCCCACCATTTCCTCTGTGCCTCATAATTTTTTACTATTTCCCACCATACGTATTGAAGTTTGACAGTGTAAAGTAGTTGCTTCTGTTTAGCTTCTAGCCACAGTTTATTTTCATTGCTAAGAAAATAAAATTTCAGATTCACATGTGTAACATTATCGTGAGCACTGGTTCTCAAATGGTGGTCCCAGCACTGTCAGTTTTTAGCTTTGGGATCCATCTGTGTGAGTTTGGGAGCGATGTTCTGTTTATACATAACATCTTCCTGAGCACCTGTATCTCTGTCCCCATCAAATATGCTGAATGCAGCACAATTGCATCTTTCAGGCAACGTGGTGCATGGTAGGTGAGGGAAGCAGTGACCACACAGGGCCTCCAGAACCAGAGTCCTCAAGAGTATGGGTAGATGGGGCCGGCACTGTGGCATAGTGGTTAAAGCCGCCGCCAGCAGTGCTGGCATTCCATATGGGCGCCAGTTTGAAGCTGGCTGCTCTACTTCCGATCCAGCTTTCTGCTATGGCCTGGGAAAGCAGTAGAAGATGGCCCATGTCCTTGGGCCCCTGTACCCATATGGGAGACCCAGAAGAAGCTCCTGGCTCCTTGCTTCGGATCAGGTCATCTCCTTCCGGAGTGGACATTTGGGGAGTGAACCAGAGGATGCAAGAGCTCTCTCTCGCCCTCCCTCCCTCTCCTTCTCTCTCTCTGCATCTCTGTAACTCTACCTTTCAAATAAATAATTAAATCTTTTTTTAAAAAAAGAGTATGGATAGAGCAGAGTTACAGCCCCCTGGGGATGGACAGCTTTGGCTGCTCACTTAACACTGGAAGGCCATATTTTGCCTGGGGCATGTTTAGGAAGAGCAGGAGCTGGGAGGTGGGGATGTGATAGATAAACTGGCAAAATTTAGGGGATGGGCCTTTGTGACACCTTCCTGATTAAACTGTTCCTGGTATCCCAAGCCTTCCATGTACCATAAAATATTCAGTCCTGTCCCAGTCTCCCCATTTCCAGCTTAGCCAGAGGCCTGAGCATCCTCCACCTCTCCCACCTTGAGTCCTGTAGAACCCAGGCTCAGAGGCAACCACTCCTCCCTCTGCACAGGGAACCATAACTCCCTTGCCTGCCCCAAACCTCTCCAGACCAGAGACGGTGCACATCTCCTGGCAAATAAAAACCAAGCTGACAGTTCTCTACCTGTGCCTGCATTCAGGCCCAAGGACCCTTAGCCTTGGATACTGCCTCAGCCCCACCAAAGGTTGTCCCTGGCCTACTGTTAAAGTTTGAAGCCCATGATCTGTGTAATTTTTTTTTAATGTTTATTTGTGCATTTTATTTGAAACACAAAATGAAGAAACAGGGAGAGACAGGGAGAGAGAGATCTTGCATCTGCTTGTTCACTCCCCAAATACCTGCAATAGCAGGGGCTGGACTGAACTGAAGAGAGGAACCAGGAACTCTGGGTATGTGGCAGGGACCCAACCATCTGAGTCATTACCTGCTGCCTCCAAGCACATCAGCGGGGAGCTAGATTAGAAGAGGAGGTGGGCAATCTGATATGGGATGCAGGCATCCCAAGTGGTGGCTGAACCCAACTGAGTAACAGTGCCCATGTCCATGGGTCCCTGCACCTGCATGTAACAAGTGATTCTGAAAATGCCAATGTTTTAGAGCTACTGTTGAAACTGTATTCCATCAAAAACACTTGACACCTGCTCCCATTGTTTCCTTATGTTGTCTTCAAGCCCATATGTCTAAAAAACTTGTTTTGACGTTAAGAATGTAATATGTATAAAATATATTGTATTCTCCTAGGTGTACCTTTGTAGTTTAGATACTTACACTGTCTACCAAATATGCTGAAGTATTATCTCATACATTTTTTCTCTTTATTACCCTTCTGTAAAAGTAACATCCCTTTAGAATTGGTTGTGAGGAGTCAGTGAGATAGTATATGTGGATATTTCTAGCACAGTACTGGAAACATTTTTGGAATAGAGAACAAGATTAAAGTGGCCGTAATGAAATTCCAGTTATTTTAGTAATTATAATTTTTAATGAATTTAATCCATAAAGTAATTTTTTTCACAAAATTAA
Source organism: Oryctolagus cuniculus (assembly GCF_051225735.1). Taxonomy (NCBI): domain Eukaryota; kingdom Metazoa; phylum Chordata; class Mammalia; order Lagomorpha; family Leporidae; genus Oryctolagus; species Oryctolagus cuniculus. The sequence goes on from NC_142880.1 coordinate 85,670,713, forward strand.
GAGTGAATATTGAATCTTACCATCTATCTCATATGAACAGCAGTAGGGATACTTGAAGGCCAAATGTTCATCCTGTTCTATAAAATGTCGGTTTTTATTCATGAAGCATGAAGCAAGACTAAATAAAGAACTCACATAAATAAAACTAAAGCATCTTTTCCATTAGCACTGAACTACTTTAGATTTCCCATTAGCTAAATTAAAAATATGTTTTTATTAGGTGCAAGTAGTTTCCAAAGTGCTTTTCCTGGCTCACATCTTGTTCTTGTTTTCTTGAAGGGCTGGTCTATCACACTTCAAGCAATTTTTTTTTTTTTAATTCTGCTTGTCTGCCAGGTGGTAACACAGTAGGAAACCCACAGAGAGGTTAAGTCTGCGTAGCCTTATGGAAAAGAAAAAGTGGCCTCTTCTGCGAGTGAGTCAGCTCTTGCAGACAGTCACTGGTGCCTCTGAGGATGCAGCTTGTCTTCAACTAAATGCCAGCTGAGTGTCAGAGACAGAGAGTCTTCTGATACATTTAGAGCAGATCTTTAAACCACATGATAGGTGAGAGTGTTTCCTAAAGCAGGCAGTACAAATTGAGGCCCCTCCTAAGCCTTGGTGCCTATTGTATCCAGAAAACTTTTAGACTGTACTATGTGTGTCCTGTGGCAAGAGAGGAAATGAAACAAGTGTTTTTGTTTGTTTTTTTACCCCCCTAAAATTGTAGCTTTATTCACTGAGAGGAAAATTGCAAAAACTTTCCCCTTCTCGTCTTACTGTCTTTTTGCTTCCTCCACCACTCCCCCCCCCCCCCCGTGGATCTTAAGATAGCAAAGAAGCTGAGAAAATAAAAATTTAAAAGTGAAAATAAAAATGTAAAGATTTGTAATAATTCTCTGAGAACATCTTTGTAGCAGCATAGCAGACAGATGCAAGAGCTGACTTGTTGCCAGAACAGAAGCATATGTCACCATAGTTCCCAAAATGTTGAATTTTGAGAAGTGAGGATCAAATTTGAGCAAAATGTTTTTGAATGTTTTGGAATTTCAGTTTTATCATATTCATACAGTTTACTTACCCATAATGATAGGTAATAAAACTACAGTGGAAATTTTAAGAAACCTTTGTTTAAAATCTCTGTACTGTCAGTAATAAACTTAGTACAAGTTGGAATTCATCCTACGATAACATTCATTTATTCTGCAAGTAGAATATGCCACACCCTTTGTTTTATTCTTGGTATAGTCACTCCAAAGTATTTGAGATTATGCACTGATACCAGGGTAAAAATAAAAAATTTCAACAACTAGATTTTTAAATTAGTAATAAATAAATAAATAAATAAATAAAATCATTAGTGTCCTGAACACTGGAGTATTTTTATTTGATTAAAGTAACTTCCTAATTTTGATTATTGTTTTAGTTTTAGAGAAAGGCACAAAGAAATGAAGAACATAATATCTACTCATTTTGTTGAAGGAAAATTATTTGAAATATGCTCCCCCAAAGAAAATTTTAGTTTTCTAAACAAATAGGATTACCTTTATGATCAGAATTAATGATCTATAAAATCATTAAGTTAAATGATACTGCACTTTACAGGGCTGATGATTGTTTCTGTTCTGGTAAGCCACCTTTCAGATCTTTATTTTTGCTTTTGTTTGTTGTCATGTTTGCAAATATTCACAAACATTATTTATATAAATGGACTTGGCTACATTATGTAATTTATATAACCCAACTGTTTTAAATGGAAGTTTCTCATTATAAGCAGTGTTGTGTTCAACACCCAGACCATTCTTTTGTGTGCTACAGGTGCTTGAACTAATTTTTTATTCAGTTTTTTATTCCCTTTCTCTCTCTATATATATATATAATAAATATATATCTTTTTATTTTTGTTGTATCTGAAGTTTTGAGTGTTGGATTCTTCTACGTGTTGTTCCACTGTTTCTCACTCATGATGCTCTGTTTTCATACATATAATGAAATATTTTTATTGGGACAAGTTTTATTTTAAAGATTTATTTATTGATATTAAAGGCAGAGTTACAGAGAGGCAGAGAGAGAGAGAGGGAGGGAGTGAGGGTGGGAGATAGGGCTTCCATCTGTTGGTTCACTCTCTAAATGGCCTTACCAGCCAGAGCTGCGCCGATCTGAAGCTAAGAGCCAGCAGCTTCTTGTGGGTTTCCCACGTGGGTGCAGGGGCCCAAGGACTTGGGCCATCTTCCACTGCTTTCCCAAGCCATAACAGAGAGCTAGATCGGAAGTGGAGCAGCCAGGACTTGAACTGACGGCCATATGGGATGCCAGCACTGCAGGCGGCAGCTTTACCCGCTACACCACAGAGCTGGCCCCAGGACAGGTTTTTTTTTTTTTTTTTTTGACAGGCAGAGTGGACAATGAGAGAGAGAGACAGAGAGAAAGGTCTTCCTTTTTTGCCGTTGGTTCACCCTCCAATGGCCGCCACGGCTGGCGCGCTGTGGCCGGCCCATCGCGCTGATCCAAAGGCAGGAGCCAGGTGCTTCTCCTGGTCTCCCATGGGGTGCAGGGCCCAAGCACTTGGGCCATCCTCCACTGCACTCCCAGGCCACAGCAGAGAGCTGGCCAGGACAGGTTTTTTTAACACTCACATTTTCAGAGTTCTGTGAAATAAGGATTGAGGATGCCTTCCCTCTGGAGAATCCACTTTCAGTTCTAAATGGTGCTTTAGAGTATTACCTCTCACTGATGATTTTAATTCGAAGTACTATTTTGTACCCTGAGAATATTAATTAGCTTGGTAGCCTACTTGCTTGCCTGGACATGAGATGGACAAGCTTCTTTTTGATCTCCTTGTGTTTGTTAGTACATGTATTCTCATCCTTCAACTGAGTGGAAGATTCTAGTTTTAGTATGGGTGTACCGTTTTCATCCTCATGATTGTTAAAACCCACCTTCTTCGGCTACTGAGACCAGTAACTCAGAGTCTTTCCATAACAGTTCTAATACTTTTTGCTGTGCTGTTGAGTACCCTCTGCATTTTTCAAACTTTGAATATTTTCCTTGATTGCTAGTGAGCTAAGCTGTTTTAAAGAAATTTTTTTTAACAAATATACTGTATTTAGAAGCCATTGCTGTGGCTTAGTGGGCTAAGCCTCCACCTGCAGCACCGGCATCCCATATGGGTGCCAATTCTAGTCCTTGCTGCTCCTCTTCCAATCCAGCTCTTGCTGTGGCATGGGAAAGCAGTGGAAGATGGCCGAAAGTGCTTGGGCCCCTGCACGCACATGGGAGGCCCAGAGGAAACACCTTTCTCCAGGCTTCTGATCTACCCAGCTCTGTCAGTTGTGGCCATTTGGGAGTGAACCAGCAGATGGATAACCTCCCCCCGACCCTGCAAACTCTACTTTTCAAATAAATAAATAAAATCTTTTTTAAAAAGTACTGTATTTGGCACTTCTAGGTGTTTGATTGCAAGAGTGTTTTCATGTTAACTAGTATCCTGCCTGACTGGAAATGGATATCTCTTTTGTTTTTCATATTGAATTAATATCATTTGTAAAGTTGGATTGTGAAATAGACATATGGCTAAAGGCCGAATTTCTGCCACAGCAAATTTACTCTACTTCTGCGAAACATTGGTTAAGCCAACTTCTTGTTATGAAATAACATGTTTGATCCTGAGATTTTTGCTTAATGTTTATACAGATAACAATATCGCCTTCTGTTATCATGGACATTTTATGACTTCATTCAAGATTCACTGTTCTTTAGACGCTTTTGAAAAAAGCAATAATTTTTTAAGACAAAATATCTTAAAAGATTAAAGGCAATCTGTCAAATGTCTAATCTGTTTATTTAAAAACACATATGATCTTCCATATGAAATTAGTAAGATTTTAAGTCTGAAGGCTATATGTATGTGCCTTTAGATTTCTTTTCCTTGTCTTCTTCTAATTTATAATATACTTAAGGATAAAGTTATAGTCTTCCTATTCTTAAGTATTGGTGAAAGAAATTACAAAAGGAACATAGGGCATTATTTGTCAGATTAAATTTTAGCTTCTGATAGATGCCTTTTGGGATCACTTAATAATATAGGTTCTCTATTAGCTTCCCAATTTGTAAGCCTATAGGCATTTTTTGCTAACTCATTTATTTTCCACCTTTTCTGCTGGATTATAGTTAAAGAAGATGAGCACTTAAGTTCCAAATATTTAGTGGCTAGATTTAGGACATGGAATTTTATAATGTTACTTTTTTTTTTTTAATGTTATGCTTCTTTCTTACTTTCATAGCCTATGATATTTAATCTAAGCAGTACATCAAATGCAAAAGCTTTTGAAATCTCTGCATTCATTTTAAAAATGGAAGGATTTGCCTTTTTAATCTCTTTAATTAGAGATATCATTTTGTCAGTAACTCATCCCATAAATAGTAAGCATGTAAGTAGTGTGATACAACTTAACAGTGTCAAATTATATTGTAACAGTGATACTTTTGAATACATATTCTGTGCTAAACACTGTTAAGTATGCTAACTGATTTTCATGAAATCTTATTTCTTTCTTACAACAACCTTACCATTATTCTTAATTCAAGATGAGGAAATTAAAGCTTAGAATGAGTCACTTAAATTTTTTTAGATATTTATTTATTTATTTGAAAGAGTTACAGAGAGAGAGAGAGAAATCTTCCATCCTCTGGTTCACTCCCCAAGTGGCCAAATGACAGGGGCTGGGCCAGGCCAAAGCCAGGAGCCGGTAGCCTCTTCCATGTCTCTCATGTGGGTGTGGGGACCTAGGGACTTGGGCCATCTTCTGCTGTATTCCCAGGCACATTAACAGAGAGCTGGATAACAAGTGGAGCAGCCTGGACTCAAACCAGTGTGCATATGGGATGCCAGCACTGTAGGTGGCAGCTTACCCCACTGCACCACAGCACCAGTCCCTGCTACTTAGTTTCTTAATGTTGTACTGCTGGTACCAGGTAGATCAGAAGTTTCAGCACATAATGAGGATTCTCTGTTTTACTTCTATTATATATTTGCTGTGCATATGAATAAACTCAACATTCATGTGTAAATTACAGTATATTGTGGATATTTCCTGAGATGGTAAACCTACACCTCTGCTACATCAGACGATAACATAAGTCTAACAATTGTGCCATACATTATATTTTTAATATCTATGATGAGCTTTTATTATAGTGATTTCATGATTCCATCAGCAGCCAGACTATTGTTTCATTATAAACAGATTTGGTATTGTGATTAAAGCAGCGTATTAAAACCATGAAGAGTGTACGGTTTGGTTTTCAGTCACTTCTATGCGTTACATATTTTCATCTGATATTGGGAAATAGTAGGTTGAAGCTATCTGTGAGGGCTACATCCATGGTCTAAGAAACAGTGGTCTGTAATGGACATGAGTATAGCTATCAGCTTGTTTTACAAGGTATCCAAGGAAATTCATTCTCCAAATTATATAAGGAACTTAACACATATTCCATTTCATTTTTATAGGTTAGAGTTCTCTTCAAAAGTATGTGAAACACTTGAGTCTTGATAATCTTTACCCATTTTTTCTTCAAAGTGAATAGTGGAGAAGTTCAGTGTTTAAATTCGCTGCCTTTATATTATAATAATACCTTTCATGCCATAACAGGAAAGACCAGATATAACTCAAAATTTGCATAAGGCATATTCCTGGAATCTGGAGATGAGAAAAGCATATGGGGAAAAAATAAAACAAACTGACTGAAAACTCTGCAAGATTCTTGACAATGCCATTTTAAATCTCTATTCTAAAGTTGGAAAACTACATGATTTTTGAAACTTTTGGGACTTTTAAAACTAATAAAGTAATACCAATAACCTGATAGAAATGTAAATATATACCATACTGTGGTTATAACAACTTCCCAGTATAGTTACATTTATGGTGTCTTCTCCTGTGTAGAAAATGTTCAACTTAAAAGTAAGGTATTTTTCAGCCGGCGCCGTGGCTCAATAGGCTAATCCTCCACCTTGCGGCGCCGGCACACCGGGTTCTAGTCCCGGTCGGGGCGCCGGATTCTGTCCCGGTTGCCCCTCTTCCAGGCCAGCTCTCTGCTATGGCCAGGGAGTGCAGTGGAGGATGGCCCAGGTGCTTGGGCCCTGCACCCTATGGGAGACCAGGAAAAGCACCTGGATCCTGGCTCCTGCCATCGGATCAGCGCGGTGCGCCGGCTGCAGCGGCGGCCATTGGAGGGTGAACCAACGGCAAAGGAAGACCTTTCTCTCTCTGTCTCTCTCTCTCACTGTCCACTCTGCCTGTCAAAAAAAAAAAAAAAAAAAAAAAAAGTAAGGTATTTTTCATTCAGTGGATGGTTAGCAAATTAAGTGGGGGACTGCATGTCTATATCATGTTTACTATTCAATTTTTGACTTTGACACTTTTGAAGAATCTCGTACTATCTCTGTAATGCCTAGGATAAAGATGACAATATTCAGCATCTCACTACGTGCTTGGAAGTGGGAAGTGATGGGGCTGGCGCTGTGGGGTAGTGGGTAGAGCTGCCGCCGGCATCCCATCTGGGCACCGGTTCGAGTCCTGGCTGCTCCACTTCCAATCCAACTCTCTGCTATGGCCTGGGAAAGCAGCAGAGGATGGCCCAGGTTCTTGGGCCCCTGCACCCACTTTGGAGACCCAGAAGAAGCTCCTGGTTCCTTGCTTCGGATCGGCACAGCCCCAGCCATTGCGGCCAATTGGGGAGTGAACCAGTGGATGGAAGATCTCTCTCTCTCTCTCTCTCTCTCTCTCTCTGTCTGTCTCTTCTTTTCCTTCTCTCTCTGTGTAACTCTGAATTTCAAATAAATAAATCTTTAAAATAAAAAAGTGGGAAGTGAGAGGCAGTGGTTTTAAGTTACAATAGGCATTTATTTATTCATTTATTCATTCATTCCTGAGCATTATTTCAAATTCAGAGTTACAGCAAGTAAGGAAGAGACAGAGAGGGAGAGAGCATTTCCATCTATCAATTCACTCTCCAAATAGCTACGATAGCTGAATTTGGGTCTGGCTGAACCCAGAAGCCAGGAGTCAGGAGCTTCATCGAGATCTCCCACATGGGTGCAGGGTCCCAAGAACTTGGGGCATCCTCTACTGCCCTCGCAGGCCACATTAGCAGGGAGCTGGATGGGAATGGAGCAGCTGGGACTCAAACTATTGCCCATATGGCATCTGGTGCTGCAGACGGTGGATTACACTGCTATTCCATAGCGCCAGCCCCCATTAGGCTTTGAAATTCTAAATCCAGAGGAATTAAAGTAACATAATTGCATAGTATAACTTTACAATGCGGTTGTCATTTTTTTAAAGATTTTATTTATTTATTTGACAGGTAGAGTTACTGACAGTGAGAGAGACAGAGAGAAATGATTTCCTTCTGTTGGTTCACTCCCCAAATGGCCGCAATGGCTGGAGCTGTGCCGATCTGAAACCAGGAGCCATGTGTGCTTCTTCCTCATCTCCCATGCAGGTGCAGGGGCCCAGGCACTTGGGCCATCCTCCACTGCCCTCCTGGGCCACAGCAGAAAGCCAGACTGGAAGAGGAGCAATCAGGACTAGATCAACGCCCATTTGGGATGCTGGCGCCACAGGCGGAGGATTAACCTAGTGTGCCACAACACCGGCCCCTGTTGTCATTTTGATTCTACATTTCAGAAGTATTAATGTACATTTTACTCGAACTGTTATTGAAACAGGCGGGGCTGGTGCTACGGCCTAGCGGGTGAAGCCGCTGCCCGCTGTGCCAGCATCCCATACGGGCTCAAGACCCATCTGCGGTACTGCAGTCCAGCTCTCTGCTATGGCCTGGGAAAGCAGCGAAAGCTGCCCCAAGTCCTTGGGCCGCTACACCCTCATGGGGGACTCGGAAGAAGCTCCTGGCTCCTGGTTTCAGATCGGTGCAACTCCAGCCGTTGCAGCCAATTGGGGAGTGAGCCAGCCAATGAAAGACCTCTCTCTCTCTGTAAATCTGACCTTCAAATAAAATAAATACATCTTTAAAAAAAAAAAAAAAAACTGAGGCAATGAAGGTGGATTAGTAACTTTCTTGTGACCTGGTGATGATGTTGGGTTTAGATCTTCTAAAACACAAGTCTCTTCCCACTGCCCCACTATGCAAATATTTAATCTTTTGGAATGCTAAGCATTGTCCTTAATTTTAAAAGGGAAAAAATAACCTATCAATTATATTAATGTAAGTATCTTTAGTACTTAGTATCATTTTAGCATTAATTTTTACAGTTTTAATTATTTAAACTGCTGATGGAATTTGGCAGTCATGAGTTGGTTGTAGTATATTTTTATCATAAAAGTAACTGCTTTCCAAGGGCCTGGCACTGTGCTTATCACATTAATCTTTAGTCTCTGCACCAGCTTTGTTCAAATATATATGCGAATACAGCCACAGCCTCTAGTTGTGAACACTGAAGCTCAGGGAAGATGACAGCCTTCCCGCACTGTGCTCCATTGTCACATTCTCCATGAAGCCTTGAAAGACGAGGAAGGTTGCAGTGAACAGAAATGGGGAAAACACTGTTTTGAGTCATGGAAGTGGCATGTGTGCCAAAGCTCAAAGTGTGCCAAGATAATTATGACTGGTTTGTTTTGGTTGAAATTTAGAGTAAGTGTAGGAACTATATGGGAGATAAAGTGTAAAAAAAAAAAAAGTAGCTTGAAGCTTCCTCATGAGAGAGAATTTCATGCTTGAGAAAGAAATGAGTGCATAATTCAATAGATTTAGGGAGCTGTGAAAATCAGTGGAGTAGAATTGTAGGATTTGACCTGTAAGTTGTAAGGTGGATGCAAGAAAGGTCAGAGCAGAGGCATAAAGACCAAGTAGGATACGGACTGTTGGAATAATGAAGAGATGATGACCCAAACTGGAGTGCTGTCACTAAAGGAAGAGACTTTGTAAAGGAAAAAGGAAGGACGTAGTAAGTAAAGGAGTGATACTAGTTGGCTGGCTGACAACCAACAATGTGGTGGTTTTATCAGAAATGAAACCTAAGAATATGTTGGTGTTCTTGAGGAGTCATCATGATCAATGTGTTCAGCCTTTGATTATACTGTAAATTAAAAATATGTTATCACAGAAGAGAAAGAAAATAAGAGGAAGGAAGGGAGGGGAGAGAGGTATTAATACACATTGAAGTGAAAATCTAAAGTATCAGATGGTAAAAAAAAAAAAAAAGAAAATTGACCATTACTAAACAAAAGGTTTAGTCACTGAGACTGGATGTTACTATTCCCACATGAGGTCTGGGAGTAGTTATTTAGCTGTGCAACATTTCCGTAAAGGAGAAACCAGACAAAATGGCTATTATTTTCTCTAGTTGGACTGTGTTTGTTGACCAAGGATCCCTGAGCATTATTTTGGCATTTGGGCAGACTCTTTTCTAGCTACAGTTGCAAAGTATTGTCACAGTTATTTGTAAAATGATGTTTTCTCTTTTGTGTGCCAATACATAAAAATAGTAAGAATTTTAAAATGGAAATTTGATGCATTTGTGTGATGTCTAATGGAAGTATTCATCTAGCAGGAAGAAATGTAAATTTAAACTTGAGAGTGAAAATTTATAAAGTGTATTGGGCTAACAATGTTTTTTTTTTAATATTTATTTTATTTATTTGAAAGAGAGAGAGAGATTGAGAGAGAGAGAGAGAGATCAGTCTTCCATCCACTGTTTCACTCCCCAAATGGCTGCAATGCCTAGGGCTGTGCCAGGCCAAACCAGGAGTCAGGAGCTTCCTCCATTCTCCCCATGCGGGTGCAGGGGCCCAAGTACTTGGGCTCATCTTCCACTGCTTTCCAGGCTTATTAGCAGGGAGCTAGGTCAGAAGTGGAACAGCCAGGGCTCAAACCGGCACCCCTTCGGGATGCTTGCATTTCAAGCAGTGGCTTAACCTGCCACACCAAAACATTGTCTCCCAGTTAACAATCTTGCTTTTATTTGTTACTGTATTAAAATAGAGGGAATTGAAATCCTGAATGTGGATGAAGTTTCTAAAACTGGAAAGGAAAAGAGACAGTTGAGACTATACTACTGAGAAACTCCAGAATGTAGTGAGCAGAAATTACAATGGTAAAGCCCATGGAAGGAGAGCAGGACTATCAAAGAGGTAGGAGGAGATCTGGCATGATTCTGTGTTCAGGATGCACAAGGACAGAGAGGTAAGGTGATTAACAAAGTCAGATTCTCCTGAAAGTCTACAGGGAAGCCATTGGAATTTGTGATTAGAAGGTCATAAGTTACTTCTGTGAGAACAATTTAAGGAATGTACAGATTACTAATAAGGTATTAAAAATTGGTGGATATTGCAATATGGAAACAATAAGATCAGTTGACAAACTGGTTATACAAAGGAAAATTAGAGGGGCCAGTGCTGTGACTCAACAGGTTAAAGCTGGGGCTTGTCTCGCTGGCATCCTGTACACGTGCCGGTTCAAGTACCAGCTTCTAAACTTCTAATCCAGCTCCCTGCTAATATGCCTAGGAAAGCAGGGAGGATGGCCCAAATCCTTGGGCCGCTGCTACCCATGTGGAAGACCCGGAAGAAGCTCCTGGCTTCAGCCTGGCCAGCCCTGGTCATTGAGACCATTTGAAGAGTGAACCAGCAGATAGAGGATCACTTTCTCTGTCTCTGCTGCTCTTGCTCTGTAAGTCTGCCTTCAAATAAATAAATAAATCTCTAAAAAAGAAGAATTAGAGCTCAAGGATATGGAAAAATTAACGAAAATATTCTCTTTGACTACTCAAAAATGCTTGGCAGTTAGAATTTACCAGAGATTCCTTTCTGAGCTCTATCTTGTGTTACTGGTCACTTCCTCTCTGTAAAATTATTCTGTGGCATAGCCAGAAAGCTTCATATTTCAGCACATCCTCTATGTTTTTCCCCCTTCCTTGTCTTGCTTTAGGCATACTGCTTGGCAGCCTCTTCCACACTATCTCTACATGGCTAATTCCTGCTCATCTTCCAGGGTCCAGTTTAAATGCCTCCTCCATGAAGCTGTCTTTTATATAGCCTGCAGTAATCCTTTCTTCACTGAAGTTCAAAATACTTAAGTCATTTCTTGTTATGGCAGTTACCACTTTTTATTGTGTTCTGTTTAACTTTTGACATGCATGGTTTCTGTCCCTTTTTGGCTTTTAAACTGCTTAGAGACTTTCTCAGTGTGTCAGTGTAGCATTATGGAAATAGTATAGATGGTCCCATTTTTAGTTTGTAGCTCTATCACTTGCTGTCTGCATGTCTTCAGGCAAGGTATTTATAACATCTCCACAAACCTCAGTCTTCATACCTGAAAACTGCCATATTACAGGTTATTGAGGAGATTAAATGGTGCCAGGTAATTGATTTAAAGAATCTAAAGAATTGGGATTCCCTTCTCTTCTCGTTTGTCTTGGTTTCTGTGCCCTAACATAAAAATATTAGAAATTATTGAATGGATTAGTAATTTATTTACCATTAATAAATATATAAAGGCCACTGGCTGCTGATATTTTATTGAGCTGAATAGTTTTTTCAAAAAGGAATTCTAGTTCTGTTGGAATAGAACATGTTACAGATTTATATGCAATGCAGAATTATCTGGTGGATAATGATATCCTATAAACCACATTAAAATTCAAGTGAATTCAAATTAGAAACATACCTATTTGGGAAAAATAATTAGTTTAGAGTTAATAACAGTTCATAAAAGCCATTTCTTTTGCAATTCAAGCAGAAACTAGTCTTTGAAGGAGCCAAGAAGATGCTGTCTAGACTCTGAAGGGAGCCCATAGTTTGGCAGTGCACAGTGACATCTTCTCCAAGCTCACAGTTTTCATTCTAATTGTAAGAGATTTAAATATGTCCTATGCCAGTGGATAGGATTATATTCCAGAGAATATAAGATTGGGATAAAATCAGACTATGACCTAAAGATTAGTTTTAAGACTTGCACTTCATTCCAAGAGTTATGGATTCCACAAGTACTAACAAATGGTGTTGTTTGAGTAGTCTGAAAGATCTTGATTACGTTGTAAATCCTCAGTCCTCAATCACGTGAAAATTTCAGTACAATGAAGCAATTTGTAATAATCTATGTAGCTCTACTTTTTTCTGTCTCACTTTACTGTTTGTAGTTTTTATTCATCATTGTTCAGTTTGTATATTGTGTAACTACTTAATAGTATATCTAAATCTTTATTTAAGGATGGATTTTTGCAATCAAACCTTATTCATTCATTGCCCTTTTGAAATTGTGAACAGAATTGATCTTCTTGTATAGTAGAGTATTCATGTATAATAAACAATACAGTAGATATTCCCACATATCAAATACCCCTTAACTGTAATGTTATTGTAAACATATGACCTATAATGATAGCTACCTTTTGTTGAACATGTATTATGTGTTCAGTATTTCACATAATTTAGCCTATGTCAAAGTTGAGGAACCTGGGTATCCAAGAAGTAACTATTTCAAGGTCAATAGCTAATTAAGTTACTCAACTGGCTTTTAAATCATGACTTTCAGAATCTGAAGTTGATTTTTTTTAAAGTTTATTTTATTTATTTGAAAGAGTTACAAAGAGAGGTAGAGACAGAGAGAGAGGTCTTCCATCCACTGGTTCACTCCCCAGATGGCCACAACGGCTGGAGCTGAGGCAATCTGTAGCCAGGAGCCAGGAGCCTCCTCTGGGTCTCCCATATGGGTGCAGGTGCTGCTCCAGCAGAGAGCTGGATCAGAAGAGGAGCAGCCAGGACTAGAACTGGCACTCATATGGGATCCCGGCAATTCAGGCCAGGGCTTTAAACTGCTGTATCACAGTGCCGGCCTCCAAAGCTGATTTTTTTAATAACTGTATTCCATTGCCTCCACAATAGTATCTTAAGCAGTATATACTTTCTTTGCCTCATCCTTTGAGTACCTCAAATTTACTCTTGTAACTAGTTTGTTCAGCCCAGAATTGAAGCATTTTCTCTTCAACTTGCAAAATAATACCCACCTCAAAGACCTTAGTTTTCAGAATCATAGTCTAAATGAATTACTTGCCAAATTTAAAAAATGTAAAAATTAGTATAGTAAAAAGATAGGAATGCTTAGTGGATGAAGCAAAGATGAGGTTACTGTTCTTTGTTCAGGGACTATACCATTTCATTTTTATATCATGCTGACTATAAATGGAATTTCTAAAACGGTGTTCATATAACTAAAAAATTAAGAGTAATTGTATTTGTCTGAGAAATATATGAGAGCCCAAATTAAGCATTGGTAAAAGAGTCAAGGGGACTCTTGTTGTATGTGAGATAGATTGGAAAATGCTATGTTTCAACAAGTATCAGTGAAATTTTCTGTCCAGAAGAAATTTGATCAATAGAAGGAAATGCTTCAAATATAAACTTCAAGAGAAAGAATGGATTTAGGCAGGAAGGTATGACTTCAGGTTTGTGCATAGAGTTTGTAATTATGTTTGGCCTGCTGTTCAGCTAAATCTAAGTCCTTGAAATGTGACTAGTCTGGGGCCAGCACTGTGGCACAGCAGGTTAAAGCCCTGGCCTATGGCCCCGGCATCCTATATGCACACTAGTTCGAGTCCTGGCTGCTGCACTCTGATCCAGCTCCTGCTAATGTACCTGGAAATGCAGCAGATGATGGCCCAAGTCCTTTGGCCCCTGTACCCACATGGGAGCCCTGGAGGAAGATCCTGGCTCCTGGCTTCGGATCTGCTCAGCTGTGGCCATCATGGCCATTTGGGGAGTGAACCAGCAAATGGAAGACCTCTCTGTCTCTACCTCTTGGTGACTCTGTCTTTCAAATAAATAAAATAAATCATAAACAAGAGTGTCAAATTGTTAAGTCAACAACAGGAGTCACTGTGTACTTACTTCTCATGTGGGATCTGTCCTTAATGTGTTGTCCAATGTGAAGTAATGCTATAACTAGTACTGAAACAGTATTTTACACTTTGTGTTTCTGTGTGGGTGCAAACTGATAAAATCTTTATTTAATATATACTGAATCGATCTTCTGTATGTAAAGATAATTGAAAAGGAATCTTGATGTGAATGGAATGGGAGAGGGAGCGGGAGATGGGAGGGGTGCGAGTGGGAGGGAAATTATGGGGGGGGAGCCAATGTAATCCATGAACTGTACCTTGGAAATTTATATTTACTAAATAAAAAAAAAAAAAAGAATTTAAATTCCAAAAAAGAAGAAAGAAAGAAAAAAGAAAAAAATAAAAGAAATGTGATTAGTCTGAATTGAGATGTATTATAGACACAAAATACACACCAGATTTGGAAGACTTGGTACAAGAAAGAATGTAAAAATCATATTGTTACTTTATATTGATTGCATGTTGGAAAAATATGTTAAATATATTAAGTAAATAAAACATTGTTAAAAATGAATCTAACCTATTTTTTAATGTGGGGTTAGAAACCATAAATTATGTATGTCTTACCTTAGGGTTCTGTTAGACAACACAAGTCTTCATATAGATTTGTCAGAGAACGTTAGAAATGCAATACCAAATTAAAGCAAAACATCTAGTTTTTAAAGGTACATATATGAGTGATAATTGATATTGTGAGAGTAGGTAAGAACGCTGGTGTACAAAGTATAGCAATGAGGAAAATGCCAGCAGTTGTAAGAGAAAGAGTAAACCAGGAGAAGAAGAATGAGAGAAAGAAGACACTAAAGAGGTACCGAAGTCTGATTAAGATGGAATTTCAAGAAAGAATCATTGAATGATAGAGGCCAGAAAGGAAGAGGAGAATTGAGAAAAGCCCATTGAATTTGACTGATATAGAAGCAGTTTCAGTAGACTATAAAAGGGATAGATTGCAAGAGATTAAGAATTTAGAGGCTGATGAAGTAGACTGTTTGTATAAACTATTCTTTCAGGAATGGAGTCCATTTGTAAAGATATTAATCACTTGGTTTGAACAGAGTCCAGGGAAATCTGAGCATGTTTATTTGCTTAATGAAAGGGTCAGTGAAGTAGAGGGACTTGAAATTACAAAAGGGAGATGAAATTTCTATAGTTAACGCCTTGGGTCCCAAATGTGAATAGAACTACAATCACTTGGGAAAGTTATTACAAGGGCAAATACCCTGGTAACATCCCACACCTAAAGTTAACATGCAGGGCTGGCACTGTGGCACAGCGGGTTAACGCTCTGGCCTGAGGCGCTGGCATCCCTTATGGGTGCCAGTTCAAAACCCGGCTACTCCACTTCTGATCCAGACCATAGCATCCAGAGTAGAAATGGAACCAATTATAGTTAGAATGGGGATAGTATACCAGGAACTATGCTTAAGGAGTTGGCTTCCATTATTATAAGAATAAGCAGAAGTTTAGTATCAGTGAAATACTGAAAAAGTTAAAAGATAGTAGATTTTGGTGAGAGAGGAATGTTTCAGAATTAAGAATCTTGCAGGCAAGATATAAAACATGGTTTTGTGTGTGTGATGTAGAAGAAAGTAAAAATGAAAGCTGAGTCATGCACATAAAGATAAAGCCCTTCAAGTTGGTAACTGATACAGGACAGCAGGATAATGCTAAAAAGGCATGTGGTTTGGGATCAGGAGGAAGCATTGAAGATTGAATCTGTCTGGAATCATCTAGACTTAAGGTTCTGCTAAACATTGGCCTGGTTATCTTTAGAGACCATTTCCAGATTGCAGTGCATGCGTGGGTTTCCAGTCTTCTCTGACTTTCTGTAATCCATTCTAGCTTTTGTTGAAAATAGAGTGAACACTTGACATTCAGAGATGTATGCATAGTTTTCTCTATCCATAATAGCCCTTGAGTTCACGATGTAAGTGCTTAATAATTTTTTTTCCAGACCAGCCTTGTAGTGCAGCAATTTAAGCTGTAGCCCATATTGCTGAATCCCATATTGGAGTGTCAGTTCAAGATCTAGCTCTTCCACTGCTGTTTCAAGTCCCTACTAATACACCTGGGAGGGCAGCAGAAGATGGCACACGTACATGGATCTCTGCCACCCACACTGGAGACCCAGATAGAGTTCCTGGCTCCCGAGTTCGGCTTGGCCTAACCCTGGCTTTTGTGGCCACGGAGGAGTGAACCAGTAGATGGAAGATCTCCTTTTCTCTCTGTCTCTCCCTTTCTTTGTCATTTTGCCTTTCAAATAAATATATCTTTAAAATAATAATTTTTCCAAGGCGTAAGTTTGAATCAACCAATCCAAAACTGTCTTGCTAGAATAAGTCACCTAGCTAATGACTTGTAGTGAAATCAACATTTATGTTTCAGCTTGCCTTTAACACTTGATTATGTTAATCATTGAATAATTTAGTCTGGTAAATTTCACCAAAGAACAAATTATATGTCAAATTATAGGATTAAATAGTTTAAAAATCAAATGAGTTTTAAAAACTTTTACCATTATAGCTAGCATATAATAATTGTTTAACAAATGGTAGTTACTGGTGTCAGTTTAGGAATTCAAGAATTTCTGAAGCCAATTATTTTTTATATATCCGTGTGAGATGAATAATATCTACATTAAAGTTTTTGTTTTGATTTGTTATCTCCATGAGTTTTTTTTTTTTAAGATTTATTTTATTTATTTGAAAGAGTTATAGAGAGAGAGAGGAAAAGATAGGGGTCTTCCATCTGCTGGTTTGCTCGCCAGATGACCACAGCAGTCAAGGGTTGGGCAATGCCAAAGCCAGGATCCAGGAGCCTCTGGGTCTCCCATGTTGGTACAGTGGATACAAGGGTCCAAACACGTGGGCTGTCCTCTGCTGCTTTCCCAAGCACATTAACAGGGAGCTGGATCAGAAGTGTAGCGACCAGGACTCAAATCAGCACCCGTGTGGGATGGCAGTATTGCAGGCAGCTGCTTGACTGACTACACCACAATGCCAGCCCCATCTCTATGAATAATTAAACTGGAAATAGAACATTGAAATTTTTAGTGAATTAGGAGGTCAAGGTAACATTTATCCTTTTTTTTTCCTTATGTTTGATATGCCTGAAAGTAACTCATATTGTTACTTTGAAAAAGTTCAGCTTTAAAAACATTCTTTAAGTATGTTCCCATTTCACAAGTATATGTGGAGTCTTCAAAAATTCATGGAAGGCCCAGCACGGTGGCACAGTAGGTTAATTCTCCGTCTGTGGCGCCAACATCCCATATAGGCGCCTGGTCTAGTCCCAGCTGCTCCTCTTCCAATCCAGCTCTCTGCTATGGCCTGGGAGAGCAGTAGAAGATGCCTCAAGTCTTTGGCCCCTGCACCTGTGTGAGAGACTAGAAAAAGCTCCTGGCTCCTGGCTTAGGATCGATGCAGCTCTGGCCATTTCTGCCATTTGGGGAGTGAACCAATGGAAGGAAGACCTTTTTCTCTGTCTCTCCCTCCCACTCTCTGTAACTCTACCTCTCAAATAAATAAATAAAATCTTTAAAAAATTTGTTTTCATGGAAAATCTTGCTTTGTTAATTCCATTTTCCACAAACTTTTTGAAGCATCCTTATATGTACTCAAAATCAACATGAATGAATTATAAGATTCTCTTTGTTTTTCTTAGATTTGATGTACTTAAAACCAACAACTCTGTTTTTGCTAAACAACATTATTTTCTCAAGTATGTTATGTACTCATATAACTTTTTTTTTTTTTTTTTTTTTTTTTTTTGCCTTTTAGTGAAGAGCTCAGGAAAGAAGCAAGACAATTAAAGCGGGAACTCTTGGCAGCAAAACAAAAAAAAGTAGAAAACACAGCAAAAGCAGAAAAGAGAAGTGAAGGTAAGGACTTCCATTTTTGGTTGTTACTTCTCTTTTTCCTTGCCTTTCTTTTTCCTCCTTTCTGCCTTTTCTTTCTTGCTTCCTTCTTCTCTCCCCTTCCTACCTTCTCTCCTTCTTGAGTTTTGTTTCTTTAATACTTTCTTTGTTTAGTTAGTGAATCAAATAAATTTCCACTCAGGACATTTCTCTGAGAAGTAAATTCAGTGCAAACATGACATAAGTATTGTCCTTAAGATGGCTTAATAAGAACTGACAGAGTATTTGAAATCAAGCAAAACTGAAATGTTGCCATAGCACATAATTGGATTAAAAGTACACAGGGGTGAAATGTTCATTTTTTTTTCAATATTTCATACTCTTTAAAATATTTTAGAAAAGTGTTTGAGACTTTGTAAACATTTCTGTGTTACTATTCTTTTCTGTTTGTTTTCGTTTTGACTCTTATGTTAAGTCATAGAAAATCTAAAATATTAATAAAACCAATCAGAATCACAGCCTGGTATTTATATGGGTTAAATAAGTTCTTTGTTTCACTGTGGTTTTTGTTAAGCTAGTATAGTTTTTTAAAAAGCTACTTCACTAAACAATTTAATTTGGTTTGGAACTGTTTGAGCTATAAAGTGTGTAATGTTCAGTTTCCAGAATAACAGTTTGGAACCTTCAGATCTATTTTGCTCTTAGAGTAATAAATTTTATTGTAGATTCAGTGAACATGATCAGAAATGTTACGCAGTTACTAATGCACTAAATTTGATTTAATAAGTTTGCCTTGTACATACACATATATCTTCTATATTCTCATGCTTCGGAAAGCTTGGAGTATTTTTATCTGCTAGATTCTGTACCACCTATGTGGATATATGAAAGAATAATGTTCAACAAGCATCTATCCTTAAAGAATCCATATTCAGAATAGTAATACAATATGGGGAAGATACTTTTAGGTCATACAAATATCTCTTTCTCTTCAGACTTTAGCTTCACTGATTTGTTTAAAGGCTATGGTTATTGCTGTGTTTTTCTAATGGTGACTGTTTCCTTGAAGCCCATTATTTTTTTAATCTTTTTTTAAGATTTATTTATTTATTTGAAAGACAGAGTTACAGAGAAACAGAGGTAGAAAGGGAGAGAGAGAGAGTGAAAGAGAGAGTCTTCCATCTGATGGTTCACTCCTCAAGTGGCTGCATTGGCCGGAGCCATACTGATCCAAAGCCATATGGGTGCAGGGGCCCAAGGTCTTGGGCCATCTTCTACTGCTTTCCCAGGTCATAGCAGAGAGCTGGATTGGAAGTAGAGCGGCTAGAACTTGAACCAGGGCCCATGTGGGATGCCGGTACTTCAGACAGTGGCTTTACCCACTATGCCACAGTGCCAGTCCCTATGCCTATTATTTTTATTACGTGGATTTCTTCTGTAAGAAAGAACTATCTTTATTCTAAGATGGGAATGTGACTATTTCTAATAGTCTATGTGTTATAATCCCACATTATTGTTATTTGCTCTGTTCAAATTTTTCAAGCTTTGGATATTTGGTCTTTTAGGGTGGTACTTTTTTTTTTTAAAGGTTTTATTTATTTATTTGACAGGTAGAGTTAAAGACAGTGAAAGAGAGACAGAGAGAAAGGTCTTCCTTCCGTTGGTTCACTCCCCAAATGGCCCCAACTGCCAGAGCTGCGCCGATCCAAAGCCAGGAGCCAGGTACTTCCTCCTGGTCCCCCATGTGGGTGCAGGGGCCCAAGCACTTGGGCCATTCTCTACTGTTTTCCCAGGCCACAGCAGAGAGCGGGACTGGAAGAGGAGCAGCCGGGACTAGAACCGGTGCAGGCGAAGGATTAACCAAGTGCGCATGGCGCCGTGCCCCAGGGTGTTTCTTATCACCTTTGAACTTGCTCCCATCCTTTGAGCACTTTCTTTATTTCTGGCACCACAAGATACTCCATGCATATCCTATATTTTTCCTTCTCCAGACCTGGAATCAACTACTCTTTAATGAACTGTGGTTCCACTTACTGGAGTATTGTATCTAGAAACCAAGAGCTAGGCACTGAATGGGCTATTATTCTTGTGTTTTTAGAGTTCTGTTAAGAGCAATATTTTATTCCTATATTGTTAGAATGCTTATTAAATTTTTAGAACCTATCTATGATACATATTATGGTTTACTTTTGTCTAAGAATTAATATTTTCTAAACTTGCTTAGATCTTTTAAATTGGCAAATATTGCTGATATGATAGTTGTTTATTATGAAAGATTATAAATTTCAGTGAACACTGCATTATATTTGAAGTTCCTATGCAGTTCTTAACTCAGGTATTACTTCTTTCACCATAATTACAAATAATTTCATGAGCCATCTTATTACAAAGCATTATATAGATGAAGTAGAATTTTAGACATCCTTGAATGTATATCAGAACTCTAGCCTATCTTCTCAGCTGACAGATACTCATTCTAAGGTTAGAACTACATGAACTCTGGGAATAGTTCCAGAGGTTCTCAAATGTATTTGCATAGTAAGATTCTCACATGAAATTGGAAAGAGTTTTTTGACCTTGGCTCTGTTACGTCATGCATCAGCTGAGCTGAATATTCTCTTGAACCTATTCAGAAAAGATTTCTTGATTGGCTATATAGCTACACATCATGCTTTTGCAACGCATTTTGGTTTAGTTTAAGTTGTCTGAGAATTCTGGCAACTCATAATGATTTGATCTTTTGAAGATTTTATGTTATATCTAGCAACTTAACTTGCCAGTAAATTTAGAACCAGATAAGTGATATTTTTTTAAAATCTTTTGGGCCAGAGTTGTGGCATAGCTGGTAAAGCCGCCGCCTGCAGTGCCGGCATCCTATATGGGCGCCAGTTCAAGTTCCGGCTGCTGCTTTTCTGATCCTGCTCTCTGCTGTGGCCTGGGAAAGCAGTGGGGATAGATAGCCTGGGTCCTTGGGCCTCTGCACCCTTGTGGGAGACCTGGAAGAAGCTCCTGGCTCCTGGCTTCAGATCGGTGTAGCTCCGGCCATTGAGTGCATCAGCAGATGGAAGACCTCTCTCTGCTTCTCTCTCTGTGTAACTCAGACTTTCAAACAAATAAATAAAAATCTTTAAAAGAACAGTGTTTTGGATAAGTTGGTGTAGCAAATTGTTATGTAGACCTACATTCTGTCCCAACTTTCATATGGTTGCTGTGCATCACAGTTGCTGATATAGAGATTAAAAATATGTTGAATTTGTTATTTTTAATACTAATTTTGATAGTAATACTGGGTGGTGGGTACATGAAGCATTGATGTTTATAAAATGCTTTGGAATATTATAGCTTCTCAAAAAATAAGAATCTTAATTACAGTTGTTAGTACTAAAGTTATTTAAATCTTGGTGTCTTGATTTTCTAATCATAAATTCAGGGATAAAATTCTTTGTACAGTCCTCAAGATTCTTTTAAATAAATTAAGTAATGAGAAAATTTTTTAATATATTTTCAATATTGGATAAAATAAAAAGAAAATAATTTTAAATTTGTAAGAAGAAAGCTGTAACTTCCTGGTTCCATTTTCTTTCCTATCCAATCCTACAAATTGAGAGTGTTAATTTTAATATTGTTGCTGTTCCAGTTATCTACAAATATGTGTGTATACATATATATATATATATAAATATATACAAAGTCCCAAAATAAACTTTCTCTTCATGTTTTTCAAAGTTGCAATTCTATATTGATACTCTGTTAAAAAGGTAT
The DNA here is from genome assembly GCF_051225735.1 of Oryctolagus cuniculus. Lineage (NCBI taxonomy): Eukaryota > Metazoa > Chordata > Mammalia > Lagomorpha > Leporidae > Oryctolagus > Oryctolagus cuniculus. The sequence goes on from NC_142880.1 coordinate 85,692,231, forward strand.
TTTGAACCTGTATAGATATTCTTAGTAAAGCTTCTGGTATTATTATTTCCTGGTCAATCCACCTGTCAAGTTGTTTTTTTTTTTTTTTAAGATTTATTTTATTTATTTAAAAGAGTTACAGAGAGAGGTAGAGACAGAGAGAGAGGTCTTCATCCACTGGTTCACTCCCCAGATGGCCACAACAGCCGGAGCTGCACCAATCCGAAGCCAGGAGCCAGGAGCTTCTTCCGAGTCTTTCACGTGGGTGCAGGGGCCCAAGGACTTGGGCCATCTCTACTGCTTTCTCAGGCAATAGCAGAGAACTAGATGGGAAAAGGAGCAGCTGGGACTAGAACTGGCACCCATATGGGATGCTGGCACCACAGGCCAGGGCTTTAACCCACCACGCCGCAGAGCCAGCTATCATTTGTCAAGTCTTAATACTTGCTGGCTATTGCCAATTCATTTTAGAATATATTGTATTATCTTTGAATTAGAAGCACTTGTGAAGTGACCTATAAGAGCAAGCCTTTTGCTCTAATACTTATGCATTAAAATGCATAATTTTCACCTTCTTCTGTGAATGGAAGTCTCCCACTAAATCAGATGTGATACCTTCTCCAGGAATTCTGACATCATAGGAAATCACTTTTAATCAAGCAATGAATATTCCATTGGCTTTATAATATTTACCTGGGTCCCTCAGCCAAATCCTTAGCCATATTTATGCAGATAATTCAAGACTTATTTTAGTCATATCCTGCTTTTAAATCTGTTATGTCTCATTAGGCAAGTTACTTTAAAGTCTGGACCCATATGTTTCTCTCTATATAAACTGAAAGACAAATAGGACTTGTTATTCCTTATATCACATGGATGTTGTTGGGTAAATGCTTTATATTAATATGACATCTTCATTTTTGCCATTGGGTTGACATATATTTACTTCTTTTTTTCCCCCAGAAACGTTTTATTTAAGATATACAAACTTCGCTGGTGCCGCAGCTCAATAGGCTAATCCTCCGCCTGTGGCACCGGCACACCAGGTTCTAGTCCCAGTCGGGGCGCTGGATTCTGTCCCGGTCGCTCCTCTTCCAGGCCAGCTCTCTGCTGTGGCCAGGGAGTGCAGTGGAGGATGGGCCAAGTGCTTGGGCCCTGCACCCCATGGGAGACCAGGAGAAGCACCTGGCTCCTGCCATTGGATCAGCGCAGTGCGCCAGCTGCGACGGCCATTGGAGGGTGAACCAACGGCAAAGGAAGACCTTTCTCTCTGTCTCTCTCTCTCACTGTCCACTCTGCCTATCAAAAAAAAAGATATACAAACTTCATGCATTTCACAAATACAACTTTAGGAACATCGTGATTCTTCTTCCCACCCTACTTCTTAAAGCCTCCAGATAAAGTAAAATTCAAAAGTTACATTTCTTAGTTGAATACAGAATCTGCAGTAGGTTGTAACACCCCAATTTAGGTACATAAAGAATGTGGTGTTTTACTTTAGATACCAGCGATGTCAAAAGAGATGGACTGCAGGACAATCCTGTTTACAGCCTTGGAATCTCTCTAGTCTGCTGTAAATCATCAAGGCTGTGCATAGGATTGTTGTGGGGGTAAGAAATTTTGAATAAGGTTGATAATTAATTGGAGATACAGTTGGTTTCCTGTGTTGGCTCTGTCAAGTTCTTTAATAAACCATATAATCCTTTTCATTAAATTATGGTTAAGTCCTTTCCAGGTTTCTTTAAGTTTCATCCTACACAAACCAGTACCAAAGTGCTGATGCTCACATGGAGATACAGGTTTAAACATATTCTGTAATCAGCTGTAGGGAGATAAGGTGTCAGATGCTCTTTTCAAGGTTCTAAGCAAACAATACCTGCTCTGTGACTAGTGCCAGAAATTAGAGGAGGAAGGAAAACCTGAGCTTGTACATCAGGAAAGAATTGTAAAGCCTTCTCATGAAACTCACCGCTGCGGGACTTAACACCTCTCAGGTTGCTCTGGGCCATTTCAGGTTTCTTCCGACTCTGTTTCTCACACAATGTTAAGTCAGACCACGTGCCTCAGGCTCGCTAGGTTGTGAACATGTACAATTTTTGACTACTTTTCATTTATCTGATGTACAGTGTTAAACAAGCTTCCTCCAGGTTTTTATAAGAAAAAGAAACCTTCTTGGAATGTTAACTCCGTGTTGTGCTAATACCACATATAATTAATTCTTCTCATGGATCAAATCGGTCCTTTTTTCCACAGTGGTTAACTTTCTTCAGGTATCTGTGACTCATCATTTTTTTTCCTTTGGATGCTAGAAGTATCAGACCTCTTTGTCCCTATTTTTCCTGTTTTTAGTCTGCTTAATCTATGTGCTAATTATAATGTATTTGGACTTACCACAGTAGCCTGTCAGGCCATCAGTCATGGCTTGTTTCCTCTTACTTAAGGCATTGCTGCTGACATATCAATGATCTGGTTTTCCAACTTCCAGATAGATCGGAGAATAATAAAAGTAAGCAAGGGTGTACTCTAAAAGGATGAATTTTTTGATACATTAAGTATATCTCAATAATCAAAAAAATTAAGAATAAATAAAGAAAAGGCAGAGCAAGGGCTCATCAGTGGACCTTTGTAGGGTACTATTTTGTTGGAATAAAAATTTGTTGTTGTTTGTGTATGTGTGTATGTGTATATTGTGTGTGTTTTTCAAAAACTGAAAGAGAAAAGCATGGTTATAGACCCCCATCTGATAGTAGCAAGAGATGATAGTTGACCACATCATTCTAGGTCATGACACACAAGAACATGGCAGTCAAATATTATGGACACATTTGCTTTAGATACTTCATTTATTCTGAAAGCATACCAGTGTCTTTAATAAATAAAAAAAAAAAGAAATGAGTTTTACTTATTTGAAAAAGTTATAGAGAGAGAGAAAGAGAGGGAGGGAAAGAGGGGTCTTCCATCTGCTGGTCTACTCCCCAAATGGCTACAATAGCCGGAGCTGAGCCAATCCAAAGCAGGGGCCAGGAGCTTCCTCCAAATCTCCTGGATGCAGGGGCCCAAGGAATTGGGCCATCCTACACTGCTTTCCCAGGCATATTAGAAGGGAGCTGGATCAAAAGTGGAGCAGCCAGGACTTGAACCAGCACCCATACGGGATGCCGTCACTGCAGGCCGGCCCCAGCGTACCAGTATCTTTAAATGATAAACTTATGTGTGCTCATTGGAAAAACTCTGATTCATTAAGGTCAGATGATATTTATTGGTCTTTAACAAGTTAGAGAATGGGGAGTGAGTCTAAACTAAGTGTTAAAATTGTTAATATTCTAATAAATTAAAGATGAAATTCTCTTATCTGGAACATTCATTTGTATGAAACTCTTCATTCTCTTCAAGTCCTGGAGAAATAAGTCTTCACTCTCTACCTAGGATAGTCTCTCAAGTGAAATATTATTGAACACATTATTACCTTCATGTACTAGAAAGTATGCCTGTTATATACATTGAGAGAGAGAGAGAGAGACGCTTCCCATCTACTGGTTCATTCTCCCAAATGTCTACAACAGCTGGTGCTGGGCAGGCCAAAACTGAGAGCCAGGAACTCAGTACAGGTCCTCTCCATTATAAAGGTGGCAGGGACCCAACACTTAAGTCATCACCTCTTGGCTCTCCAGCTCTTATTAGCAAGAAGCTGGACTTGGAGCTGGAGCCAAGGACTTGAACCTAGGCTCTGCAATATGGGATACAAGCATCTGAACCACTAAGCTACTCCTGCCCGTGGCATGCTATATTCTTGCCAGTGTTTTCAATAAGATAGTTTTAAAAGACTAAATATTGTGAAGGGCTACGTGTACATAATGTCAGAGTTACATAAAGGATTTAATTTTTTGGTAAAGTATTGAAGAGGTGACCATCTTTAAATTTAATCCATAAATTTCTTGGGGTTTCTTTTGTTTTGTTTTTTAACAATCCATTGAAAGCCTTTGGCCTTAGACCACTGATATTCTATGTATTATAATAAAATAATGATCAAAAATCCATCCTGAGCATTACCATTAAATATACTGAGTCAAGCATGACAGAAATAATCAAAATCTTTATATTTATCAAAACTGGCAGCAAACTGGAGATTTCTGAAAAACTAATAAATATACAATTATGAGAGCACTGTAAATGTGGAGCCATTAACCTAGAATTTAATTATTACATACAATGAAACTCTAACCAATCTACATATTTTACATTACTTAAATTCTGGACCATCTTACAGGCCTCCTATCTATTGCTACTTTTAAGAACTGATGTATAAGAGGAGGCTTTGGCTCCTGCTATTATAGACATTGCTCTGTAGAAGTGGTGCCAAAGCAAATGAGAGCCAGACAGACACTGGGCAACTCTATGACTCGCTGAGGAAAAATAACTAAATGTGAATTCTTTGTGCACACTTGCTGGGGGGAGCACAAGAAGAAGCGCCCAGATACTTCCATTAACTTCTCACAGTTTTCTTTTTTTGTTCTTCTTTTTTAAAGATTTATTTATTTCCTTAAGAGTCTGAGTTACAGACAGAGAGAGGTCTTTCATGCTCTGGTTCAATCCCCAAGTGGCCACAATGGCTAGAGCAGGGCCAATCTGAAACAAGGAGCCAGGAGCTTCCTGTGGGTCTCCCATGTGGGTGCAGCCATCAGCAGGGAGCTGGTAGGAAGTAGAGCAGCCAGGAGTTGAACTGGCACTTCAATGGGATGCCAGCACCACAGGCAGATGCTTAACCTACTATACCAGAGCACCGGCCCCAACTTCTCAGTTCTCTAAGATGGGCTCAGAGAGGGGGAAACCATGTCTGCTAAAGCGAAGGGAGAATTTGAAGAAATAGCAAAGGTAGACAAGGTTTGTTATAAAAAGAGAAATGAAAACCTAAATCCCTCTTAAAGGGAAACAAAAAAGAAATTCAAGGATCCCAATGCAGTCAAGAGGCCTCCTTCAGCCTTTTTCTTGTTCTGTTCTGAGTGTTACTGCTCAAAATCAAAGGAAAACACCCTCGCATATCCATTGGTAGATGTTGCAAAGAAACTGGGAGTGATGTGGAATAACACTGCTGCAGATGACAAGCAGCCTGATGAAAAGTAGGCAGCTTGGGGCGGCACTGTGGCGTAGTGGATAAAGCCGCAGCCTGCAATGCTGGTATCCCATCTAGGTGCCAGTTCGTTCCTGGCTGCTCCACTTCCAATCCAGCTCCCTGCTGTGCCCTGAGAAGCATTGAAAGATGGCTGAAATCCTTGGGCCTCTGCACCCACATGGGAGATCCAGAAGAAGCTCCTGTCTCCTGGCTTCAGATCAGTGTAGCTCCAGCCATTGTGGCCATACAAAAAAGGATATTGCTGCATATTAACCTAAAGGAAAATCTCTTGCTACAGAAAACATGGCAGGAGGGAGTGGTCAAGGCTGAAAAGAGCAAGAAAATGAAGAGGAAGAGGTGGAAGAGGAAGATGAAGAAGATAATGATGATGAATATATTGGTTCTATCACAGATTTTTTTTCTTGTCTATAAAGCACTTAACCCCCCTGTACACAACTTACTCCTATTAAAGAAAAAAGTTGAAGCATAAGGTTGGGTAAGACTTGTTTTTAGGGGTCGGCATTGTGGCATAGCAGGTTAAGCCACTGCCTGCAATGCCAACATCCCATATGAGTATCTCATATCAAGTCCCAGCTGCTCCACTTCTGATCTAGCGTCCTGCTGATGGGCCTGGGAAGGTGGCAGAAAATGGCCCAAGGCCTTGGGCCCCTGCACCCATGTGGGAGACCCATATGAAGCTCCTGGCTTCTGCCTTCCACCTGACCTAGCCTGGGCCTCTGTGGCCATTTGAGGAGTGAACTAGCGAATGGAAGATCTCTCTCTATCTCCCTCTCTCTTTTCTCTCTTTCTGTGACTCTGCACATAAAATAAAATAAAATCTTTTTTAATAAGTTTTTTTTTTTTGGGACAGGCAGAGTGGATAGTGAGAGAGACAGAGAGAAAGGTCTTCTTTTTTTTTTTTTTTTGCCGTTGGTTCACCCTCCAATGGCCGCCACGGCCAGCGCACTGCACTGATCCAATGGCAGGAGCCAGGTACTTATCCTGGTCTCCCATGGGGTGCAGGGCCCAAGCACTTGGCCCATCCTCCACTGCACTCCTGGGCCACAGCAGAGAGCTGGCCTGGAAGAGGGGCAACTGGGAAAGAATCCGGCGCCCCGACCAGGGCTAGAACCCGGTGTGCCGGCGCCGCTAGGTGGAGGATTAGCCTATTGAGCCGCGGCGCCAGCCAAAGATTTGTTTTTATACTGTACAATGTCTTTTTTGTGTAACTAGTGCCATACTGAATGTGGCTTTAGATAGCCATGTTGGTGTTTTCGATAGCCACTAACCTTGCCTGATACAGTATGGGGGCTATAAATTGGCATGAAATTTAAAGCAAGTGCACAACACAAATCAGTTATATATGAGGACAGTAATTTTTTCATCTTCAGTTGTCTCTGATGCAGCTTATATGAAATAATTATTGCTCTGTGAACTGAATTTTGTAATTCCTTCTGAAAAAGTTATATTTGTGTTGTTCATATTCTGAAGGCTTCTTTTTTAAAGATTTATTTATTTTAGCTGAAAGGCAGTTACACAGAGAGAGAAGGAGAGGCAGAGAGAGAGGTCTTCTATCCATTGGTTCACTCCCCAATTGGCCGCAATGGTCAGAGCTGCGCCAAACCAAAGCCAGGAGCCAGGAGCTTCCTCCAGGTCTCCCATGCAGGTGCAGGGCCCAAGCCCTTGGGCCATCTTCTACTGCTTTCCCAGGCCATAGCAGAGAGTTGGATTGGAAGTGGAGCAGCCAGGACTGGAACCAGCCTCCGTATGGGAATGCCAGCACTGCAGGTGGCGGCTTTACTCTCTAAGCCTCTGTGCTGGCCCCTTGAATGCCCCTAAGTACAAATTTTTTTTTTGGTAAAAAACAAATAAACAAACAATGTATGTAGCATATATCTTTTTCATCCTTTCACTGTCTTTTTTTTTTTTTTTTTTTTTTTGACTTAGAGATTTCGCATCCAATGGTTCAATTCTTAAATGCCTGCAAAAGATAGAGCTGGGCTAGGCCAAATCCAGAATCTGGAAACTCAGTCCAAGTCTTCCACAAGGGTGGCAGGACCCCAACGATGTGAACCATCACCTGCTGCCTCCCAGAGCGCACATTAGCAGGAATCTGGAATAGAGACTGGAGCCAAAACTCAAACCCAGCTGCTCTAGGTGTCCCAGGCTAGGGCTAACCACTTTACCAAATACTCACCCCCTTCACTATCTTAGTAGACTTTTCTGATAAGCATTCTTCTTGCCTGGTGATTGGTGTAACTCCTATATAGGAAATGTGACAAGAGCCTTTAGCTATATTTTTAGTAACTGCACTTTGTCCTTCTTTTGCTATTTGTGTCATTCTTGACTAAAAATAGGCTAATTGATACTGATAAGTATTAGTCTTTTGTTTTAAAAATTTGTTTGCTTTGTTTGAAAGGGAGAGCAACAGAGAAAAGGGGAGAGAAAGAGACAGAGATCGTCAGTTCTTTGGTTCACCCCCAAACAGCCACAACAGCAAAATCTTGGCCAGGCCAAACCAGGAGCCAGGAATTCCAACCTGATCTCCCACATGGGTGGCAGGGACCCAACCACTTGGACCATCTTCCACTAGCTTCCCAAACACATTAACGGAAAGCTGGACTGGAAGCAGAGAAGCCAGGACTGAAATTGGCACTCCTATATAGGATTCTGGCATCCCAAGTGACTGTTTAACCCACTGCACCACAATGCCAACCCCAGTATTTATCTCTTTTGTTCTCCCTGATTGGCGACAACTAACTGAGCACCAAAGGGGAAACCTGGTGAAGTGAAATGGACACTATGAGAAACAGTGACTTAATGAGCTCTTGTCCTGACTGTTGATGTACAATGTAATACTTTATCCTTTTTAGTATTTTTTTTCTTCTAGTACTATTGGTTGAACTCTGTAATTAACACATAAGTATTCTTAAGTGTTTAAATTTAACTAAAAAGTGATCCCTGTTAAATATAAGAGTAGGAATAAGAGAGGGAGGAGATGTACAATTTGGGACATGCTCAATCAGACTTGCCCCAAGTGGTGGAGTTAGAAACGTGCCAGGGGATTCCAGTATAATCCCATCAAGGTGGCATGTACCAATGCCATCTCACTAGTCCAAGTGATCAATTTCAGTTCACAGTTGATCACACTGATAGGTCTAAGAGTCAAAGGGATCACACAAACAAGACTAGTGTCTGCTAATACTAACTGATAGAATAGAAAAGGGAGAGAATGATCCAACATGGGAAGTGGGATACTCAGCAGACTCATAGAATGGCAGATGTCCTAAATAGCACTCTGGCCTCAGAATCAGCCCTTAAGGCATTCGTATATGGCTGAAGAGCCCATGAGAGTATTTTAGGCATGGAAAGCCAAGACAGATTATATGTTTGGAGCCTAAATGGAAATAATTACAAATTTTTGTCCACTTTAGAAAGTAAAAGAGGTGATGGGTATATATACCTGTGTGTATGCATGTGCTCACATACATACGTATACATGCACAAAGAAGCAGGTTGTATTTTGTTGTTTTGTTTTGGAATTTAGATTGTCTCAAAGGGAACTAATATCATCATTAAAAGTTTGATTATAACCAGTGTTCCCAGTTGGAAATAGAGTTGTTAACTTTTCCAGACTGCTGTCAAGACCTTACTTTAAGTAAGATGTTTTCCTTTTATGTGACATTTTCTGAGGTTTTGCCAAAAATTACATCAAACGTATACAGTAATTCATCTGAGTCCTGAGTTTCTTCAACATCTTGCAGCACTTAATCAAGTTTGAAAAAGATACTCTTTTCACAACTTACAGTGTAAACCTGTGAATATGTTGCATAAAACTGACTGAGGACTGTTTAATCTTCCTGGTATCAGGTTGATTTTTTAAAATGATTAATGTAGTATGCTAAAAATTTTTAAAGGTTCTTGGTTTCAAAATTTTTCACATAAACTCCTGGCAGATGGTATAACTGCAGCTTTTGGATATTACTATTTTTTCATGTAAAAATCAAGTAATCCTCAAATTATATTAATAGCTACATTTAAAGGATTTGCAACACTAGAAAGCACACAGGGAATAATTAAGTACTCAGAACTAACAAGATGTCCACATAATAAGAGATCATTAAGAATTTATTTTGATAAACAAAAATATTTTATATTGATTTATTTACTTTGTTTTTAGAAAAAAAAAGTCTACAGTAGCCTGTGAGCTCACAAACATAATGTTGCAGTATGTTTAAAATGTTAAACTAAGGTAGCCTTAAGAAATGTCTCAAGCATCAGAAATTCTGCTCCTGAATATGCTCTATTCTGCATAGTGATGTGCAGACATCACAGTTTTGGCCTTAGAAATGGCCTCTGGCCCTACTTTTCTATCATATACAAGGGCCAACCAATTAAAGGAATCATCCGATAACATACAGCAAAGTAGAAGCAATAGAACTCAGGACCCCTGGTTTCCAGTCCAGTGCTCTTAAAACTACTCTATGCAGACTGGAATAGATACCGTCTATAAAGTTTTAATTGCTTTTTTAAAAAATCTACCTTGGTTTAGGCTGGAATAATTATTTATAAAACACTCTCAGTAAGAATCCTATCATGAGCACATTATCTTCATAAACATATGCCCTTTTCCAGGATTAAAAATGGAATTTTGCAATTAATAGCAAAAAAATTTCAAGGTTACAGAAAACATCAGTTCTTGGCAACATGGCCGACTAGGGGTCCAAAGTGTCTCACCCATTGAAAATAACTAATAACGTAAGATATAAAAACATCTCATATACTCCTATGGCTGACAACAAAAAATGCAAGTAATACTTAAACCAGGGAATAAGCAAAGGTGTGAAGTAAGACAAATACATAGAACACGGGGCCTGGCTTTCACCCTGTTGATATTTGTTGAACTGAGTGAACTGAAACATTGTTTTGTTTTGTTTTGTTTTGTTTTGTTTTGTTTTGTTTTGTTTTTTGAGGTTTCACAAAGTTCATGGAAGAGAATGCACAACCTAAGTTCTTCCCAAGGTAGGAAGGGTCTAATAGGAGACTATTCCAAGTAACTGGGGATCCACAGGACCCTATCTTTAGAGGCAGGGAGAGTTAGAATTAGAATTAAATATGGTCACCTCACCCCCATAAGAGGACTATAAGGAAAACTGCCTATCTTGAGTCATAGCATAGAAGATTGAGTGCAAGGGATCAACTTTGAGCTCTAACAACAAAGCAGTCTTCCTATCAGTTTGGAACTAACATTTACTCTGTCTGGGTAGTCTCAAAATCTGTCTGCCAAATATTTAGCCAAAAATAGTCCTGCATCCTAAGTACCCTAAGAAACCTGTTACAATCAAACAAAACCTTTCAGGATGAACCTACTTTCATTCCCAATTCACACACACACAAAAAGAGCAGCTTCAAATCCACACAAACACACACACACACCCCAAATTCAGACACTCCAGCTAAAAGCTAGTAGAAACATCAGGAAACACAATTAGAACCACAAAATTTCAGATTTTATTCAGATACTAAAGATAAGATGTATATATAATATACATCATGAAATGATAGACTTATAGATATCTATAGAGATAGATATTTCTATAGATATCTCTATAGATAGATATAAAGAACAAGCACATTTTAAAACAAAGGATAGATATCTCCTGGAATGGGAACTGTAATAGTTAGCATTAAAAACTCATATTTTATAGCAAATTTCATACTGCTATAAAGGGCATTAGTAAATTGAAAGATAGAATTGAAATATTATGTAGAATTCAGCTCAACAAGAAATGAGAGACCTGGAAGAATAGAAAAATTCTCTGATAAATGTATAATCCCATTCCAGAAGGAGATCAGAGGTCAAGTAGAGGCAATAGGTGAAAAATTGAGAGCTGGGAATATTTTGTAACTAAGGAAAAATTAGTTTACAGAGTAAAGAAGCCATTCTAAAACTAAAAGAAGATAGGAAAAAATAAATCCAGATCACATACAGCATGGTAGAACTTAAGAGCATTGAGGGGCCGGCGCTGTGGCGTAGCAGGTAAGGCTGCCTCCTGCAGTGCCGCATCCCATATGGGCACTGGTTCAAGTCCCTGACTCCTCCACTTCCAATCCAGCTCTCTGCTGTGGCCTGGGAAAGCACTGTAAGATGGCCCAAGTCCTTGGGCCCCTGCACCTGTGTGGGACCCAGAGGAACCTGGCTCCTGGCTTCAGATTGGCGCAGGTCTGGCTGTTGCAGCCAATTGGGTAGTGAACCAGCAGTTGGAAGACTCCCCCACCCCGTGTGTATGTGTGTGTGTGTGTGTGTGTGTGTGTGTAACACTGACTTTCAAGTAAAATAAATAAATCTTAAAAAAAAAAAAAAGGCGATAAGAGCAGCTGTAGCGGCCATTTGGGGAGTGAACCAACGGAAAGAAGACCTTTCACTCTGTCTCTCTCACTGTCTATAACTCTACCTGTCAAATAAAAAAAAAAATAAGAGCATTGAACACAAAGTCATCTTTTTTTGGGGGGGGGGGGACAGGCAGAGTGGACAGTGAGAGAGAGAGACAGAGAAAGGTCTTGCTTTTCCGTTGGTTCACCCCCTAATGGCTGCTGCAGCCGGCACGCTGCGACCCGCACACCGCACTGATCCGAAGCCAGGAGCCAGGTGCTTCTCCTGGTCTTCCATGGGGTGCAGGGCCCAAGCACTTGGGCCATCCTCCACTGCACTTCTGGGCCATAGCAGAGATCTGGACTGGAAGAGGAGCAACCGGGACAGAATCTGGCGCCCCGACTGGGATTAGAACCTGGGGTACCAGCGCCGCAGGTGGAGGATTAGCCTATTGAGCTGCGGCGCCAGCCACAAAGTCATCTTTAAAGCATCCAGAGAAAAAAGACATTATCATTTTAAAGTAAAAGCTGGGGTCCTGCACTGTGGTATAGCAGGTTAAGCTGCCCCGTGCCTTGCTGGCATCTCATATGGGCTCCAGTTCTGGCTGCTCCACTTCCGATCCAGCTCTCTGCTGTGGCCTGGGAAGGCAGTAGAGGATGGCCCAAGTGCTTGGGCCCCTGCACCCGCATGGGAGACCAGGAAGAAGCACATGGCTTCTGGCTTCGGATCCATGCAGCGCCAGCCGTAGCGGCCATTTGGGGAGTGAACCAAGGGAAGGAAGACCTTTCTCTCTCTCTCTCTCTCTCTCTCTCTCTCACTGTCTATCTCTCTCTGTCAAATAAATTTTTAAAAAGATTTTAAATGGCACAAAATGAGATAGGGGAAATAAAAGATGGCTATATCAATACCTGTATTAAAATAATGCAAAAAGGAGGCCGGCACTGTGGTTTAGTAGGCTTAGGCATCGGTATCCCATATAGGTGCACATTTGTGTGCTGGCTTTTCCTCTTCCAATCCAGCTCTCTGCTATGGCCTGGGAAAGCAGTAGAATCTGGCCCAAGTCCTTGGGCCGCTGCACTCACATGGGAGATCCGGAGGAAGCTCCTGGTCCTGGCTTTTGATTGGCACAGCTCCAGCCAATGCGGGCATCTGGGGAGTGAACAGGCGGATGGAAGACCTCTGTTTCTCTGCCTCTTCCTCTCTGTAACTGTCTTTCAAATAAATAAAGTCTTTTAAAAAAAAAGTTAAAAAAAATTTTAGAGGATGTTTTCAAACAGGTTATATTCTGTGATACAATGCAATTGTTGAGGCCGGCGCCGCGGCTCACTAGGCTAATCCTCCGCTTTGCGGTGCCGGCACACTGGGTGCTAGTCCTGGTCGGGGCGCCGGATTCTGTCCCGGTTGCCCCTCTTCCAGGCCAGCTCTCTGCTGTGGCCAGGGAGTACAGTGGAGGATGACCCAAGTGCTTGGGCCCTGCACCCATAGGAGACCAGGATAAGTACCTGGCTCCTGCCATCGGATCAGCGCGGTGCTCTGGCCACAGTGCACCAGCCGCAGCGGCCATTGGAGGGTGAACCAATGGCAAAAGAAGACCTTTCTCTCTGTCTCTCTCTCTCACTGTCCACTCTGCCTGTCATAAAAAAAAAAAAAAGAAAAAAAAAACACAATGCAATTGTTGAGAATTATAGCCCGCCCTTTATATCTTTGAGATTTATATCCTGTGGTCAGCTAAGTACATATCAAAAATATTTGGGAAAAATAATTGCATCTGTGCTGAATATGTGTAGATTTTTTTCTTGCCATTATTCTCTAATGAGGGAACATAGTGTAACAACTATTCACGTAGTGTTTACATTGTATTAGATATTAAAAATAATCTAGGCGTCATCTAAAATATACTAAAGGATGTGCATAGGCTATATGTAAATGTCATTTCGTTGTATATTAAGGACTTGAACATCCAAAGATTTTAGTAACCACAGGGGCACCTGAAACCAATTCCCCACACCAAGGGACAACTGTAGTAACAACCAATTTTAAGGAGTTACTGGTTTCTAAGAATGTTCATGCAGTCCTAACAGTACGTAGAAGCAGTTGCAGCTTTAGGTGTTAATATTTCAAGAAATTATCATAAAAGTTCCCGTGGAAAAGAAGCTTTTTAAAGAAAACATCAGGCAAAATTAAGCCAATGAAGTAACAGGAAAGAATAATAAAGAGCAGAAATCAATAAAATAAAAACCATTTTTAGAGCTGGGTTACAGTAATTAAAATGACCAGTAGTGTAACTTCTTAGCCCCTTGCACGTAACAGATATTCAGAACATTAATTTGACTTTATAGTATTAGATGTTTGTCACTTTTCTTTCCCAGATGTCCTTCTACTAAAGACAAAGCAAAATCTACTTGCTGTGTGCAATGAGTGCCATAAAAGGAGTTTCTATTTATAGACCTAGTTTTATAAGCTACAAAACAAGCTGCTGTTAAAGAGAGAAAAGGAGAGAGGAACAGACAGATAGACTTTAAAAATACCATGTTTAAAGAAGACTGAGGATTACTTCTTGATGCAGAACAGCCCAGGAGTAAACCCTTCAGGCCAGCAGGTCATTCTAGGACTCAGATTTTGTTAGTTTTTGCTTTTCTGCCATCTCCGGAGGTGTTATCACTCTCCACATGTTAGAACCTGGCACATCTCCATGTCTCGGTTCCAGGATGGTGAAAAGGGAAAGACTAAGTACCAACACATGACTTCATCTTTCTTTTTTGAAAGATTTATTTATTTATTTAAGAAGCAGAGCTACAGAGAGGGGGAGAGAGAGAGATCTTTCATCCACTGGTACCCTCCCCAGATGGTACCCTCCCCAGGACTGGGCCAGGCCAAAGCCAGGAAATTCATCTGTGCCTCCCTCATAGGTGTACAGCCCTAGGACTTCAGCCATCTTCTGCTACTTTCCCAGGCACATTAGCAGAGAGGTGGATGGGAAATGGAGCAACCAAGACTTGAAAGAGTGCCTGTTTGCTATGCTAGAGTCACAGGTGGCAGCTTAACCTGCAGTGCCACAATGCCAGCCTCAAATGATTTCATCTTGAAGTAGATGATCGAATGATGCACAAACTTTTTTCTTTTTGTCATACTATTCTGAAGTTACATGGCCACACATCAGTGTAAAAGAGGCTGGGAAATGTAGTCTGTATTTGTGTGCCCAAGTGCCTAGCCAGAACACATCACTGGTGGGGATTGTGGGACTGGTTCTTTCACCAAAAGATAAATAGGGAAGCTAAATTCAGCAGAAATTTTAGCACATTCTGTTATATAATACCAAGAAAGTGCTAGGAAAAACCAAGGAGCCAGTAGACCATTTGGTCTGGAAAAGCTTGTTATGAAAAATGAATGAGATTCTACTGAAACATGGCACAGTGACTGGTAAAGTAAAAGGCATTTAACAAACATTTCTTGAGGAGTGAATGGAATTGCTTTTGGCTTAAGTAGATGTTTATATGGATGTAATAGCTAAGGAGGAAGGAAGAATTAGAATAAAGAAAGGCTATATAATTTTTAATATGAATCTGTGGTAAAATGAAAAGTACAGATGTACAAGTAATGAACAAAATAATTTCAGATAATAAAGGCTATGAAAATAATGTAAAACAAGACAACATGATGTAGCAATGTATATTGCAAAGGGCCTAATCAAGAGGAAGATCCACAAACAGTAATTTGAACATAGAGAAAGACATTAGTAGATTATAAAGAATAAAGTAAACAATTTGATGTTTTGAAATGTATGCATGCCTGTGAAACTGTCACCACTATCAAGAAAATGAACATTTCCTTTAAGGACCAACATGTTCTCATGTACCTTGATAATCCCCTCTCCAATACTCAGGCAGAAAATCTTCTTATCATTTATAAAATTTGTGTTTTGTAGAATCTTATTTAAATGGAATTATATACTCTGTGTTCCCCATTTTTTTTTGTTTGCGTTTTTTTTGAGGGGGTAGTATGTGATATTCCCCCCTTTTTTTTTTGATCTGGCTTTTTTCACTCAGCCTAAGTGTTTTGAGATTTACCCTTCCTGTGTGTATAAATAGTTCAGTCATTTTATTATCCATTGTATATATATTGTAAATATACATATATTTGTATATATATTGTAAATATATAAAAAATTTGTGATATATATATTGTGATATATATATCACAAATTTTGATGTAGAAATAAAAAGCCTTGTGCTTTTATTTCTCTTGAGCAAATATCTGGAAGTGGAATAGCTATGCCTTGTGATAGATGTATGTGTAACTTTTAAAAAAACTATTTCCAAACTGGTTGTGCTATTTTACATGTCTACAAATAGTACAGCAGATTTCCAGTTACTGCATATCCTTGTTAGTACTTGATATGGTATGGTTACTATTTAATTTCACCCATTCTAATAATTTTTACTCTTACTTTGTGGTTTTAAATTTGCATCTTTCAAATTGATGCATTATGATGAGCATCATTCCATATGCTTATTTGCCATCCACGTATGTTATGTGGCACAGTGTTTTTTCAGATTTTTTGTCCATTCTTTCATTGTGATGTTTATTTTCTACTATTGAATTTTGAAGGTTCTTTACATACTTTGAATATGAGATCATCATCAGATATGTGATTTGAAATTATTTTCTCCCAAACAGTAACTTATTTTTTTTTTCATTCTCTTAATATGTCTTTCAAAGAAAAAAAAACTTAAGTTTTGAAGACCTCTGATCCATCAACATTTTCATTTTTGGATTGAGTTTTCAAATCCAAGAAATCTTTGCCTAATCTAAGATCACAATGATCTTCATCCATATGTTTTTCTAGAAATATTATGGTTTAAGCATTTTATGTTGAGGTATCTGATCTACTTTGCATTAATTTTTATATGTAACACAAGGTGTAGATTGAAGTACACTTATTTCCATATTGATTCCTTTTGTTCTACAGCATTTTTTCAAGATTTTATTTATTTATTTGAAAGTCAGAGTTACACAGAGAGAGAAGGAGAGAGAGGTCTTCCATCGTTTGTTCACTCCCCAATTGGATGAAACGGCCGGAGCTATGCTGATCCGAAGCCAGGAGCAAGGAGCTTCCTCCAGGTTCCCCATGAGGGTGCAGGGACCCAAGGACTTGGGTCATTTTCTACTGCTTTCCCAGGCCATAGCAGAGAGCTGGATCAGAAGTGGAGCAGCCAGGTCTTGAACTGGCACCCATATGGGATGCTGGCACTGCAGGTGGTGGCTTTACCTGTTATGCTACAGCACCAGCCCTCTACAGCATTTTTTGAAAAGACTATCTTTTCTCTACTAAATTACCTTTGTACTTTTGTTGAAAATCACTTGACCCTGTATGTGTGAGTTTATTTCTAGGCTTCCTATTCCGTTCCCTTTATTTGTCTGTTTTATACCAATGTTACACTGTTTTGATCACTATAGTTTTATAAATCTTGAAGTCAGTTATAAGTCTTCCACATACTTTACGAATCATTTTGTCTGTTCTAGACCCCCTGCTTTTTTTTTGTTTTTGGCAGGCAGAGTTAGACAGTGAGAGAGAGAGAGAGACAGAGAGGAAGGTCTTCCTTCCGTTGGTTACTCCCCAAATGGCTGTGGTGCGCTGATCCAAAGCCAGGAGCTAGGTGCTTCCTCCTGGTTTCCCATGCTGGTGCAGGTCCCAAGCACTTGGGCCATCCTCCACTGCCTTCCCGGGCCACAGCAGAGAGCTGGCCTGGAAGAGGAGCAACTGGGACAGAATCCGGCGCCACAACAGGGACTAGAACCCAGGGTGCTGGCACTGTAGGCGGAGGATTAGCCAAATGAGCCATGGCGCTGGGCAGTCCCCTGCATTTTCTATGAATTTTACAGCACCCTGTTTATTCATCTTCTGCCCCCACCCAACCCCCTCTCCAACTAAAAGAAAATAGAAAAACTTCTGGAATTTTGAAATTGGATTAAATTTATAGATTAATTTAAAGAAAAATGACATGTTGATATTATTGGATATTACCACCCATAAATGTGTTTTATCTTTCCATTTAAGTTCTCCTTTAACTTAATTAATTTAATAAGTGGATTAATTTATGTAATTTCTCTGGACACTGTTTTATAATTTTTTTAAATGTTTATTTATTTATTTATTTATTTAGGAAGTAGAGTTAAAGACAGTGAGAGGGAGAGACAAAGAGAAATCTTCCTTCCACTGGTTCACTCCCTAGATGGCCACAATGGCCAAAGCTGCACCAATCCAAAACTAGGAGCCAGGAGCTTCTTCTCCACACAGGTGCAGGGGCCCAAGTAGTTGTGCCATCTTCTCCTGCTTTCCTAGGCCATAGCAGAGAGCTGAATTGGAAGAGAAGCAGCCAGGACTAGAACCAGCTCCCATATGGATGCCAGCATTGCAAGTGGCTTTACCCACTACTCCACAGCGCCAGCCCCCTGTTTTGTAATTTTTAATGTGGAAGTCTGGAGTATATATTTGGCTCATCTCCCCATAGTATTTCATGTTTTTATGCTAATATAGATGGTTTTATCTAATTGATAGACTTAATTATTTAGAAGAGTTCAGATTTACAGAAAAATTGAATGGTATTGTCACATAACCCCTTCCCTCATCTCACACAATTTCACATATTATTAACATCTTTTTTGTGACCCCATTACACCCTGTTGTATATTCTCATAGTTACTACAGATCAGGAATTTAGAAAGTTTGGCTGTGAAGTTTAGCAGTTTATTGAGTTTAAATGAAAAATGTTGGCCAAGGCTATGAATCCAAAGGCTTGATTTGGGAGAAAAAGTCTGCTTCTAAGTTGACTCACTCAACATGGCTGTTGGTAGGGAGCCGCCACTCTTTACCATATGGGCCTCTCCACAGTTTTGTTTTCATAATGCAATATCTGGACTCATGTAGAGCAAGTGATTCTAGTGGTAGGGTAGGGTGAAGGTAAGGTAAGGTGGACAGTGAGAGCAAGCAGGCAGGGAAGGGTTCTGGAGAAAGAGCTGCCATGCTTAGTATTAACTTAGTATTAAGTAAGTCCGGCACACATTCAAGGAAGGGAGTATTAGGCTTCATTTATTAAATACCTTCAAAGAGTCTGTGTATTTTAAACTACCATAAAGAGCAATCCAGGGATCTAAAACTGATCGATAAACACACTTAATATAACCAGGGGTCAGATGAGGGTCGGACTAGATGCCTTCCTAAGAATCCTTTCAGCTTGTACTAGTTGAATCAAAATACACTATACCCAGCCTTAAGACACCAGAACTGCTCTCTGTACGCCTTTAAACATCTAATAAATACATATTTGTTTGCTTGGCTCAAGTTTTTTGAGTGCCCCCTTTTCTTCACTCAAGCTCAGATACCCCAATAGCACATTCCTTACCATTAGAGTGAGTCTTCCAACCTCCTCCTGCCCCACTTTCTTGGCTTCTTGTCCATGAAGGGCCAATGTCTTTACATATATGTTTTGGAGCAGTGGCCCATTTGAGTAAGAGAAGAGGTATATGAACTTCACTCTTTGTCTTTTAATCTGAAAGGAAGAATGAAAGAACAAAAGAAATTGACGCTAGTAATAAATATATTAATTTTGAGGGTAAATGTTTAGAATTTTTTTACTTATAAGGATATGCGATAAAAAGTTTAAAGAACATTGCTCTAAGAATTGCGCTGAAATCCTGTCCACACTTGGTGCGTTTTTCCGATCTTCTGCGAACTGGAGGATTGATTCTTGGTTGCCTGCCCTTCCCTCCCTTTGCTTTAGCCATCATCCCATTTGATTCCTCACTCCTTAAGTTGGGCCAGCGCCGCGGCTCAATAGGCTAATCCTCCGCCTAGCGGCGCAGGCACACCAGGTTCTAGTCCCGGTCGGAGCGCTGGATTCTGTCCCGGTTGCCCCTCTTCCAGGCCAGCTCTCTGCTGTGGCCCAGGAGTGCAGTGGGGGATGGCCCAGGTGCTTGGGCCCTGCACCCCATGGGAGACCAGGAGAAGCACCTGGCTCCTGGCTCCTGCCATCGGATCAGCGCGGTGCGCCGGCCGCAGCGCGCCAGCCGCGGCGGCCATTGGAGGGTGAACCAACGGCAAAGGAAGACCTTTCTCTCTGTCTCTCTCTCTCACTGTCCACTCTGCCTGTCAAAAAAAAAAAAAAAAAAAAAAAAAAAGTTGAACCATTTCACTTGTTTAGAATGTTACAACTTGTAATAACTGCGTACAGCTTTTCACTGTTTAAACATGCAGATGTTAACATACAGTATGGCATTAACTGAGACATACGGTTTTGTCCTGAAAAGGCAGGGCTATATGAAGAATCTTCCTTTTGGTAAAGATAGATCAGGTAGCTTGGACTAAATTAGAATAACTAGAAGAGCTGGATAAATATTTAAACTCCCTTTAAAAGAAATCTTTAAGATATTGGAGAACTAATAAGAACGTGAAAGATTTCAGGACTAAGGGCCAATGGAAAATGGAAGTCCAGTGTTTGGGGGAACTCTTCCCTTAAGACAATGTGCTGAATTCAGAAAGCGTAATGGTGAGGTTGCAAAGTGGTGTGTTTTTGACTGCCTTTTGAGGATAGGAGATAGGGTCTGGAGTCTAGGGCCTGATAAAAGGATGTTTTTGAAAACATCAAACTTTGAGTCTGCATGTGGATAGGTTTTTCTCTAGTGCTAAAGGTGAACAAAAGGACGCAGGCCTGTACTGAGTTCAGATCCTCTCAGTCCCTGAAATTGGATTAAGCATTCAAGAAGCCAAATATACATTCTCATTAGAGGAAATGATGTCACTCTAGGCATTACATTTTTTTGTAAATAATTTGGCAAATAAAATGTGTAGCACACAATAAAAAATGTCCAGATATACAAAGAGACACTTAAAAGTCAGTTGACTAAAACACAGAAGAAACAACAAATAGAGTCCTAAAAGGACTCCAAATTAACCGATCAGAAACATTTTTAAATGAATATGTTTCTTTTGTTCAAGGAGTTGAAGGACAAAAACCAAAATTTTGAATGACCCAAGGTGTCCATGATCAGATGAATGGATAAAGAAAATGTGGGCCAGCGCCACGGCTCACTAGGCTAATCCTCCGCCTTGCGGTGCCAGCACACCAGGTTCTAGTCCTGGTCGGGGCGCTGGATTCTGTCCCGGTTGCCCCTCTTCCAGGCCAGCTCTCTGCTGTGGCCAGGGAGTGCAGTGGAGGATGGCCCAGGTGCTTGGGCCCTGCACCCCAGGGGAGACCAGGAGAAGCACCTGGCTCCTGCCATCGGATCAGCACGGTGTGCCGGCCACAGCGCGCCAGCCGCGGCGGCCATTGGAGGGTGAACCAAAGGCAAAGGAAGACCTTTCTCTCTGTCTCTCTCTCTCACTGTCCACTCTGCCTGTCAAAACAAAAACAAAAACAGTGCAAGTCCTGGCTGCTCCTCTTCTGATCCAGCTCTCTGCTATGGCCTGGGAAAGCAGTGGAAGATGGCCCAAGTGCTTGAGCCTCTGCACCTGTGTGGGAGCCCTGGAGGAAGCTCCTGGCTCCTGGCTTTGGATCGGTGCAGCTTTGGCCATTGTGGCCATTTGGGGAGTTAACTAGCGAATGGAAGACCTCTCTCTCTCTTTCTCCTCCACCCTCCCTCTCTCCCTCTCTGTCTGTAGCTCTACCTCTCAAACAAATAAATAAAAATCTGTTAAAAAGGGGGGGGAGATTATAAACTAACCTCCTTAAATTCAAAACAAAATACTAGCATTTCAAATCAAGCAATTCTTTTAAAATATTTTATTTATTTAAGTGAGAGGTAGAGTTATAGACAGAGAGAGGGAGAGACAGAGAGAATGATCTTGCATCTGCTGGTTACTCCCCAAATGGCTGCAGTGGCTGGAGCTGGGCCAATCCAAAGCCAGGAGCATCTTCCAGGTCTCTCATGTGGGTGCAGGGGCACAAGCACTTGGGCCATCTTCTGATGAAGCAATATTTTCAATGTATAATACATTCTGACAATTTGGAGTTATTGTAAGAATGCAAATTTGGTTTAAGTTTCAAAATCTGTTAATATAATTTATCACATTAATAGACCAAGGGAAAATAATTTCATTATTTTGACAGCAGAAGAAGGAACATAAAATTCAACATGCATTCATGATTTTAATAAAATCTTCTAGTACACTGAGAATATAGTGTTACCTTCAAAATACTACAGCAAATTATCATATTTACTGGTGTGGTAGGATCTATAACGAGGTATTAACCTTTAACCTCTTTTATTTAGCATTATTACATCCATATAGGCTTACTAGAGATCCTAGCTGCTGTAATAAAGTAGGAATTCAAAATGAAAAGTTTTGGAAAGGAAGAAAGTGTTATCTTTTTTGGTACAATTAAGTACACTCAAAATCCTAAAGTATCTACAGATAAATTATAAAATTATTAAGTGAGTATACAAGATAGGTGGGGACAATAAGTTCAGTACACAAAAATAAACTGTAGTTTCTTATATATAAGTAACAAAGATTTAAAAAATGAAATATTAAGAGACCCCTTTTATATAACTCTAACAATGGCAAATACCTTAGAATAAATATTACACAGAAATGCAAGAAACAGAAAACTTCAAAACCTTACTGAATAACATTGAAAGTTATCATTCAAGTGGAGGGATATACAATCTCTAAAAATTGGATGAATTCAGTACTATAAAAACTCCATTTCGCTAACATGTTCTATAATTTAAATGCAATTTCAATCAAAATCTAACATAATCTGATAAGCTTGTTCTAAAATTTATAGATTCCTGATTTAAAATTATATTACAAAGCTATAGTAATCAAAACAGAATGATATTGGCATAAAAACAGAGATATAAATCAATGGAACAGAGGAGTGAGCCCAGAAATAATTCCAAATATATATGATCTTTTAATTTTTGAACAGGGCACCAAGCGGCCACAATAGGAAACAGTCTCTTCAAAAAAAAAAAAAAAAAAAAAATGGTGATGCAGGAACTGGATATCCAAACGCAAAAAAACAAACAAGCAAACAAACAAAAAAAGGAAATTGGACCCTTATATTACCTCATCCACCAAAATCAACCTAGAACAAATAATAAGATGTAAACTTTCGACCTGAAACAACAAGACTCCTAGTAGCGAGTGTAGCAGAAGAGCTGTGCAGTATTGACCTTCACGATGATTTTGTAAATAACACACCAAAAGTTCAGGCTACAAAAACAAACGCAATGGATGAATACATCAAGCTGCAGCTTCTGCAGCAAAGGAAGCCATCGAGACAATAAAAAGGCAACCTGCTGACTGGGCAAATAATTGTAAACCATATCTATAATAAGGGCTTAATAATTTGTTAAAGAATTCTTACAGCTCATGAGCAGGAAAATAACCCAGGTTTTAAAAGGTACAAAAGATTTGAGCAGGCATTTCTTCATAGGAGACATAAAAATAGTCAACAGGTTTATGAAAAGGTGTTCATGTATCACTACCTCATGAAGATGTCTACGCTCTGTATCCACTACAGCTTTATTCACAATAGCCAAGATAGGAAAACAAACCTAAATGCCATTGACAAGGGAATGGATAAAGTAAGTATATATTATTCTGCCTTAAAACAGGGAGAGTGGACATTTGTCCCAGCACTTAAGATATCCATTAATTCACCTGCATCCCATATCAGAGTGCCTGGGTTTGATTCCTAACTCTGACTCCTGACTCCAGATTCCTGCTAATGCAAACCCAGGAAGCATTAGTGATGGCTCAAGTGATTGGGTTCCTGTCATCTACATGAGAAACCTGGATTGCATTCCTGGCTCCTGCCTTCAGCCCCAGCTAAGAGGCATTGCAGGCATTTTGGGAGTGAACCAGAGGACAGGAGTCTCTCTCTCTCTCTCTCTCTCTCTCTCTCTCCCTCTCTCCCTCTCTCCCTCTCTCCCTCTCTCCCTCCCTCCCTCCCTCCTCCCTCCCTCCCTCTCACACACACACACATACACACACACACACTGCCTCTCTCATTTTTAAAATCTGTCTCAACATGCATGGACATGGGGGACATTATGCCAGGTGGAATGAGCCAGAAAGAAAAATAAATATTGCATGTTCTCTCTTTTATATATGGAATCTGAAAAGGAAAAAGAAAGCTTAAATACACAGAGACAGAGAATGAAACAGTAGTTGCCACAGGATAGAGGGAGAAAATAGGAAAATACAGATTAAAGGCTACAAAATAGCAGGTATGTAGGATGAAAATGTCTATAAAGCTAATATACTTCTTGAAAATTAAAGTTAACGAAATTGTATCATATTGGAGATTTTTGTTAAATAAGTAGATTCCAGCTGCTCTTATCACCAAAAAAGTAACTATGTGAGATGATAAATATATTAATCTGCTTTACTTTAGTAATCATTTTACTGTCTATACATATCCTATAACATGAAATGAAATTTGTATGGACTTCTGAGCAGCTAAGACAGTAAAACATGAGGTAAAAACAGAATTTAAAAATTAGACAATTCTGACTGGCGCAGCGGCTCACTTGGCTAATCTTCCTCCTGCGGTGCCGGTACCATGGGTTCTAGTCCTGGTTGGGGCGCCGGGTTCTGTCCCGGTTGCTCCTCTTCCAGTCCAGCTCTCTGCTGTGGCCTTGGAGTGCAGTGGAGGATGGCCCAAGTGCTTGGGCCCTGCACCCGCATGGGAGACCAAGAGGAAGCACCTGGCTCCTGGCTTTGGATCAGCGCAGCACGCCAGCCATAGTGGCCATTTGGGGGATGAACCAACAGAAGGAAGACCTTTCTGTCTCTCTCTCTCTCTCACTGTCTAACTCTGCCTGTCAAAAAAAAAAAAAAAATAGACAATTCTATGTGACATCAAATATTATTTAAAAGTTCAGTAATTAACAGTGTGGGATAGGTGTGATTACTGACAAACAGATATGTGAAATAAAATAGAGGGACTGAAAACAGACCCACACATGAAAAGATGGCACATAAAAGCAATACAAAAATGTAATATTTTCAATGATATTGCTGGAACAATTGTATTATTCATTTGAGGAAAGCAAAGTTCTTGACATACAACTCAAACCACATAAAAATATCAATTCCAGATAGCCTAAAGATCTAAATGTGAAAGACTAACCAGTTAAACTTCTTGAAAATATTTTAGGGAAATGTCTTTATTGTCTTTGTATAGAGATTAAAGAATTAGAACACAAAAAAGAACTAATTATAAAGCAAAAGTTTGCTAAATTTGCTATAGAAAAATGAAGAACCTCTGTTGGTCAGGACACCCGTATATGAGTAAAGAGGCAAGCTACAGAGTGGGAGACAAAATTCACAGCACAACCGGGATAGCTACAGAACTATTATTAGACATTAAGTGAAAGCAATAACCCAAAGAAAAATGGGCAAGAGACCTCAATAGGTGCTTAACAAAGGAAAATATCCAGTGTCCAATAATCATAAGAGAATTTGCTCAACTCCATGAATATTCAGGAAAATGCAGATTGAAGCCAAACCACACACCCTCCAGAAATAGCTAAAGAGAAGACTGACAGTGTCAACTGTTAGCAAGAATATGTAGCATTGAAACTCTCATCCTTTGGCCTAGGGAGTGTAAGTTGATACAGCCGCATTAGAAAACAATAGGCATTTTATGCCAAAGTTAAAAATACATTTACTCTAGTTATCCACTGATTCTACTCTTAACATAATGTAGTGATTAGAGAAATATGTGCATATATAAAGGAGTGCACATGGTAGCATTATCCGTAATAGCCAAAACCAAGAAACACCACAAATATCCATCAGCAGTAGAGTAGGTAAAAATTATGTTATACAATGGCATGCTATATACAAATGAAAATAAAGAAACTGTAACAACCCACAGCAGTATGGATAAATCTTACAAATCTAAATGTTAAGCAAAGGAAAAAAAAAAAAACTAAGAGAATTTAAAGCATGTGATTTCATTTATATGATATACAAAAAAATGGGTAGTGGTGTGTTTGGTGTATTTTTGTATGTTTGCTTTTGGAGGATTGTGCCTGAAAACAGTCAGTTTTTACTTTTTTTATTACGAAAGAAATGCTAGTTGCTTGCACAGTAGCCCTCCCCATTCATTTTCTTGGTGTTCAAGTACCATTTGTAGGTGGGTAGCGTGGACTTGTGTGTATACAATAGCAAAAATTAAGTAGTAGTGTTTGATAGTACATGTTTAAGTAGTAAACTTATAAAAATTAAAAGTTTGTGCATATCACATAGAGAAATAGTTGTATTTGTAGGAGCAAGAAAATTTCATAACTTGGATGGGTCACAGGGATGCTTTACTGGATTGGCAAGCTGCCGAATTTTCTGACTTGGGTGTTCATTTGTGCTAGATCATTGAGCTCCACATTTTAAATTTGTGCACTTTTCAATATGTGTGTTACATTTCAGAACACATACAAGGTTAAACACACAAATGCACACACAAGGTCAGGAGATACTAGAAAATAACGATTTCTATCCTAAGATGCTCTGATCCTCTTCATTTACAACTATTTGTTACTCCCAGACTCTTCGCTGCCTTTGCCTGCTGGCTCGCCCATTGCAGTTTAATGATAGCTGCAAAAGAAACAGCACCTTCCAATTCATGATGCTTACTGTCTGCCAGGCTCTACATTAGAAATTATATATACTATATATACATACATATATGTGTATACATATTATTTCATTTAATTCTCACACAGGAACACTGCACTAAGAGATATTATTATCCCCATTTTCAGATAAGGAAACTACAGTATAGAGAGAGTGCATTAGCCCATTTCACACAGTTGTGAAGAAGAATCTCTTTATTTGGTTCTTTCCATTGTATTAACTTGCGACAGAAAGCCTGTGCTCCTTCCACTCATTTAATCTGCTTTCCTAGAATGCTGTGGAAGGCTTTGTTATAATTTTTGAAGGTTTACTTCTCACTGATTAAGAACAAGTACAGGGGCGATGCTATGGCTTAGCAGGTAAAGCCACCGTCTGCAGTGCTGGCATCCCATATGGGCGCAAGTTCAAATCCCAGCTGCTCCACTTCTGATCCATAGCTCTCTGCTATGGCCTGGGAAAGCAGTGGAAGATGGCCCAAGTCCTTGGGCCCCTGCACCTGCATGGGAGACCCAGAAGCTCCTGGCTCCTGGCTATGAATTGGTGCAGTTTCAGCTGTTGCAACCAACTAGGGAGTGACCCACTGGATGAAAAACTTCTCTCTCTCTCTCTCTCTCTCTCTCTCTCTACCTCTCAAATAAATAAATCTTAAAAAAAAAAAAAAAGGTACAGCTCAAGGACCACTTTCTTGTACGTTTGGCTGTCCCTTTTATACAATATCCAAATAACCCAACTAAAATAAAGTCACCAAAGATTTTCCCTTCCAGCAATGAAATTATATTTTATAGAGTAATTTTACAAGATTTTCCATGTTAGCTTAACTATTTAAAAAAAAATGTCTACTAAAGAATCCAAGTAATAAAACCAAGAGAATGCTGTAATTTCTTTTGGTGGCAGATAACATTACAGGATCTCAGTTCTCAAATGCCAATGGGGTGTCATGGTAAAGAGCAAAGGCTTTGATGTTAGAAAAATCTAGGTTTAAGTCAGCTCTTCCAATTCCTCTCTGTGTGATCTTCAACAAATTGTGTGACATATCTATGCAATTCTTAAATTTCTTGGCCACAGCCAAATACAGTTTAAGCCACGAAGTGGGATACTTACATAGTGCTGATTCACTAAGCTGCAGGCAGGGCAGGAAGAGCACAAGCCACTTCAGGACCTGCAGTGCAGGAACGCTCCAGCTCTCTTTGGATTCTATCCTCAGACAACTCACCTGAGCTGCTTTCCAGACTACTTGAGCACACAACTCCCAGGAGATAGACACTGAATGAATAATAATGGTTAAACAGGAGCAAGATGCATTATCAGAGGAAGGGATTGGAAACAGTAAACATTCAAAGGCATACCTACAACACTTGCCCTCTCAAAGCCTCAGTTTCCTTGTCTGTGAAAAAGGCACATTCATATATGTATTGTATTAGAAAGCTTAAGTATGTGAAGTATACAGCATCTGGAATATCTGATAACTTTGGTGGCAGTAGTGGTGGTGACAGTAGCAGTACCAGTAGATTTTTACTAACCAGTAACTCTTTGTTGGAAGATAATTTCAGGTTCTGGACCACAGCTGGCATTTTGGAAGGGATATTATGTCCCCTTTTAATTATGCACTGATCAAAGAGATAGTTAGAAACCCCCATACGTATAAGGCCTGTGTTCTATTTCTCTAGAAAACTGGCTCTGTTCCCTCATAACTGTATGTTATGTGGGGCTAGGAGATCAGTTTTGCATTCTTTTGGATGTCCAGTTCTTTCCTGCATTCTCTTTGCTTCCGCCTGTCTTCCTAACAATGTGCCATCCGCCTTGTGTAGGTCCCTCCACGTATATTGTGACTAGAGAAGACAAACTGAAGTATTACAGCCTTTTGACATTAGTTGTCACATTTTCTTGTTCAGGTAGGGAATCTGGAAGTGTCTTCTATATACTCTGATGAATTATTACATTGACCTCAACTGCTTTAGGAAACAGAACTCTGTTAGGTTTCCATGGAAGAGACAGTGGCCCTTGAACTATGATTAATTTCGCGTCTGATGAACTTGGCCATGAGGGGGATATCCAGATATTTAGTCAAGCGTTATTCTGGATGTGTCTGTGAAGATGTTTGGAGTGCAGTCCACATTTGAGTTGGCAGATTGAGTAAAGCAGATTGCCCTTGCATTCAGTCAGTTGAAGTCCTAAATAGAACAAAAAGGCTGTTTGTCCCTAAAGTAAGAAGGATGTCCATGGGGCAGGGGTTGGGCACAGTGATTAAGATACCCACACACTGGCCGGCGCCACGGCTCACTAGGCTAATCCTCCACCTTGCGGCGCTGGCACACCGGGTTCTAGTCCCGGTCGGGGTGCCGGATTCTGTCCCGGTTGCCCCTCTTCCGGGCCAGCTCTCTGCTGTGGCCAGGGAGTGCAGTGGAGCATGGCCCAAGTGCTTGGGCCCTGCACCCCATGTGAGACCAGGAGAGGCACCTGGCTCCTGCCATCGGATCAGTGCGGTGCACCGGCCGCAGCGCACATTGGAGGGTGAACCAACGGCAAAGAAAGACCTTTCTCCCTGTCTCTCACTGTCCACTCTGACTGTCAAAAAAAAAAAAAAAAAAAAAAAAACACACACCATATCAGAGTGCCTTATTCAAGTCTTGGCTCTACTTCAGACCCAGCTTTCTGCTAATGTTCACCTTGGGAAGCAGCAGAGCAGATGATGGCTCAACAACATGGGTCCCTGCACCCAACATGGGAAAAACCTGGATTGAAATCTGGACTTCTAGCGTTAGCTGTCCAGCCCCAGCTGTTAAAGGCATTTGGGGAGGGAACCAACAGATCAAAGATCTCTTCTTTTCTCTCTTTCCCTCTGCCTTTCAAATAAAATCAACATAAATAAATTTTACAAAAAGAAGCAGAAGAAAGAGCTTCTTCCATCTGACTGCCTTGAGCTGGGACATCATCTTTGTCCTGCCTTTGGACTTGATCTGAAATGTCAGCTTTTCCTGGGTCTCAGACTCTCTTGGGTCTCAAGCTTTTGGACTTGGACTGGAACAACACCATCAGCTCTCCTGGATCTGAATCTTGCTTATTTGCAGATCTTAACACTTCTTAACCTGTCTAATCATCCCTTGTAATAAATGTTTTGCACACACAGAAACTTTTCATTCTGATTCTCTGGAGATCCCTAACCAAATACATCATAATTTAAAAACAAAACTTCTTTTCCCTCAAGTGTTTTTCAGCATCCTAGCCTCAGTCCCAAAAGAGAAAGGAGGACAGAGGTCAGAAATTTAATCCATTTCTTTTATTTAGAGATGGAGTCTTGGGGGCCGGCGCTGTGGCATAGAGAGTAAAGCTGCCACCTGCAGTGTGGAATCCCATATGGGCACCGGTTCAAATCCTGGCTGCTCCACTTCAATTCAGCTCCCTGCTAATGCACCTGGGAAAGCAGTGGAAGATGGCCAACATCCTTGAGCCTCTGTACCCATGTGGGAGACCTGGATGAAGTTCCTGGCTTTGGCCTGGCCCAGTCCTGACCATTGTTGCCATTTGGGGAATGAAGCAGCAGATGAAAGATCTCTCTCTCTCTCACTGCCTCTGCGTTTCCTTTTCTGTACCTGACTTTCAAATAAATAAATAATTCTTTTTTTTTATTTTTTATTTTTTGCCAGGCAGAGTTAGACAGTGAGAGAGAGAGAGAGTTACAGTGAGAGACAGGGAGAAAGGTCTTCCTTCCGTTGGTTCACTCCCCTAATGGCCACTATGGCTGGCGCTGCGCCTATCTGAAGCCAGGATCCAGGTACTTCCTCCCAGTCTCCCATGCAGGTGCAGGGGCCCAAGCACTCCGGCCATCCTCCACTGCCCTCCCGGGCCACAGCAGAGAGCTGGACTGGAAGAGGAGCAACCGGGACTAGTACTCGGCGCCCCAACTGGGACTAGAACCCGGGGTGCTGGCGCCACAGGTGGAGGATTAGCCTAGTGAGCCACGGCACCGGCCAATAAATCTTTCTTAAAAATTAAAACAAAATAAAGAGATGGGACCTAGTGGGAGGCCCATAGCTGGCTCTGTTCTCAACACTAACTTCCTGTTGTGCATCCTAGTCAGTGGCAGGTGATGGCTCAAGTAGGTGGGTCCCTGCTTTTCGTATGGCAGGCCTAGATTGAGTACCAGGTCCCAGTTATTTAGGGAGCAAACCAGTGGATAGGAGTGCTTGTTAGCTGTCTTTCTAATTAAAAATATTTTTTAGAGAAGGAACTAAGAGAGTACGTTTTAGATGTTCATATCTTCAAAAAATTATGTGATATAATACATGTCAATTATCCTGTTGTAGCCATCCCATAATGTTTGTCTCAAAACATCATGTTGTACACAATATTCAATTTTATTTATCAGTTTAAAAGAGGTAACAAAAAGAAAATGAGTTTCTTGATTTAGCAGATAACCTTGAGATTATCCATATATTATTCTAAGATATAAAAATTAAGACTAGTTGGTGTTTAATATTTTTCTGATTCAATTGGTTTAACGTAATCTCGGTTTGGATCTTTTCTGCTCTTGCTTGTTCATGACTTCTGTTTAATAATCTCTCACTTCCTTTCTTAAGTGCTTGTATATTACTATTATCTTCAATAGAACATCTTCACATCTTATCAACTTTTCCTCCCCACCCCCACCCCACCTCCCGCCTTCAATAATTGTGCATTGATTGTGAGCAAGACCATTCTTCCAGGGTTTGTAAAGCCCTTCAGGATTATTGAGAATGAATGGTGTTACACGAATGTCAGATTGTTCCATAACAGTTCTTAAAACAATGAGATGATGTCTGTTAAAAGATTTTAAGTTCCATGAAGAAATACAGGGCATAAATACAAGTCATTTTATTTCCATACATTTTAGTTGTAGAATTTAAAATATTATTATACATCCATTAAAAAGTAAATATTTTGTGTGTTTTTCTGTGTGTGCATGTACACTTAAAAAATTAATAACCATATTTTGTTGTTTCATTTTCTCTCTTGCACTCAGTAAATATGTCATCATAAATACTGGCCAAAGTACTATTAGAAATCTAAAGCAAACTCCTTTTTGGACTAACATAGTTTTGTCTCTTAGTTGAAAGCTCTGTACCTGTATAATACTGGTTTTTAAAATCTGCACTGTTAACTTGCTTGCTTCAGAGATGAGAGAGCTCTTTCCACTGGCTCACTCTCCACAGGAACACCAGCTAGGTTTCCCATGGGTTGGGGCGTGGGTGGCGTGCAGGAAAGCAGTCATTTGAGCATCACCTCTGCCTCCCAGGAACCTGGAGCCAGGATCCTAGTTGGGGATTAAAACCAGGCACTCTGATATGGGATGCAGGCATCTTAAACTATGTGTTGACTGCTAGGCCAAACATCCACTACTGGCTTTTTTTTTTTTTTTTAATAAAGATTTCAGTGAAGTCACTTATTCACAAATAATTCCAAAATCCATTTTTCTACCTCTGAGGTTCAGGCACACATTAACTCTCTTTGTGAATATGTTTCCTTAAAATAATAATGACCAAAAGTAAGTGTATTTTTCCCCCACAATAATAATCTTCACACCTATATCCCTACTAGTTATTAACAGCACTACTGTTTTCCCAATCAGCCAACTTAAAAAACTTAATATCATTTTTGGCCTCCTCTTTATTAACTCATCGTCCCTACACGCACAGACAAACCTGTAAGTCTTTTTCTGCTCCAGTCGTTTCTATTACTACATCCTTTGTTCTAGATGTGTCGCTTAGTATCTCTTCCTAAAACATTGGCTTGCTTCCTAAACTATTATAGTCTTACATTTATAGAGTTAAGATGCACAGACCTGGGTTTTACTCTCAGCTGCCTCTCGTTCTAGTTGTTTCTTTAGGAAATTTACTTCAACTCTTTGAACCTGTTTCTCTACCTTATGAATAACTACCTAACAGGTCACTGCGACATTCACTAAGACCATGTGTTGTTCCAGCCTGTACTTCATTGACTTCATGATCCAATAACTACCCAAAGTAGCCAAAGTAAAAGGAGATTCTTATAAGCATGCAGTAGAATCTCATAAGTACCCAGAAACAGAATGAAAGAGTAGAACTTTAGGATGTGATTGCAACCTGAGGCCATTCTCCTTCCAAAGCTATGTAATCTGCTTCCCTGTTTGCATCTCTGATTTGTTTCTACCTCTGTCCCATACTCTTCTTTCTACTCAATCTTATTTTTTAGAGTTGTGTAGCAGCTAATCTCAAATGAGCACCCTAAATCTGAGCAGGTACATCCTCTGCTCCTGCCAGCTGGCTTGGTCTCACCGTATTCCCAAGACAGCAGTATGATTGGCTTAGCTCCCGTTTTGATTGGCTGTACAAGTCACAGTAGCTGGTGAGCACCCATGACTCATACGCCATCTCTGGCCCCTGCCTCTTAGTCTGAGAGAGCATCAGTCATGGACAAGAAGGATCTCTTATGCATGGGCATGGACAAGCTTGTAATCATTACCTCTACAGAATTTGTTTTTAAGGTTGATTTATTTATTTGAAAGTCAGAGAAAGAGAAGGAGAGACAGAGAATCTTCCATCTGCTAGTTCACTTCCCAGACTGCCTCAGTAGCCAGAACTAGGCCTTATCCAGGTCTCCCACATGGGAGGCTGGGGCCAAAATGCGTGGGTCATCTGCCGCTGCCTTTCCCAGGCCACCATCTGAGAGCTGGATCGGAACCAGCACCCACATGGGATACTGGTGCCGGCACTATAGAAATTTTATGTAAACACTTAGCATAGTGCTCCTTCTGTGGTAATTATTATTATTATATACCAAAATAAACTAACCAAATTAAGTTTTGTTTAAGCTAACCAAATTAAGTTTTGATTTACTCTTTCTTTTCTTTTCTTTATTTTCTTTCTTTCCCATTCAGAGATTGGGGTAGCCTCCATTCTACAAAACAGAAAGAGAATGCCCTTTGGTCAATAGCAAATGGTGGGTTTTATAAAATGTCCTTCCCTCTCTTTCTTAGGCACACATACATACACAAATAGTGAAAACTCACGGTAATTAAAAATGTGTAGTTAGCAACATGAGCTTGGATTCATAATATAGGATTACAAATCTGTTATTTAAAATCTATGTGATCTTGGACAAATCACTTACTTTCACCATCCTTTAATTTCTTCATTTGTAAAATGGGAATGATAGTTTATTCATCAAGAATCTTATGTTTTCCTATGGCTAACTGGGCTTATGCTGAAAAGCTTACACTGGGATGTGAATGGAACTAATTTCAGGCACAGCTTTATAAGAATAAACTAATGTCAAGTGGACCTATATTTTCTTTTATTTCTGCTTCTTGATTCTGCTTTCACATTCCTACCCCAATCCATACATGCATACTCTCATTTGTGTCATTCTGGGATAGACTTTCTTCTTCATGGGTTTGAATAGTCAAAGCAATTCCTTACATCTTCCCAGATTCTAATCCAATGGACAAGAAGACTTGCCCTTATCCCTGAAGTCTCAATAAAGTTCTCTTAACATTTCATGTTGCTGATTCTGTCCTGTGCCATTCCAATTACTGTAGCTGGAGAATTACAGGCAGTCGTTGGCTGGTGCTGAGTCACGTGCCGCTTCTCAAGCCAGAGAGAGAGGCAGCACTGCTAAGGCCACGAGGACTCTGGCTCAGGGAGAGGTGTGCCTCCCACAGTGACAACACAAATATCACATAATTGTCTAGCAGATTGAGTTGCAGTTAAAATATGCAAAAGCCCTTCATCTGTTCCCTCCTTGTTCTCTAGCAGATTATATACAGATTCCTCAAGATCTGCAATAATGCAGATTTCAAGTCCTTTTTTCATTATTTCGCCAGATTCCATATTTTCTCCAAACCGTCCTGATGAGTGCTCGACTACTCCCATTCTTATCTGTGTTGTGTTGCTTATTGAACTCCACTCGCCTGACCATCTTTCACCATTTCTGCCTGTGGATTTTTTGTCCTTTGTAAACTGCCTCAAATAGCTCACTTCCTATGAATTTTTCCTGAACTTCTTCAGACCCTTTGTAAAACCCCAGAAAAGATGTGGTTGCTGATTTTGAAAGGTGATTCCACATTCTTCATTTCTAGCTCCAAATTCAGATACGCTTTAAAAAGACACACACACACACACATTTACCTGGAACTCCCAGTGAACATCACGTTCTACTTACCATATTCTGCCTTATAGTAATCCTCTCTATACAGTCTACATCATATACTCTGAAGGCTCAATTTCATTAAATTAAAGCAAATTTCAATCAAATTACAGTAATTTTTTGAAGATTTGTTTATTTATTTATTTATTTGACAAGCAGAGTGATATACAGAGAGAGAGGGAGAGAGAAAGAAATCTTCCATCTGCTGGTTCACTACCCAAATAGCCCCAACAGCCAGGGCTGGTTCAGGCTGAAGCCAGGAGCCAGAAATTCCATCTGGATCTTCCACTTGGCTAGCAGGAACTCAAGTACTTGGACAATATTCTGCTGATTCCAGCAGAGAGCTCTATCGGAACCCTAACCAATATGGGATTCCCATCATCCCAGGTGGTAGATTACCCCACTGCACCACAATGCAGCCCCATCAAGTTATATTATTTATAAAATTTCACATTCTTTTGTTTTACTCATGAAAAATTTTAACTTTAATAAGGAATTTTAGAACTTGAACCCTAGTGTATCTTATTTAGTATTGACTTGGTAAGCTAAATACATATTCAAGGCACTGAGGGCAAGTCATAGAACAAACTGATAAAGTTTCTATTCTTGTGAGCCTTATATTCCACTGGTGCATGGAATATAGACAGTTAGTCAAGAAGTAAATACAAAATAAAATGTTAGGAAATGGCAAATCTAGTTCTCAGCTTCCAGAAAGTTTGTTTGTATGTTTGTTTTTAAAATCTTAGTGTTAGATTAGTGTTCATAAGGAAACTCTTGGGGGCAGCCTTCAAATAAAGAGAGATAAAGAGATAAAGAGTATAAGAAGGGTCTGACATTGTGGTATAGTGGGTAAAGCCACCACCTATTGTGCCAGCATTCCATATGAGCACCAGTTCGAATCCTGGCTGTTCCACTTCTGATCCAGCTCCCTGGTACTGTGCCTGGGAAAGTAGTGGAGGATGACCCAAGTAGTTGGGCTCCTGCACCCACGTGGGAGACCCAGAAGAAGCTCCTGGCTCCTACTTTCAGTCCAGCCAACCTCTAGCTATTGTAGCCATTTGGGGAATGAACTAGAGCATGGAAGATCTCTGTTCCTCCCTCTCTATATATAACTTTACCTTTAAAATAAGTAAATAAATAATCTTTAAAAATATGGAGTTATACTAGAGAATGTCTTTTCAGATTCTTTAACTTTCCTTACTTTTTTTTTTAAAAGATTTATTTATTTATTTGAAAGTCAGAGTTACACAGATAGAAGGAGAGGCAGAGAGAGAGAGATCTTCCATCTACTGGTTCACTCTCCAATTGGTCACAAGGGCTGGAGCTGCGCCGATCTGAAGCCAGGAGCCAGGAGTTTTTTCCAGGTCTCCCATGTGGGTGCAGGAGACCAAGACTTGGGCCATCTTCTACTGCTTTCCCCAGGCCATAGCAGAGAGCTGAATCGAAGTGGAGCAGCTGGGATTCAAACCGGTGACCATATGGGATGCTGGCACTGCAGGCTCTGGCTTTACCCGCTACACCACACCACTGGCTCCAGCTTTCCTTACTCTTTATTCTCCCTCTGAGCTCACATTAGCCACCATTTTATGTGATGAGTTGTTGAGTTCCTCTGTTTTTGCTCTATAAATCAAGAGGCTTCCCTATAAACTGTTTCAAACAGTGGTGTGTGTTATTGTATAATAGCAATGTTTATTGAAAATCAAAGCTCATTTCATTTCATTAGGTGGTTGGCAACACTGAATATGATTCTTTAGATAGTATTCTTATTACTAGCTTAATATAATCTCAAGTATAGATATTCCTAACTTTCTTAACTCAGACTTAGCAAGTGCTATGGTTTTGTTTTGTTTTGTTTTTTAACATTCAACTAGTAGCTGAGTTT
The DNA here is from genome assembly GCF_051225735.1 of Oryctolagus cuniculus. NCBI lineage: Eukaryota > Metazoa > Chordata > Mammalia > Lagomorpha > Leporidae > Oryctolagus > Oryctolagus cuniculus. Next base: position 85,728,382 of record NC_142880.1, read on the forward strand.
GAGATAATGTTTGTGGGTATGGGAAAGCTTAAAATTTTTAGTTCAATAGTAGAAGATTGGTAACATGTTTGAAACAGTTAAATCATTTAGTAAGTCTGATAAGTGTTCCTTTAAAACAGGGCAAAAAAAATCACAAGGTTACTAATCATTGACATTACCAATTTTAATATGAGTAAGTATATATACATCATTAAACTGTCCAAGCTGAAGAAATGCCTGCAGAGAGTGTTGGGCTCATTCTGTGCTGTGTTCTCCACGTGGCCTCTCTGTACCAAGCATTTTGCAAAGTCCTTACAGCTGCAGTGCCAGCCCTACCTCCTACCACCATTTCCGTAGTTTATCTCTTCTTTACCTTTTTGAAACAGCAATCTAATATGAGTTTCCTCATCCTACTCCTGTCAGCCACCAAATTTCTGTTTCCCTAACCTGTCTATCTTAGGACAAGGCAACCCCAGTTGTTTTCAAGGCTAACCACTAGCCCCTCTTTCCCCTAATCTTTGGTATTTTCTTCATTCTTTTGCAAAACTCTGTCCATAGCTATTAACTTTCTTCCCTCCATTTCACACCTGCTCATTTCTTCCTTGACCACAGATAATATTTGAACCTTGTTTCTCCTGTGTTCTCCTCTCCAATCTGTCTTCCACAATTGGACTTATTTCTGAAAAGAGTATCCTTGACTCCCGTGTTCACAACTCCTCTAATCATTCCTTGGGATCTAAATTCCCAGCTTCTCAACTGTACTGAAATTGTTCCTGAAGTCAGCAGTCAACCATCTCACAGCCTTTTCTCAGTCCTCATATTCCCCCTAAGGAACTTGATTCTTTTTCTTATCACTGTTGGCTCCTGAGGCTTACAACATAGCGATCCAGTTGCTTTCCTGACATATACTCTTTATTCTTTTATGGCAAAAATAAACCATGAAAAACCCACATAAATATATAATGTTAAGTAACGACAATTCTGTTTATTTTCAATTGTCAGAAAGTTTTGTTTGTTTCCTTTTAGCAGTCTTTGTTACAAGACTGGTACTGCAAAGGGGATTATTAGGTGACAGATTTCAAATAAAGGTGGGAAAAGAATCATAATTTACCATTTCCTTCACAGAGCTACACAAGAAAATGCCTTTTCAGAATCTTAAAGTTTTTGTTCTTTGAAAATAAGTGGAAAAAAGCTAAGTGCTAAGCAACATGTGTGACACACTATGCTTACTTTTGCAGAAAGTACCTGGATAAGCTAGAAACAGTGAAGTTGGTTGTTTACAAGTGGTGTGGAGAATGGGTGGAAATGATGAGGCAGTTTATCTTTTGATGTAGCTTTCACTTTTAGAGCTATAATCCTATATATGTAGAAAAGTAAGTGGAAATAGAAACAAATAAAACCAGTTTTGTTCCAAAACCAGTTTTGTTTATTCCACTGATGTATAATAGAAGATTAATTTAAACTTTAATAATGGTGTTTTTACTATATAATTCTTCTGGGAGTATGGAATCAAGAACAAATCTTAGGAGCAGACATTTGGCATACAGGTAAGGTGCTCCCTGGGAAGCCTCCCTCTGTGAGTCCCAGCTCCACTGCCCATGTCAGCTTCCTGCTGACGCAGACCCTGGGAGGCAGTGGTGATGATCTGTGTTACCCATGTGGGAAACTCAGACTCAGTTCCTAGCTTCTGGCTTCAGTCTGGCCCAGCCTCTGCTGTTGTTGGCATTTTGGGAGGGTATCAGCAGGTTGGAGGTCTCTCACTCGCTCGCTCACTTTTGCTCTCATTCTCGCTCTTGCCATCTCCCTTCCTCTCCCTCCTCTCTTAATTAAGTAACAGAATTTTTAAAACATTTTTTAAAAGAAAACAAATCATGAACTGTTTTTGGTAGGTTTTTTTTTTTTGTAGTACTATATTAGTATGTAGACATACCAATAATGAGATTTAGTAAATGAATACATTGATGTGTTGATATTATAGGAAGCTAGGTTAGGCCTCTGCCGGTGATGCTGGCATCCCATATGTGCACCAGTTCAAGAGCTGGCTGCTCCACTTCTGATCCAGCTCCCTGCTAATGCGCCTGGGAAAGGAACAGAGAATGGCCCAAGTGGAAGAGGTTTTGGGCTTCCAGTTTCAGCCGGGCCCAGCCCTGACTGTTGCCTCCATTTAGGGAGTGGACCACCAGATGGGAAAACTCTGTCTCACCACCCTCTGCTCCCACCCTTCTATAACTCTGCCTTTCAAATAAATAAAAAATAATTATTTAATTAAAAAAAAAAAAAAGAAATAGGGGCCAGCACTATGGCATAGTAGGTTAAGCATCCACCTGTGGTGCCAGCATCCCATCCCATGCGGGTGCCAGTTCAAGTCCTGGCAATCTAGCAGCCTGCTGATGGCCTGGGCGCCTGGGCACCATACTTGCCTGGGAGACCCAGAAGAAGCTCCTGGCTGCTGACTTCCTATCAGCTTCGCTCTGGGCATTGTGGCCATTTGGATAGTGAACCTGCAGGTGAAAGACCTCTCTCTCTCTTTCTCCTATTCTGTCTGTGATCCTAAAAAAAAAAAAAAAAAAAAAGAAAAGAAAAGAAATTTTGTATGAAAAACTGCTTATATTCTTCAAAAATGTCCATGTTATAAAATACTAAGGCTGAAGAGACTACAGAAACGTCTGAACTAAATGCAATATATGCTTCTAGATTGACTCCTAGAACAAAGGAAAAAATAATACTATAAAGGGCTTTATTAGAGCACTTGAAAAAATTGAAATGTGGGTGATTTGTTAAATATTGTATAATATGAAGTTTTCTGAATTTTTTTTTACTGTGCTAGAGTTAATTAAGATATTATCCTGGTTCTTATTAAATAGAAATTGAAACATTAAGGAGTAAAGGACTGAAATTTATGAAAGCTATTCTCAAATGATTTAGGCAGTTTCATCTCAAGTGTCAAGTAATAAAAAGAAAAACAAAAATAGTTGCCTATATAAAGAAAGAGGAAAATAAAACCTGGCAAAATGTTAAAAATTGGTTAATTCAAATAAACAGTACTTTCTATATTGTTCTCTAGTTTATCTGTACATTTAAAATTATTTCAAAGTAAAAAATATTTAAATGTTTTTAAAATTTATTCAAATTGATATGAACTATCATTTTTCTTTTACTTTTCCCTTTTTTAATTTTATGAAATATTTTAAACATACAGAGAAATTCAGATACTTAACCCAACTAAATTGTATATATTTTAGATTTATGTAAATCTAAAGCTTATAAATGTAGTTGAAATTCCCTTAATTCTCTTCAGTTTCATTTCTTTCCTTCCCCAAGAGTTCTTACTAACTTTAAGTGACCATCTTTCCTCCTTGTGAATATTTTTAATCTTTTACTACAGTAAAAAATTTTAAATCTTTTACTATAGTATGTGTATGTACCTATTAAAAATAATAGTATTGTTACTATCTCACTTTATATAAGCTGTATTTTTTCACTTAGCATTGTTCTTTTGAAGTTTTATCAATGTTTTTATATTATAATACTTACTTATTCATGTTAAATTATATGTAGTATTCATTGAATGCATATGCTAGTTTTTCTCTTGTTCATATTCTTTGAGGTTCTTTATTTCCTTTTTAAACATTTTAACAGAAAGCATCCTGTGCTTTCTCTTGTGCACATGAACATGAGTTTCTCCATTGTATATTTTGAAATGAAATAGCTAGGTCTGGGTTGCCATCATTGTGATCATAATGGCAGGTAATGTTATTAACTATTTTAAGTGCTTTACATAAATTCACTCAGTTGTCATAACATTAGGAAGACACTATTATTATCCACATTTTACAAGTTAAGGAACTGAGCTACAAAGTGGTTACTTACCCAAAATCCTGCCGCTAGGATATGTCAGGGCCCAGATTCAACTGACATACGTTCTTCGCAACCACACTGTACAGAAACTTTTTTGTGGAGTATGCACACCACCAGCTGTTTCAGATGTTGCCATTTTGTTTTTCAAAGTCGTTTTACTAATTTATAATCTCAAGAGCTAACAGGAGTGTTTTTTAAAGCTGTTAATTTTTTAAATTAAGAAGTAACACATCCATTAAATTTTGTTTAGAATGTTTACAGATCCCCGAAATCTGAAAGTCTGAAAACCACTTCCTTACATGACACTGTTTAGAGGAACATGGTTACAGAATCACAGGGCCGGGATCACCACTTCCTGACTTGACACTGTTTAAAAGAACGTGCTTTTATAGGATTACAAGGCTGGGACCTTGGCCTTGAAAAGGCACTGCTATAGGGAACGTTCTTGAATTCATCAGGATCCAAATGTCCCTTAGGAAGCATCCAGGCTGAAATTCTCAGGAACCTTTCATGGCTCTTGTCTCTTCCTCACCTCTGCCCCATCCTCACCGAAAATTTCTTACCCTGTGCTTACACCACGTTCAGCCAAATGACGAATCTTGTTCACACTCCCAATGTGTGATCTCTTGTCTATCCTTTTCTAGTCCCACAGCTCACTTCAGGATTTTAACACATCTTTCTTGGCAGTAATAGAAAAAGCATAAGCTGGCCTTTTCCTTTCGAGTCTCCCAGAACTGATCCATCTATTCATTGCTACTCAATTGGTCTTCTTAATATGTTTGATTATTGCTGTGTTCACAAACTTTTAGTAGTGTCTTAATGTGTACCAAATTAAGTTAAATAAAAAACTACCTTTGTTCTCCATAATCTTGCCACTTGATCCCCTATTATTAGTCTGTCTGCCACTTTATCTCCTCTTACTCTCCAATGTTCTACCAATAAAACTCACTTCACATTTCTACCAAGTTTTCAGGTTGTGCTGATGTTGTAGGTCCAGTCAGGGTCCCACACTCTAGATGGCTACTCCAATAAGACCTCCATGGGGTCTAAAAATGAACAAAATCTAATTGACATTGGAAATAAGTCCCTTTTTTTTTTTTTTTTTTTTTTGACAGGCAAGGTGGACAGTGAGAGAGAGAGACAGAGAGAAAGGTCTTCCTTTTGCCGTTGGTTCACCCTCCAATGGCCGCCGCGACAGGCACACCGCGCTGATCCGATGGCAGGAGCCAGGTGCTTCTCCTGGTCTCCCATGGGGTGCAGGGCCCAAGCACTTGGCCCATCCTCCACTGCACTCCTGGGCCACAGCAGAGAGCTGGCCTGGAAGAGGGGCAACCGGGACAGAATCCGGCGCCCCGACCGGGACTAGAACCCGGTGTGCCGGCGCCGCAAGGCGGAGGATTAGCCTGTTGAGCCACGGTGCCGGCTTAAATCCCTTTTCTTAAAATCTAGATTAACTGACTTTCTAAAGGCCCTAGGCACTAAAGCATTTAATCCACAAGAGACAGTTATTTTTTTATTTTGAAAAAACTGTTAAACTTACAGAAAGCTTGCATGAGTAATAACCATGAACTCATGTATTTTTGATTTGATTCATTAGTGGTTTGTTCTTTGTAACGTTTGCACATTGCTCTGTGCATGTGTGTATGTTATGAGGACTCTCCAAAAAGTTCTAGAAAAAGTATTATTAAAAAACTATACATGGGGGCCAGTGCTGTGGTGTAGTGGGTAAAGCCACTGCCTGCAGTGCCGGCATCCCATTTGGGCACCTGTTCGAGTCCCGGCCACTCCACTTCTTTTCCAGCTCTCTGCTATGGCCTGGGAAGCAATAGAATATGGCCCAAGTGCTTGGGCCAATGCACCCATGTGGGAGACCCAGAAGAAGCTCCTACTCTTGGCTTCGGATCTGTCCAGCTCCAGCCATTGCAGCCATCTGGGGAGTGAACCAGCAGATGGAAGATCTCTGTCTCTCTCTTTACCTCTGCCTCTGCCTCTCTGTAACTCTGTCTTCCAAATAAATAAATCTTTTAAAAAAAAATTAGATGAGGAAAGATGAGGCCACATGCTCGGCCACATTATCAGGAGTGTGATTTCACAGAATCTTGCTATCTCTGACGGACATGGGTTTCATCACTCACTTGATTAGGAGGCCAAATGATCTTACAAAAAAAAAAAAAAAGGTTTATTTATTTGAAATACAGAGTGACAGATCTTCCATGCACTGGTTCACTCCCCAAACGCTGCAGCAGCCAGTATTCCAGAACTGCGTCCAAGTCTCCCACATGGGTGGCAGTGGCTCGAGTACTTGGGCCATCTTTTGCTGCTTACCCAGGGAGCAGCTGGGACTTAAACTGGCACCCATATGGGATGCAGGCATTAAAGGCAGCAGCTAAACCTGCTGCACCACAATGCTGGCCCCTCAGACAGTCTTGCACAAGTCATTTCTGAGCCTCAAATTTCCTTATTTGTAAGATAATGAGCACTAATAAATAAATTTGTTGTAAGATATTAAATAATATATATCAAGCACCACAGAGTTGTGATTACAATCAGTAGACTATAAAAAGCCATTGTAATCCATTAACTGTACTTTGGAAATTTATATTTACTAAATAAAAGTTTTAAAAAAATCAGTAGGCTATAATCATTTTGCAGATTATCAAAACAGTTATTGATGTAGATAAATGGTTCATTCAGTTTGTTAGCATGTTGAGTATATGGTACTAAGACAGTCTTAAAGACAGGGAGTGCTCTATCTTACCATAGTAAAGAAGTAAATTTGTAATAAACCTTTTAGAAATAAATGGGGAATATAAAACATGTTTAGGTATATGCATGATATATATTTAACAGAGTTGAGTATATCATCACTGCATATAAATCCATTAATTAGGAATCACAGTTTTATGTGTGCCGAAAGATTTATGAATGCATGTGTTATTTGCTGTCAGAATGTGCTTGGTCAGCCTGTTTTTAGCTTTTATGCTTGTAACAAGAAATGAAAACATTGGCTTTCCACAGTCAACCAAATATTTGTTTTGCTGCTACTTACTCGTTACTGTAGACTAAATAATTTTTTTTTTTTGCCTTCAGCAGCGTAAATATGGTTTTAGTCCAGACTAGGGACACTTCAGCTTTAACGTTATGTCTGTGTGTATAATGCTACTTGTGTGCTCGTATCATAAAATTGTAAGTATTTTATCTTCTGTTGTATGGTGAAGGAGCTCTTTGTACTCAGGTATACCAAAATGGTTCCAGAAGAAAAAGATAGCGGTATCTGCTAAAATGAAAGGAGGAAAAAGCATGCTGGCTTAGATCGCATAAATATAACTCTTCTAAAGAAAAAAGCACACATTGAAACTCTTAAATGTTTAAAGCAGAGCATTTTGTATGCTTTCCAATAAAAACTGGTGATAGCTATGGTACAAGGTTTTATCTGCATGATTGGATTCCTAGGTCAAAAAGGAAAAAAGATGGAGACAAGAGGAAACATGGAGTTAATGAATAAAACAACTGTTACCCCGGATCATGGCCATATCTTTGTGTTACTGATGAAAAATAACAAATATTCATAAAATATATTTGTTATTTTTACAAAAAAGTTGAAGATAGGGAGTGAAGAATTTTATAGGTAACACTTGAGCAGTGGCAAACAAGCTAATTTTCATTGTAATGTGCAATAAAGTTCATATCCCCAGTCCTGCTTCCATCTGACCTCTTAGAACGAGCTAGTGTAACCATCTCTCCACTCGCTGGTGTATGTCCCTCCGCTGTGAGTTTCTCATAAGTGTAGTCTATCTTGATCATACCTTATTTGTCCAACAAATACTTATTCAACGTGTACCATGTGCCAGGCACTCTTTTGGGTAATTTAGATACATTAGGGAACAAAATAAAAACTTCTGCCCCCGTGAATCTTACATCCGACCTGTATTTGCAGTCCTGGCACATTGTTAGTTGCCCATGTGGTCATGAGGTGTTTGAGAATCACATCTTTACAGAACAGCATCCAAAGCAGGAAGCAAAAGGACTTTCTCTTCTGGGTCTTCTTTTTTATGAAAAGTCTTCCTCAAAATCTCCTTTCAGACTGTCTTTGGTGTTATCATTGTCCAAAAATGGGCCTGCTGAGAATGAACATGTGGCCTGGACCAATTACTGGGGAAGATTGGGTGAAATCTCTTAAGTGTAAGCAACCAGAAGATTGACAATGCCTTTCAGTCAATCTCATGGATTTGTATATCATCTGTATGCTAATAATTCCCAAAGTTTAGTAGGCACCTTAAATTTAACATGTCCTAAATTGAACTTATTGATCGTATTTTCCAGATCTCTCCATGAATTTCACCCAATCTCAGTTAATTTTAGAGTCTTCCATAACTCCTCTTTCTCCTATACTTTCATTCAATTGATCAGTAAATCCAAGATATGTGAGAATTCAGATAGTCCAACCACTTCTGTTAGCACCTGGTCAGAGCTTCGATCATCAATTGTTTTCTAACTGATCTCTTTGTTTGTGGTGGTGACTTCTGGAAGTCAACATGGTAGCCAGAATGAGTTTTTTAAGATCTAAGCCAGCTCTTTTCTTCTTCTTCTTCTTCTTTTTTTTTTTTTAGCCCCATTAGCAAATTTCATTAAAGCTACTATATTGGGTCTATTAGACTTTACGTAATATGTGCTTTCATCAATTCTGTTAAAGAAAGTAATGACACTGTTTTTTCGTTTGCCCTTGGTATTAGTAATGAAACTGTCTCAAGTTGCACTGTTTTTGTTTTTTGATTTATTTGAAAGACAGAATGACACAAAGGGAAAGATCTCCTATCCACGGATGCATTCCCCAGTCACAACAGGTCTGGGCCAGGCCGAAACCATGAACCAGGAGCTTTCACTTGGTCTCCTACATGAATGGCTGGGGCCCAAGCACTTGGGCCCTCTTCTACTGCCTTTCCAGGCACAGAACTGACACTCCAACATGGGCCACCTGTGTCACAAGCAGTGGGACCCTGTTGTACCACAATGCTCACCCCTCAAGTTTTACTTCTTTCCTAAAATTAGACACGGCATTTCTTTTCCATCTCCTTTTTAAATGGACATAATTGGTTGATAGGCATAGTAAATAGGCCTGTCAGCTGACTTGGTCTAGCCATATTTGTCTTCACTATTCTCCTTATGCTTCATCTGCCTCCTACAAAAAGACCTGTCTTATACCAGCTAGAACTCAGTTCACTTACTAGTACACTTGCCTGTTTGACTGTCATCTCCTTATAGACATGTTTTCATCTGAGTGAGTGCATCCTTGTATACTTTAGCTATCTATTTGGCTTTCTTTGATCCTTTGTTTTTGAAAAACTAAAAACATTTCTTGTATTAGCAACCTATGATAGTTCATTCTAACCATGTTCCCATGCATCATCTTACTGCTACTTCCTAAAAAGGAAACATTCCCTCTGGCCAGCAACTGTTCCACCTTGTTTCTCATCAGTAGGGTTGGCACCAGTTCAAGTTCTGTCAACACTGTTCCATCAGATAAAGCTGTTGGTAACATAAGGTTGAAGGCGCTGTTGTACATGCACACAATTTAAGCACCAATGAGCAACTCACAGCGTTCTTGCTACTCCTGTGTTAGCCCGCATGTCTGTGCTCCTGCCTGAAGTCTAGTCTCATTTAGCAGTACCTTAGTGCTGGTGGTGACACTTGCCCATGTGTCGCAGATAGCTGATAATGGTTGAGTTGTTTGGATAAGAATGCATGTTTTCTGGTTTTCATTGACAAAATGGTTAGAGAGTAAGCTCTGTACATGATCTTTATATAAACATCATTTTTTGGCAAGTTTGAAGCCTAATAAGAATACAAGCAGTATGTCTGCAATCTGTTATCATCTGTACTGTTTCACCAGTTACTAACAGAATTGAATCAGCTTTACTTTTAGAAAATGTTAAGCAGCATGCGGAGTTTCAGCTCACCTAGAGTAACAGTCATCTTCTAAAAAGCAAGACGTGTCAGACAAGTATTCCCTTTGGGCTTCCCCTCTTTGTAGAAAGAAATCTGGCATTACACACAATTTTCTTTCATTATTCAGAAAAGGATTTTGGATAGTCTTATAAAACATATCACTTTGTCCCAAGGGATACCCCTCCTTCTGAACACCATCAGGCAACCACACTGAAATCACCTTTGTGTTACATGATCAGTTTAGAGGTGTCAAATCATAAATGATTCAGGCAAGATCTGCAGCCTTTGAATTTTCTGATTTATTTATTTTTAAAGATTTTTTATTTGTTTATTTGAAAGGCAGAATTACACAGAGGTACGGGAATGAGAGAGAGAGAGAATGAGAGAGAACCTTCTGCTGGTTAACTCTCCAGCAGCAGCCATGGCTGAGCCAGGCTGAAGCCAGCACTAGGAGCTTTATCTGAGTCTCCTGCATGGACACAGGGACACAAGCACTGGGCCAGTCTTCCACTGCTTTCCCAGGAGCATTCGCAGGGAGCTGGGATGCCAGCATCGCAGGTGGCAGTTTAACCCTCTGTGCCACAATGCTAGCCCTTGAATTCTCTGATTTATTATGGTCCTTGCTAGCCCTGCTAAGTAAACAGAGATACACAGAGTTTGCAGGCAGTTACACCATCTTGTGTACTTACTTCAGCTTTATCCTGCTACTCTGGACACTGTGAGTCTTTAAGAAACATTTTATTGTGTGTTTAAAGCTTAAACTAGAGGCGGGCCTAGTCTCTAGGTTAGAGGTTATAGCAGCGTCTTCAGATTATAGCCGGTAATGCACTGGTGAGGCCATGAAATCAATCAGCATACCTCAGTCTGCATTTTTAAATTAACAGAATGTTGAACACCAAGAAAAAATCAGAATATATCACATGTATTAGCAATAAATATGGCTTTATGAAATTACCATTTTGTAAGTTAAAAATATAATGTCAGTAATTTTATATGGTTCAACCTTATAAATTTTGTATATATTAGATATAGTCATATACCAAATAATGTTAGAGTTCAGTTGGAAAATATATGTCCCATTAGGAGTTAAAACACACACACACACACACACACACACACACACAGCAAGTTAGGATAAATGTCCAAGAGCACTGTGCTAGACCCAGAAGAAGTCCACAGACAATCCCTCTGTTCTAAGAGAACTAGTCTCTGCGAGATGTAGCAAGACTAATTCATGGGAAGCAAACATTTTATAATTGTTAAATAATATTAGTAATTAAAGTCAATTAATAGGCAAGATTCCAAATGCTAAATTTGGTGTGCAGATGAATTTACAAGACTTGAAGACATTCAGAGTAGTGAGAATTAATATCAAGGAAAGCTTCCTCATGAAGAAACAAGTGACTAGAGGGGAGGGGGCAGAATATTCATGTTTTATTTCTGAAGCACAAGTTTAAAATAGTCTATGGAATCGTGATTCCATAGAAGAAATAACCTATAGAAGGCATAAATCATGTAAAGTAGGTAATTTTGATGAACTGGGATCAGAAAACAGTTTAACTTTAAATCTAATGATTTTGATGTGGTCAAGGGTGTCATATTTGAGAAGATTTTTTTGTTTTGTTCTTTTTAAAAAAAAAAAAAAGATTTATTTATTTATTTGAAAGACTTACACAGAGAGAAGGATAGGCAGAGAGCGAGAGTCTTCCATCTGCTCATCCGCCCCCCAGTTGACCATAACGGCTGGAGCTGAGCTGATCAGGAGCCAGGAGCTTCTTCTGGGTCTCCCACGTAGGTGCAGAGGACCAAGGACTTGGGCCATCTTCTACTGCTTTCCCAGGCCATAGCAGAGGGCTGGATGGGAAATGGAACAGCCAGGACTCAAACTGGTGCCCATATGGGATGCTGGCACTGCATTTGGCGGCTTTACCCACTACACCACAGCAGCCCGTTTTGTTCTGTTGTGTTGTATTTGTTTGTTTTTAAAACAGAGAGTCAGAGAGAGATCACCCATCCACTAGTTCACGCTAAAAATTATTGCAACAGCGGGCAATTGGGAGCTCAATCCAGGTCTCCCATGTGGGTGTCAGGGATACAACTGGAGCCGTCACCTACTGCCTACCATCTGCTGCACACGTGGAGGAAACTGAAAACAGGAGGGGAGCCCGGGCTTAAACCCAGACACTCCCACATGGGACACCAAACAGCATCGTAACCAGTACACCAAACACCTGTCCCTTCGAAGACTTTTAAAATCTTTCTTTGCAGTGCCAGCATCCCATATGGGTGCCGTTTCGAGTCCCAGCTGCTCCTCTTCCCATCCAACTCTCTGCTTATAGCCTGGGAAAGCATTAAAACATGGCCAAGTGCTTGTATCCCTGTACCAGCGTGGGAGACCCAGAAGAACTTCCTGGCTTTGGATCGGCCCAGCTCCAGCTGTTGCAGCCATTTGGGGAGTAAACCACTGGGTGGAAGACCTTTATCACTCTTCTCTCTCTCTTAAAAAAATCTTAAAATAAAAAATCATACTTTAGACCTTCTGGCACCTTACAAGACAGCTTTAGTTTTACCTCCATTTTTAAAATATTCAACAGTAAGATTTTATTGCAAATGCATCTCTTTTTGTCTCTAAGTTTATTTCTTAAATAAACTTTTAATTTCAGAATAGTTCTAAATTTAAAACAAAATTTGTGAAATAGTACAGTGTTCCCAAATACCTCACATTTACCCTCCCCTATTATGAATACATTTTATATCCATATGATGTATTTGTCACAATAAACCACACCCTGCTTCCCCTATTAACATCCAATATTAGTAGAATGTATTTGTCATAATTAGTAAACCATGCCCAGCATCCTCAAATTTTTTTTTCAACCAAACTCCCTGTATCCCCCTGGACCCCTCCAAGCCTCTAGCAATCACCATTCTGTGTCAGATTGCGTTTTTGTTGAGTTTTGTTTTGTTTACTCCCACATTTGAGGAGGACATGCAGTATTTATCCTTCTGTGTGTTTGGCTTGTTTCACTCACCATGATGTCCTCCAGTTTCATCAGTTTTGCTACAAATGACAGGATTTCAATTTCTATTATAAGAACTTTGAGAACTATAAAAATTATTACCTTAGGGATAGTATTATTTTATTAAACAAAAGTATAATTCTCAAGACTTCTTGAAAGTAAATGTTAACTCCAAGACCTCAGGAATAATTATTTTGAGAAATTTTTATTGTCTAGCTACCTAAAAGTTTTTTTAGATGAAAACATCAGGTGTTAATAAGGACTTGGTGTTTGCATATTTTTCCGAGTGAATTTAATTAGATTTAGATTGCAAAATCCTGGGATATCCTCAAAACAAATCTGTTCTTTGTATATTTCTCTTGCAAACTCCACCCCCCTCACTGCAGGTTCCTAGTCTAAGCCTGTGTCCTACCAGGGCCATTTTAGCCGCAGTTTTTCTGTGGGGCTATTTTAACAACCTGCTAACAGGCTGCCAACAGATCTCTGTTGCTAATCTCAGATCCAGCCAGTATGTTCTGTGTGTGGCTTTTCTTAAACACAAACATGATCATGTGTCAATCCCCTTCATAAAGTTCTTTAATGGCGTCTCATTTCCTACAGGATAAAGTCCTTCTCATGGCATACAGGGCCTTACAGGGTCTATACTTTGCCTGCCACACTAATCTGATCTCTCACTATGGATCCTGTGCTCATACTGGCTAAATATTTCTACAAATAAAGCAATTCTACACCCTGCCTTTTGCTGTCATGACTGTCTCTTTCTGGGGATGTCTTCTGTAGCTAATGAATATTGACTGCATTCAAGTTACTGCTTCAGATCGTTTCTCTAAGATGCCTTTCCCAAGCCCTCCTTCATTACTAAACTAGTGGTTCCCAAGCTATCTACTACAATACAGTATTTCACTGTGGCTTGCATTACGTTTCTATTGAACAGTGCTAGTCTATGACAGATCACAATTATACTGAACCTATCATATGAATTGTTACTAATAGGGATATATGGTATCTGGTACTCATCTATAGGTGGATATTTCAAAAAGCATGTGGAAAACTGCAATTCAAAGATGTTTATTTTGATACAAAAAATGTTGAAGTCTATGCACAGTTTTTTTATAATATGCCTTTTCCATGAACTTTTCAAGGATCCCTTATATTTTTAATGTATTTACGACTTATGTAGGTACTGCATTATTTTGGCATATGTTATAGACATTGTTTACTATATATAACATGCAAAAATAATTGTTTAGAAGATAGAGTAAAATTTAAATGACATTCTAACATTTTCTTCCCACTTCTCAGTGGATCATTTTGTGTACTAAATATCCCTCACATACATTTTTGATGCTATTGGTTCAGGTGAGTAGTTAGCTGAAGAAATGAGATACAGACTTACAAATGCATGGAGATAGGAGAAAGAATGGCACCTTTTCATGCAAATGATGTGTTTGGAATATAAAAAGGAAGGGTATGGAATCTTTCATCCTGTCATTTTTACCCTCTCTCTCTCTCTCACTGTAATAATTTAAGGCTTAGTTACAGAGCATCTATGCAGTCTTGGAATGCCTAAGATAGAATATTAAATAAAAGTTTTATTATATTCTGTAAGTCTGTAGTTTTATTACTACTATTTGGCAGTGTGCACTAGACACTATTTTACTATGTCTTTAGAAGCAACCTTACCATTTGCTCCTTTCAAATAATCCCAATCAAGAATTAAGTGCATTAATTTCTTTTTTTCCATCTTCTGAATTATTTCTTCTTAGTTGAACTTCTTAGTTGCAATATTATTTGAGACCTCAAGAGATTGGCTTGTGTCTACCGTAAAAAACAGCATCAAAAATAAGTCCTTTGTGCTTTTCCTTTCTACAAAGCTGATGGAAAGGTCCCTCATACTTTACTCCATACTTTGCTAAGTTGCCTTACAGGGCATATATAGAAGAATAATTGTGTTTATTCTCACCCATTTGTGGCTGAAGAGAAAATGGTTGTAGCATTCGCTCTCCTATTGCCAAAGGCTTTGCTAGGCTGTGGTATATGTCTTATGAAGACATTGGGCAGACTTGGGAATGAATCCAATAAACTCAGTTTCTCAAAAATATTTCTCAAGGTTGGCTTGCTTATTTTTCTGTTATTCACAGTGTGATTACACTGGGAAATTTAATAGAGTATTACACTAATTAATTCACTACATATCTTTATGGCAACAGTAATTAACCATGTGTCTTCATCTTACAAAACCAAGACAAAGCATGTGTGAAGCAAACTCTAGCCTTCATCCCAATGAGTGACAGAGCTGGGAATAGAATGTGAAGTTGCTACCTCAAAATATTGAACCCAGTCCACTTAACGTGTTGGCTTTGTTTAGGGTGTAAGCTAGAAGTTTTTCAAAAATTAATCAGTGAGAATGTGTCTGTAATTATGTTCTAATCCAAAATAAGAGGGTGAGAAATTTTTCACTTCACTAAGAAAAAAGTGTTAGATTGCTTTACTGATGACAAACCTAATAATCCTTCCACATTAATGGACTAATTAATATCATTTCAACAACAATAGTTTTTAAATAATTGTGTTTTCTGTTCTCCAGTAAATGTATTTTTGTAATATAGTGTTCAGAGACTTTAACTGAGGTTGACAAGTCATCTTGCTTAGCATTATATTTATATGACTTCTTGATGTCGGTACTTTATCAGAAGTACTCAGAGCCTAAAATGGCACTTGATGATGGCAGCTGTTCAAGGTTTGGGATAGGAAAGTCAGTTTTTTAGCCTCCTCTGCTTGTCCCTACCACCTCCTCACCCTTTCTCTTTCAGTTACTTTCTCTAGGAATATATTTGCCACTGAAGAATCACTTTCTTTTTTAAAAAATGCTTTAAATTCATTCAAATAATGTTTGTGAAACACAGGGTAGCTTAGGCACTGGACATAAATGGTAAATAAGACAAAAAAAATCCTGCCCTCAGGAAACTCACTTTTTTGTGCCTAACTCTGGTGCTCTTCTCAATGAGAGCTCTCGTACACTAACCCATCACATACTTTCCGCAGTTGTCAACATTTACCAAAAGGATAGGTTTCCAAGTGTGATGTCCTGGCCGCTGTCGTGACAACTACTTCCCTGTTATATGTAAGTGAGTTATTGCACCCAAAGCACTTGGAATGCTGTCGGACACATGGGAAGCACTATATATGTAAGTGTTAGGTATAGGTGGAAGACAGGAGTAGCAAGGACTTTTCCATCATATCAGTATGCCAGCAAATACTGTTTATTCTTTAAACAAATTCAAAATTATAGGTAAGCCCCTGAGAAGCAGTGCTATTTTTGAACATTAATTTATAGAAAATATAAAGTAAATTTTGATAATTTTCTGCATAAAATAATTTTCTACATTTTTCCCAATTATGAGTTTTATTAGTACTTTGAAAATAAAATTTAATACACAGAAATACTTTTATTCAAACGAGTATGTCAATAAAATAAAAAAGTACTACTCCCTGCTTCTTCAAATGAGATTTAATCATTTGAGGGGAGTCATGACTATGAAGTAGCTTATAGACATAATACTGTGCCTAGTGTTCACTGCCAAATCAGAATGCTTCATATTTATATAACATGAACACTTTACGAAGTCCTGTCACATGGTTCATTACATTTTGTTCTGTAACAGTCCTCAGAAGCAGTTATACAAGTATTAGAGTTTCCATTTTGAAAATGAAAAAACCAAAGCATTAGTACTCACCCTAACTTAAACAGTAGTTTTGAGGAGGAGTTAGAACTTCTATCCAATATTCTTTCCACTGTAAAACTGCCAAACATTGTTTCCTTAAAAAATAAAACGAAACAAACCACAAGCAACCTGACCTGTTAGCTGGATGCCAGAATCAGCAGACTGAGTGGTAGCCTGCTATTCACAGCATTACCACTAAAATCGAGCAGAGTGACCCCCTCCAAGTCACCCTCCAGCTCCAGGTTCCAGGAAGCTTGTTCGGACACTCATGTTCAGATAAAGTATAGTTTCCTGACCCTTCTCCTTCCTCCACTCCATCTCAAAATTTCTCCTGTTAGCGATAACATGAAAGTGGGGATGGGGGTAAAATGGTAAAATCTGCGCTACGATCTGTTTCGCTTTAGTAGAGAACATGGGCTAAGCAGGTAAAAAATTCTGAGACGGTGAAACAGAGCCAGAAACAACTGGACATGGTGTTTTCAAATACTTGCACATACTTTCACATTTAAATTAGAATATTCTGATAGAGATGGAAAAATTATTTTCCAGGACATTTTCCAAAGCTCTTTCCTAAAATTATTAGGGGAAAATCCCAATAAGATTTGGGAATCAGTCTCCTCCTCCCTGCCCTCCCCTCTCTGCAACCACGAGCATGCAGAAACCTTTGCTCTCGCATTCATTGAGCTCCTGAGGATGCTTTGTTCATCGATAAGACAAGTGTGGACATCACAAAACTTAGAACTTTACTCCCATTTTATTGAATTACTCAAGCTAATACTAGATAGAAAATAACTCTTGAAAATTCTTAGGGAGTGGGCATTGTGGCACAGCAGCTAAGATGCTGCTTGGGACGCCCATATTGCATTTGAGAGCCTTGGCTTCCAATCCAGCCTCGTGGTTGTGCACACTCTCGGAGTACCAGGTGATGGATCAGGCAGTTGGGTCCCTGCCAGGTTCCTGGCTTTGGTCTGACCCAGCCCAGGCTTGGGGAGTGAACCAGTAGATGGAATTATCTACCTCCCTCTCTCTCCCTCTCCTTCTTCTCCCTCTCCCTGTCTCTTCCTCCCTCCCTACCTTCTCCTCTCCTTCCCCCCATCCCCACCCCACCTTTCAAATAAATAAAAATAAACTTTAAAAAAAAATTCCTGGAGGGGATGACATCGTAGCATAGTGGATATTTCTGCTGCCTGCGGTGCCAGCATCCCATTTGGCTGTCGGTTCCATTCCCAGTTGCTTCACTTCCAGTCCAGCTCCCTACTAATGATCTGGAAAAAGCAAAGGAAGATGGCTCAAGTATTAGAGGCCCTATAACCCACGTGAGAGACCCAGTTGAAGCTTCTGATTCCTGGCTTTGGCCTGGCCCAGCACCAAGCCTTGTGGGCCTCTAGGGGATGAACCAGCAGATAGAAGCTTGAGCTCTCTCTCTCTAACTCTGCCTTTCAAAAAAAAATAAATCTTTTTTAAAAATTCTTAGAGATTGGTTCAAACAATATAGTTATTCTAAGGGAGTTCAACTCACTTTAGTTTTTTTTTTTAAGATTTATTTATTTATTTGTTTGTCAGAGTTACACAAAGAGAGGAGAGGGAGAGGGAGAGGGAGAGGGAGGGAGGGAGGGAGAGAGAGAGAGAGAGAGGTCTTCCATCCGATGGTTCACTCCCTAACTGCAACAGCCAGAGCTGCACCGATCTGAAGCCAGGAGCCAGGAGCTTCTTCCGGGTCTCCCACGTGGGTGCAGGGGCCCAAGGATTTGGGCCATCTTCTACTGCTTTTCCAGGCCATAGCAGAGAGCTGGACAGGAAGTAGAGCAGCCGGTCTCGAACCATCACCCATACAGGATGCTGGCGCTTCAGGCCAGGAGGTTGACCTGCTGCGCCACAGCTGGGCCCCTCCCTTTAGTTTTTTTTTTTTTTTTAACTTTTATTTAATGAATATAAATTTCCAAAGTACAGCTTATGTATTACAGTGGCTTTCCTCCCCATAACTTCCCTCCCACCCACAATCCTCCCCTTTCCCGCTCTCTCTCCCCTTCCATTCATATCAAGATTCATTTTCAATTCTCTTTATATACAGAAGATCAATTTAGTATACATTAAGTAAAGATTTCAATAGTTTGCACCCCCATAGAAACACAAAGTGAAAAATACTGTTTGAGTACTCGTTATAGCATTAAATCACAATGTACAGCACACTAAGGACAAAGATCCTGCATGAGGAATAAGTGCACAGTGACTCCTGTTGTCGACTTTACAAATTGACACTCCTGTTTATGGCTCCCTTTAGTTTTAAAAAAGCTCACAGACACTTGTGAATTGTTCCTTTGTAATATAAATGAGGAAGACGGAAGACGTAATTTGTGGCTGCATATTGCTTACCTAAAGTTTACTTAGTCTGGTACTCAGTGATTTTGTATTTTTTTTTTTAAGGTTGATTGATTTGAAAGGCAGAGTTACAGGGAGGCAAAGGCAGAGCTAGAGAGACAGAGCAAGAGAGAGGTCTTCCATCTGCTGGTTCACTCCCCAAGTGGCCGCAATAGCTGGAGCTGGGCTAATCTGAAGCCAGGAGCCAGGAACGCTTCTTCCAGATCTTGCACGCGGGTGCAGTGGCCCAAGGACGTGGGGCGTCTTCTACTGCTTTCCCAGACCTTAGCAGAGAGCTGGATCGGAAGTGGAGCAGCTGGGACTCCCAGCGCCCATATGGGATGCCGGCACTGCAGGCGGCGGCTTTGCCAGCACACATGGTGCCGGCCCCTCAGTGACTTTCAGGATCAGATGTTGATCCACTTTTCCCTATTCCATATCTTCTTATAGACATTCTTCATTCTCAAAGAACAGTGTTCCTTATCCTCATGTGCACCCTGCACTGTGTTCCTTTCTATCATCATTGTGCTGTCTCTATTTATTAGGGCTAAATCTTAGTTCTCCTTCAAGGCCCAGTTGTGCTGCCATTCCCTCCGCCCCATTTTCCCTCTTCCTCCTCTGCATGATTTCCTAAATACTTTATCAGGACCTCTCTAAGTCCTTTGTACCACCTCACAGTGTAGTGTGCGTCTTATCTCTTGCCCAGTGTGAAAGCTCCTAACGTTAGGAACTGCACTTGCCTCCCTCACTCCCATCCAGAGTAGCACCACCACCACTCCCTGTGTGACAGAACAGAGAAAGTGCTGGGTGTGAAGTCTGCCAGCCCTCTTTCAAATCCTTGCTCTATCACTTATTAGCCATATAACCTGGGGTAACCTGGGAGTGAACCTGTTAGAGAATTCAGCGAGAAACCTGCACAGTGTGCTTAGTATTGTATCTCACATATGCTAGCTCCTAAAACACGTGGACAGTGCTGGTAACAGTGGACACACCACATTTTAGAAACCACCTTATTGTTCAGCTTTATAATCACCTGAAAGATATAAAGAATATTCTGCCGTGTCACACATGCAGGCATGTGTTTTTTGTTTATTTTGTTTTGTTTTTTGACAGGCAGAGTGGACAGTGAGAGAGAGAGACAGAGAGAAAGGTCTTCCTTTGCCGTTGGTTCACCCTCCAATGGCCGCCATGGCTGGCGCGCTGCGGCCAGCGCACCGCGCTGATCCGAAGGCAGGAGCCAGGTACTTCTCCTGGTCTCCCATGGGGTGCAGGGCCCAAGCACTTGGGCCATCCTCCACTGCCTTCCCTGGCCACAGTAGAGAGCTGGCCTGGAAGAGGGGCAACCGGGACAGAATCCGGCGCCCCTACCGGGACTAGAACCCGGTGTGCCAGCGCCGCTAGGTGGAGGATTAGCCTAGTGAGCCGTGGCGCTGGCCAAGCAGGCATGTTAAGTACTGTTTTGAACAGATTTGTAATCTCTTGTATGTACTGGGAAAAAAGTAACTCAGAAGTTCATTACCAAACAATAGAAACTTCCCTGAAGTCATGTTAAAAACACATATTCTATTGTGTTCCATTTACTGGGGTAATCATAGCTGTAGGCAGTTTTAGGTAGCACTTCTCTCTTTAGTCCTCTTCCCTATCTGTTTCGTGAAGTGTTTTCACCTTGAAGAATTCTGTATTTTTTTTTTATTGATACAACACACAGTACATGATTTGTAGTTTCCACATCCAAAAAATGGAGCATCATAGGGATCTTATCAAAATGGCCTTCAAACTATAAGAATTGTGGATTAATTCATCTGGAGAAGCACAATTTTGTTCTGCTCAGAGACCTGGGGCGCATCAGTCATAACTTGTGTGCTGAACCGGAAGTCTTTGCGAGGAAGAGTGGTGAAGCCGAACAGGGGCAACAGACAACAGCCGTAGGTAGAACCCTGGAGCTCCTGGAAGAAAAGCCATTCCTGCCCCCAGTAGTTCTCAGTCATCATTTATGTAGTGCAGTTCCTTGTGATCACTAACAAAGAACAGTGGAGAAACATCGGAGAAAAAGATACTTATCAGAGTCTGTCTGACAAGTTTGAGTTTAAACTCACTTAATTTTTAAAGAAGTACTTAGTAAAAAATAAGACCAGGTAAGCCTGATTTAAATCAGTATAATATTTGTTCAGAATTTGTCTTCGCTGATCTAAATCCTCTTTAACACTTACTATATTAGGTAAGATCACTTAAATTCATTTGAATTGATTTTACATTCCTATTCTGCGGTAGCCTAAATTATATGCTATTATGACTGTAAGTTAATACCAACACAATTGCTATTTGAATTATAAACAAAGCAATATATTCCTGAAAGGGAAAGGTGAAATTTTGTAATTAAATAGGACTGGAGGTTTAAAACAAGTGTTTGAAAATTTCTAGCATCTTAAGGAAAATAAACAAAAATAAAAATTAAGAAATTCCCAAATTAGATAACTGAAACTATATTAGGGGCAATCATTTAGCGTAATGGCTAAGACACCAATTTAGATGCCCACATAACATATCAAAATTCCTGGGTCCAATACCCAGCTCTGATTCCTGACTCCAGATTCCTGCTAATGCAGATCCTGGGTGACAGCAGTGATGGCTTAAATCACTGGGTGAGTTTTATTGAGTTCCTGGCTCCTGGTTTCAGCCCAACACAGTCTGCACCATTGCAGGTATTTGGGGAGCGAACCAGTGGATATGAGTGCTCTCTCTCTGTTTCTGTGTGTGTGTATATATGTGTGTTTGTGTGCCCCTCAAAAATATTTTAACTTTAGAAAACTTGTTTTAGTGATATATACCATTTCATAAATGGTCACACTTTACACAATGCCAGCATGATTATTAGATTGTAATGAAATGTATCTGCAGTAAGTGTGCACAACAAAGAGAAACTGTACAGAGACAGAAGACAACAATGGCATATCAGAAAATATGGTTTCTGATATACCCAGCACAATCTTTTCCTCTCCTTGAACCCCATTTTTTCAACTATAACATGAGCAGATTGCTGATGCCTAAGAACTTCATAACATTTAAGTTTTGTTGTTATTCTGAACATACTCCTTTTATTAAGGACTTAAAACTCAAGATTAAGCAGGCAGTAGAATATAAACATACAGAACTCTTAGATATGAGTTCTCATGTATTTTTAAAAGCTACCCTTCTGGGCGTGTCTACTAGAAAATACAGCCAAAAAATCTAGAGTGCTGTCCATTTATATTGCAAAATGGATTCAAATCTAAAAACCTGGATAACTTTTAACTGTATTATTTATTCCCTAAAGCAACAACTTGTTCCTTGTGCATTTCTCAAATTAGCTAATAGAAAAACACAGAGCAAAACACTCTGCATCACTCTATTTTGAGAATTATTTTCACCCCTGAAATAACATGAAGCAGTGCAACTAGAATTCACTATAGAGAATAGCACTTTCATCTAAATTAGACTGAATTGCAGTTGATCAATGTGGAGTGTTCAAGGGTATTTCAGGTAGCCCCTAACTTGTGACTGATTTTCACAAAACCAAAGGTTTATTGACCACCAGATGGAGCCACTATTGTTCTATTCATAGCACAAAAATACACTAAAAATGAAAATTGTTTGAAAAATGAATAAATGGCAGATTTCTTATTGTAGTCTACAGTACAGAAAAAAATTAAACTTTTAACATTCTTCTGCCTAGTTTTTGTAAATGTGGGTACATAGACAGACCCTTCCCCAATAATTTATTATGAATGTTTCAATTTAGTAATTTCTTGGATAAAGAAACCAGTTTTTTTCTATTCTCTTTTTAAAGATATCATTAAAACAGCTTTCAAGTATCTTAAAGTAAGGATTTAACTTCTGTTACTCAAATATGAAATTGCAATATGAAAAATGATATAAGAATAAATAGCATGTAGGCTCTTATTTTAATGTTATACAGTATTCCCATTGTAATCATTTCCATAATGGATTTATTTATTTTCATTTTGCTTGAAAGGCAGAGACAGACAGGTTCACTTCCCAAATGCTTGCAACAATGGGGCTGGGCTAAGACAAAACTGCAAGCCCAGATCAGTCCAGGTCTCCCATGTGGGTTACAGGGACCTAAGAACGTGAGTCATCCTCTGCTGCCTCCTGAGGTGCAACAGCAGCTGGCAGCTGGAATTGGAAGCAGAGCCTGGACTCAAACCCAGACACTTGATTTGGGATGCAGGACTCCCAAGCGACAACTTAACCTCTGTGTCAAATACTCACCCCTCCATGATTTTTTTTTCTTTTACTTCTTCTTGTTAATAAAACAAACAAGAGGAGGAAGCATTCTCACTGGAATAGGGGGAATATATAGTTTATCCTCAGTAGCTTCAACCTCACTGAATGGCTACAACTCTTACAGAGATTCTGCCCAGAAAGTTTATTGCCATGGGCCTTAATTGGGAGAAATTGCCTTAAAGTTGGCATCACCAACTCTTCCAACTCTTCACACCTCTATTTAACAAGTGTCAGAATTTATCTAATTCCTTACAATTCAATTTAATTAGGCAACCTATCTATTGAAAAAATATTTGTATTCTAGATTTCCCAAGCTCCTGCAATACCTTCAAGGAACTATTACATCCAGAAAAAGCCGTAAGTTATCTGTAGACCCTGGTGTAATTCAGGACCTAAAAATGATCAATCTGTCTGCCCATTCAAATGCTATTTTATTTTATTTGAAAGGCAGAAAGACAGAGATAGGTCTTCCATGCACTAGTTCAATCTGCAAATGCCTGCCAATAGCTAAGGCTGGACCAAGCCAAAGCCAGGATCCCAGAATTCAACCTGAGTCTCCTATGGGACTAGGGATCCAACTTCTTGACCTATCACATGTTGCCTTCAGCATGCTCACCAACAGAAAGCTAGAATTGGAAGCAGAGCTGGAATCAAATACAGACACTCTGATAGGGGTTGTGGGTGTCTCAGGTAGTGTCTTAACTGGTACACCAAACGCTGCCCCTCCACTCAACTGCAGTTTATTAAGAGCATGGTATATGCAAGACATGCTAAGCCACAAACAGGGCAGTTCCTGCCAGGAATCTATAGCCTAGGGGGTGTTACAGACAGTTATAATACAGTATGTTTAGAAATTACAAAGTGATTTAAAGGTTCAAAGGAGGGTGAAATATGATTAATTAAGGAGATTCAAGAAAGAGCCATAGTAATTCTCCTTGAGTAAACCCATTGGCAGCCCGCTCTTCTCTGTCCCCTCATTATTCATTGAACTATATATTATGATTTGGAAGGAATTTAGGGCCTTTCTTTATAGGATTCTGTTTCATCGGGACATGGGTTGTGTCACTTGGTACTTAAATATTTTCTTATTTTTTGTCAGGCATGAAAAAGAAAGTTAAGAGTTTATACTTAAGAGCCAGACTACATCGGTTGATATTCCCAAATTTATAATCACTGAAATCAATGATTTAATCTCTCCTTACTTTAATTTTTTCATCAATAAAATTGAGTCAGTAACATGCCTTCCAGGACAGGCATTTGGCCCAGTGGTTAAGACACCACATTGGATGCATGCGTCCCCTATTGCCTGGCTAGTCTTGGCTGCTCTGCAACTCATCACTGGGAGGCAGCAGGTGATGGCTTAAGTACGTGGGAAACTGAGACTGAGTTCTGGTCTCCTGGCTTTGGCCTGGCCCAGCCCTGGCTGTTGTGGTCATTTGGGGAATGAACCAACTGATGGAAGATCAATTCTCTCTCTTTCTCTCTTCCTCTCTCCACTCCCTCCCCCGACCTCCCACTCCCACCCCCTGTGTTCTTTCAGGTTAAGCTGTGGCTTGGGGTGCCAACATCGCATATCAGGCTACTGATTGAAGTCCAGGCTGCTCTGTTTCTGAGCAAGCTCCCTGGTAATGCACATGGGAAGGCAGCAGATTATAGCCCAAGTACCTGTGGGAGACTAGGATGGAGTTCTTGATTCCTAGCTTCTTCAACATTGGCTATTGAGGCCATTTGGGAAGTGAACCAGTAGATGGAAATGCGCTCTCGCTCTCTCTCTCTCTCTCTCTCTCTCTGCCTTTCAAATGAATCAATAAACAAATCTTTTTTAAAAATGCCTTTTTAATGTTATGTTAGTTATGAGAATTGAACCACTTATTCAATTACTAATATTTGGCATATTGTGAGGCCTTGAAATATTAGCTATCATCTTATTTATTTTCAAGTATAGCACTATTCCTTGAATTAATTTATCACTTGGTATATTAAAAATTTTGATATGGGGCCAGCACTGTGGCACAGTGGGTAAAGCCACCTACTGTGGTGCAGGCATCCCATATGGGCACTGGTTCAAATCCCAGCTGCTCCACTTCCAATCCAGCTCCCTGCTAATATTCCTGGGAAGGCAGCAGAGGATGGCTCAAATGCTTGGGCCCTTGCACCCATGTGGGATACTCAGGAAGCTCCTGACTCCTGGCTCCATACTGGCCCAGCTCTGGCCATTTCAGACATTTGGGGAGCAAATCAGCAGATGGAAATCTCTCTCTTTGTGTGTGTGTGTCTGTGTGTGTGCATGTGTGTGTGTGTAACTGCCTTTCAAATAAATAAATAAATCTTTAAAAAATAAAAATTAAAAAATTAATAAACATGTATAAGCATATTATTTTAAAAATAAGATTATTTTGTTGCAAAAAGATTTGAAATGCATGCATATGATGGGTCCTCAAGAAGTTCATGGAAAATAAGCATTATGAAAAAATTCATTGGAACTACATCCAAGTTTCCCACATGGGGAACAGGGACCCAAGCACTTGGACCATCTTTGATGCTTTCTAAGGCATTTTAGCAGGGAGCTGGATCAAAAGGGGAGCAGCCAGGACTGGAAGCACCCATATTGGATGCCAGCACTGCAGGTGACTGCTCAATCTGCTGCACCACCATGCCAGCCCCAATACCATTTTTTCACAATTTTTTTTTTTTTTTTTTGTAATTTCAGAGGGACACAGAGGACAGAAAAAGAGATAGAGAGACAGAAAAAGAGAACTCCCAGGGTTGGCATTGTGGCATAACAGGTACAGCTGTCATGTGTGATGGCTGCATCTCATGTGGGTGCTGGTTCAAATCCCAGCAGCTGCACTTCCAATCCAGCTCTCTGCTAATGACCTGGGGAAAGTAGCAGGAGATGACTCAAATGCTTGGGCCCCTGCCACCCACAAGGGAGATCCAGGATGAAGCTCCTGGTTCCTGGCTTTTGCAAACACTTGGAGAATGAACTAGCAGATGGAAGAACTCTGTGTCTCCCTCTCTCTGTAACTATGACTTTCAAATAAATAAATAAATATTTTAAAATAAATAAACCTTTAAAAGAGAAAGAGAACTCCCATGTGCTAGTTCACTCCCCCAAAAACCTGTAAAGGCCAGGACTGGGCCCTGGGAACCAGAAACCCAATTCAGGTTTCTCACATGGATAGTGGGAATTCAAGCACTTGAGCCATTGCTGCCACCTCCCAAGGTGTGCATTACCAGAAAGCTGGAGCCAGGCATTGAACTCACGTTCTCCAGTGTGGGATGTGGGCATTGAGTTAGCCTATCCCCCACCCTTTTTTTTTTTTTTTTTTTTTTTTTTGACAGGCAGAGTGGACAGTGAGAGAGAGAGACAGAGAGAAAGGTCTTCCTTTTGCTGTTGGTTCACCCTCCAGTGGCCGCCGCGGCTGGCACGCTGCAGCCAGTGCGTCGCGCCGCTCCTATGGCAGGAGCCAGGTACTTATCCTGGTCTCCCATGGGTCCCATGGGGTGCAGAGCCCAAGGACTTGGGCCATCCTCCACTGCACTCCCTGGCCACAGCAGAGAGCTGGCCTGGAAGAGGGGCAACCGGGACCTCTCCCTTTTTTTTAATGAACGAATTTCCAGCCACTTGGTGCTGATAGCTCCTTGAGCTTTGTTCCTGAGACAATGGAGTATATAAACTTTAATGTAGAAAATGAGACTTAGGGATGGATACTATTGATTCTTTAAGTAACCAGTGAAGAGACAAGTAGAACAAGGATTCTGTTTCTGCCTAGCTGCTAGAGGAAATGTCAAGAACATTCTTTATAACATACAGGGACAAGACTACAGTACGTACTTAACTTGCAGCCTTGTAGCAGTTTGTCTCAGCTAAGCTGAGAGTTAGAATACATGTTTTAGCCCAATATCTGCTGCTAACCCAAATGGGATACTTGCTAAGTAACTTCACTTACCTGGACTTTAGTTACTTTACCTGTAAAATAATGTGTTAAATTAGAAGACCCTCATAGTCACCTCTGGCTGCCTGGTAACCTGATGCCCAGTAGTAAATGGATGGTTCTAGTAATGTTGGGTCTTCCCTGTCCCAAGCCCTTTCATCTGTATTCCCTAATGAGCTGACTGATTTTTAAATTTCCATTCTAACATTATAAAGTAGGTAATCTTTAAGCCCATAGGATGCTGGTGTTACACCCAGGAGTTGACAATTTGACACCTAAAATTGATGGTTTGATTTCTTAACTATTTTCACATACATTAAGTTTATTTTACCCCTTAGATTGTTTTCTGGCATGAGAAGTCTATATCATATATATTTCTTTCAAAGCATCTCTCAGAGCCCCAGGCACAAGGACAACACTTTGTTTTATTCTCTGAATTGAAGTTTTAATTAAAAGCACTATCATCCAATATATATTAAGATTTATAAGAAAACTAGAGTGCTCTGTACTCAGAAGCTGAATTTTTTAAACTTCTTATGTATTTTATTAGCCAGTTTTATGTCACTAAAATCATCCAGTCACTTATTCAATTTTTGTTTGTTCAGGAGGATTCAAGCACATGAGAAATGAATGTGCTACTTCCTGTTCTGGCAACATGGACTGAGCTAACACAGAACTTCCTTCTTGTACAAATACATAGAAATTCTGGGTAAAATATGACCCAGCTTGATTTACCTGCTTAACTAAAGGGGGGAGGAGGGAAGAAGGGGAGAGAGAGAGAGAGAGAGAGAGAGAGAGAGAGAGAGAGGAAATTCCTAGGTACCAGAAACAAAAGGAAAGCATACTCGAACATTAGGTGAGCAAACTGATACTAGTATCGCCCAGAGGGATATTGGACCCAGATGTAGGCTCTAATAGCTAGAAGCTGGGGATTTAATCTCACACATGGACATAACATTTGGCCTTCAGTTAGATAGGCAGGAACTAGAAAAACTGTCCATTTGGTCAGGAAAGCTCAATGAAGCTCATCATTCTTAAGAGCTGTGTGTAGGAGGGGAAAAAAATCTTAAGAAAAAAATCAAAACTCAAAACTTCTACCATGCATGACTATAAAGTAAATCGAGAAATTAACATGGAAGAAAATGGCTCCAGACCAATGGAATCCCCTTGATTATCTGGCAGAAACAAATTCAAAACTTTTCTGTAGGAACTTATACAATCTTGGCTTCCCTGGATTCCTGGGAATTTTTTCACAATAAAAAATTATAAAATACTTGCTCTAGAGAGTCAGAAGACATAACAGAAGGGCCCTCAAGACCAGTCTAAATGATCCAATGTAATAAGTGTGTTTTAAATAATTAAGGATAATTTTAAGGAATAAAAATCATAGTAAAATTCTAAAGCATGAAAAAGAGTGGGTAAATTTGAAAGAAACCAAATAGAAATAAAACTATTAGGGGCAGTTGTTTAGTTAAAATGGAGTTAAGATTGGAATACCAGAGGTAGACTGTTGTCTCCACTCCCAATTCCAGCATCCTGATAACAGGCAGCAACAGATGATGGCTCAAGTAGTTGGGTTCTTACCACCCACATGAGATACCGGAATTGAGTTTTTAGCTCCCACCTTTGGCCTAGCCCAACTCCAGCCATCATGGGCATTTGAAGAGTAAACCAGCAGATGGAAGCTCTCTGTATGTCCACCTCTTTATGTCTCTCTGTACCTCAAATATATATATATAAAATATTTACATATATGTAACAATATAATATATATGTATATATCTGTAACTGAATATGTGTGTTTTATATATATATGGATATATATATCCATATATATACACTGAAGAGAGAATTATTGAACCAAAACATAGAGTTACGGAAATTACAGGGTATACTGATCATAATAAAAACATGAAAAATGAATGTCCTCTGATTATTCATAGTTGATCACACTGTAAACAAGAGTACTTTATATTAATGTGATGTTCCCAGTTAGAAAATAAAAGAATTGACTAGCTTTTTATGCAGTTGGCTTTCTGTACCAGTTGTTGTTACATTTGACTAGATATACATGTAACGTGCTTGAATTACAGTGTCCATGCAGTTCAAATGGAACCTTAGCAGTCTCAGTCTTAAAGATCTTCAGACCTCACAGCTGCTCTCAAGCTGTTTGTCTGTTTATTTTGGCTAGAAATGAAAACAGGAGGAGGAGAAAGACATCCTTAAAGCAGGCAAATTGAAAAAATCTCACAAGAGCAAGAACTGGAGCAACCAGTGGACATACCCGGGGTGGTGTGGCTGCCTCGGTTTGTCTGACCTTGATGATTCTGGTTTATGGCTTTCTAGAAAAAAGGAAAATGACAGGGCACAGATTTGACTAGATTTCAGTATTTTCCTGATGTGCTTCACTTTTTGTTGAAGGACTTTAAGAAATCTACATTGTGAAAAATAGTACTGAAATTTCTATGAACACTGTCAACCAATAATTGTCTGAAGGGAACTTTATTTACTCTGAGGCTGTTGTCAATATTAATTTGGGTAGGGAAATCACTTTTATAAGGATTAAAGATTTAAAGTATCAAACTATTACTTAAAATTTTTAGGTTATTATTAACTTCTTTTATGAAATTTAGCTTCCAAACATTATACTTTAGAAATAAATGCCATTTCTCTAAGACATGGTCTGTCCCTTTTATTTTATCAAAGGAATAATGTAATAAAGAACATTTAGTAGTATATGGAATTTTAATTATTTGAGGTTGCATCAAATCAACTGATTCCACATACAGTTATAACAGGCACAAAGTACCATCAAATTGCCCTTCATCAGTACTTCTGAGAACATCTGTTTTATTTTATAGTTATTTGTGAGACAATTATCACAAAATAAAATCATCCCAAGCAAAAGTGCCGCATGTTTCACGGGTAAGACTGTATATAATGGAAATAGACAGATTAGATTAAAGAGAACGTTCTCTTTTTTTTTTTTAAGATTTATTTATTATTTATTAAAAGTCAGAGTTACACAGAGAGAAAGAGGTCTTCCATCCATTAGTTCACTCCCCAATTGGCTGCAACGACCCAAAGCCAGGAGCCAGGAGCTTCTTCCAGGTCTCCCAAGTGGACACAGGGGCCCAAGGACTTAGGCCACTTTCTAGAGCTGGATCAGAAGTGGAGCAGCCGGGTCTCAAACCAGCGCCCACCCCAATGAGAACTTTTTTTTTTTTTTAATTATTTGACAGGTAGAGTTACAGACCATGAGAGACAAAGAGACAAAGAGAAAGGTCTTCTTTCCGTTGGTTCACTCCCCAAATGGCCACCACAGCTGGCACTGCGCTGATCTGAAGCCAGGAGCCAGGTGCTTTTTCCTGGTCTCCCTTGAGGGTGCAGGGCCCAAACACCTGGGCCATCCTCCACTGCCTTCCTAGCCCACAGCAGAGAGCTGGACTGGAAGAGGAGCAGCCGGGACTAGAACCTGGCGCCCATATGGGATGCTGGCGGAGAATTAACCAAGTGAGCCATGGCACCGGCCCCGAGAACATTCTTAAAACAGCCTCTGTTGCACAACCATCTGCCCTGCCCTAACATCAAAGTTACCTCAGTTATTTTTCTCAGCTGTTATTAGTACACCTGTAGTTGGTATTCAGTGAACTTTTTTCATAACTTTTTTGCATATATCTTTTAAAAGATGTCAAGTTGGAATTAAATGATTAGTAATGACAATCTAATTAAATGCTCCAGGATATATCCAAGTAGCCAAAAATTTTTTGCAGCTAAAAATTCTGATTTCTGAGGAACTATAGATCTGCAAGTCTCTCTGGACTGGTCTTTATGAGGAGGGGGAATAGAGTATTTTCAGCTCTGTAATGATATGGTAAAACCTGAGATTCACCCATGCAACCCTGAGCAACAGGTATTTGGGCTTCTGACTTTCAGTATAAAATCCAGCCTGCTGTGTTGAAGTAAAAATGATTTCACCTAGGATCGGAAAGTAAAAAGTCTAACTTTTATAAACGTTCCCCCTTGAGATGGCAAAAACTGCAGTGAGACTGTAATACCAGACTTCTTCAGATGACAGTTGATTTCGCAATTAAGACATTGATGACATTCTAGAAATTTGATTAATTCTTGATCTCTGTGTTGAAAATTGTTTAACTGGAGCTTTGCCAAGAATGGGGAGGGGGATAGGTAAAAATCCTGTTGGAAACAATATTCAACTCCATGAAAAGTTACTTTTTTTTTTTAAGATTGATTTATTTGAGAGTCAGAGTTAACAAAGAGAGGGAGGCACAGAGAGGTCTTCCATCACTCCCCAAATGGCCACAACAGCTGGAGCTGGGCTAATTGGAAGCCAAGAGCCAGGAACCAAGAACCAGGAGCTTCTTCTGGACCCTCACATGGGTGCAGGGGCTCAAGTACTTGAGCCATCTTCCACTGTTTTCCCAGGCCATTAGCAGCGAGCTGGATGGGAAGTGGAGCAGCCAGGACTCTAACCAGCACCCACTTGGGATGCCAGCACAGCAGGCAGAGGCTTAGCCTAGAATACTGCAGCTTCGCCTTGAGAAAGTTACTTTAGTTACATGATCTGGATCATTTCAGTAACGATGAAGAGACCTACAGTTTTATCCAAATATTTCTTTAACATTTTTCAAAGCAGGACTAGTTTTGCAATCCATTACATGCTTCAGTTAGAGAATTGTGAACCTTTCTTGTCTACATCATTTTCAATTTAGTTCTGATCACTTAAGAGATTATAGCAAACAGATCGGAAGGTATATGAGTGAATCTAATGCATTTTTAGATGTGTACCATCATCACCACAAATTGCCTTACACATATATTTATGAAACTGATTATGACTTAGCTTAAAGAAAAATGACTAAGAAGAGTACAATATAAAGAAATTAACAGAGCAAATGTGTTCAGGTAAATTTAAATTTTATACCTATATTTTCCATCTCATAGCTAGAAAATAGAAAAAGCGTGATTTGATAAATACTGAGGGAATAAAATGATTCATTAAAGTTGTCATAATTTTTCAATATAGGTTAAAGTGTGGGAAATGCAAAAGGAAATTGAAATAAAAATATTAATGTCTCTAAGTGTATCCCAATTGAAGGTTCCTTAAAAACATTTTAGAATGTATATAGATAGCCTCATAATCTGTCAAAAAATAGTTTCCCCCATCAAATGTTAAGATATAAATTTAAAGCATACATCAGTGTATATTTTGGTGCTGAACAGTTTTTTCTTAACTTTGTTTATTTATTCATTCATTTAAAAGGCAAAGTTACAGAGAGAGGAAGAGACAGAGAAAGAGAGTTCTTCCATCTGCTGGTTCACTCCCCAAAAGGCTGCAATGGCTGGGGCTGAACCAGGCTGAAGCCATGAACCCAAAATTCCATCTGAGTGTCTCATGTGGTGGCAGGGCCCCAAGTCCTTGAGCAAAGAGCTCAAGTGCTAGCAGAGAGCTTGATTAAAAGTAATGGTGCAGCCAGGACTCAAAATGGTGCCTATTTGCAAAACAGGCAGCGGTTAGCAGAGTGCACCACCATGCCACAGTGCCAGCCCCGGCACTTAACACTTTTAATCTGCTGAAATAAATAATAGTAGTTTCAGTGTTTGGTGTGTGTCAAACAGTATTTTAGGCACCAGCATTGAGGAGTAGTGGGTAAGGCCGCCGCCTGTGATGCCAGCATCCTAGCTGTTCTACTTCTGATCCAGCTAAGTAGCAGAAAACGGCCCAAGTGTTTGGGTGCCTGCCACACGCATGAGAAACCCAAATGAAGCTCCTGGCCCTGGTTTCAGCGTGGTCCAGCCCAGGCCATTGCAGTAGTCTAGGGAATGAACCCACTAGAAAGATCTATCTTTATCTCTCCCTTTCTCTCTTTTAAATAAATAAATAAATCTTAAAAAAACATATAACAATATTTCATTTAATTCTCACTACAGAAAATGAAGTAGATATCATTCTCATTTGACAGCTGAAGAAACTGAAGCACAGAAAGAAGCCACAGCGTATTTCTAAGTCATACATATAATAAGTTGTTGAACTAGAATTCAGATCAGTCCCACTCTAAGGACTGTGTTCCAAACATGCCTTGCTCACTGGTTCCTTCTGTAATGGAAACTAAGAGCAGATGTTCTTGTTAGCACCAGAGGAAATGTATGAGGTCTCAGTTCCTATCTGAGTGCTAGTTTTATTGCCTTACAAATACCTTCTGAGTTAAATAAGGCTGCCCATATTGTTAATACTGTTGACAGCAGGTGTTGGACAAAGGAAGTTCATTGTACTATTCTGTCTATATTTGTGTTGAAATTTTTCTATTAAATTTTTTTTATTTTGTTTTTTTAAGAATAACTTTTGACCAGTTAACCTGTCTTGACTGGGAGTTGTTCATTGGTGTGTTCAGTGAATCATGATGTGAGAATTTATTACATTATATATCTCTCCTTTTTATACTCCCTTAATTTTTTGATGAAGGAGATAAAATGTTGTGCTTGTTTTCCATTACCTTTACTTGCTCCAAAATATTCCTGTCTCTGAAATACTGATTGTCAGGTAATTACAAAATTACAAATTTTGCATTAACTTTTAAATGATTAAATCATTAGTAAGGCAAAAAATTAAATGTGCAAAAGATTTGAATAATTTACCAAAGAAGATTTATGAGTGGCCAGTAAAAACTTTAAAATGTTACTATTTCTTACTATCAGAAAAATGAGAGTTGAAACCATGATAAGATACTACCTCACATCCACTAGAATGATCGCAGTTAAATGATGATACCAGACAGAGCTGGGAATATGGAGCAACTCAAACTGTCTTAAATCGCTGATAGGAATGATATAGCCAAACTACTGTAGCCACTTTGTAAAACACTACATCGTTCCTTATAAAATTAAACGTACATTTATCATATGACCCAACAACCCTCTCCTGGATATTTACCCAAGAAAAATGAAAAAGTGGGGCCGGCGCTGTGGCTCACTTGGTTAATCCTCCACCTGCGGCGCCGGCATCCTATATGGGCACCAGGTTCTAGTCCCGGCTGCTCCTATTCCAGTCCAACTCTCTGCTGTGGCCTGGGAAGGCAGTGGGGGATGGCCCAAGTGCTTGGGCACTGCACCCGCATGGGAGACCAGGAGGAAGCACCAACGGAAGGAAGACCTTTCTCTCTGTCTCTCTCTCACTGTCTTTAACTCTACCTGTCAAATAAAAAAAAAAAAAAAGGAAAGAAAAAGGAAAATGTTTTCAAACAGACTTGGCTGCATGTGAATGTCCATAGAAGCATTATTTGTAGTAGCCAAAAGCTGAGAAGCAGCTCAGTTTCCATCAACTGGTAAAAGGGTAAACAAATTTAGAATATGTCTGTACTATTGAATAATGCTCAGTTTTATGAAAAGAATTCAAAAATTCAAGGAGAATGGAATTAAAAGGTTATTTTGATTCAGAAAATTTTTGAAATCCATGCAGAGTTTTTTAATAATATATACACACTACTGTGTATTTGTTGTAGACCCCTCATAAAAAAATACCCAACAACTTGGATGAATCTCAAAAAACAATTGCTAAGTGAAAAAAGTCACACATTAAA
The DNA here is from genome assembly GCF_051225735.1 of Oryctolagus cuniculus. Taxonomy (NCBI): domain Eukaryota; kingdom Metazoa; phylum Chordata; class Mammalia; order Lagomorpha; family Leporidae; genus Oryctolagus; species Oryctolagus cuniculus. The sequence goes on from NC_142880.1 coordinate 85,763,088, forward strand.
GAAATAATGCAGTATAATTCCATTTCTTTTTTCTTTCCCTTTTTTTTTTTTTTTTTTTTGACAGATAGAATTAGTGAGAGAGAGAGAGACAGAGAGGAGAAAGGTCTTCTTTCCATTGGTTCACTCCACAAATGGCTGCTACGGCCGGAGCTACGCCGATCCGAAGCCAGGAGCCAGGTGCTTCTCCTGGTCTCCCATGCTGGTGCAGGGCCCAAGCACTTGGGCCAACCTCCACTGCCTTTCCGGGGCCACAGCAGAGAGCTGGCCTGGAAGAGGAGCAGCTAGGACTAGAACCTGGCGCCCATATGAGATGCCGGCGCCGCAGGTGGAGGATTAACCAAGTGAGCCACAGCGCCGGGCCCTGTATAATTCCATTTCTACAAATTTCTGGTAATAAAGAAAAACATGGTGACAGAACACAGATCACTATGCCTAGTACCAGAAAAAGGGAATTGGCTATAACGTGCATTCAGATGCTCTTCAGGACTATAGCACAGTTATTGCAGTAGAGGTTACATACAATATCAAAAGTCATCAAATTGTATACCCAAAATTGGTGAATTTTACTTTGTATAAGTATACTTCAATATAGCTTTTTAAAATTTTTTTGTCATTACCATCAAGATGAAGTGATTTTTCTAAGGTATTAAGAGACCTTTTAATATTGTAAACCACATAGCTATAGAATGTCCTAGCTTTATTATATATTTAAATTTGCCTTCCTTGACTTTTTAAAATTGACTTTTAAGACTTCTTTGTGACACTTTTTTTTTTTTATTTTTCTGCTTCCTACACATTCCTAAAGAGTGAAATCAAGTGGTTGGTCTTTGCTAAAGAAAACCATATTTAAGGGGATGCATGTTAAACTCATTAAAATACAACTGCTGAACCTGTTTTGAAAGTCACAAACTTGATTTACCTGCAACACAGGGTGACTGAATTCATCTATTATCAGCCTTTTTATTTTAAAATTCTTACCAATAAAGGTTTTAGTCTATTGTAGCTGAAAATGTATAAGTAAAGAACTTGTCCTTTCTCTTTTGCTTTTGTTCTAACCATCCAAACATAAGACAGTTCTAAGTATACTCATCTGAATTCGCCACAGGATTTTACACATCCTGCCAAGAGGAAAGGACAGAAAGAAAAGAAGTGTCACTGGGGCAGATGCTGTGCTGTAGCGGATTAAGCTACTCTTGAGACTCCCACATCCTACACTGGAATGCCGGTTCAAATCCTGGCTATCCTGCTTCTGATCCAGCCTCCTGCTAACGTGTCCTGGGAGGCAGCAAATGATGACACAGTAGCTGACTTCCTGCCATTCACATGGAAGACCTGGATGGAGTTTGTGCTCCTGGCTTTGTCCTGGACCAGGCATTTGGGAGTAAACCAGCAGATGAAAGTTCTTTTTGTATCATTCTATCATTCTGTCTGTCAATTAGAAGCAAACAAACAATTAAGAATTTTTTAGAAAAGAATATCACTTACTTCCTAAATGCAGGAGGTTCCATATGCATGACAAATACAGGCTATAAAGTGTTCGAGGCTGGGGAGCCAAACTGTCTTACTCCTTATTTTGCCCTTCTCCAGATGCATTACTACTTATTTCATTTAACTATTTATTGAGCTTTGACATTTGCCAACCTCTGTCCTGACTGTCAAGAAAATAAGATTTGTCCTCACAGAGCTTAATGTCTAGTGAAGGTTAAAGAAGAGTAAATAGGAAATGGCCATAAAGTGTAGTAAGTACTAATGAGTGCTCTGCAAACTCCAAGGAGCAGACATTCAAACCCAACTTCAAGAACAGAACCAGAAAGGTCTCCCTGAAGGAAGTGCCAACCAAACTGAGACCTAACAGGTGAACAGGAATTTAGTGAGGAAAATGAATTGAAGAATAGAAAGATGAGGTATTTTCAGTGTTCCTGATATGACATTATGAGTAAACGCAAGGGGTCAAGAGACCAGGGTGCAGGCTCAGTGGAGCACAGTGGGTTAAGCCACTACCTGTGACACTAGGATCCCATATGAGTGCCAGTTCAAGGCCCAGCTGCTCCATTTCCAATCCAACTCCCTGCTAATGCATCTGGGAAAGCAACAGAAGATGGTCCAACTATTTGGTCCCCTGCCACCCACGTGGAATCCAGACTCAAATGAAGCTCCTGGCCCAGCCACAGTGGTGACGGCATTTTGGGGACTGAACCAGTGGATGGAGATCTCTGTTTGTCTCTACCTCTCTCTCTGTAACTCAGCCTTTCAAATAAATATTTAAAAAAGAAAAGAGAGAGAGAGAGAGAGAGAGGCCAGGGTGCATCAAAGAATAATAGCTAGGGCTGGTGCTATGGCATGTCAGGTAAAGCTGCCACTTGCGGCACAGCATTCCATATGGGCACCATTTCAAGTCCTGGCTGCTGCACTTCCAATCCAGTTCCCTGCTAATGAGCCTAGGAAAGCAGTGGAAGATGACCCAAGTACTTTAGCTCCTGCACCAGTGTAGGAGACCTGGAAGAAACTCCAGGCTCCTGGCTTCAGATCTGCCGAACTCTGGCTGTTGTGGCCATTTGGGGGATGAAAACTAAGGATGGAAGATAGTCTCTCTCTCCCCTTCTCTCTCTCTCTCTCTCCTTCTAACTCTGCCTTTCAAATAAATATTTTTTTAAGAAAAAGAGTAATAGCTATAAACCAGATGAGAGTACTTCAAGGTACATCCAGCAAAGGAGTTCTAGGAGATGAAACAAGAAAGCATTAACTGCTTCATATAGGAAACACAAGTTGCAAGGTACTTGGTCTTTATCCCAGGACAATGCAAATCTAACCTATATAGAATGAGAAGAGGGGGCCGGCGCTTCGGCTCAATAGGCTAATCCTTCGCCTTGCGGCGCCGGCACATCGGGTTCTAGTCCCGGTTGAGGCGCCAGATTCTGTCCCGGTTGCCCCTCTTCCAGGTGAACTCTCTGCTGTGGCCAGGGAGTTCAGTGGAGGATGGCCCAAGTGCTTGGGCCCTGCACCCCATGGGAGACCAGGAGAAGCACCTGGCTCCTGCCTTCGGATCAGCGCGGTGCGCCAGCCGCAGTGCACTGGCCACGGCAGCCATTGGAGGGTGAACCAACGGCAAAAGGAAGACCTTTCTCTCTGTCTCTCTCTCTCACTGTCCACTCTGCCTGTCAAAAAAAAGAAAGAAAAAAAATGAGAAGAGAGATATCCAAAGATGTAGTTAAATAGAACAATATGAAAGCAAGTTTTAAAGACCTATTATAAAGATCACTTTATATATCCCAGTTATGATAATATCTTTTCTTCACTGGTGATTATTAAACATATGGGTCTCAGATATTTCCATGTTTAATGGTTTCTCTTTTTTTTAAGATTTGTTTATTTGAGATGCAAAGTTACAGACAGAGGAAGAGACAGAGACAGAGAGGTCTTCCATCTGTTGGTTCATTCCCCAGATGGCCACAATGGCTGGAGCTGAGCTGATCAGGAGTTAGGAGCTTCTTCCAGGTCTCTCACATGGGTGCAGGGACCCAAGCACTTGGGCCATCTTCCACTACTTCCCCAGGCCAGAAGCTCAGAGCTGGATTAGAAGAGGAGCAGCCAAGACATGAACCAGTGGCCATATGGGATACTAGTGTCGCAGGCTGGGGCTTAACCTACCATATCACAGTGCCGGCCCCTAATGGTTTCTTTCTCATTAATGTGCTGAGTTTTCAGCATTTAGAGCTGTCAGTCTTGAAAGTTGAGCTGGATATACAGTATTTTAACAGGATCGATATAAAGTTGTTTATAAAACCGATTGTTCCTTTCAAGTTTTATCAAAATCATATTAGGTAACCACAAAAAGACATCTTGTTTCTTAGTTCGCACATTTTTTTAAAGACCGGAAATCTCTTGAACAAAATGGCTGATTGTTAATCTATTGCACATTCATAATGTTCCTCAAACTAGGTAACAAAGAAGCCAGTAATCAACTAACGAAGATTTTTGGCATTCTTGATTACAACTGGCTCATTTCATTTGCCAGTTTAAAAAATAAGAGAGGTTGTGGCTTGTTTTCTGGGTTTTTGATTATTATTATTATTATTAATTTGAAAAGCAGAAAGACAGAAAATTCCCTGGTTCATTCCCCAAATGCTTGCAGCAGCCCCCTGGGGCCAGTGCCAGATTGGAGTCAGGGATGCAATGCAGGGCTCCTACGTGGGTGTCAGGAGCAGAATTACTTGAACCATCACCACTGCCTTCTCAGGATTATCAGGTCTGCACTATCAGGAGGTGGAGTCAGGAGCCAGAGCCAGGCATTGAACCATCCTAACTGCTATGCTAAAAACCCATCCCTGGCTTTTGTTGTTGTCTAAGTCATAAATTTTCATTAATATGAGTAAATAAAGGAACTTCCAAAAGTTTGTGGAAAATGCATATTCTGGTTTTTTATTTTTGTTTTGGTTAGCCAACATAGTTTTATTATGGGAATGTTTTATAACACACAGAATCACAAACTCTTATCCATCCAGCTTTGGGAACATGTTAGGAAAATATTACACCTAGCATTTTCTAGTTTGAAGTAGAAGGGCTTCTTGTGTTAGCCCACTCCCCCATCCTAGTGTATTTTGCTTTTCTACTTGTAACAGATATCTTTTTTTATCTTTTTTTTTTTTATTTGACAGGTAGAGTTATAGACAGTGAGAGAAACAGAGAAAGGTCTTCCTTCCATTGGTTCATCCCCCAAATAGCCTTTACGGCTGGCGCTGCGCTGATCCAAAGCCAGGAGCCAGGTGCTTCTTCCTGGTTTCCCATGTGGATCAGGGGCCCAAGCACTTGGGCCATCCTCCACTGCCCTCCCGGGCCACAGCAGAGAGCTGCACTAGAAGAGGAGCAATCGGGACTAGAACCTGGTGCCTGTATGGGATGCCAGCACTGCAGGCGGAGGATTAACCAAGTGAGCCACAGCGCCGGCCTGTAACAGATATCTTTAAAGATGGTCCACATGATCTTCATTGGAGGAAAATGCATATTATGAAAAAAATGCATGAATTTAAAAATTTCTTTGCACCAAAATAAACTTATCTTTTAATTCTAGTTTCCACTAACTTTTTGAAGTACCATCGTGTATACATATGAGAATTTGCAAAATGTTAGTATCTGCATTTGGGGGGGAGGGGGCTAAAACTGTATTTTACCAACCCAAAACTGTATTTTATGAACTTACGAGCCCAAGTGTTTACTAATCTTAACACAGAATTGTTGCAAAATCAAATCCATAGATTTGTTTCATAGTTTATACTTTAGCAAAAAAGTATTATCTGGTAACTATCCTAATGTATTTGTTAGATAATTTATATAATGTATTATAATCAAATGAGTACAATTTAGAACAAACTACAATAGTGCAGTATAGAATAAAGAGATTTATAAAGTTGGCTGGAAATTAACATATCACCTTCTATTTAGAAGATTGTTATGGAGCTAGTGGAGCATATTAATTTTCTTTGGAAATTAAATGAAGGAAACCCAAGACAAATTCTGAGCTCCTCTTCAGCAGAGGAGCGTACCCATAAGTGTGAATCCGCAGAGCCTTTTTGCACTCATTCTAAGAATCTCCCACCTTCTTCAGAGGAAGAAGCTGCTCCTGATGGTGCTGTTGCAGAATACAGAAGAGAAAAGCAAAAGTATGAAGCCTTGAGGAAGCAACAGGCAAAGAAGGGAACTTCCCGGGAGGACCAGGTAACTACAAAAACCAAAAGCTGTACCTAAGTCACTGCCTTTGAATTGTCCTTTGTGTGTTGCTAAATGGAGCCTAATTCAATTATGTAACCAGGGAATTTCTCTTAAAAATGAGAAAAGGATGTATTTGTATGGGGTAAGATGCCAAAGACCTCAGCCGTCTGAATGAAGGTCCTAATTCGGGAGTTCTTCCCAGATATTTTAGGTGAAAAACCCTGAAACTTCCAAGTTTCTACCTGGTATTCCTTTATCAAGCACAGGGTTTTTGTAAAGCCACTTGTCCCTAGAAACTCAGGTGGCAGCTCTGTGCAAGTGAAAATTATGAAATGAAGGCACGGTGATTGTGGGGACGAAAGGCTGTCTGCCAGCATCTCACATACTCACCAACCAGCTCGGCTGAGAATTGTGCACTGCCTAGAAACGAGACCCTTGGTCCGTGAGATGACTTTTAATGTAATAAAACTCTGTATATTGCAAATTATTCCTGAACCTTGAAGTAGCCATATGAAGAAATTGTCAGAAATCAAGGACAGAAAGAGATGGGAAGTTGGCTCAACAATTTGCGAGTCAGCTATATACATCAAATAGTACTTGGCATTCGATAAATCCGTTCTCTCCAGCAGCCCTGCATGTTGAAAAGTTAGGGGCAGACCGAAGTCATTTATTTTTGGCACTGCCATGTAAATATATGAAGACATGCCATTTTAGGCACATAAATAAAACAAGCAAAATATAAGTAAATTAAAGAGCCCAAGCCTAGATGGATAAATTAATCTAATCAGACACTGTATTATAAGTGACACCTAATTACTGGTAAGGACGGATCATGCATCAGTATTTAGCGTGAAAATAATCATAGGGAAGGTTCATCAAGAGTCTGGCATAGGAAATTTTAATTACAGAGAACTAATTTATATGCAATTTTCAAGAGAAGTGGCACATCAAATGAAATTAAGAGAAAGTGCATTATTACCTTGTTTTCATGGAGTCACAGAGTCTTCTGACTAGCAACCATGGTGACTATTCTATCAAAGATGCTAAGGATCATTCTTATGTGTATATTAATTTTTGCTCCCTCAAAGCAAATAATTGTTAAGGACCTAGCGTGTACCACTAATCTCCGTATTTGGTGGCCAACAGGTGAACACATCCTTGCCCTGGAGATATATATTCAGATATGTAATGGAGAAATATTAACACATACACACAAAGTTTTGAAGGAAATATAGAAAATATTAATAATGATTATTCTGAGTGGTCAGCAGTTATTTTTGTTTTGCTTCTTTTTTCCAGTATTTCTGCAATTACTTTTTTTTTATTATAAGCAAATACAATGAAAGCTTGTTATTGTTGATTTTAATGAGTAGTTTAAAAACAAGAGATGCTTTACTAATATCATTTGAAGAGCTTGGTCCTATAATCTGTACTCTAACAACAGATAAATTCTGTAAATTCTAACATACTACTTAGCCCTGAGGATGCCTATGATGATGTTATATAGGATTTATACATTTTTCCCAAAGTCATTTCATTCAGCAGCTATGGCCATGAGTATCTTTCCAGCTGTAGTCTATGTGGGCATTAAATTGTGAAATGGCTAAGGCACTTTTCACTATCAATATTTAACAACTACTTCCTTTGTTTCTTGCAATTATTTTGTCTTTATTGAGTTGTATTCTAGATTTTCAAAACCTACTTAATTTTTTCGTGGACTGTGGTCTTCATAATATTTCTAGGTAAATTCTGGAGCCTAAGAATGTGCTGTGACTAGTTATTCTACCTGTTATTCACATTTTGAATTCTTTCACACATCTGCTCCCTTATGAAAAATAAGGATTTTAATATTGAATTCAATATATCAAAATCTTCATTAGGCCCTTGATTTTTTTCATATGAATTTTATCCCATTTCACAATGATGTATGCATTAAAACAATAAAATAGAAAAAACATTTTTCTAGTCTGTGTTCTTTGCTCAAATTCTTGAGTAGACTATTAAGGTACAGCCAGGAGACAATGTGATTACAAAACTATAGCTACTTGTTGTTGCTTCTGGACCACAAAAGACATGGGAGCCAAGCAGGAACTCAGAACAACGTTCCCTACTCCATGTTTTGTTTTGTTTTATTTTGTTTTTTACCATACCCAACATTGCCTTCACCATAGAATATGAAGCTTCATGTATATAATTTTTTAATAACAGTGTAATAGCATATTTGTTGCTTTTTTACAAAATGTATCTGCTTCCACTTCTCCATTTGTAATGAATATTGCTACTGTGCACATCTTACACAAGCCATTTTATGTGTTTCAGATTGTTATTTTAAAAGGTATTCCCAGCAATGGAATTACTGAAGCAGAGGACATGATTGGTTTAAAATTTATGATTCATGTCAACAACTTTCTAAAGACATTATTCCGATTTACCCAACTGCCAACAGTTAAATTTGTTAAATGAAAAATACTGTTTGTTGTCGGTGTTTTGTTTATGATTTTTTGTATCTTAGTGAATTACCTCCCTGTCTTGTGGACATTAAAAATTTAACTAGTAAGCATATATTTTTAAAAGCTGAAGAGTCTTCTACATAAGCAAATTTATGTCCTAAAATCAGAAAGTGGTGACCTATCGCTGAGGGAAGATGTCAGTGAAAATCCAAACAGGACAATGTCAAGGTTCATTAAGGTAATTGTACATCTTGAGAGCAGCTTCACCTTTTTCTTTCAAAATAAAACAGTTATCTGTTTTCTTTTCTACCAAATGTAAGTTTTTTAAATTATGTTTATCTCAATAAGAAATCAAATCAGTCAATAAATGAATAATAAATAGATATCTATTTTCTTTTCTACTAAACGTAAGGTTTTTTTTAATTACATTTATCTTTATCAGAAATCTGAGCAGTCTAATTGTTATTTCAGACTCTTGCATTACTGAACCAGTTTAAATCTAAACTCACTCAAGCCATTGCTGACACTCCTGAAAATGACATTTCTGAGACTGAAGTGGAAGACGATGAGGGCTGGTAAGGGCTGTGCTATCTTTATTTTAACTAAGAACAAATGGGTTCACGGGAGCCGGGGTGGGCGGGTCACTGTGTCATCCTCTCCCCGCTCCTCACCATGCTTTCCAGTGTCATTATAGGACCTCAGCACCCTTTACTTCATTTCTGTTCAATATAAAATGAAATAAATAAACACACAGAGCCCTCGATAAACAATCACCTACCACATGCTTGGTGTCTTCCTTGTATTGTGCTATCCAGTAGAAAATGCACAAGAAATACATGACGCTATTTCTGGCCCTAGCTTTCTAATATTATGAATATAAGATAAGACTCATGTTAAATAGTGAGGAAACAACCTTAAAAGACATCAATAATTTTTTAGACTTTTCCCACATTTTTGAGCTCCATAATCTTATTTCATAATCTTTCTCACTTCCCCTTCAAGTTTATGACCTGCAGGATCCTAGCAACATGTACATAGTTAATTTTATCTTTATCTTTGGATATGTTTCAGCTTTTAAACACACTGATAAGAAATAAAGAAATTAATGATATGTACTTGTCCTGTGCTTAGGACTTCATCCTATACTGGCAGAAAAAAAATAGGAGAAGAATTGTGTTTTCTCTTATCACACCCCTCTGTCCTCAAATTGACTTCTCGAGCAGTATATTAGGCCTCCCCACACCTAACTGCCTCCACCTCCCACTACACCCTGGCTCAGACACAGAGCTGCAAACAAGCTCGTGTATGACCCCCACACATGACTCACCCTCTGGAGCCTCTCAGCCATTCCATGTGCCGTCACCCCAGCCCAGAGCCCTGGCTTCAGTCCTCTCTGCCCAGCAGCCCCTCCCCTGCTGCAAAACCCTGGTCAAAACTCCCATGCTCCAGGAAACTAGTCGGCAACATTTGGTGAGCATTCACAGATCTGGAGGGTGGAGGGAAGAGGGCTGGAGTGCCCTTAAAAGCAACATAAAAACACCTATTCAGGAGAAACTCAATCATGTAAGACACTGCAACTGTATGTAAATGTAAGAGGGTCTGAGGGCCTGGTGATTGGTATGGAACGGATCCTACCTAACCTAGGATCCAGAAAACAGTTGTGTATTTTCTCCACTAATTTATAGTTTCCGTGTGATCTGGGTTATGATGCCAATTTTTGTAGTTTCCTGCATCCCTTACGATTTCTCTTACTTAAATTTAAAGTTGCTTGGAGGCAGAAGCTGGTGCTTCCCGTGGTTCTGTGCCCAGGCTCTCAGTGGGTATTCACTGACCCAGGCAGATAAAGGCACACTGCATAGAAGTTTTGGTTTTTTATATGATTGGACAGGTTTAGTTTTATTTTGGATTCCTTACATGTCTCAAAATACTTTCAAATGTTTTAGGTTCAGCCACCATACAAAAAAATATTTTGCCAAGTCCTCTTCTCTTTATTTTTGAATCCATATGCATTTTTTAAGGAAATATGACCCATGTGTTTCTGATTCATTTACACTTAACTCATCAAGATGGTGTTTTGTAAGAGCAGTTTGATGCCCAATAAGTTTTTTTAACCTTTTTATAAGCTATTTAAGTCCTTTTTTATTGAACAGGAAAGTCACCAACAAATTCAAACCCCAAAAGTTTCATTTGAAACTCATAACCCACAGGACTCAAATTCACTTTCAACTTGGCAAGACCATTTAACTTTCCAAGGTTCTTCCTATCCCTTTGGTTCAATATATGCTCATTTTGAAATGCTCATTATCTTCAAATCTCAATTAAGTGTTTTTAAAAATGCCAATCTTGTTTTTGATGGAATTTGACAATGCAATCAATACTTAATATCCTTATTAGAAAGTTAAACAAGGGGGAAAATTTCACCAGATTGGCAGTGGGGGTAGGGGGAGATCACTGGTCAATGGTGTTAGCTAATTCTCCAACTGTAAACAATAATAAGTGGTAAAGGAGGAGGAAATATGTTAAAGGAATTATTAGCAGGTCTTCTTGGAGTTCATTTTTGCTTTCAGCTTCCCTCCTACCAATCAAAGTTAGGCTGCATCTCCAGAATGTTTTGTTATTATTTGTCATACCTAAAATTGAAAGAAAATACCTTCAGCGTTCAAGGCACAATGCCGAATCACATAAAATGCATATGGTCATTATGTAAAACCCTATTGGAACACAAGCCATTGAATTTTTGTAACCTGGTAAGCAACATCATTTCTGTTCATCAGTACGCCAGTTCAGCTTTATCAAATCACTGGTGACTTAGATCCTCTCTCATAACGTATGTTCTACCCAGGAAGGGAGTCTTGTATGCAGCTTGACTTACAGCAAATCGTGGGAGTGCATGGCATGTGCATGTGTGTTGTGCATAAATCACATGGTTCCCAGACTGTTTTGCAGGTCACGGTTCCTGCTTTTCTAAGAAGTAAGAGTCAGCCAGTGTGCTGTACTACACTGTCAGGGTCTGTTATCTGAGGTAAAATGATCGCTTCTAAGACATTTTTATGTGTCCACATGAGTGGCCACACATTGAGGGATCATTTTCATTTTCTGTCAAGATAGAAACCATTACCAATTTGTTATGTTTTCTTTTACTTGGCAAACTATTTTATTTGCATTTTTGGCTGAGCTGCTGTATTGGCATGGTATACAACAGACATTTGGGTACCATTCAGCAGCATTCTATTTTTTCTGAAAAAAAAAAAAAGGAAAAAGGTGGGAGAGGGGAGAGAAAGAAAAGAAATATGATTCTATTGTAAACAGTATGAATGGTGTTTGATAATTATTCCCAGATTCCACTGTCTAACAAGGCATTTAAAGAAGTGTTATTAGGAGATCTATGCTGAAATGCGTGAAGGAAATTTTTGCCCAGAATTACTGGGATTCTTCCTTTGTTCCTTTCTACCCTAGCAGCAGTTGGTAGCAGTGAAGGCATGAGATTCTAGTTGAGCAGCTAGCAGAGTTTCTTTGCCATTGTGTTCCTTAGTCCCATGGCATCACAGACTCCTACAGCCGCAGAACCCTTCTCCTCCAGCATGTATTTCATATGGAGGAAGCATCAGTCAGAGGACTCATGTGACCACGTGGATGAAGTCCGTGTACCAGCTGAGGTTAGGTTAGATAAAGCCTGGTTAGTTCCCCAAACAGATTTTGAGAGAGCTGTGCCTAACAAGGCAGAGGGGAGTCTTCTAAAAGGAAAGGCACCAGCTCATCACACAGCAGTGTCATCACTTCCAAGGGAAGGGGAGAACGAAATCTCTCAGAGTAGATTACTATCTTGTGAACATTAGCTAGTCCATTGAAAACTTCTTTCCAAGCTGTTAAATTTACTGTTGCCTTCAGACTTTACAACAAAATATACATTGTAAAACATTAAACAGTATAAAGGCCTGCCTTCTGTCCTGTCTCATTTTTTCTCATCTTCTCCCCTATACACACACTTTCATCCATTGTACCTACAATATTCAGTGTTATAATAATTTAAAGAAATACTACCAATTACATGGTTGCCTCAAGAAAATATTTATCAATTATTATATAAGTAAAAGATGTTCACTGCAGAAAGATCAGAATATAAAACACCCTGAAAAGAAATAAGTTAAAATCATCTTTGGTATCAAATTCTAAGATAAATACTATCAATTTGTATGTATTAATTTACATTGTTTATGCTAAATCTATAAAAGCGTGTTCATACTGTTTATACTTATTAATAGATACTTCTGTACACATACATATTTGAAGCAGAAATGAGACCATCTAGTACTCTAGTTAGAACTTGCTCTTTTCCTTCAGCAACATTAGTGACTGCTTCTCCCTGTCATACATAATTTTGTTATGTAATTTCTCTATTTTGGATTTTCACCTTGAAGCAATTCAATTAATGGGATGACCCACAAATGTACCTGACTGTGTTGTTGGGTATTTAGGCTCTTTCCAGTTTTTCTTATTATAAACAAACCATGCTGGAGTGGACGTCCTTGTATCTGTGTCCTTGCTATTTTCTCAGGATGCATTTCTGAAGCTGGAATTGCTTAGTTAGTGAGCATGCATGTTAGGCCTCTGCTAAATATATTCAAATGGTCCTTCCAAAATGTCATTCCAATTTATATTCCCAAGTAATTATCATTTCAGACTTGCCTTAAGGGCTATTAGATTCTCAAGAATTAATTCAGGGTCTTTATAGTATTTAGTGAAAGAGAATAATGCTAGAAGAAATGCACTGACTTTATAATTTTAAAAACATACACATGCAGTCTGGTTTGCTTCTGTTTTTAATAACACTGTGCACGTTTCAGTACAGCCTCTCAGGGGCCTCATCGCTAAGTGACCCTGTTCTCGGTTCTGAAACCTTTCCTAAAATAATCCTGTTAGAACCTCTGCCTCTGGATTTTTTTGTTTTTCAGTTTTATTAGTGCACCTTGGCTTGTGTTGAAAATTAGTTTTATGAATCAGTCAAGACAGTTTGTTTCTACTAGAGATTGGAGTTCTGAAAAAAACAAGGTTTGGCTCAAAGTTTTAAAGCCATCTTCTGGAGATAGAATAATATAGAAGCAATAAGTACCAGTTGTGATTCCAAAACCATGATATTTTAATAATGCAGATGTAAAAAATAATAAGATTATTGACTTTTACACTCAGTCATGTCTCATTGTAAGATAGCATTAGAGAACATAGCTTCATCTCATTGCCTATGCTGACAAAACTTTAAACACCTTTAACATGGAATACACACTGTAATTTGTGTGTAATTTGGTCATATAATGAGTGAAGGGGTGCAGTGACAACAACTGAATGTTTGAGTAGCAGTCCTCCCTTTATTCAAGCAGGATACTGCCAGGCATGGGTGACAGGTTGGGGTGGGTGAACACAAACACAGCTAGAAGGATGAAGAAGCATGAAGGCTGGGTTAGTCAAGGGAGCAGTCGTCTTCACACTTCATTGATAGCGCGACAGCGTGCCTCCAGTTTGGGGACCCTTGGCACTCCTGAAAATTATTGGAAACCCCAAAAAGTGTTGTTTAAGTGGAGGATAGTTATCAATGTTTCCCTCATTAGAAATTCAAACTAAGAAGCTTCAAATCTCTTTAAAATAATTGTATGCACATAACATGTTTACATAAATAAAACACTGATGAAAAATGAGTAGATCTACAAAACAGAAAAATTTAGTGAGGAGGGTGCTATTGTTTTACATTTTTCTTTTTGATCTCTGAAGTCTGGCATAAAAGGAATACTTGGATTCTAATATCTGTTTCACTCTGTTTTGGATTCTCTGAAGAATCTCAGGAGAGAATGGCAGTGGCCACCCAGTGGCCAGCTGGGACCTTGCTGTCATTCTGTCCCTTATTTAAATTCTCAGAGTGCTTGCTGTGTGCTGTAGGATCACATCCACAAATGCACCATCTTCACAGGGTCTCTCTCCTGCTCTTCACAATCTCCTTGTACCTCTCCTGGGCTTCCTTTTTCCAGTCTCCCTCCAGATAATCAGAGCTTCCCTTTCAGTGTTGTGCCCTGCACTTCCTGCAACTGCACCCACGTTCAGAGCCACGCTGTGGTAGCAAAGAGGGGGAGAGAGCAACAGCCTTGGGTCACGCGCCCTGAGGGCCACCTCCTCAGAACTAGTGCCAACACTCCCCTTTTTCTCCTTTGAAGATTCCCAAATCTACACTGTGCTGCTAATCCTTTAAGAGTTATGCATTTCTCACTCATTTGTGCAGGATGTCTCATTTATTTCAGATGCTACCTCTTCAGTTTTATTTTTATTTTTTCTAGAAAATTCAGATGGCTCTGAATTCTTCTTAGCATGAATCACTTTTTTTCTTTAAAAAAAATGTTTCTTAATAGTTATCACTGGACTGTCTTTAAAGTAGTGTTTGTGGAAAGCACTGTACCTTGATAAGCCTCCCAGGCTGAAGAACAGTACCTTAGCAGCATCCTCAAATCACAGGCAGTGTCAGCAGTCTACTGTGCCTGAGAGAAGGGCGTGGGGAGCCTGAGTGCTGTTGAGGCGCGGTGCCTGGTGTGACCTGCCTCCAGGATCTCTTAACAGCCTTCAGAGAAGCCCTGCTTATGTGAGCTGCGCTTAGCTCCGTGTGGAGCTTCAGAAGGCCTGAGATTCAGATTCTTTTTACATGGTCTGTGTGGACCAGAGGAAGCTGGAGCTCAGAGGCAAAGGAAGCCTGGAGGTCACAGGGATGTTGGCACGGAGCACAGACCTCTGCAGGGATCTGGATTGCTGTGGGTTTAGAGAGGTGCAGAGTAGCCCAACTGAGAGGTGGCTCATAATAAGATGATATCTGAAGCCTTAAACCAAGTGAATAAAGCATGTTTGGCTCCATTCATCTGAATGAAGCAATACTGGTAATTCATGAGGTCAACAGAAAAGTGTGTTTTGTTGTAAAAGTTTGTCACTAAACAATCTTTAAAGAAGTTGATCTATTTTTTATTCACTAATTATAAAATACTCCTCCTTGTTCTTCTTGCCAAGACTAGGAAGCCCTTTAATATTAAAATTTCAACTAAGTGATCAACTGCAAGACCAGCATTCAGCTCTCAGCTTTATGGGGAGTACTGTTTTCAGTAGTTACTGTAATTGTGCTATGTATATCCTTTACTGGAGCTCTAGAACTTTTATTTAGACATCAACCTTAATTCATAAGCTTCTCTTATTTCCCACCATATAGGTAAGTGGTACTGTTTACTTAACGGTTCAGATAATGAGTCATGTGTACTCAGTGAACTGCTGTTATCATGTAACCCTTATCCCTGTTTATTAGTTAAGAACTCTGGATAGTTTTTTTTCCTATAATGTGCTTTGAGACATATAGGGACTGTGGCAAGTAATTGTTAATCCCCAAGCTATATATTATATGAATACTTACCATCTGATGAAACTAAAATCTTTCAATGGCATGAAAACTGCAGCATAATATTTATGGTTCAATTTATTCTGATAGATCCAAGTAATTCAGTTTGAGTATTTTGAAAACTATTCTTATTTCTTGTAAGTGTTTTTAATGTAAATAATTTGTGAGGTGTGGAATGTGGAAAAAAGTGAGATGTGACGTTTATCCCCATTTATTTATCATCTAATATCCTAAGTGAGATAAGATATCACTGTAAGGAAGGTTTCTACTTAGAACAGATCTTGGGAGTAAATTATGAAGTGCTTTCACAGTCATTGGCAAGAAACCTTGCATTCACATCGGACTCTTAACTCTTCTGATGTGGTTTAATCCTTCACAAGCTTGGGTCCAATGTCATGAGATGTGGTTGGTAGTCACACACTGGGGACAGGAACCCAGGCCTCTTGACTAGTGTTCTACAATGCCTCTTGAATATTTGTTATATATTTACTTGACCAAAGTGAGGCTTATGAACTCTACTATTACTTTATTCAAGTTTGAGTCTGTGTAGGTCAATTCACTACATTAGAACAAATGGAATCCAAATAAAGGTTGAAAATGAACAAATTTGCTCTGCCCCAAGTGGCATTTATATTTTTAGAGGTTTTTTTTTTGGGGGGGGGTTGACATTTCTGAAGTTACTTAGATGTGAAATCTCTTCATTTCTTTTTAACCTACTTATTAAATATTTTTAGCCAACTATCAGTTTAGATTAATTAATAAGATTATAAAAAAAATAACAGAATAGGAACCACTTACACTTAACTTTAAGGTAAGTATACTTCCTTTTCATGTATATTTGTTCTAACTCTTCTGCATGTAGTAAGGAACTGTTCATTCTTGAAGCAAATATTTGCATGCACTGTATTTCACGTGCCCTGCTAAGGCCATTATCCTATCTCTTCTCATGTAACCTTTACAAAAGTTCATAGGACTCATAGGCTAGAAACCAGCTGGGGTAGAATTCCTACAGCTCCACCAGAAAATTAGTTTTATTCCCATTGTATAAGTGAGTAACTGAAGGAAATCAGGCTATTCACCCAAGATCACACAGTAGTAAATAATGGGGTCATCTGTCGCTCTTAAGAGCCCATGATGCTTCTAGAACACAGGCTTCTACCAACAGTGATTCCACCCTGAAGCTCTGATCTTTAGAACAAATGGGAAGAAATCAGCTTGACTTTCAACAGCCTTTGATCCTAAATAATTTCTTGTGGTGCTAGTTTCGGCAGATATCACACATTCACATCTTTGGACAACTTTCCTCTTTTTTTATTTTTTAAAGAAATGTACCTTATGGAGGTGTCCTCTAAAGCAGTCATGCTTCTTTTGGCCATGGAGAATTCTGAGACTAGACCCCACTCTGTAGTCCCACATATTGAATTCTCACCCAGTTGTACAATGGGCTGTCTAATCAGATTGTCTGGGTTCATACCCGTCTCTGACAGTGATAGTTGAATGAACTGAGTAAGCAGCCTAACTTCTAAGCATTCATTTGTTCACCTGTGAAGTGAAGATTACAATACCTACCACAGAGTTATTTTTATAATTGATTAGGAAAATTCATGTTAAACACGCAGTACAGGGTCTGATTCTTAGAAAAAGCTCGGGAAATATTAGATGTGAGAGAGGGAGGGAGGCCATGGTACCTGGCAGAGTATTGGTAAGTTTTGACATGTTACGTAAGCATTACAAACTAAAAGTTCTGAATTAAACTGGCAAAACATTAGTTGTATAGTTTCTTTGATCTAATTACCTCAAAGAAAATAATATAGGAATAAAAGGCAAATAGTAATGTATTTCAGTTATATTATCTGTGACCCAAAGGAAAAGTGGACATATTCAATTAAATTGGCTAATACTACTCCTCAGTGTTTTGTTTTTTTTTTCTTCAAAGGTCTCTTTATTTATTTTGAAAGTCAGAATTATGGAGAGAGAAGGAAAGACAGAGAGATCTTTCATCCTGTGGTTCATTTCCCAGATGGCCCCGACAGCCAGGGCTGTCCCAAGCTAAAATCCGGAGCCAGGAGCTTCATCTAGGTCTCCCCCATGAGTGGCAGGGGCCCAAGCACTTTGGACATCTTCCACTGCTTTTCCCAGGTCATTAGCAGGGAGCTGGATCTGAAGTGGAGCATCCAGGACGCGAACCAGCACCCATGTGAGATACCATCATCCCAGGCAGTGGCTTTGCACGCTATACCACAGTGGCAGCCCCTCACTAGTTCTATTTTATAAAATGTTGAGTAAGGGAGAAAAATATAGTCTTTTTTAAAAATACAGCTGAATCCAGATTATGAAATACTGAGTCTGGTAGAGTTTAGCTAACAAATTTATCATTCATGGAGAAACAGGAAGAGATTGGACAAAATTACCTTTTCTGTATTGGGGTTACAGTCATGGATTATAGATTTTTCTCCCATCTCTGTCTCTTTCTTTCTCTCTCTCTCTCTCTCCCTCCCTTCCTCCCTCCCTCCCTCTCAGTCTCTCTCATTTTCACTGACAAGATCATTGTGGAACACAAAAACACTGTGCAAGGATAAGTCATTTATTTCTATTGGAAAAAAAAATTAAGGAGTAAAGATTCTTGGGATTGGTATGAGGTAGTAAAAAAAGGCATTCCTCCATAGTTGCTATAGATAGCAACAAAGCAAGTGCAGAATACAAGTTGCCATTGTACGCTGGCAACCAAGAAATTATCAACAAGCATTCTGATAACCAGATCTGAGAGAAAGTTAAATTATACTTAAAGTAAGATAGAAAAACCCAGGTAGTGGCTGGCGCCACAGCTCACTAGGCTAATCTTCCACCTTGCGGCACCGGCACACCGGGTTCTAGTCCCGGTTGCCCCTCTTCCAGGCCAGCTCTCTGCTGTGGCCCGGGAGTGCAGTGGAGGATGGCCCAAGTGCTTGGGCCCTGCACCCCATGGGAGACCAGGAGAAGCACCTGGCTCCTGGCTGCAGATCAGCGCAGCGCAGCAGCCATTGGAGGGTGAACCAACGGCAAAGGAAGACCTTTCTCTCTGTCTCTCTCTCACTGTCCACTCTGCCTGTCAAAAAAAAAAAAGAAAAAGAAAAACCCAGGTAGTAACATTCCAAGTGAAATATGATAGAAGAAAATGCATAACTTCTACATGGTTGCTTGCATTTTTTTAAAGGTAGTTATAAACAATTTGTTTTTTCTTACACAGTTTTTAAATGAAACTTCTAATTGTCATACTATTTTTTTCAAATAGCCTGATTGTTTATAATGTATGTTCAAGATGTAAACATTAAAAAGGGAGAAATCACTAGTAATTTCATATTCCATAGATAATCATCATTAATGGTTTTGTCTATCTACCCATATTTATTATCTATTTATTATTTATTTATCTGCCATATTTATTTTCCCCTTTCTCTCTTTTCAATATTTTATCAAAAGTTTTACACCATTAAACATTCTTTTGTAGCATCTCTTTTGATGACTATAATATTCCATCACACGAATATAGTGTAATTGAACATGTGTCCTTTTTTGGAAAGATTTATCCCATTTTTAATCAGAAGCCTTTAATTAATGAGTGAACCTGTAGTTAAGTATTTGTAAATACACTGGGATTTCCTTAGGCCAAAGGATGCGACACTGCTGACTTAGGCAGTCTTTTTTGTTTTTAAATTGTAACTGAGATATAATTTACAAATGAGAAAACAGTTACCTGTTCACTTGGATGAATTTTGACAATTATGTACCCCATGAAAACGCCATCAAAATAAGATGTAAGCATTTACATCACCACCGGAAGTTCCTTCACACTCTTGGCCAGCTCGTGCCCCCTTCAGCTCCAGTATGCCTTGGGTCAAGTTTTTGCTAGGTCCCATTCTAACAAGTTGGATCATTTATAGCTAAACAGCAGTCTACAAAGTCATTAATTTTTCCTGACACTCAATATTACGTGAGTATGTGTGTGTTGTAATCTATTTTACATAGCAGATATGCATATATTTGCAAATGCCTACCTTGTGTTAATTTGTATTTCTTTGCTTACTAGTGAAGTTGAACCTTCTCAGTGTTAACTGGCCATCTATATTTCACTGATGTGCTTGCTAATTATTTAGTCCATTATGTTTACATATGTCTCAGTGATTTGTAAGTGCTCTTAAATGTTAAGGATATTATTTTTGTTTAAAATATTTTTACCAGTTTGTCCTTGCCTTACGATTTGTTTATGGGGGTTTTGTTCCATTGCATTGCCAAATTTGCCAATTGCTTCCTTCATGTTTTCTGCTGTCTTTGTAAACTCAAGATTATATAAAACTCTAGTTATATCTTTATCCAGTATTTTATGGTGTTATTTTTAATTTACCTCAAAAATTCACCTGGATTTTATGTGGTATAGTGTATTAGGTCAATATTGTAACTTGATTTTTTTCCAAATTGCTTACCGCCACAGCCCTGTGTTTCCCACACTGATGTTAAAAGTGTTCTTTATCATAGAAGGAGAACTGATGTATATTTTGAGTCAGTTTTATTATTTTTAGATTGGGTTTTGATTTCCTTTCTTTTTACCTATTCTGGTACCAGTACCTCATGGGTCGATTCTGGGAACAATATAACACTGTTTAGTGTCTGGTAAGGCAAGTTGGACCTTTATTGTCCTACACCTATATTTTTACTTTGGAAGCTTAACTGAGGGGATATGTGCTGCATTCTTATTTTCTTTTAGCTATCCACACCTGGAAAAAACTTAAACAATAGACCGTGGAATCAATGAAAAGGCTCCATTATTTAACAGGTGGCCACTACCTGAATTGTAGACCCAGTGCCAAGAAGGAAATAATTAGTCTAAAAAAACGGCTCAGCTGAATTTTTGAAGTAAATTAAAAATAAAACCATAAAACCATAAAAATACTGGAGAAAGATATAACTAGGATTTTATAAAATCTTGGGTTTACAAAGACTGACAGACCCTTCAAAGTAATGGAAAAGATCACATGTGGAAAATAAATAGCATAAGGAATGAAAAAGAATGAAACCTAACATGTTTGATTGCCATTTTCTGGTAAAGGTATATAAATGTTTTTATGAGAAGTTTGATCAGAAGTTTTTCCATCTCCTTGGTAGACTGAACAAAAGCACAAGGGATTAGCAAAGTCGCAGAGGAGAGACACTCTCAAATCCTTCTGTTTTACCTGGTGTGATCCCCAAGACAACTGTGGCAGTCACATTTAAACGCAAGCCACAAATTTGTATCCCAGATAAATTTGTTAATCTTTCAACTGCATGCCATTTTGAATTATGAATATCCCTTCTCCTCTCTAGTATTAATACAGATAATCAAATTAAATGTAATCATAATGTTCTGTTCTGTTTGTGCACATAAAATTCAGTTGACCAAGATAAGTAAAATGTTGGAATCAGGTTTTTTTTTAGTGAAATAAAAGTTAAAGTAAAACTCTCACTTTCATTAAACACTGACACAGCACTAATCTCCTTTAAACCTATAAACTAAATGTTGTTACTTTGCCCACATTATATGGACAGATTCTGAGGCACAGAAAGATTAAGTAACTTGGTCTCATAGCTGGGAAGTCATAGACCTCAGAGATAGCCAGTCATGCTAGCCTCCAGTGTTGATTCTATGTTTTTTTTTTTTTTCAAAAGCATTCTCTCTTATTTGTGATTTTGTATTACTTATATGTAATATCACATTTTCTGCTCAAAAAAATCATTACTGGTATATGTGGTGAAACTTAACCCCTCTGTATTTCATGATTTTATATCTATATAGACTGACATCATTGGTTCTGCTACCTACGCAACAATTTCCATAAATGAGCTAGTGTGTATATTTCTGTTATTTTCCAATAAATTGGTGGTGGTATTTTTTTCTGTTTTTGTCTTAAGTGTAGTAAAAAGGCCAAAGAAATGACTTCAGGATTTTATTAACTCTCAATCAAAAATCATCTAGCCCTTTTTAAATCATGGAAGATATTAAATTGATATCCCTAATATTATATTCCCTTATTTAAGAATTAAAATTTAGAAAGTTACATAGAAGCTTGTTTAACTGAACAAGAAGTTCCTACCACATTTGCCTGTAATTTTTCATTGGAATATAAATAGTGGAGTGGTTTTGAGTATGGGATTTCGACCTGAATTTGAATCCCAGCTTAGAAATTTACTAGCTGTGTGATCTTAGGCAAATTATATACGCTTTCTATCCCTGTTTTTGAAAGTGTAAACTGAGGATAATAATATCACCTTCTTGGTGGGTCAAGCTGTGGATTAAATGAGATACTATTTTTAAAGGTTTTAGCAAGGTGTCTGGAACAATCAGTACTCAATGAATGCTTTTTTAAAATATAATCTCCAATTTTATCTTTGTTATTTTTAAGAACTAACTTCTCTATACTTGACCACTGTCAGTAAATCTATCAAGATGATGACTGGAATTTATAGTATTTCTATAATATTTGATGGCTTTTTATGATCTTTTCTTAATTAACCCATAATAACTCGTAAGGGCTTGTTTACTTCCTGTCATAGTTCTTAACATTCTGAGGTAAAACAAATTTGAGATTTGGTATTTTTTTTTTCAGTAGACAGTAATACCTCATTAATAAAATATTGTCTGTCCTTGAGGCTGCTACTAATAAAGAAAAAAAAAGGGAGTGGGGGAGGGAGCGCATTTAAAGAAACATCCCTTGTTTTAACTATAAAAGAGGAGAATCATCACTTTGGAGAGCATAGGATTATAAGCTCAGTGTAATATAAATGTTTTTATTCCATTTCTCCCACCTAGCCAGTTTCTAAGGTAGTGAAAAAATGAAGCAAGAAGGATTACGATTATAGACTAGCATCCCTGGTTAGTGTTCATTTTCTGCAAGACTATAAATAATGCTGCAGAAGACCAACGTGGTTCTTTATAAATAGGTCCTTGTCGGAGTTGCTGGCCCTGGGACGGTGATTATTTTAATTCTAAGCTCTCCATCCAGTCCCTGAAGTCAACTCATATTCTGTCTTTTTCTTCTAGGAGAAGAAAGTCTGTCTCTGTTAACACAGTACTTTCATACAGGGTACCCTAAAGTCAGTTTCTGTCATGTTGGGGAAGTCTGCTTTGTTCACAGATCTGTTTTGAGAGGGACAGGCAGATGGCCACATACTCCGCCGCTTACCAGGCCATTTATAGTGGGAACACCATCTTTCCTAGGTTTTTCTCTTAGACCATGGCCATAGATTAAATGGTATTGGCTGAGCAGTTGTTTAAACCCCAGGGCAGGTGTAAGAATGCACATTACAGATTTATTCTGGAAAGCCTCTTAAATCTTACCGCCTGTGTCCTGCTAAGTGCTAAGCATGTTAGATAGGCAAGAAAGCCAAGAAATTGTACACAGTTCCCCTGTTGCTGAAGATATTGTGAAAATTACATCTCTCATGTTTAGTCCAGCAATACTCAATATTTACTAAAGACACTTTATGAGATGAGGATTTGTTTTAAATAAGGGAAACAACAGACATTTTCTAGAATTGACTTTTCAAAACCCCAAACTGAGGGGGCAATATTAACATTCCTTTAGCATATAGAACAAAGGAGATTTTTCCATGTTAGTGGTGAACAGTGAAAGAAAATCTGCTGGTTTTCATCTCTGTTTTCTTTTTCCAAGAGCCGGTGTCTATTTACTTCATTGCCTGGTTTCCCTAGTGTTCTATTTTTCTATCCTTATTTTTGTTTGGTCAAGCATGTTAGAAATTTTTGTTTCTATTTTTCTCCAATTGTGAATTTTTAAATCTCTATTCTAAGTTTTTTTTTTTACCAATTCTGTCCATATTTTTCCTTGTTTCATTCAAGGCACTGTAATTCCCATTCTGAGTCTTTTTTAAACTTTTCTTTCCTTCCATGATTTCTTCCTGCTCACTGTCCTGTGCCACCCTGCTGTTCTGGGCATGAGTTGTGCCAGTGACCTCATTTTCCAGGACTTTGTTTTTGTTGTTGTTACATTCTTTGATCTCTGGGCTCATTCCTGTTTTGTCTACCCATCTGTGTCTTCTCATATGAGTTACTGTGATGTCTACTAGTCCCTTCATATTTTTAAAAAATTCACACTTTTTAAATATGTACTTGTACTTAAAGCATCTGATTTCCTAACTCCTAAAGAAGCTTTGAATATTTTGAAACGAGAACACTAAGTTAGTAGTCAGTGATGGTGAAAGCCCTAAAACTAAATATTCATAAAGTTTTTCCTAAAAATTATATTTTATACTTAAAATTTAGATATAAAAGCATCCAATTGATAGTTTCAAACCTTCTAGAAATCATAAGGAAATACCCAAAGGTTTAAGCAAAGCAGCATTTGCATTTTAAACAACAGCAAAAGTGAACTGAGAATCAAAGAAAAAAAATAGTTGTGACTTTTGAAGTTAATGTCATTATTCTAGATGTGGGCGTTTGGGCAGTAGTTAAGATGCCACTTGGGAGCTACGTGGGATGCCCATATTTCATCTTGGAGTGCCAGGGTTCAAGTCCCAATTCTGCTTCCAAGCCTAGCTTTAAGCTAGTGCACACACTAGGAGGCAGTAGGTCGTAGGTCAGTTATCTGAGTCTCTGCCACCAATGTGAGAGAACTAGATTGATTTTTAGGCTCCAGGCTTCAGCCTGGCCCAGCCCCCAGCTGTTTGGAGCATTTGAGGCATGAACCAGGAGATGGAAGATCTCAACCTTTGTCCCTCTGCCTTACAAATACATTTTTTAAATTAAATAATACTTAAAAAAAAAAGAAATATTGAGTTACAACATGAGTTGAGTTTTTTTTTTTTTTTTTTTTTTTTGCTGTTTTTAAGATTTATTTACTTATTTATTTGAAAGGCAGAATTAGAGAGAGAAAGAGAGAATGAATCTTCCATCCACTGGTTCACTCCTCAAATGGCCACAATGGCCTGGGCTAGGCGAGCTGACACCAGGAGCCAGGAGCGTCTTCTGGATCTCCCACGTGCATGCAGGGCCCAACCACTTGGGCCATCCTTCTCTGCATCCCCAGGCTCATTAGTAGAGAGCTGGATTGGAAGTGCAGCAGTCAGGACTTGAACAAGGGCCCACTTGGAGGCCTACCTTGCAGTTGATAGCTTGACCTGCTACACCACAATGCCTGCCTCAAGTTGTTCTTTTTTAAAAACGTCATTATTCCTGAGATACTTAATTTTAATTCATTTAAAATGAATCTTGAATTTTGTGGTTTTGTGTTTTTGTGATTTCTTAAATTTGTATCTTGTTGACATGGTTAACAAATTCCCCAGAAACTATATTGGTCTCTATTATTCATTAGCAGCAAAAGTATCTGTAAAAGTACCAGTCATATTTAGGCTTCCAAGTTTTCTAGCCTAGGAACTGAAACTGTGGCTGCAGCTTGATAACCAACTGTGGTCTTCAGTAGCTTCTCCTTGGTTGTTTATCTGTAAATTGAAATAGAGGAAACCAAGTTATTTGCAGGTATAGAAAATTTAAGGCTAGCTAGTAGAAGTTCTGATTCTTCAGCACTGTAGCCAGATATAAAACAAATCCACAAAAACCAGCAGTTGCTCTGAAATAACCATTTAGAAAATAAATTTTTTAAAGGAATCTTATTCACCAAATATAAATTTTCTGGCAACAAACAAGGAATTATCAGAAGCTCTGTTAAGAAAATTTTCACCTATTATAGAGATAGATACATAGGTATTCCATTCCTAAAATAATTTTTAAAAATGTTTAAAGATTTATTTATTTTGAAAGTCAGCATTACAGAAAGAAAAGGAGAAACAGAGAGAGATCTTCCATCTGCTGGTTCACTCCCCCAGATGGCTAACAGCCAGTTGGTTGTCAGGCCGAAACCAGAAGCCAGGTATAAGGAGTTTCTTCCAGGTCTCCCACATGGCTGACAGGAACCCAAACACTTGAACCATCTTCCGCTGCTATCCCAGGCCATTAGCAGGGAGCTAGATCAGAAGTGGAGCAGCTGGGACACAAACTGTTGCCCATGTGGGATACTGGCATCACAGGCTATGGCTTCATCTGCTATACCGCAACATGGGCCCCTAAACTTTATTAAGATAACGTGCCTTTTCCACAAACTTTTTTTTTTTGAGATTTATTTATTTATTTGAAAAGTAAAGTTCTAGAGAGAGAGAGAGAAACAGAGAAAGATCTTTTGTCCCCCAATTCATTCCCCAAATGGTAGGAAGTATTATGCCTGTGTATGTATAGTTGTTATTGATAAGCTATAAAGTTACAGGTAATTATTGATTATTTTTCTTTTTGCCTCATAGATTATCTTACTTTGGAAAAGAAAAAAAAACACAAAAACAATTAATGTATATTATGTTATGAGTGTTATATAATAAAATAATATTTCTGTTATCCTTGGTTCTACAAGTAGTTTCAGCCCTTTGAATGACTTAGAGTGTGCTATAGGAAAGACATTCTTAAAAATATGAATTTCAGCCACCAATGTTAGTTGATTTCAAATAAGTTATGTGTGTATTGTAGTGAAAAGAATATGCAGTATAATAGTGTATTATAAAAATACACTGTTAAGGACTGAACTTTGCACTCCCTTCACCCAAACCTCCTATCTTAAAGCTTCAGCTTCCAGCATGATGGCATTTGGAAATGGGGTCTTTGGAGGTACTCAGATCTAAATGGCACTGTTGGGAGTGGGACCTTAATGACACAAGTCATACTTCACACCCTCTTGACAAGAAGAAGCCAGAGACAGTTCTCTGCCTCCCTCCCTCCCTCCCTCTCTCTCCCTCTCTCTCTCTCTCTCTCTCCCTCTCTCTCCCTCTCTCTCTCTCTCTCTCTCCACCCACACACACTGAGGAAAGGCCATGTAAGGACACAGTGAGAAGGCAGCTGCAACTCGGGAAGAGAGCCTGTACCACGCACTGATTCTGCTGGCATCTCGATCTGAAATCAGAACTCTGAAAAAGTAAACTCCTGTCATTTACGCCACCCAATCCATGGCATTGCATTGGGGAAGCCTGAGCTAACTGAGACACACAGAGTACAAAATAAGTTGAAAAGACAAGTATTTGCACTTTTTTTTGTCCTTTGCAAAATCCTTTTGAATGCACTATGTTTGATCTAACCATGCAAAGTAAAATGGGGAGCACCTGACCGTCGTCCCTGTAAGGAAACAGACAGAGGCCGGGAAGCAGTGTGATTTTCCTCTCCTTAGTGGCTGAATTGCCACTGCACTCCCGGGCCACAGCAGAAAGCTGGCCTGGAAGAGGAGCAACTGGGACAGAACCGGCACCCCAACTGGGACTAGAACCCTGGGTGCCGGCGCCGCAGGCGGAGGATTAGTCTAGTGAGCCACGGTGCCAGCCCCTTACTTTTTAATTCCTTTTCTCCATGAACTTTCTGAAATCCCTTTGTGTGTACTGGTATTATCAAAGAGAAGTGCAGGCAAAACCAGGAAGAGGTTTTGGAGGTGACAGTTACCCAGAGGCATTTATTTATTTAACACATGTTTATTGGAGGCCTTCTTGCCATGCATTTGCTGATCAGTGCTGTTAAAATGACCAATGAAAGAGAACCATCCCCCTCCACGTGGCCTGGTGGGACTGACAGCAGTGGGAAGAAGACTAAACCGAAGAGATAGATGAGATTCCCCAGGAGTCCAGAGAGGGCCTTTACCCTGCTGGAGAAAGAGCTGGACAGGCCAGGAGAAGAATCCAGAGTGATGTGAGAGAGGATGACACCTCTGCTACCGGGAGGTGTGTGCTGCAACAAGGAGACAGGACGGCGAAGGAAAACAACCTGAGTTCCTTGCAGGAGCAATTTGGGGCATCTGGAGCAGAAGATGTCATGGGGGCAGGTGATGTAGGAACTTGGAGGGAAGAGCAAACCCAGATCGATCGTAGAGGCTGCATGAGACGTTTGGGTTTCTTTGTGTAGACTGTGGAAAGCCGCCAAAGGAATTAGAACAGGAGCGTTTTCATGGCTAGCTTTGCATTTCTGAAAAATCTGTGTATTATCTGAAAAACCTGGTATTATCCACCACAAGGCAGTCCTTAGTAATTTGGTGCCTGAGAGGAGATTGCCAAACATCGCCTCTTCCAGGGGCAGTGTGGGCCCTTGGTTCTGTCCTTCTTGGGCCTTTGGCTGAATGGGGAATCCCTACCTAGCATCCCCATTTGAGAGAGAATAAGGAAAAATTGGAACTGAGATTCCAGAGAGCAATTATTAAAGAGAATAGGGAATAAAAAATTTATAGTGGAAATTAGTGCTTTTTTTTTAAGTATTTGTCTAAAGGAGAGGTGTTTTTCCTCAAAGATCCTCCCACACTACTCAACACATTTTTGGAATTTCTCTTTTGAGATTGCTTTAAAGACCAGCCTGGGAGCCGAATAAGTAATCATTCTCGTCCCTTTATGGTTGCATCTTATTTTGAATTTTATACTCCAAAATAAGCACTACCAATCTGTGTTTCTATCTTCCTTGCTAGACCTGCCTGTGACTTTTGTCTTACACTTTGCAAGCTTTCCAAAACGAGCATTTGCTACATTGTCATGCCTGTGTGTCTTCTCCCTAACAGACGGTGCTTAGGAGACAAGCCCAGGTCATACATGGCCTGTGTCACCAGTGTCCAGCATCAGCCCTTCACATAAAAAGCCCTCATATGTTTGTTGAAAGAATAATTGACAACTTCTCTTTGGAATTGCTCATTGTTTTGTCCTCAAACCATATACGTGAAATAGACAATGCACTTAGGATTGTTCAGTTTGACAAATAGACACAGAGGACCATTAAGTTTCTCCTAGTATGTGAAGTAGTTGTCATGAAGAGCCAGGTGTTCACCATCTCTGAGGGGTAGGAACAAATAGCTAATGTTATCAATCAGACAAAGTGTAAAGATTCTTGAACTTTAGTTCCGTGGTCTTTGGCTGCATTTAAAAATAGCCAAAGAAAAATTGTTTTAATCACTGATGCTGAGACCTCATCCTGAAACTATTAAATCAATACTCTACAGGTGAAAGCCTGGCATTGAGAATTCTCCAAACTACCCAAGATGATCCCCCCATCTGATGTAGGATCTCTAAAATTATGCTTTGGGGAAACATTGCTTTAAAGGAAAAAAAAAATCCTATCTCTCCAGTTCCACCTTAGATGGGATAGGAGATGAAGGAGAATGCAAGCCATTCTCACCACAGTCTGTTGAGGAATAAGAGTTTCCAATGGCTGATAGCATTGCAGTGGGAAAGCAGCCATCGGTATGCGCAGCGCTCGGAGAGTTCATGGAAAGGTAGACTTGTGCTGAGCATGAGACTTTCTGCAGAGTCTGGTAGATGTCTTGGGGGCTTATCACTGGAATAAAAGACAGTCTCTGCCCATGAAAGGAGGTCAAGTGTTAGTAAATGAGGTAGTTCCAGCCGGTAGGCCTGGCTAATACAAAGGTCCTGAAGGCTTTCCCAGCACAACTCACCAGGCTGGGCACTGAAAATACGACTGTCTTGAACAACCGACAGTCTGTTCCCAATAAGTACACATGCAGTTACAAAGGGGCCAAAGTGAATGAGAAGTGAATGAGCTTGTTGAGCTGGGAAGCAAGCGGTTGTAAGGGGGGCTGGTTCTAAGGGTCAGACCGAGGTATTGATGTTAAGTTATTCCTGATCACAGGAATGCTATGAAAGAGACATGGGAGATTATTTTAGAACATCTGGAAGAATTTGAAAAAGGAAGAAGTCCAGATGTAGAACAATTAGGACACCTGCAACAATCTAAAATAGCGATCATAAATAAATGTTTCTTTCAGGGGAAAAAAAAGTTCCTAAATTGGGGTGATTTGGAAATGGGAAGAGGTGGTTCATAGAATGACCTATGAACAAGAGAGCTGTTTACATTATGAGAGCATTTGTTTGTTTGAAAGACAAAGAGAGAGAGAGAGGGAGCTCCTGTCCACTAGTTCACTTTCCAGATGCTCCCATGAGCCAGGGCTGGGCAGCCTAACGCCGGGAGCCCAGAACTCAATCCAGGTCTCCCACGTAGGGAACAGGGAACCGAGTACTTGCACCATCACCTGCTGCCACCCAGGGTGTGTATTAGCAGGGAACTGTAATTGCATGTGAAGCTGGGACTTGAACCCAGGCACTCAGGTATAGGATGCAGGCATCCCAAACGATGTCATAATCACTGCATCAACACTCTCTCCGACATAAGTAATTTAAGTGCATTTCAAGCAGAAATGAATTGCGAATATTGGAATTCTATACTGGGCTACTTATTATGTGCCTAAAAATTATTTTTCACATGTTCCATTTGTATTGTTGTCATATCAGTATATTTCACAACTGTGTGAGAACTTTAAACACTGAATGTCAACTCAGTGAGGTCAGTCACAGTCCAGGTCCTTTTCAAAGCAGTTAGTTCGTTTTGATTTATATTTTACACAATCTCATACCACAAAATACTGTCAATCACAACCTCTAATGGAAATAGTAAGCCACCATCTTTCTGTAAAACACTCTAAAGTCAAAATTCTTTTTTTTTTTTTTAAGATTTATTTATTTAGTTGAGAGTCAGAGTTACACAGATAGAGGAGAGGCGGGGAGCGGGGCGGGTGGGGGTGGGAGCAGAGGTCTTCCATCCGATGGTTCACTCCCCAATTGGCCTCAACGGCCGGAGCTGTGCCAATCTGAAGCCAGGAGCCAGGAGTTTTTTTCAGGTCTCCCACGGGGGTGCAGGGGCTCAAGGACTTGGGCCATCTTCTACTGCTTTCCTAGGCCATAGCAGAGAGCTGGATCAGAAGTGGAACAGCGGGTCTCAAACCAGCGCCCATATGGGATGCCAGCGCTTCAGGCCAGGGCTTTAACCCATTGCGCCACAGCGCTGGCCCCAAAAGTCAAAGTTCTTATTTGAGAATCTGAGCCTGTGTAAAAGTTTTAATTAATCAAAACTAAATTTTTTGTCTTTGCCTTCAAGTGAACAAGTCCTAAAATTTTCGTATGTAAATGATTAGTGTAATTAATTAAAAGCAAATCGCTGCTCTTGTTGAGCTAATTCCATGACCAGCCGCAGAATGGTTAGTATTAAGTTATTGGGACGCAGAAGATTTTAAACTACCAGACCTTTCTGTACTCGAATTAAGACTGTATTCTACGTCTGCATGTGTATCCTCAGAGGAGACTGTAAAATGTGGGCATGCTTTCAATTCATGCAGTCTGTGATTTATGAAGGCACATAGGTCAGGAGTTTATTACGCTGAAAATCATAATAACTGTTTTGTTTTCCTTTTTAAAATGAAGTGACCAAAGCATGTTGAAAGATAAATGGGTGAAGCATTTTGATTATGCTTTTATTTCTATTAAAGATTAAATATTATTGCCGAGGAACCAGCCATGCTAAGTATTATGATATTAAAGCTGAAGTAGTTTGTAAGCTGATAGCCCCTTCTTTCCTCTGGGTCTAAGTTTGCTATTAATCAAAATGTTGGACTTGTTTAGTGCAGTGGCGTATGAAACAAACAGTTGAAAAAGACAGCTCCTTTAATTTACAGCCCTCTCTTTTTCAAATTTGAAAGAAAATCTGTTTCTTCTTGTGCACTTTGTGCTGTCGTTCACGTGCGTCTGGATTTCATTTCTTATACCAGAGGTGACTAAATCCCACTAGTGGCAAAGTTGTCTCATGGTATAGAGAGAAGGAAGGTACCTTTTTATGTTTTTATTGACAAAGTCTGGTAAAATCATTTTTGAAACATGGACAGTCACCATTAGATATGGATATTACCCAAAAAATCTATTCTTAGGCAGAGAATGAGATAATTTTTAAAATAAAAGAATATACATGTGGAAACATATAAATATCTCAGCTAACTAAGCTGGTGAGTTTTTTTAAGTATCAATCTGGGCATATTGAATAAAATTGTCTTAAAGGGCGTATGATTCCAGCTACTTCCTGGTGCTGGTTTAGACATCAACACAACTTCAAGTGCTGGGAAAGCTGCTAAGCACTCACTGAAGTGCAGTGTAGGGGTCTGGGCTCCCATTCACGTGTGGCAACAGACTTTTAACAGGATGCTCTTCTAACTTTGTTTCCCATCAGCAGTCATATTCTTAAAGTTTACTAATGCACTTTATGAAAAATGCAGTATAGGTTGTAAGAAGTGTGGGAGAGAAAGATCACCTCTCAATAACTAAAAAGTCTTGGTGCAGTGGGCTCTTGAGACTCCCACGTCCCACTTTGAAGTCCTTGAGTTTGAATCCTAGCTCCGCTTACAATCCAGTTTCCTGCTGATGTGCACCCTGGGAAGCAGTAGGTCATGGCTGAAGGTTTTGGGTCCCTGCCACCAGTGAATGAAGTTCTTAGCCCTTGGTTTCTGACTGCCCAGCCACAGCTGTTGCAGGCATTTGGGGAGTGAACCAACAGATAGAAGAACTCTTTCTATCTGTGTCTATCTGTCTTTCAAATGAAATGGGGAAAAAAAAAATGTTAACATTAGGTCTTAATTTATTACTTAGGTAAGGAAGAACTATGCTTTTAGGCACCATCTTTCATAGGAAAGCAGGTTGCAAATCTTATAGAGTTTCAGGGATAAGGAATCATTTAGGGGTTGCCCACCTCAGAAACTCAATTGTTCAAGAGAAACTGTTGCTGATTGGCTGATGTTCAATAACATTTCCCTGAAATGAGTCTGTCACTGACTGGCCAGCTTTTCAAAGGCTTGAGGCCACCCTTATGAGTTGGATTTCAGAGGTGTATTATTGAAGCAAATTGTCACTGATCATTTAGCTATAGGCACGTCATCATTAATTGGTCAAATCCAGTTTAATTGTGTTTCCAGCTGATTCTAGTGGTTACTTATTACCGTAGAACAATCAGCCTTTTCCTATTTGTTACACACTATTTTATTCTCAGAAACTAGTTCTTAAACACAGTAGATGATTGAAAGCCCAAGAAAATAAGATTTGGGGCCAGGCACTGTGGCATAATAGGTTAAGCCTCTGCCTGTGGCACCGGCATCCCATGTGAGCGCCAGTTCGAGTCCTGGCTGCTCCACTTCTGATCCAGCTCCCTGCTGGTGGCCTGGGAAAGCACTGGAAGATGGCCCAAGTGCTTGGGTCCCTGCACCCACATGGGAGACCCAGAAGAAGCTACTGGCTCCTGGATTCAGATCTGCCCAGCTCCAGCCATTGAGGCCATTTGGGGAGTGAACCAGTGGATGGAAAATCTTTCTCTTTCTCTCTCTCTCTCTGTCTCTGTAATTCTGCCTTTCAAATAAAGAAATAAATCCTTAATAAAGAAGGAAATGTGTTTTTTAAAGCAACAGGAGTATAAAATGTCAGAAACTCATGTATGTGAGATGAGTTTATGTATTGAGATCAGTTATGAAATGAAATTTAATTTGTATTATTAATAATAAAGTATAGAAAAGTGAATGTAATTTGCCTTAGTAAATTAGATTCTAGGTAATTGTCATTTAATAAATTAGATTCTAGGTGATCATACTCATTGCATTAGTAAGCTTTTTCAAGTAGAGTACAAAGAGATGGGAGTAGTGCCTAACCCAGCTTGTCAGCCCTAAGGAGCAGCAGCTACTGAACCCTTAGTGATGGTAGAATTCCTAATGTTGTAATGTTTTATTGCCCTGTCAAAATCTTAAAATATTTTCAAAATCTGAATGTATCCCTAGGAATTTGCCACACAAGTAAATGTGTCTTTTATTCCTGTCAGCAGTTTAGTCCTATCTGTTGCAATGAATAAAGGGATACAGGGTGACCTATTTAAAAATGGTTCAAATAACAAACAACAAATAACTAGACAGAAGAGCCTTAATCATTCCATTCAGTTTGGCTTGCATAAAAAACCTGAACTTTGTCCTTCAAATTCATTCAACTGCACTGAAGTCTGGACTTCTGACTTCCCTGTTTATTCCTGACACCTCCTAATAGGGGCACAGTTAATCACTTACATATTTCTCTGCGGCTAAGGATAGCCAGCTTATGACCACTTAGGATTCAAGCACATGTTGATACCTTAAGACCAGTGAGTGTTTGATAGAGTAGGAAAGCAGCATGGCTAGATTTGTTGTAATCAACAGTAAGAGGAGGAAATTAATCCAGGAAAGTATGCCAAGTGCTTAGTTTGCTTTCTATGAAAACAAATCTATTAACCAGACAACTCCCCAGAAAAGGGAGTCGTGACATGTATTCCTGATACTTGATGCATATAAATATTGAAAACAAAAAAGTCAGGTAGGACTGGGTGTTTCGTCTGGAGTTTTGCTCAGCAACCTGGTACACTGGGCAAGTGTGCTATTCAGGTGAACTTTTGAGGAATACTTGTAGGTAGAAGGTTTGTAAGCTCCCGTCAAGGGAAGAACCTCAGGGAAGACTGAGGCAAAGAAACGCAAACCAGCAGAGCAAACTCCAGATCTGTTTTCCAAATGTGTTTTCTGAGAAGCTGCGTTCTATGTGGTGCAGTCAGTGACAGTGGAGTATAGAATTTTTACTTTCAGTTCTTAAGCCAAAATCACTGACCCATCTGTCTCCCTATTTAGGATGTCCCATGTACTTCAATTTGAAGATAAAAGCAGGAAGGTGAAAGATGCAAGCATGCAGGACGCAGACACATTTGAAATATATGACCCTCGGAATCCAGTCAATAAAAGAAGAAGGGAAGAAAGCAAAAAGCTGATGAGAGAAAAAAAGGAAAGAAGATAAAAGGAGAGCAGGGATAACAAGAACATGCTGGAATGTGCCTGCAATCAGTGGCCTTGCAACAGCCATTGTTCCCAACAGCATCACTTAGGGGTGTGCAAAGATTTTGAACCTGTTGTCTGGTTTTGAAGGACAATTATCTTTGTTTTGTAAATTGTGCAGTGATGTAAGCACATGCTTTTGGTTACTGGTATATGCTTTCTTTTTCCTAATTGACCTTTTATATTGCTAAAACAGAAATAAAATCACTTTCCTTCCCATTTGCGGGTTAGCCATTTACAGATTATGCAAGTCTGTTTGAGTTACATGTGCAGTGTTCCTTTTGAAGATCTCTTTATAAGTTCTCACAGAGTATTTGAGGGAAATCTCCTTGGTACTCACTTTGGGATATAATACAAAATTATAAAATAAAAACATAAATTATATAAATGTGGATGTTTTTGTCTTGCATATAAATATTTTTAAATAGCCTAACGCCTTAACTCTTGAGGAACCCTCAAGAGAGTATTTATACCTCCATCGAGGGCAATACACAGCTTTTCTGGATCAGTCAGGACACTTGAACACTCTGACATCAGGTGAGCCCACTGCAAACCTGCTCTGACGCCGAGCCACCTACCCATCCTCTGCTCTTCTCAGAACAGCAACAGCAGGAGCAAGACTTCAACAGAGATCCGTTCTCGTAGAGAGCTCATTGAGAATTTAGTGTTAGAAAGCAGTCATTCACACTGGTTATTTGCCATATATTCCCTATAGCTTTACTGAGTTTATAATAGACTCTTAGTGCTAAAAATGTACCACAAGCTCATTTTAGTCACCTAAATAAGACCTCACCCACCATTTCACAAATAGCTCATCAGCTCTCTCATTCAATATAAAATCTTTAAAAATTAAGTAATCTAATGGGCTGTCTCTAGAGCAGTGTTTCCAAAATGTAATCCCAGAGGCTACACTATAGGGGCAGCATCACTTCAGGACACATTAGCAGTGCAGATCCTTGCCTTGCTGGCTGTGGCCAGCACCACTCCCTTCCAGAATACTGAATCTGAAACGTGTTAAACTCTGCAGACTTTTTAGACTAATGAGCCTCCCTGCTGGTGGTTCAGCCTCTTTGGGGATTG
This sequence comes from Oryctolagus cuniculus, assembly GCF_051225735.1. Taxonomy (NCBI): domain Eukaryota; kingdom Metazoa; phylum Chordata; class Mammalia; order Lagomorpha; family Leporidae; genus Oryctolagus; species Oryctolagus cuniculus. Next base: position 85,798,487 of record NC_142880.1, read on the forward strand.
GCGTTATCCAGTGAAGTTAAAGTACAAATAATGTACATATCCAGTGATCCACAAATTTTAAACCTAGGGCTGAATCCTAAGGAAATTCTTACACATCACTCAAGGAGATAAGTATGTGCTAAGATACACACTGAAGCATCAACCAGAGAACAGATGACTAAGTTGCTGAATAGTTATATTGTGGAATATTTTAGGGAGGTGAAAAGCAATAAATCAGAGCTATACGTATTAATCTAATTTAATGTGAAGAAAAGGAAACCACTCATAAAAATGTTAAAGCATGTGTGGATGTGCACATATATAGTACAAGTATAGAAACAGTGATTACCTCTGGGGAGGAGGAAGGAATACCCAGAGGGATTTTACTTGTGTTTGTAGTGTTTTATTTGCTAAGTCATATAGTGAGTGCTCAATTATCTTTCTCAGTGTACATTTTTATATTCCTAAAATAGTTCAGATTTTTTTTCCTTTATGATCATATCTAGAATCTGAGGTGGAACAGAGGACTCACTACAAGAACCCTTTCTTTTTTGCAGCAGGAAGGAGAAAGTTTCAAAGAGGAGAGGGATAGGACAGAGGCACTCTGGGAAATTGTCAGACCACTCTGATGCATGGTGCTTAGACTCAAAGCCACCCCAAAGTAAGCCAGTGTTTTACATTGTGCGCCTGTCTTCCACTCACCACACAAGTTGTTATTGCAAAGCAGAATTTTGGTTTCCAGACTCACACAGTCTGCTGGTTATTATGAAATGTGTTTACTACTGACTCTGTTTGTGTCGAAGTACCCATAGGTTTCTGCATCATGCCTCCTTGAACATGTGCAAGATTTTCCAAAGAACAGAGGGACCACAGATCTCCAGGGTGCAAGCCAGAGAATAACATTTGTAGGTTTAAAAAGGTAAGTGAATGACAAAAGTAAAGTTTTCATTCTGCTGAGTGCTTTTCACCCTGTTTAGCCTCAAAGAAAAAGATCTGAAACTCCATAAGATTAGAATCTTATCAGAAGAATTTCACCATGATAATAAAATCACCATGAACTTCACTGAACAACGCACTCATTTGAAAAAAAAAAAAAAAAACTTAAGAACATAGTTAAATTATCTGTTAAATATTAACTTAAATGTGCTCATAGGAGAGTCTGTGGAAAGGTCACAGGAATATGTTTAGCCCAGGTGAATTGCAAAAAAAGAAAAAAAAACCCAAAATCGAAAACATGTCAGTAAATCCACTTTTTAAATTTTATTCTCTTGCCCTAGGGATATCATCCTGAGACAGCGAGGCCCAGTAGCGTTCTTCCTCATCATCTGTGACAGCTGGACATCTGGGGAGCAACGACGCAAGCAGCTCCTGGCAACGTTTTCCCTCATCTTGTGACAAGTTAGGCTTTTTTTCCTACTTTGGTTGAAGTTGTTGGCAAGGTGAGAGTTAAAATTAACCCTCAACTTTTTTCTCTGTAGGTGATCTAAGCGAATGTAGATCTCTCTAGGATTTTGTAATGGTGTAATATCAAAATGTACATGTCACATGCCCTCAGCTCTCTGCATCCTCTGAGGCCACACAGTCGGTAATGCATCCAAAAATGGGGACGCCATAGAACAAGGTCATTGAAAAGTGTGAGGAGATGAGTGGTTTGCTGCTGTTGTTTTTAGAACAAGTGCAGTAAGCTCTGGTGGGTGTCTATCCAACTGTCACACCAACTTTCTTGATAAGATCTGACGTGTGAAGTACATAAACCTGTTCTGTTGTATCAGTGTGGCCTGTATGGAAAAGGTTAGATAGATGCAGAATATTGCCCAAACATGCTGTTTAATCTTGGTGATAACAGGAAAGAAAATGGAGGTGTGAAGTCAGAAACCATTGAGGACAGTATCAGTATAAGCAATTTGTATGTGTGGGGTGTAGAGAAGTTAAGAGGGGTTACATTCTTTAGCACTGTCATTCACAAAAAAGGAGCATGTCTCTCTGTCTCTATGACGCTGCCTCTTCCAAGAACCCTGAACGGTTTATCAGGTAGTACCAGTTCTGCCTACTAGAAAGCAGGAGGTATATTTTATCTCCTTTCTGCTTTTAGCCTTCAATGAAAAGAAATAAAAACAGTGACCACATAGTTGAAAAATCCTTTCTAATGAAGAGTTGATGAAATTTGAATTCCCATAGAAATAAGAGAACCCCAAACTTTACTGGAATGGTATTAGAAATCCCGTGTTCATAGAAATACTCATTTAGTCCCAAAATCCCCCTAGCCAGAGCCATAGCTGAGTATCTTTGTCACAGGTACTTAGAGGAGTTTCATTAATCCCTGTGGAGACTTACTTTCACTGATAGGCCAGTAAACCATATCCTTAAAAAGGGAAGTCTTGGTTTGTAGCACTTGCTGGTTTCCATGTTGTTAAGTACCTCACTGCAGCAGGTTTCAAGCCACCAAAGGTAGCTCCAGTTTACAACTGGTTATTTTTTCATCCTGCTTCATTATGAGCTAAAAATCTTACCCAACAGCTCTCACATTGGCACTAAGGAATTCACATAAAGGTTGTAACCCTTTGCCAGGCTCACGGTTGTCACGCACGTTTCTATTTATAAAGGTGGTTGCTCCACCATTTGGGCAAGTTCTAAGTTTCAGCAATGTGTGCATCCTATGCTTTTGTAACTAGTTGGTAGTCTTTTTTTTTTTTTTTTGACAGGCAGAGTGGACAGTGAGAGAGAGAGAGACAGAGAGAAAGGTCTTCTTTTGCCGTTGGTTCACCCTCCAATGGCCGCCGTGGCCGGCGCGCTGATCTGATGGCAGGAGCCAGGTGCTTTTCCTGGTCTCCCATGGGGTGCAGGGCCCAAGCACCTGGGCCATCCTCCACTGCACTCCCTGGCCACAGCAGAGAGCTGGCCTGGAAGAGGGGCAACCGGGACAGAATCCGGTGCCCCAACCAGGACTAGAACCCGGTGTGCTGGCGCTGCTAGGCGGAGGATTAACCTAGTGAGCCACTGCGCCGGCCTTTTTTTTTTTTTTTTTTTTTTTGGACAGGCAGAGTTTACAGTGAGAGAGAAAGACAGAGAGAAAGGTCTTCCTTTTCCATTGGTTCACCCTCCAATGGCCGTGGCGGCCGGTGCGCTGCAGCCGGCGCACCGCGCTGATCCGATGGCAGGAGCCAGGTACTTATCCTGGTCTCCCATAGGGTGCAGGGCCCAAGGACTTGGGCCATCCTCCACAGAGAGCTGGCCTGGAAGAGGGGCAACCGGGACAGAATCCGGCGCCCCAACCGGGACTAGAACCCGGTGTGCCGGCGCCGCTAGGCGGAGGATTAGCCTAGTGAGCCGCGGCGCCGGCCAGTTTGTAGTCTTAAAAGGGAATCTTTAGTTCCCTGTTGATGAAATTTTCCAAAAACATTTGCCTCGCATCTATCCTCCTGCTTGTCTTTTTTTTCGCTCTCTTTGGTCATGTGTCCAATTCAAAAAAGCATCTGAATCTCCCAGCACAGAAAAGCGGAGGGAGGAGGGAAATGGAATGATAGTTCTTTGAATCGTTCCGTGTAACAATTCCCTATATATAACAAGTTCCCCAAATTCATTGTTTATTTTTTTTAAAATATAGCATTTGGGGTCATGGGGTGGGAAATCCTAACTGAAAAGACGGGGTCCTAAATGAAATGCAAACAGGAGTCTGGTCTCTTCCGCATCTGGGGGGAATTAATCCCTGCAGATTAGATCATGGGATTAATTCACGTCAGTTGACCAGCAGAAACCTCTTCTGGAGGCTTTATCACAGCACCAATCCAAAAGAAGGTGTCCGTGGTCTTTCAGAAAAGTAGTATCTTCTCATTTTGATGATACCAAAAAGTGATAGGCATTAATAAAGTTCTGACACTTTAAAAAAAAAATAATCAGTATAATTTTGAAAGCAAAAAAAATATTCAGTGACTCTCCCAATTTTGTTCTGAATTTAATCCCATTGGAGATAACAATATATTTGAAATGAAGGGTATCACATATAGAAAAATAAATGACCAAAGGATATGTTTAACTAACAGTTATGGGTAAATTTATTATTTGTGAGTTTCCTTCTCTTTATTGTGTGGAATGTGTAAGTTGTTCCATAATTTACAATTTTTTAAAAGATTTATTTTTATTTATTTCAAAGAGCTAGAGAGAGAGGTAGAGACAGAGAGAGAGGTCTTCCATCCGCTGGTTCACTCCCCAGATGGCTGCAACGGCCAGAGCTGAGCCAATCCAAAGCCAGGAGCCAGGAGCTTCCTCTGGGTCTCCCACGTGGTTGCAAGGGCCGTAGGACTTGGGCCATCTTCTACTGCTTTCCCAGGCCATAGCAGAGAGCTGGATCAGAACAGAGCAGCCAGAACTAGAACTGGCACCCATATGGGATGCCAGCACTTCAGGTCAGGGTTTTAACCTGCTGCACAACAGCGCCAGCCCCATAATTTACAATTTTTAAGGAAATACATTATTTAGGATAAGAAGAATGTTACCATTGTATTCCTTTCTAAAGCTTTATAGTAATACTATATTAATTGGTGTAAATGAATGCAATGATTAAGAATAAATACTATCTCACAAGCAACCAAAGAATTCAAAGGTTATTTTTTAAAATGATTTATTTACTTATTTCATAGAGTTACAGGGAGAGAGGGAAAGACAGAAAAAGAGAGGTCTTCCATCTGCTGAAGCCAGGCTGAAGCCAGGAGCCAGGAGCTTCATCAGGGTCCAACAAGTGGATGGCAGGAGCCCAAACACTTGGACCATCTTCCGTTGCTTTTTCAGGCCATTAGCAGGAACTGGATCACAAGTGGAGCAGTCAAGACTCAAACCGGTACCCATATGAGATGCTGCATTGCAGATAGCAGCTTTACCCATTATGCCATAATGCCAACTCCCAATGGATGATTTTTTAATGTAGAAGTTATTCCTAATATTAGATGAGGGCTAGGTCTATTTCAGAATGAAATTTCATATTGCCCATTAAACCTGACATGTCCAGAACTGAACTCTCATCTACACTGACTAGCCCTGCCACACCAAACCTGCTGCATCTGCCGTTCCCTAATCTCTGGTACTGGCGATGCCATCTCTCCACTCGCTGTGGACAAACAGCTTAGATTCCTATCTCAGCCTAACCCATCTGGCCCATTATGATATTCTGTTGGCTCTACCTTTAAGTCACATCCAAAATTTCACCACTGTTCACTGGTACCATCCTAATGAAAGGGACCAACAACTTTCGAGTGACCTACTAGAGCAGCACCAAAACTAGTCTCCTTGCTTTCCCCTTTGTTTCCAGTGATCTTTTTATGAACACAAGAGCCAACTCAAGTCACAATGTTATACTTCTCTATTTAATAGCTTTCAATGACTCCTCATTTAATTCAGAGAAAGGCCATGTCCTTACCGTGGCTTACAAGATTCTATGTCATTGCCACTCCTTCCCCTCAGTCGCTCTGACCTCATCTCTCACTACCCTCTCCGTCACTTAGTCTTCACCAGCCACACTGTCCTTCCTACTCTAGGAGTGAAGCATCTCAGGGCCCTTGCACTGGCCATTCCCTCTGGCTGGAATACACCTCCCCAGGATGTGCACCTATTGACTTCCTCAGTGCTTCAGATCTCTGCTCAAACAGCACCTTCTCAATGAGATCGAAAGTGATCACTTTTAATAGTACAAAGTACTCCTCCCCACACACTCAGTCTCTCCGTCCCTGCTCATATGTATTCAATAGGACTATTGACCCCTCTATTAGCTTGTTTAATTCTTACAAGCAGCCCCACGACATAGGGACTCCTGTTATCCAGTTTACAGATGAAGAAACTGAGCCTTAGAGAAGCTAATTACTCATTTATTACTCATCTATTTATCATCCCTCTCCTGCCCTTGAAGAAGGCCAGGATTTCTGTCAGTTTTATTCTATCTTGTCGTAGTGCCAGAGAACCATAACTAAAAAATAGGAGACAGTAAATTTTTATTAAATTAATGAATAAATAATGATATTTCAAAAAGAAAAAAAACCTGGGTATCCAATATAGGGCTAGTGTGTAATTGTAGCAGGGTATCATCACTGTTTCATAAACAGAACATTTTTAGTTTACACTAAAAGGAAGGCCATCAACCTCAGTTAATAATGAGATAAAGGTAGCGTCAGGAAAACTTCACCACACTGTTCTTTTCTTAACACTTTGTCACTGATGGACAAGGACCCACAGACCAGTTTTGGGGAAACACTGATCCACAGAAAAATATACTTCTACCTATATTACTTCGGCCGGCGCACCGCGCTGATCCGATGGCAGGAGCCAGGAGCCAGGTGCTTTTCCTGGTCTCCCCTGGGGTGCAGGGCCCAAGCACCTGGGCCATCCTCCACTGCACTCCCTGGCCACAGCAGAGAGCTGGCCTGGAAGAGGGGCAACCGGGACAGAATCCGGCGCCCCAACCGGGACTAGAACCCGGTGTGCCGGCGCCGCTAGGCGGAGGATTAGCCTAGTGAGCCGCGGCGCCGGCCCAAGAAAGCAACATTTCAATTCCTGAGTCCAGAAAGAAATGAGGGCCAACATAGAATCTATAGAAAACGAGGCTAAAGGCTTCAGACCTGCAGCTGATGTAACTCCTCTCTGGTGGTGACGATAACAGCTGCCTTACCTACCTAGCAAGGTGCTGTCACAGTCAAAGGAAAGAACAGACAAGAAAACCAAAGGTTAAACCCCGATCATGATGCGTTTTAGCACTTAATGGATCCTTGTTTTATGTCAGACACTCACTCTTCTGACATATAAGCCGAGCTATGAAGGACACTCTATTCTCATCTCCAGTTCACAAATGAGAAAGAGACTTAAGGCTTGAAGAAGTTAAATTATTTGCCGGGCCACACAGTAAGTAGAGGAGCTAGAATATAAACAAGAGTAAATTCCTAGGACTTCCGGCCTTGATCCCTGGACTATTGAGCTCCTCACTACACTACCCAGATTGTTTTTATGATACACCTTTTACTGAGCTGTAGAGTTTATAATACAATGGGTACCTCCTTCTCTCTTTTCCTTCTTCACCCCTTCCCTCCAGTCTGTCGGGTTTCCCCCAATAAACTCTTTCCCTCCTCCCCCCCCAAAAAAATATATATAGATATAATGGTTAGATGAAGAAGACAGTGTCCCAAAATAAAAACAGTGACTTCTGTTTGGAGGGGCCAGGAATTTTATATATATATATACTTTGTAAATGCCAGGATAAACCAAGAGCTGGGTCTAGTGCGATTAACGTAGAGCTGTTTCACAGCAGAAGGAGTTTTGACTGTAATTTGGCAGGAAAGGAGAACATGGCACTGAGGAGACAGGTCATGCTCCAGGTGGACAGCAGGTTGTGCAGACAAGCTATTAAGACAGATGGAGGAGACAGCAATGTGTCTACATGATGCCAAAACATCTGGCCAATTCAGCTTAAAAAAAAAAAAGGAAAGCTCCATCAATGTAGTGAATTTCTTCAGTCAATCCAGATGTTTGGCATCTTGTAGACAAAACATCCAGATGATTAACTGAAGATGTGACAGAGTTGACTGGATTAACCAGATGTGATAGCATTGTATAGACATAGTGTCAGACATTTGCTTGGCCGGCGTGGAGTCCAGCTGGAAAGGAGATAGGTGGGCTGGGCAGTGAGAGGGGCTTTGCAGCAGAGGACTTGGAGCTTAGATTTGATGCAACTGGGAGCTGCTGGAAGAGCAGTGAGATGGGAATGATGCTCAAGGAAGAGGATTCTGTGTGGAGAGAAAGCGAAAAAAAAAAAATCAGGAAGAGTTGTAGACAGGAAAGAGAATATTAGGAGAGTGCAGGTGTGTGTGAGGTAATTAGAGCCTGGACCAGAAACAGGCTTGGGAAGGCAACAGGAAGAAGTGGATCTGAAAAACATTATAGGAAAAGAACAGGAAGTCATGATGGGCTAGACAAGGGAGTGAAACTGCACATCACCCCAAGGTTGGAAGCCTCGAGGCCTGGGAAAGCAGCTGCCGTGGAATCACCACAGTGGTAAACCAAGAAGGAATTCCCAGGAGCCCCCCCACACACAGCCCTCCATCCAGAGGCCACAGGCAGAGCTGCAGGCAGGGACCGTGGAGAACACACACACAGCCCTCATGGACATTTTAGAGCTACCTAAATAGATTTTTTTTCAAATCCAGTTTCATGAATGGATCAAGAATGCTTGATTCAGAATATCAAGTAGATACAACTTCAGTGAAAAGTCTGTAAAGGCAGTATTTTAATAACAGTTGCTTTTAGGCAGTATGCCATGTAACCAGGAGGTGTAGGGTGTAAGTAAATTACTAGAAATGAGATTATCAGAAATTGTACACTATGTGTATTACTTGAAAGATTAGTATAATAGGGGCCGGCACCGTGGCTCACCTGGTTAATCCTCCGCCTGCGGCACCGGCATCTCATATGGGCGCCGGGTTCTAGTCCTGGTGGCTCCTCTTCCAGTCCAGCTCTCTGCTGTGGCCTGGGAGTGCAGTGGAGGATGGCCCAAGTGCTTGGGCCCTGCACCCGCATGGGAGACCAGGAGGAAGCACCTGGCTCCTGGCTTCAGATTGGCACAGCGTTCCAGCTGTGGTGGCCATTTGGGGGGGGTGAATCAACGGAAAGAAGACCTTTCTCTCTGTCTCTCTCTCTCTCACTGTTTAACTCTATCTGTCAAAAAAAAAAAAAAAAAAAAGATTAGTATAAGAAAAGCCAATTAGCAGGCAAGAATTAATCCAAGCATTTATAATATTTTTAAAATCCTGAATTTATGCAACCTTAGGATATGCAACCTTAGTCTTGTTTTAGACATTTCACAGAATTTTTTAAATTCCAACTATCTTACTTACTGAGAATCAAGTTTATATTTAGAGACAGCTACAAATTCCAATTTATTAGGATGCAAACAATGATAGCTGTATGATAGAGTATACACAACTTTTTTAAAAAAATCAATATATTCATGTACTATGGCTCACTTGGTTAATCCTCCGCCTGCAGCACCGGCATCCCATGTGGGCACCAGTTCTAGTCCTGGGTGCTTCTCTTCCAGTCCAGCTTTCTGCTGTGGCCCAGGAAGGCAGTGAAGGATGGCCCAAGTGCTTGGGCCCTGCACCCGCATGGGAAACCAGGAGGAAGCACCTGGCTCCTTAGAGGCCATTTGGGGGGGTGAACCAATGGAAGGAAGACCTTTCTCTCTGTCTCTCATTGTCTACAACTCTACCTGTCAAATAAATAAAAATAAATAATTAATTAAATATTTAAAAATTTAAAAACAAAAATCTTTAAAAGTTTTCATGTAATGCAAGGTTTTGCAGATTTGCAGTTTCAAATATTTTAAGCTCTAGGTAAGCTTCAAAATAAGCTAATCTCTGCTTTGTTCATGGTTCGATACTGAATTGAGAATCAGTCTCTCCCCTGCCTATCCATGCCTACTCACCAGAAGAGAAACAACACAGAATACAAGATCATAAATGTATTCATGTGCAGAGGAAGGAGAGAGGGAGAAAGGAGGAGAAGGAGGGATGGAAGAGGACGGAGAGGGAGGAGACAGAGGGAGGGAAATACTGGAAGACCCAGAGACTTTACACTCCAAATAAATGAATAAATATATTAATGGGCTTCAGATTCACCCTGGAGGACTGCGAGGGTCCAGGAATTTTGTCAGAATCAGTTTCCCAGGCCTCAGAAGTGACAAGTCCCTAGATCTGGGCCCGGGGTCCAGGAATGAGTTGTTTCTGTGTCTTAATGTGCTCCCCCGACTGATCACTTAGATGGATGCTGCCCTAAAGCTGAAAGCCAAAGAATGAAAAACATGGAAAGAATATGAGAAGGCCGGCGCCGCGGCTCACTAGGCTAATCCTCCGCCTAGCGGCGCCGGCACACCGGGTTCTAGTCCCGGTCGGGGCGCCGGATTCTGTCCCGGTTGCCCCTCTTCCAGGCCAGCTCTCTGCTGTGGCCAGGGAGTGCAGTGGAGGATGGCCCAGGTGCTTGGGCCCTGCACCCCATGGGAGACCAGGAGAAGCACCTGGCTCCTGGCTCCTGCCATCGGATCAGCGCGGTGCGCCGGTCGCATCGCGCTGGCCGCGGCGGCCATTGGAGGGTGAACCAACGGCAAAGGAAGACCTTTCTCTCTCTCTCTCTCTCTCTCACTGTCCACTCTGCCTGTCAAAAAAAAAAAAAAAAAAAAAGAATATGAGAATCTAAAATGGCAGAATAGACTTAATTTTTCTTCTCAACCAAGAGTCAATTTCCCTTATGTCTCCATTTATGTACTTGAACTCCTAGGTAATTTCACAGTGTTGTTGATATGCAGAATGTTTCACAGAAAGTGCCCGAAAGTCAAGTACAGCTATGTAATCAACCTGAGCAGCCAAAAGACAAATAGGACAGCGTGTCCTCAATTCCCAGCATTGCCTACTACCTCCTGCCTGAAAGCAGTGTTTACATGATGGGGAAATGTACCTCATGATCTCAGGCTTTCTAGTTCTTCAAGGCTAAGTGAGTCACTTATTTAGGTTCACTAAAACAATGAGTGATTTATACAGGTGTTTGAATATATCCTCCCCATAGCCATCATTGTATGAGAAATGCCTCAAAGTTAGAACATAGCAAACTAGTTATGCAAAAAGCTAATCAGTGAAATGCTCCCCCACCCCAAGTATAACATTAAAATGAGCATGTTTGTTTCTCCACACGTAATCTTCTAGATGTCTCTTTTTGGCAAGACAACTGTATTTACAAGAAAGATTGGTGGATTTTTTTTTACCCTTGAAACTATGGGTTCATTTTCCTTAAACTCAACTCATTTTCTTAAACATTTTTTGCCCAAGGATATAGGAAAGAAAATAAGAAATTGGAAGAATTTTATTAGAGGCTCTTTATTCCCTGAGCTGTCACAGTTGAAAGTCAAATCTGCTTTTAACTTACTTTGAATAATACTTTTGAAGTACATCAAGAATTTCACCTGCAAACCAAGGAGTTTTGACTTGAATAGTAACTTTTTCCCACTCACCTAGTGGCACTTTCAAATCCCATTCAGCAGTCACAGGCAAATGGTATCAGTCCTTACTGAGAGTATTGCAACAAGATAGGATTGCAACAGAAACCCCTTGGGAATTTTCAGAACATTAATTACTCATGTTATTTTTTTTTCTTTTAAGGTTTATCTTATTTATTTGAAAGCCAGAGTTACAGAGAGGCAGAGGCAGAGAAAAAGAGGTCTTTCATCTACTGGTTCCCTCCCCCAAATGACCGCAACAGCCAGAACTGAGCTGATCCGAAGCCAGGAGATTGTTTTGGGTCTCCCATGCAGGTGCAGGAGCCCAAGGACTTGGGCCATCCTCTGCTGCTTTCCCAAGCCATAGCAGAGGACTGGATCAGAAGTGGAGCAGCCAGGACTTGAATCAGCACCTATATGGGATACCAGCGCTGCAGGCCAGGGCTTTAACCCACTGTGCCACAGCGCTGGCCCTAGTACTTGTGTTCTGATACAGGTTAGTACAAAAAGAAAAATTCATTCCCATTTATCTTGTCCCCCACATAAAAATACTAATCTTCAAAGCCTCTACTTAAACCATAATATTGATAGGGATAAGAACCACACAGAAGATTCTTCATTGGGGTGAATCGTTGGTTCTACCATTTTAAATTGCATGAAATGACTTTTGAGTACTGTATTTTTTCCCTCAGACATGTTCTAGCCCATAAAGTGTCTTTACATGAATTGAAGAGGGACCCATTTCTCTCATTTTCCTACATGAGTCAGAAAATTGTGATAATACTTTGATTTTCTTTGAACAAAACATCCTACTGAACCTGCAAGAAAAACTGTCATAATATCAAATAATAAATATCAGATCTATGCTACGATATGACTTGTATCCTTTTAGACCTGGTGCCCTTGTTCAGTGCTCAGCTGCGCAGCCCTTCCTCCCCTCATCACTGCCAGCCAGCCCAAATGCTCTTTAGCTCTTCTCAAAGATCTTCCTGCCAAATCCAATTCCATGTTTTCAGAATTTTCTCCTCCTTCTCATAAACCTGACTCTGTTCTGTACTTTTCCTACCTGTAGTCCTTGTCCTGTACCTGATTTCTGTGGACTTCATTCTTAGGCACTGAGATAGAATGGCCATTGGAGCAAAGGTGTGGAGTAGGTGGAAGCTGCAGTGTTGTGCTCCATCTGACTTGGCCTGTGCCAATTCACTATAACCCGCAGCCAACAGTCCAAATACTTGTCTTCTTGTAAGCACTTTAAACACAGGCATCCAGATTTAATGACAAGAATTTGTGACTTGGGCCATAGATATTCCGTCTCATTTGCAGAGGCTCATGTCTTATCCATGAAGAAGACTTGGAAGTTCAGACTTGCAGATAACTAAAGAGACTTTAAGTGCAACCTCTGTCTAGGACTCTGCCTCTGGTCCCCAGTCTTCTGAATCACAGGGAAGACAGCTCTTCACCAAGCCCGCAGTCCATTGGCCACCCGGTAAAATGAGGAGCGAAGACATTCCTCCCAGCCCTGTGGGGTATATGAGTATTAAATGTGACTCTTCGAGGGCTGGTTATATGACATTTTCTTGACCTTCTGGACTGGGAGTTCATCGTGTTCCTGATGACATGATGACATTCTGATATGGCCATGACCTGCCAGTTGCTCCTGGAGAACTTTCACTGTGGGAATAATATGGATAATGTATTTAGTTCCTCTCTCCAAAGCAAAGCTTTGCTAGCAAGGATTAATAATGCACTAGAATGGTACACTTCTCTGCCTCCTCTCCTGAAATATCCAGAACACTCCATGTCTCCTGAGGCTAATTGGTTAATAACAGAGCTTTCTTTTTCCCTCCTGACAATCCCATCAAGAACTGCCTGAAGAAGAGACAGCTTCCAAAATCTGTGGTGGCCAAGGAAGTCTGCCAGCAGCTGAATGCCAGCTCTCTTTGCCTTCTAGTCTGCATTTTCCTTACTGTCGGTGAGTAAGACTTATCCTGCCAATAGGGGGGGATGTTTTATTTTGTTTTGTTTGCAAGTGTACTTTTCTCCAACCACCTTATGTGCTGGAAGCACGTTAAATATTGACCTAAAAATGTTAAAACACCTTCAAGAACCAAGCAGTTTTCTTTTCTTGGCCAATATAATCGGGGCAAGATTTGGCATTTGCATGGTGATCTAAAATTACTACAGGCTAGGAAACGGCCTTGGTGGTTACTGACCTATGTCTGGTTAAACCTTAAGGAAACTGCTTCCATGATAGGACTCAAATGCTTCAGAATTTGTTGGAATGTGGTCAACAGAAAAATAAAATTTCAAATCCCGGTTTACTTGCCTGAAGGACTTCCATGAGGTAGAATAAGTCTACAGGAAACAATTCCATCTTCCAGAGTGAATATTCACTCATTTGCTTTTCCAGCCAGGAGTTTGGAAGAAGCCAGCAGGCAGTGCAGTCATTTGGTAATGTCTTTCCCAGTGCCAAGATGGATTAATGCTGGGAGATCTTACAACTGGTGAGTAATCAGTAGTGCTTGCAGACCCTCCAAAATCCCCAAGGTGTGATTATTCTCATACGTAGGTTTCTGTCATCATCCTCCAAAGGGTGCTTTGTCATTTCCTTTACTCTTCCCTCTCTGGGCCCTCAAGTCCGGATCGCAAGGGTGACACAGTTTCCAGGTCATTGCCAATCTTCTCAAACCAAGTTGGTGAGCACTTTGAGACAGTGCTAAAATGTGAGGGTCATGCTAGCAAAATTACATTGGTTTCCTTTTAAATGATTCTGGAAAGCAATGAATAGCTATTTATTAAAATGTGATTCAGGGCCCAAATCATACTCTATGTCCATTACCTTGGTTTATTATGCTCCTACCTAATCCTCAGGCTGATATTAAGATGGCATGGACCTACGAAGTTTTTATCCTCTGAACTATCAAATTCAAATATGTAAGATTTGGGGCAGGTAGGTGGCACAGTAGGTTAAACCGCAGCGTGGGATACCCATAGCTCACATCAAAGTACCTGTTGAAGTCCTGGCTCCTCCACTTCTGATCCAGCTTCCTGTTTATGCATCCTGGGAGGCGGCAGGTGATAACTCCAATGCTTGGGCCCCTGCCCCCCACATGAGAGATCCTAATGGAATATGAAGCTCCTGGTTTCAGCCTGGCCCAACTGTGGCTGCTGTGGGTACTTGGGGAGTGACCCAGCAGATGGAATTTTTGGGAAACTAGGCCAAATACATTCCAGAATCTGAGAAGCTCTTATCAGCAGCCCCACTGTGTTGCCTAAACTGAGTTTTGCTCCTGATTTGAGGTAGCCAAGCCACAGGCCAGTGGCTTTGCTCTGGCTAATGTCAGAATCACCCAATATCTTTGAAAAACACAGATATCTATCAACCCTAGGACTCTGCATTCTTAAGTGGCCGGGGTGATTGCAATGATGATCCCAGTTTGAGAAACTCTGATTTGAGCAGCTTCCAAACAGCCCTATCTGTTCCTGCCTTGTCTTGGAACTGGGTGAGCTTTTCTGAACCACATAGACCTGCTGCTGTTTTTCCTAAACCCCGTTCGTTGTTGACTCTGGTTACCATGAGCTCCAAACAGGTCACAGGGAATCAAGCTGCTGCTGAGGGCTTAGGAACCCCTTCTCCCCACACCCAGCCCCTTGAGCCAAAGAAATACAAGTAAGAGAGAACAAGAGTTGTAGAATCAGTAGCAGCTAGTGTGGAACCATGGCTGTGAGCTCCAAAGATTTAAAGGCCTGAGACTCCAGCCTTGATCAAAAGCAGATAAAAGGCCCTTCTCCCTGCCAAGGCGATCTAACATGCTGTAGCACTTACTGTACTGGTGAAGTTCATAAAACAACCCTGATGAGGCCTTTGTTTTCTAAGAGAAAGGAAAAAAGAAAAGGAAAAGGCTGGGCCAAGGCTCCATGCGCAGGGTAGTCCGTGTTGCAGGCTCTGGAGAAGCAGCAGTTCTGCCCACCTGCACCCAGACTGGGCTTTATCTCCTTTCACCTCCAGGCTCCAGGTACTTTCCCTCTGGGCTGGGGCCTCTGTGGCGCCCTGCTCAGCATCTGCCTGAGCTGCCAGACAAGAGTGGGGAGGCTGACCAGCAAGCACTCAAGTGGGAGCTCTTTCGTCAGGACTGACCGGGAAGCTAAGCTGGAGGAAGAATCTGACACGAGCAAGGCCACGAAGGCAAGGTGGGGGTACCCCTCACTCCAAAGGCTCCTCCGTGGCTTCTCCTCCCGAGCCGGACCCAGGGGCCTCGCACGAAATATGTTCTTGTTCCTACTTGCACCTAAAACCTGTCTGGCTTCACCCAGAAATAATTCTCAGCGGACCTGAGGAAACGTCACTGCCCAGTATCCTTTGACATCTCAGACAACCCGAGTGATGTTCTCACTTTCTCCAGGGCACACCTTTTGTGCAAACTCTCTCAGGACAGCCGTGAGGGGAAGCCTGCGTACACCAAAGGCTCCTGGTCCCTATTCTGCTCCTACCGGTGGGGAACCGCACCCCAACACCCGCCATCCGCCGCTGACAGAACCGCCGAGCCGGGACTGCGGTACTCTGACGACGGGAAGAAACCCTTAACACGATTTTAAGGAAAAGAAGATCATGAATAAACATGGGGCGGTAGCACCCACGTCGTTACAACAGGCGGCGGTGAAACCCTATACTTTTAATAAGAATGCGCCCTCTCTCGAAGGATCTTCCAGTGACGGGCCAGGACCTGATTTACCCATTTCGACTCTGGTATTAGACTACGTCTCAGCCAAACAACTGCCTCACCACCGCAGTGACTGTGACCTTTCAGAGCACGGCTGGGCGCGGCGCGACCTCGGCCAGTGCATTAAGAAACCTGCGCCGAGAGCGGACAGACAGCGGCCTGCTGGGGGCTGCCGCGAGCCCGGCCTGCACGCTGCTGCGCATGCGCCCCGCGTGCCACGCGCGGCTCCGGGACCCTCTCGGGGGAGGGGCGGGGCGGGGCGTGAGCGGCGGTCGCCGGCTCCGCCTCGGCGTCTGGGAGCGCGGTGTCGTCTGGGGCACCCTCGCCTCTCACCCCGACCGGAAGTCTGCTCAGGGATTTGTCCCGACGTCGTCGTTAATTAGCGCTTTGTGGTTTGCATAGGGTGACGTCATCTCTGCTCCGCTGCGCCCGGCCACGCTGGGGCCTGGGTCGGGGAGGCTCCCCCGGGACCTCGCTCCCCGGCGCCCGGCCCGGGGCCTGCATTGTTTAGTGCTACTGCTGGCTGGTTAAGTGCGCAGCATCGAGGTTTTCTCCCCCTTTTTCGGAGTTGGAAACACAGGACATGCCCTCTTAAATGTCTGAGCCTCCAGGCTGTCTACCTCTTCATTCTGACGCACTTCCTTCCAGCCTCCCGCCCGCGTTTCTTTGCGGCTGTCTTTCAGGTTTTTCACATTGCTTAGCTACAGTCGTTTTATAAATATGTCACCTTGTGTCCTACCTTTTTAGCTTAGTATTGTAGCAGCAGTATTGCACATAGCTTCCCTTTAAAAGCTCCCAAAGAGTCCCTTTAGTGGAGATGGCATCAGATACTTAGACGTTTCCCTTCGTGGAAACCGGAGATGTCTCTAGGTTTTTGCTAGCACATGGCCAAACCTCCACGCTTCCCCACGCTTGCCCAGGTTTAATGGTTCATGAGACATGATGGGGCATAGGCTGAGAGACCACACCTTGAAAGTGTGATGTTCTGCCTTGCTGATGGTGGGGAGCAAGGGTGGAGATTGCCTGCCTGCAGGGTGAGTTTTTGTGCCTTTGCCATGGGGATAGAGTCAGAAAAGAGGGGAAGCCAGCATCTGTCCTCATGAAGATAAGTGCCGATGAATCTGGGAACACTGATATTGAGCACTTAGTTTTAATTCTCTTAGTCACAGCCTCCAGTGTTCTGGGGGAAATCGTCCTTGTCCCTTTTCCTAAAAGATGGGAGAAGTACAGGAGAAAGCACTGGGCCTAAGGGAGGAAACGGTAGCACCACGCAGTGCATTTTCTGCCCTGCCGTGCTCTGGCCCTTTTCTGTAAGGAGTCTTCGCCCCCACTTCCTGTAAGAGCAGCACAGAGTTTCTGTAAGATGCCAGATTTCTGGGATAAGCAGAGTCCTGAGCCATCAAAACCGTCTGTGAGCTCCTGCCTAGGCCTCCTCTTTTATCTCTTGCAGATCACCCTGTTTGATAGTTGTGACACTGGAAGGGAATGGTGGAAGAAAGGCTGGTGGTTTGAGAATAGATCAGCCTCCCAGGGCCTTTGTCTGGAAGATCTCACACACTCTACCATAGTTGGTGCGGTTAGCGAAGGCCACGTGACTCTGCTAAGAGTGACTGTCAGCGCTGGGAGATCACTGTCCAACCAGGGAGTGAGCAGGAACAGCATCACCCTCTTTGCTGCCTGGCAACTTACTTTTATCAGACAAAATGTGACCCAGACTCTCCAGCCAAGCCAGTTTTCAGTATTGTGTGTTTCTGTGAGGAAAGCTCCGTTGACCAGATGGCCACATGCTGCATCCTGGTTGCAGGTCACAGCACAAAGCAGGCAGTTTCGTGTAATTGATGTGTTCTTTGCAAGGCAGCTCTCCATTCCTGACGCATGTGAGACGTAGCAGTAAAGCACTGACATAATGTCAGGAGGGAGAGGCTGGTCATGGTGGCTCTCTCTGCCACCAGAGAGAACCAGAAGAGGCGCCTGCTGTTCCCCCAACCCCTTTGCAGAGCAGCTCCCTCTACGACAATGCAGTGGTCACCTCCTTCTGGCCCACTGCCTCCCCCCACACACACACACTCTCCACCTGGAAGGAAGGCAGATCACCGTGTCTCCACAGGGGGGTTGCTCTTGCAGGAGACCCAGCCCTCTGAGGGCAACACCCCAGACCTGGCTGCCAGCAGCAAACACACCAGCTCCCAGTTCTCCCCAGGTGCTCATTTCAAAATACCCATGGATTCTCCATGCTTCCATTTTTGGAGGACGGTTTCCTTGTTGCTGTCCAGCTCACACAGGATGGGGAAAAAGCCAACTCCCGTCTCATCATGTCCAGTGAGGTCAGTCCCTCCAGGCCTGTGCTCTCAGCATCCCTTCCTCCGACAACATTCTCTAGGCATTGCTGACCCTGCTGTGTTCTGACTGTTAAAAGGTCACCTGCGTTTTGAATTCTTTCCACTCTCCTCCCAGTTATTTGTGATAGCCTCTTAGAAGCTTAAAAATAACATCTATTCCCCAAGTGGTTTTGTGTATTTCCATTTGGCAAAACTTTATTTTGTTCCATGTGTTTCTAAGGGAACAAAAATGAAAATGGTTTATGTCCTGCTTCCTACAGTGGCTTGACTGATGTTGTCAGAATTGGAATTGTCCCTCAGTCCAGATTGGGTACACCCAACCATCAGCTAAGGCCTAATGCAGACACTTTATAAACTACAAAAACAATGGACATTGTTTGACTGTTGGGAAATCTACTGCTTGTACTTCCTTTAATCAAGCCTTGAGTTTTTTAGTAAAAAGATTCAAGCCACCTAGCGTGGATGTAACAGTATAAAAGTGGATCACACTATAAGCATAAGCTATGACATTTTGTCCCCCTATTAAAAGAAAACTGAAGGGAATATAAGAAGCCATGGTGGAGGACACCAGGTACCAGAAAGGGTCCATGGGGAGCTTCTGGGGTGCAGGAAATACCTATTTGAAGATCTGGGTGATAGCGACATGAGCACATTTACTTTGTGAAAATTAACTGAGCCCTCCATTTATGATCACATTTTTCTGAATGTCTTCTCTACTGTAATAAAGAGTTTACGTAAACAAAAATCTGATGGGTTTTGTTGAGGTAGGCAGTCAAAGCAATGAAAACAATTATTCCTTGATTCAACAAACATTTTCTAGTGCCCATTTGGTACTCAGTGGTAAACACAGACTTTGAACATTCATAGAAATTAGTAGGTCAGGGGCCACATGGCCTGACTTCAAGGAATCTAAAGCCAGTTACCATATAAGTTTAAAATACTCAATGTAAATACCCATATTAGGTTTTTAGTTGTGGCGTAGGCGCCATAATATTATAAGATGTGAATGTTAAGGGAAACTAACTGAGGAGTATGTGGGAATTCTCTGTGCAGTGGTTGCAACTTTTCTGCAAACCTAACCCCACTCGAAGCATAAAATTACAATTAAAAAATACTCAAAGAACGACTGTGAGGGGTAGATTGTTTTGGGGTCAAGAGAATCAGAAGCAACTGTGTAGAAGGAAAGATGTTTGCACAGGGTCTCAAAAGAAGAGTGAGATCAGAATGAAGGGAAGCGATAAAGAGGTTTTTCTAGACAGGGAAACATGATACAAGAAACTGTGGAGAGTGTAGAAGGACAGCAAAGGGTTCTGTCAGGCTGGTGTCCTGGGCATAAAAGAGGAGAGGTGTGGAGTACAATCAGACAGGCAGAGGGCCTTAAAAGCAAACCAGAAAGAGCCTGAAACTTTAAAAGTTAACTGATACACATTAAAAAGCTCTGAATTGCTGTTGAAATCCATTATTTTACAAGAAAAGATAAATATGTTAATTTGAAAACAGATAAGAATTAATATACTCAAAGCATCTCGCCAAGTCCATGTACATCTTCTACAGAGCTAAAGGAATTGAGTCATAACATTTATGGAACATTTGTGATGTGCCTGGTGCTTTATGTCTACTCTCTTATTTAATCATCCTAAGATTCTTATGAAGCAGCTGTTCCTATTTTATCTTACAGATAGAAAATCGAGAACTTGTTTGTTTCCAATAAATACAAAAGAGTCATAAATATAAAAAATAGATACAGCCACCTGAGATCTTGTTTGTTTCCAACAAACACGAAGTCATAAATGTCAAAAATAGATACAGGACTTCATGCCAGAATGTGTGCTTCCGTGGTTGAAATGGAACTCTGAGTTGGAAATATGTTTACTTTTACATTTTATTTAAATTTATTTAACTGAAAAGAAAGTCATCTGGGACTAATTTAAGTTCTTCAAGACATAATGGTCTTGATAAACCCATTTATCAAGTGTGTTTTATGGAATAATTCAGACAAGCGTGTTTGGCAAGGGATAATTATCACACAGAGTACCAAAAGCTGATAAAGTCTGGCCTACACAGACTAGACGCAGTACAAGAGAGCACTTTTCCAGTTCAGTTGGAAACGTGTCTTGTGGAGTCAGAGACAACACAGCTATGCTGCATGGACTGTAGGATGAACATTCTGGCTCTAAGCTGTGAATATTTCCAAGTAGTTCCAAAGAAAAGGATTTAACCTTCCTATCTTGGGGTTTCTAGAAGCATCATAATTTGCCTTTAAAGCCAAGTTTCTATGTATTTGAGAGTCACATGGCTCAATAGTTAGTAATGTCGTTTTCTTTCCCTGCTAAATACTTGGATCAGATGCACTGAAAAAAGAAAGTTTTATTTTTGACTTTTGGTCATTCCCTTATAATGCAGAAATGAAAAGTTCATCAAAGATCTATAGTTTTCACTGAGAATTTCCTACCTTTGGTTTTGTCTAAAACTCCCCCACCACCACCACCACCCTCTCCAGTAAGCCACATAGCAGTTTTTCCTCTCTTTATAACTGTTGAAAGAGAATTAAGTTCCTGAGTGGAAATTTTGCTTTCCTCTAATTCCTGACAGACAGTGCTCTACACCTGACAGCTACAAGGTAGGAAGGCAGCTGAGTTAACAAAGAAGCATTTTGTTCTCAATCTTGCCATGCAGTATCACAGGGTGTGATGAAAACTGGAACAAATATGGAAATCAGAGAGGTGCCAGAACATTACATTTAAAAAATGGAATTATTTGAGTCAATCTGGAATGTCTGGTTCTTTTGGTTTCGGCCTCATGGGTAGCATTGTGCTTCAAAAACAACTTGAATTGGCTACCAGGATTCCAGAAGGGTAACATAATCCTGCACCTTGGTGGAGAGATGCTTATCTTTGTCTACCGTAGGCAGAAAGAGGCTGGATGCATCCACCTTTTCATATTTCAAAATGAAAAGTGTTCAAATAAGTTCCCAACCTGAATGGAATTTGGAAACAAGAGTGGGAGGAAGAACTTACTCAGGTCTTTTTGGATTGTGCACATTTTTGTTTGAAATCATTGCCCCACCACGAGCCAATACCCTTTACAACTACAGAAATATGGAGTTTGGGGGAGATTCATCCTCACCACTTCCTCTTCTGTGATTTGGCATTTAGAGAAAAGATCCCAGGAAAGGTTAGTAATCCAAATACAGCACTCAGACCTCCTGAGGACACAGAGACACTTAAATGAGACCCAGGAGCTGGCAATGGCTCAACTCCTCTTCCAGAAAAAGCAGCCTGGAACCCAGTAACCTCAGCCTGTTACAGCCATGCTGCTACCTCTGCAGAGGCTTCACTGAGGACATTGAACGCGGCAGGTCTCACTTCACTCTTGTCACCAATATACAAAGTTGTAGGGGTGTGTCTGACCTCGATAAAATGTTGGAGAAAACCAGAGGGAATTATAACATATGACGGAAGGAATTTTAAACTGTGTCATCCAACAAGGGGGAAAACATCCCCATCAAGTTCAGGAGACACACCCAAGCTCCTGACCTTGTTGACTTGTCCCATAGTGGGAAAGAATCCCCAGGCTCTTTAGGGACTTAGGGCCTCATCCCCTGAGAGTTGGTCTAACTGCAGCATTCTTCATGTACCTGCTGTAACACACACCTTCATGCTTGACCTGTCCAGCTTAAAGGAGTCTAATGTTTTTTGTTTTGGGTTTTTTTTTTTAAAGATTTATTTATTTATTTATTTGAAAGTCAGTGTTACACACCAGAGAGAAGGAGAGGCAGAGACAGAAAGAGAGAGAGGTCTTCCATCCACTGGTTCACTACACAACTGGCCTCAACAGCCAGAGCTATGCTGATCCGAAGCCAGCAGCCAGGAGCTTCTTCCGGGTCTCCCACACAAGTGCAGGGGCCCAAGGACTTGGATCATCCTCTACTGCTTTCCCAGGCCATGCAGAGAGCTGGATCAGAAGTGGAGCAGCCAGTACTCGAACCAGTGCCCATACAGGATACCAGCACTGCAGGTGGCAGCTTTAACCTCTACAATAAGATTGTCTAATCTAGTACTTTTCAGTATGCACCATGAACATAAATGACCTGAGTAAGGCTGACATTGTACTTCTGGCAAATTCCCCATGGATAATACCACTGGTATGCAGCCCACACTCTGATTAGCAAAAATACACATTCAGTATTCAACTTTCTTCAATTGCACCAAAATACTTTTCTAGTTCTTTTTTTCTCCCCCATTCTGATTCGAGGTGAGAGACATGCATTACTATGAATAGTCATGTCTCTGTAGGTAGAGATTGTGAACATTGTGAACATTATATTGGTGGTTTTCTTAGTTACAAAATCAAGTATTGAGATTTCCCACTGTTAGAACTGGCCCTGCATTGAATGCTGGGTGAAGACCACTGTCCCCCACGGTCTCAGTAATAGATGGACAGAGAAGAGAGTGATGTCTCCACCAGTCACTTCTAGAAGCAGCTCCAGGGGCTGACACTGTAAATTGCTGAGGTGGGGAAAGTGGACAGGTGAGCTTCTGTTATGTGTGGGTTTTTTTTGTTTGTTTTTTTTTTTTTTTTTACACAAACCACACACATTTGCCATCAGCAACGTGGTGCCTACCTCCAAATTGAAGCACAATAGTTAAAAACAGCTTCAAAGAACTTTTGCTGTTCTTATTCCCAGACTGAAAGATCTTATCCATTCTCTCCAGAGAGATTAGAGTCAGTGCTACACACAAGCCTGGTGCACACCCAGGTGTACAAACTTCCTTTTCTATTTTCCACAGTTTAGATCGATGTAAGCTCTTCTAGAATAACTCTCCTAAGAGTTCCAAGCAAGACGGCCATGGAGACCTGTAATTCTCCACATCCCACTGCTCCGTCCAGGGTGGGCTCTGCAGTCTCCTCACTGGCTTAGTGTGCCCGTAAGTACTGAACTTGGCTATGTATTTACAGTCTTGACTGAGGCAAGGGCTGCCTAGAAGAAGGATGCTAGATTGTTCCTCCTGGTCAGCTGAGCACTGACTCTCCCCGGAAGAATCGGGATGCAGGATAGGCGATTTTTTTTAATTGATGGGGAGGTGTGAGTTATGAGTCATAAGGACTTGTCCAGGTAGGAGGAGGAGCAGAGTGAACCCAGAGAAGCAGGAAGCACGGGAGGCGGTACTGAAGGAGGACCGAGAAGTTCCACGTTCACCAGCCTTACATGGTTTTCTCACGGTCCACACAGTGTGTGCCCAGGCAGCAGGGGCATTATTTCACAGAATGACAAACAATCCAAGATTAGATGTAGTTACATTCAGGATCCCACCTCCCAGTCCAACATAACATGCTCCCTACATTTTATAGGACTATTTTATCCTCTCCTGGAGAGTTTCCTGTGTGGGCCAACGACATGTCTACATTCTTACAGCAGGCGTGAACACCACCAGCTGACAGTTATTGATGTTCTCAGCACAAGACAAGCGCCATAGCAAGGACAAGAATTCAGCCATTTAATCGGCACAACACTCCTTAGAAGGTGGTTCTAGCACAAGTGCCATTTTACAGACGATGACACTGAGGCACTGGGAGACTTATTAACTATCCTGAAAGTACTTATTTCTAATCTGGACCCAAGAAGTAGAGTTCCAAGGCTAGTGATCCAAACAACTTCTCTAACATGTCTCCTACAGAGGCACAAAACAAAGCAATTGCTGCCCTACGGAAGTTTAAATCCTGAAATATGCAGCACACATCAATTATATACTCACTCAACTTACAGCTTTTAAAATTTATAATGCATTGCAGTGTACTTGTCTTTAGAATTCCTTGCCTTGATTTTCTGCTTTTCCTATTTTCTGTGTTTTGCTTGTGGTGGGCTCAGCAAAGACCTCCTGGGGAAAGACATGTGCCAGAAAGGAAAGATAAAGATTCCTTTCATAACTCACCCATGACAGGGAGCTTCCCCAAGGCTGCAGGTGGGATTTGAGAAGGGATTTATGAGGGGAGGGATGAAGCAAGAGACAGCTTTTTGGACAGAAGCTGGAAAGTTTGCTGAGACAGACAAACACCCAAAGGTAGCTCCAAGTCCAGCCATTTGTGAACACACTGGGGTTGTACCCTTGAAGCCCTTCTTGCCACATTCTTCTCACCGATTCCCACCACCCTAATACCCTCCCACCACCCCCCCTCAGTCTTGCCTCCTGTTGGGGAAGAACACGGAGCTGAGCAGGTAAGAACTTCCTGTCTCGCTCACACTGCTGTCGGCCCCTCGTTCCATCCCTGCCTCCTTCCTCCTGTCTCAGAGGAAAAGTCGCCCCTCCAAGGTGAGCCCTTCCCTTTGTATTTGAAACCCCGTCTGCTGCATCCTTCATATTCTGGGCTTCCATTGCCTCCTTCCTCTCGGCTTATGTTTATGCTGAAATCTCTCTTCCTGAAATCTAAAAGCTGCCCACAGCCATGCCTCCTTGGGGGGGCTTTCTCTTCTTCCTTCTCAAAGACAAGTTCTTCATTCCTCACCTCCACTCCTCCCTCAACAGGGCACAGCCTGGCCCCCACCTCCAGCACCATTGACAATGCCCTCATGGTGATCCCCGGGAACTTCGTGGCAGCCATTTCCCGAGATCCTTTTCCCCTCACCTGTCTGCAACAGCGGACTCCAAGGACCACCTCCTTACAATTTCTTCTTGCTTGCTTTCTGGGTCGGAACTGTCTCTCCCTTCTCTTCCCATCCAGATAATCCAGCTCAGTCTTTCTTCAGAGGAAGTTCTGTTTCTTGGTGTTTCCCAAGGTTCTGTCTTTAACTCTCATTTCAATCAACACATTTTCTCTGGGAAATCTAAGCTGCACCCTCAACTTTAGCTGCCAACTGTACCCTTAATCACTTGTCCCACTGCCACCCTGATGCAGGGGCCCCTACCCCTTGTTGGAGCTCTATACTGCCTCACCCCACTCTCTTACTTTCTACTCACTTTTTTTTAAGAATTTTTTTTTAATTTATTTGAAAGAGTTACAGAGAGAGAGAGAGGGAGGGAGAGACAGAGAGAATTCTTCCACCCTCTGGTTCACTCCCTAAGTGGCTGCAATGGCCAGGGCTTGAGGCAGGCTGAAGCCAGGCGCTTCATCCCACATAGATGGCAAGGGCTCAAGCACTTCGCCACCTTCCACCAAGTGCCAAGGCTCATTAACAGCAAACTGAGTTGGAAGTGGAGCAGCTTTGACTTGAACCAGTGCCCTTATGGGATGATGAAGCTGCAGGTGGTGGCTCGACCTGGAACGCCACAACCCTGGCCCCTCTGCTCACTCTTGAGTTCACCTTAGTTAGTCTGTGAGCCCCAGAACTTTGCTCAAATTGTACATGTCAAGATCCTACCAATAGCCTCCTTGTTACCAAATCTGATGGTCAGATCTTAGACCTTCCTTTATTTAAGCTCTCAGGGAATCTAGAAAGTATTGATTACTCCTCCCATCTTAAAACTGCTTAAAAAAAAAAAAAAACTACTTTTGAGGTACTGCCATCTCCTATTGTTATCTGACCCACTGATAGCTCCTCCTTCACTACCCACCCTCTACCCATGGACATGACCAAAATGTCAGGCCTTAGGCCTATTCTCAGTCCACCCTCACTCTCTGGTGACTTCATCCAGTGTTGTGGCTCTAAGTACTGTCTCTGAGATGATGATTTCCAAATTGATAAACCTAACCTCAACCTTTCCATTTTGGTTCCAACTTAAATTCCAACATTCCAACTTAAATCCAAACCAAAATACTTTCCACCACCACTCCCCAAACCTGCTCTGCTGTACCTCAGTAGGTCATACTCCTGATTATCTAGTTCCTGAGGCCAAAATTATGGGAGTCAGCTGAGATTTTGCTTTATTTACCATGCAAGCAATTCCCTTGGCAAGTCCTATTGTTATACCTTTTAAAACTACCAACATTCAACAACCACACCACTTCCCATCACCTCCTTAGTCTAAGCCACCATCATCTCCTGCCTGAATTATGTCACTGGCTTCCCAACTAGTCCACCTTCTTCGACCCTTTATGCCCCCAGTGACTCGACATAGCAGCTGTGATCTTTAAAAGCTTAAGTCACCTTCTAACCCTCGAATGGCTTCTCACTACACTAGAATGAAATAGAAATTCTTCATCATGGTCAATAGCACACACGTTACAAGATCTGTTCCCTGGCAGGCGTCGTGGCTCAATAAGCTAATCCTCCGCCTTGCGGCACCAGCACACTAGGTTCTAGTCCCGGTCGGGGCGCCGGATTCCGTCCCGGTTGCCCCTCTTCCAGGCCAGCTCTCTGCTGTGGCCCAGGAGTGCAGTGCAGGATGGCCCAAGTGCTTGGGCCCTGCACCCGCATGGGAGACCAGGAGAAGCACCTGGCTCCTGCCATCGGATCAGCGTGGTGCGCCAGCCGCGGCAGTCATTGGAGGGTGAACCAACAGCAAAAAGGAAAAGGAAGACCTTTCTCTCTGTCTCTGTCTCTCTCACTGTCCACTCTGCCTGTCAAAAAAAAAAAAAAGGATCTGTTCCCTGCCCACCTCTCCAAGATCATCTTCTACCACTCTCCTGTTGCTTGCTTCTCTCTAGCCAAATTAGGCTTCTTGTTGTTCCGTCAACATTCTAAACTTATTTTTCTCTGCATTTGCTGTTCCCTTTGCTGATACTGCTTTTCCTTGCACTCAAACCTTTGCAGGGTTCACTCTGTAATTCTGTGCATCTGTCACCCTCTCATTGTGGCGTTCCCCTGGGCACCTTTTCTAAAATACCTATTCCATCCCCAGCTCCCCATCACCCTGGACCTCTGTATCCTCCTCTGTTTGCTTTGTAGCGCTTACAATTCACAAAACCATACTTTATACTTCCTTGTTTACTTAATTCTGATTTAGCCCATTAGATTATCAGTTTTATAAGAATAAGGACCTTAAAGGATTCAACATTGTCTCCTCAATGTCTGGTATATTTTAAATACCTGCTCAATGCTAACTGGAGAAGTGAATATGTTCTGACAAGTCCAAAATCCTTTTCAACCTTTTTCGCTGATGTTGTCTGTCTTTGAACCACATCTCCAAAAGAGAAGCCAACATCAGCATGCTGAAAACTGACTCGCTTCGTCCCATTGCCCTCCCCAAGCTGCTTTTACAGTCATCCCTAAGCTTACCTAACAGTGCTGCCATTCACCTAGGCCCCCAAGACAGGCCTGGCTGTCACTATAAATGTCATCCTCTCCCTCATCCCATTCTGTCACTAAATCTTGTCATTTCTACTTTATCAGATTGTGTTTTCAGTGGCAAATAGTGCAGAGCAACTTCCGAAATTAGTTGGGGGTGATCCCCACACCTGGGTCCCTTGCCCAACACACATCACAGTTGTAGTGGTGGCGGAAGAAGTAGGGATTTACTGCAGAGCACAGAGCAAGAAGCCAGGCAGCTATTTCCCAGGCTCCCCAAGTTAGGGGTGAAGGTTCATGTAGATTCAGGTTGGAGCTGAGACATACAAGTTCAGCTCCTGTCCAAGTTCCTGGTTGGGCAGTGGTACTCATGCCCCTCCTTTGACTGGTCAGGGATATCTTGCTCTTTAGGGAATTTTTACAATGGTCAAGTGGGCTTCAGTTGGTCTGGGGGTTCCATTTAAGTGGTAGTTATCTTCTGCCCCAGACCTGAAATTCCCCTAAAACAAACCCCTCCAGCCAGTACTGGCCATCAATGTTTTATCTATAGGAGAAGAAAACGTCTTCTTGAATATGGTGATTAGAACCTTGTAGGGCCAGCTGAACCCCTCTTTCAATGTTCTGAATTTCTTTTGATAAAGGACAAGCAAGGACACTTTGGGCTAAGGGAGACAGATGGGAGGTTCAGTCCCACCCTTATGGTATAGGAGTTCAGTCTCACAAACAACAAAAGCCACTCTAGCTAGTTTAAACAACAATAAAAATGAATCTGTTGAATTATTAGGTAACATACAGAACCTTTAGGAGAGCCCCAGGGCAGTGTTGGAGGCTGGTACATAGAAGCAATGCCCAAGTCTCCCTGACAAGCTGTCCTGTGGAAATCCTCAGATTACACACCAACTCTGGGTGAAGAGTGGTGGCTAGGATGGCTGGCTCTCAGAGCTCAGGGACCCACCACCCTCCTGTCAGAAAGGATGCCATGCAATGTCTCCTTCATTTCCCTCATTTCCAAGTCAAAGTCCTGATGACACCTGATGACATCTGAGGACCCCAGTCACGTGCTTGCACCCACCTACCAGAGAGGCTGGGAAACTGAGTGGCTTCTTCCCTGGAGAAGATGGACTCATGAGTTGGAAATTCCCCACTAATTGTAAGGATGTTCAAGAAATTCCTGGCAGCCACAAGTCATCACAGATGTCAGTTGAAATGTTAGTCTTCTCTTGCTCAAGTCCGTGCTCCCCCTCAACTGACTCAGTTGTAGTTTTCACAGCTTGTGGTCTTGACTAATGTGACGGTCACCTCCTAACATGTTTCCCTGCCTCTTTGCTTCCCTCTTCATTAACACTGGAGCACGTAAGTCTGAAAGCTCCTTGGAATGGCCCTCTCCCCAACAAACTCTTACTCATTTTTCTAAACTCATCTCCAGGGGGCCAGTGCTGTGGTGCAGAAGGTTAAGCCACTGCCTGAAACACCAAGATCACATATGAGCTCCAGTTTGGGTCCTGGCTGCTCCCTTTAATGCACCTAGGAAAGAGGCAGCAGATGACGCACCTACTTGGGCTCCTGCAACCCGTGTGGGAGACCCAGATAAAGTTCCAGGCTCCTGGCTTCAGCCTGGCCCAGCCTGGCCATTGCAGCCATTTGGGGAATGAACCAGTGAATGGAGGATTTCTCTCTTCTTTCTCTCTCTCCTCTCTCTCCTCCAACTTTCAAATAAATAAAAATATCTTTAAGAGAAGAAAACACTCATCTCAAGCATCACCTTCCTACATCCACCGCAATCCCTTCTTTCTGATGAAACACTCTCACTTTGGCTCTCTCTTGATCAGACTTCTATTGGAGCTTAGTCTGTTCATTTATAATTGTTTGCTTTTACACTTGTCTCCAGGACAGAAAGACACTAGACTGTGAGCTCCTTGAAGGTGGG
Source organism: Oryctolagus cuniculus (assembly GCF_051225735.1). Classification (NCBI taxonomy): domain Eukaryota; kingdom Metazoa; phylum Chordata; class Mammalia; order Lagomorpha; family Leporidae; genus Oryctolagus; species Oryctolagus cuniculus. Next base: position 85,827,633 of record NC_142880.1, read on the forward strand.
AACCATTGCATTGTTTTTATAGCCCTAACATCTCACTTGGTTCATATGCAGATACAACAGATGTGCATTGGATGGATAGTAATGCTGCTGCCACTGCTGTTGCTGGTGGCAACTATCTCCATGCATGGAAACACATGCATGTGTTAGGTACTGTATTAAAAAGAAGGCCGGCGCCGCGGCTCACTAGGCTAATCCTCCGCCTAGCGGCGCTGGCACACCAGGTTCTAGTCCCAGTTGGGGCGCCGGATTCTGTCCCGGTTGCCCCTCTTCCAGGCCAGCTCTCTGCTGTGGCCCGGGAGTGCAGTGGAGGATGGCCCAAGTGCTTGGGCCCTGCACCTGCATGGGAGACCAGGAGAAGCACCTGGCTCCTGGCTTAGGATCAGCATGCAGCGGCCATTGGAGGGTGAACCAATGGTAAAGGAAGCTCTCTGTCTCTCTCTCTCTCTGTCCACTCTGCCTGTCAAAAAAAAAAAAAAAAAAAAAAAAAGGAAGAAGAAGAAGAAAAAAATATGTACAGTCATCTCTCTGTATCCCTGGGAGATTAGTTCTGGGATACCACAGACCTCAGATGCTCAAATCCCTTAGATATAAATGGTATTATTTGCACATCTTCCTGTGTACTTTAAATCATCTCTAGATTACTCATACATAATACAATGAGAATGCTGTGCAAATAGTTGTTATACTGCATTGTTTAGGGAATAATGGCAAGAAAAATGTCTTCAATAAAATGGTGATGTTTTATATTTTCTTTTTTTTAAGATTTATTTATTTATTTGAAAGGTGGGATTAGAGAGAGAGAGAGAGAGAGCTCTTAAATCCACTGGTTCACTGCTCAAATGGCTGCAATGGTCAGGGCTAGGCCAAGCCAAACCCATGAGCCAGGAGCTTCATCTAGGTCTCTCACATGGGTGGAGATGCCCAAGAACTTGAGCCATCTTCCACTGCTTTCCCGGGTGCATTAGCAGAATCAGAAGTCGGGCAGCCAGGACCAGCTTCCATATGGGATGCCGGCACCACAGCACAGGCTTTACCTGCTATGCCAGCCTCTTTGTGGGTATTTTCTATTCATAGTTGATTGAATCTGCAAAAACCATGGATATGTAGGACCTTTTTATAGTGTTACTTAATCCATATAATGACTCTGTGCAGTAGGAACAATTATTCTCATTTTGTAAATGGAGAAATCAGCTGTAATAAGCTATACAGTGTAGCTTTTCCAGTATCACCTTGGGATGAGGCATTCAACTGAAATTTGAACTTGGATTTATTTGACTCCAATACCCATACACTTAACCAGTATATTTTTCAGGCCCCTACAAATAAATGAATCAGTGTAGTGGAAGAAACCATGAATAAAATGTGATGTTTCTGATTGCACTCTACAGGAATTTGCTGTAAATTAGGGTTGTTCTCAGGCAGGCACAGCAGAATGCTGTCTACTCTTTTTCCTGTTGGACTTACTTCAATCTGTTTGAAATACAGCTGTTTCTTTCCGTATCTTAAAACAACAGTAAGCTCCTGGAGGGCAGGAAGTCACATTATTTTCATTTCTGGCTCCATTTGTAGATTCAACATTCATCTGCTAGGGTTGACGACATAAAGTACCATAAACTGATGTCTTCCATAACACACACTTCTTGGCTGGCATCCTGGAGGTGAGAAATCCGAGGGCAAGGTGGAACAGTGTCCCGCTCCTTCTGAGGGTGCCAGGGAAGGATGTTCCCGGCTCCCTCTAAGTCCATTCAAGCTGCTGCACAAAGAACCACGGGCTGGCAGGCACAGAAACAACGGAAGCTTATTTCTCCCAGTGCCGGGGAGGTCCCAGACCAAAGCCGCGTGGACCTGGTGTCTGGTGAGGTGCCTCTTCCGGTTTAGAGACATCTTCTCACCGTATCTTATGTGACACAAGGGCAGGGGCACTCTCTGGGATCCTTTTAAAAAGGCACTGATCCTGAGCCTGCGCCGCGGCTCACTAGGCTAATCCTCCACCTTGCAGCGCCGGCACACCGGGTTCTAGTCCCGATCGGGGCACCGGATTCTGTCCCGGTTGCCCCTCTTCCAGGCCAGCTCTCTGCTGTGGCCAGGGAGTGCAGTGGAGGATGGCCCAAGTGCTTGGGCCCTGCACCCCATGGGAGACCAGGAGAAGCACCTGGCTCCTGCCATGGGATCAGCGCAGTGCGCCGGCTGCGGCAGCCATTGGAGGGTGAACCAACGGCAAAGGAAGACCTTTCTCTCTGTCTCTCTCTCTCACTGTCCACTCTGTCTGTCAAAAAAAAAAAAAAAAAAAAGGCACTGATCCTATTCATGATGGGCCTGCCCTTCCGGTCTAATAACTGGAAGGGCCAGCCCCTAGCCCTGGCACAGGAGGTCAGGAGGTCAGGATTTCAGCGCAGGAGTTGAAGGACACCATTCTCGCTGAACTAGGGCCCACACTGATGACCTCACTTAACTCAATCATCTGTGAAGACGCTGTTTCCAAATAAGGCCACATTCTCAAGTCCCAGCCTAAAGACTTCAATGACTGTTAGGAGAAAGCAATTCAACCCATAATACCCAGTGTCCAGCAAAGTGTCTTGCACCCATCAGATACTTAGTTGAGTGCCACAGTGAGGTGTGGCCTTGAGTCAGTGTGTGAGACCCTCTGTGCACGAGGGCAGGGGAAAGGTGGACAAAGCTTTGCCTGGTACCGCTCCTTGCTAAATCTCTGAAGGACGGGTGAGTGGGAAAGGGACACAGTGGAGCAGGTCATCTCTTAAGAAAACAGTACTTTCTCCCAGGGAGGGTACAATGTCCTAGGGCTTGTTTGTACTTAAGAAGACGGGAATCTGGGCTGGTGATTTTATGACGGTGTTGTCAGACCAAGAAGCTGTAAACATGCTATGCTCCAGAATTCATCTGTTCACCTTGCTGGGCAGATCTGTCCCGCCCCAGCCTGAGTGTCTGCCTCCCGTGGTGTAGGCTCAGGAGAATGTCCCCTGCTGACCACAGCTGGGCCCGCCCTGCCTTCCCGCCCCACCCCAGTGCTGGCTTCAGGGAAGGGTTACTTTGTTCTGTTTCTAAAATGTGGACACACATCATACTAAGCACCCCTTAAATGCCTGACACAAGTGTCCTGTGCCATTCAGCCTTTGCCACAATCTCACAAAGTTGAGCTTCCATTTAAATGAGGATGTATCAGAATTAGCAGTGAAATGTGTGACCATCACCGCGGTAAGGCACAGAATACTACTGGCATCTTCAGGGCTTCTCACTGCCTTCCTCTCACCACTGCTGGAGAAAAAGAGCCAAATTTTGTATTAACCATGCCCTTGCTTTTCTTTATAGCTTCCCAAGTATGAACACATCTGTTAGGCTATAATATTTAGTTTGGTCAAATTTTGTTGTTTACGTAAATAGATTCATACAACCTGTAATCCTAGTGACTTTTTTTTATATCATTACAGTTTTTGAGATTTACTCATGCTCATACATACAAGTAATAGTTCATTTTTCTCTGCTGTTTACTATTCCACTATATAAATACACCAGGATTCATTTATTCTACTTTGAATGGACATGTGATGAATTATCAATCAAAGCTTCAAATGTCGTTATTCTACATGTCTCTCAATGCACATGTGGGATTTCCCTTAGCTACTCAGATGGATTTAGGATATGCATTAAATTGTATTATTGTATGTATTTAATATGTATTAAATTCTCTAAGGAATGCCAAAGTACTTTTGCAAATGTTTATATCAAGTTCCATTTCTGTCAACATTTGATCAGAGACCTCATTGTTCCACATCATTGCTATTATTTAGCTTTATCAGAATTCAAATGTTGGGCCACTCATTGCGTGTGAAATGGTAATATGAATATGTATTTTCCTGATTACCAAAAAAAGATGAGCACTAACAAGGCTGACCTTCTCTCTCATAAACTGCCTGCTTTTCCCCATTTTTTCATTGCATTATATCTTTTTCTTACAGATTTGTAAGGAAAAGGATATTTTTAATATACTCTGGATACTAGTCTTTTAAGTGTTGAAATATAATCTTCATCTTTGTGACTGCTCTTTTCATTTTATCGTGTCTTTTGATAACACTAAACAGAATTCAATTTTCTCTTATGGTATGTGTTTTTTTATTTTGCTTAAAGAAATCCATTAGAATTATCATAAAGACATTCTCCAAATTAGCCTTCTAAAAGTTTTCATACCTTTGCTTTTCATCATTAAGTCTTTTTTTTTTTTTTTTTTTTGACAGGCAGAGTGGACAGTGAGAGAGAGAGAGAGAGAGAGAAAGGTCTTCCTTTTGCCGTTGGTTCACCCTCCAATGGCCACCAAGGCTGGCGCGCTGTGGCTGGCGCACCGCGCTGATCCAAAGCCAGGAGCCAGGTGCTTTTCCTGGTTTCCCATGCAGGTGCAGGGCCCAAGGACTTGGGCCATCCTCCACTGCACTCCCTGGCCACAGCAGAGAGCTGGCCTGGAAGAGGGCAACCAGGACAGAATCCGGCGCCCCAACCGGGACTAGAACCCACTGTGCTGGCGCTGCAGGCGGAGGATTAGCCTGTTGAGCCACGGCACTGGCCATCATCATTAAGTCTTTATTCCACATAGTCTTTTTTTTCCAAGCTGACAACTCACTGTACTTTAATGTGTAATATCTGAGGTACAAGACAATTGCATCTAACATTGTTATAAATAAAGGAGAAATCCCATCAGTCATCAAGGGCTCCAGAGTGAACAGCATCTTCATAACCTGCATGCTTATCATCTTTAGTTTATGGATGTAGTTTAATAAGGTCATCAATTTGGAGAACGGTGACTGCAGCTTCTGTGGCAAACTTCAAACTTTTTTTTTTTTTTTTTTTTTTTTTTTGACAGGCAGAGTTAGACAGAGAGAGAGAGAAAGGTCTTCCTTTTTCCATTGGTTCATCCCCCAAGTGGCTGCCATGGCTGGCGTGCTGCGCCGATCCGAAGCCAGGAGCCAGATGCTTCCTCCTGGTCTCCCATGGGGTGCAGGGCCCAAGCACTTGGGCCATCCTCCACTGCCTTCCTGGGCCACAGCAGAGAGCTGGACTGCAAGAGGAGCAACCGGAACAGAACCGGCACCCCAACCGGGACTAGAACCTGGAGTGCTGGCGCCACAGGCGGAGGATTAGCCTAGTGAGCTATGGCGCTGGCCAACAAACTTCAAACTCTTTACTTTCACTATGGTTGGTTCAAACACCCCTGCTTGCTTGCTGTCTCGAGGGTTGCCATTAATCAGATCAAGACCGATGCATTTTAGATTTTTATGCCTGGGTTCACATGAGCCTCATTAAGTCTTTATTCCACCTGTGTGGCACAGGCGGGACCTAACTTTGGGTTGTCCATAGGGGAACCCACTGTCACAGTGCCCTTCGTTCCTCTCCTTGCAGATACACAATGGCTTTTCTGTCTCAATTCAAGTTTCCATACGTGATTTGAAAACTCTTTGTTTAGGGCCTTCTATTCTGTCCCATAGTTTGTTTATCTGTTCCTGCACCAATATCACACTGAGTTAATTCCCTATAACTTTATTATGTCTTTGTATTTGAGAGGAACTGTGCCCCCTGCTTTTCTTATCCCAGACAGTATTGGCTATTCTTGGCCTTCTGCTCGTCCACAAAATTTCCAAAATGAATTTGTTGTGTTACGGGAAAATTTTTGGAAGCTTATGGACTGGATTTGTGTTGACTCTTTGTATCCATTTATATGCTTTGATGCATCCAATTGAAGAAGCTGCCATGCAGCCCCATTCACTTAGATGTCTTTTCACCTCTTTCAATAAATTTCTATAACTTCCACAAACACTTTCACATCTTCTGGTTAGGTTTGTTCCTATAACCATTTTTGGCATTTCCATACACAGTTATCTCATTTAAAAAACATATTCTGGGGGGCAGCACTGCAGTGCTGGCATCCCATATGGTTGCCGGTTTGTGTCCCAGCTGGCCTGGGGAAGCAGTGGAAGATGGCCCAAGTGCTTGGGCCCCGCACCCACGTGGGAGGATGGGAAAAAGCTCCTGGCTCCTGGCTTCGGATCTGCCCAGCTCTGGGTGTTGCAGTCCTCTGGGGAGTGAACCAGCGGATAAAAGACCTCTCTCTCTCGTCTCTCCTCTCTGTAACTGAATCCCAAATAAATAAATAAATAAATCTTTAAAACAAGTATTCTGCTAAGTATTGATGATGCAATGAATGTGGTCGGCTGTTCCTATATTGTAACTCACCTATTCTCAATCCTTTAGATTCTTTGGGGTTTTCAAATTTTTGTTTGTTTGTTTTTTGTGTTTTAATTTTCAAGCTCTAAGTATGTAGATGATCTTATTTACCTACTTCAGTTCTAAGCTGACTCTGCTGTGCCTAGGGTTCCCAGTACAATAGTGAGTGTTGACTAGGCCTCTAGTATTTCCTTAAATCTTATATTGTCTAAGGGAAAATTTGTAGATATTATTTGTAGATATCATTGTTAGGAAAATTACCTTTCATTCTAGTTTTTTTTTTATCATGAATAGATATTAAATTTTATCAGATGCTTTTTTTTTCAGTCATTTCAGATGACTGGTTCTTGATTTGTCTTAATTTGTATTTCGTTTTGTGTGTTTTTGTGGAAATATTTCAAAACATTAATCTAATTTTTAAATTAAAAGACTCTTTAGACTTCCTATTTCTTGAGTCAGTTTTTATAAGTTATATTTTCACAATCAATGTCGTTTCAGTTTTCAAATTTATGTGTACAAGGTTGTTCATAATGTCTTCTTCTATGTAACATTTTTCATAATTATAGTTTTATAAATTATAGTTTTGTCTCCCTTTTTAATTCTAATATTTTCATTAGTTACTTCTCTTTCCATATTCTTAAATAATCTTGTCAGAAATTTGTCAATTTTATTAACTTTCTTTAAAAAGCCACTTTGGGACTTTGTTGACTTAGTTTATGTCATTCTTCTCCTTTAATTTATTGCTTCTTTCCATCTGCTTCCTTTGGTTGTCTGGTGTCCTCTTCCAGCCTTGCTTCTGAAACTGGATGGCCAGCTTAGTAATTTCAAGCTTTCTTTTCTCCTAATGTAATTACAGTGTTTAAAGTTTTAACTTTCTCTCTAAGTATAGCTAAACTGCAGGCCCATTAGTTTAAACATACACCACTTTTGTCAGAATTTGGTTCTAAATATCTTTCTCATTTTCATTATGATTTCTTCTTGAACCTCAGGCTATAAGAAAGTTTTACAATTTCCATATGTGTGGGTTTCTCTCTTTTCTTTAGATATTGTGTTCTATCTTAATTGCTTTGTGATCAATGATTTGGGCTGTAAATCCTTTGAAATTTGTGAAAGTTGGTTTTATAGCCTTTAATAATATGTGAATTCATTCCTGAACTTCCTATTCTTTTTTTTTTAAGATTTATTTATTTATTTGAAAGAGTTACACACAGAGAAGGAGAGGCAGAGACGGAGAGAGGTCTTCCATCTGCTGGTTCACTCCCCAGTTGGCCACAATAGCCAGAGCTGTGCCAATTTGAAGCCAGGAGCCAGGAGCTTCCTCCAGGTCTTCCCACATGGATGCAGGAGCCCAAGGACTTGAGCCATCTTCTGCTGCTTTCCCAGGCCATAGCAAAGAGCTAGATTGGAAGAGGAGCAGCTGGGACTAGAACCGGCGCCCATATGGAATGCCGGCGCTTCAGGCCAGGGCTTTAACCTGCTGCACCACAGTGCTGGCACCTCATTAAATATTATTTTTGAAACATTCTACATCTAATTATTCTGATATCTGAAAACTGTGGTTATGCTTCTGCTGTCTGTTGTGTTTTTGCTTATTATCATTCATAGTGTCTTGTTTTTCCTAGACTGTTTTATTTGAGTTTTATTTTACCGTGAATTGCTCATTTTTCTTGTAACTTTATCTGCAGAATTCTTTGAGGCTTGGGCTGAAGTTGAGTTCCTCTTGAGAAGAATCTAGTGCCAGTATCCTAGAGGCACTAACCTGGTACTACTTTAAGTTAAATTCCTCACTCAAAGTTCTTTAGCCACACAGGAGGCATGAATTCCGACTGACAAATACCTATGAGCATTTGGTCGTGGTTGTATAATCCCGAGGGAGCATTTCTTAGTCCCTTCACCCAGTAACTAGGTAAGTAGGGACAGGTCTCCTTGCTGCCCACTTTCTGTGTGGCAAAGCTTTGCCTTTTGTTTCTTGTTCATGCCTTTAAGATCCCAATTGTGCAAGGATGCCAGATTCATCTCCACTTCAGGCGAGTCCCAGACTTTGTCTTCTAGCCCTTGAGTTCTGTGCTTCCATCAGATTGTTAAAGTTTCCTGACCTGGGCAGAAAAAGTCAAGATATTCCATAACCTCTAGGTTCCTGCTATTACTTCACTTTTGGGATTCAAATATTTCTTTGTTTGAACACAGAGTAACAACTTGCTTAAAACAAACAGACAGTAGCTGGCATTATGGTGCAATGGGTTAAGCCACTGCCTATGATGCCGGCAACGCATATGAGCACCAATTTGAGTCCTGGCTGCTCCATTTCTGATCCAGCTCCCTGCTAGTGCCTGAGAAAGCAGCAGAAGACGACTCAAGTGCCTGCGCCCCTGGACCTGCGTGGGAGACCCAGCTGGAGCTGCAGGCCCAGCCCCTGCCATTGTGACCATTTGGGTAGTGAAATACCAGATGGACAGTCTCTTTCTCTTTCTCCCTCTCTTCCTGTAACTCTGCCTTTCAAATAAATAAATAAATCTTTTAAAATCAAAACAGACCGAAAAAAATCCATAATTTTTCTTCTCTTCCTTCATTTTAGTTGCTTCAACTGGAAGGGCCATTTGGTGTGTCTCATTTGTTATACTGCCAGAAACCGAGTGGGTTCTTCCAGATCAGTTAAATGAGGCTTAGTAAAGCTATATTCACGTCCAAAAGCCAGTGGCTGATGCTGACATCTGGAAGGAGTGCAGGTGGCCTGAGCTATCACAGAGCCTTCTGGCCAGGGCACAGGTGCAGGGGATTTCCTTAAAGCCAGAGACTCCCAAGGTTGTGTATCTCTGGGAAGCGGAAGCCCATCTTATGAACGCCTGCTTTCCTTTAGGTGTCCCCTCCCATGTCATGTGCCTCTTAACAGCCTCTTTACTCGTGAATACAGCGATTCTGAGTGTTATGTAAGTAAGAAGAGGCAGGGAAGGGACCTGTCCAGAACCGGCCAGGAGCAGGATGCTGGCCTAGGAGCAAGCCCTTCATTGCATCATTTAACATTTAGCAAATGCTTACGGGGATTCACTGGCAGCGAGACCCAGTGCGTGCCTCATGGAGCTTCCAGCTGCTGGAGGAGACAGAGGGTAAGCCAGCCTTTTACAGGTGGGGAAACAGTCAAAAGAGGTAAGCGCTGGACACTGTGGGATCACCGAGGGCTCCCTGAGAGAAGAGACATCTCAGAGAGCTGGCCACTCAGGGTCAGGCGACAGCCACAGCACCCACACACAGGAGCCACCTGTGTGACAGCCCAGGCTCTGAGAGGAGTGGCCAGCGGTGAGGCTGGCAGGTGGGCACAAGCAGACTTGAAGGGGGTTATCAGTTGCCCTAGATCTGAACTCTGGAGGGTCACAGGAAGCTATGGATGGTGTTAAGGACAGTTCATTTACAAAAGTGGCTCTGGCTACTTCATGGGAAATGGCTTGTGGGGAGGAACAAGATGTTGGTGACCTGAAGGTACTGAGACGTGTTTGGGAGGCTCAGAAGCCACACTGCTTGATTCCTATCCTCATGGTTTTCTAACATCGGGACCCCAGGTATGCCAGTCAGGACTCTTCAAACCCTTCCCTTACCTCTCCGTAGACCTCAGTCACGTAAAGGGGCTGCAGTGGCACCAGCAGGCAGCCTCCTCTACCCGGGCCCTGATGACACACTGCATCTGATTCTGCATCCCCAGGAAAAGCCACTGAAAGAAACTGTGCAGCTATGTGTGTGTGTGTGTGTGTGTGTGTGTGTGTGGTGTGAGCATCCAGGAGTGACAGGCAGGGCGTCTCGAATTTCCCAGAGTGGCTAATGTCCCCCCAAGGGATGACTTCCTCTTGGTACTAGGGGCTCCTATGCCTGAGGAGGCTGTTGGGTTGGTCAAAAGCTCAGGGAATCCGTGGAAAGCCAGATCTGGGTTGAAGTCCTAGCACAGCCACTCACTGGTTGTATGATCTCAAGCACACTAAGCCTTTATGTCCACACCAAGGAAACCTCCTAGGAAAATGGGCTCGACGGTGACCACCTGGAGGAGCTGCTGAAAGTAACAGAAACATCGGTGTAAGGGGCAGCGCATGAGGTGCGCATGCACAGACCGACAGCTGCAGTCTCTGCGAGCGTTTTGTAGGCTTTGACGGGGCCTGTGCAAGAGCAGAGCACACACACGCACATGCACACGGTTTCCTGCCAGGGCAGGCAATGAGGCAGGTGAGTCAGAGGGAGGCGATCATACTCCGGGACCCCGGGACTGCAACCCTTTTCCTGAGCCTTGTCCTATTCACCATGGAAGTTAGAGGGTGAGTTTGTTTGTTAATTCGTTTGAAAGGCAGGGGTGTGTGGGAGAGAGAGAGAGAGAGAGAGAGAGAGAGAGAGAGAGAGAGTTCGCTCCCCAAATGACCACAACAGTCAGCGCTGGGCCAGGCTGAATCCAGGAGACAGAAACTCAGTTCAGGTCTCCCAGGTGGGTGGCGGGGGCCCAACTACTTGAACCATCACCTGCTGCCCTCCAGGGTGAGCATCAGCTGAAGGGGAGCTGGAACTTGAACTCTGACACTTGAATATGAGAGGAAGGTGTCCCAAGCAGTGCCTTAACCACTGTGCCCAACGTGCACTCTGGGTCATCTTTCTCATGGGTCGCCCCTGTCTGGGGAAGAACACAGACTCCCCAGCTTCAGGGGACCCTGCTGTCTTCTTTATGAATTCCTTTTATAATTCCCCCAAAGCTAACATTCAAAGGAGGACTTTACAATGAGCTTTGCCCAGCTACCATCTCCAACTGGTCAGCAAGAGGCTGGAGAACTTTGGTGTGATGGAGTCGACAGAGTTGGCCCAGCAGGAGTGGGTGTCTCCCCCTCCCCCATTTCTAGCAGGTCTCTTGCAGGCATTTCCTTACTTACTCACGTTGGTGTCTCAGGGCAGCTGCACTTTTATTCTTTTCCTGGAATCATTCCATAAGGGAGAGCCCAATGCAGTGTACCCACAACTCACTTTTCAGGCCTACAAGCTTCAAATCCCTTCTACAGTTGAGTCTGGATTTTAGGAGTGGCAGGAGAAAAACAGGACACTGCAAGACTCCTCAAAGATGGCCCTTTGGGGTTTGAGCAATCTTCCCAGCCAGACGTTACAATGTGCTAACACCCTTGTGAGTCATGAACTAACTCATGGTCAATTCTGTTTGGAGAACAGGATGAATAATTGAAAGTAACTGGGTGTTTGCCTGAACCCAGGCCTAACCCAGTATTTATTCTGTTTTCTTGTCTCTTTTTGCCTAAAACAAACATGTCTGTTTTCCTGTCTTCCCCCACATACCCTGTCTAATCCTTCCCTGGCTCTTTGCTCTAAGTCCAAAGCTTTTAACACAATCTAAAGACCTTGCTGGGGAGGAGAGCCCTGCCTGCCTCTCCATCATCTCTGTGCAAAGCTAGAAAGACTGGACCTGAGGGCAGCCACGTACTTGCCTAAAAGCCATGACCTTAATTTTCTTCAGCTTTTTCTGATAGAATAAATGTAGGCTTCTGGACAAGTTACAGACACCAAACTGAACACGCTCCTCCATTTCCTTGAACCAGCGTCCCTTAATGGTATACTACCATACTGATCAGAACCAGAAGAATAGCATGAGTTCAATGCTATCCACTGAACTTCAGTCTTGGAGTTTCAACTATTTTCCCACAAATACCCCTTTTTTTCTCCAGTATCCAGTCTGGGTGCCCTCATTGCACTGAGTTGTCATGTCTTTTTAGTTTCCTTCCAACTGAGACAGTTTCTCACTCATTCATTATCTTTATGACCTTGCCTCTTTTGAGACATACTGATCAATTATTTTGTAGACTAGATTGGTTTGTTGTTGTCTCATGGTTAGATTGAGATTGTGCCATTCTGGGACAAAAATAGCACAGAAGTTATGTGCCCTTCTCCATGTGACATAACAGAGGATATATGACATCAGTAGTCTCTTCACTGGTCGTGTGAACCTTGAACAATACTGACTAGAACAATGTTCTTGTTTAGCTTCTAAACATTTATTCTTCTACACTAATTTTCTTCATGGCCTGGGTTTGAATCTTTTATCTGTACCTAAGTTACTTACACTTGCATTTCATGCTGGACAGTTCTTTGAACTTCAGCCCATGCATCCAGTAAACTATTCAGTCTCTCCACTCTATCCATTAAGGGCCTCAAACCTAACACTCAGAATAAAGCCCCTAAATTTCCAGAAGCCTTCTACATCTTAATGAATGATAATCCATCTGCAAACCAAAAGCTCAAACCAAAAATGTTGGTGTCATCCTCTATTCCTCTCTTTCTCACTATATCCAATCCATCAGAAAACTGTGCTAATTCTAGCACCTGGGATCTAACCATTTCTCACCACCTGCTCAGCTATTCCTCTGAGCTAAGCCACCACCACCATCTTCTTCCTGCTCATTTTAATTGTCACCTAATCAATCTTCTTAATTTTGTCATGTCCTCCTACAGTTTTTTCTCCATATGGAAACCAAAAGAAAACTTAAAATATATATATCAGGGGGTCGGCATTGTGGTGTAGTGGGTAAAGCCACCACCTGTGGTGCTGGCATCTCATATGGGCACCAGTTCGAGTTCTGACTGCTCCACTTCTAACTCAGCCCTCTACTGTGGCGTGGGAAAACAGTAGAAGATGGCTCAAGTACTTGGGCACCTGCACCCACTTGGGAGATGGAGTTCCAGGCTTCTGGCTTCAGCCTAGCCCAGCTCAGGCCATTGTGGCCATTTGGAGAGTGAACCACCTAATGAAAGATTCATTCTTTCTCTCTCTCTCTCTCTCTCTCTCTCTGTCATTCTGCCTTTCAAATAAATTTTAAAAATCTTTTTTAAAAAGTTAAAATTATTTTCCAGTGGACAACAGGGCTTTATCTCCTACTATAGGTAGAGTATACCTTATCAGAAATATTTGAGATAAAAGAGCCTTGGATTTCTTATTTTTTCAGATTTTTTAAATATTTGCATATACATTATAAGATATCTTAGAAATAGGGCCAAAGTCTAAACACAAAATTCATCTTGTTTCAAATATACCTTATACACATAGCCTGAAGGTAATTTTATACAATATTTCTAGTGCACCTGCATTTTCTTCCCCAAAGAAACCTTTTATTTAATGAGTACAAATTTCATAAGTATAACTTTAAGAATATAGTTACACTTCCCACCATACCCACCCTACCACCTCTGCTCCAACCCCACCTCCTCCTCCCTCTCGCATTCCCAACCTCATTCTCCATTAAGATTAGTTTTCAATTAACTTTATACACAGAAGACCAATTCTATATTAAGTAAAGATCCAACAGTTTGCACGCACACACACACACACACACACAACTGTTTGAGAACAAGTTTTACAGTTAATTCTCATACAACTCATTGAGGATTAAGTCCTCATGCATGGGGAGTAAGTGCACAGTGACTCTTGTTAATTTAAGAATTAACACTCTTATATATGATGTCAGTGATCACCCAAGGCTCTTGTCATGAGCTGCCAATGCTATGGAAAACTTTAGAATCCACAGTCTCCGTCAGTAGTTAAACAAGGCCATAAGCAAAGTGGAAGTTCTCTCCTCCCTTCAGAGAAGAGTACATCCTTCTTTGATGGCCACTTCTTTCCACTGGGGTCTCTCTCACAGAGGTCCTTCATCTAGGACATTTTTTTGCCACAATGTCTTGGCTTTCCATGCCTGAATTGCTCTCATGGGCTTTTCAGTCAGATCAGAATGCCTTAAGGGCTGATTCTGAGGTCAGAGTGCTATTTAAAGCGATTGTCATTCTATGAATCTGCTGTGTGGACTGCTTCCCATGATAGAACATTCTCTCCTTTTTAATTTTACCTATTATTATTACCAGACACTTGATAATATTAAATGATCCCTTTAACATTTAATCCTATCTATATGATTTATGTCTTTAATCCATTTGGAATGGATTTTCGTGTAAGGTGTAAGGAAAGGGTCCTGCTTCATATTTCTGCATGTGGAAATCCAGTTTTCCCAGCACCAGCACCATTTGTTGAAGAAACTGTCCTTGCTCCAGGGATTGGTTTTAGCTCCTTGGTCAAATATAAGTCAATTGTACATGCTTGGATTAATTTCTGGCATTTCTATTCTGTTCCATTGGTCTATCCTTCTGGTTTTGTACCAGTACCAGGGTGTTTTGATTATAACTGCCTTGCAGTATATCTTGAAATCTGGTATTATGATGCCTCCAGCTTTGTTTTCCTTGTATAAGATCTCTTTAGCTATTTAGATTCTCTTGTGTTTCCATATGAATTTCAGCATCCTTTTTTCTATAATGAGAAGAAAGTCCTTGGTATTTTGATCGGTATTGCATTGAATCTATAAATTGCTTTCCATAGTATGGACATTTTGATGATATTTGATTCTTCCAAACCATGATCAAGGAAGATTTTTCCATTTTTTATGTCTTATTCTATTTATTTCTTTAATATTTCACAATTTTCATTGTAGAGATCTTTGACATCCTTGGTAAAATTTATTCCAAGGTGTTTGATTTTTTTTTGTAGCTGTTATGAATGGGATTGATCTTAGAAGATCTTTCTCAGCCATGAAATTCTCTGTGTATACAAAGGCATTTGATTTTTGTGTATTGATTTTATATTCTTCTACTTTACCAAACTCTTCTACGAGTTCCAGTAGTCTCTTGGTGTAGTCTTTTGGATCCCCTATATATAGAATCATGTCACTACAAATAAGGATGGTTTGACTTCCTTTTCCCAATTTGACTCCCTTTGATTTCTTTTTCTTGCCTAATGACTCTGGCTAAAACTTCCAGTACTATATTGAATAGCAATGGTGAGAGTGGGGATCCTTGTCTAGTTCTGGATCTACATGGGAATGCTTCCAACTTTTCCCCATTCAATAGGATGCTGACCATGGGTTTGTCATAAACTGCCTTGATTATGTTGAAGAATTCTATCTATACCCAATTTGCTTAGAGTTTTCATCATGAAAGGCTGTTGTATTTTATCAAATACTTTCTCTGCATCTATTGAGATAATCATATGGTTTTTGTTCTTCAATTTGTTAATGTGATGTATCACATTGATTGACTTGCAAATGTTGAACCATCCCTGTATACCAGGAATAAATCCCACTTGGTCCGGATGAATGATCTTTCTGATGTATTGTTGGATTCAATTGGCTAGAATTTTTTTGAGGATTTTTGTGTCTATATTCATCAAGGAAACTGGTCTGTAGTTCTCTTTCTCTGTTGCATCTTTTTTGGATTTAGGAATTAAGATGATGCTGGCTTCATAGAATTTGAGAAGATTCCCTCTGTTTCAATTGTTTCGAATAACTTGAGAAGAACTGGAGTTAGTTCTTCTTTGAATGTTTGGTAGAATTCAGCAGTGAAGCCATCAAGTCCTGGGCTTTTCTATGTTGGAAGGGTCTTTATTAGTGATTCAATTTCTGTCTTGGTAATGGGTCTGTTTAGATTTTCTGTGTCTTCATGGTTCAATTCAAGTAGGTTGTATGTGTCCAGGAATCTATCCATTTCTTCTAGGTTCTCCAGTTTGCTGGCATACAGCTCTTTGTAGTAGTTTCTGATGATTCTTTTTATTTCTGTGCTGTGTATTTACATTTCCTTTATCATCTCTAATTTTATTGCTTTGGGTCTTCTATTTCCTTTTTTTGGTTAGTTGGGCCAATGGTGTGTCAATTCTGTTTATTTTTTCAAAAAACCAGTTCTTTGTTTTGCAATCTTGTATTTTTTTTGGATTCAACTTTATTGATTTCTTCTCTACTTTTAATTATTTCTTTTCTCCTACTAGTTTTGAGTTTGGTTTGCTGTTGTTTTCCTAGGTCCTTGAGGTGCATTGATAGCTCATTTATTTGATGCCTTCCAATTTCTTGATGTAGGCACCAATTGCTATAAACTTTCCTCTTAACACTGCTTTTGCTGTATCCCATAAGTTTTGATATGTTGTATGTCATCCTCATTTGTTTCCAGAGATTTTTTTAATTTATCTTTTGATTTCTTCTATGACCCAGTGTTCATTCAGGAGCATGTTGTTCAGTCTCCATGTGTTTGCATGTATTCCAAAGATTCCTGAGTTGCTGATTTCCAGCTTCATTACATCGTGGTTCAAGAAGATGCATGGTATGGTTTTGATTTTTTTGAATTAGTTAAGACTTGCTTTATGGCCTAACTTGTGGTCAATCCTAGAGAAAGTTCCATGCACTGCCAAGAAGAAGGTGTATTCTCAACTGTAGGATAAGGAGTTCTGTAGATATCTGTTAAGTCCATTTGGTCTACAGCATCAATTAAATCTGTTGTTTCCTTGCTGTTTTGTCTGATTGATCTGTCCATTGCTAAAAGTGGGGTATTGAAATCCCCCATTACTAATGTATTGCAGTCTATGTCTCCATTTAGATCCCTTAAAATTTCTTTTAAATAGCCAGGTGCTCTGTAATTAGGTACATATAAATTTATAATAGTTACATCTTCCTCTTGAATTGATCCCTTAATCATTACATAGTGCCCTTGTCTCTCTTAACAGTTTTTGTGTTAAAGTCTATTTTGTCTGATATTAGGATGGCTACACCAGCTCTTTTGGTTTCTGTTAACATGGAATATCTTTTTCTTTTTTTAAAGATTTATTTTTTATTTTATTTGAAAGAGAGTTACAGAGAGAGAGAGAGAGAGAAAGAGAAAGAGGTCTTCCATCAGCTGGTTCACTCCCCAGATGGTTGCAATGGCCAGAGTTGCGCCGATACGAAGCCAGGAGCCAGGAGCTTCTTCTGGGTCTCCCACATGGGTGTAGGGGCCCAAGGGCTTGGGCCATCTTCTACTGCTATCTCAGGCCATAATAGAGCTGGACCGGAAGAGAAGCAGCCGGGACTAGAACCGGCGCCCATATGGGATGCTGGCACTTCAGCCCAAGGTGTTAACCAACCCACTGCACCACAGTGCCAGCCAACATGGAATATCTTTTTCCATCCTTTCATTTTCAATCTGCATGCATCTTTGTTGGTGAGATGTGTTTCTTGTAGGCAGAAAATAGATGAGTTTTGCTTTTTAATCCATGCAGCCAGTCTGTGTCTTTTAACTGGAGAGTTGAGGATATTTACATTCAAATTGATTATGGATAAGTAATGACTTTGCCCTGTCATTTTTCCATAAATATTTCTATTTTTTACTTTGGTTTTCCTTTGTACTTTTACTGGGAGATTTCCTTCCTTTACCTACTTCATAGCAATAACCATGTTTGTATCTTCAAAATGGTGCCCGCTTTATGTCAGCTTGTTACAGGACGCTATTGCAGGGTGACTGGGGAGAGAGAAAATGTGCTTCCCCTTTGTTTCTTCTCCTCTATTTTGTTAGGTACACTATCCCCAACGGGGCTCCAAGCCAGATTCTGTCTAGGCTCTTCTTGCAACTTTTTCAACAGTGGCTTGGGCTGCTGCAGTCTGGTCTCACCTCACTCTCCAAAACACTGGTGTGGAGGCTCTCAGCTGCTGGGGTCCTGAGTTTTGTATATCCTCACCCTCCATGTAGGTTCTCTGTGTCCTTCCAACTTGTGTAGAGTTTCCTCTGCTGTTTTCTCCCTAACTTTTCCCTGAGTCTGCACTCTTTCCACTTTTTTTTTAAACTACTATCTTCTCTTAGACTAGAGCAGAAAGCTTCCTCCTTACTCTGCCATCTTAATCCCCATCCATTGTACCTGCATTTTGACTGAAACTCAGAACATGTAGTTAGGTATGTAACTGTCTTTTTTTAAAGATTTATTTTATTTATTTGAAAGGCAGAGTTACAGAGAGAGAGAGAGAGAGATCCTTCCATCCACTGGTTCACTCCCCAAATTGCTGCAATGGCCAGTGCTGAGCCAGACCTAAGCCAGGAGTCAGGAGCTTCTCCTGGGTCTCTCAAGCACTTGGGCCATCTTCCACTGCTTTCCTGGGCTCATTACTGGGAGGTGGACTGGAATTAGAGCGGCCAAGACTCAAACTGGTGCCCATATGGGAGGTTGGCATCAGTGACCTTACCTGCTACGCCACTATACCAGCCCTAGGTGCGGAACTTTCCATTTGAGACATCGTTCTGGCACTCAAAAATTTCTAAAACCTAAAAACAAAAAATTAAATAAGTAAAAATTTCTAATTTTGAAGCATTTTGGCTTTTCAAATTAGGGATGCCCAACCCATACTCTCTCCAGCCTACTCCTTGAAAATCAAGTGTGCTTCTGCCTCAAGGCTTTTGCTCCTCATTTTCTGCTAAAACTCAGTGTTCTTTTTCAGTATTCCACCACTCAGTAAATGCATAGCCCATGTAGCTTCATAAAATGGAAGCTTTCAATCACCCTTGACAGTTTCCTCTCCCTCATTCCTAATGTCCAATCCATCATCAAACTGTGGGATTTTCCCCCAACATTAACAATGCTCAGACCCGTCTACTTCACATCTCCACTGCCAATAGCGGGATTCTTTCCATTGCCAATCAATTCTTTTCCCCACTGCAGCCCAAGTAGTCCTTTCACAAAGCAAATCTGATCAAATCCCAGACCTCCTTAAACACTCTTTAATGGCTCCCCTCTGCTGATAGACTATAGACCACAATGAACATGGCCTACATAGCCTTCCTAGTGTGACCCTTTACTCTGCCTCTACTCCAGCTGTGCTGGTCTTTTCTCTGTTCCAGGGATGCTGCCATATATCCCTCTGCCTTGACCTGCGGCTTCCTCTTTTTGGAAAACAGTCCCCACCACACCCCATCCCAGCCCCACTCCTCAGCTCCTCTCTGTCTAGTCAAAACCTTACACTGCAACTTAATTATCATTTCCTCAGTAGAGACTCCTTGACTCCTCAGTCCAGAGAGGATCCCTCGGTTTCACACTTTCCAGAGAATCTTGCTTCTTTCCTACAGAACAGTCACGATACTTATAATTGTATGTTCAATAGCACAGTTCTTTGTCAAATGACAACTCCACAAGGCTGTAAATTTTATTATAGCAGGGAGCAAAGTGTTTGAACACACAGTTGACGCTCAATAAGCATTCGTTAATAAAGGGGTAAATAGATGGACTGATGAAAATAAAGCCACGCTTTTGAAAGACAAATCTGGCAAATCAATTAATAAAAGGAAGAGAAAGTGAAGGGAAAGAATCCTGAATAATTAGAAGGCCAGTAGGCAGAACAGGCCAGGAAAGAGGAAATGAAATCCCAAAGTCGGGTGTTGAGAGAGGGAATGGAAAGTCACTGCCTTGGCGTGGGGGGTGGGGGCTGTGTTGTGCTACTGATACACCAGGTCAGCCACAAGGAGCCAGCAATACCCGAGCCTGTGCTCAGTGCCAGCTGCTCTCCCCAAACGTGGGTGGGGAATCAACAAAGTCTTGGCCTGTTCAGCAGTCTCAACACTGAGGGAAGTTCAGTGGTGAGGACAAAAGGCACTTTCTAGGACATCTTGTCTTTTAAAAAGACAAAACCATTGAACAACAAAGAAATTCCAGCACTGTTTTGCCATCCTCCAGACCTTGTGGGTCCATAAATAAGCTGGTTGCTGTGTTTCTAACGGCCACTGATGTATTTGATTACATTTTCAATTCAGATGGCTCCGTTATTACAAGGAGCAACTTCATTACCAGGAGGGCCCGGAGCCCAGACTATACTAGCTCCCTGTCATATAATTTAGCCTCAGTCATACCTCAGACAATATTTATACAAGGTCACTTCTTCAAACCATGTCTAGCCTTCCCAAATGACAATATTATTTATGCCAAATGCTTCTCCTAAGGGATGGAAAACCGCCAACTCTGGTTTAATAGGCTATACGGACAGGCTAGAAAAACATCATTTGTAGCACACACAGTTTATGTGTTTAGTGTATAACTAGGAGTATAGAGTGATCATTGGAAACATGGCCGAAAATTGGCCCCAGGAAAAAAAAAAGCCACAAAAGCACTAGGGTTTGGATCTTTCCTCCCTGATATTAGTTTTGGAAGCCCTAGGTTTGGCCAGAATTATGAACGCACAAGGAGAGCTGCCTCAGACTTTAGTGGCTACCTGAATATCCGAAACAGGGAGGGAAACCTGCAGGAGGAAATTTCACTTGGTGTATGTACCCAGCAGCCATCCTCCTGTGGTTGCAAATTAATGTGAGCATCCAGTGGAACAGGCAGCCCAGGGGCCTCCGGTAACAAAGAACAGTCTAACCCATTGATGTTAATTTACGAAATTATTCACATCCCACAATCTGGAATAGAAATCAGCGGCCAAAAAAATGCCTCCTCTACACCTCAGTCAAAACACCTATAAAAATCTAGATACCAGGAGGCAAAGTCTGGAACATAAACGACTTCATCATGTTGCCAGTGAGTTATTAAAGTACAGGGCGATGGAGCTGCCAGGGGCGTCTGGGCTACCCTTGCTCCCAAGCTCCGTTCTTGGTGGTGTCTTTAATAAGGCATTTGGTCAGAACACACTGGTGACAACTCCTTTCTCTTAAAACCTAGTGAAGGATACGAGTCATACATTCCACTTAATCCTTTAGGGACCACTGGGACTTTAAAATCTCTCCAGGAGAGAATTAACAAACTTCACTATGCTGAGCTTTTAAATCAAGTGTAGAATGCCCATGTGCACTTCCATGGCTTGTTGATAATAAATATCATTCATAAATTATTTATATATTGTCCTTTAACTACATGCTTACAATTCCTGCATAAGAATACCGTGTCTAATTTAAAATTTAGGATGCAAAAGTGTCAGACTACAAAGAGGTGTTTCAAACATTCAAAATTGCTCCATTGTGTCAATCATTTGGAATGGTTCTTATTACTTAAAATGAATTTTTAAGGGCTGTAAGAACTGCCTATTTTTTTTCTAAAGCTCTCTCTAGAATTGCCACCCATTGGTCCAATGTTTAATAGAACTTAATGTCATTATCATTATTATTTCTAATAATAACATTAACTCCTTATGATGAGCATACCCTCTGACCCAGGAATTCCATGTCCAGAAATTTATTTCAGGTCAACAATTATAAAGATATATGTGCAAAGACATTCATTGCAGAATTATTTATTATTGGGAATAAATGTTTGAGTATAGCAATGGAGAACTGGTTAAACAAAGTATTAACATAACTGAATACCATATAACCATAAAAATGTTATAGAAAAATGGCCAACCCCTGGAGGAGGTTCATTACAAATGAAAAGAGGTGACAAAACAAAATACACTGAATGTATGTCCAGATGGAATGACATAAAAATATTAACCCGGGGACGGGCACCATGGCTCACTTGGTTAATCCTCCACCTGAGGCACTGGCATTCCACATGGGTGCCGGGTTCTAGTCTCGGTTGCTCCTCTTCCACTCCAGTTCTCTGCTGTGGCCCAGGAAAGCAGTGGAGGATGGCCCAAGTATTTAGGCACCTGCACCTGCATGGGAGACCAGGAAGAAGCACCTGACTCCTGGCTTTGGATTGGCATAGCACCAGCCGTAGCAGCCATTTTGGGGGTGAACCAACGGAAGGAAGACCTTTCTCTCCGTCTCTCTCTCTCTCACTGTCTACTCTGTCAAATAAAAATAAATAAATAAATAATTTAAAAACTATATTAACCCAGGATGGGTGTTGTGGTGTAGTAGGTTAGGCCACTGTTTGGATTGTCTACAACTCAATTAATAATTAATTAATAATTAAAGTATGAGTTCAAGGTCCAGCTACTCCACTTGCATCCAGCTTCCTGCTGATGAATCCTGGAGACAATGGAAGACGGCCCAAGTACTCGGGTCCCTGCCATCCATGTGAGAGACCCAGATGGAGCTCCTGGCTCCTGGCTTCAGCCTGGCCCAGCCAGCCCTGGCTGCTGTAGGCATCTGGGGAGTGAGCAACAGATCAAAGCTCTCTCTGTCCACCTGTTCTTCTGTATCCCTGTCACTCTGCCTTTCAAGTAGATGAAAATAATTTTTTAAAAACCAAAACATTAACTCAGGCAGGACAGTCCTGGGGACGCCCCAGGATAATGCAGCTCACAGAGGAGAAGGAGGCTGAGGAGTGGATGTTGATGTGGTCTTTACCTGCAGGTGGAGAGTACTTAGGGACATTTGGACAAGAACTTTTACTTGTACTTCTATTACAGAAGTCATTTGTTTCCCAGGTGTCATCATCCGACTAAAGAAGGGATTACATGAGTAATTTTTTGCTGCTCTGAGCCTAAAGGTAGTGTGGACAGAACCTGGGCCAGACTTTCCCTGGCCCTTCCTCCACATTGCTTATCTGAGTCGAAAGTGAGAAGCCCACCTTGAGCTGCGTGCAGTGAGATCCCCGAGTCCCCCACAGTAAACACTGCCATACGCTTCTCAACATCACAGTACTCCAGGTAACCCCTGAAGCCATGCTCATGTCTACATGATCCCTCAGCATAGAGATTTATTAGGATATTGTAAATGAAATTTGGACAAACCGAAGCATGAAGCGGGAGACCCCACTGGCTCAAAAACTAAATAAACAGATAAATAAGTTAGAAAAATAGACCAGCTTCATCAGCCTCTCCGGCAAAACAGATATGGGCCCATGACTCATTAAAACAGGAGCTATTTCAGGGAACAATCTCGGCTGGATAGAGATTTTGCTTAAGAGTGTCTCTAGGCTGGCGCCGCGGCTCAACAGGCTAATCCTCCGCCTAGCGGCGCCGGCACACTGGGTTCTAGTCCCAGTCGGGGCGCCGGATTCTGTCCCGGTTGCCCCTCTTCCAGGCCAGCTCTCTGCTGTGGCCCGGGAGTGCAGTGGAGGATGGCCCAGTGCTTGGGCCCTTCACCCCATGGGAGACCAGGAGAAGCACCTGGCTCCTGCCATCGGATCAGTGCGGTGCGCCGGCCGCGGCAGCCACTGGAGGGTGAACCAACGGCAAAGGAAGACCTTTCTCTCTGTCTCTCTCTCTCACTGTCCACTCTGCCTGTCCAAAAAAAAAAAAAAAAAAAGTGTCCCTATGGACACTGGGGAAATGTGTCTGCTGGGCCTTTCTATTGGATACACTGTGGGCTCCTGAAGCTCCACGCTCTTGAGCAGGGCTCATGCTCGTCCTCTTTGTCTTAGCAGTCTTCGTGGCAGGTGAAGCCACTGGGCTGCCCACAGTCTCTGCATTTTGAGATCAGGGTCACCTTTGAGGGAGAGGAAGGAAGAAAGAAGCAGGTACACAGGCGTTCTCCAGGGAGTTGGAGTATGAGGGAGTTTTTGTCCTATCAAATCATACAAATACCATGTGCTTCCAGAAAATTTTAGTCAAAAATATAGCTTGAAGACAGTACAGTTTTGTTTTCTGTGATGCTAATGGATCTTTGCCTAGGTCTAAAATAATCCAGATGTAGAAAACTATAAAGATAAAACAAAGCAAAACTATACTTAAATATTTCCAACAGCTCAACTATTTCACTCTACTGAAAAACATTAAAAAAACACTTTTCAAGCCTGTAAGTAATGACAGACATACAAAGGCGATCCCAAACGCTGAAATGTGTCAAGAAAAAGCTATGAATGGTTATACCTTGACAGGACCCAAGGATTCCATTCTTAAAGGTTGTATTAACATTTTTGTTTGAACATAGTAATTTTTTTTCTAACTTTTATACATGTGGGAGGCAGGGAAAGAGACACACACAAACAGCCAGACACAAAATGAGCTTCCATCCACTATTTCATTTCCCCAAATGCATGCAACAGGCTGCACAGAGCCAGGCCAAAGCCTGGTGTCCAAATCTGTCTGGGTCTCCCACATGGGTGGCAGGGACCCAAGCACTTGAGCCATCACTGCTGCCTCCCAGGGTGTGCATTAAGAGGAGGTGGGATCCAAGTAGCACTCACAGATACTCCAGCAGGAGATGCGTGCATATTAATCACCGCCCCAAACATACCTCTTGAACACATCGTTAAAGGGTGGGAGCTCACGTGGGTTCACCTTTGTTTCCTAGGCCTAAGTATCGTCTGGCTCTGACTGCACTGAAATAACCCAGGGCTCTGAGTGCTTTCTCCGGGGCTGGAAGATTGAAAACTGCTGCCTCTGTGGTTCCTGAGGCTGGGTTCAGACTAGAGCAATTGTGAAGTCAATTTGGCCCATCTTGGGGACTTTGGCTCTCAAATGGCCGGGACTGTTCAGACTAAACTAGAGGTTATTTTACAAGGACCATCAAAATCCTCATTTGCATGTGTGAAATTCCTTCGGAGAGGCTGGTTTTTTGAATCAAGCTGGTTGGGCCAGATTACAAGTGGAGTCTGCCTGTGTGAATGTGAATAGCATCAGCTGGATCTCGGCCTGTCCCAGTCAGCCCTTCTTTGGCCCAAATCACTAACCGATTGCTTGTGCTTCAACACAAGCCACCGCGACCCCTACCACTCCTCAACGGAGGCCAGCCTTCCTGCGACAGGGAGACTAAGACGGTAGGTTTTCTCAGAACAAAGAGTCACCCGCAGCCGCCACCAGCAATGGATTTACGTGCAGAGAGTTCATCTTCCACTTCTAGGCCCTTTTGCCTTTTTACCTGATGCCATATTGATTCCTCATTAGTAGGTTCAATCAGCAATTACTGGGATCAAAACCAACAGGCTGGGTGATATGGAGCAAGTCATGATGTCTGATTAGAAATCAGCTCCCTGCGTCGTGTGTGTTGTAAGGAATGCAACCGCTTCTACACAGTGCTGCAATTCCTGCAAAACTTGGGCCTGGAAGCAGAAGCCCTGATCATCCTGTTCCTTCCTTGCAGCACCCTCTTGTTTGAGGCCAACTATTCCAGAATTTTCTCTGTACAGTCTTAGGGGGGAAAGGAAGCAACCTGCCAACCTGCCAACCTGCTGGGAGGCAGGTGCCCTAGTGTTATGAGCAGACCACTCCCCATGGCTCCTTCAAGCAGAGCGCTAGGGATCATGAGGAAAATGGGGCCAATAATTCTTCAACTTGGAGATTCTTCTGTGTCATCAAGACCCCCCAGGCCTTGGAGCTGTGTGACACAGGACACAGCACAGTAGTTACAAATTTCCCAGCGCTCAGTCCCTCCAGACGTCCTGCACATATGGAGGAGGTGTCCTGTACTCATCACCTGGACAGCAGTCTGGCAACTACTGGCCAAAGCGGTGTGGAACATCTGGATAACTGCTTCCAGATGTGGCCTTTCTCTGAAATCCTTGATTAAAAGTTTCACACTCAGCATCTTGTAATAACTGACAGATGCACAGAGTTTCTGTCGTCCGGACCCAGGTGGAAGCAGCAGGGTTGTACTCCGAAGATGAGGGCAGGGGAAGTCCAAGGAAACTGAGTCAGAGTTTCTGTTGGGCCAGTCCCAGCAAATGCAGCTGAGCATGGAGGCAGTGCAGTAGACTGAACAGAGTGCGGGCTTCGGCATCTGACAGGTCCCGTGCCTTCCAGCAGAGGCTCTGCTGGCCACCGGGAGCAACTCCCACGACACACCGCCTCTTGGAGCCCCAGGTTTCTCCTCCATTAAAAGGGGACACAGATATCCACACAAAGGAGGACTGTGCAAAGCCTGGCACCCAGCGGGCACCCAATAAATGGTAGTTTCTCTGTTTTTGTTATTGGTTGGGTCCCTCTTACACATATTACAAACCTGTTAGCACAACCTGTAGGACTGGGAGTTCTTTCGCCCCTTTATACGGAACAAGAACGTCGTTACAATAAATGCTACTGTACCCTTGGACGGGAAGCTCAAACAATTCCCGTCAAGGACAGCGTCCTGACCAACCTGACCCGGTTCAGACTCAAAGCTGCAGCTCCTCTTATCTTCTGGACGTTGCCGAGAACAGGGAGGACATGTGGACCTGACGTGGCATCTCACCAAATCAGTGATTCAGTCAGACATGATGATCCACTTTAATAGGCACGGGGAGCTAGGTGACATTTTAAGTGTTGAGTTGAAGATTTATTTTAAAGAGCAAACTAATTTTATTCCCGTCATAACACTGTCCCCCTTTATTTTGGAAATCACAGTCAAGGTAATAATGGCCGTGATTTACGGAACACCTGCGATGCTCCAGGGTGACAGGCACTTCACTCACACCCTCCTCATGGCATCTTCTTTACAGTCTGCTCGGAAACCAGGCGTTATTAGCATGCCCGCTGGTCGGGTGAGCAAACCGTAGCTCACAGTTAAACAGCGTACCGCAAATCACACAGCCAATGGCGGTGTTGGGAGGGGGAGGGGAGGCAAACCTGGAACTTGAACCTGTCCATCTAATCCCAAAGGCATCCTCCAACAGCCCAAAAACAACACCTTCATCTTAACCATTCAGTGAGCAAAAAACTAGCGCCGATGACTTTCCTGCTCATCACCTAAAATCGTTATGCTTGTTACACCTGTGCTTGTCCCTTGCTGCCTGTGTCCACAAGTTCTGTCCAGGGGCTCCAGAACACCTCGTTTTTCAGTCCTGCTGGCTGGACAGGTGTTCAGTACAATAGATCTCTTTTGCCCGCATCTGCTTCTGCATGCACGCTGGGGCCCCAGCCCGTCACGGGCGGCTGCTTCCCACATGTGCTTGCAGCCCCGTTGATGAGAAACGGCAGAAGCAGGTATTGAAGGTGGAGGCTCTGGCTTATTGCTCCGAATGTATTCAAAACCATTCCCAGACTCCACATAAAGAGTTTTACACACACAGCACATACGCTGCAGGGAGACAGGGAAGCAGACGTGGGGATAACCGCAGGGAGACAGGCTACCCCAACAGAAGTCTGGAGAGCCAGGCGGGGGGATGGCTCACCTCCCCTGCAGACAGACAGCTCGAGGGCCTGATCTTTGTAAAACGTTGACAGAAAGAACTGCAGACACCCAGGCCTGCTCTCTTCTCATTCTCGCGTGCAGAGCTGACTCAGCCCTGCCTGCTTCTCTGTGCAGGACAGTGAGTTATTCCATGCACTCGGGCTAATTATCCGCAACCCACTCCTTTCTTTTCTCACAGGTCGTTTAAATGTCTACTTGTCTGGGTTAGAACTTGGGTGGATGCTGCATTCCCCGCTGCAGCCCTCCCGAGTGATGGATTTCTCATACCTAGGGCATTGTTTGTGGGGAAATTCTTTCGATTTAAAGGTCCTGGAGATGGTCGGCCAAAGAATTTGTTTTACTGGGCTCCTGAAGAAGGCACTTAGCATTTATTGAGGACATAGTAAGTGCCAAATAATTTCCATAGGCCATTTCCTTTAACTCTCCTAGTGATCCTGTGAGTTAGGTACAGTAGCCCCCCTCATCCACAGGGGATACATTCCAAGCCCCCCACTATATGTCTGAAACCACAGATGGTACCAAATCCCATATATGCTGTCTTTTTTAAATACATATACATATGTATTTATGGTAAAGTTTAATTTCAAATTAGGCACAATAAGAGACTTGAAACAATATCATACCAACTAATAAAACAAGGTTATAACAATACACTGCAACCAAATTTATTCATAATTTATGAATCTGGGGGGTTGGCATTGTGGTATAACCAGTTAAGCCTCTGCCTGCAATGTTGGCTTCCCCTATGGGCACCACTTGGCTCTACTTCCAATCTGGCTCCCTGCTAATGCACCTGGGAAAGCAGCAGAGGATGGACCAAGTACTTGGGCCCCTGCACCCATGTGGAAGACCCGGATGACACTCCTGGCTCCTGGCTTCAGCCTGGCCTGGCTGTTGTAGCCATTTGGAAAGTGAACCGTGGGTAGATGACCTCTCTCTCTCTCTCTCTCTGTATGTCTGTGTCTCACGTTCTCTTTCTTTACTCTTTCAAACAAATCTTTGTAAAAAATTTATGAATTTTTATTTCTGGAATTTTCCATGTAGTATTTTCAGACCACGTTGACCATGGGTAACTTAAAGTATGAAAAGCAAGACCACAGATATTGGGGGGATTACTATATTTGCTCCATTGCACAGATCAATAATACATAAGAAATTCACAATAAATGAAAGTAAGGACAAAATCAAATTGCATGTTGGTTTCTCCTGCACCCAAGCAGCAGGGTGGTATGGGAAAGGAGCTTCCCCTGGGCCAGGACACCTGGATTCTTGTCCCAGCATTGTTAGAAAACAACTCTGCATTCTTGGCAAGACATGTTGCCTCTCTGTGGTTCTGTTTATGTATGTATATAAACACACACACATATGCTTATGTATGTACATATATGGCTGGACTGGGTGATTTCTTTATAAGTGTACTTCTTCTTCTACCTTCCAATGACTCGTCCCCATCTTGATACCTAGTTACTATTAATAATAAGTTAGACTTTCCAAGAATAAATTCCTAGAACATAGCTAGCCTATAGCACTGAATTGATGTCCAACAGAACCCACATTTATGCCACATCTGGACAGCAAATTAAAGTAGCCATTGTACCCTCTCCTGAGTAATTTAGCATGCCGTGCCTTTTAAAGACAAGTGGAAGTAGAACTTGAAACCCTGTGGCATAATCACACAGGCAGTTGTTTTACCAACTTGGATGTAAGAAGTTTCCTTACAAAACAGAGATACTTGGTATTCCAGTTATCTCTTGCCTCTTGCTGCATACCAAACCAATCCCCAAACACAGTGGATATCAGACACAGATATACTTGAGCCATCACCTGCTGCCTTCCAGGTGCACGTTGGCAGGAAGCTGGAATAGGGAGCACAGCCAGGCCTGGATCTCAGGACCTCGATGTGGAACGCAGACATCCTAACCAGCACTTTCACCGTAGGCTAAATGCCCAACCCTACAATAGCTTCTGTGTTGTTATCTTTCACAACTCCAGGTGCTTAAAGCTCCCTTGGGTGATTCTTTTGTGAGATTCCTCATGGAACGGCAGCTGGGCAAAGACTGCCTGACATCTTTACGGTTTCTTCACTCATGGGTCTGGCGCGGGCACTGGGATGGCCAAAGTGAATGACTGAGACCTCTGTCCACATGGCTTCTCCATGGACTGCCATGGGCTTCACCACAGCACAGGAGCCTCAGAGTAGTCTGATTTCATAGACCACGCTGGATTCCCCAGCGTGCACATCCCGAAAGAGCCACAAAGAAGCTGCTGCAACCTTCTTACGCCCAGGCCTCACTTGTACTATATTCTTTTGACCACGGCATTCACACAGCAGCCCAGACTTTGAGAAGCAGAGGCACAGAACCTATTCAGTGGGAGAAGGGCTGTACCAAAAAGGGGAGGCCGTCACAGCAGCCATTGCAGAGACAAACTGCTCCACTTGGCCCATCTCGGAGCAAAACAAACTATAGGTAAAAGCCAGCTAGCTTCTCTCTCTCTCCCTCTCTCTCTCTTTCTCTGTGTGTATGTGTGTGTGAGACACACTTTCACACACATTCTGCCATAAACACTTTCACATAATACCCATTACCGTGCTGTGGATTGAACATAAAACTTGACTATAACCCTAAAGTGGGACTTACAGGTTGAATCCCATATGAACAGTAGGGATGGCAAGTGCTCTTCCATTTCTCTGTGAGACAGCATTAAGCTCCATCACTGATGGGGAAGGGAGAGCAACTTAGTTAGGGGAAATCTCTGCCCAAGACACTGGAAGGGCGCGCCAGTGGTCTGGTCAAGCCCCACTGGATGGATACGGATGCTCCAGGGATCTCAAGACAAATCCAGATGTCATCTGTGATCATCCCTGAAGGAAGACAAAACCTGCAAAATGAAGTGGCCAGACTCCGGTCCAGACAGCTGCACAGATAAGCAGGCCTGATGGGTGGCAGCTTTGATGGGCAGGCTTAAGAACACTAAGAAACAAACTGAAGGTCTGGACAACATCACTATCAGGGAAGCATATCATAAATCTCAGAATGTGACATTGTCCCAAGAAAAACAGCCACTGAGAGGCCAGCTAAACTACGGCAAGTGCTGGAGGACAGACGCAGGTCAGACCTGACGGTGGTGGTAGCGGAGGGGAGTCTGGCGGAGAAGCGGGGACCCAGAGAGCAGGGCACGGGCCCTGGAATTCCAGACCCCTGCAGGGCTCAGATTATCTGTGACAGAAAATAGCTGCAGCTCCTGGGGAGGAAGGGAGACTCAGGAGGCATCACGGAGGCGGCACAGTGATCCCTGGGGTTGCAGATGCCAGAACAGAGCTAGGATTACTGTGGCTTGGAAGGTGAATCCGAAGGCCCCTAAAGAAGCATTTCTTTTTCTTCATGACTCAGAGAAAGTCAGGAATGAATTCCCTAGACACGAAACCTAAGGAGGTTTCTGGCCTGTATCTGGAATACTTAGGAGTTGTCAGCCTTGCAATCTGATGGGCATTGCAAGAAGCTCTCAGTCTGTGGGGCAGGGAGACGGAACAAAGTTATTTTCCCCTTTGGCTCTGCCTCCATGTGGCAATATAAGGTTTGTTCTTCAAATCACAGGGCTTTTAAAGAAGGAAGACCCCAACAGGTCAACATAAAACCGCCAGCCAACAGATGGCACCATGTAGACCAATACTCAGGTCCTAGCACCTGGCCACACCCATCCCACTGGGTCCAGAAGTACTCTCCTGCACAAAGCCGGAAAATCCTTTGAACTCATAAACCACTTCTGGGAATTGAACACAATCAAACCATCCACAAAGGGAAAGGATATGTGGATAAAGATGTTCAGAGCAGCATTGTTTAGAAATAGGCTAACTCAGTGCATTTCAAACCTTGATTTGCATTACTTGAAGATCTTCTAGGACAGATTCATTCAGTAGGTCTGGATGGGGTTTGTAGGACTGCCTTTCTGGGGCCGGCACTGTGGCGCAGCAGGTTAAAGCCCTGGCCTTTGGTGCCGGCATCCCTTTAGGCGCTGGCTCAAGCCCTGGCTGCTCCACTTCTGATCCAGCTCTCTGCTACGGCCTGGGAAAGCAGTAGAAGATGGCCCAAGTCCTTGGGCCCCTGCACCCACATGGGAGCCCTGGAATTAGTTCCTGGCTCCTGGCTTCAGATTGGTGTAGCTCTGGCCATTGCGGCCAATTGGAGAGTGTACCTGCGGATGGAACACCTCTTTCTCTCTCTCTGCCTCTCCTTTCTCTGTGTAACTCTGACTTTCAAATACATAAATAAATCTTAAAAAATTTTTAAAAAGACACACTCGTGTGTGCATTGACAATACCTGACAAAGTCACGAAAGCTAGACGTGCTGATCAAAGGACAGTCAGGTAAACTTGTGCTGTACTTTTCAAAACTCTGTCTTAGGTAGACTTTCTGAGCTACTCCTTACTGCCTATCAGGAAACATCTCGTAAAATCATGGCCCACACGTCCTTTGGCAATGCATTTTTCTCCTGCTGCTACTGATTCTCTAGGTTTGAATCAATTTGCTGTGGGCTAGCTCTTGCCTCTTAGAGAAGCATTGTGAGTACAGGCACACATACAACATGCAAAGTGCTAAAGTTTATTAAAAGGTGAGGAACACACACACACACACACACACACACACGTGGGCATTGTTCAGGAAGAGCAGGCCAGGAAGGGAAAAGAGTGGGGGGAGTTTTGCAGTACCCTGTTTCCTCTGAGAGTGCGGGTGAGGGGGAGAGCCCCTCCCCATTGAGAAGCTTCTTATGAGCTTGGAAAAGGAAGTGGTCACATGGCACCACCCCCAGGGGAGGTACATTCTGGAGAAGGGGACATTTGACTGACAAGTGAGTGGACAGGATTACATAGAGCAGGGGAGATGTGGCTTCTAGCTCATGACCCTAATCTAGCTATCTGCCTTATTCCATATCAAACTGACTCATTTTTTAAAGGTTATTATCTAAAAGCAAAACTTTAAAATACTTGAATTAATCAAGTACTAACCAAATTTGTTTGCAACAAACTCTAGGGTATTATTCCAATTCATTTATTGATCTGAAATTTTATTATATTAAATACTGGATTTTTAAGGCTTTTTTCATTTATTTGAAAGTCAGAGTTACACAGAGAGAGGAAGAAACAGAGAGTATGAGAGAGAGAGAGAGATTTTCCACCTGCTGGTTCATTCCCCAGAGGGCCACAATGGCAAGGGCTGGGCCAGGCCAAAGCCAAGAACCAGAAACTTCTGGTTCTCCCACGTGGGTGCAGGGGCCCAAGTGATGTAGGCAGGCAGATAGGATAAAATTGATTAGGTTTGTGAGCTGGAAGATCACGCCTTCACCACGCCCCTGTGCGAGCTTACGCCCCTACCTGATCACACCTGAATGCCCACCTGCCCATCAGACTCTGTGACCACTCCCGTTTGGAACGCATATGGAAGGCGAGGAATGCCCCCGAATCACTCTCTCCCCACCTTTGCTTTGCTACTCCTGTTAAGCTACTTGTGGCTGCTCATAACCAAACGCTCACTCCATGTGGCTCTCCGCCTGCTCTCTGCTTGGTATGGACCCAACTTAATTTCTGGACTTCTCTTTCTCCCCTAAATAAAGCCCTCACTCTCCTACTCATTTCTCACGCCGAATAAAATCCTTAAAACTTACCATGTTGTCTGGTCTATTTAAGCCAGTATTCAGAATTCTTCTCTGAATATGTGGCAAGAACCCACAAGGCTTAAAGATGTTGAAAAAAATATTAATAAGCAAGACAGTATCACAAGGACTTGGGCATCTTCCGCTGCTTTCCCAGGCACATTAGCAAGGAGCTGGATCAGAAATGGAACAGCGAGGACTCGAACTGGCACTGGAATGGGATGCTGGCATCAAAGACTGCAGCTTTACCTGCTACATCACAATGCCAGCCCCTCAAATTTTTTTTTTAATGTGAACCATCAGAGACAAGCATTTGATACTAAAATACCTGCATCCCGTTTTAGACTGCTGGCCACTCCACTTCCAATCCAGTTTCCTGCTAATGTGTACCATGGAAGGTAGCCGGTGATATCTCAAGTATTTGGATCTCTGCCATGCATATGGGAGACCTAGATTGAGTTCCTGGCTCCTGGCTTTCACCTAGCTTGTTATTGCAGGCATTTAGGGAATGAATCTGTGGATGGAAGCTCTCTGCCAGTTTCTCTGTCTCTCTTTCTCTGTGTGTCTCTCTGCCTTTCAAATAAAATTAAAATAAACAAAAATTTAAAAAGTTAAGCCACCAACTGCAACTTGGAAAATATCTTGTTAACATGGCTTCTCTTGTATTTTATTAAAATTGAACTTAATTTATAATGTTATTTCTGTTGTCCATGACATTCATCAACTTTTCTTTGTTCTTGCAGGAACCATATAAAAAAGGACTTCAAGAAGTTCAAGAAAATGAAATTAAAAGGTAAGTTAACTTTGGCGAAAAAATTTTTGAAGTCCATGAGTAGGTTTTCTGTAATGTCCATTTCCATGATTTTTTTTTTTTTTTTTTTGAGAGGCAGAGTTACAGATAGCGAGAGGGAGAGACAGAGAGAAAGGTCTTTCGTCCACTGGTTCACTCCCCAAATGGCCACAACAGCCAGAGCTGCGCTGATCCGAAGCCAAGAGCCAGGAGCTTCTTCCCGGTCTCCCACATGGGTGCAGAGGCACAAGGACTTGGGCCATCCTCTACTGCTTTCCCAGGCCACAGCAGAGAGCTGGATGGGAAGAGGAACAGCCTGGACTAGAACCAGCACTCTTAGGGGATGCCGCCGCAGGCGGAGGATTAACCTACTGCACCACAGCACCAGCCCCATTTCCATGAATTGTTGAGGACCCCTCATAGTTAGGAATTTCAAACTTGTATGCATAAAACAAACGCGTTTTAATTCCATTTTCCATGAACTTTGTGAAGTCTCCTTGTATCTAAATAAGCACACACACACACTGAAGTCCTAGTCTGAATTGTATTGTGCTGAGACCTGGGCGGCTGCAGGTCAGCTAGGTGGTGGTGCAGTGAATCAGAGTCTTTGTTTTCCCTGCTGTACAGTCGGTTTCGCTTGAACAGAGCTAAGCTTACACCCCAAAGGGTGTCATCCACTAGGTGGATGACAACAGGAGATTCTAATTTGAGAAGAGCTATTCAGTGTAAGTCCTGATGGGTGCTGCTTTTAGAAAACAAACAAACAAACAAGCAAAAAACCAGGAGCCCGTAGGGTGGATATTGGACTTCATCTCCAAGGTCATTTTAAATGAGAGTGAAACAAAAACAAGAAAGAAAGAGAGGCAGAGAAAGGGAAGCAAAGCTTGCAAAGGTTTGCCACTGCAAAGAAATAGAAAAAGAAAACGAGAAGGCAGTAGATAAAGCTGAAAAGTAATGCCTTCTTCAAGGATACATGAAGTTAGAAACAAAGTAAGTGAAATGGAGTGTGAATGAACTCAAGGAAAAGCCAAAAAAATGCTTAGGGGACAAAATGTTACTAAAGAAAGGAAATCCTAGCTTGTGAGACTTAACTTGAAACAAGAAGATAAAAATCCTGTAGACAATCAGCAAACAAAAGCAAGGAAATATAAATTTTCAAATCCCGTGGAGAGCCTGGAAGGGAAGTTAGCGAGACAATGCTGAGCGCACAGCTGAGAGGATAAATCATTTCTTTACCTCACTCTGTGTGAAAGAAGGTAACAGACCAGGGATGAGACGTGCTTGCCAGCATAAGGGCAGCCCAGTTCACATGGATGGGGTTCTCACAGAACCAACTCCTTTCTCGAGTTAACACGAGTGAGGTCCGCGGGGGCGGAGGAGAGAGAGGCCGCTCTTTTGGCATTCCACGAACTAGTTGAGGACTCGCTGATAAAGGAAGACCAGGAGAACGTTAGAATTTGCTGGAGCAGCCTTTCTTTTGGAAAGACTTTGGGGTTTCCGGGGGTGCAATCCTTAAGCAATTGGAACATTGGAAGTCCAAGACTCCGAGTTTCTCACCCATAACCATGAATGTGAGAGGGAAGTTAAGACAGCTTAAAGTACTGAATTTTCTTGAAAACATTTACTTAGAAACAACATTTGCTTACATGGCCTAGCATTTACTTAAAACACACACACACACACACACACACACACACACACCAAGATCCTAGATTCTAAGAAGAAGTTCACTAAGGTCTTAGAAACTCAAGGAGAAAAAATTTTGGCATGATAGTGAAGCCAAATACATTTTATCGTGATAAACAAACATTTAGAGTTTATTTCTCATTCTAAAACACAAGTCTGAGGAAGAGCTTAGCACATACGTGGCATGTTTATTTATTTAAATGCCTGGATAAATGGATAAGCAAAGCTTGCAACATCAATGAATACTGTAGATTAATTTTTCAAGGTCAGAGGGGCAGGTCAAAAGCAGCAATCTATGAGTAATAGAAGAAATTGGATAGGGGTATTATCCCACTTGGATTTTAGGCCCACTGGTAATTCTTCCACCTGCACAGAGGACCCTGGGATAATATTGACTTTTCTCTATACTGGCTTTTTATTAAAACTTCTGCTCAAATTTGTTTTTAAATATTCAGAAAAAGATCTAAGCTTCTCTGAGAAGCAGTTTTGAAAACAACTAGAAGCTTTATAATTCAGTGCAAATTAATTTTTATACAAAGTTGGACTTCAATGCTATAGAGGAGAAAGGGTTTTTAAAATTTTTTACTTTTTTAAGATTTGGTTATTTATTCATTTGAAGGCCAGCATTACAGAGAGAGGGAGAGACAAAGACAGACATATCTTCCATGTGCTGATTTATTCCCCAAATGACTGCAATGGCCAGAGCTGGGTTTTCCAGGTCATCTGCTGCCTTCTCAGGCACATTAGCAGGGAGCTGGATTGGAAGTGCAAGAGCCAGGACTCAAACGGGCACTCGTGTGGGATGCCAGTGCCACAGATGGCAACACGCACCCCAATGCTGGCCCCGCGAGGTTGTTTGTTTTGTTTTGTTTAAGAGAATGTCTTTTCCTGAGAATCTCTTCTAGTTAGAAGAAAGCATCATGGGGTTTTTACAGATGATGAGAAAGTTCAATGACATCTTGATGGTCCTTTTTTTTTTCCCTCTTGTTTTTTGATTTATAAATTTCAACTTGGAAAGGAAAGGTGCAGGGATAGTAGATAGAAGCAGATACACTTAAGTTTCCCCTAGTAGAATGCACGTTTCTCTCCCAGAGACTTTCAGGGACATGAAAAGACCATCTCTCTCTCATGCATGAGCAGAAGCATAAGGGATATTATTGATAGAGAACTTCTTGCTCTTTGAGTACTATATGGAAATAGCCTCGTTCTTACATAAAAATACGAAGAATAAGACTGATAAAACAGTGGTTTAAAAGGAATGAAATTTAGAAAAATATTTAATTGAACCTAGGTGGTGATTACATTTCTTCAAGAATTTGCTTAAATTATTTAAACTTACATCTTATAAAAAAGTCTTTTCTTCTTTATTATTTCTTTTTAAAAAAAATGCATAGTACTACCATTGTCAAAGGAATGGCCCTTAATTTTTCTACATGATCAACAGAAGCCAAAGTTAACTATTCATATTCTTAATTCTTTTATGAAGGCTCTGGCCCAATAGAAGTGGTTCTGGCTAGTCAGATGCAAATTTCTTTAAGCTACATGTTTTGGCTTGCGTGCTTAGTTTTAAATTCCACCATGTTAGCCTATTTCATCAATCACAAAAACTTTTTGAAACAAAACAAAAAAGTCTGTGCTATTGCAATCTAAGGAAGTAGCTTAGATGCTCAATTCATATCCTAAAATGGAAGAAAAAGCACATGAGAAAAGAGACAAGTTTCCTTGTTTTTGCTAGACAATGAGTTTGTCGTGGAAAGTGTCCGTTAAGCCAGAAACTTCTGTTAGAACTCAGAAACTTGTTGGATTATCTGAGGCCAATGAAGGTTTAGTTTACTGTGAATTTCTTTGTTCAAAGCTATTGAAAATGAAAAACTAAGCCTAGAAAGTAATCTACGGTTTGCCCGCATGTTTAAAGGAACTGATTTACTAGTTCTGATTTCTTTTTGGACAAATCACACTGGCTTTTCGAGTGCTGCTTTTCAGATGAACCTGAGGGCCGTGCAAGTAGTAAGAAGCCGCTGCCCTCCCAAGAACATTCCGAGGAGAGCAGGCCTTGTGCTCTGGCCCCCAAGCTGCCTTGCAGGGGTCACGCTGAGTTCTGACCAATCGTCCCCTTTCTCCTCTCATTTTCACTAGTCCTTCCTTTGTTTTCTTCTCCTTTTTTCAAAACGCGAGACCTTTCAAAATGTGAGTCCATAATTTGATGAATAAGTATAAGTATACTCTTGCTTTAAAGATGCTACCATAGGTACAGAAAAACCTTTCATTGTAAAATGTCAAAAGTCACTGAGATGACCCTTTAAAGTTTAAAAGTGTATGTGAACATATACATGAAAATTAGACTCTATCAGAAATACGTGATAATTCAGTCTGGTTGAGAATAAAGGTTGCTTCTATTTAAAAGTAATTTACAGGAAGTAATGCTATAAATAAAATGTAGTATTGAGGTTAAACTTAGAATCAGGAAATGAACAGAAATCTCTGGGCAGTCAAAAACAACTGCAAAAAGGTACTGAATGCCATGCACTGACTCAGAAGGAAGTCCCTTAGATGCTCAATTCATATCCTTTTCTTTACGCTGCATCTATTTCTAATAAGCTTGCATAGCAGTTTTTCTCCCCCTTGAAAACTGAACTAACAAATTAGACACAAAGTGGTGTTTTAAGCAGATTTGCTGATAGCAGTATAAAGGAATAACTGACAGTATTTAGCTAGAATGGGGGAAAATCTATAAAGGCAGGAATAGCACAAGAAAAGTCTAAGTGTGACACAACTTAATGGGAAGGGCACACAGTTCACTATCTCCCAGTAATATGAGACAACATGAACGAATCTCAGCAAAGAGCTGGGATTAACAATCTAGCAGCAGCCCTGACTCATCAAGAACAGAGATGCAACTTGTGTAAGGAGACCGACTAGGCCTACTGTATTTCAGAATTGCTTCATCCAAAACTATTAAACACTTTTTAAACTTTAAAAGCAAGAATCCTAGTTATCTAGAAAACACGTATGTATTAAATATCAAGTTCCTTGAAGATTCCAGAAAAATGAGGCCTCTGTGAACTAGCAAAACTGGAATATTTGAAAGAACAGCTGGATAATGACCTCTGAGCTACAAAGTAATCTCTACTGCCTTAAGTTTTCTATTGGGAATAGAGAAGAAAGCAGTGTGGATGTCCCAGCCTGAGGCCCTTGAGACCCCTGACTCTTTCTCTTGCAGTGTTCACGGTGGTGTATTGGAAAAGGCACCAGTTTGGAAGTTTATTCTATTTGCCCCCTAGTTCCTCCACTGCATTGATAGCCGTGGACACACCACTTCAAGCATCCATTTTCTATCTGTGAACAGGGATAATAATCCCCTGCCTCTGTGATCTATTTTAAGTGTCAGTGCCAGACTCCTATTTTGAGCTTAGAGACCTTCTGACCCGTCCTTTGACTCTATAGGTCATTGCACACACAGCGGAAATGGACAAAGGACAGAGCAAGGCATTGGCTTTTGCCAGCTGGTGCTGACAAGTTGACTGAGACACCACTGAAGACGAGCCCACTCACCTGCCTACTATCACCGTGACAATCCGGAGGGTTTTTCTTCTCCTCCCCTAGAAGCCTTCCAACCAACAAAAATGTCCAAGGGTGGGAGAGCTAGGAGACATCTGGCAGTGCAATGATAGTGTGTTCAACACAAATCATGGATGATCACGAGCTCTTCAATACCAAAGGCACGCTCTTAATATCATAGATTCATTCCTCCACTTATCAACCACATTCAACCCACATCTGTTTTGTGCCCGTCGTGTTCTGTGTTCCCAGCACTGCACCAAGCACTGGGTATCCAAAAGTGCAGTCTCTGAGCTCCAGCTTGTTAGAACTTTGTAGATGGACACACGCCCTGAAGCAGCAAGAATAGAGGCATGAGCTAAGCAATCTGCTTAAGGAACTACACACTCCTCGTATCTTCCATTGAGAAGATACAAATGGGGGGTACAGTAAGGAAGTAGGCGGATCTCAAAATGCTGCGACAGTCAGACTTTTCTTCTGTAGGTGATGGGGAATCAAAAAAGAGGTCCCGAGATAGGCATTTTAGTGGCTAGGATGCCCATGCCCCAAATAAGAGCACATGGGTTCCTTTCTTGTCTCCAGCTCCTGACCACAGCTTCCTTATAACACAGATACTGGGCAGCAGCAGTGATGGGTCAAGTGACTGGGTTTCTGCCACCCACAAGGGAGACGTGAATTGGGCATTTGGGAAGAGAACCAGAGGATGAGTGTTCGCTCTAAATAAATAAATAAAAGCATAAGACTTAAAGAGAGAAAGAGAGATTCCAACCTTTGGTGATATGGCCAGGTTTTCAGATCTCTGAAAATAAGGTATAGGGCAGACTGAGTTTGCTTTTGGGATTAGGGTCTTCAGTGAAGAGGCCAGGACTCCAGCCTCAGTGAGCAATAATGCAGGCCTGAGCCAGGGCAACAGCAAGGAGGATGCAGAGTCGGGAAGATGCGAGTCAGAGAAAAGACGGTGATGGATGTCAATCCAGTGACTGCTAGATCCTCAGTCTGCTGGCAGGGGGATCCCAGCCTCAGGAGGTAGACTCACCCACCCACATTAGCCGTGGGATTTGTGCTCCTTCAAGAAGAGAAAGTTTGGCCCAAAGAGAAAGCCAGACAAAGGATGCTCCCTGTGGAGCTCCCCCGACCCTCTGTAGTCAGCTGCAGGGCATTTCAGTAGCCCTGAGATACTCATCCAAGATCCGCTGCGTCCAGACACATGCAGACAAGGCTGCAGCCGGAGCAACAGTGATGACCCTCCTGGGATTCAGATCAAAGACTAGAGAGGAAGAACCTGAATTGAAAGGCAGTCTCCAACTAGAAACTGTAGGAATTAATTTAGAATCTTATCTTCCCCAAACCCTGGAGGTGGGCCAGTTCCTAAAGAAAGGTATTGGAAGAGAAACACCAAAGTATCAAATGGTTCAAAAGCTCTGATAAAACACGTGCCGGCTGAAAGGCTGGCGGCATTGGAAGCCCTGGTGGGGTGGAGTCTTGAAGGAGCTGGTTCTAATCCAGGTTCAGTCTCACTTTTTGTAAGCCCTCCATTCTCCATCTGATCACCTCCTAACACAACACATAGCAGCCTTGGGCTATAGTAAGGACTACCTAAAAGTGATGCAGGAATCCCCAAAACTATACACGGTTCATAAGAGCCCATTCCATTGAAGCCAAACCTCTCCCACGTCTACTGACAACCCAGATGGACTGTGATAGGGAGAACGAAGGAGTGTGTTTTCAGAAATGAGAGACTTCTCCTCATTGCACTGCTGTGGCTTACATTTTTTTTTCCTTTCTTTCTTTTGAAAATTTATTTATTTATTAAAAGAGTGACAGAATGAGAAGGAGAGAGAGACATCTTCCATCTATTGGTTCACTCCCCAAATGGCTGCAACAGCCCAGTTTGGACCAGGCCAAAGCCAAGTGCCACGAACTCCATCTGGGTCTCCCACATGGGTAGCAGCAGGTCAAGCACTTGGACCATGACCTGCTGCATTCCAAAGCACATTACTAGGGAACTGTATCAGAAGTGGAGCAGCCAGGACTTGAACTGGGGCTGCAATGTGGAATGCCAGTGTTGCTAGCAGTGGTTTAACCCACTGTACCACAATGCCAAGCCCAGAAATGTTTTCCATAAAAAGTCTGTATTTTAGGCTTTGTGGGCCACATATGGTCTATGTCCCATATTTTTTGCCTTAGGGATTAAAAAATACCATTTAAAAATGACCCTTTAAAATAATTTTTAGTTTGTGGATCACACTAAAGCAGGCCAAAGGCCCCAGTTAACAAACCTCTGGCTTAGAGCAGGCTGCGATGCCATCCATAACACCAGATAAGCAATCTGTTTAGCTTAATCATTTGAAGACATCTGGCATCTTTCCATCATGGAGTCTGATTAATTAGACTCTGGCACTCCCACACTTGTCTGATTGCTCTCCAAGTACTGGGAGTGAGGCTTGTGTGGCCTGCCGTCTGATGAGCATACCCTGGGTCTCAGGACCACAGTGATCCATGTGCAGGCAGCAAATGGCCACCTGTCTTCCAGTGACTTCAGGGAAACTGTGAATACTGTTTAGGAAGCAGGATCCACACTAAGAGGCAGAGGGATGGGTTTGCCTCTAGCATCATGTGATGTTACTGGCCCCAAACAGACATGGCTTAGCCTTCCAATTAGCTCCAACCCTTCCAGAATCCTGAACAGCAGCTCCTGAGGAGATGTCTGGCAGGCGCACACACCCCAGGTGTTAATATCACAGTATCAATACAAGTGGCCTGGGGTTTGCATTCTAACTCAGACCTGGTTTCTGTGGGATTGTAGCACATGCCACGAACAATAACCAGCCTGTTCAAGGTACGTACTCTTGCAGAAGTGTCTGGTCTAAAGCAGAGTGGGAAAAAGTGGACTAATCTCAGAAAGCATTTTTAAAATGAAGAGGGAAAAGCAATAGAGATGGACCTCAACTTCAAACACAAATGTCTAGTTCAACACCATAAAATGCAGATATAGCCATGTACTTGCACTGATACCATGGAATGATCTAGACTCTAGCATACATACAGACAAAAACATATGATATGTATCTATTACCCACAGATGGTGGTAGTATTTTATTCCAGTAGCGTTGCCAAAGAAGTTGATTAGTTTGTAGATGAAGATAGTTGGGCACACATTTAGTGACCTACAGGGGAAAGAAATACCTGGTGTGCACTATTCATGCTGGAGAGAAAGAGCAAAAATTGCTAAGATACCCTACCATCTTTTTTTCTTTTAGATTTATTTATTTATTTAAAAGACAGAGAAGGAGAGACAGAGAGAGAGACATCTTCCATCTGCTGGTTCACTTCCCAAAGGCTGCAACATCTGGGGCTAGGCCAGCCCTAAGCCAGGAGCCAGGAGCTTCTTCTGGGTCTCTCACGTGGATGGCAGGAGCCCAAGTACTTGGTCCAAATTCCTCTGCTTTCCCAGATGCATTACCAGGGAGCTGGATTGGAAATGGAAAAGCCAGGGCTTGAACCAGCGCCCGTGTGGAACGCTGGCATTGCAGGCCTTGGCTTAACCCACTGTGCCACAGCATCACTCTCTCCACCCCCCGCCATCTCTGCTCCTTCTCATTCTCCAACACTGCTTAGTACCCAGGCTACGTTTGGTGTAGTGGTTGAGATACTGCTTGGGATGCTCACATGCCTGGGTTCAAGTCCCAACTCTTCTTCCTATTCCAGCTTCCTGCTAGTGTGCATTCTGGAAGGCACCCACCCTTACCACTCATGTGAAAGGCCCGA
Organism: Oryctolagus cuniculus; assembly: GCF_051225735.1. Lineage (NCBI taxonomy): Eukaryota > Metazoa > Chordata > Mammalia > Lagomorpha > Leporidae > Oryctolagus > Oryctolagus cuniculus. The sequence continues at coordinate 85,870,087 of NC_142880.1, forward strand.
ATTGAGTTCCAGTCCAGCCCCAAATGTTGCATACATTTGCAGACTGAAATAAAGGTTAGATCTCTCTGTTCCTCTCTCTATATTTCTGTCTCTGTCTCTCTCTTTCAAATAAAATGCAAATAAAAATTTTAAAAAGCCATGTCTGCCATTTAGTGAATTTTTTAAGTCACATAAGCCCAGAAGAAAGCCATTGTCTTCATGGAAGAAAAAGTCATTGCTGCACTGGACACGCGAGCAGGTACCTGAGTGCCTAAGAAGCTCTAGCAGGTGAGCTCCCAATTGTATTGTCCAGAGAGGTGATGGGCAAAGGAAAGATAGACTCCCAGTTATCATATTGCTGGCTTGCTTTATGGGCACAAAATCCCATTCAAATCGGGCACTTGTGGAACTTAACAGAACTTGAAAAATTGTCAGATTAATTTCTAAAATACACATGTCAATCTGTTGGCTAGAGATTCAAATGTACCTGTGAGCTGCTCTCGAATTGCATCAATTGAAAACTGTCTAGAAAGAAATAAAACTGACCAGTTTGGTATGACTATCCGATGATATAAACAAAAAGTAAATTGCCCTTTAAATTATAGTCATTTTAATTCCTGAGAACATTGTTCTGCACTTAGGGATTTGGCAAGTCATGGCATTTGAACTGCCTTTTCTCAGCGCATCCTTCTGTCTGTTCCATCACCTCCTGAAACCCCACAGCCCGGAGTCCTGCAAACGCGAAGGCAGATTCTGAGTTACAATGCTAGACTCTGCCACACACAGCTGCCTTCTTAAAACAGCACAACCCACTGCTAAAATAAACAAACAGCATCTCTTGGTGGGACTGACTGCCAGGAACGCTCTAGTTTCACATCTACAAGTTTAACTGGTTACAGAAGCAATGCAAGGAAAAAAATATGTATCACCTGCTTAAGGGTGCTGTCTGTGCATTTGCTACTGCAGACTCAGCTTTTCCATGGCAACCACTGAATATGCAAAATGAACTTGGGGGTGTCAGAGTTTATTAGCACCAGTTCCAGTTCATGGACAAGCTTTGTACACAAGCAGGATTTTAAATTCTCTAGACTTCAACTTGGGAACCTGACAATTTTTATCCCATGGAGTTAGGACTTTTGAGTAAGACAGACACACAGATGAGTTCAGGTTGCATTTACTTGCCAAAGATGGGGCACAGATTTATAAATATGGCTAAACAGTAAAATAGGCTGCTGAATGTTCGAAGACTGTCATTTTTAATGGCTGGCAGAAATACCTCCTTTAAATTCAGAGGCATGTGTAGGCTTTCCGTCCATAGAGAGGCAAGAGTGGAGCTTAGATCTTGGGTAGGCTCTTCAGAACTCCTAGGTTATAACTTATTTTGCTAAATATTCTTCTACATACACCTTCAAGAACAACTACCACTTTGTTATTCTCAAAATGACCACGCAGTTGGTTGGATGCAACTGAAAAAACGCTAAATCTTTTCCATGTTATACACAGTGCTCAGAAGACATTTCAGTGGCATAACACCTTCCCAGGGACAAATTTTCTCCATATTCTCCCTAAAGCTACTTAATTCACAGCTGCTTACAAATTATCCCCACCCCATCCCCACCTCCCCACACTCATCCATGTTGCCACAAAAGTACCCATTTCATGTCTGATACCAGGCAATGGACATTCAACACTCAGAAGTTATAAAAACCAGGTAAACGCTAATCTTGGAGACAATGGGAGCCTCCAGTGGATTTCCATTTTTCCAGGGGTTTAATGTCCAGGTTGCTGCTCTTCCTCTGGCCCTTTGCCTTTTGGCACATGGCTGCCTAGTCACACTTCCACCAGAACCCAGGCAAGAAAAGTAAATGAAGTTAGAAGTCAGATCTGCCAATTTTATTCCCTCTTAGATATTGCCCAGTAAAGGACTTGGCCATAAGGATGCCAAAATGTCTGAACCATTTTAATATAAGTTGTCTATGGATTATAGGCATTTGTGTTTGTGATTAAGGAAAATTTTTACACTTTTTGTAAATGAGCCACGTGGTCCTACAACCAATGAGGAACGTTAAAGGGTCGGGAGCCAAAGAAAATGAATCAAGAACCAGAATAGGGAGGATGACAGCCACAGTTCCTTCCAGCTGTAACTTTCAACCATGTTGTGGCTAAATGTAAGATTGATTATTATTTGTTCTGGTATGGACTAGTAATTATGAAGAAAGCCCCTGGACATTACAGCAGTGTTATTTTGCTTTTCTCCGCTAGCAGACTACTTTTTCTCTAAGATTGCAAAAAAAAATTTCTAATAATCAGTATGAATCTACCAAGTTGCATCACATGAACACCTATTATGTGGCTGGCGCTCCTTTAGGAGCCTAGGATGCAAAGATGAACAGGACCCAGTCTCTGCCACCTAGGAGCCCAAAACGTGGCAAGGGAGACAAAGGAAAAAGCCATGCCAAGATAATGCCCTAAGTGCTTGCTAGGGATGACATACGAAGTGCTAGGAGTTGAATGAGAGAGCAACTGACTCTTAGAGGAATCTGAAAAGGTTTCCTCTGACAGTTTTGTTAGGCCTTGAGGGATAAGGCCAGGGTGTTCCAAGCAGACAAAAGGAAGGAAGGAAGGAAGTCTATTCCTGGGGATAGTGATGAGTGAGGAACGGCTGGAACTGGAGCAGCTCCTGTGACCGACATGGATGAGATGGTGATGAAAGCGAAGTAACTGGAGATGCTGGTTTCTAGAGTCTGAAGCATCCTGCGCAGCCCACCAATTAATTCAAATGTCACCTTTAAAGTCACAGCCTTAAACGGAGGTGAGTAGTCATGGCGAGGTGTCCAAGAATTCACTGACCACTGTCTGCACGTTGAACACATTTTATGATTCTGACTAGATATTATCATTGGCCAAATGTAAATGTATATCAATATTATGTTCATTAATGCTAAATTATATTGCGAACTGTTGCTGAATGCAAAGCAGTTTTTTGTTTACACAGTTTCTCAACAGATGCCATATGGGCATCCTCAATGTTTTGGACATGAACAAGGCCCCAGTAAAATGGATTGGGAACCACTGTTTTAGGTAACAGCAAAGAGCTACACATTTTAAAACAAGAATGTAGGACGAGCAGATTGGTATTTTAGGGTGATCACTCTAAACTCATATTGGCAGATGATCTGAGTGGAGGGAAAAGGAAAGCAAGGACATTGGTTAGAAAATTGATCAAGGTGACCTCTGATTAGGAACTCTGGCAGCGAAGGGAGGAGAAGATAATCAATCCAGGAGGTGTGCTGAAAGTAGAAATAAATGGAGCCGTAGACAAATTGGAAATGGGGAAGAAAAGAAGGAGGTAGAAAGGATCACTTCCAGGTTTCAAATTTGGATTGTGAAATGAAAATGGAAATATGATATACAGGAAACAGATTTGTTGGAGAAGATAATAAATTTAATTTGGGGTATATAGTTTAGAGGTGCCTGAGGGACAGAGAAGTGGAGTCCTTAGGAGGAGATGAGAAATATGAGTCGGAATCCAGGATAAAGGTTTGGGAATCACTAGAATAAAAAAAACTAAGCAGGAGGGGTAGTTAAAATTCAACAGTAAATTGCATTACTCAGAGAAAGTTGTTGATGACAAAGAAGGGTCCTGGGAAAGAATATAATGAAACATCCAACTTTGGAGGGGACAAGGGCAGAAGATTCAAGATGATCAGAGAATAGCGACAGACAACTTAGTAAGAAGTGGTAAAAGGCTCAGGGTTGGCAGAGGTGACTAAGGGAATAGAGAACGCGGCAATGAACTGTGGCTGGAGAATGCACAGAGAACCAAGCACAGGGGATGACAGAGGAATGAATTGGGAAGGGAAGAAATAGAGGCTAAGAGTGGAGGGAAAGGAGAGAAAGAAAGGGGACAATAGAGTGCAGAAACAAGTATTTCAGGACTGAAGAAACCTGAGTTTGTAGGTTTGGGCCACAGAGAAGTAGCCAAAGGAAGACACTGGGAAGAGGGGAGGCGACTGATGGAGCAAGATCCCAGAGGCAATGGGAGGGTCAGGTCAGGGCACCCCGTGTCCTTGTGCACCCAGACACACTGCTCAGCTCTCTTTCTTCAGAGTGGCCAAGCGTGTGCATTTCTCTGTTCCGCTGTTCATGCAGCACCATCAGCCAGCAACGACTTCACCTGATTTCTCTGTCTGAACACTTAGCGCCCACCCTTGAGATCCAGGGCAAACCCAACCTCCTCTGAGGAGCCTTCCCTCATGCCTAGGCAACTGCCCACCGTCACGCCCCTAACCTACCCAGGCAGAGACATACTTTTTGTGTACCTTGGTCATAGCCTTTACTGCTACCATAATTGTTGTCTGTTTGCCTGATTCCCCCAATAGAAAATGAGCTCCTTGAGGGCAGGGACATTGTCACAATGATCTTCATATCATAATTTCCTAGCTCAATGCCTGATTCATAAAGGTGAAGTCGGAGAAGACCCCCTAAAATTTACCCTAAAATGTGGCCCCTTAAAGTTCCCTAAAAATGCTATCCGGGGTGCCACATGCGCTACCGGAATTTAGGGTGCTTTACGATTTCACCACGGGCTTATTACTAAATCCCTGATATTAATAAGCCCAAGAGGGTTCTTGCCTAATATTTAGAGAAGAATTCTAAATACCGGCACAGATAAACGAGGCAGCATGGTACATTTTAAGCTTTTATTTAGTAAGATGCATAGGAGAGTGAGAGCTTATTTAGGGGAGAGAGGTGAATAGGGGTTCATACCAAGCACCAGGAATCAGCCATGTGGATAAGCATCTAGGCCAGGAAGCCTAGAACACATGGCCCAAAGGCCACGCGCCCTGGAGGCGCAGGGCTACAGCAAGCCCTGTCCTGGCAAGAGGCCAGGGAAGAAGAGCCGGGCCGGGCACACTGTGCCCCAGGCTTTTAACCCACTTCCAAAGGGGAGTGGTTAATTAACCTGATTGGCTGGTTGGCACCTAGGTCTGGCCAGGTAGGGGGGATGAGGACACACAGGGGCGTGGCGAAGGCGTGGTCTTCCAGCTCACAAACCTAATCGATTTTAACCTGTATGCCTGCCCACTTCAAAGGCAGGGAACAGCTATTGAACAGTCCCACTGGAGGGTGCATCAATCCCAGGAAAACTCTGTTAGCTATGTAAGATGATCTTCCTCTTACAGATGAGGAAGTTGAACATCCAAGACTCTAAGCACTTTATTCAAGGCCATGCCATTAAAAGGACTAACAACGTCATAGTAAATATTTATCTCATGCTTACTGCATGCCAGGCAGTGCTCAAAACAGTTTACTAACCTCAATTAACCCCGCTACAACAGTGTGAGACAGTGCTGTACTCATTACCAAGTAAGTAGATGTATTATTGAAGTGCACTGAGATGAAGTCATTACCCCAAAGTCACACAAGCTTCACAGGACAACTGGTCCACGCTCCTGAGTGACAAGATGGGTTCCAAGCCATCACCCTCATTTCTGAATCAAGAGACCAACCCTGAACAAAGAGTTGGTCCAAAGTGACACACTAGATCCACCGAGGGAGGGAAGCAGCTGGGGGCTTCTCAAAGTAAGTGAAGTCCTATCTAGCTGGCACCACAACACCTATGAAATCGTAACCATTCAGAGCTGAAATGCCCATGTAAGCAATCTGCCTTTGAAGGTCTTCAAATGCACTTACCCTTCTGAAGTACTTTGGTTCAATTGCTTGCACACTTCCTTTAGCTTACACTTTGGGCCTGTATTTTATCAGGAACACATTCTTCAAAGGTGTGTCTACTGAGTACAATATTCTGGGCCTAGCCAGGTTGAACGGGAGCTTACTTGGAAAAGCCACCCAGTGAGAACCCTCTAGTCAAGGAGGTCAGACAGACCAGGGGCCCACAGAGAAGACGGTGACATTGGCATTCTAATTCAAAAGGCCTGCTCTGCATACTGGTGGTGATGAACAATTCTGTCCTTCCCTACCACCTTCATTCCTGAGTTTTCAATCAAAGGCAACATTAAAAGTGGGAGTAGGGAGTACAGGAAAACAGCTGGCAAAAGTAAGACCCAAGACAGATCAATGGAGTAGCAGAGGCAGGAAATGGGATCCAGAGGTAACTATGAGAAAATCAGCTTCCCAAGAAATTAAGATATCTTGAAAGAAATCCTGAGTTTCCAATATTATGTGGGAAAGGGATTGAACCAAAATTTTTATGACTCTCAAAAGACAGACTAACCATACCTGATATTTGAGTTATATAAAATAAGAGATTATTCCAAGTATTTGAGTGTCTTCATGACCCATAGTTGCCATGATGGTCTCTAACTCCCCATTCTCTTACCTTCATTTGAATTCTCCCAGTCTTTCTATTTGGGGCCATCTCATCCTGGTCCTGTTCTTCCCTTTGACTCCTTTCCACCAGGGTATGCTCAAAAACACTTAGCCCATCATGGGAAGATTCCTCTCATCTTAAATCTGTTTCTCACATTGCCTTGCCCCAGGGAAGACATCACACTCAGTGGGAGTCCTGTGGGTCTTGACCCCCTTACGCTGCCCTAGTGTCAATGGATAAAGCACGGGACCCAGACGTCACTTCCTAGCCCACTTTGAGACCTTTGACACTCCGTCTTTCCAGAACTTTTGATTCAATGCGATACAGCAATAGCATTTGCATTTATCACTGCTCTGGGCCTCGCCACCCATATCTACCTTCTCAGATGACTTCCGCATTTGTTCCCTTCTTATTCTTCCATGATCCCTGGAAATATAATCATCACCATTAATCACAAACCTTTGTTGAGCTCATATTAAGCGTTTACTGTGCCAAGCATTTTTTATTGAATTATATCATTTAATTCTCATAATTTACCACTATGGCTTGAATGTGTCTCCAAAATTCATGTTTTGGAAACTTAATCCCCACTGCAATAGTGTTAGGAGGTGGGGCCTAATGGGAGGTGATTAGTTATGAGGACTCCACTGTCATGAATAGATCACTATCATTATAAAAGGGGCGTGAGAGAGTGGGTTCACTCTCATGGGCTTTGCTCTTCTGCATTCCACCATGTGATGATCCAGCATGAAGGTCTTCATCAAGACGCTGGCACCTTGATCTTGGACTTCCCAGCTTCCAGAATTGTGAGAAAATAGATTTCTGTTCAATATAAATTACCCATCCTTTGGTATTTTTGTTATAGTGGCACAAAATAGGCTAAGAACCAACTTTCCAAAGATCACAAAACTAGTAAGTGGAACCCAGATTTGGACCCAGAGCCCCAGAGAGATTTCTGCATAGATGACCATTCAGATGCCACAGACCTTCCCCTAACACCTCGGTCATGCCCGTGATATCTATATACTGGATTCTTCATCAGAAGGCATTCTACCCCATCTCTGACCCTAGCCTCTTAGACTACCATCTTTCTCCCCAGCTTTCCTATCAGATCTGTTGTCTCTTTCCTTAATTTCAAATTGCTCAATTCACTGTGCTCAATCTACTAGCACATTTCTGGAACCACCTGAGTCAGTTCTTCAACATACCATTGCAGTAGCCCATGTTTCCACTCCCTGGCCTTTATTAACCCTGGGTCACCTCAGCTGTTGTTCAACATCAGCTTCTACTCCCGGTGAAAAAAAGATACAAAATAGAATGGATAGAGCCTCTATAGACTCACGCCCTGCAGCCTCAGCCAGCCCTACAACTGCCTCTCATCAGTTCTGTATGCTTTCAAAATACATCCTTCACAAAATCCTCGCACATTTTTCCATCTCACTGTCTTTGGATGTCCATTCCTACCACTCAGTTAGTCTCAGCACATAATTATTATTGAACCTAATTAAACTGTGATGGCTTCCACAGGCCTGTTGACTCAGTGCTGCAAGTAGAGCTCACCAGTGAAACTATTGGTGGGCCCTGGGTCCCATGCTTACTATATTGCTGCTGAGGAGGTGGAGAGAAATGGTAGTTTGGTTAGCTTTCTCAACTCTGTGTTATGGGGAGCGAGCTGGAAGGGAGATTGAATGCATGCTGAATGAGCTGATCTTTGGTGTCTGCTACGAGTGGAATCCTTCTCCCTCCAATTTCAGCCCATCCCAGATCAAAAATGTCCTGTCTTCCTACCCTCCCATTCTTTCCGTCTCTCCCAGAACAAAAGCTTTAAGGCCAACTCTTTCCTTCTATATCTGCTATGCCAAACTTTTTACATAGACCCGAAGTTGCCTTTGAGAGGAACTGCTTTGTGGATACACTCTGTTCCATTCCTAGGGACTCTGGACTATGAAGAGTCTCACCCCACACCATCCCCACCCCCAACCCCTGACCCCCATGTGTAGATTGTTGCAGTTGCCTAAATGTCTCCAAAACATGTTCTGTGAAGTCAGGCATCCTTCTAAAGCAGGACTGCAACTTTTGGTCAAAAATTATTAACACTGGGCCTGCACTGTGGCTCACTTGGTTAATCCTCGGCCTGAGGCGCCAGCATCCCATATGGGCGCCGGTTCTAGTCCTGATTGCTCCTCTTTCAGTCCAGCTTTCTACTGTGGCCCAGGAGGGCAGTGGAGGATGGCCCAAGTACTTGGGCTCCTGCACCTGCATGGGAGACCCAGAAGAAGCTCCTGGCTCCTGGCTTCGGATCAGCGCAGCGCCAGCCATGGCGGCCATTTGGGGAGTGAACCAACGGAAGGCAGACCTTTCTCTCTGTCTCTCTCTCTCACTGTCGGTAACTCTACCTGTCAAATAAATAAATAAAATTATTAACACAGAGGAAAACATGTAGGCTTTGATTAACCAATCATAATATAGCCTCCTCCATGAGCCCAAATATCCACGAACAGGAAAAAGCTAGAAAACAAGATTGATAGTCATCCTATTTCTGAAGCTGGGAGGAAAGTCTACTACAGCCAAGGCACATGGAACTGAATGGAGGAATACTACAAAACACTGACAAATTTTTGCCACTTAAAATTGAAAATACAAAGAGGTTGTTATTTCCTCCTCAATTCCTGCTCCCTGTAAGATATTAAAGTATATACCTTAACAACATGGACAGTTCTTTTTTTTTATAGAAAAAGATTTGTTTCTTTACTTAAACATCAGAGTTGTATATAGAGAGGGAGACACAGAGAGAAAGAGAGATCTTTCATCTACTGGTTGACTCCCCAGATGGCAACAGTGGCCAGGACTGAGCCAAACGAAAGCCAGGAGCTAGGATGCAGATCTTCATCCAGGTCTCCCACGTGGAGAGCAGGGCCCAAGTTCTTAGACCATCTATTGCTGCTTTTCCTAGACTATTAACAGGGAGCTGGATTGGAAGTGGATCAGCCGGGACTTGATCCAGCGGCCATATGGGATGCTAGCATCGCAGCCTGTAATTTACCCGCTACCCCATGTCAACCATGTGGGCAGTTCTTACTGCTCTGTGTGCAAGCTGCTTTTTGGAGGAACACATTTCAGTTCCCCACATATCCTTGTCAGTGTTTCCCTTTCTACAGCCTTGAGGCCTGTGACTCTCAGACTAACAGGGCAGGGAGTTTAGGAAAATGGCTGCCCAGACCACACCTGCAGTAATGCAGTGTGCCCGGGCCACAGGGAGCCCAGCAGAGCCTGGCTGCTGTGTGGCAGAGCCACCTGCCCGTCCTCCCACATCTATTCTGACCTTCCGCTGCAGTAAGAAGGTCTAGATCAGTGCTTCCCAGAACACAGACTCTGTTCCACAGCTTCTCCTTCACTGAAGTGCCCCCAAGAATTAAGCTCTGACTAGTGACATAGAAGTAGAAGATACATGTGTTTCTCTATGAAACACTTGGTGTATTCCCTTTGCTCCCATTTCTCCAATTCTTCCATTCTACCGGCCAGCACCTTAACGGTTGTTTTGGCTCTAAGGACAAGTGCCACACCGTTAGGATGTGAGGGAAGAAGATGGAAAAGGCCTCGGTTCTGAGTACTTCCTAGAGTGCAATTGTCACACCGGTCTTGGACTGCATGTATTTGGACTCTTAACATGGAAGAAAAAGAAATGCTTAGGCCGGCGCCGCGGCTCACTAGGCTAATCCTCGCCTAGCGGCGCCGGCACACCGGGTTCTAGTCCCGGTCGGGGCGCCGGATTCTGTCCTGGTTGCCCCTCTTCCAGGCCAGCTCTCTGCTGTGGCCAGGGAGTGCAGTGGAGGATGGCCCAAGTGCTTGGGCCCTGCACCCCATGGGAGACCAGGAAAAGCACCTGGCTCCTGGCTCCTGCCATCGGATCAGTGCGCTGTACTGGCCGCGGCGGCCATTGGAGGGTGAACCAACGGCAAAAGGAAGACCTTTCTCTCTGTCTCTCTCTCTCACTGTCCACTCTGCCTGTCAAAAAAAAAAAAAAAAAAAAAAAAAAGAAATGCTTATATTTGTAAACTGCTGTACTATTTTTCTATTCAATTCAGTAAGCCAAATCCTAAATAATTCATAGGAAGAAACTATTTACTGAAGACTTACTGTAAGACAGGCATTTGAAAATAATTACTTAAAGAACACATCAGCTTTGTGATGAAACAGAGCTAAGAACTCAAAAATAGGTGAAACTGTCATATAAAATGATCAATTATAAGAATAAAGGTCAAAAAAAAGAAAAAAATAAAGAAAAAAGAATAAAGGTCAATTTAGCAGAATTAAAATTCAATAGGAGTTATAAAACTAATTATAAAACTATATGCTAAATAAACTTGAAAACAAAGAAACTGAAGCTTGGGCAATGATTTCTTAGGCAAATGTAGATGTCAAAAACAGAGATGACAATATGAATTTCAAACAAAGTAGCTTCAAAACCCAAAACATTACAAAGGACAAGAAGAATCATACTCCTTTGCAAGTATTAAAAATCATGAACTATTATGCACTAAATAATACAGCATCAAAATACATAAGACAGGGGCTGGCAGGTAAATCACTACCTGCAATGGCCAGCATCCCATATGGGTGCTGGTTCAAGTCTCGACTGCTCCTCTTCTGGGCCAGCTCCCTGCTAATGCACTGGGAAAGCAGAGGAACATGGCCCAAGTCCTTGGGCCCCTGCACCTACATGGGAGACCCAGAAGAAGCTCCTGGCTCCTGGTTTCACATCAGCCTAGCTCTGGCATCGTGGCCATTTGGGGAGTGAACCAGTGGATGGAAGATCTGCCTGTTTCTTTGTATCTGCCTCTCTTTCTCTGTAAACTCCGCCTTTCAAATAAATAAATCTTTAAAAAAATACATAAGACAGAAACTATTAAAGATTACAAGGAGAAACAGATGGACATACCACTGTTGTGATCCTTTTGATAAAATAAGTACACTTTAAAAGTAATGTGACAAATCCTAGGATTAAATAATCACAATGGGGTGGGCGTTGTGGCACAACAGGTTAAGCCACCACTTGGGACGCTCACATCCCACATCAGAGTTCTTGGATTGCGTCCCAACTCTACTTCTGATCCAGTTTCCTGCTGATGTGGCTGGGCAGATGACATCTCAAGTGCTTGAGTTCCTACCACCTATGTAGGAGAGTGGATGGCGTTTCTGGCTCCTGGGTTCAGCTCTGCTGTTTCAGGCATTTGGAAAGTGAATCAACAAATGGAAGGTCTCTCTCACCCTCTCTCTCATTCTCTCTCTCTCTCTCTCTCTGCCTTTCAAATAAAAATAGGATAAACTTCAAACAAATAATAATAATAATAATTACATTAAAATGAAAGCATTTTTTAAAATTCTAGCAGAAAATATAGGCAAAAATTAATCTGGGAATAAGTATGATTAAAAGCAATGGCAGATCATCACATCACAAAGTGTCAATTTCACTTCTTTAGATTACCTTTTAGGTGCTCTAGTAGTTACCACAGATCAGAGAGAATATATGCTATTTGTCTTTTGGGGACTGGCTTATTTCACTAAGTAGAATGATTTTCTGACTGTTAAGGAACAATTTTTTGTTTGTTTTTTTATTCCTACTATTTGTTGAATTGTTTACTTAGAATAGGATTAATCTTATGAGTATAAAGTTAACTGAAAATAAATCTTTGTAAAAAAATAAGAATGGGAATAGGAGAGAGAGGAGGAAGAAGGGTGGGAGTGCAGATGGGAGGACAGGTAGGGTGGGAAGAATCATTATGTTCCTAAAGTTGTTTTTATGAACTGCATGAAGTTTGTATTTCCTTAAGTAAAATTTGTAAAATTTATAATTTATAAGCACTGGAAGAAACAAGAAAGGGAATATATAATAAATTTATCAAAATAATTCAAAATTTATAATGCAAAAGAATAAACAAAACCAAAATGCAAATGGTGGGGGCCGGTCCCATGACTCACTTGGTTAATCCTCCACTTGCGGTGCCGGCATCCCATATGGGTGCCGGGTTCTAGTCCCAGTTGCTCCTCTTTCAGTCCAGCTCTCTGCTGTGGCCCAGGAGGGCAGTGGAGGATGGCCAAGTACTTGGGCTCTTGCACCCGCATGGGAGACCAGGAGGAAGCACCTGGCTCCTGGCTTCGGATCGGCGAAGCTCCGGCTGTAGCGGTCATTTGGGGAGTGAACCAATGGAAGGCAGACCTTTCTCTCTGTCTCTCTCTCTCACTGTCTATAACTCTACCTGTCAAATAAAAAAAAAAAAAAAAGGCAAATGGTGGACTGGAAGAAGTTAAAACAAATCAGAAAGACGTAAGGATAACTATAAAGTTCCCTGTAAATAAATATCTAAGGTACTATGCTTCTACGCTAGTGCTCCCAGTTGAACTTTCTGCTGTGATGGAAGTTCTCTGAGTCTATACTGTCTGGAATGAGAGTCACCAGCCACAACAGCATTTGAAATACGGCTATTGCTAAAACGATAATAGCTTGAGTATATTTGATCAAGCAATTTTATTATTAAGATTTTTTATTACTAAATTACTTTATTAAAATGTATTTGACTTGCTTAATGGAGCCACGAGAAAATTTTAAGTTACATACATGGTTTGCATTAGGTCTGCATTAGACTGGCTCCTCTAGAAAAGCAGAGAAGAAAAAAGAAAATTCATAAAAGAAGAAATACAAATAGCCAAGGAACTATGACAAAAAACGTTCCACTTCACTTATAATCCAAGAAATACCAATTAAAACAAGATACTACTTTCTTCTACCAAATTGACAAAAGCTTAAAAAAGTACTCGTGGTTGGCAAAGCTTCCCTAGCATGCGCGCTCACACACGCTGGTGGGAGTATAAACTGATTCCACCTTTCTGGAACGCCATCTGGCACTGTGACTCAAGAGCCTTAAAAACACTTACACTCTTTGACCTGGTGTCTCTATTTCTAGGAAGTCAGCCTAAAGAAATAATTTTTAAGTGTGGTTAAAGTTTTATTATAAGGATTTTCATCACAGTGCTATTTTCAATAGTGAAAGATTGGAAACAGTCTCAATAGCCAATAATAGAGAAATTGTTAAAGATATTACGGTACTTCTACGTCGTTAATATCCTGTAAGTTAAAAACTTTTGGTCTAATATTTATCTAGTGATGAGGAAAAAGGTTCACAATAATGAGTAAAAAAGCAAAACTTCTATGCACTTTAATTATATAGAATATTTTAAGTATACATATATTATACATATATAAACACCATCAAAGGGTCTTCAAAAAGTCCATGGATGATTTATATGTTATGCAAAAACTATGTATGGATTTCAAAACTTTTTTGCACTAAAATAAACATATCTTTTCATTCCATCTTCACAGCAACGTTTTGAAGTACCGTAGAACGTCATAAAGCTAGGATTACATTTTCACGTTTTATGATGCACTTCATAGAGTTAGGATCATGGACAATACACAATAGGTTAAAGTGGCTATCTCTGGGTGGCAGGATTATTTTATTGTCATCTGTACACGTTCTTGGATTTCTTTTTAAAATATTCATGAGTTTTTTTTACTCTTAAGATCAGAAAAGAACAATAACTTTTGTTAAAAGTATTTAATACTGCATCAATCCCCACTCTCCCATTTGAGGTTTCCAGCCCTTCCAGAAACTGTGTCCCTCTCCCATTCCAAATGTACTACCTGCTGCTCCACGTTCGTCATGTCACAGTTCCCTGCACGAGATGTCTGCCCTCACCCCCCTGTCCCCTCATGTGGTCTGCCCTCCCATTGAGCACCAAGCAGGTTGGGAAGGTTCACAGACAACTCCTCATTTACCCAACCCAACAATCTTAGAAGGCAGGTATTATCATCTACTCTTGAAAGAGTCGAGGGGGAGGAAAGGATGGTTTATCCACTAAACTACCATTGCCACCCACCCTTCTTACCCCCCCCCCCCCCCCCCCCCCCCGCCTTCCTGCAGCAAGTGTTTTTGTCTCAGCCCTGCCATTCACTTTCAGGATGACCCCGGGCAAGGTGACGTGTTTGAGTCTCAGCTTCCGCATCTGTAAAGTAGAGGAGACAACATGTGGGAAGATGGACAGTCCACTGGGCATAGTGCCTGGTCCATTATCGTTATCTCCATCTGCCCAAGGCCCTCTTCGCTCTCCAACTCTTCCTGACTCCTCCCATCCCAGGTCTTCTCAGCCCTCAGACACTCTTGTCTTGTAGCTGTCCCTGATCATTTGGGTGTATTAGCTCCAAATCCTCAACTGCACTACACACCACGAAGTGACTCAACATTCACCTCCTCTGTCTACCAACTGTTTAACCACCCAACACTATTTCTTATCCCAACCACTAGGCAAACTTTTCCATAAAACCTCTTATGCAGTGAGCGGCCAGCCACGTGGATTGGCTAGGGGTCCCTCAAATATGTTGTTACTCACCAGCCAAAGACAAGGTCGGAGCCTCCCCACTTTCTTCAAGCAAACCTAAGCCCCCTGCATGTTGCATGAGTTGGATATCCAGGCTACATTAAGCTCAGGGCTCCCCAGGGTATGCCAATTTCCTAGCTAACTGCTTTTCTTGCTTCCCATCCTAACCCCAAACGTCATATCCTAGATTTCAATGAGATATGGCATCCTGACAAGGAAACTTAGATAAATTTCTTCAGACTGCCAAACCTGCCCTGGGACCAGTACACCCTCACCCCTACCTCCCACAACATGTGTGGCTAAAGGACTCACTACCAGGCAATCACAGTCCAAGATAAGAAAGGTCATCCTGCCATACTTCAAGGTCTGTAACCATCCATGAATAACCACCACTTTGGTTAGTACACAACATTACTGAAGTAGTACTGATAAGAGATATTTAATAAAAGAGTTAGCCTATGGATCATCAAAAATGTTAATCACTCAGAATATTTCAACCTTAAGCTGATTCCACAAACATGTTCTGAGAATCTGCTTGGTGCAAACTACAGCGCTAGACACTGGGCACACCGCACTTTGCTGTTGCTAACTGGCGTGTGCCATCCCCTCTCAGGACAAGGGCTACAGTTCATCCATAGGTCTGCCTCCCGAACAGCTTGGGGAAGAGTGAGGTGGACACAGAGGTAATCAACAAACACTTGTTGAAGGGATGGATTGGAAGGGACTCCCAACTTGTGTTTCCTGAAGCCTTAAGCACATGACAGAGAGAATAAGAAACAGCCGTTGGGGGGCTGGTGCTGTGGCCACCTGCAGTGCCAGCATCCCATATGGGTGCGGGTTTGAGTCTCGGCTGCTCCACTTCCGATGCAGCTCTCTGCTATGGCCTGGGAAAGCGGTGGAGGATGGCCCTAGTCTTTGGGTTCCTGCACCTGCATGGGAGACCTGGAAGAAGCTCCTGGCTTCCACTTGGCCCAACTCCTGCTGTTGTGGCCATTTGGGGAGTGAACCAGCGGATGGAAGACCTCTCTCTCTCTCTTTCTCTCTCTCTCTTACTCTGCCTCTCCTTCTCTTTCTGTGTAACTCTTTCAAATAAATAAATAAATCTTTAAAAAAAAAAAAAAGGGCAACGAAAAGAACGGTCGCCAGCATTCTCCAAAGTGGTTCACAACATGGCCTGCCGTGGAGAGGACTCCTTCCTGGATGAGCAGCACCAGGGGGCAGAGTGAGAGCCCCGTGGAGTGGACCCCAGCCGCGGCTTTTTCCGGGGAGCCCCTCTGGAACTGGCGGAGACCTCCCAAAGAATCTGTTGCCCGTGCTTCTCAGCACACTCACGCTTCGTGTCCACGGCCCGTGGAGAAATGCGACCGTTCGCTCCCACACTGGTCAGGAAGGCTGAGGGACAATGGCCGTGGGAGAGAGGCGGGCGGAACTGAGGGGCCTTCCACGAAGCCGTGGCCATGCCGGCAGTGGGAGGTTCTTCTAGTTTTACGCCCCAAGAAGAATGTGTACCATTCAGAGCACAGTAAACCCGAGCCCCACACGGTTCCACCAGACTCTTCCTTACTAGGTAGTGGGCACCACTTAGCCACTCCGAGCCTAGCATTATCAGGAAATAATTCAGAGATGCAAACTGAAGGAATTCTGCTACAAATGGTATTTATTAGTTCAAAAGAGAATTGTTTTCCCTTTTATGGTGTCTGAGATATGCTTTTTTTCTTTTTACTTTTTGGAAAACGTTTCCCCGGCACATTGCAAAGTACTTCAGAGTGGGGAAGGGCTCCTTGTTAGAGATACTGCGTACTCCCAGGGCTGGTCCCGACGCCTGAGACCAACGTTGTTTACTTGGGCAACTACATTCTTCTGTCGGGAAGGCCCGGGGAGTTTACCATTAATCCCAAGAGTTTACTATTAATCCCAAATGTAAACCCCAGTTAGAGTTGCCTCTTACAAAAGGCGATTACTATTTAACTCTTAGGTTCACAGCGTGTCTTGCAAATTCCTCGGATCAAGGAAAAAACAGCTCTTCAGCTCCTACAAGTAATGATGTCTCGCAGGGCAAGTTCTCCAGGCTGCCTCAGGTGACCTTTAATTACGGCAGCCCTGCTCTCCACCCCCGCCCCCCACTCTCCCCACTGAGGGTCAGACTTCCCCCAGAAAACACCCGAGGGGTCAGCCTGCAGCTGAACAGTACCAATTTTAGAGGAGACAAAAGCGGAGGCAGGAAATGGTGCCTGGTGGCCGGCACCACCAGAACCCGCCTCTTTCCTGTTTTAAAGGGTTGCTGTCTGGACAGGAATTGGATTAGAAGAATCAGAAAGACGTTCTGAATTAGGGTTGCTTAATTTAGCAAAGGAAACAAAAAAACACTGCATGGGACACACTTACCCTCAAAATTAGTGGGTGTTTATCGGATGCTCAAATTGAACCGGGTGAGCTGTGGGTTCCGGCACAACCCTGCACTGCGTGCACGACCCAAACTCCGCAGGAATTGGTGGCAGGGTGGCCAGGGATGTGGCTGGCCCTCAACATCCCAAAGAGAAAAGGTGCTCAAGACTTCTCCTCTAGGGAATTCCAAAGCACCGCGCGCAGCCTAGGACCACCTGCGCGGCAAGCCCAGCTCAGGGCAAAGCTGGCCCACCGTGGGGAGGCACAGAGAAGGCGCAGGTTACCGCCCCAGCCGGCCCTGGGACGTCCTGAGTCGGCCCAGGTCTCTCTGGGCACCGGAACTCACGCCCCGCCAGGCCATTCCCAGCTCTGCATTTCCTGTCCCCTGTCCCGCTGCTTCCCTTTCCTGCGCCCCAGGGCAGCTTCCTCCTCCAGCGAGGCCGCCCTACCTGCCACCCGCCTTGAGCTGCCCTGCCCCCTGCGACAGGGACATCCATCTCGGGTTTTCCTTCCTCCCCAGACACCCGCGGAAGCCTCAGGTGGGTTTCCATGCCAACCCTCCCTGCAATCCAAACATTTGGCTTTCTCAGAGGCACTTTAACCTCTGCCACCCCATCCTTAGAAGGACCGAGACGGGTGCTTTCCCTCCCCCCAAAGGTCAAAAAGAAAGAGCTTTCCGAAGACCCAGGCTTCTGGGAGTTTCTCTTCTCGGGGCGATAACACATCTTGAAACAGGATATTTATCATTTGTTTGGTTTCGCGTTTATCCTCCCAAAGCCAAACAGTAATGGCTGAGAGCTATGAAAACACTTAGGTAAGGAGAGGGGCTAGCGCAGAGATAAAAAGAGTAATTGGAAACAGACCTGGGGCCTCGCGCTTGCCCCTTCTGCTGCGCTGTCCTGGCCCGGCAGGCCAGCGCATCCTGGATTCTGGGCACTCCTGAGCCGCTGCTCTTCCAAGGGCTGAGCGCAATTTTCCACAGATACTCCCCCTGGTCCTGGGCCACCTTTCCCAGCAAGAGACCTCCTGGGATGGGAGCTTGGGGAAAACCACGTGGTGAGCACAGGCTCCAAGCCTTGCAACAGGCCACCTGGAAACCAGGCGATAACCTGTTGAGATAAGGGATTTGCTTTAGGAGGCCGGGGTGCGCTGAGGGGAAGGGAAGAGCTTGGGGTGCGGCTCCACACGTCCAGCCACGGGATGATGGACCTGGGAGGTAATATATGGGTCTGCTGAGACCACACGGGGAATAGTATGTTCCTCGTGGCCTGCCCAGGAAGATGCACAGGAGGAGCTGGCTGCCATTCAGAGAAGAGCAATTAAGATGATTAAGGGGCCAGAGGGAGTGACTCAGGAGGAGAGATTAAAAGAATTAAGCATGTGTACCTTGGCCAAGCTCAAAGCAGAGGGAATGTGGAAACTCTATCAGCATCCTCAGAACATAAACATAAAGAGAAGTGGGATTGTTTCGCGTGGTCCCCGAGGGATGGAGCTGGAAGTAATAGGATGGAAGAAAAGAAAAACTTAACTACCTGTTAGAGGAAGCTTCTGAACAGTTCCAGACACCCGAGGCGTCAGAGTCACACCTCAGGTTTTTTTTTGAAACAAAATCAACAAAGGGCGGGACACCATGATAGCTGAAGGGAGTTTATACCGCACGGATGGCTCTCAAGGGGGTGCTTTGAAGGGAGGACTACCCGACACGGGATGGTTTCTTTAGGGAGCATTCAACCTCCGAGGCTTCCTTACCAACTCAGATTCATTACCGGCTCTCACAGCTTAGCGTTCCAGGCCCTGACCTGAGCGTGTCTCCTGACCCTTCCTACTGTCATTCCTCCTTTGGGCGGGCCGGCCTCCAACCTGTAATTCCTCCTCCCGACTCCAGGGTCCAGCTGTTCACATCTTACCCAGTTGGAGGAACTGACCTAATTCCTGCTTCTGACCACCTCAGTCCCCCTTGCACTCTCTTCTCTGCCTCCCTCCTGGAACCCTTGTGGTACTCACTGCACTGCACGCTACTGTGTTGTTAGCAGATGCGTTCCTGCTGTGTGGTGGGATGCAAGCTGCTGGGGGCCCCGGGCACGTGCCCTCCTCTCCTCCACCGTCTCACCAGCTTCTTGACCTCCGTGTGTTAGCTCTTTCAACCATTGTGCTACCCACTTCCTGCAGTACTATTCCCTCTGGGTTTCTTCTCCCTCCTGCTTCTTATTTTCTCTCTCTCTCTCTCTCTTTGAGATGTTGATGCTCCCCAGATTTCCTCCCCAACACCATTTTTGTCATCCTCTATTTTTCCTGGAAAATTGCATCCAGTCCCAGGGCTGCGGTGAACTTGTTGATGCTGATGACTCCCACATCTCTGTCCAGCTCAGCTGCTGCTTCTACACACCAGGCTCTTACTGGGCATCTCGAATTGGATGTCCTACGTACTCTTCAACACTCCCCAGGTACAAATCTGAACTCATATCGTCTCTTTCCAGCCTGCTTCTATGCTCATGTTTCCTGTTTCAGAGAATGGCCCCAGCATCTCAGTCATGCCACTGCCTGAATCCTGCCGCGCCTCTGTGTCTTCCCGGGACTGCCAGCATCTCCCCTCCGCCCCGTGCGACCTCCTTGACCGCTAGCGTGAGTGTGTCCCTTAGACCGTCGAAGCACCGCTCCCTGTGGCCCCAGGGTTGAGTCCAGGCATGAGCCCGATGCAAGCCTTGCCAGTCGTAGCTTTTCCTGGGATCCTGTGTTCTGAATCTCTTCTGAATCAGAAGCTGTGAAGATGTGATTTCAGCGTCACCAACAGGCCATATGCCCTACCAGACCAGAAAGCATGAACAGCTAACTTCCAGAGGCAAGCAGAGGTGAGAGCAGAAATAGAAAAAGGGATTTGACAGCACTCTACTCCACACTCCACCGCTCCAGCCACTGCGGGGCCAGCGGCTCCTTTGAGTTCCTCATTTTTAATTGAACTTTTTGGGGTGTTTTCTGTCTCTTTGAAAGGATTTTGATTAATATAATATGTCAAATCTTTCATTCTTTTTTTTAAAAGATTTATTTATTTGAAAGTGTTATACAGGCTGGTGCCGTGGCTCACTAGGCTAATCCTCCGCCTTGCGGCGCCAGCATACCAGGTTCTAGTCCCGGTCGGGGCGCCAGATTCTGTCCCGGTTGCCCCTCTTCCAGGCCAGCTCTCTGCTGTGGCCCGGGAGTGCAGTGGAGGATGGCCCAAGTGCGTGGGTCCCTGCACCCACATGGGAGACCAGGAGAAGCACCTGGCTCCTGCCTTCGGATCAGCGCGGTGCGCCGGTCGCAGCACGCCGGCCGTGGCGGCCATTGGAGGGTGAACCAACGGCAAAGGAAGACCTTTCTCTCTGTCTCTCTCTCTCTCACTGTCCACTCTGCCTGTCAAAAAAAAAAGAAAGAAAGAAAGTGTTATACAGAGAAGGAGAGGCAGAGAGAGAGAGAGAGAGGGCTCCATACTACAGCCTCCTCCTAATGCAGCCACGTGACTGTTCGAGGACTCAGTTGCATTCTCAATCTAGAAGTCCCAGTTTCTTTCCAAGGACTGTAGGCTCCAGATATCTTTGCTCCTTCCTTCTCCCCTGTTCCAACCCTTGCATTCCCGGCTCTAGTGTTTTTCCTTCAGGTTCTCCAGGGCAACGCTGTCTCACCTCTGGGACTTTCTTCAATGTATTCTTTATGCCTGCTTTGCTCTTCCGCAGCTAAGGGCACCCGCCTTAACGTCAAGGTGGAAAAGTCACATTGTCAAGGAGGCTTCCTCTGCCCTCTAATCTGGATGAAGGGTTCTGCGTGTCGCGGTCACGGCACGACTTACCACACTTACTGTAACTCGCTTGTCACAGCCTTGCCCCTCCCTACTGGTCTACTGGCGCGGGACGGCTAGCTCACGTGGTAGCGTCTCCGGAACTGAGGGCAGTGCGGGACGTAGTGAGTCTGTGACCGCAGCTCCCACCTAGTCAGATGGCTCGCAAATCTGTATGAGCATTTCTAGAATCTCTCCTTTGGGTTCCAACCTGGAATAGCCCTTAAATCAACAAGGCTTGTCAGTCATTTCTTCTGCTGTCTCTGCCAGCCCAGCCGGAATGAACGTGACAGCCTGCTAACTAGTCGCTTGCATTTGTTGCCTCACTCACTTCAACCCCTTCTCCCGATGGCAACCAGAGTTATCTTTAAAAAGGCAAAGCTGAAGCAGTTGTTCCTCTTCTTGAAGTTCCTGCGTGTTGTGCCCGGGACAGAGTCCTCCCTGGGAACGATCCGGCCCTGCTGACATCCCACCGCATCGCTGGCTCCTCTGGACCTCTGCGCCGCCCTGATTACCTCGGTATTGTGCTCCTGATCCTCGCTCGTCATGATCTTTCATGCCTCTGTCTGTGTGCATATGGAATTCCCTCTCTATAGAATGATATTGCTCTCTTGGCAGCCAGGTCAGTTTAAGGTAACAGATCAGGAGAGTTTGCCACAGCTCCCTTTAGCAGACGTAGAGTAGCCTTCTGCTATCTCCCCGTAATGGCCAATATTTATGAGCAGTGATAATAACGTATCACATATCTACGGTGTATGAGTGCCTGTGCCACGAGTGTCAGGGATCGTCCTCTCGCTAAGGAAGTTAGGAAGGGAGGTGGAAAGAGGGGAAGTGACTTTCCCAGCCTTCATGGTTTACCTGTCCCATTATCTGGATTCAAAGCTAGGTGTCAGGACTTGAAGGTCATTGTGGCTCTCTGCACCTCTGATATTTGCCCTTACACTTTCCATGACTTGGTTATATTTCTGTCTTATGGGGGAGCACCTTGAGAGTGGGGCCCGTGGTTTTTTTGTTTGTTTGTTTGTTTTTTTTTTTTTTTTTGACAGGCAGAGTTACACAGTGAGAGAGAGAGACAGAGAGAAAGGTCTTCCTTCTGTTGGTTCACCCCCCAGATGGCTGCTACAGCTGGTGCGCTGCACCAATCTGAAGCCAGGAGCCAGGTGCCTCCTCCTGATCTCCCATGGGGTGCAGGGCCCAAGCACTTGGGCCATCCTCCACTGCACTCCCGGGCCACAGCAGAGACCTGGACTGGAAGAGGAGCTACCGGGACTAGAACCCGGGGTGCCGGCGCCGCAGGCAGAGGATTAGCCTATTGATCAGTGGCGTTGGCCTCCGTTGTTTTCATATTGGATTTCCATTGCCTGGCACAAAGCAGGCAGTTGGAAATATGAGTTGAACAGATGACATCAGTGACTGTAGACTGAGACGTCAGAGCGCTCTGTGCCTTCTTCATTTCTTAAGACGGGCAACCCTGAGACCCCAGTCAGCTTTCTCTCAGCTCCCTTTGCTTACCTTTGCTTTACTGCAGAGGAATAAAGTACAAAAATGCTTAAGAGGAGAGAGCAACAGTGCTAAAGACTGCATCCCATACCAGTGCTAGTTTGAGTCCCGGCTGCTCCACTTCCAGCCCAGCTCCCTGCTAATGGGGGGAAAGATGACCCCTACCACCCATGTGGACCCCTACCACCATGTGGACCCCTACCACCCCATCTGGTGGGAGACCAGATGAAGCATGCCGGCTTCTGGTTTCAGCCTGGCCCAGTGCTGGCTGTTGTGGTCATCTGGGGAGTGAACCAACGGATGGAAGACCTCTATTTCTGTCTCTCCCTCTCTCTCTGTAACTGCCTTTCAAATAAATAAATAAATCTTAAAAAAAGAAAGAAAGAACAAACAAAATGGAGGCCATAAAGTAATAGGAGCATATTGAAGACATGCTAGTCAGACTGAACTTTTGAGAAATTGTTCATTTTTAATTAATATTTTCTTCATTCAGAATATTAAAATGATATAATAGCAGTGGATTATTTTAGCTATGTAGAAATGTATTAGTGCTATTATTCAATGAAAAGCAGAACATCTGATAAAATTTTGGACTTCCCTACCTATAATTTCTTCTCCTAAAGGAATGAGTAAACAGTGGGGAAGCTGCTATTTTGGACTTAATCTTAGCCAAGAAGAATTCGGTTGGTTATGGCAGGAAAAATATAAAAATCTTGAGGAAAAACTTGTAAAGGCACCCATGAAATCATATTACTGAGCATAGTTAAATGGTTACCTTCCTTTAGGAAATTAGTTTTTATTGTTGATTTCTAATTTTATTGCAGTTATTGAGATTATGGGATCAGTTTTCTGTCAATTGTTTTACATTTTATTGGGACTCAGTTCTAAATATATTTTTTGCCCAAAAATAATGTATCTTTATCTTTTGGATGCATGACTTAATAGACTAAATTTGTGTAATTCAGATGTTCTCTGTATGACTAACTTACAGTCTAATTGACTTTATCAGCTTCTGACTGATTGAGTTAATATCTCTCCAATTTTCCTCACATGTTTGTCAGGTTTTGCTTTTATGCAGCACTGTTACTTATGTATATAGGTTCAGAAATGTTATACCTTCCTAGAAAATTTTTCATAATATCATAAAGTAAAATATTTATATTTTTACTGAGAGTAAATTGTATTATCATTAAGTAACTAGCTTATTTATATCATACCAAAGTATAATATGTTTGTATTTGTTCATAATATGTTCAATAAATAGTTCATACCATTACTAGTTTATGTTATTACATTCATCTATGTTTTATTTCAAAATTTCTGCTTTTCTAATATAATTCTTAGCACACTAGCTTTCTTTTATTTAACATTTTCCAGGTACTTTGTTCCATTTCTTTACTTTTCAAAATTTTTGTGTAATTAACATAATACACTTCTTGGGAACATCAAAACAAGATTTTATTTTTATATCCAATTTGAGAAATTGATATCTTTAAGCAATCAAATTTAATTCACTTAATCTTATTGGGATTGTCATTGTATCTATTTTTATTTTTTATTGCCACATGGAGAAGTCACTCTACTATCTACCATCAGACTAACCCTTGTTTGCTTTTTTTTTTTTTTAAGATTTATTTAAATTCTGAAAGGCAGAGTTACACAGAGAGAGAAGGAGAGGCAGAGAGAGAGGTCCTCCATCTACTGGTCTACTCCCCAGTTGGCCACAATGGCCGGAGCTGAGCTGCACCAATCCAAAGCCAGGAGCCAGGAGCTTCCTCAGGGTCTCCCACACAGATGCAGGGGCCCAAGGACTTGGGCCATCCTCTGCTGCCTTCCCAGGCCATAGCAGAGAGCTGGATTGGAAGAGGAGCAGCCAGGACTCAAATCGGCACCCACATGGGATGCCAGCACTGGGGACGGTGGCTTTACCTGCAATGCCACAGCGCCGGCCCCTGCCATTATATTTGAATTTGTTTTTACCTCCTAATTTTATGTCATCTCTTTAAGATAATGCTGCTTTCCTTTGTGGCATATTTTTTCCACTTTCTTTTAATTGATCGGATTGGCTCTATGTGATTTTACGTTTTCATTCATCCCTTTTACTTACTTAGACAAAATTCTTTTATTGTTCTTTTAGAGGTTACCTTTATATTCTTAAATCAACATTGTTGAGGTGTGTTAATGTTTACAGAAACTCTGCTAGAATTTTTATTGGGATTGTATTGAATCTACAGATCAATTTTTGGACAACTGAGATCTCAACAATATTGAGTCTGTAGGTTTATTTCTCCATATTTAAATATTTAACTTAGCAAGGTTTTACAGTTTTCATTAAGCAAAGTTCATATATATCTTGTTAAATTTATCCATAGGTATTCCACTTTTGATGCAATTGTAAATGCTATTGGATTTTTTTCACCACTTCAATTTCCATTTGTTTATATTAAATGTAGAAATGCAATTAACTTTTGCATATAGATATTATATCTGGAAACCTTGCTTAATTTTTTTCTATTGGCTGCTTCACTGATGTTCTGTGAAAGCAATCATATTATCCACAAATAAACAATATATATGACTTGTATTTATTTTTCTTGGCTTATTACACAGATTAGGACCACCATTTCTGTGCTGAATAAGATTAGTAAAAATAGACATTGTTGAGGCTGACACCTTGCTACTGTAGGTGAAGCAACCCCCTGCGGTGCTTGCAACTCACATGGGCACCAGTTTGAGTGCTAATTGCAATACTTCCAATCTAGCTCCTTGCTGATGCCTGGGAAATTAAGTAGAAGATGGCCCAAGTTCTTGGGCCCCTGCATTCACATAGGAGACCAGAAGAAGCTCTTGGCTCCCAGCTTCAGATCAGCCCAACTCCAGCCATTGTGGCCATTTGGGTAGTGAATGAGCAGATGTAGATGTAACTTTCTTTCAACTCTGACTTTCAAGAAATAAGTAAATCTTTAACAACAACAAAAAATAGATGTTGTTGTCTTGTTGATATTAGGGGGAAAGCTTCTAGTCTTTCACCATTAAATGTAATTTTTTTTAAGATTTATTTATTTTACTTGAAAGGCAGAGTTACAGAGAAGCAGAGGCAGAGAGAGGGAGAGAGATCTTCCGTCTGCTGGTTCACTCCCCAGATGGCCACAACAGCCTGAGCTGCACTGATCCGAAGCCAGGAGCCAGGAGCTTTCTCCAAGTCTCCCATGCGGGTTCAATGGCCCAAGGACATGGGCCATTGTCTATTGCTTTCCCAGGCCATAGCAAAGAGCTGGATCAGAAGTGGAACAGCTGGGACTTGAACTGGCACCCACATAGGACAGGTGGCAGCTTTACCTGCTGCTCCACAGCGCCAGCCCCCATTAAATCTAATAGCAACTAAGGTTTTTCTAGATTGTCTTTATTCAGGTTGAGAAAGTTCCCTTCTATCCTTGTTTGCTGAGAGATTTTAATCGTGGATGGTTGTGGAATTTTGTCATATATATTTTCTGTATCTACTGAAATGATCACATGCTTTTCTTTTCTAGTTCACTAATGGTGAGGTACACTCATTACTTTTCACATAGTAAACAATTTTGCAGTCCTGAGATAAACCTCACTTGGTCATGATGTTTCATCCTTTTTATATATAGCTGTGCTAGATTTGCTACATTTTTTCCATCATGACTTTTGTTTTTATGTTCACATATGGGATGCTGGATTTAGTTTTCTTTGCCAGTAATGTCTTTGTGTGGTCTGGTATCATAAAATGAGTTTGAAGTGTTACATTAAATTCTTGACCTACTTAATCAGCTCTTAGGCTTTGAGGATAAAGCAAGAGAATCAATACTAGTCTCACTATTTTACATGACCAAGGCCATGTCTCCTTGTGGTCATTAGAAACCCAGATCCGCACTTCCAATAGCCCTCAGTGTTATGTTTCAGTGGCTGCCCATCCACCAAATACTGTTAATTACTGCTCTGATATTGTATCAACTTTTGTTATTATATTTTATTCCATTTTTGCTTTTATAAAGTGGGAGAGGTCTAATCCATCAGTCAGTCTTCTGTGTTAACTAAAGTTAAGGAAAGCATATTTCAAAATGGTCAGAGAAAATATAGGCAAGATTTAATGGTTCTGGTCATAGAGGACTATATATAGCTCAAAAAGCATGAAAGTTCTTAAGAACTGCATGCATAATAAACAAAATTGACATAATTACATCATCTTGACACTGACTCCTATGGTGACAAGGAAGGATGTGTTCCAGCTGCTGGAAGGGCTGTCACTGGACAGACATCAGTTGAGGGCCTCTCCAGCGATTGGCTCAGTGGCACAGAGCCACATGGCCCAAGGTCTTGCACTTCTTGGGTGACTTACATCCAATGACTGATTGAGGAAGGCCAAAAAGGCCTGTGTGGAAGAATTCTGATGGGTCATTTTAGCTACAAAGCTCCCTGTGGAGCTGGCCAAGGCTATTAGGCCTGCACTGCAGCTCAGCCCCTCTCTCTGTGTCTCTCTCTGTCCTATCCTGCATCCTTCTCTCTCCTTATGGGCATTGATCCCAAGGATGCTTCTTAATAAGTATCATTCTCAGTAGGCACGACAAACTCTCTCAGTCTGTTTCCTGGAGAAGTTGAATGATCTGGAAGCACAGGTGATAAGATCACATTTGGGAGCGGCATCACTTTCAGCCTGGTTGGTGGTCAATGGAACACAAATAGCACCTGGCACAAGGTGGAGGTCCAGTTGTTAAAGCCTTCACTATTTGCAAATTGGGATGTTTTACCAGGAAGGGGATCTAAGGGCTCTGCTAGTCTATTTTCTGTTGTTAACAGCACATACCACAGACTGGGTAACTTCTAAAGAAAAGAGGCGTATTTTGGCCATGGTTCTTCTCTGAGGTCAAGGGACCACATCCAATAATGGCCTCCTTGCTGGCCGAGTCTCAAGGTGGCACAGAGCAACTCGAGCATGCCAGAGACCTAGCCAAACTGGCTCTTCTATCAGATCCACTCCTGAGATAACCCTTAACCCCAATAATGCATTAATCCATTAATCCCACAAATGGATTGATCCATCCGTGAGTGCCTAGCCATAATCATCTCTTTAGATCTCATCTCTTAATAATGTATAATGGGGATTACACTTCATCATGAGTTTTAGAGGGGCTGAAGGAAGATACCAGACATTTAAAAAAATGTATCTATTTGCTTGAAAGACAGAGTTACAGATAGAGGGAGAGGCAAAGAGAGAGGTCTTCTATCCACCGGTTCACTCCCCAAATGGCTGCATCACTCCCCAAATTGCCAGAGATGGGGCAATCCGAAGCCAGAAGTCAGGAGCTTCTTCTGGGTCTCCCACGTGGGTGCAGGGGCCCAAGCACTTGGGCCATCTTCTACTGCTTTCCCAGGCCATTGGAAGTGGAGCAGCTGGGACACGAACCAGCGCCCATATAGAATGCAGGTGCCACAGATGTATGCTGAACGTACTGCACCACAGCACCAGCCCCAATACCAGACTTTTGAAGTATGCAGAGTAAGTAGTAACCGTAAGAACAATGAAACTGGATGACCATTGCTAAGTTCCACAGACACTGAGAAAAGATAGTAAAAGACCAAGAGCAAATCACAGTCATCTGAAATGAAATGAGACAGCAGAGCCTTCTAGGTATCATATGAACGGACCCTCGACCCCTGCAGGATGCAGAGAAAGCTAAGGACCAGGACTTAACCATCAGAGCAGCCAACTACAAAGAAGTTTAGCTCCCTTTGTGGTGGGTTTGCTATGCCATTGTCCAGGCCAGGCTTGGAAAAGAATGGGACCTTGACACAATGGTGAGGGTGGTAGGGCTGATGCATCTGCAAAACCTTGAATGTACAGATTCCTTGAGAGTTCCTCCTGCTAAGGGAGGAAAAGGCCCATACTACAAAGGAGCTACAGGGCTGAGCTAGTATGGACCGGCAGGAGCTGGGGGAGTACATACGGGTCTGGATTCTGAAGGTACTTGATTAAGAAGCTAGAATATAAGCTTCAGTAAGGGAGAGTTGTTAATTTTGATAAGGAATAACTTATTGACTGGACAAAAGAGTTTATCAATTAAATACAGAATTTAATGCATTGACAGGGACCTGATGTAAATTCACTGCTGGAAAGGCTTCTAGAAGTAGGGAAAGTGAAGGTCATGCTAAGCAAGGCTCGGTTGTCAGAGGGACTGCAGCACACGGTGGAGGAGAGGTTAAAAGGGATGTCGACATGCTGGAGTACATTTACTGTGTAAGGCTACAAAACCTACCACATGACTGTGTTCCATGGGGAGGCCCAGAGTGGGATTTAACATTGTTATGGTCTGAATGTTTGTGTTACCCCAAAATATTGAAACCATAACCCCCAAGGGTGATGGTACTGGATGGCATCTTTGGGAGGTGATTAGTGACCCTCTGAATGAGGCTCAGTAGATCTTGCTCTCCCTCTGCCTCCATCTCCCCCCTCCCTCCATGTGAGGATGCAGTGAACATACTGACATCCAGAGTCAGTGGGCCCTCCTCAGACAGTATTTGCCAGAGCATTGATCTTGCACTTCCCAGCATCCAGAACCGTGAGAAATAAATTTCTGTGATTCATGAACTATCCAGTTTGTGAGATTTTGTTACAGTGGCCCAAACAGGCCATGATAATCTACTGAGTCCAAGAGGAATCTGCTAGCGAGGAGGGTGCCAAGAACACTAAGCAGTTCAGCGGTGATTGGTCTTTCTTCAGGCCTGATGGCAGAAGAGGTGATTATAGAACCAGGTTCACTAGCAGCAATGAGAATGCTACGCCCCGGAGACAAGTGAGAAGGGGGCATGTAACTCCCAGAAGCTTCGCAATAATTAGACGCCAATCATTGTAACAGCAATGGCATTCAAGGGGTTCTGCTTCTCAGAGAGACAGATGATTGAACCTGAGTACATCAGTGTTCTCCAGAGAAACAGAACCCACAGAGTGTGTCTACATAGAGGCAAAAGGATTTATTTTAAAAGAGGGGGTCACGTGATTGCGCCAGGGAAGGAGATCAGTGTTTGTTCTCCTAAGGCCTTCAGTTGATTGGACGAGGCTCCTCCACATGATGGAAGTTAGTCTGCTCGACTCAGAGTCCATTGACGTAAATGTTGATCACAGAAAAAGAGAGTGCTTTCAGAGAAACAACCAGAATAATGTTTGAGCAGACTTCCGGGCACTCTGTCCCAGCCCAAGTGACACAGAAAATGAGTCATCACAATGGGACGAGTGGATGGGCGGTCAACAGGCTAGCGCTCCACTTGTAGTACTGGAAGAGCGAAGGACAACGGGTCAGGATCCTGAAGGAAGTTGCTTCTTCAGTCGCGACCTCACCCAGTTTTCAGACCTAGAGTGGTTCTCAGGTGTGTAGTCAGTATAATGGGGAAGAAGAGAAAAATTCTGTAATTTTGAAATCTGTGCATAGTTTTTCCATAATGGATTTTTTTTGACAGGCAGAGTTAGTGAGAGAGAGAGAGAGAGTGAGTGAGAGAGAGAGAAAGGTCTTCCTTCTGTTGGTTCACCTCCCAAGTGGCCGCCACAGCCAGCGCGCTGTGCCGATCTGAAGCCAGGAGCCAGGTGCTTCCTCCTGGTCTCCCATGCAAGTGCAGGGCCCAAGCACTTGGGTCATCCTCCACTGCCCTCCTGGGCCACAGCAGAGAACCGGGACAGAACCGGCGCCCCAACAGGGACTAGAACCCAGAGGAGCCACAGGCAGAGGATTAGCCTAGTGAGCCACGGCGCCGGCCCCATAATGGATGTTTTACATGAACTTTTTGAAGACTGGCTCCCACATATATATGATTTCAAAATATTTTGCACCCAAATATATATTTATTTTTTAAGATTTATTTATCATTTGAAAGTCAGAGTTACACAGAGAGGAGGGACAGAGAGAGTCAGAGGTCTTCCATCTGCTGGCTCACTCCCCAATTGGCCACAATGGCTGGAGCTGTGCCAATCGGAAGTTAGGAGCCAGTTGCTTCTTCCTGGTCTCCAACGCGGGTGCAGGGACCCAAGTTCTTGGGCCATCTTTCACTGCTTTCCCAGGCCATAGCAGAGAGCTGGATTGGAAGTGGAGCAGCTAGGACTAGAACCGGTGCCAATATGGGATGCAGGTGCTTCAGGCCAGGGCATTAACTCACTGCACCACAGTGCTGGTTCCCCCCCAAATTTATCTTTTAATTCCATGTTTCTACACACTTTCTGAATTACCTTTGTACTTGCTCATGATCCCCACAAGTACATCCTCAAAGGAACCTCCAGAAATGCAGTTCATGACTGCACGCTGCGGGAAAAGTGGGATGCCCAACATTTTAGGGACTGTTGGGACACGAGGTCTGAGTTGGCATTGATGCTAGACACCCAAAACATCATCACAGCCCTCTGTTAGTGGAGGATTATGTATTTGTTTCTTAATCCTCTTGTGTGGCTGTAACCAAACCTCATCAACTGGGTAGCTCATTGAAAAACAGAATTTTTTTATTATTTATTTATGTATCAGAGTTACACAGAGAGAGGAGAGGCAGAGAGAGGTCTTCCATCAGCTGGTTCATTCCCAAGATGGCCGCAACGGCCGGAGCTGCGCCGATCAGAAGTCAGGAGCCAGGAGCTTCTTCCAGGTCTCCCACATGGGTGCAGGAGCCCAAGAACTTGGGCCATCTTCTACTGCTTTCCCAGGCCATAGCAGAGAGCTGGATCAGAAGAGGAGCAGCTGGGACTAGAACCGGCGCCCATATGGGATGCCAGCACTTCAGACCAGGGTGTTAACCCACTGTGCCACAGCGCCGGCCCCAAAAAACAGAATTTATTTCTCGTGGTTCTGGAGGCTGAGAACTCCAACATCAAGGTGCTGGCAGACTGGTGTTGTGAGGGCACCTCATGCTGGGTCCTCGCATAGCAGAATGGACAAACAAGCTTTCCCCTGGATCCCTTTTATAAGGGCATAAACCTCATCAATAGGGCTCTGCCTTTACAACCTAACCACCTCCAAAAGGCCCCACCTCTTAGTACCATCACTTGGGGGCTAGGTTTCAATGTATGAATTCAGGGGAAGAAGGTGACATAAAAACTCAGGGCATAGCAACAGGGAAAGTGACAAATGGAACGTGGGCCAAGGTCCAGCTCACAGTATGCCCACTGGGTGCATGGACATTGTCTGTGTTGCTGAATGTGTAATTAGGAAAGATTTACTTGGTGGCTGGCACAACCTCAATTAAGCTTGTAGGATAGAGACTGTCTTTATAGGGAAGGCGAAGTAAAAGTCTCTGAAACTGCCCCCCAAGTAGTGAATCAAAGTTTGATATTGAATCCCAAGAAGATGGGAGAAGTTAGTGCTAGCCTCAAGAACGTAACGGCAAGTGTTATGTTCCCTGTCATATTTTCAAATTATTCTCCAGTCCAGCACCTGCAGAAACCAGACTAACCCTGGAAGAGACTTAGGAAAAGCTACAGCAAACTTGCCCAAGTAGTAGCTCTCAATTGCAGCCACTGTGGCCGATGTGGTAAACTTGCTAAAACAGATTAGCAGGATTTCAAGTATCTGGTGATTTGGCAAATGCATTCTTTTCTACTCCTATAAGAAAATAAGATCAGAAACAGCTTGCGTTCACATGGAATGAATAACAGAATTATTTACAATTTCCCCCCAGGACTCTGGGCACTCATTGTCATATCAAAACCTATCAGGACACCCTGCCAAACCAACCACTGCCTCTGTGACATCATGCTAATCATGCATGAGCAAGAAGTGGCCAAACACCTGCACTGTGGTGTGTGAGAGAAACCCTACAGTGATTCAAGAGATCATGGCTTTAATACAGAAGTTGGAGGTCAAGTGGTAAGGGCATGGTAGGACATCCAACACAGAGAATGGATAAAATCATTGCATCCTGCATGATGAAGAAGGAAGCAAAGTGCCTGGCAAGACTGTTCAGCTTCCGGGAACAACATATTCCCACCTCAGAATAATGCTCTGGGCCAGGCATTGGGTGTCTGAAGGACTGATTAGAGCAGAAATGTAAGCTTGTGGTGGCGATAGTCCTGATGCTTGAGTCCAGAAGAACCTGTGGTTTAAGACTCTGTGGCATCAATGGTGGGAAAAACAGCTTTGGAATTTATATCCGACTCTGCAGAAACTCGCAACACAGATCCCTGGGAGTCTGGAGCAAGGCCTTGTCATCCCCAGTGGTGCATTTAATCTCTTTTGAAAAATAACTCCTAGCATGCTACTGCACCCTGAATGAGTGTCTGAACAACGAATACCATGTGCCCAAAACTGCTCATCGTGAGCTGCATTGTGTGACTCCTTGAGTCCGAAGGTCAGAAAAGCCCCCAGTTATCCCTCAGTGGGTGGGACCCACCAGCAGTGGGACCAGGGAGCGCAGGAGCTACCACCACACCAGCTCCCCCACTCAGCTCCCGTGCACGGCTGTAGGAAACAGCACTCACCACCAGCTCTTGGAGGTGGAAAAAAATAAGCTTCCATCACAGACAGATCAGTTCGGCATGTGGGCAAGTCTATCACAGCCTGTCTGAGGCATGGCTTGGGAGACAGTGTGAGAGGAAATTCCTCCAATAGGCATGGATCGGAGTGGTGCACCTGGTCATCCACCTTGTGAAGACGGAGAAGTGGCCTCAGTTAGAATGTGATCTAACTTGAGCACTGGTGAAAGGCGGGGCCTGCGTGTCAGAAGCCCGGAGGAAGAAAGATCAGAAGGTGAGGGACGAGGAGTTCCGGGATAGAGCATGTGGATGATATATGGAATGGGTGCCAGGATCATGTTCCTGCTCACCAGAGAGCGTCTTCTATGGAACAGACACCAAAAACCAGGAGACACCTCACTGCCACCTTCAGCCATCACCAGGCACATGAACAAAGTGACCTCAGCGGCACAGAGGGAGGCTATAAATGGACCCACCAGTGTCGGCAGCCACTTACCAAGACCGATATAACGGTCGCAGCTGCTGCTGACAGTTTAACCTGCCAGTAACAGGGACATATATATATATATATATATATATATTGACAGGCAGAGTGGACACTGAGAGAGAGACAGAGAGAAAGGTCTTCCTTTGCCGTTGGTTCACCCTCCAATGGCCACCGCGGCCAGCGCACTGCAGCCGGCGCACCGTGCTGATCCGATGGCAGGAGCCAGGTGCTTCTCCTGGTCTCCCATGGGGTGCAGGGCCCAAGCACTTGGGCCATCCTCCACTGCACTCCCGGGCCACAGCAGAGAGCTGGCCTGGAAGAGGGGCAACCAGGACAGAATCCGGCATCCCAACCGGGACTAGAACCTGGTGTGCCGGCGCCGCAAGGTGGAGGATTAGCCTAGTGAGCTGCGGCGCCGGCCAGCGACCAATATTTGGTCACTGATAGGGTCCCATTCCTCAAGGAGACCGACCTTCCTCTGGGTGGCAGGTTACCTCATTGTGTCCCTTCCACTTTGGGAGGACTGAGGATTCATTCTGCATGGAACAGATGTATAGTCTGAGTATGGATTTGCACTTTGTGCCCATGGAGCCTGCTCAGCCCCATTATCTGAGGATTTTTGCAGCACTCAATCTGATGGTGTATAAGGTATGCACAATACCACATGAAGCCAGGGGCCCACTTTGTAGAAAGAAGATGCAGGAGTGGGTTCTTGACTATGGGATGCACTGGTCCTGCCACCCACCACAGCACCCAGAAGCCCCCAGCCCATCAAAACACTGACAGAGCTTCCTGAATTGAGTTAGAAGCTCAGCTTGGGGCCCCATCCTCTGTGATGCTTTTTTTTTTTTTTTTTTTTTTTTTTGGACAGGCAGAGTTAGAGAGAGAGAGAGACAGAGAGACAGGTCTTCCTTTTCCATTGGTTCACTCTCCAAATGGCCGCTACAGCAGGCGCGCTAATTCTACTTGGTTGTGTCACTTTTGAATATGATAAACAGGTCTATAGAACAAATATAGAATTTGTTTATCAAAGTTACAGCAGGGGGCTGGTGCCGCGGCTCACTAGGCCAATCCTCCGCCTTGCGGCGCCGGCACACCGGGTTCTAGTCCCGGTCGGGGCACCGGATTCTGTCCCGGTTGCCCCTCTTCCAGGCCAGTTCTCTGCTGTGACCAGGGAGTGCAGTGGAGGATGGCCCAAGTCCTTGGGCCCTGCACCCCATGGGAGACCAGGAGAAGCACCTGGCTCCTGCCATCGGATCAGCGTGGTGCGCCGGCCGCAGTGCGCCAGCCATGGCAGCCATTGGAGAGTGAACCAACGGCAAAGGAAGACCTTTCTCTCTGTCTCTCTCTCTCACTGTCCACTCTGCCTGTCAAAAAAAAAAAAAAAAAAAAAAAAAAAAAAGTTACAGCAGGGGCAGCCTTGTGGTGTAGAATGTTAAGCCACCACTTGCAATGCCATCATCACAATCATATATCAGAGAGCTGATTTTTGCCCCAGCTGCTCCACTTCGAATCCAGCTCCCTGCTAACATGCCTGGGAATGCACGAGAGAATGGCTTAAACAGTTGGGCCCCTGTCACCCATGTGGGAGACCTGGATGGGGTTCCTGACTCCTGGTTTTCCCCTGGCCCAGACCTAACTGTTGTGGCCATTTGGGAGGGAACCAACAGATGGAAGATTGATCTCTCTCTCTCTCTCTTTCAAATAAATGAATAAATCTCTTTTAAAAAGTTATGGATAACAATATTGAAAAAGATATGGGTAATGCCTAACATTTGTGTCGTGCCACTGGGAAGCTCCCTCCAGGGGGCCTCTGTGCTCCAGATAACATCTGAACATTGTGCTTAGTTCTGGGCGCTACATTTCAAGAACACTGAGCCTCTGGAGTGGGCTTGAGAATGGCAGTTAGGACATGATGGGCTTGGAAATGATACCAGGGAATGAAAGACTGAAGGGACATGGACTAGACCCTAGAGAGCGTAGGGCTGAGGGCGAAATGTAGCTACTCTCGAATACTAGAAGGTATGGGGCAGGCATTTGGCCTACAGGCTACCACACCCACATTCTATATCAGTTGCCTGACTTCTACAACTGGCTCTAGCTTCCTGCTAATGCAGACCCTTGTAGGGAGCAGCGATGACGCAAAGTCATTGAGTTCCTGCCACCCTTGAGGAAGATCTAGATTGAATTCCTGGCTCGTGTCTTTGACCTGCTCCAACCCTGGTCATTGTGGTGTTGGGGAGTGAACTAGCAGATGGGAGTGCTCTTCCCTGTCTCTGTCTCTGTCTCTCTCCTTCTCAATTAAGTTTTTTTTAAAAATATTGGAAGACCCTTAGGTGAAAAATAGAATAACCTGTGTTTCATTCTAAACAGCAGAATTAGGAACAACATCATTTGGTGAAAGAGCTCGCTGCGTTGTGGCGCAGTGGATTAGACCGCCAGCTGCAACTCCAGCACCCCATCAGAGCTCTGGCTCGGCTGCTCCACTTCTAGCCAGCTCCCTGAGAATGAGCCTGGGAAAGCAACAGAAGGCCAGAAGACGACCCAAGTCCTTGGGCCTCTGCCACCCACATGGGAGACCAGGATGGCGTTCCTGGCTCCTGGCTTCAGCCAGGGCTGAGCCAGGCCATTCTGGCCATTTGGGGAGAGAACCAGTGGACAGAAGATCTCCCTTTGTTTCTCCCTTCTTTCTCTTTAACTCCTCCTCTCAAACAAATAATCTTTGGGGAGGAAAAAAGAGCTTGATAGGGTTCAAGAAATAATAGACCAAAATCTGGCCCCTTTGCATATAGATTATTTTTTAGT
Organism: Oryctolagus cuniculus; assembly: GCF_051225735.1. Taxonomy (NCBI): domain Eukaryota; kingdom Metazoa; phylum Chordata; class Mammalia; order Lagomorpha; family Leporidae; genus Oryctolagus; species Oryctolagus cuniculus. The sequence goes on from NC_142880.1 coordinate 85,906,289, forward strand.
TAAAGGAACAGAAAGCTCCAGAGGGAGAAAGAGCTCTGTGACCTGACCCTGCTGTCCCTTCTCTTCTGAGGACTTGCAGGTGACAGTTGCCCTCCATGCCCATGCATGCAGGGAAGAAATACTGCGGAGTGGCCAAGAAGACTCTGAACAAACAGGCCTTGCTGAGTTCCCCCAACTTATTTCCATGAGGTCATGCCTTGCTTATAATCAGACTTGGATGTGCCTGTCCACTCCATCCAACCTAAGCAAGAAAATAGCTGGAGGCCAGCCCAGAGGCTCAGCGGGTAAAGCCACTATCTGCAGTGTCAGCATCCCATATGGGTGCTGGGTTGAGTCCTGGCTGCTCCGCTTCTGATCCAGTCACTGCTTATGGGCCTGGGAAAGTGGCAGAGTCTGGCCCAAGTGCTTGGGCCCCTGCACCTGCGTGGGATGAAGCTACTCCTGGCTTCGGCCTGGCCCAGCTCTGTCCATTGGGGCCATTTGGGGAGTGAACCAGTGGATGAAAGATCTTTCTCTTTCCCTCTCTCTCTCTCTCTCTGTCTCTGTAACTCTGACTTTGACAAAGGATGGAAGGAAGGGAGGGAGGGAGGAAGGAAGGAGAGAAAGAGAGAAAGAGAGAGAAAGAAAATGCAGCTCTCCCTGAGTTATTTAACTTTGGTGAAATAGATTTGTGTACTTTCTCGTGTTCGCCTGACTTCTGCTACAGGGCTGTCATCCAGGAACCATATGCTGGACGACGAAGAGACCACTCTTTCTCCCCCAAAATTTCAAAGAACAGCCCCGCCCTGGAACCGTCCCCTGGACTGACTGTGGCCCTGAGAAGGTGCCATGGGAGGGTAGGGGATTGGGCGTGGTTTTCTCTGCGACTCTCGGCTCTAAGGATCTATATGGTTCCCTCTACCAAATTCAGACTGAGGCCTAAACGATGGCCGGTGCAGCTGTCACCTCCCCATCAGCGCGGTTCCCAGACTTGAACACAGTTAAAGAGGTATACAGGGTGCAGTTGCCAGCTCTCTGCGTGAGGCAGTTCGGCCTATGAAATGAACACGGAAGGGTCTGGAGTCCTTCCCCCATCAGGCTCAGCTCCCTCCGCTTTCCTGGCACCAGGGAAAAGCCTGCAAGAACACAGTTTTTGTTGTTAAAGGCCGGCATCGCTTCTCAGGGAGCATCTTTACATGACAAAAGCGTCAGTCTCCTTTTCAAATGAATGAATGAACCAAAATGTCAAAGCTTTCATTTCCTTTCATCAAAAGCCATGCTTTACAGTAGTAAAAGACAAACCAGGGTAACTGAGTCTACTTGAAAGGCGGAGGAAGTCCCTAGGACCCCTGGCTGTATAAAAAGCGCCTTTGGCTGGAGGACACGCCTGTCTGGATACAAAACGGGCGTTTCGGAGCCATAGAATTGACGCACACGGTAGCCCTAGGATATTATATCTTGGTCGTGTGCACAATCTGAAAAGGGCAAACTTGCGATCCTCGAGGAGGACAACTTCCTGCTGCAGCTTTCTGGGCGATTTCTCAAGAGAGCCCGCGCGTGAGGTCACCTCCTTAGGTGGCGGACACTCTGGACCTCGTGCGGCCGCCCCCGCCCCGCGCCCGGTCTGGTCTGCGCGCGGGCACGGCTGGGCTCCCGCCGCGGCCTCCTCCCGGCGATGGGCCTGACAGCTGTCCGCACGCCGTCCCGCGCCTCCAGCCTGACTGGGAATGATTAGCGCGTCTTGACGGAGCTCTCCCCCCTTGAGACTGCTGGCAAGGCTTCCTTAGGAGACAGCCCGGTGCGCTCCAGGCGCGGCGTTGGCTGTTGTCATAGACGTCTGGGGCGCCCGGCGCGAGCGAGGCTGGCTGGCGGTTTACTGCGGGGCCCAGAACAAAGGCGTGGGGGAGGGGGCGCCCGGGAGGGCGTCTGTGCGCGCTGGAATTCCGTGCAGGGGTGAACGGCGGCCGAGCAAGCCAAGGGCTGGGCAGAGGAGAGGGAGAGGGAAACCGTGTCCCGAGCAGGGGTGGAACGGCCCGAGGCTCCTCCCAGGGGCCTCAGGGTCACTCCGGGGAGGTTCAGGCCTTCGCTCTCAGGGCCGGCTTCATCGGAGTTTCCCTGCGGTCTCTTAGTCTAAAAACCAGCTGGAAAGCCAGGACCACCACTGAGACCCAGCCAGGGAATGCAAGGGCGGGGCCCAGCCTCCCGCCGGCTCCCTGAGCCCAAGGTGTCCTTGTCTGTCTTTGATCAGAAGCCATGCACTGCACTGAATCCAGGCGCGGGGTGCAGCTGGCTCTGCAAGGCTCTAGTCACCAGGACTCTAGAAGGCGTTTGCTTCTCCACTAGATAAGAACCTTGATTTATATTCTATTATAAATCAGAATAAATCCGGATGGTTTGTTCAGGGGAATTCCAGGTCCGAAGCAGAACGTAACTCCCACCTGCAGGTCACCCCTAGACAAACTAAGCCCGCCTGGCCATCAGAAAGAAACCCATCAAAGGAAGGCCATGACATTGCTGACCAGACAGGAACTTGGGCTTCTGAGCCCCGACTTCAAGCCACAGGAAGCTCCACCAGCACCCGCTCCGGGAGCCTGGGCGTGAAGCGAGAGCTACCTGGCTCCTTGGTGTGCATTTCACAATAAACACCTGCTTCCCTCCACCCCCAGATGTCGGTGATTGGTTTTCCACACGTGGGTGAGCCGGCCCAGCAACACCACTGAGAAAGGGTCCAGGTGGCATCCGTGGAGGGGGAGCGGGAACCGTGGGCTGGCCCTGAGGGTCAGACGCACTGGGCTGAGAGGGGGAGCTGCTCTGTTAATCCCAGCCGGCACTGGCTGAACAGAAGGCATTTCTGGTTGACACACCGTTGTGGGTTTGGGAAAGTTTTGCCAGAGTTCTGGACAATTCCTTAGTTCTAGCGACAGAGTGACCCAAGCGACTTATCTGCCTGGCAGTCCCGAGACTCTGTTTATCGGCTCATTCCTGCAGTCGGGCTACTCCATTTCCCACTGCAGGGGAGGCTCCAGCAGTTTGCAGATAGTTATCTGATCTGAGGGCAAAGAAAGAAGCAACCGGAGAGAGCAAGCAATCTGGGAGCAACCTGAGCCTCTCAGAGACCCTAAATCCCTAACGATATTCAGGGCACCTTGTATGTTCATTTCTGGATTCCGGAATGGTCTCTTTCTCTTGGATAGTCTTTTAAAAAAAAACCATAAATCTCTAAATGTTAGCGACTTCTTTTGAGTGCCCTGTTTTAATTGGTAAAAAACAATCTGTTGCATCATGAGGGATGAGTCATTCCAGAACCCAGACAGCCTCTCAGTGTCCAATTTCCTCCGCAAACACTGAGGTATGAAACTGGGTCAGAAGAGCCGTCACCTCAGTCATATTGTCTCTCGCATGTTCAAGCCAACATTGTTCTGTACTTATAAGGAATTGTTACGCTAATCATCTTTTTGCCAAATTGGCCACAATATAATCCCACCTACCACTGACCAACTACAGAAGAAAAATTAAACAAACGTTTTGCTGTTGTTAGCCTCTTGTTTTCTATGGGGTTAGCTTCCGAAGCCAGGAGGTCACTTGGATTATGTATACAACTTGGGTAATTGCATTCCTAGATTCTGCAAAATGCCACGGCGCTCGCTAAGATCCAAAATAGCTGCTGCAAACAATGACAGTTACTGACCAGACATTTTCAAACACAGCAGGTTACTGGCTAAGGCTGTGATGGAAACCCTAAAAAATATATAAATATTTTGAAATGCTCTGTAAATCAAATGGATGCCCCAGACAGAGTGGATTGTCTTGAAGCCGCTGAAGTCATTTGGAGGCTGGGAGACTTTGTGGAAGGGTGTTGGAAAACTTTTGACTTGTTAATATTAAGCCCAAATGTCATCATTAAATGATTTTTAAGTTTTCTCTCTCTCCAGGAACAGCGATCGCAGTCGTATCTGGTTACCCTCACTCTGTGAAGGCCCCTACTCTGTAAAAATGAGCTTACACACCCTCCGACTGCCTGCACAGGTTCGGCAAGCCCAGCATCTGAGGCATGCTGCTACTGGGGGGTGGCGGTGTGGGCCGCGCCAAGGCCTAATGACAGGAGATGGAAGGCGCTGCCTGCGGCCATCTGTGAGGCCTTGAGGTTGACCAGTCAGGGGTCAGCGAGCAGCATGAATGGCTGCTAGTGGGGCCAAAGCCACAAGCAATCTTGCTGGAACATTTGAACAGTTCCTGCTGCCCTGGGCAGTCTGTGGAGGGGCAGTTGGCAGCGGAACCGTGGTGCTTTCTGTCTGGGATCTGGTGGGGCTAATTTTCCTGTGGCTGCGCTGGCAGGGCGGCTTCCGACATGGACACAATGGCCCAGCAGCAGGACAACCCCTGGAAGGCCAATCCCGTCCTGGAATATGAGGGGGCCTTCTTCAGAGAGCCTCCCTGGGCACGCTGCCCTCGGCCACCGCCCCCGGGGGGATGGGAATAAGAGGCAAGCCGGAGAGTTCTTCCAGCCAAGGGCAGGACCTAGGGGATGTGTGAAATGTTCCTTTTCCTGAGTGTTCTTGTTGTGTTCCATCAGTCCCTGCATCAGGCAAATCACTGCCTTCAAGTGCGACAGATTATTAACATAAACTAATTCCAATTCATTAAAAAATGTTTGTGCCAGATCCTGGGATACAGAAAAACACCAGAAAGACCCTGACTCTCAGGGAACATATGGTCTGCGAGGGGAGCCAGATAGTTAAATGAAAATGAGATGAGCAATAAATGTTTTTTTTTTTTCTTTTGACAGGCAGAGTGGACAGTGAGAGAGAGAGACAGAGAGAAGATCTTCCTTTTGCCGTTGGTTCACCCTCCAATGGCTGCCACGGCTGGCGCGCTGCGGCCGGCGCACCGTGCTGATCCGAAGGCAGGAGCCAGGTGCTTCCTCCTGGTCTCCCATGCGGGTGCAGGGCCCAAGCACTTGGGCCATCCTCCACTGCCTTCCCGGGCCATAGCAGAGAGCTGGTCTGGAAGAGGGGCAACCGGGACAGAATCCGGCGCCCTGACTGGGACTAGAACCCAGTGTGCCGGCGCCGCAAGGCGGAGGATTAGCCTAGTGAGCCACGGCGCCGGCCAATAAATGTTAATTTAGGTGCCAGCGCTGTGGTGCAGTAGATAAAGCCACATCCCATGTGGGCTCCAGTTCAAGTCCCTTCTGCTCTACTTCCTATCCAGCTCCCTGCTAATGTGCTTGGGAAAGCAGTGGAAGATGGCTCAAGTGCTTGAGCCCCTGCACCCTTGTGGGAGACCCAGAAGCTCCTGGCTGCTGGCTCCTGACTCCTGCCTAAGGATTGGCCCACTTCCAGCCATTTGGAGTGAACCAGCAGATGGAAGATCTGTCTGCCTCTCTCTCTCTCTCTCGAACCCTGCCTTTCAAATAAATAAAATAAATCTTTTTCTTTTTTTGACAGGCAGAGTGGACAATGAGAGAGACAGAGAGAAAGGTCTTCCTTTGCCGTTGGTTCACCCCCTCAATGGCCGCTGCGGCTGGCGTGCTACGGCCAGCACACTGCGCTGATCCGAAGCCAGGAGCCAGGTGCCTCTCCTGGTCTCCCATGGGATGCAGGGCCCAAGCACTTGGGCCATCCTCCACTGCACTCCCTGGCCACAGCAGAGAGCTGGCCTGGAAGAGGGGCAACCGGGACAGAATCCGGCACCCCAACCGGGACTAGAACCCGGTGTGTCGGCGCCGCAGGCGGAGGATTAGAAAATAAATCTTTAAAAAAGTAAATTTATTGGCATCATTTCACTATTTTATCCATGGCATTTACTATGCATTATGAGGGTGCTTCCAAAAATCCATGGCAAATAGAAAAATAAATTTATTTTGGTGCAAGAAATTTTTTGAAATTGTATGCAAGAGAAGTCTTCAACAAACTCACAGAAAATGAGGATGAAATGTAAAAACGATACATGGGTTTCAAACCTCCTGGCATCAAAATAGACTCATCTTTTAATTTCTTTTCTTCCGTGAACTAACTTTTGGAGTACTCTCGGATTCTCAGCTTGCCAGTGAATAAACTGTGAAGGAACATTACTGTATTAAGAGACCAGCAGGTGGGGAGGGAGCAGGCCTGGGCAGAGGACACCATGGTTTTTTATTCCCTCCGCCTGGTTCCACTGAGCCCTCGCCCGGTGCAAGGGGCAAACATGCCCTCAGACGTCTCTAAGAGGCACTAATGCCACTCAGGAAAGCAGAGTGCTCATGCTTCGTCACTCCTAAAGAACCCCCTCGTAACACCAACATAGAAATCTGGGGAAGGGCGTGATGACACAAACCTTCAGACCATAGCAAAGTCACTTCTGCACCAGACATCCTCACTCCTCAGTGCTGTCTCCTTTTTCTGGTGTTCCTTTCTGCTCATTCTCTGTGTCTGCTGCTCTGGGGTCCCTAACACAAAGTCTCGAAATACAGAATTAAGAGAGAAATGCCGGGGCCAGCGCCGTGGTAGTAGGCTAAGCCTCTGCCTGCGGCGCCAGCATCCCATATGGATGCCAGTTCATATCCCAACTGCTCCACTTCCAATCCAGCTCTCTGCTGTGGCCTGGGAAAGCAGTAGAAGATGGCCCAGTGCTTCGGCCCCTGCACCCATATGAGAGACCTGGAGGAAGCTCCTGGCTCCTGGCTTCAGATTGGCGCAGCTCCAACCAACTGGGGAGAGAACCAGCAGATGGAAGACTTTTTTCTCTCTGGGGTCAGCGCTATGGTGCAGCGGGTTAAAGGCCTGGCCTGAAGCGCTCAGATGGGTGCTGGTTCAAGTCCCAGCTGCTCCTCTTCCCATCCAGCTCTCTGTAGAGGCCTAGAAAAGCAGCAGAAGATGGCCCAAGTCCTTGGGCCCCCACACCCATGTGGGAGACCCAGAGGAGGCTCCTGGCTTCGGATCAGCCCAGCTCCAGCTGTTGCAGCCATCTGGGGAGTGAACCAGCAGATGGAAGACCTCTCTCTCTGTCTCTACCCCTCTCTGTAACTCTGTCTTTCAAATAAATAAAATAAATCTTTAAAAAAATTGGATTATTAAAAAAAGACCTTTCTCTCTGTCTCTCCCTCTGTCTGTAGCTCTCTTTCAAATAAATAATAACAAACATCTTTTAAAAATAAGAAGAAAAAAAAAAGAAGCATTGTGAAGTGCTGTGTTGCTGGCAAGGGAATGCCCAGGGTTCCCTCCATAGTGCTTTCCTAGTATTCGTATGTATTTGGAGACTGTCTTGTCCTGGAAATATTCTGTATATCCATCTGTCCGTAATCGCCATACAGAAAAGAAGGCTCTGTTAGCATTGCCATTCCTGTAGCATCTGACACTGCTAGATGCTACTCTCAGAAAGACACACTACTTAAAAGAGACGGCGGTCTCCACGCCATCGTTTCCTAAGTAGCAGACCCTCTGATGGTCACGAAGGCCGGTGAGAGGCACCAGCGGTTTATTCTCTGGCTCTGCTCTCCTTTCTGGAAGCGCGGTGTAGAGTCCCACACATGACTGAGCCAGAGCAGCCTGGCTCTGCACTCAACAAGCATCCACTGCGTGGCTCTGACGTAAAGATGACACGCCAGATACATCTGAATATGACTTTCAGGTGGCAGCTTGGGACGCTTCTGCTTGGCTGGCTTTCTTAGGGAATAATAATGTGATCCACGAGCTTCTTCAGTTAGTTACAGTTCATTAGAATTGCCAACAGCAAAGAACTCAGTTTCGTGGAGGTGGGAAAAGGAGAACGTTGGTAATGCGGACCCTGCAGCGTCTCAGGGAACAGTAGAAGAAGAGTTGAGTTTCGCAAGAGACTGGACTCAGGCCCCACGGTGCTAGCTGAAACAGGGGCAGCCAGGCTCTGTGGGGCCACACAGGCTCTCTTCTCCGGCTATTTCTGCAAGTCTGCTTATTTTGCTTTTCACTGAGATCGGCTTTCTCGGCCCCTCTCTATGTGTCTGCAAGCGTGCATGTGGCAGAAGATGCTCGTCACACATGCACAAATTTATGTGTCTCGTGGACCCAGACAGACTCAGAGACTGGCAGCTCCTTGAAGCCAAACCCCACACCCCCAAGGCAGTTCCCTCGCCTCCCCACTGCCTCACAGCCACAGCAAAGTCCCACCTGACAAGCTGCAACCAAGAAGCGGGGTCACGTGACCTGAGGGCCGGGAGGCCATTCCCAGAGGCGAGGGGCTGGGCAGACGTCCCCAAATACATTCACTCGAGGCCTTCATAATCTGACTTCGACTCACGATGTCTGTGTGTCCTACGCATTGACTGGGATTATCTCAAACTTTTTGTCTCATTGAGTACCGCATTTCAGTTCTCAGTCCGGGCTTCTCTCAGTTCCTTGCTAAGGTCTTCATTTCTCCTGGAGAGGCATTTCAGTGTGTTTCCCTAGCTTTTCTCTCTCTTGGTTGTCCTATTTTATATTTGAACTCTTCTGAATTGAATGTATGTCTTTATTAAGCTCTTGGACAGAACACACATCATGGAGCATTTTCTTTTCTTCTGTGGATTTTGCTTTCCTGCTCACTGGATTCCTTATCTGTCTGGTTCATGCTATAGTCTGCCCCCTCCACACCCATGCCTATGGTTTGCATAACCTCTGTGCCATTCTGTTCATCTTACTCCACTGGACCTTTCAAAGACACACACACCCACACACACACTCTACTAGACCTCTTCCCACCTCAACAGAGATCTGTCTTCAGTTCTCAGGTGAGACCTGGATGCTGTTTTTGTTGCTTTTCTAGGATAGAGTGAGGAAGGTAAGTGAATTAGTTTCCCAAAAACTTAGCTCGAGAACATGGGCTGTGGTATGTTTTGAAAGCTTTTAAAAATGTTTGTTCGAGTGTTTTCTCCATCTTTGCTGTAGTTAGGTATCCAGGGTTGTGATTACTGCTGTATTTCATCACAGCCTGGATTCCCTTAGCCTCTGCTGAGATGGACTTGCCTTGCCCAGCCGCTCGATCCACATCTCTCTATCAGTATGGAGTTGATAGACCCAACTCTTGGAATTCTGTTGCTGTCTTCTTTAGGACTGATTCTGAGAGTCAGATTTAGGAGACACTCAAAGCCTTGCCAGCATCTTCAGTATTTTTGCTTGAAGTGGAGCAAACACTGGATTCCCGCAAATGTGCTGCAGGAATAGGAAAGCGTCCAGGGGCAGCAGCTCCTATGGACACGCACACGCCCAGGGGCACTGATGTGCTCGCTATATGGCAGTCATCCAAAGGGAGCAGCGACCCACCCGCAAGACCATCTGCAGACACAGCACGCAGAGTGACAGGTCAAGTGAAAGTCCAACCTGCTGCATGTGACTAAGGTGACAGGGCCACCTTGAGATCTACCGCAAACAAAGACCCTGGGGGAATAGCCGTGGGACTGCCACAACCGGGAGAACTTACATTTTAGACACAGGACGTCATGTGACCCTCACATCAACCCATGGGGAGGGAAATAAGAGCTCCACTTCACCCAGAGGGAAATGAAGCCCGCAATGGGCACCGAGGTGCCAGTGGCCGGAGGAAGAAACTGCTCTCTGACTCCTCAGCCAGTGCTCTCCTTCTGCCACAGGGTCACCTTGTGGCCCCTGGTTGACCTCAAAACAGTGGCCTGTGCCTCTGAGGGGATGGCAGCTAGGTTTCTAAGGCACAGCGCTGGGAACACAATGCTGTGTTAATATTCCAGGGAACAGATGTAAACAACTGTGATCAGGCCATGGCAACCCCATCCAAAGCCTGTCTCCCTGGAGGCCTGTACCCATCAACAGCGATCTTTTCATGTTGGACAGCTGGTCCACCAGTCAACACGCCATGTCTCTGAGGACTGGCAACGCCTCCTGGCTTTACTGTTGACCCCATTTGGTTACTGCTAGTGGATTTTTAAAAAACGGAGTGTTTTTCTCTTTGGTTAAACCAGTTGGTTTTCATTTGATATATACACATATTTTTAGGATAATTCAGGGTATTGTTGTTACCTTCACTAATAATTTCCTTGGCAATCTCACCTGCAGAGATGCCATCGAGTTGCCTTGTTTTAAGTCGGTTTGGACATTTCCAGCTCTCTCAGACTAGCTGACTGCAGGCAGCAGCTCCTATGGACACACACAGGGGTTTGGGGCCACAGGAACATTGTCAGAGAGGGGGTGAGCCAGCCCTCTGAAGTTCTCTCTTTTTTTGCCAGCTGTGTTAGCTGGGGTCTCAGATGAGAGAGGGAGTGGACTCTCCTGGGGCCAGGCGCGGTCTGTGAGGGCCACACATCAGAGACACAGGGTGGCTGTCCATCAGCTCCTCGCCAGCAGAGGACACCGAGAGGTAGAACCACACTCACCTCCTGCTCTGTGGCTCCTGAGCCTTTTTGGGAAGGTCTCCATTTCGTGCCATCCATCCTTTGCCAACTTGAATTCAAAGCCAAAGTCGTGCTGGGCCTTCGAATGTTTTGGATGTTTGATGGATGACACTTGTTTCAGAAGAGTCCTGTGAAAGAGGCGAGAGGTCTGAAAAATGCCTTCCTTGGCTGGGATGCACGAAACCTAACTCGGGGGCTAAATGTACTCTGGAAAAGCTGAGTCATGTCCCCATAACTCAACTTGCCCTCTTCAGAAATGGGGACGATTCTGTCCATCAAGTCATCCTAAGGCCGCTGCGCAAGTTTGGGCCCCCTGCCTCCAAAGTACCTGGGCCTGTGGTACAAAAAGCTTGCTGCTCATAAACCAGCATGACTGTTTATCATTTTGTCCCAGCTCTTAACTGGCCAGACTCTGACGGTTGGCTGAATCCTCCTGCTCTCCTCTTGGATGGAGAGCTTGAACTAGTCCCAGAGCCAGTTTGTCCTTCCCTCCCAACAGTCTACTGGCTCACCCAATAATATTTATTGGGCAACCTGGTGCCCAGGGCCTACCACTGACAACCTGGACTGCACACCCTCCGAGTAGAGACTGTGTATGACCCCATGTTGCTCAAAATTAGCGATCAACGATGAGTGGGGATCATCATCAATGTGGGCTATTTTCTGTCTAGCAAATGTGTATGCACGTCTCTCCACAAACCTTCAAAGTAAAAGCTCTGGCATTCCCTCTGTGTGTTCCAGGGCCTGGGGGGCAGAGCCTGCCCGTCGTGGGCAGCAGCAGCTCCCATGATAGCACCTATTTTGGTCAGATACTGAGGGAACAGGCGAGAATTCCTGTAGACTGACATCGGAACTAAATTGGCAAAATGGATCTGCCCAGATTTAGCAACTTCTCCATCTCAAGTGGGAAGAGTAGAAAAAACTCTGAACATTGGAATAGAAAAGAACACCAAGAACAAAGGGAGCATGTGATTCTGTGGGCTGAAGACCAAAGTGTATGGATCAGGCTACGGCGACGGACGCTCCTGCCGCTTGGGGTTGGGGATCCTTCATCTCCCTGAATCAGTGGCCCTTCCCACCCGGTGCTTTGACAAGACCTCCTGTGTTTTCCCAATAAAATAAGCTTGCCGTGGCCTCTTTTCATTCTCCTATCAGGGGAAGGGCGCCTCTTTTCTGCCAAGGGCCATTTGGATCATTTCCGGGCCATACAAAATTATCAACTTAAAAATTAGCCTGCTATAGAGTTACTGAATTTCAAGTCTCACCTGCATGGCCTTGGCAGGGCCAGACCGCATGATTTCATGGGCCTTCTACGACCTGCAGGCCAGACCTTCCCCATCCCCGAGGGTCTAGATCAGTTCACAGCGGAGTTCTCAGGATGCTTACACACGGTGACCAGCGCACAAGGACAAGAACACTCTCTCCAGGGCACTGCCTTTGGGAAGCCTCCCCCACCCAGGGGGATGTGAGGGCGAAGGCCACAGAAGGAGGTGTGGAAAAAGAGCCTTTCGTTTTTTTGCTCCATGGAATCCAAGTACTCAAAAGGCGGAGGTGAACTTCTCGACATTTCTTTCCATTATTAGTGTGGACGTGCACTTGCAACGCACTGAAGCAAGCATCCCACATGGACAGCATCCAAGCAGCGCTTATTTGGGACAAGCCAGTCTCACGGTAGAGGGGGAACAGAGCCAACTACCCATGGCCAGGATGTCAAGTGATGTAGAGTATATCGCAGGGGCTCGCATTCCATTGGCTAAACACAGAAACTCCTATGGCTAAGCCCAGTGTCAACGGAGCAAGTAAACAGACTCTGTTCCCTAGTAGGGTCACCTCAAGTCCTGTGGCGATGGGCAAGGCTGAGCAGGGAGGAAAAGCTGGGAACATTCTGCCACAGCCCTGTTCCACGACCCACTTATGTAGCCAGTGCCTGCCCTTCCTAAAGGCTTGGGGACTTTCCCCAAGTCCTCACAGTGCATTAGAAGGAGGCAAGTCCTGTGGACAAGACCTTCCTCTCTCCCCCCTCCTATTTGCACAATATATACTTATGATATACATAACATATATTTTGCCATCTTAAAGCATAAGTATTTTTGTGTTGTACGATCACCACCATCCTTCACCAGGATTTTTTCATCTTCTGGAACTGAAACTCTGCACCCATTAAGCACCCACTTCCTCCTATCTTCCCTCCCCTGTCCCCACCCCAGCCTCTGGCAGCCACTATCTTACTTTCTGTCTCCCTAAATTTGACTACTCTCGATAACTCATATAAGTAGAAGCATACAACATTTGTCCTTTCCTGTCTGGTTGATTTCATTTGCATTAGGTCATCAAGGTTCATTTATGTTGCAGCATATGTCAGAGTTGCCTTCCTTTCAAAGGCAGAAGTGGGGGCAGGCATTTGGCTCAGCAGTTAAGATGCTGCTTTGGACACGTGCATCCCAGTTCAAAGTGCCTGGGTTTGACCTGAGTTCAAGTCCTTGCTCTGCTTCCAATCCTAGCTTCCTGCTAATGCTTACCTTGGGAGGTGGCAGTTGATGGCTCTTGTACTTGGGCTTTCGCCACCCACGTGGGAAGCTTGGATTAGGTTTCAGACTCCTGGTTTTCTTCTAGCCCAACCTTGGTCTTTCAGGCATTTGGAGAGTGAACCAACGGAAGGAAGATCTCCTTCAGCCTGCCTTTCCCTGTCTCTCTGCCTTTCACACATAAAATGAACATAAATAAACGAATTGGTTTTAGGGGCGATGTTGTAGCGCAGCAGGTTAAACCATCATTTGCAACACTGTCTTCTCATATCAACGTGCTGATTCAGTCCAGGCTGCCCCGCTTTTAATCCAGCTCCTGATAATGCCCCTGGGAAGGCAGCAGAAGACGGCCTAAGTGCTTGAGGCTCTGCCACCCACAGAGGAGACCTGGATGCATTTCCTGGCTCCAGCCTGGATCAGCCCTGGCCACATTGTAGCCAGCTGGGAGAATGAACCAGCAGATGGAAGATCTCTGTTTCTCTGTCTCTGTAATTCTGTCAAATAAATAAAATAGATATTAAATTTTTTTTGTTTAAACATAGCTGAAGTGTCCATTGTATATATGACTACCATATTGTGTTTATTCATTCATCTTTCAATGGATACTTGGGCTACCACCTTTCTGCTGTTGCTATAGAAACATGGGTACTCAAATATCTCTCCAATTTCCTCTTGGAGGTATACATTCAGAGGTGGAATTGCTGGAGCCTGTGGTCATTCTATGTTTAATGTTTGCAGGAAGGTGCATTCTGTTATTCACAGATTGTGGCCTGTCTTTTTTTTTTTAATATTTATTTTATTTATTTGAAAGACAGAGTTACAGAGAGAGGTAGAGACAGAGACAGATGTCTTCCATCTGCTGGTTCACTCCCCAGATGGTCACAACGGCCAGAGCTGTGCCGATACGAAGCCAGGGGCCAGGAGCTTCTTGTGTGCTGGGCCCAAAGGCTTGGGTCATCTTCTACTGCCTTCCCAGGCCACAGCAGAGAGCTGGATTAGAAGAGGAGAAGCTGGGACTCGAACCGGCGCCCATATGGGATGCTGGCGTTTCAGGCCAGGGCTTTAACCCACTGCGCCACAGCACCGGCCCCACAGTCTTGTCTTTGAATTGTGGGTGATCTTTCCCTCTGTTTCTCTCAGGGCCACTTACTCCATCCCACAGTCAGTTTCTCTCCACGTTTGAAAGTATTCGGCAAATGTTTGGGGTTTTGTTAACTTCTTTTCTGGGCCCTGTTTTTCAGTGTCGACAGCAGAAGCTTGTTTTGTCTGTCTCATTTATTTGCTGCTGGTGATACGTTCTTCCTTCTCATTCTCTTCTTTGTTTTATTTTGATAGGTTACAGGAAGAGATCCTACAGCATTGCTTCCTTCTGTTATCTGAAAAATCTTTCTTTGGTTTTTGCCTAAAATTTTAAATCATCTTCTACACAATATCAGTTACTGGATGTGTAGGCTACAGTGTTGTTTTAAAGGCTTTTGGGGGTTATGCCATTTCCCTCGGCTCTTCACGACAGTACGAAGTTCATTGCTACTGTATTAACCACTCTCTCCAGGAGCTGTTACGTAACACAGGAAGCCCAGTTCTGAGGGTTTGAATACCTTCGCTGTCATGAATAATTCAATAAGGTAATTAATAAAGATGAGTAATTGTTAATTTGCAATACGGGGTGAATGATGGGAGAACAGTCAAGCTTCTCTCCACAAGGCTATGATATCATTTGGCTGTGCTTCCCCAGGCCCCCTTGCGATGCAAGAAGACTTTGTTAGTTATTTACACAAATCTCTGCTCTGAACTTGGACGAAACCACATAATGCATTTCTTCAGCTGTGGATGCGTGCTCAGCCACCGCTGCAGGCCCCGGGCTGGGACACCCTATCCCATCAGCTCCCGGGACTGGGCTTCAGACTCCTGCTAGTCCCAGCCGAGGCTTTCCAAGACCTGGTGTGGTCTCTTGGTCCGCGGCCATCCCCAGTCCCTGGAAGCAGAGGCTGCTTCCAGTACAGAGGCAAGAACACGGTGGACTGTCCCAGCCTCCCGCCTGTTAGCACACGGTGGTGCAGCCAGGGCTGGCTACCGCGTCCTTAGGGTAGACCGGCCAGGGTCTTCTCCCTGACCGAAAGGAACAGGCATCCCAAATAGGCGCTCCTCGCTGCCAGCTGCTGTCATTTCTGCGTGTGCCCCTGGCATGGCTATCGCCATTGTACAGACGCAGGGAGCCGTGGCCACATGGGGACAGGCAGTGGGAAAGGAGGCAAGGGGAGCATCTGGGGCCTTCACTTGGGAACTGCTTGCCTTTAATGTTTAAGCCACTTGTTCTGTTTTCTATACTTGTCTTCCTATTTGTAAAAGACACTAAGTGGAAAAATTAGGGCAATGTAGTAACTTTCTACTAAAATGAAATATATTCACTTTTTGGTGTTAAAATGTTTTAATTAAGAAGGTAACTTTTAGGGTAATAGTAAATGAATTTTTTTTTAATATCCTTACTTGGCAAAGTAAAACATTAGCAACCGCTACATCAGTCTCCAAAGTATTTTTGCCATGATACTGGTCCATGAAATCTGGAAGTCTGAGAACCACTGTTCTAACTGGAGAAAAACTCGGTCTTGGCCTAAGAATTGGTTTTAAGCCAGTGCTCCCCTTTCTGGCCTCTGGTACATGAAAGACTTGTGGCTGACTCCTGCCCTTCATTTGGTTTCCTGCTCAGAAAAAAGGAAAAGAAAGAGTAGTTCATTGAGTTTTAAGCTTTTTTATGACCAAGGAATCAATACACCTTTGTGTTCCCTCCCCCCCCCCCAGCCCCTCCACGCCTGCGCATGCACCCTTTCTGGGCAGATGAACCCCTTCTTCCCATGTCCTCATTCCTATACTCACCAATTAGCAACATTTGCCACATTCAGTCTACTTCTCCATCACCCCGCCCCTCCCCCCACCGCATTGGTAAAGTCCTGGCTCCCTGCTTCTGATCCAGCTTCCTGCTAATGTGCCTAGGAAGGCAGCAGACGACGGCCCAAGTGCTTGGGGCCCTGCCACTCCTATGGGAGACCTGGCTTCTCACTTCAGCCTGGCCCACCTATGGCTCTTGCAGCCATTTGGGGACTGAACCAGAAGATGGAAAATCTCTCTCTCTCTCTCTCTCCTCTCTCTCTCTCTTCAAATCAGTGACTAAATCATTTTGCAAAAATAAATGAACACTATGACGGAGCGTCTGTAGCAGCAGGTCAATTGCACCAGGGCAATGAAGGGTCAAAGCTGCCAGGATCCACAGAGCCAAAGGAAGATTTGTTTTTTCAATGAGCGCTGGTGCAAAACAATAAAATGCATGCAGGCACCTCAGAAAAGCTCACAGAAAAAGAAATTAATATGTTGGTGCAAAATGTTTGGTGAAATCCATTCACAGGGGCCAGCACTGTGGCATAGCAGGTAAAGCTGCCCCCTGTAGTGCCAGCATCCTATATGGGCGCCGGTTCAAGTCCCAGGTGATCCATTTCCCATCCAGCTCTCTGTTATGGCCTGGGAAAGCAGTGGAATCCAGCTCTCTGCTATGGCCTGGGAAATCAGTAGAAGATGGCCCAAGTGCTTGGGCCCCTGCACCCACGTGGGAGACTGGGAGGTAGCTCCTGGCTCTTAGATTTGGATCAGCACAACACTGACTACTGTAGCTATCTGGGGAGTGAACCAGCGGATGGAAGATGTCTCTCTCTCTCTCTCTGCCTCTCCTCTCTCTGTGTAACTCTGACTTTCAAATAAATAAATAAATCTTAAAAAAAAAATAGAAATCCATTCACAGCTGTCTCATGATCTCTTTTCCATGAATTATTGAAGATCATGTACGCATGGATTTCAGAATTTTTTTGCACCAAGATAAACTTATCATTCACTTCTGTTTTCCATGCTCATTTTGAAATACCTGCATGTGAATATATGTTAAAACATTAACTTAAATTCCATCAAGACCCTCTAGATGCCACACACCCTGCTTATAACCCTTTCAGAAGCAGCACAAGGACTTTTACAGACTGTCTTATCCCAGAGCGTCCTGCTTCCCTTAGTCCTGCCCCTCTATAACCAATGTAAGTTCAATGTAAACAACTTAGGCGTTCCTTGCCCAAATTTTCATTACAAAAATACTTTTAGTTCTAGGTTCAGCAAACATTTTTCCAAACGCTATCTGCCTTGCTGCTGCTGGCTGCAGGAATGCGTCCCGGGACCTGGCTCTTTGCTGGCTAGCACCTGTAATGGCTCAATAAATCCTTTATTTCACAAAAGCCTCAGTTTTGGCTTAGCAACACAATTACAGTTACTTTCCCCAAGTTTGGTGACAGTTATTTCTGAAAGAGCAAACTCAATTTCAAAATGAAAATATGAATATCATATTAATAACATATAGGTTTTTAAAAAATAGTCCTTATCTTTTTGGGTTGCATTCCAAAGTATTTAATAATGAGATCTAAATAAGGTTGGACATACATTGAGGAATTTGGAAAGTGGGTAAAAAAGGAGGAGTCATTAAAGTATTCTCTCTACTTTTCCAAGATTGAAATGCTTGAAAATTTTCAAGATAAATAAAAACAAAGTTGATAATTTCTTCTCTAAAGGATACTAATGCCTTCAATAGCGTAGGAAACACTTCTCATTTTTTAACATTCTTTTCCCTTATGAAAGATATTATTTTAACTAAATACATAATCTCTCTTTTTGTCATTAGACCTTCCCCAAGGGACTCCGTCTGTCTTACTAGTTATTGGCAATTGAATGATGAAGTGATGAAAAAGATCAATCTGGATAGAATATTTTGAGGCAGGAAAAGTTAAACAGTAGTTTTAAAGCAAAATTTTTTCCTTGATCCAAAAAGACAATTGACTACAACAGTGTCTAGGACCTTAGCTGTCACTGCTGACTTTGGCAGAGAGGAATTCTCGGCCACCCACAGAGATTTTTTAAAGCTGTTTAGAGAGAGAGGCTGTGAATTAAAAATGATTCTATTCTTTTATAGGAGGAGGGGAAGATACTAAAATTGTGAATTTTAAGGTAAGTTCCAGTAAAAATTTGGGAAAAAAATTTTTTTTTAGATTTAATTAATTGAAAGGCAGAGTTTCAGAGAGAAAGGGAAAGCCAGAGAGAGAGAGAAAGGTTTTCCATCTGCTGGTTCACTCCCAAATAGCTACAACATCTGAAACTAGGCCAGGCCGAAGTTAGGAGTCAGGAATTTCAGCCCGGTCTCCCACATGGATTCAGGGGCCCACGCACTTAGGCCATCTTCTGCTGCTTTCTCAGGCCATTAGCCGAGCGCTGGATCAGAAGTGGAGCAGCCCAAATTGGGACCCATATGGGATGTTGGCGCTGCAGGCAGAGGCTTAACACAGCACTTGTCCCCTGGACAAAATTTTTACTTTGTGTTGAGATGGGTACAAATCAATCACGATGAAAATTCAAAATTACATGAACAAGGGAGTAATTATCCTCTTCAAAAGATTCATACTTAGAATGCCTTACTTTTTATTTTTTTATTTTATTTTATTTTATTTATTTATTTTTTGACAGGCAGAGTGGACAGTGAGAGAGACAGAGAGAAAGGTCTTCCTTTGCCGTTGGTTCACCCTCCAATGGCCACCGCGGCCGGCGCACCACGCTGATCCGAAGCCAGGAGCCAGGTGCTTCTCCTGGTCTACCATGGGGTGCAGGGCCCAAGCACTTGGGCCATCCTCCACTGCACTCCCTGGCCACAGCAGAGAGCTGGCCTGGAAGAGGGGCAACCGGGACTAGAACCCGGTGTGCCGGCGCCGCAAGGCGGAGGATTAGCCTAGTGAGCCGCGGCGCCGGCCTAGAATGCCTTACAATAATAGCATTCTCCTGCATAGGATGAAGTGTTTGTTTACACATAACTGACAACTTCCTGGGAAACTTTGGAATAAAGCAGGCGGAGACATCCAATGCTAGAGTGTTCCCTGGGACCCTCAGCCAGTTGAGGGCCATCAAGTTAGGCTCATGGTGCAATGACCAAGTAAGCAAATGGGTCATGCCTCAAGCTACAGAAATTGAACGCCTGTAGGTCGCATGAACTGGGGCATGTCCATGTGGCCCCATCTCCCTGACAGATGAGTATGAATCTTTTGACTCGGGGGTGCGGAAGCAGAACTCTGAGTCTTGCACACTAGCAGGGATGTCATTGATGTGGCCCGCAGAGCTTGGTTAGTCAAATAGTCCCTCTGGAAGGAATGAGACTGAACCCCGATAATGTAATGAAAGACCCGGACTCTCGTCAGTCTCCCTCAGCCCAAGGTGTCCTTGCCTGTCCTTTATCAGAGGGTATTCACTGAGCTGAGACAGTTGTGCAGCTGGCCCAACTCAACCAGACTCAAGAAGTCAGTTGCTTCTCCAACAAATAAAACCTTATTGGCGACTGTTGTCCAAAGGGGATTGTTTAGGGGATTCCAGGTCCAGGCAGAGACATTACAGGTCTGGGGAAGACATGTAATCCCACCCAGACCAACTGGAGCCCACCTGGCCATCATAAATTCTCTAGGGAGCATGGCGTCCCTGACCAATCAAAGGGAGCCCATGAGCACCATGGCCAACCAGGAGCTCAGACGCGAGCTGATCAAGCACTTCGCAGTCCCAATTTCAACCTGTAAGAACCCTCACCCCTAACTCTTCGGGGAGCCCGGGGAATTAAGCAATCTCCCCGATAGTGTTCTTGTATGGTGGTGCTATCCAGCCTCCTGGGATGGTCTCCCAGATGCCATTTATTTGAAGTTGGGATATCATTCTTCTTTGCTTTCATATTTATGATGGGTACATAGCACCAGGAAAAAATGTTTATTGTGACACTAATACACATGACAAACAGGAACTAAAATTCCACTGACTTACATCAGATTAATGTGAATGACTGAAAATAAAACCCCAAAGTTGATTCCACTCAAGGAAGGAGGAGACCACAGTGTGTGTTTTGCTTGCCTTGGACCACAGAGCAGGTCTTATGAGTGTACATAACACCCTGGGAGTATTTCAGCTTTCCCTTTCGTCCTTAATCCCCTGAGTGACCCGGCTCCAGGAGAAGCCGGGGCAGAGGAGCAGAGGCACACACGGGCCGTCTTGCCAGGCTGAGCTAAGCCAGCACAGCTGCTGGCCTGGGCGAGAGCGTGGGCGGCCACCTGTGGCTCCACAAGCAGCTGTTTGGTTGAGGTCCAGCCAAAGCCCCATCATGGGGTGGAGGCAAGAGGCCAGTTGGGCGGCCAATACACTCTGGCCTGGGCTGAAAGAACACCTGGCTCCCCTCCGGGGAGCCACCGCAGAAGGTCAAGCAGCATGCGGGCTGGCGGCCAGCTGATGGCCCACGTTTTCACGTCCTCACGGTCCTGCTGACTGAAACCGAGAAACCCACCTTGCTCCTCAAAGCCTGCCCTGGAGTCTCCGTGGGGCTGCTTCTGCTCCAGCTGTGAGGAAGCAGGCCCTCGAGGCCCACGGGCATGTCTGGACAGGGCGTGCGGGACTGTCGGGCAGAGAGCGCTCAGTGATTTACCATGAGGCATCTCAGGGGAGGCGAGAGCCCCCTAAATTGAAGAGGTTTGGCTGCTAAAGGACTTTGCAGACATCTTCCATTCCAGAATGCCTCTGGCCTGCCTTTTCCCTCTCCATCCAAACTCGAACTCCATGCTTAGAAACCACACTAAGTCCTCTCTTGTAGCTTTGTCACCAAGCCAGTGTCTGGATGCCCACAGTGAAACACCACCACTCACTAAGGCACTCGGAGCTCACCTTTCATAACCCTGACGCTCTGCCGAGCCCTCAGGCCTATGGTTTCCTAGGAAGGAGAACCCCACTTTCTCTGGCAATGGTGAACCTGTCTCTCTCTAGCAAAGGAGAATTATTTCTAATGACCCTGTCCCAGATGCTGTGTGCTGAACAAGTGGGTTCTGTGACCCCTGGCAGCTCACTCAACCTCTCTGATCTTCAGTCTTGGCCCTTGTAAGTGGGGATGGATAGTACTGTCCTTACTCTTATTGAAACCCACTCAATGAGCCAGCAGATGTTAAAATGCCTTGCACAGGGCCTGGTGCAGCAGGTACTCAGCAACTATTAGCCGTAGGAATGAGTGACACTCGCTGATGCCACCCTGTAGACACAGGAGCTCATATCTGACCTGCAGTGGCCCCGCACTGGGACTTCCTTCTGCCACGTTTGCTTGGGATTTCAGAGGGCTCATCTCAGAACTGTTGTTCTGCCAGCAAGAATTCCAAAGTGAGCACAGGTATGTGGACCCATAGGCTAACCTGCTACCCACCACTGTCCATGTGGTGGGCACAGACCCCGCTTCGTCCTAGAACCACGTCAGCCTTGAGCCAGTAGAAGCCGGCTAGTGTTGCTCCATTGGCATGAGCAGGGCCTTGCTCTGTGAGGCCTGGAGTTGGTGGACCAACTTGACCTCTCTCGTGTGAACTTCTCCGGAAGGTAAGGGATCCAAGCCAAGGCCCAGGAAGAAAGCTCCTGAATGATCTTCACAAGTTTCAGGTCCAGGTAAGAAAATCCGACACACCCAGCAGGTCGTGCTGTGCCCCAGAGACACCAGGCAGAATCGGACTGTGTGTAACCACACCGTGCCATTCTGTTGAAGGTAAAGCATTACTGCGGAGGCTGGCTTCATTACCCACACAGCTCAAGGCTTTCAGGGGGCTAAAAGGAGCCACCAACCCAAAGAGGACATGAACATAACCCTGGTTTTCCCCTCAGAATGAAGCCAGCGCTCAAAGCACGGTTTCATTCTGGCCTCAGACATCATCGACGGAAGAAACGGGAAACAAAGAATGCTGGAAATACCCGCTGTGGAAGAGGTGGGGGAAGCCCATTTTCCTTTCAAATTACGGCTTGAGGTTTTGAAGTCTGAGGTGCAAAATCATTGTGAACAGCTGTTCTTTCTAAAAACGCGGTAGTTTACGCCGCACATTCTGATGAAATGAACGAGACAGAATTCCAAGCACGGATTATCTGTCACTGCTTACTCAGTGACTGATTGTTCCTCTTTCCTGTGACCACTCGTTTAGAATTTTTCAGTCTTCCTGGCTGTGACTTTTTCTCCTTGAATTACATTTCTTTTCCTTTTTTTTTTTTAAATAATGAGCTTTAGCCCAGCCCAGCAAATGCACACGTTTGTTACTGAGGTCAACACTGGCCTTTGGGAGCATAAAGTTTTGAGGATGACACCTCCATGGGGAGTGGCTGACTCTCCGTGGAAGGCAGACTGTTTTTGTTCTTGGAGTTGGTAAGCAGGACAGGGTCCTTTAGGTTTTTCAGAGGGACAAAAATCATTTAATTGAAAACAACTGCAGATGAAACGAGAGACTTGAATCTAATGGATCCAAGCTAAAGCAAGCCACTTCCTGGGTATATTCTCATCTTGCCAAGCCCTGAAAGAACTATCCTCTGAAAATGAAGAGAGAGGTGAAAATGGCTGGTACCCACAGTCTTCTCATTAACTCAATATTCATGATTCTTGAGCCATTTTGGCTACTGGGAGTGACTTTGGGGCAATACTCTCCCAAGAATACCTAACCTCACTTGGTCCAATAAGATTACTGCAGTGGGTAAGACTGGGTATGTGTGTATGGAACATGGGAGTGGGTAAAGCACCACCATGCTTGAACATCCTACTCTTCTTTTATGATGATGATGTTGTCCCTATAAAAGTACTCAAACAACTAAGTATGCACATTCAAAGCTTTTCTGAGTTATCACTGCCTATTATAGTATCCCACAAAAACCGTGCCACTGGTTCATCTTCAGCCGAAGAGAAAATGTCTGAAGGTGGAAAATGTGCCTACCATGTTTCTATGCCCCACT
The DNA here is from genome assembly GCF_051225735.1 of Oryctolagus cuniculus. Classification (NCBI taxonomy): domain Eukaryota; kingdom Metazoa; phylum Chordata; class Mammalia; order Lagomorpha; family Leporidae; genus Oryctolagus; species Oryctolagus cuniculus. The sequence continues at coordinate 85,928,987 of NC_142880.1, forward strand.
GAATCTGAGTAGAAAAATCCACCCAGTTTGAATTCAGTACCCTTTCCACACTGAAATATTTTGTATTCTCTACAATACTTAAGAAGTTACATGGATAGGAAAGGAAGGAGGACAAAAGAGTTGTATACCCAGTGACAGGAGGTACATGGCAGTGGCCAGTCTGGACTTCCTTCCTGGCCTCACAGTAGCTGCCTGGTAAGTAGGTAGCTACTCTGGAAACAGAGCCCCACAAGAACTAGCTTAAGTCCTTGAATGTAGACAAGACTAAGATGTGTACAAACAGATGTACTCTCTGAGAAGGATGTGACAAATCCTCTTGATCCTGATACTTCTAGATAATTCAGATAATACAGATATGGTATCCCACAGCATAGATTTCTTGTACTGCAAGTTTAACATGAACTTCTCAGGAAATAGACAACTTCCATCTGAATCATTATTATAAGCTGAATTTTTATTTTTACTAAATTATCTATGTCAAAAAAAAAAATCTGTGCCTGGTGTGGAATTTCACTCCATCAAGTGTTACAATGACTTTTTCATTTTCATTACAAGCAGGAGAATGGATGTAGGACAAGTGTTAGGAAACATGGCAATAAATTAGAATATAATTTACAAAAGCAAAAAAAAGTAACAGTGTACCACATTAATACTGAGTATAAAATAATAAGCAACAACTAATCACAATAATACAAAAGTAATTTTGTTCTGTATTATTAAGGATACCTATGTGACATTCACTCAAATAAAAAAGTTCCTAATGAAGTGGACTGTTTGGAAGTCATATATATTTCAAGGAGTTTAATCATTTGGGTACATTTTACCTTTCCTGTTTTTGGTAGGCCTTTACACCAGTGGCAGATACTGCTCCCAGGCGTGGGGCACCGTGGGGTACCTGGGGTTCATTAAGTGGTCTGTACAGCTCCTTACTTTTGGAGAGCCTACCTTGGTGGCCCAGCTTCCATGGACAATCCTATTGTTACTGCTTAGGAATGAAGCATCATGTAGCCATGTTGGTGGCTAGAGTGGCAGTGGTAGTGTAATGTGCTGTGCAATATATGCACACACACACATATATTAACCTACTCAGGTCCATGTTCATGGCTTATTTAAAAAGTTTAATCCTGGTACATTCCGTACTTGGTTCCCTCTTGAAAGGTAGTCTGAGGTGCCCCAGGGGGAGCTCTTGGCATTCTGCCCTCAGTGCTGGTGCACGTCCCAGAGGCTCTGCACAGTACACAAGCCCTTGCAAGGTCAGGCCCCAGGCAAAATGTAGCCTTTAGTCAATAGAGTCAGAAATCTTTTTGAAATAAAAATATAAGCTGGTAGTTATCTTGGAGAAAATCAGATCATGATAGCAAACCTATGCTTAATCTACTGCAGAAATCATCTACCCTTTATTTAATTTCACCAGCACATTAGCACCAAGTTCATTTTCTTTGAAAAAGAACACAAGAATTCAGGCCCTGCCGCCCATGGGCTGCCTTCCCTTCACTGAATGGGCAAGATGGCACTGGGGCTGGTCTGCTAAGGGTAGCGTAGATGGGGCTCTGGCACCATGCTTCTTCATCAACAGCTCTCTCTCTCTCTCTCTCTCTCTCTGTAAAGCTCAGGGACGGGAACCATGGACCTGAGAGAGAAGCCAGGTAATGAGATAGATAGTCACGACTGAGTGTGGAGGAAGCAGCCCATGCCAACCATATACAGCAAACCTGTGTGAATTTAGGTTGTTTTTTGGTGTCTGAGAGTCTCTCTACCTTTCAGAAAAAAACAAAACAAACAAAAACGAATCATCGACATTAGGCTGCAGTGCATATGACACACTGAAGTGTGGTTCAGAGCAGTGAACTTGAGCAAACCTTTTCTTTAACTGCAGGTATCAGGTCTACCAAGCAGCCATTTAGTTTTGAGCTGTAGAGTCGGCGTATTCACCGAGGACACGTGTACAATAAAGGAGGCATGCTGGACACAAAGCACATTCCTCTGGAACCTGCTGCAAGCCACAAGTCTTCAAGTACAAAACATCTATAGAAACAAGTACCCTTTTCAAAAAAACACTGTTGTTGAGCCTTTTGATGAGAAGGATGCAAAACTCGAGGATAGGGAAAATATGAGCCAGACGTTTTACTTTAGGTGGATGTGACTCTAGAATTTGACTTGCCCAAGAAACTGGGTTTCACATTTAGTTGCCATTCAGAGTATCCGTAAAAATAATACAAAATTCTTGGTTGAGTGACTTACAATGTATGCTTTCTGATCTCTAGTCTTCACGAGCTTTCTTCTTTGGTTGTTATCCCTTGCCTCCTTTAAAACTCAGAAATAGCACGTTTATGTGGGAGCACACTCATCTTTCCACACACTCAAAAGCGCCCGCACACACACACACTTGCTCTCATATAAATAAATGCCCTTCTACCATATCAAAGAAAGGACATCTGGAACCCATCATAATTGTCATCAAGTTGCAAAAGGGTCTGTCTGGTTGTTACCGAGCCAGTCTAGCTTTTGCATGGTATCATCTCGGTTAGCACAACACGCATGCAACAACGCAACAGGGCAGGAGCTGTTCTGTAGCTGGTGCGGGTGTAAACACAGTGAGTTGGGGTGACTCAAATAAGAAGTAAGGTAACCTCTGTGATGGCAGCAGAGGGCCTGGTGCCTTCATCTCAGCCATACTCCAGGTCTGGCTTCTGCACGAAATTGAAATGTTTTTCTCTTAAAGTTTTAATGGAAATCTCAGCTTCACTTGCACAATGGCAAGTTGGCCACAGTCTTTTAGCACTGAATTTATAGACTTGCACAGCTGCGGTTACTGATGCACTGCTTCACACTAAGTCCCTCATTGTTGTTCAGTTTAATATAGTTTTATATATGGCTCACAGCAGTGTTCAGAACAGGGGGATTATTCCTAAGGAAATTAGGTGAAAGGAAGAAAAAATAATACAAACTCTCATTACTTTTGATTTATAATTGCTCCTTAAGTTACAGTTCAAAGCCCATTTTATAATTTAAGTTGTGGCGCTGCTGTAGTGAGATAGAGTATAGTAAATATTTTTAAGCTATGACTTAGGAATTCTGAATCTTCTTTACTTCCATAGTTGACCAAGTCATAACAGCTACATTTTAAACAGTTTTAAATACAAATGGATTCAGTGTCATTGCTAAGTCCATAATAAAAATTATCTTAATGGTCCACGGAGGTAAACAGGCTATTGGATTTACTCGAAAGAACACAAACATTCCACAGTAAGCAAGTCTCCCCGTGTTGTTTGGATCTCTCCAATCTGGCATTCCCTCCTAATACCGTGTCCAGCACTTTGGATCAATAAATCCCACTTCACAGAAGTTAAAATAATATTGAAATCCTGTCAGCTAGGGCTGACCAGTGGTTACGTTTTCCACAGGGTAATGCATTTGCAAGGACATCAACCCTCTTCCTCTGGGTGGCTCTCTTTGATGGACGCATTTCCATGATGAAATGACAAGGTTCTCTCTCTGGCTTTCTGTGGGTCAGTGTCCTTGGCAGGTCTTACAACACATCTGTCTGAAGTATGCTCGACTGCAGAACTTGAACTTCAGCACCAGTGGGCAATAAGCCACTTTGTTCACATCTTTGCACTCTAACGAATGGGGGCAAACAATGGAAAACAATTAGAGGCACATAACCAAGTACACAAACAAGCCAATGTGCTTGGGTGTTCAGTGAGGACCCCCCCCCCCGCCCCCCCAGGAGCCATCCACCTTGGCTTCCAGATCCATGTGGTTTTTGTTTTTGTTTTTAGGCATACCCTGTCTGGTACAGCCTACCAGAAACATTCTTTTGATATATTTTAACACAACATTTTTTTAAAAAAAATGTTTGCAAGGCTTTTTTTCTTCCAGACTTTTATAAGTATGGTGCATGCCCACTGTGTCTTGAAAGAATTACCATTTGTTGGGATAAGTGATCACTTTAGACAGCTTGGAAACATGAGTCATTTTTCTTACAGCGCTTTTATTGCTTCTTTCTCAAGGGTTATTTTATTCAGCAGTGCAAGGTTATCCAAAATCAAACATGAGTTTCATTGTTTGATACCAAAGTACACACGTCTCTCGAGAACCTCTGCATCTGGGAGGCACGCGGATGGGCCTGCGTGAATGAAAAGGACTGCTGACAGTGGCCTAGATTCAGCGACTACAGTCGACCAAGAGGAAACCTTTGAGGGGTTGGCCTCAAATGGCAGCAGTCTGTGGGTTATGGAAACATGTAGAAATGGCTTTTTTTAATTTGGAAGGGAGACATGGCCTTCTTTTTTCCTATGTGTGTTTTCTCTTCCGTGCTGGAATTGCCACAGCTGCAGTCTTACAGTTCCTGCAGCCAGAAGGTGAACAAACGATTGTTTCCCCATCTCCCCTTGAGGCTGTTACAGAGGTGGGACTGGGGGCCATTGTACAGAAGAGGGGCCTGGGGCCTTTGAGTCTCAATAACCTTGCCCCTGCCACACAATCCCAGTGCTGCTAATAATGATATCCTTCCCCAGTATTCTGGTCACTTTTATCTGGGGATTTCAAGATACTTTGTGTAAACCTAGTAATTAAATTTTCATATGCCTCCCAGAACCAAAGTTCCACTCTCCGTTTTCCAGGTGGTTAGCTGAAGCATGCTGGGTAAATTGCTGTAGGTAATTAGGACAAGTTCAGCACAACACAACTGAGGGTTTGCTGTTGTTTGCTTGTTCTTTTCCTGGCTTCAGTAAAATTCTCAGAGACCAAATCTGTAGTACATGATCAATATGATACAAATGGGAAATTACATGCAAAGAACTGGGAAAATGTCCAGTTCTTACAATTGAGAAGTAAGGTAACAGTCTTACAGATCTCATTCATTTTAAAGGCTCTTTCAATGAAAGTCTTAAAATTTGAACGTGGAACTCCCAAATCCTCTGAGAACATAAGCTCTGCCACCACCAAACTTTCTCACTCTTGATTTGACTGACAAAGAGAAAAATAGTTAGAAATTGGAATAGAAATTTTTCACAGGCAATTCAATTTTCAGCTAAAAGTAGGAAGGGCAAGAAAAAGTCTTTAAACTTTGCACCAAAAAATAAAAAAGAAATCAGATGGTATTTGGTGGATCATGTTTGAATATGAGTTGAAAAGACGTCCATATATTTTAAAAAATTGGAGGTCACTTGGTATTTTTTTTTCTTTTCAGCTCAAAGAGTCATGACCAATAAAAGTATCACAAAAAGTTTAGACTGAAAATATTTTTGTGAGAAAAATTTATCATTGTTACCAAGAGGGACACATTGTCAGGACAATATAATCATTCAAATAATGAGAAAAGCATCTCTCTGTTGAAGTACTGTCCCTCATCTTTGATTCCAAATTACCCTCCTTGGGCCACATGGGCACTGTGGTGCAGCAGGCTAAGCTGATGCTGGGGATGCCTGCACCCCACGTCACAGTGCCTGGGGTGCAGTCCTGCCTCTGCTTCTGACCCAGCTTCCTGATAACGTACTTGGGAGGCAGCAGGTGATAGCCCAAGTATTTTGGTTCCTGCCACCTTTGTGGGAGAACCAGATGCAGTTTCTTGCTCCTGGCTTTGGTCTGGCTTAACCCTGGCTGTTGCAGGCATTTAGGGGAATGAACCAGTGGATGGAAGATCCCTCTCTCTCTCTCTGTCTCTTTCCCTGTCACTCTTTCAAATAGATAAATAAATGATTCTTCTACAAAACAAAATAAATTGCCCTCCTTATGGGGCAACCACTCGTACTCTGCAACAGGGACTAGCAGTACTGCTTAAAATACAAAATAAGCTTTAGCTTTGACCTTCTTTGCCAAAACATAAAAATGATTTAGTTGATAAACAGATAGAAGAGGACTGGTTGTTTTAATAGTACAAGGAAATAAAATTAGAAGCCAGACTGCTTGGATTTAATCCTAGCTTTACCGTTTATTAACTTTATGACAATACAAGCACATTCAGATTTTTCTTTTCGATTTAAACTTCAGGATCTGATAAAACAGTAAATAACCTATAAGGAATGAAATAGTGTTTGAAAATTGCTTCTATCTCCACCTACTGCTCCCCTCCCCCTGCCAACCTTCAGGCTATTACAAATAGAGCTGGAGACTGCTTCTTAAGTCAGTGCTGGAAATAAGATTCTCTGCACAGGCCTCATCCAGAGGCAGTACTCGGCCTAGCTTAGGGATGGGCGGGAGGCCAGCGGCCAGGGTGACCCTCTCTGACATTCCCCATGCCCACAGTGCCCAACTAACTTGGGTAAAAGCAGGAAGCTGTTTGGGTCCTGGAAGCAGGGTCAAGCTGAGGGAGGGAGACAGATGCGTGCCCCCTGGCCTGCGGCAGCAGAGCAGCACAACTCGGAAATCAGAGAGTGGAGATCTGCTGTCAGGTGGAGCTGGAGAGGCACTCTGGCTCTGCTTCTTGTAGCACTGTTTGTCCTTTGCCAAGTTACCTCACTTCTCTGCCTCAGATTCTGCATCTCTGAAACGAAGACCATGAAGAGGCCTGCTGATAGGATGCTGTAGGGCTTGCATGAGGGCATGCATACAAAGCACGTGCCGTGGCCCTTGGCTCAGTTTATTAGTTCTCATTACTCTTCCATCATCATTGAATGTTACCACCGAAACATCTGCCTGTGTTGCCTCTCTGGCATCCCCATCCAAATGAATAGAGACAAGCTCTCAGAAGGGTGACATGTTTGTACAGAAAGAACAGGTACATCATGATAGTGACAGAGGTGAGGAGAGATCTGGGACTGACAAAACCCAGAACACAGGCCCTGATGAGATACTGAATTAGACTCCTAGGCTATAGAAGGACACTCAGCCTTGATGGACTGTGGGCACTTCCAAGAAGGATGGGCTGTGTGGAAGATCCACTTCCTACTCTCTCCATTTTGCCTTCTAGGAACTGACTGGAAGAATCAGTTCATTAAATGTTTTGACTGATAAAAATCTAGTCACCAAAGGTCAACCATGGCTTATTTTTAATTCTCTGATTTTTTTTTTTTACTCTGTAAGGACTTAGTAACTACAGCACTAAAAAAATAATTTACCAAGCATCCCTCTTTGTGTCAGGTTTTTATATATTTTTATATTTCATTATTTCAAGTCAGCTGGCAAAACTTAAGCTCAGAAAGCTGCTGAAACTCATACTGGGTCACATAGCTAGTTGGTCTAAGAACTGGGATTGGAACTCAGATTTGTCTGACTCCAAAGCCACTCTACTTTGGTAGTATTCTTGGTCTCTAACTGCAAACAGTTTCTGCTTGTCTATGACTTTGTATTCTTGAGACAACACAGATAAGCCAACATGTGAGGCATCATAGTCAGGTTTGTTTTTTTTTTTCTGAATTGGCTCTGCATCCTTAGAGAAGGGGAAAATGTTTTTTAAAAAAGGAGATTTCTAGATTATAGGCATTTAAAATAGCCTGAACTATGGGGCTGGTGCTGTGGCTGCTGTCTGCAGCGCCAGCATCTCATGTGGGCGAGGGTTCAATGTTCTTGCTGCGCCACTTCAGATCCAGCTCCCTGCTAATAAGCCTGAGAAAGCAATGGAGGATGGTCCAAATCTCTGGGCCCCTGTACCCAGAAGAAGTTCCTGGCTTTGGCCTTGCCCAGCTCTCTGCTGTTGTAGCCATTTGAGGAGTGAACCAGCTGATGGAAGATCTCTCTCTCTCTCTCTCTGTAACTCTGGAGCTCAAATAAACAAATAAAACCTTTTTTAAAAAAAAAGTAAAAATAAAATAAAACAGCCTGAATTACACCTTCTCTGAATTTTCTTTGCTATATCCTTCTCTTTGAATTTTATAAAGCTATCTAACTGAAAACATGATTTTGACACAAAGAGTTTTAAGCCCCCATTATTATAGGAAGCTGAATGTAATCTTCAGAATATTAGTACAGCTTTAAATTTTATTGGTACATTCAACCTGACTGCCACTTTCATCTAACTAGAGAAGACTGGCTTGTTGTGCTCTTGGATTGACTCATTGACATAATACCAGTGTGGTTAAGAGGCCTTATTATAAAACTTAATCACTTCATTCCTCTGCCTCATCCTCAAAATCCATTGAAATTATGAAATAATCTTCTCCCTTCTACTCTTGAGCCAATACAAAATCCAATCTTCTCTTGTGAGAAAAATCATTTTGGGAAATACATAAATTAAACTATATTTTTCCAACTGAAATCAACTCTATGATACAAATGTTGTGTTTTGATTTCTGCATGATCTGCAGTTATCCTTGATTCCTAGCTAATACTTAAAATATTTAAAAATTAAAAGTTTCTCTATATTCAAGCAGTAAATTATCTGCAAATAAACAATAGTAGGAAATCCATATGGAATCTTCTGGTTTAGGAGAAATTCTTTGTTGTCACATAAACACTGTAGATGATGTGTTTCGAGGGTTGGTCTTTACTATCAGATTTTCTTCATGAAGATACACTCATACTGACTGCTCTTTAAGTGGTGCAGTCTAAGTCAAGGATTTTTTTTTTTTTTTGACAGGCAGAGTGGACAGTGAGAGAGAGAGACAGAGAGAAAGGTCTTCCTTTTTGCCGTTGGTTCACCCTCCAATGGCCGCTGCGGCCGGTGCGCTGCGGCTGGTGCACCGCGCTGATCCGATGGCAGGAGCCAGGTACTTCTCCTGGTCTCCCATGGGGTGCAGGGCCCAAGCACTTGGGCCATCCTCCACTGCACTCCCTGGCCACAGCAGAGAGCTGGCCTGGAAGAGGGGCAACCGGGACAGAATCCGGCGCCCCGACCAGGACTAGAACCCGGTGTGCCGGCCCCGCAAGGCGGAGGATTAGCCTAGTGAGCCGCGGCGCCGGCCAAGGATGTTAAGATGAAGCAGCCCGATTTACTCTTCCAACATCATCATGTACCTGCAAGTACTCTCCTGGGAGTAGAACAGGCATGTTTTCTACCTTTTTTCCTCATCAAGATATCAGAAGTAAGAAGTCCTCATTGTGCGGTTTCTAGGAGACATTTTGTGGACCTAACTATTCTCCTTTATTTTCATGTTCCACAAACCTGAAAAAAATAGTTGTACCTTCCCCAAGGCCAGAGATTTCTAGAAATGACAATTTAAGGAGTATTCCATAATTCTCCTCAGGGAGACCTGGGAACACATCAAGGGCAAAAGCCAGGCCCTAGGCCCTTGGATGTGGACTAGATCCATGATTAGAATCGTAGGGAACTTGCCAGGTATGCTGTAGTAGTTCTCACGGGTAATTTCAGTTTTGGTAGAGTTGAAAGATAAAATTAGGCAGCTTGTTTCATAGACAACACAAGAATATACTTATTATTGATACTCCAATGAGCTTTTTCTCCAAGTGGTTTAATCTTTCAAAACCCTAACCTAAAAGACATGTTTTCAAAAATTCACATTGAACATAGGCTTAGTAGGATACAACTGGATTCAGATTCATTGGGATTTAGTCCAAGGAATACAAAACCAACTCCTCAGATGCAGTGCTCTTGTATTTATTTCATCAAATGTTGCAAAATTTGTCTACGTTATATCACTAAAGGGAACTGGGATACTCAGGGTCAGATCCCTCCACAACCAGAACCAGGCTGATCCTTCACCTTTTTTGAGAGAATTCGTACTCTCGGAGCCTGAAAGCTCTTTATGAGATTCAGAAGAACAGAGCTAAGTGGGGAATTATGACTTAATTACCTCAGAGTCTATCTTTTGGATTGAAAAAGCACAAGCAGCTGTGATTCTGACAAAGCACCCCTGTAAACACAGAGCCTGGTGAGAAGTGAGATGGCAAAGGCTATGCATGTGCAATTGCAGGACCAGAGGTGCAGATGTGTGCACTCACTGTTCTTTTCCTGATAAAGCTGAACTTCAGCTTAATACGTTACATACTCAGACAAGAAAAGGATGAGATGGTGTTTCACTTGGAATTTGACAGTATTCATTGCAATGGGAACAGTCTACCGACTTTTCATCTCAGAAACAAGATGATCAGTTATTGAACTTTGTTCTGATTTAATAATTTAAAAACTTTTTTGGTATTTTATTTATTTTAAAGGCAGAGGGAGAGTTATGGGGGGAGGAGGAGACAGAGATGGGGACAGAGGAAGAAAAGAATGAAAGAAGGGAGGAAGGGAGGGAGGAAAAGAATAGTGAAGAGAGAGAAGGAGACAGGATGGAAGGAAGGAAGGGAGGGAGGAAGGGAGGAAGGAAGGGAGGAAGGAATCTTCCATCTGCTGGCTTACTCCACAGATGGTCACTATGGCCAAAGGCTGGGCTAGGCCAAAGTTGGAAGCCAGAAACTCAGTTCAGTTCTTGCATATGGGTAGCAAGGACCCAACTACTTGAGCTATCATCTGCTGTGTCCAAGGGTGGGCATTAGCAGGAAGCTGGAATTAGGAGCAGCACCAGAACTCAAACTTCGGCATTCCAATGTGGGATGTGGGTGTTTTAAATGGCACCTTAACCTCTATACCAGACGCCTGCTTCCTGGTTTTCATCTTACCATAGACTAAACCATTCTTTTATCTCTTTGTTTTCTTAGTTTCTTTTTATTCAGTCTTCTCTTATTCTCCAGATGCTACCCCATTCAACCTCAAACTACCGTTGTCCCAACCCAAATCCATGGTTCCCTCCAACCAGACAGCCAGGAATGTGAACCTGAATGCTAAATGGATTATGAACTCTCTGAAGTGGCAAAGGAAAAACTGCCTCCTCACTTCCTGGAAATCAGTCTTCAAATGACCTTCATTATTCCCTTCCCTGATTTTAATACATAAGATTGCACATTAAAATCTAAATTCTGTAGCTGTTTTGTTCCATTGACCTTGCTATAAGATTTTGGGAGTTGCCTTGGCATTCCCAGAGTTGTTTACATGAGAGAGACTGTGCCCACCAAAGCTACCATTAGACTTCCTGGGCCAGTAAACCAATGTACACTAACCACACCTTTCCTGGGTCGGTTACCAGCTCATGGCACACCATGACTCATTACCTCACAGCAATAAATACTAGATGACAGAGTGCCTTGCGCTACTGAGAAACTGAAAAGACTTACCACATAAGCTACAAGAGAATTTGAAACTGCATGAAAGATGAATAACATGGCATTTTGGATAGAATTTCAGGTGAGCTTGAGAAAGCTAGTCCCAGTTGCCATATGCACCTTGAAAAATTATTCTGTGTAGTATTTCAAATGCAGTGGTGCCCAGCATATCTATAATTCACTCTTAGCAGCACCGTAATGTTACTCTCATCAGTGGCAGTCTGTCAAGATCACATATATAATGCTTTAACCCTTTGTTGAAGCTTTCAGACAAAAACAAAGACCAAACAACTGAAAGCAGATGTTGAGTACAGCAAATTGTGTCTCTTCTCCTCCCACTTCCCTCTCATCACTTTAATTTCTTGATGTCCTATCTCTGATTTTCTTTTTCTTATGCCCCCCTTTTTTTTGTTGCCCTAACCTCCATCCATTTCTTCAGTTTCCATTTACTTTATTGTCTGTTATCTTATTTAAATTCTATTTTATTATGGCTTCGGGAGGGAGTAAGGTATTTACCTTTTCTACTGCTGTATGAATTTCATAGCATGATTAATGGTAATCTTACTTAAATCTGAAACTTTGGAATCATCCTGAAACACCTCTGCATCTCTCATTTGCATGACTAACTGTTCATCAGATTATTTTTACTCTGTTTCCCACTTTAATTTTTCCCATTTCACCATCCTCCATTATCATCATTATCATATTAACCTTAGTTCAAGCCTTCTTCATTTCTGGCCTGGACTCTGATAACACTTTTCTAGTTCACCTTGCACACAAGGCTGCTCTATGCACCTCTACACTCCTGCTATCCTGAACATGTCACTTCCCAAGTTTCTTTACTTGGTCCCTACAATCCATAAGGTTCTAACTTCCTTCTGTTATACACAGGATCCTCTAAAATCAAGTTCCTGTCTGTACCTTTGTGGCCCCATCTCCACTGCCTGCTCATCTGACAACCCACTGCAGCCAGAGTGAGGTACATGCGTGCCCGCATGACAGCATATCCTCACCCTCTGCCAGGAATGCCTTCTTGGTAAACTGTTTCCCAGTGCCCAGGTCAAGTTTTCTTTCTCTGTGATGCTTCTGCTGATCACCCACTGCTCTGTGCACTTAGGGTAGCTTCTTTCTACCCATCACAATACTGCTCACACGGTGAAAATCATTAGTTTGCATGTTTCCATTTCAACTAAATTATGCTCTTCCCTATAAAGACGTGACCTTGTTGTATTATAGTCTCAGTGCCTTGCACACAGTAAGTATGTTTGCTAAGCAAATGAATTAATGGTTAAATGAGTGCAGCATGTTAACTTAAAAACCATAACCTTAAGGGATGGATAAGTGGATAAATATGTGTAAAGCAAATTCAATGAAATGTTAATGACATGAGTGTCCATGGTGAAATTCTTTTCATTTTGCTGCATGTTTGAAACTTTTTAATTATTTCCATAATAAAATGTTAGGTGGAAGAGGTGTTACCAAAACCTTGGTAGTTAAAAAAATCCTCACGATTCTATTTGTGACATATTTCACTCATAGATACTCAACTGAAAGACTCTATTTCAGATCCCAAGCAGTCTCTCTGGATTGTAACGTCTTGGGGCTCAGCTGAGCTGGTGTTTCAGTCGCCCTGAACCATGAGTCACAGGAACCTGACTGTACTGGGGAAAGGAGAATCCTCTTCTATTTTCTTTCCTTCTTTCTTTCTTTTTTTGTTCTTTCTTTCTCTCTCTCTCTCTTTCTTTCTTATTTGACAGGTAGAGTTACAGACAGTGAGAGAGAGAGAGAGAGAGAAAGAGAGAGAAAGGTCTTCTTCCCATTGGTTTACCCCTCAAATGGCCGCTGCGGCCGGCGCTGCGCTGATCCGAAGCCAGGAGCCAGGTGCCTCCTCTTGGTCTCCCATGTGGGTACAGGGCCCAAGCACTTGGGCCACTCTTGCATTATTTTCATGCAAGGGCTTCATCTCTTTTGTAATCCATGTTATCTGATTATTAAATATCTATATGTTTGGGACTGGCACTACGGCATAATGGGTAAAGCCTCCACAGTGGCATCCTATATGGGTACTGGTTCAAGTCCTGGCTGCTCCACTTCTGATCCAACTCCCTGCTAATGTGCCTGGAAAAGAAGTGGAAGATGGTCCAAGTATGTGGGCCCCTGCACTCACGTGGGAGACCCAGATGAAGCTCCTGTCTCCTGGTTTTGGATCAGCCCAGCTCTGGCCACTGCAGCCATTTTGGGAATGAACCAGGGATGGAAGATCTCTCTCTCTCTCTCTCTCTCTCTCTGTTTCTGTCTCTCTCTCTCTGCCTTTCAAATAAATAAATGAAATCTATGTGGTGGAGGACACTTAGGATTAACCTCAAATGTTTTATCCACTTTACCAGGGTACAAACTGGGCTCTTCCAATGCCATGCTCCAGTACAGATCACTTAGTCCGTGAAGTCTGCCTTGTTCAAAACTAGTGAAATCATCAGTCCATCATTTGAGTCCTTTAGCCCTTGCATAAACAGCTCCACATAAACACATTCCATCTTCCACTTTCAAATTAAAAATAATTGTTTTTAATTCTTACGTAAGTGTTTTCTTTGAAAGCCTATGAACTTATTAATGTATCTTAATTTTCCATAAGGAAAAGCAGAGGTTGGCCACAGGAAGAACTCAATAATTAGCTGCCAATTAAATTAACAAGTAACTTCAGGCATTTAAATCAAGTTTATATATGCCACTAGGAAGTTAAGGAGAACATTAAATAGGACAGACATGTTGTTTGTACTTCAAATCTAATTTTGAAGGAGGGTGATTCTCTTCCTTTTCAATGAGTCAACTGCTTTAGGTAATAACAATTCTAACATTAGTCATATTCTGCAGAATTAATAATTTCCTAAAAGTTTCCTTCTTTACTGAGAAGTCTAAAAATATTGCCTTAACTTCTAACTTCAGATTAATATTAACAAATGATTTAGCCCGGCAGATGAAATGACCATGAGATATTTCTACAAATAATCCAAAATCTTCAGATTAACAACTATCAATTTTAAAATAATTTTTAAGGCAGAAATAAGCACAGTTGCAAATGATGATCTGCCCACTTTGAAAATAATATTGCATCTTTAGCTACAAAGTTTATGTACAGTAATTATTCGCTATAGAGATGCTTTTGAAGAAATTATTGAAACTATGTAAAATGACATTCTGAACTTAACTTCAATATATCAATTGTTGTGGGCATGTTAAAAGTCAATTCTTTCAGGAATGATTAAAGACTTAATTTATTTAATGAGGCTGACACACATACCAGAGGATCTCTACTTCACAACCAGAAGCTCTGTTTTCATCTCAAAATACCCCAGTTTAAAGACTGAATTAAGAAAAGCATGTCTCTGGCCGGCACTGCGGCTCACTAGGCTAATCCTCCGCTTTTGGCGCCGGCACTCTGGGGGTTCTAGTCCTGGTTGGGGCGCTGGATTCTGTCTTGGTTGCTCCTCTTCCAGTCCAGCTCTCTGCTGTGGCCCGTGAAGGCAGCAGAGGATGGCCCAAGTGCTTGGGCCCTGCACCTGCTTGGGAGACCAGGAGGAGGTACCTGGCTCCTGGCTTCGGATTGGCGCAGCACACTGGCCTTAGCAGCCATTTGGAGGGTGAACCAACGGAAAAGGAAGACCTTTCTCTCTGTCTCTCTCACTGTCTAACTCTGCCTGTCCAAAAAAAAAAGAATAGCATGTCTCTGCTATGGCCTGGGAAAGCAGTGGAAAATGGCCCAAGTCCTTGGGCCCCTGTACCTGTGTAGGAGACCTGAAAGAGGCTCCTGGCTCCTGGCTTCGGATCGCAGCAGCTCCAGCCATCACAACCAATTGGGGAGTGAACCAGTGGATGGAAGACCTCCCCCGTCCCCCCCGCCCCGTGTAACTATGACTTTCAAATAAATAAATAAATCTTTTTTTTTTTTTTTTTTTTTTGACAGGCAGAGTGGACAGTGAGAGAGAGACAGAGAGAGAAAGGTCTTCCTTTGCCGTTGGTTCACCCTCCAATGGTCGCCGCTGCAGCCGGCGCACCGCGCTGATCTGATGGCAGGAGCCAGGATCCAGGTGCTTTTCCTGGTCTCCCATGGGGTGCAGGGCCCAAGCACCTGGGCCATCCTCCACTGCACTCCCTGGCCATAGCAGAGAGCTGGCCTGGAAGAGGGGCAACCGGGACAGAATCTGGCGCCCCAACCGGGACTAGAACCCGGTGTGCCGGCGCCGCAAGGTGGAGGATTAGCCTATTGAGCCACGGCGCCGGCAAATAAATAAATAAATCTTAAAAAAGAAAGAATAGCATGTAAATGTAGTTGAAACTGACACGCCCATGGGCTCTGCCAAGTCTGAGTTCAAATATTGACTCTATTATTTCCTGATAGTTTTGTAATTTAGGCAGGTCACTATCCATATCTGTGCTTCAATAATTCCAACTCTCAAAAGACCATTTTTAGGATTATATAACACACACATGCACACAAATATATACAGAGAAATGAATTATTTATGTACGTGAGAGCAATAAGGCAGTATACCTAATGGGTCTAATGTAGCATCCGACATGGATTATTTTAATATAACCACTCTATAGCCTCTTTCCCATTTCTACCTTTTGTTCCAGCTCTGAAAGAAAAACAGACTGCCAAACCGATGTTGCTAATAATTTATAATGGCTAAAAGGTACTTGTTACAGTCTTATGGAACAGAGATATTTTTAGTTAGATCACTAAGATCTAAAAATTTGTTTGCATTTAGTTCATTTAAAAGACATGTCTTTTCTAAAAAAAAAAAAAAAATTCCTGTTTGTCATGGATTTTGAGCCCTTTTTAAGAGAGGGAAAGCTGGATTTTCAGAGAGTCCCTTACCAAAGAGGCAAAACAAAAGTGGATGGCGTCAGACCCTTTGAATTAATGCAGGAAAAGCTGTGCTTCTTTGGAAGAGGAAAGTACACGGACTGTGCTGAGGCTCAGCTACAGCGAGCAGGCCACGTGCACAGACGCGATGTCTCCGCACTAACCTAGGAGATGCTCACCACCGCCCCTAAACAAAACTCCCAAGGAAACATTTAAAAATAGCAAATATAATTCAAACACCCTTCATACTGGATAGATCTGATGAAGATGGAAAGAAAAGCTTTTTGAATTGGTTTATGAGTACATAATTTTCATATGAAAATATTAACAAATTATTTGATTATTATATTCATTTTTTTAAAAGCAGGGCCTTAAAATTGGATTTCTTACATAACTTAAATTCATGGCTTCAGATATACCTCATGTGCATGTATTTCATATAAGAAGGCAGTCTGAACTTGCAGACTGTACCATATTTATCTTTACATTTCTGATAATTTCTTGTACATACTAACATTCAAGGAATTTTGAATGAATGCCTATGGATTATTTTGCTTAAATATGAAAATCTGGATTTTGGCTGGCATCTGCCATTAATAAAGGGATTTCTCATATGTAAGAAAAAGAAAGAAATTTTAAAATGTAAAGACTTTTTCTATAATGAGAAAAATTGCATTTATGACACAGTTTCAAATATGTATTTTCATTATACATATAATAAGCATGAATTTAATTTTCTCAGTGACTGAAATCCATTATCATATAAAAAACAGAAGTTTTCACTTTTAAGAGTGGTTCATTAGAAATCACGTCTAGATTTCTAGTATAAATTAAATACAGAATATTAGGTTAGATGTGACCTTAGAGATTATCCACTTTAATCTCTTATTTTCTAGATAGTAAAGTTACCTCTAGAGATGCTAAGTGACTTTATAAGGTCAGTTAGTCAGAATCATGGAAAATATTATAGATGTGTATAAGCAACTTTCACAAATACTCTATGCAAACTATAGTACAATGGGGGGTTTATGGGACTTTGAAAATGCTGGAACAGTATAGGTGAGTCTGTAAAAGCCACAGTCCCTTTCGCCATGGAAAACTCACCTTCAGTGTTGGAAATGGGGGTACTGTCACATTTGCTTTCACACTGTTGCATCGATGGAGGCCGGGCAGTTTCTGGACAATCGCTAGACGCCTGTCCAGTGTAGGAGAGACACTGCACAGTTCGCATCTGCTGTCCAAGGCCACACTGAGCAGAACACTAAATCCAAAAAACACAGAGAAACATAATGTTGATCTCAATAATTTTCAGGACGTAAGAGATACTACTTCAAATACCACACATACAACTTTTAGAGCTTATATGTGGTTCCTCTTTGAGATGTGTATTATTAGGTTTACCATAGAATGGATTTGGAAAGTCAAGGATATTATTACCATAGAAAATAGAAGCAATATAGTTCCCAGAAGACAGTAGCTGGGGATTTCTTGGACTATCATTCCAATGATTCCAGGGAAGGCTGGTAAACTCTGGCAGGAGTGCAGTAAGAAAAGTCTTGTGATGAAGTAGAATAATCAGAGATCCTAGAGCTAAAGCTTCACTATTGCTCCTGTTTGTTGTGGGTAAGAAGGTAAATAACTTGATGATTTATGGGGGTACATGGTATCTGCCCAAAATATTAGTGCAGTACAACAGCAGATACAGTTGTGGGGCCTCCTTATGGGTTCAATTAAAAAAAAGACAGAGAAAGAGTTTAAGTAACTACTTCAAGCTTTCTTAGGTACTGTCAGCCACATAAACTTGAGAAGTGATCTGATCTTAACCAATTAGCACGTCTCCTCCTCCTTCATCTACTCAAGGTTCCATTACTTCCAGGTTAAAATTACCCTCTGAGTGGCTTAGTTTTAGCTGGGACTAATCAGGTGTTCAGGCTAAAGAAGGGAGCTGGGTCTGTTCTTTGGGCCCAGCACTCATAACACCAGGGAGATTGAAATCTGGGATCAAAGAAATGAGGAGCTAACTGGTGCAAAAACCAGGGCTACCGACATTTAGAATGCAAACACATTGAAGACCTATTGGATTGTTGACAAAAACTTTCAAAGCAGAATGGGCTAAAAGTTTAGCCTAGCAGTTAAAACTCTCCTGTCCCATGTCCTGCACTGGAGTACCTGGGCTCAATTCCTGGCTCCAGCTCCTGACTTCAGCTTCCTGTGAATGCAGACCCTGGTGGGGAGTGGTGACAGCTTAAGTAACTGGGCTCCTGCCACTCGTGTGAGAGACCTGGATAGCGTTCCTGGCTTTCCTGCCTCCTGGCTTTGGCCTTGGCCCAGCCCCACTAGGGCATTTAGGTGCCAACCCGTGGATAGGAGCTCGCTCTTTCTCTCTCCTCTTTCTCTCCCTCCCTCTCTCTCCTCTTCTCTCTCTCTTCTCCTGCTCAGCTTAAAAAAAAAAACAGAAGCAAAACTCTGAAAGCACCCACAGAACTCAGAGATATTCACAGAGATTTTTTTCTTTTCCCACTTTCTAATAGAAAATGATCAATGCATTATCAAAATGTATTAAGGCATATTTCAAATACATTTCTGGGGCCAGCACTGTGGAGCAGCATGTTAAGCCACCATCTGCAGTGCCAGCATCCCATATGAGAGCCAGTTCTAGTCCCAGCTGCTCCACTTTGGATTCCAGCTCCCTGCTAATGCGCCTAGGAAAGCAGTGGAAGATGGGCCTGCACACATGTGGGAGACCCAGAGGAGGCTCCTGGCACCTGGCTTCAGCTTGGCCCAGTCCTGGCCATTGTGATCTTTTGGGGAGGAAACCAGCAGATGGGGAAGATCTCTTTCTCTCTCTCTCTCTGTAACTCTGCCTTTCAAGTAAATAAATAGTTCATTTAAAAAAAAAAAAGAAAATTCATTTTCATTGATTATTTTGAGTTTTAAAAAACTGTGTTGACTGAATCTGTAGTTGGGAGGAAAATTATTTGATATTTATTTATTTAATTATTTTTTGACAGGCAGAGTGGACAGTGAGAGAGAGAGAGAGAGAGAGAGAGAGAAAGGTCTTCCTTTGCCGTTGGTTCACCCTCCAATGGCCGCCGCGGCTGGCGTGCTGCGGCCGGCGCACCGCGCTGATCCAAAGGCGGGAGCCAGGTACTTATCCTGGTCTCCCATGGGGTGCAGGGCCCAAGGACTTGGGCCATCCTCCACTGTACTCCCTGGCCACAGCAGCGAGCTGGCCTGGAAGAGGGGCAAAAACCAATCATCTTGGCCAGCGCCGCGGCTCACTAGGCTAATCGTCCGCCTGTGGCGCCGGCATCCCGGATTCTAGTCCCGGTCAGGGTGCTGGTTCTGTCCCAGTTGCTCCTTTTCCAGTCCAGCTCTGTGTGGCCTGGGAGTGCAGTGGAGGATGGCCCAAGCGCTTGGGCTCTGCACCCCATGGGAGACCAGGAGGAAGCACCTGGCTCCTGGCTTCGGATCTGCGCAGCGCGCCAGCTGTAGCTTCCATTTGGGGAGTGAACTGACAGAAAAGGAAGACCTTTCTCTCTGTCTCTCTCTCTCACTATCTAACTCTGCCTGTCAAAAAAAAAAAATCATCTCAGATAGCCAATTGCAAATTGGCTATCTTTCTTTTGATCTTTATATAATATTGCATTTCAACAAAGAATATATAAGGAAGCAAATACCTACGTGGCTTAAAATAAAAATTATTAAAACATGTCAATACATATTCTTTAATATAGTATTAATTATAATTGTGAAACTATTTAGTATAGAAATAATTATTATTGTGAAACTACAGTCACATTCTACATTTTGACACTTATTGCATGCAATGTTTAACCTTATCAGGTGGATTCCATATGAGCATTTTGTAAACTAAACCAATTATTGCTATAGAGCTACAAAGTATTAATTATTTTATGTTCATCTTCTTTTGTCTCCCCAGGGCTGAACATAGAGCCCTGTTTGTTTGCCTAAAGAGGTTTATTGATACTGCTACACTCCAGCAGAATTGCATTTTGGCCAGAATTTTGGTAGCTACTTCTAAAATAATAGGTCATGGCAGGTCCAGAGAACAAGCAACATCATACTGGCATAATTATATGCTATTATTATGATTTATTTGGGTCTCTGATATCAGAAAATGACTAGCTACATGGCCAATTAGGAGAATAATGGCATTGATTGCCTAGAAATTTACTTTTGAGGTCATTAATTTTTCAATATAAACTAATGTACTCTTAGAAGGATAATATTTAATTTTTCATCTATGGAAATATGTCATCTTAGGGTTTTGTAAGTTAAAAATAGTTTTTAATTGATGGTAATATGTGACTATCATGTACAACATGACTAAGTCTACCAAGTTAACAATATATTACCTCATATTGTTGTTTTGTGATGAGAATCAATTTGTTTAGTAGAATTTAAAGTGGCCTATAGTAAGACATCACAATTTAAAAGTAGATGAGAAAGTTCAAAGAAAAAAATAGGAATTGAAACATAAAATGGAAATGAACCTAATATAAAAATATATACTAAAAGCTCCATACACACGTGCTTTCCAATTCAATGTTCATCAGAAAAAAATAAGACATTGGATAGTAGGGATTTTTCTCTATTTTCCAAGTGGGAAGACAGTGGTGTCAATTGATTTGTTATTGGGAAAAATCTGGGGCTAGAACCCCAGCTTGTTCAAATCTCTGACCATCTAGACTACTTCTCATGTAAGTTTAACTTTAAATAGGAGGATCCAGAACAGAAGTCAAAGTCTGAAGCCTTTAGGTGTGGGAGAAAACATAACTGTGCATGTGTCCATGTAGTAGCTGCCCCATTTGTGTATTCTCTCACATTCGAGTGTGTGAGAGTTCTTAGATTTCTCCGTGTTAACTGCTACTCCTCTCTCAAGCCCTTCCAGGGAACAAGTCAGGGACCTGAGACTTGTGTCTCAAGACGCTGCCCCTGGACTGCCTTACCTGGCCCCAGTCTCCCGTCACCCATCGAGGAGGAGGGCAGCGCCCCAAACTGCAGCGGATGCGGACAGGAGGCTTGCTCTCCTCCGGACACTGAGCAGCTGGGAAGGTTTTAGAAAGGTCACTGCTCTTGCACAGAACAATCCGATGCTTGAATCCTGGGCCGCACTTTGGAGTACACTGGAAATAAAACGAATACTCTTTATAATGACAGTAGAAAGACAAAAATTTGAGGAAACTCTTCCTGGAAGTAAACGTGCATTTAGATATACAATAAACATATACACTAAATTCTGGGCAAAATCTCTCAGATATGAAATTCCTTAAAAGTTTTTGAGCAGAAACACTTTTCCCTTTTCCCTAAGGTCTTTAAGAGCTAAATTCATTCAATGTTTGCTTTTCTTGGTTAACTTATTTTCTTCATTTACTAGAACTATGTTTATTCCTCTATTCTTCCCCATCCTTGGCTCATTCAGCTGTGTAAAGAGTCTGCTTATTTTGACAATGTGGAATTCTTGATTTCTACTTGTTGGGTGTAGTCTTATAAAAAGAATTTTTACATTATTAGTAAACCACAAGAACTTATCTCTGTCAAGCAAGCTGGGGGTTCATTTAGCCAAGCTAAGAACACATGGTCACAAGGGAAGGTTTATTACACAGAAAATTTCTGGACCTTTCCTTGCCAGTTACAAACATAATACATTTGACTGTTATTTAAAATTGTGTCTGTCCAGGGGTGGGCATTGTGGGTTAAGGAGCGGCTTGGGACACCCGAATCCCATCTGGGAATGCCTGGTCTGAGTCAAAGCTATTCAATGCTTCCGATTCAGCTGCCTGCTACTGCGCCTGGGAGGCAGCGGATGATGGTCAGATACTTGGATTCCTACCATACAGGTATAAGGACTGGATGGAAGCCCTCTGTCATCCCCTCTCTCTTTGTCACTCTGCTATTTAAATAAATAAATAAATAAATAAATAAATAAAACCTTAAAAAAGATTCGCTCCCCTTTGAAAAAAAAATTGTTTTTCATCCTAAGAAAAGATGCTTCTTCCCCTGTCACAGATCTGATTATTCACTGTATCTCCACGTGCTTCTAGAAGTCATCTATTGAACGTGAAGGTTGGCTAAAGTCCTCCGGCTTTCTCCTGTGAATGTCTGCACCCTGCCTTAAAATTTGTATTTCCCTTAAGTCAAATGAGAGTTTTACCAACAACATTTGGGAACACTGCATCTGTATTTTTTATTTAAAAAATTTTCCAGATCGCCTACAGGAACCACACCAGACTGGGGAGATCTAAAAACAACTAGATAGTCTCGACCCTGAAGGACCCCATCATCTATTTTAGGAGGCAGACATCTGAGTACAAAGTTCCTGTTAAGTACCATAACAGTGGACATGGAATGTGTCGGTTCTTGTATACCTAATCGCCACTGACTTGTTTTACAACTTTTTTTTTATTTACAAATCTTATCTCTGTCAGACCATGAGCTCCTTAAAATTATTTAATTTCTGTTTCATCTTTGTACACACACACACACACACACACACACATGCTCTGGGACCCCAGAATCTACCTGAGGACTTTGGGTAAGTGCCCAATAAATATATGTTGTACTTTATTCAGAAAGATGGTTTTGATATACCAATAGTTAAGTCAATATGTACTAGTTGTGGGATGATGATGTCTTAGTGGACATTGTACATACTTGAGTGGGTTTGTTAGAGGGTAATTCTTGAGTTTGATAAATGTCATAAAAATATTAACATCTTTTTCAGGTGGAATCAAAGGTCCCATGGCAAACTCTTCGCAGTGAATGTAGGAACAGAATACATATCCTCCAACATAGAGTAAGTTTCATCAGGATGTATTTTGAAGAAGAATAACATGAACTTATTTCCAATATGGCTCCAAAAAAGAGGCTTCATAGGGAGTTAAGATGAAGAGAGAAATTTCCAATACTTTTCACTGTTGAACCAATATCCTCACATCTTGCTATCTCACTGTATCCATATATTCAATCACTACATCTTATTAATCCAACTCCTCAATCTCCTTAACATCTATTGATTTCCCTCCATCTCTACTGCCACTAACCTTACTTCAAACAAATAAACATTTCCCAAAGGAAGCTTTGCATTGGCTTTTTAATAGGTCTTATGTTTCTTGGTCTTGCAGGGATCCAGTCCACCCTTTAAACTTTAGCCAGAAGGATCTTCCTAAAGCCAAAATCCAATTACATTGTTTTCTGAATTAACAAAAGGGCTCACTATGGCCTTCAAGATAAATATTTAAGCAATCTGTAGGTATGCTAACTACAAAATGATAATAAGGCTCTATTTACATCTTCAGTTTCATTTCTCTATATCCAACCCTACTAAAGAATTCCTAGTATTTTCAATGCAAATCCAATGTCAGGTACAAGCTAACACTGTTGCTACTATTCCTACAGCCACAAGGACTATTACTTTTAGTACCACTAATAGCAGCTATCATTTAATAGACACTATATATTGAATACTGTGCTAAGTGCTATAATTTACATAGTCCTTACAAAACTCCTATGAGGTAGCAAATATTCTGTTTTTATTTGTTTTTAAATTTTTACTTATTTATTTGAAAGGCAAAAGAGAGAGATACAGACAGAAAGATCCCATCTGTTGATTCACTTCCCAAAAGCCCACAGGCATCATAGCTGGGCCAGTCTGAAGCCAGGAGCTGAAAAAACAATCCAGGTATCCCATGTGGGTGGCAGGGAACCAGGTATTTCAGTCATTCCCTATTGCCTGCCAGGGTGAAGGCTGGGATTAGGAGTACAGCCGAGACCCAAACCCTGGCACTCCAATGCAGGATGCAAGAGTCTCTAGAAGTATCTTAACTGCTGCATCAAGCAGCCCTATTATGTTTTTAAAATGAGGGAATAGATTAAATGATGGGACATTAGAATATCAACTGTTATGAAGTGTCCCTTGGATATTAGGTGCTACTCTCTACTTTGTATATATTATGAAATTTAATCCTCACAACAACCTTATTGCTTCTCATTTCAAGAAACCAATACATGAAATAATTTCTATAGGATGAGTAAAGCCCCAATCTGTTTCCTGAGCTTGCTCTGCTTAGGTTCAGTTCATTTCCATCTCTTGAACTTGATTCATTTGTGCTAGTCCTCTTGACTAGCACACTGAGCCTCCATGGTCCAAGCAAAAGGCAGAGGGTTTCTGACACCCTGGTAATGCTTATTATTATCATTAATAACAATTACACTTCTACCTGTACTGGATTTCACAATTCACAAATGCTTTCAAATACATTATTAAACAAGTTTTTAAAAGTTATTACAGATGAGAAAAGCTTCAGTAACTTAAAGATAAAAGCAAATGGCAAAGCTAGAATTAAATGAATCCTAGGCCTTGTGACTCAAATTTTAGGGTCTATTAATTATCTATTCCTCCATTATTACTGTATTCCAAGAATTCTCTTAGTACTGGTAGAAAAAGAATTATAAGAATATATAACAAGTTTTAATTAATTATAGGAAAAAGTAAATAGAGATGAAATTCAAGAGGAGGGAAGGCTACTTCATACTAGAGATAGGCAGAAATGTAGAGGCCATATATGGAGCTCAGTTACTGTATTTTCAGGGTTTAATGAGTTTTTTAACTTTGGAACATTCATTTAAAAAGCACTGTGCCATTCCTTTTGCCCCATTTACATTTAAAAATCATATATATGAATATTAAAGGTAGAAACATCTGTCTCTTGCTTATTCTAATATATTTTTCCAGTAGCAAGAAACTTTTGCTATTATTTTAAGAATATGGTTATACCTAGCAGTCTTTCCTAAGAGTATATGCCAAGTTCTGCTTACAATTAGGGGAGGCAGATATTGCAAAGACAGACAATTCATTGATCTGTGTCTGAAAAGTCCCTGGGAAAAACAAAACAAAACAAATAATAAGATAATAAGAAGCATAAGAAAAGAAAATAGCACTAGTGTTTAATTAGTGTCAGGCAGTGTTCTTTATCCTTTGCATGTAATAATCTATCTAATGCTCACAAAAACTATTATCATATCCATTTTGCTGATGAGCAAACTGTAACACTGAGAACTACAGATAAATCCAGGTAGCACTTTAAAATGTACAAAGACCCAAACCCTTTGTAGGATAATGTATAAAGGTAATCATAGTATATCATCTTCTATTTGGACAAGAAAACATTTTAGAAAATTATATCACTGATCCACTAAATAAGCCAAGGGTATTCTATGCTGGAGCAGTAGAGGTCAAGAAACAATCAACTGGGTTCTCAAAATAGTAAATGACTGAAAATGATGGTAGTTCCTCGTTATTCATGATTTTATTTTCTGCAGTTTCAGTTACCCACAGTCAACCAAGGCGGAACATGCTAAATAGGAAGTTCCAAAAATAAATAATTCACCACTTTGATATTACACACCATTCTGAGTAGTGTGAGAGATTTCTGATCCATTCTGCACAGGAGGTGAATCATCCCTTTGTTCAGTGCATCTATACTGTATATGCTACTTATCCATTAGTCACCTAGTGGCTACTGTGGCTATTGGATTGACTTGTAAGGGTAGAACAGTGCTTCTGTTCAGTAATTCTTATTTCTTATTTTACTTAATAATGGTCCCACAGTGCAAGAGTAGCCATGCTGGTAATCTGGAAGCTGTAAAGCATTTTCTGGAAGTGAAAAGGTGAAAGTACTCACCTTCATAATGAAAGAAAAAAATCATATACTGAGGTCCCTAGAACCTACGGTATCCGTAAAACAACAAAGAAGCAAAAAGGAAATTCCTGCTAGTTTTGCTGTCACAACTTAAAGTGCAAAAGACATGGCCACATGTGTGATAAGTTCTTAGTTAACACGGCATAGGCACAACACCTGTGGATGCAAGACATGAACAGAAAACATGTTCTGACTACAAGATGCTGCGCCAGAAAGTATTGAGCCTATATGAAGACTTCAGCAAGGGATTTCCAGAAATTAGTGACATCAGGCTTTTTATTGCAAGTAAGGGATGGTTACACAGATTTGGGAAGAGGTCTAGACTGAAAAATATAACAATTAGTAGAGATTGTTTGCTGAAGAAGCAACTGCTACGTTTCTAGCAAAGTTGAATAAGTTGATTAAGAAGAGAAACCATCCAAAGCAAATCTGTAATTATAATGAAACTGTACTCTTCTGGGAGAAGATGCCCAATAGAACCTACATTTATAAAAGTGCCAATGAGAAACCAGAGCATGCACACAAGGAATGAGAGTTTAACTCTAGTACTATGTGCAGGGCATATGATAAAGTCAGTGCAGAGTACTGAGCAAAAAAACCAAGTGCTCACAGAAATAAAAAGAAAAATTACATTTTTAGAGAGAGAGGAAGTACATTCACATAATGTTTATTACAGATTAACTTGTATTTCACTGATTGTTGTTAACATCTTATTGTGTCTACTTTATAAGTTAAAATTTATTCTAGGTATGTGTGTATAGGAAAAAACATTACATACAGGGTTGATACTATATGCAGTTTCAGACATCCATTAAGGACCTTGGAACATATACCCTGCAGTTAAGTGGGAACTACCATACATTTCTGCCACATTCTCTTTTTACAAAATTACTTATTTTCATTTTATTTGAAAGAGAGGGAGAGAGAGGGAGAGAGAGAGAGAAAATGACCTTCTATCCACTGGGTCACTGGAACTTAACTTGTGTCTCCCACATGGGTGGCAGTGATGCAACTACTTGAGCCATCACTGCTATCTCCCGAGGAGGGCATTAATAGGAAGTTGGAAGAAAAAGTGGAGCCAGATCTCAAACTCCGGCTCAAATGCAGGATGTGTATGTCTCAAATGATGGCTTAACAACTTAAGCCTAATCCCTGCAGATCTAACCACAAACACTAAATACTTATGGCCAGAATCTCAATTCTGGTAATCTTCAAATATTACACTTCTCAAGAGAGTTTATAAAATTGTTAAAATAGGCCGGCGCCGCGGCTCACTAGGCTAATCCTCCGCCTAGCGGCGCCGGCACACCAGGTTCTAGTCCCGGTTGGGGCGCCGGATTCTGTCCCGGTTGCCCCTCTTCCAGGCCAGCCCTCTGCTGTGGCCAGGGAGTGCAGTGGAGGATGGCCCAGGTGCTTGGGCCCTGCACCCCATGGGAGACCAGGAAAAGCACCTGGCTCCTGGCTCCTGCCACCGGATCAGCGCGGTGCGCTGGCCGCAGCGCGCCGGCCGCGGCGGCCATTGGAGGGTGAACCAATGGCAAAGGAAGACCTTTCTCTCTGTCTCTCTCTCTCACTGTCCACTCTGCCTGTCAAAAAAAAAAAAAAATTGTTAAAATAATTACTTCTAAAAAGAAGTAAAGGCACAAGGATGTCACTTAGACCAGGTTGAATCTAAGTAGAATTCTATCCAGCAAATATTTCTGATCTTTCATATGAGATGTTCATGCAGAGATATTGTTTTAAATTTTTTTTTGACAGGCAGAGTGGACAGTGAGAGAGAGAGACAGAGAGAAAAGTCTTCCTTTGCTGTTGGTTCACCTTCCAATGGCCGCCGCGGCTGGCACGCTGCGGCCAGCGCACTGCGCTGATCCCATGGCAGGAGCCAGGTACTTATCCTGGTCTCCCATGGGGTGTAGGGCCCAAGTACTTGGGCCATCCTCCACTGCACTCCCGGGCCACAGCAGAGAGCTGGCCTGGAAGAGGGGCAACCGGGACAGAATCTGGCGCCCCGTCCGGTACTAGAACCTGGTGTGCTGGCGCTGCTAGGCGGAGGATTAGCCTAATGAGCCACGGCGCCAGCCATTTATTTTTATTTTTAATTCTTCCCTCTGTTTTCTTCTGCCTAAATTTCACTTCTGCCTCTTTTTAGCCTGTAATAAATAAATGTTGTTGTCCATCTGGCAACCTGAGTTTTATATAATTGTCAAAACGAATAAGACATTCTAGAAAAGCAAGATGTAGCCATGATTATATACATGAACATAGCATTGTCAGATATAATTGTTTGTCTAGCCCCATGAAAAGGGTATGTTTTTGCAAATTTTTGAGTTTACAGTATAATTCATTAATAATTATAAATTTGAATATTTGATTCAGTAATAAAAATGTACCATTTTCAAATTAAGGAGTAGTTATATGTACAAATTCTACTCTAATGTTCCTCTAAATATATTATTTCAGCAGACACCCCATTCTTTAGTGTGATTGTTTCTCAATATTTCTCCTTATTGCAGGTAAATACCTATTTTTCATCTACAACTCACACAAATAGAATCCCACTATTATTTAAAATCTGACCAGACCATCTGTTTTTTGTTTTCATCTCCATGGGATATAAAAGATAATTTTTATGACAAATGCGTTTATGTTTTAGCTGAATGCTCCATGATTAAGAAGTAAAGACGTATTTTGCAGAAAAATGTATTTGAAACCACACCAGGGAAAACAATTTGGCTCTCACTTGTAAAGGATACAAACATTAACATTTTGGGTTTAGACAGAGTTCTGTCTGGAGAGGTGAGTTTAATTTACTTAGAGGATCAGAGTGGAACTCGGGAATATACAAAGCGATGTCACAACTGTATTCTCAAACAGGACAGTATCTTGTAGCAGATTCCTCCCATCCCAATCCTTCTTAAGTAATGCCACCTAACTATAACCCCTATAAAGTCAATTGGGTATGAAGCCAGGTATTTAGTTGTCCAAGATAAAGTTCAAGAAACAGACTTTTTTCAATGGGTACTCTGTGGGAGTCAATGAAACCATTCAGATACACAAAAGAATGGGTTAGGACTTCTGGAAACCCATCCATAACATGCAGCAGAGCTTTCAAAACTTACTGCCAACTGAAGCAAGTCAAGAAAGAAAACATTTCAAATCCAATATAGCATGGGTGATCCCAAGACTGAAGATAGATGATAGGAAATGGGAAAGCTATGGCTTCATTAGTTGCACAAAAGGCTGCCAATGAGCCATTTTTCCATCAAGGTAATCTGGCTATTTTATTTTTTTTCATTAGACATAAGCACTGGGTGAGTTTAACTGAAGGTGGAATGGTTGCTGGCTTTGCAACAATGGAAATTTTATATCATATTAGAGTAGTCAGCAAAACAAAGGGTCAAAGGGTAAATTCCTCTTACTACAACATGTTTTCAACAGTTGAACCTCACCCTTGTGATTAGCAAAACTCAAACAGCTGATAGTTGGAAGTGGTGAGGAGGAAGAAAGAGGAGGGAAGTTATGGGTGTGTCTCAAAGAAAATAGTGTGGAATATTTGCAAAAAATGAAGTGAAAGAGTCTGAACATTGCCTGGTCTGCTGCTGAGAGTTCCCCTTTTCATTAGTGGGAGGTGTTCAGTTCCTCTGGGAAGAGTAGGCTCCTTGTTCTCACATTGTTCTCCAAAGCTACTCAGAGATTTATTTCACTTAATGCTGTTTATCCTTATTTATTTTTAATCCTTCTAGGGTGGAGGTGGGACGCCTTACAAAGTAGGGAATTGGAAGCATGAGAGTGTGACCCCCACTTCGGAAAATAAACAGAAGAGATTATGGGGCAAAATCATCATTTTCCTCTTGAACAAAGGATGATCATGGTAAAGATAGTATTCAATTAGAGTCTGAGATGTAAACAGCAGCATCTCTTGTCCAATGCTTCACCCCAGAATAGTCTGACTCAATGGTCTGTGGAGACAATAGCAGCTGCCAAGTCTTGGTCAAGGTGGTAGTCCCAACGTGTAATGCCAGCCCCTCAACACTACCCCTTTTCCCCAAGCTTTGACCTACTTATCGTAACAGAGGGGCAGGCATTTGGCTTAGTAGTCAAGACACCAGCTAAGCGTATGTCCCAAAGTGAGGTACTTGGGTTCAATACTAGATTCCTGCTCCTGATTTCAGCTTCCTGCTAAAATGCTAACCCTGCAGGCAGCAGACGATAGTTCAAGTAGTTGGGTCCCTGCCACCCACATAGGAGACCTGTATTGAACTCCTGGTTTCTGGTTTTGGCCCTGGGCATTTGAGGACTAAATCAGCAGACAGGAGTTCATTTGCCTCTCGAATTGAAAAAAAAAAAAAAGATAACTGAAATGTAATTAAAAGCTCTCAGCTTTTATATATTTCTTCAGGCAGCCTCTAGGAATGCCTGATAGCCTTTTGGCACCATTTTGTGGGGAGCAACTTGGACTAGACTAAGTTACTGGAATTAAGACTTATTCTATGCATCTGCTTTCCCACAATATGGCGCTGAGAAGGGAGTAGCAACTTCTACGCAGCTGCCTCTCGCTAGCTTGGGTGATGACCTGCAGGAGCTGATCCTGCTCCTGATTGCAGGAGAGCAGCGTACTCGGCGTGTGGGTAGCAGAGTTGGGATTGGTGGAAGAGGACTATAAAGGAAGAGAGAGACAACATGCACCAGGAACATCTGAGGGAACACCTGTGCAGCTCCCGAGAGAGCCGGCCGGCGGTGTGCTGCTCCCCCGCGGAAGTGGGGAAAGTGGCTAGGGGGAACCGCCCTTCCACGGAGGTGGAAGGGACAGTAGCCAACCCGGGAAGAACCAGCAGCAAACCTGGGGAGGGCCGAGCAGACAAAAGAACAGCGCAGGGTCCTGTGTCGTTCCTCCACGAAGACGGGGAGTGACATAATGGTGCCGTGACTCGGATATGAAGCCTAGGCAGGGTTTAGTGTCATTCCTCCATGAAGAGGGGGAGCGACACATTTGAGCAAGTCATTTTGAAGACTGGATAGACAGAGTCAAAATTCTAAGAGTAGGGAAAGCACAACCTCTGTGAAGTTGAATTTAGTACAAAATCTTAAAATGGTATTTGGAATGGAAGCATATCAATAATATACATTTGTATTTCTCAAGTTTGTTGTTGGTTGTGTTTTATTTTAAGACAAAACCACAATGATACAGACAAGTGTAGGTCAGCAGGCCAATATGAAGTGTCTGAGTTGGTATTTTGGTAACTGGCAGAAATTCTTAGATTTTGCTTGTAAAGGATACTACATTCAAGCCTTCCTATTACTTAGGAACTTTATTTCATTTTATCTGCTTGTTATACCTTAAAACAAACCCTTTTCTCCTACCCTACTTTTATCTTACAATCTTTGTGTTTCTGCTCAGTTGTTTCTCTTACCAGGAATACCTTCTTTTCCAGCTTCTTGATTCTTTCCTCTGCTTCAGATTCTATACCTCAATTCCCATCAACTCAAAAAGCCTCTGATCCTACTCCAGGCTACTCTGACCTTCTCAGCTCCAAATTATTACAATTTCACACTTACATCTCAAAATGCATTGTTTTATTAAAACACTGTCTTTATTATTCCCTACCTGTTTCGTGGATATTTCTTATTTTTCAAACTTGTATAATTCTTTTGTATTATCTCTAGTGCCTATCCTGATGTGTTTATTAAGCACTCATTTATACTTACCAACTTGACCTGAAACCCTAAAGCTGCTTCCTGAAAATCATGAGGTTTCCCATGATCATTTTTAAACAACAAACTCATCATCATTATCAGCAAATATTTATAGATTTCTGTAAGTCTCAGGCACTAAGGTGGAATGCCTATCATTTACCAATGGACTTTACCTTTCAATTGAACTTCAGAGTTAGTGTACCCACTGTTAGAGAACCACAGCACCCACACCATTCTCCACCACCACGGTCTGAGTGGTACCAAGAGCGTCTCTACATTGGACGGAACTACAGATAGAAGCAGGCAGGCAGACTGCAATTACTGAAGCTGGAGGAGGGCCAGGAAACTTGGGAGAATGCCCCCAATTCCTGTCGGAGATTGCATGGATAACCACAGCTGGCCAGAATCTGCACTTCCACGTATCACCCTAATAAAGCCTTGTGCCTATAGCAAAATAAGGCCACTCACAGGGGGAACGGTCACATTCAGAGGTTCTTGAAGAAAAATGTTTAATTTTTTCATTTGTTTGTTGGCAAATTTATGAGGTCTACTGTAAGTATCCAAAGCAAGTACCACAATGTTTCTGGCAGAGTGCGTTGGAATAGAATCTGAAATGTATCCTGTTTTGCTAACTTGAAAGCATTATCTCTCTAGTTATATAGCCAGGGACTCATTCTTTTTAACATTAACTTGTCCTACAGTAGGATTCAACTCTTCTTTGGGAAATGTGGAGAGTTCCATGGTGTGTTTATGTGTATGTCTCATGCATATTGAGAGGCCAAAAAACTAATTAACTACTGTTTGCCTAAACTTTCATAAAAATTCATCTTTCTGAGTGCCTCTGGATTATATTAAGCTATTCTGTTCACACATATACCAGGAAAACATAATTTTAGTCAGGTCTTCCTCTCTGGTCAAGTAAGTGAAGAAAGTACTGGTGAATTCTGAATTCAACTTTTTGGTATATTATAGCACTCAACGTCATGTTTCTTCCTCAGATGTAATGGAAGCAATTTAAGCATAAAGATAAAGATATGCCAAAGATTCATACCTATGACTTATATAATTAGGCTGTACCATTACTTGGAAAAAAGTTATAAAAATGTTGGGCTTCCCAACTGAGAATGTAGGTAAGAAAGGTCTTTTTGAGTCTTCAAAAAGTTTGGGGGTAAGAAAGGTTCTTCACTCTCCTTTTGAATTTCAGTTTTTTAATCACATACCACCAATTCTATGCATGTGACACTTCTCAATAGTAAGAAGGAAAAAAGCCATTTATTTGGGTACTCATTATAGAATGTTATTTCAATTTACTTTAGACTTATTTTTAATCAAATTGATGACTAGATTCTCATGGATCTCCCTAACCCCAAAACCTCCTTACTTCCTGACAAGCAGTAACAACATATAACACGCCCAATTCACTGTTCTGCAGTCCTTACTTGAGTCCTAAGCTGTTCACATGCTCAGGGGTCCTCAATGTTAAATGCTTTGGCACTGATATTTAAGAGAGCTCAAAACACACAGCCCCAGATTTCCTTACTTCCGACCAGTCCAAAGTCACCCACTGAGGTGGGCATGACTGGTTGTTGCAGGGCTCTTTTTCGATGGGCCGATGTGTTAAACAACCACTGGAGTCCAGTGTCTCCTCCTCAGAAGGTCCGATCTTCCTGATGCACAGCACTGCCCTTGTGCGCATTCCACCGTCACAAGTCTTGCTGCATTCCAACCAGTCCCCAATGAACCACCTGTGGCAAGTGGAAGAAACACATAAAAGCATTTCCCTCAGTGTACCCAGAGCTGTTCTGCTGA
Organism: Oryctolagus cuniculus; assembly: GCF_051225735.1. Classification (NCBI taxonomy): domain Eukaryota; kingdom Metazoa; phylum Chordata; class Mammalia; order Lagomorpha; family Leporidae; genus Oryctolagus; species Oryctolagus cuniculus. Next base: position 85,962,122 of record NC_142880.1, read on the forward strand.
GTGAAGTCACTGACATGGACTTCATCCTTTATTCAGAAGGGTTGACATTTCGATGTTGCTCAATACGACAAATAGCAAATGGAAGAGCTGCTAAGGAAAAGATCTTTTCACGTCAATTGCCTTTTAAAGTGTAGTGTATGGGCTTTGTAGGTTCAAACAAACAATGCACTGTGTGTTTTTATACTTTGATTTTTCCCCTTTTTTATTAATTTCTTTTTTTAAAAAAATATTTATTTTATTTATTTGAAAGAGTTACAGAGAGAGGTAGAGACTGAAAAAGAGGTCCTCCAACCACTGGTTCACTCCCCAAATGACTGCAATGGCCAGAGCTGAGCTGATCTGAAGCCAGGAGCCAGGAGCTTCTTCTGGTCCTCCCATGTGGGTGCAGGGTCCCAAGGACCAGGGCCATCCTCTACTGCTTTTCCAGGCCATAGCAGAGAGCTAGATTGGAAGTGGAACAGCTGGGATTCAAACCAGCACCCCTATGTTATGCCAGCCCTGCAGGCCGGGGCTTTAACCCGCTGTGGTACAGAAATTTTTATTAATTTCTAAAATGAGGATAACAATGATCAATCTCATAAGACTGTCATGAGGAGTAAATAAGGTAATAAATGCAAATCTCCAATGTCCTGATAACAAATGGCTCTCCATGGGAGGAAAGAGTTTTGATTCAAAATGTTTGCCAATTTTTGTAGTGTAAATACCTCACTACAATCAATTTCAAGTAAGCAGCTTGACATACTGAACATGAACAAGAGAAGATACACTAATAATAGAGTCTCACAGATCAGTACCAATTGGCTTCAGAACACAACTGAATACTTCTAACATAGTGTCTGGCATATAAGAAACAACAAGACAAAGTAGCTATTTCCATTCATATTCTACTGAGCCATATTCTCCCATAGTTGAGGATTTTATGCTTAGATAAACTTAAAGGACCTGGGAATTTGTTTTCCAGCTGCCAAAAATGGAATTCTATGACAACAGAAGACAAAGACAGAGAAGGCTCAAGTATCCAACCTGAAGACATGGGAGTCTTAAAACACCTTCACTTTCCTCAAAAATAGGGCCCTGAGCCAGCCCCTGAAAACATGGGAGATCCCGCTTTTATCCCTTTGCTTCTAAAAACAGCTTCTACACAACTAATGTGGGAAGGAATTCAAAGGTCTTAACAAAATGAACACATCTCACATTTGTAGGTATCTTAGTCCTTTTCCCAAATCAAGGAACTTTCATATATATGATTTCAGGGTTTTTCTTGATAATACTCTCAGGACTCACTTTCTTAGACATATTAATTGGTCCAAGGAATGTGAATCATGATTCAAATCAGGCCAATAAGAATTCTGTGTTAGGGGGCCGGCACCCTAGCTCACTTGGTTAATCCTCTGCCTACAGTGCCGGCACCCCATATGGGTGCAGGGTTCTAGTCCCGGTTGCTCCTCTTCCAGTCCAGCTCTCTGCTGTGGCCCGGGAGGGCAGCAGAAGATGGCCCAAGTGCTTGGGCCCTGCACCCGCATGGGAGACCAGGAAGAAGCACCTGGCTCCTGACTTCAGATAGGCATAGCACCGGCCGTGGCGGCCATTTGGGGAGTGAACCAACGGAAGGAAGACCTTCCTCTCTGTCTCTCTCTCACTGTCTATAACTCTACCTGTCAAATAAAAAAAAAAAAAAAAGAATTCTGTGTTAGAGGAGCAGGCATTTATCCTTGTAGTTAAGATGCCCACTTCCCACATTGGAGTGTGTGGTTCAATTACTGGTTCAAGCTCCTGATTCCAGCTTCCTGCCAGTGCAGACTCTGGGAGGCAGTGGTGATGTTTTATGTAACTGGGTCCCTGCCACCCACGTGGGAAACCTGAACTGTGTTTACAGGTCCTGGCTTTGCTCTGCCTGGTTCCACCATTGAGAATTTGGCAGTGAACCAGCAGATAGAAGCTCTCTGTCTCTGTCTCTCTGTCCCTGTGTCTCCTCCACCAGACCCCATCTTTCAAATAAAAAGACTTCTAAGAATCCTGTGTAAGAATTTTTATATGTCAACTGGAGTTTTAAAAAGGATCACTTTTCTTTCCAGTTACAGAAATGTATAAGGAAATGAATGTGGAGATGCTGGTGGCCATGTCCCCTGTTAAGTGGAAATAGCTGATTTGAAAGAATGCAGAGGCTTAGAAAATCCTGACAGTGTTTCAAGTCTTTAATTCCAGACATTCTGCAAGGTAGGTCCACTCTTAGATTTCCTTCAGCCTTCTTACATATATGGAAGCTAACACCAGTTCAAGCTTTTGTTATTTGCAACCAGAGTCCTGACTGATATATTATTATATTATTGTATTTAATTTAACAAATATTTGCTAATTGCCCACTTTAGTCAAGATTTTGGGCTTTGTTTTTTATAGAAGTAAGATCCAGTGTTAGGGAAACAAATAGCAACCATGGAACTAGGACTAGATTTCCCACCAATTGCTATTTCAACTGGATTTCATTTTTAACATTGTTGAATTGTAGAGTGTAGATCATACGCATGGAGTCATAAGACATTTCTTCAATCCATAACTATAAATCCTGCAACTATCCTCAAAGGGCATGGACATGCTCAAACTCTTGAGTGAACAACTACCCAGAGAAAACATAAAAGCTTAAAACAATTTCCTCAATATTTCCAGTTTTGTATATGGAAGATAATATTTCAGTGAAGATGGTGTACTAGTATTCTAAATTTTAGCCTGCATTTGGCCAAGTAAACTACAATGGCCCTTTTATTATTATTTGTACTATTTGTAATTATAGAAGAAAGCCAGGGGGCTGGCGTTGTGGCATGGTGGGTAAAGCCGTGGCCTGCAGAGTCGGCCTCCCATATGGACGCTGCTTCGAGTCTGATCTGGCTCTTTGCTGTGGTCTGGGAAAGCAGTGGAAGATGGCCCAAGTCCTTGGGCCCATGCACTTGTTTGGGAGACCTGGAAGAAGCTCCTGGTTCCTGGCTTCGGATTGTCTCAGCTCCAGCCAATGTGGGAATTTAGGGAGTGAACCAGCTGATGAAGACCTCTCTCTCTCTCTCTCTCTCTGTAACTCTGCCTAATAAAATAAACAAATCTTTTAAAAAAAGAAAAGAAAAAGAAAAAGGAAAACAGCTTTCTCCTACCAAGATTTTAAAAAAAGAAAGCTGCATTTAGAAATAAAAATGTCATAGTTGATCATTTTCTCAAACTTAATATATATTTTGTCAAAATCTAAAAATTTCAGGGGCTGGCACTGTGGCGCAGTGGGTTAATGCCCTGGCCTGCAGTGCCTGCATCCCATATGGGCGCCGGTTCAAGACCTGGCTGCTCCACTTTCGATTCTGCTCTCTGCTATGGCCTGGGATAGCAGTGGAGGATGCCCCAAGTCCTTGGGCCTCTGCACCCACGTGGGAGACCCAGAGGAAACTCCTGGCTCTTGGCTTCCAATCAGCACAGCTCCAGCCACTGCAGCCAACTGGCAAGTGAACCAGCAGATGGAAGACCTCTCTTCCTCTCCTTCTCTCTCTCTTTGTAACTCTAACTTTAAAATAAATAAATCTTTTAAAAAAATCTAAAAATTTCAACCCAATATTCATTTAAAAATGATAATTTAATCCTGAACTTTAAAAACCTGACATTAACTTTTTTTTTTCTGTCAAGTCATTTTCCAAGGTGGATTTAAAGTGATTTTCATATTTTTTCTGTCTTCCACAGATACACATGATCCCAAAATGTTAGTACCATTTTTGGTAAGGAGGAAAATGTATACTGAGAATAATAACTTGCATGCCAGCCATAGTGAAACTCTGATTCAATTTGCAATAGTGATTTCATCATCAAGATTAGGGAATAAAACAGAAATGTGTATAACTCAGCCACAAAAAGTTCAGTCATACCACCTCCAGCCATGATCTCATTAGGTCTCATAATGTAAGAGTGATGGAGAAATTCAAATTAAACACAGGTGCCTAGAGTAAAAGCAATGATTTAGAGTTGTTGCTGTTCTTTGTCACATAGGGTCAGGGCCATCTCTCCCTTTTTATTCTTCAACCTCTCTTTTATCACCAACTGTCTCACTCAGAAACTTAGCCTAGATGTATTGCTCTAGGCTTCAACTTGAAATGTATGAAAGTAGTAGTATTAATCAGCTTCCCAATTTCCTTTCTGACTTTAACTCTGATTTTAGGCTTCATATTCAGTCCCAGTTGCATCTTTATTGCGCATCATTTCATTCCACCCCATGTTTCTCTGAAGACTTCAATCACACCCTAGTTATCTAAATAGGTTTGCAATTTCCACTGCATCTTCTTGTCTCAGTTTCTCCATTCTCCTGTCTAGTTTAAGAAAAACCGCTTCCTTCATCTTCATTGTCCATTTTTGTGAAACTCTGATGGCATTCTTAGTTTTCTTTTCTTTCCTTTAGATTCAGTGGTGAAAATATGAACACACAAGTTCTTGCTGTAAACATCAATTGCTGATTTGTTAATAGCCTGAACAATTACTGGATTGTTTTTTACCCCCACGCTCTTTCCAACCCCCAGTGATCGAACTGTCTTAATCCTCACCAGTGCCTTCATTTCCATTCACTGCCAATGAATAGTGGGATTCATATTTGGGTGTCTGATATAAGAGTGTTTGCTGTAGCCTATGTAATCTGATGTCCTGTCTCAGGCTCCTATTACTACAAACAATAATATTAATTATAGGAGGGAATAAGAGAGACACCATAGAAAAGTTCGCCATAATTTTAGTAAACCAGGATGTTTGAAAAAGCAATCCATTATAAAACCAGAATGTTATTTTTCTCTTTAAAGTGAAATAACAGAGTATACAAAAATAAAACTGACATTGAAGGTTTAGTTGAAAACAGATTTCCCAGCATTTGTCCTGGAGTTAAGGGTGTCATCACCAACTCTCTTTACAAACTCAATTCAATAAAATAATTAAAAAATCTTCAGAATTTGACAATAATCAAAGAGATTCAATTACATAATCTATTGTCTACTTACAAAGACAAAAAAATGTTCTTTTAAAATAAATTTTAGGTAGCTTTTCAAAACAAAAAGTTGATTAAAAAAGAGATTTTGTTCATTCCTCAGCTAAATGGAAAGTGAAACGAATATTAAGGAGAATTCTCTATACCCTAAGCATTCGATAGTCAAACTTTTCTAAATTTTTTTAAAAGAATTATTTTATTTATTTGAAAGAGAGAGTTACAGAGAGAGGTAGTGACAGAGAGAGGTCTTCCATCCACTGGTTCACTCCCCAGGTGGCCGCTATGGCTGAAGCTGTGTCGATCCGAACCTAGGATCCAGAAACTTCTTCCAGGTCTCCCACGTGAGTGCAGAGGCCTAAGGACTTGGGCCATCTTCTACTGCTATCCCAGGCCATAGCAGAGAACTAGATTGGAAGAGGAGCAGCCGGGACTAGAACCGGCGCCCAAATAGGATGCTGGCATTTCAGGCCAGGGTGTTAACCCGCTGTGCCACAGTGCTGGCCCCTCTAAATTTTTAAAAAGTAATGTAGAAGTGGGTGTTTAGCCAACTGTTTAAGATGTTTAAGACATTTGTGTCCCACTTCAGGGTGCCTGGATTTGATTCATGGCTCTTGTTTTTTACCAATGCCCACTCTAGGAATCAGCAGTAATGGCTCAAGTAATTGGGTTCTTGTCACCCACGTGGGAGAAGGTTTGCACTCACAGCTCCAGGCTCCAACCCTGGCCCAGTCCCAGCTGTTGCAGCATTTAAGGAGTGAACCACCAGTTGGGAGCCGTCACTTTTTCTGCCTCTCAAACAAATAAATAAACAACACTTAAAAATAAAAAGCAACGTAAATAAACTCTGAAGTTGTGGTGATTGGGAATGTGTCAACAAATCAAGGAGAATTAGAACATTAGAAAATTCTGCAGACATTTGACTTGTAACTCACAAAGTTAGTAGTGTTTGGGTATAATGGGAAAACTTCTCAAGAAAGTAGCATATCATCATGTGTAAAATGAAGAGAGTTGGTCTACATGATTGCCATGATTCTTTTCAGGTCTTAAATTTTGGAATTTTATAAGAAGGTTGTGATTAATCTTTTCCTAAATTTAAAGTAACTTATTATACTTGTTCATAGGTGAGGTCCAATGACTCAAAATAATTGTTAGACATTTTGCCATAAAAGATACCATTGCATAAAGCTTAGCCCAGATAAAAATTAATCTCTTCCCACTCTGTACTTCCCTCAGCACTTTTTTTTACAGCTCTTGTATTGTATATAGCCATATTTTGTCTTGTACTATAGTTATTTTTAAATGTATTTGCTTAATTCTGTCCTTAGGAAAAGAAACCATTCTTCCCAAAGTACAGTGCCTTTTACATTACAGTTGATTAATAAATGTTTTTAAATTTCAGCTACAGTATTATTATGATGTTTACTTCTCTACACATTTTTAGCTCACTGCTTCTCATAAATCTAAAACCCACAAAATCATATGGGAATAATATTTAGTGTTCAAAGATTCTTCATATGAGCTCCTTTGTAGAAATATTCTTGCTATTAAAACACATACAGTAAAAATTGAACTCTTGGCCTTTTTCTTTGGATTCCTACCCAGCATTACTTCCTTTCCTTAAGATACAGCACCAGCTTCCTAACAGTCATATCCTTTAGTATCAACTCTTTCTTTCCTTTTTTCCAATTATTTAAGCCTATGTCATGGATTACAACATTTTCAATTCTAGTCACTTGGATACTGCACTATTTCTCACAAAAAAAGTTGCTGCTATAACGCTAACTTTCCCTACAAAGGCCATCTCTGACCCTTCAAGGTATGCCAAACAAACACTCCTGTTATTTCTTTATCAATGCTTCCTTCGATTAATCTTTCTTTTTTTTTTTTTTTTGGTGACAGGCAGACTTAGACAGTGAGAGAGAGAGAGAGACAGAGAGAAAGGTCTTCCTGCCATTGGTTCACCCCCTAAATGGCCACTACGGCAGGCGCGCTGACTCGATCCAAAGCCAGGAGCCAGGTGCTTCCTCCTGGTCTCCCAGGTGGGTGCAGGGCCCAAGCACTTGGGCCATCCTCCACTGCCTTCCCTGGCCACAGCAGAGAGCTGGACTGGAAGAGGAGCAACTGGGACAGAATCTGGTGCCCCGACAGGGACTAGCACCCGGGGTGCCAGCGCCACAGGCGGAGGATTAGCCTAGTGAGCCACAGAGCCGGCCTCAACTAATCTTTCTAATCCCTTGTCATTTTCTTCACACAAGGAAAATCTTACTGTCTTTTATTTTTCCATACTGCACTAATAAATTCTCTCAATATATATCTTTTCATTATTTGAAAAGATACTTCTGATTAAAAAAAGACATTTTGAATTTTAAATTAATGGTATTGGGAGAACAACATTTGAAAATAAATATGGATCGCTTCCACAAATTAGGCAAATATATGAGTATTTCAGAGAGATTAAAGTTTACATTAAGACAAAAAAGAAACTTTGAAAGAATAATATTGGAGTGGGTAAGACATTTCTAAACATGATACCAATAAAAGAAATAAGGGGCTAGCATTCCCATATCAAAGTGCTGGTTCAAGTTCTGGCAGCTCTGCTTCCAATTCAGCTCCCTGCCAATGTGCTTGGGAAAGCAGCAGAAGATGGGCCAAGTGCTTGATGCCATTCACATGAAAAACAAAGAGGTAGTTACTGGCTCCTGGTTTTGGTCTGGCCCCGACCTGGCTGCTATGGACATTTAAACACTTATGCTTAGACAACTTAAAAAAAAAAAAAAAAAACTTCAACCAAAATAGGAGAGGTGTAACCAGGCCACTCAGATGCCTTAAATGGCTGATCAAACACCAAACATAATTCTTAAAATCCTAAGTGTCAGGGAAGTCACTTGTTGGGTTGAGACTCAAAATACATGAAGTTATTAGAAACATAGGAAGGCACAAAATTAGCTTGAGGAGTTTGAACATAACTTCATTTACATCATTTTTTGGCAGAAAATAGGAAAGGAAAGCAATTAAATAAAGCACTTTTGCAACACATATATAAGTCACATTTCCAACTTTCTCTTTTCTTAAGGAATTAGTTACATAGTGATCACATTTTGAAAAGAACAGACATAAAATTACACAAAACTTTGGTCATGCTACATGTCTTGTGCTCATTATTTGGTAGCCACTACCCTAAACCTTTTCCAGAGAGTAGTAGTGAGTCTTCCTTAAATATTCAACTGTTCTTTTTTCTGTTCCAGGTTTTTGTGACTTCACTTCAATGTGGTCATTTTTCAAAAAGGACTACTTCATAATAAAATTCTCCTCTCCAGTCTCACAGTTTGGATTGGGTTAGTAGCTAACCAAGGGGATAAGGGCTACTCCAACTTTCAAACCAGAATGAAATGCCACTCATGCAGCTGTCGGGCGGGATCCCTACAAAAATCATTTTTGTCAAGATGAATTCAGCATTCTGGTCTTTTTTTTTTTTTCACACCATAGATTGCATTTTTCTCAATCAAGAAACATTTTTGTCCTTATAGATAATAGTCTAGGCTGGTGCTGTGGCTCACTTGGCTAATCCTCCACCTGTGGCGCCGGCACACCGGGTTCTCGTCCCGGTTGGGGCATTGGATTCTGTCCCGGTTGCCCCTCTTCCAGTCCAAGTCTCTGCTGTGGCCCGGGAGTGCCGTGGAGGATGGCCCAAGTGCTTGGGCCCTGCACCCCATGGGAGACCAGGAGGAAGCACCTGGCTCCTGGCTTCAGATCCGGCTCCTGGCTTCGGATCAGCGCAGCGCCGGCCATTTGGGGAGTGAACTCTCTGTTTCTCTCTCACTGTTTATAACTCTCTTTCTGTCTGTCTCTCTCTCTCTCACTGGCTAACTCTGCCTGGCAGAAAATTAAAAAAATTAAAAAAAGATTATAGTCTACTTTAAAGTTATCATTAAAATGAATGGGCTCTCTCTATATGCCTCCCCTTAGCAGGAGTTGTAATTGCTATAGTAATCAATCCTAAGAGACTGAAATATACCCCTGTGCCTGTGCCTAACACTATAAAGATAGGATGTTTTACAATGACAGAATTAAAACTAGGTCAGCAAATGAAGGTACTAATATTTCAGCATATTTCTAAACCTTTTACAAGTCTTTAGGACTTTAGCATATACATATAGTAAAGACTTCAGTCCAAACAAATCACCATATTTTATTAAATCAAAGACACCATTACTTTACCGTACTAGTAAGAAAGTGGGAAAATGCCACTTACTATCTAAGACATCATCAGTTCAAGATAAATCCTAATTTCAGATATGTTAAAATGTGCAGATGTGTGCCTTGGAATTGAAGAAATACAACCATTCCCAGCACTGTGTCAGGATCAAATTCACTGAAATTCCTGCTTTAAAGAGGTTAGTAACTGAAGCCTATGGAAAGGGACATAAAAATTCCACTCTCTATGGTGTTTTTTCCTTTTTCTCAGCCTCAATTACTTGTATCATATGAGCGTGTTTCTAATTTGAAAACATAGTGTTTCTTTGCACTTGAAACAAGTAATTCCCACTTCTTCCTCTTACTTACTCAGGTGGGCAGGGCTCAGTGTTGCAGGTTCTTTGATTTTCAGGTGGCTTACTGTCGGGGTCACAGTAATTGTTCTGGACAATAGAGTTGTCATCCAACCTTTTACAGACCACCTCTTGTCTTTGGACACCTTGAGAAAAGGAGGACATCATTATTGAAGAGCAGTTTATCTTCCAGTAAGTTAGGTCTGCATAGCTTCCCTCTGTGGGGGATCAACCTCACTGGATCGCTGCTGTCTTATCTGTTCCAGATACACTTGCCTGCTTCTCTAAAAAAGGAGAGAAGTCCTGGTCATTACACTGAAATTTTAGGCAAAATTATTATTCTCATATTTAGAAACATACTGCTTTCAAGTGCAGAAAAAAGACTACTGGTAACTTTACACAATTAGTATTTCCATTTCTACATTCTTCTCCATGCTAAAAGAAAACAGGCTTCAATTTCCCAAAATATCATCAGATAAAATGAATGAATATATGTTTCAATACAAAACAATGGCTGTATGTTTATTTAAAATTAAAACAATAGGGACAGATTTACTTTTTGATATTTTATAGGACACACCCCGTCAATTTAGTCTTTGTTAGGAACACATCACATCACAGCCACACATTTCATTTTTTCTTCCATGTACACCTCTTTGAAAGTTTAGTATTTAAAGATTGCAGTGAGCCTTTTTAAGACTGTAACCAACTAGTCTGTTTGCTCTAACAGAGTTGGCCCCTGTTGATTAAATCATTGTCAAACAATACATAGTTCATTCATACATTTATTCACAAAATGCTTATCTCATCTCAGAAATTAGTCTATGTGACCTGTTGGCCACAATGAAAAATAGTCTCATTATAAAATTCTAAGTATATGTTTATTATTTTTGATAAAATATCCATAACAGCTCTCTCACATTTCACAGAATATAAAGAGACATACAAACACACACTCTTATTTGTAAACATCCCTGGTGAACAGACGTTTTGTATACTCATATTCTCTTTAGTGTCAAAGAACTAAATGAAACAGATGAGCAATGAAACAAGATACCAAAGAGAAATAAATCACACTGTAAGATAAAGCTAACTGTTTCAGATCATATAGACTCAAAGGTAACAGGTTACTCCTAGAAATGAAAATAAAAGTGAAAACTAAGCTATTCTCCCCAGTCACTCATACCATCCCTATAAACAGGGAAGTTCAATTACCCAGAAAAAGTTGTAAAAAGCAGCATGATCCAGGAAACCACAGCTTCACACCTAGCTTATCCCACATGATCCTTCAGTTGTTGTTTCTCTTTTTTTCTACTTTGCCTTTTAAAAAGAGTTGTTCTTAAGTTATAGTACACTTTAAAAAAATAGTCTGATCACAATTAGAGAAATCCATGTGACATAGGATCATTAAGCAAAGGAAACCGATACCTCAAGAGCTGTACCAAATGCTTCCCCCAAGGTCCCTTGGGAGTCATAATAATTCTGCAGGTGGGGGTGTCCCAGTTATCATGTTATGCACACCTTTAACTAAGCTGTTTGAATGTAAAGATTGGCAGGAAAAACTATATTAAATCCACTAACCTCATAAGATTTAAATCCTCCAGTCTCCACATAGTGGTAAATAGTTGAAAAAGATATTTTTGCTTGTTTGCAATGACCCAAGGCTCTTACTGATTACATTTAAGAACAAGTTTTTACATTTTCCTAATTTAGGGGTCTAAAACAAAGACAAACAATTTACTGGTAAAACGTCTTAGAGTATGTATTGTATTCAGTTCCTCTCAACTCCTAGAATAGAACAAACAACTTGGTTTATGTGATGACAACAATTTGGAATTTTTCAGCTATTAAAATTGGATTTTTGAGGGAAGAATGACATTCGTTAGCTACCTCTCCACTGTGTCATTCCAGTGGGCAGATAAGTACGTTCATGTGGTCCACCTAGACAGATAGCTTTACCCTTAGTCAGGATCCAACTACCAACTGCAACAGTGGCTCAGATTATTCATTCACCCTGGTTCAATACTTTGCTTCTACTAAGGGCAGCAAAAGATTGTTTTTATAGGTTACCGTACTTATTTTTTAAAGTAATTCAAATATGACTATATTTGAAACAAGAATATTGTTATCCAATAGAATATTTTGGTTGTTTCACAGAAAAGAATAAAGTATCTTTAAGCCTACAAAATGAAACTAATGTTTTGTTTCAGTGACAGAAATATTCAATTTCTTCGGGTTAAAATAAAATTCTACTTTCTTTAACTCTAGAAATGCTGTTTGGCTATAATCACACTTGTTTTCAAAAGTAGCCTATAAAGAGGTGATGGTGGTATAATGGTGAGCACAGCTGCCTTCTAAAAGGAGCCTTTAATGTAAAAACAGGGCCTTTGCGATTTGAATCACAAATGAGATTAGTAGAGGTGAGATTTGCATTTCATTTTTAGATAAATTCTAGCTATATGTCACATCAAAAAATTTTGCTGTAACATTTATTGTTAAAAATTTTGAAAATACACAAAACTGATAGTCTAGGACCATGGAGCTGATGGTGCCTGCAAGTCACAAGTCCAGTTCCCTGTATAATACTACCCACCTACTTATCCATCAAATAGGTCCCTTCCAGGCGGGTCTCCCTTACCTGAGATCTGGTGGGAGGGAGGCACCATGTGAACAGCCATTCCTCTTCTGACCTCATAAAAGAAGCCAGCAATTGGGAGAGGGCACTTCTCTCTGAAGACCAAGAACTAGAGACAGGCTGAAGGTACCTTCTCTTTAATTACCCTCCCCAACCGCTTTCTGCCTCCGGCCCACTCCATGCTGCATCTATGCACATACAAGTGTGTTTGCTTTCTCATCTTTTCAATAAACTTTATCACTTTGTGTGTCGTATATGTGCCTGTATTTAGAATGCTTCTCTAGGCAGAAGGCAAGGACTTGGAACAAAAACTAGACCCCACTTCCTCCACTTCAAAAACACAAGGAATAAAACTAAGATTACTCATGGTACTATAGCTTTGTTCCTGACCTTTATTTTGAGGACTATTTTGCTATTTGGTAGGGTCCAGTGATTAATTTAAAATTAAATAAATACAAACCCAAACTGCCAGCTAAATGCAGTTGCAGATCATTCATTCATTTACTGATTCATTCATTAAACTCCTAAGCACAAGAAACGATGAGAAATTGGGTGAGTGCTAAGAAGTATAAACTGCCTTAATTTTGGTCATGTTTTCCATCATTCTTAACACTTAGGAGGAATTAAGGGTATTTGGGAATATATTTCAGCTTCGTAATTTCAGAATGTTATTTTTCTATGAAGTAAAAATTAAAAATTAAAGTTCTCAAGTAGACAGCTGAAATTGCCCTATATTTTTAAAAAGATGCATTTTCTCTTGCTTTCATCTTTTATCACTTTTCTTCTAGAATGTATATTATACAGCTTGGTATTTCACACTCAAGAAATAAACCTACTAGTAATCTATTTGGAAAGTAGAAAATACTGATCAACTAGAAATCACCTACATTAAACCAACAAAAGAAATGTCTGAGTTTAGAATCTTTTTATGTGATCAAATGTCTTGTACATAGCTTCTTTTAAAGTAGTCTGTAAAATATTTCTAAGAAGTTGGTTTTTAAACCTTGTTGGAAATAATTACATCTAGGTACATAAATCCTCCCTCTTTTCAAGTCTAAAGACTTTCCGGTTATAACCTAAAATAAAAAGAATGTTCACATGATCAGTCAGTGTACATCTAATCAAAAGTAATATTCCAGTGGTCATATCCCTTGGAGATAGGCAGATGTTCTGTAAGATTCAATTGGTCAAACTTAAAACTGTACTAGTTATATTTTAAACACTTAAAGTTACTGGCATGCAAATTCTATACCTGTTTTTAACTGCAATAAAAGTAATGGTTTCATATTATAAAAGTAAAATACAAAGATGCCATTGCCATAACATATTTACCTTAAACCCTCTAAAAGGTGAATCTTTTCAAAAGCCTTTTTATTTGTTTGTCTTTTGAATCCTTTGAATCAGACAATATGATTGTCTGATGATTTTTTTTTTTTTTTGACAGGTAGAGTGGGTAGTGAGAGAGAGAGAGAGACAGAGAGAAAGGTCTTCCTTTGCCGTTGCTTTACCCTCCAATGGCCGCCGCGGCCGGCGCGCTATGGCCGTTGCATCACGCTGATCCGAAGGCAGGAGCCAGGTGCTTTTCCTGGTCTCCCATGGGGTGCAGGGCCCAAGCACTTGGGCCATCCTCCACGGCACTCCCGGGCCACAGCAGAGAGCTGGCCTGGAAGAGGGGCAACCGGGACAGAATCCGGCGCCCAGACCGGGACTAGAACCCGGTGTGCCGGCGCCGCAGGCGGAGGATTAGCCTAGTGAGCAGCGGCGCCGGCCGTCTGATGATTCTTAACATGGAAATGTAACTCTCACTTTTTGTGTACAAATTTGTCAGATCCTATATTTAATTTTCTGTCAATAGTTAAAAGTTAAAGATCTTTTGTCTGTCAAGGGTTCTCTTTATAATATAGAGAGGAGTAGCAGATTTAAATTGCTCTTCTGCCTGCATATTAAGAAATGGCTTTAATTTTGAAATTGTATGGGCCACAGGCAAGTAAGCAAGAAGCCCACCAAAAAAGAAATGAATCCTGGCAGGAATCCTTCATCTGCTATTCTTACTCCAGAGAAAGAATGCCTGATGTACTCGTAGAATGAAGCAATTCTATAAGTTATTTGCAGCATGGTATTTGTCGGTATGTTGCTTTTCTCCAGTGGTTCACTACTTTGAGTAGAAGGAGGGCATGCCTAATGTACAGAAATTACCAGTTGAATTTAACTTGAAAGAATAATAGGTGTTAAATCAAGAGAAATGGAAGTGGGTGGTTAAGAGCAGAAGAAAAATCTTCTGGATCTTCCCAGATGTACGTATATGACCCATCATTTCAGTCCTAGACGATTCAATTGTTAAATGGGCAGTCTGTAACCACATATGACTGAGTCATTAAGGCAAAGGAATATAAATATATCCTTGGGATTGAGGAGCTAACCAACCTCCAGATAATTGACTGTAGTGGCAAAGCACATCAAGTCTACCCAAGAAACCTTTTTTTTTTTTTTCAGACAAAATTGAGGGAAAAAAATTTTTGAAAAGAAGTCATAACTTGTACTAAAAATGTTGCTGGTGGCTAAGGCAACAATTTGCTTAACCACAGTATCCATTCAAAGTAGCTAGCAACCAAGACAACACTATATAACCACAGTATACCCAGCATATGAGCAACAATATTAATTTAATCTAAATATTTGGTACAGATAGCATCCAGAGAGCGACAAGTGCCAGGAAAAAAACAATGTCTCTCTGCTTTGCCTTTCACTGCTGGAATCTGGCTGTTGTGCAGTGTGATTGTTGGCCAGACACAAGTATTTTCAGAGCAGAGCAAAGCCCATCTGCCTTGGATCTAACAGCTGGCACTCAGGGTACTAATCAGCTCCACCCAGATGCTTCCTTCCCCTGAAGAGTCTCCTGTTAGTTTTTATCTTTCAAAAGCTTCCCTTCTCTGCCTCCCTTCTAAGTAAAACTAGATGTCCTGAGAAAATACAGGATGATCAAAAGGAAAATGTTGCTCAAAAATGTTTGTCTACAGCAACTGTGCTTAGTGATGGTAAGGCATACACACACCCTCTAGTTTTTGAAATCACATTATCCCAGGAGGGAATCTCTACTACTCAATGGACACTAAGAGTAATTTATTCTGTGGAAAGTGTCTAAATTAATTTAATTCACTGAGTTCCTGCTGTGTCTAAGGCACAGTTTTCATTATCATAAAGGGGAAAGTGAATAGAACAGTCTTAACCTCAATGAGATGACATTAAAATGGGAGGTAGGTAGCATAATGCAAGAACCATTATGTTACATGATGGAAGATACGTTACCAAATACAATTTTCAGTTCTATTATTTTCAGTTCTAATATTTTTAGCTTTATATTCCTCCTATTTTGTTAAATTGTTGTTTGATTTCTCTTTTTGAAACCTCAATGATCTTGAGAATTCTCTTCAAAGATTATGATATCATTACCTTTTACTTAATCTTATTCTTGTTTTCTTTATCTCAGCTTCTGTCATTTTTAATTATTTCTTTTTGAGATCTAGGCAATTTAAGCAAATGACCTCAGGCAAGTTTTTAATTCTTTTCTTGAGACAATCAAGTTATATGATTTCTAATGTTTCTTTCAGATCCAAAATTCTGTAAAAGTTGTCTCTTTTCTTCCTTCACATTTCAATTGCTCACCATTTTTTCCACCACTTTTCTCTCCCTTTTATGTATGCCTTTCCCCTATATTCTAAAGAATAATAAGTCTGAAAAACAAGCATCTGTTATTTTCCATTTGGTTTTGTCGTCTTGTTTCAGTGTCCGAGTTCTTACCAGTGTGAGGTTCATGTTTTTGGGGTTAGATATGTCAAATGGCAGAATACTAACTAGAAATAGGGATTTTAAAAAATATTTATTCATTTATTTGAAAGGTGGAGTTACAGAGAAGCAGAGGCAGAGATAGGGAGAGAGGTCTTCCATCCACTGGATCATTCCCCAGATGGTTGTAATGGCCAGAGTTGAGCCAATTGGAATCCAGGAGCTTCTTCTGGGTCTCCCAGGTGGGTACAGGGGCCCAAGGACTTGACTTATCTTCTACTGCTTTCCCAGGCCCTAGCAAAGAGCTGGATTGGAAGTGGAACAGCCGGGACTCCAATTGGTGCCCATGTGGGATTCCGGCACTGCAGGCACCAGCCCCAAAATAGGGATTTGAAAAAAGGCAATTTTCTTCATATAAAGAATGAACCCAGGAGACCCAGAAGAAGTTCCTGGTTCCTGGATTCAGCCTGGAGCAGCCCTGGCTGTTGTAGCCTTTTGAGGAGTGAACCAGCAGATGGAAGATCTCTCTCTCTTTCTTTCACTCTCTGTAACTCGGCCTTTAAATTAAGATTTAAAATAAATCTTAAGAAAGAATTAACTCATATTATACTAGAGAGTAAGCTCCATGATCTTCAGTAAAAACTTATTTGTTTCATATATTCTATTTAAAATTTTAAGAGGAATGATGCTGAGAGTACAAGACCTTGAGTTTCTTCCATATGCTATGATGTACTTATTAACAATAGAGAAGTTTTCCTTTTAATTATATATAAAATCCCCTTTTTGGGACCAAAGAGTAAATATTTTAGGTATCATTAAGACAAGGGTACAATCATAAAAAAGCTGTATATCTTTTCAATTAAACTCTTTATCTTGTTTAAGTCAATATCAAAACATCCCACAAGATTAGAATGATGACAGCTACTATTATAAAAAGCTTTACTTTTTCCTAAAGTATTTTATGTATATTATCTTACAAAGATGCATAATGTTATGGTTATTAAAAATGCTACTTTAAGCAATTTGGGGGTGAACATTTGGCATGGTGTTTAAGACTTTGGACACCCATATCAGAGTGCCTAGACTTGAGCCAACTCTACTTCCAATCCCAGCTGCCTGCTAATGCACACCAGGAAGGCAGCAGGTTCAAATACTTGGATTCCTGCCACCCATGTGAGAAACCTGGACTTAGTTCTGGGCTCCTGGCTTTGGCCTGGTTCAGCCCCAGCTATTTGGGCATTTGGGGAGTGAACTAGAGGATGGAATATCTCAGTCTGTGTTTACCTTTCTGCCATTCAAATAAAATGCGAATAAAATTTTTGTGAAATGAAACATCACCTATGATACATAGATTATTAACACAATTGAAATGTACTCAAAACTCTGGTTTCAGTCTTACCAAAGTTAGTGATTTTGTATCCAAAGTCTGCTTCTGATAATGTTAAGGAAGAATATAATCATTAAAGCAATAGAGACAATGAAAGAGCTGAAGGAAAAGGACATTCTGAGACTGTCAGCAGAGATTTCTTGCCTTTAGCTATAATCTTAATTCTAGAGAAAACAAAAGCCACAATATGCAGGGGTGAACAATAAAAATTGTCAAGATTATCAAAGTAACCTTTCATATGTAAGGCTTTTTACAAGATGTATTAAGAGGATTTTATAGGAGAAGCCATATGCCCAGCTAGGATTTTAGTATAACTAACCCAATACATTAAAGGACACTTTTTCTTTACAATAATGAAAATGATCTGAAAGGAAGAGATGGCAGGAGAGAGTGAATGTGGGAATGCCATGGTCAGTGCTGTGAGGTGATTAGTTCTCCATTTATCATCCTTTTCAAAGAGAAAATTAGGGAGCAATAAACAAAGCTGAATACAAACCCTTATTCTTTCTAAACTCAAGTCACTTTTTTTACAGAATATTTATCTTATTAAAAATAACACAGTTATCAGTTTTATGCCTAAGTTTGGTAAACACAGGAATCAAATGTAAAAGTTTCAAACAATAGTACATAGTGTAACTTCACACTGAAAATACCTTCCATAGAGAATATTTCCTAAAACACTAATCATATAACTATTTCTTCAAAGAAAAGTAAAGAACAATGAGTAAGGCGTTTTTTAACTATGTAAAGTTTCCATCTGTAATCTTATATTTAATTTTGAAATTTTCAGATAGTAACTTTTAAGTCAAAGATAAGCAAATTTAGTTATAAGATTCAACCTTTTCATATCCATCACACTTAACTTTAATCAAGTCTGTTACGAATCTCAAAAAAGAAACAATTAGATATTGTTTTCCCCTGCCTGCTCCATTTTGAGACCCTTGTGCTTTGACTTTCAATGAAAATTACAGTGTATGTGTCTTTTATGAGCTGCAATATAACTGCTAGTCATTATTTTTACTATTATATCTATAAAAGTCAAGACTCAAAACCCTTGTTTGTTTGAGGCACATTCTGTTAGTTCACTAATAATGTGAACTGACTTCTTAGTGATGTTAAATGTGTTCAACAGACAGAATAGGCAAAGAAATTAAAAATGACATCTGTGAAAAATGTAAAGCATTTGTCTCTGTTTTACTGGTATTACGAGAATTGTTCTCTTTTCATTAAGCATTATTTCTGGCCTAAAGATTGTATTGTATTTTTTCTAATAATTACTTTTCAAAAATAACTTAGAAATTATTTTAGAATAGCTTTACTGTACTTTTAAGTGAATGTTATGTTTGCATTGTATCATTCTTGAAAACAGTAAAATATATAACATGAACATATGTTTCCATAGAAACAACACAGGAACATCCAAATTTTTCAAGGAACCAAGTCAATCTACTTGATAGTTTCATTAACATAACTTGAAAATTGTGTTATCAATAAATGGAATAATGTATGTCGCTCCCTGTCTTCGTGGAGGAACGACACAGGACCCTGTGCTGTTCTTTCATCTGCTCGGCCCTCCCCGGGTTTGCTGCTGGTTCTTCCCGGGTTGGCTACCGTCCCTTCCACCTCCGTGGAAGGGCAGTTCCCCTTGCCACCTTCCCCACTTCCGCGGGGGAGCGGCACACTGCCCGCCGCCTCTCTCGGGGGCTGCACAGGTGTTCCTTCAGATAGATGTTCCCCTTAGATGTTCCTGGTGCATGTTGTCTCTCTCCTCCTTTATAGTCCTTTTCCACCAATCCCAACTGTGCTACCCACACGCCGAGTACGCTGCTCTCCTCCAATCAGGAGCAGGTCCTACAGTTTATTGGTTGAACTGGAGGCAGCTGCGTAGAAGCTGTTTCTCCCTTCTCAGCGCCATATTGTGGGAGAGCAGATGCATAGAATAAGTCTTAATTCCAGTAACTTAGTCTAGTCCAAGTTGCTCCCCACAGATCCCCCTTTCTTTTTATTTTTTGGCGTTGATACGCGCCTGTCTTCGGTGCCCCGTGGCACACACTCTGCTCTGCTTGCTAGAGTTGCCCACAGGTGCTTACAAGCCCTATCAATCAGGCAAACCGAATCCGGGTCCTCTCTTCGCCATGTTGTGAGGAGGTTTTTAGGCGCTGATGCGTGCCTGAGTTCGGTGCCCTGCAGCGCATGCTCTGCTCTGCTAGAACTGCCTGCAGGTGCTTACAAGCCCTAGCAATCAGGCAAACTGAATCCAAGCCTTCTCATTGCCGTATTGTGGGGAGACTTATTGGTGTTGATAACGTGCCTATCTTCGGTGACCTGCAGCTCATACTCTGGTCGAGCTGCCTACTGGTGCTTATCGCCTTACTAATCAGGCAGACCGAATCCAAGCCTTCTCATTGCGGTATTGTGGGGAGACTTATTGATGTTAATTCGTGCCTGTCTTCGGTGACCTGCGGCGCATAAGCTGCTAGCTGCCCGCAGGTGCTCACCACCTCCCTAATCAGGCAGACCGAATCCAAGCTCTCTCATTGCCATGTTGAGGGGAGGCCTTATTTTTCTCTATTTCTCTATCTCCGGGCATTCCTATTTCTCCTATTTTACTTCTATCTACCAGCATTCTTATTTCTCTCATTTTACTTCTAAACTTCTGTTTCTCTTATCCCTGCGGCATCCCGGCGCCTGCCCCGAGGCTGCTTCTCCGCACCTCGCCCCGCGGCGGCTTCTCCGCTCTGTGCCGCTTCAGCCCGCGCTTCTCTCATCTGCGCGGCCTCCCGGCGCCCGCCCCGTGGCGGGTTCCCGGCTCTGCGCACACGCTCCGTGGTCTCCGCGCCCCTTTGCGCCCGCACCACAGCCTCCGTGCCAGCCCCACGTTCCCTATCTATTTGCGCCCCGTGCTCTCTCTGCACGCGGCGGCCTCCACGAGTCACACAGCATAGCTTACGTTTCCGCCACCACCGGCATTCAGTCCAAGTTCCCCTGGCTAACCTGGCAAATTCCAACCTGGCGGCCCACGTCTCTGCCTCTGGTTCCAGATTTTCGCCTTTTGCTCCCCGGGCTGACTTGAAGAATTCCAAGCTGGCTTACGTCTCCGCCTCAGCCTGCCCCCGTGGCTTCAATTTTCCTAACATTTTTCTCTACCCGGTATGTTTCCTAACTTTTCTTCCAACAATATTCCCCTCTCATTTCTCCTGGCCTCTCCCCATAGTCCGCATCCGAGTCCAAGCCTCCTCCAGGTTTCACTTTCGCTTTCAATCTCCTAGCTTCCCCGCCATAGTCCGCATCCGAGTCTATGAAAGCTTTCACTTTCGCTTTCAATCCTAACTTCTTTCCCACAGTCCATATCCGAGTCTATGCCTAGGCTTTCAATAGCTTCTTCCAGCACCTTTTCCGTCCGGCTTTCCCTAGGCTCTTTGCTAGTCTCTCTCTCCGGTATTTTTCCACTTCTTCCCGTTTCTTCCCTCCTAGGTTTCCTATCCCTCCTAGGTTTCTGATCCGAGTCACAGCACCATTATGTCGCTCCCCGTCTTCGTGGAGGAACGACACAGGACCCTGCGCTGTTCTTTTGTCTGCTCGGCCCTCCCCGGGTTTGCTGCTGGTTCTTCCCGGGTTGGCTACCGTCCCTTCCACCTCCGTGGAAGGGCGGTTCCCCCTAGCCACTTTCCCCACTTCCGCAGGAGAGTGGCACACCGCCTGCCGCCTCTCTCGGGGACTGCACAGGTGTTCCTTCAGCTAGATGTTCCCCTTAGATGTTCCTGGTGCATGTTGTCTCTCTCCTCCTTTATAGTCCTTTTCCACCAATCCCAACTGTGCTACCCACACGCCGAGTACGCTGCTCTCCTCCAATCAGGAGCAGGTCCTACAGTTTATTGGTTGAACTGGAGGCAGCTGCGTAGAAGCTGTTTCTCCCTTCTCAGCGCCATATTGTGGGAGAGCAGATGCATAGAATAAGTCTTAATTCCAGTAACTTAGTCTAGTCCGGGTTGCTCCCCACAAATGTATATGACTTATGTGAACTTGTTAGTCACAAAGAAGAGACTGCTATCAGAAACTCTTTTAAATACATTCTTCCTTCATTCTTTTTTGCTTTAATCACTCACCAATCTTATACAGAATTAAGAGACAAAGGAAGGAAACATATTCAGGATGCCATATGAGAAGGAACACTTACTACAGATATGAAGAGGAAATTTATATATATTTCAAGACCTCTAGTTCATTAACTGGCAATACTACAGAGTCTAATTTTTAAATTCTGAACATCACCAGGGCCCTGAATAATGAGTTTATATGCAGCTTTTTCCTCTTATGAAATTCAATATCTAGTAAAACAAAGTGAGGTCTCATTTTTATCCAACTTTACTAATACTCATTTATAGTAAATCAGAGATTCTCAGATGTTTTTGGTTAGTGGTACCCTTAATATCTCAACAGTTTTTTAAAACATTATTTCTTGGGGCCAGCATGTGGTGCAGTGGGTTCAGCCTCCACCTGTAATGCTGCATCCATATCCACACACAGCTGGAGTCCTTGCTGTTCTGCTTCTGACCCAGCTCCATGCTAACGTACCTGGGAAAGCAGCAGAATACGGCCCAAGCAATTAGGCCCCTGCCACCCACGTGGGAGACCTGGATGAAGCTCAGGCTCCTTGGGCTTCTTCCTGGCCCAGCCCTGACTGTGGTGGGAAGTCAATCAGCAATGGAAGGCTCTTTATCTGTTTCTTCATATCTCTCTCTGTCACTCTGATTTTCAAATAAATAAAATAAATCTAAAAAATTTACTTCCTAAAGAGAAAACAAGTATTGACTTTTGTTTATGAAATAGTTCCAAATACCTAATTGTAATAATTTGTGTGGTATCTGACCAATGTCACTGTATTTTTCTTGAAAATGCAAAATCCTGCATTACTCTGGGCAGGCTGGTGCAGTCTGAAAAATATGTCCCTAATTGAGGAAAATCCAAAATAGTAGTTGAAAATCATATAAAGCTTCTTAAAATCTCAAAGAGTAGATATTAACTCCAATATGTATAAAAATAAAAAAAAGTAAAATAAAAAATTGTTCTTGCTAGAAAGAAGAAATACATAGTATGTCTTCCTTATTTACATGCTATACACATACATACACATGCACACACACACACACACACACACAACTCACAAATTAGGCTTAAAATGACAGCCACCAGGGAAGTAAAAGAATACCAGAAGAAACTTAGATAGGCAAGAAAAATTTAAATAGATAATGTAAATGTAAAAATAATGATATTTCAAATAGTCAATGATAACTGATCAGAAATGTTCCTGCATAAATACATAGCATATATATATATAAATACGTAAGCAGATACGCATGCATGCATATATCACTGCTATTAATTTCTAAATTAAATCAAAATTGTCTCTTACAGTAGTGTCTCTGTCCTTCTCCTCTTCCTCAATCTAAGCATAGCTTTAATTTATATTATTTTTTCCTCTGAGATGCAGTGTTTAACAAAGAGATGCCTCTGTTTATCAGCAGAAAACTGACCAAACTGAGTTCTTTGCATGCAAATCTTTTGCTTCTACACAAAGAAAAAGAAAACTCTAGGAAAAAGATTTTAAGAGGTTATTAGAAGTACCAATGAAGTCAATGGCAGAACAAGGATTGTAATATTTAGGGTATTAAATTTAAAAATATAATAACTGTAAAATAGCATATATATTTCTGGCCATTTTTTGAACTGCAAATAAAGTATTAATAAGGTTTCTCTTGTAATAGAACAGGCACAAAGCTAAATACAGTGCTAAAGCATCAACTCTTAGTTAGCTTTGGAAGGTCTTACTTTAAAGCCTAAGGGTTGTATTAAATAAAAGGAGGGTTGGAGGGTTGGAGAAAGGGAATGGTTTGAACAGTAGGAAATGAGAATGCATCTAGAAAGACAGAGTAGAGAATTATTATGAATATTGATGTATTTTGCAAAGGTTCAATCCATAATGAATCAGCAATGTCCTAAAACTACAGAAGGCCTTCTTTCTTTAGAATAAATCAGACAGAAAAAAGGTGCTTATCAGTTTTCATAAATATTGAGATTAAAAAAGGGAACATATACCTCTAACATATAATTTGAGATTAGAATGAAGATGTTTGAAAGATCTGTCATAGCATAATTCCAGTCAGGTTTAAAGCATTAATCAGATGCCTATAAATGATGAATCAGGTAAAGAAATCACGAAAGTAAACTGAATTACAAAGAAAGGCTTTCTGTAGGCATGTCCAAGACCATTGGTCCCACTAAAAATTATAAAATAAATCAGCATCCCACTTCAAAGTCTTATTAGACTTTGCATTCAATTAGTAGCCAATTAATAACAGAGATGTATATGAGTAATGCTCCCAGAGATATTTGGACCTGAATGTTAATTTTTTGGATACTAAAACTTTCAATGAGTCTCAAAGTCAGTACTTCTTAACTTTGGCTACACATAAATTACAACTTCTTCTTCTTCTTCTTTTTTTTTTTTAAGAGAAACAATTGCTTAGATATTTGCATTTTAAAACAATAGAATCAAGAATCTTTTCAAAATATGATGCCAAAGCCCCACTCCTAACCAGCTTAATAAGACTTTGGAGGTGGAGCTCAAGTATCAGAATTAGTTAAAATTCTCGTAGTGATTCCAATATATAGCCAAAGAACCATTACTCTAGGGAAAGCATTTGAAAAAATAAAATTTCAAGCTAGTGAAGGAGATACAGTTGAATGGGGATTTATCAGATTTCTCTGTTGAGGTTGCCAACTAATCCAAAAGCTCTGCTCAAGTTAACAAACCATTTTTATTATTAGAGAAAAATTCTATATTAAATGCATCACTAGAGACTCAATAGCTAGGTCTTGATTTCAGCAAGTTACTTCACTTGAATTATATCTATAAAATAGGAATAAGAGCAGCAGTTCTTATCTCATGCAGTTGTTGAGGATGATCAAATAAGCATCAGAAAATGTTTCATAAATTGTAAAATTTTATTTATTATTACATAGCTAAGCAGAACCACTTGTCGTTAAAAATATTAGTGGTAATGTAGATTACAACTATGCTATGAATGATTACCAGATTTGTCACTTTGTTTTAATAAGTATTTACTTTAGGACATGTGTCACAGCAGCATCACTTGAAAACTTCTTAGAAATGCAAATTCTTGGAGCCTACTTCAGACCTATTGAATCTAAAACTGAAGGCAGAACCTAGAAGTCTCTGGTTTAACAAGCTCTCCAGGTGATTTTTATGTATGCTACAATTTGAGGGCCACACATTAGTAAAAAGAGTATGTATGACTAAAATCAAAGGATAAGGATGCCACTTTGTAGGGAGGCTCACTATGCTGCCTTTCCTCCATGATAAAGAGCATCCTGTGCCCAGGGGTGGCCTCTGGGACGGCTCTCACAAATCCTTCCCCAGGTTAACACCCTAAATAAAATCTGGGGGGAAGGGCCTATCTAAACCTAGGACAGCTGGGGCTTGTGTCTTTGCGTTGATAGCCTGGTTGAACCAATAGTATTTAACATGAGTACTACGGTGAGCAGGCAGATTACAATATCTACCGCCTGGCCAAATCAGTCACTCCTGGGAGTAAAGGTGTCTTTCCAACTGGACTTCTGGGTGGTTTTATTTGGAATTAATGAACATTATCTGTGAGTCCTCTTGGACTTTGGGCTTCCGTAGTGTGACAAATATTTATTACTTAACCCAGGGGTGAGAAACCTTTTTTTCTGCCAAGGGCTAATTGGATAATTATAACATCATTTGTGGGCCATACAATGCTAGCAACTTAAAAATTAGTCTGTTATAGATTTATTGAATTTCGAGTCCCCCCTGCAGTTGCCTTGGAAAAGCTAGATCAAATGATTTTGTGGACTATATAAAACCCACGTGTGGGATGTTGTCCACTCTTGAATTCTTTAAAAGTCACAGTGCAGGGGCCAGCATTGTGGCAAAGCAAGTTAAGCTGCTGCCTGCAATGCCAGCATCATATATGAGCACTGGCTGGGCCCCGGCCAACCGTGCGGGAGACACAGATGGAGTTCCAGACTCGACTCTGGCCTGTCAGAGCCTGGCCCCAGTTGTTGTGGCTATTTGGGTAGTGAACCAGCAGGCAGAAGATATCTCTCCCTTTCTCTCCCTAGCTCTCTCCTTTTCTCTGTAACTCTGTCTTTCAGATAAATAAATCTTATAAAAAGAAGTCACAGTGCAAAGATACACTGGCATAAATTACTACCAAAACAAAAACCTCCTAAAGCTTTGAATTTTCAAATAATAGGAATTTCACTTCGCAGTCAAGCTTTATTAATTCACACATTACAATAGTCCCTAATTTAATGGTAGTACATAAATTTGAGAGTCAGATACATTATATTGTATAAAATGCTTTGGGTATGAAATAAAGAAACTCTAGTAGGAGTAACAATGGTTCTGAAAATAGTCAAGTTTTCATTCATTGGGCTTGGGCTTTTTTCTCAGAGGAATAGTCAAGGCTATATCTTAAAAATCACATTTATCCTGAAGACAACACCCCATCGCATATCTCAAATGTTCCTAATCAGCCTAAGGAAGTGTTTCATCACTGACTCAGAGAAAAGACCATGACTTGCACTGAATCACCAACAAGGTTTCCTGCACCATTAGATTTGTCACTGGGTCTTCTAAGCAACAGAAAAAAACAGTCTCAAAACGTCTTATCTTAAAAGATCTCAAAAGAGAAAGTTATTATCACTCCCAAACTCAGAATCCAAAGGGTTTGACCAGGTAAAACATATGCAGGACCATAACAGGTGAGAACCCTGAGGCATCTTGTGAGACAGCTATTGAAGGTTCTTTTGAGATTTTTTTTTGGTTTTCTCTTTCCTTTTAAAAACTGTCCTTAGACTCAAGACACTCACTACCTCCCACGAGAGTTGAAAATAAAGTAACCCAATTAAGAACTGACTAGAATTCATTCTTAGTTTTGGAGTGAAAACTAGGTAGAAATGACTTTGTCCTGACACCTTTATTTACCTTAGATGAAGTTTCATTTACCAATACAGAGCAGGTGACCCTGCCTCTCTCTTTGATCAAGGTTCGTGACCCCGAAAGATGCCCTTCAGTCATAAGTTTCCTGTATTTAAACAAGCTAGGGTTAAAAGGGGGGGCAGATGTAGAAAAAGTAAGTTCAGTAATTGATATCTGCACTCTGAATCCTAGGAAATATTTTCTACCTATTCAAAGTAAAGAAAACAGAGAGAAACTTGGTTTTGTTTGTCCACACTAAATTAAAACTATACAATCTCTCCTTGGTGACTGTTTCATGCCATTTTCATAAAAAATAGCAATCTAGACTCTCATTTTTCTACACTAGAAACAGCAAGTACAAACATATAGTTGAAAACCTGATTCTTTGGCTGGTGCCGCGGCTCAACAGGCTAATCCTCCGCCTGCGGCGCTGGCACCCTAGGTTCTAGTCCTGGTTGGGGTGTCGGATTCTGTCCAGGTTGCTCCTCTTCCAGTCCAGCTCTCTGCAGTGGCCCAGGAAGGCAGTGGAGAATGGCCCAAGTTCTTGGGCCCTGCACCTGCATGGGAGCCCAGGAGGAAGTACCTGGCTCTTGGCTTCGGATCTGCACAGTGCGCTGGCAGTAGCGGCCATTTATGGGGGAACCAATGGCAGGAAGACCTTTCTCTCTGTCTCTCTCTCTTTTACTGTCTAACTCTGCCTGCTCAAAAAAAAAAAACAAAAAAACAAAACAAAACAAAAAAAAACACCTGATTCCTTTAATTCATTCATGTATAAAGCTTTATTGAGCACTTAGTACATTGCAGATATTGTTCTAAGTGCAAAATGAGCCTACAGATATCTACAGACTTCAGTGATGGGCATGAGGATTCTTTGTTTACAGTGCTAAGTTCTAGTTTTCATGTCAGCCAAGACCAGTGTACATAAATTGAACAAGTGTAAGAATCACCTGGAGACTTTGCTAAAAAATATTGCTGGGCTGCACTCAGCATGTATTTTTTTTTCAGTAGGTCTGAAATAGGGTGCCCACATGAGCATTTCTACCAAGTTCCCAAGTAATGCTGATGCTGCTGTTCTGGGGACTGCACAATGATCACCACTTACCAAGACAAATGGCAGCTCTTCATACCATGACTCCCAGCTTTCAAACACTGACAATCCCTCTTCCAAAGAAGGCAATGAACCCATGAATGCTCATCATCACTCACAAGCAAGGAGAACTTGTGTTCTCTACACCACCTCAGACATAGAAGACCAACAGCTCCAGAATCAAAGAAAGAAGCACAAGATACAAATAACAAAGAAGAGAAATCTCTCCTTCCAGGGACTTTTCTCCTTTCTGTTTTACTTTTATTCTCTACCACAAAACAAAACAAAACAAAAATCACTTTTTTTCCAGTACAAGTGTTATGGAAAAGAATAATACTCCTTTAGACTTTTCACACTTTCTTACTTCAATAAAATCAGTTTTTCTTCCAAATTCATTTCTCATGCCTCCCCCCATCTTTTTTTCTTTTTCTGTGGGACTATCTCCTTCCAGAGCAAACAGAATCATAGGGTTAAAGGAACATTAAGAATTTACTTAATCCCTTCTTGGCCTCAGACAAGACTCTGTCTAAACCATCCCCAAATATAGCAATTTCAGCACAAAGAAGAACAGGCACTAAGAATTTGCCATTCAACATTCTGTCTTGAAGCTACTAATGTGCTTTCCCTCAGCCTTTTCTTCTCCAAGCTTATTCACCTCAGTTTTAGACTTTCCCTATTAGATTTAATAAACTTTATTTTGACTCATCTTTAATGAGTTTTTCTGCCTTACTCAGGGCCTGATTTATACATATATACATGTACATATATATATATACACACATATGTATGTGTGAATATATATATAATTCTAATGAGGAATTATTGTTTATATTCAGAAAGGGATAAATTAATTTATAGATGAATAAAAGGACTTTAATTTTAATAAGGAAAGATGTATGCATAAATGCCAACTAAAATACAATGTGATGGCATTAATGGAACAATTAACTGTAAGCATCTTATTAAAAGAAATGGGAATGTCTGATAGTTTTTAAAACTTTCACATATGTATATTTCACTATCCATTTCAACATAAAATGGATGGGAATTAGAGAACTTTAAAAATATGCCGGGTATAATCATGATTCATGATATTTACACAGGACAAAACATTGATTCTCTTTTGTTTTTTTCCTGTTATATAGTCTTTGTTATTAAAACAGGAGTCATAGTTAATGACCTAATCCTATACAAGCATACACATAGTGAACCTATTACATGATAAGCATTTCTCTGATAATAATTTATCCAATTCAAGTCTTGAAAGTCAGAGGTGTTTAGAGATTCAGGACAAGAAAGGATGAAGTCTATGTGAAATCACACATTTCTGTGTAGTTTATAAAAAGAATATAGAAAATACATTGGGTGATTCACTGTATTTCAACTTTGCTCATTCTAGATATCACTATTCAAAATTTAATCTTTGCTTTTGGAATGGTGAGGCGCTCTAGTCCAGCCTAGGCCTGAGGGATAAGTTTGTTTTCTTGCCTGTTGGGATCAAGGTGTACGGTGGAGGCGATGCATTTAGTCTCCAGAGAGAAGGAAGATGCTGCTTGCACAGCACTTCTACTCACCAGTCCATGCAGCAGCAAGGGTGTTGGCTTTGAAGGAAGCCAACTGTCCTGCTCTCCCAGCCAGAGGTAAAGAATTGCATTGGTGGCCACTAGAGGGAGGAGGATTAGGAATAGAGTAAATTGTGGGGAAAAGGCACCCATGAAAAACGCACATGGGACAACCAACACATCACCAACCACCGCCTAGCAGCTACCTCTACCTCTCTGAGGGACTATAACAGGGTCAGTATACACCATTAACCCAGAGACCCAGACACCAGTAATTATCGTAGCATCCCAGTATACAGCCCCTTAACTTTGATGGCTGGAGAAGGGAGTTTGAATAGGATGGTGGGAAACACACATGCATACACACACAAACACACAAGCACACTGTCATACATTCTCATCCCCCATTACAAGAAGCTGCATCTGTGATGTCTGATTCTTGCTCATTTTCTTATTTAAAACACTTGATGTTCTTTACCAAGAATGTGTTCACGAAAAGCAAACAGCCCACCTTCATGTTAGTCTTGGGAGAAGCACCAGCAGAGACACTCATTGTGCCAAGATGTATTTTACCAACAAATCTGTACAAATTACATGAGGTTGAAAACAAATGGAATATAATATAATTAAAGCAAAGTTTCTTTTGCTAAATTACAGTTGAAGCAAACCTGCAAGAAATGTTTCCAATTAGCTTCTTTAGCAAACACAAAACAGAGCTCAGATACGTTTTGTTCTCCATCCTGCCCTCTGAGTGGGCTGCCTAATTGGTGTCTTACCTCCAGCACAAGTAGCTGAGCAGTCTGACCAAGGCTGATAATTCCATGAAAAGCCAACCTCATTATCTCCACTGCCAGTTCGAGTGATGGGAACGTTGAACTTATACCTAATGCCCAAATTCTGTTCCTGAAGCAGAACCTGCCATTGAAAACAACTGGTGAAGACAATTAAAATACAATGAGCCTTCATTCAGATATTTATTATTTCTTTTGAAGAAGAAAATGTCATAAAGTCCTACAGTAAACTTAAAATACACTTTAAATCAATGAGTTTATATAAAAATTTCTCTTTCCATTTTCACAGGTAGTTTGAAGCCATTTCTGTCTTCTGTGGTCATAAAAATATTATTTAAGAAAGCATTGAAAAAATTAAATATTCAGATGGAAAGAGCACTATGGCTTTAACTTTGCACTGATTTTATACTTTTGGGCAAATCATTTTGCCTTCCTTTAGCTTAATTTATTGTCGGCAGAAGAGTGATAATAAAACCCGCCCCTTCCTACTTCATAAAGGGGAATTACAAATAGTAGAAATAAAGTGGCAAAACACACTTACCATAACAATGAGATTTTCTGAGGTGGGACCTAGAGCTTCCAGGGATTCTGGTTCATCAGTTGGTCTCTTGTAGTGAAAAGCTGTCCCAGCAACATCAAACTTTCTAGGCCAGTCAATAGTCCAGGCACCATTAATATAGTAATCATCCCCTTCAGATTTTAAAGCTAAGAAAAAAAATCACAATTCACCTACAGATGTAAAATTTCATTTATCAAATCATCATAACCCAAATGTCTACAAACCGATAAAAAACTGTGATATATATAGTACAATGGATTGTTATTCAGTCCTAAATATTGTTCAACCATAAAAAGGAATGAAGTAATGATACTTCGTACTCATAGAGATGAACCTCAAAAATAATTAGGTCACATATTATACCTCATTTGCATGAAAAATGCAGAATAGGTAAAAAATCCTCAGACAGAAAAGAGATTTGGTGGTTGTCAAGGGTTAGGGTTAGAGAGAATGGGGAGCAACTGCTTAATGAGTATGGGTTACCCTTTTGGGGTGGAATGTATTATAAACCACTGAATTGTTAGCTTTTTTAAAAAAATTCAAAATGTATTTATATGAGGGACTGAAAGAAAAAGAGTTGTCCCATGTGCTAGTTCATTCTCCAAATGCCTAAATTGGCCTGAAAGCCAGGAACCAGGAACTTAAACAAGGTCTTCTCTGTGGATGTCAGGAAACCAATTACCTGAACCACTATCACTGCCTGCCTCCCAAGGTCTGCGTTAGGAAGAAGCCGGGGTCAGGAGTCATAGATGGGTATCAGGCACTCCAATATGGGATGCAGATGTATTAGTCACTAGTCAAATGCCTGCCCCTAAATTGTTAACTTTAAATGCTTAATTTTAAGCAATGTGGATTTTATCTCAGAAAAAAAGGAAAAATGCCAGATGGATGAATATTTAAATGCAACTATAATTAAATGATGAAATTTATAGAGAAAATACAAGAGGACCTTTTTCTTATAATATTGGGGCCATAAAAAGGTCTAAGCATGACAAGAAACTCAGGAACCATGAAGGAAAAGATTAACACATGTGCATGCATAACCTTTTAAAAACTTTATGGGAAAATATATTTTACAAAGTTTAAGAATATATGAATACAGAAAAGAGTTTTTAGCACTGCCATATAAACTCCTGTAAATAAATAAGACAGTGATAATCATGTCACTTTAATTTTTATTACCTTCCTAGCTTGCTTAAAAAACTTCAACAGATCAGATAAACAAGATGAACAAGCAGAAGCAGCTCAAAAGGACTTACTGTTAATATTACAGAGCCTTTTCATCTTCCCCACCCCACCTGCCTGAAAAATATATTTGCACTTGCTTCAGATATGTTGCAAAGATTTATTTAATTGCCAAAGCAAACAAAAACTAACCTTTTGAGATAGGAATATGTCAAACAAAATAAGGACTATTTGATCTTTAATTTTTCTTATAAAAATTTCCTTTAAAATTTATATTTGCAACCTCTACTTCTAGCATTTTCTCTCTGATTTACAATATCAAAATTATTTAGGTTTTATAAGAACATCTGAACCTGTATTATCTGAAATAGTAAAATAAAATTTTAAAACAACTCCTAGCAGCTTTAAATACTTCAATTCGAGCTTTCATCATCTATTTTCTCAAATACTAAGTGAAAGAATCCTAATTCCCTTTGCTATCAGGAATTCCTAATTCCTGGTACCAGTTCAGAAAAAACACAAAGCATTTAAAAAACACTGAATGAGAGCTAACTAATGGAGCATTCCAAACAGGAAATGATTTAAGGGAAGAAGCTGATGCTAGGGCATTTATTTTTGTTTTCAGCCTAATTGATACAGAAAAGAACTCAAAATTATGATATGAAAACAAGGGGACTTCTTAAAAAAAGAAATCACTCACTGATACAGGTAGTATGTCTGAAGATGAATTATTATTTTAAAAAGCTTTAAAGTGAGGTGGGCCCAATCCCCTCTTAAAATGCCTTGGTTCAAAGGCTCCACTCCTATTCCAGCTTCCTACTAACGTGCATCCTGGGAGGCAGCAGGTGATGGCCCAAACAGTTGGGACCCTGCCGCCCATGTGTGTGGCCAGACCCAGAATGGCTCAGCCCTGGCTGTTGTAAGCAGCTGGGAGCAAACCAGTGGATGGGGGCTCAATCTGTCTCTCAAATAAATAATACTTTTCAAAAAGCTTTAAGAGGGCAGGCATTTGGCCTAGCAGTTAGGCTGCCAGCTAGGAAGCCTGCATCTCACATGGGAGTGCCTAGGTACGAGCACCTGGCACTCCTGGTTCCTGCGCCTAACTCCAGCTTCCTGTTGAAGAGAACCATAGGAGGCAGCAATGAGGGATAAAATAGTTGAGTGGCTGCCACCCAGGTGGGAGACCTAGACTGAATTCCCAGCCCTCAGCTGCAGCCCTCAAGCTGTTGCGGCCATTTGGGGAGTGAACCAGCAAATGAGAGCTGTTTCACTCTCTGTCTGTTTCACTCTCTCACTGATTCACTGTTTCTCAATAAATAGCTTTTTTAAAGTTTAAACGGAAAAGGCATGATATTATAAAGAGAATGACAGCACTCATTCTGGTCACTTACTAGGAGTTTCTGAGAGACTAGAGGGATTAAAGCTATCGGAAAGGATCTAATATAAAATAAATAGGAACTCCCACTTATTTCCATGTTGAAAAAACTGACACTAGATTTTCCATGGAACTGTAAGTCCTCCAGGACTCCATACCAGCACTCCCACTACTCCAGACACTGGACTGAGGGCCAACAGCCACAATCCTGGGTTCTCCTTTGTAAGCCAGCATCAAGATTCACATACCTGTGCTAGGACTGAGAGGAGCTGCCCATAACCCCACTGCTGCTGTCATCAACAGAAGAAGATACACAGAGACTGTACTACAGTGTCCAAATGGAACTAAAGACAAAGTAGTTGACAAAACCATTACCCAAAGACACATCTTCAGGAAAGAGTCTTTTAATATAAGAGCCATTCTTTAAAAGTGATAGTGACAAATGATATACAAATGTCAATGTAGGGATACTGGAAGTATGAAAAATCAAGTGAATGTGATGCCTGCAAAAGAATACAATACTGCTTTAGTAACAGACTCCAAAGAAAACAAAATTGACAAAATGCCTGATAAATCCAAGGAATAATTATAAGAATGCTCAAAGAGATATGAAAGAACACAGAGGGAAAGTTTAATGAAACTAGGCAAATACATTATATGAATTAAAAACATAATGGCCGGTGCCGCGGCTCAATAGGCTAATCCTCCGCCTAGCGGCGCTGGCACACCAGGTTCTAGTCCCGGTCGGGGCACCAGATTCTGTCCCGGTTGCCCCTCTTCCAGGCCAGCTCTCTGCTGTGGCCCGGGAGTGCAGTGGAGGATGGCCCAAGTACTTGGGCCCTATACCCCATGGGAGACCAGGAGAAGCACCTGGCTCCTGGCTTCAGATCAGCACGGTGCGCCAGCTGCGGCGGCCATTGGAGGGTGAACCAACAGCAAAGGAAGACCTTTCTGTCTGTCTCTCTCTCTCACTATCCACTCTGCCTGTAAAAAAATAAAAACAAACAAACAAACAAAAACAAACACAAAAACCATAAGCAGGCCAGCGCTGCGGCTCACTAGGCTAATCCTCTGCCTAGCGGCGCTGGCACCCCGGGTTCTAGTCCCGGTTGGGGTGCCGGTTCTGTCCTGGTTGCTCCTCTTCCAGTCCAGCTCTCCGCTGTGGCCTGGGAGTGCAGTGGAGGATGGCCCAAGTGCTTGGGCCCTGCACCTGCATGGGAGACCAGGAGGAAGCACCTGGCTCCTGGCTTCGGATCAGCGCAGTGTGCCGGCTGCAACGTGCTGGCCATAGTGGCCACTTGGGGGGTGAACCAATAGAGAAAGGAAGACCTTTCTCTCTGTCTCTCTCTCACTGTCTAACTCTGCCTGTGAAAAAAATAAGCAAAAACATAAATATTGAAAATAACTCGAACAGAAATATTAGAAATGAAGAACCCAATAAATCAAGTTAAAAATACAGATAAAAGCCTCAAAACCAGACTACATCAAGTAGAATAAAGAATACCTAAACTTGAAGACAGGTCTTTTGCAATACCCCAGACAGCAAAAGATAAATGTGATAAAAAACAAAAACAATAAAGTCAGCCTGAGATTTTGAGGATACTATTGTATTAACAAATATTTAAACTTGGGGGATATCTAAAGGAATAAAGAAGTAAAGGCATAGAAACTTATTCAATTAAACATCACTGGAAAATGTCTCCAAGCTTGAAAAAGAAGTGGGCATCCAAGTACAGGAAGGCCAAAGGCTGTGAAACAGACATTTAGTCATTTAGTCAAACTCTCAAATGTATAATAAAGATAATTTCAAAATATGCAAGAGAAATTTACTAAGTCACTTTAAATAGTCCATATTAGACTAATAGCAAAAACTTTATAGAGTAGGAGGGAATGGAATGATATATTCTAAGCTCTGAAAGAAAAAACTGCCAACCAACAGTTTTATACCCAGTAACACTGTCCTTCATAAATTAAATAGAAAGACTTTCCAAGACAAGTAAAAACTAAGGAAATTCATGACCTCCAGGCTACCTTACAAAAGATGCTTAGAGAGCATCCTACCCACAGGAGCAAAAGAAACATAATCCCCATCATAAAACATACGAAAGTATAAAGCACAAAGGAAAAAAATGAAGGATATTCAAAAGACATTTTCTAAATGGCAAGACTAAATAATTACTTGCCAATAATAACCTTGAATATAAATGAGCTAAATTATCCCAAGTAAAATATATAGACCAGTTGAATAAGTGAAAAAAAAATTAACTATATGCTACCTACCAAAAAACCTTACTTTAACACTACATATACACAGAGACTTAAAGAGAAAGGACAAAAAATACATTCCAGAAAAACAGAAACCAAAAGCAAGCAGGGGTACCTGTTCTTATATCAGACAAAACAGACTTCAAGACAAAAACTGAAAAACTGTAAGAAGAGACTAAGAAGGTCAAGAGATAATGGTCAAGTTAACAAGATGATATAATGATTGGTAAATGTATATGCATCTAATGCTAGAGCACTGGATTTTATAAAACAAACATCCAATCTAAAGGATGAGAAAAGTTTCAATGCAATAATACCAGGAGTATTACTGAACAAAAATGGAAATGCAAATCAAAACCACAGTGAAGTATCACTTCACTCCAGTTAGAAAGATAATTATCAAAAAGAAAACATGTAAGTGCCTGTGTGGTATAGCAGGTAAAGCTGCAGCCTGCAACACCAGCATCCCATATTGGCATGTGTTTGAGTCCCAGCTCCCCCACTATTGATCCAGCTCTCCGCTAATGGCCTGGAAAAATCAGCAATGATGGCCAAAGTATCTGGGCCCCTGCCACCCATGTGGGAAACCCAGAAGAAGGTCCTGGTTCCTGGCTTTGGCCTGACTCAGTCCTGTCTATTTTGGCCATTTGGGGAGTGAATCAGCAGATGGCAGATCTCTCTCTCTCTCTCTCTTTCTCTATCCTTTCCTCTGTAAACTCTTTCAAATAAATCTTTTTTAAAAAGACAAAATAATAGACACTAGGCATGAATGCAGAGTAAAGAGAACATTTGTATATTCTTGGTGGGAATGCAAATTAATATAGACATTATAGAGAACAGTGTGGAATCTCCTTGAAAAACTAAAAATAGATATACCCTATGACTCAGAATCCTCCTTCTATAACATGCCTGAAGTATATGAAAGCAGTATATAAAAGAGATGAATACAGTCTACTATTCATTACAGCACTATTCACAATAGCCATGATATGAAATCAGCCTACATGTCTGTCAATGGATGAATCAATAAAGAAAATGTGGTATACAAACACATTGGAATATTATTGAGTCATAAAGAGTGAAATCTTGATTTTGCAACAAAATACAAGGAACTGGAGACCATTATGTTAAGTGAAATACATGGACTGAGACAAATATTGCATGTTTTCTTTCATGTGTGTAAGATTAAAAAAAGTCAACCTGAACTTAGCTTAGTAACTACTAGTGGTTGGGATGGGCAGGCTTTGGGGCAGAGGAAGGTTTGATAACAAGTAGTAAAACACAATCTGACAGGAGTAATAATTTCCGGTATTCCACAACACAGTGATAGTGGATTATTTACTGTATAAATTCCTGGAAGATAGGATCTGGGATACTACAAACCTTAAGAAAAGATAAGAAAATGGATTGGTTTCATTGGTTCACAATGAGTATACGTGTTGAAATACTGCACTGGACTCCATGAAACTGTACACGTATTATGTGTTTAAAAAATTTTTTAAATTGTTTTTAAAAAACTATGCATGGATTTCAACATTTTTGCAGTTAAACAACTTATCCCTTAATTCCATTTAATCCAAACTTTATCAAGTGTCTTTGTATAAGGATAATTTATTATGACAAGATAGTATTTTTTAATCTCAAGAATACTAAGGTAAATTTAACATTTGAAATCAAATCAATGCATTTACTATATTAAAAGAAGAAGAAAAGCCCACTGATCATGTAAATAGATTTAGAAAACCTCAATACCCATTCATGAATGAAACTCAAAGAAAACTAGACATAGAAGGCAACATCCCCAACCTGATAAAAGGCCATCTACATAAATTGTCTAACTAAAATTATGTTTAATGATAAAAATAACACTTTCCCCTTAAAAACAGTAAAAATAAAAAGATGTTCAGTTTTCTCACCTCTATTCCACATTGTATTGAAGGCCCTGAACACTATTTTAAGGTACCAAAAAAAGAAAAAAAAGGCATATAATTTGGAAAGTCGAAGACCAATTGTCTGTGTTCAAGGTTGACATGAAATCTAAATATAAAGTCCAAATTAACTTATAAAACAATTATTAGAAGTAATAAGTGAGTTTTATCAGGTCTCAGGACTTGAGGGCAATATAAAAAGAGGAAATCCAAATGGCCAACAGACACATGAAAAAATGTTCAGGATCACTAGCCATCAGGGAAATGCAAATCAAAATCACAATGAGGTTTCACCTCACCCGGGTTAGAATGGCTCACATACAGAAATCTACCAACAACAGATGCTGGCGAGGATGTGGGGGAAAAGGGACACTAACCCATTGTTGGTGGGAATGCAAACTGGTAAAGCCACTATGGAAGACAATTTGGAGATTCCTCAGAAACCTGAATATAGCCCTACCATACACCCAGCCATCCCACTCCTTGGAATTTACCCAAAGGAAATTAAATTGGCAAGTAAAAAAGCTGTCTGCACCTCAATGTTTATTGCAGCACAATTCACAATAGCTAAGACCTGTTTGCCAATCTGTTGTTGATTTGCATTTCCCTGATGGCTAGTGATCCTGAATATTTTTTCATGTGTCTGTTGGCCATTTGGATTACCTCTTTTGAAAAATGTCTATTTAGGTCCTTGGCCCATCTCTTAAGTGGGTGGTTTGTTTTGTCGTTGTGGAGTTTCTTGGCACCAGAAATCAATCCAGCCGGCGCCGCGGCTCACTAGGCTAATCCTCCGCCTAGCGGCGCCGGCACACCAGGTTCTAGTCCCGGTCGGGGCACTGGATTCTGTACCTGTTGCCCTTCTTCCAGGCCAGCTCTCTGCTGTGGCCAGGGAGTGCAGTGGAGGATGGCCCAAGTGCTTGGGCCCTGCACCCCATGGGAGACCAGGAGAAGCACCTGGCTCCTGGCTCCTGCCATCGGATCAGCGCGGTGCGCTGGCCGCAGCGCGCCGGCCACGGCGGCCATTGGAGGGTGAAGCAACGGCAAAGGAAGACCTTTCTCTCTGTCTCTCTCACTGTCCACTCTGCCTGTCAAAAAAAAAAAAAAAAAAAAAAAAAAAAAAAAGAAAGAAAGAAAACAATCCAAACATCAAACATCTACAGCCAACTTATATTTGATCAATGATCTAAAACCAATTCCTGGAGCAAGGACAGTCTCTTCAACAAATGGTGCTGGGAAAACTGGATTTCCACATGCAGAAACATGAAGCAAGAAGCCTACCTTACACCTCACACAAAAATCCACTCAACATGGATTAAAGATCTAAATCTACAACCCAGCACCATCAAATTATTGGAGAACATTGGAGAAACCGTGCAAGATATAGGCACAGGCAAAGACTTCCTGGAAAAGACCCCGGAGGCACAGGCAGTCAAAGCCAAAATTAACAAGTGGGATTACATCAAATTGAGAAGTTTCTGTATTGCAAAAGAAACAGTCAGGAAAGTCAAGAGGCAACCGACAGAATGGGAAAAAATATTTGCAAACTATGCAACAGATAAAGGATTAGTAACCAGAATCTACAAAGAAACTTCATATTTTTAAGATATTAGTTCTCTATAAGTTGACATATAGATTCTATAAATATTTTATTGAAATTGAAAGTTGATAATAAAATATAAATAGAAATGTAAAGGATTTAGAAAAGCAAAAAGTAACTTTCATAAGAAGAACAAATTTGAAGACCTATTCCTTCTGGATTTCCAAACCCACTGGAAAGGTCCAATACAACATAGTTTTAGCTTAAGGATAGACACATAGATCAATGGGTAGGAGTACCCATACACACATGTTTAATTGATCTCCAACAAAGATATCAAAGTAATTCAAAGAAACAAATTATCTTTTCAACAAACAGTGCTATAGTAACAGACTATCCATATTGAAACAAATTGACCTTTATATAAAAATTAACTCATCATGGATCACATATTTAAATGTAAAAACTAAAAATGTAAGTTCTTGAAAAAACATTGAAGATAATCCTTGTCACCTTTCTGAGATAAGCAAAATTTCTAAGATAGGACATGAAAATATAAACCATACAAAAATTCATAAGACTGGGCATTTGCCTTAGCAGTTAAGATGCTACTTGGGACACTTATATCCCATATCTGAATGCCTGGGTTCAAGTTCTGGCTCTACTTCAGTTTGGGCTTCCTGTTAATGTGCACACTGAGAGGCAGCAGGTAATGGCTCAGGTAGTTGGGTCTATGCCACCCATGGATGAAACCCAGACTGAGATCAGGCTACTGACTTTAGCCTGGATCAGCCTTGGCTATTGTGGTCATTTGGGGAGATCTCCCTCTATGTCTCTGTCTCTCTCTCTACCTCTCGGATAAAGTAATTAAAAATGTTCTAAAAATTAATACAGCTGTGACACATGATGATATGGGAACATATATATTTATAGTCAATAACATATCATAATGAATTTTTAAAGTAATAAATTGGATTTCATCAAAATTAAAACATGTAATTTTAAAATTCATAAGCCAGTTATAAGCACATATATAAGATCACTTATATGAAATTACAGAATAAATGAAAGTAATATATACAATGTCAAAAATTAAATTATTAAGACTGGGACTGAGGGAATTTGACTGAAAAGGGAATGAAAGATAGTTTTGGAATCATGGAAATGATCTAAATCTTGTTTGTGGATTATGTAATTGTTAGTTCTCTTTGAACTATACTCTTATAGTAGATGCATTTTATTACATATAAATTTTACCCAATAAAATTTATATTAGAAATTCAAATAATCAGCCCAGTGGAGAGTCAACGATATATTAATTTTTCCTTTTAGCATTTTACATGTGTCCTATAAAACTGAGAATTTCATTCATTTTAGTGTAAAAGTATTTCACCTCAAAGCAGTATGTCTTTTCTTTCATGATACTATACTGACTTTCCTAATTGTTGGAATCTAGCAAAATAGGGTTACTTGCCACAGCAGTTACTTTGCCACTTACGATGTGTCCTTCCCATATTGGAGTGCCTGCTGTGAGTTCCAGCAACTCTGCTTCTGATCCAGTCCCTTGCCAATGCACACCCTGAGAGGAAGCTGGTGATGGCCAAAGTACTTGGGTTTCTGCCACCCACATGGAAGACCAGGATGAAATTCCAGGCACCTGACTTTGGTCTGGCCCAGTCCCAGTTTTGGCAAGCATTTAGGGAGCAAACCAGCAGATGGCAAATCTCTGAGTCTCTGCCTTTTAAATAAAAGTGAAAATGAAAAAAATTAAAACAACTAGCAGAATAACGTACCAATATAGTTCTTTGACATGGAAACTTCTCTGACTTCAATGTGAACGGAGCCTCTTGGTATCTGCACAACTTCCATGTATCCTGCAACACAAAAGACAAGTCGTTAATAAGCAGCCTCTGTCATAAAATGAGTAACCATTCCATAACTATACTTTTCTTATTCTTCTATTCTTTCTTTGGCTTTGCACTTCATAAATTATGAAATTTGGGCAAATTCTCCTTTGGGTTCATGAATACATTTTAGAGAAAAATCATTTTATAATCTTTTGCCTTAGAAATATCTCAAGATGTTTTTAAAGCCTCAACATATACAATACAGGTTCTTTTTCTTTTTTTCTCAACATGTTTCTTATATCAATGTTCTGTGGGAACTCACACCTTAAAGAAACATGGCTAAATTATGTCAAGTAGAGAGGACTATAACACTTTCTTAAAGCATCATACATGAAGCCACATTTGATACTTTAAAAACTGAAGGAAATTTTGGGGAAAAAACCTACTTTCTTCCCAATAAAGAAATTTTAAACTAAGTGAGGGAGGGGAAATCAAGTGTTTTTGGCTATTCCAAGTACACCAGAGGTGTGAGGAAGCGTTCTCTCTACACACTCACCTCCTCTGGGCAACGAATCATTGAAGAACCCTTCAATGGCATCACATGTGCTTCCATCCCCTCCACAGACTCGACATCTATCTTCCCTAGCATCAGATCCCAAAATATTATCACAACCTACATGCTGAAAACAGAGAAGAATATTCAGTGTGTCAAAATGAGAAGCTCTTGGAACCATAACTAACCAGATACATGAAACTTATTCATTTAGTTGTTTTTCCAGTAAAGGAAATCGAACTAGAAAAATACTACTTCCACTCTTCAATAAGTCACAGCTAATATTTCTCAACAGCTAAGATCAAGAAAAAAAATCCCATTTCCTGGAATGTACACCTGTATTTTGATCTGAGACTTTGTCTTCACTTTTAGATATCATGCTCTAATCATTAAAGAATTCTAATTGGATAGATTCTTAATTATCCCCTCCATGAAGAAATTTAAAAATTCAAGAACTAAGAAAAATGGCATATGGTCCTATACAGAGTTATAACAGCAAGAGTTCTGACTGAGAATTACTGTCTGCCCTTTCTAAACCACTGACTGTTTTTGGATATTGTAAGTATTGAAAATTAGTTTTGGAATTCACATCTTGGTGACTCTTTAAAAATGAGTATGTATCCACTAGCTGAATACAACTGCCATAAACAAAACAGGGCTGTACGCATGCAATGTAAGAAGCTGAAATTCGACCTATTTTGCATTTAATCATAAAAATTAGGATTTTTGCATATATTAGGTACTTATTTGGTACTTGAATTTGTACAACTGACCTTTAGCTATTGACACCTTTAATCTCTCTCTCTCTTTTTTTTTTTTTTTTTTTTTTTTTTTTTTGGACAGGCAGAGTGGACAGTGAGAGAGAGAGACAGACAGAAAGGTCTTCCTTTGCCGTTGGTTCACCCTCCAATGCGCTGATCCAATGGCAGGAGCCAGGTGCTTCTCCTGGTCTCCCATGGGGTGCAGGGCCCAAGTTCTTGGGCCATCTTCCACTGCACTCCCAGGCCACAGCAGAGAGCTGGCCTGGAAAAGGGGCAACCGGGACAGAATCTGGCGCCCCGACCGGGACTAGAACCTGGTGTGCCGGCGCCGCAAGGTGGAGGATTAGCCTATTGAGCCGCGGCG
Source organism: Oryctolagus cuniculus (assembly GCF_051225735.1). NCBI lineage: Eukaryota > Metazoa > Chordata > Mammalia > Lagomorpha > Leporidae > Oryctolagus > Oryctolagus cuniculus. Next base: position 86,004,309 of record NC_142880.1, read on the forward strand.
CCGGCCGACACCTTTAATCTCTGAATAGAGCCTATACCTGGGTCTTTGCTATCTGAAAAAAACTTGAATACTGTCACAAGTAATTTTATTCAAGGAAAGAAAGTATCCTTTCCCTATCCATACACATAAACACATATAAATACACAAACTGGATTATTGTATACACATGGAGGCATGTAGACAGAATGATAGAAACTTTCACAAGAAATTATGAGATGAAGTAAAATAGTGTTTTTTTTTCTCCTCTTTCTCAGTTTCACCACTTTGTTTTGTGCTTCTCTTTAAAGAAAAACAAAACCAAACAAGCAAAAACTTATAAAAACTGATTTTTGTAGCTTTTCTTATTAGATAGCATTCATATACAAGTCAAGGAAAATAATATAAATATATTCTACAAATCCCAACTTGTCTAAGTTCCTAAAGTAAATGCATTAATGACAAAGACTAATTCTATAATTAAAACCATTGCAAATGCTTTAAAAGAGATAAAATCGAAGGAGCATAGTTGTTTCACACTTTGGGAAAAATTATGCTATGAAATACATCAAATAATCTTCCAACAAAAACATATGGCAGCCATACGAATAACAGCTGAATCCTTTTTCCCTCCTTTTTCCTATCATATTTTTTGTAAGCAGAAAAAAATGATAGAAATTAAAGTCCAAAACATTTTCATACCTTTGGCAATCACTATAAACATAACTAGATCACATACTTGCATGGTGCTTGAGTATGAATGGGTCATTCTACCTTTAAGTACATATATTGTATTCTAAATTGGAAATTAACTTTCTCTAAAATGTGGCTCTTTTTAAAAAAATCCAAAAAGTATTAATTAGGAGATATAATTTGAAAAAAAGACAAAAGTCTCAAAAATTTGAACAAAAGGCAGTAAAATATAGAACCTTGCATTCTCCATTGATACAGATATCCAGTGAATCTGCATTGCACTGGGTCCCGTCAATCACCGCAGGGGCACGTTCAGTGTAGAAATTATAACCTTCAGCCAAACAGTTTAATGCACAAGGCTTTACACCACCTGGACAAATATAGTAGAAGAGAAGTAAATGGAATGTTTCTCCTGATGAACAATGATTCAGTATTATTCACAGCAACTTTATAATTCACATAGATATCATTCCCTGACTATATTTTTATTTTTTAAAATTTTTTTTATTTATTTGACAAGTAGAGTTATAGACAGTGAGAGAGACAGAAAGATCTTCCTTCAGTTGGTTCACTCCCCAAATGGCCGCTACGGCTGGCACTGTGCTGATCCGAAGCCAGGAGCCAAGTGCCTCCTCTGGTCTCCCTTGTGGGTGCAGGGGTCCAAGCCTTGGGCCATCCTCCACTGCCCTCCTGCGCCACAGCGGAGAGCTGGACAGGAAGAGGAGCAACTGGGACTAGAAACCATATGGGATGCCGGCACCACAGGCGGAGGATTAGCCAAGTGAGCTATGGTGCCGGCCCCTCGTTCCCTGACTATAAACATCTTCCCTGACTATATACCTAAATATGTAGGTTTTTTCCCTTTTCTTTTTCTTACCTAGTTTCATTACTTATGTAACTTAAAGGAAGATCTACAGAACAGTTTCAAGGTTTATACTTTTGGGATATTTCCTATATATGTTTACAATATATTTTTAGAAGTAACAGTGGAGGCAACAGAATGTTTAAAAAAAAACAGATAAAAGAAGAATTGCTTTTGAAATTAACCAAGGAAATAGAGTTTAAGGAGGTGTGAAACACTACATTGCATAACAAATAGCAATTTCCGTTACATATATTACTGAAGCAGATTTCGAAACTACCATATCAAACAGAAATATGGCAGTGGTAAAATTAAACTAAATTTGCATGTGCCTTAAATTTAACACATTCCATGAGCTTGGTTGTAGCATGAAGATAAATTCTTAAGATATTAGGAAATTTAAGATGAAGTAAATTACAACATTAAATCTGAATTATTCTTATGAAATTTATAAATCAAAGATACATGTTAAGTCTAACATTAAACAAATAATTAAAACAATCTCTATTTTTACTTTGTAAATAAATGTATTTGACTACTTTCATTAGCCATTGACACTGTCATTTTTTAATATTGAAGTGAAAATAGGCATAAATAATAGCAGTGAAGAAAAACAGATTACATATCATAACTATAGTATATTACAAAAATAGCAGTAAACATGAATTTATTGTATTGAAAAGCAAAACATGAAAAAGCTACTATTTATAAATATGTATTATCAATTGAAATTTTTACTTAAAAACCTTTCTTTTGAATACTTATCTCATGAGGTTTGAAATATATGCTGACCTTATTCTAATTATGCTGATAAAAATTTCACTTCAAAATAAAGAAGACTATTTCTTTTTAAAAAGTTTTTAATTTTAATTAGTTTTTAACAAACTCAATTATAGTTCATAGTTGCAATTCTAAGAATATAATGCTATTTGCTTCCTTTTCCCTCCCTCTCACCCTCCCCCAGAATATTATTTCTAATTAAGAAAATAAAACAATCTGATGAAATGGCATGCCTAAGTCTCAGTGAAGTTCTCAGAAACCAGGTTTCTGCAGGGTTAATAAAAAGAAAGCAGCAGACAGAGGGATGGAGTCAATGAGAAAGCAGGAAGAGCCATTCCACCAAGGATCACTGTTAGGTTGCATATTGTTTGGTAAGATGATGGCCCAATATGTAAGATGTAAAGATGAAAATCTAGATTTTTTTCCAATATAAACCCTTTAAGCTTTTAAATGCTGACAACTCAGTAAAGTTTTCAAAATTGTGTAGAGGCTAATATATATATATATATATATATATATGCATGTATGTATATACACACATACACACACACACCAGTTTAAAATAGTCCCTGAATTACCAGTTTACCACCTCTGGCTTGAGTCCATATTTTTTCCTATTTTACATGTTTATTGGCCTTAGGCTTCTATATAACTTACAATGTTATTTTTAGGCTTAAGTTAATGGTACATTTTGCTGTACTGAGAAAAGAAATAACACAATAAATACAATAATTTCTTCCTGAATTAATAATCAAACTATACTTTTATAAGATCCTCATGAATAAAATCACTCTACATTTCCATGAATCTTACTGGAATTATTTTCATTACTACTCAATATAGTCCTTTTTTCATCTTATTGTAATATTTTAGAACTTAATGTAGCATTTTATGTAGAAAGCCTTAAAAAGAGAACCTGAGTCTTTTGCTTACCCAATTTTAACATTACATTCACCATGTAGCCTAATATTTGATAGGCAGGACATAGACAGGTTATACTCCTCAGCCCACTACACTAGATGACAGAAATAGGAATTAATTTCTTCTTTGTTTACTGCTGAAGACACGTTCAACTTCTGCTCTGAGAACTTTCCGAAGAGAAATGTCAGCAAGTTGGTAGAAGAGGATCTTTACACCACTGCATCTCCACATTGGTACTGAGCGTGAAAACTACCCACAGAGAACAGCACCTTTGTGGGCGTCTGAGGGTCCAGCAGAGAAGTCCCAGCACACCACTGGAGAAAAAAATATCCAAGAACGGATGCACTGAAGAGGTCTAAGAACGGTTTCATTTTATCTGTATCTTACTTTCCTCAAGGCAGCACAGTTCAGTGAAAAGACAGACCTCGCCCTTGGCCTGTGATTTCTCTCACTGGGGAAAGTAAGAGCACAGAGACTGAGCACCCAGCTCGCCTACCTGTATGGGACACTGCTCAACAGGTCCATTTCTTCCATGTCCACCCCAAATACGGAGGTGACAGGCATGGCTGGATGGTTGAGAGCAAAGAAGAAAGGCTGTAAACACAACTAATCATTCAGTGGATTACATTAGGAAGACCAACCATGAGACATTTGGTATGCTTTGTCTGTGGACCCATGGATACCCCCAAATTCTGTGCACTTCTCCTACCCTTAAACACTCCCCAAGGCATGCAGCCCAAGTGCACTCTCATGGATGACCGGCCCAAGTGTCTCCTGTAGACAGCCTGATTGACCTTTGGAGGGTTGGGAGAAGGCACACAACTTCAGCATTTTAGGGTACCACTCTAAGGAAGATAAATTGAGGCTTTCCATGTCCGAACTGGCTTTGCCAGAGAGGGCATACAATCTTAAGGATTCTTCCCCAAGAGAGGAAAGAAGTGTGGAATAGGTGCATCCACAGAAAAGGTCTAAGAGAGCCTCAATTTCCCTACCTGGGCTGTTTCTCTCCAGAAACCAGTTAGTAAAATCTGGAGGGAGTAATTCCTTCTTCAAATGTGAAATTGGTAACAATACTTCAGGAAACACGAAAACATGACACCACTAATTAAATATATAATATTTGAGTAACCAAACCCAAAGAAATGGAGATACACAAATAGCCTAACAAAAATTAAAAATAATTGTTTTAAGGAGGCTATGAGAGCTACACAGGATCACAACCCAGTGAGATTAGAAAAATAATACATTAACAAAATGAGTTAAATTAAGAAATAGAAATGCCAAAAAAGTTCTGGAGCCGAACAATCAACAAATAAGATGGCAAAGTACAATAGAAAGCATCAACATGTCAAGCAGAAGAAATAATCTGTAAACAGAAAGAGGGGTCATTTGAAAACATATTAAGTCAGAAGAAAGAAAAGGAAAAAAAGAATAAAAATGAATGAAGAAAATCTACAGGATTTATGGAACATCACCAATGGAGCCGTAACATTTATATTCTGGGAATGCCAGAAGGAGAAGAGAAAGAAGAAGAAAATTTATGGAAACAAATAATGGCTGAAAACTTCTCAAAGCTGGGGAGAAATACAGACATCTAAGTACATGAAGGGCAAAGGTCTCTGAAAAGATTCATACCAAAGATGACTTCACGAAGATGCATCACAATAAAATTGTCAAATATCAAAGACAAACAGAATTTTGAAAGTAGCAAGAGAAAAAAAGCTTATCACATATAACAGAACTCCATAGGTCTATCCACAGATTTCTCAACAGAAACTTGTAGACCAGGAGAGAACAGGATGATCTATTACAAGTGCTGAAAGAAAATAACTGCCAACCAAGAATACTTTACCTGGCAGAGCTGTCCTTCAGAAATGAAGGAGAGAGAAAGACTTTCCCAGACAAACAAAAGCTGAAGGAGTTCATCACCACTAGACCTGCCATACAAGAAATGCTAAAGGGAATTCTTCAAGCTGAAACGAAAGGATGCTAATTAGTGACATGAAAACATATGAAAGAATAAAATCACTGGCAAAGGTCAGTATACAGTAAAATCAGAAAACTCTAAATACTGCCCAGTGTAAAGAAAAATATTTAATTCTAATAATCTATTAATGGATCAGAAAACTCTAAATACTGCCCAGTGTAAAGAAAAATATTTAATTCTAATAATCTATTAATGGATACATAATCTAAAAAGTCATAAAATTGTATCATCAAAAACACAAAATGAGGGCTAGTAAAAGTGCAGAATTTTTGTATGTGATCAAAGATTTTTATTATCAGCTTAAAATAGAGTGCTATAACTATAAGATGTTTTATGTAAGCCTCTTGGTAACCATAATGTAACAGGCCACCTTCTGCTGCTTTTCCCAGGCCATTAGCAAGGAGCTGGATCAGAAGTGCAGCAGCTGGGACAAAACCAGAACCAGTATGGGGTGTTGGCATTGCAGGCAACAGCTTTATCTGCTATGCCACAATGCAGAAGAGGAAAAGAAAGTAACTAAAGCACACCACTACAGCAAATCATCAAATCACAAAGAAAGACAGCAAAAGAGGAAAAAGAATGAAGGATCTATAACTCAGCCAAAAACAATTGAGAAAATGGAAATATTAAAGTTCTTACCTAACAATAACGGCTTTAAAGCTAAATGGATTAAATTTTGCCATCAAAAAACATAGAGTGGCTGAATGGATTAAGACTATAAAAAGTCTACTTCAGATTTAAGAGCAGACATACAATGAAAGTGAAGAGATAGAAAAAGGTATTCCATGTAAATGGAAACCGAAAGAAAGCAGGAGAGTGGCTATATCTATTCCAGACAAAACAGATAATAAGCCAAAAACTGTAACGAGGCAAGGTCATTTTAAAGTAAAATGCGGTCAATTTAACAATTCGTTGCATTCTTAACTTTTATTTAATAAATACAAATTTCCAAAGTACAACTTTTGGATTACAGTGGCTTTTCCCCCCATAACTTCCCTCCCACCTGCAACCCTCCCATCTCCCACTCCCTCTCCCATTCCATTCACATCGATTCATTTTCAATTATCTTTATATACAAAAGATCAATTTAGTATATATTAAGTAAAGATTTCAACAGTTTGCACCCACACAGAAACACAAAGTGTAAAGTACTGTTTGAGTACAAGTTATAGCATTAATTTACATTGTACAACACATTAAGGACAGAGATCCTACATGGGGAGTAAGTGCACAGTGACTCCTGTTGTTGACTTAACAACTGACACTCTTGTTTATGGCATCCGTAATCACCCTAGGCTATTGTCATAGGTTGCCAAGGCTATAGAAGCCTTTTGAGTTTGCCAACTCCGATCTTATTTAGACAAGGTATAAGTTCTCTACTCCCTTCAGAGAAAGGTACCTCCTTCTTTGATGGCCCCTTCTTTCCACTGAGATCTCACTCGCAGAGATCTTTCATTTAGGTGTTTTATTTTATTTTATTTATTTATTTATTTATTTATTTATTTTTTTGCCAGAGTGTCTTGGCTTTCCATGCCTAAAATACTCTCATGGGCTTTTTAGCCAGATCTGAATGCCTTAAGGGCTGATTCTGAGGCCAGAGTGCTGTTTAAGACATCTGCCATTCTATGTGTCTGCTGTGTATCCCGCTTCCCATGTTGGATCATTCTCTCCTTTTTAATTCTTTCAGTTAGTATTAACAGATATTAGTCTTGTTTATGTGATCCCTTTGACTCTTAATCCTTTCATTATGTTCAATTGTGAACTGAAACTGATCACTTTGACTAGTGAGATGGCATTGGTACATGCCACCTTGATGGGATTGCAATTTATTGCATTTTATAATTGTAAATACGTATACACCCAACATTGGAGTACCTCATTATATAAAGCAAACATTAACAGATCTGATGGGAGAAACAGATAGCTATACAATAGATAAAGACTTCAGTATTCCACTTTCAGCAATGGAGAGGCCATTCAGACAGAAAAATCAATAAAGAAACACTGGAGTTGACCTATACAATAGATCAATAGGACCTAACATTCAGAACAGCATCAAATATTTGGTGCAGCAGGTAAGTCACCACTGAGGTGCCTGTATCCTATATCAGAGAGTGCCTGGTTTGAGTCCCAGCTATTCTGCTTTCAATCTAGCTTCCTTTTAATGCATACCCTGGGAGGCAGCAAATGATAGCTGACATGCTTGGGTCCCTCCCCCAAACTTTCCACCCCATGTAGAGACCTAGATTGATTTCAGGTTCCTGGCTTCCCCTGATCCAGTCCTGGCTGTTGAGGGCTTTTGGAGAATTAACCAGCAGATGGAAGATTACTCTGCCTGTCTCTGTCTCTCCTCTTCAACTTTTCAAATAAGAATGGAAATAATTTTTTAAAGATTTATTTATTTATTTGGAAGTTGGGGGGGGGAGACAAAGAAAGAGAGAGAGAGAGAGAGAGAGAGAGAGAGAGATCTTCCATCCACAGGCTCACTACCTAGATGGCTGCAATGGTCAGGGAGGATCCAGGACAAAGCTAGGAGCCAGGAACCAGGAGCCAGGAGCCTCATTTGCGTCTCCTACATGGGTGGCAGGGGCCCAAGCACTTGGGCCACCTTTTTCTGTTTTTTCCCAGGCAGTTAGCAAGGAGCTGGATCAGAAGTGCAGCAGCTGGGACACAAATCAGAACCAATATGGGGTGTTGGCATTGCAGGCAGCAGCTTTACCTGCTATGCCACAATGCCAGCTCAGGAATGAAAATACAGTTAAAAATATACATTCTTCTCAATTTCACACAGAACATTCTCCAGGACATATTATATGTTAGGCCACAAATAATTCTTAACAAATTTAAGACTAAAATAATATCAATAATCTTTTCTTATTATGATAGTATGATTCAAAATCAGTAACACAAGGAAAATTGGGAAAATTACAAATATGTGAAAATAAAACAACATGATCCTCAGCAATCAATGGATAAAAGAACAAGTCAATAGCTAAATCAAAAGTTATCCAAGACAAGTGAAAATGGAAACACATTCCAAAATTCACAGCATGCTGAAATAGCCCTCTAAGAGGGACATTTATAACAATATATGCATATACAAAGAAAAGAAGAAAGATTTTTAAATAAACTACTTAAATTACACATCAGGAACTAGAAAAAGAAGAACACACTAAGCCCAAGCATAGTAGAAGAAAGGAAATAACAGACTGGGACAGAAATAAATAAAATAGAGATGAGAAAAAAAATTAGGATCAAGAAAACTGATTTGGTTTTTTGAACAGATAAATGAAATTAGCAAATTTTTAATTAGGAAAGAGAGAGAAGACTCAAATAAATAAAATAGGAAATGAAAGAGGAGATACCACAACTGCTATCACAAAAATACAAGGGAATCATAAGAGACGACTATTAACAAATACACACCAAAATTCTGGATAACTGTGAAGAAATTAATACGGTCCTAGAAACATACAACTGACCAAATTTGCATCATGAATAAATAGAAAATATGAACAGATCGATAACAAGTAAGGATACTGAATCTGTGTTAAAACAATTCCTGCCAAATATCAGCTCAGGACCTGATGGCTCTATATCAAATCTCAAATTACTCCAAAATGTTGCAAGGAGGGGACATATTGTAACTTATTTTAGAAGGTAGGAAGAAGGATTCCAAGATGGTGGAATAGGGAGGGAGCTTACTGCTCTAATCTAGGGGAAGATAGTTTTAAAAAAGTAGAGAGAGTGCAATCTCAGGGAAGAGTTAGCGAGAAATAGGCAGAGGAAAATCCAGGCAAGTTAAAGGGACACTGTGTATCTACGTGGAGGGTTGGACATGCACAAATCAGGACCTCAGCAGTCAAGAGCATCAGCCTTGGAGAGTGATGTGAGTCCAGACTGCAGCAGCCCAAGCCACTAGTGAGAAAGCTGTGGGAAGAGCCTGGAGTGAGTCTGACTTAGAGTTCTGTAGGGGACAGTGTACCTGCCAACCTAGAGAGAAAAAAAGTGGAGCACCAGCATTCTGTAACTAGCTGAGAGAGGCAGAAGCCTGATCTGGCTGGGAATATTGACTGGGGGCTGGACGCTAGTGAATGTGGGAATCTTGTGTGCTGGGACTGTGAAAACACTAAGGCTGTGTAGGAGGACGCAGGGTACGGCTGAGTCTTTGGGCAGTCAATGAGGGCGGCTCCACATGCTCAGGGCCCTCTGATTCCTTGCTGAGGGTCACTGCTGTGGGATCTGTGCTTACACTGAATACATGGATCCTTTGTGTGGTACTTGTGACAGCATGGATGAATATTGTACCCACTGGGGCTAGCGCCAGGGTTTGGTTTCCTTGGAGGAGAGCAAGCGAGCTTGAGATTACAAAGAGCTGATCAAACCTTCTCTCTGATTAAAAAAAAGAGAGAGAGAGAGATTTACCATGCCCAATTTGGGTGTCACCTTGGACACTCCCCTTATCCTGGAGCACTGAACAGAGCTCCATGGCCACACCCAGCACACACCTCTGGGTATTCACTGAAGGGACACTCCACAAAGCCGCAGAGGCTTAGTCTAAAGATAAAAGCTATCACGGAGGAAAAAAATGTATCTCCATAAATGTCTAATAATAAACACAGCAACTGAAGATACAAAAATAAGGAAGATGACATGATGCCCCCAAAGGAACACAACACTTCAATACTAGAATGTGAAGATGAGGAGATTGAAGAAATGCCAGAAACAGAATTCAAAAAATTGATCATAGGATTTCTTAGAAGCAATCAGAAAAAAAAAACCCACAAATTAAAGAAATAATACATGACTTGAATGAAAACTTTTTCACATGAAATTGAGAACCCCAGAGGCACAGGAAATCAAAGTCAAAATTGACAAATGGGATTACATCAAATTGAGAAGCTTCTGCACTGCAAAAGAAACATTCAGCTAAGTGAAGAGGCAACCAACAGAATGGGAGAAATTATGTGCAAACTATGCAACTGATAAAGGATTAATAACCAGACTATATAAAGAGCTCAGAAAACTCAACAACAACAAAACAAACAACTAAGTTAAGAAATGGGCAATGGATTTTAACATGATTTTTCAAGAGGGAATCTAAATGACCAATAGACACATGAAAAAATGCTCAGGATCACTAGCTGTCAGGGAAATGCGAATAAAAACTACAGTGAGGTTTCACTTCACCCCTGTTGGAATGGCATTCTTTTTTTAAAAAAAAAAAAAAGATTTATTTAATTATTTGAAAGTCAGAGTTACAGAGAGAGGAGAGGCAGAGAGAGAGAGAGAGAGAGAGAGAGAGAGAGAGAGAGAGGTCTTCCATCTGCTGGTTCACTCTCCAATTGGCCACAACAGCCGGAGCTGTGCTGATCTAAAGCCAGGAGCCAGGAGCTTCTTCCGGCTCTCCCACGTGGGTGCAGGGGCCCAAGGACTTGGGACATCTTCTAATACTTTCCCAGGCCATAGCAGAGAGCTGGATCAGAAGAGGAGCAGCCGAGACTAGAACCGGTGCCCATATGGGATGCCAGCGCTTCAGGCCAGGGCGTTAACTACTATATGCTCCAGCAATCCTACTTATGGGAACATATCCAAAGGACATACAATTACTATCTTAAAGATTACTACACTCCCATATTCATGAAACACTAATCACAATAGCCAAGATATCTGTCAGTAGATGAATAAATAAAGTGTGAATATATATCGCAATGTTATTCTGTCAAAGAAAGAATTCCTATCATTTGAGACAACATGGATAAACCTAAAGAACATGATGCTACATGAAATAAGCCAAACACAGAAAGACAAATAGCACATGATCTCACTTATATAAAAGACTGAACAAGTTGACCTTATGAACATATGTAGAACACTATGTCCAATAATTGCAGAAAGTCAATGATTTTCAAGTATACACAGAACATTCCTCAAGAATATAGAGTATTCTCTGATTTTAATAAAATTACACTACTCAGTAATAGCAAAAAGACATTTAGAATCAATATTTGGATCAAATATTCGGAAAATTAAAACAAGACAGGTATAAGTAATCTGTAAGTCATAGAAAAAAATCACAATGTTGATAAAATATTTTGAATTGAAGGAAATAAAACTTTGGAAATATCAAAGAGCAAAATAAACTGAAAACCATAAAAAATAAATTAAAAGCAATAATTATTAAATATTTTAGAGATGCCAAAACGGTAATTAGAGAACAACATACTGTGCTAGGATAGGAGTGAACAGTAAAACAAACAAACAAACAAACAAACAAAAAACTGGGGGCTGGGTGCTGTGGTGCAGTAAGTTAATCCTCAGCCTGTGGTGCCCAGCATCCCATGTGGGTGCCAGTTCGAGTCCCAGCTGCCCCTCTTCCAATCCAGCTCTCTGCTGTGGCCTGGCAAAGCAGTAGAAGATGGCCCAAGTGCTTGGGCCCCTGCACCACGTGGGAGACCAGGAGGAAACTTCTGGCTCCTTGATTCGGATTGGCGCAGCTCCGGCCATTGTGGCCATTTGGGGAGTGAACCAACAGAAGAAAGACCGTTCACTCTGTCTCTCTCTCTCACTGTCTATAACTCTACCTCTCAAATAAATAAATTAATAAATAAAATCTTTATGAAAAGGTGTAGGAAGTGCACTCTCAGGGTATAACTGGAGAAAAACCATACTGGAAATCGTATAAGAGGAAGAGGAATGCCAAGGACATGTGTGTAAGGTGTGGACACACAGCATGAACACAATTACTAGAACAACTGCAGAGCCGAGAGCCGGAGCAGGAAGCATCTTGGAGACGGAGGTGAGATGGGACTGCAGCAACTTGTAGTAATACAGCATCTTTCAAGAGAGGAAATTCAAATGGTCAACAGACACTTGAGAAAATGCTCAGGATCACTAGCCATCAGGAAAATGCAAATTAAAGCCACGGTGTATTTCACCTCACTCCAGTTAGAATTGCTCACATAAAGAAATCAACAAATGGCAAATGCTGGCCAGGATATAGGGGAAAAAGTACTCTAATCCACTGTTGGTGGGAATGTAAACTGGTGCAATCACTGTATAAGACAGCATGGAGATACCTCAGAAAGCTGAAATAGACCTACAATGTGATCCAGTCATCCCACTCCTGGGAATTTACCCAAATCAAAAGAAATCAGTATATGAAAGAGTAGTCCATATCGCCACGTTCTTTGCAGCACAGTTCACAATAGCTAAGATATGGAATCAACCCAGATGTCCATCAACTATTGACTAGATAAAGAAATTATAGTATATATACACTCTGGAGTTAAAAAAAATCATGAAATCCTGTTGTTTTCAACAAGATGGATGCAACTGGAAATCATTATACTTAGTTAAATAAGCCAGTCCCCAAAAGACAGATTTCAGGTTTTCCCTGATCCAAGGTAAGTAATGAGTACTGAAATGTAATGTGTTGGAGTGAAATAGACATTTTGAGAAAGGATGATTGTTTGTTAATAGCCCTTGTCTCTTCACTTGAGGCACAATGTTTTTGTTTGGCGGTGTTGTTTTCTTTTTTTTTTTGTCATACTATGTATTAGCTCTTTTACTAAGTATAGGGTTAACTATAGAATCATTAAGTAAGCTGAAAATATTTCTTGGTAAACATTAAGAGTGGGAATGTGAGAGGAAGGAGAAGGAAGGGATGTAGCATGGGTGGGAGAGAGAGTTGGGGGGGAGTGTCACTATGCCTCTAAATCTGTATATACGAAATACAGGAAATTTGTATACCTTAAATAAAACTAAAACATATATATATATATATAATAAAAATGTTTTTAAAATTCAGAATAATACAACATTTGATTATTTTAAAAGGTTAACAAAACTGATAAGCACGATCCAAGGGTGATCAGGAAAAACAGCACAAATTAATTGATAACGGAAATGAAAGGGTATGTATCACTGCAGAGCAAATAGATAATAAACAGGATAATATGAGAATATTATGATCAATTTTATGTTCATAAATTGAACAACATGGATATAACACAATTTTTTTTGACAGGCAGAGTGGACAGTGAGAGAGAGAGAGACAGAGACCTTTTGCTGTTGGTTCACCCTCCAATGGCCGCCACGGCTGGCGCGCTGCAGCCAGCGCACTGCACTGATCTGAAGCCAGGAGCCAGGTGCTTTTCCTGGTCTCCCATGAGGGTGCAGGGCCCAAGGACATGGGCCATCCTCCACTGCACTCCCAGGCCACAGCAGAGAGCTGGCCTGGAAGAGGGGCAACCGGGACAGAATCTGGCGCCCCAACAGGGACTAGAACCCAGTGTGCCGGTGCTGCATGGCGGAGGATTAGCCTTTTGAGCCGCGGTGCCGGCCATAACACAAATTTCTTAAAGACACAAGTAAAACTGAAAAAAGAAATTCTTAAAAAATCTGTTACAAGGATATTATTTCTAGAAGTTAGAATACTTCTACTACAAAAACCTGTTAAATACATATAAGAACTCGCAAATCAACATTCCTTACATATGTGTAAATATTCTTAAGAAGACATTAATGGTTAAATTTACTAATATATATAAAGTAATACATCATTAATGGGTTTTATTCTGGGAATATAATAAAGCTGGCTTGACAGTGTTAAATCTATTGCATCATTTGGTATATTAACAAAAATAAAGAAAAAATACAAATATGCACAAATTATACTGGTGGGCTGATTGAGTACACCAAGTCAAGAAAATAAAAGGCATAAAGATTGAAACAGATTGTCTCTATCTCCAGATACCATGACTCTTAAGGAAGAAAATTATATGCAATTGGTATCTTTTAACCTATGTAAATATAGAAAAGTCACAGAACACAAAGTTAATAAAAAATCAATTTTATTTTTGTAAACTAAAGCAAACAATTGAAAAACATAAATTAGGGGTGTGTTTCTTTTTTTAAAAAAAAGATTTATTTATTTATTTGAAAGAGTTAACACAGAGAGAGAAGGAGAGGCAGAGAGAGAGGTCTTCTATCTGCTGGTCACAGTGCCAGCTCCATATTGTTATTATTATTAAAGTTTTGAGGAAAAAAATAGCTGGATTCCAAGACGGCCATACAGGGGAAAGACATGCTTATTTTGATCAGGGAAGATAGCAGAGAAGTGTTTTCCTAAGGGAGAATTGGAGTGAAGTTTGCAGTCAAAATTCTACAAAAGAAGAGGGACACAATGGAGCAGCATGGAAAGAGCCGACATGCAACAGCAAGTGGGGACACCACACATGACTAACGTAGCCAGGGGCTGGAGGAGATGCCAGCTACTGAGAGACACAGGTGAGGACAGGCTGCAGCAGCCTGTGCCACTAGGGATATTGCATGAGGGAGAACCTTGCAAACCACACTGACTTTGAGACTGATCTGGAGCCCTAAAGGGGGGCAGGGTACCTACCAGTGAAGGAAAAGCACATTTCTTTCTCTGCATCCACCAGCAAGCGCACCCAGCAACTGGCAGAGAGAAGATGCCATCTCTACACCAGTAGAGGCTATGGTGGCTCTTGCACGCATAACCAGGGGATTTTACCAGAGGGAAAAATGTGTGTTTCCTGCTGTCTTGGAGTTTGGACTGGAGGGATGACGACGGGCTGCACATCAACTTAGAATTGTTGAGGTGCCGCCATCCTCTCAATCTATCACAAGCTCTGGAGCTAAAACTGCCAAGGCAGAGCACCCAAGGCAGCTGGTTCTGGAAATGACTGTAGGGTAGGCTCACGAGGCAGAGAGGGGATCCTCTGTACCCCACGAATGTGGGAGCCTTGTGTCCTAAGACTGTGGGGATTCTGTGACTGCACAGTAGGGATATAGCTGGGTTTCGGCAATCACTGTAGCCAGTTTCAGAGGCTCAGAGCTCCCTGACTGCCTGAGGTGGGTCACTGCAGAGAGTTCCATGCTAACCCTGAGGGCTGGACAGATCCTTTGTGTAGTTCATGCACCAACGTGGGTGAAGGTGTACCCACTATAGGCTAACTCTGGGCATTGATCACCTTGGAAGAGAGGAGGTGAGGTTGTGATTATGCCAACAGGCAAGATCATATACTCCCCACTGCTGACAAAAGAGGAGATTAACCACACCCAACTTGGGTGTCACCCGGATTCTCACCCCATCCTTGAGCATTAGAACAGAATTCCCTGGCCAGACCCAGCATACACCTCTGGGTATTCACTGAAGGAGCTGATACTCCATTGAGCCACTGAGGCATAGTTTAAAGATAAAAGTCATTGGCAGAGGAAACAAACAATTGTTTCCACAAATGCCTAAAAATAAATGCAAAAATAGAAGAAAAAAGAACAAAGAAGACATAATGATTCTGCTAAAGGAACATAAAAACACTTCAATATTAGAATTGAAAAGAATGATCATATTATTACTCAGCATCACTGGGAACCAAATTCATGAGATATATAAATTCATACATGACATGGAGGAAAAATTTTCCCGTGAGAGAGATTTTGAAGGAAAATAAAACTGAAATATTATAAATGAAGAATTCAATATGTCAAATAAAAAAAAAGCACAGTGGAAAGCCTTACCCAATAGACTAGGTGAGGCAGAAGAAAGAATATCCAAGCTAGAAGGAAAATCTTTGGAAAATCTAAGATAATAAAAGAATAAATTAGAAAAATTAAAAACAATGATCAAGATTTATGGGATACTACCAAATAACCCAACATATAACCCATATGTTGGGTCATAGGAGTTCCTGAAGGTGTGGAAAGAGAGAATGGATTAGAAGGTCTATTCTTTGATTCCTTGAAATAATAACAGAAAACTTCCCCAATTTGGAGAAAGAAAGGAACATCCAAGTACAATAAGCACTGAGAACTCCTAGAAAATATCATAAAAGATCTTCACCATGACACAATGTAGCCAAACTTTCAACACTAAAAGATAACGAAAAGATTCTAAAATATGCGTGAGAGAAATGCCAGATTACTTTCAGAGGCTCTCCAATTAGACTGACAGCTGTTTCTCCTCAGAATCACCATAGGCTAGGAGAGAACTGAGAGATGTAATCCAAGTCTTAAAACTGTCAACCCTGCAAATCTCTCATTTATGAATGAAGGTGAAATAAAGACCATCCATAACAAATGGAAATTCAAAGAATTTGTCACCACTTGTCCAGCCATACAAATGATGCTAAAAAATGTGCTACACACAAAAACACAGAAAGATAGTTATACTATGAAAGAATGTGAAGGCAGAAAATCTCCTAGTAAAACTACAAAGTAAATTCAGAGGGAACAATAGGAATATTTATGGAAAAATGTAATAGCCAAGTCATTACTTAACAATAAAAACCTTGAATGTAAATGGCCCAAATTCTCCAATTAAGAGATACAAACTTGATGAATGGATTAAAAACGAAGACCTATCTATTTGCTTACAACAAGAAATACATCCCACCAACAAAGATATACACAGGCTGAAAGTGAAAGGATGGAAAAAGATATTCCATGCTAATGGAAAGCAAAAATGAGGTGTAGCCATTTTATATCAAAGAAATAAGACTTTAACACAAAAACTTTTAAAAGATACAAAGAAGGGCACTATACAATGATTAAGGGATCAATACAACAGGAAGATGTAACTAGAATATATGTATATGCACCAAATGCCAGGGTGGCTGGCTATTTAAAAGAAATGTTAATGGATCTAAAGGGAGACAGAGACTTCAAAACTATAGTAATGGGGGGCTTCAACACTCTATTTTCATCAATGGACAGATCAAATACATAGAAAATCAATAAAAACAACAGAACTAATCTACACTATGTACCAAATGGACTTAATGGATATCTACAGAACATTTTATCCCACAGTTGAAGAATACACCTTCTTTTCATCAGTGCATAGAACTTTCTCTAGGATAGACAATATGTTAGGCCATAAGGCAAGTCTAAGCTTATTCTAAAAAACTGAAATCATACCACACAATTATATTTTTTTCACATATTTATTTATTTGAGAGGCAGAATTGCAGAAAGAGAGAGGTGCAGAGAGAGAGAAAGAGAGGTCTTCCATCCGCTGTTTCACTCCCCAGATAGCCACAATGGCTAGAGCTGGACTGATGTGAAGCCAGGAGAAAGGAGCTTCTTCTGTGTCTCCCACAAGCATTTGGGTTATCTTCCACTGTTCCACTGTTTTCCAACACCATTAGCAGGGAGCTGGATTGGAAGTGTTGCAGCCAGGACTCAAACTGGCCACATATGTGATGCTGGCACCACAGAGAGGCTTAAACTACTATGCCACAGTGATAGAGCAATCTTTTGTGACGACAATGGAATGGACCTAGAAATTAACAACCCAATAATCTCCAGAGGATATGCAAACACATGGAGACTGAATAACACAATCCTGAATGCACATTGGGTCAAAGGGGAAATCAAAAAATCCCAAAAAGAATGAGGATTACAATACAACATATAAATACTTAAAGAACACAGCAAAAGTAGTGTTAAAAGAAAAAGTTTACAAAAATTAGTGCCTATATCAAAAAATTGGAAAGGTACCAAAAAATGAGCTATCAATGTTTCTGAAGGACCTAGAAACAACAGACTCAACCCAAAATTAGAAGGAAAGAAATAATTAAAATAGAGAAGAAATAAACAAAACTGAAACCAAAAAAATACAAAAATTGGCAAAATGAAGAGTTGGTTTTTTGAAAAAAAAAATTGATACATAATTGGTCCATCTAACCAAAAACAAAACAAAAAACAAAAAACAGAGAGAGAGGGAGAAGGGAGAAGACCCAATCCAAATCAATAAAATCAGAGATGAAAAGGGAGATGTAACAACAGGTACCACAGAAAGAAAAAGAATCATTAGGAATTACAGTGATTTGCCACCAAATTGGAAAATCAAGAAGAAATGGATATATTCCTGTACACATATAATCTACCAAAATTGGGTCATGAAGACACCAAAACCCTAAACAGACCAATAACCACAGCAGAGACTGAATCAATAATAAAGACCCTTCCAACAAAGAAAAGTCCAGGACCATATGGCTTCACTGATGAATTCTACCACACTTGTTAAGAAGAACTAATTCCAGTTCTACTCAAACTATTCAAAATAATTGAAAAGAAGAGAATACTCCCAAACTCTTTCTAGGAGGCCAGCATCACCTAAACTCTGAACCAGGGGAAAAAAACAAAAAACAACAACAAAAAACCAGAGAACCATAGACCAATATCCCTGATGAACATAGGTGAAAAAATCCTCTACAAAATACTAGTTAAGTGAATGCAACAACACATCAGAAAGATCATTTTTTAAAAAGATTTTATTCATCTATTTCAGAGGTAGAGTTATAGACAGTGAGAGGGAGAAACAGAGAGAAATGTCTTCCATCCACTGGTTCACTCCCCAATGGCCACAACAGTCGGAGCTGCTCCAATCTGAAGCCTGGAGCCAGGTGCTTCTTCCCAGTCTCCCATGTGGTTGCTGGGGCCCAAGCACTTAGGCCACCCTCTACTGCCTTCCCAGGCCACAGCAGAGAGCTGGATTTGAAGAGGAGCAACCGCGACCAGATCTGGAGCCCATATGGGATGCCGGCACCACAGGTGGAGGATTAACCTACTGCGCCACAGCACCAGCCCCCAAAAAGATCATTCTTCTGGATCAAGTGGAATTTATCCCTGGAATGCAGGGATGGTTCAAGATATGCAAATCAATAAATGTGACACAACACGTGAACAAATTGATGAATAAAATCCATATAATTATTTCAATAGATCCAGAGAAAGCATTTGAATAAATGCTTTCTGTTCATGATAAAAACCTTAGGCAAATTGGGTACCGAAGGAATATTTTTCAACACTATCAAGGCAATTTATGACAAACCAACAGCCAGTATCATATTGAATGGGGAAAAGTTGGAAGGATTTACAGTAAAATCTGGAACCAGACAAGGATTTTCACCATTGCTATTCAACAGATTCCTGGAAGTTTTAGCCAGAGCCACTAGGTAAGAAAAAGAAACCAAAGTGATACAAATTGGAAAGGAGGATGTCAAATCATTCCTGTTTGCAGATGACATGATTCTATATACAGGTGAACTGAAAGACTCCATTAAGGGACTATTGAACTCTTAAGAGAGTTTGAAAAGCTGCAAGATATACAATTAACACACAAAAATGAATAACTTTTGTATACATAATAAATACCATGGCTAAGAAAGAACTCTCACGATCAGTCTCATTCACAGTAACTACAAAAGATTTTAAATAGCTTGGAATAAATTTAACCAAGGTTGTGAAACATCTCTAAAATGAAAATTTAAAGATTCAAGAGATCCCAATCAATTTTTCTCAGATCTAGAAAAGAATGATGCTAAAATTTACTTGGAAACACAAGAGACCCCAAATACCTAAAGCAATCTTAAATAACAAAAACAAAGCCAGAGGCACCACAATACTAGATTTCCAGATACACTACAGGGTGGTTATAATCAGAACAGCCTGGTACTGGCACAAAATAGACATGTAGACCAATAGAACAGAACAGAATCCCAAGAAATCAATCCACACATCTACAACCTGCTAATCTTTGACAAAGGAGCTAACATCAATCCCTGGAGAAAGCATAGTCTCTTCATCAAATGGTGCTTTGAGAATTGGATCTCTACACACAGAAGTATGAAACAAGACCCCTAACCTACAACTTATAAAAAAAATCAACTTAGAGTGGATCAAGAATCTAAACTATGACTTGATACCAGCAAATGACTGGAGGAGAACATTGTAGAAACTCTGCAAGACATTTGTGTAGGCAAAAACTCCTTGGAAAAGACCCCAGAAGCACAGAAAATCAAAGCAAAAATTGACAAATGGGATTACATGAAGCCAAGAAGCTTTTGTACTGTAAAGGAAACACTCAGCAAAGTGAAGAGGAAACCAACAGAATGGAAGAAAATATTTGCAACCACAACTGATTAATGACTAATACCCAGAATCTATAAAGAGCTCAAGAAACTCAACAACAACAAAACAAACAACCCAGTTGAGCAATGGTCAATGGACTTGAAAAGGTATTTTTCTTTTCTTTTTCTTAAAGATTTTATTTATTTGAGAGGTAGTTACAGACAGTGAGAGGGAGAGACAGAGAGAAAGGTCTTCCATCTGCTGGTTCACTCCCTAAATGGCTGCAACAGCCAGAGCTGAGGTGATCCAAAGCCAGGAGCCAGGAGTTTCTTCTGGGTCTCCCACGTGGGTGCAGGAGCTCAAGGAGTTGGACCATCTTCTACTGCTTTCCCAGGCCATAGCAGGGAGCTGGTCAGAAGAGGAGCAGCTGGGACTCGAACTGGTGCCCATATGGGATGCTAGTGCTGCAGGCGGAGGACTAAGCTACTGCACCACAGAGTCAGCCCCAAACAGGCATTTTCCAAAAGAGGAAATGCAAATGGCCAACAGACACATAAAAAATGCTCAAGATCACTAGTCATCAGAAAAGTGCATATTGAAACCATAATGAGATTTCACCTCACTCCAGTTAGAATGGCTCTCCTACAGAAATCAACAAACAAGAAATGCTGGGAAGGATGTGGAGAAAAAGATTCTCTAATAACTGCTGGTGAGAATGCAAAACAATATAGCTATTGTGGAATACAGTATGTAGATAACTCAGAAAGCTGAAAATGGATTTACCATATGACTCAGCAATTCTACTTCTGGAACTATACCCAAATGAAATGAAATCAGCATATGGAGTTATCTGTTACCCCCATGTTTACTGAAGCTTAATTCACAATTGCTAAGATATGGAGTCAAGCTCAAAAACTGATGACCAGATAAAAAATATGTGGTATATATACACTATGGAATATTAATTAGCTGTAAAAAAGAATGAAATCGTGGCTTTTGCAACAAAATAGATGCAATTGGAAACCATTATACTTAGTGAAATAAGCCAGTCCCAAAAAGACAAATATTACATGTTTTCCCTGATCTATGGTAACAGGGTACAAAAAATGTAATATATATGAAATTGATATTTTGGAACAGTGGTTTCTTTCTTCTTACTTTTTGTTGAATTTTTTACTTAGTGGAGGGTTAGTCTTTTTTTTTTTTTTTTTTTTTTTTTTTTTGGACAGGCAGAGTGGACAGTGAGAGACAGAGAGACAGAGAGAAAGGTCTTCCTTTGCCGTTGGTTCACCCTCCAGTGGCTGCCGTGGCTGGTGCACTGCGGCTGCCGCACCGCACTGATCGAAGGCAGGAGCCAGGTGCTTTTCCTGGTCTCCCATGGGGTGCAGGGCCCCAGCACTTGGGCCATCCTCCACTGCACTCCCTGGCCATAGCAGAGAGCTGGCCTGGAAGAGGGGCAACTGGGACAGAATCCGGTGCCCCGACTGGGACTAGAACCGGGTGTGCCAGTGCCGCTAGGCAGAGGATTAGCCTATTGAGCCGCGGCGCAGGCCAGGGTTAGTCATATGATTATAAAATAAACTGAAAGTGTGTCATTGTGAAAGTCAATAGAGGGGCCGGCGCCATGGCACAGTAGGTTAATCCTCCACCTGCAGTACCAGCATCCCATGTGGGTGCTGGTTCTAGTCCCAGCTGCTCCTCTTCCAATCAGCTCTCTGCTATGGCCTGGAAAAGCAGTGGAAGATGGCCCAAGTCCTTGGGACCCTGCACCCATGTGGGAGACCTGGAAGAAGCACCTGGCTCCTGGCTTTGGATTGGCCCAGCTCCGGCCGTTGTGGCCATTGGGGAGTGAACCAGCAGATGGAAGACCTTTCTCTCTGTCTCTCCCTCTCACGGTCAAAAACTCTATTTCTCAAATAAATAAATAAAAAGTCTTTAAAAAAAAGTCAATAGAAAGAATAAGAAAGGAAGGAGGAGAGAGGGTCGGAGTGCTGGTAGGAGGGAGGGTAGGGTGAGAAGTATCACTATGCACCTAAATCTGTATGAAAATTTTAAAAATTGTTTAAAAAGATAGGCAAATATCTGAAAAGAGTACAAAAGAAGATATATGAATAGCTAGTAAGTATGTGAAAAATGTACTCAACATAATTAATCATCAAGAAGTATGAATTAAAACCTCAGTGATACACCACTCTATTCCTATCAAAGGAAGATTGCAAACACCAAATATAATAAGGACGTGGAGCAAATAGGACTCTCATATATTGTTAGTGACAATATAATACAGTACAATCACTTTAGGAAAATATCTCAGAGTTTCTTTTAAAACTAAACTCACATCTATTGTTGGTCAGCAAATTCACCCCTAAGTTTTTACATAAGAGAAATAAAAACACATACTCAGGAAAAGACTTGTACACAAATGTTAAAAGCAGCCATCCATAACAGCTAAAACTAGAAACTACCCAAATGTCTAACAATAATAGCAAAATGGAAAAATAAGCTGGCACTACAATGGAATCCTGCTCAGCAATAAAAGGAATAAACTACTGCTACATACAAAAATAAAGCTAGGCCTCAAAAACATTACTTAAAGGATCCTTACATTAAGAGTGTATATGGCATTTGTTTATTTATATGAGGTTAAGAACAGGCAAAACTAAACTATGATGAGAGGGAAAAAATTCAGAACAATGGCTGTGTCTCAGAAAGAGTTAATATGGGCAGTTACTGATAATAAAAATGTATGAGGAGTAATAGGGACTAAATGTGTTACCTCAAAATTCATATTCACTATGATGGCATTAAACAAATGGGACCTTTGAGAGCTAATTATAGAAATGGAGCCCTTATGGATAGGATTATCAGCCTTCTAACAAGGATCCCAAAGAACTCTCTCCCTATTTCTGCCATGTAAGATACAATGAGAAGACAGTCAGCAACCCAGACAAGGGCCCCCACCAGAACTGAACCATGTTGGCAACTTAATCTTCATCTTCCACATTGTGAGAAATAAATTTAAGAACCCCCATCTCTGATTTTTTTAAGTTTTAGTTATTTACTTATTTGAAAGTCATAATTACAGAGAGAGGGAGGGACACAGGAAGAGAGAGATCTTCCATTTGCTTGTTTATTCCCCAAAGTTCTGCAATGGCTGGGGCTGGTCCAGGCCTAAGGTAGGAGCCAGGAGCTTCCTCGGGGTCTCCCTCATGGGTGCAGGGGACCAAGCACTTAGGGTGTCCTCTGCTGGTTTTCGCAGGCCTGAATTAGACGGGGGGCAGCCAGCAACCATATGGAATGCTGGCATTGTAGACAGCGTCCACTACACCACAACGCTGGCCCCTGAATGTACTTTTAAAAAAAGTTATATTGTTTGTTTTTCCAATATCTTTAAATATTATATGACATACAGTATTAAGAATTTTGCAGTGTCAACTGTATGTCTATCTCAAATATCCTATCATGAACATATTACTATACTTGCTCTAAACACATCTATTCACCTCTTTGACCATTTATTAATCCAGTCCATTTTTTGGATGTATTTCAAAGTAAGTTTCATTCATTAATATCGTTTCCTTTAAGTACTGCAAAATGTTTAACATTAAACATAATGTAAATAAAAATAAACCACAATCAATAAAAATTTAAAGAATGGTACATTCAATTTTTCTGAGAAAATTTAGCTTGAATTTGTGTTTTGATATATGCTCAAATTAAAGTGCAAAAAACGCTTCCTAACTCTGAAAAAGTTATAATAATCTGCAGAAAGATCCTTGACCTCTGACTAAAACTGAACATAGATTTTCCTAGTCTCTTTAATTTGGTTTATGTTGTTACCTTTGTTTTAAGGGTGGTAATTGTAAATATTCACTGATTATAATCTGGCTTATCTATACCCTAAGGAAGTCTCAAGCAAAACTCAAAAGTATATGTTTTTAATGTACATCCTATTCTAGGAATTTTGACCTTATTACATATAATTTGTTTTAAAAAATTTCTGATAATTTGTAAAAATATATCATCTTTACTACAGTGAAACTAAAACATGAGAACTTCATAGTATTACAAGCACTTTCCTTCTTTGATTTGCAGGTACTAATTCTAATTAGTGTGAACATGAATGTATATGTGTTTTTGTATGTATTTATATACTCTGATATTTTCAAATCTCTCAAGCATGAATTTTCTGCCAGGTTATACATTACCTCCAGTATAGGGTTTCCAGTTATAATACTTTCCTCGGAAAGGCATATTGTCAAAGTCTGCACACTGTTTCTCTCGAAAATCTCGGGAACCCAAAGGGCATGGCTAAAATAAAATAGAATCATAAATGGTACCATTGTTGGAAAATACCAAAACCAAGGAACAATGTCCCTCAAATTAAAATTACCTGAAGCTATCATAATAGCTTGCTACCATATTCCCTGGCAAATATTCTGGCATTTGCTTTACTGCTTTACAATTAATATTTAAATTGAAGTGTCTTAATTATAATTTTAGCTGTAGAATAACTGAAGCAATATAAACAAAGATAAGTGTTAGTTTTCATATAACTTTGCATTCAGATACATGTCAGAGTCCATCTTGTAACCAATCCATCAGGTTATAAACACACAAAAAACTAGAAAGAAATTAAAACACCAAAATCCTTTTCATCACATTATTTGATGTCTAGTTGCCATACCTCCTCTCAGTTCTTTATTTTAAGGAATCAAGAGGCAGGTTTGTAGCATGACATTTAACACTATTAATTTTGGTTTAGAACCCTTCTATTATAGCTGTTTACTGTCTAGCCCTGACAAACCCATATTTTAAAATGCAATGAAATGGACAAAATGCTAAGTCTCAAGTCTAAACACCTTCAAATTCAAGGAATTTGGATTTAAGATTTACATTTAATACATTAACACCACAGAAAATACTAGATTGCTCAAAATAAGCACATGTATTAAGGGTGGCAAGGGCAAGACTGTTGAGAGGGTAAAGAAAGGATTATTTATTTTTAAAAGTTTCAAATACTTCTTTATCTGAATTTTTAAAAGACAAGTATCCTGTCAATCTAGCTAACTACAGATTCTAAATAGCAAAGGGTCATCCTAAATGCAATTGTTAATTTCCTACAGATTTATAACTTCTCATAGTGTTTAAGCAGTGTGATTTTATTTTATTTATCTTTTAGAGTTCTGCAGCTGTAGCATTTAAAACCCAGTATTGCTGATTTTGAAATGCCGAGAAAACATTCCTCTTAAATATGGAAAAACAAGAATACGTCATTAGATATAATTTTTAATTGTAAATAAATCTGAAGGATTTCAGAGACATTCTCTGAGATCATTTTGAATGCCTTTTTACTACTGTTCCTTGGATCTCTATATTTGTACAATTTCCTAAGGTCAGTACATGGTAAATAATCTCTATGAAGCACATGCAATAAGAGTAGACCACAATTTGTAAATATTTGCATGGTCATCATTACTTCCTAAATACTATAGGTTGAATTTTTATACCAAGTCCAAAGTCTCAGATTCTGAAAAGAGTAGCAGCAGGTCCATACTGTGTTATGAGTCCTTAGTTTTAAAATATTTTCAGCACATTAAAATAATGATTTTCCATTGCCTAATGATTTTTCTTGTCAAAGTACCTTTCTTACTTGCCCTTAAGAAAAGTGAAAAATAACTATTTATCATAGGTTACATACTTCCAAGACCTTTTTTTTCATGCTCCTATTAATGTTTGAATCTTTGGAACGCTTTGGATTAAAGGAATGCTTTCCTTTTTCTAACTATTTTCAGGGAACCTTACAAAAGAAATTCTTCAGTGACTTTGCCATGCATCATGACTACATTTTTAAACAAATAATCATTTTTTAAAAATACAAGTAATTTGAACTCTAGCTACAAGCCTTCATGTAACACTCGAATATTCTTAAAAAAGTTAACACAAATATGGCTTTTAATCTAGTTGGAGAAGCAAGATATAAATGGAAAAATTATAGAACTATTTCAGGCAATATGAACAGCATTTGACAGCATGTCATAGGTTAACTATAGCGCTATTTATAGATAAAGGATCAAAGCGTCACGTGATTAGTTAGGGAAATAATGGTTGAGAAAGAAAAGCTTGTACTAAAGTATTACAAAACTTCAGGGGCCTGCTCTGGCGCAGCGGGTTAAGCCACTGTCTTCAGCGTCAGCACCCATATGGGCACTGGTTTGAGTTCCAGTTGCTCTGCTTCTGATCCATCTCCCCGCTTATGGCCTGGGAAAGTGGCGGAAGATGGCTCAAGTGCTGGGGCCCCTGTACCACGTGGGAGACCTGAGAAGCTCCTGGCCATTTGGGAAGTAAATCAGTGATGGAAGATCTCTGTCTGTCTCTCCTCTCTCTGTAACTCTTTCAATAAATGAATACATCTAAAAAAAAAAAAAAGATTTGAGAAGTTAAGAAAGAAAAAGGACTTGGTAGATTGTGGGGGACTAGTGAGAATGAAGCCAAGAGAAGCCATGAGGACAGGAAGAAAAAGGCCGTATGTTGAGAGAAAGGTTGGAAAACACCATCGTAGATGAAAGACAGTAACCATTTAGAAGTATAAGAGCAAATGCGACTTCATATATATAAGCACTAGTATTTACCAAAGGCATCATAGAGGGTGGAAATTATCATTTTTTAAAGATTTATTTATTTATTTGAAAGGCAGATTTACAGACAAGCAAAATCAGAGAAAGAGAGAGGTCTTTCGTCTGCTGGTTCACTGCCCAGATGGCCATAACGGCTGGAGCAATGCCAATCCGAAGCCAGGAGCCAGGAGCTTCTTCCCAGTGTCCCATGCAGGTGCATCCTCTACTGCTTTCCCTGGCCACAGCAGAGGGGTGGATCAGAAGTGGAGCAGTTGGGACTCGAAACCTGTGCCCATATGGGATGCCAGCACTCCAGGCGGCAGCTTTACCCACTATGCCACAGCGCTGGCCCCTTCATTATTTTCTTAAAACTGTATATATGAAATACATGAAATCTGTTCCCTTTATACAAACACATAAATAAATAAAAGTGAAAAATAAATTCAAAAAGAAAAAAGGAAACAAAACAAAATGCTATTTTTTAAGTATCTTTTAGTGATTCTTCTAAACAGTAGAAAAGTACAAGACCCAACAGCAGGCTATTATTGTTTAATTAAAGTATCTGAAAGCACTGTATAAAATTTCTGATTTACTCTTTTCCTGTGATAACCATTTCTAGGGTCTGCATAATAAAAATAGTAATAACAACAAGAGCTAGCTAGGATTCCTACTCTTTGGCAAATTATTAAGAGATGTTTAGATGTAATATCTATTTAATCCCTCTCAACAGTCTTAAGGTAGTTATAACTACCTTTCAAAATAAAATAAGTTGGAATCAAAAAGTAATTTCAGGGCTGGAGCCGTGGCTCACTTGGTTAATCCTCCACCTGCGGCGCCAGCATCCCATATGGGCACTGGTTCTAGTCCTGGTTGCTCCTCTTCTAGTCCAGCTCTCTGCTGTGGCCCGGGAAGGCAGTGGAGGACAGCCCAAGTGCTTGGGTCCCTGCACCCGCATGGGAGACCAGGAGGATGCACCTGGCTCCTGGCTTCGGATTGGCATAACTCTGGCTGTAGCGGCCATTTGGGGAGTGAACCAATGGAAGGAAGACCTTTCTCTCTGTCTCTCACTGTCTAACTCTATCTGTCAAAAAAAAAAAAAAAAAAAAAAAAAGTAATTTCAGGTACAAAAGCACCTCCATATCTCAATAGTAGCTCCTTTGGACATTTTCTAAATGCTACAATGAACACAAATTTTTAACCCTGTTAAGATGTACAAAAACCTTGGGCCAGGGCCGTGGCTCACTTGGTTAATACTCCCCTGCGGTGCCGGCATCCCATATGGGTGCTGGGTTCCAATCCCGGATGCTCCTCTTCCAGTCCAGCTCTCTGCTGTGGCCTGGGAGGGCAGTGGAGGATGGCCCAAGTGCTTGGGCTCCTGCACCTGCGTGGGAGACCAGGAGGAAGTACCTGGCTCCTGGCTTTGGATTGGCACAGCGCCGGCCGTAGTGGCCATTTAGGGAGTGAACCACCAGAGGCAAGACCTTTCTCTTTGTCTCTCTCTCTCTCACTGTTTATAACTCTATCTGTCAAATTGAAAAAAGAAAAAGAAAAAAAAAGAAAAAAAGAAGTTCAAAAACCTTATAGGAATAATTTGGGTTCTTGGTTCTTACTTAATCAATAGCCATCTGCAAAGATATTTATATCATCTCCAAACTACTTTTATTTATTTTGTAAAATCAGAATGCTAAAAGCTAGAGTTTTGGAGTCAAACAGTTTTGGATTCAATTCTAACTTCATCATTTATGTAATTCATAGCTTTGAATAATTTACTTAGTTTTCCAGGTAAGTTTCTTCTTTAAGTTGGGGATAATACTAGTATTTATGTCCTAGGTGAGGATTCATGCAAACTCTTTAGCACTGACCTGGCATATGGTAGTACTTAGAAACTATTAGCAGCTGTGCTGGTCTCAGACCTAGGTGTCCTTACCCTCATTTTCCACGTCTCTGCTCTGCTGTATTTTAAGAGAACAAACTCTGCAAGCTGCATTTCTCAGGCTTATGTGTCAGCTGACATATGGATAGGTTCAGGCAATGCAAGGAACTAGTTGAGAACCAGGATATTTTTCTCATTTCTTCTGTCTCAAGCCGCATCTCAAACAAAAGCAGAACACATTTTTTGTGGCTCCTAATTTGGGCAACAGTTCCATTCTCCCTGCCATCCTACTCTGTGGTTCAATTCCTCAATTGCAGTCACGGCTTGGACAAAAGTATCCCTGTCTGTGTCCTGCTGATGCTGATCAATGGGTTTAATTCCTTCTTCCACCATCTATGTCACCAATCCCCTGCTCTATTTAAACAGAGTGGAATAAATTATTATGGTTGAATTTTTGTTGATATATCTATTAACAAAAATAAGAAGTACTTGAAAAACTGAATAGAGAAATATCTCTATATATTACTTCTTGCTGTTTATTACATTAGAGCAGAAGTTGAGAATCTTTTTGTAAAGAGCTACATAGTAAATATTTTAGGCTTCATGGGCCATGCAGTCTCTGTTGCAACTACTCAACTGTGCATTATAGGGTGAAAAAAGCCATAGAAAACATGTAAATGAATAGCCATGGCTGTGTTCCAATCAAAATATTTATAAAAGGAAATGACAGGTCAGATTTGGTCTGGGAAGTACAATTTGCTAACCCATGGCAAATTATGTTAACATAAGACATAGCTGTCTGGCAAAATTTTGCAGAAGAACAAAACTAAATTATTAACTTTTTAGTCAATACAGAGTAATGCTTTTAAAACCTGATGTTAAAAGTGATAGACTCTATTTGTACAAGATGCTTAGATTTTCTGTATAATTATTCTTAAAGTGGTCTGTATAAACATATACAGAAAGATAGATCAAATACTTTTCAGACAGCTGCAACTATTAGGTCTTCCGTACCTTCACCCAACACCTCCCTTCCTATAACCCAATGGTCTTTCTTCTTTCTTTGGAATCTACATTGAACAAATCTAATCCTAAACCGAAAAGAACCTAGACCCTGATGACATTCCTATGGGTGCATCATAATAACTGATCATTAGTCCTCTTCAAACAAGGCACCAAGAACTGGGCCTAGATATCTTTCTTTCATTAGGCAGGTATTTATAAAATGTTTAACATGTGCCAGATATGATTTAGGCTCTAAAGTTACAGTGGAAACACAAAGCAGACAAGGTCTCTGTTCTTATGGGGCTTACTTTATTTGGAGATAAGAAACATGAAAAATAAAGCAGGATAAAGAGATTGACAGTGAGATAGAAGAAGAGTTGTTTTAAACAGTAGAGAAATTCTGATGATGTTGCATACAAGCAGAGCTGGAAGAAACTGAAGGAATTACTTATGCACACATCTGTGAAAAGAGTGTTCCAGGAAGTAGCACACGCAAAGGCCCAGAGGCAGGAGTGTATATAAGGTACTCAAAAGATAGCGTAGAGAATGGAAGAGCTAATGGTGATCATAGCGGACTTGGGGACTTGATCTCAGGTCTTGCTATTTCTAGAATACACCAGCCAGTGATCTGTTCTCCTGATTTCAATGTTATCATTAGTGAAAGTTCTGAATTTGTGTTGTTTAGAAATAGGCCCAGCAGGAGCTGTATAACATATATTGGTTCAAAGGAATGGGAATGTTCAAAGGAAATAACGATTTCTTGAGGAAAAATTATTTTAAAAAAAGTTTTTTTAGTTTAGGAATAGTGGAGAGTTTAAGGACTAATGCCTTTTTTTTTTTTTTTTTTTTTGACAGGCAGAATGGACAGTGAGAGAGAGAGACAGAGAGAAAGGCCTTCCTTTACCGTTGGTTCACCCTCCAATGGCCGCCATGGCTGCTGCGCTGTGGCCGGCGCACCGCGCTGATCCGAACGCAGGAGCCAGGTACTTCTCCTGGTCTCCCATGGGGTGCAGGGCCCAAGTACTTGGGCCATCCTCCACTGCACTCCCTGGCCACAGCAGAGAGCTGGCCTGGAAGAGGGGAAACCGGGACAGAATCCAGCGCCCTGACCGGGACTAGAACCCGGTGTGCTGGCGCCGCAAGGCAGAGGATTAGCCTAGTGAGCCACAGCGCCGGCCAGGACTAATGCTTTTTATATTAACTAAGGATAACGAATGCTGACACCATGCAGAAACTCTAACAGAAAACAGTTGGCATAAGCAAGATTTTTTTATGTAAAGCTTGACAGATTTTCAGTTGCCTAATGCAAACACCAATCAAGCATCCTCTCCTTTTAAAAACTGACCAGAAGGGACCCACATAAATCCAGTGAGCAAAGCTGCAGGTCTCAGCATCTTTTGATCTTCTTAGTACTTCAAAGATATAAAAAAAATAGTATTTTTATCACCACTTTTTTTTTCAGAGATCTATGTAGGTCAACACATTTTATAAGCTATCTGGTGCTTCCAGTAAGCATCTCCTTTAGACTAAATTTAACTTTTTATTATTAAATACGTTGTAAACAGAGTAATTCACAGGGGCATTTAAAAGTTGCTATAGAAAGAAATCTTAGTTTCTGCTGACAAACTTTCCAGTAGCAATTCTGTTAGTAGGGTTCTAATCCTGATTTTTTCCCAAAAGTAGGGTGACCTTGGCAAGTCCCAAATCCTTGGCAAGTCCTTTCTTTCTTTCATTTACAAACATATCCCAATTGTCCTTATCTTCAAGAGAAATACATCCTAAAATGTCCTGCAAATGAGGAAAATTCTGAAAATACTACATTATGTCTTATGAGTAATAGAAGTAGACCGAGAGTGAAAACTATTTTTCTGCTTTGTATTTCCTCTCCTCTTCCTAAAGGAAATGGGCAGGCTAGGAAGATTTCTCTGATCTCAAAGAAAATCACAAAATGAGTAAAATTGGCATTCTGTTCTTCTACTTCCTCCCCACCTTCTGCTTCTTCCTTTCTGCTTTCACACCAAATGCACTTCTGCTTCACCCCTGTTACATTAGATCAGCCTTCAACACGCCCAAGATTTAATTTTCTTCCTCTCCAGGAAAGCAATCTATTCTTAGCAAGTTATATCTTGTTAAATGAGGAAGTTTGAAATCCAAACCCTTCCTGCTTAGCAAGCCATGTTGTTGACAAGGAACTATGAAGGACACATTTTTATTTGTTTACTCAGCTGGACATCTTTCTGTAAGTTATACAAAGATAACACATGGGCTAACAGAGGCCTTGCTTATGCATTCCTTTTTTACAAGGTGCAAATAAAATGCCTGACTCCCAAGTTTTCAGATATTATATGGCTATCTAATTAAAGTAATTGATAAGAAGACATTTCTAAAGCTAAATTTAGTGGTCCAAACATGTAGTGAATCATCTCAATCTCAGTTTTGGTTCAACTTCTTTGGCAGTTTAAGTACATATTTATTTTTAAAGTAAAATAAAACAAAGGACTAGTAATTCAGACTGTCCATACAAAATTGATTCTGGCTGTCAGGTTTGATACCATAATCTTTTATGCATATTCTTAAAATTAAAGTTATTTGTATATGTCTTTCATAACCTGAATTAAAAAAATATTTAAGGGCAGGCACATGGCACAGTAGTTAAATCACTACTTTGGATGCCAACATCCCATATCAGAGAGCCTAGTTCCAGTTCTGGCTACTGTACTTCTGATACAGCTTCCTGCTAATGCACACTTTAGGAATCAGCAGATGATGGCTCAAGTAGTTAGATCCCTTCCTCCCATATGAGAGACCCAGATTGAATTCTAGGATCCTTGCTTTGGCCTGGTCCAATACTGGCTGTTAAGGACATTTGGGGAGTGAGCCTGTGTATGGAAGATTTCTTTCCATGTCTTTCTTTCAAATAAAAAGAAAAAAAAACATAAAATTTTTTAAAAATGTATTTGTTTGACAATGGAAGGAGAGAGAAAGAGAGAATGCTCTTTTGGTTCACTACTCAAATGCCTGCAAGGGCTAGAGAGGGACCAGGGCCAGAACCAGGAGCCTGAAATTTAATCCAGGTCTCCCATGTGTGAGACACGAACTCAGTTACTTGAGCCAGCATTTCTGCCTCCCAGGTGACAAGGGGAAACCAAGTAGGAAGTCAGACAAGAATAAATGAGCCAGGTATCTCCCCACGACTCTGTCTCACAGCCCTGCACTGTGACTTCACTTTGTATGACAATCCAGTACACCCAATTTCCCATGATTTAACTGGGCAAGAGGAGACACCATAATGAACACATGGAAGTTATCCACATGGAGATACCAGAAAACTTCATACACACTAACTCCTGCCCAAATTCCACTCTATATATTAAAATGAATACCATCTCATAAAAAGAACTTTTGCTGCTGGGAGCGGCCCTTTTTCGGCTTCTTGACCTTGCTGTTGGCCCTTCACTCCCCTTCTCCTGTGTTGTCTTCTAGCGGGCATCTCTCTGGCCCTCTCATGTCAGGTTTCTCTCCCCATGGGATTATCTACACTCACATGTGAATTTATAGTCACTCTCTTACTTTAAATAAATCTCATTTATGCACCTTACTCATGCCCCTGCTTTGAATTCTTATCTCATGCAGGGGCAAGAAACTGGAATAAAAAACCAGGAAACATATTCCAATAACACGGGGTCTGAATTGGTAGGAACGAGGAATCAGCAGTCAGAGGCACAAATAGAACCCAGGCAGGTATGAATGCAGGTATCTTAACTGATGGGCTAACCAACCTCTTCTACCCTGAATTTAAAATCCTATTTATCTATGGCCTAACCCTTTCTTCTAAGCCTATAAATATGCTAAGAAATAAACTTTGACTCTGTAATTTTTTAAGAAATGTTTTTTAAAATAATATAAACAAACTCTATTATGTACTTAAAAGCCACTCCTTATTTCTCAAAACAATATATACTATGAAATTCATAGTAACCTAAGGAAGATTACTGTTTGTGTTCTTTCCTGTAATACATATGCATGTATTGTATTTATGTTTCTAAATATATTTATTTATAAGAACAAAAGTGGTTGACACACATTTGTTTTCTAATAATACTTTGGAACAAGGCTGTGACACTCTTAGTTAATGAACAACTCTGTACCTGTTCATCACTTATGTGGCTCCTCTCCCTAGGGGTAAGACCTACAGTTTCAGAATGCTCTTAGCTATCTAATGCTGCTTCAGGGCAAGCTTAGCCTGGACATAGGACAATGTCGAAGACGATCAAACTCTCAGAGAAACTGGCTTTGCCATATCTACCTCCCAAGGGCTCTATCTGTTACAAGAATACTGTATCTGTAATCAAAAATCCCATGCCTCACTGAATCCCTTCCATGGTACTAGCCTGATGCTGAGCCTTTCCTCATTTAAAAAATATTCTTAAAAAGTTTATCTTTTGGCCAGCGCCACGGCTCAATAGGCTAATCCTCCACCTAGTGGCGCCGGCACACAGGGTTCTAGTCCCGGTCGGGGCGCTGCATTCTGTCCCGGTTTCCCCTCTTCCAGGCCAGCTCTCGGCTGTGGCCCGGGAGTGCAGTGGAGGATGGCCCAAGTACTTGGGCCCTGCACCCCATGGGAGACCAGGAGAAGCACCTGGCTCCTGGCTTCGGATCAGCGTGGTGCGCCGGCCGCATCACACCAGCCATGGCGGCCATTGGAGGGTGAACCAACGGCAAAAGGAAGACCTTTCTCTTTGTCTCTCTCTCACTATCCACTCTGCCTGCCAAAAAAAAAAAAAAAAAAAAAAAAGTTTATCTTTCTCTTCAAAAAAATTACTTAAAGGTTTAATGAGGTTATTTAATGAGTACATTAAAACATGCAAACTATTAGATAAAAATAATCATTCTGTATTGAGTGCACATTAAGGACTAAGAATAGCACTAGATGTTTTACTCGTGTTCCTTCTTTTCATTCTCTAATAACTGCAAATCTGATACAATTATGCTCTATGTAGGAGTCAACTGAAGTTATGGTACATGTAAAGAGAGATGAGAAAAAGAGCTGGAGGAAAAATGTCACCACATCCCATACCAAGGTTGCCTCCGATGGCTGGCAACCAGCGATCACTATTGTGGCAAAGCTGCTGCCCAGAACTGTCACTGGCCGAAAATATCCAACATGGCTGCAGACCTCATTCCCATGATATCTGCCTACAGCCTATTATAATAAAATTATCATGGCTGACACCTCTACTCATATCAGGTACTTGATGCCATGACACTTCTGAGACTTCCTAAAAAGATCAAAAAATGAACATTACCAAATTCCTGGAAATCTCCACCTTCTCATTGCAAACTCCACCCAAAGCACCACACCCTATTTAGCCTCCAGATCACAAAAACAGATGATCCCTAACCTCACGAGGCACAGCTCACTCTCAAACATGCCCAGCCTCCGCTTCAGTGTGTGTTCTAGCTTTACTAATGAATCTTATTCCTCTGCTAACTTTATCTACATCCCATCCTCCAGTTCAGAGACAAGAAGCTGGACTCATCCATTCCATGACAGGTACCTGCCATGGTAATAAGTAGCATAGTTAGGATTCAGACTCAAGTCAATTTGACTTCCAAATGCATGTTTTTTTCACTATAATCTTACTTCCAAATAGAGGCTATAATTTCTCTGTTTATCAAAGCCTAGGCGATAATAACTTAATTACTTTAACCATGCATTGAAAAAAAATTGCTGAATAGCATGCCCCTTTAGGAAAGTTGACTAAGAACACATACAAGTACTATACAATCTAAACTTATATTTTAGAACACACTATGATGACTTGGAAGATCGTTTTGCTCTGTACATATTTTATAGCTTTGACACATAAAGGAGAGAGATGAGAGCAGTTCAGATGCAGGAGTAATATGACTGTCTATCCCAGTCAAAGTATAGCTTAGGTAACAGAAGTTCTATCATGGTCATATTATTAAGCAGACACGTAAGTCACAAATAATATGGAATAGGGGAAAACAAATATTATTTTGATTTTGGAAAGCAACTAAGTACCAGTACTTTTCATAATAGCTAATTGTACTGTACATTATGACATTCAGCTCACATTCTCCTTTTTGCTCATTTTGACCTCATGCTCTGTCACAGAAGTCCCTATTATGTGTCTCTGCCTTCCTTGTACATTGAATATGATTACCCTTAGACTTCAATATGAAATATGGTTCAGAATCTCAATATAGTCATATTTTTACTCTTTAAAAAAATAAAATTTTCTAGGAAAGTATGTACATTGCCAACCTTTAGTTACCAGTACTTAAAAGTAGTTATGATACATATATTATTTTTTAACCTCTTAGATCATTCCACATGATAGTTTTAAGTCAACAGAATGAAAAAACAGAAATGCCTATTTGTGGCCAATATTCTTTTATGCTAGAGAAAAGGAGATTCCATACACATACCAATACTCTACAAAGGAGAAGGAGGAAGACTTCTCTCAGGACAGGAAGAGAATATGATTATAATAATATGTCTTATAAAAGGTAAGTGTTCAATAAATATTATCAGCAGTTACTTTTACTGTTAATTCTATTGGTAAAGAGGGAAATTAAAAGAGCTCTGAGGCAGTCACCTATGCTTTACCCAATATCTATCACTGCCTGCTTTCTTGCTAATAGAACTCAGATTTTTTTTTTTTTTTAATTAAGAATCTCCCTTAGGAATCCATTCCAGGGACAAATCAGGATCAGTCTAAATTAATTATGCCAACAACTTAGGTG
This sequence comes from Oryctolagus cuniculus, assembly GCF_051225735.1. NCBI lineage: Eukaryota > Metazoa > Chordata > Mammalia > Lagomorpha > Leporidae > Oryctolagus > Oryctolagus cuniculus. Next base: position 86,040,677 of record NC_142880.1, read on the forward strand.
GGCATGTGATCTTCTGGCAAATAAAAGGTAAAGGAGGAAATCTAAAGTCTAAAAAATCTAAAATCTAAAATCTAAAGGTAAAGGAGGAAGTCTAAAATCTGCCACTTTTATTTTTCTTTTTCCACTACTTATCATACATTATTTACATTAGATAGTCTATATGCTGTTAGAGCTTAAATGTGTACCTACTCACACAGTTGTACAATGAAGGAAATAGTTGGGAATTGAGAGGTGGGTCTGAGTTTCTCTCTCCTAACAGTCTGATGATATAGCATGTATTCACTTCTTTTATGATTGTATAAAACACGTATTCCTCTAAGACTCAAGCTATTATACAAATTACTACCTGGCCTAGCAAATGAGAGTCATTTTCCTTCATTTATTAAGGAGTTTGGTACCTGGTTCACAGTCTCACTCACACTCTTAGATTCTAATACAATCCTGAGTGACTTCTGCATCTAAATAGAAGACTCCCTAAACTCATTAACTTCAAAATCCTTTGAATTCCTTCATCTCCCCTTAGAGTTAGGCCTGTAATCCCATGGCCACACTACAGATGTACCATCACTGAGAATATTCTCACTGTCGTATCTCAAATTCAAATATGTTTCATTTTCAGATCTTCTCATCTTCTATTTCTCTCGATCTGTTTTTTCCTACTACATGGGTTCGTTGATTTTTATGCTCCTTAATTCTCTCCTTGTTAGTACTCTATAGACATTAGTTTTTCCCAGTAACTCTCAAATGGTATAGCCCATTACTCAGCACTTTAATCATTCTCACCAATATCCTTAAATTCTTCTTGATTTGTTTACTATCATGTGTTAATCGTGTAAGAGATGAGTTCATAAAAGCAATGAAGGCCAGACTGTGTAGAATTTGCAAAGCTTTGTAAGTATTTACATTTAAGTAAAGTGAGTTGCCATTGAAGGGTTTTGAGTAAAATAAAATCTGATTCACTCTGCCTCTTATATTGAGGCTGTAAAGGACAGGAATAGTAACAGGAAATCCTCAGAAGAGACTATTAAAGTAATCCAGTGAAAGACGGTGGTACCTTATACCAGAGTAGTAGCAGTGGAGGTAGTGAGAAGTGGTCATATCTACAACATATTTTGTATGCAAAACCAAAAGGATTTCCTGAGAGATCATCCTCTTATAAGTCAAAATAAAATTCTAGAAGTTGACATGGGAGAAAACTGTTGGGAACAAGTTTGTGGCAATGTTTTGGAGATAAATATTAGATGTCTATTAGAAGTCTAATCTAGAAAGATATGGGCCTGCAATCTATGGAAGAAGTCTGAGCTAAATATATAAATTTGAGGATCAAATGGAATATAAATGGTATCATAAGCAACAGAGCTGTATTGGATCATCAAAGAAATGAGTTATTGTTAGAACAGCAGGGGAAAAAGCCAAGGACTAAGCCCTGGATTCTCTAACATTGGGAGATCAGAGAAAAGAGAAGCAAACAGCAAAGGAGAATGAAGATTGAGAAGTGATGTAAACAAGCAACCAAAAAGTTGTGTCCTGGAAGCCTGGTGAAAGCCACGTAAAATGGAAACTCAGAATTGACTACTGGATTTAGCAACACAGAAGTCATCTACAACTTGACAAGGGCATTTCAATAAAATAACGATGCAAAAACCAGACAGGAGCAAAATTAGGAAAAAAAAGAAGAAAGGAAAAAACTAGAAGACATGAATTGGTTTCTGTAAGTATAAGCCAGTTTTCTGAGGAATTTTGTTTCAAAGGAGCAAAGAAAATATCTAGCAAAGAGGCCTGCATATTGGCATAGCAGGTAAAGCTGCCTCCTGCGATGCCAGCATCCTGTGTGGGTGCTGGCTTGAGTCCCAGCTGCTCAAATTCCAATCCAGCTCCCTGCTAATGGCCTGGGAAACTAACGGAAAATGGCCCAAGTGTTTGGTCCTCTGCATCCATGTGGGAGACCTGGAAAAAGCTCCTGGCTCCTGGCTTTGGATCACTCCAGCTCCCAAACTGCAGGCATCTGGGGGGTGAACCAGCAAATGGAAGCTCTCGCTCTCCTCTGTCTCTCCCTCTATCTCTGCAACTTTGCCTTTCAAATAAATAAATCTTTTTTTTTTAAAAAAGGAAATAACTCGCAGAGTGTTTTTATTAGTTTATTTTCAGATAGGAGCATGTTTGTATGCTTATGTAAAATTCCAGAAGATATTGGAATAATAATAAGAATATTTATTAAGTCATCAAGAATTAGGTAGGAGAACGGTTGGAGAGCACAGGAGTGAGAGATAGTGGGTTAACTCTTTGATGACATAAAATTTAAAACCATGGTTTTCAAATGGGAGTAATGTAGAATGATACGGAAGGAATAACAACATACATCAGGATAGTCAATCCTTCTCCTGGTCCCCCGTTTGGAACTAGAGAGAGAGAGAGAGAGAGAGAGAGAAGTATCTTATGAGGAGAGTCAGTGTCCATGAAAGCAAGAAGGTAAAGGGAAGAAAAATCCAAAAAGTCAGAGGGAATAAGGAATTCTGCTGATAATGGATTGCGGTTTCCTCAGAGTACACAGTAAAAGACCTTCAGAAGTTGGGCAATCAGAAGTTGATAGCAATCAGAAGGGCAGATACACACAATTTTATTTCAATGGGTGGAAAAAAGATGAGGGATAATGTGGGTGTCTGGAGCTTCTTGCAATGGCAAACATAAAGTAGGATAAAGGATAAAATAAGGTTAGTCCTGGCAGACTCAATGAAGATAGGGGTTGTGAAGTTGTAAGTTTTGTGGGGTAAGGCAATACAGGATGCGTGTGTCTCCCTTGATGGCTGCTGGGAAAGAATGTACTTGCGCCTAGTGCTGGAACTGTCTCTTGACCCTTTATGGAACTGATTAGGTTGTGATCAACTCCATTCATTATTAGCAATTTAGAAAATTTATGTGACCCAGAGACACATAGAGTTCTGATCGAACAGTTTATAATTTTAAAAATTTCCCTGCTCTAGGGAAAAAGTAAGTTAATTTTTCATAGCAGTTTGATTTTACTTACATCTGTGTTACAGGAGCGATATCGTTTCCTTTCCCCAAGGCAATATTTTCCACCTCCTGAAGGTCTGAAAAAACATTTTGTTTAACATGTGAATATAATATATCTTCCATTCAAAGAGTACATATATTGTTTGATGGAAACACATTAAAGTTTACTTTAAGAAAAATATTATATTTGACATTTTAATAATTATTAAAATAATCATGCTGTGATTATTAGCAATGATTACAGAGTTGACAAAAAAGTTAAGGCAATATACTATGAGTAATGTACAAGACTCTTCATTGTCATGTTTTACTCTTAAGAAAATGTAATTAAATCAATATTTTTCTCACTATCATGGTAGTACTGTCATCAGTTTTAGAATCATTTATTTATAATGAAAAACCACTTAAAATTTTTCAATAAAACCCATAGTCTGATGCTGTCTACCCAGTAGGAATGGAATTTTTGTTTTCTGAAGACAAGAAGCAAAGAGAGGACACTAAATATCTCTGGAAATAAGCTTCAGTTCAGATAAGTAACGCAGAAGTGAATTTCCTTCTTATTTCAAATATTACATGACGTTAAATCCAAAAATCAGATGGCTTTGCATTATATAAATTTTCATGTTACTCAAATTAAATGAAAGAGGAAGATATCAAATATTTGATTTACACAGCTTAATCTTTATAATGTTTCATAGGGAAAACCATCTGCTATTATTTGGGCATGCTAGTATTAAATGTGAAAAGAAAACTTATTTCCATTTTTAAAAGAGGTCCAGGTCATTTCTTTAAATATCTGGGTACATTGTTTATCATAAGGTTTTATACTTTTGGTTTTTAATTTACAGTAGCCTGTAATTGAATTCAGGTTAAGTATTCTGTACTTGTTTAAAAGTGATCAAGCCCAAATTATAATTTTGGCTCATTGCTACCAAAGGGATAAGTAAACTACATTTTGAAGATATTTTGAATGCCAGTGGGTCTAAGTAAGGAAGAGAGAAAAGTGACTCAGCTTGAGAGAAATGGGTAGTAGGGATGGTGACAGGATGATGATTTATGAACAGGTAACAGCATGTGTTATTTTGTAGAAGGGTAATAACTGATAGAAAGTGAGAGAATGGAAACACAGAATATAAAGGAAAAACTGTTAAATTAAAAAAAGAGTGAAAGAGAAAAAAAGGCACATTTTGAGAGAGGAACCAAAGAATGGAATCGTGAGTTAAAATGAGAGAAAAATAAAATAGTCCATCTTTTAACCTGGCAGGTGGGTGGAGGGTGGAGTAGAGGTGTTATCACATCATTCTTCACCAAAATACTAGCTGGGAAAGAATGCTCTCAAATGGGGTTCTAGACAAAAATGGGCACTTAACATGTAGCAGCTGAGAAGGAGTTTAGTCTGAGGGAAGACAGTAAAATATAACTAGAGCAACAGTCCACCTGCAATGGGCACTGGTGAGAAGGAGAAGCGATAGAGCTAGAAAAGAATACTGATGGGCCTGGCCTTCCGCCAGGAGAACGCTGGCTGGAGGAAAGTGGTGGGAGAGGAGCAGTCTGACCTGTATAAAACAGTCATTGGGAGAAAAGTGGCGGCAGCTAAGGAAGATGATTAATGGGGGCATGTGAATGGAAACTATTTTAACACATGGGCAATATTCTTTTCATTGTGATTTGTGATGCGAATCAAGGCGTTTCAACCCTTGAAGTGCTCTCATTGGTCCTTTTAATACTAATGTAGCAGTAATAATTTTATGTGACATGTGAAAAGACCTTAGGTTTCCTGGGAATAATGGTAATGTAGCTAAAACCAGACCTGGATTCATCCATAATTCAGTAGTTTTTGGAGGAGGATATATATCTGATTAATACTAGATTAAAAGTATGGCTTATCTGGGACAGAAACAATGCTTTTCTATTTTTCATATTTTATTTTTAGTTACACGTTAAGGGGAAAGGAAGAAAAAGAAATCGTCTAACAAAGTTCCTCCACTTTCCTGTGCCTTTTGCTTGTTCTGAAGACAAGCATTTGGCTCACTAGAGAAACGTTTTTACAGATAACATGTGAAACCACAGCTTTGAATCATTTCCAACTGTGTCTTTTTGTTGGCTCCGGCTTACTTTAGCTACTTACGCTGGACTGTCACAGTGTCTTAGGGATGAGGAGACGCCTCCCCCGCAGGTCCTGCTGCACTCTCCCCATAGTGACCAGGGACCCCAGCCCCCATCTACGCTCTGGGGCCAAGTGCCAAAAGGAACACAATCTCCCTGATAACACCACTGCAAGATTTCACAGAAAACACAGAATTAGCTTTTAGCAGATAGAGCTATCAGAGTAGAAATACATAAAGGTCAAGTAATGGCCAATTATAGGCATTAGCATTCTCACAATAGATAACACAGATAGTTCTTTAATTGTGCATAGACATTGGTGAAGGTGCATGTGGATTGCAAATTATTTTTAGCTAGATGGTGATTTATAGATCTCTACCTTGTACCAGGAGGTCTAAAATCACCGACTTTGCTTCTTTTTCCTTGTTTCTTCTCCTCCAGACTTTTAGTGTTTCTCATTATGAAGCTAGCTATAGACCTCCAAATCTTTTTAGATATTTTAGTATTTTGTAAAAAAAAAGATTTTTATATTCCACTATTATTAGATTCAAGAAATGATAACGCAATATGGAAAGTTCCCCAGTAAGGAATTTTTATGATGGTAATTGCTCTTTCTTAAAAAAAAAATAAAAAAGACTAGTTGAAGCTACAATAGTAAAAGAATGTGTTGTGGCATTTCATCTACACGAGCACTGCAGACATAATAAAAATAATGCCAAGACACTAGGGAATGAGTACAAAAAACCCTTATATACACTGACTAGCCATGTGTATGGTCCCTACATGAACATGTGTACTGGAATTCTGCTCGCCTTAACTCTCTGTAATAAACCACACATACTGCACCTACACAGAAAGCCAGGAATAAATTATCAAGACACAGACATCGCATAATCAGTTCATAACTCTAGCATGATAAATCTTATTTGTAGAATATGACAAAATGAAACACTTAACTTTAACCAACTATTTATAGGCTTTTATTAGCACATTTTTCTGAATTATCAAACTCTGACAAAAGCATACTGATACTATGAAAGTCATCTCCTTATATGAATAGCAATGGGGAACATGCTTATTAAGAGTTGAATAAGTGTCAGCAATGTTAAGATTGCTAAATAAAAATTTAACCTTATCTTAAAATGTAGAGGAATATGACAGGTGCTGCTCAGAAACTAATTAGCTTAGTAAACTACTTCTATCACCAGACTTCATTGATTTTACCTACACGATGCATCAGTTATTCTTTAACATTTACCTTCTTCTCTCTACCACCCTGAACCAAACTGGCAAATGGAGTGGCTTCTTACCTGATCACTCTGCCTTTACCCTTTTCTACTAGAATTTATTTTCCAGAGAACATTCAGAGAGATCTTTGAAAAACATGATATGACATCAAGTCACTTTTTGGCTAAAAGACCTTGGTGGGTTTCTACTCCTCTCAATTCTGCTCAACAGTGGAGTTAGTGGTTTAGCTCTGCTTCCTTTTCAATCATTCTCTCCCTTGCACAGACTGCTCCAAATAGTTGCTTTCTTTTCTCTAATACCAGTATAGCTCAAAAAGTTTGTAAAAACAAGGAATTAAAAGGTAAGTTTATTTGGTGCCAAAGATGTCTGAAATCCATGCTCAGTTTTTTCATAATAAAAATTTTCTATGAGCTTTTCAGAGGTTCCCTCCTACACTAATCTTGTTCTTTAGAGGATTTGCATTTGTATTTGCTGGTCCTACTTGTAATGCACTACTCGCAATTCCTCATGTTACTGTCCTCTTACCACTCAGTTTCAGGCAAAGTGTCATTTCAACAAACAGGTCTTCCCTTGACCACACACTCTTACTCTGAAGCTCTGTTTCATCAGCCTTTTACAGCTCTATTCCTCCATTGTAACATGTAATAAGGATGAAATCTTCCTGGTTTGGTTCCTCTGACCACTTAAAACTGATTCAGAGGGGCCAGTGCTGTGGTGTAGCAGGTAAAGTTGTCTCCTGCAGCGCCTGCATCTCATATGGACGCTGGTTGAAGTCCTGGCTGCTCCACTTCCAATCCTGATTTCTGCTATGGCCTGGGAAAGCAGTGGACTATAGCCCAAGTCCTTGAGCCCCTGCTCCTGCGTGGGAGACCCAGAGGAAGCTCCTGGCTTCTGGCTTCAGATCAGAATAGCTCTGGCCATTCTGGCCATCTGGGGAGTGGGCCAGCGATAGAAGACCTCTCTCTCTGCCTCAGCCTCTGTAACTCTCTTTCAAACAAAATAAATAAATCTTTAAAAAAAAAAAAATGATTCAGAGTACTTGTTTGCCTCCCCTCCTCAGTATATAAAAGACTAGAGAGCCACATGTGGCTATTAAAATTTAAATTAAAAGGAAATTTTCAGTTTCTCAGACCCACTAGCCATATTTCAAAGGTTACACAGCCACATGTGACTAGTGGCTACAATGTTGGACAGAGTAGATGTGGAACATTTCCATCATCACAGAATGTTGTATTGGAAATAATGAATGCCTAGAATAGCACTTGGCATGCACAAAATTTATTGAGTGAACACACAGTTTTTTGTTGTTTTGTTTTTTAGAGTTTTTTTTTTGTAGAATCCTGTATCTTGTTTTGCTTACTACAGGAAGGAACTGGAGATATTGGTGAGTAAACACAGTAAATTCATATTTGTTTCCTTGGTAACTGGTACACAAATTGGCACTCAGTAAATGTTTAAGTATTTGTGAAATCATAAAGGACATTTTAGGGAGATGCTGAGCAATTACCAATTGTCTGTAAGAAATTAGTCAAAAGAAAGTCCAAATCTGGTTGGCTATAAGGAAGAACATTCTGATCCTAAACATGATACACATTAAAGTACAATGCTGTAAGATTATAAGTTATGGATGGTGAAAAGTACCATGAGAAAAACAGTCATCTGTCCAAAATATTGAAAAGGCAATTGGTAAAGCCAATAGTATATTAAACACTGGTATCTGGGCTGCTAACATAAATATGAAGAAAATCTTCCAGCTGCCACTTTATGACTTGTTTCATTGGTTCTAGAGACAATCCGTTTTTAATTATGCTAGATTTTCACCTAAAAAATTACAACATCAGGCCAAATAATCTTGTTTTGTGTTTCAGTTACAAGAAGTGGCTGTGTATAAGAATATTTATATCTGTATCATTTTTTCTTTGGAAATAACTGAGTCATATGGGTGCCAGGTTCTAGTCCCGGTTGCTCCTCTTCCACTCCAGCTCTCTGCTGTGGCCCGGGAGGGCAGTGGAGGATGGCCCAAGTGCTTGGGCTCCTGCACCTGCATGGGAGACCAGGAAGAAGCACCTGGCTCCTGGCTTCGGATGGGCGCAGCGCCGGCTATAACAGCCATTTGGGGAGTGAACTAATGGAAAGAAGACCTTTCTCTCTGTCTCTCTCATTGTCTGTAACTCTACCTGTCAAAAAAAAAAATTCAAGTCTTCAAATTTATTTTTTCAAGATATAGATTTAGCATTATTAATTTTTCATAACATCCAAGCCTAGTTTTACATTTAGTTCATATAATCACAGAGTTGCATCTAGGGCTTAAAGAAACTTCAGGATTCATGTGGTCTAAGCACTTAATTTTTTCAGATGAGGAAAACAGAACCTGAAGGAGTTGATTTGCCCAAGGTCACTTAGTGGCAGAAAAGGGATTATCTGTCTAAAAATACACAAAGTCAACAAGAAAGAAATCAATTGAAGGTGCAGAGTTAGAAATTTGAAGACATGGCCGGCGCCGCGGCTCACTAGGCTAATCCTCTGCCTTGCGGCGCCGGCACACCAGGTTCTAGTCCCGGTCGGGGCACCAGATTCTGTCCCGGTTGTCCCTCTTCCAGGCCAGCTCTCCGCTGTGGCCCGGGAGGGCAGTGGAGGATGGCCCAAGTACTTGGGCCCTGCACCCCATGGGAGACCAGGATCAGTACCTGGCTCCTGCCATCGGATCAGCGCGGTGCGCCGGCCACAGCACGCTGGCCGCGGCGGCCATTGGAGGGTGAACCAACGGCAAAGGAAGACCTTTCTCTCTGTCTCTCTCACTGTCCACTCTGCCTGTCAAAAAAAAAAAAAAAAAAGAAAAGAAAAAAGAAATTTGAAGACATTAAAGAATACTATACTGAATTTTTTAGAAAATACTATATAAAATAACACTGAAGATTAAAAACAAAGAGCTGTGTATTCACATAGTATTTCAGACTGCTTTCAGTACATGACTTGGCAGAGAAAAAATTTCCTTTTTTCATTGTTCATAAGAGAAAGGGATTGAGAGGGCCACAGCATACTGAGAGATATAGGTTCTAAAGTATTTAGTAATATTGGTGACCATGTTTCTAGAATGTTAACCAAATACAGCTCAGTGAGAGAACTTACATAGATCCTATTGCTTTCCTTTTCAAACAAAAAGTAAAAGATAAATATAATATTCAGTTTGTAAAATGCTGCTTAGCTTTCACTAACATAGTAGAATTTCATAATTAGTTTATTAGAAGACCTTTTACTGCATAAATTCATGCTTTGGTTATATCTCTTCCCATGGACATATAATCTCACAGATCATCATAGAGGTGGGCTCCGAGGGTTAAGGTGCTTCTTGGGACAGCCATATCCTATATCGGAGTGACTTGGATTGAGTACCACCTCTGCTTCCATCCAGCTTCTTGCCATTGTGCCAGGAAGACAGCAGAGGATGGTCCAAGTATTTGGGTTCCTGCCACCCATTTGGGAGGCTTGGATTGAGCCCTAGGCTCCTTGTTTCAGCCTGGCTCAACCTTGGCTGTTGCAGGCATCTGGGGAGTGAACCAGTGGATGGAAGACCTCTTTCTCTCACTTTCTCTCTCTGTCACTTCCTCTCTTGCTATTACTCTGCCTTTGAAATAAATAAATAAATCTTTTTTTAATAGACAACTGTATAAAAAGTTAAATGGCTTAAAATTCATAATAATATGGATCAGTCATGCAGTAGTAAAAAAAGACTAGTTTCTAGTTTAATAACTAGTTAAGATCTTAGTTGACTAACTTACAAGTTAACCTCAATCTGTATAGCAAACTTTGTTACAAACTTCAGTTATTGTAGCAGTATCTTCAGTTCAAAGCATGTCATTTGCTTTCTTTTTTCTCCCTAACTACAAAATGGGGACTCATTTTAGCTTTTCAGATTAGGACAGCTTTAAAAGTTAGTTCAATGGAGACATGCCTCCAAGAAGTTAAAACTCTTATCAAACAACTTATTTGATTTTGATATGTGGTGGAAGTATTCTTTTATGTTTTGTTTTTCCAGTTTGTATTTATAGGAAAGGATCTCTTGGGAATTCTTGCTACTTCTCTCCTTTGGTAGGGAAAATCCTAATGTATGAGTTCAAGAAAAGAAATTGAGTCCTGCATTGTGCAGTGTGTTAAGCAGCTGCCTACAATGCTGGCATTCCCACATGGGAGTCAGCTCAAGTCCCTACTCTTCCATTCTAGATTTAGCTCCCTGCTAATGCACCCAGGAAAGCAGCAGAAGCTGAACCAAGTGTTTGGGCTCCTACTACTCAAGTTCCAGCCTCCTGACTGGCTGTTGGGCCAACTGAGGTTGAATCACTAGATGGAAAAGCTCTCTTCTCTCTTTCCCTCTCCCTTTATCTTTCCCTTTCCCTCTGTAATTCTGCCCTTCAAATAAGTAAAATAAATCTTTTTTTTTAAAAAAAAGGAGAAGAAACTTCACTTAATAAAAAGAACTTTAAGAGGTCCATAAAGGAATTCACATGGATCAAGTGATTTGAGCTATTTTTCTGTATGATTGCATTAATCAAAAAATATCAATTTTAATCTGTTTAAATCACAAGTAGAATAATTAGGTTACACCAAGTAAAGCAACTTGAAATATACAAATCACAAACGTGAGTCTTCTTTGGGGCCAGTGCCATGGCTCAGTAGGTTAATCCTTCACCTGCAGCCTTGGCATCCCATATGGGTGCCAGTTCTAGTCTCAGCTGCTCCTCTAATCCAGCTCCCTGTTAAGGCCTGCGAAAGCAGCAGAGGATGGCCCAAGTGCTTGGGCCCCTGCACCCATGTGGGAGACTCGGAAGAAGCACCTGGCTCCTGGCTTTGGATCGGCGCAGCTCTGGCCATTGCGGCCATTTGGGGAGTGAACCAATGGAAGGAACACCTTTGTCTCTCCCTCTCATTGTCTGTAACTCTACCTCTCAAATAAATAAATAAAAGAAATAAAAAAGAAAAAGAAAAAACAAAGGCAAGTCTTCCCAGTGTTGTATTATGTTTATCCTGTTTCACATGTAGATGCTGAATTTGTAAAGTTCTATTTCCAAAAGCACAGAATTCTATGAAGGGAAGTTAAATATGCAGATGGAGGAAAGTTTCTAATTTTGACTCAAAGGTTATACCCAACCTAGTCACTTTGACAGTTCTAAAAATCAGTCTTATTTCTTCAGCTTAAATAATCCAGGTAGAAATTTGATAAATTAGGTCTTTCTTTTGCTAATCCAGGTATATACAACCAGATTTGTAAAGATAACAAAAGGTATAAAGGTGAGGCTGGCGCCGAGGCTCACTAGGCTAATCCTCCACCTAGCGGCGGCGGCACACCGGGTTCTAGTCCCGGTCTGGGCGCCGGATTCTGTCCCGGTTGCCCCTCTTCCAGGCCAGCTCTCTGCTGTGGCCCAGGAGGGCAATGGAGGATGGCCCAAGTGCTTGGGCCCTGCATCCGCATTGGAGACCAGGAGGAAGCACCTGGCTCCTGGTGCGCCAGCTGTAACAGCCACTGGGGGGGTGAACCAATGGAAAAAGGAAGACCTTTCTCTCTGTCTCTCTCTCTCTCTCTCTCTCTCTCACTGTCTAACTGCCTGTCCAAAAAAAAAAAAAGGTATAAAGGTGAAACAATCACATTCCAAAATTAGTACAATCTCATATTGTTTATTCTTGCTTTTCACATTTTCCTTAAATTACTGTTCTAAACACTATTACACCATCAAGAAAGATGGTATATTCTAAAAGGCTTTAACAGCCTCTTTATGAAATACTACCCATTATTAAACAACATCTCTTACTATTAGACTAGTTAATTTCATGACCTATATTATAGTACATGAGCAAGATATATTTTAAATCAATCTATCTGACAACATGACAGAATTCCACAAAGGAAAATTTCAATGTGTACTGAGCATACACATTGTTTTCAATTAATTTTTCTTATTTATTAGAGTGATTTTTAGGGTGTTATTGTGGTTTATCTTGTTAGAGACAGCACTGGGTTCTGTCAGCATTTGGAATGAGAAGATGCTAAGGAAATCCTAAGATTTTAAAGAAAGTAATATTGATGATTCAGAACATTTTTCCCAAATCAGAAGAGCTAAGGGTTGGAGCAAAGCACTACTGAAAGTCTTGTATTTTTTTTCTGTGCAGGTGTGGGAATGCTAAAGCCACATTTCAGTCCAAATTTTAAATCAGAACTTGTCATCCCATTCCATTTAAATTTTTAGAGCAATTGTAACAATTTCTTTCTTTGCTTCCTATGTTTATAGTTTAGCACTCAGTCAAAACATACCATATTCTACCTTAAGTGAATCAAGAGCTAAAGCTACAAATGTTCTATTATATATCCAGTGCTTGAGAAGGGCAATAATAATCCTGTTTCTATCCAGGCCTATGTTTCCCATGCAAAGAAATTAGGGATCAATGTCACTTATTTTTTAAATATATTTTTAACTTTTATATAGTAAATATAAATTTCCAAAGTACAGTCTATGGATTACAATGGCTTTCCCCCTACCAAAACTTCCCTCCCACTCGCACTCCTCCCATCTCTCGCTCCCTCTCCCATCCCATTCACATCAAGATTCATTTTCAATTCTCTTTGTATACAGAAGATCGATTTAGTGTATATTAAGTAAAGATTTCATCAGTTTGCACCCACACAGAACATGAAGTATAAAATACTGTTTCAGTATTAGTTATAGCATTAATTCACATTGGACAACACATTAAGGACAGAGATCCCATATGAGGAGTAAGTACACAGTGACTCCTGTTGTTGACTTAACAATCTGACACTCTTGTTTATGGCATCAGTAATCTCCCTAGGTTCTAGTCATGAGTTGCCAAGGCTATGGAAGCCTTTTGAGGTCGCCGACTTCAATCTTATTTAGACAAGGTCATAGTCAAAGTGGAAGTTCTCTCCTCCCTTCAGAGAAAGGTACCTCCTTCTTTGATGGCCCTGTTCTTTCTATTGGGAGAATAGATTGCAGAGATCTTTCATTTAGGTTTGTGTGTGTTTTTTTTTTTTTTTTTTTTTTTTTTTTTTTTTTTTTTGCCAGGGTATCTTGGCTTTCCATGCCTAAAATACTCTCATGGGCTCTTCAGCCAGATCTGAATGCCTTAAGGGCTGATTCTGAGGCCAGAGTGCTGTTTAGGACATCTGCCATTCTATGAGTCTGCTGAGTATCCCGCTTCCCATGTTGGATCATTCTCTCCCTTTTTTATTCTTCCGGTTAGTATTAGCAGATACTAGCCTTCTTTGTGTGATCCCTTTGACTCTTAGACCTATCAGTGTGATCAACTGTGAACTGAAATTGATCACTTTGACTAGTGAGATGGCATTGGTACATGCAACCTTGATGGGATTGTATTGGAATCGGATCAATGTCACTTATATGTAAGCCCAAATGGTGAGCTATATCTCTAATTGAGACTTATAGAATAAGCAAATCAATCTTTGGCAATAAACCAAGTATTTGAAGCCTTCTTTGTGGTCATCAACAGGGATTATAAGGATTGAGTCTTGATTATACTTAATATCCTGTTCAGTAAACATTGCGATCAAAATTTCTACAATCTACATACTTATTTACCATTTCATCAAATATGGCATCCTTCTGATTCCCATCCAAACGATTATTTTTGTTGCTATATCTGAGGAAAGTTCTCTGGCTGAAAGTTATATTGATTGATTAGTAGGAGACTGACCCATAGACATAGTACCAGCGTACCGTCTAGGCTCATCAAATTTCCTCCTTTGGTTAATGCTACTGTCCCTGAGCACATCCATTCAGCCCATATGGTTCTTATTCAGTCCTTGAATGGCTTATTCAGGCAAACATCCAATGGCTGTAATAGCGATGTCAGACCCCCCAGGACTCACGCAAAGATCAGTTTTTAATTTTTTGGCTGTATTTCTTACTCCATCTGCTAAATGTACATGGAACAGTTCCCATACTTACATGGAACGTTTGTGGAACTGTGCCCCCGGGCAGGGATCCCATATCTTTTGCAGCCAGAATTTGACGAGATCATCATGGATCCAATGCTCTGGATATGTCTATGCTATTGCTTGAGCAATATTTCTACCCCTTCCTTTTAAAAAATTTATTCTGAAAACTATGTGCAGCTTTGATTTTGTACTGCTGGTCAGACAGTGTTCTTTCTTATTTCTTCTAGTGAGAGTAGTTTTTAAGTTCACAGTTAAGATTGTGGATTGTGGATATTCCATTCATGTCCCTAAGACACACAAACTCATGCTCAAACTCTCTAATGCTCATTGCTGCCAGTTAAGAGTCTGGTACTGGAATCTGTCTACCATAATCTAAGGCTGGCAAATAATAGTGAAAAGTAATGATGATACTCTAGTAATATGTAGCATATATCCTTAGAGGAAGCTCACAAAAATAACAGTTAGACATTATCTCATTCTATCCTCACAACATCTTTATGAAATAAGTAGAAATCAATTTTCTACCACTGTAGAGATTCATTTTAGCAGTTGGCACACAAACATAAATTCTTAGCTCAATGTTCTACCCATACTGTTGTCTTATTGTGATTCCTGAGCTAAGAAATTGTTATAGGTATATAAATAAAAAATTCATTTAGCATTCATGGGTAAAACACATTGTCACTACTCATCTCAGGTTTCATGACCCACTTTATTCCTGTGACAATGAAAAATGGATTTTTTTCTCTGTAATACTTCCAAGTGAAGACAAGGTAAAATTAGAGTCAGTACTGAGGGACAAAGATTTAAACTCTGGAATCAGAAAAACCTAGGCTGGAATTTCAGCTATGCCATTAAATTGCTGTGTAATCTTGTGCTCTAAGTCTTATTTTTCTCATCTGTAAAATGGAGTTAAAACAGTTCCCACGTCATAGGATTTTTATTGATATTAAACAGAAGAATGGTTGTAAAGTACCTAATAATATGTGCCTGGCACAGTGTAAGTACTTATAAAATATTCAGTCATCATCATCATTGTTACTAGGAATGTCAACTATTTTTAGATGGCAAGTTTACAGACTAACCACACAAACTTTTACAATTGAAAATTCCACTTTAATTTTGTCACAAGCTCTTTGCGTGGCTGTTTTGCTCTTAGTCAAAATTCTTGGTCTGGTTAAATTTCCAAATAGATACAGCCTTAAGGGTAAAATCTGCATTTAGTAATAGTAAACATGCTTCTCTCTTAAGAAAAAAAAAAAAAAAACAAAAACAAAAATGGAAATCAACAACAAATTAGAAATTCATGTAAAAGATAACATGATGAGTGCATTTAACAGAAAATAAATAAAAGATAAATTAACAAATATTTAGCTTACATGTCTAGTTCTCTGGTTCTTTTGTTTGTTTTTCTTAAAAATGTAGGTTGATTAAGTTCTCTAAAAGCTCTTTCATAGATCCAAAGTTAATAATAGGAATGTTTTGAGGATCTTCCTTGTTGCTGGAAGAATGGCTAAGATTTGTTTTGTAAATTAATTTTAGGTGGTGACATCCATTATATTAACCTTACGACAGTATACTCTTATATAAATGACACACATACTTTGCTAGACATCAAATTCCTTAAACAGTTTTTCATGGAGCCCAAGTTGTTCCTTGGAGGTATGTCAGGAACTGCCAAGGATTCAAAGACTGGGTAAGGGGCTTGCAAAGGGCTTTAAATCAGAGTATTTTCATTTTGTCAAATGTGTATATTAGAATTCTTTAGAATTCATTTGAACAAAGAGTTGAAAACTATTAACCTATATTAATAACACTGAGTCTTTAGAAAAAAGAATATTTTAATCCCATTTTATTCACTTTCTCTTGCCTGTGCTTATTCTTATTTATGCCAGGAGAACTGTATTTCTCCTCTATTTATTTATCTAAATTTAAATTCAATATTGTCTGCTTTACTTGAGAGTATTCCCGAAATGTCCTTCAAAACTACAATTCCAAGTAATATGTTATCTGTATCTCACATACACACTTATACTTTAAGATCTGACATTTGAGGGTTCTACTATTAAGCAAAAATGACAGATTCAATACGTGTTTATCATACAAACAATGGGTAGGGCTGAGCTATATGTTCTCAGATAGCCACTATTCAGAGCTTATTTATTTGGAGTGATTACATAAATTATAGAATGCTTCTAGGAGGATTCTTAGGTGTCTTTTTAAAAGAATGAATTCTTTATGCTTCTTGTTTTAAAATAAAGTAAAATAAAAATCCACAGTCTTAGTGGTAGTAGTATTCTAGGCAAATAAAAATTGTGGCTCTTGAACTAGATCACAAGAATAATAATGAATCAATGGCAAATAAAGAAACAGATTCTCATTATTATATTCCCCTACCCATGGCAGTGTATTTCTTCTAATTACAAACTGATGTAAATTGTTATTTGTCATTAACAAGGATTATTGGTTCCAAAACAAACCTAAACTGTTGTTTCAACAATGTGGTTTCTAATATTGTCTATTATTTCAATGAAAAAAAAAAAGAAGGAACTTTTTTGGTACTGCATGAAGGTCACTGCATTTTTATTGGTTACTTATAAAATCTTATAAAAAGGATCCTTAATCCTTTTAAAATGACCCTATCAATTAATATATTTAGCATAATTTACCAACATTTCCAAACTCAGCATGGAAAAGCCATCACCATGGCACTAGGTCATGGATTCCAAATGAAGCCGTCAGCAAGGATTAATAAACTGTGACAGCTGTCCAAAGCTTTCATTCCTCTTATCTAAACATCAGATTGCAAGCTGAAATTCAGTGTAATCTTTGTTGAAACTTGCCCAGCTAACATGGAAGAAGTCAGAACTGAGAACAGATGATTGTAGTAGTTGTTATTATAAATTTAGTTCATAGCAATAAGTCCTAGAATTTACATATATAGCAATTTTTAGAGAATTTCAGGAGTAGCACACTACTATCTCTAACTGTTTGGAATGTACTCAACAATGATATTTCTGAAAACTAGACTGATGAAACTAAAGTTATTTATTTTTAATTTCTATGGTCAATAAATTGTTTATTCTTTCACTATTGATTCCTTCTCTCATATCACAATTTAAAAAGTTTATTTTGGGGTTGCATAATTTTCCTAGGGATTATAAGAAAAAAACTAGACCATCTGATATGACTACAAAACTGTTGCTGAAATTTTTATTGTACAAATACAGCTCATAGATATCTCAACAAGAAGGTGAAACTGATCTAGAAAATGGTTACTGTAATTTCCTAAACAAGGCAGATTTGCAGAGAATAAGATATGACAATCCACTAGGCTAAGAATTTATTGTTTTTAAGTGCATATAAATGAATATATAATATTTCTTAGTGTTTAGATATTAGCACCAGAAATTTATCAGTTTATTCTACATGTCAAATAGCTAGCAGATCATTTGAGCTTACCCCCTTTTCAATATTCCCAGTTTGACATAGTGTCCCCTCAGCTGCTGGAATACTGTTGGTAACACAGCGGTTGCTTTTGCTGAGGCACCAGAGCTCTCTACACACTTCCTAGGAAAGAAGGCAAAAGCAAGTTGATCAGAAATACATACGAAATTCATGGCCCATGTTCTATAAAATATACTCACAGTCACTCAGCATTATGTTAAAGGTCACATGCTGCTGTTGAATCCTCAAAGATAAAGATTTTAGAGGAATTCCTGATGGAAAGTGGGTCTCTCATTTTGCCAAATCATTTAAACAATTGTCTTTATAACTCTTATAGATAAAATATATCTTAGCTTTTAAAATTGATTAGGATCATTTTATAATACTATATAGAAATGTCATTAATATAGAAGAGTTAGAAGAAAAATGAATATGTAGAAAGGAAATATAAGTTTATCACACTCAAGAAAATATGACAGACCAAACTTACCAATTAACAATGAAGTTTTGCCAGATAAATGATTTCCTAGATCTACCACAATATTCAAATAAAGACAATTTTAAAATATAAAAGGATGGAGAGAGAAACAGAGATAATTCCACCATAGGAATGAGTAGGGATTTAATATATGAACTGAACAAACTAAAGTATGTTTGGAGTAATTTTTAATGTTCATATAAGCCTAAGAGCAGTCTAGCAGTTGTTGTTTTCAGTTCATCATTGCAGACTACTTCCACGAAAGGGAAACTTGGTTTTGAACAAATGCTAATTTTTATGGATTGTTTCAGACTTTGTTTGGGGCTGTATTATCTTCTTGATTATGAATTTTCACTATCCTACCTTAGCATTTATCAATAGACTATATATATTCTGAACCATGACCAGGGATGCATGATCTAATACATGGTTGCACAATGGAACAGAATTTTTTTAACAAAATAATGACTATTACCTACGACCTCAGGCACATTATCAGGGAGCTGGATCAATTTGAGCCCCAGCTCTTCTACTTCCAACCCAGCTTCCTGATAATGTATACCGTGAGAGGCAGCAGGTGATAGCTTAAGTAGCTGGGTCCCTGCCACCCATGTGTGGAGGTCCGGATTGAGTTGTGGGTTCCTAGGTTTCAGTCTGGTTGTTCCAGACTAACTCAAGTCTATGTAAACACTGACAAACCTCATAGATAATAAACATTCCCCATATATTAACAAAGCTATGATGTCTGTCTCTTGGCCTTTCAGATAAAATAGAAAGTAAATAAATTTTAAAATGTTTTAAAAGGAAAAGACTGTTCATCTACATGTAGATTTAAGGCCTCAAAACCAGTGTAAGCAGCTAAATTGCTCTCATAAACTTCAGATAGCAAAAGGATAGGACAACCATACACAGTGCCTTTCATTTACATGGCATGTGGCAGACATTTCTGTTACATAACACATAAACTTTGAAATGAATGTCTAATTTCATGGGATCAGCTTGTAACTGATTAGGAGAATTGTCTGGCAATGCATAAGGGATAGTATTTTCCATGTTTATTTAAAGATATTTATTGAGAATCTACTATGTATGAGGCATTATGTCAGTATTACAAATAAAAATACTATAATACTATCACTTAGAATTCATAGTAACTTTACAGAAGGAGTTAGGATATCAACAGACACGTAGTCCAAATGTCATGGATTGGAACTGCTCTGTGAAAAAGTGTTTAAATGTTCAATGACAAAATTAGAAGAATGATGTCAAGTTAGTCACGTTTTAATGAGTCATTGGTACTTCTCAAGTTCATCCTTTTATTTTTTTATGTCATAATAGATTGTAAAATTCCTGAGGGTGGGGTCTGTGTGTTAATGGCAGCCTTTACCAAATGTTCTCCTTGGTAAAATTGGAAAGTGGCATCCTATCTTGGTCTGCCAATTTTTGGAGTGAAATTTTCCTTGCCTGCCAAAATCTAAGTAAGTGAACTACCCTCTGAACAGATTTGTTTTTTAGATTTATTTATTTTGAGAGAAACTCTTTAAATGCCTGAATCAAAGGACTTTTTGTATCCCTTTGAACTTTTTCTAAGAGTTTTTGTGTATTGTTGAAGACTTTCTCTTTAGTTGTGAGAAAGCTTACCTGATAACTTCAAATCATTAATTATTATGAAATAATTGCATATGATAAAACAAGACATGGAATCATTCTACAATTTGACAGTTGTTCCTATGTCTTCTCATCACAGAAATACATGTTGTAGTCAATGACTAAATATAATTGTTAGTTTTATTTTATTTAGCACCTTTGTTTTTGCACATAAAGGAATGATTGTGTTTACTGTTTGTCAAGGTTTTGAATTGGATCTCTTTTCCTAGATTTTAGAAATTCAATGTAATTAAAGATTAGGAAAAAATATGCACATCAGCTTAGTCAGTTCAACTAACAGGTAAAAACTAGAGGGAGCAGATTGATATTACTTTAATATATATAGAAGAATCTTCAAAAAGTCAGAGCTGAACAATGATAAACTAAAACTTAATCACTGAAAACACTGCACCACATACTTCATGACAGGGATGTTCTGACAAGGAAGAAAAGAAATAATACTTTTCTAGGATTTACTGTCAACTACTACGCTAAGCATTCTGTATCTCATTTAATCATCATGGCAATCTTTTAGAAATGCATTAAATGTATATATGAAATGCATTAAATTTGTTCACCTTAAACATTTTTAAAGTAATTTTTTAAAAAAATGTGAGAAACTTTAGGTTCAGAAAAACTTAGCAATTTGCTTTAATTCTAACTGAATCTAAATTTGAATCAGTTCTATCTGAGGTCAATGCCCAAGATTCTCCACACAACTAAGCTATTTTCCCATTTCTCTCAAATGTATCAGAACTAAATTATGTCACTGGTCAATTAAGGCTCATTAGTAAGGGTTTACTTTTATTCTAATATAAAAGATCACTAAATAATCACAATACCTTACTTTTATTGTAAAGGATTGTATCTCCAAATCAAAATGGTTATACACAATTAATATATATTTACTCAATATATGAGCTTAGACACCAATTTTGTCATTATTATTATTACATTTAAGTTCTGGATTTAGTATAGCTACTTGTGTTTGGATTTTTAAAAGATACTGTTAATACACTTAACAATATGGATATATATAACAAAATTATCCCACAATCTTCCAAAAAACAAGACAATTAATATTACTACTTATTCAACATTTTAATATGAACTCCCAGATTTCCAATCTATTTGATTTTTCAGATGCATAACACTATTTGCAAACATTAACAGTATAAAATATTATCAAGCATAAGTGATAGTAAAATATATTTAGAAAATGGAATTTTACAGTAATTATCTAATGTAAAATAATATACCTGACATACAGTAAACAACTTTGCCAAGAATTGCATGAGGGCTCATTTGAGCAGAATAGATAATAGATTATTTTATAGAGATCCTTTAAATATAACAAGAGAGGTGAAAATAACCCTTCTTAACATTTCCATGCTTCTTAAGTAACTACATACGTAAAAACAAACTAAAAAAAAATAAGAAGTTCTTTGATTTACCTAGGAAAATTAAAATTTGTAGCTGACACAAGGGGAAAAGAAACATAAAAACATAAAATGATTGTATAATTAGATTATTAAGATTTTGAAATTATTATATTTTTATTATATTATATATTTATTATATAAAAATAAAATGGTATACCTATCGCTAATTTTTTTTATTTCTCTTAACAGCTGTAAAGACCAATAAAAGAAATATTTACAAATCATCTGCCATTGGGAAACCCTAACTCTATGACATCCTGGGTCCTTGACTTCAAATCTGAAACATTCTCTTTGTCCTTATTACCCTATCAGTAACATCCTTCAACAGCTGTTCACAATAAAGGATCCTGATGGTAGAGGAGGAGAGCAGAGCCCTGGAAGAGGTCAGGAAAGAGCACTCGTGGTTAGAAAGGTTACTTATCATATGATCACACAAAGGAAAACTGAAAACCAACATATGGTGACCCATGGCCCGGTACCAGTTGTTCACAAGCCATTTCAAGAGAGAGAATAACATGCTGTCATTTCTGCCTTAAATAGCTTAATCCTGTTACGTGGGTAATTTACATATAAGAGATCTTAGAAGGCAGAAAATAACAACAATCCTAGTCTAGAAATTCAGGTTAAATAAATAACTAACAATTTGAAGGGATTAAAAATTATTAAATGGTTAAGAAGAAGAAAAATATCTACAAAGCAAACCCAGAGTAAAAAACCATTGATCTTTAAGGATATGAGTGAGATGGATATATGATTTTGGCTTGGAATTTAGGAAAATTAAAATCAAGTAAACCTCTTGCTAAGTATATGCCAGATACATGTATCTGTATGGACTCCAAAAGAATATTGAGGTGCTACAATATTTCCATGGTTTTTATTCCCTAAGTCCATATCAAACAGCACTGCAGAGTATTTATATCGCCTTAAAATCTTTCAGGAAAGTGATTCTATAATCTCTCTCAGTGCAACATTCCAGTATTTAATAACCTGGAATTATTTCTAATACCTAATCTACAATCTTTAAATTGTAAAAATTAAGACTACTTTGAGTTTCTAAATGTTCTTGGTAGGAAGGGTATCAGTTTGTTACCAGAAATCAAACTATTAGGTGTTCTAACACCTGAGGATGGTTTTGAGGCCAAAACAAGGACATTTAACTTTCTCTTTTATAAGCTACTCTCCCTCATTTTCTTTAAACTTCTCTAATATGTACTTCTCAGTATGTCACTACTATCCTCTCTCAAGTTATCTGCACCTCTTAAAAAATTGTCCATGTAGCTAACAGTATCTTAAGAAAGAGTAATTTGAGTAAGGTCAACATATAATTATATGAAGGAATGATTCTTAATGATAAATAATGACTTGAATCTTAGTTAAGTGATGGTGATTTAAAAGCAGAAACAAAAGAGAGATAGCAAGAAAATATTAAAAGCTAGAATCTGAGAGACAAAATATGCAAGTCTTTATTAAGTACTCTACAGGGAAGAGTTGATCAGAGATTCAACTATCTTTTCTCTGGTAGTGACCTTGACTACAAAGAGCTAGCTTTCAAGTGGAAAGAATTTAATGGTATTATTACTACAATTATTAATACTGTTTCGTGTTTTAATTCTATGCTTATTAAAAATATTTTAATAATGAATTTACCTACTGGTAGATTTCTATAGATGAGCAATGTGCAGATTTCAGTAGATTTGACTGTTGCTATATTTCCTATTATAAATCAATAAATACAATCACATCCTTATTTCTTTGATCTTTCATTTCTAATATTAGATCTAAAAATCTCTCAAAGTTTGGAATAAATATGTTGCTCAACTCTTTGTAAAAAGATTGTTCTGGGCCGGCGCCGCGGCTCAACAGGCTAATCCTCCGCCTTGCGGCGCCGGCACACCGGGTTCTAGTCCCGGACGGGGCACCAGATTCTGTCCCGGTTGCCCCTCTTCCAGGCCAGCTCTCTGCTGTGGCCAGGGAGTGCAGTGGAGGATGGCCCAAGTGCTTGGGCCCTGCACCCATGGGAGACCAGGATAAGTACCTGGCTCCTGCCATCGGATCAGCACGGTGCGCTGGCTGCAGTGCGCTGGCCGCGGCAGCCGTTGGAGGGTGAATCAACGGCAAAGGAAGACCTTTCTCTCTGTCTCTCTCACTGTCCACTCTGCCTATCAAAAAAAAAAAAAAAAAAAAGATTGTTCTATTATTGAACATTTAATTGAGGTATGTAAAAAATTTGCAAGTTTGATGATCTGTAAGTAAAGTACATTTCTTCTGGAAGGATTCAAAAATAATATGAAGTCTTAAAGTTTGCGAAGTTACGTCACTTTTTAAATATGTACTTTAATATTTCTACCTAACATACTGGGATTCTGCTATTTAAAAGTCAAAATTATGGAGCCCACACAACTTTAAACATGAATTTCTCTCTATTTTATCTCAGAGTTATGCTGCATCACCTTCTAGTATAAAAAGAAAGAATTTGCAGTTACCTAGAAAAGTGAGGGCATGCTGCAATGCAGGATCATCAGTGGAACAGCCATTTTAGTGTTTTATGTAGGATGTGTTGGGGGTGAGAGAAGAGGGAGGAGAGAAGGGCTTATATCACTTTACAATAGCCTTTAATTTTCTAATATCATTTTTCCAGATTATGGAATGATATGCTTCCCAAGACCTAAGGTGCCTTAGAAATGTTGTGACTTTCTGCATATCAATAAGCCCCTCTGGTATCATTCATTAAAAACACTTGAATAGTTCCTCATTGCTTTTAATATAAAAACATCGAATTCTTAGCATATCTTTTTAGATGCAGCCATATTTGACTTCTCCCACCTCTATATTTATGTAGTGTTTAAGAGAAAAACCACAATGTAATTTTTCAGCACTTCACAGTAGCAAGGCCTTCACAAAGGTCGTCTCCCCATTACCTCATCACCAGATGATTTTCTTCACAGACTTTGAGTTACTCATTATACAAATATCCATGAAATAGCCAGGTAGAATCCTTTTCCTCATAGAAAATTACACTCTTATTACAATTATCAGTCTATTCATTCACCAAATATTTGTTGAACCCCTACCAAGAGCTAGACAATGTGCTAGGAGCTGAGAATACAGCAGTAAATGAAATAGACAAAATATCTGCCTCACAAGGAAAAAAGAATTTGGTGGGAAAGGTAGCAATAAGCAAGATAAGCAAGTAAAATAAACAGTGTTACAAAGGATAAATGTTAAGGAGAAAAATAAATGATGACAGGAATTGTGTGTGTGCCCATGCAATTTTAAGCAAGGTTGTCATGAAAGATTCATCTAGATCACATTTAAATAAGTAAAAAGAAATCAAATAAGCAAAATAATTATGGATTTTAATAAATGCTATAAAGGAAATAAATAATATAATGTGAAAGAGTAATCAAAGAAGCCTTTCTATAGAAAGTGATCAGAGAGAAATGCCTCTCTGAAGAGAAACTGGAATTTGAGTTGAGATTGCAGAGATTGCGTCAGTAAGTGATTCCTGGGGTAGGTGTTTGGCACAGCAGTTAAGACACAGCTTGGAACACTAGCATCCCCTATCAGAAGGCTTGGGTTGTAGTCTTCACTCTGCTCCTGATTCCAGCTTCCTGCCAATGGGACCCTGAGGGACAGCAGATGATGGCTCAAATGCCTGGGTCTCTGACACCCACATGGGAGACCCAGACTGAGTTTCTGGCTCCTAGCTTTGGCCTGGCTTTGCCTTAGCTGCTGTGGGCATTTAAGGAATGATCCAGTGAAAGGGAGATCTATCTCTGCTTTTCCAATACATACAAACATTTTTAAAATTAATAACCCTTTGAATATCTGTTTTCAAAAATATAGAAGGCTCCAATTTTCCCAAAGCAGTACCAACGTATCAGCAATATAGGAGTGACATTCATAGAGGAAACAGAAATAGTTGTTGAATGTCTACCATATGCCAGGTAAATGAAAGGCATTTTGTATGGCTGTTATATCCTTTCATTATTTGAGGTTTATAAGAACAATCTGACTGCTTTTACTGGAAAAAGTGTTCTAAAACTGAGTAAAATCTATTGATGGTCAATTTGAAGTCATAGTTAATAGTGAAAAGTTGCTTTTATTTAAAAATATTCTGCTAAGACATATTTGGTTCCTCCGTGTGTTAGATCATGTGTCCTTATTCATGGTTCAGAATATGTGATCTATTGGTAAGTCATTCAGTTCTACTGTAAAATAAGTTATAATAATATAAAAGGCACTGTTATGTATTTTTGTACTAACTCAAGACTATGTAAATGCTGAAAAACTTCAGAGATAATAAAAATTCCTCATAAATTAAGCAGAGCTATGACATCTATAACATTTCATGGTTTTTAGGCCTTAAATTTACCTATAGATAAAGAATCAAACAATCAGCTCCTTTTTAAACATTTTTTTATTTGACAGATAGAGTTAGACAGTGAGTGAGAGAGAGACAGAGAGAAAGGTCTCCCTTCTGTTGGTTCACCCCTCCAATGGCCGTCACAGCTGGAGCTATACCGATCCGAAGCCAGGAGCCAGATGCTTCCTCCTGGTCTCCCAAGCAGGTGCAGGGGCCCAAGCACTTGGGCCATCCTCCACTGCCTTCCCAGGCCACAGCAGAGAGCCGGACTGGAAGAGGAACAACCGGGACTAGAACCCAGCGCCCATAGGGGTGCCGGTGCTGCAGGTAGAGGATTAACCAAGTGAGCCACGGCGCTGACCCCATCCTTTTTAAACATTTTAAAAGCTTATTTATTTTCATTTTTTATTTGAAAGGAAGAGAGAGAGAGAGAGAGAGAATCTTCCATCTACTATTACTCCCCAAATTCCCCAGGCAGGGTTGTGCCAGACTGAAGGCTAGGAGGCCACAATTCAATCCAGGCCTCCACGTAGCTGGCAGAGACCCAAATACTTAAGCCATTACCTGCTACCTCCCATGGCATACATTAGTAAGAAGTTGGGGGTTGGAAGTGGAGGTGCTGGGGTTCAAACAGGCACTGTGATATGGGATGTGGGTGTTCCAAGCAATGTCTTAACTGCTGCACCAATTATATCTTAATGGTTAACAGTAAATGATGCCCTGGATATTGTTAATCTATTCTGAACCATGAAGTGTATTGAAAACAATGTTTGGTATATGATTTGAAGTAACAGAATAAAGAAATAAGAAGGTAATTCTGAGATTGAGACCTGAATTAATATATATATTTTGGGGGAAGCTGTCAAAATCACCCAGAACCCCAACATTACATAGGCCTACTAGTAGTTTCTTTCCTAAATATAAATTGTTGTTATTGAGGTAATATGCTATTTGTTAATCTAATTTTTATAAGTCTTTTCTAGTAAATTTGAGAAGACTAATAGAAACTGTTAGAGAAGTGAGACAATAGATTCTACGAAGCTTTCTAGGCAAAGAAACAGGCACGAAAACTTTTTTTGAATATATTGATACTGCTGATCTATTTGCAATGTATTTTCATCAAAGAAACATCATAGGTCCCTTAGAACCTGGTAACATAAGTTAGCAGATATTTTTGAACAATTTATTAGGGATCTAGCAATGCGCACTGCTTGTCTGTACTTGCATCTTGCTAGGAAGAAATCTTAATTTTTTTTATATAAGGTAAAAGAAAAAATCCACTGAAAGGCAAAACATAGACATCTGAGAATTTATGACTCCAAAGAATAATTTCAGAAAAGGCCTTCTGATGATGATATCTCTCTCCAAGAAACTAGGACAAGATGAGGGGTTTTGAAATTTCTAGTAACTGATATTACCTGATGTAAATGAAATTACATGGTCTTTTGAAACAAAATACATCTCCTATATCTATTTTATCAACATTATTATACCTAGTAGATTTAGACTTTGTTTTTTAACTGTGGAGTAGATATATCACATTCTATATTTTCAGTTTCCTCATACATGAAATATTATAGCATAGTTTTTAGGGCACTCTGAAGTATCTTACAAAAAGGTACTTGATAATTCAGAAACTACATTGTACAACTAATATTCTATATATTATATTATACTGTTTTGTTCTTTGTATTACCATTAAAATCTCATTATTTCTATTGGAAATTAGGAACATTAGGAAAATAAATAAAAATAGATATGCAAGGATAATAGTAGAAAATAGTTGTCTCCAGAAAAATATCCATGTAACTTCTGAAATGTAACTAACATGTTTATTAATGTACCAGCTTAATAAGAATTCAGGCAAGATTTTTCATGACTTATAATCACTGGTAACCCAGCGATGACTACATGATGACCAAAAGAGGTGAAAAACTGATCACTGCAATACTTATGGATCATTTGACAGTTTTCTAGACTATATGACATCATTAGAGACCTGCTAGTTGAAAAAGGAATGAGTTCATGATTCTTCAACAGTTTCCTGAAAGACCACAGTGTGGTAAGTATACAGCAGAGGTGTTTAGTATTGATCTCGGCAGGCCATATTCAGACTATCCACATATTTCTACCTTCACCTGTCACCAGAAGCATAGTTTGCTTATCTGACTGAACTATCATCTTAAAGCCATTATTGCTTTCTTTTGAAAAAAATATTTATTTATTTGAAAGAGAGAGAGAGAGAGAGAGAATGAATAAATCTTCGATCTGCTGGTTCACTCCTCAAATGGCTGCAATGGACAGGACTGGGTGAGACTAAAGCCAGAAGCCAGGAGCTCCATCCAGGTCTCCTACATGGATGCAGGGGCCCAAGTACCTGGGCCATCTTCCACTGCCTTCGCAGGTGCATTAGCAAGGAGCTGGATCAGAAATTGAGCAGCCAGAACTCGAACTGGTATCCAGGTGGGGTGCTGGCAGCACAGGCAGTAGTTCAAATGGCTAATCCAGGCCCACCACTATTGCTTTCTAAAGCTATTTAGAATTGTTTAAAATCTTAAGCATTCACCAGATAAACCATAGTATAGTTTTGGGTGCTATCAATTATGTAAACCCATTTCTTCAGGCATAAGTTTAGCAAGTATCAGTGATTACAAAGAATCTATTATGATTCAAGAAATTTTATTAGTAATATATATTACTTTTTAAAAATAGCATTTTTATATATTACACAAATCTAGGGAAACCACCATTTTGCATCAAACTAGAGTGAAAAGGATTCATGATAAAATATATGAAATTGTATAGGTTTGTAAGATGCTACTGTCTTTCCCAACATCTTCCAATTTTCTATTATGACTATCAAAGAAGTTATTAAAAACAGGACCCATGAAGAATCTAAAAGCAGAATGTGAGGAACATAAACTGAAAATACATAATTTCATAATTATTACTTATTTCATTTTGAATCAAACAATCTGAAATGAATGAGATAGACACAGTGAGGACAATCAAGTCAATTTTTAAAAGGTATGTATGTATTTATTTATTTACTTATGTATTTATTTATTTATTTATTTATTTATTTCAGAGGCAGAAAGAGTGACAGAGAGATAGAGAGACAAAGAAACAGAGAGGAAGAGCTCCTGTCTTCTATCTTCTGGTTCATTTCCCAAATGGTCACAATAGCTGGAGCTGGTACAGGCCAAAGCCAGGAGCCTGGAACTCAGTGCAAGTCTCCTGCCTGGGTAGGAGGAACCCAACCACTTGATTCCATTGCCTGCTGTCTCTCACAGTGCACATTAGCAGGAAACAGGAAATAAGAACAGAACCAGGACTTGAACCCAGTCACTCAGATACCTCTAAGTGTACCTCCTAAGTGGTAACTTAACTTAAATGCCAAGTGCCTGACCCCATTTTTAAATTAATTTATTCATGAAAGATTAAAAAATCTGTTCAGAGATCAGAACTGATCATCTAAATTATCTAATATGAAAACATATAGGTGGAATTTAAATCCAATTTTCAATAGAAAATTAAAATGTAGATTAACTATTTTACTTGTGAAGAAAGAAATGAGCGACACATAGATAAAAATAATCTAAAAAAATCCCTAATGTCATTTGATCATGAATTCTAATTTACTAACCAATAAGTATATACAAAGGCTGTGATTAAAGTCTGACTTATTTACACACGAAGGGTAGAACAATCTAAGGATAAAGGAAACTGGAACCATACAGAAAAACAGAAGACCCTTACAATAATCAAACACCAAAGTTGTATTGAAAGTTCAACCAAGAAGTCCTTTAAAAATCACTTATTTTGTACTAGACCCAAGAAGAATAATTAGTATAGGACAGTGATATATTGCTTAGTCTGAACTACTTTAAAACTTAATTCTTGGGGCCAGCACTGTGGTGCAGTGGGATAAGCTACTGCCTGCAACTCTGGCATCCCATATGGGCGCTAGTTTGAGTCCTGGCTGCTCTACTTCTGATGTAGCTCCCTTCTAAAGTGCATAGGAAAGCATCAGAATATGGCCCAAGTGCTTGGGACCCTGCACTCACATGGGAGACTGTGATGAAACTTCTGGATCCTGGCTTTGGTCTGGCTCAGCCCTGGTCTTTGGAACCATTTGGGAAGTAAGCCAGCGGATGGAAGACTTCTCTCTCTCTGCCTCTGCCTCTCCCTCTCTGTAACTCTGTCTCTCAAATTAATAAATCCTTTTTAAAGAAAATTTATTTCTTTAAAAAAATTTATTTGATTCATTTGAGAGGCAGAGTGACAGATACAAAGAAGGAGAGACAGAGAGAGAGAGGTGTTCCATCCGCTGGTTCACTCTCCAGATGGCTGTAATGGTTGGAGCTGGGCCGATCCAAAGCCAGGAGCTTCTTCTGAGTCTCCCATGAGGGTGCAGGGACTCAAGCACTTGGGCTATTTTCACTGCTTTCCCTGACCGTTGGCAAGGAGCTGGATCAGAAGTAGAGCAGCCAGAACTGGAACCGGAGCCCATATGGGATGCCAGCAGGGCAGGTGGAGGCTTAAACTACTATGCCACAGCACTCAACTCTACCAAAAATTATTTTTATTGACATTACTTTTAAAAAGGATTTTAAAAATTATTTACACGAAAATAGGAACCAGGCCTTAATTTAAAGTTATTTTTGCATGTTTTTTGGCAAACAATTTGACATTTTAAAATCCATTTTTTGATTTGACATGCTTATTCTATGTTTCTACTATGAACATGTCCTATACCAGACCTGAAATATTTCTCTATGAAATTTTATACATTTTCTGGTATTGGCCCTTTAATTTTTTAAGGCAGATATAAAGAGTAAATTATGATGCCTACCTTTTTTTTGTTGTTGTTGTGGTTTTTTGTTTTTTTTTTTTTTTTCCAGAGCAATTTTCCTTGTTTCACTACTTGAGCTAATGTCATCTTGTTCCTGCTTGGTTATCATGTTGGAATGTGGGCAGTGGATGAAGCAACTTGAAATGACTCAGTTCTAGCTAGTATGAATTAAAGTAAAGGCACCTAGCCAACTTAAAAATGCCCTTTAGCTCAAAGCTAAGACTACCAGAAAAGAGGATTTGGGGAGGGCTTTTAAATCCACAACACTTCACAAGACAAAATAATGTGGCATCATAAACTCAAAACTTAAAGAATAAATACCTTAGAAGTTATTAAAATCCTACTGCATCTTTTCATAAGAAATTTGAAATTTGTTTATTTTAGAACTACTCAAGCATTTACAAATAGGTATTATACAAATGACATCAGAAATACATATTTAAAAAGCCATATTTAAATTAATAATGTTACTGGATATAAATTACTTTCATAATAATTCCATCTTAACATTTGTGTCATGAAAGAACATATAAAAATGGCTAAACAAAAGGATGAAGACTTCTTACCCCATATTTACATTGGCGGGATGTTGCTCCATACTGGAAACGACATTGCTCATCAGCATCATACACCTGACCTGGAGCCACAGCTGGATAAAGAAAGTCACGCTTGGGAGGCTCATTATCAAGGCAAGTACCACGGCCTGAACTGTTCAACATAAAGGATCAAAGGAAATTAGGTACTCTATGGACTGTTTCAGTCACAATTATGAAACCATGTGTTGAGCTCTTTATTTTAATAACTTGATGCATGAAAACAATACATTCTACCAGGAAATAATCACATGGGAAATAGAATAGCTTTATTGAAACCTGAATAAGAGCTCCAGATTTTTAACACCAAAAACACAATAAAAGCATCTCAGATAATAATGTGAAAATGTCATGTTGGCCTTTAAAAGATTGATTTAAATTAATTTCTGAAGGAAAACAGAACTTCATATTGCTCTAAACGTCTTTTTTTTCCATTGAAAATATAACCACATCTGGTAGTAAAATTAAAAACATGAAATGTGGAAAGTTTTTTAAAAAATTGTGGTTGTAATTTTTAAAGACCTAATTTATATGCTTCCACCTTGGGCAGAACAATAGATGCTGTGGTAAGACATGTCCATAGGTTCTTGAAGTATTTCACTAAAAAATAGGCTGAAAGACAGATGAGGCCAAGATCCAAAATCCTCCTCTCAAGTATATTAGAAGTGTTTAGTCTCTAAAAAATTTCATATTTCATCTAGGGTCATCAGAATTGGAAAAGAGAATGTTCTCCTCTCTATAATTTCTGCTTTTCAAAGTACGCCTGCACTCAAACATAATATTTTAATTCACTGGAACAAATAACATGAAGATCGCCAAAAGCCAGACAGAATACCTTAGTTTAAAGAGTTTTAAACTTTGCTAAATATAATTGTTCATTTTTATTTAGTCAGTGTGCATAAAATAGGACATATGCTTTTTTACTTTCATTTCACATGTGAGTAAGTTAGAATTTTTAAAGAATTCCTATGCCAACATTTAAAAATTTTTTCCAACATTCCTGTTCATTGTGCCAGCACTTGCGTTTTTTTTTTTCCAAATGTTTTCCATCCACTTTGCCAAAGGAAAATAATTTCACAAGTAGAAGTTCTTCAACTGTTATTTAGGAAAGTACAGCTTTTCATTTATAGGTAGGTAAGAAAGAACCATGTGTAAGAGTAGGCTTTATACTCACTTAAAAGTTTCTCATATTCTTAAAATGGAAAAGCTAAGGTATCATAGAAAAATGTATATTTGCATATCCAATAATCAATACCTTTTAAAAATTGAACCATTCTATTGCTAAGGTGATATAGATTCAAAGACCAAAGGGATAGAAGACTCTTTGGTATCCTTTTTCTTTTCATTTACATTCTTCTTAATTTTTTAATCAATAAAATATATTTAGATGAAATATAAACATGGTACTTACAGAAAAATGTAATTAATGGCTATTACAGTTGTCACTTCAGAAAGCTATCCAGTTTTTGTAACAGAATTTCTAAATTTCTTTTTATTTTACTTTTAGAAATTGACATGATAATCAGCAAGAAAATCTGTTTCTAGATGAAATTTTTAAATAGTGAGGGCTGGGGCTGGCATTGTGGCACAGCAGGTTAAGCTGCTGCTTGCAACCTGGCATCCCATATGAAATGACAGTTTGTGGTCTGGCTGCTCCACTTCAAATCCAGCTTCCTGCTAATGTGCCTGGGAAGACAGCAGATGGCCCAACTAAAGGAGACCCAGATGGAGTTCCTAGCTCCTGGTTTCTGCCTGGTCTTGACATGGATGTTACAGCCATTTGGGGAGTAAACAAGTCTCTCTCTCTCTTTCTCTCTCCCTCCCTTTCCTCCCTCCCGTCTCTTTCTCTTTTCTTTGTATCTGCCTTTTAAAGAAATAAATAATGGGGCCAATGGCTGTGGCCTAGTGGGTAAAGCTGCCGCCTGCAGTGCCATCATCCCATATGGGCACCAGTTCAAGTCCCGGATGCTCTTCTTCCAATCCAGCTCTCTGCTATGGCCTGTGAAAGCAGCAGAAGATGGCCCAAGTCCTTAGGCCCCTGCACCCACATGGGAGACCAGAAGAAACTCCTGGCTCCTGGCTTCAGATTGCTGCCGCTCTAGCCGTTGTGGCCATTTGGGGAGTGAACTGGCAGATGGAAGACCTCCCTCTCTCTGCCTCTCCTCCTCTCTCTGTGTAACTCTGACTTTCAAATAAATAAAATAAATCTTAAAAAAAAGAAATAAGTGAATCTTTAAAAATAAGTAAATAGTAAAGACTTTTTATGTGATTATATGTAATCTTTGGGCAAATATAATTCTAGTAAATCAGAAATTATATATTAAGGTTAACAACAAAGAGATTATATTTGAATAGTATAAAGGAAAAAGAACTATTTTGATAATATAGATCATTTGTGAGATGACTGAATTAGTAGTTTAATTTCTCAATTTTCCTTCTAAAATACCAGTTTCTCCTCTATCTATAATAAAGTTAAAATATCCTTATGGAAGGAATTAAGTATGTAATAAAAACAAAAAAAGTTAAATACCACTACAAATCAACATAAAATATAAAATTGTATACTTAAGTACTTAAGTACAGTATCCTATTGGCAAAAAATATTTAACAACAGCATTACCAAAAAACTAAAGGATATATTTACCTAAGCAGTTTGTCAACTCAGAATCTTTTTAAAATTATAATATATATTTAAAAAAAAATTGGTTGGTGCCGTGGCTCACTAGGCTAATCCTCCGCCTGCAGCGCCGGTACTCCAGGTTCTAGTCCTGGTTGGGGCACCGGTTCTGTCCTGGTTGCTCCCCTTCCAGTCCAGCTCTCTGCTGTGGCCCGGGAGGGCAGTGGAGGATGGCCCAAGTGTTTGAGCCCTGCACCCTCATGGGAGACCAGGAGGAGGCACCTGGCTCCTGGCTTCGGATTGGCGCAGTGTGCTGGCCGTAGCGGCCATTTGGGGGAGTGAACGGAAGGAAGACCTTTCTCTCTGTCTCTTTCTCTTTCACTATCTAACTGCCTGTCCAAAAAAAAAAAAGATAATATAATATCAAATTAGTTCTAGGAATACAGAAAATTAACCTAAACACTTAAAGGAAGAATTATGTAGACCCCAGAGAATTTAGAATAGATATAATTGGGACCAGTGTTGTGGCATTGTGGGTAAAGCCACCAGTTGTGGTGCCAGCATCCCATATGGGCACCAGTTCTAGTCCCAACTGTTCCACTTCTGATCCAGCTCCCTGCTAATGTGCTTGGGGAAGCAGCAGAAGATGGGCCAACTGCTTGGGCCCCTGCACCTACATGGGAGCTTCTGGCTCCTGGCTTCTATGGGCCCAGCTTCAGCCGTTGTAGCCATTTGGGGAGTGAATGAGTGGACAGAGATGTCTCTCTCTCTCTCTGTGTGTGTGTGTGTGTGTGTGTGTGTGTGTGTCTTTCTCTCTGTCTCTGTAACTCTGCCTTTCCAATAAAAAAAAATAAATCTTTTTTAAAAAAAGAATAGACATAATAAGGAGAAAATTATGTTAAATTGAAAATTGGCTTAACTAAGGAGGAAGCAAGAATAATTATATTCTTATTTCAAGATATTAATGGTCTTCTAATCATGGTTCATATTCTTTAAAACATACTGAATCCAGGGCCCGGCATTGTAGAGTAGCACATTAAGCCAGTGATGCCAGCAACACATATGGGCAATGGTTCTAGTCCTGGTTGCTCCACTTCCCATCCAGTTCCCTGCTAATGCACCTAGGAATAGCTGAAGATAGCCTGAGTACTTGGGTCCTCGCACCCACATGGAAGACCTAAATGACGCTCTGGCTCCTGGCTTTGGCTTGGCCCAACCCTGGCTGGTGTGGCCATTTGGAGAGTGAGCCAGCAGATGGAAGATCTTTCTCTCTGCCTCTCTTTCTCTAAAACTCATTCAGATAAATGAATAAACAAACTATATATATGTATGTATGCATATATATATATATATATATGGAATCTGGGGACCACTGCAAAGCCCTTCAGACAACCAGAATACCATGCATTTGAGGGCACCTGTTGCCCAAACCCTTCTGAAAAAGTTCATTACATCAGTATATTTTTATTTAAGTTCTTTAGATTCACCCACTGCTTTGTGCTAATATGGTCTAATTAAATAGCTCCACAATTCTTGTTTTCCTTTTCCAGTATATTTCTGCAGAAGAATAAAACATCATGTGAAATAAAATATAGAAGACAGCCATCTGGATCTATTACAAGGAACCTGTATTTAGGAATATCACATCAACAAACCAACAAAGGCCTTTTGAAATGAGTTTGGCTATATTTATGCAAATTAACAAGGCCTTCTAGTTAAGTTCTTGCAATTCTTATCTGAAGGTTAAAAAACAAAAATGCTGTTTGTATAATATAACAAAAATTTATCTGTCACTTTGCAGCCAGTTCTGTAGATTTTAATTATTATTAATTAATTAACCCTTAGAAAATAATAACCCTGGATATTTTCATGTCTTTTAGTCACCAATTACCATAATGAAACATCTCAGATATAGGTACAAAAGATAGAGGACATGATCAGAGAGGTGCAGACTTAACCCTGGAAGTATTTTCATTATTATTATTATTATTATCTTATTGCTAAGAAAATTCCCAAGTGCTTAACTCCAATTACAGTTTTCATTTTCCTTCCCAGAGATCACTACTACTCTGGTGCTTTATAATAATAATTCCCTTTTTTTCCTTATAATTTTATGCCCCAATTATTCAACTGCTTGGTTTTAGACTTTTTATAAAAGGAATCCTGATGTAGGCTTTCTTTTGTGACTTTTTTTAGCTCTAGTATTATAAATGTGAGATCTGTCTATGGTCATGTACATAACTGTAGCCTGCTAACTTTTATTGTCCTTTAATATTCTACTTAAATTATACCACAATTACTTATGCATTCTTCCATTGATAAACATTTGCATTATTTCTAATTTCTGGCAATTGCAAATTATACTGATTTAAATGTTTTTGTACATGTTTCCTGGTGCAAATGTGTAAATGTTTTCTTGCCATAAAATATTAAATGTGTGCTATTGTTTTATACTTTGTAATTGTCTTATTTTTAACAAAATAGAAATTATAGGGAATTTTTATTTAATCTATGGTTCTAGCTAATTGGCATATAGCCATATAATTCTTATGATATTAAACCTAGTATTATTTTTGCTATTGTCAAAATAATAATAGAAGTGATATTATATTAATCTTCTTGAATTTTGTCATCAATTATCACTTTTAAACATAATTGTTTTATGCCTTGGTGTCATATACAAATTTTTCCACCCAGAAAAAATAAACTTCACACATTAATAAACTAAATAGTAAAATACTGTTAGTCACCATTTATGGGATACTATTAAAAGTTACTATTGTTAGGTAAAGATAGACTTTTCCTGAGTAAAACTGTATATACAAAAAGTAAAAATGTGATTATTTTCCTAGCAGCATATATTTCACAACTAAAAACCCAAGCCCAGTTAATTCTACAGCAATATAATTATTGAATACACAAACTAATTTGTGCTTCTAAGACAGAAAAAAATATGTATTAGTTTAAGTATATGCTTCTTCCTTGATTATGAAATTCATAGTACATAAAATGGCATTTACATTTCCAGAAATCTTTGCAGCATAATGAGAAAGTCATATTTTGTATTCTATTTCTACTTTAGAGTGGTCTTATTTACATAGTGTACTCCAGGTTTAGCTAGCAGAATTGCGTGAGGAATACTCCTAGTAGTCATTTTAGGTTTCCTTTCACTAAAACAATTATACTATATAGTATAAATCTTAAGTCTACAGCATAATGGGCCAGTCTGAAAACTAAATTTCCTATATGACTCTGTATATATCTTAACAACAACAACAGCAAGCTAACAATCACATGTCCTAGTTTTTTTTTTTTCCCATAAAGTTATGCGGACACACATAAACTAAAGAACAATGAATCAGGCAGATACCATCTATATGGCTAGTCAAGAGTCTTACCTATTACATTCTCACAAGCTACGTTACCATAAAACTTACAATGTTTTACCTAAGTTTAAAGTATAACAATACAATAATCCATTTAGATAAATGTAAGCCTAAATGTATTATCCCAAGTCACATCTTTTTCTCTCAGTATAACTGGAGAACTTGAAAACAAATGAAATTGAGGCTTCCAAGATACAAATATTGTATGGATAGTAGTTTGCACTTTATATCTGTCATATGTAATTATGACTTAACAAAAACAATGGTTAGAGCAAGGTTCCCAAAACATGTCAGACAAACGGAAGGTGCAGAGACCTGTTTTGCCAAGCTGTTTCTTGGAATCCACATTTTTAAAAGGTCTCCCATCTATAAAGATTGTTTTCCATCTAATAGATTAATGTTGACCTTCAAAGTAATTACTATAGAGAAAATATGAGTGCCTTGGTCATCTTGTCTATCTCATATCCCTTCTTTTGCCGCTCTACTCTCATCTTCTTCACATTCAACCATAACACTGACTCTCTTAATGTGTTCAGCTCCTACCCTTTCTATAAAAATGGCTAGGTACTTTGGATTTAATTTGGAACTGCAGGAAATTTTGCTATGGGCCTTTGACAGTTCAATTTAACAGACTTTAATTTAAGTAATGCAAAAGTTGATTCATAGATCTCCTATAATTGTTGAAAACTATATGAAAATACTCCATACTATCTTTAAGTAGTGGAGAATGTAATGAAAACTGGGCTAAATTAGTTCTGGCTGCCTTTCACTGCCTGGTAAATTAGCCCATAGTCATCGAAGAGTATGAGCTATAATACCAGGTTCATTTTTCTCTATTTTTCTAAATAAATAAGTAAGTCCCGCAGGCAGATAGGAAGAACACTACCTGCAAAGCCGTCGTCGGAAAACATCAGAAGCTGGCATAACACGTCCATTTTAACGGAAATGGGTTCTTTATTATTTAATCAGGACGGCTTCTGGGCGATTCATGAACCACTTATTGAATCACCGAGTTAAAGAAATCTGAAAAAAAATATTGGGAGTTGGTAAACACCATCTCCTGAATGATCAATAGCACCTAGGGTTTCAGAATGACACCAGAGACTATATTCTATTGGCACTTAAAGGCCACGGAATTGTTTTCAGTTGACCATAGTGTGAATCCCTATAAATCATAGAAAGCTCATTGTTAAAATCCACCATAATCTTTGGCTTATACAGTCACTAAGTGGAGAAAGGTATGCATTTTGTTGGCTGGGCTGCAGTTCCTAAACAATTCATCTTTCAAGGTTTCTTTTTCTTGAGAAGAGAAGCTAAAATAAAATGTTATAAACCTTTTTGAGCCAACTATAAAACATAAATGTAACCTCATCCCTGATCAAAATATCATTGAATTTTTAAAAATATCATGCATGGCTGTTAAAGCAATTAAGTTCACTGCCTTAATAAAAAAGAAAAAAGAAACTCAAGAAAGTTACTGTTATGTCTTTGTGCTCCAGTGAACTGACCTTTATAAAGGTCCTGGAGTTTAAAACCCTTTATTACTTGGTCATATTATAATCAGAATTGTTTAGTTTATTATCAAAGTAAGGAGAAAAAGCCAACTTTTCTCCGAGCCTCTGCTCATTGTCTTTCATATTTATCTTCACTAATGGTCTTAATTTTGTGTGCATTCACAAGAGAAATAACTTTTACAAAATACCAGATAAATAAGCCTATTAGAATTGCATTGACACTAATCATACTTACACACACAAAATGCCAAGAAGCAATAAAAATTAAATACTGCTGTTAATTAATTATTTTAATTAATTCAATGGAACATTTCAATGCAATTAGTAACAATTTATATCTCTCTCAACTGCATTTTACCAACAATTTAGGAATTCCCCTTTGGAGTATCTTAAAAGCCTTAATATGGTTTAATCTAGAAAGGATTTGGCAAGAGGCCAATTTTGGTCCTTGTAGTAAGTATACAGATATGGTCTAGCAAATGAGCTGTGCAATGGTCAATGGGATGGAAACAAGATATAAGAAAAAAGAAAACAATACTTTTAAAAAATAAGAGAAAGGCAAGCATCAAAAAGGTTTAAAAATCCAGAACATGTTGAACAGTTTGTCTTTTGATGATAGTAAGATTTCATTATAAAAATATGAGCCAACTTAAAGGAGAAATTCCAGATTTGGCTTGATTTCTGGGGAGAGCAGATATTCAACACTGTTTAAAATTCAGGCAAATTATTTCATTAAAATCATCTTAGAAAATATTACTGATACTTTCCATTAAAACCACCAAAAGATGTCAAACAAATTCTCTGCAATCTATTTTTATAGAATTTAATACAGCTTTGGCACTGGGCAAACACAGTGTTATAATTATCTATCACTAAGATTAAAATTTGTTAGGATATATATTATATGATTATTATGAAGAGCTACTTTCTAAAATGAATCTCTAAATTTTCAATTTTATTATTATATTTATTTAAAAAGATCCCATTTGAAATATTTATCTTTAGCTTTTTGAGTAAAGCTCTGTACTAGGTAATTTCAAAATATCTTATTTGAGGCTTTTAAAAATACATGATTCTGGGGCTGGTTATGGCACAGAGAATTAAGGTGCTGCCTGTGATGCCAGCATCTCTTATTGGAGCACAGGTTCAAATACTAGCTATTCCACTTCTGATCCAGCTCCCTGACAATGCACCTGGGAAAGCAGTGGAAGATGGCTGTCACCCATGTGGGAAACTCAGATGGAGTTCTAGGCTTCTGGCTTCAGTCTTGATTAACTCCAGCCAGTTGCAGCCATTTGAGTAGTGAACCAGTGGGTAGAAGATCCTCTCTCTCTCTATTTCTGTCACTCTGCTTTCCAAATAAATTAAAATTATTATTAGTTATTAGTAGATGTAAAGGAAAATTTTAATGAATAATATTATCCTATATAATGTATCTGAATTTTAAAAACTTTACAACATAATCCTATTAATATAAACTTTGAAAAAGCCAATTGTTAAAAAGAATTTCCATTGTTCTATGTATCACTTTTTCAGAATAACGTCTTAACCAAGAAAATAAGGCCACAAAACAGTTAAAGTAACTGTAGAGCAACAGAGCAATGAAACCTTGATACTATTTAAAATAGTAACATTTGCCAATTAATGAATGTTTTATCAAGTGTTTTATATACATCATAGCATCATACAAAATTTTACACAAACCACCTGATGATGTACATATTATGACTTAAACTCAGGTAACAAATTAGCACACTGAAAATCAGAAAAGTTATGTAACATGTCCAAGGTCACACAGAAAGTTATACCCAAGCCTAACAATTTCCAAAGTCCAATGCTGAAGCCCTAATCAGGTGAAATGGAAGAGTATCTCCTTTTCTCAACATAATTATATTTGGGATAATTCATATTCTTCCCATTCAGATAACCAAACTCTTGAAATATAAAGGACAGGAAAAGAAGTTCCCTAACTGTAGAAGAGATGGGTCATTTAATAAATCCTTTTCTGAAAGTGTTCAATACCTGGGTGTTTGTTGTTGTTGTTGTTGTTGTTTGGTACTGTTAGATAAAATTGCATTTCTATAACACTCTTTTTTAAACTGACAAAATAAAATTTATAATAACTGAATTAATTTTGGCCTTAGTGCTACTAAATCATATATATAGAAATTCTTTCTAAAATTGATTTCAATTGATTGAACAATTCTAATTACTCATATCATCAGCCTCACTTACATCCTTGCTACACCTCTTCTCATCTATTCAATAAGATCTATTTGAGTATGAAGGGAAAATTTTGCCATAAGGATATATTAAAACATTTGGGAAACAGCCAGATACCTCACTGGGTCCTATAAAAGTTCCTCATTATGCAAAGTTTGAAGCACTACATAGTAGGCTTCTACCAATGGATTACTTCTGGAACAATTTATCATCACTCTCCAGAGATTACTTACTCTAGAAAGCTGGTGATATAGTCTCTACTGCAGGCAGACCAGGAAAAAGGATTGGTATTTGCAGTAATATGAGCTGCCATAAGTTTTGCTGCTTCATGACCTTTTGTCCCACAAGAATTTCCAATTCCATCATGGTTCATACCAAAACTGTTTTAATGAGAAACATAAAAGACAGAAATAAGAAAAAAATAAAGCAATCTATACCATATTCTTTATTTCCTTATCCAATCATTTATTAGTTTTATCAACATTTGCCTTCCGTTAAGATAGACAGATCCTCTTAAAAAATGTAAGACTGTGGTTAAAGAGACTAATGAATAATTTAATTATACAATATATGTGTAATTCTATTTAAATTTGCCATATATGCTCACATGTTATCACACATGATTACATCTTTTCTTGAGCAATAAAGGAAATATAGAATATTAATCCTCACTTTAACAATTAGCAAAGATAAATGACCTGCTAAAGATCACACAGTAAGTGTTGAAAATGATAGAATCTGCCTTTTAACAAAGGACTATTCTTCTTACCTTCCTATGCCCTTCTGGAAAGGGAGTTATAAAAATATTGTTATAATCCACTGAATTCTAGTTTATAGGGCAAACACGTAAGTCCTTTTACTTACTAATACTGATAAAGGAGCATTAAATACATGCAGTTTTCAATTCCTTACTTTCATCAAATTCACATGAAGTGATCCAATTAACAGCTATTAAAGTCATTTTTGATACAATCACCATGTTTTAATTTATTTGAGAGGCAGGCGAAAGAGAGAAAAAGAGAGAGATTGAGAGAGAGAGAGAGAGAGAGGCCAAGCTGAAGCCAGGAGCTGAGAGCTCAATCCAGGTCTCCCACATTGGTGGAAGGGAAACAATTGTACTATTACTCATTGTCTTCCAGAATCTGCATTAGTAGGAAATCGGAATCATGAATGAAGGCAAGTACTGAACTCAGGCACTGCAATGTAGGATGTGGATGCCATATGCTCCACGCTAGACACCAACCCCACTATGGTTATATTTTGACAAATAATTCAAAAGAGTTCAAAGAATTGAGTGATATTTCTATAATAAACTCCTTAAATCCATGTCTACTCATTTATATAACAAATTTCCTCAGTAGTCATATCTATAGAAACAAAATATAAAAATAAAATACATGCTGAAATCTTGCCTCATTCTAGCAATATTCTAGCAATATAGAAATAAATGCAGTAGTTGGAAAAAATATATCTAAATAAAAATACATTTTCTGCAAACACTTTACTTTTACATTTATTTGTCATAAAGACAAGGAAATGGAAAAGCCAATTATTTGATTTGATCATTTGTACTGTATGTATGCATTGGAATATTGCAATATATTCCATAAAAATGTACAAGTATTATTATTACATTAACACGAAAACTTTAAAATAATAAAATTTATAATGTGTATATGTTCTTCCAATTATCACTAATAATTATTGTAATATAGTGAATGTTCATTTCAGAAAATTTATGAACACAGGTTATGATTTTTATTATAATTTCAATTTACAAATGTTTTTGTTGTAGAAATATATAACAATACTTTTACAGATACATCTATATTTAAAGTACATTAGGATATATACTAAGATAAAATAATGCAATGGAATGAGCATATTGAGTCAAAAGAAGAAAATAAGGATGTAAATTTTGACTATCGAAGAACCAGTTCAGATCTGCTGCAGAAGATAGTTCACTAACAGTGACACAAAGTGAAATGGAAGTTTACACTTGACATTCTTGACATCAGCTTCAAAAAGATCTCTCTAATTGGCAGATTAGGTCTTTTACAAAATATACTGTTAAATATATTTCTTTAAAAAAAAAAGATTCCCTCCTGGATATACTGTAACACCCAAGAGTTTGATACGAGATGTGAAACTCATTAGAGATCAGATAAAATAAAATAAGATGCCACTTTAAAAACAATTACACTTGTAAAAATTAGAATGTTAGCGGAGACTAAATGTTGGCACTGGTGTAGAGAATCAGCGATCCTTGTGCATCACAGATGTTCTAAGAGCTAGTCAGCATTACTTACTTAAGTTAAATGGGTAAATACAATATGACCCAGCAATCCAATTCTTGGATATGTATTTAAGAAATACTCTCAAAGGGAATATTAATAAGAATGCTTATGGCAGAATTACTTTTAACAGTAAGAAGTTAAAGCAACCTAGGTGTCTGTCACTGGAGAATGAATAAATAAACTTTGGCAGATGTATATTACAGAACACTAAGAACTCAGAAAGAACAAATAAGATTGATATCTACACATAATTAC
Source organism: Oryctolagus cuniculus (assembly GCF_051225735.1). Classification (NCBI taxonomy): domain Eukaryota; kingdom Metazoa; phylum Chordata; class Mammalia; order Lagomorpha; family Leporidae; genus Oryctolagus; species Oryctolagus cuniculus. Next base: position 86,084,129 of record NC_142880.1, read on the forward strand.
AATGAATCAAAAAAAACAAGAGAAAAAAGGTGTTTAGCACAACATAAGTACACCAAAATGACATACTCTTAGATGACTAATAAGGGTTGAAGAGCTTTTCCAGATTAAACACTAAATAGATACAACCAAATGCAATGGAAACTGGATTAAGGAGAAATAATGCTATAAATGATATTGCTAGAACAATGGTAAAATTTGCATATAGAATGCATATTACATCATTACAGTATATCAATGCTAAATCTCCAAATTGACGATTTTCCTGTGTTTATATATATAAAAGAATATCCTTTGTTCTTATGAAATATTCAAATATTTAGAGCTAAGGAACATAATGTCTAAAACTTACTCTCAAAGAGTTCAAAAATGTATTTGTACAAGTGCATAAACAGAAAGAAATAAAGTAAATGTTGCAAAATATTAAAATTTTTTGAATCTGGGTGAAGAACACATAATAAAGCTTTCTACAAATCATTCAAAGCTTAATTGAAAATAATTATTTTAACTTAATTGAAACAACTGAAATAATTTCTAACTTGAATAGTAAATACTCATATAAAACAATGGGCAATATTTTACAAGAATATCCATGGATTCAAACGTGCATATTAAATTTCTTAGCAAAGCTGTCTATGGGAGAAGAGAAATTGGAACACAGAAATTTATAAAGATATACAGATATTAAACAAGAAAGGATCTTGCTGGTATTGATACTGATAATGTTGTTGTGCCATGAACTAAGTATAGAAGTACAGATGGATGGGTGGATGGATGGATGGATGGATAGACAGAAAATCAACTCAACTCTCTGCTCTTGAATTTCAAAAATAAACATTAAATTTAAAACAATAAGAATGGAAGTTTGGCAAAACTGGGGCCAACTCCAATGGATAATCTGTAGTAACAAGAGAACTTCACCATGGTTGGTTTTGTGTATTTAGTAAAACATATCAGAATACATAGCTATAGATTCTTATTTGTGGATGATTTTAGGGAAACACACAAACAGAGATAGAGAGATAGAGAGAGAGAGAACTTTCTTGAGCCTCCTGTCATCTTCCACATCTTGCTGTATTTTCCAAGACTACAAGGCCTTTGCTCTTCTACTCAGTTCATTTCAAAGCTTAACTTTGAGATGTGATGTAATACCTCCTCTTGAATAAAGTACAGATTAACTTTTCTTTTCTTAGTTTTTATTTAATGAATACATTTTTTCATAGATATAACTTTAGGAATGTAGTGGTTCTTTCTCCCTTATCCATCCCCCAGCTCCCATCCCACCTGCCTATCCCTCTCCCATCTCCTTCTTCATTATGGTTCATTTTAGTAAGGATTTATATACAGAGCACCAACTCCATGCTAAGCATAGACTTCAACAATTTGCACCCACGCACACACACAACATACAGATTACAGTTTGGGGAGAAAATTTGCAGTCGATTTTCATATATCAATTCATTAGGGACAGAGGTCCTACATGGGGAGCAAGTGCACAGTGACTACTGTTGTTCTTTTAACAATCAACACTTTTTTTATGACATTAGTGATCATTCGAGTCTCTTGCCATGGACTGCTGAGCCTATGGAAGCCTTTTATGACCACAGACTCCATCGGTATTTGGACACGGCCATAAGCAAAGTGGATGTTCTCTCCTCTATGCAGATAAGAGTTTATCCTTCTTTGATGACCCTTTCTTTCTTCTGACGTCTCACAGAGATTGTCCGTGTAGAATATTTTTTGCCACAGAGTCTTGACTTTCCATGCCTGAAATGCTCTCACAGGCCTTTCAGCCCAACCAGGAAGCCTTAAATGTTGATTCTGAGGTCAGAGTGTTATTTACAGCGAATGTCATTCTAGGAGTCTGCTGTGTGGACTGTTTCCCATGCTGGTCTTTCCTTCTTTTAATTCTATTATTTTTACCGGGTACTTGATGTTATTTATATCATCCCTTTTAAACTTAGACCAATCTACATGTTGCCTTTAACTTTTTTTTTAACTTTTATTTAATAAATATAAATTTCCAAAGTACAACTTTTGGATGATAGCAGTTTTTTCCCCCCATAACCTCCCTCCCACCTGCAACCATCCCATCTCCCGCTCCCTTTCCCATCCCATTCACTTCAAGATTCATTTTCAATCATCTTTATATACAGAAGATCAATTTAGTATATACTAAGTAAAGATTTCAACAGTTTGCACCCACATAGAAACACAAAGTGAAAAATACTGTTTGAGTACTAGTTGTTTCGTTAATTCACATAGTACAACACATTAAGGACAGAGATCCACATGGGGAGTAAGTGCACAGTGACTCCTGTTGTTGATTTAACAATTGACACTCTTGTTTATGGAGTTAGTAATCACCTGAGGCTCTTGTTATGAGCTGCCAAGGCTATGGAAGCCTCTTGAGTTTGCCAACTCCAATCTTTTTCATGCAAGGCCATAGTCAAAGTGGAAGTTCTCTCCTCCCTTCAGAGAAAGGTACCTCCTTCTTTGATGGCCCCTTCTTTCTGCTGGAATCTCGCTCACAGAGATCTTTCATTTAGGTCATTTTGTGTTTTTTTTTTGCCACAGTGTCTTGGCTTTCTGTGCCTGCAAAACTCTCATGGGCTTTTTAGCCGGATCCAAATGCCTTAAGGGCTGATTCTGAGGCCAGCGTGCTTTTAGGACAATTACCATGCTATGAAGAAGACATTGATTCTAAAAGTGACAATTTAGCTTCAATAGCTTTCACTTTTGGTGCATTTTTTTTTTTTTTCGCGAATCAGGGAGAACATATGGTGTTTGTCTCTTTGGGACTGGGTCATTTCACTAAGTATGAGGTTTTCCAGCTTGCTCCATTGTGTTGCAAAGGACTGGATTTCATCCTTTTTTATTGCTGTGTAGTATTCCATAGTGTACATTTCCCACAATTTCTTTATCCCATCTTCAGTTGATGGAAATTTAGGTTGCTTCCATGTCTAAGCTATTGTGAATTGAGCTGCAACATGGAGGTGCAGATAGTTCTTTTGTTTACTGATTTCATTTCCATTGGGTAAATTCTCAGGAGCAGGATGGCTGGGTCATATGGTAGGTCTATATTCAGATTTTTGCAGTATCTACATACTGTTTTCCACAGTGGCTTTACTGGCTTACATTCCCACCAACAGTGGGTTAGGGTGCCCTTTTCCCCACATCCTTTCCAGCATTTGTTGTTTGTTGATTTCTTTATGAGGGCCACTGTAACTGGGGTGAGGTGAAACCTCATTGTGGTTTTGATTTGCATATCCCTGATGGCTAGAGATCCTGAGCATTTTTCATGTGTCTTTTGGCCATTTGGATTTCCTCTTTTTTTTTTGTTTTTTGTTTGTTTGTTTGTTTTGATTTTTTTTAACTTTTATTTAATGAATATAAATTTGCAAAGTACGGCTTATGGATTACAATGGCTTCCCCCCAATAACGTCCCTCCCACCCGCAACCCTCCCCTTTCCCACTCCCTCACCCCTTCCATTCACATCAAGATTCATTTTCAATTATCTTTATATACAGAAGATCAGTTTAGTATACATTAAGTAAAGATTTCAACAGTTTGCTCCCACACAGAAACATAAAGTGAAAAATAATAGATGATTTTTTAAATGATGATGAAATCAGATCAGACCTATTGTCATGTTTAATCCCAGTGAGAGTCAAGTTGGGAATTCATAATTTCTTCTTTTTTTTTTAAACAGAAGATCAGTTTAGTATACATTAAGTAAAGATTTCAACAGTTTGCACCCCCATAGAAACACAAAGTGAAATATACTGTTTGAGTACTCGTTATAGCATTAAGTCTCAATGTACAGCACATTAAGGACAGAGATCCTACATGAGGAGTAAGTGCACAGTGACTCCTGTTGTTGACTTTACAAATTGACACTCCTGTTTATGGCATCAGTAATCTCCCTATGCACCAATCATGAGTTTCCAAGGCTATGGAAGCCCCTTGAGTTCACCGACTCTTATCTTGTTTAGACAAGGTCATAGTCAAAGTGGAGGTTCTCTCCTTCCTTCAGAGAAAGGTACCTCCTTCTTTGAAGACCTGTTCTTTCCACTGGGATCTCACAGAGATCTTTCATTTAGGTTTTTTTTTTTTTTTTTTTTTTGCCAGAGTGTCTTGCCTTTCCATGCCTGAAAATACTCTCATGGGCTTTTCAGCCAGATCGGAATGCCTTTAGGGCTGATTCTGAGGCCAGAGTGCTGTTTAGGACATCCGCCATTCTATGAGTCTGCTGAGTATCTCACTTCCCATGTTGGATCACTCTCCCCTTTATTTATTCTATCGGTTAGTATTAGCAGGTACTAGACTTGTTTATGTGCTCCCTTTGACTCTTAGTCCTTTCATTATGATCAATTGTGAACTGAAATTGATCACTTGGACTAGTGAGATGGCATTGGTACATGCCACCTTGATGGGATTAAATTGGAGTCCCCTGGTATGTTTCTAACTCTACCATTTGGGGCAAGTCAGCTTGAGCATGTCCCAAATTGTACATCTCTTCCCTCTCTTATTCCCACTCTTATGTTTAACAGGGATCACATTTCAGTTAAATTTCAACACTTAAGAATAACTGTGTATTAATTACAGAATTAAACCAGTCATATTAAGTAAACAGACAAAAAAAAACTACTACGAGGGATAATGTATTAAATTGTTCATTAACAGTCAGGGCTATGCTGATCAAGTCACCGTTTCTCATAGTGTCCATTTCACTTCAACAGGTTTCCTTTTTGGTGTTCAGTTGTCACCGATCAGGGAGAACATATGGTATTTGTCCCTTTGGGACTGGCTTATTTCACTCAGCATGATGTGTTCCAGACTCCTCCATTTTGTTGCAAATGACTGGATTTCGTTGTTTCTTACTGTGGTATAGTATTCTAAAGAGTACATATCCCATAATTTCTTTATCCAGTCTAGCGTTGATGGGCATTTAGGTTGGTTCCAGGTCTTGGCTATTGTGAATTGTGCTGCAATAAACATTAGGGTGCAGACCGCTTTTTTGTTTGCCAATTTAAATTCCTTTGGGTAAATTCCAAGGAGTGGGATGGCTGGGTTGAACGGTAGGGTTATCTTCAGGTTTCTGAGGAATCTCCAGACTGACTTCCATAGTGGCTTAACCAGTTTGCATTCCCACCAACAGTGGGTTAGTGTCCCTTTTTCCCCACATCCTCGCCAGCATCTGTTGTTGGTAGATTTCTGTATGTGAGCCATTCTAACTAGGGTGAGGTGAAACCTCATTGTGGTTTTGATTTGCATTTCCCTGATTGCTAGTGACCTTGAACATTTTTTCATGTGCCTGTTGGCCATTTGGATTTCCTCTTTTGAAAAATGTCTATTGAGGTCCTTGGCCCATCTCTTAAGTGGGTTGTTGGTTTTGTTTTTGTGGAGTTTCTTGATCTCTTTGTAGATTCTGGTTATTAACCCTTTATCTGTTGCATAGTTTGCAAATATTTTTTCCCATTCTGTGGGTTGTCTCTTCACTTTCCTGACTGTTTCTTTTGCAGTACAGAAACTTCTCAATTTGATGCAATCCCAATAGTTGATTTTGGCTTTGACTGCCTGTGCCTCCCAGGTCTTTTCCAGAAATTCTCTGCCTGTGCCAATATCTTGAAGGGTTTCTCCAATGTTCTCTACTAACTTGATGGTGTCAGGTCGTAAATTTAGGTCTTTAATCCATGTTGAGTGGATTGTTGTGTAAGGTGTAAGGTAGGGGTCTTGCTTCATGCTTCTGCACATGGAAATCCAGTTTTCCCAGCACCATTTATTGAATAGACTGTCCTTGCTTCAGGGATTGGTTTTAGATCCTTGATCAAATATAAGTTGGCTGTAGATGTTTGGGTTGATTTCTGGTGTTTCTATTCTGTTCCATTGGTCTATCATCTGTTTCTGTACCAGTACCATGCTGTTTTGATTACAACTGCCATGTAGTATGTCCTGAAATCTGGTACTGTGATGCCTCCAGCTTTGTTTTTGTTTTACAAGATTGCTTTAGCTATTCGAGGTCTCTTGTGCCTCCATATAAATTTCAGCACCATTTTTTCCAGATCTGAGAAGAATGTATTCGGTATCTTGATTGGTATTGCATTGAATCTATAAATTGCTTTTGGGAGAATGGACATTTTGCTGATATTGATTCTTCCAATTGATGAGCATGGACGATTTTTCCATTTCTTGGTATCCTCTTCTATTTCTTTCTTTAAGGTTTTGTAATTTTCATCGTAGAGATCTTTAACATCCTTGGTTAAGTTTATTCCAAGGTATTTGATTGTTTTTGTAGCTATTGTGAATGGGATTGATCTTAGAAGTTCTTCCTTAGCCATGGCATTGTCTGTGTATACAAAGGCTGTTGAATTTTGTGCATTGATTTTATACCCTGCTACTTTGCCAAACTCTTCTATGAGTTCCAATAGCCTCTTAGTAGAGTTCTTTGGGTCCCCTAAATAAAGAATCATATCATCTGCAAAGAGGGATAGTTTGAGTTCTTCCTTCCCAATTGGTATCCCTTTAATTTCTTTTTCTTGCCTAATAGCTCTGGCTAGAACTTCCAGAACTATATTAAATAGCAGTGGTGAGAGTAGGCATCCCTGTCTGGTACCAGATCTCAGTGGAAATGCTTCCAACTTTTCCCCATTCAATAGGATGTTGGCTGTTGGTTTCTCATAGATTGCTTTGATTGTATTAAGGAACGTTCCTTCCAAACCCAGTTTGCTTAGAGTTTTCATCATGAAAGGGTGTTGTATTTTATCAAATGCTTTCTTGGTATCTATTGAGATAATCATATGGTTTTTCTTCTGCAGTCTGTTAATGTGGTGTATCACATTGATTGTTTTGCGCACATTAAACCATCCCTGCATGCCAGGGATAAATCCCACTTGGTCTGGGTGGATGATCTTTCTGATGTGTTGTTGCATTCTATTGGCGAGAATTTTATTGAGGATTTTTGCATCTATGTTCATCAGGGATATTGGTCTGTAATTCTCTTTCAATGCTGCATCTTTTTCCGGCTTAGGGATTAAGGTGATGTTGGCTTCATAGAAAGAATTTGGGAGGACTCCCTCTTTTTCGATTGTTCTGAATAGTTTGAGAAGAATTGGAGTTAGTTCTTCTTTAAATGTCTGGTAGAATTCAGCAGTGAATCCATCTGGTCCTGGGCTTTTCTTTGTTGGGAGGGCCTTTATTACTGTTTCAATTTCTGTCTCAGTTATGGGTCTGTTTAGGTTTTCGATGTCTTCCTGGTTCAATTTAGGTAGGTTGCATGTGTCCAGGAATCTATCCATTTCTGATAGGTTTCCCTGTTTGCTGGCATACAAGTCCTTGTAGTAATTTCTGACGATTCTTTTTATTTCTGTGGTGTCTGTTGTTACATTTCCTTTTTCATCTCTGATTTTATTGATTTGGGTCTTTTCTCTTCTTTATTTAGCTAGTTGGGCCAATGGGGTGTCAATTTTGTTTATTTTTTCAAAAAACCAGCTCCTCGTTTGGCTGATTTTTTGGAATGTTTTTCTTGATTCAATCCTGTTGATTTCTTCTCTGATTTTAATTATTTCTCTTCTCCTACTAGATTTGGGTCTGGTTTGCTGTAGGTTTTCTAGATCCTTGAGGTGAATTGAAAGCTCATCTATTTGGTGCCTTTCCAATTTCTTGATGTAGGCACCTATTGATATAAACTTTCCTCTTAACACTGCTTTTGCTGCGTCCCATAAGTTTTGGTATGTTGTGCTGTTATCCTCATTTACTTCCAGAAAATTTTTGATTTCTCTTTTAATTTCTTCTATGACCCATTGTTCATTCAGGAGCATGTTGTTCAATCTCCATGTGTTTGCGTATGCTCTAGGGATTCCTGAGTTGCTAATTTCCAACTTCATTCTTTTATGGTCTGAGAAGCTGCATGGTATGATTCTAATTCTTTTGAATTTGCTGAGACTTGCTTTATGGCCTAGTATGTGGTCAATCCTAGAGAAGGTTCCATGTACTGCTGAGAAGAATGTAAAATCTTTAGCTGTAGGATTGAAAGTTCTGTATATATCTGTTAGATCCATTTGGGCTATAGTGTCGTTTAAATCTACTGTATCCTTGTTGATCTTCTGTCCTGTTGATCTGTCTATTTCTGAGAGTGGAGTATTGAAGTCCCCCAGTACTATTGTATTGGGGTCTAAGTCTCCCTTTAAGTCCCTTAACAAATCTTTTAGATAAACCGGTGCCCTGTAGTTAGGTGCAAATACATTGATAATTGTTATATCTTCTTGTTGTATTGATCCCTTAATCATTATATAGTGTCCCTCTTTGTCTCTCTTAATAGTTTTTGTGGTAAAGTTTATGTTGTCCGATATTAAGATGGCTACACCCACTCTTTTTTCATTTCTGTTGGCATGGTATATCTTTTTCCAGCCTTTCACTTTCAGTCTGTATGGATCTTTGTTGGAAAGATGTGTTTCTTGTAAGCAGCAAATAGATGGGTTTTGTTCCTTAACCCAATCAGCCAATCTGTGTCTTTTAACTGGACAGTTCAAGCCATTAACGTTCAATGTGACTAATGATAAGTGGTAACTTCGCCCTGCCATTTGCCAAAGATAAGTTCTAATATATGCTTTGAATTCCCTGTGATCTTTTGCTGTGAGGTTTCCTTCCTTTACCTTCTTTCATATTGATGACCGTGTTTCTGTGTGTAACACATCTTTAAGCATCTTTTGCAGGGCTGGACGAGTGGCGACACACCGCGCTGATCCGATGGCAGGAGCCAGGTACTTATCCTGGTCTCCCATGGGGTGCAGGGCCCAAGCACTTGGGCCATCCTCCATTGCACTCCCTGGCCACAGCACAGAGCTGGCCTGGAAGAGGGGTAACCGGGACAGAATCTGGCGCCCAGACCGGGACTAGAACCCGGTGTGTTGGCGCCGCAAGGCGGAGGATTAGCCTATTGAGCTGTTGCGCCGTCAAGTTTCTTGATGTAGGCACCAACTGCTATAAACGTTCCTCTTAGCACTGCTTTTGCTGTATCCCACAAATTTTGGTATGTTGTATTATCTTCATTTGTTTCCAGAAATTTTTTGATTTCTCTTTTGATTTCTTCCATGAACCAGTGTTCATTCTGAATCATGTTGTTCATTCTGTATGTGTTTGCATATGATGCAGAGATTCTAGAGTTGTTGATTTCGAGCTTCATTGTATAGTGGTCTGAGAAGATGCATGGTATAATTTCAATTTTTTTAAATTTTCTGAGGCTTCCTTTATGGCCTAGCATATGGTCAATCCTAGAGAAGGTTCCATGTACCAGGGAGAAATATATGTACTTTGTGGCTGTGGGGTAGAAGGTTCTGTAGATATCCACTTAGTCTATTTGGTCTACAGTGTCGATTAGCTCTGTTGTTTCCTTGTTGGTTTTCTGTCTGGTTGATCTGGCCATTGCTGAAAGTAGGATATTGAAGTCCCCTGTTACTATTGTATTTGAGTCTACATTTCCCTTTAAATCCCTTAAAGATTCTTTCAAATAGCCAGGTGTCCTGTAATTAGGTGTATATACATTTATAATAGTAATTTCTTTGTGTTGAATTGATCCTTTAATCACTATATTGTCCTCCTTTTTCTCTTTTAATAGTTATTTGTGTTAAAGTCTATTTTGTTTGATATTAGCATGGCCACACCAGCTCTTTTTTTGTTTCTGTTAGCTTGGAATATCTTTTTCCATTCTTTCACTTTCAGTCTGCGTGCATCTTGGCTGATGAGGTGTGTTTCCTTAAGGTGACAGATAGATGGGTTTTCTTTTTTAATCCATTCAGCTAGTCTGTGTCTTTTAACTGTAGAGTTGAGAGCATTTACATACAGTGTGACTATTGATAAATACTGTCTTTTTCCTGCCATGTTTCTTTAAGTAGAGCTGTTTATGTATTTTGGCTTTTGTTTGTATTTTAGCTGCATCATTTTTTACATTCGTCTTCTTTTTAGTGAAGTTCTTGTTTCTGCATTTCTGAGTGCAGCATATTCTTGAGCCAGTGTTGTAGGGTTAGGTGTGAAGATAGGAATTCTTTCAATTTCTGTTTGTCACAGAAAATCCTTATTTCCCCTTGATTCATAAATGATTGCTTTGCAGGTTACAGTATTCTGGGTTGACAGTATTTTTCTTTTAAAACTTAGAATATATCTGAATATATCTCATCATTGTCTCCTTGCCTGTAGGGTTTGTGATGAGAATTATGAGGTGAGTCTGACTGGATTACCTCTGAATGTGATTTGTTGTTTCTCTCTGGCACATTTTAAGATTTGTTCTTTGTGTTTCACTGAGCTGAGTGTTGCCACAATGTGTCCTGGTGAATTTCTTTTCTGGTTGTGTCTGTTGGGAGTTCTGTGTATTTCTTATATTTGGACATCTCTTTCAATCTGCCTATTGTGGAAGTTTTCTGATATTATTTCATTAAGAAGGCCTTCTAATCTGTTCTCTCTTTCCACACTTTCAGGGACTCCTATTATCTGTACATTACAATGGTTGACAGAATCTTGTAAATCTCCAGCTGTGATTTTTAATTTTCTAATTTCTTCTAGTGTTTGGTCTGACTGTATTATTTCTGGAAGTTTGTCTTAGAGTTCTGATATTCACTCTTCTATTTTATCTGTTCAATTTCTGAGAGATTCAATGGCATTTTTTATGTGGTCAATTGAATTTTTTATTTCCAGTATTTCTTTTGGATTCTCTTTAGAATCTCTAATTCTTTGGTGTGCTATGCATTCAGATCTTGAATCTGTTTCTGATTACTTTTAAGTAATCTTATTATTAATTTTCTGAATTCTTTTTCTAGCATGACTTCAATTTCTTCTTCTTCAGCCTCTATTATTGAAGGTTTAGATTGCTCCATTGATGAGTTCACAGGTTCTTCCATATTCTTATTCAGGATTTTTCCTTTGTTCTTCAGCATTTCTGTTTGGTTTCTGTTTGGTTTAATTTTAAATTGATTTCCCTCTGCTGTGGGCTGCTATGGGTCTGTGCCAATTGCCAGTGTAACAAGCAGCCCCACCTCCTAGAGCTTTGATTATTTCTGGGATCTTAAGGAGGCATGTACTTAAAGAGGTAGGTACCCGGGCTTTGATGTTCTAAGTCCCGCCCACTGGGGGGCCAGTCTCCCTGTTCCTTTGTTCACCCAAAAGGGCCTGGACCTCGGTTGTTCAGCCTTCCCCATTGCTGTGACCCATGTGCAACAAGGGGGAAGTCACTCTGAACTGTTGTGATCCTTGTTCCCGGGTGGGGTGGCCCCTGCAAAGGATGTTTGTGTGCAGGAGGTGAAAGCACAACCTGCGCCTGTGCTCAAGAATGTAAACAATCAAGGTGGCTGCTTCCCTCCTGCTGCAGCTCCGGTTGGGGCGGGGGGAGGAGACATGAAGGGATCCTGGTATGTTCAACTTCTCTGCTGGTCCCCCAGAATCTCGCCCTCTTCCCCCTTAGAGCACCAAGCGCTGTTCACTGTTTTTCCCCACTCATCTGTGTCTGCAAATCCATGGGTTTTCACCCTCTCACCTGGTTTTCCCAGGGTGTGGCAATGGCTGCCCCCTCACTGGTCCTCCACTCTGTTCTCTTTCTACTTTTTGGGCACCCCTCGATTTTCCCCAGTGTGGTTCCCAGCACTCTCTGGTGAACTCCCGGGCCACTCTGTGCCAACATTCGGTGGTTCTGTCGCCTATTTGTATCCACTCTATTCCTTAATCACTTATCTTTCTCTGTGCAACTCAGAACATCTTGCTGCTCTACCACCATCTTCCTCCGACCACCCACATTAACTTATGACTTGCTATAAAAGTATATAGATTCTTCACACTCAATGTTTCTCACCTGTGATGTAAAATCATTGCATGTGCAGCAGTTATATTTGCCAAATTGTATTGATCCTGTGGAAATTTGGATCAAGAACCAAAATAGTATGCTGAACCTTATGCTCTTTACTCTGCTGTAATAAAATACTCTCAATGGCATAAATATGTCTTTTGCTAGAAGCCATGCAACAGTAATAGGTTTAGCTTTCAGCAGTGTAAAATACAATCACAAATCCAAAGAGATGATGGGTATATCACAGTGGGTTATGCTGCCACTTGGGATGCCCACATCCCATATCAGAGTGCAAGCCAGAGTCCCAGCTACTCTGCTTCCAATACAACTTCCTGAAAATATATGGTGGAAGGCAGGAGATGAAGGCTCAAGTGTGTAGGCCCCTAAAATGGACATGGAAGACCCAAATAAAATTCTGGGTTCTTGGCTTTGGTATGGTCCAGCTCTGGCTGTTGTGTGCATTTGGGATGCAAACCAGTGGAAGGAAGATTTCTCTTTCTCTCTCTGCCTTTCAAGTAGATGAAACTCAATAAATAAACATCAAAAGAATCTAATGAGAGAGAGCAAGTGAGAGATATGATTAGGATAACAAACTCAGTGTACATAAAAAGCTAAGTAAGCCAGAAAGCAAAGTATCCCAAATTAGTCAATTTTTTTTTTAGAAAATTAAGCCCATATTGTTTACTAAAAGTAGGGGTTTTTTGTTTTGTTTCCTACCTAGGAAATACATCATATGTAGTAGATTTTTCAACTAAATTTCAGGCTGGAGACAGCTAAATTCCCTTTCTCATATCTTAGTATTCCTATATATCTCAAAAGTTTAAAGGACATTTTTTATTTCTAAATTGTTAAGTGCAAATTTTTCTAGGGGCTGGCATTGTGTTGTAACAGGTAAACCCACCACCTGTGACACCAGCATCCCCTGTAGGCACTGGGTTCATGTCCTGGCTGCTCCACCTCCAATCCAGCTCCCTGTTAATGTCCCTGGGAAAAGCAGTAGAATATGCACAAGTACTTGGGCCCCTGTCACTCATGTGAGAGATGCAAATGAAGTTCCTAGGTCCCTGGTTTTATCCTGGCCCAGCCCTGACTGTTGTGACCATCCGAGGAGTGAACCAGCAGATGGAAGATCTCTGTATCTCTGTCTCTTGTATGTCTATCTGTCTCTCTCTTTCAAATAAATAAATAAATCTTAAAAATAAAAGTTTTTCTGCAAGATTATCACCCAAACACAAGAATAAAAATAAACACAAACTATATATTTAATGAAAAGTAGACGGGGCCGGTTCTGTGGCTCACTTGGTTAATCCTCCGCCTGCGGTGCCGGCATCCAATTTGGGTGCTGGTTCTAGTTCCGGTTGCTCCTCTTCCAGTCCAGCTCTCTGCTGTGGCCCAGGAAGGCAGTGGAGGGATGGCCCAAGTGCTTGGGTGCCTGCACCCACGTGGGAGACCAGGAAGAAGCACCTGGCTCCTGGCTTTGAATTGGCGTAGCTCCGGCTGCAGTGGCCATTTGGAGAGTGAACCAACAGAAGGAAGACCTTTCTCTCTGTCTCTCTCTCTGTCTAACTCTATCTGTCAAATAAATAAATAAATAAAAAGAAAAGTAGAGAAATTATAAAACTATAAAAACTATAAACTGTTCTATTGAGATCCCAAGATAGTGGAATAGGAGGGAACAGTATATTATGCTAGGCTGGGATAAGCAGTAAAAGAAAAAAAAAAAGTGTAGGAAGCACATTCTCAGGGGTGAGTTAGAGAGGAAACCACAGTGGAAATTTCAAAATTTTTACAAAAGGAAAAGGAATGGTGTAGATCTGTGTGCAAGGTATGGACACGCAGCACGAACATGGACACAACACAACTCCAGCAGCTGAGAGCCAGAAAAAGCACCACCTCTGGATACTGAGGTGAGCTCAGATGCTGCAGTCCTTGCCACTGCTGATACAGCTGGAGGCAGAGCATGGTGTGAGTCCTGTCTGGAGCCCTAAGGAGGAGTGGGTACCCATGGACCCAGTAAGAAAAGGGGGAGCACATTTCTCTCTCCCCATTCCCACCCCACAATGGTGCCCAGCAGCTGGCTGAGAGAGGGAGTGCCATTGTGGGCATAGGTGGCAATGGTGGAAGCCATTCTGCATGTGCACAACAACCGGCTGGACAAGATGCCATCTTCTCAGCAGTACTGGTGGGAGCAGCTCTGATGAACGGCGGGGAGAAGGCAACATTTGGCTAGAGGCTCTTGTGTCCATGTGTGATCAAGAAATTCTAGCAGAGGGAAAAATCTGCATTCTCCACTGACTTTGAGTCTGGCCGAGAGAACGGATGGGGGCTCGGCATCCATGTAGGACTGTGAGTTGACCCCGACTTCCCATCATATCATAGACTCCGGGACTCAAGTCACCCAGGCAGAGTACCCACAGGCAGCTGGCTTTGGGAATGTCTGCCTCTCTGTGGACTAGCTAGGCTAGAGGGCAGACCGGATCATCTGCACCCCATGACTGTGGGAGCCTTGTGTGCTAAGACTATGAGACAGCTGTGATTGCACATAGGTCACAGGGTAATCTCTGGGCAATCACGGTATGAGGCTCCACATGGTCAGAGCTCCCTGATTTCCTGGGTGGGTCACTGCAGTGGGATCCAGGATCACAGGGAGGATTGCACAGATCCTTTGTGCAGCTCATTAGACAGTGTGGATGAGTATAGTACTCACGAGGCATAACACCTAGGCATTGATCACCTTGGAAGAGAGGAGCTGAAGGTGAAACCACACCAACAGAACTGACCATTCCAGCCCTTCTAACAAGAGAAGATCTATCACACCCAACTTGGGTTTTACCTGGATACTCACCCTACACTGGAGCACTGACCAGAGCTCCCTGAACACACTGAACACACACCTCTGGCTATTCAGTGAAAGTACAAGTATTACACTAAGTCACAGAGGCACAGTCCACAGACAAAAAACAGCAAAGAAAAAAACCAACAAGCATACCCCGAAATGTTTAGCAATAAATGTAGAAATTCCAGTGGCGTTGGCACTGTGACATAGCGGGTAAAGCCACTGCCTGCAGTGCCAGATCCCGTATGGGTGCTGGTTTGAGTCCTGGCTGCTCCACTTTTGATCCACCTCTCTACTATGGCCTGGGGAACCCAGTGGAAAATGGCTCAAGTCCTTGGACCCCTGCACCCATGCAGGAGAACCAGAAGAAACTCCAGCTTCTTGGCTTTGGATTAGCCCAGCTCCAGCTGTTGTGGCCATTTGGGGACTGAACCAATGGATGGAAGATCTCTCTCTCTCTCTCTCTCTCTCTCTCTCTCTCTGATTCTGCTTGTCTGTAACTCTGCCTTTCAAATAAATAAATAAATATTTTTTAAAAAGAAATTCAAGAAACAATAGCAAAGAAAACATGGTGCCCCCAAAGGAACACAATAATACTTAGAATGTGAAGATGAAGAAATTGATGAAATGACTGAAATGGAATTCAAAGAGTAATCACAGGATTACTGAGGCAAAAATCAGAAGAAAATGCATGAATTAAAGAAATACATACATGACATGTATGAATATTTTTCTCATGGAATTGACAGTTTAAAGAGAAATGAAATATTAGAATTGAAGAATTTAATAGATCAAATAAAAAATATGGTGGAAAGCCTTGACAGATTTAGATTTAGTGAGAAAGAAGAAAGGATATCTGAGCTAGAAGACAAACCTCCAGAAATTTTTCAGTCAGGCCAAAAAGAAAGAAAAAATTAGAAAAAATAAAAACAGTGTTGGAGATTTATAGGATACTATCAAATGACCGATGTATAGGTCTTAGGAGTTCCTTAAGGAATAGAAAGAGAGACTAGATTAGAAGACCTATTTAATGAAATAATTTCAGAAAACTTTCCCAATTTGGAGAAAGAAAGGCATGTCCAAATACATGAAATTCAGAAGGAATAAGAAGTGGGCATATAAATATATAAATTGAAAAAAAAAACTCAGAAAATTAGAAATAAAAGAAGAATTAACAGAGAGTTGGGGGCGAGCATTTGTCTCAGTGGATAAGATGCTGCTTGGGACTCTTGCAAAACATATCTAGGACTGCCTGGTTCATGTTCTAGCTCCTCCTCCAATACAACTTCCTGATAGTGCACATTCTGGGAGGCAACAGGTAATAGCTCAAGTGTTTGGATCTGTGCCAATCACATAGGAGACCCATACTTGGTTCTGGGCTCCTGGCTTGGGGCTGACTCAATCTCTGCCATGAGTTTATGGGGAATAAATCAAAAATGAAAGATATCTCCGTGTGTGTGTGTGTGTGTGTCTATGGGTCTGTGTCTCTGCTTTTCAGTAGGTGAAAATAAATAAGTTAATTTATAAAAGAACGAAAAAGAGCTGCCACAGAAAAGATAAAAATCAGATACATATTAACATGAATCCAAACTTAATAAAGTTATCATTTTATAAAAACAGAATATAATGCAAATAAACAAGAAATAAGAGAGGATAAGGCAATATGGGAGATGGAAACAAAAGCTATCAGAATAAATAACAGGAAAAGAACAAAATCATCACAGGAAAAAGGCCACAGTGAGATAACAAAAAAGTAGACAACTGCTAAAAACATTTCTCATAGGAGTGATAAAAACAAATAAAATGAAAGTTTAGAGAGTTTAAAAGTTTCAAAGTAAAGATATGCAACATTTATATTACTAATGTCCTCAAAAAAGATAACCAAAACAATTTTTCAAAATATCATGATAAACTGCAAGAAAACAAGCAAGAGATAAAATGGCTAAAGTCTGATCAAACTGAATTATTTTATGGGTATGTCCAAGAAAAAACTGATGCAATATGAATGCACACTGAGCTACATTTCAAAAAACTTATGGGGCTTCAAAAATAAAGTATCTTTTGGGTAATCAGGACCAAAAAATTGCCTATAAAGTTAAAACAATCAGAGTATCCTCAGATTTCTTTGTGGTGATATTTTATGCTAGCAGATCATGGAGAAATTTGTGTGTCTTGCACCCAGTCAAACTCAGATAAAAATCATTTGGAGCAAGAATTCAAAGAATAAAAGTTTGCAAGCTATTCTTACAGAAACTTCTGAAAGATAAACTTCAACTTGTTTTTAAGTAGTATAAATGCTTAATGGTTTACTGACATTATTTAAATTTCTTAGCCCCTGAAAAGGGTGCCTGGTGACCAGGAGAGAATCTGCCATTTTTTTAAAAAGATTTATTTACTTGAAAGTCAGAGTTACACAGAGAGAGGAAAGGCAGAGAGAGAGAGAGAGAGAGAGAGAGAGGTCTTCCATCTGCTGGGTCACTCCCCAATTGGCCTGAACTGTGCCGATCTGAAGCCAGAAGCCAGGAGCCTCTTCCGGGTTGCCCACGTGGGTGCAGGGGCCCAAGGATTTGGGCCATCTTCCACTGCTTTCCCAGGCCATAGCAGAGAGCTGCATCAGAAGTGGAGTAGCCGGGTCTTGAACCAGTGCCCATATAGGATGCCAGGGCTTCAGGCCAGGGCATTAACCCGGTGTGCCACAATGCCGTCCCCAAAACTGGCATTTTAATACAAGCAGAAGCTACAGAGTCTCACACCCATTCACCAACCACTAAAGGGGTTTCATTAGAGGGATAAATCTTCATTACCTACTGAATATTTATATGCTTAGTAATTTCTTTATTTCCTCTTGTTTTTCATTTGTATATATAATTATATATATTTTATTTAAGGTATACAAATTTCATATATTTCATATATACAGATTTAGGAACATAGTGATCCTTCTTACCCTACCCTCCCTTCTGCCCACACTCCCACTCTTATTCCTCTTCTCTCTCCTCATTTTGACAAAGATCTATTTTCAAGTTTCTTTATACTCATAAGATTAACCCTTTATTAAAGAATTCAACAAATGGTATGAAGGAAAAAAAACCTTTTTCTCAATAGTAGAGACAAGGGCTGTAAACAATCATGGAAAGTCAAAATGTCAATTTCACTACTGTACATTACATTTTAGGTACTCTATTAATTACCAGAAATCAGGGAAAACACATGGTACTTGTCTTTTTGGTACTGGCTTATTTCACTAAGTATAATGGATTCCAATTGCATTTATTTTATAGCAAGAGAGAAGATTTAATTCTTTCAACTTCTGAGTAATATTCCATAATGTATGTGTATATCTATAGCTATATCTATATATATGTATCTCTATCTATCTATCTATCATAATTTGTTTATCCAGTCATAAGTTGATGGCTATATGAATTGATTCCATATATTACCTATTATGAATTCAGCTGCAATGAACATGGGGTTACAGATAACTCTTTCATATGCTGATTTCATTTCATTTGGGTAAATTCCAAGTAGTAGGATTGCTGGATCATATGGTAGATCTATTTTCAGTTCTCTGAGGAATCTCCATATTGTCTTCCACAGTAGCCGCATCAGTTTACATTCCCACCAACAGTGAATTAACGTACCTTTTCCCTATATCCTTGCCAGCATTTACTGTTTGTTGATTTCTATATGAAAGCCATTCTAAATGGGGTGAGATAAAATGTAACAGTGATTTTGATTTGCATTTCTCTGATGGTTAGTGATTCTGAGCATTTTAAAATAGTGTCTATGGCCATTTGAATTTCTTCTCTTGAAAAATGCCTGTTCAAGTCCTTTGCCCATTTCTTAACTGGGTTGTTTGTTTTGTTGTTGTTCAGTTTCTTGAGCTCTTTATAGATTCTGGATATTAAACCTTTATCAGTTTCATAGTTTGCAAATATTTTCTCCCATTCTACCAGCTGCCTCTTCACTTTGCTGAGTGTTTCTTTTGCAGTGCAGAAGCTTCTCAGCTTGATATAATCTCATTTGTCAATTTTTGCTTTGATTGTCTGTTCTTCTGGGGTCTTTCCTAAGACATCTTTGCCTATGCCAATGTCTTGCATAGTTCTCCCAATTTGTTCTAAGTATTTGCTACTATTGAGTTATAGAATGAGATCCTTGATAGACTTTGAGTTGATTTTTGTATAAAGTATATGGTAGCGATCTGGTTTCATACTTTTACAAATAGAGATCCAGTTTTCAAAGCATCATTTGTTGACGAGACTGTCCTCTCTCCAGGGATTGATTTTAGTTCCTTTGTCAAAGACAGCTTGGTTATAGATGCATGGACTGATTTCTGGAGTTTCTATTCTGTTCCAAAGGTCTATATGTCTATTTTTTTGCAAGTAGCTGGCAGTTTTGATTATAAATGCCTTCTTGTATGTCTTGAAATGTGGTATTGTGATGCCTTCTGCTTTGTTTTTGTTTGTATAACATTGTTTTAGCTATCTTGGTCTGTGTGTTCACATATGAATTTTCACATCAATTTTTTTCTAGAACATAGAAAAATATTATTGTTGTTCTGATTGGGATCACAATGAATCTGTAATTTGCTTTTGGTAGAATGAACATTTTGATGATATTAATTCCTCCAATCCAAGAACATGGAAGTTTTTTACATTTTTTGTGTCTTCCATTTTTTTTCTTTAAAGTTTTGTAATTTTCATTATAGAGATCTTTGATCTCCTTGGTTAATTTATGCCCAAGTATATAGTTTTTTTGTAGTTATTATGAATGAGAATGATCTTAGAAGTTCTATCTTACCCATGGCATTGTTTGTGTATACAAAGACTCTTGATTCTTATGTGTTAATTTTCTATACTGTCACCTTACCAAACTCTTTAATGAGTTCCAACAGTCTCTTAGTGAAGTCTTTTGGTTCCCTTATGTATATAATCATGTCATTTGCAAATAGGAATATTTTAGCTTCCTCATTTTTAATTTGGATCCTGTTGATTGCTTTTTCTTGCCTGATAACTCTAGTTCCATATCTTTGTGGGAATGCTTCCAACTTTTCCACATTGAATAAGATACTGGCTCTGGTACTGTCATAAATTGCCTTGATTGTGTCGAGGAATGTTCCTTTGAAACACAATTTCCTTAAGGTTTTTTATCATGAAAGGATGTTGTATTTTGTCAAAAGCCTTCTCTGCCATCTATTGAAATAATTATATGATTTTTGTTCTTCGGTTTGTTAATGTGATGTATCACACTGATTTGCAAACATTGAACCATCACTGCATAACAGATAAATCCCAAATGCTCCGGGTGAATGATTTTCTGATATGTTTTTGGATTGATTATAAAGTACTTTGTTGACGATTTTTGCATCTATTTTCATCATTTACATTGGTAGATAGTTCTCTTTCTCTGTTGTTTCTTTTTCAGGTTTAGGAATTAAGGTGATTCTGGCTTCATTGAAGGAGTTTGGGAGAATTCCCTCCCTTTCAATTGTTTGAATAGCTTAAAAAGAATTGCAATTACTTCTTTAAATATCTGGTAGAATTCAACTGTGAAGCCATCTGGTCCTGGGGTTTTCTTTGTTGAGAGGGTCTACTGCTGACAATCTCCATCTTGGTTATTGATCTCTTTAGATCTATCTATGTATTCATAGCAAATTTTCGAAGATTGTATGTGTCCAGAAATCCAACCATTTCATCTAGAATTTCTGATATGTTCACATAACTCTTTGTAGTAATTCATGATGATTCTTTTTATTTCTGTGGCATCTGTTACTATATTTCCTTTTTCATCTCTGATTTTATTCTACCTCTCTTTTTATTTTTGGTTTGTTAGGTCAATGGTATATTACTTTTGTTTAATTTTTCAAAAACCTGGCTCATCATGTTACTGAAATTTTGTAATTTTTTGTTTCAATTCTGTTTATTTCTTCTCTAATTTTATGTTTTAAAGATTTATCTATTTATTTGAAAGGCAGAGTTATAAAAAGGCAGAGGCAGAGGCAGAGGCAGAGAGAGAGAGAGAAAGAGAGAAAGATCTTCAATTTGTTGCTGGTTCATTCCCCAAATGGCCGCGATGGCCAGTGCTGGGCCCATCTGAAGCCAGGAGCCAGGAGCTTCTTCTGGATCTTCCACACAGGTGCAGGGGCCCAAAGACTTGGGCCATCTTCTACTGCTTTCCCAGAACATAGCAGAGAACTGGATCAGAAGTGGAGCAGCTGGGTCTCAAACCAGCATCCATATGAAATGTTGACACTGCAGGCAGCAGCTTTATCCACTACGCCACAGCACTGGCCCCCTCTAATTTTAATTAATTCTTTCTACCTACTAATTTTGGGTTTGATTTATTTTTGTTTTTCTAGATCCTTGAGATACAGGGATAGCTCCTTTATTTGGTGCCTTTTCAATTTCTTGATGTAAGTACCAATTGCTATGTACTTCCCTATTAACATTGCTTTTGCATATCCTATAAGTTTTTGATATAATGCATTATCATCTTCATTCATTTTCAGAAATTTTTTATTTTTCTTTTGATTTTTTTCTATGACCCACAGTTTATTCAGGAGTATGTTCAGTTTCCATGTGTATGCATATCTTCTAGAGATTCTTGAGTGGTTGTTAATTTCCAGCTTCATTCCATTGTGGTCAGAAAAGATGGTGGTATGATTTTGAACTTTTTTGGTGAGACATGTTTTATGGCATAGCATATGGTCTATCCTAGATAAAGTTCCACGCACTGATGAAAAGCATGTGTATTCTGAAACTATGGGATGAAAGGTTCTGTAGATGACAGTTAGGTGCATTTGGTCCATAGTGTGAATTAGTTCTGTTGTTTCTTTCTTGATTTTCTGTCTAGTTGATCTGTCCATTGATGAAAGTTTCCCACTGACGTTGACTCTGGTCTGGAGGATTGGAACCAGGCTGGGAACCCACTTAAGAATGTCAAGTGCTTCCATCCCCTCACTTTATTAGACTCTGGAGCTAAGAACTGACAAGGCAGAGCACCCAAAGGCAGTTGGCTCTGGGAACGCCACTGCTCTCTACATGGACATGCAGCCTTGTAGGGCTGAGAGTGGATCCCTGTACCCTGTGACTGTGGAAGCCTTGCACACTATGACTGTGGGAATTCTGTGACTGCACAATAGGGCATGTGATGTAGCTAGTCTATGTACAACTGCTGTATCTGGCTTCAGAGGCTCAGAATGCCCTGATTGGCTGGGGTAGGTCATTGCAGAGGGTCCATGTTCATAATGAGCACCACATAGATCCATTTTGAAAATTATGCTCTTATATTGTTGCAGGTTGTAGCCACTGTGGGCTAACCCCAGGCTTTGATTACCTTGTCAGAGAAGTGGTAAGGGTGTGATTACACGAGTAGAGATGTAATTACATCAGCACACACCAGGTTTGATTACAATGACATACCCTCCCTCCTGCTGACAACAGAGAATATCTATCACACACATGTGTCACCCTGGACTTCTGATTGACCCTTGAGCATTTACTAGAGTTCCCTGGCCCAATATGGCCCACAGCTATGGATATCTACTGAAGAATCACAACCTCCACTAAGTCATAGAGGCAAAGTTCAAATATATAAGCCATCATAGGAGAAAACCAACAAATGTTTCCACAAATCCCAAAAAGTAAATGTAGAAATACAACAAGAACAAGGAAGATAATATGACTCCCTGAAAGGAAGAAAAAAAAAAACAGTTCAATATTAGAATGTGAAGATGAAGAGACTGATGAAATGCCTGAAAAGTAATTCAAAAGAATGACCATAAAATTACTCAAAAACAGAGTAACAAATTCTTGAAATAAAGAAATTAATACATAATATGGATGAAAATTTTGCTGAGATAGAGATATTGAAGAGAAATCAAACAAATATTAAAAATGAAAAATTCGGCCGGTGCCGCAGCTCAATAGGCTAATCCTCTGCCTGCGGAGGGTGCCAGATTCTGTCCCGGTTGCCCCTCTTCCAGGCCAGCATTCTGCTCTGGCCCGGGAGTGCAGTGGAGGATGGCCCAAGTACTTGGGCCCTGCACCCCATGGGAGACCAGAAGAAGCACCTGGCTCCTGCCTTCGGATCAGCACGGTGCGTCAGCTGCAGCGCGCCAGCTGCAGCGGCCATTGGAGGGTGAACCAACAGCAAAAGGAAGACCTTTCTCTCTGTCCCTCTCTCTCTCACTGTCCACTCTGTCTGTCAAAAAAAAAATGAAAAATTCAATATGTCAAATAGAAAATACAATGGAAAGCCTCAACAACAGACTTGGTGAAGAAGAAAAAATATCAGAGCAAGAACACAAATTCTTCGAAAAATCTAACTCAGTCCCCCTCCCCAAAAAATGAAGAAAAAGTTAGAAACGCTGAAAACAGTGTTAGAGATTTCTGAGATACTATCAAAAACAAAACATACATGTCTTAGGAGGTGCTGAAGGTGAGAAAAGATGAAATACATTAGAAGGTGTATTCAGTGAAATAAAAGCAAAAAACTTTCCTAATTTTGAGAAAGAAAGGGACATCCAACTATAGGAAGCACATAGAATTTCTATTAGGCACAATCAGAAAAGATCTTCAAGATGACATATCATAGTCAAACTTTCAATACAAAGAAGAGATTCTAAAATATGCACAAGGAGAGACTACCTTCAGACAATTGCCAATTAGACTAACAGTTGATTTCTCATTAGAAAAACTGCAGGCTACGAGATAATTGAGACACATAATTCAAATCCTAAAAGAAACTGTCAACCCAGAATACTGTGTCCAGCAAAGCACTCATTTATAAAAGAATATGTGAAATAAAGATCCTCCAAAACACAAAAATTGAATTTGTCACCACTTGTCCAGCCTTACAACTGATTCTTAAGTCTGTTTTATGAACAGAGAATGATAGTCATCATTATGAACAAAAGTAAGGGAAGAAAATCTGCTAGTAAAATTAAAAAGGAAATCCACAGCAAATAAAAAGAGTATCTATGAATATCACATTAACAGATTGAAGAATAAAAACCATATGATTATCTCAGCAGATGCAGACAAGGCATTTGATAAACTACAAAAACCTTTCATAATAAAAACCTTAAGCCAAATGGGTTTAGAAGGAACAATCCTCAATTCAATCAAGACAATTTATGACAAACCCATAGCCAGCATCATATTGAATGTGGAAAAGTTGGGAGCATTTCCATTAAAATAAGGAGGCCCAATTTCACCACTGTTGTTTAATATAGTTGTAGAAATTATAGCCAGGGCCATTAGGCAAGAAAAAGGAATTGAAGAGATATAAATTGGAAGGAGAAAGTCAAATTATCCCTATTTGCAGATGCCATGATCCCACATGCAGAGAAACTAAAAGACTCCACTAAGAGACTATTGGAACTCATAAAAGAGTTTGGTAAAGTGGCAGGATGCAAAATAAACACACAAAAAGTAATAGCCTTTGATTACACAAACAATGCCAAGGCTGAGAATGAACTTGTAAGATCAGTCATATTCACAATTTCTGTAAACAAGACAAAATTTAAATGCCTTGGAATAAATTTAACCAAGAATGTGAACTATATCTATGATGAAAATTATAAAACAATAAGGATAGAAATAGAAGAAGACACAAAAATTGTAAAAATTTTCTATGGTCGTGGATTGGAAGAAGTAAAACCATCAATCAAAATGTCTATATTATGGAAAGCCATTTACAGATTCAATGAAATTCCATACAAAATACAATCACATTCTTCTCTGATTTAGAAAAAATGACGTTAAATTCCATATGGAAACATAAGAGACACAAATTGTTAAAGCAATCTTTTTTGTTTAAGACTTATTTATTTATTTATTTGAAAGGCAGAGTT
Source organism: Oryctolagus cuniculus (assembly GCF_051225735.1). Classification (NCBI taxonomy): domain Eukaryota; kingdom Metazoa; phylum Chordata; class Mammalia; order Lagomorpha; family Leporidae; genus Oryctolagus; species Oryctolagus cuniculus. The sequence goes on from NC_142880.1 coordinate 86,108,652, forward strand.
ACAGAGAGGCAGAGGAAGAGAGACAAGAGAGGTCTTCCTTTTGCTGGTTCACATCCAAGATGGCCAAAATGGCCAGACCTGCAGTGATCTGAGCCAGGGGTCACGAGCTTCTTCTGGGTCTCTCACATGGGTACAGGGGCCTAAGGACTTGGGCCATCCTCTACTGCTTTCCCAGGCCATAGCAGATAGCTGGATCAGAAGTGGAGCAGCCAGTACTTGAACAGGCGCCCATATGGGATGCCAGCAAGGCAAGCAGTGGCCCTACCCGCTATGCCACAGAACTGGCCCTCCTAAAGCAATCTTAAGCAACAAATATAAATCCAGAGTCCAAGACATACTACAGGGCAGGTATAATCAAAACATCATGATAGTGGCATGATAGTAGACAAATGGAACATAATAGAAACATAAAAGAAACCCCAGAAATCAACCGATACATCTACAACCAACTAATCTTTGACAAAAAGCTAAAATCAATCCTTGATTCAGCAAATGGTGCAGGGAAAACTGGATCTACACATTCCAGTAATATTGAACATGGGAAGACCCGGAAGAAGTTCCTGGCTCCAGGCTTCAGTTTGGCGCAACTCCTGCCATTGTGGCCAATTGGGGAGTGAACCAGCAGATGAACGACTTCTCTCTCTGCCTCTCCTTCTCTCTCTGTATAACTCTGACTTTCAAATAAATAATAAATCTTAAAAAAAAAACACCTAGCCAAACAAAAATTATTCCACAGTTATTTCAAATGGATATTCATCTCTACACAAGAATATACTGCGTGTAAAAACATATTGTACACAATTTATAGAAAGATAGAAAATGTTCATGGAGTATAGTATGGGGGTGCTCTGCTCAGGAACTCATTGTCAAATAATCATCAGTGATCAATCAACATAAATCATCACTTTATCCAATCAACTAAACAATAAATGTAACAAAAAATCAGAACCTTTTATCTGAAAAATCTACTTGATATATTTTCTATGATTATTGCTTTGTTCCAGGATGAACAGAGATCACTGTATTTTAATGACAAGATGAGTTGTGCCAGGGGTGATTTGCTATGTTCTAAAACCTGAATCCTAAGATCCCAAATCCAAGTAAAAGTATCTTCATCTGTGAAAGAGATTTTCCCTGACTGATCAAATAAAACTTTGACATATTAAAAAATAACATATATTGAGGCCGGTGCTGTGGCATAGTGGGGAAAGCCTCCACCAGCAGTGCCAGCATCCCATATGGGTGCCGGTTCGAGACCCGGCTGCTCCACTTCCCATCCAGCTCTCTACTATGACTTGAGAAAGCAGTAGAATTGGGCCCTTGCGCCCACGTTGGAGACCTGGAAGAAGCTCCTGGCTCCTGGCTTCAGATCGGCACAGCTCCAGCCATTATGGCCAACTGGGGAGTGAACCAGCAGATGAAAGATCTCTCTCTCTCTCTCTCTCTCTTTCTCTCTCCCTCTTTCTCTCTCTCTCTCTGCCTCTCCTCTCTCTGTGTAACTCTGACTTTCAAATAAATCAACAAATCTTTTAAAAAATAAAATAAAATATATTAAACACATCCTGCCTACCTAAGGACAGATGGATACATGGAAAACACTATATATTTATCAACTGGACCTGGGTAAAAAGCTATTGGGGAGGGGGAAGTGAACATGGAGGTTTGTCAAATATTTTTGAATGAAACCATCCTTCTAGGTCTTAGTCTAAAGAATTTTGTGGAATTTCCCCCCACTTTTTAACACTCAAACTTCTGAACAAGAATTAACTCTGAAATATTCCATGGAACATAAAATTTCATAGGTATATTCTACTCCTTTCACAATTTTTGTACATAAGATAAAAAGCATTCACCTATGTTTCCAACCCAGCTTCATGGTAATATGCTTGGTAAGGCAGTGGATGCTGGTCCAAGTATTGTGTTCCTGCTACCTACCTATATGGGAGACCCAGTTGGAGTTCCCCATTACTGGCTTTAGCCTGGATCAGCCTCAGCTGTTGTAGCCAATTGGGGCATGAATCAGCAAATGGAAGATCATTCTTTGTCTCTCCCTCTCTCTGTATCACTCTGCCTTTCCAATAAGTAAAGAAATAAATCTTTAAGAATTCAAAGGATTGGGGCAGCATTGTGGCACAGCAGATTATGCAACACCAGTATCCCATATGGATGCTGTTGGTGTCCCAGCTACTCCTCTTCTAATCCAGCTCTCTGCTAATGAGCCTCAGAAAACAGCGAAAGGTGGACCAAATGCTTGGGCCCACGATACCCAGGAGGAAGACCCAGATGGAGTTCCTGGCTCCTGGTTTCAGTTTGGTCCAGCCATGGACCAAACTGTAGCCATGTAGGGGGTTAACCAGTGCATGGAAGATCTTTCCTTCTCTTTCTGCCTCTCCTTCTCTCTTGGTAACTCAGCTTTTCAAGTAAAATAAATTTTAAGGAAATTAAAAAAAAAATAATTCAAAGTATTTATACAGAAGGCCAAGAAAAAAAAGTTTAGAATCTTTAACAATGAAGAATGGGACTGGGAATGGGACAGGGAGGAGGTGAACGGGTGGGAGAGCACGTATGGTGGGAAGAATCACTACATTCCTAAAGTTGTACTTATGAAATGCATGAAGTCTATATTACTTAAAAAATGGTTTCCTTGGGGGGGGGGGAAATAAATTTTAAAAAAAAAAGATACAGAGAGGTTAACATTCACCTCAGCTATTTTAAATATATTCTAGAATGTGACTTGAAATGCATGTGTGGACATTGACTAACTTGTAACTACATGAGATAATAGCACATCCATATATACACATTATCCACCCATTGTATGTTACTTACCCTAGCATTCAATTAAATACAATCTACAAAGCCTATTAAATTCAATATGGAGGCATAAGATTATGACAGTCATTAGGTTTTTAAGCGAGTTAAAGATAAACTGGTTAGGAGGCCTTTTTCCTTTTGTTCCTCTGCCATTGATTGCAATGGAAAACTAGAATACCAATATTTTTAAGAATTCAATAAAAGTGTGATACTGACTTCCTGTGTGTAAGTCATATCAGGTTTGAAACTTGTTGGTTACTTGAATTACACTTAAACCAATATACATTTGATGAAAAGTTTTTTAAGCAAAGCAACAGATTGACCCATTTTTCTCTGCACTTAAAAAAGAAAAACTTAACTACAGATTTATTTCAGAAATTACCTCTAAGGCAACTGTATAATAAATGTTCATTTTGCTTTTTCCCGATCTGTTTCTCCACCAAAACGGCATAATGTAAAATTTAAGTCATACAAATGACAGTTCTTGCAAATAGACTGGTGCCCTAGCTTTATTTTTTTAGTTTTCTCTCATTTTCTTGTGACCAGATGTAATTGGTCATTTACTAACTGAAATGTTTCTATTTTATAGGAAAAGGGCTTTTCTGCTTAAAAAAATGTAATGAATTAGAAGCTGTCTTGTTTGGTTTTACCATTATCATAGCATCAGAATCACATTAGAATTTGACTAATTAAGAATAAGTTATCTTTGAATCTTAGAAATACAAGTATTTGAAATAAGGGAAAATATTGTCAAACCTGTATCCCTTCATATGAATAGGCTTTTACATTTACTATTGCCTGTTGGAAATAAAGAAAGGAATTTATTGCCTCTGAGGGTAGGGAAAGCCAAAAGACAGTTTATCCATTGGCATAGATTTATCTAAAGAAAGTATTAAAAATTTAAGCCCTTCCTAAAAAGAAGTGAGGATGATATCTCACTACACTTTTTAAAAACAATTTTGTTTTTTCAATAACATATAAGTACACCTGAAAATGTAAGTTACATAGCAATGGTTGCACAAATATGCCTAGAAAGGTAAGTGAAAACTAAAAGTACATTTTGTGGCAGTGGCGTCAACAATTTTAAAGGATGTATATACTGTCACTTGAGGAAGAGCAAGATCATTTGTGAGGATGTTGGGGAGACAGCTAAAGCTGTTTGCATGTAACAAACTTTACTGGGTTGCATTCACCACTGAGGGTACCCAGTCACTGCATCACAAAGATTATTTCACAAGTCTCCAGTTCTTAAGATGACTTATCCTGTTGCAGAACAACCAAAAATGATAACATTCTCTTTTGAAAACAGACCAAAAGACAGTAAAATATGGTTGAGCCAGGGCTTTCCACACAGTAGTTAGGAGTTGCTCAAAAGAGTAGAGTTCTAAAATTTATTTTGATTTTCTTAAACTTACTCACTTGTGACCAATCTCATGTGCAATGGTAAAAGCTGAACCCAGGCCAATGTCTTCATTAATGCTGCAGCTCCTTTCAGGCTCACACATTCCAGCCACAGAGGCCAAGCCTGAATAAACAGAAAGAGACACAAAGGGTCAAGCCAAGGTGTTTCAGTCTTAAAAAGCCCATACTTATAAATGCCTGGATTCTTTTTAATAACCTCCATGCACAGAAGGAGCAGTTGGCAAAAGGTTAACTTTCTAGTCATTTGCAAAATCACTGGGGGGAATTTCACTTTGCCGGCTAGACATTAATATTTTTTGAACTGCAGTCAGTGCTGGAAAATGTCTAGACTAGGGGTTAGATTTATAAATTTTACTTCTGGTAACTTGGGACCACCTAGTAACTTGAGCCAGAAGAGGGAATTCAAGAAAGCATTTCTATTTTAACATTCTTCAGGCTGTAGAAAGCAAAATATATCCACATTATTTTTCTAAAGAGATCTGTTTAAATTTAGTGGGTTCATAAAAATACATGAGCAACTTTTTAGTTGCAAAACAGGGGGATCCCAAATCATTTTTAAAAATGACATTTTTATAAAAACAAAAAGGAGAACTGCTGAAGATGGGACATTTCATACTTTTTAAAAATCTTTTGAAATCAGTCCTGATAGTGATGCAACAATTTCTCTTCATATTTAAATGGAAGAAAAGTCATTCACACTTTGAGTGTAGTTTCCCTCTCCCTCCTTCCCCTAAAATGCATTGGAGTTTTGCTAAAAAGCAACAACTACATGTTAGTTCAACGACTCCAGTGAAATGCTATGTTACTCCAGGTAGTCTCCCCTTGGGAATGTCAGTATGTAAAAACTCCAATATTTACTTCTAAATGAATGTTAGGCTCTGTGAAGTAGTAAAGAACTTTAAAAACAGTGCTTAAAAAAAGAATTTTTGTGCAAAAGGATTGTCATTTGTTACAAGGAAACAGATAACAAATCCTACTCCACACACATAGAGACAAGAAATTATTTAGAAGAAGTTAAAGAAAAAGTAGGAAAAATGTTTTATATATTAGTAGACTACTACTGTCACCCAAATATTAAGAATTACCTTCTACCAAAAGTGATTTCAATTCAATTCAATGAATATTTACTGCATGCAAGAAACAATGTTCTGTTGTAGGTACAATTTCTCCATGGCACTAGTTTGGAACAGTAAATGCTATTCAATTTGTGTTTTTACTGACGAGAAAGCTCTAGGCATTGTGTTTCTCTATGTTTCCTCACATAAAAATCAAAATAATTACAGGTATACTGGAACAGAGGCAAAATTAGTGCTGGTTTCCTAATAGATTTCTTTGCCTACTGTTTTATATGGGAGGAGACCTATGTTGGGGAGGGAGGTGAATTCTATCCTGCTGAGTTTTTAGAAATAGTTATGATACTCTTGTGCTGCCCTTCCACTCATGTAGAGGTCTTGGGAACAGAAAAAGGAGAAGTGAAAATAGGAAATGATTAGGGAGAGATGATTTTTTATTAATAGAAAATAATGAATATCACTTCCAATCTCCACGAAAAGAAACACACACACATACAAAAGTCAGAATTAAAAATATTGTAGTTTATCTGACTTTAAGCTATTGGAATCCATATGGCTCATCACATGGGAAGAAGAAAGCTACACTGAACACTGTTTCTCTTTTGAGGTTCATGAAACGTGGTTTAAAAAAAAGTTACTAAGAATTATTTTTAAACTAATATTTCTCCTATTTCCCAAAACATATTATTCCATGAGTTAGCTGTTTTGGTTTTGCTGTTGCTGTTGTGCTGTTTTTGGTACGTGCCATGTGGCTGTATTTTCAAGTAAGAATTCTCAACAATTCTCTGAGATGTATATAGAGGCACATAGTTATTTCTGATATCTGATAAAATGGTTAACTCTACTAAAATATAAGACAGAATATATTTAGAAATAACTACTAATTATTGAAACGCAAGTGTAAATCTTAACTAGAATAAGGAAGTATTTTAAATGTTAATGTATTTTCACAACCCCCATCATTTTCTGTATCCCTATAAAATTAAAGCTGTCAAAGTTCTTATGTGTGATTGTGTTAATAGGGGTTTGATTACTATTTGGGTCATTTAGATTTCCTCAGTTTGATGGCCATAGTTTGCACCCTTAAGCTAACTTAATCAATTGATCATTGAGTTACTAAACAAAAAATATGCAAAAATCAGTATAAAAGTCAAAATGAAAGTTACTAGAATGACAACTCAAAAAGTAACAGCCTGATCAATTTTGTACTGATATATATTTTCCACACAGGAAATTAGCACATATATGAAATTTACTCAGCTTTCATTATAAGGGATACTATAAAATAATATATAATTGTTCATATTTTTAAAATAATTTATGTTGCACTTGAAAAATAAAGTATTGATTCCAGAAATTAATAAACTATCAAAGTTGGAACACACTATTTTGAAAAAAAAAAAGTAGCAAAGGAAAACTCCTCAATTTCTTGGTAACAATAACAAAAGCACTATATAGTAGTATTACTAATGCCACAATGAAAGATATATTCACTATTAATAATCTATCCTCAAAAAGCAGAATAGACTACACATGCACATTCATACATACTCACACACACACAGAGGTATATATGAGGACACTTCAAAAATGTTCATGGAAAGTTTAAGTAAAAGGTAAGTTTCTTTTGGCAAAAAATTTGGAAATTCATGCACATGAAAGGACTTCAAAAAGTTCATGGAAAATGTATGCCATGAAAAAATTCATGAATCTCAAAAATTTTTACAACTAAAATAAATGTATATGCTAATTATATTTTCTATGAACTTTTTGAAGTACCCTATTGTATACACACATATGCAGTCATATGTTACATAACATTTCAATTCACAATTGACTGCATATACCACAGTGATTCTATCCTGATTATACTGCCTAGTGACACAGCCATCTTAGTGTGCGTCAATACATTATATGATATTAGCACAACAATGAAATAGCCTAAGGACGCATCTTTAAGCAGCATGTGACTATATACATATTATTGAAAAATACAAGCTCTAATTCATATGTGTATTTTCTTTGAAGCTTAGTGTTTACTGTATCTAAACTAGATTAAGCACTTAGTAATACTGATGGATACATAGAAATTCAACATTTACAGAATTTGAATGGTAAATACAGGAGTTGAGGTAAATAGTATAGATAATTTCTACATTAAACACTACCAATCCCTCCTTACAGTACTTCTTTACTAAATATCTTAATATTTTCTTCTTTAAATGACTTTAACAATATCCCTGTAGCAAAAAGGCAGGCAATATTTGCACTTTGCAGGTAAGAAAATTGAGAAACAAAGAGCTTAAATAATCCGTAAAAGGCAATGCAGTGAAACTGTCAACAGCAGTTGTAGGCTCCCAGCTCAAGGTTCCCTCTGTTGGATTATGTTGGTCTTACTAACCTAAACACTATGAAGAAAAATCTTTTTGAGGTGCGCTGTCTCAGCAAAAAGAGCACTTGCTGTGTTACACATTTTAACTAATTTCTCCACCCATAATACTCAGAACTGGCTAATTGGAATTTCCTCTATAGCTATAATTCCTAAGAGCAATGGGATATGAGAACCTGAGAAGGCAGGTACAATCATCATGAGACGTTTTAATTATGGAAGAGAAGGAAATTGAATAACACTTTTTCTCCTGCATCTGGAGGCACATAGGAATTAACTTCATAATTGTATTTACAGGTAAGAAAATTGAAACTTGTCATACAGACTAGAACAGTTACCTTCAGTTGCTTGACTTCTGAGTCTGTAAAAAGCCTCTATGAGACAAAAATAAAATCTATCATAGGAAAAAAGTTCCTGCTCCTTTAAAGAACTCTATATGTGTAATAATTTAGTCTGTTGGAAAGCTAGCATTTTCTCCCTTGTATTTGCAGTTGACTTTCAACCAATATGAAACTGTATTTCATAACAAAACATTATTTTTACAATCTAGAATACTACAGAAATGCATTTTAAGAAGCAAATGATACTGAGGTGGGCATTTGGCATAGTGACTTAAGTTGCTGCTTGGGATGCCCATATCCCGTATCAGAGTGCTGGGTATAGTCCTAGCTACTTTGCTTTCAATGCAGATTTCTGTTAATGCACAGATGATGGCTCAAGTACTTGGGTCCCCGCCATCCACATGGGAGACCCGGATGGAGTTCCAGGCTTTTGGCTTCAGCCAGGCCCAGCCCTGGCTATTACAGGCATTTGAAAAGTGAGCAAGCAGATGGAAGATCTCTCCCCTGCCTCTCCACCCCCTTTGCCTGTCAAATAAAGTGAAAAATTAAACAAACAAATAAGAAAATAAATAAAGCAAGTGATTTATAGGGAGCATAAAGAGAAAATTCTGTCCTATCCCTCTCCTTCTGGTTATAATATTTTATAAAATTGCTTCCTTTTTTGGTTGGGATACTAAAAATTTACAATAATGTATTTATAAGGCTATATTCTTTCCATAAAATTGCACCAAAGGAAATATTGTACTTGAGAGGGCCCTTTTAAAAATCCCCAGATTTTTGTTTTCCTTTTCTTGTCTAGCCTTTGATTTGAAGATGCTGGTTGCTTCCAATTGCTCTCAAATTCCTTGATATTTTATGGGAAATATATGACAGAGATGCATTATATGAAAATGAGTAATAAGTTATAATTTTTATTTGATGATTTTAATCATTTTCTAAGTTGTTTTTAATCATTATTCCAGTTTTCAGGGGAATAAAGCCAGTAAAATTTAGATAGTATTTATTATAAGGATAAATATGTTTCCTAGTAAATGGCATACCCAAAAAGGTCAGATTTAACTATTTTAAGGGGTAATTTCAGGTGTGCAAGAGAGGATAATGACCAAATTAATAATAAAGAGTAAAGTCATTGATCCAAAAAGACAATCTGAACTATCCTTCCTTTATTAAAAAACTTACCCAGTGTTCCACAGGGCTTATTTTTATAAGTGCAGATATCATATCTATGGAGGAGAAAAAAAGAGAGATGAAATTTGTAATCTGATCAAATTTTGTAAAATAATTTTTGTATATTCATCACATTTCTTTCTTGGAGCTCTGGTTGTCAAACCACAATCAATGCAATTATGAGCAGCCAGCTGGAGTGTCAGCATTGTCAGCACTCTGGGGGACACCGCAGGCTACACTGCACTCACAGCCTCTGGCTGCAAGCCAATAGGACACCTGCCAGTAAGAAAGAAAGGTTAAAGTGGATTTTTGTAATCGTGAGTTCCATAAAACCATCTACCAGACTGTTTTGAAGCTAGAATAGCCTGTCTGCAGATCGCTACTGCTTCTACAAAAAGCAAATAAGTGGCGTTTATTTCCAATCTTTTCTGAATCTGCTGAGATGTTTTCTTGTTACAGCCACTTTCGGTATTTTATATGTCTGAGTTATAAGCACTTCTTGGAGTTCCTTCAACCCCAGCACAGATCGTTGTTGTTGTTGTTTTAAACAGTAAAACACAGCACGGATAATAAAATTTCTATATTTTTTCCTAGTTCGATGCTAGCAATTTAATTTAGAATGTTTAAAATACAAATATTTTAAGTGACTTTTACAATCAGCCAAAGGCATGGCTCAATAGAAACCTTTTCTAATATTGGCCAGATACTCCAATGTTGTACAGCAGTATAAATCAGTAAAAATTGGGTCCATAAAGCACTGTTGCATTTTAAAAATATATGCTATTATATTTAGAATGCTGTCAATATTTATTTGAATGTTTAAATTCAGCATTTTAATGATATCATTATAAAATAATCTTTTTAAACCCAAAAGTATTTGCGTAAGTTAAGTGTTAGAAATAAAAAGATTTTTAGGTTAAAAAATAAAGTTTCATAAACTGCAGGGAAACCCAAGTTCTTTTTTGTTGCATGTAAATATTGGTTAGTCAGTACTACCAGGGTAGGATGTTAACAATTTATATCATTCTGATGCATCAGTCAACAGGCCAAAATGCATTTTCAAGAAACAAATAATGCAATCAATCATACCAGTAATATTTCTGAAACTCATTAATTTTCCTAGAGATTCCCTCTGCCTATTTTTAGATTTTGAAATTTTTCATCTTACTCATTTTATATTTGGGGACGGGAATTTTTTTTCTTTTTAAATAACATCTTCAGGCTATTCATGTATTCATCCCCTCTCTTTCCTTTCTCGTGATTGATAAGCATGGGACTGCAGTGTCCAGAACATTCTGGAATGTAAGATACAGAGAGTGTACTAGGGTGCCAGAAAGTATATTCTGAGGATCACAATCAATTATCTTGTGATCATGTTGTGTTATGCCTATTATGTTACGTAGTCACAAACCATTCCAGCAGTCTTCAAGAAAACATAAACAAAGGCTTTTCTTGGGTAATGTAGATATAAATGTTTAAATAGACTCTATTCCCAAATCCTCATGTGCCATATGTGCTTCTTCTAAAACTGATCTGCCTGAGAATGCACTTGCAATCCAGTAGTCTTCCTTCTGTTTTGCCATTCACTATACGCCCGTTTCTGTTGCACAAAAAAAAAAAAAAAAAAAAAAAAAAAAAAAAAAAAACACATATCTTTCAGCCATCCTAAACCTTGTTATTTGCATTGTACCATGTGTAAACATCTCTAGAACACAAAGGAACAGAATAATTGAACAAACGTTGATACTCATCCTGAGGAATAATATCTAAGTAGTAAAGCAAGAAAAATTTAAATAAATGATACTTATTTCATGCTGGAAAGGCGTTATACTTTTCTGCCAGTCTGTCTATTTACAAATCAATCTGTATATTTACCTCACAATTAGAAGGCAGAAATGGGATTGGAAGTCATGGAGAGCATTGCCAAGTTCATTTAATGTAAAAAAAATGAAGTCAGACTTGATATTGACAGACACGAAGTCTGACTTAGCTAAGAAATTGGCAATGAAAAATGATTTAAACTATTAGATTATATGGTGAACATTTTTGATAACTGAATGAGCTAAATATATTGCTCCAAAGTTTTGACAAAACTCATTTAAAGTACACACACACACACACACACACATACAGTTTTACTGTGGTCTCTGAAGCTACTTCAATTTGTGATTAAAATTGTTTTAGATATTAACTTCAAAATGTGCAAAGTGGTACATCATTTTCCAAAATGGATTTAGGAAGTGAATTAAACTAAAAGATTGAAGACCATGGACAATTATAACTTTTTCTTCAAGCTTATAGCAATCTTCTCCTCTTACTTTACCTACATATATTATGTTACACTCAGGAAGTACATATTTCATTCTGTCACATTGCCCTAAATAACCCAGTAGATTATATTCATCAACTAATAATCAAGCTAGAACATTTTAGACCAAGATGATGTCATTTGCATTTTCTTCACATTTCCCAATCTTCTAACACAGATACAGAATTCTATATAACATATTCTATAAAAGGAAAAGACAAGTCTCTTCCTCATGGTTTTTAGACTTCTATTCCCACTGAATACTTCAATATTCTCTATTCACAGAGAGTAATTATGACCGATCTGCTATCTTTAATATATCAATACTGAATAGCAACTTTTTTATTCATTCTTTCATACATGGATTTGCTGAGCACTTATTTGCCTAGCTACATTGTCATATACAAGGAATTGAAAGATGGTAAATTAGTTGTGATGCATTTCGAGAAAAAAACAGAAACAGGTTACAAAATAATGTGGAAATGAGATTAAATAACCTAAGTGTAAAAATTAGTTAAACATGGGGCCGGTGATGTGGCGTAGTGGGTAAAGCCACCACCTGCAGTGCCCGCATCCCATATAGACACGGATTAGAGTCCTGGCTGCTCCACTGCCTATCCAGCTCTCTGCTGTGACCTGAGAAAGTAGTAGAAGATGACCCAAGTCCTTGGGCCCGTGCACTCACATGGGAGACCCAGAAGAAGCTCCTGGCTCCTGGCTTAGGATTGGCACAGCTCAGGCCAGTTGCAGCCATCTGGAGAGGGAACCAGCGGATGGAGGACTTTCTCTCTCTCTCTTTCCCCCCTCCCTCTCTCTCTGTCTCTCCTTCTCTCTCTGTGTAACTCTGACTTTCAAATAAACAAATAAATCTTTTAAAACAATTAAAGTTCAATGACTTGATTAGCCCTTGTCCTGATTGTCGAGGAACAATTTAATACTTTATCCCATTTAGTATTTTTTTTGTTCTACTTAATACTATTGGTTGAACTATTTAATTAACACACAATTATTCTTAGGTGTTTAGTTTTAACTGAAAATTGATCCCTGTTAAATATAAGAGTGGGAATAAGAGAGGAAAGAGATGTACAGTTCGGCACATGCTCAATCGGACTTGCCCCAAATGGTAGAGTTAGAAACCAGGGGATTCCAATTCAATCCCATCAAGGTGGCATGTACCAATGCCATCTCACTAGTCAAAGTGATCAGTTTCAGTTCATAATTGATCATAATGAAAGGATTAACAGTCAAAGGGATCACATAAGCAAGACTAGTGTCTGCTAATACTAACTGAAAGAATTAAAAAGGAGAAAACGATCCAACATGGGAAGCAGGATACACAGCAGACTCATAGAATGGCAGATGTCCTAAACAGCACTCTGGCCTCAGAATCAGCCCTTAAGGCATTTGGATCCGGCTAAAAAGCCCATGAGATTATTTCAGGCAGGAAAGCCAAGTCATTGTGGCCAAAAAAAAAAAAAAAAAAAAATGACCTAAATGAAAGATCTCTGTGAGTGAGATCCCAGAGGAAAGAAGGGGCCATCAAAGAAGGAGGTACCTTTCTCTGAAGGGAGGAGAGAACTTCCACTTTGACTATGGCCTTGTCTGAATAAGATTGGAGTTGGCGAACTCAAAAGGCTTTATAGCCTTGGCAACTCATGACAAGAGCCTCAGGTGATTACTGACGTCATAAACAAGAGTGTCAATTGTTAAATCAACAACAGGAGTCACTGTGCACTTACTCCCCATGTAGGATCTCTGTCCTTAATGTGTTGTACTATGTGAATTAACGAAACAACTAGTACTCAAACAGTATTTTTCACTTTGTGTTTCTATGTGGGTGCAAACTGTTGAAATCTTTACTTAGTATATACTAAATTGATCTTCTATATATAAGATAATTGCAAATGAATCTTGAAGTGAATGGGATGGGAGAGGGAATGGGAGATGGGATGGTTGTGGGTGGGAGGGAGGTTATGGGGTGGAAAAGCCAGTGTAATCCAAAAGCCGTACTTTGGAAATTTATATTTATTAAATAAAAGTTAAAAAATAAAATAAAAAATAATGTATTCATGGAAAGCAAAGTAAATAAATAAACCAAAGTATTACAAAGTCAAAAAATTAAACTTATTAAATTTAATCAATATCTTTTAGTTTATTGTTAGTATGACTATTGTCATATTCAAGTTATATACAAAATGCCATAGATACTATAGGTGTGCAGAGGAAGGAGTGATTCCACACAGAAAAGTGGGAAACAAATTCATATAGAACATAACATTGAAACAGATCTTACAAAATTCAGCAGAAAAAAGGAAAAGTAATGCCATTCCAGGCAGAGAACAGAACATTCGCTGGAATAGAGCCTAGAAAGAGCATAGCATACTGAGGGAACTACGAGAAATTCAGAGATTGAAACATTGAGTATATGGCATGAAATATCAGAAAATGAATTCAGAAAAGGTGAGGAAGATTATTAAGTATTTTGAATACCAAACCAGTTTGTTTTTTGTTCTACAGGTAAAAATAACTTAGAAAAGCTTGCATAGTAGGAAAGCCCTTTTACATTTGTTTATGTGACTGTATATAGAGATTGACTATGTAGATATAAATCTGTGAGGACAATAGTGAGTAAGGGAAAAATGGGAGAGTAGGAAGAATATATTGATCCTGCTATATGCATTTCTAAATAACTACCATTGAATCAGAAAGTGTTTCATATATGCCTATCTCTGATGACTAATACAGGGGAAATTTGAGAATTGGCCTGAAGATTGGTTAATAAATGTTTGAAATGTGTTTCTCATTGAAGGAAAAATTAGCTATGTTTCAGACCTGTAGATTGGCCAAAATATTCCCAAGGCACTGCCCCACTTTGCATGTGCCATATAAGAATCCAGCAAGCTTCACAGGCTGTAAACTTAGGTAAAGTATCTGGGATACTGCCCTGTTTGTCAACTCACTCGTCTGGAAGATTATGGAGTAGGTGATCAAGATGAGGGAAACAAAATTCTGTCCCTAAAATACTTTCATATACATATTGAGTACATGTTTCAGACAAAATGTTGTCAAAGTGTCTAAATAACATGGAGCTGAAATACCATCAAGTTTGTAAAATAAGAACTACAAACTACTTTGTGCTTTCTTAATAAATATTTATGTGTGTAATAGAAGTTTATTATAACTGATAACAACACTCACTCACCAAACAGTAAGAGTTGGCCTGAACATATTAGCTTAAGTCAGTTTGCAACAATAAAAATTCCTGATTAATGGAGGCAAGAAATAATAGGGTAATAATAAAAACAATTTTATATGGCTTTATTAAGCATGATAGCTAGTTTTTTTTTTGTTTTTTTTTTTTTTTTTGACAGGTGGAGTTAGAGAGAGAGACAGAGAGAAAGGTCTTCCTTTTTCCGTTGGTTCACCCTCCAATGGCCACTATGGCCAGCGCGCTGCACCGATCCGAAGCCAGGAGCCAGGTGCTTCCTCCTGGTCTCCCATGTGGATGCAGGGCCCAAGCACTTGGGACATACTCCACTGCCTTCCCAGGCCACAGCAGAGAGCTGGACTGGAAGAGGAGCAACTGAGACAGAATCCGGTGCCCCAACCGGGACTAGAACCCAGGGTGCCGGCGCCGCAGGTGGAGGATTAGCCAAGTGAGCCACGGTGCCGGCCAATAGCTAGTTCTAATACAGTTATCTTCCTGAAGCTATTCTTATCATTGCCTTCCCTGAATATGTATAACAGAATGGTAGAAACAGACTGAGTAGAAGGACAATTTCAGTCATGGGTCATGGCTAAAAGACTATCTTTTATATGAATCATATAATATAGAATCAAGCTGTCTTGGCATTACAATTTGAAAGTAACAAACCTGAAAAACCAAAGTTTCTAATCAAAGTAAATTTTCTCAACTACATTGAATGCAATTATTCAATGTAGTTGAATTATTCAACTACACTGAATTATTTTCATGTCAATATACAATTGAGGAATACAAACAATTTTTCCAGTTTCATTGTGCATTTTGCTCAATATTATATTGCTTGCACATAACAAAATAATTAGCACAAGTGCAAAGTATTTATTGGAGATAGTTCTTGAAATTTTTAACTACTTTAATTCTATTACCTTCATATTTTATAAATTTATAATTCTTTTATATTTTATATTTTTAATTTCTTTTTGTGGGTTATTTTCTAGTCTATCCATTCTCTTATTTCTGATTTTGTTTCTTCTTCATGTATAATATCCTGATTTTTTCCTTTCCTGCAAACCACTCTTATTGTTATCAACCCCATACTTCTACCAATATGAATAATCTTGAGAAGTCATCTAATTCAAGCTGTACTACATTTAAAGCACTGTTTCTCAAATTACGCCAAGTATGAACCAGTTTGTTTCAGTTCCTTGAAGCATCACTCAGTCTTCTCCCATCTTACCTTTAAATATCATTTTCAACGTCATGCTACGATGATGATTCTCAGAAACTTCACATTGCTCCCCTTCTTTCTTTCTCCTGACTTTCTCATTTTTACCTTGTATCACATTTCATTCTATATCTCATCAACTCTTCTCTATCATAGTTTGGGCTTGTCTTATTTTTCTCCAGATCTAAACTTCTTTGAGATAATTTGCAAGGAAAAATAGCACAAGAAATCTTGCTTTACCTCAAAGAAGTAATTGCATGCTTTGAGGACTTATCTTCTTCAGTATGAATTTTAGCAAGGAAAGACAGAGGAAAAGTAGTTCCCATTGCCTATCAGCACCCTTTATACAAGTCAGTCATAGTGAATTTTGATTAGCCAAATATGGCAGGAACCCTAAACTGAGGGCTGTGACCTAAATTTCAGGCTACTCTAAAAAGTCCAGTAGAAGTCTAAAAAGTACATGCCACCTCGATGGGATTGAATTGGAATCCCCTGGTATGCTTCCAACTCCACCACTTGGGGCAAGTCAGCCTGAGCATGTCCCAAATTATACATCTCTTCCCTCTCCCATTCCCACCACCATGTTCAACAGGGATCACATTTCAGTTAATTTTCAACACTTAAGAATAACTGTGCATCAATTACAGATCTAAACCAGTCATATTAAGTAGAACAGATAAAAAAAACTACTAAGAGGGATAATGTATTTAGTTGTTGGTTCTCTGAATTCTGAACTTGGATAGAAAAATAATACCTTATCACTGTAGTATTTTTGTTTTGTTTTGTTTTCTATTCTTTCCTGAAAGAATGATAAACGTTTAAAAGCAGATGAATAAGATTCAAGAAACATGGTCTTAGGGAATCTGCATAAAGCCCTGTACTTAAAAGAAATCAGGGTTCTATTTTTGGATTAGTAGATGAATGCATATGTTGTCATCTCCTCACCCTAAATTCATGAGGAGGTTGGACTGATTAAGCTCAAAATCAGAGAATTCGGTAATATCTGTGACTATCTCATTGGCACACTTTTCTGTTGTGGATACTTTGAATTCTTTAATTTCCTAATCTGTTTGGGCTAGGCATGGCTATCAAAAGAAACTGACCAAAATATAATTAAGTTCTATAATATATACTGCACTATCTTATAATAAAGAAATACCTTGATGGGTTCTTAAAACTTTTCCCCAAAACTACATCCTATTTTTTATGTAAGGAAAATACATATATAGAAGAGTTCTTTTTAGTTACTTAGTTTTGAAAACGGAGTGCCTCAAAATCTAGACTGTAATAAACCTCTTCTGTAAAGTACTGAGTCATGGACTCACTCCCAGTCAGTATGTCCTCTCTAATGTGTTGTCTCATTTAGTTCTCTTAAATGAGGTGGTGATGAGGGTTCAGAACATGCTACTCTAAAATACAGCACTTTGGCATATTGAGTATTTTAAGCTGAAGGAATCTGAGAAGACAGCAGAACAAGGCTGGTGTGCCCTTTTCCTCACTCTATTCTCCTGAAGCAGGTCATAAAACCTAGCAAGGATATTCGAACCTGCCCCAGAAGCAGGTAATGAGCCCCTCATGTGAGCAGTGCACCACTATATTGGGAGTAAGAAACACCCTATCTTTGAACATAAAAGGATATGGAGATAATGAACCAAATGGCCTTTTTAAGTTTTCCCCAGTTTAAATCATTAGGGTACACACTCTTTTCCATATTGTATTTCTCCACAACTATTCATTCTTCATCAAACCTACTGTTGAAAACATTCAGATTTAATAATTGCTGCTTCAAGTCTTCAATTCATTATGAAGGCTCCCATGTCACATAAAACACATTAAATATATCTGCACAATTTTCTCTTGGTGGCTTATATTTATTATAAGGGCCTTAGCCATAAACCTAGGATGTAGAAGAAAAGACAATTTTTCTTTTCTACAGTATTGAACATTAAGTGATAGTGACACAGCTTTTTTTTTCTGCTTTCTTTACATAAACCAAGAGGGTAGCATTACACAATTGACATCAGTTGCAAAGAAAATTACAATAAAACAATGAAGAGAAAAAATTATTTTAACCCAATATAGGCAAGAATACATACCACTAACTACAACAACAACAAAAAGATTATAGTGATTTTAATAACCTACAGATTGGGAGAAAATATGTGGGAACCAGATGTCTGGTAAGAAGTTGATACCCCCCCAAAAAATGTAACACATACAACTCATTAGCAAGAAAATAAATCACCCAATTTTAAAACTGGGCCAAGGATCTTTGTAGATATTTCTCAAAAAAAAAAAAAAAAAAAAAAAAAAAAAGGAAAGAAAAGACATACAAATGACCCACAAGTATATGTAAAAAAAAATCTTTAACATTACTAACCACCAGGGAAATGCAAATTAAAAACAATGAGAAATCACCTCACACAAGTTATGACAGCTATTATAAAAAAGATGAAGGATGACAAATGTTGGTGAGGATGTGAAGAAAGAGAACCGTACAAGTTAGTACAACCATAATAAATAACTGTGGAGGTCCTTCAAAAAATTAAAAAGAGTCACTATAGGATCAGTAATTCCACTTCTGGAACTAAAATCTGTATGTTGAATAAATATCTGCATTTCTATGTCCATTGCAGCATTATTCACAATAGCCAAAATATGGAACCAATCTAAGCATCCATTAATAAACAATGAATAGACAATGAAATACAACCCTATGAAAAAGAAGGAAATCTTGTCATTTAAAACAACACACATTGAATCTGGAAGTCATAGAGCTCAGTGAAATAAGCAAGGTAAAGAAAGACAAATATTGTATGATCCCAATTATAAGTGGAATCTAAAAAAGTCAAACTAATTTAAGTTGAGAGATGAATGATTATCAGAGAGTAGGAAGGAAGAGAGAGGAGAATAGGGAGATACTGCCCAGAAGATACAATGTTTGGGGCCAGCATTGTGGTATAGTGGGCTAAGTTGCCAACTGCAAAATGAGCATCCACTAGAGTAGCACCAGTTCAAGTCTGGGTTGCTCCACTTCCTATCTAGCTCTTTGCTAACATGCCTGGAAAAGCAGAGGAAGATGGTCCAAGTACTTGCTTGGGCCTCTGCCACCCATTTGGGAGACTTGGAAGAAGCTCCTGGCTTCTGGGTTCAGCTTGGCCCAGCCCTGGCTGTTGTGGCCATCTGGGGAGTGAACCAGCAGATGGAAGATCTCTCTCTCTCTGTAACTCTGCCTTTCAGATGAATACATAGATCAAGGTTTGACAAGAGGAATAAGTTTTTGATTTCTATAGCCACACCAAGAGCATAGATCTTAAATTTTCATACGACAAAAAGAAAAGTAGCGAGGTGCTGGTTATTCTAGTTAGATTGATTCAACCATTCATATTCTATCCGTATCAAAGGATCATATCTTATCCCATAAATATACATAATTATTTTCAATTAAAATTAAATTATTAGGAGGGAATGAGATATTTGTTCACATTAACATATAATGGAAGTGGTTTATAAACTGATATGCCCACTTTTATATATAACACAAAGACAGTTTATACAAATAACTTTACACACTTTACTATAACATTTTTTCTTTCTAAATTTTTTACTACAGCATCTTTTTGGTTCTCAGAACATGGTAGACCACAATAGTTCTTTGCCTTAAAATAAAGTACACAGCCTATTTTTTCTTCTTCCTCAAAAACCTCAAAACCAAAGAAGCTATTTAAATCAAGAAAGGAAAAGCATAATATACATGTTAACATTGCTCAATAAGGAAAAGAATTTTTCTATTGTTAGTATATGAGTCTTTTAAATCTAGCCACAAGCAAACAATAGTCTAATTCTGCTAGGTACTACTTTGTTGGTTTGCAAATGTACATAATTTTTATGCACAGTCAGGCAAACCATTCAACAACATTGATTTTGAAACCCCAACTTCATTTTTAAAATGCATATGAAAGAACTATGCTTAGAAAAAAACTACTACCACAGGCTTTAAAACTTGTAAGTATACAACTGTATCTTAAAGTCTAGAAAATAACTATATTAAAACTTCAATCATTTATCTTTTTTATTGATATTTACTATCAAACCAATTAATAAGCAATAGCTATCATGTGTGTTCTAAAGTGTGGTCAAGTTAAAATCAGGTGGGTTTAAAAATGACTTTGAGGTCAGACTGACTACTCTTCTGATTTAATGGAGCGTGGTACTACATTATCTTACACACGGAATTGACTTATAATTTTCATTAACAGAATATCTATCAAGTCTGACATATTTTCCATACGGACTAATTTTTAAGTCAGAATTCTCATATCAACTACTAATTTTCCTCACTCAGAAATAAAGAATGCTAAAAACATAAGCTTAACTAAAGAGCTACTGGAATAATAAATACTTCAAGTGTCCTTTTAGCTGTTTGATGTTATCAATAATCATATACACTTTTATATAAGATTTCACATGTCCCATAGTTAACTAGTCTAATATACTAAATGTAAAATTTGCCTCATATTTAACTTAAATTTATGCTTCAGGTTGATTTCTTTTTTTTTTTTTTTGACCTTCAGAGAAATTGAAAACATCTGGTCTCCATCCTTTATGCATAAGTTAAATACCTCTAAGTATTCTCTGAAATAATAATCCCTGTAACTTTAAAATTTTTCTTTTGAATTTCTTTTTCAACCCTTTAATCATCTTTGTGGTCCTCCTCTGAACTTTCTCCAAGTTCTCCATGTCCTTCTTTAGTGGTAGAACTGAGAATTAGAAACAATGCTCTCATAAGGTTCTGACCAGTGGAAGTACAAGGGCAAAATAGTCTCAAGTTTCCTTTATTCTGGATTCCTTTTTGTTACCAAGTATTGTGTTGGCCTTCATCAGAACACTATATTGTTACTTCATGTTTATCTTATAATTGCTTTACTACTAAGGGGGTTTCCAACTTTATTTAAATACAATAGTTATTCATCCTCTGGAAATCAAGCCCTTATCATTAATGCCTTTGATGTATACTTTATCAGGCCCCTAATTTCTCTCCTTGAGCATGAAGTTCCTTTGCAAAGCTTTGATGACTGTACGTCAACTTCTTACTAATGTTTAACTCAATGAATTAAGGGAGTGACATATCGGTTCCAGCTAGCCCTACAGTGTTCTGTATCACAAAAATCCATTATTTTGCTTATTTCCTATATGGAAAACATGTAGGTATTACAGGAACTTCAGGTTCTAAACAAACAGAATAGCAGCCAATTACAAATGCCCCCCAGACCAGCCAAAGCCTACTTGGGCAGCACCAAAATTCCTAAAAGAACATGATGGCTGTACTATCTCTGACCTGTCAAAGGAGGACCAGGAGCATGACAAAACAAGAGACCTGCACCCCAAACTTCAATCTATAAAATTCCTTATTTGAAACCCTTTGAGGGAATTCAGCACTAGCTGCTATTATCCATGCACTGGGATTTGTAAAATAAATACTTCTTTCCATCACCGCCAAGTCAATAAATGACTTGTTACATGTTGGGAGAAAACTAAGAGTTTTGAGAGGGTTCTGACACTCCGGATTTTATGTTATTTTTCCTCTATAACCATCCTGCTTTATGTTTTTCCACTTCTATATTTCATTTTTCTCAATATTCATATTGGCAAGTTATTTTAGTGTAATTCTATTCTCTATCACGACTGAGGTATTGATGCCATTTACTATATTTCTCTCCAACTGCAATTGCTGTAGTAGGCATTGGCCAAGTGATTAAGATATCATGTGGGATGCCCACATTCCACATTAGGGTTCCTGGAGTTAGATTCCTGGCTCCAGCTCCTGACTCAAGTTATCTGATGATGCAGACCTTGAGAAGAAAAGCTGACAACTCAAGTAATTAGGATCTTGCTACCTATATTAAAACTTTCTCTTTTCCAGGTTTATTTATTTATTTATTTATTTACAGGCAGAGCTAGCCAGTGAGAAAGAGAGACAGAGAGAAAGGTTTTTCTTCTGTTGGTTCACCCCCCAAGTGGCTGTTACAGCTGGCGCGCTGCGCCTATCGGAAGCCAGGAGCCAGGTGCTTCCTCCTGGTCTCCCATGCAGATGCAGGGCCCAAGCACCTGGCAGAGGATTAGCCAAGTGAGCTGCGGCGCCGGCCATTTTTCCAGTTTTAGACTGCCCTACCCACAGCTATTCAAGGCTTTAAAGAGTGAACCAGCATACAGAGGTCTGTCTCTGTCTCTCTACTTCTCAAATTAAAACATATACATATACATATATATGAAATTGAATCACCACTTGTCCACAAGAGGTGTTTGTTTAAGTGTACTAAAAGACTCAATGAAAAAATTCATAGTTCTGGCCGGCGCCACGGCTCACTAGGCTAATCCTCTGCCTGTGGCACCAGCACCCTGGGTTCTAGTCCTGGTTGAGGCGCCGGATTCTGACCCAGTTGCCTCTCTTCCAGTCCAGCTCTCTGCTGTGGCCCGGGAAGGCAGTGGAGGATGGCCCAAGTGCTTGGGCCCTGCACCTGCATGGGAGACCAAGCGGAAGCACCTGGCTCCTGGCTTCGGATCGGCGCAGTGCGCCAGCCATAGCAGCCGTAGTTGGGGGGTGAACCCATGGAAGGAAGACCTTTCTCTCTTTCTCTCTCACTGTCTAACTCTGCCTGTAAAAAAAAAAAAAAAAGAATTAATAATTCTCTGAAAAAAGTGTGATTATGGAGGCCTTGTTGAAGTTCCAACTCAACACTGTTTCAGGAGATACACAAAGTATAAAGTCTAAAAAATGAACACTTTATAAAGTCTCAAGAGCTAGACTAGAAATTTCCCAATATAATAATTAATTTCTCTTGCAGAAAACAGTGAAAGGCTTGGAGGAACACATTATGTTATAACTACTTGGGTTACCTTACTGAACTAGGCATTCTATTCTGTCATTAACTGAATTTGATCTGTCTGAATAAATTAGTTTACTGCTAAATAATCTGAAAAAGAATTTCTATAATGACCTTAATAAATGTGAGGCTATTCCAGAAAAAATATTTTAAAAATTTAAATTGTCCCCACTTGTCCCCACTGAGTTTCAAGAAACCTAGATATTTAAATAACAGTAAGATGGAAGTAAAATACATAGCCAGATAAAATACTTCAATTCATTTACTGATATCATATATAAACCATAAAATCCAAAACAAGATAAATTATATATTATACACAGTTCGGAAGTTAATATACTTAAGATATGGGATACCTAATCAGTACTTAATTGCCATGGAGAAGGAAAAGTAATCATAGTGCTCTATGGTCTATCTGAACAAAGATGTTCTAGACAACTTTTTTTTTTTAATGCAGTTTTCTAGATAAGCATTTCTCAGGGTTTTTTTAGATTTATTTTATTTATTATTATTTATATTTAATTTATTATTTGAAAGCCAGAGTTACAAGGAAAGAGATAGGGAGAGAGGGAGGGGGGAAGTGGGAGGGAGAACAGGGAGAGGGAGGGAGAGAGAATCTTCCATCTGCTGGTTCACTCCTCAAATGTCTACAACATTCCAGGCTGGACCAGGCCAAGCCAGGAGCCTGGAACTCCATCCAGGTCTCCTATATGGGTGCAGGGACTTAAGGACTTCAGCCATCTTCTGCTGCTTTCCCAGACATATTATCAGAGAAACAGATCAGAAGAGGAGCAGCCAGGACTCTAACCTGTACCCATATGGGATGCTGGCACTGCAGGAGGTGGTTTAACCTACTTGTGCTACACCCTTGGACCCTCTAGTCAACTTTTTAGTGGGAAGTATGGTTACCTTCTTAGAATTATATCTATAAAATCTGTTCTCTTTATATAAATAAAACATTTTTAAAGTCTAGTAGGCACTAATATCATTCCCTTCAAAGTGTAGATATAAACTATGTTTATAAGTAATAAAACGAGAAAGAAAATGAATTTATATCTTAAATTTCATTGGTAGCCAAAAAAGGCATTTATTAAGTATATTAGGAAGATGGGCATATAGTCAGTTGTAGTTTTCATTTGAAGAGTATTGTATTTAAAATAAGCATAATGACATATTACACTTATGAAAAAATCAAACTACCTATCATGGCTGATGAAGCCCTAATGATCTGACTCTGCCTTGCTCTGCAGTACTAAGTTCCTTCTCACCCTCTATGAACTGACCACATTCTTCCCCAAACATAAATAAACAGGTTGCTTCTCCTTTAAAATTCTTCCTTAGATTGTCATATGATTGAATCTTACCCTCTTGGTATATACTTGCATTCTGAAATTGATACCATAGTAATACTTCCCACCCTATCCTCCCTCCTGCCCACATTCCAACCCTTCTTCCTCCCATCTTTCCCATTCCACTCTTAATTTTTACAAAGATCTACTTTCAGTTTACTTAAGGATTGTAAAGTTAGTCCTACACTAAGTAAAAGAGTTCAATAAACAGTATGAAGGGGAGAAAAATAAAACCACTGGGAAGTATCACTATGTTTCTAAATCTGTATATATGAAATACATGAAACTTTTACAACTTAAATAAAATTTTTAAAAATACCATAGTAATAAAGGCTTAACATTGTTTATTGTAAGTATGTGTTGGTCAGAAACATTATTAATAATAATAATCAAAACTACTTGAAACAGATGAAATGCACAATATGTTAATAGTTTCCACCTATTAATTTTCTCAATTGGACCCTGCAAAAACTTTCACAGTGTAGGAAGTGAGAGGTATTACTTTCAATATGTTATTAAGCAAACTGAGATTTATAGGAGTTGAGTAACTCACCCAAGAGCAAAAGGCTAGTAAATGGTAAAATATGGTGAAATTCTAACTCAGTAATTTTGAAAACAGTCTAGTGTTCTTAGCATTTGTTGAAGGCAAATCAATGAAAACTTTTACTTCTGTAGGGAGGAAAGATAAGATTCTTGTCCCCAGTATTGAACCGCTATGGAACACTGGATAAACATTAACTCTCACTATTCTTTAGTTTTTTATTAAATAAGATGACGGTGACCAGAGGCAGGGAGGGGTAAGAAGTGTATAAAAACTAGGGTAAGTTGGGTGTGGTTCATTAATTGTAACAAATATATTATAGTAACAAGAGATGGTAATAGGGGAAAATAAATAAGTAAAATTCAATATAAAAAAATGAGTGTGATATTTGCCAGTGGTTAATGTTTGGAAAATACCTAAATCTTCTCAGATTAAAATCTTTGATGTTATTCGCAAATTCTGTATGCTTAAATATGCATTCACTTATTCAATGATAATTAATGAGAACTTAATCATGTACAGGCTCTGTTAGAGATTCTTTGAATATAGCAGTGTACAAGTTATACAAAATTTCTGTTTCTTTTTTTCTTCTAAAGAGAATTAGACCCCTCTAACAGGTTTGGATAATGTGAATTTTAGTGAATATGGACATTACTGCAAAAAATATGCACAAAAGAACTTCTTTCTAGAAGAATATTTAAAATTTTCATTCCACTAGATTATTAAGTTGGTATAGAACTAATGACTAACGTATATATACTCTGTGTATTGTTCCTTATGGATTGGTCTCAAATGCAATGCTCAAAACATTTTCTATGTATGTTCTTACTTTGTTTCCTTAATCTCTTCTACCATCTTTCTATATAAATCATGTGTCACTTGACCACAGGGATGCATTCTGAGAAATGTGTTCTTAGAGAATTTTGCCACTGTGAAAACATCATAGAATATACTTATACAAACCTAGATCACATAGCCCAGTACAGACCTAGGCTGTATGGTATAGCCACCATCTTAAAGCACAGTCTATTATTGACTGAAACATCATTAGGCAGTTCATAACTATATAATATATTCAAAATTCATCTCGTCCATTAATCATTTTCTGCTTACTCTTCTGTTGATTTCTTCTTTGAGCTCCTGCTGCACTTAAATTATGCATTATCATACTTTAATAATTATATACTATTCCATATTCTTTCATTATTCTTTTTTCTATTTAATTTCATCTCTCCTACTAGTTTACATGCTTATTGATTACAAGGGCAAAGATTCATAGTATTCCTCTATCCTCCATAACTAAGTTCCACATATGTTCTACTCCCAGAACCACCATGTCCCTTACTATATAACATCAATTTTCTCACCTATAAAATGGGAAAATAATAAGAACTACAGATGCTGATTGCTTTGTGGATCCATTCAGATAATGTATATATGTATATAATAGATATAATATTCATATTAGCCTAATACATGTTACCAATGTTTTAATTATTATTGCTTTTAGTTTATGAATAAATATTTGTGAACTGATTAAGTAGTATAATATAGTAGTTAATAGGAATTGGCCTTTTGAAATTATGGTTGATAATATATTAGCAATTTTTTGTGTCTTTCACTTCTTTACTAAAACTTTGGGGCAGGTGCTGTAGTGCAATGGATTAAGCCACTGCTTGGAACTTCCACATTCCATATCAGACTGCCAGTTTGAATCTTGGCTCCTTCACTTCCAGTTCAATTTCCTGCTAATGTGCCTGAGAAGGATTAGTTGGAT
Organism: Oryctolagus cuniculus; assembly: GCF_051225735.1. Classification (NCBI taxonomy): domain Eukaryota; kingdom Metazoa; phylum Chordata; class Mammalia; order Lagomorpha; family Leporidae; genus Oryctolagus; species Oryctolagus cuniculus. Next base: position 86,135,147 of record NC_142880.1, read on the forward strand.
CAGTTGATGATCCAAGTACTTAAATCCCTGTCACCCATGTGGGATACAAAGAGTTCTGGGCTCCTGTTTTCAGTCTGGCCCAGCCCTGGCTATTTCAGGCATTTGCGGAGTGGACTTATGGATGAAAGATCTCTGTCTCCTTCTCCTTCTCCCTCCTTCATTCTCTCTCTACCCCCTCTCTCTTTCCCTTTCTGCCACTCTGCCTTACAAATAAATATATTTTTAAAAATAAAACCCTATGGTAGACTATAAATTTCACATCCATATACTGCTAAAATTAGGAATAATAACCACCTTACTAAATATTATAAAGATATTTACAATATCCTAATGTCTGCAGATTCTCATTTAATTAAAATCACAGTACAGACACCACAAGATGGTATTTGAGGTATTATAAGGTAACCAGTTATGAGGTTTGGAACTACCTTCTTATTGTCCAACAAGGTTTTCCTTCAAATTGCCAACTGAAAGTCTTATTAGCCCTAATATTGTTAAGTTAAATGAAGTGTCAGGAAAGGTACTGTAGCAACTATGAAGGAATATTTGGCTTGTAAATTTTTTCCACCTGCCAACTTAAATAATCTTCATCCTTTCTTCCAAAAAGACTATTCTTTCAGTCCCGTGAGCACTGTAAAAGTAGTCAACTTTTTTTTGAACAGTTATAAATTACACTTGAAATTCCCAAAGTGCTCACTGCTATTTGTTGGCGAAAACTACTATATCTCCTAACTTTTTCCTCTAGATCCTTGACACTCACATTGCTTCCAACACTAAAAGTTTTTCTGAGTAAAAGTGTGCGTGGCCACTTTTGTGGATTCATCATAATATAAAGGTACGCAGCAATATAATGCAGTGATAATCTATCACAAAATCATCTTAGTGTGAACATCGACATGAACATCAAGTGAAAATGAGCCACTGTGTGAACAGTTAAAAGTAGTCATGATAATAACATGTTGGAACTCTACAAAAACAAAGCAATACCACGATTCTCTCACCAAGGAATCATGGCAAAAGGGAAATTTAACTCTGACACTGATAGGCAAAGAAAAAAAATTTGATCATAACAAAGATAGCCTTTTTTTCACGCAAATCAAATTCCTTCTCTAACTCCATATTTAGCCTCTCATGGCACTAAATCTTTAGGTTTCAAACTCAAGAGATAAAACATAAAGCCAACTTGGATAAAGAAAAGTAATTAACAAAGGAAATCAACACCCCATCTAAGGTTTAACCAAGAAATATAATACAGAACCAAATTTTTAATTCTAGTACTATTATCATTCTCACTTAAATTAATTTATTAGGGTTTGTACTGGTATTACAGCAGGATTATGAATATGTTTTATAAAACTTTAGGCATGAAATTATTTCAGATTAAAAATTATTATTATAACATTGACTTGTATATTCTAATTCTGGTTTTTCAATTTTTTAAACTGTATTCTGCCAATCTTTAATTTCAATAATCGTTCCTGTGCTCCTATTTCAAGCACAAACACACACATTTACATAATAAAGTGATATCAAGAAATCATTCACACTCAAAGAATATTCACTTATACTATCAGGTTCCAATGTTTGATAGGCATATTCTAGGCTTATAATTGGGTGATTTAAATTTGCATTTTAATTTTTAAAAATGTATTTCATATATCCAATTTATCAGTATGATGATTATTTTGCAAGCTTAATACCACAAAAAATCATAAAGATATCAAGACAACATTTCTAATAATAAAAATCCACTGAAATGTTTTCAGTTGTAAATATTTTATCTTGAAAATAAAATATTTTTATGAGTCTCTTGAGAACTAGTTGTCCTCAGCAGAAAGGGCCTAGTCCTGGTTGTGCTGTGTTACTGAAACTCTCCACAATTATGTCAAGTGAGGACTGAAATTCTTTCTCTCTGTTTATCTCAAAAACATATCTCATAAGAATGGAAGGCATGCAATATAAAAGGAAGAACCAAACAACAGACCCAGAAAGCAGCTGGCCAGCCCACAAAGAGAAACATTTTTCTTCTAGTCTTTTCTTAAGGAAAATATTCTGTGCCTTTTCTTGTTTAGTATTTAATATCTCTTGTTTATATGTATTATCATCACTGCCAAGGATCTCCTGTAATATGTCTCTTCAAATTAAACCAATAGCAACATGCAAACATTTATAACTTTGCTTGAACTATCTTGCTAAGAAGTTGGATTCTATTGTAGATTTTAAATTCCAACCAAATACTGATGCAGCTGATGTGTGAAGTATTAGAGTATGTTAACATTGTGGTTTGGGGCCAGCGCCGCGGCTCAATAGGTTAATCCTCCACCTAGCGGCGCCAGCACACCGGGTTCTAGTCCCAGTCGGGGTGCTGGCAGAGTCCCTAAGCAGCAGAGAACATCAACTGCTAAGATGTGGTTCCTTACAAAGCCACAAGGATTTAATCATGGTGGCTCTACCTAAGGGGCTCAATCTAATCCAACCATCGCTCAGAGGTCCCACCTTCAAACAACATAATTAAGATATGTTTCCATCATCTTAGTACCATTAACACAAGGCTTTTAGGACCCATCTTTAACACATAGGTCTTTGGAAAACATTTAACAACCAAATTAACATCCAAACCATACTACTAAAAATCCCAGTCAGAGCAACTTGTCCGAAAAAAAAAAAAAAATAAATGGCATCAAAAGTGGAAGAAAGTTAAATAGTCTCTTACAGCATGTTATATTTAGAAAATCCTGGAGTCTACTAAAAATCTGTTAAAACTAAGAAACAAATTCAGTAAATAAAGAATACAAAATCAACATACAAAAAATCAATAACATTTCTATAGACTAATAATAAATTACACAAAAAATAAATTTAGAAAATCTATCATGTTAAAAACTCTGACCAAGTAATTAAAAGGAAAATATCTCAACATAGCACTAGCTAACACACCACTAGCTAACATCACATTGAATGGGGGTAAGACTGAATGCTTTCTGACCAATGTTTGGGACAAGATAGGATTCCCACTTTGACAAAGTACTAGAGGGCCTAGCTAGAGCAATTCAGCAAAAGAAAGAAATAAAGGACATTCAGATTGAAAAGGAAGAAGTCAAATTGTTGTTTTTTGTAGATGACAGGATCTTATATATAGAAACCCCAAAGACTTCACCCAGAAGCTGTTAGAACTAATATACAAATTCAGTAAAGTTACAAGACACAAAATCAATGTGCAAAAATCAGTAGCACTGAGGTCAGCATTGTGATGCAGTAGGTTATACCACTGCCTGCAATACCTACATCCCAAAAGGGCATCTGCTCAAGTCCCAGCTTATCCACTTGCAATCCAGCTGCCTGCTAACATACCTGGGAAAACAGTAGAAAATGGCCCAAGTATTTGGGGCCCTGCCACCCATGTGGGAGACCTGAAAGAAGCTCCTGGCTACAGGTTTCAGCCTGACCCAGTCCTAGCTATAACAGCCATTTGGGGAATGAACAGTAGATGGAAGATATCTCTCCCAGGACTCCTCCATCTCCCTCTCCCCCCATAACTCTGCTTTTCAAATAAATCAATCTTCTAAATAAAAATCATTCACAGGGTAAAGAAAATTATAAAGTTAAAAATTAGTTTGTTGTAGATCTACTGAATTTCAGCTCCCAGCTATAGTTGCCTTGGCAGAGCCAGACCAAATATTGGAGGTTTGATATGGTTCACAGGCCATATCAACCCACCAATGGAACAGAATAAAGACCCTAGAAGTAAACCCACACATCTGCAGTCAATTGATCTATGACAAATGTACTAAAAACATGTATTAGAAAAAGAAGGCCGGCACTGTGGCTCACTTGGTTAATCCTCCGCCTGCGGCGCCAGCATCGCATGTGGGCACAGGGTTCAAGTCCTAGTTGCTCCTCTTCCAGTCCAGCTCTCTGCTGTGGCCTGGGAAGGCAGTAGAGGATGGCCCAAGTGCTCGGGCCCTGCACTCGCATGGGAGACCAGGAAGAAGCACCTGGCTCCTGGCTTCGGATCAGCGCAGCGCCGGCCATAGTGGCCATTTGGGGGTTAACCAACGGACGGAAGACCTGTCTCTCAGTCTCTCTCTGTCTATAACTCTATCTGTCAAATAAATAAAAAAAGAAAAGAAAAGGATAGTCTTTTTCATGATTGGTGCTGGGAAAATTGGATATCCACAGGCCAGGAGAATTAAAGTTGACCCATATCTCATTTCAGGTACAAAAATCAGCTCAAAATTGATTAAAGATCTAAATATAAGACCTGAAACTTTGAGACTATGAGAATAAAATACAGAATAAACACTTCAGGACATTGAGATTGGCAAGGATTTTCTGGATCAAACCTTAAAAGCAAAAATAGCGGATGGCATTGTGGCCGAATGAGAAAAGCTACTGCCAGAGATGCCAGTTTCCCATATGGGTGCTGGTTTGTGTTGTGGCTGCTCCACTTGCAACCCAGCTCCCTGCTAACATGCCTGGGAAAGCAATGGAAGATGACCCAAGTGTTTTGGCCATGCCATCTACCTAGGAGACCTAAAAGAAGCTCCTGGCTCCTGGCTTCAGCATGGCCCAGCTCAGGAAGTTGCAATCATTTACAGAATGAACCAGTGGATGGAAGATCTCTTTTTCTCTTTCCCTCTTCCTCTCCCTCTGCAACTCTGACTTTCAAGTAAATATTTTAAAAATAGACAAATGGATTCTTATCAAACTAAAGACTTATTGCACAGCAAAGGAAACAATCAACAGAGTGCAGAGAGAACCTACACAATAGGAGAAAATATTTGCAAGGGGTAATATCCATAATAAATAAAGAACTCAATTAAATAGCAAACAAACAATCCAATTTAAAAATGGGCAATAGATCTAAATAGATATTTTGCAATGGAATACACATAGGGGCTGATGGATAAGATACCTCCTCCTGCAGTGCTGGCATCCCATATCAGAGTGCCTGTTCAAGTCCTGGCTGCTCAGCCACTGATCCATGTCCCTGATAATGCAAGTGGGAAACCAGCAGAAGATGGCCCAAGTACTTGGGCCCTTGCCATCAATGAGGGAGACTGAATAGAGTTCACGTTTCTAACTTCAGCCTGCCCTACTCCGAGCAATGGTGACCATTTGGGGAGTGAATCCACAGATGAAAGATATTTTTCTCTCTTTGTCTCCACTTTTCTCTGACATTCTGTCTTTAAAATAAAAAAAATCTTTTTTTTTAAAAAAAGGACATACAAATGGCCAACAGGAATGAAGAAATGCTTAACATCACTAATCATCAGGGAAATGCAAATCAAAATGAGCTAAAATTGAAATTAAAAAAAAAAGATCAGTGAAATGACAAGCTGGTTTTAGGAAAAAATAAAAAAAATTGATAAACCATTGAACCAATTAACAAAAAAAAAAGAGGGGGAAAAGTAGGGTGTGGAGAAGACCTAGATTAATAAAATAAGATATGAAAAAGGAGACATTACAATTAATGCCACAAAAATTAAAATAATCATCAGGAATTATTTAATTTATTTATTTGTATTTTTAAAATGAAATAAAAGTGATTTTATATGAGATATATAAAACATAAATAAGACAGGTATGGGTAATCCCAATTTCTTTGCCAATATGATCATCAGGAATTATTAAAAATAGCTAGCTATATGGCAACAAATTGGAAAATCCAGAAGAAATGGATAGATTTCTTGACATAAACAATTTACCAAAATTGAGGCATGAAGACATAGAAAACCTAAATATATCAACAGTTAAGAAGAAGAATGAATCAGTAATAAAGACTCTTCCAACAAAGAAAAGCCCAGGACCAGATGACTTCACTGCTGAATTTTACCAAACTTTTAAGGAAGAACTAATCCAAATTCTTCTTAAACTATTCAAAACCAATGAAAGGAAGGGAATCCTCCCAAACTCCTTTTACAAAGCCAGCATCACCTTACTTCCCAAAGTAGAAAAAATACAACAAAAAAAGAGAACTATAGACCAATATTCCCGAAGAACATACATGTAAAAATCTTCAACAAAATTCTAGTTAATCAAATGCAACAACATATCTGAAAAAATATCAACCCAGACCAACAGGGATTTATACCTAATATGCAAGGATGATTCACAAATGCAACTCAATAAACATGATACATCACATTAGCAGACTGAATAGTAAAAACCACACGATTATCTCAATAGATGTAGATAAAGCATTTGATAAAAATAAACCACCCATTCATGATTTTAAAAAAACCATAAGCAAATTGGGTATAGAAGAAACAATCCTCAATTTGATCAAAGCAATATATGACAAACCCACAGCCAGCATTAAATTGAATGGGGAAAAGCTGGAAGCATTTCCACTAAGATCCAGAACCAGACAAGGATGCCCACTTTCACCCTTGCTATTCAACACAGTCTGGAATTTTTAGCCAGAGCCATTAGGTTAAAAAAAATCAAAAGGATAGAAATTGGAAGGAGGAAGTCAAATTATCCCTGTTACCCCTGTATTCAGATGGCATGATTCTGTATGTAGGGAAGCCAAAAGACTCCATTAATAAACTAATGGAATTCATTAGAGAGTTTGGTAAAGTGGCAGGAGATAAAATCAATATGCAAAAATCAAAAGTCTGGGGCTGATGCTGAGGCATAGTGGGTAAAGCCACTGCTTGTAGTGCTGGTATCCCACATAGGTGCCGGTTTGAGTCCTAGCTGCTCTACTTCTGATCCAACTCTCTTTTATAGCCTGAGAAAGCAGTAGAAGATGGTCCAGGTCCTTGGGCCCGCCCTGTACCCATGTGGGAGACCTGAAAGAAGCTCCTAGAGCCTGGATCCTAGCTCCTGGTTCTTGGCCCCTGGCTTCAGATCAGCACAGTTCTGGATGTTGTGGCCATTTGGGGAGTGAGCCAGGGGATGGAAGACCTCTCTCATTCTCTCTCTGCCTCTGCCTCTCTGTAACTCAGCCTTTCAAATAAATGAATAAACCTTTTTAAAAAAATCAATATCCTTTGTATACACAAACAATGTCATGGCTGAGAAAGAACTTGTAAGAGCAGTTCCATTCACAATAACTAAAAACCATAAATATCTTGGAATAAATTTAACCAAGGAGGAGAAAGATCTCTACAATAAAAATTACAAAACATTAAATGAATAGAAGAAGATATCAGAAAATCAAAAAATCTTCCATTCTCATGGGTTGGAAAAATTAGTATCATCAAAATGTCCATATCCATACTACTGAAAGAAATTTACAGATTCAATGCAATCCCAATCAAAACACCTAGGACATTCTTCTCAGAACTAAAAAAAAATGATCATAAAATTCATATAGGAGCATAAGAAACACCAAATAGCTAAAAACAATATTAAAGAATAAAAAAAAAAACAAAGCTTGAGGCATCACAATATCAGATTTCAAAACATACTACAGGGTAGTTAAAATCAAAACAGCCTAGTATTGGCACAAAAAGAGATATGTTAACCAATGGAACAGAATTGAAACCCCAGAATTAATCCATGTATCTACAACCAACTTGTCTTTGACAAAGGAGCTAAAATCACTGACTGGGCAAAGGACAGTCTCTCCAACAAATAGTGGTGGTAAAACTGTATTAATCAAATAATGGACTTAAGAAAATATTGTGTATATAATCAAAAATTCAAACTTTTTCTTATTTTCACTTTTTTTAAAAAAAGATTTATTTATTTATTTGAAAGGCAGAGTTACAGAGAGGCAGAGCCACAGAAAGAGAGAGACAGAGACAGAGACTGGTCTTCCTTCTACTGGTTCACTCTTTAAATGGCTGCACCAGCTGGAGCTGGGCTGATCTGAAGCCAGGAACCAGGAGCCTCTTCCAGGTCTCCCACGTAAGTGCAGGGGCCCATGGACTTCGATCCTCTTGTACTGCTTTCCCAGGCCATAGCAGAGAGCTGAACTGGAAGTGGAGCAGCTGGGACTCGAACTGCTGCCCATATGGGATGACTGCACTGCATGCAGCGACTTTACCCACCATGCCACAGCGCCAGCCCCAAACTTTTTTTCCTTCATAACACACTGAGAATTTGGTATTACAAAGCACAGTGATCTATCTAGTTCTTTTACTCACAGTTCTAAAAGAGATTAAAAGCTATGAAAGAAGAAGTAGAATATGTCCTCAAAACGACTCTGAATTTATCTGCTTTGTGTTAAGTTGTTAAAAATACAATCTTAATGTATCTTTTTTTCTAAAGTTAAGAAAATTTTTAATAGTTTACAATGTGATCTTATGTCCCTTTAATACCTTTTGGAAGGTGTTGATCCTATTTTCTCTGTATCATGTCAGCTCTTCTAAAAACATAGTAAATTCGGTGGACCCTCAATAATTATTTGTAAATAAATATTGCAATGCATTTAATCTAGCGGAATACTACGAACTTCTCTTGGTACCAGTCTAGAACTTACTCAGCAAGTCCACTGAATACGAATCCCATAGTGAAAAGGGGAAAGTTGGCCTTATGTACAAAAACTACAGAGTACAGAACAAAATTTTTGGAGATCAAGAGGGCTTAAAATAGTTTATACAAACATGAAATGAGTTTTGATTGGATTCTAAATTTGGATTCAATTTACAGCCCATCTTGCTCCAAAATACTTCTTTATAAGATGTACAATTATGCTGAATGCCTCACTATTCCAAAGACACTCAAATAACCACAACTACTATCCACCTTAAAAATGTTTTAAATATACACATAAATCTGGTAATCAAAGTTCAGTACCAATACCACTTCATAGAACCAGGCACCTCAGTTTCAACCTACAACTCCCAAATTGTTTCCGTTTCTACACCACTGCAACCAACAATTCTGCCAGACAACACAAAACCATTCAGTGGTTTTTGTCTGATGTGGAAAAAGTCCATGTGGGACTAGGACATGCCATCAAATTCATGCCAGGATGAAGATCTAAATTGGTTGGGCTAGAAATCAGTGCATTAATCCAATCCATCACTCTATTTCCATTCTATACCTTTTTGAGTAAAAATTATTTTTATCATAATAACCTTTCATCACTTAAAAATAGTTTCAAATGAAATAATGATAGTATACCTGAAGGATTTATTTGGGTAGATTTTTAAAATAGGTACTCAGTTCCACATTAAAATTTTGGCTGCTTAATGATCCTCAGGTAATAGAGACTGTGGATGACTTAAAGGAATACACAGAAAGTTTGTCAGGAGATCCACTCCCACTCTGTGGAATCTGAGTAATGATCTCAACACCCTGCAACACCAAGATGGTACCAATTAGTTCTAAATACCTCAATCCTACTGTAATCTACCTGGTGAATGTCAGGAAGAACCTGTCAGCATGCCATCACTCTGGACTCATACCGGCCAGAGCAAAATCTCCTCTGTACCTTGTACTCACCCTGTAGGACTGGGTTCAGTTCACATTCCCTAGTCCGAGGACAAGGGCTCTTGGTGTTATAAGCCACACCAGTTGGGCTTTCATAACAATACCTGAGGAAGGGCCATTCTGCATCGCACAATTTTAGAGCCACAGCAATTGCTGCCACCAGCTCTGGGATCACTGAGGTTTGCCAGTGCGACAAGGAGACAGACCCCTTCAGCACCAAGAACAAGGCCCTGTCACCAAACTCTTGGTGGACCAAAGATACACACCCTAGGAAACAGTATTTATCTCAAAGTGACACTTTTATTCCTGTAACTTCAGCAGTCTAGACCACTGTGTCATTTACAGACATTGTAGTTAGACAAAAGTAATGACTCAGAAACTATTCCCTAGGAATACACAGAACCAAAGCCAAAGCAAGAAGCCAACTGATAAACAGCATTCCAATTAAAGAATAAACTCTTTTCCAAAAAATTCTACTTCATAAAGAAGGGACAATTACACCACAAGGGTAGACATCAACATTGGGACACAGGAGACAAGAAAAAGCAAGGTAGCACCAGCACAGCGGCTCAATAGGCTAATCCTCCGCCTTCGGTGCTGGCACACCAGATTCTAGTCCTGGTCGGGGCACTGGATTCTGTCCCGGTTGCCCCTCTTCCAGTCCAGCTCTCTGCTGTGGCCCAGGAGTGCAGTGGAGGATGGCCCAAGTCCTTGGGCCCTGCACCCACACGGGAGACCAGGAGAAGCACCTGGCTCCTGGCTTCAGCTTCAGATCAGCGCAGTGTGCCGGCCGCAGCGCGCCAGCCACAGTGGTCACTGGGGGGTGAACCAATGGAAAAAGGAAGACCTTACTCTCTGTCTTTCTCTCTCACTGTCCATTCTGCCTGTCAAAAAAAAAAAAAAGAAAAAGAAAAAGAAAAAGGAAGCAAGGTAGCATATGTCTCCCAAAGAACAAAATAATCCACTAGAATTTGAAGGAAATCTATTAAATGCCACATATAGGATTCAAACATTGAAGGAAACTCAGTGTGATGCAAGAGAATACAGATAGATTAAAGAAATGAGGAAATCAATGAGTGACATGAATACAAATCATTAACAAGAACCAATTGGAAATTTTGGAGATTTTCAATTAGTAAAATAAAAAATATGATTGAGAGGCTCTTTTTTCCCAGAAACCTTTTACTTAAGATATACAAACTCCATACATTTCATAAATACATCTTTAGAAACATAGTGATTCTTCTCACCACACCCATCTGCACTCCTGCACTTCTTCCTCCCTCTCTTCCTATTCCAATTCTTATTTTTTACTAAGGTATATTTTTCAATTAACTTTATGCACATAAGATTAACTCTATACTAAGTAAATAGTTCAACAAATAGTCAAGACAAGGGCTATACAAAGTCAATGCATCTCAAAGCATCAATTTAACTTCAAGAGATTAATTTTAGGTGCTCCATTAGTTATCACAGATCAGGAAGAACAAACGGTATTTGTCATTTTGATACTGTGATGCCTCCAGCTTTGTTTTCGTTGTATAAGATTTATTTAACTATTCAGAGTCTCTTGTGTTTCCATATGAATTTCATTTTTTCTATAATGAGAAGAAAGTCCTTGGTATTTTGATTGGTATTGCATTGAATCTATATATGGCTTTCCATAGTATGGACATTTTTATGATATTTGATTCTTCCAAACCATGATTAAGAAAGATTTTTCCATTTTTTTGTGTGTCTTCTTCTATTTCTTTCTTAAATGTTTTGTAATTCTCATCACAGAGATCTTTGACATTTTTGGTTAAATTTAATCCAAGATATTTGATTTTTGAGTAGATACCATGAATGGGATTGGTCTTAAAAGTTCTTTCTCATCTGTGGCATTGTCTGTATATACAAAGGCTATTGATTATTGTGTGTTGATCTTATATCTTGCCACTTTACCAAACTATTATGAGGTCCAACAGTCTCTTGGTGGAGTCTTTTGGATTCCTTATATATAGAATCATGTCATCTGCAAATAGGGATAGATTGACTTCCTCCTTTCCTATTGGTATCTGTCGCTCCCCCTCTTCATGGAGGAACGACGCTAAACCCTGCCTAGGCTTCATATCCGAGTCACGGCACCATTATGTCGCTCCCCGTCTTCGTGGAGGAACGACACAGGACCCTGCGCTGTTCTTTTGTCTGCTCGGCCCTTCCCGGGTTTGCTGCTGGTTCTTCCCGGGTTGGCTACCTTCCCTTCCACCTCCGTGGAAGGGCGGTTCCCCCTAGCCACTTTCCCCACTTCCGCGGGGGAGCGGCACACCGCCGGCCGGCTCTCTCGGGGGCTGCACAGGTGTTCCTTCAGATAGATGTTCCTGGTGCATGTTGTCTCTCTCCTCCTTTATAGTCCTCTTCCACCAATCCCAACTCTGCTACCCACACGCCGAGTATGCTGCTCTCCTCCAATCAGGAGCAGGTCCTACAGTTTATTGGTTGAACTGGAGGCAGCTGTGTAGAAGCTGTTTCTCCCTTCTCAGTGCCATATTGTGGGAGAGCAGATGCATAGAATAAGTCTTAATTCCAGTAACTTAGTCTAGTCCAGGTTGCTCCCCACAGGTATCTCTTTTTTTTTTTTTTATGCCTAATGGCTCTGGCTAAAACTTCCAGGACTTTACTGAATAGCAATAGTGAGAGTGGGCATCCTCATCTGGTTCTGGATTTTAGTGGAAATTCTTCCAATTTTCCACATTCAATAGGATGCTGGCTGTGGGTTTGTCATAAATTGCCTTGATTGTGTTGAGGAATGTATCTTTTATACCCACTTCCTTAGAGTTTTCATCCTGAATGAACGTTTTACTTTATCAAATGTTTTCTCTCATCTATTGAGGTAATCATATGGTTTTTGTACTTCAGTTTGTTAATGTGATGTATTATATTGATTTTTGAATGTTGAACTATCCCTGAATACCTGGGATAAGTCCCAGTTGGTCCAGGTGAATGATCATTCTGATGTGTAGATTCAATTGGCTAGTATTTTGTTGAGGATTGTTGTGTCTATGTTCATCAGGGAAACTGGTCTGTAGTTCTCTTTCTCTGTTGTATCTTTTACAGGTTTATGAATTAAGGTGATACTGGCTTCATAGAAGGAGTTGGGGGGATTTCCTCCCATTCAATTATTTTGAATAGCTTAAGAAGAATTAGTTAGTTATTCTTTAAATGTCTGCTAGAATTCAGCAGTGAAGCTGTCCAGTCCTGAGATTATCTTTGTTGAGAGAGTCTTTATTACAGATTCAATTTATGTCTTGGTTATTGGTCTCTTTAGGTTTTTAATATCATCATGGTTCATTTTAGGTAGGTTGTATGTATCCAGTAATCTATTCACTTCTTCTAGGTTTCCCGATTTGTTGACATACAGATCTTTGTAATATTATTTTTTATTTTATTTATTTTTTCAAAAGCAATCATTTTCAGTGGGCATTCAATTCATATTTAGCATTTATCAAGTAAGCACTGCCTGTTAGGCACTGTTGTGAGCAAAGAAAACTCAAGCTGAATGCTTTCTTTTTTTATTATTAGTTATTTGAAAGACAGAGTTAGAGAGAGAGGTAGAGACAGAGAGGTCTTCCATCCACTGGTTCACTCTCCAGATGGCCGCAATGGTCGGAGCCGCATAGATCCGAAGCCAGGAACCAGGAGCTTCTTCCGGATCTCCCACGTGGATGCAGGGGCCCAAGCACTTGGGCCATCTTCTGCTGCTTTTCCAGGCCACAGAAGAGAGCTGGATTGGAAGAGGAACAGCCGGGACTAGAACCAGCACCCACATGGGATGCTAGCACTTCAGGCCAGGGTTTTAACCCACTGCACCGCAGCGCCGGCCCCAGCTCTTTGTAATAATTTCTGATGATTCTTCTTATTTCTATTGTGTCTGTTGTCACATTTCATTTTTCATTTCTAATTTTATTGATTTAGGTCTTCTCCCTCTATTTTTGGTTAGTTAGAACAATGGTGTGTCAATTTTGTTTATTTTTTCAAAAAACCAGCTCTTAATTTCATTGATCGTTTATATTGTTTTTTGTTTCAATTTTGTTTATTTCCTCTCTAATTTTAATTATTTCTTTTCTCCTACTAATTTTGGGTTTGGTATACTGTTGTTTTTCTAGATCCTTGAGATGTACTGATAGCTCATATATTTGGTGCCTTTCTAATTTGTTGATGTAGGCATCAGTTGCTATAAATTTTCTTCTTAACACTGCTTTTGTTTTATCACATAAGTTTTGATATGTTGTACTGTCATCTTCATTCATTTCCAGAAATTTTTTTATTTCTCTTTTGATTTTTGATTTTTTTCTATGCCTCACTGTTAATTCAGGAGCATGTTGCTCAGTCTCCATATGTTTCCATATGTTCTAGAGATTCCTGAGTTGCTGATTTCCAGCTTCATTACATTGTGGTCAAAGAAGATGCACGGTATGATTTTGATTTGTTTGAATTTGCTGAGACTTGCTTTATGGCCTAACATATGGTCTATCTTAGAGAAGTTCCATGCATTGGTGAGACGAATGTGTACTCTGCAACTGTAGGATGAAAAGTTCTATAGATAAATGTTGGATCCAATGGTCTAGTGTTGAGTAACTCTGCTGTTTCTTTGCTGATTTTCTGTCTTGTTGATCTGTCCATTGCTGAAAGCGGGGTACAGAAGTCCCCTATTACTATTGTATTGGAGTCTATATCTCCCTTTAGAACCATTAATTACATAGCCAGGTGCCCTGAATTAGGTACATATACATTTATTGTAGTCTCATCTTCCTGTTTAATTGATCCCTTAATCATTACATAATGTCCTTCTTTGTCTCTTTTAACAGTTTTTCTGTTAAAGTCTATTTTGTCTGATATTAGGATTGCCACACCAGCTTTTTTTTTGTTTGTTTCTATTAGCATGAAATATCTTCTCCCATCCTTTCACTTTCAGACTACATGTATCTTTGTTGGTGAGATGTATTTCTGGTAGGCAGCAAATAGATGAGTCTTGTTTTTGAATCCATTCAGTCAGTCTGTATCTTTTAACTGGAGAGTTGAGGCCATTTATATTCAAGGTAACTACTGATAAGTAACAACTTGGCCCTGCTTTTTTCCATAAATATTCCTATTTTTTATTTTGGATTTCCTTTTTATTTTTACTGGGAGATTCTCTCCTTTGCCTTCTTTCATAGTGATGACCATGCTTCTCTGTTTCTGTGGTAGTACGTCCTTCAGCATCTTTTTGTAAAACTGGACAAGTGGTGACGAATATGGGATGCCGGCACTGCAGGCAGAGGATTAACCTACTGCTTCACAGTGCCAGCCCCATCAATATTTCATTTTGACTTCTCTTCAAAATCTCAATTTCATGGGAAAATTTTTCATTCATGCCATGTATGGATTTCTTTCATTTGTGGATTTGCTTCTGATTACTTCCATGTAATCTTAGGATTGATTTTTTGAATTCCATTTCTGGCATTTCTTCAATCTCTTCATCTTCACATTCTAGTATTGAAGTGTTGTTGTATTCCTGTATTCTTGTTTCTTGAATTGCTGTGTTTATCACTAGACATTTGTGGAGTAACTTGTTTGTTTTTGCCCTGTGATAGGTTTTACCTTTGCACTATGCTTTCGTGGCTTAGTGGAGTGTCTGCTCTTTTAGTCAATACTCTGAGACAGTTGCTGGATGTGGCCAGGGAGTTCTATTCAGTGCTCCAGGATGAAGGGAATGTCCAAAGTGGCATGGTAAATCTCTCGCTTCCCCACCTCTGTAATCAGATGGGAGGTTTGATCAGCCTGTCAGTATAGTCTAACTCTCATCTCCTCTACTCCAAGGAGACCAATGCTGGGCACTAGCCCCAGTGAGTGCAATATACAGCCATGCTGCCACAAGAACCATGCAAAGGATCCATACAGTCCTTAGTGTGAGCATGGATCCTACATTAATGACCCCCAAAGTTAATCAGGCAACCCCGAAGGTGTGGAGCTGCCCACAGTAGCTGCCCAAATACTCAGCCACACCCTATACCCTCCCATGCAGCCACAGTGTTTTCACAGTCCCAGCATACAAGGCCCCCATAGTCATGAGCACCCAGCCCCCTGTGAATTCTACTAGCAGACTCAGGTGTCTCCTCTCTGCTGGTTGCTGGCCGCATGGACACAAGCTGGTACAACTGTTAAATATGTCAAAAATGGCACCCATCCTCTCTCAGCACATCACAGGATGCTGCTGCTGGTTGGCCAGAGAGAGAGAAATGTGTTCCCTTTATTTCCCTCTAGGTTGGCAGGTACACTGTCTCCCACAGGGATCCAAGCCAAAAATCATGACAGGCTCTTCCCACAGCTATATTGCCAGTGGCTTGGGCTGCTAGAGTCTGGTCTCACCTCATTCTCCAAAGCTGATACTGAGGATCTTAGCTGCTGGGGTCCCGAGTTGTGCGCATCCACACCCTCCACAGAGATCCATAATGTCCCTCTGATTTGTGTGGAGTTTCCTCTGCAGTTTTCTCCATGACTCTTCTCTGAGATTTCACTCTCTCCACTTTCTTTTAACTATCTTCCCCTAGACTAGAGCAGTAAGCTCCCTCCCTGTTCTGTCATCCTGGAATCCTTCTGATTGAGAGCTTTAACAGCATAATAGACCAGGCAGAGGAAAGAATTTCTGCACTTGATAAAAGAATTTTGAAATAACCTAATCAGACAAAAATAAAGAGAAAAGATTTAAAATTTTAAGGAAGTCTACATGAAATATGGGATACCATTAAATGACCAAATTTGTGTATTATAGGTATTCCTGAAGGAGAAGAATGGGAAAAAGGTATTAAGAACCTGCTAAATGAAATAACATTTGAAAATTTTCCAGATCTTAAAAGAGACATGGACACCAAATACAAGAATTTCAAAGGACTGCAAGCAGACACAATCAAAAACAGATATTCTCCAAGGCATATGTTAATCAAGCTGTCAAAAGTTAAGGACAAGAAGAGAAACCTAAAGACAAGTTACATATAAATGAAAACCAATTAGGTTAACATCAGATTTCTCAGTGGAAACCCAACAGGCCAAAATATAGTGGGATAATATATTCAAGGTCTTAAATAAAAAAACTTCCAAGCAAGAATATTATATCCAGTAAAGCTATCCTTTAAAAGTGAGGGAGAAATAAGGTACTTTTCAAGTAAGCAATAACAGAGAATTCACCATCACCAGATCAAAACAAAAAAAGGAAAATTAAAAGGAAATTTTAAAACTAACATTAATTTTGAAAATACTTACATTTTCCTCTAAAATGATACTTTCTAGTATAAGATATAAAATTATTGTTAATTCATTTCAGTTAATACTTATTCTCTTTGACAGTGAGTATCTCAACACCTTGGAAATATATTTTACCTAATTTTACTATTATTGACTCCTTTCATCAACTTTAAAACAAGTTTTACATAATTCACTAAATACAAATGCTTTTGGAAGAATTGCTTAGTGTACTTCTATTCTCTGTAACATATTCACTTAAGTGTAAGAGGATTTTTAAATAATTTTTGGGAAATCTACCTACCAAACAACTTAATATTCATGGTAAGAAAATTATCTTGAAGATTAAGAATTTCAAATCAAAATAAACCATAAAATATTTTTAAAAATTATTTTCTGTGTCAAATAGAAATGCTAACTAACATTGTCAAAAGCCTGTACCTAACTAGGAATCATTTTATGATCAGTCTAGGATATTTCAACTTGTTCTAAGCCATAACTTCAAATTCTGAGAGGTAATTGAGAACTATCTTTATAATCTTTATAATTTTTTTTTTGACAGGCAGAGTGGACAGTGAGAGAGAGAGACAGAGAGAAAGGTCTTCCTTTTGCCATTGGTTCACCCTCCAATGGCCGCCACGGCCAGCGCACTACGGCCGGTGCACCGCGCTGATCCGATGGCAGGAGCCAGGTACTTCTCCTGGTCTCCCATGGGGTGCAGGGCCCAAGCACTTGGGCCATCCTCCACTGCACTCCCGGGCCATAGCAGAGAGCTGGCCTGGAAGAGGGGCAACCGGGACAGAATTCGGCACCCCGACTGGGACTAGAACCCGGTGTGCCGGTGCCGCTAGGCAGAGGATTGGCCTGTTGAGCCGCAGCACCAGCCTATAATCTATTTTGAATTTAGAAAAATTGAAGTGCAAAAATCACATGAAGGTATGTGATAAGGATGCTTGTGGCCCGAGTTTCCATAACCTTGCCATCCACAGTTCATCCATTTAAGAAGCCTACCCCTTCACCGTGGCTCACTTGGCTAAACCTCCCCTGCGGCGCCAGCATCCCATATAGGTGCCAGGTTCTAGTCCCGGTTGCTCTTCTTCCAGTCCAGCTCTCTGCTGTGGCCCAGGAGGGCAGCACAGGATGGCCCAAGTCCTTGGGCCCTGCACTCGCATGGGAGACCAGGAAGAAGCACCTGGCTCCTGGCTCCTGGCTTTGGATCGGTGTGGCGCTGGCCATGGCGGCCATTTGGGGAGTGAACCAACAGAGGGAAGACCTTTCTCTCTGTCTCTCTCTCTGTCTATAACTCTACCTGTCAAAATAAAAATAAAAATAAAAACAAGAAACCTACCCCTTATGTATTAGAAATGGGCATAAATATCTTCAGTTTGACTTAAGATACAACACTCTCCTCAAGTATTGATGTGAAAATCTTTTGGCTAAATAAACAGACTATTTTTCCATGAAGAAACTGCAGCTGAGACAGTTGACCTCAGCCTTTTAAAATGAAAAGATTCAGTCTGGAAAAATGAATTAAGTGATCATCAAGGTTAGCTAGAATAAAAGGCCTTCAGAGCTTCTTTACTGAAGAAGCCTAACTTCACTGAACAGCTTTTCCCTGAACAGCTACCTTTTAGTAAGTTTTAACACATCATGAAGTACTACCATGCTGCACAACTCCAGATGACATAGGAAATATGAGTTCATCCCCTGGAGTTTTGAAACTCTGATAGTTCTGGTCTCATTATCATTAAAGCGCTCTCTCTCTCTCTTTTTTTTTTTTCCCCCTAAGTTTTTGATTATGGAATCCCCACTCCTGTTTTGGTTTTCTTTCAGGATTTCTTGAGAGAGACAAAAAGGTAGACAGATCTAAAGAGATTTCCCATCTGGTGGTATAATCCCCAAATGCCTACAACACCCAAGGCTGGGCCAGGCCAGATCAGGAATTGGAGACACAATCCAGGTGTCTCTTGTGGGAACCAGGAACCTAGTCATTTGGGCTAACACATGCCTCCCAGGATCTCCACTGATGGGAAGCTGGAATCATTAACTGCATTGGGGAATCAAACCCAGGTGCTGCAATGTTGGACACAGGTATCTTAACTGGCATCTTAACTCATAGGTCAAATGCCTGCTTTACTAACTTATTCTGAACTTAATGTAGATATGCTGCTCACATCAGAGGAATTTGCCAGATTATACCTCCTATAAAACTGAATAAGAGCTGTATCTTTTATAAACTATAACACCTATCTGCGGCCTTTTAGAAGATGTTTTGCTTGCTTAAGACTGACAGAGAGAAACTTTGCTTAATCTGTACCAAAACCAAAACAACTGATACTCCATGGGAAATAGTGTAATATGGTAGAAAGACCACTAGAGCCAAGATATCACCCATTTATTAATTTATGCCTCAGTTTACTCCCCTACTGGTTAGGGAAAAGAATAAAACTGTCTTAACCATTCCAAAGAATTGTTATGACAAACAACAGGCCAAACTGATCATAGCTGGAAAAATATAAAAATATAAATTTAAGAATAGACAAAATTTTAACAGAAAAATATTCTTTATATTAACTGAACAACACAATGGTAAGTAAGTTATCTGGAACAGAATACTCAGGTTCTACCCTAAGAAGCCTACATAAGGGGCCCACTCAGTGGCATAGCAGGTAAAGGTGCCGCCTGCACTGCCAGCATCCCATATGGGCACCCGTCTGAGACTCAGCTGCTCCACTTCCTCTCCAGATCTCTACTACAGCTTGGAAAAGCAGTAGAAGTTAGCCCAGATCCTGGGCCCCTGCTCCCTCGTGAGAGACCTGGAGGAATTTCCTGGCTCCTGGCTTTGGTTCAGCCCAGCACCAGCCGTTGTGGCCATTTGGGGAGGCAAACAACAGATGGAAGACCTCTCTCTTTCTCTCTGCCTCTATGTAGCTCTACCTTTCAAATAAATTAATAAGTCTTAAAAAAAAAAAAAACTGAACACCAATGCTTAAAAAAAAGAAGCCCACTTAAGATACCTTTTGTAGATTAATCATTTTTCTTATATAAAATTAGCTCAAATATAAATTGGAGAAGCATCCAGTATTATTGGTTTCTATAAGGTAAAATAAAAACTACTGAGGTGACGCTGTGGTATAGTAGGCTAAGCCTCAGCCTCCAGTCCAAGCATCCATGATGGGCAACAATGGTTTGTGTCCTGGATGCTCCTCTTCTGATCCAGCTCTCTGCTTATGGCCTGGGAAAGCAGTAGAAGATGGCCCAAGTCCTTGGGTCCCTGCACTCGTGTGAGAGATCTGGAAGCTCCTGGCTCCTGGCTTTGGATGGGTGCAGTTCTGGCTATTGCAGCCAAATGGGGAGTGAACCAGTGGATGGAAGGCCTCTCTCCCTCTCTCTCTCTCTCTCTGCCTCTCCTTCTCTCTGTGTGTAACTCTGACTTTCAAATAAAATAATAAATCTTAAAAAAAAAAAATCTCAAGTTGGAATAAGTCACCTTTAATAGTCTAACATCAAGAGCCTTAAGAACACATATAAGTAGATCTTGAACTTACCATAATATTATGGTAATAACATTCCCAAGAAGTATGATTATAAAACCAAATTTTATAAATTAAATATGATTTTTCTACAGATACAAGTAGGTTTGGAGAATTTATTCCCCTATAGCTATCAGTGCTGTGCTGTCAGTCTGCTCTCAGAATTACCCTAAATTGTATATATCACACCACCCAAGATCACACCACCTACAAGGGGCAGCTTTCATCAGATGAACAGTCAATGTCAGGGTGAAGATCCTGCCTGCTTATTTGAACTTGTAACAGTTCCAGTCTTCTCCTCGAGGTAGGCTGAGGCCTTTGTTCTAACTGTATCACATTCCAACTTCTGCCTAATCCTGCTTCCATCTCTTTCGTCACAAGAATAAACAACAAAAATTTTTTTTTACTAATAAACTTCTTGCATATTAAACTCCTATTTCCTAAGGAAACAACCAGCAACTGGCGTATATAAATCATAGATGACTATATATACATATAACCACATAAAATTCTATTTAATATTGTACTATAGGTTCAATATCCTTTATCTAAAATGTTTGGGACTGGCTCTGACATTATAGCCCAGTGGGCTAAGCCACTGCCTGAGACACTAGCATCCCATAGCAGAGCACCAGTTCGATCCCCAGCTGCTCTGCTTCTGAACCAGCTTCCTGTTAATGTGCCTGGGAAGGTAGTGGAAGGTGATCCAAGATCTTGGGTCCCTGCCACCCATGTGGAAGACCAGCCTCTCTCCAGCCACTAGAGTATATGGCTAGAAAGGGAACTGGGAACCAGCACCTGATAAAGCCCCTAAGCCTTCACCCCCAGACTGTGCTCATGGAACCTCTATACTTGGCATACAGCACGGATGGGTGCCCCAGTGGGATAACTTGTTTCTGCATAAGTCACTGCCATCCCCAAGACTGAGCAGAGCCTGGTAACTATCAGATCCTGCTGTAACCTAGCTTATTGCTGGCCTGGATGGCCAAGGAGCTGCCTTTATCACCTTTCCCTCAGCCTTCATAACACAGCAAAGAACTACAGAATTGTGTCTTGGGGCACAGTACTGAGCTGGAAAAATCCAACACTAGGTAAATCCTAATGGTCCATTCTCAGATCAGTATCTGTGGAAGAAGCCTCTAGATGTGCTCATGGCCCCAGTTGATCAAATTACAACTCAGACAGCATCCACCATGATTAGTTGCAGCAGCTCCAAGTCATAGGTTCACCTCTGCAGCAGATAGCACAGAGCAATGTGGGTTTTGGCCTTACCATTGTGTGGTTCTGGTCTTGGGTATAGGCCCCAGGGGTAAACTAGCAATGTAAACTTTGTGGCCACAGACTAAGCATCTGGAAGATGCCCCAGGAAGAGGCTTATATTTGTAAACTATCCCTTTTAGACATTTCTCCAGCTCATTATGAACAACACACCAACTATGGAATTGGAAAACTCTGGCCTTTGGGCATCCCCTAGGACTAAAACAGCAACAATGCCAACAGCAATCATGTGGTAAACATCCAATTAAGGTACCATTCAGTGCTGATATAGGAGAAGTGTCCACAGTTTCAGAGAAAATAAACAGATTGCCTAAAATTTCTGCAAAGACAACCACAAAGTCAGATTACATAAACTGGAAAAAATACCAATTCATTCAATGAATTGGTAATAATTCAATGAATTGGTAATGCCATATAACCAAAAGTGCCAAAAACTCTCAGGGAATTATGACTTCACCTAACAAAGGTATCAGAAACCACCCAGGTATCAATTGACATTTGCACACTCTTGGATGAAGAATTAAAAATAGCTCTTTTATTTAAAGAAACTGAATGAATTTTAAAAGAACATGGAAGATGAGGCTGGCGCTGTGGCTTAGCAGATAAAGCCGCCACCTGCAGTGCTGGCATTCCAAATGGGCGTCGGTTCGAGACCTGGCTGCTACACTTCCAGTCCAGCTCTCTGTTGTGGCCTGGGAAAGCAGTAGAAGATGGCCCAAGTCCTGGGGCTCCTGCACCCATGTAGCTGCTGGCTCTTGGATTCAGATCAGTGCAGCTCCAGACATTGTGGCCAATTGAGGAGTGAACCAGCGGATGGAGACCTCCCTCCTCCTCTCTCTCTCTCCCTCTACCTCTCCTCTCTTTGTGTAACTCTGACTTAAAAATAAATAAATGAAATCTTTAAAAAGAAAAAGAACATGGAGGGCTGGCGCTGGGGCATAGTGGATAAAGCTGCCACTTGCAGTGCCAGGATCCCATATGGGCACCGGTTCAAGTCCTGGCTGCTCCACTTCTGATCCAGCTCTCTGCTATGTCCTGGGAAAGCAGTAGATGATGGCCCAAGTTCTTGGGTCCCTGCATTCATATGGGAAGCCCAGAAGAAGCTCCTGGCTCCAGGGTTTGGATTGGTCCAGCTCTGGCCATTGTGGCCAGTTGGGGCCATTGTGGCCAATTGGGGAGTGAACCAGCAGATGGAAGACCTCTCTCTCTCTCTCTGACTCTGCCTCTCCGTTACTCTGTCTTTCAAATAAACAAATAAATCTTTAAAAATAGAGAGAAAGAGAACATGGAAAAGTAATTTGGTATTTTCACAGAGAGACTTAAGAGAGATGGCTCTGAAGCGTTCGGAGAGATAACCTGTGAATGGGCTTTTACTCTCTCTCCCAATCTCTCTCTCAGATAAATTTTAAAAATCAAACAGAAAGGATTGAACTGATAAGTATACTAAGTGAAATTAAAAAAACAATAGAATGTACCAATGGCAGAATAGATCCAACAGAAGAATTACTGAACTTGAAGACAGATTATTAGAAAATACATAGTCAGAGGGGGGAAAAATAAAGAATAATGAAGAAATGTTACAAGAACTTTGAGACAGCATGGAAAGAGCAAATACTAGAGTTAACTGAGGTTCAAAAGGGACTTGAGAATATTAAAGGACTAGAAAGCATACTCAAAGAGATAGTAAAAGAAAACTTCCAAAATCTAGAGAAAGATACAACTGTCCGGGTACAGGAAGGTCACAGGTTATCAATCAGATTCAACTTGACAAAAACCCAAGACATATTATAATTAAGGTCTCCAAGGTGAAACATGAAGAGAAATCTCAAAGCTGCAATACAAAAGAAACACACAAAGAGGTTTTCCAATTTGGTTAACTGCAGACTTCTTCTCAGAAACCTCATAGGCCAGGACAAAGTGGTATGAGATTTTTGAAGTATTCAAGAAAAAAAAAATACTCACGGAGATGGCACTGCATGGAAGCCACCATGGTTTTTCATCTGTGCCTTATGGAGAGGTGGCCTGAGCCACAACCTGATTTGCCAATTGTGATGGAGGAAGGGGAGCCTTGAAATTGTTTTGCCTCCAAAGCCCTGTCACTCTGGGCCTATATATTAGAGGAAAGTTAGTCCCATTTCCCTTTCCCCCAAATCACTGAAATGCCTTTAGACTAATTTTTCCATTGTCTTTTTTTTTTTTTTTTTTTTTGACAGGCAGAGTGGACAGTGAGAGAGACAGAGAGAGAAAGGTCTTCCTTTTGCCGCTGGTTCACCCTCCAATGGCCGCCGCTGCAGCCGGCGCACCGCGCTGATCCTGGCAGGAGCCAGGAGCCAGGTGCTTTTCCTGGTCTCCCATGGGGTGCAGGGCCCAAGCACCTGGGCCATCCTCCACTGCACTCCCTGGCCATAGCAGAGAGCTGGCCTGGAAGAGGGGCAACCGGGACAGAATCCGGCGCCCCAACCGGGACTAGAACCCGGTGTGCCGGCGCCGCAAGGTGGAGGATTAGCCTATTGAGCCACGGCGCCGGCCCATTGTCTTGATCAATAGCATCCAGCTTCTTCATATCTACATTGATCTCCTTAAAAAATGATGGCTTAGCTATGCCCTTAGTGTTTTCTCCCAATTGTACTTTCACACTTTTTTTCTTTCAATAGGACTGGGCTGAGAATTTTTCAAATCTTAAAGTTCTGCTTCCCTTTTGATTATAAATTCCATCTTTAATTTGTTTCCCTTTCACCCATTTTATTATAAGCAATCAACAGAAGCCATGCTATACCCTCAATACTTTGCTTAGACATTTCTTTTCCCTAATATTCTATTCCATTTTGCAGAAGTTCTACTTTCCATGAAGCGCTAGCTAGAATACAAATATAATATAGCCAAGCACTTTGCTATTTTATTACAAGGTTTGTCTTTCCTCCAGTTTCTAATAATAACTGCATACTTCCTTCTGAAGCTGCATCAGAATGGCTTTCACTGTCGATATTTCTATGACATATATAACCTCTGAGATTATTGAGGTTTTCACTACAGTCCTCTTACTCTTCTGAGCCCTCATTAAAACTATCTAAAAGGCTCCTTTCATGGCAATGTACAAGAAAACTTCCAGCTACTACTCATTACCCAGCAACAGAGCTAAATACGTGTTTCTGGTTTTGTTATAGAAACACTCCAGGGGCTGGCGCTGTGGCACAGCGGGTTAAAGCCATGGCCTGAATGGCCAGCATCCCATTTGGGCACCGGTTCTAGTCCTGGCTGCTCCTCTTCTGATCTAGCTCTCTGCTATGGCCTAGGGAAGCAGTAGAAGATGGCCCAAGTCCTTGGGCTCCTGCACCCACATGGGAGACCAGAAGAAGCTCCTTGGTTCCTGGCTTTGGATTGGCGCAGCTCCAGCCATTGCAGCCATCTGGGGAGTAAACCAACGGATGAAAGACCTCTTTCTCTCTGTCTCTACCGCTCTCTGTATGTAACTCTTTCAAATAAATATAATAAATCTTTTAAAAAAACACTCCACTTCACTTCTTAGTACCAATTTCCGTCTTAGTCTATTCATGCTACCTAAAGTACAAAATACTTCATGTACCTAAAGTACAAAATACTTTAGGTACTTTATAAACAGATATTATTTATTGCCCACAGTTCTGGAGACTGGGAAGTCAAAGATCAAGGCACAAGATCAGTCTCATTCACAATAGTAACAAAAAATTAAATACCTTAGAATAAATTTAACCAAGATGGTGAAAGATTTCTATGGTGAAAATTATGAAACATTAACAAAAGAAGCGGCCGGCGCCGCGGCTCACTAGGCTAATCCTCTGCCTAGCGGCGCCGGCACATCAGGTTCTAGTCCCGGTCGGGGCGCCGGATTCTGTCCCGGTTGCCCCTCTTCCAGGCCAGCCCTCTGCTGTGGCCAGGGAGTGCAGTGGAGGATGGCCCAGGTGCTTGGGCCCTGCACCCCATGGGAGACCAGGAAAAGCACCTGGCTCCTGGCTCCTGCCATCGGATCAGCGCGGTGCGCCGGCCGCAGCGCGCCGGCCACAGCGGCCATTGGAGGGTGAACCAACGGCAAAGGAAGACCTTTCTCTCTGTCTCTCTCTCTCACTGTCCACTCTGCCTGTCAAAAAAAAAAAAAAAAAGAAGTAAAAGACAGCAAAAATTGGAAAAATATTCTATGTTTGAGGATTGGAAAATTACTATCAACAAAATGTCCACACTACAGAAAGCAATTTACAGATTCAATATGATCACAAATAAATACCAAAAACATTCTTCTCAGATCTAGAAAAAATGATGCTGAAATTCATATGGAAACACAAGAGACCCTGAATAGATAAAAGAAATCTTAAACAACAAAAATAAATATGGAAGTATCACAATACCCGATTTCAAGACATATTAAATGGTGGTTATAACAAAACATACTGGTAACGGCACAAAATTAGACATGTAGTCCAATGGAATAGAACAGAAGCCAAAGAAATCAATCCATGCTTCTAAAGCCAATTCTGACAAAGGTGCTTAAATCATTTCCTGGGAAAATGACAGTCTCTTCAAAAAATTCTTCTGGAAAAATTGGATCTTCATGTGCAGAATTAGGTAGCAAGAATCCTACCTAAAACCTTACACAAAAATCATCTTACTCAAAATCGATCAAGGATCTAAATCTACACCCTGATACCATCAAATTACTAGAGGAGAACATTGTGGAAACTCTGCAAGACACTGGCATAAGCAAAGACTTCTTGGGAAAAACCCCAGAAGCACTGCCAATCAAAAGAAAAATAGACAAGTTGGATTATATCAAGCTAAGAAGCTTTTGTACTGCAAAGGAAACAATAAAGTGAAAAGGCAACTAACAGAATGGGAGAAACTATTTGCAAACTCTGCAACTCATAAAGAATTTATCTCTAGAATCTATAGAGCTCAGTAAACTCAACAACAAACGATCCAGTAAGAAATGGGCCAAGGACTTGAACAGGCACTTTTCAAAAGATGAAATTCAAATGGCCAAGGAACACATGAAGAAATGCTCAGGATCACTAGCCATCAAGAAAATCAAATAAAAATCATAATGAGGTTTTACCCCATCCCAGTTAAAATAGCTATCATCTAAAAATCAATGAACAATATATGCTGGTGAGGATATGTGGAAAAAGGTAAACTAATCCAGTGTTGGTGGGATGTAAACTAGTATAACCATTATAGAAGAAAGTGTAGAGATTCCTCAGAAATCTGAATATAGATCTACTATATGACCTAGCCATCCCACTCCTGGGAATTTATCCAAACTAAATGAAATCATTGTATGAAAGAGTTATTTGTTGTACTCTCATGTTCATTGCAGCTCAAGTTACAATAGTTAAGATCTGAAATCAACCCAGATGTCCATCAACTGATGACTGGAAAAAGAAAATGTGGGATAAATACACTATAAAATATTATTCAGCCATAAAAAAGAATGAAGTCTTGTCTTATGCAACAGAATAGATGCAATTGGAAACCATTATGCTTACTGAAATAAGCCAGTCTCAAAAAGACAAATATCATATTTTTTCTCTGATATATGACAATTAATATAGAATACCAAAAAATATATAGAAATGACATGGTCATTGTGGAAGATGATTGCCATATTTAGCTCATGTTTACACTCCTCTGGAACTGTGGTCTTCCTACCTTTACTTGCTGAATATTATAATCAGTGGTGCTTGTGAATGTTTAGTGGATTAAAATTATGGCTTTGCAAAAACTGATGAGAAGAGAGAGAGGGAGGGGGGTTAGAGGAGAGCAAAGGAATGAAGGAAATATGATTGTCTTCTTGGAACTGTACCTATGGAATGCCTAAAATCTATTCTGTTTATATTAATAAAGATTTTTAAAATGTTTTCTGAACTTTGAAGTGAGGTTATATAATAATTTTTTTAAAATTTATTTGACAGGTAGAGTTACAGACAGTGAGAGAGAGAGAGACAAAGAGAAAGGTCTTCCTTCAGCTGGTTCACTCCCCAAATGGCCGCTATGGCCGGCGCTGCACTGATCCGAAGCCAGGAGCCAGGTGTTTCCTCCTGGTCTCCCATGCAGGTGCAGGGGCCCAAGCACTTGGGCCATCCTCCACTGCCCTCCTGGGGCCACAGTAGAGAGCTGGACTGGAAGAGGAGCAACCGGGACTAGAACCTGGCACCCATATGGGATGCTGGTGCTGCAGGCAGAGGATTAACCAAGTGAGCCACAGCGCTGGCCCCGAGGTTATATAATAATTATATAAACGACAAAAATGGTTACAAAGTTTAAATTAATTACTATGTATAAAATACAAAAATGGTTACAAAGTTTAAATTAATTACTATGTATAAAATGTTTAGCAGAGCCAAGTTCTTACACCATTCAGTAAAAAATCAACTATCTTATCACTTCTTGTTATTTATATTTTAGACTTTATATTATGTTTATTTTGATTTACTCTATAAAGATAATTTCATTCTTATTGCAAATAAATTTTTAAAGCATCAGGATAGAAATACACTTATTCTTCCTTTGTATGGCTTAATGTCTCAGATTATTGAGTACTTCACAAAGAAAGGGAAAAATACTGCCATTTTTATAACATCTAATAAGAAGCAATTGCAAGAACTTAAAATTACTAAAAAGAATAATGCATTATGTGAAGTATCTCATAAAGTATTGGCACTGCCCAAATGTATGGTTCAGTGCAGTGCTTACAGTTTACCAGTACATGTTGTCTGAGTACTGGAGAAGGGACTAAGAACTGAGAGGCAATGATGACCTCTAGGCAGAGAAAAGAGAAGCTATTATAGCAACTATATTTTAGTTATCAAAATCTCTCCAGCCTGATACTGAATATTTGAATAATATTTATTATTATGTCATGGCTGATACTGAAAATATATCATTTTTTTCTTTTTTTTTTCATTAAAGATTTACTTATTTATTTGAAAGTCAGAGTTACAGAGAGAGAAATACAGGGAGGGAGAGATAGAGACAGAGACAAAGGGAGAGAGAGATCTTCCATCAATTGGTTCCTTCCACAAATGGCTGCAGCAACATGGATAAAGCCAGGCTAAAGCCAGGAGTTAGGAGCTTCTCCAGGTCTCCCATGAGGGTGTAGGAGCCCAAGTTCTTGGTCCACCTTTTTGAGTTTTCCCAGGTGTATTAGCAGGGAGCTGGATCAAAACTTGAACTGGCACCCACATGGAATGCCAACGCTACACGTAGCAGCTTTATCTCCTACGCAACAGCACCAGCCCTCACATTTTTCTTTATAAAAATATTCCTTGTCAAAATCAGGTGATGGGCCGGTGCCGCGGCTCACTAGGCTAATCCTCCGCCCAGCGGCGCAGGCACACCAGGTTCTAGTCCCGTTTGGGGTGCCGGATTCTGTCCCGGTTGCCCCTCTTCCAGGCCAGCCCTCTGCTGTGGCCAGGGAGTGCAGTGGAGGATGGCCCAGGTGCTTGGGCCCTGCACCCCATGGGAGACCAGGAAAAGCACCTGGCTCCTGGCTCCTGCCATCGGATCAGCGCGGTGCGCCGGCCGCAGCGCGCAGGCTGCGGCGGCCATTGGAGGGTGAACCAACGGCAAAGGAAGACCTTTCTCTCTGTCTCTCTCTCTCACTATCCACTCTGTCAAAAAAAAAAAAAAAAAAAAAAAAAATCAGGTGATGGGTGTACCTATTTTATTATTGTATAGGTTTGAAAATTTATGTTCAGACACTGTCTTCTAGTAGATATTTAATATGCATCCAATTGTTCTCTATAATAAATATGGTAATAAATATATTTATATACAAATCTTTGATGACATTTTTATTTGAGTCCTTAGAATGGATTCCTAGAAACATAACGGATGGATCAGAGGCATGCAAATGTTTAAAAATATTGACTTACATTGAAAAAAATGCCTTTAAGAAAAGTTATATAATACTTCTAAAGACAGGGCTTATCTGGATCTGTGACAAAATATCTTAACAAGCATTGACTCTTAAACTGCTTTAGTAAACACCTTAGCAAGTATTGATTGTTAACTTTTTGTCCATGATGAATTAAAAATGATTACTGGGAAACAAAGGTGATTTCATTGGATTTGTTATGAAAGGAAGAGTAATAATGCCAGTTTATGCTTTAGTTACTTGGAAATTATACAATGCCAAAATTAGCTCATGTTGACTTTCCATAGAACCTGAAATTCCATCAGCAGAGAGTTATTCTTTGGTTCAAAATATGTAGTAGGGGGGCTGGCGCTGTGGCATACAGGGAAAGCCACTGCCTGCAGTGCCAGAATCCTATATGCGTGCCAGTTGAATCCCAGTTGCTCCACTTCCAATCCAGCTATCTGCTTAGGCCTGCGAAAGCAGTGGCAGATGGCCCAAGTCCTTGGGCCCCTGCACCTGCATAGGAGACCTGGAAGACACTTAGGGCTCCTGGCTTCAGATTGGCCCAGCTCTGGCTGTTGTGGTCATTTACGAAGTAAACCAGAGGATAGAAGACCTCTCTTTCTCTGCTTCTGCCTCTCTGTAACTCTGTCTTCAAATAAATAAGTAAATCTTTTTTAAAAAAAAAAGTAGTAGTACTGTGATAATTGATACTTATTAATATCAAAATAGGCAGTCTTATTAAAAACATTCAGTATTAAAAAACCAAATGTGGAGCTGGCACTGTGTTGTAGCAGTTAAAGCCACCGCCTATAGTGCTGGCATCCCATATATGCACTCGTTCTTGTCCCGGCTACTCCTCTTCAGATCCAGCTCTCTGCTATACCCTGGGAAAGCAGTAGAGGATGGTCCAAGTGCTTGGACCCCTGCATCCATGTGGGAGACCCAGAAGAAGCTCCCGGCTCCTGGGTTCAGATCCACCCAGCTCCTGTCATTGCGGCCTTCTAGGGAGTGAGCCAGCAGGTAAAAGATCTTTCCCTCTATATATCCCTCTTTGTGTCTGTAACTCTTATCTCTGAAATAAATAAATAAATAAAATTAAAAAAAAAATAACCCAAATGTACAGTTATTCTGATGTTTAACTTGAAAGCTAGCAAATCAGCTTTATAAACAATTACCTTAAATGAAAAAATGCATTCATAATTCATTTCATTTAAAATATATATTCAAAATAAGAAATAAAATGTGTCCAATAGATTATTCATGCATCCTCAGTCATTAAACTACTATAGTTATATGTTTAATATCACACTTTTAAAAAGTTTGCAATTTGATATTTGAGAGAGGACTAGACTTCACATTTTACATGTTGTTATAGTGTGCCATTTAAATCAAAGGTTTAAAATGTCTGACCTTACTGGTCATTGTAAACTCCAGATTCATGGTTAGGTCAACCCAACCTGATATCTGAGTGATAGAACAGGGCCACTGAAATGCATGAATAAGTTTCTTACTCTCCAAGTAGGCAATAATCATCAGTTTTATAGTGGTGACATTTATGGTCTCAGAGTATGGGGAAGAAGAAAAGCATCAATAACTCATTTGATATACATCTCTGGTAGATTAAACTAGGGTCACCATAGTGAGGTTTGTTAGCTAACCTTCTGGTCAAAAAGCATAGATTATTATGTACCACTACTTATAAAAGACTGCAGTGAACTTGAACAACAGTATCCAATAATACCATAGAATTCTCATTTCTTATCAATGATAGAATTTGTACAAAAAGTCTTGAAAGACTGTTACACTAAATATATCATGGGACCCAACTTTATCATTCCAACTACCATTCTTCTGTAGCTCATTGCATCTAAGTTATAATCCTGAAACCTTCAACATAAATTAAATTTAACTCCTAAACTTTTAGGTAGACAACTTCTTTTTTTTTTTTTTAAGAATGTGGGGGAAAAGATACCCTAATCCACTGCTGGTGAGAAAATAAACTGGTGCAGCCACTGTGGACGACAGTATGGAGATACCTCAGAAATCTGAAAATAGATCTACCATATGACCTACCATTCCTGGGAATTTACCCAAGGGAAAGGAAATCAGCACATGACAGAGTGATCTGTACCCCCATGTTTATTGCAATTCAATTCACAATAGCTAAGATATGGAACAAACCCCATGCCCATCAGCTGATGACTGGGTAAAGAACTTATGGCATATTACACTATGGAATACTACTCAGCCACAGAAAGAAATCAAGTCCTATCTTGTGCAACAAAATGGATGCAACTAGAAACCATTTTACTTAGTGAAATAAGCCAGTCCCAAGAAGACAGATATCATATATTTTTTCTGACGTGTAGTAACTAGTATAGTACCTCAAAGTAATCCACAGGAGTGAAATTGACACTTTGAGATGTGGTGATTTTGAACAGCCCTTACATCTGCTGTTGAGGAACAGGAGGAACAGTGTTTTTTTGTTTTCTTCATATTACTTGTTGAACTCTTTACTTAGTGTATGGTTAGTTTTATGAGTGTTAAGTTAGCTGAAAATAGATCTTTTTTTTTTTTTTTTTGACAGGCAGAGTGGACAGTGAGAGAGAGAGACAGAGAGAAAGGTCTTCCTTTGCCGTTGGTTCACCTTCCAATGGCCGCCGCGGCCGGTGCAGCTGATCCGATGGCAGGAGCCAGGTGCTTCTCCTGGTCTCCCATGGGGTGCAGGGCCCAAGCACCTGGGCCATCCTCCACTGCACTCCCTGGCCACAGCAGAGGGCTGGCCTGGAAGAGGGGCAACCGGGACAGAATCCGGCGCCCCAACCGGGACTAGAACCCAGTGTGCCGGCGCCGCTAGGTGGAGGATTAGCCTAGTGAGCCGCGGCGCCGGCCTGAAAATAATTCTTTATAAAAAATAAGAATGAGAGTAGGAGAGGGAAGAAGAAGAAAGGTGGGAGTGTGGGCAGGATGGAAAGTAGGGTGGGAAGAATCACCATGTTCCTAAATCTGTATATATGAAATGCATGAAGTTTGTATATCTTAAACAATTTTTTTAAATAGAAATGGGAAGAAAATGAAGGAAAATTTTTATTTTATTTATTTAGTTTTAACTTCTTTCCATAAATAAATTGATACAAGCTTATTAAGATTAATGAAGCCATAGAAATGCGACAAGTTGGCCGGCGCAGCGGCTCACTAGGCTAATCCTCCGCCCAGCGGCGCCGGCATACTGGGTTCTAGTCCCGGTTGGGGCGCCGGATTCTGTCCCGGTTGCCCCTCTTCCAGGCCAGCCCTCTGCTGTGGCCAGGGAGTGCAGTGGAGGATGGCCCAAGTGCTTGGGCCCTGCACCCCATGGGAGACCAGGAAAAGCACCTGGCTCCTGGCTCCTGCCATCGGATCAGCGCGGTGCGCTGGCCGCGGCAGCCATTGGAGGGTGAACCAACGGCAAAGGAAGACCTTTCTCTCTGTCTCTCTCTCTCACTGTCCACTCTGCCTGTCAAAAAATAAAAAAAAATAAAAAAATTAAAAAAAAAAAGAAATGCGACAAGTTACAATATAGATCAAGCCCTCTTATGAGAGATTTTATCTGATGTGTGACATGCTAAGTCAAGCATTTTAAATTGTTTGAATTGGTCAAGAATCTTCCTGATGAAATAGTTCACCAGAGGAACTCTATCACAGGATCAAAGACAGGAGGAAAAAATCAATAAGGCATTGATAGAGTAGGCTCCCAGAGATTTCTGAGAGCTGGTAAAAACTAGAGTAGATTAGAGGATTAATGAATCTAATTATAGTGCTGCAGGAGAGAAGAGAGTTTTCAAAGCAAGATGAAAACAAAGGAATTGTTAATATAACAGCAGAGGTCAGGGGCTGCTTTCATGAGTAACAGTATAATTTATAGCCTTTCAGGTCATTAAAAAATGTATGTTGTTTCTTCTCTAAAGCAACATATATTCTAAAGGGAAGGGCAAGAGTTTGGGGTCTTTTATTCTTACTTACACATATGAATATTCTAAAATAATAGAAATAATAATTTAGGAGATTATCAATAAATTCATTGTTATTTTTATCTTTACTACAACCACCATTTCTTTCCTTACATCCTTGGATATAACCATTGCAAAAATCACAAAGAATCACAGATGCCAGAGATAATTACATCCTATTGTTCACTTTGGTATCCAAAAGGAATCTCTTTCACACCTTCATGTGATATATTTGTTTCAACTATCTCAAAGTAATGAATCTCCTATTAGATAATTAAATTATCAAATTCTCTTTTTTTTTCCCCCATAGGCAGTGTGGATAGTGAGAGTGAGAGACAGAGAGAAAGGTCTTCCTTTTGCCGTTGGTTCACCCTCCAATGGCTGCTGCGGCCGGCGCACCGCGCTGATCCGATGGCAGGAGCCAGGTGCTTCTCCTGGTCTCCCATGCGGGTGCAGGGCCCAAGCACTTGGGCCATCCTCCACTGCACTCCCTGGCCACAGAAGAGAGCTGGACTGGAAGAGGAGCAACCGGGACAGAATCTGGCGCTCCGTCCGGGACTAGAACCCGGTGTGCCGGCGCCGCAGGTGGAGGATTAGCCTACTTGAGCCACGGTGCAACTATGCTCTCCCTCAACACATGCACACATGTTTACATACAGACACACATTTTTGTCTGAGCCATTTGACATAATGGTCCTTTACCACTAAGTATTTCTTTATGGATTCCCTAAGAAATGAACCTAGAAATATTCTATTACATAACCAGAGAATATTACTGCATAAATTTAAATTATAATATTTTTTACCTGTTCCATTATCTATATTTCCATTTTGTCAGTTGAGCTAATAACATATTTTAATTTTTGGGCCAGTGCCGCAGCTCTGCATGGGAGACCAGGAGGAAGCACCTGGCTCCTGGCTTTGGATCGGCTCAACGCGCCGGCCGTGGTGACCATTTGGGGTGTGAACCAACAGAAGGAAGACCTTTCTCTCTGTCTCTCTCTCTCACTAACTCTGCCTGTCAAAAACAAAAACAAAAAGAAAGAAAAAAAACAAAGAAAATAAAAAATATTTTAATTTTTATGGCTTATTTATTTGAAAGGAAAAGAGAGAAAGAAAGAGAAGCATGTTATTAGTATTTATTCTTTTTACCTCTAGTATAGGTTCAGCCTAGCTAGAGTCAGATATTACATTTACTTGTCATGTCTCTTTAGTGTCTTACTAAGAAACATTTCCATAGCTTTCTATGTCTTTTATGATGCTGTCATTTTTAAAGGACCATTCCTCCCTTAGTCTTTTAAAGAAACATTCTTAATTTGCATTTGTCTGATGTGATCAGGTTGAGGTTAGACAATCTTGGCAGAATATCACATCTGGAGTCATATCAGGTCTTTCTATCTTTTATTCATTCTATAAACTTTAACACCTGGTCAAGCTGTTGCCTACTTTCTCCAGAGCATAATTAATTATGATTTTTTCTCCTCTCTTACAAATCAATAAGCAGTCTGACATTTGAAGTCAAGCAAGCATCTTGCTTCTTACCAGAATTCTCCCTAGACTTGGTATCCGTATGTTATCCTTACATGATCTAATCTTCATCTTGATGATTTTGTGACTCCAGATCTCTATAGGTACAAGTCAACTCTCAACATTCCACTACAAGGAAGAACTCTTCTTTCCCTGTTTATGGACTCATCAATTCCTAGTTGTTCAATGGTTTATAATTTGTCACTGTATTTCCTTTTGGTGTTTAATGGTGGGCCAGTTGGGAAAACTTTCAGTTTGGCTCTTTTGTCCTTCTTAAGTTATCCTTTTTTTATTTTTATTTTTTTTAACACTGACATTCCTGAAACAAACCATTTCTCTGAGGAGTTTCTAGATCTACCTTTTCTTTGGCAATTAGAATATTTTTAAATCAGAATTTAAAGTTGACTTTCAGCAGGATCTAAAATTTTGGAAAAGCTCACATCATAAAACTGCATAGTGACTTAGAATAAAACATTTCAAGACTACTTTTGGCACAACGGGTTAAGCCATTCCTTGCAATGTCAGGATCCCATGTTGGAGTGCTGATGCAAGTCCTGGCTGCTCTGCTTCGGATACAGCTTATACTAATGTGCCTGCGAAGCCAATAGAAGATGATCCAGGTACTTGGGCCCCTGCCATCCACAGGGGAGACCTCAATGGAATTCCTGACTCCCGGCTTCAGCCTAGCCCAGTCCTGGATGTTGCAACCATTTGGGGAGTAAAGGAACAGATGAAAGATTCTCTTTTTCTCACTCTACCTTCCAAATAAATAAATAGGTAAATTTGAAAAAAAAGAACCTCAAAAATATTTTTAAAATAAAAAAAAATAAGAAATGCTCTCTAATTTTTTAAGAATTTAAGTGTCTTAAAAGAGATGAGTACTTAGCCTAGCAGTTAGGATGCTGGAAGGGTTGTGTAGACCCCACTCAGAATTACCTGAGTTCACAAGGATCCAGCTCCTAATTCCAGCTTCATACTAATGTGGACCATGAGAGGCAGTGGTGGTAACTCAAGTAGCTGGGATCCTTCCACTCACTTGGGAGACCTGGATTGAGCTCCAACTACCCAGCTTCTTGCCAGTTCTGTCCTGGTCCCTGAATGTATTTAAGGAGTGAACCAGCACATGGGAGCTCTCACACTGTCTCTGTTTCTCTCATTCTCCCTGTCTCTCAAATAAATAAACTGCTTCTAAAGTTTCAATAAGCAATCTTATAACCATCTAAAACATGTTAATCATGAAAGATTAAAATACTACATTTTATATTTCTTTCTTTTCTTTACTTACCTAGAATCTCAGAATCTAGTGTACTAGTACTAGTGTACTCCAAACGGCCAGTTTTGCCAAATTTTCTCAACATTTCAAATTGACAATGCTTTTATTTTTCAATTAAATTTTTATTTTCAAAATGTGCCTAGTAAATCTCATTTTTCAATCATTTGCTTCAAGCTAACTTTAAAAATTAGTTCAAACATGAAATCCAAAAAGGTTATTTAACAAACTATCTTTCCTCCAAAGAATACATGGTTTTGAATTTACAAGAAGGTATTCTTTTTATTGTTCTCCAGGTTTAAAACATTACCTGTTTTAAATATATGGATTCTTGTCAATCTGTAAGATTGCCCTCAGTTTTTAGGAAATACATGTCACTTCAAAATCCTTTTTTAAATGTGTACCCCTAAAACTGTTTTATTCCAGTCACATTACTTTAACATAATCTTTCAGTGAATATGTCTCAGCTTGAGCATATTAATGCATATTTATATACATGCAGCATATATGCAGATCAGCATTACCAGCTATCTTGTCATTTCTCCAACTGGCTGAATCACCATCTGAAAATTTAGTTCCATAAGTTGCATTAGGAAATTGCATTATCTAGGCAGATCTCTACAATTTGAAATCTCTTTACACAGACTCACTCTATAAGAAACCAATGCCATGAGCAAGAATGAACATCCTCACTACCTGACAGAGCACAAATGGTTCTCAAAGCATGAATTTATGGCATTTTAAAGCATGTTAGCAGAAATTGATTTTTATGAGCTTTTCAAACCAATATTTAGGATCACATTTTTTTAAACTATGACTCCAGAAAAGCTGATTTTTTTTCTTTGCATTTTATGTCAAATAATCTTTCCAAACAGGATGATTTTAGATTTAAGTGGATTTTTTTAGGGTCCAGAGCTGTGGTGCAATGGGTTAATGCCCTGGCCTGAAGTGCCAGCATCCCATATGGGCGCCAGTTCTAGTCCTGGCTGCTCCACTTCCGATCCAGCTCTCCGCTATGGCCTGGGAAAACAGTAGAAGATGGCCCAAGTCCTTGGGCTCCTGCACCCATGTGGGAGACCCAGAAGAAGCTCCTTGCTCCTGGCTTCGGAATGGCGCAGCTCCAGCCATTGCAGCCAATTAAGGAGTGAACCAGCGGATGGAAGACCTCTCTCTCTCTCCCTCTCTCTCTCTCTGCCTCTCCTCTCTCTGTGTACTCGGACTTTCAAATAAATAAATAAATCTTTAAAAAAATAAAAAGAGGATTTTTTCAAAAAGCAATCCTATTACTTTGAGTTAGCTTTAATTTGTTCCTTTTTCATAAGCAGTTGAGAAAGTGTACAGTTGCAAAAGAAAAAGGAAAGTAGAATATTTTTCTTTAACAGATTCAATACAGTTTGTAGATACAATTCTGAGAATATAATGATATTCCCTTCTCCCATTTATTCCCTCCCTCCCTCGAAAAAAAATTATTCATATTGTGGCCCTACAAAGGTCAGGTTAACAGAGAAACAATGGGATTAAATAACATTCACATGGCAGATTGTTTTTCTTTTCTTTTTTTTCTTTTTTTTTTTGTTTTTGACAGGCAGAGTGGACAGTGAGAGAGAGAGAGAGAGAGAGAGAGAAAGAGAGAGAAAGGTCTTCCTTTACCATTGGTTCACCTTCCAATGGCCGCTGTGGCCAGCGCACTGTGCTGATCCGAAACCAGGAGCCAGGTGCTTCTCCTGGTCTCCCATGCGGGTGCAGGGCCCAAGCACTTGGGCCATCCTCCACTGCCTTCCTGGGCCACAGCAGAGAGCTGGCCTGGAGGAGGGGCAACCCGGGACAGAATCCGGCACCCCAACCGGGACTAGAACTGGGTGTGCTGGCGCCGCAGGCGAAGGATTAGCCTAGTGAGCTGTGGTGCCGGCCAGCAGATTGTTTTTTATAAAGCTGGTCACTCTAATATTATCCCGGCCGCTTACAGACTTTGTGACTACTCTCAATAGTAAGTGGAATCTTGTTTCTTCCCATATTAATCTTGATAGGCTTGTGCCATCAGAGACCAAGTCCTCATCACAGACTACTTCCACTTGTTTCCCTTAGGACACTGGCCTTTGAAGTCTCCATGTAAGAAGGCTAATTGCCTTGAAGCTAGGATGCTGGGGCAAAGTCCAAACCAGAACATATAGAGAATTCACATTAAGAGAGAAATAAGTCCATGCAGCCACTAGATGCTTCAGTCTCCTGATGTCTGAGCTCTCACCATAGTGTAAGGGCAACTGCATTAGAGATGCAACCATTACTGCCCAGCTGAGCACTTCCCTAAATTCCTATCCAGAGAAACTGAGAAATAATAATGTTTGTTCTTGTTTTAAGCCAGTAAGTATTGGGTGATTTGCTGGGCAGTAACAGATAAATTGAACACATCAGCATTCCAAAGAGCAAATACTGCATAATATACCACAGACTGAGTTGAAGATGAATTTTCAGATAAGGAATTAGAGCTGTGGAAGTCATACTGAATATTTGTTGCAATATCACTGAAGTTTCCAGGGCTCCCAATTTGGTTCAAATTCTATTTAATAATACCACTCTAACACAAAACCCAAAGTAAAAATTTCATGAGGCATATGAGGAAGGCCAACTTTGGACAACTGAAAAGAGTTTTGCAGCTAAGTTTCAAAAACATTTGGGCCTTATCTCAAAGTTTCGGGGTGTTAGCATCTGACTTACCTATTCTAATCTAATTAATAATAGTATATATACTAAGTTTATCACTTGATCATTTACAAAGTCTTGCATGCACACATTTCATTTGATTTTAGAAATAATCCTATGAAGTAGCAGTGCCTCAAAAAGAGAAATTCAAGTCTCAAAAAAGTTACCTAAATTGCACAGAAGTCCTGACTGTTGATGTGCAATATAATACTTTATCCATTTTAGTATTTTTTTCTTCCAGTACTATTGGTTGAACTCTGTAAATAACACATAAGTATTCTTAAGTGTTTAAATTTAACTAAAAAGTGATCCCTGTTAAATATAAGAGTAGGAATAAGAGAGGGAGAAGATGTACAATTTTGGACATGCTCAATCAGACTTGCCCCAAATGGTGGAGTTAGAAACGGGCCAGGGGATTCCAACACAATCCCATCAAGATTGCACGTACCAATGCCATCTCACTAGTCAAAGTGATCAATTTCAGTTTACAATTGATCACACTGATAGGTCTAAGAGTCAAAGGGATCACACAAACAAGACTAGTGTCTGCTAATACTAACTGATAGAATAGAAAAGGGAGAGAACAATCCAACATGGGAAGTGGGATACACAGCAGACTCATAGAATGGCAGATGTCCTAAATAGCACTCTGGCCTCAGAATCAGCCCTTAAGGCATTTGGATCTGGCTGAAGAGCCCACGAGAGTATTTCAGGCATGGAAAGCCAAGACACCCTGGCAAAAAAAAAAAAAAAAAAAATGACCTAAATGAAAGATCTCTGCGAGTGAGAGCCCAGTGGAAAGAAGGGGCGGGCCATCAAAGAAGGAGGTACCTTTCTCCTCTGGCAACTCATGACTAAGAGCCTAGGGAGATTACTGACACCATAAACAAAAGTGTCAAATTGTTAAGTCAACAACAGGAGTCACTGTGTACTTACTCCTCATGTGGGATCTGTCCTTAATGTGTTGTCCAATGTGAAGTAATGCTATAACTAGTACTGAAACAGTGTTTTACACTTTGTGTTTCTGTGTGGGTGCAAACTGATTAAATCTTTACTTAAAATACACTAAATCAATCTTCTGTATATAAAGATAATTGAAAAGGAATCTTGATGTGAATGGAATGGGAGAGGGAGTGGGAGATGGGAGGGGTGCGAGTGGGAGGGAAGTTATGGGGGGGGAGCCATTGTAATCCATAAACTGTACTTTGGAAATTTATATTTACTAAATAAAAGTTTTAAAAAAAAGTTGAGGAAAAAAGTATTCAATCCAAGTAAAAGACTAGGTCTGATTCTCTTGAGAGCTGGGAGAAAAGAACTAAGCATGTGTATGGAACACACATGATATATTAGATCTGTCACTGAATACGTGATACACAGTGTAAGCATGCTGCTCTCCAAGGAATCAAGATTCAAGAGTATATCAAGTACTATGCTCCTAAGTGTTACAGTATTTTGCTTTTCAAATACTCTCTTCTGAAAATATTACATTTTTATTATACTCTGGATAATCACTAAAGACTATTCCAAGGACTTGTCTCAGGAGCCTTGTAATTTTTTAAATGCTAAACAAAGTAGGCACTATTTCAAAGTTCTTTAAGGTTTGAGTTAATGAATGCCAAGCATCATTCAAAACCACAGGAAAGTTTTTTAATGTAACTCTGCTGGTTATATCCTGAAGAGGAAAGTTAACATACACACTAAATGGAATTTTCATTGACCTGCAAGTAAGTACTTCTTATCAAGAAAGAAGAGATTTGTTGGTGTTATTATTCAGTGTACCAAACCTTGAATATTATTTGTAGGAAAAACAAGTTTTAAATTCTCTGCCCTGTTCTTTGCCACTAACCACGCCTCCCCAACCACTGGAATGGTTCCATCTCCTTTTAACAACTTCCCATTAAACCTCATGAACCATATCCTGTACTTAATGGGCTGTTAATATTTTAAAACTTCTGTAGTTCTACTGTAAATCCCTGGTCCTTTTCCCAACATTCAAAAGATATACCAAAAAATTCTTCCCAGCTGATGATACAAAGAAGCCTCACAACTTACATTATGAAATTTGAACAATAGGCTGTGCTATTACAATAAACACAATCATAACAGTATGGCAGGCACAGTCATTCTGACAGCTATGTATCTGAAAACATTAAGTATGTTTGGGAACACGCAGACATTTCATTGGCTTCAAGCCACAGACTTGTCACATTAGCCTGTAGAGGCCCCAGTGCACTTGTTTAATAATCACTAACATGGCACGTAGGTACTTAAAAAATAAATAAATAAAATTAAGGTAATATGTCAAGAAAGTTTAACCTAATTACTTATTTCACTTTAGAAACAGGAAAAAAAAAGATGAGATAAACTAGTTAATTAATAAAGTAAACCAGAACTCTAAAAACATTTTGAACACTCCACCTTTTTTGGAATAAATGAATTAACAATTCAGGTGATGTCATTTCCAGTTTCTACCACCGTTTTTATGCATGCATATACCATTTTTATACTTCTTGCTGATAATTAGAATGAGATAACAGTATTTTATGTAAATAAAAAAAAAGGTAAGAAAAATAATAAAATAAAACTTTAGGAACTTAAAATGTTTTGATCATGAGAAAAGAAAGAAAACTACATTTCTATCTGATTGATATTCCTACTTCCCATCTATTGCCATCCAGCTTCCTCCCTTGAAGCTCCTCACCAGACCCATCTCACTCTTGCTGTCAAGTCATCCCCTCTTTCCCTCTCCAGCTGTGTAGCTCTGCTCTACAACAATCAGAGGTTTCACATATAGATGTGTCACATTGCCCATTGGATAAGCACAATCAGAAAATTCAGACTTCAATGACTCTATCTTTAGAAAACACTAAAATATATTTAAAATACTTTTCCCAATGACCAGAAAAATGCACCTGTTAAAAACAAAAGGCTTAACAGTGGCAGTGTTCCATATTTTCTGTTAAACCAATCCTAAATTCTTATTCTGATAAATTACACCAATTTACCCTCTTTCTCAGCAGAATTTGGCCATATGTCCTCCGGTTTCTTTTGCTCAGTTCCATCACCCTGTAGGTTCTCCCAGTTACTAACTACCTGTTGGCCTTTTTTATCTTTCCTGGCTCTGGTGTCTCTGTCTCTAAGAGGCTTAGAAATCATTTTGTTTATTACAGAGATATGCCCTCTTTTGCACTTAACTACTGTTTTTTGACTTTCAATTTCACCACAACTTTTAACGTGTGCTTTCAGAAGTCCATTTTACTGCTAGTTATTGATACCTCACTGACCTTAAAAGTCAACAGATCTTTTTTAATACTCCACAATCACTCTTGACATTAACTGCAGTTTGGTTTTTATTTTATTCCCTCTTGGTTTTCTTATTTTCCTACTTCGTTAGGTCTATCCAAGATTTATAGTATTTTCTTTTCTTAATTGACTACTACATAAATGAGTTACACTATCTATGCCACCACAAATTTCAAGAGAGTGTAATGTTTCCTCTATGCTTGATGAGCACATTCTCTCATTACATAATTCACCTCTGGGAAATCATACGAACAAATCCTTTTTCAGAAGCTCCTTGTATGAGTTCAAATGACTTCTTCAATGGCACAAAGTGAAACATATCACTTTATTTCATAATATCTAAATATTTCAATTAAATTCCAAATTGTTTATATTAGCATCTGGATCAAATTCCTTTTTTTTTTCTTTCTAAATTCTCAGCATTAAAATGAAAAACTGGGAAGGAAATTTCTAATAGCATTCCTGATACGAAACTCCCATAAAAAGATGTCTCTAAAAGGGATAAAGTATTAAGTTGTATCTCGAAAGTCAGGACAAGGGTTGATCAAGTCATCGTTTCTCATAGTGTCCATTTCACTCCAAAAGGGAAATGGTGCTCGGTTAGTTGTCACTGATCAGGGAGAACATATGATATTTGTCCATTTGGGACTGGCTTAATTCACTCAGCATATTTTCCAGATTCTTCCACTTTGTTACAAATGACTGGATTTCATTTTTTTACTGCTGTGTAGTATTCTATAGAGTACATATGCCATAATTTCTTTATCCAGTCTACTGTTGATGGGCATTTGGGTTGGTTCCAGGTCTTAGCTATTGTGAATCGAGCTGCAATAAACATTAAGGTGCAGACATCTCTTTTATTTGCCAATTAATTTCCTTTGGATGAATTCCAAGGAGTGGTATGGCTGGGTTGTATGGTAGGGTTATATTCAGGTTTCTGAGGAATCTCCAGACTGACTTCCATAGTGGCTTCACCAGTCTGCATTCCCACCAACAGTGGGTTAGTGTCCCTTTTTCCCCAAATCCTCACCAGCATCTGTTGTTGGTAGATTTCTATATGTGAGCCATTCTAACCGGAGTGAGGTGAAACCTCATTGTGGTTTTGATTTGCATTTCCCTGATTGTTAGTGATCCTGAACATTTTTTCATGTGTCTGTTGGACATTTGGATTTCCTCTTTTGAAAAATGTCTATTTAGGTCCTTGGCCCATCTCTTAAGTGGGTTGTTTGTTTTGTTTTTGTGGAGTTTCTTGATCTCTTTGTAGATTCTGGTTATTAACCCTTTATCGGTTGCATAGTTTGCAAATATTTTTCCCATTCTGTTGGTTTTTCCTGACTGTTTCTTTTGCAGTACAGAAACTTCTCAATTTGATGTAAATCCAATTGTTAATTTTGGCTTTTACTGCCTGTGCCTCTGTGGTCTTTTCCAAGAAGTCTTTGCCTGTGCCAATATCTTGAAGGGTTTCTCCAATGTTCTCTAATAAGCTTTATTCCTTTTAGCATTTTATTTGTTCTACTTAATACTATTGATTGAACTATTTAATTAACACACAATTATCCTTAGGTGTTTAAATTTAACTGAAGAGTGTTCCCTGTTAAATATAAGAGTGGGAATAAGAGAAGGAGGAGATGTACAGTTCGGCACATGCTCAATAGGACTTGCCCCAAATGGTAGAGTTAGAAACGGGCCAGGGATACCCATTCAATCCCATCAAGATGGCATGTACCAATGCCATCTCACTAGTCAAAGTGATCAGTTTCAGTTTACAATTGATCACAATGATAAGATTAACAGTCAAAGGGAACACATAAACAAGACTAATGTCTGCTAATACTAATTGATAGAATTAAGAAGGAAAGAAAGATCCAACATGGGAAGCGGGATACACAGCAGACTCATAGAATGGCAGATGTCCTAAACAGCACTCTGGCCTCAGAATCAGCCCTTAAGGCATTTGGATCCAGCTAAAAAGCCCATGAGATTATTTCAGGCATGGAAAGCCAAGACATTGTGGCCAAAAAAAAAAAAAAAAATGACCTAAATGAAAGATCTCTGTGAGTGAGATCCCAGAGGAAAGAAGGGGCCATCATAGAAGGAGGTACCTTTCTCTGAAGGGAGGAGAGAACTTCCACTTTGACTATGGCCTTGTCTGAATAAGATTGGAGTTGGTGAATTCAAAAGGCTTTATAGCCTTGGCAACTCATGACAAGAGCCTCAGGTGATTACTGACGCCAAACAAGAGTGTCAATTGTTAAATCAACAACAGGAGTCACTGTGCACTTACTCCCCATGTAAGATCTCTGTCCTTAATGTGTTGTACTATGTGATTTAACGATACAACTAGTACTCAAACAGTACTTTACACTTTTTCTATGTGGGTGCAAACTGTTGAAATCTTTACTTAGTATATACTATATTGATCTTCCGTATATAAAGATAATTGA
Organism: Oryctolagus cuniculus; assembly: GCF_051225735.1. Taxonomy (NCBI): domain Eukaryota; kingdom Metazoa; phylum Chordata; class Mammalia; order Lagomorpha; family Leporidae; genus Oryctolagus; species Oryctolagus cuniculus. The sequence continues at coordinate 86,179,723 of NC_142880.1, forward strand.
AAATGAATCTTGAAGTGAATGAGATGGGAAAGGGAGCAGGAGATGGGATGGTTGCGGGTGGGAGGGAGGTTATGGGGGGAAAAAAGCCAGTGTAATCCAAAAGCTGTACTTTGGAAATTTATATTTATTAAATAGAAGTTTAAAAAAAGATGTCTCTAATAATTGAGGTAGTACTTCCAAAGAAGGAAAAAGTGGGGCAGATAAATGTCTTAAAACCTCAAAGTCCTAAGTTAAGTTCATCATGGGTCAAAATCTTACAACCTTTTCAGGCAAATTTTAAGATGGAGGATTTCTATGGACAACAAATTATGAGGCTAAAGGTAACTTAGAAAAGCTCTCCTAATATAATCCAATAGTTTATAGGATCTCTTTTTGTTCTTTGCAGTTTCTTTATAAAAAATGTTTCCCACTCATTAAAAACTTTGAACTCACTCTGAAGGTGTTTCAAAAACAGCAAATTCCTCATTTTTTTCTACCATAAACCTGAATCTGAACTCATTAATATGTTAGATAATTTCTACTAATATTTATACAGAAAAAAGTATTTTTTCAAAAGATTATTCTAATCTCTTCCATTTATTCTCATAGAAAATTTATGTTCTCCATATGGAAGATATATTAAACAGTAATTAGCTAAAAATCTCCTTTTTTTTTACAAGATGCAAAAGGGTAAAAATACATAATAGCATCCCACATTCAAACAGAATTTGTAAGGACAGCATTGTGGCACAGTGTGTTAAGCTGCAGTGTGTAATGCCAGCCTTCCATATGAGTGCTAGCTCAAGTCCCTGCTGTTCCATTTCAAATTCAGCTCCCTGCTAATGCACTTGGGAAAGTAGCAGAAGATGGCCCAAGCAGTTGGGTCCCTAACACCCACACTGGTGACCTGAATGGAGTTCCAAGTTCTTGGCTTTGGTCTGGCCCCGTCCCAGTAATTATGGCCATTTGGGGAGTGAACCAGCCAATCAAAGGTGTCTCTCTCTCTCTCTCTCTCTCTCTCTCCCCCTTTCCTTGTCTCTGTAGCTCTGCCTTTCAAATAAATAAACCTTTTATAAAAAATAGAATTTGCATACTTCAAGACAATTAACTAAACCAGTATTTACTTAATTTTTCTCTAGAACAACCCAAAATCTTCATCTTTTCTTCTCTTTCAGACCAAATATTTTTTATGAGAATCTACCCTCCAGATTCCCATATGTTGCATTTTTCTGCAATCACCAATCAAAATGATTTGCACAGAGATGATAGCTTTCCAAGTTATTCCACCATTTTTATTTCTTTTTCTTAGAGTTAAGCATTTTGCTATTCAGGGTTTTAAAAAACTATTTCTCAAGAGGAATTTTTGGTTCATAGTTAAATTAAGAGGAAGGTACACTAGGACCGGCATTGTGGTATAGTGGGTGGAGCCGCTGCCTGCAATGCCAGCATCCCATATGATGCCAGTTCAGGCCCCCACCTACTTCACTTCTGATCTAGCTCTGTGCTGGTGTGCCTGGAAAAGCAATGGAGGATGGCCCAAGTGCTTGGGCTCTTGCTACCTATTTGGGAGACAATGAGGAGACTCTTGGCTTTGGACTGACCCAGATCCAGCCCTTGCAGCCATTTGGAGAGTGAACCAGTGGATGGAACATCTCTCTCTCTGTCTCTCTCTGCCTCTCTCTCTCTGTAAGCTCTGCCTTTCAAATAAATAAGTAAATATTTAAAAACAAAAAGCAAAAAGGAAGGTACATGGTCTTCCCATATACTCCCTGCCCTCACTCACATACAGACTCCCTCACTATCAACATCCCCCATTAAAGTAGTACATTTGTTACTGTCAAAGAAACTATCTCGATACATCATTATAACCCATTAAGATTCACTCTCAATGTTGTATATCCTATGGATTCAGACAAATTTACAATGACAAGTATCCATTATTATAGTATCATACTGGGAAGTTTTACTGCTTAAAAAAAGCTTTGTGTTCTTCCTATCCATTACTTCCGCTCCCCAACGCCTGGTAACCACTAATCTTTCTACTGACTCCATAGTTTTTCCTTTTCCAGAATGTCACTGACTTGGATTTATATAGTATATGTAGTCTTTAAAAATTGGCTGCTTTTAGTGGGTAATATGAATTCGAGGGTTTTCCATGTCTTTCTAAACCTTAACAGTCCATTTCTTTTTAGCACCAAATAATATCCCATTGGCTAGAGGTACCATCATTTATCCATTCACATAGTGAAGAACTTCTTGGTTGCTTGGCAATTAGGGCTAAAGCTATTATAAATATCTGTGTACATCTTTTGTGTAGACATAATTTTTCAGCTCTGTTGGGTAAATATCAAGGGGGATAATTACAGGATCATCTAGTAACAGAATGTTTAGTTTTGTAATAAGCTGCCAAATTGTCTTTCAAAAGTCTCATTTTTGTCTTCACCACCAATGAATGAGAGTTTCTGTGGCTCCACATCTGCAGCAACATTTTGTGTTGTCATTGCTCTGGACTTTGGCCGTTCTAATAGGTGTGTAGTGACAGCTCATTGCTATATTAGTCTAAATTTCCCTGATGATATATAAGACAGAGTATTTTGCCATATGTTTATTTGTACATTTTCTTTGGTGAAGTTTTGTCCCATTTTTAAATTGGGTTGTTGATTTTCTTATTGATGAGTTTTAAGATTTCTTTGTACACATAGGAAAAGTCACTTCTTAATGATGAATTTTACAAATATTTTCTCCCAGTTCATAGTTTCTCTTCATTCTCTTGACAGTGTTTTCACAAAGAACAAATATTTAATGTTAATGAAGTCCAGGTCATCAATTATTCTTTCATAGTTTGTGCCTTTGGAGTCATTTCTTAAAAAACCATCACCAAATCCAAGAGTCAACTAGATTTTTTTCATACACTATTCTCCAGGAGTTTTATAGCTTTTATTTTACATTTAGACCTGCGATCAATTTTAAGTAAATTTTTGTGAAGGGTAAAAGATCTGTGTCTACATTCATTGTTTTTATGTGGATGTCCAGCTGGAAAAACATCATTAGTTGAAAAGGCTGTATTTTCTACATTTTATTGCCTTTTTTTTTTTCTGTCAAAGAACAATTGACTTCTGTGAATCTATTTCTGGCCTCTATTGATATCACTGGTATATTTGTCTACTATTTTATTAACACTACATTGTCTTGGCTAATGTAGCAGTGTAGTGAGTCTTGAATTCATTTGGTCAGTCCTCCAATTTTGCTCTTCTGCTTCGATATTATGTTAGCTATCTCGAGTCTTTTGCCTCTACATACAACCTTTAGAATCAGATTCTCAGTACTCACAAAGTAACTTCTGCGATTTTGACTGGGGTTGAATTGGATCCATAGATCAAGTGGGAAATAACTGACATCTGGACAATACTGAACATGGAATAAAAAGTCCATTTATTGAGCTCTTCTTTGACTTTTTTCATTGATTTTGTAGCTGTCCTTATAAAGATCTTACACATATTTTATTAGATTTAGCCCTAAATGCCTCATTTTGGGAATATTAGTATGAATAATATTGTGTTTAATTTCTTTTTTTTTTTTTTTAATTTGACAGATAGAGTTAGACAGAGTGACAGAGAGAAAGATCTTCCCTCCACTGGTTCACCTCCCAAATGGCCGCTAGAGCTGGAACAACGCTGACCCGAAGCCAGGAGCCAGGTGCTTCCTCTTGGTCTCCCATGCGGTGCAGGGGCCCAAGCACTTGGGCCATCCTCCACTGCACTCCCAGGCCACAGCAGAGAGCTGGACTGGAAGAGGGGCAACCGGGACTAGAACCTGGTGCCCATATGGGATGCTGGCGCTGCAGGCAGAGTATTAACCAAGTGAGCCACGGTGCTGGCCCCTGTGTTTAATTTCAAATTCCACTTGTTCACTGCTTTTGTATGAGAAAGCAAAGGACTTATAACCTGCAAACTTAATATAATCCTCTATTATCTCCAGAATTTTTTTATTCTGTTAGATTGCCTACATAGACAATCATGTCATCTGTAAACAGTTTTATTTCTTCTTTTTCCAAGAGTTAAGTTTTTAGTTCCTTTTCTTGTTTTAATGCACTACCTACCACTTCCAGGAGAATGTTGTAAAGGACCAGTAAAAGGGAATATTCTGCCTATTTACTGATCTCAGTGGAAAGTTTATATTATCTCACCATTAAGTATGATGTTATCTATATGTATTTTGTAAATATACTTTATCAAGGTGAGGATGGTTCCCTCTGTTCATATAATTAGCATTTTTATCATTGTGTGTTAGATTTTGCCAAGTGCTTTTCCCTTAGCTATTAATAATAAGGCCTTGTGATCTCTCCATTTTAAACAGTTGATGTAAAGGATTTCATTAACTGATTTTTGAACGTTTTACCAGCCTTGCATACCAAAGATCTATCTTACTTGGTCATGGTTTGTAATACTTTTTATACCCTGTGGTGTTCCATTTTCTAACATTTTGTTATGGATTTTTTAGTTTATTATATGTGTCTACAGTTTTCCAGTAATGTCTTTGTTGGTTATGGCATCATGAGGTTGGCCTCATAGACAGGGTTAGAAAGCATTCCTTTTACTTGTGTCTTCTGAGATATTATGGAAAATTGATTTCTTCCTTAAATGTTTGGCAGAATTTACCAGTGAATGCAACAGGGTTTGCTGCTTTCTGTTGTGGAATTGTCGATTCAATTTCTTTAATAGTTATATGTCAATTTGATTACTTATGTCTTCTTAACTGAGTTTTTTTAAAGATTGTGTCTTCAAGGAGTTAGTCTATTTTGTCTAAGTTATCAAATTTGAAGGATATAACTGTTCCAAGTATTCCATTATTACATTTTAATGTCCCATGGGAGAGGATCTGTAGTGATGTCGCCTTTTATATTTTTGACAACAGTAATTTTTGTCCTTTCTCTGTTCTTAGGTTGGCTAGGGGCTTATCAATTTTATTTTTCTGTTCAAATAACCAGTTTCTTCACTAACATCTTATTTTCAATTTCATTGATTTCTGCTCTAATTTTTACTATTCTTCTACTTACTTAGGATTTTCTCTCCTTTATTTAGTTTCCTAAAGTGAAGGTTTACATTATTGATTTTAGATTATTCCTCTTTCCAAATATGTGCACACAATGCTATAATTTTCTTTGTAAGTACTGCTTTAGCTGTATCCCCCATATTTGATGCTATGCTTTCATTTTCATTTGCTTCAAAATATTTCTAAATTTTTATTGACATTTTTGTTTTGATCCACATGCTATTTTGAAGCAGGTTGTTTAATCTCCACACATTTGGGAATTTCCCGGTTATCTTTCTGATTTCTGGTTTCTTTCCATTGTTTATCTGAGAACATACATTGTATGATTTCTATTCTCTTAAACTTGTTAAGATGTTTTTTATGGCACAGAATGTGATCTATCTTGGTAAATATTGTGTGTGAGCTGGAAAGGAATGTGCACTCTATTGTTGGATAAAGCAGTCTATAGATGTCAATTATATTCAGTTAACTGATGGTATTGTTGGAATTCAACAATATCCTTATTGATTTTCTGCATGCTGAATCTGTCCACTTCTGATAGAAGCATGGTGAAGCCTCTAACAATATATTAATTTCTTTCTCTTTATAGTTCTGTCAGCTTTTGCATTATATACTTTGATTTGTAGCCACCTATCTACATATTAAGTACTGTTAGGGCTTCTTTATGACTTCTTGAAGTATTAACTACTTTATCATTATGTAATTTTCTTATTATTAACTCATTTAACAGATAATTGCACAAAAAGATAATAGCAAAAATTTAATTATGTATGCTATGTACATCATAGGTATGTAGGTATGTATGTATACATGTACCCATCTACTGTTTTTATTTAAGTGAAATGAATGACATCAATGATATTAGGGAAAAAATCAGGAATTAGTATCATTTTGTTATAAAGTAGTCTACCTGTGAAGTGGTATAGTATTATTTGAAAGTAGACTTGGATTCTTAGTAACTGTATCTTGCAAAAGCTAAGGCAGGCACGAAAAATATTTCAAAAGAAGTATAACTGATAGGCTAAGAAAGAAGAGAAATGAAATCATACAAATTATTCAATTAAAGTAACACAAGGCAGAAAAAGAGTGGAAAGAAAAAAAAGGAAAACAGAAAAATGGTAAGAAATTAAGAACAGTTATAAATATGATAGATATTAATCCACCAATATCAATAATCATTTTAAACAACAATGCTCTTAATATAAAAATTAATAGATATTGATTTTTAGAGTGGATCAAAAAATAAGTTCCAATTATGTGTTGTCAATAAGAAATCCACTTTAGGGGCCACCTTTGTGGCGTAGCAGGTCAAGCCACTGCCTGCAGTATCAGCTTCCGATATGTGTACCAGTTGAGTCCCAGCTGCTCCATTTCCAATCCAGTTCTCTGCTATGGCCTAGGAAAGCAGCAGAACATAGCCCTGCACCTGTGTGGGAGATGTGGAAGAAGCTCCTGGCTCCTGGTATATCCTGTTCTTATACATTAGAAAAATTAAATAAGGGACATAAGGAAAACAATCTATATATTTGTAATAGTCTTTAAAGACTGCTATTCTGATGTTTTAGACTAAACATTCCTTCTCTAGACAATTAGTTGTCTATTGTAATTCAATCAATATATGTATATTAAATTGCTAATGATGGGATCAGACAGAAGACAGTACTCAAAGTCTGGTGCTTCAGCACATTGAATACATTGAGATGAATAAATTGAGAAACAACTGGTATGGGCAGGACTCTGCCAACCTCCTTCTCACCCGAAGCAACTCAAAAGACCCCTCTAGTATGAAGTGCCACCTTTGTACTAAAAAAGAAAGGAGCATCCTTATATCTATTGAGGGACTAAGGACACCCCAGCTCATCCACCTTTGTCCTATCATACTTTCCCACAATTTTCCACTCTTCATCAAACAGTGTATAAATAGTTTTAACTGATTCTTCAGATCTCTCCTTATGAAGACTCCTGTGTCATGCAAAACTTTTAGTAAGTGAATTTGTCCACTATTCTCCTGGTAATCTGTCTCTTTAAGTTTAATTTTAAGACACAGCCAGAAACTCAAAGGTTAAATGAAAATTTTTCCTCTCCTACACTAAACTGGAAAACTAATTAAACTATGAACTTTCCCTTAGGAACAGAATGCTAACACATTTACATAAATAATTTCAGATGAAATGTGGCAAAGTTTCTGTAAAAAGGATATAAAAAAGCCACGTGAGAGATAAGTTTATCCTTGGGACACCCACATCCCATTATGAGTGCCTGGGATCAAATACTGTTTCCAGTTCCAATCCAGTTTCCTACTAAAGCACCTGGGAGAGAGAAAATAGACTAAGAACTTGGATTCCTGACACGAACTTGAAGACCCAGATGAACTCCTGCCACTGGCTTTAGCTTGGGCCAAACCCTGGCTGCTGTGGGCATTTGAGGAGTGAACCTGCAAATGGAAGCTCTTTCTCTGTCTCTCCCTCTCTGTCACTCTATCTTTCAAGTAAATAAATTAATCATTAAAAAAAAAAGTAAGAAAAAAGAGTGTCTTTTGAAAGCAATACAAAACATTAGGTGTAGAGAGAGAAAAAGTCATTAGCAAGGTGGAATAAAGTAAATGGTAAAAAATTTTAGTTTAAAGCTTGAACATAATTTAAAAAGCAAAAGAGTACTACTGAATATCATAGTAAAGAGGAATAATTACAGGAAGAAAAAGTCAAAAGGCTATTTTTAAAAGTTGACTTTAAGAAAGTATCAAATAAATTGGTGATTTACTGGACTAAAAATAAAACTTCTATTTAAGTTCTTCAATTTTCATTAATGGTAATAAAATAACATAATCTGGGGCCGGTGCTGTGGAATGCAGATAAAGCCACCACTTGCAGTGCTGGCATCCCAAATGGGCACCAGTTCGAGTCTCAGCTCCTCTCTTCTGATCCAGCTCTCTGCTATGGCCTGGGAAAGCAGTGGAAGATGGCCCAAGTCCTTGGGCCCCTGCACCCACATGGGAACCCTGAAGAAGCTCCTGGCTCCTAGTTTCCGAATAGCCCAGCTCTGGCAAGTGCAGTGATTTGGGGAGTGAACCAGTGGATCAAAGACTTCTCTCTCTCTGCCTCTGCCTCTCTGTAACTCTGCCTTTCAAATAAATAAATAAATCTTTAAAGGAAAATAACATAATCTGTATAAAAATTCAACTAATATGGCAGTTGGTAACTACATTAAAATAATTCTACTCCATCTTAGTATTTTTTTAAAGTTAAGAACTTAATGTAAAGCATCACTGTGCTCTCTCTCTTTTTAAAGATTTATTTATTTACTTGAAAGTCAGAGTTACACAGAGAAGGAGAGGCAGAGACAGAGAGGTCTTCCATCTGCCGGTTCACTCCCCAGTTGGCTGCAATGGCCAGAGCTGCACTGATCCAAAGCCAGGAGCCAAAAGCTTCTTCTGGTCTCCCACGAGGGTGTAGGGGCCCAAGGACTTGGGCCATCTTCTACTGCTTTCCCAGGCCATAGCAGAGAGCTGGATCGGAAATGGAGCAGCCAGGACTTGAACTGGCGCCTATATGGGATGCCGGTACTGCACGTGGCAGCTTCACTGGCTACACCACAGTGCCAGTCCCCATTTTAGTATCTTTAACTTGTAATTTTAGATTTAAATATTTGATAACCTCACCTTGATAATAGCAATTTAAAACAGTCTATATAAAATACATTCTGTAAGATAAAATATTTTCTTCTTTTTTTTTGTTCTAGGAAAACTAATCCTAAATTAATATTAGGATGAAACTCTTCAAAGTATAAACAAAAGTATGACATCTATGCAAGAAGTTATACATCTTTTTTTGATTACTGCCCATTTTAAATACAAAATACAGTATATTATCAGAATTATTTTACTATTTATTTTATACTTCAATAGCTACCACTTAAAAAAAAAAAGACTCAAAGCCCATTATTTAGAATCATTCCACATTTTTTATCTAAGAAGCAAAACTAACGATGAACAAAGTGTGTATGACACATCAGTCATGTATTGACCATTCACCTTAATTTGTTCTTTCCTAAATATTAAGATTTTAAAAAATCAGCAGTAGTTATAAGAAATAAGCAGTTCACCAGGAATTACTTCATCAAAGGGCTTAGCTGAAATAATGTAAAACTAAAGAGGTCAAAATTTTTTTTGAGGCCAAGGCCGCTTTTTTTCTTTTCTCTTTCCTTTCAAAAACATAGCTTACTTTGATTTCCCTCCTTCATCATCATTTCCTTACCCTAAGTGTAATCAAGCAAGAAAAATTCCTCTTTGAAGCACGGATCATGAAAAGAGAATAAATCAAAGCTTTTCCGAAGCCTTCTGCTTCCCAAAAGATCTACCACAGAACTCATGAAGTAGGCAATTAAATGGGTAACTTAATTGGTTGGAAAATGAAATAACTAACACTACAATTAGCAGTAATATACATTCAAAAACATTCATAGTCATTTATTCAAATAATAAATAATAAATATATAAGCCTAAAAGTTTCAAGTACGGTGTTCATTTCTCTCATTCATGCAAGCATGCATGAATTCAGACTTATTTCTCATATTCACTCAAACATGTATTTGTCAAACAGCTACTGAAATTCCTTCATGCAAACCTTCTCTGAGATAAACCATGGTCCTTATCTTCAAGAAGATTTTAGTACAAAATTGAGTGATTAATTATGCATTAGGAATCAAGACTACTTGAACCCCAAAACAAAATCTGTCATGGTTAGCCGATATTCAGAAACAGGTCACTGTCACTGTAGTTGCCAAGAATTTAAATCCTGCCTACTGAAACTACTGATTCTATAATTAAATTTGAAGCCATTAATGCTATAATTAAATTTGAGGTCTGTATACTTAAGATAATCATAGCATATAAAAATATCACTTCAAAATTATTAGCAACTTGTCATGCCTATATAACTGCACTGATTAGCAACATAACTGTGTATTTTTTCTGCTTTTAATTTTATCCTGTCACTTTACTTTCTGTCAAATTAGTATGCTAAATAAACCGCTCCATTTATCCGGCTGTTGAATCTTTTTTATATTTGTTTTGAGATTCATTCAGCCAAACTCCAACAGATAACTATGTTTTGATTTGCTCTAGCAATGCACAGATCCCTGAAGCTAGGACTGATTACAAGTAGCAAACATAACTGACTCACAAAAAGTGCAAAAATAAGAGGTAAAAAGGAGAGTTTACTAAAAGTATAAATATATATTGGGTATACAGACGAACTCAAGGGGTTAGAATTAAAGTATAGAGATAACAAGTTCAATTAAAGCCAGTCTGACTCAAAATAATGTTTGGAAAATATATATTTTTATTTTTTATATAAAGGGAACAAATTTCATGTATTTCATAAATACAGCTTTTAAGAACATAATGATACTTCTCATTCTATCCTCTCCCTCCTCTGCTCCCACTCTCCCTCTTCCCATCTTATTTTTCTTTTAATTTTTGCGATGGCATACTTTCAATTTACTTCATAATCACAAGCTTAACCCTCCACTAAATAAAGAATTCAACAAATAGTAAGTAGAAAAACCACTATTCCTCAGGAGTATAGACAAGGGCTATAAACAATAATCAAATTAAATCTCAAAATGTCAATTTTGCTGATACATATTACTTTTTTTGTATTCTGTATATTAATTACCACAAATCAAGGAAAAACACAGGATATTTGTCTTTTTGAGATTCGCTTATTGAAAATATTTTAAATTGATTTTAAGCTATATTTGTAGTAAAAAGAAGCAAGTTTTGAAAACAAGACAGTATAACCATAATTTTTTTGTTAGATTTATTTACTTATTTGAATGGCAGAGTGACAGAGAAAGAGGGAAAGACAGAAAGAGACCCATCATCTCTTTTAATGGTTTATTCCCTAAATGGCCACAACATCCCAAGCTGGGCCAGGCTGAAAGTAGGAGTCAGGAACTCCATTCAGACCTCCCTCCTGGGTGGCAGGAATTCACGTACTTGAGCAATTATTTGCTGCTTTCCAGGTGCATTAGCAGGTGCATCAGAAGCAGAGTAGCCAGGACTAGAACCAGCACTCTGATGTGGGATCCAAGCATTACAAGCGATGTTTTAATCTGCTGCACCGAAAAGCACATCACAGTATAAACAGAATTCTAATCATTAAATAAATTTAAAATTTTTAATTACATTTCCCTTGGTTTAAGAAATCATTTTTAAAACCATTATTTAAGTCATTTTTAAAAAAACATTATTTCAGGGGCCGGCACCATGGCTCACTTGGTTAATCCTCCGCCTGCGGCACCAGCATCCCATTTGGGCACCGAGTTCTAGTCCCAGCTGCTCCTCTTCCAGTCCAGCTCTCTGCTGTGACCCGGGAAGGCAGCGGAGGATGGCCCAAGTGCTTGGGCCCCTGCACCCCCATGGAAGACCAGGAAGAAGGACCTGGCTCCTGGCTTTGGATCGGCGCAGCACTGGCCGTGGCAGCCATTTGGGGGTTGAACCAACAAAAGGAAGACCTTTCTATATGTCTCTCTCTCTCACTATCAAACTCTGTCAAATAAATAAAAATTTAAAAATAGTTATTAAAAAAACATTATTTCAAAGGAAATTCAGCTGTTGCCTCTGTTCACACTAGAAAGGGTTCACTAAGTATATACTAAAAAGTGTTACTACTTTCAATCACTTTTCATTTAATAAGCACTGAGACTCATGATTATAATCACCATTCTTTTTTATTAATATTTATTTATTTATTTGACATACAGAGTTAGACAGTGTGAGAGAGAGATAGAGAGAAAGGTCTTCCTTCCATTGGTTCACCCCTTAAATGGCCACTACGGCCGGAGCTACGCCGATCTGAAGCCAGGAGCCAGGTGCTTCTTCCTGGTCTTCCATGGGGGTGCAGGGGCCCAAGCACTTGGGCCATCCTCCACTGCCTTCCCGGGCCACAGCAGAGAGCTGGACTGGAAGAGGAGCAACCGGGACTAGAACACGGTGCACATATGGGATGCCGGCGCCGCAGGCAGAGGATTAACCTAGTGAGCCATGGCACGGGTCCCATCACCATTCTTCTACAACTATTGAAAAGTAAAGATACCTAAATGCCAAAGGAGTAGAGCAAAGGGAGATGTAAAGGATGACAGGGCCTGGTGTTTGGCCTAGCGGTTAAATAGCTGGTTTAGACACCTGCATCCCAAATTGGAATATCTGGGTTACACATTCAAGTCTGGTTCCTGATTCCAGCACTCCGGTTAATACTGACCTTGGGAAGCTGTGGTGATGGGTCAAGTGATTGGGTTCCAGTCTCCCACAGGGGTGACCTGGGATGCATTCCCAGATCCCAGTTTTTATCTGGTCTATCCTTAGCCATTGAAGGCCTTTAGAGAGCAAACCAGTGGATGGCAGTAGTCTGTAGTCTCTCTTTTTCTCTCTCTCCCTCTCACTCTCCCTGTCTCTCAAACAAATAAGTAAATAAATTTAAAGGACCTTAAGGATCTCAATTTTTCTGCTGTGCACCAAAATGGCTTCTTGACTTACATGGTATACCCAAATATGTTTATCCTTTTTTTTGTTTGTTTGTAAACCATTAAGAAACATATTTAACATACAATTTTCCTAGTTATCCTGTTACACAACAAAATACTTTGCTATCTGGCAATTCTGATGACGTCCTAGAAAGGTCATCTTCTTAGACAGAATTTTTTTTAATAAAAGATTTATTTTATTTTATTGAAAGGCAGAGTTACAGAGAGAGAGAGAGAGAGAGAGAGAGAGAGAGAGAGTCTTCCATCTGCTGGTTCACTCTCCAAATAGCCATAATAGCTGGGGCTGGGCCAGGCTAAAGCCAGGAGCCAGGAGCTTCTTCCAGCTCTCCTATGTTGGTGCAGGTGCCCAAGCACTTGGGCCATCCTCTGCTACACTCCCAGGCACATTACTAGAGAGCTGGATTGGAAGTAGAGCAGCCGGACATGAACCATTGCCCATATGGGATGCTGGCATTGCAGTAGCAGCTTTACCCACTATGCCACAGTGCCAGCCCCCTAGAGAAGATTTTTCCTGGGAAAAATCCAAAGGGCTTGTATATCAGTCATAGACAAAAAGTAAGAAATAAATAAATATTTTCTTCTGACCTAAGCTAAGGATCACAACAAAAATACTAAAGATACTTCAGTAGTTGAATTGTAGCATAACAGGTTAAGCTGCTGCTTGCGTCACCGGCACACCATATGGGCATGAGTTTGAGTCCTGGCTGCTCTACTTCAAATCCAGGTCCCTATTAATGCACCTGAGAAAGCAGAAGATACTCCAGGTACTTGGGTTCCTGCCACCAAAGTGAGAGACCCGGATGAAGTTCCTGGCTCCTGGCTTCAGCCTGGCCTACCCTGGTTGTTGCAGCCATCTGAGGGAACAAGCCAGTGCGTGAAAGATTCTCTCTCTCTCTCTCTCTCTCTCTCTCTCTCTCTCTCTCTCTATGTGTATATATATATATATATATATATATATCTCCCTCTGCTTCTCCCTGTCTCTGCAACTCTGTCTTTCAAAAAATAAATAAAATCTAAAAAAAAGAAAGAAAATTAGTTGAGAAAATAAGGAACCACATTGGGAAGAAAAAAGGTCATTTGAAAAAGAAAGAGCAAAATAAACTTACCATTGATGCTACCCCAAAATACAGCATCTAGGCATACTGAGTATTTTCAGTTGGAGAAAACCATACAAGAAGGTCTCTCTGACTTTCTTCCAAATTGTTCTTTCCTAAAGCAGGTCATAGAAACCAGAAAGAATTCTCTATGCCTCTTCTCTCCTGAAGTAGGTCACAAAAAATCTAAATAAAATTCTCCCAAAAATAGATCAGAAGACCTTTACTCCAGAGTAGTCAACCCTATACCCAGAAAAAAATGAATGTCTTTATCTCTGAAAAAGAGTCACAAAGAAGAATCTAAACAAATATGCCTTGCTGAGTTTCCCTTTTTTCTAATCATTTTTCTCCACAACTATACACTTCTTCATCAGACATAACACAAAATCTCCAAGTTTTCTCTCTTTCTTTGAATACTCATTTCTGAAGGTTTTCATGCAATGAAAAACTTACAGTAAATGAACTAGGAGGGAATTCATTCCAGGCCTTAGTACAAAGACCAATATCAAAACTGCCACAATGAAACCCATGCCAGGCATACTGCCCCCAGGGCAGTACTCAAAGACTGAACCTCTGGAACCATATTAGCCAGGCGGCCAAGGGGCTGTCTTCATCACCTCTCCTCTAACTAGGTCAACACAGCATAGAAACTGAATACAGGACTAGACATTTTACAGCATAGAGATACATAATGGCCTTATAAAAAAGGAAACCAAGTACACAGCATCTACTGTTCCATCTTTCAAGATCAAGTCTGAAGCAAGAGGGACCTTCACTCATTAGGGAAAGGGGGGAGCAAGAGGCCCCTGGTACTTCCCATTCATGACACAGAAATCTGAGGCATTTACAGCTACAGAATCCTACAGCCCTTGCAGATCCTGAGTTCCTCAAATTCCTGGTTTCTTGAGAAGCAACCAGGCAACTGCACCCAGCAGCTCTGCTCACCAGCCCTGTGACCTAGATAGAAGGCCGCTTTTCTTCCCACATCCCTGGGAAGAACCTATATAGCACACTCTGAGCAGCTCAACCTGCAGGACTCCCAAGAATACAGTCAGGCAGCTCCACTCACCTCCAGGTGCTCCAGACGCACTTAGTGTGCCTTGTCCAGGCATTCTTGACCCCAAGAAGCAGCCATAAAACCAAACCTGTGTGGCTCAGCACTGGAAAGGAGCCTTTTATGAGTAATGCCCTGGCCATCGTGCTTAGGCATCAAGAAGGAACTGAACAATCTATTCTCATAAATTCATGCCAGAAAGACCCAGAGAAGTAGACACTAGGCCCTGCTTAGCCACCCTCAGTCACAATAGGCTTCCATGAGCAGGTCAGCTCCTAGAGACCCGGCAAAATCAACTGTGCAGAACGTAGATGCTGACAGACACCCCACTTTGCTACAAGTCATGCTGCACTGTACCCACCTGGGTGCACAGGGTGGCCTTACAACTACATGACCTGCAGAAAATGTCAGATGGCCCATACATGTACCTAGTGCACCACAGCCAGAGCTTCCAGTGAACCCAGCCCATATAAAGAAAGAAAGATCCCAACTAGGAACATAATTCCACAACACCTTCAGCATAAGCTACTGCTACAAACCCAGATGTCACTAATGTTGAGTATATCTGAAGAAACTACACAGATACTGAAGTGTCTACCTAGAACCAAAAAGACATTGCAGCATATCCAACAAATGCCTTAGGACACAATCCCACTAGAAAGCCTTTTACTATGAAATTGGTAGAAGCACCTGCACACCAGATGCATAAAAGCCAACATAGGAACACAACAAGCATGAAAAAACTTAGTAATATTACACCTTCAAAGGAAAACAATAACTGTAGCAAGAGCAAAAAAGAAATAAAAATCAAAGCATTGCCTGATAAGTAATTCAAAAGAATGGTTTTAAGGAAACTTAATGACATACAAGAGAATATAGATAGACAACTTAATGAAATTAGGAAAAGAATTCATGATATGGATGAAAATTCATCAGCAATAGAGATTATAAATTTATCAGAACTACAAGGGCTAAAGAATCCAATAAACAAACACTTCAAAGATACTTGAGAACTTCAACAGCAGAACTTAGCAGGGAGAAGAAACAATTTCTGAGCTTGAAGATTGGAATTTTGACATAATCCAGTCAGACAAAAAAAAAGTTTTTTTTTTTTAAATGAAAGCCTTCAGGACTTACGGAATACCAATATGTGAACAACCATTTATATTATGTGTATTCCAAAAGGATAAGAGAAAGAAAAAGCTACAGAAAATCTTTTAAATAAAATCATCACTGAAAACTTCCCAAATCTTGGGAAGGACAGACATATCCAGCTCCAGAAAACCCAAAATACCTCTAATAGATTCAACTAAATAGGATCCTTTCTAAGACGTGTTATACTCAAACTGTCAAAAATGTAAGACAAAAAGAGAATTTTAAAAGCAGCAAAAGAATCAAGTACTTATAATGGAATCCTCATTAGATTAATGGCAAACTTATTGGCAGGAACCTTACAGACCAAGAGAAAACAGTATGAAGTATTTAAAGTTCTGAAAGGAAATTGCCAGCCAAAATATTATACCCACAAAAAACTATACTTTGAGTGTGATGAAGAAATGAAAACTTTTCTAGACAAACAAAAACTGAAGGAATTTATCACCACCAGACCAGCACTATAAGAAATGCTTTCAGGAGTCCTTCATTAGAAATGAAAGAATGAGGGCACCAGTATTACGGTGCAATGGGTTAAGCCACCATTTACAAAGCCAGCATCCCATATTGGAGTGGTGGCAAGTCCTCAGTTGCTCTGCTTCTGATCCAGCTTCCTGTTGATGTGCCTGGGAGGACAGTGAATGATCACCCAAATACTGGTGTCCCTGTAACCTGTGGAAAGGGAGGCAAATGGAGTTCCCGGGTTCAACCTGGCCCAGCCCAGGTTATTGCAGGCATCTGGAGAGTGAACTAGCAAATGAAGATCTCTGATTCTCTGTATCTCCCTCTCCCTGTCACTGTGCCTTTTGAATAAATAAGTAAGTCTATAGAAAACAAGAAGTGAAAGAATGAGAACTATCATCATGAAAACATGCAAAAGTACAAATCTCAACATAGAACAGATAAAAAAGGTCAAATCCTATCAATACAACAAACCACCAAACTGCAAAGATGAACAAAAGATAAAGGGAGGAACAAAGGACATACAAAACACTGAAGAAGAAGAAGAAGAAAAGAAGGAGGAGGGGGACAGGGAGGGGGAAGAGGAGAAGGGGGAAGAGGAGAAGGGGGAAGAGAAGGGGGAGGAAGAGAAGGGGGAGGAGAGGGGGGAGGAGGAGAAGGGGGAGGAGAGGGGAGGAGGGGAAGGGGGAGAAGTGGAAGGGGAAGAGGAGAAGGGGAGGGGGAGCAGAGGAGAGGGAGAGGGGGAGGGGAGGAGGGGGAGGGGGAGGAGAAGGAGGAGGAGAAAGGGGAGGAGAGGGGAGGAGGGGAAGGGGGAGGAGGAGAAAGGGAGGGGAGTGGAGGAGGGGGAGAGGGGGAGGGGAGGAGGGGGAGGAGAAGGAGGAGGAGGGGGAGGAGGAGAAGAAGAGGAAAATAATCCATGACAGGATTATTAAATATCAATAAAAATTTTGACTATAAATGGATGAAATCCTTCAATTAAAAGTTACATACGGATTGAATGAATAAAAAACAAGACCCAATAATATGCTACAAAAAATGCACTTCACATAGACACACATAGACTGAAAAGGAAAGTATAGGAAAAGATATAGTATGCAAATGGAAACCCAAAACTACCAAGAGTAGCTATACCAATTCAGAAAAAAACAGACTTTAATTCAAAAACTGTAAAAATGAGACACACAAAGTCATTATATAGTACTCAAGTAAATCAACAAGAAAACAAACATATTGCATAAATATATATACAACAAGTACTGGAATACCTAATTATATAAAACAAAGATCTAAATGGAGAGATAGACTAATATAAGAATAGTTGGTAACCTCAACATTACAAGTTAATCAATGGACAGATCATCTAGACAAAAAATGCTAAGAAAGATACATCAGAGTTAAATTAGACTATAGACAAAATGGACTATATTTACAGAGCATTTTCATCCAGGAGCTACAGAATTTACATTCTTTTCATTATAACATAAAACATTGTTCATGACAAATAATAAGTATGAACACAAAGCAATTCTCAACAAGCTAAAAAAACTGAAATTACAACATCTATCTTCTCAGATCAAAATGAAATAAAAATAGAAGTTAATAATAAGAGTTTTGGAAAGTGAACAAACACATGAAAATTTAAGAGTTTAAATTACTCATGTGGTAATGAAATCAAAAAGGAAATTTTAAAATTTGTTGAAAAATTTTAAAAGAAAAACAGCATACCAAAACCATAGAATACAGCAAAATCAGTAATACCAAGATACTTTGTAACAGTAAATGCCTAAGTTTAAAAAAATTTGAAACATTTCAAATAAACAACCTACTGGTACAAATCACAGAACTAGAAAATCAAGAATAGATCAAATAGCTGGTGTTGTGACTGAGCAGGTAAAGCTGCCACCTGCAGTGCCAACATTCCATGTGGGTACCAGTTTCAGTCTAGGTTGCTCCACTTGCAAACGAACTTCCTGCTAATGCACCAGGGAAAGCAAATGAAGATGGTCCATGTACTTGGGCCCCTGGACCCATGTAAGAAACTCAGCAGAAGCTCCTGGCTCCTGGCTTTGGATTGGCCTAGCTCTGGCCGTTGTGACCATTTGGGGAGTGAACAAGCAGATACAAAATCTCTCTCTGTGCCTTTCAAATAAGTAAATAAATATTTAAAAAAGAGACTAGCTCAAACTCAAAATGAGGGGAGGAAGGAAATAACAAAGAAGTGGGCAAAATCAGATGAAGAAGAGATTAAAAATTGTTATTTTCTGAAACAGTAAATTAATTTGATAATTTAGCTTGACTAACTTAGAAAAAAAGAGAAAAGTCCTGATCAAATAAAATTCGAGATGAAAAAAGAAACAAAGAGACATTATAACACATACCACAGAAATGCATAGGATAATTAGGGACTACAATGAACATTTATATGACAACAATTGGAAAGCCTAAAAGAAATTTATAAATTTCTGGACACATATAACAGGAAATTGAACTGTAAAATCCTACAAAACTTGAAAAGACCAATTATGAGTAATAAATAATGAAACTTAGTAACAAACAGTCTCTCAATGAAGAAAAGTCCAAGACTGGATGGTTTCATTAATACTATCAAACTTTTATTCTAAGTTTTTATTTAATTTATTTGAAAGGCAGTATGATAGAGAGAGGGAGAGAGACCTTCCATCTACCTGTTAACTCCCCAAATTGCAGCAAAGGCTAGGGCTGGTCCAGGCAGAAGCCAGGAGCCCAGAATTGCATGTAGATCTCCCAGTTGAATACCAGGAATCCAAACATTTGGGCTGCTTTCACAGGAACATTGGCAGGAAGCTGAGCCACAAGCAGGGCAGCTCTGATATGGGATGCAGGCACTACAGGTGGCAGCTTAGCTAGCTACCCCACAACACCAACTCCTAGGAAACTTTTAAACAAATAACATCAATTCTTCTTGATCTATTCCAAAAAATTCAGACGGAAGACTGTTCCAACTATAAGGCTACCATTACCCTGATACAAAAACCAGAAAGAGATACCACATTAAAAAAAATTAAACAATAGAGTATATAGACCAATATCATGATGAACATGTACAAAAATTCTCAAAAAAATACTAGAAAATTGCATCCAGCTGCATATCAAAAAGGTCATAAACAATAATCAAGTGAGATTATCCCAGAGATGACAGGATGATTCAATATATGCAAATCAACAGTGTAACACAGCACATCAACAGAATTAAGGACAAAAAAATCACATGGTCATCTCAATAGATGAAGAAAAAATATTCAATAAAATTCAATATTCCTTCATAATAAAAACTCTGAACAAATTGGGTGAAAAAGAAACATATTTCAATAAAATAAAGGCTATAAATGACGAACCCACTGCCAATATCATACTAATCTGAGAAAAGCTGATAGCATTTCCTAAAAGATCTGCAACAAGAAAAGGATATTAATTAACTTTTACCACTCTTTTCCAAAACAGTACTGGACAACCTAGCCAAAGCAGTGAGGCAAGAGAAAGAAATGGAGGTCAAATTATCCATGTTTTCAGATAATGTGATTCCATATGTAGAAAATCCTAAGGACTCCACCAGAGTTGGAACTGATAAACGAATTCAGTAAAGTTGCAAAAACAAAACCAACATAAAAAATCAGTAATTAACTTGCTGAGAAAGAAAGAGTCAGGGAGGGAAGGAAGGAGAAAAGGAGAAAGGGAAGTATCATATTCTTAGAATCAATGAAGTACATGGAATCTCTTCTCTGTACCACTACCACATTAACCTGAAAATTGATTTAAAAAATAAAATTACCTTAGGTTTTTAAAAACAATAACTATAAAAAACTGAGAATAAACTGAATTAAGAAAGGGAATTATCTCTACGATAAAGATTACAAAACACTGATTAGGGGCTGGCACTGTGGCGCAGTGGGTTAATGCCCTGGCCTGAAGCGCCGGCATCCCATACATGCGCCCATTTGAGACCCGGCTGCTCCTCTTCCGATCTAGCTCTCTGCTATGGCCTGGGAAAGCTGTACAAGATGGCCCAAGTCCTTGGGCCCCTGTACCCACATGGGAGACCTGAAGGAACCTCCTGGCTCCTGGCTTCCGATCAGCTCAGCTCCAGAAGTTGCAGTCAATTGGGGAGTGAACCAGCAGATGGAAGACCTCTCTCTCTCTCTGTCTCTCTCTGCCTCTTTTCTCTCTGTGCAATTCTTTCACATAAATAAATAAATCTTTAAAAAGAAAAACACTGATAAAAGAAACTGAATATACAAAAAATGAACTGAAGAAGACAAAAATTGGAAAGACTACCCATGTATACTAAATGGATGAATTAACACTGTTAAAATGTCTATGCTACTACAAGGCCGGCGCCGCGGCTCACTAGGCTAATCCTCCGCCTAGCGGCGCCGGCACATCAGGTTCTAGTCCCGGTTGGGGCGCCGGATTCTGTCCCGGTTGCCCCTCTTCCAGGCCAGCTCTCTGCTGTGGCCAGGGAGTGCAGTGGAGGATGGCCCAGGTGCTTGGGCCCTGCACCCCATGGGAGACCAGGAAAAGCACCTGGCTCCTGGCTCCTGCCATCGGATCAGCGCGGTGCGCCGGCCACATCACGCTGGCTGCAGTGGCCATTGGAGGTCGAACCAACAGAAAAAGGAAGACCTGTCTCTCTGTCTCTCTCTCTCACTGTCTACTCTGCCTGTCCAAAAAAAAAAAAAAAAGAGAGAGAGAGAGAAAAAAAAAATCTCAAAATGAAATTAAAAGGGAAGGGACTCTTTCAAACTCATTCTATGAGTTCAGAAACTATGAAACTAAATGTAATACTTGAAACTATTAAACAAATGGAAGAAAACACATGAGTGTAAAAAATGGCTTTTTGGACAACATCCCTAAAGGCAATAAAAGCAAAGCAAAAGGAAGGCCCATGGGATTAATTATATCAAAGTAAGATGCTTCTACACAGCAAAGGAACAAGCAACAGAGTGAAGAGATACCTACAGAATGGGAGATGTGCAAACAAAATACCTGATGAGGAATTACACACATAAGGAACTAAAAAACAACAACAACAAAGAAATCCACTTTCAAAATGAGCAAATGATCTAAACAGATTTTTCTCAAAAAAAGAATTACCAAAGGCCAACATTTATAAGAAAAAATGCTCAACATCACTAGCCATTTGAAACATGAAAATCAAAACCACAATAAGACATCATCTCAACCCAGTCAGAATTGCTACTATCAAAAAAAGAAAAAAAAATAGCAAATGCCTGTGAGAGTATAGAGAACAGGGAACACTACTGGTAGTAATTTAAACTAGTACAACAATTGTACAAAGTTTCTTCAAAATGCAAAAAACAAAAAACAAACAAACAAAAAAACAAAACAAAACAAAAACTAATGTATAGTCCAGTTTTCCCATTTCTGGGTATATATCCAAAGAAAATAAAATGAATCTGTCAAAGAAACATCTGCATACCCATGCTTATGGAACCATCCTAGGTGTCCATCATTGAATGAGTAATCAAAATGTAGTATATATAAAATGGAATACTAAACAGCCAGAGAGAGAGAGAGAGAGAGAGAGAATTAAATCCTGTCATTCAAAGCAGTATGGATGGAACTGGAACTGGATATCATTATGTTAAGTGAGATAAGCCAGACACAGAAAGACAAATGTAATTAACTATATTAGAAAACTAAAAGGGGAGCCGGCACCGTGGCTCACTTGGTTAGTCCTCCACCTGTGGCGCCGGCATCTCATGTGGGCACCGGGTTCTAGTCCCGGTTGCTCCTCTTCCAGTCCAGCTCTCTGCTGTGGCCTGGGGAAGGCAGTGGAGGATGGCCCAAGTCCTTTGGCCCCTGCACCACATGGGAGACCAGGAGGAAGCACCTGGCTCCTGGCTTCAGATCGGCATAGCTCTGGCCATGGTGGCCACTTGAGGGGTGAACCAACAGAAGCAAGACCTTTCTTTCTGTCTCTCTCTCTCTCTCTCTCTCTCTCACTGTCTAACTCTGTCAAATAAAAAAAATAAATAAAAAAAATAAAAAAAAAACTAAAAGGGACCTGCACTACGGCTCAGTAGGTTAAAGCCCTGGCCTGAAGCACCGGCATCCCAAATGGGCACCGGTTCTAGTCCTGGATGCTCCACTTCCGATCCATCTCTGCCATGGCCCAGGAAAGCAGTAGAAGATGGCCCAAGTCCTTGGGCCCCTGCACCAATATGGGAGACCTGGAAGAAGCTCCTGGCTCCTGGCTTCAGATTGGCACAGCTCTGGCCTTTGAGGCCATCTGGGGAGTGAACCAGCGGATGGAAGGATGGAAGACCTCTCTCTCTGTCTCTACCTCTCTCTGTAACTCTTTCAAATAATACATAATAAAATCTTTTAAAAATTAAAAAAAAAAAAACTAAAAGAAAGAAGAAAAACTGTATGATCATCTCAAAGGATGCAGAAAGAAAACTGACAAAATCTAAAAATCTTGCTTGATAAAAAAAACTCTTACTAATGAGAAGAACCTTTCTCTACCTGTTCAACATCATGAGCAAAATGGAATACACAGCTAACATCACACTCCTGGTGAAAAATGGAAGACTTTCCGCTTTAACATCAGAAAGAAAACAAGGT
Organism: Oryctolagus cuniculus; assembly: GCF_051225735.1. NCBI lineage: Eukaryota > Metazoa > Chordata > Mammalia > Lagomorpha > Leporidae > Oryctolagus > Oryctolagus cuniculus. The sequence goes on from NC_142880.1 coordinate 86,202,685, forward strand.
AGAGGCCAGTGCTGTGGCACAGCAGGCTAAGCTGCCTGTTGCAGCGTTGGCATCCCACACCAGCGATGGTTGGAGTCTCAGCTGTTCCACTTCAGTCCAGTTATCCGCTAATGCACCTGGTAAAACAGCGGAAGATGGTTCAAGTCCGTGGGCCCCTGCACTCATGTGGAAGACCCAGAAGAAGCTCCTGGCTCCTGGCTTCCAACTGGCCCAGCTCCATTATCTGCGAGGTGAACCAGCGGATGGAAGACTCTCTCTTTCTGCCTCTGTCTCTCCCTCTCTGTAATTCCACCTTTCAAATAAATAAATAAATCTTTTGGAAAAAAAAAAAAAGGTGTCTACTCTCAACACCTTTATTGCACAATGTACTAGAGGTTCTAGTGAGTACAATGAGGCAAGAAAAAGAAATAAAATTAATTATTGACTTTTTTAAGATTTATTTTATTTATTTGAAAGAGTTATAGAGAGAGGTAGAGACAGAAAGAGAGGTCTTCCATCTGCTGGTTCACTCCCCAGATGAACGCAATGGCCGGAGCTGCACCAATCCGAAGCCAGGAACCAGGAGCCTCCTCTGGGTCTCCCGCACGGGTGAGTGGACTTGGGCCATCTTGTACTGCTTTCCCAGGCCTTAGCAGAGAGCTGGATCAAAAGAGGAACAGCTGGGACTAGAACCAGTGCCCATATGGGATGGCGGCCTTTCAGGCCAGGGCCTTAACCCACTGTGCCACAGCGCCAGCCCCAGCCCCAAAATTAATTATTGATTAAAAGAAAGAAGTAAAACTGTCTTTAATCTCAGATGACACAATCATCTTTGTACAAAATCCAATAATATCTATTAAAAAGCTACTGAAACTAATAAATGAGCTAATCAATGAGGCTGTAGGATATAAATCAATATGTAAGAATCCACTGTATTTTTATATTTGAGTCATTAAAATTATAAGAACTGTATCACTGACAATAACATAAAAAATGACAAAAATTATAAAAACTCTAAAGACCACAAAACACTGATGAGAGAAATTAAAGAAAACCTAAAGAAATGGAGATTTTATTTTGTTCATGGGAAGGAAGACTTTTTGTTGTTAGGATATCAATTCACTAGGTCTAGCCCACACAAGAAAAGAGTATTATATAAGGTCATAAAGATCATTGGGAACCACCTTAGAAATCTGTCTACCAAGGCACCAATTTTAAAGAATTTCCACTTTATTTCTTGTTGAACACTTTCATAATTGCTCTGAAAATACTCCACACACAGAATACTGGTTCTACTAATTACTGTGTCATCTTGCCATCATTTAACTTTCCTGTGCCTCAGTTTCCTCATTGATAAAATGGAGATAAGAACAGTGTCTATCCCACGCAGTTATTTAATATTTAATTATAAAAGAATATGTAAAGCATTTAATTATATGGCACATGACAAGAATTTTCTTGTATGTATACATCAATACATTCACATAACTAATATAAGTACTAAAGGTATTATTCCTTAAAGTGTTCATTATAGCACATCTTTCCTTTCCTTAATGGTGCCTTCTACAAATAAGGCACAAACTTTAGTAAATGTCTACAAAGATAATTTACTAAATTGCATGTATTTCATCAACCTTAGGCATTGATGGCAAAGTATCTCCTTATCTGCATTTTTAGTTGAAGTTTAACAAACATAGATATGCTTGAGATGACCATAATCATGTTTTGCTAAGTCCTGGTCTGTGCTTGCTCTCTGGGCACAACTGTCAATGGCACTTACTTGCACTCTTAGAAGTACTCCAGGAGCAGGAGTTGTGGTGCAGTGCGTTAAGTCACAGCTTGGACACCCATATCCCATATCATAGTGCCAGTTTGAGTCCTGGCTACTCCCCTTCTGACCCAGATCCCAGCTAATGTGCCTGGGAAGTAGCAAATGACAGCTCAAGCTCAAGTACTTGAGTTCTTGTCACCCATGTGGGAGATCTGGATGGAGTTCCTGGCTCCTGGCTTCCTCCTGGCCCAGCTCCAGATGTTGCAGCCATCTGGGGAGTAAAGTAGCAGAGGGAAGATCTCTCTCTCTCTCTCTCTCTCTCTCTCTGTTTCTGCTTTCAAATAAATAAAAAAATTTTTTTAAAAAAAAAGCTTTCCAGTTTACACAAAAAGATATTGACACTCTAATCTGTCATAGTCTTAGATTAAAATGGAAACAGAATGTAGATAAACACTTTTGAGTAAGGAACCAGTAAGTCAGGGATGAAAGGGAAAGAATGTAAGAGGAGGGGTACAGACAATGGGGATGGAAGGGAATGGTGGGACCAGAGTGGTAAGAGAGTAATATTTCAGAATGCTCAAGTATCAAATCAATCACAATCTGGATTCATGCTTCATATGATGCTATAAACCTAAAATTCCTTAAAAGCTTGGTAATAAGTCATAAAACATTTAACTGGCATTTCCTTAAGGATAAAAATCCATAAATGAATATCAAATAATGTCCACATTTAATTTACCTTTCTTCTATCTGTTCTAATATATAATCATGAAGCCAATATATAATCCAGATAGATATACTCTTTAAAAATAAGAAAATTTGGGACTGGCTCAATTACATAGTAGGTTAAACCTCTGCCTGCAGCATTGTCATCCCATATGGGCACTGGTTCAAGTCCCAGATGATCCACTTTCAATCCATCTCTCTGCTAATGGCTTGGCAAAGCAGTGGAAGACAGCCCAAGTACTTGGGCCACTGTACCACGTGGAAGACCCGGAAAAAGCCCCTGGCTCCTGGCTTTGGATTGGCCCAGTTCCCACAATTGTGGCCATTTGGGAAATGAACCAGCAGATGGAAGACCTCTCTTGCTGTCTCTCTCTCTCTCTCTCTCTCTCTCTCTCTCTAACTCTGCCTCTCAAATAAAACATAAATCTTTAAAAAAATAAAATTTGTCAAATCTATGCATTATGGGCCAAGTTTTACCTAGAAATCATTTTTATAGCTATTTTTAAACTCTCACTGAAAACATTAGTTGACTTTGGAAATTCTAATTCCTTTACAATCCATGAGTACCAAAGCATAGTCATGAGCTCTTCAGAGAATACATTTACTTTAAAAAAAGAATAAATTGCTTAAATTAATTGAATTGGTGTGCAATATTTGCATATACATTTTGAGATGTATTTTTTTAAGTCCTATGCTTTTCATTAGTGAAAAATTAGAAAGGTATAATAAAGAACAGCCTATAAACACAGGCATTCTTAAAAAAATAAGTACCTTTGATTTTAAAGAATTAAGAAGAGGGGATGGCACTGTGGCACAGTGGGTTAAAACCACAGCCTACAGTGCTGGTATCCCATGTGGGTGCAGGTTTGAGACCCAGCTGCTCCACTTCCAACCTAGCTTCCTGCTAATGCGCCTGGGAAAGCAGTAGAGGATGGCCCAAGTCCTTGAGTCGATGCAATGACATAGAAGGAAGAAGTTCCTGGCTCCTGGCTCTGGTCTGGCTTGGCCCAGGCCTGGCCATTGCAGCCATTTGGGAAGTGAACCAGAAGATGGAAGCGCGCACTCTTTCTCTCTCTCTCCTTCTCTGTAACTCTGCCTTTCAAATAAACAAATACATCTTTAAAAAAAAAAAAAAAAAGAATTAAGGAGAATGAACTACCAACACATGACACTATATGCACAAGCCTTGAAAACATGCTAAACAGAAGAAGCAGACCACGTTATGATTTCATTTATACAAACGGTTCAGAATAGGCAAATCTATAAAGAAGGGGCTGGAGCAAAGGTAAGGCAGGGAATGAAGGCAATGGGGGAATGATATCCTGTGGGAATGATGGTACATTCTAAAATGGCTTACAGTGAATGCTACACAACACTGTCATTATACTAAAAACCACTGAATTATATGTTAAATGTAAAAATGTTATTACCTATGAATTATACCTCAATAAAGCTGTTATCAAAAAAACCTGGACTATAATTCATACTCTTGATATGTAAAATGTTATGTATTAATATCTTAAAAGTGGAAAAATACTTTAGAGAAGAGAAAGCTAAAAATGTAGGTATTAGTGTAGTCATGCTAATTGTCAGACATTGATGGTAATACATTAAATTCCTACTGTTTTTCAGGCTATAAATGCATTTCTTGAATACTTCTCCATAAAATATATTTAGAAATTGGCTTGACTTTAATCTTGTGGTGGATATTTCCTGACTTCAAGTGGAAATAAAAATAACTTATATAATCTGTCAAATTATAGGTTGTTATTCCTAAGTAGCTATTAATTTGCAGTTTGTCAATACAAAGCTTATCAAGCTAGTGTTTTATTTAGTCATACTACAATGCATACATATATCAGAATATCATGCTGTATATAATAAACACATAAAATTTTTAATTTAACAATTTAAAAATAAATAATTGGGGTAGGCATTTGGTCTAGCAGTTAAGCCACCAGGTAGAACATGCGTATCCCATAGTAGAGTGCCTAGTTTTGAGTGCCAGCTCCATTCCAAGTTCTAGATTCCTGCTAATATTCACCATGGGAGGCAGCAGGTGATGGCTCAAGTAGCTGTATCCCTGCCACCGACATGGGCGACCTAGACAGTTTCTAGCTTCTACTTGGCTTAGCCCTGGCCACTGCAGGTATTTGAGCAATTAACCAGCAGATGAAAGCTCTCTCATTCTCAAAACAAAGTATGAATTCTAAAAGTAACCAAAGCAAAAATATAAAGTTTAATAAAAATAATTTAAAATATTTATAACAAGTTAAATATATATATGTAGAATCCTATAGTATCTTCTTAAATTATAATTCTAGAATTTCAAGTACAAAGTGTTAATCATTTCTTACCCTAGTTAAATGGTGTTATATTCCACTTCTTAAAAAAGTGTCATTAAATGTCAAGCTGACTTAGGTGAGCACTACTAATCGTCAAATAATTCTAGCAGATTTAGTCTAAAGAAGCAATCAATAAAAATTACTAATATGAGTATATTAATAAAAATAAGCAATATAGTAAACATACATATGTATACACAAACATACTTATATAAAAATATGTATGATACACATGATCTTAAAATATTCTTTGGCAGCTGGTGCCGCGGCTCACTAGGCTAATCCTCCGCCTTGCGGCGCTGGCACACCGGGTTCTAGTCCCGGTTGGGGCCGGATTCTGTCCCGGTAGCCCCTCTTCCAGGCTAGCTCTCTGCTGTGGCCAGGGAGTGCAGTGGAGGATGGGCCAAGTCCTTGGGCCCTGCACCCCATGGGAGACCAGGAGAAGCACCTGGCTCCTGCCATCGGATCAGCGCGGTGCGCCGGCCACGGCGGCCATTGGAGGGTGAACCAACGGCAAAGGAAGACCTTTCTCTCTGTCCCTCTCTCTCAATGTCCACTCTGCCTGTCAAAAAAAAAAAAAAATATATATATATATATATATATATATATTCTTTGGCATTAATTCAATATTATTGCTACCAAACTAAAAATGTTCTAAATTCATATTTTTTGCTTTCCTTCCATATAATGAGAGGGAGCTGCTGACTTTGCAAACCAGTTTCAAATTTAAGTCAATTAAAAGAACAACAAGATTCATTTGTTAAAGAGAAGTAACATTTGAGCTTATAAAAGTAACGATTGTTGCCTAAGTTACTATAATTCCAAATGGTTTTCTGCTTAAAACATTTAAGTTACTGGGACAAAATTTGGCTTAGCAGAGATAAACATGTTCATTAGTTTTCCTCTGGAATTCTCAATAAACACATTACACATTCTCCCTACTGAGCAGACATTTCAAGCAAACATAAATCATGTCATTACCTATAAACAGTAGGGTCACAACCTGATATGTTAATACATGAGTTATATGACATTATTTTCAACATTAATATAAAATCATCTGTGGGAATTCTTGTAATTATTTTTACTAAAAGTAGCAATATAGTTTAAACATATGTTCAATTTCACAAATCAAAGATATACAAAGGAGAGTAATTATTGACAACTCCCCTCCTCTCCCTGTAAAATAACTATATCTATATATTAAAGATAATAGTCATCTCATTTTGATTAGTCACTTTGTGGCCCTAGTAATTCAAAGATAATTGTGGACTTGAAAATAGGCTAGAAGTTATTTTGAGAATTTCATAATTCCAAAAAAAAATTCTCTTTTGTTTCAAAGAGACTTTTTCTAACTTCTAGTACATTAGCTAATATAAAGCCACATGAGATATGAAATCTTTAAACTATATCCCTATTAAATCCTGAGATCATTTCTAGTACTAGCCTGATCATTAGAGACAAATTCTAAGAGAAAACTTTACATTCGAATCTAAGACATCAAAAAGACACTCAAAGTAGCTTACAAAAGCAAAGAGGAACTCTGCAGAGGATCAGAAAAATATCTGGGCCAATTCAGAGTAATAAGTTGAAAGCTGAATGTTATAGTCAGTAAAAGGTAAGGGAAGCTACCTGCCCAGATGTATTTCACTGCTTGAATGCTTATAAATGTGTGCTTTTGATGTAACTTCTATCATTTGATGCAAAAGGTAAAAATCTTGGGAGACCAGAATGCAGTTCCTGGCTCCTGGCTTCAGCCTGGCCCAGCTCTGGTGCTGCAGCCATTAGGGAATGAACCAGCGGATGTAAGATATCTCTCTCTCACTCCCCTCATCCTGGCTCTGTTTCTCCCTCCCTTCATGACTCTGTCTTTAAAATAAGTAAATAATTATTTTTAAATGCCAATGCAGGGGCCGGCGCTGTGGTGCAGCAGGTTAATGCCCTGGCCTGAAGCGCTGGCATCCCATATGGGTGCTGGTTCAAGACCCAGCTGCTTCACTTCTGATCCAGCTCTCTGCTATGGCCTGGGAAGGCAGTGGAGGATGGCCCAAGTCCTTGGGCCCCTGCACCCACGCGGGAGACACAGAAGAAGCTCCTGGCTCCTGGCTTCAGATCAGCGCAGCTCTGGCCATTGTGGCCAAAGGGCAGTGGACCAATTGGAAGACCTCTCTCTCTCTCTCTCTCTCTCTCTCTCTCTGACTCTCCTCTCTCTGTGTAACTCTGACTTTCAAATAAATAAATAAATCTTTAAAAAAAAAATCAGCTCTTGGAAGAACAGATTAGGACTATACAGTCACATATACTTTTTTGTGACAACACATGCACATACACACAGGTACTTGTACATACAATACATGCACACACACACACAAGACTTGAGCAATATACACGATTTTATGAAACAGATTTTTAAAGCAGTAATATTACTACTCTTACCTTGATAGTGTGTTACAAGGTAAATACACATTATATATTTATAGACACAAATCACCAATAATATGTCCCCACACAAGTAAACTTGGAAAAGAGAGCATTTTGTATACATTTGTTTTAGCTATAAGATTATGAATGATTATATGATAGGTTATTAGAAAATTTGGGTCAGAAAATGAAAAAGACTGCCTAGGAAACTTTATTTTTGTCAAGCAAAAACTAAAAATAAAATAAATGATGACAGAATAGTAATATAATTGAAATCAACAATTTAAGTAATAGAAATACATGACTAATTCAAAATAACACTGACAAGGTTTTTTCTGGAAATTCAAAAATTTGCAGCTGAAATATTGGGTGATAAAACTATAGGCAGGCTCAGTGAGACATCTACTCACAAGACAATGGAACTCTGTGTTAAGACTGTATTTTTCTAAGTCTTTCTCCACTTTCAAGAAAGTGAACAAATGAAAATTTGGCATAATACCTATTCAAGACTGCAAATCTCAACATACACTGTCAGTCACAGTTTTCCCAGGCAATTTTCTTTTGTAAGGCAATGTATTATTCAGCTTTTCCAAAAATATTCTCCAACCTTTTAATAAACTTCAACACAACTTGGAGGCAATAATAGTTAATATATTTTATAGTCAAGATCAACAACTTTATTTTTAAATATATATATTTTCTCATATTTTTAATCTTCCTTTTAGTATGTATTTTGTTCAAATAACAAATACTATTTGTGCCTCCAATTAAATATCATGTACAAATCTCATAAGCAAAAGGGAGGTTATTATCAAATTCCTAAGTCAAATCTTAACTTCTTTTTTTCTTATTTGGTTCACTTAAGGCAAACAAAATGATAGTGTAATAGAGTCCTTCTCAGTAGCAAAAAGTAAATTACAATAATTTTGCTTTGTCTATACTCTACCTGAATGAGTCTTAAAATAGAACCAAATATAGTTATAATATCGAACACATAAGAATTGGAAAAATACTTGGAATAAGCCATACCTAGTAATCAGGACTGCATTATCGTGGTGGGCAATCCCATTTTCTGGAATGGTGTTTCCATCACTTTGGTGAGAGAGAATGGATTTCTGCCATTTACAGAAGCTATCGAGGGACTTGTCTGCATGGTGGTTTATCTCCAAGTTTGGCTGTAATACAACATGCATACCAGAAATGTTCCAAACAAATTACTAAGATTGGTTGTTAAAATTTTTGAAGACTAAAATGGGACTATAATTAGAAGCAGTGGTTTCTAGGAATAATCTCTTGCCAATTTTTATCTGTGTAATACCTGATCTAGAGTTCACTTAGTATATAATTAAACATTCTTCCTAGTTCAAGCTTTAATGATAATGTGAAAATATGAGATTGTCAGCATTCAAAAAACAACCAAAGCCATTATTATAAAATATGCCATGCAAATGTTCATCTTTAGACTGAAACATATAGCTAATACACACATACTTGTGTATATATATATATACATATATAAATAGCTTTAACATGATAAGAGATATATTCTTCTAAAGTATTTCTAATTTGCTTACATTTTAATATTCAGAGCAAAAACTCATATTCAACTAGAACTTCTTAAGAAGAGCAACAATAAAATATATCATCTTATAATAAACAATTCCATAGCAGGTCTAACACTTTTAGATTTATAAGGTAACTCACTCTTACCTGATCTTCTGTGAGAACAATCAAGCGGGCCACTATAATATTCACAACGTTTCCTAGACTGGAATCACGGTAAAGTTTGGCAACCTGACCTCCAGAAAATAAGAAAAGACACAAAGTCAGACAAAGTTCACAGGGTAACAGCTTTTTTAAAAAGTGGTAAACAACTTTCTACAATAAAAAGGTATTCTTTTTCCCCAAATCATTTAGAACTCTACACTCGAAACGCCTTGGTAAAAAGTTTCTATACAAAGTCTACCTCAAGAAATATTTTTGGCCAGCGCCGCAGCTCACTTGGCTAACCCTCCGCCTGCAGCGCCGGCACCCCAGGTTCTAGTCCCAGTTGGGGCGCTGGATTCTGTCCCGGTTACTCCTCTTCCAGTTCAGCTTTCTGCTGTGGCCCGGGAGGGCAGTGGAGAATGGCCCAAGTGCTTGAGCCCTGCACCCGCATGGGAGACCAAAAGGAGGCACCTGGGCTCCTGGCTTCAGATCAGCACAGCGCGCCGGCCGTAGCAGCCATTAGGGGAGTGAACCAACAGAAGGAAGATCTTTCTCTCTGTCTCTCTCTCTCTCTCACTGTCTAACTCTGCCTGTCAAAAAAAAAAATTTTTTTTTTCTCCCAGAGTTGAACTATAACATAGCAAGTAGAGGGTGAGCTGATGTTTAAAGTTAAAGAAAACCCCTTAAACAAGACTTAACAACTTATTTTTAAAAATCATATCTGAAAATGAACCATAGGATCACCTTTAAATTTAATTTCTATGTAAAGGAAACATTAATAGATTAATTCTTTAACATTTTAGACAAGTGACTTCTAATCATTATTTATTTCAAAGTAAAAATCCATGACCCTAGTCAAAAACACAACAAACTACTAAGTAAAATGTTATATAGAGGGATCAAACTTACAATATTCATCACACTCAAAATGTAATGTTCAATGTCTTTGCGGCCATGGTAGCCCACCATCATTTTGTCTGCCACTACCAATGTCTCCACAAACCGCTCAATGCTCACTGATCTCTTATGTCTGTGGCGGATATGTGTGTCATTAATTGGTAAGGAAGAAGGAAAAGTAGATGTGTCATTCAGCCACCAAGGTATGCCACTTCTTGTGAGGTCTACAATAAAAACAATTAACCAATTCAGATAGGCTCACTAATTAAACCTATTTAATTATAGATTTTTGAAGGAGCTATGTTTTTGACAAATTCTCTAATATATTAAGATTTTTCCAAGTAAGGGAAGGGGATGAGGAAATGCAGCAACAAAAAATTAAACTCTTAAAATTTTTGAAAATAATCATGATAATATATGAAAAAAAATCCTAAACATTAATGGCATCCAATTCTCATGAAAATAAAACCCAATAAATCTATGAAATGAATTACTTAAAAAACTTTCAAATGGTCATTTCATATTATTCCAGTGAGTAATTATAACATAATATTTTCATATTATTCCAGTGAGTAATTATAACATAACATTTTCATATTTAAAATACATACTTTAAGGTCCTTTAAAGTTGTTTAAAAAGAAACTATGGCATGAATCTCTGAAACAGCCTAAGACAATTCTGATAAACAATTAAGTTGCAAAAATATACTCCTAAAATGCTGCTATTTATTTTAAAGTAAGATGCTTTTACTAAATTATCTTAATTATAAATAATTCCATTATTCTAGAAATATCCATTCTAAAAGGCTGTCAGTTACTTTTTTCACTTAGTTTTGCAATCTACAACTATCTGTATTTTCAGAGTATTACTTTTTCAAAGTCTAGAGATAAAGCACATTAAAATGAGAGTTGAAGATCATTATCCCAGCCCAGTTCTCTTTAAATCACATTTAATATGGATGATAGCATACCCTTTGTTTTCTGAACATTTGGTCTTTCACTACTGAGGAAACACTTTTGTACCGTAATTTTATTACATATATTAGCACCTTTAGCATTTGTAACTTTGCCTCATTTATCTTCATCTTCATTAAATAAATGAGAGCAGGTAGAGATCCTCCACACAGTTTACTTCTTTATCTTTATAATGAACATAAAATCTTTCTCACCCTCACTTATTGAAAAATTAGTGAGGAAAATTAAATTAATATGTATTACACACTTGACAGAATGTAGCTCTATTCTCATTTTTTCTAAAATCTTTAGTCTTTTCCTTTTCCAAAATTATATGGGCAAGATTGATAAATTTTAAGAAGAGGTGCAAATGACCATGACAAGTACCAGTGAAGTACATTTCTCTAAAGATTTATTTATTTATTTATTTATTTGAAAGGCAGAGTGACAGAGATAGAAAAGTTAGAGAGGGACAGAAAGCTTCCATCTGCTTGTTTACTCCCTGAATAGCCAGAACAGTCAGGACCCAGGAAGTCCATTCTGGTCTCCCACACGAGTGGCAGTGGCCACAAGTATTTGGGCCATCTTTCAGTGCCTTCCCAGGCACATTTGCAGGAAGTCTGAGTGGAAGCGGCATACACAGGTCTTGAATCAGTCCCAGGATAGGAGACATTGGCATCAAAAGCTGCGGCTTAACATGCTGCACAACAGTGCTGGCCCCCCACAGAAAAACTTTTGAAGTTCATATAAATTGAGTGTCTAATTCCTAAAAGTCAATAGAGGCGGAGACATTTCACTTCCTAGTTCAACAGTACAATAGTCAGTGTTTTCCCATGTCTAAATATGGCAGTCTCTTAAGGTGAACCCCATGACTTCTGCTTCCTGATATTCACATTCTTTTGGGATCTCCTCCCTTTGAGGATGAATAGGAACTGTGACTTGCTTCTAACCAATAGAATTTCTCAAAGATGATGGGACAAATGCGATTACATGTATATAAATACATAATTCTATTATGTAATTGTAGCATTTGCCTTACTATCATCTTCCTTGGTGGCTTAGAGAAAACATGCTTCTCCCTACTGGAGAAGCCTATATTACAAGGAACACAGATGGTCTCTGACAGACACCCAGCCAAAAACTAAGCTACCTATATCCACAAAGAACTGAATGCTGCCAACAACAAATGAGAATCTGTCTCCATCCCAGCTCCCGGCTGGGGCTAAGAAAATGATACACCTTTGCAAACTAACCCACAAACTGTGACATGATAGAAGTAGGTTACTTAAACCACTGAGTTGGTGGTAATGTTGTTACGAAATGACCAAAATATTTTCTGGATCAATATAACACCAATTTCTCCTGCCCCGTACTCTGTGATCATAAAATCTTTCATGCATTTAAGTTATGCCTGGGGCTGGCGCTGAGGCGCAGCGAGTTAGAGCCCTGGCCTGAAGCGCCAGGATCCCAAATGGGTTCTAGTCCCAGCTGCCCCTCTTCCAATCCAGCTCTCTGCTATGGCCTGGGAAAGCAGTGGAGGATGGCCCAAGTCCTTGGGCCCCTGCATCTACATGGGAGACCCAGAAGAAACTCCTGGCTTTGGATCAGCATAGCTCTGGCCATTGCAGCCATCTGGGGAGTGAACCAGTGGATGGAAGACCTCTCTCTCTGTCTCTACCTCTCTCTGTAACTCTTTCAAATAAAAAAAAAAAAAAATGACTGGGAAAGCAACGGAAGATGGCCCAAGTGTGTTAAAAAAAAAAAAGTTATGCCTAATCGTTCCTCCTTTCTTTGGCTGGATACTTTCAATGTCTAAATAGAGGATTTAATTTCCATTCTTTTGAACACTTCAACTTTGTTGATTCATTCAATTTCTCCTTATTTTTACTTAAAGTATGGTAAAAAGAATTAGACATGATTGAGGCCTAAGTATTAAGCAATTGCTTTCCTCATTTTATAAGTATTCAGTTTTAGGTAACTGCTATAATCATCAACATCTCATTGCCATAATTCTTAACCCTCTAGCTTTTAAAATGTTTAGTTTGTTTGGCTATCACTCCATCAGACTAAAGATGCTTTGAATATAAATATATCTTGTAACAGGCATTGTGGCTCAACTGGTTAAGTTGTTGCTAAGAAGTCCCTCATCCTATATCAGAGTGCCTGGATTTGAGTTTCAGCTACAATTTCAATCCAGTTTACAGATAATACATACCTGGGAGGCAGCAGATGATGGCTCAAGTAATTGGGTCCCTGATACCCACATGGGAGACCCAGATGGAATTCTGAGCTCCTGCCTTCACCATGGCCCAACCCTGGCTATTGAGGCTATGTGGTGAGTGAACCAGTGAAAAAAAATTTCTCACTCTCTCTCTCTCTCAACTCTCTCATTCTTGCCCTCTCAAGCATTTCAAATAAACATTTTTTCAAAATAAAAATATATGTACCTATAACATATTGTAAAAACACTAGGTCTTTTTATTCATCAATGTCCATCAAAAGAATTATATATACATATAAAATGTATATATAATGCAATGTATATATAATATATGTGTATATATACATATATAATGTATACTGAATAAATAAAATCAAGAGAGATACCATCTTGTTTCATTGAAACATGAAATTAAACTAATATGACAGACTCATTACAAAACTAAATCTACATTCTATAATTGTCAACTGACTGGTTAATGTTAAGCTTAATGATGTGTAACTAAAACATTTGCTCATCTAAAATGAAATAGGATCTTCAAAATGTTCATAGAAAATGCATATGAAAAAACTATACTTAGATTTCAAAATTTCTGCAACAAAATAAACTATCTTTCTTTAAAAATTTTATATATATATATATATTTTTTTTTTTTGACAGGCAGAGTGGACAGTGAGAGAGAGACACAGAGAGAAAGGTCTTCCTTTGCCGTTGGTTCACCCTCCAATGGCTGCCGAGACCGGCGCGCTGCAGCAGGCGCACCGCGCTGATCCGATGGCAGGAGCCAGGTGCTTCTCCTGGTCTCCCATGGGGTGCAGGGCCCAAGCACCTGGGCCATCCTCCACTGCACTCCCTGGCCACAGCAGAGAGCTGGCCTGGAAGAGGGGCAACTGGGACAGAATCCGGCGCCCCGACCGGGACTAGAACCCGGTGTGCCAGCGCCGCAAGGCGGAGGATTAGCCTGGTGAGCCATGGCGCCAGCTAAAAAACTTTATACATTTAATTGAAAGTCAGAATTACAGAGAGAGGGAGAGACAGAGAGGTCTTCAACTCACTGGTTCACTCCCCAAAGTGATCATAACAGCCAGGCTGAGCCAGGCCAGAACCAGAAACCAGAAAATTTATCCAAGTCTCCCACGTGACTGGCAGGGCCCAAACAGTTGGGCCATTTTCTGTTGCATTCCCAGGCCATTAGCATGAGTTGGATAGTTAAGTGGAGCAGCCAGGTGTGAACCAGCACCCATATGGGATGCCAAGGCGCAGCCAGCAGCTTTACCCACTGGGTCACAACACCTGCCCCTAAACATATCTTTTACTTATATTTTTCCTCAAACTTGTTGACACATCCTCCTATAAGAATGACTAGTTTTGTTTCAAAATAAATGTTAGTTCTTCAAATGACACTTGTGGCAAATGTTTTGTTCCATTTAATTTTGGGCAGATTATAGAATGTTAAAAAAAAAACAACAACAAAAAAAAAAAACAGTGGGGCCGGTGCTGTGGCATATCAGGTAAACTCTCCACTTGGCTGCTCCACTTCTAAGCCAGCTCTCCGCTATGGCCTGCGAAAGCAGCAGAAGATGGCCCAAGTTCATGGGCCCCTGCAACTGCATGGGAGACCCAGAAGAAGCTCCTGGCCCCTGGCTTCAGATTGGCCCAACTCCAGCCATTGCGGCTATTTGGGGAATGAACCAGCAGATGGTAGATCTCTCTCTCTTTCTCTCTCTGCCTCTGCCTCTCTGTAACTCTGCCTTTCAAATAAATAAATAAATCTTCAAAAAATACTCTATAAACAGACAATATAATAACTTTTTCCCAAACCAACATATGAATCAGATTGCTACATGAAACAACATATACAGACATTCACAACTATATCATTGACCTATTTTATTTTTGTTCTTGGCACTTACTACTTCTTGACAGCTATGTATTTATTTCTTTGTTTGCTTATTTAGTTAACTCTTTATCTTTCCTCACTAGAATATAAGCTTCATGATAACAAGAACCTTTTCTGCTTTATTTATTTTTGCATCTCCAGCACCTAGAACAGTTTTAAATACAGGTGGTAAATGAACCTATAAGTAGCTAATGAAAATATAAAAGTATAAAGATAATATCTATGACACTGGGTCAGAAGAATACTAAATTATCTCTGGGTGCTAGAATAACAGTGATTTTCATTTCCTTTTATTCCTATATTTCCTAAGTTTTATATAAGAACAGATACTACTTTCATAAATTTTAAAAAAATACTTAGTTTAAATCTAGAATGGGAAAATTTATGTCTGAATATGAGGCAAATACACCCAATGTTAAAAGGGTGTTTTAAAATTATTTTTCATGGGACCAGCATTGTGGTATAATGGTTTAAACCGCTGCCTTTGACACCAGCATCCCATGTGAGCAAAGGTTCAAGTCCCAGCTGTTACACTTCCTATCCAGCTCCCTGCATATACACCTGGAAAAGCAACGGAAGCTGGCCCAAGTCCTTGGGTTCCTGTACCCATGTAGGAGATCCAATGGAGTTCTAGGCTCCTGGCTTTGGACTGGTCCAGCCCTAGCAGTAGCAGCCATTTGGGCAGTGAACTAGCCGGGCGAAGATTCTCTGTCTCTCTCTCTCTCTCTCTCTCTCTGAAACTCTGCCTTTCAAATAAATATTTTTAAATAAATTTTTTATTTATTTGAGAGGCAGACAGAGATGTCCCATCTTCTGATTCACTCTCCAAATGCCTACAACAATGGCTCTACCAGAGCCAGAGCCTGGAGTCAGGAGCACAAACCATATCTCCCATGTGAGTGGCAAGAATCCACTTGTTTGAGCCACGACCATTGCTTCTCAAGGGCTGCATTGTTGAGGGAAGCTGCAGTCAGGAGTGGAGCCAGGAACCAAATGTAGGCATTCCAATGTGGGAACCACTAGACTAAACACCCACACTCAAAAGGGTTTTTACATTGTACATTTTGATACAAACTGGCAATATATGTCATATCTCACTTATTCTATACAATTGAAACCTTATCACAGTTAAGTTCTGTGCCAGACATTTCCCAAACTTACTAAACATAAAATACTGTGTCAACAACATCCAGTAACATTTTCTCAGAACTGGAGAACTACTACCATATCCCTACTAATAGGAAACCAGTGAGGGGGTGTATGAAGGTATATAATACAGGTAAACAGATTTAGGAGACAGATTTGACTAAAAACAAAAAGACAACCTGGAGAGAGAAAAAGCAGGAAATACAGTGTTCTAGGCCAGTGATAAGGACCTAAACTAAATGGATTGGCTTATGGGTAGCAGAAATGGCTAGCGAATGAAATACACTGAAAGGGAAGACTAGGGGTGGGTGCTGCAGTGTAGTAGGCAAGCCTCCGCCTTCAGTGCCAGCATCCCGTATGGGCGCCATTTGGAGAGTGAATCAGCAGATGGAAGACCTTTCTCTTTCTTTCTCTCCCTCTCTCAATCTGTAACTTTGCCTCTCAAATAAATAAATAAATCTTTAAAAAAGAAAGGAAGGAAGGAAGGGAGGGAGGGGGAAGGAAGGGAAGACTGTTTAATAATACAAATA
Source organism: Oryctolagus cuniculus (assembly GCF_051225735.1). NCBI lineage: Eukaryota > Metazoa > Chordata > Mammalia > Lagomorpha > Leporidae > Oryctolagus > Oryctolagus cuniculus. The sequence continues at coordinate 86,219,282 of NC_142880.1, forward strand.
GCAGAAGAAAATCTTCTCCAAAAAAGGATAGAATTTTATGATTGAAGTAAAAAGAGGTTTGGAGATGTGTTTGAATCATGCCTAAAACATTAAAAACTACACACAAATTTGCCTCAGTTAAAATAATGTGATTAGGCCCTTTAAAATAGAATAATTTGAATATCAAAGGATTAATAGATACCTTTCATAACATGATAAAATCTTTAAATATTTTCTACAAAGAGTGAATTTCACCAGCATAAAGTAAAGAAAAAATACAAAGAAAATTATATCATAGTAAATAAGTATTTAAATCCTAGTTTTAAAGAATTTATATATAGTTGTACTTTGAGCCTAAACTTTGTTAAAAGTAAGATAAATTTATTACATTTAATTTTATCATACAATACTAATAACCAATCAAACATTAAAAAATATTTACTAAGGAATTCTATATCATGCTTTAAGTAGATTCACTTCAAGTGGCCAATATCTAGTATCAACTATCCTTGATCATTGTAGAGCTCCCATAATTAATAGTTTAAGAGATTTTTAAAGCCTTTCGCAAAAAGAAATTGTGCAGAATGAGAACATTCAATGGATCAAGGAACTCCAAAAGCCCTTAACACTTGGGACAGAAAAAAAAGGACCTATAAAGAATACAGAAAAAAAGCTAAAGAATGAGCCATTCATTAAATCATAAGGCATCCCATCTCATTTTTTACTAAATCTACTTGTTAGTGAACTCCTTGCATTAAGCTGAAATCTTCATTTGAAACATTTTGCCACAGGAAAATTTTTGAAAACTTTATCTTGAAATGTTGTAGCTCTTTAAATACTGGAAACAGTCATCCTAATAATAATGACATCTACAATTTGACTGAATAACTAATGTGTACTCATATGAGCACTCAAGAGAGGTTGGGTAATCTGACCAAAGCTACACCAAGGCCTATCTTCTTTCTACTATACTATATGTATGCACATACACTATATGTACATACAAGATTTTTCTAAGTTTTCCCATTTTTAGACTTCTCATCTGCCTAACTGCCTACCTCTAGTTTTGCTCTTCTCTAATTTAATCATCGCACTATTGCCACAGTGGCCTTTCTAAAACACAAATCTGAGAATGTCACTCCTTCCGCTTAAAATCTCTTAATGGGTTTCCAGTGAACTTAGGATAAACAAACTTTTTAATATACTTTACAACCCCTTCATGATTTGGCCCTTTCTTATCTCCCCAGTTTCATCTCTCACAACCTCTCTCCCTGGCAACTATGTACCTAACCTCTATCTCTCCAACCCACATTCTAATACCTCATTACATAAACTCTCTATTTCTGGAATGTGGCTCAGGACCTTTGTAAATACTATTTCCTCTATCTGGAATGCTCCAGTCATTGTTCTCAGACTTCTGCACACCAAACTTCTTTTTTCCCTCAAGCCTCAGCATAGATATCACTTCTTTCGTGAAGTTTCTCTTGATCACTGAAGTCCAGGTTTGTTGTATCTACTCTGTATTATACTAATTATCTAGTTCAATGCTATTACTATCTTTGAATACTACCTTATTCAAGAATCTAGATTCCTGTAATTAGCATGAAACTAGCCTGATAAAAGTACTAGGCTAACAGAACAGTACTATGGAATACCAGCTCATGAAAGCTTATCCATTACCTGGATAACATAAGGCAAGTTCTTTTTTTTTTCTTTTCAAAGAAAAAAATGTCAAATTCTAAATAGTTTTATATTGGGACTGGTGTTGTGGAGTAGCCGGTGAGGCTGCCACCTGCGTTGCTGGCATCCCATGTGGGCGCTGGTTCATCTCAGCTGCTCTACTTCAGATCAAGCTCTCTGCTGTGGCCTGGGAAAGCAGTAGAGGATGGCCTAGGTCCCTGGGCCCCTACACACGTAGGGGAGACCCAAGGAAGGCTTCTGGCTCCTGGAAAGCCCAGCTCCTGCTGTTGTGGACATCTGGGGAACAGGCCAGCAGAAGGATGAACTCTCTCTCTCTCTTTTTTTCTCCCTCTGCTTCTCTTTAAATCTGCCTTTCAAGGACTAAGAGTCAAAGGAAGCACATAAACAAGTCTAGTACCTGCTAATACTAACTGATAGAATAAATAAAGGGGAGAGTGATCCAACATGGGAAGCGAGATACTCAGCAGACTCATAGAATGGTGGATGTCCTAAACAGCACTCTGGCCTCAGAATCAGCCCTAAAGTCATTCCGATCTGGCTGAAAAGCCCATGAGAGTATTTCAGGCATGGAAAGCCAAGACACTCTGGCAAAAAAAAAAAAAAAAAACAAAACAAAACCCTAAATGAAAGATCTCTGTGAGTGAGATCCCAGTGGAAAGAACAGGTCTTCAAAGAAGGAGGTACCTTTCTCTGAAGGGAGGAGAGAACCTCCACTTTGAATATGACCTTGTCTAAACAAGATAAGAGTCGGTGAACTCAAAAGGCTTCCATAGCCTTGGAAACTCATGACTGGTGCATAGAGAGATTACTGATGCCATAAACAAGAGTGTCAATTTGTAAAGTCAACAACAGGAGTCACTGTGCACTTACTCCTCATGTAGGATCTCTGTCCTTAATGTGCTGTACATTGAGACTTAATGCTATAACGAGTACTCAAACAGTATATTTCGCTTTGTGTTTCTATGGGGGTGCAAACTGTTGAAATCTTTACTTAATGTATACTAAACTGATCTTCTGTAAAAAAAAAAAAAAAAAAAAAGAAGAAATTATCAATTCCCAAATTGACTCTCACTGGGATTAAACATGACAATAGGTCTGATCTGACTTCATCATCATTTAAAAAATCATCTATTATTTTTCACTTTATGTTTGTGTGGGAGCAAACTGTTGAAATCTTTACTTAATGTATGCTAAACTGATCTTCTGTATATAAAGAGAATCGAAAATGAAAAAAAAAATCTGCCTTTCAAATAAATGAATAAATCTTAAAAAAAAGAAATACATAGTTTTATATTTATAAGGACTTCTCCAGAAGCTTCCAAATTGACTTAAAACTACTGATATGGAAATTATTAACATTTATTTATTTATATAATCTTCCCTCCACTAATTCACTCCTTAAATGGCAACAACAGCCATGTCTGGGCCAGGCTAAAGTCAGGAACCAGGAACTCTATCCTGGTCTCCCACATGGGTGGCAGGGCCCAACTACTTGAGCTAGCCTTTGCTCCTTCCCAGGTGCAATAGCAAAAAGCTGGATGGGAAGCAAAGTAGCAAGGATTTGAACCAGCCCTCTGCTGTGGGATGCCCATGTTGTAAGCAACAACCACTGCACCACAATGCTAGCCCTCCATTTATGTTTACTATCAATCTTACTATACTTGTCAGAACAAACAGAAATCAGTGATACAATATGTTTTGTAAAAGCTGCACATTCACTTACCTGAAACCCCACAATGAGAGTGATCATACAGATGCCGCTGTTGAAGGGTAGATTTTTTGTAGATAACATGAGGGTGGCCATTTTCATAACTAAAATTCTTGGAATCCTCTGTGGTATTCTTTAAAGGTTCAATAAAATATTCTTCATCTTCTGTAGCAATAACACCATGCTAAAAGAAAAACAAAGAATTCACCAAGAAGAATCATTTTAAATTTGAGTTATCACTATTACCAAGAATCAAAAGTAAATTATACTTTTCTAAAAAGGAGGCTACACATGTTAATATAAAATTTGGTCTATTACCTATACTCAGAAAGACATTATACAAATTTCCCTATTTGAGGAGGGTTTTATGGCATAGCATGTTAAGCTAATGCCTGCAATGCCAGCATCCCATATGGGTGGCAGTTTGTGTCCTAGATGCTCCACTTCTGATCCAGCTACCTGTTAATATGCCTGGGAAAGCAGTAAAAGATGGCCTAAGTGCTTGGGTCCCTGCACCCACATGGGAGACCCAGAAGAAGCTTCTGACTTGGGCCTGGCTCAGCCTGGGCCATTGTAGACATTTGGGTAGTAAACCAGCAGGTGGAAGATCTCTCTCTCACTCACTCTCTCTGTAACTCTGCCTTTCAAATAAATAAATAAATCTTTTTAAAAAGTCCCTATTTTACAAAAATGATGTTTAAATACTTTCACAGGCCATGTTGTGAACAAAACCTGTCTCATACATTGTTTCCTCCAATCTTCCTAACAACTCTGTGAGGTAAAATTGATTTCCTCTCTAAATTATGAATTACATCCTCTGTGCTTAGCTTTGTGATTAGGTTATGACCACTAAAAATAAGCAGGAGAAAGACCAGCATTGTGGTGTGATAAGTTAAGCCACAACTTGTAGTGTTGGCATTCCACATCAGAATGCTGGCTCAGAATCCCACTACTACACTCTGGATCCAATTTATGCTAATGTGCCTGGGAAAGCATCGGAAGATGGATCACATTCATAGGCCCCTCCCATACATGTGGAAGGCAGGATGGAATTCCTGGATCTTGGCTTACATGGCCATTTGGGAAGTAAACCAGCAGATGGAAGTTCTTTTCCTCTCTCTGTCTCACTCTTCTCTGTTACTCTGCCTTTCAAATAAATGAATAAATCCTTAAAACAAAAATAGGCAGAATATTTATACAACTTTCAGGCCCAGCACATGAACACCTCCCCGTAATTCTCCATGCTCTGTTTTCCTACTGTCAACTGAATGAAAAGGACTCCATAGATCTAGGAGGGGTGGAAGCCATAAAAAGTAGGAACCTGGGTCCTTGTGTGATACAATACAGAAAAGATGTCTGTATTGTGAACTCAAGAGGCTTCCATAACTTTGGCAGCTCATGACAAGAGCTTTGGGAGATTACTGACAGGATAAATAAGTGTCAATTGTTGAACCAACAACAGGAGTCACTGTGCACTTGCTCCCCATGCAGGGCCTCTGTACTTAATGTGTTGTACTATGAGAATTAACGGTAAAACTAGTCTTCAAACAGTACTTTATATTTTGTGTGTCTGTGTGGGTGAAAACTATTGAAAACTTTATTCAGAATAGAATTGATCTTCTGTATATAAAGATAATTAAAAATGAATCTTAATGAAGAATGGGATGGGAAAGGGAGTAGGAGATGGGATGGTTTGCGGGTGGGAGGGTGGTTATGAGGGGAAGAACCACTATAATCCAAAAGTTGTACTTTTGAAATTTATATTTATTAAATAAAAGTTTTCTATTAAAAAAAAAAAGTCTGTAAAAAAAAAAATGGGGGCTGGCGCTGTGGCATAGCAGGTCGAGCAGCCACAGCCTGCAGTGCCTGCATCCCATTTGGATACCAGTTCAAGTCCCGGCTGCTATTCTTCCAATCCTGCTCTCTGCTATGGCCTGGGAAAGCAGTAGAAGATGGCCCAAGTATGGGAGACCTGGAAGAAGCTCCTGGTGCCTGGCTTCGGATCAGCCCAGCTCTGGCCGGTGTAACCATTTGAAGAGTGAACCAGCAGATGGAATACCTCCCTCCGTCTCTCCCTCTCTGTCTATAACTCTACCTCTTAAATAAATAAACCTTGAAAAAAAAAAAAAAAGAAGTATGATGTAGACACTATCATGAGAGAATAAGCTTCTACTGTGATAAACATTGACATATTAAGGCTTATATTATACCAAATAATATGTCCTTAATTAACAGCATTCCATACCTCCTCAGTTTTCAGATGAAGTAACAGGTTCAGAGGTAAAGGACATGCCCAATATTTATAGAGGCTAATGAAGGAGTTGGAATTAAACCAAAGCTCTGCTGTTATTCATAGTATTATATCCCTTACTCCTATTTACTTAGTCAATTCCTGTTCATAATAGTCATACTTTCTCTCTAGCCCATACGGAGTACCTTCACCCTCCTTGAAGCTCCAGTAGAGCTTATTAATATATTTTATTTTCAATTAATTCCACACTGTTTGGGTACATCTCACCTGCAAGAAACTTTATCTCCCCAAGTAAACAACTTGTTTTCTTAAAGCAAAGAGATTATATCTTAAATTTATTTGAATCAGTTACAACTATAGAAAGTGTCTCAGATATAACAGGTACAAATCAGTTTTTTCATAAAAATAAATAAGATGGTGTTATCTGCATCAAAATTAAGAAATTCTACCCTTGTCTAATAGTGCTTTCCTAAGTATAGTATATGTGAGGACCACGTTTAATCCAACTAATTTACCCTGTGGATAAAACACAAACTCTCTTGGCATATTTCCTCAGCTGGAAAAATAAAAGGGTCAGTCTTAATTAGAGGTTTGGAAACAGCACTCTGGATAATCTTAGGGGTTCAATGGACGTGCCCTCAGGATATTGTACCAGACAACAAAGGGAAACCTACATGGCTTGGATTCCTGGATAGAAATCGACTAAGCTTTTGTTAATCTACATAGTAAGCTTCCATATAACATTTTATCATTTTAAAAGAAAAAAATTGAAAACTTCTGGTCTAGATAATCTCCAAAGTCTCTTTGACTTCTAAACCTCTATGATGCTGCTAAGGGAAATTCAAGTTATGGTTGGAAAGAAAGATAAGATGAAGTTGATAGTCACCTATATGACATGAGCTAAGAAAGGCAAAAACAAAGAAAATATTGAAAAAAGCAACCCTTAACCACTTCATATTATTTTCACTATCCGTTGCCTTAGTTTAAGAATAATAAGTTCCTGGGGCCACCATTGTGGCAAAGCAGTTTAAGCTGCCACCTGCAATGCTGGCATCCCATACGGGTGCCAGTTCATTTCCCAGGTGCTCCATTTCCGACTCAGCTCCCTGCTAATGACCTGGGAAAAGTAGCAGAAGATGACCCAAGTACTTCGGCCACTGTACCCACATAGGAGACCTGGATGAAGCTCCTGGCTCCTGGGCTGGGACTGGCCAAGCTCTGGACATGGCAACCATTTGAAAGCAAACCAGCAAATGTAAGATTCTCTCTCTCTCTCTCTCCATTGTCTGTCTGTCTCTGTGTGTGTGCATGTGTGTGTGTCTCCCTCTCGCTCTCTCTGCCTTTCAAATAAATAAAATTTTTTAAAAGGGGGAGGGGAGTGTGCAATGATGTGGCATAGCAGACTAAGCCACTGCCTGCAGCACCAGCATCATTCCCCTCATTCCTTAAAGATTTTAGCTTCTCGATCACTCACTCTCTGCAATATCATTCCTGAAGTAATCGATGGACACTGGAGTCCCATATGGGTGCCCATTCCAGTCCTGGCTGCTCCATTTCCAATCCAGCTCTCTACTAATGTGTGTAGAAAAGCAGCAGAGGATGGTCCAAGCAGTTGGGCCCCTGCACCCAAGTGAAAGATCTGGAGGAGGCTCCTGGCTCCTGGCTTTTCCTGGCCCAATCCTGGCCATTGCCACCATCTGGGGAGTGAACCAGAAGATGGAGGATTTCTTGCTTGCTCTCTCTCTCCCCCTCTCTCTCAGTAACTTTGCCTTTCAAATTAAAAAAAATTAATAAAATGGGTATATATGTGCCCTAAATTCTTTTAGAAGTTGAGGAGAAACCTAAGAATTCCTTCTCAGAATAATATTTTAAAGGTGGAAATAATATGTATTTCATTATAAATAAAATTTTGTAATTTCATGGTAGTGAAGCATATTTATCAAAATATTCTTAAAATGTTATACATGTGACTTCAACACTGTAAGTCAGAATATCTTAAGTGGCTCTAATACCTACAATAAATTCACAACAGTATTAAATAAAAATAGAATCTTGAAAAAGGTGCAAAAATTCTAACTTGATTTAAACGAACTGGTTTGTATTGATGCAAAGCCATGGGTACTGCTATTATTATATATTGGTGTATTACATGTACTTATAATTGAAGGAAATGGTAAATTTCAGTTAAGAATTAGTAAAGTTGTAATTTTCCCCATTCCAGTTCACAGACTTCCTAAATTACATGCAAGGACCCAGATTAAGAACTACCAGCAACAAATGGTCTCTGCAATCCCTTCTTTCCTAATACTTTGACTTCCTCTCCTTCAGATACCTTGTCCTTCTTATCTTAGTCACTCATGCCCACAAACTCTAGACTATAGCATTATCAACATTTGCAACCTTCTACAACCTTCTACAATCTTGCTTTCAAGTATCCCATTCGCTTTTCAGTATATATGTCTATTTCAACTCCAAAAAACAGCCCTTTTACCCCCACTAGAACCCACACCTGTTCACTGTACCCACCTCATGTTCTCACTTCTCTCACAACCCAGCTTTAATTCCTTTGCCTCTTTTGCACTTCATTGAATTCATTTGGCTAAACTACAATCTTGATAAATTCAACTTTGCTGCATTTGCATCTTTGCAGCTACATTTAGCCAGGGAAATACACACCAATATGCTGACCAGTTTCATTTTAAATTCATCATCACAGGCTGAGAATTTGGCCTAGTGTCTGAAATGCTGGTTAAGATACCAGTTGGGACACCTACATCACATATCAGAGTGCATACGTTCAAGTCCCTACTCCATTCTTGGTTCTAGCTTCCCACTAATGCACACCCTGGGAGGCAAGAGGTAATGGCTCAAGTGATTGGGTCCCTGCCACCCATGTAGGAGACTTAGATTGAGTTTCCAGATTTTGGAAAATGAAAACTGGCCAATAGGAGCTCTCCCTCGAGCTCACTTGCTTGCTCTCTAACTGAAATAAATAAAATCAAGCAATGAAAAATTTTGTTTAAAATTGATCATTACTAATTTCAAGTCTGCCCTTAATTCTCTTTATTTTTATTTATTTATTTTTAGATTTATTTTTATTTATTTGACAGTTTCAGAGAGAGGTAGAGACAGAGAGAGGAGGAGGAGGGGAGAGAGAGAGAAAGAGAGAAAGAAGGAGAGAGGGGGAGGGGGGGTCTTCCATACACTGGTTCACTCCCCAAATGGCCACAATGGCCAGAACTGAGCCAACTGGAAGACAGGAGCCAGGAGCTTCTTCCAGTTCTCATACCTGGGTGCAGGGGCCCAAGCACTTGGGCCATCTTCTACTGCTTTCCCAGGCCATAGCAGAGAGCTGGAAGCAGAACAGCCAGGCCTCAAACCAACACCCATATGGGATGTCAGCACTGCAGGTGGCAGCTTTACCCACTACACAAATGTTCTGGCCCAAAAAGTAATTCTATTTGTGCAGAGGATTCCATCCCTTCTTACCTAATAAGGACTTAACTCCAGCAGTCTCCCCTCTTTCTACATAATCAGTATCATCTCAAAGAAACAAAAAAGCAAAACACCCAAAATATCCTCTTACCCCACTTTTGCCTCGGCTACTGAACATTTCTTCCTTTTCCAAATGTCCTTGAAATAACCAACTGTGTAATTTTTTATCTAATTCTCTCTTAAACCTACTACAATGAGGTTTTTGCTTTTCCACTAAACTCCAACAAGATTTTATCAAAACTGCTTTCATCAAAGCTACTAATAACCTCCTCACTGAAAAACTGAATGACTAGTTTTCAGTCCAACTCAACTATTATTTTGACTAATCAGCAACACTTTCCTCTTGAAATACTTCCTTCTCTTGGCTTCCAGGATACTTGCTGGGTTTTCTCAATCTCTCTCTCTCTCTTTTTTTTTTTTTAAACTATTCTGTTCTTTGCTCTTTCTTGCATACTTCCCTGGCCTCCCTGACCTCTTGAAATATACAAAGGTTCAGTCCTTAGAACTGGCAGTAGGTATAAGGGACCAAGGAACTGGATACTATTGATCACCTGATAAAGAAATGATGCTTTTCTCAATATGAAAAAATAAAAGTAATTGGAAACAAAAAAAAATCTGGATCAGAAAACTGTGTCCAAATATAAAGAAAACTACATTGTGACATTACTGAGAATAACTGGTAGTCAGTAATTCTAGGAAACTTTCCTTTGTTACAAGGCTTGTAACAGTGAAACTATGGGTAAGGAAATATGCTTAAGAAATACTAATGATCTGTGTATTGGGAACTATTTTTTTTTATTTATTTGACAGGTAGAGATATAGATAATGAGAGAGAGAGACAAGAGAAAGGTCTTCCTTCCGTTGGTTCACCCCCCAAATGGCCACTACGGCCGGCGCTGCGCTGATCCAAAGCCAGGAGCCAGGTGCTTCTTCCTGGTCTCCCATGCGGGTAAAGGGGCCCAAGCACTTGGGCCATCCTCCACTGCCTTCCTGGGCCACAGCAGAGAGCTGGACTGGAAGAGGAGCAAACAGGACTAGAACCCGGCGCCCATATGGGAAGCCGGTGCCACAGGCAGAGGATTAACAAAGTGAGCGACGGTGCCAGCCCCATGTGTACTGGGAACTATTTTATATAGAACCAGTAATAACACAATTAACAGTAGTGGCCTTTGTAAAGCAGGTTTTTAAAAAAAAAAAAACTTGTTAACATATTCTATTTGAATAAAGAATCTAACAATACAAAATAAGAATGAGAGTGAAAGTTTCTACAACAGGTAAGTAAAACTGTGATGAGAAACTGAATATTTACATAGTCTCAAAATACCTTCTCACAAATTCCTTATCAGCTGCATGGAGAAAATGGTAATTTTACTAGACAAAACTGGCAGATCATGCCTTAGTCAACTAATCAGTTACTTAACAATGTCCATGTAGTGTCAATAAGAAAAAGGTAAAACACAAAGGTGATAACAATGGGAAAAGGAATGAAAGACAAAGTCTCAATAAGGAGAAGAATACATGGATAACTCCATGCCCATACAGACATATATAAAAATATCTGTAAATTATATATATATATATATATAAATTTTCCTTTTTTAATGTTAGTCTCACTGTTGACTCATCAGATGTTTTCTCAATTTCATAAACAGTCACCTGAATTAATGACTCTCAAGCTATTTGCTTCCGGGGCCAGCACTGTGGCATGGTGGGTAAAGCCACTGCCTGCAGTGCCTGCATCCCATATGGGCACCGGTTCGAGTCCCAGCTGCTACACTTTTCATCCAGCTCTCTACTATGGCCTGGGAAAGCAGTATAGGATGGCTCAAGTGCTTGGGACCCTGTACCTGTGTGGGGAACCCAGAAGACGCTCCTGGCTCCTGGCTTCGAATCATCTCAGCTCCGGCTGTTGTAGCCATTTGAGGAGTGAAACAGCAGATGGAAGACATTTCTCTCTCTCTCTCTGCCTCTCTGTAACTTTGCCTTTCAAATAAATAAATAAATCTTTTTTTAAAAAAAATAGCTATTTGCTTCCAGAACTAAATTATTTTCTAAACTTTAGGACTATAATTTCCTAATACTACCAGACAACTTTAACTTTGATTTCTTCAAATTCCTCACATTTACTAAAGAATTTTTTTTTTTTTTTTTTTTTTTTTGACAGGCAGAGTGGATAGCGAGAGAGAGAGAGACAGAGAGAAAGGTCTTCCTTTTGCCGTTGGTTCACCCTCCAATGGCCGCCATGGCCAGCGTGCTGTGGCCGGCACACTGCGCTGATCCGAAGGCAGGAGCCAGGTGCTTCTCCTGGTCTCCCATGGGGTGCGGGGCCCAAGCACCTGGGCCATCCTCCACTGCACTCCCTGGCCACAGCAGAGAGCTGGCCTGGAAGAGGGGCAACCGGGACAGAATCCAGCGCCCCGACCGGGACTAGAACCCGGTGTGCCGGCGCCGCTAGGTGGAGGATTAGCCTATTGAGCCGCGGCGCCAGCCACTAGAGATTTTTTTTTTAATTTATTTTATTTATTGGAAAGATAGAGTTAAGAGAGAGGAGAGAGAGAGAGGTCTTCCATTTACTGGTTCACTCCCCAGATGGCCTCAAATGCCGGAGCTGTGCCAATCCGAAGCCAGGAGCATCCTCTGGGTCTCCCACGTGGGTACAGGAGCCCAAGGACTTGGGCCATCCTCCACTGCTATCCCAGGCCATAGCAGAGAGCTGGATCAGAAGTGGAGCAGCCGGGAATAGAACTGGTACCCATATGGGATGCCGGCGCTTCAGGCCAGGGCATTAACCCGCTGCGCCACAGCGCCAGCCCCCTAAAGATATTTTCTTCAACGTTTTCTCCAATCTAGCATTCATCTAGAATTACTTCTCAACTAGTAACATTCATATATACTTTCACCCAGAAGAAAAACCTTAGCTACCTTCAATTACTTTTCTTTACCCCACATCCATTTCAATTCTATCCCAATTTTTAAAATAATATTAAATATTTACTATATACCATCAGTCTTAAACATGCCAAGGATTTTTAAACAATTAGTATGATACAAGTCTTCTAAATTTTCACCAAGATGTAGTTCAAATTCATTCTGTCTATTCACAGTGCCAGAGTCTTCGTATAGACCCTATTTTCTTCTACATGTTCTAACTCATCTCCTTCTCTCCAATGAATCTTTTCTCCTCAAATTCCACAATTGAATTAGTTTTTCTTTGTTTTTCCCAAATCTCAAATTTTTTCATGTTACCACCTGTTAAAACTAATGATAGCAATAATTAACGTTAATGACAAAGCAAATATATTGTGGCCGGCACTGTGGCATTGCAGTGCCAGCATCTTATATGGGCAAAGGTTCAAGTCCTGGCTGCTCCACTTCTTTTTTTTTTTTTTTTTTTTTTTTTTTTTTTTTTTTTTTTGACAGGCAGAGTGGACAGTAAGAGAGAGAGAGAGAGACGGAGAGAAAAGTCTTCCTTTTCTGTTGGTTCACCCCCCAGTGGCTGCTGCGGCCAGCACACTGTGGCCAGCGCACCGCGCTGATCCAAATCCAGGAGCCAGGTGTTTCTCCTGGTCTCCCATGCAGGTGCAGGGACAAGGATTTGGGCCATCCTCCACTACACTCCCAGGCCATAGCAGAGAGCTGGCCTGGAAGAGGGGCAACCGGGACAGAATCCGGCACCCTGACCCAGACTAGAACCCAGGGTGCTGGCGCCGCAAGGCGGACAATTCGCCTATTGAGCCGTGGCGCTGGCCTAAGGCTGCTCCACTTCTGATCTAGCTCTCTGCTATGTTCTGGGAAAGCAGTAGAAGATGGCCCAAGTCTTTGGGCTCCTGCACTTGGGTGAGAGACCCAGAGGAAGCTCCTGGCTCCTGGCTTTGGATCAGCACAGCTCCAGCCGTTGTGGCCAAGTGGGGAATGAACCAGTGAATGCAGGACCTCTCTCTCTCTCTCTCTCTCTCTCTCTTCCTCTCCTTCTCTCTCTGTGTAACTCTGCCTTTCAAATAAATAAATAAATCTTTAACAAAAAATATGACAAATATAAAGGATTTAGTCAATGACTAGGAACAGTAGTCTTCCAAGATAATTAACAGCAAGTATCATTTTAACACATGGTAAATTTTAGACCACATTTATTTTCAATAATTTACTTCCTAAAGATTCATCTATTTTATATAAAAAGTCCTAACATTGCTTATAGAGAAAGAAATTAGCAATAAATGTACTCATGTGTCTATTTATATGAATTAAACCCAAAACCTATGATCTAAATAATTATAATAATTCATTTTATTTAATAGTTATAGAAAGTGGATAATCTGAGCAAACTCTTAAATATACCTACAAAGAAAATCTCTTCATTGTGCATTTCCTTTTGTAAAAAAGTGCACAGCCTCTCCCGAAGTAACCTGAACACTGAGGAGGAGGAAGCACAGCCAAGTGCACAGCAAACAGGAAAGTCGCACTTGTCATTCCCTGCACAGCTACAGTTCTTCACATAGCTTACTACAAATTGTCAAAAGAGCTAGAAGCCTACTGTGTCATAATTGCCCCCCAGTAATACCCTTTTTTTGTTCCACAGTACTTTAAGTGAAGCAGCATAGCAGCGAGAACAGTAACTGAGTTATGTTGGTTCTTGAAAAGGCCCAACACCATTAGAGGTCCATGGTGTAGTCCCTTTTTTTTTTTTTTTTTTTGGGGGACAGGCAGAGTTAGACACTGAGAGAGAGAGACAGAGAGAGACAGAGACAGAGAGACAGAGAGAAAGGTCTTCCTTTTTCCGTTGGTTCACCCCCCAAGTGGCTGCTACGGCCAGCGCACTGCGCTGATCCGAAGCCAGGAGCCAGGTGCTTCTCCTGGTCTCCCATGGGGTGCAGGGCCCAAGCACTTGGGCCATCCTCCACTGCACTCCCTGGCCACAGCAGAGAACTGGACTGGAAGAGGAGCAACCCGGACAGAACCAGCGCCCCAATCGGGACTAGAACCCGGAGTGCCGGTGCCGCAGGCAGAGGATTAGCCAAGTGAGCTGCAGCGCCGGCCAGTGGTGTAGTTTTTGATAGTCTTTGCAGAATGAAAACTTATTTAAAGTCCAATCTAATTATATAGTTATTTAATATTGATATAAAAATAAGAATATCAGCATTGTAGTAAAGAATAAAAACAGTTTCTGAAAATACTACTTGGGCATCAAAATGCACTCTTTTACATGGGTAAAACTATAGTGGAATATCTACATTAACCTGAACAGGATAGAAGCAGAGGAATTATACGCATATATTTTGATCTGCAACTATTACTATGTGCAACTTTAAACTGTGTATTTACCATTAGACTAGAATGTATTCAAATGCCTGTACTCTTGAACCCATTTTCAGAGTAACATAAGATTTATTAGCAATCTTCATATAAATATTTGGAAAAATTGTTTCATACATATTGGTATTAAGGATTACATTTTAAGAGCTTGTAACCTAGATAAACAATAAGTAATTTTAAGCTATGCTATATATCATAGAAAGATATAGAAAGAAACCTAATAAACAGGCATCAGTGTGACGGTCTCCTGCCGTAATACACGCACGCATACAAATAACCTTGCAAAGTCTTCACCAATGACTGAGCTTTGCTTATACATAAAAAATATCTGATTTGAACAGAAAAACTTAAGACTAAAAAGAAACCTAAGGTTTTATTGATTCCTTTACTATTAATAGTTTCAAAGACTGTTATTTGAAAAGTAAATAAAAACATTATTTTAAAAGATAATTAAAAACAAAGGCAGCAGAAATGAAAAATTTTGGACTATTACGTTCCTACTTAAACCATACCCTCCATATTCCCCACCCCAACACATACACACATACTCATTTTGAGCAGACATACACATTGTAAGCCTATTTTCTCATCAGAAATTTAAAATTACAGGATCTACTTACCAACCCAACACAGTTGCTTAAAGCCACTTTAGTTGTGCTACGTTGATCTTGCAAGTATCCTGTGTAATGACAGTTGTCTAAAAAATCATGTTTCCACTGGGGTCCATCTTTTCCCCAATATTCTACTGTAAAATGTTTGGACACAAAATCTGTATTGAGAGTCAAGTTTAGGTGAAAGTGCTTCCCATAGGCTGAAAGTTTAAAAAATAACTTAGATACTGCCTTCTGTGGATCAATAGGGTCCATACTCCGTCTTCTCCTTGAGTGTTTATCATTTTTCACAGTAAAGCTGAGAAAAGCTCCATTTTGATCAACTCTTATTGGAATAGTTAGCTGGTACTGTTCAAGATAAGTCAGGAATTCCTCTTTTTAATCACAAGGCAGAGAATACAGAAAAAACACATGGAAGAAAAGAAAATTTAGCAGAACAAAGCAGCAATATAAACAACAACTCTCAGTTAAATCTATGTATCATTTTATGCAAGATATAGACCAAAAAAATTGAAAATAGATAAAAATGAAAGAGCAAAAGTTTAAAATATGAATATTAATTTTAATTATTTCATTCCCTAAAATACTATTTTGTTATTTGTAGACTATTTTTCTTCATTAAATTTAATTTTAAAAACATAGAATCTACAGCTAAATTCTATCACAAGTATGATCATTTTATATTGAAACAAAAAACAATGAAAAGTATAAATATATAAAAGAATTTAGCTCAGATAAAATCTATTTTTGAAAGTTATCCAAAAGAGTTTATGTAGAATTTCTATAGTCTTATAGAAACTATTTTTTTTTAAATCATCAGTGGGAATGTAAACATTGTATCCACTTTGGATAACTGTCTGACAGTTCCTCAAAATGTTAAACATGATATTATCATTTGATTCAGTAATCCCTCCTATAGGTAGATGTATGAGAGAAATAAAAACACACACCCATGCAAAAATCTGCACATGAATGTACATACCAGTACTATTCATAATAGTGAAAAAGAGAAATAACTAAAATTTCTAATAACTGATAAAACAGAATATGGCATACACTTACAATATATTATTATCCTGCAGTAAAAAGGAAAGCAGTATTGATACATGTTACGATGTGAATGATCCTTTATAACTGTCATTGCAAAGTACATTATCTAATATTATAAAAATATCATATTAAGTAAAAGGAGCCAGTCATAAAAGATATATTCTATCATAGAATAAACATATTCTATTATTCCATTTATATGAAATATTTAGAATGGGCAAATCTCTAGTTACAGAAATCTAAAGGTTAAGAAGTTGCCTTGATTGTGGGTGGGGTAGTTTAGAGAGAATTTAAAAGCTATGCAATGGGTACAGAGTTTCCTTTTGTAGTGATGAAAATATTCTAAAATTGACACGGCAATATGACAACTCTGAAAATACCAAAAACTATCGAATTTGTATACTTCAAATAGGTGAATTATAGGCCGGCACTGTGGCTCACTAGGCTAATCCTCCAACTGCGGCACCGGCACTCCGGATTCTAGTCCTGGTTGGGGCACCGGGTACTAGTCCCAGTTGCTCCTCTTCCAATCCAGCTCTCTGTGTGGCCCAGGAAGGCAGTGGAGGGTGGCCCAAGTGCTTGGGTCCCAGCACCCGCATGGGAGACCGGGAGGAAGCACCCGGCTCCTGGCTTCGGATTGGCACAGTGCCGGCCATGGCGGCCATTAGGGGAATGAACCAACAGAAGGAAGATCTTTCTCTCTGTCTCTTTCTCACTGTCTATAACCTCTCTGTCTCTCTCTCTCTCTCAGTGTCTAACTCTGCCTGTCAAAAAATTTTAAAAAAAAAAGGTGAATTGTACATTATGTATATTTTATCTAAATAAAGCTGTTAAAAATCATCAGACTGATATAGAAAAGTGAAAAATAAAAACTATGATAACTTATCTCCTGGAAATAATTATTCAGAATAAAAATCTCAAACTACCTCAAAAAAAATCATCAGACTGGATAAAAATTCAGAAAACTATTGAACATATTTTCCTCACTTAGATGCACTAAATATTACCCTTCTACCATTTTATGCAAACCTTCCTTCAACTATATTTACCACTGAGGGAAACCAAATGTTTTCCTCTTGCCTCACTGTCCACACATGGAGTTTACTCACACATATAAACCTCCATGAAACCATAACCAAATGGAAATAAAACACAATTTATTTTACTTCTTATAAATTTATTTTTTAAAAGAGTTCATACTAAACACCATAGCTTTGATAATCTACTTTGAGACCCACACTTTTTAATATGGACTTTCAGTCATATACATCAATCTTAAATAATCTTCGAAATCTGGCTCAGCAACACCAAAAACCAATCTATTACTATGCTTTCAAGGGAAGGGGATACAAAGGCATGCCTTCAGTAATTCTATAAGGATTGGATTGGTTCATGGAAAACAAAACAGTATTTACTCTTAGGACTTTTATTTTAAAGACCATTTCTATAATATAAAGTTCAAATCTATAGATTAAAATTATAAGATTTAGAATTTGAAAAGTTAAACATTTTACAACACTCACTCTTTTACTCAGATTCTAATCCTTAGATCATAATTTTTAATTTTGAAGAACTTTTTTCTCTTGAAAGGTCCCTATAGGGGCCGGCGCCACGGCTCAATAGGCTAATCTTCCACCTAGCAGCACCGGCACACCGGGTTCTAGTCCCGGTCCGGGCACAGGATTCTTTCCCAGTTGCCCCTCTTCCAGGCCAGCTCTCTGCTGTGGCCCGGGAGGGCAGTGGAGGATGGCCCAAGTGCTTGGGCCCCGCACCCCATGGGAGACCAGGAGAAGCACCTGGCTCCTGCCTTCGGATCAGCGCGGTGTGCCGGCCACAGCATACTGGCCGTGGCGGCCATTGGAGGGTGAACCAATGGCAAAAGGAAGACCTTTCTCTCTGTCTCTCTCTCTCACTATCCACTCTGTCTGTCAAAAAAAAAAAAAAAAAAAAAAAAAAAGTCCCTATAAAAAGTGTCCTATATAAGGATTTATCTGTTTCTTCCTCTTTTACAATATCTCCTTGATTCTCTTTTAACATGACCTTGCCCAAAAACCCTAGCAAGGAATAAATCTACTTAAATGTAGGTTTCAGAAGAAGAAACTGTCTGGGTCTATCATTTTCCAAGAAAGACCAGTCAACTCTAAAACTCCCTGGACATTAACAGACCCAGTAGGACAAGTTTAAAAGATGCTTATAGTCCCTTTACATTGATGAAACTAGCACTGAACTAATACTGTAGGCCTCTGTTCCAGCCACTACATATTCCAAAGAAAGTGCTCACCCAAACTAAGTACTAAGAATTTTTTTTAGCTGATAATTAACAACATTCTTGTCAGTTTCAAAATCAGGAATCCTACCTTGAGAACTGTATGAAAGTCTGTGGTCATGAAATTCCGATGAAGCCATGATGAGGCTCAGAATCCATGTTAACGTCTTCCACAAAATTTCCATAATTTAGAAAACTGGATGATATTTTGGAGGGCTACCTATGTGCTAGAGAGTCAATACCATACCAAAATCGAAGCATAACAGTTTTATTTCTCTGAAACTTCTTGAAAATTGTTATTAAATATTCCACTGTTTAACAAGTAATTTTTTCCAACATCCCGTACTTTCTTCTATATCTGGATTCATTTTCTCAATCCAAAATGAAAAAAAATAGTGATGGTAAAAATTTCAAAAGCAAAGCATTAGGCTGATTAGTTACTAGAGTATGGCCATTTTTTTACCTAGAGGGAAAAAATTTAAGTTAATTAAAAAAATACTCTCAAAGGACAAACCTACTACATATCACTGAATGTTTGCCAAAGAATATAAATATAAAATAATACAACATTTAAAAAACATTGTAACATTGTTCTTTTTAGTCTAAATAAACTTTCACAAGACTAAACACAGAATTAGAAACCTAAATAGCAGAATAATGCCACAGTGACTTAATAATCAAAGAAATCTGAAGAATCACAATTCTTTTTAATAAACCTTTAAGATAAGTCAGCTAACCTCCTTTTGATAAAACAAAAAGCAGACTTACTTCATAATCTAAGTTAACTGTATGTGACAGTAAAAGATCCAATTCTTTTTTAAAAAAATTATTTATTTGTAAGGTAGAGTTAGAGAGAGAAAGACAGAGATCTTCAATCTGCTGGTTCATTCCCCAAATGGCTGCAATGGCCAGGACAGAGCCAGGCTGAAACCAGGAGCCAGGAGCTTCTTCCAGGTCTCCCACACGGGTGCAGGGCCTAAGGACTTGGGTCATCTGCTGCTTTTCCAGATGCATTCGCAGAGAGCTGAAATGGCAGTGGAGCAGCTGGAACTCAAGACAGTGCCCATATGGACGCTGGCACCCCAGGCGGCGGCTTTACCTGCTATGCCACAGCGCCAACCACTGCTTATTCTTTTTTTAAAACAGAAACTACATGCATAAAGACAGAAAGAGAGAGAAAGCGAGAGAGCAAGAACAAGAGAGAGAGAGAGAGAGAGAGAAGTCTTCCATCTGCTGGTTCACTCCTCAAATGGCTGCAACAGCCAATTCTGGGTCAGGCCAAAGTCAGGAACAGAGTTCCATCCTGAGTTCCTGTGTGCGTGGCAGTGGCCCAAGCAAGGTCTGACGCCCTGGTATAAGTTGTCACTGGAAACACCAGTACCCTGTATCTAAGTGCTAGTTCAAGTCCTGGCTACTCTGCTTCTGATCCAGCTTCCTGCTAATGCACCTGGGGAAGCTGCAGAAGATAACATTCTTGAAGACACCCTGTGAATCCACTCATACCCCAAAATTGCTATGTTGCTTTATGAGGCACCTATCATTGCACCTATCATTTTTTTCTGACAAAGTAGATTTACAAATTTGGAGTGACACTTAGCAACCATCTGAACACTCAGTATCACAAATTCAACTTCTAAAAAGTTAAGCCATATTTACTGTAACTCTTGACTTTATCTGGAAGTCTTATATGACTTATAAAGCAATTTAAATGAGGTAATTTTAACTCTCTAGAATGTAACTAAAAAGAAACTTTTAAAATCTTATTTTAGGTACCACAAGAGATTTCACATCCTATCTCATATTCTTTACTTTCAGCAGACAACCTCACTCACAGAGGCCATCTACTCACATTTTACACATAACACCAGCACACTTGGTCACCTGACTTCTCAGGAACTACGATCTAGCTTACTAACAGCAAAAAACTGACCAAAGAAGAATCAAAAAACTAAAGAATTGCTTTAGAACCCTAAAGCAACAGTTGGGGATAGAGGCAAGTGGTTCTTATACAGTTTAATAGTTCCTACTGTGCATATAACTGCATTATAGCTCAATAGCTGAAACTCACAATATTATGCCTAAGACAGGGATAAAAAGTTAATGACTTTTAATGACTAAATACTATTAATAAGATATTAGAAAGATTCTATGCCAAGTCTCTAATACATGCAATTATCATCCAATAAGTACTTACTACATATTTGTTGATTGAAAAATTGATTAAAAAAATGAACAGCAGCTAAAATAAAATTACCTTAGGCAAATAAAAGAATATTTGTAGTTAACTGGAAAATTAATTTATGTGAAATACTTTATCCCCTATGGTGCTAGAAATAGTGGTTATTACAACATTTAAAACAACCACAACTATTTAAAATTCCTCACATCTGCCTCCACAAGTTATTAAACTGTTAAGGCTTGGCAAAACTAATTCATTAATCAACAAATATTGTCTTACCATGTTTAAAAGGTGATGTTACAACAACTCAGAATACAGACAGGATTAAGGGATACAGAAAAGATTAAGATAAAATCCTTGCTCTTAAGAAGCTCAAAATTTAAATAATGAAGAAAAAAATCAAGACAGACTGATAATACCACAATAAAGTTATGAAAAATTGTTTCAAGAGATTAGATAAGGGTCATGATCTCTAAGTCAGAGAAGCATGAATCAAATAAGATTTGTAGGAAAAGAGCATTTTGTGATAAGGCCTGGAAGATTAATAGAATTTCACAAGTCAGATTACTTTAGGACATCATTACATACACAGTATGCATTCTAAAAAATCTAGATGGCAAGCAAAAGAGAAAAATAGTAAACAGTATTAGAATAGCAATAATAATAAATTAGGTTCCTATGCAGAAGACTAAGGTAAGAAGAAGGTAAGGTAGTTTAAGGTCAGACCAAAAATAAAGAACTTTAAATTAATATTACTTCTTCTAATCTTCAAGACAATCTTGTGAGGCAGTTATTATTGCCCCATCAACAGGGCACTCTGATGGTCCCAATGATTCCATCTCCTAATATCAATGCCCCTATATAATCCCCTCCCACTGAATCATTTAATTCTAACCAAGACAATACATCTCAATACTGAAGGGATGTCACTTCCTTGACTAGATTACAAAATACTCTGACTTCCATTTTGCTAGCAGGCTCTCTCATTGGTTTGGAAGACACAGGCTGCCATATGAAGATGCCTACATGGCAAAGAACAGAGAATAGCTTCCAAATATCATCAACAGGAAATGAGGTCCTCAGCCCAACAGTATTCAAGAAACTGAAACCTGCCCACTGATATGTGAGCTTAGAAGCACATTCTTCCCCAGAGTGGGTTTCCATGAAGACCCCAGTCCTAACCATCACTTTGTAAGCTTATGAGAGATCCTTTGTAAGCTTATGAGAGAAGCAGGAGGACTTAGCCGTGTCATGGCTGAATTCTTAATACACAGAAACTGTGAGATAATAAATGTATGTTATGTTAAACTGCTGAGTTTGGGGGCCAGCGCTGTGGCATAGTACACTAAGCCTCTGCCTGCAGTGCCAGCATCCTATATGGGTGCAGTTTTGTGTTCTGGCTGCCCCTCTTCTGATGCAGCTCTCTGCTAATGGCCTGGGAAAGCAGTGAAAGATGGCCCAAGTGCTTGGGCACCTGCACCTGCATGGGAGACCCAGAAGAAGCTCCTGGCTCCTGGCTTCGGATAGGCCCAGCTCTGGCCGTTGTGGCCACTGGGCAATGAGCCAACAGATAAAAGACCTTTCTGTCTCTCCAGCTCTCTGTCTGTAATTCTACCTCTCAAATAAATACATTTTCTAAAAAAAAAAAAAAAAATTTTGCTGAGTTTGTGGTAAGTTGTTATGGAGCAACTGATAACTAATATTGCCATCAATTTCAGATACCGCTGACGCTTAAAGAGGTCAGATAGCTAGAAAACAGAGGAGCCCAGATTCAGGTACAAGGCTTCTGGCTCTAAAGCCTAAATTCTCTGTATTTGGGCAGATGCTGTGATACAGTGGCTTAGGCTGCCTCTTTGAACATCACATCCCATATCAGAGTGCTAGTTTGAGTCCCAGTTACTGTTTCTGATCCAGCTCCCTGTTAATGCACCTGAGCAGTTAATGGCTCAAGTACTTATGTCCCTGCTCCCACATCGGGGATCCTGGCTCCTAGCTTCAGCCTGGCCCTGCCCCGTCTATTATAGCCTCTTAAAGAATAAATCAGAAGATGGAAGATACCAAATCTCCGTCAGTTTACATAATTTATTACTTCAGAATAAATTCTATTATATCATACTTCCAGTAAACTGAAACTTAAATATTCAAAATCAGTTACATATAATCAACATCGGTATATTCATAAATGGCATTGGTTAGTTAATGTAAACAGATTTTAGCAACTTTACATATAACAATTATTTCACCTCAAAATTATTTTTACAATGATTTAGGCAAGACAGCAGACACTATATATTCTTTCTCAAGGAAAAATCTATAAAGACTAAGTGATACCTCTGTTCAATAATATTACTTATCTTTTTAAAAATATTTTATTTATTTATTGGAGAGGTAGAGTTATAGACAGAGAAGGAGAGACAGAGAAAGATTCTCTATCCACAGTTCACTCCCCAAATGGCCACAATGGCCAGAGCTGGGTAGATCTGAAGCCAGGAGTCAGGAGCCTCCTCCAGGTCTCCCATGTGGGTGCAGGGGCCCAAGCACTTGTGTGCCCTCCCACGCCACAAGCAGAGAGCTGAATTGGAAAAGGAGCAGCTAGGACCCAAACGGTGCCCATATAGGATGCTGACACCACAGGCAGAGGCCTGACACACTATACCACACAATCAGCCCAATATTCATTTTCTTTATATCTAGCCTACTTATATATAATTTTAATATTCTAAAACTTCCCATGAAACATTAAAGTATCATTGTTGCTACATGAACAATATTCATTCTCATTATTTTATTTTCAAATCACTAAAATGTTTTGAGTAAAAATGTCTGACATTCAGTGAGAACCCCACATACTTTACTTTGTAATCTTCCTTTAAACAGTAATACAATTAGGGCCAGCGCTGTAGCATAATGGGTAAGCGCCTGCATCCCACATGGGTGGCGGTTCAATAACCAGCTGCTTTACTTCCCATCCAGCTCTCTGCTATGGCCAGGGGAAGCAGTGAAGGAAGGCCCAAGTCCTTGGGCCCCTGCACCCATGTGGGAGACCCAGAAGAAGCTCCCGGCTCCTGGCTTCAGATTGGTGCATCTCTGACCATTGCAGCCATTTGGGGAGTGAACCAGCAGTTGGAAGACTTTCTCTCTCTCTCTCTCTCTGCCTCTGTGACTCTGCCTTTCAAATAAATAAATAAATCCTTTAAAAAAAAAAAAGAGTAATATAACTAGCACATTTGAGTTAACTTTATACTGAATCATTCCTTCTTTTCTTCCTGTTTTCCTAGACTTTGAAACTAATGGCAAACTGAAAATACATTTGGTTGGATTTAGGGGAAAACAATTTTTCCTCCTTGACAAATATCCTGCTTTTCAGAGTTTTGTAACCTTCACTCCTACTCTTACTAATATCATTCTATAAACACCCAAGCTGACTAAGGCAGTAACATTGAGGGGAAAAAAAAGTAGTTAAGTTACTATTTGGCCAGAAGTAGACTAATGATTTAAGGATTTGCAGTGCGCGCACACACACACACACACACACAAAGCAAGAGAGGTTTATTTGGTGCATGGTAGACAGAACAGGAGCTCTGAATTGAAACAAATCAGAGTTACAATTACAATCTTGGATTTACCACTTGATACATACAGTATCTGGCACATGGGCACTCAATAAATTTGATGTTTTTACTCATTTTTCACTCTCTCACTGCACAAGCCCTAGTGCTCAGTGAAGGAACATTAAGTAAATGATTGGCTAGAACTCAACTAAAAACAACACAACTAACAAAACTTAACACTCTTAATCACCAACAAGATAAAAGCGAATGAGTTAACCTACTTTCTGACACCTGCTGAGGAGGTTAATCTGGATCCCATAAACAAATCTGTAACAGCTCAGATTTTTCCAGATACAGTTTCTAAAGTTCAGACTAACATTAAAATACCAGACAATTGTCCAGAAATCATTATGCATAAAGCACAATGCATTTAAGTTATATAGCAGAACCATTATGTTATGGAAAATACAAAAGCCTAAAGGTCTGGCTTGACCCCAAGTTATCACACCTCTCTGGATCTGTTTACTCATCTACAAAATCATGATAATGATACTTACTTTCAAAAACTTGTTGAGAGATTACATTGGATTACACATGACACATGATTTAAAATTCTGCACACTTCACTTTAAGGACTGTTAGCCCTCCTTCCCTCATTATCTAAATCATATTTCAAAGGTTTTCCTTCAAAAAGTTTCATATTCCTCCTTCCCTCAGAAATATGGAATAGTTGGATATAATGATTAACTGGGATATGAGTCGATCAACTAGGTTATACTGCCTAAAAGCAAACAGTATCAGGGTCTTCAAAAAGTTCACAAAAATTCATATTATGAAAAACTGCATGGATTTTTTGGGTACCAAATTAAACTTATCTTTTAATTCCATTTTTCCATGAACTTTCTGAAGTATCCTGTTAAAGATGATAATTGCATTTATAAGTATTTAAAATTTGAAAACAGAATAAAAATTCCACTTTACTTTAATTTCAAATGTCTTTTTTTTTTAATATAAATGCACCAGCCAGTAAAGTTAGGGGATCATTTACATATTTCCATGAATCAAAACAACACTAGTTAAATAGAAGTAAAACCAGACAACTTGCACTACTATGATTCCCCCAGTAATCTGCCCTGGTCAAAGGGTTATTACTTGTCTTTTTCCTCTATCATCTTTACTTCCCACTCAAGTGATCTGAGTGTAGCCAAGGTAATAATTTCCTCTCATGAACTATTATTATGGAGCTAAAGAACATGTATAAATCCCTCTCCACTTCTTTCATCCATCTTAACTCTTATTATTTATTTTAAGGCTGATTTGGTCTCCATCCAAGAAGCAAAAATTCCATGCTCCCTTTGAATATTTAACTTTTACACATGAAAATTAACTTTTCATTTCATTTCCCATTTACTCTCTCAGTAAATATTTCTCATCAGCAACTAATTGCCAAGAACATGACTAGGTTTCTAAGTACAAAGGTCATTTATAAACTTTCTGAGATTAGTCTCCAAGGCAATATATAATTAAACACAAATTACTCAAAATTTACCTATCAATAAAAGCAAAGGAGTCAAAAGTTAAAATATAAAACACAACTTACAAAAGTCAAGGCCTAAATTAATATAAACCCAAAATTTTTATAGATAACAAGGTAAATATATGTTATCTGTATCAGAACTTCTTTCCTGGAAAAGAAAAATCAACATCTTTTTCTCTTGGGGCTATTCAATATGTTGATAACCATGTCTTTTGGGGGAACTAAGAGAGTATCTACTTCCCCTCCTCTTTTTCTCCCCTAAAAATATTCCAAATATGCTTTTAACTCTGTTAATTCATTTATTTTATTCATTCTCACTAAAGTCACAAACAGAGTAAGATTTGGCAGACAGGTCCATACTAAACCACGAGTAGCTGCTAGTGGTTGCTAAGGAAATGAAGAGGAAGTAGTAACAGTAGACAACAGTAGAATTAGTCTTACAGGTATTGGACCAAACATGAAAATACTATAATATTTTAGGTCTTAACGCTGTAGGTTTTCCTCTTGGGGTTCACAAAAATAGAAATAACATAATACTGATATTTGTTGCCAACTGTGGCAAATGAATGGATTTTATTTGTTTGAAATTACTTATTTGCCTCTATGTGCTGTTCTTCAAAAATCCAAAATATCAATGATCACATTTAAGCACTAAATTGAGATAAATCAAATTGCAGCTGCCACTTTGTGAAACACAGGAAAACAATGATCTCTAAAATTAACTTTCTTAATTTCCCTCAGCTATACCAGTTTTATGTTACCTTTCTTTCCCTGACATGAATTCTAAGAACTGTCATTCCCACATATAAAAAGTTTCAGTCTAATCAATGTAAGCTAAAAAAAGAAGAAAAAAGAAAATTAGCCCAAAAAATCCAATCATAAAAGAATATGCTGCAAATCACATACTCCAGTGTCTTTTTAAAAAGTTCCAAGCCATGCTTCAATTTTTTCTTCCCACTCCACTGCACACCCTGGCCTTCGGCCCCCCTCCTCCTATTCCACTTCACCCAGACAGAGGGTAACAGTCTGAGCTGCCCTGTTTGAGTTGTGATCCTAACGTTAACATCCAGCAGCCCATTTCCAGACAGCAGCGCTAAATCTATTTGGATAAAACGCGTGTGACCCAGACAGTTGGCATTTGGCCCAAACGCGTTGCACCGGCAGCTCAAATAAAAACAAGAGTAAGAAAACTCACTCTTGTTCTCTCTCAGTGCGCTTTCTCATTCTCTTGCTCTTTGCCTCTAATACAAGGACAGAAATTATCAGACGGGAATTGAAGCACACACTATCAGGAAAAGGTTTTCCAATACTCCATCCAGCATTCTAGCTTCCCCCTCCCATATCCCTGAACTTTGGTCCCATACACCATATATACAGACATACCGCGATAAACAAGGCTCCGGAGGGCTATGAGTCTAGCACGTCCCAAGTGGCCAAAAGTAAATCAAAAACACACGCTTCCATCTCTTTGATTAGCCTATTAAGAGCTTAACAGATCCTAGAGCATCAGGGCTGCAGCTCGCACATTAATGCTACTCCCTGAGCCCACACATAAAATATGCACTTGTCTGAATACTTAAGACTGACATGAAACTATAAAATGCAGAAGATTTTTCTTGAGGAAAACTGAAAATCGATTTAAAACACACACATCATCATTACTTTCCTGATGACTATTTGGTGATCAGTTAAGAGACCACAATAATCATAATAAGTCCACTGCACAAAACATGTATATTCATAAAATAATCATATTTTTGCATCATAAAATACTTGCAAGTCCCAGAATTCTACAACCCCCGACTAGTCTGGAGTTAAAAAGATTTCTATCTGTAAAATGAGTTCAGTCAAGCTCACTCATTGCCATAAAACACACATACACACACACACACACACACACACATACACAGAGAGAGGGAGGGAGAGAGAGAGAGGGAGAGAGAGGTTTTCTAAGCATTATTCCGAAGACAAGCAAAGCACAAGTTTTTTAAAAAAGGTTTCATTGAATATTGTGAAGTCTTCCTTACCGTTTTCATCTTCAAATTCTGATTAAAAAGTAAGTTTCAAACAATAGAGATTGCACTGGACGACTCACGTACTCCCTCTCCTTTTTTTTTTTTTTTTGCCCCCCCCCCCCCTTGCAAAGCCACACCAGTTATTCTGCAGTTATTCTGCAGCCAGAATAAAACCCTATAGTCTGGCTAACCCAGGCTTTAGAAAAGAGACTTTACAATTTGGCAGAAAAAGAGATACCTTCAATACAAGCAGGCTATCACCCTGAGATGCTGCCTTTGCAAACCTTCTTTCTCCAACCCCCCCTCCACCACTTTCAAAAAAAAAAAAAAGGAAAGAAAGAAAGAAAGGGAAAAAGACTTATTGGGGGTGGAAGTGGTGCCCTCTCTTCCTGGACAGCTTAGTGCCTTTGCTATGCAAATAACATGTGCAGAGCATCAAAAGGTATCAGGAGAAAAGAAGACAAGAGGAGCAGGAAGGGCAGCAAAGTTTTGTTGAAGTAGCCCTAGATCTCACTACCGGCCCCCAGCCAACTTGAATTGCAGCAGGAGAAAATTTTGGCAGCTTTTCCTCGGAGGCAGAGCACACTGACGTCAGTCTGCAGATGTGCCTTGGCTGCGTCGGGTGCGCATGTGTCCTGGGTCGTCACGTGGAGGGGGAGGGGAAGTAGAGGTACAATCAGGGTAACCAACTACCAGCCATTCAGAAGGGCTTAGACAATGTCAACTTTTCCACCCTGTGAATGAGAGAAATTCTGGCCTCTCTAACCTCTCTCCCCTAACCTACTCCGCCTCTTTTCCTCCTCCTTCTCTAACCTCTTTCAGAAACTCTAGCCTGGTTTGTTATTAGTAGTTTCTTGGAAAAAGGAAGGGAGGAGGTAGATGAGTGACTTTAGATGGACTAATGTCACTGTTAAGATCTCCTGTGTCATTCTCCGTGCATTTTTTTTAAGTGTACACAATAAAAATGTTAAAAGTTGCACATAAACAGTACCGCTGAGGAAACTTACAGCAAACTTTATAGATCAATGGAGTATGCAGATTTCAAGACGCGGTAGCTACGTGTGTACAAAATGCCTGTGTGTTTTATATACATTTCAACAACTAAAGTTACCACCAAAAGGAAAAGTAAACTAAGACCAGCACAGTTTCCATCTGATTATTGACTTCAGGTTATGTGGGGCTTTAAAAAAAAAAGAAAAAAGAAAGAAAGAAAAGTGGGGAGGAGGGAGCGGAGGAAGAGACAAGCTTGCATTATTTCCAGATGAGGGTGAGACTGGATGGTGTTTTAAAGTGCAACCACGAAAAGCTGCAAGTGGAGTGCATTTTTTATTAAGTAAGTACATTGAATGAAACTTCAGTGACTGCCCAAATGAAAATAAATCCGCAGTCAGCCCACCTCCCCACCAAAAAGGAAAAAAAACAGGAACCCCGCTGCGATCTTAACATAAACAAACAAAACCTCAGAACCGGTTCTTCAAGCTTCCCAGTCCTACCTCCCCACCCACCCCCCCCCCCCCATCCCCATAGGTTCACACACCAGCTGCCAGTCCAGTCTTTAAGGATAAAATACCACTACAATGTAGCACTTTCACTTTCATTTGCTGGGAGAAAGCCACTGGCGTTAAACTGTGGAGAATATGCCCAATATGTTTTCCATGTCCTGAGCAAGCAAACAAAGTCTGGCACACAAATCGGAAACAGGAAAAAATGTGAAAATAGCTCAGGACAAATGCTGCCTTTCAGTGGTGTAATCTGCTGCATCATTTATCTGTCTCTACCGCTGAGTGTAGGGTTTAAAAGTTTCTGAGACTGGGGGAGGGGAAAATTGACGCCTTGAAAGTCCAGTCCTAGGTTAACGCCAAGTCAATTTCCGATGGCCACAACCAAAAAGCGGAATTGGACTTGAAGGAAGGGGGTAGGAAGGAGGACCTTTCTGAATACCAATTCTTAAATTTCAAGTTTCTGCTAACATTATTGCCCATTTGATTTTTTTTTCTTCCTAAACTGGAGGTAGTAGGTGTAATTCTTCTGGTGAATCCATGAATAGTTGGCTAAAAGAAAGCATGAATCAGACTCAGAATGTCCAAGAATAAAGTTCTTTCAGTGCTTCATTGAGGTTTGAAAGAGGAAAGCATCTGTCCACAGAATCGATAGCCCTCATTTTAATCAGAGGGTTTTTGGCTAAATGCCATTAAAATATGGAAACAGGTCTTGTGGTTGGTATTGAACTGATAGAATTAAACAAAGATAATTCGTGTGTGTGTGTGTAAAATACATGAAGTGGCTAAATCTCAGAGCAATAATACCAAAAAAAAAAAAAAAAGTGGACACAAAGCAAGTTTTGTGTCATACCACTTTTTAAATAGTCATGAACTTTAAAACCTTCCTTAATTTTTCAAATAGGTACATGGGGACAGACAGCACAGAAAAATAAGGTTGAGCAGTAATCACCTGTATACTCTATCTGAAAAGTTTTTGCCCTCAGCTAAAACAAACTGCCCTAGGAAGGAGCAGAACTGTAGAGGAACTTACTCACTTTGGCTAATTACTTATTCAAAGAGTGCCATCCTGCGTCTAAACAGAGTAATGAAAAATTTCCAACAAATTCCTTGTCTCTTCCTAACAATTAAGAACATTATGAGTAAGAGTAAAAAATTATGAGAATGAGAAATGAAATGTTGATTTAACTTCATACTTATACATATGTAAATGTTTTAATATTACAGAAAATTTAAAACATAGACAAAAGGAAAAAAATGGTATAATGAACTCCAATGTAGCTATCATTTAGTTTTACCAAGTGCCAAAGATTGGTGGATTTTGTTGCATCTATATTTCTATGATTTGTTCTACTTCATGAGATTATTTTAAAGCCCATCTCAGACATCATTTTATTGCATTCATTATTTCTCTGCATTTCTAAAATATAAGGACACTCTCTTTGTCTCCGTCTCCTGAACACTCTGTCTCTCTCTCTCTCTCTCTCTTTTGTTCTCCTTCTCCCTCTTTCCTTTTTTGCCCCTTCCCTCCAGTCTGTCAGGTTTCCCCCAATAAACTCTTTCCCTTAAAAAAATAAAATAAAAGGACAAAAAAAACTACCATACCACTATTACTATTAAAACATTAATAACTCCTTTATGCCATCAAATGTCAGATTCCTCAAAGAAAATAAAGATTATGCATTCTACAGAAATCTGCATTGTGTCACATACTTATATTTTTTGGTGGGAACACTTTTTTCAGCAATTATCAAGTACTCAAGATATTGTTATCAACTATAATCACCATGATGTAAAATAGAATTTATTCCTCCTATATAATTGAAATTTTGTGTCCTATAACCAACATCTTCCCAATTCCTCCTTTCCCCTTAAATTTATTTTAATCTATTCGTTCATTTTCATTTCTTCTATTTTTATAAAATAGTTTTGATTAACATATAATACTTGTAATTTTTACAGATTTTTTTAATCTATTTGAAAAGCATAATGACAGAAAGAGAGGAAGAGACAGAGAAAGGAGAGACATACAATATTCTATCTGGTGGTTCACTCCCCTAGTAGCTTCAATGGCTAGGGATGGAAAAGGTGGAAGCCAAGAGCCTGAGATTCCATCCAGGTCTGCCACATGGGTGGCAGGGACTCAAGTGTGTTTACCATCATCCACTGTTCCCCAGGCTCATTAGCAGAGAGCTGTATCAGAAAGGAAGCACATGGAACTTGAACTGGCACTCACATACGGAATGCTGGCATTCAAGAGTTAGCCTAATCTACTTCACCATAATGCTAGCCCCATAATTTCATCTTTTTCTTGCAAAACAAATCCTCTATTAATTTCTTGTCATATGAATACTATATTCAGCACTTCTGTTAGCATGGAAATATTTTAGTACAATACTCTTTCATATTTTATTTAATTTAAATATATGAAACAAACCCTAAATAAATTTCATTTGATGTAGAAACTTAAAAATTTTTATAGAGAACAATCTTTTTCTCTTTCAAAGCATTTTGGTGTTATTTCTCCATTTAAATGCAGCTTCAAAATGTGTAAGAGAATTGATAGCAAATCCCCTAGTTAGTTCTTAAAAAAAAGTTTTGCTAGTAATCTTTATTTTTTTTTTATTTCTTTATCTTTATTTATTTGAAAGAGACAGAAACAGAAACACACAGAGATCTTTCCTTCTGTGGTTCACTCCCCAAGTGCCTGCAACACCATCACAAGTGGCATCTCAACAGCTGGGCCAAATGCCCACCCCTGCTAGTAGTCTTTAGAGGCCTATTAGACTTAAGTGAACAGCGCCCATTCAAAAATCCAAAGATGGGAGCCTGTGCTATGGCACAACAGGTTAGGTCCCAGCCTGCAGTGCTGGCATCCCTTATGGGTGCCGGCTCAAGTCCCCAGTGCTCCACTAGTAATGGGCTGGGAAAGCAGGGGAGGATAGCCCAAGTCCTTGGGCCCCTATTCCCAAGAATAGGGGAGACCCAGAAGACGCTCCTGACTTCGGCCTGGTCCAGCTCTGTGCATTGCATCCATTTGGTGAGTGAAACAGTGGTTGGAAGATCACTTTCTCTCTCTGTTTCTCCCTCTCTCTCTCTCTCTAATTCTACCTTTCAAATAAATAAAATTTTTAAAAAGAAAAAAATCAAAGATAGAATAAATGGAAACTGAGGAGACAAGGGAATATATATATGGATATGGACGTACATATATGTGTACATACATATATATACAAACATACATATTTCAAAGAATAAAAAAACAGAAGCAAAGGCAAAAGAGTTTGAGATTAAAAGAATAGGGACTGAGGAGTTTTTAAACAGAAGTCCAGAGACTTGGGACAGAATATTTGGGACATCCTCTATCAGAGCACCTGGGTTTGAGTTCTGGCTCCACTTCCAATGCCAACTGCCCACTAACGTGAACACTGGAAGGCAGTAGGTGAGATTCAATTTCTTGGGTCACTGCCATCCACATAAGAGACATGGATTGAGTTCTGATCTCCTGGCTTTGGCCTGGCCCAGCCTCAGCTGTTGTTGGCTTTGGTGAGTGGACCAACAAATGGAAGATCTATGTCTCTGTCTCTATACATTTTTTTCTAAGATTTATTCATTTGTCATTTATGTGAAAGTTGGAGTTACAGATTGAGACAGAGAGAGAGAGAGGATCTTCCATCTGCTGTTTCATTCACTAAATGAAACAGCCAGGACTGGACCAGGAGGAAGCTAGGAGCCAGGAGCATCATCCCAGTTTCCAAAATGGGAAGGGGCCCAAGCACTTGGGCCATCTTCTGCTGCTTTCCCAGGCCATTAGCAGGGAGCTGGGTAGGAAGTGCAGCAGCCAGGACATGAACTAACACCTATATGGAATGCTGGCATCACAGATGGCACCTTTACCTGCTGTACCACAACACCAGCCCCCTGTATCTCTACTTTTCAAAAAAAAAAAAATGTTTAAGTAACAAAGATCTTTAATTCATTACTATGAATTAAATCTTCAAAAGATTTTTTTTTAAGCTAAAAACCCAAGGCATTTCTTAAAAGTAGATTGCTTATAGCTTCATAAAAACTAAAAGAAAATTTCTGATTTTATGCTTACTTATTAACCTGAAACAGGTATTTCTGAGTGTTATATGAATTATGAATTCTTCCTTTGAGACTTAAAACTAGAGCCAACACATTAGGACCAAATTCTAGATAGTTTCTGTACATGTAATTCCTTCAATGAGACTTTAATTTGATATGGTGAAAATAAATATTTTCTAATATTTAAAAAGACTTTTGGGAGGGGGTCACTGGCGGCACTGTAGTACAATGGGTTGAGGCGCCACCTGCAGCAGAGGCATCCTACATGCATGCATTCAAGTTGGAGTCCTGGCTGCTCCACCACCTTCCCTGCTAATTGCCTGGGAAAGTAGCAGAAGATTGCCCAAGAGGTTGGGCTCCTGTTGCCCACATAGGAGACCCAGAAGAAGCTTCTGGCTCCTGGCTTCATCCTAGCTCAGCCCCTATCGTTGTGGCCATCTGAAGAGTGAACCAGAGGATGGGAGACCTCTCTCTGTAAACTCTTTCAAATAAATAAATAAATCTTAAAAAAAAAAAAAAAAGGTTATGGAAAGACTATGGGGCACTCACTTTGTGACACAATAGGTTAAGCTGACATTTGTGACATTCCCATCCCATATCGCAGTTCAAGTCCTGGTTAGAGTCCTACTCCACTTCTGATGCAGTTTCCTGCTAAAGCAATCTGGGAGGAAGTGAATAATAGATAAGTGCTTGAGCTCCTGTCAGCCATGTGGAAGACCTCGATGGTAAAAATATTTCCTCCCAGGAGTATCTCTTAAATTATAAGTGTAATTCACAAAGTAATAGTTCTAAACACTGATAAACTCTAATTTACCAACTTTTTTTCAAAAATCATGTTTTTGGTATCATTGCTAAAAAGACATCACCAAAATCAGTCACTCCTCCAACTCTGTTCTTCAATATTTTGGTGGATATTTTGGGTCTTCTCCATATGAATTTTAGAATCAGTTTGTCAATACCTACAAAGTAACTATCAAGGATTTTAATTTTTTTTTTTTTTTTTTACAAATTTAAGGGCTGGTGATATGGTGCAGGTTGTTAAGTCACTGCCTGTGATACTGATATCCCATATCAAAGCTTTAGCTCAGATTCTGGCTATTCTGTTTCCAATCCAGCTCCCTTCTAATGCTCCTGAGATAGCAGCAGAAGATGGGCCAAAATGCTTGGGCCCCTGCCACCCATGAGGAAACCTGGATGATGTTCCTGGCTCCTGGCTTCCACCTGGTCCAACCCAAGTTTTGTAGCAATTTGGGGAGTGAACCAGTGGATGGAAGATAGATAGATAGATTCTCTCTCTCTCTCTCTCTTTCTCTCTGTGTGTGTCTATGTCTCTTCTCTCTCATTCTGCCTTTCCAAATAATAAAAGATTTTTAAATTTAAATTGACACATAATAACTGTACACATTAATGGGTGACACTGGGATCTTTCAATACATGTATACAATGTTTGATGACTAGTTCAGGGTGATTGGTATAAAATATTTATCATTTCTTTTCTGTTGGGAACATTCAACATCCTTTGTACTAGCTATACATAATTAAGAAAGATCCAAGATGGCTGAATAGGGTATAGCCACACTAACTGAAGCTGCTCTGGGATATGAAAAGAACAAAGGAAGGTTTACATTTCCAGGGATCTGACAAATGGAAATTTTCAATGATGAAGTAGAAAAAACAGAAACAAAAGCAAGGGCTCCGAGGGACCATAGGAGAGAAGACAGAGATACCACTGCAGGCAGCCATGCTGGTCCCAGCCAGCTGCCTGCTGTGAGCTGCCATTTTACTGTGCCAAGATAGGAAGAAATCACCACACCCCGCTGCTCACAATTTTAGCTGAGAGGGAATTCCACAGTCACCCAATGACTCTTACTTGAGCCTGGAGAGCTGACTGGGGTCTGAGCAACTGCCAGGCTTGTAGTAAGGAAGCCAACTTGCTTCCTTCCCCTCCCCCAGTTCTGAAGAGCACCATGTTCTGCAGCGTGCTTCTGTGCTATCAGCATCACAGTCAGAATCATGACAATGTGTGGGGCAAAGGACAGAGCCCTTGTATTCTGCAACAGTGGGAGATCTGGGGCTACACTCACACACTCACTGTTCGTGAGTAAGGGCAATTCACCTTAGCTTCTGGGGACTAATGCCATAACCAGCCCATAAAAAAATCTCCCACCTGGGAGACCTGGGTAATGATCCCACTATGCCCTGCAATACCAGGACTGGAATAATTCATTCTAAAATTCTCAGCACTGGAATCTACCTGGTGGGCAAATGGAAGAACCTACCTGCATTCCACCTCTCTGGACTCTTACCCTCCAGAGTAAAATCTCTTGTATACCTTGTAGTCACACTGTAAGACTGGAACAGGGTCCAGTTCACATTCCCGAGTCCTAGAACTACGGATGTTGGCATTATAAGCCACAGTTCCAGTTAGACTTTGCAAACAGGACATGAGGGAGGGTCTATCCATATGAGGAAAGGTCAATTAGTATGATACAATCCTAGAGCCACAAACCCCAGCATCACTCAGGCTTGTCAGTAGGGCAAGGGGGCAGCCACCCCTGTTCTCCCTTAGCACATAGAACAAAGCCCTGGTTATCACATTTGTCATGGAGACTGACATTGAACTCTCTGTGGATAAAAGATACATACCCAGGAAACTCATTCATCTCAAAGTCACACTTCTATCTCTAGGAACGGCAGCACACTAGACCACTATGCCATTTATAGACACAGCTGACATTGACTAAGAAAAAAGAAATCACTCAGAGACTACAGTATTGGGCTCACCTAGAACCAAAGCCAAAGCAACAAGCCATGTGATTAAGTTGCGTATCTGCTAAACCATAAACACTTTTAAACATAAACGCTTTTAAAACAAACCCTACTCTATAAAGAAAAATGGACAAATACAGCAGATGTAGACATCAATGTAGAGATACAGGAGACATGAAGAAGCAAGATAGCATGATGCCTCTAAAAGAACACAATATCTGGGGGGATTCCAAGATGGCAGAATAGCAACAGGGCAGTTTGCTCTAGGCAAGGCGAAAATAGTAAAAAAAAAAAAAAAAAAAAAAGAAAGAAAGAGAGAGAGAGAGAGAGAGAAAGGAGAAAGTGCATTCTCAGGGGAAATCTGCAGGGAAAACCACAGTGGAGATTCTGCAGAAGCAGAAGAGACCCCACACATCTGTGTAGAAGGTGCAGGCACGCCTGAATATGAGGTGATCCCAACCTCTCAACAAGTCACAGGCTCCAGGGCTCCAGGCTCCATCCACCTAGGTGGAGCACCCACAGCAGCAGGCTCGGGACCTCTCAGCCTCTCTGTGGATGGGACAGCTAGCAGGGCAGAGTGGATCCTCTTGCAGCCCGGGACCGTGGAAGCCCTCAGTGCTGAGACAGTGAAAACACTGTGACTGCTTGCCAGGGTACACGGGGAAGCTGGGTCTCCGGGAAATCACTGTGAACAGCTCCCTTTGTTCAGAGCTCTCTGCCTGCCTGGGGTAGGTCACTGCGGTGGGACATAGGCTCACGCTGAGGGGTTCACAGATCCTTTGTGCAGTCCATGTGGAAGCACAGTTGCGTATGATACCCACAGAGGGCTAACACCCAGGCATTAATCACCTTGGAAGAGAGGGGGTAAGGGAGTGATCAAGACCACAGAAGTGACTAAGCCCACCTCCTTCTGTTAACAAGAGATCTACCACACCCAACTTGGGTGTCACCCAGATACTCACCCCAGCCTGAAGCACTGACTAGAGCTCCCTGGCCACACCAGCACATACCTCTGAGTATTCACTGAAAGAGCAGACATTCCACTAAACCATAGAGGCACAGCTCAAACATAAAAGCCATGAGAGGAAAAAACCAAGTATCTCTACAAACACCAAAATAAATGAAGAAATTCAAGAAACAATATTAAGGAAGGAGCACTGGAAGCTGCTCCCCCATGAGGCTGCAGATCCTGAAAGGCAGCCGCAGGGCCAGGCGCTATGGCTGCAGAACGGCCCCGGCCGCTGCGAGGCTCTGGCAGCCTCAGCACACCTAGTCGGTGTAAACCCGGCACAAGGTCCCAGGCCCTGGGCCACTGGCTCAGGTAAATTTTTCCATAACCTTATGGAAAGAAAGGGCTTTGAGACATGTAACATTTCTGTTACATTTCTTTCTCTGATGGACTTGCAGAAAAACGAAGCTCTGGATCACCTGATTAGTCTGAGTGGGGCAGTCCAGCTCAGGCATCTCTCCAATAACCTGAAGGCTATTTTAAGAATGAAGCAACTGGAGGACCATGAAGCCTTTGAGACCTCATCATTAATTGGACACAGTGCCAGAGTGTATGCACTTTACTACAAAGATGGACTTCTCTGTACAGGTGAGAGCCGCTGGAGCTTTTGTTGTTTGACTTTGTATAGTTTTAAAAGCAAACATTATATAACGTGTGCAATAACTATTAAAATCTAGAATTCAGTATGTGATCTTGCAATTAGAATGGACATGCATTTCTATATATAATCAGTGCCCACATTTTAGGCAACATATTTGACAGGCAATGTAAGTAATTCTTAAGCAATGTTTAGAA
Source organism: Oryctolagus cuniculus (assembly GCF_051225735.1). Taxonomy (NCBI): domain Eukaryota; kingdom Metazoa; phylum Chordata; class Mammalia; order Lagomorpha; family Leporidae; genus Oryctolagus; species Oryctolagus cuniculus. Next base: position 86,257,093 of record NC_142880.1, read on the forward strand.
TAGTCCTAGGCAGTTTTATCAATGATCCCAAATCCTATTTACTTGCATCAAGTATATAGAGGTATGTGGTATTCTTTTTTCATCCAAGATAATTTCTTTTTTTTTTTTTTTTTTTTGACAGGCAGAGTGGACAGTGAGAGAGAGAGACAGAGAGAAAGGTCTTCCTTTTGCCGTTGGTTCACCCTCCAATGGCCGCCACGGCCAGCGCACTGCGCTGATCCTATGGCAGGAGCCAGGAGTCAGGTGCTTCTCCTGGTCTCCCATGGGGTGCAGGGCCCAAGCACCTGGGCCATCCTCCACTGCACTCCCTGGCCACAGCAGAGAGCTGGCCTGGAAGAGGGGCAACCGGGACAGAATCCGGCGCCCCGACCGGGACTAGAACCCGGTGTGCCGGCGCCGCTAGGCGGAGCATTAGCCTAGTGAGCCGCGGCGCCGGCCATCCAAGATAATTTCTAATAAATGTCTGTGTGTTACCTAAACTGCATAGTTGTCATTTAAAATAAATATAAACTGTTCCTTTGTGTAAATACATCATCATGATTTATCCATTTCCATATTAGTACATATTCATGTTATTTGTATTTTTATGAATATTTTTGTTTATATTACTCTTTTCTCCTCTTAAATTATTTATTTGAGTCAGAAGCCTAAAAATAGAATCACCAGATCCAGAAATGTGAATGGTCTTATCTGTAGCAGCCTTTCCAGGTAGACTAATTGATGCCATGCCCATAGCAAGCTCGTAAGCAACTTGGTTCTCCCTTAGAGTGTCCCACTAGTCCTAATCTTTTTAATTAAGAGATGTGTGATTTCTCAATATTGTTTAAAAATTGCATTTCCTTGTTTATAAATTGTACATTTTCCCATGTGGTAGTATATTCTCTGAAATGCTACACATTTTACCAGTTTTCTTAAACAAATATTTATCAGAGGCAAAAAAAAAAAAAAAACAATATTAAGGAAGACAACATGATCTTGTAAAAGCAAAACAACAATTCAAGGTTAGAATGTGAACATGATTGGTCAAATGTCTAAAACAGAATTCAAAAGATTAATCACAGGATTACTGAGAAGCAACCAGAAGCAAATCCACAAATCAAAGAAATCCATACATAACATGAATGAAAATTTTTCCCATGAAATTGATATTTTTTTCCTTTCTTTTTCTTTTTCTTTTTTTTTTTTTTTTTTTTTTGACAGGCAGAGTGGACAGTGAGAGAGACAGAGAGAAAGGTCTTCCTTTTGCCGTTGGTTCACCCCCCAAGTGGCCGCTACGGCATGACCGGAGCGGCGCTGATCCGAAGCCAGGAGCCAGGTGCTTCTCCGGTCTCCTATGCGGGTGTAGGGCCCAAGGATCTGGGCCATCCTCCACTGCACCCCTGGGCCACAGCAGAGAGCTGGACTGGAAGAGGAGAACCGGGACAGAATCTGGTGCCCCAACTGGGACTAGAACCCAGGGTGCTAGTGCCACAGGTGGAGGATTAGCCTAGTGAGCCATGGCGCCAGCCCGATATTGAGATTTTAGAGAGAAATCAAACAGAAATATTAGAAATATTATTAAACAAATCTATTTTATTTAAATAGATCAAGTAAAAAATGTGGTGGAAAGCCTTAACAACAGACTCAGTGAGACAGAAGAAAGAATATCCAAGTTAGAAAAAAAAAACTCTGGAAATCTCTGTCAGATCAAAAAGAAATTAGAAAAATTAAAAACAGTATTGGAGATTTATGGGATACTATTAAATGACCCAATACAGGTCCTAGTAATTCCTGAAGGCGTGGAAAGAGTGAATGGATTAGGAGGCCTATTTAGTGAAATAATTACAGTGAACTTCCCTAATGTGGAGAAAGAAAGGGACTCCCAAGTACAAGAAGCACATAGAACTCCTAATAGATATGAGCAGAAAAGATCCTCATCACAACATATTGTCAAACTTCCCACAGTAAAACATAAAGAAAATATTCTAAAATGTGCACAAGAGAAATGCCAGATTACTTTCAGAAGATCTCCAATTAGACTCACAGCAGACTTCTCATCAGAAACCCTACAGGCTAGAAGAGAATGGAAAGACACTGTCCAACAATTAAGAGGGGAAAAAAAAAACAACAGCCAACCCTGCAAAGTTCTCATTTATGAATGAAAGTGAAATAAAGACTTGCCATAACCACCAGAAATCGAAAGAATTTGTCACCACTCCTCTGGCTTTATAAAAGATGCTTAAAGATGTGCTACACACAGAAACACAGAAAGATAGTCATCATTATTAAAGAATGTGAAGGAAGAAAACTCCCAGTAAAAGTACAAAGGAAAGCCAAAGTAAACAATAGGAATATTTATGGAAATGGGAAAATGGCAGGACCGAGTCATTATTTATCAATAGTCACCTTGAATGTAAATAGTCTCAATTCTCCAGTTAAAACATATAGACTGGCTGAATGGATTAAAAAAAAAAAACCCATCCATGTGCTGCCTACAAGAAACATGCCTCACAAACAAAGATACATACAGATTGAAAGTGAAAGGATAGAAAAAGATATTCCATGCTAACAGAAAGCAAAAAAGAGCTGCTGTAGCCATCCTACTATCAAAGAAAATAGACTTTAACACAAAAATTGTTAAAAAAAAAAAAAAAGACAGAGAAGAACATTATGGAATGATTAAAGCATCAATTCAACAAGAAGATGTGATTATGATAAATGTGTATGTACCCAATTATTGGGAGCCTGGTTATTTAAAAGAATGTTAACATTTAAAAAGTGAGACATAGACTCCAATACATTAATAACAGGGGACTTAAACACTGCACTTCTATCAATAAACTGGTCAACCAGACAAAAAAATCAATAAACAACAGAGCTAATCAACACTATGGACCAAATGGACATCACTGGTATCTACAGAACTTTTCATTCCACAATTGCAGAATACACATTCTTCTCATCACTGCATGAAATGTTCTCTGGGATAGACCATATGCTAGGCAAAAAACAAGTTTCAGCAAATTCAAAAACATCAGAATTATACCATGCATCTTCTCCAACCACAACAGAATGAAGCTGGAAATCAACAACTCAAGAATCTCTAGAATATTTGAAAACACGTGGAGACTGAACAACATGCTCCTGAATGAGCAGTGGATCATAGAAGAAATCAAAAGAAATATCAAAAAATTTCTGAAATGAACGAATATGACAATGCAATATATTAGAACTTATGGGAATCAGCCAGCGCCGCGGCTCACTTGGCTAATCCTCCACCTGTGGCACCAGAACCCTGGGTTCTAGTCCCGGTTGGGGCACCAGATTCTGTCCCGATTGCTCCTCTTCCAGTCCAGCTCTCTGCTGTGGCCCAGGAGTGCAGTGGAGGATGGCCCAGGTGCTTGGGCCCTGCACCCACATGGGAGACCAGGAAAAGCACCTGGCTTCGGATCGGCGCAGTGTGCCGGCCATTTGGGGGGTGAACCAACGGAAAAAAGGAAGACCTTTCTCTCTGTCTCTCTCTCTCACTGTCTAACTCTGCCTGTCAAAAAAAAAAAAAAAAAAAAAGACTGGAATCAACAAAAGCAGTATTAAGAGAGAAGTGTGCAGGCTGGCACTGTGGCAGGTAAAGGTACTACCTGTGGTGCTAGCATCCCATATGGGTGCTGATTTGAGTTCCACTTGCTCCACTTCCAATCCAGCTCTCTGCTAATAGCTTAGGAAGGCAGTAGAAAATGGCTCAAGTGTGTGGGCCCCTGCATCTACATTGGGGATCAAGTGGAAGTACTTGGCTCCTGGCTTCAGCTCTGCCCAGCTCCAGCCATTGTAGCCATTTGGGGAGTGAACCAGGGAATGAAACAGTCTCTCTCTCTCTCTTTATCTCTCTCTGTGTGTGTCTCTTTCTGTGTGTGTTTGTGTGTGTGCCTCTGCCTCTCTGTAATTCTGACTTTCAAATGAATAAATAAATCTAAAAAAAAAAAAAAAAAAAAAAAAAAGAGGGAAGCATATAGCAATCAGTGCCTAGATCAAAAAATTGGAGGGGCTGGCGCTGTGACTAGCAGGTAAAACTGCCGCCTGCAGTGCCAGCATCCCATATAGGCACCAGTTCAAGTCCAGATGTTCCATTTCCAATCCAGCTCTGGCCTAGAAATAGTGGAAAATGGCCCAAGTCATTCGGCCACTCTATCTGCATGGGAGAGCTAGAAGCTCCTGGCTTCTGACTTTGGATGGGCACAGCTCCTGCAGCTGTGGCCATCTAGTGAGTGAACCAGTAAATGGAGACCTCTCCCTCCCTCCTTGCCTGCCTGCCTGCCTGCCTTCCTCTTTCTCTCTTTCTTTCTTTTCCTTCCTTTCTCTTTCCTTCTTTTTCTTCCTTTCTCTCTTTCTCTTTCTTTTCCTTCCTTTCTTTCTTTTCCTTTCTCTTTTCTTTCCTTTCTCTTTTTCTTTCTTCTCTTTCCTTTCTTTCTCTCTCTTTCTTTCTTTTCCTTCCTCTTTCTCTTTCTTTTCCTCCTTTCTCTTTCTTTTTCTTTCCTTCCTTCCTTTTTCTTTTCCTTCCTCTCTTTCTCTCTCTTTTCCTTCCTTTCTCTCTTTCTCTTTCTTTTCCTTCCCTTCTCTCTTTCTTTCTCTTTTTCTTTTCCTTCCTTTAAGAGAGAAATTCCATTCACAATGGCCACAAAAACAAATATTTAGAATAAATTTAACCAAAGAAGTGAAAGATCTCTATGATGAAAATTATCACATATTGATGAAAAAAATGAAAGACACAAAAAAAGGAAGCATATTCCTTGCTCATGGATCAAAACAATCAATATCATTAAAATGTCTATACTACCTAAAGCAATCTACAGATTCAATGAAATCCCTATCAAAACACCAATGGCATTCCTCATAGAGTTAGAAAAAACAATCCTAAAACCGATCTGGAATCACAAAAGACCCTGAATAACCAAAATGATCTTGAGCAAGAAAAACCGAGCTGGAGGCATCACAGTCCCTGATTTCAAAGCATACAACAGGCCGGCGCCTTGGCTCACTAGGCTAATCCTCTGTCTGTGGCACCGGCACCCCAGGTTCTAGTCCCAGTTGGGGCTCCGGATTCTGTCCCAGTTGCTCCTCTTCCAGTCCAGCTCTCTGCTGTGGCCCAGGAGGGCAGTGGAGGATGGCCCAAGTGCTTGGGCCCTGCACCCGCATGGGAGACCAGGAGGAAGCATCTGGCTCCTGGCCGGCTGTGGCGGCCATTAGGGGGGGTGAACCAACGAAGACCTTTCTCTCTGTCTTTCTCTCTCACTAACTCTGCCTGTCCAAAAAGCATACAACAAACCTATACTAATTATAACAGCGTGGTACTGGCATAAAGGGAAGGAGGATGGGAATATCATTAAGTTCTTGGAATTTTAGCTATAAGTCACATTAAATATCTTAAAAACAAAAATTAAAATTAAAAAGATATATAAAAAGAAATACATAACTAGTTTTTCTGACCACAGTTATCTTAGAAAATTAGAAGCCATTCCTCTTATCCAACCGTACCCCTTTACCCATTGACGACTTTCCCACTGCCTTGACATGTTATCTGTGCCACTCCCCCGAAAACTACTATTCTTTTTTCTACCTCTATGAAATCAACTTTTCAACTTCCACATTTACAAAGAACATGAGGTATTTCTCTTTCTGTGCCTGACCTATTTCACTTAACATAATGTCCATGGTTCCATCCATGTTTCTACAACGATAAAACATCATTCCTTTTTATGGCCGGAGAGTATTCCATTTTGTTTATAGACCACATTTTCTTTATCCATCCATGCATCAATAGATACCTAGATAGATAGGCTATTGTGAATAGTGTTGCAAAAAACATGAGTGCTGATGTCATTTTTAGACACTAATTTTATTTCCTTTGGATATGTATCCAGTAGGGGGATTGCTAAAAAATGTGGGAGGTCTATTTCTAGTTTTTTCATACTTCAATATTTTTACTAATTTACATTCCTTACAGTGTATGAGTCCCCCTTTCTCCATATTCTCACCAGGATTTAATTTTTGTCTTTTTAGTAACAACCATTCTAACTAAATGAGATATCTATTGTGGTTTTTATTTGCATTTTCCTGATGTTTAGTGATGTTGCGCATTTTTTCTGATACTCTTTGGAACATTAAATATATCAAGAAACATCTATTTAGGATATTTGCTTATCTTTTAGTTGGATTAAGTTATGTATCTGTTTGCTATTGAATTCCTTGTATATTCTATATATTAATTATTTGTTGGATGAGTACTTTGTGAATATTCTCACATGGATTCTTTTGCTCTGCAGGAGCTTTTCAATTTGACTTCTTTGTTGTTTTTTGCTTTTATTGCCTGAACATTTAGGGTGGTAACCAAAAAAGCCTATGCTCAGAACAATATCATGGGACTTTTCCTCTGTTTTCTTCTAGTAGTTTCATAGTTTCAGGTATAATATTTGTCTTTGATACATTTTTATTTTTACTTTTGTGCTTGATGTGATAGGAATCTAGGTTCATTCTTTTATACATGAACATCCAGTTTTTCTAGCACCATTAATAGAAATGATCACCTTTTCTCCAGTGGGTGTATTTGGTACCTTTCTTGATAATCAGTTGGCTATAAAATTGTGGATTCATCTGGGTCCTCTATTCCATTCTACTTTTTGTTGATTATGTGATTTTGTATTATTGCAAGAGCAAGAATATCCACTATGACGGTAAATAGAAATGATGAGAAGGGACATCTTTGGAATGGTCTTGATTTTAGAGGAAAACCATCTAATTTTCCAACCAAGAATTGTGGGCTTATTTTAAAAATGTTATATTCATCTATTTTACTTATTTTTTTAATTCTATATACATTTTTAATTTTTATAACTTTATTATACCATGATATTCAACAAGAAAAAAGTATAAAGACCACAGTTTTGTAGGCATATAAATAAGGACCTAAAGAAAAATCAAATCACAAGATGTCCATTTTGTTCCTATACATTTCTTTGTATTCTATAGAATACATATGATATTTGTCTTTTGGAGGACTGGCTTATTTCAACAAGCATAATCATTTCCAATTCCATCCATTTTGTTACAAAAGAAAGCATTCATCCTTTTTTATGGCTGAGTAGTATTCCATGGTGTATATATACCACATTTATTCTATCCGGTCATCAGTAGACCAACATTGGGTTGATTCCATCTTAGCTATTATGAAGCTGCAATCAATGCGGGGTACAAATAACTTTCATATGCTGATTTCTTTTCTCTTGGGTAAATTCCCAGAACTGGGATGGCTGGGACATGTGGTAGATCTATTTTTAGATCTCTGAGGACTCTCCATACTGTCTTCCACAATGGCTGTACTACTTTACCTTCCCACCAACAGATTAGAGTACCTTTTTCCTCACATCCTCACCAGCAGTTATTTTTTGATTTTTGAGTAATGCCCATTTTAACTGGGGTAATAAAACTTTTATTTGCATTTCCCTGATTGCTAGAAATCCTGAGCATATTTTCATGTGTCTGTTAGCAATTTGTATTTCACCTTTTGAAAAAATGCTTGTTCATGTCCTTTGCCCATTTCTTAACTGAATTGTTTGTTTTCTTGTTGTTGAGTTTCTTGAGCTCTTTAAAGATCCTGGATATTAATCCTTTATCAGTTAAATATTTTTCAAATATTTTCTCCCATTCTGTCAGTTGCCTCTTCACTTTCTGAAGTGCTTCCTTTCCTGCACATTATTGATTTAGGTATGTTGAACTATCCTCCATACCAGGGATCAATCCTACTTGGTTCAGGTAAATTATCTTTGTAATGTTTTCTTGGACTCTATTAGCTAGTATTCTCTTGAATATTTGTGCATCTATGATAATCAGAGATATTGGTCTATATTTCTTGCATCTTTTCCTGTTTTTGGGATTAAGGTGATGCTGGCCTCATAGAGTTTGGGAGGATTCCCTCCCTTTCAATTATTTTTGAATAGTTTGAGAATGGAATTAGTTCCTCTTTAAAAGTTTGGTATAATTCAACAGTGAAGCCATCTGGCCATAGGTTTCTCTTTGTAGGGAGAGTCTTTATTACTGATTCAGTCTCCATCTTGACTATGGGTCTATTAGGTTTTCCAAGTCTTAGTGACTCATTTTTGGAAGATTCCATGTGTCCAGAAATCTATCCATTTCTTATAGATTTTTCAATTTGTTGGCATATAGCTGATAAATTTCTGATGATCTTTTCTGTGGTATCTGTTGTAACATCTCCTTTTTCATCTCTGATTTCATTAATTTCATCCTTCTCTTTTAATTTTTATTTACTTTGGTTAGTTGAGCTGATAGTGTATCAACTGTTCTTCTTTAAAAAAAATAGTTCTCCAATTTGCTGAGCTTTTGTATCTATTTATTCTCTAATTTTTTCTTTCTTCCTAACTTTGGGTTTTGTTTGCCTCTTGTTTTTCTAGGTGAACTGCGGGATTTTTGTAGATAATGCTTTATCAAATTGAGGAAGTTCCCTTATATTCCTAATTTGCTGAGTTTTTGTTTTAAAAATGAATGGAGGTTTGATTTCAGCAAGTCTCTTTTTCATTTATTGATATAATCTTATGATTTTTCTGCTTTTGTCTGCTCATATGATAGATTATATATATTTTTTTAAAGATTTATTTATTTATTTATTTAAAAGGCAGAATTACAGAGAGGCAGAGACAGAGATCTTCCATCCGCTGGTTCACTCCGTAAATGGCTGCAATAGCCAAAGCTGGGCCAGTCCGAAGCCAGGAGGCAGGAGCTTCTTCCAGGTCTCCCATGCGTGAGCAGGGGCCCAAACACTTGGGCCATCCTCTACTGCTTTCCCAGCCACAGCAGAGCGCTGGATCAGAAGTGGAGCAGCTGGGTCTAAAACTGGCGGCCATATGGGATGCCAGCCCTGCAGACGGTGGCTTTACCTGCTACACAACAGTGCTGACCCCAGATCATATTTTTGAATGCCAAACCAGCTCTGCATACCAGAATAAATGCTGTTTGGCTATAGTATAGTCTTTTTTGTACATTATTGGATCAATTTTCTAATATCTTGTTGATGACTTCTGAGTTGTGTTGATAAAACTGTTGTTGCTCTTTCCTATCTACTTTCGGTATCAGAATAATGCTGGCCTCACAGAATTAGTTACAAAGTGTTTCCTCTGCTTCTATTTTCTGGAACAGATTGTGCAAAACTGGCATCACATAATCCATGAATATTGGGTAGAATTCACTTGGTGAAACCGTCTGTGGTGGAGGCAGCCTTGTGGTGGAGCAGGATAAGCCACCACCCACAATGCCAAGCATCTCATATGGGCACCGGTTCAATTTTCAGTTGCTCTGCTTCTGATCCAGCCCCTTGCTTATACACCTGGGAAGGCAGAAGATGGTATCTCAAGAACCTGTGTCCCTGCCATCCAGGAGTTCCTGGGGCCTGGTTTTGGCCTGGCCCAGCCCTGACTATTGAGGCCATTTGGAGAGTGAACCAGTGGAGGAGCTCTCTGTCTCTCCTACTCTTTATAACTCTTTCAAGTAAATAAACAAATGACTAAATAAATAGAAAGGGAGGGAGGGAGGAAGTAATAGTGGGAAGGAATGAAGGGAGGGAGAAAAAGAAGGAAGGAAAGAGAGAAAAAGAAAACTATTTTGGACCAATATTTTAATTTGGAAGCTCACTGTTTATTTTATAAAGCCTGGTATATAGTAGTTATTTCTCCTGCACGTTTATTAATTACATCTCTCACAGATTTGGTTTACTTCATCTAAGTATATCAAATCTGTGGGTATAGAATTGTTCACAACATCTCTTTATTATCCTTTCAATGTTCATGTAATCAATAGTGACGGCACTTTTCACGAATTCTGGTATTAATAGGTTTGTCTTCTTTTTCTGTCAGTGAGGCAAGATTTATTAGTTTTATTTTCATTGAATTTCACTCTGGTTTCTCTGAATTTCTTCATTTTCCTGTTTTCAGTTTAATTAATTTCCTCTGTGATTTCATTTCTTCTTACTTTGGATTAACTTGTTCTCCTTTTTCTAATTTCCTATGATGGATGATTATTGATTTTAGGTCTCTTGTGTTTTCTAATAGATGCCTTAAACTCCATAAATTCTTTTAGCAATGCTTTTACTGTATCACACAAAGTCTGGTAAGTTAATTCTATCAATTTATTTTGTTTATGATAAGATCAAAAGTGATCAAGAAATCTTGCTATTGCAAGAAATATTCATTAATGAATAAAAGCAGGATGAAATCATCATGTAAAACAAAAACTTACCATGTAAATTGAGAAAATTGTATAACAGCTTTGTCAATCCTTTCTGTAATCTGTAACACAGAGGACTTCATATACAACAGTGGCATCTCCTTTAAAGAATTACTATCAGGCTTATACTACCAAAACCATTTCTTGTGCCTCCAGTATCTTGAAAAATAAAAAAAACTGCTCACTCCTTTGATGACCACTTGGAGTATTCCAGGAAGGGACTTTCTATATCATCTTTCCCTTAAAGTTATATTCTTTAAAATATAACAGTATTTCTGTTCTCTACAGAAGGACATGGTATATGTAGACTATCATTTGCTTACTTTAAAAATGATGAAAAGTAATTCAGACAGGCAAAAACCTTGATGATATATAAGGTACATCAAAAAGTTCATGAGAAAGGCCAGTGTTGCACAGTGGGTTAAGCCACCACCTAGGACACTGGCACCTCACATGGGTGCTGTTTTGAGTCCTGATTGCTCCATTTCTAATCCAGCTCCCTGCTAATGTGCCTGGGAAAGCAAGAGAGGATGGCCCAAGTACACAGGAGACACAGACAATGTTCTTGGCTCCTGACTTCACCCTGGCCTAGCCCTATCCATTGTGACAAGTGAATGAAGATCTCTCTTGACGTCTCTTCTCTCTCTGTAACTTTGCCTTTCAAAATAAATATATAAAACTTTAAAAAAAAAAAACTCATGGAAAATGTAATTAGAAGATAAATTTGTTTTGATGCAAAATATTTTGAAATCCACATATGTGGGGAGCAACTCGGACAAGACTAAGTTACTGGAATTAAGACTTATTCTATGCATCTGCTCTCCCACAATGTGGTGCTGGGAGAGGAGTAAACAGCTTCTACGCAGCTGCCTCCAGTTCGACCAATAAACTGCAGGAGCTGCTCCTGATTGGAGGAGAGCAGCGTGCTCGGTGTGTGGGTAGCAGAGTTGGGATTGGTGGAAGAGGACTATAAAAGAGGAGAGAGACAACATGCACCAGGAACATCTGGATAATATCTGAGCAGCCCCCGAGAGAGCCGGCCGGCGGTGTGCCGCTCCCCTGCAGAAGTGGGGAAAGTGACAGGGGGAGCTGACCCTCCACAGAGGTGGAGGGGTCGGCAGCCAACCCAAGAAAAACCAGCAGCAAACCCGGGAAGGGCCGAGCAGACAAAAGAACAGCGCAGGGTCCTGTGTCGTTCCTCCGCGAATGGGGGAGCGACACACATATAATTTTTGTTTCTTTTTTTTTTTTTTTTGACAGGCAGAGTGGACAGTGAGAGAGAGAGACAGAGAGAAAGGTCTTCCTTTGCCGTTGGTTCACCCCTAAGGTCACTGCGGCCGGCGCACCGTGCCGATCTGAAGCCAGGAGCCAGGTGCTTCTCCTGGTCTCCCATGCAGGTGCAGGGCCCAAGGACCTGGGCCATCCTCCACTGCCTTCCTGGACCACAGCAGAGAGCTGGACTGGAAAAGGAGCGACCAGTACAGAATCCGGCACCCTGACCGGGACTAGAACCTGGTGTGCCGGTGCTGCAGGCAGAGGATTGGCCTATTGAGCCATGGCGCTGGTTTCACATATAGTTTTTTATAAACTGCATTTCCATCAACTCTTCAAAGATCCTTCACATAACAGAAAGCATGTTCAAGTATAAAAGTACATACAGACTGGCGCCACGGCTCCCTAGGCTAATCCACCACCTGCTGCGCTGGCACCCCGGGGTTCTAGTCCCGGTTGGGGCACCGGATTCTGTCCCAGTTGTTCCTCTTCCAGTCCAGCTCTCTGCTGTGGCCCGGGAGTGCAGTGGAGGATGGCCCAAGTGCTTGGGCCCTGCACCTGCATGGGAGACCAGGAGGAAGCACCTGGCTTCTGGCTTCGGATCGGTGCAGCGCACCGGTAATAACAGCCATTTGAGGAGTGAACTATTGGAAAGGAAGACCTTTCTCTCTGTCTTTCTCTCTCTCACTGTCTAACTCTGCCTGTCAAAAAAAAAAAAAAAAAAAAGTACATACAAATTTGTTAGAAAACAAATGATATTAAACAGGTTTATAATTCTCTGTTAGAGTGTACGTAATCCTGAATGTGTCCCATGTGATATCTTAATTAATCTACCTTAGAAATGTCTTTTCCATTTTAAAAAATAGTCTACACAATAGCTAGAGATATTTAGAATTTTATTTACAGAAAATTAACAAAACATTATGAACATAATTTTGTTGGTAATAATTAGTAGAATCAAGAGTGGATTAATTTATGTCATTTGAGATACAATATACATTAAAATAGTTTTTAGGCTATCTTTACCCATTATCTCTTTAAATTTCAATTTTTAACAAATCTAGAAAAAAAAGCAGTAGACATGAAACAAATTTACTAAATATTTAAAATTATGTAGCCTTCTACAAATATTACTCAAACTTAAAAACCATCTGCAAATTAAATCACTTTTGCATTACAACTGCTAAATATAAAGGAGTTAAGTACCAGGTAGAACTCAAAATACACACATAAATTTTAAAAGAAAAATATTACATTAGCAATATCATAAATTAACAAAGATTTTCTGAAGAATATTGCATGATATAAAGCATATTAAATGTTTTATGAGTCTAGGATATTTTTTATTTACAATTTTGCCCATACAGTTTAAAACGCCAAAGCACTAAGCAAGGACCATTTAACAATGAGTAATGGGTGGCAGCATGTATCATTTAAGGATAAAAGGAAGATGGACTATGTGTTTCCACTTGCAAATAATATTCTTTATAGAAATGCCCTGTGTTTCTATTATCAGTGAATGACAAGAATCTTTACTATGTTAAAGAGACCATTCTATTACTGATGGAAGGCTTCTAATCTTATTTGGGTTGGATCTTCTGGATGTCTCAAGGCAATTCCATTACGCAGCAGCAGTTCAATATAAGGAGGCCAAAAGGAATCACTAATTTTGACATATGGATCATGTGGAACATCAAATAATCTATTTATAAGAGTCTAGAAAAAAATCATTTAAAATGTATTTTGTTACAGCTATAATTAAACAGAGAGGTTTCCACCAAAGAATGTTTTCTTTTCTCCTTGAATAACTGTTTATGTCATAATTTTTATTTACTAATTTAACTGTTTTAAAGAATGAGAAAAGCCTTAAAATGAATGTCTGCACTTTATCTTAAAAATATTTCCTAAAATGTGATAGAAAACATTTAAAAATCCCTTTTCTTAACATTAATAATTTCTTACATAAAAAATAGTTTGAAAAAATCAACATTCTACAAAATATGTATAAAACTCAAAAGAAAGCAAGTCTGCTGTATATTTAGGACAAAAGTAGGACAAAATCATCACTTCTGCCCTCTCCCAAAACATCTATTCTTCTGGTAAATCTTTAAAGCAGAGGCTGGCATGGGACAGCAGATTAAGCTGCCACTTGTGATGTAGGCATCCTGCATGGGTGCCAATTCCATTCCTGGCTGCTCCACTTTCAATCCGGTTCCATGTTACTGTGCCTGGGAAAAGAGTACTTGGGTCCCTGCAACCCACTTGGGAGACAAGGATAAAGCTCCTGGCTCCTGGCTTCAGTCTGGCCCAGCTTTGGCCACTGTGGCCACTGTGAACCAAGAGATGGAAGACCTCTCCTTCTGTCTATCCTTCTCTTTAACTCTGCATTTCCAATAAATTTCCATTTCCATCATCTGCTGCCTCTCAAGCACGTTAGCAGGAAGCTGGATTAGAATCCAAGCCCAAAACCAGGCACTCTGAAATGGGATGCAGGCATCCCAAGTTGCAGCTTAACCTGCTGCTCCACAGTACCCACCCCGAATATCTCTGATTTTTTTTAAAGTCTTATTTATTTATTTATATATTTACTTACTTATTTGAAAGAATGACACAGAAAAAGATCTTCCATCTGTTGGCTTATTTCCCAAATGGCTGCAACACCATGGCTGTGCCAAGCCAAAGCTGGAAGCCAAGAATTCCACTCAGGTCTCATTTGAGCCATCATCCACTGCCTTACCAGGAGCATTAGCAGGGAACTAGATGGAAGGCAGAGCAGCTGGGACTTGAACCAGTGCTCCAAGATGAGATCCCAGCACTGTGGGTGTCAGCTTACTGTACCACCCATCAGTTCTTCTGATTTCTTAATCATACATGTTGAGGGGTTACAATCAAAACTGAAAAGATTTGTGTAATCTGTATTAATTTTCCAAACTACAGTCTAAGAAATTGGTCTACATGATTTGGTTCTTATCTTGAAAAACAGGGTAGTCTAATAAATTTAGGGAAGGTTGCTAATGTGAATGAGAATCATCTGTCTATCTCAAATCCAATGGCATTAAGAACATTTTTTTCAAGAAAATATTTACAATTCTTTAAATATTAATGCTTTATAAAACATAGTGAATATTTTTACTATATTTTTTCCTCAGCTACCTTACAATGTTTTCACAAATTAAAAAATCAGAATTCAGAGAAGGAACAAAAAATTAGTAGCAGGTCATGGATTAGACTATATCTGAATTGCCAAGCTATAGCTTTAATTGAAAGATGTTTTTATTTTAAGGAACACAGAAAAGACATAATTTACACAAATATAAAGTACACTGAAATGAATAAAATTAACCCACCAAGCTCTAATGGCAATCATATTTCATAATAATATCAATATCATAATCATCTTTAAAAAGATTTATTTATTTATTTGAGAGGCAGAGTGACAGAGCAAGAGAGAGGGACAGAAACTGAGAAAGAGGGAAGGTTGGAGGGAAAGAGACAGAGAGGGAGAGAAAAAGAGAGATATCTTCCATCCACTGGTTTATTTCTCAAATGGCTGCATCAGTCAGGTCTGGGCCAGGCCAAAGCCAGGAGCCCAGATCTCATTTTGGGTCTCCCATGAAGGTAGAAGGGACTCAAACACTTGGACTATCAAATACTGCTTTCTCAGGCATATTAGCAGGGAGCTAGATCAGAAGCAGAGCAGCCACAAACTTAAACTAGCACTCTGATTAAGGGATGAACTGCCAAGTGGCAGTTTAAGCCACTGCACCACAATATTAGCTCAGTATCACAATTCCAGATAAAATATTTTCAACTAGCATTAACTTTACCTACTTCAAGACCCACATCTTGGGGAAAAAACTTTTGGACTCATTTCTCTTAGGCATCACAATGAAGAATTAAATATATTTCTACTTTGTAGTAAGTATTCATTTTAGTACAACATAAAATCATTTCTTTTCATTTCTAATTTTAATTGTATTAACTAAAATTCTAGTAGATGCCAGAAATCGTTAAAAACAAAAAATTCAAATTTAAAATGAGTATGTATATTACATTTTATTTTTCATCAAGTTGCTGCTTAAGTATTCATGATTTTTAATACTGATAATGAGAATCTAAAAGACAAAGTTAGGTTTCAAATTGTGTTTTATACAGTATCCTATAGCACACTGTTTAAAAATTATATTTGAATTTCTAGTTTATGTCTTTCAAAATTTGTCAAATGAAAAACTATTGAAAAAATTTATAATGAGAAAAAACAGCCTTATTTCAGTAAAAGATGAAATAGCTAGAAATGTTTAAAGATTATAAATCTAACAAATATTTATATTTTGCTGTTCAAAGCAATAAAATTTTGTATTAAGATATCTTGAATCACAAAAATTGGTTAATTGAACAAAAAAGAGACGTTAGCTCCCAATTCATTAAATGACAGTGAAACATGTTTTCTGAAGTTGTTCTTTCTTCTAAATTTACTAAAGACCTTTAAACACTTGCCACAAATTGTCGTTATCAAGATTTCTAAAGTAATTAATAATATACCTTATAATCTGGTTCAATTTCAAAGTGATTTTTAAAAACAAGAATACTTACAAAGCAAAGTAAATGTCAGAAAGAGTTGGAATTACTCAGTTCTTATAATAATAAGTGACTGATGTCATTCATTTAAGGGAAATTCTGTAGAAATATCTATCATTTTAAGGAAAGACTCTTAAAACTCACATTTTTTACATAGAGCAGAAAACTTCCAACTAAAGATTCTATCAATGTAACAGCACAGGATTTCACTATGAATATTAAATAGCAGCATTAAAAATACTTCAGGCATTTATCTGTAATAAATCTCTTAAAGATTGAAGGTTAGACTTTAATTTCATATTCATTTTTAAAATTATTATATTTTTCCTAATACTGTAGAGAAGATGGACACCAATTTTCAACTAAAGTTTAATTATTATATATTTAATAAACATTGACATATTCCTTAAAAATTAAAGTTTTTCTTTTTAAGCCTGACTTTAACTATTCAAAAATGACTATGAGACAGCTTCAAGACAAACTAAAGAGAAAACTTACCTCTAATATTTCATGTAGTGTTATCAGCTGTGCAGTTGATTCTTGAATGCTTTTCTTTGAGAAAAATAAAGAAATTAACATTTCAATTCTGCTACTGGCAGAATATTAGGCTTAATTATGAAATTTTTAAAGTTAGTATTTCTTAACTTCAAGGGTACAAACATTCATAATACAGTGATTTAAAAAGAAATATGAAAATAAATGTTATTGTACTAAAGTCAAATTCATAAAAATGTAGTTGGAACATCTTCTGTAAATTTTGTAATTTTTATGATAATTTTGCAATTTTTGTGAAAATTTTGTAATTACTAGAAGAAATAATTCAAACTATTCATAAACATAAAATAAATTGCATTATATATATTATATAATCATATAAAAAGAAAGTCTAATGTTCAATTTCCCAACAAACTTCCCCAAACAAATGACCTTCCAGAGTATATTCATGCATTGTCAGGACAGGGGAACTAGCTTCCAAGAGAGCACCCTCATCTTTCTACAGCTGCTGATAGCTACTCATGTTAACTCAAAGGAGAGTAAGTCTCATCCCAATTCCACACAAGACTTCCTCAAACATTTGATGACAGCTATTAGAAGACCGAAAGTCGTCTACATATTAATTATCATGAGTTACTTCAATTATTTTCCAAATGTATAATTTGAAACCCTTCAATACCATGGTTGTTCTCTGAATGTGCTGTAATTTGTCTTATTCTTAAAGAGATGTAGATTACATGAATATATAAATATATATATATCTTCTGAAATTCACCTATTTGCCAATACACCTTCTTGATAAATCATTAAAGGAAGAGATACAAAAATAATTGAGTCTTCCACAATGAAATAAGTGTGATTAAATCACCAAAGGGAAAAGAATGCTCACTTTAATAATTGGTTTAAAATTTCATCAGCACTGGGCCGGCGCCGCGGCTCACTAGGCTAATCCTCCGCCTAGCGGCGCCGGCACACCGGGTTCTAGTCCCGGTCGGGGCGCCGGATTCTGTCCCGGTTGCCCCTCTTCCAGGCCAGCTCTCTGCTGTGGCCAGGGAGTGCAGTGGAGGATGGCCCAGGTGCTTGGGCCCTGCACCCCATGGGAGACCAGGAAAAGCACCTGGCTCCTGGCTCCTGCCATCGGATCAGCGCGGTGCGCCGGCCGCAGCGCGCTGGCCGCAGCGGCCATTGGAGGGTGAACCAACGGCAAAGGAAGACCTTTCTCTCTGTCTCTCTCTCTCACTGTCCACTCTGCCTGTCAAAAAAAAAAAAAAAAAAAAAAATTTCATCAGCACTGGACAACCATTTCATCCTGGTAACTTCCGGGTATACTATCATCTAAAATGACAAAGTGTTTTTCTAGCCAAGATATATCTCCCTAAATGTTTCAAATACAAGAAGTATGTTCTGTATCTCTACTAAAAATCTGCCTATTTTATTTGGCTTAGTTCCTAGCCACCTGAAAAATACAGGATTAATTCTGTTATCCAATATATTTACTATCTTACCCAGTTTTATACTGCTGTAAACATAATCATGTATTCTACTTTCTTATTGAAATTACTGTCCAAAACACTTAACAAGACTCTAATGTAAACTGATAGAGACCTCCTTATAACAGTAGCTCTACGCAGAAGGTTTTCAATTAAATTCATTCAATTAATTACACACTCATATACCATACTAGCTCCTAGTACCTTTCTAATACCAGCCAAGGATTGCCATGGAGTCCTAATAAAACTTGGTGAAAATACAAATATGTCAAAGACATAGTAAAATAATACTAACAAAACCAAAAATGATTCTGAAGTAAATACAGTAAAATCAAATTTCAAAATTTTTTCTTATTAAACATTAAAAGAGTGGTGGTAAAAATAAGCATATGATTCACTATAGTGAAAGCAACACAAATATAGAATTAATAAACAAAAAGCAATGCACAGATTAAAATATAAATGAGACAATTAAAGGAAATACAGAGGGAAAACATGAGGAAATGAAACAATGAAAGGAAAAAGTTTCAACATACAATAAACATTAGGTATAATAAAAAAATTTTCATGCATGAAATGTAAACTAAATCTGGCCACATAAAGAACATGCCTTGTTCAATGTTAAACTGATACTGAATAACCAATTCTGTGACAAACTGATTTTAAATTAACTAAAGGTCAATGAAAATGAAGTTCATCATTTCATAGTCCAAAATAGCAAGTTATCTATAATCTGGCCTCAGACTTCTCCCAGGAACTTTCCATTTTA
Source organism: Oryctolagus cuniculus (assembly GCF_051225735.1). NCBI lineage: Eukaryota > Metazoa > Chordata > Mammalia > Lagomorpha > Leporidae > Oryctolagus > Oryctolagus cuniculus. Next base: position 86,275,960 of record NC_142880.1, read on the forward strand.
AGACATGAAGGAATGTCTTCCAAACCTTGAGGATTTAAAAAATAATATGGAGCTGGTTTTGAGGAACAGTGGGTTAAGAACCTACTAGTGTTGATGACATCCCATATGGGTGCCAGTTAAGAGTCCTAGATTTCCACTTCTGATACAGTTCCCTAGTAATGCAGCTAGGAAAGCAGCAGAAGACGGCCCAAGTACTTGGGCTCCTGCCATTCCTGCGGGAGATCTGGACGGAATTATGGGCTTCTGGCTTCAGCCTTTCCTGGCAGTTGTGGCCATCTGGAGAGTGAACCAGCGGTTGGAAGATATCTCTCTCTCTGTCTCTCTCTCCCCCTCTCTGTATTCTCTCCCCTTTCTAACTCTGCCTTTCAAGTAAATAAATTTAAAAAAAAATAAAGTGCTGAAGATTTATCCTTTGAGTATACAGGTAAAGAAAATACTTTCATCATTCAATAATTAAAATAGCAATCAATCCAATACAGTATAGAATGAAGGCTAAACATATACATGAATGATACTTTCTGAGCATACAACATAAATGGTATAATGTAAAACTAACACAAAGCAGGAAGTCAATACAACATAAAATTGAGAGATGAAGTTAAATCTTAAAATCTTTTAAGTTTTTTATGATTTGTTTTCTTTATATCAGAGGGATCTCTCCCAAACTAAAACCATTTGAAACAAAGAAATATTTATGTGGCCCTGGTGTGACACAAAGCAGCTGCTTACACTGCCAGCATCTCCTATCAGAACTCTGGTTCACGTCCCAGTTACTCTGCTTCCAATCCACCTCCCTGCTAATTTGCCTGGAAAAAAATAGCCCAATGGAGCCAGCACGGTGGTGTTGCCATTAAAGCCGCTGCCTACAGTGCCGGCACCTAATATGGGCACCGGTTCAAGTCCTGGCTGCTCTACTTCCTATCCAGCTCTCTGCTATAGCCTGGGAAAGCAGTAGAGGATGGCCCAAGTAGTTAGACCCCTGCCTCCGTTGGACCCCTGCACCTGCATGGGAGACTTGGAAGCTCCTGGCTACTGGCTTCGCATCAGCACAGATCCTGCTGTCATGGCCACTTGGGGAGTGAACCAACAGAAGGAAGACCTCTCTCTCTCTCTTTGCCTCTGCCTCTCTACAGCTCTGCCATGCAAACAAACAAAAGAATAGCTCAAGTGCTAGGACTAGAGCACATGGGGGACTTGGATGGATTCCCGGCTCCTGGCTTTGGCTTAGCCTATCCCCAGCTGAACATGGCCATTTGAAGAGTGAACCAGCAGATAGATGATCTTTTTTTTATGATTTATTTATTTATTTGAAAGTCAGAGTTACATAGAGAGAGGAGAGGCAGAGAAAGAGAGAGGTCTTCCATCTGCTGGTTCACCCCCCGAGTCGGCTGCAACAGCCGAAGCTGCGCCGATCCGAAACCGAGACAGGAGTTTCCTCTAGTTCTTTCCACATGCGTGCAGGGGCCCAAGGACCTGGGCCATCTTCTACTGCCTTCCCAGGCCATAGCAGAGAGCTGGAACAAAAGTGGAGCAGCCGGCACCCATACAAGATGCATGCACTGCAGGCGGCGGCTTTATCCACCACATGACAGTGCCAGCCCCAAAAAATCTCTTTCTCACTGTCTCTTCTCTTTTTCTCTGGCACTCTGCCTTTCAGATAAATAAAATCTTTTTTGTAAAAAAGAAATATTTATCTGAATTCAATATCACTTTTTCTATCAAATTTAAATAAAAATGACATTTAATATTCAATTTATATTAGCGTGTACAATATCTTCCATCATTCCATCTATTGACATATCTTTATAGTCAACTTGTTTAGGAAGATGGTTCAAATAGTGTCAATGATCTGATGGAGGAATTTTGATAGTCTTTAGCTTTCTTGTTTGTAGACCTCACCAGACACCAATCCAGAGTATCTTGATCCTGGTGCTGTGGCGCAGCGGGTTAACGTCCCAGCCTAAAGTGCCGGCATCCCATATGGGCACCAGTTCTAGTTCCGGCTGCTCCACTTCTGATCCAGCTCTCTGCTATGGCCTGGGATCGCAGTGGAGGATGGCCCAAGTTTTTGGGCCCCTGCACCCACGTGGGAAACCTGCAAGAAGCTCCTGGCTCCTGATCGGCGCAGCTCCAGCACCTGTGGACTTCTGGGGAGTGAACCAGTGGATGGAACACCTCTCTGTCTCTACCTCTCTCTCTGTAACTCCTCTAACTCTTCAAAATAAATAAAATAAATCTTAAAAAAAAAAAGTATCTGTTATTGAAACCAACTAGTCTGTGGTATTTTGTTATGGCAGTCTGCAGACTAACAGTATTATTCAGTATTACTGCTGGCCAAAGAGAGAAAGACAGAGACACTTATAATTTTATACCATGTATCGATATTCTTATATTTAATTTTTAAAAAGTGAGTTAGCAAATACAACTTAGTGAACATATGATGGCTTCCGGTAATTAACACTTCTTTTTTAGGATGTCTCAAACCCCTTAAAAAGCTTAAAAAGAAAGCTGAGATAAATAGAGGAGACTCGAGCCAGAAAATAAACCAATGAGTTGTTAGAATATTAAGATCATTAAATGCCAAGCTATCATGACCTTAATGAAATGGCCAACAGAAGACTATAAATAACTTCAGAAATAAATAAGAAATATAAATAACAAAGGACAGAATGGAAGAGACAGTCTATAACAAGCATAAAGCCTACAAGTAAGAAAAAGGGAAGAAAAAAACAACACACTGTTAAGAAGAACCTTTGCTCCTTTTCCAAGCATACTACATATATATAAATATGATGATAAGGAGTGGGCAATTAGCCTGGTGCTTACGACTCCTATCCCACATCACAATACCTGGGTTCGTTTCCTGGCTCTGGCTCTTTATTCCAGCTTCCTGCCAGCAAACACCCTGGAGGCCAGTGGTGACGGCTCAAGTAACTGGGTGAGTCCCTGCCACTCATGGGGGAGACCTGCGTTGTTTCCAGCTCCTGGCTCACTCTCAACTATTTCAGCAGTAGTAAGCATTTAGAGAGTGAACCAGGGGATGGGAGCTCACTCACTCGCTCTCTTTCTCTCTCTGACTCTCCCTCTCTGACTCAGCCTTTCAAATAAATAAATCTTTAAAAAGAAAAAAACGAACTCAGAGGATACTATAAAAGATACACAGATATAAGAGATACAAAGATGAATTAAACACTTCAAGTAGTTCACAGTGCATCCGAGGAAAGAGGGAGATACAAATGATAATTACAAAATCATTTGACAAATGCTAACAAAGGACCCCGACCCCTAAATTTATAGTGCTTCACACAAAAAATGTTTGAGTTATCTTAAAGTAAGAATTTACTACCTTCATTAGACAGGAAGGGTTTTCTGGATAAAAGAAATAGGATGTATAAGGCATATTTATTGAAGTTATAGCAGTATAGTTGACTAGATTTGTGGACGAAATGGATAAAGAACAAAGGAAATCAGGTTGAAGAAACACTGAAAGCCCAGAGTATAAATTCATTATTCTAAGGTGTGGATAGATGCCACGCCATAGGGAACCATCAAGGGTTTTATGACAAAAAGTGATTAAACTATACATAGGTATTATAGAGAAATCATTTTGATGCCTGTTTCAAAGCCAATTCCAACTTCAGACATTTTCATTATTTATATTATATCATGCATAAAAAAGGAATTAAAGCAGTTGGTCATCATCTTTCTGTCACCAAATGAGATAGTTAATTGCTTTTTTGGAAAATGTTTATTTCACCATAAGTACTACCCAAATAGTGATTAACTTATGGTAAAATAACATATTTTAAACAATATTCTTCTGATTTAAAAAGTTACATATATTCATCATGAAAAATTTGGAAAATAATTAAAAGCAAAAGTAATCCCACCTACAATCCTAGCCCTCAGATACACATTTATTCATAAAAATTAGATTCTACAGTTTAGTGATCTGTTTTATTCATCTAACAGCAAAATGTATGTATTTCATCAACTCCTGTGTTGTTCAATACATTACTTTTAAAAGCTGAATCATCCTAACATACATATATAATATAAAAAATGTATTTATCACATTTTATTGCACAACTAGGCAGTTTCTAATTTTTCAATAAATACATAATGATAGCACACTTCTTCTGCACATGTGTGTGTGTCTATATTTGAACTATATAAGAAAATTTGCTTTTGGACCTACTTAAACTAATTCAAATATGATTATCAAAATGAATGTCTTCTCCAAAATTTACCTTTTTCTTTTTAACACTTCCATCAGGCAGAGGAAAGTGGTCTTCTAGAAACTCACCCAAGGTAATCAAGAGTTTCTTCTTATACTTTTTTACATTAAGCAGTTTAGTTTTCAGCTCAGTAAAGATTCTAATAAATTAAAAACATTAAGGGAAACATTTAATGTAAAATAATATGCACATGCATCTGCTTATTTATAAAGTTGATGAAAACTTTGCTGAAACTTCAAACCAAATAACTACCTTTATGAAAGTAATATTTTTAATGTAACATGTAGGGAAATTAAAGGTACAACAAAAGGTTATACAACAGGGACAAGCATTTGGACAAGTAAGATGCGGCTTGTAGCTTCTGCATCCCATATCAGGGTGCCCAGATTGAGTCCTAGTTCCACTCCTGAAACCAGCTTCCTGCTAATGGTGCACCCCAGGAGACAGTAGGTGATGGCTGAACGAGTTGGTTCCCTGCCACTGACACGAGAGATCCAGGTTGAGTTCTGGCTCACAGCTTCAGCCTGTCCCCATTTAGGCTACTGTGGGCATTTGGGGAGTAAACAAGCAGATGTGAGCTCTCTGCCTCCCAAATTTTTAGAAAATGAAAACTAACAAGAACAAAGAACATCATGTAAATAACAGTTGGCAAAAGTCAGAGCACGAATCACGATTCCTGGTAAAATTTACCTTCTTTCAACTACATTTCATGTAAGATAAAAAAGAAAACACTTTCTCTTATTTTAAAAACTTGGAACACAAAATTAGTACCTTGATTCAGAAAATGTCACAACCTGATTTTTCAATTCACTGTGTAGTACATTAAGAGATTCCATTATCTGTTGCTGTTCATCCAACCACTGCTGCTCTCTTTACACATGGAAAAACAAAACAATTAGCCAGATAAAATTTTAAAATGCCAACTCAACATATATGAACAATTAATACTACTTATAACATAAATATACCTTTTTAAGTCTTCCTTTAACTTTTCATTCTTTGACTGAATAGTAGATAGCACCATTTCAAGATCATGCTGCAATTTTTGGAACTAGAACAAAATAATTCAAATTAATTGCTTAGTTTTAATCATATAGTTTATTTCTGAATGATGTGAAGTTTACATATTGGGCTAGTATACTTCAGTTTAGGAATTAATAGCTTTTTTTAAAAAGCATAGCAGAAAGCATTTGAAAGGATAAATACAAAACTAAGTTTCTGGTAGTATTCCATTTTAAAAATATAAGAATATGCAAGCAATATATTTTAATTTTATGCTGAAACACAAATGCTGTGTTTTTAATAATCACACAGATTAGGTCTCTTTTCTAAGGACACTATAAAACACACAAATGAACATTATTTATTAATGATTGATCAGTTATTGACTATTAGGCATTGCTAAAGTAGGCAGTGATGCAAAGGTGAACAAAACAACAAAAAGAGGAATCCTGACAACTCCAGCAAGTGATTAAGTGCCACAAAGAACAAATAACCTAAAATAAGAGTAAAGCCTTGAAAAATGGCTACTTTAGGTTGTGTGATAGAGAAAGAATGCTCCGATCAGGTCACATCTTAAGAACAGAGAAAGAATACAAAATCTAAACCAAGTTACTATCTAGCAAAATAATGTTCTAGGAAGAGAAAATAATAAGCACCAGGGAAGTGAGACAGGAATGTGTCTTAGGCATTTTAGGAATAAGAAGACTATGTCACTAAAGTGAATCACAATGAACACTGGATTTTATGTAGTATCCTTTTGCTTCTGGAATGCATTAGCCAAAGGTTTCCATTAGCTTTTCCTTTTTTTTTAAGATTTATTTTATTTATTTGAAAGACAGAGTTACAGAGAGAGGTAGAGACAGGGAGGTGTTCCATCCGCTGGTTTACTCCCCAGATGGCCGCAACTGTCGGAGCTGCGCCGATCCGAAGCCAGGAGCTTCTTCCGGGTCTCCCACATGGCTGCAGGGGCCCAAACACTTGGGCCATCCTCACTGCTATCCCAGGCCATAGCAGAGAGCTGGATCAGAAGAGGAGCAGCCGAGACTAGAACCGGCACCCAAATGGGATGCCAGCGCTTCAGGCCAGGGTATTAACCCACTGCGCCACTGTGCCGGGCCCTCCATTAGCTTTTATAAATCAAATCAGTAAGTATATTAAAGTATATATAAGTATATATTAAAGATGTATATTATAAACCTTAAATCCACTATGGAGAGAAAGAAGAAATAATAAGACAACAGCAATTTTAAATGGGTCTATTTTCAAAAATATACAATCTAAGAAAGTGGGAAAAGAAAAAACAGGAACAGAGATTTTATAGGACAAATAAAAAAGATAAATCAGGACCAGCACTGTGGCGATAGTAAAGCCACTGCCTGCAGTGCAGGCATCCCATATAGCCACAGGTTCAAGTCCCAGCTGCTCCACTCCGATACAGTTCTCTGCGGTGGCCTAGGAAAGTGGTAGAAGATGGCCCAAGTCCCTGAAACCTTGCACCTGCGTTGGAGACCTGGAGGAGATCCTGGCTCGTGGCTTTGGATTGGCGCAGCTCCAGCCGTTGAGGCCAGTTGGGGAGTGAGCCAGTGGATGGAAGACCTCTCTCTGCATAACTCTAATTTTCAAATTGATAAACCTTAAAAAAAAAAAAAGATAAATCAAGAATGTAGATTTTGGGGCCAGCACTGTGACATAGCGAGTAAAGCTGCCATCTGCAATGCTGGAGTCCCATACGGGCGCCGGTTCGAGACCCAGCTGGCTACTCCTTTTCCAATCCAGCTCTCTGGTATGCCCTGGGAAAGCAGTAGAAGATAGCCAAGTGCTTCGGCCCCTGAACTCACATGGGAGAGCCAAAAGAAACTCCCGGCTCCTGGCTTCATATCAGCTCACTTTGGCCATTGTGAACATTTGGGGAGTGAACCAGAGGATGTAAGATCACACTCCACTCACTCCTCCCACTCCCCGCCTTTGCCTCTCTGTAACTCAGCCTTTCAAATAAATAAATCTTTATTAAAAAAAGAATGTAAATCTCAATGTACTCATTAATTTTATGTTAAATGTAATCTAATAATGAAATTAAATTAGAAAAAAATAATAGAAAAATATCTAGAAAACTTTGCAAACGGCATACTTCTAGATAATCCATTGGTCAAAGAAGCAATAGGAAAATAAAATATTATAATTGACTGAAAATAAAAACATCAAAATTTCTGGAAAGAGACTGCAAAAAATAATCTAATAAAAAATTTAAATCAATGAAATAGAAGGAAAAAAATGAAGAAACAAATTCACAACATCAAGAAAGAGGTAATATCATAACAAATCTTAAAATGAGAATGAGGGGGCCAGCACTGTGGCGTAGTGGGTAAAGCCACAGCCTGCAGTGCCAGCATCCCATGTGAGCACTGATTCAAGTCCTGGCTGCTCCACTTCTGATCCAGCTCTCTACTATAGTCTGGGAAAGCAGTAGAGGATGGCCCAAGCACTTAGGCCCCTGCACCCATGTGGGAGACCTGGAAGAAGCTCCTGGCCCAGGCTTCAGATCGGTCCAGCTCCGGCAGTTGCAGCCATTTAGGGAGTGAACCAGCAGATGAAGACCTTTCTCTCTCTCTCTCGCTCTCTGCCTCTCTGTAACTCTGACTTTCAAGTAAAATAAATAAATGTTTAAAAAAAAATGAGAATGCTAAGAAAACGTTTATGTTTATAAATCTGACAAATTAGATGAGATGGATAAATTTTTTGAAAGATACAAATGGAGAGATTTTGAGACAAACAGAAAATCTGACAAGATCTAAGAAACTGAATTCCTAGTTAAAAAATTTCCCAGAAGAAAATTATTATTCAATATCTCTGAATTTTTATTCAGTTTACTGGAAAACTACAGGCTGAGACAACTCTACCTCTGAACTGAAATAGACGTTTAAAGAAAAATATAACACTAATTATACACCAACTCTTTTGAAAATAAGAGGATATTTCTCAGGTTATTTCATGAAGCTAGTATTATCCTTTTATTAAAGCCTGATAAGGATATCACAAGAAAACCACAGAAATTTCAGAAACACAGATGTAAAATCATAATAAAGTTCTAGCAAAATAAATTCAGCAATAAATAAAACAGATTAATACATCCAAGCAGAGTAGGTTTTATGCCAGGAAAGCAGTTAATTAGCAGTGGAAATCATTTTTAAAAATCAGTGTTCTCGGCTGGCGCCGCAGCTCAATAGGCTAATCCTCTACCTAGCGGCGCCGGCACACCGGGTTCTAGTCCCGGTTGGGGTGCCGGATTCTGTCCCGGTCGCCCCTCTTCCAGTCCAGCTCTCTGCTGTGGCCCGGGAGTGCAGCGGAGGATGGCCCAAGTGCTTGGGCCCTGCACCCCATGGGAGACCAGGAGAAGCACCTGGCTCCTGCCTTCGGATCAGTGCGGTGCACCGGCTGCAGCGGCGGCCATTGGAGGGTGAACCAACGGCAAAGGAAGACCTTTCTCTCTGTCTCTCTCTCTCTCACTGTCCACTCCCCTGTCAAAAATAAATAAATAAATAAATAAATAAATAAATAAATAAAAAATCAATGTTCTCCATCCCGCTTCCGGCTCATGACTCTAGCTTCCTGCTAATACAGTCCCTGGGAGATAGCAGGTGATGGCTCAGATACTTAGGCCGCTGTCACCCACATGTGAAATCTGGACTGAGTTCCTGGTACCAGCTTTGGTCCTTACACAAACTCAGCGATTTGGGGAATGAATCCGCAGACAGAAACATGCTCTTTGAAATACATTAAAAAATTATTTTTAAAAATTCTGTTCAGGAGCTGGCACTGTGATGCAATCAATGGGTTAAGCCAACACCTAGAGCACCGGCATCCCATACAGGTGGCTGGTTGGAATCCTGGCTGCTTCCAGCTCCCTTGTAACAAAACTGAGAAAGCAGTGGAGGATGGCCCAAGTACTTGGACCCCTACACCCAAGTGGGAGAACTGGATGAAGCTCCTCACTCCTGGCTTCAATCTGGCCCAGTCCTGGCTGTTGTAGCCATTTGCGGAGTAAACCACAAAGAAAGATCGCTCTCTCTCACTCTCTCTCTCACTCTCTCTCTCCTTTTACTCTCCCTCCCTCTCTTCCCCCACTTCTGTAATTCTGCCTTTCAAATAAGTAAATCAATCTTTAAAGAAACAAAAATTCTGGGGCAGGCATTGTGGCATAGTAGATAAAGCTGCCACCTGTAACACTGGTATCCCTTGTGGGCCCCCATTCATATCTCAGCTGCTCTTTTTCCAATCCAGCTCCCTGCTAATGTCCTGAGAAAAGCAGCAGAAGATGGCTCAGTTGTTTGAGCCCCTGCCACCCACTGTGGCAAGAAGCATCTGCAACAAGAAGCTCCTGGCTCCTGGCCCAGCCCTGGTATCACGGCCACTTGGGGAGTGAACCAGTGCGTAGAAGATCTCTCTCACTCTGTCTCTCCCCTTCTCTCTATGACCCTGCTTTTCAAACAAATAAATCTTTAAAAAAAGAAAAAAAAATTCTATCCAATAAAACAACAAAAAATGAAAACTTAATATGATTTCAGAGTGGCTTCATCCTATTTCTTATGGCATGAACTTACCAAAAACAGTTCTAATTATAAATTACTAGGGATTAGTACAAATTCATTAACTGACTTACCTCTTCTTTTCCTAATGTTACCAGAACATCGTCATTTAGGGGAGCTACTACAAAGAGCAAAACAAAACCAAATTATATATAGGCTTAGTTAATTCTCAATAATTCAATTTTGTGACTTTTTAAGAAAACCTTTTCCATTTCTTTATATATCATACAACTTTTTATGAAATGTGTGCATTTTAAAATTACTTTTATTTAATATCTTGCATATATAACCAGCTATATGTAATTTTAGATATATTTGGCCATATTTATACATTTTGCTCTGTCTTCTTTTCCTCTTTGTTTTTTACTAGTTTAAAAGCAAACTTGATTTACAGTGTTCTCAAACATCTGTCTCTGCAGTCCCATGATCTTATGCATATATATACATATCCACATACACACACATATAAATGTAAAAAGGTTATTATTGTTATCATTGCTGACTTTACAAGGACGGTATATCATATATATTATTTTCATCTTGTTTTCACTCAACAAACACCCACAGAACTCTTTTATATCCATCAGATATATATTTAATTCATAATTTTAACACTATATAATATTCAAATGTGCATGTATCATAACAAATTGAGTGATTCCCTTACTGACAGAGCATTAACTTTGTGTTTAGTCTCTAGCCACAACAAACAAGGATGTAGTAAGCATCTTTTTTATGTCTTCATGTATTAGTGCTTTCATTTCTATGAAACAGTTTTCCAGAGATGAAATTTTGCAGAATGAAATAAGCATCTGAATTTTAACAGAAGATGCCAGATTCAATGAACAAATATTATACACTCTTGTAAAATTTTTGCTAGTCTGATAAGTAGAAATGAATATTTAAGGTGGGAACTCATTTTTTTTTTGACAGGCAGAGTTAGACAGTGAGAGAGAGAAGAGAGAAAGGTCTTCCTTCCATTGGCTTACCCCCTAAATGGCTGCTATGGCCAGCGCGCTGCGCCAATCTGAAGCCAGAAGCCAGGTGCTTCCTCCTGATCTCCCATGCGGGTGCAGGGCCCAAGCACTTGGGCCATCCTCCAGTGTCTTCCCGGGCCACAGCAGAGAGCTGGCCTGGAAGAGGAGCAACCGGGACTAGAACCCAGCCCCATATGGGATGCCAGGTGCCGCAGGTGGAGGATTAGCCAAGTGAGCCATGGTGCTGGCCTCGGAACTCACTTTCTATCTCATTGTCACTCTCCCTTTCAAATAAGTAAATAAATAAATCTTCAAAAATGGAGAAATCGGCCGGCGCCGCGGCTCACTAGGCTAATCCTCCGCCTAGCGGCGCCGGCACACCGGGTTCTAGTCCCGGTCGGGGCGCCGGATTCTGTCCCGGTTGCCCCTCTTCCAGGCCAGCCCTCTGCTGTGGCCAGGGAGTGCAGTGGAGGATGGCCCAGGTGCTTGGGCCCTGCACCCCATGGGAGACCAGGAAAAGCACCTGGCTCCTGGCTCCTGCCATCGGATCAGCGCGGTGCGCCGGCCGCAGCGCACCGGCTGCGGCGGCCATTGGAGGGTGAACCAACGGCAAAGGAAGACCTTTCTCTCTGTCTCTCTCTCTCACTGTCCACTCTGCCTGTCAAAAAAAAAAAAAAAAAAAAAAAAAAATGGAGAAATCAAGATATGCTCAAAGAAAAATAAAGAGAAATTGTTATCAGCAGACCAACCATACAAGAATAGCTAAAAGAAATTTTTGAAATAGAAACAAGAGGGACTAGTGTTGTGGCACACAGCAGGTTAAGCTGCCGCCTGCGATGCCAGCGTCCCATGAGTGCTGGTTCAAGTTGCTCCACTTCCAGTCCAGCTTTCTGCTAATATGCCTGGGAAAGCAGTGGAAAATGGCCCAAGTGCTTGCCTCTGCCATGCATGTAGGACACCTATATGGAGTTCTTGTATCCTGGCTTCAGCCTAGCCAACCCCTGGACAATGTGGTCATTCAGGGAGTGAATAAAATAATGCATAGAAAGAAAGGAAAATGGAATAGCTTCCTGATATCAATGTAATTTAAACAATTTCAGAAAGTGAATCTTATAATTCTTTTGTAATCATTAAATTAATTTCTCATTAATTTGCTCACAAAAATACAAACTTAAAATGAATCTTACTTTCAGGTGTTTCTTTTTGCCACTGACTGAGTTCAGCAGTCAAACATTTCACTTGCATAATTAATAGTGAAATCTTTAAAAGAAGAATAAGAGAATAAAACAAAGTTAGTTCTTATGAAATATGCATAGCTATTCATTGATAAAAATGAAGACAATCTCAATATTGTAACATGAGTTCCTAATATAAATAGCTAATAAAATAGCACATCCAAACTGTAAAAAAATTATCACTACACTTTAAAAATGATTACTTAACCTAATTATAGCTATTAAATTCACTTTATAGTCCTAATTTAGTACTAAATGATAAATTCTGCTTTATCACTCAAAAGAAACTATGCATGTTAATTTTCTTTCATAAACACACTTTACAGCAAAAAAATAAATATCTTTCTTACCAATATTTTTAAAAACAAATTTGCTTAAAATTCATTCTGTTTCCTCTCAATGCCTTTTCAGAAAAAGGCCACGTTTAGGTGAGTAGCTAGAAATAAATTTAAATACACATATGGAGACAATTATAAAACCTAGTTCACAAGCTACATATAAAAATCACTTTTCTACACAAGAGTATGTAAATTATGTATCCCTTAGTCAAAGGTAAAATAGATGAGTATGTTTTTGGTTTTAGGTATCTTCAGTCATTCTAATTTTTAAAAAAAATTTATTTACTTGGGGCTGGCGCTATGGCACAGCAAGTTAAAGCCCTGGCCGGAAGCGCCGGCATCCCATATGGGCAACGGTTCTAATCCCGGCTGCTTCTCATCTGATCCAGCTCTCTGCTATGGCCTGGGAAAGCAGTAGAAGCTGGCCCAAGTCCTTGGGCCCCTGCACCCATATGGGAGACCCGAAAGAAGCTCCTGGCTTCAGATTGGCGCAGCTCTGGCCGTGGCGGCCATCTGGGGAGTAAACCAGCAGATGGAAGACTTCTCTGTCTACCTCTCTCTCTAACTCTGTCAAATAAATAAAATAAATCTTTAAAAAAAAAAAAAAAAGATTTATTTATTTGAAAGCCAGTCAGAGAGAGCGGAAGAGACACAGAAAGAGAGAGAGAGATCTTCCATCTACTGGTCTATACCCCAAAATGGCTGCAAGCAGGCCAGGCCAAAGCCAGGAGCTCCATCTGAGTCTCCCATATCGGTGGCAGAAGCCCAAGTACTTGGGTCATCCTCCACAGCATTTTCCCAGGTACGTTAGCAGAGAGTTGGATCAGAAGTGGAGCAGTGGGGACTCAAACCAGCATTCATATGGGATGCCAGCACCACAGGAAGTGCTGTACACTGCACAATGCAGGCTCTAGTCATTCTAATTCTGATCATTACAAATGCATGTACAATTTCTTGACTGATTAAGACCACAAGAGTAAGATACGGGGCTGGCACTGTGCGTAGTAGGCTAGGCCTCTGCCTGCAGCATCAGTATCGCATATGGGTGTCAGTTTATGTCCTGGCTCCTCTTCTGGTTCAGTTCTCTGCTATGGCCTGTGAGAGCAGTGGAAGTGCTTGGGCCCCTGCACCCATGTGGGAGACCTTGAAGAAGCTGCTGGATCCTGGATTCAGATCAGCTGTTGCAGCCATTTGGGGAGTGAACCAGTGGATGCAAGACAAGCTCCACCCCACTGTGTCTCCCTGTCTGCCTGTCTGTAACTCTGCCTCTCAAATAAATAAAATCTTAAAAAACAGAGAGAGAGTAAAATTCAATAGTGCTTTAAAAAAAACCACTTATTTGAAAAGCAGAACATCAAAGAGAGAAGAGACAGGAAAAGAGAGAAAAAAAAAAGAGAGAGAACAAGCATCCATCACTAGTTCACTTCCCAAACGCCTACAGCAGCCAGGTCTGGGCCAGGCTGAAGCCAGGAGTCAGGAACTCCATCTTGATCTCCCACATAGATGGCAGGGGCCCAAGCACTTGAACCATCATCCACTGCCTTCCCAGGGAGCAGGGAGCTGGATTGGAAGCAGAACGGCCAAGACACAAATCAGCACTTTGATAAGGTTTTCCAACATTGAAAGCATTTGGGGAATGAACCAGCAGTTAGAGGATATTTCCATACCCATCTTCATGTCTCTCTCTCTCTCTTTCTCTCCCTCTCCCTCTCTCATCATTGCGGCCATTTGGGGAGTGAACCAATAGATGTAGGATATCTAGTCACTCTCTCTCTCTCTGTAGCTCTGCCTTTCAAACAAATAAATACATTTAAAAAAAAAAAAAAAAGGCAGCAGAAGCAGCAAGACAAGATTTGAACCCAGCCACTTTGATGTGGAATGTAGTATCCCAACATGAGACTTAATCACTAGCTCAAACACCTGCCTCAAAGTATTTTTTTATTTTCTATTTATAATTCATAATGTTACCTATTCAGATCAAAACTGGCATTTCAAAAATGTAATAGGTATTAGTAGAAGTGCTCTGAAGTGAGCACAAAAAAATGAAATAGAGATTTTTTTAAAGGTGGAGTTAGAGAGGGAGACAGAGATCTTTTTTTTTTTTTAAAGATTTATTTATGTATTTGAAAGGCAGAGTTAAAGAGACAGAGAGAAGAAGAGACAGAGAGGTCTTCCATCCGCTGGTTCATGCCTCAAATGGCCACAACAGCTATAGTTGAGCTAGTCAAAATCAGGAGCCAGGAGTTTCTTCTGGGTCTCCCACATGGGTGCAGGGGCCCAAGCACTTGGGCCATCTTCTGCTGTTTTCCCAGGAGCATTAGCAGGGAGCTGGAATGGAAGTGGAGCAGCTCACACTGACACCCATAAGGGATGCTGGTGCCACAAGCGGTGGTTCTACCCATAATACCACAATGCTGACCATGAACAGGTTATTTTTTTTTTTTTACAAAGGATTTACTGATTTATTTGAAAGTCACAGTTAGAGAAGGAGACAGAGATCTTCCATCCATCAGTTCATTCCCCAGATGGCCACAAAAGCCATGGCTGGGCTAGAACAAAGCCAGGAGCCAGGAGTTTCATCTTGGTCTCCCACAAGGGTAATAGGGGCTCAAACACCTAGGCTATCAACTATTGATTTTCCTAGGCCATTAGCAGAAAACTGGATGAGAAGTAGAGTAATGGGAATGGGAACGCAGCCCTTATGGGCTGCTGCCAGCCCCCAAAACAGGTATTATGGCACTCTGGAGAAATTTTAAAAGTTCATGAAAATTTTGCATTATTAAAAAAGTATGCCTGGGGGCCGGCGCCGCGGCTCACTACGCTAATCCTCCGCCTAGCGGCGCCGGCACACCGGGTTCTAGTCCCGGTCGGGGCGCCGGATTCTGTCCCGGTTGCCCCTCTTCCAGGCCAGCTCTCTGCTGTGGCCAGGGAGTGCAGTGGAGGATGGCCCAGGTGCTTGGGCCCTGCACCCCATGGGAGACCAGGAAAAGCACCTGGCTCCTGGCTCCTGCCATCGGATCAGTGCGGTGTGCCGGCCACAGCGCACCGGCCGCGGCGGCCATTGGAGGGTGAACCAACGGCAAAGGAAGACCTTTCTCTCTGTCTCTCTCTCTCTCACTGTCCACTCTGCCTGTCAAAAAAAAAAAGAAAAGAAAAAAAAAAAGTATGCCTGGGATACCAGTGTTGTGGCGCATTGGGTTAGGCCACAGTCTGTGACACCAGCAATCCATAAGGGTGCAGGTTGGTTCAAGTCCTGGCTGCTCTACCTCTAATCCAGAAGACCCAGATAGGGTTCTAAACTCCTAGCTTCAGACTGGCCTAGTCCCAGCCATTTGGGGAATGAACCAACAGATGGAAGATCTCTGTTTCTCTCTCTAACTCTGCTATTCCAATAAAATAAATAAATCTTTTTTTATTTAAAACATTTTTTAAAGATTTAGTTGAAAGGAGTTAGAGAGGGAGAGAGAGACAGAGACAGAGAGAGAGAGAGATCCTCCATCAACTGATTCGCTCCTCAAATGGCCTCAACAGCCGGAGCTGGACCCATCCAAAGCCAGGAGCCAGGAGCTTCTTGCAGATCTCCCACATAGGTACAGGGGGCTAAGGACTTAGGCTGCTTTCCCAGGAGCATTTGCAGGGAGCTGGATCAGAAGTAGAGCAGCCTGGACTTGAACCAGCACTGATATGCAATGCCAGCATTGCAGGCAGTGGCTAGACCCCCTATGCTATAGTGCTGGCCCCAATAAATAAATCTCTCTTTTTTTAAAAAAGATTTTATTTATTTATTTATTTGAGAGAGAGAGTTACAGACAGTGAAAGAGAGAGAAAGGTCTTTCTTCCATTGGTTCACTCCCCAAATGGTCAAAACAGCCAGAGCTACGCCGATCCGAAGCCAGGAGCCAGGTGCCAGGTGCTTCTTTCTGTCCTCCCACACAGGTGCAGGGGCCCAACCACTTGGGCCATCCTCCACTGCTTTCCCAGGCCACAGCAGAGAGCTGGACTGGAAGAGGAACAACCAGGACTAGAACCAGCGCGGGATGTCAGCACTGCAGGTGGAGGATTAATCTAGTGTGCCACGGCGCCGGCCCCGCCAATAAATAAATCTTAAACAACAACAACAACAAAAAACTATGCATGGAGCAAGTATTCTTATATTTACTCTACAAGAGCACCACAGTAGCTCAAAGGCACTGTTTTATATTCTACATTACCTACTGAAATAAGAAAAAAAAAATCCAATTGTCCCTTTGAAAACTACATAAATTATATAAAAATGTATTTCCAATTACTCAAAATTTTTACCAAGAGAATTTTTTAATTAAATAAGAACGTGAAAAGTTTTTGTAAACTATAAAGTGAGTTATAAGTTTTTTGTTGCTGTTAGTTCATATCTTTTAACAACTCCTTATACACATTTATTTGTGTTCTGCTTTACTAAAGCAATAGGTCAGTCAACATTTGCCACAATAATGTAGCTAGCAATAAAACTCCAGCATCATATCTATCATAAGGGCCCTCCTGACAAAGGCAAGTAATTATGCCATTCTAATCCACCTTATAGTACTTCGAAACAGTCAGCTTAACCTTCTTTATCTAACACTTGCTATTCTTGGGAGTGGTGTAAGATTTTGTAGCACCACCAAGAAGTTTCAACGCATGAAGAGTAGTCTCTGCTTAAACATTATAGTCAGATAACATATTTTGGTGATCAGGAAGAATTCCTTCCTTATCCTGGATCTTGGCTTTTGCATTTTCTTTTGCATCCAAAGTTTCAAACTCAAGAATGATGATCTTTCCCATAATGGTTTTTATGAAAGTCTGCTTCTTGGTGGCAGTACCACTGTACATGCCGATCAGAGAGGGCTATAAATGTTTTATTATTACTAAGAAGGAATAACAAATTTTAAAAGTAGCATTTAAAATAGGTAAAATTACTATTTATAAAGACATTCATATAATTTCTATTCATATTAGGTCAAAACATGGAACTACTGACACTCATTTCTAACCTATAAAAAACTAGTACAACCTCATACTATAACAATGAAGCACAACTCTCAGCCAAAGCCTGACAAGGCAAAATATTCAAATTATTTATCATGGTATAAAATCAATGCTCCTTCCAAAATATAAAATAACAGTATTATTTCATTTAAATATAAACATTTGATAAATTTACCATTTTCTCAGTTAAAATATCTAACTTCTTGCTTTAGAAAATGTTTCAAGTTGAAATATGAAGGTTTTAAAGTTAATAGGCATGCAGAAAAGAGTGAACAAAGCAGGCCTAAGGCTGCTATGATTTTTTTAAAGATATAGTTCTTGTATTTATTTATTGCATTTTACTTGAAAAGAAGAGCAACAGATTGAGAGTGACAGTGTGAGAGAGAGACAGAGAGACAGAGAATTCTATCTTCTGGTTCACTTCCCAAATGGCCACCACAACAGCCTGGGACTCAACTGGGGTCTCTCTAATGAGTGACAGAATCCAAGAACTTGAGCCATCATATGCTTCCTCTCAGGGTACACATTAGTAGAAAGATTGATTGGAGGGCCGGCGCTGTGGCATAGCAGGTAAAGCTGCCACCTGCAGTGCCAGCATCCCATAAGGTCGCAGGTTTGAGTACCAGCTGCTCCACTTCCAATCCAGCTCTCAGCTATGGCCTGGGAAAGCAGTAAAAGATGGTCTGTGTCCCTGGGCCCCTGCATCCACATGTGAGATCCGGAAGAAGCTCCTGGCTCCTGGCTTCGGATTGGCACAGCTCCAGCCGTTGAGGTCAGCTGGGGAGTGAACCAGCAGATGGAAGACCTCTCTCTCTCTCTCTCTGCCTCTCCTTCTCTATGTAACTCTGACTTTCAAATAAATAAATAATCTTTAAAAAAAAAAAAAAAGAATGAATGATGGATTGGAAAGAGATGAAACTTGAATCCAGACACTCAGATATGGGATGCAGTACACCAAGCAGTAGAATAACCTCCTGAGCCACAACGCCCACCCTAACTGCTACCCTGGGAAAGGCCTACTTGGCAAGGCAGGCAAAAGCCTGGTATGTGGCAACTTGGATTTCAAGACAGTTCCCACCAAAAACTGTTAAGAACAACTAAACATGCAAAAATTATTTGTGCAAAGAGTTTATGCTGAGCTCTGCTTTCCTTCTGGTAGTCTGGTACTTCCATACTTGCCAGGCAGAGAGTGCTTATGTGACCTGTTTCCACTAAAAACATTAGGGACTGAGTATCTAACAGAGGCAATGGTAGAAGATATCTCAAGTTTCAGAAACTTGCTATTGGAAGAATTAAGTAGGCTTTGTATGACTCTACTGGGAGAGAATTTCTGCAAGTGCTTGGTTTCCTCCAAAATTTATCCCATTTCTCCTCTTTGCTGATTTTACTCTGCATCATTTTACTGAATAAATCTTAGCCATGAGAACACTATATACAGAGTCCAGTGATTCCTCCTAAAGAATGATCAAATCTGAGAGATCTTGGGATCCTCAACAAAATAGGAAAAGCCACATACTATGGCTGCTTTGCATACTGTTATTATTGACCATTTCAGGACACTGCACATTTACAACTACGTAAGTACTCCCCTCAAAGCCTGTGATTGGCTTACTACATGAAAACCATTCAGGAAGCTTGTAGTACAAGCCCTAGTGATTTTCACAGTTTCTACCATACAGAAACCACATTTCCCAAGGAAACTAGATCATATTTTACTTAGGATACTTTCATAATGCTTTTCCAAATACAATATTCAGTTTTACTCTAAGTAACACATCTGTATATTTATTTACAGATTCTAAGTATTTTTACAGGCATTGAAGATGATTTAATTCTTCATCACCAATTTTTAGAGTAAGAATCTATATAAGTACTTCCAAAAGTGACAAATCTATTTTCCCCTCACTTATCTCTTATTTCTTATTGAGTATGCTTATATTTATCAATTTTTCCATATCATAATAATCAATTAAAGGAACGATTCTTGACACCAAACTTGGATAACAGAACTATTTAAAAAAAAAAAAAAAAAAAAAAAAAGGCCGGCGCCGCGGCTCAATAGGCTAATCCTCCACCTAGCGGTGCCGGCACACCGGGTTCTAGTCCCGGTCAGGGTGCCGGATTCTTTCCCGGTTGCCCCTCTTCCAGGCCAGCTCTCTGTTGTGGCCCGGGAAGGCAGTGGAGAATGGCCCAAGTGCTAGGGCCCTGCACCCCATGGGAGACCAGGAGAAGTACCTGGCTCCTGGCTTCAGATCAGCGTGGTGCGCTGGCCGCAGCGCGCCAGCCATGGCGGCCATTGGAGGGTGAACCAATGGAAAGGGGAAGACCTTTCTCTCTGTCTCTTTCTCTCACTGTCCACTCTGCCTGTCAAAAAAAAAAAAAAAAAAAAAAAAAAAAAAAAAAAACACCTGTGAAGTAGGCATTGTGCTTGCTTTCTTTAAAAAAAAAAAAAAAAGACTTATTTATTTGAAAGGCAGAATTACGGGGCAGGGAGTGAGGTGAGGAGAGGGAAGGGAATACAAAGAGAGAGATCTTCCATCTGCTGGTTCTCTCCCCAAATGGCCACAATGCCAGGCTGGCCAAAACAAAGCCAGGAGCCAGTTCCTGAAGATGCTGAAAGAGAGAATGGATTGGAAAGCCTTTTTAGCAAAATTATTACAGAAAACTTTGCTAATTTGGAGAAGGAAAGGGACATACAAGTACAGGAAGCACACCTAACTCCTAATAGAAATGACCAGAAAAGATCTTTAGCACGACACGCTATAGTAAAACTCTCTACAGTAAAACATAAAGAAAAGATTCAAAAATGTGCATGAGAGAAACACCAAATTACTTTCAGAAGATCACCAATTAGACTAACAGCAGACTTCTGATCAGAAACCCTACAGGCTAGGAGAGAATGGAGAGACATATTCCAAATCTTAAGAAAGAAAATTGTCAACCCAGAATACTCTACGCTGCAAATCTCTCATTTATGAATGAAGGTGAAATAAAGACCTACCATAATAAACAGAAATTTAAAGAATTTGTCATCACTCATCAGCCTTACAAAAGATGCTTAAGGATGTGCTACATACAGAAACACAGAAACATAGTCATCACTATGAAAGGAGGAGGAGGCAAAAATTTCTCCCAGTAAAAGCACAGAGGAAATATGGGAATATTTATGGAAATAGAAAAATAGCAGGGCCAATTCATGACTTATCATTAGTCACCTTGAATGTAAATGGCCTAAACTCTCCAGTTAAAAGACACATTGGCTCAATGGATTCAAAAACAAAACCCATCTATTTGCTGCCTACAAAAACACATCTCACCAAAGAAACACACAGAATGAAAGTGAAAGGGTAGAAAAAGATGTTCATAGTAACAGAAAGCAAAAAAGAGCTGGTGTAGCCATCTTAATATCAGTATACGTGCTGCTGAAGCAAGCACAGCCATCTTGATATCAGACAAACTAGACTTTAATACAAAAACTATTAAAAGAGACAAAGAAAGACACTATGAAATGATTAAGGGATCAGTTCAAAAGATATGACTTTTGTAAATGTATATGCACATACAAAAGGACACACGTTATTAAAAGAAATGTTAGGGGTTGGTGCTATGGCCTAGCAAGTAAAGCCACCATCTGGTGTGCCAGCATCCCATATGGGCACCAATTCGAGTCCCTGCTGCTCCTCTTCCATTTTAGCTCTCTGCTATGGCCTGGGAAAGCAGCAGAAAATGGGCCAAGTCCTTGGGTCCCTGCACCCACATGGGAGACCTGGAAGAAGCACTTGGCTCCTGGCTTTGGATCGGCGTAGCTCCAGCTGTTGCAGCCAACTCAGGAGTGAACCAGTGGATGGAAGACCTCTCTCTCTCTCTCCCTGCCTCTCCTTCTTTCTCTTTGTAACTCTGCCTTTCAAATAAATAAATAAATCTTTAAAAAAAAAGAAATTTTAATGGATCTAAAAGGAGTCATAGACTCCAATACAATAGTAATAGGGGACTTCAATACTCCATTTTCAGCAAAGAACAATCAACCAGACAGAAAACCAGAAAAAGAAACAACAGAATTAATCAACACTATAGACTAAATGGATTTAATGTATAGCTACAGAATTTTTCATCCTACAGTTGCAGAATACAAAGTCTTCTCACCAGTGCATGGAGCTTTCTCTAGCATGGACTACATGCTAGTCCTTTTTTTTTTTTTTTTTACAGGCAGAATGGACAGTGAGAGAGAGAGACAGAGAGAAAGGTCTTCCTTTGCCGTTGGTTCACCCTCCAATGGCCGCCATGGCCGGCGCGCTGCGGCCGGCGCACCACGCTGATCTGAAGCCAGGAGCCAGGTGCTTCTCCTGGTCTCCCATGGGGTGCAGGGCCCAAGCACCTGGGCCATCCTCCACTGCACTCCCTGGCCACAGCAGAGAGCTGGCCTGGAAGAGGGGCAACCAGGAAAGAATCCAGTGCCCCAACCAGGATAGAACCCGGTGTGCCAGCGCCTCAAGGCGGAGGATTAGCCTACTGAGCTGCGGCGCCGGCCTACATGCTAGTCCTTAAAGCAAGTCTCAGCAAATTCAATCAAATCAAAATCAGGGCCGGCGCCGCGGCTCACTAGGCTAATCCTCCGCCTAGCGGCGCCGGCACACCGGGTTCTAGTCCCGGTCGGGGCGCCGGATTCTGTCCCGGTTGCCCCTCTTCCAGGCCAGCTCTCTGCTGTGGCCAGGGAGTGCAGTGGAGGATGGCCCAGGTGCTTGGGCCCTGCACCCCATGGGAGACCAGGAAAAGCACCTGGCTCCTGGCTCCTGCCATCAGATCAGCGCGGTGCGCCAGGCGCAGCGCGCTGGCCGCAGCGGCCATTGGAGGGTGAACCAACGGCAAAGGAAGACCTTTCTCTCTGTCTCTTTCTCTCACTGTCCACTCTGCCTGTCAAAAAAAAAAAAAAAAAAAATCAAAATCATACCATGCATCTTCCATGACCACAATGAAATGAAGCTAGAAAGCAACAACTCAATATAGAACATATGTAAACACATAGAGACTAACCAACATGCTCCTAAATGAACAGTGAGTCATTGAAGAAATCAAAAGAGATATAAAAAAATTTCTGGAAACGAATGAAGCTGGCAATACAACATATCAAAATTTATGGGATACAGCAAAAGCAGTGTTAACAGGAAAGTTTATAGCAACTGGTGCCTACATGAACAAATTAGAAAGGCATCAAATAAATGAATGATCAATGCATCTAAAGGACCTAGAAAAACAAAAGCAAACCAAATCCAAAACTAGTAGAGAAAAGAAATAATTAGAGAAGAAATCAGCAAAATTGAAACAAAAACTACAAAAGATCAGCAAAAAGGCTGGGTTTTTGAAAAAATAAACAAAATTAACACACCATTGGTCCAACTTATCAAAAAAATGAAGTAGCAAACCAAAATCAATAAAATCAGACATGAAAAAGGAAATTAACAACAGATACCACAGAAATAAAAAGAATCATCAGAAATTACCACAAAGAGATATATGCCAACAAATCAGGAAACCCAGAAGAAATGGATAGATTCCTGGACACATACAACAAAAAAAAAACCAGATTTCAAGACATACTACAGGATAGTTATAATCAAAATAGCCTGGTACTAGTACAAAAACAGACTGATAGAACAATAAAACTGAATAGAAATGCCGGAAATCAACCCACGCATCTACAACCAAATTATCTTTGACAAAGGAGCTAAAATCAATGCCTGGAGTAGTATCTCAATAAATGGTCCTAGGAAAACAGGATTTTCACATGCATAAGTATGAAGCAAGACCCCTACCTTTCACCTTACACAAAAATCCACTCAAAATCGATCAGAGACCTAAATCTATGACCCAATACCATTAAATTATTAGAGAACATTGGGGGAATCCTGCAAGACATTGGCATAGGCAGAGTTCTTGGAAAAGACCCCAATGGCACAGGCAATCTAAGCCAAAATTGACAAGTTGGATTATATCAAATTGGAAAGCTTCTGAACTATAAAAGAAATATTCAATAAAGTGAAGAGGCAACTGGCATAATAGAAGAAATTATTTGCAAACTGCACAACTGATAAAGAATTAATAATCAGACTATATAAAAAGCTCAAGAGCCCGGCACCGCAGCTCAATAGGCTAATCCTCCACCTGCAGCGCCAGCACACCGGAGGATTCTAGTCCCGATCAGGGCGCCAGATTCTGTCCCGGTTACCCCACTTCCAGGCCAGCTCTCTGCTATGGCCTGGGAGTACAACGGAGGATGGGCCAAGTCCTTGGGCCCTGCACCCACATGGGAGACCAGGAGAAGCACCTGGTTCCTGGCTTCGGATCAGCGCGATGCGCCGGCCGCGGTAGCCATTGGAGGGTGAACCAACAGCAAAGGAAGACCTTTCTCTCTGTCTCTCTCTCTCTCACTGTCCACTCTGCCTGTCAAAACAAAAAAAAAAAAGAGTTCAAGAAAGTCAACAACAAAACAAACAACCCAGTTAGGAATGAACAAAGGACATAAACAGACATTTTTTAAAAGAGGAAATCCAAGTGGCCAACAGCACATGAAAAAATGCTCAGGATCTCTAGCCATCAGGGAAATGTAAATCAAAACCATAATGAGATTTCACCTCATCCCCAGTACAATGGCTTTCATACCAAAATCAACAAAGAACAAATGCTGGCAAGAATGTGGGTAAAAAGGTACCCTAATACACTGTTGGTGGGAATGTAAACTGGTACAGCCATTGTGGAAGACTGCATGGAGATACTTCAGCAATCTGAACACAGACCTATCATATGATTGAGCCATCCCACACCTGGGAATTTACACAAAGCAAATGAAATCAGTGTATGAAAGTTACCTATACCCCATGTTTCTTGCAGCTCAATTCATAATTGCTAAGATAAGGAATCAACCCAAATGTCCATCTACTTAGACGTGATAAAGAAATTATGGGGGCCGGCGCCACGGCTCAATAGGCTAATCCTCCACCTAGCAGCGCCGGCACACCGGGTTCTAGTCCCAATCGGGGCGCCGGATTCTGTCCCGGTTGCCCCTCTTCCAGGCCAGCTCTCTGCTGTGGCCAGGGAGTGCAGTAGAGGATGGCCCAAGTGCTAGGGCCCTGCACCCCATGGGAGACCAGGAGAAGCACCTGGCTCCTGCCTTCGGATCAGCGCAGTGCGCCGGCCGCAGCGCACCAGCCACAGCGGCCATTGGAGGGTGAACCAACGGCAAAGAAAGACCTTTCTCTCTATTTTTCTCTCTCACTGTCCACTCTGCCTGTAAAAAAAAAAAAAATTATGGGATATGTATACCATGGGATACTACACAGCAGTAAAAACAAAAAATGAAGTCCTGTTGTTTGCAAAAAAACGGATGCAACTGGAAACCATTATACTTAGTGAAATAAGCCAGTTCCAGAAGGACAAATACCATACGTTCTCTCTGACCTGTGGTAACTTATAAAGTACCTAAAAAGTAATCTATAGAAATGAAATTGATACTTCAAGATGCAATGTGTTACAACAGAACTTGTCTTGATTGTTGAGGAACAGCTTTGTTTTTCATACTCTTTGTTGAACTCTAGTATAGAGCTAATCTTATTTGAAAATAAATCTTAGTAAAAAATAAGAATACGGAAAGTGAAGAGGAAGAAGGGTGGCACTGCAGGTAGGGTAGGAAGAATCACTATATTTCTAAAGTTGTATTTATGAAAAGCATGAAGTTTTTATACCTTTTATAAAAGGTTTCTGGGAAAAATACTAAAGATAGATATGAAAAGAAAATTTAAAAAATAGATTCTATAGATAGTAAAGCATGGACGGCTATTATATCTACTATAAAGTAGGGTCATCTTGCTCTAAATTTCAACATAATAGCAAAGAATAAGCAATTCACATCAGTGTTAAATGTATGTATGTTAAAAGACAAATAATAAAGAAAACGCTCTCTACTGATAGCTTGTTCTAAAAACTTTTTAGAATATTTCTTCTAACTCTTAAATCAGAAACAGGGAATTTTCCAAATGATGAAGCATTTCAATATTAACAAAGCTTTTATATTGGGATAAATATAGACAGAAACAGTTCTTTTCTAAAAACAATGAATTCTACTTAACTTAGCAAGAAAAAATATTCATACCTGAGCATTTGAATCAGTGAGTGTCTCAGTTCCAATAAGCGATAATTTATTCTGACACTTGATTTAAAAAATAAAGAAAAACAATATTGTTATGACTCACAATTTCCTTCCCCTCCCCATTGCATATATAACTCAGAGACAATTTTCTTTCCTCACCTTTGTAGCAGTCCAATGTAATGTTCCTCTAAAATAGTAGTCAAACATTTAAGAAAAGAGTTTGTTTATATTCTTTGTAAGCACGAGTACCAGAAAACAGTCCAACAGGTTACAAAGCGAACATATCAGAAGAGAAAAGGGATGACAAAATGAAGGAAAAAGAACAAAAACTAATAGCTATGGTGAGTTAGAAGACAGAGTAGAAAAAATGGAAGACAAAGATATTGAAAGGGAAAGAAATATATAAAAATGGCAAAATAGAAAATAATGATAGGGACTGCCACTGTGGTGTACAAGGGTAAGCCCTTGCCTGCAACACTGGCATCCCATATGGGCTCTGGTTCATGTCCCAACTGCTCTTTTGATCCAGCTCTCTGCTTGTGGCCTGGAAAAGCAGTACAATACAGCCCAAGTGCCTGGGCTCCTGCACCTGCATGGGAAACTGAGAACAAGCTCCTAATTCCTGGCTTCAGATTGACCCAACTTTGGTTGTTGGGGCCATTTAGGGAGTGAACCAGCAGATGAAAGATCTTTCTCTCTGTTTCTCTTCTCTCCGCCTGTAATTACCGCTCAAATAAATATTAAAAAAAAAGAATAAGATAATTAAGATCGTAAGAGAACAATGCCTCAAAGAGGCACTGCTTCTGTGCCATTAAAATAAATTCCAAAAATATTAATAATGATTATTTCTGAAAGGTAAAAATATTGATAATTTGAATTTTATCTGTTTTAGTCTAGTTGCAATATTTTTCAATAAAAAATTTTTAATTTTTTTTTGACAGGCAGAGTTAGACAGTGAGAGAGAGAGAGAGAGAGAGAGAGAGACAGAGAGAAAGGTCTTCCTTCCGTTGGCTTACCCCCCAAATGGCTGCCACGGCGGGTGCATTGCACCGATCCGAAGCCAGGAGCCAGGTGCTTCCTCCCGGTCTCTCATGCAGGTGTAAGGGCCCAAGCACTTGGGCCATCCTCCACTGCCCTCCTGGGCCACAGCAGAGAGCTGGACTGGAAGAGGAGCAACCAGGACTAGAACTCAGTGCCCATATGGGACGCCGGCACTGCAGGTGGAAGATTAACCAAGTGAGCCACGGCGCTGGCCCCTTTAATATTTTTAAACCCAAATTTCTATACTGATAAAACACCCAAAGCAAAAAAAGTTAACATACATTATATCAAAAACAAAGATATAGAATACCCAGGATTTCTGTAACAAATGACTTTTTAAAAACATTTATTTTATTTATTTGAAAGGCAGAGCTCCTAGAAGAGGGAGAGCCTGAGAGAAAATCTTCCATCTGCTGGTTCATCATCCAAATGGCTGCAAGGCCAGGGTTGCATCAGACCAAAGTCAGGAGTCAGGAGCCTCATCTGGGTCTCCCATGTGGGTACAGAGGCCCAAGTAGTTGAGCCACCCTCCCATGTACAACAGCAGGGAACTAGATGGATAGCATGGCAGCTGGGACTCAAACAGGCACCCACATGGGATGCCAACACCGCAGGTAGAGGCTCAGCCTGCTACACTAAAGCAGGCTCCAAAAATGATTTTTTAAAAAAAAAAGGAAAAGAGAAAAAACTCCACTAATCTGCACTATTCTAGGACTACACTACCCTATGCTAATAACACATCTTATATGACTTTAAGAATAAATCTTTATCGACATAATACATTCACTATTTTAGGGAATACCTCACAACCCTCCAACGGTTCAAACAAGTAACTTGAAACTATCCATGATAATCCACTCTCATTTCATATTAATTAACTTATAAGTCCTTTTGATCTTATCTCTTTAACTTCTTTTGAATCACCTCTATTTGCAATGACAGTATTTAGGTCGTCATTACTTTTTACCAGGACTACTGGTAGAACTTTTTTTTTTTTTACAGGCAGAGTGGACAGTGAGAGAGAGAGACAGAGAGAAAGGTCTTCCTTTACCGTTGGTTCACCCTCCAATGGCTGCTGCAGCCAGCGCACCACACTGATCCGTAGCCAGAAGCCAGGTGCTTCCTCCCGGTCTCCCATGCAGGTGCAGGGCCCAAGCACTTGGGCCATCCTCCACTGCCTTCCAGGGCCACAGCAGAGAGCTGGCCTGGAAGAGGGGCAACCGGGACAGAATCCAGTGCCCCAACCGGGACTAGAACCCGGTGTGCCAGCGCTGCAGGTGGAGGATTAGCCTATTGAGCCGCGGCGCCGGCCCTGGTAGAACTTTTTAAATGTTCTTTCTACCTGTAATTTCACTCTACTCCATTTTCTTCAAAGCCAACAAATTGTGTACATGATCATGTCACCTCTGTACTTATAACCCTTTAATGGCTCTCTGTATTACACACTGAAAAAAATCCTTCATATTCTTTTTTTTTTTTTTTTTTTTTTTTTTACGCTTTAGGTTTTTATTTAGTGCGAGAGGTATCTAGGAAAGTGAGAGTTTAGTTCTGGTAGGAGAGGGAGGAAAGTCTAGAAACCAGGGTAGCATCCATACCAAGCAGGGAGCAGACAAAAGCCACGTGCAGCAAGCACCTCGAGCTGCTATTCACTGCTTACCACTGGCAGCAAAGCAGAGGCTGAGAGTTAGGTAAATGTAGGTTCATACTGAGCACCAGGAACCAGCCACATGGAGGAGCATCTAGGCCAGGAAGCCTAGAGCACATGGCCTGAGGGCACACGTCCTGGAGGCACAGGGCTACAGGAAGCCCCTCCTGGCAGGAGGCCAGGCAAGAAAAGAAGGCCATCCTTCATATTCTTTTTTTTTTTTTTTTTTTACTTTTTTTTTTTTTGTTTTTTTGTTTTTTGACAGGCAGAGTGGACAGTGAGAGAGAGACAGAGAGAGAAAGGTCTTCCTTTGCCGTTGGTTCACCCTCCAATGGCCGCCGCTGCAGCCGGCGCACCGCGCTGATCCGATGGCAGGAGCCAGGATCCAGGTGCTTTTCCTGGTCTCCCATGGGGTGCAGGGCCCAAGCACCTGGGCCATCCTCCACTGCACTCCCTGGCCACAGCAGAGAGCTGGCCTGGAAGAGGGGCAACCGGGACAGAATCCGGCGCCCCGACCGGGACTAGAACCCGGTGTGCCGGCGCCGCAAGGTGGAGGATTAGCCTATTGAGCCACGGCGCCGGCCATCCTTCATATTCTTGACCCTAACTCTCCAGTCTCACCCAAAATCCTTCTTCCCATAATTTACATATCTATAATATTCTACTTAGAGCTCTCTAGATTCTGCCAATCTTTATAAATCTTGTTCTTTCTGCTTTGTATACTTCTACTTCCACAGGCTAATTCCTATTTTCTAATAGAAATGAAATCAGTTATTACTTCTTTTAGAAAGCTATCTTTGACCTTTTCTGCCTGGGTAAATATTTAATATATAAAAAATGAGAACTAACACAACTATTATTTCTATTATTGAATTTTATTTGAATCTTATATCAACTGATATAACATTTTATCTTGATACTTACTTCTTCCATTTCTTTCCACATTTCTTCACATTCTTTAATAAGTTCTTCTTCAGTATCTGTAACAACTTCCACATCTGTTGTACTATCTGGATCGAGAGATTGCTGATTCACTGACATGTGCTTTGTGATTTTCTTAATTCTCTGATAAGAAAAATTAAAATAAAAAATATTTATTCATTCAATAAAATATTTTGAACACTTACTAACTGTCACACAGATAACACATCTAGGTGCTATGGATATAGCTGTGAACAAAAACTCTCCCTACCATGGAGCTTACTATAGTTAAGGAAAATGGATAATAAACAAAAAATAAAATGCATATACATACTATAGTATATCAAACTATTTATAGATTCCATGGAGAAAAGCAAGGCAGGGAAGACATGCAGGAAGTACTAGGGCAGAGATAATGTAATTAATTATATAGATTAATTAAGGTGGTCATGAAAGGTAACTGAAAAGCAGACAAATGAGTAAAAAGATATGAAGGACATAAAGGAGTGACCTATAGGATTATAGAAAGAAAGAAATCCATTCAGAGGTTCTGAAAATGCAAAGGCATTGGAAAAGGAATTTGACTTAGTTGTCATGATCTTTGAGTAGCAAAACAGCCTATGTGACCAGAACAGATTAAATAAATGAGACAGCTGAACATGAGGTCAGAGAGACAATAAAGGAGAAATAATATGAGTTTTGAGAGCTCTTTAAAGGACTTAGGGTGAAATAACAAGGAATTAGAGAGTTTTAAGGACTGAAATCATTTGAATTACATTCAGTTGTACAACTGTGGTGAGCTACAGCTAATCAGTATAGAAGCAAGAAAACCAATGAGAGGCCGGCGCCGTGGCACACTAGGTTAATCTTCCGCCTGCAGTGCTGGCATCCCATGTGGGCGCCAGTTCTAGTCCTGGTTGCTCCTCTTCCAGTCCAGCTCTCTGCTGTGGCCCAGGAGTGCAGTGGAGGATGGCCCAAGTGCTTGGGCCCCTGAACCCAAATGGGAAACCAGGAAAAGGCACCTGGCTCCTGGCTTCCGATCTGTGTAGCTCCCTCCGTTGCGATCATTTGGGGAGTGAACCAATGGAGGAAAGACCTTTCTCTCTGTCTCTCTCTCTCTCACTGTCTGTAAAATGACAAAGGCAGAATAACATTTCCATTTCTCTTTTTAAAAAAAAGATGCTATTTATTTATTTGAGAGGTAGAGTTACAGTGAGAGGGAGAGACAGAAAGAAAGGTCTATCCTTCCATTGGTCCAATCCCCAAGTGGCCACAAGCCAAAGCCAGGAGCTAGATGCTTCCTCCTGGTCTCCCACGCGGGTGCAGGGGCCCAAGCACTTGGGCCATCTTCTACTGCTTTCCCAGGCCACAGCAGAGAGCTGGATTGGAAGAGGAGCAGCCGAGACTGGAACTGGCACCCACATGGGATGCCAGCGCTGCAGACGGAGGATTAACCTACTGCACCAAGGCGCCAGCCCCAATTCTCTTATTTTCAAGATAGATCCAACAGAATTTTAAGAGTCTGTAAATGGACTGGACTGTCAATGAAAGAGAGAAGTCAATTACTACTAAAAAAAAAAAAAAAAAAAGTCTGTACCTAACTTTCTGGAAGGAATGTTTATAAGGATATTAAAACCAATAAGCATTATGGCAGTGTATACTGAAAAGGGTAGTGATCCAGGACCTAAAAATCTTCAAAGAATGATGGGAAGAGAAACAACCTTGCTAGATGGTGCACCACAGTCTGGTGGCATGAGATTCAAAGTTGCCTATTTTTAAGAATGTAGACAGAGCTGGGCCAGCGCTGTGGCTCACTCAGTTAATCCTCCACCTGCGGCACTGGCATCCCACATGGGTGCAGGGCTCTAGTCCCGGTTGCTCCTCTTCCAGTGCAGCTCTCTGCTGTGGCCCGGGAGCCCTGGAATCTGAATGTGACCTTGTGATTACCTTTATAAATAGAATACAATGGAAGTGACACCACTACACAACTTTTTAGATTAAGTCATAAAACACAATGTAACTTACAAACACGTGGCTCTGGCTATCACATCTTTGCAACTCCGCCAGCTATTTAAAAGCCCAAATAACACAAAATGCAGAGACCACATGAAGAAGTTTATGTGGAAAGGAATCGAGGCTCCCAGCAGAAAGCAGACACACACACACCTGAGCAAGTGTCCTGATGTTTCAGTCCCAGGACTTTGAGTCTTCTAGCAAAGTCTCAGGTATTTCAGAGCAGATAAAAGCTGTCCGTGGTGTGTCTTGTCTGGATTCCTAATTTAAAGAATTCATAAGCATAATAAATGACTCTTTCATGCTCAAGTTTTGGAGTTGGAATCATTTCACCAGAATATATATAAAAATTGAGACTACTGCTAACTTTTTATAAGAGTAGTTTTGGTAGAACAGCGAAAACCTCATTACATGAATTCAAAGGAGAATGGGAGGCAAGGAACTGGATATATCTTGTATTTAAAATATTCTAAAAAATTTTTTCTCTAAAAGAAAAGAAAATAATAAGATGATTATCTAAAGGATATATAAGACTAAGAGGGCATTTTCTTAAAGATGGGAGAAAATACATCTTTATATACTACAGTAAAAAAAGAAAGTATTCCTGGCCGACGCCGCAGCTCAATAGGTTAATCCTCCGCCTGCAGCGCCAGCACACGGGGTTCTAGTCCCGGTCGGGGCACCGGATTCTGTCCCGGTTGCCCCTCTTCCAGGCCAGCTCTCTGCTGTGGCCAGGGAGTGCAGTGGAGGATGGCCAAGTCCTTGGTCCCTGCACCCCATGGGAGACCAGGAGAAGCACCTGACTCCTGCCTTCGGATCAGCGCGGTGCGCCGGCCGCAGCGCACCAGCCATTGGAGGGTGAACCAACGGTAAAGGAAGACCTTTCTCTCTCTCTCTCTCTCTCTAACTCTGCCTATCAAAAAAAAAAAAAAGAAAAGAAAAGAAAAAAAAGAAAGTATTCCTGATACAGGAGAAGGGGAGAATGGTATCTAATAGATAAGTAGAGAGGCTGGCTTAAGACAAATGTACAAGCTGGCGCCGTGGCTCAATAGGCTAATCCTCCACCTTGCGGCGCCGGCACACCGGGTTCTAGTCCCGGTTGGGGCGCCGGATTCTGTCCCGGTTGCCCCTCTTCCAGGCCAGCTCTCTGCTATGGCCAGGGAGTGCAGTGGAGGATGGCCCAGGTGCTTGGGCCCTGCACCCCATGGGAGACCAGGAAAAGCACCTGGATCCTGGCTCCTGCCATCGGATCAGCGCGGTGCGCCAGCTGCAGAGGCGGCCATTGGAGGGTGAACCAACGGCAAAGGAAGACCTTTCTCTCTCTGTCTCTCTCTCTCACTGTCCACTCTGCCTGTCAAAAAAAATTAAAAAAAAAAAAAAAAAAGACAAATGTACATACATTTTAATGGACGGGTCAGCAGATTATTAAGAGTGCAGATGCGGGTAAATGACTAGATATGTTTGTGAGAATTTGTGGAAGTTCTGTGTGAATTGCTTCTTCTTTCTCAATCATTGGTAATTAGGAGAAACTATTAGAGATTTAAGAACAGAGAACAAAATAGAAATGGGAGAGAATAGTGTAGGATTACTAAGTAACATTACAAGCCCACCTGAAATTAAAAATCATAAATTTAAAGTAAAACTGGTGTGATTTTCTCTGTAGTGTAACAGCATAGTTGCAGACAATGTGAAAAAAATAACCCTATGAATGAGTAGCTAAGACAAGATGGAAATAAAAATCACTACAGGGCAGGAGGCCAAGACAGAGAAATAAATTTTGGAAGGATTACTTATTAGGACCTTAAAATCACTAAACATTATGATGCATACTACAAAGGACGACAGTCTACCAGGAGCAAGAAATCTTCAAGTAATGTGGGGAAAGATAAAATTTTGTGAGATTGTACATAAATGCTGCAAGGAGCATATATGGGGACATGGATTCATAGCTGGACAATTTTAAGGAGGTAGACAGAGCAGTTAAGCATGATTAGGATATTTACTCTACAACATCAAATGCAAAACCAGAATAAACACTCCACCCAAAATATTTTTATTCGCAAGAGACTTATAAGTTTTATACTACTTTATCAAGAACATATCAATAAAGATCTACACAAATGGAAAGATAGATCACATTCCCAAACTAGAGGACTCAATATTACAAGGATGCTAATCCCCCCTAAATTTATCTGATAAATTTTAATCAAAATACTCAAAGTTTTTTTCTGTTTCTGTGGCACTTGACAAGTGAATTCTAAAATGTATATGGAAGTGTAAAGGGCCATAAACAGTCAAGACCCTCATGAAAATAGGTTGGGAGGATTTTCTCTATCAGATATTAAACTTATTACATATAAACATACTAATTATCATAGTGTGGAACTGGTATATGAACAGACAATCAAATAATGGAATAAATGGGCCTGGCACTGTGACACAGCGGGTTAATGCCCTGGCCTGAACTGAGGAATGAACCATCAGATGGAAGACCTCCATGTCTGTCTGTCTGTCTGTCTGTCTCTCTCTCTCTGTATAACTCTGACTTTCGAATAAATAAATAAATATTTTTTAAAAAATGGAATACAACACAAACCCTTTCTTGAAATTCCAGACTTGCATATACATGG
The DNA here is from genome assembly GCF_051225735.1 of Oryctolagus cuniculus. Taxonomy (NCBI): domain Eukaryota; kingdom Metazoa; phylum Chordata; class Mammalia; order Lagomorpha; family Leporidae; genus Oryctolagus; species Oryctolagus cuniculus. The sequence continues at coordinate 86,309,727 of NC_142880.1, forward strand.
ACCTGTGGCATAACAGAGATGAAAATGCAAATGAAGAATACAAATGGGCAAATATTTTATATTACACTGCTTCTTCCTCTTTGTATATACCAGCCCATAGAGAGCTTCCTCATTTTTTTTTTTATTTGACAGAGTTAGACAGTGAGAGAGAGAGAGAGAGAGACAGAGAGAAAGGTCTTCCTTCCATTGGTTCACCCCCCAAATGGCCACCACAGCCAGTGCTTTGCCGATCCGAAGCCAGGAGCCAGGTGCTTCTCCTGGTCTCCCATGGGGTGCAGGGCCCAAGCACTTGGGCCATCCTCCACTGCCTTCCTGGGCCACAGCAGAGAGCTGGACTGGAAGAGGAGCAACTGGGACTAGAATCCGGCACCCATATGGGATGCCAGCGCCGCAGGCAGAAGATTAACCTAGTGAGTCACTGCGCCAGACCGCCTCCTCATTCTTTTTGACAAACTAAATAGAATTTGAGGGAGGGGGTAGGAGAGAAATAAGCCTAGATTCACATGTCAATCTTTAACCCCTCCTCTCTCCTTCAAAAAATAAAAAACCCAATATCGTAAATAAGAACAAGAAGAAAAGATGGAGAAGTTTTTAAAATATTACATTAGGAAAAGCATATCTAAGCCAAATTAAGTGAAATCTTTATATAAAGATGTTTAAAATTCTGCATGGACAAAGATCCCAACATCAAAGTTAAAATTCAAAACCAACAAACTTAGGAAAAATATTTGTAATAAATATGACAACCAAAGACCTAATTTCCTTAATGTATAATGAGTACCTACAAACTAATGATAAAACAATTACACGATAAAACAATTTCTAAAAAAATGACTACCATAAGTAAGGACACCAATTACTTTTAGAAGAATGAAAGGAGGAAAGGAAGGAAAACGTGATTGGGATGGCCCAAATGGAGAGGCTTCCAAGGGGATTTCAAAGTTTTACTTATCGACTTGCATAAAAGTAAGGGTGTTCACCTTATGGTAATTCATAGGCTTTACATTTATTTCATGTGGGTTTCTTTGTGTAGGCATTTTATTTTAAAATAAAGGGTAAACAACGGAAATGCACAAATACACTGGAGATATCAAAGAAAAATACCTCTTAAATACAGAAAATTCATTCTTAACCTCACATATAATTCATAAGAATGCTAATTAAATAAGCATTTTAAATTCAGATTAGCAATAATGCAAAATTTGATAAGAAACAAATTGGTGAGCACACAGCACAAAGGGCACACAGTCAGGATTAACCATTGTGTAGGATACTAAAAAATAGCAATCAAAAAAATTTTTAACATTATTTATTTATTTGAAAGGTGGAGTTATAAAAAGAGAGGGAGGGAGAGGAGCCAGCACTGTGGCACAGAGGGTTAACACCCTGGCCTAAAGTGCCAGCATCCCATATGGGCACCGGTTCTACTCCCGGCTGCTCCTCTTCTGATCCAGCTCTCTGCTACGGCCTGGGAAAACATTAAAAGGCCCAAATCCTTGGGCCCCTGCACCAACGTGGGAGACCCAGAAGTTGTTTCTGGCTCCTGGCTTCGAAGTGGCGCAGCTCCAGCCATGTGGCCAATTGGGGAGTGAACCAGCAGATGGAAGACCTCTCTTTCTCTGCCTCTCCTCTCTCTGGTAACTCTGACTTTCAAATAAATAAAAATAAATTTTTAAAAATAAATAAATAAAAAGAGAGGGAGAGCAGATTTCCATCTGCTGCTTCACTCCCCAAGTGGTCACAAGGGCTAGGGCCAGGCCAGGTCAAAGTCAGAGCCAGGAGCTTCTTTCTGGTTTCCTACATGGGTGCAAAGGCCCAAACACTTGGACCATCTTCTGCTGTTTTCCCAGGCACATTAGCAGGAGCTATCCATCAAAATTTTACATGAATTTTTCTTGTGACCCAGCAATTCTACTCCTAGAAATGATCTTACAGATGGATATGATTACATAAGTCTACCACAGCATTAGCTATATATAAAATAAAACTAATTATTAAACTAAGTATGAAATCTATAAGCAGACCATCTAGTTGAAATTCCAGCTTTGATACTTACAAGTATCAAAAGGAAATCACTTAAACCTTCTGTTCCTCAGTTTTCCTTACCAGTACAATGAAGATAATAAGTATCACACACCCCATAGGGTTGTTACCACAGTTAACTGAGTTAATACATACAAAGCTTTTAGAACTGTATCTAGCATATAAAGAGCTATATCACTGTTAGCTATTAACATTACTATTAACAATCTAAATGTTAACTAGAAGTCTTTTTAAAATTTTAATTTTCTACTTAAGAAGCAGATAGGCAAAGAGAGCTCCCATCCACTGGCTAACTCCCCAAATGCCCAAAGTGCCCCAGGGATGGGCCAGGCCAAAGTTGTGTGTAGGGAAAACAGTTCAGGTTTCCCATGTGGGCAGCAGAAAGCCAAATACCTGAGACATAATTACTCTTTCCCCAGGTCCACATTAGCAGGAAGGTGGCATCAAGACCTGGGATTTGAACCCAGTTACACCAATGTAGGATGCCAGTTTCCTAATGGCTGCTTAAGCAGACCAAATGCCCACTCCAGTAGGTTATTTAATGCCTAAATCTTATACAAAACTGTCAATGCTAAACATCTTATAGCTATACACATAAAATATAAGTTCACAAAGCCAGTCATTAACAATTTTAAAATGTTTCAAGCAAAAAATTCAACATTTAATAAATGTCTATTTTAAGGGCTGGCGCTGTGGCGTAGCAGGTAAAGCCACTGCCTGCAGTACTGGCATCCCATATGAGCACCAGTTCAAATCCCAGCTGCTCCACTTCAGATCCAGCTCTCTGCTATGGCCTGGGAAAGCAGTGGACGGTGGCCCAAGTCCTTGGGCCCCTGCACCTGCGTGGGAGACCTGGAAGAAGCTCCTGGCTTCAGACCGGCGCAGCTCCAGCAGTTACAGCCATCTGGGGAGTGAACCAGCGGAAGACAGACTCTCTTTCTCTCTGCTTCTGCCTCTCTGCAACTCTGCCTTTCACATAAACAAATAAATCTTAAAAAACAAGTAAATAAATGTCTATTTTAAATAGAAACTTAAAAACTGAGTGTAAATTGATCTTTCACCACTTTGTAGAATACTGACCATTAAAATGTATTATCAGTATGTAAAAGTAATACAAAACATTGTGTGTATGTGTATGAAAGAGAGTGTGTTTGAGTATGTGGATAAACATTCAACCAATTAGCTGGCTTGGCAACTCAATGCATATTAGAATATAAATAAATCAACACACCTATGAATTTGCTCTTTCCCTCTTCCCACCATGCCAGGATACATGGAGAAGTAAGCTATATGCAATGTGAAAGAAGGTTCTCAACAGAACAAGAAAATTCTTTAAAAAAAAAAATAGCTAAGAGTTGTTTAACTTTATCCTTTTTCTGTGTTTTGTACCCTTAAACCTATTTTTCTGGAAAAAAGATCAAGTCAACGTTTTGAGATTTCCCAGTTAGGAATACAATATCCAATCATTCATTGGAAAACAACAAAATCACTGTATTTAGAGATAACACTGTCATATCTACTTAATGAAACTCATGTTATTAATTGGGAAAATACTAATATATATGAACTACAAAATACTGACATTCAGATATATTCACTGATTCAACAACATGTTCTTAATGTGTGTGCCATTTGTCAGACACTGTGGCTACAGCTGTCTGCACTCACACAGAGGTAATTTTCACAAAGGTGAAACAATAAATGGACAGAAAAATAAATATATGATATGATTTCAGGTAGTTCGCCTTGACCTGAAGTGGTATATTATATATCCAGACTGCAAGTGCTTTCGGAATTCAGGAAAGTGAAGGGTAGAGAAATAAACCTGGAAAAATAAAGGGATCGGTACACAATAACGTTTAATAAATGTTCTCTAGCTCCCTACCATTTCACTAGCATCTCCACCCTCAGTTATTATTTGCAGGGGTCTGAAAGATGAAAAGCTGTAGGTCAAGGCTGGATGGCCATGGTGATGCTTTCAAGGCATAAAAACCTAAGACAGGGCGGCAAGAATGGGCAGAGCAAATCTGTAAGACCTTAGAGCCAAAGGCAGTGAAGAAATGACCCTTGCGAAGCAGGAGGGGTCTAATGAAAGCCTCCGGCGCGGAGGAGGGACTTTAAGAAAGTGCCTGCCAGGGGCGGTTCCATCCCAGTGTCGGGCGTCCACCCTCAGGCAAAAGAGATTTGAAAGTAGTGTTACAGCTGAAAGGCATGGACGGTGTTGTTAAAAGTTGTAGTGAATAAATTAAAAAAAAAAAGACTAAAATGGCAATTTTTATGTTCTACCACAATAAAAATATAAAGACGACAGGAAGGGAACGAAGAAGGGGGCAGCCTGGCGTCCAGAAAAGAGACCAAAGACGACATCAGGGTGAAGACCCAAGGGTGTGTGGCTCCGTGCGGGTCCCTGGTCCCCATCTCCAGAGAACAAAGCAGCTTAGGCGAGAAGACAAAAGAGAAGCCCGTACAGGGAAACCCGCCACCCAACCCGTCCCTGGCTTCCCGCCCCTCTGCCTTCCGTAACCGCCCGGAGTTTGGCGGCCGGCGCTGCCCCGGGGGCGGGGACGAGCGGGACGCGACGCCCGGCCGGCCTCCAGGAATCCAGTTTCCCCGACATGGGGATACCTCCCTCGGGCCTGGCATCCCTAGCCTGCGAGAGGCCAGCGCCGAGGCCAAGCTTGCACCGCTTCGGCACTCCCCGAAGCGCACCTCTTACCACTACGAGGCCAAACCTGCAGGCCTCCGCTGCCGTCAGATCGCCTCGGCGTCGCCTAGTCAGCTTCCCGGACCTGGATCAGTGCGCGCGCTGCTTCCTGATTGGATCGCCCCTGCTCACCCCAGCCAATCCCGATAGTCGCCGAGACTCTGACAGAAGGCTGCGCCGCTGCTGTTTGATTGGTAGCCCGGCTGTGCGTCTGCGTCGCGCCTCTTCTGACGATACGGACAAGATGGCGGCGGACAGTGGCAGCGATTCGCAATTGAGGAGAAGGCGCCGGGATGCGGGGGACCCGGAAAAAACGGAACTCGGTGGCAGAGACCTGACCACGGCGGTGGCCGTAGATCAAGATAACAATGAGGAGAATGAAGAGCGTTGGGTTGGGCCTTTACCTGTGGAGGCAACATTGGCCAAGAAGAGAAAAGGTAGCTGTAAGATACCCGTAAGAATCAAGAATAGGTTGAGAGAATTTCAACCTTGAGTCTTCAATTAATGAATTTTCAGACTTAAGGGAAGTTACTTAAGCATCTGAGTCAGAAATTGTTTTCATCCAGAGCCAAAGGTCTGGGGGTTTCAAACCATACTCGGGATATCATGGGCCAAAGCATTTTGCCAATAACTTTAAATAATGACAAAATTTTTTTAAGTGGAGAAACTAATAGATTACATTGCCTTGGTTTTCCAGTGTGTGAAATGTTCCCCTTATACATTTAAGACAATTAAAATGTAATCTAAGTTCACTCTTCCCTACTTAGAACTCTTAAGTAATTTTACTTTCAAAACAAAGCATTTTATGATATGACTGCTCCTTACCTCCCAAGTACATCGTCCATTACTCTCCTTTCCCAGCCCCTTACTTTGAGTTTCAGCCATAGTAAACCACTTGAGAATGCCCATGTCTTCTTTCTCCCCAGGCTACCCACGCTCATGTATCAGGGTGTCTGTCTGGAATAATTTCCCTCACCCCTTTCACTGGATTAACTTTTGTACAGACTTTGGCACTGAACCTGTCATCTCCTGTGAGAAGCCTTATGACTTCTCCAGCCTAGATTTCATTTCTAAAGCATATTGATTGTATTCCTTAATGTTTATTTTACTGAATTTATGATTAAAATCCCCCCCTTGTTTTTGTTTGTTTGGTTTTTGTTGTTTTGTTTGAAATGTGGAGAGACAGAGAGCTTCCGTCCACTGGTTCACTCCCCAAATGCTCACAACAACCAGGGCTAGGCCATGCTGAAGCCAGGAGCCCAGAAATCAGTTCCATTCTCCTATTTGGGTGGCAAGGACCCAAATACTTAAATCATAAGTATTTGTTGCTACCTGCTGGGCTGTGCATTAGCAGGGAGCTGGGTGTCTCAAATAGGGACTTAATTTAAGCAACTTAACTGCTTGGCCACAGGCCAGTCCCTGAAGCTACTTGTTTGAACATTATTTACTAACACACTTAGACTTCCTTGTCTTTTTTTAACTACTTGGTCTTCCTGATAAATGTTCCAAAGCAAGAGCTGGTATTGTGTCAAAGTGGGTTAAATGTTCCATAGAAAACTTTTCCTTCATTGCACTTGTTACAGTTTGTGTATTTATTCGTGTTACCTGGTAAATGTTTTTCTACTGCTATAACTATAGACATGTAAAAACAAGGATCATGCTGTTTTGCTCCAATTTGATAGAGTGATTTCCATATAGCAGGTGCTCAAAAATATTTAGTAATGAATGAGTATTAAAATTCATGTGCTAATACTTAATTATCTTATATTGTTAATGAAATAAAAGAGGGTAAGCAGAACAGTCCAACAATATTGAGACGCTGATAGTAGTGTTACGAAACAGGTATCTTATAAACTTAACATAATTGAGACAGAGATAGAAATTACTAGGTGTGAAAATTTTTACCTTAAGTTAAAAGCTTATTGTTTTGAAGCCTGTCAATAATGCCTTCAGTTTGAAGAGAAAGTTAAAACTAAAGAACTTTGAAACATTAGAAGAATATAATTGGAAATTTATCTAAAAGGATAGTTGTTTAATAATTTTAACTTACCAGAGATGGAACTATGGTGTTTAACATGTTCTACATACATTTTGAAGAAGACATATGGCACTAGTTTTAATTAAACTGACTGTTTTAGGACAGGAACTTTCATACTCTTACTCTGTATCCCCGTGAAATTTATTTTGTTCTCAATGAATATTTAAGAGTGAACTAATAAGCAAAAAAAGGAATCTGTATCAGGATTAAATTTAGCTGCATATTACAGAAAAACAAAAATGATGTTAAAAAAATAATAAAAGTATTTTAAGTGTAGAAGTCTCAAAGTAGGCAGTCCAGGATTAGTATGGAGACTTAAAAGGTTCCTAAGCTCTTTCTAACTTTCTACCATAATATAACTAGGATAGGACCCTCATCTTGAAGCACTAATAATTGGTTGGACAAGGTTAGGAAGATAATTATTACATTTTCATGAAATTTCGTAAGTTCTGTTTTTTGTTATTGTGTATATGTTTTTTGTGTTTTTTTTTAACGAATTGATAGACTGGCCGGCGCTGCAGCTCACTAGGCTAATCCTCCTGCGGCGCTGGCACCCCAGGTTCTAGTCCCTGCTGGGGCGCCGGTTCTGTCCCAGTTGCTCCTCTTCCAGTCTAGCTCTCTGCTGTGACCCAGGAGTGCAGTGGGGGATGGCCCAAGTGCTTGGGCCCTGCACCTGCATGGGAGACCAGGAGGAAGCACCTGGTTCCTGGCTTCGAATCCGCGCAGCGCGTGACGGCCGCAACGCGCCAGCCACAGCAACCACTTGGGGGGTGAACCAACAGAAAAAGGAAGACCTTTCTCTCTCTCTGTCTCTCTCTCTCTCTCTCACTGTCTAACTCTGCCTGTCAAAAGAAAAAAAAAAAAAAAAGAATTGATAGACAGCACTTCATTACATGTTAAAGGAGAGAAAGAAAATCCAAATAGAACATGGAAAATTTTAAGTGAAGAAATGACAAAATAATATTTAATTTATTCATTTGTTATACTTTTTTCCCCTCAGTGCTAGAGTTTGAAAGAGTTTATCTTGACAATCTCCCCAGTGCAAGCATGTATGAGCGGAGTTACATGCATAGAGATGTTATCACCCATGTGGTATGTACCAAGTAAGTCTGTCACTTTTTTTTTTCTGAGCAGGTTATTAAAAAAAAAAAAAAACCTTCTACTTTCAGATGGATATGGATTTGTTAAAGTAATTTGGGATTTTACAGATTTCTACTTAATTCCACAGATTCTGTGATAGTTCGTGTTAAAGGCCTGTATGTTCTTCCTTTGTTATACGAAGAATGCATTCTGTAAAACAAAACTCCCTAGCTTATGGATATGTTTTCTGGAGCTAAAAGCCAAGAGGTGGTGTCTGAGATTCCCTGAAGAAGAGGAGTCATTACTTAAAATGGGATTCATTGGCTTATTTCTCTAATAAAGAAAATGATAAGAACTGAGACATTTGGAAATATTAAAGGATTTTCAAAATGGATGAATGAGGGATTTGGGGAAGGAGAATAGTAGTAACATTTTACTGTTTGTTGAGCTCATAGTATGTACTGTGCCAAGGCTTTTTCCTAAGTTACTTAAGAACAATCTTGTGAAGTAGTATATGCTCTTCATTTAAAGATGAAGAAACTGAAGTTTAGAGAGGTTGAATGACAGATGAGGCTGAGTAAGAAATAAAAGGGGTAAATGCTATCAGGATTTCTATTCTTTAATAGATTTTGAACATGTGAGCAGGACAGAGATGTAAGATTCATTTTTTTTTTTTTTGAAGGACCACTCTGGCTGTAGTGAGATGAATGGATTGAAATAAGGCAAGAATAGATACAAGGAGAGCAGTTAGGAGACTAATGTAGAAATCTGAATGAGAGATATGATGGTAGCTTGGAGGATAATTAGCCATGAGTATGGATAGTAGATCTATTGGTCTCTTGAAGAAAAATTTTGTTTCAGATATAAAATGTATAGGACAAGTCTGACCAAATATTAGCACCATTCCTGATTCAAAGATACCGAACTATGGATACTGCCATTGCTGTTACTTTATCCTCAACTTTGTTTTGTTTTTTAATCCAAGGTATTGGAGTATAATAGAAAGATTGTAGGTTTAGTGGCTAGGTAGATCTAAAAACCATTCACTAGCCATGGATCTAGGATAAGTAAATCTAACATTTTAAAATTACTTCCTAAATTGGATGTGGTTTATTGATTGTGCCAAATATATCTTCTTTTTTTTTTTTTTTTTTTTTTTTTGGACAGGCAGAGTGGATAGTGAGAAAGAGAGACAGAGAGAAAGGTCTTCCTTTTGCCGTTGGTTCACCCTCCAATGGCCGCCACGGCTGGCGTGCTGCGACCAGCGCACCGTGCTGATCCGAAGGCAGGAGCCAGGTGCTTCTCCTGGTCTCCCATGGGGTGCAGGGCCCAAGGACTTGGGCCATCCTCCACTGCCTTCCCAGGCCACAGCAGAGAGCTGGCCTGGAAGAGGGGCAACAGGGAAAGAATCCAGCGCCCCAACCAGGACTAGAACCCGGTGTGCCGGCGCCGCTAGGTGGAGGATTAGCTTATTGAGCCGTGGCGCCAGCCAAACATACCATTTAAATATAAGATGTTATTCATAGGGAAAACTGGGTGTACTACTTCACAGTTTTTGTTTTGAAAGCTTAAAACTATCCTGAAATAAAAAGTAAAAAAAATTAGAAAACTCTCCCAATTTGGAAGATAATAAAAATACCCATCTAAAAGGGTTACTATAAAGATTAAGGTAGCAGCCGGCGCCGCAGCTCAATAGGCTAATCCTCTGCCTGCGGCGCCAGCACACCGGGTTCTAGTCCTGGTCGGGGCACCGGATTCTGTCCCGGTTGCTCCTCTTCCAGTCCAGCTCTCTGCTGTGGCCCGGGAGTACAGTGGAGGATGGCCCAAGTGCTTGGGCCCTGCACCTGCATGGGAGACCAGGAGAAGCACCTGGCTCCTGACTTCAGATCAGCGCGGTACGCCAGCCGTGGCGGCCCTTGGAGGGTGAACCAACAGTAAAGGGAGATTTGTCTCTCTCTCTCTCACTGTCCACTCTGCCTGTCAAAAAAAAAAAAAAGATTAAGGTAATATGTGTAAAGTACCTGGCATACACTTTCAGTAAATAGAAAGAAGTAAATAAGTAAAAATCTGTAAAACCACATGTACTTTATAGGGAAGACTATTGTGTTTAAAATCCTTGTGATACTTACATAGCCAAAATACCTTCAGAAGGATATAAAAGAAACTTATGTTGAATTTGAAGTTTATTTATAAACTTCTGAGAAATAGTGTACATTTTCTCATGAAAAGACTGCTAATGGGTAGTTTTATCAATAAGAAATCCTGAATTCTAGTAATTCCTAGCAAAATTTCTTTTTAATGTCAAATCCTAGTTCAAATCTGATTCTAATTCATGGGGAATTTAACACAGCAGCAACTGAAAGTAGCCAGAAAAGAGCTTCAAAATTTGCTGTGTTCTATTTATCCTACTAGTGGTCTGCATCAAGGAAGATTAAAAACCTATTATGAAAGAGTCAAAGATTTTCAGTGAGTGATTTCTTTAATAGTGATTCATAGATCTATTTTAGTAATTAATACTTCAATTTTTATATATGCAGAACAGATTTTATTATTACTGCCAGTCATGATGGACATGTTAAGTTCTGGAAAAAAATAGAAGAGGGAATTGAATTTGTTAAACATTTTCGTAGTCATCTAGGTAAGAATTTTACCTTTTTATTTGTAGTTCTCTTTTAAACTGTACTAGTTAATGTTTCATTAATCTTTGTTTTTTTTTCTTTGAATCATGCATATTTCTTCATTAGTATTTACCAGAATGTTTTAATTTGATTTAAATAGGCATTATTGAGAGTATTGCAGTTAGCTCTGAGGGAGCATTGTTCTGCTCTGTGGGTGATGATAAAGCAATGAAGGTGTTTGACGTGGTGAACTTTGACATGATCAATATGCTGAAGCTTGGGTAAGTCTTTTGTAAAGTCTGTATTTTTTTTAAGTTAGTGAAACAATTTTTAAACCAAACTTCACCATTTCACAGGTTGTTTCTAAAAAGAGAGTAATACTATATCAATGCAAAAATGCACGTTTGGGTTCTACTTGTGAAAATGGATAGGCTGATTCCTTGTTACTATATTATTTTGAGGCTTATGCTGTGTTTTTCGTCATTAATAACAGAGATTCCAAAGTGCATTTTTTTAAAAGATTTATTTTATTTTACTTAAAAGAGTTACACAGAGAGGGAAGGAGAGGCAGAGAGAGAGAGAGAGGTCTTCCATCTGCTGGTTCACTCCCCAGTTGACCACAACAGCCAGAGTTGTGCCAATCCAAAGACAGGAGCCAGGAGCCTGGAGCCTCTTCCAGGTCCCCCACACAGGTGCAGGGGCCCAAGGACCTGAGCCATCTTCCAAGCGGGTGCAGGGGCCTAAGCACTTAGGCTATCTTCTACTGCTTTCTCAAGCCACAGCAGAGAGCTGGATCGGAAGTGGAGCAGCCAAGACCCAAACCAACACCCATATGGGATGCCAGCACTCCAGGCAGCGGCCTTACCCACTAAGCCGCAGCATCAGCCCCCCAGAGTGCAACTTAACAAGGATTTGTTATATTTGATTAACACTATGTAGTAAATTGATTGAGATCCATTATGTCTAATGGATCCATTATGTCTAAGAATTAACTTCTTTTCTGGACTGTAGTTATTTCAGTAATACGGAATTGTGTTTTATGCTTCAAAAAGTTAATGGGTCTTTGGAATTAAATGGTAAGATTGGTGCAAAAATATTTTTGAAATCTTTATATAATATGTATTTTCCGTTAACTTTTTGAAGATCCATAGTGTACGATTTATATATATGTTTGGATTTCATCAGTAATATTAAGTTTTGGAGTATGTTGAAAGTCAAATACTCTTTAAAGCATGTCCTTTTTAAGATAACATACTGTGTTTGTACACATCTAGGAGAATGTCAGCTTTCAAGTCAAAAAGTTTTAGAACTTGCTATAGTGTGCTTGGATGCCATAACAGAAGACCGTAGACTATGTGACTGAAACAGTAGAAATTTGTTTTCTCACATGTTTGGAGTCTGGAAAGTTCAAGATTGATATTCCAGCAGCTTTTGGTTTCTGATAAGGTCTAGATTGAGAGACTTAGAGACACTGACCCTTCTAACTGCCTCCATGATCCCATTTAACCTTAATTACCTCCTAAAGACTTTATGTCTAGAATGTCCTATTATGGACTAAATTGTATCCATAATTCAAATAATTCCATATTTTAGAATTTCCTTCAAAATTAGTTTATGATTTTATGAACCACTAAAGGAAAATGTTATTTTTATAATTGAGACTTACTTTTGACCACAAATAGAATTACATAACTTGATTATCTGCCTTATTCTCCAGCTTTGTTTTCTAAGATGTTAACTTTTTTAAAAATAAAGTCTATTTAGAAATGTTGAACACTGGCCCCTTGAAGATACTCAAAACCACGTATTTCAAGTTTTGTTAGCAATGCTAAAAGAAAGTTCCTGCATTGCAGCATAGCGGATTAAGCCACTGCCTGAGTTGGGGACGTCCTGGCTACTCTGCTTCTGATCCAGCTCCATGTTAATGCACCTGGGAAATCAGCGGAAGATAGCCCAAGTACTTGGGCCCCTGCGCCCATGTGAGAAATTCAGATGAAACTCCTGGCTTCAGCCTGGCCCAGACTTTACTATTGTGGCGATTTGAGGGGTGAACCCATGAATGGAAGAGCTCTCTCACTGTAACTATCTGTCTCTCCCTCTTTGTGTAACTCTGCCTTTCAGATAAATAAATAAGTCTTTAAAAAGAAAGAAATGCTAAAAGAAGAGTTTCAAAAAGATTTTGAGCATTAGTATCATGGCTGGAATAATCTTTTTAGCTTCTCAGAATACTAATTTGAATCAGACAATATTCATTTGAGGATATAAGTTTGATATAATGATTAATTCTGTTCCTTTTAGTTCTTTTATATTTGTTTACCATGCGGCCTGTTCAAAGTTTATAGTTAATTATATAAAAACAAACTAATGATGAGTATAATAGGATAATGTTTTCTTTTGAACATAGTCATAACTAAAATGTTTTTATTTTAAATATTTTGAAAATGGGTTTTTAGGCCTGCGCCGCGGCTCACTAGGCTAATCCTCCGCATTGCAGCGCCGGCACACCGGGTTCTAGTCCCGGTTGGGGCGCCGGATTCTGTCCCGGTTGCCCCTCTTCCAGGCCAGCTCTCTGCTGTGGCCAGGGAGTGCAGTGGAGGATGGCCCAGGTGCTTGGGCCCTGCACCCCATGGGAGACCAGGAAAAGCACCTGGCTCCTGGCTCCTGCCATCGGATCAGCGCGGTGCACCGGCCGCAGCACGCCGGCCCCAGCGGCCATTGGAGGGTGAACCAACGGCAAAGGAAGACCTTTCTCTCTGTCTCTCTCTCTCACTGTCCACTCTGCCTGTCAAAAAAAAAAAGAAAAGAAAAAAGAAAATGGGTTTTTAAAAAGATTTGTTTATTTATTTGAAAGACAGAGTTACAGAGAGAGAAAATCTTCCATCTATTGGTTCACTCCCCATATGGCTACAACGGCTGGCGCTGGGCCAGGCAAACTGGGAGCCAGGAGCTTCTGCTGGATCTTCCATGTAGGTGCAGGGGCCCAAGAAACTGGGCCATCCTACTTTCCCAGGTGCATTAGCAGGAAGCTGGATAAGAAATGGAGCAGCCAGGACTTGAACCCATGCCCATATGGGATGCCAGCATCGCAAGTCACAGCTTTACCTGCTATGTGACAACACCGGCCCCTGAAAATGGATTTATAAAGTATACTGTTACATGCTAACTTATTTAAAGGAAAGTTATACCTGGACTTTTACAGAGATCCAAAGGTAATGTCCCAGAGTATTTTAAGGCTGGGGTCTGATTAGGTTTCATTATCTACTCAAGAGAAATAAATGGTCTGCAATCTGCAGTTCTTTTCTTGTGGCTTGAAAGATCTTTAGATGTTATTCTCATCACATTGATGAGGTCGTAAGGGGCCAGTGCTGTGGCGTAGTGGGTAAAACCACCGCCTGCAGTGTCAGCATCCCATATGGGGGTGCCAGTTCAAGTCCCGGCTACTCTGCTTCCAATCCAGCTCTCTGCTATGGCCTGGGAAAGCAGTGGAAGATGGTCCGAGTCCTTGGACCCCTGCACCTGCATGGGAGACCCAAAGAAGCTCTTAGCTCCTGGCTCCACATTGGCCTGACTCCAGCCGGTGTGGCCAACTGGGGAGTGAACCAGCAGATGGAAGACCTCTTTCTCTCTCTGCCTCTCCTTCTCTCTCTGTGTAACTCTGCCTTTCAAATAAAGAAATAAATCTTAAAAAAAAAAAAAAAAAAGGAAGAAAGAAAATAAGGTAGCTATTCTTGGCTACTTTTCCCCATTCTGTGTCTCTGCTACCTTTCATTAAAGAATCCAAGTCTAAATCACTAGCCATGACATTTTGGTAGTAGTGCAAGGAAGTTGCTTACTTGTTGTACTGACCTTTTTATCCTCCCTCAATTTTTTACTCTTTTAGCTACTTTCCTGGACAATGTGAGTGGATCTATTGCCCAGGAGATGCCATATCTTCTGTTGCCGCTTCTGAGAAAAGTACAGGAAAAATTTTCATTTATGATGGTCGAGGAGATAACCAGCCACTTCATATTTTTGACAAGCTCCATACATCACCTCTTACTCAAATACGGCTAAACCCAGTTTACAAAGCAGTAGTGTCTTCTGACAAATCTGGAATGATTGAATACTGGACTGGACCTCCTCATGAATATAAATTCCCTAAAAATGTGAACTGGGAATATAAAACTGACACAGATTTATATGAATTTGCCAAGTGTAAGGCTTATCCAACCAGCATATGTTTTTCACCTGATGGGAAGAAAATAGCTACTATTGGTTCTGACAGAAAAGTTAGAATTTTCAGGTTTTTAACTGGAAAACTCATGCGTGTATTTGATGAATCATTAAGTGTAAGTGCAATTTATCACATTTTACTCTTAAAATGTCTATTTTGTGTGGTTTCTTGAAAGATTTTTTTTAGAAAATAGATGTTTAGATTGATCATTATTTTCTTTTAGCCATCTTCTATCTTGCATTGTAACTGTATTAGTTAGGTATATTATGTGATATTTTCCAAGCCAGTTATTCCCTATTTATGTGGTTGGGTATTATTTTCCAGTTTTGTTGCAAGTTCATCCTTTGATGATCCTCAAAATCCATTCTAGGCCACCTTCTGTTCTTTCTATTCACTGCTATATTCTCCCAGATTTATTTATGTAGCTTTCTATTATGAACAAATCTGGTTGTTGTCTTCGTAAATAACACCACTGTCCATCTGAATGCGTAAGCCAGCAACCTTAGTCATCCTTAACTCTTTCTCCTTACCTATTTTGCATGTCCCGCCCATTTTACTTTCTAAATACACTTTAAATCACCCCATTTCTTTTCACAGCTATCATTACCCTAGTACATGATCTTTTGCCTGACCTGCTGCATAGCCTACTGCCTGAATCTACCCTGGATTCCTCCTACCATTGTACTCTGCACCAGAGCAGCCTTTTAGAACCACATGTCTGGTCATGCCATTCCTTTGCCTAGACTCTTTCAGTGATTTCCTGTTCTTCGACAACAACAAAATAGTGGCCTACCATGTACAGCCTCTACCTACTACCATTCCAGCCTGCTGTCAGTCCTCCTTTCCTCTACCTTAGTCTAGCAGTTTGGACCTTCTTTCAGTTTCTTAAACATGTCTACTGCCACCGCTACCACTTGTATATGCTGTTTCTTTTCCCTGGAGTGAAACCTCCCTACACACATGACTCCATTGCATATGAAACTCATTTTCCACTTTTCAATTGAAGGTTCACTTCGTCTAAGTAGCTTTTGGAATGTGACTGATTATCGCTTCTGGGCCTTTTGGCTAAGAGCAAGTGTGGAATGTGACTGATTATTACTTTGTTTGGTATGATTATATTTGGTTACTGTGTTATCAGCCAATGAGAATTAAGCCCCATGTGATGTTTAGCCTCACAATTCTATATCACTAAAAACAGCTCTTGACACAGAATTACTCAAGTGACTCTAGCCTTCTCTTATTAGACTGCTACAACAATTTATTTTAGAGTATATATAGTTGTATTTTGTTTTTACCCATTCAGAGTTAAGTGGTTTCTGTGGATACTTGAATCTCATCAACTGTTTGCTGTCAGAAGGTTCTCTGACTGCTAAGGTGTGTTAAAACCTCCAGTAATCTATGGGTTGAACCTTTCTAACAATAATGCTTATTGTATGACAGTGTCAATTCTACAGTCTTTGGCAGTGACCACTTCAAATTGTATTCTTTGCATTAAGCACTTCAAAAATTGTATCAACTGATATTAGTGGCACTCCTTTTTTTGAAGTCATGTGGTAATGAGCTCTGTGTCTGCTTTAAGTAATATAAAACCAGACAAATACGAAGATCTGTTTGCTAGCCAAGTGATCATCATGACAGATTTTCTTGTTGAAAACAAGTAGATTTCCACTCTGATTTAAGGAGAAACCTTTCTTGATGTTTTCTTCTTTAATGGTGGCCAAAAACCAGGTATCACTTTTAAAACTCTTTACCAAATTGCAGTTCTTCCAAATTGCTCAGGAAAAAAAAAATCAGAAAATAGAGACACTCTATACATAAATAATCTTAAAACACACATTCTGTGATGTTTAGTCCACTGTTTCTTCATTGTTGTCTTAAATATTTGTTAAAGTGACAGTAATGAGTTGGCAACAGGAGGTTAGGAGGAAAACTTATGAAAGAAGTTGAAATGCAGAATGAAAATTTACCAAAAAAGCCAGTATCAGTTTAATTAGTTCCCTACAATGCTAGTGACCAATGATGCCTGGAATTTCACAGTTCCATGTTGGAAAGCGGTGGAGCTTCTAACAGATTAGAATCCTAGTTTAAGAAATTGAATGGGATGATATGATATTGTATCTTTCAGTATTTATTAACTAAAATACAGAGTCTGTGTACCCATGTAGTTGTATATTACAGAAGTTCTGCTATGAAAGTTGTAATACTGTAAAGGGATTTCTGATCAGGTGTTTATGAGAGTGGATTAAATTATGAAATAACTGCATGTGAACAGGTGGCTACTTTTAAACCTTATTTATGTCTTTAAATTTTATTTATTATTTTTGAATGTCAGAGTTACACATAGACAGAAGGAGAGGCAAAGAGAGACGTTCCATCCGCTGGTTCACTCCCCAACTGGCCGCAGTGGCCAGAGCTGCGCCGATCTAAAGTCAGGAGCCAGGAGCCTCCTCAGGATCTCCCATGCCGGTGAAAGGCCCAAGGACTTAGGCTATCTTCTGCTGCTTTCCCAGGCCACAGCAGAGCGCTGGATTGGAAGTGGAGCAGCCGGGACTTGAACCAGCACCCATATGGGATGCCAGCACTGCAGGCGGTGACCTTACCCACTACACCACAGCACTGGCCCCAAACCTTATGTCTTGAAAACTGAGTCATCTCTAGCTATTCCTGGTATACAAATAGGCAATATAATACTTGTATGTATTTATAGGTAGATGTAGATATAGATATCAGTCTGAGACTGGAGACAAGAAAACCTAACAACTAGGTCTTTTAACTATTTTATAAGACCTTGGCCTCCTGCTTGTACTCTAGCAAATATACATTCTTTTGACATTTAATATCTTTTATTATTCTGACCACATCAAGAAAAACTGTAGATTTTCAGTTAATATAAGCATGAAAGAAAGATGGAAGTAAGTGGGACATATCTGGTTTATTTTCACCTGCAATGGAGAGCTACTTTTGAATTGTATTTGGAACCCTATTTAAAAAATTGACTATAAAGATCATCATATCTTTTGGAAGGCTTATGTAAGTGTACTAATATAATTGAAATGTGACCCCGAACATAAAAATTGTATATTAAGTGTCAAAAGAAAAGTAAGCAAATTTCCAAACTATATAGGGCACTCAGAAAACTCATTTCTCCTAAGTCACACTTACCTGTAAGTAATCTAACTTCTCCCTGTTAAAATAACCTGAAATATTTTCTGAAGTATGATGAATTTGTTATAAATCGTAAGATAATAAGACATCATCTTACGAAAAAATTGAATTTTGCACAAGGATCTCATAGTTTATACCTGCAGTGTCCATTATAAGTAGCCTTTAGCCACATGTGGCAACTGAACACCAATGTCTGTAGTTCAAATTAAGATGTGCTGAAAGTAAAATACCTGCATGGTTTGAAAAGCTTAATTTTGCAAAGAGTAAGTTTTTTTTTTATATTATTGCTGAAATAATACTTTGGATATATCAAGTTGAATAAAACATTAAGATGAATATCACCTTCTTTCTATAGCTGCTGGGTAATTTTACATGTGTGGTGTGCATTATATTTCACTAGAAAGTGCTTGTCTGAGGCTTTTAAAAGGCAGCAGTCTGTTGTTCTATAGAGAAGGTATTATATTAACCAGTTGGATTTTTCTTTTTAATTAAAAGAAATGCTTACCACTTAGTGTAAAATACTTTATGATTAAACTTACTAATGTCTTTTAATTTCTACTTACACTATTTAGAGTGTCTATTAAGAAGATATATTAGCATACAGACTGTCAGTGGCTCTTAATGTGTATTCTGCTTCTCTTTAGATCTTGCTGCCTTTTTTTTTAATATGGTCATACTTCAAAAATTCATGGAAGATGTATATTGTGGATTTCAAAAAAATTTTTGTACCAAAATAAACTTACGTTTTAATTTCATTTTTCCACAGCTTTTAAACACTTGTTTGGGGAGAGGTGAGGAGAGTATGTGTGTAACGTTTTTGTTAATACATGGTTTGTTTCCTAGATGTTTACTGAACTGCAGCAAATGAGGCAACAGCTACCAGACATGGAATTTGGCCGACGAATGGCTGTAGAACGTGAGTTAGAGAAGGTGGATGCTGTAAGGTTAATTAATATAGTTTTTGATGAAACTGGACACTTCGTACTATATGGAACAATGCTGGGCATTAAAGTTATAAACGTAGAGACAAACCGGTAAGCTTCACTGTGTGTGCTTTTAAAAATGCCTTTATGAGGGACCAGTTCCTCCATCAAGGAAACAATGGGAGTTTTGTTTGTTCCAAGACAAGTGGCATGGTCCCAAATGTCTAAACTTAACCAAATGTTTTGACTGGATTTTCTGTGGTCTCTTGGTTGTTTATAATCTTATGTAAAAAGTTTCCACTTGTGTTTGTAAAAGAAACAGAAAGAAGATATGCATAGTTTCAAGATTTTTTTTTTTTAACAAGTTTCAGTCTGTCTTTTGCTTATTGATTTAGCCTGGTTCATGTTAAATGTTGCCAAATATTTTAACCACAGAATTCGGCATTACATCCTGCTAGACATAAAATCAGAAGTTAAAATGCATGAAACCACAATAAGCTTTTTGTGCAAACAGTCCATTTGGTCTTAGTACAAAATAGCTACAATCAGATATTGTCACTGAATATAAATGAAAGGAACTTAAAGAATATTTTAAGGACAAAAAAAAAGCCCTTGTGGTCTACATTCAAACATATATGTAGACATTCATATTGTAGTTCTTGGTGATATAAAATCTTTGAAAGTTTGCAGAAAGATTGAAATAATAAGAATAGATTAAAATGTTTTATGTTCAGCTCTCAGGATCTATAAGACACCCATGGATACCAAACTGTGGATGTTCAAGTCTCTTATGTAAAATTGCAAAGCATTTGCAAATAACCTATGGCCATCCACTCATGTACTTTAAATCATCTATAGGTTACTTCTGATACTTAAGACAATGTAAATGTATGTAAATAATTATAATACTGTGTAGTTTAGGAAATACTGACAGGGAAAAAAGTGTACATGATCACAATGATAGGTTTTCTTTATTAAATATTTTTGATCAAAATATTTGCTTGAGGGGCTGGCGCTGTGGCCCAGCTGGTTAACGCCCTGGCTTGAGGCACCGGCATCCCATATGGGCGCCGGTTCTAGTCCCGGCTGCTCCTCTTCTGATCCAGCTATCTGCTATGGCCTGGGAAAGCAGTAGAAGATGGCCCAAGTGCTTGGGCCCCTGCACCTGCGTGGGAGACCCGGAAGAAGCTCCTGGCTCCTGGCTTCGGATCGGTGCAGCTCCGGCCATTGCGGCCATCTGGGGAGTGAACCAGCAGATGGAAGACCTCTCTCTCTCTGTCTCTACCTCTCTCTCTCTGTCTTTCAAATAAATAAAATAAATCTTTAGAAAAAAAACAAATTGCTTGAAGCCATGGATGAGGAACCTGCAGATACAGAAGACTGGCCATATAAATGCATGTTTTGTTTTTATTCTAATAGACTTAACTTTTTAGAAAAATTTTACATTCAAAGCAAAATTGAGAAGAAGGCTACAGATTTTTCCCATACGCCCTTTGCCCCACCACCACCATGCATAACCCCCATTATCAACATCCTCCACCAGAGTGATACACTGTTACAACCAAGATCCTGTATTGACATATCATGGTCACTCAGAATCCGTAGTTTATGTTAGCGTCCACTCCTAGTGTTGTACATTCTTTGGGTTTGAACAAATGTAGCATCAAACAGAATAGTTTCACTGCCCTAAAAAAATCCTCTCTGCTCAGACTGTTTGTCCTAACCTACTTTGTAACTCTTGGCAACTACTAATCTTTATTTTCTCCATAGTTTTGCTCTTTTCTAGAATGTCATATACTTGGAATCCTATAGTTTGTAGCTTTGTCAGTTTGGCTTCTTTCAGTTAATAATATGCATTTAAGGTTTCTCCATGTTTTTCTATACTTTAATAGTTCATTTCCTTTCAGAACTGACTAATTATCCATTGTCTGGATGTACTACAGTTTATTCCAGTTACCTACTGAAAACATCTTGGTTACTTCCACATTTTGGCAATTCTGAATAAAACTGATGTAAACACACACATACAGATCTTTTGTGGATATAACTTTTCAACTCCTTTGGGTAAAAGCCAGGGAACACTATTGCTGAAGCCTATGATAACTGTATACATTTTTTAAAGATGCATTTATTTATTTATTTGAAAAAATTAGAGACAAGGAAAGACAGATCTTCCATTCGCTCATTCACTCCCCAAATGGCTACAATGGCCAGCCTGGGCCAGGCAGAAGCATGGAGCCAGGAGCTTCATCCTGGTCTTCCATGTGGGATGCCAGGGCCCAAGCACTTGGGCCCTCTTCTGTATCAAGGAGCTGGAACAGAAGTGGAGCAGCCAGAACACAAACTAGCACCCATATGTGATGCCAGTGTCAGCAACCTGTTACAACACCAGCCCCTGGTATATTTTGTTTTTAAAGAAACCACAAAACTGTTCCAAAAGGCTGCAATGAGTGAGAGTTCCTGTTGCTCCATACACTTGCCAGTATTTCATATTTTCAGTGTTCCGATAGGTGTGTGATAGTGTCTTATTTTAGTTTGGAATTTCCCTGATGGCATATGATGTGGAACATCTTTTCATATGCTGATTTGCCATCTGTGTATCTTCTCTGGTGTATTTAAGATGTTTTTTTAAAGTGGATTGTTTATGTTCTTAATGTTGACTTTATGAGTTCTTTATTTGGTAATTATGTTATCAGATAGGTCTTTTGAAATTATTTTTCTGTTAATCTGTGGCTTTTTATTTTCTTAATAATTTTATTTAATCTGGAAATTATAACTGTCTACCAATAAAAAAATGATACTTTGGGGAACAGTAAGAGAAAACTTTTAAAAGACTCACTGGTTATTGTAGATAACAGATAATAGATAATGGATTCCTAGCTTTTATTTGTAAAGTCATCATGATTAGAATTAATTCTGGCCATGTTATCATGTAAAACATTGTTATTTTCCAGGTGTGTACGGATTTTAGGCAAGCAAGAAAATATTAGAGTGATGCAACTGGCTTTGTTTCAGGGAATAGCCAAAAAGCATCGTGCTGCAGCTACTATAGAGATGAAAGCCTCTGAAAACCCTGTTCTTCAGAATATTCAAGCTGACCCAACAATAGTCTGTACATCTTTCAAAAAGAATAGATTTTATATGGTATGTGGAAGTACTAGGAAGTACTAGGAGATAGACCTTAATGTTAGGAATTTTATTTTCTTGGCTTAATAAGGCTTCAAATGAAGAGAACCTTGGCAGTAACTGTAGACTTTCTAAACAGCCAAAATACAATAGTACAACATTAGTATTGGAGAATTTTTAACTAGAAGTTTATTTTATTTCTGTACTGTTTTCCATTATGTCTTAAAATTTTTCAATCCGGCTTCTGTAGTTATTTATGCTGAGATGATAGGAGGTCGGTGGATATGGTCATAATTGCATTCAAAATAGTTTTCAATGTGTGGTTTTTGCAATTTTAATGTTTTTATCATTTTTTCAGGTTTTCTCAAACAATTTATCTCCTCTAAAACTGTATGACTTCATTCTCTAAATGTATTTTATCTTTTCACTTCATTGTAATGGTGTAATTCTCTGGAGAATTAAAAGTAATTATGTGTTAGGCATTGTTCTCTCAGCATTTCATATCCATTCATTTAATCTTTAAAATCACCTTTATTGAGAGTTAGGTACTATTATTTCCCACTACAGGTGAGGAAAATATTAACAATTCACTTCCCCAGAGTCACATAACTAGTAAATGGCAGAACTGGAATTCAGACCTAGGCAATGAAAAGTAAGCCAAAGATGGCAAGCTAGAACATACTTAGAAGGCATAAACAGTACCACAAGTATAGCTGTTACCTTGATAAATGTGTACCCGAGACATTTTGTATCCAAAGGAAATTAAATCTCATTTTAAATGATACATGTACATTACATGGATTATTTTCATATTAAATAAGTTAGTTGACTTACTTATGATGGGAAGTGATTCCAAAAAAATAGGATTTATTCTGACATGAATTCTTCAAGTATTTCATCAGAAATTAAATTTCCCTGTTAATAAATTTTTACCAGCTATAAACTTTAATTCACTCACTTTTTACTCTCCTTTTTCAGTTTACCAAACGAGAACCAGAAGATACAAAAAGTGCAGATTCTGACCGTGATGTTTTTAATGAGAAACCTTCTAAAGAAGAAGTCATGGCAGCTACTCAAGCTGAAGGACCTAAACGAGTTTCAGACAGTGCCATTATCCACACAAGCATGGGCGACATTCACATCAAACTTTTTCCTGTTGAGTACGTACTATTTTGTGCTTGTGTAAATAACTATTTAAATGTGTGTGAAGAATCTTAAAATTGTTACTTTGACTTAAGGAATTTTGAAGAATTGAAATGTTTGATAGAGTACCTATTCCTGGGCTTAATAACTATTCTGCTAGACAGTGGGAAAACTGTATACTTCCTTGTATACCCACAGGTTTATTTTGAGGACAAAATGTTTTGGCTATGAAGGTACTGAATATAAACTATAACGATACACAAGTGTGTATCATTATTACCATTAATTATACAACTAAACTCTAGGTTTTGTGCCTGCCTTGTAATTGGCATTTCTCTCAAAACAGATCCTTCAGAGAAGGATAATTATTTTTTCTTTCTGAAATTTGTTCGCCATTTACCACCTCTTCTTTAGCCTCAGTAGTTTTCTGCTTTGAAAATGAATTCCAACAAAAAATAAGAGCTTTCATTGAAAGAAAAAAAGCTGAAAAGCACTCTAAACACTTTAAAAGATAATAAAACTAAGGTATAATACTGAACACAATAGAATTATCTATGGCCATTCTTGACCCAAAAGAAGACATCTTTTGTAAGACCTTTATTTTAAAGTATTTACTTACAAATATGAGTCATGCCGTGTCTTGGTACTGAATAAAGAATGAGACAATTTAAGACCCCTGGATAGTTTAGTTTCAAGTGCTCAGAACCCATATGTCCTTAAATCCATGTCATGAGTACTTGGAGTGAGTTCCTCTTGATTCTCTACCTTCTAATCTCTGCTGTCAGCCATTTCAGGATAATTTACCATGTGAAACCATTTCATACGATTAGTTATTATTGAGAGGGCTTTATATTTTTGAGTGTAGTTGTCATTCAGTGCTGATTACATTTAGGCGATGTTATTTCTGTGAGTAAGTGCTTAATCAGGAATGTGTTACTTTAAAAAAAATTAATAAAAATATACTACTTGGGGCCGGCGCTGTGGCTCACTTGGCTAATCCTCCGCCTGCAGTGCCGGCATCCCATATGGGCGCCGGATTCTAGTCCCAGTTGCTCCTCTTCCAGTCCAGCTCTCTGCTGTGGCCCAGGAAGGCAGTGGAGGATGGCCCAGGCGCTTGGGCCCCTGCACCTGCATGGGAGACCGGGGGAAGCACCTGGCTCCTGGCTTCCGATTGGCGTAGCTCCGGCCATGACAGCCATTTGGGAAGAGAACCAACGGAAGGAAGACCTTTCTCTGTCTCTCACTGTCTAACTCTATCTGTCAAATAAATAATTATATATAAAAAAAAAAACACCCAAGTTCCTACTTTAAAAAATACATATACTACTACTTATATGTCCTTTCAACTCTTGCTTCTCCTGAGATTAGAAGAGGTTAGGAAAAAAATACTGCCCTTCTAAAAACTCAAAAGACATTGACAGTATCATTAGGAAGCGGACCTACAAAGAAATTTGTCTTAAGATGCTCTGAATCAGTTTCATATTTTTAATGTACATCTTACTAGGTGCCCTAAGACAGTGGAAAACTTCTGTGTTCACAGCAGGAATGGTTATTATAATGGACATACATTTCACCGTATAATTAAGGTAAGTTACACAAATTTCGTGTGATTTAACAAATAGTATGTTATTGTATAACAAGAGATTTCAGTCAAAGGAATCCTCTTTTTCACATTTATTAGTGAGTTAAGGAAAAAGGAAACATGGGCTATTGAAGCCAAATAAGAATGGATAGTCATGAATACCTGAGATCAGGGATAGGAAAGAGGGACATGGCTACCTTTTGCAGTATTTTGTCAGCAGCCAAGTAAAGAGTAAGATAATGGGCAAATGGCATGCTGAGATAAAACCAATAACCAAGGTTAACCTATTCTAAGTAGGTGCATAGGTCTAGATCTAGAAAGTAAGATTTTTAAATCAAGAGTCACAATGTCTTCTGTTCAGTGAGAATCACTATTAGAGAAGCATAGTGAGCTCAGCCCAGAATTGTGAGCAGCATTCCATAAAGTGCATGGGGCAGTGATGTCGTTCTTGCTTATCAGCAGGTCAGAAATGACAGATGGAAAAATCAGATCTCAGTGTCCTGAAGAAATTAGTGGAATGGCTTTTCAAGAAACCCAGAGTATTTGGGGAAAGGGAGGAGAGATGAGGGCAATTATAGAAGATGTAAAATAATGTGTAATTCTAAAATGTAATTATAGTATTGACTAATTGAATTTAGACTGTTAGAAAATATAGTTCACATCTGTAAATTGGGAGATCTATTTTGTTTCAAACACTGATTAAGAAATAGAAGTACACCATCCAAATATAGCTTAATAAGGTTTTGATCAAACCACTTTATAGGGTGATTGTTAAGGAAGCGAAGATTTAAATACAAAGCACTTTCGGCAGAAATGCATAAAACTGCAAAGAACACAGACACAGGTACTTCAAAACATTATGGAAAATCAAAGGGATAGGTGTTTGGCCTAATAGTTAAGATACTGGTTGGGATGCTGCATCCCACATTAGAGTACATGGCTTTGACTCCCTGCTGGGAATCCTGATTACAGCTTTTTGCCAATGTAGACTCTTGGAGGCAGTAAAGTAATAGCTTAAGTAGTTGGGTTTCTACCACCCATGTGGGATACCTGGATTGAATTCCTACCTGCTGGCTTTGGTCCAGCCCAGTCCTGGCCATGGTGGGCATTTGGGGAGTGAACTAGTAGATAGGAATTCTGTCTCTTGTCTTTGTCTCTTTTGTCTCTGCCTCTCAAATTTGAAATTGATATTCAAATTTTTTAAAATGTAAGTAAAAAAAAGTCCATTTATATAAAGAATTTTCAAAAAGTTCATGGAAAATGTGGATTGTGAAAAACCTAGGTGTGGATTTCAAGATTTTTTTGGCACTAAAGTAAATATCTATTAATTCTGGTTTGCCACAAAACTTTCTGGAATACTATTTGTATGTACAGACATGGAGTATGTATATATAGAAAAGGACAAGGGCCAGCACTATGGTGCAGCAGGTTAAGCTATTGTCTGCAGTGCCAGCATCCCATATGGGCTCCAGTTCCAGTCCTGGCTGCTCCGTTTCTGATCCAGCTCCCTATTAATGTGCCTGGGAAAGCAGTGGAGGATGCCCCAAGTCTTTGGGCCCCTTCCCCCACATGGGAGACCCAGAAGAAGTTCCTGGCTTCTGGCTTCAGCCTGGCTCAGCCCTGGCCGTTGTGGCCATTTGAGAAGTGAACCAGCAGATGGAAGATCTGTCTCTCCTCTCTGTAACTCTGACTTTCAAATAAATAAATCTTAAAAAATAGAAGAAGAAGAAAAGAAAAGGATGATGTAATCTGCTTTTGTATTCTTTCTGTTAAGGGCTTCATGATTCAGACAGGAGATCCAACAGGTACTGGTATGGGAGGAGAAAGCATCTGGGGAGGAGAATTTGAAGATGAATTTCATTCAACATTACGGCATGACAGACCTTACACACTCAGCATGGCCAATGCTGGATCAAATACTAATGGGTCACAGTTTTTCATAACAGTAGTACCAACAGTAAGTACAACAATCATTATCGAGAACCTACAGGTTCACAGGTTATGACCTAAGAGAATTAATTCAGTGGAAGAGAGCTGCATTATTCTCGTATCTGCCAGGTTAAACTATCCTAAGCTGCCTCTTAGTTATTCAGGTAAGACTTCTGCAGAGCGCAGGTGTTTGGCATAGCAGCTAAGATGCCAGTTGGAATGCCTGTGTCCCACATTGGAGCTCCACTGGATTCAGTTCCCAGTTCCTAGCTTCAGCGTCCCTCAGCTGTTGCAGGCATTTGGGGAGTGAACCAGCAGATGGGGGCTCGCTCTCTGTTTTCTGCCTCTCAACTATAAATAATTTTTTAAAAAATATTAGTGTACAAACTTAATAGGTTTCTGTAGAGAACTTTTAAAGTTTTAACCATAGTTTGTTTAAGCCATGCAGAGTAAACTACCTTTAGCAAACATCTTCTGGCTCCCTTTGGTCTGAATGATGTAGATGCTAAAACTTATATTCCGCCCTCTTAACTCTAAAGGTTCTACATCCATGGATCAAACCAACCACAGATCAAAAATACTTGAAAAAAAAATTGCTAACATGTGTGGACTTTTTTCATCATTATTCCCTGAATAATAATAAAATGTACATTGCATTAGGTATTACAGATAATCTAGAGATGATTTAAATTATGTGGAGGATATGATTAGGTTATATGCAATGCCATGCCATTTTATATAAAAGAACTTGATCATCCATGGATCTGGTATCTGCAGGGGGTCCTATCTAATCCCCTGTAAATATCAAGGGACAACTTCATTAAGTTTTATTGTTAAGGGGCCAATTGTGGCATAGAGGGTAAAACCACCCCTTGGGACACTGGCATTCCATATGGGTGCCATCTGAGTCCTAGCTGCTGTATTCCAAACTGGCCTGCTAATGGCCTGAGAAAAGCAGCAGCAGATGGCCCAAGAGTTTGAGCCTCTGCCCCACCATGTGGGAGACCCAGATGAAGCTCTTGGCTTTTGGCTTCGGCCTGGCCCAGCTCTGGCTATTAAGGCCATTTAGGGAGTAAACCAGCAGATGGGATCTCTTTCTCCCTCTCTCTCCCACTCTCCCCCTCTCTCCCCTCCTCTCTCCCCCTCCCCCACTACCACTCTAACTCTGACATTTGAATAGATGAATCTTTAAAAAAAAAAAAGAAACAAAAATGGTACTTTTAATTTAGTTTGCTCACCCACAGAGTGTGATTTTAAAAAATCTAGATGTAATAAGGTTTTTCCATTTGTTCTCCAACACAGCCTTGGCTTGATAATAAGCACACAGTATTTGGACGAGTGACTAAAGGAATGGAAGTTGTTCAGAGGATCTCCAATGTCAAGGTCAATCCCAAAACAGATAAGCCTTATGAGGATGTCAGTATCATAAATATTACTGTCAAATAAAAGAAGACTTTTTTTTTATTTGTAAATAAAAATGCACAAAATTAAACACAAGATTATTTTACATAAGAAAGCTTAAGACTTGCTGAACTTACAAATCATGTTTCAAAGATGCAATGCTATATTTTTGTATTTTTTATTAAAGGACATTTTTTAAAAATTATCTTTGATTTAACTTGCTGTATTTCTAATTCTGGGAGATGTTAAATTTAAATGGACTAAACTCAGGCAAATAGCACTCCTTGTAGGTAGCTTCTCATGAGGTTCAAATAATCTTTAAACAGAGAGGGATGTATTCAAAACCATGTCTGCTCTTGTATGATGAAAAGAGGACAAGACCACTGTGAGTCAATCACCAGGATCCAATTTCATATACCATTTCTTCTGTAAAGTTTTCATTTCATGCCAAACAGTTTTGTCTTTTGAACACTGTTAAGGAATAGTGATAAGCCTCAACAAATAAACAAACTCTCCAGTTAAAAATATTATACTCTTTAACTATTATATCTTTTTACATATAAGAACCAGAATAAATGAATACCTGAATCCTTGGTTTTATGTGGAAGTTCATTTACTATTCTTTCTATCCTCAAGTTATAGTAAAAATTTTGGTATCTAATAATAGATTAGTAAAAATTGTAAGTCTTGTACTGATATCATTTCCTTACCCATCCATAAAATAACTATTAAGGGCCACTGCTTCTCATTTCCAGAAATTTGTAGAGGGAATGTGCTCAACAGACCTGTTTAGGGAATTATATTCTTATGTTTTAAATCTAAGCTTATACTTATATTTGATCAGCAGGAATATTTCATTCATTTTACATCACAGATTTATGAGATGGAAGCATATGCAGAATTGTGATTTTAAATTAATATTTTGTCCTTTTAAAAGTAAAACATAAAACTGAACTTAAAATGACTTTTCACTCTGATATTTACTTTTTCTAATTTTAAGTATATAGACTTAACCACCTAGCTTTACTCTCAATCTGACTTTTGGTACTACTGCCACCAAGTGGTAACGATGCTTTATTTCTCAAAAAATACAATTATTTTGCTTCGATTGAAGATTTTTGACTAAGGGCCGGTACTGTGGCATAGCTGGTAAAGCTGCCATCTGAGTGCTGGCATCCCATATGGGTGCCAGTTCAAGTCCCAGCTGCTTCACTTCCGATCCAGCTCTCTGCTATGGCCTGGAAAGCAGAAGATGGGCCAAGTCCTTGGGCTCTTACACATACCTGGGAAACCCAGAAGAAGCTCCTGGCTCCTGGCTTCAGATTGGCACAGCTCCAGCTGTTGTGGCCACTTGGGGAGTTGAACCAGCAGATGGAAGACCCCCCTCTGTCTCTCTCTCTCTCTGCCTCCTCCGCCCTCCCTCCCTCTCTCTCTGCCTCTGCCTTTCAAATAAATAAATCTTTAAAAAAAAGATTTTTGACTAATGAATTTTTCCATTCCATCTCACAAATTTAGCCTATTTAATAGACCTAAAAACATACATGGCCTCATCTATTTTAAAGCCTTTTAACTCTTTTAAATTATCAAGATACAATCTCATACTTATTCAACAGTCCGTTCATCCTTACACTGTTTTAAAGCTATTTTTCCAAACTGAGAACTATCCCAACATGACATAGACTTTCTCTTAGGAATATCAGTGCATAGACTATGGCTATATTTTAAAATGACCATTTGAAATGCTACATTCTCATATGAAACAGTAAATATAAAATTTAAAAAGCAATAGAAATTTAATTTTCCTCAATGCCAAGTTTTAGCTCCTCCTTCAAAATGCTGCATTTGTATTACTTAAATGAGATCTTGGGACCAGCACCGTGGCTCACTTGGCTAATCCTCTGCCTGAGGTGCCGGCACCCCATATGGGTACTGGGTTCTAGTCCCAGTTGCTGCTCTTCCAGTCCAGCTCTCTGCAGTGGCCCGGGAAGGCAGTGGAGGAAGGCCCAAGTGCTTGGGCCCTGCACCTGTGTGGGAGACCAGGCGGAAGCACCTGGCTCCTGGCTTTGGATCGGTGTAGCTCCAGCCGTAGCGGCCATTTGGGGGGTGGATCAATGGAAGGAAGACCTTTCTCTCTGTCTCTCTCACTGTCTAACTCTTATCTGTCCAAAAAAAAAAAAAAAAAAAAAAAGATCTATGTTGCAAACACAAAATAAATTACTTCTAAATCTTCTTTATCAAATAAACTACCTCTTAGATAAGCAAGTCAATCCCCACAACTTTTTTTATTGTCTCTCTTAACTACAGCACAAATAATGACTTTTTAAGTTATTTACTAATAATAATACTAGATAGATGGTTCAAGAAACACCTTTTAGAGTAATGAGAGCAATTCTCATTTCAAATGATTTTAACATTTTTATTGCTGTCTGTACTGATCATATATGTACTTCAAATAAGGGTTTCTGGTGGTTATAAAACATTCCTGAATTAGAGAACAGGGCTTTATACTTGACAACTTGGCTTTATGTATATCACACAATAGTACTTAGGCTTAATACAGAAATCATCTAGCTGGCAAATCCTAATATATTGTATTTTTAAAACATGAAATTCTTAAATTTGATATTTCCCAGGGGAAACTGCACAATTTTAATTAATCAGTAGTGAAAAAATATAACCACAAATAGTAATAGGAGCCTGAGAAAAATATTTCTTTAAGAAAAATCACAAACACACTTTCTTGATATATACACTATCATCAAGCCTAAGAACAAGTTTTAAATTTAACATATTCACTTACATGCTAAGAATGAGAATTACAAAATTAGTGAAATAATTTACAAGAATGTTCACATGTTAGTGTTACACTTTTTCAATTACCTAGTAGAGAAAACAGTTCAAGGGCTCACAGGCAAATGCAATACTATTTTATTTTTCACAGTTAATTGAAATCAGTCACTTATTAAATAATTTAATCCCAAATTATTTTTTATGCACACAAACTACACTTATAACAGCATGACCTTTTAAATGAAAAATAAAAGACAAAATAGATTTACTTATTTACATATTGCCCATAACACTGATGGGATTTTTAATGCTTTGCTTTTTTTAAAGTTTAAAAAAAATTTTTTTGAAAAGACTGAACCAAAACACTGTCACCCAAAAGTAACATCTTATCATCTGACATTACCACACTTAACAACAGTTCCAACTGATAAGTTTAAAGATTCAATTCATCTTGGAATATGAAGAGCATTAAAAAAAAACCTCAGTGTAGCTCATTTAAATATAATAAATCGTGCTTCCCTAAGAGAATATCTTCTGAAAATGAAAATGAAGAGAATAAAATATCTTTACTCACAACACTGCATACTAAATGTAAACTCTCTTGGAATATTTCTTTTCCTTTAGACCTATTTTTCTTCTTAAATAACTTTTCAAAGCCTCGTCATGAGCCTTGATCACATTTTATTATTGAGATAAATGTACTCATTTGGGGAAATATTCTAAAGTAAGTAAGAAGCATTTCTCACTGCTTATATAATTTTTTTTAAAAAGTAGTTTTCTATTTAATTCTCCACATTGTGTATAAAGCTGACACTGATCCTCTGTGTGACTTACTATGTTTTATCTATAGACAATCCCACAAAGGATCTGATATTATTCTAAAAAATTTTATTTTAAATCTGTTGAAAAATAGAAGGACCAAGTTAGAACTCTGACCTAGGATGTACCACATAAGCCCAGGTTCAGTCCTGGAAATGAGTCTTCCATAAGTGAAGATCAGATGACTTTCACAGTTTCTTATTTCATTATAGTACTAATCTGATAATCAGGTCTAGTTAAATAACATTTCACTCTGTCTCACTGTTCCATATAAAATGCTTTAGGAGAATGTTTTAATAAAACACTATATAAAATACCTTAAATCTTTAGCTTATAGTTTTTAGCATTAAAGCTGTTCTGATGGAACATAAAAGTAATCATGTTACCCAAAGGTGCAGTTTGCCTACTATCTCATTTCTAATTACTGCCACAAGTCAGTGAAAAGCAGGCTAAGGAAGAAGCTGTACTTCCCTTCTTCACACAGAGGTTCTACTAGACAGCTATTCCTTTTTCACTGAAAGAATAAACCTTCACTTATCCTTTCTCTGTGACTACTTCTTTCCCAATATATGAGTCACCACTCTGAAAAATTTAAATAACATGTACTTTTTAAATGTGTACTCAAGAAATCTCTACTTAACACAAACTGCTCAGATATTTAAATTTGCTACAAAATAACTTTTTTTTAAGCAATAGTGTACTTAATTCCCAGTTTAAGATTCCTTTTCCTAATCATCTTTGAGGTGTAGGATTTCTTATATTATGTGAAAAATAACTCTTAAAACATAAAACTTTAAAGAACTGCTACATTTTAAATCAAGCAACATCCAGTACTCCGGCGGCCACAAGTTGCCGTGAGAGCCAGTCTAACCCTTCGTACAGCCCCATACCACTTCGAGCATCACAGCCCTGAATATACCAGCTACGGCCACAGCACAGTTTATGGAGACTGAGCAGTTCAGTGATTTCTTCTACTGACAGTGCTCCAGCAACATCCTGAAAGATATCCACACATAATTTTTTATCAGTTTATCCAAATTACCATTTTTCTACTTAATACTATTTACATAAAAATTTGCTGAAGCATACTAACAGAAGCCCAAACCAAAGTTAAAACCTAGACCCATCTTTCAATAATTACTCTGAGATTAATATGAACAGAAAAAATGAGAGCTTTGTTTACAATGAGTATTTTGTAACAGCAGCCTTACCATGAAACAATAAAAGCCATGAAACCTAAATGAAAGATATGACCTAAAGTAACACAAGTATACCACAAAATATGCTATAAAGAGAGTATATAAGGAAGAGTTACAGCATTCTCACTCCAAACATCTCCTACACTGACTTCTGGGCAGCATCACCAGTAACTATGTATTTTTCCAGAAAATTTCCAGCTCATGCAAATAAACACAAGAACATTTTCATCATTAACATCTGAGAGGTGGAGAATGGTATGAGTATGAGTATGTCTTACTCAAATGTCTTTAGTCATAAGTAAATATCTCAATTCTTAATAGCTTAGCTGTTTTTATTATGGAGGAAAATTCCTTATTCATCATTGTGTTCCCCTCCTATGACATCGACTCTACTCCACCTCTCTTCTCTTCATTGCTTAAAAGCATTCTGAAAGCTTAGGTTTGGGATCGAGGAATCTTCAGCTACTCTCAGTCTGTCATCTTCCCCATTCAACCAACAAATTCTACAAATTTTGCCAAAAAAAATATGTCTTCCATTGGCTTCTACTTTTCTGTTCCCTTACTTCATACCCTTGTTAACTCTCAGTTGAATTATATCAGCAGTTTACTGCATCTCCCTGTCCTTACTCGCTTGCCCTGATTTCATTCTACATTCTAACTCCCGAACCACAATCTTAAAATCTGGTTATATCTACAACCCACTAGTCAGAAACATTTTGATGGTTCTCCTTTGCTAAATCTCAGTCCAGCCAGGTAGGCCTTCACGATGTGATCGCCTCTGTTATTCTAGATTTTCTTCTTGATCTTCTTCTTGCATCTCTCATACAGGTCTGCTTGCTGCTCCTAAAAATCACTCAGATTACTATTTTCTCTGCCTGTAACGTTCTTTCCTTCAAATACTTAAATTCTTATCCATAATATCAACTCATCATAATTTCAACCCAAATTCTACTTTTTAAAAATCTTTCAAGATACCATCTTTAGAATCTCTTTCCCAATTCTCCATAATACTTTTAAAGTATTATTGAAGTTATTTACCGTTTTCTTTGTATTAGAATCTCACATATGTGTTAACATACATACATAGGAATGTCTGGTATCAACTATTTTGCTTTTTTGTATTCCAAACTATCCAGCATAGCACTTTCCACAGGGAATGTACTTGAAATACACGGTAGAAATGATGTAACTCTATTGAATTGATTCTCTTTTGAAATCTTTCTACTTGCCTTATGATATGGAATGCATGACTACTAAGGAATACTAAATACTAGAATGATAAATATTCAGAAATAAAATTGCATTACCTGTTTATTAGCAAAAATCAGTAGCAAAGCATCTCGGAGTTCTTTTTCCGTTAACAACTTTGCAAGTTCACTGTGTGCTTCACTAATTCTGTCTCTATGACTGCTATCAACAACAAATACAACAGCTTCCAAAAAACAAAAGCCACAAAAATATTCAGTTAGTCATCTGTCAAGTTTCAACGAATGAAAAAATGTTTATTTAATGCTCTATTATATTATAGTTAGGGTCTGTCTGCCATCACTATTTTCGCATACTGACTGCCTTAAATTACAGTAGTTCACATAAATTGTCAGGTTTGGTTTTCCCTATCTATGATGGATTTACAACACTTCCTCTATCAAACATAAGTTGCTATGTATATTAATGTTTTTCTCTTAACTAGTGAAAATTATGCCTCTTAAGATTTTCTACCTACTGATGGCACTTGTTTTCTGAAGACTATTTCATTTACCAAAAGATAATCTTAAAAATAAAAAATCAGGGGCCGGCGCCGCGGCTCAATAGGCTAATCCTCCGCCTTGTGGCGCCGGCACACCGGGTTCTAGTCCCGGTTGGGGCGCCGGATTCTGTCCCGGTTGCCCCTCTTCCAGGCCAGCCCTCTGCTGTGGCCAGGGAGTGCAGTGGAGGATGGCCCAGGTGCTTGGGCCCTGCACCCCATGGGAGACCAGGAAAAGCACCTGGCTCCTGGCTCCTGCCATCGGATCAGCGCGGTGCGCCGGCCGCAGCGCGCCGGCCGCGGCGGCCATTGGAGGGTGAACCAACGGCAAAGGAAGACCTTTCTCTCTGTCTCTCTCTCTCACTGTCCACTCTGCCTATCAAAAAAAAAAAAAAAAAAAAAAAAAAAAAAAAAAAAAAATCAGAATCTTTCTTCAAAGTTCTCTTTCTCTCAGCTAAATATCCCCAGACTTTCAAGCATTCCTCATATTCAAGATTTCATTTTCTATTAACTATGATTCATAGTAAACTTAATATCAAAAATCTCAATGTAAAAAGTTACCCAGTCTACCATCTATGTGGAAGGTAGGATGACACAGGGAATAGGTAGCATGAACATAAGCCTCAGAGTGGGGTATAAGAGGTGCTATGCTTAGGACCTTGTTTAGGTGGTTCCCCTCAAAGGTTCCTGTGTTGGAAGCTTGGTTCCCAGTGCCCTGATGTTAACATACTGGTAGGATGTTTAAAAAGTAGGGCATTAGGGGGATGTTGTAAGAAAACTGAATGCATGCCACTGGGAGGAAATAGCACAGTTATGAGACCACACTTGCTTACTGGCTTCCTGTCACACACACACTCCCAACACTTCTACAATAATGTGATGCACCTGAGGGGTTCTTCCCAGAGCCAACATTGTGCTACATAGACTTTTTGCCTGCAAACTGTGAGCTAAATACACCTTTTTTTCTTTATATATTACCCAGCCACAAGTATTTTGGTATAATAACAGAAAACAGACTAATACAAGAGGCTAAAGTGTAGAGTAGGGCCCAAATATGAACAAAAGTGGAGGATATGTGATATAACACTCATATAGTTTGGTCAAAAGCAAATCACTGTAGGTTTCTCAGCAGGTTGAACCAACCTGAGCAGCAAAACCATACACCACAAATTCAAATTACTACCACCATTGCCCAGAGATTATATCTGTATGAAGAATATTGAAATATACATTAATTGATAATAGCACAAAAGGCAAGTAGTCTTAACCATCTATATAGCTAAGTATGGCCTCTATTCTCTAATGATGGTTTATCATGAATAATGACAATAGGTCTGATCTGATTTCATCATCATTAAAAAAAAATCATCTATTATTTTTTACTTTATGTTTCTGTGTGGGAGCAAACTGTTGAAATCCTTACTTAAGGTATACTAAGCTGATCTTCTGTATATTAAGATAATCGAAAATGAATCTTGATTTGAATGGAAGGGGAGAGGGAGTGGGAAAGGGGAGGGTTGTGGGTGGGAGGGACGGTATGGGGGGGGAAGCCATTGTAACCCATGAGTCGTACTTTGGAAATTTATATTCATTAAATAAAAGATAAAAAAAAAAAAAAAGATGGTTTATCATGAATAAACCAAAAAAGTATACATCCCCATCTTACCATAATCATTTTCTTAAAATAAGGACTTGGTCACTGATATTTAATTGTATAAAAAATATTTAATCAATTTTTAGAAATTTAGACTAGAGGGGCTGGTGCCATGGCATAGTAGGTTAGGCATCTGCCTAAAGTGCCAGCATCCCATAAGGAAGCCGGTTGAAGTCCTGGCTGCTCCACTTCCAATCCAGCTCTCTGTTGGAGCCTGAGAAAGCAGCAGAGGATGGCCCAAGCACTTGGGCCACTGTGGGAGACTGGAGGGAGCTCCTGTTTCCTGCCTTCAGATCGGCACAGCTCTGGCCATTGTGGCCATTTGGGGTGTGAACCAGTGGATGGAAGACCCCTCTTTCTCTCTCTCTCTCTGTGTCTCCCTCTCTCTGTCTGTAACTCTGCCTCTCAAATAAATCTTAAAAAAAAAATAAAATAAAAGGAAAGAAATTTAAAGTAGAATCAATGGAATTACAATCAAATTTTAGCTAATTTCACTTGAATCAGTATACTAAAGACTGTTACCCTAAAAATTTGTAAAGTCAAGATGTTATTTTTGACTCTTACCTTGGGTATTAAGGTAATAATGTTTCCACAATGGTCTTAACTTGTGTTTTCCACCTACATCCCAAATAGTGAATTTCAGATTTTTATATTCAACGGTTTCCACATTAAAACCTGTTTTAAAAAGAGTTCCTTTATATTGTACTTCTACTTACAATGAGTGACACACCACAAGCAACTCTCTGTTTATAATAACGACTTACAAAGTATCTGCATGCAGCAATATCTACTGAAGTCCACCTAACTCCTCTCCAAATCCCACATGGGGAATGAATACCTTTAACAGCTGCTAACCATCTAAACCTGGACCAGAGTCCTTAGGACATTGAAATCCATGAATCTGTCAAGTACGTACCACTAACCCTCAGCCTGAGTCACCATCCTCTATTCTTTTCAACTGTCCTATCAATAGTTTGTTCCTTCTCACTATCCCACCATCCACATTTTAATCCCATGGTCACTGAACCCTGCATTTTTCTGTGAAATGCTGGTATCTCAGATAAAAGAGAGCCCTATTGCACAGTACAGCAGTATCAAATAAGACCCCAAGAACTAAGCTGTAAGCTAGAGTTTGTCTACAAAATGTACGTTAAAGTAAACAGCAATAATTGACGCTGGTATCAAGTCAAAACCAGTTAAGCCACTGCCTGCCTGCATCCCATATGAGTGCCAGTTTCAGTCCATGCTGCTCCACTTCCTGATTCAGCTCCCTGTAATGCACTTGGGAAAGTAGCAGAAGACGGCCCAAGTACTGCATCCCTTGCAAGCCATGTGGGAGACCTGCATGGAGTTCCAGGATCTAGGCTTCAGCCCCGACCAGCCCATTGCAGCCATTTCAGGAGTGAACCAGCAAATAGAAATGGAAGATTTCTCTTTCCTTCTCTCTCTGTAACTCTGCCTTTCAAATAAATAAATATATAAACCTCAAAAAAAAAAAAAAAATAGGCAATACCTGTAACTTACCAATTGTTGGAATGGGCTGCATAAATTCATCCTGTTTTAATTTAAACAAAATAGTAGTTTTCCCAGCACCATCCAATCCTAATGTGACAACTCGAATTTCCATTTTTGGTCCAATGTGAACTCTATTGTCCTGCAATTTAAAATCTTTTTATTTATATACACTTATCAAGCAATAGAATTTATATTTTATCTTTATAAAGCACCTCTGTTAATTATTTCCATGTCTTCTTAACCCATTGCAATTCAAGTTGTATTTCTCAAAATCCCCTGAATCCAATCTCAAGAAACTGAATTCTGTCTCATAGCTAAAAGTCTCCTTACTAAAACTGGCCACTTTCTCTTGCTACAAAAAAACACAAAACAATAACCACTTCATTGTCCTACATTTTCCAGCTCAAATGAATCTTCTTTTGATAATCTATTTTTTAAAGTTCAAAATAATTAAATAAAAATAGAAACTGCTGCAAACTTTCCAGAAGTGTCATATACTATTAATCTGATATATTCATAACCGCTTCTGGATACTTCCATATGCACACACTGGCCGACATACACAAATAGAACAGACACACTTTTAAAAAACACCCTACGGGGAGATTCCAAGATGGCTGAACAGAGAAAAGATACTGCTGATTTCAAGGAGTGGAAGACAGCAGAAAAGCAGAGGAAGCACATTCCCAGGGGAAGAGTTGGAGCGAGGTTTGCAGCAGAAATTCTACAGAAAGAAGGACACCATGCAGCAGCCTGGGAACGGCCGACACAGAGCAGCCAGTGCAGACACAGCTTCTGAGAGCGAGGTAAGAGCAGACTGTAGCAGGCTGTGCCGCTGGTGATACTGCATGAGGGAGATCCTCCCAGACACCGACTCTGAGTCCAGTCTGGAGCCCTAGCTGGGGGGAGGGTACCTACCTAACCCAGCAAAGGAAAAGCACATTTCTTTCTCTCCACAAAAGTGCCCGGCAACCAGCAGGGAGAAGGCACCATCCTGACACCGGTAGAGGCTGCTGTGGCTCACGCATGCGACCAGGGGATTTCACCAGAGGGAAAGCTCCATGTTTCCCAATGACTCCAAAAGTATTTCATCTTCTAAAACTGAAACTCTGTACTTTTTAAACAACAGTTTCCCCTTCTTCCCTATCCTCAGCCCTGGTAATCACTATTCTATTTTGTTTCTACAACACTGATTCGTTACAGACCTCATATATTTGGAATCATATAATATTTGTCTTTTTGTAGATGGCTTATTTGACTTAGCACAATGTCCCCAAAGTTCATTCATGTTCTATCATGTCCCTTTAAAGCTAAGTAATATTTCTTTGTGTGAGGTGTATTCATAAATGGTATACCATGTACATATTTGTTTAACTGTTTAAAATCTGATGTCTTAATGGTTGGTTGATTAAGATGGAGACTTGATCAAATGATGGCATCTGTGGGAGGGAAGGCAGTGGATGTCTTTGGGTCACTGGGGGTATGCGCTTGGAGGGTGGTTCTCTGGAGAGGTTTTGATTATTTCAGTTCAAGTTCAGCCTAGGTGATCTTACTCGTTTCCTGGCATGTAATTATTGCCACCATACCCTCAATAACCAGCTTCCACCAAATGCAGGACAATGGGGATAACACCAGATCCTGCAACCTCCACTGAAGGCTGAAATAAATCTTCTGTTTCCTAAAAAGCTCCTCTCAAGGTATTTTAAACTAACAAAAGACTAATAAAGGCACTGTTTAGATTGTCTCAAAAAAACTACTAAAAAAAATTGTTGTGGAAACAATCTTGGAAATTTGAAAATATTAGTGAACCTATTAAAGATTATTAAACCTTTTTGGGTATGATAATGGTATCTGGTTACGTTTTATAAAACAGACCTTATCTTGGGGCCTGTGGCATGGCACAGAATGTTAAGCTTTGGCTTGCGGTGCCAGCATCCCATATGGGCACTGGTTTGAGTCCCAGCTGCTCCACTTGTGATCCAGCTCCCTGCTAATGTGCCTGGAAGAGCAGTGGAGGAAGGCCCAAGTATTTTGGCCCCTCCATCCACATGGGAGACCCAGAAGAAACTCCTGACTCCTGGGTCTGACCCCACCCTGGCCACTACAGCCATTTGGAGAATGAACCAGTGGATGGAAGATATCTCTTTCGCTCTTTTTCTCTCTCTCCTTTTTCTGCCTTTCAAATAAATACATATTTTTTATAAATAGGCCTTATCTTTTAGAGATAATTTCATAGATGAAAAGACATTGGCAAAAAATGATATAATATTAGGATTTGCTTCAAAATTTGTGGGGGACTACTGGAAAAAGGGGATGAAATAAAAAGTTTGTAATTGTTAAACCACAGTGATGGATACAGAAAGATTCATTGTATCATTTTTTTCAATTTTTCACTGATAAAAGTTTTTCTTAAAAATCCTGTAATTTATGAAATTCCAGGCTGTCTCTTCAGCTGATTATTATGAAATGTAAATATAATGTAATTTGTCACAAAATATACCTAAACATAAACCGCAACCCATTACCTTTGTAAAAGTGACAGGGATGCTGGCATCCAATTGAATGTGATCTGCAACTTCTGTAAACTGCTGTTGCTGCTTCTGCAGTGTTTCCAGTAACCTTGTAATTTCTTGTTTTGCCAAGACAACTCTGCAATCATCCTAAAAAGGGGAATACAGTATTTCTTGTAAAGTTTTTGTTAAAGAAATAGAGACAAAAAATTAAATTACAATATTCAAAGTTAAATGTAAAAATTGACTAAAATAATAATAAT
Source organism: Oryctolagus cuniculus (assembly GCF_051225735.1). Taxonomy (NCBI): domain Eukaryota; kingdom Metazoa; phylum Chordata; class Mammalia; order Lagomorpha; family Leporidae; genus Oryctolagus; species Oryctolagus cuniculus. Next base: position 86,350,186 of record NC_142880.1, read on the forward strand.
TGGAATTAATAAGTTATTTAAGGGCCTGTCAACATTTTAATGTATAAATAAGTTTTGACATAGTCAGAAAGGGAATGCTGAATTGCAATAAGGATAAACCACAACCACATGTGAATCTGTTTGTGAATTTCACAAAGTGTGGAATGACAGCAGACATGACATGGAGAGCTTGTATTGTGTGATTCCATTTGTATTAATTTCTAAAACAAGTTATGCATTTGAACTCAGGATAACGGTAAGCTTTTTGGGAGAAAGCAGGTAATGACCAGAAGGGAGAATGATGGACTTCTGCGATACTAAAAATGTTCGGGGGTCGGTGCTGTGACAGCAGGTAAAGCCACCTCCTGCAGTGCCAGCATCCCATATGGATGTCAGTTTGAGTCTCTTATGCTCCACTTCTGATCCAGCTCTCTGCTATGCCCTGGGAAAGCAATAGAAGATGGCCAGAGTCCTTGGGCCTCTGCACCCATGTGGTAAACACAAAAGAAGCTCCAGGTTCCTGGTTTTGTACTGACACAGCTCTGGCCGTTGTGGCCATTTGGGGAGCAAACTAGTGGATGGAAGACCTCTCTCTTTCTGCCTCTGCCTCTCTGTAACTCTGCCTTTCAAATAAATAAATAAATCCTTTTAAAAATGTTCTGTTCATTTATGCAAAAATCCTCAGCAAAATACTAGGTCATCGAACCCAACAACACATCAGAAAGATCACTCACTCAGACAAAGTGGGATTTATCCCTGGTATGCAGGATAGTTGAACATTCAAATTAACAAATGTGATACATCACATGAACAAACTGAAGAATAAAAACCATATGATTATCTCAATAGATGCAGAGAAAGCTTTTGAAAAATACAACATCCTTTCATGATGAAAACCTTACGCAACTGGGTACAGAAGGAACATTCCTCAATACAATGTGTGGCAAACCCATTGCCAACATCTTACTGAATGTGGAAAAGTTGGAAGCATTTCCTCTAAAATCTGGAACCAGACAAGGAAGCCCACTCTCACCTTTGCTATTCAAAACAGTCCTGGAAGTTTTAGCCAGAACAATAAGGCAAGAAAAAGAAATCAAAGGGATATAAATTGGAAAGGAAGAAATCAAATTATCCCTAATTGCAGATGACATGATTCTATGTATAGGGGATGCAAAAGACTCCATGGAGAGACTCTTGGAACTCATAAAAGAGTTTGGTAAAGTGGCAGGATACAAAATTTGCACACAAAAATCAATAGCCTTTGTATACCCAGACAATGCCATGGCTGAGAAAGAACTTCTAAGATCAATCCTACTCACTATACCTACAGAAAATATTAAATACCTTGGAATACATTTAACTAAGGAAGTGAAAGATCTCTATGATGAAAATTAGACAACATTAAAGAAAAAAGAAGAAGAAGACACCAAGAAACGGAAAAATCTTCCATGCTGGTGGACTGGAAGAAACAGAAAAATCTTCCATGCTCGTGGACTGGAAGAACTAGTATCATCAAAATGTCCATACTACCAAAAGCAACTTACAGATTCAACACAATCCCAATCAAAATACCGATGATATTCTTCTCATATCCACAAGCTAAAATTCATATGTCAATACAAGAGCCGTGAATAGCTTAAGCAGTCTTACACAACAAAAACAAAGCTGGAGGCATCACAATACCAGATTTCAAGAAATACTACAGGGCTGTTAAAATCATAGCAGCCTGGTACTGGTACAATCAAACAGAATAGAAATGCCAGAAATCAATCCATGCATCTACAACCAACTTATCTTTGACAAAGGAGCTAAAATCAATCCCTGGAGCAAGGACAGCCAACAAATGATGCTGGGAAAACTGGATCTCCACAGAAGTATGAAACAAGTTGTCTACCTTACACTTCATCCAAAAATCAAATCAAAATGGATCAAGGATCTAAATCAATGACCTGATACCATCAAATTACCAGAAGAAAACATTGGGGAAACTAAGCAAGACACTGGCATAGGCAAAGACTTCTTGAAAAAGACCCAGAAGTACAGGCAATCAAAGCCAAAATAGATAAATGGGATTACCTAAAGGTGAGAAGCTTCTGCACTGCAAAGGAAACACACAGCAAGGTGAAGAGGCAAATGACAGAATGGGAGAAATTCTTTGCAAACCATGAAACTGATAGAAGATTAATATCCAGAATCTATAAAGAGCTCAAGAAACTCAACAACAATGAAACAATCCAGTTAAGAAATGAGCAAAGGATTTGAACAGGCATTTTTCAAAGGAGGAATTCAAATGGCCAACACACATGAAAAAATGCTCTGGATAACTAGCCATCAGGGAAATGCAAATCAAAACCACAGTGAGGTTTCATCTCACCCCAGTTAGAATGGCTCTCATATAGAAATCAACAAACAATAAATGCAGGTGAGGATGTAGGGAAAAGGTACCCCAACCCTCTGTTGGTGGGAATGTAAACTGGTGCAGCCACTGTGGAAGACAGTATGGAGATACCTCAAAGATCTGATAATAGATCTAACATATGACCCAGCCATCCCATTCCTGGGATTTTACCTAGGGGAAATGAAATCTGCACATGAAAGAGTGATGGGTACCCCCATGTTTATTGCAGCTCAATTCACAGTAGCTAACATTGGGACAAACCCAAATGTCTTTCAAGTGATGACTGGATAAGAAATTATGGCATATACATACACTATGGAATACTACTCAGCCATAAAAAAGAACCAAGTTCTATCTTTTGCAACAAAACAGACGCAACTGGAAACCATTATATTTAGTGAAATAAGCCAGTCCAAAAGACAAATACCATATGTTTTCCCTGATCTGTGGTAACTAACAGTACTAAAAATGTAATGTGTAGCAGTAAAACTGACATTTTGAGCTTCCATGATTTTTTACAGCCCTTGTCTCTATTGTTCTGGAAAAAAGTGTTTTTTTCTTCTTACTGTTTTTTGAACTCTATACTTAGTGTAGGATTAATCTTATGAGTTCAAAGTAAACTGAAAGTAGATCACTGTAAAAATTAAGAGAGGGACTAGGAGGAGGAGGAGCAGGAAGGGTAGGAGCATGGGTGGGAGGGAGAATAGCGTAGGAAGTATCAATATGTTCCTAAATCTTTAGAAATAAAGTACCTGAATTTGTATAGCTTAAATAATTTTTTTTAAAAATCAAAAAACATGTGCTGTTACTTTATCTGGGTGCTGGCTACATACTAATGATTAATTACTGACATTAACTAATTGAAAATTTAGCCTGCTCAACACTTATGTACATATTTTTATATGTATGTCCTACTTTATAAAAAAAAAAAACAATAAAAATAATTTAAGATATACATGTGGTGGTTAAAAAAATAAAGATAAAACTGTGAAAAGCTGACCTAACTTAAAAACACACAATGAGGGGCTGGCGCTGTGACATAGTAGTCTAAGTCCCCACATGGACTACAGTTTGTGTCCTGGAGGCTCCTCTTCCAATCCAGCTCTCTGTTTATGCTGTGGGAAACCAGTGTAAGATGGTCCAAGTGCCCAGGCCCCTGCACCCACATGAGAGACCTGGAGGAAACTCCTGGTTCCTGGTTTCAGATTGGCCCAGCTCCAGCCATTACGGCCATTTGGGGAGTGAAGCAGTGGCGAGAAGATCTTTCTGTCTCTTCCTCTCTCTGACTGTAACTCTGCCTCTCAAATAAATAAATAAAATCTTAAAAAAAAATGAACAATAAAGAAAATAGCACAAAAATAGACACATATCTCAAAGGAACACAATGAAGAACCCAAACATAAATTCATGTATTTATAACTAACAGATTTTCATGAAATACGTTAAGAACATACACTGAAGAAAGGATAGTGTCTTTAAAAAATGGTGCTGGGAAAAGTGGATATCCATAAGCAGAAGAATAAAACAACCCCTATCTCTTACCACATACAAAAACCAACTAAACATGGATCAAATGTGAGACCCAAAACTATGAAGCTACTAGAAAGAAACATAGGGGGAAAGTCCCATGACATTAGTCTAGAAAAGATTTTTTGGATATGACCCCTAACAAGCACCAGCAACAAAAGCAAACAAGTAGTAAATGAGATTGCATCAAATCAAAAAGCAAATGACCCACTCAACAGAGTGAAAAGGCAACCTACAGAACGGCAGAAAATATTTACAAACTTCATCATCAAATAAAGAATTAATATCCAAATAAGACAGATAAATGGCCAATAAGTAAATGAAAAAAATGTTCAACATCACTAATCATCAGGGAAATGCTAATCAAAACCATAAAGAGATACCAGCTCACCTCAGTTATATTGGTTATTATCAAAAACACATAAAAAACAAATACTGATAAGGATGTAGGAATGGAGAACTCTTGTACACTGTTTCTAGGAATGTTATAGTACAGTCATTATGAAAAACATTGTTGAGGTTTCTTGATAAACTAAAGAAGAGAACGACCATATAATGAAGCAATTTCACTACTAGGTATGTGTCCTCAAGAATGGAACTCACTATGTTGAAGAGGTATCTGCATTCCTATGCTTATTGCAGTATTATTCATAACAACAAGATATAGAATCAAAATAGGTATCCATCCATGGATGGGTGTTTAAAGAAAATATGATGTATTTATATATACAATGGAATATTATTCAGTCATAAAAAAGGAAATGCTGTCACTTGCACCAACATGAATAGAACTAAAGGATTTCAGTCAGTCACAAAAACACAAAAGCCACATGTTCTCATCTATATGAATGAAAACTGAAAATGTGACATCAAGGAAGTAAAGAATAGGGAAGAAGGGAGCAAACATGGTTAAAGAGTATATGGTGGGGGGCCGGCGCTGTGGCGCAGCGGGTTAACGCCCTGGCCTAAAGCGCCAGCATCCCATATGGCTGCTGGTTTGAGTTCCAGCTGCTCCTCTTCCAATCCAGCTCTCTGCTATGGCCTGGGAAAGCAGAAGAAGATGGCCCAAGTCCTTGGGCCTCTGCACCCATGTGGGAGACCCGGAAGAAGCTCCTGGCTGCTGGCTTCGGATGGGCCCAGATCCAGCTGTTGCAGCCAATTGGGGAGTGAACCATCGGGTGGAAGACTTCTCTCTCTCTTTCTCTCTGCCTCTCCTCTCTCTGTGTAACTCTTTCAAATAAATAAATAAATCTTAAAAAAAAAAAAAAAAAAAGAGTACATGGTGGGGATGGCAACACTGTGGTGTAGTAAGTTAAGCCTCCGCCTGCAGTGCCGGCATTCCATATGGATGCCAGTTCAAATCCCAGCTGCTCCACTTCCGATTCAGCTCCCTGGTAATGGCCTAGGAAATCACCAAAAGATGGTCCAAGTTCTTGGGCTCCTGCAGCCACAGAGGAGACCCAGAGGAAGCTCCTGACTCCAGATCAACTTACCTCTAGCCATTGTGGCCATTTGGGGAGTGAACCAGCAAAGAGAAGACCTTTCTCTCTGCCTTTCCTTCTCTCTATAACTCTGCCTCTCAAATAAATAGATAAATCTTTAAAAAAAGAGCACATGGATACAGCTGGATAGGAGGAAGAACTTCTAATGTCCTAAGTATGGCTTACAACAATAATTGTATAGTCACATAGCTAGGAGATAGGATTTTGAGAGTCCCCAAAACAAAGACTTGATAAATGGAGCTGATATATATGCACATTATACACTGCATATTATATGCACATATTTAAATATCACATGGTATCCCATATGTGTCCACAATTACTATTTATCAATTTAAAAAATCAGTGAATTAAAAAATTATTAAATCATCTGCAAATTTGTAACAAAGTCTTACAATACTTCAACCATTATGAAACACAGATTTATCGTTACACCGAAGTTAAGAACCGCTGAATTAGAACAGAGTAGCATATGCTGGAGAGGTACCCAGTGAAAGAACAAGGTAGGAAGCAGGCATTTGGTACAGTGGGACACCAGTACCCCATGTCAGAGTGCTTGCAACTAAAACCCCACTCTGTCTCTAACTCCAGCTTCCTGCTACTGCAAACTCCAGAAAACAGCATGTGATAGCACAAGTGGTAAGGTCCCTAGCACCACGTGGGAGAACGGACTCGTGGCAAGTTAGTGCAGGCGTTTGGGGAGTGAACCAGCAGATAGGAAATCTCTTTCTTTGTAATTCTGTCTTTCAAATAATTCTTTAAAGTTTTATATATTTATTTTTTATTAACTTTTATCTGACAGAAAGAGAGAGAGAGTAAACTTTCATCCGCTGGTTCAGTCCCCAAATGCCCGCAACAGCCTGGACTGGGCTAGGCCAGAGGCAAGAGCCAGAACAACATTCATGTCTCCCACATGCATGGCAGGGTCTCAAGTGCTGGGGCCTCTCAGGTTGTGCATGAGCAGGAAGCCAGATGAAAAACGCAGACAGGACTGGTCCCAGGGCCTCTGATATGGGATACAGGTGATCCCAAGCAGGAGCTGTGTCTCAGTGTCCACCCCTCAAATAAATTTTTAAATAATTAAAAGAAAAAAACAAGAAAGAAAAGTTACAAAGAACAGCAAACATTTGTGCTAGACCTTGAAGGATTAGGATTTCCACTATCAGAAAAGACAGAGGCGGCCAGTGCCACAGCTCACTAGGCTAATCCTCCTCCTGCAGCTCCGGCACCCGGGGTTCTAGTCCCGGTCGGGGCACCGGATTCTGTCCCAGTTGCCCCTCTTCCAGGCCAGCTCTCTGCTGTGGCCTGGGAGTGCAGTGGAGGATGGCCCAAGTGCTTGGGCCCTGCACCCACATGGGAGACCAAGAGAAGCACCTGGATCCCGGCTTCGGATCAGTGCAGTGCGCCGGGCACAGCGGCCATTGAAGGGTGAACCAACGGAAAAAGGAAGACCTTTCTCTCTGTCTCTCTCACTGTCTAACTCTGCCTGAAAGAAAGAAAGAAAGAAAGAAAGAAAGAAAGAAAGAAAGAAAGAAAGAAAGAAAGAGAGAAAGAGAGAAAGAGAGAAAGAGAGAAAGAAAGAAAGAGAGAGAGAAAGAAAGAAAGAGAGAGAGAGAGGGAGGGAGGGAGGGAGGGAGGGAAAAGAAAAGAAAAGAAAAGAAAAGAAAAGAAAAGAAAAGAAAAGAAAAGAAAAGAAAAGAAAAGAAAAGAAAAAGAGAGAAAGAGAAAGAGAGAAAGAGAAAGAGAAAGAAAGAGAAAGAGACAGAGAAAGAGAGAAAGAAAGAGAGAAAGAGAGAAAGAGAGAGAGAAAGACAGAGAGAGAGAGAAAGAGAGAAAGAGAGAGAGAAAGAGAGAAAATGAAAAGACAGAGGCACTCCAAGCAGAAAGAAGAGTATACACCTGACATGAAAAGTAAGAAAGGGCTTGGCAGCACTGAAGAATGAAATGAAGCCTGAGGGCTTCTGGAATCCGTAACGTTATGGGAGGAAGGTACTGAAGGAAAGGATGCTGATGTGGCTGGTGTAGCAATTTCAAATTAGAGATCATGTCCTAAGCACAACGTTAATGCACGGGACAGAACACACTAAATCAACAAAACAGACTAGTGTGTAGTTTCTGTAATTATCTACTTAATGTCACAACAAAGAGCCTAACGACATTTAACCTACCTACCTACCTGCTGTAAAGTCTTTTCACAATGGAGGCAGGCTGTTGAAACCTGAGACAACAAAATAGTCATATCTTCTTGTTGCTGCCTGAGCCAAATTAGCTTTTCACGAACATGGGCATCAACAACACTTAGAGCCATTTCTTCTTGTCGACACAGAGTTTCATGTAGATCAGAAAAATAAGCTCGGACACATGATCGAGCATTCTCTGCAGTACCTGGTACCTAAAGAAATACAATTTTCAACAACTTTAATGTTAACAAAGATTTTATAACTGAAATGATGAAAAAAGTTACATACCATCTATACCCTCAAAAATTCCAAGTTTTCAATCTCCATGTTAGATTTTTCTCCTTAACTATAGACTGTGGACATCCAAGTATTCACAAATGGCATCTCCAGCAAAATGTTACACCTAATCTATCCCCAAACCCTAGTTACTTTCATCTCAGTAAATGGCATTTCCATCCTCCAGGTTGTTGAAATAAAAACAACTGGAGTTAACCTTAACATCTCTCTTTAATGTACTACAACTCATCCCTTGGCAAATTCTTTAAAACTTCTTTAAGGAGCCACCATTGCTGCACAGCAGGTTCGAGACCAGCTGCTCCACTTCCAACTCAACTCCCTGTTAATGTGCCTGCGAAGGCAGTGGAAGATGGCCCTACTGCTTGGGCCCCTGCACTCATGTGGGAGATCAGGAAGAAGCTCCTGGCTCCTGGCTTTGGCCTGGCCCAGACCAGGCCGTTGCAGCCATTTGGGGAGTGAACCAGTAAATGAATGTTCTTTCTCTCTCTTCTGCTTTCTCTGTAACTCTATCTTTCAAATAAATAAAAATAAATATTTAAAATATATATCATATGCATATTTTATATATATATATGACTTCTTTAAAGTCTCAAATCCATGTACTTCTGTCCATTTTCACTACCATAGTATCATAGGACAGAAGCACTTTTGAACTAGGCATTTCAACATCTTCATGCTTCCAATCTTGTTGCTCCTCCACTTCATCTTCTACATTTCAGAGCAACCTTTCTTTATACAGATATGATTGTGCCATTTCTATGTCAAATCTTCAGGGGCTCATCATTGCCCTTAAGCTAAGTTCTGAACCCTTCAATATGGCTGACAAAATCATGGATGATTTAGTCTTTAATTCTCCAAACTCTTCTTACCATGCTCCATTCAATACTCAAAAGTTCCAATCACAGTGAACTTAAGTTTTAACAGGAAGCCTAACCCTCACTTCCAGGCATTTTAATATACTGTTCCTCAGGCCGGCGCCGTGGCTCAATAGGCTAATCCTCCACCTTGCGGCGCCGGCACACCGGGTTCTAGTCCCGGTTGGGGCGCCGGATTCTGTCCTGGTTGCCCCTCTTCCAGGCCAGCTCTCTGCTATGGCCAGGGAGTGCAGTGGAGGATGGCCCAGGTGCTTGGGCCCTGCACCCCATGGGAGACCAGGAAAAGCACCTGGATCCTGGTTCCTGCCATCGGATCAGTGCGGTGCGCCGGCTGCAGCGGCGGCCATTGGAGGGTGAACCAACGGCAAAGGAAGACCTTTCTCTCTCTGTCTCTCTCTCTCACTGTCCACTCTGCCTGTCAAAAATAATAAAATAAAAAAATAAAAAAATAAATAAAATTTAAAAAACAATATATATATATATACTGTTCCTCTCCAGAGCAACTCACTCCTATCCTGCTCTTCCTCTTGACTGCATTCCTGCAAATTTCAGTTCAGAATCACTTCTAGGAAGCTTTCCCTGACACACAAAAATTGTTGCCCTTGTTATACATGCCAAGGAACCCTGTAGTTCCCACCCACAAAACAGTTACCACACTTGAAACACTCTTTCTTCCATGATGAATTACACATTCCATTAAAACAGGTTTTTTTTAAAACTTATTTCCAGTGACTGATGCAGTACGGAATTCACGTTAGCTGTTCAATAAATACTTACTAGAAAATGGAAAGGTGTGAACAAAAAAGGATAAGGAAAGGGGGAAGAAAGAAATCCATACATGTTCTGTGTGAGCCATTGCAATTCCATCTTCAACTATTTGTTCTCCACCTTCAATGTGCTGGACAATTCCAACTAGTTTTCTGGAATAATCTGCTATTTCTTCAGTGAACGTCCGTATGCAGTGAGCCATATCTAAAATTGATGCTCGAATCTGATTAGCTTCTGGTTCCAGTACTGAATGCTATAAAATGCAACAAAACCATAGGAAAAAACTCACAGCATTGGCCAATGATACTAAAAAATTATTTAAGACCTTTCTATTAAAACAAAAAAGATCAGTCTCAAGTGGCCTTTATAACACATTTAGAAATGTATATAAGAAGTTAAACAATATGAATTCATTTTAACTCCTTCATTAAAAAAGAAAACTTTCCTGCACATAATTTAAAATTCGGAAGTCCATCTATCACTAAACAAGAAACCTAGAGATAATCTCTAAAATTATACTATAAGAAATGTTCATCAATAAACTTACATACTGACAAAACAACCCAGTACATTATGAAAACACAAACTCAAAGAAGAGAATTTTTCCTTCTTGCTAGAAAGCTATTTCTCAGTAGAGAAAGAATCATGAGGCCTCTGACATTTTTCTGACATTCAGAAATAAAGAGCTCTCATTTCTTTATATACTGCAAAGCCTAACACATTCCTCCCTTATCTCTTCTTCAACCTCTACTTTTAGGATAAAGATCCAGGTAGATGAAAACAAATGGTGGGCTGGTAAACTAGCTAGTCATTCAGTTTAATTAGATTCATACCTTGTGACCTTGGTGCTTTCCATATTCTTTGCAGACACAGCACATGAGTGGGCTACTTTGACAACCTTCTTCCAAACAAACAAACTCAATGGCATGCACCTGGTGCTGCGAGCACATGGTTTTCTCATGAGGTTTATCAGCTAGAGGCACTCGCCTGTGCTTTGCTAAAGTCTTTGTAGAATGAGTACCTTGGGAACACTCTGAGCACAAGTGAGTTGCACACACAGTGCAGTATACAGATGCAACATGAGCTTCATCTTCATCACAACGAATAATGCTCTGACAAACAAAAAAGTAATGTCTTAAAACTGAATTCAATCATTATAACATGACAGATTTTAAAATACAAAAGCCCATGATCTTTTTTAACAAATCAGACTTTTACATGAAAATATACTGATAATTATGTACAAGAGTCATTAGTCACTCATCTAAGAAAGCATTCATTTCTACAGGTAAGCGAGAAGCTATTTCCAGGATAGATTACCAATACCTATTATGAATTTGAGTCCAAAAATAGTCCATCACATATTCTCATAAATATCATAGTCAGTACAGTACAGTCAGCACAGATCTCTTCCATCAAATATCCTCACTTTACACACAAGAAACTAGACCACAGAAAGGTTAAAGTTTTTTTAAGATTAAAAAAAAAATCTGACATTAAATATATCTCCATGATGTAAGTATAAGTATTACTTGTCATGATGATGGATAGGAAGGAAAACCACATCAGGCCGGCGCTGCGGCTCACTAGGCTAATGCTCCACCTTGTGGCGCCGGCACACCGGGTTCTAGTCCCGGTCGGGGCGCTGGATTCTGTCCCGGTTGCCCCTCTTCCAGGCTAGCTCTCTGCTGTGGCCAGGGAGTGCAGTGGAGGATGGCCCAAGTACTTGGGCCCTGCACCCCATGGGAGACCAGGATAAGTACCTGGCTCCTGCCATCAGATCAGCGAGGTGCGCCGGCCGCAGCGCGCCGGCCACGGTGGCCATTGGAGGGTGAACCAACAGCAAAGGAAGACCTTTCTCTCTGTCTCTTTCTCTCACTGTCCACTCTGCCTGTCAAAAAATAAAAAAAATAAAAAATAAAAAAAAACCACATCAATACTATTCTATTTATCCTGGGAGTATACATCCAAGTCATCTGTAAAGGTTTTAAAAACACAGATGTACAGGTTCCAAATTGGGACATTATTTCAACAGCCTATAGGTGAAGCATGGACCTGTGTATTTTTTTTGTAAATATACACAAGTATATTCTAGCAGCTCCACAGATGAGTCTATCATACATACATGGTTGGAAACCACTGATCTCAGCAAATAAAAATAATTAATAATAGAACACCATATATGCATCTAAATATTAGTTCTAATTTTCTAAAAAGCATTTCAAGTGGGTAAAAAATTGTTATGTCAAACTCAATAATGATTTGAAAACTTTGACTGAATACTAAAAGGACATAATTAGAAGGCTTTTAACTAAATGTACTATACATTTTTCCAGGAATAAAAATTAGAAAATACATCAATGGTGCTGTGTTCATTATCACATTAAACAAAAAAAATCCCAAATTGGCAAGCTTTGTTTATAAGAAATGTATATTTGTAACAAAAAATCCACATCTTCTGTTATCCAGACCTGAAATCTACAAAGCAAACCTCAAATGACACTCAAAGCCTTTTAAAATAAAGATTAAAAAAAATAATATGGAAGACTGCAAAAATCATAGAAAAAGGAGTGCTTCAGTTTGAAATTCATTTCACTGACTCACTTTAATGTTAAGAATTAATCTAGTAGAAGGAAAATAGAAATCTAACTTTTTTTCTTTGATACAAAATACTTGACTTTAAAGTCAGTCACCAAAATCACTGATAATCACTTAATACAAATATTCTCCTATCTAGAACAGCCTAAGCAAGCCACATCTTGTGGGGAGCATCCGGACTGGACTAAGTTACTGGAATTAAGACTTATTCTATGTATCTGCTCTCCCACAATATGGCGCTGGGAGAGAAGTAAACAGCTTCCGCACAGCTGCCTCCAGTTCAACTAATAAACTGTAGGACTTGCTCCTGATTGGAGGAGAGCAGCGTACTCGGCGTGTGGGCAGCCGAGTTAGGATTGGCGGAGGAGGACTATAAAGGAGGAGAGAGACGGCATGCACCAGGAACATCTATGGGGAACATCTAAGGGAACCCGTGCAGCCCCCGAGAGAACCGGCCGGCGGTGTGCCGCTCCCCTGCGGAAGTGGGGAATGTGGCCAGGGGGAACTGCCCTTCCACGGAGGTGGAAGGGATAGTAGCCAACCCGGGAAGAACCAGCAGCAAACCCGGGGAGGGCCGAGCAGACGAAAGAACAGCGCAGGGTCCTGTGTCGTTCCTCCACGAAGAGGGGGAGCGACAAAATGGTGCCGTGACTCGGATAGGAAACCTAGGACGGATATGAAACTTAGGAGGGAAGAAATGACTCGGATTAGGAAACCTAGGTCGGATAGCAAACTTAAGAGGGAAGAAACGGGAAGAACTGGGAAAATACCGGAGAGAGAGACTAGCAAACAGCCTAGGGAAAAGCCGGATGAAAAGGGTGCCGGAAGAAGCTATTGAAAGCCTAGGCATAGATTCAGATACGGACTACAGGGGGAAGCTGGGAGAAATCTCTAAGGGCGAAAGCGAAAGTGAAAGCTAGAACAAACAGACTCGGACGCGGACTGTGGGGAGAGGCCAGGAGAAATGAGGGAGGAATATCGTTGGAGGAAAGTTTGGGGAAACATACCGGGTAGAGAAAAATGTTAGGGAAATTGAAGCCGTGGGGGGCAGGCCAAGGCAGACACGAAAGCCACTTTGGGATTCTCAAGTTAGCCCGGGAATAGGGGGCGAAAAGTTGAAACCAGAAGCTGAAACATGAGCCTGGTTGGGATCCGTCTGATTAGCCCGGGGAGCAAAGGACGGGAAGCCAAACCGTGGGGCGGAGACGTACGCTGGGTTGAATTCGCCAGGCTAGCCCGGGGAACTTAGATTGAATGCTAGTGGCGGACACGTAAGCTACGCTGTGTTACTCGCGGAAGCCGCCGCGTGCAGAGAGAGCACGGGGCGTGAATAGATAGGGAACGGGGCTGGCGCGAGGCCGTGGTGCAGACGCGAAGGCGTGGAGACCGCGGAGCGCGCGAAGCCAAGCCGCGCAAAGCCGGGAAGCTGCGCAGATGAAAGAGGCGCGGGCTGAAGCGGCTCAACCGGGAAGCTGCCGAGAAGCTGCAGGGATAAGAGAAATAGAAGTTTAGAAGCAAAGTGAGAGAAATAGGAATGCTGGAAGACAGAAGTAAAATGGGAGAAATAGGAATGCCCGGAGATAGAGAAATAGAGAAATAGAAAGGCCTCCCTACAGCGCTGCAATGTGAGAGCTTGGATTCGGTCTGCCTGATTAAGTGAGGCGATGAGCACGATGAGCACCTGCGGCGGCTAGCAGCTTATGCGCCGCAGGTCACCGAAGACAGGCACGAATTAACATCAGTAAAGCTTCCCCACAATGCAACAATTAGGAGGCTTGGATTCGGTCTGCCTGATTTAAGGCGGTAAGCACCAGCAAGCAGCTCGACCAAAGCATGAGCTGCAGGTCACCGAAGATAGGCACAAACCAACACTAATAAGTCTCCCCCACAATACGGCAATGAGAAGGCTTGGATTCGGTTTGCCTGATAGGTTTTGTAAGCCCCTGCGGGCAGAGCAGAGCATGCGCTGCAGGGCACCGAACACAGGCACGCATCAGCGCCTAAAAACCTCCTCACAATGGCGAAGAGAGGACCCGGATTCGGTTTTCCTGATTGATAGGACTTGTAAGAGCCTGTGGCAACTCTAGCAAGTAGAGCAGAGTGTGTGCCGCGGGACACCGAAGACAGGCGCGTATCAACGCCAAAAATAAAAAGAAAGGGGGATCTGTGGGGAGCATCCGGACTGGACTAAGTTACTGGAATTAAGACTTATTCTATGTATCTGCTCTCCCACAATATGGCGCTGGGAGAGAAGTAAACAGCTTCCGCACAGCTGCCTCCAGTTCAACTAATAAACTGTAGGACCTGCTCCTGATTGGAGGAGAGCAGCGTACTCGGCGTGTGGGCAGCCGAGTTGGGATTGGCAGAGGAGGACTATAAAGGAGGAGAGAGACGGCATGCACCAGGAACATCTAAGGGGAACATCTAAGGGGAACACCTGTGCAGCCCCCAAGAGAGCCGGCCGGCAGTGTGCCGCTCCCCTGCGGAAGTGGGGAATGTGGCCAGGGGGAACTGCCCTTCCACGGAGGTGGAAGGGATAGTAGCCAACCCGGGAAGAACCAGCAGCAAACCCGGGGAGGGCCGAGCAGACGAAAGAACAGCGCAGGGTCCTGTGTCGTTCCTCCATGAAGAGGGGGAGCGACACATCTTGTACTATATAAGGTATGCGGACAATTCCTTAAGTGCTAAAAATGTATTTTAACATTGTTAAAATGCAATGCTAGTGAATTTTTTCTAGTAGTTAGTAGACATCTGCTTGTCTGCACAAAGAGAATATGTCTACACATAATTCTTGAATATATTTAGTAATAATTTCCTCAGAGGCTATTGCTACTTAAGGGGACTTTGCCTTGGGGCTGGCAAGCTACCACCTGCAATACTGGCATCCCATATGGGCACCAGCTTGAGTACCAGCTGTTTCATTTCTGATCCAACTCCCTGTTAATGCACCTGGGAAAGCAGTGAGAGATGGCTCAAGTGCTTAGAATCTTGCCACCCACATGGGAGATCAGATGGAGTTTCAGGTGCTGGCTTCTGCCTGGCCCAGCTCCAGCCATTACAGTCATTTGAGGAGTGAACCCTCAAATGGAAGATTCTCTAATTCTGCCTTTCAAATAAAATACGTAAATCTTTAAATAAAGGGGGGGGGGGCAGGGGCAGGGGATTTTGTCTTAACATTAAAAGGCCTCTGGTGGGAGTTTCTCTTTCTTTTGTGGTGCTTTATTTTTGACCACTTTTGCTTTCTCTGCTCCACTGTAGCTGACACAACCTTTTTACTCTTCTATCACCTTCTTACTCTTTTTCACTTTATCCATGGGTAGAATTAAATTACGAAAAGGAGAAAAATTTCACACAAAAAATATGTTAGTCTTAGTTATCTTCAAAGAATTCAATTCAAAGGTTGGCACTGTGGCATGCTATGTTAGGCTTCCGCCTGTGGTGCCAGTATCTCATATGGGTGCCAGTTCACATCCCAGCTGCTCCTCTTCTTATCCATCTGTCTGTGAACGGCCTGGGAAAGCAATGGAAGATGGCCCAAGTCCTTGGGGCCCTGCACCCACATGGGAGACCCAGAAGAAACTCCTGAATCCTGGCTTCAGATCAGCCCAACTCTGGCCGTTGTGGTCATTTATGGAGTGAACCAGAGGAGTGAAGAACTTCCTGTCTCTCCCTCTGTCTGTAACTCTGCCTCTCAAATAAATAAATGTTTTTTTTTTTTAAATTCAATTCAAATAATTCAAGTTTCAGTTTTAGTTCTGTTCTGTTGGGAAAGATACTGCCTTCAGAACTGTAATGTAATGAAAAGTTGTGTTTCTAGAAATCTACCTGTTGAAGCAAATGAGGTAATATTGTTTAATAATGGCAAAAATTTTTAATTCAAAGAAAAATTCATGTTCACAACAAATATTTCACCAAGTTCAATCAATACCTCTCCAGATATCCCAATGGCTTCTTCTGCTGCTCCATACTGACCAATATGTCCATTCTGCAGTCGTTCCAAGAGCTCCAATAAAGCAAAATTTTTTTTCAATCCCCAGACTCCAGAATCGCCTAGAAATAGAAAAAAAAAACTAAATCTAAAAAAATGGAATATTAATCACTCTATATCTAACCTCAAAGCAATTTTCACATCTTATAGTTTAGTCATTAATAATGTCAAATTTGTAAAATCCAGTATTTCCATTTTCTTTTTAGGCCAGAAAAATTGCCTGTTAATGCTTTCTTTTTTTATTCTTGTTTATTTATTTATTTTTAATGCTCACTTACAAAAAAAAAGCAGAAGAATGGGGCTGGCATTGTGGCATAGAGGGTTAAGCCACCATCTACAGCACAGCACACAAATATCTCATGTGGGTGCTGGTTCGGGTCCCCCTTGCTCCACTTCTGATCCAGCTCCCTGCTAACGGCCTGGGGTGGGCAGAGGAAGACAGCCCAAATGCTTGGGCCTCTGCACTCACATGGGGGACTCTAAAGCAATTTTTTTAAAAGAATGACTTCCAACTACATCAGTAGTCACTAACATGTATTACAAAGCTAGAATCACAGTAAAAATCTAACATACAAGTTATAGTAATTACAATTTCTATCCATTTTGATGTGATAGCAGTCATGTTTGATCTCAAGATAAGATATAGCTAATCATGCCCTGACATAAATTTCTCACTTAAACAATGAGGATGGTTAACACTCTATATGTCAGTATTCATGTAAAAAAGGTACAGTACTCCAAAAAGATAAAAGAAAGGTTCTATCCTCCATTTGCAAAACATTGTCATTTCTGTAGCTATAGTATTATATAAAAAAGTAGTATGATATATGTATAATATATAACATACTAGTCAAATAAAAGAACCTCAAAATACTGACACCTTCCCTAAGCCTGCTTTTTGATTAACATTAAGTTAAAGCTATCTATAATAATACTATCACTGTCCTATATTAAGTATCTAGCAAACAGACTCATACATACATTAAAGACCACCAAAAACTTAAGAAATCTATTCTTTCCCTAGAAGAAAACATTTTAAAACATGTTTCTCTGTATTTTAAAACTAACTTTATCTGTGTATGGGTAAATTGTCTGTATTGTTTTCCACTTGACATATACTATTTACATATTAAAACAGTTTTCAATAGTGCTACTGACCTGGAAAAAAAGATAATAAACTTGTTATTCTGGAGAAAACTTCCAAAAGAAAAGGTATAAACTCAGAGAATTCATATTGTGTCTATAAAATAATTATTCAAATGTTAATGTTACTATTTCCAAATCTGTATCTCCAGCGCTATGGCATAGTAGGCTAAGCCTCTGCCTGCAGTGCCAGCATCCTATACGGGTACCGTTTCATGTTCTGGCTGCCCCTCTTCTGATCCAGCTCTCTGTTAATGGCCTGGGAAAGCAGTAAAGATGGCCCAAGTGCTTGGGCCCCTGCACCCGTGTGGGAGACCCGGAAGGAGCTCTTGGCTCCTGGCTTTGGATCAGCCCAGTTCTGGATGTTGCTGGCATTTGGGGAGTGAACCAGGGGATGGAAGACCTTTCTCTTTGTCTTTCCCTCTCTGTCTGTAACTCTATCTCTCAAATAAATAAATAAAAATCTTAAAAAAAGTATGCAGGAAACTGAAAAAAATCTGTGATGCCTTTAAACTAATTTTAACAGAAAATAGTTATCGTAACAATAGATACTTCTGTCTGTAATATTATTTCTCTTATATTATTAAATAAAAACATGCTAAGACTGAAATGAATTTTCTGTATTTTCATTCTTGGCTTAATTTGTAAAGAACATATTATTTTAATAATGTTTTATTAATTAACATATTAATATTTATGTACTTATGGTAAACATCAATGTTTATCAATATTAATATTGTATTAATTTTGTTTTATTAATGGCTTCAGGCAAATTCCTCTGTGATCTATATTCTTATTTGAGGGGCACAAGTTTTTATTAGGTACCATAAAACTCTTCATGAGCTCTGAATAAATTCAGAGTGGGTTAGTTTATGTTTAGAAGACCATTGATCTTAATAGAAACTCAGACTTTTCTGAACCTTTTATAATTTTAAAAATTAAGTAGAAACAAATTATTTTCTAAGGCATCTGCATTACATGAATAAGTTTCTGCCTTAAATCCAAATAATTTCCCCACCGAGTTCTGTTACTTGGCGATCAAACGGGCAGCGGATTGCTCTCCCATGAAGAGGGAGGCGGGTGAGGCAGTCGTGACAGACAGTGTGGCCGCACAGCAGAAGGCGAGGTACTTTGTCTCCTTGTAAGGAAAAGACATCTTCACAAACTCCACACTCCAGCACCTAACATTTGCAAAGGAAACGTGCTCTTTAAACAATGTTAAAAACATACATATTTTAGGTTTAAATAAAAGTCAATGGAAAAATGGGATTAAACATTTATTTGGGGGCACAAATTTAGAAACCCATGCAATGGATCTTCAAAAAAGTTAATAGAAAAATGTATATTATGAAAAAAAACCATGCATGGATTTCAATAAAATTTCACACAAAATAAAGCTATCTTTCAGTTCCATTTTCCATCAACTTGAAGTACTCTCATAGACTGAATCATTCCTATTACTTTTAATCTTCCATGAAAAACTGTTGAAGCCGTAAAACCTTAAATCACTTTTTAGTCATTCCATCTGAACAGACCCTGCCAAAAGCACGTCATACCGAAAGCCCCCTGAAGACTGTTAGACACCAAGATAATGTTGTAATTAACATCATTTTTATCTTTTTTTATTTTAAAGATTTATGTATTTATTTGAAAGTCAGAGTTACACAGAGAGGGCAGAGGCAGAGAGAGAGAGAGAGAGAGAGAGAGAAAGAGGTCTTCCATCCGATGGTTCACTCCCCAATTGGCCACAATGGCTGCAGCTGCGCTGATCCAAAGCCAGGAGCCAGGAGCTTCTTTCGGGGTTTCACACACAGGTGCAGGGGCCCAAGGACTTGGGCCATCCTCCACTGCTATCCCAGGCCATAGCGGAGAGCTGGATCGGAAGTGGAGCAGCCCGGTCTCCAACCGGGCCCATTTGAGATGCCGGTACTTCAGGCCAGGGTGCTAACCCACTGCGCCATAGCGCTGGCCCCTATTTTTATCTTTTTTTAAAGCTTCATTTTATCACACGTACCAAATATATATCATAAAGCATATCAACAATGCACCTTAAGCTGCCACTTTACAACAAAACTGGACAAGGCAATTGTGTTTATTTAAAAAGTTTTCAATAATCATGCAATACAGCCAGAGGGCAGTGGAGGATGGCCCAAGTGCTTGGGCCCCGGCACCCTCATGGGAGACCAGGAAGAAGCACCTGGCTCCTGGCTTCGGATCCGCTCAGTGCCGGCCATGGCAGCCATGTGGGGAGTGAACCAACGGAAGGAAGACCTTTGTCTCTATCTCACTGTCTATAACTCTACCTGTCAAATAAAAAAAATGCAGTGTTCATACTTTTCCAATATAAAGGAAAGTGAAAAATAAAAGGTCTTTGCTACTTAGCAACAAAAGTTTAAGACTAGAATGGCAATTTAAAAAATGTAAGGATCTAAGAAAACAACTTTTTGATATCAACAAAACATCCACATTTATAGTTTACTCTCTTTTTAAAGTTATTTATTATCCTTGAAAGGCAGAGTTACAGAGAGAGAGAGAGAGAGGAGAAAAAGGAGAGAGAGATCTTCCATCTCTTGGTTCACGCCCCAAACGGCAGCAATAGCCAAGGCTAGGCCAGATCTAAGCCTGGAACTCAACTGTTTCCCTGTTAGACCAAAAAGCTCTCAGGTACAGGATTTTCCAAATACCAAGCACCTATGTGCTTATACAAATAAAATCTAACTAAATAAAAGCTTAAAGACAATTCAATTCTCCACTGTCAAACACACAAAACAAGGTTAAAAACAGACAACCCAGTTGGAAATTAACTACATCCATTATAATTTCAAACTCTGCAAATAACTTGCACTTTATGCTTGAGATGCAAATATCATTTATTGTAAACAAACTGATAATGCATAATTGCCTTGCAGCATGCTTCAAAAGAAACTTAAATGTAACACAATCCACAAAAGGAAGTAAAAACCATTCTCTCCCTCTCTCTCCCTCCCTCCCTATCTCCCTCTCTCTCTCTTTCCAAGAAGTTCTCTCTTCCCTTCAGAGAAAAGTACCTCCTCTTTGATGACCACTTCTTTGCATTGGTAGTCTACATCGTTTTAAAAAGGAAGACAAAAGCTCCACTTCATCAAATTTAATACAGAAAAGATATTCACAATAGAATTAGGCAGTATAAAATAAATCTAAGATTTTAATAAATGCTCTCATTATTGAATACTGCATGTTAAATTTATTTCTGACAATAACCTCAAAAGAATAAAATTAAAACTTTGCTTGGGGTCGGCACTGTGGCGCAGCAGGTTAAAGCCCTGGCCCGCAGCATCAGCATCCATATGTGTGCCAGTTTGAGTCCCAGGTGCTCCACTTCTGATCCAGCTCTCTGCGATGGCCTGGGAAAGCAGTAGAAGATGGCCCAAGTCCTTGGGGCACTGCACCCATGTGGGAGACCTGGAAGAGGCTCCTGGCTCCTGGCTTCAGATCAGCTTAGCTCTGGCCATTGCGGTCATCTGGGGAGTGAACCAGCAGATGGAAGACCTCTCTCTCTCTGGCTCTACCTCTCTCTGTAACTCTGTCTTTCAAATAAAGTAAATCTTTAAAAAAAAAAAAAAACTTTCTTAGTTCATTCACACTTATACTTCTGACCCATCACTAAACAAGGTAACTTGCTCATGTTGTTACTATAGGTTTTTTTTTTTTTTCAAAAACCATTAGCATAATTCCATTTAGTAAGCCAACCACAGGTCCAAAAATTATTCAGGTATCAACTTAGTAGATAGTCTTTCCTCAGCATCTAAGAACAGTTATTGAAGAGAACAGTGTAAGAAATTAAATCCTAGATGGGGGGTGGTAAATTTCATACTTCACAAGAAAATTTCAACTTATTACATGTAAATCGAATTTGAACAAACCAGATCATACTTTAAAAGGACTATAAGAAAGCTTAGGAAACAAAAGAAACTTTGCAATTAATTTTAAAATGTAAATAACTTTGCAATATCAGATTTTGTTTTTCCTAACAATAAAAACCCTGCCATTATCAACTTGGTCACTAAACAAGACAGCATTTTACAAAGCATTAGCATTATAAATGTCAACTTTCACTTTCTGATGAATTTCTTCTTTCATCAAAAAGGACTATCTTATTGCACAGTTCAGAATATTTTACATGTTAAAATAAAAATGAACATGCTAAAAATGCTTCTAATATATCAAATTCTGTAACAAATTCTGCATCACATTTTGGTACTTTTTTTCAGATTATAAAGCAAACAAGGTAACAGAAATGTAAACGATACTCCAATTATGGAATTAGACTTCAAGTCAATTCACAAATAATCTTCAGGTATTCTCTATTTATCAAAAGCACAATTCAATCAATAAAATCTCACCCATACAACATGCCTAATAATGAGGGCTCCTCTGTATCTCAGATATGCTGCTCTATATATTCAGAATAACTTAATTACTACATAAAGGTCAGCTGAATCAACAAGCAATAATAATGACTAAGTTGTGGGCAGAAATGTGTCACTTGCTGTTATATAAAACCAACATTAGGTGAGAAAACATAAGTGCCTACTAAGCAAAAGGTCAAAAGAACTTCAGATATTATCTAGTTCAACAATTCTCAGCCTTGGTTGTACATCAAAGTCACTCTGGGACTGAAATATGTGTAGAAACGCCAACCTAATAACCGCAGAAGTGCGCCATTCCTCCACAAAAGGCCTCGGTGACCCTGACGTGCAGTCAGGAACGAGAATTACCAATTGCTTATAGTATTACCAATTGCTTATAGTATTACCAATTGCTTATAACATTGACAATCCCGAAGGTTGGCATGAACCATTCAGATCAGTTCTCTCTGTCAAATCCTCCGATATTTTCAGAGCACAGGGAAAATGAGTGCCATGTGTTTCAACTGACTTTTCAGTAAGTGCATTTTTGCAGCATTATACATGGTAGCATCCCAACCTTCCAGCATAGGGCCATTCAGGCACCCCAGAGTTAAGATTCAACTGTACTGCCATTGGAGACTTCTCAACCATGTCGACAGGCTGTACGGCTAAGCGGGAAAGGCGCAGCTCACCAGTAACAGACGTCTAATCACAGAAGCTGTGCCGTAGTGGACGCCGCAGGCGTTAAAGTCGCACACCATGTTAACCGAAACCTGGGTTTCCTTCCTGCAAAACGAGAGCTAGCATCCACCTCATGAGTAGATGCCAACCAGCTAAAACCCCTAACACGGTACCTGGAGGCTATAATGGCTCAATTCTACAAAACCAAGCGAGTTAACGCCTCCTAGGCTCAACTAAGATAGAGGGGCTACAGAAAGAGCGGTCCGGGCCACTCCCACAGGCCCACAGCTCCCTCTCACAAACGTCCCCGCTGTGCATGCTGGCATCTGCAGGATTAGAACCGGCAACTTCGGGCCCGGGCATCCAGGTCGCGGACGGAGGGACGCCAAGACCTGCCTGCCAGGCACACAGGGACGCCGCGGCCGCGCCTGGGCCCCAGGGATGCCGCCCAAGTCTCCCGGATGAGCCGGAGGACGGCCGAAGCGGGGAGCGCAGTCCGCAGAGTCCCTCACCTTCACCACGGCCGTCCCCCGGCTGCCTTGCCGGCCACTGTCCGGCCCAGCTCCAGGCTTGTTTACCACCAGAGCAGCCATCCCGGGCAGAGAAGCGGCGCAGGAGCAGCCCTCGGAGCCTTCACCTGGGAGGCGGGGTCGAGCCACCTACCCAGAGGCCTCCGCGCACGCCGCTGGCGCACAGGCCCAGTACGACGCGGCCCCGCCTCCCGTCAGCGGCTCCGCCTCCCGTCAGCCTCGGCTGGGTTGGAGGCACAGTCCTGCTCGTGTTGTTTTTGTTCCTAAGAAGCCTGCAACTGCTGAAAGAAAAAAGTCAAAGGAAAAAAATGGATAACACATAATTAAAGTTTAAAGGTGAAATTCCCGGCCCGGTTATGAGTTCGGCTCTCTAATGGCAAACTAGCCAGGCGGAAACTACATCTCCCTTCATGCAACGCGACTTTTGCTTGCACTACAAATCCCGGCATGCCACGCTCTCGCCCTTTTTTTTAATCTCTAAGAGGCCGCGTATCGTTACAGTGGTTGCTTCCAGTCGCAATGTGTGATCGTAGACGGAAAACGCCGTATTTTCTGTGCAGATCTCCAAGAGCCAAAGGATGGCTTTGGTGAAAAGAAGCCGTTGGGTCCGTAAAGGACGCAGTGAAAGGAGAATTTAAGGTACAAAGAAGCTGTTGGGAGGACGTTTGACGCCTGTTCTGCCCGACGTACGCTTTTTTTCCCTTCCGGGCCAAGTTGAACCTCGTCAGCCCCCGTAGGCCGGAGTCAGACGTGCCGGTCAAAATGGAAGTGAATCCCCCCAAACAGGAGCACCTGCTGGCGCTGAAAGGTAAATGTGTGCCGAGGTACCGTTGTTCTGTCTTATTCCCTTCTCTCGCAGTTTCCCGAAGGCCGTTGCCACACAGACGCGACCTCTGTAACAGGGGCCAGGCCTCAAAACACTCGGTGCCCGCCGCCCCGCGCTGCGTCCGGCGCGAGCAGGAGGAGGCGACTTGGCCTCTTCGCGTTTCGCTTTCAGAGCTGCTTTCTGGAACGAAACAGACACCTGGTCGTTCTCCCTGACCTGTGCTGCTGCAGTCACCAGATGTTTGGATGCAGAGCCGAGGCCGCGCCCCTACTGGGGAGACCTCTGCGAACCGGGATGCATTAAAGCAAACATCCGAAATGGCTTTTCCTTCCGTCTCTCGTCTCTTAGTGGGCACTGGGAAGTTACCAGGTTTCAGGTTTATCTGGGGTGTTAGCACTGCGTAGCAACTGTGCGAAGGATTTAGCAATACATAGCCCTGCCACGCGTAACGTAGATTTGTTAAAATGTACGGCTGACCGTCACCGCATTGGGTTCCTAATCTTAACCGCAGATCGCAAATATTTGAGTCAAATTATGTCTGAGCTGAAGGTGTGCAAGCTTTTCCTCCTATCAGTATTTTCTGAACCGGTATAACCACAGTGTACTGCAAAGTACCTGCCGCCCACGTGGGAGACGCGGTGAAGTCCGGGGTCCTGCCTCAGCTCTGGTCCAGCCCTACCTGTTAGGGGCATTTGGGGAATAAAGTAGCAGATGGAGGCGCTCTTCCTCTGTCCCTCTCGTATTGTAAGTTATCCAGACGTGATTTAAAGTGTAGGGGAATGTGTTCTTATGTTGTATGCAAATACGACACCATTTTACATAAGGGACCTGAGCGTCCTGGGATTGTGGTGTCCCAGGGTGAGCCGGAGGCGCTCCTTAGGGAATACCAAGGGATCACTGTTGGGTACTGGTATGTTGGAGACTTGCCCAAAACTTCACGGCAAGTTTACTGAGTCTGATAATTGTATTATTTAAAAAGAAACAGCAAGGCATAATTTCCTTGAATGACTGTTTTCTGAAACTCATATTTGAAATGCTTTGAGCTTTGTTTCTTGTGTTTTCTGCTATCACAAATGCGTATCTCTTGGATGCTTCTACTCTTTGGTTACCAAGGCCTTCTTGGACTGAGCTGATGAAATGCTCAGTAAATATTTGAATTCCGTTGAATTTCACTTGCCTTCCTTACTGCATCATCCTTACGCCCACCCACTCCAGGTTAAGATGTAGACATCAAGCGTGATTGGAAGCTTGCCAGTCCCTTTGTAACAATCATTCTGATGCCTGGAGTTAACAAGGCTATCTCTGACTGCAGAAATAAGAAACGTCACTGTGTTAAGTATAATTGCAGTGAACAAATGGTCTAGACTAAAATGAGGTTAGTCATGGTAAACTGGAAAAAAAGAAGAAAAAAAACTATTTATGTCTCTTATTTTTCAATATCACATCAAGTAGTAGAATAGTTATTACTTTGCTCTCAGAAGTTAAACAGTCTGGTGAGTAATTTAAGGCAGTATTTCAACACGAGGCCTGCCTCCATCTTTCCAAGATGCCATGTTTCCTAAAGAATGAAACAGCATTTTCAAAGATTATTCCTTTACCAATTACTTCGATGGGAATTTGCAAGTTCTGTTCACTGCGAGGTGTGGTTTTTCTACAAATCAAAAGCTTGTAAATACAGTTAAATTCTGGTGATAGGGAGACTGCCATTAGAGATTTTTAGTTTTGTTTCTTTATTTCTCAAAACAAAATTTACATAGGAAAGAATGCTTAACTGACCTAAAAAGGCAAATGCTGTAACATTTCCTGATATTTGCAGCTTCATGAAAACTCTTTGGTACTGTTCTTCCCTGTTATCCTAGTGAATCAAGAATTTCCACAAATTTTAATTTTATTGATGTTGAATGCTAAATATATCTAAATGATCATTTAAGTTTATTTTCTTGTACTTTAGTATGTGAAATGTTAAGATAACACCTTGTTAATCTTGAAATGAGAAAAATTTTGTTTAACAGGAGCTCTTAAAACTTCAGTTTTCCCCTGAGTACAATATTGAATAACTTCAAATAACAACAAAGAAAAGATTCTTAGTGCCATATTTTAGAGTATGGAAGTGTAAGAAAGAATGAAAGAAAAAGAAATCATTACTAATTCTTGAAAGAATATATTGTCGTTAAAATTATGGATCTATGTTAACATTATGGATGTAAAGAACTGTAGTCACTATGAATTAGGACAGCTCTGTTAGTGGACATTAATAGTATGTAAAAGAACATTATGAAATTGGTTACTTTTGACTTTTTAGAATCAAACAGTGGTTCTGTTATGACATCATGACAGGAATCTCCACTCTAGCTGGCAATGGCGAAACCCTCATTAAGTAGTTCTGCAGTGAGCTTTGTGGCAAAGGGATTCTAGTTTTCTTAAAGTAGTAGAGCCTGCATATGACTCTTAGTGCTTTGGATCTGGTCAGCTGGAAGACTCCATTCTTGAGCCTGTGTGCTAGATGCTGGAATTTATTATTGATTGCTTTATTTGGGGCAACCTGAGGACTGTTGTGTTCTAAGAGAATACAATAAGAATCTAAACATCTTGTTCCTGCTTCAGATTGGAATTCAGAAGCTGCGGTTCTAGGGCCTTGATACTGTGTTAAGTGCTCTGGTTGTAACAGAAGAATCTGACAAAACCAGTTCCTAATTTGGTTAAAATGAAAAATTAAGCTATATTCCTGTTTGGGGTGATAACTGAGAATGAGCTAAAATCATTAAATATTCTATGTATTTTTGGTGGAATTCATTTAATTTTAAAATATAAAATGATTTCTTTTCACCCACATAGATTAAAAATTACAGTGATTTCATTGTCCTCAATTCAGATGTCTCAAATTTACAGTGATTTCATTGTCCTCAATTCAGATGTCTCAAATTTGTACATATTACGTTTCTGTTATTGTCATTATGAATGTGATAATTTATTTTTTTTAAAGAGTTATTTATTTATTTGAAAGGCAGAGTTACAGAGAGGGAGAGGCAGAGAAAGAGGTCTTCCATCTACTGTTTCACTCCCCAAATGGCTGCAGTGGCTGAGCTGGGCCAATACAAAAACAAGATCCAGGAGTTTCTACCAGTCTCCTACGTGGGTGGCAGGGGCCCAAGCACTGGGGACATACTCCACTGCTTTTCCAGGCCATAGCAGAGAGGTGGGTTGGAAGTGGAGCATCCAGATCTCGAAACGGCGTCCATATGGGATGCTGGCACTTCGAGTAGCTACTTTATCCACTATGCCATAGCACCGGCCCCAGAATGTGATATTTTAAGAATCACTACTTTACTCTGTTTTTGCTATATTCTTAGAACTATTATTACTTAATAGATACTTTCAAATCCTTTATATCTGTTGATTTAAACATCTGGACTCCTGGCATTTTTAGCCTGAAAGTGATCTTGAAGGACATCTAGTTTAGATTCATTATTTTGGTGAGAGGATTTTCAAATTTGTGATTCACATTTATCAAAGTAGCACTTTGATAAAATATCATGTTGGGATTGATTTTTTTGTGTGTTTTTCTTTTTCTCCCTGCCTGTTTGTATGCAGGCTATTCCTACCATATCTTATTCTTTGCAATACTTCTACTTTAGGTCCTGTTTCCCTCTGATTGGGCAAGAAAGTCTTGTAATAATAAATTACATTCTAGTTCTGAGGAGTTCAGCTAAGACATTTTCTCTTCCTTAAGAGTGACTGGATTACTGAAGAATGACTACAGAAATAATATTACATTATCGACCGTATGAGAGTGATCCCACACAGCTGCCAAAAATTGCAGAAAAAGCAATTCAAGACTTTCCTACTCGTCCACTATCAAGATTTATTCCTTGGTTCCCATATGATGGGTCCAAATTTCCAGTCAAACCTAAAAGATCACCACCTGTGATTTCTGGAGAGGCCATTGAAGATGTGAAACAATCCTTAACCAGTTCAGAACAAGCCGTTAAATCACAGAGTTACGATTGCACGGTAGATCTATTGGAATTTCAACCTAGTTTGAAAAAGCAGCACTTAAAGCAGTCATACACCCTGGATGGGCAGACTGATTCTGGAAATCCGGATAAACCATCAGGAGAACGGCGCAAGAGGAGATCTTGGAGTGTTTCCCTTCCCAGCAGTAATTGCACTGGAAAGATTTTGCCTTTGTCTAAAAAATTGCAAGATAGTTTAAAGGCATTAAATGTACATTCACTTTATAGAGCAAGATGGACAATAGAACATACCATTTGTGACCATCAAACTCTGGAAGACATCTGGGCAAAACTCAATCAAATTATCAGGCACAATGAACTTCCATCTTGTAATGCTACAATTCAGAGACATTTAGGCCAAATATGGGTGTTCTGTGATATTATGTACTGTGAATATGTGGGAAATCTTCTTAAAAGGAGATTAGCTCTTACTGGAAAAATTCATTTATTTGTACATAAATATGGTGTTATTTTTAGTATGTAGTGAATTGCGCTGCTTAACCAAAAGAGGAATGTTCTGAGTGAACTGAGTATGGAGTGAACTATTTAACTGAATAAATTTTTTCTGATTTTTAAACTTCTAATTACTATTTTTTGTTTGATGCTTCTCTGATATAGCCTATTTATTAATATTGTGGAAAACTAATTTTATGGTAATATGTGTTATGATTTGTGTTCCAGAAATGAATAAGTACCAGATAAATTCCTAGGCTTGTTAAATTTAAGTTGAAAACTTTCTAGCAGCCTTCTTTTAAATGAATTGTGATGGATTACTTCTCATACTGAATTTGAAAGTAAAATGCTGTGTTCCTTTGGTTCTGTTACCTTCACAGTGTTTGAACAAGGTATTCCTATTAATTGAAATGAGTAATTCAGATTTTGATGAATCCTTAAAATCTAATTTTACTGTATTTTTTCTTTATTTACCTGAAGTATAGTGATTTTTTAAAATAATGCTAAAAGCTATTCTGTTAGCAATGCTATTCAAGTGGCATGAATGTAGTTCAAAGTGGGAGACCAGCCCAGATTCTTAAGATTCCCAGATATGTGATGGATGGTACAATTTGCCTAAGACCATAATGTATCTTCAAAGTTCTAACCTGTTTGGAAGGAAATATCAAATATAGATAGGAGATCAAATTCTTTAATTACTCTAATACAGGTAATTCAATCCATGTGACTGTTAATATTTATTATTAATGTGAATGATTATTGTAGTCATTATAAGTTTGTCATAAGCAAAATCTTACAAATTGGTTTTATACATCACATGAAAATAGCCAAAATGATTTATAGAATAAAGGTTTTATAAAAGCATGTAAGCATGTCTTTATTCAACCAATGTAAATGTGTACTTGGTGCTATGATATAGTAGAGAAGGACACATACATGGCCCCTATCCTCACAGAGTTTATGTGTGATTCCTACAATTAACTCAAACCAGCTCCCTGAGTAAAATGAATAATACAGTACACACTGGGAAGACGGAGACGTACTTGCCTGCCATGGTAGGAACTCAATAAAGCATAATAAATGTGCCTGTTGGTGGGATTCTTCATGGCCTCAGCTGACTGACAATGCCTAGAATGCACTAATTTTTAACTAAAGAAATCATATTTTCCTGATAGGTTTCTCTCTGGCCAAACTGATTTACTTTTAAATTCCATTTAGCAGCTTTTTACTCGTTCAGATGAGATTCCTGTCTAGAAAATAATCATGTGCATGAAAGTTTCCAAAAGTCATTAACTAAAAATATACAGGGGAAGAGGAGGAGTTTTCAAGACAACTTCAGTAATTTCTTCTTTTATTTAATTAAATTATTACTCTTAAAAAGACTTGAAGAAGTTATTCAGTGTTGCCAGTGAGCTTAAAAATAAAGGATGCTTGGTATTATTAGTCTTTTTTTTTTTTTTTTGACAGGCAGAGTGGACAGTGAGAGAGAGAGACAGAGAGAAAGGTCTTCCTATGCCGTTGGTTCACCCTCCAATGGCCGCCGCGGCCGGCGCGCTGCGGCCGGCGCACCGCGCTGATCCGGTGGCAGGAGCCAGGAGCCAGGTGCTTTTCCTGGTCTCCCATGGGGTGCAGGGCCCAAGCACCTGGGCCATCCTCCACGGCACTCCCTGGCCACAACAGAGAGCTGGCCTGGAAGAGGGGCAACTGGGACAGAATCCGGTGCCCCCACTGGGACTAGAACCCGGTGTGCTGGCGCCGCAAGGCGGAGGATTAGCCTAGTGAGCTGCGACGCCAGCCCCTAAGACAGTCTTAAAACAGTACATTTGGTTTTATTTTTCAAGTTTGTTTAGCTAATCAAGAGTTAAAAGTTGGGAGCTGATGTTGTGGCATTGCAGTTTAAGCCACCACACAGGATACCAGCATCCCGCATTGGACTCCAGCTGCTCCACTTCTGATCCAGCTCCCTGCTAATGTGCCTAGGAAAGCAGCAGAGAATGCCCAAGTACTTGGACCCCTGCAGCCATGTAGGTGACCTGGAGGAAGTTCCGGGCTCCTGGCACTGGCCTGGCACAGCTCTGGTTGTTGTGGCCATTTGAGGGATTGAACCAGCATATGAAGATCAATCGCAATCTTTCCCTCTCTCTCTCTCTCTGCCTTTCAAATAAATAAATAAATCTTTAAAAAAAAAAAAAATAAGAGTTCCAGCCAGTGGTGTGGTGTGGTGGCTTACGCTGCTGCCTACAACGGCAGGCATCCCTAATGCGTGCTCCACTTCCAGTCCATCTCCTTGCTAGTGCACGTGGGAAAGCAGTGGAAGATGGTCCATGTGCTGGGGCCTCTGCACCTACATGGGAGACCCAGGTGGAGCTCCTAGCTCCTGGCGTCTGCCTGGCCTAGCCATGGCTCTTAACAGCCATTTGGAGAGTGAACCAGCAGATGGAAAATCTATTTCTTCCTCTCTCTGACTGTGCCTTTCAAATAAATAAATACATTTTTTAAAAAGTTAAAAGTCATACCATTGTCTTTTTATGCTAATCTTACTGCTTTGACATGATTGTACACAGAACTAAAAAAATGTACAAGGTATAGTCAGGGTTCATAGATTTCTTATGAGCAGTTTTCTAATTCCACAATCACACATTAAAAGGAGCATCTTTGTGACAGATTTAAAATATTCTAATTTATATAAATTACTTTCTCCTGTGAGAACCAATGAAATCCAAAAGTGGGAAACTGAAGATTGAGTTTTACTTCAAATAATGCTAGAATTTTAAAAAAAGAAACAATTTATTTCTCATCTACCTGAACAATACTTAGTAGTCAGGGCCTAAGAATTTAGAACCCATTATTATTTCTTTATTTCTTTTTTTTTTTTTTTTTTTTTTTGATAGGTAGAGTGGACAGTGAGAGAGAGAGAAACAGAGAGAAAGGTCTTCCTTTGCCATTGGTTCACCCTCCAATGGCCGCCGCGGCCAGCACGCTGCTGCCAGTGCACCGCGCTGATCCAATGGCAGGAGCCAGGTGCTTATCCTGGTCTCCCGTGGGGTGCAGGGCCCAAGCACTTGGGCCATCCTCCACTGCCTTCCTGGGCCACAGCAGAGAGCTGGCCTGGAAGAGGGGCAACCGGGACAGAATCCAGCGCCCCGACCGGGACTAGAACCGGGTGTGCCGGCGCCGCAGGGCAGAGGATTAGCCTAGTGAGCTGTGGCGCCGGCCCCCATTATTATTTCTTTAAAGATTTTCTTAGGGTCTGTAGAACCGTAGCGCTTGTTATTCTTGCAGCAGTGTTTCTGGGTTCCATCGTTAAGTCATAGAAATGAAGATAAACTGGGGAGGCGAGTGTGTACCGAGGTGTATCTGTAGGGGCATTGGTAAAATACTGTTAGCATTTACTAAGAAAGTAGCAGCAGTACCATAATTTTATTTTTCCCTGACTGATAAGCTGCTCTTTAAATAAACGTTAAGTCAAATTTAAAGGAAAAAGATAAGATGTAGATGGCATCCAAATTATGAATTTTTTTCTTTTTGTCCTTATCCTAGACAAATCTAACTTAAGTTGTGAACTTGTCAAGTAACTTGAAGGCCATCATTTGGTAAATTTTCAAATAATAAATACTCAGACTCTATCTGCACAAAATGCTAAAAATTAATCCAAGGTTCACAAACTTGAATGCCCTCAAACAGGCATTCAAACAGGTACTCTGCACATGAAGAAGAGTCTACCTAATTTTTAATATTCTGGCCAGCAAAAATGTAAATGGAATTTCAATTTGGTCCCATTTGCTACTTTGTGACCTCTCATTGATCTTTCTCTGAATTTTCTGATGACTTACAAAAGGTTTTTTTTTTTAATTTTGCATATCAGTTTCACAAGTGAAATGTGTATGCTTAGCGGTTTAACTTGATAGTCTCTAGACATGGTCCTACTCAGTGTATGCAGAGAATATTTGATACTTGACTTACAAATCATATTTTCCTCTTAATTTACTAGGCCAAAGTGAATAACTTTTTGACCAAAAATCTGCCTTAAAAATTAACAGTGGGTACAAAATTAATATTTGATAACCAGTGTCTCCTTCTAGTTCTTCTATCATTTGTTTTTAAGATTTATTTATTTGAAAGTCAGAGTTACACAGAGAGAGGAGAGACAGAGAAAGAGAGGTCTTCCATGAGAAGGTTCACTCCCCAGATGGCCGCAACGGCCAGAGCTGCACCAATCCAAAGCCAGGAGCCAGGATCCAGGAGCTTCCTCTATGTCTCCCACTCAGGTGCAGCGGCCCAAGGACATGGGCCATCTTCTACTGCTTTCCCAGGCCATAGCAGAGAGCTGGATCGGAAGTGGAACAGCCAGTCTCAAACCGGGATGCCGGTGCTTCAGGCCAGGGTGTTAACCAGCTTCGCCACAGAGATAGCCCCTCTTCTGTCATCCTTTAACTTTGTTTTTAATGGACAGTATTTTCTCTTTTCCAGCTAATATTTTTAATTCTTGAGATCCATTCATTCATTGTAAATAGGAAATACTGAATTTTAAATATGTGTTAATAGCAGCATATTTTGGATTGTCTTTTAGACATGTACAGTGAAACCTTAATGGGTTTAAAAGTTCAAGAAATAATTGTACTCTAGAGTGATAATGTCACTAACTTGTTTGTGTTTGTGGTTTAAAAATCTGCAATATGATGAATTGTGGTTTATAGTAATTTTCTTTAAATCCCCAACATGATACCAACTGCTTAGCCTTCTGTTGATTTCTTTCCTTTTGTTTTTGAAAAGTCAAAGAAAATTGGTGCTTTTAATACCAATTTAGCATATTTTTTTATAATTTTTTATTTTTAATTTGATTTGAAATGCAGGGAGAGTGAGCTAGAGAGAGAGAGAATGTCTTATCTGCTAGTTCCTTCCCCAAATGCCCACAACACCTAAACCAGGAGCTGAGAACACAATCCAGGTCTCCCACAGGGGTGGTAGGACCCAATGCTTGAGCCATCACCTGCTGCTCCCCTACCCCCACAAGGTACACATTAGCAGGAAATCGAAATCAGAAGCAAAGTGCCAAGACTCAAACTCAGGCCCTACAACAGTGGATGCCTGCCCCATATTTTTATTTTAAATGGGGAATTGTTCCTTATCCACTGTCTATTAAATCACAAGAATCAGGAAGAACTACAGGACTTACGGATCTCACAGTAAGCAAATAAGTTACACATTGAGTTCACTTTAAAAATTTACTTGAAAGAGGTTTTTTTTTTTTCCGATTTATTAATTTGAAAAGCAGAGGTACAGAGAGGCAGAGGCGGAGAGACAGAGAGAACCTCCGTCCACTGGTTCACTCCCCAAGTGGCCGCAACAGTTAGAGCTGGGCCAATCCAAAGCCAGGAGCCAGGAGCTTCATCTGGTCTCCCATGCAGCTGCATAGCAGAGAGCTGGATTGGAAGTGGAGCAGCCGGGACTCAAACCGGCTCCCATATGGGATGCTGGCACTGCAGGTGGCAGCTTAACCTGATGAAAGGGCACCGGCCCCTGAAAGTCAGAGTTACACACAGAGAGGGAGAGAGAGAATCTTCCATTCACTGGTTTATCCCTGAATAACCACATCAGGGCTGGGCCAACTAAAGCCAGGAACTAGGAGCTTCCTCCAGGTCTCCCATGTGGGTACAGGGGCCCAAGTAGTTAGTCCATCTTCTGTTGCTTTCCTGGGCATATTAGCAGGGAATTAAATGAGAAGTGGAGCAGCTGGGACTCAAATAGGCACTCATATGGGATGCCAGCGCTGCAGGTGGCAGCTTTACCCACTGGGCCACAACGCCAGCCCTGAATGAATTCAGCCCTGAATGAATTCTAGGATCCCTTTGAGAGTGTGTTAACTTCCTTGTGTAAGATTTCGTTTCTTATGAAATAAAAATAATTAGTGGGAAAGAAATAGAGAACACCAAATGGTATTCAAAGTGAGCTTAGAATCCTGGATATTTACGTTGCATCCTGTGTATCACTTTGAAGGCACCATTTTATGATCTTCATATTCTGTTTAATGGTTATCTTTTCCTAGTTAAAAGTGAGAGGGACCAGCACTGTGCTGTGTGTTGAGCTGCTGCTTGTGGCACCAGAATCCCATAGGTTCAGCTCCTAGCTGCTCTGCTTCCAATCCATTTCCCTGCTAATGCACCTGGAAGGCAGCAGATGGCCCAAATGTTTGGGCCCTTGCCACCCGTGTATGAGACCAGGATGAAGTTCCTGCCTCTTGGCTTCAGCCTGGTACAGCCCTGGTCATTGTGGCCGTTTGGGTAGTAAACGAGCTGATGGAAGATCTCTGTTTCCTTCTGTACTAGTTAATACTCTGTTTGGGGGCCAGTGTTGTGGCATAGTAGGCTAAGCCTCCACCTGCAGCACCAGCATCCCATATGGGTGCCATTTCAGGTTGAAGCTGCTCCACTTCCAATCCAGCTCCCTGCTAATGTACCTGGGAAAGCAGTGGAAGATGGCGCAAGTCCTTAGGCTTCTGCACCCTTGTAGGAGATCTGGAAGAATTTGCTCCAGGCTCCTCTCTTCCACCTGGCCCACCCCTGGCGGTTGTGACCATTTGGGGAATGAACAAGCAGATGGAAGATTTCTCTCTCTCTCTCTCTCTCTCTCTCTCTCTCTCTCTCTCTCATCTTCTCTCTGTAACTCTGCCTTTCAAGTAAATAGAAAATAAATTTTAAAAAATACTGTACAGATACATTCCTACTTCTCATTCCCCTAGGATGTTTCAGATGAAGTGTGACATTCCAGGTTTGTGCTCTTACACTTATAGTTAATAATTATAAAGCATTATTTTAGAACAGAGCAAACGCATCTGAGTTCAAATCTAGGTTTTGCGACTTACCTGCTATATAATACTTTGTTTGCAAACTACCCTTTCTAGATATTATCATTGCCGTATCTGTATAATGGGAATATTAATACCAACCTTGTAGTGCATTCAGGAGAATTAAATGGATTATTACTTGTGTTTCACAGAATGCCTGGCACTAATAAATACTCAGTAAATGCTAGCTATACAAAGTGACTTAAGAAATTTAAAGTAAGTATTTGTTGACTGTTTCAAAAGCCAACTACTCAATATACCAGGTTGTTTAATAGCTTCAGTTCATGAAACTTACACTTTCAAGATAAAGCCCATTACCTGGAGACTTCAGTGAAATGTGAATCCTTTCATTTAGATTCTGTAGAACTTTGCTAAATGAGAGTATTTGCCCTCACTGTGCCAGAACCAATATCAAATATGGCAGTTTCAGAACTGAACATGGTATGTAAGAGCCTAGACCTCATGGAGTTGGGAAAGAAGTGCTAGAAACAAAAAAGGAAATAAATATTGTTTATGGTAAATATAAGATACTATATATAAGAATAACAGCCTGAGTTTTTTGTTTTTTGTTTTTTTTAATTATGACATTTAAGCTGAGATTAAGATGACAAAGTCACTAAATTTTTAAAGATTTTATTTTTATTTCTTATTTATTTGAAAGGCAAAGACAGCTTCCATTTGCTGGTTCACTCCCCAAACGCCTGCAACAGTCAGGAGTGGGCCAGGCTGAAGCCAACAGCCAGGAGTTCAATCTGAGTCTCCAACTTGGGTGGCAGGAACCCAACTTACTTGAGCCACCACAGCTGCCTCCCAGGATCAGCATTAGCAGGAAGCTGGAGTCAGGAGCCAGAGTAGGTTATCAAGCCAGGCGTTTTGATGTAGGACATGAGTATCTTAAATGCTAGGCTAAATGGTTGCCTCTAGTTTAAATTTTATGTTGTCTTTTTTTTTTAAATATGGTCAAATGACAGTCTTCAGATGTTATTTTAAATTTTTATAAATCAAAATATTCTATTGCTGAAACTACATTGAATAAATATTCACTTTTTCTATCTGTCAATGACTTAGATTTTTTTCTGTGTACCTATTTGGACGTATGCAATTTACTTGACACCTGAGATGAATGTGTAAATTAAATTTTATTTTTTTCTAGGTAGCTTAATAGTTATCTTATTGCATAATAATGAATAATCCTTTTCCTTTTTGGTTGATTTTTTTTCCCCTACATCCTAATAATTTTTTTAAGTATCTAATATAGCTGAATGGTCTCATGTTAATAAGCCAGTTAATTTAATATGGACCGAAATATATTTTTAAGTATAGTATGACCTGTTCTTAATTTTTTTCTCATCTAGTTTCCTTAAGTTATTTTCATTTATTTGTTTTCCTAGATAAATTTTAGAAACATTCTGTCTTATCCCAAAAAGAAATTTTTTTTTTGAGAGGCAGAGTTAGACAGTGAGAGAGAGAGACAGAGAGAGAGTTATAGTCAGTGAGAGAGAGACAGAGAGAAAGGTCTTCCTTCCGTTGGTTCACTCCCCTAATGGCCACTATGGCTGCCACTGCACCGATCCAAAGCCAGGAGCCGGGAGCTTCCTCCCGGTCTCCCATGCGGGTGCAGCGACCCAAGCACTTGGGCCATCCTCCACTGCCCTCCCGGGCCACAGCAGAGAGCTGGACTAGAAGAGGAGCAACTGAGACTAGAACCCGGGGTGCCGGCGCCACAGGCGGAGGATTAGCCAAGTGAACCATGGCGCTGGCCCCAAAAAGAAATCTTAGATTTGGTAGGAATTATATAGACTTATACATTAACAGATATTTTCATAATTTTATGCAGAATTGATATTATTTAAAGAAACATTTATTGAACTTCTGATACTTACATATATAATTGAGAGACTTATATTATAATTGAGAGACAGAGGGCACAAAGATCTTTTTGCCATAAAATTATTGTTTCATATTGAAAATGGTAGGTGAATATAAGCTAATATTTTGTTGACATTGTATACAGTGAAGTCGCGCAAGATTTTTTTAAGCTGTGTGTTCATAATAAACCATTAGCTTTAAAATTATTTTCCAATAATGAAAATATATTTACATTTTTATAATTTATAGATTAGAAATAAAATATTTTTCTCAAAATTCTTTGTGTCACATAGAGTGATTTTTAGTAAATCATTGATGTGATAA
Source organism: Oryctolagus cuniculus (assembly GCF_051225735.1). Classification (NCBI taxonomy): domain Eukaryota; kingdom Metazoa; phylum Chordata; class Mammalia; order Lagomorpha; family Leporidae; genus Oryctolagus; species Oryctolagus cuniculus. The sequence continues at coordinate 86,387,369 of NC_142880.1, forward strand.
TCTTAGGAAATATTTAATGTTATATTTAGGGAATATCTAGGTTATAGTTTGTGTTAGTATAAGATTGAATACCATACGTTTGAAAATATTACCCCAAAGAAATATTAAATGTTTGTTTACTTTCTTAATTCACAGTGATGCGATTGACTAAGCCTACTTTATTCACCAATATTCCAGTAACATGTGAAGAGAAAGACTTACCTGGTATGTATGATATCTGCTTTACTCTATAATAACCTTAAGGAGACATTGAGTTGCCTCTGTTGTCTTGGAATTAAGCCTAGCCTTACCAGTCTTCTGCCAACACTAGCCCTGTGTTGGATTCCTTATTGCCTGGTTTTGTACCATGTGAGTGGTGGCTAGCTGAGTAATAGGCTTTCCTTTTAATCTACATGTCACAGTACTATTAATATCTGTCAACATGACAGTTTAGTTTAAGGAAGGATATGTTCATATTCATGAAACTATTAAAATTGCCTTTATCCTCAATTGGTACATCAGTGTATGTACTAGTATTCCTTTTATTGAGAAGTATTGATGCTTTGTACTTTTTATATCATGACCTGCATTTTCGTTTGTTTCTAAAGTGTTTGTTCTCTGTGTGGCCAGATTTTTTACTTGCCTTTGTTGTATTAAAGATTAGAAATTAGGCTTTTTAAGATATAGCTTTTGTCAAGAAATAAACTTTTAATGTATCTCTGCCAAATATTTATGTAAGCAAAACTTATTAGAATTTCATGTTTTTCTGTTGCTGCAGGAGATCTCTTTAACCAACTAATGAGAGATGATCCTTCAACTGTAAATGGTGCAGAAATTTTGATGTTGGGAGAAATGTTGACTTTACCACAAAATTTCGGGTAAGAATGATATATACACATAGGAAATGCAACAATACTTTTCTTTTCCTTTTTTTAAAATTTTATTTAAAGTATACAAATTTCATGTATACAGATTTAGGAACATAGTGATACTTCCCCCCTACCCTTCCTCCCAGCCACACTCTCACCCTTCCTTCTCCTTCCTCTCCTATTCTCTCTCTTAATTTTTACAATGATGTACTTTCAGTCTACTTTATACTCATAAGATGAACCCTACACTAAGAGTTCAGCAGATAGTAAGAAGAAAATGACACTGTTCCTCAACAGTAAAGACAGGGACTGTAAACAATCATGGAAGCTCAAAATGTCGATTTCATTCCTATACATTACATTTTGGTCTCTATTAGTTAGCACAGATCAGAGAAAACAAATGGTATTTGTTGTTTTGGGACTGGCTTATTTCACTAAGAATAATGATTTGCAGTTGTGTCTATTTTGTTGCAAAAGACAGGATTTCATTCTGTTTTATGGCTGAGTGGTATTCCATATTATATATATACCATAATTTCTTTATCCAGTCATCACTTGATGGACATTTGGGTTGATTCCATATCTTAGTTGTTATGAATTGAGCTGCAATAAACATGGGAGTGCAGATTATTCTTTCATATGCTAATTTCATTTCCCTTGGGTAAATTCTGGGGAGTGGGATAGCTGGGTCATATGGTAAATCTATTTCAGCTTTCTGAGATATCTCCATACTGTCTTCCACCATGGCTGCACCAATTTACATTCCCACTAACAGTGTATTAGGCTACCTTTTCCCCACATCCTCACCAGAATTTATTGTTTATGGATTTTTCTTTGAGAGCCATTCTTAGTGGGATGAGGTGAAACCTCACTCTGGTTTAGATTTGCATTTCCTTGATAGCTAGTGATCTTGAACATTTTTTCATGTGTCTCTTGGCCATTTGAATTTCCTCTTTTGAAAAATGCTTTTCAAATCCTTTGCCCATTTCTTAACTGGATTGTTTGTTTTGTTGTTGTTGAGTTTCTTGAGCTCTTTGTAGATTCTGGATATTAATCCTTTAGCAGTTGCATAGTTTGCAAAAAATTTCTCCCATTTTTTAAGTTTCCTCTTCACCTTGCTGAGTGTTTCCTGTGCAGTCAGAAACTTCTCATCTTTATGTAATCCCATTTATCTACTTTGGCTTTGATTGGCTGTGTTTATGGGATCTTTTCCAAGAACTCTTTGCCTATGCCAGTGTATTACAGCATTTCCCCAATGTTCTCCTCTAGAAATTTGATGATATCTGGTCCTAGATTTAGATCCTTGCTCCATTTTTTTAAAGATTTATTTATTTATTTGAAAGGCAGAGTTACAGAGAGAGAGAGATCTTCCATCTGCTAGTTCATCCTCCTAAATGGCCACATCAGCAAGGAGCCAGGAGTTTCTTCCAGGTCTCAGTACTTGAGCCATCTTCTGCTGTTTTCCCAGACACATAAGCAAGGAGCTGGCCTTGATCCATTTTGAGTTGGGTTTTGTTTTTTTTTTGATATATAAGGTAGGGTTGCTTTTTCATACTTCTGTATGTGGAAATCCAATTTTCTCAGCACCATTTGTTGAAGAGACTATCCTTTCTCTAGGGATTGATTTTACTTCCTTTGACAAAGATTAGTTGTTTGTAGATATGTGGATTGATTTCTGGAGAATCTACTCTGTTCCATTCATCTGCATGTCTATTTTTGTGCCAGTACCAGGCTGTTTGAATGTAATTCCCCTGTAGTGTGTCTTGACATCTAGTATTGTGTTGTCTGTCTCAGGCTTTGCTTTTGTTGTATAAGATTGTTTTGGCTCTTTGAGGTCTCTTGTGTTTCTCTATGAATTTTAGCATTGTTTTTTCTAAATCTGAGAAGAATATTGTTGGTATTTTGATTGGGATTGCATTGAACCTGTAAATTGCTTTCAGTAGTATGGACATTTTGATGATATTAATTTTTGCAATTCATGAACATGGAAGATTTTTTCCTTTTTTGTGTATGTCTTCCTCTTTCTCTTTAAATATTTTGTCATTTTCATTGTGGAGATCTTTCACCTTCTTGGTTAAATATATTCCATGGTATTTAATTTTTTCTGTAGCTATTGTGAATGAGATTGATCTTAGAATTTCTTTCTCTTCCTTGGAATTTGTATATACAAAGACTATTGATTTTTGTGTGTTAATTTTATATCCTACTGCTTTACTAGATCTTTTAGGACTTCCAATAGTCTCTGAGTGGAGTCTTTTGGATCTCCTATATAAATAGAATCATGTCATCTACAAATAGGGATAATTTGACTTCCTCCTTTCCAATTTATATCCCTTTGATTTCTATTTCTCACCTGATGCCCTCTGGCTAAAACTTCCAGGACTGGATTGAATATAAATGGTTCTTGTCTGGTTCTGGATCTCAGTGGGAATGCTTCCAACTTTTCCCCATTCAATAAGATGCTGGCTGTGGGTTTGTCATAAATTGCCTTGATTGTGTTGAGGAATGTTCCTTCTGTACCCAATTTGCTTAAGGTTTTCATCATGAAAGTATTGTGAATTTATCAAATGCTTTCTCTGTATCTACTGAGATAATCATATGGTTTTTGTTCTTCAGGTTTTTGTTCTAATGTGATGTATCACATTTATTGATTTGCAAGTGTTGAACCCTCTCTGCATACCAGGAATAGCTCCCACTTGGTCCAGTTGAATGATCTTTCTGATATGTTGTGTTGTTGGACTCTATCAGCTAAAATTTTGTTGAGAATTTTTGCACCTACATTCATGAGGGATGTTGGTCTATAGTTCTCTTTCTCTGTTGTATCTTTTTCTGTGTAGGAAGTAAAGTGTTGCTGGCCTCATAAAAGGAGTTTGGGAGGATTCCCTCCCTTTTAATTGTTTTGAATAGCTTGAGAGGAATTGGAATTAATTCTTCTTTAAAAGTCTGGTAGAATTCAGCAGTGAAGCCATCTGGTGCCAGGCTTTTCTTTGTTGGGAGGGACTTACTTTATTACTGATTTAATCTCCATCTTAGTTATTGATCTATTTAGGTTTCCTGTGTCTTCTTGATTCAATGTTAGCATATCGTATGTGTTTATTCTTTCTTTCAAAAAACCAGCTCTTCGTATCACTGATCTTTTGTATAATTTTTTATGGTTTCAATTTTGTTTATTTCTTCCCTAATTTTAATTTTTCTTCTACTAATTTTGGATTTGGTTTATTGTTTTTCTAGGCCATTGATAGCTCATTTATTTTATGCCTTTCTAATTTCTTAATATAGGTACCAGTTACTCTGAACTTACCTCTTAACACAGTTGTGAAATGCGACAGTGCCATAAACTGTTGCAGATCCATTTGTTCAGAAACTAACCATGGAATCGGAACATGCTTGTGATAGATATAGGTGATAAAAAGTTGTACAGATTATACTGTGTGGCTCTGGTTTTTATTTAAAAATGAAATTATATATTCCATAATAAAATGTTAATAGTAATTCCTATTTCCTTGTTTTGATTTTCTTCTTTTAGGTTCAATTATATTTATTTTTATATATTATTATTATTTAGAGTTGCTTACATTTATTTTTAGTGGCCATGTATTTTTATTTAAACTAATATAATATAATATAAATGTCTTTCGTTTAGCCTTACAGTCCTCTCCCAGCATAAGTTATTAGACTTGTCAGCTAATTAGGAATTCTAAATTTTTTGTTTCTTCTCTTGTTCTTAGGTATTATCTCAATTTTTAGACTTTTAAAAAAGATTTATTTATTTATTTGAAAGGTACTGTGAGAGAGGGAGAGACAGATCCCCCATCTGCTGATTTACTCCCCAGATGCTCGCAGTAGCCTAGACTGGGTCAGCCTTAAGCCAGGAGCCATGATCTTCATTTGGGTTTTCCACATGGGTGGGAGGGGCCCATGTACTCGTACCATCTTCCACTGCTTTTTGATAGCCATTAGCAGGCTGCTGGATTGGAAGTGTAGCAGCCAAACACCAACCAACAGCCATATAGGATGCCCGCATCACAGGCGCAGCTTTACCTGTTATGCCACAATGCCACACAAAGGATCTGTGTAGTCCTCAGTATAAACACAGATCCTAGGGCCGGCGCTCTGGCGCAGTGGGTTAACGCCCTGACCTGAAGCGCCAGCATCCCATATGGGCGCGGGTTCTAGTCCCGGCTGCTCCTCTTCCAATCCAGCTCTCTGCTATGGCCTGGGAAAGCAGTAGAAGATGGCCCAAATCTTTGGGCCCCTGCATCCAGGTAGACCTGGAGGAAGCTCCTGGCTCCTGGTTTCAGATCGTTGCAGCTCCGGCCATTGCGGCCATCTGGGAAGTGAACCAGTGGATAGAAAACCTCTCTCTCTCTCTACCTCTCTCTGTAACTCTGCCTTTCAAATAAATAAAATAAAAGCACAGATCCTGTATCAATGACCCTCACCAGGGAATCAGGCAGCCCAGAGCATGTGGTGCTGCCCACAGCAACTGCCCAAAGTCCCAGACACACCATGCACCCTCCGAAACAGTTTTCATAGTCTTGACACACAAGGCTCCCACAGTCACCAGCACCCAGCCCCCTGTCTGTTCTCCCAGCCAGACTCAGGCATCTCCACTCGGTTGGTTGCTGGGCACAGCTATTACGTATGTCCAAAATGGCTCGTCCTCTCTCGGCTTATTACAGAATGTCAGTGCAGTGTGGTCGGGGAGACAGAAGTGTTCCCCCTTTTTTTCTCCTCTAGGTTGGCAGGTACACTGTACCCAACAGGGCTCGAAGCCAGACTTGAGCTAGGCTCTTCCCACAGCTGTATTGCCAGTGGCTTGGACTGCTCCAGGCGCATCTCCCCTCACTCGCCAAAGCTGGCGCAGAGGCTCTCTGCTGCACGTGTCCACACTCTCCGTGTGGGTCCCCAGTGTCCCTCTAATTTGCCTGGAATTTCCTCCGCCATTTTCTCCCCAACTCTGCCCTAAGACTGTACTCTCTCCCCTTTTTGTAAGCTGTCTTCCCCTAGACTAGAGCAGTAAGCTCCTTCCCTATTCCACCATCTTGGATCTCTCCTCTCTAATTATTCCCATATTTACATTTGTATTTTGGACTATGCTAGGCACTGAGTGAGCAGCCTAGTGTAAATAAAGGGATGTTGAAGTGGTATTTCACCCAATCTCTATCTTTCCCTAAAGTTTTCTGCATTTGAAGTTTTTAGTCATACTGAAACAGAGTATTTATAACACCTGAATGTATGTCTGCATTTTATTTTATTTCACAGGAATATATTCCTGGGAGAGACCTTTTCCAGTTATATCAGCGTTCACAATGATAGCAATCAAGTTGTAAAAGATATATTGGTAAAAGTAAGTGGCATTCTTGTTCAGGATATATTTTACTAAGAAATATATAATTCTTTCTGTTGTGTTTTTGAAACATTATTAAAATGGATGTTTGATACTGGGCTGTTTAATTGTCATTAACAAGTTTTAATGGAATGTCAAAAGGTATAAGATATTTTTGCTAAACCCAAAAACATTTTTTCTTATCCTCAAGGTTTGTGACTACCTGGGTAAGAAAATGTACTAGTCAAATGTGGGTGACTGTTTAAACTTTTATTAATATATGTGACTGTTTAAACTTTTATCAATAAACTTTTTATTAAAATTAATAAAATTTTAAAGACCAAAGTGGAAATATCACTAGGGATTATATCAGTCAGGAAGGCTTATTGGAGGAGAAGGAATGCAAGATCATCTTGACATGGAGAAACAGTCAAGAGGGACATGGTAATCAGAGGAAGAGACATAGGAATAACCAGTGTTCCTCATAGCAGTGTATAAAATTCACTTGATAAGAGTAGATGGGGTTGTAGAAGATGTGTGTTGACCATACACTGGAGCATCTTGAAAATCAGGCTAAAATTGTAGTCTTTTAAGTTCATTTTAAAAATATTTGGTAATCAATGTAGGCTTTGGAGCAGATTTCTCTGTGCCTAGTGTTGGGAAGACTGATAGAAACGCATTATGTGGGATGGTTTGTAGAATAGACCAGTTGCGAGATTCATAAAGTAGTTCAGAAATCAAGAAAGAATATGCTAACTCAGTTAACAACCTGAAACTGATTATAAAGAGAAAAAAACAAAAAGAAATAAAAATTCATTGTATGGCAGGGAGAACTTGTTATCCAAACTGTCTCTGAGTTTAGAGTTTAGAGTTTTGGAGCATTACCAGGAGGGCTGTAGACTAGGTACAGTGGGTTTGAAGATGATCATAGAAATTTAGAATTCAAAAAGACTTCAGAAGGACTGGTGTTTAGCTAGCAGTTAAGACACTCAATTCCCAGCACCATCTCTCTCTTTTTTTATATATGATTTATTTATTTATTTATTTGAAAGGCAGACATTCAGAGAGAGAGGGAGAGGCAGAAATCTTCATTTATGGGGTTATTCCCCAAGTGGCTGCAACAGCCAGGAGCCAGGAACTTCATCCTAGGTCTCCCACATGGATGTGAGGGCCCAAGCACTTGGGCCATCCTCCACTACTTCCCCAGGCACAATAATAGGGAGCTGGATCAGAAGTGGAGCAGCCAGGACTCAGAACAGAGCCCATATGGGATGCTGGCACTGGAAGGCAGGACTCTACAACACAGCAGTGCCTGCTCCTGCCCCAGCTCCAGCTCTTGACTCCCTTCTTGCTAATATAGAATCTGGGAAGCAGTTACGATGACTCAAGTGATCAGGTACCTGCCACCCACATAGGAGCTCCTGGGTTGAATCCCCAACTCCGTCTTCAGTCCAGCCCAGCCCTTGCAGGCATCTGGGGAGTGAACCAGCCAACAGATAGAATCAGTCTCTCTCTCTTTGTCTTTCCTCTCTTCGCTGCCCTCCCTCCCTCTCGTGAATTTTTAAAAAAATAGACCTTAGAATGCAAATATTTGAAATTATATATATATATATGATCCAATTTCCAGAATCCAGAAGCAGATTTTTGTAGGCATCTTCCTGTGTTTGTCATATATGAATGAAATTTCTGTTTTTTTTTTATTAGATCAGGGTTTACAAGCTACAGCCTTTAGACCAAATTGGCTCTACGGTCTGTTTTTATAAGGCTTTTGGACAAAGAATAGTTTTTCATTTTAAAATGATTGAAAAGAAACAAAAGAATATTTCCTGAGGTGAAAATTATATGAAATTCAGATTCAGATAGCTCAAGTAGTTGAGTCCCTGGCACTAACATGGGAGCCCTGGATTGAGTTCCTGGTTCCCATTTGTGGCCTGGCTCAGCCCAGCTGTTACAAGCACTGTGGAGTGAAGCAGACAAAGGGAGCTCTCTTTGTGTCTCATGGATGGATGGATGGATGGATGGACAGATGGACGGATGGACAGATAGATAAATAATTCTTAAAACAGTTAACTCCTTTCCATGTACACAGCTCTCATCTTCCAGTAGTATCCTTTCTCAGTATTTTCACACTTGGACTTTGGCTGTTTGGCATCGCTTTAAATCATTCTTTGGTCTGACCCTACTCTTCTTAACTTCAGCTCCATTTTTCATGAATTTCTCTTATTCTTTGGAAAAGCTTATGCAAAAGCTTGGGAATTTGCCTACTTACCCATAACTGGAAGTTTGGACATTTGTTGCCTTCTATTCACACTAACATAGGTTTTAAATTGTTTTATCCTTCCATCCTTCCCTCCCTCCCTCCTTCCTTTCTATTCACACTAACATGGGATTTTGAATTGTTTTATCCTTCCCTCCCTCCCTCCCTAAATCCCTCCCTCCCTCTTCCCTCCCTTCTTTTTTGAATTGTTTTATCCTTCCTCCCCTCCCTGTCTCCTTCCTTCTTCCTTCCCTCTTCCCCTCCCTCCTCCCTCCCTTCCTTCCTACCTTGGAAGAGTCACAGTTATAGTTCAGCTACCGAGAAGTCTGTCTTCAGAATTTTAGTTTGTCTGTAACTCCTTGAATTTTGGAATCCCAGAAAAAAGATGGTGGAATGTTCTCCTTTTATTTATTCGCTGTTATCTTATGTTATTTTGGATAATACAAATGCTTATAGATATTGTACTATGTTTAATTAGAAATTACTAGTTTTTTGTTTTTTTAAATTACAAAAATCTCAGCATTTAAGTCTGTAAACCTTATCGTGCTACCATAAGTATTTTATAATTTAAAAGTTTGTAATAAATGTGCTATAAAGAATAGTAAATAGGCTGGCGCCGTGGCTCACTAGGCTAATCCTCCGCCTGCGGCGCCGGCACACCGGGTTCTAGTCCCAGTCGGGACGCTGGATTCTGTCTCTGTCGCTCCTCTTCCTGTCCAGCTCTCTGCTGTGGCCAAGGAGTGCAGTGGAGGATGGCCCAAGTCCTTGGGCCCCGCACCCGCATGGGAGACCAGGAGAAGAACCTGGCTCCTGGCTTCGGATCAGCGCAGTGCGCCTGCCGCAGCGGCCATTGGAGGGTGAACCAACGGAAAGGGGAAGACCTCTCTCTGTCTCTCTCTCTCTCTCTCTGTCTACTCTGCCTGTCAAAAAAAAAAAAAAAAAAAGTAAATAACTCTTAACGCTTTATGCTAGTGGTTCTCAAACGTTCAAAGGCGTTAAAGCCATCTAGCGGCTTGTAAAGCCACTGGTTGGTAGGCCCCATTCCCAGAGTTTCTGATTCACTTCATCTTAAATGGCGCCCAAGAATTTATAAGTCCAGTGTTTTCCCAGGTGATACTAATTTGTGGTGTTCTGGGATCCATGCTTTGAGAACTACTGGTCTATACTAATCATTCACACATTGATTCAAATATATATACACCAGTCATGACTTTAGAAACTAGATTTTAGCAAGAAACGAAACAGACAAGCCTACTATATTCTCTTGAAGCCTACTCTACATGTTTTTAAGTATATTTCTCCATTCTGAACATGAACACCTTAACTCTACCAAACTCTTGATGGCCTCTGAAAACTCTAGAGCTTTCACACTTGTCCTAATTTGCTACCTCTGTTTAATTTGCTAGGAATTATTACCCCAACACCCTCTCCTCTCTGCCTATTCAAATTCTATTTATCCAAAAACCAATTTGCAGCCTGAAGCCCACCTTGCAATTTTCATTGCATATCCTATCTCAAGCCAATCCTTCTTTACCACTTTACTCTGCTGTTTTTCTCTCAGTATGTGCTCTGGCCTCTAACATCTGTAGTAATATACTTATTTACTACAAGTTGTCTTCCCTGCCATCTTCTTCAGAGAACAGAACTTTCGCAGGGGCAGAGATTTGAACTGTTTTGTTCAACTGATGTACCTCCAACTCTTTGAACAGGCCCTGACATATCCTAGGTAATCAGGAAGTACTCAATGTAGCATTATTTATAGTGGTAAAAAGGAGAAAGGCAAAAGTGTTGTGTAATCTGTACACTGTACTTACAATTAACATTTACAGAAATGACATAGAACATACTGGGAGAACTCAGGAGAACATATTACACAGAATACCGATGGATTTGAGTATTTTTTCTCTCTCTCTTCTAATTTTAAAAATAATTAAGGAATTTTGAATCTCAGCTCCATTAATAATTATGTAACCTTGGGACAGTTGTTACTTTTATCTTTTTTAAAAAAGATTTATTTAATTATTTGAAAGAGTTTTCAGAGAAGGAGAGGCAAAGAGAGAGAGAGAGAGATCTTCTATCTGCTGGTTCACTCCCCAAGTGGCTGCACCAGCCAGGGCTTAGGTCAGGCCAAAGCCAGGAGCTTCATCCAGGTCTCTCACATGGGTACAGGTGCCCCATGGACTTGGGCCATCTTCGACTGCTTTCCCAGGCACATTAGCAGGGAGCTGGATTGGAAGTGGGGCAGCCAGGACTTGAACTGGCATCCATATGGGATCCTAGCATTGCAGGCAGTTGCTTAACTCTACACCACAGCACCAGCCCGTTACCTTTTATGCCTGAGTTTCATTGTATGTAAAATAGGGATTATACACCTACTTCAGGTTTATAAGAAAGAAATGAGTAAGGTACTTAGAACAGTGTCTTGCACATGATAGGTACTTGATAAATGTGAGCTACTATTTTGTGACTGAATATAGTAGTGAATGAGATGGCGTTAGTAAATATCCTACTTTAAAATGACTCACATTAAGAAGGTTGTATTAGAAGTAACTGCAGGCTGGCGCTGTGGCTCACTAGGCTAATCCTCCACCTTGCGGCGCCGGCACACCAGGTTCTAGTCCCGGTCGGGGCGCCGGATTCTGTCCCGGTTGCCCCTCTTCCAGGCCAGCTCTCTGCTGTGGCCCGGGAGTGCAGTGGAGGATGGCCCAAGTGCTTGGGTCCTGCACCCCATGGGAGACCAGGAGAAGCACCTGGCTCCTGCCTTCGGATCAGTGCGGTGCGCCGGCCTCAGCGCGCCAGCCGTGGCGGCCATTGGAGGGTGAACCAACAGCAAAGGAAGACCTTTCTCTCTGTCTCTCTCTCTCTCACTGTCCACTCTGCCTGTCAAAAAAAAAAGTAACTGCAAAGTTGGCTTTTTAAAAGAAAGAAAAGCTTAGCCGGCGCCATGGCTCACTAGGTTAATCCTCTGCCTGTGGCGCCGGCATCCCATATAGGCGCCGGGTTCTGGTCTTGGTTGCTCCTCTTCCATTCCAGCTCTCTGCTGTGGCTCGGGAGGGCAGAGGAGGATGGCCCAGGTGCTTGGCGCCTGCACCCGCATGGGAGACCAGGAGGAAGCACCTGACTCCTGGCTTCGGGTTGGCATAGCCCTGGCCATGGTGGCCATTTGGGGGTGAACCAACGGAAGGAAGACCTTTCTCTCTCTCTCTCTCACTGTTTAACTCTATCTGTCAAATTAAAAAAAAAAAAAAAAAAGAAAGAAAAGCTTAGACTCCTAGCTCTTATGTAAAAACCTCCATCAGTCCCTATGAGCTAATGTGATCTTTGCTTTCTCTAAATTTTTCTTAACATTTGCTTTGAAGTTTTATCATAACTTCATCCATATATTCAGTATTCAACAAATGTGTGTTAATTGCCTGTTATATGCCAGGCTCCATGCTATAGTGATGAGCAAGAGAAGACAAGAGGTTCCTGCCTCCATAGACTTTTCCCATAGGGGAGACAGAAACAGGTAAATAATGTGTTTGTAGATTATGATGAGTGCTGCAAAGGAAGTGTAAGTCAAATGTGATAGAGTGACATTAAAGGAGGATGCCATTTATGACAATTAGGGTGATAAATGTTCAAAGGAACATACAAAAGGCAATATAAAAGTAACTGGGTGGGAATGAAACTATTACTATAGAGAAGGTGGTATTTTCTTTAAAAAAAAAATTATTTATTTACTTGAAAGGCAGAGTTTGAGAGAGATGGTAGAAAGACAAAGGGAGAGAGATCATCCATCCACACATTTACTCCCCCAAATGACCACAAAAGCCAGGACTGGACAGGCCCAAACCAGGAGCCAGGAGCTTCATCCAGGTCTCCCATGTGGGGGCAGGAGCCCAAGCACTTGGGCCATCTTCCATTGCTTTCCTAGGCATATTAGCAGGGAACTGGATTGGAAGTGAAGCAGTTGGGCCTGAAACCAGTGCCCGTATGAGATCCCAGCATCACAGGCAGGGGCTTAACCTGCTGCCCTAGGAGCTAGACTGACTTAGTTGATGACTTTAATATCGTTCTCTAGTTTTTTTCATCAATTAACTAAGGTCTCTGACATTTTAATATTATTGTTTTGAATTCATTTTTCAATATTATATACTAACACATACATGGATATCTATATATATTTGTTTCAGTAAAGTCCATCTATGTGAATATATATTTAAATATAAATGTGTGTGTGTATAAGCATAAACCATATGCCTAAGGTTCAAATTCAACACCAAAGTTTCGGGTTAGCCTCCCCCATTTTCTTTACTTTTTAAGATTTATTTACTTATTTAAAAGGCAGAAATACAGAGAGAGAGTGAGAGAGGAAGAAAGAGAGAGAGTAAGAGTAAGAGAGATCTTCCATCCACTGGTTCATTCCCCAAATGGCCGCTACGGCCAGGGCTGGGCAAGGCCAGAGCCAGGAGCTTTTTCCAGATCTCCCACATGGTGCAGGAGCCCAAGAACTTGGGACATCTGCTGCTTTCCCACACACATTAGCAGGGAGCTGGATCAGAAGTGGAGAAGCCGAGACCCAAACTGGCTCCCATATGGGTTGCCAGTGCCCCAGGTGGAGGCTTAACTTACACCACAGCACTGGCCCCTGGTTTTCTTATTTGTACCTTTTTTTCATGGAAGGTAAGAAGCCTATCTCATTATCCATAATTCTTTGATTTGTTTCCTAGTACACACATAATCTTTTCAGAATTGCTACCCATATGCCTTGAGAAAACAAATGTACTAACTAGGTGTACTAACTAGGGTTCATTTGTGTACTGTTCCTTTTCTTCTTAGCCTTTGATTGTGGTAAGACTGTTTTCCATACTTAATTAGGTTAATTCTTTCTTCCCCTTTTCTTCTCTCTAGTGCGGTTGTGTTTTTCATTTGAAATACAGTTAGATTCATCTGTTATTGTTTGCATTCCATTTTGGAACCTTCCTACCTCCTGGTTGATTTTATGTCTTTATTTTCAAGGCATCCATGTGTGTATGAACCACTTCCATGTTCTAAGTTCTAAGCTTTGTTTAGAGAATTGTTGTTCCCTGTTTCATCTCCACTTCTTTGTTTCTTTTCCCCTGCTGTTTCCACCCATACTCATCCATACTCTGTAGAAAAACAATCTCATCTGGGTTTTTTTTATCTTTTATTTCAAGGCTGATCTACAAACAAGTTCTCAGCGTTTAAATCTTTCAGCCTCGAATGCTGCAGTGGCTGAACTTAAACCTGATTGTTGTATTGATGATGTCATACACCATGAAGTAAAAGAAATTGGAACACATATGTAAGGATTAATTTTACTATTTCTCAGTGTCCTTTACTTATATAGGCCTTTATTTGAAATATTTGCTTTCTGCTTATCATTACGCCTAAGAGCCTATTTTAAAAGAAATTTTACATTCCACATTTACTTGCTTACCAGAAACAAACTAAATGTAATATTTATCTTACAGGGAAATAATCTTAACTCATCATTTATCTCTAGTTTCAGTTTTGTATCTACAGTTTTATCTAAAAAAGGACGTTACATCAGTGTTTAAAACTCACATTATTTTTTTTAAATGGTAGCAAGTGACATTCATAGCATTTACTTTTTTGTTTGTTTGTTTTTGTTTTTGTTTTTGTTTTTCATAGCAAGAGTTAGGACCTTGGGATCTCTTTCATTTTGGCTAACTAGATCACTGATTACTTTTTAAATTCACGATTTTCTAGTTATATAATTAAGTGCATACATTATGTTCTCAGAAACATGAAGTAAAAAACTAAAGACAAACTTTCAAAAAAAAGTCTCAAATTTTGTATTTCTGGCCTTTGTATGCAATTCAACATGAATACTCTATTTTTCTTTTTTCTTTTTTTTTTTTTTTTACAGGCAGAGTGGATAGTGAGAGAGAGAGAGACAGGAAGAAAGGTCTTCCTTTTGCCATTGGTTCACCCTCCAATGGCTGCCGCGGCCGGCGCACTACGGCCAGCGCACTGCGCTGATCCGATGGCAGGAGCCAGGTGCTTCTCCTGGTCTCCCATGGGGTGCAGGGCCCAAGCACTTGGACCATCCTCTACTGCACTCCCTGGCCACAGCAGAGAGCTGGCCTGGAAGAGGGGCGACCGGGACAGAATCCGGCGCCCCGACTGGGACTAGAACCCGGTGTGGCGGTGCCGCTAGGCAGAGGATTAGCCTATTGAGCCGCGGCACCGGCCTCTATTTTTCTTTTAGTATGAGTAGCAAATATGCAATTTTCAGCCTTCTTAAGTAACATTAGACTTTTGCATGTTCCAAAGCACTCCCACATCCATCACGGCTCAAAATGCTGTTAATTCTTCTAACTGTATATCCTTTATCTCTTTTTTGTCTCTACTTCCATCACCACTTTTCCTTCTCCTGTGCCCATTAAAACTTACTATATTAGCTTTATTTAGTCAGTTAATTTTGATGACTAGCTCTATTATAGGCACTTTTTGATATGTATTCTTTGATTCGTGTAAACTTTAGAGACAAATTTCTTGGAGTTCAAGTTTCAGCTCCATCGTTTATGAATTATGTGATCTTGTCAAAGTTATGTAACTGGAGGCACACTGTGGCACAACAGACTAACCCGCCATCCAGGACAAACACTCACATTCCATATTAGAGTGCCTGGGTTTTGTTTTTTTTTTTTTTTTTTTCTTTTGACAGGCAGAGTGGACAGTGAGAGAGAAAGAGACAGAGAGAAAGGTCTTCCCCTTTCTGTTAGTTCACCCTCCAATGGCCACCACGGCTGGCGCGCTGCGCCAATCTGAAGCCAGGAGCCAGGTGCTTCTCCTGGTCTCCCATGCGGGTACAGGGCCCAAGCACTTGGGCCATCCTCCACTGCCCTCCCAGGCCACAGCAGAGAGCTGGACTGGAAGAGGAGCGACCGAGACAGAATCCGGCGCCCCGACCGGGACTAGAACCCGATGTGCCGGCACCGCAGGCAGAGAATTAGCCCATTGAGCCGCGGCGCTGGCCTGGATCAAATCTTGACTCAGCTTCTGCTTCTAGTCCAGCTTCCTGATAATGCACCTGGAAGGCAGTGGTTGATGACTCATATGAGTCCCTACCACCCACATGGGAGACCAGAAGGGAGTTCCTTGCTCCTGGCTACAGCCTGGCCCAGCCCTGGCTCTTGTGGGCATTTGACTAGTGAACCAACAGATGAAATCTCTCTCCCTTTCTCTTTCTCTCTCTCGCTCTTGCTGTAGCTCGCTGTGTCACTCTGGATTTCAAATAAATAAAGTTGAATAAGTAAACAATTTTTTTAAAAAGTCACGTAACTGTCTAGTGATCTCCCATTCCCCTTAGGACATTCTGACGTTGTGTTTTATATAGCTCTCCGCAACCTAATCCTTACCAGTCACTCTAACATCTTAACTTTTGTCAATTCTCCCTCCCTGTCTACACTGCAGTCATTTTGGCCATTTTGGTTTTGTGTGTGTGTGTTTGTCTCTGAACTCCATGGCTCAACATGTGTTCAAAGGAATGAATGTCAATGGCATTTTGTTTCATTGGCAACTGCTTTTTTTTCACATCTCAGATTCAGCCTGACTTCCTCAAAAGAGGCTTTCCTAACCTCCTAGAATAGATTAAACCTCCCTTTTTGTAAATTCTATAGCACCCACAACATACCACTTTTTTCTGAATTTCATGTTTATAATTACTTATTAAGTGCCTGCTTTCCCCATTATAGAATGAGGTCCATGGAGATTTAGTAGAGAATAGTGGTCAATTTTTTTTTAAAGACTTACTTGTTTATTTATTTGAAAGGCAGAGCAGCAGAGAGGAGTCTTCCATCTACTATTCACATCCCCCAAATGCCCACAATAGCCGGGGCTAAACCAGACCAAAGCCAAGCTCCAAGAACTCCTTCCTGATCTCCCATATGGGAGGCAGGGATCCCAACCAAGCACTTGAACCATCTTCTGCTGCCTTGCCAGGTACATTAGCAGGAAGCCAGATCAGAAGCAGAGTAGCCAGGACTCAAATTGCACTCCAAAATGAGATGCTAGAGGCACAAGTAGTGGCTTAACCCTCTTGCTGTAATGCAGCCCCTCACTTATTTGTTGACATTGAATTTATTGAAATGATAAATGTAAAACCTCTATTTTGCAGAAAATGAGTCTGATAGAATCAAACAATTAGTTTATAAGACAAAACAATTTTGTTTCAAAATCTGTGCCTTCCTGTACTATTTTACTGTGGATACTTTGAGGGCATATTGTATTCTGATCAAACTCTTTCCAGCTCCAGGCTTAGTACAAGGCTCAAGTATAAAGGCAAAATAAATTACATGATAATATTACCAGTTAGTTTAACAACTGTCAAAATATTGAAATATTTCTTTCCAATCATTTAATGTACATCTATATAACAAATGTTTATAAATGATATTTTATAAAATTTTAGTATTATTCATGGTTTTATCCTTTTCTTTTTAAGATTTATTTTTAATTTGAAAGGCAGAGTTACAGATAGAGAGGGAGAGACAGAGAGAGATCTTACATCCCCTGGTTCACTCCCCAGATGGCCACAATGACCAGGGCTGTGCCAGGCCAAAGCCAGGAGCCCAGAGCCTCTGGGTCTCCCACATAGATTTAGAGGCACAAGCAGTTGGGCCATCCTCCACTGCTTTCCCAGGCCATTAGCAGGGAGCTGGATTGGAAGTGAAGCAGCTGGGTCTTGATCTGGCACCCAATTCAGTGTGAATGCTTTTTCACCTCAATCAGTATTCTTTCAAGACAGTATTTTCTAAAAGACTATATCTTATACATTTGGACAGTACAGTTTGTTTATCCTAATGTTTAGATTATTTTTAGTTTTCCACTGTTATAAATAGGACAATGATGAACACTTTCGTATTTTTATGATATATTAATTGAAGTAAGTTTACTTTAATATGGAATTTTACTTCAATATGGAAACATATTAATATTTTTATTTTTTTTAAGATTTATTTATTTATTTGTAAGTAAGAGTTACACAGATTGAGGAGAGGCAGAGAGAGAGAAAGAGGTCTTGCATTCACTGGTTCACTCCCCCATTGGTCGTAACAGCCAGAGCTGCGCCAATCTGAAGCCAAGAGCCAGAGGCTTCTTCCGGGTCTCCCACATGGATGCAGGGACCCAAGGACTTGGGCCATCTTCTACTGCCTTCCCAGGCCATAGCAGAGAGCTGAATCAGAAATGGAGCAGCTGGGTCTCGAACCAGCACCCATTTGGGATGCTGACACTTCAGGCCAGGGCGTTAACCCACCGTGCCACAGCGCCAGCCCCCATATTAATATTTTTAAAACTCTTTTACTAAAAGATTGTTTTCTTAATTCCTTTCAGCCACAAGCAGTATAAAGAAAGTCAGTTTTACTAAACTCTTAACCAGCTCTGATTATCACTTTTATTTTTCTTTAAAAATAGGTTACTTTTTTTTTTAAGATTTACTTTACTTATTTGAAAGACAGTTACAGAGAGATGTAGAGCCAGAAAGAGAGCAGGTCTTCCATCCGCTGGTGGTTCACTCTCCAAATGGCCACAACGGCCAGAGCTGAGCTGACCTAAAGCCAGGAGCTTCCTCCGAGTCTCCCACGTAGGTGCAGGACTTGGGCCATCTTCCACTGATTTCCCAGGCCACAGCAGAGAGCTGAATCAGAAGTGGAGCAGCCAGGACTCGAACTTGTGCCCATACAGGATGCCAGCACTGCAGGCCAGGGATTTAATCCACTGTGCTACAGTGCCGGCCCCTGATGGTCACTTTTAAATATATTTGCCACATCTTGATAGATGGAGAAATCTTGCCTTATTACTGTAATTTGTTTCTTACCTCATTATTGTAATTCTTTTCTTGGACTACTCACAAGGCCAGACATTCTTGTTAGCAAGCTGTGGTGCTGAGATTTATGTGATCCTCTCCTCATATTTTGAGTGATACTTTGATGTTTTGTTTATTGACTTACAGGAGCCCTTTGTATGTTAGAAACCTAATTATTGTTACATACTGTTCTAAGGATTTCATCCCAGTTTATTGTCTGCTCTTCAGTTGTTTTAGTGTTTTTGATTTATCCAGTCTGAAATTTTTCATAATAATCTTTTGTCTTTCATTGTATTTATTTTAAGAAGTCTGTCCTGGAGTTGATTTCTAATCCTTTTTTTTTTACTTTATATGAACTTATTTTTTATATCCAACTGTTTGGTTATTCTGAGACTTTTTTTGGAATGCATTACACTTTTCAAAGGAAAAGTTTCTGACTTCCTGCTCCAAAAATACTAAATCTCATCTTATTAATCAGAGCTCACTTGGTCTTCATGTAGTTATGTCCAAATCTGTTAGAACTTTTTTTCTCCTATCTCTAATGCCATTTGGCTATACTTTCACATAATTAATAGAAATGTTTTTGAAGATTGTAAGTAAATTCAAGTATGTTAGTTTTATTATTAATAAATAGAAAATGATGTAGATTCATTAAGACATCTTTCTGTTTCAGCTTGGTGTGTGCTGTGAGTTATACAACTCAGGGTGGAGAAAAAATGTATTTTAGGAAATTCTTCAAATTTCAGGTATTGAAAATGATGACCTTCAATAGTTCTAATTCTTCTTATTTTAATGGAAGGGTAAAGTTATTCCTGTTTATCTGCAGAAAAACAAGATCCACATGAAACGAAGAGCTCAGTATTTTTTGTTTTATCACATTATTGTCAGCCCTTCACATGTGCAGATTCTATATGCACAGATTCAACAACCACAGAATTGAAATCATGCCAAAAGAATTTCATCTGTATCAAATATGTACAATCTTTTTATTTTCTTCTATTCCCTAAACATTGTAGTAGAGAATAGCAGTGATTTGTGTAACATTTATGTTGTTTTACATATTATAAGTAATATTGAGGTGATTTAAATATACAGGAGTATTATATAAGTTATTTGCAAGCCTACACCATTTTATATAAAGGACTTGAGCATTCTTCGATTTTGGTAGCTGTCTGGGGTTAGTTGATACTAAGGAATGACTGTTACAGCAATCTAAAGTCAGACTATACTAAGGTAAATAATAGCAGAGAAAGTATCCTTGCCAATGTAATGTTTATAATGAAATTTAAAGATTTTTATCCCTCAAAAAATACATTTTCTTTGGACAAAACACACAAGAATTCCAAAAGAAGGAAAAAGTAAGTATAAATAGTTTGAAATATCTAAAGAAAATTTTAAAGGAGAAATTCCTAACTTGGGTTATATTGAGCAATCTTCCTTTAAGAACTCCACAATTCACTGGGATTTTAGATATAGCTTTGTATTACTACATACTTTTCAAAGACCATCAAAAAATAGGTAAAAGGAACTGGTTTAACACTTGTATGTGTGGCTGGTAAGATGAGAGTAATCTATAACAGTAGATCTAGAAATGATACTATAGATACATTTTTAATTTCTCCATAAGTGGAAGAAAAATACTGTCAATAGAGAAAAAAACCTTGCCACTATTTTATTATATCACTCATTTGCATGCCTTTTAAAAGAAAATAAAGGAAAGTGCAATTGCTTTTTTGAAAACAGTGTTTGTTAAATATACTGTTGATATTGAAAATTCATAAAATGTGTATTCAGCTTAACAAAATGTTATGTAATAAACACCAATATTACTATCACCCAGTTAAGAAATGAGGATAGCCTTTCAAAAAATGCACAAGATTTTTCTTTTTTCTGCAAGGGTATTGATATTTAAAAATTGCTATGATGAATTTAAACCTTGTAATTTAAACCAAATAAACAAAAATAAATTATTAAATGGTAAGAATCTGCTGATTGGCATGCTTTATTTAACCAGGTTCTCAAACCACTGGATGTGAAAACTAAATTTTACAATGCAGAGGTAAGTAAGTGTTGCACTCCCAATAGGATTTCAAATTAAATGTTAAAATATTGACTGAAATTCTGATCATTACATTTATTATCATATTGAAGTAAATTAATAATGTGATTGAATTATTTCTGAAAAATGAGCATGAAGTTCAATTAAAAGTGAATAATTTCATTATAGATCTCTTTTAATCTACTGTTTTCAACCTACATAGAATCACTGTCTTGATTTTTATTCTCACTGTTAATTTTGTAAAGCTTCTCAACCCCTTTCCTTAAATGATTGTCATACAATTCCATTTCATGGTCATTGTTACTCCTTAAAAACACTGTCAATCTGTTGGATTTTTATAATATGATTCTAGATATTATAAAAATTGAAGGAGTAGATCTAGCTTTAATATTTACATGGAAAAATATTAACAAGCAATGCTCAGCACACTTCTTGAAAAGGCAATATGCCAGCCAGAGTTAGCCTGTTAAGTTAGTAAATAGCTTGAAAAGTTTCTTGGAAGAAATAAGTTCTAAAATAGAAGACAACATGTCTTTTCTCTTAATGAAACAGGTAAACTAGAATTTTCCATAGAAGAAAGAAAGGTTTTACTGCTTGTTGCACGGTTGGGAGGTCCCAAAAATTCAAAATCTTGGCTTAGAGCTGTAGAAAAATCAGATCTCTCAAATAGTCCCCTTACTCCCCCAGAATCATATGTTTCATACTGCACTGATAAATTGAAAAGTATCCAAATACAGTGTTTTGAAATGAAGATTATATCTCTGTTACTCTTAAAAAAAAAAAGATGATGAACAGAAATTTGAAATAACATGTCGTTTAATACATATTTTTACCATCAGCAATCTACGTTTTTTAACTCAGTATAAAGTTTATTTTATAATTACTAATATGTCAAAGTTAAGGAACCTGATTTGCAGCAGACATACTAAGAGAAAAGAAAAAATGTATATAATATAACAGCAAAATTACCCAAATATAGCAAGTCAAAAATGAGAATTACCTAAAAGATGTGCTACAGGAACTTTGGAGATGAGATCTTGGAGTATTCTAAAGAGTCTTCAAGGAAGAGAGGGGAACTAGAATGGAGTCTAGAATGGATGTTGCTTGGAAGGTGGCAGAGCAGTGAAGGTATTCAAAGCAGAATGACAAAGGAACGTAGAATAGTAAGTTCATAGTGAGGAGCATACATATTTGATGAGAGAATTTGGCCTCAGCAAGGAGGTTACGAGATGTATAAAGAGTTGATAATGAGTTGAGGTACTGCACATTTAGTCTACCTTTTCTGTTATTAATAGCATACTGTTACTTGATTACACTATCATGAGTGATTGGTGAATTTTAAATAGTCTATCATTTTTGGGAAAAGTTTTCATTCATACTATGAGGGAGGAATGTTACCTATTTTATAATACATGTTAGAAAGCTCAAAAGAAATAGGGCCTGGAGTGATATGTTTATTTTATTGTTTTTTATAATTGGCTCTTTGGAAGCACATGTTAAGACATTTTAAATTTTCTTTATTAAAAATGTAGCATTACATTAAGATACTTGCCAAGTAGTTTTATAACACTGATATTCAAAGTAATTTGCAAATGTTTTAAATTGCTAGTTATTCCATAAATATTACACAAATTACATGCTTCCTATAAAGAAAGAATAAAATCCACATTTCCACCACACTAACAAATGATTGATTTTTCATTAATCTGTATTCTCTTGGAGTCTTTATTCATTTATATGTAATCTATTTTTATAATCACAGTGACAATTTTGTTTGCTGCCTTTTTCCATTAACATCATATATAGTCATAATCTTTAAACTTTGCCAACAAATTTCAACTAAAAAGTTTTTAGTAAAATTCTAACCTTTTGAAAATAGACATATCTTAAAAGACAGTAGTGAGCAAATACCATTTAGAGTTTCTCTTATCTACTCAGTATTACTTAGGCAAACAAATCTGTTCAGTCAGTAGCATGAGGTAGATTCTGTTGACCCTAAGTAGGAATTTTTTTTTTTTTTGACAAGCAGAGTGGACAGTGAGAGAGAGAGAGACAGGAAGAAAGGTCTTCCTTTTGCCGTTGGTTCACCCTCCAATGGCCGCCATGGCCAGCGCGCTGCGGCCGGCGCACCACGCTGATCTGATGGCAGGAGCCAGGTGCTTCTCCTGGTCTCCCATGGGGTGCAGGGCCCAAGCACTTGGACCATCTTCCACTGCACTCCCGGGCCACAGCAGAGAGCTGGCCTGGAAGAGGGGCAACCGGGACAGAATCCGGTGCCCTGATTGGGACTAGAACCCTGTGTGCTGGCACTGCAAGGTGGAGGATTAGCCTAGTGAGCCGCGGCGCCGGCAGTAGGAATTTAAAACAGATTATAGAAGTTAGTAAACCACACCAATGTTAGTATATGAATGCTTTGTACTCTACTATAGTCCTTGATCTCAGTCTGTGGTACAGTGACCACTGTTAGCCTACATCTGTCTCAAATGTTTTTGGTATGATTGTAGTAACACTATTAGTATGTGAATCACCTTAAGAAAACCAGTTCCATGAAAAACTTTATTACAGTCTTCTGAGATAAGAAAGCCTTGCAAGAGGTTTGGTAAGATTAAAAGCAAGGTTTCAAACATTCTGCTGATACAGAATCCCACGCCAGATGCTGAAGAGAAATAAATATACACTGAGCATCTTCCCAGTTCTCAAGGAACTTAAACCTGAGGGAGGAGGCTGACATGACATACCTGCAGTGTAAGGCCCTCCCTTGCACTCCCTGCAAATAATGAAGTAACTGGGAACATGAAGAGGTAAAAAATGATCTCCAGCTATGCATTTGATAAAGGAGGTGTCTTTGACATTGTCCTTAAGAAATATATAGAAAAAAAGACAATGAGATCTATTAAAAAGAGGAGAATAAACTGTCCATTGACAGAAGTACTGTATCCCAGCATTCCCTGAAATGTAGTCAACCAAGATGTTCCTGAAAAGAGGATTCTGTTATCAGATAAATTTAGGAGAAGCAATACCATGTATATTCTACATGTGTATAACCATTCTAAGTATCGTTTAATTATTACACTAAAGGTAAAAAATGTATAGCACTAGAAAGTCATGAAATAAACTTCTTTGCTCCCAAATGTGCCTGTAACTGTTTGCTTGTTTTGGTGTTCAGCCGTTGTGTTCTTCTCTGTTCTGTTGTAATTAACCTTAGCAATTTTACCTTTTTAGAAAAATAGCTTCTCATATTTCTTCATGTTGCTTTCTGTTTACTTTCTTGTTAACTAATGCTGTCTTACATAGTAAGTTTTTAGAATGCAGAAATGCATTTTATTTTAAAATTATTCTTTTCCTTTAACATTTAACTCTGATTTTTCTTTTTTATTTTTCCATTAGAGTGACCTCAGTTCTGTGGTAATTTGATTTTTTATTATAAATTTGTATACTTTTCTTACTTACCACTTTTTGACTCTGCCTAATTAATCTCTCTTTACAAAACATAGTGGAAAAACAGTTAGTTGTGAATACCACCTATGAAATACATAATTTGAATGTGCTATTTATATTTTATCTATTATCTTATTTTCTGGGAAAAAAAATTAGACCAAATGTTAAATTGTCAGTTTTGGTGTTTCTATTTAGGTATTTTTAAAAAGAAGCATGTTAGCCCTATTTAAAATAGCCTTGAGATTTTCAATATCTTACTATAAAATACCCTATTATCCTTCAATTCTTTGAAGTTGAAATTCATTTTCACATAGAAGCACAGTGATTTTAGTTTGAAGTTCAGGTCACGTAGCAATGACCTTTTGACAGAAGTAAGCAGAAAAACAGATTTGCCCAAGCAGACTAAAATCATACTTTCAAATTTCTGTTTACAATAAACAGCATTTGCTTATATCACATCACATATGTAATAACAACTGCTTTAGCACTAAATTCTTACCTTAATTTTTCAATGTCAAATTATTTTATACTAACTGTTCAAACTAACTTGATTTTTCCATTATGCTGCTTATTTATCTTTCATTTTATATAAGCTCTTCCTAAATTTATGCAGAAAGTTGCATTTAAATTTGAAATGTGGGTCTGTGGTTATTTTTATAAAAGCAATGGATTGATGGGATATATTTTTTTAAGCAAAAGTAACAGAATAATGCCCTTATATGCTACGTTGTTTTGAACTGATACGGTATGTTGTTCTATTTTCACTTGAGCACATGGCCCAAAGACTAAAGAATCTATTGTATTTTAGATAATAATGCATTAAATTATAATCTCATCATAATACTTTGGCAAATTATATCCATCTTTCTGGCTTTGGTGTTAAAACTCATAAATGCCAAAAATTTTTGGTCATGATTTATTTTAGGTGATATTTATATTTAGATATATTACTATGAGGCTTTTGAAAAAATTAGTTCTTAGACACCCCTAATATAACATTTTTTATCTCTTTTTTAAAGATGTATTTATTTATTTGAAAGTTAGAGCTACAGAGAGGGAGAGAGAGAGATCTTCCATCCGTTGGTTCACTCCCCAGATGGCTGTAACTTCCAGGGCTGGGCCAGGCTGAAGCCAAGAGCCTGGAGTTTCTTCCAGGTCTCTCACTTGTGTGCATGGTCCAAGTACTTGAGCCATTTTCGCTGTTTTCCCAGGTACGTTAGCATGGAGCAGGATCAGAAGTGGAGCAGTTCAGACTCCAACCAGCACCCATTTGGGAAGCTGGTGTCATAGCCAGCAGCTTAACCAGCTGCACCACAATGCCAGCCCTGAGGTTCATTTCAAAGATAAACCAAGTTAGTATGTAATCCTTCAGTTACGCCAAAAAAAAAAATAATAATAATAATACCCAAGTAGCAGAAAAAAAAGGGAATAAAATATTTAAATTAAGTATTTAAATTACACAGTGACTGAAATATTGCCCAGTAGCATCAGTTTCAGATCTATTACTAAGGCCACAAGATACCTTTTGTTGATTTAAATTGAATTATACCTGATGGTCAGGTATAATTCACATATTCTTTTTTTAGCCCTAAGTCTACATTTAAAATAAAACAGGAAATCATTAATAACTATTCAAAGTTACTTAATTTAAAAATTTAAGTGTTATATGATTATAAAATAGTTTATTCATAGTGCAGAAAATTTCAGGTAAATAGATATTTTGGGATGTACAAAACCTAGTTATCCCCCATCCATTGTTTGACAAGGTTTCAGTTGACTAACACTTGACTTTGCTCCTGTTAATTATGTTAGGGTGAAGATTTCTTTTCCTACATTAATTATGATAACTTTGATTTGCAGGCATGAACTAATCACATTTGTGGTTAATATTTTTTCTTCATATAGATAAGATATTTTTGTGAAGGTAAATATCTTAAATACCATCACACTTTGGTGGGTATTTTTTTTTCATATCTTCAGACTGATGAAGTATTCCTGGAAGCCCAGATTCAGAATATTACAACTTCACCCATGTTTATGGAGAAAGTTTCATTGGAGCCATCTATAATGTACAATGTAACAGAATTGAATTCAGTCAGCCAAGCTGGAGAGTGGTAAATATTCATTATGAACTGATTGTTGTTGTTCTGAGAGATGCTTGTTTCTCTAACATCCATCACTCTTGAGTTGTTTTTAAGAGACTTTTTTTTTAAGATTTACTTATTTATTTGAAAGGCAGAGTTACAGAGAGGCAGAGAGAGAAAGAGAGATCTTCCATCCGTTGGTTGACTCCCTGAGTGGCTGCAATGGCCGGAGCTGGGCTAAGAGACTTTTTAAGAGAAGTTTTAGGTTCACAGAAAAGTTCATCAGAAATTAGAGTTGCACATACCCATTTCCCTCCTCACAGTTTCTCCTGCTACTTACATCTTGTTTTTGTTTTTGTTTTTTAATTTTTTGACAGGCAGAGTGGACAGTGAGAGAGAGAGAGAGACAGAAAGGTCTTCCTTTGCCGTTGGTTCACCCTCCAATGGCCGCCGCGGCTGGCGCACCGTGCTGATCCGAAGCCAGGAGCCAGGTGCTTCTCCTGGTCTCCCATGGGGTGCAGGGCCCAAGCACTTGGGCCATCCTCCACTGCACTCCCAGGCCACAGCAGAGAGCTGGCCTGGCAGAGGGGCAACCGGGACAGAATCCGGCGCCCTGACTGGGACTAGAACCCGGTGTGCCGGCGCCGCTAGGCGGAGGATTAGCCTAGTGAGCCGCGGCGCCGGCCACATCTTGTTTTAATGTGGCACTTTGAAATAACTGGTGAACAATATTGACCTATTATTAACTAAAATCCATGCCTTATATCAGGACTCCTCTTCATATGGTACATTCTAAAGCTTTGGGAAAATATAAAATGATAGACATCCACCATTACTATATCATACAAAATAGTCTCACTTTCCTAAAAATCTTTTGCTCTTCCTGTTCTTTCCTCCCTCTGTATTTAAAAAAAA
This sequence comes from Oryctolagus cuniculus, assembly GCF_051225735.1. Classification (NCBI taxonomy): domain Eukaryota; kingdom Metazoa; phylum Chordata; class Mammalia; order Lagomorpha; family Leporidae; genus Oryctolagus; species Oryctolagus cuniculus. The sequence goes on from NC_142880.1 coordinate 86,414,137, forward strand.
GTAGGTCCTAGTCATTTGCAGTGTATGTTTTTCTGTTCAAAGCACTTGGTCTGAATTCTCATGACAATTCAGTGAGGTAAACCTGTCATTGCTATCCTGCAAATGATAAAACTGAGGTATAGCAAATTTAGAGGAGGAATAAATTATGGTTAATTTTAACATAATTAAGAAGGTTGGGGGGCCAGCGCCGCGGCTCAATAGGCTAATCCTCCGCCTGTGGCACAGGCACCCCGGGTTCTAGTCCCGGTCAGGGTGCCAGATTCTGTCCCAGTTGCCCCTCTTCCAGGCCAGCTCTCTGCTGTGGCCCGGGAGTGCAGTGGAGGATGGCCCAGGTCCTTGGGCCCTGCACCTGCATGGGAGAGCAGGGGTAAGCACCTGGCTCCTGGCTTTAGATCGGCGCAACGCGCCGGCCGTAGAACCAACGGAAAAAGGAAGACCTTTCTGTCTTTCTCTCTCTCACTGTCTGACTCTGCCTGTCCAAAAAAAAAAAAAAAAAAAGGTTAGGGGCCAGCACCATGGTGCAGTAGTTTAATCCTCTGCCTGCCTTGCTGGTATCCCATATGGGTGCCGGTTCTAGTCCCAGCTGCTCCTCTTCCAATCCAGCTCTTTGCTGTGGCCTGAGAAACCAGTGGAAGGTGGCCCAAGTGCTTGGCCCTGCAGCCATGTGGGAGACCCAGAAGAAGCTCCTGGCTTTGAATTGGCTCAACTCCAGCTGTTGCAGCCCTTTTGGGAGTGAACCAGCAAATAGAAGACCTTTCTCTCTGTCTTTCCCTCTCATTGTCTGTAACTCTGCCTCTCAAATAAATAATTAAATTCTTTTTTTTTTTAAGTTATAACTGGGGAAAATACCTGATTTTCTTAATCAAGAATGAAAGTTTACTTTTATATCGTTTGGTGATTACAAACAAAAATTAATAGCCTCCTTTACCATTATTTTCTAAATCTTTCAGTTTGTTTTAGAAATGATTAGTTTTTTAAGGATATCCAACTTTTTAATTTTTTTTGAAACTTATTTGAAAGGCAGATTTACAGAGAAAGAAGGAGAAACAGAGAGAGAGGTCTTCCATCCACTGGTTCACTCCCCAGATGGCCACAATGACCAAGGCAGGGCCAGGCTGAAGCCAGCAGCCAGGAGCTTCATCTGGGTCTCCCGCATGGATGCAGGGCTGCAAGCTTTTGGGCCATCCTCCACTGCTTTCCAAGGAGCATTAGCAGGGAGGTGGATCAGAAGTGGAGCAACCGAGACTCAAACTGGCACCCACATGGGATGCCAGTGTTGCTGCCAGTGGTTTTACCTGCCAGGTCACAGCACTGGCCCCACACGTATCCTATTATAAAGAACATATGTATCCTATTGTAAAGAATCTCAGGATTGTCCATGTTGATTGAAAACATGAAAGAATAAATTCTCTCAGTGTAAGTCCTCTTCTTTGAGGTTGAAACCTCTAACCTATTCTAGATCTTTGGGTGGTAAATCATCCGGTTCCTGTCCAAAAGGAGCAAATCACACTATGTTTTTTCCTTTAAAAGATGCTAGAGAATTCTCTGTACATCTATTTTTGCCCTCTCAGTTTATCTACGTTTGGGTCGAGAGCATATTTGCAGCCAATGGATACACGCCAGTACTTATACTGCCTAAAGCCCAAAAAGGAGTTTGCAGAAAAAGCAGGCATCATTAAAGGAGTAACGGTAATCGGAAAACTGGATATAGTATGGAAAACAAATCTAGGTGAGAGGGGAAGGTTACAGACCAGCCAACTTCAGAGAATGGTAAGTCTGGAAAAAAATTTCAGTGGGGATTTTGGACGTGGGGAGAAGGAACAAGTAGTTGGCACAACTTAACTTTTCCTAGCCATCAGAGCCTGTAAAAGGCATTAATGATAATAGAGAAGAATAGACTAACAGTTTCACTGGTCTCCGGGTAGGATACTAGTATTGAGGTGAATGAAAATGTTCAGATGTTAATTTGTCCTTAATACATTTTTTTTTTCACTTTACCAAGAAGAACTTAAACTGCTTATCAGTTGTCCCCTCCTTTGTGAATTTATGCTCACTCCTCTCACATCAAGGTTTTCTTTTTTGCAATGTCCCGAGACTTTCAGATTTACTACATTTACGTACTCAGATTATGTCTTTTGTAACATGTTAAAAATCTGAGGCATCTGAAATTCAGAAATGAGTCCTACTAAGTTTAGCTTATAAGCATTAGTTAGATATTTTAGTTAATTTCTTCACTGAAAGCAGGGATAGCTTCCAGCTACTAGTTAGCTTTCTCTTGTTCTAGTGAGAATTCCTACAGGATCCTCCCTTTGTGCTGAATATTCCCTGTTCTCTGTTCTCACATACTCTAAAAGTGACTTTCTTTCACCGTTCTAAGCTATAAGTTATGGGGGGGGGGCGATGATGATGACCTATCATTACCATCAACATCAACATCATCATCACTGGGCCCAATTTAAAATATAGCAATGAATGAATTATCATCCCTACATGGCATGTCCTAAACCTTAATGTTTCTGTAATCTGTCCTTTCCCATATGTCTTGTGAAAAAACGTGACTTTCTGCCTGACTCATTTCAAAGTTCCTTCTCTCTGTCTCTTTAGGTAGCAAACTTATCTACTTAAAGTTTTCTGTGTAGATGCTATATTATCTCTGGAAAGCATCCTTTTAAGATCAAACACCCTGAGATTTCCTTACTGCTGCTTCCCTGTAAGATTGGTCTTAACTGTATGGACATGTAACAATTATAGGAAAAACCAAACAGGTCTGCAAGGCTGTTCCACTGGTGGCAGTGAATGAGGTAGAATGAGGGAACAATAGAAGGAATAAGAAACATTTTCTCAGAACATGAGCGTGGAGACCCAGAGTGCATTGAGTGAATGTGCGGGTCTGGCAGCATCATTAAGATGGAAAGGTTTCAAACGATGTATATTAACTGTGTCTCTAATTCTCCTAGGCTCCAGGTTACGGAGATGTTAGGTTGTCTTTGGAGGCAATCCCAGATACCGTGAACCTAGAAGAACCCTTTCACATTACCTGTAAAATCACAAACTGCAGGTAATGCCAGTTTTTATGGATAGATGTCTTTGCTGCCTCACCCAACTGGAAAAGAACTATTAAATGTTTTGAATATGTTGTCTTCTTTTATATTTTCTGTTGACAGAAAGGCTTCTCTGGTGTTGAATACACGGGGCCTTCAGAAAGTGCATAGAAAATATGATTTATGAAAAAATTATGTGTAGATTTCTTAATTATTTATATCAAGCTAAACTTGTCCTTTTCTTTTTTAAAAGTTTTATTTAAGTATTCATTTATTTGTTTGAAAAGCAGAGAAACAGAGAGACAGAGATTTTTCCATCTGCTTTTTGACTCCCAAGATACCCACCACAGCTGGGACTGGACTAGACAGAAGCTGAGACCCAGGAACTCCATCCAGGCCTCCCATGTGGGTGGCAGGAACCTGGTACTCGAGCCTTCACCTGCTGTCTCCTAGCAGCTGGTAGTGGAGCCAGAACTTGAACTGAGGCATCCAGTATGGGATACAAGTGTCCCAAGCAGCACTGTTAGCTGCTACACCAAATGCCCACCCCAGTATATTATCTGTTTGTGAGATCTTACTGTATTAGGTATTTTCTACTTTTCATTTATGCATCACATAAATGATGTGGGTATTAATTATCCATCTTTTATCCAAGAAAAAACAGCTCATGGAGGTTAAATGACTTTTTCAAACTCGGAGAACTAGACAAGGTAGTGCCAGAAAGTGAAACCAGGTGTTTTTGACTTCAGAGTCTGTGTTTTTTTCAGGTTTATACTTCTTGAACACTTCAGATTATTAAAGCATAAACTATTAGGTCCTTATGTAAGGATATGTTATTGATTGAAAGTTGTAAGATAGGTTGTTCTGAGGCATGCTTATAATGAGCTGTATATTTAGTATTAAGAAACCAAAAATTAATTATGAATTTAATATCAAGGGTAATCATAGTTTGAAAAACATGGTATTGGTAATAAAGAGTAAAACCTAGTTACTGGGATACAAAGAGCACATGGCTTTGAAACCTGAAAAGTCTAGAACCTGAAGAGCCCAGTACTTTTGCTACTGTTTGTATCACGACTTGGCATGTATCATTGAGTTGGAGTATTTTAATAGTAGTTCAGTGATGGATCCCAACCCTCATAGTGTGACTGTATAATCCTTTTAGTTCTGTATCCATATCAGCTTTTTCTTATTGGGAAAATGGGAAATATTCATCCTTCACAATTACAGAGAAAACTGCCTTCTCTATGATGCTACCAAGAGTCTCCCAAGCTGCTAATCATTCCTTCTGTGTCATAGCAAATTCTGGCTTAATTTTTTAGTGATACTCATATATTGCTATAACTATTAGTCTCTACCACTGGATTGTGATTGAAAAGAAGGGACCTGGGGCTGGATTTGTGGCACAGCAGATTAAGCTGCCACTTGCGATGGCAACATACTATGAGTGCAGGCATCCTGTGTGAGTGCCAGTTCAAGTCCCAACTGCTCCACTTCCAATCTAACTCCTGCTAATGCCCCTGGGAAGGCAGTGAAAGGTGGCCAAAGTGCTTGAGCCCCTGCCTTCCATGTGGGAGACCTGAATGGAAGTTGTGGTTCCTGCCTCAGCCTTGCCCAGCCCCTGCCATTGCAGCCATCTGGGGGATGAATCAATGGATGGAAGATCTGTCTCTTCCTCTCTGTAACTCTGCCTTTCAAGTAAATAAATCTTTAAAATTTAAAAAAAAAAAAAAAAAAAGTGAGAGAAGAGACTTGTCCTACTCAATTTTGTAAAAGCAGTGCCCTGTCACATTGTAAAACCTCAGAAAAGAACAGTGCACCAAAGCAAAGACCCTATGTATATGAAGTTTGTTAGATGTTTTCATTTGAGTTTTTTCAGGTTTAGCAAATCAGTTTACTGAACTGACAAAGTACTACTAAATATATATATATATATATATATATATATATATATATATATATATTGGTGTTCACTTTAAGTTCTGGTAACTCAAGTCTTCTAAAAGACACTTATTTATTAGATCTTCAGTTCTTTCAACTCTAAAAATATGAGTCCCCCTGCAACATACATATAACACAAATCTACTGGATTTTAATGGTAAAATTCATGTAGTGCATCTACCCTGGTCTCTGGAACATCCTGGGCATTTCAAATATTTGCTAAGAGACAGAGACATATAAACCTAATATCACAAAGTCAATATGCCTAAAACATCATTAAGTTAAAATTTAAATAAGTTTTGCAATATGGAACCATTTGTCACAGTGGTTAAGATGCCATTTGGGATGCCCGCATCTCCTCTCAGAGTGCCTGACTTTGAGTCCTGACTGTCTGACACAGCTTCCTGCTAATGTGCACCCTGAGAGGCAGCAGGCGGTAGCTACATGGCTCAAATGCTTGGATCCCTGTCAGCCTTGTGGTAGACCTGGATGAGTTCCCAGCTCCTAGCTTCAGCCTGGACCAATCCTGCTCTTGTAGGAATTTGGGAAGGGCACCAGCAGCTGAAAAGATCTCTTTCTTCCTCTTTTCCTCCTTTTCCTCTCTTTCTCTCTCTCTCTCTCACATACACACACACACACACACACACACATACACACAAACACACTTTAAAATACAATGAAGGCTGGCGCCGCAGCTCAATAGGCTAATCCTCCACCTAGCGGCGCCGGCACACCGGGTTCTAGTACCGGTCAGGGCGCCGGATTCTGTCCCAGTTGCCCCTCTTCCAGGCCAGTTCTCTGCTGTGGCCAGGGAGTGCAGTGGAGGATGGCCCAAGTGCTTGGGCCCTGCACCCCATGGGAGACCAGGAGAAGCACCTGGCTCCTGCCTTCGGATCAGCGCAGTGCGCCAGCCACAGCACGCCAGCCGTGGTGGCCACTGGAGGGTGAACCAACGGCAAAAGGAAGACCTTTCTCTCTGTCTCTCTCTCTCTCACTATCCACTCTGCCTGTCAAAAAAAAAAAAAACAATGAAAACAAATTTAAATTTTTTAGCCAAGTATGAAGAGGAAAAATCTATACAAGTTGAAAATAGCCATGAATAGTAGGAGATTAGAAGGCTATTTTTCATTGGAAGCCTTTTGATTATTTAAATTAAAAAAAAAAAACCAGGTATTTAACAAGGTTAAATATCCTTGTGTTTATCATATTTCAGTACCTGAATTTGGTACGTGGCTCCAGCTCCTGACTCCAGCTCATTGCTAATGTATATCAGCTATAAGCAGAAAATCTTTAAAAATGATAATAAAATGAGCAAACCTGAATACTGTTTACTCCTTTAGAATCTTACCATTTTCTTAGCTTTCTGCACGCCTAAGCAACATAGATTAATTAGTAAAAGCACTAGACCAAATTCAGTTTTTCTTTCCTTAGAGTAACCTGTCAAGTAAGAATACAGAAAATATTAGACACAAATGTCTGAAGTCTTCGAAAAAATGGCAAAGCTGTTCACAGATCAGCGTGAGGAAGCAGGGGTTAAACAACAGAACTAGATGGCCAACCTCCAGTAGGCAGATAGTCTTAAGACCATTTTAAGCCCTAGAAGATGCCATCATCTTTCATTTTCATGAATTCTATCTTAAGTGAAATAAAAATAATATAATAGCTTTTCTCTTTTTGGATTTTATTTTCCTGGCACCTGGAAAACAAATTTAATGGCATAAATGGAAGAAATATTGTAGTATCTCTTGGTGAAATGAACAAGATTTATTCTTGTTTTTCTAACTCCTCCAGCAGTGAAAGGACTATGGACCTGGTTTTGGAAATGTGCAACACCAATTCTATCCACTGGTGTGGGATTTCAGGAAGACAGCTTGGAAAGCTGCATCCAAGTTCCTCTCTCTGCCTCGCCCTTACTCTACTATCTTCGGTACAGGGACTACAAGTATGTTGCTTGCAAAAACTTCAATACTTGGGGGCTTATTGATAATTATTTGCTATATCCATATTTTTTTCTGATAATCACCAATTATACAAAACTTAGACCCATATCTTTCTCTCAACAGAGCGTCTCTGGCTTAAGACTAACAGACACATTCTTAAAGAGAACATATGAATATGATGACATTGCACAAGTCTGTGTGGTATCTTCGGCCATTAAAGTAGAAAGCTGAAGAAAATTACCCTTTTTGTTTCTATATTTCCATCATCTCTGTAAAATAATCAAGTCAACAGCAAAAATATATTATTTAAATTTCTTTCTTGTAAGAAAATATTAAATAATTGTTTTGAACAGAACTATCTACCGATTTTATCTTGTGAGTTACATGCTCAGTGAACATTTGTACATTTTCTACTCATATTTTGTTTCATTGTAGATATCACTTGGACTTTGTTCTCCACAATCTCTGTATTTGACGCCATTTGTCCCAAGTTTCTAGAGCTGCAGTCAGTGAAGTTTTTATGTGAAAGACAGAATGGTTTCTACCGCAAATACTACACTTTGCAGTTGTAGTGCAAGAGCAGCAGTAGGCAGCAAAGTGCACTGGTGTTTACAAGCCAGGAGGCTGGCAGGACTTGGCCTGGTGTTTACAAGCCAGGAGGCTGGCAGGACTTGGCCTGTAAACCATGGTTTGCTGACCTCGGCATAGAAGATACAATTGTTTCTTACAACTTTAGAACTCTCTCAGTACCTTATTTAGAAATAGGGAGCTCCAGGATTTTTTCTTAGCTCCTTAGTCAACATAAAAGGTTTGTTTACAACTGGGGTAGTCCTCCTGGTACTGGCTAACACAGTATGAGGTTTGCTAATTATTTTCAAAATCATTATATTGGTATGTATGTGTCACCTGCTCATCTAACTTTAAGGTACTAAACAGCCGATCAGAATTGGTTTTCTCTCCTAAGCTGTTGATTATTCAGTTAATTTTTAACTGACAGGCCTAGTAATCTTATAATTCAAAGCCAAAAACTACTGGGTTTTTTTCCCATTGAAAAATAAGACATTTATTTTCATAAGACATATTTGTAGGCCTCCCAGCATCTGATATTTGATTGTAAACTTTAGATCATGTTTTAGTAGTTTGAAGCTTTGTGTCTTTCCATTGAATCACACTAATTTACATATGCTATGAGCAAAACAATGGGAAAGTTAGGTTGTAGCACTGTGAATGTAACAACAAGTTTCAATATTTTGCGAAGAAAACAAAAGATTATGCTGTTAGATAAAAGCTATCCTGTTTGGTAAAGTTGAAATTCAAGAATGTATATATAATTTCTTAAATGTAAAAGCACATCAAGTCAAATACAAAAATTTTTTTTCTTAATTGCATAATTATTTATTGCTGTGACAAACTGGTCCCAAATGAAAGCTATAATCAGAAGGGTTGCCCTTCAAATTTGAATAATAAAGAAATATCTGTGCAAAATAAATTATAAGCAGTGTAAAACTGAAGTCTATCTTTCTTCCAAATGATTAAGGTTGATCAAATAATGAAATAAGACTTTATAGCCACTGCACTGAGTATTTTGATTTTTTTCGAACATCTCATGATTGAACTTTCTGTTTCACTGTTTCAGATTTAAGAGGTAACATATAATTGTGCATATACATATATATTTCTATTTAATTACAAAATCTCTTATGTTTCTAAACAATAACCCAGATGCATGTCGTTCATACTTCTAAGTAAAGGTTAGATAATGCCATCTTAGAAAGGATCTATTTAAACTATTTTATAAAAATTAACACTTTGGTACAATAAAAGGACATGTTCAGTTTTATGCAACATTGTAGCAGCTATAGCTACTACAATAAAATGTGATTAATGGAGGACAACATTCCTAAGTAAAACGCATATAAAATTAACATTAATGCCTTCTTGTTTCTATAGTTAGATAGCAACCATATTTTTGAGATTACTATTTGGACATTTCATATAATTGTAAGAGTAGCTACCACAATCTGTCTACACAAAGCTTTTGGAAATAACTTGCAGTACAATTATTCCAAAGTGATGAAAGTAAATGAAGAGCAAAAATACCTTGAATGAAATGAAAATCCAGGTAAATGGATAAGATAGCAACTACAATGAATTTGTTGTAGGTGGTAGATTAGCAAAAAAAACTAGACAAATGAAATGGAAGAAATATATCAGTTTTCATTTATCTAAAAAGAACAGTTACCATAACTACAGATAATACTACAAGAAGGCATTATTTTAAAGTGTGTTTCTTATGATATTTTTGATTTTATTACCATGGCACTACTGGCCACACAAGGAGCTGGGAGTGCTTCCTCCTGGAAGAGACTGTCTAGCGTGGATGGTATTCCTCCGTTCTGCAGTGTACTCACCTTTCACTTCTGATCCTGGCTGTATTTTCTACTTTCCTCATCAGTCAGCTAAAGGCTTATCAATTCTTCTGAAAGCATTTTTAATGCACTCAAGATAGTTATGCTACAGACTTGAACTTGTTATGCAACACTGTTTAAGAGAATTAAGGATCAGCTTTGCTTTTTTGATCAATCATAACTTTGATATGATTAGTTAGTACTTCATTCTTTGTAACACTTAAACACTAGGAGCTGATTGTAATTTTATGAAAAATTAAGATGGTTTGGTTTAAATATAGATTTAATTTCAAAGGTCCAAAGATTTAAGCCCTACTCTTCTCTGTCCAGCTCTGTAAGGTCATTTAAGTCTCATGTTAGCCTGAAGCCAAGTGCTTCAGTATTTGCTGGTCAAACTGCAAAGCAACCTCTAACCCAGTGTTGCTCTAGGTTGGAGTCCTTGGACCTGTATCAGAGCTTCCTGTTGTGCTGTTTAAAATGGTAATCCCTAGGCCTTATTATAGGACCAACTAAGTCAAAATTGAAGGTGTGGCCCTGAAGCTGTATTTTTAATGAATTCCCCAGGTGATTCTTAACAGTGAAATTAGAGAACTCATCTAATCTCACAAAAAGAAAAAGAAAAAAAAAAAAGGTTGGGTAACTTCAGTCTACCAAAAATAATTAGTCTTTTGAGAACTGTTATGGATGATGTTATCATCATCATTTTTACTGATTTAATTTTACACTACTCTTTTTCAGTTTTCCCTCTCAACACTTGTGAAATCACTCCATCAGCCCCATTTCACCAATTTCATGATTAATAAACAAAAAGTAAATTCCATTTGGATTTAGAACTGAGTCATCCATCAATGTAATTAGAGCCAAGCTATTAACACCTAATGCAATTTTTCTCCACTAACCATTGTAACATCCAATTTATAATAAATACGGTGTCTCCTGTTTAAATTGTTTCAAATTAAACTTAAGACTAACATGCCAAGCCATATTATAACAGAATTGCATAAACAAGCAAAGTTAGTGATAGATGCTTCTTGCTATCCTAAGTTTAAAAAAAATGTTTATGGGCACATAATTAAATGCCACTTAGAAAATCCTTAGGGCCAGAGCATTGGCTTATTTAAATATAGGTATATAAGAATTTGATAATTTCCAAGGTAAAGTCACCACCAGGGAAATTGTGATAATTACGTTGAGCAGTTATATCACTGATTAAACCAGTACCAGTAAGGATTTCTAAATGTATTTTATTATGTACTTAGCAAAACTGGCCATGCGAATGTTGTCAACACCAGAATGTAGACAGGACTAGTTAAGAGCTAAGCAGATAACCTGGGCAGTCCTCCCATTCACCTTCTCTGGGCTGTTTCCTTTCTAAAACATGCCTTACACCAATGCTGCTTTCTACCAGCTCTAAAGATACCCTGCACTCATCAGGACAAACAGCATTAAAGATAGGATAAATACTTACTGCCAGTACTTATCAAGGCTAACCCTAGATAACAAGTGACTTCTCTCCTGAGGTGCTGCTCGGTAGCAAATACTTCTTCTAAACCAGCATGGGAAATGATTCTCTTAATCATCTCCCCTCTCAAAAAACTGATACTTAATGGAATTTGGAGCTATGGAACTCACCATGAACAGCCCCACTGTCAAATAAATATACTCTGCTATTCAGTCTAATGTGCAAATATAATGGTAAAAGTTTGAAGATGGAACCTTGTCCCAGGACTACAGGATTCTTCCCAAAGGAGTCGTGTGATGGTCGAGTGTGTTTGTGATAAATCTATTGTCTAAACAGATTTATTCTTTACGAATGTACACAAGAGGTTTTCCTCCATTCTTTTCAAACATCAGATACGGTGCTTGAGGGACGGGGCGCTGTCTACAGGAAGTCTGTCAGCTGCGCCCCGAGCCTGGGTCCCTGCAGATCAGGAGTGTTCTTCAGTGCTGCTGCTGAATGACCTGCTCCGGATGTGATTTCTCAGCTGCTCTATAAGTTCAGGGTTTTGCTGCTGTATCTGCTGTGCAAACTGCTGTCCCCTGCAGGAGCAAAGCAAAGGGGTGAGGATTAGGGCATTGCCAGTCATGCAACATCCATGTCTAAAAGAATTCAGAAGATGTGGGGAATACGCAAAGTATACTCTTCCTATACAGACAAGTTTTAGAACCATGACTGTTAACCTACAAGCTAACCAATACCTCCTTATTCAGCATTTTTATAATGCACTGTTCTTGATGACAAAACACCCCTTGCTTCTGCAACTTTTGGTTAAGTCAAGTGAAGAAACAAAACACCCAAGCTAAAAAATGAGTGCCTGAATTGGGTGAAATCTGTACCTCTAATGCTTAATCACGAATAAGCAAACGGCTAAGAAGTATATGCTGTTATTATGTATGCTCAAATATAATGTTCTCATGCTCAAGTCTTATTGGTCTCTGATGGAAAGAGGATGTAACACCCAGTGTGGGATGCTTATAGGGGTTACTTAACTGCTGATTCTTTGAAAGACAAAGAAGTTGAACACAAATTCCTCAGCATATGACCACAAATGCAAGTGTTAGACATCACTGTAATTGTGCTATTTAAAGATCACTCTAAAAATACAGTATTTTAAATGGTTACACAGTCATGATCATGAACAGCAAATGGTACTTGTGACTTTACAAAAAAAATTTCCAATGACAGCATCAGATACATATTCATAGAGCAAAGTATCCTAAGCAATTTGGGTGGAAGTGAAGATAATACAATCAAGTAATGAGAAAATGCAAAGGAGTTCCTCTGGTCATCAGAGGTACTGATAAAGTTTGGATAAAATCATTTCTTAACTTGAACATAAATGTACATAATGTGATTTTGGCCGGCGCTGCAGCTCACTAGGCTAATCCTCCGCCTTGCAGCGCCGGCACAGGGTTCTAGTCCCGGTTGCCCCTCTTCCAGGCCAGCTCTCTGCTGTGGCCCAGGAGTGCAGTGGAGGATGGCCCAAGTGCTTGGGCCCTGCACCCCATGGGAGACCAGGAGAAGTACCTGGCTCCTGCCATCGGATCAGCGCGGTGCGCCGGCCGCAGCACACCAGCCGCGGCAGCCATTGGAGGGTGAACCAATGGCAAAGGAAGACCTTTCTCTCTGTCTCTCTCTCTCACTGTCCACTCTGCCTGTCAAAAAATAAATAAAATAAAATATACATAATGTGATTTTAATTTAGGTATTTGTACCTAAATTAATACTGTTTTAAGTACATAATTGACTTTCATCTACATTCCTGAGTAGGTATTCAAGTCTGCTGAAAAACTTTCTCTTGGGAAAAAAATTTTTCTTGAAAAAAATTGCTTTATATAAGAGATAAAAATATATTTGGACATATGATTTTTACTGCTTCCTTCCATGCCCTCAAAAGTCCCAGGTCACCAGGACAGGTGCTAGGGCACAGCAGGTTAAGCTGCTGCTTCGATACCCACATCCCATACTGGAGTGAGCGCCAGTTTGAGTCCTGGCTCCACCACTTCTAATACAGCTTCCTGTTAATGCACCTGGGAAGGCAGAAGATGGCCCACGTACTTGAGTTCCTGTACCCTAGGTAGAGACCTGGCTCCTGGCTTCAGCTTGGCCCAGCCATTGTCCCTCACCTGCCTTACTGAGATGATACAAAAAAAAAAGACTCCTGGTACTTGAAGGCTTTTTTAAAAAAAGCATGTTGAAAGCACATGGTAGCTTTTCTTTAAGGACAGAGCTGGCCAGACAACCCAGGTCTTCTGGATTCCTGCCTTTTAGTCTGAAAAGTGATTCTAGTTTATGAAATTCTTTCTGATTTTAAAGAGGCCAATCTGAACAATAACAGATAAACATTTAAAAAGCCCTGATCCTTCACCTTAGAAACAAGCAACACTTACGCTTGGATGAGGCTAGACAGGTCGGTTAGGCCCCCAACTCCAGCAGCAGGTCCCCCAATGGCGTTTGTCATCATTCCTGACATTCTAGAGTATGCAAGAGATACAACACTGAAATTATATTGTTAACAATCAGGATAACTAGGCCAAGGAAAAGTCAGTTAAATACAAGTATACCCATATCGTGTAAGAGGTAGGATCCTATATGTGTCATTTTAAGTTTTAACTGACCAGCATTTGGGGCAGTTTTTTATCATTTTTGAGTGGCTATGCTCAAATAAGTTCCAGCAAGTAGAAGAAGGAAAATGAAATAAGCCCTTTCTATATACTTACAGTTGTTGAACTTGAGGGTTCTGCATTAAACTTGCTGCCTGGAATTAAAAGATAGCATTTAAGTGTAAAAGTGATCCTGTAAATCACATCCAGTGCCTGGTAATAACAATAGAATGAAAAAGGAAGGAAAGTCCAACATGGGAAGCAGTGCACACAGCAGACTCCTAGAATGACATTCGCTGTAAATAACACTCTGACCTCAGAATCAACCCTTGAGGCTTCCTGGTCGGGCTGAAAGGCAAATGAGAGCATTTCAGGCATGGAAAGCCAAATATCCTACATGGAGGATCTCTGAGACCTCAGTGGAAAGAAGGGATCATCAAAGAAGGATGTATTCTTCTCTGAAGGGAGGAGAGAACACTTTGCTTATGGCCGTGTCCAAATACCGATGGAGTCTATGGTCACTGAAAGCTTCCCTGGCAGCCCATGGCAAGAGCCTTGGGGTATCACTGATGTCATAAATAAGAGTGTTAATTGTTAAAGGAACAACAGAAGTCACTGTGCACTTACTCCTCATATAGGATCTCCGTCCCTAATGAGTTGTACTATGAGAACTGACTGCAAATTTTGTTCCCAAACTGTACTCTACATGTTGGGGGTGGGGGGGTGCAAACTGTTGAAGTCTATGCATATCATGGATAGAGTTGGTCCTCCATATATAAGTCAAACTAAAAATGAACCATAATGAAGAAGGAGATGGGAGAGGGAGAGCGAGGTGGGATGGGAGTGCGGGGAGGGGGGACATGGGTACGGGGGAAAGAACCACTGTATTCCTAAAGTTGTATCTATGAAAAAATTCATTCATTAAATAAAAACTTAAAAAAAAAGATAGCATCTTCCATCAAAGGCAATTAATATTTAGGGATATTTAACAGATTTTTTTTTTAAGTAGAGGAATGAAAGCTAACTCACGTATGTGTACTAGAACATTGTAGAGATTTAAGTTGACGGGAATGTAAAAAAGGAAGATACTAGAAAATGTGACATTAAAAAGTCATTGCAGGGGCCAGTGTTGTGGCACAGTGGGTGAAGCCGCAGCCTTGGATGCCTGCATCATTTTTGAACACCAGGTTGTGTCCCAGCTGCTCTTTCCACTTCCAGTCCAGCTCCCTAATAATGTACCTGGGAAGCAGTGGCTCTTGCTACCCACTTGGGAGACCCGGATGAAGCTCCTGGCTCCTGGCTTCTGTCTGGGCCAGCCTCAGCTTTTGTGGAGTGAACCAGCAGATCTCTCTCTTTCCCCCACCCTGACTCTTTAACTCTGCCCTTCAAATAAATAATAAATCTTTAAAAAATATATATCATTGCAAGGATAAAGAGATTACTGACAACACTATTAACCCTAAAATAGAAACTTTTAAAATGTAATTACAGAACCTCTCACACTTGAGAGGGTCCACTCCAAAAGAGTACTTTTTTTTTTTTTTACAGGCAGAGTGGACAGTGAGAGAGAGAGACAGAGAGAAAGGTCCTCCTTTGCCGTTGGTTCACCCTCCAATGGCCGCCGCGGCCGGCGCACCGCGCTGATCCGATGGCAGGAGCCAGGAGCCAGGTGCTTTTCCTGGTCTCCCATGGGGTGCAGGGCCCAAGGACCTGGGCCATCCTCCACTGCACTCCTGGGCCACAGCAGAGAGCTGGCCCGGAAGAGGGGCAACCGGGACAGAATCCAGCGCCCCAACCGGGACCAGAACCCGGTGTGCCGGCGCCGCTAGGCGGAGGATTAGCCTAGTGAGCCGCGGCGCCGGCCCAAAAGAGTACTTTTATAAAGAAGTGGCCATGTTGCATGGGGTGCTGAGTGGACCAGGAAAGCCCTTTCTCAGTGGGCTGGACACGACGGCGGGCCTTTCTACTTCCTTCACACATGCAGCTCTGCCCAAAAACTCATTGTTAATCTCTACCAGCCTGCTGAAAAGTCACAAAACATGTTTTCAACCCCCTGCCTTTACAGCTCCTCCATGGTGGGCACACACCTTATTTGGGTACCTAGCAGTGTGCATCCTAACTCACAGTAACAAGTCTGAAACTGAAGGAATTCCCTTTTCATATCCTGCAACAATAGCATAACTTGGGCCCTGGAGATGAGTAACCATGTTGGGAAAATGTCATAAAACTTAACAAAGAGACTGATTTTCCAGCATGTAGGTGGAAAGCTGACAAATCTGGGGGTGGGGGAAACCTAGCAATTCCTCAAAAGACTTTATCTCACTTGGACTGAGTCATCTGCATACTTCAATTCAGCTGAAAGTTTAATGGATGCAGGACACTTCTTGAAGGAAACAAATATGAAAAGGAACTGAATTCTGCTTTCCAAATATATATCAGATGGTAGAATGGCTCTCAGCCACAGCACACAGTCACCCAAGGAGCATTATATGCCAAGGCAACATCCTAGATGCACTACATCAAAGGTACCATACAGCATGAATATTTTCAAAAGACCCGTAAGTTATTTTGTTGGTTTGAAGAACAAAGTACATACACATAGGATGTTCCAAAAAGTTCATGGAAAGCCGGCGCCGCGGCTCACTAGGCTAATCCTCCACCTAGCGGCGCCGGCACACCGGGTTCTAGTCCCGGTCGGGGCGCCGGATTCTGTCCCGGTTGCCCCTCTTCCAGGCCAGCCCTCTGCTGTGGCCAGGGAGTGCAGTGGAGGATGGCCCAGGTGCTTGGGCCCTGCACCCCATGGGAGACCAGGAAAAGCACCTGGCTCCTGGCTCCTGCCATCGGATCAGCGCGGTGCGGCGGCCGCAGTGCGCCGGCCGCGGCGGCCATTGGAGGGTGAACCAACGGCAAAGGAAGACCTTTCTCTCTGTCTCTCTCTCTCACTGTCCACTCTGCCTGTCAAAAAAAAAATAAATAAAAAAAAATAAATAAAGTTCATGGAAAATGACTGTTATAAAAAATTACGCATGGGCTTCAAATTTTTTTTTGCACTGAAATAGTCCCATTTTTCCATGAACTTTGTGCAGTCCCCTTGTACACTGAGACTTATATGAACTCTTATGTATTTTATATTGAGACTTATAATAAACTCTTCAGATATAAAGTAAGGCAGACAATGCCAGGGAGCAAGTATAGGAAACCACTGTAGCCCAAATCCCGAGACCTCGATTGTTAGCTATTTTCCTAGGATCACTTCAGATAAGACTGTGGTCTTTATCTTTTCATATATTAGTAGACTCCTATGCCAATCTGTGAAAAATATGGTTCTCTTCGTAGATAATGAACACATATATGTACACAAATTATTACAATTTGGGAAATCCATGGGCTTCCTGTAGCCCATCCATAACTTTCCCATGGAGGCACATGGACAGGTGAGGAACCTTGGCCATAGCCTGCCATTCACACTCCACCAACCACTACCACCACCACAAAATCTCCCTTACTTGTTTCTAAAAACTTTCAGAAATAATAACTATGGAAAACAGAGGCAGTGGAACAGAAAAAGAAATACACTCACCATACTAATGAAAGCTGGATTATTTATCAAGCTGGCCATGTCAAAGCTCAATCCAGTTCCTGTCTGTAAAACAATTATATCTGAGAATCATTTAACCACTTCATTTTAATTATAATAAATCATAAGTGAAAAAGTCTTCACTCATTTGGCATTAATGACTTACAGGACTGGATACCTCTCTCAATTTCTGCTCTGCTATTTTCAGATTTGACTTATAGGAATCATTTTCAGGGTCAAGATCTAATGCCTTTTGATAACTTGTGACTGCTTCTTCAAATTTATTCATGGCAGTGAGGGCCAGCCTGAAAGAAATACAGAGTATAAAACATTAAGATACGTGATTGAAGAACAGCAGAACCTCACAGTCAAATGTCTGTCTTGGTACTCAGCGCCAGTCCAGCTTACACTTAATGTATTCATTGTACAACTGAACATGGGAATATCGCCAAAATGCTCTCTGATTCCATTCTGTGTCTGAATTCTCTCCATTCTGCTTGCTGACAGCCTAGGTGGTTCTGTATGGATCATGAACTTAATATGTGGAGATGAACCCTACCTACTCTTTCAATTTTTTAAAGCCTATATATGTGAAATAATTTGCTTTACTATGAGAGTGAGCTCCACAAAGATTTGTGCTAAGGATCCTGTGGTCACGTAAATCCACGAGGCTCCTGCCATTTTTAAGGACTTTATATTTGTGCTTCCAAATGTCTCCATCCTTCCTTCTTACTAGCAGAGACTAAGGCAGCAGGAAGCATTGAAGTTGCCGTTCCAGGGCCAGCATTGTGGCACAGCGGGTTAAGCCACCGCCTGCGACACTGGCATCCCACATGGGAGCCAGTTCAAGTCCTAACTCCTGATCTAACTCCCTACCAGTGCTCTGGGAATATCAATAGAAGATGGCCCAAGTGATCAGAGCCCTGCACCCAAGTGGAAGACCTAGAAGAAGCTCCTGGCTCCTGGTGTCAGCCTGGCCAAGTCCTGGCTGTTGTGGCTACTGGGGGAGTGAATCAGCAGATGGAAGATCTCTGTCTCTCCCTCTCTTTCTCTGTTTAACACTGCCTTTTAAATAAATTAATATTTTTTAAAAAACTGCCATTTTAAAAAGCAGGCTGGGGGAAGGGGGCAGCAGATGACTTCCTAAACTAGATATGTTACCTGTCAAATAAAGTTAGCATCAGTTACCATTCATTTAACAAATTATTTTTCCAGATACAAGTCAAAGAGTTGGTTATGAAATTTTAATGTTTATCTCTACCTAGTTATAATTTATTGGAAAATTATTTCAGAATTAACAATAATATGTTTTTTTTTTTTTTTTTGGTTTTTGGTTGTGGTTTTTTTTTTTTTTTTTTTTTTTTTTTGGATACTCCTTTTTGCTCAGTGTATTTTTTTTTTATCTTTTATTTAATGAATATAAATTTCCAAAGTACGACTCATGGGTTACAATGGCTTCCCCCCCCATACCGTCCCTCCCACCCACAACCCTCCCCTTTCCCACTCCCTCTCCCCTTCCATTCACATCAAGATTCATTTTCAATTATCTTAATATACAGAAGATCAGCTTAGTATACCTTAAGTAAGGATTTCAACAGTTTGCTCCCACACAGAAACATAAAGTGAAAAATAATAGATGATTTTTTTTAAATGATGATGAAATCAGATCAGACCTATTGTCAGGTTTAATCCCAGTGAGAGTCAAGTTGGGAATTGATAATTTCTTTTCTTTTTTTTTTTTTTTTTTTACAGAAGATCAGTTTAGTGTACATTAAGTAAAGATTTCAATCGTTTGCACCCCCATAGAAACACAAAGTGAAATATACTGTTTGAGTACTCGTTATAGCATTAAGCCTCAGTGTACAGCACATTAAGGACAGAGATCCTACATGAGGAGTAAGTGCACAGTGACTCCTGTTGTTGACTTTACCAATTGACACTCCTGTTTATGGCATCAGTAATCTCCCTATGCACCAGTCATGAGTTTCCAAGGCTATGGAAGCCCCTTGAGTTCTCCGACTCTTATCTTGTTTAGACACGGTCATAGTCAAAGTGGAGGTTCTCTCCTCCCTTCAGAGAAAGGCACCTCCCTCTTTGAAGACCTGACAGGCAGAATTAGACAGAGAGAGACAGAGAGAAAGGTCTTCCTTTACCGTTGGTTCACTCCCCTAATGGCCACTACGGCCGGCGCACTGCGCCAATCCAAAGCCAGGAGCCAGGCACTTCCTCCTGGTCTCCCATGGGGTGCAGGGCCCAAGCACTTGGGCCATCCTCCACTGCACTCCTGGGCCACAGCAGAGAGTTGGCCTGGAAGAGGGGCAACCGGGACAGAATCCGGCACCCCGACCAGGACTAGAACCCGGTGTGCCAGCGCCGCAAGGAGGAGGATTTGCCATGTGAGCCGCAGCGCTGGCAATAATATGTATTTTTTTAAAGATTTATTTATTGGCCCTTTTAGCCCTTTTTCCCTCTGCTCCTCTTCTTCCTTGCTGCCCTGCGCCTCCGGGACGCCTGGCCTTCAGATGACCTGCTCCACGCTTCGTGGCCTACGTGCCCCTCCACGTGGCTGGCTCCTGGTTCTCGGGATGATTCCAGATTTCCCTCTCTCTTTTAGATGGAGCCCTCACTCTCCTATGCATTTATCTCACTGAATAAAAAGCTTAGAAACTTAAAAAAAAAGGGGGGGAGGGCCGGCACTGTGGTGCAGCAGGGTGAAGCCCTGGCCTGAGGCACTGGCATCCCATATGGGCGCTGGTTCTAGTCCTGCCTGCTCCTCTTCCAACCCATTTCTCTGCTATGGCCTGGGAAAGCAGTGGAGGATGGCCCAAGTCCTTGGGCCCCTGCCCCAGAGTGGGAGACCCAGAGGAGGCTCCTGGCTCCTGGCTCCTGGCTTTGGATCAGCACAGATCTAGATGTTGTGGCCATCTGGGGAGTGAACCAGTGGATGGAAGGCCTCTCTCTCTGTCTCTACCTCTCTCTGTAACTCTGTCTTTAAATAAAAATTTAAAAAATATTTATTTATTTATTTGAAAGGCAGAATTGGCTGGCACCGGGGCTCACTAGGCTAATCCTCCACCTACAGCGCCAGCACCCCGGGTTCTAGTCCCAGTTGGGGCACCGGATTCTGTCCCGGTTGCCCCTCTTCCAGTCCAGCTCTCTGCTGTGGCCCGGGAAGGCAGTGGAGGATGGCCCAAGTCCTTGGGTCCTGCACCCGCGTAGGAGACCAGGAGGAAGTGCCTGGCTCCTGGCTTTGGATCGGCGCAGCATGCTGGCCACAGTGCGCCAGCCGTAGTGGTCATTTGGGGGTGAACCAACCGAAGGAAGACCTTTCTCTCCATCTCTCTCTCTCTCACTGTCCATTCTGCTTATCAAAAAAAAAGAGAGAGGAGAGGCAGAGAGGGAGAGGTCTTCCATCCAGTGGTTCACTCCCCAGTTGGCCGCAACGGCTGGAGCTGCGCTGATTGAAGCCAGGAGCCCGGAGCTTCTTCTGGGTCTCCCATGTTGGTGCAGGGGCCCAAGCACGTGGGCCATCTTCTACTGCTTTCCCAGGCCATAGCAGAGAGCTGGATTGGAAGAGAGCAGCTGGGACTTGAACCGGCACCCATATGGGATGCCATCACTACAGACGGCAGCTTTACCTGCTCCACCACAGTGTTGTCCCCTGATAATAGGTATTATGATATATTATTGTTTTTTTTTTATTCTAGGTTTGATTTTTTTCCTTATTTTTAAAAAATTTTCTATTTATTTTATATATTTGAAAGAGAGACAGACAGAGATCTTCCATCTATTGGTTCACTCTCCAAATGCCAAAACAGCAGGGCTGGGCCAGTTCAAGGCCTTGAGTCAGGAACACAATCTGGGTTTCCCACAAGGGTAGCAGGGACCCACCTATTTGAGCCATCACCTGCTATCTCCCAGGGTATGAATAAGTGGAAAGTTAGAACTAGGAGCAAAGCTGGGACTCGAAACCCAGGCACTCTGATATGGGCTTCAGGCATCCTGAAGCAGCATGTTAAATCCTTCACCGGACCAGCGTTGTGGCATTATGGGTTAAGCCACCGTCTACAATGCTGGCATACCATATGGGCACCAGTTCAAGCCCCAGCTGCTCCCCTTCTGATCCAGCTTCCTTCTAATGCACCTGGGAAAGCAGTAGAAGATGGCCCAAGTCCTTGGGCCCCTGCACCCACGTGGGAGACCTGGAAGAAGCTCCTGGCTCCTGATTCATCCTGGCCCAGCCTGTTCTAGCCATTTGGGGAGTCAACCAGCATATGGAAGCTCACTCGCTCGCTCGCTCCCTCTCTCTTTGTGTGTGTGTATGTGTGTGTGTGTGTGTAACTCTTCATTTCAAATAAACAAAAAATAAAAATACTTCACCAAATGCTTGCCCCTCTGGGTTTACTTATGAATTCAATTCTTTATTTTCTGATTTGCCTCAAAGACTTCTGATTTGGGTAAAATACAATGCCCAGTGACAAAAAAAGTTCTTACAGTCTAATTTGTTTTCTGCCAGTCAACCATGAAAGCTACTTTACCAGAATGCCCGATTAATCAACAATTAATAAATATTTACTGAAACTCTACTCTATAATAGATATTTTAGATAGTGAGGGTTCCACAGTGAAAAAGATAAAGTTCCGAACTTCAAGAAAATTTCATTCAACCTGGGGAAGACAGCCCCACAAACTTGCAAACAAGAAGGTAATACCATTAAGGGAAAGACGAGGGGAGCTGCTCAAAAGAGGCCACACGGAAAAGGCAGAATGACATGAAGAAAGCACCAGCAAACCAAAGTCCTGAGAAAGACGCAAGCTTGGTGTGCTTAAGGTATAAGACAGGTGAGGAGGGAGTACAGAAAACAGCGTGAGACGATGATGTCAGGTGCAGTCAGGTGCCAGATGGACCAGTGGAGCGTGGACTTCAGTTGCAATGGAGTGACGTGATCTGAGTTATGCTTTAGAAAACTTACTCCTACTTCTGTGTAGAAGATCAACATGGGCAGCGTCGGGTGGAGGTGGTGTGGAGTGCAGGCAAGACCAGTTAGGAAGCTTGTGCAGTAACCTAAGTAAGAGATGATAGTCTGACTAGGGGTATAAGGAAGAGAATGCTCAACACCTGAATTCAAAATTTACACAGAAGGGGCCAGTGCTGTGGCATAATGGGTAAAGCCACCTCCTGCAATGCCAGCATTCCATATGGGCAATGCTTCAAGACCCAGCTGTTCCACTTCTGATCCAGCTCCCAGCTAATGCTCCTGGGAAAGCAGTGGAAGATGGCCCAAGTACTTGGGCCTCTATACACATGTGGGAGACCCAGAAAAAACTCCTGGCTCCTGGCTGCAAATCAGCCCAGTTTTGGCCATTGTAGACATCTGGGGAATGAACCAGTGGATGGAAGATTTCTCTCTCTCTCTCTGCCTCTCTTTCCATAACTTTACCTTTCAAGTAAATAAATAAATCTTTAAATACACACACACACACAAAGGACTTGCTAAAAGATTAGATGTGCCACATATAATAAGAATGTAGGATGATTCCTTAGCTTTTGATCTGAGGACTGGGTAGATTAGTGATGGTACAATTTGCTCAGGTGGGAAAGATTTAAGAAGGGAAACAAGAGTTCTGTTTGGGGCAGGTTGAGTTCAAAATGTCTATTCCATATTCAAATATGGAGATGAAAGTCACTGGATATATTAGAATGGAATTCATACAAATACCTTAAGAGCCCAACAACATATATAGTAAGTTCTCATTCACAGCCGTTGCATTTTATGAAATCACCATGACCAGCTGTTTCTAAGGAAAATACAGGGTCAGTTTCCTGCTAACCTCTGGTAAATTTAATTCAACTAGAATGGAATGGGAGAGGGAGTAGGAGGTGGGACAGGAGTGGGGGTGGGAGGACGGATATGGGGGAATAACTGCTATATTCCTAAAGCTGTACCTATGAAATTTGTATTCATTAAATAAAAGCTTTCTAAAAAAAAGTTCATGAGGACATCCTTGAAAAAACTGTACATGGATTTTTAAATTTTTGCATAAAATAAGCTTTAAAAATACTTTCATATGTATAAATAAATACCTTTCATGAGTATAAAAAACAAATTTACTTCAACTAATCAATATATAACCTTGTTTTCTATGTGTTTCTGTTTAAAGAAACTTCATTTAATATATATTTTCTTTCATTAGCATTGAACCCTTAGCACTAACTCATACCTGAATGTATTTTCCCGATAAAGCCTTTTTGCACTTAAAAGCACAGACAACACTTTGGCCTATATTTTGGGACTACTATAAATAGTGAAATCAAACAAAAGTCACAAAAATACCATGTAGCATTAAATCAACTGATCCAGAATGAGATCTAAAGCAACAAAGCAGGCTATCATCACCTTATTCAGCTTCAGTTGACATCATGTGCCTCAGGAGACAAATTTTTCACCACTTTTCATTGTCCATGAATGACCACATAAGGGCAGTAAATATTAATTTGAGAATTACAAATAAATTCTAGCAAATAGGTTAATTCATAAATGCAGCATCTTAAAATAATGAGCATCAACGTCAGATGGAGTAGGATGAAATCAGAAGAGAAATAGAGACACAGCAGCAACAGAGGATTCAACCCTGCAACGCACCACTTTTAGAAGTAGCAGAAGAGGAAGAACCAGAAAGGAGACACAAGAGAGTTCCCAAGGAAGTAGCAGCAAATAAGGCAAGTATGATGTCAGAGAATCCTAGGGGATGGGGTATTTTGAGAATAAGTTAACTGCACCGAATATAAAAGATGAGGTAGGATGAGGATAGAGAACGGGACACTAGCCTAGTAAAATATAGACAACCGATGACTTTGAATAGAGCTGTTTCAGTACAGTGATTGCAAGACCCAGGCTACTCAAGTGAAGCAGAACCAACAGTACATGGGGAGAGACATAAAGAGATTTATTATGAGGGACTGGCTCACACAATTATGGAAGATGAGGAGTCCCATGACCTACAGTCGGCAAGCTGAAGGCCTAGGAAGACAAGAGTTGTAATTCTAGTCCTAACCCTAAGACTGGGAAGTCAATGGTTTGTCAGGTCCACATCCAAAGGCTAAGGACCAGGAATGCTGAGGTCCAAGGACCGGGGAAGATAGATGCCCTAGTTCAGAGAAAGGGAAGAAATTCCTCCTCCCTCCACCTTTTTCTTATATGTGGGTCATCAAAGAATTGCACGAGGCCCACACACATGGTAGAGCATGCCCTGTCCTCATTCTCATGCGACCTAGGGAGGGAGTCAGTGAGAGATAAGGAGCTAAGCCAACACCCAAGCCATGTGTACTACCCAAATCCCATCAGCTTCTATTTTGAACTCAATATGGATGAAGTACAGCCCCTCCTCATCATGTGGCTAGGCCTCACTTCCCATCATGCACCAGACACTCTGCAGACCGCATCTGACCTTCTTGGAGACCACTTTGTCTGCTGCAGCCCCATCCCAAAGCCTCCCTCCTTTGAATATTCCATCACCCAGGCCAGAGCACTACCCCTTATCTTATAAAAAGGACACCTCCAGTCTAGGTGAGAACAATTCTATCTCTTGAGGTTGCCCACACTCAAGTACAAGGGGGTACTACCCCTTTGGCTTTCAATAAATCCAGCTTTTCTACTCACCTCTATCTATGCTTCCTGGTTGTATACTTACAAGTGGGAAGATAAGAGCCTGGTTACATCTGGCCAGGGGGTTGCCCTCAGCCCAGCCGGGGCTTTGATCCTAAGAACATAACTTGAGGGTCCCCATCCCTACACCATACCCATGTCCCACATCAGAATACTTGGGTTTGATTCCTAGCTCTGGCTCCTGATTCCAATTTCCTGTGTATACAGTGTATCAGCACTGGGAGACAGTGGTGATGGTTCAACTAACTGGGTTGCTGCCACACATATGGGAGACCTAGACTGGGTTCTCAGTTCCCAGCTTCAGCCATGGCACAGCCCAGGCATCTGGGGATTGAACAAGTGGGAAGGAACACTTTCTGTCTCTCTATCCTTGTCTCTGTCTCTCTTTGCCACTCATTTTTTTAAATTAAATTATTAGGGCTTTATTAATCTGTTCTACTTGCTACTTAGCTTTGGTGTAACATAACTCCTTGCAAGTTTTCCCATAAATGAAAACATTGCAGAATACCAAAGATAGCAATGTATGCAACATGGTACCTTCGTTTACTATTAAAACATCAATTAATGAGAACTTGAAACTTGTGAAGTGTATCTTGTTGCTTATGCCTTCAGGATCACTGAAAGGTTTTGGAAATCAGAGTTCTTTAGTGTTTTTTGTCTCAAGTTCCCCTTTCTGTGACCTAAAAACTGTCAGCAATTCTTCTCTTTGTAGCCTCTAATATGTCTGAGAGAAAGCATTTAACAAAACTGTTCAAATATTTTGCTTTTTTGTACACTGTATTTGTAAATATCGTACTAAGTTTTTGAGTTTTTCTTCTGGACTTAAAATTAGAGGCAGCTTTTAGTGTGTGGAGATTGATAATTATATTGAACTGCTCATAGTGGTACATAACCCTATGAGTCTATTTAATGTGTGTAAGGATTGTGGGGCCAGCACCATGGTGCAGTAGGTTAATCCTCCACCTGCGGCATCAACATCCCATATGGGTGCCGATTCTAGTCCCAGCTGCCCCTCTTCCTATCCAGCTCTCTGCTGTGGCCTGGGAAAGCGGTGGAAGATGGCCCAAGTCCTTAGGCCCCTGCACCTGCATGGGAGACCAAGAGGAAGCTCCTGGCTCCTGGCTTCGGATTGGCGCAGCTCCGGCCGTTGCAGCTGTCTGGGGAGTGAACCAGTGGATGGAGGACCTCTCTGTCTCTCCCTCTCACTGTCTGTAGCTCTACCTATCAAATAAATAAATTTTAAAAAAATCTTAAAAAAAAAAAAAAAAGGATTGTAGGACCAATAAAAACAAAAATGGTGTTCAGGGTAGTGGTGTTACTATAATTTACTAAACATACAAATTTTCAATAAAAATTGCATACTTTAAAAGTATTTAAACTAAACAGCTGCTTGGTACTACTTTCAACATTCTCCCAGAACTTACCCCATTCTCCCGTAGGCCTTGCTGTACTTCGAATCAATTGCTATTGCTTTTTCACAGTCCTTTATTGCATCTGTGTAGTGACTTAATTTGCTTTGAGCAGCAGCCCTAAGAAAAAGACAAGAAATTTTCTTATAAGCAGTTTCCAAGGCACCAATTTAGATTTCCAGGTACTAAGAAATGACATTTTCCTTGTCTCACTTTGTAGATGACTCCCAGGAAATTTCTAAGCAAAACTGTCTAAGATAATTATTTAATCAAACAGAAATTATATATTAGAATAAAGAGTTCAGAGACTTCTGTTCAGAAAAAAAAATATATGCAAGCTGAACTATTTGCATTCCTACCCAGACAAGACTAATGTGCAAGTCATACAACTGATCTACCCTGGGGCCGGCGCTGTGGTTCACTTGGTTAATCCTCTGCCTGCGGCGCCGGCATCCCATATAGGCGCCGGGTTCTAGTCCCGATTGCTCCTCTTCCAGTCCAGCTCTCTGCTATGGCCCGGGAGGGCAGTGGAGGATGGCCCAAGTGCTTGGGCCCTGCACCCACATGGGAGATCTAGAAGAAGCTCCCGGCTCCTGGCTTCGGATCAGCGCAGCGCCGGTCGTTTTGGGGGTGAACCAACAGAAGGAAAACCTTTCTCTCTGTCTCTCTGCCTATAACTCTACCTGTCAAATAAATAAGTAAAAACCTGATCTACCTGCTTACTGCCTTAAAGGGAGGCACACAGTGTGTGACTGCTGTGAATGGCTGCAGAGTGCTCTCCTGTTAGCTATAATCACGGCAGAGTGAAAGCACAAGTGAAATACTCTGGCACTTTACTTCTCAGGCAGACTGCACCTACATTTATTTATTTCAGTCTCCCAGAATTCTCATAATCTTGTTCCACAACAAAAGCCTGCAAAAGCCAACTCTGGAAAAAGAACATTTGTTTAGATCAAATCCTTATAATTGTGACCTCTTTTCAATAATGTTCCTGGGTAGGAAGAACGGTCACAGAAGAGGACCAGGAAAGAGAGAGAGAATTTCTCAGACAGACTTCCAGAAGCCAGTGTGGAGGGCCAGCAGCCTTGGGTCAGGCAGATCAGTTCTCCAATTTCTCACAACCACACTGGAGAACACCAGGCTGCAGCCCCTTGCCTTAAACACTGGAGTCCTGAGACCTGGTACTTCTCAATGAATCAAGGTGAAGTAAAGGCTAATCTTTCTCCCACTGAAAAATGTTGTTCCCTAAGCCCAGAAACTGACTGACGTCCTGCCGTGCCCTTGGGCCTGGAGGTGAAGGCTCTCTGCAAGTGCCCCGTGCTATCCCAGACTCTGGCCTCTTGGCCCTCTCCACCGCATTTGCAGAAGTACCTCTTTCATCTTTGCTACATTTATTCCCCCTTTGCCTACAGTTATTGTCTAACTGTCCTAAAACCCTTCTGTTAACCATCCAGCAAATCAGCTCTCTTCCTTGAAATTAGTCAGTGATCACTCTAGTAAGTACACATTAAAGGCAATATAACTGATTAAAACATCATCTATCTCTGAGTTTCGCTCCTCGTTGATCCTCAGCACGCTGCACCTTTTACCCGCTATGTCACAGCACCAGCCCCCAAATGTCTTCTAACTTGGAGCCAACGTTATGGCATTGTGGGCTAAGCCTCCGCCTGTGATGCCGGCATCCCATATGGGTGCTGATTCGAGTCCCAGCTGCTCCACTTCCAATCCAGCTCTCTGCTGGTGGCCTGGGAAAGCAGTGAAGGATGGCCCAAGTGCTTGGGTTCCTGCATCCTTGTAGCAGATCCAATGGAATTCTAGGCTCCTGGCTTTGGATGGGCCCAGTTCCAGCCATTGTGGCCATTTGGGGAGTTAACCAGCAGATGGAAGGTATCTGTCTCTCCCTCTCTCTGGCTGTAACTCTGCCTCTCAAATAAATCAATCTTTAAAAAAAAACAATGCAAGACCTCTCTCTCTCTTTTCTGTCTGTAACTCTGCCTCTCAAATAAATAAATAAATCTTTAAATAAATAAGTATTTTAGAACTATATTTATCTTCTAACAACCTCTGACAATCAAACTGTAGATTAGGATTATTTAATACTACTTTCAATATCACATCAAGTCTATTATTATACTCCATAAATACTGAAAGTGCATAACAGATCAATTATTTTGTTAGATATCTATGAACAGAATGTGCTATACAAAACCAATCCTGGGGTGGCAGTGCGGTTGCATAGTAGGTAAAACTGCCAACTGTGATGACAGCATCCCATACGAGTGCCAGTTCACGTCCCAGCTGCTCCACTTCCTATCCAGCTCCCTGCTAATATGTTTAGGAAAGCAGAAGAAGATGGTCCAAGTGCTTTTGCCCCTGCTACCCATGTGGGAGACCTGCCCCTAGCTGAAGAGTGAACCAGAGGATGGAAGATATCTTTTTACTCTCTCTCTCTCTCCTTCTCTCTGTAACTCTGACTTTAAAATAAATGGATAAGGGCTGGTGCCACGGCTCAATAGGCTAATCCTCCACCTTGCAGCGCTGGCACACCGGGTTCTAGTTCCGGTCAGGGCACTGGATTCTGTCCCGGTTGCCACTCTTCCAGGCCAGCTCTCTGCTGTGGCCCAGGAGTGCAGTGGAGGATGGCCCAAGTCCTTGGGTCCTGCACCCCATGGGAGACCAGGAGAAGCACCTGGCTCCTGCCATCAGATCAGCGCGGTGCGCTGGCCGCAGTGCGGCGGCCATTGGAGGGTGAACCAACAGCAAAGGAAGACCTTTCTCTCTGTCTCTCTCTCTCACTGTCCACTCTGCCTGTCAAAAAATAAAATAAAATAAAAAAATAAAATAAAATGATAAACTTTAATAAATAAATAAAACCAATCCAAGATAGAAATAGTCCTGGAAGCTGAACCTGGGAATATAAACGTAGTAAAATGTCTCAGAATGAGCCACATTTAGTAGGAAGAACAAGCAGGAGAAATAGGAGTTTAGTTCTAGTCAACAAGAAGACGCTGTGGGGTGGGAGGGCAGGTGTTCAGTGCAACATTTAAGATGCCACATGGCACCCTGGGGTGATTCTGTCCCGTGTGGCTGTTCTTTGCAGCAGTGGGCGTCTAATCTCTGTCTGCCTTCTCTCCCACCTAAGTTCATCCCACTGCCCCTTGGAAGATTCGATGGACATGGACATGAGACCCTTAGGCCCCAGAAATATCTTTTGGGTTTTAAGCTAAAGGCCAATGAAAATTATCACTTCAATGTGGACAATGATAAAACTGAGCAGTTATCTTTATGAAAGGCTAGTCTAGACACTGGCACAAAGGCTGAATGGCACATTGCTGAAGCAGAGGCCGATATGAAGGCAGTCCAATTAAAGCAACACTGGCAACTTTGAAAACGTCTGTATAGCCAAGAGTTTCCCTTGGGGGCTTTCAAATAACACCACCTGGGGTCTTAAGACTGAAGTAGTTCAGTGCCTGAGCATATTAGTGCACAGTACTTAGTAGCTGTGGAGGACATGCAGAGTCAGAAGATGAAGAGGAGGAGGATGTGAAGTTATTGAGAATATCTGGAAAGTGATCTGCCCCTGGAGGTGGCAGCAAGGTACCAACAAAAAAGTAAAGCTTGCTATTATTGAAGATGACGATGATAATGATGACAACAATGATGACGATTCTGATGAGGAAGAAACTGAAGAAAAACCTCCAGTGAAGAAATATATATGAGATATCCCAGGCAAAAGTGCACAGAAAGCAAATCAAAGCTGAAAAGATTCAAAACCATCAACAACAAGATCAAAAGATCAAGAATCCTTTAAAAAATAGGAAAAATCTCCTAAACCACCAGAAGGACCTCAGTCTGTAGAAGACATTAAAGCAAACATGCAAACAAGTATAGAAAAAAAATGGGAGCAGCAGGTTAAAGCAGAAGATGGCCCAAGTTCTTGGGCCCCTACCCCTACATGGGAGACCTGGAAGAAGCTCCTGGCTCCTGGCTTTGGATCAGCTCAGCTCTGGCTGTTGTGATCAATTGGGGAGTAAACCAGTGGAATGGAAGACCTCTCTCCCTCTCTGGCTCCACCTCTCTCTGTAACTCTGTCTTTCAAGTAAAATAAAGTAAATCTTAAAAAAAAAAAAAAAAAAAAAAAAGGAAGAAAAAGGTGGTTCTCTTCCCAAAGCAGAAGCCAAATTCATCAATTATGTAAAGAATTCTTCCAGATGTCTGACCAGAAAGCTATTCAAGATCTCTGACAATGGAGGAAATATCTTTTAAAAAATAGTTTAAACAGTTTGTTAAAATTTTCCATCTTAATTCATTTCTGTAACAGCTGATGTCTGGCTGTCCTTTTGATAATGCAGGGTGAGAACTTTCCCTACCATGTTTGATAAATGTTGTCCTGGTTCCATCACCAAGAATGTGTTGTCCAAAATGCCTGTTTAGTTTTTGAAGATGGAACTCCACCCTTTGCTTGGTTTTCAGTATGTATGGAATGTTACGATAGAACACAGTAGTAGTGGTGGTCAGAAGTGGAAATGGTGGGGAGACAAAAAAAAACCACATGTGAAATTAACTCAGTATTTCAATAAAGTAAAAAAAAAAAAAAAAAAAAAAAAGACAGCACTAGCTGCTGTACTTACTTGAAGAACAAACCAAAAGATGAAAGGCAGATCTTGATCTCTCTCTCAGATTTTCAAATAAATAAATAAACAAACTGGGAATTTTTTAAAAATTAAATTCACTGAATCAGTTCAACTCAATAATTCATTTCAACATCCATTATATTCAAGGCCCTGAGCTCAAAACCACTATACAGAGTTGAAGAAGATATTTCATAACCTAACAGGAAAACAAATTTGTAAATAAATAAACAGTCTGATAATGCAACAATGGAAGCATCAAAGGAAAGGCAGAAGGGTGTGGTTAACCCTATGCAGAACTTTCAGTGATAGAAAAGTCCTTTATCTGTGCTATGCGATCCACAGCCCTAAACACATATAACAATGAGTACTCAAAATGTGCCAGTACAACTGAAGAACTGCATTTCTAGTTTTATTACATTTTAGTGATTTGCTCAACAGTTCAACAGTCACGTGTGGCTGGAAGTTATCATACTGGAAAGCATCACTTCAAGGACACAGAGGGGAAGAAGAGAAATTAAGAAAGTCTTCCCCAAAGAAGCAACTTTGAACAGTTTTTGAAAAATGGCTAGCAAGCAACAAATTAGATTTGATGGAAAAATATTCTAGGCAAAGGCAAGGGCACATACAAAGCAGGAAGAGATGACTCCACATGATATTTTTAAGAAATCAGTAAGATTCACATCTCATGTGCATAGAGAGTAGAAAGAAGAGGAATGGGGTAGAACAAGTAAAGATAATAAAGTTAAGACAAAGAAATAGCCCAGATTATAAAGCTCATTTATATCATGATGAGTTGCTTTAATTTGATCATGTAAGTATTTAGAACTAGTGAACAGAAGAGTCAGATGATGAACTTCATGTTGTAAAAAGATCCTTTTACAGATGACTAGAGTGCAAGCAGTAAGGGGAGGCCATTTTAACTCCCTACTCATGCACTAGTTTAGCAAAAGCTAAGAACTAACAGAGTAGGGAACAAATTAGCTGCTTGAGATGTTATATGGAAAAAGGGCGCATAGAGGAAGAGGCCCGATCTCTGGCTTTGATACTGACAATAAGAAACAGAATAAAGAAGGGAGAACCAGACTCAAAGCAGGGGGGTGGGAGGAGAGAGGATGATTGTTTGAGTCTTGACAGCTTTAGATCACAAACTGCAACCTCAGGAGAAGGCAGATTTGTACCACTCACAAAAGGAAAAGGACAGGCGTCTGAGCCTCAGAGGCCAGGCAAGGAAAGGAAAGGCAGGCTACAGCCGAATCTTGTGAGAGACAAAGCCAAACATGTCAACGTCTCAACAATGCAGTCAGTGCTCTCTGCCTTTGCTGGCTGCTTATTGGGGCATAACTAACGAATTCCAGTGAACAACCCAGGCAGAGGCACTGTGTTTTCAGACATCCTTGCTTTTCTTAGCTTTTTCACCTTAACAGAACAAAAGCATAAATATGTGTTTTATTTCTCTAGAAAGTAAGGCAGTAAAAAAATCACAGCTGCCACATAATTCCCATATGATGCATGTATAAAGTATAGCAAAAGCCTATTCCTACGACTTAAAAAGTCTTATCTTGTTTTTGAAAGAAATAAACAGTAAAGGCCTAGGACTAAGCTAGGGACTCTGTATGTATTATCATCCCTCACAACTATCCTTTTAAAAAATTATTTATTTATTTGAGAGCAAGAGAGAGAGAAGCTTTCCATCTACAGGTTCACCCCCTAAATGCCTACCTCAGCCGGGACAGGCCTAACTGAAACCAGGAGTCTGGAACTCAATCCAATGTGGATGGCAAACACTCAACTACCTAAGCCACTAGCTCCGCCTCCTGGGGCTGGACTTGAACCCAGGCACTCCAATATAGGATACAGGTGTCTCAAGTCAGGTCTTAAGCCCTGTGCCAAATACCCACCACTATCCTTATTTTACAAGTGAGGAAATTAGGACTTAATAAGGTTAAGTGACTACCCAAGTTCGCATACCCAGTAAGGGGCAGAACTGAGATTCAGCTCTAACCTTAACACGTCAAGTTCAGTTCCCAGTGAACTGACTGGCTGCATGCTCCTCATAGAGAAGCATGCAAACAAAATGCAAAACAAAGACAACTCTGTTTCCACCTTTCTCAGAGTTGAGAACGTTACAGGTCCGTTGGCAGGATTCCACATTACAAAACTTTGTCGTTTCCTGATTTTGCCTTTTAAATTTTGTTCTGCAGTGCCACCCTCTCTCTCTTTTTTGTTTATCCAAGTACTACTACCTGTCCTCTAACTCCATGTCCAGTTGAAGTTCCCTAAAACCTAATAGGTCTTCCAGACAAATTCCTCCAATTCATGCTGTCTCTCTACCATGTATCTTTTACTTCATTTATTGCCTAAAATCATTCAAATAGCCATCCAATCCCAGCAACATGGTCCTGTTATGGGTAAAAGTAATATACTCAGGGCCAGCGCCGCGGCTCACTAGGCTAATCCTCCGCCTTGCGGCGCCGGCACACCGGGTTCTACTCCCGGTTGGGGCGCCGGATTCTGTCCCGGTTGCCCTTCTTCCAGGCCAGCTCTCTGCTGTGGCTCAGGAGTGCAGTGGAGGATGGCCCAAGTGCTTGGGCCCTGCACCCCATGGGAGACCAGGAGAAGTACCTGGCTCCTGCCATCAGATCAGCGCGGTGCGCCAGCCGCGGCGGCCACTGGAGGGTGAACCAATGGCAAAAGGAAGACCTTTCTCTCTGTCTCTCTCTCTCTCTCTCACTGTCCACTCTGCCTGTCAAAAAAAAAAAAAAAAAAAAAAAAAAGGTAATATACTCAGAACTAAAGTTGTACAAAAGAAGTAACCAAGTTTGCGTAGGAACAGAAGACATAGAAAACTGCTCCTGTGCTGTGGCACAGTAGGCTAAGCCTCTGCTTGTGATGCCGGCATCCCATGTGGGCACCAGTTCATGTCCCAGCTGTTCCTCTTCTGATCCAGCTGTCTGCTTATGGCCTAAAAAAGCAGTAGAAGTCTCCATGTGGGAGATGTGGAAGAAGCTCCTGACTCTTGACTTTCAATCAGCTTAGCTCCAGCCATCTGGAGAATGTACCAGCTGATGAAGACCTTTCTCTCTGTCTCTCCCTCTGCCTGTAACTCTATCTCTCAAATAAATAAATAAATCTTAAAAAAAAAAAAACACTTTAAATATATTTGCATTAGAACTACACAAGTAAATTAAAACATTATAAAAAATGCGGCTCATTTCATACTATAAATTACTTGGAAGTATTTTTGACAAGGGTTAATGTAACTGGCTAATATAACTGAAAATTCCTTACATTCCTTCTATATATCTCCATTCATCCAACAAAACTTGGCTGAACTCCTGTAAGACAGAGTGCTAAGTGCTACTTTGATATAAATAAATACAAGCCATCATCTCTGCCCTTCACCTAAAGAAGTAAAACAAGTATGTGTGTAAGATAAGGCGGAACATATGACAACCCTATGAAAACATCAAACATTCTTTTAAGTCCTAGAAATTAGTGGGGGAACAGAAATACTCAAATATAATAGGTTTCAAGGAAGGACTTGAGTTTTCCTTGCTTCTAAGCAGAACCCAAATCATCATCCTTCAAGCTCAAAATAGAAGATAAATATTAGCAAAGAAAGATTCTTGCTAGAAAAAGTGCCAACTGATCATTTTCCAACAAAAAGTCACTCTTTATTAAGTGAACTTTATGAATTTATAACTTTAGTTCGTTGATTTAGTGAGTTTAGTGTCTGAAAAATAGTTTGATTTGAAATAAAATTGTGGGTGCCAGCACTGTGGCAGGACAGGTTAAAGCCCCAGCTTGTTGGGGCCGGCCCTGTGGTGCTGCGGGTTAACGACCCGGCCTGAAGTGCTGGCATCCCATATGGGCAGCAGTTCAAGACCCTGCTGCTCCACTTCCGATCCAGCTCTCTGCTATGGCCTAGGAAAGCAGTAGAAGATGGCCCAAGCCCTTGGGCCCCTGCACCCATGTGGGAGACCTGGAAGAAGCTCCTGGCTTCTGGCTTCAGATTGGCTCAGCTCTGGTCATTGTGGCCATTTAGGGAGTGAACCAGAGGACAGAAGATCTCTCTCTGTCTCTCCCTCTCTTTGTAATTCTGCCTTTCAAATAAATAAAATCTTCAAAAGAAAGAAGACAGAGAGAGAGAGAGAGAGAGAAAGGAGAGAGAGAGAAAGAGAAAGAAAGAAAGGAGAGAAAGAGAGAGAGAGAGAGAGAGAGAGAAAGAAAGAGAGTAAGAAAGAAAATAGTGGTAAAAGAAAAAACACAGAAGTAAATCTGGCATCCCATATGAGCACCAGTTCGAGGACCAGTTGTTCCATGTCCAGTGCAGCTCCTTGCTACTGCACCTGAGAAAGCAGCAGAAGATGGCTCAAGTACTGGGCCCCTGAAACCTACATGGAAGAACCAGGTGGAGTTCCAGGTTCCCGACTTTGGCCTGGCCTAGCCCCAGCCACTGTAGCCATTTGGGGAGTGAACCAGCAGATGGAAGATCTGTCTGTCTGTCTCTCCTTCTCTGTCTATAACACTGCCTTTCAAGTAAATAAATAAATCTTTGAAAAAAAGAAAACTGTGAAAATGAATCTTGTCTGTAAGGTTTAGACCTGCTATTCTGAGCTTCCAATGCTTGACGCAAGCTGCCTAAGAAAAATGGCAAGGGGTAGCTGGCTGGCAAGGTTACTGGTTATTGAAATTGTTATGGCTACTAGTCCCAAAAACATCCCCAAATAATCCTAAAGCTTTATCCAGTATTTCTACTAAATATGCAAATAAATTTTTCTAATTATTCAATATTAAGTAGTATGCTCTATTATTGATCTCCATAGGGAAAAACATATTATATAACTGCAAAAGAAAAGCATAATTACCAATCTGTTTAAGAAAAATTAAATAAAAAGTATGTATAGGTATTGCCAAGAATCTCTTCCAATATAGAACTAGTAGACATAAGACTATTTGTGAACTCTAAGCTCATTAAAAATTAATTATTTAGAATCACATATTCACAGTTAAAATTAGTTGGCTTACCGTGATCTATAAGAATTTTCTGATAGCATTTACATTTGGCCATAATATTTTTGTAATACTCTTAACTGCATTTATTTTAAGATTTCACTTGCATATGCATATTCATGGGATTATGCAGAATAAAAAGCAAACAACAAACCACAGCTTGGGGAATTCATTCTCTGCAACTTGTTTGGATTTTCTATTTTTCTGGGCCAGTTTGTTGAAAACAGATTAATAAAAGGATGTGGGTGTGTGTGTGAAGGAAAAACATAAATATCTCCTGGATGAATTCTTTATGTTTCTAACTTTTCCACAATTAATGACTATAAATTCTGGACAAACTAAAAAAATGCAAAACATTAGAAGTAGTCCAAACCATATCAATGAAAAAGAATGAACTAATAATATATGCAACAACATGGTTGAATCTCAAAACTATTATGTTGAAGAAAAAATCTTAGAAAGAAAAGCATATATGATTCCTTTCATTTGAAATTCTAGAAGGGACAAATATCTCTGGTAGGAGGGGAAAAGCAGGGGTTGTCTCTGGTTACTGTTGTAGGCAACTGACTTTGATGGGGGCATGAGGAATTTCTGGACATCTGATGGTAATTTTTAATATTTTAAGAGGGGTTTAAGCTACACTGGCGAATGTATTTGTCAAAACTTAGTAACAGCAAAGATTTGAGCCCTCTGTAATATGCAAATCTATATAATAAGAATCTAAAGTAAACAAATACTGGACTCTAGTTAATAATACATATGCTAGGGGGCCGGCACTGTGGTGCAGTGGGTTAATGCCCTGGCCTGAAGCGCCGGCATCCCCATATGGGCACCGGTTCGAGTCCCGGCTGCTCCTCTTCCAATCCAACTCTCTGCTATGGCCTGGGAAAGCAGTAGAAGATGGCCCAAGTCCTTGGGCCCCTGCACCCGTGTTGGAGACCTGGAAGAAGCTCCTGGCTCCTGGCTTTGGAAAGGTGCAGCTCCAGCCATTGCAGCCATTTGGGGAGTAAATCAACGGATGGAAGACCGCCCTCTCTCTCTCTCTTTCTCCTTCTCTCTCTCTCTCTCTCTCTCTCTCTGCCTCTCCTTTCTCTGTATAACTCTGACTTTCAAATAAATAAAAATAAAAATCTTTTAAAAAAATACACATGCTACATATTTAGGAGTGAGCGTATACTGATGACTACAACTTTTTTTTAAAGATTTATTTATTTATTTATTTGAAAGGCAGAGTTAGAGAGAGGCAGAGGCAGAGAAAGAGAGGTCTTCCATCCATTGGTTCACTCCCCAATGTAGCTGCGCCAATGCAAAACCATGAGCCAGGAGCCTCCTCTGGGTCTCCCATGCAGGTGCAGGAGCCCAAGGATTTGGGCCATCTTCCACTGCTTTCCCAGGCCATAGCAGAGAGCTGGATCAGAAGTAGAGGAGCCGGGACTCAAACCAGCACCCATACGGGATGCCGGCACTGCAGATGCTGGCTTTACCTGCTATGCCACAGCACCAGCCCCTCCAACTTGTTTTGAGATACATGAAAAATAAGATGAGCATTGTGGTACAGTTGGTTAAGCCAACACTTGTGATACCAGTGTCCCATATCGAGTCCTGCCTCCTCTTCTGATCCAGCTTCTACTATGGTGCACCCTGGGAGGCAACAGACAATGGTAAAGAACTTGAATGCCTACCACCTTTGTGGGAGACCCAGATGAAGTTCCTGGCTCCTGGCTTGATCCTGGCTCAGCCTCAGCTGTTGTAAGCATTTGAGGAGTAAACCAGCACATGGGAAGACCTCTCTCTCTCTCTCTCTCTCTTTCTCTCTGCCTTTCAAACAAGTACATAAATAAACCTTTAAAAAAGATGGAATAAAAAGGGCCAGTGCTGTGGCATAGTAGGTTAATCCTCTGCCTGCAGCATCCGCATCCCATATGGGCACGGTTCTAGTCCCGGATGCTCCACTTTGATCCAGCTCTCTGCTATGGCCTAGGAAAACAGTGGAAGATGGCCCAAGTGCTTAGGCCCCTGCACCCACGTGGGAGACCCAGAAGAAATTCCCGGCTCCTGGCTTCAAACTGGCCCAGCTCTGGCTGTTATGGCCATTTGAAGAGTGAATTACTCTTTTTTAAATAATGAAAAAGAAATTAATATCAAAATACAGGTATGGACATATGACTATTGACTGTAAAATTCAACTTTAGAAAATTTTCAAAATGTTAGAGAAAGATGTTAGAGAAAAAATATTATACTAGATCAATTCAGAAAAAGTCATATGAGACTAACATCATTTTATTCTTTATTTTAATAGGATTACTATCCGACTGGCAAATTAAAGACAGAAATACTTAGACCTGATAAATTTTTATCTTTCTTCATATTCTGGTCAAGACAAAAAAAGCAGGCTGCATAAATAATAATAATAATAGTACTATTTGTTGTGTCCAACACTCTAACTAGATGCTTTCCCAACATTTTACAGGTATTAACTATTTGATCTCCACAACAACCTTATGAGATATATACTATTATTATCTACATTTTACAGATAGGAAACTGAAGTATAGATACATTAAGTAAATCCAGAAGTTAGAATCCAGGGTCTGGGTCCAGAACCCCTGTTTTTAGCTCCTGTCCATAGTTCCACTGGTTGACTTGTAATTGACATAATGTAAGATACGACACTCTTCTCAAGTCTGTGGATGACATGAAGCTGAGAGCAACGGCAAATACATTATTTAACAGATTTTTTATGTAAAAGATTAAAGGGAGATAAACAGAATAAATGTAATAAAATAAAATTCTGTAGGAATAAAATAAAGCTCCTGCAACTGAGTCCAAGGAGCTACCTTTAGTGACTGTACCAGTACACAGCAGGTATTTGATAAGAATCTGTCAAATGAATATATGACTGAATGTTAGGGCACGCAGAACACATGAAAAAGGAAGCTTTAATAAAGAAAATAAGTAACAAATATTATTTCAGATGAAACATAATTATGGTATCTAGAAGTAAATGATAGGCTATACGACTATAGGTCTCATCAGACCAATGCCAGATACACTGTGTGAACTTGTGGGAATTACACTTTAACAAGCTTCAGTTAAAGTGCAGGGCTTAAAGCTGTACTACCTGAGGTGTACTGCAAGAAACACTGAACATTTAATGTAAAGAAATAACTCAGATGCAGGTGGGTATTTAGTCTGGTGGATAACATTCCAGTTAGAATGTCCATATTCTACTTCAGAGTGCCAGATCCAGATTCCAGCTTCCTACCAGTGTAGTCCCAGTGGTGATTGGTCAAATAGTTGAGTTACCACCTCAAACATGGGCGACCTGGATTGAATTCCTGGCTCCTGACTATGCAAGCATTTGGGGAATGAACAAGTGGATGGGAGATCTCTCTTTATCTATATGTCAAATAAATAACATTTCAAAGTACTATTTAAAAATAAAATCAACTCGGTAGCAAACTTCAAAATGTAAAGGGCTGTCATGAAAAAGAAGAATCCTATTTATTCTCAGTTTCAGAATTAGGGGCAGTCCTTCGACCTTGCAGGTAAAACACCCACATTCCACACTGGATATGCCAAGGTCTCAGTCCTGGCTCCTCTCCCAGTCCCAGCTTCCCGCTAAGGTGCACCCGTTGGGGCAGCAATGATGACTAACATAGCTGAGTCCTTGCCACCAACACAGGAGACTCAGATTGTTCCTAGCTCCTGGCATATGCTCATGAGGCATAAAAAATTGAAACACAGATGTTTATTGCAGCTTCATAATACTGAAAAGAAAGTGAACAACCTCAATGTCCACTAGTATGGATAATGTCCAATAGATAACTAGGGTACAGCTATCCACTTATGCAAAAATAACACTTACTGAGTACGTCTTTTCCAGTCACAACTGTGGGAGCTGGAAATATAAGAAAGAGTAAGAGGTGGTGACAGACTAATTTGTAGCCACCTAAATGTTTGTGAGGGATTTTAGTAAAATAAAAACATGTTTATGATATGATCATTGAACAAAGCTAAATTTAAAATTGAGCAAAACAAAAATAAGCTAACGAACAGGTAGCTTATTTTTTAAATAATAACATGATAGTGATTGCTTTGCGGGGGTGCGAGTAAGCTTATGATTTTGTGACTTCCTTCTCTCTGTTTTTCTCGGCCTCTGAAATTTCCTAAATACAGTTTTCCATCAGAGCTATTAATCCAAATGAGTGACAGCTGCAGCCTGGCACAGCAGCACCGGTTTACCTGTTGCAATAGTAAACCGCATTATTAGGGTCCAGTTCTATGGCTTGCGTGTAACAGTCCACTGCAGCAGCATAATTCTCTTCTTTCATGTGGTTGTTGCCTAAAACGGTCAATATACACAGTGAGCGCAGTCATCAGGAAAACATAGTCTGACAAATTTTAATCACAGAAAATACAAAAATATGAAAGTCAGCTTTATAACTTTTTTCAGTCACACTGGAGTTAAATTACATATTATACAATATAGTTGTGTTATTAGATTTCAGTGTTTGAATGATTAAAAAGGCAGAATCTTAAAACATCATCTGTATAGCAGTCTTACATAAGTAAACGCAATCATTATGACCATCTCATGAGAAAACAGTTACTTCTCACTTCTATCTCTTACTTCTTATTAGAACTGTCCTACCCCACACCTGATGCAATACCCTCCCTAATTACTATCTCAATCTTGATCTGGTTCTCCACTCCTTCCCAATCAATCTCAGCACTGTGCTGTGTGTGAGCTGGCAACACAAATCGTGCTAAAACTGTGTTACTAGCAGATAGCATTTTTACATTCTGTTCTTTCCAGGAACAGACTTTTTTTTAATATTTATGTATTATTTATTTGAAAGGCAGAGTTATGGAGAGAGGGCACAGCAGAGAGAGAGAGGGAGAGAAGGAGAGAGGGAGGGAGGGAGGGAGGGAGGAAGGACGTTCAATCCCCAAATGGCTGCAAAGGCAGGAGCTGGGCTAGACCGAAACCAGGGGCCAGGAGCTTCTTCTGGGTCTCCCATATCGGTGCCTGGGCCCAAGCACTTGGACCATCATCCATTGCTTTCCCAGGCACATTAGCAGGGAGCTGGTTCGGAAGCGGAGCAGCTGGACTCAAACCAGTGCCCAGAGAGTGCTTTTAAGAGTAGGTTTGTGGGGTCAGCACCGTGGCATAGCAGGTAAAGCTGCTGCCTGTAGTGCCAGCATCCCATATGGACGCCGGTTCGAGTCCCAGCTGCTCCACTTCTGATCCAGCTCTCTGCTATGGCCTGGGAAAGCAGTGGAAGATGGCCCAAGTTCTTGGGCCCCTGCACCTGTGTGGGAGACCCAGAGGAAAATCCTGGCTCTTGGCTTCAGACCGGCACAGCTCCCGCCATTGCGGCCATTTGTGGAGTGAACCAGTGGAAGGAAGACCTCTCTCTCTCTCTCTGCCTCTCCTTCTCTCTCTGTAACTCTGACTTTCAAATAAATAAATAAATCTTTAAGAAAAAAGAGAAGAGTTTTGGAGAGATTAATTTGTAGGCAGACAGAATTTCAGACATGAGAGGTACTGATTTTTAGGCAGGCACCTGCACGTGCATATGGAAATGATATAGCTAGGATAATGAACCCCCAGAATAAGGGATTTCCTGTGGCTGTGTTTTGTATTCTATTAAATGTGTGGGGAGGGGGAGAGGGGGTATCCTGTGGTGCTTATAAGACCTAGTGTACAAAATTTTAGCTATCAGAACAACGGAGATCAGGAAGGAGCACTGACATCTCAAGAGCCCCAGATTCCTTCCAGAGACTCTCCTATTAGCCTGGGTTTTTTTTTTTGTTTGTTTTGTTTTGTTTTTGTTTTTTTGTTTGTTTGTCTGACAGGCAGAGTGGACAGTGAGAGAGAGAGACAGAGAGAAAGGTCTTCCTTTTGCCGTTGGTTCACCCTCCAATGGCCGCTGCGGCCGGCGCACTGTGCTGATCCGATGGCAGGAGCCAGGTGCTTCTCCTGGTCTCCCATGGGGTGCAGCGCTCAAGTACCTGGGCCATCCTCCACTGCACTCCCTGGCCACAGCAGAGAGCTGGCCTGGAAGAGGGGCAACCGGGACAGAATCCGGCGACCTGACCGGGACTAGAACCCGGTGTGCCGGCGCCGCTAGGTGGAGGATTAGCCTAGTGAGCCGCGGCACCGGCCAGCCTTGTTCTTAATATATCATTAGCTACTTAATAAGAAGAGGGTATAAATTTGCAGGCTAAAGGAACAAGAAGATTAAAGGAAAGGCAGGTAGATAAAAGGATCTAAAATTAAACAAAAGGTTCTACAAATTAGGAATCAAAAATGAATACAAAGAATAACTGTTAATGATTATATATTTTCTTTTGGGAGTGATAAAAACGTTTCATAATTGATGGTGATGACTGCAAAATTCTGTGAATATACTAGAAACCAATGAATTGTATGCTGCAAGGAGTAAATTGGGGCCAGCATGGTGGCATAGCAGGTAAAGCCGCTGCCTGCAGCTCCAGCGTCCCATATTGGCGCCAGTTTGTTTCCTGGCTGCTCCATTTCCCATCCAACTCCCTGCTAATGGCCTGGTGAAAGCAGAAGATGGCCCAAGTGTCTGGGCCCCTGCCACCCACCTGGGAGGCCCAAATGAAGGTCCTGGCTCCTGGCCCAACCAGGCTTTTGCCGCCATCTGGGGAGTGCATCAGCAAATGAAAGATTCTCTCTGTTTCTCCCTCTCTCTCTGTAACTCTGACTTTCAAATAAATGTTTTTTAAAAGGAGTAAACTGTATGATGTGAATTATATCTCAATAGATTTTTTTTTAAAGATTTTATTTTTTTCTTTGAGAGGTAGAATTACAGACAGAGAGAGGGAAAGACAGAAAGTCTTCCATCCACTGGTTCACTCTCCAAATGGCTGCAACAGCTGGGGCTGGGCTGATCCGAAGCCAGGAGCCAGAGCTTTTTGCGGGTCTCCCACGCAGGCGCAGGAGCTAAAGCAATTGAGCTATCTTCCACTACTTTCCCAGGCCACAGCAGAGAGCTGAATCAGAAGAGGAGCAGCCGGGACTAGAACCAGCACCCATATGGGATACTGGCACCACAGGCAGAGGCTTAGCCCATTACGCCACAGCACTGGCCCCAAGATTTGTGTTTTTTTTAATGGAAAAAAATTTTAGATCCATTCCCCCTAAAAAAAGATCTAAATTTAAAGCCTCTTAGCAGGCTGTGGACTGTGAGGATACCAGTTTTTTTGTTTTTATGTTTATGATTAAGAAAAAAGTTAACCAGGGGTGAATGCTGTGGTGCGGTGGGTTTAACTGTCACTTGAGATGCCTGCAGCCCATACTGGAGTACCCGGCATACAGCCTTGCTTCTTCTGCTTCGAATCCAGCTTCCTGCTAATGTTCTTGGGAGGAAGCAGATAATGACCCAAGTACTTCAGTTCCTGCCACCCACATGAGTGGCCCAGATGAAGTTCCAGGCTCCTGACTTTCGCCTGGCCCAACCCTATCTGTTACGGGCATTTGGCGAGAAAAATCACTGAATGGAAGATTCTCGTTCTCTCTCTCTCTCCCTCCCTCCCTCCCTCTCCCTATCTTTCAAAGAAATAAACCTTTTTTAAAAAAAGAAAGGCTTTAACTACATT
Source organism: Oryctolagus cuniculus (assembly GCF_051225735.1). Lineage (NCBI taxonomy): Eukaryota > Metazoa > Chordata > Mammalia > Lagomorpha > Leporidae > Oryctolagus > Oryctolagus cuniculus. The sequence continues at coordinate 86,457,502 of NC_142880.1, forward strand.
AGCCTAGGTACTTAAATAGATTCTCATACCAATGACTTTAATTTTCTGGGTTATTGAAGTTTATTTGCTGCTATTGGACCTTCTTGTCTTGGGGTAGTATTTTATTGTTATTATTATTACTATTATTATTATTAAAATGTCATTATATGTCTTTTTCTGAAAATCACCTCAAATACATAGATATAATAATATATATACCACAAATACTATATATGTATACTATAATGTTATGTTAATGAGAAGCGTCAAGTTACAACACTCAACATACAAAATTTCAGGACATAAAGAAATGTGTGCAGAAAGGACATAGGTATAACACTGAAGTGTTTGAGCAGCACTTCCTGCTACACATGGTACTCTCCATCACACTGCCTGCTTCAACTGCCCCAGCCCCACCAGGTATACCTATCCTTCTGTGGCCTGCCAGGGAACGACAGAGGAAGCCCTCTTAACTTCTTCCGATCTTATGGGAGCGCCTCAGAGACAAGGCACGCGAAATACTTAAAGCAATGTTCTGGCAAAGCACTAGCTGGCTGGAAGTCTTGTTTAAATCAGTCAGACGGCTGGTGCCACGGCTCACTAGGCTAATCCTCCACCTTGCGGCGCTGGCACACCGGGTTCTAGTCCCAGTTGGGGTGCCGGATTCTGTCCCGGTTGCCCCTCTTCCAGGCCAGCTCTCTGCTGTGGCCTGGGAGTACAGTGGAGGATAGCCCAAGTGTTTGGGCCCTGCACCCCATGGGAGACCAGGAGAAGCACCTGGCTACTGCCATCGGATCAGCGCGGTGCGCCAGCCACAGCACGGCAGCTGCGGCGGCCATTGGAGGGTGAACCAACGGCAAAAGGAAGACCTTTCTCTCTCTGTCTCTCTCTCTCACTGTCCACTCTGCCTGTCAAAAAAAAAAATAATAATAAATAAATAAATAAACCAGTCAGATAAGTGTAACACCCATCTGGAATAACCCTATTTGACTTGTTACCATGGCCATTAGTTTTCAAATGAACAGCAGAATCTGGATAGAATGACAAGAATGTTAACTTTATATGCAACATGTCTTAGGTGTGACACATCTTTGTGAAAACAAAGAATGAGAGCTTCTGTTTAAAGGCAAAAACAGTAGCATGTCATCAGTCTACCCATGTTGCCACAGTAAATGAATTCACCTTCCATGTCCTCCTAACCCTCATCATACACTTAATATTCACTATGTCAAAACAAACTGTGCAGCACATGAAGTCACCCAAACTTCTGTCATGAAGAGAGAAAAAGTATGAGGACAAAAATAAAATTTAATCTTGCCATTTATTTGATATTATTGCTAAAACTAAACTGAGAGAGCTGTAAAAGTGAAGTGGTAGTAGAAAACAGACTGCATCACTGAAGGTTTCCCATACTACAAAGATTTGGGTGTGAAAATTAGATTAAACTCTTCCCATTAGAAAAAACACATAACAAATGCACTTGTACTGGTAGAGTTTAAATCCAGTTCTTTGGGGAATATTATAACTCAATGACAACAAGGGTCTGGTTGTTGCTTTATGTTGCATATAATGTATGAAAGTCATACTATTTTAAGATTTTAAGGCACTAAGGTGATGCTATTTTAGAGGAGATAAAACACTGAAAAATGAGATCAATCTATTTGTTTGAAACATAGTACTATATAATTTAATCCTAAAATAATAACAAAGTAGTAGGAGAGAGATTCCAAGATGGCAGAATAGGGAAGGAGCTTAATTGCTCTAGTCAAGGGGAAGATAGTCTAAAAAAAAAAAAAAAAAGTGGAGAGTGTACAGTCTCAAGGAAGAGTAAGGGAGAAAACTGCAGAGGAAACTCCATGCAAATTAGAGGGAGACTGTAGGGTATGGACACCCACATCCTAGGACCCCAGCAACTAAGAGCCTCAGCACCAGCTTTGGAGAGTGACGGGAGACCAGACTGCAGCAGCCCAAGCCACTGGCAATAAAGCTACGGGGAGAGCCTGGAGTAATTCCAGCTTAGAGCCCCGTGGTGGACAGTGTACCTGCCAATCTAGAGGGAAAAAAAGGGAGCACATTTCTCTCTCCCAACCGCCTGACACTGGGGTCCTGTAACTAGCAGAGACAGGGCGGGTGCCATTTTGGTCAAATATGACAGCTGCACCAGCTTATGTCCACGTGCCCAGCAACCAGCTGAGAGGAGAGGCCTGAGTCTGGCTGGGAGAACTGACAGGGGCTGGGTGCTTGTGACTGTGGGAGCTTTGTGTTCCAGGACTATAAAAACACTAGGGCTGTGTGGGAGGGTGCAGGGTGTGCCTAGGTCTTTGGGCAGTCACTGTGGGCAGCTCAACATGCTCAGGGTTCCCTGATTCCCTGGTAAGGGTCACTGCTGCAGGATCCATGCTCACACTGAGGACTGCACAGATCCTTTGTTTGGTTCTTGTGGCAGTGCAGATGAATATTATACTCACTGGGGCTAGCACCCTGGCACTGGTCTCCTTGAAGGAGAGGAAGTGAGTGTGGAACCACACCAACAGAGCTGATCAAACCTCCCCTCTGATTAAAAAAAAGAGAGAGATTTATCATGCCCAACTTGGGTGTCACCTTGGACACTCCTTTCACCCTGGAGCACTGAACTGAGCTCCCTGATGCACCTATCACACTTCTGAGTATTCACTGAAAGAGCAGACGCTCCACTAATCCACAGAGGCATAGTCCAAAGAGAAAAGCCACCACAGGGGAAAAAAACCCAACAAATATCTCCACAAATGCCTAAAAATAAACACAGCAATTCAAGAAACAAGAATACGCAGACAACATGACACTACCAAAACAACATTTCAATACTAGAATGTGAAGATGAAGAGATTGAAGAAATGCCAGAAAAAGAATTCAAGAAATTGATCATAGGATGACTTAGGAGTAATCAGAAGCAAATCCACAAATTAAAGAAATGCATACATGACACGAATGAAAATGTTTCCCAGGAAATTGAGATCTTAAAGAAAAATCAAGGGCCGGCGCCGCGGCTCACTAGGCTAATCCTCCGCCTTGCGGCGCCGGCACACCGGGTTCTAGTCCCGGTTGGGGCGCTGGATTCTGTCCCGGTTGCCCTTCTTCCAGGCCAGCTCTCTGCTGTGGCCAGGGAGTGCAGTGGAGGATGGCCCAGGTGCTTGGGCCCTGCACCCCATGGGAGACCAGGAAAAGCACCTGGCTCCTGGCTCCTGGCTCCTGCCATCGGATCAGCGCGGTGCGCTGGCCGCAGCACGCCAGCCGCGGCGGCCATTGGAGGGTGAACCAACGGCAAAGGAAGACCTTTCTCTCTGTCTCTCTCTCTCTCACTGTCCACTCTGCCTGTAAAAAAAAAATGAAATATCGGAAATGAATAATTCAATAAATCAAACAAAAACTCCAGTGGAAAGCCTTAACAACAGACTTGGTGAGGCAGAGAAAGAATATCCGAGTTAGAAGACTTATTTCTGGAAAGTTTACAGTCAAACCAAAAAGAGAAGAAATTAGAAAACTAAAAAACAGTGTTGGAGATTTATGGGATATGATCAAACAATTGAACATATGGATCTTGGGAGTTCCTAAAGATGTAGAAAGAGATAATGGATTTGAAGGCCTTTTTAATGAAATAACTACAGAAAACTTTCCCAATTTGGAGAAAGGGATGTGGAAGTAAAGGAAGCACATAAAAGAACTAATAAACACGACCAGAAAATATCCTCACCATGACAAATTATAGTCAAACTCTCCACAGTAAAACAGAAAGGAGATTCTAAAATGTGCACAAGAGAAAAGCCAGATGACTTTCGGAGGATCTCCAATTAGACTCACAGCTGACTTCTCATCAGAAACCCTACAGGCTAGGAGAGAATGGTGAGATATATTCCAAGTCTTAAGAGAGAAAAACTATCAACCCAGAATACTGTACCCTGCAAGGCTCTCATTTATGAATGAAGGTGAAATAAAGACCTTCCATGACAGAAATTGAAAGAATTTGTCACCACCTGTCCAGCCTTACAAAGATCTTAAGGATGTGCTATGAAGAGAAACACAGTCATCACTATGAAAGAAGGTGAAGGCAGAAAATCTTCCAGTAAAAGTACAAAGGAAATCCAAAGTAAATAATAGGAATATTTATGGAAAAATGGCAGGGCCAAGTCGTTACTTATCAACAGTCACCTTGAGGGGCCAGCGCTGTGGCTCACTTGGTTAATCCTCCGCCTGCGGTGCCAGCATCCCATATGGGCACCGGGTTCTAATTCTGGTTGCTCCTCTTCCAGTCCAGCTCTCTGCTGTGTTCTGGGAGGGCAGCGAAGGATGGCCCAAGTGCTTGGGCCCTGCACCCGTATGGCAGACCAAGAGGAAGCACCTGGCTCCTGGCTTCAGATTGGCACAGTGCACCAGCCATAGCAGCCATTTGGGGAGTGAACCAACGGAAGGAAGACCTTTCTCTCTGTCTCTCTCTCTTTCACTATCTAACTCTGCCTGTCAAATTAAAAAAAAAAAAAAAATAATCACCTTGAACGTAAATGGCCTCAACTCTCCAGTTAAAAGCTAAAGATCGGCTGAATGAAAAAAACAAAACCCATCTATTTGCTGCCTATAAGAGACACATTTCACCAACAAAGATACACACAGACTGAAAGTGAAAGGATGGAAAAGGATATTCCATGCTAACAGAAACCAAAAGAGAGCTGGTGTAGCCATCCTAATATCAGACAAAGTAGACTTTAACACAAAAACTGTTAAAAGAGACAAAGAAGGGCACTATGTAATGATTAAGGGATCAATTCAACAGGAAGATGTGACTATTATAAATGTATATGCACCTAATTACAGGGCACCTGGCTTTTTTTTTTAATTTTTTGACAGGCAGAGTGGACAGTGAGAGACAGAGAGAAAGGTCTTCCTTTGCCGTTGGTTCACCCTCCAATGGCCGCCAAGGCCGGCGCACTGCGGCAGGCGCACCGCGCTGATCCGATGGCAGGAGCCAGATACTTATCCTGGTCTCCCATGGGGTGCAGGGCCCAAGGACTTGGGCCATCCTCCACTGCACTCCTGGGCCACAGCAGAGAGCTGGCCTGGAAGAGGGGCAACTGGGACAGAATCCGGGGCCCGTTCGGGACTAGAACCCGGTGTGCCGGCGCCGCAAGGCAGAGGATTAGCCTAGTGAGCCGCAGCGCCAGCTGCACCTGGCTTTTTAAAAGCAATATTAATGGATCAAAGGGAGACATAGACTCCAATACAACAGTAATGGGAAACTTCAACACATTACTTCAGTATATTACATTACTTTCAGCAATGGACAGATCAACCAGACAGAAAAACAGCATGTAAGCCAGAGTTAATCGACACTATAGACCAAATGAACCTAACAAATATCTACAGAACTTTTCATCCTGCAGTTGTAGAATACACATTATTCTTAGTGCATGGAACTTTCTCTAGGTTGACCACATGGTAGGCTATAAAGCAAGTCTCAGCAAATTCAAGAAAATTGCAATCATACCACACAGCTTCTCTGACCACAATGAAATGAAGCTGGAAATCAACAACTCAAGACTCTCAGGACATATGTAAGTACATGGAGACTGAACATCAAGCTCCTGAATGAACAGTGGGTCACTGAAGAAATAAAAAGAAAAAGAAAAATATTTCTGGAAATGAATGAAGATGATCGATGCCCCCACGTTTATTGCAGCTCAATTCACCATAGCTAAGATACGGAATTGACTCATATGTCCATCTACCAGACTGGATGCAGAGATTATGGGATATGTATACCACAGAATACTCACACTAGTAAAAAAAATGAAATCCTGTCATTCGCAACAAAATGGATGAAACTGGAAAACATCATACTTAGTGAAATAAGCCAGTCCCAACATGACAAACACTAATGTTCTTCTTGATCTGTGATAACTAATAGAGCACCTAAAAGGTAATCTATAGAAGTGAAATTGACAGTGAGAGATGCAATGATTCTGAACAACCCTTGTCTTGACAGCTGAGGAACAGTACTTTTGTTTTTCAAATTTTGTTGAACTCTTTACTTAATACAGAGTTAATAATATGCATATAAAGTTAATTGAAAATAGATTTTAGTAAGAAGTAAAAATGGGAATAGGAGAGGGAGGAGGAAGAAGGGTGGGAGTGTGGGTGGGAGGGCAGGTATGGTGGGAAGAATCACCATATTCCCAAAGCTGTATTTATGAAATGCATGAAGTTTGTATTCCTTAAATAAAAGCTTTCTGGGAAAAAAATAACAAAGCAGTAAAAATAAGTTCAGAAAAAGATACTGAAGACAGTGTTACTTAGGATTACAAAATTATCTGTCTAGGTAAGTAAGTCACATACAGAAACACATGGCACTACACAACCATTAAAAACAGTGATACGAGTGTTTATTTATAGTCCTATGATATGACCTTGCCCAAGAAATCTCTTTTCATATGTGCCTTTTTAGGCACTAGGTAGCTTTTTCTTTTTCCTAAATTCAACTGTCTTCTTCAGAATATGAACTAAAGTAAAGACCAGAAAATGATTCTGTGTATAGATTCTAAACCAAGCACACCCCCTAATAACTGTCTGCTTATATAAAGATGGGGCAATTTTTTGGCTCTCATTCACTGCTAAAAATAAGGTGTGCCCTACAGCATCTCAGTGCGAAGCTTGTAGGCCTGACCTGCCTCTATAGCTTACCCCAGGTGACATGATGGAAAAACTGAACACCGATTCTTAACAGTGGCTTAGTTATTAAAATCAAGAATGCTTAGTCAGCTATTAGAGGAGTAATAAAATCACCAAATGTGCTAGCTAATAAGTCTAGTGCCACAATGCATATATTAACAAAATTTCAAAGGACTCAAAAACTCTATATGAAAGTTAAAATCATACTGAAAATTATTTGCCTCTATTGCATTAAGCATAAAGAAGAATTTGGGATCCTAGATAACAAGTAGCAAATACAGTTACCAATAATCAGTCTTCAAGTTCCTTGTTTTGCAAGCTTTATTCACATCAGATCTGCTTCTCTTGATTCCAGCCACCCCACCACTGCCCATAGCACATTCTGCATTCCCAGGCTTCATTTATTTCCCAAATGCTATGTGGACTTAAGATAAACCATCCCTACTGGTATAAACCAGAGTCTCATTAACTGACAGTTACTTTCTCCACAGTTTGAAAAAACATTATTAAATAAGTAACTTTTGTATGAAATATTCACCTTCATCTTTTAACTGGTCAGCTTTTCCCACATCTTCAGGTGCTGAGTTTGAGAGGGGCAGAATGTCATTCTGAAATTAAGTAAAAATCAAGGTACTTTCAATTAGCTACATAAAGAATCATTCCAGAGTATTATAAATAAAAAATATTAAATTACATTTACATCTTGGTGAATCATCAGTACTTCCATTTCATGAAATCTAACACATAAAAGACAGTGTTAAGAAGAAAATGGGGTGAAAGCCCCCCTGAAATACTTTTATTAGAAATATGAATAAGTGGATTTTTTTCTAAAGAATGGTAAACAAATGTGAGTCCATTTTTCAAAATTTGCTTTCTGCATGTCCAGAAATCCCACTTCACGTATCAAAAAATTAAATAAGAAGATAAATAGGCCAGCGCTGCAGCTCAATAGGCTGATCCTCTGCCTGCGGCGCCGGCATCCCAAGTTCTAGTCCCAGTTGGGGCACCGGATTCTGTCCCGGTTGCTCTTCTTCCAGGCCAGCTCTCTGCTGTGGCCCAGGAGTGCAGTGGAGGATGGCCCAAGTGCTTCAGCCCTGCACCCCATGGGAGACCAGGAAAAGCACCTGGCTCCTGGCTTCGGATCAGTGCAATGCGCCGACCACAGCGGCCATTGGGGGGTGAACCAACTGCAAAGGAAGACCTTTCTCTCTGTCTCTCTCTCTCACTGTCCACTCTGCCTGTCAAAAAAAAAAAAAAAAGAAGAATAAGAAGAGAAATAATTACGGGATTGACCACATTAGTGAAACTTTTGAAACAAAATTTTTAATATCCTATGTAAGAGATAACCAACTAACTAAAAATCACAATTGGGGGCCAGCTCAAGTCTTGGCTGCCCCACTTCTTTTTGTTTATTTTAAAGATTTATTTTATTTATTTGAAAGTCAGAGTTGCACAGAGAGAGAAGGAGAGGAGAGATAAAGAGGTCTTCCATCCACTGGATTACTCCCCAATTGGACGCAACGGCCGGGGCTGCACTGATCTGAAGCCAGGAGCCAGAAGCTTCCTCCAGGTCTTCCCATGCGGGTGCAGGGGCCCAAGGACTCACACCATCTTCCACTGCTTTCCCAGGCCATAGCAGAGAGCTGGATTGGAAGTGGAGCAGCTGGGTCTCAAACCAGCGCCCACATGGGATGGAGCACTGCAGGCGGCGGCTTTACCTGCTATGCCACAGCACTGGCCCCAGCTATTACACTTCTGATCCAGCTCCCTGGTAATGCACCTGGGGCAGCAGTGGAAGATGGCCCAAATGCTTGGGCTCCTGCACCCCTGTGGGAGATCCAGATGAAGCTCCCAGCTCCTGGCTTCAGCCTGGCCCCAACCATTACGGCTATTTTGGGTAGTGAGTCAGTGGATGACAGATCTGTCTCTATCTCTGCTTCCCTCTTTATGTAACTCGTCCTTTCAAACAAATAACATAAATCTTAAAAAAAAATCACAGTTAACCAAAAAAAAGAATTTACTATATGATACTATTTAAATACATATATACAGAGAGAGATTAAAAAACAAAGACTGAAAGTTGTATACCAAAAGATTAATAGTAGTAATATTTGGAAGTAAAATATTTACTCTCTTCTTCCCATTTTTCCATATTGTCTATATTTTACCTTTTTTAAGATTTATTTTATTTATTTGAAAGAGTTACAGAGAGAGGTAGAGATAGAGAGATAGAGGTCTTCCATCCGCTGGTTCACTCCCCAGATGGCCGCAACAGCCAGAGCTGCGCCAATCTGAAGCCAGGAGCCTCTTCCAGGTCTCCCTTGCGGGCGCAGGGGCCCAAGGAATTGGGCCATCCTCCACTGCCCTCCCAGGCCATAGCAAAGAGCTGGATCAGAAGAAGAGCAGCCAGGACTGGAACCAGCACCCATATGGGATGCCAGTGCTTCAGCCCAGGGCGTTAACCTGCTGCACCACAGCGCCAGCCTCTGTCCATATCTTAAAAATAGTGAGCCACAGCTGATCTTAACCAAAGGAAGAAAAAAAAATATCCTTAATGGGCAACACAGAAACCAGTCTCTGTCTCCTTACATCTTGACATGAGAGTTCATCTGTTTGATGAGCTAATGTGTAACTGCATTACTTTCTCCAAATATAAAAAGAAGGAGTTTACTGTCAAATTATCATCTTCATTGTAACTCTGTGAACCTCTTCCAAACAAGTTCTAAAAACAGAGCTGAGAAAATCCAGCCAAATGGGGCAGCCATGTCCACCCCAGGCTGAAGGATATGCTGTATGTTTCAGCTTCACTCCAGAATTCTTCCTTACTGAGTATACGACAGCTCAGACAAGCACCGGAAAAGGAATTCACAAGGCACTAAAATGTAATGAAAAGCATGTGTGTGTGTGTGTGTGTGTGGTCACCCTGGGACCTTACACTCCTTAACCTTAAAGTTTTTCAAGCAACCATATGGTCCATGTTTCCTGAAAAGGCCAGAAACCAGGGACCATGGAAACAGGTGTTGGGAACAGGGGCAAAACACTCAGGTTTCAGTCTTTGTTTTGCATACTGTCTCTGAACACTTCTCTGTTTTCAAGCGCCCCATCAGCGGCCAAATTGAATGAAATCTAAATCAGAAATGATGACTCATTCCAGAGGGATCTACGTTTGCATGATTGGTTCCTACACACTAAAACTTCTGCTTTAAACTTGCATTCCATGCTTTAGGGGAATGTCAATGCAGATATCAGAAATCTAAAAATACTAAGACACTGCAAAGCACCTAAAAGTGAACTAAAGCATTTCATCAACTATAAAAGGCAAGAGGATGAGAATAGCAACCAACTTGAAAACCTAAAGCACATTAAATGAGTTATATTTTAGATCCCAAATTATATCCAGATAGACCATCTACCTTATATCCAGAAAGAAGTCAGCTACTTACAGGCTTGGTCTCTCAACTATTAACAATCCAACATAAAACTCCAGTCACTCTTACATCAGATACTGATGAGAAAACAATGGCAACTTACCTTACAGAAGGAATTTGTGAACATTTCTGTCAAAGGTTGTGGAACTGCTAGATGTGTATCTTCTGAGCTGATCTTAAAAACTGTCTCCAAGCACTGAATTGCAACTTGAAATGAAATTTCATAGTGGAGAAAGATTAGCAACTTAAAAAAAGAAATAATCTTTTTTTTTTTCTCAGAGGACTGCAATCTTTGGTGATTCAGTATTTATGATCACAGAACATAAGGAAAACTAATTGGTTCAGCTGCACAGAGATTTCTGTTTATAGACCAGCTGTTGAGGGAAGACAACTTGATTTCTCATTCCTTACTGAAAGAGAAATGTTATCCAGAATATCACTTCTCAAAATATATATTACATCATCCTCTTGTTAGATACTACCAGAAGAGCAACTCATTAACAGCATAAGCTCCACTACCAATCTCTTTGATTAACCATCAGTGTCTTAATGCCTGGAACTAATAAAAGATATTACCTTTTCCAAATGTGAGAAATAGATCTCCAATCTAATGAAAAAAATAGTAAGAGAAACAGTCCTGGTACACAAGAAGCAATTTATATTAAACAGTCAATATTAATATTAATCCTGGGTACTAAAGTGAAGATAAATCAGTTTTTAAAAATTCATTCAAACAGACCAATTTTCCAAGTACCTACCATGTAAAGGTGCTGTTCTAAGCTGGCAGAGAAAAAGCAGTAAGCCTAACCAAGTATCACTAATCACATGGTCAAGTTTATATTTAATAGAAGGAGGGAGACAACACAATAAGTAAAACACATAACATGTTAACTGGTGAGAGGTGCCTTGTCTATTTTAGGTGTATGACAAGGTTGATAGGAATAGGGAACAAACTGAGTGCAAAGTCGAGGCAGGAGGTTGTTGGAAAGGAAGTCTGTCATCAGATGAAAAGCCACCACAGATAGCATTTCTAAAAGATTTGGACCTTGTGCAATGGGCAAATTTAGAGCCACAAAAGAGTTTTGTGAAGGAGAGAAACATAACTGTATTTATATTTAGAACTAAACGTCTGGCGGGAATGTTGGGAATGGATTAGAGAGGGTGTGGACTGAGGAAGTGCAAGGAGAGGAGCAGGTGTTTGGTGCAGCAGTTGAAGTGCTTCCTGGGAAACCTGCACCCCACGGTGGCGTGCCCAAGCGCAAGTCCCAGCTCTGCTTCTAGTGCTACCTTCTTCCTGTTGTGCACCCCGGGAGACGATGGCTCAGATACCGGGGTCCCTGCCACCCACACAGCAGATCCGGGTTGAGTCCCAGGTTCTTGCCTTCAGCCAGGCACAGCACCAGCTGTTGTGGACATCCTCCCCTCTTCAAGTAAAAGGAAAAATAAAAAATTGTAAAAATGAAAGCAGAAAAAAAGGTGGGTTCCTACTCAGATGATATAAACAAATAGGCACCGGACCTAGGGCAGTACCACTGTGGTGTGTGCATCCTATCCTCTCTCTGAGGGAAATGGAGGCAAATTCATAGCTTAATCATACTGGCACTGAAAGAGAGCAAGACAAGTGAAGAATCCTATTCAATACTAACATCTACATAGTACTTTCTTCAAAAGTTTTCACATGCTAGGTTCCTGCCATTCACTGATTCTGATTCCCTTGACAAATCTGTTAAACAGAGATGAGACAGATATCTCCACCTAATAGATTTGGAAAATAAAATACAGGCCGGCGCCATGGCTCACTAGGCTAATCCTCCGCCTTGCGGCGCCAGCACACCGGGTTCTAGTCCCAGTCGGGGCGCCGGATTCTGTCCCGGTCGCCCCTCTTCCAGGCCAGCTCTCTGCTGTGGCCAGGGAGTGCAGTGCAGGATGGCCCAAGTGCTTGGGCCCTGCACCCCATGGGAGACCAGGAGAAGCACCTGGCTCCTGCCATCAGATCAGCACGGTACACTGGCCACAGTGCGCCGGCGGCGGCCATTGGAGGGTGAACCAACGGCAAAGGAAGACCTTTCTCTCTGTCTCTCTCTCTCACTGTCCACTCTGCCTGTTAAAAAAAAAAAAAAAAAGAAAATACAAACCAACTAAGTTATATACTCAGGACCAGTGGATTCAATTCAACGATTCAAAAATATTTATAATATCCTATGTGTCCAGCAATTTTCTAGAAACTTTGATTTATCAATGAATAAAACAGAAAAGATTGCTAACTTCTTGGGGCTCACAAGCTAGATGAGAATAGAGAGGTGAACTATAAACAATAAAAATACAGAGTAAGGTGAGAGGGGAGTGTGCAGGGCTGAGCAGAGAAGCAGGGTTTAGATTGAACACAATTCAGAGTACATTGAGAAAAAGAGATTTGACAAAGACTTGAAGGAGACAGGGATGTTACCTTTATATGAGGACAGTCCATTCTAAGCAGAGGAAACACAGAGCAAAAGCACTTAGGCAGGAGGATCTGGTGCATTCACAAAGAACAAGCTAACCTGGCTGACGCCAAATGAGAAGAGCAAGGACTAGGTGAAAATACAGCACAGAAGTCCAAATCACATAGCTTATTCAAACAATGAACATTGACATCAGGAGATATTGCAAGATGCTGAGTGAAGGAAAGACAGCATCTGCTATACTCTGTTTTAAAAGATCACTGGCAGCTGTGTTTGGACTAGTCGATGGAGAGGCAAGAATAGAAGCAGAGACCAGTTCGGGACATCCACAGTAAAGCAGGTGAGGAAACCTCAGTTCTATCTGGGGGTCATATCAGTGGAGGTAGTAAGAGGTGATCAGACTCTAGACATATTTTGAAAGTCAGCAAACAGGATTTATTCTAGGGATTCTAGAACAGTGAAGTATAGAGTATTACAGAGAAAGAAAGTGAGGAGTCCAGAGTCACACCCAAGTTTTTGGCCTGAGCAACAGAAAAGCTGGAGTTGCCACCAACTGCGACAGGGAAGTTGCAGATAGAACAGATTTTGGGTGGGAGGATTAGGAGTTCGTTTTTGGCGATGTTAAATTTGAAATGCCTTTTAGACAAGCAAGTTATGCCATCTTATAGACAGTTGGCTATGCAAGTCAAGAGTTCAAAAGAAAGGTCTAGGCTGAAGGTATACCTCCAAAAATATTAGCATACAAATAAAGGGTATTTTAGGCAAAAAAGCTGAGTGATATCACCAAAGAAAAGAGTGTAGATACCGGGAAGAAGAGGATCAAGCAGTGGGCTCTGGGCACTCCAAGGCAGGGAAAAGAAGAGGCATCAGCCAAGGAAACAGAGGAGTTAACAATGAGATCCGAAGATAACCAGAGCCTGAGGTGTCCTGGAAGCTAAGCAGATGGGGAGGAGGGGAAAGGAAATGACAGAGTGAGCATCAACTTTATCAGCAGTGGTCAGACAGAATAAGATCACTGAACCAAACAGAAATTCCTAATGACCTTAATGACACAGGTACGGATGGAGAGACAGTAGCAAATACAAAGAAAGATCTATCCGTTGGTTCACCTCCAAAATGGCCGCAATGTCCAAAGCCAGGCCAGACTGGAGCCAGCAGCCAGGAACTTTCTCCGAGTCTTCTATGTGGATGCAGAGGCCAAGCACTTGGGCTATTTTCCACTGTTTTCCTAGGTGCATTAGCTGGGAGCTGGATCCGAAGTGGAGCAGCCGGGAATCAAACCGGCACTCATATGGGATGCTGGCATTGCAGGAGGCAGCTTAACCCACTATGCCACAGTACCAGCCCCTGTGATAACTTTTTAAAAATATGGATAAAAGAGGAGTGGGAAAAGTGAGGGATAAACAGACTAGAGGTATTAGTGGTTCAAAGAATTCTTGGGGTAGGGATTCTAGATGGAGTGAGCTGGAGACACAGGCAATAGTGATCTGAAAGTGATTATGCGAGAAAGGCAATTTTGATAATAAAGTCAAGGAAAGGATTTCTCAGTCTCAGCGTGCTGATGTTTTAGAATGGACACCTCCGTGTTGCAGGGACTGTCCTGTGCATTGTGGTTAGAAGCACCCACCGCCTCTACCCACCAGATGCCAGTAACAACAATCCCCCAGTCACAACAATGAGAAAAGTCTCTAGGCCTTGCTAAATTCTTGGAGTCAAGAGCCACTGATCTAGGGTATGACCAAGTAGTTTGGATCACTGTGGAGAGCCTGTGAACTGGAAGAATTATCGATGAGTGTACTGCAATCCCAAGAATTAAGACAGGAGTAGTGCTGGAGACAGGGACAGTGAGCAGGAACCACAGCAGTGAAAAATGAAGCAGATGTCAGAAGATGACAACAGCTCAGAGGAGCTGATACACCAGAGGTGACACACCAGCTTCACCACAGTGGTAAGGATGGTACGAGGACAGAGGCTCCTTTCCTGGGGCTTTTTTAAATGTCTAGAAGGTGGGCAGACGCCTCCACTTGATTTATGTTCAATTAAATTAGACTCACAGAGTCAAAAATAGGGGTCAGAGACAACTGGCACCATTTCTGACTGCCATATATACCAAACAGATGAAGGCCCATGCTTTTGGCTGAATACCATCCTAAAAATAGGACATAACATCTTGGTTTAAAAAAAAAAAAAAAACTCCCCATTTTCTTTCTTGCCCTTAAAAATATTACACTGTCTTTGGAAAAAAAATCGTATTAAAAGATTTGTATCTGCTTGCTACAGATTATCATAACCAACATTTTTCTTATCTAACCAGACACCTTTATCTTCAGTCTAACCATCAAGGAGGACATAAAGACCATAATATTAAATGGATGGATTGCAATGGTTTCCAACTGTGCTCCTCTCACAACCTGCTCCTCTCACAACCACCTGGAAAGACTTCTCACCAGACTGCAAGCAGATGTAGGGCAAATGCCCAACTGTCATTCCCACTGTCATTCCCACTGTCATTCCCACTGCATATTCACAAGGGAAATGCTCATGGAAATGAATAGATGTGTCCCCTTTACAGGAGAAGCAGCTTCAGGATGGGAAATTCAAACTGTGTAAGTTCTCCCAAATGTACTCTCACAGCAATATAATTAAGTCTTTAGGTCACCGGGAAGCCTGGCTCACTGAACCTGCACAAGCCCATCTGCAGAATTCTCTGGTTACGGTTATACTGAATTTAAATTTTGTAATGCATAAACATGAAGTACAAAAATGGTGTCAAGGAAACACATGACGCCATCACCAAGTCCTGCTCAACTTCACCGACTGCCGAATCCCACACTGAAAGCTCATAAAACAAAGGCGAAATCCTCTCTTTTCAAGTCCCCTAACAGGCAGTTTTCAGAGCTCACCAGCAGTAAATTAGACTTTCACAGAGTGCATTACAATGATTGGGTATTTTCATGGATTATTTCTAACATGGATGGTTTCCTATTAGGAAAAGAAGAGTAAGAACCAGGTTCTAAACCTCAGCTTTGTCACATATCGGCTTTTATGTTCCTTAATCCATCTGGCTTTGTTTTCTCTTGGGTTAAGTGGGGACAGTACTAAATTAGTTGCTGTGAAGAAAAAATTCCCTACAATATGAATAGCATAGTTTTGGCACATAGTAGTTGCTCAACAAATAACAGTCTTATTTTGTTGTTAACAAAACTATCCAAAATAAGTCTCAAAGATGGGAAATAAGGAAACCTAATGGTTAGGCCTCCCTTCGAGAAAGATCAACAAAGTACTCTGATTTTGTTACAACAGATCATGAATTCAGGCATAAAGGTATTTCAGTCTTGATACTTATAACACAAATGAGAGGAAATAGGGATGTACCTTCCAAACTCTCCTGTTCATCTGAAGTATATGCATCCATCTGACTCTGTTCTCGTAAGAAACGAATAACTGCATAAACTAGGTGCTTGATAGATGACATTTTAGCAGCTTAAACACTTTTCCTTGATTAGAAAAATTAAAACACTGAGCTGAGTTATTTTAAAAAATCAAGCAGGAAGGTTATAAATTACAAAGGTAATCAATAACAATGATAAATTACAGTGAAAGTAAAAAAAATCTGTATTACTTATTTCTAACAAGTCAGGGGAGCACAAAGTATTGATATGGTAATTTATTTAATATTTTCATTCATACCCAGTAGTATTAGGCTACATTAAATCTTGCATAAATAATCTTTTTCCAAAACATATATGACATAAACTTGGACTCTTACTGACTACTCCATTATATCTTAACAGTGTAGACGGTTCGGATACAGAATAGGATAAGGGCACAGATTGAAACATAAAAATCCCCTAAAGGCCTCAGTACTAAATCAAGGGAGATTTCTTAGTGCTGACTCAGAAGCTGATCCACAATGAGCATCTTCCTCTATTTCATGAGTTTTGTTTTTTTTTCAACTGCATTAATAATTTACACTCCACCTACTTTAGTAGGTTGCGAGTTAGTTATTTGCTAAGGAAATGCATTCATGAAAGGTTGTTCGGTGCAGAGTGTCGTTCTGAATAAAAATGGCATTTCCATTCCATCAACAGACACGCCAGGCACTGAGGATGCTACCCACGGGCCGGCGTGGTCTGCAGGGGCTGTGCCCTCGGGGCACCGTCCAGACCGCCAAGCGCAGCCAGCTCAGGGCTTATTTCCACTAAATCGCATCAGCCCTCCATCTGCTCCCCGGGTTCCCCAACCCGAAGCCAGGGTGTGGTAGCCGCCGTTTGCATGTTTATTATTTGTGCACTTATTTTGCAGGCGAGCCCGGTCTCTAGGCCTTGGGTTATTACAACTGCCAAACGAGGCCCCAGGGCAGAAGGTGCAGACTGCATAGGGGGAAAGGGGTGAGCCTCGAGAGGACAGGAGAGGGCCAGCCTCCTCCAGCTGTCTCCCCTTCCTCTCCTCAGAGCACGTCGACCTCCCACTCGGTGCCGCCCTCCCTCCGGGGCCCTGGCCTCGCCCCGGCCATGACGGGCTTTGCAGCAGGTGCGCGGTGCAGGCCTCCGTCTGGGGCGGCCAGAGACGCACCCTTCCCAGACAGGAGCCCCTTTACCAAGCAAGAGGATGCAAGACGACGGCTGAGGGCCCGCGGGCGTCTGGAAGCCGGTCCGCCTGACCCCTGGTTCTCAGGGCTTGAGCGTGGCTCAGGATCACAGCACCCACAGCGCCTGCCCAAACTTCTCCGGCTCCCACGCCGCCGCCGCCGCCGCCGCCGCCGCCGCCGCCGCCGCCGCAGCCACCGCCGCCCCCTCAGCCCACCCGGCTGCGCGTTCAGCTCTCGGCTGCTGGGCTTCACCAGACCCGCCCCTAGGGCGGGGCAAGACGCGCGGGGCGGGGCTCGGGGCGGAGCTCGGGACGGGCAGGGCGTGGGGCGGGGCCGGGCGCGCGGGGCGGGGCCTAAGTGGGCGGCGGGACGAGGGGCGGGGCCGAGGCGGACGACGGCGTGGGGCTGCCACACGTGGGAGGGCGCTGGCCCGGCTGCCCGCTGCTGTGGCCCGGGCTGTGGCGTCCCGGCCTAGGCCGACTGGCGGCTGCCCGGCGCCGGGACTCCGCCGTCGGCCTCCCCCAACCCCAAAGCCAAGGACGCCGCTCCTGCCGCTGCCGGCCTCGCGGCGCGCCCATGATCGCCCGGTGCTTTTCGGCTGTGCGAGGCCTCCACAGGTACCTCCCCGCGCGGGTTCACCTTGACCGTGGGCAGAGCGCGGTCTAATGCCTGGGCACTGCCGGGGCGTCCCGGCCCCGCCGAGCACCCGCACGGCCTGCGGGGCCCACCCTGAGGGACACCTGGCGCGGCCACCTGGCCGGCTCTCTCGGGAGGGCCTGCGTTCCCTTTGTTTGGGTCTGCCGCCGCCGAAGTCGGCGAGCCTGGTGAGCGCCCGGGCCCCAGCGAGCTCCGGAGGGTGGGCCGCGTGGGAAAATCCTTTCCCTCCCGCCGCCATGCAGCTCTGTGGTTAAAGGTGCCGCGGCAGTCCACTCCGCGTGGGCAAGTCCCGTTGCCCCTCGCACTCCTCACTAGGATCGGGGTCAGCGAAAGCCACACACAGGAGACGCTTCGGTTTTGTTGCATGTTTCTGTCCGTGCTCCCTAACTTCCTTTTTTTTTTTCTTTCTTCTCCCTATAAACCAAGGCCCTTGTCTCTTGCTGGGGCAAACTGACTTGGCTCAAAATGGAAAAATGTGTTGCAGGGTCTGGTGGGCGCTGCAGCTGCTGTTCTGATGAGCTCGGGCTCTCCAGCCACACCCCTCCGCCTCAGCCCTGCAGGCAGGTGCGGAGGGAATTCTTAGCAAGGATGTAGTGGTTTTCAGAAACAATGCTGCCGCCATCCCCATTCCCAAGTCCGTCCCGAACAGCAAATCCAAGTGAAAATTCGGCAGAAAAAAGGAAACGTGTGTTTCTTGCTTGATGCCTACAAAATTGTGGGAGATAGCAGCATTCGAGCCTTGTACTTCGTCCCGTCGTCTGCGAAGCTCTGCGTGGCTCAGTTCTGGCAGACACCCAGGGACAGTAGTATTTACAAAGACTGTGGGCTATTCCAGGCTGTCCCTTTTGTGCTGGTCTCCAGGGTGCAAGGGGTGTAGCTGCCAAATGTGGCTATCAGCACCTGAAGCGCTTTGCCTAAAGCAGGAGAGAGGAGACGAAATCTTCCTGTAGGACAGCCTTTCTCAAACTTTTTAGTCTCAGGACCTCTTTACCTCCCCAAAATTAGAGGAACGAAGCATTTCTGTTAATGTGGGTTGTATCTGCCTATATTTACCCTATTAAAAATTCAATCTGTGAACTTTTAGAAGTGTTTATTAGTTTACTTATAAAACAGTAATAAATCTGTTACACCTTAATGGAAAACAGCTATTTTCCAGCTGCTCCCACCCCAGCCAAATCAGGAATACAGTGCCATTACACTTTTTTTTTTTTTTTTTTTTTTTTTGGACAGGCAGAGTGGACAGTGAGAGAGAGACAGAGAAAGGTCTTCCTTTGCCATTGGTTCACCCTCCAATGGCCGCCGCGGACGGCGCGCCGCGCTGATCCGAAGGCAGGAGCCAGGTTCTTCTCCTGGTCTCCCATGGGGTGCAGGGCCCAAGCACTTGGGCCATCCTCCACTGCACTCCCGGGCCACAGCAGAGAGCTGGCCTGGAAGAGGGGCAACCGGGAAAGAATCCGGTGCCCCGACCGGGACTAGAACCTGGTGTGCGGGCGCTGCTAGGCGGAGGATTAGCCTACTGAGCCGCGGCGCCGGCCACCATTATACTTCTTATCTTTTTTTTTTCTTTTTGAAAAGTTGTGGTAAGATGAAACAAAATTTACCCTTTTAATCATTTCTTAATAATTAATTGAAATGCAGGGAGAAAGAGAGAGACACACAGATCTTTCATTCACTGGCTCACTCCCCACATGCCCTCAACAGTCAGTGCTGGGCCAGTCAGAAGCCAGGAGCCTGGAACTCCATCCAGGTGTCCCACGTGGATACCCGAAACTCAAGTACTTGGGCCATCACCAGCCGCCTCCAGGGTGCTCATTAGCAGGGAGCTGGAACTGGAAGCAGAGTCAGGACTGGAACCCACTTAATCTGCCGTGAGATGCAGCCCTCCCAAGTGGCATCTGAACCGCTGCACCAAACTCCTGCCCGTTCTGATCTTTTGTAAGAATGCAGTTCAGTGACGTTAGGTACGGGCACGTTGTTGTGCGGCCATCACCACTGTCCACCTCCCACATTTATGCGTCATCCCAAACGTAGTTTCTGTGCCCATTATAGAATAACTCCCTTTCACAACCGCCTCCAAACCTTAGTAACCACTGAGTTTTCTTCCTCTATAATTGACTAATCCAGGTATCCCACACAATTGGAATCATGCAATATTTACCCTTTTGCATCTGGCTTATTTCACTAGCGTCGTGTTTTTAAGGTTTACCATGCTGAAGCATGTGTCAGAGATTCCGTTTATAATGCTGAAGTATATTCCGTGGTGTGTATATATCACATTTAGCTATTTTGAATGATGCTTCTGTGATCATTGGTGTGCAAATATGAAGGTGTTATAAAAAGTTTATGGGAAATGGAATTAGAAGTTAAAATAGGGGCTGGCTCTGTGGTGTAGCCAGTAAAGCTGCTGCCTGCAGTGCCGCATCCCATATGGTTGCCGGTTTGAGTCCTGGCTGCTCCACTTCCCAATCAGCTCTCTGCTATGGCCTGGGAAAGCAGTAGAGGATGGCCCAAGTCCTTGGAATCCTGCACCCACGTGGGAGACCTGGAAGAAGCTCCTGGCTTCGGATCAGCCCAGCTCCAGCCATTGCGACTGTCTGAGAAGTGCGCCGTCAGAGAGAAGACCTCTCTCACTCTCTCTGCCTTTGCCTCTCTGTAACTCTGCCTTTCGAATAAATAAATAAATCTTTTTTTTTATTTTCTTCTATTTCTTTAAATTTTTTTTTTTATTTTTGACAGGCAGAGTTAGACAGTGAGAGAGAGACAGAGACAGAGAGAAAGGTCTTCCTTCCATTGGTTCACCCCCCAAATGACCACTATGGCCAGCGCACTGCGCCGATCCGAAGCCAGGAGCCAGGTGCTTCTCCTGGTCTCCCATGCAGGTGCAGGGCCCAAGCACTTGGGCCATCCTCCACTGCACTCCCTGGCCATAGCAGAGAGCTGGCCTGGAAGAGGGGCAACCGGGACAGAATCCGGCGCCCCAACCGGGACTAGAACCGGTGTGCCGGCACCGCAGGTGGAGGATTAGCCTATTGAGCCGCAGCGCTGGCCCAAATAAATCTTTAAGAAAAAAAAAATAGTTAAGATTATTTTGGTGCAAGATTTTTTTGAAACCCATGCATACTCATATCTGTTCAAGTTCTTGCTTTCAATTCTTGAGATATTTAACAGGTGTTCAAAAAGTTTGTGAAAAATACATATTATGAAAAAGCTATGCATAGATTTCAAAACTTTTTTGCACCAACATAAACTTATCTTTTAATCTCACTTATCCATGAACTTTTTGAAGTACGCTTATATGTTTAGAAGTAGAAATTGGTTAATCCTATGGTAATTCTAGCTTTAATTTTTTGAGGAACCATCATACTATTTTCTATAGTAGCTGTGCTGTATTACATTCCCATCAGCAATTGACAAGGATTCCAGTTTCTTTACATTTTCACCAGCGCTTTTCTGGTTTTTGAGAATAGTAATCCTAGGTGTGGCGGTGTTTTTCATTTTATAAAACTTGAATGATTTAATAGAAGGCACCTGGATTCTTTCATCTGCTTCTGCATTTAATCTATTGCACTGTTTTAGTTTGGCTTAAGAAAATGAAGAAAACCCATCTCACACTCACCTAGCTGAAAAGAGGGAAAGATTTCATAGCTTTTTAAAGATAATCATGGATATTTGTTGATACAGTACCCAACTTTGACAAATAACTTTTAAATGTTAGTTACAAAGTGGCATCTGAAACTATATCAATGTACCTTTCTTAAAATCCATTGGTGTATGTTTCACTCTGAATGCATGATTTTGTAACATCATACAAAAGAAATTTGGAGATTAGGGCTCGATGTGTTATATAACTTTTACTAATATTTCCTGAGGACATATTTCACTGTACAATGTCAAACAATTGCATTCCTTAATGTCCTCATCCATCTAATCAGAAAAGTCTTCATCTATCAGGAAGCTGGCAAGCTCAATGTAACAGATAAAATTTTCAAAAATTCTGATTTTCATTTGAAAGCTGGAATTTTTGTCATTGGCAACATATTGTTGTTTTCCTTGAAGTGACTGACAGTCTTACTTTGTTATATTTTTGACAGGATGTCTGCCAGATACTTAAGTCTGAATAATCTTGATTTGTCCTTCAGTAGTTTTTTCAAGTGAAAATAGAGTTCTTGGGGATGGACATTTGGTGCTGTGGTTAAGATGTCGCATGGGATGTCCACATCTCATATCAGAGTGCCTGGGTTCGAGTCCTGTTCTGCTTATGTGTCCCCAGAGAGGCGGCAGGTGATGGTCGGAGACGTATGTCGCAGACACCCATGTTGGAGTCTGGGATTGAGTTCCTGTCTGCTGTCTGCAGCCTGGCTTATCCCTGGCCATTGTGGGCACTTGAGGGGTGATGTCACAAATGGGCGATCTCTGTCTCTGTCCCTATCTCTCTGCCATTCAAATTAAATACAGACATGCATAAGCTTTATTTATTCCCTTTGCCATTCAAATTAAATAAATACATTGTACTTATTTATTTTTCATTTATTTGAAAGGCAGAGTGACAGATCTCCTATCCTGAGGTTCACTTACAATTTCTATTGGGTTTTCCTTTTGGCAGGGTTCCTGTACCCCTTCCCAAGGCGAATTTGGCAGCCAGGACCAGTGATAGGAATATTCAGTCAGCTTCTTGGGAATAAGTAGAATGGGAATCTGGAGAGTGGGCTGTGGTTTCTTTTCAAATAATATGTGACCTTAAGTAAACTATTCTCTCCTTTGAACCTCTCTCGGGTTCCTTATTTTGTAAAATAAAAAAAGACTAGGTTAAAATGATATCTAAGGTTTCTTTGAATTCTATGTTGCCATAGCAATTAAACCACAAGAATTCTACCTACTGGCTCAGATTGCACAGCATGTGAGCCAAGCAAAATCTATTTTATATTATAGACTGAGGTATGGCTGAAACATGAGAAGGGTTATTCAGCAGAATTTATCTCAAATTATAGGTATAACAGCCCTGGTTTCTTCTTTCAATGATAACAAAATAGCTTGTTTTTACAGTTATGACAGCAATTCATATTCATTATAGGAAACTTGAGAAAATAATGACAAGTAAAAGAAACTATTAAAAATTTACACAATATATCCATCCACACGAGCCAGTTAACAGCTTCCAGAATCTCTTTTATGCACTTTATTTTTAAACAAATATGATTGCCATACTTGTAATTTGTAACATAATATAATATAAACACCCCCCCCATAATATTAATAGCAACAACATAGCTTATTTGGAGATATATGTAATTTGAATAATCCCTACCTTTGGACATGTCAGCTATTTCTAACATCTTAGTATGAGTAACAATAACCTAATAAGAATGTATATTATTTCATAATGCTTAATTATTTTCTTAGTATCAGATTCTTTATAAGTGGGCATGCAGGTCTTTCAAGCCTTTTGCACATGTATTATTATTAATAGCATTTGTCATCCCCACCAATTGACTAGTTTTCTGAGGTCAGGAGCCTCCTTTTGTCTTTTGTTTCTGTACCTGTAACACCTACCATGGTATCATTAGTAGTAGATGCTTAACAAATATACTTATTTAGTGGATGAATTTTTAAAAAGCCAAATAATAATACCTGAAAATTCAGTGTTTACTTCTGGTATCTAATGAATATGGGGCTAGATTTGGCATTCTGTTATGGAAATTACAGGTCTAATTTTCAGTACAAAGTAGATGTTTCAAACCTTACGATGAAATAGCTGTTTACAGATTTTGTTATGCAGACAGCCAATTGCCAGGAGAAATTACTATGTCTAAGTGTTAAGTGAGCCAATTTAGAGCTAGTTGTGTAGTAAAAACAAACTATAGAGTGGAGTATGCAGGAGGAAGCTGGCAGGACTGTACTTTCATCAGCAGAATCAGGAATTCTGATACATACCAGGACAGATAGGAGGTTTTGGAGAGCTCATATTTTTAAAATATATCAACTTTGTTGTATTTCCTTGTTATTACTAAGTATTATTAGTAGATTGTCTATATCCTACCCCGGTCATTGATAAAGCATTTGTGACTTTCAGTATCCACATGTAGCTAGTTCTTAATTATCCATGTCCTTGCTACTACTTTTTTCTACCTAGAAGGAAAGGAAGGAAATTAACGTTTACAGCATACTTACTGGTTAGTAAGCACAGTGCCATGTATTTTTACAAATGAAATCTTGTGATTTCTCCAAAAATTATGGAGGTATTTAATATTACCTTTATGTTGGGGTTGAAGAAACTGAGGCTTAGGAAGCTTGCACAAGCACCAGGACCCAGGTTCTGCCTTTAGGTCCGTGTGGTTTGCAGTACAGCACAGCATCATTTCTGGACAACCTTTCATTAGCTTTGAGCACCTTTGCCCTGGGTACTCAACTTACTCAATGGCTTTGTTTTAAAATAATAGCTTTGCAATTTATAATTGACATGACAATTGTACATGTTTGAGGTACAGTGTGGTGTTCCAATACATGTATACAATGTGTACTGGTCAGATCAGGATAATGGATATAACCATCATCTCAAACATTCATCATTTCTTTGTGCTGAGAGCATTCAAAATCCTCTCCACTATCAATGTGCTATTTTTAAGTTCAGTAATTAGAACACCCTGCCTCTGATAATTACATGTTCAAGTCCTTCCATCCTTCAAGGCCCAGTTGCAACATATAAATTATGTCTTTGTCCCTCCTTTTTATCATGGAAGTAATTTCTTTGTTACCCTCTTTGGTACTTATTATGTACCTTGTATTCTAATTATTTATGCATATGCCTTATCACCCTGGTCCAGTCCTGGCTGTTGCAGGCATTTGGGGAATGAACTAGCAGATGGGAGTTCCTGTTTCTGTGTATCTATCTGTCTTTTTCTCTGTCTTCCAAATGAAATGAAAAATTTAAAAAATTTTTTAAATCCTCTTTAAACTTAATAAAAGCATGAAATTCCAGATAATCACTACTCACTAACAGTATTCTTAACAGTATTAAATATACTGTTAAATATATGTAAGTATATAAATATACTGTATACTTGTATGTAAGCTAAACAAATCAAGCACATAACAGCAGGATAGCAACAACAACACAGCACTTGGAAGGAAACCCTTTGAGTGGTTTCCAGGCTCACTGTGAATTGGCGGATTGATGCAGCCGCTGGAGAACAGGAGGGGAAGGGTCACCGGTCAGATGACACTCAGTTTTATGTGTGAGCTGCCAAGCCCAGCAGATGCTTTGCAGCCCTGTTTGGTCTCTATGTGACATTGACACTGTGGGTCCCACCTTCTTTCTTGTAGAGCACTAAGTTCCTAATTTCCCTCTCCTCTGAGCGTTCTTCAAATTTAATCTATACTTTAAAGATTTATTTATTTATTTGGAAAAGTTATAGAGAGGCAGAGAGAGAGAGTGAGTCTTCCATCTGCTGGATTTACTCCCCAAATGACCACAACTGCAGGAACTAGGCCAATCCAATGCCAGGAACCAGGAGCTTCTTCCGGGTCTCCCACACAGGTGCAGGGGCCCAGGGACTTGGGCCGTCTTCCACTGCTTTCCCAGGCCATAGCAGAGAGCTGGATGGGAAGTGAAGTAGCCAGGACTCGAACCAGTGCCCATAAGGGATGCCGGCACTGCAGGTGGCGGGTTTACCTGCTATGCCACAGTGCCACCCCTCCAAATTTAATCTTTTAAGCTTCCTTTTCTTAACACCTGCCCCTCAAGTGCTGTTTTTTTCTACAAGGTCTGTTCTTAACTTTTACTGGAAATCTTCTCTCTCCTTCCTGTTAGCCTAGATACATGTTCATGTGTCTTCCACACACCCTCCTGTCTGAAACCTTCCCTCAATCCAGAACTATGCATTCCTTTGCTTTCCCAGGTTTCTCCACTACTATCTACATAGTCTCCTCAGGTCACCCATTATATTGTACAAATTGCACATCTGAAGACGTATGTATCTCTGTGTCCCACCCAGAGCCAGCTCCTCATCCTCAGGTTCATATATCCAGCTTCCAAGTCACCACACTTCCACACCCTGGCATATCTCAGAAACACTTAAAAATTAATGTGTCTGAAACTTAGTAACAGTTCCCCAAGCCTGATATTGCTTGCCCCTGCCTTTCATTTGTCCTGGGGTAAATTTTCTGTTTCTGCAGGAGTGCCACCACCTCCTCTTACCGAAACTAGAAACTCTGTGATGTCGTGTCTTCGTTTCATAACGTTCTGCAAGCTTCACCTCTTGAGTATTTCTTGAATCCATTCATTTCTCTTTTTTTTTAATTTTTTTAAAGATTTTATTTATTTATTTGAGGGGTAGAGTATAGACAGTAAGATAGAGAGAGGTCTTCCATTTGCTGGTTCACTCCTCAAATAGCCAGAATGGCTGAAGCTGGGCCAATTTGAAGCCAGGAGCCAGGAGCTTTTTCCGGGTTTCCCACGTGGGTGCAGGGGCCCAAGAACTTGGACCATCTTTTACTGCTTTCCCAGGCCACAGCAGAGAGCTGGATCGGAAGTGGAGCAGCCAGGCTTGACCCAGCACCTATACGGGATGCCTGCACCATGGGTGGAGCATTAACCTACTGGGCTACAATGAATCCGTTCATCACTCTCCACTCCTGCTACCACTTTCCTTTCTCATTGTTCGTCTGCATTACTTACTGTAGCCCCCTGAAGTTGACTTCCTACCTCCCACAGCTAGGAGTGCCTGGCTAGCATACAGATCTCAGCCTCACACTAGAGGCTTTCGTTGCCTACAATATACACTTTTCTTTCTTTCTTTTTTTTTTTTTTTTTTAAGATTTGTTTATTTGTTTTAAAGTCAGAGTTACACAAAGAGAGGAAAGGCAGGGAGAGAGAGGCAGAGAGAGAGAGAGAGAGAGGTCTTCCATCCACTGGTTCACTCCCCAGTTGGCAGCAATGGCCGGAGCTGCACCAATCCGAAACCAGGAGCTTCTTCTGGGTCTCCCACATGGGTGCAGGGGCCCAAGGACTTGGGGTATCTTCCACTGCTTTCCCAGGCTGTAGCAGAGAGCTGGATTGGAAGTGGAGCAGCTGGGTCTCGAACCGGTGCCCATATGGGTTGCTGGCGCTTCAGGCCAGGGCATTAACCCCCTGTGCCACAGTGTCGGCCCCGTATACAATATACATTTTAAACTTGTTAGCATAACATAGAGATATAAAATGGAGTCCTGAGTAGCAAGCTCTCCAGCCTCATCTCTATCCAGTTTCTACTTCTAAATTTGTGGTTGTAATTCCAAGAATACACTATGTCAGGTTGTTGAAAATGGGCCTCTGCTAGTCCTGTCCTCTCTCCCTGTCCACTCCTCCACCTACCTCATCCCATCCTTTCCAGAATAATTCCTGTTCAGAAGCTGCCTCTGAGTTGAGTACTATTCTGTTCTCCAACCATAACATCTTGTGTGTTGCTGTATAATAGCATTTAATACCATATTGTCATTATTTGTGTCTGCACATATAAATGATCCATGAATTCACTGTATTTCTTTGCCACACTAGCCAGTAAGTTCCTTGAGACCTTATTCATCATTTATCTTTAGCAACTAACTCTGTGCTCATTACCTTCTCCTAAGCTCCAAATGCCTACCACATATTTCTACTTGGGTGTCTTTGGCAGCACAAACTCACTATAACTAAAATTAAATGCATGTAAAACCATTTCCCCAGGTCCTCACGCATGCACAAACACACACATCCAGGAAAAGAAAGGAAAACATTCTGACTTGCTTCTCCTGCCGAATCCTCTAGCTTAGTGATTGGCCCTGTCACTCATGTGCAAGCAAAGCAGAAACCAGGTTGTCCTCTTAGAGTGCCTCTCTTCCTACCCCGACTCTACCAGGTCATGATGGGGCTGCAGTAGAAGGTGGAATTAGACTGGACGGCCTCCAGTTCTGCCATTCTACAGAGGTCCTTCAAAGAGATCTTGGGAAAATGGAATTAAAAGCTAAATTTATTTTGGTGCAAAAATAATTTGAGATCTCCATAGTATAGTTTTTCCATAGAATGCATCTTTCCATGAGCTTTGTAAAAATCCTTTCCTCTATGTATAGATTTCAAAATATTTTGCACCAAAATAAACAGCTTTTAATTCAGTTGTTTCCATGAACTTTTTGAAGTGCCTTCATGCTATGCTGTTAATAACCCGAAGCCTGGCTTATGTAAAACAATGGAACATTCTTAGATGGAAAGTGGCACCTTAGTCGATAGTTAGCATTTCAGGCGCTGGAATGAGACTGCCCATTCACAGCCCAGGGGTGCTGTTTACTAGCTGTGTGATGGACTCAGCCTTTCTCTGTCTCAGGAGTAAAGGTGATGGTGCGTAGAAAATACTTATCACAGTGCGTGGGTATAATAAGCACTTCATATGTAGCTAAGTGGCTGTGTATTTTATTTAAGTAGATGCTTTCTTTTGGTTTCTGTATGACTTCTAAATCTAAAAGACCTGAGTTTGGTAATCATTCACCTTTGTTAGGAATTTTTTGGTGATGCATTTTATCTTTTATTGATAAGGAAACTCTGTTCCCTGCTTGAAAAGAAGGCATTTGAGCGGGCATTTAGCATTGCACACTGGAGTTCAGTCCCAGCTCTGGCTCCAAACTCTTGCTTCCTGCTGACATAGACCCTGGGAGGCAGCAATGATGACAATGGCATTTAGCATTGCACACTGAGTTCAGTCCCAGCTCTGGCTCCAAACTCTTGCTTCCTGCTGACATAGACCCTGGGAGGCAGCAATGATGACTCAAGTAATTGGGTTCCAGCTACTCATGCAGGAGACCCGGATTGAGTTACTGGCTTCCAACTTCAGTCTGGCCTGGTACAGTCCCAGCTGTTCCAGGCATTTGAGGGGTGAACCAGTAGGTGGTAGTGCTTGCTCTCTCTCTCTCTCTCCGCCTCCCAAATAAATTTTAAAAAAAGAAAAATATGGAGAAAGTAGGCTTTTGATATGTAGACAAAGAATTTGAAATCATTTATATCACTTTGAGGGAAAAGTTAGTAAGTATCTACATGCACAATAGAAACACAAACTGTCCTAATTATTTTCCTTTCTCACTTTGACTGTTGGCAGCATTCTCATGTAAGTAGTAACATTTGGTGGCTTCTAGGGTTTGCTGTACCAAAAACAAGAATCGGAACACGGCATGGGTCAACACAGTTCCCGAAAGACCATACTCTCTGATTATGTTCTTGGCTGCCTCCCAGCAAGGACAGGGCAGAACAAAGAGCAGGCCCTGACCATGTGTAAAGGTTAATAGCTGTGGACAGCTTGGAGAGAATGGCGGAATCACCAAAGTGCCAGTGTGGCTGGCCATAGAGTATGGTATCTAACAGCATTAAGTCTGGAGGGGGGCTGCCTGGGTTACTGGCCATCTCTAGCTGTGTGACCTTGAGTTGTTAATTAAGCTCTCTGATTTAGTTTCATTATTTCTGAAAATGGGGATATAAAAGGTTCTATTTCACCGTATTGATAGAAGGATTAACTGAGTTAGTATATGTAAAGCACTTAGCACAGTGTCTGCTACAATATGTGTTTGACATTACATTGATGGTGGTAGTGGTTGGCACTGCCTAGAAGTATCTAAGGAGGTTCATGTGGCAACTAAATGAAATAACATTTCGTTTCATGCCAGCTCTCTGGTTGCTATGCTCAGAGTTGCCAACTTCAAGTTATAACTTCAT
The DNA here is from genome assembly GCF_051225735.1 of Oryctolagus cuniculus. NCBI lineage: Eukaryota > Metazoa > Chordata > Mammalia > Lagomorpha > Leporidae > Oryctolagus > Oryctolagus cuniculus. Next base: position 86,487,004 of record NC_142880.1, read on the forward strand.
TGCACTTTAACCTAAGTAAAGGATTTGAACTAACTGGTTTCCAAATACCCCTTCTAACTGAATTTATGAATCTTGGTTTACTGGTCAGATACATTTTTTTCTTATCTGTGTCTAGTTTCTTCTCTTTTTTATCCATTTTAATACGCTTGTCACCCTAAGTGTTTTAATGTTAAGTTTGTATGAGGGCTGGAGTTGTGGTACAGTGAGCTAAGCTGCTGCCAGCAATGGCAACATCACATGTGATCACTGGTTTGAGTCTTGGCTGCTCTGCTCCCCATCCAGCTGCCTGCGAATGTGCCTGGCAAGACGTCAGGTGATGATCCAAGTGCTTGGGCCCCTGCGACTCATTTGGGAGACCCAAATGGAGCTCCAGCCTCTTGGCTTCGGCTTGGTCCAGCCCTGGCCTTTGTGGCCATCTGGCGAGTTAACCAGCAGATGGAAGATCTCTCTCACCCTATCACTCTGTCTTTCAGATAAAAATGAATAATTTTTTTATGTTAAGCTCATATATTTTTCAGACCACATGTCTGAATTTAGAATAGCAACTAGACCCAGACACACAGTTATTACATACATATTTTTAAACTTCAGTATTATGTAAATTTTTAAACACAAGCTAAAGAAGAAATTATATAATAAATCTCCCATCACCAAGTTCTAAAATTGTCAACTATTGGCCAATCTTTTTTGTACACTAATTTCTCTTCCAAAATATTTTCTTAAAGCTTAGTCTTTAGGCACAGGGCTTGAACATTTTAATTTTCTAATTTTATTTATTTGAAAGTCGGAGAGACAGACAGACACACAGAGATCAATCTTCCACTTGCTGGTTCACTCCCCAACTGCCCGTAGCAATTAAAAGTAGGCTAGGCTGATGTCAGGAGCTAGGAACTCAGCCCTCATCTCCCAGGTGGGTAACAGGGACCCAACTATTTCCCAAGGTGCACATTAACAGAAAACTGAAGTCAGGAGATGGAGCCAGGACTTGCAGGCACTTAAAATTGGGAGCATCCCAAATGACCTCTGTTAAGTGTGAAATGCCCATCCTCCCCAATTATTTTAAAGTACATACCCAGTGCTATATTATTTCAGTCATAAGCATTTTAGTGCTTTAGCTATAAGAGAGTAACTTTTTTCAAAAACATAATCACATTATCATTATTACATGTAGGAACCAAAAACACTTTTACTTGTAATTGAATCAGCCTTAAAAAGAAAAGCAAGCTTGTTAGCCAGGCTTAGGAGGGAAAGTTTAGGTAGCATCATTCTCTCACCAAAATATCCATGTGTAAGTGAAAGAAAAAAGATAGGCTTGAGTATTAAGTAACCCTCTGAAAGGGGAGAATTACTCTCCTGAGTAATTTACTAAGGATCTCAATTCTGAGAAGTATGCCCCAAACACCAATTAAATGTGCCAAAAGCAATTTATTCATGCTTCCAGAGAAAGATAAAAGTGGAATGTTTGTTTGGGGTTGTGGTTTTCCATGTATGTAGCTAGGCCCTTTGCTAATTAATTATTAAGGAACTCCTGATTTCATTTGTGAAGCAACACTCAATTTTACATGCTCTGTGGTTCAGGTGGCTTTATTTAAGACAGTTTTAGGATTTAGGGAAAGAAATATTTTTATGCTCATTTATTTTTAGAAGACTTTTATTTAATGAATACAATTTCATAGGTACAGCTTTTAGGAATATAGTGGTTCATCCCCCCATTCCCACCCTCTCACCCCCACTCCTGTCCCACTTCCTACTCCCTCTCCCATCCCATTCTTCATTGAGATTCATTTTTAATTAGCTTTATATACAGAAGATAAACTCTATACTAAGTAAGGATTTTAACAGTTTGCACCCACACAGACACACACCAGGTATAAAGTACAGATTGAGAGCAAGTTTTACAGTTATTTCTCATAGTACAATTCATTAAGGACAGAGATTGTCCTACATGGGGAGTAAGTGTACAGTAACTCCTGTTGTTGATTACAGTTGTCACTGGTTGTTTTCTTTTTTTTTGTTTTGTTTTTTTGTTTTTTTTTTTTGACAGGCAGAGTAGACAGTGAGAGAGAGAGACAGAGAGAAAGGTCTTCCTTTTGCCGTTGGTTCACCCTCCAATGGCTGCCGCGGCCGGTGCGCTGAGGCCAGCACACCACGCTGATCCGATGGCAGGAGCCAGGTACTTACCCTGGTTTCCCATGGGGTTGCAGGGCCCAAGGACTTGGGCCATCCTCCACTGCACTCCCTGGCCACAGCAGAGAGCTGGCCTGGAAGAGGGGCAACCGGGACAGAATCCAGTGCCCTGACCGGGACTAGAAACGGCACCGCAAGGCAGACGATTAGCCTAGTGAGCTGCGGCGCCGGCCGTCACTGTTATTTTTGACATCATTGACCATCAGAGGCTCTTGACATGAGCTGCCAAGGCTATGGAAGGCTTTTGAGTCTACACACGCCATCATTATTTAGACAGGGCCATATGCAAAGTGGAAGTTCTTTCCTCCCTTTATAGAAAAGTACATCCTTCCTTGATGGCCCCTTGTTTCCAACGGGGTGTCACTCACAGAGATCCTTCATGCAGAACATTTTTTATCACTATGTCTTGGCTTTCCATGCCTGAAATGCTCTCATGGGCTTTGCAGCCAGATCTGTTTGCCAAGGGGGCTGATTCTGAGATCAGAGTGCTGTTTAGGGAGTTTGTCATTCTGTGAGTCTTTATGCTCATTTATAATAAATGTATTAGAACATGTAATTATTACTCCAGTTGTGTAATGCATAAAATTAGGAGAAAATTAGACTGTTATCTTCTTTTTTTAAAAAACAATTTTATTTTTATTTCAAAGTCAGAACAACAGAGAGAGAACATGAGGAAGAGATCTTCCATTCATGAACTCCCCAAATGCCCACGGCAGCCAGGAGACCTGAGTCTTCCATGTGAGTGTCCTGGACCCAAGAACTTCAGCCATTGCGTTCTCTCTTCCAGGGTTCCCATCAGCAGGAAGCTGGATCTGATGCAGACCTAGGACCTGAACCAGGCATTCCGATAGGGGATGTGGGTATCCCAAATATTGGTTTAACTGCCGTACCACAATACCCACCCCTAGAATATTATCTTCTATTCCTTATTTTTAAAATCTTTTGTTTACTTATTTATATGTTTATTTGAGAGGCAAAGAGACAGCACCTACCTGTGGGTTCACCCCCCAAAAGCCTATGATGTCCAGATCCAGGAGCTAAGAACTCAATCAAGGTTTTCCCTGTGCATGGCAAGAATTCCACTACTTGTGCCATCACCACTGCCTCCGGAGATCTGTACTTCCAGGCACTTGGAATGAGAAGTTGGAGCTGGGAATCAAAGCCAGACTTGCTGATATTGGACAGATGTGGGCATCTTAACCTCGGCCAAACATCCACTCTTTTATTTTTTAGAATCTGAGATTTTTCTGTCTCATTCTTTGTAACTTTGAAATATGCACCTTTTCTAAAAGTTCTATTTGTCAAGGGAGAAATCATTGTCATGTTTGTAATACTTCTAGTCTCATACAGGTTTTGTTTTGTTTTGTTTTGTTTTGTTTTGACAGGCAGAGTGGACAGTGAGAGGGAGAGACAGAGAGAAAGGTCTTCCTTTGCCGTTGGTTCACCCTCCAATGACCACTGCGGCCGGTGCACCGCGCTGATCCGAAGCCAGGAGCCAGGTGCTTCTCCTGGTCTCCCATGTGGGTGCAGGGCCCAAGCACTTGGGCCATCCTCCACTGCCTTCCCAGGCCATAGCAGAGAGCTGGCCTGGAAGAGGGGCGACCGGGACAGAATCCGGCGCCCTGACCGGAACTAGAACCCGGGGTGCCGGCGCCGCAGGCAGAGGATTAGCCTATTGAGTCGTGGCGCCGGCCTCATACAGTCTTAGGCAGTTTGCTTCTAACCCTTTAAATTTTATTCATATTTCCTGGAAAAGACAATTTTGGCGTCCCTTTTCAGTTATTTACACTAAAATTTGGGAACAAGCGGGGAGTGTTGCAGCCTGCTGCTGATTGTGATGCCAGAGTGCCTATTCCAGTTTCAGGTGTTCACTTTTATCCAGATTCCTGCTAATGCATCCTGGGAGATGGCATATGATGGCTGTAGTGCTTGGGCCCCTGCTGTCCACATGGGAGACCTGGGTAGGGTTCCAGGCTCCTCACTTCCACTGCCGCTGTTGCAGGCATTTGGGGAAAGAACCAGCAGATGGAAAATTTCTCTCTCTCTCACTTTGTCTGTCTCTCTTTTTCTGCCTTTCAAGTACTTGAAAATAAATAAATAGGAGGCTGGTGCTGTGGTGTAGCCAGTAAAGCTGCTGCCTGCAGTGCCAGCATCCCGTATGGGCACCGGTTTGAATTCCAGCTGCCCCACTTCCGATCCAGTTCCCTGCTAATGAGCCTGGAAAGGCAGTAAAAGATGGCCCAAGTCCTTGGGCTCCTGCATCTGTGTTGAAGACTGGAAGAAATGGCAGGTGCTGTGGCTCACTTGGCTAATCCTCTGCCTGCCGCACTGGCACCCCGGGTTCTAATCCCAGTTGGGGCGCTGGGTACTAGTCCCAGTTGCTCCTCTTCCAGTCCAGCTCTCCGCTGTGGCCCAGGTCCTTGGGCCCTGCACCCACATGGGAGACCAGGAGGAAGCACCTGGCTCCTGGCTTCGGATCGGCACAGGGCCGGCATAGCAGCCATTAGGGGAGTGAACCAATGGAAGGAAGACCTTTCTCTCTGTCTCTCTCTCTGTCTCTCTATCTCTCTCACTGTTTAACTCTGCCTGGCAAAAAAAAAAAAAAAAAAGGAAGAAATTCCAGGCTCCCGGTTTCAGATGGGCCCAGCCATTTGGGGAGTGAACCAGTGGATGGAAGACTCACTCTCTCTCTACCTCTGTAAATCCACCTTTCAAATAAATAAATAAATCTTTAAAAAAAAATAGAAAATAAGCATAAAAACCCATAAAATTTTGGAAAGAACTTTTCCATTATATTACCAAAATCTTAAATAAAATTACCATTTTTCTTTTTTAAAAAACATCATAAACATTTTGAGAAAGAATTGAAAGTAAATTACTGTTCATTCCTTGGAAACCTTGTGTAATTGGTTCTACTTTTAATTAGGTCTTACTGACAAATGAAGTTTTATACATTGAGTGTTACCAGTAGTGGAAGGGAGGGTGGTTGCAGGAACAAGTTTCCTGGGTGCTTTGCCCCAGCTTAGTATAGAAATAAAAAGCCAGGAAACAGTTTGCAAAGAGGCAGAAACTTCTATTTGACAAAAATGCACCTGGTCGGAGAAGAGACCAAGCAGAGTGCCCGAAGCAAACGCTTCTTTGAGGAAACGTCCTAGGTTTTTAAGGCCTTACTATCTGTTTTACTGGGGGTGCCCATTGGAGGGGGTTTCACATACATATGTTGATTGGCTTGGGGCTCATGGAGATGGGGGAGGTGGCAGAGGAGGATGAGGTCCCCTAGAGACAGCCTGACTCTCCCCAGGGGCTCAGCCCGCTCTCTGCTAGCTCTGGCTGGAAGATTGCAACTAACTTGAAGGCATGATTTAAAATTGGCAGGTCACAAATGCGTCACAAGACGCTGTTAGTGGAGGAGGTGCCAGCAGGTCTGGAGACTGGCTCTCCAGCCACATCTGACAGCCTGCTTGTGACCGACATTCTACCTGTGTCTGAGGGGCCCACAGACCCCCAGCCCTACTGGCCGGCCCGTTGAGGTTGTATGAGGCACCATTTCTAAAATAGATAGTGCATTTTCATTATATAAAACCAAGATTGAACCATTAAAGTTGTAGTTGTCATTCTAGTAATCAAATTTAAATGCTACTTTGTTCAGTACAAAAGAGACTGCACAATAAAAAACTGATACTGCTTTTGACTTGATCAGACACACTAGAGTCTCTTCAGAATAAAGGCCTGGATGTCTCTGTATTTTTGGCTAACTCCTCCCTGTATTCAAAATATTTGTAGCTGACTTCAGAGCATGCACACATCTTTTTGTGAATTTGATGTTTACAGGAAGTGTACTATGTTACTTTGACAAGAGAACTTTGAAAGTTTGATGTTTTCAAACACTGCTAAACATTTCCTGCCCAATCTAAAATATTACTTTCCTATACCAGTAGGTGGAAGCAGGAGCAGCTGAATTGTAGAACTTTGCTTTCCAAGCGTACTGGCCTGTTCTGTAGATTGTCTATGACTCCAAGTGTCTTTATGATACATTCCTCACTTAATTAATTTCCTTCAATGATGCTAGCATTTTTTAGCACCTTCGTTTGATTGCCTTGTCACTTATTTACTTGATGTCTTAGAACTTAGTAGTTATTTGAGGACAAATTTAGATTTTTTTCATCACTTCTCTATACTGTTGATTCAACAGCTATAACGCATATGCCATTTGCAGAACCCATTCTTCCTGTTTGCCAAGAAATACAAAAATTACTAAGATGTGGTCCTTGTTCCCAAAGAGCTTATATTCTGGTAGAATTAGAAGGAAAATGTCATCCTCATTCCTCCCTTGACCTGAAGGGGCAGATTAGGCAGCCTTGCTATGATATTTATATCTCCAACCAAGCTGTGGCAGACTTAGGCTTAGTATTCACACAGATTTTAATTAATTCAACAAATATTTATTGAATACCAGGTACTATATAGGGTACTATATAGTACAATATATATTGAATACCAGGTACTATATATAATTTATAAATGTATGCTTTTTTCTCATAGATCAAAAAGACCAAAACAGTCTTCAAAAAATCCTTTTTTTAATTTTAATTTTTTATTTTTAATTAATTTATTTAACAGAGTTAGTGAGAGAGAGAGACAGAGAAAGGTCTTCCTTCTGTTGGTTCACCCTCCAATGGCTGCTACAGCCTTCGCACTGCGCCGATCTGAAGCCAGAAGCCAGGTGCTTCCTCCTGGTCTCCCATGTGGGTGCAGGGCCCAAGTACTTGGGCCATCCTCCACTGCCTTCCCCGGCCACAGCAGAGAGCTGGCCTGGAAGAGGAGCAACCGGAACAGAATCCGGTGCCCATATGGGATGCCGGTGCCTCAGGTGGAGGATTAACCAAGTGAGCCACGGCACTGGCCCCTTTCTTTTAAATTTTCAATATATATTGTATAGAAAAAGTAAACAAGTGACATATAGATCCTGAAACATCAGACATAAGGAACTTTCAGTTAGAAGTAGCTGAGGTGAGTAATATTCCCTGGAATGTATTTAGAAGACCTTCCACAAATTCTGGTTGAAATAAAATTAAAGTATTATACTTGAGACTAATTCTTTTGTTTGTTAATAGCTAATAATAATACTAAAATAAGTTTACACAAAAGGCATAAGAGGAGAACAAGGCTCTAAGGTTATATATGTATGTGTAGAGTAAGAGAGATGAACCTCATAATTATGGGAAAAAAAGACTTCAGAATTACGTGCAAGATTTAGCAGCCACTACTATTCAGAACTATCCTTAGCCCCAGGCTGTCCATCATCTTAATTCATTGTGCATCAGAACTGTCCAGCTCAATTAAGTGATTGTGTCCCACCATCATCTTTATAATGAAAGTCCTGAGAAGATACCCAGCCAGGCGCTAGCCTGTTTTAGCCCTACCTGCATTTCTGCACACCTCCTTAAACCCGTGTTCCTACCGTATGTCACGTGGCTGTCGAGAAAGACTCAGCGAGGCTGAAACTCACGTCCTCACCGAAGTCTTTCCTAGGTTCCCCAAGGCAGAGATACCTGCTTGTCCGCTGTGCTCCCGACCCCTTTATTCTTACAGAATTTGCTGGTGCTCTAGTCCATCTCTTCCTGCCCTGCTTCCTCCTAAGTCTGAAAGGTCCATCTTTGCAGCTTTAGTAAATATCTGCTGAAGGAGTGAGTGCGTTAACATTGATTCCAGGGGATCCCTTTATACCGAGCCTTTTTTATTTTTGTAATACAATCTGTATTTTGGCATAATTCCAGTTGATGGGTAACAAGTCAATACTTCTTATCTGAGAAATCACAAAGGAATGAAGAATCAGCATTCATTGCATGGAAAGTGTTCTTAGAATGCCTCAGCTGAACCGTATCAATAAAATATATATAGATTATTTGTTTGCCTGAGTACTCTAAGAGTTTGCTACTTCCCAGCAGTATATTTTCTCAAGTGGTTTATTGATTACCTAAGAGCTGTTAATTAAAAGCTCTGGGAAAGAATGAGATCTGGGTACAAGTCCCAGTTTGAGTTGCTTTGCTCTTTGGAAATGGATGACTAAAAGCCACCCAGGCCGCCCTGGCCAGTTTTTCAGAACTGGATAAAAGCTAAAGAGGGTCACTCCTCCACAGCCCTTGCAGCAATCCCTGGGGCCGGTATAGATAAGGAGTGCTTTAGCTAACCCTGTTCTCTCCCCATTAAGAGCTGTGTGGCAGATCAGGGAGGTACTGTTGGTGAGAAACTTGGTGTTTACCTTTTCCGGGATGTAGTTGCCACATCTGGGTAGCACAGCAAAGAGCCTAGGCTCTGGAGTCAGGCCTCACTTTGTTTTGTTGTTGTTGTTGTTGATTTTATTTTTTTATAAAAATACTTTTTATTTTTTTTCCCAAAGAAACCTTTTATTTTAGGAGTACAAATTTCATAAATACAACTTTAGGAATATAGTGATTCTTTCCACCATAACCACCCTCCCGTCCCCACTCCCACCCCACCTCTTCCTCCCTCTCCCATTCTGTCTCCTTCTCCATTAAGATTCATTTTCATTTAACTTTATACACAGAACACCAACTCTATCCTAAGTAAAGATTTCAACAGTTTGCATGCACGCACACACACACAGAGAACAAGTTTTACAGTTAATTCTCATCGTATGACTCATTGAGGACAGGGGTCATGCATGGGACGTGCACAGTGACTCCTGTTGTTAATTTAACAATTAACACTCATATATGACGTCAGTGATCACCTGAGGCTCTGCCAAGGCTATGGAAGCCTTTTGAATCCACAATCTCCATTAATATTTAGACAAGGCCATAAGCAAAGTGGAAGTTCTCTCCTCCCTTCAGAGAAAAAGTACATACTTCTTTGATAGACCTGCCTTTGAATTCTAGCACCACACTTGCTGTGTAGCCCTCAATTACATTACTTCTCTGTGCCCAGTAAAATTGGATTAATAATACCCACCTCTTGGCCAGTTGGAAAGATTAAATAAGAAAGTGCATGCAAATTCTTGGTTGTAGTGCCTAGCTCATTTGTAGCTTCTTTAAAAATATTGGGGTTGATGATGATACATACCAGTCATATGTGTTGCAAATTTCTAGTTTAGGGGCTTTGGTGGAGACTGGCAAACAAATTGGGAATCCATGATAAAGATCAGACTTTGAACATGTCTTTTTTTTTTTTTTTTAAGATTTATTTATTTATTTGAAAGAGTTAAAGAGAGCTCTTCCATCTGCTGGTTCACTCCCAAATGGCCACAACAGCTGGAGCCAGGAGATTCGTCCAGATCTCCCACGTAGGTGCAAGGGCACAAGCACCTGGGCCATCCTCCACTGCTTTCCCAAGTGCATTAGCAGAGAGTGGGATCAGAAATGGAGCAGCCGAGTCTTAAGCTGGTGCCCATAGGGGATGCCACTGTTGCAGGCAGTGGCTTTACCTGCTATGCCACAGCCCTGGCCCTGAACATGTACTTAAGATGTCTGTGGGTCTGGAGCTCCAGCTGGAGATCTGCTATAGATTTAAGGTAAGTGATTATAGGTGGCCGTGGAAACCTTGGAGGGGAAGGTCACTCTTCAGAATGAGTGAGTGCAGGAAGATAAGCCAGCAACTGAGGCGGAGGGAAATGATAAGAAAAGCAGAAGACTGAGAAAAGGAAAAGTGACTTTGCCAAATCACTTTTAGTGGATTAATACAGAAGAATTGGTGATAGACAAGGAAGCAGACACAGAGAAATTTGCAGAGTACACAAGTTAAAGACCATAGGTCAAGGGACTTATCTTTCTTTAAAACAAACGGAAATAATAAGGTGAGAACTACAGGACGAGTTGCACCTTTCCGCTCCTCCCTTTCGTCTCCGGCCCCTCCTGCACCCCGTTTCCTCCCTTTTGCTGAGGCCTTTAGTGTAGAACCAGACTGTTCCAGACGCCTGGCGAAGCAAATGGCAAAGCAGTGAGCAGCACAGGGCAGCTTGTGAGCCAGATGAGAGGGAAGTTTCCAGAGGCTTCAGAGAGCCCCCTGCTCTTGCACCAGCTGCCTTCTAACTGCCCCCCCTACACACACACACACCCACAGTGACAGATTCCCGCCTTAACCAGATAGCCACTCAGCTCTGAAGATGCCCTTTGCATCTCCTGGGAGACTGTCGCCAACCTCTTTGCTTAAAATCAGCAACCTGTTTCTGTTCTGGTCAGTCCCCATCTCCTTTTTTCATCTCTCCTTTCTGGGGGGTACAAAAGGCCAGAACCCCGAGCTGTTCACACCTAATAGGAACTATCTGTCAAACCGCATGACATTTTCTATAGACTCAGAAACCAAATTAAAATGGCCTCTGTGGACAAGAATCCTTCTTATCCAACTAAAAAATACCAAAAGTAACAATTTTGGAGGCAGATGTTTAGCCTGGCATTTAGGTTGTCTGCATCCCATATTGAAAGCTCCTGGGTTCGCCCAGATCTTGCTCTAAGTTCAGCTTCCTGCTAAAGTAGACCCTAGGAGGCAGTGTTGATGGCTCAAGTAGTTGTATTCCTGCCACCCACATGGGAGACCTGGATTGAGTTCCCGGCTCCCAGCTTCATATTGGCCCAGCCGCAGATATTGTGTATCTAAGACTCAAAGAAATAAAGATTGTTTAAAAAATGATTTTGATTAAGGACATGAGACTCTGCTGGTAAAAGATGACTTGCGCTAAGGCACTTACTTCTGGAATATTCTGTTCATAAAACAGTTTGGTCCTAAACCAAAATAAAAAGTCCTTAAGAAGTCTGTTGTTGGAAAAATTAATTACTTAAGTCCCAGATGCTTACATGTATTAGGGGGCTATAAGTTCCCAAAATGGAGGGCTCAGTAACAAGTTCTACTCCTGAATCAGATTCCCCAATAAAACAGTCCATTCAGAAGAAAGTTTTTTTTTTTTAGACTTATTTATTTATTTGAGAGGCAGAGTTACAGACAGAGAAAGGGAGAGACAGAGAGAGACAGAGAGAGACAGAGAGAGACAGAGAGAGACAGAGAGAGAGAGAGAGAGAGAGATGTCTTCCACCTGCTGGTTTATTCCCCAAATGGCTGCAATGGTTGGAGCTGGCTAATCTGAAGGCAGGAGCCAGGAGCTCCTTTGGGTCTCCCATGCAGGTGCAGGGGCCAAGCACTTGGGCCATCTTCCACTGCTTTTCTGGGCCATCAGCAGGGAGCTGAATTGGAAGTGGAGTAGTTGGGACTTGAACCAGCACCCAAATGGGATGCTGGCACCGCAGACAGAGGCTTGCTCTACTGTACCACAGTGCCAGCCCCAAGAAGACAAGGTTTTAGCAACATTCAGGATGCGTATCTAACATATACCACTATATGGATAAATGACTACACCATCTTTACTCATTGCAGTTCAGTGTTGTATGTAATGTTCCATGGAAGGCAAACCCTCGCAGGTGGGACTACTTGTGTACTGGATGACTAATAGAATTTTTTGCGTAAACTTGTTCAAGTATACATGGCCTGCAAACTATGTTAGCTTCAGGGTCTACATATATCTGTAAGACCCAGTCTCTGCTTAAGGTTTGTTGGAGACAAAGACAAGTAAATCAGTGAATATTATTCAGCATGACGAATGCCTTAGTCAGTGTTTGTGAACGATCACCATGGGAGCACAGAGGAAAAATGCCTAAACCAATCTGAGGTAGTCAAAAAAGACTTCCAGGAGAAAGGGAAGTTTATGAGCCAAGATCTGAAAGGTAAGAGTTGCAGGATATTCCTCAGATGAGAGAGAGGAATGGTGTTTGAGGCTGAGGGGAAAACACTGCAAAGGCCTGAAGAGAGCTAACAGTTTGAAAGTAGCTCATTATGTCTGGAGTATGCATTTGAGGTCAAAAGGATGATGTTGAAGAAGGATATTTGGTGTAGCAGTCACGATGCTGCTTTGGACACTGCATCTCATATAAGGAATGCGTGGCTTTAAGTCCCAGCTCTGTTCCCAATTTCAGCTTCCTGCTCACACCCTGAGGCTGCAGGTGGTGGTTCAAGTACTTTGGTCCCTGCTACCCACGTGGGAGATCCAAACTGATACTCAGGCAGCATGGTCGTTAGGCGCAGACCCAGAAAGGCTTTGGATGCTAAACTAAGGAGTTGGAACTTGATCCTGAAGTCACTGGAGGAATCGTGTCACTGAAGGCAGTGCTATGATCACATTTAACCTGGAGAGTAGACTGGGAAGTTGTCCAGACAGAGTCTCCGGGGCTGCTTAGACAACTCTGTATGTACGGATGATCTTCAGTGATATAAAGAACAAAAGACAGATTTGGTTCTAAGGGTGACCAGGAAGATGGTCAGCATAATTGTAGACCTACTGGATTTGAAGTGACCAGTGATACCCAAGTAGAGCACCCAGTAGGCAGTGGGTGTAGGAAATCTGCTGGATGGGCACATGTGGAAGATTCCGGCGACAGGTCACAGTGGAATAGGGAAAGAAGCACAATGAGAAGGGCATAAAACTGAAGCCTGGGGAACACTAAGGGATCTCAAGAGTCTAAAAAATCCCCCCTCAAAAAATAAAAAAATACCCAAAGATGGACATTGTGAAGGGCCAGCCGGAGATGTAGAATGAAAGAGGAATCATTGTTACAGAAGCCACAGGGTTGGGGGGATTTCCCAAAGGGAGGAAGTGAAAAAAGCAAGGAGTGGAAACTCTCATATATCACAAAAGGTCAAAACAGGTTTACTTTTACAAACATGGCAAAAACAGAACAATGTCAGTTGGGTTTACTAGAGATCATTGCGGACCTTGGTGGGAGTAGTTTTTGTGTTTTGTGGGGTCAAGACCTAGACTGAAGTAGATTGAGGAGTGAGTAAAAGATGAGGAAATGAAAATGACAGGGCTGGCCAGATCACTCTGAAAAATCTTGGGGTTGAAGTAGAGGGGAGAAATAGAGAATGATGTCTCAACCTTCATTTGCAAAGAATTGCACATAACTCCTACAGAGAAAGACATGATCACGGTGTTGCCTGCTTTTGATGTTTTTAGCTCTCAGTTGCAAAATGTCAGTGAAAAATCCTTACCAGATTCTCCACAGTGTAAGTGCAGTTAATAGAATGACTACAGGTGCTGTTTTCCAGGAGATATTGAAGGGAGAGAAGAGATCAATGTACCAGCATCCGAAACATTGGATGACCTTGAAATCATAATAGAGATGGAGAGGTGGGATACTCAGCAAAACAAAGAAGGAAAGCGGAGAAAATGCAGACAGAAAATACTCAGTAGATGGGGCCAGCCTTTGGTGCAGTGGTTCAGACACCATTCTGGGGCACCTGCATCCCATTTCAGAGGATCTAAATGCAAGTTCTGGCTCTGGTTGTCTGATTCCAGCTTCACTGTTGAGAGGCAGAGATGGTGGCTGAAGTGCTTGGGTCTCTGCCACCCATGTGGGAGACCTGGATCGTGCTCCTGGCTCCTGGCTCCGGTCTGGCCCAGTCCTGGCTGTTGGAAGCATTTGGGGGAGTGAACCCGCAGATGAAGTGCTCGCGTGCGCACGCTCTCTCTCTCTCTCTCTCTCTCTCTGTGTCTTTCCTTCTCTGTGTATTTGAAATAAATAAAAACAAAGAAATAAAAAAAATTGAAAGAAAAATTTTAAAAGGCAAATACTTAGTAGATCAAAATGTTTTATTTGGAAATATAAGGAATCAGGGCTGGCACTATGGCTTAGTGGGTAAAGCTGCTGCCTGCGATGCTGATATCCCATATGGGCGCTGGTTCGAGTTCTGGCTGCTCCACTTCTGATCCAGCGCTCTGTTGTGTCCTGGGAAAGTAGTGGAAGTTGGGCCCCTACAACCACTTGGGAGACCTAGAAGAAACTCGTGGCTTCTGGCTTCAGATCAGTGCAGCTCTGGCCTTTGCAGCCATCTGGGGAGTGAACTAGTGGATGGAAGACCTCTCTCTCTCTGTGCCTCTGCCTCTCTATAACTCTGCCTTTCATGTAAATAAATAAATCTTAAAAATATATATGTAAGGAATCTTCCTGTCTCCATTCCCCTTCCTTGGAAACAAGAATTATAAATCCTGAAACCAATTTAGATAAAATCCCAGAAATTGGCAAATAAGAGATATTAAGGTAAAAATTTTAACATGTTCTGTTGAGCCATGACATCACTTCTGGCATTTGTTCCTTTCTTTTTAGCCCTTTTGTGTTGAGGGGATAATACTATATTTAAGGAAAGGGTAGCTTTTCAGTAATTGCAGTGTGAACTCTACAAGGGTGCATCTATTTAGCCAGGTGGAGATGCTGACATCTTCATTGATTTCATAGAGTTCAAATCAGGTATGCTGTAACCAAACACTCAACCTTTTGGTAAATATAATTGAAAGTGGTAGAAGTCATCTTGCCAGTGAAATGCTTCAAGTGATAAACTACTTTACAGTAATGACAGTGTGTCTGCAGTCATTGGAAGCAGCCGGGTATGCAGGCACAGAAGTCCTGTTTTGCAGCGTTGGTCTTCGGTTACTGTTCATCTAACCGGGAACCCTGGGGCCAGCCTCTTCACCTGCACTGGACTGCCCTGGAAACAGTCCGCTGTGGGCAGCAGTCACACGGAGTCTTTCTTAGAGGCCTCTGTTCTGTGTATCCGTGAAGGGTTGCTTACTTTGGATGTTTTCAGCTAACTCCACACTCTGCTGTTCACACCCCTGTTATTTTGAGCCAACTCCAAGTATGTCAGGCCCTCTAGCCATTCATAATTTCTTGTGCTGTGACCTCCATACTGTTTTTTTTTTTTTTTCTGTGCTTATTTCTTTAGTAGTTTTTATTTCTTTATGAGTTAGGATCCTATATGAAGCAAAACAATGTCAAACCACATTCAAACTGATAGATTCATACAATAGAGGCAACTTACTGACTGATATAGCTGGAAAGTCCAGCTTTGGGTCAGGCTTCGGGGTTAACTGATCTCAGGGCTCAATGATGTCATTAAATATTTGATTTCCTTCCTTTATTTTGTCATTCACAGTACTTATCTAATCATGAATGAGATTCCACTCTGTCTCAAGGATGGCTGCCAGCTGCAATCAGAACACAGTTCCAGTCAGTGGGAATGAGACCACTTTCCCTCACAGCATTTCCAGTGAGAGTTCTGGGGTTAGCAGCAGCCACCTTCAAAGAACGTGGATCCTGTTGAGGGTGTGTGTGGCTGTTGGGAGGAAAATGTATTTGATTAGATGGGGAAGAGGTGAATGGCTAGACAGCCTGTGGGTAACTGACCATTGACTACACTCTAGATTTCTGTTATTTCTGGAAATTTTTCCCGTGCTAAATAAAAACTCCACTTTTTCATACCCTGCCCTAGGTCTGGTCTTGTCTTCCTGAGCATACTAAAATCCACACAACCATGAAAATATTTCTTCTGTGTCCCTTTTCTTCCATGCCATACCCACAATATAAGGAGGAAAGATCAGCTTCTTCCTTGTCCTGCTGATACCACCTCTACCTGCAGTGATGCTCCCAAATATGTCTCCACCATTATGTGAAACACCTTTAGGTTTACAGTGTGGTTTTGCCATTCTTCATCCTGCTCACTGTGTCAGAGTCTCCCCACTACCTGGTTGGTCCCCTCCGTTCGTCAAAGACTCTGATTCCTGGTTCAGCCTTCCTTCCTACTCCCAGGCACTAAACATCAAGCTGCTGACTCCTGTGCTCACATAGACAATTTATCCAAACTAGATTCTGAGTTCTTAGTAGTTTTCAACTCATTTGTGTCAACTGTGAACTTGCAGGAGAGTAACCTAAATCTGCTGCATGTGCAGATCCGGTTTTCCCAGCACCATTTGTTGAAGAGACTGTCCTTGCTCCAGGGATTGATTTTAGCTCCTTTGTCAAAGATGAGTTGATTGTAGGTGCCTAGGTTGATTGCTGGTGTTTCTATTCCGCTCCATTAGTCTACCTCTCTGTTTTTGTACCAGTATCAGGCTGTTTTGATTTAACTGCCCTGTATTATGTCTTGAAATCTGGTATTGTGATGCCTCTGGCTTTGTTTTTGTTGTATAAGATTGCTTTAGCTATTTGGGGTCTCCTGTGTTTCCATATGAATTTCAGCATCAAATTTTCTATATCTGAGAAGAATGTCCTTGGTATTTTGATTGGTATTGCATTGAATCTGTAAATTGCTTTTGGTAGAATGGCCATTTTGATGATATTGATTCTTCCAACCCATGAACGTGGAAGATTTTTCCATTTTTTAAATTTCTTTCTTCAATATTTTGTAATTCTCCTTGTAGAGATCTTTGGTGTACTTGGTTAAATTTATTCCAAGGTATTTCATATTTTACAGTTATTATGAATGGGATTGATCTTAGAAGTTCTTTCTCAGCTGTGGCATTGTCTGTGTATACAAAGAGAGAATTGCTCCTTTTCCAGTCCAGCTCTCTGCTTATGCACCTGGGAAAGCAGTGAAAGATGGCCCCAAAGTTTGGGCCCCTGCACCAATATGGGAGACCCAGAAGCTCTGGGCTCCTGACCTCAACCTGGCACAGCCTTGGCCATTGTGGCCATTTGGGGAGTGAATCGCGGATGGAAGATCTCTCTCTCTCTCTCTCTCTCTCTCTCTCCTCCTCCTCCTCCTCCTCCTCCTCCTCCTCCTCCTCCTCCTCCTCCTCTTTCTCTTTCTCTTTCTCTTTCTCTTTCTCTTTCTCTTTCTCTTTCTCTTTCTCTTTCTCTTTCTCTTTCTCTGTGTTTCTCCCTCTCTCTGTGTAACTCTGCCTTTCGAATAAATGTTTTAAAAATTAAATCATTAAGGGGCCAGCTGTATGGCGTTGCGGGTAAAGCCACCATCTGCAGTACTGGCATCCCATATGGGCTCCATCTCGAGTCCCGGCTGCTCCACTTCCAATCTACCTCTCTCCTATGGCCTGGGAAAGCAGTGAAGGATGACCCAAGTTACTGCAGTTGATTTCTCAACAATGTTGCAGTGGATTGGTTTCTGAGAGGAGGAGCGTGGTGGGGGCAAGAGGCGTGGATTCACCACACAGACCCCGGGAGTCGGGTGAAAGTAGGCTTGAGGCAAGCAGCCCAGAGACTTGTTTATTTCAGTTAGTACAACAGCTTATATAGCTAAGACCAGCCAATCCGGTCAAGGGGCAGTCTGTGCCCCAACCAATCACAGCCTGTTGCCAGGCAGTTTCCAAAGCCATCCAATCACAGCCTGTTGCTAGGCAGGCTCTGTTTGCCATGTGGGTTTCAAAGCCATCCAATCACAGCCTGTTGCCAGGCAGGCTCCGTTGCCATGTGGGTTTCAAAGCCAAGCCTGAGTGACGCTCACTTGCCAGTGGCCATCTTGGCATGGCCTTCTCATTCCACCACATTTCCCTCTTTTCATTTATTTTTAAGCAACGGGAGGCATGCTTCTTGGCCATACCATTGTTGACCCCATTTCTGTGTGGTCTCTGTACGCAGCTTTGCCTGTCTTAGGTTGTCCCCCAGGGGATCTTACCTGTCATTGACTAACCAGCGCTCAAATTGAGAGACCACAGGATTGCTTGCTCAGATAGGGGGAGGAATGAGGAATAATGGTAATCAGGAATGACTTTGAAACCCACCTGGCAATGGAGCCTGCCTGGCAACAGGCTGTGATTGGATGGCTTTGAATCCCACCTGGCAATGGAGCCTGCCTGGCAACAGGCTGTGATTGGATGGCTTTGGAAACTGCCTGGCAACAGGCTGTGATTGGTTGGGGCACAGACCGCCCCTTGACCGGATTGGCTGGTCTTGGCTATATAAGATGTTGTACCCAACTCCCGGGGTCTATGTGGTGACTCCGCGCCTCTTGCCCCCACCACACTCCTCCTCTCAGAAACCAATCCACTGCAACATTGTTGAGAAACCAACTGCGACACAAGTCCTTGGTTCCCTGCACCTCTTTGGGAAGAACAGGAAGAAGCTCCTGGCTCCTGGCTTCGCATCAGCGCAGCTCTGGCCATTGCCACCAATTGGGGAGTGAACCAGTGGATGGAAGACCTGTGTCTCTCTCTGTGTCTCTCTCTGCCTCTCCTTCTCTCTCTGTGTGATTCTGACTTTCAAATAAATAAATAAATCTTCTTTTAAAAAATAAATCTTTAGAAAAAATAAAAAGTGTGTGTTTTAGATGCATAACTAACTCTGATCACACAACTAGTTGTGCGACTTTGAACAAGCTACTTATCTATTTTTTTTTAGTTTAGTCTTTTTTTTTTTAAGATTTTATTTATTTATTTCAGAGGTAGAGTTACAGAGAGAGATAGAGAGAAGGGTCTTCCACCCAATGGTTCATTCCCCAAAGGGCCACAACCGGCGGGATCTGGGCCCATCCAAAGCCAGGAGCTTCTTCTGGGTCTCCCGTGCAGGTGCAGGGATCCAGGCACTTGGGCCATCTTCCACTGCTTTCAGGCCATAAGCAGAGAGATGAATTGGAAGAGGAGCAACCTGGACACAAACTGGTGCTTATATGGGATCCCGGTGCCTCCGGCAGAGGCTTAGTCTACTACTCCAAAGCTCTGGCTCCTTAGTTTAATCTTTTTGTTTTTTTAAAGATTTTATTTATTTATTTGACAGGTAGAGTTACAGACAGTGAGAGAGAGAAAGGTCTTCCTTACGTTGGTTCACTCCTCAAATGCCGCAACGGCCAGAACTACGTCGATCCAAAGCCAGGAGCCAGGTGCTTCTCTCTGGTCTCCCATGTGGGTGCAGGGGCCCAAGGACGTGGACCATCTTCTACTGCTTTCCCAGGCCACAGCAGAGAGCTGGACTGGAAGAGGAGCAACTGGGACTAGAACCGGCACCCAGATGGGATTCTGGCGCCAGCCGTGGAGGATTAACCTAGAGCACCCCGGCGCCATCCCCAGTTTAATCTTTTATCAAACAAGAATATCCACACTATGTAACTCATAGATTTTTGGAGAATAGAGTTATCACATGGAATGCATTGTGCACAGTACCCAAACACACAATAAATATTAGCTATTAAATATAACATTTTAATTTATAAGCTCTAAAGTTACACAAACACAAAACAGCAGTATTATTATTTTGAACATTTTAAGGGATACAGGATTAGTATAATAATTCATTTTTCTTTAAGGATTATGCCACAGCTGTATCAGAGTTTATTTTCCAAGTCTCCAGTTAAAATTATCATTCTTGATTTATGTGAACTTTTATTTTAAAAAATTGCTGTTAAGTGTCGAAAGAGAATTTTGAAAATGTTTCCTCACTAAACCTACAAAATTTTTTGAGACTATATACCTACTAGGTGGAAAAATTTTAAAATAGGAGATATTTCTGGTTTAATTCATAAAGGACAATTATTGTGCCTCCAACACCTAAGTATGTTTCTATATGATATAATTATAAACAATTCTGTATTTGAAAAGTATAAATTTCATCAAAGCTCTGACCATGCTGCAACTATAGAAAATACTTCTACAAGGGCATTTAGTTTTATGCATATGTGTTTGCCTGCAAGAATTGCTGTTATTTTTGTTTTCAAAAAGCTCTTTTTAATTTAAGTTTATAGTACATGTTTGTGTCTTTTCTTTGAACCAATGGAAATCGCTAATTTTTACTCCTTTTCTGATTGTTTCTAGGGTTGGTGGTTCCAGGATTCTATTCAAAATGACATTAGGAAGAGAAGTGATGTCACCTCTTCAGGCAGTTTCTTCCTATACTGCAGCTGGCAGGAATGTTTTAAGATGGGATCTTTCACCAGAGCAAATCAAGACAAGAACTGAGGAGCTCATTGCGCAGACCAAGCAGGTGTACGATTCTGTTGGAATGCTGGATATCAAGGACGTGACTTACGAGAACTGCTTGCAGGCGCTGGCAGATGTGGAAGTGAAGTACATAGGTGGGTAGGTTGCAGAAGCACATCGCTCTTTCATTTTGTTGACTTTAAAACCATCATACACTTTCTGTTTTGACAAATTCCCAAGAGATTAATTTTTACATAATGGCTAATTTGTGGCTTAGAATTAAATTACCTAAGATTATAAATTTTATTATGTTGGCAAAGGTGCTATAAAATGTATACTTACATGGTAGTGCTTTCTGGAGGGCATTTTGGCAATATATATCAACTCTTAAGTTGATAACCTAGCTTAGCAGTTCCACAATGTAGGCATTTATTTTAAGGAAATAATCAGACATAGAAACCTATTGTATAAATAGATACTCTTATCACAGCAGAGGCTTAGAAACAATCCCAAAATGTCAGCTAATAAAATAATTAAATAAGTTATGAAATATCCATCCTCTATAATAGTATGTAACCATTAAATCATGTTTAAGAGCAATATTTAGTGAGAAGAGGAAGCAGAAAGAAAACTAGAAGACAAATAATCCAGTTTAATAACAGTTATGTTGGGATTGTCCAAGCAGGAATGGGAAACTTCTGGCCCAAGGGCCATATAAGGCCTGTAAAATCACGTGGTCTGGTCCTGCCAAGGCAACTGTAGGTAGGACTTGAAATTGAACAGATGTATAGCAGGCTAATTTTTAAGTTGTCAATTTTGTGTGGTCTATGAATAATGTTATAAATATTCAAATGGCCCTTGGCAGAAAAAAAAGTTCCTCATCCCTGGTCTAGAAAAACAGAACCAACAGGATATATGTGTGTGTGTGTATGCACTGATGCGGATATATCTATAACGAGTCTTCAAAAAGCTCATGTATATTGTGCAAGGGTTTCAGAAATTTTTGCACAAAAATAAGCCTATTTAATTCCATTCTCCATGAACTTTTTGAGGTACTCTTGTGTATGAGTGTGCATAACCAGGAGTGCCAATATTCCAGTTCTAGTTGGAAGGCCAGTAGGCCGTCTACACTTCATATTTCTGCTTCCTATGTTCTGTTCAGACCATCCACTGATTGAGTGATACCCACCCACATTGTAGAAGGCAATCTGCTTTTCTCCAAGGTCACCAGTTTAAATGTTAATCTCATCAAAACATACCCTTCAAGGGGCAGACATTTGGGGAGTGAGCCAATGAATGAGAGATCAGTCTGTCTCTCTACCTTTCAAAAAAACTCTCAAACTTAACCATCAAAAGGGTTAATATCTTGTGTAGTGGGTTTACAGTTGATTTTTACTTTCTCTTTTTATGCATACTTCCATTTTTCATATAAAGATTTATTTTTATTTGTTTGAAAGGCAGAGATACAGAGAGAGAAAGAGAGATGTTCCATCCGCTAGTTCATTCCCCAAATGGCCACAATGGCCAGAGCTGGGCTGATCCAGAGTCAGGAGCCAGGAGCCTCTTTCCCACATGGGTTCAGGGGCCCTTCTTCCGCTTCTTTCCCACGTGCATTATCAGGGAGCGTTATCTGAAGTGGAACAGCCAGGACTTGAGCTGGCAGCCATAGGGGATGCCAGCACTACAGACAGAGGTTTAATACTCTACACCACAGTGCTGGCTTGGACTTACGTTATTTTTGTAACATATTAAACCCTTTGAGTTATAAGGAATGAAGGTTTACTTCAGTTACTTCTAACCAAGTAATTATGAGTAAGTAACCTTGACCTTTGCAAGGCTTTGTAAGAACATAAGATAGCCATAGAACTGGATAGCATACGCATTTGTATGCATTCTGACCATCTGGAAAGTTGTTAGAATCCAGCGCACCTCTAGTGACCTGGTCATCTCTTTGCCCTGACTGACCCTCATCACCAGGATTTCTTTCCTGTGTGTTCTGTAGTAAAGAACTTAGCTATTTTCTCTTCTTGCTGCATTTGTTTCTACCCCTACTACCAATTGCTTTGTTCTCCTTACTGGGCACTAAATCTTTTTATAGTTCTTGAGTTTAAACTCCTGAATAAAAGCATCTGGTTGATCTCATTAGAAGGGGAGGGAGTGGTCCCTATTTAGACGTTTTCCCCAGAGAATTTCACCAGCATGTCTTTCCCTGTTTGTCGTTGTCTTGGTTCAGATGCTCACGTTTTCAGCCACTGATGGCTGAGCTGGAGTGGCAGCCTCGTAACTTGGGCATTTGGATGATGTAAAAATCAGCAGGGAGCCAGCGCTGTGACATAGTGGGCTAAGCCTCCGCCTGAGGCACAGGCATCCCATATGGGCACCTCTTCATGTCCCAGCTGCTCCTCTTCCGATCCAGCTCTCTGCTATGGCTGGGGAAAGCAGTAGAAGATGGCCCAAGTGCTTGGGCCCCTGCACCCGCGTGGGATACCCAGAAGAAGCTCCTGACTCCTGCCTTCGGATGGGCTCAGCTCTGACCATTGTAGCCATTTGGGGAGTGAACCAGCAGACAGATGGAAGACCTTTCTCTCCATCTGTCCCTCTCTCTGTACTCTACCTCTCAAATAAATAAGTAAATAAATAAAAATCAGCAGGGAACAAAAGCAAATATTTCTAAAGGAATTATTTTAGGGAGTAAGCATTTAGCCCAGTGGTTAAAATGCCCGTGTTCCATATTGGGGTTCCTGGTTTGATTCCTGGCTCCAGCTTCTGATTTCAGCTTCCCAGCTGTGCAGACTTCGAGAGACAGTGGTGATGGCGTAAGTGATTGGCTTTCTGCCACCCACATGGGAGACCTGGATTATGTTCCTGAGCCCTGGGCCAGAACATTTGGGAAGTAAAGTAGCAGATGAGCGCTCACTCACTCTGTCTCTCTTTTCCCCCCTCTAAAATAAATAGGAAAAAAATTTAGGCCGGCGCCGCGGCTCACTAGGCTAATCCTCCACCTTGCGGCGCCGGCACACCGGGTTCTAGTCCCGGTCAGGGTGCCGGATTCTGTCCCGGTTGCCCCTCTTCCAGGCCAGCTCTCTGCTGTGGCCCAGGAGTGCAGTGGGGGATGGCCCAAGTGCTTGGACCCTGCACCCCAGGGGAGACCAGGATAAGCACCTGGCTCCTGCCATCGGATCAGTGCGGTGCGCCACCACAGCGCGCTGGCCGCAGCGGCCATTGGAGGGTGAACCAACGGCAAAGGAAGACCTTTCTCTCTGTCTCTCTCTCTCACTGTCCACACTGCCTGTCAAAAAAAAAAAAAATTTTTTTTAAATAAAATTTTGTTTTTTATTCAGTAGTCTGCATTTAAAACATACTTGTAGGTTGTGGTACTCTGTTTTTCCATAAATTTATCTCTGTGGCTTAAACTCTTTCTTTTGTTCTGTTTTTCCATTTCTTTCTTTATAAAATTGACTTATTTGGGGCCAGCATGGTGGAACAGCAGGTAAAGCTGCTGCCTGTGGCACCAGCATCCCATATGTGTGTCAATTTGAGTCCTGTCTGCTCCACTTCTGACCCAGCTCCCTGCTAATGCACCTGGGGAAGCAGTGGGAGATAGCTCAAGTCCTTGGCCCCTGCACCCACATGGGAGTCCTGGAAGAAGCTCCCAGCTCCTGCCTTCGGATTGACCCAGCTCCAGCCACTATGGCCAGTTAAGAAGTGAACCATCTGATGGAAGACCTCCCTCACTGTCTCTTCCTCCCCCATGACTCTGTAAATTTGCCTTTCAAATAAATAAATATATCTTTAAAAAATGATTGTCTTATTTACTTGGAAGACAGAGAGGGGGAATAGAGATCTTCCATCTACTGGTTCACTCCCCAAATGGCCACAGCAGTTGGAACTGGACCAGGCCAAAGCCAAGAGCCCAGAATTCCATCTGGGTCTTCCACATGGGTAGTAGGGATCCGAGGACTTGGGCCATCTTCTGCTTCTTTTCCAGGCTCATTAGCATGGAGTTTAATGAGAAGTCAAGTTGGGGCCAGCGCTGTTGTGTAGCAGATAAAGCCACTGCCTGCAGTGCCGGCATCCCATATGGGCACCAGTTTGAGTCCCGACTGCTCCACTTCCAATCCAGCTCTCTGCTATGGCCTGGGGAGTGAACCAGCAGATGGAAGACCTCTCTCTCTCTTCCTCCCTCTCTCTCACGCGCGCTCTCGCTCATGCTCTCTCTCTCTCTCTCGAACTCTGATAACTTTGGAACTCTGCCTGTCAAATAAATAATTAAATAAGTCTTTAGAAGGAAAAAAAGGCAGCTTTCTTTGATCTGTGCATGCTCTCAGGGTTCATCGTGCCTCTTGCAGTAGCTGTTGAAACCTTGTTAGTTCAGTGACATGTACTAGGCATTAACTTTGTTTATAATTTGGCAGTGAGAGTATAAGTCTGACTCCAGATATCGCGGCAAAGTAAGGATGGAAATGGTTTTCTGGTTTATTATTTGTTTAAAAATATGTTTCCAATGTTAGGCTCCTGCATTTGATATTGTTCATTTAAGTTCTTGAGCAATTTTGATTCCTTCTTAATTCTTTTTGAGCTAATTTTAGATAAACAGAAGTTGTAAATATATGGTTAACCATATCATTAACTGCTATATTATTAAATTATAAACCTTCTGTTCTTTCCTTAACCAGCAGGCATAAAATTATATATTAAATTTGGCCTTGGGCCGGCGCCACGGCTCACTAGGCTAATCCTCCACCTAGCGGCGCTGGCACACCCGGTTCTAGTCCCGGTCGGGGCGCCGGATTCTGTCCCGGTTGCCCCTCTTCCAGGCCAGCTCTCTGCTGTGGCCAGGGAGTGCAGTGGAGGATGGCCCAAGTGCTTGGGCCCTGCACCCCATGGGAGACCAGGAGAAGCACCTGGCTCCTGCCTTCGGATCAGCGCGGTGCGCTGGCCGCAGCATGCCAGCCATTGGAGGGTGAACCAACGGCAAAGGAAGCCTTTTCTCTCTGTCTCTCTCTCTCACTGTCCACTCTGCCTGTCAAAAAAAAAAAAAAAATTGTGGCATACTGGGTAAAGCTGCCATCTGCAGCACCAGCATCCCACATGGGCACCAGTCAGTGTCCCAGCTGTTCTACCTCCCAGTCCAGCTAATGGCCTGGGAAAAGCAGTGAAAGTTGGCCCAAGTACTTGGGCCCCTGCCACCCATGAAGAAGACACAGATGAAGCTCCTTGCTTCAGCCTGGCCAAGCCCTGGCTGTTTTAGACATCTGGGAAGTGAACTAGAGAATGGAAGATTCTCTCTCTCTTTGTAACTCCATCTTCGAATAAGCAAATAAATCTTTAAACATGTATACAGGGGTCGGTGTAGTGGGCAGAACTGCTGCCTAGGATGAAAGCATCCCATGTGGGTGCCAGTTCAAGACCCAGCTGCTTCACTTCCAATCTCCCTTCCAGTGTACCCGGGAAAGCAGTGGAGGATGGCTCAGGTGCTTTGCCCTTGCACCCATGTGGGAGACCCAGAGGAAGCTCTGGGTTCCTGGTTTCAGCCTGGCCCAGCCCTGGCTGTTGTGTCCATTTAGGGAGTGAACCAGCAGATGGAAGATCTTTATCTCTGTAGCTCTGTGTTTCAAATAAATAAATCTTTTTTAAAAAATTTTAAAATATATATACACATTATGAGAGACAGATGTTTGGTGCAGCAGTAAAGACACAGCTTGGGACACCTTAATCCCATATTAGAATGTCTGATTTGAATCCTGGCTCCTCTACTTCCAATCCAGCTTCCTGCTAATATACATCCTGGGAGGCAGAGGTTATGGCTCAAGTAGTTGGGTGACTGCCACCCACATGTGAGATCCAGGGTGAATTCTGGACTCTGGCTTTGGCCTGGCCCAACCTTAGCTGCTGTGAGCACTTGGGAGGTGAACCACTGGATGGAAGATGGCTCTCTTCCTATCTATATCTGTCTTTGTCTATGTCTCTCTGCCTATCAAATAAATTAAAAAAAAATTTAAATTTAATAAAATGTTAAAAATAAGAAATGAAAAAAAAAAAAAGGCCGGCGCCGCGGCTCACTAGGCTAATCCTCCACCTTGCGGCGCTGGCACACCGGGTTCTAGTCCCGGTCAGGGCACCGGATTCTGTCCCGGTTGCCCCTCTTCCAGGCCAGCTCTCTGCTGTGGCCAGGGAGTGCAGTGGAGGATGGCCCAAGTGCTTGGGCCCTGCACCCCATGGGAGACCAGGATAAGTACCTGGCTCCTGCCATTGGCTCAGCGCGGTGCACTGGCCGCAGCGCGCTGGCCGCGGTGGCCATTGGGGAGTGAACCAACGGCAAAGGAAGACCTTTCTCTCTGTCTCTCTCTCTCTCACTGTCCACTCTGCCTGTCAAAAAATAAAAAAAAAAATAAATAAATAAAAAAAAAATAAGAAATGCACATTATGGTTTATCTTGATAGTTCTGGCAGATATTTCTACAAAGATTTGTCACAGTGTATTTTTTTTAAAGATTTTATTTTGATCAGAGGATTTTTTTTGAGTCATTTATTTATTTGACAGGCAGAGTTAGAGAAAGAGAAACAGAAATCTTCTATCCACTGGTTCACTCCCCAAATGGCTGCAACAGACAGGAGCCAGGAACTCCATCCAGAGGCCCAAGCACTTGGCCAATAAGCTGCTTCTCAGTTGTATTACCAGGGAGCTGCATCGGAAGCAGAGTAGCCGGGACTCAATTTGGCACAAGCAGAGATTTAACCCACGGTGCCACAACACTGGACCCTGTCACAGTGTCTGAAGTGGACGATATGAGGTGCTTTGTTTGACTGTACATTGTCCCGGTGTGTGAAGGATAATGTACTGTCTGCTGTGTCACATATACATTTTGTCTGTGTATAATACCTTCAAAATACTGAAGATAATAAAGTAAGCATAGATTCATTATCACAGCATCACCACTACCATCACTACAAATATATTCATTTTTTCTATAGTATTGGTTATTTCACTAACATGAGAGATTTTTGCCCATTTAGAGTCAAAATACAAATAAATAAAAAAGCCAAGAGCCAGCTTTGCTCTGTGGAGGCTTGAGCAGACTAATTAGTATCAGCATCTCTCCCAACTTCTTGCTGCTTCTTAGATGTGTGCAGCGGGAAATCTCTGAAATTGTGTGGAGCTTCGTACCTCCATGTGCACGTGTGCCCTCAGAGTGAGGTCTCTAACTTTACTTAGGTTCCCTCAGGAGTCTAGTAAGAAAGGTTGAGAAGCTCTGTTCTAAACAAACTCCATCCCACCAAATTGCTCTGCTTGTTCCTGTTTCTGCCTGTCCCAGGCTTGCAGTCTCTGTTACAACTCCGTGCTGACCGCCGCCTCCTTTGAGGTCCAGCCTTCTTACCGTGTTACCCTGGGCCCTGGCCCTGGCCAGCTGCTGCCTCTCAGTTACGGTCTTGTTCATTGACAGTCAGCGTGCTGTGGCCTGTGTTGTTCTTCATCTGTTTATGGATCCTTCCCCTGACCTTCCCAGACCCTAAGATGCTTCTAGGCACTGTCTTTACCTTGCCACTTTCCCCGGGTATAAATTATACCCTAAGCATACTTTGGTAAGTGCTCAGTGCACATTCTTCTTGTTCATCGTGATGCCAACTGAAGCAGCTGAGTCCTTTATATGCTGATTTCTTGGTAGCCTTAGGAACCTTTACAGAAAGTGTGAAATGAACACCTTGCATGGGGATAATCGTTCACTTAGGCGAGTGCTTTTTGGCTGTGTGTTTGACAAGACCTTCAGCATTCATAGTTTTTCTTCTCTCAACAGTGGAAAGAACCATGCTAGACTTTCCTCAGCATGTTTCTACTGACAGAGAAGTACGGGCAGCAAGTACAGAAGCGGACAAGAGGCTTTCTCGCTTTGATATTGAGATGAGCATGAGAGAAGATATATTTCAGAGAATCGTTCACTTACAGGTAAATGTTGTCATAAATCCCTTTAAAATGAAAAACAACTCTAAAACTAAGAAGTGAGCACCAGAAAAAGTACTTGAATTTTCCTAGGTTTTCTCCAATGGTAATAATAATGTGCATTGCCCAATACTGTATTGCATCATTGTGGCTTCCGTTGAGTTGCTGATTCCATTCATTTAAAATTAAAGACTAGGTATAGATGAATGCACACTGTAAATCTAAGGTTTTTTTAATCACCGTGAACTTGGCGGTTCAATGTAAAAGCCTCTTTGAGTTTTCAAAATATTACAAAATTTCAAAATATTCAGGCCTTGATTTGCCTTCTGACATTTTCCTCATATCTTTGTTTTAAATTTTAATTTTCCTGCCACCTCACTGATTTGTTTGGAAAACAACTGGTATGTTACCAACCTTAGGCACTTTTCGTTCAATTTTGTATGTTTCTCCAAAATTTTAAAAAAAATTTTATTCCTTTTTTACAAATTATATCGAGTCAATATAAAACTTTAATTTGGAACTCATGATAGAATATGTAATCAAGATTTCAAGTCACCATGTAAGATGTATATGCTATTTATTTTCTTATGTCAGATAAGAATTTTCACCCTAACAATTGATAATCATCTGTATAGTTCATAATAGTTCACCTTTGGCACTATAAAAATAACTTGCATAAATAAAAATAACTTTGTGATCTTTCTTTATTAGAAATTAATCTGCTTTCTGTTCTCCTTTTGACCATAGTTGTTATTCTATATGATTTGAATTGGCCTTTATAATCTCACAGTTTGATTTAATCATTAAGTGACCTAATTTTCTTCCCAGTTCTAGATTTTCGTGTGTACTTAAGAATTTTTCCTAGAGTTTCTATTTTTTAAAGATTTATTTATTTATTTGCTGGTTCACTCCCCAATTGCCTGCAACGGCCGGAGCTGGGCCAATCCAAAGCCAGGAGCCAGGAGCTTCTTCCCAGTCTCCCATGCAGGTGCAGGGGCCCAAGAGCCTGGGTCATCTTCCACTGCTCTCCCAGGCCATAGCAGAGAGCAGGATTGGAAGTGGAGCAGCTGGGGGTACGAGAGAGAGGGGGAGAGAGAGATTCCATCTCCCAGTTCACTTTCCAAATGGCTACAACACCTGGGGCTTAGCCAGGCTGAAGCCAAGAGCCTGGAAACCCATCTGGGTCTCCCTAGTGGCAGAGACCCAACTACTTGAGCCACCCTCCACTGCACATTTGCAAGGAGCTGGATGGGAAGTGGAGCAGCCAGGACCCTAGCTGGCATTTGTATGGATGTTGCCTTCGCAGCCGGCCTAATCCACTGTGCTACAACGGTGGACCCCTTAAAAAAAAAAAGATGTATTTATTTATTTGAATCTAAGTTTTCATTTGGAATAATGGTATTGCTAGTCCATCTTACCTGAGTCTTTAGGGGTGTTATCAAGATCTCAAAGTTGTGTGTTTTTAGATTTCTATGACATTCTTTAAAATTTTGTATGTATTTGGGACAGAATTTGACCCAACCTACAGCCTGTCCAGTAGAACAGCACACCACAGGGACCAAGTGTTCACCAGCGCGTTCATCAGATTTGTGCAGTTGGTTGAACTGATTTAATTTCAGGGCTTTATTGCAACAATTTAAGGTAGTTTCAGATTTGGCTCCATAACTTTTCTTCTCTCCAGTGGAGTAATTACTCTCATGCATGTGGGTTATTATATTTACATTTTTAGGGGCTTCTGTCTGTCAAGATGTTGGAATAATAATAAATAACAATTGTGTTTGTTTTTGCACTGAAGCTCATCAGGTAAAGTTGGTTACCTTGGAATACCTTCCCTGACAAATAGTTATGTTTATTTAAGCAATATTTTATAAATTCTAGAATTGTAAGAATTATTTTCTGCCAGAATTGGACATACATGGTAAATTTCATCCCATGCATACCTAAAGGACCAAATTACATATAATCCAAATAGTCTATTTATTTTATTCTAAAATATGTGATAATAGACATATTGTAACACACAGAGCCTTCTCTAAGGTGCATAAATAAGATCTTCAGTTAATAGGAAGTCAGCAATTTCAGCCTTGCTCTACTAAAATGAGGGTGCTATAAATAGCAGTTTCCAAGGTGCCACTAATGTAGACAGTAATTAAATATATTACCCAAACTAGATAGAAAATGTTATGTCATTTTTCACTTAGGATTAATAAATGGAAAGGTGAAATCACTTTGCTTTCCATGGTTCTTAGTGCAGATCTGTGAGCAATAAAGGTTTCAGTTGCCTATTGACCTGACGTTCCCCAAAAACGCAGTGGCCAGAAAGAGCAACAATCATTGGAGTTTCCCTCATAGTTTCTGGGTGTCAGGAATGCAGGAGAGAATCTGCCGGGCATTTCTGACGGAGGTCTCACCTGTGGTCTCAGGCAGTGGTGGCAAGAATCGAAGCAGGCAGGAGCCCAGCAGGCATCTCTTTCTTTACCAGGTCTCAGAGTATGTCTTAGTCGGCTCAGGCTGCCGTGACAAAATATGATGGACTGGGTTGGTGATTTAAACAATGGAAATGTATTATCTTCACAGTTGTGGGAGCTGTAAGTTCAGGATGAGAGTATGGCGAGAGCTGTTTTCTTGGCTTGCAGATGGCCCCATGTGTCCCTCCTCACATGCCTTTCCTTGGTGGAGGTGGGGAGATACCTCCTCCTCTACTTCTAAGAGGCCACTACTTTGCTATATTAGACCTCATCTTTCTCCCTGCCATCTAATGCCTGGCTAGAAACATTACATTTGTGTATCGACAGAGTGATCTAACTTAATCTTTTTACCAATTTTGTGAAGTAGCCCTTTTGATAACTGAAGAAACTGGCCCTCAGAAATGGTCACTTTCTGGGCAGTGTTGTGGCGTAACAGGCAAAGCTGCTGGCTGCAGTGCCGGCGCCCTGTATGGCTGCTCCACTTCTGATCCAGCTCCCTGCTAATGGCCTGGGAAAGCAATGAAAGGTGGCCCAAGTGCTTGGGCTCCTGCACCCACAGGGGAAACCGGGAAGAAGCTCCTGGCTCCTGGCTTCAGCCTATACCTACCCTGACTTATGCAGCCATCTGGGGAGTGAACCAGTGAATAAAAATTCTCTCTCTCTCCCTCTCCCTCTGCCTCTCCCTCTCCCCCTCCCTCTCTAGCACTTTCAAATAAATAAATCTTTTAAAAAAAATAAAAATAAAGAAATGGTAACTTTCCAATAGTCACAGTCACTTACTTGGTAAGTGCTTGTGAAAAACCATGTAGACTTCATTTTGAACCCTTCAAGGGAGGAGGTACCATGTTTGATTCTGTCCTGACCCTCTGGCAGAGTGCCTGATATAAAGTAAGCATGCAGTGAATGTTCATCGGACTAAAATGAGAAACCAGTTAGTGGCAGTTGAATCCATTAAACCTTTGCTAATTGGTACTAGAACATGAGCTATCCTTGTAGAAAAAATGAAATGATTGGCTGTCTTCCTGACAAACTGGAAAACAATTACTGACAGATTAGTCTTAGTTAATAAAAGTTTATATATAGGGGGCCGGTGCTGTGGTTTAGCAGGTAAAGAAGCTGCCTGCAGTGCCACCATCCCATATCGGGACTGGTTCAAGTACCAGCTGCTCCACTTCCGATCCAGCTCTCTGCTATGGCCTGGGAAAGCAGCAGAGGATGACCCAAGAAGTCCTTGGGCCCCTGCACCCACATAGGAGACCCAGAAGAAGCTCCTGGTTCCTGGCTTCGGATCGGTCCAGCTCTGGTCGTTGCAGTCGTTTGGGGAGTGAACCAGAAGATGGAAGACCTCTCTCTCTTTCTCTGCCTCTCTGCAACTCTGCCTTTCAACAAATAAATATTTTTATAGGCAGCTATATGAGATCTGGACAGGGATCATGTCTTAAACAAAAAGTGCTGACTATGAAATAAAAGGCTAATGGATTTGACTAAGTTAAAATAAATAACTTCTATTGATAAAGAAAATGAAAATAAATTTGCAAAATATTGGAGTAGAAACATATTCTAGGCTATATAAATAAAAATCTACAACAGTCAATAAATCAGTGAAACAATACCAGTGGAAAAATGGGCAACGAAATAAAGAATTCAGGAGAAACACAAGTGGCAAGTACATATATGAAGAGATGTTAAACCTCATTAGAAATGGGGGAAACACAAATGATTACCAATGTTTTTCTCTCAAACATTTGCAGAAATTGAGAAATTGGAAATGCTAAGTTTCCTTGTGGATGTAGATGAAGAATGTTTATGCACTGCTTGTAAGAGTATAATTGATTAAAAATAATCAGTACCAATTTAGAGAAAAACTTAGCATTATAAAGTTGGGTCTTACATTTTTTACAATTTAGCATGTCCTCCCTGCCTATGCTTGGAGTTTACCCAGAGATATTTTGCATTTGTATACAGGTGAAGTTGGATAAACGTTTGTAGCAACATTACAAAATCAAAACACTGAACCAACGTAGATTTCCAACAGAAAGAAAATGGATTAATAAATTGTGGTACATTTGTGCAATGAAATCTTATATATAGCATTGAAATAAATAAACCAGAGCAGGCTGGAGCAACATATAAATCTTAATAACAATGAAAGAAAAATTGCAGAATGCTTTATACAATGTTGTATTATTTTATAAAGTTCAGAAAAAAGCAAAACTAAAAATATACATGAATGATGAGACTGGAAAAATGTTAATCACAAAATTCAAAACAATTATCTTCTGCATAAGTTACCTATTGTATAGGAAAATGCAACTGTTGTTAATGTCCTATTTTATAAGTTGAAGGGTAGATTTGATTTGTCCTCATTACTTAATATATAGTTTTCTTCATTTGTAGATATTGTAAAAATGCATACATTAAATGTATCCTTATTTATACCAAAAAAAAAAAAGTGACGTAGTAAGGATTTCTTCATCAGAACTGTCAAAACTCAGCAGGTACGGCCACAAGTCTTGTCGTTTCCCAGTTCTGACTGTGGATTCTCAATCACTGGCCAAAAAGCCCAGCAAAGAAGATCAAAGAAGTTTCCTACATGCTCTTTTCAGTCATATTGATGAGAAAAATGTACCGTGTCTGCATGTTAACAGTCCAGGCGTATTTTATTCTAGTGGCCTGCTAAGTAAAAAATGCATGAGATGAATTCTTTAGTGAAATAGTGACTAAATTATACAAGCTAAGTTTGGGAAATACAGTGACCTATTATACTATTACCTATATTTTTTAAGAGTTGCAAGCTTTGTTCTTGTCAATCTATTTTAACCTGTTAATGATTTATGTGGAAGTTTTAATGTTACAGTAAAGAGGGCATATGATTAAGGGTGGATGCTTTTTAGCATTGTGTGATTTCTCCTACTCACCCAGCCGTGGAGAACCAGTGCCAAATGAAGATGCAAAACCACTGCTTTAAAAACTATGACAGAAAAACGAACAAAAAACTATCCAAAATTCACTTCCATTCCATTCTCTCTATTTGCCATGCCTTCTTAATTTCGAAATGTATAAGTTTAGTCATTGCTCAGGAGCGGTACTACAGAAGCTTGTAACTTTGGCTGTTTGAAGCCTGAGTATCCAGGTATAAAGCACCAACTATGTTGCCTTAGTTTCTCTGTGGGTTGGTGCCCCTCATTTGATACTTACCCCCTTTTGCATGTACTTCATGACATTGAAGTTATCTATAAGTCCTTTTATCCCTTCAAGTGACCGGAAGTTTCTCTGGGATCTTCCCTTTTGTTTTCCTAGTGCCTGGCATCAGCTGGAGTTCAGCAAATGTCTGCTGAGCGGGACTGAACTGGCCCCGGTTAGAGTGTGGTGGCCCCCGTCGGGGTCCCGCCCTGGCCCCACTGCGGCCGTGAGCCCTGGGATGGTGCATTGAGTCAGCAGGCAGGACGCGGCCCTCTGTGCTTCCCTATAGGCGGCTGCTGAAGGCTGGCCTCTTCACAGCAGCAGAATGAAACCTAACAGTGAGGCCGTGGATGGGAGGGCATGAGTGCAGAGGGAAGCAGAAACTAACTCCATGTGACGCAACTGGGAATTGTTTCTCTGATTTAGCTTTTCAATAACATACTCTAATGCCTTATTACAGCATTTCCTTAGTAAATTCTAAGTTTATGAATCTGTTTCTCAAGTGATAGAGGAAGCTGCTACCTCAGTCTTCAGTGCTTTTCTAACGTTATTATTTCTATTTGTATACACAGTGTGTGCAACACAGAAAATTCCACCAAAGTCATTATTGACATATTTTAGAGACTTGAAATATGAAGGTCTTTTGCAAAACACAGGACAAAGTCATGAGACAGAAGATGAGGAGAGTTTGGGGAAAATTAAGGGCATTTCATATTTTTTATTGTGAAATTTTATTTATTTATTTGCCAGGCAGAGTTAGACAGTGAGAGACAGAGAGAAAGGTCTTGTTTCCGTTGGATCACCCCCAAATGGCCGCTACGGCCAGCACTGTGCTGATCTGAAGCCAGGAGCTGGGTGCTTCCTCCCAGTCTCCCATGTGGATGCAGGGACCCAAGCACTTGGGCCATCCTCTGCTGCCCTCCCGGGCCACAGCAGAGAGCTGGCCTGGAAGAGGAGCAACCGGGACTAGAACCCTGGGTGCCGGCGCCGCAGGCGGAGGATTAGCCAAGTGAGCCACGGCACTAGCCTATTGTGAAATTTTAAAGAATGATAATGAATTAAGGATGGGAATGTAGTAAAATGCACATTGAGAGAAGCATTAAACTAAGAACTTGGAGTATTTCATCTCTGCCATTTTTACCATTAGATGGCGAAGTCATGGAAGCCCAGTTTTCTTGTCTGTTGCGTGAGTGTCTGAGCACACTTGTGAGAGAGAGGA
Organism: Oryctolagus cuniculus; assembly: GCF_051225735.1. Lineage (NCBI taxonomy): Eukaryota > Metazoa > Chordata > Mammalia > Lagomorpha > Leporidae > Oryctolagus > Oryctolagus cuniculus. Next base: position 86,521,700 of record NC_142880.1, read on the forward strand.
CACATTTATATGAAAGCTGTTTGCTACAGGAGGAAGTTGAGGGGATTTAAGTCTGTCACTATAGACATAAAAATAAGGGCCCGTCTGTCAGATCATATATGTTTAGAAGTTAACGCAGGGTACTGCAGTCCTCCCTTTAAAGAAGAAAAACTTCTCCCGAAGAGGTCTGAAACAAAGTCAGGGGGAGAAATTCTTGTTCAGGAAGGAAGGTGCAATTACAGTAAAAGCAGTCTAGAAGTGCTGACCAGTTCCTCTGAAGATCCGCAGGCAGTAATTCTGACCTTGCTCGGGGATTATACGGGCGATTATTATTATGATCAGCCCTGGATCAGAAATGTACTTAAGAAGCACATCTCACAAGTGTCTTCCTGCTACCAGAGACCTCCAGGGATTTCTCAGACCTCAGAGACTGCCAAGGGGTGTCTGCTTGTGACCGAGTCAGATTTTTGTTAAGTATCATTTTTGTGTTAAATTAAATATTTCAGTGCAGCTCACTAGTCATATTTTAATTCACTCTAATTCAGGGCTGATTTTTCTCAGAATATCCTTCTACCTGGTCATACCTGTATCACCTATTTTGGAGGTGATTTTCATCTAAACCATGAATGTTGCGTTTACTCTCCCGAGTGTACTTGCAGTCTTTCTGGTCATACCTGTATCACCTATTTTGGAGGTGATTTTCATCTAAACCATGAATGTTGCGTTTACTCTCCCGAGTGTACTTGCAGTCTTTCTGAAATAGCGCTGCCACCTCTGTGGTGGCTCCTTCCAACCTGCCTAGTGTGGGAGGCTGCCCTGCTCCAGCACAGAGTAGGAGTCCCGCTTGCATGCACTGCTGAGGCTTGGTGAGGAGCCCCGCAGGCCCGGAACCCCACTGTCCCAGCTTCTCATTGGCTCACTTCCCTGCCAGGATGGCCTGTGCTCTAGCTCTCAGCCTGCTCACCTCAGCATCTGCCAGGGCCTTCCCACCAGGCATTCTCCCAGCCTCCCAAGTTGCAGTATTTTACCGTCTGGGGACTCCTGTTGCTATGCCTCACGCTTGAGCACAGACTTCCTGGCGCTATTGAAGCCAGCCTAGACCAACTTTCATTTCAAGGGAATCACATCTGCAAGAGCACTGAATTTGAAGTGCTGGCCATTCCTGAGGGAACCAGTCCATAACCCAGTTCTCTCCCTGGCTATTTTGGTTTCTTCCCATGGTAGGCACCTGCTGTGGGGTGCCAGCATATGCCAATACCAGTTAGGGGGCATTCCAGTTCCAGTCATACCAGCATGCTTACAAATTCTCCAGGGATACAGCAGGCTATGGAAAAAGGAGTGTAACTGTGCTGTCCTCCGCTGAGGATAAACTCAGAGGAAATGATGAGTAATGGATGCACAAGTGTTTTAGTGCTGTGACACAAAATTTTAATTGGCAGGCAAATAAGGTAGATGCTTTTGGCTATAACACCTCCCCTGCCTGCGTTAAACCGCACCTCTCTTTGCCTGCTGCAGCCGTAAGTGCAAAATTATAGAACAATTGCTGAGTGAACCTAGCACCAAGAATCTGAAATACAGTCTCTAAAGCCAAACACAATTCTTTTAAAGCTTTACTTAGTTGGTAAATTAGGGATGGACAGCCCAGGTCTTCCATGCAGAGTGTCCAACCAATAGGAGGTCGCTAAGGCTCTAGTGACAGAAATCCCTCGTTGACTCTCAACCAAGGTGAACCTGTTACACCTGCTGAATTTGTCCAGAGTCCATTTCCTCCTTGGGACCGGTAACTGACCAGCTACTCACATGTGCCATGTGCACTCTGCAGCCCGTTTTGGAGAGACATCTGTTGTTTTCATTACCTCGCTGTGGCAGGGGGAATTCTCCATTCTCCTCCAGGGCCCCCTGTTCTTCCGAGTGCTGTTTGTGTCGCTCCACACAGGTTCAGATTCACTACCCAGCTTTCCTGGTCTGTGCGGTGCTGACTCATTTCCCCCAGATACTTGTTCGTATGCGGCTTGCTGTAGTCCCTTGATCTCTCTTGCCAAATGACAGAAAGGCATTTTTGAAGTGTTGGCAGCCTTCTGCTGGGGTTTTATCCAGCTGTCCTTGTTTGGTATGTTGGCAAGAGAGTCCCACTACGCATTTATGTAGAGTTTACCCCCATTATTTCTATTCCTGCCTCTCAAGTGGAACCAGGTTAGCAAATGATAGAAAATGAAATCCAGATGATTTGTGATAAGAAATCTGTTTTGTGAAAAAGATCACTCAGTCATAAAGGATTCTCAGAATGAGATTATGCAAATACTTCTATTATCACACTCTGAAGAGGTACAGGCACCCTGGATTCTGATGAAAGCAATTCTAGTTAGCTTTTTATTTGTTTAATGTTTCTTATTTAAACAAATAGAAGCTCAGTAAAGCATAAAGAAATTAGTTCTTCTAAAGGGCCTGTCTCGTATTCACCTGTATGCTTCCTAGCCCAGCAAAGATGGTGAATAAATTTGCTCTGACCTCATAGTTTATAATTCACCCATGCACTGCTGCAACAGAAGTGGTTGTCCTGCTGTTTCATTTCAGGAAACCTGTGATCTGGAGAAGATAAAGCCGGAAGCCAGACGATACTTGGAAAAGTCAGTTAAAATGGGAAGAAGGAATGGGCTCCACCTTCCAGAAGAAGTACAGAATGTGAGTTTATGTTTCTTTATTTGAAAAATAACACTGCCACCACCAACAAAGAATAAATAAAGCAAAATAGAACAAAAGTCAGAAAATAGGGAAACATGGTTTTAATAAGGTAACTCGTAACATCCATTTACAAGATATTTAGTATGCCATTTGCATTTGGTTTTAAATTCTGCAACTCAGATGAATTTCCTGGTGACTGATAAATAACTGATAACTTAGTTGTTCTTCCATTATGTCCAAGTTTTGTTTCATGTCTATTTGCTTATTTTTCCTTGCTCTATTATATATTCTTTAAGAGCTAGTTCCAGGTCTTAATAGTTGATTTGTATTCTCATTCCTTTGATCACACAGAAATAGGGAACTAATAATGAAATCCTTATTGATGGGGAGCTTTGAAACCAGCCCTTTGGAATGGAACACTCTGAGACTGATATATGCCTCTTAAAGGAAGAGAGATTGGCTTTGAAAAATGGCCCTCAAATGTTTTGTTTTAGCTATTGCTGATTGAGTCTTCCAAGTTCAGAAATAAACTTGGCTGTGGAATTTACCTCATTCTTCTTGGACAGGAAATATAATCCGTGATTTATTTTCAGGTCATTCTTCTAGCCAGTAGAACTGAAAATAAGTTTGAAAGAAATCCCAACCAAGTGATGTCAGCATAGTGGATATAACTGTTGGCACCACAGAGGCATGGTCACCTTTCTTCCATGGATGTGCCCTCTGATTACCTTGTATTCTCTTCAGCCTGGGTAGAGAATTGTGGCTGATCTCGCTTACCTGACCTTGCCCTTCCTGGTCAATGCCCAGTTTTGTTTGAGACGTGAACACTGGTAGTTAAGATATGTTTAGTTGCAACTAGCAAAATCCCTTTTTTTTTTTTTTTTGCCTGTATAACTGGAAGGTCCAGAGGTGAATAAGCTTATGAGTTAGTTGAATCAAGACACACGATGGTGTCATATGCCATTTGATTTTTTTTCCTCTATCTTCTTCAGCGTTAGTGTTATCCAAAGACTGGTTTCCTTTTATTTCTAAAATTGATGTAAATCTAAAAATCCCACCATCCTGAACATACAGAGCCTTCATCAAACTTCCTCTCATGTCTTAAGGTCCCAGAATGGGTCCTGTGCCTAATCCTGAATCCCCCAATGGTTGGGGGAATGCAAGTCCTGAGATATCTGATAGCTTCAGATAGGATCAGGTTCTATCTGAACTACGTGACTACTATACTGTAAAGTAGGGATAAGTGAAGGCAGGTTGAGGAGACACCAAAGTGTGGAAGAACAACACGAGCCATGTGTGTTAAGTCTGCGGTCTCAAATTTAAGTGTACATCAGAATTATCTGGAGGGCGTGTTGAAATCATTCCCCTGAGGGACCAGTGCTGTGGTATAGTAGGTTACGCCAGTGCGGGCATCCTATATGAGTGCCAGTTCACATCCTGGCTGCTCTACTTTTGATCCAGCACCCTGATAATGGCCTGGGAAAGCACTGGAAGATGGCCCAAGTGCTTGGACCCCTGCACCCACATGGGAGACCTGGAAGAAGCATCAGGCTCCTGGCTTCAGATTGGCCCAGCTCCAGCTGTTGTAGCATCTGGGGAGTGAATCAGTGGATGGAAATCTCTCTCTCTTTCTCTGTTTCTGTTTCTCTCTGTAACTCTGGCTTTCAAGTAAATAAATAAATGTTTACAAAAGGAAGGAAGGAAGGAAGGAAGGAAGGAAGGAAGGAAGGACGGACTCCGTAAAACTAAGATGTTACATTTTTTTTTCCCAGAGTGACCTTAGAATTAATTACTTAGTTCTTATGTCTTAGTCTACTTCAACACCAGATGCTGATTACTAAATTGAAAGTTCGAATTGGAAAAGATGAGAAATATGCTAATTGGTAATGGGCTATTGGATTTGTTCATCCTCAACTTCTACTTATTGTGTGTGTACTATGTGCCAGATACTGCTTTTGCTATACCTCCTAAATTTATTTATTCCTAAATTTAAAACCAATTTGTAGCACATCACCAGACTTCTCTATGAGTAAATGCTACACACAGTTACACATGGACATGACGGAAGGCTGCAGAAAGCTATTCATCAAGCACATCTCTAAGAAAATACTTCCTGAGGGAAGTATTTTACATAAAGGTTGGCTTTGTGAGATTTACTTGAGTGATGGCAAAAAAAAAAAAAGTAAGTTTATTTTTATTGGTAATGTCCTGTATTTTTATCTTCATTTCAGGAAATCAAATCAATGAAGAAAAGAATGAGTGAGCTCTGTATTGACTTTAACAAAAACCTCAATGAGGATGATACCTTCCTTGTGTTTTCCAAGGCTGAGCTTGGTAAAATTTTGTTATTTTTCTAAATTAAATTATGCCAGTTAGGCAAATAGTGTCACTTTCACTTTGCAGATAGATAACGTAACGTTCAAAGAATTCTTAAAAAATCCATTATCTAGTCCACTATCCGTTCTGCAGAAAAGACAACCAAACGGGTCAATATTAGGTTTTAAGCTAACAAGAGTATATACTATTTCTAGAAATAGCCTACAGGAAATTCCATAATCTTTTTTTTTCCATGATCTTTCTTGGTAACTGATACTAGTGTTTTGCAGCCTTCAGAGTTTTGAGATTTTTTTCTGCCTTGCCATGCCCCTGCGCTGTGATTTAACCTAGCTGCTGCTTCTGTTCTGGGTCTTCCTTGGAGGAATATTGCCCGTTCTACCTCATCACGCCATCTGCACAAGTGTACTGAAGCCTATTCATGGCTTGAATACCATCCCCTGAGCCACCTGGCCTCTAACTGCCACCCCCTTTCCAACAACATCAAATGGTATTAAAAGGATTGTCATCATTTTACTGGAATTTCAATTACTCCACAAAATTCCTAGAGCTATTCACTGGTGTGGTGCCAATGCTAAATAAACCAATAATGAGTGGAAAAATTAATGTATAAGAAAATGATTTTTTGCAGGTGCTCTTCCTGATGATTTCATTGACAGTTTAGAAAAGATGGATGATGACAAGTATAAAATTACCTTAAAATATCCACACTATTTTCCTGTCATGAAGAAATGTTGTATTCCTGAAACCAGAAGGAGAATGGAAATGGCTTTTAATACAAGATGCAAAGAGGTACCATAACTATTTATCTTTTGTTTTTAGTGGACGATTTTAATAAAAATATTTGCTTTGTTTACTAATTCAGTTCTTAGATTTATATTCCTATTTATGAGTGCATTGTAACTCCTAATTCCTCAGACTTACAAGACTTTAGCTTCTTCGTTCACTGACAACCTGGTTGGCATGGCCACAGGCTACACTGTTGAATTAAATAAACTAGACGTTATATTCCTTTCCCAAGTCAACAGCCTAGGGATGGTAAGGCATCTTTCCCTCATCTGCAAGTGACTTTCTTTTTTAAGATTTTGTCGCTCCCCCTCTTCGCGGAGGAACGAAACAGGACCCTGCACTGTTCTTTTGTCTGCTCGGCCCTCCCCGGGTTTGCTGCTGGTTCTTCCCGGGTTGGCTGCCGTCCCTCCACCTCCGTGGAGGGGCGGGCCCCCCTGCCACTTTCCCCACTTCCGCGGGGGAGCGGCACACCGCCGGCCGGCTCTCTCGGGGGCTGCTCAGGTGTTCCTCAGATGTTCCTGGTGCATGTTGTCTCTCTCCTCCTTTATAGTCCTCTTCCACCAATCCCAACTCTGCTACCCACACACCGAGCACGCTGCTGTCCTCCAATCAGGAGCAGGATCAGCTCCTGCAGGTCATCACTCAAGTTGGCGAGAGGCAGCTGGGTAGAAGCTGTTTACTCCCTTCTCAGCGCCATATTGTGGGAGAGCAGATGCATAGAATAAGTCTTAATTCCAGTAACTTAGTCTAGTCCGAGTTGCTCCCCACAAGATTTTTATTTATTTATTTGAGAGAGCTACAGTGAGAGAAAGTCTTCCATCCACTAGTTCACTCTCGCAATGGCCTGAGCTGGGCCAGTCCAAAGCCAGGAGCCAGGAGCTTCTTCCAGGTCTCCCACATGGGTGCAGAGGTCCAAGCACTTGGTCCATCTTCCACTGCTTTCCCAGACCATAGCAGAAAGCTGGATCAGAAGAGGAGCAGCTGGGACTAAAACCATATGGGATGCCGGTACTGCAGGCACAGGATTAACCCACTGCGCCCCTGCAAGTGGCTTCTGAAAGTCATTCCTTGGACTGACCATTTCTCAGCTTCATGGGAAGTGGCAAGAAAAGAGTTCAGAGCAAAGGCCTATCCATTCACATCCCATTGACCCAAGTTGCATCATTAGCTGTATCTAGTTACAAGGCAGGCTGGGAAATGTAGACTTTAGTTGACATCCATTTGCTTAACTTAGGAGGTTCTACTAAAAGGAAGAATTAAAAATGAATTCTCTAAGGGTCAACTAGCTAGCTGTTGTAGTCTGTCTCTCTGGCTATCAGAGTAACCATGATTACCCTTTTATCCGCCATAAATCTATTTACCATTTTTTTTAAAGATTTATTTATTTATTTGAAAGTAAGAGCTACAGAGAGGCAGAGAGAGAAAGAGAGGTCTTCCTTCTGCTGATTCACTCTCCAGATGGCTGTAAGGGCCAGAGCTGAGCCAATCAGAAGCCAGAAGCCAGGAGCTGCTTCTAGGTCTCTTTTGGGCCATCTTCTGCTTTTCTAGGCCATAGCAGAGAGTTTTATCATAAGTGGAGTAGCCAGGACTCGAACCGGTTCCCCTATGGGATGCCGGCACTGCAGGTGGCAGCTCTATCCACCTTGCCACAGCACTGGCCCCCCATTCACCATTTATTAATTTCCAACCAGTTGTTCCTTGAGCTCAAAGACCAATATCGGTGGGTGATACACAGTTCTCCCCAGTTGTAGTTTCTTATGCGCTAGCAACCTAGGAAAGGAAAGACAAAGTATTAGCCCTTAAACTGTTCCAGTGGTGGAATATGAATGGATTAGCCACACTAAAAACTCCTATATGGAAAAATAAAGAATGGGAAACATAGTAAACCTATAGCAATTATTTTTAATTGGTGGGGGTGATTGGGAGGATTTGTGTTCTGGTGAAGTTTCTTGGTTAGCACATTGGACTTTCCTTGGTTCTACCTCCTTTCTTTTTTTTTTTTTTTTTTTTTTTTTTCATGTGCTTGAGTTTTTGAGAGGAGGAAGGTTGGGGAAAATAGGGATATAATTTTTTTAAAAGATCTGATGATTTATTTGAAAGGCACAGTTACAGAGAGGGGGGAGAAACAGAGATCCTCCATCTACTGGCTTACTCCCCAAGTGGCCACAATGGCCAGAGCTATGCTGATCTGAAGCCAGAAGCCAGGAGCTTCTCCAGATCTCCCACATGGGTGCAGGGGCCCAACTACTTGGGCCATCTTCTGCTGCTTTCCCAAACTCATTGACGGGGAGCTAGTTTGGAAGTGAAGCAGCTGGGACTAGAACTGGCACCACATGGGATGCTGGCACCACAGGTGGCAGCTCTACCCTACTACAACAGCAAATACCTGGGCCTATCACAGAAAGGCCTTTGGCTCTGCTTTCTGTCAAGCATTCTTTATCAGTTAGTTGTACTCCAAGGCCCCTGGTTTTGCTCACAGGAAGTCTTTCCCTTACGCTCCATGTCTGGGTCTCAGGCAGCCACCGTCACAGATCCTTGCTGATGCCAGTTTGAAACCCGAGGGTTGCTTTCAGAATCAAATAATCACAGGCCTGTGTGTGCCAGGCTTATGATATCTTTGGTAATAAAATTTCCCCAGAAGCATGGGTGGCTTGTCTGTTCACTTCCAGTCAGATACTGGCTCAAGTACTTATGCGCAAATATTGCTTTTGCTCGAACCTGCCAAAGATGACCTTTACTAGCTCCTATGTTTATCCACCCACTTGTCCTCAGTTTAATGGAGTCTGCTTTCAGACCCCTGATCCAGTAGGCTTGAGGGAGAAGACAGCAGTCCCAGAGCAGTCCCTGCAGTTCGGCAGTTGAGTGCGTGCTTCTCACCCGATGTGGACCACGGCCAAAACCTTCTTCCACAGAATCCTTTTTCTTTCATCTTAGCAGACCCGCTAATTTTCACATGGACTCATCTGTCCTGTAATCTTTCTAAAAGCAGCAAATCCATGTCGACATTATCAGTTTTCCCAAGCAATAGCTGAATAGCAAAGATTCAGTCTGCCCTCCAAATTATGGCAAGCAACAGTTTCAGCAGGTGTTATCCGTGGTAAAAGAGGGTCATGAGACCCTCTGCAGCGTCTGCGTCCTCACCTTGCATTCCAGCACACGTTTTGTATGGGCAATATCAGCGCCCTATTCCTGGTGCCGGTCTCTCTATGTCAGGGCACAGGCCATTCAAGTTTATAAAAGTCAACCAAAAGCTCAGTGACTCGTAAGTCATTTTTTTTCCAACAATATATTAGAAGCTATCAGAGACTGAGGGAAGGGGACACTGGGGAGTGATTGTTAATGGCTTCAAAGTTTCTATTTGGGGTGATGGAAAAATTGGAGAAGCAAATCTTTGCACAACTGGGTGAATATAATTAATGCCACTTAGTTGTACACTTAAAATGGTTAAAATGCATATTTTATTTTAAATATGTTAGCACAATTTAAAAAACAAAGTGTTTTTTTTTTTAAATATTTATTTATTTGAAAGAGTTACAGAGAGAGCTAGAGAGAGAGAGAGAGAGAGAGAGAGAGAGGTCTTCCCTCCGCTGGTTCACTTCCCAAATGGCCTCAACAGCTGGAACTGAGTAGATCTGAAGTCAGAAGCCAGAAACTTAACACTTGGGCCGTTCTTTACTGCTTTCCCAGGCACATTACCAGGGAGCTGAATCAGAGTCGAGCAGCCAGGACTTGAACAGGTACCCATATGGAATGCTAGTGCTGCACACCAGGGTTTTCACCCACTGTATCACAGTGCTGGCTCCCCAGAAAGATTTCTCTCTCTCTCTCTCTTTTTTTTTAAGATTTATTTTATTTATTTGAAAGTCAGAATTACACAGAGAAAGAGGAGAAAGAGAAAGGTCTTCTATCCAATGGTTCACTCCTCAATTGGCCACAACGGCCAGAGCTACACCAATCTGAAGCCAGGAGCCAAGAGATTCTTCCAGGTCTCCCACACGAGTACAGGGGCCCAAGGGCTTGGGCCATCTTCTACTGCTTTCCCAGGCCATAGCAGAGAGCTGGATCAGAAGTGGAGCAGCTGGGTCTCGAACCGGCGCCCATATGGTATGCCTGTGCTTCAGGCCAGGGCATTAACCTGGTGCACCACAGCGCCAGCCCCGTAGTTTATTTCTCTTGAAACTGGTAGTCCAGAGATGAGTAGTCCAGAGCTGGAGGACAGCTCTACCAGCTTAGTAGGGTACTTCCAGGGTCATTGTTGTCATCTTCAGTTTACACCTGTCAAGGCAAGCATCTATAGAGGACCCAGAAATTTCACCAATCTCTTCATTCACATTCTAGTGTCCCATTATGTGTCACATGACCACAACTAGGACAGCTGAGAAAAGCAGTCAGGTGACCATGTGTCTGGCAAAGTACTAAAGAGCAAAGAGAGAGAACATATATTGAGAGAAAACTGGCAGTGTAGAGAGATCTGGAGAAACTGAGAAAAATAAAAAAATTATTTTAGGAGGAGTTATACTAGATGCATTTCTCTTATCCATGTTTCCATTCTAGTTTTAAGTTATTAATTGCTATGAACAAGTAGTTATAACAGTTTCCAGGCATTTGGCATTTTTGTAAGCATTTTACTTATATTCTTGTTCAGATCTTTATGATCACCCTACAATGTTGCTCCTATCTTTTGGCTAGTTTGAATAATACTGCAGTAAACATGATCACACAAATCTCTCTTTGAGTCTGTTTTCAGGTCTTTTGGGTATTTATCCAGAAGTGGAATTGTAAATTGTATGGTAATTCTGTGTTCAATATTTTGAGGAACCACTGTACCATTTTTAGAGCAACTGCACTATTTTATATTCCCATCAGCAATGCACAAGGGTTTTGGTTTCTCACATTATTGTTAAAACAATCTCTTCCATTTTTAGAATAGTCTTGCAAATGACTATGAAGTTATAATGGAAAGTTTATGTTATGTGTATTTTACCACAATAACAAAATCCAAAAACTTTTTAAGTATCAGTATTTGGTATAATCTTGTCAATGACAATAAATATGAAATCACTGTTGTCCTTAAGAATGTTACAGTACTACAGGGCTGGCACTGTGGCATAGCAGGTGAAGCCGCCTTCTGCAGTGCCGGCATCCCATAAGGGTGCCAATTCAAGTCCCGGCTGCTCCACTTCCTTTTTTTTTTTTTTTTTTTTTTTTTTTTTTGACAGGCAGAGTGGACAGTGAGAGAGAGAGAGACAGAGAAAGGTCTTCCTTTTGCCGTTTGTTCACCCTCCAATGACCGCCACAGCCGGCGCGCTGCGGCCGGCACACCGTGCTGATCCGAAGGCAGGAGCCAGGTGCTTCTCCTGGTCTCCCATGGGGTGCAGAGCCCAAGCACTTGGGCCATCCTCCACTGCACTCCCTGGCCACAGCAGAGAGCTGGCCTGGAAGAGGGGCATCCGGGACAGAATCCGGCGTCCCGACCAGGACTAGAACCTGGTGTGCCAGCGCCGCTAGGCGGAGGATTAGCCTAGTGAGCCGCGGCGCCGTCCTGCTCCACTTCTGATCCACCTCTCTGCTGTGACCTAGGAAAGCAGTGCAAGATGGCCCAAGTCCTGAGGCCTTTGCTCCCACGTGGGAGGCCCAGGGGAGGCCCCTGGCTCCTGGCTTTGGATCGGCACAGCTCCAGCCGTGGTGGCCATCTGGAGAGTGAACCAACGGATGGAAGACCTCTCTCTCTGTCTCCCTCTCTGCCTCTCCTTCTCTCTCTCTGTAACTCTGACTTTCACATAAATAAATAAATCTTAAAAAAAAAGAATATAACAGTATTTTAAAGTGTAGGACCTCATAACTATCTCAGAAGTAAAGTAGTTAAAATAGTCTAAAAATACTCGAGTTTTATGAAGCTAAAGGTGTGATAACTTCTTTTTGGTGTTTTGGGTGCCATTAGTAATTACCCTTTTTTTGTTGCTTACCACTAGGAAAACACCGTCATTCTGCAGCAGCTACTCCCACTGCGGGCCCAAGTGGCCAAACTCCTGGGCTATAGCACACACGCTGACTTCGTCCTCGAGATGAACACTGCAAAGAGCACAAGCCGAGTAACAGCCTTTCTAGGTTAGTTCTTTCTTTTTCCTCCTTTTTTAATGTTTGTTTCTTTTCATCTACTTGGAAGGCAGAGCAGCAGAGAACAAGAGAGAGAGAGAAAGACCTTTTGTAAATATCAGTTCATGATCTCCACCTCTCTTTTCCTGACTGTATTTCTGTTATCACATCAGTTTGATAGAGGGCCCCAGAACCGAAAAAACCTTCAAAGAGATACTGTTTTCATTCACTCCAGATCAATTTTTGATCACAATGATGTGTTAAATAGTCTGCTTAGTTCTGTTGTTTATACTGCATTTATGCTCATTATTTATACGGCGTTTGTAGTTTTTGCTTCCTTCTATCCTGTGTCTTGTTTGGGATTTTTGTACTGATTTCTAACGTGAAATTTAGGATCCTAACAGAGTATTATCAGCCTATTGACTTTATTAACTTCCAGTAGGTATTTGGTAGTTATAGCATGGGTACTTATGTATTCTTACAACATAAGCTGACAAAAATGACATAAAGGAAAGCAGCACACATAAAAACCAAAAATTAACATTTTATACTCCAGAAACCACTTGTTAATATATGAAAGTAGTGTAAAATAATATATATCAAGACTGTTAACCAGTAACTATTCATTTTAAATCACTTTTTCATAAATCTTTTTTTTTTTTTTTTTTTTTGGACAGGCAGAGTGGACAGTGAGAGAGAGAGACAGAGAGGAAGGTCTTCCTTTGCCGTTGGTTCACCCTCCAATGGTCGCCATGGCCGGTGCAGTGCGGCCGGCGCACCGCGCTGATACGATGGCAGGAGCCAGGAGCCAGGTGCTTTTCCTGGTCTCCCATGGGGTGCAGGGCCCAAGCACCTGGGCCATCCTCCACTGCACTCCCTGGCCACAGCAGAGAGCTGGCCTGGAAGAGGGGCAACCGGGACAGAATCCGGTGCCCCAACCGGGACTAGAACCCGGTGTGCCGGCGCCGCTAGGCGGAGGATTAGCCTAGTGAGCCGCGGCGCCGGCCCCATAAATCTTTTAAAACCTTGGTTTTTAGGTCCATGATATTTAGTCACTGATACTCCATCACCCTGTCCCATCCCCCTCTCAGTCCACGTGTCACTATTCCAACTGTCATCTTGTTCTTTCTTTCATCTTACTGAAAATGGTTGAATAATTTAGCCATGATAAAAATGCTAATTATTATAGTAATCATCCCTGATCAGAGTTAACCAAAGTATGATTTTGTAATTTGTCTTCACAACCCCTTTCTTTTTTTTTTTTTTTTAAGGTTTATTTATTTATTTGAAAGAGCTACACACAGAGAGAAGGAGAGGCGGGGTGGGGGGGGTCTTCCATCCTCTGGCTCACTCCCCAATTGGCCACAATGGCTGGAGCTGTGCAAAAAGCCAGGAGCTTCCTCCAGGTCCCCATGCGGGTGCAGGGGCCCAACGACTTGGGCCATCCTCCAATGCATTTCCCGGCCATTTGCAGGGAGATGGATGGGAAATGGAGCAGCCGGGTCTCGAACTGGTGCCCATGTGGGATGTGGGCACTGCAGGTGGCGGCCCCACCTGCTACACCACAGCGCAAGCCCCTTTACAATCCCTTTCAAACTTTATTCACCTTCAACAGTTTGTCAAGATATATAGTCTATTTTTTTTAAGATTTTATTTATTTACTTGAAAGTCAGAGTTACACAGAGAAAGGAGAGGTAAAGAGAGAGAGAGAAAGATAAAGAGATAGAGAGAGGCCCTCCATCTGCTGGTCCATTCCCCAGTTGGCCGCAACAGCTGGAGCTGTGCCGATCCGAAGCCAGGAGCCAGGAGCTACCTCCAAGTCTCCCACTTGGGTGCAGGGGCCCAAGGACCTGGGCCACCCTCCACTGCTTCCCAGGCCACAGCAGAGAGCTGGATCAGAAGTGGGACAGCCGGGGCTCGAACTGGTGCCCATATGGGATGCTGGCACTGCAGGCGGCAGTTTCACCTGCTACGCCACAGCACCAGCCCCAATATATAGTCTATTACTTTGACATCCTATTATTGCTCTATTTAAGATGGAAATAATTAATAATGAATTAAAATCAACCTTTAGCCCAAAATGTATTCCACTATGTCCTCAATAGCCACACCTTGAATTGTTATTATATATGCTGGAATCATATATAACATGTAACAGGTGCTCCATAAATGACATTTATTATTATGTAATTTACTTAGTCGTTCATTAGATGTTTATGAACTAACTGTCTGATGTTAGGCAGTTTGCTAAATAATAGGACTTAGGACAAAGATAGGGTTCTTTCTTCAGTGGGTTGTCAGTTGCTGGGAACAGGTATTGACATATAAGCTGATGCATGTTATACAGTAGGATGGCTCAGGGACTTAACAATTACATAGAAAGTGTTTCCTGCAGTGGTGACTGCGTGTACTGGAATTTTTCCTTAGCAACTGCCTGATGAACTTAATTCCTTTGGAGCGGTTTTCCCTCCAGTTGGAAATTGGCATATTCCCACACACATTTTTCTCTTGCTCCCCGTATTCACATGCTCTCTTCCAAGCCCAATGAAAACTGTATTGCAATGTATCCTGCGCGAGTCTCCCCCTTTGTCAGCAGTCGCTGGCCTGCTGCCTCCACCTCACACTATGGGGCTGCCACCTGAGCTGCCTTGTTCCATACATGGCCAAGCACATTTTTATCTTAACAGAATAGGAAAGACTTTCTGAAAGGTAAATACATAAGACGGTAGCCATTTAACCAAATGCAGTAAAGCAGTCAAAAATTGACCACAGTTTATAAATTGTGGTACCCAGAAGCTTCTCCAGCTAAAAACTAGAACTGCTGTGTCCCCATAAACCTTTCTCATAGAGGCCAGAAACTGAGCAACCTGTGGCTATCAAGGGCGTTGAGCAGTTTCTGGATAATACTGACCTCCGGCTGCATGTGTGTTGTTAGCCTTGACTCTCTAACCTCACTGGAGAACACTCATGTACAGGAGTGCGGTTTCACTACGGCTTTGTTCCCTGCATCATAACATTCGTGACTCAGAGTGCTGTGAGGTCAACATCCCCCGTGTGGATGCTGAGAGGAAGTTGCAGCCTGGCTGTGGTGACACTAAGAGAAACAACAGGCAAGAAGTGATAAAACAAGTCGCCCTGAGGACGAAAGCAGTTGTCCTGATAGAGCTTGCCTTCCGGTCCTTGACTCTTTCCTCCTTCCTGATTTATCTGTGTTGAGTACCACAAGGGAGGAAGCACCGTGCTGGAACACAGGCAGGATCTAGGAGGGTTCTTGCTCCCAAGGGCAATAGGTCACTCACTTTCCCCGCTTCCTTCACAGACGATTTAAGCCAGAAATTAAAACCGCTGGGTGAGGCAGAACGAGAGTTTATCTTGAGTTTGAAGAAAAAGGAATGCGAAGAGAAAGGTTTTGAGTATGACGGGAAAATCAATGCCTGGGACCTGCATTACTACATGACTCAGACAGAAGAGCTCAAGTACTCCATCGACCAGGAGTTCATCAAGGAGTACTTCCCGATTGAGGTGGTCACCGAGGGCCTGCTGAACATCTACCAGGAGTTGCTGGGACTTTCATTCGAGCAAGTGGCCGACGCTCATGTTTGGAACCCGAGTGTCACACTTTACACTGTGAAGGACAAGGCTACAGGAGAAGTGCTGGGGCAGTTCTACCTGGACCTCTATCCGAGGTATTGAGAATCCCAGTGTTGGAGGGGACCTCAGGGATGCAGCCCCTTCCTAGGTTAAGGCTCATCTCTTCTGTATTTCCTGTCTGTGACTGCTACTATATGGGGTTTAAAATGTGGACTCTGAAGACAGAAATTCTGTCTGGTTTCATTACTTACTATGCAAGTCACTTAATTTTCCTGTGCCTTAGTTTCTGGGCCTATATTACAGGTCCTGTACAATGGGAACAGTAAATACATGGAAGGGTTGTTGTAACGATTAAGTTGGGTAATTACACATACAACATTTAAAACACTGCCCTGCACACAGCAAGTACTAAATAAATGTCATTTATTGCCATTGTCATCTAGTTTGTGTGCTGCATTTACTTAACTTAAAATTGATTCCCAGAAATATTTATTATTCAGATCATCTGTCTGCCAATACTCAAGTCTATGGCCACTCCCCTCAGCCTGGCTAGGAAGCAACACAGATAATAGGATTAGCACAACCTTAGTAGTTGGTCAAACTTGAGTTTGAATGCTTAAATGATAGAGCCTCTTTGAAACTGCTTCTTTGTAATTTGAGTCATATGATACCATTACAGGACTGTTTTGTACATTAAAGACTATATATGCAAACTGCCCAGTGCAGGCACCAATCAACAATAAGACTTAAAAATATTATTGTCGCTCTACCATATGGTAACTATGGATGGACTCCACAGTACTTCAGCAGACACCAAAGAATTTAGATCTTTTTCTCTCTAGTCTGTGTTCTAATAAAAACTAACCAGCTAGGGGTGGCACTGTGGTGTAATGGGTAAAACCACCGCCTGCAGTGCCAGCATCCCATATGAGACTGGTTTGAGTCCCAGCTGCTCCACTTCTGATCCAGCTCTCTGCTATGGCCTGGGAAAGCAGTAGAGGATGGCCCAAGTCTTTGGGCCCCTGCACCCTCGAGGGAGACCTGGATGAAGCTCCTGCTCCTGGCTTCAGATCAGCTCAGCTCCGGCCGTTGTGGCCAATTGGGGAGTGAACCAACAGATGAAAGACCTCTCTCTCTCTGCCTCTCTTTCTCTCTCTCTGTAACTTTGCCTTTCAAATAAATTAATTAAAAAAAAAAAAAACTAACCAGTTGCAATTACTAATCCATTTCACTAAACAGACCAGAGGAAGTTGTGGGGTCCCCTGAGTCAGTGACACACAGGTTTGTGATCCCTGACTTTAGTTACTAGAAAGGAGACTCAGTGAGTTGTCCAGTTGGTGGACAGAGACGTCTTTGAGCACCAAAGTGATTTATTTCAGTACTTTATGGACATACTTCACTAATGATATGACCTAAAAATAAACCAAGTCAAATGTACATGTGTCTTTTCCTAATTAAGAAGTGTTAGGAAGCTGGCGCTGCAGCTCACTAGGCTAATCCTCCACCTAGCGGCGCCGGCACACCGGGTTCTAGTCCCAGTCGGGGCGCCGGATTCTGTCCCAGTTGCCCCTCTTCCAGGCCAGCTCTCTGCTATGGCCCGGGAGTGCAGTGGAGGATGGCCCAAGTCCTTGGGCCCTGCACCTGCATGGGAGACCAGGAGAAGCACCTGGCTCTTGCCATCGGATCAGCGCGGTGCGCCGACCATGATGGCCATTGGAGGGTGAACCAACGGCAAAGGAAGACCTTTCTCTCTGTCTCTCTCTCACTGTTCACTCTGCCTGTAAAAAAAAAAAAAAAAAAAAAAAAAAAAAAAAAAAAAAGAAGTGTTAGGATACAGTTGTCAGGATCTATTTGAAAGGCAGAGTAACAGGGAGGGAGGGAGAGAAAGAGATCTTCCTTTCCCTGGTTCACTCCCCAAATGACTTCAGTGGCCAGAGCCAGACCAGGCTGAAGCCAGGAGAGTGGAACTCCACCCGATATCCCATGTGGGTGCTGGGGCCAAGTACTTGAGCTGTCTTCTGCTGCTTTCCCAGGCGCATTACCAGAGAACTGGATCAGAAGTGGAGTAGACAGAGCTGGAACCAGCTTAACTCACTGCACCACGATGCCCACCACACGCTGCATCTTCTATTCTATTTTACTTTTTTAAAAAATATTTATTCATTTATTTGAAAGTCAAAGCTACACAGAGAGAGGAGAGACAGAAAGAGAGAGAAAGAGAGGTCTTCCATCTGCTGGTTCACTCCCCAATTGGCTGCAATGGCTGGCCAGAGCTGCGCGGATCAGGAGCCAGGAGCCGCCTCCGGGTTTCTCACGCGGGTGCAGGGTCCCAGGGACTTGGGCCATCTTCTACTGCTTTCCCAGGCCACAGCGGAGAGCCAGATTGGAAGTGGGGTAGCCAGGACACGAACTGGCGCCCATATAGGATGCAGGCACTGCAGGCAGTGGCTTTACCTGCTACGCCACAGTGCAGGCCCCTATTTTACTTTTTTATTATAATTCTATGTTTAATTTTTTTTTTTGAGGAACTGCCATATAGTTCTCCATAGTGGCTGTACCATTTTACAGTCATACTAACAGTACACACAGAGTTCCAATTTTACAAATCATAGCAAATACATGTTAATTTCTAATATTTTGTTTATGTGTTTGTTTTTAAAGATTTACTTATTTTTTATTCATTCATTCATTCGAAAGGTAGAGTTACAGAAAGAAAGAGACACAATGGCCAGGGCTGGGCCAGGCTGAAGCCAAGTGCCAGGAGCTTCCCATGTCTGTGACAGGGTCTCCCAGGTCTCCCATGTGTGTTTCAGGGGCCCAAGCACTTGGGCCATTTTCCACGGCTTTTCCAGGCCATTTGCAGGGAGCTGGATGGGAAGTGGAGCAGCCAGGTCTCGAACCGGCACCCATATTGCATGCTGGCACTACAGGCAGCGGCTTTACCCACTACACCACAGCACCGGTCTCGGCTCCACTTCCAATCCAGTTCTCTGCTGTGGCCTGGGAAAGCAGTAGAAGATGGCCCAAGTCCTGAGCCCCTGCACCTGTGTGGGAGACCAGAAGCTCCTGGCTCCTGGCTTTGGGTCAGCCCAGCTCTGGCTATTGTGGCCATTTGGGGAGTGAACTAGCAGATGGAAAACTTTCTCTCTCTCTTGTTTTCACTCTGCCTTTCAAATAAATAACTAAATATTTTTTAAAAATAAGAGTAAAGTAACTTGGACATTGAGCTGTATGCAAAGCGTACATCTACAATTCTTGTATCAAGATTTTTCAACAAAAGAAACCCATTCCCCAAATGGGTGCAATTGCCAAGATTGAGCCAGATGGAAGGCAGAAGCCAGGAGCTTCTGGGTCTCCCATGTGGGTACAGGGGTCTAAGCAAACCAGTGCCCATATGGGATGCTGATGTTGCAGATAGCAGCTTTACCCACTAAGCTATGACAAGCTACTTTCTAAAAGGTGAATTACATGTTTATAAGTGCTCTCTGGAGCAGGTGTTGTGGCACAGTGGATCAAACTGCCACTTGGGATGTCTGCATCCCATAGCAGAGGGCCTATGGTTAAGTACCTGCTCCACCTCTTCCCGTCCACGTTGGAGCTCCTGCCTCCTGGCTTCTGCCTCTTCCAGCCCTGGCTGTTGTGACCTTTTGGGGAGTGAACCAGCTGATGGAAGAATACCCCCACCCAACCCCTATCACTCTGCCTTTCAAATAAATAAAAATAGATGAATAAACATTGATTTTAAAGTCCAAAAAATGCTTTCTGATACCAGCCCTAGCTTGATAACAGTGTTGTTGCTAGAGAAGAGTTCTCACGTCTCTCCAATGTGTTTCTGGTTCCTAGGGAAGGAAAATATAATCATGCAGCCTGCTTTGGTCTCCAGCCTGGCTGCCTGCTGCCCGATGGGAGCCGGATGCTGTCTGTGGCTGCCCTCGTGGTGAACTTCTCCCAGCCAGTGGCCGGCCGGCCCTCTCTGCTGAGGCACGATGAAGTGAGGACTTACTTCCATGAGTTTGGTCATGTCATGCATCAGATTTGTGCACAGGTAAGTCTTTTTTTTTTTTTTTTACCATAAACCCATCAATGTTTTTCTTTTTATTGCTGTCAGATTTCTCCCCTTAACATGTTTTTTTACCCCCTAGAAGCTAAACATGTCCAAGAATTTCTTAGGCCTGCAAAAACGTAAACATATTCCTTATCATGTCCTATTTCACAGCATATTTTCACTCAAAGACTAACCCACTGATCAAAGAACTTCACTGAATACCAGCTTTTGGGGAAGGAAATAAGGAAGGATTACAAATACTATGCCTTTGCCTTTTAATTCCTTTCTTCTCTGTAAGAATTTGGTGTAAGCTTCACAGTTAAGCTCTGCTATGATCTGTCGATCCTACTTTTTAATACTTTGTTTAGTTCAGTTGTTTTCAGTCCAGTAGACTCTTCACTCCTTTTTCTTTTTTTTTTTTTTATTTTTTTAGGATTTATTTATTTACTTGAAAGTCAGAGTTACACAGAGAAAGAAGGAGAGGTAGAGACAGAGAGAGAGGTCTTCCATCAGCTGGTTCACTCCCTAGATGGCTGCAATGGCCAGAGCTGAGCCCATCCGAAGCCAGGAACCAGGAGCTTCTTCCGGTTCTCTCTTGGGCCATTTTCTACTGCTTTCTTAGGCCATAGCAGAAAGCTGGATCAGAAGTGGAGCAGCTGGGACTTTGAACCAGTGCCCATATGGGATGCCGGCACTGCAGGCAGCAGCTTTACCCATAACACCACAGCACCAGCCTGTACCCCTTTTCTAAAATATAGTTTGTGGGGCAGACATGTAGTGTAGTGGTTGAAACACCCCTTGGGATAGCCATGTCCCATATTGGAGCGCCTGGGTTCAGTTGCAGGCCCTGCTCCCAGTTCCAGCTTCCTGCTAATGCACACAGTAGAAGGCAACAATTGGAGGCTGAAATATTTGGGGCCCTGCCTCCCACGTGGGAGACTCAAACTGAGTTTCTGGCTCCTGACTTCAGCTTGGCCTAGCCCGAGCTTTTTATGGGCATTTGGGGAGTGAACCAATAGATGGAAGATATCTCTCTCTCTCTCTCTCCCCCTACCCTTTCATTTAAAAAAAATGAAAATAAAACTCACCCTTTCATCAAAAATGAAAATAAAAAATACTATATTTTATAACATGTTCCTTTCCTAACCTGAAGTTAATACAATAGATTATGTAGCATGGCCAAGCATGCATTTGCCAAGAAGCAGGTGTATAAGTGTACAGTGGAGTACATTTTCTTTATTTCTGAAAATGAAAAATACATTTATTTTAACCTTTTTAACACAGTCCATTTAACTAGGCCCAAATTATTCTATCATGAACTATATGAACTTGCTAATATTAAACCACTATGAACATTTGACAATTTCTAGTTCAGCATTTCAACCTGGTGGTTTATTTTTTTTAAAGATTTTATTTGTTTGTTTGTTTGTTTGAGTTATGAGAGGGAGAGACAGAGAGAAAAGTCTTCCAGCTGCTGGTTCACTCCCCAATTGGCCACAATGGCCAGAGCTGAGCTGAGCTGAAGCCAGAAGCTGGGAGCTTCTTCCAGGTCTCCCAGGCAGGCACAGGGACCCAAGCACTTGGGGCATCTTCCACTGCTCTCCCAGGCCACAGCAGAGAGCTGAATCGGAAGAGGAGCAGCCGGGACTAGAACTGGTGCCCACATGGGATGCTGGTGCCGCAGGCGGAGGTTGAACCTGCTGCACCACAGTGCCAGCCCCGACCTAATGGTTTAAAAACACTGATTGATATTAACAGAAATGGAGGTACAGTTGTCCAAATTTAAAATCTTTCTATGTGTCTTCAAAGGTAAACTTAAGGGAAAAAATAACCTTTTTATTAGAATAGTTTTAAATTTACAGAAAAGTTGAAAAGATTACAAAGACTGGCCACGCCCTCACTCTCCTCTTTCTACTTTTGACATCTTACCGTATCACAGTATGTTCATCACAACTGAAAAGCCAATATTGGCACAGTGCTTTTAATTAAACTTCACTCTTTATTTGGATTTTTACCTGTCTTTTCCCTAATGGTGTCCTACCATACAGAGAATCTTTTTAAATCATTAGGATGTCCTCACCAAACTGAAAAGAAAGACATGTTTTGTTTCAAGTGCTGACGCTTGAGCAGGGCCATGCAGTAGGACATCGTGAAGCTCAGAGGGGCTGCACTTTGTGGGACCACGCCTGAGCGGGCGGTGACTGCTGGAGGCTGGTGGGTGCGTCCGTCCAAGGCCGAGAGCAGCATTCCAGTGGTGACATGCTTTTCCAAAATACTGAACCCCTCCTGGGAAACCCCCACTGACTTACACAGTAGATCCTAGTAGTGGTATTCTTGGAAATTAAAATTATATAAAAATGCTTTGTAAGAATATTTAAAATGAGGTAAATGTCTAGGTCACTGGAGTGTTTTCATTATTTGAGTGTCCAGCAGGGCACATGAGTGATGAGCCGGATAAGGATCTTCGTTGTTGTTGTCTTGACCTCTGCCAGGTCAGCCCTGGCCTCAAATGTCTCAAGAGAGCAGAGTAGCCCCTAATCATTGTCATAATCACAAATACCATCTCCTTTGTTTGCATCTGTTAAGTTATTTGAACGTTTTATCTTTCTACCCTGGTAGAAAATGGGAATAGGCTAGGAATCAGTGCAGATAAATAAGTCCTGATACAGTCATTTCCACTCTCTCTCTTTAACGCAAGCAAAAGAAATCTTCCAAAATAATTTAATCTTTCTCCTTCAGATCATTTTTAAGTCTATTATCACAATCATAAGCTTCCTGGCATGTTTTTTATGTGGACCTTCCATTAGTGTCCAGTCTGTGGCTGACATTTTCTTTAATTAGGGTAATTCCAGTTTCCATTTCTGAAAAATATTTTTATGAGCAATTTAGAAAAGTTAATACTTTTCTTAATTTTAGACTTACAGGACATTACTGAGAGTGCCCAATATCCAGTTACTTATTTTTACATAGGTAAAGACCTGGTTTTAGAAAAGTGAACTCTCTCTTTTTGTGGATCTAAGGACCTATGAAAATCTAATTTAAGTTTTGGATACCCCCCATTTCAAAACAATGCACATACATTTATACACCCAAAATTATACATGGAATTCCAAAGGGCTCATTGCACCCCTTGAAGCCCAAACTATAATATATCCCAAGATAAGAACTCCTGGAATATAGCAGTTTCTTCCTCATTTGGATCTTTATTAGCATTTGGTGATCTCACGAGGAAGTAATTTGATGTTTTGATCATATTTATTAAAATACTGGTGATCTTCCAATAGGGTTCTCAGTGTTCTTTTTTCAGGCACAGCCCTCTTATAACTTTAATGTCATATGCTTACCTGGTTCTCCGCAACTCTTTGTGTTGCTCTCATTATTTCTTAAATGATTTTTTGAATCTTTCAGTTAGCTACTTTAGTACTGGAAAATACTTTCTTGGTCCTGTGACATTTTAGAGCTGTTTGACTCATGACTGAACTCTAAATATAGTGCACTCATCAGTTTGATGTCTCCCTCTTGAAACAGTAGGCTATATTCAATTCTTAATGTTTTGCCTAACCTCATTCGTGAGCACAAAATGTGTCATTCTGATGAACAGTGTGTTCATACAATCCTTTGCTTGGTCATGTTCTCTTGAGATTATCTTTCAAAAATCTTTGTGTATATTAATCCTTTCAAGATGTCCTGTCATATTTCAAGAGCATTGAAGGTGTTGTATTTATAACCAGTGATCACCACTTTTGTGTTCAGGAAGCAAAGATCCATATATTTGCAGGCTTTATAATAATTCCAAATCCTTTTGTACTGACCTGAAATGATTGGAAGTTAACAAAGAGATTCATAACTTCTGTGATCAGTACTACTTCTGCCTTATCCAAGAAATACATTGTGGATAAAATAATTGCCATACATACTCACTTAGTGCTTTTAAGATTCTGCAGCTCAGTGTTTGAGTCTCCACTGTGGCAGTCTGCAGGTTTGATGACCACTAGGGCTCGCTTGAGCTTGTCATAGTCATATTTAAATGTGTCAGCAGGACCATCCAGTTTTCAAACAGGTAGGTGCACTGGTTCAGTGTGTCTGCTATCAGCATGTCTATCTGATCATGCAGGAGGTGAGTTTCACTCTTATTTTCTCGTGTTTACAATATAGGGTAGGTAATTTTGAAGATAGGAATCAAGAGGTAGTATCTGCAGTATCTGTTCCTCTTTCATGGTTTGATTGTGGTTTGGGCTGTCCATAATCACTGGCCTTTTGAACTTCTGTAGAATAGAAGAGTAATGCCTCTTAACAGCCTCCATTGTGATGTCTTTGTGGGGTTGTGCATTAGAAGCACTAGTAAGTTTTGAAGTTTAAAGAGATCATTATTTTAAGGGAGCACATCAGAACCACAACAAAGCCTTCTTAATAATACTGCAAGGGATAGACAAACAGGAAAAATAGGTGACTTCAAATAATCTGTTAATTTAGTCAGAAGAATAATAAAGCATCTTGTCTGCTCTACGTATTAGAATGAGATACCACTGTAAACAAATATGCCCTGTAACAGGCAGTTACCATGGAGTTATGACCAGAGCACAGGACTAAAAATCATCTGTGTGTTTGTGGGTTTGGCTGTGTGGCCTTTGGAAAGTTCTTACCTGTAGTGTTGTAGAAATTAAATATGTGAAAAGACACCTGGGTGATCACAAAGTGCCACACGTATCTGTATCTGAAGTATTCTTATCACCAAGATTATGTATTGTTCAGCATTTTGAGATCAATAAGTAGTACACAGCTCAGAGCTGAAAAGGAAATCAGAAGGCGTGTTGAAACAGTTACCATTGCTTCAGGGTCAGGAGAATCCGCCAATGACTTTCAAATGAATGTCCATGGGAAGTGATGGGAAACCATCAGATTTGTATTTATTTTTCTGCTTTGTTTTGTTGATTGCTGCCTACTTAGCAATTTGATTTTTGAAGCAAGAACAGAATGAGCAGCTTAGAGTATTGGGAGAGTAGAGGATTAATTGTAGAGAACTATGAGTTTATTTCTTTTCAGCATTAACACTAAGAAGTAAAGACTTGGAGAAAGCCAAGAACAAGCTTGGTCAGACAGCCAAGACCACACTTGGTCAGGCAGGCTGGGCAGGCTAAGAAAGAGAATGGTTGCTGAGACTTACCAAGCATATACCACGTGCCAGAGACTGTACACAGTGCTTTGCATTTATTTGTCTTATTCTCATGTATTCTCTGAAGTAGATGAGTTTATTATTTCCCCCATTAATCTAAGACTCAGAAGGACTTGTCCATGATCGGGCAGTCGTGCCCTAACTACTCTATTGCCTGTTCTTTGTACTCTCACTCCATGTGCTGGAGACAAGCACCATTTCGCTGGCTCTAAGTTTGGTCCCTGGGTATGGTATGCCTTCTTCTTAGTAGATGGTGTTGGAAGGGGGCAGTGAGGAGGGGATGAGTTTTCTAGTCCCGCTTTTCCCTCTGGGTGAGTTCTGCACTGGGGTCCCCGAGCTGAACTACAGGCCTGTGGCCTCTGCTGCCAGCCTGTGCTGCAGGTCCTAGCTCCGGGACGGTGTTCCAATTTGTGACTTCGCAGATGTGATTTCTTTCAGGATCTCATTTTCGTTGTTTGTTTATGCACATACAAGCACAAACATAACATACTAAGTAAATGCTAAAGTTATAAATCACTGTGTGAATCTGTAATGTTTATTTCTTTTTGTTTGTTTTATTTATTGATTTATTTGAAAGAGTTACAGAGAGTAGGAGAAACAGAAAGAGACAGAGAGAGATCTTCCATCTGCTGGTTGGTCACTCCCCAAATGGCCACAACAGTGAGCCTGGGCCAAGCTGAAACCAAGAGCCAGGAGCTTCATCCGGGTCTCCCAAGTGGATGACAAGAGCCCAGGGACCTGGGCCATCCTCAGCTGCTTTCCCAGGCACATTAACAGGGAGCTGGATCAGAAATGGAGTAGGCAGGACATGAATTGGCACCTGTATGGGATGCTGGCATCACAGGTGGCAACTTAACCCACTATGCCACAATACTGGCCCTGTTTATTTCTTTTAAAAAAAAAATGTTTATTTTCATCTACTTGATGAAAGATCTTGATCTCTTTCTCTCCCCCACCCTCCTTCTTTCTATAATGCTGCCTTTCAAATAAATAGTCTTTAAACAAACAAACAAAAAAAGAATCAGAACTGTTATCTACTGCA
Source organism: Oryctolagus cuniculus (assembly GCF_051225735.1). NCBI lineage: Eukaryota > Metazoa > Chordata > Mammalia > Lagomorpha > Leporidae > Oryctolagus > Oryctolagus cuniculus. The sequence continues at coordinate 86,547,431 of NC_142880.1, forward strand.
TCTGACGTGTTATACTAGCAATGGTAGGGTAGGGCTCAGGAAAAAAGCTCCCGTATCTTAAATGTTTAGAGTTTAGCTTGAGGACATGAAGTAGAAAATAAAAAACAAAGCACGATACTACCAAGTAAAATGGCAAAGTAGAATTTTAAGTACTGGAAAGAAAAAAGAGTAGCGACATGAAGTGAAGCTGGGGGCTGAGATGAGCTCCAGCACCTTAGTGAGAGAACAGATCCTGGAGCGGTTTGGGTCTGCGGACGGAAACCTCCTCCTCCCGGCATCCTTCATTCACACGTATTTGCTGAACATCTCTTAATTTCAGGACATGTGCTGCATTTTGGAAAGACAGTCGGAAGTAATGCACACTCCCTAACCTAAGCACTAAACTTTGAACAGCGCTTTGGTTTGTTTTTATTAAAAAAAAAAAAAAAAAGCAACTGTTTAAAGTACCGCATCAGGCAGGTAGAGCTAGCTGGGGCGAGCTTGTGACCTTCATGTGCAATATTCAACAGTTCTCCAGAGTATTGTGTGTTATTCCCATGTCTCTTAAATGACAGTGCTGACTCTGAACTGCTGGACTCCAGGGCTGTGGTGAAGATTAGCAAGAAAGTTAACAAAGTGTCATTCATATCCTCTTTATTGCTATCATTACTTCCAGTGATCACTAGATATGCAAGAAGTCAAAAGTACAGCTTTCAAACCTTCTGTTTATGGCAAGGTCTAAGATGATAGCCACTTTTCTGTTTGTGTGTCTGAATGCCTTTCACATAAACTTCTCCATCATCCCTGGATCTGAGGGTAGATCAGACAATTCAAGATATGGAATGACAGCTGAGAAAGCAATAGTGGATCACCTCAGACAGCCAAGGTCAACTCTCCTGAGGCCTGTCCTTTTTCCCTAACAAAATATACTCATTGATTCCAGCAACTGCCTTTTCTTTGAATTGGGATTTATTATCATGAAAATAATATTCAGTATAACCACTAAAAGCAACTGATCTGTCAACTGGAGCAACAATTAATAATACTTTGGCTTAAATACCACAAAAACTCACATAACTTTTTGATACTTCAGCTTATATGATTTTGCTCCCTCTCTTGGAGTACCATGTGCAACTACAATTTCTGTAGCATCAAACCATAAAAATCTGTAATGGAACATATGTTAGGCATCCTATTATCTATGTACAGGATAAAGAAAAATCTCATGTTTAAATAACTTTCTTGAATTCTAACCAAACAGAAATCTGTTTATGTTGTTTTCTAGGCTTTTATTGTCAAAATATTTCCTACAGCAAAAATGTCCTAAAACTTTTTGAAGTGTCATCTGTAAAATAATTTGCTAGTTGGATTATTGTGTGTGTGTGTGTGTTTACAATATTCTGTTTTATCTGGGAGATACACTAGCATAATAGTTATTATGGCCCATAATCTGCTATTTTCAACACCTTCGAATTGTTTATACTGAGAATTAGAGAAATCATCTTTGGGGGTTCTCTGAATTACAGTTTAAAAACTGAGGCGCGGGCCAGTGCCATGGCGCACTAGGTTAATCCTCCGCCTGTGGCGCCAGCATCCCATATGGGCGCCAGTTCTAGTCCCGGTTGCTCCTCTTCCAGTCCAGCTCTCTGCTATGGCCTGGGAAAGCAGTAGAAGATGCCCAAGTGCTTGGTTCCTGCACCCACATGGGAGACCAGGAAACCTGGCTCCTGGCTTCAAATCGGCACAGCTGCAGCCATTGCGGCCATTTGGGGAATGAACCAACGGAAGGAAGACCTTTCTCTCTGTCTCTCTCTATCACTGTCTGTAATTCTACCTGTCAAATAAATAAATAAAATCTTAAATTAAAAAAAAAAAACTGAGGCATGGTATCTGCTGGATGATCAATAAGGAGTAATAATCCAGACTGCTAAAGTGTAAGTCTTGCCCAGGGTTTCTATGTGGACATACACAGTGACTGTGGATTCCTTCCTCTTGAGAATTTAGTTGTTTGTTAGAAATTAAATTAAATTTTGAATATTGTAGGTTCTTTGTGCTCCTCATATGAAAAATATTTAAATGGCATTGCCCAAAGGACTCACAGAGAAGGAACATGACTGATTTTTGGGAAATTGGTAAGCAGTGGAGCTATTTTTAGCTCTTACTCCTTGCAAACATTTCCCTCTGTTCTTTAGAAAGACATTGTTGATCTGTTCATTTCATGGGCTGTGCACTCTCTCCCACTACAAGATGACTTTGGAATAGAATAACCCCTCTCTATTCTGGATGACATAACTGTGTTGATTCATATTTTGCTGAGTTTTAATTCTAACTTATGAGTTATTCATTTGTTCATGCTTTTGGGCGGAAGGGAGTATTAAGCATCTCCCCTCCAGACATACACACACACACACACACACACACTTACACATCTTTTGCTGTTATTTGGGGTTAATTTTCCTCCTAATATGTAAATACTGACTTGGAAAATCTTCACACAATTAGGATCTCTAAAGTTTGTATTTTTGTAAATATATGGGATGGTGGTAGCTGATGGTATTGTTTATACTTGTTTATACTCAGTTAAAAACCATGATTTTCAGAAAATTAGGCCATTAGTGTTACAGAATCCCAAGTTCAAGATAATTGGTTACATACCAATATAACTACAAAGGAACTTCTTTGATGGTCCCTTCTTTCCACTGGGATCTCACTCACAGAGATCTTTCATGTAGGCCATTTTTTGCCACGGTATCTTGGCTTTCGATGCCTGAAAGGCTCTCAGGGGCTTTTAGCCAGATCTGAATGCCTTAAGGGCTGATTCTGAGGCCAGAGTGCTATTTGGGCATTTGTCATTCTATGAGTCTATTATGTGGCCTGCTTCCCATGTTGGACAATTCTCTCCTTTTTAATTCTATCTATTGTTATTATCAGACACTTGATCTTATTCATGTGATCCCTTTGACATTTAATCTTGTCTTTATGATCAGTTATGCACTTAAACTGATCACTTTAACTAGTCAGATGGCATTAGTACCTGCCAACTTAATGGGATTTGGTGTCCAATGGCAAATTTTTAGCTTTATCCTTAGGTGTAAGTCCATGGGAACATGTGAAAACTGTACATCTCCTCCCTCTCTTATTCCCACTCTTATTTTTAACAGGGGTCAATTTTAAATTGGATTTAAACACCTAAGAATAATAATGTGTTAAGAGTTCAACCAGGGGCCAGCGCTGTGGCGCAGCAGGTTAAAGCCCTGGCCTAAAGCACCAGCATCCCATATGGGCACCGATTCTAGTCCCAGCTGCTCCTCTTCTGATCCAGCTCTCTGCTGTAGCCTGGGAAAGCAGTAGAAGATGGCCCAAGTCTTTGGGCCCCTGCACCCATGTGGGAGACCCAGAGGAAGCTCCTGGCTCCTGGCTTCAGATCAGCGCAGCTCTGGGGAGTGAACCAGCAGATGGAAGACCTCTGTTTCTGTCTACCTCTCTCTGTAACTCTGTCTTTCAAATAAATTAAATAAATAATAAATAATAATAAATAAATAATAGATAAATAAAATGAAATAAATCTTGAAAAAAAAAGAGTTCAACCAATGGTAGTAAGTAGAAAAAGAAATAGTAAAAAGAATGAAATAATAAGCTGTTTCTCGACAGTCAGGACAAGTGCTAATCTAGTCATTGCTTCTCATAGTGTCAATTTCACTTCTGCAGGTTTCCTTTTTAGGTGCTCGCTTAGTTATCACAGATCAGGGAAAACATGATATTTGTCCCTTGGGACTGGCTTATTTCACTCAGTATGATGTTTTCCAGATTCCTCCATTCTGTTGCAAATGACTAGATTTCATTTCTTTTTTAACACTGTAATATTCCATAGAGTACATGTCCATAATTTCTTTATCCAGTCTTCTGTTGACTGACATTTAGGTTGATTCCATGTCTTAGCTATTGTGAATTGAGCTGCAATAAACATGGAGGTGCAGATAGCTCTTTTATTTGCCAATTTGATTTCCTTTGGGTAAATCCTGAGGAGTGGGATGGCTGGGTCATATGGTACAATTATATTCAGATTTCTGAGGTATCTCCAAACTGTCTCCCATAGTGGCTTTACCAGTTTGCATTCCCACCAACAGTGGATTAGGGTTCCTTTCCCCCCATATCCTCACCAGCATCTGCTGTTTGTTGATTTCTGTATGAAAGCCATTCTAACCATTGAAACCTCATTGTGAAAGCCATTCTAACCAATGAAACCTCATTGTGGTTTTGATTTGCATTTCCCTGATGGCTAGTTATCCTGAATATTTTTTCAAGTGTCTGTTGGCCATTTGGATTTCCTCTTTTGAAAAATGTCTGTTTAAGTCCTTGGCCCATCTCTTAAGTGGGTTGTTCGTTTTGTTGTTGTGGAGTTTCTTAATCTCTTTGTAGATTCTGATTATTAATCCTTTATCAGTTGCATAGTTTGCAAATAATTTCTCCCATTCTTTCAGTTGCCTCTTCACTTTCCTGTTTGTTTTGCAGTACAGAAACTTCTCAATTTGATGTAATCCCAGTTGTTAATTTTGGCTTTGGCTGCCTGTGCCTCTGGGGACTTTTCCAAGAAGTCTGCCTGTGCTAGTATCTTGCAAGGTTTCTCCAATGTTCTCTAATAATTTGATGGTGTTGGGTCATAAATTTAGATCTTTAATCCAGGTTGAGTGGATTTTTGTGTAAGGTAGGGGTCTTGCTTCATACTTCTGCATGTGGAAATCCAGTTTTCCCAACACTGTTTGTTGAATAGACTGTCTTTGCTCCAGGAATTGGTTTTAGCTCCTCGATCAAATATAAATTGGTTGTAGATGTTTGGATTGATTTCTGGTGTTTCTATTCTGTTCCATTGGTCTATCCATCTGTTTTTGTACTAGTATCAGGCTATTTTGATTATAACTGCCCTGTAGTAGGTCTTGAAATCTGGTATTGTGATGCCTCCAGCTTTGTTTTTGTTGTATAAGGTTGCTTTAGCTATTCGAGGTCTCCTGTTCCTATGTATGAATTTCAGCATTATTTTTTTCAGATCTGAGAAGAATGTCTTTGGTATTTTGATTGGTATCACATTGAATCTGTAAATTGCTTTTGGGAGAATGGACATTTTGATGATACTTATTCTTCCAATCCATGAACATGGAAGATTTTTCCATTTTTTTGTATCTTCTTCTATTTCTTTAATGTTTTGTAATTCTCCTCATAGAGATCTTTGACATCCTTGGTTAAGCTTATTCCAAGGTATTCTATTTTTTTTGTAGTTATATGAATGGAATTGATTTTAGAAGTTCTTTCTCAACCATGGCATTGAGGAAGACAAATTTCTAAGAAAACACATGGAAACCTACTTTTAATTGTTCACTTAAAAGTGAGTTTGAATATAGATATAAGCTTTTTCTATTTTAGATAACTTCTAAGAGGATTTAGTCATTTTTTTACTATCATGATTTAACTCTATTTGTGTGTATATCTGTTTGTGTTACTATAAGAGAGGCACTGTAATATTTATTGTTGAGATTGTGAGTTATGAATTTAGACTGCCTAGATTCAGATCCCAGTTCTACCATAATTTCTGCATGGTTCCATTTCCTTATCTAAAAATGGAGATAATAGGGCCAGCACCGCGGCTCAATAGACTAATCCTCCGCCTAGCGGCGCCGGCACACCAGGTTCTAGTCCCAGTCGGGGTGCCGGATTCTGTCCCTGTCGCCCCTCTTCCAGTCCAGCTCTCTGCTGTGGCCAGGGAGGGCAGTGGAGGATGGCCCAAGTGCTTGGGTCCTGCACCCGCATGGGAGACCAGGAGAAGCACCTGGCTCCTGGCTTCAGATCATCAAAGTGCGCCGACTGTAGCGCGCCAGCCGCAGCAGCCATTGGAGGGTGAACCAACAGCAAAAGGAAGACCTTTCTCTCTGTCTCTCTCTCTCACTGTCTACTCTGCCTGTCAAAAAAAAAAAAAAAAAAATGGAGATAATACTACTTTTATTGTTTTGGCATTTTAAAAAGAGAACTTAGCCTACTTAATGCCTGAGTCTCAATAGATGTCTCAATAAGTGATGGCCATTATAATTATTGCATGGATATCTATAATGTAGGATATAATCTTAGAATGTTATATTTCTGAGCTGGTGCAGTGGAGTATCAGGTAAAGCCACTGCCTGCAGTGCCGGCATCCCATATGGGCGCCGGTTCGAGTAGTAGATTTCATTTCCCCTGGCCCTTCAGTATTTGCGGGTCTTTTTCAGATCTGGAATCAATGCAATTATAATGGGAAGTCAAGCAAAACACTTTTTTGCATAAAGAGAGGAAGGCAGAATGTGAGATGGTGTGTTGACATCTGTGCCTCTGCCGTGGGCCAAAAGCAGGGCTGTTTGTTGCTGATTCCGCATCCCATCTGCTTCCTTTCCAGTGGTTAAGGCCCGCTTCCCTTCCCCTCTGTGTAGAGCCCAGGGATGATAAAGTCAGGGAGAGAAGGTTGGAATGTAAGGCATCTGAGGAAGGAAAACAAGACGGGTTCAAGGAAAGACAACAGAAAGATGACCCCCAATCTGCAAGTGGCCCCACCAGCCAAATGCTGAGTCTTCCCCTCCAGTGGCAGTTTTACAGATGTTTTACAGGACGGTGTGAAGGCGGAAAACACGAATCTGTCCTCATGAATCTCCGTCTTTCTGCTTGACAGCTTCTCTGACAAGTGACTGAAGAGTTTACAAAACTTTGTTTTTCCAAACTCTATTTTAAACTTTTTATTAAACTCTCAGCCAAGCCCTCAGAACAGTCCTTTGTTTTTCACTGGAGGTCCTTTAACTTTTGATCTGTGCTTGGCTTCTCTTTTCTATAGCATTCACTCACCCGACTTGCCCGCTGACTTACAGATCTGACTCCCACTGGATGGCAGCTTATCTCATGGTGACATCTTCTACCCCAACCTGAGAGGGCCCAGTTCAGACTTTCTACAGCGTGGTTAGATGAGATCCACTTACCTGAAGGGTTAGAATACAAAACATTACTCTCTCTCTCTCTCTCTCTCTCTCTCTCTCTCTCTCTCTCACACACACACACACAGAGTATCAATCTGTAGTTCATAATTTAACTCTAGTTGATTTAAACGGGAGTCGTGAAGCAGTGGAGTGATGAGTGCCTCAGAAAGGCATGTACTGAGTACACAGAAACCAGCATTCGGAGGAGGAGCTGGGGGAAACCGCTGTCTATGGGTCGCTTCATTTTTAATGTGAAATCCTGAAAAACATCTTTACTTTGAGAATTTAAAGCTTGTTTTTAACCTAGACTGATTTTTTTGGCTATGATTTCCTGATGATTGTACCAAGTTTATCTGTAGTTCAAAAGGATGAAATATTACTTTAATATAGAACATTTGGGGGTTATTTTACATGCTGCTTGGCTGCTTGTATTTTCTCTGAAATTTGTGGTCATTCTAACCCCTCTTTTTTTAAAGAGTAGATTTACTGGGGCTGACGCTATATGGTGTGGCGGGTAAAGCCGCCTGCAGTGCCGGCATCCCATATGGGCTCCCATATGGGTTCAAGTCTTTGCTGTTCCACTTCTGATCCAACTCTCTGCTGATGGCCTTGGAAAGCAGTAGAAGATGGCCCAAGTCCTTGGGCCCCTGCACCCACATGGGAGACCCAGAAGAAGCTCCTGGCTCCTGGCTTTGAATTGGCCCAGCTCTGGCCATTGCGGCCATTTGGGGAGTGAACCAGCGGATGGAAGATCCCTCTTTCCTTCTGCTTCTGCCTCTCTCTAACTCTGCCTTTCAAAAAAAAATTTTTTTTTAATTTATTTGAAAGAGTTACAGGGAGGGAAAGAGAGACAGAGAGACAGATTGAGAGACAGAGAGAGGTATTTTCCATCCATTTGGTCCAGGTTTCCCACATGGGTGTCAGGGACCAAGGTGCTTAGAACAGCCTTTGCTGCGTATTAGCAGAGAGCTGAATCAGGAAAATGGAGCAGCCAGGACTTGAACCGGAGCTAATGGGATTCCAGTGTCTGCAGGCCCCTCTTTCAAAGGGGCAGTGAACACTTTCCTTCCTTGGTTTCCATGAGCTTAATCATAATTCATCAGCACATAGTCTTATCTAGTGCTTTAAAAGTCATCTCTGTGTTTCTTTCGAGACTGATTTTGCACGATTTAGTGGAACAAATGTGGAAACTGACTTTGTAGAGGTGCCTTCACAAATGCTTGAGAACTGGGTGTGGGACATCGACTCTCTCCGAAGATTGTCAAAACATTATAAAGATGGAAACCCTATTGCAGATGATCTTCTTGAAAAACTTGTTGCTTCTAGACTGGTCAACACAGGTATGGTTTATGATTTTAAGAAAGCAAATGTATTAGAATCACTTAATGCCAAATTTCTGGCATCTCCTCTAAAATTTATGTTCCCCTTAATAATAATGGTGCTTCAGGATAGCTGATATGGGGAGCGAAGAACACTAACTGTATTGGACTAGGGAACCCTGGAATAATGTCTAAGAAAAAAAGTCTTTTATAATGAGTACCACTGGGATCAGCTTTTGAACTCTATGGTCTTCTGATGTTAGAACACACAGTTCTCTCTTCTCCAAACTGTGCTTAAACATTCTTATATCATTAGGTCTTCTGACCCTTCGCCAGATCGTTTTGAGCAAAGTTGACCAGTCTCTGCATACCAACTCATCCCTGGACGCTGCAAGTGAATATGCCAGGTACTGCACCGACATTTTAGGTGTTGCCGCTACTCCTGGTACGTACATAGCTCTGACTTGAGTTCACTTTTCTTGTGAAGCCCAGAGCACAATCCCAATTCTGCAGCAGGGTGGATTAGTCAGGCACATTACCCAATCTGCAATCAGGCCATGACTTTCAGATAAGCGTGCTATGTCCTTCTGAGTTACTCTGGCCAAATGTGCTGGAAGGCAAGGTGGTTCCAGATTCACAGCATTTTAGTGTAATCAGGCGTGAGCAATTGGCCTCCACCCCAGAGCTGAGAGAGCCGTTCATGTCTGGCTCTACCCTCCTTGCTCCTCCCTCCCTGTACGCACCATGATTTCCCTATGATTCTTAGTGAGAAATTGGCAGCAGGGGCTCTGTCAGAGAGAAACAGGAACTTCTACCTTGTTTGTGATTTGGAAGTCACTTAAAATATTTGGCTGGCAGTTTTTTCTTTCTTTCTTTCTTTCTTTTTTTTTTTTAACATTGTTTCTTTGTTTTTAAAGATCTATTTGTTTGAAGGACAGAGTGACAGAGAAAGAGGGAGAGACAGAGAACAAGATCATTGGTTCACTCCCCAAATGGCCACAACCAAGGCTGGTCTAGGCTGAGGCCAGCAGCCAGAAATTCCATATGGTCTCCCACATGAGTTAGAGTTAGAGAGAGAGAGAGGCAGGGACCCAAGTACTTGAGCCATCATCTGCTGCCTCCCAGGGTGCACATTAGCAGGAAGCCGGATCAGAAGCAGAGGCAGGACTCCATGGTAGGCATTCCCATATGGAATGTGGATGTCAGGGCAGCAGCTTAACCTGCTGCACACAGTGCCTACTATGACTGTCAGTTTTGTTTTGTTTTTGCTATTAAGATTTTATTGTTATTTACTTGAAAGGCAGATTGACAGAGAGAGGGAGAGATAGATCTATCTCCCAGGAGCCAGGAACTCAATCTGCATCTCCAGCTTGGGTGGCAGGGGCCAAGTATTTGAACCATGGTCCACTGCTTTCTCAGGATTATTAGCAGGGAGCTGGGTCAGAATCAGAGCAGTTAGGACTAGAACTGGTGCCCATGTAGGATGCCAGCATAGCAAGCAGCAATTTAACCTTTTGTACTACATCACTGCTCACCCCCCATATATTTTACACCAACATAGATGTATATTTATATGTAGTTGCTAAAGTGAGTTCTTTTCACCGGGCACATTGTTATTAAAATGAATCAGCTGTCAGAAGATGGCCCGTGTTTTGTCCCCCACCACCCATGCGGGAGACTCAGATGCAGCTCCTAGCTTCAGCCTAACTGAGCCTCACCCATTGCAGCCATCTGGGAGTGAACAGTGGGTGGAAGTTATCTCTCTCTCCCTCCCTCCCCTCCTCTCTCTCTCTCTCTCTCTAGCTTTCAAAATAAATAAAGCCTTTTTTTTTTTTTTTTTTACAGGCAGAGTGGACAGTGAGAGAGAGACAGAGAGAAAGGTCTTCCTTTGCTGTTGGTTCTCCCTCCAATGGCCGCCGCGGCCAGCGCACTGCGTCCGGCACACCGCGCTGATCCGGTGGCAGGAGCCAGGAACCAGGTGCTTTTCCTGGTCTCCCATGGGGTGCAGGGCCCAAGCACTTGGGCCATCCTCCACTGCACTCCCTGGCCACAGCAGAGAGCTGGCCTGGAAGAGGGGCAACCGGGACAGAATCCGGCGCCCCGACCGGGACTAGAACCCGGTGTGCCCGCGCCGCAAGGCGGAGGATTAGCCTATTGAGCCGCGGCGCCGGCCTAAAGCCTTTTTTAAAAAATGAATCACCGACATTTGTAGAGATAGTAAAGATAAGAATGGCCAGTTGACTCAGTCTGGGCTCTGCCTCCGTTGGTGATCTCTCTACAGTCAATCATAGAGCAACTTGGACAAAATTGTTTATTTTGCCTTTTTTTTAAGATTTATTTATTTATTTTAAATAGTTACAGAGAGAGAGAGACAGAGAGTTCCTCCATCCACCGGTTCACTCCCCAGATGGCCGCAATGACTGAAGTTGGGCCAATCTAAACCAGAAGCCAAGATATACGTCCGGGTCTCCCACACGGGTGCAGGAGCCCAAACACTTGGGCCATTTCCACTGCTTTTCCCCTGCTGTTAGCAGGGAGCTGGTTCAGAAGTGGAGCAGCAGGGAGTTGAACTGGTGCTTATATGGGATGCTTGTCTCGCAGGCAACAGCTTTACCCACTATGCCACAGCGCCGGCCCTGACAAAATTGCTTGTAAAGTTACCTTTCACAATTTTAAAATTAAGAATTCTTGTTCAGTAATTATCACCCTAAAGTAAGTGCTGTTCTCAGACATTTTAGATATGAAGAGGTATAGCAGAGAGCAGGGTTAATATTCGAGTGTCCTTAAGAAGCAGAAGTGTGTAGAGGATGAGAAAAGACTGACTCTCTGATGGGTGTGGACGAAGCCTCTGGCACTGTTGTCAGGCATTCCAGAGCCAGGCTGAAACCAACTCTGAGGGCAAGCCCCTGACAGGAGAGAAGTTTGTCAACATGGCAGCCAGGCGCACCTCTACGCCCTGGTCGTGCTGGGGTGAGAGCCTCTCATTCACTTTCTCCTCCCACCGCTTGACTCTCCAGAGGGAAACCTTGGCTGACTAACAACCTAGTAATTAGCATTTGGTATCACACTGATTGATATGTGTCCTTTTTTTTTTTTTTTTTTTTTTCTTCAGAAGACCTTGGGCTCACCACCACACAATCTGCCGGTAATTCCAGCTATTTTTCGGTGATTTCATCATTGATGTTATGTGTCCTTCTTTTAAAGGAACAAACATGCCAGCTACTTTTGGGCATTTGGCAGGGGGATACGATGGCCAGTATTATGGATATCTTTGGAGTGAAGTGTTTTCCATGGACATGTTTTACAGCTGCTTTAAAAAAGAAGGAATAATGAATCCAGAGGTATTGTACTTTTTTTCTCCTTTTTGTTCCCTCCCCTTTAACTTCTAGTGTAAAATATTTATGACACCCAGATTTTAGAGTAAGAGGTTTGGTAACAGCTTTTAACTTGAAGGCCTTGCATCTTCTCAAATCATCACATGTCATTAAGTTACAGTGTATAAGTGGTTAATTCTATAGGTTTAAAAAAACCTACTGCATTTTCTTGCTTATTAACATTCCGATATATTGCATAATTAAGAACTCAAAGCTTTGTTTATGCATTTGAAACTTTATAGCTGCTAGTTTTGACATGTGCCATACAATGTTTTGGTTTTATGGGAGGTTGGGAAAGAAGTGGTAAATGGTCTCTCTCTGTTTTCGTATTCTCTACACACTTTCTTTGTGTATTTTCTGCAGGAGGCTCCCTTTGTCTGTGGCTGGCATACCCCACCTACTGCATAGCTTGTAACCTAAATGCCTTTAAGTAACTTAAGCTGCTTCATTAGCCTGAGCCATTCCTTTCTGTGTACAGAGAATTGACTGCCAGGTGGCTGCCAGCCAACCCTCCCGAGTCCCAGCCCCTCAGTCTCCAGCCTTGTAGAAGACTCAGCTGTCAGGTTATTTCTGAGGCTGATACATTTGCCAGTGTGTTTTTAAATTCGATCTGATGCGGAAATTAGAAGAACAAATGAGCAAAATCAAGCTTATTTCAACCAACTGATTTGTTTTCTAAGACTTTTTGTTTCTGGATTGCACAGTGCCTTCCACATGCATATGGAAATACATTGGTGTCATTTAGACCACCATTCCCTCCTTGCTTTCCCCATAAAAAGGCAACTTCGGGGCACCCGTACTCGGCACTCACTATTCTTTGCAAGCACTTGCTCCCAGCCTGTCCCGCCTGCTCTGTTAGGTCCTTGAAGCTCCTTGGGTTGCCTGGACAATCCATTTACAAAAGTCAACTTCTGACTGGGACTCCAGCAGGCGCCCCAACTTCTTCATGACCTTCAGTCAGTGTCAAGCCCTCGGTTCCTCCACCAGCTCCTGTCGAGACAGTGCCCATGGTGTCTGCAGGGTGTTGGGGAGACTGAAGGACAGCATTGAGCTGCCCCTACAAAGCATGCCCTCCCACTGGAACTGGAGGCTCAGGTCACCCTGCAGTCCTCCCCGTTCACAACTGCCCCCACGTCCCCACCACATTCTCTATCAGCACACAGCCTCTCATGTTTTTTAAGAACACCAAGCTCATGGAGGGTGTGGACCTTCGTCATTCTTTCTCTACACCTGTACTGTCAAGATTTCTCTTGCCTCGTGTCTCAGAAGAGATGTCTCTAACTGCAGCTCTTCCTGGTTTACCATCTTGAACAAAACTTGCCACTGACTCTGATAACTCCAGTCAGTACAGCTCTTCTGCTGTTTTCTTTGCACAGCTGAATGTCTTGGCATTAGAAACAGTCCTTGCAACCCTCAGGTTCCTGGCCATAGCCCCCACCAGCTGAACTGGAAAGTCCCCCTGTCTTGGATGTTACCACAGATGACCCAGCTGCCAGCCACAGAGGCCGCATCCACTCTCCCTTTGCTCCCTGCTTCTTAGTCTGCCCCTCTTTGTTCACAGCCTCCGCCTGGCGATCAAAACCTCTTCCTTACTTCCCAGCCCCCACCTTGTCAGCCGAGCATATGTGTTCCCTGGGGTCTGTCTCCCTTCATACATTGGTTCTTTGCATTCTTCCACCTAAAATGTTTTGCCTCTCCAAAAATCCTCCTGTTCTTAACAGCTACACTCAAATAACCACTCATTTATGAAATCGTCCTGACCTCTCAAACCAAAGGTGATCATTCCATCCTCCGAACCCAACAGCGGGTGTGGGTGTGGGGCAGGGCTCCAGCGAGCTTTCCCTGTGTGTGTCTGGAATGCTTACTGTGACCATTACTTAAAGTGAGGAAACAGAAAATCTTGTAACCCTAGGATGCGAATTTTGATTTTCAAATGTGTTCATGAAAAATCACATCAAACTATTGTTGGTGATTATCAGGTGCTAAGTTTATAAGTGATTATTAATTTTTTTCTATACTTTTTATGGAGCTTTTCCTTATTCTTACATGGTAAATGGATTACCTTAGAAATCAGGGAACAGTGTTTTAAAGAGACGAAGTCTAAATTGGTCAAAGTCCACTCATAACATCTTCCTGACTTATTAGCTGGCGCAGCTTCCTGAAGAAAGTATGTTCCCCTTCTCTTGGTCGGCCTCCTGCTTCGCCGCCTCTCTGCTTCCACTCACGGGACTCCATCCCCAGCACCTCTGCTGTGCCCCTTCTCTTCCAGCTGTCAAGGCAGCAGCCAAATTGCTGATCCCAGTGGATCCCAAGCAGCTTTCAAGTCCAGCAGAAGCAAACCCTGCCATTATGCATCCCATACTTCTTATTCTTGAGCTTCATAGCCTGGCAGGCAGCCACACTACCCCTAGCTTAAACAGAAGGGCTGGGTTGGACTTGGAGAAACAAGGTCCAACAACTTGGAGCCATTTCCTTGTGATGTCAAAAACACTGTTAAGCTTTACCAACATTCTGACCCAGCGGTGCTGGATATTATTAGACAGCTTATGCCGTGAGGCTGGCTCTAATCGCTTCCTTCTGACTTCTTTTTCCTTTGCTTGCAAATGCCGTGGAGTTCCATGTCACTTGTGGCTCCCATGCTGTCACAGCAATAGTGCACCTGGCTCCAAAAGCCAAAGAGAATTTGCACCCCACTCTCACACCCTTTGCTGCAGAGTCAGATACTGGAATCAGCTTTTTAAGTAGCTATTTTATTCCTTCCTGCAGTGTACTGTTTGTTTTAGGGGGGAGGGTTTGTTTTGTTTTGTTCTTTTGTTCTATTTTGTTTTACAAACGTTTACTCTAACACCTGGCTTACAAAATTCAAATACTCACTTATTAAAAATTAATAGTTTGGGACAACAATCCTTTTCTACAGCAAACTTAGATTGCTACTACAACTATGTTGTGATGAATAGAAAAATAAATAATCATTCTTCAGACCAGTAGACCATGCACTATTTATTTTGTGCTGTGATCACAGAGGCTTGTTATTTCAAAAAGATGGCATTATGTTGGGTCATTTCAGATTCTGCATATTTGCTTTAGCCTCACATGTCAGTGTGTGGCCAATCTACCAGGCATTTACACAGAATTAAGAATAGGAATTTTTATTTTATTTATTTATTTTTAAAAGATTTATTTATTTGAAAGTCAGAGTTATACAGAGAAGGAGAGGTAGAAGGGGGGAGGGAGGGAGGTCTTCCATCTGCTGGTTCACTCCCCAGTTGGCCACAATGACCTGAGCTGCACTGATCCAAAACCAGGAGCCCGGAGCTTCTTCCAGGTCTCCCATGTGGGTGCAGGGACCCAAGCACTTGGGCCATCTTCTACTGTTTTCCCAGGCCATAGCAGAGAGTTGGATCAGAAGTGGAGCAGCCGGGACTCGAACCATTGTTCATATGAGGTGCTGGCACTGCAGGCGGTGGCTTTGCCCATTACGCCTCAGCACCCGCCCCTTTGGTCTAAAGTCATGGGAATCAGGGCAATCACAATATAGCATGTAACTGTTGACTGAAGGCCGCACCCACTCTAGCACGTGTTGGTCTCATTCTGAGAAGATGATGGAGTGGCCCTTCAAGGGGTCAGTTCTTGCTGTCATTGCAGAGGTGGACAGCTGAGAGGTCCCATATCCTTGACATTGTTGGTCGTGCAGGACAGTGGGTCTTTTCTCTGTACCCTCTTGCCATCCTGCCAAGTGCAGGGTCTGCTCTGAGAACAGTTGCAGATCTTAGCAAGCAGAACTATAGAAAGTGTGGTGCTCGGCCGGCACCTCAGCTCACTATGCTAATCCTCCACCTGTGGCGCCGCACACCGGGTTCTAGTCCCGGTCGAGGCACCGGACTCTGTCCCAGTTGCTCCTCTTCCAGGCCAGCTCTCTGCTGTGGCCCGGGAGGGCAGTGGAGGATGGCCCAAGTGCTTGGGCCCTGCACCCGCATGGGAGACCAAGAGGAAGCACGTGGCTCCTGGCTTCAGATCGGCGCAGCGTGCCTGCCACAGTGGCCATTTGGGGAATGAACCAACAGAAGGAAGACCTTTCTGTCTCTCTCTCTCTCTCACTAACTCTGCCTGTCCAAAAAAAAAAAAAAATTGTGGTGTTCACCAGGCTAACAGTGACAGACAGGGTCAAATAATAGCCTGAAAGTTTGCAACCACTGCTTTTCTCTGTAATTTTTATATTATTCTTCAGAATAAGCAGATGTGTCTTTTTAACTGTTCAATTTCTTTATTGACTGTTAACGAAAGTCTTCGTTTCTAGTAGACACGGTAGAAGTTGTGTTACCATCAGACGTAGCTTTTTCTTCTGCAACTCTCAATAGCAGCGGAAGGGAACTTCTTGGGAAGAACTCTCCCAACAAGCTCTGGGAGCTCTTTAAGGACATCTTTAAGGTCACCAGATGTAATTTCAAAATCCAGCAGCTAATCACAGGGTTGAAAGAATGGGAGCATTTTAACTAGAGCCATTTCTTTTTATAAGGCAACTTCATTGTGGGAAAATTTACTAAGAGGTAATAGACATTGTGAATTCAAAGGCAGTTATATCATTAGGCCAGAATTATCTCCGTCCTCTTCTGCATTTAGAAAAATGTCTAAGCTTTGTTTCTTCCATTGGTGAAGAAAAAATACAACCAAGTGTCACTTTTGAAAGGAATACAAGAGAGTCAAGGTAGTTGAAAGTGTGACTCTTATATTTTTAGTCTGTAATACCATCAGATCTTACATGCAGTAACAGACACAAAATCAAAGAGAAGCTCAAACGTAAAGAACTGTCTAGCAGAGAACATAAACCATGAAGCTGAGTGTTGCAGTGCTCTTCAAACAGAATTCTTAGGCCCAACTCCTGCTACAATGTGTTGCGAAGGGAAAATGCGAAAAGCCCTGGTCCTTGTGAGAGGTTCCATCCTAGTCTCAGGTTCAGCCCTCCCAAACTACTACCTAACAGCTGATTTTTCTGATACTTCAACTTGCTCCAGCAGCATTCGGTTGTGCCTGATAGAAGGGACAAAGAATCAGGACTGATTTCCAACTGATTTCTTGAGTTACTTTCAAGTAAAAGCTTCTAAGTCTTGACTCCTAATCAGCTGGAAGCAGTTTCTCTTCCTTTGTGTTCTTGCAACCCTGGCTGGTGTTTCTCTTAGAGCCCTAGCAATCCGCCTTGTTCCCTGTCTCCTTATTTGTCTCCCCTTCTGGATCATAAGGCTCTCTCAGCTCCATGTGCCCTCTGCAGAACTGTGTCATTGAATGATTACTTCACCTGGCAGTGCCTCTTTGGACCTAACTGGCTGTCGCCTCCTCTGCTTCCACACCTCTGCCCACCAAGACACGCAGCTCTCCCGGCCACTTTTTCCCTCCTAATATCCTGCCCCCTCCCCCATCAATAAAGGTTTATCTGTTTGTCCTCAGGTTGGACTCTAAAGGCTTCCAGAAGGCATCTTCTGATCCGGCAACCATTTCCACTGCTATTCCTTTGCCATCTCCCTGGCTACCAGCTCCTGTCTTTCGCCCTCTCCCTCCCGCTTTGTGGTGACAAAGGTGTTCTCTCTTCCCACCCACAATCTCCCAGCCCCCACAGAAAACAAAAGACATGCTGGTGGGAGGGAGTTGTGGGCTGTGGAAAGAAAGGCTTCAAAGACCAGTTTGAAAGCCACTGCCTGATCGCTGTCACCTGCCTGTGCCCAAGAAGAAGACAACGGTGACTCCTCCCCAGAGTCAGCCAAGATGGCGGGAGTGGGGAGGGTCAGTTGAAAGGGGAGGGATCCTGATGCGCTGCTTCAGAGATGCCCAAGGCAGCAGGAGACCTGCTGCTTCCCATTTAGATCCTTTCATTGCTGATCCCTGAGTCACATCCTTCATTTGGACTGTTATTGCTATTGAAATATTACCTCACAGCACCATGTTCCTGGATACCTCTCCTACTTCATATTCCTACTGGATTATATCTTCTCTTTCTTGCCAATAGAGATGGAGTCTCTTGTACCTTTCTCAGGCTTTACTAGGGAACAGAACTAAATCAGGAAATGCCAAGCCAGGAATCCATGTGTTTCCCTGACTATATTAGAGTCACTGAACTTGGGGGCAGTGTGAGAAAACAACAAAATACAGGAGGGCTAAGGGTTTTTGAATACCTCTGTATATCGGGTATTATGTCAGGGACTGGGCAATGTACTGAGATCATCCAGTAAGATAGGAATATTCCCATCCTACGTATGATGAAGCCACGAAGCAAGGTCTCAGCTGAGGGTCGAGCCAGGATTCAGACCTGGGTCTGCCCCAGAGCTTTTGATCTTACTTCAGCAACCATCAGTGTTAGAGAGATTTGCACAGTTGCCAGCAGCTACCTGCTTGTCTTCCAGGGTCACACACCACAGAGGTGACTGACGCTGGTTTCCCTCCAGAGCCCGACAAACAGGAGTTCTTTCTGCACACTCACAGGTGCCCCTGGCGGGGATTTGGCGCATGAAAAGTCCTCTTGCAGCTTCTCTTCCTACTTCCCTTACAGTTAAAGTTTCTTGTGGTAGAACAACTTGTGACAAAGACTCCTTGCACCTGTGGCATGTCTCCCACACCCTGTGTTCTCAGCTACAAGGCTGGGCACCTGCCTAAAACACAAAAATTCACTTAACTCATTTTTTTTCTCTCTTAAGAAAAGCAAGATCCTGTTACCAAAATGACTCCTAAACTCTTCTCAAAACTTCATTGCAAAGGAAATGAAACTATTAAAAGGCCATTGCTCTGTAATTCAGGAAATTGAATCAACTTGTTTGGAGCCATGAGCAGGGGAAGACTTGAGCAGCCCTGAACCTCAGACTGAGACTACACAGTGCTGTGCTCTGAAACAGCTCTGCCGTGCCGAGGGGGCCGGCGCTGTCTGTGCAGCACCATCCAGCCCCGCAAACGCTTGCTCTTGCTCTACGACCTACACTGTACTTCTCTGCACAAAATGAAAATTCTTTGTCAGATATTAGCATTTTGGAGGGGAATTTGAAAAAGAAAAACTTCATTTAGACTTTCATTAATGTTCCTATTATGTCTATGGAATGACATGTATTTTTACTAAATAAAAGATATGGGGCAGGCATTGGGCACAAGTAAAATGCCACCTGGGAAACCCGCTTCCCAGAGTGTTGTCGAAGTGTTTACCCACGTCGTAGTGCCTAGTTTCAGTCCCGGCTCTGCTTCTACTTCTAGCTTCCCGCTAGTGCGCACGCCGGGAGGCAGCAGGTGATCGCTCACGTGCGTAGGTCCATGCCACCCACATAAGACACCTGGATTGAGATCAAGGTTCGTGACTTAGGTCTGGCCTACCTCTGGCTATTGTGGGCTATCCTCCACCCACTCCTTTAACATCCAGTGTAGACACATTGGGCCAGAAAAAAAAGGGAGGTGCAGTAAATTGTGGTTGGATTCAAAAGCTCTGAAACGCTCCTTCTTGGGATAATGAAGCCCATGACGAGAGTGGCCCTCGCTCACACTTCAGATTCTAGGCTACCATTGTGACAGCATGCATTGCTGCAAACCATGCCAGGGATGATAGTCATTTTTGTTTTTTCTGGAACAAACTATCCCCAAACCCTCATCACCAAAGGTTTCAGTAAGTCCAGTGTCAATGACTATAGGCCCTCTACTTAATAAAATGTATCCAGAACTTAAGGAAGAACAAGATTACTCTGTGCCTCTTCAACGTTGTACTAGAACACTTAAACATGACCTGATGCTGTTGGGCCAGTCCTGTTCACTGTGGCAGTCACTTGTGCGTTCCGCACTTGAAAGAACCTAGTGTAACTGTAACTGCAGTCGGGGCCAGCGCTGTGGCACAGCAGGTTAAGTCACAGCCTGCAATGCTGACATCCAGGATGGGCACTGATTAGAGTCCCAGCTACTCCACTTCCCATGCAGCTCTCTGATTATGGCCTGGGAAGGCAGCAAAGGATGACAGTGCTACCCTAGAGCTTATGAGAAGGTAATTTTTACTTACTCCTGATTGTGATCCAGATTGTTATGTTAGATATTGTCCTATAGATGACTAAAAATATACAAATGATTTCTGTTTACAGCCAAAAATTTTGATTTTTTTTTAAAAGATTTGTTTATTTGAAAGTTACAGAGAGAAGGGGAGGGACAGAAAAGGAGAGAGGGAGAGACCTTGCATTCACTGTTTCACTCCCCAAATGGTACAATGGCCAGCCCTGGGCCAGGCTGAAGCCAGGAGCGTCTTCTCTCACATGGGTGCAGGGGCCTAAGCGTTTGGCCCATCTTCTGCTGCTTTTCTTAGGCCATTAGCAGGGAGTTGGACTGGAAGTAGAGCAGCTGGGGCTCAAACCAGCAACCCATATGGAATGCTGGCTTTAGCCTCTGTGCCAGAACTCTGGCCCCCAAAATTTTGATTTTATGGACCTGTAGAACGTTAAATCTAACTTGATGGATTTCCTCCATGCTTTATTTCCTTAACAGTTTAGCCAGACTTATCTCTGACGGTCGGGCCAAGCAGAACCTTGTTTGTAAGTCAGAAGTTAATTAGGTCTCTGGCAGTTCTCTAACTCTTCTTGTACTCAAAAAAAAAAAAAAAAAAAAAAAAAAAAAAAAAAAAAAGACTGCTCCTGTTGATCAAGTAACATAATAGATACAAACTGGAGTGGCACTCTGTGAACTATTTCATGTGTTTACTTGGAGTTGCATTTCACTGCCTTGCCTTGCTTCACTAAAAGGGTAGTGGAAGTTTTTGAATAATGCTGTTTTCTTTGAGTACATCTGCTTGTGTGCTTATATAAATAAAAGCAGAGGAGGGGCCGGCGCTGTGGCACAGTGGGTTAATGCCCTGGCCTGAAGTGCCAGCATCCCTTATGGATGCCGGTTCTAGTCCCGGCCGCTCCTCTTCCAGTCCAGCTCTCTGCTGTGGCCTGGGAAAGCAGTGGAAGATGGCCCAGGTCCTTGGGCCCCTGCACCCGCATGGGAGACCCGGAAGAAGCTCCTGGCTCCTGGCTTCTGATCAGCGCAGCTCTGTCTGTTGCGGCCATCTGGGGAGTGAACCATTGGATGGAAGACCACTCTCTTCTCTCTGCCTCTCCTCCTCTCTCTGTGTAACTCTGACTTTCAAATAAATAAATAAATCTTTGGAAAAAAAAAAAAAAAAAGCTAAGCAAGTTTGAAAAAAAAAAAAAAAGGCAGAGGAACTGTGATGAGTTTCATGGTTTCAGCTCCCTCCCTCCAAGTGAACTGACCGAGGTCCTCATTCCCTGCATGGCCCCTCCACCCAGGGTCTTTTTTTAATTATTATTTATATCAAGGGAACAGAATGCAAGAACGCACTCAGGGTGTTACACTGTTCTCCGGCTCCCCGTCCCAAGTAATGTCTTTTGTTTTGTTTTTTGTGAGCCCCTCCTAATAGCCAGTGGAGCCACTTGAGTGTAGCTGGGCTGCCGTTCCTGGGTACACAGGTACACCCCTGTTTGTAGTGTTCTTGAACACATGCTTTGCTCACCCTTTTGGAGTCACATTTGAGATGGAGTAGCCAACAGGGATGTGCTCCACGCTCCACTCAGCCACTCCACGCTACTCTGTTTGCTCATGTTGTCAGCCCACTGGTGAGAGTCTAAGGAAACAAGACAATGACAGAGAGCAGCGTGGGAGACCTGAGGTTTCAGCTCCACATCTCCTAGTTACCAAAATAAGTAAATGAAGAGGGCGGAGCTGTGGTGTAGGCGCAAGAGACCATCCAGACGGGAAAGCCGCCGTGCCTTTCCTTCAGCCCTGCCCCTTTGCCTTTCGCATCCAGGGATTTGAGGATTGCTGTGACCGTGAGTTATTAGGCATGATGTTTTATTTTATTAGGTTGGAATGAAATACAGAAACCTAATCCTGAGACCTGGGGGATCTCTGGACGGCATGGACATGCTCCAAAATTTCTTGCAACGTGAGCCAAACCAGAAAGCGTTCCTAATGAGCCGGGGCCTGCAGGCTCCCTGAGCGGAGGACCTTTGGTCGCAGTCCCTGTCTGGAGGACAAGCCGGCGTCGCCATGTGTCACTGGCCTGGAAGCTGAAGGGAGTTTTGCAAATGAAAATTTAGATTTCTATTGACTTCCTTTTGCTTTTTAATTTTAAAAATTATCCAGATGTAAATGGAATTATAAATACTGTGACCTAAGAAAAGACCCACTGGCAAATAATTGTACTATAAAATTTCATAAAAATGGATTTGATTTCTTTTTATAAAAGTTTCATATGAATATAATTTGATTTTTTACTATTATGATCTAGATAATATAATGTAAGAGGGCTAAGAATTTTGAAATTGAATCACATACATGCTATAATTTGATCCTTCTTCTATCTTGAAGTTTTGTACTTGGGATTTCTGGACCCATAAATGAATCATCACATTCCTGTGGCCGATGTTTCCTTGGAACCCTGCATCAGCTTTGATCCTGTGTCTCACAGTGAGGGGTGACCCCTTTGCCTACATACCTCAAGGCCAAGGCAGTGTGCCTCAGTAAAGACTGCAGGCTTTCTACCACACTTCAGTTATAGTCCTCCATCTGGGTTTGTCTTCACTTTATAAAGTCCAGTTGGAGAGTCTGAAAGCCTTTGAAGCTATAACTGCACTTCCCCGATGTCTATCACAGGCTTTGATAGCTTGTGTTAGAGGATTTTGTGTCTTGCGTTA
The DNA here is from genome assembly GCF_051225735.1 of Oryctolagus cuniculus. Classification (NCBI taxonomy): domain Eukaryota; kingdom Metazoa; phylum Chordata; class Mammalia; order Lagomorpha; family Leporidae; genus Oryctolagus; species Oryctolagus cuniculus. The sequence goes on from NC_142880.1 coordinate 86,569,789, forward strand.
GGGTCTCATTTCCGTTACAGCATGCCACGCTGTGAGTATGTGGGGTTACTTGCCACTTAGAACACCCTGCAAGTCCCAGCGTACCTTTCCCTCCCCGTGTTTCTCAGGAGCAGAAGGACTCTGCCCGCTTTCCTCACCACTTGCCCAGAGTGGCAGGTGCACACGCACAAATGGCTATTTCAAGTGCCGCAGGGAGAGAGCCACGGGGAGGTGGAGCAAGAAGAGTTCAGGAACTCAAGAGGAGCAGTGGGTTCAGGACAGAGGTACTCAAGGACCGCACCTCCGGAGGTTAGGTGCAGCCTTCACCCCACCACTCGGGGCAGGAGGCCTCGGCCCCCTGTTCTGTCTGCTGAGCCCTCGGGTCTGTCTTTTACTGGGGCCTGAACTCCACCTTTTTCTCTAGGAATCTACTCAATGAGGAAACCAAGCTGGAGAAGTTTAAAAAAATAAATAAATAAAGTGGACTTTGAACAAATGCCGCATGGGTGTTGAAGTTACTTCCCACTGCATACCTGAGCTATGACTTTGCTGGCCAGGGACAGAATTCGAACCTTTCTGTAGTCTAGTTCAAATGGACTTTGTGCTAAATGAAACATTTATTATGTTGCATAATAAAAGAATAGACAACAGGAAATCAAGAGCCATAGCAACACAGACGGAAATTCTAAGATTATTAGTGCCAAGCAAATACCTTCAACATCCACATGAAATGCCACACTGTGAGATAATTTGCCTGGCCCCTCCTCACCCCACACCACCTCCTGTGGTCCCCAAGGCTGTTTTTGTGGTCTCAGCAACCTGGAAATCTGTTTATCTGTTTTCCCCTAGACTCTTCGGTTGTCTACTTTCAGATTAAAAAAAAAAAAAAAAAAAAAAACTCTCTTCAGCTATTTCTACTGCCCAATGTGTCTTTTTAACAATAACTTTACCATTTTAAACCTTAATGTCTTTCACATGGAAAAACTAATAATGATTTGTGTGGAAAAGGCTACAGACAATAAAGTTGTATTATTACCATGAGGATGAATTCACATTTCTTTCATATTTTCATGTTAAAACTGAAATGCATGAGAAAACAAAAGCACCATGGTGTGTGTGTGTGTGTGTGTGTGTGTGTGTGTGTGTGTAAGAGAATTTTCATCCCCTGGTTCACTCCCCAAATGGCCACGACAGCCAGGTCTGGACCAGGCCAAATCCAGGAGCCAGGAGCTCCATGCTGGTCTCCTACGTGGGTGGCAGGAACCTCAGCACTTGTGCTATCCTGCACTGTTTCCCCAGGCGAGTCAGTAAGGAGCTTGATGGGAAGGGGAGAAGCTGGGACCCAAACCAGCACTCCACTACGGGGTGCCAGGGTCACAAGCAGCGACTTAACCCACTGTGCCACAGTGCTGGTTTTATTATTTAGGGTTTATTTCCAGTATTTAGAATTTACCAAAGTGCAACAACAAAAAGCAAGTACTTACACACAAAAACAGTTCACTAGCATGGTCAGGGACTCACTTTTAAAAGCCTTTTTGAGCACAGCCATTGCTTGTTTTTCCCTGGGAGTCGCTGAGTCGCTTTGAAGGGTTAAGTATAAGAATGGTAGCTGGGGGGCCGAGACTGGCACAGCGGGTTAGAGCATTCCATATGGGCATCAGTTCAAGTCCTGGCTGCTCCACTTCAACCCAGCTCTCTGCTATGGCCTGGGAAAGCAGTAGAAGATGGCCCAAGTCCATGGGCCCCTGCACCCACTTGGGAGACCCGCAAGAAGCTCCTGGCTCCTGGCTTCAGATCAGCTCAGCTTTGGCCATTGCAGCCATCTGGGGAGTGAACCAGCGGATGGAAGATCTCTTTCTCTCTCCCTCTCTCTCTGGCTCTGTCTTGCTCTGTAACTCTGTCTTTCAAATAAATAAAATAAAAAGAATAGTAACTAGGCAAACCTAAACCTGAGGTATATGTACTAAGCACATTTAATACAGTCTCTGAGAGATGTAGGCCTCTTTCAGGCTCTTTTTTCGGATACAGTTCCATTGCTAAGGTGAAGTTCTTAAACATCTCGTGCTAATGTATAGTAAGTTTGATTCCTAGAGGATTAATCTTATGATGCTACAGAGCAGAGAAGGAGAAGTCCTGATTTTATGCCCCAAATATGAATTTTCTCTAGTAGAAGTGTTGCATGTTGTATAAACAACTAAGAATTGCCCTGAGCTACTTAGACCAGGATGTGATGACAGAGGGACGTCTTTAGCTCTTACATGATGGCTGCAGAAAAAAATAATAATAATGAGATTTGTTTCTCACAGTTCTGCAGGTCCTACCCTCATGGTACTGAAAGAGTCACTTCTTGCTGAGGGCATTCTTGCTTGCAGACAGCCAGCCAGCCAGCCACTGGGAGCAAGCCTTGTGGTGTCTTTTTATACGGGTCCTAATCCCATCCTTAGGACTCCATCCTATAAATCTAATGACTTCCCACAGGCCCGACCAGATACCATCACAGGGTTAAAGAAAGCTTCAACACAGGAATTTTGGGAAGACATAAACATCCAGTTCATAAAAAATACTAATCCTTCAAATTGGGTTTAAGCATAGTTAGCTGAGCTCCTAAGAATGTTAGACGAGAAACCCTGTCTCATCTGAGTAGGTCCAGAGATCGTGGCTTCTTTCTCCTCCAGCACATTATTACAGGTAAGAATCTGAAACCAGATAACCCCTTGAAATTGAATATGCCTTTTCTTACAAGTGATTGGTGAGAATAAAATCAAGAAGGGTGTACATACACTTTCATTTTCTTTAAATGACCATCAATGTGTTTATTTTTTGTTCATCTTTAGTAGGAACATTTCTGCTAGAATGAGAGGGCCAGTGCTGTGGCATAGGTAAAGCCGCTGCCTGCAGGCTGGCGCTGTGGCACAGCAGGTTAATGCCCTGGCCTGAAACTACGGCATCCCATATGGGCACCGGTTCTAGTCTCGGCTGTTCCAGTTCCAACCCAGCTCTCTGCTATGGCCTGGGAAAACAGTGGAGGATGGCCCAGGTCCTTGGGCCCCTGCAGCTGCATGGGTGAAACCTGGAGGAAGCTCCCGACTCCCAGCTGTGGATCCATGCAGCTCTGGCCGTTGCGGCCATATGGGGAGTGCATCAGCAGGTGGAAGACCTCTCGCTCGCTCTGCCTTTCTATAACTCTGCCTTTCAAATAAATAAATAAATCTTCAAAAAAAAAATAATTAGTATCAGCTGTATCAAAGCAAAGGAATTGGTTTTTATTTTTTTTAAGATTTATTTATTTATTTGAAAGAGTTACACAGAGTCAAAAGGAGAGGCAGAGAAAGACAGAGAGAGAGAGGTCTTCCATCCACTGGTTCACTCCCCAGATGGCCATAACAGCCTGAGCTGCTTTGATCTGAAGCCAGAAGCCAGGAGCTTCTTCCAGGTCTCCCATGCGGATGCAGGGGCCCAAGGACTTGAGCCATCTTCCACTGCTTTTCCAGGCCATAGCGGCAAGCTGGATCAGAAGTGGAGCAGCCGGGACTCGAACCGGTGCTGATATGGGATGCCAGTGCTGCCGGCGGCGGCTTTACCTGCTACGCCACAGCTCTGGCCCTGTGCCTTTACATCTGTGTCCACAGCTGTCTTCATTAAACATACACACAAAAACTTTAATCAAACACCCAGGTTTATCATGCACGCACCCAGCATATTGTAACCTCCTTGAGTGATTCTACTTTGTCCTTCACAATCCTTGGTTATTAGAGAACAGTTAATTAGAATTTGTTAAATATATCCTCTTTAAAATCACTATTTTACTATGAACATGCCTTTTTTTCAATAATTGAAAAATGCCTTATTTGAATGGGAATCTAAAGCAATATGGATAAATTTGACATATGTACAGATTTCTGCATGGTGTACTGGAAATTTCTACATGAAACATAAACATGGTTTTGTTGAAAAAAAAAAAAAGGCAGGGAATGTTGCTGAAGATTCCTTCACTTGTCTCTGGGATTGTGTATTCCAAACATAAAGAATTTCTTAATCTAGAAGCCCTGAGTTCCTTGTGGATCTAGAGAACAGCAGATATCCCACAACTACCGTGAAATTACACGCCAATATTTGCGTGCTTGGATGTGTGCCTTTTTCTGGAGAAAGTCTCCTTAACATTAGTCAGGAAAAAAAAAATAAGAACTACAGTCTTAGACAATTGTTTTCAAACTTTTGGTTTTGAATCCAATTCAAAGACGATAAAGTCCTTGTTATGGAGCAGGCACTGTGCTGGGCCATGGATATAGAAAAATGGCAGCCCTAAAGTGGAGGTGTGCATTGTGTGGCAGGGAAGCCAGATACACTCCTAGGTCACAGTGGGGAGGAATGCGTGGAGAGCCTTCTGGTGCTTCCCCCCCCCCAGACCTGGTTGACTCCACTGTGCAATTAGACCATTGTGCCACAAAATTGTATGTGCTTACCCTGCCACCCGCCACCAACAGGCTTTTGTTTTTAACAAAATGATTGCTTTTCTCTTTTCAGCATTTTAGGAGTGGGACTAAATATGTTCTTCCATCTCTGTTATAGCCAAGAATTTCTTAGACCCTGTGGTTAAAGGACTCACAAGTAAAAAATGAAAATGTTCACTTTCACCACTTTTTGTGAATAAATGGTTATAAATTAATGGCCAGCAGAGGAATGATGTAGAACCCCTCTTGATCTGATAAGCATCTTATACCCAAAAGACATTGGTATAGTTTTTATTAAAAAAAAAAGAAAACAGGGTAAAATGACCATTGAGTTGTTTAGAGATGACGCAGAATTAGTTAATATTCTTCACTTGCTTCTCTCATTGGTGTTAATAATTTCCATTGCTGTTAATCAGAGCCACAGGAACAGGGGCATTGTGATACAGAGGGCTAAGCTGCCCTTGGGAGACCACATTGTGTGTCTGAGTGCCTGGGATCCAGTCCCACCTGTGCCTCTGACCCAGCTCCCTGCTACTGCACCTGGGAGGCAGCAGAGGATGACTCATGTGCGTGGGTCCCTGCCACCCACATGGGAGCCTCAGATGGAGTTCCTGGCTCTGGCTTCAGCCTGGCCCAGCCCTGGCTACTGTGCGCATTTGCGGAGTGAACCAGTGGATGGAAGATCCGATCTCTTTCTCTGTGTCTTTTCCTCTGTGTGTCACTCTGCCTTTGAAATAAGTAAATCTTACAGAGATAGAAATGAATTAAGCAAATCCATGAAAGACTCAAACTTCAGACTTCCAAGGGTCATGAGAGGACTTAAACTCATACTTCATTTCCTTTTATTTATTTACGTTATCATATGTTTTGCAAAACTCATTTTTGTCTACCTGTTATTTTATTGTATTTTACTTATTTGTGTAATTATTTAATTTTTGATGAGCTAATACATACAAATATCACACAACTCAAAGGGTATAAAGAAGGGAGATGGTGGGGACCAGCACAGTGGCACAGCAGGTTGAGCCACTGCTTGCTATGCTACATTTCATATCAGAGTGCTGGTTCAAGTCCCAGCTCCTCTGCTTTTGATCCAGCTTCCTGTTAATGTACATGGGGAGATGGTGGAGGATGGCTATCTTGGGCCCCTGCCACCCATGTGGGAGATCGGGATGGAGGTCCTGGCGTTCCTGGCTTTTGCAGCCATCTAGAAAGTAAACCAGTGGATGGAAGACTTGTCTTTGTCTCTCCCTTTCTGTTGCTGTGCCATTAAAATAAATAAGGGAAGGGGCTGGCACTGTAGCATAGCAGGTAAGGCCGCCGCCTGCAGTGCCAGCATCCCTTATGGATGCCGGTTCGAGTCCTGGCTGCTCCACTTCTGATCCAGCTCTCTGCTATGGCCCGGGAAAGCAGTGGAAGATGGCCCAAGTCCTTGGGCCCCTGCACCCGTGTGGAAGAGTGGGGGTGTGAACCAGCAGATGGAAGTCCTCTCTCTCAGCCTCTCCTCTCTCTGTGTAATTCTTTCAAATAAAATAAATACCTCTTTTTTTAAAAAAATAAATAAGGAAGGAAAGGAAGAAGAGAGGGATAGAAAGGAGGAGAAAAGGGAGGAAGGGAGAAAGGAAAGAAAAGGAAGAGAAAGAAAAAAAGAAGGCGGCAGGAATGCAGGCAGAAAGGAAGGAAGGGAGGAGATAGTAAAAAGTTAAGTCCCCTCCCACCCTGCCTCATAGGTACCCAGTTCCCCTGCAAACAGGCATCCTGTATGTATGTATGTATGTATACCAGTATACATAACCCTTTCAGAGATATTTTACATGTTTTCAAAAATCCTTCTCAACACTTCTCCACCTGCAGTGTCTTACCCACGGTGTGCTAGACCTTCTTTTTTTTTTTTAAAGGAAGGAAGTTGGGACCAGCATGGTGGCACAGTGGGTTAACCTACCACCAGCATTGCCAGCACCCCACATGAGCATAGGTTTGAGCTCAGGCTGCTCCACTTCCTTTTTTTTTTTTTTAATTTAAATTTATTTATTTATTTCAAAGAGTTAGAGAGAAGAGAGGCAGAGAGAGAGAGAGAAAGAGGTCTTCCATCCACTGGTTCACTCCCCAGATGTCCACAACGGCCGGAGCTGTGCCAATCCAAAGCCAGGAGCTTCTTCCATGTCTCCCACGTGGGTGCAGGGGCCCAAAACTTGGGCCATCTTCCACTGATTTCCCAAGCCATAGCATAGAGCTGGATCAGAAGAGGAGCAGCCGGGACTAGAACTGGTGCCCACATGGGATGCCATAGTTTCAGGCCAGGGCATTAACCCCGCTATGCCACAGCGCCGGCTCTAGGCCTTCTTTATCAGTAATCAGTATTTGGAGGTTTGCTACATGTTCATTAGTGATGGCCTGGTATTCTGCTGTATAAATAAATACATAGTAATTCATTTGATCAGTCCCCTATTGTTGGATATTTCAGTTGTTTCCACTCTTTGAACCTTACAAACCATGCCACCAAGATTATCCTTATAAATATGTCATGTTTATCTGCCAACTAAACTCTAAAAAGTAATTCCTGGCTCGTAGGATAGCTGCATTTTAAATGTTGACAGATGTTGTCAAATCAGAGCCACAGTTCTTCTGTTTACCACAATTGTTTAACGCTGAGGCAGCTACTAAAGAGAATGAGGAAAAATGGTGATTAGCAAATACAGCAAAAGAATCTGGTGTGATATTTACATTGCTTCCTCTTCCCATTGGAGGATGAGCACCAAAGCTGGCTTTTTTTCAGAGTGGTGGGAGGGATTCCAGACAGGAATTTTCGTTCTCTTTTAATAATGGCATAGGTTCTCAGAGGAATGCAAGACTTCACCCCAGAACAAAGCCGTCATCAGTCCCTTTGTGTTGGGGGCAAAGTGGGGAAAGCCAAAAGACCCGTTTTGTCATCCCTGTCCTCAATCAAATGCCTCTCTATGGTCTTAAATGTTTGTGTGACTGACAAGTGGGACTTCTGTTGTAATTCACAATGGGATCACTGTTCTGAACACGCACATGGCCCACTCTGTCTCAGCTCCAATTATAAAATCTTCAGCCAGAGGTCATTATCCCCTGTTTTGTTCGGTCAGCAACACAGTTAGCCAGTGAATTTCCATCTGGGATCAGGTGGTGCGAGAGAAATTCCTCACACTTAATCTAGCAAGCCCTCTACGAGGGTACTTCAAAACATTCGCAGGCAAATGAGTTGAGATAATGCATGTATTCCATGAACTTGTCGGAGACTTCTGGCACACCTCAGTACATTTCCTCTTCCTGTGGTGGGGTGGGCGGTGGGGGCTGGGTCCTGATCAGTCTGCAGTTATGTGGGAAGGTGACCCAACTTTGCAATTCCTTTTCCTAATCGCTTCTTAGTGAAGAAGTAGCTTAATCGTGTCCTTAAACGAAGACAGAAGCTCTAAATTCTCACAACTTCATCGTTCTGTTTCACTGTTTTCATGGCACTGATGCGTAGAAAAACTACATCCTGTGGTCTAACCAACCATGTGGAGCACCTTCCTCCCCTCCTCCCCTTCCTTCCTTCTGTCTTCCTTTCTCCCAAAAGTCCTATTAAGTGAATGGAAGACTCTGAGCAAATACCACCAACTCCCAGCAGGCACACAACAGAAGTCTGCGCAGACAATGTGACGACAGAGGCCATGGACAACGCAACTGCCTGCTTTCTAACTGGGGAGTCAGAACTTGAAGGGCTGTTCTACACAACACCCCAGATTCAATCATAGGCCATTGACTTAAGACCTGCAGGCTAATGAGAATATTGGAAGAATCAGCATAGTAGTAAATTATGTACAACCACTCCTAAAAGTCAAAATTTAAATTTAATATTATTTATTTGAGAGGCAAGAAAGGGAGAGAGACAGACACACAGAGAGAGCTCCAGTTCACTCCCCAAACTCCAGAAACCAGCAGACCAAACTAGAAGTTGGAAACCCAAGCCAAGTCTTCCACGAGGGAGGCAGGGACCCAGCTACTTGAGGCATCACTGCTGCCTCCTAGGGTGCAATTTAGCAGGAAGCTACAACTGGAGTGGAGGGGACTCAAACCCTGGCACTCTGGTGTGGATGAAGGCATCTTAACTGCTATGACACTCTGCCTCCAAAGCTGCTTAAAAATACCTGTTACAGAATACAAAAGAGGCCTCGAAGATTTGGCTTCACTCATACTTCATCAAACAAGTTTTTTTTTTTTTTTTTAGATTTATTTATTTATTTGAAAGGCAGAGTTACAGAGAGGCAGAGAGCGAGAGAGCGAGAGAGAGAGAGAGAGGTCTTCCATCCAGTGGTTCACTCCTCAAATGGCTGCAATGGCCGGAGCTATGTTGATCCAAAGCCAGGAGCCTGGAGCTTCTTCCAAGTCTTTGGGCCACCTTCCGCTGCTTTCCCAGGCCATAGCAGAGAGCTGGATCGGAAGTGTAGCATCCAGGACTCAAACAGGCTCCCATGTGGGATGCCGGCACTTCAGGCGGCAGCCTTACCCACTACACCACAGCGCTGGCCCCCATCAAACAAGTTTGAAAGAAGATTGTGAATTTCTTCTAAGCAAGCCAGATTGCTACCTAGATAGCAACTTCAGTCGATGGCTTTTATCTGCGGAAGTTCAAGTTGAGATTGGTGAGGGGAGCTAAGTTAAAGCCAAATTATGTTAGTGATCGGGAAGCCAGAATTACTTCCTGTCTAGCTGCTGAGCTTCTCAGGACTCTAGCAGAACACAGCAGGGAGACCTAAGTCCAGCGAGTTACTGTTTGCTCCAGTGCCAGTAGACAGGGTGTCACACCCCTGCTGCATTCCTCTGGGGTAACAGCAATGGAGTCATTACATTAGAAGGTGAGTCGTGTGCCCAGGATACACTCCTCTCACTCTGGGCACCCTGAATCCCAGGTGTCAGGTCACTGATCTGGCCATAGTTCTAGTATCAAGGGGAGGGTGAGGGGCCGGCACTGTGGCGCAGCGGGCTAAGCCACCGCCTGCTGTGCCAGAATCCCATATGGGCACCGGTTCTAGTCCCGGCTGCTCCTCTTCGGATCCAGCTCTCTGCTGTGGCCTGGGAAAGCAGTAGAAGATGGCCCAAGTCCTTGGGACCCTGCACCCGCGTGGGAGACCTGGAAGAAGCACCTGGCTCCTGGCTTCGGACCAGCACAACTCCGACCAGCCAACTGGGGAGTGAACCAGCGGATGGATGATCTCTCTCTCTCTGCTTCTCCTTCTCTCTCTGTGTAACTCCAACTTTCAAATAAAATAAATAAATCTTAAAAAAAGAAAAAGAAAAGAAGGAGAGGGTGAGAGGGGAGAGCCACCCATGGAATGTTGAAGGAATGTTGAGGTTGTGTGGTGGTTCAGCCCGCAATAATGGTGTGGAGGCTGAAGTGTGAATGTGCCTATCACAAGATAAACACTGGGGGTGGGGGGGTGGGGGCAGTGTTAGAGCCAAGAACTGGATAACAGGCAAAAGCTGGCTGTGAACAAGGGCCATAGCTGGAATTTAATTGTGAACCTCACATGCAAGAGAGGAAAGCCTTCAGTTTAAAGATCTGATTGATTGATATTTAATTCAAGATGAGTAAGGAAAGTTTTATTATTCAAAAGTAGAGGTTTAACCACTTCCAAAGAGTCTTCATGACTTAACAATGAATTATAATAAAAGTCTGATTTAGAAGAAAACTAAAAACTTGCCTCTCACATATAAAAAGTTGTGTAGTCATGTTTATATGGAACATGGCCAAAGTTGACCTTTACTAGGTGTGCCAGAAAAATCTTGCTGTCGTCTGGAGACACAAGAGGAAGAAGTAGAAGGAGCTATTTGACAGAACTGGCCCATATGTAACTTTCCCTTATTTACTTGAAAGGCAGTTACAGAGAAAGAGGGAGAGAGTGTGAGAGAGATCCTTCATTCCCTGGTTCATTCCCCAAATGACCACAACAGCTGGGACTGGGCCAAGCCAAAAGCAAGAGGCCTTAGCTCCATCCGGGTCTCCCATGTAGGTTGGGGCCCGAGTACTTGGGACATCCTCTGCTGCTTTCCACGGGTGCATTAGCAGCAAACTGGATCAGAAGTGAAGCAGACCGGAGCGCATATGTGACGCCAGCATTGCAGGCGGCTTAGCCTGCTGTGTCACAATGCTGACAATCAGGCTCAGTGAGTTAAATGCCACTTGTGACACCATCCTCTCTTATCAGCCACTTTAAGTTCCAGCTGCTCCACTTCTGATTCCTCTCCCTGGGAATGTGCCTTGGAAGTTAACAGAAGATGGCCTAAACACTTAGGCCCCTGCCACCCATGTGGGAGACCTAGATGGGGTTCCTGGCTCCTTGCTTCAGCTTGGCCCAGCCTCGGTTGTTTGCGGCTATTTGGAGAGTGAACCTAGAGATGGAAGATCTCTCTCTCTCTCTCCCCCTCTCTCTCTCTCTCTGCCTTTTAAACAAACATACAAACAAGCCTTTAACAAAAATTATCCAAAGGAAAAATTGTGTGACCTATAACTGACATAAATAATTTCCTCAATCAGAAATTCCTCAAATCTTGGAAATTATTGTTTTATCATGTCTATTATCTTGAATATTTCTTTGTGCCCCCACAAAGCTAACCCTCGACCTCCACCCACTTACACATTTTCTTACTTATGTCAAATTCTTTCAGCAAAAAAAATACACTTTCAAGTTTAGTGTTGCATCTGATGCCAAAACACATTAGAGGTAAGTGTGGAAAGCGAAAGAATGGGGGTTCCTTTCCCATCTGGACTTTGCAAAGCAAATGACGGGAGAAGATAGTGCTGTTTCAGCATGCATTTTATTTCTGCCTGTTTCTCTGTCTGCTCAGGATAAAATGTTCCCCTCGTCTTCAGCCAAAATGGAAATATGATCTCGTGTTTGGTTTTTGTGTTGCCTTCTGCATTTGCTAGGTCAATGGGGTGTATATTTTGGTTGGTCCACTAAATCCGGGCCAGTCCTCAGAGAGCTTGCTGTAAGTGTATCCCAGGACTGCTGAACCCCACAGGTAGACGCTGTGTAGAAACAGAGCAGCATTCCAAGACTGCAAGTGCCCTCCATCATCCAGCAGCACCAGCCAGCTCTGCACTTCAAGTGGAAGTCCAAGGATTCTATCAGAGAAGGATGCCCAATACTAATTAAACTAAAGAAGTAGCCATGCTACATCTAAATTTTCTGATCTTGGGGTTTTTATTTTGGTGAGGAGAAAGGAAGATATGGTCCATTCCCTATACAAAAATGCAAAAATTCTGGTCACATTAAATACTTATCAAGTGAGCAAGAAATTATCAAGAGAAAGTTACCTTGTCTCAGATAATAATTTGGAAAGAAAATAAATGTTCGTATATGTGTAGTTCTTTTTTTTATTTTATTTATTTATTTTTTTACAGGCAGAGTGGACAGTGAGAGAGAGAGAGAGAGAGAGAGAGAAAGGTCTTCCTTCTGCCGTTGGTTCACCCTCCAATGGCCGCCGCAGCCGGTGCACTGTGGCCGGCGCACCGCGCTGATCTGAAGGCAGGAGCCAGGAGCCAGGTGTGCAGGGCCCAAGCACTTGGGCCATCCTCCACTGCACTCCCTGGCCACAGCAGAGAGCTGGCCTGGAAGAGGGGCAACCGGGACAGAATCCGGCGCCCCGACCGGGACTAGAACCTGGTGTGCCGGCGCCGCTAGGCGGAGGATTAGCCTAGTGAGCTGTGGCGCTGGCCCAGTTCTTTTTTTTTATTTGACAGGTAGAGTTATAGACAGTGAGAGAGAGAGACAGAGAGAAAGGTTTTCCTTCTGTTGGTTCACTCCCCAGATGGCCGCTACAGCTGACGCTGCGCCGATCTGAAGCCAGGAGCCAGGTGCTTCCTCCTGGTCTCCCATGCAGGTGCAGGGCCCAAGCACTTGGGCCATCCTCCACTGCCTTCCCAGGCCACAGCAGAGAGCTGGACTGGAAGAGGAGCAACTGGGACTAGAACCCGGTGCCCATGTGGGATGCCGGCGCCACAGGCGGAGGATTAACCAAGTGAGCCTTGGCGCCGGCCCCTATGTGTAGTTCTTTTACTATCACTTCTCTATGTCCAATGTGTAATAAAAGATATTTCAAAGAAAAACAGGCAGACAGAGCTCCTATCCACTGGTTCACGCCCCAAAAGCCCACGACCACCAGGGCTGGGCCAGGCTGAAGCTGTAAGCCAGGTACTCTGTGCAGGCCTCTCACACTGGGGAACAGAAATCGAACTACTTCAGCCACCCCCAATCCCTCCCAGAATCTGTATTAACCCAGATACTTTAATGCTGGATGTAGGCATCCCAACAGCGAGGCTAAACGTCCTCTCCATTTCTTTCATCTTTTTTCAATAGTTTTTATTTTTTAAATTATTAAAAGTAGCCCTTCAGTCACACAGCACACCACCTTGATTGTTTTATCGTAAGTACTTATTTCTACCTAATTTTTTGCTTGTTTATTATCCCCTCTAACAAGTCATTTTTTCCTCTTTATTTTTAATTGCAAAAAGAGATAACATCAGATTTGCCAACTAAACTGTTTTTAAGTGTGCAGTTCAATAAAATTAAGGGTATTGACATTGTTATGCAACAGATCTCTAGAAATGTTTTATCTTGCATAACTGAAACTCTATATCCATTAAACAATTCCTGTTTTCCTCCTCCCCTCATCCCTGGTAACCACCATTCAACTTTGTGTTTCTATGAATTTAAAGCAATCTTATCTTTTGAAAGTAAACTTATATTCCCCAGCATCTAGTATAGTCATACCCCATAAATACTTGTTGAGTGAATGACTAAATCTATAGTTGAGCTAACCATAAACAAATGCACAAAGAGACGTCATAGCCTCATTTGTACTAAGGAATCAATACCCTCAAAATGACTGACATTTATTAAACATTTACTATGTACCAGACACTTCAATTCTGCCCCTGGCCCCTTCAGTCCGTTCCCAAACACGGTAGCCATGGTGATCTTCGTGTCAAATGATATCAACACGCCGCTGACAACCCTGCAGTGGCTCCCAGTTCCCTTTGGATTAAAAGCCAAAGTTTTTTGTTTTTATTTTTAAGATTTTTACTTATTTATTTGAAAGGCAGAGTTATAGAGAAGCAGAGAGAGAGAGGTCTTCCATCCGCTGGTTCACTCCCCAGATGGCCACAACAGCCAGAGCTGGGCCAATCAGGAGCCAGGAGCTTCTTTCAGGTCTCCCACGTGGGTGCAGGGGACCAAGGACTTGGGCCATCTTCCACTGCTTTCCCAGGCCATAGCAGAGAGCTGGCTGGGAAGTGGGATGCCGGCACTATAGGCAGTGGCTTTACCCGCTGAGCCACAGCCCCGGCCACGAGCCAGAGTTTTCACAGTAGACACTAAGACCTCCTGCCTGTACCTCCTTCCCCTCTTCTTTCTCTGCTTTCTCTCTTGACCCCTTTTCTCCAGTCACGCTGGATTCTGGGCAGTTTCTCAATTACAGCAGCACCCACCATGGGGCCATTGAATTTCCTAGTTCCTCTGCCTGTAACATTGTCGTACTGATGTCTGCATTGCTCATGCCCTCACTTCTATCAGATCTTTGCCCAAATGTTACCTCGCCAGATCCCTGACTCATCCATTCAACATAGCAACGCGGGCCCCACCCTACTCTGGCTCTCCCGAATCACTTCCCACTAGCTTTGTTAAAGAGCTTATCACCACTCGGCCTACTGTAGCCTCACATTTCACTTAATATGTGTTTTCTACTTCCCTCTATATCATGGCAGTGGTCTCTGTTTTAGTCACTACCATAGCCCAGCACCCAGAACTGAGCCTGACAGAGTAAGCACTCAACAAATATGAGTTTAAGATGAGTGAATGAACATGGAATGACAGAGAGCAGGTGAGTGAGGGCCTTGAGTTGATGAGAAGGAGATAGACTGGGGAGCAGTACAAAGGATTTGTAACACATCTTGATTATGCATATGATTGCATGGGAGTATAAATTTGTTAATACACACTTAAATAGATTCATTATATTGTATGTAAATTATAGCTCAAACAAGGAATTTTTTAAAAATTGGAAAATTGCCTAAGGTCCCCACGTTGGCAAAATCACAAAGCTATGATTTAAACCCAGGTCCATCTTTGTAGGAAGTTATGCGGCCCCTGCTAATCTCTGCCCCATCTCATTTCCACAGCTGACCCCACTGCCACTGGGTTCTTCAGAGGACTTAGTCTCATTTGAAAGTTTTCAGGTTTCTGCACCCCCAGAGTAAGCTGTACATTTTTGGTTATTTCTCTCTTCCATTCTCAACATCTCGGGAACATTAAACGGAATAGATGGTGGGAATGCATGTGTCTCCTTCCAGGAAGTCTGGTATCAGGCAATCAATTGCCTGTTGCCTAGGACAAGCGTCATTACCTTTCAAGGGCTTGGGTTCCAGGTTTAAAACCAGTTCTGTAGCTCAATGATACTTAACTGGTGTTATGGTCAGTTTTATGTGTTTAGTTGGCTAGACTATACAAGTAGAATGCCTATATATTCAATCAACCCCCGGTCAAGGAGTTGTTGAAAAGGTATTTTATGAATGTGATAAACGTTTACAACCAGCTTGCCCCAAGGAAAGATTATTCCAGATAACCTGGGTGGGCCAGACCTGGTCAGCTGAAAAGCCTTAAGTCAGGAGTGGGGAATGTCCAGCCCGCGGGCTGTATAAAGCCCACAAAATCATTTACCAAGGCAACTGCAGGCAGAACTTGAAATTCAGTGAATTGGGCTGGTGTTGTGGTGCAGTGGGTAAAGCAGCTGCCTACGATGCCAGCATCCCATATGGGCACCATTTTGTGTCCTGGCTGCTCCTTGCTAATGGCCTGGGAAAGCAGTAGAAGATGGCCCAAGTCCTTGGGCCCCTGTACCCACATGGGAGACCTGGAAGAAGCTCCTGGCTCCTGGCTTCAGCCTGGCCCAGCCCTGGCTGTTGGGGCCATTTGGGGAGTGAAAAAGAGGATGGAACATCTCTCTCTCTCTCTCTCTCTGTGCCCCCCCACCCCGCTTCTCTCCACCTTTCAAATAAATAAATCAAAAAAAAAATTTTCAAAAAATCTATAGCCAGCTAATTTTTTTAAGGTTTATTTTATTTATTTGAAACACAGAATTATGTGGGGAGTAAGGGGGAGATAGAGAGAGATCTTCCATGTGCTGGTTCACTCCTCAAATGGCTGTAATGGCTGGGGCTGGGCTGGCCAAAGCCAGGAGCCAGGAGCTTCTTCTGGGTCTCCCAGATGGGTGCAGGGGCCCAAGGACTTGGACCATCTTCCACTGCTTTCTCAGGCACGTTAGCAGGGAGCTGGATTGGAATTGAAGCAGCCAGGACTGGAACTGGCGCCCATATGGTGATGGTTTTACCTGTTATGCCACAACACCTGCACTTTGCAGGCTAATTTTTAAGTTGATAATTTTGTATGGCCTGTGAATGATGTTATAAATAGCCAAATGGCCCTTGGCAGGAAAACAGGTTCCCCGCCCCTTCCTGAAGTGCAGAAATGAAGCTTTCTGGAGGAAGAAGTTTTGCCTGTGGACTGACATGTCAGCCCGTGCTTGAGAGATTGCAGCCTGCCCGTCCTGAAGTCCTGTCCACAGATTTCAGACTTGCCAACGCGGCCCACGTAATCAAACTAACTTCCTGCAATAATTCTCTCTCCTCTGTGCATATGTGTGTACACACACGTGTCATGAAAAGTACTCAGGAGTGCTCAACAAGTGTTCCTTTGACTATTAGTGTCCTGATGAGAACCCCCTGGGGCCGAGTCCCCAAGTACTCACATTGTTAGCTGGATTTGGCCTTCCGTGGGGATGAGCCCTGAATGATAGCATTTGCATTGCCATCCTTCCCTCGCCCTGCCTGTGATGGAGTGAGTGGGCTTCGTATTGATCTCTGTTTCCAAGTTATCCCAGATTTAAGCCCTGCCCCATCTCTCTCTTGCCCCACACTTCAGCCTTCAGGATGAGTCCTGAGTGGTGGGTGCCATCCGGAGTTTCTGCTTCTGTGCCTGGCCTGTTTTATTGGAAACCCAGAGGTTACTATTTCTGGAATTGAAATGAATTTGTCCTTTGGACACATTGTGAGTAGCTCTGCCTGTCCCAGCTGGCTTGACATCCGGAGTCAACGTTGGCAACCAGGTCTGTCTTGCTGTCCAGCATTGATGGACAGATCTTAACCCTTCCCCAGCTCACTACTCATGCAGCCACTAGCCAAGCTTCAGCCGCCTAATCATGGCATAAGTGATAAAAGATAGTAGGAAAGACCTATCCCAGTCAGCTATGAGTGAGTCAGGAGAATAGGGCCTTTCCCCAAAGCAAGCAGAATCCAGTTGTCCAAAGCTGAGCCTGAAATGTTCAACATGCATTTGTATGTGGCCACACCTAACTTTGTAATTTTGAATATTTTCAATGAGCTGGTTTTTTTTTTTTTTTTTTTTTTTATTGCATTAGCTGTAGTTCTTAACCATCCTGCCTGTGTAGCTAATTGTGGTACAGAATATGCCAACTTCTACAAACTCTAAATATCCATGAGAATGAAAGAATGTTAGGTAGATGGAGTTATAATTTTTTTTTCAATTTGTTCATTTCATTTCTTTAAAGGGAGAAAGAGGGTGGGGGGAGAGAGAGAAAGAGAGAGAGAGAGAAAGAGAAATATCTCCCATTCACTGGTTCACTTCCAAAATGCCTTTAAAAGCCAGGGCTGGGCCAGGTCAAAGCCAGGAGATAGGATCTCAATCTGGGTCTCCCAAATGGGTGCCAGGGAACCAAGTTCTTGAGCAGTCACCTGGTGCCTCCCAGGATGTGCATTAGCAAGAGGCTGGACTAGAAGCAGAGGCAGAACTCAAATCCAGACACGCCCATGGGGATTTGTGCATCCCCAGCAGTATCTTAACCACTGTGCCAAACATCCACCTCAGCTGCAGAGTTTTTAAAAATTTATCTTACTCATGAATTTCACATGTCTTCACTGCAAAAACTCACCTCTAAGTTGTAAACAATTACCAGAAATGACTACTTTGAGATTCTTTTTTTTTTCTTCTCACTTCTCCCTGATGAAGGTACTTGAAGCAATGATTGAAAACAATCCACACAGAGGAAGAAGTATTCCTGTACTCAACAGTGGTGGAGATTTCTGCAGGCAATGGTTGTGTTCTTGGCCTGATCACTTAATGTCTTTGAACTTAATCCAAAAATTGGAGAAACTGGATTGGTTGTTTTTCAAAGTCTCTTTTAGTTCTAAAGTCCATGAGTGTTTACTCCAGCCTTCAGAATCCGATCATTGTTGACAAACTTATTCACCCTAGGATGAGGGAGTACCAGGACAGCAGAGGTCCTGTTTGACAAGGTTCTCCTAAGGTCCATAGATGGAACCTAATGGGCAGTGGGCTATTGGGTAGAATGTGACCAGTCCAGAGAGAAGGCCCCCTGCAAACAGAAAGAGCTCTATCCCTTTTTCTTTCCTGAAGAGAAAGTGATTTTAACTGAGGAAGAATGGGGCTTTGAGTAGTGAAAAGGAAGTGGAATAGTGTTGGGTTTGATGTTATTTCTCCCAGTGGTAGAAGGGAAATTGTCAAAGAAAAAAGATGCCATATGGTAGTTTTCCAAGTCTGGGTACTGTCATAGAGTCTTAGAAAATTAGGCAGCTGCTGAATTGCCTGAGTTTGATCGAGCCAAGGTCAAAGCCCACCCTACCCTTCTGTTGGCCACTAGGACTAATGCCCTCCTACAAAGAGGCAGAAACACCAGAGATCACTCTACCTGCCATGTGAGGACATGGTCAGCAGGCCAGGAAAAGAGCCCTCCCCAGGAACAGAATCAGCGGGTCCCTTGATCTTGGACTTCTCACTCTCCAGACATGTGAGAAATAAGTTTTTGTTCTTGAAGATGCCCAGTTTGTGGAATGTGGCAGCCCTGGCTGCTTCTACAGCATTAAAAGATGTAATGTGTGCCCATGGGATAGTGTCAAAACATAAAAGGAATAAAGAAGCAAAAGTCACTTGAAACTCCCCAACCTGGAGATAATCACATTATTTTGTTGTCTAAATGTCTAGGCTTCTTCCCGTGCATGCAGGAAAATTTTCAAACCCAGACTGTAGAAGCTACCTTGTAGCCTTTTGTTAACAACAAATTCAAGTATACATGGTGGATGCAGGAAAAAGTACTCCACTGAACAAAGATATATAATTTATTTAACAAGTCTGCTAGCGGTAGAGATCTAGATGGCTTCTACCTTACCCTTATGGTAAACAATGATTCAGGAAGGTCCTTTATGTATATCCTTGCGGGTCTGTTCAATTCATTCAGTGGGATGAATTCCCAGAAAGTGAGTTTCTGTGCGAAGGGAAATGCATATTTAAATTTTTGATGTCCTGTGTTCTGCCAGATTACCTTCCAATTCATGTTCTTATTCAGTGTCAGAGTGCCCAATGCCCCACACCCCTGCCAAATTGGCATGCTTTCCACAGTGTAAAAATAGGTTCTTGTCTGCTTTTCCCTGTGAATCCTGCCAAAGTACATCATGAGAAACCAAATGAGAGAATATAAAGTTGACAGATGGGAGGTATTTTGGTCACTGTAATGTTTTATCTGAAACACACCATTTTCCCCTCAAAGCAAATGTCATAGATAAGACCTCTTCAATTTTTAGTACAAGTTCTAGGAAGTCATTTCTTAAATGGATTGATTCCTTAGAGAGAGAGTGTTTCTGAGGATATGGAAATTATTCAAGCCAATGTGCTTTGGGCCGAGAGAGGACGCACACGTTTTTGACAAAACAGTATCTGTCTGACTTTTTCTTTAAAGATGCAAAGTATTTTACTTTGTTCCATCCAAAGTGTCAGGTCCAGCCTATTCTGAATATTCTGTACTCACTTATATGCCTGAAGTTCTCACAGAGGAATTTTTGCCACAACTTACCCAACTATTTTATATTAAAAAAAATTGGGGGGGACTGGCACTGTGGTGTAGTGGGTAAAGCCGGTGTCTGCAGTGCAGCATCCCATATGGACGCTGTTTCAAGACCTGGCTGCTCCCTGCTATGGCCTGGGAAAGCAGTACAAGGTGGCCTGCACCCACGTGGGAGACCCAGAAGAAGCTCCTGGTTTCTGATAGGCCCAGCTCTGGCCATTGCAGCCATTTAGGAAGTGAACCAGCAGATGGAAGACTGATTCTCTCTCTCTCTCTCTCTCTCTCTCTGCCTCTGCCTCTGCCTCTCTGTAACTCTGCCTTTCAAATAAATAAATAAATAAATCTTTTAAAAAAAATTGTGGGTAGGGGGCCAGGATTGTGGTGGAGTGGGTTGGGCTACCACCGGTGACGCCAACATCCCCTATCACCATGGTTGCTCCACTTCTGATCCAGCTCCCCACTAATGGCCTGAGAAAAGCAATGAAAAATGGCCCAAGTGTTTGGGCCCCTGCCACCCATGCAGGAGACCCAGATGGAGCTCCTGGCTTCAGCCTGGCACAGCCCTGGCCTTTGCAGCCATATGGGGACCAAGCCAGCATATGGAATAACTCTCTCTCCCTCTCTGTAACTCTGACTTTCAAATGAATAAGTAAATCTTCAAAAAAATAGTCATAAAATCATTAAACTATAGTAAAATGTAATTCTTATCAATTTGACAAGGATTTAACATAAAGTTTGACAAAACACGGTATTTGTAGCAAAACTGATACACACAGGCCATTTTTTTGTATTTTTAAAATTTTAATCTCCCACATATAAGGGAGAACATGCAGTATTTGTTTTTCTGTATCTGGCTTATTTCACTCAACATGATGTCCTTCAGTTCCAACCATTTTGCTACAAATGAAAGAGTTTCATTCTTTTCTATAATTGAACAATATCTCATTGTTTACATATGTCATATTTTCTTTGAGGTATAATTTACATTCAATTTGGATCAGTTTGTTTTTCCTCAAAGTCTAATTATGACAAACTGCAACTTCTTTAAAAAAGATTTATTTATTTATTTGAAAGACAGAGTTACAAAGAGAGGTAGAGACAGAGAGAGAGAGAGACAGAGGTCTTCCAATATCTGGTTCACTCCTCCAGATGACCCCAACAGCTAGAGCTGCGCTGATCCAAAGCCAGGAGCCAGGAGCTTCTTCTGGGTCTCCCACACAGGTGCAGGGCCCAAGGACTTGGGCCATCTTCCACTGCTTTCCCAGGCTATAGCAGAGAGCTAGTTGGGAAGTGGAGCAGCTGGGACTTGAACTGGTGCCCATATGGGATGCTGGCACTTCAGGCAGTGGCTTTACCCACTACACCACAGCACCAGCCCCATAACTGCAACTTTTTTTAAAAAAGATTTATTTATTTTGAAAAAGTTACAGAAAGAGAGAGAGAGAGACAGAGATCTTCCATCTGCTGGTTCACTCCCCAGATGATAATAACGGTGAGCACTACACCAGGCCTAAGCCAGGAACCAGGAGCTTCCTTCAGGTGGGCAGAGGCGCCCAAGCATTTGAGCCGTCTTCTGTTGCCTTCCCGGGGAACATTAGCAGGGAACTGGATCAGCAGTGGAGCAGATAGGACTTAAACAGGTGCTTATATGAGATGCCAACATCACAGATGCAGATGCAGAGAATGGAGTTTTTTTTTTTTTTTTTAGATGTGTTTATTTGAAAGTCAGAGTTATACAGAGAGAGAAGGAGAGAGAAAGGGAGAGGGAGAGGGAGAGGTCTTCCATCAGCTTGTTCACTCCCCAATTGGCAGTAACAGCCAGAGCTGAGCTGATCCGAAGCCAGGAGCCAGGAGCCAGGAGCTTCTTCTGGGTCTCTCACGTGGGTGCAGGGGCCCAAGGGCTTGGGCCATCTTCTACTGCTTTCCCAGGCCATAACAGAGAGCTGGATCAGAAGTGGAGCAACCAGGACTTGAACTGGAGCCCATATGGGATGCCGGCACTGCAGGTGTTGGCTTTACCCACTACGCCACAGCACCAGCCCCAAGATTGCAGTTTTAAAATCAGCTGCTTCATTCCTTGGATATTTGATTCAAAGCACTGTAATTTAACACAATCTGCTGCTTTTTTCTCATCTGATAACTTAGCAAAATGAAATTTGCCCTACATTCTCATAGATATTGAGAAGACTGGCAGATCCCTAGTACCAAAGGGAATTTAATTATAACTTTTTAAAATATATAGAAATATATTTAATTTACTTATGTCTGACTCTGAAGTTTTTGTGCCTTAAGGGGGTATGTTTCTTTTTCAAATGGATACATATAAATCAGATATGTTTTACTATTAAAAATTATCCTCTCACTTTGACATTAATATCAATTGAAAGCATTTAAAATCATTCAGTTTCACTGATAAGATTAGTCAACCTTACATGACAAAAATCAGAAGATAGGATAATTATGAAATGAAAGCTTTACATTGATAATCTCCTTTGTTTTTCCCTTTTTACCACTTAATAGTTGAGTGTATCAGATTATTTTAAATGTCTTACTCCAATGTTAGCAAAATTATAGTTTTATTTAATTAAATAATGTTTCTATTTGAGAGAGAAAGAGTTCTCATCTGCTGGTGCACTTCACAAATAGCCCCAGTAGCCAGGACTGGGCCAGGCTAACGCCAGGGGCCAGCATTTGATCTGGGTCTCCCACGTGGGTAGCAGAGAACCGAGTACTTGAGCCATCATCTGCTACTGCTCCTCACAGTGCACATCGGCAGGACGCTAGCTCAGAAGCAGAGGCAAGATCCTAACCCAGGGATTCCAATATGGGATTCAAGCATCCCGAGTGGCAACTTTAACTCTTGCGCCAAACACCCACACCTGTATTTTTTAAAAAAGCATAACAATAGTATGTGTTTGACTTTAGAAAAAAAGGCCACTCCAAATCCTTTTCATCCTGGCTACGCTTTTAGCTGAGAGGTTAAGACTGAATGCTTATGGCTGGCACCGCGGCTCACTAGGCTAATCCTCTGTCTCTGGTGCCAGCACACCGGGTTCTTGTCCCGGTCGGGGTGCCGGATTCTGTCCCGGTTGCCCCTCTTCCAGGCCAGCTCTCTGCTGTGGCCCAGGAGTGCAGTGGAAGATGGCCCAAGTGCTTGGGCCCTGCACCCCATGGGAGACCAGGAGAAGCACCTGGCTCCTGCCTTCGGATCAGCGTGGTGCGGCGGCCATTGGAGGGTGAACCAACGGCAAAGGAAGACCTTTCTCTCTGTCTCTCTCTCTCTCACTGTCCACTCTGCCTGTCAAAAAAAAGACTGAATGCTTAGCCCCTTTGCTCTCTGTCTACTCCCGGGAAGGACAGCTGGGGAAGCTCGGGCCTGTCCCCTTGTTTCACTCTCTCTAGGGAAAAGGCACCTTCTTTGGTCAGACTGGGGAAGAAACCACTGCTCTGTGTCTCAGCTCTGTGCTTCCGGAGTGGCCCGAAAGAACTGCCGCAGTTTGAAGAGGTTTGTTTTCATTCAGGGAAATGAGAATGGTATCAGTAAGCCCATTTGCCCACAGATACACATTATCCTGCCAATCTTATTAGTAATGCAGTTACAGTTTTTTAAAAATTATTGTTTTATTGTGGTAAAAAGTGCATAACATAAAATGTACCATCTTCTCATTTCTACGCGTGCAGCTCAGTAGCACGAATTACGTTCACATTGCTGGGCAACCAGTCTCCTCCAGAACTTTTTCATCTTGCAAAACTGAATCTCGACACCCATTAATCAACAGTTCCCCAGGTTCCGCTCACTTCAGCCTCTGGCAAGCACTGTTGTACTCTTCGTTTCCAGGACTTTAACTACTCTTGACCCCTCCTGTAAGTGGAATCACACCTTCGTGTCCTTTTCTGACCGCTTCTGTCACTTACCGCGTCCTCAGGGCTCATCCACGCTGTAGCACGAGTCGGAACTCCCACCATTCTGAGGGCTGGGGAAGCTGACACTTGGAATTCTTCCGCCTGCTTCTACTGACCGGCTGATTCATAAATGAGAGGAAGAAGGAGAGTATAGTTAACTTTTATCCCCTGAGCGCTATCAGACTGGGTAATAAGATGCTGGGGTAGACATCCGTTGTCTTATATGGCCAGAGTCAAATAGAAAAATATCTGGCCTAAGGTAAGGAGAGACTTTCTCACGAGGATTAGTGCAGTAAGAAAAGGGGCTACTGTAATGAGGAGAAGGCTCTAATCACAGACCATTATGACCTTCGAATTTCTCAAAGGTCAGGCAGAAGAGAACTTTTCTTTTATGGGGAGGAGGAGACCAAGCTTAGAAACAAATGAGGGCGATTGGGCAGAGTGAGCGGAGTTCTCAGGCAGTGGCTCAGGGATGTTGTCCCTGAGTCTCAGTGGGGGATACCGAGGAGGGCTTGTCCCGAGTTCTGATGCTTACGGCTGTGCTCAGGGACCTGGAGGTGAGGAGCCTTAACAAGCGTTTGTGCAGATTGGTCAGTGGGGACACACAGTGTTGTGTTGCTGACCATTATTAGACAAAAAGTAAAAACTTAGAGGGTCTCTGTCTTCTTTGTCATGGGTGGGCCAAGGATCACCTCTAATCCCTAAGTCATGCGGGGAGCGGGAGTTCTTAGTGGGAAGCCATTTCCCACAACACACAAGAGGGTTCTTGACCTTCCCTGTTTTCCAAAAGTCCAGAGTCCTGGTGAAGTTCAACATTGTCAGCAGTGCACTTTGTCACTCTGTGTGGTGACACAACCCGTCTTTCTTGGGGAGAATCTACCTCATCATTGCAGTGAAGTTGAGCCCACTTCCCTGCTCAGTAAGGATAGATGGTCCCCCAGCTCTGGCCAAGTCAAACTTCTTATTCTCTGATTAGTATTAATTGTCCAGCCAAGGGTAGCTCCTAGCAGGACCAACGAGTCTCTCCTGAGATTCTGTTACGGCGGCGAAGATATTATTACCTCAGTTCTTTGTCTCACATGGAAGAAGAATTTCCAAGTGGACAAGACAAAGAGAAAAGTGAGATTTAAAGGTCTAAAAGCGAGATTTATTAGTCAAAGACCTCCAGCCAAATCGGCATGGAGGGGAGGCTTCCAGGAGAGCAAAAACCCGAAGTACCCCATGGCACTGGGGTTTTTAAACACAATTTTGGAAAAAATAAAACTTGACAATCAGATTGAGATTCAGTTACAAGACGGGACAAGACCCATCAAAAGACCCAATTTGCAATCCTTTATCCTGTCTGGCTTGCTTGTGATAAAACAAGACAGCCATCACAAGGGTGGGATACCTGATTTGTTTTACAGTAAACTGGGAGCTCAGAAGGGTGGAGTCACCACTCCCCTGTTATTCTCAGGATAAGATTGGAAGCTCCCAAGGAGTGGGCAGGCAGGCACTTCTGGCCTTGCTAAGGATAACTTTTAGGAGGAACATTTTCTACCCACAGTTTCCACTGACTGCATATTAACCCATTTGACTCCTCACAGTTGGACCATGTGGATGCTGGAAGTGGGAACCCTGACATTTCTAAGGCCCAGGATCCAGCCATGCTCAGCTTAGTTCTAGACACACACACACACACACACACACACACCCATCTCAGCTCTAGACTCTCCAGCTATGTGAACCAATAAAAACTCTCTGGCTTAACTGTGTTGTGGCTCCTGGCTCCTTACTGGCTCTGGATGTTTGAAAGGCTTTGTCTACCTCTGATTGTGAACAACTCCAGGGCTCTTGTCTGAGTTCCAAGAGTAAGAATGTCGACTACAGAATTCTGGCTATATTTCAAGCTTGAGTAATTCCATCTGTCCTCCCTGAAAATTTTTACTGCAAGAATGTTCAATATCCTTAACTTCCTTCCCTAGACTTCTAAACATCATGGAATTTTCCTTCATCATTCTTTTCCTATTCAAAAAAGTCCCAATTTGGGGGGAAAGAAATTTAGAGTTCTAACAAAAATTTTAAAAAGAAATCCTGTTTTTTTTTAAATGAGTTGTAGTAACCTAAATATTAAATTGAATTTCAAGTTTTATTTGATGAGGGCAATAGATTAACATAAGGAACGGAAGGAATTGTTTCTATGAGCATTTAGGGAGCATATTTGAAAAGGCAACACAGAAGTCAATGGCATATTAATGTGAATCAAAAATTTTTTGTCTACATCTAACATTTTCCTAACTTCAGTAGACATGTTTACTTGATGAATAGATTGATCTGATAAATAAGAAAGTCATGAAATGGAGCAGGAAAGTTATTTAAAATTATAGAAGGGGAAAAATAAGAAATGCAATAGTCCCCCCACATGTATCTGCAGGTTGACTTTCTTTCCTTTTTTTTTTTTTTTTTAAGATTTACTTATTTGTTTGGGGCCCACCACTGTGGCTTAGCAGGTAAAGCTGCCACCTGCAGCACCAGCATCCCATATAGGGACTGGTTTAAGTCCTGGTTGCTCCACTTCCGATCCAGTTGGATTTATTTATTTGTTTGAGAGGCAGAGTTACAGACAGAGAGAGGTAGAGACAGAGAGGACTTCCATCCATTGGCTCACTCCACAAATGGCTGCAACAGCCAGAGCTGGGCCAATCTGAAGCCAGGAGCCAGGAGTTTCTTCTGGATCTCCCATGTGGGTGCAGGGGCCCAAGCACTTGAGCCATCTTCCACTGCTTTCCCAGGCCACAGCAGAGAGCTGGATGGAAGTGGATCAACCAGGATTCAAACTATTGCCCATATGCAGTGCAGGTGCCACAGGCAGAGGCTTAACCCACTATGCCACAATGCTGGCCCCTGCAGGTCAGGTCCAGCTATCTGTGGTTATAGTCCAAAAGTATTAAATGAAAATATCCAGAAATAAAGCATTCATTAATGTGCAGTCGGGCACCATTCTGAGTAGCGTGATACAATCTCATGCTGTTCTGTTCTGTCCCACCCGGGACATGCGTCATCCCCTTGTTCAGTCTGTCTGTGTGGGATGTAGGACCTGACCAGTAGTAACTTAGTAGCTGACAATTACAGAGAGACCGTGCTTGTGTTCAAGCAACTCTTTTTTTTTTTTTAAGATTTATTTATTTATTTGAAAGTCAGAGTTACACAGAGAGAGGAGAGGCAGAGAGAGCAAGCGAGAGAGAGAGAGAGAGAGAGAGAGAGAGTCTTCCATCCGATGGTTCATTCCCCAAATGGCCGCAACGGCTGGAGCTGCGCCAATCCAAAGCCAGGAGCCAGGAGCTTATTCCAGGTCTCCCACGTGGGTGCAGGGGCCCAAGGACTTGGGCCATCTTCTACTGCTTTCCCAGGCCATAGAAGAGAGCTGGACAGGAAGTAGAGCAGCCTGTCTTGAACCATCACCCATATGGGATGCCAGCACTTCAGGCCAGGGCGTTAACCCACTGCGCCACAGCGCTGGCCCCTCAAGCAACTCTTCAGTAGCTTGAGGCTGCACCACCAGGCCTACCTACATCATTCACCTGGATTCATCTCAACAAGTAAGCCTTGGATCATCCCACACCATCACAAGAAGGGGAAGTGCCGTACCATAAGATATTTCAAGTGAGAGAGACCACATTCACATGACTGTTATTGTATCATTTTGTACGGCTGTCCTATTTTATTATAGTTATTGTTATCAATCTCTTCCTGTGTCTAATTTATAAATTAAACTTTATTATAGCTATGCGTGCATGCGTAGGGGAAACAAGTAAGTGTAGAATTTGATATTTCTCTGAGGATTCAGGCATCCGCTGGAAGTCTCAGAATGTATCCGCTGCGAGCTACTGCAGCAGTTTATTTTCATGAGCAAATATGGAAAAGGTAAGCCAACTCGGTGGGCGCTCCCGACTTGTCTCTTCCATGCCAGATACCAAGGACACAGCAGTGAGCCACAAAGACAAA
This sequence comes from Oryctolagus cuniculus, assembly GCF_051225735.1. Classification (NCBI taxonomy): domain Eukaryota; kingdom Metazoa; phylum Chordata; class Mammalia; order Lagomorpha; family Leporidae; genus Oryctolagus; species Oryctolagus cuniculus. Next base: position 86,597,043 of record NC_142880.1, read on the forward strand.
AGTTTCTGGCCTCACGGAGCACGGTGCTATTAGTCAGCTTTCCATCACTGTTACAAATGCCTGCAAGAAGCCACGGGTGAAGGAAGAGGCTTATTTTCATTCACAGTCTGGGAAGTTAAGGCTCCAGGACGAGGTAGCCCCATTGGTCTGGCATCTGGCGAAAGCAGTGGATAGTGGGACAAGTGTGGAAGATGGAACACATGGGCAGCCAGGAGGCAGAGAACAGGGAGCAAGAGCAGCCCCATTTAGGCCTACAAAACCAATTCTCTTGCAAGAACTCCCTTCTGGAGGCCGGTGCTGTGGCCTAGGTTAAGCCTCCCACTACAGCGCAGGCATCCCATATGGGTGCCGGTTAGTGTCCCTGGCTGCTCCTCTTCTGATCCAGCTCTCTGCTAATGGCCTGGGAAAGCAATAGAAGATGGCCCAAGTGCTTGAGCCCCTGTGCCCATGTGAGAGACCCAGAAGAGGCTCCTGGCTTCGGATTGGCCCAACTCCAGCCGTTGTAGCCATTTGGGGAGTGAACCAGCAGATGGAAAGTGTCTCTCTCTCTCTCTCTTTCTATAACTCTGCCTCTCAAAGGAATAAATAAATCTCTTTTTTTTTTTTTTTGACAGGCAGAGTTAGACAAAGAGAGAGAGAGAGAGAAAAAGGTCTTCCTTCCATTGGTTCACCCCCCAAAATGTCTGCTATTGCTGGCACTGCGCCAATCTGAAGCCAGGAGCCAGGTGCTTCCTCCAGGTCTCCCACGAGGGTGCAGGCACCCAAGGACTTGGGCCATCTTTTAAAGCTTTCTCAGGCCATAGCAGAGAGCTGGATCCGACGTGGAGCAGCCCGGACTCGAACTGGTGCCAATATAGGATGCAGGCACTGTAGGGAGCAGCTTTACTCTCTCCGCCACAGCACCAGCCCATAGAGATCAGTTTTTTTTTTTTTTAAAAAACATACATGTATACCCATTGCAAATGTGGCAACACACTGCCCCTAAAAAGCCTACAGAGCATTCAAGAGAAATACCTCCTGAGGCCTGTCTGATGAGTGTCAGAAGAGAATTGTTCATCTTTATTTCCCAGGTCAGTTTGATTTGGGTGCTACACACATAGGGTCTCCTTTGTTCTTTCTCTATATATTCCTTATCTATTCCCAGAAATGTTCTTAGAATTAATCAGTAGTCTACTTTTTAGTAACTTCTTCTCAGAGATAGTACCCTGCCTCCGAAGATGTTTGCAACCAGTCACAGGTTTTAACCTGTGAGAAACTCGCCCTCACTTACCTAAAACCCACCTCATCAGGCCAAGTCCACGTATGCTCACTGCTAAATGATAAATGTAAATTAGCTGTCATAGACCACTGTGGGGAGCAACTCGGACTAGACTGTTACTGGAATTAAGACTTATTCTATGCATCTGCTCTCCCACAATATGGCGCTGGGAGAGGAGTAAACAGCTTCTACCCAGCTGCCTCTCACCAACTTGACAAGCTGCAGGAGCTGCTCCTGATTGGAGGAGAGCGGCGTGCTCGGCGTGTGGGCAGCCGAGTTGGGATTGGCGGAGGAGGACTATATAGGAGGAGAGAGACGGCATAGTGGTGTGGGTTGGTTGGAGAGTGCGTTGGAGAGTTCGCGGGGAAGTTCGTTACTTCGTTCTTTCTCATTTCTCTCTACTCATTCTTGCTTTGGGAGTTTGCTGTTTACTTATTCTTACTTTACTATAGAAAGGACTTGTAAAAAAAGGGGAACAACAAGCGCCCGGTCCGGTGCGGCTCCTCCGCGTGCGGAGGAGCAGCTAATGGTGCCGTGACTCGGATATGAAGCCTAGGCAGGGTTTAGTGTTGCTCCTCCATGAAGAGGGGGAGCGACATAATGGTGCCGTGACTCGGATAGGAAACTTAGGACGGATAGGAAACCTAGGACGGATATGAAACTTAGGAGGGAAGAAACGGGAAGACTCAGGAAAATATCGGAGAGAGAGACTAGCAAACAGCCTAGGGAAAAGCTGGACGAAAAAGGAGCCGGAAGAAGCTATTGAAAGCCTAGGCATAGATTCGGATACGGACTACGGGGGGAAGCTGGGAGAAATCTCTAAGGTCGAAAGCGAAAGTGAAAGCTAGAACAAACAGACTCGGACGCGGACTGTGGGGAGAGGCCAGGAGAAATGAGGGAGGAATATCGTTGGAGGAAAGCTTGGGGAAACATACCGGGTAGAGAAAAAAATGTTAGGGAAATTGAAGCCGCGGGGGGCAGGCCGAGGCGGAAACGGAAGCCACTTTGGGGTTCTCAAGTTAGCCCGGGAATAGGGGGCGAAAAGTTGAAACCAGAAGCTGAAACGTAAGCCAGATTGGGATCCGTCTGATTGGCCCGGGGAGCAAAGGACGGGAAGCCAAACCGTGGGGCGGAGACGTAAGCTGGGTTGAATTCGCCAGGCTAGCCCGGGGAACTTAGATTGAATGCTAGTGGCGGACACGTAAGCTACGCTGTGTTACTCGCGGAAGCCGCTGCATGCAGAGAGAGCACGGGGCGTGAATAGATAGGGAACGGGGCTGGCGCGAGGCTGTGGTGCAGACGCGAAGGGCGTGGAGACCGCGGAGCGCGCAAAGCCGAGCCGCACAGATGAGAGAGACGCGGGCTGAAGTGGCTCAGAGCCGGCGAGGCGCCGAGAAGCAGCCTCGGGGCGGGGCGAGGCGCCGGGAAGCTGCGCGGAGCCGTGAAGCTGCGGGGATAAGAGAAACAGAAGTTTGGAAGTGGAGTGAGAGAAATGGGAATGTTGGCAGACAGAAGTAAAATGGGAGAAATAGGAATGCCCGGAGATAGAGAAATAGAGAAATAGAAAGGCCTCCCTACAACACAACAATTAGAAGGCTTGGATTCGGTCTGCCCGATTAGTGAGGCGATGAGCACCTGGGCGGCTAGCAGCTTATGCGCCGCAGGTCACCGAAGACAGGCACAAATTAACATCAGTAAGGCCTCCCCACAAAAAGGCAATGAGAAGGCTTGGATTCGGTTTGCCTGATAGGGCTTGTAAGCCCCTGCAGGCTCGACCAGAGCATGCGCTGCAGGGCACCGAACACAGGCACGCATCAGCGCCTGAAAACCTCCTCACAACATGGCGAAGAGAGGACCCGGATTCGGTTTGCCTGATTGATAGGACTTGTAAGAGCCTGTGGCAACTCTAGCAAGTAGAGCAGAGTGTGTGCCGCGGGACACCGAAGACAGGCGCGTATCAACGCCAAAAAATAAAAAGAAAGGGGGATCTGTGGGGAGCAAACCGGACTAGACTGAGTTACTGGAATTAAGACTTATTCTATGCATCTGCTCTCCCACAATATGGCGCTGGGAGAGAAGTAAACAGCTTCCGCACAGCTGCCTCCAGTTCAACTAATAAACTGTAGGACCTGCTCCTGATTGGAGGAGAGCAGCGTACTCGGCATGTGGGCAGCCGAGTTAGGATTGGCGGAGGAGGACTATAAAGGAGGAGAGAGACGGCATGCACCAGGAACATCTAAGGGGAACATCTAAGGGGAACACCTGTGCAGCCCCCGAGAAGAGCCGGCCGGCGGTGTGCCGCTCCCCTGCGGAAGTGGGGAATGTGGCCAGGGGGAACTGCCCTTCCACGGAGGTGGAAGGGATAGTAGCCAACCCGGGAAGAACCAGCAGCAAACCCGGGGAGGGCCGAGCAGACGAAAGAACAGCGCAGGGTCCTGTGTCGTTCCTCCATGAAGAGGGGGAGCGACAGACCACATACATTCTGACTAAAACTTGACCACAAAGGAATCCTTTGCAAGACTCATTCAGTCACTAGGCAAAACTCTTCAGGGTCTAGGGCACTAGTATTCGGCCCTGAATAAACCTGACATTAACCTTTGTCCAGAGCGTGCTTATTTTCCATTAACAAATGGATATTTTACATACGTACATAGCCATTTAACCACATTTAACCACAGCAGCTCAAGACATGGAACACTCCCAGCAGGCAACCCTCCTGCCTGGCCCTCCCAGCTCTCCAAATCCCACCCTGGCCTGAGGACACCACTAGTCAGATTTCCTCACCATCTGGAAGTTTTGTCTGTTTCTGAACAGGGAATACATAGAATCACTCAGCATTTACTCCTGTGTTCCCCTCTTCAGTTCAATAGTGTTTTCCTGATCAGTTATATCACAGGTTGTTCTTTTTGATGGCTGTGTGATATTCCACTAAACAAACACACTTCAATTTATATATCTGTTCTCCTGTTGGTGGACATTTGGGGTTGTTTTCCGTTTTTGTCTGAGAAAAGCTGCTACACATATTCCTGGATATACTTTCAGCAGACTTATGCGCTCATCTCTCTTGAATTATACTAAGGGACGGAAGAGCTCGGTCACAGAGTAGATGTCTCTTTAGCGTTGGTACAATTACTAACATATGTACATGGCACACGATTCAGCGTTGGTCCAATTACTAACATATGTGCATGGCACACGATTCGGAAGACACGAAAGAGTAGAAAGACTTTCCCATCCTATGTCTCGTCGCCACAGTTCTCTTCTCCAGAGGCAACCGATATTACCAGTTTCCTGTGAGTTCTTACAAAAACGCACGCTGCATCCAGCAACGTAAGCACGTGGTCCTGTTTTACACTAAAGCTATCACAGGACACAAACCCTCACCTTGTTTGTCTACTGAGAGTAATCTGTATCAGTAACACAGAACTGCTTCACTCCCGCAGATAACTACATAGTGCGGTATTTTGCACATTTGAGATTGGATCTGTGGGTTAGAACAGCTGTGGGCATCTTACTTTTCCCCTGTTCTGTGGGAATGCCTGTTTCCCCACACTCCCACCAATAAAGAGCTAACAAACTTTCTAGTCTTTGCTAGTCTTTAAATAGAAAATGGTATCTCCTTGTGGCCTTAAATCTTGAATTTCTCTTAGTATAAGAATAACTTTATATGTAATGATTCTTTTTTTATTTCCTGACCTGCAAACTATGATTAATCATTTTTCTTATTGTTTTATAAGAAATCTTTCTATATTAAGGAAATTAACTCTTGGAGTATGAGATGAGTCTTTTTTTAAAAAAGACTTATTTATTTATTTATTTATTTGAAGGCCAGAGAGAGAGAGAGAGAGAGAGAGAGAGAAAGAGAACCTTCCGTATGCTGGTTCACTCCCAAATAGCTGCAATAGCCAGTGCATTATCAGGAAGCGGGATTGGAAGTGAAGCAGCCAGAACATAATCTGCTGCACCACAATGACAGCCCCATGTTTTAATTTTTTAAAAAGATTCATTTATTGGGGTCGGTGCTGCACTAGGCCCCTGCCTGTGGTTCCAGCATCCCATATGGTCAATGTTTCTAGCCCAGCTGCTCCACTTCCCATTCAGTTCTCTGCCATGGCCTGGGAAAGCAGTGGAAGATGGCCCAAGTGCCATCTCCAATAAATAAATAAATAATTTTTAAAATTTTCGTTTATTTATTTGAAAGGCAGAATGGCTGAGAGGGAGAAAAAGAGTGGGAGACAGAGACAAAGATTTTCTGTCCTCTGGTTCAAATGTTTCCCAAAATGAAAGTGGATTCATACATAGCAATTTAAGTTCTCATACATATTAATTTAAAAATACCATGAAGCAGATGTTTAGCTTAGTGACTTAGATGCTGGATAGGCTGCGTGCATCCCACATCCAAGAACCTGGGTTTGATGCCCGGCTCCAGCACCTGACTCCAGCCTTGTGTTAATGTAGAAGATGGGAGGCAGTGGAGATAGCTCAAGTAATTGGGTTCCCAGCACCTGGCTTCAGAATGGCTCAGCCCTGGTCATGATGAGCATTTGTGAAGTGCATCAGTGGATAATTAGTTTTTTTAGAAAATATAAACTTGGGGCTGACGCTGTGGTGTAGCAGCTAAGGCAGTACTAGCATCCCATATGGGTGCTGGTTCGAGTCCCAGATGCTCCACTTCCAATCCAGCTCTCTGTTATGGCCTGGGAAAGCAGTGGAAGATGGCCCAAGTTCTTGGGCCCCTGCACCCATGTAGAAGACTCAGAAGAAGCTCCTGGCTCCTGGCTCCTGGCTTCAGATCAACACAGCTCTGGCCGTTGCGGTCAATTGGGGAGTGAACCAGCGGATGGAGGATCTCTCTCTCTCTCTCTGACTCTCCTTCTCTCACTGTGTAACCCTAACTTTCAAATGAATAAATAAATCTTTTTAAAAAAGTATAAACTTATCTTTGTAATATAATTATTACCCACAAAACAGGAAAAATAAAGAATGAGGATAAATTACCTGTAATCTGGTCACTCCAAGATGACTACGCTAAGCCTTATGGAATAATACTCCCGTCTCTTTCCTAGCCCCCATCACATGGCTATAAATCATATGTAATCATAATTGTGTAAAATATATAGTGGTATCCTAGTAACATAATGTTAAGTGACCATAGAATAACGCTGAAAATAAAATAAATTATCAGGGGCAGGTATTTGGTATAGCAGTTAAGATGCCTTTAACTCATATTGAAGTGCCTGGGTTAGAGTCCCAACTCCACTCTCCATTCCAGCTGCCTGCCGATGCATACCTGGGAGACAACAGATAATGGCTCATGTAGTTGGGTTGCTGCAACCTGAGTGGAAGACCCAGACTGAGTTCTTGGCTCCCAGCTTCAGCCTGGTTTAGCACAGCCAATGTGGATAAGTTTTGGAATTGAACTAGTGAAAGAGAACTCTCTGTCTTCTGTGTCTGTTTTTCTTTTTCTGCATCTGTGCCTCTCAAACAGATAAATAAAACTTTTAAGATAATAATAAGTAAATAAATAATCGGGGCCAGTGCTGTGGTGTACCGAGTTGAAGCCCTGGCCTGAAGCGCTGGCATCCCATGTAGGCAACGGTTCGAGTCTCGGCTGCTCCACTTCTGATCCAGCTCTCTGCTATGGCCTGGGAAAGCAGTGGAGGATGGTCCAAGTCCTTGGGCCTCTGAGCTCACGTGAGAGACCTGGAGGAAGCTCCTGGCTCCTGGCTTCAGATCTGCAAAGCTCCGGCCGTTGCGTCCATCTGGGGAGTGATCCAGCGGATGGAAGACCTCTCTCTCTGTCTCTACCTTTCTCTGTAACTCTGTCTTTCAAATAAATAAAATAAATCTTTAAAAAAAATAAATAATCAATGCCACCTCTTATCTGATATAAATTATTATTTCTTTTAAGACAGAGAAGAAAATGTGGACATATGTTCCAGGGACTTAATGTACAAATAATAAGTCTCATAGAACCCAAAACAGTGTGTCTTATTAGCATGGAAAGGGACCAACACCTACTTTTTAAATTAGCACATTTTATTTTGATTTATCTATATGGGATTTTCAAAAAAATCCATGGGAAATACATATTATGATAAAATTAGGCATGGACTTCAAAATTGTTTTGCTACAAAACAAACTCTTTTTCCAGGAATTTTTTGGCACCTTCTTATCCCACTCCAGCCCCAGTATGTTCGGTGGTGTGCTAGTAAGAAAAGGGCTTTGGCTGAGAGCCTAGGGACTTGGGTTATAGTCCCAGCTTGGCAGGAGCTGTATGATCTGGGACTGCCTCTTCATCCTGTATTCTGCCTCATGCCTGCTGGGAATGCCATAATGTGCTTCCATTTGCCCTTGCCTGATGCATGCCTGCCCCTGGAGCTAGGGACCTAATCAGCCCTTCCCACCTTAAAAAGACCATGCATGAGTCAGAAAGGGGTTGCCAAAGACAATTCCATGGGACGGTCTATTACCAGAAGAGGAAACGTGCTCTGAGTAGGCAAATACTGCATGTTCACCACCTCCAACTAGAAATGCAGCTGCTTTCTCTGTGTAGTCGAGGAGCTGGTGTGAAAAGCAAAAGCTCAATTCTTGTTCTCCCTCGGTCGGTCTTCACAGAATTATAACCGCAGGATTACGCGAATTAAAGTGAGAGATGGTCTGTGTTCTTCCTTCCTCTTCTGAGCTGTGATACTCATTCCTTAGGACGCGATGGCAATTTCATGGTTCAGAGCAGGAGTTATAAAGCAGCTTCCGGAGCGACTTTCCTGTTTTTGTGAGCTGTCTGTGTATACTTCCTGCAGCGAGACTGCTGTATTCATAGCAACATACGCCCTGAAACAACATACTTCTCTGACCCCATCACTGTCTGTGTCTTCGGGAAAGCTCTTACGTGTTACTGGGTGTTAAGAATAGTTTATTCTTCATTGTGCAGTTGCCAAACTGAGTTTATTTTTACTCAAACTGCATATGACCCGCCCAATACAACGACTCGCCCGAATTCAAGTTTTGTTTTGTTTTGCTTTTACAACGTATCTCCTTATTCTACAACTCTGGGGGAGGAGTGGTCTCACAGGGAGGTACAAACATGCTTTCAGCTACATTTCACCCCAAGAACTGTTTTCTCTCCAGTCTCTACTTCAAAGATTATTTTTAATGGGGCTGGTTCCGGCCAGAACATCCTGGCAAGCCCTTTAAATTATATATTATATTTATATTTATATTTATTAGATGTTATCTTATTCTGTTTGTATAATTAACCTTTAAACTTATTAATTATATAATTATATGTATCTCCATTAGCAAACTGGGATAATAATAGTGGCCCCCTATCTCGGAAGGTTTTGGGGCAGATTAAAATAAGATAATGCACATATACAGTTCTTGCACAGACCACAGGATCATGAAAGTTAGCTATTGTTATTATCTAAAAAAATATATAATACCTACCTCAGACGGTTGTTCTAAGGATCAAAGAGATATGGAGCATTTCACATGCATATATATATATATATCTAGATACACATATGTATACATATCTAAGCATATAAAATGTTTAACATAGCGCTTGGCACAAAGAAAATATTTAGAAGTAGTTTTTGGTGCTGCTACTAATAGAAGAAACTGCGGGTTCTTTTTTTTTTTTTAAACTGTTGCCATGACCTTTACTCTTTTTTTTTTTTTAACGATTTATTTATTTATTTGAGAGGCAGAGTTATAAAGAGGCAGAGGCAGAGAGAGAGAGGTCTTCTATCTGCTGGTTCACTCCCCAGATGGCCGCAACAGATGGAGCTGTGCCGATCGGAAGCCAGGAGGTTCTTCCAGGTCTCCTACATGGGTGCAGGGGTCCAAGGACTTGGGCCATCTTCTACTGCTTTCTCAGACTGTAGCAGAGAGCTGGGTCAGAAGTGGAGCAGCCAGCATTCAGACTGGCACCCATCTGCGATGCCAGTGCTGCAGGCGGCAGCTTTACCCGCTACGCCAGAGCGCCGGTCCCTTAGGTTCTTTTTTTGGCAGTGCAGAGGGAGGCAAAGACACAGTGATCTCCCATTTGCTGGTTCATTCCCCAGCTGCTTGCAACATCCAGGCATGGGTCAGGCCAAAGCCAGAAACTGGAAATTCAATATGAATCTCCCAGGTGGGTGGCAGCGACCTAACTACTTGAGCCATCACCTGCTGCCTCCCAGGGCCTACATTAGCAGGAAGGTGGAATAAAGATCTTAGCCAAGAATCAAACGCAGGCACTACAGTATGGGATCTGGGTTTCCCAAGCCCTGTCTTAGCTGCTCCACCAAGTGCATGCCCCTCTGGTTGTTTTCAGGAATGAAAGTATTTCCTAAATCAGTAGCTAGCAGTATTTATCTTACTCATGAACGAAAACATTCAGATTAGAACCCAGTTTTACTGTGATTTAATAGTTTAACCCTATTTTGAATCTGCAAAGCAGGGTTACAATACTGTGATGTTACTTGAAAAGCAAGTGCCCCCTCTGCCATCTACCAGCTAGTGCATCTTGGTCAAATTCTTAATTTTTCTAAGCCTTCATTTCAGTATCTTTAAAAGAACTCTATTGACACTTGCTTTACCTACTTCCCATAGTTATAATAAAAGAGCACAAGAAATCGAGTTGATTAAAGAACTTTGTGGGGCTGGTATTGTGGCTCAGTGGGTTAAGCCACCACCTACAAGACTGATATTCCATTTCAGAGGGCCAGTATGAGTGCCAGCTGCTCTGCTTCAGGTGCAGGTTCCTGCTAATGCACTTGGGAAAGCAGCAGAACATGGTCCAAGTGCTTGGGCCCCTGCCACTCATGGGGGAAAGCCAGACGGTGTTCCAGGCTCCTGGTTTCAGCCTGGCCCAGCCCTGGTCATTACGGCCATCTGGGGAGTGAACCAGTGAATGGAAGATCTCTTTCTCTTTCACTCTGCCTTTCAAATAAGTAAAAAAAAATTTTTTTTTTTGACAGGCAGAGTGGACAGTGAGAGAGAGAGACAAAGAGAAAGGTCTTCCTTTTGCCGTTGGTTCACCCTCCAATGGCCGCCGCACCACGCTGATCCGATGGCAGGAGCCAGGAGCCAGGTGCTTTTCCTGGTCTCCCGTGGGGTGCAGGGCCCAAGCACCTGGGCCATCCTCCACTGCACTCCCTGGCCACAGCAGAGAGCTGGCCTGGAAGAGGGGCAACCGGACAGAATCCGGCGCCCCGACCGGGACTAGAACCCGGTGTGCCGGCGCCGCTAGGCGGAGGATTAGCCTAGTGAGCCGCGGCGCCGGCCGTAAATATTTTTTAAAAAGAACTTTGTAAAGGAACAAAAACAACAATGTAGTAATAATTTCATAATTTGTCATGTAGTTACTAAATGCCAAGTCTATGGTAAGTGTTATTTAATCTGTACAATATCCTCAAGAACTAGGTACTATTCTTACATTTATGTTACAAATGAGGGTTCTAAGTCTCAGAGATCCTACACAACTCATTCAAAATCACATCACACATTAAATGTGCAAACTGACATCTGTTCAGGTTCCAGGTTACTTTTATCGTTTTTACTACACAAATCAAAGTTGTTATTATTTTTGTATGACACTATAATAAGCAGTTTTTATGACATGGTGGTATGGAAAGCATATACAGGTAATTATTTCAGATAGCAATTTACTAACATGTTTTACTTACACATTTCTGACACTTTTAAGGGAACAGTGATAAATAAAAATGACTACCTCCTGCAAACGTGTGTATAGAAAACAATCATTTTCTAGGGAGAGGTAGACTGGTTCCTTTTCAAAAATACGAGCTAAGCCAACCTGTGCCTCTTGCTAACATAGACACCATCTCCTTGATGGACAAGACTTCACAGGAAAGCAGGGGAGTCCTCTCTTTAAAGAGATCATAACTCATATTTGGGCCAAATAAAGTGGGATCTGGAACAGCTGCTCACTCCTAAAAAGCATTTGAAATTTATGAGAAAGAGGGGCATGGTCAAGTATGCAGCCACTGCTGTTGATAAGTTGATTTTGTTGTTAAATTAAACATCTTCTAAATTTCAATCTATTCCATGGTCCTGGCCCAAAATAATTGTTTTGCTTAATTTTAGACTGTAAATTCTTATAAACAAGCCTCTTTGAAGTGTTACTAGCTGAACTTTTTCATTGTTAGAGCCGTAGAGTCTTTGAAAGTAGACGTTGAGAAACTTGTTGTGAATGTTAACTGGGCTTTCCTGCCTGCCCACTCAGGCTGAATTTTGAGCAACAAAATGACCTCAGCTCTAATAAATACCCTGTATCTTGGCTGTCGATTTTTAATTACTCACCAGAAAACCAAGGTTGTTTATTCCTAATGAGGTAAGCTAGTTAGTGTGCTGGAGCCAGCTCCCAAGACCTGCAGAGAATTGATTATTAAATATTCAGGAAATCTGTGAGCTGTTAAACCTTGATAGCTTGAAATCAGATATTATGAGTATTTACATGACACAAAGTGGCAAATGCCATAGTCGAGGCCCCGTATTCCACCTGCTGTGCCCATCCTCCACTTCACTCTCCCGACCCTGCCCAGAGGGCCAGTTTACCAACACGCTCCTGGTTAGAGCCACCTGTTCCCATTGAACATCAGAAAAGGAACCCCAGGCCTGATACCCTGTTGCCAATGGCCAGCAAAAATGGCAATCCTTGAAGCCTTCGTCACCAACCAGGCGCCATGAAACTCAGAATACCTAAGTATAAAACACAGTGTTCACCTTTGGATGTCCCAAGTTCACTTGAAAATGTCAGCTGCTGCTTGGCAATGATACGTGGACATAGAGCACCCCCCACCCCCACCACCAAATCCTGAAGTCTGTGGGAAGTGAGTGACTCATTCTCCCAATCAGCAGAGTGAGGCCACACACGCATCTCCCAAAACATGCTGGGATTTTCCTCCCAACCTCATCCATCATAACGAATATGCGAGAGGATTAAACAGTATCACGATGGGGGAAATTTGATCTCAGGCAGTTGAAATACCTGAACAGTGCTTCCTCAGCCTAGGTCATCCATTGTTCTCCTGAGGCTGCCTCTTGGGAATCCTGCCCTCTCTGTATGTCAGCCAGGTCAGAGCTGTTCTGACTTGTACATATCTTCTTCCAGGGAATGTTCTAAAAACCACGTGTGTGTGCTTCATTTGTCTCCTGCAGATTTAGCAGGCCGCTAGTTAATGCACTTGAGGCCTAACATAATGTCCAAGTCAAGCCTGTGGATACTTACGGTCCTTAGTCTTTGTGGTTCAAGGTATAGAAGCGAAGTTAAATCCTGGAAAACTACTCAGGGTCTTGGCCAGGAAAACACACTGTTACAATACAGCAGCTGGTTTGAATCTAGTGAGACCTCTCCGGAATGTGGAATGCATAGCGTGCCTTCAATCCTCTTTCTCTGAAGTGGACTTGAGAAGGAAACTACACCAGGCATCGGTCAGGCTGGCGTGATGCTCAGGAGGCTTTTTGTTTGTTTAACGTGTTAAAAATCTTTATTTACTTATTTTCAATCATTTGAAAGGCAGAGTGACAGGGGGAAAGAGAGAGAGAGAGAGAGAGGTATCTTCCTCTATATCCTCTAGTTTGCCCCCCAAAATACCAGGGCTGGGCCAGGCTGTTGCTAAGAATCTGAAACTCCATCCGGGCCCCCCAGCTGGGTGGCAGGGACCCAACCACCTGAGCCATCGCCTACCGTCTCCCAGCAAGTGCATCAACAAGAAGCTGGGTCAGAGGCAGAGGCAGGACTTGAACGCTAGCGCTTGGCTTTGGGATGTGGGGGTTCCAAGCAGTGTCACAACACCCACTCCTGTTTGTTTTAATTTTTATTTATTTCTTTTCATTTTATTTGAAAGGCTGAGAGACAAACGGAGAGAGATCTTCCATCTACTGGTTCACTCCCCAAAAGCCCACGGCAATCAGAGGGAGCCACATGGAAGCCAGGAGCCTGGAACTCAAATGCAGGTGTCTCACATGTGTGCCAGGGGCCCAAGCACTTTAGCATTAGCAGGAAACTAGACTGGAAGCTGAGTAGCAGGGACTGGAAACCAGGCACTTCACTATGGTGTAGGAGCGTCCTGGGAAGTGACCTAACTTCTGTACCAAACCTCTGCCCTAGGAGTTGTTTTAAATTAACATCTAAAGCAGAAATTCTTAATTGTAACTCACATTAGAATCACACAAGCAGCTTAAAAATCTTAAGACTCCTGCCCCATCACAGATCAGTTTGCTGAGAATTTGAGGAATGAGCCCTGGATACCCATGGCTTTTACAACTGCCCTGGTAATTTCAAAGTGCACCAAGGCTTGAGAATCATGACTTCCGGCAGTGAAATGTTCCACCAGGTGAGATTCATTCTGTGGTTAGCGATCTTTCTTGATAATCAAAAAAATCTGAAAACAAGTGAGACTGAATCCTCTGATGAAAAACTCAAGGGCCTCAGTTGTGGAAACCAGGCAGGGCAGAGATGAGGGAGGTGGCGTAACTTCCCACAGAGACAAACCTGGGTCTGAATTAGAGCTTGGTGGCTTCGCAAATGCGGGGAACTTGGCAAATTGCTGCATTTTTAAATTCGCTTTTTTGCACTATACATAGAATATAATGCACTTATTTAACTGTGTATGTCAATGAGTTTTAACAGATTTGTACTCTTCTGTAATCATGCATAATTAAGATGTAGAAAAATTTTTACTGCTCCCCGGTCTATCCCCCCACTCAATAGCTAAAGGGCCCCAAAGACCTGCTCCCTGTCACTCCATGTTCATTCACTCATTTTAAACTCGTATTTGTTGAGTGCTTACTGTGCATCAGGCTCAGTTCTGGGTGTTGGGATGTGCTAGTGACTAAAACAAAGCCAGCTGCCATGATATAGAGGGAAGTAGAAAACACAATATAGGAGCCGGCGCTGTGGCATAGTGGGTAAAGCCACCGCCTGCAGTACCAGCATCCCAATCGGGCACCAGTTTGAGTCCGGCTGCTCCATTCTGATCCAGCTCCCTGCACCCGTGTGGGAGACCTGGCTCCTGGTTTTGGATTGGCTCAGCTCCAGCCATTGCAGCCATCTGGGGAGTGAACCAGCGATGGAAGACTTCTCCCTCTCTGCTTTTGCATCTCTGTAACTCTTTTAAATAAATAAATAAATCTTAAAAAAAAAAAAAAACCCACAATATGTAAGTGAAATGTGAGGCTACGGCAGGCCATGTGGTGATAAGCTAACAAAGCTAGCAGGAAGTGATTAAGGAGAACCAGAGCAGGGTGGGTCCCGTGTTGCTATTTTGAATGAATGAGTCAGGGATCACCTCTCTGGTGAGGTGACATTGGAGCAAAGATCTGATGGAAGTCAGGACACGAGCAAAGTAGATATTAGAAATCTTCATTTCCTTCATGTGTGATCACCCAGTTATCGGCTTTAGGACTTGAAATAAACGGTGATTCATGCATTGACAGCAGTGATCTGGGGCCAGTGTTGTGGCACAGTGGTTCGTGTCCTGGCTGTTTCACTTCCAATCCAGCTTTCTGCTAATGGCCTGAGAAAGCAGAGGAAGATGGCCCAAGTTCTTGGGCCCCTGTACCCATGTGGGAGACACAAATGAAGCTCCTGGCTCTTGGCTTCAGCCTGACCCAGCCCCGGCCGTTGTGACCAGTTACAGGGTGAACCGGTGATGGAAGATCTCTTTCTCTCTCTCTCCTTCTCTCTATAACTTTGCCTTCCAAATAAATACATAAATCTTTTTTAAAAAAGGAGCAGTGATCTGGAATATGCCAGCTACCTGATGTACCACAGCCATGATCAGGTCGTACCCTTGCTCAAAACACTTCTTTGTGGGTAAGATCTGATATCAGTGAGCAGGCAGAGAAGAAAAAAAAAGTTGAAAACTGTCTTTGGAAGCACAAATTGATATTTTTCCCAAAAGGAATTTGAAAACATATATCAAAGTTTAATATGTATTCATCCAGCAGTGCCACTTTTAAGAATTTAGCCTAAAGAAATAATTGGGAAAGTATATAAAGATATTCATACAAAGACATTTATTTCAACATTAGTTATGTTAATATATATTTTCTGGATTTTTTTCATTTTAGCACATACAAGCTTTGAAATGCTAAAAGCTGCTCAAACCCCTTCATACAATGCATTGACATGCAAAGATGTTTACAATATTCTATTGTGGAAAAAAATATAGGTGGCCAGGAAGCATGTCTAGTATAAATCTCCTTGTGTTAAAAAGTAGTTCTGTTTTCATGAATTTTAAAAGGTTGGATGCTAGTATCCAAACTATTAACAGTGAAGATATCTAAGGTATAATGTAGTGGCATTATGGGAGGGGGAATTTTTGCCTAATTCTTTCCATACTTACCTATTTGAATTTTTAAAATGCATGTTATTTTTATAAGTTATATCATTTTTACTCACTACTTTCTATAAAATAAAGGGTTCAACTTCTTAGCTTTGTACTTAGAGCACTCAACAGTTTGTTCCCAAATGACTTATTGTCAGTCTTCAGAAATATTTGATAGAATTGAGTTTTTCTCTCTACTCTCCTATGTACGCTCACTTGAGCCCAGCTGCTCTTACCACGTTTACTGTTACATGTTTGACCTATGGGGATGTCCTTTCCTTTACCTGAAATATTCTCCCCCTCCCCAACTACCTAAAATCCAACTCAAGCTCAAACCAAGGGCAACCAAGTAGCACTCTCCCTCCCTTGAATTCCTATATTACATAGCATCTGATATTGAAGAATTGATCATTTCAACAAAGGAATAGACTATCACAGTCAAGGTCAAGTTCTTATTAAGCTTACTGTTTTCATTTATAACACATACTATCACAGTATTTCTGTAAGGACTGAATGAAATAATCATGTAAACTCCTAGCACAATACCACAGTAACTCCTAGTTCCAAAAAAGAAAAAAGCTAGTAATATGATTATCTTTTTTAATCTATTGACATCTTATCTTCCCATATAGACAGTCAACCTCTGGATTGTAGCAACTGCATGATGTGTATGCTTGTGTCCCACTCTGAGCCCCGTGCAATATGGCCTTCTTTATGATACATACTGTTTTCGTTGTCGATGACAGTGGGGATTATAAGACACAGCAATTACTTTCAAATAATATATCCGTTAATCTGACCTATTTTTACTTCACGGTGCCAAGAATAAAATATTTTTAAAAGATTTATTTATTGGCCAGCGCCGCGGCTCACTAGGCTAATCCTCCACCTTGCAGCGCAGGCACACCGGGTTCTAGTCCCGGTCGGGGTGCCGGATTCTGTCCCGGTTGCCCCTCTTCCAGGCCAGCTCTCTGCTGTGGCCAGGGAAGTGCAGTGGAGGATGGCCCAAGTGCTTGGGCCCTGCACCCCATGGGAGACCAGGAGAAGCACCTGGCTCCTGCCATCGGATCAGCGCGGCCGTGGTGGCCATTAGAGGGTGAACCAATGGCAAAGGAAGACCTTTCCCTCTGTCTCTCTCTCTCACTGTCCACTCTGCCTGTCAAAAAAAAAAAAAAAAAAAGATTTATTTATTTATTTGAAAGGCAGAGTTACAAAGAGAGAGAGAGAGAGTGAGATCTTCCATCTGCTGGTTCACTCCCCAACTGGCCACACAGCCAGGGCTAGGCCAGGCTGAAGCCAGGAGCCAGGAGCCAGGAGCTTCCTCTGGGTCTCCCATGCGGGTTCAGGAGCCTAGGCACTTGGACCATTTTCTTGCTGCTTTCCTAGGTGCATTTTAGCAGGGAGCTGGATTGGAAGTGGAGCAGCTGGGATTTGAACTGGCACCCATATGGGATGCTAGCCTGCAGGCGGTGGCTTTGCTCACTATGTCACAGCAGTGGCCCCAAGAATAAAATATTAACATGGAATGATCACTGTGAAATGCTGCCGACCTGAAATATGCAAATAAACCAACATGCACTTTCTTCAGTGAAGGCGGAAGTGTGTGTCCTCTCTAGAGCTGTTTTCACAACAGTGGATTCTCACAAGATGCGAGGCCAGAACAGCGAAGTATTTACTGAAAACACCAGACGAATGTGGCGTGTTTAATATCTGTTTGGCAGATAACGCCGTGCTTCGATAGAAAGCCCCATGTGTTCCCGAGTTTTGACATATGGGGCTGTGCACGCTGCGAAGAAATAGAGAGCTGTACCCGCGCTCTGGCAGGCTTGGCTACGTCTCAACGTGTTGAGTTGCTGACGTTGTTCTAGTTTAAAATCATCACCAGATCGCAGCTCTAAAATCTCAGTGAAGTTATTGGCAGCCCGATTGGAACACCCTCTGTTCTTTCTTAATCCGACCGGACAGACATGATCTGTGTGGCATGGCACATGGCCACTGAAACAGCTGGGGTCACCTGATACCGGGCATTACCCTAGGACAGAGAAAGCCAGTTTGTTATTTTCTCTTGGGAGACCTGAGAAATATTTTGCTGAGCATGGCTTCTTTTTTTGGTATGAGTATCTGTTATACAGATTTTGTCCGGCAGCACTGTAGGGTTCATTGTGTCTGCTTGCAGAGACAGACATAGATAGAACTCCCATCCACTGGCTCACTCCCCAAATGCCCCCAGTGTTCGGGGCTAGGCCAGGCTGAAGCTGGGAGCTGGGAATGCCATCCAGCTCTCCCATGCGGGTGGCTGGGACCCAACTCTGAGCCATCGCCACTGCCTCCAGGTTCTGCAGCAGCAGCAGGAAGCTAAGTCAGGAGCCAGAGCTGAGAATTGAGCACCGACACTCTGATGTAACTAAACCGCTGGATCCAAACGCCACTCCTAACTGTGTCTGTTTTAGAGCCAGTACTTTGTTAGTTTTCAAAAATCTGGTCAAGGGGCTGGCGTTGTGTTGTAGCAGGTAAAGCCACCATCTGCAACGCCCGCATCCCTTGTGGGCACCAGGTCATGTCCCAGCTGCCCCCCTACGACTCAGCCCCCTGCTGATGGCCTGGGAAAAGCAGCAGAAGATGGCCCAAGTCTCTGGGTCCCTGCAACCCATGTGGGAGACCTGGATGAAGCTCCTGGCTCTTGGCTTTGGCCTGGCCCAGCCCTGCCCTTTGCAAATTTCTGGAGAGTGAACCAATGAATAAGTGGATGAAAGATGTTTCTCTGTCTCTCTCCTACCTGTCCCCCTCACTCCCTCTCTCCCTCTCTTCATCTATCTCTGTAACTCTGACTTTCAAATAAAATATGTAAATCTTTAAAAAAAAAAAAAAAGAAACAATCTGGTCAAAGTGTGACTTCTTAAAAAAAATACAGATCCATTCACTACTGACTCCATTTATGTAAAATGTATAGATGTTGGGGGAAAACTTGAAGGTAGAGAACTTGGTGAAAATACAGAAGTGAAAACCATGAGTTGCATAAAAATATGATAGGTAGAATCCTCTGCTAGCAAAAGCGAACAAAACAACACCCGGCATATCAGTCTGTACCCAGCACATCCCATCCCGGGGGGAAAGTGCGGAAGGCTATTAACCTGGGCAGACTCTGGAGGCGGAGACACAGAGTGTGGAATGTGGCAGAAAGCAGAGGAATGATTCGCTTTTTCTTTTCATATTTTATTTATTTATTTGAAGGACAGAATGGTAGAGAGAGAGGGAGAGACACAGAAAGAGATCTTCCATCTGCTGATCTGCTCCCCAATAGCCTTGGGTGGCAGAGGCCCAAGCACTTGGGCCATCTTCTGCTACTTTCCCCGGACCATTAGCAAGGAGTTAGATGGGAAGTGAAGCAGCCAGGACTCTAACTGGCACTCTGAAGTGGGATGCCAGCATCACAGGTGTTAGCTTAGCCTGCTGTGCCACAACACTGGCCCTACTTACCGTTGCTTATAAACCATCTTTGTATTGTGGTGAATTATGGTAGAAGCCTGTTTTTGTCCACTCAAGAACACTAAATGGATATTATGATTACTGGAGAATTCAAAAGATACACAGAAAAAGTATTAGAATTAATGTAAACATTTAGTAAGATTACTAGATAAAAACAAAATTTCATTTATTTCTAAACCCCAGCAACAAGCTCTTGCAAAATTCCATTTACAATAGCAACAAAAGGCTGACAGTACCTGGGAATAAATTCTACAAACCATATACATGATCTGTGTGAAGTTGATTATACAGTTCATTGAAGGACCTTAAAGAAGACTTCAGTATCTGGAAAGATGGTTTGTCTTGGAGAGGGAGACTCAATATTTTAAGAAATTTCAGTTCTCACAAAATTGATCCCTAGCTACAATGCAAGGATAGGGTTATGACAGTGTGGTACTGGTAGGAAGATAGACAAACAGACCAGTGGAAGAGAACAGACAGCCCAGAACCAAAGGCATACTTTTTGAAAACAAGATTTTATTTATTTACTTGAAAATCAGAGTTGTAGAGAAACAGAGAGAGAAGTCTTCCATCTGCTGGTTCACTCCCTCAATGGCTACAACGGCCAGGGCTGAGCCAGTCTGAAGCCAGGAGTCAGGAGCTGCTTCTGGGTCTCCTGCATGGGTGCCGGGGCCCAAGGACTTGGAACTTGAGCAGCCAGCGGGGACGTGAACCGGCACCCACAGGGGATGCCAGTGCTACAGGCGGTGGCTTTACCCCCACACCACAGCGCTGGCCCCTAAAGCTACGCTTTATGGAAATTTTATTTATGACAGAGCATCTTCAATCAGCGGAAGAGAATCACCTCTTGTGCAAGGTTACGCACCCTCCATGGGGGCAGCCTCGCAGCCAATGACTGATCAAGGGGAGTGAGGAAGGCTGGGCCTTCTTGTCCCAAGCAGGGAGGGCTCAGGAGGGCTCTCGCAGCTTTAGGGCTCTCTGCAGGGTGAACTGAGTCGTTCGTTGAGATTGCATCACAGTCCAGTGTGTCCCTCCGTCCGGTTCTGTTTCGTCCACTTCCTCTCCACAGCTGTCCATCCTGAGCGCTCCCTAGTAAACTCTCCGCATGCTAACCTCTCTCTGAGTCTGCTCCTCAGAGAACCCTGCTTGCAACACATCGGCTGCTGATGAGAATGTAATTTTTAAATTAAGTTTTGCTTTTTTGTCATTGTATATTTTTAAAGATGTAGTTATTTATTTGAAAGACAGAAAACAGAGAGAGAGAGGAGAGAGAGATCTTCCATCTGCTGGTTCACTCCCCAGATAGCCTCAACCACCAGGGCTGGGCCAGGCCGAAGCCAGGAGCTTCCTCCCAGCCTTCCACATGGGTGTAGGAGCCCAAGCACTTGGGCCATTATCCGATGCTTTCCCAGGGAGCTGACTCAGATGTGGAGCAGCCTACCGGCACCAGCACTGCAGGAGAGACTTAATCTTCTAGGCCACAGCACCCAGCCCCCTGTCATTTTATTTGAAAGGCAGAGAGACAAAATCAGAGATCATCCAATCACTAATTCATGCCCCCCGGATGCCCGCAACAGCTAAGGCAGAGCCAAGTGGAACCTGCAACTCAATCTGGGCCTCCCACGTGAGGGGCAGGGCCAGGGGCTGCATTCACAGGAAGTTGTAACAGAGGCCGGAGCCAGGACTTGAACCCAGGTACTCCGATATATGATGTGGATGGCCCAAGCATCTTAAGCACTGTACCGAACACCTGCTCCAGGAGTATAAATTGATATGAGCACTTTATTTATTTATTTTTAAGGGATATGAGCACTTTATAAAACAGTTTGGAATTACCTGCCAAAGCTGAAGATGCATACACCTTCCAACTTCCTGCTCTAAAACTCTTACGACATTTCCTATCAAGGTCCTTCTTGGAAAAGGGATGAGGATATCACTAGGATGGAGGGATCCTGGGGCTTCCAAGGTACTGGAACAGAATAAATTGCAAAACAGGGACCAAAAAACAAAGGTTGCTTCCCCAAAACAAAGAGCTGGGGCTGGCACTATGGCACAGCAGCTTAAATCTCTGGCTTGTGACACCGGCATCCTATATGGGTACTGGTTCGAGTCCCAGCTGCTCCACTTCCATTCCAGCTCCCTGCTAATGTGCCTGGGAAAGCAGCAGAAGATGGCCCAAGTCCTTGGGCCCCTGCACCCATGTGGGAATCCTGGAGGAAGTTCCTGGCTCTGGCTTTAGATTGGCTCAGCTCTGACCATTGGGGCCATCTGGGGAATGAACCAGCAGATGGAAGACCTCTCTCCCTCTCTGTCTCTACCTCTCTCTGTAACTCTGCCTTTCAAATAAATAAAAAATACTTCTTAAAAAAAGAAACAAACAAAAAAAGAGCTAACTTACATGGAGAGGCTCAGTGCTGAGGGACAGAGGACAAGGTCGCTGAAGGTGAATCGGATCAAGAAAACTTTCAGACTGGTAGAAGGAAAATCTAGAATTGGATCCCAGGCCTGCCTGGGGGTTTGAACAGATGGGTGGGAATTTGAGGAGGTGGTCCATGTAAGGGAATGGCACCAGCAAAGGCTTTCTAGACTGGCCAAAGCACAAGCATTCATGCAAGTCGAAAGAACTTTTGCACGTGGAATGAAGCCAGCTGATAGAGCATCTTGAAAGCTGGTTGAAGTGGCACAGTTTTGGTCCTTCCAAGCAGAGCAGAGCAGCCTTGATGCTGTGTCTCAGGAAGCAGCAGCTCCTGTGCCTGGAACAGCATTTTCACCTTGACCAACTCGTACTCTTCTCTTGACAGGTGGAATAAAACGCCTCTAATGAATGGCATTGGAGGATAGGACGAGTAACCAGCTTAGAACAATCTCTAAAGTTAATTAATTACTGGACTTCTATTTGCCCAGTTTGGTGCTTGGTCTATGATTACTGTGTATTCTCAGACGCAGCTGTTCCTGACAGCACTGTTGTCTTTGCATGCTAAAATGGTTAATGTTATCCTTACATGACTTCCTGGAGAGCCACTCTGCCCTGATTATAATAGCTTCCATGTCTGATCTTAGACAAGCTGTGCGTATATTTATAAATGTACTGACTACAACTGGAGAGTCCATCCTGCCATTCTGTCATGTGTCCAATGCCAGTGACATAGTTATCGGAGAGCTGAAAGCCCTTCAGGTAGTGGCAAAGCCTCACACCCTGAAAACGTTCAATACTGCTTTTGTGCTGAGTGCCTCTTATCCGTGGTGGAACACTTGATTAAAATACAATGTGAATGAGTCCAAGGTTTCAGGTTAATCCTTTGAGGAGAGCTGGTTTCTCTGGGTTTCTACAGCTTCAGATGATATTTCTCATGATTGCTCTGGCCCCTTTCGTGAAACTGAGGCCACAGCACAATGCTTACCTGTAGTCTAATCCCACGGCCCGTTCCGGAACCATTATTAGACCAAGGCGATGACGAACCCGGGCTGTTAGCCCCGCCGTGTTCAGCCAAGTCGCTAATGTTTCTGGCCCTCCTCTGTGCTGTCACATCCCAGGTAGGAAAGGACACGGGCCTTGCTCTTTGCAACGACTCTCTTTAGCCCCTGTAGGTGTGAGAGTCTGATCCCTGTAGATCTCTGGTTTTTAGCCTGTTCTCTCCACTCTCAAATTTCAGGAAACGGAGTTCCGCCTGTGTACCCAGTGGAACGATGTCCTGTGCAGCTTCACCCACAGCACCCTACACCCCTGGGGAAGCGAGAGACTGGCCTCCCTCCCCTCCACTTCCTGAGGACTAGGCGCTCAGCTGTAAATTGGCCAAAACACTTGGCTTCCATAACTCTTGGAGTGGACGGAGCGAAGGAAGGGAAGGGTTGTATGAAGTTATAAAAAAGCAGTTTTTTCCTGACTTTTGAGGCAGAGCATCCATAAAATACATACATTTTAAATGTATAGGTTAATGACATCCGGGTAACCCTACTGGGGTCAAGATATAGAACATTCCCCACCCCCCCATAAAGTTCCCTAGAACAACCCCACCGCCCCAACTGCAGAGATCACTACTGTCCTCATTTTCATCATCATATGTTAGTTTTGCTGTCCTTGAACTTGATAGAAATGGAATCAGATAGTACTGTGTATTCCTTTTGTGTCTTGCTTCTCATGCTCATAGTTATGTCTGTGCGACTCATCCATGTTGTGAGTCTATGTTGTCTTAATGGATTTTCCTGGGGTTTACCTCTCCTTGGCCCGTGTCATGATGGGAGTGGGGAAGCCAAGATTTAGTCCCGGGCTTAGAGGGCAGGGTAGGTTTTCAGGGTAGGTGTTGGGTCGGAGGAGCAGCAGTCTCTGTGGCTCCAGTACACTCTAGCCCAGCTGCAAGACTTACAGTATTACGTGGGCTTGAGGAGAGAAGCCTCAGAGGGACTTTCCTGGAGGGTTGTGTTAGGTACCTGGACGACAGCCACCCTTTCCCTCTTGCCACAATTGATGTCATGTTCCACATGTCTTCTTGCATCTTCCTTTGTTGTATTCCTCTGAGTGTGGCGTTGCCTGGACAGGCTTCTCCCCAGCTGTGTGATCTGTGAAAGCCTAACTATAGATCCTGCTAATCCCTAATCCATTCTCTGCTATCACTCCTGACCGGGGAGTAAAAAGTAGGGATGATTTAGGACAAACCCACTAGTATTCTTCCAAGAACAAGTCCTGCTGATGGAGTTGCTGTGGAATCCTTATTCTGGACAAGGGGCAGCTCATTAATTTAGCATCGAATGTATTCTATCATTGACATCAGCCCTTGTTCTGGTCTTCTCAGAAGTTCCAGCACTTTGTTCTTTTTCTCCTGCACAAGTAATTAACTGCTATCCTGGAGCAAATCTTCTTATCCGCTCTGTGCTATGCATTCAGACACCAGTGGACAATCCTGTTTGGGTCATTTCTTACTTTACAAGAAAGAACAATGTTTCCTCTGCCTCATCCCTGACTGCACACCCCTTGGAAGGGAGGCGGAGGGGGAGCACACAGGAGCCTTCCGGGAACCCCGTTGTTCCCCGAGTTCATCCTGGGCGCAACCTTCCCAGAGCTCCTGCTGCGTGAGCCCCGGCCTCTCCCCAGTGACCTGATTCTTTTTCCAGGAAATAACCTGCCAATAAGTTAATTTCTGCTGGAAGGGTTTGTGATTCCTTAGCTACTAACTAGAGAGAAGGTGTCTCTGTGTGTGTGTCCAATGAGACGCCAGTTATTGTTGGATTTTGCTATTCCATTTCAAAGAAGCCTTCCTGCCACTTCACGTCTCAGTGTTGTGCTGGCTCTGAAGTTGTCACAGGTGTTTTAGGAAGAACATGACTAACACACATCCAAGTTTCGGGGACTCACCTGCCTTCCTCGTTAGCCTTCCTAGAGTAGGACTGGCTTTTCTCGTTCTCTGACCAAAGGGCCTAGCATGGTGCCTGATGCAGGGCAGCTGTTCAGTCAGTTACAACAGCTGTGTCAGCAGGAAGGCGCTGACTTCTAGGATGTTGGCCAGAGACACCGACAGGACTTATTCACCCTGTTCCCTGCTTGGAAAATCTCCTGCTACTCTGCTACTGACTTTCCACTTGATTCATTCCCAAACACAAAGGGAAAATACATTCTGATGTGATCAGTACGGCTTTCCTGGACCCAAAGCTAAATATAGCAGGCCATCTAATGATGATTCCTTTTCTTAAAAATTTTTAAATTAATTTTGGAAGGCAGAATTACAGAGAGGGGACACACAGACACACACACAGAAAGAGAGAGAGAGAGAATCTTCCAACCAATGGTTCAAACAGGTGCAACGGCCAGGGCTTGGCCATATTGAAGCCAGGAGCTTCATCTGGGTCTCCCACCTGGGTGCAGGGACCCAAGAACCTGGGCTATCTTCTACTGCTGTCCTACGCACATTAGCAGAGAGCTGAATCAGAAGTGTGGTAGCCAGGGCACAAGCCAGTGCGCATATGGGATGCTGGTGTCGTAGGCAGTGGCATAACTGGCCCCCGATTCCTTTTTTTTTTTTTTTTGACAGGCAGAGTGGACAGTGAGAGAGAGAGACAGAGAGAAAGGTCTTCCTTTGCCGTTGGTTCACCCTCCAATGGCCGCCGCGGTCGGCGTGCTACGGCCGGCACACCGCGCTGATCCAATGGCAGGAGCCAGGAGCCAGGTGCTTCTCCTGGTCTCCCTTGGGGTGCAGGGCCCAAGGACTTGGGCCATCCTCCACTGCACTCTCGGGCCACAGCAGAGAGCTGGCCTGGAAGAGGGGCAACCGGGACAGAATCCGGCGCCCCAACCGGGACTAGAACCCGGTGTGCCGGCACCACTAGGCGGAGGATTAGCCTAGTGAGCCGCGGCGCCGGCTCCCCGATTCCTTTTTTAAAATGAAGAAGTCAGAACCTGAAGATGGAGTCAAACAATAAGCCTTGTGTAAAGATAAGGCTTTGTGGCGGGGTAGGGTAGGGAAGCTTTTGCCAGAGCGGTTACGCTGCCAGTTGGGATGCCACATGCCCTATAGAGGTGTCTGGTTCCAGTCCCAGCTCTTCCATCCCTGATGCAGCGTCCTGTTAATGCACACCCTGGAAGCAGCAGAAGTTGGCTTAAATGCTTGGATCCCTGCCGCCCATAAAGGAAAACTGGTTTGCGTTCTGGGCTCATGGCTTCCACCTGACCCAACCTTGACTTCTGCACACATTCGGGGAGTGAATCAGTGGATAGAAGATCTCTGTCTTTCAAATAAAAAATGAAAAAAAATTCATCAAAACATAAAGTAAAGAAAAATCTTTCTCCCATCACTTAGAATTCTCAAGCAGCATAGTTTGAGTACTGGGTAGCCACTAGGTGCTAGGAAGACAGTGTTAGTGTGGGAAGAATCCCTGATCCAGAGAGGCAGACTGACAATTCACACTGACCCAACAAGTGCTACAGTGAAATGAGTAAACTCAGGGTGGTGGTGCCAGAGAGGTGAGGGGCCAACTCTGCCCAGGCATTCTGTACACTCCTCCTGGATGTCACTAACGGATGTCGCTGGCAGACTGAGGGAAATTCATGAAAGCAAGATATGTAAAAAATACATACAAGGGATATGAACAAGCATTTTTCAAAGGATAAAATACAGATGGCCAACAGACACATGAAAAAGTGCTCAGGATCACTAGCCATTGGGGAAATGCAAATAAAGTCCACAATGAGGTTTCATCTCACCCCAGTTTGAACAGCTAGCATCCAAAAATCAAACAACAAATGCTGGCAAAGATTTGGGAAAAAAGATACCCTAATACACTGTTGGTGGGAATGTAAACTAGTACGGCCATTGTGGAATGGAGGCTCCTCAGAAATCTGAAAATAGACCTACTACGTGAGGAAGCCATTCCATTACTGGGAATTTCCCCAAAGGAAATTAAATCAGCATATGAAATTTATCTGTACCCCCATTTTTACAGAAGCGCAATCACAATAGCTCAGACGTGGAATCAACCTAGGTGTCTATCAACTGATGACTGGATAAAGAAATTGTGTTATATATACACAATGGATACTTCTCAGCCATGAAAAAATGAAATATCATTTTCACAACAAAATGGATGCAACTGGAGACCATTATGCCTGGTGAAATAAGCCAGTCCCAAAAAGACAAATATCATATAGTTCCCTGAATTGTGGTTAACTAATATGCAGAGTAAAAAAATACAAGGTATATGAGCGAAACGTGTATGACAGTTTGAGATCTGATTATTGTTTATAGCCCTTGTCTATACTCTTGAGAAACAGTGGTTTTTCTACTTACTACTTGTTGAATTATTTATTTAGTGGAGGGTTAAGCCTGTGATTATAAAGAAAATTGAAGGGCTGGCACTGTGGTGTAGTAGATTAAGCCTCCTCCTCCTGCAGTGCCAGCATTCCATATAGGCGCCGTTCAAGTCACAGCTGCTCCACTTCCACTCCAGATCCCTGCTAACGGCCTGGGAAAGCAGTGGAAGATGACCCAAGTGCTTGGACACCTGTACCTGTGTTGGAAACCCAGTAGAAGCACCTGGCTCTTGGCTTCAGCTTGGCCCAGTTCTGGCTGTTGCAGCTATTTGGGGAGTGAACCAGTGGATGGGAAGAGCTTTCTCTCTGTCTCTCCCTCTCTCTGTAACTTTGCCTTTCAAATAAGTAAATAAATCTTTTTTAAGAAAACTGTATATATTAAATACATGAAATTTGTTCCCTTTATATAAATTTTTAAAAAAAGTAAAAAAATGGAATAAATATTTTAAAAAACCAGAGGTATGTAAAAAAGCTTGTGGAAAATGTATATTATGAAAACTATGCACAAATTTCCATTTTTTGCACCAAAACCACTTGTCTTTGGATTTTGTTTTCTGTGAACTTTGTGATCTACTTTTGTTCTGTGGGTGTCCTAGGAAGCAGACTTGGAAACAAGGCTTAGTGTTCGGGGTAGTTAATAATGAAGGAAAGGAACAAGAGCCAGGCAGAGGGAGCAAACTGCAATGCTGGCCTGCCAGCTTCAGCCGATTTCTTGTGGAGCTCTGGAGCTAAAAGGCCCCTTAGAATTGTCCCACGTTGGGCCGCATAGCCAGGCCTTTGTAGTCGCACCTCAGTCAGTCCCTGGGGATAGACTGTGCTGGAAGGAGTGTGGCCTTGGGGAGGGTGGGTCGCTGCTGCTGAGGCAGTTCCTAATGGGACTGATGACTGCAGGCTGTCAACAAATCCTTATGCACAGGGAATCTGGAAAGCTCATCTCCACGTTCAACACGGGCCAGCTCTTGCACCGCCTGGATGCACTTCCTCGTGTTTGTCTAGTGGTCCTCTCTTCTTCCTCCCTTTTTTTTTTTTTTTTTTAAATAAGATTTTATTTATTTATTTGAGAGGTAGAGTTACAAAGAGAGGGAGAGAGAGAGAGAGACAGAGGTGTGGGGGGGTCTTCCAAACCTAATCAAGACTTTATAGTCAACTTCCATTCCCAGAGGACATGGGAAATAGAGAAACAAGTTAAATGATACCACAAAGAAGCAAACAGGTGGTTTCAAAAGTGGGACACTCCTTAGAGCAACGTACTGGTTGATTTGGTCAAGGGCAGGGTGTAGGATCAGAAGGGGACAGGGCAGGCCTAGAGTACAACGGTGATGTGACAACCCAATGCCATGTTTGGATCCTGATCTGAACACACCCACTACAGAAATGGCTTGTTTGCTTGTTTAAATCTGTGGAGTTTTATTAAGGAATGAGCTGACATGACACAAAGGCATCATTGTTAAATTTGTTGTGTGATAATGGCATTATGACTATGACCTGAAAGTTCGTGTTTTCAGAGCTTCAAAGTCAAGTACTAAAAGGATGAAATGGATTTTTTTTTTTAAAGTTTGGTAAGGGGCTGGCACTGTAGCATAGTGGGTATAGCTGCTGCCTGCAGTGCCAGCATCCCATATGGGCGCTGGTTCAAGTCCCGGCTGCTCCACTTCCGATCCAGCTCTCTGCTATGGCCTGGGAAAGCAGTGGAAGATGGCCCAAGACCTTGGGTCCCTGCACCCACTTGGGAGACCTGGAAGAAGCTCCTGGCTCCTGGCTCCTGGCTCCTGGATTGGTGTAGCTCCAGCGATTGTGGTCATCACCAACAGATGGAAGACCTCTCTCTCTCTCTCTCCTTCTCTCTCTGTTCAACTCTGACTTTCAAATAAATAAATAAATCTTTTTAAAAAAAAGTTTGATAAAGGCAGAAAAAGGACAAATGAAGCAAGTGTGGTAAAATACTTATAATTAAAATTACATGTAATCACCACATGGTGATGGGGATATGGCAACCTGTTGTGTGATTCTTGCCATGCCTGTGTTTGTGGAATTTTCTTACACTAATGACTCAGGCATGGGAAAGAGAAGAGAAGACGTCCGAAAGAATGAGAACATACAGCGATATGAGAGGCCATGTAACCACTCACAGTGGAAGAACCAACACTCAAGTGACTTTAACTTTTTGTAGGAGTCCACAAGCTTCAAGTACCCTATTAGGGGAGACAAGCATTTGATGGGATAATGATATAATGGAGGGTGGATGAGTATGTGTGTGTGTGTGTGTGTGTGTGTACATTTCTAATTCCTCAGTGTGCAATAAAGCTAGTCGTGAACAAAATAATAAAATTCCTATAGCTAATATGTTAGAAAACACACATGCAATACATGAGATACATATGTTAGTCTTACTGCATTTTTCTTTTCTCAAAAAAGATTATTTACTTTACAGGCAGAGAGAGAGAGAGAGAGAGAGAGAGAGAGAGAGAGAGAGAAATCTTCTATTTGCTGGTTCACTCCCCAAAGCCCCACAACAGCCAGGGCTAGGCCAGAACAAAGCCAGGATGCCAGGATCCAGGTACTCTATCTGGGTCTCCCAGGTGAGTAGCAGAAACCCAGGTACATGGGTCATCATTACTGTCTTCAAGGTGCATTAGCAGGAAGCTAGATTGGAAGTGCAAAGTATCTGGGACTCTGATATGGGATGGGGGTGTCCTGGGCAGCAGCTGCTCAGCCCACTGAACCATAACACCCACTCTTTTTTGCATTTGTAACCCTCCCCTGGTGTCTTCAGTTAAACGTAACAGTTAAGAAGTATGCCAGTGTAAACAGCAAACAGAGAAATACCCTGGAACAGATGTTTTCACTGTAATTGTATACAGAGGGACTCCCATGTACCAGACCAAGCAAGAACTGGTTTGGTACCTGTCTGGCGTTACAGAACGCCAAATCCCTGGGAATTAGAAGACCTGGGATTCATCCCTGCCCTGCCTCTGACGTATTACATGACCTTGGGCATGTTCATTCATTTCTCTTGGCCTGGTTCCTCCAGCTAGTGCATGTGCAAAATACTTTCCATCTACTTACCTTGGGGAAATGGTGAGGACGAATAAGAAAATACCAGTGAAATGTTTTGAGCTTCTCAGGAAAAAAATATTTTTGCAGTACTGCAGTGTATTAAGTTTTTATTTTGACCAAGAACCTCAATAAGTTTCTGAATTTTAGGTTATGAACTAAGCATTATATTCATTAACAAACACTATATAGATAGCATTTCCTAGCAAGATATGCTGTCCAAATAACTTTAATCACACTCAGATTGAACCCAGTTTTAAACCTCACAGTTCTCCTAAACAAGGCTGTGTAAATTCCAATTAAACAGAGAAGATTTGCAAGATTTCAGCTGTTCACCTACATATCCTCAAAAAAAGGTTTTGAAACCCTGAGCTCTGGCTGGCTGTGACTGTTAAAGTTCCGATTTTAATTGTGATAACCACTTGGGAGCAGAATAGGTTAAAATTAATAATTGCTTTAATTTTAGTTCTTAAATAAAATTACTTTCTAATCTCCCATTGGGAAGGAACAGAAAAAAATTAAAATGTGCAGGGAATGTTCATTCTTCACTTAGAATCACCAGCAGCAGCACTACTTCTAAGTCCCTCTTCGATTAAGGAAATATAATGTATATTAAATGCATTTTAATATGTTAACAATTCATTCTGAGTAGGGAAATACCAAAAAGCACACACGGTTTTAGTTTAAGTAGGAATAGCAGAAATTAATTTTTTTTTTTTTTTTTTTTTTTTACTTTTAGCTCCTACCTCCTCCATTAGTCCAAGAATATTGTGATAAAGTCGACTGCTGGCTCAGAACATTCCAGAGGCCCCCAGGGGCCATTGTTCAACCCCAACTCTCTGCATAAACCCACCTCCCTGCAAAGACACCCCTGGTTCACAGTCTCTCTTTTTGCTGTTCCTTGAACTTGCAAATTTATTCTTTACACTTGCTGTTCCTTGCAGGGGGATGATTTGATTCTCTGCTCTTTTCTTTACATGCCTTTCTCCTTTTCGCCATTCAGGTCTCGGCTCCAATGTCACCTCTTCAAAGAGGCCTTCCCTGACCCCGCATTGTAAGCAGCCACTGCCCACCCTCAGCCTCTATCCCATCACCCTCTTTTGACCTCATAGCATTTATCACTTGCTGATGTTTATCTTGTTGATTTATTTGTTTGCTTGTTGTCTGAATCTTCCCCTTCCACACAGCACAGGCATTGTTTCTTGTTCATCTCTGTTTCTGGCATCTGGCCATAAAAATATTCCAACGATTCAGTCCATTCATGCAAAAACTCTGTCCCTGCATTGTTCTCTGGGAGGAATCCTCACCTCCTCTTGTCTATCTGTGTTTCTGGAATCTAAGGCTGAAACCATCTAATCCCTAGAAGAATGCTCCTTAGTAAGAAAAGAATAGGAAATCCACTTTGAGGATGATTCAGAATCAGAGATCACCAGCCTTTGACATCTCATGCCTCACACTGGGAAAGGGACAGCTGACTGTGGCGTCAGCTCTGTCTAGGCCAGGCCCTCCATCACAAGTCAGAGTCCCCATTTTCCCCAGTCTGTCCCAGGTCTGAAGGGTTTACTTGCTAATCCAGTCAGAGGAACTCAAGCTTTGTTTGTAAATGTCCTAGCAGCCAAGGAGCCTGTCGCTTGTGTGCCTTCATTCATGAGTTCAGCCAATGGTAATTGAGAATTTGCGGGCTTCAGGACCTCACCAGGGTCATTTGCTATGCCTTCACAGGATCACTTTACAAGAGATACAAAAGTGAACAAGACCTTCCCTTTGTCCTTAGGGAGTTACAGGCTAGCAAGGGGAGATGGATCAATAAACAAAAAATTAAAATGCAATGTGCAGTATACTCTGCAGGACTAAGTATGGGTTGTTATGGGAGAGGGTCCTTAGTCTAGGTGGACTGGAGGGTAGGGGGCTTTCCTGGGGGACAGGGCATTGACCCTGAGATTTGAGGCTGAATGTAGGAGATAACCAGTCTCAGGTGCTGCAGAGACGTCAGAGACCAGGAACTAACAGAGCACACAAAAAGTGAGGTTTGGAGGAAAGACAGAGGGAGGGGGTGGAGCCGGAGAAACAAACACAGACCAGATCATGAAAATCTTGTAAAACCAGGTTGAGAAATTCGGATTTAATTCTGAGAAGAGCAGCATCCAGTATATTTTGTGTAGCAGCGAGTAACATGATTGCTTGTGATTCAGAACAGTCCTCCTGGCAGCAATGTGTAGACTGGATCTTTCTCTGTTTTTAAGATTTATTTATTTACTTGAAAGAGATAGAGAGAGAGAGAGAGAGAGGGTCTTCCATCCGCTGATTCATTTCCCAGATGGCAGCAATGACTGGGACTAGGCCAGGCCAAAGCCAGGAGCCAGAAGCTTCCTCTGGGTCTCCCTTGTGGGTGCAGGGGCCCAAGCACCTGGGCCATCTTCCAATGCCTATCAGCAGGGAGCTGGATCAGAAGTGGAGCAGCTGGGACTCGAACAAGTGCCCATATGGGATGCTGGCCCCTCAGGCAGAGCTTAACGCGCTGCACCACAATACTGGTGCCAAGATTGGGTATTTGGATGTGGGGGTGATGGCCAGGAATGGGCCAAAGATGACAGTTAACTTGCTGGCTTGGCAAACTAGGTAGATTGTGAAGACATTTACTTGAGAATTCAGATCTCAAGTATCTGGAAAAAAATAAACGACTTGTTCAATGTGAGTACTTCATACCCATTTTTAGTTTATTAACTTCCTTAAAGATTTATTTTGTTTCTTTGAAAGGTAGAATTACAGGGGTGGGAAGTAGAGAGAGAGAGAGAGAGAGAGTGCTTCCATCCACTGGTTCACTCTCTAAATGGTCACAACGGCCAGGGTTGCCAGGCTGAGGACAGGAGCCAGGAGCTTCCTCTGTGTCTTCCAGTGGCTGCAGGAGCTCAAGCACTTGGGCCATCTTCTGCTGCATCTCCCAGGCACATTAGCAGGGAGCTGCATCAGAAGTGGAACAGCCAGGACTCACACCAGCATACCTGCTACACCACAACACTGGCCTCTAGTTTATTCACTTTTATTGACTATGCAAAAGTACAGCTTCTTCCTTTGTAGAAACATTGCAAAAATATTTTTAAAAAGATTTATTTTATTTATTTGAAAGACAGAGTTCCAGAGAGAGTAGAGACAGAGAGAGGTCCTCCATCCACTGGTTCACTCCTCAGATGGCTGCAACGGCTGGAGCTGTGGTGATCCAAAACCAGGAGCCAGGAGTTTCTTCCAGGTCTCCTACGTGGGTGCAGGGGCCAAAGGACTTGGGCCATCCCCTACTGCTTTCCCAAGCCATAACAGGGAGCTGGATCAGAAGAGGAGCAGCTGGGACTAGAACCGGTGCCCATATGGGATGCTGGTGCTTCAGGCCAGGGCTTTAACCCGCTGCGCCACAGCACCAGCCCCACAAAAATATTTTAAAATAATAAAACAAAAATTCATCATCCTCCCATATTCTGGGTAGGCATTTTATCTGGTTACAAAGAAGCCCACTGCCTAGGAATCCTCGCTGGATTGTCCCACCGCTGAGCAGCATGTGCTGGGGTGGGGGCCGCACCTCCCAGAGCTTACTGAATAACGCCAAGGGCTGGTCTGGTGTGGTCTGGGTTGGGCAAGGGGCCTGTCATGCTGTCGTGCTGTGGGAGGCGTAGTAATCTGGAAGGTGTTCCCCCGTGTCCTGGGAGGGTGGCTCAGCAATCCTAGCCCCAAGCCCCAGACAGGTGCTTGGGTTTAGAATCTGAAAGCTTGGGCCTGACGCTGGGTTGTTGGAAGGCAGTGGGAATCGAACCCAGCCACTCCGTGTGGTGCAGGTGGAACTCCCTCAATGCACAGAACTACAAGCTGAGGGTGGAAGCTGAGAGTGGCTTGTATAAGTTCCTGGCTACTTCTCCATTCCAACCTCGTGCTAACACAGCCCCCATGCCACCTACCTGGGATCATACATTTCCCTCTGGCCTCCTGGCTTCTGCCCTGCCTCTGCCCATTTGGGCCTTTGGGGGTGGGGCCGGAAGGTGGGAAGGGTCTCTCAAAATAAAAGTTTTAAAAGCAAAAAAAGAAAAAAAAAAAAAAGAAAAAGAAGAAGAAGATGCCTATGTCCCACATCAGAGTGCCCAGCCCCAGTTCCTTACTCCACCTTCCTGCTAATGCTAACCCTGGGGGACAGCAATGATGATTCAGTAGTTGGCTACCTGCCACCCACATGGACGACCTAGACTGAGTTCTGCGCTCCCAGCTTCAGCCCTCTTGGTCACTGTGGCCATTTGAGGAGTGAACCAGTAGATGGGAGGGCTCTCTCTCTGCCTCTCAAATAAGTAAAAAATTTAAAAACAATCCTATCATCCTTAATATTTTGCCGAATTTCCTGTCAAATTGTTTTCATCAAAAATATGTCGTTTGTGCCTGTGTGCACATGTCTATTTAAGACAGATTCTTTCATATTGAATATATCAAAATGTGATGAGTCATAAAATTATCAGCTACATTTAATTTCATGTTTGATTTATTCCTGAAAAAGAAAGCAATTTTGGCTTCACAGAATTGAGGAACTATAATGTATGGTTTTCTAAAGATTGAATTTCATACCATTTTATTCAAAGGAACAAGCTATGTTCTCCTATCAGGATAAAATGCTATAAATTGGAAAGAGATTTTTTTTTTTTATTTGACAGGTAGAGTTATAGACAGAGAGAGAGAGAAAGGTCTTCCTTCTGTTGGTTCACTCTGCAAACGGATGCTACAGCCGGTGCTGCGCCAATCTGAAGCCAGGAGCCAGGTGCTTCTCCTGGTCTCCCAAGCGGGTGCAGGCGCCCAAGCACTTGGGCCATCCTCCACTGCCCTCCCGGGCCACAGCAGAGAGCTGGACCGGAAGAGGAGCAACCGGGACTAGAACCCGGCACCCATGTGGGATGCCGGCACCACAGGCGGAGGATTAACCAAGTGAGCCACAGCACTGGCCCGGGAAAGAGTATTTAGAAGCTCTAAGAAATGGTGGTGGTAAACAAAAAGTGTCCTTTAGAAAAATTTAATAAAGTATTTTTAAAGATTTTATTTATTTATTTATTTATTTGAAAGGCAGAGTTACAGAGAAGCAGAGGAAGGGAGAAAGAGAGAGAGAGAGAGAGAGAGAGAGAGAGAGGTTTTCCATCTGCTGGTTCACTCCCCAGATGGCCGCAATGGCTTGGAGCTGAGCTGATCTGAAGCCAGGAGCAGGAGCTTCTTTCAGGTCTCCCATGTGGGTGCAGGGGTCCAAGGACTTGGGCCACCTTCTACTGCTTTCCCAGGCCACAGCAGAGAGCTGGATCAGAAGCTCCGGAGCATCCAGGACTCAAACTGGCACCCATATGGGATACCGGCACTGCAGGCGACGACTTTACCCGCTACGGGAGAGTGCTGGCCCCTACTGAAGTCTTATTCACACAAACGTAGGTGCCTACTTATACTACAGAATTGCTAACATCAGAGGCAGCCTTATTAATGTGTGTCCTGATTATAAATGCATCCTCAATTCAAAGGAAACATTCTAATGCCTTCCTTCCAGGAATTCAGTGAGGACAATATTCATGAATGAAACTGTGTTAACAGAATTGAACAAATTAAACTGATAAGATCCCTATTTCCCGTGGTTCCTGTCGGGCAAGTCTCCATTACCCAATAATGAGAATCTTCTTTTCCAATTCATAGGAAAGAATAGCTTTTTTCTCCCAAGTATCTGTCTAATTGACATTCCAGGTCCTGTGCGAAGTTCTATAGATCCAAGTCAGCACATGGAGTATGTCCCTGTCTTCATGGAGCTGAGTCTTGGTGGGGTTGGAGGAAGGAAGCTCAGGGCAGGGAGAAAACAGACAATGGGAGGAAGCCCAGGACATCTTGCAAACACCCAGGGGGTGCTTTTTAGCCTAGATTTGGAGGGTCACTGCCTTTCCAGGGAATGTAAACCCCGGAAAAGTCGAGGAAGAAGAGGAGCTAGCCAGGCCAAGATGGATGGTAAGTGAGAGCTAGGCAAAAGCTGGAATGTGGAAGGGGAGAGTGCCAGGGGCTGATGATGAAGAGGCAGGCGCCATACCCTGCAAGTGCAAGCTCAGTCAAGGTCAGACTTAGCTTTCAGAGGACAATGGGGAGCCATCCAAGTGGCAGTGCTGTGATTAGATTACTGGTCAGGAGGTGGAGAATGAATGAGAGGGAGCTAGGAAAAGGGAGAGAGACAGCAGTGAGGAGGCCAGGCACTAACCAAGAGAGCACAAGATGCCCAGTGTAGTTTGTAGCAGGGGAAATGAGAAGAATTGAATACATTTGAGAAGCAACCATTTAAGTCACTTCTGACTTAGAAATATTCCTGTTAAGGTGACAAAAAGACCAAGAACAAGAAGAAAATAAATCTGACTGAAGGTCTTGTCCTCAAATAACAAAGTAAATCAAATAGACATTTTGGTCAACAATATTAAAACAAGATCTGAATTATGTGAAAAGTTAAAGCTAACAGATCAATGGGAAAATGTATGTAGAGATTCTCAAACGCTGATACTGATTGAAACAAGAATAAAATATTATAATTTTGATAATTATTTATCTAATTGTAAGAGGTAATACATATTATATCAAATTTCAAACATCAGGGCCAGCATGGTGGTGCAGTGGGTTGGGCCACTGTTTGTGACACTAGCATTCCATCTTGGATTGACAGTTTGAGTTCTGGCTATTCTACTTCTGATCCAGCCTCCTGCTGATGAGCCTGGGATGGGAGCAGAAGATGGACAAGTGCTTGAGCTCCTGCCACCTACATGGGAGATCTAGATGGAGACCAGATGGATATGGCTCTGACTTTAGCCTGGCTCTGCCCCTGTTCTTGAGTGGTCATTTGGGGATTGAATAGTGAA
Organism: Oryctolagus cuniculus; assembly: GCF_051225735.1. Lineage (NCBI taxonomy): Eukaryota > Metazoa > Chordata > Mammalia > Lagomorpha > Leporidae > Oryctolagus > Oryctolagus cuniculus. Next base: position 86,633,868 of record NC_142880.1, read on the forward strand.
CAGATGAAAGATATTTCTCTCTCTGTGTCTCCCTCTCTCTGTCATTCTGCATTTCAAATAAATAAATATTAAAAAAGAGAGATAGCTTAAAATTTTTAAAAAAAAGCACCAAAATATATACAATGAAATTCACCCTTCCATCCCAACTGATTTCCTTTAGGTCTCCATCCTGGAAGAAGCTATTATGTCTTCTTCCAGAGATAGACTGTGAACACAAAATCATATATTAGACCATAGGATCTGGAAACTTAACACACTACTTTGTTATTTCCTCTAGAAATGTCAGGTTAGTAAATATCCTAAATAAACTTATTGGCAAGGGGTGAGTGTTACAGTATGCTGGGTTAACCTGCTATTTTGGACTCCTGCATCCCATATTGGAGTGCTAATAAGAGCCTGACCTCCTCTGCTTTTGCTCCAGTTTTCTGCTACTGTGTCTTGGGAGGCAGCAGATGATGTCTCAATGCTTGGTTCTCTGCCAGACAGAGTTCTGAGTTACTGCCTTCAGCCTGGCCTTACCCTGGTTGTTGCAGGCATTTGGGGAGTGAACCAGCAAATGGATGCTCTCTGTATTTCTCTCTATCTCTGTCACTCTTCCTTTAACTAGAGGAAAACAAATTTTTTTTAAAAAAACTTATTAGCAAAGTACCCAATGACATGTGACATTCAAATAATATGCTTCTGTTTTTTATAAATAATATGATAGTTATTTTCCAAATAAGTAGATCTCGTTTCCAATTAGTAAACATGTAGGAACTTTTAGAAGCTTGTGACTTACGGTGCTTTGTAAATAAGAGCTGGAGTAAGTCTAACTATTCAGCTGTCCTGCCACAATCTAAAATTTCCAATCCTTTCACTCTTCCCCACGCCTCTTGTCTCACTCTAATCAGAAAACCTCTCACTACCCCCATCATTCTGTTTTCTCAATCCCAGCTGTATTGTGGAGAACAATCTTTTATTGTTTCCCTGAAAATCATCTCCCTTCTATTCTTCACAGGATTTAAAAAACCAACCTCTCCCCAGATATGGACCCTAAAACATGCCAACCCTTGGAGATAATTTAGAATGACGAGAATATTTTGGATTCCTTACCTCTGTTGTATCTTGAAACTATTTCTCCTTCAAGTCTGAAGCGACTTCTCCTTCTGAATTTTTCATTTTCAAAAGATAGTACATTCTCTTTGGTGTGTAGACTGGTTTGAGTTGGGTTGCAGCATGACTAATACAGACGCCTTTTTGTGGTTAAGTCCTTCCTCCCATTAGACCAAGAATGCCCCTTAAAGCTTCTATCCATTTGCACTTCCTACTTACTACATTCGATCTTAGCCAAAAGGCTAAGAAGTGATTGCACTTCCTACTTACAAAATGAGATTAAGATTATTCCCTTTTCTGCATGGCAACTGTTCACACACAGAATATAATTGTGCCTATCTCAAGCCTTTGCCTTTTCTTGTCCAGGTTAAACTTCTCCAATTTGGCGGGGGGGTGGGGGTCTTTCCTTGTGTAATAGTCTTTCTCGGTCTTTTGGCTAAGATCAAATGCATCCATAGAGAGCATAGTTTCTACATATGTCATCATCTTGGTCACCCTTAGCTTATAATATCTATCTTAGGGGCTGGTGCAATGGCGTGGTAGAATAAGCCTCCACCTGTGGCTCTGGTTCTTGTTCTGGCTGCTCCTCTTCTGATCCAATTTTCTGCTTATGGCCTAGGGAAGCGGTAGAAGATGGTCCAAGTGCTTGGGCCTCTGCACTTGCATGGGAGACCCAGAAGAAGCTCCTGGCTTCAGATCGGCCCAGGTTTGGCTGTTGCAGTCATTTGAGGAGTGAACCAGCAGGTGGACGACCTCTCTGTCCATCCCTCTCTCCGTAACTCTAACATTCAAATAAATAAAATCTTTTTAAAAAATCTATCTTAAAGAGACTCCTATAACCAAAAACGATGCTCCGTCAGAGAGTAAACTGAGACTTGCCCAATCTCCTTTCCAGATTGCTAGGACCCACGTCATTGCAGGTCAGAACATTTAGGGTGATTGGAGAAGTGGACCCTGCCAGCGCTGGCATTGTGATGCAGTAGGTTATGCCACTGCCTGTGGTGCTGGCATCCCATCTGCTAATGTGCCTGGGAAAACAACAAAAGATGACCCAGGTGCTTGGACCCCTGCTGCCCACATGGGAGACCCAGATGGAGTTCCAGCCTCCTAGCTTTGGCCTGGCCCAGCCCTGGCTGTTTTGGCCACTTGGGGAGTGAGCCAGAGGATCGAAGATATCTCTCTCTGTCTCTCACTCTCTTTCTGTAACTCTGTCTTCATTTCCTTTTTTTTCTTAAAGATTTATTTATTTTACTTGAAAGTCACAGTTACACAGAGAGAGAAGGAGAGGCAGAGAGAGTGAGAACGCGCACGTGCAAGCGTGAGAGAGAGGTCTTCCATCTGCTGGTTCACTCACCAGTTGGCCACAACGGCCAAAGCTGAGTCAATCTGAAGCCAAGAACCAGGAGCTTCTTCCAGATCTCCCACAGGGGTGCAAGGTCCCAAGGACTTGAGTCATCTTCCACTGCTTTCCCAGGCCATAGCAGAGAGCTGGATCAGAAGCGGAGCAGCTGAGACTCCAACTGGCGCCCATTTGGGATGCTGGCCCTGCAGGCAGCGGCTTTACCTGCTATGCCACAGCACCGGCCCCAACTCTGCCTTTCAAAGCAATAAGTAAATCTAAAAGAAATAAAAAATACAAACAAACAAAAACAAAGAAGTGGACCCTGATGGCTGTGTCCCTGGAGTATAAACCAATGACTGTTGGTGGCCACCTCCCAGGTAAGAATGGACCGAAAGGAAGGGCCAACACAGAATGCCAAATATGGAGAAGGGAGGGCATGAACTGGACCTGAAGCAAAGGACTAGTAATCAAGCATGGCTAAAATGGGGTGACTTAATCTGTTATTGGTTACTTGTGTGTATGAGGTGATGTGTATTTCCAGTGATAATAAAACACAGGGACACAGAATCAGGAGTTGAATCTTCTTACAACGTCTTGTCCAAGATACTGGTCAGGCAGAGAAAAGGGAAAGATGACAAACTGGATTGTATAGGACTTTTGCTACTTTAATATGTTGAGTAATGTAGCTTCAGAGGACATTGACTTTTTTTTTTTTTTTTTTTTTTTTGGCAGGCAGAGTTAGACAGTGAGAGAGAGAGAAAGACAGAGAGAAAGGTCTTCTTTCCGTTGGTTCACCCCCCAAATGCCGGCACGCTGCACTGATCTGAAGCCAGGAGCCAGGTGCTTCCTCCTGGTCTCCCATGCGGGTGCAGGGCCCAAGCACTTGGGCCATCCTCCACTGCCTTCCTGGGCCACAGGAGAGAGCTGGACTAGAAGAGGAGCAACCAGGACAGAATCCGGCGCCCCAACTGGGACTAGAACCCGGTGTGCCGGCGCCGCAAGGCGGAGGATTAACCTAGTGAGCCGCGGCGCCGGCCGACATTGACTTTTTAGTAGTGTGTGCTCAGCTGAGGTTGTGTCAACTGAAGCCAATAGGTCTTTTCCATATGAGCTGTGGCCGTTGCCAGTACACGATTCCACATGTGTGCAACTGCTTTTGTCTCTTCAGTGCAGGAGTTCTATCCACCCCTAGTACTATTTCTATTCTTTTAAAAAAATTCTTATTTATTTCTTCGAGAGGTAGAGTTATAGACATGGGTGCAGGGGCCCAAGCACTTGGGCCATCTTCTGCCTTCCCAGGCCATAGCAGAGAGCTGGATCAAAAGAGGAGCAGCCTGGACACAAACTGCTGCCCAAATGGGATGCTGGCGCTGCAGGCGGAGGCTTAGCTTGCTGCACCATAGCGTCAGCCCCATCTTTTCTTAATACTCTACCTAGTTTTGAGGTTAAGTGCTTTGAAGTTATCCAGGGCATATAACCCAGCTCATCTGTTTTCTGGCTGAGTTTGGACAAACTGCTTTACCTTTTACACATTCTTTGCTTAGATAAAATAACATTTTTCTTTTACTAATCAAACTTTGCCTCTTACATAGTCATTTTTCCATCCACTCATTTATTAGCTCATTCCACAAATAAGTGCCTTCTAAGTGCAAGGCACTGTGTTAGACTGGACGTAGTAAATATCTTTTCTGGGGTCCTCATTAAATCACTAATAAAATTGTTTCACAGAATATATTCAAGGATCAAGTCCTAGACACATCTCTTAGCTTTAACAGATAAGTAGATGGAAATCTATTAGTGAAAATCATGGAGTGGGATTGTTGCACCTGGTGTGAATTCAGCCGAGTAAACTATTTCTCAAGCCAAACAGGCACATCTGAACAACTTAGAGGAGTGTCTCACACTGGACACACAGTAGAGTTTAGGAACAGTCAGTGTGATTAACAGACGAATACAAAGCATATAAGTTAACAAGTGTTTATTTTTCTGACACTCTTGCCTTTTAGTCTTTTTCCCAGAAAATTACTATGTTAAAAATCTCAAACTGAAAATAATCCAACAGTACAGAAATTAACTGTGGTGTATTAACTCATTGAAATAGTATGTAGCAATGGCCGGCGCTGCGGCTCACTTGGCTAATCCTCTGCCTGCAGCGCCAGCCCCCGGGGTTCTAGTCCTGGTTGGGGCACCGGATTCTGTCCCGGTTGCCCCTCTTCCAGTCCAGCTCTCTGCTGTGGCCCGGGAAGGCAGTGGAGGATGGCCCAAGTGCTTGGGCCCTGCACCCACATGGGAGACCAGGAGGAAGCACCTGGCTCCTGGCTTTGGATGGGCACAGTGCGCTGGCCATAGCAGCCATTTGGGAGGTGAACCAACGGAAGGAAGACCTTTCTCTCTCTCTCTCTCTCTCTCTCTCTCTCTGTCTAACTCTGCCTATCAAAAAATAAATAAATAAATAATATGTAGTAATGAAAACAGATTACAGCCATGAACAATGACACATGAATCTCACAAAACAATTTCAAGTCAAAGAAGTCATACACAAAATAACACACATTATAGTATTCCAATAGGAAGTATCATAAGCAAGCTCTTCTAGATGTCCACCGTGGAATTGTCCTCAGGGGAGACTGGGAGGTGATTCAGCCTGTGTTTTGTAGTACTGGTCTTCACAGCAGCAACTCACGAGCCATCCTGCTATCATAATGGAAGGATTTCTCATAGAAATGAGGGTTTTGTCCCTGAAATGTATACAAACACATACAGGAGGCTAAAACATACTTTGTTTGCCTAGCTGTAGCAGAAGCATCATCGGGTATATGTTTAAGTTCGAAGTAGTTACTTTTTCCTTAAATTCCGGATCCCCTCTGTATCTTCTCGTGCCCAATGTGCTTTCTGAGATCGGTTGCATGATCCAGGCATCTGGCAGCCTTTCCGCTGGCCCAGCTGTCAATGACTGAAAAACAAGCAAGCTCCCGATTGCACAATGTGTATCAAGTCATGCAGTTCTATAAAAGGAATACTTGATTTGATCTTCAGTGGCCAGAGTCTGGTGCCCGGAAGGTGATTATAACTATGTCCGGTATTTATATCAACCTCGATCACTCACTGTCTACCAATTGGCTCTAATAAGATGCTCCCAGCCCTATATTTAATTCCCATGAATTAGTTGTTGATTATCCACACTGCAGATTATCTGCCATAAATTGTTGTTGTCCTGGGCCAGCTTCTCCTTAGACTCTCTTAGGCCATTTTCTCTACTGTCCAGCAGGTGTGTGCATAGCGGAAACCATAAACAAATTTGGAAATTGACATGAATCAGTGGTCTTCACTAGGGAGTGATTTTTCCTGAAGGGACATTTGACAACGTCTGTAGATGCATCTGTCACAACTGAGGAGGTATTTTTGTATATAGTGGTAGAAGTCAGTGATGCTGGTCACACAGTACACAGGACAGCCCCTACCACAGAGCATTGTCCAGTTCAAAGTGTCAGTAGTGTTAAAGTTGAGAAATCCTGGCCTAAATAAAGATAAAATAGAGGCAGGTATTGTGCTACCTGGGTTGCCCGTATTCCAAATCAGAGCGCCCAGTTTAGGTCCTGGCTGCTCTGTGATTCGTATCCAGCTTCCTGTTGATGCACCGGGTAGGCAGCAGACGATAGCCCAAGTACTAGAATTCCTGCCAAGACACAGATGAAGTTCCTGGCTTCTGGCTTTGGCCTGGGCTGGCACTGGCTGTAGTGAGTATTGCCTTGGTTGTAATGGTATTAGGGGAGTGAACTAGCAGATGGAAGATCTCTCTCTGTCACTCTGCCTTTTTCTCTGTTACACTGTCTTTCAAATAAATAAATAAATAAATATTTTTAAAAAATAGGGAAACAGGGATCAGTGCTGTGGCGTAGCATGTAAAGCCACTGACTACAGTGCCGGCATCCCATATAAGTGCCAGTTTAAGTCCTGCATGCTCCACTTCTGATCCAGCTCTCTGCTCTGGCCTGGGAAAGCAGTAGATGGCCCAAATCCTTGGGCCCCTGCATCCGGGTGGGAGACCCAGAAAAGGCTCCTGGCTCCTGGCTTCAGATCGGCCCAGCTCCGGCTGTTGCGGTCATTTTGGGAGTGAACCAGCGGATGAAAGACCAGCCTCTCTGTCTCTCTGCCTCTGCTTCTGCCTCTGCCTCTCTGTGACTCTGACTTTCAAGTAAAATAATAAATAAATCTTTAAAATTTTTTTTAAATTAAATTAATTAAAAAGGGAAACAATTTACATTAACAAATGTACATTAAATTAAGTATGTGTGATATTAGTCACTCTGTTTCACCTTGTCTGTTCCACAGCTTCCCTCCATGACAGGTATCATGAATATTGAACATGCATTTATTATTTCCTGTGTATGTCTTTCAGTGGTTACTTAAGGGCCTATAGCCTTCAAATTAGAGTGGTAGAACACACTTTGTTTTCAAATGTGAATGTCTAATTCTGGTCATTTGTACAATGGCTGGTGACACTTAGGGGCAGTAGAAATTCATGTGAAGGACTTCCTGCAGAGGCTTAACCAGGAGAGGGAAACGTCTAATCTTCTGAACGTCTAATCTTTTGGACCCTGAGAGGGTCAAGCCTCTGGATTTTCTGGTTTCTGCATGTTTGTCCAAGTTTTAAGTATTTAAAGGCCGATTTCATTATCCTCCTTCGACTCTGATTAACTGAGTTACTTGTATGCTCAGTTCTGCATGACTGTACAAATTCCTGGCATGAACTTTACTTTCTCACCCTCATACTAAACGTACGGTCAAAAGTGATAATTTTTAATAGCTTTTGCATTTCTTTCAGTAGTGAGTTTTCAGTGCTCCTAAATTCCCATTTGTCTTGACAGCTCTTGAAGCAGCATTTAATTCCTTATTTTAAATGAGTTCATGATTATATTTTATTTGGAAAAATTAAGTCAAAGTTTCAAGCAGGCCTCTTACAAAGATTCTTCTGCATTTTATGACTGCTCATCTGCATGTCAAACCCTAGGCTGCTCATTGCATGCCAGATGGAGCCTCCAGTGTCTAAAGAGTCAGTTCACGGGGCTCAAGGGAAGGAGCGCCTATGTATGTCCATCTAGGGACGTGGCTGGTTGTCTCGTTCAGAATTTAAACTCATACTGACACCTAAAGGAGTGGATTGGTTCAGGATCCTGGCAGGGATTCTAATCCACACCCAAAGATCCTAATGGGTCTACATTCTACCAGCCCTTAACCAGCACTCACTCCTGACAGTTCCGGAGCTTGAAGAAGACGTGAGGAGCAGGTCTTAGAACCAGTGCGCTGCATGTGGAACATATAACAGTATACATTTTAATCTACCAGACTGGAAACAAAAAGTGTGAGCTGGTTATGTCCCTTAACTGCAAGCCTAACCCAAACCCTGTATACCCTGAGGTTGCTGGATTTGGAAAGATGGTGGTTGACTTGTTTCTCCAGCATTTCCAGAAAATTGCTGACCTCATGTTGGAAAAATGTGTCCAAAATGCATCATAAATTGCACCTTCTTGTTGACTCTATCTCTAGCCAAAATACAGTAAGCATGTCATAATTATCACTACTTAACATGATTATAAAATTAATAAAATAATAATCTGGGATGATTTCCATGGAAGCTTAATTAATCAGTTTTTTAAACATAGTGGAAACTCAAACGTTTAAAAGTAAACATAACAGATCTCTTAAGTAAACTCATAGCTGGAAAGTTATGAAAGAATTTTTTATAACCACAAGGATGATGTGTAGCAAGTCCCTATATGGCAATATACAGCTGAATAGCAATGATTTGATGTCAAACAAACCTGAGTTAAACCTTGGTTTTGCCTCTTACTAGTGGGGCCTTTGTCAAATGATTTAAACATTTAGCCTCAGGTTTTTTGTATTTAAAATGGAGATAATAAGCATACTTATCTCATAGACTTTTGGAAATATTAAATGATACATTGTGTATATGATACTTAGTTGACCACTCAATAAATATTAGTTTATGTTTGTTATTCTTATATACCAAGCAATTAATAATATTTTGGACCCCTTTAAATAACCTAACTAAAGCAAGATAAGATCATGATACTGAGGTCGGTACTGTGGCATGGCAGGTTAAAGCCCCAGCCTGAAGTGCCAGCATCCCATATGGGCGCTGGTTTGAGTCCCGGCTGCTCTGCTTTTGATCCAGCACTCTGCTATGGCCTAGGAAAAGCAGTAGAAGATGGTCCAAGTTCTTGGGCCCCTGCACCTGCGTGGGAGACCTGAAAGAAGTTCCTGGCTTCTAGCTTCGGATCAGCTCAGCTCTGGCCATTGCAGTCATCTGAGGAATGAACCAGCAGATGGAAGATCTCTCTCTCTCTACCTCTCTCTGTAACTGTCTTTCAAATAAATAAAATAAATCTTTAAAAAAAAATCATGGTACTTACTTTCACTTAGTGCTTAGCATAGTCTGCGGTAATTTTAAAACTACCTTATTTTTGTTAATTGTAGTAAAATATATATGTATATATAACAAATTATCTTTTTTTAAAGAAATTTATTTATGTATTGGAAAGGCAGAGTTACAGAGAGAGGTAAAGCAAGAGAGAGAGAGAGAGTGTGAGAGAGAGAGAGAGAGAGAGAGGGAGAGGTCTTCTATCCACTAGTTCACTCCCCAGATGGCCACAACAGCAGGAGCTGTTCCAATCCAAATTCAGGAGCCAGGAGCTTCTTCTGGGTCTCCCATCCGGTTGCAGGGGCCCAAGCACTGGGCCATCTTCCACTGCTTTCCCAGGCCACAGCAGAGAGCTGGGTCAGAAGGGGAGCAGCATCCATATGGGATGCCAGCACTGCAGGTGGCGGCTTTACCTGCCACAGTGCCGGCCCTCAAATTACCATTTTAACCATGTTTAAACGTACAATTCAGTGACATTAAGTACATTAACAATGTTGTAAAACCATCACCACAACCTAATTCTACAGCTTTTACATCACCCCAGACAGAAACTCTGTACCCATCAAATAATAATTCCACATTCATGTAGTCATTTAAAAATGATTATTTTATCTTTATTTTTATAGAAAAGAACATAAATTCACTTTTTTTTCTTTCTTTTTTTTTGACAGGCAGAGTTAGATAGTGAGAGAGAGAGAGAGACAGAGAGAAAGGTCTTCCTTCCGTTGATTCACCTCCCAAATGGCCGCTATGGCCGGCATGCTGCGTCAATCTGAAGCCAGGAGCCAGGTGCTTCCTCCTGGTCTCCCATGTGGGTGCAGGGCCCAAGCACTTGGGCCATCCTCCACTGCCTTCCCGGGCCACAGCAGGGAGCTGGCCTGGAAGAGGAGCAACCGGGACAGAATCCGGTGCCCATATGAAATGCCAGCCCCGCAGGCGGAGGATTATCCTATTGAGCCGTGGCGCTGGCCAAATATTTTTTTAAAAAGTGTTTTAATTGATTTTTGTAATAAGTATTCTAACATTAATCGCACCTATTTATGGGGTAGAGTGTGACATCTCAATACATGTGTACAATGTGCGTTGGTCAGATACAAGAATGTGGTAGATTGCTTTTAAAATTTTTACTTTATATGTAAAACATTTATATACTTTACATGGTCAAACTATATAAAAATACAAATCCAGAGATGTCACATCAATACTTTTCATTTTCACCCTGTTCTCTCCCTTTAAGTAAGTCATTTTTACCAGTTTTAATCTCAGTGTTATATATATATTTTTATTATATATTTTATTATTTACGGGGCCGGCACTGTGGCTCAGCAGGTTAACGCCCTGGCCTGAAGTGCCAGCATCCCATATGGGCACTGGTTCTAGTCCTGGCTGCTCCTCTTCCGATTCAGCTCTACTATGGCCTGGGAAAGCAGTAGAGGATGGCCCAAGTCCTTGGGCGCCTGTACCTGCTTGGGAGACCCTGAGGATGCTCCTGGCTCCTGGCTTCAGATCGGTGCATCTCTGGCCATTGTGGCCAATTAGAGAGTGAACCATTGGATGGAAGACCTCCCTCTCTCTGCCTCTCCTCTCTCTGCGTAACTCTGACTTTCAAATAAATAAATAAATCTTTAAAAAATAAAAAAAAGATTTATTTACTTATTTTGAAAGGCAGAGTTACAGAGAGAAGGGGAGACACACACAGAGAGATCTTTCATCCTCTGGTTTACTCTCCAGATGTGTGCCAACAGCTAGCACAGGGCCGGGCGGAAGCCAGAGCAGGAGTTCCATTCAGGTCTCCCACAGGGGGCCCAAACACTTGGGCCATCTTTTCCCGGACTATTAGCAGGGAGACGGGTGGGAAGTGGAGCAGCCAGGACATGAACCGTACCCATATGAGATGACTGCCTAATAGGCTACCATTTTACCAGCTACACTACAACATAACAGAACAAATTTTAAGAACAAAGAGAGTTACAAAGAAATAATAAATTGTAACCTGCATCCTAATTGCTAGAGGTAATATTGCTATCATTTCAAAACTCTAAAATACACTATAGGTTAAAATAAATAAGTAACTACATTGAGATTAAGAGGAAAGAATTTCCATGGAGCAGAAACAAGCAGAAAATCAAAGAATGTAAGTAAAATCAGCGCTAATCCTCCACCTGCGGCGCCGGCAGCCCAGGTTTTAGTCCCGGTTGTGGCACCGGGTACAAGTCCCGGTTGCTCTTCTTCCAGTCCAGCTCTCTGCTGTGGCCCGGGAAGGCAGCGGAGGATGGCCCAAGTGCTTGGGTCCCTGCACCTGCATGGTAGACCGGGAGGAAGCACCCGGCTCCTGGATACAGAAAATGTGGCAAAAATACACAATGGAATATTATTTAGCTATAAAAATAACAAAATTCTCTCATTTGCAACAGAATGGATGCAACTGGAGGATATCCTGTTGAGTGAAATAAGTTGGACTCAGAAAGACAAATACCGTGTGTTTTCCCTTATATGTGGGAGCTAAAATTAAAAATAAATAAATAATCAGAACTTGGGGTGGCTGTTTGGCATAGCAGTTAGGTTGTTGCTTGGGAAGCCTGCATTTCATATCAGAATGCTAGTTTCCTTCTTCTTCTTTTTTTTTTTTTTTTGACAGGCAGAGTGGACAGTGAGAGAGAGAGACAGAGAGAAAGGTCTTCCTTTGCCGTTGGTTCACCCTCCAATGGCCGCCACGGCCGGCGCGCTGCGGCCGGCGCACTGCGCTGATCCGAAGGCAGGAGCCAGGTACTTCTCCTGGTCTCCCATGGGGTGCAGGGCCCAAGCACTCGGGCCATCCTCCACTGCACTCCCTGGCCACAGCAGAGAGCTGGCCTGGAAGAGGGGCAACCGGGACAGAATCCGGTGCCCCGACCGGGACTAGAACCCGGTGTGCCGGTGCCGCAAGGCGGAGGATTAGCCTAGTGAGCTGCGGCGCCGGCCTGCTAGTTTCCTTCTAATGTGTACCCTGGGAAGCAGTAGGTGATACCCCAAGTACTTGGATCCCTGCCATCCATGTGGAAGACCTGGACTGAGTTCCTGACTCCTGCCTTCACTCTGGTCTAACCCCAACTATTGTGGGTATTTGAGGAGTGAACCAGCTATTGGGGGAGCTCTTTGTCAGTTTCTCTGTCTCTCAAATAAATATTTTTTTAACTTTTTTTAAAGATTTATTTTATTTATTTGAAAGAGTTACAGAGAGAGGTAGAGATAGAGAGAGGTCTTCCATTTACTGGTTTACTCCCCAATTGGCCGCAATGGCTGGAACTGTGCCGATCCAAAGCCAGGAGCCAGGAGCTTCTTCTGGGTCTCCCACGTGGGTGCAGGGGCCTAAGGACTTGAGCCATCTTTTACTGCTATCCCAGGCAATAGCAGAGAGCTGGACTGGAAGAGGAGCAGCCGGGACTAGAACCAGCGCCCATATGGGATGCCGGCGCTTCAGGCCAGGGCATTAACTCACTGCGCCACAGCGCCAGCCCCTCAAATAAATACTTAAAAAAAAAATTACATGAGACATCCGACATTTTATAACAAAAGACAGCTGTGTTAAATGATTTTGCCAACGTATAAGCCAATGTGAGTGTTCTGTTGATGTTTAAGGTAGGTTAAGTCATGGAGAATCTGTATACTGATTTCCTTGTATACACATTTCCTAGCACTAGTGGCTGAAGAGGCACAGAAATAATGACAACCCAGTAGCAATGATGAAAGACTTGATTCAGGCAACAGTCATTGTTGGATGAAGCTGTTAATTGAAAGGCTGATGGGGGCTTTGCAGGAGGATGAGGCTATCAGCACATGACTGATTAATCCACATTTCTGTGTGCCTCCTGACGTGGTGCATTTTAAAGCACACAGCACTTCTGTCATTTCCTTGTTGGGGGGAAAGTGTTGACCCCAAATCTAACCAATACTTCAGAGCCCACTTTCATTTGCAGGAATTACAGGGGCAAAAGGAGCAAGTTAAATGACAACACGAGGAAGCCAAAATTCTTCAGGCAGGTAGTTGGTTTCTGCAACTAGTTGAGGGGAGTTGGGGGAGTGACTTACTTGTTTATATTCACTCCATCTGAAAGAGAGAGAGAGAGAGAGAAATCTTCCATTCAGTGGCTCAATCAAGTAGCTGGGTCCCTGCCACCCATGTGGGAGACCTGGATTTATTCCTGGCTTCCAACTTATGGCCTAGTCCTGGTTATTGCAGGCATTAGAGGATGAGCAAATGTGATCAATCTCTCTCTCTCTCTTATTCAAGTAAATAAATATATATTTTTAAATTTTCAAAAATAAAAAATTAACGTCTGTTCTGGCTATTATTGCTATACAAACCACCCCAAAACTTACTGGCTTAAACTGTGATAATTACTACTAGATCACATGTTGTGCTTGGGTCAGAAATTTCGGAAGGACTGGGCTGGGCAATTCTGGATCTTGACATTTCTCATGTGATGTTGGTTGGAGTTGTAAAGTTGGAGGAAGTGGAGGGCGCAGTGCAAGAGGAGGCTGGCCAGGCCTCTCTCTTCAATTCCTGTGGGCCATTGTCAGGTCTCTCCGTGTGGTCTTTCCAGGGAGGCTGGTTGGGCCTTTCTCACACATGGTGACCTCAGGGCAAGGAGAAAGCTCACTTAAAAGCTGATGTCTCTAAGAGCAAACAGTGAACAAAATGTTAACTATGTTACCTTCCACGCCCTTGTCATTTCTTCTGAACTGAATTGTTTGAGGCAGAATCATCTTCAAGGAGAAAGTTCATAGGCTGCAGTTCTTCGCGAGAACACTGTCAGAGAATTTGTGGACGAATTTTTAAAACTGTCACACATCTGGTGATCTGTACCCAACTCCAAAGGCCACAAAAGAATGGACACTCTGGGGCCAGTGCTGTGGTGTAGTGAGTAAATCTGCCGCCTACACTGCCAGCATCCTATATGGGTGATGGTTCGAGTCCTGGCCACTCCACTTCTGATCCAGCTCTCTGCTATGGCCTGAGAAAGCAGTGGAAGATGGCCCAAGTCTTTGGGCCCCTGCACCCATGTGGGAGACCTGGAAGAAGTTCCTGGCTCCTGGCTTTGGATCGGCGCAACTCCTGCCATTGTGGTCATCTGGGTAGTGAACCAGTGGATGGAAGACCTCTCTCTCTCTCTCTCTCCTTCTCTTTCTATGTAACTCTGCCTTTTGAATAAATCAATAAATCTTTAAAAAAATAAAAAGAATGGACACTCTTTCTTGGTTATAAGTGGGGACTTTTACGATTCCCTTTGGAATTGCCATACCCCTTTCAGATATACCTAAAACTTCATAACTTAGTTTCTCTTAAATTCCTTTATGAGATATCACATGTGAAGTGCCCAGCCTAATACTGCTTCCATAACAGACACTCTGTAAACACTGGTGATATGTGATACTGTTTGAATTCCTGGAAGTTTTTACTTAGTAAGCATACCACTAATAAATAGTAGTTGGTGTGAGCTCAACATGCTCTGAAAAACCTGACAAATTACATTTTGAAAGAAGAATGGGAAGTCACTAGTAATTAAATTAGTCATAAAATGTTGCAATGGCATGATGTTTGGATACAACAGGGAGTGAGTTATTGCATAGGTCAGAGTCCTAACTTTGTTTTTGCCTTTTTAAAAATCTTTGTATCAGCTTCCTTCTTTCCCAGATTATCTTTTTGAAAACTCCTGGGGTGGACATGTGGCTCAGTGGATTAGTGGCCACTTGAGATGCTTGCTGCCCACATTGGAGATGCTGGTTCCAGTCCCAATTCTGTTTTCCCTTCCAATTCCTATAATGCACACCTGGGAGGCAGCAGGTGATGGTTCAAGTACTTGGGTCTCTGCCACCTACCTAGGAGACCCAGATGGACTTCTGGGCTCCTGGCTTTGGCCTGGCATAGCCTTGGCTGCTGCAAGCATCTGCAGACTTGACCAGCATAGAGGAGATCTAACTTTCTCCCTCTCCTTCTCTGTCTCACCCTCCCGCCTTTTCTTTCTTTGTCTTTTAAATTAACTAACTAAATAAATAAAAGAGAAGTCTAGAAAAACTCCCCTACCAATCCAGAGACATAGCATTGTATCTTTTTTTAAACATATTTATTTGAGAGTTAGTGTTACACAGCAAGAGAAGGAGAGGCAAAGACAGAGACAGAGACAGAGAGAGAAAGAGGTCTTCCATCCGCTGGTTCACTCCCCAGATGGCTGCAAGAACTGCGCTAGTCCGAAGCCAGGAGCCAGGAGCCAGGAGCCAGGAGCTTCCTCCAGTTCTCCCACGTTGGGGCAAGGGCCCAAGAACTTGGACCATCTTCTATTGCTTTCCCAGGCAATAGCAGAGAGCTGGATCGGAAGTGGAGCAGCCAGGACTTGAAACGGCGCCCATAAGGGATGCCAGCACTGCAGGCAGCAGTTTTACCCACTACGCCACAGTGCCAGCCCCAACATTGTATCTTTAAAAAAAAATCAACTTTCCTGAGTGATAGAAAAATGGAAGGATCTTCCTTATGTGCAGTATCAATGCATCATGCCAAAGCTTTTTAGAGAATACTAATTATGTTTAGAATGCAATCTGTTTTAAAATATTTCTGAAGATTAAGCAAAACATGCACCAGATTCTTTACAATTTAGAGTATTTACTTGGCCTATAAGAAATCTTAGATTTCCTTTTTAAAGTCTTTTTTAAAAAAAGGGGGTGTTTGGCACAATAGTTGCCACCAGCTGGGATGCCTGCATCTCATATCAGCATGTCTAGGCTGGAGGCTCAGCTCCCACTCTTGATTCCAGCTTTCTGCTAAAGTGCACCGTGAGAGGCAGCAGATGATAGCTCAAGTACGTGGGTCACTGCCACTCAAGTGGGGGATGTGGACTGAGTTCCTGGTTAGTGTCTTTGGCCTGGCCCAGCCCTGGTTGCTGCAAGCATTTGGGGAGTGAACCAACAGATGAGAGCTCTCTCTTTCCTCTCTGTCTTACAAATAAATAAATAAATACCTTTTTTTTTTTTTTTTTTTTTTTTTTTAGAGAGAGAGAGAAGGAGAGGCAGAGAGAGAGAGAGAGTTCTTCCATTCCTCTGGCTCACTGCCCAGTTGACTGCAATGGCTGCAGCTGCATCTAAATGAAGTCAGGAGCCAGGAGCGTTTTCTGAATCTCCCACACGGGTGCAGGGGCCAAGGACTTGGGCCATCTTTTTCTGGCTTCCCAGGCCACAGCAGAGAGATGGATCAGAAGTGGAGCAGCTGGGACTTGAATCAGCGCCCATATGGGATTCTGACACTGTGGGCAGTGGCTTTACCCACCACACCACAGTGCCAACCCCATAAATAAATACTTTTTAAAGTCTTAAAAGTAAAAAAAAACCTCTAAATTATGATGTTGGACATTGTAATTCATTTGTAATGTATATTAATGTGTAATTATGCAAACTAACAGATACTATGTATCAGATAATATATCTAGATTTTCTAATCGAATAGTCTATTAAACAAAGTTCTTTTCGTATTATATCACATAAATAATGGGCTAATTATAAATTAAAAGTGTTTGAATATTTTAATTTAATGCCCTAGTAATTTTCATCAATGCTACTATATTACTTAACAATAACAAAATTATATCATAGTTTTCAACTTCAGTAACACAGGTTGCCTATCCTTCCAACAACTACACAAATTCCAGTGACTTCCTTTTTTCTATTTAGCAACCTTTATTTACCTAGGGATATTTCTGGAATTGATATGGAGATCCACATATCTAGATCTAATAAGCTTGAGAACTCTATGCTCCCAATCAGCCAATTACGGTATATTGTGAGGCATAAAATCTCAGAGGTTCAAAAGCTGTTGACTGAATTCAATTGTGCTTTTTATATCACAAGTTTAAAAAAAGTCTCAAGAATTGCAAACAGATGAATCTAGAATGATGTAGAAGTCTCTTTACAGTCTCTGTAAAATCACTTATTTACCCTCTAAGTCATGTTCTGCATTTTTTGTAGATGGCATTTTACTGCTAGAATAGGTCTAAAAAAAGAGGAGTACTACATATATTTTCTTTATTATGTTCTTTGTGGAATCTGTTCTAGAAAACAGAAGGCGTTATAGAAATTACTTAACTGAGGAAGAAATTCTACACTGCACAAAACTCCCATTGATGTCAGTGGGGGTTCTGTGAATGGAACAAATGTTGAACTTGACCCCATAATGTTTAAACTGCAATCCTCCCGCACTTGGCAAAGCCTGGCTTCCCACTGAAAGGCGCTGTAGTCTGTGCAGGGATTACACAGCAGGTTAACAGTCTAGATTTGCTTCTTTTGGAAGGGCAGATGAACCACATAATACCTTCTTGTAGGGCTGTTACTTATGTTTAAACACAAGACTCTAAATGAGGTGGTGTGAGAACGTAAAAGACTGTGAATAGAAATTTAATGTTGGCAATGATTTTTTAAACTATCTTCTCCAGTTGTAACTGAGAAGCATCAATGAGTCCTATGCACATGAAAAGAGAGGAACTTAGATTTTATAATGTATCAGTATTGAAAATCAGTAATGAGTGAGCCATGCTCACTCTATTGTTGTATATTACAATACACATATGTACATACCACATTACACATTGTTACATTACACATACCAGCAAGATTCCAACACCAATGGTGTTTTTTTTTTGTTTGTTTGTTTTTGTTTTTTTGACAGGCAGAGTGGACAGTGAGAGAGAGAGAGAGACAGAGAGAAAGGTCTTCCTTTGCTGTTGGTTCACCCTCCAATGGCCGCCGTGGCTGGCGCGCTGCGGCCGGCACGCTGCGCTGATCCGAAGCCAGGAGCCAGGTGCTTCTCCTGGTCTCCCATGGGGTGCAGGGCCCAAGCACTTGGGCCATCCTCCACTGCACTCCCTGGCCACAGCAGAGAGCTGGCCTGGAAGAGGGGCACCCCGACCGGGACTAGAACCTGGTGTGCCGGCGCCGCAAGGCGGAGGATTAGCCTAGTGAACCGCGGCGCTGGCCGACCAATGGTGTTTTTGAAAAATTCTTATTTTATTTATTTGAAAGCCAGAATTACAGAGAGAGGGAGAGAGAGGAGAGAGAGAGAAATCTTCCCAGTCTCTTTCCTCTACTGCTTTCCCAGGCATATTAGCAGGGAGCTGGATTGGAAGTGGAGCAGCCAGGCTTGAACAGGAGCCCATATGGATGCCAGTGAAGTCACAGACTATGGCTTAACACACTATGCCCCAACAGCAGCCCCAACAAATGACTTTTTGATAAAGCCAGATGGTATGACTACAAGTAAATTTAAGAGCAAACACTGGAGCTGATGCTTTGGCGTAGCAGGTAAAGCCACTGCCTGTAGTGCCAGCATCCCATATGGGTGCCAGTTCGAGACCCAGCTGCTCCACTTCTGATCCAGCTCTCTGCTATGGCCTGGGAAAGCAGTGGAAGATGCCCCAAGTCCTTAGGCCCCTGCACCCACATGGGAGACCCAGAAGAAGCTCCTGGTCCTGGCTTTGGATAGGCACAGCTCCGGCCAATTGGGGAGTGAACCTTCAATGGAAGACTTCTCTCTCTCTGCCTCACTTTCTCTCTCTGTGTAACTCTGACTTTCAAATAAATAATTAAATCTTAAAAGAAAAATAAAAGAGAGAGGGAAAACACCTATCTTTACCTCCAGGTAAGCTACTGCAGAAGCGCATTGGACTGGCTCATTTTTCATTCAGTCCCACAAATTAACAAGATGTGAGTGTAGTTATAGATCTAGAACAGTTGCTCATTGCTGCTACCCAAAAATGAACATCATGTTCTGGAGAAACGGCCTTGAAATCACCTAGTCCATACAGTTACATCAAGGCACTGAATACCATCATTATCAGGGTCCTATTTTTAGCTGTTCATACTTGGTGGAGTTTTTTCATTCTCCTTTGTATATTTGGTAAACCTTTTATTTTTTCCAACGCACGAACAATAGAAAAAAGAGAACGAATGGACCAACTTTTGTTTTAAATAAACAGAAGAAGAGAAAGATGAGGAAACAGGAAATATTTTGAGATGAAATTAAAACCTTTTGTTTTTATTTGACAGAAGATTGTGGATTATGAAAAAATCCCCCGTGATTAAAAGTGAAAATGTTGGCTTCTATGTGGTGTGGAAAATCTAAGATACAGGCACTATAAGCAGTCACAGAATTACACGCAGTTTCCTGGCTGGTGCGTATGCTCTGGTCTCAGGTCGCTTGGGTGACATTCCAGCTCTGTGACTTCCTACCCAGATGATCCTGTACAGGCCGGTTATCTATTAACTGACATCACGATTTATTATGCTGATAAGGACGTACTGAGGAAGAGAAGGGAATAAAGGTCTAGGACGAAGGGTATGGAGACTGTGCTGTGAGTCAGCTGAATGAGTGTGAGCTCTCCAAAGTCAGACACTTCTGTCCGCGGCCGAGGTCAAGTGGCAGCAGGAGCCGGAGCACCCAAGGGCGAGTTCAGAGGGAGCTGTGTTTAAGGCTGCACCAGGAGATGCCTGGTGCAGCAGGACCCTGTCTCCTGGGGAATTCAGACTCATCAGAAACTGAATGGTGTTTAGAGTTTTCTTTCTTTTTAACTTTCATAGAGATGATTGTTGTATTATTTTTATATTATATATTTAAAAATTGTACCCATGCTCCTCTTTTTTTTTTTTTTAAGGATGGTGCCAGGCCCAGGGGTTCCAGTCACGGAGCAGCCCACAGCCCTCTGACCGTCAGACCTGGGGTTCAGGGCTTTCCTTTTTTTTTTTAATCTTTTTTATTTATTTATTTATTTGATAGGTAGAGTTGCAGACAGTGAGAGAGAGAGACAGAGAGAGAGAAAGGTCTTCCTTCCGTTGGTTCACCCTCCCAATGGCTGCTACAGAAGGCACTGTGCCGATCCAAAGCCAGAAGCCAGGTGCTTCTCCTGGTCTCCCATGCAGGTGCAGGGCCCAAGCACTTGGGCCATCCTCCACTGCCTTCCTGGGCCACCATAGAGAGCTGGACTGGAAGAGGAGCAACCGGGACTAGAACCCGGCACCCATATGGGATGTCAGCGCTGCAGACGGAGGATTAACCAAGTGAGCCATGGCGCTGCCCCCCTCCCCCCATACTCCTCTTAACGTCAGTGCTATTCACGGTTGTTGCTGTTGTTTTTTAACTTTTTTTTTCCCCTCAATCAATGTCATTTTCTGGCTTTTAAGAGAGTTTAACCCTAAAACTTTTTTCCCCACCACTTGCTGTGAGTGATTTTTAACTCTCACTTTTTCTCCTCTGCTATTGCTTTCTACAAACTTAATTTGATATTTTAAAAAGATTTTAGGGGCAAGTTTTGTAGTGTAGCTGGCTAAGCTGTCACTTGCAATACCCACATCCCATATCCAGTGCTGGTTCAAGTTCCAACTCCTTCACTTTTTTTTTTTTTTTGGGGGGGGGGGGTGGGCGGAAGGCAGAGTTACAGAGAGAGAAAGGGAGAGGGAGAGTCAGAGACACCTCCCTGGCTCAAACCCCAAATGGTCACAAAGGCTGGAGCCGAGCTGATCCGAAGCCAGGTGCTTTGAGCGTCTTCTGTGTCTCCCACATGGGTACAAGGGCCTAAGGATTTGGGCCATCTTCCACTGCTTTCCCAGGCACATTAGCAAGGAGCTGGATTAGAAGTGGAGCAGCAGGGACTTGAACCGGTGCCCCTAAGGGATGCTGGCACTGCAGGCTTCAGCTTAACCCTCTACATCACAGTGCCAGCTCCAGTTCCTCCACTTCTGATGTAACTTCCTACTAATGTATGCTGGGAGACACCAGGTGATGGCTCAAGTGCTTGGGCCCTTGCCACCACATGGGAGACCCAGATGGAGTTCTGGACTCCTGGCTTTAGCCTGGCCCAGCCCCAGCAATTCCAGGCCTTTGGGAATGAATCAGCAAATGGAACATTGCTCTCTCTGTGTTACTCTGCCTTTCAAATAAATAAATAAATAAATAAATCTTTTAAAAAAACAACAAAAAATAAAATTTTTAAAATGATGATCTAAATAGTAGCATATTTTTCAATTTTTTCTTTCTCTTCTGTTCTTCCTTGGCCCAATTCCTTTGTTTTTGTACCCTTAAATTAATGACAAACATCAGATAAATCATATGAGGCTTTTCATTTACTTATACAAAATTTTATATATTTCTCTTGCTTTTTCTGCTATACAGCATATTAAAATATTCAGACATACCACTTCCTTTTAAAAAGTTGTTTATTTAAGCTTCTTTAGGTAGAAATAAATGTGTTGAGAAGAAACAGTTTTAAAATATTTTATAATTTTGAATGTGATTTTTTTCATTTTTGCTATTTTACTCTATTCGCCTGGCTTCTAGCCTACTTCACAGATAACTGATAATTCTGTTTTGCCTGTGGTAAAAATAAAACCTAACCAATAAACTCTCTTTCAGAAAAGCCCAGGCAATGGCATTAGCATTTACTATCTGGTGGCCTTGGATAAATTACTTAAACTCTCTATGTAGTAGTTCATGATCTATAAAATGAAAAGGTAAATGCAATCTTATCTGTCTCATAGGGTTACTTTGGGCACCAAATGAGGTGATGAACATGAAAGCATACTACAATCACTACGTAAATAAAAACTATCTTTTTTCTCTTACATTGGCAGGAATATAATTCATTATTATCATCAACAAAAATATCGTAAGGTATATTAAATGTTGTTTAGTAGGTCTGTTTATTTTAAAGATTTATTTACTTGAAAGGCAGAGTTAGGGAAAGGGAGAGAGAGAAAATGAGAGAGAGAGAGAGAGAGAGAGATCTTTCACCTGGTGGTTCACTCTCCAAATGGTCACAATAGCCAGGGTTAGGCCAGGCTGAAGCTAGGAGCCTGGAACGTGTGGCAGTGGGCCATTTTCCACTGCTTTACCAGGTGCATTAGCAGGGAGCTGAATTGGAAGTGGAGCAGCCCAGACTTGAACTGGTGCCCATATGAGATGCAGGTGTCACAGGTGGCAGCTTTATCCATTGCACTGCAATGCTGGCCCCTATGTATAATTTTTATTTATTTAAACATTTTTTAAAGATTTAATTTATTTGAAAGAGTTACAGAGAGACGTAGAGACAGAGCGAGAGATAGATAGATAGAGAGAGTCTTCCATCTGCTGGTTTACTCCCCAAATGGCCACAACAACCAGAGGTGGGCTAATCCAAAGCCAAGAGCCAGGAGCTTCTTCTGGGTCTCCCAAATGGGTGCAGGAGCCCAAGGATTTGGGCCATCTTCTACTTCTTTTCCAGGCCATAGTGGAGTTGGATTGGAAGTAGAGCAGCCTGGACTTGAATTAGTCCCCATATGGGATGCAGGCACTGCAGGCGGCAGCTTTACCCTCTGTGCCACAGTACCAGCCCTGAGAAAATAAGCTTTTGGCCGGCGCCATGGCTCACTAGGCTAATCTTCCGCCAGCACCCCAGGTTCTAGTCCCAGTCGGGGCGCCAGATTCTGTCCTGGTTGCTCCTCTTCCAGTCCAGCTCTCTGCTGTGGCCCGGGAAGGCAGTGGAGGATGGCCCAAGTCCTTGGGCCCTGCACCCCACGGGAGACCAGGAGAAGCACCTGGTTCCTGGCTTCGGATCAGCGTGGTGCGCCCGCCGCAGCGGCCATTGGGGGGGTGAACCAATGGAAAAGGAAGACCTTTCTCTCTGTCTCTCTCTCTCTCTCTCACTGTCCACTCTGCCTGTCAAGGAAGGAAGGAAGAAGGAAGGAAGGAAGGAAGGAGAAAATAAGCTTTTAAAAATTTAGAATCTAAGACTTTTCTGTAGCAGTTGAGTAGAGTAAGCAGGAAGGGATTTTAGAGGTCACCATATTTGTGACTCAACAGTATTTTAAAAGTGAGGGAACTCAGATTTGAAGACCTGCCCCATATCACACAACTGGTCACTGGCAAAAACATAGATAGAACTCAGTTCTTGGGATGGGTATTACGGCACAGTGATTTAAGGTTAAATCACTGCTTGGGATGCCTGCATCCTTTATCAGGGTGCCAAGTTCAAACTCCCCACTTCACTTCTGATCCTGTCTCCTGCTGATACACTTCCAGGGAGGCAGCAGGTGATGGTTCAAGTAATTATGTGCCTGCAACCCAGTGGGCGACCCAGATGGAGTTCCTGGGTCCCGGCTTCTGCCTGGCCCAGCCCCAGCTGTTGCAGGCATTTGGGGAGTAGATAGAAAATCTCTCAATCTCTCTCTTTCTCTCTCTCTTTCTCTCTCTCACTCTTTTTCTTTCTCTCTCTTTGAAATAAATACAAATATGTAAAACTTTTTTAAAAAAAGATTTATGTATTTTATTTGAAAGGCAGTTTCAGATAGAGAGAAAGGACAGACAGACAGACAGACACAGAGAAGTCTCCTATCCACTGGTTCACTCTTCAAATGGCCACAACACCTGTGTCTAGGCCAGGCCAAAGCCAGGGACCATGAACTTCATCCAGATCTCCTACATGGGTGCAGGGGCCAGGGACTTGAGCCATCCTCTGCTGCTTTCCCAGGTGTATTAGCAGGGAGTTGGATCAGAAGTGGAGCAGCCAAGACTCCAACTAGTGCCCATATTGAATGCCAACATACTAGGTGGCTTAACCCACTATGCCACAATGCTGGCTCCCAAAACTTATTTTAAAAAGAGAAATGAAGGACCAGTGCTGTGGTGCTGCAGGTTAAAGCCCCGGCCTGCAATGCTGGCTTCCCATATGGGCACTAGTTAGGATCCTGGCTGCTCTACTTCCGATCCAGCTCTCTGCCATGGCCCAGCTTGGGAAAGCAGTAGAAGATGGCCCAATGGCCCAAGTCCTTGGGCCCCTGAACCTGTGTGGGAGACCCGGAAGAAGCTCCTGGCTCCTGGATCCTGGCTCCAGATCAGCGCAGCTCTAGCCGTTGTAGCCATCTGGGGAGTGAACCAGCAGATGGAAGACCTCTCTCTCTCTCTCTCCACCTCTGCCTCTTTGTAACTCTGCCTTTCAAGGACATAAATATATCTTTAAAAAAAATAAAGAAAAGAAAAGGGGCTGGCACTGTGGCATGGTGGGTAAAGCCACCGCCTGCAGTGCCAGCATCGCATATGGGCGCCAGTTCAAGTCCTGGCTGCTCCACTTCCAATCCAGCTCTCTGCTATGGCCTGGGAAAGCAGTGGAAGATGGCCCAAGACCTTGAGCCCCTGCACCCACGTGGGAGACCCAGAAGAAACTCCTGAATCCTGGATTTGGATCAGCGCAGCTCTGGCCGTTGTGGCCAACTGGGGAGTGAACCTTCGATGGAAGACTTCTCTCTCTCTGCCTCTCCTCTCTTTGTGTAACTCTGACATTCAAATAAATAAATAAATCTTTAAAAAGTAAGAAAAGAAATAATCAATATCTGTAATTCAGAGTCTTGAGTCTAGAAGAAAATAACAATCCAGTTAAACTATTTACAAAAGACACAGACCAGCAGTTTACAAAAAAGAAATACAGAGAGCATCTGAAAACATGTAAGGGTTTTAACATCTAGGTGGGTAAAACCTATTAAAAAGCAGGGTAATGGAACGCCCAGCCATCTTTCACTGCTTGTGACTGCAGCTGGAGCAGTGACTGCTTTTCAGTTCTCTCAAGCAGGAAGAATTCCCTGGGCCAATAATCAGAGCGTGCTCCTATGACCCAGCAGAGAGGGAAGAGACGCCATCTGACAAGCGTGCGGGCTGGCGTTGCGTGGTTCAGACATGGCCCCACAGAGAGTCCTGGTGTCGCCCTCCATGGAGGTCAGGAGGGAAGAATCAGGCCTAGGCACGGACATGTGGCTTCCTCCTTGGGCATACCCCTTTAGGCCAGAACACTGGTTCCCGGGGATGTGTGTGATACAGTTTGCACAAATTCCAATGATTATGTACTTTGGAAACCATGGATTTTCAGACACTCGGTTCCTCAAAATAAAGTGAACTGAGTGAGGTGGTAGGAAATTGTTCCAGCAAATCAAAAGTGCTGCTTGTGTAAGGGGCTTAAGGCCTGGAAGGAAATAGCTCTCAAATTCCCCAGGCTAAGGCATCAGGGTTCTGTCTGGGCTGAAGAATCCTATGGAAGGATTCAAGGAGAGATGTAGAAGTAGGAGAGGGAGAGGCTTATTGATGTATTTTTTGTGGCTCAGAAATTTGGGAAGGTGGTTGGCGCTGTGGAATAGCGGGCACCGGTTCAAGTCCTGGATGCTCCACTTCCGATCCAGCCCTGCTATGGCCTGGGAAGTCGGTAGAGGATGGCGCATGTGCCAGGGTCCTCCTCCCCAACCCTGCCCTGCTCTGCCTCTGCCTCTCTGTAACTCTGCCTTTCGAATAAATACATAGATAAATCTTTAAAAATGAAGGAGGAGGAGGAAGTGGAGGAAGGGGACATCCCTGTAGATTCTACAAACATTACAAGTGGAATAAGGAAAGACTGTCATCAACTTTACGCCAGTAAGTTCAGAAGAAAAGATGAGGTGAATAAATTCCTTGGAAGATACAAGCTACCAATGCTCAAAGAAGAAAAGCAGAGTAGTATGTGAACACAATGCATCTGTCCTCCGTAACCATAATGCAGCCCTACTCTGTGGAAACGTAGCCGAGGGTGCCAATCAGACTGAGCTACTGAGGTGAGGAGGGTAGAGTGTGGGGGAACTGCGTGTGGAGCCTGCATGTGCACGGGCTGGAGGAAGAAAGTGTCAGCAATGAACTCCAAGTTGTGGTTGCTCATGGAATTAGCAAAAAGTCAGTTTTAAATAAAAGCAACTGTATTTCTAAATGCATGAATAAATCTAAGATTTAATCAAACCCAAATTTGTGTTGTTAGGAACATAACTGAGAAAAACATAGCACCTGCTGAGGAAGAAGGTATTTCTACTGTTAGTGCCCTCTCCACTGCTCCACGGGCAGTTGCTCTACTTCTCTGCTGGAGCGTTTTTGTTTTAAAGATACATTTTATTTATTTGAAAGGCAGAGTGATGGCGAGAGGGAGAGAGAAAGCTCCCATCCACTGGTTCATTCCTCAAATGGCCGTAACCATCAGGGTTGGACCAGGTGGAAGCTGGGGGCTAGGAGCTCCACCCAGGTCTTCAGCATGGGTGGAGGGGGCCCAAGCTGCCTTCCCAGGCCGTTAGCAGGAGCTGAATAGGAAGTGGTGCAGCCAGGACTCAGGTTTAAGCCTGTGCTCCCATACAGGATGCTGCTGCATGAAGCAGCTAAACCCACTGCACCACAAAGTCAGTGCTGTAGAGATTTTTTTTAAGTTAATTAATTAATGAGTCACTTAAACCAAAGACTAGGCATGATTCTCTATAACTGTTTCCTCAGAAAGGTTGGTTTATAATACTGATTCTCTCCACATTTCTTTGAATTTGCTTCCTGTCAACCACTGTGAAGACAAGTAATAGAGAAAAAAAACAAAGGGTCAAGTAGAAGAAGAAAAAAACTGGGCCCAGCATAGTTTCTAAAAAAGACCACTGGGGCCGGCACTGTGGAGCTGTTAAGCCAACACTTACAATGTGAGCATCCCATATGGTCACTGGTTCGAGTCCCAGCTGCTCCACTTCTGATCCAGCTCCCTGCTAATGCACCTGGAGAAGCAGCAGCGGATGATCCAAATGCTTGGGCCCCTGCACCTGTGTGGGAGACCCGGAAGAAGCTCCTGGCTCCTAGCTTCAGATCAGCACAGCTCCAGCCATTACAGGCATAGGGGAGTGAACCAGTGCATGGAAGATCTCTCTGTCTCTCCCCCTCTCTCTATAACTCGTTCAAATAAATAAATACACCTTAAAAAAAAAAAAAGACAGAAGTGAGCATAGATTTATGACTTGAAAGTCTTTTTATCCAAATGTTAAGTTTATTCTAAATTTCCTCCTTTCCTTCCTTCTTCCTCCTTCCCCCTCCCTCCCTTCCTGCCTTTCCTTTTCTTTCTTCCCTTCTTTCCTCCCTCCCTCTCTTTCCTTCCTTTTCCCCTCTCTCTTTCTCTCCTTTTTCCCCCTCTCTCTTTTTCTCTCTTAGACAGAGACAGCTCCCTTCCACCGATTCACTCCCCAAATGCCCTGAGTGGTAGAGGCTAGGCAAGGCTGAAGCCCAGGAACTCCATCTGTGTCTGCCTTGTGGGTGGTAAGCATTCAGTTACGTTGGCCATCACCTACTGCCTTGCAGGGTGTGCATTAGCAGAATGCTGGTGTTGCGAGCAGAGCCAGGACAGAATTTTCTTTCTTTCTTTCTTTCTTTCTTTCTTTCTTTCTTTCTTTCTTTCTTTCTTTCTTTCTTTCTTTCTTTCTTTCTTTCTTTCTTTCTTTCTTTCTTTCTTTCTTTCTTTCTTTCTTTCTTTCTTTCTTTCTTTCTTTCTTTCTTTCTTTCTTTCTTTCTTTCTTTCTTTCTTTCTTTCTTTCTTTCTTTCTTTCTTTCTTTCTTTCTTTCTTTCTTTCTTTCTTTCTTTCTTTCTTTCTTTCTTTCTTTCTTTCTTTCTTTCTTTCTTTCTTTCTTTCTTTCTTTCTTTCTTTCTTTCTTTCTTTCTTTCTTTCTTTCTTTCTTTCTTTCTTTCTTTCTTTCTTTCTTTCTTTCTTTCTTTCTTTCTTTCTTTCTTTCTTTCTTTCTTTCTTTCTTTCTTTCTTTCTTTCTTTCTTTCTTTCTTTCTTTCTTTCTTTCTTACAGGCAGAGTGGACAGTGAGAGAGAGAGACAGAGAGAAAGGGCTTCCTTTGCTGTTGGTTCACCCTCCAATGGCCGCCACGGCTGGCTGCCGCGCTGTGGCCGGCGCACCGCGCTGATCCTATGGCAGGAGCCAGGTGCTTCTCCTGGTCTCCCGTGGGGTGCAGGGCCCAAGCACTTGGGCCATCCTCCACTGCCTTCCCGGGCCACAGCAGAGAGCTGGCCTGGAAAAAGAGCAACCGGGACAGAATCCGGCGCCCTGACCGGGACTAGAACCCAGTGTGCCGGCGCCGCTAGGCGGAGGATTAGCCTATTGAGCCGCAGCACCGGCCTAGGTCAGCATTTTTTAAAACAAAATTTGTAGCTAATTTTTAGAAAATAATGTTCTTTCCAAGGGAAGAAAGTATGGGCATTAAAATATATCTGGAATTATTTGGCTTTATTTTAAAATTTTGTATATTTATTTGAGAGGCAAAGAAACAGAGACGGGGGCGGGGGGAGAGTTCCCATCTGCTGGTTCATTTCTTGAGTGCCCGCAATGGCCAAGGCTGGGCTTGGCTAATGCCAGGAGCCAAGAACTCAATTGAGGTCTCCCGTGGGGGTGGTGGCAGGAACCCAATTACTTGAGCCATCGCAGGTACTTTCTAGGTCTACAGTGGTAGGAAGTTGGACTCAGGAACTAGTGCTAGATTTCCAACCCAGGTACTCTGTGGGAGGTGGGTAACTGTAAATGCCCACCTCTAACATTATCTTAGAAAATCCAGTTGACAAAGATCATTTTCTAAATACTGATCAGGAGCTGCCATTGCGGTCTAGCGGGTTAAGCCATAGTTTTTGACACTGGAATCCCACATGAACAACGGTTTGAGACTTGGCTGCTCCACTTACATTGCAGCTCCCTACTTGTGAAAGCAGTAGAAGATGGCCCAACTGCTTGGGCCTCTGCCACCCATGTGGGAGACCCAGATGAAGTTCCAGGCTCTTGGCTTCAGCGTAGCCCAGCCCTCGTTGTTGTAGCCATTTGGAGAGGAAAGATCTCTCTTTCTCTGTGTCTCCCTTTTTTTCTCTAATTCTGCATTTCAAATAAATTAAAAAAAATTTTAAAAACTGATTAAACAAGATTTAGATGAGATTTATCCGGCATTCTGGTGATTATTTGGTAGTCTTTGATCAAATAGATAGTTACTTTTACTTTGAAATAGGAATAATATGATGCCTAACTAAAAAAGAAAGTTCTCTTGTAATATAGCTGGCTTGCATTTTAGAGTAAGGCATTACCCTTACTACACCTCAAATTATGTTTAATACCCATATATCAATATTAACACTTTCATATTATTTATGCTAACTAGTTTTTAAAAATAAAATGCTATGGGAAAATTTAATTAATTTATTTAAATTTATTTGAAAGTCAGATAGAGAAAGAGAGAGTGAGCTTTAATGTACTGGTTCAGGCCCCAAATGCCCACAACATCCAGGCTGTATCAACTGAAGCTAGGAGCCAGGAACTTAATCTGGGTCTTTCACATGGCTAGAAGGCACCCAAGTACTTGAACCATCACCTGCAGTCTCCCAGGTACGTATTAAGTAAGATGAACTCAGGAACTGGAGCCAGGACCCAAACCCAGGTACTCTAATATGGGATGCACGTGTCCCAAACTTCGCCTTAACTGCTGTGCCAAATGCTTGCTTCCTCAAATAAAGTATCTTAAGTGTGGGATTAAATGAGTAGGAAAAATGCAATTTTGTTACCCAAAGAAGGTTACCATTTGCTATGATGTGGAATATGCATATTGTAATATGATAGAAATAAATTTTGATTCTCACTAGGGAGTACTGGAGAAAGGAATGACTTGGAAGAAGGCAACAGAGTTGAATATTATTAAGGTGACTATTTGTCCAGTTGGGCTAGGACAGTCCTCATTTACATTTGTTGCTTGTATAGATTTCACTCACAAGGTATCTTAGTTTGGATGATGGACATTAGTTGTTTTAGGAAGGATGGCACATGGGGGCCTGCGCTGGGACGTAGCAAGGTAAAGCCGCTGCCTGCAGTGCCGGCATCCCGTGTGGACACCAGTTGGAGTCCTGGCTGCTCCACTTCCAATCCAGCTCTCTGCTAAGGCATGGGAAAGCAGTAGAGGATGGCTCAAGTGCTTGGGTCCCTGCACCCATGTGGGAGACCTGGAAGGGGCTCCCTGCTCCTGGCTTCTGATCTGCAAAGCTCTGGCCGTTGCAGCCATCTGGGGAATGAACCAGTGGATGGAAGACCCCCCCCCCCCCGCCCCTCTGTAACTCTGCCTTTCAAATAAATAAATAAATCTTAAAAATTTTTAAAAAGATGGTACATGTTATCATGCATGGCATGTATTATCAGTGCATTTAAATTGCACTACGAATAATAGCTGACAGTTTTGAGTGTGCCAAGCACTGTGCACAAGCACTTTATGAGCATTGCCCCCTGTTGTTCTCTCAGTAGTCTACAGGGTAGTTTATAAATAAATAAATGCTTATGTCTCCCATTCTAGAGCAAAAGAAGCTCAAGTTCATGTTCATACGTGTTCACGAACTTGTCCAAAAAAGTCAGCAGCGAAATTTCTAATTCAAGCAGTTTTGTTTCAGAAGTCACACAAATAACATTATTTATTTTTCAAAAATGTATAGGACAAAAAAAAAAAAAAGAAAACATGTATAGGACATCTGAAATAAATTTAACCTTAACAGTTAACAAAAATGTACAGGATAGAAAAAAAGATTATCAAGCTTACACACCAGTCCTTCCCCCTACCACTGCTTATATGCAGTTTTGCTTTTATAGTTTCAGTTACCCTCAGAAAATCATGGTCTGAAAATATTAAATGGAAAATTCCAGAAATACACTTCATTAATTTTCAAGTTTATACCATTCTGAGTAGTGTGCTGAAATCAACCTACTCTGTCCTGCCCAGGACATGAATCATCTCTTTGTCCAGTGTGTCTGCACCGTATATGCTACCCAACCATTAATCACTGAATAGCTAAACTGGTTATCAGATCCACCATTGAAGTATCACAGTGCTTGTGTTCCAGTAACCCTTACTTAGTACACCAAAGCTATATCGCAATGCTTATATTGTTCAACTCCATTTTTTCATGTAGGCATTGTATCATCTCATATAACCTCAAGTTGAAGGCTAAGGACAACATAAGATATTTTGAGAGAGACCACATTTCACATAATTGTTATTTTTTTTATTTTATTGTTAGCTTTATCATAATCTCTTACTGTGCCTATATTTTAACTAAACTTCATCATCGTATGTATGTGCAGGAAAACATATATATAGATATGTGTGTGTGTGTATATATATATATATATATATAGTTCTTTGTCACTATCTGTGGTTTCAGGAATTCACTGGAGTTCTTTGAATGTGTCCCCTGCAGATAAGGGGGGAGAACTACTGTACTAGAGGAAAAAGATTTTAAAACTTTTCAGAAAGTTTTGCACAAATAGAGGCAGACTTTCCCTGTGATTCATAAAATAACACTGAAAACATGCTTGAAAGGTAGAACCACGGGAGCGTAACACTGATTCCTGCACGGGTGCTTCTTTTCACGCCCAAGAGTCTCCGCTCTCTAGCCTACCCTCCTACCCTCCTGGCAGCTCTGGCAGTGGCTAAGCTGAAAGTGACACAGGACATCACATTCCTATTAAAAATACATGGTACAATGCATCTTGACCTATTTGATCCAATGCTTCCAGACTTCTTTTGAATCTAACACTATTCTAAGTTGAAGATCTATTTTCCACAAACACCGCTTTGATAAAACCTTTGGCTTTAGGGGTTGAGAAAAGGAGAAAAGAATTGTCCCACACCTTTCCTTGCCTTCTGCTATCTTTTGTTTGGCTGGCATGTGTCAATGCCGGGGGACCCTTTTCAAGCGTTGTTTTTCGTGATTTGAGGGGCAGAGAGGGAGAGAGAGGGACGCTTCCATCTGCTGGCTAACTCCTTACATGTCTGAAACAGCTGAGACTAGCTGGAAGGCGGGACAGAAATTCCAACCAAGATTCCACATGGGTGGCAGAGACTCAGCTTGACCCATCACCTGTCACCTGCTGCCTCAGGGTGTGCATTAGCAGGACTCAGGAGCTGGAAACAGAACTCAAACCCAGTGTGATAGGGGATGCAGGTGGTCTAAACAGGTATCTTAAGCACTAGGCCAAATGCCCGCAAAACAGTAGATTGGCCCTTTCTTGGGGCTCATTCCCCTTAGTGGGTCCCTTGAGGCTTTCCTCCACAGGAAGCAGCTTACCTGCATCAGACAGTAATGACTTTCCTGAGCCCAGCCACTGGGAAGGAGAATCCCAAAGAAAAGATTCCCTTTCCCAGAGAATTATTTAGAGTCCCACAGTGGGGAAGATGAAGATGCCCTATCAGCAAAACATCTATTAGCTCGCTCTCTAAGTTGGTCCCAGATATCACTCAATCATTACAGACTCATAGGCAGCCTTGTTGAGGGTGCAGGGTGGGGGTAGGGGATTCAGCTCTTGTTTTGATCATAACCAAAAAGTTGAGTCCATCTTAGTTCAAGGTCCTATGGGAGGGTTTTCAACGGAAACTATTCAGTACAAGTATGGAACAGGAACACTTTGTAAAGAAGAACCAATGGAAGATTTAGCTGTATCTGTGTGTGCTGTTCATATGAATTATAACTAAGTAGTCAATGATGAGTAACACAAATGAGTCATTATTTCTGAGTATTGGATGCCTTGATCATATAACATCATTTCACTCTTCTGTATGAACACCAATGCAGAATTCAGAAGGGACTGCCAGCAAACCAGCTCACAGAACAGACAGCTCCTGATAAGTGTTTCCTGGCTTCCATCCTCTTAATGCTGGAGTTTGGGTAAGAGCAAGTTGGACGTAACAATCAAACGAAGGTTATTTCATTAACTATTCGCCTCTACTTTCCAAATAGTGCTCCAAGGAATGAAATCACATTTTCTCCTCTTATCTATCTACTCAGCATCAGCATATGTTCTCTCTACTTTTCCTTACCATCAAAAGCTGCTTTAGGGAGACCATCTGATGAATTAGGGATAAATAGGGCTTAAACCATTACTTTTCCTGGGATTATGGCTTTGGAGAAACAAACTACTCAAAGGGATAAAACTCTAATGGCAGAATTTCAGGTGAACTGGAGAAGGGGTTTTTGGTTATAGAGACTTTCTAATCCCAATGGTAATTAGCCAAGTTGATTCTGAGTGTTAGTTTAAGTCAAAAAGGCTAGAATCAGGGCAATCCTTATCCTAGATGTGGACTGGTCTTCTTTATTTAGGTTCTGGGGAAGGGTGTTAAGTTTATTTGTATCCGTGGTATCACATTTGTGTGTGGGGGGGGGGGGGACCCTGGAATGCCAAAGTCCTGCTGGTTGCTCACGGGTATGGGAGTCACTCCATCCTGGTATGCTTTAGGCGGGTGACATTTTTAGTTCAGAGCTATGCCACTAAGTTCTGATCAGACTCATTAGTTTTCCAAAGTGCGACAATTAAAAATAGCTTGTATAATATGCTAACTTTAGCTTCTTATGCAATGGTTACGATTAATATTCATATAAAATAGATACCGAGCTTGGTGTTACTAGCATACCTGCCTGCTTGCCATTCCTTAGCTTCCAGTTTATGCTCTAGCCTCTCTGTTTCAGCACTAAATGTACCTGTACATTTTGGTGCTAATTTTCAACTTAGGCTCTACACCAAGGGACTAATACCTGTGTCAATGCCAGCAGTTCTGGGAGCAGTGACAATGTTCCCATCCCTTAAAAGCTGACCGGAGTTATCTCCAGTGTTTGTCACTTGTGCACAACTCATTTAGGTAAGTAATTCTTTGTGCACTTTATGAATTCTTCCCTTTGGATGCAGGCCAAGAATTGTCTGTAGGGCATATAGCTCTTTACTCAAACTTGATAATAAGCAATTATCTCTGGAATACAGACGGAAGACCTGAACCAGTGCCTCCGGGGACCTGGGGCCCAAAGCACCATCGCTGTACACAGTGAAGCAGAGCAGAGGCGGGGGTGGAGGGAAGGTCTCCCCGTACCCATTCCGCTCCTCCTCCGGGTAAAACAAGGCCGTCTGTCAACATATTTAATGCGGCAACTGCAACAACTGTGCAATATTATGGCTCACGCTCTCTATGCCGTATGTGTTGACAGGACGCTAAAGAGTCTCTCTCTAAACGCAAAAGCCGCCAGGATGAATTACGAGGGCCAGCGCAAGCCAACCGCTGCGCCACCGAAACCACTGGGCTGGGGAGCCTGCGTCGCCTTCAGAGGGCAGCCGGCGTTTCTTCTAACAAAGGCGCGAGCTCGAGGCAATTTCGCGGGCCATTTTCCCCCGGCCAGCGCCAGCTTTGTCTCCGCGCCGGTGCGAGGCCGAACCCTGGAGGAGCCCCAGCTGCGCGGCGGGGCCAGCGAGCGAGCGAGGGCTGGCGTGGGAAGCTCGGCTGGGCCGCTGCGGCGGCGGCTTGCAACCCGAGCGTGCCATTACAAGAAGTTGGAGTGCAGCGGCCGCAGCGGATACCTGCTGCCTGCAAATCGGGGCTGGACTCGAACAGCCCCCGGCGCACCGGCCGCTGTGTACAAAGAAACTCAACCGGCCAGCGCGGCGGCGGCGGCCTGAGGGCTCTGCGTTCCCGGGCCGAGGTCGGCGGCGTCGTCTGCGTTCGCCACGGGCTGGGGAGCCGGCGTGCGCGGGGGGTCACGGAGCCCGCAGGCAGGCCCCCGGGGACCGGCGCCCGAGCGGGCCTCACGCCGCGCCCGGCACGCGAACCCGCGGACGGCGGGGCCCCTCCCCCCAGGCCCCGCCGCCCCCCGCCGCCGACGTCGGCCGCGCGGCCCCCGCGCGCGCGCGCGCGCTGACTGGCTCGCGCCGGCCTCCGGCCCGGCTGTGGGCGGTTGGGGCGCAGCCCGCGGGAGGCCGCCCCGCCCCCTCCGCCGCGCGGCCGCGCGCAGCCTCTCCCCCCTCGCCGGCGGGGCGGTGGCGCCGTAGCCTCCGCCGCGGCCTGCGCGGCGGTCACTCCCCTGCGCCCCAGCCCCACTCCTCCTCCTCCTCCTCCTCCTCCTCGTCGCTCTCCGCTCCCTCCCGCCGGGCCCCTCCCCTCGCCGTCTCTCGCCCGAGCGAAGGTGGCGCGGCGGCGCGGGACGCAGCCTCGGCCCCCGCCGCGGCCCCGCGAACTCGTGAGGAGGACCGGGCTGCCGCCCACCCCAGCCCCGCGCCCCGTGCGGCCGCCGCCGCCGCCGCCGGGGAAGAAGCAGCAGCAGGGGAGTGGCGGCGCGGCGGCGGGAAAGCGAGAGGCGGGCGAGCAGGGAACGCTGCGAGGAACGGACAGAAGGACGGCCGGCCCGACGAGGGCGCCGCCATCGAGCCTGCCCGGCCCCTCGGCTCCGGGCGGCGGCGGCGGCGCGGGCGAAGGGCGCGGCAGGCGCTAGCGAGACAATAACCGGCCGCTCGGCTCTGGGGGCGGCGGCGAGGAGCAGGGCCGGCCTAGCGCGGCCGCGGCCCGCCGAGCGCCCGGGCGGCGTCTCGGCCGCCGCCGCCGCCGTCGGGGGCGCGGGGCGCGCGGGGCCCGGCCGACGGCGCCTCCCCTCCCCCTCCGCGGCGCGCGCGCTGGGGTTCCGGGTTCCCCTGGACGGAGCTGGCTCCTGCCTTGCGCCGAGGCAGGAAGTGAGTTTCGCACGGCAATTCCGGGCGGTGTCACGAGTGAAAAAGTTTTTTTTTTTTTTTTTCCTCCTCCTCTCGGCGGAGATCCTAGTTGGGGCTGGGAAACTCCTGCAAACTCGAGACCAGGAAGCCAGCCCGCATCCCAACCCCCACCCGGGCAGCCTACTCTGCTGCTGCGGGCGGCCGCTGCACATCCGTTCTCACCGGAGAGACTCGGCTGGATGCGAAGTGACTAACGCGGGCGAGGGAATCATGGGCAGCGAAGCCTGGAAAAAGCAGCCCTGAGACGCCGTCCGGCCGAAAGGTAATTTTCGCGAGAAGCGTCTGGAAGACACACAGTGCACGGACCGGAAAAGGGGCGATCCTTTTGCCCAAGTTTCCGTCAGTTCTTTGCTCGGATCGGAGCGCACAGTGTTCTAGGTGGTGAAGTGGGAGAGCTGTGTGTGTTTTGTTTTGTTTTGTTTTTTAAGCCCCGGTCTGCCATCTGGGCTGTGGTTTGTGTAGAAGCGATGGTAAGAATGCAGTGGGACGGGAAGTTTGGGCCGCCTGGAGAAAGAGTGCCTTTGTTGAGCGCGAGCTCCAGAAGTTTTCGTTTTCTGGAGCCTCTGCGAGGTGTGCGAAGCTCCTGTCTGGCGACTTGGTTGGGAGGAAAGTTCCGTCGATTTGCGGCTGTTGAGATGGCTGCCGCGTTTGTTTGTGCTGATAGCGATGGTTTTGGCTTTGGAGTTCATCGCGCAGAGACTGTTTTTGGTTCAGAGCCTTGTTGCGTCTAGTTTATTGGATTTTAGGGACAAGCAACTTTTTGCCAGCTTTAGTTTTCAGGGCAGGTAATGTTTTTTTTTTTTTTCACGTGTGTTAACTTGTCCTTTTCAGGTGTTGACTCCTAAAATATTTCCTTCATTAATTGAAAGCAAGCGTCTGCTAGACTTTTCTTGTGACTGAACCATTAGGATGGAGAAGGAGGGAGTGAGGATTACAGATGAAGGTGTGTAATTAAAACGCAGCTTGATTTGCTCGGACCGCCGTGCAGGTCAGCACTGACTATGTAGGGAGGGAAGTAAAACGCTTCAAAGATTTTCTTGGGAACCACACTGATTGGGATATAAAAAAAGCTGTGCCTTTGAATACTAGGATATTTAGATTTTTGTGTTGGCCCAAATGTTTCGTTCGGTTCGGCCTAATAAGGGAGAGGAACTTAGTGTGGGGCAGGACTCCGTGAAGCGTGACAGACCTACTAGCAGCAGGCAGAGCTCTGAACACCTCTGAGCCAATGGGTAGACTTCCTAGAGTCAACGCGTTTGGGTCATGGCAAACCCACTCCCTGCTTTCAGCGGCGTTTTAGTGTCTTAAGTTTATTTTTTTCCCCAGTACTTTTGTGGTAAAGGTAGTGAAAAAATATTGTATTTGTGAGTAAATGCTAAGAAAATATGATCATCTGTGGAATCATTTTAATATAAATCGATGCCTAGTTTATCAAATACTAGCAAAGTAATTACTGTAAACCCCAGGAGAAAGAGCTGACTTCCGTTCAGAGAGAAAAGGTAAATTTTAAAATCAGGATCAAATTATTTCACAACTTGATCTTTGCTACTTCGTCTTTTAAAAGTACTTTTCAAAATGGGAGACTTTTAACTGTATTGCTTTTTTTTTTTCTGAGAGCGTGATTTCTGTTTTTTTTTTTAATTGTGAACCATCATATAATTCCTTTTAAGCCAAATTAGCCTTATCAAGGAATTTAAAGTGCACAGCTGATCTACTTTATGAATTCAGACCATGTATTAGGCAGCAAAGGAGGTTATTGTTGGGCATCTGAAAGAATGGAACAAAATAAATGACATTGAACTTCAGTTTCCTTATATGGTTCATACTTGGCCTCAGAGCAACAAAGCCATAATAGAGCAAGTTTGACCCAGAATTACCACTTTACAAAGGTATTTGTGTTCATAAATTTTATGTAAAAATTATTGTAGCACCTGATAATGACTAAACACCTGGTTTTTGATAAAGTTCTTGGTTTCCCCCCTCCTCCTGGAGAAGAATGGTATGTTTGCAGGCAGGCAACACATTTTTAAAAATGAGGTGTTAACTTTTGTAATTATCTTTGGTTCCTTTTTACCTCTTAATGATGCATAACTTTCTTTGTGGTTTACTTAAAATTCTGTTACTTAGCATTAACAGACTAAATTTTAGGTTTTGCACTGTTGAACTGTATATTCCAAAATTTTGTTTAAAATGTGAGGTTTGAAGAGATGTTTAGAAAAGCAGTCAGTTAAAATATTTTAAGTGACTTCAGGATCTGGGTATTCTTAGTGTTGTATAGACTTTCTTAGGATAAATTATGTGTTTACTTATTTGCACAGAATACAATTTAAAAGATATGTTTGTTGAAGGTAATCATGAGTTTTCAGAACTTCCACCAATTCAAAGTACTAAGTTACAGAATCACTTTGCCGCTTGAGGTTAAACTGTAACAAAAATTTATGTATAAAAAGCTTACAGAGGTTCAAATATGGGAGCCAGATTTTCATTGTGTGCTGTTAATTAAGTGATGACTATAGAGACGTATCATTGGTAAATCACTAAAATTCAGTTACTTTTGACCTTGATGATGTTGAAGTATTGGTAATAAATGATAGCTTCTTTTTTCATTTTTCAAAGATTTTATTTATTTGAAAGGTAAAATTACAGAGAGGCAGAGAAGTCTTCCATCCACTGGTTCACTCCCCAAATGGCTGCAGTGGCTAGAGCTGGACTGATCTGAAGCCAGGAGCCAGGATCTTCTTCCAGGTCTCCCACTCTGGTGTAGTCCAAGGACTTGGGACATCCTCTGATGCTTTCCCAGGCATACTGACAGGGAGCTTCTTCTGAGTCTCCCACATAGGTGCAGGGGCCCAATGACTTGGGCCATCTTCTGCTTTCCCAGGCCAAAGCAGAGAGCTGGATCAGAAGTGGAGCAGCTGGGACTCGAACTGGCGCCCATATGGGATCACAGCCAGTACTGCAGAGGTGGCTTGCTATGTCACAGCGCCGGCCCCCTCTATTTTGTTTGTAAAACAGAGTTACAGAGAGGCACAGGCAGAGAAAGCGAGATCTCCCATCTGCTCTTTCACTCCCTAAATGGCTGCAATAACCAGAGTTGGGCTGATCGGAAGCCAGGAGCCAGGAGTTTCTTTCCAGTCGCCCACATGGTACAAGGGCCCAAGCACTTAGGCCATTTCCTACTGTTTTCCCAGGCCATAGCAGAGAGCTGGATTGAAAGTGGAGCAGGGGCTGGGACTGTGGCACAGCAGGTAAAGCCGCCGCCGGCATTGCCGGTATCCCAGATGGGTGCTGGTTCGAGTCCTGGCTACTCCACTTTGAATCCAGCTCTCTACTGTGGCCTGGGAATGCAGTGGAAGATCTTTGGGCTCCTGCACCTGCGTGGGAGACCCGGAAGAAGCTCCTGACTCCTGGCTGTTGCGGTCAATTGGTGAGTGAACCAGTGGATGGAAGATCTTCCCTCCCTCCCTCTCTCCCTCTCTGCCTCTGTGCCTCTCCTCTCGTTGTGTAACTCTTGACTTTCAAGTAAAATAAGTTAATGTTAAAAAGTGGAGCAGCTGGGACTTGAATCAGCACTCATGGGTGCTGGCATTGCAGGTGGCATTTTTACTCACTACACCACAGCACTGGCCCCTGGCTTCCTATTTTTGTAGTTAGGTTTGTTTACTTCCTCTATTTTTTCCATATTGGTCTCTTGTTTCTTATTTGTATTTTTTTTTCCTCTCTTTTCCAAGCTTTATCAGACTATGTTTTTCCCTTAAATAAACTGTTCATAACATGCAGTATAAGTGTACTTAATCAGACCCATTTAATTCTTTTTTTTTTTTTTAATATATTTATTTGAAAGGAGAGGGAGAAGGAAAGAGAGAGTGAGGGATCTGTCCCCTGGTTCACTCTCCAAATGACTGTGGTGGCCAGGGCTGGACCAGGCTGAAGCCTGGAGTTTCATCCAAGTCTTCCACGTGTACGCAGGGGCCCTGGGGCCACCCTCTCCTGCTTTCCCAGGCATATAGTAAGGAGCTGGGTTGGAAGTGGAGCAGCTGCATGGGTTGCTGACATCATAGATGATGACTTAACCCATTGAATTCTGAATATTCTTTTTGCATTCCAGCTCAGTGTACATAACTGTAATTAAGCTTGATATTAATGTATACTTTTTTTATTTGAATTTCATTTTTCAATTATCTTGTTCATCCTTAATGTCCCCAGAATTAACTGTTTCGGTCATATCAGGTCATATATTCTTACATGTTAAGACCCTCTATAACCCCCTTCTACCTTATGCTTTTGATCTCTTTAAACATACAAACACTGCTCTGCACTTTCCATTTTCCTTTTTGCTCCTGTCTCTTTTCCTACCTCTCAAGTTGGATGTCTTTTTTGTTTGTGTCTAAAATTTACAGTTGTCTTCTGCTTTCATGAAATAAGTGCACTGGAACTCTGTCACATTCTTTATTGTCACTTCAAATTTTGTTCCTGACACCATGGGTAAAGACCTTCCTTACCAGTCTTTATAATTGAAAGTATATGACATTAAAAAATATCTGAAACTTAATAAAATAAGCTACTTATCTGGATATTATTTATACATCTATGACTTTAGATATATATAGAGTGTAGTAGAGGGGCCACACTGTGGTGTAGCAGATAAAGCCACCACCTGAAGTGCCAGCACCCCATATGGGCACTGGTCCTGGCTGCCCGGCTGCTTCATATCTGATCCAGCTCTCTTCTATGGCCTGGGAAAGCAGTGGAAGATGGCCCAAGTGCTTGGGCCCCTGCACCCATGTGGAAGACCTGAAAGAAGCTCTATTGTGGCCATTTAGGGAGTGAACCAGTGGATGGAAGACCTCTCTTTTTCTGCCTCTGTAACTCCACCTTTCAAATAAATAAAATAAGTAATTCTTAAAAGAATGTAGAAGAACTAGAAATACCTTAAAAAGGACATCTTAAGTGATCAAAACAAGCATAATAAAGTCTTGAGCATTATTCATAAATATATTATTCGAAGTCCATTTACTTTTGTAGTGAGGTGTTTCTTGCCTTTTTGGTGTCTTGGAAGTGATGAGAAAAGTAAATTAACAGCATTATAAGATTGTGAAAATAAGACATGATAGTAAAGTTATAGAAAAATGGAAGGCAAATGGAATAATTCAGAAAATACAGATGCTCTTAACTTGTGGCAGGGTTACATCCCAGTAAACCCATTGTAATTTGAAAGTACTGTTAAGTCAAAAAGGCATTTGATACACCTAACCTGCCAAACTTCATGAGTTAGCCTAGTCTACCTTAAATGTGCTCAGAATTCTTACATTAGCCTATAGTTGTGCAGAATCACCTAATACAAGCCTATTTTAGAATGAAGTGTTGGTTATCCTGTGTAGTTCATTGAATACCTGTATGCAGAAAACTCTGGTGACACAGTATTTTGTAGAATGTTGGTTGTTTCTCCTCATGATTGTGTAGCCAGCTGCTGTGGTTTACTGCTGCCCAGTGTCGTCAGAGATTATTGTGCTGCATGTTGCTAACCAGGGAAAAGATCAGAATTCAAATTTTGTTTTAAAGATTTTATTTATTTGAAAGAGTTATATATAGAGAGGAAGAGACAGAGCTTCTATCCACTGGTTCATTCCCCAGATGTCCGCAGCAGTCATGGCTGGACCAGGCAGAAGCCTGGAGCTAGGAGCTTCATGTGAATCTCCCACGTGGACGCAGGGACCCAAACACTTGGGCCACCTTCCTCTGCTTTCCCAGGCCACTAAAGGGAGCTGTATTGGAAGAGGAGCAGCCAGGACAAAAACCAGCGCCCATATAGGATGCTGGTGTCCCAGGCTGTGGCTTTACATGCTATGGCAAAACCATGGCCCCAGAATTCAAATTTTGAAGTGAAATGTATGGCTTTCGCACAATCAGAGTAAAAAAAAAATAAATGATAGGTCAGAACATCAGTAGAATAGTCTGGGACAACTTTGAGCAGAGTGCCTTACATATTTCATTTGCTTGTTGGAGGATTCATTCCGTTACGGTGTAGGAGCCCTAAGGCCATTGTTCTTACACATTTTGGTCTTAGAATCCCTTGATACTTTTATAAGTTATTGAGGACTCCCAAGAGTTTTGGTGTATGTGAGTTATCAATCAGATTTCTTTTTATTAGAAATGAAAACAAATTTAAAAATTAAATATTACAAGCCACTGCATGTTAACACTGTTTTAATAAGAACTATTTTGCTAAATTAAATATGGTTGTTCCTGATATCTGTGCATGGTTGATTCCAGAACACCCTTTCTATTTGGGAATAGCAAAATCTTTGGATGTTCAAATCCCTTATATAAAATGACAAGGTGGGCTGAGCTTTTGGCCAAGAGGTTAAGATAGATACCTGCATCCCATATTGGAGTGCTTGGAGTTACCTCTTTACTCTGGGTCCTGAGTCCAGCGTCTTGGCAGTGCAGACCCTGGGAAGCAACAGGTGATGACTCAAGTAGTTTTGTCCTTGCCCCCCACAAGGGAGGCCTTAATTGAGCTCAGATCTCCTTCCCTGGTCAGCTCCGGCTGTTCAGGCAATTGGGGAGTGAACTAGCAGGGAGAAACTTAATATCTCTGTCTCAAATAAAAATTAAACAATACATACAATGGCACAGTATTTGTATATAACCTATACCATTCCTCCTGTATACTTTGAATCATATCTGTATTACTTATAATAGTATGTCAATACTCGTAGTTGTTATCTTGCATTTGTTTAGAGGGTAGTGACAAAAAAGAAAATATTGCCCATTTTCAGTACAGGTACATTCCCCCCTGCCACATTGTGTGGAAAGGGAGGAATATTTTCATTGTCTTTTTAAAAATCTATTTATTTATTTATTTATTTGACAGGCAGAGTGGACAGTGAGAGAGACAGAGAGAAAGGTCTTCCTTTGCCGTTGGTTCACCCCCTAGTGGCTGCTGAAGCTGGTGCACTGCGGCCAGTGCACTGCGCCGATCCGATCCGATCCGAAGCCAGGAGCCAGGTGCCTCTCCTGTTCTCCCATGCAGGTGCAGGGCCCAAGCACTTGGGCCATCCTCTGCTGCACTCCTGGGCCACAGCAGGGAGCTGGCCTGGAAGAGGGGCAACCGGGACAGAATCCAGTGCCCCGACCGGGACTAGAACCCGGTGTGCCGGAGGATTAGCCTATTTAGCTGTGGCGCCGGCCCATTTATTTATTTGAAAGAGTTACAGAGAGAGAGGAGAGGCAGAGAAAGAAAGGTGTTCCATCTGCTGGGTCACTCCCCAGTTGGCTGCAACGCCTGGAGCTGCGCTGATCCAAAGCCTGGAGCCAGGAGCTTCTTCCGGGTCTCCCATGTGGGTGCAGGGGCCTAAGGACTTGGGCAATCTACTGCTTTCCCAGGCCATAACAGAGAGCTGGATTGAAAGTAGAACAGGCAGGACTCGAACCAGTGCCCATATGGAATGCTGGCACAGCAGGCCGGGGCTTTAACCTGCAGCACCACAGCGCCGACCCCTATTTTCATAGTCTTTAGTTTATTGTGGATACTCTTTGATACAAAATTTGATGAGTAGTAGTTTTTTTTGTTTGTTTGTTTTTACAGTATTTATTTTCTGTTTTATTTGAAAGGCAGAGAGACAGATCTTCCATCTGCTGGTTCACTCTAAATGCCCATAACAGGGAGGGCTGGGTCAGGCTGGGTCTCCTACATGGGTGGCAGGGACCCAAGTACTTGAGCCATCACCTGCTTCATCCTTGAGTGTACTTTAGCAGGAAGGTGGATCGGAAGTATAGGAACCAGGACACAACTAGGTGCTCTGATGTGGGATGTGGGTGTCCCAAATGGCACCTTAACTGCTGTGCCAAATGTGAACCTAAAGTAGTAGTCTTTTAAAGGTTAGTGTGAGTGGCATATCTGCAGTTGTAACAATGAACTTTTCCTTTCTTGTTACTTTAAAATTCATTGATTGGTTTGACTTGCACTTTTGATAAATCTGCTAATTCATGATTTGTAACATGCATTGGATAGTTGGAAAATACTGATTCATTGTGTTAAACATATTTTTCAAATGTTAACATGTCATTGGCTGGCGCCGCGGCTCAATAGGCTAATCTTCC
Source organism: Oryctolagus cuniculus (assembly GCF_051225735.1). NCBI lineage: Eukaryota > Metazoa > Chordata > Mammalia > Lagomorpha > Leporidae > Oryctolagus > Oryctolagus cuniculus. The sequence continues at coordinate 86,677,241 of NC_142880.1, forward strand.
ACCTGGCGGTGCCGGCACACCGGGTTCTAGTCCTGGTCGGGGCGCCGGATTCTGTCCCGGTTGCCCCTCTTCCAGGCCAGCTCTCTGCTGTGGCCAGGGAGTGCAGTGGAGGATGGCCCAAGTGCTTGGGCCCTGCACCGCATGGGAGACCAGGATAAGTACCTGGCTCCTGGTTTCGGATCAGCGCGGTGTGCCGGCCACAGCGCGCCAGCCGCGGCGGCCATTGGAGTGTGAACCAACGGCAAAGGAAGACCTTTCTCTCTGTCTCTCTCTCTCACTGTCCACTCTGCCTGTCAAAAAAACAAAAACAAAAAGCAAAACAAAAGTCATTATGCAGTAGCAGAAAAAAACAAGAGAATTACTTTTTACTCTTATTGAAGATAATCAAGTGAAAGTGGCATTTAAAAATAAACAAGGCTGGTTAAGCCCCTGCTGCGATGCCAGCAATCTATATGGATGGCAGTTTGAGTCCTGGTTGTTCCACTTCAGATCCAGCTCCTTGCTAATACGCTTGGGAAAGCAGTGGAGGATGCCACAAGTCTCTGGGCCTCTGCCACCCACATGGGAAACCCAGAGGAAGCTCCTGGTTTTGATCTGGCTGTTGTGGCTATTTGGGGAATGAACCAGTAGATGGAAGATATCTCTCTGCTTCTCTCTCTCTCTCTCTCTAACTCTGCCTTTCAGATAAATAAAATAAATCTTTAAATAAAAAATAAATCTAGAGTGTGTGATGGTGCTAGTAACTTGATGACATTTTGTTCTTGCTAAGGTGCTAGCAGTTTTACTTACCTTTACCCTTTACTATCAATATAAAATGTCAGTGTAATGGAAAAGGGAAAAATGATGCCTCATCATTATCATGTAAATAGTTTTGACCTCACGGACTTCTTAAAAGTGTTTCAGGGATTCTTTAAGTTTGTGGATTTCCAGGACTTTGAGCCAAAATTTAGGAACTTAGGTCAATGCTGGGGTTTATAGAATTTTTACTATTTTATTTTGTCTTTTGGTATTACATTCTGGGAGAATCTTTTTTTTTAATTGCTCCTTTTTTTTTTTTTAAGATTTATTTATTTATTTGAAAGTCAGAGTTACACAGAGAGGTAGAGACAGAGAGAGAGAAGTCTACGCCGGCGCCGCAGCTCAACAGGCTAATCCTCCGCCTAGTGGCGCCAGCATACCGGGTTCTAGTCCCAGTTGGGGTGACAGATTCTGTCCCGGTTGCCCCCCTTCCAGGCCAGCTCTCTGCTGTGGCCAGGGAGTGCAGTGGAGGATGGCCCAAGTGCTTGGGCCCTGCACCCCCTGGGAGACCAGGAGAAGCACCTGTTTCCTGCCTTCGGATCAGCGTGGTGTGCAGGCCGCAGCACGCCGGCCGTGGCAGCCATTGGGGGTGAACCACCGGCAAAGGAAGATCTTTCTCTCTGTCTCTCTCTCTCTCACTGTCCACTCTGTCAAAAAAAAAAAAAAAAGAGAGAGAGAGAGAGAGAGAAGTCTTCCATCTGCTGGTTCACTCCCCAAATAGCCGCAACGGCTGGAGCTGTGCTGATCCGAAGCCAGGAGCTTCCTCCAGGTCTGGGAGAATCTTGAGACTTGATCTTTGAGATCACTCTGCTTTTAGTTCTATGCAGTTATTTTAAACATATGTTTTAAAAATATACTTTTTAGCTGTATGATTTTTTTAAAAAAAAGATTTACTTATTTGAAAAACAATTTGACATAGAGAGATTGAAGGTCTTCCCATCTGTTGATTTACTCTCCGACTGGTCTCAACAGCTGGGGCTGGACCAGGCTGAAACTAGGAGCCAAGAACTCCATCTGGGTCTCACACACTAGCGGCAGGAACTCAAGTGGTTGAGGTGTCGTCTGCTGCTTCCCAGGCTCATTAGCAGGGAGCTGGTTTGGAAGAGGAGTAGCTGGGTCTTGAACCAGTGCTCCGACATGAGATGATGGTGCCTCAAGCTACAGCTTAGCTCTCTGAGCTGCTTTAGCTCTATTTTTGTCTCCATGGAACCTTGAATCTCTGTTTCCTGTTCTAACGCTAGAGAAATTTTGATCTTACTCTTCATTTTTCCTCAAATGTTAGATTTCTCATGGTGGTCAAAGTTCTGTATTATGGACTCTCTTAAGTGTTTTCCCAGCTTAAATGAATCCCTGTTTTTCTGGCTTTGGTAATTGTTTAGAAGAAGGAAGAAAGGAATATTTAATAGGTTTCTCTTTTAGAGTATGTGGGTAGCTTAACTTCTTAGTGTATGAATGTCCTGTCCTTTTCTAGATATTCTCCAGTTTTACAGTCATACTGTCTGAGTGTCAGATCTCTCATAGTGCAGAGCTGTACAGAGGCTTTCATAATTCAGTGTTATGGTTGTATTACTTGGCTGACTGACCAGGACACAGGTCTTCCAATTCTTTCTTTTGAGGATCTCACTTTATGCTTGTGTTGGGTGTCAGGTCTCTCAGATGTGTATAGTCCCCCCACTTAGGGTTAAAAACTTTTTTATTTTTTTTAAAGATTTATTTTATTTATTTGAAAGAGTTACAGAGAGGTAGAGACAGAGAGAGAGGTCTTCCATCTGCTGGATCACTCCCTAGATGGCCGCAACGGCTGGAGCTGTGCTGATCCGAAGCCAGGAGCCAGGAACTTCTTCTGGGTCTCCCACATGGGTGCAGGGGCCCCCAAGGACTTGGGCCATCTTCTGCTGGATTGGAAGAGGAGCAGCTGGGACTAGAACCGTTGCCCATATGGGATGCCGGCACTTCAGGCCAAGGCTTTAACCTGCTGCGCCGCAGCGCTGCCCCTCCCCCCTTTTAATATTTATTTATTTATTTGAAAGAGTTACACAGAGAGAGAAGGAGCCAGGAGCTTCTTCTGGGTCTCCCACGGAGGTGCAGGGGCCCAAGAACTTGGGCCATCTCTACTGCTTTCCCAGGCCACAGCAGAGAGCTGGATCAGAAGAGGAGCATCTGGGACTTGAACTGGTGCCCATATGGGGTGCTGGCACTGCAGGCGGCGGCTTTACTAGCTACGTCACAGTGCCTGCCCCTGAATTCAGCTTATTTCAACCAGCCTTTTTATGACAGTTACCCACCAAGGCACCCCCCCCCACCCCCACCCAACACCTTTGCAACAGTCTAGGGACCTTCTACTTGGCTCACCTTCTGAACACCGTAACTGGATTTTCAGCTTTCTTTGTACCACTAATTTATGACTTTGGGTTTAAAGCCCTGCATGAGTTCAGGAGTTAAGTATTTATTTTTATTTTTAATAACTTTCATTTTAATTTGAAAGGCAGAGAGACAGAAGGACAGACAGATTTTCCATCTGCTGGTTCCCTCACTAAAATGCCTACAACAGCTAGGGCAAGGTCAGGCCAAAACCAGAGCCAGGAGCCCAGAACTCAATCTGGGTCTCCCACTTGGGTGCAGGGACCCAAGGACTTCAGATACCACTGCTGCTTCCCAGGACGTGCGTCCTGATGAAGCGGCATTGGAAGTGGAGTAGCCAGGGCCTGAACTGGGCATTCTGCTGTAGGATGTGGGTGTCCTGGAGGGTGGCTTAAGCTGCTGTGCCATATGCCACCCCTCTTCCTTGTTATATTTATACCATGGTGCATGTATTACATTTAATTGTCACATGTCTTTATTCTGCTTTAATCTGGAACAGTTTTCTGTCTTTCCTTTCAAGGTATTGATACTTCTGAAAATTATAGGCCTGGTTATTTGTTTTTTTTTTTTTTATTTTTTTATTTTTTTTATTTTTTAACAGGCAGAGTGGACAGTGAGAGAGAGAGACAGAGAGAAAGGTCTTCCTTTGCCGTTGGTTCACCCTCCAATGGCCGCCACGGCCAGCGCGCTGCGGCTGGCGCACCGCGCTGATCCGATGGCAGGAGCCAGGAGCCAGGTGCTTTTCCTGGTCTCCCATGGGGTGCAGGGCCCAAGCACCTGGGCCATCCTCCACTGCGCTCCCTGGCCACAACAGAGAGCTGGCCTGGAAGAGGGGCAACCGGGACAGAATCCGGCACCCCGACCGGGACTAGAACCCGGTGTGCCGGCGCCGCTAGGCGGAGGATTAGCCTAGTGAGCCGCGGCGCCGGCCAGGCCTGGTTATTTGTAGAATATCCTTTAATTTTCATTTGACTTTTTTTATGATTTGGTCTTTTACTAGATTCTGTAATTAGGTCTTTGGCAGTGTTACAGACATGATGGTACATTTTTCTCATTGCATCTTATCAGGTGGCAGGCAATTTGTTCAACTACTGATACTTAAATTTTATGATTAAAGTTGTGACTGCTAGACTTTTCCTTTTTCAAGGTACTGTTTCTTCCTTTGTAATTAATAAATATTATGGGGAGTGGTATTTTGAAACTATTTCAGTCCTCAGATTTTTAGTTCATTTACTTAACATCTTTTAATTCTGCATCTAGAGAACTATTGGTTCTCTACTATACTTATAGGATTATAATCCATTATCATTAAAAAAAAAAGTTATTTGAAAAGCAGAGTGACATCTGCTGGTTTATTCCCCAAATTCCTGCAACAACCATGGCTGGGCTAGGCTGAAACCAGGAGCCTGGAACTCAGTTTGGGTCTCTTACAGGACTGACAGGGACATAACTGTTTGTACCATCATCTGCTGCTTTCCTAGGTGCATTGGCAGGAAGCTGGGTTGGAAGAGAAGTAGCTACGATTCAAGTGGTGCTCTGATAGGCATACAGACATCACAGTTGTTGGCTTAACCAGCTCTACAACAGTGCCTGCCCCTTTATTTTGATGGTCAAATCGTTTTTTTTTTTTTTAATATTTATTTAGTTAATTATTTGAAAGAGTTATAGAAAGAGAGGGAGAAACAGAGAAAGACCTTCGATCCACTGGTTCACTCCCCAGATGGCTGTAACAGTTGGACCTTGGCCAGTCTGAAACTAGGATCCAGGAGCTTCTTCCAGGTTTGCCACATGGGTGACAGAGACCCAAGCACTTGGGCCATCTTCCACTGCTTTTCCCAGGCTGTTAGCAGGAAGCTGGATTGGAAATGGAGCAGCTGGAACATGAACCGGTGCCCATATGGTATGCCAGTGTTGGCATCGCAGGCAGTGGCTTTACCTGCTGTGCCACAGTGCCAGCCCTGATCAAATTGTTTTTGATTTGGTCAGTGAGAACTCCATCAAGCTAATTTATTATTTTTTATTATTTCTCTTGATATGTCACTTCCTTTTTTGAGAATGTCCTTGCTTTTTAACATAATACAGTGTTCTAAACTTCATTTTCTCTAGTTAATTTTAGTGGGAAATGGTAGTTAGAAACCAGGATCTGAGTACTTGTTCTTTGTTTCTGGAGTTTTGCTATCACAGGCAGTGTGTAGAGCTAATAAGTATTTTTATATATGCACATTTTTACATCTATATTCCTTCTTCTGTGATAAAACCAAGTTCACAATAATAATTCTAATTCATCTCTACAGGGTTCATTCTAGAGTTTCTTTTTCTTTTCATACTTGTATTTATGTCTTGACAGTGAGAACTGATTTTGTTTTTGTGCTTTGTGTTTGGTGGGGATGGCGAGGAGAGTTGTAAACATTTGTTCAGACATTTTGAGCCAAAAGGCTCTGCAGTACAATTTCTGACATATTTCTAAGGGGATAAAATTCTAAAATGTAAAAAATAAGCATTGGGGCCAGCACTGTAGCTTAGTGGGTAAAGCTGCCTGTAGTGCTGTCATCCCACATGGGCGCCCATGTGAGTCCCAGCTGCTCCACTTTTGATCTAGCTTCCTGCTGATGCACCTGGGAAATCAGTGGAAGATGGCACAAGTGCTTGGGCTTCTGTACCTATGTGGGAGACCCGGAAGAAACTCCTGACTTTGAACCAGTCCAGCTCCAGCTGTTGTGGCCATTTGGGGAGTGAAGCAGTGGATGAAATATCTCTCTCACAGTCGTCTTCTGCTCTGTCTGTAACTCTTTCAAATTAATAAATCTTTTTTTTTAAAACAAGCATTAATTAAAAATATTTAGGTGAAATATTTCAGGTTATGTTGAAAGGTGGAAAGAATCTAGTGCTTTTTTTAATCTGCATTAGATGATTTCCTTTAGTTAGTTTCTTGATTTCAGTATGAGTGCAGTAATTTGTTGGCAAGGCTGTTTTCCATATTGATGTAATATTGTTGGCAGGAGCAGTTTGGAGCATTTACCTTTCTGATAATGATGTCCTTTGAATTTCAGACCTTAGGTCAATTCTAACTGGTCAGTTATAATTCTATAATTCTAATTAGGTCAATTCTCCACCCTGAGGTGGAGGTGAAGAGGTGTGCAGGTCATGTTTGTGTTAGGGCTGGTACAAGAAACTTGTAATCTAAAAATGAATCTCCTAATGGCCAAGGCTATCACCCAGTCTAGAATAAGTTGGTTTGACTTCCTCATTCTTGGAGATTTTGTAAATGACTTAAGAGACATCCTGGGATATCCTTTTGTGACTAGAGAAGATCTGTTCTCAATCTTCCAGGAAAAGACAAAAAGATCCTACCAGCATCAAATGGATCCTTTAGGTGTCCCATTGATCTCCTGGGATTCAAAAAATATTTAGTTAATTATCCTTATGCTACATACAGTATAGCAGGGATTGTTTATGTATAGGAGATCCTGTTTGATTTGTCATGGATACCTGATACCAGCCAGTATCCTATCTTATCTTTCTTTTGAGATCCTTCCCTAGCTAGAAACCCTGGAAGTTGTCTTTCTTACCTGTCTGGCCTTAGTCATTTCTATCAGTCTGTCCTGTATACAAGTAAAGGGAGGTGTTTTAAGGAAGGGTAAGAAGCTGGATAAGAGACATTAGGTGAAAGCCTTGATAGGTGAAGGACTGAACAGTTTTTTTTTTTTTTTTAAAGATTCATTTATTTATTTGAAAGAGTTACACAGAGAGAAAAGGAGAGGCAGAGAGAGAGAGGTCTTCCATCCTCTGGTTCACTCCCCAATTGGCCACAATGGCCGAGGCTGTGCCAATCCGAAGCCAGGAGCCAGGAGCTTCTTCTGAGTCTCCCACATGGGTGCAGGGGCCCAAGCACTAGGCCATCTTCTACTGCTTTCCCAGGCCACAGCAGAAAGCGGGATTGGAAGCGGAGCAGCCAGGACTTGAACTAGTGCCCGTATGGGATGCCAGGAATGCAGGCGGTGGCTTCACTGGCTACGCCACAGCGCTGGTCCTGAAACAGTTGTTTTAATCTTTTTAAGATTTATTTGAGAGGCAGGGTGGGTGGAGATCTTCCAGCCATTTGTTCATTCCCCAATTGGCTGCAATTGCTGGATCTGTGCAGGTTAGGAACCAGGAGCCAGGAGCTTCTCTATCTCCCACATGGGTGCAGGGGCCCAAGGAGTTGGGCCATCCTTCACTGCTTTCCCAGGTGCATTAGCAGGGAGTTGGATCAGAAGTGGAGCAGCTGGGACAAGAACTGGTGCCCATATCAGATGCCATCATTTCGAGCAGTGGCTTAACTTTTTACCACAACACTGGTAACAATAATCTTACTGTAAAAATTCAGATACAGAAATGTGTAACAGAAAGAATGCTCCACAGTGCTATCTTCCAGATATATTCCTATGTATTACTTAATGTTGAAAAAATTAAATTTCCTCTGAAGAGTTTGTATCAATTTGTACTTCCACCAATAAATAGTATATAAGAATACATCTTTCTGTGCATTCTTGGCCAAAATGAATGTTAGTTGTTTTTTTTTTTTCTTTTTTCTTTTTTTCTTTTTATTTTTTGACAGGCAGAGTGGACAGTGAGAGAGAGAGAGAGAAAGGTCTTCCTTTGCTGTTGGTTCACCCTCCAATGGCCACCGCGGCAGGCGCGCTGTGGCTGGTGCACCACGCCGATCCAAAGGCAGGAGCCAGGTGCTTCTCCTGGTCTCCCATGGGGTGAGTGGGCGCCTCGACCGGGACTAGAACCTGGTGTGCTGGCGCCGCAAGGCGGAGGATTAGCCTAGTGAGCCGCGGTGCCGGCAGTTTATACCTGTGTAAATCTTGGAGGCAATATGGTGTGGTATATTAAGAACGCAGGCTTCAGGGGCTGGCACTGTGGCATAGAGGGTTAAGCCTCTGCGTGCAGTGCTAGCATCCCATATAAGCGCTGGTTGCAGTCTCGGCTGCTCCACTTCTGCTCCAGCTCCCTGATAATGGCCTGGGAAAGCAGCAGAGGACAACTCTAGTGCTTGGGCTCCTGCACGTATATGGGAGACTTGAAGAAGCTCCTGGCTCCTGGCTTTGGCTTGGCCCAGGCCAGCTGTTGTGGCCATCTGGGGAGTGAACCAGTGGATGGAAGACCTCTGTAACTCTTGACTTTCAAAATAAATAAATTTAAGGAAAAAAAAAAAAACAGGCTTCGGAGTCAGATGACCTCAGTTTAAATTGACAAATTATGATACTGGCAAATGAAATGTAAGACTTCTTTGTATATCTTAGGTGTTCTACGTGGATTTTATTGTCTTGTTGCTTACCCTTATGCCTTGGTTATGCTGTTTGCCATATACAAGTTTCAGTTAAAGTAATCAGATTTGTCAGTCATTTGGCATGTTGGGTTTAATGCTGTTCTTGGAAACGGTTTAGCACTGAGATTATAAAAGTAATAAAGTTGGACGGCGCCGCGGCTCACTAGGCTAATCCTCCACCTGCGGCGCTGGTACACCGGGTTCTAGTCCCGGTCGGGGTGCCGGATTCTGTCCCGGTTGCCCCTCTTCCAGGCCAGCTCTCTGCTGTGTCCCGGGAATGCAGTGGAGGATGGCCCAAGTGCTTGGGCCCTGCACCCTATGGGAGACCAGGAGAAGCACCTGGCTCCTGCCATCGGATCAGCACGGTGCGCTGGCCTCAGTGGCCATTGTGAGGTGAACCAAAGGAAAAGGAAGACCTTTCTCTCTCTCTCTCACTGTCTAAATCTGCCTTTCAAAAAAAAAAAAAAAAAGTAATAAAGTTAATTTTTCTTATTTGGGCTTTTGGAAATCATCTAGTTTTATTTAGGGGTGAAGAACCTTTTTTCTGCTAAGGACCATTTGTATATCCTTAACATAGTCTTCGGGCCATACAAAATTATCAATTTAAAAATTAGTCTGCTTGCTCCCTGCTAATGCGCCTGGGAAAGTAGCAGAGGATGGCCCTAGTACCTGGACCCTGCACCCATGTGGGAGACCCAGAAGTTCCTGGTTTCAGCCTGGCCCAGCCTTGGCCTTGTGGCCATTTGCAGAGTAAACCAGCAGATGGAAGACCATTTTCTCTTCCTCTCTGTAACTCTGCCTTTCAAATAAATAAGATAAATATTTTTTTTAAAATTAGTCTATTATACATATATTGAATTTTGAGTCTCACTTGTCATTGCGTTGGCAGGAACAGACCAAATAATTTTGTAGGCCTAATGGCCTGCCATCTGGACATTCCCTACCCCTGCTAAATTCTTACCAGTAGTGACACCATTTTGAAAAAGTTTTGTTTTATTTTATTTGAAAGGCAAAATGGCACACAGAGAGAGGAAGGGAGAGTGATTGAGCTTCCATCCACTGGTTCAATCCCCAGATGGCCAAGTCTGAAGCCAGGAGCCAGGAATTTCATCCTGGTCTCTCATATGGGTGGCCGGGTCCAAGCACTAGGCCATCTCTGCTGCTTTCCCAGGTGCATTGGCAGGGAGCTGGATTGGAAGCTGAGAAGCCAAGTCTCAAACCAGTACTCTAATACGGGATGCTGGTGTCCCATGTGGCAGCTTAACTCCCTGCACCACAATGCCAGCCCCCAGTGTTTTTGTTGCTGGGTTAATTGAGTGATTTGAATTTATATATTAAGTTAGGAGGTCATTAATCAAAACTTTGCAGTAGCATATCTATTCCTAGAAAGGTACATTTTTCATTTTTAAGCATTTGATGCCTGTTATGACTTTGTTCTTGTCATATCATTGTTTTTTGTTACTGTGCATACTTGTTCTTTTTATGAAAGACATATATTTTAAGTTTATTTCTAAAAATATTTTCAGGGAGTGTGAGAGATGCTGCTAGCTATTTCATCAGTTGTGTTCTTACCTGGATATTTAAAATAGAGGGAAGTAATTTAAAAAAAAAATTTTTTTAAAGGATTGTATTTATTTGATTGAGCGGTAGAGTTACAGACAGAGGGAGAAGAGACAGAGGAAGGTTCTCCATCTGCTGGTTCACTCCCCAAATGGCCGCAACAGGGGCGCTGTTCAGGGTCTCCCATGAGAGTGTAGGGGCTCAAGTACTTGGACTATCTTCCACTTCTTTGCCCAGCCACAACAGAGAGCTGGATCAGAAGAAGAGCAGCCAGGACTAGAACTTGCGCCCAAATGGGATGCCAGTGCCACAGGTGGAGGCTGAGCCCACTACACCCCAGCGCCAGCCCCTGGTCATTTTTCGTATTTTACTTGTTGATGACTTTAAAACACTGAGCTGTTTTGATATGCTTGTGTTTTTTGTGTGTATAATTATAAATTCATTGCTAATAGTACCTTTTAAAATTGGTCATAAATGTATTATATAGTATATTCTAATATTTCATGATTTAAGATGCATAATGAGTGCTTCTTAAAAATTTTAACTTTTCCTTTTATTTGAAATACACACGTGTGCACACACACACACATAGATATATAGATGACTAGCTCTTTCATCTCCTGGTGTGTATCCTTAAATGCCTACAATAGCCAAGGTTGGGCCAGGCCAAAGCCAGGAGCTTAGAACTTAATTTGGGTCTCTCATGTGGGTGACAGGGACCTAAGTACTTAAGCCATCACCCGTTGCCTCCCAGATGTTCATTAACAGGATGATGGGTCACAAGCAGAGTAGTTGGAACTTAATCCATGCACTCTGGTGTGGGATGTGGGCATCCCAGGCAGGTGCTTAACTGCTGTGCCACATACCTGCCCAGTAACAAGTACTTTAAAGAACATTGGTTATTTGATAACCTTTATTTTTAACTGCAAATAATTTCCCTTCCGTTGTTTGATATTATCTCCCAATAATAGCAGGATAGCTATTAGGATTAGATGGGAGATTTTTATGCTGCCTAAGGGCTTCCATTTGGTTGTATTGCTCTCACTTTCTCTAGCATAAAGTCTTAACTCCCTGCCTTCCCAGGTACATTAGTAGGAAGCTGGATCAGAAGTGGGGCAGCTGGGACTTGAACTGGCATTCCTATACAGGGCCTCACTGTCACAAGTGGCCGCTTAACCTTTTAAAAAAAACCAAAAAACAAAACATTATTTGAAAGGCAGAGTCATAGAGAGGGAGGAAGAGGCATAGAAAGAGATATATTCATCTGCTGTTTCACTCCCCAAATGGTCACAATGGCTAGGGCTATTTCCCTTAGAGTGGCAGGAGCCCACACTGCTGCTTTCTTGGATGCAACACTAGGGAGCTGGATTTGAAGTGGAGCAGCCAGGGGCCCAGCACTGTGGTATAGTGACTTGGGCTACCAGCTGCAGTACCAGCATCTCATACAGGTGCCAGTTCAAGTTCCAGCTGCTCCACTTTTGATACAGCTCCCTGCTAATGCACCTGGGAAATCAGCAGAAGATGGCCCAAATCCTTGAGTCCCTGCACCCACAAAGGAGATGTGGATGAAGCTCCAGGCTCTGGCTTTGGCCTGGCACAGCTCTGGCCATTGCAACCATTTGGGGAGGGAAATAGTAGATGAAAAATCTCTTATTCTGTCTTTTCCTTTCTCTCGGTGGCTCTGCCTCTCAAATAAATAATCTCTCTCTCTCTCTCTTTTTTTTTAAGTACTGGAACAGCTGGAATTGGAACTGATCAAGGGATGCTGGAATTGTAGGCGGGGCCACTTAACTCACTACACCACAGTATCGGTCCCTAGCTTAACCTCATAAGCTTTGCTGTTCCTTGACTACTTTTAGAATTCTCTCTTAATACCAATTTTTAAACTTTTCCTTGAGCTGCTTGAAATTTAATGTGATAAACAGTAAAGATTTTATATATCATTAAATCATGGCTATTTTGGTCCTTTTGTATTGTAATGGTAAACTTTTTTAAGACCCATTTTATTTATTTGAAAGATAGAGCTACAGAGAGAGAGAGAGAGAGAGAGAGAGAGAGAGAGAGAGAGAATCTGTTGATTCACTCTGCAAATGGCCACAACGGCCGGAGTAGGGCCGATCCAAAGTCAGGAGCCAGTAGCTTCCTCTGGGCCTCCTGTGTGGGTGCAGGTGTCCCAGGACTCGGGACATCCTCCGCTGCTTTCCCAGGTGCACTAGCAGGGAGCTGGATTAAAAGTAGAGCAGCCAGGACTTGCACCAGTGCCCATATGGGATGTGGGCACTGTGGACTGGGGCTTTAACCCACTTTGCAACAGTGCCAGCCCCAAACTCTCCTTAATTTATGTATAATAAATGTTTCCTAAAGGATCTTTGTCACTACTTAACATCTTGGGATTTATTTCTGTTTACTTGTTTCATTGACCTTGATCCTTCTTGTAATATATGTAATAGATAACGTGGTATATATATTTAAATTTATTTGAAAGGCAGAGTTACAGAGAATGGGAGAGACAGAAATTTACCATGTGCTGGTTCATTCCCTAATGGCCACAAAAACCAGGGCGGGGCCAGACTGAAGCCAGGAGCCTTGAACTCCATCGAGGTCTCCCATGTGGGTATGGGAGCTCAATTCCACTGCTTTCTCAGGCTCAGTAACAGGGAGCAGCTGGGGGAACGCGCTCCCATATGGGATGCCATTGTTGCACATGGCAAATAAAGCTGCCGCTTCAAAGCCAGCCAGTGTAGTAGCCATCCTAATGGCTGTTTATATTTCCCCAGTCATGAATGAGGTTGAGCATTTTTTCATGTGCTTATTGGCTGGCTGTATATTTTCTTTGATGTATTTAAATCACTTGCCCATTTTGAATCAGCTTTTTTTTTTTGTTGAGTTGTAGATCTTTGTATGCTGTTATCTATATTATGTTGTTATCTATGTAGTAGATATCAGTCTTTTTTTTTAAGATTTATTTTTTATTTATTTGAAAGAGTTACAGAGAGAGGGAGAGACAGACAGAGACAGAGCTCTTCCATCAACTGGTTCACTCCCCAAATGGCCACAATGGCCGGAGCTGGGCCAGGCTGAAGCCAGGAGCCAGGAGCTTCTTCTGGGTCTCCACATGGGTGCAGGGGCTCAAGTACCTGGGCCATCCTCCACTTGCTTTCCCAGGTGCATTATCAGGAAGCTAGGTCAGAAGTGCAGCAGCTGGGGCTTGAACTGGTACCCATATAGGATGCTGGCTCTCCAGGTGTCTGCTTAACCTGCTACACCACGGGCCAGCCCCAGATACCAATCTCTTACATATGAATTACAAATATTTTCCCCCATTCTATGGTTTGCCCTTTTATTTTTATTATTTTATTTTTTAATTTATTTGACAGGTAGAGTTATAGACAGAGAGAAAGGTCTTCCTTCCGTTGGTTCACCCCCCAAATGGCTGCTACAGTTGGCATGCTGTGCCAATCCGAAGCCAGGAGCCAGGTGCTTCCTCCTGGTCTCCCATGCTGGTGCAGGGGCCCAAGCACTTGGGCCATCCTCCACTGCCCTCCCAGGCCACGGCAGAGAGCTAGACTGGAAGAGGAACAACCTGGACTAGAACCCAGTGCCCATATGGGATGGCGGCGCTGCAGGCAGAGGATTAACCAAGTGAGCCACGGGCGCCAGCCCCTTATTTTGTTAATAGTGTCTGTTGATATGCAGAATTCCCAAATTGTCATGAAATCTGCGATGCTGGTGCTGCAGATGGCAGATTTAGCCACTATGCCACAGCTCCAGCCCCATCTACTAATATTCTTTTGCTATGCTGCTGTTATCCTGTTTCTCCATAAAGGTTTGCCTAGTAATTTTAGCATTATTCTGTGATTTGCTTTTCTCACAGTACCAGTTATTTTTTGAAGAACATTTCATTGGCATTTTAAAGAGAGCATGGGGGATGGCATTTGACCTAATGGTTAGGCCTAGAGGCCCATATCCTATATAAGAGTGCCTGAGTAGAATCCTGGCTTTGCTTCTGATTTCAGCTTCCTTCTAATTTGTACCCTGGGAGGCAGCAGATGATGGCTTATGTGGTTGAGTTCCTAATACCTGGTTTCAGCCTGACCCAGTCTCTGGCTGTTACGGGTGTTTGAGGGAGTTTACCAGTGGATGAGAGCAAAGGTCTTTGAAATAAAAAAAAAAGGACCTGAGGTGGCGTAGCAGGTAAAGCTGCTGCCTGCAGTCCTGGCATCCTGTATGGGTGCTGGTTTGTTTCCTGATCCAGCTCCCTGAAGAGGGCCTGAGAAAAGCAGTATAAGTTGACCCAAGTGTTTGGTTTCCTGCTATTCATGTGGGAGATCCAGATAAAGCTCCTAGTTACTGGCTTTGGCCTGGTCTATCATTGGCTGTTGCATCCATCTGGGGAGTGAACCAGCAGATGGAAGATTTCTGTCTCTAATTCTTCCAAAGTAAATACTTTTTTAAAAAATAAATAATGGGGCCTGCGCTGTGGCATAGTGGGTTAAGCCTTCGTCTGCAGTGCCGGCATTCCATATGGGTGCCGTTTCAAGTCCTGTCTGCTCCTATCCAGCTCTCTGCTATGGCCTGGGAAAGAAGTAGAAGATGGCCCAAGTTCTTGGGCCCCTGCACACACATGGGGGACCCAGAAGAAGCTCTAGGCTCCTTGCTTCAGATCGGCGCAGCTCTGGCCGTTGCAGCCAATTGGGGAGTGAACCAGTGGATAGAAGAGCACTCTCTCCCTCCCTCTCTCCCCCTCTCCCCCTCTCCCCCTCTCCCCCTTCTTCTCTTTCTGTGTAACTCTGACTTTCAAATAAATAAATCTTTTTTAAAAAAATAATGAAAACAGGTTTTGAAAGTTAATGGAAAAATGGAATGAAAAGTGAGTTTATTTTGATGCAAAATTTTTTGTCATAATTTGTGGTAAATGAATATTATGAAGAAATGGATTTGAAAATTTTTTACAGAAAAACAAACATACCTTTTTCTTCTTGAATTTTTATTTATTTTTTAGAAAGGTAGAAAAAGAAACATCTTCCATCTACTGGTTTGTTCCTCAGATGCATGCAGCAGTCAGGCCTAAGCAAGGCTGTAAGCTAGGAGTCTAGAACTTCGTTGGTAAATACACTGTAATGTGATTATTGAGATTGGCACTTTTCCAAGACAAAACTCTGAAAAATTGAGCATGGGTTTTGTGGAGGGTGTTGTGATGCAGGGGATTAAGCCAGAACTTGGGATGCCCATGTCTCTTCCTGGAGTGTCTAGATTTGAGTTCCACCTCCAGTTCTGATCCAGCTTCCTGCTAATGAATATCCTAGAAGGCACCAGATGACCTCACAAGTACTTAGCTCCTCCTGCAGCCCATGTGGGAGACTCTGATGGAGTTTCCTGTCTCCTGGCTTTGGCCTGATCAAACTTTAGCTATTGTGGTGGGCATTTAAGGAGTGAACCAGCAGATGACAGATCTCTCTCTTGTTCTGTTTCTCTGCCTTTCAAATAAACAAAAATTTTTAAGAGCTTGTGGAAAAAGTATAATTAAGATAAATTACAAAAATAAGGGTTTTTTCATAGCTGAAAGAAGGATTACTGAAGACATATATATACATATATATACACACACACATATATATACTTTTTTGGAAATAATCTATATAAAATTGATTTTAAAAAAGGATTACTTACTTGAAAGGTAGGGTAACAAGGAGAAACAGGAAGAGATCTTCCATCTACTGATTTACTCCCCAAATGACAGCAATAGCTGAGCCTGGGTCAAGCAGAAGGCAGGAGCCAGGACCTCCATCTGGGTCTCCCACATGGGTGGTAGGGGCCCAAATTTGTGGACTGTTCCTTTGCTTTCCCAGGTGCATTAGCAGGGAGCTGGTTTGGAAACAGAGCAACCAGGACTCAAACCAGCGCTCAGATGTGGGATCTAACGTGACGGATGGCAGCTTAACTGACTTCATCTTTTTTTTCTTACTGGTTTAGAGGACTTAATATTGCGGATTGTTTACATTCATAACTTTAAGAAAATTGATAGTATACTTTGTCAGTTTAATGTGTCAGTGATTTATGACTTTTTTTTTTAAAGATTTTATTTATTTATTTGAAAGAGTTACACAAAGGAGAGGCAGAAGAGAGAGAGAGGTCTTCCATCCATTGATTCACCAAGCTGCACCGATCTGAAGCCAGGAGCCAGGAGCTGCTTCTGGTTCTCCCACACAGACGGGTACAGGGACTCAAGGACTTGGGTCATCCTCCACTGCCTTCCCAGACCATAGCAGTGAGCTGGATTGAAAGTGGAGCAACCAGGACTGGAAGTGGCACCCATATGGGATGCCAGCGCTGCAAGCAGTGGCTTTACCCGCTATACCACAGTGCCAGCCCCATGATTTATGACTTCTAACTCTGGTTTAGACAAAATGCAGTCAAGACTAAGAATTTGATGTCAATGTACTAATGATTAAGAACAGGAGATTTTAGGGGCTGGCACTGTGGTAGAGTAGGATAACCCTCTGCCTATGGTGTTGACATCCCATATGGGCACTTGTTATAGTCCTGACTGCTCCACTATCCAGCTCTCTGCTATGGCCTGGGAAAACAGTAGAAGATGGCCCAAGTGCTTGGGTCCCTGCACCCACATGGGAGACCTGGAGGAGCCTCTTGGCTCCTGGCTTCAGAATGGCCCAGTTATGGCCATTGCAGCCATTTGGGGAGTGAACCAGTGAAGACTTTTCTCTTTTCTCTCTCTCTCTCTCTCTCTCTGTAACTCTTATCTGTCAAATAAATAAATAAAATCTTTTTTTTTTAAAGAGTTTTTAAATTGGGGTTGAGTCATGGACTTAAGAGTTTTCAGAGGGTAGGCTTCTTGGTTCAGAATTACAAATTGAATAAAAGGTGGGATTATGAATAAATTTTCATTTTTTTGTTGACAGGTTCAGTTAAGTTTACCTAGTTTTAACAAAGGTTTATGTGATTCCATGACTTTATGCCCTCTTTCCCCACATTTATAGAGCATATCCAGCATGTCCCCCTTTCCTTTTTTTTTTTTTTTTAAAGATTTATTTATTTGAAAGAGTTATGGCCGGTGCTGCGGCTCACTAGGCTAATCCTCCGCCTTGTGGCACCGGCACACCAGGTTCTAGTCCCGGTCGGGGCGCCGGATTCTGTCCTGGTTGCCCCTCTTCCAGGCCAGCTCTCTGCTGTGGCCCGGAAGTGCAGTGGAGGATGGCCCAAGTGCTTGGGCCCTGCACCCCATGGGAGACCAGGATAAGTACCTGGCTCCTGTCATCGGATCAGCGCAGCGCGCTGGCCGCGGTGGCCATTGGAGGGTAGACCAACAGCAAAGGAAGACCTTTCTCTCTGTCTATCTCTCTCACTGTCCACTCTGCCTGTCAAAACAAACAAACAAACAAACAAAAAGTAACAGAGAAGGAGAGGCAGAGGCAGAGAGAAAGTCTTTCATCTGCAGGTTCATTTCCCAAATGATCACAACAGCCAGGCCTGGGCCAGGCTGAAGCCAAGAGCCAGGAGCTTCATCTGGGTGTGCCATGTGGGTGCAGGGGCTCAAGCTCTAGCTTCTGCTTCTTTCCCAGGTGCATTAGCAGGGAACTGGATTGGAAGTGGAGCAGCAGAGACTTGAACCAGCTCCCATATAGGATGCTGGTTCTGTAAGCAGTGCCTTAGCCTACCACACCACATCATTGACCCAGCTCCTCTTTACTTTTTTTTTTTTTTTTGGACAGGCAGAGTTAGAGAGAGAGACAGAGAAAGGTCTTCCTTCCGTTGGTTCACCCCTAAATGGCCCTACGGCTGGCGTGGTGCGCCGATTGGAAGCCAGAAGCCAAGTGCTTCCTCCTGGTCTCCCATGCGGGTGCAGGGCCCAAGCACTTGGGCCATCCTCCACTGCCTTCCCAGGCCACAGCAGAAAGCTGGACTGGAAGAGGAGCAACCGGGACAGAACTGGTGCCCCAACTGGGACTAGAACCCGGAGTACCAGTGCGGCAGGCAGAGGATTAGCCTAGTGAGCCCCGGCACTGGCCCTTCTTTACTTTTTGAAATGAAATCATAGGTAACATTATCTACCAACTCCGACACAAATATTTTAAAAAGAAAAACATGATTTCCTACTGATTGGAGCAAACTGTATTAAGAAAAAAGCTTTGTAATAGAAATACTAGAACTCATTAGAAAATGTCACTAAGTAATTTCAGTGTTTCTGGAGAACTTCAACGTGGGCTCCTTTTTTTTTTTTTTTAATTTTATTTATTTATTTGAGAGAAAGAGTTACAGACAGTGAGAAAGAGAGAGAGAGAAAGGTCTTCCTTCCATTGGTTCACTCCCCAGATGGCCGCAACCGCCAGAGCCGCGCCAATCCAAAGCCAGGTGCTTCCTCCCAGTCTCCCATGTGGGTGCAGGGGCCCAAGGACTTGGACCATCTTCTACTTCTTTCCCAGGCCATAGCAGAGAGCTGGATTGGAAGAGGGGCAGCCGTTACTCGAATGGGCGCCCATATGGGATGCTGGCCCCGCAGGTGGAGGATTAACCTACTGTGCCACAGTGCCAGCCCTAATATGGGCTCCTTTTAAAATCTAAGGTATACATGTATCAGTCAGTTCCACTATAGGTGTTTGATCAAGAGAAATGAAAAATTGTCTCTCAAGTATGTTGGGAGATCTGTTAGTTTTCTAGTCTTCAGATGAAAACAACTCAGCTGTTAATTAACAGAAAGACTGCATAAACAAATTGTAATACTATTCACACACTGATAGGAAAAGAATGCCATCGAAAGAATGAACTACTGATACAGTATGGATGAGCCTCAGAAATACTGTGTTTAGTGAAAGAAATCAGAGATCTAGTAGTATGTACTATATGATTATAAGAAATTCAGAAACGAAGGTAAAGCTTTAGAGATATGAGGAGTGAGTGCCTGTGGAAAGTAGTATCATTGGCTGGTTGGGGGGCCATGAGACTACTTTGTAGGTGGTGGAAACATCTTATATCTTGATTGGAGTATTTATTTTTCCAGGAGGATTATACACCTAAGAACTGTGCATTGCATTCTATATAAACTTTACCTAAAAAATGATGCTAATAAAGCAAAAATACACCTATATCCAATGAGAGATTCTGGTTTAATGGATTTATGCTCAAAACCTGAGCATAGATGATCTTCATGTTGCAGCCACAGTTAGGTATTTGCTCTTAGATGGTAGCTTGCAATGAGTACAGTTGCTACATATGGAGATTAATGCAGATGTGTTGCATTGGCAACTAAATTTTAATTAGAGGTCTTGCTATCCCTGACAAGATTTAATGAAATGGAGAAACAACTATTAGTAAAATTTGAAATGAAACAAAGTTTATTTATTAGGTATTTACAGTATATTAAAACAATGTGAGAAAAGTAAAAATTGTGTTTATATGCTTACAGAGTTAGGTTCTAGGCACAGATTGTAAAGAGTTGTTCTCCTTCGTGACTGGAAGACATTGAAAATTAAGGGATAACTCCATTACAGTACACCAGCCATCCCTGGCTTTTGGCAAGTCCATTTACTCTGATAACAGAAAAAAATCCTCACATATTTCAAAATAACCCTTTTGAGAATCACTGATTGACAGAATTCCCTAAATCTTAATTTCTGTATTTGTTTATGGTAACAAAAAGAACAACTTGCATAAAAATCATACTTTTTAAAATAGGGCTTGTTGGGGCGTTGTGGGGTAAACTGCCACCTGCAACACCAGCATACCATATGGGCCCTGGTTTGAGTCCCAATCCAGCTCTCTGCTAATGTGCCTGGGAAAGGAGGAGAAGATGGCCCAGGTACATTGGAGACCCAGATGAAATTCCTAGCTTTGGACTGGCCCAGCCCTGCCTGTTGTGGCTATTTGGGTAGTGACCCAATGGATGAAAGATCTCTTCTTTGTCTCTGACTTCCAAATACATACCCACTAGGTATGAAAAATACTAATACCAGGTATCTTTTGCTAGCAAAATTTAATAGGACTCAAGGAAAGCCTAGTGGTCTGAATTTCAGAAATACATGAACCAAGAGTAGGTAGGTAAATGTGGCAGTTTTCTTGCCTTGTGACAGATACCTGGTATTAGTCTAGGCAGATAGAGGAGAGGATGCCATGAATGGGAAGACACTGAAGAGATGGGGATAAATGATCTGATCATTGAATGACACTGTGGGCTTTAGAGAAGGAATGAGAATCTGACACAGTGCCAAAGGCAGAATCCAGTAATTAAGCCTGATTATTCCATCCACCATACCCACTACATTTTGCCCAAGAGTAGCAATAGGGGAGGAATGGAACAATTGTGTGCTCCTGTAAATGGTGAGGGTGCTTGAAATTTGAGAACCAAAAATGTATGGAACTACAGCCCAAACTCCTACTACGTGGGATTTTGACAAGATCAAAAGGTGGCAATTGCAGTAGAGAAATTAGAGGTTAAATTAATCACAGGTGGATTATCTAATTAAAACTGCAGCCATTCTGAATCATCAGCCAAGCACTTAACCCTGAGAAGAGCAGAAAGAGCTTACATTGTCTGGGGGGAAAAACAATGAAACAATATTAATACTAAAATTTTGGCTGTTACCTTACAGTGTCTAGAATATTATGAAAATTATGAAACAGGAGCAGGAAAAGATAATTGTATATATAAAATCAAGAGAAAACAGTTAACAAAAACATTTATAGGTGACCCAATTATTAGAAGTAGACAAGGACATTTTGGTAATCGACAGGATAATATATGAAGGTTTGGGTATTTTAGGACAGTAATGAAGACTCTGAAAAATTAAAAAAATGCCTATTCTGGAACTTGGAAATACATATTAAATTCAAAAGTTGTTCAAACTAGGCCTAATAGCAGGTCTATCATAAGAAAGAATGGGGTTAGTGCTGTGGTGTAGTATGTTAAGCTACCACCTGCCGTGCCAGTATCCTAAATGGGCACCTGTTTGATTCCTGACTGCTCTACTCTGATCCAGCTCCCTGTGCTAATGTGCCTGGGAAAGCAGCAGCAGATGGCCCAAGTGCTTGGGTCCCTTCAGGTGTATAGGAGACCCAGAAGAAGCTCCTGGCTTCAGTCTGGCCCAGCCTTGGCTGTTGTGGCCATTGAGGGAGTGAACCAGTAGATGGAAGACCGCTCTCTCTCTCTTTCCTTCTTCTCTCTCTGTAACTCTGCCTTTCAAATAAGCAAATCTTAAAAAAAAAAAAAAAAAAAAAAAAGTGGAGTGCCTGCTTCCTGTTTTCGGCTAATGAACATCCTCAGAGGCAGCACTTGATGGTTCAAGTATCTGGGTCCCTGCCGCCTGTGCAGAAGGCCCAGATCACGTTCCTGGTTCCTTGCTTAGCCCTGGCCCAGCCTCCACTGTTGGAGGAGCTCCCTGTTTTTCTGTCTTTGTCTCTCTGTCATTCAAATCAATCATACATATGTACATTTATAACAAAATTAGAAGTAATGCAGGAAATGGTAAGTGTGTGAATTAAAAACATTGTCTGATTTTGATATAAATGATAGTAGATAGTATAAAGCAAAAAATTATAGTTTATTATAGAATTTATCATGTGAGGAAGTAAAATATAAGACAGTAGCAGAAAAGGTGGAAGTAAATGTATATTCTTCCATAGGTTTTAGATTATATATGTAGTGAGATAATATTATATGAACATGGGCTATGATGACTAAAGAATGCATATTGTAAATTCCTAGAGCAACCAGAAAAAGTTGTATATGGTCATACAAGGAGATAAAATGGGGCTGCCGCTGAAACATACTGTCTGTGTTTTTCAGTTGTGTCAGAAGCAATGAAGATTCTTCTTTTAAACTGAAAATGAAGCCTACCAGAACAAAGACTGTAGATCAAAAAATTTATTACCCATCACCCAAGCAGCAATTAAAGCAGTTCTTTGTGTCAGTTCTCAGATCCTTATTCTCTACATAATGACACATGCAGGTCATATAGTAATTGTATATACAGTATTATGTGTTAGATGAGAGGAACCACAAAATAGAAAATGTGGTTAGGATCACTGATAACCTTTTTGTCCTTTCCTTTGGGTTAGCAAGTATTTTCTGGGCAGTGGGAATTGTATTGCCTGAAAAAAAAAATTTTTTTTTTTATTTATTTCTTTGAAAGGCAGAATTACAGAGAGGAGACAGAGATCTTTGATCCACTGGGTCACTCCCCAAATGGTTGCAATGGCCAGGACTGGGTTGGGCCAAAGACAGGAACCAGGAGCTTCATCCAGATCTTCTCTCTTGATGCAGGGTCCCAAGTACTTAGGCCAGCTTCCACTACTTTCCCAGGTACATTGGCAGGGAGCTGGATTGCAAGTGGAACAGCCAGTACTTGGCTTAACCCGTTACACAACACCATAACACCAGCCCATTGTCTCAATTTTGATAAGCATTATTATCCTGGAATGCCTTGTCCCCCACCCCCCTTTTTGAAAGGCAGAGAAAGGGAGAGTGAGTGAGTGAGAAAGAGCGCTATTCGCTGATTCATTCCTCAAGTGGTCACATGGTCACAACTACCAGGGCAGGGCCAAGCCCAAGCCAGGATCCTGGAACTCCAACTGGGTCTCCCACGTGGGCGGCAGGGGCCCAACTTTTTGGACCATTTTCAACTGCTTTCCCAGGCCATTATCAGGGAGTTGGATCAGAAATAGAGCAGCCTGGACCTGAAAAGGCACTCATGGAATACCAGTGTCACAGGCAGCGGCTTAACCTGCTGTGCTACAATGCTGGCCCCTATACAGCTACCTTAAATTGGCTATAAAGTGCATTTTGCAGAAGACCCAGACACAGAAACTTGAGATATTCATGAGGATTTGCCTGCCAATATACTGTGCTCTCTTGCAAAACTGATACATACTTTTTTTTTTTTTTTTTTTTGACAGGCAGGAGTGGACAGTGAGAGAGAGAGACAGAGAGAAAGGTCTTCCTTTTGCCGTTGGTTCACCCTCCAATGGCCGCCGCAGCTGGCACGCTGCAACCAGCGCACCGCGCCAATCCGATAGCAGGAGCCAGGTACTTATCCTGGTCTCCCATGGGGTGCAGGGCCCAAGGACTTGGGCCATCCTCCACTGCACTCCCTGGCCACAGATACATACATTTTTAAAAGAGATTTATTTATTTGAAAGAGAGATCTCCCATCCATTGTTTGATTCCCCAGATGGCCACAACATCCACTGCTGCAGGCAGAAGCCAGGAAGTTCTTCCAGGTCTCCCGTGAGTGGCAGGGGCCCAAACACTTTGGCCATCTTCCACTGCTTTTCCCAGGCAGTTAGTAGGGAGCTGGGTTGGAAGTGGAGCAGCTGAGACAAGAACCAGTATTGATGTGGGATGCCGGTGTTGCAGGTCACAGCTTTACCCACTACACTACATTGCTGGCCGCTATGTAAAATTTGATCACTCTTCAACTAAAGCCTTATGCCATTATGATGAAAGACTTGATGATCAACATCTATCTCATTGTCTAAATGAAGTCCAGGTACTGGTGAAGCTCCTCAACACCATTTGTAATTCAAGAAATATAAAATAAAAAATGTTACTGCACACCCAGTACATAGGCTAAGATTAAGAGAGACAGGGAGATTAGTGAGGATGTAATTGGAACTCACTGAGAGTGTTACATGATAAAACTATCTGTACAACATTAGTTTTTAAAAATTTGAGAGAAAAACCTCCCAGTTTTTTCCCAGAATATCTGCAACAGCCAGGACCAGCCCAGGCTGAAGCTGGGAACCAGGGATTCAACCAGAGGTGGCATGTGAATGACAGGGACCCAATTACTCCTGAATATCTACTGGCCACTGCCTACTGCTTCCCAGGGTCTGCATTAGCTGGAAGTGGGAGCCAGAGCCGGGACTGAAACCCAGGCATTCCTATATGGGTTCCCGGCATCTTATGTGTCAGCTTAACAGCTAGGCCAAATGCGTGCTCCTAAAAGAATAGTTTTTTAAAGAAAATTAAACATACTCATAGACTGTGACCCAGCAGTGTCATTTGCACTTGAGAACTGAAGCCTGTGTTTTCATAACAAATGTAATAGCACCTGTATTCAGAATAGGTTGCCTTGGTTAGGGTTTTGACTGGAAAAGGGCAAGTGTGAACATACTGAGGTGATGAGACTAGTTCTTTTTGGTTACATGGAAGTATGCTTTTTCCATCTGTACTCTTTTATTTTTTAAAAAAGATTTATTTGCAAGTTAGAGGGAGAGACAGAACGATATTTTATCTGCTGCTTCACTCCCCAGAAGACTGCAATGGCCAGGGCAGGGCCAGGCCAAAACTAGAGCCGGGAGCTTTACTGGGGACTCCCAGGTGGGTGGCAGGGACCCAAGCACTTAGGCCATCTTCTGCTGCTTTCCCAGGCCATTAGCAGGGAATTGGATCAGAAGCAGAGCAACTGGGACATTAACCAGCATCCATGTGAGATGCTGGCATTGCAGGCAGTGGTTTTACCCACTATACCACTCCACCGGCCCGCTCCATCTGTATTTATTCTTAGAATGCGTTCATTTCATTATGGGTAAGCTAAATGATCTTAAACAACCACCAAATACTATTTAATAGCTGTGGGCATGCCTGAGGGACCTTTGTTCCCTATCTTAATATTGGAACTCATTTCGGAAGATTGCACCAATGTAACATTTCTTTCCAGCCAGGTTTACCTTGTGATGTCTTTAGATAAATATAAGAATATAATGGATATGTATATATATTTTAAAGATTTATTTATTTATTTGAAATTCAGAGTTACACAGAGAGAGCAGAGGCAGAGAGAGAGAGGGAGGACGGACCTCCATCAGTTGGTTCACTTAATGGATATATTTTTTAAAGTTTGTTTATTTGAGAGGTAGAGTTTCAGAGGGAGAGCCAGCAAGGTCTTACATCCACTGGTTTATTCCCCAAATGGTCACAACAGCCAGAGCTGGGCCATTCCAAAGCCAGGAGCTAATTCCTGGTATCCCACGTGGGTGCAGGGACCCAAACACTTGGGCCATCTTCCACTGCTTTCCCAGACCATAGAAGAGAGCTGGATCAAAAGAGGAGCAGATAATGGCCTGGGAAAGCAGTGGAAGATGGCCCAAGTGTTTGGGTCCCTGCACCCGCATGGGAGACCAGGAAGAGGCTCTTGGCTCCTGGCTTCAGATCAGCACAGCTTCGGCCATTGTAGTCATATGGGGAGTGAACCAGCAGATGGAAGACCTCTCTTTCTGCCTTTCCTTCTTTCTCCGTGTAACTCTTTCAAATAAGTAAATCTTTTTTTTTTTTTTTTAAAGGAGCAGATAGAACATGAACCCATGCCCATATGGGATGTCGGCACCCCACGTGGAGGCTTAGCCTGCTATGCCACAGTGCCAGCCTTGAATATAATATATACTTTTAAAAAAGGCCTTTATAATTTATGTTTTAGTTTTCATAATAATCCTAAAACTGAGGCTTCAGTCAAATGATAATGGCTTTGTTGTAGGTGAAATGAAATTGCGCATGTATTGATGATTATTGAAACTGTGTTGTAAAAAAGAATCACAAAGGTATTTTAAAATACTCATCAAGAATGTTTTCCAATTTACTAAATATCGGGGGGGGGGGTATTTTTGAAAATATCCCAAGTGGACTTCATTCATTTAAACAGTTACTTTCAAGATTTGTTTCATGTTCTCTTTTTTCTTAGGAGCAGCTATTTTTATCGTAAGATTTGTTTTACTAGGACAGTCCTTGAGTGGTTGCCCAAATTGTGTTTATAAAAACCCATCATTGGGCTCTTCTTTTTCTCTACTCGATTATTCCCATCTGCCTACAAATCCACTGCTGTATTTATTTCTTTGTAAACATAGAACTCCAGTTTGCAAGTTTACTCCTCAAGCTGGTGATAGACTGAGACCAATATCAGAAACTTAATCAGGTGTCCTATATGCAGGCAGGAAGCCAGTTACTTGAACCACCGCTGCTGCCTCCTAGTGTCTGCATTAACAGGAAGCTGCAGTCAGGAGCTGGAGCTGGCAATTGAACCTGGACACTTCTGTGTCTTCACTGAAGATTCAGATTATCTTCGGTCTTCACCAGAGTCTAACTGCTGTGCAAATAACCACTTGATACCTGTTCTTGGCAACAGCTGTAGTTTTTGAATGTCTTAATTTATAGTAAAACTGCCTGAGCTGTCTGTATTTGCCTTGTCCAATTGTGTTGGTTTTTCACTACTCTAGCAGAATCCCTGAAACTAGGTAATTTTATAAAAAAGGTTTAACTAGCATGTGGTTTTAGAGGCCGACAATCCAGGATCTGGTGGCCCCATTGGTTTGTCCTTTGGTGTGGGTCTAAGAGTGGATGGTGTCAAGCTGGGAGCACGTGTGAAGAGGGCATACCACCAGTTAGACTTAAGCTTTTCTTTTTTTTCTTTTCTTTTTTAAGATTTTATTTATTTATTTGAGAGGTAGAGAGTTACAGACAATGAGAGAGAGAAACAAAAGAGAAAGGTCTTCCTTCTGTTGGTTCACCCCCCAAATGGCCGCTACGGCTGGAACTATGCCGATCCGAAGCCAGGAGCCAGGTGCTTCCTCCTGGTCTCCCATGCAGGTGCAGGGCCCAAGCACTTGGGCCATCCTCCATTGCCCTCCCCGGCCACAGCAGAGAGCTGGACTGGAAGAGGAGCAACCAGGACTAGAACCTGGTGCCCATGTGGGATGCCAGCACCTCAGGCGGAGGATTAGCCAAGTGAGCCACGGCACCGGCCCCAGGCTTAAGCTTTTCTAATAGCTTAATCCCTTACAAGGACTTTGCCCCCTGACACACACTCACACTCACACACACACACACACACCCCACCTCTTAACATCAAGCTCATTGGAAACAAAGTTTCTAATACTTGAACTTTTGGGGGAACAAATCACATCTAAACCATAACACCAATTATGTTCTTTCTTGGATTCCTGTCAGTGTTTCACCTCATCACTAGAAGTTATTTTGGGCCGTGCCGTGGCTCACTAGGCTAATCCTCCGCCTTGTGGCGCTGGCACCCCGGGTTCTAGTCCCGGTCGGGGCACCGGATTCTGTCCCGGTTGCCCCTCTTCCAGGCCAGCTCTCTGATGTGTCCAGGGAGTGCAGTGGAGGATGGCTCAAGTGCTTGGGCCCTGCACCCCATGGGAGACCAGGAGAAGCACCTGGCTCCTGGCTTTGGATCAGCGCGGTGCGCTAGCTGCAGCGGCCATTGGAGAGTGAACCAACGGCAAAGGAAGACCTTTCTCTCTCTCTCACTGTCCACTCTGCCTGTCAAAAGAAAAAAAAAGTTACTTTGTCAAGATTAACAGTGATTTTTACATTAATAGCCAATGACAGTGCTAAGTTCTTTTTCACAGAGTTTGATAATTTCCTTACTCCTCTTTGAATTTTTTCACTTGGCTTTGAGGATACTATACTTTCCTGGATTTTTCTCTTCTGATCTCTTTAGTGTCCTTTGGTGATCCTACCTCTTCTAACCCTCAATTTTATACGTTCTCTTTAAAAATCATTTATTTAAGATTTACTTATTTATTTGAAAGGCAGAGACGGAGAGAGCACTTCCATTCACTGGTTCACTCTTCAAATGGCCACAGTGGCCAGTGCTGGACCAGGCCAAGTCCAGGAGCCAGGAGCTTCTTTTGAGTCTCCCACATGGGTGCAGGGGCCTAAGTACTTGGGCCACCTTTTGCTTTCCCAAGTGCATTAGCGGGGAGCAGGATAGGGAGTGAAGCAGCCAGGACTTGAACTTGGCACCCATATGGGATGCTGACACTACAGGCAGAGGCTTAGCCTTCTATACCACAGCCCAGGCCCCAAGTTTATATGTCTTGAGGCTCAGTTTTAGACCTGTTTTCTTTTCTGTCTCCCCTAATAATCCTGGTGATTTCATCTAATTTCATTACTTTAAATATCTGTAAACAGATGACTTTTAAATTTTATGTTCTCAGCTTGGATCTCTCCCTACCTCTCTGTACATATACAACTGCCTACTGAAGATTCTACTTAGTATCTTTCCGATGTTTCAAACTAAAGCTTTAAACACAAGCTTCTCACTTTTCTTCTAAAATTGCTCTTACCATGGTCTTACTCTATTTTAATTTACTGGCAGCTCCATTCTACCAGACTGTCTCATTGTCTGTGGAAATATATTGAATGATAAAAGATTTGGTAGCTGTCTTTAATTGAAGTACACAAAAATATTTGTGTGTGTGTGTGTGTGTGTGTGTGGTATTCAACAGGTGTAGAATTTGTGGTGAAGGTTTAAATAACTCAGTACAGTAATCCTGAACCATTCAGCATAGACAAATGACTATATTAGGGTGACTCTGTAAAATTCTGAAATACATGTTTATGGCTGTCAGCCTGAATTTTTAAGAAAAATATTATTTATGATGTATATACTTTTTATTAAGATCACTGTTTCAGTCCGGCGCCGCGGCTCACTAGGCTAATCCTCCACCTTGCGGCGCCGGCACACCGGGTTCTAGTCCCGGTCGGGGCGCCGGATTCTGTCCTGGTTGCCCCTCTTCCAGGCCAGCTCTCTGCTGTGGCCAGGGAGTGCAGTGGAGGATGGCCCAAGTGCTTGGGCCCTGCACCCCATGGGAGACCAGGAGAAGCACCTGGCTCCTGCCTTTGGATCAGCGCAGTGCGCCAGCCTCGGCGGCCATTGGAGGGTGAACCAACGGCAAAGGAAGACCTTTCTCTCTGTGTCTCTCTCTCTCTCACTATCCACTCTGCCTGTCAAAAAAAAAAAAAAAAAAAAAAAAAAAGATCACTGTTTCAGGTTTTAGGCTCTCCCACTTTGGAATGTATTGACTGCAAGTACAGAAAGTCTAGCAGTGGTTTAAGCAAATAAAGGACTTAATTTTTTCACATGCCAGGATATCCGGAAGTAGGCGTAATTAGCCTTGGTTCAGCTGCGGGGCAGTGCTGTTACAGATCCCCAGCTTATTTTACCTCTCTATTATGTCAGTCTTATGATTTCACAAACTTTTTTTTTTTTGACAGGCAGAGTGGACAGAGAGAGAGACAGAGAGAAAGGTCTTCCTTTGCTGTTGGTTCACTCTCCAATGGCCGCCGTGGCCGGTGCGCTGCAGCCGACGCACCACGCTGATCTGATGGAAGGAGCCAGGTGCTTCTCCTGGTCTCCCATGGGGTGCAGGGCCTGAGCACTTGGGCCATCCTCCACTGCACTCTCTGGCCACAGCAGAGAGCTGGCCTGGAAGAGGGGCAACCGGGACAGAATCCGGGACTAGAACCTGGTGTGCTGGCACCGCAAGGCGGAGGATTAGCCTAGTGAGCCGTGGCGCCGGCCAATTTCACAAACTTTTAATCCTCATAGCTATTGCTTATGATAATAGTATGATTGTTGTAGCACTAGACATTGTATACAGATTCAAAGTTAGAAAGTGGGGGAGACTGGTAGTGTCAGACACTTGTTCTCATCAGAAAAGCAAATGCTTTCCCAGAATCAGTCCCGAGTCTACCTCAAGACATACTTGTAAGTTTTGTGTAAGTCTTTGATCTTAACTACATTACCTATCCCTGTCTACTCTTCCTGGCCTGAAAAGCTCAAAAGTAAGAAATTAGCAGAGCCCATTACTGCTCTTGAACAGTCAAGATTCTTAATGGAAAATAAACCCAAGAAGCAGTTAGCAGTGCCTACCACATAGAACCATCAGCACCTGAAATTTAGGGGCTGGCTTTATGGCATAGCGGATAAAGCCCTCACCTGCCAGCATTCTGTATGGGTGCTGGTTCAAGTCCTGGCTTGATCCACTTCTGATCACATTCCCTGATAATGACCTGGGAAAAGCGGAAGATGGCCCAGGTGTTTAGGCTCCTGTCACTCAAGTGGGAGCCCCAGATGAAGCTCCTATTTTTTCCCTGGCCCAGCCCTGGCTATGTGGCCATCTGGGGAGTAAACCAGCACATGGAAAATCTCTCTTTGTACCTCTCGCTGTTTCTCTCTAACTCTTTCAAAATAAATACAAGATCATTTATTTAAAAAAAAAAAACTGAAATTAAATATAATTAGAATTTATTTGTATAGAAAAAATTTATTCTCAGTAAGTTAAAATCAGTCAGCCTTATAATTTTAGGTGAAAAGATATTTTAAATATACAGATGATGGATTTTTTTAGGCCTGTTTTCTTTTTTAAGATTTATTTATTTCTTTGAAAGAGTTAGAGGAGAGACATAGTGGTCTCTATCTGCTGGTTGACTACCCAAATGGCTGCAACAGTCAGGAGCCAGGAGCTTCTTCCTGGTCCCCCAACTGGGCCATCTTCTGCTGCTTTCCTAGGCATATTAGCAGGGAGCAGGATCAGAAGCGGAACAGCCGTGACTGGAACCATTGCCCATATGGGATGCCTACAGTGCAGACAGCAGCTTTACCCACAGTGCCGATCCCAGTTATCAACATTACAAATGTCTGAGAACGATATACTTTTTAAGAAACTAGCTGTTTATTTAAGAGCACATTTGTGTGAGTATATGTGCACATGTGTTTTTCTTTTTTCTTTTTTTTAAGATTTATTTATTTGAGTTACACAGAGGGAGGAGAGACAGATATCTTCCATCTATTCCTTTGCTCCCCAAATAGCTGTCTGTTATGGCCAGGGCTGGGCCACATCAAAGCCAGGAGCCAGGGGCTTTCTCTGGGTCACCCACATGGGTGGCAGGGGCCCAGGGACTTGCACCATCCTCTGCTACTTTCCCAGGCAGGGATCTGTATTGGAAGCAGAGCAGCCAGGACTTGAACTAGTGCCCGTATGGGATGCTGGTACTGCAGATGGCAGTGCTACAATATCAAGTCCCCTCTTTTGTTTTTTAAAATGTATTTATTTGAAAGGCAAAGAAGGACACACACACACACACACACACACATGAGAAAGCGATCTTCCATCAGCTGGTTCTCTCCCTAAATGCCTACAGGAGCCAGGTCTGAGCTAGAATGAAGACAGGAGCCTGGAGCCCTTTCTGCATTTCCCATATTTGTGGCGGGGCCCCAAGTTCTTGAGCCTTCGCCTGTTGCTTCCAAGAGTGCACATTAGTAGGAAGCTGTATTGGAAGTCAAGCCAGGACTTGAACTCAGGCACTTTGATCTGGGATGCAGGCACCCCAAGTGGCAGTTAACCAAATGCCAAATGCACCTAGATGAGTATATTAAGAAGCTAGTATTTTTACTGTTTGTTCTTAACTATTTTCAGTTAACAGTGATAAAATTTTATAATTGTAATTTATCTTTTGGTGTAAATTCAAAATTAGAAGAGATATTTCATTATAGTCAATAAAGACCCATTTTTATTGTTAATTTCGGTTCTCTTTTTGCTTACCACAGAATGTTGGCTCAATTAAGAAACACCAGGGAAATAAATTCAACCCAGTGGTAAGTAGTTTTAGTTTCTTCTGTTACAAAGTTTTCGGCTCATTTTTGTGCCCCTTTTCTGGATTGACTCCTTTTCTTCCATTGTGTTTAGAAGACCCTGTGTCTACAGCATGACTTCTGAGCATTTAAAAATATATATTTATTTGAAAGGGAGAGTTATATATAGAGCTCTTCATCTGCTGGTTCATTCCCTAAATGGCCAGGGCTGGGTCAGACTGGAAGCCAGGAGCGAGGAGCTTTTTCTGTGTCTCCTACCTGGATCAAGGGGCCCAAGCATTTGGGCTACCTTCTGCTGCTTTGCCAGGCACATTAGCAGGGAGCTGGATTGAAAGTGGAGTAGCTGAGACTCAAACTGGTACATATGAGATGCAGGCAGTGGTTTAACCTGCTTTGCCACAATGGCATCACCTAATTTCTGAATTATAAAGTAGTTTTCGCATAACCCATAAACTCTATTTAGCTGTTGCCATGTTGATCAGTTCCCTTTTCAAACCAGGCTAGAATTTCTCCCTTATGAATTACTTCCTTGAATTATTCTGTAACGGAGGATTTCTTTGGATATTCTTACTCATTTACTTATCTTTCATATTATACTTTCTTTTCTTTTTCTTTATCTCATTCTGTCGTATTTTATTTATTTATTTGTACATAGAAATCTTTATTTAAGGTATACAAGCTTCGTGCATTTCATAAATACAAATTTAGGAACATAGTGATTCTTCCCACCCTGCTCTTCCCCTTCCTTCCACCTTCACTCCCACCCTTCTTCCTCCTCCCCCTCCTATTCCCATTCTTAATTTTTACTAAGATTGATTTTCTTTTTTAAAAGATTTATATATTTATTTGAAAGGCAAAGTTACAGAAAGGTAGAGGCAGAGAAGGAGAGGTCTTCCATCTGCTGGTTCACTCCTCAAATGGCCTCAACGGCCAGAGCTGGGCCTATCCGAAGCCAGGAG
Source organism: Oryctolagus cuniculus (assembly GCF_051225735.1). Taxonomy (NCBI): domain Eukaryota; kingdom Metazoa; phylum Chordata; class Mammalia; order Lagomorpha; family Leporidae; genus Oryctolagus; species Oryctolagus cuniculus. The sequence continues at coordinate 86,709,634 of NC_142880.1, forward strand.
CCAGGAGCTTCTTTCAGATCTCCTACATGAGTGTGGGGACCCAAGGACTTGGGCCTTCTTCTGCTGCTTTCTCGGGCACATTAGCAGGTAGCTGGATGGGAAGTAGAGCAGCCAGAAAGTGAACATGCACCCATATGGGATGCTGGCACTGTGGGCAGTGGCCTTACCCACTACGTCACAGCGCTAGCCCCACTAAGATCCGTTTTCTTTTTTAAAGATTATTTATTTATTTGAAAGTCAGAGTTACACAGAGAGACAGAGAGAGAGAGAGAGAGAGAGAGAGAGAGAGGGGTCTTCCATCCGCTGGTCCATTCCTCAACTGACCGCAGTGGCTGGAGCTGTGCCAGTCTGAAGCCAGGAGCCAGGAGCTTCTTCCAAGTCTCCCACATGAGTGTGGAGACCCAAGGACTTGGGCCATCTTCCACTGCTTTCCCAGGCCATTGCAGAGAGCTGGATCGGAAGTGGAGCATCTGGGACTCGGAACTGGTGCCCATATGGGATGCTGGCACTGTAGGTGGCAGCTTTACCTGCTATGCCACAGAGCTGGCCCCAAGATCTATTTTCAGTTCACTTTATACACTTAAGATTAACCCTACATTAAATAAAGAGTTCTATAAATAGTATGGGGAAAAAAAAAACTGTTCCTCAATAGTTCAGACAAGGGCTCTTCAAAGTCATTGCATCTCAAAGTGTCAATTTCACTTCTGTAAATTACCTTTCAGATACTCTGTTTAGTTAACTACAGATAAGGGAAAACATATGGTATCTGTGTTTTGGGACTGGCTTATTTCACTAAGTATAATGGTTTCCAGTTGCATCCATTTTGTTGCAAAGGACAGGATCTCTTTTTTTTTTTTTTTTTTAACCACTGGGTAGTAGTCCATGGTGTACATATCCCATAAATTTCTTTTTACAATCTTCAGTTGACAGACATCTGGGTTGATTTCATATTTTAGCTATGGTGAATTGAGCTGCAATAAACATGGGGGTATAGATAACTCTTTCATATGCTGATTTCATTTGCTTGTGTAGATTTCCATTTGTGGGATGGCTGGGTTATATGGTAGATCTATATTCAAATTTCTGAGGTATCTCCGTACTATCTTCCATAGTGACTGTACTAGTTTACATTCCTGCTAACAGTGGATTAGGATACCTTCTGCGCCCACCCCCCCATCCTTGCTAGCATTTGTTGTTTGTTGATTTCTGTATGAAAGCCATTCTAACTGGGATGAAGTGAAACCTCATTGTGGCTTTGATTTGCATTTCCCTGATGGCTAGTTACCCTGAGCATTTTTTCATTTGTCTGTTGGCCATTTGGATTTCCTCTTTTGAAAAAGGAGAGGCAGAGAAAGAGAGAAAGGCCTTCCATCCACTGGTCCATTCCCCAAATGGCCGAAATGGTGGGGGTTGAATGACACTGAAGCCAGGAGCTTCTTCCAGGTCTCCCACAGAGTGCAGGGGCCCAAGGACTTGGGCCATCTTCTACTACTTTCCCAGGCCATAGCAGAGAGCTGGATCAGAAGTGAAGCAGCCAGGTTTTGAACTGGCGGCCATATGGGATGCCGGTGCTTCAGGCCAGGGCATTAACCCACTGCGCCACAGTGCCAGCCCTTTTTTTTTTTTTTCTTAAAGATTTATTTATTTATTTGAAAGTCAGAATTATACAGAGAGGAGAGGCAGAGAGAGAGAGAGGGAGGGAGGGAGGGAGGAAAATGGCCCAGTCTTAACCTGTGGCACCAATTGTATATTGTCTTCTGCCTAGGTCAAGAATTTATCATTTGTTGGGGCGGATGCTATGGCATAGTGGAAAAAGCCGCCACCTGCTGTGCTGACATCCCATATGGGCACTGGTTTGAGACTCTGACTTTGAAATAAATAAATCTTTTTTAAAAAGTGAAAAAAAATTTTCATTTGAGTTTGGCATTGTGGTGCAAAGAGTTAAACCACCACTTGGAATGTGGGCATCTCATATTTTAGAGTGCCCATTCAAGTCTCCATTGCTCTGCATCTGACTCAGCTCCCTGCTAATGTGGCTGGAAAGGCAGTGGAAGGTGGCCCAAGTACTTAGGCCCTAGCCACCTACATGGGAAACTCAGGTGGAGTTTCAGGCTCTTGACTTTGGCCTGGCCATTGGGGAGGAGCCAGTGTATGAAGACCTTTCTCACTCTCTCCCTTTCTCTGTTACTCTTTCACATGAATAAAAATAAATCTGTTTTGAAAAAAAGAATTTACCATTTTACCTACAAAGAATTGATAACACTCTCAGTCATTCTTACTGAAGTAAGTTTTTATTGCTAATCTTACCTCATCCTATGGGCAATTAAGTGCCTACATTGTGTACTTAATAAAATTAGCCTTGATAAAAATTTTTGCTGATTCAGAATTGGTTTTTCCCTCAGTTAAACTGAAGTCTATACTTTATTTAAGCAAGTTTGTGTTCCTGTGTGTAATCTAACACATTTAAGACTTATAAGGCTATTATCTCATTGAAAGAAAATGTACTTGAAAAACATGGAAATTTTCTTGTAGGAAAGTTGCAGGGTGATTGACCCCCCCAATGGCTGGTTAGGAATCCTAAAGTGTCTTTGTGTGTGTGTGTTTTTTTTTTTTTTTTTGACAGGCAAAGTGGACAGTGAGAAAGCGAGACAGAGAGAAAGGTCTTCCTTTTGCCATTGGTTCACTCTCCAATGGCCGCCGCACCGTGCTGATCCGATGGCAGGAACCAGGTACTTCTCCTGGTCTCCCATGGGGTGCAGGGCCCAAGCACTTGGGCCATCCTCCACTGCACTCTCTGGACACATCAGAGAGCTGGCCTGGAAGAGGGGCAACCGGGACAGAATCCGGCGCCCCAACCGGGACTAGAACCCGGTGTGCCGGCGCCGCAAGGCGGAGGATTAGCCTAGTGAGCCACGGCGCCGGCCCCGTGTCTTTGTATTTTTATTTCCTACTCATAATTGCACAGTCACATTCTTAATTAATGATGGGACTTTTAGTGCCAGAAATTGAAAGAAAAATGTTAGGTTAGAATTTTTAAGAACTAAGAAGCAGACTCACAAAACTCATTTTTTGTGGAAACATATAAATGGTTACTTCAGATTGTAAAGTGCCATACTGTTTGAGTGTAATTTGAAAACCTACAGATGTAAATGTGAGTGTTAAAGCAACATTTTTTTTAAGATTTACTTTATTTATTTGAAAGGCAGAGTTAGAGTTAGAAAGGGAAGGAAGGAAGGAAGGAGGGAGGGAGTGAGTGAATGAGAAAGAGAGAGCAGGAGTGCTTCTATCTGCTGGTTCACTTCCTAAATGGCCACAATGCCCAGGACTAGGTCTCCCATGTGGGTGCAGGGGCCCAAGTACTTAGCTTGTTTTCCACTGCTTTCCCAGGTGCATTAGCAGAAATCGGGATTGGAAGTAGGGCAGCTGGGACTAGAACTGGCAGCCATATGGGATGCCTGCATTGCAGGTGGCGGCTTTATCCACTACACCACAGCCTCAAAAGCAGTGTTAAATCAATTCTCTTTGGTTGCTTTTGGTTGAGGAAGAGGTGTTAGTTTATTATCATATGAGTTGTGACAAATGAATAGGAATAACTTGTTTTGAAAAATTGTTGTAATGTGTATATAATTTGATTTTTTATTTGAACATTTCAGTGTCTAAAAATGACTACAAAACGAAGTTTGTTTGTGCGGTTGGTACCATGTCGCTGTCTTCGAGGGGAAGAGGAGACTGTCACTACTCTGGATTATTCTCATTGCAGTTTGGAACAAGTTCCCAAAGAGATTTTTACTTTTGAAAAAACTTTGGAAGAACTCTATTTAGATGCTAATCAAATTGAAGAACTTCCAAAGGTATGTCAATAATGTCTTTCAAGATTGGTTGTTGTTACCTGATTACCATAATAGTATCCATATAAATTTGTTCTTTTTTTAAAAAAGATTTATTTATTTATAAGGCAGAATTAGAGGGGGAGAGAGAGAGAGAGAGAGAGTCTTCCATCTGCTGGTTCACTGCCCATTTGTTGCAACAGCCAGAGCTGGGCCCGTCCGAAGCTGAGTCAGGAGCTTCTTCCAGGTCTCCCACGTGGGTGCAGGTGCCCAAGGACTTGAGACATCTTCTCTTTGCCAGGCTTTAGCAGAGAGCTAGATCAGAAGTGGAACAGCTGGAACTCGAACCAGAGCCCATATAGGATGCTGGCTGGCACTGCAGGCAGTGGCTTTTCCTGCTGTGCCACAGTGCCACCCCAATTTGTGTTGTTTTCATATTTTGGTATAATTTTATCTTGGGGTATATGCCACAATTGACTTTTTTTTTAAAGACTTTATTTGAGAGGTAGAGTTACGTATAGACAGAGGGAGAGACAGGAGACAGTTCACTTCCCAAATGGCCGCAACCACTGGAGCTGAGCCAGTCTGAAGCTAGGAGCCTTCTGGGTCTCCAGTGCAGATGCAGGGACCCAAGCACTTGAGCCATGCTCCTCTGCTTTCTCATGCCATAAGCAGAGAGCTGGATCAGAAGAGGAGCAGCCAGGACATAAATGGCACCCATATGGGATGCCGGCCTTGCAGGTAACAGCTTTACCCATTTTGCCAAAGCACTGGTCCCCACAATTTGTGCCTTTAAAAAGTAGATTTTAAACTTTATCTCTTCAAATTAATCGCTTGAATACTTACAGAAATAACTTAAAGTTTTGTATTTAATTCCATTTGTATTATAGCCACTAAGACAATGACAGCACACAATTTCTGGACAACGAACTTAAATTAGTCCTATTGTTTTCTAGTTTTCATAAAAATTGATAATTTCTCTTGGTATCCAGTGTTTTAATTGAGGATAGTTGTTTGAGCTATGACATCATGATTCCACTGTTAAGTGGCATATTCTGTTTTCATCCATTATAGTTTGGAAATGTTTGGGAAGGACTTCCATGTCTGAAATCTAGTATTTGGGAAGAGCAAATTGGTTTATTGTCATGAAACACTGCCTTAAATTATCACCTTCTTTTTTGTGTACTTTTCTCTTAAATACTAGTCCTTCATCAGTTTCTTTTTTAAAAAGATTTCACTTATTTGAAAGAGTCACACAGAGAGAGAAGGAGAGGCAGAGAGATCGAGAGGTATTCCATCTGCTGGTTCACTCCCCAGGTGACCGCAATGGCCAGAGCTGGGCTGATCCAAAGCCAGGAGCCAGGAGCTTCTTCCACCTTTCCCATACAGGTGCAGGGGCCCAAGGACTTGGGGCCATCTTCTACTGCTTTCCCAGGCCATAGCAGAAGGCTGGATCAGAAGTGGAGCAGCCGGGACTTGAGCCGGCACCTATATGGGATACCAGCATTGCAGGTGGCAGCTTTACTTACTATACCACAGTGCCGGTCCCTAGTCCTTTATCCTTTACCTGGTTTCTTGTGTTTTAAGGAAAAGTTGCAGGAGCTTTGACTTCATTGTTGGGATCATTTGCCACCCAAAAAATAATGTTTTTGAAATTTTGGGTAGAGACCTGTTAGTGACTCATACTTTGTATGTGTGGCCAGATTTTGAAAACATGAGGGGCCAGTGCTGTGGCGTAGCTGGTAAGGCTGCCGCCTGCCATGCTTGTATCCCATATAGGCTGCTGGTTTGAATCTTGGCTGTTCCACTTCCAATCCAGCTCACTTCTGTGGCCTGGGAAGTCAGTGGAGGATGGGCCAAGTGCTTAGGCCCCTGCACCACTGTGGGAGACCTGGAAGAAGCTCCTGGATCCTGGTCTCAGATCAGCGCAGCTCCAGCCATTGCAGTCATCTGGGGAGTGAACCAATGGATGGAAGACCTCCCCGCCCCCCCCCCCCCCCGGCCTCTCCTCCTCTCTCTGTGTAACTCTGACTTTCAAATAAATAAATAAATCTTTAGAATAAAGAAACAGCCTAGAGGCAGATAATGCCCAGATCATGCTCCTTTAAAGAAAAAGAAAAAAAATGAATCAAAAAATTATAATGCAGATCACCAGTTAATTGGAATTTTCACACAAACATGGAATAATTCTTCTTTTAGTGTATGTGGCATTCAACATATTCTTGTATGTTCTTTACTAAAATATATATATTATATATAAATTGTTACTATTTACTTGAAATCCAAATTTAGTTGAGAATCCTGTATTGCATCTGTTGACCCTAATAGCATAGAATAGAAAATATGTGTGTTGCATATAGCCTTTTTTCTTGAAGTACTTGTTTTAGATTTCTGTGTGTTTCTGTACATGCTAGATGGCATGTGCAAAAGGCTTTTTTACTCTGTCATTCTTTAGGAAGTAATTTATCTTCCTTAGCCAGTTCTGCTCAAGAATATGGAAAATGCAACATTAATCTCCTTTCCTGGTCCCCACCAGTGGAGTCTGAGTCTGGGGATTGTGTTGAAAAGAGAGAAGTTGAGCCAGCACCACAGCTCACTAGGCTAATCCTCCACCTGCGGCACCGGCACACCAAGTTCTAGTCCCGGTCGGGGTGCCGGATTCTGTCCTGGTTGCCCCTCTTCCAGGCCAGCTCTCTGCTATGGCCCAGGAGTGCAGTGGAGGATGGCCCAAGTGCTTGGGCCCTGCACCCACATGGGAGACCAGGAAGAAGCACCTGGCTCCTGGCTTTGGATCAGCGCGGTGTGCCGGCCACAGCGGCCATTGGAGGGTGAACCAATGGCAAAAGGAAGACCTTTCTCTCTGTCTCTGTCTCTGTCTCTGTCTCTCTCTCTCTCTCTCTCTCTCTCTCACTGTCCACTCTGCCTGTCCAAAAAAAAAAGAGAGAAGTTGATATAACCATGCAAATAACTGAATCATTTATCCATCTAATCATACCTAAAAATTTTATACTTTGGTAACAATGTTACAGCTTTTACTTTGGAATAGGTTGTTGGAGAAGCAAGCCTCACAGTTGATTACATTTAATAGCAGTTATTTTTTATTACCTCAGCAAAGAATGTAGCCATGTACTTATTCTAAGTTTGTTTTGCTTAGGGTTGAATTATGAGGGCTGTAAATCATTCTGAATGTTTCACTTGTATTCATATCCATAACAGCATTACCAAAACAATTCAAGATCTTTCCTGGTATTGGTGTAATTACAAGTCATTCAGTTTTAATATGACTAATAACATTTATTTGTATTAGTTTGTGAAATATTTAAGGCAACTTAAAAGATAATCAAGATTGTTTCTTTCCTTTTTTTCAATAGCAACTCTTTAACTGTCAGTCTCTACACAAACTGAGTTTACCAGACAATGATTTAACCACATTACCAGCATCTATTGCAAATCTTATTAATCTCAGGGAACTGGATGTCAGCAAAAATGGTAAGATTTCTTTTTCTTCCAACATGTTTCATTATTAAGATTTCTATTGTTACCACAAAGGAAAATATAAAATTTTCAAAGTCTGATTGTAATGTGTTAAATTAGCTCATCTAGGAAGAAATCCTTTTTATATGTATATAAAGTTGTTTTATCCATTTTAAAAGTTTAACAGTCTGTTTTATAGCAGATACAATTCTTGGCTTATATTTTATTTCTAAATATGAAATTTGAAATCTAAAAGCAGATAGAGATTATGTAAGTTATTTTTTTAAAACTATTAACTAGTTACCATGTTTTACAGTAGATCTCTTGAACTTACCTCATTACCAAAATTGTGTACCCTTTGACCCTTTCACCAACATGTCCAAATCTTCCAACTCCTTCCCCACCAAACTGGTTAACCAGCATTCTGCTCTCTGCTTCTGTGAGTTTGCCTTTTAAGATTATATGTATAAATGAGATCCTGCAGTATTTGTCTTACTTTACTTAAAATGTCTTCCACATTTGCCCAGTTGTCACACTGATAGCAATTCTCTCTCTCTCTCTCTCTCTCTCTCTCTCTCTCTTTTTAAGATTTCATTTATTTGAGAGGGAGAAACAGAGAGAAAGGTCTTCCATCCGTTGGTTCACTCCCCAGGTGGCCGAAACGGCCGGAGCTGCACCAATCCGAAGCCAAGAGCCAGGTGCCTCTTCCTGGTCTCCCACATGGGTGCAGGGGCCCAAGGACTTGGGCCATCTTCTGCTGCTTTCCCAGGCCATAGCAGAGAGCTGGATTGGAAGGGGAGCAGCCGGGCATAGAACTAGGACTAGAACCAACATCCTTATGGGATGCTGATGCTGCAGGTGGAGGATTAACACATAGCACCACAGTGCCGGCCCTGAAATTCTTTGTTTTTTAAGGTTGAATAATATACCATTATATCATACATATCATATCTTTCTCTTTCTTTTTTTAAATTATTTATTTATTTGAAAGGCAGAGGCATATTTTGCATTTGCTGGTTCACTCCTCAAATGCCAACAGCAGTGAGGGCCTGGCTGGAGGCTGGGACTCATTGTTGGTTTCCTGTGTGAATAGCAGGGACTTACTACTGGAACTTCCTGCCTCGCAGGGTGTGCAGGATGCTGGAATCGGAAATGGAGCCAGAATTGGAACTAAGACACTCCAATATGGGATGTCATCATCCAAAGCAATGTATTAATCACTGCACCACACACCCACACCTATACCATATTTTCTTTTTCCATTTTATACTTAGGTTGATTACACATACTAGTTGTGTGAACAGTGCAACTGTACTACAGTCAACATGGGAGGTATAGATTTTTTTTGACATTGTTTCAATTTTTTTTTTTTTTTAAATTTATGTATTTGAAAGAGAGATAAGTTCTCCATCTGCTGATTCACTCCCCAAATGGCTGCAATGACTGGGGCTGTGGCTGGAGCAGGCTGAAATCAGGAGCTCCATCTGTGCAGGGGCTGAAGCACTTGGGCCATCCTCTGCTGCTGTTCCAGGCACACTAGCAGGGAGCTGCATCAGAAGTTGCTGAAGTAACCAGGGCCTGAACTGTTACCCATATGTGATGCTGATACTGCAGATAGCCACTCAAACCATTGTGCCACCATGCCAACCCCTCAGTTCCTTTTTAAGAAATATTTATTCATTTGAAAGGCATAAAGCAGAGAGAGAGAGATCTACTTGCTGTCTCACTCCCCAAATAGCCACAATAGCCAGGGCTGAGACAGGCAAAAGCCAGGAGCCTGGAACTCCACTCCCATGTGTGAGACAAGGGCCTCGGGTGTGTTAGGGAGCTGGATGGAACTCAAACTGGCACTTCAATATGATGCAGGGTGCCAGCATTGTAAGGATCAGTCACAATGGTGACTCGTGTTTTAGTTCCTTTGGATGTGTTGTGTTTTGAATATGGTTTGTCCCATGAAACTCATGTATGAGTTGAATCTCTCAAATCATGTTAATGGTCTTAAGAGACTAGAAACTCAGTTCAACTCTTAAAGGTGATTAGGTTTGCATCAGATCAGAGTACAGCCCCCATGATTGAGTCCTGATGGCTTTTTTTTTTAATTATTTATTTATTTGAAAGTCAGTTACACAGAGAGAGGAGAGTCAGAGAGGGAGAGAGAGAGAGAGAGAGGTCTTCCATCTGCCGGTTCACTCCCCAATTGGCCGCAGCCACCGGAGCTGTGCCGATCCAAAGCCAGGAGCTCTACCAGGTCTCCAACGTGGGTGCAGGGGCCCAAGGACTTGGGCCATCCTCTGCTGCTTTCCCAGGCAATAACAGAGAGCTGGTTTGGAAGTGGAGTAGCCAGATCTCGAACCGGTGCCCATATGGGACGCTGGCGCTTCAGGCCAGGGCATTAACCTGCTGAGCCACAGCGCCACTCCCTCTCCCCCCGACCATGGCTTTTATAAGAAGGATAGAGATTAGACACATGCACTGCCTGTCTCTTGCCATGTAATACTCTGTCAGCAAGAAGGCTGTCACCGGACAAGGCCCATGAATGTTGCACCTTTAGAACTGTGAGTCAAAACAAATTTTTTTCTTTATAAAGTAGCTTGCCTTGGGTAATTTTTTTTTACAGTAACAAAAAATGAACTATATACCCAGAGAACATATACCCAGTAGTGGGACTGCTGTGTTTTTTTTGAAGATTTATTATATTTATTTTATTTGTTTATTTAATCCAGGACTGCTGGATCTTATGATAATTCTGCTTTTAATTTTTGAAGAGCCTCCATACTGTGTTTCCATAATAGCTTTATTATGGAAAATTTACATTCCCGTCAGCAGTGTGCAAGGGTTTCCTTTTCTCTGCATCCTTAGCAGCAGTTGATTTTTTTTTTTTTTTTAATTTTTTTTTTTTGACAGGCAGAGTGGACAGTGAGAGAGAGAGAGACAGAGAGAGAGGTCTTCCTTTTGCTGTTGGTTCACCCTCCAATGGCCGCTGTGGCTGGTGCGCTGCGGCTGGCGCACCTCACTAATCTGATGGCAGGAGCCAGGTACTTCTGGTCTCCCATGGGGTGCAGGGCCCAAGCACTTGGGCCATCCTCCACTGCACTCCCTGGCCACAGCAGAGAGCTGGCCTGGAAGAGGAACGACCGGGACTAGAACCCGGTGTGCTGGCGCCGCAAGGTGGAGGATTAGCCTAGTGAGCCGTGGCGCCGACCTGTTTTCTTTTTTCTTAAAGCTTTATTTATTTGAAAGAGTTACTGAGAGAGGGAGAGGCAAAGAGGGAGATCTTTTTTTTTTTTTTAAGACATTTATTTTTTTGAAAGAGTTACACAGAGAGAGGAGGAGAGGCAGAGAGAGAGAGAGAGAGAGAGAGGTCTTCCATCCACCAGTTCATTCCCCAGATGACTGCAGTGGCCGGAGCTGCGCTGATCCAAGACCAGGAACCAGGAGCTTCTTTCAGGTCTCCCACGCGGGTGCAGGGGCCCAAGGACTTGGGCCATCTTCTACTGCTTTCCCAGGCCATAGCAGAGAGCTGAATTGGAAGTGGACCAGCTGGGAATCTAACCAGTGCCCATGTGGGATGTCGTTACCACAGGCGGTGGCTTTACCTGCTGTGCCACAGCACTGGTCCCAATTTTTGTCTTTTTTGATAACTTTTCCAACAGGTGTGAGATATTAATATTTGTATTTATCTTGTAATTAAAGATGTTCTCTTCCCATGTGGCTGCAATGAAGCTAGCAGCCTGGAGCTCCATTTAAGTCTTCCAAGGGCCCAAATACTAGGGCCATTATCTGCTGCTTTCCTAGATGTATTAGCAGGGAGCTGCATTGCATGTGGAGCATCCAGGACCTGAACCAGTATTCTGGTGCTGGAGGTTGGCATTGTAGGCAGCAGCTTACCTGCTGTGCCTCGATGATGGCCTGGTTAATAACCATTTAACTGGAGTGAGATTGTGTCTCTTGGTTTTTATTCTCATTTCCCTGATGGTAGTGGTACTGAATATTTCACAGAAGGTGCAAGAGTTTAGAGACATGCCTGTGTTAGGTGTGGCACAGAAACTCTGGCTACTGTTAGTTTCAGGGGCTAGGGCTGAATGGTGTAGAGCTTAGTCAGCAGGTGCTTCTCTTTGCTAATGTTGGGAATGGACTGATTCATCGTTCAGAGTGAGTGCACCGTCCTGGGTGTTTCACCCTCCCAGATGTGTGCATTGCCTGAAGCACGAGCACATTCCTATTCCATGATCAGACTCTATTGCAAGAACTTGTCTGTAGTGTATGGGGAGCTCTGAGCCTCAATAGGCAGACAGGATGAGGGCATAGGAACCCTAGTCCTGGTGTGCACAAGTTTTTACATCAACCAGTGTGATGTTTTAAGTAGTCAAGAGGAGGGGAAGAAGTGGGGAGGACAGTGATTCCCAAATCTGGGGCAAGCATCTGTATTTCTAGGTTCCTAAAAGCTGAATATCCTTGCTGCTCTGCTTCTACTATCTGATGATATGCCGAGAGCTCTATGGACTAGGGTACTGGGATTGCCTTTACTCTGTTGTGCCCAGTTGGACGTGTGGGGCTGTTTTCCTTGCTAGAATGCAGGTATGTCTGAGGCTCCTGGGAGAAAGATTATCAGATGGCTTCTGTCTCAGCATGGTATGGCTTCTGACAGTGACTCCTTTCGCAAGGTTGCACCACGCTGTATTGCACCTGTGCTCTGGGAGGGTTGGGGAAGAGACAGTAGGAGTTCCTTCTCTGAACAAAGTAGCTGTGGGTTTTCTGGGGAGCTCACCTTGTTAAACTGCTGTTTTGTAGTGAGTGGATTCCTCTCTAGTGAGGGTTGTGGGTTTAAGTATTCCTGCAAATGGGATTTCTCAGGGCTCTGCTCACCCTTTTCCTCTGCAACTGGGAGTCATCTCTGTGTGCTGCTACTCAGGCTACAACTGTTTTCCCACTATTTCCTTACTGTGCTCAGTTGTTCTTCCTTGAGCACTCACCTCAAGAATACAGTTGATTTAGGACTTCTCCACGGAGTGAGAGGCTGACACTGGCCTTCTCTACTCAGCCATCTTGAATCTGCCCACCATTCGTACTTATTCTCCACCTTTCATGTATTGCACAGGCTGTAACACATTAATGCTTTTTCTCCACCTTTTTTAAAAATACCAACTAGGTAATCCTGCATGAAAGATGGAAGAATACCTGTGAATTTACCAGTTCTGATTTGTTAGCATTTTGCCACATTTGCCTTCCTGCTCTTTTTCATGTATATAAATTTAAATATGTTGAGGGAAAAGTTTTAAAAATATTATCTATGTTTAGTTTCTTCTTGCTATACCTGTTTAAATTGCAGACCTCATGAAATCACCCTTAAATATTGGAATACATAGTTCCAAGAATAAGGAAATCCTGTGAGGCCAGCACTGTGGTGTAGAAGGTTAAGCTCCTGCTTGCAGCACTGGCATCCCATATAGATGCCAATTCTTGTCCCGGCTGCTCCACTTCCGATCCAGTTCTCTGCTATGGCTGGGAAAGCAGCTGAAGATGGCCCAAGTGCTTGGGCCTATGCACCCACATGGGAGACCTGGAAGAAGCTCCTGGCTTTGGATCAGCCCAGCTCCAGCCATTGTGGCCATTTGGGGAGTGAACCAGCGGATGGAAGACCTTGCTCTCAATCTCTCTCTCTCTCTCTCTCTGTAATTCTACCTCTCAAATAAATAAAATCTTCAAAAAAAAAAATAAGGCAATCCTTATTCATAACTACAGTATCTTTATACTCACAAGAAATTTAACATCATATTTCTTCCTGTTGCCTAATAATGCACCTTTCACCTTTTTAATCCCTTTACCTCTTGCAAGTTAAAGGTTGTCTGTAGTTGTGTCTCTAGTCTTTCAGATTCGGGAGCAGTTTGACCATCTTTTAAATGACACTGTCATCTTTTTTATACATTTTTATTTATTTTAATTTTATTTGAAAGGCATAAAGAGAGACAAAAACAGAGCTCTTCCATCTGCTGGTATACTCTGCACAATCCTAAAATAGCCAGGCTGGTCATGCTGAAGCCAGAAGCCTTCAGCTCAGCGTACGTCTCCCCTGTGGCTCCCAGGCACATGAGGAGTAAGCTGGGTTGGAAGCTTGAAGTCACCAGGACTTGAACCAGGCACTATGATTTGTGCATCCTAAGTGATTAATAAATTTTTTTTTATTTGAAAGGCAGAGATAGACACACACACACACACACAAACGTCTTCCACTAATTCACTCCCCAAATGGACTCATTGCTGGGGCATGGTCAGGCTGAAGCCAGGAGCCTAGAACTCCAGGCAGTTCTCCCACATGGGCCCAAGTATTTGGGCCACTTTTCTCCTGCCTTCCTAGGGGCATTAGCAAGGAGCTGGCATGGAGGTAGAGCGGCTGGGACTCAGGACTCCAGCCGCTGCTTATATGGGAGGCCAGTTTCACAAGCTGCAGCTTAACTCACTGTGCCACAGTGTGGCCCTCCAGGTGGCTCTTGACCACTGAGCCAAATACCTGTTCCCCATTGCCATTGTTTAAGAGTTGAGATCAGTTGGTGTTTGATTTTTATGACTTTTTCCCGTATGATTTCACTCAAGATTAAGTAAGTGCCCACCATGTAAAACTTCTCCTTATGAAGAATTTATTTCTGTCCCTAGTGCCTAGTATAGTGCCAGTTTTTGCTTGATTGAAGTTGAAAATTAAATGAATTTAATTTGCTACCATATGCTGATAGATAAGTTACTCTAAAGCATTAAAAAATTTTAGAATTTTTTGTGACTTTAAAAGTCAACTAGTCTATTCTTCCATCCCAAAGAGTTGTCTATATTTACTTTTTGGCCTTTTAAAATGGGAGAAGTTACCATTTTAAGGAAAGAGACTTGAGATAATGTGAGTATTACTAATAAAATCTCATGCATCTGGAATTGTTTGTACCTAATACATTTTGTTACTGGTCTTGATTGTATAAATATATTGCTTTTCTCAGTAATAAATTATTTCAGATATCTCCCCCTGAAAATGCTTGTACTATAGGCTTACTGCTTTAAGATAATAGTGGTGTTATGGCTCTCTACTTTCATTAAATTAATATTTCAGACTTTCATGTACTATTTTAAAAGAAGATTTACTTATTTGAAAGGCAGAGTTAGAGAGAGAGAGAGAATGTATTCTGTCTGCTGGTTCACTCCCCAAATGGCTGCATCAGCTGGGGCTGAGCCAGGCCAAAGCCACCAGGAGCCTGGAACTCCAACCATGTCTTCCACATGGGTAGCAGGGGCCCAAGCACTTGGACCATTTTCCACTGCTTTCCCAGGCATATTTGCAGGGAGCTGGAACGGAAGTGGAACAACCAGTACTTGAACACACACTCATTTGGAATACCAGCATTGCAGGCAATAGTTTAACCCCCCACGCATCACTGGCCCTTCTTCATATACTCTTAAAGAATTACCTATTTTACAGTTATGACAGCTTACTAGACCATATCATCTATTTCAGGAGTTCCTTATTGCTTATATCAAAGACCTGCTTTAAATGATTTTTATTTGAATAATTTTTTTGGATTTTATTAATAATAGTTCCATGTGAATATTTATGAGGAGTTGGAGATATTTTTAATGAGATGAAAAGATTTAGAATAAGTATGTAATTATTCTGCCTGGAGAAATGACATTATTTATTTCTGCCAGTAAAATCTTAAAACATATTGTAACTAAAAGTTAAATTGATATGTTCCTTTCTTTCTATGATTGCTCACATAGAAACGACCTTATCTATTCTTTATGTTGCAGAAATCAGTCTTTTTTTTTTGGACAAGCAGAGTTAGCGATACAGAGAGAAAGGTCTTCCTTCCATTGGTTCACCCCCCAAATGGCTGCTACAGCTGGTGCAGGCTGGTGCAGGCTGGTGCGCTGCGCTGATCTAAAGCTAGGAGCCAGGTGCTTCCTCCTGGTCTCCCTTGTGGGTGTAGGGCCCAAGCACTTGGGCCATCCTCCACTGCACTCCTGGGCCACAGCAGAGAGCGGGACTGGAAGAGGAACAACTGGGACTAGAACCGGCGCCCCAACCAGGATTAGAACCAGGGGTGCCGGCGCCGCAGGCAGAGGATTAGCCAAGTGAGCTGTGACGCTGGCCAGTCCCTTTGTTTTTGTTTCTTGTGGTTTTTTTCCCTTTTGTTCTTGAACTGTGTCTAAATAAAACTATTTTTTTGTTGGTGAACAAAGCTAGCTAAGGAGAGATAAGACACTATAATAGTGTCAGGACTGTTACCTTGCCTAATGTAAGTTCCAGCAACTATAATTCCTTATCTTTTTTTTTTTAAGGATTTTTTTTTTTTTATTTTTAAAGAGTTAACAGAGAGAGGAGAGACAAAAGTGGGCTTCCTTCTGCTAATTCATTCCCTAGATAGCCACAATGGAAGGAGCCAGGAGCTTCTTCCAGGTCTCCTATGTGGGTAGCAGGGAACCAAACACTTGGGTCATCTTCTGTTACTTTTCTTAGGCCATTAACAGTGGAGCAGCCAGGACATGAACCAACACCCATATGGGATGCCAGCATTGAAGGCTGTGACTGCCCACTATGCCACAATGCCAGCCCCTCATTCCTCATCTTATAGTCATCATTATAAGTGATATAATGAACCCATTTTACTAGAGAACGGAGGTTATTTTAATCAGCTGGTGATATTTAAGCTGAATGTGTATATGCCTATGTAAGTCTACTTTATTGAAAACAATAATATAGCATGCCTATTAGGTTGATGTGGCTTCTTGTAAGAAATTTTAATTTTGATACTTGCATTTTTGATTAGGTAGTAAATCACTTAAAAGGAAGATTAGTACCCTTTAATTTTTTCTCTAATGTAGTATCTGATATGAAATCTTGCATAAGTGTTTTTTCCTTTTAGGTGTTTGTATCGTTGCAGTCTAATGATACTGAATGCATTTTAACAGATACTTAATATATCTTCCAGTTACACTTTTCAGGTTCATCAGCTGTTATGCCTTCTTTGGAAAGAGGCAGGGAAATAATGTGGCATACTTTCTTATTAATAGTTTCAGCAAGCTGTGGTTACATAAAAGCACTTGGTTGAAAATTGTGACTTTAGATTGTCAAAGTGATCTTTTGTAGAGTTCTTTGGTGTTTTTAACAAATATTCAAAATAAATGGAAGAAATTTATTTAAATGACAAGACTAAGTCGTTGCTTATCAGTAATACTTACTTGTAATGTAAGTAGACTAAACTCCCTAATTAAAACATGCAAACAGGAGGAATTGGGGGGAAAAACAAAAAGTGCATGCTGCCTAGTGGAAATCTACTTCACCTTTAAAGATACATGTAAACCGCCGGTGCCGCAGCTCAACAGGCTAATCCTCTGCCTGCGGTGCCGGCACTCCGGGTTCTAGTCCCGGTCGGGGCGCCGGATTCTGTCCCGGTTGCCCCTCTTCCAGGCCAGCCCTCTGCTGTGGCCAGGGAGTGCAGTGGAGGATGGCCCAAGTGCTTGGGCCCTGCACCCCATGGGAGACCAGGAGAAGAACCTGGCTCCTGCCTTCGGATCAGCGCGGTGCGCTGGCCGCAGCAGCCATTGGAGGGTGAACCAACTTCAAAAGGAAGACCTTTCTTTCTCTGTCTCTCTCTCACTGTCCACTCTGCCTGTCAAAAAAGAAAGATACATGTAGACTGAAAATGAAATGATAAAAAAAAATTTTCTATGTGAACAGAAACCAAAAGCAAGTAGAGTAGCTATACCTATATCAGAAAAAAGTGACTGTGTGTGTTGTCTGTGTCTGTGTCCCCCTTTCTCTGTCTCTCTGTCAAGTAAGATAAATCTTAAAACTATACTAAAATCTCTAGGGGTGGGCCTTTAGCACTGTCATTAATATACTACTTGGGATGCCCCCCCCCCTTTTTTTTTTTTTGACAGGCGGAGTGGACAGAGAGAGAGAGACAAAGGTCTTCCTTTGCCGTTGGTTCACCCTCCAGTGGCCGCTGCAGCTGGCGTGCTGCGGCCGGCACACCGCGCTGATCCGATGGCAGGAGCCAGGTACTTCTCCTGGTCTCCCATGGGGTGCAGGGCCCAAGCACTTGGGCCATCCTCCACTGCACTCCTGGGCCACAGCAGAGAGCTGACCTGGAAGAAGGGCAACCGGGACAGAATCTTATCTATTATGAGGGCAGGTTAGAACAAGGCCAAAAGCTATATTCATTAATAATATGAGCAGTCATTTACTAGCCATGACAGGGAAAATTTGCATTTTTTTTTTGTTTTGGACAGTGAGCATGTTTTATCTTTGTTCAGTTGAGATTATAGATTTGTTTTTTTACCTTGATGTGTCATGGCCTAGTCTGACACTGTTGTTTCCAGGAAATAGTTTAGTGTAAGAGGAAAACACCAAGGCTGCATTTGAATGCAAGGGCTGATTGTATTAAGAAGGAAGACTAGGCCGGCGCCGCGGCTTACTAGGCTAATCCTCCTCCTTGCGGCGCCGGCACACCGGGTTCTAGTCCCGGTCGGGGTGCCGGATTCTGTCCCGGTTGCCCCTCTTCCAGGCCAGCTCTCTGCTGTGGCCCAGGAGTGCGGTGGAGGATGGCCCAAGTGTTTGGGCCCTGCACCCCATGGGAGACCAGGAGAAGTACCTGGCTCCTGCCATCGGATCAGCACGGTGGGCTGGCCGCAGCATGCCGGTCACAGTGGCAATTGGAGAGTGAACCAACGGCAAAGGAAGACCTTTCTCTCTGTCTCTCTCTCTCTCACTGTCCACTCTGCCTGTCAAAAAATTAAAAAATAAATAATTCTTTAAAAAAAAAAAAAGAAGGAAGACTAGTTGATAACAACAGACTAGCTCCTAAGTGTCAGAAATAAAGAGTTCTTTTGTAGTTAAATAAGAGTGATATGAAGAAGATGCACATATTTTGTGGGAGCTTCATTTTTATTGTAAACCTCAGAGTTGTCTTTTAAAAAGAATGTATAACAAAGGAACATTATTGATACAGATTTTTCCACAGCTTTTCTCTGCAGCTTTGTTTTCAACTATGTTAGTTTATATATAGAGAGAGAGGAAGGGAGAGGGAGGGAGGGAGGGAGGGACCAGCTCAATCAGGAGGGTGGCATTGAAAATAAATTCTTGTTTTTATGTGAGAGAAACAGAATATTAAATGTTCTGCATTTTGTGTTCTTAACATCATCACATAAAGCTCTTGTTTTCAGAAGAACTAGGAGAAGGAAAGGTAAAGTAAACAGCAGTTATGAAGAGGCAAATGAAGAAAAGGTGAAAGAGAAATTGTCATGGTGTTTCTGTTGGATTGGCACTGGTGTTATTATTTAATTCCTGCTTAATTGCAGTTTACTTGCATATCTAATGTATAAATTATTGTTATTATTTTGGCCTTTGTAATAGTCTTTTAATTTGATCATTGTTTGTTTTCTAGGAATACAAGAGTTTCCAGAAAACATAAAAAATTGTAAGGTTTTGACAGTTGTGGAGGCCAGTGTAAACCCTATTTCCAAGTAAGTTCTTCTCTTTTGAATAGGTTATTTTTGTGATTATCACAATTAGAAAACAACAGGGAACTATCTCTTAAAATATTTTAATGAAAATTGTCTACCAATTCTAAATTCATATAGAATTTCCATTTTAGTGAATAAAAGGAAACTTTATAAGTAATCTCTCTGACCTCATATATTACAAACATAAAATTAAAATCCAAAAGAGATAATGCATGTAGTTTTGGTCTAATTGTTACAGATAGGTAATGTCAGAAATGAGACTAGAATACGGGTTTCCTCACCTAGAGTTACTTGCACAATATAAGAATGTCTTTGCCTTTGAATCAGATTTATGACCCATTCAAATTTTTGAAAACCATAAAAGAAATGGAAGGATCAAGAAGGCAAAACAACAAAAGAGAAGGGGGAAAATGAAAACAAAAACATATGATTGATTTATCATAGCCCACAAGTTATGTGTGTTCTTTTATGATGCTGATGGTTATAAATAGAAAATTTTCTTGGCACCAAAGCTAGTAAATTTTGCAGAAATGAAATAGTAATAAAAAATGAACAAAATGAAGCATAGCTGAGTTGAATATTCAACCCAACTTTCATATGTTAATACAGTATTTCCAGAGTGGTATCACTTGGACCAAGTGGAAGATGAGCAGTGTGAAAATAGAGGAATAAATAAGTCAAAGTCTGATATATCTTACTGCATGAGGTTTTTTTTTTTTTTTTTTTTTTTTTTTTTTTTTTTTTTTTTTTGACAGACAGATTTAGACAGTGAGAGAGAGAGACAGGTTTTCCTTTCCGTTGGTTCACCCCCTAAATCACTGCCATGGTTGGCGCGCTGCAGCCGGCCGATCCGAGGCCAGGAGCCAGGTGCTTCCTCCTGGTCTCCCATGTGGGTGCAGGGCCCAAGCGCTTGGGCCATCCTCCACTGCACTCCCGGGCCACAGCAGAGAGCTTGACTGGAAGAGGAGCAACCAGAACAAAATCCAGCGCCCCAACTGGGACTAGAACCTGGGGTGCTGGCGGGCAGGCGAAAGATTAGCCATGTGAGCCACGGCGCTGGCCTGCATGAGGATTTTTATACTTGTTAAAATCCATAGTAAACATATAAAGTGATACTTGAAAATACTACTCCTAATTTAAATTTTTGTATATTTTATATAGGCTCCCTGATGGATTTTCTCAGCTGTTAAACCTAACCCAGTTGTATTTGAATGATGCTTTCCTTGAGTTCTTGCCAGCTAATTTTGGCAGGTAAACTACAGTTCCTTCTAAAACTATTGAGTTGGTTCTTATAAAGTTTACAAACCTATAAACTTTTTAGTAATACTATTAATTAAAATTTCATAAGCTCTTCTATAATTATTTCTAAGTACTGTGATTTCTACAATATTTTTGGATCTTGTGATTTTGAGTAGAAATTTATTTTCAGAAGTAAACAATAGCATGAGATTTTTAGATTTAAAAAGATTTTTTAAGGTTAGAAAAAAGGTTGTAATTTCTGTAAAATTGCAATATTGAATGCTATTTTCTTAGCATTTATCTCATTGTAAAATCATTTTAAAACTGTTTATCTGTCTACTCCACTAGTATGAAAATTCTTAAGAGAAATTGTTTCTGTAATCTACCTCAATTCCCTAAGTCCCTGAATAATTTTTTTAAACCAGTGAATAGGTGTCAGGTTATCATTGAATTTAATGACTAGATGAAGTGCTATCCTATGTATGTTGATTTTATATTTTGTGTAAAAATAACTGGGGTACTTGGTTAGATTCCTCTTTTGTTTCTGGTGTTTGCAACACTTAATCCTTTTTCCTTACTTTTTAGGAGGGTGTGTATCACAGAAGTGCCAGAGAATTTTTCTTCCTCCTTGATGTTCCCTTTTTCTCTCAGAACTGCACTCTAGAATTGAATTATTAATGTCTAATTCACCAGTGCTTAGCAATTTTTGTAGATATTCTAAGTAAAAAGCATGAAATGCTTCAGGATTGGTATTTAGGGATAGTTACTTTGTCCCTTTGAAGATATCTAGTAGTACTTACCTAATTTTTCCACCATAACTGTGAGGAGCACAAATCTGTTCTTCCTTTGTGCTTTTTTGTGTTCCTCTGTAATTTTTAATTAGTCTGCACATAATACGCTATATCAGAGAGCTTTAGATTGTGATTTTTAATTTGTTAATTCCTTTTCTTTGTCATTAGATACTTATTTGTTTTTTATTTTGCAGATTAACTAAACTCCAGATATTAGAACTCAGAGAAAACCAGTTGAAAATGTTGCCTAAGTGAGTAAATTTTACCACCAGTTATTTTTAAAGACTAGCACATTTGGTCATTTAATTATGATTAATGTTAAATATAAAAAACAGATGTGTCTGTGGTTGTTTAACATGGTACTGTTGTTAATTAGTAGTGATTTTTACAGCTCTCAGTTACATATTCTTTTCTCTAACAAAAGTATGTGAAGCCCACCTGAGTCCCAAATAGAGATCCCAAATTCGCATGCTAGAACTCATACATACTACTCATTAGAGCAATTCATAGGGTCTTTGAGTGAAGCCTGATAACTAGATTGTCAGGCATTCTAATCTATTGTAAATTAGAAATGGAGTAATTAGGCCCTTAATGGCCTGGGACTGGCATTGTCAATGCAGGCTAAGTCTCCACCTGTGATGCTGTGATGCTATTGTCCCATATGGGCACCAATTCAAGCCCTTGCCACTCTACTTCCAATCCAGCTCTGTGCTAATGCACCTGGGAAAGCAGCAGATGATGGTCCAAGTGATTGGGCCCCTGTCACACGTGTGGGAGACCAAGATGGAGTTCTAGGTCCTGACTTCAGCCTGGTCTAGCCCCAGCCCCAGCCATCGTAGCCGTTTGTGGAGTGAACCATTAGATGGAAGAACTGTCTCTGTCCCTCCTCTCTCTGTAACTCTACCCTTCAAATAAGAACATGAATCTTGGGGGGTGGGGGGGAACAACAATGGCAAGGGGCTGGCATTGTGATACATCAGGTCAAGTCACTACCTGGATGCCACCATCGCATATTGGAGTCGCAATTTGAATCCTGGCTGCTCCTCTTCTATATAGCTCCTGCACCTGGGAAAGCAATGGAAGGTGGCCCAAGAACTTGGGCCCCTGCCACTGGTAGGAAACCCATATGGAATTCCAGGCTTTGGCCTTGGCCTGGTCCAGTACTGGCTGTTGCTGCTGAAAGGCCAACACAAAACACACCAAACACCAGAGTTAAAGATTATTGCTGGGTGGGGGGAAACCCAACAGGCTGGACGCCAAGGGCGAGAGAGGGCAAAAAGGAAGAGGAAGAGAGAGAGGTCAGGAGAGCCTGTGCGTGGGAAGCAGGTTCTGGTACAACCTTGAGGGGGTAAGGAAATGGGAGCAAGGAATCCCATTAGGGTAAGGGTGGAGCTGATGCTCGTGGTTGGGCCATTTGGTCACCTGACCCCTAGTAAGCCAGGCTGAGTCCTGGAGAGGCCGAACTTACTATGCAAAGTTACTAATATGCATCTGGGGCTTGAGATAGTGCCATTTCAAGAACAGCTGCCATCTGGGAAGTGAACCAGTGTATGAAAGATCTCTGTCCGTCTACCTTTTAATAAACAAATCTTGGGGGGGAAAATGCTGGTGGGCATAGTACCAAGAACACAAAAGATGTTGTACTCTTCCCATAAGACAGGACAAAAGGTAAAATAAATTATCTACAAATGGATTCTAGAGGTAGATGGGTGGAAATTTGAAGGACATTGATTCTGTTTTCTCTTTGAATTAGGAAGCTGAATTTTCTTTTAAGATGAAATTCTTAAATTTCTGAAATGTATGAGTGGAACCAAAGTAGCTGATAATAGCTGCAGAGAGTTGAGGTAGAGATACTTTCTGATGTTACAGTATTGTCAGAGTTTCTCTTTTTTATTACTTACGTGTTTTGTGCATATTTTCCTGAATCTGTTTAAAAACATGTTTCTGGGACATTGTCTGTAATTGAATTTTTCTAATGCACTGCTTTTTATTTTTGCACTTTTCTAAAACTTACTGTCTTGTTATTCTGATACTATTGAAGCAAGAAATGTAAGATTATGTTTTGCCCTTTCAATCCCCCCTGTCCCCACTGCCCTCTTTATTTAATATAAGAGCTTATTTTCATAGAATATATCTTTTTACATCTGGAGAAAGATTCTGAAAATACTTTTTGCTTTGCTATGAAGAAGATAGAGCTTCCAACTTTTCTGGACAGAGATATCAGTAAGGGACATTAGAAATATAGTAGTAAGAATGGGTACTCAATCTGTATCAAAGCTTTGAGAAAAATTGGCATTTTGTGATGGATTCTGTTGAAGGAATGGTAATAAAATGGCATATTTTAAATGTAAGGATTGAGAAAAATTAGCTGCTTCTAATTTAAACAAACAACATAGTATTGTTACAATTATGGTGTCTTCTGAATTTCTTTTATTAACAAGCTGGACAAGTGTTGTAGCTGAGTTTTATTTATATTTTTAAAGATTTATTGATTTATTTGAAAGAGTTAGAGAGAGGCAGAGGTAGAGAGAGAGCGAGCAAGTGAGAGCTTCCATCTACTGGTTCACTCCTCAAATAGCCACAGTGGCCAGAACTGGGTCTTTCTGAAGCCAGGAGGCATGAGCTTCATTCTGGTCTCCCACGTGGGTGCAGGGGCCCAAGGACTAGGACCATGTTCCACTATTTTCCCAGGTGCATTAGCAGGGAGCTGGATCAGAAGTGAAGCAGCCAGAACTCGAACTGGCACCCAGTAGGGGATGCCAGCACTGCAGGTGGTGGCTTTACCTGCTATGCCACGGTGCTGACCCCAGCTGAGTTTTGTTTTACTCATAAATTTTTGTTACATTTTCAAGAAGATAGAAAGTCTGTGTTCTTTTGCAATCATTTATGGTGTCTGTGGATTTTTTTTTAAAGATTTATTTTAGGGGCCGGCGCTGTGTCATAGTTAATCCTCTGCCTGCGGCACTGGCATCCCATGTGGGCACTGGTTCTAGTCCCAGCTGCTCCACTTCCAATCCAGCTCTCTGCTCTGGCCTGGGAAAGCAGAAGATGGCCCAAGTGCTTGGGCCCCTGCACCTGCGTGGGAGACCTGGAAGAAGCTCCTGGCTCCTGGCTCCTGGCTTCGGATCAATGCAGCTGCAGCCGTTGTGGCCATTTGGGGAGTGAACCAAATGAAGGAAGACCTTTCTCTCTGTCTCTCCCTCTCACTGTCTGTAACTCTACCTCTCAAATAAATAAGTAAATAAATAAGGTTTATTTTTACAGAGAGGTAGAGACAGAAAGAGGTCTTTCATCCACTGGTTCACTCCCCAGATGGCTGCAATGGCTGGAGCTATGCCAATCCGAAGCCAGGAGCCAGGAGTTTCTTCCAGGTCTCGCACGTGGGTGCAGGGGCCCAAGGACTTGGGCCATTGTCTACTGCTATCCCAGGCTATAGCAGAGAGCTGGATTGGAAGAGGAGCAGCTGGGACTAGAACCAGCGCCCATATGGGATTCCGGCGCTTCAGGCCAGGGTGTTAACCTGCTGCACCACAGTGCTGGCCCCATGTCTGGATTTAAATGATGTTGATTTCCAAAGTATGAATGTATTAATACACTAACAGTATAATTATATTTTCCTGTTTTTGTCATACCCAAATAATTTGTTAATAGTTTCTTATTTTGTAGTTGGTAGAATCTCAGTGTATTAATTAATGTTTCTTAAAATTTGATTATAAATGTTTGAATTAATTAGCAGTTAGTTTCCAAATGTGCCTTTTTTCCTATGTTTTTAAAGTTCCTGTAATTACAGAGAAGTATTGATATTGTTAGAAGTTCAAAATGGTGTTAATTGCTTTAATTTAAATTAAATAACATTTGTTTATATTTGTAATTCTTATAAAAGTTTCTTTTGAATTGTATTTGAGTTGTAATTTGAACATATGGAGAGCAAAGTTACCTTTACTGTTCTTCATCATTTTGAAACTAATTTTCAGAGTTATCGTTATTTTGGAGTTTTATAAATACATGAGCTAACAGTCCTGAAAAACACTTTTTGGAATTATGATAGTAATTACTATGTGTCTTCCAAATTGTGTAATTCATATTTTTCTTAGAAAATTAACATTTTTACTTTTTAACTTTACATGTGAAAGCCTATATATAATATATTACACATTACCTAAGAATGTTTTAAATTATAAAATTTGAAAGCTTCCATGTAATTGATATTACTGCATATTTAATTTTTGATTTTGCTGCATTGTGAATAGGACTATGAATAGATTGACCCAGCTGGAAAGACTGGATTTGGGAAGTAATGAATTCACAGAAGTGGTAAGTTGTCACAGTCTCAGTTTCTGTAAATCCTTTTTTTTTTTTTTTTTCTTTTAAAGAGTTATTTCATTTATTTGAAAGAGTTAGAGAGAGGTAGAGACAGAGAAAAGTCTTCCATCCGCTGGTCCACTCCCCAGATGACCGCAGCGTCTGGAACTGTGCTGATCCTGAAGCCAAGAGGCAGGATCCTCCTCTGGGTACCCTGCATGTGTGCAGAGGCCCACACATTTGGCCATCCTCTGTTGCTTTGCCAGGCTCTTTAGCAGGGAGCTAAATTGGAAGTGGAATGGCCAGGACTTGAACTAACACCCATATGGGATGCTGGTGATGCAGGCCGGGACTTTAATCTACTGTGACAAAGCACAGGCCCCTATTTCTGTAAATCTTACATTTGATTGAGGAAAATGTGAACATTGTGGTGTGAGGGCACTTCAGAAAGTTCATGGAAAAAGGAATTCAAAAATAAGTTTATTTTGGCTTTTAGATTTTTGAAATCCATGCATGATTTTCTTCATAATCTCATTTTGTACAAGCTTTTTAAGACCTCTAATATTTCTCTTAAAATTTTGAGAAAGTATACTTTTTTGAATTGGTAATGAGACCTCTTGCTGTGTTTGTGTTTTGTATGCTAAGTGCGCTATGAGACTGAACTATAAGGATAGGAGTATGTAAGCAATGTTTTTGGAAATTGTTTCTGAAGAAGAATTCATCAAGCTGGTGGATTTTATTCTGTTTGGGAAGTTCTATTCCATGTGAAAAAATATATTTTTGAGACAAGTGCGGTGGCACAGTGGGTTAATCTTCTGCCTGCAGCACCAGCATCCCATATGGGTGCTAGTTCTAGTCCTGGCTGCCCCTCTTCCAATCCAGCTCTCTGCTGTGGTCTGGGATAGCAGTAGAAAATGGCCCAAGTCCTTGGGCCCCTGCACCCATGTGGGAGACTTGGAAGAAGCTCCTGGCTCCTTTCCGATCCGTGCAGCTCTGGCTGTTGCAGCCATTTGGGGAGTGAACCAAAGGAAGGAAGACCTTTCTCTCTGTCTCCCTCTCACTGTCTATTACTCTACCCCTCAAATAAATAAATCTTTAAAATATATTATTTTTATTACTTATTGTATCATTTCTAAATATTTGGGTTTTTATATATTATTCTGTTTCATGTTAACTGTGTGAAAATTCTCAGTAAATATTAATTTTATAAACCTAGTAAGCTTTCAGAGTCTTAATTTTTATACCATCTTGGTTTTATAAAATTAAACATTTTTTAAAAACTTATGATAGAAGTACAACAAAGCACGAAAGGAATTTTCTTTTAATCCAAGTTACTTCTAGAATTCTTACCTATATTTATGCATTGGCAATAATCGAATGACATGCCTCTTACGTATGACTCATGTTACTATGAAGATTAAGTATAATGGTAGTCTAAGCCATCACATGATTATTGATTGCACATGGCTCTGTGGTGTGGCAGAAATAACCTTGAAGGAGGCATTTGAATCTTCAGCCTGGAAGGGCCAATGTGCAAGGACAAATTTTACCTGAATACCAACATTTACCTTAACACTTGAATTAATTTTTAGGTATTATAAAGAGTTTTCTGACATGTAATTGGAAAATTTTACTGCTTGTTTAAGTAGCAGAATATTCTTATGTGGTTATGCCTTTATTTATCTACCTTTTTCTGTGATCGGACATTTTGGATATATGTGGCTTTTATTTTTCTCTTTATTTATTTTTAAAAAAGTATTTTATTTATTTGAAAGGCAGTTCGGAGAGACAAAGAGAGAGAGGTGTTCATCTGCTGGTTCACTCCCCAAATGGCTGCAAGAGCCATGGGTGGGCCAACCAAGCCAAAGCCAGGAGCTGGGAGCTTCTTCCAGGTCTCCCACTTGGTGCAGGGGTTCAAGTATTTGGGCCATCTTCCACTGCTTTTTCAGGTGCATTAGCAGGGAGCTGGATCCGAAGTGGAGCAGCTAAGACTTGAACCAGCGCCCATATGGAGTGCTGACACTACAGGACGAGGCTTAACCTTCTATGCCATGGTGCCGGTCCCTATTTTCCTCTTTATTAATGTCACCAGGAAATGTCTTTGTTATTTGTTTTCCTGATATTTCCTAAAAGGCTGCATCTGTTTGGATAATGAATCTTTTTGGTATGCTCCAAGTGTGAGACTTGCTTTTTTTATTATTATTGTGTAAATACTTGACCGTGTGGTTTAATTCAAAGCTTATGTGAGTTTTATGTAATCTACTTTTATGAAATGCCTATTTTTGTTTCCTGCCTTAATGCTGTTATAGTAATTATAGTGCAATGGAAAGGCTCACATCCTGGCTTTGCTTCTACCCTACCCTCATTTATTCAATCTATTGAAACCAAAGATTATTAGAAATTTTCAGGGCTTCTTTTGCCAGATAAAGACATTCATGTAAAATTTTTTAGAAAGCTTTTATTTGATAAATATAAATTTCATAGGTACGGCTTTTGGATTATAGTGGTTCTTCCCCCATAATCACCCTCCCACTCCCACTCCTGTCCCACCTCCTACTCCCTCGCATATCGCGCTCTTCATTAAGAAGATCAACTCTATACTAAGTAAAGATTTCAACAGTTTGCATCCACACAGACACACAAAGTATAAAATACTGTTTGAAGACTAGTTTTACTGTTAATTCTTTTAGTACAGCTCATTAAGAACAGAAGTCCTACATGGGGAGCAAGTGCACAGTGATTCCTGTCGTTGATTTAACAGTTGACACTCTTATTTATGATGTTCATGATCACCTGAGGCTCTTGTCATGAGCTACCATGGCTATGGAAGCCTTTTGAGTCCACAGACTCCAACATTATTTAGACTGGCCATAATCAAAATGCAAGTTCTCTCCTCCTTTCAGAGAAAGGTACCTCCTTCTTTGATGGCCCCTTCTTTCCACTGGATCTCACTCACAGAGATCTTTCATGTAGGTCATTTTTTGCCACAGTGTCTTGGCTTTCTGTGCCTGAAATGCTCTCATGGGCTTTTTAGCCAGATCCGAATCACTTAAGAGCCGATTCTGAGGCCAGTGCTGTTTAGGACATTTGTCATTCTATGAGTCTGCTGTGTAGCCTGCTTCCCAATTCATGTAAATTAATTTGATTTCTCCCCTTCTTACCCAAACAGCCTGAAGTACTTGAGCAGCTAAGTGGATTGAAAGAATTTTGGATGGATGGTAATAGACTGACTTTTATTCCAGGGGTATGTGTGTGAAAGTTTTAATGGCTTCACTTATTGCTGTCACTCCTTTGAAGTTTTTCAAATTGTGTATTTAAAAATTATTTTTAGTGAAAAAAATTGTAAATTCCTCAAGTAGAAACAAATTACACTTTTTTAAAAACAACACTTTTTATTAAAATTCAAAATTCTCATTAGAAACATTTGTGTGAGATAGTCTCTTAATTTTAATTTTATTTCATTTGAGAAGCAGAGTGACAGAGAAAGAGAAAGAGGGAAAGAAAGAGACAGAGATCTTCATCTGCTGGTTCATTCTCCAGATGCCCACAACAACACAGAACTCTGGATTTCCCATGTGGGTGGCAGGGACCCTTGTGTTTGAACCATCACCTGCTGCCTCCCAGTCATATTAGCAGGAGGCTGGATCACAAGTGGAGTAGCCAGGACTTGACCTGCACGCCAGTACTGAGTGTGGGCATCCTAAGCAGTGGCTTTACCTACTGTGTCCAGATGCTCAGCCTAAAATAATGTCTCTTTTAAAAAAAAAAAAAAATTTTATGTATTTGAAAGGCAGAGTGACAGAGACAGAGAGAGATACGTTTTTTTCCACTAATCCACTCCCCAGATGTTCACAACCACTACAGCTAGGCCAGGTCAAAGCCAGGAACTAAGAACTCCATTTGGATTTCCCGTATGGGTAGCAGGAACCCAAGTACTTGGGCCATTATCTGCTGCCTCTTGGGGACATTAGCAGGAAGCTGGATTGTAAGCGTGGAATAGCCAGACTAGAATCAGGCACTCTGATATGGGATATAGATATCCTAAGCTGTCACTTAACTCACTGTGCCACAATGACTTCCGCATGTAGTCTCTTTTTAAATTAGAGAGTGTGTCATTTCCAGAGGTAGCAACTGAATTTATATCCTAATTAAGTTTTCCCAAGGAATTGTTAAACTTGGGGTGTTTTCCCGTAGGCTTTCTATTTTATCAACTAACACATTGTGTGCTCCCAGACCTAAAGAACCAATTAAAATACCCACATAGATCCCTAAGGGAGATAAACAGCTGAATTCCCGTAGATCAATCCTTTGTCACAGGCTAGGCTGAAATTAATAGAGATTCTTAGTTTTATATCTGTTTTTGGTTTGCATTTAAAAAACATTTTGTGAGTCGTCTTTCTAATGTAAACATTTAATTATGAATAAAAACTTGATACTAGGTTGAATACTTCAACTTTTTACAGCTTATTTAATACTGATTGAGTTATTAGATTTTCTTTTTTCACTTATAGTTTATTGGTAGTTTGAAACAGCTCACATATTTGGATGTTTCTAAAAACAATATTGAAATGGTTGAAGAAGGAATTTCAGCATGTGAAAACCTTCAAGACCTCCTATTATCAAGCAATTCACTTCAACAACTGCCTGAGACTATTGGTTAGTATTGCTTTAAATTCATGTAATTCCTTCTGAAGTAAATGGAAGAGTTTCTTCCATGTAAACTCAAATTTTATATACTTGTTACGAGGCAGGAAGGTGCAGTCAGGAGCCAGAGGCAGGTATTGAACCCAGATATTCCAGTGGACAACATGAGCATCTTACGCAGCATCTTAACCACTAGTTCCAAATGCCCTTCCTAAAACTGAATTATTTTGATGAAAAGACCAAAATTTTCATTCTTGGCATCTTCATGATATTTTAAACAAACACCAAAATATATTTTTATGTATTTCTCTGTTTAATTACATAGTTGTTTTAGCTAAGGTACATTTTACAAATCCACCAGCACTCTACTCTGTTCTGATTTAATCAATACTTTTTGCTTTTTAGATTAAAATATATTTTACTGTTTTAGTGTCTCATCTATATAGAATAGTTTGTTTTACACCCATATAAACTACCTTCATCCACTCATTTTTTAAAATCCATTATTTCAGCAAGTTTGTATTGTGTGTATTCTCTGTGCCATACATTGTAGCAGGGCTACAGGAATGAATGACACAGACCAAAACTCCATACTCTGTGAAGCTCACATTTTAGTGGAGGTTAATAGCAGTGTACTGTGTTAAGTGGTGATGTGGGTGTAAATTGAAAATAAAGGGTTAAGGAACAATAGAGTGAATGGGGTAGGGGTAGTGTCTCTTCTAGGTATGTTAATTAGGACACTTCTTTCTAATTCATACATCAAATGTAATGTATATCACATTAACTATTGGTAGACTTCTAATTTTAGCTTAAAAATTGTATATCTTCTCTCAATAGGTTCACTGAAGAATGTAACAACTCTTAAAATAGATGAAAACCAATTAATGTATTTACCAGACTCTATAGGAGGGTAAGCTTTTTGTGAATACACAGAAGATTTTACTTTCATTTCAACATACTATATATATTCAGATATTTGCATAAATGATCTCTGAAGGAAATAAATTTAAGATGCCAGAGACAGAGGAAGAGATTGAGAGAAATATCTTCCATCTGCTGGTCTACTCCCCAAATGGCCAAAGGGCAGGGTTAGGCTGAAACCAACAACCAGGAACTCCATATTGGTCTCCCACATGGGTGGCAGTGGCCCAAGCACTTGAACCATCTGCCACTGCCTTCTCAGGTGCATTAGCCAGAAGCTGTTTTGGAAGCAGAACACCTGGAACTCAAACCGAAACTCCAACATGGGATGCCAATGTGGTATTAACCCTGTACACCACAGTGCTGGCCTCAATCTGTTTATTTTTGGTTAAGTTTAGCTCCGTAAAGTTTCACTAAGGTTTGTTAGCCAAGTTCAAATGTTGGATTATATAAAGAAAAGTTCTTTCGTAATGTCCATTTCCTTTTTAAATTAAAGGTTAATATCAATAGAAGAACTGGATTGTAGTTTCAATGAAGTTGAAGCTTTGCCTTCCTCTATTGGACAACTTACTAACATAAGAACTTTTGCTGCAGATCATAATTACTTACAACAGTTACCACCAGAGGTATTATATTTTAAATTTGTTTTGGATTTTGTCCTTTCATTTTTTTCTAAGTGTCTTTATTATAAGCTATCTTCTGTAATTTCATTAATTTTCTTACTCATTTACTTTTTTTCTGAATATGAGTGTAGCAGGTTATGTTAATTTAGGGTGTTATGTTTTACACCCATATAAACTACCTTCATCCACTCATTTTTTAAAATCCATTATTTCAGCAAGTTTGTATTGTGTGTATTCTCTGTGCCATACATTGTAGCAGAGCTACAGGAATGAATGACACAGACCAAAACTCCATACTCTGTGAAGCTCATTAAGTACTTTCCTTTGTACTTGAAAATTAATCATTAAGGAGGGGAAGAAAAGCATTATTATTTTTATAAACATGAAGCCTACTTTTTATATTTTCTAAAAATGACATTAATCATCTGTTGATTAGCCTAAAGTCCAAATTTGTAACCCCCAAATTTATGTGTGTGTTTTTTTGTTTTTTTGTTTTTTTTTTTCAGATTGGAAACTGGAAAAATGTAACTGTGTTGTTTCTCCATTCTAATAAGCTTGAGCTACTTCCAGAGGAGATGGGTGATATGCAGAAATTAAAAGTCATTAATTTAAGTGACAATAGGTTTGTTGATACTGTATTCATCAATTGGTTTATAGAGTAAAATTAAAGTTTCTTCTAGTGTGTGATAGCATAGCTTATGCTTATTCCATTTTACATATTTATATTTTTAATAGAACGTGCTAATTTTATCTGATGTAATTATCATGCTAGGGTTGTCACTGTTCATTTCAGCTCTACTTAGCCATACAACTTTTATTCTTTCTTTTCTTTTCTTTTTTTTTTTTTTTTTTTTTTTTAAGATTTATTTATTTGAAAGGCAGAGTTAGAGAGGGACAGAGAGAGAGAAGTCTTCCATCTGCTGGTTCACTCCCCAAATGGTCACAGTGACTGGAACTGAGCCTATCTGAGCCTATTAGAATAATGTTTTAATTTAAAACAGAAAATCTTTACTTTTTCTGGAAGTAAAGATACTAATGATGATGATAAAACATTATTTTTACAGTGCTTCTCTGTTTTACTTTCGTGGTATTTTAACCAAGTCTTCAGAACAAGCCTATTAAATAATACAACAGATGTTCCCGTTTTATGAAGAAGTTCAAGACTCAGATTAAGGGTGACTCAGATAGCTTGCATGGTAGAACTTTCATTTAAACTCGGTTTTCTATCTGTTTACTGTTAAATTTTAATTAAAAAGAACCACCGCTTTTTTTAAATAAAATTCTGCCCATATTTCCTACCTCAAACTAGAGCTCTAGGTTCTGACAAATTGCCTTGAAAGATAGACACAGAAGATGATATACATATAAGGTATTCAATAGGGTGCTTTTTAATTTAGCATTTAATGAGTATTTATGTACTTACTCTTATTATCTTAGAATAGGCTTCTTGATTATATAAGTACTAGCTCCAAGATAGAGTAGCACTACAGCTTTTACAACATGCTATCACTGAGTGCTTTTTGTAACAGTTTTCTCTGAATAGAAATGAAAAGCTCAAATCAGTTTTATGAGACATTGCCTAATGTGTCTAAATGTGTTCTTGTCTTTTCTCTAAGGTAAGGACACTCAGCTGTGTTTTTTTTTTTTTTTAACAGATTTCTTTAAAATCATTAAATTATCATTTTCTTGCACGTTGGATTGATTTGAATGAAAAATTCTTTTATGAAATTAATTCTCAAAAACTAAATTATATTTTGTCATATGTTCTATACAAAGACCTTTTTATCCTGGTTTCATATGCAGATTTACAGCATTGTTCAGAAGACCACTAGATTCAGCTCTCATTAATTTTAAAATTTAATTTTTTTATATTTTTCCCTACAGATTAAAGAATCTGCCCTTTAGCTTTACAAAGTTACAGCAGTTGACAGCTATGTGGCTCTCAGATAATCAGGTGGGTATTCTGGTTTTGTAAATTACTAAAATATCATTTATGTTATATAATTAGGCACTCCAATATACATTGGGCCATTTAAGAGCATTTATACACTGGTATACATATAGAATGTATTAAAACATGTATTATGCAGACACTGTGCATAGACTTCATTTTTTTTTTTTTTTTTGCACCAAAATGAACTCATACTAACTTTTTTTAACATATCTGATTGGGATCTAGTTTTGAGACACTAGGAGGGATAAGACATCAGTACGAAAAGAGGGATAAGGTAAAGCTGCCATCTGCAGCTCCAGCATCCCAAGTGGGTGCTGGTTCGAGTCCCAACTATTCCACTTCTATTCAGCTCTCTGCTATGGCCTGGGAAAGCAATGGAAAATGCCCCAAGTGCTTGAGCCCTGCATCTCTGTGGGAGACCCAGAGGAAACTCCAGGCTCCTGGCTTCAGATCAGCCCAGCTCTGGCCGTTGCACTATTTGGGGAGTGAACCAGCAGATAGATCTCTCTCTCTAACTCTCCCTTTCGGAGAGTTATTTTATATATATTTTATATATATATTTTATATATATATATTATATATATATATATTTTATATATTTTAAAGCAAAACGGGGATAAGACCATCAACATGAATTCAGCTATAACTGAAGCAAGGACAAACAGAATGGTGAAATCATTGATGCTCTATGAAAAGTTTCTGGGGACAATAACCTAGAGAAGGAAATCAGCAGTCTAAAAATGGATAACTTGCTTTAAGAAGAGACTAGTCAGTACTGGAGTTGAAGCTCATAGTGACAAACTATCCATATCAATTTGCAAGAAAAAAATTAATTTTTTGTGCAGTAATTGAAGAGGACCAACAATTAACAGCAGAAACAAATATAACCAACTCTATAGATATCTCAGTTGGCTTGGCTTCAACAATTCGAACTGAAAAATTAAAATGGAACAAATTTTCTATTCATTGGTTGTCAGAAGCTCCCCAGTCAGCTGAAGATGAGCAAAGCTGTCAATGGAAATTTTAAATAAGTGATATCAAGATCTTAATGCATTTCCTGTAAGAATTGTAACAGGAGATGAAATATAGCTAAAGCTATATTTATGATAAAGCTATATGCATGATCCTAAAAACAAAGTCCCATCATAGCACTCCTACCAAGAGGTCGAAATGTCCAGTCAATGCCAATACAGATGGGCAGTGTTTTTGGCAACAGTTTTTTGAGATGCTGAGGGCATTTTTCTTGTTGACTTTCTGGAGGGCCAAAAAAATTATAACATCTACTTACTGGAGAGTGTTTTGAGAATGGCTGCAAAATCTTTTAACAGAAAAATGCCAGAGATAAAAGCATTGCTGTAGTGAAGGACTCTTTTTTTTTTTTTTTTTTTTTTTTTTTTGACAGAGTGGACAGTGAGAGAGAGAGACACAGAGAAAGGTCTTCCTTTTGCCGTTGGTTCACCCTCCAGTGGCCGCTGCGGCCGGCGCACCGTGCTGATCAATGGCAGGAGCCAGGTACTTCTCCTGGTCTCCCATGGGGTGCAGGGCCCAAGCACTTGGGCCATCCTCCACTGCACTCCTGGGCCACAGCAGAGAGCTGGCCTGGAAGAGGGGCAACCGGGACAGAATCCGGCGCCCCGACCAGGACTAGAACCCGGTGTGCCGGCACCACAAGGTGGAGGATTAGCCTAGTGAGCTGCGGCGCCGGCCAGCAATGCTCATTTCATTCCTCTTATCAAACAAGCAATTTTGTGAGGGTTTTGAAGGGTATCATTTGGCATTCACCTTCCTTGTAACTTCTATTTGTTTTGTAATATTAAAAAAATCTTTTAAGGACACCTGTTCAGATACTGATGTACAAAAGACTGCATTTACCTGGTTAAATTTCTAGGACTCTCATTTCTTTAGAGATGGACTAAATGGCTGGTTGTCACCACTTAAAATATTGTGTCTTGAGTTTGATGGAACTTAGGTTGAGAAATAAGGTCTATATTTTTGTTTCTATCTTTTAATTCTATTTTCCACAGACCTTTTGAAGTCCCCTTATATATGTAATGAAAGTCTCAGAAAGTAGTTTGGTAATTTTTTAAATTAGGTATAAATCCTGTTGTGTTTGCTTAATTTCTTCTAAATCCATAAAAATATATAGAGATT
The DNA here is from genome assembly GCF_051225735.1 of Oryctolagus cuniculus. NCBI lineage: Eukaryota > Metazoa > Chordata > Mammalia > Lagomorpha > Leporidae > Oryctolagus > Oryctolagus cuniculus. The sequence continues at coordinate 86,745,062 of NC_142880.1, forward strand.
AGGAAATCACACTTGATACCCCCTGATTTTGTTAGCATTGTCTCATATACTGGTCTTATTTTTTGTGGTGGAACACTTTGAATATACTCAGCAATTTTCCGGATTACCATACATTGTAATTAACATAGTCACCATGCTGTATAATAGCTCTCTTGAACTTACACCTTCTGTCTAAAACAAATTTTGCACCCTTTGACCAGCATACCCCAGTTTACTCTCCATTACACACCATCCCCTGGTAGCTGCCATTTTACTTTATGTTTCTATGAAATTACCTTTTTTTTTAGAATCCATATATAAGTGAGATCGTGGATTATTTGTCTTTCTGCCCTGGTTATTTCACTTAATGTAATGTTCATGGTGTTGCAAATTACAAGACTTCCATCTTCTTACGATCTAAATAATATTCCATATACATACGTGTGTGTGCACTCTCTCTCTCCGTTTAACCATTGATGGGCACTTCAGTGATTTCATATCTTGGTAATTGTCAGTAATGCTGCTTTAAACATGAGAGTCCAGATAGCTCCTTGATATGCATTTCCTTTGGATAAATAATCAGTATTGGGACTGCTAAATCACATGGTAGTTCTGTGTCATTTTTTGAGGAACTTCTAAATTGTTTCCCTAATGACTAATTTATATTCTTATCATTGGTGTGCTGGAGTTCCTCATAAACTTTTTAAAATAAAATATCAAGTTTTAACTTAAAAGCATACTGTGAGGGCCAGCGCTGTGGCTCAGTGGGTTAACACCCTGTTCTGAGATGCAGGTATCCCATATGGGCGCTGGTTCTAGTCCTCAATGCTCCTCTTCCAATCCAGCTCTCTGCTATGGCCTGGGATAGTAGTAGGGGATGTCCCAGGTCTTTGGGTCCCTGCACCCACGTGGGAGACCCGGAAGAAGCTCCTGGCTCCTGGCCTTGGATTGGTGTAGCTCCGGCCATTGAGGCCATCTGGGAAGTGAACCAGTGGATGGAAGACCTCTCTGTCTACCTCTCTCTGTGACTCTGTCTATCGAATAAATAAAATAAATCTTAAAAAAAAAAAAAGAACAAAACAAAAATAAAGCATACCATTTGATTTTGAGCAACTTTATAATTATCTAAAGATGTATTTCTCAGGGTTTGTATATACTGTTCTCATATGATACTCTCTCATATGATACTCATTTGATCATAGGCAAATTTACTATATTATATATATATATATATATTATATAATTCTTATGGATTATATTAACAGCCCAGGAATTGTTGCCATGGTAAATAAATCGAGTTATCTGCTTTTAAAGATTCTCCAGTCTTTTGAACTGGAGACCTCTTTCCCACCTAATTGTTACTAAGGTCCTAAAATCCTTACGTTGATCTCAGTATTTGGTTGTGAATCAACCAATATTTACCTGCTTTTCAAATATGGCATGAAAATATTAAAATGATAAAGTATTTGCTTTTATTAGAACGTGAGTACTGCTAATTAGTTTATTATGTGTTGGATTTTTAACTTATTTCTCTTATTAAAAATTTAAATGTGAAATTTTGCAGCTGAATTGAGAAAACATTTGTTAGACCCTTTCTTAAGCCACTTTCTAACTAAAGTGTGAATGAAGCATAGGTCCTGATATTTGGGGACTCAGACTAAATTACTATGGTATCACTTTTGCAGATAAGTTAAAGCTGACAAATTATGCCAGCTGGCTCATTTTAGTGAAATTGACAAGTCTTTGCTGTAATTTCTTCATATTTAGTGTTCTGTCATTTTCTCCCTACTTTCCCCTTGTTAGTTATTTTAAAACAGAAATTGGTAAGATCTTTGTTTCTCGAAGTTTGACATAGTATTTAGTAAAACTTACTTTAGTAAACTTACTTTAGTAAGTTACTTACTTTGGTAAAACTTACATCAGTTGTACCTGATGACCTTTATTGTAAGAAGCCTTAATTATTCTGTAAAAGAACAAAGTGTAGGAGTGAAAGTATACAAAAGAACTTGGGATATGAATCATGGAAGTAAGTTGATCTCCTGACTTATGTAGGACAGTACTTGCAGTAATTTGAGTCTCCAGAGGCATGAGCAGAACAGTTATTTATTCTTTCATTCATTATTTATTTTTTATTTTTGACAGGCAGAGTGGACAGTGAGAGAGAGAGACAGAGAGAAAGGTCTTCCTTTGCCGTTGGAACACCCTCCAATGGCCGCCACTGCCGGCACACCGCGCTGATCCGAAGGCAGGAGCCAGGTGCTTCTCCTGGTCTCCCATGTGGGTGCAGGGCCCAAGCACTTGGGCCATCCTCCACTGCACTCCCGGGCCACAGCAGAGAGCTGGCCTGGAAGAGGGGCAACCGGGACAGAATCTGGTGCTCCGACCAGGACTAGAACCCGGTGTGCCAGCGCCGCAAGGCGGAGGATTAGCCAGCCTATTGAGCCGCGGTGCCGGCCTCTTTCATTCAGTTTTGATTCTCAAGAACCATTGTTGAACATCTGCTGTGTGCCCAGCAGTCTAAGGTGAGGGAAACAGTGATATTTAGAAAGATACTTAAATGCAGTGTGGTGAAATACTTAATAGGATTAGGCTTTGAGATCCCAAATAAAGAGGATAACTGGAGCATGTTTTCTAGACAAGGAAGTGCCTGCACTGCCTGAATGAACTCTGAAAGAGAAATAAGACAAACAAAGGACAACAGTGCTTTGACTAGAAGGCATATCAAGAGCCTGAGCATTTAGTTGCAATGCAGCCTAGTATTTTTAATCGGTGTACAAGTAGTTCATTGTGATTAGACATACTCTGTGAAACGGAAGAGATAGGAAATGCCACAAAGGCATACAAAGACCAGTTTATGGAGAACCTTGTATGCCATACAAAGGAATTTATATTGTACTTCAAGGATGGCAAGTAGATTATTTTTATGTTGTATGTCAGTGCTGACCCATTTATTGATGGCTCCTGATAATTGTGTTGAAGAGTCTTAGCGCATTCAAGCTCAGTGGAAAATTGCTTTGATTTAAGATGTTCATGTTATCTCTTGTATAATAGGATACTTTGGAGAGTTAAAGAGATTTTATTGATAATTATGCCTGAACAACATGTATGAAATGTGTCTGTGTATAGCAAATTGGGCATTTGGTCATTCTATGTGTGATCAGTTATTTATATCTGCCATGAGTATAAGTAATGAAGAGGTAATCCTTACGAGAATATAGCATATGGGAACCAGTGTAACATTTGTAAAGGCAAATTGTGTGGTCACATTGCTGTTTTAGAAAGGCCATTTTGGCCACGTTGTGAAAGATGCACTTCATAGGGGTGATGCTGAAGCATGAAGGCTTGACTGAATTGTAGGATGTTGCCAGCACTGTAGGAGGCAGAAAATGTTGTCTTGAACTAAAGTAATGGATAGCAGGGCCAGAGAAGAGCCAGGTGTTTTTAAGGAATAGTTTAAAAGGTCTCGTCAGTAAAAGGTGAATAATGCATGTATGTGGGAAGAAAGAGAAGTAGCAGAAAGGTGAGTAGCAGAAAATTGGCTTGAGTAGCTAAGGTAGTTCTTCTATTAACAAGAAAAGGAATCACAAGGAAAAGAAATGTTTATGGGAAGACGTTGACTCTATTTAAGCATATTGAGTAACAAGTATCTTTGTTATATCCAAATATATAAGTATAGAACCAGCTGGTGGTTGTGTGAATCCCCGGGTTTATTTCAGGCTAGGGTTTCTGTACTGCTGCTTTCTCTTTTAATTTCTGACCCTCAGAAATTTCTCAAAATTGCTTCTGGTGACGTAATTTCCTTTTTTCTAATACTGTTTAGACTATTTGCTTATTTTAAAACTTTCTTGACCTTAAGATTGGTAACATGGAATTTGTTTAGTCCATTATCCTTTTCTTTTTTTAATTTAATTGAAAGGCAGAGTAATTGAGAGGGAGGGAAAAACAGAGAGAAAGCCATCTTCCATCACCCCCTAAATGGCTACAATAGACAGGGCTGGGCCAAGAGAAAACCAGGAATTTTTTAGAACTCCGTGTACGTCTCCCACCTTAAAGACAGGGATCCAAGCACTTGGGCCATCTACTGCTGCTTTGCCAAATCTATAACCAGCATGGGTTAGATGACAAGTAACAGATAAATTAGTATTTAGGTGCAAGTTAAGCAAGGATCTCTTAATGTAAGAGAGCATTTTTATAGACCATTGGAAGGTAGTTGTGCTACTTGTAGCCATTCTTAATCCTCTGTTACTTTAGGGGATACTTTAAAAGTAGTTATCTTCAGAATACAATTTAAGAATTGTAGAATGACTTTTAGGCAACATTGAGTGTTATATTGAAGTACTGTTGGTATCATTTATGTACTTGTACTTACCAGCTGTGTCATATTGAGAAAACAGAATTGGGATGATTCTGGGCTACAGCTTTGCCATGTCATATGCAAGAGGAAGATATAGTAGATCTTGATTAATGTCAGTGTTTGAAATGGTGTGGTACAAAAATGGAAGCGAAGAAAGGAGCAAAGGATGAGGAAAATGTTGAAAGATCAAGGGGCTAACAATCAGGTGAACAGCAAGTATTGTGGCAGTACTGGAGTGGGAGAGCTACTTAGTGTCTATCACCATATTCTGCTGGTTGTCCCTTTAAAAGGCAAAAAAAATTGCTTTAAGGAATACAGCTTCATACATTTAATAAATACATTTAGGAACATAGTGATTCTTCTCCCCCACTTCCCTCCTTCCCACACGCCCACTTTTCTTTCTCCTCCTTCTTCCTTTCCCATTCTTATTTTTTACAGAGATCAATTTTCAGTTAATTTTATACTCATTAGATTAACCCTACACTAAGTCGAGTTCACCGAATAGTATGAAGAAAAAAGAACAAAAACAAACAAACAAGAAAAACATTGTTCCTTGACAATCAGGGAAAGGGGTGTTCAAAATCATTGCATCTCAAGGTGTCAGTTTTGCTTCTATAGATTACATTTTAAATAATATATTACCACAAACCAGAGAGACCATATGGTATTTGTTTCTTGTGACTGGCTTATTTCATTAAGTACTAAGTATAATGGTTTTAAATGTATCCATTTTGTTGCAAATGACAGGACTTGTTTTAAAGATTTATTTATTTATTTGGAAGATGGAATTACAGAGAGGCAGATCTTCCATTCTGCTGGTTCACTCCCCAAATGGCCGGAACTGTGCCTGTCCAAAGCCAGGAGCCAGGAGCTTCTTCTGGGTCTCCTACGTGGGTGCAGGGGCCCAAACACTTGGGCCATCTTCCACTGCTTTCCCAGGCCGTAGCAGAGAGCTGGATCAGAAATAGAGCAGCTGGGACTCGAACCAGCACCCACTTCGGATGCAGGCAGTGCCTTACCCGCTACGCCATGCCTCAAGGACGTTGAATTTTATCAAAAGCTATCTCTGCATCTGTTGAGAGAATCATATGGTTTTTGGTCTTCAGTTTGTTAATGTGTTGTATCACATTTATGAATTTGCAAATGTTGAACCATCCCTGCATACCTGGAATAAATCCCATTTGGTCTGAGTGGATGATCCCTCTAATGTGTTGTTGGATTTGATTGGCTAATACTTTGGTGATGATTTTTGCATCTATGTTTATCAGGGCACTTGGTCTTTAGTTCTCTTTCTCTGTCATATCTTTCTCTGGCCTAGGAATTAAGATGATGCAGACTTCATAGAAGGAGTTTGGGAGGATTCCTTCCATTTCAATTATTTCGAATAGCTTGAGAAGAATTGGAATTAGTTCTTGAAATGTCTGTCAGAATTCAGCAGTGAAGCCTTCAGGAACTGTGCTTTTCTTTTTTGGAAGGGTCTTTATTGCTGATTCAATCTCTGTCTTGTTTATTGATCTGTTTAGGTATTCTTTGTCTTTGTGAACTAATTTTGGTAGATTGTATGTGTCCAGGAATCAATCCATTTTGGGGGGGTTTCCCAATTGTTGGCATACAGCTCTTTGTAGTAATTCCTGATGATTCCTTTTATTTTGGTGGTATCTGTTAAATTTCCATTTTCATCTCTGATTTTATTGATTTTGGTCTTCTCCCTCTCTTTTTTTTTATTTTTTTGGTTGGTTCAATGATGTGTCAATTTTGTTTATTTTTTCAAAAATCTAGATCTTCATTTCATTGATCTTCTGTATTTTTTGTTTCAATTTTATTTATTTATTCCTTAATTTTAATTATTTTTTTCCTACTACTGATTTGGGGTTTAGTTTGTTGTTTTTTTCCTAGGTCCTTGAGGTACATTGACAGCTCATTTATTTGGTAACTTTCTAGTTTTTTTTTTTTTTTCTTTTTTTTTTACAGGCAGAGTGGACAGTGAGAGAGAGACAGAGAGAAAGGTCTTCCTTTTGCCATTGGTTCACCCTCCAATGGCCACCACGGCCGGCGCACCGTGCTGATCTCAAGGCAGGAGCCAGGTGCTTATCCTGGTCTCCCATGGGGTGCAGGGCCCAAGCACTTGGGCCATCCTCCACTGCCTTCCCTGGCCACAGCAGAGAGCTGGCCTGGAAGAGGGACACCCGGGACAGAATCCGGCACCCCAACCGGGACTAGAACCCAGAGTGCCGGTGCCGCTAGGTGGAGGAATAGCCTATTGAGCCGCGGCGCAGACCAGCTTTCTAGTTTCTTGATGTAGGCACTAATTACTATAAACTTCCCTCTTAACACTGCTTTTGCTGTATACAGTATGTTTCTTTAAGGCATTTCTTCTGCCAGTCGCCTTGTATGTTGGAGGTCCTCCTGGTGTTCTAGGATCTACTGTAATTTCTTTATGCTTTCTCCCAAAATTATCTATATCCTCATTGTTCCTAACAGTATCTTCAGCCATTTCTGTGCCTGAACTTCACATTCATTATGGCTCATTGCCACCTACATGTCTGAAATTCAACCAGCCCAAACTTGTGCCCCAAATATTTTTCTATTCCTCATAGTGGTGGACTCTTCAGCTCAGTGAAAAGTATTTGGTGTTAATTGCTGTTTTCTGTGTACTTCAGCCCAATTCATTGCCAAGTTCTATTGAAAATCTTCAGTATCTCTAATCTTTATGTGCTTTGCTTTATTCCTACAGCCACTTCCCTTAAGTGCTGCCCATAGTCCTGTTTGACTTAGACTTACGCTTTCCAGTAGAGTAGCCGCTAGTATCATGGGATTGGACCAAAGTGAGATGTGGTATAAGTGTAAAATATACACTGAGCATTTATAGTTTTCTACAAATATAAATTACCACATTCATCGTTTTTTTTATTTTGGATTACCTGGTAAATTATATTTTGAATGTGTATTAAATTAAATTTAATGCATTATAAAAATTACTTTCTTTTTTGCCTTTTAAAGAAGTGCAGTTACTAGAAAATTGGAAATTTTGTTTGGTTCTCATGATACATACAGTTCTGTGATACATAGTTCTGTAACATATAGTTGGACAGTGCTGAGACTACCTGAGACTACTAAGATGGCTTTTTTTTTTTTTCCCTGACAGGCAGAGTTAGAGACAGAAAAAAGTCTTCCTTCCATTGGTTCACCCCCCAAATGGCTGCTACAGCCGGCGTGCTTTGCTGATCTGAAGCCAGGAGCCAGGTGCCTCCTCCTGGTCTGCCATGCACGTGTCGGGCCCAAGCACTTGAGCCATCCTCCACTGCCCTCCCAGGCCACAGCAGAGAGCTGGACTGGAAGAGGAGCAACCGGGACTAGAACCCGGGGTGCCGGCGCTGCAGGCGGAAGACTAGCCAAGTGAGCCGCGGCGCTGGCCTAAGATGGCTTTCTGATAGGTCTTCATGTCCACTATTGCCATCATTTTCAATACTTTGTCATGTGAATTCCATTCTGAACCACACTATATCTCAGTCCTTTAGTTGCATCTTAATACCATGCTAACTTCACGCCTTTTCATGGGGCAGGCATTTGGCTCAATGTTGAAGAGGTTACCTGAGAGGTCTGCATCTTATGTTGGAATACCTGATTTATTAGAGTCCTGCATCTGTTCTGTACTCCTTCTTCCTGCTTATGTACATCCTGGGAGGCAGGAGGTGATGGCTCAATAGTTGTGTCCCTGCCACCCACAAATAAGTAAAATAATTTTTTTTGAGAGTCAAGAATAGAGGTGGGGGCTGGTGCTGTGGCACAATAGGGTAAACCTCTGCTTGCAATGCTGACATCCTGTATGGGCACCGGTTCTAGTCCCGGTTGCTCTTCTTCTGATTCAGCTCTTTGCTGTGGCCTGGGAAAGCAGTAGAAGATGGCCTAAGTGCTTGGATCCCTGCGCCTACGTGGAAGACACACAGGAAGCTCCTGGCTACTACTGGCTTCGGATTGGCTCATCTCTGACCGTTGCAGCAGTTTGGGGAGTGAACCAGCAGATGGAAGACCTTTCTCTCTGTCCGTCCCTCCCTCTCTGTTAACTTTACCTTTCAAATAGATAAATACCTATCAAATAGATAAAAGAATAGAGGTTAAAATTATCTTACCTGAAATACTTGAGTCCATAGTATTTTGGGTTTGGGAATTTTTGCATATACATATTAAGGTATTTTAGGGATAGGACAGAGGTCTTGGCACCAAATTCATTTATGTTTAAACATACTTTATACATGTAGCTTGAAGGCAATTTTATGCAGAATTTTTGGTGTACCTTGAATTTTAGCTTCATTTCCATCACATAAGGTCTGGTGTGGAATTTTCAATTTGTTGCACTGTGTTGGTGCTCAAAAAGCTTCAGATTTTAGGGCATTTTAGATTTTTGGATTAGAAATTCTCAATCTTTAAATGATTAGATTAGTGAATGGTGGGAGAGATGGGTGAGTATAGATACAAGGGTTATATGCCTCAAAAGGAATTTGAACTTGAGGTTGGCTGGCGCCGCGGCTCAATAGGCTAATCCTCCGCCTGCGGTGTCGGCACACCGGGTTCTAGTCCCAGTTGGGGCGCCGGATTCTGTCCCAGTTGCTCCTCTTCCAGTTCAGCTCTCTGCTGTGGCCCAGGAGTGCAGTGGAGGATGGCCCAGGTCCTTGGGCCCTGCACCCGCGTGGGAGACCAGGAGAGGTACCTGGCTCCTGGCTCCAGATCGGCGCGGTGCGCCGGCCGTGGCGGCCATTGGAGGGTGAACCAACGGCAAAGGAAGACCTTTCTCTCAGTCTCTCTCTCTCACTGAACACTCTGCCTATCAAAAAAATAAAAAATAAAAAAAATAAATTTGAGGTTAGAGAAGTAATGCTCTCACAACATTGTAAGTACTACCCCCACCTGGAGAGAGTGAACGAGATGTAGGAGAATAGCCAACTTGTGTTTGAAGCTTTGGGGAAGAACTGTTTTGGGAAAAGAGTAGAGTTACAACTTTCATTGTGGAAGTAAAGGAAAACATGCTCACAAGTTTGGATGCTCGATAGTTTGCTGCAGAACAAAGAGAGGGCACAGAGAAAATGGAAAATGTTCAAATAGGATTGAGTTCCAGTCTCCTGGCTTCATTCTGGCCCATCTGTAGCTGTTGCAGGCATTTAGGCAGTGAACCAACAGTTGAAAGATCTGTCTCTTTCTCTCTCTTTTGTTATATATGATTTTCAAATAAAAGACAGTAATTGGAATTTTTTAAAAAAAGCAACAGTGAATAATGGGTTGGAATTAACTAGCTAGACGGTTATCACAGGTGTAGGTCCAAAGAATTAATTTATAGGGTGGCATAAGAGGGGAGGATTGGGAGTTTGGAATCAGTGTTTTGTTGTTGTTGTTGTTGTTGTTGTTGTTTTTGTGGGACTCTAAGTAACTAGATTGGTATTTGTTAACTAGCAAGGGAAAAATTCTTAAGAAAAAATGAGGTCCAAAATTACCTGGGTGATGTGACACTTGGTGTCATTAATGGAGTCAGGAGACATGAGGGGATTTGTTTTAAGCACTCATTGTTTAGCTGCTAACCAGAATAAATCTTTACACAGCTAGACTAAATCTTCCAGATGATTTTTCTAAAATACTTTTTGCAAAGGGAAATATTAAGAGTACAAAATAACAGAAAATGAAAAGGCTTATTTTACAGCTTTATTAAATGAATGTGATAATAATTATTAGACTGTGATGTGCTTAGTGTATGAAATCTTTTAAGCTAATAGTATTTCAATGATAATTGCAATACAAAATAAATTTGTTTTGAACTAAAAGCTACTTTTTTAATTTGGATCTTTCTGTCATTCAAAAAATTTTAATATGTCTTCTCATTGACATGTAGAAATAACACATTTATGGTATACATTGTGGTATTTCATTATTTACAATAATTAAAGATTAGATCAAAGCCATTATATCTGTCTCCTCAGACATGTATCTGTGAGAACATTCAGAATCCTCTCTGTTAACCATTTTTAAATATTCAATTGTTACTCTGCTGTGCTGTTGCACATTAGGGATTATTCCTCCAAGTTAAGTCAGTGCTTAAAGTGTTGTCATGTACATTTAAATTTGTTATTGTCACCTGCACATTGATACTTATTTAGAGGAATTGCTGGATATGCATTTGCTTTAGGGTTGATGAACATTAAACATTTATTTTCTCTCCCTAGTCCAAACCCCTGATACCTCTTCAAAAAGAAACTGATTCAGAGACTCAGAAAATGGTGCTTACTAACTACATGTTCCCTCAGCAGCCAAGGACTGAGGATGGTAGGAACTTACGAATTTTTTTTCTTTTCAGAAACAAATACTGAGTAAAGCAAAGGTATGAAGCAAATTTTAAGTCTCAGAAATTTAATAGATGGGCGGAACTCTGAAGAATTGATAAAAATGTTCTCTTAAACTTCATTATAGATTTTTATATTAAAAATCACTCAGTTGTAACTGAAAAAATGGATGTTAAGTTTTACATAATTGGAACTCAGCTGTATGTTAAAAATGCATGTTAAGTTTTGCATAAAATCAGGAAATGTTTCACTCACTCCTGTGATAAACTTCAACTATCCTTGGATTTCTACATTAGATCAGGATAATTTGTAGAACTCTGGCAATAAATGTTATTTATAAGTTCTTTCATATATTTTATCCAATAAAAGAATTACTGTTGGCCACTAATTTTTTTTGTGGTTTATGATGTGAAGAGTAGGAACCAAATTATTTCTGATATAGTAGTCTGTGCGTATGTGTAATATTTAGAACATTTATTGTTTTATATTTAAAATATAATTTTTATTTATTTTCCTGAAACAGTGAAAATCTATTGTCTATACATTAACTATTAAGGTATTAAAAAACTGAAAAATACAAATTATTTATTTTTGACAGGTAGAGTTATAGACAGTGAGAAAGAGAGAGAGAGAGAGAGAGAGAGAGAGAGAGAAAGGTCTTCCTTCCATTGGTTCACTTCCCAAATGGCCGCTGCAGCCGGCGCTGCACCGATCCAAAGCCAGGAGCCAGGTACTTCCTCCTGGTCTCCCATGCGGGTGCAGAGGCCCAAGGACTTGGGCCATCTTCTACTTCTTTCCCAGGTCATAGCAGAGAGCTGGATTGGAAGAGGGGTAGCCGTTACTCGAACCGGCACCGATGTGGGATGCTGGCGCCACAGGTGGAGGATTAACCTACTGCGCCACAGTGCCAGCCCCTGAAAAATGCAAATTAATCATTGATTTTAATTTCTAATATATCATGAGCAAGTTTAACAAGTTACTTAGCTCCAGTTTCCCTGTTTTCTCTAATTAAAGAATTTTTAATTGTTCTTTTTTTTTTTGTAATTGACACATAGTAATTGTGCATATTTGTGACATTTTAAGATATATATATATACACACACACATAATATATAAAGATCAGCCGCCGGCGCCGTGGCTCAATAGGCTAATCCTCCGCCTGTGGCACCAGCACACTGGGTTCTAGTCCCGGTTGGGGCGCTGGATTCTGTCCTGGTTGCCCCTCTTCCAGGCCAGCTCTCTGCTGTGGCCAGGGAGGGCAGTGGAGGATGGCCCAAGTACTTGGGCCCTGCACCCGCATGGGAGACCAGGAGAGGCACCTGGCTCCTGGCTTCGGATCAGCGCGATGTGCCGGCCGTGGCAGCCACTGGAGGGTGAACCAACGGCAAAAGGAAGACCTTTCTCTCTGTCTCTCTCTCTCACTGTCCACTCTGCCTGTAAAAAAAAAAAAAAACCAACTAATATTCATTTTGGCCAAGAATGCACAGAAAGATGTATTCTTATATACTATTGGTGGAAGTACAAATTGGCTTTGGCTCAGCATGGTGCGCTGACTGCGGCGACCATTGGAGGGTGAACCAACGGTAAAGGAAGACCTTTGTCTCTCTCTCTCTCTCTCTCACTGTCCATTCTGCCTGTAAAAAAAAAAAAAAAAAAAAAAGATCCGATCAGGGCATCTTCAGATCAGTCACCTCAGATATGTATGTTTGAGAACATTCAAAATCCTGTTACTGGGAGCCGGCGCTGTTGTGCGACAGGTAAAGCCACTCTCTGCAGTGCTGGCATCCCATATGGGCACTGGTTCAAGACCTAGCTGCTCCACTTCTTACCCAGCTCTCTGCTATGGTTTGGGAAAGCAGTGGAAGATGGCTCAAGTCCTTGAGCCCCTGCACCCATGTGGGAGACCCAAAAGAAGCTCCTAGCTCCTAGCTTCAGATCGACCTAGCTCCGGCCATTGTGGCCATTTGAGGAGTTAACCAGTGGGTAGAAGATCCCTCTCTCTCTGCCTCTGCCTCACTGCCTCTCTGTAACTCTGCCTTTCAAATAAATAAATAATTCTTTTAAAAAAAAATCCTATCACTAAAAAAACCCTATTACTTTCTATTAAAGTTGTTATTGTTTTAAACTATGGTTATTATACTGTGCTTTTTTTTTTTTTGTTTTTTTGAAGATTGGTTTATTTATTTGAAAGGCAGAAATAGAGAAAGAGACAAACAGAGAATGTGAGATCTTCGATCCACTGGTTCACTCCCCAAATGGCCACAATGGCCGGAGTGGGCCAGACCAAAACCAGAAGCTTCTTCCAGGTTTCCCACTTGGGTGCAGAGGCCCAAGTACTTAGACTATCTTCTGCTGCTTTCTCAGGTGCATTAGCAGGGAGCTGGATTGGAAGTGAAGCAGCTGGGACTTGAACCAGTGACCAAATGGGATTCTGACACCGCAGGCAGAGGCTTAACCTTCTGTGCCACAGTGCCGGCCCCAAAACTGTGCTGTTGAATTATTAGGAGTTACTTCTCCTGTGTAGTTGCATCTCTATACCTGTTAACTATGCTTTCTCTATCCTATTTTCTCCCATACCCTTCTCAGGTTCTAGTAAACACAGATGTATTCTTAAATATTTTGAGTTCAACTTTGTACATTCCACATGTGAGAGCATGCATTAGTTGTCTTTTTGTGCCTGTGTTTTTTCAGGTAATGAAATGTCCTGTAGTTCCAATTATGTTGGTACAAATGACAGGACTTCAAGGACTTCATCCTTTTTTATAGCTGAGTAGTAATGCACAGTTTCATTACTCATTCTTCTGTACAGACATCTAGATCAATTCCCTTTATTGGCTAGTATGAATAGTGCTGCAGTAAATATGCAAATACAGATGTCCTTTAAGTATACCGGTTTCATTTCCTTTGCATGTATTCCCAGTATTGGGATTTCTGGGTAGATGATAGGTAGTTCTTTTTTTTAGTTTTTTGAGAAAACTGCATACACTTCTCTATAATGGTTGTACTTATTTATATATATATATATTTTTAAGATTTTATTGATTTATTTGAGAGGTAGAGTTATAGACAGTGAGAGGGAGAGACAGAGAAAGGTCTTCCTTCCGTTGGTTCACTCCCCAAATGGCTGCAATGGCCGGAGCTGCCCCAATCCGAAGCCAGGAGCCAGGTGCTTCTTCCCGGTCTCCCACGCAGGTACAGGGGCCCAAGCACTGGGCCATCTTCTACTGATTTCCCAGGCCATAGCAGAGAGCTGGATTGGAAGATGAGCAGCCGAGACTAGAACCAGTGCCTGTATGGGATGCCAGCGCCAGAGGCAGAAGATTAACCTACTATGCCACGGCATCAGCCCCACTAATTTATATTCTAACCAACATTATATAACGGTTCTCTTTTCCACTTCCTTGATGGCAATTCTTTTTTTTTTTTTCTTTTTTTTTTATTGAGGTGGATATTATGGTGCTTTAAATTAAGCTGCTGTGGGGCTGGCACTGTGGCTTAGCAGGAAAAAGCCACTGCCTGCAGTGCAGCATCCCATATGGGCACCAGTTCAAGTCCCGGCTGCTCCACTTCCTATCTAGCTCTTTGCCATAGCCCGGGAAAGCAGTCCATGTGGGAGACCCGGAAGAAGGTCCTGGCTCCTGGCTTCGGATTGGCACAGCTCTGGCTGTTACAGCCAATTGCAGAGTGAAACAGTGCATGGTTAAGACCTCTCTCTTTCTCCCTCTCTTTTTCTTTCTTTGTAACTCTGACCTTCGAATAAATAAATATTTAAAAAAAAATTAAGCTGCTGCTTGGGACTTCCACATCTCATATTGGAGAGCCAGTCCTAGTCCCTTCTGTTCCACTTCAGTCTAGCTTCTTTTTTTTTAAGATTTATTTATTTATTTGAAAGTCAAAGTTACACAGAGGGAGAAGGAGAGGAGAGGCAGAGAAAGAGGTCTTCATCCAATGGTTCACTCCCCAGTTGGCCGCAACAGCTGGAGCTACACAGATCTGAAGCCTGGAGCTGGAAATTCTTCCAGGTCTCCCACGCTGGTGCAAGAGCCCAAGGACTTGGGCCTTATTCTACTGCTCCCAGGCCATATCACAGAGCGAGATCAGAAGTGGAGCAGCCGGGACTCAAACCGGCACCCATATTGGGTGCTGGCGCTGCAGGCAGTGGCTTTACTCGCTGAGCCACAGCGCTAGCCCCTCTAGCTTCTTGATAATGCTTCCTGGGAGGTAGCAGATGATGGCTCAACTTCTTGGGCCCCTGCCCATTGACATTGGCAATCTGTTTGGAGTTTTTTGCTCCTAACTTTGGCCTATCCCAGCCCTGGCTGTTTTGAGAATTTGGGGAGTAGTCCAGTGGGTAGAAAGTATTTCTTTCTCGCTTTCACTCTTCCTTTCAAATAAATAAGTAAATCTTCTAAAAAGTATTTTTGTATGTGTGTATGCATGTACGTATGTGAGAGAGAGTGCTCCTGTCTGCTGATTTACTTTCCAAATACTGTGGTCAAGGCTCTTAGGTAGGACTGATGCCAGGAAGCAGAAACTCAGTCAAGGTCTCCAATCTGGGTGGCAGAAACCCAATTACCTCAACCATCACCTCTGCCCCCCAGGATTTAAATTAGCAGAAAGCTGGAATCTGGAGCCAAAGGCAAGAATCAATCCTAGGTATTCCAGAGCAGGACCCAGAGGTCTTACCTGGTATGTTGATCACTGGGCTCCACACCCATCGCTATTTCTTATCTCTACAATAACAGCCATTCTCACTGAGGTAAGCCAGCGTCTTACTCACTAGGCTAAACACTCCTACTTTTTTTGCCTTTTTGGTGATAGCTGTTCTAACTGGGAAGAGGTGATAGTAGATGGTGGTTTTGATCTACATTTCCTTGACTGATGTTGAGCATTTTATCACATACTGGCCATTGTATATCCTCCTTTGAAAAATGTCTACTCAGATCATTTGCCCATTTTTAAAGTAAGATTATTTCGTGATTTTGCTCTTGCAGCTTTTGAATTCTTTATATATCCTTGTCAGGTAAATAGTTTACAGATATATTCTCCCATTCTGTGGGTTGTACCTTCACTCTGCTGTTTGCTTTGCTGTTCAGAAACTTTTTGGTTTATCTCATTTTTCTGTTTTTCATTTTGGTGCCTGAGTAGTTAGGTTATATCCAAAAATTCTTTGCCTAGAGTAATGTTCTAAAACATTTCTGCTTTATTTTCTTCTAGTAGTTTCATAGTTTAAGGTCTTATATTTAAGTCTGTGATCCATTTTGAGTTGATTTTTGTAAATGGTGAAAACTAGAGGTCTAGCTTCTTGGTCCTGCATATGGAGAACCAATTTTCCCAGCACCTTTTTTTGAAGATCAGTGTACATTCTTGGTTCCTGTGTTGAAATCAGTTTGCTGTATATACATTGACTTATTTCTGTGTTCTAGAGTATGTTCCAACAGTCTGTTTGTTTTTATGCCAATACCATACTGTGTTGCCTTCTGTTACTTTATAGTATGACTTAAAGTCAAGTGTTCTAATGCTTCCAACTTTGTTCTTTTTGTTAAAGATTGCTTTGGCTATTCAGTGTCTTTGTTTCATACACATTCTAGAAATGCTTTTTTCTGTTTCTGTCAAGGATGTCATTTGTATTTTGATAGAAATTGTATTGAATTACTATGGACATTATAATTTCCAATTCATGGGGCCGGCGCCGTGGCTCACTTGGTTAATCCTCCATCTGTGGCGCTGGCATCCCATATGAGCGCTGGTTCTAGTCCCAGATGCTCCTCTTCCAGTCCAGCTCTCTGCTGTGGCCTGGGAGAGCAGTGGAGGATGGCCCAAGTGCTTGGGCCCCTGCACCCGCATGGGAGACCAGGAGGAAGCAGCTGGCTCGGGGCTTCGGATTGGCGCAGCGCCGGCCGTAGCAGCCATTTGGGGGCTGAACCAATGGAAGGAAGACCTTTCTCTCTGTCTCTCTCTCTCTCACTGTCTATAACTCTACCTGTCAAATAAATTTTAAAAAATGCAGACACAACTATTGCATTATTTAAAAAAATAATTTCCAATTCATAAACATGGAATGTATTTCCCTTTTTTGTTCTAACAAATTTTTGGTGAAGCTTTAGGCTTTTCAATATCTAAATTCATGTTGCCAGAGTGATGGTTTAGCATAATAGTTAACCTGCCAATTAGCACATCTGCTCTGGCTTCTGATTTCAGGTTCCTGCCACCCACATGGGAACCCTGGATTGAGTTTCAGACTCCCAGCTTTGGCCTCCTGACTATTGCTGGCATTAGGGTAGTGAAATGCTCTCTTCTCTGCATCTCAATTAAAAAAATTTTTAAGTATGTTTTCTGGGGAGAGATATCTGAGCTCCTTTTCTATTTGGATGACGTTCTCTCTTTTATCTTGCTGCTGTAAGATTTCCAATGATTGAAAGTGGACATCTTTGTCTTGTTCCTGATTTTAGAGGAAACAATTACAGGTTTTTGCTATTCTATATGATGTAAGCTGTGGATTTGTCATATATAGCCCCTTTTGTGTTGGGTTTTTTTGTTTTGAGGGTTTTGGTCATGAAAGAATTTTGATTTTTATCAAATGTTTCCTTGCATCTGTGGAGATGAATATTTGCTTTTTATCCTTCATTCCATATTTGTAATGTGTTATGTATGTGGAACCATTTTTGCATCCATGGGGTAAATTCTGCTTTACATATTGTTGGATTTGATTTGCTAATATTTGGTTAGAATTTTTGCATCTCTCTTCATAGATGAGTCTGTAGTGTTTTTTGTTCTTTTGTCCTTGTCTGCTTTTGGTATCAGTATAAATACTGTGGTGTTAAAGAATGAATTTAGAGTGGTCCTTCCCTTTCAATACTGCGGAGTAGTTGGAAAACAATTGGTGTCTTTTAAAAATTTTGAAAAATTCAGAAGTGAAGTGGCTTAGCATTGGCTTTTCTTTGTTGGGAGACTTTATTACTGATTAAATCTTATTGTTGATTCATCTGTTAATGTTTTCTATGTTTTTGTGGTTCACTTTGGTATGTTAATCTATCCAGCAATTTATTTCTTCTAGGCTTTCCAGTTTGTTGCATATGGTTTCTCATAATAGTCCCTAATGAGCCTTTGTATTTCTTTTTTTACGATTTATTAATTTGAAAGGCAAAATTATGGGGGTCGGGAGAAGAGAGTGATCTTTCATGTGCTACGTTACTCCTCAAATGGCTGCAGTGCCTGGGGCTGGGCCAGTCCAAAGCCAAGAGCCTGGAACTCCATCTGGGTTTCCTACTTGGGAGTCAGGGAACCATGCACTTGGGCCATCTTCTGCTTTGCAGGTGTGCTAGCAGGGAGCTGCATCAGAAGTGGAGCAGCCTGGACTCTAACAAGCATTCCCATATGGGATAATGGTGTTGCAGGCAGCGGCTTAACCTACTGTGGCACAATGCCAACCCCAGGCCTTTGCATTTCTGTAGTATCGGGTTCTGTGTGTCCTCTTTGGTTTTTTTGATTGCATTTCTTTGGTTCTTTTCTTCTTCTTCTTCTTCTTTTTTTTTTTTTTTCTTGATTAGTCTGGCTAAAGTTTATCCATTCATCTTTTCGAAAAAACAAGTCTTTATTTCACTGATCTTATGTATTTTTTAATCTATTTTGTTTATGCTCTGATCTTTATTTCTTTCCTTCTATCTTTGAGTTTGGTTTCTTCTTGCTTTTTAAGTTCCTTGAGTTTTATCATTAGGTTATTAATTTGTAATCTATTATTTTTAAATGTCGGCACTTCCTATAATCTTCCTAGTGTTGCTTTTGCAATATCCCATAGGTTCTGTATATTGTGTGTTTTCATTTTCATTGGTTTCAAGAAATTTTTAAGTTTCTCTTGACTTATTGGCCAATTGATCTTTCAGAGAGAATGTTGTTTGAGTTCTGTGTATTTGTACAGTTTCTAGTATTAGTCATGCTATATCAGTTTGGCTTTGTTGAGACTTGCTTTGTGGCCCAACATATGGTCTCTGCAGCTGTTAGATGAAATGGTCAATAAATGTCTGTTAGCTCCATTTAGTCCAAAGTATAGTTAAACTCCAATGTTTCTGGGTTGATTTTTATTGATGAGAGTGGAATTTTGAAGTATGTAACTCTTAGTTTTATTTCTTAATTTTTTTTTTTTTTGACAGAGTGGACAGTGAGAGAGACAGAGAGAAAGTTCTTCCGTTTTGCCGTTGGTTCACCCTCCAATGGCCGCCGCAGCCAGCGTGCTACGGCCAGCGCATTGCGCTGATCTGAAGGCAGGAGCCAGGTGCTTCTCCTGGTCTCCCATGCGAGTGCAGGGCCCAAGCACTTGGGCCATCCTCCACTGCTATCCCAGGCCACAGCAGAGAGCTGGACTGGGAAAGGAGCAACCGGGACAGAATCCGGCACCCCGACCAGGACTAGAACCTGGTGTGCCGGCGTCGCAGGCAGAGGATTAGCCTCCCTACTCTTCTTATAGAAGACCCCCCAGTACATATGCTTATTCGCTTAATGGTGTCCCATAAGTCTTAGAAACTTTTCCTTGTTCCTTTTTTGAAACTATCTTACTGGGTTATTTCAGAAGCTCTATCTTTAAGCTCACACATTCTGTCTGGTAATTTTGCTGTTGAGGCTGTCAACTGTATATTTTTTTTTTTTTTTTTAATTTCATTTATGGAGTTTTTTGGGTCCAAGATTTTTTTTTTTTTTTTTTTTTTTTTGACAGATAGAATTAGACAGTGAGAGAGAGAGCCTGGACCTTCTCCTGCACGGGTGCGGGGCTCCCAAGGACTTGGACCATCCTCTGCTGCTTTCCCAGGTGCATTAGCAGGGAGCTGGATGGGAAATAGAGCAGACAGGACTCAAACTGGCACCCATATGAGATGCTGGCACTGAAGGCTGGGCCTTTAACCCACTGTGCCACAATGCCAGCCCCAAAATAATAAATTTTTAAAACGGGGGCCCAGCACTGTGGCATCATGGGTAAAGATGCTGCCTGCAGTGCCAGTTCTAGTCCCAGCTACTCCACTTCTGATCCAGCTCTCTGGTATGGCCTTGGAGAGCAGGAGAAGGTGGCCCAAGTCCTTGGACCTCTGCACCCATGTGGGAGACCTGGAAGAGGCTCCTGGCTTAAGATCGCTGCATTTCCAACCATTGACACCAACTGGAGAGTGAACCAGCCGATGGAAGACCTCTCTCTCTCTGCCTCTCCTTCTCTCTGTGTGTAACTCTGAGTTTAAATAAATAAATCTTAAAAAAAAAAAAAAAAAAACCCTTAGAAAAATTTGGTCCTGGTATTGTGGCATAGCAGGTTATGTTGCTTGAAATGCCCACATCCCATATTGGATTGCTGGTCTGAGTCCCAGCTACTCTGCTTCCAATCCAGCTTCCTGCTAAAGTGCCTAGGAAGGAAGTGAAGGATGACCCAAATAGTAGGGCCCCTGCTACCCTTGATGGAATTCCCTATTCCTGGTTTTGGCTTGGCTCAACCCAGACTGTTGTGACCATCTAGGGAGTGAACCAGTGGATGGTCATTATGTCTGCCTCTGTCTCTCCCTCTGTCATTATGTCTTTCAAATATAGATGAATAAGTCTCTTAAAAAAACAGAAAAATGATGGCTGACATTGTGGTGTAGCAGGTAAAATCATCACCAGCATCCCATATGAGCACTAGTACATTTCCCAATTGTTTCACTTCCAATCCAGCTCCCTGTTAATGGCCTGCAAAAAGCAGCAGAAGATGGCCCAAGTGCTTGGGCTGTTGCCACCCACATGGGAGACCCAGATGAAACTCCTGGCTTCAGTTTGGCTCAGCCCTGGCTGTTGTATCCATTTGGGAATTGAACCAGCAAATGAATGATATCTCTCTCCTTCTCTAACTATAACTCTGCTTTTAAAATAAATATAAATTTTTTTTTTTTGCTTTCAAACTTTTATTTAATGAATATAAATTTCCAAAGTACAGCTTATGGATTACAATGGCTTCCCCCCCATAACGTCCCTCCCACCCGCAACCCTCCCCTTTCCCACTCCCTCTCCCCCCCTTCCATTCACATCAAGATTCATTTTCAATTCTCTTTATATACAGAAGATCAGTTTAGCATACATTAAGTAAATATTTCAACAGTTTGCTCCCACACAGAAACATAAAGTGAAAAATACTGTTTGAGTACTAGTTATAGCATTAAATCTCAATGTACAGCACACTAAGGACAAAGATCCTACATGAGGAGTAAGTGCACAGTGACTCCTGTTGTTGACTTAACAAATTGACACTCTTGTTTATGGCATCAGTAATCACTCTAGGCTCTTGTCATGAGCTGCCAAGGCTATGGAAGCCCCCTGAGTTCACCGACTCTGATTATATTTAGAGAAGGCCATGGTCAAAAGTGGAAGTTCTCTCCTCCCTTCAGAGAAAAATAATTTTCCTGATGTTATAAGACAGAAAAGAAAAATAATAGCCAGTTTGAATCAAACAGTGCTATCTACTATGTATCCATTAAAATTCTCATGCTTTAAACAGCCTCCAAAATAGATACTGTTACCATCAATTGCCTCTTGGTTCACAACACTTAAAATATCATCTGGACCTTTATAGAAATAGTTCTAAATCCTGCATTAAGCCATCTTAACTTGAGTTGTTACTACTGGTTTCCATTTTCACTATGCACATCTGCCTGGCCTAATTTTTCTATCATTTTGCTGTATTTTCTTTCTGTTTATACTTTTTTTTTTTTTTTTTTTTTTTTTGACAGGCAGAGTGGTTAGAGAGAGAGAGAGAGAGAAAGGTCTTCCTTTTGCCGTTGGTTCACCCTCCGATGGCCACCACGGCTGGCGCACTGCAGCCGGCGCACCGTGCTGATCCGAAGGCAGGAGCCAGGTGCTTCTCCTGGTCTCCCATGGGGTGCAGGGCCCAAGCACTTGGGCCATCCTCCACTGCCTTCCCGGGCCATAGCAGAGAGCTGGCCTGGAAGAGGGGCGACCGGGACTAGAACCCGGTGTGCCAGCGCCGCAAGGTGGAGGATTAGCCTATTGAGCCGCAGCGCCGGCCTCTTTCTGTTTATTCTTAAATGAGATCATAGTTCAGGTAAGAAATTTCTTTCTGATAGGAAAAATAGAACTAACAAAATCTTGCCTCTGTTAATTTTTTTTAACTTTCATTTAGCAAATATAAATTTCAAAAGTACAGCTTATGGATTACAATGGCTTCCCCCCACCCCATAACTTCCCTCCTGCCCGCAACCCTCCCCTTTCCCACTCCCTCTCCCATTCCATTCACATCAAGATTAATTTTCAATTATCTTTATATACAGAAAATCAATTTAGTATATATTAAGTAAAGATTTCAACAGTTTGCACCCACTCAGAACATAAAGTGTAAAATACTGTTTGAGTACTAGTTATAGCATTAATTCACATTGAACAACACATTAAGGACAAGAGATCCTACGTGAGGAATAAGTGCACAGTGACTCCTGTTGTTGACTTAACAAATTGACACTCTTGTTTATGGCATCAGTAATCACCCTAGGCTCTAGTCATGAGTTGCCAAGGCTTTGGAAGCCTTTTGAACCACTGTTAATTTTAGAGTAGCGCAGAGTATATAATGGAAAAGCTTGAAATATAAGTATCAATTATGATAATTTGAGTGCTCTTAGAAGTTGTAACGTCACTTCCAAGTTTCTTACTTTGGATGTTTTAAGCAGTGCATTCAACAATGCCATTAAAATACTGAATCGGAGACTGCAGTTGTGTGATAAGATCAGTGAATTTCTTTTCAGTTGCATGAAAAGTTTTTCCTTCCCTCTAAGAAATAGATATGTTAGGCAGTATATTCTTGGGTTTGGGTTTTATACCAATTAGAGAGCATTAAACACTTTGTTCACATTTAGTTCATTTTTATTAACCCTCTTATGTAGTAGGCAGTGTGGTACAGCTAATACTTAAAAGCCATTACCTTCAAGTATCTAATAAATTATTATCTACACATCCATGTAACAATATATGTATAACTGGGAACACAAGATATTAGGGGGAATGTCAGTCTGAAGGTTTTTATTACATTTCTTTTCACAGTGAAGTGTGATTTGCCTCTGGAGGCTGGGGAAAGGACATTTGAGGCAAGTGGTGAAGAGCAATGTGTACTGAAATTAGCCTACTAGAGAAGGAAGTCAAACCTGGAGTGGTTTTAATAGGGAGAGAAAGAAAGGTGGTTAAGGAACTGAAAATTTGGCATTAGTAATAAAGAAGTGAGTGATTTGCAGGGGCAGGTGTGCTAGGGAAGTGGAAAAGTTTCATGAAAGCCGTGATCTTAATGATCATTAGTCACCTGGATGGATACTGGGATTGAGAACATCAAGGAACTATAAAATCACAGTGTTGGTGATGGGGTCATCACATCTTTCAGGATATTGGCAGGTCTGGAGAGAAAATCTGTAGCCAAATACTTGAGTCCTTAATGAAAGGATATGATTGGATTACCAGGTTGAGAAGCCTCTGGAATAGGGACAGAGCATTATTACCTATGAATAATCACCTTAATAACAATAACCACCTGTCGTTGAAGGTATGGGATTAATGGTCAGAAGGGAATAGGATAGAAGTTGACAGGAGTGAGGTTGCTTGTGAGTACCTTGTGGTTCTGCATAGTGTGCAAAATTCTGTCACTATAATCCAACACTCTTAGTGATCTCTGGGTGAGTCTAGTGATTGGAATTACTGCCGTAAGTAGGAGAGAGATTTATATGAATCCCAGAAATAGTCTTTGTTGGATACTACTTGGGTCTCTTTCCCTCATTAAGGATACCACAAAAGTGTATCAACGGGAGTTTGAACCATAGCCCACATTTGTTTTGAATAACAACAGAAATTCTGATTTGGTGACTAAATGTTAAGCAATGCAACCAAACAAGTAGAAAATATTTGTGAGCTGAATAATGAATACAGAGAATAGGATAAATCAGAAAGTTCTGTTCTCATGAATAGTATTTGTTTTCATGGCATACTTAGTATAGACATGAGATTTTAAAAGGATAGAAGCCTTCAACAAGGGCTTAATATAAATGATAATTTAAAGTTTTTAGCATTATGCTAGTTTCATATAAACATTCAATTGACCATGTATGGGTATTCCAGGAATTTCAGTTTTCTTATTAGCTAATAATTTTGGTGCTTTTAATCTTTTTTTTTTTTTCAGGCAGAGTTAGAGACAGAGAGAAAGGTCTTCCTTTTCTGTTGGTTCACCCCTCAGTGGCCGGCGCACTGAGCCGATCTGAAGTCAGGAGCCAGGTGCTTCCTCCTGGTCTCCCATGGGGTGCAGGGCCCAAGCACTTGGGCCATCCTCCAATGCCCTCCCAGGCCACAGCAGAGAGCTGGCCTGGAAGAAGAGCAACCGGGACAGAATCCGGCGCCCCAGCTGGGACTAGAACCCCGGGTGCCGGCGCTGCAGGTGGAGGATTAGCCAAGTGAGCCGTAGCGCCGGCTGCTTTTAATTTCTTTTTAAGTAGTGATAGTCATTTTTTTAATGGATAAAAGAGTTGTGATTTTTCTCTTGTATTACAGTTTCTGTAGAGTGTAAAATAGTTGAAAGGATTTTTTAAGTCCTAACATTTTTAGTGATCTACCTTGTATATAATGTTTAATGCAAAGATGGCATACCATTGAGGTAATCCTTTTTATCAAAATATCTTAATGTTATCAAACTTTCCCATGCCCCTATACACATAATAAACTACTGGAATTAGAAGATACAAAAATGCAAATTTGAACAAAATTATATCTTATATACAGTATTACCATGTTACCTTGCAGGGTAGTTCACAGAACTGTCTGTCTAGTGTTTTAATTGATAGACTCTCTTCAGGGCCCCTTCTGGTATAAAAACAAGAGACACATCAGCTGCAGAGAGAGAAAAGATAATGTGATTTACTTTGTAAAGAAACCTTAGAATCACAGTCTGGTAGTTACCTTAGGGTTTTATTGCTGCTATCCTTGCCAGCCTTAACTTAGACTTGCTCTGAAGAACATAACACATAAAGAAAATTATGACTAAATAGTGGTTTTCTATAATTACAGTAATATGTAGTTTTTTGGTTTTTCTTTTCTCCAGTTATGTTCATATCAGATAATGAAAGTTTTAATCCTTCATTGTGGGAGGAACAGAGGAAACAGCGAGCTCAAGTGGCATTTGAATGTGATGAAGACAAAGATGAAAGGGAAGCACCTCCAAGGGTAAGTCTGCTCCTTCAGATTTAAACAGACCTGCTAATATTTAAATTGGTGCTATACACCTCTACTGTGCTACTTGGGTCTTATGAAAAACTACTAAATTCATTCCTTGTCCTCAGGGAACTTACTAATCCAAAATATTTCACATGTGAAAACATTTGAGCACAATATAAAATGATGTTATTAAAAGCTGAATTTCTGGTAAAGTTAATTTAAGAGAAAACCAGACTCTTCTTTAGGCTAGGGAAATTAACCAGAACTTCGTCTCTAATTAGTGGCTTTTAAAACTCGAGTTGAGTTTTCTTCCTTGTTCCCTAAATTTATAGTGATTTTCCCCCTTTCCTTTAAGATTTAATTACATAAATCCCAGAAATTAATAACTTTTTGTTACAGATATTTCGATTCCTTATGGGATTGAGAACATGTGTCACAATGATTTTAGTAGAAAGTACATATTTACAGTTTACTTAAGGATGTAATTATTTGCCACTTATGTACCTAGCTGAATCCCAGAAAATGACAGTTAGGCTGACCTTGGCAGAATTCTGTTCCTGGCACAGGAGACTTAAGTGTATGTGTGAATTTTACATTTGGATAAATGTCTAGATGGTAGAAAGCATATCTGTTTCAAACCCAAGTGACACAATTTTGTCAGTATCCCCACTGTGTCTCCAAATAGAAAATATTTAAGTCTGTTGGAAAAAGATTTCAAAACATTAAAATTTGTAGTTAAGTCTTTAACTATTTTGTGCTAAAACCACATTTTTTAAAGTCTAAAATACTTTTAAAACCTGTCATCTGTCCTCAAAGTTGTGAGCTAGGTATTTGGTGTAGTTCAGATGGATTATAAAATTTTTTGAGATTGACATTAGAAATATTTATGCTTTATGTTTCACTTATTTAATTCCTCTAGGAAGGAAATTTAAAGAGATATCCAACACCATACCCAGATGAGCTTAAGAATATGGTCAAAACTGTTCAAACCATTGTACATAGATTAAAAGATGAAGAGACCAATGAAGACTCTGGAAGAGATTTAAAACCACATGAAGATCAGCAAGTTGTAAACAAAGATATGGGTGAAAAGGTTAGAAAACTCAATTCAAAGGGATTGACAAAGCCTATATCCAACTCATTAAAAATTTTAACTTCTAAATGATAAATTGATCCTTTCTGTATATGCTAAATGTACTTCTAAGTTTGTGGTTTTGTTATCAACTACCTGAACTGCAAAGCTATGGTGATAATGAACTCCCTAATTGCTATTATTATCATTCCATGGCTGTACAATCTTCAGTTTGGCAGGATAGAGTCAACGTAGTCTCTCAAAAAAACCATTGCCTAGGGGATGGCCTCATGGTGCACCAGATTAAGCTGTTGCCTGCAGTGTCAGCATCCCAGATGAGTACCAGTCCGAGTCCCAGCTGCTCCTCTTCCAATCCAGCTCCTTGCTAATGCACCTGGGAAGGCAGTGGAATATGGCTTGAGTATTTGGGATACTGCCACCAGAGTGGGAGAACCATATAGAGTCCAGGCTTCTGGCTTCAGCGTGGTCCAACCCTGGCCGTTGCAGCCAGGAAGAGCTCTGTCTGTGTCTTTCTCTCCCTGTAACTGTTCCTTTCAAATAAATAAAGTAAATATTTAAAAGCAAGAAAATCATTGCCTGAACAAAGAGTATACCTGGGAAATGATTATTGGGAAAATATTATTTGTGCCCTCCAGTAATACTGATCTAATCTATCCAATTCTGATTTCAAAGGTAATTGTTAAAACAGACATTTGAATAAGATTTTATCAGATCATTACAGTTACTGTATATCCCACAATGAGCAGAAAACAATTCTGACCATCAGTGTGGAGCTTGCCAAGTTAAGTGACTGATTTGTCTAAGGCAGCCTTGCAACTTTTAAGGGGAAGAGTAGCCTTAGCTGAATTATCAATTATAATGTGGCACATGAATCTTCAGAGGCCACCTGTTCCCCAAATGGGTATTTTTATCTGTGAGTGATAACAAGTTTCTAAGTTTAAAGTTTCCTGAAAGTTGACACGTTACTTGCAAATTTTTATCTAAACTTTAATACAAAAACAGATATAAGAATTAATATTTTCTTTCACTTAGACTTCAGAAAGTACTGCTGCAATAAAAAGCAAAGTTGATGAAAGAGAAAAGTATTTGATAGGAAATTCTATTTTGAAGATCAGTGAACCTGAAACTGAGATCAGTCCTGGGAGTTTATCAGTGACTGCACATATGAAAGCCTCTGAGAATGTGAAGCACATTGTTAACCATGATGATGTTTTTGAGGTATGATTTTATAATCATTCTGGAGCAGTCGTAAGACTTCGCAAGTTAATATTTGTTTGCTAGCTAAAGATAGAAGCTTGATACTGACTATGGAAAATAATGTTAATAAGTTCATTATTGATATTTACTAGAATATTCTTCACATTGCTTTAAACTTCTCACTTTTATACCTTTGGTGCTCATGTGTTTACTATGTCAATTATATTATGGAGGATATATGTACTGTAAAATACATAATTATATTTACTCTTATTTCTGTAACCTAAAAATGAAAAGGCTGCTACTGTAATTATACTCAATTCTTTGACTTATTTAAGCATTTATCACTGAATGTGAAGGGTGTATTTTGCTAAATATCTGACTTTTTTTTTTTTTGAGGTGGTCTTTCCTCTAACTTTCTTTAAAGACAATTTTATTGAGATATCTCTCACATACTATACGATTCACTCATTTAAAGCATACAGTTTGTGTCTTTTATTTTCTTTACAAAGTTGTATAGCCATCGTTATAGTCATTTTAGAACATTTTAACATCCCAGAGAGAAATCCCATACTCCTTAACTGTCACTTCCCAAAAATTTACATTATGTGCCTCTATAAAGTTGCCTATTGTTGACATTTTGCATGAAGTGAATCATGTGTTGTCTTTATGACAAGTTCTTTCACTTAGCAAGATACTGTCTAGGTTATCCATCCTGTAGCATATATCAATTTTGCAGTCGTTTTTATGGCTGAATAATACTCTATTGTACATATATACTGTGTTGTTCATCTGTTCTTCATTGGTATACATTTGGGTTATTTCCACTTTTTTGTTGGTAGTAAACAAGACTGTCTTGAATATCAGAATATTTCAAAGTTTGTGGAAAATGGAACTTTTTGAAGGCATGGACTTAAATCTTTTGCTCCAGAATAAACTTTACCTATTAATTCCTTTTTTCCACAAACTTTGAAGTACTCTGTTTTGTGTACAGGTTTTTGTGTGGATATTGCTTTTGTTTTTCTTGGCTATAGAAGAATTATTAGATCATTCAATAACTATGTTTAACTGAGGAACTGCCAAACATTTTTCCCAAGTGGTTGTGCCATTTTATTTTATCTCCATATACTGCTAAATTTATTTATGGACTTGGTCCATCTTCTACTGCTTTCCTAGACCATAGCAGAGAGGTGGATCAGAAGTGGAGCAGCTGAGACTTGAACTGGTGTCCATTTGGGGTGCCGGCCCTGCAGGCAGCAGCTTTACCCACTGTACCACAGTGCCAGCCCCCTGGGGTCTTTACCAAGAAGTCTTTCCTATGCCAGTGTCTTGTAGGGTTTCCCCCAATGTTCCCTAATAATTTGATGGTTTCGGGTCATAGATTTAGGTCACTGATCCATTTTGAGTGAATTTTTGTGTAAGGTGTAAGGTGTGGTTCTTGCTTCATACTTCTGCACGTGGAGATCCAGTTTTCCCAGTACTGTTTGCTCCAGGAGTTGATTTTTGCTCCTTTGTCAAAGATAAGGTGGTTGTAGATGCGTGGATTGATTTCTTGAATTTCAGTTCTGTTCCATTAGTCTACACATCAAACAGATATGCCGTACCAAGCTATTTTGATTATAACTGCCCTGTAGTATGCATTGAGATCTGGTGTTTTGTTGCCTCCAGCTTTGTTTTTGTTTTGTAAGATTGCTTTAGCTATTTGAGGTCTCTTGTGTTTCCAAATGAATTTTAGCATCATTTTTTCTAGATCTGAGGAGAATGTTTTTGGTATTTTGATTGGGATCAAATTGAATCTAGAGATTGCTTTCGGTAGTATGGACATTTTGATAATATTGATTCTTCTAATCCATGATTGTGGAAGGTTTTTCCACTTTTTTTATGTCTTTTTCTATTTCTTTCTTTAATGTTTTGTAATATCCATCATAGAGATCTTTGAAATCCTTGCTTAAATTTATTCCAAGATATTTACATTTTTTTGTAGCTGTTGTGAACGGGATTGATCCTAGAAGTTCTTTCTCAGCCATGGCATTGTAGGTGTATACAAAGGTGTTGATTTTATATCCTGCTACTTTTAGAGTTCCAGTAGTCTCTTAGTGGAGTCTTTGGATCCCCTATATATAGAATGTTGTCATCTGCAAATAGGGATAGTTTGACTTCCTCCTTTCCAATTTATATCCCTTTGATTTCTTTTTCTTACCTAATGGCTCTGGCTAAAACTTCCAGGACTATATTGAATAGCAGTGGTGAGAGTGGGCATCCTTGTCTGGTTCCAGATCTTAGTGAGAATGCCTCCAGTTTTTCCCCATTCAATAAGATGCTGCTTGTGGGTTTGTCATAGGTTGCCTTGATTATGTTGAGAAATGTTCCTTCTATACTCAGTTTGCTTAAGGTTTTCATCAGGAAAGGGTGTTGTATTTTATCAAATACTTTCTTTGCATCTATTGAAATAATCATATAGTCTTTGTTCTTCAGATTGTTAATGTGTTGTATCATATTTATGGATTTGTGAATGTTGAACCATCCCTGCATACCAGGGATAAATCCCACTTGATCCAGGTGGATGATCTTTCTGATGTGTTATTGGATTTGATTGGCTAGTATTTTGTTGATGATTTTTGCGTCTATATTCATCAGTGAACCTGGTCTATAGTTTTCTTTCTCATATCTTTTTCTGGCTTAGGAATTAAGGTGGTGCAGGCTGCATAGAAGGAGTTTGGGAGGATTCTCTCCCTTTTAATTGTTTGAGTAGCTTTGAGAATGGTAATTAGTTCTTCTTTCAATGTCTGTCAAAATTCAGCAGTGAAGACGTCAGGACCTGGGGTTTTCTTTGTTGGAAGGGTTTTTATTACTGATTCAGTCTCCATCTTGTTTATTGGTCTGTTTAGGTATTCTGTGTCTTTGTGACCCAATTTTGGTTGATTTATGTGTCCAGGAATCTATCCATTTCTTCTAGGTTTCCCAATTTGTGGGAATACAACTATTTGTAGTAATTCCTGATGATTATTTTTAGTTCAGTGGTATCTGTTGTTACATTTCCTTTTTCATCTCCAGTTTTATTGATTTGTGTCTTCTCTATTTATTTATTTAGGTTAGTTGGGCCATTGATGTGTCAATTTTATTTTTTCAAAAAACAAACTCTTCATTGCACTGATGTTTTGTATTATTTTTTGGTTTCAATTTTGTTTAGTTTTTCTCTAATTTTAATTATTTCTTTTCTCCAAACTAATTTTGGGTTTAGTTTGTTGTTTTTCTAGGTCCTTGAGATGCACTGAAAGCTCATTTATTTGGTACTTTTCCAATTTCTTGATGTAGGCACCAATTGCTATAAACTTCCCTCCTAAAACTTCTTTTGCTGTAGCCCACAAGTTTTGATATGATATATTGTCATCTTCCTTCATTTCTGGAAATTTTTTTGATTTCTCTTTTGATTTTTTTCTATGACCCACTATTCATTCAGGAACATGTTGTTTAGTATCCATGTGTTCGTATATGTTCTAGAGATTATTGAGTTGTTGGTTTCCAGCTTCAATCCATTGTGATCTGAGAAGATTGATGGTATGATTTCATTTTTTTAATTCGCTGAGACTTGCTTTATGCCTATATACTGTATGGTCTATCCTAGAGAAAGTTCCATGCACTGATGAGAAAAATGTGTATTCTGCAATTGTGGGATGAAAAGTTCTGTATATAGCAGTTAGGTCCATTTGATCCATCGTTTCTGTTGGCTCTGTTATTTCTTTGTTGATTTTCTGTCTGGTTGATCTATCCATTGATGAAAGTGGAGTGTTGAAGACCCAAATTACTATTGTATCATAGTTTATGTCTTCCTTTAGATCTGTTTAACATTTCTTTTAAACAACTAGGTGACAGGGCATCTTTGTTTTTTGTTTGTTTAAGGAATACAACTTCATACATTTAATATATACCGGGAACCTTTTCTTAAGGACTTTTATTTTCATCATATTCACATGGAATGATTTAGCCTGCAGATGAGTTTATTTCATATCTAGCACATATATACGTGTGTGTGTGTGTGTGTATATATATATAATTGCTTCTACTACTAACAAGCTATTTCGTACTGATAGCATTCAGTGATAGCTAATCTGGACCAGTTACCAAATATTAGAGACAAGATCATAGAAAATTATTTTAAAAATCTGTCTTCAAATTGGGTAGAAACTGAAATTAGTTTATTTTAATACCTGACCACCTCAGTCCCTATGAGTCCTTGAAATCCAGTGATCCTTAAGAGAATACATTTGAGAATTAGGGAGTGGCTTTGTTGAAACACCCTGACTAAACCAAAATTTTTTTTTTTTTTTTAATAATTTTTTTTTATTTGACAGATAGAGTTAGACAGTGAGAGAGAGAGAGAGAAAGGTCTTCCTTCTGTTGGTTCACCCCCCAAATGGCCGCCATGGCTGGAGCTACGCCGATTTGAAGCCAGGAGCCAGGTGCTTCTTCCTGGTCTCCAACGCGGGTGCAGGCACCAAGCACTTGGGCCATCTTCCACTGCCTTCGCGGGCCACAGCAGAGAGCTGGACTGGAAGAGGAGCATCCGGGACTAGAACCCAGCGCCCATATGGGATGCCGGCACCACAGGTGGAGGATTAACCAAGTGAACCGCGGCGCCGGCCCCATAAACTTAGTTTTTTAAAGATAGGAAGTGGCTTTTATTCTTTTCTGTTTGTCATGCCCTTGACATAGTACAAGGAACATGGTCATGATTAATACACTTGAATTAAGGCCTACGTAAGAAAATTATCCCATAGGTACATTATCATATTGTTAATAATTGCCATAGTTTGGTACAATTTGATGTGTACCTGGAAGACTGCAGGTGATGGTTCAAGTACTTGGATGCCTCCCAGCCACGTGAAAGACCCAGATTAAGTTCCTGGCTCCTAGCTTCAGTTGATATAGCCTGGATGTTGTGGGCATTTGGGTCCTGAACCAGTACATTAAAGCTCACTCTCTCTTTCTCTGACTTTCAAATAAATTTAAATAAATTAATTAAATTTTCCCATAGCATTTTTATTTTTAAAAACTAGTTTGCGGGCCGGCGCCGCGGCTCACTAGGCTAATCCTCCGCCTAGCGGCGCCGGCACACCAGGTTCTAGTCCCGGTCGGGGCGCCGGATTCTGTCCCGGTTGCCCCTCTTCCAGGCCAGCTCTCTGCTGTGGCCAGGGAGTGCAGTGGAGGATGGCCCAGGTGCTTGGGCCCTGCACCCCATGGGAGACCAGGAAAAAGCACCTGGCTCCTGGCTCCTGCCATCGGATCAGCGCGGTGCGCCGGCCGCAGCGCGCTGGCCGCGGCGGCCATTGGAGGGTGAACCAACGGCAAAGGAAGACCTTTCTCTCTGACTCTCTGTCTCTCACTGTCCACTCTGCCTGTCAAAAAATAATAAATAAAAAAAAATAAAAATAAAAAAAACTAGTTTGCATCAGCCGGCGCCACAGCTCACTTGGCAAATCCTCCGCCTGTGGCGCCGGCACCCTGGGTTCTAGTCCTGTTTGGGGCACTGGTTCTGTCCCGGTTGCTCCTCTTCCAGTCCAGCTCCCTGCTGTGGCCTGGGATAGCAGTGGAGGATGGCCCAAGTGCTTGGGCACCTGCACCTTCATGGGAGACCAGGAAGAAGCACCTGGCTCCTGGTTTCGGATCGGCACAGCGCCGGCTGCAGCGGCCATTTGGGGAGTGAACCAACAGAAGGAAGACCTTTCTCTCTGTCTCTCTATCTATATCTCTACCTGTCAAATAAATTTAAAAAAAAAAAAAAAAAGAGCTCAGGCTCTAAAAAAAAATAAACAAAAACAAAAAAATGATGGCCATAGTTTAATTGCCATGTCTTGAAAAAATTGCATCATATGCTAATTTTAGTCACAGTTATCATGACAAGTTTTCATATATGTTAATATTTAATATTCTTTGTTTTCCCTTTGAAGTTCTTATAATGTAATACTCATTTAAAGAAAACAAAATTTAATTCTTGTGTTTCCCCCTTCTTTCTTTGAACTAGGAATCTGAAGACCTTTCTTCTGATGAGGAGATGAAAATGGCAGAGATGAGACCACCATTAATTGAAACCTCTATTAACCAGCCAAAAGTTGTAGCACTTAGTAATAACAAAAAAGGTTAGCTATTGAAGGACAGCAGTAAAGAACAGAAAAGATCTAAAGGAAAATTTATAAATGGAGGGGGAAGTGGGAGATACGGGCAGATTCATTGAATGTCATGTTGTTTAAAACATACTTTTAAAACAAGTGCTTTTTGTTTTTTGGGTATTTTTTAAAGATTAGAGCCAGAGAAAAACCATCTGCTGGTTCACTCCCCAAGTAGCCCCAAAGGCCAGGACTGAGCCATGCAGAAGCCAGGAGTTTCTGAGGTCGGCGCTGTGGTGTAGCAGATAAAGCTGTCACCTGAAATGCCAGCATCCCATGTGGGCACCGGTTCGAGTCCTGGCTGCTCTACTTCCGATCCAGCTCTCTGCCATGGCCTGGGAAAGCAGTAGAAGATGGCCCTAGTCCTTGGGCCCTTCCATCCGCGTGGGAAACCCAGAGGAAGCTCCTGGCTTCTCCCTTCGAATCAGATCAGCTCTGGCCATTGTGGTCATCTAGGGACTGAACCAGCAGATGGAAGACCTCTCTTTCTGTGTCTGCCTCTGCCTCTCCCTCACTCTGCCTTTCAAATAAATAAATCTTAAAAAAAAAAATCCAGGAGCTTCATCTGAGTCTCCCATGTGGGTGGGGCTTGGGCCATCTTCTGCTGCTTTCCCAGGCCATTAGCAGGGACCTGTTTCAGAAGTGGAGCAGCTGGGACACATACTGGCACCATATGGGATGCCAGCATCACAGGCAGCAGCTTTACCTTTAAAGAAATATTTTTTAAAAATATTTTTTGAAGAGTTACTATATTTATTTGAAAGGCAGAGAGACGTACAGACAGACAAGACGGATCTTTTGCTTGTTCACTCCCCTAATGGTTATGGTAGCCAGGGCTGGGCGAGACCAAAGTCTGGATCCTCCATCTGGTCTTTCTTGTGGGTGGCAGGGACCCAAGCACTTGGAACATCTTTCACTGCTTTCCCAGGCACAAAAGCAAGAAGCTGAAGCTGAAGCAGAGCGGCTGAGACTCGTTCCTGTGCTCTGATATGGAATGCTGGCATTGCAGGCAGTAACTTAACCAACCTGCTGTGTCATGATGACAAGTCCCCTTAATCTTTTCTCTCCCCTCAAACAAATTTACTTATGGGGACACGGACCTCACAGTCAGAGAAACCTAAATTTCACAAGTGATTCCATTTATATAATTTATCTACCACATGATCCTTGAGTTACTTAATTTCATCCATATGTATGAGAATATATGTAATTTGACATACAGTGAGGCTAATGAAAGATTTTATATCAAATTGACGATTATGTAAACTATTCAGATCCAGTACAGTACCTGATGTATGGTGGATGTTCATTGTTATTTTACTCTTTAATTATTCCAGAACATTTTTTTAACTATCCCACCAGCTATTTTTTCATGCAACAGAATCTCACACATGAGATGATTTTTGAAGGATGTCCTTACTTCCCTTATCCTACTCCACCAAAGCCCGGTTATCTCTTCATTACTATCAAATGCTTATCCAGCCTTTAGCCATTATGACATCAGTGTTGATGTCAAATTGGCCCTTGGATGGCTTGTGTTCATAATTATGATAGGATACCTAGTATGCATTGAGTATTTTTTTAAAGTTTTATTCATTTGAAAGAGTTACAGAGAGAGGTAGAGATAGAGAAATACAGGTCTTCCATCCGCTGGTTCACTCCCCAGATGGCTGCAACGGCTGGAGCTGCGCTGATCCAAAGCCAGGAGCCAAGAGCTTCCTCTGGATCCCCCACGTGGGTGCAGGGGCCCAAGGACCTGAGCCATCTTTCATTGCCATCCCAAGGCCATAGCAGAGAGCTGGATCAGAAGAGGAGCAGGCGGGACTAGAACCTGCGCCCATATGGGATGCCAGCGCTTCAGGCCAGGGCTTTAATCTGCTGTGCCATAGCACCAGCCCTGCATTGAGTGTTTTCCTTACTACTTACTTAGATACCATGCTAAATATTTTGCATGTTATTTTCTAGATAACCCTGTGATGAAGAAGAGGAAGTAGAATATGTCCAGGAAAGAACTTAACAAACATCCAGTTTAACCATATTTCTTAATAATCCAAGACCCAAATACCTTGAAGTTGATGTTATAAGACTAGTTAAGCTGTGCGTCTGAGATCTGAGAACAGTAAAAATATCTTTAACTCATATACCCTTAATGGATGTGTCTGCTTATACTATTTCCATGGTTTGGCTAGACTTGAGTGAAAACAACCTTTTCTCACTGCTTTAAGTAACTACTTTTTACATCAACTGTCCAAAATAGAATATGACCACTGTCTGTTTTTGCTTATATAATTCTAATACAACCATCTCACATTATGAAATGCTTTAAAAACATAAAGAAATGAGAGAGCTGACCTTGAAAATTCCTTGGTTTTTCAGTTGGTGATTGTAGTAGATTGGTTGCATTGTTCATTTCTGTTACCAGATTTTTAAAAATCCACTCATGTATGAAATGATTTCTTATCCAGATAAGTTGTTAAACTGTAACTATTTTTGTGATGAGTTTTTCAACTTGTGAATTGATAGAAGGCATATTCACTAAATTTGATGTTCTTAGAAAACAGCATATCACTAGTTAAAAATCTAGGTAGCATTAATAGTTAAATTTTTAAAAATTCGGCCGGCACCGCGGCTCACTAGGCTAATCCTCCGCCTTGTGGCGCCGGCACACCGGGTTCTAGTCCTGGTCGGGGTGCCGGATACTGTCCTGGTTGCCCCTCTTCCAGGCCAGCTCTCTGCTGTGGCCTGGGAAGGCAGTGGAGGATGGCCCAAGTGCTTGGGCCCTGCACCGCATGGGAGACCAGGAGAAGCACCTGGCTCCTGCCTTCGTTCGGATCCGCGCGGTGCGCCGGCCATTGGAGGGTGAACCAACAGCAAAGGAAGACCTTTCTCTCTGTCTGTCTCTCTCTCACTGTCCACTCTGACTGTCAAAAAAAAAAAAAAAAGTGGCATTTCTGTTTTAAAATTCTGTTATCTTTGTGTTAAAACTGAATTTTCGGTGCTGGTGCTGGTGCTGTGGCATAGGTTAAGCCTCCACTTGCAGTGTCAGCATCCCACATGGGCACTTAAGTCCTAGCTGCTCCACTTCCTTTGCAGCTCCCTGCTAATGTGCCTGGGAAAGCAGTGGAAGATGGCGCAAGTGCTTGGGCCCCTGCACCCGCATGGGAGACCTGGAAGAAGCTCCTGGCTTCTGGCTTCGACCTGGCCCAGTCCTGGCCATTGGCAGCCATTTGGGAAGTGAACCAGTGGGTGGAAGATCTCTCTCAGTCTATCTCTCTCTTCTCTCTATATCTCTGCCTTTCAAATAAATAAGTATTAAAAAAAAAAAAGACTGAATTTTTAGTGATGTTCTCTTGTCATCTTCTTACCATATGATTTATTATTTCATATATGCAATCAGAACTATATAAATGCCATTTGTCATCAACAAAAAACATTTCATACAAATTCTTAGTGAATTTATCATTGGTCTTAAATTCTTTGTTTCAGATGATATAAAGGATGCAGATTCTTTATCAGATGAAGTTACACACAATAGCAATCAGAATAACAGCAATTGTTCTTCTCCATCTCGGATGTCTGATTCAGTTTCTCTTAATACAGATAGTAGTCAAGACACCTCTCTCTGCTCTCCAGTGAAACAAACTCATATTGATATTAATGCCAAAATCAGGTTTGTGAACATTTTAGAAA
This sequence comes from Oryctolagus cuniculus, assembly GCF_051225735.1. Lineage (NCBI taxonomy): Eukaryota > Metazoa > Chordata > Mammalia > Lagomorpha > Leporidae > Oryctolagus > Oryctolagus cuniculus. The sequence continues at coordinate 86,782,070 of NC_142880.1, forward strand.
ATAATTTATTCATTTAATAATTAAGTAGAAATGGGCAAATTTTAAAAATCAAAGTGTTTCGTGAATAACTATAAAAGTGGTTCTAAAAAAGATTCTAGCAACGTATATTTTCTCTGCCATTTTACTACTAATTATCTGCTTAGTTAAATTTATAATCACCATTTTCAAGTAAGTTTTTTAAATGGAGGAATAAAGAATTCAGTTAGATTCTCAATCTCCTGATTCAAAGGTTGAACAAATTATACAATATTTCTAGGTAAATGAGTAGAAAAAGATATTTTTGTACTTAGAAATTCAGAATCATTTTGGGGAGATGCCATTCAAAGGTCAATTCAGCCAGGACTAGATTCGGTGCCTATATGGGATGCTGGCGCTTCAGGCCAAGGTTTTAAACTGCTGCGCCACAGCGCCGGCCCCTGTAATATCTTTTTTATAGTGTAGCCATATTAAGCCATTTTGTGAAAATTAGCTTTAATGCATTGGTCACATTTAATGTAGGTATGTCTGTGTAATTATGTTTTACTTGTTACCAACTACTATAAATCATTATTACTTGACTATTAAGATAATATTTCAAAATTACATTCTTGATAATAAATGCATTTCATCCGTGCTTCTCATCAACTCTAACTTTGTACTAACTAGATACTAATGTCCCTAGTTGCTAAGAATACGTAACTTTTTGTTTTTCTTAAAATTACCTTTATTTTAGGCAAGAAGATGAAAATTTCAACAGCCTTTTACAGAATGGAGATATTTTAAACAATTCAACAGAGGAAAAATTCAAGGTTCGTGATAAAAAAGATTTTGACTTACCTGAATATGATCTGAATATTGAAGAGCGATTAGTTCTGCTTGATAAAGGTGTTGAATCAACAGCCACATCCAATGAATCTCAGAAATTAGACCATCTCAATATGAATTTTAATAAACTTATAACTAATGAAACATTTCAACCTGATATGGCGGGAAGATCAAAGACGCAAGATATAATGCTTGGAACCAACTTTTTAAGCAGTAATTCTAAAAGAGAAGCTGAGCCTTTGGAAAATGGAAATAAGTATCCTAATTTGGAATCCACAAACAAAGTAAATGGACATTCTGAGGACACGCCACAGTCTCCTAGTAGGGCTGAACCACATGGCGTTGATGCTACCGTTGACGTGGGTATTTCTAAAAGCACTGAAGATCTCTCTCCTCAGAGAAGTGGTCCAGTGGGATCTGTTGTGAAATCTCATAGCATAACCAATATAGAAACTGGAGGATTAAAAATCTACGACATTCTTAGTGATAATGGACCTCAGCAACCAAGTGCAGCAGTTAAAATCACATCTACTGTTGATGGAAAAAATATAGTCAGGAGCAAGTCTGCCACGCTGTTATATGATCAACCATTGCAAGTATTTACTGGTTCTTCTTCATCTTCTGATTTAATATCAGGTACAAAAGCGATTTTCAAGTTTGATTCAAACCATAATCCTGAAGAGCCAAATACAGTAAGAGGCCCCACAACAAGTGGCCCACAATCTATGCCTCAAATATATGGTCCCCCACAATATAACATCCAATACAGTAGCAATCCTGCAGTCAAAGACACTTTGTGGCATTCTAAACAAAATCCACAAGTAGATCAAGTAAGTTTTCCTCCTCAGCGCCTTCCTAGATCAGAGAGCACAGAAAATCACAGCTATGCCAAACATTCTGCCAATATGAATTTCTCTAACCATAATAATGTTCGAGCTAACACTGCATACCATTTACATCAGAGACTTGGCCCCGCAAGACATGGGGAAATGTGGGCCATCTCACCAAATGAACGACTCATTCCTGCAGTAACTCGAGGTACAATTCAGCGACAAAGTAGTGTGTCCTCCACAGCCTCTATAAATCTTGGTGATCTAGGTCCCACAAGGAGGGCCCAAATTCCTGAGGGAGATTATTTATCATACAGAGAGTTACATTCAGTGGGAAGAACTCCACCAATGATGTCAGGATCACAGAGACCTCTTTCTGCACGAACATACAGCGTTGATGGTCCAAATGCATCAAGGCCTCAGAGTGCTCGGCCTTCTGTTAATGAAATACCAGAGAGAACTATGTCAGTTAGTGATTTCAATTATTCACGGACTAGCCCTTCAAAAAGACCAAATACAAGGGTGGGTTCTGAACATTCTTTATTAGAGCCTCCAGGAAAAAGTAAAGTTCCTCATGATTGGCGAGAACAAGTACTTCGACACATCGAGGCCAAAAAGTTAGAAAAGGTAATTGAACATAAATTTATTCTATTCTTTATGAGCTTAACTATTGTCTCATGAAATATTTAAATAAGATAAAACAGGATACTCTAAATCACTGATTGTCTGTGTTTTAGGAGATTTTCCCTAATACTGAGAGTTCTAAGTTTAAACTTAACCAGGACACTTGAGGTGGTAGTGTATGCTTCTTTTCCCTTTCTCATTCCCCGGTTTTTCTGATGGGTGAATATTCACTTTTCATGTTTATGTCTTTATCTCTTTTAGATTGTTCACACATGAGAAATAATACATATGTACCTCCATTTAGGATTTTCTGACCTCCTGTTCTCTATTGTTGGCCTTGTAAATATTGTAAGAAAATAGCAGTTTACTTGTGTAGTTAATAAAACAACAGAAAATGTATTGCAAATGTAAATTTTTCGCCCAAGAGTTTTATTTTTCCTCATCTATGTTATCTTGAACTAACCTTGTTACTGACGCAGAAGGCTTCTGGCATGGCATTCTGGACTTTTCTGAACTGCATTTCTGACCATGTTCAGCTTCAGTTGTTATTCTCAGAAAGATACATAAAATGTGATTAGTGCACTGTATCTTCCTTTTGAGTCTCAACCAATATTTAGTTCTTTCTAGTGTGACCCTCTCAACTTTAAATAGCTGAGTGTCTGTCAGCTTGCTTTATTCTCTTTGGTCCTTTTTGTTTCTGTTGTAACTACATACTGTTGAGGTTATTTGAACTTTTGTACTTTTCCTAAGAAACTTGGAAATTTCTTAAGCAGAGGAGTAACATAGCTGTGTTTTATAAATAAACTTCAGGTGATAGTATAGAACTGACTGTAGTCAAGGAGATTGCATTAAGAGGCCAGTTAGTGATCCAGATAAGAAATGAAATATAAACTTTTATTAGTGGAGCTGAGACAAAGGAATGAATTCAGGAGCCATTCTGAAACAGACTTTTTATAAGCGTTTACTTCTGATTGAGCATTCCTATAAGTAGTCACTAGGGAAAGAGGACAAACCTTGAGATTTTTGTCTTGAATAACTAAAACAGTTTTGGGGAATACTGTTTGCAATTACTGGACATAGAGGAAAAGTAGCAGATTTGGAGGAAGAGAGAAATTTTGATTATTTTCTGTGTAGTTTAATTCTAAGACTGTTCTCTGCCTCCTTTTCTATCAGACAGATATGCCTGAACTTTAGTGAATAGGAAGCAGGTAGCAGCCAGCTGTCTCATTGCTTTCCATGTCTTTTTTTTTTTTTTTTTCTTTAAGATTTATTTTGGGGGTCAGGGTTGTGGTATAGCAGGTAAAGCCACAGCCTGCGATGCTGGCATTCCATATGAGGACTGGTTGAAGTCCTGTTCCACTTCCAATCCAGCTCCCTGCTAATGCCCCTGGGAAAGCAATGGAAGATGGCCTAAATCCTTGGGCCCCACCACCCATGTAAAAGACCTGAAAGAAGCTCCTGGCCCCGCCGGCACCGAGGCTCACTAGGCTAATCCTCCGCTTTGCAGTGCCGGCACACCCGGTTCTAGTCCCGGTCGGGGTACCGGATTCTGTCCCGGTTGCCCCTCTTCCAGGCCAGCTCTCTGCTGTGGCCCGGGAAGGCAGTGGAGGATGGCCCAAGTGCTTGGGCCCTGCACCCCATGGGAGACCAGGAGAAGCACCTGGCTCCTGCCTTCGGATCAGCGTGGTGCGCCGGCCAGCGGCCGTGGTGGCCATTGGAGGGTGAATCAACAGCAAAGGAAGACCTTTCTCTCTGTCTCTCTCTCTCACTGTCCACTCTTTCTGGCAAAAAAAAAAAAAAAAAAAAAAAAAATTATTGCAGGGACTGGCATTGTGGCACAGCAGGTTAAGCCACCACTTGTGATGCTGACATCCCATATCAGACTAATAAGGAGTAAGAACTTCTTAAATTATTTTCACTGAATTACTATTAATATTAGCACTTGTGATATTCTTTATTATATAAAAATTCAAGTATGAAGCAATGCAAACCATAACATGGTTAACACAACATGATAAATGCCATGTTGGTTTGTATTATGCAGCTGTCAGCATGTAATGAACAGGATTGCCGAGAACATCATGCCTAACATTTAATTGAGCTCTGCACATGGGTTGTGACAGAGTACAGTTTTTTGGGTTTTTTTTTAAGATTTATTATTTATTTGAAAGGGTTACACAGAGAAGGAGAGGTAGAGAGAAAGAAAGGTCTTCGATCTGCTGGCTCACTCCCAAATTGACCGCAACGGTCAGAGCTCTTCCGATCTTAAGCCAGGAGCCAAGAGTTTCTTCCAGGTCTCCCACGTGGGTACAGGGAGAAGTTGGGCCATCTTCTGTTGCTTTCCCAGGGCATAGTGGAGAGCTGGATTGGAAGTAGAACAGCCAGGACTCAAACTGGCGCCCATATGGGATGCCAACACTGTAGGTGGCGACTTCTCTGCACCACAGCACCAGCCCCTGTATATTTCTGGACCTGCATGTCATTAAAAAAGACCACTCTAGTTAACAACATGCTAAAACTCTGTGTGTCATTTGTAGTGTTTGGTGTATGTAATTAAAATATATATATGTATATGTATGTATGTATGTATTTTAGAGATGGAGAGAGAGATCTTCAAACCACTGGTTTACTCCCTAAATGTCAGCAACAACCAGGAGTGGATCAGACTGAAGCCAGGAGCCCAGCACTCAATCCTGGTTTCCCACCTGTGGCTGGGACCCAGTTACTTGAGCTATCACCACTACTTCCCAGGATCTGCAGTAGCAAGAAGCTTGAGTCAAGAGCAGGGGCAGCTGTGAAACCTAGGCACTCCCTTATGGGACACAAGTGTCTCAACCAATGTCTTAACCACTAGGCAAACATGCCTGCCCTGATTTCTTTAATTTTAGGTGTTTTTGTTTTTTGTTTTTTGTTTTTTGTTTTTGTTTTTTTGACAGAGTTATAGACAGAGAAAGGCATTCCTTCCATTGGTTCACTCCCCAAATGGCCACTATGGCCGGTGCTGCACCGATCCAAAGCCAGGAGCCAGATGCTTCCTCCTGGTCTCCCATGCGGGTGCAGGGCTCAAGCACTTGGGCCATCCTCCACTGCACTCTTGGGCCACAGCAGAGAGCTGGACTGGAAGAGGGGCAACCAGGACTAGAACCCGTCACCCATATGGGATGCCAGCACCGCAGGCAGAGGAATTTTTCTTTTTTTATTTTTTAAATAGGTCTGTTGCACTTTTTTTGTTGTTGTTAAGATTTACTTATTTTACTTGGAAGAGTTAGAGTGAGAGATCTTCCATCCACTAGTTCATTTCCCAGATAGCGGCAAAGGCCAGGGCTGAGCCAGGAGCTTCATGCGGATCTCCCACATGGGTGACAAAGGCCCAAGCACTTGAGCTATCTGCTGCTGCTTTTCCCAGGCCGTTAGCAGGGAGCTAGCTATATCAAGAGTGGAGCAGCCAGGAGTCAAACCAGCGCCCACATGGGATGCTGGTGCCAAAGGGGGCAACTTTACTCACTGTGCTGCAGCACCAGCCCCAATTTCTGTATTTCCTGCTAACAGGCCATGCACACAAAATATGGGTTTCCCAATATGACCATCAAGAGCTCAGTATTCATGGACATGACTTAAAGCATTCACATGGGCCGGTGCCTTGGCTCAATAGGCTAATCCTCCACCTGGTTCTAGTCCCAGTTGGGGTGCCAGATTCTGTCCTGGTTGCCCCTCTTCCAGTCCAGCTCTCTGCTGTGGCCCAGGAGTCCATTGGAGGATGGCCCAGGTCGACCAGGAAAAGCACCTGGCTCCTGCCATTGGATCAGCGCGGTGCGCCGGCCGCAGTGGCCATTGCAGGGTAAACCAACAGAAAAAGGAAGACCTTTCTCTCTCTCACTGTCCACTCTGCCTGTCCAAAAAAAAAAAAAAGCATTCACATGAAATAACACCATAACACCGTATCAAAAAGTGAAAGCCAGACAGTGCACTTACTGAAGGTACATTTATTACCAGAGATGGCTGAATCAGGTTCTTGTCCCCCTCTTAGTAAAGAGTTTTCAGATCTGAGACAGAGTGGCAATAAACAAGCTAATAAAGTTTGATGAAGCCAGTACATCCAACAGGCTAGATGGGCAGCTCAGCAAGGAACTGATGTCCAGTGTGCATTTAGACTGGGGTTTATATGGGTATGTGATCCATTTCTTGCTGTTTCTCCTTGCCCTTCCTTCATTTTCTGGGATGTTGCTAAGCAGAGCTTTTTCCAGTGAAATTCATGAAAATGCTCTTGAAGTTTCATTTTCACAGTGGTATCAGACTGAACAGGCCCTCCTGGTGCTGCTAGGAAGATTCCTCTGTGATGTCACAGAGAAGTGGGGAAGGCTGGGAACCCTCAACAAGGTTGTTGAGCATGGGCAGCACTCTTTGAAGGCTAATGTGTTCTTTGCCATGTCAACTTCTTTTTTCCTTTTGGCTCTTTTACACACATGGGCTGTTGTGTACCTTTCCACCCAACACCTCTGAACTCAGTCTGTGGGAGGATTCCATGAGTGGTTCCTCAGGTTTAGGCAGCAAAGGCCACCAGTACTCCCAAAATAGAGATCTTTTTGAATGGGAAAAATGTGTTACACATGCATTTTTTAGTTTTTTTTCTTCTGGATATTGTAGAGCAGCAGGAACCTTTCAAAAGTTTTATCCTAAAATGTGTGTGTGTGAAACTTTAATGTAAGATATTTTTATAAATGTGGAAGATACCTTTTTATAGAAATGGAAATTGGCATGAGTCAGATACTTCTCACAAATATATTTTGCGTTAGAGTATATATGTTTAACCTCTCAGTTTACTTAGTAAAATAGAATTCGTTTCTGTAAAATGAAGTGAATGCTCTAGAAATCCATTTAACTTGGTAAAGTTCATCTTTATCTTGAGAAATCAGTTTGTGCATGACTATCTAAATATATACTTGAATATTGTGTCAGTTTCTATTTTCTGAAGCATAAAAAATGTGTTAGGAAATAATAGCATGATAAAAGAGCTATATGTTTGTATATCTTCCCTTGTTTTTAATTTATGTGTATATTTGTGTGTTATCATGTAAATATATGGTAAATAATATATCTTTCAGTGGCTCTGACCACTTCTTTCTGTGCATCTAAACAAATTCAACTTGCATGAGATTTCTGTGTGGTATTGGGATTACTTGTAAATAAGTCTATATACATAACATGTCTTGTGGATTTTGCATGCTACACTAATCTCTTAAATCTGTCCCCTCTTCATTCAGAGCATGCTGTCAAGGTCCTTTAATTCCAATTTGACTGCTGTAAGCAGTTTTCACTATGGCAGCTCTAGGGATCTGCATGGCAGCCAGGGCAGTCTTGCCTTGAGTGTTGCAGACGGAAGAGGTTCTGGTGGGCACATTTTTCGAGTGAGTACCTGTAGTAGACCAATATTTCTAGCACATTAAAGAGAAAACCCCAAATTTTAAATGTTTTTTACATGGCTCTAGAAGAAGTTTTTTTACTCTGGATTAGAAATCTTGATTTCCTCCAAGTTCTTCCATGGCTTAGTTCTAAAACTTTCTTCAATGCCGATTTAGTCTAACCCTTCATTTTCTTTGGTCATAAGTTAACATACTATTCTTTTTTATCTGTGCAAAAAGAGCTTATCAGTTAGGAGTAGCTATCTGAGAGGCTTTTTTAAAACTGTTATTCTTTATAGGTTTTTCTTTTAATAGTAAAATTAACTCACTCTCCCTTATTCAGGGTTTTAAGGCTATGCTGTATTTAATCCATAGAGCTCATTCAGGAAGGAATAATTTTACCTCCAGTGATTGGCCTGGAACTAAATTTAATCATTATTCACTACGTCTGATGAAATATGATGCTGGAGAAGTTGTAGTAATACCGGTGAGAAAGCAAAGGCCAGATCCTTCATCATACTCATATTTCACCATAGTCCTAAGTAGCGAACGGAAAGGTTTATTATTTTAATGAAATTAAGGGCAGAGAAAGATGTGACCAACTCTGGCTTGGCAGTTGTAGCAAAATTTTTCACACCATAACAACTTTTTTTTTTAAGATTTTTTTTATTTATTTGAAAGGCAGAGTGACAGAGACGAGAGCTCTTCCATCCACTGGTTAACTGCACAAACGGACCAGGAAGAAGCCAGGAGTTTCATCCGGGTCTCCTGTGTGGCTGGCAAGGGCCCAAATACTTGGGCCATCTTCTACTACTTTCCTAGGTGCATTAGTAGGGAACTGGACCTGAAGTGAAGCAGCCAGAATACGGGACACAAACTGGCACCCTTATGGGATGCTGGTACTGCAGGCAACAGCTTACCAGCCCCATCACCATAATAACTAGAAGCAGCACATCTCCTAAACAGATAACTTCTTCTGCTCCCTCCTCCCATCTTGAAATGAAAAGATTTTTCTCCCCCATAACTGTATTTCATCCCCTTTCCATAGTTTTTATTTCCATATTGACTGCTTACTTCTCAGTCTTTCACTTTTTCCTAGTGTCACTATCACCCTTCTTTTCTTGAATATAAGAGGTCTTCAAAAAGTTCTTGGAAAATTAATGTTATGAAAAGTCTATGCATGGTTTTCAAACTTTTTTTACTTCAAAGTAAACTATCTTTAATTCCATTTTTTCATAAACTTTTTGAAGTTCCCTTCTACATTCCTGTTTTGTGTTCTAGAATAGGAACAGTCTCTTGGGTTTACTTTTCACTGGCTACCATCTGACCTAGTCTTAACCCTGTCTTTTGTCACCTAGCACCAATTGATTCCTGTGCTGTTGAAATTTATTTATTTATTTGGAAGGCAAAATGAGAGTCATGTGAAGAAACATCTTTTATTTGCTGATTCACCCTCCATCTTACCCCAAAATGCCCACAACAGCCATAGCTGGGCCAGACCCAAAATCGGGAGTCGGGAGCCAGGAGCCAGGAGCGGGGAACCAGGAACCAGGAACTGTATCTGGGTCTCCATTGTGGGTGGCAGGGACCTAAGTACTTGAGCCATCATCTGCTGCATCCCAGGGTTTTCATTAGAAGGAAGCTGGATCAGAAGCAGAGACAGGATTCCATCCCAGGCACTCTAATATAGATGGGTCCCAAGTGCCAGTTTAACCTTTGGCCAAAATGCCTATCCTTCCATATTCTTTTTACAGTAACATTTTGTGCTTATTTTTCTTAAATCCTTTGAATTTTTTTTCATTCAAAATATGCTTGTTCAGGCTTGGATTTAAATTTCAAGCTGCAAGTTGATTATTACATATTCTAAAAGCGTATCACAAGAAGGAAAATATTCATTGCTTATACACACAAAATTAGCTACCATGTCCAAAATTGCTAAGCCATGGTTTGAACTAGCAACTAGGTCTTCAAGGTAGATATATTGCAAAAATCATTTCTAAGATATAAATTTCTAATGAAGTAGATTTCAGATTATTTTTCAACATGGTAATTTATATTTCTGTTGCTAGTCATGTACTGTTTTGAAAATAGTGCTGTTTATCATAATCTGTTTACTAATATATGTCTAGATGTGCTTAGACCTAAATTATAGTGAAAAATACAGGTGTCTTATTTCTTATAATATGAAATATTCAGGGATAATGAGATTGAGTCTGTTTTTCCTCTAAACCAATCAGTAAGGTCAATTATTAAAGTATTGTTTGGCATATGAAGATACAAACTAGTTGATATTAGAAGCATTTCTCCAAATCAGTGCTTTTAAAATAATGGGACAGAATTAAGTTAAAGTAAGTTTTATAAGACCATAAATTTATTGGTGCTGCTAATCAGTAAAGTTTAGGGGGAAAAAAAATCCCATGTGGTACCATGCTATTAAAAGAACAGTGGTTAATTTTTTTTACCAAAAAAAAAAAAAAAAATTTTTGTGGTGCTCATCAATAGTATGTTTAATTTGCTCTTAAAATTTGAGACCCTTAACTTTGATTAATAATTGAATTTATTTCTTAAGTGTAAAAAATTGTGTATGGTATTTTAAAAAGGAAGAAGAAACGTAGAAGATTTTGTCTTCTATGTGTGTCTGTTACTAAGAAATAGATTAACAGTATGCATCTATCATGTTTTTCACACATTGCAAGAACAAGCATCTTGCCATGCACTTTTGGAAGAAGTTAAAGGTAGTAATTGATGGCAGTGATGATGATAATGTTCAATTTGGGCTGTCATCTTTCCACAATCTAGCATTATTTTTTGATAATCTTCTCTCAGTGTCATCATCATTTTGGTTTCACATCTTGAAGAGCATTATTTGTTTACCTTTTATTTCCTCCTCATTTGAACCATCCCCAGACATCCAGTCCAGGAGATCCTTGCCAAGATGATACATTCATTTCAGGACAGCAGAACTACTCGTCAGCTACACTTAGTCACAAAGATGTTCTTCCAGACAGCTTGATAAAAGTAGGTGCTCAGGAAATAAATGAAGTAGTATCTGTGAGTTTACTGTGTTTTGCACTAGAACTACCATTTATGCTTTAACTGATAATACTTTTTTTGAGAAGGCTTTCCCATAATGATTAATTAGGTTTTTTAATTCAGAAATAAAAAAAAAAAGAATTTGTCTGTTATTCTTGGTTTATTTCATGAGTTTCCATATTGGAAAATTGTTTTATTGATGCATTTGAATTTCTCTAGTACTACCTACTTATAAATATTATCATTTGAAGCAAGGGCTTTTTGTTATTCTTGATAATACACCCATTTGGAGAGTTGAATATCAACTTGTCTTAAATTCTTTATTCTAGGATCTTTTACCATTACCAAATGTTATTAAATATACTTCAAATGTTGTTAGAGATCACCTTGACTTTTGTATATGAAATAGATAATGGTTGTGTTCTCAGCCCCTTTTTAGCCCAAAAGAAAAAAGGGTCACTCATTTGGAAATAGATTATCTGTGGCCAATGCCAGATAGCTAATTCTTTACTATTTTCTCTCAGCTATTTTTCTCATTTTATTAACTAATCCTGTGCCTTCTAGTATAACCAAGTATAATTATAAAGCATAATTATTTGTTTTATGTAACTTTTCCTTATGAGAATAGATACCCAGGCACCTGATACATAAGTTAGACACATCTGTTTTACGTGAGCTTTTTTTCTTTTATTTGAACTGTGTCATCCAGTTCTTTTTTTTTTTGTCATATGCATTGTGTGATTTGCATTTCCAAGTTTATTTTATACTTTTTAATATTCTGAGCCATCTGGTAATCATAGCTTAATATAGTTCATGTGTGTGTTAAACATTGATACAGGCAAGACCAAAAGTCCAGTTGTGAGGACTCTTTGGTCAGTAGTAATTATTATCTGGATTTTACTTGGGAGAAAGATGCTGAACCTGCACATAGGAATAAATGATACAAACTTAGAGAAACACAAGGGATAGCTGCAGAACTGTGTACAGTAGAGCAACAGCACAACCAGTTAATTACTTCTGGGCAAATCAAGTACTTTAAATCTATAGTGACCAGGTAACAAATAACCATAGTTTCTTCAAAAATAACAGGGATAATATGCCTCCTTATTTTCTTTTTCATCACCAATACAAGATTTGTCCTACAGTAGTATAATCTTTGTGCTGTGTCATAAAATCTCCACTCACAATTTTGTACTAAGTTCTCAGGTCTAACAATGAAAGAGTACATTTTTTTTTTAGATTTATTTATTTATTTGAAAGTCAGAGTTACACAGAGAGAGGAGAGGCAGAGAGAGTGAGAGAGGTCTTCCATCCTCTGGTTCACTCCCCCATTGGCCACAACGGCCAGAACTGCGCCACTCCAAAGCCAGGCGCCAGGAGTTTTCTTCCCAGTCTTCCCATGAGGGTACAGGGATCCAAGGATTTGGCCATCTTCCACTGCTTTCCCAAGCCATAGCAGAGAGCAGCCAGAACTTGAACCAGTGCCCATATAGGATACCAGCACTGCAGGTGGCAGCTTTACCTGCTACACCACAGTGCTGGCCCCGAGAGTTCCTTTTTTTAAAAAAGTGTACATTTTCTTCACCTCAGTCTGACTTTTGTGTATCTTTCAGCAAGGCCAGACATTCACATAAGAATTTTTTTTTTTTTTTTTTTTTTTTTTTTGACAGGCAGAGTGGACAGTGAAAGAGAGAGACAGAGAGAAAGGTCTTCCTTTGCCGTTGGTTCACCCTCCAATGGCTGGCGCGCTGCGGCCAGCGCACCGTGCTGATCCAAAGCCAGGAGCCAGGTGCTTCTCCTGGTCTCCCATGCGGTGCAGGGCCCAAGCACTTGGGCCATCCTCCACTGCCTTCCCTGGCCACAGCAGAGAGCTGGCCTGGAAGAGGGGCAACCGGGACAGAATCCGGCGCCCCGACCGGGACTAGAACCGGGTGTGCCGGCGCCGCAAGGCGGAGGATTAGCCTAGTGAGCCGCGGCGCCGGCCCTCACATAAGAATTAACGTGCAGGTCTAAAAATGTTACCAGTTTCCAAACTTTTCTAACAAATTTTTAAATGATTGAATAGTTTAAATGTATTTATTTCCCCCTTTTTATGCAAAAATATTTTTGTATGCAAATATTTATAACATGAATGTAGCCTGTTTTTCTCCCTCATACTAATAAGCTGCAAAGGTGAAGTCTAAAATTCAGGCTCAGTCACTAAAAAATGAGCAGCATTTAAAGCAAAGATAGTTCTTTAAACATGATAAACTAATAATCTCAAGTTTTTGTTTGGTTTGTGAGAAATAAAGTAAAATGTCAACAGTTGATTCTTGCAATTAATATGAGATTTATATTATAAGAGTTTTAAATTTCAAATTTATAAATACACATAGGAGGAATAAAGAAACTTTCTGCCACATAGATAATTGAATTGGGTTGTTAAATCTGGAAAGTAAGGAATAAATGTAGAAAATTAACTCAAATTAAGGAAAAGTGTACCACAAAGTTAACTTTTATCTGAAGAAAAATGAATGGATATACTCTTTAAAAAAAAAAAAGATTTATGTGCTTGCTTCGGCAGCACATATACTAAAATTGGAACGATACAGAGAAGATTAGCATGGCCCCTGCGTAAGGATGACACGCAAATTCGTGAAGCGTTCCATATTAAAAAAAAAAAAAAAAAAAGATGTATTTTATTTATTTGAAAGAGTTACAGAGAGACAGAGTTCTTCCATCCACTGGTTCACTCTCCAGATGGCCGCAACAGCTTGGAGCTGAGCCAGTCTGAAGCCAGGAGCAGGATCTTTTTGCGGGTCTCCCACATGAATGCAAGGGCCCAGGGACTTGGGTTGTTTTCCTCTGCTTTCTGAGATACATCAGCAGAGAGATGGATCAGAAGTGGAGCAGCTGGAACTTGAACTGGCACCTATGTGGGATGCTGGCACTTCAGGTCAGGGCTTTAACCCCCCTGTGCCACAGCACCAACCCCTGGATATATTTTGAATGTATGTGTGTTTGATTAACTTTAGTATGGGGAAAGATAGTCATTTACATTTACTTAAATTTTAATTAAAAGTTCTGAATACTATTTACCATTTTAATACTTGGTTACTGTAAAAAGTGTAGGAACATTTATGTCTAACAAAGCAATAATTTAAAGTATAGATGATATAGTTTCATTTGAAAGCTTTAAAGAGTGAATCTATCAGGAAAGTTTAGAATTAAGACACTAATACCTTCTTTGTTTTAAGGTTTAAAATTAGAGAAAAATAGTAAGTGGCATGGTGTTATGTAATTTAGAATGTTAAAACTCTAGTGATTTAGTACTTTAATCCTCCAAGAAAAAAATCCAAATATTTGTATTAAGACATTATTATTGGTCATTTTAAGATACTTCATGTTTTTCTTAGATGCCTTTGAGTAATGGACAGATGGGCCAGCCTCTCAGGCCTCAGGCAAATTATAGTCAAATACATCACCCCCCTCAGGCATCTGTGGCAAGGCATCCCTCTAGAGAACAACTAATTGATTACTTGATGCTGAAAGTGGCCCACCAACCTCCATATACACAGCCCCATTGTTCTCCTAGACAAGGCCAAGAACTGGCAAAACAAGAGGTAAGAATAATCAAGACTACTTGAAATATGAGACTAAGCTTGTCATGTGTTTTTATAGGTTATTTAATTATTAGCAATAATACTATATAGAGTTTTAGCATTTGTTTAAAGGTTTAGTTTTATATTGTTTATATGATGTTAAACTTCATAGATCATACCATAGGAGCTAGTATTTCTGGAGTGGCTTTTTTTTATTTCAAGGAGATTGTTTTTCCAGAAATAATTGATAATATTCCAGTATTTAGACCTTCTATAGAAGTATAAATACTAGGCTGTTAAGCTGTGACACAGGCTTCATTCCTCAGATTTTGAAATTTGACTGGACTAGAAGTCTACATACTATTGTCATATTTAATCTTAAAAAATTACTTAAATTCCTAGGCCATTCATATATATTGGTAGTTTATTGATAAAGTGATAAATACTGTTAGGAATTTAGATAAAGATCAAGTGCTTTGTCTTGGCTGAGTCTCTGATAAAAGGGAGTAATCTGTGAAAAAGTTTAGTTGTGATAACATTTTTATAGCTAGGTTATAAACACTATCAGTTTCAGGAAATGAAGAGTTATTATCCCAAAACCACAAATGAATATTTTAGATATATTGTGAAACAAGCCAATAGACGGAGATACTGTTTAATTTAGACGGTCCACAAGTACAAACTGATAATACCTGTGTTGTGCTTATGTCATTAGAATCCATGGTATCTAAATAGTAAAATAGGGTCAACATTAATTTCCTAAGATAAGCAAAAAATAGGAGCTATGCTTTGTAATCCTAGCTGTGCCTTTAACTCACTAACTCATTAACATAATGTTCTGTGTTACAGTGTCATTTCATCTGCCCAAATGTTTATTTTTGAGGAATCCTTACATATTTATTTGAATTTAATTCACCAATATTTAATATGAATATTGTCATGTTGTGGCTTGTTTTGGAATAGTTATAGTAGTGTTCTTTATTTTCATGTTAACTCAGATTCGAGTAAGAATTGAAAAGGATCCAGAGCTTGGATTTAGCATATCAGGAGGTGTTGGAGGTAGAGGAAACCCATTCAGACCTGATGATGATGTAAGCTTTGTTTATTAATTCCAATATCTCTTGTATATAAGTGAAAATTGAATAGATGTTTATGTAAATCTGGATAGATATCGTTTTTTGAATTTCCCTCTGTATTATTTAACTTTGGTTTTGAAATTTGATCAGTTCAAAGTAATTGAGAAAGAAAATATAACCAGAAATTTTGAATGTTCATGATAATATCAAGTGCTTCTTAATTTTCTTACTGCTTTTCCATACCTCTGTGAAAGTAATTCTGTGACTTTTTTTTTTCCTTTAAGATTGATTATTTATTTGAAAGGCAGAGTTTCAGAGACGGAGAGGGAAAGAAAGAGAGAGATCGTCCATTCACTGGTTCACTCTCCAAATGGCCAAAGCAGCCAGGACTTGGGTGATCAGGAGCCAAGAGCTTTTTATGGGTCTCCCACATGGGTGCTGGGGCTCAAGTATATGGGCCATCTTCCACAGCTTTCCCAGGCACATTAGCAGGGAGCTGGATCAGAAATGAAGCGACCAGGACTCAAACCAGCATCTATATGGGATGCTGGCATCGCAATAACCCCCCACACCACAGTGCCACACCTCCCCCTTTTTTAAAGATTTATTTTACTTATTTTAAAGACAGAATGACAGAGAAAGAGGGAGAGACAAAAATCTCCATCCACTAGTTTACCCCCCAGAAGGCTGGAGCCAGGAGCCTGGAACTTTATCCTGGTCTCCCACATGGGTAGCAGGGGCCCAAGCACTTGAGCCATCTTCCATTGCTTTCCCAGGAGCAACAGCAGGGAGCTGGTTGGCACCAGCTATTGGCACAGCAAATTAAGCTTCCCACTAGCAAAAATAGCATCACATACCAGAGTGCCACTTCAAATCCCAGCTGCTCCACTTTTAATCCAGCTCCCTGCTAATTGCCTGGGAAAGCAGCAAATGGTGGCCCAAATACTTGGGCCCCTGCCGCTCACGTGGGAGGCCTGGATGGAATTCTGGCCTCCTGCTTTCAGCCTAGCCCTGGCCATTTGGGGAATGAACCAGTAAATGGCCTATCTCCATCTTGAGCATGAGTGCTTGCTCACATTCGCATAATCACTCTCACTCTGTCACTTCACCTTTCAAATAAATAAGTATTTAAAAAAAAAAAAAGTTTTAAAAAAAATAAATGATTGTCACACTAGGACCCTAAGAAATCTTGGGCCATGATTCACATATTTACATGACATGAAAATAAGATTGCTGTGTGTACTCTGTTGTTTATGCATATTGTTTTGTGGTAAATAACTTTCTTGTTATTAAAGGGTATATTTGTAACAAGAGTACAGCCTGAAGGACCAGCATCAAAATTACTGCAACCAGGTGATAAAATTATTCAGGTAATTAAGATTTTTTATTTTCCCATGTCCCCTCTTTTTCAGTTTCTTTAGGTGCTTATTTTATCTGAACATGCACAGCGTGGCTCTGGCTTAGAAGACAGGCTCAGAGAAATACAGCTCTCGTTTTCTATTCCTGCCTTCATTGTTAATAGTGCAGACATTCATCTTTCTTATTTGAAGAGAGACAGAGACACAGAAAGAGAGAGCTCCTATTTGTTGGTGCTGGTTCATTCCCAAAATGTTTGCAGCAGCCGGGGCTGGGCCAGGTTGAAGCCAGGAGCTGAGAACTCAATTCAGGTTCCTTGAATGTGTGACAGGAACTTAAGTACATGAGCTGGAGCCAGGATTCCAACTCAGGCATTCTGATTTGAGACGCAGGTTTCCCAAGTGGCATCTTTAACCACTAGGCCAAATGTCTGCCCCCAGTAATTAATTTTTAAAAAAATAAATAATCCTCAAACTAAAATTAGGATAGAGATAGTAAAGCTTATTAACCTAAAGTACAGACTCTGGGACTGAGGCTGCCTGAGTTTGATCCTGGATCTAACAGTTTTTAAAAAATATAATTTAGGGGGAGATATATAGTAATTTGTAAGTTTTTTATACATATAATTTTAAAAAGTTTTTAGATAATTTCAAACTTAAAAGTTACAAGAATATTACAGCAAACACCTGTGTACACTTCTTTTTGTCACCAGTTGCTCATATTTTGCCACATTGTCTTTAGACTTTGTCCTCTTCCCTTTCTGCTCCCCTCCCTCTCCATGCACACTCACACATTCATATACACTTATTTTTCCTGAACCATTTGGGAATCTATTGCAATTTTATGACTAAGGAAATTATTTTACCTCTCCATGCCTGGATTTTTTTTTCTGTAGAAGAAGATGAAAAACTTTTGAATGTTGTTATGAAAATCAAAGAATTCAATTCATGTTCTGAAGCACTTAGGACTGTGTGCATGGTACATAGTAAGACCTCAATAATGTCAGCTTTAATTCTAGGTCTGGTGGTCTTCATCTAAGGCAAATGAGAAGGCTAGCGCCCCCTACCTTGCAGTTTGGTCACTTCAGGCTACATTAGGACACACACACAGACAGGACCATGTCTGACACTGAATTAGACAAGTGTTTACTACAGTGGGCTGCTCCATAAGATTTGTCTGAAAACGTGGACAAAATGCGGGTTCCTGGACTACATCTTCAGAGATTTTATTTACAAAGGTATGGGGTAGGACCTGTAAGCCTGGTGTGTTTTAAGTTGCCAAAGTGATTGTTATTTTCTGCCAGGTTTGTGAACTACTTGGCAGAAATTTAAGTACAGAAATGCAAATAAATTATATGAAATGTTTTTCTTAAAGACATTTTTCCTCTTTCTTTTAGGCTAATGGCTACAGTTTTATCAATATTGAACATGGACAAGCAGTGTCCTTGCTTAAAACTTTCCAGAATACAGTAGAACTCATCATTGTACGAGAAGTTCCCTCATAAGCACTGTGGACAAGCAAGGGGGAAGACAGCAAGATTTACTGGAAGATACTTGCAGGGGAAATTAATATTTTGACTATTTTTATATATAAAGAACTCAAAAAATTATGTTCAAATTTGTACATTAATGAAATAATGGAACTTGTGGTTAGAGGGAAAGAACCACTGTACAGAATATAAAGAAGACTGTTGAATTCGTACCATATGAAACTTACTGTTAGGTTTTTAAACATAGCAATCAAGGCTGCAGAAACAAACCCACGTTGTTTTTGTATAGATGGTGGCTTTATTTTTGGATTTCATGTACATGACTGTGTGCAAGGCAATAGTTAGCCTTGACTGCAGCCCAGAGGCGGATGGCAGAGCCGTCTGCCTCATAGCTTTTGTGCCCTTATTTTTATTTGACTGGGATTAATGTTTTCTGCTGAAACTACTTTTCTTAATGTGGGCAGAGATTTGAAGTGTTGGCTTTTGCTATGTGCATATTGAATTGAAGAGTGAGTAGGTGAAGGTGGTGCTGATGGGTTCACTTTCCAAGGCCAGATTAAAAGTTATTTCCTATAAAGATCTGGAAGCAAAGAATGAAAAAAAAAAAAAGCTGTCCATGTGTTTTTATTGATCGAATAATGCAATAAAATATGTAATGTCTTTTTTAAGGAGTGGAAAAGACAATAATTACATTTTAAGAGCTCTACAGGATCTGTTCTTGTCATAGTAATTGACTATACATTTGTTACTGGTGATTCAGTTTTTAATTTTTTAGTCACAGGAAATTTTTTAACTCTACTGTGGATGCATGTCCATGCATTTTCTGTGCTATGGAAATCCCCTGACTTTTTTGTTTGTTTGTTTGTTTATTTGTAAATGGTGGTACTTGCAATTTGTTTTATAATAGTACTCCATTTAAATCTAATTTATAATTTTTTTATTTTAAGCAGCAAGTGAAATTAAAATGGCCAGTTTTAAGATTGTGTTACCTGTAACACAAAACGTAAGGAGGTTTAGGAAAGCCTTTTGACTTCTGTTTGGCCTTGCATTGCCTTGGTAAAGTAAAAGGAAACATGGAGCACGCATGGAGCTAGGAAACCAAAGCAAGCTTGTGAGCTGGCACAGTGAGAACCGCTGTGGAGAGCTGTAGAGCAAAGGGAGGGTCCTTGAGGCCTGCTCGTGTGTGAAGACGTTCAAATAAAGGGCTGTTCCTACAGGTAACGTTAAATGTGAACTCAACACTTCAGAGTCTTTAAAGGGTTTCTTAAGTTTATCAGTGTAATAGTGTTTTACCACCAACTGCCTTTTGTTCCTCATTACTGTAACAAATATTTGATGATAGAGGTTTATTAATTTTGTTTTTCCAAACCATTAATTTTTTTCTTCTATGTAATCAAATAAAATTTGAGTAACATGCAGTGGTAAGAATTAATGCATGGTTATTTGGACCAGAAAAAAGTGCCATAGAAGACCAATAAATGTTTTAGTTGAGGCTAGTCTTTAGAGCAATATTCAGTTCTTGCAATTCATTTTTAATTACTAAGAAAATTTGGGAATTTTTAATATGTTATGCTTTATTCTTTATTTAACTTTGATTTAATAAAAATTCTTATAGGACTAGCGATAAAACACCAACCTGCATTATTTTTGCAAGAATAACTTGGATTCATTTTCCACATATGCTAGTCAAAGTTACTAGGCAGCACTTTTTAAAATATGTGAACTCAAATATTGCACTTCTTTCAAGATGTTGTCAATTGGTTATTGTACTGTATAGTTTTAATAATTTTGATTGAAACCCTTTAACAACTCTTTGTAAATTTTAACTCATTTTAGTTGATTTTCAGTACTATTTACATAGGAATTGATTTTTATGGATATAGTAGAAGAAATGTGCTGTATTTTGATAAAATTCACTTATTGTATGTGTGTTGTAATCTCTAAAAAAAAAGAATGACGGCTTCTTTAAAACAAGTCTCTGTTCCCTTTTTTCTTAGATGATCTATAATCTTCACATTCTCTATTGCTTTTAAATTTTCACAATCACATTGTGTTTTTGTTAAGATTTATTCATTTATTTGAAAGAGAGAGTGCCCTTTTTTTTTTTTTTTTTTTTTTTTTGGTGACAGGCAGAGTTAGTGAGAGAGACAGAGAAAGGTCTTCCTTCCGTTGGTTCACCCCCCAAATGGCCGCTACAGCCGGCGTGCTGTGCCCATCTGAAGCCAGGAGCCAGGTGCTTCCTCCTGGTTTCCCATGCAGGTACAGGGCCCAAGCACTTGGGCCATCCTCCACTGCCCTCCCGGGCCACAGCAGAGCTGGACTGGAAGAGGAGCAACAAGGACAGAATCTGGCGCCCCGACCGGGACTAGAACCCAGGATGCTGGCGCCGCAGGCGGAAGATTAACTTAGTGAGCCGTGGCACCAGCCTTTTGTTTTTGTTTGTTTGTTTGTTTAGTGAAGAGAGAGGTCTTCATCCGCTAGTTCACTCCCCAAATGGCCGCAACGGCTGGAGCTGTGCTGGCCTGAAACCAGGAGCCAGGAGCTTCTTCCGGGTCTCCCACACAACTGCAGGGGCCCAAGGACTTGGACCATCCTCTGCTGCTTTTGCAGGCCATAGTAGAGAGCTGGATTGAAAGTGGAGCAGCCAGGATTCGAACCGGCGCCCATATGGGATGCCGGCACTGCGGGTAATGGCTTTACCTGCTACGCCACAGTGTCGGCCCCTACATTATGCTTTTGGTCAGGGATACATGAAACTTATAATTGTGAAGTGTTCAGCTACTTTATTCTAGATACACAGATTACAAATTTGGAAAAGGAACTAACCCAAAGAACAGTTGGTTTTTCAGTGATTTTTTAAAATTAATTAATTCATTTGAAAGAATTTTACAGAGCAAGAAGGAGAGGCAGAGATAAGAGAGGTCTTCCATCTGCTGGTTGACTCCCCAATTGGCCACAATGGCCAGAGCTATGCTGATCCAAAGCCAGGACCCAGGAGCTTCTTCCCCGTCTCCTATATGTGGGTGTAGGGGCCCAAGGACTTGGGCCATCTTCTACTGCTTTCCCAGGCCATAGCAGAGAGCTGGATCAGAAGTGGAGCAGCCAGGACTCAAACTGGCGCCCATATGGGATGCTGGCGCTGCAGGCAGCGGCTTTACTCACTACGCCACAGCGCTGGCTCCTCAGTGATCTAATCTTAGCTTATTTTTCTGCCTATTAAAATATTACAAGTATAGCATGTGTTATATGCACTAATATTTTATTCTGTTTAAGTTTTTGTGATATTATTATAATTAAAGATCGAATGAGAATGTTTGTTACCAAGAGTAACACATGATACAACCTAAAATTAATAGCGTTAAAGTTTTGCACTTAAGTTGGGGGCTGGTGCTGTGGCACAGCAGGTTAAAACTCTGGCCTGAAGCGCTGGCATCCCATATGGGTGCTGGTTTAGTCCCGGCTGCTCCATTTCTGATTCCAGCTCTCTGCTGTGGCCTAA
Source organism: Oryctolagus cuniculus (assembly GCF_051225735.1). Lineage (NCBI taxonomy): Eukaryota > Metazoa > Chordata > Mammalia > Lagomorpha > Leporidae > Oryctolagus > Oryctolagus cuniculus. The sequence goes on from NC_142880.1 coordinate 86,803,761, forward strand.
GAAAGCAGTAGAAGATGGCCCAGTGCTTGGTCCCCTGCACCCACGTGGGAGTCCCAGAAGAAGCTCCTGGGTCCTGACTTTCGATCAGCTCGGCTCCGGCCATTGCGGCCATCTGGGGAGTGAACCAGCGGATGGGAGACCTCTCTCTGTCTCTACCTCTCTTTGTAACTCTGTCTTTCAAATAAATAAAATCTTTTTTAAAACTTTTTTTTAAAATAACAGGAGCAGGAATTATGGCACAGCAATGGATGCCTGCTTCCCATATTGGAGTTGCCTGGGGTTAAGTCCCCTGTCTGCATCCGATTCAGTGTATCAGCGTGCATCCTGGAAGGTGCAGATGATGACTCAAGTACCTGGGTCCCTACCACCACGTGGGAGATCCAGATGAAGTTCTGGCTCTTGTCTTCTGGGAGTGAGCCAGTGGGTGAGAGAGTTGTATTCCTCCGCCCTTCAAATAAAAATAATAATAAATTTAAAAATAAAAGGATGTGGTTCACAACTTAAATAAAATGAACAAAGGATGTGGTTAACAAATAAAATGAACAAAGTTTTCTTACAAAATGTTGGAAAATTAGATTCCATTAGAAATTTTATTAGGGTAAATAAGGATTTGAAATTTGGATAGAAAAATCTTTTGAAGAAATGTAGACATTTTTAGATAATGCCTAAACCCTTTAGTGAACTGACTTTAATAAGTATAGTAAGTCTTCAGAACCAGAACTGTCTTATTTTTAGAAACAGTGTTTAAAATTTCTTACTCAATAGTTAAAAATTATACCCATAAAATCATATCATCAGTTTATTCATGAATTTTGGCACAGGTGTTTAATGTTGGTCTGTAAAGGAATTGTCAGTTCATCTGAATCAGTGAAATTTTAAAATGTCCTATGGGACTGGCATCATGTAGCTTGTTAAGCAGCTGCTTGTGATGTTGACATCTCATATAGGTGCTGGTTCAAATCCTGGTGTCGGACTTCTGATCCAGTTCCCTATTAATAGTCTGGGAAAAGCAATGGAGGATGGCCCAAGTGCTTGGGCCCCTACTCCCACGTGGGTGATCCAGCGGAAGCTCTTGGCTCCTGGCTTCAACCTAGCCCAGATCTGTCGCAGCCATCTGACCAACAGATGGAAAGTCTCATCTCTTCCTCTCTCCTTCAGTTCACAAGACTCAGGGAAACGTTTTGAGTTTGCTGGTTTGTTATAAAGGATGGTGAAGGACACAGATGACAGGGTGCAGAGGAAGAGGTGTGGAGCATCCATTCCCTTTGCAGGGGATCACCTGCCACGAACCCTCCATGCGCTGCCCTTCCAAAACTGCACCCTGTCCTTTCAGGTCAGTCTGTTTATAAGAAATCAGAGTCACAGAGAGAAGGAGAGGCAGAGAGAGAGGGCTTCCCCATCCACTGGTTCACTCCCAAAATGGCCACAGCAGCTGGAGCTGTGCCAATCCGAAGCCAGTAGCCAGGAGCTTCTTCCAGGACTCCCATTTGGGGGCAGGGGCCCAAGGACTTGGATCATCATCTCTGCTTTCCCAGGCCATAGCAGAGAGCTGGATTGGAAGTGGAGCATCCCCTGTGGGATGCCGGCACTGCAGGTGGCGGGCTTTACCAGCTACAACGCAGTGTGCAGGCTCCCCTTTCACGGTTTTGTGGAGGCTTCATTACATCAGTGTGAGTGACTAAATCATTGCCCATTGGCGATTGGCTTAAACCTTCAGCCCCTGCCGGTTCCCAGTCCTCTACCTGCTGTTGTCTCCTGTGAGCAGCTGCCATCCTGAAGCTACCTGCCAGCCCTCAGTGAACTCAGTAGTACACGACGAGCCATTATCACTGTGGCGATTCCAAGGCTTTTAGGAGTGTATGCTAGGAACTGGAACAAAGACCAAATAGAAACTTCACAATATCACAGAGAGCCAACAGTTTCTGTACCCTTTGTTGAAAACCACTGTTCTTTGGGGCCAGCGCCTTGGCGCAGTAGGTTAATTCTCCACTTGCGGTGCCGGCATCCCATATGGGCACCGGTTCTAGTCCCAGCTGCTCCTCTTCCAGTCCAGCTCTCTGCTGTGGCCTGGGAAAGCAGAAGATGGCCCAGGTCCTTTGGCCCTGCACCCATGTGGGAGACGGGGGATGTTCCTGGCTCCTGGCTTTGGATCGGCGCAGCTCCGTCTGTTGCAGCCATTTGGGGAGTGAACCAGTGGATGGAAGACCTTTCTCTCTGTCTCTTCCTCTCACTGTAACTCTGCCTCTCAAATAAATAAAAATTAAAAAAAAAAAAAAAGTGTTCTTGCCCTATCAAATCACCTTGGTGTTTTGATAAGTTTGTGTGCTGTTTCATATATCTGTTTCTTTATGCCAATACAAGAAACTGTTAAAATTAGTCTTGGACGGCTTATTACTATTAGAATTTCAGACCTGAGACCGGTGTAAGCAAGGTAGCCAGGTTTCCACCAGCTGCCAGATGGATCTGGGTGCCCAGTCTACATACAGACCAGGGTAAGCAATGGAGCAAAATTCAGTGAAGAGAACCCCTGGCAGGCCAGGTGAGAGCTCAATTTGCATTCATACTGGGGTCTTATAAAGGTATGGGGTCCAGTTCTTCCATTTCTCCTTTCCCCCACCTTCTTCCCTTGGGCAGTGGGTTACCTGGGTGTGAAATTCCTCCCAAGGTTTTGTTACACACTGGTACCAGACTGGGTAGCTTTCTCCTGAGTGCTTTTCTTAGAGGGGAAGCTGGGACCACCTATAAAGTCACTGGGGTCCTGGGCAGGGTTTTGTTGTATAAAATGCGGAGCTGCTTCCAAGGCATGATTCTGAGGCTGCTACATTCCTTTTTGCAGGCTCTCTGTTTTCCTTAGGCTCCTTTCACAAATGTAGGCTAATTTCTGTTTTCTTACCTAATAGCTGGACAGCCTGTTCCCCAGAATTGATGCAAGGAAACAGGTTTATTCAGGAGGCTAGCATTCAGCGGGGAAAAAGGCAGACATGTTCAGTTTCAAAAGTGCCTTTCCCAATTTGTAAGTTAGCAGAAGGATTTTGAAAAGAGAAAGGAGCATTGGGGAGTTTCGGGAAGATGATGGGTCTGGTTGGCTGATGTCCGTCTGGTTTCCAGGTGGGCTCATCCTGAGCTAGTGCAGCGGAGGTTTGTTTGCTGTGAAGCTTGGCTGTGTGTAGCTGGTGATGGTGAATTCCTTCCCTACCTGAGATCTGCTGTTTCCTGAAATTAGTCCCTGGAGTTCTTAGAAAAGTGTTAGTCATCATTGAACAAACATTCTGATTAGTCTCAAGATTAGCAGTTAGCTTTTGTTCATTAAAATGTGAAAAGGAGAGGAAGATGTATTTTCTTTGCAGTTTCGGATTTGTGGCTGGTCACAAGGTGAGTGTGAAAAGGGAAAGAAAAGATGTTACAGAACCACATTGTCCTGATGACTGAGATTTACATTAAGTCTTGAAGTCAGGAAAAGTAATTCTTGCAATTTTTTTCTTTTTTTGAAAATCATTTTGGTTGAGGCCAGCACCTACAGTGCCAGCATCCCATATGGGTACCAGTTCAAGTCCCGACTGCTCCACTTCCAATCCAGCTCTCTGCTATGGCCTGGGAAAGCAGTGGAAGATGGCCCAAGTGCTTGGGCTCTTGTACCCATGTGGGAGACCCAGAAGAAGCTCCTGGCTCCTGGCCTTGGATCAGCGCAGCTCTGGGTGTTGCAGCCATCTGGGGAGTGAACCAGTGAATGGAAGACCTCTCTCTCCCTCTGCCTCTGCCTCTCTTTAACTCTGCCTTTCAAACAAATAAACATCTTTTAAAAAGAAAGAAAATCATTGTGGCTATTCTAAGTCTTTTGCACTTACAAATAAATTTTAGAATGAATTTGTTGATTTAATTAATTAATTTATTTGAAAGGCAAAGAGACAGAGACACACAGACCTTTCATGCACTGTTTAACTCCTCAAATACCTGCAGCAGCTGGGAGTGGACCAGGCCAGAGCCAGGAGACTGGAATGCAGTCCAGGTCCCCAGGGTAGGTGGCAGGAGTCCAACTACTTGAGCCATCACCACAGCTTCCCAGTGTGCATCTTAGTAGGAAGCTGGAATCAGGAGCACAGCTGAGCTTCAGACTCCACACTCTGACATGCAATGCTGTCATCGCACGCAGCATCTTGACTCCTGTGCCACCCTTGAATTTGCCGGTTTCAACACAAAAAGGCTTGCTTGGATTTTAGTTGGAATTTCATCGATCCTATATTTGGGGAATCTTAACTTATTAATTAGATCAATTACCAGTCTATGATCGTTAGTTAACTTGATGCTTTTAATTTCTCCCAGTAATATTTTGTAGATTTTGATGTATAGTTTCTTTATTTTTAAGATTTATTTGAAAGTTACAGAGAGGAGAGAGAGGCCTTCTATATGCTGATTTGTGGTAGAAACTTTCCAAAAGGAAAGTTAAGGACTCTCCCAGATCAAAGGAAAGATTGAGAACTCTCCCAGAACAAAGGACACCAGTGGCCTAACCATTAACTAAGTACACATGGTAACCCTATACCGACACTATAGCCTTAATATACCCAACCATAATGTATGTAACCATACAAGGGAGCTAAAGAAACTAAAATTGTAGGGGCCGGCACTGTGACACAGTGGGTTAACGCCTAGGCCTGAAGTGCTGGCATCCCATTTGGGCGCCAGTTGGAGACCCGGCTGCTCCACTTCCAATCCAGCTCTCTGCTGTGGCCTGGGAGAGCAGTAGAAGATGGCCCAAGTCCTTGGGCCCCTGCACCCTCGTGGAAGACCCAGAAGAAGCTCCTGGCTCCGGATTAGCACAGCTCCGGCCATTGCGGCCAAGTGGGGAGTGAACCAGCAGATGGAAGACCTCTCTCTCCGTCTGCCTTTCCTCTCTCTGTGTAAGTCTGACTTTCAAATAAATAAATCTTAAAAAAAATAAACTAAGATTGTATATAAGGCAATTCCCTTTTTGTTTGTAGCTCTGATTTGTGGGCCTTACGCTAGTATCAAAGGTAAACAAGTTCTGCTTCCTGCTAAAGCTTCGGGTGTCTTAGTATCCCAGCAACAGATTCACTCCCCAAATGGCTGCAGAGCCCAGGGATGGGCCAGGCAGAAGCCAGGAGCCCAGAGCTTCTTCCAGGTCTCCCACGTGGGTGCCAGGGCCCCAAGTACCTGAGCCATCTGCTGCTGCTTTCCCAAGCACATTCTCAGGGAACAGCCGGGACCTACACTGAGGCCATTTTTGCAGGAGGCAGCTTTACTTGCTACACCACAGCGCCAGCCCCAATTTTCATTTTCAGTTGTTCATTGCGAAGTACAGAAATGCAATTGGTTTTCTATATTGACCTGTTTCCTGTGACTTTGCTAATCTCATCAGTTCCATGAGCTTTTTCGTCTGTTAACAGAGACCATCATGTTGTGATAGGCCTCCTGCCCACTGCTCCATGAAGCAGGTCTGAGAAGAGAAAGGCTTTATCGCTACCACTTGCGGATAAAGAAGCCGGAGAAATCTGTCTCATCGGCCTCCCCGTTCCAGGAGAGGTGGGAGTCAGCTGGCAAGTGGCAATGCCTGACAAGGCAAACCCTGGTAGGAGAGGCTTGGAATCAGGCCAGCGTGGGAAGAGGGCTTTGAATTCTGTATTTCTGTGATTGAGGGACCCCCTCGCCTCTGAGCCGCATCCGGTGTTCCCAAGTTTCAGTGCTGCCCTGGCTTCTCTGGTTCCTCCAGTCAGAGCCTTCCCCCTCCGTGCATGCCCGGCTTCCACGACCCACAGTTCCCTGCTCCAGGTTCTCTCTGCACAGGCGTGGCCATGGCCTAAAATGCACAGACTTCAAAAACACGATCAGGGGTGTGTTTGTGGGCAGTGGTAAAGCCATTGCTGGCATCCCATATCTGAGTGCAGATCCGAGGCCTGGCTACTCCGCTTCCAATGCAGTTCCCTGTTGGGCCTGGGAAGGAAGTGAAGGATGGCCAGGGGCTATAGCCACGTGGGAGACACAGCTGGAGCTCCTGGCTGTGGACATCTGGGGCGTGAACCAGTGGACTGAAGGTCACTCTATTCCTCTACCTTTCAAATAAATGAATAAATCCTTGGGGCTGGCGTTGTCGTGCAGTGGGTTAAGCCACTGCCTGGGACTCTGGCATCCGTATGTGCACTGAGCTGCTTCGAGTTCGGGCTCCCTGCTAATGAGCCTTGGGAGGGCAGCAGTTTATGGCCTAAAACCTTGGCCCCCTGCACCCATGTGGGAGCCGCAGATGAAGCTCCTGGTTCCTGGCTTCAGCCTGGCTCAGGCCCAGCCACTGTGGCCATTTGGGGAGTAAACCAACAGATGGAATCAATCTCTCTCTCCCTCTGTGTCTTCCTCTCTCTCTAATTCTGCTCTTCAAATAAACAACTAAATCTTTAAAAAAAAAAAAAGATCAGACTCAGTGGGAAAGCATAACAAGAGAATTTTATGTTTGGGGCGTCAAGGGGAAACCCTGTAACACGCAGTTCAGTTTCAGTGTATCTGTCATTTTTCATTCCAGTGTGTGTCTTTACTTTTCTTGCCATATTGCATTGGCAAGAATATGCAGTCCAAGGTTGAGCAGAAGTGGTAAGAACATGCTTTGGTGACCAAGCACAGGCCCACCCTACTTGTCCGCTGCTGCTGGAAAACCACACCAGATATTGCGTCTTCTGGGAGAAGCTTTAGTAGAAGGCTCTGTAAGGACATGGCGGAGGTGGGGGGTGAAAGGAAGGGCTGGAAACAAACCCAAGTTCATCTCCCTGGTCAGAAAGTGGTTCAGGAATTTATGGTAAATGGAGTGTAGCTGGGGAAGCAAAGTGGTGGAACACCACAGGTGCAGAGGAGAGGAGCCTGAAACTCCCTCGGGCACGCACAGGAACAAGTCTGCCTTCGCAGGCACTGCGCCTTCAGAGGCGGCCATGGACATGCCATCTGGGTGCGTCATTTAACATTGCAGTGAACCATAAGGTCACTGTCAGGCCATTGGTAGCTGCTCTGCACAGGCACCAGTTTATTTTGGCTGCAGCTGGTTTTGTCTGGTTTTCTCAAGGAGCCTAAGAGAACAATTCAGCAAATTTCCAGCAGAGACAACTATATGGGATAACAGTTAGATGGTAGCTTTGGGATCCGCAAGGAGGAAGGCCTATACTTCCGGGAATGGAGAAGTCCCTACCTGCGCTTCTTGGGAAGAAAAGTCCTTGTCAAGGTCCCTGTGGGTGCCTAAAGGTCAACCAGTGAGGATCAGACCCGCCTCAACCTTTAACCCCATGCCCTGTATCTGTAAATGGGGCCCTCCCAATCTCTGACGCACAACTTCTCCGGTCCCTGCTCTGTTGGGACCGGGGAACCTCACCCGGGAGCAGAACCCCAATAAAAGCCTGTGAATTAATTGATTCGTCTGCCTGGGAAGATTTGTTACGCGCCGCACACCTTGCATTACTGTGCACCAGGCAGACATGTTGGGCAGCTAAGGGAAGCTCGCTGTTAACTAAGGGCAGAGGGATCCTTTGCTGGCCATAGTTTCACTTCTTCAAGAGGAAAAAACTAAGTCTTTCAGTATTATGCTAGCTTCCAGGTTTTTGTTTTGTTTCTGTAGACGTCTTTGATCAGATTGTGAAAGTTCCTTTCTAGTTGTATTAAGAGTTTTATTGTGGGGCCTGCGCTGTGGCATAGCGGCTTAAAGCTCTGGCCTGAGGCTCCGGCATCCCATATGGGCACCGGTTCTAGTCCCGGTTGCTCGTCTTCTGATCCAGCTCTCTGCTGTGGCCCAGGAAGGCAGTAGGGGATGGCCCAAGTCCTGCACCCGCCTGGGAAGAGGCTCCTGGCTTCGGATCGGCGTAGCTCCGGCCGTTGCGGCCATCTGGGGAGTGAACCAGCGGATGGAAGACCTCTCTCTCTGTCTCTACCTCTCTGTAACTCTGTCTTTCAAATAAATAAAATAAATCTTTAAAAAAAGTTTTATCGTAAGTGGACGTTAAATTTTGAAAAAGTGCTTTTTCTATATCTACTGAGACAAGCATATGCTTTTCTCTTTTTAATGTGTTAGTATGTTCATTGACATTGGTTAATTTCTGAATAAAAGAAGCTTGCATTTAAGGATTATTACCTATGTGGCAATTACATATTAACCATTTTCTATGTTGCTCTATTTGTTTTGTTAATATTTTGGTAAAGAATTTTGTGTTTATGTTCATGGAAGTTCTTGCTGGGAGTCAGTTCTCTGTGAGTGTCTTATTTCTGCACATCTCAGAGGTGATGCGCTGGGTACCTCTGACCTGGGTGATTTGTCCAAGATGTTTGCGTAGTGAACATCCTTGTGAGACAGAGAAAGTGGCTTCCCCTGGAGCAGAGGGCAGAATTATCTATTGTTCAGTACACTAAAGACAATGTTTCCCTCTAGGGCAAAGTCCAGGCTGATTTGCTTCTGGCCCCTTATAAAAGTTTCAACTTTCCCAGCCTTTAGATTCTTCAGTTTCCATGCAATCCCACTGCCTCGGCACCATCTGTGTGGGCTGCTCTGTGTCACTTCCATGGATCCTAGGATGGGGAGCGGTGGGGAGGGGGCACCGACATTGACATGAAACTCATGGTGCTTCCTTTGCCGTCTGCCATCAGCAATCCAGTCTTTTGTCTCTGACCCAAAAGTTTCTTTCTTTCTTTCTTTTTTTTTTTTTTTTTTTTTTGGACAGGCAGAGTGAGAGAGAGAAAGGTCTTCCTTTGCCGTTGGTTCACCCTCCAATGGCCACTGTGGCTGGCGCGCTGAGGCCGGCGCACCGCGCTGATCCGAAGGCAGGAGGCAGGTGCTTCTCCTGGTCTACCATGCGGGTGCAGGGCCCAAGCACTTGGGCCATCCTCCACTGCACTCCCTGGCCACAGCAGAGAGCTGGCCTGGAAGAGGGGCAACCGGGACAGAATCCGGCGCCCCGACCGGAACTAGACCCCGGAGTGCCGGCGCCGCAGGTGGAGGATTAGCCTATTGAGCCGCGGCGCCGGCAACCCAAAAGTTTCACATCTTTTACCAGCATCCATGAAATTGTGCCAGGCAAACTTGTGAGTTTGCAACTGGACTAAAACATCCGATATTTGATATGATATTTGTCAGTTTTTGGTATCAAAGATGTGTGCTTTCTGGAAAAGAAAGGAAAGGTCCCTGGTGATCCAGTGAGGGCAAGTGAGAGAACTCTCTAGCATCTCATGTCATCCATTTGGTTGGCAGTGAGTGGTCAGGACAAGAATCCCCGATGATGCACCTGTTAATGAATGGCTGGGCAGCAACGATGGGACTGAAACAAGTCTGCAGAATTGTTGTTCATTCTCTTCCAGGCAGGATTGCACTGTGTGGAAGCTTTCACTGTGTGTGATCTCAGTGGTCCTGAAGGCAGTGTCATTGTACCTCCAACAAGAAGGCATTAGGGGTGGGATGATAAACCTTAAAAACCTTCAGGGTTGGCCGGCACCATGGCTCAATAGGCTCATCCTCCGCCTGTGGCGCCAGCACCCCAGGTTCTAGTCCCGGTCGGGGTGCCGGATTCTGTTCCGGTTGCCCCTCTTCCAGTCCAGCTCTCTGCTGTGGCCAGGGAGTGCAGTGGAGGATGGCCCAAGTGCTTGGGCCCTGCACCCCATGGGAGACCAGGAAGAAGCACCTGGCTCCTGGCTTCGGATCAGCGCAATGCGCTGGCCGCAGCAGCCATTGGGGGTGAACCAACAGCAAAAGGAAGACCTTTCTCTCTGTCTCTCTCACTGTCCACTCTGCCTGTCCAAAAAAAAAAAAAAAAAAAATTCAGGGTCCTTAGTGACAGTGTGGCACATTAATAATGCTTAGTCTTTCTGGCAATGAAGGGAGAACCATTCTCTTCAGCATCTCTCCACAAAAGCACTGGCCTAGCACCTTACTGAACTTTTCAGTCTAATACTGGGAACAGCATGTACCTCGCTTGGGCACTATACTTTGTCATTTATACACGATAGGCTGTATTCTTTGGGTGAGACCCAAACCACGGTGGTGCATCGAAGCTATGAAGCCATCTGTGGCAAGCTCCCCACCTGCCTGCTCCTGAATTCTAAGACCTTTTTCAGTATGAAGCCTCAGCAGAGTGATGGTGCCCACCGGGGCTTCCGGCAGTGCCTCTGACGCGCTGAGCTCATCTCCACGACCTCGTTGCCAGGAACACCTCTTTTTTTTTTTTTTTTTTTTAAAGATTTATTTATTTTGATTATTTTATTTTTATTATTTATTTGGGCCATCTTCTGCTATCCTGGGCCATAGCAGAGAGCTGGACAGGAAGTAGAACAGCTGGGTCTCGAACTGGCACCCATATGGGATGCCGGCACTTCAGGCCAGGGCGTTAACCCACTGCGCCACAGCGCCAGCCCCAAGGAACACCTCTTTTGAAAAGCAGCTAGTAATTTGCTCCCAGGAAACCATGGAGGCCTTGTGAGTCCCTAGCCTACTTCAGATACTACCCATTTGGGGGTGGATCAAGTTGAACCCAATGAGTAATAAGATGAGAAGTGTTGAGCGTGCCTCATCCGTCAGCCTAGCAGCGCTGTGTTCCAGGATGCTGTTGGTCTGGCGCCGTAGAATCTCAGCTGCACCTGACAGGTTGGCAGCTGCGCTATCCCTGCACCACCACCACCGACTTCTCTACTAAAAGAAGTCCTGGGCCCAGTGGCACACTTGATTCATGGAGATTTTCCCGAAGGCCTAGGATTTATTTCACTTGGGGTTCAGCTAAACCAAAACCCTGTGATTCCACAGGGCCAGAGAGACTGTTTGGCCTCAGCTAAGCAGAACCCACAGTGTACATGGACTCCATGCAGTGGACAGGACTCAAGGCCGTTCTCATAGCTCTAAGAGAATACTCCTCATTGACAAACCTTATGTTATTTCTAAATCTTAGGTTATTATCATTGATCTGTTTGATTTGCCATGTGGAGAATTGCAAATGGCAGATTTAAGACATCCTTCTTTGTGGCCTATAGAAACAAATGTTGGCTGTCAACTGGAGACCCTGGATCAGTCAACTAGATGTCCTCAATAAAGACTCAATCGACTTGATTGATTGATTGATTTGGAAGACAGAGTGACAGATCCAGATATCTTCCATCTGCTGGTTCAATCCCTAAATGCCTGCAATGGCTAAGGCTGAAGAGGCCAAAACCAGGAGACTGGAACTCCAACCAAGTCTTCCACATGGGAGGCAAGGGCCCAAGCACTTGGGCCATCTTCCTCTGCTTTTCCAGGTGCATTAGCAGGGAGCTGGATCGGAAGCAGAGCAGCTAGAACTGGAACTGGTGCGCCCAGATGAGATGCCTGCATTGCAGGCAGTGGCTTGACCTGCTGTGCCACAGTGCTGGCCCCAAAGACCCAATTTCCAATGAGACTGATTGAAAGCAGGCTGCTGATGAGGCCTGTCGCACCCAGATGCCACAGTCACTTCCTGGACTCCCCCTGGCACTGGGTAAGACTGTATCCTGGGAACAAAAGAGTGGACTCTCAGTTTATGACACAGAGGCTTCCCCTGTGTGCCAGCATTACTACTTCTGCCAAGAACTCTCACAGTGGGAGAGGCCACATCAAATGGGACGTGGGCCTTCCTCCTCCTGCCAAGTTGGTTGCATTGGATCTTTGAGCCCCCTCCCGGGGCTACAAAGGGTATCTCAACACTGTTAGCATTTTATCCTGTATACAATGGAATATTTTCCAGCTCTAAGACACGTAGAAGAATCCTGGCCTGGCTACCAGGTGGATGAACCACAAGGATATGCTAAGTCAAATAAGCCAGTCATAAAGGGAGAAATACTGTGTGACTACATGCATATGGAATATCTAATGTAGTCAAAATAGCACAAACAGAAAGAAGAAAGATGATTACCGGGGGCTAGAGGCAGAAAAGCGAGAGAATTAGTGTCTAAGTGGATATAGAGCTACAGTCCTGCAAGATGAGAAAGTTCTAGAGATCTCTTGCACATCAGTATGAGTACACTTAACACCACTGAACTGTAGACTTAAACATAGTAAAGCTGCCGTCTGCAGAGCTGGCATCCCATATGGACGCCAGTTCGAGTCCCGGCTGCTCCTCTTCCAATCCAGCTCTCTGCTATGGCCTGGGAAGGCAGTGGAGGATGGCCCAAGTGCTTGGGCCCTGCACCTGCATGGGAGACCAGGAGGAAGCACCCGGCTCCTGGCTTTAGATTGGTGCAGCGCCGACCGTAGCGGCCATTTGGGGGGTGAACCAACGGAAGGAAGACCTTTCTGTTTCTCTCTCTCTCTTTCACTGTGTAAATCTGCCTGTCAAAAGAGAGAGAGAGAGAGAGAGATTAAAAAAAAAAAAAAAAAGATGGCACAAGTGCTTGGGTCCCTGCAATCATATGGGAGACCCAGAAGAAGCTCCTGGCTCCTGGCTTCAGATAGGCGCAGCTCTGGCCATTGCAGCCAACTGGGGAGTGAACCAGCAGATAGTTCTCTCTCTCTCTCTCTGCCTCTCCTTTCTCTGTGTAACTCTGACTTTCAAATAAATAAATAAATCTTTTTTTAAAAAAATCATTATAACCAATGCCCTCTCACCTGACACCCACGAGTGCAACTCTATGGAGAGAGTGAGTCTTCTGTCTCTAGGTATTCCTCCTTTTTGCATTTAGTGTTTCTAGCTAGCTACAAATGGCTGTGTGAACTTAGGCAAGTTCTCTGAAGTTTCTGTCTCATTTACCCATATGCGACAGAGGGTTGGTAATAGTACCTAGACAATGGGTTAATGGGTGAAAGTAATAGTTCAACAAACCACCAAGAGGAGCTAAAGTTGTGGCGTAGCAGGTTAAGCTACCACCTGAAATGCCAGTCTCCAATATGAGTGCTGGTTGGAGTCCAGCTGCTCCACTTCCAATACAGCTCACTGCTACTGGGCCTGGGAGGGCAGTGGAGGACGGACCAAGGACTCGGGCCTTGCACCCATGTGAGGTACCTGGATGGAGCTCCTGGCTCCTGGCTTCATCCTGGCCCAGCGGATGGAAGATTGATCTGTGTCTGTGTGTGTGTGTGTGTGTCCCTTTTTCTCTGAACTCTTTCAAATAAATGAATAAACATCTTTTTTTAAAAAAAAGTTGCCTAGAAAAATTGCCCTTCCATAATGTAACTTTTTAAAGATTTATTTTATTTATTTGAAAGAGTTACAGAGAGAGGTAAGACACACACAGAGAGAGAGAGAGAGATCTGCCATCTGCTGGTTCACTTCTCAAATAGCCGCAATGGCCCAAGCTTGGGTGCTGGGGCCCGAGCACTTGAACCATCCTCCACTACTTTTCCTGGCACATTAGCAGGGAGCTGGATTGGAAACGGAGCAGCCAGGACTTGAACCAGCGGGCTGGGGTTTCACCCACTGCGCCACAGTGCTGGCCCCCATAATGAAGTTTTTAAAAATTATTTATTTATTTGAAAGGCAAAGCTAGAAGGACAGAGATGTTCCATCTGCTGGTTCATTCCCCAAATGCCCACAACAACCAGGGCTGGGCCAGGCCAAAGCCAAGAGCCAGAAACTCAGTTGGAGTCTCCCACATGAGTAGCAGAGACTCAAATGCTTAAGCCACCACCCTCTGCCTCTCAGGGGGCAGTAAGCAGGCAGCTGCATCGGAAGCAAAGCCGGGACTTGAACCCAGGCACTCGGATATGGAATGTCGGTGTCTTACTCAGCAGGCCAAACCCCTGCCTCCGATAACGTGATTTTACAGCTAGGATCAGAGAGGAAGGGATAATAAAGTGGAGGAGCCATCGAATGAAAGATAAATAGAAAGACAGAGAGAGGGGGAGGGAGAGAGATGAGACCTTCTCTGAAAGAAAGACTTGGAAGTCTTGCTGGCCTTAGAGAAGTGAACAACCACTTTGCGAACTGCCCGTGGGAGGGGGGCCTCTAGGAGTCGAGGGCCTCAGTCCAAGAACTGCAAGGAACCGGATTCCACCACCTCATGTGAACTTGGAAGAGAACCCCAAACTCCAGCTGAGCGTGAGAATTTGGCTCCGCCTCTATCTTGCCTGCAGCCTGTGGGACCTTGGGCAGGGGTCCCAGCCAAGCCACACCGTATCTGGCCCCACAGCAGCTGTGAGATAGTTTACGTGTGCAGCTTGAATGCTCCCCGGTACTCACAGCAACAGAGAATAAAGACGACCAGCCCTGTTCAGTGTCCTCCTCAGCTCCCTGACTCCTGCAGCACCACCCAGCATGGCAGGTGTGGCGCCTCCGGGAGCCTGGAATCTTGGCCAGGAACCGCATTTCCAAAGTCCCTCCTCCAGACCTGCCCCACCCCCTCGGATCAGCCACCTTGATTGACAAGGACTCTGACGGGACTTGTTGGATTGGATCGCTGGGAGAGCAGCTCCTCCCTTCCATCAACCCCGAGAGCATCCAGAAGGGCGTCTGGAAGGATGTGGAACAAGGAAGCCCACTGATGTCTCGCAGGGGATTTTAGTCTGAGGCTCACAGGGAGTGGCCTGTGTGCTTGGCTCTCCGGAAGGAGCGCTCGCTCTGCTGTCTGTAAGACGCACGGGGGAGCAGCGGCTGGAGGACAAAGCTCAGAGCTGGTGGCAGAGTTAGAGGGCAGCAATCCGATATGCAGATTAGCTAAGGTGCTGGCACTGGGAGTTTAGAAAGGCGGATGAGAGGCCAGCGCTGTGGCATAATGGGGAAGGCCACCGCCTGCAGTGCCGGCATCCCATATGGGCACCGGTTCGAGTCCCAGCTGCTCCACTTGCAATACAGAGCTGCTATGGCCTGCTTTGAGAGCAGTGGAGGATGGCCCAAGCCCTTGGGCCCCTGCACGTACCTGCGTGGGAGACCCGGAAGAAGCTCCTGGCTCCTGGTTTCGGATCAGCGCAGCTCCAGCCGTTGCAGTCATCTGGAGAGTGAACCAGCCGATGAAAGACCTCTCTCTCTCTCTACCTCTGCCTCTCTGTAACTTTGCCTTTCAAATAAATAAATCTTAAAAAAGGAAAAAAAAAAAGAAAAAGAAACAGGAGGATGCTTATCTTGGGCATCCTTCACAAGCATCAGGCAAATGGGACGCAGAGAGGCTGGAGGAATCAGGGGTGACTTCAAGGTTCGGAGTGCAGAGGAGGCGGAGGAGGCGGAGGTGGCGGTGACACTGACTGAGATGAGGAATAACAAGTTCTGTGTCACACTTGCTTAGTTCGGGGCTGCAGGCGTACACCTTCCGGATAGGTTAACGCCGGCGAGACCTCGGAGACACCAGACGAGTTTATCGGCTTTTCAGCTTCCACTTTATTTTTCAGCAGACTCGCGTTACATGTCGCGAACGCCCGCCCTGTTACCGGCATTCATTCACAACTCCTTCATTCACCACTCCCGCTTACTACTCGCATTCATTCATAACTCCCGCCTGTTACCGGCGTTCATTCATCACTCCGCCTTTTACCAGCGTTCATTCATTACTCCGTCTTTTTCCAGCGTTCATTCATTCCTCCGTCTTTTACCAGCGTTCATTCATTCCTCCGTCTTTTACCAGCGTTCATTCATTCCTCCGTCTTTTACCAGCGTTCATTCACTACCCCCGCCCACCGTCCACCTATTTATATATATCATTCACGGAAAACATGTTACCAACTAAGTGTGGGAAACATGCAATAACAGGATGCTTAAAGTCAAAACAGGATCTTTCAATTAGCAACGGGCAGGGTGGAAAAAGCCCAGCACTAAACTTCTTGTGCTTGTACATGTCGGGGGGGCACAGCTGGCCAGGCTGTCCCGTTCCCCGACACGGGGCATTTAGAAATGCCCACCCAGCACCCAGAGAAAGGAGTGAGATAAAGATTTGGAGGCCGTGAGTTTATTATTGTCATGAGAACTCTCTACAAGGAGATGGTCCCCAATGTGCCTTTTCTAAACTCAGAGCAGTTCCATTCTTTGGTGTTGAAAATTCATACCATGTAATTTAGCACCAGTTTATTCTCACTTTGTCATGAGTATTACGTGGTCTCATTTCTAAAATGTCGCTCCCCCTCTTCGTGGAGGAACGACACAGGACCCTGCGCTGTTCTTTCTGTCTGCTCGGCCCTCCCCGGGTTAACTGCTGGTTCTTCCCGGGTTGGCTACTATCCCTTCCACCTCCGTGGAAGGGCAGTTCCCCCTGGCCACATTCCCCACTTCCGCAGGGGAGCGGCACACCGCCGGCCGGCTCTTCTCGGGGGCTGCACAGGTGTTCCCCTTAGATGTTCCCCTTAGATGTTCCTGGTGCATGCCGTCTCTCTCCTCCTTTATAGTCCTCCTCCGCCAATCCCAACTCGGCTGCCCACACGCCGAGTACGCTGCTCTCCTCCAATCAGGAGCAAGTCCTACAGTTTATTGGTTGAACTGGAGGCAGCTGTGCAGAAGCTGTTTTCTTCTCTCCCAGCGCCATATTGTGGGAGAGCAGATGCATAGAATAAGTCTTAATTCCAGTAACTCAGTCTAGTCCGGGTTGCTCCCCACAGATCCCCCTTTCTTTTTATTTTTGGCGTTGATACGCGCCTGTCTTCGGTGCCCCGTGGCACACACTCTGCTCTGCTTGCTAGAGTTGCCACAGGTTCTTACAAGTCCTATCAATCAGGCAAACCGAATCCGGGTCCTCTCTTCGCCATGTTGTGAGGAGGTTTTTAGGCGCTGATGCGTGCCTGTGTTCGGTGCCCTGCAGTGCATGCTCTGCTCTGCCTGGAGGGGCTTACAAGCCCTAACAATCAGGCAAACCGAATCCAAGCCTTCTCATTGCCGTATTGTGGGGGAGACTTATTAGTGTTGGTTCGTGCCTATCTTCGGTGACCTGCAGCTCATACTCTGGTCGAGCTGCTTGCTGGTGCTTACCGCCTTAATCAGGCAGACCGAATCCAAGCCTCCTAATTGCTGTATTGTGGGGAGGCCTTACTGATGTTAATTCGTGCCTGTCTTCGGTGACCTGCAGCGCATAAGCTGCTAGCCGCCCGCAGGTGCTCATCGCCTCACTTAATCAGGCAGACCGAATCCAAGCTCTCACATTGCAGTGTTGTGGGGAGGCCTTTCTATTTCTCTACTTCTCTATCTCCGGGCATTCCTATTTCTCCCATTTTACTTCTATCTTCCAGCATTCCTATTTCTCTCATTTTACTTCTAAACTTCTGTTTCTCTTATCCCCGCAGCTTCCCGCTCTCATTTTACTTCTAAACTTCTGTTTCTCTTATCCCCGCAGCTTCCCGCTCTCATTTTACTTCTAAACTTCTGTTTCTCTTATCCCCGCGGCCTCCCGGCGCCTGCCCCGAGGCAGCTTCACGGCTCCGCGCGGCTTCCCGGCGCCTCGCCCCGCCGGCGGGCTCCCGGCTCTGCGCGGCTCGGCTTCGCGCGCACACTCCGCGGTGTCCACGCCTTTCGCGTCTGCACCACGGCCTCGCGCCAGCCCCGTTCCCTATCTATTCACGCCCCGTGCTCTCTCTGCACGCGGCGGCTTCCGCGAGTCACACAGCGTAGCTTGCGTCTCCACCACTAGCATTCAATCCAAGTTCCCCGGGCTAGCCTGGCGAATTCAACCCAGCTTACGTCTCCGCCCCACGGTTTGGCTTCCCGTCCTTTGCTCCCCGGGCTAATCAGACGGATCCCAATCTGGCTTACGTTTCAGCTTCTGGTTTCAACTTTTCGCCCCCTATTCCCGGGCTAACTTGAGAATCCCAAAGTGGCTTGCGTTTCCGCCTCGGCCTGCCCCCCGCGGCTTCAATTTCCCTAACCTTTTTCTCTACCCGGTATGTTTCCCCAAGCTTTCCTCCAACAATACTCCTCCCTCATTTCTCCTGGCCTCTCCCCACAGTCCGCATCCGAGTCTGTTTGTTCTAGCTTTCACTTTCGCTTTCGACCTTAGAGATTTCTCCCAGCTTCCCCCTGTAGTCCGTATCCGAGTCTATGCCTAGGCTTTCAATAGCTTCTTCCGGCACCTTCATCGTCCGGCTTTTCCCTAGGCTGTTTGCTAGTCTCTCTCTCCGATATTTTCCCATTTCTTCCCGTTTCTTCCCTCCTAAGTTTCCTATCCGTCCTAGGTTTTCTATCCGAGTCACGGCACCATTATGTTGCTCCCCCTCTTCGTGGAGGAACGACACAGGACCCTGCGCTGTTCTTTCTGTCTGCTCGGCCCTCCCCGGGTTTGCTGCTGGTTCTTCCCGGGTTGGCTACTATCCCTTCCACCTCCGTGGAAGGGCAGTTCCCCCTGGCCACATTCCCCACTTCCGCAGGGGAGCGGCACACCGCCGGCCGGCTCTTCTCGGGGGCTGCACAGGTGTTCCCCTTAGATGTTCCCCTTAGATGTTCCTGGTGCATGCCGTCTCTCTCCTCCTTTATAGTCCTCCTCCCCCAATCCCAACTCGGCTGCCCACACGCCGAGTACGCTGCTCTCCTCCAATCAGGAGCAAGTCCTACAGTTTATTGGCTGAACTGGAGGCAGCTGTGCAGAAGCTGTTTTCTTCTCTCCCAGCGCCATATTGTGGGAGAGCAGATGCATAGAATAAGTCTTAATTCCAGTAACTCAGTCTAGTCCGGGTTGCTCCCCACATAAAACTACAGGAAACTTCGCAGAAGAGCCTTTTACATCCACTCTGGTTCTGGGTGTGCAGCAGGTGCTCAGCACATGAAAGGATGATCTGTACTTTGAAAGTTGTTGAAGGCGCAATAAGAGCATTATACTGCCTGTCATTCCAGCACTGAGAACCATTCTTTCTTCTCTCTCTCTCTCTCTCTCTTTTTTTTTTTTATTAGACAGGCAGAGTTAGGCAGTGAGAGAGACAGAGAGAAAGGTCTTCCTTCTGTTGGTTCACCCCCCAAATGGCCGCTACGGCTGGTGCTGCGCCGATCCAAAGCCAGGAGCCAGGTGCCCCACACCCAGTCTCCCATGTGGGTGCAGGGCCCAAGCACTTGGGCCATCCTCCACTGCATTCCCGGGCCACAGCAGAGAGCTGGACTGGAAGAGGAGCAGCTGGGACTAGAACCGGCACCCATATGGGATGCCAGTGCCACAGGCAGAGGATAAACCAAGTGAGCCACGGAGCCAGCCCCTAGAACCATTCTTTAAAAAGATATTTGGGGCCAGAGCTGTGGCTTGAAGCGCCGGCATCCCACATGGGTGCCGGTTCTAGTTCCGGCTGCTCCACTTCTGATCCAGCTCTCTGCTGTGGCCTGGGAAAGCAGTAGAAGATGGCCCAAGTCCTTGGGCCCCTGTACCCACATGGGAGACTGGGAAGAAGCTCCTGACTCCTGGCTTCAGATCGGCACAGCTCCGGCCGTTGCAGCCAATTGGGGAATGAACCAGTGGGTGGAAGACCTCTCTCTCTCTCTCTCTCTCTCTGGCTCTGGCTCTACCTCTCTCTCTAACTCTATCTTTCAAATAAATAAATAAATCTTCAAAAAAAAGATATTTATTTATTTGAAAGTCAGAGTTACACAGAGAGAAGGAGAGGCAAAGAGAGAGAGAGAGAGAAAGAGAGAGTGGGTGCAGGGGCCCAAGGACTTAGACCATCTTGCACTGCTTTCCCAGGCCACAGCAGAGAGCTGAATCAGAAGTGGAGCAGCCAGGACACAAAGATTTGCCCATTTGGGATGCCTGCCCTGCAGGCGGCCGCCGGCCCCCTATTTGTGGTTTTTGAAGCAAAAATGTGTGTTCCACTCTTCAGCAAAGGTTTTCTGTTAGTATTTTCTGTAAGGCAAAAAAAAAAAAGTATTTTAATATTTGAGGAAATAAAAAATAAAAGGATGATTTGTCTCCCTAACTTGGAATTTCACATTGTACCCACACATAGGGAGGAGGGGCGGGGAGGAGAGAGGGGTCAATATACGGAGACACAAAAGGGAAGCTTGTGGAGGGTCTCCTAGGCCTTTATGAGGACAACCTTGACGTTGGGGAATCGATGCACACCGTGGAGACAGGGGAGCCAGAAGAGCTGCTTGCGTGCCTGCAAAGCCTCGTGCTGACGCCAGGCGGAATCAGGGATTCGACCTGCATATACGCACGCACTGGGCGCTTCAGTTCCATCAATATTTGTGGGTACATGGCTGCATCATGCACGCGTTCAGATGGGACACGCTGTCACATGAAGCAGCTCCCGTGCCTGCGAGCAGTATCTCTAGGCATCACCACACATTCCCCGGAAGACCGACATGCGCAGGCTGTCAAGAGGGAACCCCAAGTTGGCTGCGTGGCTCTGGAAGAGGTTCTACAGGAGTTGCTCTTGGCTTTAAGAAAAAGTAGTTAAGATGTCTTCCGACTGGCAAATCGCGGATGGCACTTCTTTAATTGACTGAGGAATTACCAGCACCGTCTGCCGGGGCGCTAGCCAGTTCCTGCTGCCGGCAGGCAGGCTGGCCGCACGTTTGCCAAAAACCCCATCTGTCTTCATCCTCAGTTTCCTCACAACAGAGGGGAAAAGGTAAAAGCCTCTACTGCGATTCCTCTCTTTAGGGTTTAAAAATGGGTTGGGTTTAACTGGTGGGAGGGTCTGGAACATCAGCTGTCCTATCTAAATACTTCCGAAACCTTCTCACTGCTATGTTGGAAAAGTGGTGTGCTCTGGTATGTACTCTCATGTTCAAGGTCGTTGTTGGTAGTTGGTGTTTGGTGCGGCAGTTAGGCTGAGGCACGGGCCACCTGCAGCGCTTGCTGCAATGCCGGAGTTTGAGTCTTGCCTCTGCTTCTAAATGCACAGCCTGGAGACAGCAGGTGTCGGCCCAAGATTTTGGGTTCCTGCACCCACATGGAAGACCTGGGTTGAGTTCCAGACTTTGGCTGGCCAGCCTCTGCCGTTTCAGGTGTTTGGTGAGTGGACTAGTATATGGAATCTCTGTGTGTGTGTCTTTCAAATAAATAAAAATAAAATTAATAAAAATGCTTTAAAAATCAATAGCGTTACTTGAGGAGTTGGTCTGGCAGTTAACCTGCCTGCATACGGGAGTGCCTGGCTTCGAGTCACAGCTCTGCTCCCAACTCCAGCTCCCTGCTAATGTACGTCCTGGGAGACGGCAGGTGACCGTTCAAGTTCTTACTTGGATCTCTGTCACCCACTTGGAGGACTCATGTTGAGTTCCCAGCTCCTATCAGCATGGCTCCAGGCCCTGCAGGCAGTTGAGGCGTGAATCAAGAGATGGAAGTGCGCGCTCTCTCTCTCTCTCTCTCTGCCATTCTAATAGAGCAAATACAAGTTTCAATAAATACATAACATTATTTATGCTACTGCTTTGGCAATATGACTCATAAGCTCAGAATTTCATTTGTCAAGAATTTATTATATTAAAAATATATTAATCAGAGCCAGTTTGTATCAAAACATTCAAAAAAAAGGAAGGAGTCCACTGGATTAGGACATTAGGAAAAATCAAGTGTCCACTTACTTCTGTTTATTAGTCACTGGGCATCTTTTATTTTAGTTGCTAACAAAAAAGTTTACTAAGTTTTTCCCTCACTCTGACAAATCTAAAAGAAGAAAATTTCTTTAACAATAAGAAACAATCTAGGTAATTTTGAAAATGTTTTAAAAGATTTATTTATTTATTTATTTGAAAGCGTTATCGAGAGAGGAAGAGAGGGAGAGAAAGTTTTACATCCATTGCTTCACTGCCCAGATGACCACAATGGCTGGGGCTGGGCCAAGCAGAAGCCAGGAGCCAGGAGCTTCTTCTGGGTCTCCCATGTGGGTGGCAGGGGCCCAAGCACCTGGGCCATCTTTACACTGCTTTTACCAGGTGCATTAGCAAGGAGCTGGATTGGAAGTGGAGCAGCTGAGACACAAACAGGCAACCATGTGATACTGACATTGCTGGTAATGGCTTTACCTGTTACATCACAATGCCAGCTGCTAGATAATTTTTTAAATGAATCATAATATAAGGATATAAGTTCTTTTTTATTTTTAAGACTCACTTTATTTGAAAGACAGAGTTACAGATAGTGGTAAAGAGAGAGAGGTCTTCCAGCCGCTGGTTCACTCCCCATTTGGTCACAAGGGCTGGAGCTGTGCCAATCCGAAGCCAGGAGCCAGGAGCTTCATCTGGGTCTTCCACACGGGTGGGGAGGCCCAAGGACTTGAGCCATCTTCTACTGCTTTCCCAGGCCACAGCAGAGAACTGGACTGGAAGAGGAGCAGCCAGGACTAGAACCAGCACCCATATGGGATGCCAGCGCTTTAGGCCAGGGCGTTAACCCACTGCGCCACAGCGCTGGCCTCTAGATAATTTTTTTTTTTTTTTTTTTTTTGACAGGCAGAGTGGATAGAGAGAGAGACAGAGAGAAAGGTCTTCCTTTTGCCGTTGGTTCACCCTCCAATGGCCGCCACGGCTGGCGCACTGCGGCCGGCACATCGCGCTGATCCGAAGGCAGGAGCCAGGTGCTTCTCCTGGTCTCCCATGGGGTGCAGGGCCCAAGCTCTTGGGCCATCCTCCACTGCCTTCCCGGGCCATAGCAGAGAGCTGGCCTGGAAGAGGGGCAACCGGGACAGAATCCGGTGCCCCTACCGGGACTAGAACCGGGTGTCAGCGCCACTAGGCAGAGGATTAGCCTGTTGAGCCGCGGCGCTGGCCCTCATACGCTTCCAATCTAGCTTCTTGCTCATGCACCCGGGCGGCATGATGATGGCCCAACTACTTGGATTCCTGGCTCCTGGCTTCTGCCTGGCCCAGCCCTGGTTGTAGCAACAATTTAGAAAGTCAGGCAGCAGATGGGAGCCCTCTCTCTCTCTCTCTCTCTTTCTCTCTCTCTCTCCCCCACCATCTCTCTGTGTCTCTCTCCCTTTCAAATAAATAAATAAACCTTAGGGTGGATATGGTGGGAAGAGTCACTACATTTCTAAAGTTGTACTTATGAAATGCATGAAGTTTGTATTCCTTAAATAAGTTTTCTCTGGGGGTGGTATAAGGTTTTCCTTCCCATCCCTGTCTCCTCATTTAAAAAACAAAAACAATAAACAATAAACAAAAAAAACACAGTAGGAATGAACTTGCGTGGCCAGAAATTAGAATAAAGCCTCAAACTGAAAAAAAAAAAAAAAAAAAAGGCAGTGGTGTGGGACAGGTGCTGTGGTGCTGTGGGTTAGCCCTGCATGGGACACATGCATCCCATATCAGAGTGCCCAGTTTGACTCCCCACCTCTCTGCACTTCTAATTCAGCTTCCTGCTAATGCGAACCTCAGGAGACAGCAGGTGATGGCTCATGTACTTGGGCCACAAGGAAGACCCAGATGGAGTTCTGGACTCCTAGGTTTGATCTGGCCCAATCCTGGCTATTGTGGGCATTTGAAGAGTGAGTCAGCAGTGGAAGATTTTCTCTCTCTCTCTCTCTCCAACACCTCCACTTTCTCATCACTTCGCCATTCAAATAAATAAAGCTTAAGAAAATGGGGCACAGAGCACATTTGAATGAATAATAGTCTCAGAGACGGAGATTTTCAAAATGATGGTGAGTCTGCAGTGTCCAATTTCCACAGCAAAACACATTACAGTGAAACTGCAGAAAATTGAAGATGAAGATAAAAATCTTAAAATCAGATTGAGAAAAAGTTAACTTCAAAGGAGCCATAGTTTGATAGGCAATTGACTTGCAAATCAAAACAATGAATGCCAAGGCAGTTGAAGGGTTGTTTAATGAGCTGAAAGAAAACATTCATATACAATCCTATAGTTGGTGAACACAGCTCAAAGAAAGTCATTGTTAAACAAAAACTAAGGAGGGCATCTGAAATAAAGGAGATTCTAAAAATTATTTTTCAAACAAAAGAAAAATGATCCCAAATGGATGGTTGAAGATAAAAGAATGAGGAGCACTAAACTAAGAAGAGAGGGCCGACACCGTGGCACAGTAGGTTAATCCTCTGCCTGCGGCGCCGGCATCCCATATGGGCGCCGGTTCTAGTTTCGGCTGCTCCTCTTCCAGTCCAGCTCTCTGCTGTAGCCTGGGAAAGCAGTAGAAAATGACCCAAGTCCTTCGGCCCCTGCACCCATGTGGGTGCCGTAGCAGCCATTAGGGGAGTGAACCAACGGAAGGAAGACCTTTCTCTCTGTCTCTTTCTCACTGTCTATAACTCTCTCTGTCTCTGTCTCTCTCTCACTGTCTAACTCTGCCTGGCCAAAAAAAAAAAAAAAAAAAAAGGTGTATCTTCCAAGATTACAAAAAAAGATCTTTTTGAGAGGCAGAGAGAGGGAGGCAGGGAGGATCACGTTTCCTTCCCCTGGTTCCCTCCCTGTGTGTTCGCAGCAGCCGGGCTGTGCTGGGGCTGTGAGAAGAACTGGAAACTCAATGCAGACTTCCCACGGGTATGGCAGGGACGGAACCACCGAGTCACCGCTGCTGCCCTGTGTTGGCAGGAAGCTGACACAGCCGCGGTCAACGCAGGCGCTCTGCTGTAGACGTCGGCGTCTTCACCAGCTTACCTGCTGGGCCAAGAGCCTGCCCGTCTCATCCAAGTTTCTTTTTTTTTTTTAAGAGGAAGTGAGACGGAGGCCCCATTACCAATGTTTGTTCTGACAAGCGCTGTCCTGAGAAGCTATCTTTTTCCTGAGATATTCCCAGTAAGTAGCTCTGTGAGACTTAGAGAGAGGGAGAGAGGCAGAGACAGAGAGATCTTCCAACAGCTGATTCATTCCCCGAAAGCCCACAATAGCTGGTGCCGCGCCAGGCCAGAGCTGGAAGCCAGGGACTCAGTCCGGGTCTCCCACGTGGGTGGTGGGGACTCGCTGCTTGGGCCATCCCCCGCAGCTTCTTGGGATCCCCATTAGCAGGAAGCCAGAGAAAGTACTGAAACTCAGGTACTCGGCTGTGGGATGCAGACGCCCACCTCTAGGCCAGACGCCCATTTCTCTTCCAAGGTTTTTGGGAGACCGTGCGTCCTTAGAAGAATTAGATACCATAATTAATAAAAGAGAACAGAGAGCAAGAAAGCACATGCAGAGATTTCAAATACGGTTGCTGAAATTACATATCCTGGAGAGAGGTTTACCTAGGTTAATGCAGTAGAACTGAGTTCCACAATGAGAAAATTTCAGATACAGTATTTTTTAATAAAATATTACATGCATCTGTAAGTTGTTGAGAAAAGCCAGAATGCTCAGGCCAAAACCAAAGCAAACGTGGGCACTCAGAGGAGGAAATTGTCCAGAGACAAATCTCCAGGTTCAGAAGCCAAATGAAACCCAAGAAGGGAAAATAAAAAAAACGTAGAATACAAAAATAAAAGGGAAAAGCTTAAGAGTAGCCAGAAGAAAAAAACAACACCGACAGATCATTAAGGCAAGTGATTAACAAATAGACTCACATTTGACTTCTCTACAGCAAAAATGAAGTCAAAAAGTATGGAAATGAGGGCCTGCGTGGTGCTGCAGTGGGTTACGCTGCCACCTGCACTGCCTGTATCCCAGACCTAGGAAAGCAGAGGAAGACGGCTTGAGTATTTGGGCCCCACCTTGGGGCTGGCGCTGGACATCGTAGGTTAGGGTTCTGCCTGTGTCGTTGGCATCCCATATGGGCGCTGCTTTGAGTCCTGGCTGCTCCACTTCCCATCCCACTCCCTGCTGATGGCCTGGGAAAGCAGTGGATGATGGCCCAGGTGCTTGGGCCCCTGAACCCGGGTGGGAGACCCCGAAGAAACCCCTGGCTCCTGGTTTTGGATCCACTCAGCTCTGGTCATCGCGGCTGTTTGGGAAGTGAACCAGTGGATGGAAGATATCTGTCCTCCTCTCTCCCTCCCTCCCTCTCTATAACTTTGTCTTTCAAATACATAAATCTTAAAAAGAAAGAAAGAAAGAAAAAGTGAGAGCCTGAATGGGATTCTGTACTCAGTAAAAGCATTTCTAAAGAATGGAATCTGCTGGCTACAGTTTCTTTCAGCTCCCATTTCTATAAAGATGTCTTATTTCACCTTTATTTCATAGTCATTTTTGTCCAGGATAAATCTTTTTTTTTTTTGACAGGTAGAGTCAGAGATAGTAAGAGAGAGAGAGAGAAAGGTCTTCCTTTCCCGGGCCACAGCAGAGAGCTGGACTGGAAGAAGAGCAACCGGGACAAGAACCCAGGGTGCCGGCACCGCAGGTGGAGGATTAGGCTGGCGAGCCACGTGCCGGCCCTGCCCCATTCCCTTCTAATTTGCATGGATTCTGATGAGGAGGCAGCCATTGTTCTCATTAGTGTTTTCCTGTATGTCTTTTGTCTCTGCTCTTTTTCATGTAATAACAGCTATGTTTACTGTTACGTGTCCATTAGTACACCTTTCAATACCACTTGAAACATGTTGTCATCCTAGAGACAGTTTCCCAGAGCTTCTGATCTGATGCGCATTACTGCAAAACCATTGTAAGTTACGGAGGAGGTGTTTGGTTTTAAAAATAAATAAATCATACTGCTCAAATGAATCAACTCTTGTTAGACAAGAATTGATCAGTACTTAGCTGGTAATTTATAGCTCACTGGAAAACAACGTGACTCTATTAGGATAGTTTTCTTTTGATATTAGCAAAATCTACATTTCTGCAGTTTTAAAAAATCATTCAATATAGTAGCAGGTAGACCAATATAAAGATTGTATTGAATTTATGAAAGTCCAACAAACCTCTAAATATTTTAGATTGAATAAATTATCAAGGAAAAGCCCACTGACATGTAACTTTTTAAAAATATGATTTTTGACAATTTATATTTATGGCCAGAAGATAGTTCTCTCAAATTATGGCACTAAAAGGGCAATGTAACTCCTAGTGAATGTGTCCTAAGAACAATTTAAATTTCACAGTGCATACGTTTCTTAGATGTTTGTTCACTTACTATTGGTATCACTTAAATACGCTGTATGGTTACAGAAATGATGTACCCTACAAAATGCTTTTAAAGTTGATTCTTTTGTACAGTTAATTCCTCATGTTTCTAGTAGTAAAATAACTTAATATGGATTGGCAAAGATGCCAACTGTAATTTTTTGGTCCATTTTGGTCATTTTTTTCTTTTTAAAAAGGATTTATTTTGTTTACTTGAAAGGCAGTTACAGAGAGAGAGAGAGAGAGAGAGAGAGGAGATTGATTGATCTTCCCTCTGTTAGTTCACTCCCCAAATGGCCAGAATGGCCAGGGCTGGGACAAGCTGAAGCCAGGAGCTAAATACTCCATCTGTGTCTCCCACGTGGATGCAGGGGCCCTAGTACTTGGGCCATCTTCCACTGCATTCCCCCGCGCATTAGCAGGGAGCTAGAGAGGAGGCAGAGCAGCAGGGACTCAGACCAGTGCTTATACAGGATGCCAGCACTGTAGATGGCGGCTTAAACTGCTGCACCGCAATGTCCCCCTACTTTTTTTTCTTGATCATTCTTTTTCAGTAATTTGACTACAACGTGAGTGGGTGTTATTTTATTTTATTTTGCTTGTTTATTTATTTATGTTAAATTTTTGCATTCTGGTAAGAATGGTATTGTGAAAAAAAAAAAAAAAAGAGGAGACAAGATTGGAAATACAAAAAAGGAACATCATTACAGATCTTTAAAATATTGAAGATACCATAAGATGAAAAGAAAAGCTCAGAGGACTGTGTTGTGACACAGTGGATTAAGCAGCCACCGGTGACATGGAGTTTGAATCCTGGCTGCTCCATTTCCAATTCAGCTTCCTGCTAATGTGCCTGGAAAGCAGCAGATGTCCCAAATGCTTGGGTCCCTGTACCCATGCAGGAGACTAGGATAGAGTTCTGGGCTCCTGGCTTTGGTTCAATCTAACCCTAGCCATTGTGGCCACCTGGGGAGTGAACTGGCAGATGGAAAATCTCTCTCTCTCTCTCTCTCTCTCTCTCTCTCTCTCTCTCATTGCCTTTCAAGTAAAGTTAAAATAAATCTTTAAAAGAAAAAAAGCTCAGATTTTTCTTTTTAGCTTTTCTTTTGTAAAAAAAAGGTTTATTTAAAAGATGTATTTTGTTTTTTTCTTGAAAGGTAGAGTGGCAGAAGGAGATCTTTCATCTGCTGGTTCACGCTCCAAACGCCCACGTGTGCTGGGTTTGGACCAGGCTGGAGACAAGAGCCTCCATCTGGGCTTGAACCTGTGCTCCTATGTGGGACGCCAGGTGTTGTGAGCAGCGGCTTCATCTGCTGTGCCACCATGCTGGTCGTCCCTCAGACGGCTTTTGTTTTGTTTTTGTTTGTTTTTTTAGTTTTTTTTTTTTTAAGAGAAGGAGAGACAGAGAGGGGAAATGGAGCAGCCAGGGCTTGAAGAGGCACCCATGTAGAATGCCAGTCAGTGTTGCAGGCAACAGGTTAACCCACCGTGCCCCGTCAGCCCCTGCCTAGCCTAGTATTAAGATGCCCACTTCCCGTATATGAGTACTTGAGTTTGATGCCTGGCTCTGGCTCCTGACTCCAGCTTCTTGCTGATGGAGACTCTGGGAGGCAGCCATGGTAACGCAAGTGACTGGGTTCCTGCCATCCACATGGGAGACCTGTGTTGAGTTCACTGACTCCTGCCTGGCCCAGGTCTGGCCACTACGGGCTTCCGGGCTGTGAGCTAGTGAATGGGAGCTCTCTCTGTCTCTTTCTCTACCTCTCAAATAAACATTTTTTTTACAAATATATATATATAATCTATATTATACATAATATAGTATATATTACAAATCTATATATTTTATATTATATATTTATATAAAAGGGCAAGTGTTAAGCAAAAATGTTGATAGTCTTCTGAATGTATAAGCAAATTATTTTGTGCTTCTATATATTTTCAAAATGTTGAAAATGCCTTACTTTCATAATGAAATTTTATAACTGTTACTTTTAGAGAAGAAATATCTGCTCTTTTCCTATTTTTCATCCCAATTCCTTATATAATAGCTCTCAGGTAATTCAGTGCTAAAATAATTGGGTCTTAATCAAACTTAGCTCTAAAAATCTCTCAGCTTCTATTTCTGGGATGATTAACTTGGTTTTCTTTGCTTCAAATATGTCCTTGCCTCTAGAGGTAGAGGCTTTTGAGTGATTTATAAAATAGCTGGTCTCTCCTTTGTGTACGTAGGTAAAAGTCCACATGCAATTTATTTTGCAATGTCTGTTTTTAATTCAAGTTTTCTAACTCAAGACCTAGTTACTAGATATATATCCTGGAGGCTCACCTCACTCAAATGTTAATATATGTACCCTTCACCCAAACTCAGTATCAATGTTTGTGACCCATGTAAAACAATATTTGTGGGGCCTGCATTGAGGCGTAGAAGGTTAAGACTCTGTCTACAGTGCCGGCATCCCATATGAGTGCCGGTTTGAGTCCCAGATGCTCCACTTCCTATCCAATTCCCTGCTAATGCACCCGAGAAAGCAGTGAAAGATGGCCCGAGTGCTAGGGCTCCTGCATTCACATGGGAGCCCTGGAAGAGGCTTCTGGCTCCTGGCTTTGGCCTGGCCCAGCCCGAGATGTGTGACCACGTGGGGAGTGAACCAGTGAAGAAAGCTCTCTCTCTTTCTCCTTCTCTCTCATTATCTCTGTCTTTCATATAAATAAATAAATCTTTTAAAAAATATTTGTGATAGGTCACTGTATCATAAAGTTAAGGTCCCTCTTGTGAAGTAAAGATTATTTTAAAAAATGGTTCTAGAGTGATTTTAGTTCTTTGATTTTTTTTTAAGGTTTATTTTATTTATTTAAAAGGTAGAGTGACGCAGAGAGAAGGAAAGACGGGGAGGGGGATGGGGGGGAGAATTTCCATCCGCTGGTTCACACTCCAAATGGCTGCCGTGGTGGGGACTGGGCGAGGCCAAAGCCAGGATCCAGGAACTCCATGCAGGTCTCCCACACGTGTGGCAGGGACCTAAGTTTTGGCCATTGTCTGCTGCCTCTCAGGTGCGTTCTAGGGAGCGGAATCAGACGTGGAGCAGCTGAGATTTGACTCAGTGCTCTGACATGGGTGCCAGTGTCGCAGGTGGCAGTGTAGCCTGCTGTGCCACTACAAAGCTTTTTTAATTCCTCTTATTATTAAATTAGAATTTTAGCATGCTCCTTTTGTTAGTGCAGATGGCTTGTCTTCATGCAAGAAAGAATTCAGGCATGAGACAGAGGGTAGTGGCAAGCAAGGTAGCAAGGTTTAATGGGAGGCCAGCGCCATGGCTCACTTGGTTAATCCTCTGCCTGCAGCGCCGGCATCACATATGGGCGCGGGGTTCTAGTCCCGGTTGGGGCGCCGAATTCTGTCCTGGTTGCTCCTGTTCCAGGCCAGCTCTCTGCTGTGGCCTGGGAGGGCAGTGGAGGATGGCCCAAGTGCTTGGGCCCCTGCACCCACACAGGAGACCAGGAAGAAGCACCTGGCTCCTGGCTTCGGATCGGTGTAGCTCTGGCTGTAGCGGCCACTTGGGGGGTAAACCAACAGAAGGAAGACCTTTCTCTTTGTGTCTCTCTCTCACTGTGTAACTCCATCTTAAAAAAAAGGTTTAATGGGATAGAGCAACTGTCAGAACGGATGGACAACTCTCCAGTGGGAATCAGAGAGTGAGTGTCCAGTCATTCAGGCTGGGATAAGCAAGGTTACATAGGTTAATGGAGAGAATACACCTGCCTGGCCAGGTGGGCATCGGAGCCAAAAACCGAGAGCCAAGCTAGGAGAAATACACCAGGTAGAGCAAACGGGCGTCCCTGAGAGTGCAGCTGGGATCCAGACTGGGGCCTCGAAGGCCTTCCCTCCCTTTCTATCCTCGACCCCCACCTGGGCAAAGGGTTTGTTGGCTGTGAAGTTGGTGAAAATTCTCCCAATGCTTATTGCCCGATATCATCAGAGTGGGTAGCCCACTTGGAGCTGGGCAGAGAGGATTCTTCTGGGTGCTTTCCTTGGTGGTGGTGATGGGGGGTGGCGAGGGGAGGCTGGGGCCGCCTGGACCGTTACTGGGGTTTGGGGAGGTCTCTGGAGTATAAACACTGGCTGCTTGCAAGGCTGCTGGAGGCTGCTCCGTTCCTCTCGGCAGGTGTGTGTTTTCCTTAGGCCCCTGTCACACTCATAGGCTAATTCCTGTCTTCCTACCCAACACTTTGTGTTTTGACAAGGTGAAACATACCTGACTTAAATTTAAGCGTGCTAAAATTCCATGTCCTCTGTCATGAGCTCCCTTTTGTATGCGTGTGCGTGTGAAAAATTTCAAACTTGTAAGAAAGTTGACAGCTAGTACTAGGAACGACTAGATATATTCTCCATCGCTGGTTCAAGCCCCAGATGGCTGCAGCACGTAGGGCTAGGCCAGGCTAAAGTCAGGGGACAGGAACTCCATCCATGTATTCCATGTGGGTGGCAGGAAGCCAGCCACCTGCTGCCTCGCAGGTGCGTTAGCAGGATGCTGTGCTGGATTGGAAATGTGGAGTAGCCAGGAAGCAAACCAGGCACCCTGAGCTGGGATATGGCCTCAAGAGCAGCAGCCTAACCTGCTGTACCACAAGGCCCCCACCCTTATCCTCTGTTACCTCATCTTGCCAGTACTTGGTTCTATTGTAATTGTACTGCAAGACTATGCATTTTGTTCCTCCAGACCACCTGTAAGCAGTTATTCTTTCTGAGCTGTTTCCCCAAGCACAAAATGAGGACAAATAGGAAGTTTTAGTTTAGGGTAGAAAGTTTTAATTTAGGGTAGAAAGTTTTAGATTAGCTTCATTAATATAATTAATGCAATTTCTTTTGTTTGGATGTCAAGAAAGACATTTTAAAAATCCAGCAGGCAGATGTTTGGCGCAGCCATCAGCCATTGCTTGGGATGTCCACATCCCGGACTGGACTGACTGAGTTCCAGTCCCAACTCCACTCCCGATTCAAGCTTCCTGCTGATGACTCTGGAGGTAGCAGGGAATGACTTACGTATTTGAGTTCCTAGATCCTGACTTCAACCCTGGCTGTTATGGACACTTGGAGGGTGAACCGGCAGATGAAGATCAGTCTCTCTCTCTCTCCCCCCACCCCCACCTTTTATGCAATTTTTAAAAGTGTTGCTTCTGGCCAGTGCCGCAGCTCACTAGGCTAATCCTCTGCCTGCAGCACCGGCACACCGGGTTCTAGTCCCGGTCGGGGTGCCGGATTCTGTCCCGGTTGCCCCTCTTCCAGGCCAGCTCTCTGCTGTGGCCTGGGAAGGCAGTGGAGGATGGCCCAAGTGCTTGGGCCCTGCACCCCATGGGAGACCAGGAAAAGCACCTGGCTCCTGCCTTCGGATCAGCGCAGTGCACTGGCCGCAGCGCGCCGGCCATGGCGGCTGTTGGAGGGTGAACCAACGGCAAAGGAAGACCTTTCTCTCTGTCTCTCTCTCTCACTATCCACTCTGCCTGTCAAAAAAAAAAAAAAAAATGTTGCTTCTAGGGGCCAGCGCTGTGGCGAAGTACGTTAATCCTCTGCCTGCAGCGCTGGCATCCCATATGGGTGCCGGTTCTAGTCCCTGCAGCTTCACTTCTGATCCAGCTCTCTGCTATGGCCTGGGAAAGCAGTAGAAGATGGCCCAAGTCCTTGGGCCCCTGTACCCACGTGGGAGACCCGGAACAAGCTCCTGGCTTCTGGCTTCGACTTGGCTAAGTCCAGCCATTGCGGTCATTTTGGGAGTGAACCAGTGGATGGAAGATCTTTCTCTCTGTCTCTCACTGTTTGTAACTCTACCTCTCAAATAAATAAAACCTTTAAAAAAAAGTTTATAAAAAAATCCAGCTATCTTTATACTGCCTATATGTGGTTACTTTAGAAGACACTTCTTTTTTTTTTTTTTTCATGATCTATAATTCTGTTTTTAATTCTCTTAAGTCTTGTGATCACATATTTTAGAGGCTTTGTGCTGATAGTATCTCCTCTACCTTAGTCCTTCCATTGAGCTGGCAAAAGCACCATTACTAAACACAAATATACAGTGGCTCCTCAGTGTTATGTGTTTCCAAATGGCTGCTTACAGACAATCCTGAATTTTAACTCAGTCTAAGGTAGTAAAGAATTCAACAGCAAGTGTAACTTGTTACTCCACCTGGTCATGCTGACGTTCAAAGCACCTGACCTTACAGATCATCTATAAAATGTGAGAAGTGTTAAATATTCTTTATTTGATATGCATAAACCACACTAAAATGCCTTTCAGTAAGTAAAAGGCAGAAGTTTAGATACAGGAAATTCTAATGAGATTGCCACAGCTAAGACCAAAAGTACGAAGTAGACGTTTCCAAATGTCTTCAGCTCTTGCCTTAGGTAGGTAAAGAACAAGGGAATCTCGTTCAGTTCTGAGACAGTGAGGCAATTTCCCCAGCATTTAAATCTAAATCCAATCTCCCAACAGGTTTTGGGATGGCATTGACAAGTTTTGTTAGTTAAGTCCAATCATATCCTTAGAAGGGGAAAACAGTGAGGGCATTCACTGAACTGGAATTACTACCAAAATTTCCTATTTAACCACACAAGGCAATATTAGACTGTTGGACAAAAATATTTTGTCAGCCATTCATGATCTGAATTCTGGTGTATGAGAATTAAATTATGGTGCACATAAAAAAAGTCACGGGACATTGCTGTTTTGTAATAAATAAGGCAGTGGCCATCTATTACTCATTCGTAGCTTTTTTGAGATAAGCTATCAAGTCTGCCCTTTCATTCTTCTTCTTAATGCCAGCGAAGATCATTTTGGTTCCAGGGATGTATTTCTTGGGATTCTCCAAATACTCCATCAGCGTGTCCTCTCTCCAGGTGATGCCTTTGTTCTTGTTGGCGTCTGTGTAGGAGAATGCAACGGCCTGACCTGTCTTCCGCCCGAACAGACCATGGAGATTTGGTCCAGTCTTGTGCTTGCCTCCCTTTTCCACAGTGTGGCACTGGGCACATTTCTGAACAAAAATCTTCTTGCCTTTTTCAACATCACCCATTTTTAACTCGCTCGTTAGTAGCTCGCGCCCCAAAGGACCGCACCGGGAAGCTGGACGTCCCGCTCTCTTTTAGAAGACACTTCTAAAAAAATGTCTTCATTTGAGAGACAGTGAGAGAAACAGAGAGGAAGAACCTCATCATTTGGGGTCACTCCCCAAATGGCTGCAGGAATTTGAGAGTCAGTAATTCAATTTGAGCATCCCGTGTGGTTGCAGGAACCCAGGCGCTTTGCTGTGGGCTAGGCTGGGCCGCATTCACATCCCAGCTCCTGCCTTTTACTTAGAGAAAATGCTGAGTTCAGGCACAAGCACGGCATGTAGCATGATAACGTTTATTTGGAAAGTGAGAGGAATATGTAGGCACAGGACACTTTCATTTAGGGAGAGGAGGCCAGGAAAGTTAACAAGGAGAATTTCATGGGGGCCGCGCTGTGGCCCAGGAGGTTAATGCCCTGGCCTGAAGCACCAGCATCCCATATGGGTGACGGTTCAAGACCCAGCTACTCCACTTCCGATCCAGCTCTTTGCTATGGCTGGGAAAGCAGTGGAAGATGGCCCAAGTCCTGCACCCACCTGGGAGACCAGGAAGAAGCTCCTGGCTCCTGGCTTCAGATCAGCGCAGCTTTGGCAGTTGCAGCCAACTGGGGAATGAACCAGTGGATGGAAGACCTCTCTCTCTCTCTCTCTCTCTCTCTGTGCTTCTCTTTCTTTCTGTGTGTAACTCTGACTTTCAAATAAATAAATAAATCTTAAAAAAAAAAAAAAAAAGGAGAATTTCAGACCCTGCTCTGCTTATCCTGGGCCATGAGGTGGAGAGAGAGGGAAAAAAAGGGAGGGAGAGCCCCCTCCCCTTCCCCAGGCTCCCATGGGACTGCCCCCAGGTCCCAGGTCAGGGGAGGGGTCATCTGATTGATGATAGGATTCCATGGGGGTGGGGCAGGTGTGGCCTCCAGCCGGTGAACTATCTCCCTGACCTTTCCCACATCAACCACTGCTGCCTCCTAGGGTTGGCATTCGCAGGAAGCTGGAGTCAGGAGTGGCCAGTTTTTAACCCGGATACTCTGATGTGGGACGTGGCTGTTTAGCCCTTAGGCTAGACACTCACTGTGTGGCGACTTTGAAACTCTTTGGTTAGAACCCCTTAGGTACACAGTTCAGTGCCTGACCAAGAGGGATCAAAGCAAATGGCATAATTTATTCTCTCATGAAAGGAATACTGGATGGCTGGGAAAAGGGACTGAGAGAGGCTTTTAACTATTCATCCTTTCATATCTTTTGAATTGGGTTCTTTACATGTATTATTCAAATTTTTAAAAATCAAAAGAACACAGTGTAAGTGATCTTCTGCTTAAGGTTTATGTTCTAAACAACTCTGATTCAATGAATAAAGGACATAGTTAGGAACCAGAAAGCCTGTGTTGGAATCTTGGTGTGTCTTTTTCTTTTGAAGCATTCCTTTTATGCCTCAGATTAACCTTTATCAAAATTTCTACTTTAGAGGTTTCTAACGCGGATTAAACAAAGTAAGCTGTTCAAAGTTCACTTTCCACTGAAGGTGTTCACACCTAAATTACTGTCGAAGGGCAAGTGGAGAGTGCTGGGAGGAAACAGACTGGAGTCTCTGCCTGGCGGTCCTGTGGCCTGGGACGGGCTTCCCAGGGACGGGCTTCCCAGCCTCTGGAAGGCTGCCAGGAGAGCGGTGCTCAGCACAGCTTTCCGGAGCTTTGGTCGTATGGCTCGGGCCTCTGTAGCAGCGCCACAGGAATGACAAGTGTTTACCATAAAACTGTTCCCAGAGAAGATTTCCACTTTAAAGTCCAGTGGCACGAATTCCTGGAGTGAAGAGCTTGGCACGTGGTCTCCCCAGGAACAGCCATTCAAAGGCCCTGAAAGTTTACTAAAGGCAAACAGAGAAGTGTTTATTTATGAAAAGCTGTTAGACATCAGGTAAGGACAGTGGGAGCCTCAGGGGCTCTTGCCTGGGCTGATTCCGTTCCATTCCCATCTCATCTCCAAAGGTCTGGAGGCTCCATAGAGCGGGCATGGCTGACCACATGGAGTCCCGCACTTCCTGCTGAGGGGCTGACTGAAATGGACAGAAGGGCAGATATGGCTGGCGCTGCGGCTCACTAGGCTAATCCTCCACCTTGCGGCACTGGCACACCGGGTTCTAGTCCCAGTTGGGGTGACAGATTCTGTCCCGGTTGCCCCTCTTCCAGGCCAGCTCTCTGCTGTGGCCAGGGAGTGCAATGGAGGATGGCCCAAGTGCTTGGGCCCTGCACCCCATGGGAGACCAGGAGAAGCACCTGGCTCCTGCCATCGGATCAGCGTGGTGCGCCGGCCACAGCGTGCCGGCCATTGGAGGGTGAACCAACGGCAAAGGAAGACCTTTCTCTCTGTCTCTCTCTCACTGTCCACTCTGCCTATCAAAAAAAAAAAATTAAAAAAATAAAAAAAAAGAAGGGCAGATAGTATCACCCGGCGTTTTCTTTCTCTTTTTTTTTATTTAAAGATTTATTCATTTATTTGAAAGAAGGAGAGGCAGAGAGAGAGAAAGAGAGACAGAGAGAGACAGAGAGAGAGAGGTCTTCCATCCACTGGTTCACTCCCCAAGTGGCTGCAATGGTTAGAGCTGGGCCAATCTGAAGCCAGGAGCCAGGAGCTTCTTCCCGGTCTCCCATGTGGGTGCAGGGGCCCAAGGACTTGGGCCATCTTCTACTGCTTTCCCAGGCCATTGCAGAGAGCTGGATCGGAAGTGGAGCAGCCAGGACTCAAACCAGCGCCCGTATGGGATGCCAGCACTGCAGACGGTGGCTTTACCTGCTATGACACATTCCTGGCCCCAACGTGGTGTTTTCAACAGAGGGAGAAAACCTACCAGCAAACCAGTAGGGAAGGCCCACATTTGTGCTAATCTGGCTGGGATATGTGGTAGATCTGTTGAC
Source organism: Oryctolagus cuniculus (assembly GCF_051225735.1). Taxonomy (NCBI): domain Eukaryota; kingdom Metazoa; phylum Chordata; class Mammalia; order Lagomorpha; family Leporidae; genus Oryctolagus; species Oryctolagus cuniculus. The sequence goes on from NC_142880.1 coordinate 86,840,561, forward strand.
CAGCCAGAAGCATAACAAGGATAAACCCTGGGAGTGAGAGAGCCATAGGGAGGCCTGCTGAACTCTGTAGACATTTGCAGCTGCCTGGAAGTCAGCGTGCACCTGCAGAGGAAGCCTGAGAGGGCCTAGGATGAGGTCCATCCTGGGACAGACCTCAAAAGTGCCCGAATTTTGAATGTATTTGTAAACCCAGGTACAAGTCCTTTGGCAGGGAGAACTTAGCTTGAGCCATTTAGGCCAATCTCTCAGACCCATCAGCAGCCAGCTTACCAGGCTATATAGGCAGAGAGACAACACCTAGGAAGTGAGCTAAAACTTCAAAGTAAGAATTTCTTTTCTTTTTTCTTTCTTTTTTGACAGGCAAAGTGGACAGTGAGAGAGAGAGAGACAGAGAGAAAGGTTTTCCTTTTCTGTTGGTTCACCCTCCAATGGCCGTTGTGGCCGTCACACCGCGCTGATCCGAAGCCAGGAGCCAGGTGCTTCCTCCTGGTCTACCATGCGGGTGCAGGGCCCAATCACTTGGGCCATCCTCCACTGTCTTCCCAGGCCATGGCAGAGAGCTGGACTGGAAGAGGAGTGACTGGGACAGAATCCGGTGCCCTGACCCAGACTAGAACCCGGTGTGCTGGCGCTGCAGGTGGAGGAGTAGCCTAGTGAGCAGCAGCGCCGGCCCACAGTAAGAATTTCTTAAAACTGAGCAGGGACATTAATGGCCATATACCACAGCGGGGACAGATTCAGTTATTTTCTCTATTGCTCCTTAGCTCCAAGTTCACCCTTGATTTTTAGCTCTTTGAAAGTGAATCTGGGCCTTTGCAAGATGGCTCAATATTAAATGTTGTCTGTAGAGGGCGCTGAAGAGTTAATGCAGCGGAACGGATTTTCCTTCCTGGTGCTGCTGGCACACTTCTCACGGTACACTCTCTCCTGTGGAAGGTGTGCCTTCAGCACTGTTGGCTCCTGCAGTGCCTGCGTTTGCCCGCCACCACCACCTGCAGCAAGGGCAGTTTCGCCATGCTTGGATCCTGCGCAGCATGTTACATAGATTCTAACAGCCTGAATTAGCACTATTCACGAATGTGACCTAGGTGACATTTACAGAACATAAACCAAACAAGAGCAGAACACATTACAAAGGGCACACAATCTCCAGAACATATGGTAGGTGCTGTGCTGCGGGTCCATTGTGATCGAAAGCTGCTGGGGAACCCTTTAGGGGTGGGGCCAAGTGGGTGGTCCTTAGGTATTGGGCGTGGCTCTCATGGGGCTCCTTGGTAATTCTCTAAAAACTGAGTTTAACCTGCTCCAGCCATTCTCTGCTGCTGGCTTGAGGTATAACCGCTTGCCCTGATAGGCACCCTGGCCACTGCAGTCTGCCACGACACGATGCAGTGGAGAGAGGACCCTTCCCAGTACTGACCTGATGCCAGTGCCCTGCCCTTGAACCTCCAAGATTATAAACAAAATAAACCTCTTGTTCTTAAGTAGCCTGTGTCAGGTATTTTTTCATAGTCATGAAAAGCTCACTGATCCACTAGGTAAGTCTCAACACATTCCAGGGAAGTGAAATTATTCACAGTGTGTACATACTTTTTAATTTATTGATTTATTTGAAATCGTGTTTGTTCAGGATCAGCTCAAGTACTACCTCTTCTCTTGGGACTAAATTTAAGTGGCCAGTTCCCCCGTCCTTATCCCTGTGATAGCAATTGTCGAACACTCATGTTTTAGGACTCCTATACACTCTTTTTTTTCTTTTAAAGATGTATTTATTTTTATTTGAAAGTCAGAGTTACACAGAGAGAGGAGAGGCAGAGAAAGAGAGAGGTCTTTCATCCAATGATTCACTCCCCAATTGGCCACAACAGCAGGAGCTGTGTCGCTCCCCCTCTTCGTGGAGGAGCAACACAGGACCCTGCGCTGTTCTTTCGTCTGCTCGGCCCTCCCCGGGTTTGCTGCTGGTTCTTCCCGGGTTGGCTACTATCCCTTCCACCTCCGTGGAAGGGCAGTTCCCCCTGGCCACATTCCCCACTTCCGCAGGGGAGTGGCACACTGCCGGCCGGTTCTCTCGGGGGCTGCACGGGTTCCCTTAGATGTTCCCCATAGATGTTCCTGGTGCATGCCGTCTCTCTCCTCCTTTATAGTCCTCCTCTGCCAATCCCAACTCGGCTGCCCACACGCCGAGTACGCTGCTCTCCAATCAGGAGCAAGTCCTACAGTTTATTGGTTGAACTGGAGGCAGCTGTGCGGAAGCTGTTTACTTCTCTCCCAGCGCCATATTGTGGGAGAGCAGATGCATAGAATAAGTCTTAATTTCAGTAACTTAGTCCAGTCCGGATTGCTCCCCACAGAGCTGTGTTGATCTGAAGCCAGGAGCCAGGAGCTTCTTCTGGGTCTCCCATGTGGGTGCAGGGGCCCAAGGACATGGGCCATCTTCTACTGCTTTCCCATTTTTCCATAGTAGAGAGCTGGATTGGAAGTGGAGCAGCCAGGTCTCGATCCATATGGGATGCCAGTGCTTCAGGCCAGCGTTAATGCGCTATGCCACAATGCCGGTCTCCAAGACTCCTATACACTTTTAAAAATTATGGAGGACCATAAAGACCTGTTACTTATGCGATATCTATCTATATTTAGACATGAGAAATTAAAATGAACAAATTTGATGTTTTAAATCTAGTGATTTTCGGGCCCAGCCTGGTGGTGTAATAGGTAAAGCCACTGCTTGGTACTCTGGCATCTCATATGGGTGCGGGTTCATGTCTCAGCTACTCCACTATCAAGCCAGCTTCCTGCTAATGGCTGGGAAAAGCAGTGGAAGACGGCCCCCCTGCCACCCACTTGGGGGTCTTGGAGGAAGCTCCTGTTTTCCTGGCTTCTGCCTGTCTCAGCGCTGGCTGTACCAGTCACTTGAGTGAACCAGCAGATGGAAAACTCTCTCTCCCTCTCTCTCTTTCAAATAAATCAATAAATATTACAAAAATAGAAAAGCAATTTTAAACTTAGGTGTTAATATAAATGATGCATTTTGTGAAAAAAAAAGATTTTTAAAAAAATTTTACTATTTATTTGAAATACAGAAATAGAGATCTTGCATCTATTAGTTCACTCCCAAAATGCCTATGACAGCCAGGGCTGGGCTAGGCTGAAACCAGAAGCCTGGAATTCAATCTAGGTTTCCCATGCATTTGCAGGGACCTGAGTATTTGGGCTATCACCTGCTGCCTCCCAGGGTACACATTAGCAGAAAGCTGGACAGGAAGCTGAGTAGTTGGGACTCATTGAAATGGAATGCGGGTATCTCAACTGGTGTGCCAAATGCCTGCCCCTGATGAAATGATATTTTTAAAAGTTGGTGAGAAGGGTGGTATTGTTTTATTTTTCAAATTTCTGCAATATCTGGCTTAATGGGAGGCAGCTCAGGTCTTGGATGTTTGTATGTTCAATCTGTTGTGTTCTGTTTGGATTGCAATGTATGAAGAACATCTGATCTCACACAGATAAGGAGTTGGAAGAGGGAAAACTATTTTCATAGCCTTTCTAGATAATTCTAGATATTCTTCTTTGATACAATACCAAACTTGACATGTGGTAGCTTCTTAGCATGCAGTTGTAATGTAGCCTGAAACCATCAGTTAACCTTTTTTATTGTTATATTGAAATCCATCAGTGTCTTGCACCTCTTAGAATTTTTTTATTTTGTAAAAAGATATATTAATTGATTTGGAAGGCAGAGTTAGAGAGAGCAAGAGAGATCTTCCATCGGCTTGTCCACTCTACAAATGGCCACAACAGTCAGGGCTGGGCCAGGCTGAAGCTGAAATAGAGCAGGCAGGACTCTATCTGGTACATTGTAGGCACTGTGCCACAATGTCAGGCCCCCTTTTTGATTTTGTAGTAGCTCCCACTGGTCATGTGGAAAGTGGCTGCACACTGAGTCGTAGGGATGGTCCGAATGTTGACATTATTTCACTGTAAAATGTCAAAAACAAATTTGTTAATATTCCTGGTGACTCAGGCAGAGAAGCCTTTAAGTATTGGCAAACTGTGAAGCTAAGGTGGCAGATACAAGTATCACAAGATCTGTATTTTTGTGTGAAAACTCCAGCACACAGTATGTTTACTGAAGACAGCTGTCCCTCTCGGACATAGCAGAAATACTTTCCATGTCCTTACGTGCACTGTTTGGAACTGTACGATAGGGTGTGACGTAATCAACTTCTCTTTACCCCTTTTTCCTAACTTTTGTATGCTTTAGGTGGTTGGAAGTGAAGACTACATCCTACTGGTCCAGTGTGGTGTCACAGCCTTGATTCCGGTTAAGGCGTCGGCAGTTTAATCAACCATTGCTATTAATCAGATGAATAGAGCAGATGTCAACAAAGCCAGACTGGTCAATAAAAACCTTAGTTTTATTACGAAAATCCTTTTGATCTTGCAGAGCCACTGAAAGAATTTGGGACCCTCAGGGTAACATGGAAGTTATTTGGAAACAGCTGGTCTAGGATCTCCTAAGAGAAGGATCATAAAAAATGGGAAGGGCACATGAGACCATTCTGCATGGAGTTCAAAATTTCTTTGGACTCAAATAAACTTTTTTTTTTTTTTTTAATTCTGTAGAGGCAGAAGCAGAGAGTCTTCCATCCACTGGTTCATTCCCCACATGGTCACACCAGTCGGAGCTGAGCTGTTCCGAAGCCAGGAGCCAGGAGCCTCTCCCGAATCTCCCAGGGGGCGTGCAGGGGTCCAAGGACTTGGGCCGTCTTCTACTGCTTTCCCAGGCCACAGCAGGGAGCGGGTTCTGAAGAGGCGCAGCCGGGACTAGAACCGGCGCCCATTTGGGATGCCGGCGCTTCAGGCCAGGGCGCCGGCCCCAGATAAACATCTTTTAATCTTATTTTCTCTACTTAGCTTGCAAGCTGTCCGTGGCCCTTGTGTATCTGTTTTTTAAGCGCCCTTGCAGAAGGGGCGAATGAATCACAACTTGTGAACACAACGGCATAGCTTCTCTCTTACGCAATCTGAATCTACGTTGTTTTGTAAAATTTTCCATGTCTTTTCACAATTAGGGCGCCTGCCAATTAAAAAATAAAAGTGGGGCGGGAGCTGTCGGTGCTTAACCACGACGCCCTAGCGCCGGTCGAGCATTCACGGGCGTCGCCCGCGTCACTCCCGCCTCACGGCCCCGCGCCACCAGGCCCGCCGCGCGGTCGCCTCGCCCGCTCACTTCGTACAGACAGCAGAGAGCCGGGCCTTCCATGTTGACAGGAGAGCAAGACCTGGACCACGTTTGACGGAAAAACAAAACAGCGACAAGCCTCTCATCGGAGAAGACCCAGGAGACGGCGGCCTCGCCGGGCGCTCGGCGTCCCGGGCCGCGGCCGCGCCGGCCCCGCGGGGTTGCCGGGGCGACGCTTCCGGCCGGCGCGCGCAGCCGCGGAGCAGGCGAGTTGTGACACGGGCGGCTAGACCTGCCCGGCGCCGGGAATCCGCCCGCGGGAGCGCGCTCGCGGCCGCGCGGGCTCCGCTTCCCCGGCTCCGTCACTGACGCGTCGCGGACGTTGGGGAGCGGGATGAACAGCGGAGGCGCCTTCGGCTTGGGTTTAGGCTTCGGCCTGATCCCTACGGCGGTGATTCAGGTGACGAACCTGTCGTCGGCCGTGACCAGCGAGCAGATGCGGACGCTCTTTTCCTTCCTAGGAGAAATCGAGGAGCTGCGGCTCTACCCCCCGGAGTAAGTGCTGGAGCTCGGCTGGGGGAGGGGCGCGGGCGCCATCGCGACCTCGCGAGCCGCGGCGTGGGGGCGCGCGGACGCGGCGCGGGCGCGCGGGGCCTGTCACGTGACGGCCGGTGCCCACCCCGGTGCCCATGTGTGAGGAGGGCGCCGGGCCGGCGGGGCCTGCGCCCTCGTGAGTCGTGTCTTGGGGGTTGGCGCCTGCCCCCGGCCTTTACAAAGGCGTGGGAGAGGCCGCGGTGGCCGGGTCTGCGGCCTCGTGCTCGCTGCGGGGCCCCCGGCCGCTTCTCCTCCCCGAATGTAAGATGGCCGCAGGTGGGCCCGCGCGCGTGCTCCAGGCGAACGCCTGCCCGGGGTGCCTTTTTTTATTTTTTATTTTTTTCTGCCCTCCGAGAGTCGCGGAGACCGCATCTGAGCCACCGTCGGGTTCTTAAGGCCTTCGGGGCAGACCGTTAGTGCAGACGGGGAAGCCTGCGGCCGGTGCAAAATGGAGTTCGGGCTGCATTTGTTCGCTAGGAGGCGGCTTCGCTAACTTAGCATCTCGCTGGCCCTGACCGAGCCCGTGCACGGTCAGCAGCGTGTGTGGTCACCCTGTTGACACCAGATTAAAATGTCCCCTCGGGAAGGTCCCACTTTTCCAGACCTTTCGGAGGAAGGGTGAGTCGGTGCAGGATTGTCCCTGCTGCTCGCGCGCTGGGAACGCCAGGCCTGAGCTGGCATTCCCAAGGGGTGTGTTTGGACGTGGTAGGGTTTGTCTTGCCCGGTGTTACCTACTCAGGAAGCTTGCGAATCACTCACACTCGTGCATGCAGAAGCACTTTTTTTTTTTTTTATCGTGGAATTTGGAATTTAAGATCGACAGCATTTTCTTGAATGTGTCAGTCCTTTGAAGGAAGTCGTTGCTTACGATTTTCCGAAATTTTTCAAAAAAGTGACATCTATTTACCTTATTTCAAAGTGATGGGTGTGAACCATAAAGTGCCGCTGCGTACATACTGGTAAAAGTTGTTACACATGTGGATGTTTAAGTTTCACTTAAGTTTTTCTCCTCTTTCGAGAAATAGTTCATGCATACAGAACAGTTGGAGCGATAATATATTGAGCATCTGTGTCCCGTAGACGTGTGTTCATCAATTTTTGCTACAGTTAATTATTAGAATTCCCTGTTATTATAATGCCCTTTTCCCTTTTGATCTGGTGTATAATCAGACCACCCGCAGCATTTACTTATCTCCTTTAAATGTAGAAGACCCCCTCCCAGCCAGTCCCCTGTTAAATACTCCTTTATGACATTGGTACTTAGTCTTGTTTGCCTTGTCTTGTAGAAGGAGCTGTAATCGAAGGTTGTATAGGTTATTCATGATGAGATTCAAGTAATGTATTTTTGGCTACACCCATGTTTTTGATTGGTTAGCAATCTAAATTTTGTTTCTAAGATTTATTTGGAAACTAGAGTTACAGAGAGGTGGAGGCAGAGAGAGAGAAGTCTTCCCTGGGCTGGTTCACTCCCCAAATGCGCTGAACCCCTCAGGGCTGAGCCAGAAGGAAGTGAGGAGCTTCATTTGGGTGCGGGGGTGGGGGTTGAGTGGGGAGGGGGATATCCCAGCGCTTGGACGATCTTCAGCTGCTTTCCCAGGCGCGTTAGAAGGGAGCTGGATTAGAAGTGGAGCATCTGGGACTTGAACCAGAGCTCAAATGGGCTGCTGGTGCTGTGGGCGGTGCCCGAACCCACTATGCCACATTGCCGGCCCTGAATATCTTTTGAAAATGTTTTCAACTATTTCAAGTTCTCAGAACTTTTTTTTTTAATAATTGAGAAGTGTTTGGAGGAATGTTGTATCATTCAAGAATTGGAATCAGTAAAATATTCTGTAGGTGAACTTCGGTAAAATGATTTTGCTTTCAAGGTTGTGGTAGGTAGAAGATATACATCGCAGAATGCTTTGCTAACATAATAGCATTTGTGGTATTTAAAACCTGTGTTTGCATGAGCTGTCTACCAGTTACTGATAGTGATGGTGGCGGGGGGAAGATATCTTCCTTCATCTAGTTCTTTGCCCTAATGCCTGCAACAGCCAGGGCAGGAAGCTGGAATCAGGAGCAGAGCTGGTAGTGGTACCTAACCATTCTGATGGGGATGTGGGTGTTTTCACTGCCAGGCTGAAAGGCTCCCTCCCCACCCCTTTTTTTCTAATTTAACTTTTTTTTCATTTTTATTTTATTTGAAAGGCAGAGAGGGAGACAGAGATAGAGATCTGTATTAGCTCATTAATTTCCTAAATGCTGGTGACAGCCAGGGTTGGGCCAGGAACTAGGAACTTCATCCAGTCTCCCATGTGGGTGACAGGACCTAGGTACTTGAGCCATCGTTGTTGCCTTCCAGGATCTGCATCAGCAGGAAACTGAATCAGGAGCTGGGAAAAGAACCCAGGTATTGGTATGTGGGATGCTTGCATCTTAGCCACTAGGCTAAATACCCATTTTTGGATATTTATGTTACCATTTGCAAGCCAAATAAAATTATCAACTCAAAAATTAGTCTGCTATAGATTATTGAATTTTGAGTCCTGCGCTGTGGTTGCCTTGGCAGGGCCAGACCCAATGATTTTGCTGGCTTTGTATGGTCCCTGGACTGGATGTTTTGCACCCCTGTCTAAAGGATATTTTAGAATGTGCTAATAAGGCCGGCGCCGTGGCTCAATAGGCTAATCCTCCACCTTGCGGCGCCGGCACACCGGGTTCTAGTCCCGGTCGGGGCGCCGGATTCTGTCCCGGTTGCCCCTCTTCCAGGCCAGCTCTCTGCTATGGCCAGGGAGTGCAGTGGAGGATGGCCCAGGTGCTTGGGCCCTGCACCCCATGGGAGACCAGGAAAAGCACCTGGATCCTGGCTCCTGCCATCGGATCAGCGCGGTGCACCGGCTGCAGCGGCGGCCATTGGAGGGTGAACCAACGGCAAAGGAAGACCTTTCTCTCTCTGTCTCTCTCTCTCACTGTCCACTCTGCCTGTCAAAAAAAAAAAAAAAAAAAAAAAAAAAGAATGTGCTAATAAGATATTAGACATGATAGTACCACATGGAGTTTAAAAAAATTTTTTTTTATTTATTTGACAGGTAGAGTGACAGACAGTGAGAAAGAGACAGAGAAAGGTTTTCCTTCCGTGGGTTCACTTCCTAAATGGCCGCAACGGCCAGAGCTACGTCGATCCGAAGCCAGGAGCCAGGTGCTTCCCCCTGGTCTCCCATGCGGGTGCAGGGCCCAAGCACTTGGGCCATCCTCCATTGCCCTCCCTGGCCACAGCAGAGAGCTGGACTGGAAGAGGAGCAACCAGGACTAGAACCCGGCGCCCATATGGGATGCCGGCGCTGCAGGCGGAGGATTAACCAAGTGAGCCACGGCACCGTCCCTTTTTTTTTTTTTTAAGATTTTATTTGTAGAGTTACAGACCGTGAGAGGCAGAGACAAAGAGAAAAGTCTTCCGTCTGCTGGTTCACTCCCCAGATGTCTGCAACAGCTGGAGCTAATCCCATCTGAAACCAGGAGCTTCTGCCTGGTCTCCTGCACAGGTGCAGGGCCCCAAGCACTTGGGCCATTTTGTACTGCTTTCCCAGTCCTTAGCTGAGAGCCAGATCGGAAGAGGAGCAGCCACGATTAGAACTGGCCCCCGCGTTGAGTTTTTAAAAAAATTGTACAATGCCAACGCCATAGTTAATAGAAAATAGGAGTAACCAGCTAGGGCCCAGGAGATTTTCCTGACATGTGAAAAGCTGGTTCTTTGATGTCTGGAATGAACATCCAGTGAGAAATTCTGATTTTCTTTTCAAGGGTAAGGTTTTATAGTGAAAAACAACAATTTGATGTCAAGCTAAAATCTGTGAAGTTTTGGTACTGCTGCTTGGTATAAAAACATGCATTTGGACCAAATAAAATATGAAACTTCTTTAAAAATATTAAAGCTAGATCAAGACTACATTTTAAAATAGTAATCCTATTTAATAAAAGTATAATAGTTTAGATACAGTTGAAATATCTAAATTTGAAAATATACAATTTATGAATACTTTTCTGGGTAAGATATTCATTATCCACTTGTAGACTTGTCAGTATATCATATTTTAGCTTATAAGTTTAAAATAGTTACCATCTTTGCTGAAAAGCTCAAATATTTACATGTATACAAAGGAAATATAAGTTGGCCGCCTTTCTGTTTTAAGGAAGGTAATTGGAGGTGAAGACTAAGAAAATTGCTTGGGAGATTAGAATTTAATTTTCAGCTTCTGGCTTAAAGTTGGGAGGTACCCATACTTAGTATCTATACAGCCATGATAATGCCGTTCAGAACAGACCCAACACTGAGACTCATTCCCAAGCTTCAGCTGCTTTACAAACCACGCTCAGATTTCCTATTCCTGCGGTTGTTATTAAATGAAAATTGAAGTGAGTTTCAACTAGGGAATATTTGGAAATATTTTTATTCTCAGCAATGATTAGGTTTTCATTCTTTCACAAGAGAATCTGTCAGTTTAGGAAATGTAGGTTGGTGATGGGTTTTCAGGATCTTGAAGATTTAGGGCAACAAGAGTTTATTACCTGTTACAATGGCTAGGGCTTTAGTAGGTTATTGTAACCATAGATTCTTTTGGTTGCAAAGGACAGAAACAGTGTTTCTCAGTCTAACTAAAAAAGGGACCTTATTAGAAAGAAAGGTTGCACCACATGGAAGGATAAAGACTGGGGAACTGGGACTGGGACCCAGATTGGTATCAGCCGTGAGAGTCTCTCAAGAGGCTTTATTGTCAGCCCAGTTTGTTTCTGTGTGGCTGCTCTGTTTCTTTGCAGACTTAAATTATACTCATCATCTGGCCCAAGATGACTCTAAGTCACTTTCCAGCCCACAGAGAGAATCTGATTGTTCTGAGCTCATTTGGTCAAGCCTGACCACCCAGATTACAGGTTGCTGCTCAGCCTGTGAAATGGGTCCTTGTGGCAAACAGCAAATCTGTTGTGGCTAGAGAAGCTTACAAGATCTGTTGAGGGTTTTCACTCAATTTAAGGAAATTGTGGTAATGCCTATGCTGAAGCTGTATGGAGTGTCTTGCTAGCACTGTGGAGAGGGGGCTACCTAATCCCTTTGGTATCTTAAGATGGTTTACCAGAAAGCTTGGAACTTGAGCCTTGAAGAAAAGTGGAATTTACTATTCAAAAAAGGGAGTTAGGGAGGCCAGATAGAATGGCCTGTACAAAGACTCAGTTGTCACCGTGTGTTTTCAGAATCAAAAGTGTTTATGCCTGGATTTGGGGTGCAGTTAGATGATGCAGCAAGGTCAGAAGGGTGCCTTTGAGGAAGTTTAAGCTGTGGAGTGACAGAATAACATTTAGGGTTCAGAAAGATGACTCTGGCAGCTTTTTTTTTTTTTTTGTCACTAATAAAGGGTTAAAGTATGATTGGTTAGGAGCCATTGTGGTATTGCATGTGAGAAATTATGAGGGCCTGATGAAGGCACTGACAATGGAAATGAAGAAAGAAGTTATATGACACGTATTTGAGAATCTAAGCAGAATTTATTGACCAGTAGTGGTTAAGTCAGTATGGGCAGAATCTTGGAAACAACTCCTGAAGTCTTAGCAGTTTTATAAAACAGATTAATTGTTACACTTGATTGGTGGGGTTAGGAACTCTACTCATTGGATCACTGGGATCATTGGATCACCTGTCTTGAATTTTGCTGGTCACTGTGGCAGAGACTCTAATAGTTTTAACAAGTAGTGATACTTTACTAGTTCTGTTCATACTTAATTGACTAAGGTGAGTTATGTGGCCGCACCTAAATTCTAGCAACAAAAATGGAATTTTACTGTGTACCCAGAAGGAACTTTGGAAGTACTTGAGCAACATTAATGACTGTCACACTAGTGACTCTGGGCTTTCAGACTTGGGCAGTGTGATGGTATCTTTAACTGAGATATGAAGTGTAGGAGAGGGCAGAATTGGTAAGGAATGAGGTTGGTGAATGTATTTTGCACTTACTAAATGAAGGGGTGGGTCCTCATGACTACCAAGGTGTAATCTTGCAGCAGGCACTTGAATCTGGGTGTCTGGAGTTCAGGAGAGAACTAAATTGGAGATTTGGTAACTCAAGGTGGTGAGTTAAATTGAAGTGTGGAAGTATTTACTGAAGTGACAATACATAAAGTGCTTTGACTTATATGTCAGATAAGTGGGGATTTTTGGTGTTCCTTAGCATGAATCCCAAATTCAGTGGCTTTAGGCAGAAATGAGTTGGGTGGCAAAGAGGTAGAAATGTTTTGGGGTTTTTTTTGCAGCTTTAGTCAGCAGTACTAGTACATTAATAATATAGTTTTTTTTTTTAAAGGTTTATTTGTTTGAAAGAGTTACACAGAGAGGAGAGGCAGAGAGAGAGAGAGGTCTTCCATCCACTGGTTCACTCCCCAGATGGCTGCAATGGCTGGAGCTATGCCGATCAGGAGCCAGGAGCTTCCTTCAGGTCTCCCACGTGGGTGCAGGGGCTCAAGGACTTGGTCCATCTTCCACTGCTTTCCCAGGCCATAGCAGAGCTGGATCGGAAGTGGAGCAGCCGGGACTCGAACCGGCGCCCATATGGGATGCTGGCACTTCAGGCCAAGGTGTTAACCCGCTGTGCCACAGCGCTGGCCCCAATAATATAGTTTCAAATTTTAAATGTAGATACAGTTTATTATCACAATGTTTGGCTAATATTATTAATGTGGTTATTCTATACTGTTTAAAGATAGTTTTGTTATGTGAGAGATTACAGAGAGAAACTTTTGAATTTTTAAATTTTTTTAAAAAAGATTTTATTATTTATTTGAAAAGCAGAGTTCAAGAGGCAGAGAGAGAGAGACACCCTCCATCCACCTGCAACAGCTGGAGCTGTGCTGATTTTTGAATTTTAATATTGAATGTTGGTGCTGGCACTGTGGTGTAGTGGGTAAAGCCGCTGCCTCTAGTGCTGGCATCCCATGTAGGTGCCGGCTTAAGTTCCTGCTACTCTACTTCCAATCCAGCTTTCTGCTGTGGCCTGGGAAAGCAGAAGATGGCCCAACTACTTGGGCCCCTGTACCCACATGGAGACCCGGAAGAAACTCCTGGCTTTGGATCTGTCCAGCTCTAGTTATTGCAGCCATTTGGAGAGTGAACCAGAGGATGGAAGGTCTCTTACTCTGCCTCTCTCTAAATCTCCATTTTAAATAAATAGAATAAATCTTAAAAAAATTATTTGTAGAACTAGTAATTACATAGTGTGTCTGAATGATTTAAAAATTCTTGATTAGTTGAAAAATAAGGTTGCATGAGCTTTGGAATTAGATGATTAGTCTTGAAATCCTAAGTGCTATTTGCTTGTTCAAGGCATTATAGTCAACTTCCTTATCTGTTTTGTAAATCATAATAAATTACAATTATTGTAAAAGTCATATATAATATTTTTCAAGTGATCTGTGCTTTTTTAGTGTGAACAATCTCAATGTTTCAAAAGGTTGTACATTTGTTATAGATAAGGTATATGTTTATTGGATCTGTTTTTTTTTTTTTGTTAAAGAATTATAGACTTTAAATGAGAAGTTGAAAAATGTCCATGAGGATGGTAAATTTTATTTTATTTTTTAAAGATTTTGCTTATTTATTTGAGAGGCAGAGTAACAGAGGGAGAGAGAGACAGAAAGGTATTCCATCCACTAGTTCACTGCCCAAGTGGCTGCAATGGCCAGAGCTGGGCCAGGAGCTTCTTTCGGGTCTCCCATGCAGGTGCAGGGGCCCAAGCACTTGGGCTATCTTCTCCTGCTTTCCCAGGCCATAGCAGAGAGCTGGATTGGAAGTGGAGCAGCCAAGACTAGAACTGGCGCCCATATGGGATGCTGGCACTGCAGGTGGTGGTTTAACCCATTATGCCACAGCGCCGGCCCCAAGGATGGTAAATTTCATAATCTAGCAAGATGGATTTGTATTACAAAAAAATTTGTGCTATGTCTGCTTCATTTTTATTGTAAGTCTGCCTAGGTTGAACTTGATCAACTAGGGCTGGAGTTTATGCTTCTTTGCATATAAAATATGAAAATTTTTTTTGGTAAGACCTTTTGTTTGTAAAGTCACATTGCTGTCTAGCTTAAAACAGTCTGTTAAATGCAGAAGACTTTAGTTTTGGTTCATGTTATCTGGTTGTTTATAAGACAATTGAGAAATTTTTAGTGATAAATGCTAAAGAATCACAGAGTTGGAGTAATTATAAAATTTGATGTCTTGGTGATGAGCAAACTGATTGAATGGCTTCACTTTTACTGTAGGTGAGGCTGTATTTGTAGTAGTACTCTAGGAACTGCCTGGGATTTTCTTAATTTCCTTAAATATAGAAGTGTTTCATGTTTATATCATCAGCTGGATTGAAAGGTGTTACTATAAAAAAATTGAAGTCCTAAGGGTTAGGGGGTTTTATAAAGGGACTTTGCCCATTTATGATGACATATTGGGTAAACGTCTGTGTGTTATATCAGCTGTTTTCATACTTTACTGATTAATTTGAGTTTCAAGTTTTTAAAAGTAAGGTTAGAGACTGGCCTATATTGCCTCTGCATTGGCAGATCAGGATTAAATGACTAAATTAAATTTTATGCCTTAATGATCCTTAGCACCAAAAATTTCTTATGTGTTGATTATGTAAGACTATGTAAAGATACAAGAAGTAACTTTTAAATGCAAATAACAGAGCCAAGCAAATGTTTATAATTGTGTTTCTTTTTTATCTTACAGCAACACACCTCTTGCTTTTTCCTCCAAAGTATGTTATGTTAAGTTTCGTGACCCATCAAGTGTTGGTGTGGCCCAGCATCTAACTAACACGGTTTTTATTGACAGAGCTCTGATAGTTGTTCCTTGTGCAGAAGGTTGGTATCTTACATGTTTTTTTTCCCTATTGTTTAATGTTTGTCTTGTCTGTTACTGCCTTTGACTTTCCTAGAAATGGCAGGTAGACAGTACTGGTGTGTGGGTATGTATGTATCGTATATATGTGAAGGATAGAGGGAGAGGAAGAGAAAGAATATGTTTGTAAAACCAAGAATGAAATTTGGAGAAGGAAGGGATTTTTACCCAATAGTAAATTATTTTAAAATAGTTTGCTTGATGTATTTCAGATTTTATGATTTAACATTTAAAAAATTTGTAAGTTATTTGGCTTTGCTGTTTTTGCTTTGGCTTTCTTGTAGTCAATTTTCAGGTTGTAAAAAAGCTTCCTGAAATTAAGAAAAATAGAGATATGATATGAGAAGTTGTATATGTAAATAAATATTTACCCTGTGTGTACAATATTAATAGTATTACAAATAAAAATAGTGTACACATTTTACCAAATAGAGAGGTTAAGTGGTATTTATAAGAAAAATAGTCATAATTTATGCTTTCAAGTATCCTCTTATTTTATTACTTATGAGACTATTGTTTCATATTCAGTATAATTGTTTGCAGCTAGAATTTATTTTTTTCTTTTATTGGCTTTTGGTAGGTGGTAATTGAAAAAATTATTCTGGTCCCCTCCCCACCACCTGCATTCCAAAGCCTCGATCAAGGAAATAGTTGTTGAAGACAGGAGGAAGGCTAGAGGCCTTAGAGTTACTTGTTAAATTTTATGACACACTGCTTTAAGAGCTAATTATTACTAATAATTTTTAGTGACTTCTTTTTGCAGAGCCAATCACATACAATAGACTGTGCTGAATTTTGACAGTTCTGGTGTGTAATTAACTTCTATTCAGAGCACTGACTATGGCATGTGTATATGAATTTTAGTATTAGATTATTGTAA
This sequence comes from Oryctolagus cuniculus, assembly GCF_051225735.1. Taxonomy (NCBI): domain Eukaryota; kingdom Metazoa; phylum Chordata; class Mammalia; order Lagomorpha; family Leporidae; genus Oryctolagus; species Oryctolagus cuniculus. Next base: position 86,856,128 of record NC_142880.1, read on the forward strand.
ATTTAAATGTCCTTAAAATAGATTTTCTCTGGTGGATAATGGTAACTGTTTTACAACATACAAGTTCACTAGAAATCATTTAATGGGCTTTCATGTGTAATTTTAAAAGTTGTTTTATTGGCCAAGTTAACATTAATGTAACATCATATATAATCAGTTTGCTATACTATTAGATTTTACGGTTATTTCAGAATGCCTATTTTGGGATGTCAAAAACCTTACACTCAAATATAGTGAGTAATTAGGCTGGTATTTTTGAAGTCCCAGAATAGGACGTTCTGGAATTTTTCAGATACATTCAGAGTAGATTTCCCTTGCTTGATGGGTTACAGTGAGTAGAGAAAGTAAAGATTTATTCAAAGTTAATTATTTGCTAAATACATCCTTATCTGCTGATCTGTAAGGGTACAGTGAAACCAAAATTGGATAGGGAGGTGGGAAAGGAGCTGGTTAATGGTTTAGTTCTTCATCCTTGAAATTTCATACCAATAAGCTGCAAGAGAGAAAAATCAGGTAGAAGGATTTAGTAAACAGAAAATTATCCCACCAACACAACAGGCTCTTTTATTAATTAGCTCCTTACTATTTGGAAGAAAGAATTTTATCATTGCTTTGGTGGAACCTTTGATATATTCCCATAGAATTTTTGATGCAGCAAAGAACCCCTTTGGTTTGTCATAGATATTTAAGGTTATGGGTATATAGAGGTTTCTTTTGTTTGTTTTACATAATTAATAAATGCAAAGTCAGTTACAGCTTTTTAAAAATATTTTTACTATTGTTTTGAGATAAAATTTACCATTTTTGAACACGAGACTATAAAATTGCACTGAAATTTGGTTATAAATAAGTGAAAATTTTAAACTATAAAATAACTGGTATTAGAAAAGCATTCAGATATATTTTTCATTAGTTATATTAAATTAGCAATTATGAATTTATGAAACATGAAGGTTTTCTGTGAAATGTTGGAAGTCTGATTATGCACTGCAAGTTAAGAAATAATGTATTATTATACTACAAAAGCGATGAATTTGAAAAAGCCGAAGGAAAGTATCCCAGGGCAGTAAGTTCTGGAAGCAGAGAAACACTGTGATGCTGTATGCAGTCTTCTGTTCACTTCCCCGACTGCATTATTTTCCTTGACCTTACAGAAACAGCATCATGACGTAAATGAGGAAAGCAGTAGGCAAAATATTCAGAAAAGTATTTTTGGTTCTTTCATTGGCTATTTTTTAGTGCAGACAGTGAAGTAAGAAGATTTTGCTGTAAAAGTAGTGTTGGATTTGTAACAGTTTCATACTTTGGAAGCATTAGCTGTTGTTAATAAAATAGGCCATTTCAAAATAAAACATACTTTCATTATGCTTGTCCAAATATGACCTCTTTTTGTTGTTGTGTGCATTTCAGATTTCTTTTATAAATAAATGTTAACACTTAGAAAAGGATAAGGTCAAACAAAAAAGGGTGTCAGCGTAATCATCAGTCATAACTTTATGTCCACATTTTTGGTAGATGGATTTTGACTATTAATTTGGTTTTGTATGTTTTCTCTATGTGATATTTGTGCATTATTAGATGACTAGACTGGCCAAGGCAGACCTGTTACACTTGCCTGAGTTAGGCATTGTTTGCCATGCCACTAAACCTGCCGTCAAGTGAAACCTTCATTGGGGAAATGAGATCGGAGTCTGAACCGCAGAAGATGGACGCCCTGTCTCTGTTTTTTATTGTTTTGCTTTAATTTCGTTTCTTTTTCTTTATTTTGTCCCTTTTTTTTTGTTTGTTTTTGTTTTTGTTTTGTTAAAATCTCTTTCACTTTAACTTGTGAGCTGGTTCTCCAGTTCTTCGTAAATGGTATTCCATTAAAGGTCATAATGTGTTGCAAATTATATTGGGAAATGACTAGAAGAGTTCAGCCTTAAGATGAAAAAAGTTTTCATGCAGTAAATTAGGATATAGTGTTGTAAAACTCATTGGTGTTTGTAGACTGATCAGATACATTTTGTTCTCAAAACATTAGAACACTGATAAGAATTTAAGGGACACTTTCTGATCTCAAGGTAACCTTTTTTGTAGTTTTTTTCCAAGTCCACATTTCACTGATTGCTTCTAATGTTCATCCTTCCCCTTAGAATTTTAGGCTTACAAAATCATTGGAGAAATTAAGTGAATATCTTACAGCAGTTTGGAGGAGAAAGGAGCCTTTACTTATACGTTGCTTATTCATTATAGAATTTTAACTTATTTCCTTGACTTACGAAGATTTCATTTTTTTTTTTTTTTTTTTTTTGCCTATGTGGGGAATGGATATTTGAGAAGCATTGGTTACTTATTTTCATGTGTATTTTTCTGTTTGCTTGAAAATTTTTTTGAAAATATTTCTGAGATTATAGTTTTAATTGAATTTTAATATTAAGATTTAGACTTTAATCCCATGAGAGATGTTTTCTTCTCAGTTGTCATTGAGGAGTATAATATGGGAAAATGCTAAATGCATTTTATACTTCTATGCACACTGATTGGGGACTTCAAAAAATTAGTGGAAAATTTGAGCAAAGAGATAAAGACAAATTTTCCATGAACTTTTAAAAGCCCCCTCAGGTTTGGAGAGTGAATTTGGTAGTGTTCAATCTTGAAAATTAAGCTGTGGAACTTTTTCTTTTCTTAACCCATTATGTCCCATTGTGCTATATATATGGCACATATAAAAACAAATTGAGCAAGAAATAAATTGCTTATGGTAACTTTGAAGTAAATATTATGTTGTTGAATATTTACAGAATTCAGAATTTGAGACTTTAATGGGTTAATGTATCTTTAGTGATAATTAAAGTAAGATAAAAATATTAGCTTACATTTATAGATAGAGATTTATAGTATATTACTGTCATCAAAGTCTGAATTTGACAACCTACTGATGCTTTATTTAAGCCAGAAGAGAAAGACTTCATGATGCAGAATGTTTTGGCATGTGTTGAATACCCATTTTTGTTTAGTCTTCCCACACTGTCTTTATGGGTAGTTTTGGTTATTAATTGGCAAGTAATATTAAATTTGGAAAATTACTGGGTTGGAATCCTTTTTTTAGGTGCAGTTATTAGGATAGTAAAGCATAGGATTTGTACCTTAGAACTTCAGTTGATCTATCCAGTGTGTTCAGGTTTTATAAATCTTTTTCAGAAATAATATCTATTTGTAACAGTAAAATGTGTGATATTAATATAAACAGTATAATATATTTGAGGATATTCATGAATACATGTGTTTATTAGTAATTAATACATATAAAATAGGTTACTGTTATTTGATGTCTTCAGTGAGGCTACCTACCTTTTGTTTATGCATGTTAAGAAAGCTGTTTTCCAGAATTTACTTTGAAATAAGATATTTAAAGTAATATAAACTTACATGCTGCAAAGTTAGAAAATAGTAGGCATTTGCTAAAGCTAAATAAAATGTGATTTTTATTCTGTTCCTATAAATAAGATACAACTTATTTAAAGCAAGTTTTAACTTCCATGTTGAATTTATCCATGTTTTTTGAATTTATCCATGAAATTAGGCATTGAATTGCTTTTTGAAAATTTACTATAAGCTGTGTTTCAGCTTAGTGTGATTTTGTACACTGTCTTAAAACACCTGAAGAAATTTATAATGGAAATGTGTAGCTAACTACCACATGAGTAGTTCTTCCTATGTATGTAGTCACCTTTTTAAGAAATACTTTTTTTTTGGCTAAACTGTAGGTGGGGAAAATGTGTAAAAGTTACGGTTCTCACCAAAATTAATTGATTAAAGTTCAACAAATATGGCAAGTCAGTGTATTTATTCAAAGTGAATTTTTCAGCTTTTAGGCTTTTTTCCCCTTTAGTTTCTATGATTATTTTAGAATTACCTGTTGTTATTAGGCATTTAAAATGTTGATAAGACATTTAAGCCACCCTTCTTCAGATAAGTATACAGAAATTGACTCTACAAGATAGCAGTTTCCTGAGAGTTGGGAACTTTTTTTGTTGTAGTTAGTTATCCCCAAACTTGTAACAATTTTGCAAGGCATATTCCTTGGAACTGGACTCAGGCATCCTGGATGTTGGTGGGCTGCCTTAGTAATTGAATGTGTGTAGGCTTTCTTTTAAATTGCAGCTTGATTATGTGGAGTAGATTTTTGTTTTCTTGTTTGTTTGAAATTGGATGGAATCAAATGGAAGGTTATCAAAATTGTTTGCATCACAAGTAGGTAGTTTCAGTAACAGGATAGGGGCACTCATTAAGGAACAAATTTCAATTCGCACATATTTGTTTTTTCTTTTTCTTTTTTTTGACTGATTTGGTTATTTGCCATTTCTGGGGATTAAACTTTAAAAAATGTTCTTCTTTTCTGTATCTGATGTTCTGTGTGCTATTAGTGATGCAGCCAACACGAACGGTTGTCATGTGTAACACAACTTTCGATCACCGCGAAAACACCGCCCTGGGAAAGCGTCCATGCTTGATATCGTTTGGTTCATGAACATTAAGTTTCCAGTACAGGTGACCCATAGCTCAAAGTGTTAAATAATTGTCTACATTATTCAGTTTTTAAAATAATATTCCATTAATGAGATTGTTAGTCTTTGAAGTTTTGCTCACTTTTATTTTTCCTAGTAGAGCAGGATAAAAGGAAAGACTTAAGTTCTTATTTATTTCTTTGTATGGATCTGATAGATAGATTCTCATTTATTATTATTATTTTTTAAGTGCAAGGGTAATTGTAAAATGATAGTGTAACGTTTGTGTGGTGTTTCTGCTTTCTTTAATGTTTGGAACTTGCCTCTGCAGGTAAAATCCCAGAGGAATCCAAAGCCCTCTCCTTATTGGCTCCTGCTCCAACCATGACAAGTCTGATGCCTGGTGCAGGACTGCTTCCCATACCAACCCCCAATCCCTTGACTACAGTAAGTGCTTCCAGTCCTCCAGTGAGTGGCAGAACATTCAGCTATGGATTGTTTGACTGAAGAGCTCAGAAAATTACTTGCATTTTGGATCTTTTTTTGGAGAGAATTTGAAATCTCTACTTAAAGGTCTTTGTTTTTCCTCAGGTTCTCACTGACTTAAACTGTTTTTTGGAATTGCTTCTAAAGTAGTTGGGGATTTGTTAAAATTTGAGAACTCAGATTACTCATTAGAAAATCAGATATTGGCCGGCGCCGCGGCTCAACAGGCTAATCCTCCGCCTTGCGGCGCCGGCACACCGGGTTCTAGTCCCGGTCTGGGCACCGGATTCTGTCCCGGTTGCCCCTCTTCCAGGCCAGCTCTCTGCTGTGGCCAGGGAGTGCAGTGGAGGATGGCCCAGGTGCTTGGGCCCTGCACCCGCATGGGAGACCAGGAAAAGCACCTGGCTCCTGGCTCCTGCCATCGGATCAGCGCGGTGCGCAGGCCGCAGCGCGCCGGCCGCGGCAGCCATTGGAGGGTGAACCAACGGCAAAGGAAGACCTTTCTCTCTGTCTCTCTCTCTCACTGTCCACTCTGCCTGTCAAAAAAAAAAAAAAAGAAAAAAAAGAAAATCAGATATTGAAGCTCAATATTTTAGATTGCGTAGAGAATTGGAAGATCTAGGTAACTTCCACATCATAATTAATTTCCCAGATCATGAAGATTAGAAATCCATTTTAAAAATCTACTTAAAAGGCCGGCGCTGCGGCTCACTAGGCTAATCCTCCGCCTGCGGCGCCAGCACCCCAGGTTCTAGTCCCGGTCGGGGCGCCGGATTCTGTCCCGGTTGCTCCTCTTCCAGGCCAGCTCTCTGCTGTGGCCCGGGAGTGCAGTGGAGGATGGCCCAAGTGCTTGGGCCCTGCACCCGCATGGGAGACCAGGAAGAAGCTCCTGGCTCCTGCCATCGGATCAGCGTGATGCCATAGACTAGAACCCGGTGTGCCGGAGCCGCAAGGCAGAGGATTAGCCTAGTGAGCCGCGGCGCCGGCCTTAAATTTGTTTTCTTAAATAAATTTTGTATTTCAATTTTAGTCTGACCATATGATACCCTGCCTTTTCTACTTGGTAGCTCAGTAGATTTAGGGAAAATCATTTAATTCTCTGAAGTTCTTTGCTTTTTCCTTTCCTTTTCCCTTTGCTGTCCTCTTCTTCCTTCCTTCCAAGATTCATTTATTTATTTGAAAGTCAGAGTTAGAGAGACAGAGAGCTCTTCCACCCACTGGTTTGGTTCACTCCCCAGATGTCTTCAGCTGGGCCTGGGCCAGGCTGCAGCCCAGAGCCTCTTCATGGCCTCCCATGTGGGTAGCAGGGGCCGGAACACTTGGGTCGTCTTTCACTGCTTTTTTCAGGCTGTAAGCAGGGAGCTGGATCTGAAGTGGAACAGCTGGGACACGAACTGGTGCTCATATGGGATGCTGGTGTCAAAAACAGTGGCTAACCCGTTTTGCCGTAGTGCTTGCCCTATAGTTAATAATCACTGAGCAAAATTAGTTGCTGTGATGATTGCTGACTTTTTTGAATTCTTCATAGTCATTCTTTTGAATTACCATCAGACTCAGTTGTGTATTTGTGAATTCGCTTACGAGGTTAGACATTTTTTTCAACTGCAAAATCAATCCTTTGTGATCGCTTGTGGACACAAAGAGTGACACAATTTGAGTTAATTGATAAGTACATTCCCAGATGAAGTCAAACAAGGTGACATTCTGCCTTGTTTCAACACTCATACTATAAACATGCACACTTTTTACAGTCTATCTAGTGCCATATTTTTTGAAATTATTTTTTCTTACTGACTTCATCATATAGACCAGTTTCCAAGCATGGTACCAAAGTGTTGTGTGGTTTCCTGAGTACTGGAATGTGTACAGGTGTGCTTTATGGAGAAAATATGTGTTTTGTCAGGAGTTACAGTACTGCTGGGCATGGGATTTGTGTTAATGAATCGACAGCATACCTTAAAGTGTCTTTAGGCAGAAATTTGTATATAAAGCAAGGTTATGTATATTTGTCAATTGGCAAAATTATGACCAGAATATCTCGGGAACTTAACCCTATATTTTCCCAGAAATAGTTGTTCAGTACTCAATAATATGAGTTCATTGTTCATGTCAGCTTCATTTAACATAACTACCTAACATGTGATGACATAATGAGACTCAATTGTCCATGTTTAGTGTCAAGTTTAAACATTCTTGAAATACTCAGTTTCAAAATATGAATCTTAGGGCTGGCACTGTGACGTTAGCAGGTAAAGCTGCTGAATACAGAGCCATCATCCCATTAGGGCACCAGTTCAAGTCCTGGCTGCTCCACTTTTTCTTTCTTTCTTTTTTTAAGATTTATTTATTTGATTTTTTTATTTTATTTTATTTGAGAGGTAGAGCCACAATGAGAGGGAGAGACAGAAAGGTCTTCCTTCTATTGGTTCACTCCCCAAATGGCTGCAGTGGTCGAAGCTGTGCTGATCCGAAACCAGGAGCCAGGTGCCTCTTCCTGGTCTCCATGCAGGTACAGGGACCCAAGCACTTGGGCCATCCTCCACTGCTTTCCCAGGCCACAGCAGAGAGCTGGATGGGAAGAGGAACAGCCGGGACTAGAACTGGTGTCCATATGAGATGCCGGTGCTGCAGGTGGAGGATTAACCTACTATGTCATGGTGCTGGTCCTTATTTATTTATTTGAAATTCAGAGTTACAGAGAGGCAGAGGCAGAGAGAGAGAGAGGGGGAGAGAAAGAGGGGGATCTTCCATCCGCTGGTTCACTCCCTAATTACCTGCAACATCTGGAGCTGTGCCAATCTGAAGCCAGGAGCTAGGAGCTTCTTCTGGGTCTCCCATGTGGGTGTAGGGGCGCAAGGACTTGGCCTATCTTGTACTGCTTTCCCAGGCCAAAGCAGAGAGCTTGATCAGAAATGGAGCAGCCAGGACTTGAACTGGCACCCATATAGGAAGCCAGCACTGCAGGCAGTGGTTTTACCCACTATACGACAGTTCCGGCCCCCGGCTGCTCCGCTTCTGATCCACCTCCCTGCTAATGCACCTGGGAAAGCAGTGGAAGACGGCCCAAGTCCTTGAGTTCCTGCACCTAGTGGGAGACCTGGAAGAAGCTCCTGGCTCCTAGCTTCGGATCGGCACAGCTCTGGCCGTTGTGCCCATTTGGGGAGTGAACCAGCAGATGGAAGACCCTTCTCTCTGTCTCTCCCTCTCTCTCTGTAACTACCTTTGAAATAAATAAAATCTTTAAAAAAAAAATATATAAATCTAATTGGATTCGAAACTAATGTGACTTCACTATCTTAAAATTCAAAAATAGAAGTGAGCTAAAGTTAGGAGTCCATAAGTCTCTTTTCATTTTTGTTGTATGTGATTGAATTCTTGTCAAGATTGGAGAATGGTAATTTTGAACACTAATAGAAAATATCTGCCCTGTTACATGTGTGTTTTTCTTTTTTCTTTTTTCTCGTCATAGCTTGGTGTGTCACTTAGCAGTCTGGGAGCTATACCAGCAGCAGCACTAGACCCCAACATTGCAGCACTTGGGGAAATACCACAGCCGCCACTCATGGGAAATGTGGATCCTTCCAAAATTGATGAAATTAGGAGAACAGTCTATGTTGGAAATTTGAATTCCCAGGTAACTAATGAGAAATCGAGAGACCGTCTAAGAAACTCTGTCACTTGATAAACATTTACCTGATTTTTTAGAAGTGTGTACTTTATTAAAGTGTCACTTTGTTTCTTTAGACAACCACAGCTGATCAACTACTTGAATTTTTTAAACAAGTTGGAGAAGTAAAGTTTGTACGGATGGCAGGTGATGAGACTCAGCCAACTCGGTTTGCTTTTGTGGAATTTGCAGACCAAAATTCTGTACCAAGGGCCCTTGCTTTTAATGGAGTTATGTTTGGAGACAGGCCACTGAAGTAAGAAATCTTAAACAAAGACATTTTAATGATTTTGAAACAAATTTAAAATATCTTTGATGTAATTAAGGCCTTTTTTTTTCTTTTTACTAGTAATTGGCAATGTGTGGAAAGGAAGACTTTGTGTTAAGTATAAATGAAATACATGAGATAATTACCATTTTAGTCTTTAAATTCCTGAAGTTATATTTGAAGACATTTATCTTATTTTCTTAATTTTCTGTTTCTAAGGTCCAATCCAGTGTTGATGTTGTTTATATACTCTACCTAACACTTGTGTCTCTTTCTATAAGCTATAGCAAAATCAAGTTGATTTTGTATTATGACTAGACTAATGGGGTAACTTCTCATGTGGTTTGAACTATAGTATTTCTAGTAATAAGAACGTTGGTAAATTCAAAATTGCAGAAAAAAATATTAAGTATCTAGAAGTGTTTTAAACCAATTATTTTTACTTTCAGGATTGTTCCTATCCTTGGTTGTAAAAAGTAACTTTTTAGAAATTCAAGACTAGAAATTCTGTTTCCTGTGATTATTGAGGCACAGTTTTGTCTGAACTCTGTAGATGATTCCCTGAGTTTCACAGTTTGATCAAGATTTTGCTATTATAGAAGAAATAATTGTTCTTATTTCTTCTCAATATGGAAGGGATGAAGTGAGGCACATTGAATTTATGTGCGTTAGAAAAGCTGCTTGTATTAGGCAAAGAGTTTTATCAGAAGGCTCTCAGGTTTGAAGGTGTGTTTGAGTCAGCATTAATACAAATGGTGCACATGATATATAGCTTTCCCTTCATCCTCCCAGAGGGCCCAGATTGACAACAAATTATTCATTGGTATCAACATATTAATTTATTATAATTCTGAGCCAGGTGGGAAAACACTTCCTCGAGCCTGTTTGAGTTGTTGAGGAGATCAGCCAGGGTTCAGCTTTTCTTTTTCTTTGATTTGACTTTGTTAGCAAGAGAGAATGGCAGTGAGGGTAAGGGTTTACTCATGGTTTTGAGGTTGTTTTTGACCATTACTTTGCTATATTGTTCTTACTATGCTTTTTAGATGTCCTCAGATTTATAAGTATCATATGAGCATTTAATTATTTCATGTTTTGTAAAATATGGTGTGTATTTGTGATATGCTAATATTTTTAATTTAGAATAAATCACTCCAACAATGCAATAGTAAAACCCCCTGAGATGACACCTCAGGCTGCAGCTAAGGAGTTAGAAGAAGTAATGAAGCGGGTACGAGAGGCTCAGTCATTTATCTCAGCAGCTATTGAACCAGGTAAGGCCATAGTGTTGTTATATAGATCACAGTTTAAAGATCATAGAATTTTAGGACTGGAAGGGATTTCAGAAGTTATTTTGTTCAGTCCCTTTATTTTACATAGAAGAAGACTGAGACTCAAATAATAAGTGGCCTACTCATGTCAGAGTACAACTTGGCACCAATCTTGACTTCCCAGGATTCTCAGCTGAGATGCATTAGCCTGAATTAATCAGCTCTTTATATATTAATTGAAAACTAAGTATTCAAAACTGATTTGTTACAAGCAAAGTATGTTACTCTGAAGCTGGAAACAAGTAAATATATTTAAAATGTTACAGTTAAGCAGGTTTACTCTCCAAATTTTAATTTTAAAATTAGATGAGAGCCCATGATTTAGATAAAATACAGATACTCTGTTTTAGCAGTTAGAGAAGAACACTAATTCTAAGTTTTGTGTTGCTAAAATAAGTTTAATATCCAATCTAAAAATGTTTAGGCAGTTTACATTTGAGCAGATTTTCTAAATTAGCATTCAGAATTTAAGCTTCAATTCTAGGAAAATAATGGAGACTTGAAATCACTGTCATAGGAATTACAGACATGTTATAATCGTACGTTATGGCAGCAACAAAATATTACGAACACCTGTTTATAATTATCTGGTTTATATGTACTGCTGCAGGGTGGCTGCACTCAACGAGTTTTTGCAATGACTTTCTTGGATGTTTCTGAAGGATAATTGCACAGGAGGAGGATGTACAGAGAGTAGGCCCCTTGCACTATATGTGGTACATTCCACTTGTGCCTAATTATTAACTGGGATCTTTAATTGTTCTGAGCTTACACTGCAAAGTGGTTTTTTCCTCCCAGAGTCTGGAAAGAGCAATGAAAGAAAAGGCGGTCGATCTCGTTCCCATACTCGCTCAAAATCCAGGTCTAGCTCAAAATCCCATTCTAGAAGGAAAAGATCACAGTCAAAACACAGGTGAGAATTCTGACTCTCATATTTTATATTGTTCTCAGTTTTTATATTTAATAAACATTTTATGAATTTTTGTCAAAATAACAATTTAGAAATTTCAGTAGCATTCACCTGGAAGTGTGGTTTCCAGTAAATATTACTCTAGTTATAATGTAGTTAAATTTTGTCTAATTCATATTTAATTCGTAATATTTCAACTGATTATCAATTTTAGAAGTTTTCTAGGTAAAGATGGTCTATTCTTGGTTTTTCTAAGAGTAAACTAGTTTTTATACAGAAGTGACAGACTTTTTATTCAAATTGAGGTCAGGAAACTTAGTGGCAAAACTGAAAATATTGCTTAAGTTGCAGCTTTGTTTTTCCCAGTGTAGTCCAGGCCTGGGGAACACCACCCCGGATCTTGTTGCAAGCAATTCCCTGTCTCCAGTGCAATGTGTCATGGAGCATTTGAGTCTTGGTACACTTCTGGTGATGGGAGCCTCCTCTGCCCACTTTTGGACCTGAGACACAGGAGTAACTTGCAGCTTCAGATCCACCTATTGTGCTGTGTTTAAACTGTTTCTGTCTTGATTTGTCATAGCTTTGTCATGTTAATTTCCTCTTATTTTGTCTGTCACTGCTTTGCATTTGGTTCAAGGGGAAACTCAAAAAGTAAACTTGGAACATGATCTTGATTGGAAATACCCTAAGAATCATGTCAGAAGTGATAAATTTCAACTGTGGTTGAAGTGTTAAAGTGTATACAGTGGATCTTAATTGCATGTTGCATGTACATACACGTTTATGTGTCAAGAGAGTAAAAGTAATGTGGGCATACATGTGTGAATGTTGTAAGGATGTTAGATAAAGTGGGTTTCAGGGGAGGGCAAGAAGGAAGGAACAAATGTGCAGTTTGTATGTTGAGTATCACCCCCAAGCTCAAGTTTGTTTTCCTGTGATAATGAAGGAGAATCAAAGGAGATAGGAAAATAGGATGCTTTCCTTTGAGTCTGGTGAGCTGTACTTCTGGCTATTTACTAGCGTTTATTTCTCCATTATTCTTGACTTGCAAAATCTCCTTTGGAATATGGTTTTACTATCTCTCTCTCTGAGCTCATACAGTAAGGCAAGTTCAGAGCCAAGTGGTGAAGGAAGCTGGTGTATAGGGATTTCCTATTTAGGCAGTGTAGTAGAAGTCAGTCTTGAATGAAAGCAGACTTCCAGAAGCAGCAGTGGTGTGAGACTGGACACTTCCGTATGCGGATGGCTTGGCGTGAGAGTAAAAGAGGTCGAAGAAACATACAGTTGAACTGAAAAGTGGTAACTTGTTGGAAGAAAGACCAATGAATTGAATCTTAATTGTGATTTTAAGAGATTACTAGGGTCCAAGGCTGGAACAAACTAAAACTTGATGATGATTAATATCATTTTTTGCTTGATGACAATCTGTGGGAAGTTTTATCTGCTTGTTGAAATTATAGTAAATTTTCATAATTTAGCTAAGGTCTTTGTTTTTAAGTACTATATATTTGGGTATATTCTCCTTACAGGGTTGAGGGGGAGGGTTTTCAGTCTAAATTAGAATTACTGTTCTTACTCATGGAAGTAGTCTCATGTAGATCTGTCTGTGTAGCATTTGAAATGACTAGCTCTTGGTATGTATATGTATTTTTTTGGTCAGTATATTCTACCATTAAACTTGCTTTAGAAATCCATTTAGCTTTGATTAAGTTCTTTTTTTTTTTGTTTTGTTTTTTTTTTTTTTGTTTTTTTTTTTTTGTTTTTTTTTTGACAGGCAGAGTGGACAGTGAGACAGAGAGACAGAGAGAAAGGTCTTCCTTTGCCGTTGGTTCACCCTCCAATGGCCACTGCGGCCAGTGCACCGCGCTGATCCGATGGCAGAAGCCAGGTGCTTCTCCTGGTCTCCCATGGGGTGCAGGGCCCAAGCACTTGGGCCATCCTCCATCGCACTCCCGGGCCACAGCAGAGAGCTGGCCTGGAAGAGGAGCAACCGGGACAGAATCCGGCGCCCCGACCGGGACTAGAACTTGGTGTGCCGGCGCCGCAAGGCGGAGGATTAGCCTAGTGAGCTGTGTTGCCGGCCTTGATTAAGTTTTTTTTTTTTTTTTTTTTTTAATTATTTTTTCGACAGGCAGAGTGGACAGTGAGAGAGAGAGAGAAAGGTCTTCCTTTGCCGTTGGTTCACCCTCCAATGGCCACTGCAGCCCGCGCGCTGCGGCCGGCGCACTGCGCTGATCCAAAGGCAGGAGCCAGGTGCTTCTCCTGGTCTCCCATGGGGTACAGGGCCCAAGCACTTGGGCCATCCTCCACTGCACTCCCTGGCCACAGCAGAGAGCTGGCCTGGAAGAGGGGCAACCGGGACAGAATCCGGCGCCCCAACCGGGACTAGAACCCGGTGTGCCGGCGTCGCTAGGTGGAGGATTAGCCTGTTGAGCCGCGGCGCTGGCCGATGAAGTTCTTAAATACAAAAGAGCAAGAGTTCTTTTTAAAGGAGGTTATAAAAACATTTTACTTAAGGATCTTGACCTAGAACTCCATGCTCCAGGACACGGGGTGGGGCACGGGCCTTTTTTGGCTTTCCCTCCTCTGCTGGTGGGAGTTGTTGTCCGCAGGTCTTGCTCTGTGTCATTAGACTTAGAGGAGTATAGGTTGTAGGAGCCCACGTTCTTTAGAATTTTCAGATGCTCCTAAAGCTATGCTTCTCTAGTCACAGAAAGATAAATGCTGCTTCTCACTAATGGGGAAGCTAAAAAATTTGATTTCACAGGATTGGAGGGTAGAATTCTGCTAACTAGAGGCTGGGAAGGTAGAAGACGGAGGTTGGACAGTGACTACTAATGTACAGTTAGATTGGGGAGTACGTTCTAGTGTTATGTAGCACAGTAGACTGACTAGTTCACAACAAATTATTATGTATTTTATAAAGAACCCGAAGGCATTTAGAAGGTTCCTAACCAAAGAAATGGTAAATGTTTTAAGATGGAAATGTTAATTACCCTGACTTGATCATTTCATATGGTATGCATATATTGTATTGAATTAGTACAATACTTACATATTGTATAGTTCTTCTGTGTCAGTTAAAAAACAGATAATGAGCTATGGTATCCGATCCCCAAACTCTCCTTCTGCTTTCCCTATTCGTTTCTCTTAGGGTGAGACAGGAAGAGATTTCCTGTCCCTGTGACCTTGCCTAGGACTTGGGAGATATATTTTCACTTTGTCAAAATTTTGCTACTTGGTTTTATTCATAGAGATGATGTTAGAAAAGGTGGGTAGTACTATAATTGTTATATTTTTAAGTTAAGTGACCTTTACAGACCAGCATAGGAACTATTAAGACATTTTATAATATTTTATTGGAAAGCAACTGATTTGCAAGTGAACTTTGATGCAGCATGATGGTAAGTTGCTATTTACAGTTTTATTTAAAACTATGATTTTGCAAATTATTAAAAATAAAAAGTGTTAAAGATAGATCTTTTAGCCAGATTAGATCTATTTTTGATTAATTCTTAATCAGACAGCTAGTGAGTGCATAAGACAGAGATGAGGAAATATTTAATGTCAAAATTCAGTAAGCACTCTTGGGCAGTGACTTTTTGCGTTCAAGAGCTGCAGGGTAAGGTGGTAAGCCAAAGGATCAGTACTTTTTATTTTATTTATAATGGCTGTGCTTAATTTATTTAAAAAATTCTTTGCTTACTTAAGGTTGAAAAATACTTAAGGAAAACAAAATATTATATTTTTAGCAAGGTTCTAGTTAGAACAGAAATCTTATACTAACATTTCTTCTTAAGTACATAGAAGCAAAGGCTCTTTTCAAAGCTTGACTTCATTCAGTCTGACCCAGACCTGGCCATTGTGGCCATCTAGTGATTGAACCAGTGGACGGAAGATGTCTTTGTCTCTCAGTAACTTGAGACTTTCAAAATAAATCCAATCCTTTTTTTTTTTTTTAAAGATTACCCCTTGTAATATCTGTAAGTAGACTAAAAATGTTTTCTTGTAGTTTACTATATCACCAGCTACTTGACCTTTGTGCCTGAGATTCTTAGTAACAAAGAGTTCACCAGGTATGAATTATCTTCTTGCATGAAACAGGTGGTATGAAGACGTGTGTGTGTGTTTAAAGATTTATATTTATTTTGAAAGAGGAAGACAGGGAGGGGTCTTCCATCCACTGATTGACTCCCTAGATGGCTGGAGTGGCCAGCTCTGGGACAGGCCAAGAGCATGGAGCTTCCTCCAGATCTCCCATGTGGGTAGTAGGGGTGCAGGCACTTGGGCCATCTTCCACTGTTTTTCTTTCTCTTCTCTTCTCTTCTCTTCTCTTCTCTTCTCTTCTCTTCTCTTCTCTTCTCTTCTCTTCTCTTCTCTTCTCTTCTCTTCTCTTCTCTTCTCTTCTCTTCTCTTCTCTTCTTCCTTTTCCTTTTCCTTTTCCTTTTCCTTTTCCTTTTCCTTTTCCTTTTCCTTTTCCTTTTCCTTTTCCTTTTCCTTTTCTCCTTCCTTCCTCCCTTCCTTCCTTCCTTCCTTCCTTCCTTCCTTCCTTCCTTCCTTCCTTCCTTCCTTCCTTCCTTCCTTCCTTTCTTTTTACAGGCAGAGTTAGAGAGAGAGATACAGAGAGAGTTTTAGACAGAGAGAGACAGAGAGAAAGGTCCTCCCTCCGCTGGTTTCCTCCCCTGATGGCTGCCACGGCTGCCGCTGCGCTGATCCGAAGCCAGGAGCCAGGTGCCCCCTCTTGGTCTCCCATGCGGGTGCAGGGACCCAAGTACCTGGGCCATCCTCCGCTGCCCTCCCGGGCCACAGCAGAGAGCTGGCCTGGAAGAGGAGCAACTGGGACTAGAACCCGGGGTGCTGGTGCTGCAGGTGGAGGATTAGCTTAGTGAGCCACGGCGCCAGCCGAAGTGTGTTATTTTTAAAGCCATATACCAGATCAGTAGTTCAGCTAAAAATTAGCTGTTGGAAAACAAAGTTTGATTAACTGAAAAATGTGTCTAAAATAAAATTTCATCATTGAAGAATAAAGATAATTTTGGTCTTCTACCACGAGCAGTCATTTATATTATTTTATAGATTTTTCTAATATTAAATATTAAGAGGAGTTTTAGATACATAAAACATACTTGTGGCAGTTCATTACCTCTTTTTTTTTTTTTTCTTTTTTAAGATTTTTATTCATTTATCTGAGAGGTAGAGTTACAGGCAGTGAGAGGGAGAGACAGAGAGAAAGGTCTTCCATCTGCTGGTCCACTCTCCAAATGGCCGCAACGGCCAGAGCTGTGCCGATCTGAAGCCAGGAAGGATCCAGGAGCCTGCTCCCGTATCCCACACGAGTGCAGGGGCCCAAGGACTTGGGCCATCTTCCACTGCTTTCCCAGGCCACAGCAGAGAACTGGATAGGAAGAGGAACAGCCAGGACTAGAACTGGCGCCCATATGGGGTGCCAGCACCACAGGTGGAGGATTAACCTTACTGCGCCGGCCCCAGTTCATTACCTCTTTGGAATAAATAAAAATACAAAGTTGGTTAATTTTAAATGATGATGATAATGAGAGTGAAGAATTAATAAAATTTACTTTGTGTCAGAGAATGCTTGGCAGCTTCACATACATCGTCTGATTTAATCCTTATGACAGTATTAGGGAGAGGTAGGTTTGCGATTTTTTTTTTTTTTAAGATTTATTTATTTATTTGAAAGTTTTACACAGAGAAGGAGAAGCTGAGAGAGGGAGAGAGAGAAGAGAGATGGAGGGAGGGAGAGGTCTTCCATCTTCTGGTTCATTCCCCAATTGGCCTAAGCAGCTAGATCTGCGCCGATCCCAAGCCAGGAGCCAGGAGCTTCTTCCAGGTCTCCCACGTGCGTGCAGGGGTCCAAGGACTTGGGCCATCTTCTGCTGCTTTCCCAGGCCACAGCAGAGAGCTGGATCAGAAGTGGAGCAGCCAGGACTCGAACCAGCGCCCATAAGGGATGCTGGCACTGCAGGAGGTGGCTTTACCTGCTGTGCCACAGCACCACCCCACAAATTTTATTTTATATTTATTCTTTTTTCCTTAAGATTTATTTATTTGAAAGGCGGAGCTACAGCGAGGGAGGAAGAGAGCGGAATCTTCCATTTGCTGCTTCTCTCCCCAAATGGCCGCAATGGCCAGGGCTAGACCAGGCCAAAGCCAGGAGCTTCTTCTGGGTCTCCCACATGGGTGGCAGGAATCCAAGCACTTGGGCCACGCGCTGCTGCTTTCCCAGGCCGTTAGCAGGGAGCTAGATTGGAAGTGGAGCAGCTGGGACTCTAACCACTGCCCATTTGTGATGCTACATTGTGAGCAGCAGCTTAACTTTATACATACCACAATGCTGGCTGCATGTTTTGTTCTGTTTTAATAAGTAGTGCATAAGATACTTCATTATAAAGAGGATAACATTACCAAAGCAAATATTTCAGAGGGCGAGGGGGCTCAGTCAAAATTGTATTAATTACTTTTCCTGCAAGAGTTCTAGTAATGACTTTTTTTTTTTTTTTTTTTTTTTTTTAAGATTTAAAAGGCAGAGAAACAGAGAAGGAGAGGCAGAGAGAGAAAGAGAGAGAATTTTGGTTCCATCCTCTGATTCATTCCCAAATGCCCTCAATGGCTAGGGCTTGGCCAGGCCAAAGCCAGGAACCAGGAGATCCGTGTGGGTGCCACGTGGATGGTAGGGGCTCAGGCGCTTGGGCTGCTCTCCCAGGCACGTTACTAGGAAGTTGGATGGGAAGCAGAGCAGTCGAGGGACTCCAGCCTGCACTCCAGTGTGGAGTGCCAGCATTGCGAGGCAGCTTAACATGCTGTGCTGTAATGCTAATTCTGATAAAGATTTCTTTCTTTCTTCTTCTTCTTCTTTTTTTTTTTGACAGGCAGAGTGGATAGTGAGAGAGAGAGACATAGAGAAAGGTCTTCCTTTGCCGTTGGTTCACCCTCCAATGGCTGCCACGGCTGGCGCGCTGCGGCTGGCGCATCCTGCTGATCCAAAGGCAGGAGCCAGGTGCTTCTCCTGGTCTCCCATGGGGTGCAGGGCCCAAGCACTTGGGCCATCCTCCACTGCACTCCCTGGCCACAGCAGAGAGCTGGCCTGGAAGAGGGGCAACCGGGACAGAACCCGGCGCCCCGACCGGGACTAGAACCCGGTGTGCCGGCGCCACAGGCGGAGGATTAGCCTAGTGAGCTGCGGCGCCGGCTCTAATAAAGGTTTAATAGCTGTGTTTGTAGGTACAGCTACAATGTCAGATTGCAACCTAATCTTTGATTTTATGTTGTTTTAACTCATAAGTAATGATATTTATTTTCCTATGGAGCTAGCACTGTCATTATACTGTGCTTATATGTATTTAATATATTTGTAAGGACAGATTAACACAACCATTTATAGAAAGTATTGAATCATAAAACTAAGCTGAATTATAGCCAAATGACTTGTGAGTCAAGAGTTAAAGACAATTTATGGTATGAAAACTTGGACTGTGGGGGAAACCTTCTGTACTAATTTGAAGCATTTCATTAATTGCAGCAAATAAAGCCACACCTGAAATAATGTAGGTCTGGTGTAGAAGGTAGCTTTTAAATCCTATTTGTATTTTCTGCCTTCTAGATAGAGAAACATCTGGTAATATTCCCAATAAACTTGTTTCTGGTCATTTAAAGCACAAATGGGAAATTTATAGAAGTTGATAAATACTGTTGGGGTAGATTTTTAAATTTTTGTATTTGAAAGACATCTTCAATTTTAAAAAATTAAAAAATTTTAAGATTAGGTCTTGATATTCTAACAATTTTTTTTCCTTTAGGAGTAGATCCCATAATAGATCACGTTCACGACAGAAAGACAGACGCAGATCTAAGAGCCCACATAAAAAACGTTCCAAATCAAGAGAGCGACGGAAATCAAGGAGTCGTTCACGTTCACGGTGAGTTTTCGGGGAAATTAAGAAAAACATTTTGATTGGCTTCATTTGTTAAAAATCTGTTGTGGCTTAGGTTTTAAATGAGAGAAATAAAACTTTTTTTCTGATTGTTTTAATAATCTAGGATTAATATTGGTTGCCATTGATTTGAATCTGATGGTCAGTATGACTCATGAGGTTTCCAAACTTCTCCACTCAGCCTGGTAATTGCTTCATTTAGCAGCTTTGTGTACACCTGAGTTGTATAGAAATCTGTATGTTATGTTTATAGCCATTATAAATGACTTAGTGTTGATATTGTTAAGGAAAGAGAGGGAGGTCCTGCTTGGGTGGGGAAGAATTGCTTTAGTTATCAATCAATTAATTAATTAATTAATTTTTCTTTGTTTTTAAAGGGACAAGAGAAAAGATACGCGAGAAAAGATCAAGGAAAAGGAAAGAGTGAAAGAGAAAGATAGAGAAAAGGAAAGGGAAAAAGAGAGAGAGAGGGAGAAGGAACGTGAAAAAGAAAAGGAGCGGGGTAAAGACAAAGAGAAAGACCGGGACAAGGACCGGGACAAAGACAAGGAAAAGGACAGAGAGAGAGAGCGGGACAGAGAGAAGGAAAAAGAACAGGACAAAGACAAGGAACGAGAAAAGGACAGATCCAAAGAGATAGATGAAAAAAGAAAGAAGGATAAAAAATCCAGAACGCCACCCAGAAGTTACAATGCATCAAGAAGATCTCGTAGTTCCAGCAGGTTTGATAATGCTTAAAATGTGTACCAAGGGGTTTACTTATGACCAGTGAAAACATGCATTTTTAACTGAGAGGGGATAAGGTGGTTCTATGCAAGTAAAACCTGTACAGTCACATGAGAACATTTTCCCCTGATTGCAGACTAGAATATTTCTCTAGCATAGGGATTACCCCAGTATTGAACGTGTGAAGAGGACGAGATAATAGTGGGCAAAGGTGTTTGAAAAGTTTAGCTGTCCTTTGTTGTTTTAATCTTTTCATTCTTGTTGTGATTTTCTTGGAAGGTGGGAAGGTAAGGGAAGATAATATTTTTTAAAAATATAGAATTTGATCTCAAGTTTCTTTCTTTCTTTCTTTGGAATGGTGTAATATTATTATGCCAAATGATTTCTAATGTTGTAGTGTTTGTCCTTATTGTCATCTAGGTTATTTACTTTTCTGAGAGGAAGAGAGAGAAAGAGAGCTCCCATCTGGTGTTTCACTCTGCAAATGCCCAAAATGGTTGAGGCTGGGACACAGTCCAAAGACGCAGGCTGGGAAATGCAACCCAGGTCTCCCATGTGGATGGCAGGGACCCAGCTGCTCAAATCATCCTGCAGGAAGCAGGAGTGAGGAGTTGGAGCCAGAAATGAAACCTAGACACTGTGATGTGTTGGTGTCAGAGCCACTAGTTTAAATGCCCTCTCTCGTCTAGGTTAATTTTTATCTCTCCATTTTGTTGAGTGCATGATATTTAAATGTGGATTCTCTTTTATTTGTAAATTTTAAAGGTTACATTTTTTATCCCCTCTGGACTAGTCTCAATTTATTATTAATAGGTACACTGCCACCAGATGGCAGCAGGTTGCCATAGTAACATTTGCAAAATGAGAACTCTCCATGAAGTTTACAGTTACCTAAACCCACATCCCCTAGTCTAGATGATACTATAACTACAAATAAATGTGGTTCCTAACTTGTGATAAACTGTCTCTTAAAAATAAATATGTAAGTTTAAAAATTATTTTAAAGGTGTTTTTTTATAGAAAGCTAGTTGAGAGAAATGGACATGTGTTTTCTCTCTTTTTAAAAAAAGGATTATGGGCTGGCACTATGACATGATAGGTTAAGTCTGCCTGCGGCATCAGCATCCCATATGGGATGCTGTCCTCACTGCTCCTCTTTTGATCCAGCTCGCTGCTGTGCCTAGGAAAGCAGTAGAACCAGTTCCGGCTGTTGCAGCATTTGGGGAGTGAACCAGTGGATAGATGACCTCTCTGTCTTTACCTCTCTCTGTAACTCTGCTTCTCAAATAAGTAAATAAATATTTAAAAAATCAGATTTATTTATTTTGAGAATCAGAGTAACAGAGAAGGAGAGACAGAGATCTACCATCCACTGGTTTGCTCCACAGATGGCTTCAAATGGCCAACCCTGGGCTAGGCTAAAGCCAGGAGCTTCATCAGGGTCTTCCAAAGTGTCAGAAGCCCAAATACTTGGGCTGTCTTCAGCTTTTCCCAGGCAATTAGCAGGGAGCTGGATTGGAAGTGGAACAGCTAGGACATGAACTGGCACTTGTGCGGGGTGCAGATGTCGCAGGCAGTGGCATTACCTGCTACTCCAAGATGCTGGCCCTGTTTCTCATCTTTAAAATTGGTGCTTTAATAGCTTATTTTTAACACGAGCTGTTGACTGGTATTATCGTTTTCCAGATATTATATATCAGTATATTTTCATGCTTCACCTTATTTAATCCACAAAGTATGCCCATATGAAGACTGTTATAACTGTTCCAAAACATGAGGAAACTAAAGCTTAGAGGAAATTTTTCATGTGGTCTGCATCTTACTTTAATTAGAAAATTAATTTATTTGAGCAGTGGAGGTGGGGGAGAGGGAAAAGAAGCATTCACATCTGCTGGTTCACTCCCCAAATACCAGCAGGGGCCAGGATGAGAGCCTGGAACTCAGTCCAGGTCTCCTGTAGGGTGGCAGGAACCCAACTTGAGCAGTTATTGCTGTCTCCCAGGGTCTGCATTAGCAGGAGGCAGGAGTGACGAGCTGGAGCCAGGTGTTGAACCTAGCTTCTGTGATGTGGGATGTGGACCTCTCATCGGTGTCTAATAAGCTGGGAAAAGTCTGCCCCTGGACTGTACTGAGTATCAGAAGTTCAGTAGCTCTATTTTTTCTTTTTCTTCTATTAAAGGTTTATTTATTTCAAAGGCGAGAGTGACAAGAGATAGCTGGAGACCTTTCTTCTGCTCGTTCATTGCCCAAATGTTTGCAATAGCTGAGACTGGGTCAGGCTGAAGCCAAGAGCTATGAACTCTGAGACTCCTGTGTGGGTGGCAAGGGCCCACGTACTTGGGCCATCACATCATTTACTGCTGCCTGGATGCGTTAGTAGGAAACTGAATCAGAAGTGGAGTAGCTAGGATTCAACCCCAGTCACTCTGATAGGGGATGTCAGCATATCAAGTAGCTGCTTCACCCACTGCACCACAACGTCTATCCTTTTCCTTTTAGAGATTTGGTTTAAAACTTTCTCACCAGTTTTTGGAACCTTTTCATTTTATTTATTTTTTTCTTTGGTGATACAGTCTGACTGTATTGCTTTGGGGCAAGGAGGCTCAGGGGCTCCAGCTAGGGCGGGTGTGCTTCCTTCTCACCATCACTGGCTTCTGGCTACATAGGAAGGCACTGGCTCTGCTGATGGCAGCCATGTGCAGATCAGGGTGGTGTTTGTTCTTGCAAATCGTGTGCCGAATGCTGCTGAGGGTGGCCCGCACATTCTTGTTGATGGTATTTCAACGTACGAGGTGCTGGTTTTCGCTGACCAGATCTCTGCTCCATGACCACCATGACACCCTTGCTGTCAGCCGCCGGCTCCATGCCCATGGTCTTCCAGTGGATGTGGTCTGCATCTTACTTTAATTAGAAAATTAATTTATTTGAGCAGTGGAGGTGGGGCAGAGGGAAAAAAGTAGCAGAACGAGTTGTGGGCCTTCAGGTTTTCGGGTTCGATGCTGTGTTCTGCTTCTTCCTCTTGGAGGGAACATGGAGCAGTCGCACACAATCATCCACTGCAGGTGCGTGGACAGGACGGCAGCAGCGACGCCTCACACTGTGGTTGCCAGAGACAGAAAGTGCGAAACCTACTTCTAAAAATTGCCTCGGACACAGGCGTGGTGGTTACAGTACTATACCGAAGTACCTGAGTTTGATTTCAAACTGAGGCTCCTGATTTGTAGTGTCTTGTTAATGCCTACTCTGGGAGGTAGGAGGTGATAGCTCAAGTAATGGAGTTCCTGCCGTCAACATGGGATACCAAGACTGATTTTCTGGCCATGGCTGCTCAGTTCCAGCCTTTGTGGGTGTTTCGGGAGTTAGATAGGAAATAGTGCATGTCTCCTTTCCGTCTGTGTATCTCTCGCTCTGCCTTTCAAATAAGAAAAAAAACAAAACAAAACAACACAAAACAACAAACTGCCTCAGAAGTATAAAGTTGACAGCAGCCTTATATTCATATGTTAAAATGGGGTTCAAAATAGATTACTGCCAGATTTCTGCACATTGAACCACAACTTGTGGTTATCAGTTGAGCCTTGTGACTACTTTTCGCTGCAGAGTGATTTTATTGATTGTGTCGTATATGCCTTTGTGTTTTTGCGATGACTTAGACATTAACCTTCCCAGCACCAAATGTTTTAATTTTTAATACCTTCAACTTAATTTTCTGATTACTTTGTCATGTTTAATTTTTTCTGGGTCATTTTAAGTCACTTGATCTTTAAGAAAGTGTAGATGCTCATGTATAGTCCCTAGGGCTGAGTGAATAAAAGTTAACACATTAATTCATAAGAGTTGAGCAATTTTGAAATCTTCATGCTTTCAGAAGAGATTGGTAAAGAGTTAAGAGGTTTCATCTTTTAGCAGTTTTCTGCTTTTCAGATGCTCTGAGTTTTGTTTATTAAATAGGAAACATTTTAACTCCTGAGAAAAATAGTCTGCTTAATATTTTCATTTCCAACATTATATCCCAATCTATATTTTTTAATAAAATTTTGATACTTGAAAAAAATTTCTGATGTTAGAATAAATTTTTTTTTTTTTTTGACAGGCAGAGTGGAGAGAGAGAGAGAGAGAGAGAGAAAGGTCTTTCTTTTGCCGTTGGTTCACCCTCCAATGGCTGCCACGGCTGGTGCACTGTGGCCAGAGCACCGCGCTGATCCGATGGCAGGAGCCAGGTGCTTCTCCTGGTCTCCCATGGGGTGCAGGGCCCAAGCACTTGGGCCATCCTCCACTGCACTCCCTGGCCACAGCAGAGAGCTGGCCTGGAAGAGGGGCAACCGGGACAGAATCTGGCGCCCCAACCGGGACTAGAACCCGGTGTGCCGGCGCCGCTAGGTGGAGGATTAGCCTAGTGAGCGCGGCGGCGGCCAAGAATAAATGTTAATGTCAATGAAATAAGACCAAGAAAGGGAAAGAGAAGATAACTGAGCAGCTACTGCATACCATGCTGTCTGCGTGACAGCACTTTACAGGTATCCTAGCAAGCCTGTTGTGCTAGAGTTATGCCCATCTCTCAGGTTAAACACTCCAATGGGGTATCTAGTAAGATAAGGCATTAAAATTTAAATCTAAGTCTAATCAATGCCACTTGTTTATATATTAACTCACAGCATTATTCTCTGACAGTCAAGATTACTGTGTATCCAAAGTTAACTCATTATTATCAGCTTAGTCATTGTAACTGTACATCCACCTATACATACAAGGAAAAAACTATACTGATTTAGACAAAACCATTTTGTGCAAAATTAAAGTCTATAATATACTGATATTCTCATGCTATGAATAAAGTAATTTAGGTTATTATGCTGAACTGTTACAGAATGTCATTGATTGAATGAAATATCTTTATCTAATTTCCCTAGCAGGAAACACTATTTTGGGGTATCTTAAATAAAATTTGATAATGAAGAAGAGAGAGCATTAGTAGTTTGAATTGATTTGTGTTCTCAAACTTCTACCACATGTATCACATATGAGCATTGTTTAGACTTTGTTTGTGAATGAGAAACTTAGAAAAATGCTTTTACTAGTGTAGAATCAATTTATTGAGGCCAGTAGGAAGAGCTTGAATTCCAGATTTCTTTCTTTCAGGTATGTGGTCACTGAATACCAGAGCTTCTTGTGAGATATCATTAGATTGATTGGTCATTAAGTAAATATACCCTCATGCCTCATCTCCTGAATTATGGAAACCATTAAGTTCTTTATTTCTAAGTTAATCATCCTTATAAATGAAATCATTTGCTAATGTGTTAAGCGAAACAGTTTGTTTAAAAAAAAGATGTATTTATTTGAAAGGCAGAGTGATAGAGACAGAGATCTTCCATCTACTGGTTCATTCCCCAAATGGCCACCACAGCCAGATCTGGCCCAGGCTGAAGCAAGGAGCCAGGAACTTCATCCTGGTCTCTCACATGGGTAGTAGGGACACATGTGCTTGGGCCATCTTCCAGTGCCTTCTGAGGGGCATTAGTGGGGAGCTGGATTGGAACAGAGTGGATTTAAACTGGCATGCTGATATGGGATGGCAGCTTTGCAAGCAGCAGCTTAATTCAGCACTGGCTCCTGAGCTAAATAGTGTGTTAATAGTAAACAGTTATTCTGTTTCTTACTTTGTTGGATTAAAGTTCCAAATTTTAACAGTTTTACTTGTTTCTAAGTAACTAGTGCATGCAATACTAATTTTTATCATTTAAAAATTTTATTTTTATCGTATTTGAAGCGGGCGCTGGGTGAGAGTGAGACAGACAGATGAAGACAGATCTTTCCTTCACTCCCCAAATGCCTACAACAGCCAAAATTGTGCCAAGCTGTAGCCAGGAGCCTGGAACTCAACCTGGGTCTCCCACGTCGGGAGAGGGGTCCTAGTGTTGAGCTCTCACCTGCTGCTTTCCAGGGGTACACATTAGCAGGAAGCTGGGTTGGAAGCTGGGAAGCCAAAGCTGGAACCAGGCACTCTTAGTACAATTGTTGGTGTTGTCCCAAGTGGTGATTGAACCACTGTGCACACACCTGCCTCTGTATGTGTCTTTCTATGTATATATTTGAGAGGTAGAGATGATTCACTTTCCAGATATGTGCAATAGACAAGGGTGGGCCAGGCAACAAGCCAGGTCTTCCACTTGGGTGGCAGGGACCCAACTACTTGAGCCATCACTGTTGCCTCCCAGCGTGTGCATTAGGAAGAAGCCAGAATTGGGAGTGGAACTGGGACTTGAGCAGCCTTCCTGGCAATCATCTTTAGCTACCAGGACAAATGCCCATCCCTTCAATTTTAAATTAAAAGCAATAATAAAGTGGTAGGAGGTTAGAGGGCAAAGCAGCGTTCTGTAAAATTATGTTAACGTAAGTACTCATTTTAAATATTTGGGTCTGGTTCACCTCTTGAAAGGGTATCTGAGTTCTTGGAATGGGTCTGTTAGAGAATAATCTTCAATGAAATGGCAAGGAGCTAGATGCATGTTAAAGGTTCTGATAGACGAAAGATGTTTTAAATATGGAGAGTAGTTTTAACTTGAGAATCTGAAATATCATTAATATAGTTTCTGTACTCAAGAAATCATTTAGGGACTGGTAATATGATGCAGTGAGTAAAGCCAGCACCTACAGTGCCCACATCTCATATGGTTTGAGTCCCAGGTGTTCCCCTTCTAATCCTGCTCCCTGCTAATGTGCCAGGGAAGGAGCAGGAGGTGGCCCAAGTCTTTGAGCCCCTGCACTGGTGTGGGAGAGCAGAAGAAGCCCTGTCTCCTGGCTTTGGATCCTCCCAGCTCCAGCTGTTGCAGGCATTTGGGGAGTGAACCAATGGATGGAAATCTCTTTCTCTAACTCTGCCTTTCAAATAAATTAATTAATTAAAAAAAATATTTAAATAGGTGAAAAAAGGAGGACCTCTGCCCTTTCTCATGTGAAATCTTAGATAATGTTTTGATCAGTCTGTAAAATTTAAGGTTCATTGTTAGACCCGTATTCTAAAATTAGGAAATAGAATGGAATCTTAAAGGTTATGGGTTTCAGCTGGCCTCTGAGGAATACTGTGCACTTAGGTGTATCAAGGAACTTTTCAATTTTTATATATTTGAATTGACCTTTAATATTGATTGCTGTTTTTTAAAACGATGTATTTTTGGCTTTTAGGGAAAGGCGTAGGAGGAGGAGTAGGAGTTCTTCTAGATCCCCAAGAACATCAAAAACCATAAAAAGGAAGTCTTCCAGGTCTCCCTCCCCAAGAGGGTAAGTTTAAACCAGTTGCTAACACTACACAGGAGGAAGCAGGAAATAGTTTAACAAATTCTCCTCAGCCTGCTTTAGAACTGTATATATTTGAGTGAATAATGTACTTGCATCATTCAGAAAGTTTGAGGTGTTCTAGAAGTCTGGGCTTCAATTTATGTGCGCATTACCTTGTTCCTGTTTGTAATAACTTCATTAATTTTTTTGTATATCCTTCCAGTTTGGTGTAGAAGATGAGAATGTGTCATCTTTTTCCTGGTTGTATGAAAAGTAGTACAAACTACACTATTATGCACTTGCCAGTTTTTATTTATTTGTTTATTCATTTTTAAGATTTATTTATATATTTGAAAGGCACAGCAACAGAGAGAGATTGAAAGATAACTTCCAGGGCCAGTGCCCTGACATAGTAGGTTAAGCCTCCACCTGTTAATGCCTGCATCCCATACGGGCACCAGTTTGAGTCCTGGCTGCTCTGCTTCTGATCCAGCTCCCTGCTGATGGCCTGGGAAAGCAGTGGAAGATGGTCCAAGTGCATGGGCCCCTGCACCTACATGACAGCGGAAGACAGCTCAAGTGCTTGGGCCCCTGTATCCTTGGGAGAGACCTGGAAGAAGCTCCTGGCTCCTGATCAGCCCACCTCTGGCCATTGCGGCCATTTGAGGAGCTGATGGAAGACTTCTCTGTGTCTCCCTCTGTAACTCTGCCTCTCAAATCTTTTTTTTTTTTTTTTTTTTTTTTTTAAAGGACATCTTCTGTCTGCCTGTTCAGTCTTCAAATACTCTCAAAAACTAGGGCTGTGCCAGGCTAAAACCAGAAGCCGGGAATTCCGATTGAGTTTCCCATGTGGGTGGCAGGAACCCAAGTACTTGCCTCTCAAGCACATCAGCAGGAAGCTGGACCAGAAGCGTGGAGTATCTGGGGTTTGAACAAGGCATTAATCAGCCTGCAGTAGAAAGAGTTTTCAGAATTTTCCTGTTTGAAAGTTTGTGATACTTAATATGTAACTTAGAGCATGCAGGAAACATTTTCAGCAGTAGTATTGCATTAGAGGATGTTTGTAATTTCTTTTTTAAGATTTATTTGCTTGAAAGAGTTGTAGAAAAAGAGGGAGAGACAGAGGAAGAGATCTTGCAGCTGTTGGCTCATTGTCCAGATGGTTGCACCAGTCAGGACTGGACCAGGCTGAAGCTAGGAGCCAGGAGCTTCTCCAGGTCTTCCATGTGGGTAGCAGGGGCCCAAGGAGTCAGGCCATCTTGCACTGCTTTCTAAGACCATTAGCAGGGAGCTGGATCAGAAATGGAGCAGCCAGGACAGGAACCAGGTCCCATAAGGGATGTTGGCATTGCAGGAGGTGGCTTTACCCACTTTGCTGCAACGCTGGCTCCAGGATGTTTGTAATTTTTGAGGAATATAGTCAGATGAACCTCTGTAAGGGTTGGCAGCAGGTTTTTTTTTTTTTTTTTTTTGACAGGCAGAGTTAGACAGAAAGAGAGAGACAGAGAAAGGTCTTCCTTTTCTGTTGGTTCACCCCCCAAATGGTTGCCACGGCCTGCGCGCTGCGCCGATCTGAAGCCAGGAAATTTACCCTGGTATCCCATGCGGGTGCAGGGCCCAAGCACTTGGGTCATCCTCCATGGCCCTCCCGGGCCACAGCAGAGAGCTGGCCTGGAAGAGGAGCAACCGGGATAGAATCCAGTGCCCCAACCGGGACTAGAACCCGGGGTGCCAGCGCCACAGGTGGAGGATTAGCCAAGTGAGCCGCGGCGCTCGCCTGGCAGCAGTTTCTATTCTATAACCAGCTGAGTAGGATAGTGCTTTTAGTCCCATTGGCACCAGATTATCAGTTACAGCAGTTACAGTTCATCTCATAGAAGAAACTACAACATCATAATCAGAATAATTTAATCATTATATTAATTTTTACTTATATCAATCATATATTATAATTATATTTTAATAATTATTATATCACTTAATATAATTATATTTAATATAAACATTCATATTTATATTTAATATATCTATATATAATACAGATTCACACAACACATATTTATACTTAACATAATTATACTATTTAATGTCATATTTAATATAACTGTCATATTTAATAATAAATATAACATAATCATATAGTGTAATTATGTATTATAATAATTGTATTAATTATTTAATTATTTTAATTTATTATAATCAGACTAATTTAATTTCTGTTAATATGAGTTAAGGTGATCATCTCTTCCTACATCTGAAGGCCATTTGTATTTCCTTCTCTGTGAGTTGTATGTATACATTGTCCATTTTTCTGATGAGCGTTTCTATTTCTGGGGACTTTTTATATTAGATTACTTTTTTAAAGATTTATTTTATTTATTTGAAAGAGTTAACAGAGAGAGGTAGAGACAGAGAGAAAGGTCTTCCATCCGCTGGTTCACTCCCCAGATGGCTGCAACAGCTCGAGCTGCGCCTATCCGAAGCCAGGAACCAGGAGCTTCCTCTGGGGCTCCCACGCGGGTGCAGGGGCCCAACAACTTGGGCTGCCTTCTGCTGCTTTCCCACGCCTTAGCAGAGAGCTGGATTGGAAGAGGAGCATCAGGGGTCTGGGACTAGAACCGGTGCCCATATGGGATGCCGGTGCTTCAGGCCAGGGCTTTACCCTGCTGCACTACAGATTATTTAGTGCTGTGATTATAAGTAATCATTCCTAGTTTGTTTCATTTTAGAAATTACTTATGAAACTTAGTTTTACAAAGATTTTGAATTTTTTAATCTTTTGTTTTTGATTTCTTGATTTTTTAAAAAATATTTATTTGAAAGGTCAAGTGACAGAGGAGAAGAGACAGAGATACTCCATCCACTAGTTTACTCCCCAAATGGCCACAATAGCGAGAGCTGGACCAGGATGAAGTCAGGAGCCAGTAGTTCTTCCAGGTCTTCCACATGGGTGGCAGAGGCCCAGTAATTGGGTTGTCTTCCACTGCCTTCACAGGTGCAATAGCAGGACACTGGATCAGAAGGGGAGCAACCAGACCTGGAACTGGCACTCCCACAGGGGATGCTGCTGTTGCAAGCTGTGGCTTAACCGGCTGTGCCACAACCTCAACCTCTGACTTAACAGATTTTGAGTTAACAGATTTTGAGTTATAAAATTAGAAAGGTCCTTTTTATTATGAGGTTATAATGGAACTTCTCCATTGTTTTTTCTTGTACTTTATGATTTTAATTTTTAAAGCTTTGAGTTGTTAAATTTTTCCATAGGTTGCCGGCGCTGTGGCTCAATAGGCTAATCCTCCACCTTGCGGCGCCGGCACACCGGGTTCTAGTCCCGGTCGGGGCGCCGGATTCTGTCCCGGTTGCCCCTCTTCCAGGCCAGCTCTCTGCTATGGCCAGGGAGTGCAGTGGAGGATGGCCCAGGTGCTTGGGCCCTGCACCCCATGGGAGACCAGGAAAAGCACCTGGCTCCTGGCTCCTGCCATCGGATCAGCGCGGTGCGCCGGCTGCAGCGGCGGCCATTGGAGGGTGAACCAATGGCAAAGGAAGACCTTTCTCTCTCTGTCTCTCTCTCTCACTGTCCACTCTGCCTGTCAAAAATTTAAAAAAAAAAAAAAAAAAAAAATTTTTCCATAGGTATAGTTTGGTATATGGATACAGTTTTTTTTTTTTTAATGCTTCCCTATTTTTTCAGTGCTATTAATTAAAAGCTTAGGTTTCCTAACACTAATTTGATATACTGTCTTTGTCATACATGAATATTTTCTGTATGTGCTTTGATCTGTTTCTCGGTCGTCTGTACTGTAGAATGGGTCTACTGTCCATTTTTGTGCCCATGTCCCACACTTTATAGTCTTGAAATTATATGGTGTTTTTTAGTATCTTTTTGAGATCTCCTGATACCTCTCATTGCTTTTTCTTTGAGCTTTCCTGATTGTTTTGGTGTGTTTTATTTTTTCATTTGGCCATCAATGCCAGTTGTGTATGTTCTTTAAATAAAGTGTGTTGATGGTTTCTGTTACAGCGCATCAAATTCTTAGATCAATTTAGGGAACATTGATAAACAGATTTGTTAATAAATGAATCTTCAAGACGGTGGATCTTTCTGCCTAGGCATGTGGTATATTTTTCATTTTATTCAGGCCATCCTTAGTATTTTTCAGGAATGATTCAGTGCTTGTTTCATACAGGTTATATGTATTTCCTGTTCAAAGTATTTTTCCATTTTTGTTGCTATTGTAAGTGGTCTTTTCCTAATTGGAGGTTTGGTTTGTATATAGGAAGGTTACTATATCATTATTATTTTTATATATGTTAGGAGAGAAGCAGACACACAGAGGAAGCTCCTGTCCTGTCACTCTGAGTATCTACAGTAGTGAGGTCTGGGCCCAGCAGAAGCTGGGAGCTTAGGACCCAATCCTGGGGACCTGTTGCACAGGACTTGAACCAAGGCACTCTGCGGGATGCAAGCATCCCAAGTGAAATCTTAACTTGTAGGGCAAATGCCCATCCCTGATTTCTGTATATTTAGTGTTCAATCCCATTGCCTTGCTTATTGGTCATATAGTTATTTAGCTGATTTTCTAAGTGTAGAAAAGAGAAATGTATAAAAAGCTTCACCACAGTGTAAGCAACATGTTTTCCATCAGAGGGTGCCTTTTGTTTATTTGCTCCTTCCTTCCTTCCTTCCTTCCTTCCTTCCTTCCTTCCTTCCAGAGAGAGAGAGAGAGAGAGAGAGAGAGAGAGAGAGATCTTCATCCACTGGTTCACTCCCCAGTTGGCTGCAACAGCCAGAGCTGTTCTGATACAAAGCCAGGAGCTTCTTTTGGGTCTCTCATGCAGGTGCCTGGGCCCAAGTACTGGACCATCTTCTACTGCTTTTCCCAGGCCATATCAGAGAGCTGAATCAGAAGAGCACTTGGGTCTTGAACCGGCACCCATATGGTATGCCAGCGCTTCAGGCTAGGGCTTTAACTGGCTGCGCCACAGTGCCAGCCCTGGGTTTTTGGTTTTTTTTTTTTGATGAGAATAATGGAAAGTGTAGGATTGTAGAGGTGGGCCTTATTTGTGTTTTTGAAACAAATACTTAGGAAAATTAAATTTTTTTTCATTTGTGATCTCATTAGAAAAAGATATATTCAGAAGGTTTCATTACCTTCTTAATTCCTTTGACCTTGTTTGCCTTCTGTTCGTGATCAGTCATTTATATTTTCCTTCCTCTGCTTTTTTTTGCAAAATTAAGCGAGTGTCTTTTTAATTTCTCCACAAAGCACAGTATACTTGTGCTTGCATATGTGTGTGTGTATGTATATGTGGTTAGTGACTATGCTTAGCGCCACATAGCTTCCTCAATCTTGAGATATAATTAACATTTTATAGAATTTACCCTTCAAGATGTGCAAGTCTTTTTTTTTTTTTTTAAGATTTATTTATTTATTTTGAAAGAGTTACAGAAAGACTGAGACAGATCTTCCATCTGCTGGTTCACTCCCCGGCGGCCACAACAGCCAGCCCTGGCGTAGGCTGAAGCTGGGAGCTCCGTTCAGGTCTCTCACGGGTGGCAGGCAACCAAGCACTTGAGCATCATCCACGACTTTTCCCAGGCCATTAGGGAGCTGGAGTGCAAGTGGGGCAGCCCGGATATGAGGTGTTGCAGGCGAAGTCCTTGATTTTAGTTATGTTCATAATGTTTTGAAAATACCAGCAGGGTTTACTTCCTGGACATTTTTCATCACTGTAGAAGAAAGTGTGTACTCCTTAGCAGTATACCCTATATTAGTCTTCTTCCAGCCCCTCCTCTACTGCTGTCTCTGAATTTGCTTATTCTGAATTTTTCCTATATAGATTTATTATGTGTGATGTTTTATTACTGGCTTCTTTCACTAATCATACTTTTTTTTTTTAAGATTATTTATTTCATTTCAAAGCCAAAGTTATTAAGAGAAAATTCTGTTGGCTTGGTTCAGCCTCCAAATGGCTAAACAGTTGGGGCTGGGCCAGGCTAGAGCCAGGAGCTTCTTCTGGGTCTCCCGTGTAGGTACAGGGGCTCAAGCACTTGGGTCATGCACTGCTTTCCTAGGTGCATTAGCAGGGAGCTGGATCAGAAGTGGAGCAGCTGGGACTTGAACTTGTGCCCATATGGGATACTGGCACTGCAGGTGGTGGCTTTACCTGCTACTCCATAGCTCCAGCCCTGATTTTTTTTTAAAAGGTACACACACAAATAGGTAGCAGCTTTTGTTTTGTCATTTTTCTTGCTAGTGTTGAGTTGGTTTTTTAATTCTTTTTGCTTTTATATAACGGTTTCTGTAGGCAGATGTACTGATCATTTCTTTCTTATTCTTTTTTTTTTTTTTTTTTTTTAAGATTTATTTTATTTATTTGAAAGAGTTACAGAGAGAGGTAGAGACAGAGAGAGGTCTTCCATCCACTGGTTCACTCCCCAGATGGCCGCAATGGTTGGAGCTGTGCTGATTTGAAGCCAGCAGCCAGGAGCTTCTTCCAGGTCTCCCACGTGGGTGTAAGGGCCCAAGGACTTGGGCCATTTTCTACTGCTTTCCTGGGCCATAGGAGAGAGCTGGCTTGGAAGTGGGGCAGCTGGGACTAGAACCGACGCCCATAAGGGATGCTGGCGCTTTAAGACAAGGGTTAATCTGTGCACCACAGTGCTGGCCCCTGATCATTTCTTTGAAGTACTTGGAGTTTTAGTAATGATTAGATACAATTGGGGCTGGTGCTGTGGCACAGTAGGCTAGGCCTCTGCCTGCAGCAGCAGCATCCCATCTGTGCACCAGATCCCTGATGCTTCTCTTCTGATCCAGCTCTCTACTATGGCCTGGGAAAGCAGCAGAAGATGGCCCAAGTCCTTGGGCTCCTGCACCTGTGTGGGAGATCTGGAGGAAGCTCCTGGCTCTGGCTTCTGATTGGCTCAGCTCTTCATCCAAGTTATAAAGGAATTTACCCTGATTTTTCTAGTACTGTTTAGTTTCATGTAAAAACCTCTGGTTTCTAGCTCAAAAACACTTACTTTCTGTATGTGGGCCTGAAATAATGAGATGTGGATCCAGTTTTGTCACTTTCCAAGTGCTTATCCAGATGTCCCAAAACCTTGTTAGAAACTGTAGTGATCTGAAATGCTACCTTAATTATACTAAATTTTCTTATATATGTACTTTGGTCTGTTTTCTAGCTGTCTTTTAATTATTCTGATTGCTTTTTGTGTATTTCTAAATTATTCATACTTAATAGAAAAAGTTTAGAATTCTGTGTGAGGGACAGCTATTTTTGATTACTAGTGCATCTAATTATAAGGATTTTTTTTTTTTGGTTGTTGCTCTGTTAGATAAGGATATTTTGTCAAGACTAGTAGATCTTTAATTTCTTAGAAGCTGACAAATTGCCAATATTCTTGTAGCAGAAATAAGAAGGATAAAAAGAGAGAAAAGGAACGGGACCATGGCAGTGAAAGAAGAGAGAGAGAACGCTCAACCTCTATAAAAAAAGGTTCTGAGGACAGAGATGGGAAGGAGAAGGTGGAGAAGAACAGTACTGCACTCAGAGTAAGCGATGTAAGTCATTCAGTTCTGGGCTTTGGATAACTAATGGAGATTGTTCTTTATGGCATGGAGAACATTTAGACTGAACTTCTTGAGAGCAACAGTGTCTTTACATTGCTGGGTTTTAAAAGTACTTGTTAAATTGATAAATCTCATTAAATTTTGAAGATATGAGTGAATTAAAATTTTAAAACCACATTCCTTAGAGAATCAGAATAGTGTGCAATGAGAAAAATTGTAGAAATATGCAAGTAATGAGTGTATTTAATGTTTTTTTTTACAATTTTTAAAATTTATATAAGGTGAACATATATCATATATACAGATTTAGGAGCTTAGTGTTACTTTCCACCCATACTCACACCCTCACTCCTCCTCCTTTCTTATTTCAGTTTTTACATTGACATCCTTTGTTTATTTTATAATCATAAAATTAACACTCCACTATGTAAAGAATTCAACAAATAGAAGAAAAAAAAAACACTGTTCTGCAACAGTAGAGACAAGGGCTGTAACCAGTAATTCTCAAAATGTCAATTGTGGTCATATATATTACATTTTTTTTAAAGATTTACTTATTTGAAAGTCAGAGTTACATGCAGAGAGAGAGAGGTCTTCCATCCATCTGATGGTTCACTCCCCAATGGGCTGCAACAGCCGGAACCGCGCTGATCTCAAGCCAGGAGCTTCTTCCTGGTCTCCCATGTGGGTGCAGGGGCCCAAGGACTTGGGCAATCTCCTGTGGCTTTCCCAGGCCATAGCAGAGAGCTGGATCAGAAGAGGAGCTGCCGGGTCTCCAACTGGCACCCATATGGGATGCCGGCACTTCAGGCCAGGGCGTCAACCCACTGCGCCACAGCACTGTCCCCCATTACATTTTTTTGAACTGTTACAGATTAGGGAAAACAAATGGTATTTATTTTTGGGGGACTGGCTTATTTCAGTATGTGTAATGATTTCTAGTTGTACCATTTTGTTGCAAAAGACAGGATTTCATTCTTTTTTATAGTTGAGTAGTATTCCATGGTGTATATATACTACATTTTCTTTATCCAGTCATTGGTTAATGGATATCCTGGCCAAAGCCAGTAGTAGCCTAGATCTTCTTCCAGGTCTCCCACATGGGTGCATGGGCTCAAGCACTTGGGCCATCTTCGACTGCTTTCCCAGCTACATTAGTAGGGAGCTGGATTGGAAGTGGAGAATCCAGGATTCAAAGTGGCACCCATATGGCATGCCTCTTTTCAGGCATTTCATCAATCTCTTTGTCATACTTCCTTTTTTGAAGTGTTGTTGCATTTCTTTGGGGGAGTCATGTTGTCTTCCATGTTCTTGTTACTTGTATTTCTGCATTTATTTTTAGGCATTTGTGCAAATACTTACTGATTTTCTACACTGATGGGTTTTATCTTAGAACTATGCCTCTGTGGCTTGGTGGAGTCTCTGCTCTTTCAGTGAATACCCAGAGTCCTGTGCTGAGTGGAGCTAGGGAGTTCTGATCAGTGGACAAGGGTGGGGTGAGAATCCAGGGTGACACCTATGTTGGGTGTCGTAGATCTCCTCTGTTGTCAGCAGTGAGGAGGGTATGATCAAGCTTATTGGCATAATCAGATCCTCACCTCCTCTCTTCCAAGTTGCTCAATGCCCAGGGTTAGTCCACAGTGGTACAACCCTCACCTGTGCTGGCATGAACCACATAAAGGATCTGTGCAGTCCTCAGTGTGAGCACAGAACCCTCCACAGTGACCCACCCCAGGCAGCCAGGGAGCTCTGAGCCGCTGATTCTGGACACAGTGATTTTCCAGACCCAGCTATACCCTACGCCCTATCACTCTATTTTTCAGTCTCAGAATTCTGTGTTTAATTTTATACTGGTAAGATTTTTACCTGATGCCATTTTTCTGAATGTTTTTTATTGAATTTAACTTTTGTGTTGTAATTAGTTTTGTAATACATAGTTTAAATTAGATTTGCTGAATTAGAATACTTAAACCAAATTTCACCAAGTAAGCTTCTACTTGGATAAGTATTTTAAGTACTTGATGAATTATGTTAATGCTTTTATTGGCGAAGTATATTTGTATTTGGAAGTCAATTAATTGAGTTCTAGGACTTTCACTCATGGTGCTAGAAGTTTATTATCAATAATGTTGGTCATATTTACTGATAATTTTCTATGTAGCAGACACTGTTCTTATTTCTCTTTAGGCTAAAAGCAAAATTTTTATAATTCTTGAAAGCCTTTTTTTTTTAATTAAAGATTTATTTATTTGAAAGAACAACAGAGAGGGAGAAGCCCAGGTAGTGAAAGAGGAAGAGACAGAGAGACAGAGACACAGATGGCTACAGAGATCTTTCAGCTGCTGATTCACTCCCCAAATGGCTGCAACAGGCGGCTCTGGGGCCAATCCAAAGGCAGGAGTCTAGAACTCCATCTTGGTCTCCCACATGGGTCCCAGGGTTCCAAGTACTTGGGCCATCTTCTGCCTTCCCAGGTGCATTAGCAGGTATATCAGAAGTGGAGTAACTGGGACTTGAACTGGCACTCCAAGATGGGATGCCAGTGTTGCAAGTGACGGCTTAACCTGCCGAGCAAGTGCTGGCTCCTCGTTTCCTTGGTTTTGCTTTTTTGGTATCCTTATTACAAACCTATCCTGACATCTTTTGGAAATATTTCACTCTTCTAATCTGTCCCATTCTTTCAACTCTGTCAGATTTATTTTGTGCTTCTAAACAACTTTTGGTTCACTCATTTTATTCTCATTTAATTTTATGAGAAGTACAAAGGACAAATTTACAGGCACTTTTTTGGTTTTTTATATGAAAACAATGGGAAAAAATATTTAGTGTTATTTCACAGAAGATAAAAATACAAAATATAGTGGGCAACACTTAGGAAAATATTAAGTATACATTAATATTCATTGTAGGAGAAGGAGCACAATAAAGAACCGGATTCAGATGTGGGCAAAGAAGTAGATGACAAGGATGCACCGAGGACTGAGGAGAACCAAGTCCAGCAAAATGGGAATTGTCAGCCAAATGAAGAAAACCTCTCTACCAAAACAGAAACAGTATAGGACCAACCAAGGCACCTCTGCACTCAACGCTGGAATCAAATCCAAAGCTTTTAAGTCTCAACAACCAGATGTAGTCAACAGGGAAGAAATCCAGTTGAGCATAAAGATAGCAGCTAACAGCTTTCCAACTGTTAGGTGACGTAGTGGTCATCTTGTTTCTGAGTAAGAGCATGGACATGGAGAGAATAGATGTTACTCAGCCGTCCCATCTAAAATCCGTGCAATTCCATGGTGGCCGACACACTCGTCATGTGATTTATTAGTGTTTGCCATGAACCATTACAAATAAATAGAACATCAGAGATCCAAATTTATACCATCTCTAAATATTGGTAATAAGCTTTGGAGGCTCTTTAAAACAAGGCTGGTTACTGAATTTTGTATTTTACTTTTTGAAAAAACAGTTTCAGTATATACAGTTTGATGATGTGCTTGAAATTGGTGCAAATATAAACACACCCTTTGTAAGTGCAAAGTATGTAAGAAGTTTTAACATTTACTTCACAAGATTTACAGTGATTGTGTTAAATTCTCACTTGTGTTTTCTTTTGTTCACTGTTTACGACAGCAGTTTTTCTTTAAAATAGTTTGACAGATTAAAATTGTTTAAATAAGTGGATTAAAAAAACAACTGACAATGCATGCTACTGTTCTCTTTCAAAGGAAGAGTAACTGTGTTGAATACTAATACTGTATTAGTATTCAGTGTTTAGAATCATTGGGTCTACCCACAAAGTGAGCATTTCTTTTTAAACTTTCTTGACATTTCCAAGCTTATTATGAATAATAGTTCAGTGTGTATTGTCAGCTATAGGTGGCAAAGGTGCCCTTATCTAAAGGAAACTGGGTTTTCACAATGGGCTATGGGAGCACAAGCTGAAGCTTTAGTGCCTTCTATGATGTGGTGTACTGTTTTCTAGAATTTTATACGTGCTAGTCATTCGCAATTCATGTGGAATCTAGATGGATAATCTATTTACATCCATAGAGAAGTGTGCAAGTGATGTGTCAGAAGAGCTTCTTAGTTCACCTAATAGGGGAAAGAAGTCCTGTTTTCAAAACTGACTCTAGAGTTTGAAACAACAATGCAGTTTTGGGACCATCAGTTTTATACTGTGATAATTGAAACACATTATTTTCTTTAAAGTGAAGGAAACCTTTTAGTTGTCTACATTGGATGGCCTTAACTGTTACCTCTCAATCATCTTCTCATAAATGATGTGCAGAAATTATACTTAACGGGAAGAATAGACATACCTGGGAGGTTTTATGTTCAAGGGTATGTTTCCTTCAGTTTAAGATACAGGTCATCCATCATTCTTAGGCTCACTTTTTGCTGAAAATGTGCAAGTAGTAAAATGACAACATTGCTAAGGTTTCCCCCAAAACTCTTTAAGTTGTGGTTTCTTAATTCATTTCATTACTGTTCTATTTCCAAAAAAGTCATGCATTATAATTAGCATGTTATTAAAAAATCAAGTACAATTATTTTAATGCAGTTTAATACAATCAGATTACTCAGTTGCCTTACCTCATGGGAAGAGTTACTTTTATAGATAGATTTAAAAAGCTGAGTAGCAGTTAGTTACTTGGTTTCACCTTGAGTTTTCTTTTAATGTTAATACTATTGAAGTTTGAGTATTTGGTAGAGAATGGAAAGAGTTGCCCTTACTGCAAGTAATGAAGCCTGGTTTGATTATGAAGCTGCTTAATCACTCTTCATGTGTTCAGAATTACTGTGTGTTTTTTTTTTTTTTTTGGTCACTGTGTACATTAAAACTTTGGAAAATGCTTTACTATGTAAAGTATAGATGGTCATTTTAATCATTCAACCACATACGGTTGGCTGTAAACAGCTTATTCTGATATAAGAATGCTTGGGTGCATATGGAGAGACTGTGTAGGATTGTGTGTCTTGCATCAACAGCTGTCTTATTTATGATATGTAAGTAGACTAGAGCAAATGTTTGAATCTTTGTTATTTTTAGTACCATTTCTCTAATAAAGCTAAGTATTTTAGAGGAAATTATTTGTTTATGCATTTCAAAAGGGCATCTTAGTTTCATCCTGCCTTTCTTTTAATTGGTGTAGAGATTATTTTGCCATATAGAGTGCATGTTTTGTGTGCTGTCTATAAAACTATCATTTGAAGTTGGAGTGTTTTCTTATACTCTGTACTCTATTAAATGTCTTTCATGTTGGTAATTAACATTTAATCTGGTTCCTGCTGTTGATTTGTTCAGTTTAAAAATTGTAAAAATCTTGAAAGATGCTGATTTATTAAAGCTGGAAATGAATGGGAGTACAAGGGTTCTGTAGAGAGTAATATCAGATTATTATGCAGTATTTGACGTTTGACTTGGTCTTAGGGAAGCAAAGCTTTTTAGGTTCTAGTGAGAGTGTGTGTGTGTGTATGTGTATGTGTGTGAGTGAGAGAGAGAGAGAAAGAGATTTTTGTTGACCTGGAGCTGATAATGTTTTCATTTGTAGATTTTTTTTTCAAGGTACTTTGTGTTTTATCTTTAAACCTCTTTTTCATCCCAGGTAGATGTTGTCAGAAAAACTTGAGGTAAGGCCAAGAGGACAGCATTTTACAGTTGATATCTTCTGATTATCTTTTTTAGCTAGATTATGCAAGAGTATATGCTTTTCCTTAAATTGTACTTGCTGTTCATCATTCTAGGAAAATTTTGTTGGAACTCTTATTCTTGCTTTTCAGCAACACAAACTGACCTGACCACATAGGACGGGCCTTCCTAAACTTGCCAGTCAGTTTCATGTGTGACAGCTTGTAAATCTTTAACTGCTAACTTACCTCCTTAGTTACTTTTTCTCCAATCTTATTATTTAGCCTATAACTACAGCAAACACTGGTCAGCTTATTTAGAAATTCCATATTTAGAATTCCATTTTGAAGGGCTTTAATGTATGCAATGTTGATTACCAGAGCATTAGAGGCTTAAATTTTGATTTGCTCAATTAAAAGCTGCTGTTTATAATGAAAAATAGTTTTTTTTTGGTTATGAAAATAATTTGCTTTGTAATATTCATCATTTTCAGGAATCTGTCCTTGCCTGTGTATATGGTATTATCCAAACCTGCTCTCCACTGAAGACATTCACATTTAAGGATTATAATGTATACTAATAGGCTTTTATAGGCTCTTTTTTTTTTTTTTTTTTTCAATTTACGTGATACCAGAAATACGGAGCATGGTTTGATTTAATCATCTTTCTTTGATTTTTATGTTAGCAAAATGGATCCTTTTGGAATGATATATTGTAATATTTCTGTGGGTTATTTTATATTTTCATTAAAAGATAGTACTTGATTTTATCTGGTTGGGTATGAAGTATATCTAGTCTCCCAAAGTAAAAGTAAAGTGATCATACATTCCTTATGTGTTTAAGTATTTTTAAATTTTTATACTAATAATTTCAAAAGTTGATGTTCTTAAAAGGGCTAAGTTATATCTCTGGACACAGGAACCTGCTTATCTTTTAAAAGATAAAAATCTTTTACAGTAAAATTAATTTCCATACTTATTCTTGGGTTTGAGGGTGTGGGTTTTTTTAGTACACTTTTATTGGTAATTTTGCCCAGTAAGTGATATGTTATTTTAAAAATAAGCTAAAGCCATTTGTAATTTTTGGTCCATTTTCTCTTAGGTTGGATTTGATAACTAATAATCTTTCCATTCTAGTCTAAGATATTTTCATAATTTGTAGCAATTTATTTGTTAGAATTATTAGTTTGTGTCTAATAGAATTTTTCTTAAGATAGTAGTTTTAGAAGCTGAGTTTTAATTTGTAGCTTGTTTTTTAAATTTATATCTGCCTATCATTTTAATTTTGAAAATTGCTAATTTGGGGGGAGACATCTCCTATTTTATCTCTAAATTTTCTTTTTCCAGGATTGGGATGAAGTAGTTCTCTCTATTCTTAATTAGGTTTTATTTGTTAGATAACTGCTTAAGTATGTATATAAGTTCAAATTCTTGAAAATCACACTGAAAGAAGAGATTGATTTCTACCAGTTTAAGGTAGGCAAATGACCTAAAAGAATAATTCCCGATTCCCCCAAAATATTAACTTTGAGTATATGGTGTAGCTGTATAGGTAAAATTAATAGTTAAATCATTACGTTGATCTTGATTAGCTTAATAGAGTAGTGCTATGGAGTATCAAGGGAGGATTTCAAATGTGAACAAAGATGCTGCATAGGTGGTGTATATTTGCGAGTAGGATGACGTTTAAAATGGTACTGGTAAAGATTTATTAAATGATGCTGCTATTATGTTGCTATATTTTTAATAAAATGAAAATCTTAAAATCTTGCCACTGTTGAGTAGTATTTTCACCTATTTCTGGGACATTTATTTGCGTTTTAAAGTTTATATTGGTAACTGAAAGGTAGCAGTAGACCCTTCCAGTGTTCAAAATTACTACCAAAATTGATGTTTTTATATATTGGGCAATCTTCGTGTGGTGTGGCCAAAACTCCAGTCAAGACTTTCATATTTAAACATTTTGTGGTGTTCTAGTAAGTGATGGCTGCTTTTTGCATTTCCCTTTTGTTCATAAAATCTGCTTACTATGGGATTTGTATGAGGAAAATTGTTGCCCTGTCTTAACAGTTTTAATGCCTTTTCCCAGTTATCAGAAGTATATATTAGATACACGATCTGTGTCCTCAGGGTTCCTGGGGAGTGGAGACAGCATGAGTCCAGAGTTCCTGTTTAATAAAATAAATTGCCAGTCATGCACGTATTTGGGAATTTCCACAGATGTGTTTGTTACTGAATTCTAACTTAATTCTACTATGATTAGAAAACAATTTGTGGGGCCAGTGTAGTGCTACAGCAGATTATGTGGCTGCCTTTGATGATAGCATCCCAAGTTGGAGTGCCAGTCCCCTTGGCTCCACTTTCCCATCCAGCTCACTACTAATGTGTGTGGGAAAGCAGTGGAAGATGGGCCAAGTACTTGGGCCCCTGCCACCATATGGGAGACCCAGATTGAGTTCCTGACGCATGGTTTTAGTCTGGCCCAGCCCTGGCTATTGAGACCATTTGGGAAGTAAATCAGCTGATGAAAGATCTATCTCATCACTCTGTCTTGTCGTTTTTTTTTTTTTTTTTTTTTTTTGTAATTTATTTATTCATTTGTAAGAGTTACAGACAGAATGGAGGGCGATACAGACAGAATGGAGGGAGACAGAGATTTTTAGTCCACTGATTCACTCCCCAGATGGCTACAATGACCAGGGCTGGGCCAACCCAAAGCCAAGAGCCAGGAGCTTCATTGGGTCTCTCACATAGGGTAGCAGGGCCATCATCCACTGCTTTTCCCAGGCCATCAGCAGTGAGATGGAAGTGGAACAGCTAGGACACTAACTGATGCCCAAAAGGAATGTTGGTGTTGCAGGTAGCAGCTTAACCCACTGTCCCACAATGCCAGCCCCATCTCTGCTTTTCAATAAATAATTCTTTTTTTTTTTAAGAAAACTATAATTTGTGTATCTTTATTCCTTAAATTTTCTGAGATTTGTTTTACTGCTTACTTTGGTATGTGTTTTGTGTGCATTTGAAAAGATTGTGTTTATGCTATTGTTCAAAGATGTCATTTATAATGTTATATGATGTCACTTGGTAATTGATGTTCAAGTCTTCTATATCCTTACTTTTTGGTCTGCTTTTCCATCCATGAATGAGAGGCCTTGAAATCTCTTACTAGATTGTTACATTTGTGATTTCTCTTAGTTTGTTTGCTTTATGCATTTTGAAGCTCTGTTACTGGGTTCATAAATGTTTAGGGTTTTTAATTGTCCTTATATTAAGTTGACCGTTGTATCATTATTAAATTACCCTTTTTGTTCCTGATAGTGTTACTTGCTTTGAAATATTTTTTCTGATGTTAACACTAGCATTGCTGTTAATTTTTTTTTTAAACATTAGCTTGATTTTGTCTTATTGTATCCTTTTACATCAAACTTCTTTGTGGATTTAAATGGAAAATGTGTTTCTTGTGGGAAGCATAGAGATTAAGCTTGCTTTTGTCCAGTTTGACAAATTCTGCCTTTTGGTTGAAATGTTTAGCTCA
Organism: Oryctolagus cuniculus; assembly: GCF_051225735.1. Lineage (NCBI taxonomy): Eukaryota > Metazoa > Chordata > Mammalia > Lagomorpha > Leporidae > Oryctolagus > Oryctolagus cuniculus. The sequence continues at coordinate 86,899,967 of NC_142880.1, forward strand.
GTTACATTAAATGTTGTTATTGATGTCATTGAATTTAAATGTAGTATCTTATTTTTCCTTTGTTTTTTTTTTTTTTTTTCCCCTTATTTTCATTTGTATTTTTTGGGCTAACTGAACGCCTGTATTTTTTTTTTTTTTAAGAGATTATTTATTTGAAAGGCAGAGTTACAGGGAGGCAGAAGCATAGAGAGAGAGGTCTTTCATTTGCTGGTTCGCTCCCAGATAGCTGCAACAGCCAGAGCTGTGCCTATCCGACCCAGGAACCAGGAACTTCCTCTGGGTCTCCCACCTGGGTGCAGGGGCCCAAAGACTTCTGCTGCTTTCCCAGACCATAGCAGAGAGCTGGATTGGAAGAGGAGCATTCGAGACTCGAACCGGTGCCTATAAGGGATGCTGGTATTGCAGGCAGTGTGGATTTACCTGCTGTACCACTGCAGCAGCCCCAGTTGAATGCTTTTTATTCTTTCATTTCGTCTTTGTTGGCTTATTAGCTATAATTTTGTTTTGGAATCTTAGTCCTTTTTGTTGTTCATAAGTACAACTTTAGGAATATAGTCAGTTTTCCTGCTATTCCTGCCCTCCCACCCATACTCCCAACCCTCCTCCTCACTCTCCCCTTCCCAGTCTCATTCTCCATTAAGTAAATTTTTCATTTTCAATTAACTTACTATACTATACTAGGTATATCTATACTAAGTAAAGTAAAAATCTATACTAAGTAAAGATTTCAATAATTTGCGCACACATGGACACAAAAAAACATAAGTTTTATAGTTAACTCTCATAATAGAACTCATTGAGCCAGAGGTTCTGCATGAAGAGTTAGTAGTGCTCAGTGACTCCTGTTGCAAATTTAGCAATTTACACTCATATATGAGGTCAATGACCATCCAGGGCTCTTGACATGAGCCATCTAGGGTATGGAAGCCTTTTGAATCTACAAACTCCGTAAGTATTTAGACAAGACCATAAGCAAAGTGGAAGTTATCTTGCTTTAGAGAAAAGTACCTCCTTTGGTGGCCACTTCTTTCTGCTGGGGTCTCAAATAGATGCTTCATGTAGAACATTTTTTGTCAGTGTCTTGGCTTTCCATGCCATGAAATGCTGTTCAGCCAGAACAGGAAGCCTTAAGGGCTGATTCTAAGGTCAGAGTTTTACTTAAAGCAATTGTCATCCTGTGAGTGCTGGGTAGACTACTTCCCAGGCTGGAACATTCTCTCCTTTTAATTTCTGTTATCAGATACTTGTTCCTACTTACATGATCACTAACACTTAATATCACTAACACTTTTTTTTTTTTAAGGGGAAGAGTTTATTGGTGGTGAAACCCAACAGATGGGAAGGAGGTGGTGAAGAAGGAAAAGAGGGAGGAGAACTTGAGAGAGATGAAGGGACAGAGAGGCTACTTTAACACTTAAGATGGCATTTTTACCACCCAGCCTGATGGGATTTGGGGTCCCATGACATTTTTAAACCGTACCCTTAGAAGTAAGTCCATAGGAATGTATGGTGAACTATACAGCTTTATAGTTATAAGCTTCCTACTCCCTTTCTTATTCCTACTCTTTTTACTGAGATCGATCCTCAATTGATTTATACACATATGATTAGCTCTATGTTAAGTAAAGAGTTCAACAAGTAGTAAGAAGAAAAAAAAATGGGGAAAAAAAAGGAGTGGGGTGGCTGGGTCATATGGTAGGTCTATATTCAGGTTTTTGAGGTATCCATACTGTCTTCCAATTGGGATGAGGTGAAACCTAATTGTTGCATTTCTCTGAGGGCTTGTGATCCTGAACATTTTTTGATGTCTGTAGGCCATTTGGATTTCCTCTTTTGAAAAATGTCTGTTTAAGTTCTTGGCCCATCTCTTAACTGGGTTGTTTGTTTATTGTTGTGGAGTTTTTTGATCTCTTTGTATATTGTGGTTATTAATCCTTTATCAGTTGCATAGTTTGCCAATAGTTTTTCCCATTCTGTCAGCTACCTCTTCACTTTGCTGAGTGTTTCTTTTGCAGTACAGATACTTCTCAATTAGATGTAATCCCATTTGTTAAATTTAGCTTTAACCATCTGTGCCTCTGGGGTCTTTTCCAAGAACTCTTATCCTGTGCCAATGTCTTGCAGGATTTCCCCAATGTTCTGTAATAATTTGATGGTGTCAGGTTGTAGATTTAGATTTTTAATCCATTTTGAATGGATTTTTGTGTAAGTTGTATGGTAGGGGTCTTCATACTTCTGCATGTGGAAATGCAGTTTTCCCAGTATCATTTGTTGAAGAGACTGTCCTTGTTCTAGGGATTGGTTTTAGCTCCTTGGTTAAATATAAGTTGGTTGTAGATGCTTGGATTGATTTCTGGTGTTTCATTTCTGTTTCATTGGTCTATCCATCTGTTTTTGTAGCAGTTATCAGGCTGTTTTTTTTTTTTTTTTAACTTTATCTTTAATTTAACTGAAAGACGGAGTTACACAGGAAGAGAGAGGTCTTCCATCTGCTGGTTCACTCCTCAATTGGCCACAACGACTGGATCTGTGCTGATCTGAAGCCAGGAGCCAGGAGCTTCTTCCAGGACTCCCACGTGGGTGCAGGGGCCCAAGGGCTTGGGCCATCTTCCTCTGCTTTGTTAGGCCACAGCAGAGAGCAGGATTGGAAGTGGAGCAGGCAGGACTCAAACCGATGCCCATATGAATGCCCAGCACTGCAGGCGGTGGCTTTACCTGCTGTGCCACAGCAACGGCCCCCAGGCTGTTTTGATTATAACTGCCTTGTAGTATGTCTTAAAATCTGGTATTTTGATGCCTTGGGCTTTGTTTTTGTTGTATAGGATTGCTTTAGCTATTCGAGGTTTCCTGTGTTTAAAAATGACTTTCAGCATAATTTTTTCTGTATCTGAGAATGCCTTTGGTATTTTGATTGGTATCACATTGAATCTGTAGATTGCTTTTGGAAGAATGGACGTTTTGATGATACTGATTCTTTCAATCCATGAACATATTCTTTTTTTTTTTGTATCTTTTATTTATTGCTTTGTATTTCTTATGGAGATCTATGATACTCTTGGTTAAATTTATTCCAAAATATTTTTTTTTTTTTTCCAGCTATTGTGAGTGGGATTGATCTTAGCAGTTCAATCTCAGCCTTGGCATTGTCTGTGTATACAAAGGCTATTGATTTTTGTGTATTGATTTTATATCCTGCTACTTTACCAAACTCTTCTATGAGTTCCAGTGGTCTCTTAGTGGAGTCTTTTGGATCCCCAATATATAATATCATGTTTTCTGCAAATAGGGATAGATTGACTTCCTTCCCAATTTGTATCACTCTGATTTCTTTTTCTTGACTAATGGCTCTGGCTAAAACTTCCAGGACTATATTCAATAGCATGGTGAGAATGTGCATCCTTGTCTGGTTCCAGATCTCAGTGGGAATACTTCTAACTTTTCCCCATTCAATAAGATGCTCTCCGTGGGTTTTTCATAAACTGCCTTGATTTTTTTGAGGAATGAACCAATTTGCTTAGAGTTTTCATCATGAAAGGGTGTTGTATTTCGTCAAATGCTTTCTCTGCATCTATTGAGATAATTATATGGTTTTTTCTTTAGTTTGTTAATGTGATGTATCACATTAATTGATTTGCAATTGTTGAGCCATCCCTGTATATCAGGGATAAATTTTGATTTAGGGGCTGGTGCTATGGTTTAGTGGATAAAGCTGCTGCCTTCAGTGCCAGATTCAGATATAAGCACTGGTTTGAGTCCCAGCTGCTCCACTTTTGTTCTAGCTCCTGCTAATGGCCTGGGAAAGCAGTGGAAGATGACCTAAGTGCGTGGGTCTCTGCCCCCATGTAAGAGACCCGGCAGAAGAAGCTCTTGGCTTCGGCCTGACCAAGCTCCAGCTGTTGTAGCCATTTGGGGAATGAACCAACAGATGGAAGTACTGTCTCTCTCTCTCTCTAAGTCTGCCTTTCAAATAACTAAATCGTTAAAAATTTTTTTTTCTTTAAAAGGCAGAGGGAGATACACACATACACAAACATGCAGATGTCTTCCATCTGTCCGCTGGTTCACTCCCCAAATACCCACACGTTTCAGTACTGGGCTAGGTTGAAGCCAGGAGTCCAGAACTAAATAAATCTGGGTCTCCCACATGAGTGACAAGGATTGAAGTACTTGGGCAGTCACCTACTGCCTTCCAGGGTACACAGTAGGAATGTGCTTATAAAAGTTATCACAGTGTACTTTTTTTAAACAAAGATTTACTAACTTGAAAGGCAAAGTTTCTGAGAGATACAGAGATCTTCCATGCACTAGTTCACTTCTCAGATGGCACAACAGCCAGGCCTTGGCCAGGCCAAAGCCAGGATCCTGGAACTATTCAAGGCTCCCCTATATGTGCTGGGCTCAAGCACTTGGGCTATTTCATGTTGCTTTTCCCAAACATATTAGCAGGAAGCTGGATTGTAATTAAAGTAGCCGGGACTTGAATTGGCGTTCTGTTGCCAGAGGGTAGTGTCAAAAGTGCAGTGTCAGCCCAGCACGGTCTACTTTTAAGTAATATGCTATTTCATATATAGAATAAGAATCTTGCGGTTTCCCAGATTTGTGCTACTTTTGTCATGCATTTTACTTGATGCATGTATTAAAATCTCCCACTATACCTTGCTATCTTTGTTCTAAACAACTCTATTTTTTTCTTTTTATTATTTATTTTATTTGAAAGAGTTACAGAGAGGAGAGAGAGAGAGATCCTGTATCTACTGGTTCACTCCCCAAATGGCCACTGGGACTGAGCCAGGCTGAAGTCAGAGCCAAAAGCTTCCTCCTGGTCTCCCACGTGGGTGCAGGGGCCCAAGCACTCGGGCATCTTATGCTGCTTTCCCAGGCAGTTTAGCAGGGAGCTCAATGGGAAGTGTAGCAGCCAGGACCCACAGGGGTTGCCCATGTTGCAGGCTGTGGCCTAACCTGCCATGCTTTGCTACAGTGCCAGCCCTAATCAGCTCTATTTTAAAGCAGTCCTGAAGAAAATGTGTCTTATATTTACCCACAAATGTACAACTTAAAGTGCTCTCCTCTGTGGATTTGTTCTTGATTTTTAGTTTTATTGTTACTTGAAAGGTCGGGGAGTGGGGGGGCTTCCATCACCCGCTAAATGGCTGCAATAGCTCTTTCTGGGACTGGCTGAAGCCAGAAGTCCAGAACTCCATGTGGGCCTCTCCCGTGAGTGGCAGGGACCAAGTTCTTAAACCACATCTGCTGTCCTCCAGGGTGCACTTGCAGGAAGCTGGATCCCAAGAGGATGCGCTGCTCAGATTGCATGCTGTGTGCAGGCCTTGGGAGTGGTGGTCTAATCTACTGCTCAACAACACCCACCCCTAGCTTTAGATTTCTATCCCATGGTAGTTTTTTTCTACCTAAAGACATCGTTTAACTTTTCTAATAGTACAGGTCTGTTGCGGATAGATTCATCTTTTGCATGCTGAGAAAGTTTTTGTTTCAGTATTGTGTGTGAAAGATATTTTTGCTGGCTATAGAATTCTACATTAATGGTGTTTTCAGTACTTTAAAGATGTGCCCCACTAAATTTGATTTCCTTGGTTCCCAAAAAGATGTCTGATCTCACTCTTACTGTTCCTCTTGTGACCTTTATCCTGTGGCCACATTTTCCCCCCAAAGATACATTTAAGGAATACGAACTTCATGCATTTCATAAGTACAACTTTAGGAATATAGTGATTCTTCCCACCGTACCTGTGGTCCCAGTCTGTCTCCCGTTCCCAGTCCCATGCTCCAGTAAGATCGATTTTCGATTAACTTTATACACAGAAGACAGACTATACTAAGTAAAGGGTTCAACAACTTGCATGAAAGAAGAAAACTTCCTCAACAGTTGGGACAAGGGCTGTTCAAAGTCATTGCATCTTGAAGTTAATTTCACTTTTTTTTAAAAATTATTTTTAGAAACTTAACTTTAAAGAAGCACACAAGAATATTACATCTTTTGCGAGCACTTAGACATAATTATAACAACTCTCTGAGGACAGAGGTCCTGAATGGGAAGTTAGTGCACAGTGCCTCCTGTTGTTAATTGAACAGCACTCTCATGTATGATGTAGTGATCACCCGATGCTCTTGACATGAGCTGCCTGGGCTATGGAAGCCATTTGAATCCACAAACTCCATCAGTATTTACAGAGATTGTCCACTTTGAAAGTCTTGTGTTTTTTTTTTTTTTTCCTTTGGTTTTGATAAACATGACTATGGTATAATTTTGGCATAGTTTTGTTGTTTCTTATGTTTGTTTTTTGAACTTCTTGGGTCTGTTTTGAGCTGTCACTAAATTTGGAAAGTTCCCAACCATAATTTCATCAAATATCCCCTCTCCCATCCACTCTATGATCTCCAGGTATGTGTATATGTGGTCACCTTTAAGAGGTGTTCACAACTTATTGTTGCTGTGTTCATTTTCTTTTTTCAGAGTTTTTATTTGTTTTGTTTTGGATAGTTCTATTGCTGTATCTGAGTTTATTCCTTTTGTAATTCCTTTTATGAACAAAATTTAGCTGTAACTCATGCAGATATCTAAACCTCAGAAGTCATAAGTTAACAGTATTAAGCAGGTGGAAGCTTAATCCATTAGTTGTGATCAGGAGGTAAGTCTAGTTTGAGGTCCTTAGGCCATTTGGAGTATGCAGCTGGAAGGTGATCTCCCAGAGTTGCTTTAGAAAGCCTGTGTCTTACCTGTCCATTCTCTTTGCTTCTTGGCTTGCCATGTGATCCTTCCTCTGCATGCGTTCCCTCTTGCCATAATGATGCTCTGTGATGCCTGGAGATTCTGCCAGCACAACACCATCACAAGATGCTGAGCCAGTGGGGCTGCCTGATCTTGAACTGTGAACCTCCAAAACCGTGAGCGGGAATTTCGTTCATGAGTAGTACTTAATATCGAGGTGACTAATACACTCATCTGCTGTTAACTTACCCGATATATCTTTTTTTAAGATTGATTTATTTGCAAAGCAGAGTTACACAGAGAGATGGAAGGAGAGACCACTTCCATCTGCTGGTTTACCCCCCAATTTGGCCACAACGGCTGGAGCTGGGCCATACTGAAGCCAGGAGCCAGGAGCTTCTTCCTGCTCTCCCATATGGGTGCATGGGCCCAAGTGCTTGGCCAGTTTCTGCTGCATTCTCAGGTGCATTAGCAAGGAGCTGGGTTTGAAGTGAGCAGCCATACTGGATGCCAACTTCTCAGGTGGTGGTTTACTCCAGTACACCACAGCACTGGCCCCATCCCAGTGTATCTTTAAAAAAAATAAAAACCTAGATACTGTGTTTTGTAATTTGAGGGTTTCAGTTTAAGTCAGCTTTACATTTCTTGTGTCTCCATTTTACTTACAAATGTAATTTAAGCATGTAAAATACTGTTTGTGAATTTTACTATGTTGGATGCTTAACTTTTTTATATTCTACAGATACTCTTTTTTTTTTTAAGATTTACTTATTTTTTGAAAGAGTTAGAAAGAGGGACAGAGGTCTCCATCTTTGGTTCACTGCCCGCATGGCCACAACTGCCAGGGCTGGGCCAGGCTGAATCAGGAGCTTTATCCAGGTCCTCTATGTGGGTGGCAGGGCCCAAGCACTTGGGGACATCTTTTGCTGCTTTTCCCAGGCTGTTAACAGAGAGCTGGTTGGAAGTGGAGTCAATATGGGATGCTGGCATTGCAGGCAATGGCTTTACCTGCTATGCCACAATGCTGGCCACCAAGTTTTTTATTCTATTTTTAAAGCAGAGAGAGAAGAAAGAAAGAGACAAAGATCTGTCGCTGGTTCACTTCCCAAATGTTTGTAACACCAGACAAATTTGGTCAGACCAAATTCAGGAGCTGGGAACTTAATCTGAGTTTCTTGTGTGGGTGGCAGGGACCCAACCTCCTGAACTCTCACCTGCTACTTCTCTGGGAATGCATCAGCAGGAAGCTAGAATTGGGAGCTGTGTTGACTTGAACCCAGGTACTCTGACATGGGACATAGGTGTCCCAACAAATATTCTAACTGCTATGCAAAATGCCTGCTCCTGGGGCTGATGTTGTGCAGTGGGTTAAGCTGTTGCTTTTTATGCAAGCATCCTATGTTGGAGCACCAACATGAGTCATGGGTGCTCTGCCTCTGATCTAGCTCCCTACTAGTGCACCTGGGAAAGGAAAGAAGGTGGTCTAAGTACTTTGTCTCCTGCTACCCATGTAGCAGACCAGGGTGGAGTTCCTAGCTCCTGGCTTTGGCTGTTGTGGCCAGCAGATGGAACCTCTCTCTCTCTCTCTCCTTTCTCTCTTTCTCTTTCTCTCTTTCGATTTATTTATTTATTTATTTATTTGAAAGTCAGAGTTACACAGAGAGAGAAGGAGAGAGAGAAGTCTTCCATCCACTGGTTCAATCCCCAGTTGACCGCAACAGCTTGAGCTGAGCTGATGTGAAGCCAGGCGCTTCTTCCAGATCTCCCACATGAGTGCAAGGGCCCAAGGACTTGGGTCATCTTCCAGTGCTTTCCCAGGCCATAGCAGAGAGCTGGATCAGAATTGGAGCAGCGAAGACTCGCACTGGCGCCTATATGGGATGCTGGCACTGCAGGTGGCAGCTTTACCTGCTATGCCACAGCGCTGGTCCCTCTATTTTTCAAATAAATAAATAAATCCTGCTCCAGTATCCCATGGATTTTTTTGAGCTTTGTTTTGCAGCACACTTAAGTTACTTGGGAACTATTTCCTTCAAAACTTGGTATTTAAGCTTTGTGAGGGAGGATGTCAGCCTTTTAAACTTCTGGGCTAATACTGCCCACCTCCCCAAGCAACACCCTCTGAATACTTCATGCCCCAGGAATTATGTCTCTGCCCGCGCCCTTAGACCCATGGGTGCACAATTTTTCAAGCTCTGAGCACTGGAGATTCTTCCCTGTGATCTCTCAGGCATTTTTTTTCCTGGGCCTTGGTTAGTTTCACTACTCAGGTGAAAATGCAGATCTTTCAAGCTCATTCTCTGTGTAGCTCATTTCTTTTTAGTCTTACGCTATGATTTCTGGCCACCTTGACCTCATGGGACTCCCACTTTGAACTCAGACCCCTGCATTCAACCTGAGTTCGGCTTCTCTCTACTTTAGCCTAAAAAGTTTTTCTTGGCAGTAAGCTGGAGCAGTCAATAGGGCTGACCTCATTTGTTGATAAGGGATCATTACTGACCTGTGTCTGAAAATCATTGTTTTTTGTTGTTTAAGTGGCGTGGAAGCCGTAGTGCCTGTTCCTCCCTTTTGGCTAAAAGGGAAGTCAGCTGTCATAATTGCTAGCTGTGGTTTTCCCTGACTACATTTTGCTGACATTGTATTTTTCTTCCTATGGAAAGAAGAGTTCAAGTAGGCATATTGCTAAGGTTCTTCCCAGGGCAGAAGGATTGGTGACAGTGAGGGGGATCCTGAGGTTGCAACTATGTTAGCTTCACAGTAAGTCCACCTTTTGGTTGTGTTTGAGAAAAGAGGGAGGACAAGAGCTCTCATGAGGCAGGCTTCAAACCGGCCTGATGGCACTCTTCCCAGGTACATCATGGCCGGCACGATGCAGGAGCCAGTGTTTACAAGGACTTATTTCTTCACAGTCATATACACCTGTTTCCTTAAAGATTCAGGGAAGACGCTCTACCAGAAGCTTAGTATAAAGCGTAGTGGTCCTGCCTGTGCCTCTAGATTAGGCAACGTGGCGTCCAGACAGGTCGGGAGCAGGGGAGGCGGGTGCGCGGCTGCTCGCTTGGCCTGGAGGCAGTCCCGACTCGCCTGCTCTGGTACATGCCTGTGTCCTTTCTTTGTGCTAACTCTGAGCTCCAGTCGCATGACGTGAGAGCACGCTGACACCAGACACTTGAGCAGAGGTTTAACTGAGATGCGCCCCATCAGGATGATGTGATTCTAGAACAAATCATGACTCTTGACAATGTTAGCTAGACAATACTAAACGGACAGTTAAGATTGTTGTCATGTGCAGTGTAAGGATAACTGAAATCTTGAAGTTACACAGCTAGTCTCTGGTTTGAGAATACCCTAGGTTCATTAAGCTTTTTATCCATGCTTAGGAACGTTGATAATAGCATGGTACAAATAAGTACATTCTTAATCTTCTCTGAAACACAAAGGGACTCTGTCAGCCTCTCTAAGGACTATGAAATCCAAGGAGGCGGGAGCAAGGCTGCCGCTGGCCTCTTGGGTGCCCTTGTGCAGGTAGGAACAGGTGTTGCTCTGGGTGATGCAAGCTAAGGAGTGCATGGCTTGGCCAGTGGAGGTCCATCTGGAGTGCAGGCTCCCTTTGCTGGACAGGGCATCCTTGGCCAGTAAACCTGCTACACAAGGTCCACCAATGGCAGGGGACCCCTTCCCCTGCTCCCAGCCTTTGGCTGTTCTCTGTGGCAGCTGGAGAGATGGAGAGGCCAGTAAGAGGCCTGTGGACTTTAAAAAGAGGAAAAGCTAGCTGTGAAATCTGAACCCATACAAATAATACTGCCCCTATCAACAGTATTTTAGAAATTGAGAGGATTCGAAAATGATCCCATTCTTCCTACTCTTTTTTTTTTGACAGGTGGAGTTAGAGAGAGAGAGAGACAGAGAGAAAGATAGAAAGGTCTTTCTTCTGTTGGTTCACCCCCCAGATGGTTGCTACAGCCGGCACGCTGCGCTGATCCAAAGCCAGGAGCCAGGTGCTTCTCCTGGTCTCCCATGGGGTGCAGGGCCCAAGCACCTGGGCCATCCTCCACTGCACTCCCTGGCCACAGCAGAGAGCTGGACTGGAAGAGGAGCTACCGGGACGGAATCCGGCGCCTCGACCGAAGTTCGAGGAGGAAGGGAGTGGCCAAAGTCTCAGCCCGAGTTACGTGGTACAATCTGGGTAGTACAGAATCACGTAATTCTAGGTTGTGGTTTTCCCACACCCGCTACTCAGCCACCAGCAATTTTCTTTCCAATTCTTGACTACTACTTTAATATCTTAAAATTTGAATAGATTTTTTTTCACAAAGTGACACTTGGATTACAACTCATCTTAAAATTCAGGTAAAAATATTTTTAGTTCTGATTCTGTGGTTACAGAACTTCCAAACATTGTCATTTATGATATTTGAAAAAATAAAATTTTTACTTCAGTGGCAGTCATGGCTTCTGGCAGTAGTAATTCCATTACTCTTGGTGACCAACTGAGATATGTGACTTAATGCAATTTGTGTTCAAAGATGTCCTAAAAGGCCGATGTAACTTCATTATCACTACATGACTTAAAAGTATTACAGCTATTAAAATAAACATGAGAACATCTGACATTACTCTAATGTGATTTTCTGTTCTCCCTGATCAGGTGGCAAAAGTTTAATGAGTGATTTAATTGCTTGGTGAACCAAAATGTCTTAAAGAGTTTGCTCTAAGTGTTGGAATAACATTCGCTCACAAAATGTTAAAGTTGGGGTTAGGAGAATTTTACTTTCAAGGAATAGGATGTTTATTAAAAATTTCCAGGTCCCCCATATTCTTTATTAGGCTGAACTTCACTCCCTTACTAATTACTATGCAGAGACTCTACCATGGAGCTAGATTTTCTTTTAATTTTTAAAAATTTATTTTCATTTTGTTTGAAAGCAGAGAGAGCATTTCTTGTATAGATTGGTTCAGTCCTCATATGCCCACAACAGCCAGGGCTGGGCCTGGATCTCGGTCCAGGTCTCCCATATGGTTAGCAAGGATCCAGCCACTCTAGCCATCACCTGCTGTTTCACAGGGTGTGTGTTAGTAGATACCTGGAATTGGAAGGGGAGCAGGGACTTGAACCCAGCATTCTGATATGGGATGGTGGCATCCCAAGCAATATCTTTTTTTTTTTTTTCCCCCGACAGGCAGAGTTAGAGAGACAGAGAGAAAGGTCTTCCTTTGCCGTTGGTTCACCCACCAAGTGGCCGCTGCGGCCGGCTAGCCTGAAGCCAGGAGCCAGGTGCTTCCTCCTGGTCTCCCATGCGGGTGCAGGACCCAAGCACTTGGGCCATCCTCCACTGCACTCCCGGGCCACAGCAGAGAGCTGGGCTGGAAAAGGAGCAACCGGGACAGAATCCAGCGCCCCAGCTGGGACTAGAACCTGGTGTGCCAGCGCCGCAGGCAGAGGATTAGCCTAGTTAGCGGCGGTGCCGGCCCAAGCAATATCCTAACTGCTGTGCCAAATGTCTTCCCGTAGATTTTATTTTAGGAATATTTTATCACCTTCCCATTTCACCCTCATAGCAGACAACATGGCTGCCACAACAAAGTACCACAAATGAGGGGACTTGACTATAAATTTATTTTCTCCTCAGTCCAGACTAGAGACCCTTCAGGAGGGCCTATACCTTTCTCTTAAAGTTTGGTGTTGCCAGCACAACCTGGAGCTTGTTGGCTTAATAGACCCGGCGCTCCAGCCTCTGTGTCTGTTACCTGACGTTCTCCCTGTGTGTGCCCCAGTGCCTCTCTTCTCATACGGGTGCTAGTCATACTGGATTGTGTGCCCATCCTGTGGTAGTGTGGTCTCATCTTAACCACAGCTGCAGCAACCCTGCTTCCAAATAAGGTCACGTCCACAGGTGCCAGCGATTGAGGTTTGAACACCTCTCTGGAGGACACAGCTGTATCCATACAGCAGCATGCAGCCCTGATGCTAGTACAAATACGAAAGCACTGTAGACAGTCATTACCATAGCTTTGTGCAGGGCCCCGAGTTAGGTGCAGGCCATGCCATACATACTACCTGACAGTTAACAAGTCAACCATCCTGTAAGTATTAGAAAAATATTAATATATGTGATGTCTTTGTATGCTTGATCTCTATAACCAGTACCTTGAACTGGGTAACTGAAAAACACAGGAATTTCTTGCCTACAGTTGTGGAGGCTCTGAAGTTCAAGATCAAGGACCCAGAAGATTACATACGTCCATATGGCTGAAATGGCAAACAAGCTCCCTTGGTTGTCCTTTTTATAAGGGCACTATTCCTGTTCTTCAGGGCTCCACCCTCAGGACCTATATTATCTCCTGCAGGCCCCACCTCTTAATCCTGTTGCATTAGGTTTAAACATAGGAAGTTTGAGAGACATAAGGATTCTGAACACAGCATGCGGTGCAGGAAAACACCAACAGTGAGGTTTACCTGGTGTGGTCAGGAGAAGCCTCTCTGAAGATAATGATTTCTAAGTTGAGACTTGAAAGGATGAGCATGAGCCAGCCATGGGAAGGAGAAGAAAGATTAGGTGGAGTTCAAAGCAAGTACTAAGGCTCCAGGGTGGGAAAGGGCTCAGCACTTCCCAGGGACTGGCGGAACCATAGGAGGCGATGGTAGAAGGTGAGATGGAAAATGTAGGCGGGCCGCATCCTGATGGGCAGTGAGTGGCCCCCGACTATTGACCTGCAGCTCTATGGCTAAGGAAAACCACTTTGGCTCTGAGTCACCAGGTCTGGACATAAGCTCTCACAGTGAAGTCATACCAGCTAATTGAAGAACAAGGTCCTGCCGAAGCAGGGAGACAGATTGTGGGCACAATTTATGTCTTGTTTTTCTTTTTCTTTAAACTGTTGGCCTTTTTGTGCTCATTTATTCCCTTTTCTGACCATAAAGGACTTAAGCACAGCAAACCAAAAAGGCTGTGTTTATTGTAAGGATTGAGTCTGAATAACAAGGGACATAGTGGGAGTTTTACTGGTGTTGTGCTGACACTGCATTAAAGTCGTAGAGTCAGTTATTCAGTATAACTCAGTATCCAGTGAGGAATAATTAGGAGCAAGTGGGAGTGAGACCAGGGGGTAAGTGTTTAGGGACAAGAGCCAGGGTGCATCTAGCTTTTATTCCTTTCTTTTAAAATCTAATCTATTATGTGGTTGGTTAGGAAAAATACAAGGGCTATCACCTGCATTTAAAATACTTTATTTCTCAGGTTGGGTTCTCAGTACAATGAGGTATTTTTATATTATTCACTTTCTATGTCTGAATTATTTAATAAAATCTTAAAATTTACAGAAAATACATTAGAATTTTAGCACTGTATTCTTTCCGCTCACCTCTCAAAGGCGAGCAAGACAAAGAGCAGGCGCCCTTTTGGACATACGTCATAAGCACTGTTTTAGCTTGAAAGTAATACCTGTTCATAGTAGGAAAAGCTCATACCTACTGTCACAGAACAGTCTAAAATAAAATGAGTATCCCTGCTGTCTCAATAATAATAAAAAAAGCTACTTTGGATACGCTTCCTGGCACAGATACGTGTGTATACACAACTGGATAGTGAAAACGAGGGTGAGGAGTGGTAGTGCGCTGTTAAGTTACCTTTTGGAAATGGTGTCTCAGGGTACGAATGGATTGTGAGTGGGAAGGTGAGAGAGTTCAAGGTGATGCTCAGCTTTTGACTTGAGCATTTGGGTTGAAGGTGGTGGCACCAGTAAGTGAAATGGAACACGTGGGACAGGTAAAGGGTTTTATTGAGGAGAGAGGGACTGTAAGTAAACAATTTCAAGACACTTGTGCAGTAGCAGGAGAACAATCTGGGACCATCTGCTCCTGTTGTTCTCTCAACAGTCTCCAGAATGTGTTGAAGGATTTCTCCCAACAACTAGTTCTTGTACAGGCACTACAGATGTCCTGTCCAGTCCACTTCTGATACCGCCTACCTGGAGTTAGAGACCGGCCCCAGGGGCTAAGAGCGCAGTCTCATGAGTTTGTTCCCCACTTCAGATTCCAACCACTCATCCCAGGATGTGACCTGTGCCCCCGACTGTTCAGCTATGAACTGGAGGTTCCCTGTGTTCAACCGTTTGCAAGAGTGGCTCACAGAATTCAGGAAGGCGTCTTCTTCTGTTGGTTTATTCTGAAGGATATCATGAAAGATGCAGATGAACAGTCAAGTGGAGGTGACGTGTAGGGCAAGGTATGGTGGAGGCTGTGCTGCCATCCACACGCTCAGCAACCCAGAAGCTCTCTGAAGCCTGCCTTTTTGAGTGTCTATGGAGGCTTTATTACGTAGGCACAGTTTGGTTAAGTCATTGGCTGCTGGTGGTCAGCTCGGCCTGGGCCCTTCCCTCTTCCCCTCTGGAGGGGAGAGGATGAAAGATCCAATCCTCGAGTCATGCATTTTGTCCCCTAGCATTCTGAGGCTACCAGGAGACCCAGGCACCAATCATCTCATTAGCATCCAGAAAACACTTACCACTTGGTGAGAGTCCAAAGATTTTGGGAGTTCTGTGTCATGAAACTGGGCTCTATCTATGTCCTAAATCACCGCTATGGTGATTACCACTTAAGTAAGGGAACGCAAGCTTCCTTCGCCTTTTTCACGCTCCATAGCTTGAAAGTCAGTCGTCTCTGTGTGCATATGTGTGCGCGCACCATGAGCTCACGTGCATTGTGGCTGGAGGGCTTCTCTGAGGTATGGCGAAGTTCATGAGCTGAGACGGAGCTGAGCTGTCCAAATTGGTTTCAGCTGATGGCCTTTGTTAGTGGCGGCCACACTTCTGTTATCTGTCTTATTAGTTTTTTCATTTTCTTTCTGAATTCATTCCTAGAGCTTGGGGCCTCAAAAATAACAAGCTTTTAAAGTGACCGAGTGCGCCCTGTGGCTCCACAGAGCCCGACTCCCCTGGGGCTGTGTTCCAGCAGCACTCCAGGTCTTTATCCGACAGCCCTAGCCTCATAGAGCAGCGGCAGGGAGCCCCGTCTGTTCTGCTCTCAGCTGCGAGAGGGAGGGAACGAAGTCTGGGAGGGCATGAGAGGGGAGGGAGTGGTGAGTGAGGGACGTGGGCATGCTGACGAAAACTGGCTAAACTCTAGAACATTCTTGTGCAATCATGAGATTATACTAAAATGTGGAATAGCTGGGCAGATTCCTGTTGATAACAGGGGACTGTTGGCTCTGGCTCACAGCCTCTTGGAACATGTGATGCCCTGGGGAAGCCTGCCATACCCTTCTGAAGGGCTGGCCCCGAGAGGAAGCACTGTCCTCTTCAAGATCTGCCCCTGACCCCGAGGCGGTCCTGACACAGTGAAAAGCAGGTGTCAGCAGCACCTGGGGGGCTGACTGGGGAAGAGGACCTCGAGGGCTTGGGCCCAGCGGGTAGGGGAGAAAGTAGAGCTGAGAGGGGAGACCTTGCTGACATGGAAGCCCTGGACGTCTTCTAGACGCTTAGCGATGGCTGAAGGCTGGGCTGGGGCGTGCAGCTGCTGTCTGCTGGCCTGCAAGCAGCAGCGGCTGTGACAGAACCACCACACGCAGGCACACAGTAGGTGGAGCTGACGTAACGGGGAAAGCGAACGCTGCTTTAGAGTGACAGAGACCTAGAAATTAATTTTTATTTAAGATTTATTTATTTGAAAGGCAGAGTTACAGAAAGGGTGATTGATCTGTTATCTGTTGGTTAACTCCCCAGATGGCCACAGTGGCTATTTCTAGGCCCAGTTGACCCCAGGAGCCTGGAGCTCCCACATGAGCGGCAGGGGCCCAGGTACATGGGCCATGTTCCACTGCCTTCCCAGGCACATTTGCAGGGCGCTGGATTGGAAGCAGAGCATCGGAGACTAGACTCAGCACTCATATGGGATGCTGGTGTCACAGGTGGCGGCCTAAGCCACTATGCCACTGTATCTCCTTAGACTTGGAGAATTAGACTTTACCTCAAGCAAGTTTTCCTCCTATAGCCCATCTCAGTGAAGAACGTCACCATTCAGTGACAGCTCGGACCAGAATTCTCTAACAGTAGCCCTGACTGTACACTGCTGCTAAGTGAAGCGGTTCTCTGCAGTGCACACAATACACAGCCTGTGTACTGTTCCTTTAAGAAAAGAAAGGCTTTCTATGGCTTTCTATGGCTGGCTGGTCAGCATGGGGATGGAGCGGGACTGAAACGTGTTTCCCCTGTTACAGGTCTAGAGGGTCAGGAAGGAGGCCAGGACTGGACATGTCACAGGGTGATTTCTGGGTGGTGGGGCAGAACGAGGAAGAGTCCATGCAGGGAACGTAATCTTCAGAGCCCTTGCTTCCGAAAGCTGTCGGGCCCTTCTGTTTCCGGTGGTTCTCCAGTGTTTTTGTTCCCTGGGCACAGGGCACATCTTTGGGTCCGGGAGTCATCTGTAGGTCGTGGCTGTCCTTTTAGTGCCCGTGCAGCTCAGCAGATCAGCCTGCATCTAGCTGAAGCTAGCGAGGCCAGCTTGGTGGGGAAGATGGTAAAAACAGCTTAAGAAATAGTGATTTAGCATCTTGACGCTTACAGTTGAACCTATTGTTGAGGAACAGGGCAAGGAGGTTTTGGGAAGAGGACCTGGGAAACACAGGGACGTTTGAGTTTTGGGGAGGTCGGGGGAGAGCTGATTTAAGAAGCAGCAGCCCCTGCACCAGCACCACGTCTTGCTGTGTGTGTTCCCCCTCACCCTGCTTGCCTGGGTTTAGATGCTGATCCCGTCCGACCCTAGGAGTCTCATGTCTGACCCCCTCTCCACGTTTTACCACTGGGCAGTGGTCTTTCTAAACTCAGGGCCGCTCCTGCTGCTGCCCTGGGGAAAATCTTTCCGTGATTTTCCATTGCCCTCACAGCAAACACCAGAGGCAATGGCTGAGCAGGTGCCCTGCCTTCCGGCCATCTGGACCTACCAGGCTGCCTGGAGGAAGTGGGCTGGCGGAGGCGTAGAGGAAGGCCTGCAACTGTGGGTGAGCTCGGCTGAGGAAAGGGGCAGAGGGAAACACCGAGGACGTTTTGGGATCTAAAATGCGTGAGACCAGCAGCAGCCCTGGATGTTCCAAGTATGAGAAACATGGATGCCCCCTCCTTTTGGCTTCTCCTCATTTGAATCGGGTTCCAGTTACTGCCATTGCAAAAGTCCTGCCTAATGAAGTCCCCTTCAATCTCTCTAACCCACATTTCTTTTTCCTCCCTTGATTGCATGCTCTGTGCTTAAGTCAAAGGCTGTTCTGTGCATGCGGCCCCCTGTCCTCTCCTTCCTCAGATTGGAAAGCCATCTGCATCCCATCACCTCGAGTCGCCTTTCTGCAAGTCTGAATTGCACTTCTCCTTCAAGGCCCCATACGGGGACCTCTGCATGGAAAGCTCCCGACACATTATAATCGAATGGTTAATACTGGCTTCTTCCCCTGCCGTCTCAGCTGGGCCTGAAGCAGTCTAAGGTAACAAGTAAGCACTTCGGGTGCACAGGGAGCTGTGGCCTTTCAGGAATGGATATGTGGTGCTCAGGCGGGGCTGCAGACATTGCCCCGAGAGCAGAGGGAATCACACCATTTGTCATAGAAATTGATTTTTCTCCAACGTGTATTACTAAGATAGATCCATCTTACTTTGAACTTGGAATGTGCTGCAACACAAAAATCACAGTGAGTTTTCATTGAGCGGCAAGGTCAGCTGAAGGTATTGACGCTCAAAAACGTAAATTGTTTCATTCCAATCACAGTGAGAAACAGGAATGGCTCTGCGTTCTGCACAAAACTCCTCCCAGCCGGCACAGCGTCTTTCGGTGTGTTATTTGGGACCCGGGAGGAAGCATGAGGGCCATGGCAAGGCCCATCAGTTCACAAACCTTTCATGGGTTGGACTCAAATTTGAAATAAACCAAACCAGCCCGATTCTGTCCGTTGTGGGATAAAATGACGAAAGTCGAAGCCTGTGGCTAAGATCATCTCAGCTTGGTGTCTGTGAGTCTAGGATACGCTCCGGGGTAGACCCAGTTTAACAGACCTTAGTCGAATTATTGCAGACCAAACAAACGACATCACTGTGATGTACTGAGTCTGTCAGGGGAGGGGTGGGGATGATGCTGTCCACCTTGAGGGTTTTGTAAGGATTCCTACTTGTGAAGCACTGAGCTCAGTGGACGACTGGTGCTGTGATTCCCATTTGCATTATTGTTCGTCCTTCATACCCCTCAGCTAGGGACAGACCGCATGCTATGGGGCTGCTGTGGAAGAAGGTGAGAGAGACGTACAGGGGCTTCCTGGACTGGGAAGGAAGGGGAGGTGGACAGAATTGAGCTTCCTGGCTCGCCATGTGTTCCTTCCAACTCATGCTCCACCCCTGCCAGCCACCACCCTCAGCGGACGCAAAACCAGCAGGACTTGACCCTCCGGAACTGTGAGTGACACAAACCTTTCTGTCACAGGTGGCGTGTCTCGAATGTTTTGTTGTAGTTGGCCACAGGGTTGGGGGCTCCGCTTGTTCCAACTGTCATCACCCGTCGTCTGCTCTTGCAGTCTCTGCTCTTTTTTTTTTTTTTATAGGCAGAGTGGACAGTGAGAGAGAGAGACAGAGAGAGAAAGGTCTTCCTTTTTTTGCCGCTGGTTCACCCTCCAATGGCCGCCGCTGCAGCCGGCGCACCGCGCTGATCCTGGCAGGAGCCAGGAGCCAGGTGCTTTTCCTGGTCTCCCATGGGGTGCAGGGCCCAAGCACCTGGGCCATCCTCCACTGCACTCCCTGGCCATAGCAGAGAGCTGGCCTGGAAGAGGGGCAACCGGGACAGAATCCGGCGCCCCGACCGGGACTAGAACCCGGTGTGCCGGCGCCGCAAGGTGGAGGATTAGCCTATTGAGCCACGGCGCCGGCTCGCAGTCTCTGTTCTTAACACTCACCGCCCTGAGTCCAGGCGAGGGCGTGCTGAAGCTAAAAGGGCAGTGAAAAGCTCTGCACTGCTTGGCGGTAATTTCAGTGCTGGTCTTCTCCCCCACTCCTCGTGCTACTCTGGGTTTCAGATCCTTAAGTGGCTGCAGCTTGCATCCTGCTCAGGTTTTGTAGCTGCATTCAGTGGAGGGAAGGAGGTCAAGGGTATCTGGGGGCCAGCTCATTCCAGACACAGGGAGGAGTCTGTGGAAAGCCCTCGAACAACACCGTGTTGTGTTTAAGGAATAGCAGGAGGGCGAGCCGGGCTGGGGGTGCGGGATGCCTCAGGCAGGGGGTGTAAGGCAGGAGAGTGGTGAAAAAGGGAGCTGTGCTTGGAGTGAACTGCGGAGGGGAATGACAGGGTGTAGCCTCTGTTTTCCCAGGGCCATGTGGCCATTGTGTGGAGAGTGGGCCAGCACAAGACCAGGCGGGAGGCTCTTTCAAAGTCTGGAAGGGGTGATGATGGCTTGAATCAGAGCGGCAGCAGTGGCTACAGGGATACAAGCAGGACTTCGGACATATTGGGACTATGGAGCCTGCAGGGTTTCATGGTAGGCTGGATCCGGGAGTGGAGGTGGTGGGCGTCGCCACAGGGCCAACAGAGAACGTTGCTAAAGCGCAGATTGCAACCCTAAGTGCTGTCACCTCCTGCGAAGCTGCGCCTCCGTCACTGCGCCTCAGTGTCGCGGCGTCTGGGGAGTGGGCTGGCCAATGGGAACGCTGTGTGTGTCTGCCTCTTTCCCTGTCACTCTGCCTCTCAAAACAAACATCAACAACACGAGCTGAGTGTCTCCCAGTCCAGCCCAGGGCTGGTTTCCTCTCTCATGCACTCTCGCACTTCATGCTCAGCTATGCCATGAGCAGCCAGTGGCTTCTCAAACCTTCTATCGCTGCCCCCTCTGCAACTCAGCGTGGGCGTTTTGTTTTCCTGTGAAACCATTCCCAACTTTTTCACATACTACTTTCCTGTGGCTGCCGTCACAAATGACTGAAAACAACAGGAAAGTTCTTTGTCATGGTTGTGAAGGCCAGAGTCCAGAATGAAGGTGGAGGCAGGGCACGCTGCCCCCTAGGGTTCTGGGGGAGAATCCCTTCCTTGCCTGTCCCAGCGTCCAGGGGCTGCCTCGTTCCACTCTCTGCCTCTGCCTTCACATGGCCTTTTGTTCTGTGGGTCTGCATCAGACCTTTGCCTGTCTTATCCAAGGACACTTGTGGTTGGATTTAGGGCCCATCCTGATAATCCAGGTTATTTTCCCCATGTCAAGACCCACGATTTAATCCCACCCCCCAGGATCCTTTTCCTTATACGGTACCATTTACAGGTTCCAGGGAACAGGGCCTGATTCTGTGGGTGGCCCTAAGTCGGCCTTTCTATTCCCAGCCATCACATTGCATGCTGGATTGTAATGACCTGTTTCTGGGGCCTGTGTCTACGCGCCGGGTGTACATGACATTGTATCAGGAGATGGGACTGCCAGGGAGGTGCTTGGGAAGTTCCTATGACTTTGGCCTATAAAAATTTTATCAACTGCCCTACCTTACCTATCCTTACCTATTTAGGTAAGGATCTAGCTGGGGCATTGGGTGGCTTACATGGAGTGGGATACAACGAGATGAATATCAGCTCCCAAGATCCTACTTGCCAAATAGTTTTGAATTTTATTTATGTCATCCGAGGACTTATTCATGCATGACTACAAGAAGAGTAGGCCCTTGGGGCTGTGAAGTAGGTCAGTGCTGTGCTTTTGTGCTGCTGGGCTCAGTATATCCAGAAAAAGCATACCACGAGGGAGTGTCAAAAAGTGCAGACATGAACAAGAAATTTGTTTCCGTGTAAACGTTTTGAAATCCATGCGTAGTTTTGTTTATAGTGTGCATTTTCCATGAACCTTTTGGAGATTCCTTATATGCATGGATTTCAAAAATGTTTGCACTAGTGGGACTGGTGTTGTGTAGCGGTTTAAGCCTCCATTGTGATGCCAGCATCCCATGTGGGTGCTGGTTCGTGTCCTGGCTGCCCCACTGGTGACTCAGCTCCCTGCTAATGGCATGGGAAATGCAACTGAAGATGTCCCACGTATTGAGCGCTGGCCACCAACATGGGAGACCCAGGTGAAACTCCTGGCTCCTGGCTTCGCACCAGCCTGGCCCTGTCCATTTCGGCCATCTAGGGAGTGAACCAGCAGATGGAAGATCTCTCTATGTGTCTCCCTCTCTCTCTGTAACTTTTGCAAATAAATAAATATATCCTAAAAAAAGGTTTTGCACACCAAAATAAACTTATCTTTTAATTCAGTTTCTCCCTGAACTTTTTGAAGTACCCTTGTATTGGATTTTCCACCGTGAAAATGAGTTTCTCATCAGTCTCTATGTTTTGATTTTTGTGCGCTATTTCGGCAGACAGCGCTGACCTACTTTGCTACATTTCAGGAAATCAAATTTATTACTGAACTTGATGGAGCCAGGCAGACACTGCACTGGCTAAAATCATATGTGTTTTCAGACCCCTTTGGGGGCACATTTTAAAAATGGTTGAGCTAAGTCTGGATGGATGAAATGATAAATATCCCCTGGTGTTAGGGAAATGCAATGATTTATTTTAATAATGTGCCCGATGGCAAAGTCCTCCTGAATGATTTGTATCTTTTTATTTCTGTCTCTCCTGTATACCAGCAGCTTGTCCCAAATATCCATTAGGCAGTCCCAAGTGTAGGAGACATGCATCTCATTTTTATCAATGAGAAAAGCCTAAATGTGTTGACAATGAGGGATTGGATGGAGAAAATTGGAGTTGAAGAGGAGAGGAAAAATGGAAGCAGCAGTAAGAGGGGCCTTTCAGTGGGGACGCCTGGGTCCCTCGAGGCATGCTTGCTTTCACCTGCTGTTGCTTCTCTGGACAGTTTTGCAGGGAGGCTCAGTGGAAACAGCTCTGCCGCATGGGGCCGTTTAAAGGGGCCAGGGAGATGGTGAAATCTAAGTGCTACTTAGATAGGCGCAGAGCAGGAAGGCGCTGGCAAGAGGGAGCTGAGCCTGGACACTGAGCCTGAACACAAGCCTGGTTTTCTGGGGGGTGAGGACCCGCCCCTAGCACGTGCCTTGCCAGGCCCCCTGCTCCCTCCCTATTGAGCCTGGGTCTCTGACCAGGCAGCCCTGCAGGCTCTGACCTGGCTCTCCGGAGAGCTCTGGGCGGGGCTTCAATGAGGATTGTCCCTCAGGAGCATCTGTATTCTTATAGGGGACACTTGAACATAAACCTTATTCTTTTTTTTTTTTGAATTTAGTAAACATAAATTTCCAAAGTACAGTTTATGGATTACAATGGTTCCCCCCCTCCCCATAATTTCCCTCCCACTTGCACCCCTCCCATCTCCCATCTCCCGCTCCCTCTCCCATTCCATTCACATCAAGATTTCTTTTCAATTATCTTTATATACAGATCGATTTAGTGTATTTTAAGTAAAGATTTCATCAGTTTGCACCCACACAGAAACACAAAGTGTAAAATACTGTTTCAGTACTAGTTATAGCATTACTTCGCATTGGACAACACATTAAGGACAGATCCCACATGAGAAGTAACTACACAGTGACTCCTGTTGTTGACTTAACAATTTGACACTCTTGTTTATGGCGTCAGTAATCTCCCTAGGCTCTAGTCATGAGTTTCCAAGGCTATGGAAGCCTTTTGAGTTCACCAACTTCGATCTTATTCAGACAGGGTCATAGTCAAAGTGGAAGTTCTCTCCTCCCTTCAGAGAAAGGTTCCTCCTTTGATGGCCCCATTCTTTCCACTGGGATCTCACTCGCAGAGACCTTTCATTTAGGTCTTTTTTTTTTTTTTTCCAGAGTGTCTTGGCTTTCCATGCCTAAAATAAATACTCTCATGGGCTCTTTGGCCAGATCCGAATGCCTTAAGGGCTGATTCTGAGGCCAGAGTGCTGTTTAGGACATCTGCCATTCTATGAGTCTGCTGTGTATCCCACTTCCCATGATGGATCGTTCTCTCCCTTTTTGATTCTATCAGTTAGTATTAGCAGACACTAGTCTTGTTTGTGTGATCCCTTTGACTCTTAGACCTATCAGTGTGATCATTTGTGACCTGAAATTGATCACTTGGACTAGTGAGATGGCATTGGTACATGCCACCTTGATGGGATTGAATTGGAGTCCCCTGGCACATTTCTAACTCCACCATTTGAGGCAAGTCCGATTGAGCGTGTCCCAAATTGTACATCTCCTCCCTCTCTTATTCCCACTCTTATATTTAACAGGGATCACTTTTCAGTTAAAATTTAAACACCTAAGAATAACTGTGTGTTAATACAGAGTTCAACCAATAGTACTAGAACAAAAAAAAAATACTAAAATGGATAAAGTATTACATTGTACATCAACAGTCAGGACAAGAGCTGATCAAGTCACTGTTTCTCATAGTGTCCGTTTCACTTCAACAGGTTTCCCCTTTGGTGCTCAGTTAGTTGTCACTGATCAGGGAGAACATATGATATTTGTCCCTTTGGGACTGGCTTAATTCACTCAGCATAATGTTTTCCAGATTCCTCCATCTTGTTGCAAATGACTGGATTTCATTGTTTTTGACTGCTGTATAGTATTCTATAGAGTAGCTGTCCCATAATTTCTTTATCCACTCTACTGTTGATGGGCATTTGGGTTGGTTCCAGGTCTTAGCTATTGTGAATTGAGCTGCAATAAACATTAAGGTGCAGACTGCTTTTGTGTTTGCCAATTTAATTTCCTTTGGGTAAATTCCAAGGAGTGGGATGGCTGGGTTGTATGGTAGGATTATATTCAGGTTTCTGAGGAATCTCCAGACTGACTTCCATAGTGGCTTAACCAGTTTACATTCCCACCAACAGTAAGTTAGTGTCCCTTTTTCCCCACATCCTCTCCAGCATCTATTGTTGGTAGATTTCTGAATGTGAGCCATTCTAACTGGGGTGAGGTGGAACCTCATTGTGGCTTTGATTTGCATTTCCCTGATTGCTAGTGATCTTGAACCTTTTTTCATGTGTCTGTTGGCTATTTGGATTTCCTCTTTTGAAAAATGTCTATTGAGATCCTTGGCCCATCTCTTAAGTGGGTTGTTTGTTTTGATGTTGTGGAGTTTCTTGATTTCTTTGTAGATTCTGGTTATCAACCCTTTATCTGTTGCATAGTTTGCAAATGTTTTTTCCCATTCTGTCGGTTACCTCTTCACTTTCCTGTCTATTTCTTTTGCAGTACAGAAGCTTCTCAATTTGATGCAATCCCAAATGTTAATTTTGACTTTGACTGCCTGTGCTTCTGGGGTCTTTTCCAAGAAGTCTTTGCTGGTACCTATATCTTGCAGGGCTTCTCCAATGCTCTCTAATGACCCCATTCACAATAGCTACAAAAACAATCAAATACCTTGGAATAAACTTAACCAAGGACGTTAAAGATCTCTATGATGAAAATTATAAAACCTTAAAGAAAGAAATAGAAGACGATACCAAAAAAATGGAAAAATCTTCCATGCTCATGGATTGGAAGAATCAATATCATCAAATTGTCCAATCTCCCAAAAGCAATTTATACATTCAATGCAATACCAATCAAGATACCGAAGACAGTCTTCTCAGATCTGGAAAAAATGATGCTGAAATTCATATGGAAACACAGGAGACCTCGAATAGCTAAAGCAGTCTTGTACAACAAAAACAAAGCCAGAGGCATCACAATACCAGATTTCAGGACATACTACAGGGCAGTTGTTATCAAAACAGCATGGTACTGGTACAGAAACAGATGGATAGACCAATGGAACCGAATAGAAAAACCAGAAATCAATCCAAACATCTATAGCCAACTTATATTTGATCAAGGATCTAAAACCAATCCCTGGAGTAAGGACAGTCTATTCAATAAATGGTGCTGGGAAAATTGGATTTCCACGAGCAGAATCATGAAGCAAGACCCCTACCTTTCACCTTACACAAAAATTCACTCAACATGGATTAAAGAGTTAAATCTACGACCCAAAACCTTATTCTTAACTGTTATTTTGTAAATACTGCAAGTACGAAGTCTGATATGCAAACAACTAAGAGTCCACGTGCATAAGTGTAAAATTTGAATTCTTTTGATTTTTTTTTTAAAGGTTTTATTTACTCAGAGGTAGAGTTACAGATAGGGAAAGGTCTTCCATCTGCTGGTTCACTCCCCAAATGGCCACAATGGCTGGAGCTGGGCCGATCCAAAGCCAGGAGCCAGGAGCTTTTGGGTCGCCCACGTGGGTGCAGGGGCCCAAGGACTTCGGCCATTTTCTGCTGCTTTCCCAGACCATCAGCAGGGGGCTCGACTGGAAGAGAAGCAGCCAGTACTTGAACCAGTGCCCATGTGGGATGCTACTACACCTCAGCACCAGCCCCAAATTCTTTTGATTTTTTTAGAAAAAATTTATTAATTTATTTAAAGGCAGAATTAGAGAGAGAGAGAGTGAGAAGCAGAAAGAGAGAGATCTTCCATCTGCTGGTTTACTCTTAAGTGGCCTCAATGGCCAGGCCTGGGCCAGGCTGAAGCCAGGAGCCCAGAACTCCATCCAGAGCCCAAGCAGTTGGGGCATCTTCTGCTGCTTTCCCAGGCCATTTGTGGGGAGCTGGATTGGAAGTGGAGCAGCCAGGACATGACCTGGCACCCATGTGGGAAGCTGGTGTGCCAGGCAGCAGGTTAACCTGCTGTGTCTCAGCACCAGCCCCATGTGCTGGATGCGTGCTATGCCTTGGGGTGTAGCCATTACTGTGGTCCTAGTCAGAGGGTCCAGGCACTGATGGGAAGCTAGCATGGGGATGAGGCAACTTCTTATATTATGACAAGTTCTGTGATGGGAGAAGCCCAGGTGGTCAGGGTAGGCTTCCCAGAGGAAGAGGTTATGAATAAAAATAGCATGATTGAGCCTTATTATTATGTGCCCAGCACTGTTCTCACCACGGTCCTCTGCAGGAAGTTTTCTTTGCATAACCCCAGTCTGCAGGTGAGAGTCTGAAATCAGAGAGGTCCGGTAGGCTGCC
Source organism: Oryctolagus cuniculus (assembly GCF_051225735.1). Classification (NCBI taxonomy): domain Eukaryota; kingdom Metazoa; phylum Chordata; class Mammalia; order Lagomorpha; family Leporidae; genus Oryctolagus; species Oryctolagus cuniculus. Next base: position 86,926,691 of record NC_142880.1, read on the forward strand.
AGAGGTCACACAGCACAGACCTGATGGAGCTTAGCATGTACCACAACACTGGTCCCCACTTTTTTTTTTTTTTTGACAGGCAGAGTGGACAGTGAGAGAGAGACAGAGAGAAAGGTCTTCCTTTGCTGTTGGTTCACCCTCCAATGGCTGCCACGGCTGGCGCGCTGCGGACAGTGCACTGCGCTGATCCGATGGCAGGAGCCAGGTGCTTTTCCTGGTCTCCCATGGGGTGCAGGGCCCAAGGACCTGGGCCATCCTCCACTGCACTCCTGGGCCACAGCAGAGAGCTGGCCTGGAAGAGGGGCAATTGGGACAGAATCCGGCGCCCCGACCGGGACTAGAACCCGGTGTGCCGGCGCTGCAGGCGGAGGTTTAGCCTAGTGAGCTGCGGCGCCGGCCCACTTCATTTTTTTTTTAAAGTGTAGTTGTGATGATGTAGTTCATGCTGTGATGCATTGATTGCCCACCTTTCCCTGTGAGCACAGTTTGCAAGTTTTCCCACCGACAGGCAGAAGCAGTTTCTCTCACATCTTTGCTGGTCTTTGACTCTTTCTGGCAGGTAGGAAGCAGGGAAGCGAGAGCGTGCCGGTTCGGAGGCCAGGCTGGAGGCCTTGGCTGTGCCCCTCACTCTGCCACGGTGGCCAGCCGAGACCAGCCTGGAGGAGAAGGAGGCACGCTGAGCACCTGGCGGAAGCCAGGAGCAAGGGAAGGGTGAACAGATCGTGCATTGCACTTTGATTGCTAGTAAGATTAAACCTTAGAGGTCGTATGTGGTGGCCCGAGCTTGTTCATATCCTTTGTGTGTTTTGGAGAGTTCATCTGTGAGTACTGGCACAGTTGTTCTTTGTAGACTTGTAGAAAGGGCAATTAATTCTTTGTATTTTATGCAGAAAAATCGTTCTCCAGTTTGTAATTTCCCTTTAAATCTTATTTTGGTATTTCTATGTTCAAAAGTTTTAACTATTTATGCAGTTAGGCATATTAATATTTTCCTTTATAAATCATTGTCTTTGGTGCAGTACTAAGAAAAATAGTTCCCTTTCTAAGATAATATGTTTTTTTGCATAGCAGCTATTAAGAAACATAAATATTCAAAGGAATTAATCTCTAAATGTGGAAGATGGGACTTGATAGGCTATTAAAAAAAGATAAATCAGGCATGGAGCCAGTATCAATTAAGATGCTTTCATATGTCAGTGACTCTGCCTCAAAGCAGTTAAAGACACATCTGATTTTACTTAACAAGAAATTTAGTATGACAGTTTCCAAAATTGGTTAGGTCAGCAGCTCAACAGTATTTTCCCCACAGATGTAGGTTTTTTTTTCCATTTTGCCACAATCCCATCCTTGGGCTGTCGGCTTTGTCTGCAGGTGGTTCTCTTCAGGGTCACAATGTGGCTGCCAGGGGCCGAAGGGGCAGTGTGCATCCTTGTTCCACCCAGGGGGAAGAGAAGACAGTCTCCTTAGCATGTGTGGCCAGATGTCAACTGGAGACCGCTAACAGTGGCTAAGAGAAACCTGGCCAGGGACTGTCTTGGGTCTCTCAGGATGGATGGTTAAATACCTAACGTCATTGAGACTGGGGTAGGAAGAAGGCAACGGGGAGTGGCGGTGGGACAGGCCACCACCAGCATTTGCTCCAGGCCCTTCTAGGCCTGCTTCAGCTGGGATGCCACTTCCCAATCTGTACTATAAAACTGGATCCAGCTCTTCCCTGTTCAGATCTGGACTCTGCTATTTATCATCTGCGGCATCTGCTACAAATTATTCAATGTCTTTAAACTGTCCTGGTCTGCAAGATGAGAATAGTATCTGTCTTGGTGCATTGTAGATCCTCAATGAATTATCACTTATTCATCACTGTGACCACGCATACATCAGCTTGGAGTCCTTTCTCCTTAGCTCTGTTGCTCGCAAGACATCTGAGTCAGCCTGTGATTATTAGGCTCAAAGTTATTGCTTTGAGGCCAGTTTTAAATACTGAGCTGGCTTTTCTTTCCAATCACAATTCTGTATGCTTTTTCCACTGCCCTTCTTTTTTTTTTTTAAGATTTATTTTATTTATTTGAGAGGCAGAGTTATAGAAAGGCAAAGGCTGAGAGAGAGAAATCGGTCTTCTATTTGCTGGTTCACTTCCCAGATGGCCACAATGGCTGGATCTGGGCCAATTAGGAGCCAGGAGCTTCTTCAGGGTCTCCCATGCAGGTGCAGGGGCACAAGGACTTGGGCCATCTTTTACTGCTTTCCCAGGCCATAGCAGGGAGTTGGATGGGAAGTAGAGCAGCTGGGTCTCGAACTGGTGCCCAAATAGGTTGCCAGCAACTGCAGGTGGCTTTACCCTCTGCACCACAGACCCTCCACTGCCCTTCTGATTCTCTTAGATCCTATGGGTTTGGACATTATCTACCATTCACATTGATTTTTCTTTTTTTACCCAGTAAGTTACATGTGACTTGAAGTTTTGTGGGTTTACATTTACAAAAAGGTGATTCTGCCTCTGTTGAGACTGCTAGCTTTCTGTACCATGTCTTAAATTATCCTTTAGTTTAATAATAAAAATAAGCTCCCTTTTCCCATTTGAAATTACAAATGTTCTTTGTACATCCTCTGGGCTGCTTTGAGGCCACCCCTGTCTCTGAGTGTGTGTGCACGTGTGTGTGTGCGCACGTGTTCTTCCCCCACACAACACGAGGCAATCTGTCATTCTGGCAGTGAAGAATGAGTCTCTTAGCTGGCAGGAATGGGAAGCACAAAGTCTCCTTGCGCTGTCATTCTGGGCTGATGACCTGGGGCCTCCTCACACGTCACAGAAGTCAGCACTGACAACGCCGGTCGCGACCAAACGCGGGGTTATTGTCGGGGGCAGCCGCAAGGCACTCATCCCGAGTGGAGCCGTGCCTTTGACTGCACATCCAGCACGGGGAGTGACTGCCTTCCCTTGTCCCGAAACACCAGCCATCTGCACCTCCATGGTGCACTCCAAGTGTGCAAATCAGAGGTGAACGTAGCGCCTGTCATGATCCAAAGGCCACGTGGCCTCTGCAGGGTTTCCAGGGACACTTGAGTCTCTCTCTGTTTCTTCCTTGACACAGAAGGGCCCACAAGGCCGTTCTATCGGACGGCGTGGAGACCAGTGATCGAGCCTGCAGGTTCACATCAGCCTAGGCTGGCTCCTGGCACTATGACTTTGTGTAAATTGGCATGCCCAAGGCCAGGCTTCCATGTCTTCCCCCTTACCACTTGTGAGGAGCGGCAGTGCAGTGATCCTGAGCTAAGGTGGCGCCGGGATCCCGGACAAGCCACAAGAGCCGCTGTGGGTAAGGTTTGGGATTTCCTCTTTCTCGTTGGCTCCCGAGTTGTGTTCAAGAACTCAGACACAGTGTTCCAGACACAGGAGGTTTAATCTTCATCCTCCTCTTCTTCTTCACCCTGCTTAATCTGTACGTAATGCAATGTGTAACTCTCTTTGCTGTTAGCAGCTACACATGGTCACATAGAATATTCTTCAAGTAGCTGTTGGTGAGATATTTCCAGTAGCGTTTGGGAAAGGTCCCTCAGAGGTCACAGTGATCCTGCTCCTCTCCTTTGCGTGGTCACAGCCTGTGCACTGAGACGCCCAGCTTTCAGGAAAGGAGCTAGCCTGGCGATGCAGTGGCGCGCTGCAGAGACGTGGGGGTTCTATGCTGGTAGGGCCTATGGCAGGAGAGAGTTTGCAGGCAGGGGTGGAAGGGGAGTTACTCTTCTTCGAGTTCCACAGGATCACAGGGACATGAGAAGGCTGGCTGACCTAGTCAAATAATGTTGAAGGTGTAGACATAGCCAGCTTGACCATTATAAGCAATGAAACTGGGTTTGGCAGGTGGCTAAGTAGACTCTGGGCTGAAATTCATTGGTGGAATTCAGGCTGTTGCCTCTGAGGGCCTGCACTCTGGCTGGGTTGTATTCCGCTTGAACAGTAGCCTTGCTGACCACACAGTTTTTAGAAAAAAGATTTATTTATTTTTTCAAAAGGCAGAGTTAAAAAGGGGTTGAGAAGGGAGACAAAGATAGATCTTCCATCTGTTGGTTCGCTCCTCAAATGGTTGCAATAGCTGGGATGGGCCAGGCCAAAGCAAGCGACCCTAAGCTCCATGTGGGTGGCAGGGGCCCAAGTACTTGGGCCATCCTCTGCTGCTTTCCCAGGTGCATTAGCAGGGAGTGGAGAAGCCAGACTTGAATCAGCACCCATGTGAGATGCTGGAGGGTGAACCTGCGGTGCCACAATGCCGACCCCCAGACTGCGCGTTTCTGAGCGAGCCTGACAGGGTAGATGACCTAAGGCAGGAGGGGGTCTCCAGCCTGGTGCAGCTGGGTCCTGGTTGAGCACGGGGCAGCCCTGTGCCTCTCTGTAGTCAGAAGTGGCTGGGAAAATGTACCCAAGGGGGAGAAAGTGTGCCGCTGGCACGCGGTTCTCACTGGTGCGGCTGAGGTTGCTTTTGTCATGGGCAGGATCCCCTTCCCCCTGCCCCCAACCCTAAGCCAGCTTCTGGAGACAACACAATTCTGCCTCAGTGCCCCAGGCCCCAGACCTGTTCAGGGGCCTCTGGGAGCTTTGTGCTTGAGGCAACCACTCAGAGGGCTGGGGCTGAAGGCTCTGGACAGCGAGCTGTGATCTCTGACTGCCCCGTGCGTGTGGCAGCGCCCCAGGAGCTCTGTAGGAGGCAGGGTCTGCTTCAGGAGGTCGGGGGAGACCTCAAAATCTGCAATTCTTACAAGCTTCTGTGTGGTGCTGCTGCTGGCCCATGGAGTGGGGGGCCCAGAGCAGCCGATCTCAGGTGTGGTCTACCTAGCAGCAGCAGCCCCTGGAACTTGCTAGAAAAGCATAGTCTTGGCCCTGACCCCAGAGGTACGCCCAGAGACCTGTGTTTTAGTAAGCCTGACATTTGCTCAAGATGAGCACCACTGGTCTGGGGTGTGGGGTATGTGTTTGGTTGGAAGGTCCCTGGAGCAGGTCTCAGTGTGGGTGACCTGTGGACCCAGGAGTCACGCTTGGCACCTAATGCTGGGGGTCCTGTGGGACTGAGCCGTATGTGGGTCTGCACTAATGCCCGGTAGTGCCACTGTTGCATTATGGGACACCCAGTTGACATCTGGAGAGTTAGAGAACTGGTTTGGGTGGGAACTTCCAAAATTTCCTCTTAAGTTGGACATGGGGTCTGAGAAAAAGGGAAGCTTTTGTCCCACATTCCTGGTAGAACAGGTCTGCCCTTAGATGAGACAGGAAGGCAGCAATTGGAACAGGTTTTGAAGAAAGACCAGGGTTTGATTTCGGATGTGCTACATGTAAGATGCTCATTAGACAAGTGGGAGAATCAAATGGGCCATTGGGTATGATTTGGATTATTGCTTGAAATTGTTATGAAGGATGATAAGGCCAGGGCTGTGAGTGAGTGCTGTGACTGCGAGTGAGTGGAGTGAGTGGCTCAGGTAGGTTGCAGGGCAGCATGCTAAGGGCCTGGAAAACATCCTTCAGGTGGGTGGGTGTTGTACTCACCGAGAGACTGTTGGAGAAAGATTGTTGGATGAGAGCAGAAACCTTGGAGAAGTGCGGGATGTGGACTCCACAGTGACGGCCCCTGGACGGCTCTGGCGGGGGGAGGGGGGAGAGTGGGAGGACCCTAAGCCCCGGGGAGGAGAGAGGCCTGGCAATGGCAGCGAGGAGCAGAGGACGGCTCTCCCAGCTGCAGTCCAGTGAGTGACGAGGTACGAGGGCTGCAGGGGCAGCAGCATCCTCAGGTTTGCGTTGGGGAAGCGGTGGAGGGAATGGGTCTAGAGGAGGCTGAGACCAGACACAGCGTTGTCAAGTGTGACCCAGCAGCACTGTGGGAACATTTCAGAAGCTCAGGGGGTGATGGCCAGAGGCAGAGGCCAGGAATGGGGCTCTACATTCAGAGCCCTGGCCAATGTAGCAGGGGTAAAGGCTCTGCAGGTTGCCAGGCTGAGGGTGGGGACCAGGCGTGAGTAATGGGAGGAGGAAGGCCAGGGGCTCCTGCCACGCCAGCCGAGTTCTGGGGCTGAGACTGGAGGGTGAGGTCTTCTTCTTCTTCTTTTTTGATAGGCAGAGTTAGACAGTGAGAGAGACAGAGAGAAAGGTCTTCCTTCCATTGGTTCACCCCCAAATGGCCACTACGGCTGGTATAGACAGGAAGCCAGGAACCAAGCTCCTCCCCCTGGTCTCCCATGCAGGTGCAGGGCCCAAGCACTTGGGCCATCCTCCCCTGCACTCCCAGGCCACAGCAGAGAGCTGGCCTGGAAGAGGGGCAACCGGGCAATCCGGTGCCCCGACCGGGACTAGAACCCGGGGTGCCGGCGCCGCAGGTGGAGGATTAGCCCATTGAGCCGTGGCGCTGGCCGGGTGAGGTCTTCTTGCAGGACCACGCTCTTTCTTGGTTTCTGCGGTGCGTGGAGTTCCTTCTCGTCTCGGCTGTCAGAGGCGTGGAGGCCACGACACGGACCTGGAAGACCTCAGGCTGGCTGTGGAAAAAGGCAGCGTGCTGGGCCATCTCTCCTGGGCTCCAAGAACTACCTGGATGGCAGCACGGGAGTCCTGGCTCCTCTTTTCAGTCTCTGCTGCGGAGACCCAGCCACCAGCGGCCATGTCTCTTGCGCTCAGTTCAGGTGGGGCTTTGGAAGGGCCTGGCTGCCAGAACTACGCGCTTTATAAGCAGGTTTCCAGGAGAGCTGCCTCTCTGGGTTGTGGGACGAAACTGGGGGCATTCGGGGCTGGCGTTGTGGCACAGCTGGTAAACAGACTGCCTGCGATTCCAGCATCCCGCATGGGCACCAGTTCTTGTCCTGGCTGCTCCACTTCTGACCCAGCTCCCTGTTAATGGCCTGGGAAAGCAACAGAAGATGGCCCCAGTGCTTGGGCCCCTGCCACCCACGAGGGAGACCCAGATGAAGCTCCTGACTTTGCCTGGCTGACCTTGCTTTTGAGGCCACTTGGAGTGTGAACCATTGCATGGAAGCTCTCTCTCTCTCTCTCTCTCTCTCTCTCTCTGTAACTCTGACTTTCAAATAAATAAATAAATCTTTGAGAAAAAACAAAACAAAACTGGGGACATTTAAAGAGTTGGAAAAATGATTGTGATTTTTGGCTGACACTTGCCCAGGTCACTGGGCAATTCACTGAACTTGAGCTTCTCACCTATAAAATGGAAAGTTGTGATAATGTCTGCCTCATTCAGTTAACGTAATGATGAGATGAGATAATATATGGACAACATTTAGCACAGTGCCTGGGATCCTGGTGGTCATAAGTAATAGCTGTTAATTTTATGATCATGGGATCTAGGAATGTGTCATCTTACTGAGGTACAACTTAGAATGGTTTCTTCTATGTGTGAGTCACTCAGCTCAAGAGGAAGCCAGGGACATGGTGTGTGTGTGTGTGTGTGTGTGTGTGTGTGTGATGGACAGATGGGGGCACTGGGGTCTGGCTAGATCCCCAGCAGGACTCCTAGCAATGAGCACTGACATTTCAGTGTGGCTTTGTTGTTCTTTACTTGGTCGGAAGGGGACACATCGCATTTCTATTTGTATTGTATTGCTTTTTATTGGGCGAAGTTTGCTATAGAAACTTGCTTAAATACAGGGACCCCTGGTGGTCTGAGGACTCATGCTCAGCTAATGTCGAGGTCTAGGGTCGTCTCCTTTTGCTGCCGCCGGCTAGGGCAGCCCCTTCGCCTCCCTGGCCTTTGCAGCTGACCGCTGCTGGCTTGCTTTTGTGTGGTTTCTCACTTGTTTTCTAGTAGGACCAGTTTTGAATGTGAGCAGCCAGGCATTCACCCAGTGGACAAGAATTTGAGTTCGCTCTTTTATTACTTACTTAGAATGTATTGGCTTCTGTGTGAGCACTTGTGGATAAAGGCAGGAATGCTGCCTAGGTGTGCCATCCATTGTGTGCCTTAAAGAGATCCTCCGCGTATCAATGGAAGCTGTGTGATAAGAAGAATGTAGTTTATGCTGGAATAATTCTGCTGCTTACTGAGAAGCCCTGAGGATGCTTCAGTGTGCTGAGGCTGTAATGTATTATTGAAGAGGAGACTATTCCAATTCAGATCATAGTGATTTGCAGCAACTGCAAGGTCACAGAGACCCTTCCCATGATCACCTCTGGATTGTCCCAGCAGCAGAGAGCATTAAACTTGACACCCGATGCTGATTTTTCTGATTTCTTGCTTTATTGCTGTGGATCTTACTGCAAAACATGGGCACACTTTTGGGTGAAATAAACTACTATAGAATTGAGAAGAAAAAGCCCCAGGACGTTTTTACCTGAGTCCTACAATACAGTAGTAATCTGGAAACTACATGACCATAGAAATACTGTGAATATGTTCCCGATGATATTATTTGATCAACTTGCAATTTATCCTACGAGATGTCTGAAAAAACCAGTTGGTGATTAATGACAGGTGTTTTACCACAGATGATTTAAATAGTACTGACATTTTTATGCCTACCCTCTAGTGACAGACTAAATTTCTGAAGTCAGGTGCGTTTTCTTCATGATTATTTATGACAAACGGCATACATATGAAGTCTGTTAACATACTTGTGTTTAATCACTCCCGCTCTGGCTAGTCCTCTTTAGTTTGTCATGGTGTTTTGTGAGTTCAAAAGATTTCATAGCAAAAATACATATCTTATGGCTTTTCTTTAAAAGATTTATTGATTTGAAAGGCAGAGTTAGAGAGAGGAAGACACACACACACACACACACACACAATCTTCTATCTGCTGGTTGACTACTGAAATGGTCGGAACAGCCAGGACTGGGCCAGGCTTAGGCTGGGGACCTGGAACTCCATCCCGGTCTCCCACCTGGTGGCAAGTGCTCAAGTACGCAGGCCGTCTTGTGCTGCTTTCCCAGGTGCATTAGCAGAGTCGGTGCAGGCACAGCTGCACAGCATCACCCCCATCACTGCCTCCGTGCTCATGTGGTGTTCTTCCTGTGTGTCTGTGTGCCTGTGGGTCCACCCTAAGGACCTCGTTTAACTTGAGTACCGCTATGAAGACCCTGTCTCCAGATTAAAGTCGCATGCTGAGGTCAGCAGGTGGGACTTCAACATATGGATTTCGGGGAAACAAAATTCAGCTCCGAATGAGAGGGAAATCGGAGAACACAGCATGAGTCAGGAGCTGACCTGCGTGGCCTGTGCTGTCCACTGAGCTGGCGACTTGCACTTGACGGTGCAAGCACTTGATGGTGGCCCACAGGTGCCAGGTGCTGCTTCTGCTACCGGGGCCAGTTTCTCTCCAGGGCTCTCAGATGCATTCAGCATTGCAAGGAGGTTATGTCTGGCCCTTTTTATATCGAGCCCTGTGTTAGAAAATGCCTTTAAACCTCTGACTGCAACTTTCTCCAAGGCTGGATTACTCTGTGGTTGGAATCTTATCCCTTGAATCTGTCATTATCTCCTTCATTGCTGAGATGGTAAAGAGGTGAGTATGTTGCTGAAGAAGGCTGTTGGTGTTCACCAGCTGGGGCTCGATTCCTAGGTTCTGGAGAGCTGCTTGCAAGACTGGCAAGGTGAGTGTTCCTACAGATCATTCTGAAAACCGGGTAAAGAAGAACTTTGAAGAAATCAGACTTGAAGATGAGTGCATGAGTGTGACTCACACAGTGACTGAAGTGAGTGGCAGTTGCCCTGGCTAAGATATGATTAAGGCTCCCATGTCCCACATTGGAATATCTGTGTTTGATTTCTGGTTCTGACTCCTGTCTTGAGCTTCCTGCTAACGCAGACCCTAGGAGGCAGCAGTGGAGGCTCAAGTACTTGGGTCCCTGCTACCCATGTGGGAGACCTGGATTGTGTATCTGACTCCTGGCTCTGCTCAGCCCAGCCCAGCCTTGTCCGTTGCAGGCATTTGGGAAGTGAACCAATAGATGAGAGCTCTCTGTCTTTGAGTCTTTCTATCTCTCAAATAAATGATTAAAATTGTTAAAATATGTTTAAGCCACATCTCAAGTCAATTAAACCACAGTCTCTAGAGGAGGACCCTCTGCTGTAGTATATTTAAGCTCCCTGGGTGATTCCAGTGTGTAGTGAACATTGTGGACTACTGACCTGAGCAAGACAGTGGGGATGGTCGGTGGTGGGTGATGAGGACTAGAACCTCGGGGATTTAGTGGATGAAAGGTTGATGGGAAGAAAAATCAATGAGTCCAATCTTCTTGCTTAAATGGGGGTTATTATGGCCTGCATCCCATATCCAAGTGCCTGGGTTGAATCCCGGCTACTCTGCATCTGATCCAGTTTCCTGCTAATGTGCCTGGGGGGCAGCAGATGACGGCTCAAGTACTTGACTCCCTGCCACTCAGCGGGGAGACCCGGATGGAATTCCTCGGTCCTGGGGTTGTCCTGGCCCAGCCCCAGCTGATGGAGGCATTTGGGGAATGAACCAGTGTCGCTCCCCCTCTTCGTGGAGGAACGACACTAAACCCTGCCTAGGCTTCATATCCGAGTCACGGCACCATTATGTCGCTCCCCCTCTTCGTGGAGGAACGACACAGGACCCTGCACTGTTCTTTCGTCTGCTCGGCCCTTCCCGGGTTTGCTGCTGGTTCTTCCCGGGTTGGCTGCCGTCCCTTCCACCTCCGTGGAAGGGCGGTTCCCCCTGCCACATTTCCCCACTTCCGCGGGGGAGCGGCACACCACCGGCCGGCTCTCTCGGGGGCTGCACAGGTGTTCCTCAGGTGTTCCCCCTAGATGTTCCTGGTGCATGCCGTCTCTCTCCTCCTTTATAGTCCTCTTCCACCGATCCCAACTCTGCTACCCACACGCCGAGTACGCTGCTCTCCTCCAATCAGGAGCAGGTCCCACAGTTTATTGGTTGAACTGGAGGCAGCTGTGTAGAAGCTGTTTCCCTTCTCAGCGCCATATTGTGGGAAAGCAGATGCATAGAATAAGTCTTAATTCCAGTAACTTAGTCTAGTCTGAGTTGCTCCCAGTTGCTCCCCACAAACCAGCTCATAGCTTAATCTTTCTTTGATTCAGAAGGCAGTTCTAGTATCTGCCAGTGTCTCTAGGTCATTGCTGTTTGTCTGTGGCACTCTGTGTCTGCATGTAGAAGACATGTAGCTTGCATCACAAGCTAGTGCCATCCTTTTCTTCTCAGGATGCCATTCCACGCACAGTTATCCTGGGTATCCTGCCCAGAAACCTTCCATGACCACTAATATGTACATAATGAAATCGACATTCCTTTCCTGGAAGTCAAGACCTAATGCTTTCACCCATTCTTTTTTTTTTTTTTTAAGATTTTATTTATTTTATTTGAGAGTTAGAGTTACAGACAGTGAGAAGGAGAGACAGAGAGAAAGGTCCTCCCTCTGCTGGTTCACTCCCCAAATGGCTGCAATGGCTGGAGCTGTGCCGATCCGAAGCCAGGAGCCAGGAACTTCCTCCGGGTCTCCCATGTGGGCGCAGGGGCCCAAGGACCTAGGCCATCTTCCACTGCTTTCCCAGGCCACAGCAGAGAGCTGGATTGGAAGAAAAGGAGCTGGGACTAGAACCTGCGCCCACATGGGAGGGATACCAGTGCCGCAGGCGGAAGATTAACCTACTGTGCCACGGTGCGGGCCCCCACCCATTCTTAAATAAATCCACTGTGCAGTAAACCTGTTTTCTGTGGGGTTTAGAATATTTCATTAGAATAATTAATATCAATATTGGGTGTATGTTAGCATCTGGTACTGTTGTAGGCAGTTAATGCTCTATTCTTTCTGGTTCTCCTAACAATGCTGCATGGGTGGTGGCTTTTTTGTTTGTTTGTTTTTAATGGGGAGAGGAGTTTCTTTTTTTAAGTTTTTTTTTTTTTTTTTTTTTTTTTTTTTTTTTAATTTGAAAGGCAGAGTTACAAAGAGAGATAGAGATAGAGAGAGATACTCTATCTGCTGATTCACTTCCTTGATGGCCACAACAGCTGGGGCTGGGCCAGGCTGAAGCCAGGATCCAGGAGCTTCTTCCAGATCTCCCATGTGGGTGCAGGGGCCCAAGCACCTGGCCCATCCTCTGCTGCTTTCCCAGCCACATCAGCCGGAAGCTGGACTGGAAGTGGAGCAGCTGGGCTCGAACTGGTGCCCATACAGGATGCCAGCATCGCAGGTGGTGACTTTATCTGCTACGTCATCATGCCGGCCCCGTGTGGCTTTATTATCCATCTTACATGTGAGGGAACTTAGGCTTATTGTCATTGTGCAGCTCACCTCAGATTTCACAGCTGGTAGAGAACAGAGCTAGGATTGGAGCCCGTGGCTAAATCCACACCCTTCCTGTCATACCGCATGTGCTCTCCAACCTGAGTGTGTCCATTCTGCATTTTGTGCTGCTCTTATTTCTCTAAGATGGCTCTTCCGTGGTGTACTGGTAGACGTTTAATGACCGGCTTTCTCGGAGTTCTGATATGACTGTCGATTGACATTAGAGTAATAATTTGAGAGGGAAGGAGCCTGGGGTGGGGAGCACTCCCATCCACGGCTTCATTTTCTGAATACCCAGAGCTGCACCAGGCTAAAGCCAGGAGCTGGGAATTCAACCCAGGTTTCCCTCGTGAGTGTCTGGGACCCAGTCACTTGAGTCATTACTTCTTCCCTCCCAGGGGCTGTAGCAGCAGGACGCTGGAATCAGGAGGCAGAACGGGGGCTTGAACCCAGGTATTCTAAAGTGGGACGAGAACACCTTCACCAGTGTTTTAACTGCTGGACCAAGTGTCTATACTGGCTGATATTTTTATTTACTTTAATGCATATGTCAGAGCTTCACTCTTTATGAGTGATGTGAGGGACTTCTTTGCTTAGTCAGATAATTTTCAAGTAATGGAGGAAGATTTCTTTGAGTTTTGGGAATCAATCATAATATAGCAGCTACTGACATGATATATTTTTAAGTTTCATCAGTATTATTATTTTCTATCGCATAAGTCTAAACAATGAACACAACAAAAAAGCAAGCCATGACTTATAATGTCTGCAGATTTCTGTTGTGCGAATACTTTTTTTTTTTTTTTTAAGAGTTAGAGAGACACACACAGATAGGGAGCTCTTCCATTTGCTGCTTTACTTCCTAGATGGTCACAATAGCCAGTGCTGGGCCAGGCTGAAGCCAGGAGCCAGGAGCTTCTACTAGATGTGCCGCATGGGTGGCAGGGGCTCAGACACTGGGGCCATCTTCCCCTGTTTTTCCCAGGTGCATTAGCAGGGAGCTGGATTGGAAGTGGAGCAGACAGGACATGTACCAGCACTTGTATGGGATCCCAACATTGTAGGTAGCTTTACTTGTTATGCCACAACACCATCCCAGTATAAATACTTCTGCCATGAAGTTAGGAAGAGATAAACAGTAGTACATCCTAGTATAGTATGAAGGTTCTTCAGAAAGTTCATGGAAAAAATGAAAATTCAAAAAAAATTACTTGATAGGCAGAGAGAGAGATTGTTTTAGAGAGAGCTCTCAACCACTAGTTCACTCCCCAAGTGCTTGCAATGGTTTGGGCTCCGAGGCTTGAAGCTGGGAGCCAGTAACACAGTCTAGGTTTCCTGTGTGGAGACCTCCTGGAAGCATCACCACTGCTTCTCAGGGGAGCGCATTAGCAGGCGCTGGGTTCGGGAGTAGAGCCAGGACTGAACCAGGCCCTCGAGTGGGGGATGCCGGTGTCCCAGCTGGTGTCTCCGCTGTCAGGCCAAGCACCTGTCATGCAGTCTTTCCACTTTTACCTTAGAGATGCCAAAGATGTGAATAACCTCGAGAGTAGTAGGAGAATTAGGAAGTGATGGGTCTGAGTATCTATTATCTTGTAAAATGTCACTTATTTTACTGTAGGCTCTTAGCATTTAATTTTTAGTAATTGCCGCATTTGAAAACCATCACACTGTCCCTAGGCATGCACCAGGCAGCTCTCAGGAGACAGAGTGAGCAGGCTGCAGCCTGTCACCACTTTCCTTCTCACCCTCCACTCACCCCGGTCCTACCCAATCCTCGAGGTCCAGCCCAGCCCCAACTTCCTAGGACACCCACCCAGTACACCGCCAGCCCTTCCTTTCCATAAACCTTTCGCCTTCTTGGCTGATACTGGTCCTTAGTATTTCTCTTACACTGTTGTTCAGTGTTGTCTTTGGTTTTAGGCCATCTGTGTCTTAGTCTCTCTCTCTCTCTCTTTTTATTGCTATAACAAAAATGCCTGAGAGTATATTTTATAAAGAATAGGAATTTATTTGGTTCCTGGTCCGGAGGCTGGGAACCCCAGGAGTCTGGTGCCGCCTCACAGCATGGCAGAGCCCATCACGTGGTGAGAGTGTGAGTGTGCAAGCTTGGGGCTCTCTTCCTCTTCCTGTATTATCGTTAATACCGTCATGGGAGTCCCGATTAATATCTAGCCCTAAGGCCCCACCTCCAAATAACATCAGCATAGGAATTTGGGGATTACATTTGCAACAGTGCCCTGTGGGGGGGCGGGGGCATGTTTAAACCCTAGCAATGTTTCCCCATCCATATGGTTAACACTGCAAGGGGGCCGGCGCCGCGGCTCACTAGGCTAATCCTCCGCCTTGTGGCGCTGGCACACCAGGTTCTAGTCCCGGTCGGGGCGCCGGATTCTGTCCTGGTTGCCCCTCTTCCAGGCCAGCTCTCTGCTGTGGCCAGGGAGTGCAGTGGAGGATGGCCCAAGTGCTTGGGCCCTGCACCCCATGGGAGACCAGGAGAAGCACCTGGCTCCTGGCTCCTGCCATCAGATCAGCGCGGTGCGCCGGCCGCAGCGCACCGACCGCGGCGGCCATTGGAGGGTGAACCAACGGCAAAGGAAGACCTTTCTCTCTGTCTCTCTCTCTCACTGTCCACTCTACCTATAAAAAACAAAACAAAACAAAACAAAACAAAACAAAAACCACTGCAAGGGCACGGAGTTTGCCTGGTGACCTTTGAACTCTCTGACGTCATCTTCTTCCCATGTAAGGTACTTGATGCTATGCTTTTGGTCTAGTTGCTTTCTGGATAAACCAACGTGCAAGTGTAAAATGTCCATGTGTCCCTGTTTCATAAAGGTGTACACAGAGAGACACCAGTCGGGTTCCAGGCGTGTGGGAGTTCATCATGTTTGCATGGATCAGACCTGCATGACTCGGGGACTGCAAGACTGGGGGACTTGCTCAGCACGACCTTGGCGTGTGCTGTTCACACCTCCCGACTCACTCTCTTTGAAAAGCTCGTCCTTGGCTCTCGGAGCCCTGGCAGCCCACACCCGAGCATCGGTACTGTGCAGTGTTTCTTGCCTCCCCCGAGCCACCTCATCCTTTTCTTGTGCGGGAGTTCTGTCTACCTGTTGAATTTTGAATGAAAACCCAATGGACAGCAGCTCTGCACTGAATTCTATATTTTGTTCCTTGCTGAGCTTCCATGAATATAAAATACTTGCACAAAGGGGAGAGTCAGCAGGTAGAGACCAACACTATCCATATTTAATGGGAAGGGAGTCTGAGTTCATAGATGGGAAAACCGAGTTAGGAGAAGGCCAAGTTCAATAACTTCCTCACGCTTAGAGACTGAGCTTCTAGCAAAAAAAGGAAATAAATATAACACGTTTTGATGATCTGTGCTTTAAAGTAGCATCATTTTAATGCCTAAGAAGGAAACAAAAATGGGGGCAAGAATGGGGTTAAGTAGTGATTGGTCGTCAGGAAAGTCCCCTCACTCACAATGGGGTCCAGAGGCAGGGACAGGGGCCCACATCCTGGAACAGCCGCAGTCTCTACCTCTCTGTGAGAAAGGCAAGGGTTGCCAGCAGGGCAATGTGGAGCCCGAGGTGCAGTGGTCTCTCTGCCTGTCCCCAGGTGCATGGCCCCTGTGGTGGTTCCAGGTAAGGCTTTCCCGATGGCAGCCTGTTCCACCAGTTTCTTTCCTGCTCCCTGTGGTTTCTGTCATTTCCCTGAGAAACAGGATCAGTAGCCATAGCTTGAGTCATAGCGTCTGTGAATCTCAACAGCTGATGCTTCCAGACACCTGCTTTGGGGCGCCCAGGCCCTCGCCGTATCTCCAGCCTTTTCCAACAGTTGCCAAGTTTCACTATACCTCGGCAGCCATCCTCATTCTTTCAGCGGCTGACACATAAATATACAATCTTATAGTCACTCCCTCAACCAATAAAGCAGAGTCCCTGCTCCCTCCCACTTCTGAGTCCTACACACTGCTTTTGCATTGGCCATAGAAGAACCAGTGAATACCACCACCCAGAAAGATCTGGTAAGATCTCAACCTACGCTCAGGGGACTGTGGGTTGTGTTCTTATTCTCACAACTGCTTGCCCATTCAAATGGGTGGTCTGTGGGGAGGTCACCTAGGCTCCTGGCAATAAGGGAGCCCTCCAGTAATAAAAGTCCCCAGCAGTAAGGGAATCCCTAGTGATGGAACAGCCCCTAGCCAGTGGCAGTCTGCCTCAGATGTATATACCCACGTTGCAACAGTTGTCAGCTAACAGCTCCCTGTTCGGCTGCTCCCTGGCCGTGTATGGCGGCAGTAGTCAGGTCCTACCTGACTTGCTTGCCTGCTACTCCCTTGCAGGCTATTTTAATAAATTTACCTCTGAGTCTCCCTCTATATCTGTTCTGATGAATTCTTCTCACCACCCGCAACACTGGCCTCCGTCACTTCCCGTGATGGTTGATTAATTCAACTGTATTTATTGAGCACTTACTATGTGCCAGGCGCCAAGGCTCATGGAGAATTAGACTTATCTTCCTGTTTAATGTGCCCACACTGTGGTAGTCGTATTAATAATAATGATGGCGAATACAAATGCTTGTAGGGCTGGCGCCATGGTTCACTTGGTTAATCCTCTGCCTGCGGCACTGGCATCCCATATGGGTGCCAGGTTCTCGTCCCAATTGCTCCTCTTCCAATCCAGCTCTCTGCTGTGACCTGAGAGGTCAGTGGAGGATGGCCCAAGTGCTTGGGCCCCTGCACCTGCATGGGAGACCAGGAAGAAGCACCTGGCTCCTGGCTTCGGATTGGCGCAGCACTGGCCATAGTGGCCATTTGGGGAGTGAACCAACAGAAGGAAGACCTTTCTCTCTGTCTCTCTCCCTCACTGTCTATAACTCTACCTGTCAAATAAATAAAAAGAATACAAATGCTTGTAGATTTTTAAAAAGGATTTATTTTACTAATTTGTAAACGTTTCAGAGAGAAGATCTTCCGTCCGCTGGTTCAGTCCCGAGCTGGCTGCAATGGCCAGGGCTGAGCCTGAAACTCCACGCACGTCTCCCACGTGGGTGCAGGGCCCAAGCACTTGGACCGTCCTCTGCTGCTTCCCAGGAGCTAATTAGCAGGTGTGCATTTCACATGGGGAAAACATCTGGCCTTAGAGTTCGTGTGGCCTTTAATTTAACTTTCTGGCAAAACTCTACCCTGTTTCTGAAGCAGTGATCTTTACTGTGATGGGTTACAAAGCGGGAGAAGGAGCTGTGATTGCTAACAACTCTCAGGAAACTGGTTCAGAGTAGAAAAGACCAGACACATGGAGCCGCAGCCCTGACATCTGGTAGAAAGTCAATAGCCACAGAAGGCGGACCCTTGGTGCAGCTCAGCTGCTCTTGACTTGGCGCTCGGTGTCTTCCAGATTCCACCTCCTGCCATAGTGCTAACAGGGGCAGCGTTTTCAGTGGGAAGAGAGGCCAGGGCTGGTGCTGAGAGCCGAGAGCGCATTCGAGTAAAGTCATGTGGCCACCAGTTTGAGATGCTTCATAAATATGCACTCTGGCTACAGCCACATTTTACCAAATCCCTCCTCAGCTCTATCAGTTCAGAGAAGGAAAAAAAAAAATAAGTCAATACAATGCAGAAGGCAGCCAGGTTTCTTGGGATTCAAAATGTCCTTGGACTGATGTTTGGCCATTTGTTTTGTGGTCAAGTCGAGGCAGCCTGTGGTCTGGCTTCCGTCTTTCTGTTGGTGCTCTGCTTTGGTGAGCCAAAGAGAGTACTCACTGCGATGAGCGTCAGATCCTCCCGGTGGTATTTTTCCACAGCAGTTTAGGGCATGACAGAAGATTTTTCCTGTCCGTGTGAACAGGGGATGATCCCAAAGGAAGCGGCCAGATGAGCTGCCGGCAGGGATTGCGTGATTATTTCTGCAAGAGAAGGCTTAGATCCCAATGTGGGTTTTGCAAAGCAGTTCCTTGTTGTCTTCTAACAATATTTTTCCTAACCGTGGAGAAATAATTATAGTTAATATCTTTAAGTTAATGAAAATCACATTTGTCTTTGATGCTAAGTGATTTTGGGGGAATTTTGCCAATCTGAACTCAAGTATGAACCATATCCAATTTTGGCTTTAAAATTATTGGATCATAATAACTGGATAGAAATACAATCTAATTTCATAGCCTCTTGCAGATTAGCAAGCATTTTCACACACATTGCGCTGTTTTATTTTGGAAAAAACTCAGTGGAGTGATTAGGGCAGGCATTATATTCCTTAATTTAAAATAAAGGAACTGACGGTCTCAGGGTCTGGGTGTCTTATTTGAGCTCCTCCAGGGGCAGAGCTGCCATGGAATCTGTGTAGTATATAGATTCATAAACACTTTTTTTGTATTGCACATTTTGATATAGTACTGTACTATACTGGAATAATATTTTATGGCTTGAGATTTTCAGTGATTCTCTTTTATTTTAAATATTTATTTATTTATTTGAAAGGTAGAGTTACAACAAGGTAGAGTTAGAGAGAGAGAGAGAGAGAGGGAGAGAGAGGTCTTCCATCTGCTGGTTCACTCCCCAAATGGCCGCAGCAGCCAGAGCTGTGCCGATCCGAAGCCAGGAGCCTGGAGGTTCTTCTGGGTTTCCCACATGGGTCAGGAGCCCAAGGAGTTCAGCCATCTTCTACTGCTTTCCCAGGCCACAGCAGAGAGCTGGATCAGAAGTGGAGCAGCGAACTGGCGCCCAGATGAGATGCTGGCACTATGCCACAGCCCCCATTTCTCTTTTATTTTTGATTGACATTTTTTTCTACTTTCCATTTTCTATTTCTCTTAAGCCAGGGCTGGGCCAGAACAAAGCTGGGGACCTGGAACTCCATCCTGGTCTCCCCTGTGGGTGCAGAGGCCCAAGCACTTGGGCCACCTTCTGCTACTTTTCCAGGTGCATTAGTAGGGCAACCAGGCCTGGAACCAGTGCTTGGATGTGGGATGCCAGTGCCACAAGCAGCGGCTTACCCCAGTGTGCCACAGTGCTGGCTGCAGTTCAGTCTTCATTTCTGAAATAATTTCCTTCCCCGCCCCCATCACTTGTACCTCTCATCTTCTTCTCTAATCTTCTTGATCTTCTTTTTCTCTAATTGCCTAAGTTGTGAGTTTTTCTAGTTCTGACTCAGCTTGGTTTCTCGTAAGTTCTATTTTCTTTCATTTAGCTTTGAAAATGGTAAGTTACAGTTTAATGGCCTGAAGGGATGTTGTTTTGTTCCTTTTTTTCTTGTTTTCTTTAGAATAACTTCAAGTGGAATCAACTATAACTTCCCCCACCCTCTTTAAGCTCATTTCTTACGCGAATTGAGTGGTCTTGTACCTGCGTACAGGAGGTGGGGGGAGCGCGGGCCAGAGTCATACATTTAGAATCAGAGCTTTGGAGCTTCCTCTTGTGTTGTTTTTGTGAAATGATCAAAAACCCTGCCTGAGCTCTGCCGCCCCTGTTTTTAACTGGACTTTCTCTTTGCCTTTCTTGCGTTGTTTTTATTCTCTTTGATTTGGATTCTGTTCCCAGAAGGTTCTCCCTGGAGTGGAGCCTCATCTTGGAAGGAAGTTTTAGTTGCTATTTTTGCAACTTACAGAGCCGATCAAACCTTCTGTCTCCCGGGGCCTTGGGCATCCTTGCACATTGCATCATGCAGAATCCCTTCCCAGTGTGCTCACCAGTCCTGGGGGTTGGCACTGCCATTCTTGGTGTGTTGAGAGTTTTTATGGTTCAGTAGAACAGACGGAAAAACGTGCTATCTTATTGCCATCTTTCTACTATTCCTCTCTGCAGAGTTCCATGTCTCTTATTATGAGTAGTTGAGCTTTTCTTGCATATTTAAAAGCCATGTTGCATTCCTTTTGCTATGACCTCTCTGTTTCTATCTCTAGCTGAATTTTCAAAAATTGAGGTAATATCCACATAACGTAAAATTCACTATTTTATCTTTTTAAAATGTAGAATGTGTTGTTTTTAGGACATTCATAGAACTGTGCAGCCGCACCCACTGTCCAATTCAAGAGCATGCGTGCCACTTACCAAATGAAACCCTGGACCACTAATAAGCTTACTGTCTTTGGATTTTCTTATTGTGGGCATTGAAATGGAATCATGTAACTGTGCCCCTTCATGTCTGACTTCTTTCACTTAGCATAATTTAAAGTATTATTTGACAGACACATGTATATGGAAAAAGAGCTCCCATCTGCTAGTTCAGTCCCCAAACCCCCTAGATGGCAATGGCTGGGACAAGACAAAGCTAGGAGCTGGAAACTCAGTCCAGGAACCCAGTTACTTAGCTCAACACCATTGGGTCTGTATTAGCAGGAACCTGGAGTCGTGAGCTGGAAGGGGATTTCAAACCTAAGTACTCTGATGTGAAATGTGGACCTCTTACCTGTTATGCCAAACACCCACGCCTGTGATAATGTTTCCAGGGCTCATCTGTGTTGTAGCATAGATCATCTCCTTTTATGGCTGAGTAATATTCTATTGTACAGTTTTACCATAATTTGTTTTTTCATCTTTTTGTTCACTGATGGACGTTTGGGTTGTTTCTACCTTTTGTGTATCCTGAATAATGTTGCTGTTAACATTTATATACAAATATTTGTATGCACATCTATTTTTAAATTCTTTTGGGTATAAGCCTAGAAGGAGAATTGCTGTAACCTGCTGGTTACAGGACCCCAGTGCCTAGTGGTCAGGGAGAGAGGAATGTGCCTCCCTCTATTTCCCTCTAGGTTGGCCGGTACCCTGTCCTCCACAGGGCTCCAAGCAGGACTCATACCAGGCTCTTCCCACTGCTTTATCACCAGTTGCTTGGGCTGCTGCAGTCTGGTCTCACCTCACTCTTCAAAGGTTCGGCTGAGGTTTTTGGCTACTGGGTTCCTGAGTTGTACATGTCCACACTCTCTATGTAGGTCCACACTGTCCCTCTAATTTGTGTAGAGTTTCCTCTGCTATTTTCTCCCTAACTGTCCTGAGATTGCACTCTCTCCAGCTTTTTTTAAACTATCTTCCCCAAGACTGGAGCAGGAAGCTCCCTCCCTATTCCACCACCTTGAAAACTCTCTTCTAGTTTTTGGTATATAAGTATTATGCTTTCTTGGTTAAATTTATTCTCAAGTACTCTATCCTTTTTGATACTACTGTAAATGGGATTATTTCCATAATCTCTTTTGAAAGTATATGTGATCTTGTGTCCTGCAACTTTGCTGTACTAATCTATCAGTTTATACACACACATTTATTATTTGGAGGATTCTTCAGTGTTATGTGATATGAAATCCTATGAACAGAGAAATTTTTATTTGACTTCTTTTCCAGAGTGGATGCCTTTTATTTCCTTCTCTTGCCTAATTTCCCAGGTTCCTACTTGCATTACAGTAACAAATAGGAAGGCCAGAATGGAGTCTGGGTTTTGATTATGGGAGTAGTTTCCAGCTTTCACCATTGCGTGTGAAGTTGGTGTAGGCTTTCATGGATGTCCTTTCTCAGGCTAGGGAAGTCCTCTTCTATTGAGTGTTATTCTCGGGAAAGGGCATTGGGTTTTGTCAAATGCATTTTTTGAGCCTACTGACACGATTCTTTGATGTTTAAAATTCGACTGATATGCAGTACATTCATTGATTGATTTTGGATGTTGAAACAGCTTTTATTCTTGGGATAAATCCCCCTTAACCATAGTGTCTAATCCTTGTGATATGCTGTTGACTGGAATTCAGCTTTTTAGTTTTCAATTGAGGGTTTCTGGATCAGATTTGTAGGGGATTTGGTTTGGAGTTTTCTTTCGTTGTTGTGTCTTTATCTGTCTTTGGTACTCTGGTATTAGAGCAATGCTGGCCTTGCAATATGAGTTAGGAAGTGCCCCAGTCTGTTCTTTTTTATGGAAGAGTTTGAGAAAGATTGGTGATAATTGTTTAAACATTTGGTAGGATTAACCAGTGAAGATATCTGCTCTTGACCTTGTTGGGAATTCTTTGGTAACCAATTAAATGTCTTTGCTTGTTAGAAGTCTACTCCAAATTTTTGTTTCTTTTTAGTTCTAGTAGTTTATATGTTTATGGAATTTTTCTTCTTTTTATGCAATGTATCTGACTTGTTAACATACAGTTGTTCATAATATTATTTTATCATCCTTTTTATTTTTTAAAGTTTGGCTAGGTCTCTTTCCTAATTTTAGTTAATTTTTTCTTTACTTTTTCTTCATGTAATAGCTAAAGGTTTTTCAATTTGTTGATCTTTTATCAGAACCAATTTTTTGGCCATTGATTTTCTCTATTGTTTTTCTTTTCTTTTCTTTCTTTCTTTCTTTCTTTTTTTTTTTTTTTGACAGGCAGAGTGGACAGTGAGAGAGAGACAGAGAGAAAGGTCTTCCTTTGCCGTTGGTTCACTCTCCAATGGCTGCTGCGGCCAGTGCGCTGTTGCCGGCACACCGCGCTGATCTGAAGGCAGGAGCCAGGTGCTTCTCCTGGTCTCCCATGTGGGTGCAGGGTCCAAGGACTTTGGCCATCCTCCACTGCACTCCCTGGCCACAGCAGAGAGCTGGACTGGAAGAGGGGCAACTGGGACAGAATCCAGCGCCCCAACCGGGACTAGAACCCGGTGTGCCGGTGCCGCAGGTGGAGGATTAGCCTATTGAGCTGCCATGCTGGCCTCTATTGTTTTTCTATTTTCAGTTTTGTTTGTGGCTGGTTTAATCTTTATTATTTAGGCTTACTTTGTTTTTCTTTTTCTAATTCCTTAAGAGAGAAGATTAATTTATTCATTTCAGTTTTAAAAAAAAATTTAAAGATTTGTTTGTTTATTTGAAAGTCAGAATTACACAGAGAGAAGAGAGGTAGAGAGAGAGAGAGAGAGAGAGGGAGGGAGAGAGAGAGGTCTTCCATCGATGGTTCACTCCTCAATTGGCTGCAACGGCCAGAGCTGCGCTGATCCAAAGCCGGGAGCCAGGAGCTTCTTCTGGGTCTCCCATGGGGGTGCAGGGGCCCAAGGACTTGGGCCATCTTCTACTGCTTTCCCAGGCCACAGCAGAGAGCTGAGTTGGAGGTGGAGCAGCCGGGTCTCAAACCAGCGCCCATATAGGATGCTGGCGCTTCAGGCCAGGGTGTTAACCTGCTGCACCACAGCGCTGGCCCAGATATTTATTTTTTAAAAGATTCATTAAAAAAATCTATTTGACAGGTAGAATGACAGAGAGAAAGAGCAACAGCTGGGACTGGGGCAGGCTAAACCAGGAGCTAGGAACTCCATCTGGGTCTTGCATGTGTGTGGTACAGGGTCAAGTACTTGAGACATCATGTCTTGCCTCCTAAACACAGTAGCAGGAAACTGGATTGGAAGGAGAAGGTGGGACTCAGTCCCAGGAACCTAATATGGGACATGGGTTTCCCAAGCAGCAGCTTAACCCACCGAGCCACAATGCCCACCCCAATATCTTTACTCTTTGTAACTGCTTTTTATTTTGTTGACAGGCAGATAAGAAAGAGAGAGGAAGAACTCCCACCTGCTGGCTCAAACCCCAAATGCTCACAACAGCTGTGGGTGTGCCAGGCAGGAGCCAGACAACAGCTGTGGGTGTGCCAGGCAGGAGCCAGACAACAGCTGTGGGTGTGCCAGGCGGGAGCCAGGAACTGAGCACTCAGCACGGCCTCACTGCCTCTAGGGTCTGTAGGCTTTTTATTTTTTAAGATGTGTTTTATTATTTGAGAGAGAGAGAGAGAGAGAGAGAGAGAGAGAGAGATCTTTCAGCTGCTGGTTTACTCCTCAAATGGCCTCAGCGGCTGGGACTGGGGCTGGGCCAGGAGCCGGGAGCTTCATTCAGGTCCTCCATGTGGGTGCCGGGGCCCAAGCACTTGGGCCATCTTGCGCTGTTCTCCGAGGTGCATTAGCAGGGAGCTGGCTCAGAAGTGGAGCAGCCGGGACTTGGCATGCCGGCATCGCTGCCAGCAGCCTAACCCACTATGCCTCAATGCCAACCCTGAGATGCAGGCATCTTCATTGTTATCTTAATGGTTAGGCCAGATGCCTGCTCCTTTCCTCTTTCCAAATGCAGGTCTTTACAGCTTTGAATTATTCTTTCAGTACTGCTTTTGAGGCGCCTTGTAGATTTTGATACATTGCATCCTTGTTTTCATTCACCTCAAAATATTTTCTAATTTCTCTTGTGATTTCTTCTTTAATTTATTGGTTATTGAGGAATATATTATTTAATTTTCACATATTTATGAATTTTCCAGATTCCTTCTGTGTTGATTTTTAGTTTAATTCTCTTGTGGTTGGAGAACATATTGTGTCTGATTTAGGTCATTTTAGATTTGCTGAGACTTGTAGAATAACATATAGTCTATGATCAAGAATGCTGCATGTACACTTGGGAAAAATGTGTGGAGTGTGGAATATAAGTCAGGTAAATTTAGTTGGCTTATAGTATCGTTCCAGTCATTTATTTCCATGCTAGTCTTCTGTCAACTTGTTCTGTCATTGAATGTGAGCTAAAAGAAAGTCTCCAAGTATTATTGAATTATGTATTTCTCTTTTTAATTCTGTCAGTTTTTGTTTTATGTATTTCAACATACATTTATAATTGTTGCATTCTATGGATGTATTGACTGTTGAATCAGTATGCAATATCTCTTGTGACTCTTTTGGTCCTAACGTCTGTTTTGTTTGATCATGGTATAGCCATCCCAGTTTTGTGTAGTTACTGCCTGCAGCCTATTTGTGTCTTTCAAACTAAAGTGAGTACTGTGTATGCAGCAGATAGGTGGGTCACACTTTCCATGATGCATTCTGCAAATCTCCGCCTTTTCAAGGAAAAGCTCTATTTATTTACTAGGCAGAGTGGGGGAGGGGGCGGGGGGAGAGAGAGAGAGAGAGAGAGACAGATCTTCCATTGGCTGGTTTACTATCCAAATGACTGTGACAGCCGGGGTAGACCAGGCTGAAGCCAGGAGACTGCAACTCCATGTGGGTGCAGGGGCCCGAGCACTTGAGCCATCTTCTTCCCAGGCACCTTAGCAAGAAACCGGAGCAGAGCAGCTGGGCCTTGAACCTGTGTTCCAATACCACGATGCTGGCCCTAAATCTCTGCTTTTTTGTTTTTAAAAGATTTGTTTATTTATTTGAGAGGCAGAGTTACAGAGAGAGAGAGAGAGAGAGAGAGAGAGAAAGGAAGAGACAGAGAAAGGTCTTTCATCTGCTGGTTCACTCCCCAAATGGCCACAATGGCCAGGAGCCAAGAGCCTTTCCCGGGTCTCTCACATGGGTGCAGGGGCTCAAGCACTTGGGCCATCTTCCGCTGCCTTCCCAGGCCAGAGCAGAGAGCTGATCAGAAGAGGAGCAGGCGGGACAAGAACTGGCGCTCATATGGGGTGCTGGCGCTTCGCGGGGAGGCTTAGCCTACTACGCCACAGCGTTAGCCCCCAGTCTTTGCCTTTTAATTGAATAGTTTGATACACACATTTAATGTAATTACTGACAAAGAAAGACTTCCTTCTACTGTTTTTCTATTTGCTTTCTGTATGGCTTATTAACTTCTTAGTTCTTTTATTCTTCCATGGCTGCTGCTTTTGTTGTTAAATGCATATTCGCTGGGGTACCATTTAATTCCTTTCCTGTGACTAGGTAATTTTGAGTTATTAGAGGTTGCTTTGTGGATTAAAAATCAACATCTTAGTTTCTAATCATCTATTTTTTTTAAAGATTTATTTAATTATTTGAAAGGTAGAGTTACAGAGAAGCAGAGAGAGAGAGAGAGAGAGAGAGAGGTCTTCTGTCCACTGGTTCACTCTCCAAATGGCAGCAACAGCTGGAGCTGGGCTCATCCAAAGCCAGGAGCCTGGAGCTTCTTCTGGGCCTCCCACATGGGTGCAGGGGCCCAAGCACTTGGGCCATCTTCTACTGCTTTCCCAGGCCATAGCAGAGCTGGATTGGAAGTGGAGCAGCCAGGACGTGAACTGGTGCCCATATGGGATGCTGGCACTGCAGGTGGTGGCTTTACCTGCTATGCCACAGCGCCGGCTCCATGCTTTGCTTTTTAAATGTAACTTTATGCCTATAATTGCTTTTTCTTGGTAGGCCTGCAGATCAGCTATTCTTTTAGAATAGTGAGTGAAAGAGAGAGAGAGGGAGGTGGGGGTGGGGAGGTATCTTTCACATGCTGGCCCACTTTCTAAATGACAGTGACAGCCAGGGTTGGGCCAGGTTAAACCAGGATCCCAGTACTCCATCATAGTCTCCTGTGTGGGTGGCAGGGACTCAAACACTTGAGCCATCCTCTGCTGGACTGGAAGGAGAGTAGCCAGGACTCTAACGATTCACCCCGATACGAGGTGTTGGCATCTCACGCGGCGGCTTAACCCACCACAGCACGGTGCCTGCCCCCCATCATTCCTTTTTCTTCTTGCAGGAATCCCATGGCGCTCGCTAGCAGGTTGCTATCCCATTCTGGGTTCCTTAGAAACAGGCGCAGATGCCAGGCAGTCAGTGGGCTAAAAGAATGGTAGGGATCGGAATCCACCTTTCTCGGTCTCCATGGCTGTTCTTTCCAGCGTACTCAAATGCCTGCCAATCCATCTGCTGCCATCACAGCCGGTTTCTTCCCTGTCCTTAGAGGAGCCGGCAAACAGCTGCTCAGCATCCCCCTATTATAACATCAGCAGCTCCGTTACCTCTGTTACTGGCTCCCTCGGTGCGCATGAATCCTGCCATTCTGTTCCCTTCCAGCCGCCCCTTCGGCAGGTTAAGTAGCCGATTCTGTTCCTCCTAGAGTTTATCTTCCAACTCTTTTGTCAGTTTTAACAATGAGGCTGTGACTCTCGGGTTCCTGCTCTATAGAGCTCTTCCTCATTATTTTGTAACCTTTATGCCTCCTTCCAGGGAGAGTTCAATAGAGCCGGTGGGTGTTTGATGTGAGCGTCTGGCGGCTCGTGCGCGCCCAGAAAGCTCTCCAGCAGGGCCGGCTGATGAAAAGCCCCCGTCCAACCGCCGAGCAAATGAACGACCGTGGCTCTGCGGCTCCCCCTCCACTCACAAACGGGACCAGTGCCCACGCAAGGGCCCACATTCCAGAGCGGGTCCCGTTCGGCAGGAAGAGCCAGGTTGTAATGAGAATATTTGGAGGCCGTGAGCCACTGGCTAATTACTTCAGGTGAAGAGTTCTCTTTTTATTTGAAAAGGCGCTGCTCATGTGTAAAAATTACCCCTGACCCAGAATTGCATTATCGCACCTGAGCCAGCCTGAAAAATTGGAGAAATTAAATACCATCAAATATAAGCAATAAAAAGGAGAATAAACCTTAGAGAGTTAGCAGCTCTGCATTGTTCTGGATGTTAAAGCATAAAGCATGTCAAGCCTGCCTCTGTGGTTTTTAAAAAATGATACCAGAAAAAAAAAATTAAAATGATACCAGTGGCCACTTTTTTCCCCTCCATGTTTCTGGTATTCTGCGGGCATCTTCTCTCTGCATTCACAGAAGGGTGCGAGATTTGGATGGCAACCAAGTGAGTCGCTCTCCCTCTCTCTGGGAGGGATTCAAGGTTGGTGTCCCTGTCCTTTGGAGGATACTGTTCGGTGAGTCAGAGAAATGGGCTCACGTCATTGTGTTGGGGGAAGCCCGCGTGCGTCCACCTGTGTATGAGCAAAGCCTCTGCCACTGAGCCCTCTTCCTGCCTTAGGGTTTCCCTGGTTATTCTGTCCCGAGCCTTCGGGGAAATGCAAGAACCACACCTTTCAGGTTAGCATCCTTCCAGGGCCTGGAGTGAAAGGGGAGGGCTTTGAGAAGCTCCACCGCCAAACAAAGAAAAGTGGAGAAAGTTCCTTGTCTTAGAGTGAGGGCAGAGACTGCTGCCGACTCTTTGTTTGTAAAGGATCTGGATAGTGGTGGGGAGAACTGTCCACCAGGGAGGATCGTGGGGAATAAAGAATGGAAGTGGGAGTGGAGCAGCGGAGTGCGGCCCAGGGGTCTGCCTGCTCTCGTCCCAGGCCTTGTGATTTGGGTTAAGCGGGGGCCCGGTTATGCTGGTTACCAGAGGTGGCTGGAGCCCAGATGTCTGTCTTTCTGGAAGAGCAGACGTTCAGACGTGAGACAGAGATGGCGGTAAGCAAGCTGGGGAAGCTGACGGAGAGAGCACACCTGGCAGGCTGGGGGAGTCTCAGCCGAGGCGCCAACGCCCAGTCTGCGTCCAGGCTGGAGTTCTTGCGGCCATGGCGCCCTGAGTCTCCTCTCCCCTCGCTCTTCTGCGCATCGCTGGGCAGAGGCCTTGCTGGGTGTGGCTTTTCGGGCCTTTATCAGTGCGGTGTTATTGGACCTAGTGGTTCCTTGGGGCAGGGCGGGAGGAGTTCCCTGAGGTGTCTGGGGGAAAGCTGGGACCCACCTACAAGGTTATGGGCCACGGGCAAGACCTGTGCTGTGTAATTCCTGGCTCGCTTCCAACCGCGTGCAATTCTCACTTTCCTTCTTGGCTCCTCCCACACACATCGGCTGGTGTCTGCTGTCCTACCTAACGGGGAGAGGCGCCCTCACCAGCATGATGGGGCGGGGGCGGGGTCTCTGTTGCTCCTGCAGCAGGGAGGGGACATTAGGGAGGTGGCACATGGTCTGGCAGGCAGCCGTGAGCTGAAGAGGTAGGGTATTTTATCAGTGTTGACTGTAAAGGAAATTTGCCCTGCCGTTGGAAAAGAGAGCTGTAGAAGAGGAACACTGGCCTGTTCCACCTTTGACTGGCTGGGTAACCTTGACTTCTCTAAGTCAGAGTTGCAAACTGGACCTGGCCAGTGCACCACTTTTCACTTGCAGACATGTTTATTTTGACTGGCAAAATGTTTTAATTTCCCACAGTCCCCGCCCCTCCCTATTGCATCACACTATTGCTTCGCACTTTCACGGCGGCAGTCTGGCCCCTGAGGGGTGCCATCTCTGCTATGCATCTTGTTAAATAAGCGCAGTTTGCTTAGTCTGCCTGATTTAGGTTGCAAATTCTTTTTTTTTGTTTGTTTTTTGACAGGCAGAGTGGACAGTGAGAGAGAGAGAGACAGAGAGAAAGGTCTTCCTTTGCTGTTGGTTCACCCCCTAATGGCCACTGGGGCTGGCGTGGTGTGGCCAGCGCACTGCCCCGATCCGATGGCAGGAGCCACGTGCTTCCTCCTGGTCTCCCACACGGGTGCAGGGCCCAAGCACTTGGGCCATCCTCCACTGCACTCCCGGGCCACAGCAGAGAGCTGGACTGGAAGAGGGGCAACCGGGACAGAATCTGGTGCCCCGACTGGGACTAGAACCTGGTGTGCTGGTGCCGCAGGAGGAGGATTAGCCTAGTGAGCCATGGTGCCGGCCTAGGTTGCAAATTCTTAGAAAATAAGTTAACTTCTTCTAGCAGAATGTTAAGGGCAGCTTAACAACACCTATTGATGATGTTCAAGTACACTAACATATACGTTTCTCCCTCCCTCCCTCTTTCCCTCCCTCCCTCCCTCTCTCCCTCCCTCCCTTTTTCTCTGCGAAGCTTCAGTGGTTAGAAAGCATGTTTGGGGAATTGTCAGAAGGTCAGATTCAATTTTCCCTGCACTTCTGCTCCAACTTGAACCTTTCACACGTTTAGGGTCACAAGTGCATGAGTGTCTGGGCTGGGAAGGAATCCGGTTCTGGCCTCTCTGCGGCTGCGTGGAAGGCAGGGTGGAGGGAAAGGCTGAACGGGAGGGGGCCCACAGATTGTCAGGTTCAGCGTCAGGGGCAGCTGAGCCCCACCGGGACCAGCGACTCGCCTGGAGCTCAGGGCTGGAGCCCAGGGCTCCCTCCGTCCAGCTCGTGGCTCCTCTGGTGCCAAGAGGCTGTATTCTGGCTGAATCTTGGCCAAAGACTTCCATCTGAAGCTGATTAAAGCTTCTAGATTTTGAATACCTAGACTGTGTCACTAAAATTGTGTCTTTAAAAATGGGGTTGGTGAGGTGTTCTTGGGGGACTACACATTAGAAGACGAGGGCAGATGTTCGGTGTAGCAGGGTCAGCCTCTGCCTGGGATGCCCACATCCCATGTGCAGTGCCTGGGATGGAGGAGGCAGCAGATGGTGGCCCAGATATCTGAGTCTGCCACCCATGAGGGAGACCTGGATGTGGCTCCACCCTCCTGGCTTCAGCCAGGCCCTGTCCTGGCTGTTACGGGCATTTGGGGAATGAACCAGCAGGTAGACGATTTCTCTGTCTCTGTCTCCCTCCCTCCCTTCATTCCGCCTTTCAAATAACTAACTAAATAAATCTTCTAAAAATTGGTAGATTAAGTTTATTTTCCCCAAAGATCAAAGAGTTGAGTCATAGAAACCAAATGATTAAAACAAAGTTTAACTCAATTATTACAGAATTCCAAGTATTTAATCACATCTTAAGATAATTGTTTAGTTATGGTAAGTGGTTTTTGCTTCAATTTTTCTTTCTTTGTTTTATTTAGTATGAATTATTTTATTGTTCCCAAGAGGGTGTAACTTTAAAATGAGTTAAAATGTTGCCTTGCATTTTCCTTTATGACATGAAATTCAATTGTATTTAATTAACTTAAGTGTTCATTTAAAGACCGGATTTTCACTTTTTAGAAAAGATTTATTTATTTACGTATTTATGTACTTGGAAGGCAGAGCATCAGGGAAGGGGGAGAGAGCCATGCAGAGAGAGAGAGGAGTGCTTGCCATTTGCTGATTCACTCTACAAATGGCTGCAACAGCGAGGTCTAAGCCAGGTTGAAGCCAGGAACCAGGAACTCCATCCGGGTCTCCCAAGGAGGCAGAGCAGGGGCCTAGGCACTTGGGCCGTCTTCCACTGCTTCCCCAGGTGCATTAGCAGGGAGCTGGATCAGAAGTGGAGCAGCCGGGACTGGAACTGGGTTCTGATATGGGATGCTGGTGGCGGCTTAACCTACTGCACCACAACAAATTTGCAAGTTCCTGGAAGTAGAACTTTGCCTCCTTCTCATTGTTTTTTTTTTTTAGCTTTTTCTGCTCTCCCTCCTTCCCTCACTTCCTCACTAAAATTCACCTCCTAAATTCACTCTTCAGCATTCGCTCCTGCTTACGGGTTCGTGAGGTTATGGCGTGTTGAAGCCGAAAGAGGCAGTAGAGGCCCTTCTGTTCAGGAGTTCTTGACCTGAGGTTTTCCCCGACTTGCGAAGCTGTGGGTAGGCAGGCGTTGGGAAAAGGCCCAGGAGCCTTGGCATGGTGCGCACAATTCTGTGTTCGTGGGGGTTTCCCTGGAAGAGTGTCTATACGTTTCTTCAAATCCTCAGAGAGGCCTTTCACCCTGAAGGTGAAGCAGGAGCCGCAGACGAGAAAGTCAGTGCCTACAGAAGTCGGGACGATCGTTCAGCGTCAGTGCAGGACGGCGACCAGTAGCTGGGTCTTTTGGTTTCCTAAACAAGGCTTATTTTGCTACACCAAGAAAGCAGTCTTAGTTCCCAATTTTAATAGAGTGAGTTGAATACAGTTGTTTTGTCTTCTTCAATCTATATTCCATAGATGGCTAAGACATTAGGATAAAATTACTAATCAGGTTAATTAAAATGTCTTAATATCAACTAAAATTCTCTCTAAATTCCGAGTGCTCTAATTTCTTCCATACCCTGATATCATGTACCTGAGTGTGAGAGGGAGGCCATATGTGTTGGGCGGGGTTAGGGTTCCAAGTCTTTACTCTCCCTTCACTCATGGGGCGCCCTCCCTTGGGGGTCCCCAGGATTTCTAGAGATCCCTGGAGTCCATTCTGCTACTTCTTTCTCCTCCAGTGGAGTGAGCGCAGCAGAATGCAACTAACAGCCACAACCCCCCCCCCCCCACGGGTGCCTGGGCAGCCACCGGGATGCTGGGCGGCACCGCCAAGGACCACCAGCCCCCAGAGCAGTGCCACACAAAGCTGGCGGCCACAACACTCTGATCACAGAACACTGCAAGAAGACAGGTTTCCCTCTTGCTGTCACCTCTTCTCCTAGCCCTCCCGGCGAACTCCTAACCTCGTCCCCGTGGGCTGTGTAACCAGGAAGGATCTTTTAACCCGGGCTCTACACTTCAATTCAGGAGTTGCATCAGGTGGTACAGATTTCTAGCTTCATCTTCCACATTAATAAAAGTCGTCTTCTTTTCAGACACTAGTATCATCTCCTTGCCGTATGCCCTGATTGGGCCAGCTCATTCAGTCACGAATGGGTATTTAAATTTCTGTTCCAGCAGAGGGATCGTCTGCAGTACTCAGGGAGAAGCCTTTTTTTTTTTTCTTTCCCCAAGAGTGATGGAGATGACGGTGTTGTCTTTTGTTCTTGTGCTCTAGGGTAATGGAGCTGGATCCGGCCTGGGCAGGTTAAGCACGCCTGCCACAGCGGAGGCTGTGGTGCTGTGGATTCTGTTTCTTTTGTGGGATTTAAAGATCTGCCGCAGCTCAGGCGGCTTGGTTGGTCAAATGGCTTGACATCCCTTTTGAAAACATGAAGATAAGCAGAGGGAAGGAAGGGAGGGAGGGAAGAAGCGAAGGAGAGGTAACTGCCTGTGACAGTGGCCACTGTGCGCCCAGGGCCGTGCTGCCCGAGGGGGCAACTGGAGCAGAGGGGCTGGGGGGGTGGGGGTGGCGACCACATGCCCCTGAGTGCAGATCTTGTGCAGGAGCTAGCCCTGGGGCTGTCAGGTCTGCATTTCTCCCCCGAAGCCCAGAGGCCTCCACGTCAATGCACCTCTGTGCCCCAAGTCTTGGGGAGGCCTTGTCTGCTGGGCTCCCCAGACCCACCGTTTCCTCTCTGCTCCCAGAGTGTCCTTCCTAAAATTAACTAGTAGCTTTCCCTTCAGCACTCCCTGCTTCTAAAGGTGTTGGTGGCCAGCGTTGTTTAAAGAAAGAAGCCTTCAACCTTGAGAAATGGGCCCCCCTGCTTACCCAAAGCCTGTCTTTTTGGGCCGAGCCGATGTGTGTTCACTGTGTGATAACTGAACACATGCGTTTCCCAAGACTCCCAACGGTCTCTGGGCGTGTGTCTCCCAGGTCTAGGCCACTCATGTTCTACCCCAAATAAACCTCATGTTAACCAGTTCCCCCACCGCAAAGATTTATTTTATTTATTTGAAAGGCAGAGTTACAGAGAGAGGGAGAGACAGAGAGAGGTCTTCCATTTGCTAGTTTGCTCCCCAAATGGCCACAACAGATAGGACTAGGCCAGGCTGAAGCCAGGAATCAGGAGCTTCTTGCAGGTCTCCCATGAGGGTGCAAGGGCCTGAGCACCTGTGCCATCCTCTGCTGCTTTCCCTGCTGCATTAGCTGGGAGCTGGATTGGAAGTGGAGCAGCCGGGACTCAAACCAGCACCCATATGGGATTCCAGCGTTGCAGGCGGCAGCTTTATCCACTATGCTGCAATGGCAGCCCCTGTATTTACCTGTTTAGAGAGTGTGTTTTGTTTTTGTCAATACCACTGTGGCGTATGTTAATCTAAACTCCTAGCAAAAGCTTCTTTGATTGACTTCCAAAGGTTTTTTTCAATAGAAGTTTCTTTGATCACTTTCCAGAGATTTTTTTTTGTCCTATTGACATCAAAATTAGATGGAAAGGATTTTTTTTTTAAAGATTTATTTATTTACTTGAAGGCAGAGTTACAGAGAGGCAGAGGTAGAGGTGGAGAGAGAGAGGTCTTTCATCTACTGGTTCACTCCCCAGATGGCCGCAACAGCCAGAGCTGCGCCAATCCAAAGCCAAGAGCAGAGCTTCTTCCGGGTCTCCCATGTGGGTGTAAGGGCCCAAGGACTTGGGTCACCTTTCACTGCTTTCTTAGGCCGTAGCAGAGAGCTGGATCAGAAGTGGAGCAGCCGGGTCTTGAACCGGCGCCCATATGGGATGCTGGCACTGCAGGCAGCATCTTTACCCGCTACACCACAGCGCCGGGCCCCATGGAGAGGCATCTTGGATCACCTGGCAGCAATGGTGTGTGTGTGTGAAGAGCTTTAGATTTTGCTAATGAAGCGGGAGGGGGTGGGGAACAAGCCCCATAGCCTGTCGGGGCAGTGTTTGGAGCAGAGCTTAAAGCTAAAGAGACTTCTAGCCGGTGCCGCGGCTCACTAGGCTAATCCTCCGCCTTGCAGCGCCGGCACACCGGGTTCTAGTCCCGGTCAGGGTGCCGGATTCTGTCCCGGTTGCCCCTCTTCCAGGCCAGCTCTCTGCTGTGACCAGGGAGTGCAGTGGAGGATGGCCCAGGTGCTTGGGCCCTGCACCCCCTGGGAGACCAGGAGAAGCACCTGGCTCCTGCCATCGGATCAGCGCGGTGCACCGGCCGCGGCAGCCATTGGAGGGTGAACTAACGGCAAAGGAAGACCTTTCTCTCTGTCTCTCTCTCTCACTATCCACTCTGCCTGTCCAAAAAAAAAAAAAAAAAAAAAAAAAGCTAAAGAGACTTCTGTGTCTATTTCTTCATAAAATAGCTACGAACGTCAATGCAAAATGAATATCCGAACCATCCCCGAGAGCTAGACACCCTCTCTTTGTTCACTTGGGCTGCTGTGACAAAATACCCGGACCAAATGGCTTGTGAACTGCAGAAATTTGCTCCTTGGCATTCTGAAGGCTGGAAGTTCAAGATCAAGGTGCGGCAGACCCAGCGTCATCACCGGAACCTGTTTCTCTGGAGTCTTCACATGCAAGGGACATAGACGTCTCTCAGGATTTTAGGGTATGAATCCCCTCATTGAGGGCAGAGACCCCAGCGCCTAACGCCATTGCCTCGGGGGTTAGATAGCAACATGAACACCACTGTATAACCCAATGAGAGAATCTGGGAGGAACT
Source organism: Oryctolagus cuniculus (assembly GCF_051225735.1). Taxonomy (NCBI): domain Eukaryota; kingdom Metazoa; phylum Chordata; class Mammalia; order Lagomorpha; family Leporidae; genus Oryctolagus; species Oryctolagus cuniculus. The sequence goes on from NC_142880.1 coordinate 86,961,743, forward strand.
GATTTATGATAGGGCGGAAGGGATTGGAATAGGGAAAATCTACTCAAAAGTGCTAGGATTTTTACCCCTAGCAGACTGTCTGGAAAATAAATGCCAAGGTCGGGTTCATATCCAGCCCCAGCTCACCCCTACTGTCTGTCCTTCGCTCAGAGAACTTTGGTCCAGTGTGAACTTGAAAGGGATCAGTTACACCTGCTGGGTCCCCCTCTCTGAGGCTGGAAGGGCGCATTATTTTTCCAGATGCCTCCCTTACTATCCTTCTATATCTAGACAGAGACAAAAAGATATAAATCATCTGAGTGGGAAGTGTGTGGGTGCGCATGCGTGCCTGTGCCATAGTTCTATATATTCTGGGAGATGTAGTCTCCGAGAGTAAAGCTCTAGGCTAGGAGCAGATGTGGCGACCTCGACAGGAGATGTGGGATGTTGATACTTCTGCAAACGATCATCAGATGACACCCACAAGAAGCTGGGGGTTAGACTGGGAGATGGGCGTATTACACGGTCTGTTGACAAACTCCGAGTCTAGGTAAATGATTCATTCAGGAAAGCAAAAAACAACGGGAGGCCCAGGAGAAAATTGTGCAGTGTGGAGGAAAAGACCTGATATCTGGTAACTTGTGGGTCAGCGCACCTTTCAAGTCACTGCAAGGCAAAGAGCACAGAAGCAAATCCATGAGACTTCCTGACATTCTTAACGTGGTTAAAAAAGACTTGATTACTGTGATTCAGGAGAGAAAGCCGAAAGTAAAAAGCGGCTGAAATGAAAAGGCAGTTGGGTAAGATAGAGATGAATCAAGAGGTTTGCTCACAGCTCTGGTACAGTTGCAGAATTAACCACACTGAAGGTAGCGAAAGCAGAATGGGGTGGAACAAGCTGGATGCAGATGCCCCATAATCTTTTTTTTTTTTTTTTTTTTAACAGGCAGAGTGGACAGTGAGAGAGAGACAGAGAGAGAAAGGTCTTCCTTTGCCGTTGGTTCACCCTCCAATGGCCGCCGCTGCAGCCGGCGCACCGCGCTGATCCGATGGCAGGAGCCAGGATCCAGGTGCTTTTCCTGGTCTCCCATGGGGTGCAGGGCCCAAGCACCTGGGCCATCCTCCACTGCACTCCCTGGCCATAGCAGAGACTATGACTAGAACCCGGTGTGCCGGCGCCGCAAGGTGGAGGATTAGCCTATTGAGCCACGGCGCCGGCCCGCCCCATAATCTTTAAAGGGGGTACTTAGATGGAAAAGGATAGGCGTATGATGATAATGGAAAGAAAGCAAGGGGGAATGTAAATTTTATTAGGTCGACTTTAAGGAACAAACTAAATGAGATTATGAGAAATTTAATGTTTATAAAATAAATTTTTAAAAGATTTATTTATTTGAAAGGCAGAGTTACAGAGGGGCAGAGAGAGAGAGAGAGAGAGGTCTTCCATCCACTGGTTCACTCCCCAAATGGCCGCCACAGCCAGAGCTGTGCTGATCAGAATCCAGGAGCCAGGAGCTTCCTCCAGGTCTCCCACATGGGTGCAGGGGCCCAAGCACTTGGGCCATCTTCTTCTGCTTTCCCAGGCCATGGCAGAGAGCTGGATTGGAAGTGGAGCTGCTGGGACACGAACCAGCACCCATATAGGATGCTGGCATTGCAGGTGGTGGCTTTACATGCTATGCCACAGTGCCAGCCCCATAGATTGTTGTCTAACGTGTATAACTATCATGAACCTTTATGAATCAAATACCATTGCTTCAAAATGTACAAAGCAATTACTGTTGAAATTGAAAGCGAATCTGAACACCACCAATATAAGGGTTACTTTGTGATATATAGATTAAGGCAATTGTCGATTTAGCCATTATGATATATATGTATATATGTCTATGTATATATATACACATATACACATACGTTATAATTTTCTCTGTGAAAACAAAGAAATATTTTCTAGCATCCATGGAATTATTATTAAAAATATTTCGGCCGGTGCCGCGGCTCACTAGGCTAATCCTCCGCCTTGCGGCGCCGGCACACCGGGTTCTAGTCCCGGTCGGGGCGCCGGATTCTGTTCCGGTTGCCCCTCTTCCAGGCCAGCTCTCTGCTGTGGCCAGGGAGGGCAGTAGAGGATGGCCCAAGTGCTTGGGCCCTGCACCCATGGGAGACCAGGAGAAGCACCTGGCTCCTGCCATCGGTTCAGTGCGGTGCGCTGGCCACAGCGTGCCGGCCGCGGAGGCCATTGGAGGGTGAACCAATGGCAAAGGAAGACCTTTCTCTCTGTCTCTCTCTCTCACTGTCCACTCTGCCTGTCAAAAAAAAAAAAAAATTTCAAATAGATTGAAAAGAAAGGTAAATAATTTCCTCACTTGCGAGTCCCATTGGAAATAAGAACTGCAGGTGCAATGGATGAGCATTATCCTGGAGCCTCATTATATGCCCGAGGGGATGTTCAGCTTAGGAAATTATGGCATCTTTTTTCTGAAGACCATGAAGCAAACACGGGAACTGCTATTCTAATGGCTTGTGTGAGGTTTCTCACAGGAAGGGCATTCTGAGGTCCCTAAGTAGATCTTCTAACTTGACCATGATGCACGTGCCCCCTCCCCAATTAAGAAAATCCCTTCTCTCAATGTGAAAACAAAATTAAACAAAACACTATTCCCCCAACCAAAAAAAAAAAAAACCCAAAAACAATAAAATGAAATAAAATACAAACCAAACAAAAACCAACTCACAAAAAAAAAAAAAAAAAACAACACACAACAACAACCTGGAACCACATTCTCCAGTCTCCTTCCTATCTGTGCCAGGGCAGTTTTGCATGCAGGCCCTCTCCAGGTCTCCAGTTGCCATGGTGCCACCAATCCCTGATGGTTTTACTCACCAGTTCTCTTTGCAATTCGTGATAAAGGCTAAGACCTGCAGAACTTTAGAAAAGATTCTTATTGTTTTCTTGTGGGTAAAAAGCTGTCACGCAGGAGTTTGCGCTCACTGAGCTGGCTGGGGGCAGGACTGGGGCAATCTCTCATAGCATAATAGGAGTCAGCTGGAGTCTGTGCTGAACAGCACCAGCAGGGCTCTGCCAGAATTCTAATTCTATTCCACCCTGGGGGAGAGCAGAGGCAGCTGTGTCTCCCTGAAGCAGGGGAGAGAGATGGGAAGCGGATTAAGCAGTCTTTGGTAGCAGCTGTAGGATTTTAGGATGGTTGGATGAGATGGTTGGATGGGTGTTCTGAGGTTTCTTTTTTTTTTTGACAGGCAGAGTGGACAGTGAGAGAGAGAGACAGAGAGAAAGGTCTTCCTTTGCCGTTGGTTCACCCTCCAATGGCCGCTGTGGCCAGCGCACTGCGGCCGGCCACCTCGCTGATCCGAAGGCAGGAGCCAGGTGCTTCTCCTGGTCTCCCATGGGGTGCAGGGCCCAAGTACTTGGGCCATCCTCCACTGCACTCCCGGGCCACAGCAGAGAGCTGGCCTGGAAGGGGGCAACCAGGACAGAATCGGTGCCCTGACTGGGACTAGAACCCGGTGTGCTGGCACCGCAAGGCGGAGGATTAGCCTGTTGAGCCATGGCGCCAGCTCTGAGGTTTCTTAATCTATTATCTATGTCTATTTAGTTCCTGGGTATATTTGCATTCATTCATTTGTACTTGCCTCCTTCTAAAAAGAATTTGAGGCAGTCACTATGGCTGTGGCATGTCAATGGCCGGGGAGTGGTCTGCTCCAGAAACAAGCTAAGAGAAGTTTAAGATCAATAATAATAAAACCAACTAAAAGTCATTTTTTTTCATTAACACTTGCACTGGTAATTCTAAACTGTGTCAGTGATAATATATTCCTCCTTGCCAAGATAGACTGACTATGCCATCATTTATTTTTTTTTTTTTTTTTTTTTTTTTTGACAGGCAGAGTGGACAGTGAGAGAGAGAGACAGAGAGAAAGGTCTTCCTTTTGCCGTTGGTTCACCCTCCAATGGCCGCCGCGGCCGGCGTGCTGCGGCCAGCGCACCGCGCTGATCCGATGGCAGGAGCCAGGAGCCAGGTGCTTTTCCTGGTCTCCCATGGGGTGCAGGGCCCAAGCACCTGGGCCATCCTCCACTGCACTCCCGGGCCACAGCAGAGGGCTGGCCTGGAAGAGGGGCAACCGGGACAGAATCCGGAGCCCCGACCGGGACTAGAACCCGGTGTGCCGGCGCCGCTAGGCGGAGGATTAGCCTAGTGAGCCGCGGCGCCGGCCTGCCATCATTTATTTTCAATTTGTATTTATTTTTTATTTGAAAGAAGGAGAGAGGGAGGAATGGAGGGAGAGAGAGAGAAAGAGAGAAATATTTTCCATATCTACTTCCCAAATGACTGCAAGAGCCAGAGCTGAACCAGGCCAAAGCCCAGAACCCGGAGCTCAGTCTGGGTCTCCCTCGAGGGTGGCAGGGACCCATGTACTTAGGCCATCACCTGCTACCTTCCAGAGTGCATACTAGTAAGAAGCTGGAATCAGCAGTGGACCTGGGACTCAAATCCAGGCCCCCTGATAGGGGATGTGGGCATTCCAGACCTTCACTCAACTGCTGTGCTGAATGTCCGCCCAGTAGTATCGATAGATATTTAAGATCGGTGTTTGCATTTATTTTACATTGGGTCTCACAATTGTGTATTATTTCACGTAGATTTGAAATGTGCTGGTGTCGTTGTTTCATTTCTGATATGACTTTACTTTTGGTGAAAAATATATGTGCTAGATAATGGACAGGGTTTCTATAGGATTCAGCCTATGACTTGCTTGAATAAATTGCCTGGGTAAACTGCTTTTTTCTTCAGACCACTGATCAGACATCACCATTAGCCTAGTCCCAGTTGCTCAGTTAAAGGCTGAGGAGCTTAGAGAAATAATAAAATTCTTGGTTTGTGTCAGTGTTTCAAAATCACATTTAAAGAATTTCGGGAAATACCATCTGAATTTCTGGTTTTTATTATTTATTTTAAAAAAGATTTTTTTTATTTATTTGAAAGGTAGGAGAGAGATTTTCTATCCTCATTTATTCACCCCACAAATGGCCACATGGCTGGGGCTTGGCCAACAAAAGCCAGGAGCCAGGAGCATCTTCCGGGTCTCCCACACTTGGGCTATTTTCTGCCGTTTTCCCAGGCACATTAGTAGGGAGCTGGATTGGAAGTGGAGCAGCCAGGGGCTGGTACTGTGGCATAGTGGGCTGTCTAAGCCTCCACCTGCAGTGCTGGCATCCCATATGGGTGCCGGTTTGTGTCTCAGCTGCTCCCCTTCTGATCCAGCTCTCTGCTATGGCCTGGGAAAACAGTGCAAGATGGCCCAAGTCCTTGGGCCCCTGCACTCATGTGGGAGACCTGGAAGAAGCTCCCGGCTCTGGCTTCAGTTCGGCCTAGCTCTGGCCATTATGGCCATTTAGGAAATGAACCAACGATGGGAGACCTCTCTCTTTCTCTCTCTCTGTAACTCTACCTCTCAAATGAATAAATAAATCTTAAAAAAAAAAAAATGAAGTGGAGCAGCTGTGACTCTGGGGGCATCCATATGGGATGCCAGCGCCTCAGAGGGTGGCTTAACACATTATACCACAACACCTGCTCTGAATTTCTGGTTTTAGAAAGTTGTTGGTGCCGGTGCTGCGGTATAGTGGGTAAAGCCACTGGCTGCAGTGCTGGCATCCCATTTAGGTGCCAGTTCAAGTCCTGGCTGCTCCACTTCTGATCCAGCTCTCTGCTATGGCCTGGGAAAACAGTAAATGGTGCAAGTGCTTGGGCCTCTGCACTCACAAGGGAGTGCGGGAGCTGGAAGAAGCTCCTGGCTCCTGGCTTCAGATCAGCACAGCCCCAGCTGTTGTGGCCATCTGGGGAGTGAATCAGTGGATGGAAGACCTCTTTTTCTCTCACTTGGCCTCTGCCTCTCTGTAACTCTGCCTTTCAAATAAATAAATAAATCTTTTTTAAAAAGTTGTCATTTATGTCTAGTGATGGGCAGAATCACATTTTGGCTTGTAGTTCAGTATTCGTTGATGACTATTTTCTTAAAATGGTGCATAGTTGTAGCTTCTACCTTTATGCATTTAGTCTGCTTTAAATTAGAAATCAAGCCATTTCCACATTTCTTCTCATTTTTAAAAAAATATTTATTTATTTGAAAGGCAGAATAAGAGAGAGAGAGAACTTATCCACTGGTTAACTCCCCAAATGGCCTAAGTTACAGGCGGCAGCTTACCCAGCTGAGCCACAGTGCTGGCCCCTTCTCATTGGTTCTTTTTTTTTTTTTGACAGGCAGAGTGGACAGTGAGAGAGAGAGAGAGACAGAGAGAAAGGTCTTCCTTTGCCGTTGGTTCACCCTACAATGGCCGCTGCGGCCGGCGTGCTGCACCAATCTGAAGGCAGGAGCCAGGTGCTTCTCCTGGTCTCCCATGCGGGTGCAGGGCCCAAGCTATGGGCCATCCTCCACTGCACTCCCGGCCCATAGCAGAGCTGGACTAGAAGAGGGGCAAAAGGGACAGAATCTGGCGCCCCGACTGGGACTAGAACCCGGGGTGCCAGAGCCGCAGGGGGAGGATTAGCCTATTGAGCTGCGGCACTGGCCTCTCATTGGTTCTTCATTTGGTTGGGATGTTTGTCTTATCTTGTAGTAAGCTAATATCACTTTGTACAGCATTTGCTCACGGTTTTATTTGTTATTTCTCCAAGAGGAAGTTTGTAAGCTGAAAACTTTTCCATTCCTCAATGTCCTGCTGTTTCTTTTTTCTTTTAAGATTTTACTTATTTGAGAGGTAGAGTTAAAGACAGAGGAAAAGACAGAGAGAGAGGTCTTCCATCCACTGGTTCACTCCCCAAATGGCTGCAACGGCCAGAGCTAAGCCGATCCAAAGCCAGGAACCAGGAGCTTCCTCTGGGTTTTCCATGTGGTACAGAGGCCCAAGCACTTGGGCCATCTACTGCTTTCCCAGGCCACAGCTGAGAGCTGGATCAGAGGCTAGCAGCTGGGATTAGAACCGGTGCCCATATGGGATGCTGGCGCTGCAGGTGGAGGCGTAGCCTACTGCAACACTGCACCGGCCCTGTGTCTTGCTGTTTTTCAAAAGTGAAGATGCAGGCTCCCGGAAGGCAGTTTTAACACAGTCCCTTGGCGTGGAAGTATTTGTACCTGACTACGTGAGTAATGTTCTTGACTATTCTTGGGGAACATTCAACCTGTGTATTTTAACAAAATGTGTGCATTGTGTGTACCTGGTGTCGTGAGGAAAAGGATTTGGGATACCCAGAAGCCGGATCAGAGCACTCAAGGGTCTTAGGTGTGGCATAATTGAAGCTAGTGTTGCAAGGAGGTGTGAGCTCATGTGCTGTGGGCTGGATTCAGCCCATGGAACGAGCGTGGCTCAGACTTGCCCATGTGCCCGAGAAGCGCCAGCAGGGTTGCGGGCTGCCAGGGGCTCATCCTTGTCAGCACTGCTGCTGGGCTTATCTGCAGCCACGGGTAAGGGTTTGACATCTGAGCCCCGTTGTTAATGCATAACTGGTGCAGATTATTCCAAGGGCTTTAGAGACCCTCAAATGGAAGGGCTGCGAGAACAGTGCGAATAGGAGAATAAGGCATTGGAGGAAGCAGAGCCAAGGCCACAGTCTCCTGCCTTACACACTTTCCTGTTTCCTTCCTTAAAGTTTAAGAGAGAAGAAAGGCATGAAAAGCAGTTCATTTCATACCTGGCAGAGGACTGACTCTGACAGATTCTAGAAGAACCATAAAAGACTGGCATAGAGGTATAGAAATCACTAATTGTCCAAAGGAGAAATAGGTGGAAAGGTTTTTAAACATCTCTTTAGGGGATGATTGTGAATCTGACTTGGTGTATCTAATATATTCTTGCAGGTGTATTCAAATGCACAACAAATTTTCCTTGGTTATCTCTCCTTTCTCAAGGTTTCTTTCAGAGCCCTTGGAAAATTGGACCCCCAGTATTATCACACAGCCAAATATCCAAGCAGAGTTACAGTAGGGGTTCTACTAAGTCAAATAGAGTTCCAGTGAATCAATACAGATGCTCCCAACTGCTACAGCTGTATCACCACGTGCTGGCTGGTGTCAGCCTTGCGGATAACAAGGTGTGGGGTGGGTGACCTTGAAAACTTCAGAATGTCTTCATTGGCTACCCAATCTTATTGGAATGCATGTGAGCTCCCTCTCTGTCTCTAAAAGTGAGGTTTATGAGAATCAGAATAAGGCTCAGCCTACCAAGGTAACAAACTAATAGGCACTCAAACATCATTGGAATAAAAGGGAAATATTATGCCAGTTAACTCGGGGCTCCTTATTCAGCTGGTGAGGTAAAAATCTTCCTCTCTTATTGAAACAAATTGTACCCTAAGTGGAAGTACGAGGCACTGATCTATTTCTAGTTTTATTTCTGCATGTGCACATGCAGATGGCAACTCCAAATCTGAGACCTGCCGGCTGATGACTGTATGAGGTCTAGATCAAGTTCCGCTGAGAAGGTGAAAGTGAACACACCCTCGGTGTTGCTCTGTACTGGACTTGGTGGCAATGGCAGTAGAAGTCACAGGGTCCCTGGTGGACTGAGATGTCACAGATGGATATACATGTGTCGGGGAGGACAGTTTCCTCTCGTTGTTAAGGTGGTAGGGGCGGGCCTGCAGAGGCAGAGCTCCCGCGCAGCCTCAGCTGGGGCCCTCGGAGTGCAGCCTGAGTGGAGCGGGCAGTCTGTCGTCCCTGGAGGCTGCGAGCACACTCTGGTTCCAGGCTGAGGCCTGTCTGAAGTCAGGGTGCTCTCCCATCCAGAACCCTACGGCAGCCGCCATCTGCAGCGTGCTTGGCTGCTGTCTTCCGTGGACAAGGGGCCCTCAGGGCTGTTGGAGATTCTGCGGGTTTGGAGCCTGAGCAGGGGCTGGTTGGAGGTGCCAAGGCGCGGAGGTAACTTGTGAACCTAGCTCCAGGTTCTGACCCAGCTGTAGTGTACACATCTCCATCTGTGGATTTGTTTCCTGGGGTTGATGTAACAAATCGCCACAAACTGAGCAGCCTGAAAGAACGCAGATGCACTGTCTTACAGCTCCAGGGTCTGAAGTCTGCAGCTGGTTTCACGTGGCCCAAGATCAAGGTGTTGGCTGGGCTGCAGTCCTGGGGGCTGCAGGGGAGAATCTGTCCCCGTTCCTCTTCTGTTCTCCAGAGGCCGTTTGCATGCCTTGGTTCGCGACCATTCCTCCAGCTTCAAAACCAGGAGCGAAGCGGCTTCACACCTCTCAGTGCCTGTTCTTGCCTCTCCTCCGGACCCAGGCTGTCCCGTCTGCCGCTTCCTTACCAGGACCCTGCAGCTACAGGGAGTCCATTCGGAAAAGCGCCGTCTCAGGAGCCTGCAATTAGGCCTGGGGAGGGTCCCTTTTACCACATGGAGTGACATAGTCGCAGGGTCAAGGACTGCAACGTAGATGTCTTCGGTGCACCGTTACTCGCTGCCCACCGGCTATGGCTGCCCTTGTCTGTTTTGTCACTGATCGACCCTGAAGGCTAATATTTGTGCCTCTGAGTTAGTGTTACCATTATACTGAGATAAGTGATGTGAAAAATTCATTGGATTATAAACCTGTCCCCATCATTACAGATACTTCAGCATTATATTGGCCAACGAAAAGAATGATGGGTTAGATTTTTTAAATATAATTTTAACTTGCAAATTTTTCAAAGGGTACAAAAAATGGCTTTAGAATGGGTGGTATCTCATTATGTGAACAAAATTTGTCATTGATGTGACTCTCCAAGGTTTGAAGGATCACCATTAAGAACCCTTGATCAGGAATTGTTTGGTGGCCATTTCAGCCTTAAAGTTGGATGGAAGAAAGTTATGTTCGATACCTTCTTGGGCGCAAACTCCAGATTCTCATTTTTTAAAAAATGTGAAAAGAGGGGGCCAGCATTGTGGTATAGCCAGTTATGCAGTCGCTTGCACTGCTGGTGTCTTGTATCGAAGTGCTAGTTTGCGTCCCAGCTAGCCTGCTTCTGGTCCAGCTGCCTGCTAATGAGCCTGGGAAAAGAACAGATGATGACCCAAGTACTTGGGTCCCTGCCACCGACATGGGAGACACGGATGGAGTTCTAGCTTCTGGCCCAGCTCTGGCCATTGTGGCTATTTGGGGAGTGAACCAGTGGGTGGAAGATCTCAATAGAAGATCTCTCTGTCACTCTACCTTTCAGTAAAGAAATAAATCTTCAGAAAAATGTGACGAGACTATTGGGCAAGTTTTACTCAACTTTAATAGTCTCTTTCCCAAAGTTTTGTATTTTATTTTTGTCATGACTACCTATATAAAAAAAAAGCCATGAGATTTCTTACGTCACGTTTGTAACATTGCGGGGGTGCCCTGTCTCGGCTATCAGGAGAGATGGCTGCACGTGGGGACCTGTGGCCGTTGCTGAAGCTGTCTTGCTCTGTCTCTCCCCTATGTGAGTACAGTGGTTCCCTTTCTGGTGCTTCACTATGTTGTGCTTCCCCAGGCACATTGGCAGGGATCTGGATTGGAAGTGGGGCAGTCAGAACTAGAACTGGTGGCCACATGGGATGCCAGCATTGCAGGCGTGGCTTAACCGGCAGCACCACAAACCGGCCCCAAGAACCTTATATTTCAAGATCTCACAACTCTGGCCCCTCGCTGGGCTGTCCTGAGGCAGGAGTCAGACAGGTGGGGTGACGTGGAGGCCTCCCTCCTTGGCGAGCCCTTGAATGCATTAGTAACGTGGCTTGTCAACAGCCCGCTCCTACCTTGCTCCTAATGTCTGCCTCCAAGGGGGAACGTGAGGGTTCGTGGAGGTCAAGTGCACGGGAGTCTTCCTCACAACACCTGAAGCTCAGTGTGATCACTCAATAAGTGCTAATTCCCTGCTCTTTGGTCTCTTAAGAAAATGAGTCCTGCCTCTGTTATGCTGTTTTTTTTTTTAAGTGAAAATGTCCATTTTATGAATAGGTGAACTGAAATTACCATTATTTTGACAGTTCTATGAGAATGTCTCACCACTGAACCGTGTCAGTTTGCATAAATTCCTGGAGCGCCCAGGGCTAGCTGCGGGGGAGTTCAGCACAGCTGCACTGCGCTCTGTGCACCTGACTCCATTCTCTCCTCCACGTGCTCTCCAACAGAGAGGGCAGCAAGCAGTAATCACTAAAAAGCCCCAGCTGCTGCGGAAGCCCCGCCTCCAGCTCCCCTCAGCACGTGCAGGGCTGGGGCTCCTGTTGGGGCAGGCAGGGAAGCCAGCAGAGGTGTGCACAGCACGGCCTTCCTGAGTGGCCCCGCGCTGGGTATCTGCCAGCGATCTCACAGTTATTCACGTTGCATTCATCATCGCCCATGACAAATATTTATTCTGCCCCATTCTGTGTTTGGTTTCTGGGGATAATGAATGAGGTGGCAGAAAGCGTTGGGTTAAAAGGCCGAAAATCCATTTAACGCCTGGGTGGACAGCAGAATTAGGTGGCAGATGAATCATGCAAAAAGTCAAGGCAAGAAATGTCTTTTCTGTAAAGAATGAAAGATACGGAGCCGGTGGTCTAGAGCTCAGTCTTCAGACTGCACATTTCCCGCAGCCCTGCAGCCTCCCAGCGCACCCGCTAGGTTGAGTCCTTGTTAATGTAGCCTGCTCTCTGCTTCGAAAACGCACAAAACAAGTCGCAGATGTTGACAGGGTATGAAGATGTCTACATTGGCAGGCTGGGAAGGAATTCAGAGGGTGAAAGCAAATGTGTGTGAGTAGCTTCTTTGGATGAGCAGGGGTCATCGGGCTACTCAGGTGTGTCCACCTGTGGGAGAAGCACGCCTGCTTCCAGATTAACGCTGGTTCATGTAATGATTTTTCCCACTTTACAATGGTGCAGAAGCACACCCACCCACCATTCTGTGTTTCACTTGGGCACGGCATTGGATATGTCCCACAGAACACTCAGCACTTGGTTATAACGTAGTTTTTGTGCGAGATGGTTTTGCCCAACTGTAGGCTCATGGAAGTGCTCAGAGCACGTTTAAATTAAGCCAGGCTAGGCTGTGAGGTTGGGCAGGCTGCGGGGTGAAAGCCCGGGAGCCAGTATTGGCAGCACCTTCATCACAGGTGCGATTGCATTATCTGTGGTTTGTCTCAAGTGCAAGAGTGCGTCCATGCCTGGGGCGGGGGTGGGACATCGCTTTGCTCAGTCTATACATCAACAACAGTGAAAGGCCTAGGCTCAGGCCTAACTTTGCCAAAGGCCTGGTTTCTGTTGTGCTCTTGGTAGGCAATGGGACGGGGATGGAGGGGGGCGGGGGGACACAGCAGTGACCACGCTGCCTTCTGTGAATGTTCTCATTGGCCAAATGTGTGGGTCGGAGGGCCCAGCCTGAGCTCCTGACCCTTTCCCTTCCTTTTCTGTGGCTGCTTCCCATTTAGTCATTCAACAAACACATGCACTATGTAAAGCACTGGGGAGGGGTGAGACAGCTCCTGCCGCCCACTTGGCTACAGGTAGTAGGAGAGACAGATGACTGAGCGATGGCTACAGTCTAGGGAGTTCCAGACATGCTGGCCCAGGCCTGAAGGAAGGGTGGGAGATCCCAGGCAGAGGGCTCAGGCAGGGTGGAGAGAGGAATCTGCCAGCCACAGCGGCCTGAAAGGGGGTGAGCTCACGTGGCGAGTCCATCAGGGACCCGCTGTCCTGTTCTCTAATGGGCGCCCCCAACGCACGGGAAGTGGTGGTGGAAAGTCAAGGAGGCAGGGCACTGGAGGCTCTTGCTTTTCCTTGGTTTTCCTTTGGTGCTTTGTAGGCTCTTGGAGGACTTCCTCTGACGGGGAAGTACAGGGAGTGAGGAGGAGCAAATGCAAGTCCTCAGGCCGGGCCCGGGACCCCTGTGCCCCGTGGGAGAGCAGCCGGAGCTTCGCTTCCTCCTGCAGCAGGGGGGTCCTCAGACGCTTGCCAGCTGCAGAGTCGCCGGCAGAGCTGCAGGGACGCGCGTTGCTGGGCCCACTTCTGGAGCTCCTATTAAACTGCATCGGGCCCAGGGCTTTGCATTTCTATAACGTTTCGGGAGCTGCTGCTGCTGCTGGGTGGACCAAACACTGAGACCGGCTGCTCTGGACCCACCTACTCCACGGGACCAGCAACGGCATTGCTGGGAAGCTTGTTCGAAATGTAGAGACTTGGGCTTTCCCCAGACCTCCTGAAGATGGCCCTGCCTCCTACTGTGCTCCCCGGGGGGGCTACCACACACGGGGCTCGCTGTCCAGAACCTTCAGCCCCAGTCCTCTGAGTGGTTGCCTCCAAGCACAAAGCCCCCAGGAGCCCCTGCGCTGGTCTGGGGCCAGGGGTGCTAAGGCTGGATGGTGCCATCTCGGGACTCAGGGCTTGGGGGAGGGAGAAAGGAGACCCTGACCATGACAGGGTGACCTTGGCCACAGCCGGTGAGAACCGTGTGCCAGTGGAACATTTTCTTTCTCTCGGGCACATTTTCCCAGCCACGTCCTGCTGACTACACAGAGAGGCCAGGCTGCCCCGTGCTCAACCAGGACCCAGCTGCGCCAGGCTGGAGACCCCCTCGTGCCTTAGGATCTCCACCCCTGTCAGGCTCGCTCAGAAACGTGCCATCTGGGGTCCAGCATATAAAGAACTTTTAGAGATCATGTTATGATTTGAACAGGATTCAACTCCCTGGACTCATGCAAGTTGTTAAATCCAAAATTCTTATATTAACGGTTAGTGGATAAATGTTAATGGCTGATGGATTAAGGCTGGAGTTGTGATTCCTTTTGGTGATAGAAAGGTAGTCCTAGTGGGAGGCCTTGGGTCATCAGGGGTGTGACTTGGAAGTAGTTCTCACGAGAGGTTGGCTTTATAAGCAGGGCTCTGCCCAGCCTTGCTCTGTCTCTGCTCCCTCATTCACCATGTGGTCCCCTCTGTCTGTGCTTGTGTTCTACCATCGCCAGACTACTGAGTTTGCTTGGTCTTAAACTGTGACCCTCCAAAACTGTAAACCAGTATAAACTTTGTTCCTTCCTTTTTTTAAAAAATTATTTACGTATTTGAAAGAGTTACACACAGAGAGAGAAGGAGAGGCACAGAGAGAGAGGTCTTCCATACGCTGGTTCACTCTCCAACTGGCTGAAACGCCTGGAGCTGCACTGGTCTGAAGCCAGGAGCTTCTTTCGGGTCTCCCATGTGGGTATAGGGGCTCAAGGACTTGGGCCATCTTCTGCTGCTTTCCCAGGCCATAGCAGAGAACTGGGTCGGAAGTGGAGCCGCCAGGACTTGAACCGGCACCCATATGGGATGCCGGCACAGCAGGCTGCGGCTTTACACGCTATGCCATAGTGCCGGCTCCAAACTTTGTTCCTTCCTAAGGAACTTCTCTCGGGTATGATAGTTAAAACAATGAAAAACTGAGTAATATGTTTAATAATAATTAGACAAATAATCTAATAACATGCCTGGGGGCAAGCATTTGGTGCAGCGACTAAAACATTGCCTGAGATACCCACAACCCAGAGTAGAGCGCTTGGATTTGAGTCCCAGCTCTGCTCCTGACTCCAGCTTCCTGTTAACACGCACCCTGGGAGGCAGCAGTGATGGCTCAAGTAGTTGGATGCCTGCCACCCATGTGGGAGACTTGGACGGAGTTTCCATCTCCTGGCTTGGTCTGGTCCAGCCCTACCATTGTAGGCATTTGTGGAGTGAACCAATAGATGGGAATTCTTTGTCTTTCTCTGTCTGCCATTCAAATAAATAAATAAATTTAAAAAGAGAAAATGGGCTAAAGATTTGCATAGACCCAACTCATAAGATACACAAAATGCCAACATATACATGAAAATATGCAACCTCACTAGTCAAAAACCATAATGGGATACCGCTCTACTACACCTGCTACAATGGCAAACAAATAATACAACAAAATGCTGACCATATGTAATGGTGAGGATGTGGGGACAGTGGCAACTCTAAGACATCGCTGGTGGAAATGTAAGATGGTACAGTCACTTTGGAAAAACTGATTGGCATTTTTTTTTAAATGTTCCAATTCTAAGTGTTCACACAAGGAAATAAAACATAAGTCTACAGAGAGACTTGTACACAAATATTCTTATCAACATTTTTTTGATAATAGTTTCAAACTGAGCACAGCTGTCCATCAGCAGGAACATAGGTGACGTCTAGTGCAGTCATCCAATGGAACACGATTCAGCTGTAAAGGAAAGCACACTACAAATGTACACGAGAGTGTGGAAGGATCGCAGAAGGACTAGACCGAGGGCAAGACCCAGGCTGAAATGAGTCCATACTCTATGACTCCAGGTATGTAAACTCTAGGGAGTGGAAAGCAGGGCCGTTGTTGCCTGCTGAAGGGAGGGAGGGAGGGAGGGAGGAGACACAAGGATGATGGACATGCATGTGATCTGGATTGTGACACTGGCTTCGAGGTTGTGTGTGCATCTAACTACCACACGGTGCACTTTTGGCACTTGGGTGTAGTTCCATTGCACCCCAGTGGAGGTGAGGACTGATGGTGCACCCCATGTTAATGCCCTTTGGGATACTCTGGACTGAGTGGGCGGTGAGGTCACTGGGGGTCTCTGGTGTTCAGGGGCCAAGCAGAGTCTTGGGAGTGAGGAGCGGTCTCAGCAGCATGAATGATGGCTGCCAGCCCGACGGGGTGGCCACGGCAGTCTGTGGTTCTGTCCCTGCTGGCCAGACCCCGGCGCTGCCCAGAGCGAGGCAATTTGCCAGACCTCTCTTGGGCCTGTGCTGGCTTCAGAGATGGAGAAGGAGAGCAAGCCATATGGAAGAATTATTAAGTGGAGAGAGACAAACAGGAAGTGACTGAAGGGCGCATACTGCTTGTTGCAGGTTTGGGACGTGGGCGTGTGCGTGGGCTGAGGGAGAAGGGCTCGCTTCCCGCCTCCTTAGCAAGAAGTGGCTCTCCACTCGGTCACCGCTGGAGCTGCTGTTGCTTAGTGTGCTGTGTCGCCTTGGTTATTTAACCTCTCATGCCTCAGTTTCCTTATCTGTAAAGTGGGGCTGATACTCATAGGGTTTTAAATATTTTTATTAATAAATTTTATTTGCAGGGCCAGCGCCGCGGCTCACTAGGCTAATCCTCCGCCTTGCGGTGTCGGCACACCGGGTTCTAGTCCCAGTCGGGGTGCCGGATTCTGTCCCGGTTGCCCCTCTTCCAGGCCAGCTCTCTGCTGTGGCCAGGGAGTGCAGTGGAGGATGGCCCAGGTGCTTGGGCCCTGCACCCCAGGGGAGACCAGGAGAAGTACCTGGCTCCTGCCGTCAGATCAGCGCGGTGCACCGGCCGCGGCGGCCATTGGAGGGTGAACCAATGGCAAAAAGAAAGACCTTTCTCTCTGTCTCTCTCTCTCACTGTCCACTCTGCCTGTTAAAAAAAAAAAAAGAAGAAAAAATTTATTTGCAGATCAGTTTTTGCTTTATAGAAAAGCGATGTAGAAAGTGCAGTGAGTTCTCCAGTACCTCCATCTCCCCCCCTATTTTTACAGCTCTGGGGTTTTGACAATTGCGTATCAGGTATTCATGATCCGTGTGCTACAGAACAGCTTCGGTACTCTGCTCCCTCCTTCCTTCCCTGGCTCCCAGTCAGTCCTGGCAGCCACAGGTCCTTTTACTGTCTCTGTGATTTGTCTTTTCCAGAATATCATAGTTGGAATCATGCAGTTGTAGCCTTTTTGGATCGGTTCTTTCATTGGTGTGAAAAATTCCTCCATGCCTTTTCATTACTTGATAGCTCACTTCTTTCTTTTTCTAAGATTTATTTATTTATTTGAAAGGCAGAGTTACGAGATAGGGAGGGAGAGACACACAGAGAGAGAGAGAGGTCTTCCACCTGCTGGTTTAATCTCCAAATGGCCAAAACCACCAGGGCTGGGTTAGGCCAAAGCCAGGAGCTTCCTCCAGGTCTCCCACACAAGTGCAGGGGCCCAAGCACTTGGGCCATCTTCCACTGCTTTCCCTGGACATTAGCAGGGAGCTGGATTGGAAGTGGAGCAGCCAGGAATTGAACTGGCACCCATGTGGGATGCTGGTGTCTCAGGCTGCAGCTTTACCCGCTATGCCACAGCGCCAGCCCTGGTAGCTCATTTCTTCTTCTCACTGAGTAATCTTCCATGGTAAGGATGGGCCAGTTCGCTTATGCACTCGTCTATTGAAGGGCATCGTGGTTCCTTCCCATTTTTATGAATAAAGCTATTATACACAGACATGCGCAGGCTTTTGTGCAGAACTAAGTTTTCAGTTCCCTTGAATAAATACATGGGAGCAGGCATGTGGGAAAGCACAGGAAGCCTCTGGTGGGCTTTGTGAGAAACCATCAAACTGTCTTCCAGAGCAGACAGGCCCTGGTGCACTCCGCTGGTAGTGAGTCAGAACTGTTGCTCCACGTCCTCGCCTGCACTTGGTGTTGTCAGGGTTTGCGTTTAGCCATCCAGCGAGGTTTATCAGGATTGGCTACAATGGTGCCACGCTCTGAGCACAGGCCCTGGTTAGCCGATGTGGAGCCGCCCCAGGTGCTGCAGATGCTGGGACTGCTTCCCAGTGCTTTCCTCCTCTCCGCCATGCTGCTCCCTCTTCCCTGGCCCATTTCAGTCTTCTCTATTTGCTCTTGGTCCTTAATCTCTGAGAACTCCTCCCCTCCTCTCTGCCAGGCTCTTTCCTAGAATCCTTCGTCACTTCAAACTAGACCCGTGACATTTTATGGTTCAACAATCACCTTGAGGAGCCGGCGTCGCAGGGCAGTGGGCTAAGCTACAGGCATCCCATACGGGCACCAGTTGGAGTCCCAGCTGCTCCACTTCTGATCCAGCTCCCTGATAATGTGCCTGGGAAAGCAGTGGAAGATGGCCCAAGTGCTTGGGGCCCTGCACCCATGTGGGAGACCTGGATGGATTTCCATGTTCCTGGCTTCAGCCTGGACTAGCCCTGGCTATAGTGGCCATTTGGGGAGTGAACCAATGGATGGAAGACCTCTCTCTCTCTCTCTCTCTAATTCTGCCTTTCAAGTGAATAAATACATCTTCAAAAAATTAAAAGAAAAACAGTATCACCTTTAGTGCTGTGTTAGGGTTCTACACACACACACACACACACACACACACACGCACACAGACTTAGCTTAAGGTCCTGGTTGCTTACATGATTACAGAGGTTAGCAAGTCCTAAAGTGCAGGTGGGCCAGCAGGCTGGAGAGCCAGGGAGGAGCCAACATTGCAGCTGTCTGCTGGCAGGGAAGCCCCCGGCTCGGGGGGATCCGCTGGTGTTCTGTCCTGGCCGTCAGCTGTTTGGAGGATGCCCGTTCACATCATGGAGGACAGCCTGCTTTCCTCAAAGTCAACGGACTTAACTGTGCCGCTCATCCCGCTCTCCGGAGACATCCAAATAAGGTTCGACCACACACATGGGCACTGTGGCCCAGCTAAATCATAGAAAATTCACCCTCCTAGGATTGTGTTTTAAAGATTTTATTTATTTCTTTGAGAGGTAGAGTTACAGACAAGGAGGTCTTCCATCTGCTGGTTCACTCCCCAATTGACCACAATGGCAGGACCTAAGCCGATCCGAAGCCAGTAGCCAAGAGCTTCTTCTGGGTCTCCCACATGGATGCAGGGACCCAAGCACTTGGGCCATCTTCTACTGCTTTCCCAGGCCACAGCAGAGAGCTGGATCGGAAGCGGAGAGCCAAGACTTGAACCGGCGCTCATATGGGATGCGACACTGCAGGCGGAAGATTAACCTACTGTGTCACAGCACCAGCCCTGGTGACAGTGTTTTGGCATTAAATTAGAAGACTTTCAAGAGCAAGAGGCTGGCTGTGAGCTTCTCCCGACCCAGGCAGCTCTCGCCCTGAGCTGGGCTTGCCGTGGGCTGGGAGGAGCTCCGGGGCGGGGGTTCTTCACTCGCCTGGTTGCAGACCCAGCTCGGTAGGGCAGGGGCCAGGCAGCTGTCATTGTACAAAGGTGAGTATCTAAATCAGCGGTCCTGCTTGACGGGCTTCATGAGAGAGGTGAATTCGGAATTAAGCAAAACTTTCAAAGACGTACGTTTTCAAGACAGTGTTATTTCCAAATGCATTAGGACGCCAGTTGTTACCCCTCGTGGTTGTGACTGCGCTCACTGACCGCACCTCCTCTGTCCTTGTCTTTCTTCCTCACTGTGGGGAATATGAAGTGATAATGAGCTGGAAACAAACAGAGAGCTCTTTGTACTTTGTGGCTTACTCAGAACTTACCTCCCAGCTGCAGGGAGTATGAGGTCCCGGGAGTTTGCAGCTCAGTCAGTGGGACTGAGTGGCACTGGGCTTGGTCAGTGGCCTGAGGCCTGTCTCCTTTCCGGGCTCTCACCCCTGACCACGTTTCTGGCTCTTCCATGTTGGGATCCACACGCTGTGAGACAGACACCCCGTAGGACAGATGGAGGAATGAGGAAAGGCTGGGGGTGGGGTGGGGTGGGAGGCTTGAACTGCATGGAGCAGTGGCTGTGGCTCAGGAATGGCCGAGAACAGAGGTGGGGTTAGTTGGATCAACCTGGAGCAGCAGCCTGCTACAAACACCGTTGAATCCACACTCAGAGATGCACATGTCCTTGGAAGGGGTCACGGTGCAGCTGGGCGGTGCACAGATTGAGAGAAAACCTGAGGTGGAGACCTCAGCACCTCTCACTTGGCCTTGGCCGCTGGGCCTCTCTGAATCTCATGTCCTCAAAACAGGGCTGATACTTGTGTTCCCTCTTGGAGTAGTTGGAGCCATTAAACGAGCTGCCTTTCTCAGGGTTTGAGAACAGACTCCACTGTTTCATTTTGCTGGTCGGGAAGCTGAGCTCCAAAACTGTGTAATTTCTCCAAGGCAGGGATTTGAGGTCCTAAGGCTTTGTCTTCTTTCAGTGTCCTGTTGTTGACCATCAGTAGCGATAATTGCTGAGGTTTATTGAGCAATTACTCTGTGCCAAGAACTGTACCAAACCATGTATATGGACT
This sequence comes from Oryctolagus cuniculus, assembly GCF_051225735.1. Classification (NCBI taxonomy): domain Eukaryota; kingdom Metazoa; phylum Chordata; class Mammalia; order Lagomorpha; family Leporidae; genus Oryctolagus; species Oryctolagus cuniculus. Next base: position 86,981,740 of record NC_142880.1, read on the forward strand.
TTTCTCTTCAGTAAAATATTACAGAACTGGTACTCACATAGGTTTCTTATTGTTGTATAACGAATTCCTATCAGTTAAATGACTTAAAACACTTCGGTAGCTTAGGAGTCTGGGCGTGGCATGGCTGGGTCGGGCGCTCAGGGCCTCACAGGGCTGAAGTCACGATGCTGAGCTGTGTTCATTCTGGAGGCTTTGGGGAAGAATCCGCTTCCAGGTTTGCGCAGGCTGTCTGTCAAGTCAGTACCTTGAGGTTCCAGGGGTTGGCTCAGTCCTTGAGGCCTCCTCCCACCTCCTGGCCACTTGGTGTCTCACTGTGTGGTGGTTGTGCTGCTTCCAGGCCAGCAGGGTGCGCTGCTCTGATGTCTTTCTCTGTGACCCCTTTTATAAAGAGCTTCCCTGATTAGCCCAGGCCCACCCAGAGAGTCTCCTTTTCTTCAAGTCAGCAGTGCCCTGTAGCACAACCTGATTATGGGAATGAAATGCATCGTGTTCCCTCTCGTGGGGGCTTACACAGAGCACGTGCACTGGGGACAATAGACCTTAGGATGCTACCCGCTCCGGCTCCGCTATTGACATCTCTGCCTTACAGGTGCAGGAACAAGCCAGAAAGGTGAAATAGCTGCCCGGGACATCACGGCACTAGGTTAGAATGGTCAGGAATCAGAGTAGCACCGTGTGCCTACAGCACCCATGCTCTCAGCCACTCAGTTAGCCTGCATTTTGCTCCTACCAAGAGCTTCCTTTGGAGACCCCGAGGGGCTCAAGGGATGACCTTGTTCTCCTGATCAGGCAAGAATGAGAGATGCTGGGCTTGCCAAATTAATCCCTATTGGAGAAGGCCACCCGCCTATCATCACTGACATTTGCCTGGTGGCACTGTTGTGTCGTGAGTGTGTTTCTTTTGGTTCCTATGATGTCTTGGGCCAGTGGAAACATTCTGTATTATGAATCCTGGGAATTTCAGGTACCCTAGAGTGTTACTGCAAGAGCAGATGGTGTCCTATGGCGTTTTCAATGTCCCTGAACAGGTGTACAGGTACTGGCCTACTCTGCTCCTATCCCAGGAAATCACGTGTGGCCCTGAACACAGTTCTCTATTGCTCTGCCCCTCTCCTGCCCCTTTGAAGGGAGCAGTGTGCGTGACAGCAGCAGGAGTCTGGATGTGCCCAGGTCTCCACCAGCACACCCAGGGAGGGAGACACCTAAGTTGAGCTCTTGGTTCATGACATCCCTCAACATGTCCGCTGGTTCCTACCCAATGGTCTCTGTGTCCTCCCTTTTGATGGAGTGGCCTGGGCCCAGATGCTGGGGCTGGGGGCAAGTGGGAGGCTGGCTAGGTAGGATTTTATTTTCCTTAGTGCTCAGAGGGCAAATGAGCGAGGAAGGTGTCACACGTGCATGATACATTGCCTCCTTGCTGTTGGCCTCTGGGAGAGATTTGTTTGGATGAAATGTCTGCCAACACCCCTTGTTGGCTTTAGTGTCCACGATGTTAGAGGCAATCCTGGGACAGCTTGGCCTAGAGTTTTGGCTTCAGTTCCTGAACTTTCATCGGAAGTCAGGAGCTGAGAGTCCTTCGAGTCCTTTAATTGTTGCTGACCAGGGACGTATCCTTAGTGTGAGGTTGGGCAGAAGTGAGACTCTTCATGGCGGCAGGTTCTGGAAGCCTCAAAACAGCACATTCAGAAATGAGATGTATGGGGCCAGCATCTTGGCACAGCTGGTTAAGCCACTGCTGGCAACACTGGCATCCCATATTGGAGTGCCAGGTCGAGCCCGAGCTGCCCCACTTCAGATCCAGCTCCCTGCCAATGCACCTGGGAAGGCAGCAGAGGGCCACACCATGCCTTTTCTCTTACATTCTCCTTGCCTGTTCCCCACAGCTGTCACCAGCTCCCTGCTCCAGGCCTTTTGTCTTCAAAGCATCCCTGGGCATTTGTTTTCCTGTGGGAGCGCCGATCCAGCCAGTGACTTTGGCCAAGTCCAAGACCAATCCCAACTGGGGGCCTGGCTCGCTGGCTTTTATTACTGCTTTCTCATTTGGTTTGGGAGCTCTGTGGCGCTTCACTTTGATGGTGGAGAACCGCTAATGTAATTGTTTCGAGGTTAGTTTTCTTTTCAAAGGCAAACCATCCAGAGACTGATGAACATGTCCCTAAACTGCAGTGGCTAAACCAGGGTAGAAAGAGCAGGGCAGTGAACAGTGATTGAAGTTTGAACTTGAACTCGGTTCTGACAGGCCTCTGTCCTTACACTCATCAGCATGTTACCTATTAGACAAGTTTTGTCAAAATATGGCTGCACCTGCCAGTCAACCTTGTATAATGAACTTGAGCTGACATTTGTTGCTCTACAAATTCTCCTTAATCTGTATTGTATTTCAGAGACAAAGGGGATGGAGGATAGGAATCTGGTTTCTTTTACAGAATCCAGTGGGGGCATGAATGATTACTTTATAAGTGCAGGTGGGGCTATTATTTTGAAGATGTGTTTCAGGTGAGATGATTTTAATTATGAGCAAGAACCACAGCATAAAGAACTCAAAAAGGACTTCAGCAAAGAGGTGTTGATTTGGCTCATGCATGACCAGAGATCCAGAAATAGGGTGGCCTTCAGTGCTGGCTGACCCCAGGGGTTCCTGCCCCATTTTCCTGGGATGCCTTTGGCTCTGTTGGCCTCTGGCTTCTTCCTGGGCTTGTAGCTGAGCCGTGTCTGCATCTGGAAGTGTCCGGAGAAACGGTGGCTGCTGGGAGCTTAAGAAGCTCTCAGAATTTTTTTTATGTGTGTGTCTAGAGGTGCACATTTTTAAAAAAATTTTATTTTATTATTATTTTTTTGATAGGCAGAGTGGACAGTGAGAGAGAGAGACAGAGAGAAAGGTCTTCCTTTGCCGTTGGTTCACCCTCCAATGGCCGCCACGGCCAGTGCAGTGCGGCCGGCGCACCGCGCTGATCCGATGGCAGGAGCCAGGAGCCAGGTGCTTCTCCTGGTCTCCCATGGGGTGCAGGGCCCAAGCACCTGGGCCATCCTCCACTGCACTCCCGGGCCACAGCAGAGAGCTGGCCTGGAAGAGGGGCAACCGGGACAGAATCCGGCTCCCCGACCAGGACTAGAACCCGGTGTGCCGGCGCCGCAAGGCGGAGGATAAGCCTAGTGAGCCGCGGCGCCGGCCTAGAAGTGCACATTTAATCCTATTGCTTTCTGGAACCAAGCTCTGGGAAGGGATAGGAATGGCGTTGCCTTTAGAACATTCTGGAACTTGAAGCAGCATTTCCACATGCATGTAGCAGGGTATTTCCCTGAAGGAACGCAGGGCTCAGTTAGGGAGAAGGAAGAGGACAAAGGGTACTTGAATAATTAGGACAGTGGAATAGCGAAGTGTGCTCACATGTCCCTGTAATTTCTGACTTGGAAAAGCTCTCCATTTGTTGGTGTACCCGATGGCTTGCAATTCTCATTCTTTCAACAAACATTTGTTGAGCTGTTAAATCTGTGTTTGGTACTAGGCCAAATGCCACCAATATAAAGAATAATGAAACTATTGTACTAACCTTTGAGAATTTTACAGCCTAGTGGAGGAGAGATGTAGGTGAACAAAATTATGATGAAAAAGTTGTTGAGAAGAGATAAACTTTTATGAAAATCTAGAGGAAGGGGGCAGGTATTTGGCATAGTGGTTAAGATACCACTTGAGGTCAGGGCCGCGGCTCACTTGGCTAATCCTGTGCCTCCGGCGCTGGCATCCCGGGTTCTAGTCCTGGTTGGGGCGCTGGTTCTGTCCTGGTTGCTCCTCTTCTAGTCCAGCTCTCTGCTGTGGCCCGGGAGGGCAGTGGAGGATGGCCCAAGTGCTTGGGCTCCTGCACCCACATGGGAGACCAGGAGGAAGCACCTGGCTCCTGGCTTCAGATTGGTGCAGCACACCGGGTATAGCGGCCATTTAGGGGCTGAACCAATGGAAGGAAGACCTTTCTCTCTGTCTCTCTCTCTCACTGTCTAACTCTGCCTGTCCAAAACAAACAAACAAACAAAAAACCACTTGAGACACCTGCATCCTATATCAGAGTGCCTGGCTTGGATTCTGATTCCAGCTTCCTGCTATTGTGCAGTCTGGGACCAGAAAGTGATGGCTCAAGTACTTGTGTTCCTACCACACATGTTGGAGACCTGGATTGAGTTTCTGGCTTCCATGGCTCTGGTCTGGTGCAACTTCAGGTATTGTAGGCATTTGAAGAGTGAAGCAGCAGATGGGTGCTCTGATCTCTCTCTCTCTCTCTGCCTTTAAAATAGATGAAATAAATAAATATAAATAAAAAACCCTCAGAAAAGGAGTGACCAACTCTATGAGGAAGGGGAGAGTAGGAGTCTGAGAAAGTGTGTGTGTGTGTGTGTGTGTGTGGCATCCTAGTCAGAGGGGGCAGAATGTGCAGGGCAACAGTACAGGGGCAGGAAACCGTGGAATGTTCCAGAAGATAAGATGAACTCTGCGTGCATAACGCATGGTAAGCACGGGGAGTGGTGGGAGAGGAACCCTACGATCTAGGTTATGGAGGGACTCAGATTTCATCCTGTACATGAAAGGAAGGAGAAATTGAGTAGGTAGGAGGCCCTCGGGATAGGGTAGAAACACTGCGGTGACTTCGGTGGGGAGAATGAATTGGTGGAGGTGAGCCTGAAGGCAGGGAGGTTATTTCAGTGGCCAACTGAGAGAGAAAAGCCAATGAGAGCCTGAACTGAGGCCAGGATGGAGGGATAGGAGTAGAGGGCACAAACCAGAGAGAGATTTAGCAGGAAGAAGCAGCAGTCCTGGCGGCTGCCTGGATTTGTGGGTGGGGGCAGTGGAAGGGAGGTGAGAGAGAAGGAGGGGCCAGCGATGAGCCCAAAGCAGCTGCTTGAGTGTGCAGGTGGTGGTGGTGTCAGTAATTGAGTCTGGGAGCCCCAGAGGAGGAGGAGCAGGTGTTGGGATGATGACAAGTTCAGTTTTGGACATGTTGATGACATGCTTTGACATGCTTGCATCATATCCAGGTGGCAATGCCAATGGCCATGAGAATGCTCTAGAGCTCAGGAGAGGGCTCTGGTAGCGGGACGAGGAGGAGACGCTCAAACCTGCACCTGAATGAGTTCAGAGTGAGCCATGCAAACACTTCCCACAGGCAGCTGGCTGGTTATCCAGGATGCTTCCCCAGTAACTATAGAGGCACAGGGCCTTGTGATGGGAGAAAGATGGCCACCTCCTGGTAAAGGCATTGCCCCCTTTCTCTTCCTTCCAGAGCAGGTGCTGTGAGCCCGAGGAGAACTCCGCCAAGGCACTGGCCTTGATGTTATGTATGCTGGAGACTGCAGGATTTCCAGGCTATGCCCTCACTTTCTTCCCACCCCTGGTTCTTGGATGGTGCGCGAGAGCATTCTAGGTCTTCCTTGGGGCTTGGTGGTGGCCTATATTTAGCCACAGGGAGCCCCACTTGGTGCAGACATGGCTTCTGACCACAGAGGGGCTCTCCTAAGATGCGGAATAGCCTGAGTTAGAGCTAGGGAAAGATACCCTCTGAGGATGGTTTCTTATAGGAATGTGATACAAGGAATTGAAGCATTGCACAGTTAGCAAGCTCAAGTTGCACTTTTAATTTGGTCTCGGAAGCCAAATCCTTCAACAAATTCAATGACTAAGACGAGAGCATCTCATAAAAGTCTTATTTCTCTGTTTTTCTTTACTGATCTTGGTCTTGAACTGTTTGTAGAATGATTGAACCAATGAATACTTTTGCAAGATCCCAGGGGAATTTTCAACAAGAGATGAGAATGAGAAGTAAAGCAACTGCTGGTGTCCCATATTTGAGGAAAGTTCCATGTTGTTCTCTGTCTCCTCCCTGACCCCTGCTGCTGTCACTGCAGAGACTTTCACTGGCTTCGTGATAATGAATGCCTCATAGGAGCAGGTATCTCAGCAGCAGACGTTTGTGGCTGTCGCAACACTTTGATTGTTCTAAGACCCATTGGAAAGGTATTGTCTTGCTCTTTGTCATGGACTATGTAGACCAGAAAGATAGAGCTTATGCTGAGTTTGGATGGTACTATATTAAAGAACAGTAAGTTCATTGGGTACAAGGTGAATGCCTACTATTTTTATATAAAAACTTTTTATTTATTTCAAAATGGAACATGCTATTCACGGTTTGAATGAATGTTTAATGTCAGAATCTCTTCGATATACTGTCTGCTAAGTGAGGCCTATACTGGGTGTTGGATGATTGCCTCAACAGTAATCCACTGTGTCTTGAGGAAGCAGGCTTATGTTAGCACCATTCTAAACAAAAATTAAAACTACTGCAGGCCTGAAGATGTCTGTCCCTTTTACTTCCATATCCTGCCCTTGGACTTGGTTTCCCAAGTTCTGAGCATGTGAAGACAAAGCATGCGAAAACCTATAGGCAAGTCTGGTGAACTCAGTTTTGCCCTCCTAAAAATAATGCCTGTGAAGTTTTCATACCTGATACCACTAGATGTCACTAAACATCAAGCTTCTTGGAACAATTGAGGGGGCGTGTTGCTCCCTTCATCTTGTTAATATTTTAGAAGTATTCGTGCTGTATGTATTTGCCACATTGACTCTCTTGTGTTTAATGTGACATTCATTCCTCAGATCACAGCTTCATCCGTTGGATCATAAGCGGCTTAGTCTTTGGATAAGGGTAACTTTTCCAGGTCTCCTCTCCACAGCAAGCGAATTCAGATTTCATTTGCTATTAAAATGCCCTGCTACGGAGGTGCGTGATTCTGTTTTTCACATCGGTGAGATTCTTGTCCCTTGAGGGGCTTTGGCTGACCCCGTGCAACTTGATGAAGTGGGAGTCTGATTGCCTTGCCTGTGAGTGAGGCTCCTGGGAGCGTGTGATGTGCTCACGGAGCCTGTTTCGGCCATCTGGGGCCTTCAGACAGGGCCACCACGGACACCATCTGGGCTCAGTGAAAAGCATGTACTGGCTTGAAGACCTCTGTGGAAAAGGTCTTTGCTAAAACAAAACTCCTTTCTTTGAAGCCCTTAATCCCCTTATCTTTTTCCAGGCTTCCTTGTCATATTTTCTATGACAGCTCTCAAGGGACCAAGGGCAGCAGAATTTTCTATGCCTTGGGAATATCTCTCCCCATCAGCAATTCAGACAGTGGGAAGGAGAACGTGTCGTGTGCTCCCACAGGGGCCCTTCAGTGGTGCATTTGCTGTCGACGGCTGTCTTTATTGTGAAGAATGGGGATTCGGAAGTGCGTGGACCACACAGCCTAATGATAAAACTTTGGAGTTCTATTAGGCTTTAGATTTACAGAACCCTCCACATCCACCACCTTATTTGATCCTCACGACAATCTATTAAAGGAAGAGCAGGATGGGTATTTTTATTTCTGTTTCACAGGAGCTCAGGGATGCTTGAATGGTTCGTTCAAGGTTTCCCGACTCTAAGAGGCAATGCAGTACCACTCTAGCACCTCTGGCTTCCTGGGCCCCCATGATACCAAGCTGCTTCCCGCAGTGGAATTGTTAAAGGCCTCAAGCAATGGACGTCTCGCGAGGTTGCTTCCACATGCTGACAAAGGATCTGAGACCTGGTGCTGCAGAATTCAGGGCGAGAGCAGAGGAGTCCCCGTCCCTCTGCTGTCAGCTGCCCACGCTCTCAAAGCTTCCGTCCCAGGCACACCATCATCTGCGTGATGGCGTGGTTGGCATGGCTTCCTGCAGCTGTTATTTAAGAGGTGGGAGAAAGGCGCAGCACACACAGGAAGCCTATAAGAATACCGCCAAGACTGCGGGCATACTTGAGGAAGAAAAAGGTTGCTCAAGATAAGGGACATGTTTCCTTGAGAAAAGAAAGAAGAAATGGAAGAGAATTTGAATGTTGTGGTCAAGTCAAGTCAAAACCTGAGATTTATCCTCTCCATGGAGGAGAAGAGGAGGTGGGAAGGATGGAGGAGACGGAGGCAATGAGAACAATGAGAACCAGAGGCTGCGGGCTGCGTCTGCTGCCTATCAGACCACGAGGAGCAGGCGTGGGTCGGGGAGAGGTGTGGAGACTTGTCTTTTATCAATACTGGGAGGTATCGCTTGACTGAGCTACATCTATAAAGCATTTTACTAACCTGATGAAAACCACTAGCTAATCACTAAAATAATCTGTTCATCTGTTGAGAGGGATTCCTTCCTTGATGAATAGAGACTTTGAAAAATACTGCTTAATCAATGATGACGACTGAGCTAATTTCCAACCGCAGCCAATATTTGACTGAGAACGGAGCTGAAATTTCCCAATACCCTGCCAGGGCTGTTGGAACTGAAGGCATCTGTCTAGTGTTCTTTCTGAAAGAGGTCTTACCGACAAAGTATGTGTCTGTGAATTCTAAAGCAGCTTGCTTTTCGGGTGTCGTCCGAAATACTGATCTTTTTACCAGGGGTCTAATTACGTCTCCAGTCCAGGCTGAGTGCCACCTGAGAAACAGGGAATAACATTTGCTTTCCCTTTGCAAGATCAGTTTTGCAAGACTGGCCCTCCAGCTCTCATTAGAGTCAGTGGTTCTTGACCTTGGCTGCCCCTGAGAACAATTCGACACGCTTTTAAAAACTGCGGCTCTCTGGGCTCCAGCCCCGGATGTTTGGATGCTGTTGGTTCGGCGCTGGTGTTTTTCATAAGCATCCGGACGACTAGATGGGCGGTCAGGGTGGAGAGCCACCCTGTTGGTGACTTGGGGAGCTCGTGCAGGTGTGGGGGACCCAGCACTCCAGATGCATTTGTTTTCCATTCTAGTTTTGTTGGTTTCAGTGGATGAAACTTTTATCCGAGGACCAAGTGCAAGCATCCACAAATCGGTCATTGTTTTATTTAAAAGAAAAAAAGAATCACATTGCTTATTGCTAAATTGAAATCTCTGCCATGTGCTTTTTTCTACACAGGCTGTGGCTATTGAGCCTTTCTGCCATTCCTGATCAACGAAGGTGTTCCCGGCATCTTCCTTCGATTCCGTTTTACAAAGCACACAAAGGAAAAGGAAGGAGCAGAGTGATGTGTGGCCCTGGCCTGCTTCAGAACCCACTTCCAATTAGCAGCTCCCCCCGCAGCTGCCCCTGGGTCTCCCCCTGGCTCACCTGCAATCAGGTGTCCCGCTGGTTGATTTGCATCACATAGTCCATAATAACATCTCTCACAGGATCAAACACCTCTGCTTTTGGGCACAATTTCCTCTTCAGAGTCTGCAGTTCTACAGCCAAACTCACCGGAGGAGATTACAGAAAACCCCATTAGCAGAGGGCACGGTGCCCTTGTAAAGCGGCTTCTCCAGGACAGGAAGTTTCCAGATTCCTGTCTACCTATTGTCCCTCTTCTGGTTCTGGCCCTCCTAACAATCCCGGCTGCCTTTCTCATACTTCTGCCATCTACAGGGCCCAGCGCTGTGGCGTAGCAGGTGAAGCCTCTGTCTGCGATGCTGACATCCCTGCACTGAAGCATTTTAAAGCAAATTATAAACCATGTAACTTCAGCCAGATGATATGGTAAAAGTCCGGGGACAATAGGACATCAATAGCTGAAAGAGCTTGGAGAGTTTCCCACGCACATAGGAGAAAATAATAAAAGATATCCCAAAGCAGGAATACCAACAGACCTGGAAAGGAGGAATAGTATGCAAGAAGCAAACAAAAATTTCTCATTAAGGGGCGATGCTGTGGTACAGCAGGTTAAGCCATCGCCTGCAGTGGCAGCATCTCTTATGGGTGCTTGTTGAGTTCTGGCTGCTCCACTTCCAATCCAGCTCTCTGCTATGGCCTGGGAAAGCAGTAGAGGATGGCCCAAGTGCTTGGACCCCTGCACCCACATGGGAGACCTGGAGGAAGCTCCTGGCTCCTGGCTTCGGATCAGCACAGCTCTGGCCATTGCGGCCAACTGGGGAGTGAACCAGCAGAAGGAAGACCTCTCTTTCTGTTTCTCTGCCTCTCCTCTCTCTGTGTAGCTCTGACTGTCAAGTAAATAAATAAATCTTAAAAAAAAAGTAAAATATGGGTTGAGTATCCCTAATCCCCAAATCTAAAATGTTCCCAAATTTGAAACTTTTTGAGTACTGACATAATGCTTTAAAATGGAAAATTCCACACCATGAAACTTTGTTGTCATATATAAGGTCATTAAGCAACATATAAAGTTGAGAGCAGACATTTAACCCAGAGTTAAGGTGACTTTGTCTCGCATTAGGGTACCCAAGTTCGATTCTTACCTCTGACTCCTGACTCCAGCTTCCTGTTAATGCAGACCCTGGGAGGCAGTGATGATGTCTCAGGTAACTGAGTTCCTGGGGCCGGCGTTGAGACGTAGCGGGTAAAGTTGCCGCCTGTGATGCCAGCATCCCATGTGGTTTAGCTGGTTTGAGTCCCGGCTGCTCCCCTTGTGATCTGTCTCCCTGCTAATGCACCTGGGCAAGCAGCAGGAGGTGGCTGAAGTATTCGGGTCCCTGCACCCCTGTGGGAAGCCTGGTTGAGGCTTTGGCTCCTGGCTTCGGCCAGTCCCAGCTGTGACCACTGCAGCTACTTAGGAAGTGAACCAGCAGGTGGAAGATTCTCTCTCTCCCTCCCTAAATCTGACTTTCAAATAAAGAAATAAATATTTAACAACAAGAAAAGTCATCAGGCTGCTGCCACACAGGGAGGAAAGACCTGGATTAAGTTCCCATTCTGGCTTTGGCCTTGGCCCAGCCCTAGCCATTGTGCATGTTTGGAGAGTGAGTCAGTGGATGGGAATTCTGTCTGTCTCACTAAAAAAAAAATACAATATAAAATTGTTATGTAATAAGGTATACATAAAACATAAGTGAATTTCCTATTTAGACTTGGGTCCCATTCCCTAGATCTCATTATATATGTGCAAATAATAAAAAATTTGAAATATTTCTAGCCTCAAATATTTTTGATAAGGGATATTCAACCTGTTTAAATAAAATTCTGATCTTAAAAATAGCATTAAGTTTGGGGCTGGGTTAATTTGTTAGGGAAGTTGAAGCAAGCTGAGGTTTGGAAGGTAGATAGATACTAAACAACTTTAGCCTTGGTTGCAAATATAAAACTGTTTCTGTCACTCCAGTGAAATATCGGAAACAAAGTCCTTATGAAGGAAGCAGGTTAATCGTGGCTCACGGTTCTGGAGGTTCACAGTCCAAGACTGAGCAGCCCCGTTGGTTCAGCATCTGGTGATGATGAACTTGGTGGCCCAGCACCAAGGGGCCCTGAGCATCACATGGCAAGAGGGAGTGTATGCATCTGAGTCCCTCCTCATAAACCCTCTGCCAGTCCATCACAGGGCCCTGCCCTGACAACCTAATCCAATCCAATCACTTCCCAAAGGCCCCGCCTCTAAATACCACAAATGGGTTTTTACCCTCTTGGTGCGTTGACATCAGACTCTGGGGACAAGCCTTTAATACGTGGGCCTCGGAGGGACAGTCAGCGTCCAAACTCTAGCATTATCTATCCACTTTAATATCTAAACAATGGGGCCGGCGCCGTGGCTCACTAGGCTAATCCTCCACCTGCGGCATCGACACCCTGGGTTCTAGTCCTGGTCGGGGTGCCAGCTTCTGTCCCAGTCGCTCCTCTTCCAGTCCAGCTCTCTGCTGTGGCCTGGGAAGGCAGTGGAGGATGGCCCAAGTCCTTGGGCCCTGCACCCGTATGGGAGACCAGGAGGAAGCACCTGCCTCCTGGCTTTGGATCGGCACAGCGCGCAGGCCGTAGCCCCCATTTGGGGGGTGAACCAACAGAAGGAAGACCTTTCTCTCTGTATCTCTCTCTCACTGTCTAACTTTGCCTGTCCAAAAAAAAAAAAAAAAAAAAAAAAAAAAAATCTAAACAATGAAACTAAAAGAGTAGAGTGAAACTTTTTTTAAAAGTATTTATTTGAAAGGCAGAGTACAGAGAGAGGCAGAGATCTTCTATCCACTGGCTCACTACTCAAATAGCCACAACAGCCAGGGCTATGCCAGGCTGAAGCCAGGAGCTTCATCTGGGTCTCTCACATTGGTGCAGGGGCCCAAGCATATGGGCCATGTTCTGCTGCTTTTCTAGGTCCATTAGTAGGGAGGTGGATCAGAAGTGGGCAGCTGGGCTTTGAACCCACACTTATATGGGGTGCTAGAGTCGAAGGTGGTGACTTAACCTGTTGTGCCACAACACCAGCCCCAGAGAGTGAGTAGAAAACACTGGATTGTGAATGTAAGACTGTAGTAAAGATGATTGAAAGACCTACACTGTATCCTTGGTCATGATTTTTTGAGGGTGAAAGTCGTGGAGCAAGAGTGAAGATGGGGGAAGAAGTCCATCAAAAGAGGTAGCAAATGAAACCGTTAGTTCTGCACGGTGGGACTACGGAATTCTTTTTTTTTTTTTTTTTTTTTTTTTGACAGGCAGAGTGGATAATGAGAGAGAGAGAGAAAGGTCTTCCTTTTGCCGTTGGTTTACCCTCCAATGGCCGCTGCGGCCGGCACATCGCACTGATCTGAAGGCAGGAGCCAGGTGCTTCCTCCTGGTCTCCCATGGGGTGCAGGGCCCAAGCACTTGGGCCATCCTCCACTGCCCTCCCGGGCCACAGCAGAGAGCTGGCCTGGAAGAGGGGCAACCGGGACAGAATCCGGCGCCCCGACCTGGACTAGAACCTGGGGTGCCAGCGCCACAGGCGGAGGATTAGCCTAGTGAGCCACGGCGCGGGTCAGAGACTATGGAATTCTAAAATACTATTCTGTGCAAATTTTTTGCATTGTTTTAAAGAAGAACATCATCAAACAAGAAAGCACATGCTACAGCTTTGGATCAGTTGAAGTGCAACAGCCTGGAGGTGACCAAAGGCTTGTGGGAAAGGCATGCAGACAGGGCACCTTAAGGGCAAGGTTGTTGTACCGGGCTGCACACAGGTGCTCAGCGCTTGCGAGGGCTGCCTGGAATCGGAACACTCACCTGCTTTCTGCCCGGGGAAACCCAAGCCCTGCAAGCAGCCATCTTTCTCTGAAGATACAAGACTGCTCCTGTGATTCTCCGCTTCCATACATCGGTCTTGATTCGCTCCTCCCCAGGTCTTTGTCCCAGCTCACCCTGATGTGGTTATAGCTCTTCCAGGGGATCTGAGAATGGCCGTCTTTCAGGTGTCTTCAGTCCTCTGGGCCCATGGGACCTTATACGCCCCTCTAGTGAAGAATACTGGACGACTTCCAGGAACACTTCCGGGAGACATTCCTGATCCGTGGGGAGAATGCACTGTTTCCTTCACCTTCCTGGGGTGGGCTCCCTGCCTGCCTCCGTGGCAGCCTTTGTCTCTTTCCAGAAGGGTCACCATCATTTCTCTGAGATCCAGAGAAGCTTCACTCCTGGAGGAAGAATATTTCACCACTAGAGAGGCCCCCAAGTGAACAAGGGGGTCAAAGGAATGAAAATCGGGCTCTTGGAAGTGGGGACACTGGATGGTGACCTAAGGAGACGTGGTGAAGATATGGCCCCTTCTAGCTCCGAGGTTCAGGGAATCTGAGCTCAGTTGTGCTAAGCCCTAGAATCAGATTAAACCCCAGAAGCCATGTTTTCATAGGGGCTCTCTAAGCATCTAATAAATGCTTCACGCACAGAAGTAACGCCATTGGTAGGCGTTCTGAGGTCAGATGCCACGCCGGGTTGGCGAGGTGTTTTCCAGTGCCTCTGAGAGTGCTGTTTGGGAAAGTCGTGTGTCCATCTGGGACTGCAGCTCTGGAGTTCCTGCTTCCCCGGGCAGAGCAGAACTGACCAGGGCCTCCTGTGACAGAGCTGTTTGCTTCACAGGTAGCAAAGGAGTGAGATTCCTTCAGCAGTCTTTGAAGGGGTATCCAGCCATTAAACTTACTCTGCTCGCCCTCAAGATGTGATGTCATGCAGCATATTGCTGCCACCTTGCTTCACAGAGTGTTGTTCGGTGTACAGATTTTGTTCACTTACAGACTTCTAAGGGAGGAACTGTGCCTTTAAAATTTTTTTTATTTAATGTATGCATTTTTACATAGATACAACTTCAGGACTACAGTGGCTCTTTTCCCCCATGTCCCCCACCCCGCTCCCATCCCACCTCCCATTCCCTCTCCCATCTCCTTCTTCATTATGGATCATTTTTAGTAGAACTTTATATTCAGAAGACCAACTCTATGCTAATCATAGAGTTCAACAGTTTGTCCCCATGCTTCACACAACATACAGAGTACAGTTTGGGAGAGAATTTGCAGTTGATTCTCCTATTACAACTCAACAGGGACAGAGGTCCTACCTGGGGAGCAGGTGCAAGTGACTACTGTTCCTTTAACAATTAATACTCCTTTTTTTTATGACATTAGTGATCATCCAAGGATCTTGCTATGGGCTGCCAAGGCTATGGAGGCCTTTTGTGACCACAGACTCCATCGGTATTTGGACACGGCCATAAGCAATGTGGATGTTCTCTTCTCCCTTCAGAGAAGAGTGTCTCCTTTGATGACTCTTCCTTTCCTCTGAGGTCTCGCAGAGATCCTCCATGTAGGTTCCTACCCCCCACCCCCCACAGAGTTTTGTCTTTCCGTGCCTGAGATGCTCTTGCAGGCCTTTCAGCCCAACCAGGAAGCCTTATGGGCTGATTCTGAGGTCAGAGTGTTATTTACAGTGAATGTCATTCTAGGAGTCTGCTGTGTGGACTGCTTCCCATGTTGGGAGGAATTGTGTCTTGGCCCATCCTCCACTGCCCTCCAGGGCCACAGCAGAGAGCTGGACTGGAAGAAGAGCAACCGGGACAGAACTGGCGCCCCAACCAGGACTAGATCCCGGAGTGCCGGTGCCGCAGGCGGAGGATTAGCCTAGTGAGCCGCAGCGCTGGCCAGAACTGTCTTATGCTTTGCCTTATTCCTAGTGTCTGGCAGAATATTCTACACATACTGGTGCCCAGTGATGTTCATTGAGTCATTGCTGAGAGCTAGAATAGAAGTTGATAGAAATGATTGAGGTTGAACTTCTTTGACAGGTGCTCATCACTGTGTGTCTTTGGTAAGAGCTTAGGTTTCATCTGTCCACATCTCTCCCTCCTGTGCATCCGTAGTGCACTCTTGAGCAGTCTGTGGATCATGGAATTGTGTGTCCATACCGAATAAATACTGGGTGACGTTTGAAAGAATGAATGGTGGCAAAAGAGGTCTACACCAGCCAAGAAAGCAGAAGCAGTACAGAGGGAACATTCGGAGGAAAAGCACATAGTCAGAGTTATGTCCTTGGAGGCAGACCCCCAAATAAGGACGTGCGTGCACACGTTTTTCTGGAGCTTTCTCCAAGGACAGCCACAGGGAAAGAAGCCATGAACAAGGCCCCGCTGAAGGCACAGAGCTCGGCCTAGGGGGAGAGCTGTGGGAGGCAGTCTTAGACTTGCCCTGGGATATCACGACCAAGGGATTGGCTCACCCGGATCCATTCACCACCGCTTCTGGCTGCTTCTGAGGGTGCCACCTCGGATCTTCCAGCTTCTACTGTGTCGGCCATGTGTGCTCCCAGGGTCAGGAGAGCCCTCCTCAGCCGACAGCCACAGGGGCTCCCAGGAAGCAGTATTGAGTGTGTTGGGGGAAAAGCCAGTGTGAGGGCCCCCAGGGAGGAGGACTGAGGTCTGGGCCTTCCCTGCCTGTCTCCCCGTGTTTGCCCATTCCTGACCTGAGTGTGTCAGCCTCGGCTCAGAGCCCTGCGCCCTCTGCACCCTCTGTCCTGAGATCCGGCCAGGGCACCCAGCTCTGCTCCTGGGCTCAGGCTGCCCGGCACCAGCCCTGGGGGCCATGTGCCTCTGACACCTGCTCATTTCTTAAAGTTTTTTTTAAAGAATTATTTTATTTATTTGAAAGAGGAGTTACAGACAGAAGTAGAGCCAGAGAGAGAGAGAGAGAGAGAGAGAGAAGTCTTCCATTCCGCTGGTTCACTCCCCAAATGAGAGCAACGGCCAGAGCTGAGCTGATCTGAAGCCAGGAGCCAGGAACTTCCTCCAGGTTTCCCATGTGGGTGCAGGGGCCCAAGGACTTGGGCCATCTCCCACTGCTTTCCCAGGCTGTAGCAGAGAGCTGGATCGGAAGAGGAGCAGCCAGGGCTCAAACCAGCACCCATATGGGATGCCAGCGCTGCAGGCTGGGCCTTTAACCTGCTGCACCACGGTGCTGGCTCCTACACCTGCTCATTTCTGATGAAGGCGTTTGACAGGATTCAACTCCCAGAGGCAGCTGCAGTTAAAAAAATTTTTTTTTTTACCTATTTTATTTGAGAGGTTGAGTGACAGAGTGAGAGAGAGCAAGAGAGAGTGTTCCCATCTGCTGCTTCACTCCCTAAGTGCCTGGGAACGGAGAACCCAATCCAGGTCTTCCCTGTGGGTGGCAGGCATCCAATCACTGGAGTCATCTCCTGTTTCCGGGGTGTGCAGTAGCACCCTGCAGGCGGGAGTGGGGCTGGGACTCTAACCTAGGCTGGGGTGGGGGAGGCAGGTGCTCCAAGTAGCACCAAATGCCCATCCCTGTCTATATTTTAATAGGTACCTCTCAGACCATGAATGCAAAGCAGTTCATGGTTTAAAACTGTGAATCATTAGTGTGCAGTTGTGCCCTGGGACAGCGTAGGGTTTGGGGAGGACTCTGTGCCTCAGAAAGGTCACACACAGCTGGTGGTCCTGGCTGTATTCCTTCTCCGGTCTGTGCCACAGCCTCCAAGACCATGGATGGACGGGCTCCTCCGGAAGCCCCTTTCTCCATCTCACTGGCCCCTGCTGTATGGGAGGAGCTCAGCTGCATGAGAGTTATCCAGGGTCTCTGATTGGCTGGGGTTGCAGCCCTGTCCCGTCACTCACCAGGACTACATACTTAATCTCACTGTGTCTTAGTTTCTGCACCTGTGAAATGGGACATTCCCTCCCTCCCTCCCTTGTGTATTTGTGGGATTGAACTGAGCTGTTTTTTAAGTGCTGAGAGCTGCCAGATTTCTGGCATAGTAAGCGCCTATCAAATACACAGAACAAGGTCGTGGAAGGGGACGGAAGGGGAGAGGGCGCACTAAGCAGGAACGGGAGGGGAGAGGGCGCACTAAGCAGTGGTGCAAGCGAGAGCTCAGGGCTCAGACTCGTGCCCTGCTGCCTGCGAGCCGTGTGGCCCTAGGTGGGTTAGCCCGTTGGAGTCTCAGTGTCTCTTCTGGAATGTGGACATTGTGACCCCTGTACTTGGTGCTTGAGAGAACTGGTTGAGAAAAGGGGTGCAGACTATGGAGCACTGGGGTGTCACGCCCTTTCCATACCGGTTCTATTTGTATAAAACGTTTCACTGAAGACTCGTGTTTCACATGACAGGAGCCATCCCTGTGGTTTTGAGGTTTTGTCCTGTTGGGGTGGGGTGGGATGGGAAGCGGAGATGGGGCTGGCACCGGGGAGTGGTAGACTGGTGGGGGTGGAGGGCTGGGGAGGATCGGTTCTAGAAGGTGGCCCGGACAGCCATCCTTTGGGACGTCAGCAGGTGAGGATGATTCCGCTGGGATTCCAAGGCTGAAGATAAGAACGTGCTTGCTCTCCGGGGGACGGGTGTAGATCCCTGGGAGCGGAAAGGGCCAGCGGGTTCTTGCTCCCTGAGCTGGTTCTGAGAGAGCTATGACAGCTGGTGGTGGTGGTGGGGTGTGTGGTGTGACAGGGGAGGCAGAGAAAGGACATTAGCTAAGAGTTGCCAGCCTGAAACCCTGCCGGGCTGGGCATCCCTTGCCAAGCTGGGTGTTGAAGTTGACCGTGGTGCTTCCAAGGGGCCAGGGTACTGGACGGTATGGGGTGGACAGGCCATCTCAGCTGCAGACGATCAGATTCCAGCAGCCTTGCTGGCAACCAGAGAGCAGGATAGGAGCCTGCCAAGTGGGAAGGCACACTGCACAGTGGCCCTTGGGGCTGGGACTCTTGGGGAAATGGCGGGTTTATTGCTTTCTGGAAGGTCAGGGATTGAACCACTTTTTTTTTTTTTTTTTTTTTTTTTTTTTTTTTTTGACAGGCAGAGTGGACAGTGAGAGAGAGAGACAGAGAGACAGAGAGAAAGGTCTTCCTTTGCCATTGGTTCATCCTCCAATGGCTGCCGCGGCTGGCGCACTGCGGCCGGTGCACCGCGCTGATCCGATGGCAGGAGCCAGGTGCTTCTCCTGGTCTCCCATGGGGTGCAGGGCCCAAGCACTTGGGCCATCCTCCACTGCACTCCCTGGCCACAGCAGAGAGCTGGCCTGGAAGAGGGGCGACCAGGACAGAATCCAGTGCCCCGACCGGGACTAGAACCCAGTGTGCCGGCGCCACTAGGTGGAGGATTAGCCTAGTGAGCCGCAGTGCCGGCTTTTTTTTCTTTTCTTTTTTTTTTTTGAAAAGATTTATTTTTATTTATTTGAAAGACTGAGTTACAGAGAGATGTAGAGACACAGAGAGAGAGGTCTTCCATCCGCTGGTTCACTCCCCAAATGGTTGCAATGGCCAGAAGTGCACCGATCCAAAGCCAGGAGCCAGGAGTTTCTTCTGAGTCTCCCATGTGGGTGCAGGGGCCCAAGGACTTGGGCCATCTTCTACTGCTTTCCCAGGCCACAGCAGAGAGCTGGATTGGAAGTGGAACAGCCGGGACTCGAACTGGCGCCCATATGGGATGCTGATGCTTCAGGCTGGGGCTTTAACCTGCTGTGCCACAGCGTCGGCCCCAAGCCACTTTTCTTTTAAGGGGAGAGGGAGAGAGTGTGTGAGTGGTACCCTGAATTAGTGCAGCTGGTCTTTGCTTTTTGTCTTGTTGGAATCCACATGGGAGTGGAAGAGCCAGCCAGAAAGGGTGACCCTCTGTGGTGAGAAGCCTGTGAGATGGACGTGGGCCCTCTCCTGTCACAGGCGGCCTGCAGCAGGCATTGGTGACCCCTCTGAAATTCATGTGCAGCTTTTCCTGATCATCCAGTGAATAGATATTTCTGTCCATTTTAGAGATGAGAAAACCAAGGCCGAGACAGGCAAAGCAACTTGCTCTAGGGTTCCTGGTGAAGGTGGTGCTCAAATTCAGCTGTCCGATTGCAAATCCCACGTGGCTTCCCATGTCCTGCTCTCCCCATGAGAGTCCACAGTTCCCGGGCGAGCCTCTCTGAATGTCCGAGTTGGGTCCTGTGGCCATTCTGTGGCACTCATTCATTTTCTCTGTGGATCTGAGTGTTGGCTTCGTTAAGTCCGTACGCAACACATAAATTAGTGTGTGGAGCTGATTCCCACACTTTTCCAGCAGACCTTTGGTTCTTCCTGAGATCAAGAAAGCTTAAAGGAATTAAGCAGCTCTGCAGGGGTGTGGCTCCCCAAACCTGCTCTACCCAGACCTCTTTCCCCGAGTGTGAGCCATGCTCACAGCTCAGCTTCGTGTTGCTAATGCGAGGGGCTGTGGGAGTACATCCGGAATCCAGTAAGGACTAAGGAAGTGCCCTCGGATCCTTCCCACCACCTCGACACAGAGAAATGCTTCTTCCCGTGGGCGGGGGCGGGGGCGGGGGCGGCTGCGGCGGCGAGGCAGACAGGTGTGTGGCGTTTCCCGTTTGTGCAGTGCTTGCTCTGACCCACCGCTATGCCACAGGCTCCGTCAGCTTCCACTGAGGCCATCAGAGATGAAATCTGGCTGATGGAATGAAAGAGCAAACAACCAGAGGAGGCATCAGTGACGGATCCGTAGATCAGAAAAAGCAGCAACGAGACTGGCGTGTCCAGTAGGAGCTGGACTCCACGTCCAGAAGGGGCAGCCCACTAAGGACCCAGGAGCGCCTTGGTGGGGATTGGGGCAGGTGGGCGGGGCACCTGCTCTGGGTGCACGTAGCCCTGTGGGCTGAATTGCAGGCTCCCTTGCACAGGGAACCCCCCACCCAGCTCTCCATGGAGCCTTAGTGTCCACCTGTAATTCTCTCCTATTTCCAGGCCTTCCATTTCTCTGATTTTCCACTTTTTAAAGGCTTAGTGCCTAGCCCCCCCCCCCCCGCCCTCTTTTTTTTTGAAGTCCATGAAGCTGTGGTCTGTGACATGATGTGTAGATAAAAGACGTCATGCAGATAGGAGCTGGAGAAAGCTTTAACGAGAAGAGCTTAGACTGTTTCAAAGCTCACGCAAGGTGCGTGGAAGGCTGCGTGCTGCTGGCGGAGCACGGGGTGGTGAGCCGTGGCCGTGGGCTTGCGCTGGCGTCAGGGCTGCCTCCGAGGAGCTGGGCAATGCGGGGACTGTTTGAACAGACCAAAGGAAAATATCAAAAGGCAAATTGGAGTCAGGGAGAACATGAATAGCCCATGATCTCCAAGGGAGATTACCCAGGTAATGACAAAGCAGTCAGGTTTTTTTTTTTTTTTTTTTTTTGAAGGGTTTGTTATTCCAAGAAAGGTAATTTTGTTCAACTTTTTTATTTTTAATGGAAAAGCGGATGAAGAGATCAGCAGAAGCTAAATCACCGCTGTCAGACAAAAGATAAATCTTTCATTAGGAAACATTTCTTTCATGCCCTTTTGACATTGAAGAAGATATTTGATGTAAGGATTTGGGGGCTTTATCAAAACTGTAATATGCTAAAATAAACAAAAGAGCAATGTCATGTTTTAGTGGGCAAGAGCAGCTGTGAAAAAAATGGAATGGAACTTCCAAGATTAATAGTGTGTTTTCCCATGGGACCTTTGCTCTCTTCCGTGATTTTTAAAGATGCATATTTGTGGAAGGTTTGCATATTCAGCAGGCACAGGCTCAGATAACAAGAGGAAGTTTCTTGTCGTCCCACCCCCCCCCCCCCCCCCCCCCCGGGCTCCAAGTACAAACTTCCATCCAGTCTTCCGACATCGGCAAAGCTTGGTTGCCGAAAAAGCTCTCTTGTCCCAGACCAGTGCTCAGAGCTTGCCTCTGCCCTCAGGGCTTCATTAGCCAACCCCTCACCCAGCCAGCCGCCTGCACTTTCAGGCTGCTTGTCATTCTGGGACAAGGAGAAGAGGTCAAAGAAACCCTCGCCCAGCAGAGAACCGCATGCAGTTCATCTTGCTGCAAGTCCTGCTGGGACCCGGTGCTCTGCCAGGCTCCCCCTTCCTCCTGCTATCATGCTCCCCCAGCAGGCCGGGGCTGTGCACCTGCCAAGTCTCCCTTTGGACTGGAATTGTCCCCTATGCCGTGTCTTGCCTTTGACTTCCCCTAAGGCTGTCCCAGTGGATCTTCACCCATTGCCCTGGGCTGGAATTCCTGTGCTCAGCACCTTGGGTCAGCCCTGAGCTTCTCCGAACACTGTTTTCCTTTTAGGAAATTTGCATTTGTTTATGAGAGAGAGACAGAGCGAGTGAGAGAGCAAGCTAGCTCTCCCATCCATTGGTGCTGGACTGGGACGGAAGCTAGTAACCAGGAACTGGATTCAGGTCTCCCACGTGAGTGTCAGGAACCCAATCACTTGAGCCAGCCTTCCCCACTGTCTCCTGCTTTAACAGGAAGCTGGAACTGGGAACTGATGCTGGAATGGAACCCGGGTACTCTGACGTGGCAGGTGGACGTCTTCACCTTGAAGCTAAATGCCTGCACCTGCTTGGTGCTTTCTGCCTGGCTGGGTGTCCCTCTCCTGCCTACAGCTGTGTTCCCATCTCATTGTCTGTCCTACTCTGATAGACAGGTACCTCCCCCTGGTTTCCAAGTGCTGGTCTAGCTTATGAAACTCTACCTCAGTAGGAAGAACTCATGGATCTCCCTTGAACTTGACCATTAGCACACCAGAGATAACCTCTCTGTGATTTTGCTCCCACTCTCTGGTGAGTTAGACTGTTCATCATCCACGCAATACTTTTTCTGTACCTAAAGTCTCCATTACTCATATCCTGTGCTCCTTTCTAACTTCAGCTTCTGTTTGGGCCATCTTGGCCTCTCCCTCCCTGTCTATTTCTCCGTGTTTATCTCTTTTTCTCCTCCTGTTTTTTTCCTATATTTATGTTTACAGTTCAGCTACTTTTAATAATTCTGAGAATTATTGTATATGTAACAAACACAGGGAGAGAATTAGCATATCAATTGCTTATCCTGTCAGGTGCCCATCCTACTCCTGTCAGTTTGACTAAAGTTGTCCACTTGTGGAAGGGGCTGTGGTTGTGGGACAGTCTCCTGGGCAGGACTTAGGGGCAGGAGGGCCCCATGGCATGTCTGGTATTCGTTGTATCTTATTTACTGCTGGATGCTCACGTTGATAAATAATCAAAAGGACCTTAGCTGTTTCAGGTGGACTCAAAAGAGGTGTCAGGTCCTTCCAGGTTAGCACAGTGCGCCAAGTGATCCAATCCTCAGGGGATAAAATTAGATTAGGACATTCTCAAAAACAAATTAAGAAAGCTCCAATGAACAAGCAACCTGGAGAGGCAGCTTTGTGTGGAGGAAGGGGTATTGAACAGGGCTGAAAACGTGGGTTGTAGCGATCTGTGTTGCCCTGTGATAGTCACTGGGCCCTGATATGGGCAGGCAAATAGGATTAAATTAATTAGATTCATAAGCTGGAAAACCATGCCCCTTGCTCCCTTTTGCAATCTCACACCGTTACCTGTGTGTACCCACCTGCTAATCAGACTACGTAACCACCCCCTTTTTAGAAGCGGAATAAAAGGTGTGGGGCCTGCTGGGCCCCTCCCTTGGCCCGCCCCTGGGCAGGTGGCCTTCTGGCTGCCTCTTGCCCTGCTTTTCTGCCTGTGTGCTACACTACCTGTGGTTACTCCTGACCGCACGCTTTGCTCCATGCAGTTCTGGCCCGTGGACTTCTCACTCATGGCTCCTGGCCTGCCGTCTGCCCGGTATGGACTCCTCAGCTCATGCTTCTAGACTCCTTCCTCCCTTAAATAAAACCCTCACTTTCCTGCGTCTTTCTCTCACTAAATAAATGCTAAACCTTGCCATGTCGCCTGCTCTATTTTAGCCAATATTCACAATTCTTATCTGGATAGACGGCAAGGATCCTCGAGGTATTAATCCTAGAAAAATTAGTAATTTTAAAATAAGGGAAATGTCTATCAGCGCTTCCTGGATACCCACGTTTGGCTGGTGGGCCCTCCCCCAGCTGCCATGAGTGTGGACTGTGACGGGCACACAGCAGCCCCCTGCCTGGCGGCTGGGCCCCCGCTCCTTAGACGTCGTACCCTGCAGTGCTTCCCTCGCCCCTGTGCTGTTCCACTGCTCGCTCGGGGGGCTTCCTGCAGGGCACCCCCTCAGTGCTGCGGTGTCCCCCAAAAGCCCATGTGTTAGAGCCTTGCTGCTCAAAGTCTGGTGTTGATGATTAAAGGATTAACAATGAATGGAGTCATGGAGGAGACCTCACCTGAATGCAGTATTTAGGGGGTGGGCCTCAAGAGAGGTCTTTAGGCCTAGCAGCTCACTCCCTCTGCGTCCTGGCTGATCATTTCTTCACACAGTCAGCCCTTGTCGTCCCCCGGCCTCACCAGGTGGCTGGATCTGTGGGGCCCCCGGTCTTGCACTGTGAACCCCCTGCCTTCCCGAGTAGCCTGTCTCAGATATTCAGTTCCACCGATGAAAAACTAATAAACTCAGTGAGTCCCTGCCTCAGGCTTTGCTTTCAGGGACCGTGAACTGCAGCAGGGACTCAGTTTACTTCTCTGCGAAGTAGGAGGCCAGCTGGAGTATCCCTGAGGTCCTTCCCTGCTCTGATAGGCCTGGGTTCTTTCCTTGTGCGTTGTCTCATGTCTGTTTCCCTAACAGACAAAGCTGATGAGAAAATGAGTGATAATACTGCAAGCAAGAGCAGTGTTCCTACTTAGCTCACTGTGTAACTGACACAAACTAAGGCTGTCTTAGCCAATCAGATTGCAGTGCTTCCTGGCTATAGGATGTGGAAGCCTTCCAGGGCTGAGCCCTGTGGAGTGATTCTATCAGCATGGGCTAGGAAGTGCGTACAAAGTTTGTGACTTGCTGAACTGTGAAGCCATTTCAGCAGCCAAGGTCCTGGAATGGGGACCCATCCAGTCGCTTACATCAGCCTGACGAGGTACCCGTCAACACCTAGGCAGAGATTTGGACGTCGTACATGGTATTCTTCATGTTGAGCAATTTGTAAGTCATTAATTAAGAACAACAGGCAGGCTGTTTGCCACATTCTTTGTATCTAGAAAATGTTAGCTGCACATGATTATAGTATTTTCAGTCTTGGCTTGGGTCATGGAAAAACTGAAGATGAATTAGATCATCAAAAGTTCGTGGCATAAACAACTCTGCAAAAGAAAGGATCCTCCCCCGAATTAAAACTTTCACAATGCAGCTCTTCCAGCGGGACTGTGCTCACCGTCAGCATCTCCCTTTTCTGCCCTTAAAAGTGAACGTGCGCCAGAAGTTTGTCACGTGACAGCTGTCAACTGGCCATGAATTATGTTCACTTAGGAAACCTTGCATATTAAATTAAATGCTGGACATGTGGTTTTTGGCCTTAAATTCTTTTTTCTTTATTGACTTCACACTGTTAGGATAAAAGGTGCTCAACTCTCCTGTGGCTGAGGGGTATTAGCCCGTGATGGGAGACAATAATTATTCCTAAGAGTTCTATGAGACTTGTGAATGAACACAAGACTTGCCAAACCTTTAATAGGACTCCACACACACATACCTCAGGGTGAAAAGGGGATTAGAGGAACATGGAATTCAGAAATCAGTGGTTCTCTGTGCTTTTGCCTTAGATCTGAACATAGTCCCAGGCCGAGACTTCCTAGGGAGCTCATTCTGTTTGGGGCAGCACTTAGAGCTGCGATTTGGGGCTGTGGTGGGAGAAGGAAGCATTGTGAACAGTTGGTGTCTACACAAGGATCCTGATCCATGTGGGCATGTGGACTTGGGTGTCCTCTGGATAGTTCCTGGCATCTAATTTGCAGGTGCCCATTGTGTCCAGTGTGAGTGGAGTGGGTGCATAAAGAGAAATTGAAAAGTTTTTAGGTTGTTGCCAAGGTCCTTACCTAGCTGGAGATACGGTTGGAATGTGTCACTTCCAAAATGTGGGTGTTGAAACTCAGTGACCAATATGGTAGGATCAAGAAGCGGTGGGGCCTTTTAGATGTGATTGGGCCACCAGGCCCCTCCCCCTCCATGTGAGTGGTATTAAGGTTCTTATGACAGGGGCTGCACATAGCATGTGGCTCTGTTGTCCTCCCACCTTCGCATGTGAACGTAGCGTTCCTCCCCTCTGGAGGACACAGCAGTGAGGTGCCAGCTTGGAATTAGAGACCAGGTCCTCAGCAGCTGGCCTCCATAACTGTAAGAAGTAGATGTCCATTCTTAAAAACTGCCCAGTTGCAAGTAATTTGTTCCAGCAGCACAAAACGGAGACTCCTGCAAGGTGGAGGTTCAATAGTGCGATGCTCTGTTGGGTTTTGGTAGAGGGGACATGGGCGCCCTTGGACGCTTGGCACTGGGCCAGGCCCTGCTCCGAGCACAGCGTGGTGGGATGGAGGGGAGGAAGGAGCAGGGCACCGGTTGGTGACAGGTGGGTATCCCTCACCGTATGTCCTCAGGGAACTCACTAAAGGGCTGTGAGCGCTTCCTTCAAAGAGCTTGGCAGCAGCTCCAGTAGTCCAGCAGGCTGGGGCACTGGTGTGGACTGTCTCCCAGAGCTGAGCCGAAGGCACAGCTGTCCTATCAGGGTGGAGTTACAGAAGAGAGATCCAAGCGAGCCCTTCCAGAGCCCTTGCTGGGAGTCATGTGGGAGGGCAGAAAGAGGAGAGGACAGCAGGAAACCCAGCTGCAGCCCCCTTTGGGAGAGATTTCCCATCCCTGGGGCAGCAGGAGAAAGGGGGCAGTTCCCAGTCAGCTTGCACATCCCTTGGAGAGACCACAGGACTTTCCCTTAGTGAGCCAAGGCATTTGAAGACCCATACGTTCCGAGTGTGGGATCAAACAGGTAGTTCAACCTGTAACTGAAAGCTTGATTTCAGTCTTGGAGGGAGCGGGTGGGGTGAGGGCTGGTAAGGGCATGGGTGCCTTGCCTGGAAAGTGAATCATGGGAAAAAAAGAAAGACCTTGAGTCACGTAACCCTGCCTCCCTGCTACCGCACAGAGCTCGGCCAGGTGAGCGTGTTACTCCCTTCCCACCTCTACTTCTCCTCCCACCAAGTTCATTCTTTTTCAGGCTGCAGAGCCTCGGTTCATCCCACAGGGTCGTAGAACACAGCCCTAGAGTGTTCCCTGCTCCTCTGGATGCTGTCTGGCCTGTCTTGTGCATCATGGTCTTGCTGCCGTCTCCTTGCGCGGTCTACGGTTGTTACAACGCTGGCCTTTTCTGCTTGTGGTGGGCAAGAGTTTTCTGAGCCTTCCTGAACGAGTTTCTGGCACAGTCCGGTCTACTCTGCTTCTACCAACCAAAGGTGGGAGCTTTGCCCGGGTGGGAATTCTGTGGCTTGGGAAACCGGTTATTCTCAAGAAATATACGAGAATGAGTTTGGAAAGGACTTGGTTATCGTATTTGGGGGTCGGATGAATTCCCCAGAATGGTTCGTTCTTTTCATTTGCTCCCAGCCTATGGCTCCTTAAGGCCCAAGGTCAGAGCAGTAAATTAACTTTGGCCCTAAAGAAGAGTAGGTAATGATTTGGCATCCCTCCCTCCCTCTCTCTCTCCCTCCCTCCCTCCCTCCCTCCACCCACCCACCTAGCCAGCCATTCACACAACCAGTCATATCATCAACCATCCAGAGAAGCCACGTCGTGAGTGCCACGCGCTGTGTAGCAGACATGTGATAGGACATGTAAAAGACGGGCTCTGCCCATCAATCTCTCCTCTTCCTGAGTTTCACCCCTCTGTGAGTAGCCAGAGACCCAAAAAAGATCTAAGAAGATCCAGAAAGATTAAGACAGAGCCTCAAGATTACACCTAAAGTGAGTCTCTGCTAAAGTTTTCAGTGAGGGCTAGAAAGGCAGCGTGTATTGAAGGGATATTAGAATCTCAGTGGGCTGGGAAGGGGTTTAGGAAACTGGGGAGACGGGGGAGCAGCAAGCTTACTTCCCAAGGCACATGCTTAGCTCACCCTTGTGACTTTAGTTGAGTTGAAGTCCACTGACTTGACTTAGAATGCACCCAGCTCTATGAGACTGAGAGCCTCTCAAAATTTTGCAAGTGGCCGTGGGCTTTTAAAAATGCCAAGACCCCCGGCTCCGAGGTTATTGGAAGGGTTGAGCCTTTCCCATACTAGTTCTGTTTTCTCTTCCTCCTGAGATGGATGTAGCTATTTTTATTCTCACTGCTTGTGGCTTACAGTTCACTGGTTCTGAAGAATGAGGAGTCTTTTCTTGGCATAGCCTATAGATCAACTTCTGGAACCTTCTCGACTGTGAGTCTCTGCTCGGAGAGCCGCGGCGCTGAGGGAGAGCGGAGTGGTCAGAGGAAGCCGCCATGCTGCCTCCGCTGTGCCCTCCACCCGCGGCCCGGCCCCTCTGCGGGCTGCTTCCTTCTGGACGTCTCCAGATCTTTTCTGCTCCTGTGCCTGCAAGTGCCCAGGCTGCTTGGGCCACCGCAAATCTTTCCTTCAGGGAAACAGTGCAGGCCAGAGGTGGCAGGTGCCCCACCACCCCAGGTACCCCGAGGCTGGTACGCTGGAGGATGGTGCCCGGGGAGGCAGAGTGGGTGCCGTAGTGAAGCAGGCATTGTGGGAGGGGAACTATGGCAGCTTGTACAGTGTCCTACTCCACTGCCTGAGCCGCAGCGAACACAGTCCTGCTCCCAAGCCCTCATCCCCTCTCCCAGGTCAGACTTGCTGCAGACTACGCCTCTCTGTTGCTTTAGCTTTGTTTCCTTTATCCAAACACCTGTCACTCTCAGTTCAGGTGGACTTTGCCTGTGGTCGCAGTTCAGTCCGGCTGAGTTCTGGGTGCATAGTAGGTGCTTAGTAAATGTTAGTTGAATCCAAGGTGTAGCAGAGTGACAGAAGGAGCAATCTGCCAGGTGGAATTCTTGAATTGGGTTTTGCTGGGGGAAACTTTGCCTCTTATATTGGGAGTGATGGGCTGATTCTGCTACCCACTCAGCTGCCTCCTGGGTCATGTGCATCAGGAAGTGAAGGGGCTGAGGACAACCGGCATGCTTAATGTATCCACTAGTAGCCGTCGGGCCAGGGTCATGTCGCACTGGGTTAAGTCACTGCCGTTGACGTCTGCATCCCATATGGGTGCTGGTTCGATTCCTGGCTATCCCACTTCTGATCCAGCTCCTTGCTAATGTGCTTGGAAAAGCAGCAAAGGATGGCCTAAGTGCTTGGGCTCCTGCTCCCACGTGGGAGACCCAGATGGAGTTCCAAGCTCCTGGCTTTGGTCTGGCCCGTCCTGGGCTGTTGCAGCCATCATTTGGGGGAGTGAACAAGTAGATAAAGATCTCTGTCTCCACCTGTCTGTCCGTCTGTCTGTCTCTCTCTCTGTAACTCTGCCTTTCAAATAAATAAATATACCTTAAAACAAACCAAAACTTCAAGGGTATCAGGAGCATCTTGGTCTGACCAGCTCAGGAGTCCTCAGAGATGGGGTCGGGCTGGCTCAGAGGCGGCACATCATGAAACACACAATCGGGGTGGACAGCCCAGATGAAAATGTGATTCTGGGCTCATCGTTTGAAAAATATGAAGCATCTCAAGGTGATGAATGAAGATCACTAGACTAGAGCCAAAGTCCTTCGAGCACCGGCCACACAGCCCTGAGGTCCACGGGGTGGGAGTCGCCCCCTTTTCCACCTCCTGCATTCCCCTCTTGCTCTCTCCTTGGCCGGTGTGCGCAAAGCCCACCTGGCGCTGGTTCCAGCCTCACTGTGTTTGCTGGGTGTCAGTCCCTCACTCTTCTGCTGGCTGCTCACGCATGTGGGACTCTCCACGCTAGGAAGGCTGAGATGCCATTGACCAAGGGCCACCTGGCCGGGCCAGAGGTGCTTCATCCACTCGATCGCTCGTCCTTCCAGAAACGCTTGCTGCTGAGTCTCTTCACCCCACGCCGCAGGTTAGAAGACGTGAGGTCAGAGACGCGCGCAGATTGTGTCCAAGGCCACAGCCAGAGCCAAGATCAGGGGGCGTGAAAAACCCACACTCTTTGCCTTCCCCTATGGTCTTCGAGGGCACAGTTGACCTTGCTAATCTTTTTTTTTTTTTTAAAGATTTTATTTATTTATTTGAGAGGTAGAGTTACAGACAGCGAGAGGGAGACACAGAGAGAGAGGTCTTCCATCCGCTGGTTCACTCCCCAGATGGCTGCAACGGCCAGAGCTGCGCTGATCCAAAGCCAGGAGCCAGGAGCTTCTTCCCGGTCTCCCATGCGGGTGCAGCATCTTCTGTGGCTTTCTTAGGCCACAGCAGAGAGCTGGATTGGAAGAGGAGCAACCAGGACTAGAACTGGTGCCCATATGGGATGCCGGTGCCGCAGGCGGAGGATTACCCTACTGCACCACAGCGCCGGCCCCCCTTGCTAATCTTTGTGCCATCTGCAGGGTGCTATACCTAGCAGGTTCTTCTTCTTCTTCTTCTTTTTTTTAAGTGCCAGATTTTTTATAGGAAAAGCATTTAGAATGAATCTTGGAAGAGAATTAAGGGTCTCGGCTCCAGGTTGGCACTCTGTGCTAACCCAACCGTGGTGCTGTTCTGTCCATTTCTGAGCATCCTGAAACAAAGAGTGCAAGCTAAGGGTTGCCTGGATTTGGAGTTCCACCCGTGCTAGGGGGCCCCTGGCACAAGCTTGATTGCATGGCTGTCTGCCTCTCACAGGCTCTGAGCTCACTGCAGCCGCTGGCCTCCTCCCAGGTGGGTCCTCGGTCTAAACCTTATCTCGTCTCTCGCCTCGGGGAGCAGGGCTGATAATGTAGCAACCTGAGCACTGGCTGGTCTGCCCCAGACAGGCCTTCAGCCAGCTCTTTGCTTCTCTCCTCCACCCCACCCCCCATTCAGTGTCCCAGGAGCCCCCTTCCAAACAGAAGGTGAACCAGTTGCTGTCCTCTCCCTGGGAAAGAGCACAGGACCACAAGAGGGAGGAGGTGGCTTTTTAATGACGCCAATGAGTGCCCTCCCCGCTCTTGCACTGGAGTGATGTGGGCTGGGCTGTGTTCATTTCACTCACGCTCTTGTCTTGCACAAAGACAAGCATTCTAAGTGCAGACACGTGGAAGGTGCAAAAGTGGTAACACATTTTATTCAAAAGGTGAGAAAGTGCACACACATACACATGTGAGGGTGGGTTGCCCTGTAATGGGGGAGCCTAACTCAAAATTAATATTTTGGGGTCCTTGCCATTTATTTAGATCAGAATTCTAAATACCGGCTCAAACGAAGCAGACAACAAGGTAAGGTTTGAGATTTACTTGGAGAGAGAGAGAAATGCACAGGAATGTGAAGGCTTTATTAAGGGAGAGTGGGTCAGAAAGATTGAATGGGAAACTCCACACCGAAATCTCCAGGGCAGGCCACGTGCGGGAGTCTGCAGGCCAGAGGCACGCGGGGAAGCCACACAGGCAGAAGGGCCAGGAGTGGCGGCAAAAACAGGCAGGCTCAGCACCCTCCAGACCTCTTATTCACTTCCAAAAGGGTAGTGGTTATGTAGTCTGATTGACAGGTGGGTGGATACAGGTGCGCTCACGAAGGAGGCAGGGGGTGTGTGGCCTCCAGCTCAGGAGTCTACTCTTACTTCTCTGATAGGGTCTCATGTCAGCCCCACATGGAGAACTACCCATGTGAGTGGGCAGTGGGCCAGAGGACTCCCCAAAGGGAAGAGGGTTGGGGTGGGGGAAACAGACAGGGCACCTGTGCAACACCTGCAAGTGTGGTCTTCGGCGGAAGAGAGAGAGCTCCTCCAGTTGTTGTCCTCTGTTAGGGCCAACATGCAGGTGTTGGTGCCACCTGGGAATTATAGGGCCCCTCCCCTTGTTTCTTGTGAAGCTTAGTACCCACATTTTCTACTTTTTTTTTCCTGGGAAACCTTTTATTTAAGGAATATACACTTCATACATTTCATAATTACAGCTTTAGGAACATGGTGATTCTCTCCACCGTACCCGCCCTCCCACCCCTCTTCCTCCTCCCTCTCCTATTCCCACTCTTATTTTTTACTAAGATCTATTTTCAAATATCCAGCCTCCTTTATGTCCTGGATGAAGCTGATACATCCCAGGAAAGGAGGTGTTTTGATCGACAAGAAGGAAGGTAGAATTACATGGGGGCTTGCGACTTCCAGCTCAGCAGAGCTAAAATAACTTGCTGCCTGTTTCTACCACATCAGAGGAGCAGTGGGGTGAGCAGGTGTCTAGGTAAGGTCATTGTGTGCGGCTGATGCCTCATCCTGCGTTGAACCACAGCCCCTCCCCGGAGCCTGCCCCGGGGATCTTAAGGGCAGGTTGGCCAACACACTGGAGCTTGGGCGAAATACAGCTGCACTGCCCTCCTGCTTAAGGCAGACTTGCGTCCTGCACACAGCCTGCACCACAGCCAGGGCATGAGGCTCAAGGGCCTTTGCCTGGGGAGATCACTGCTGCCCCCAGGCCCACACCCTGGGGCCCTTCATCAGCGCCCCCCACCCTGCCCCGCCACCACCACCCCCGCTCTCCTCCTTGGGTCTCAGGGTCGCCTCGCCCAGCAGAGGTCCTGAGTCTCCGAGTTTGCCCAGTAATGTAAGTGTCGTCCTCTCCTGCTGCCTGGGAGGGGACTCCCTCAGTGCCTCTGTGCAGCCGGGGCCCTCGCTCAGCTGAGTTCCTTTCCCACTGGCTTCTGATGAAGAAGAAATTGAGAGAAGCAGTAGGGACATCCTGCTGATCCTACTTGGGGACAAAGAGGTCTGTTGGCAAATCTCATTTTGAAGCTGTCACTTTGCCATCCAGAGTATTCGGCCGGACGGGTTTTTACGTATGTAACGTGCCAGCAGGGGTGTGCCTGCTGGGCCAGGAGCGAGTGCTCCTTTGGAATCAGGAGTGAAGCGGCGAGATGCGGAGCACACGGCTCTGGGTGGAGCTTCCATTTGGAAGCCCCCGTTCTCTTGGGTCCTCCTGCGTGAGCTGGTTCAGGTTTCACGCTGTTTTGCTGTTTGTCTCTGTTCCTGTATTTAGTAGCAGCGGTGGGGGGGGGGGTAAGCCTGTCTTCTGATGTTTATTGGACTGTCGAGGCTAATAGAACAAATCAAAGACTGAGGGTCTCCAAGCCCCCCCTCTCTATGCATGTATGAATTTTTGTGTGTGTGCTTTGTCCGCGTGTCGTGGAAAGTGAGGTGTGAGCACCACGCTAAAAATAAAGAGCATTTGTGAAGAGTGTTGCCCACCTTGGGCTGCTGTGTTCTTCCCAAGGCGCTGCCTTTCTGTTGTAATCCTGCCCTCTGTTCACCACGCACAGCACAGAGAACCCGGCCGCCCAGGCTGTTGTATCCTGGCGTTTAGCTTTCCATGTCTACTTTTGGCTGAGAGACAAAGGAGGCGATCAGATTTCAGGAGGAAGGAGGGAGGCAGAAGCCAGCCGAAATGGGAGATCGCGGCTCTCTTTCCACGTTGGACTGGGGAAAGAGGATTCTGTCAGCCGGACCTGGTGCTGCTCAGACGATGCCCCCAGACACAGGCCGAGCTGCAGGCCTTTAGAAAAAGCCATTTCCCTGGAACGTGCGCCTGTACGGGGAGGAGGAGGAAGAGCTGGTAACAGACTGCCCGAGTCTGCGGCCACTGGAGACTGCTGATGAGAACTGTGCATAGCTGAAAGCAAATCGCTCTCGTTTTTCAGTGACTGCGCTGGATTTTGAAATTAAACCCAGTGGGGCGAAGGTACCTGCCCGAGCTGGGCAGGAGGCAGCGGGCTTGCGAGCTGCAAGCGTCTGTTTTTCCAGCTCTGGGGCTGGCGCCTGCCTCGCTGCAGCTTCCCTGCGACAAGCCTTGGAGTGGGGTCTCTCCCTGTAGCCCTACTGTGGGCAGAAAGGGAGCCGCTTTCACCTTGGCAGGGCGATGGGAGGGCGAGGGCCAGGGCTCAGGTAATAAAGCCCAGCCCCCTCTTTCATGCTTTTCCACGTCTGGGAGGTTTGAATCCTACTCCTCAGGCTCCGCTCAGGAGTGAAACTGCTCAGAGACGAGACCGGCTTTCAGGAAGCCTTCGCGATTTCTAAAGAGACGAAAAAGTGATGAGGTCCTAACCCCCAGGTGCAGGGCTGTCTCCTTTTAAGCAAGGGCTGGGTTCTGAAGTCGGCACGGAGAGGGAAAACTGCAGGCCATCAGAATGAGCCTTGCCAATCGGGGACTTTGCCTGCTGCTGTGAGCTTCCGGCTGCTTAGCCCTGGGGACGCGCGTGGCCGCACCACTGGTCAGGGGTGCCTGGCACCCTCTCCTCCCTCACTCAGGGCAGGCTGAGCGGTCTGATAGAACGGTGGCTTGGACGGGCAGGGTTTAAGTTCTTTGCTCATCTCTTCCAGCCTGCTGGGGACGCTGGAACTGACTGAACTGGATGAAGCTGGATCACTGGGTGCCCCTAAAAATAGCCACTTGCCTTCCATGCAAGGAGAATCAGAGAGTGAGGCAGCAAACCTGGGTCTTGGTAGCCTGGGCCTGACCCCAGGGGCCCTCTGGCTTCACTGTGACCCCAGGGTGCTTGGCTAGCAATGATAGTAGCTAACCCGCAGCTCTGAGAATGAACCGGCACTAACTAAAAGCACTTGGTATATATTAACAGTAAGATGGAAGTTTACTGTCCAGTTCGTAGATCAGGAAGTGAAGTCTTGGTGCTTGTTCTCAGTTTCGTCCCTGTAGTACCTTAAGGTGCAGGTGCCTGGGGCTGCATTGTGGAGCTGGCTCCAAGTCCCGGATGCTCTGATTCTGATTGCTCTTTGCTAATGTGTCTGGGAAAGCAGCAGAAAGTGGCCTGAGTCAGCTTGGGCCCCTGCACCCACATGGGAAGGGCTTCCAGGCTCCTGGTGTTGACATGACCTAGCCCTGGCTGATGCAGCCGTTTGGAGAGTGAACCAGCAGATGGAAGATCGATTTCTCTCTTTGACTTTCCCTTTTGGTCATTCAGCCTTTCCAATCAATCGATCAAATCAATCAACCAACCTTAAAAAAAGATGTAGGTGACTGTCATGATGTGTTGGAGTGAGGGAAGAGTATACTATATTATTTGTTGTCTGGTTTCTCAAATACAGATACCTCCCTCTTAACATCAGTAATCTACCCCCTAAAAATCAGATGTCTGCCTGGAAATGCCAGCTGGAGTCTATTTCCTATTTTTTTTTAAAAGATAGATTTATTTATTTGAAAGGCGGAGTTACAGAGAGGCAGAGACAGAAACAGAGAAAGAGAGAGAGGTCTACCATCTGCTGGCTTGCTTCCAGATGGCCGCAATGGCTGGAGCTGGGCTAATCCGAAGCCAGGAGCCAGCAGCTTCCTCCAGGTCTCCCATGTAGGAGCAGGGGCCTAAAGACTTTGGCCGTCCTCTACTGCTTTCCCAGGCCATAGCAGAGAGCTGGGTCAGAAATGGAGCAGCCAGTTTCAAACTGGCACCCATATAGGATCCTGGCACTGCAGGCGGCAGCTTTAACCTCTATGCCACAGCCTGGGCCCCCTCCTATTTTTTTTTTTTTTTATTTTTTTTTTATTTTTTTATTTTTTTTTTATTTTTTTATTTTTTTTTTATTTTATTTTTTTGACAGGCAGAGTGGACAGTGAGAGAGAGAGACAGAGAGAAAGGTCTTCCTTTGCCGTTGGTTCACCCTCCAATGGCCGCCGCGGCCGGCGCGCTGCGGCCGGCGCACCGCGCTGATCCGATGGCAGGAGCCAGGAGCCAGGTGCTTTTCCTGGTCTCCCATGGGGTGCAGGGCCCAAGCACCTGGGCCATCCTCCACTGCACTCCCTGGCCACAGCAGAGGGCTGGCTTGGAAGAGGGACAACCGGGACAGAATCCGGCGCCCCGACCGGGACTAGAACCCGGTGTGCCGGCGCCGCTAGGCGGAGGATTAGCCTAGTGAGCCGCGGCGCCGGCCCCCTCCTATTGTTTCTTCATGTTTTGAGAGGGAGGGAGACAGGGAGCAAGAGATTTTTCATTCACTGGTTCACTCCTCAAATGTCCATATTGCGGGGCCAGATCTGGCCAGATCTCAGTCGAGGTCTCCTATGTGGGTGGCAGGGACCAGGTTACTTGATACATCACCACTGCCTGCCAGGATCTACATTCGCAGGAGGCTGGAGTTAGGAGCAGAGCTGTGAATCAAACCCAGGCACTCTGATACGGGATGCAGATGCTTAACTGCTAGACTAAATACTTGTTCCCTCCTATTATTATTTTTATTATTTTTAAAATATTTATTTGAAAGACAGAGTTAGAGAGGTGAGACAGAGAGAGATATCTTCCACCTGCTGGTTCATTCCCTAAATGGCCCCAATGACTAGGGCTGGACCAGGCCAAAACCAGAAGCCAGGAGTTTCTTCTGGATCTCCCATATGGGTGCAGAGGCCCAGGGACTCGGGCCATCCTCTGCTGCTTTCCCAGGCATGTTAGCACGGAGTTGGATGGGAAGTGGAGCAGCTGGACTCGAACCGGCACCCACATGCGATGCTGGTGCTAAGATTGCAGCTTAATCTACTGCATCACAGCGCTGGCCCCTATTTTATTTTTAATTTTCAAGTCTATCTGAGTGTCAGAAAGACAGAGAGAGGGGTTCCATCTCTTGGCTCACTCCTTAAATGCCCATAAAGGCCCCTGGCTGGGGAGGAAGCCTATACCAGGAATTCAATCCAGATCTCCCATGTGGGTGGCCAGAACCCAACTACTAGAACTGTTACTGCTGTCTCCCAGTGTCTGCATTAGTGGGAAGCTGGAGGCATTGAGGGAGCACTCCCGTGTGGACCAGGGACCTTAATCACTGGGCCAAATGCTGTCCTGTGTCCTATTATTTTGAGTGGGAAAAATTATGCTGGGATACATTTCAACCCTAAGTCCCTAGGCAGTTTCCTAAAACATAACTGAAACCTAGTCTATGCCTATGTGTACCCAGGAGAGTCTGGCATCAGGATGTAGAAGGCTTAAACCTCTCTTCCCAATTGCAAACCTGAATGTAGGCATTTAAAAAAATGATTTATTTATTCATTTTAAAGAGTTACAGAGAGGCAGAGGGAGAGAGAGAGGTCTTTCATCCATTGGTTCACTCCCCAGATGGCGGCAATGGCCTGAGCTGTGTCGACTGGGAGCTAGGAGCTTCTTCTGGTCTCCCACATGGGTGCGGGGCCCAAGGACTTGGGCCATCCTCTACTGCTTTCCCAGGCCACAGCAGAGAGCTGGATCGGATATGGAGCAGCTGGGACTCAAACCAGTGTGCATATGGGATGCTGGCACTACAGGCAGCAGCTTCTCCTGCTATAGCACAGCACCAGCCCCTGAATGTAGCCATTGACGTGCAACTGCCCCCTGGTGCAGCACACTCCTCTTAGCCAGTGTCCTGGCTTTTCTCTCGGGCTTGGCTTTGTTATCTTGGTTTTTCTTCAATAATTCCTCAGTTTTGAAGGACTTGCATAATTCTAAGTGAAAATTGGGCAAAGAATCCAAGGCTGTGGAACTACATTCAGGGCAAGGGCACACAGGAGAGAAGGGCTCGTGTGGAACATGAAATCCTACCAGTTGGGCCGGCGCCGCGGCTCACTAGGCTAATCCTCCACCTGCGGCGCCGGCACACCGGGTTCTAGTCCCAGTTGGGGCGCCGGATTCTGTCCTGGTTGCCCCTCTTCCAGACCAGCTCTCTGCTGTGGCCAGGGAGTGCAGTGGAGGATGGCCCAAGTGCTTGAGCCCTGCACCTCATGGGAGACCAGGATAAGTACTGGCTCCTGGTTTCGGATCAGCGCGCGGTGCGCTGGCTGCAGCGCGCTGGCCATGGCGGCCATTGGAGGGTGAACCAACGGCAAAAAGGAAGACCTTTCTCTCTGTCTTTCTCTCTCTATCCACTCTGCCTGTCCAAAAAAAAAAAAAAAAAAAGAAATCCTACCAGTTGAATTTAGAATGTAACTTGAGGCTTTTCCCGCACATTTTAAAATTTTTTAAAAGATTATTTATTTGAGAGGCAGAGTTGGAGAGGGAGAGAGAGAGAAAGAGAGAGAAAAAATGAGGAGGGAGAGGGAAAGAGAGAGAGGGACAGAGAGATCTTCCATCCACAGGTTTTCTACCTAAATGGCTTCAGCCTGGAACTCCATCTGGGTCTCCAATGTGGGTGCGAGGGCCCAACTACTTGAGCTGTCTTCTGCCTTCCCAAGCACATTAGAAGCAGAGTAACCAGGACTCAAAGTGGAGTGTATATGGGATGCCAAAATGGTAGGTGGTGGTTTAACCCGATGTGCCACAACGTCGGCTTCCTCACACATTATTTCATTAAAATAATATATTCATTGACTTTGGGGGATGTAAATGCGAAGGTTTTTCTTTCTAAAATTCATACGTCACCTGAAAAATATTTTGTCAATTCCATTCCTTCCCTCCTCCCTCTCTCCCTCCTTTCCTTCCTTCCTTCCTTCCTTCCTTCCTTCCTTCCTTCCTTCCTTCCTTCCTTCCTTCCAATAACTGAATCCATAAAATTTGGGTATGACCAGTGGTGGGGTCAGAATACAACCCTGTGGGTTATAGATTATTTTGAGTTGAAGATATCTAGGAGTCAGCAGATGCAGGAAGGACCTTCTCTGCCCAAGAGCAGAGTCTTCTGAGAGTTCTGTTGTCACGGACTCCCCATTTAAGAGCAGCTTCCTGCGCCCGGGGAAAGGGTGACGGACGTTCACACTGGATTACTAAAATGCGTACGTGATTCCTGTGTTTACGGAGGCTCCAGAGTACCATGACCTGCTGTCTGCAGGCCGGGGTCCCTGAAGAGCTGGTGGTCTGGTTCCAGGCCAAGTCTTCAGGCCTGGGCACCAGCAGAGCTGGTGGGGTAAGTTGTAGTTCAAGTCTGAATGTACAGGAACTGGGAGAACCCGGGGCCATGTCCCAGTCTGAGGGCAGGAGATGAATGTTCAGCTTGACCAGGCAGAGAGAGTGAATTCTTCAGTCCTCCCCCTGTTTAGTCTATGTAGACCCTCAGTGGTGTGTGGGGAGCCCACTCCCATTGGGAAAGGTGATCTACTTTACTTTGTCCACCAGCTCAAATGCTAATCTCCTCACCCTCCCAGACACACCCAGAAGTATGTTCAGCTAACTATCTGGGCATCCCGTTACCCAGTCAAGTTGACACAAACAATTAGCCATTACACCTACTTCCCGTTGGTTTTGCCAGTATATTTCTCAGTCACTAACCCTTTTCCCTGTTAAGATGGTATAGACGCATCAACATTTACCTGCTTCCTTGAGCCACTTTGTAAGCTCCTGGCTCTGTGCATGAACACACTTTGTGTCCTCTTTTGCTAATCTGTCTTTTTCAGTTTAATTCATAGACTCCTAAACATTGAACCTAAGGCAATAGAGGAAAGGTTTTCCTCCTTGATCCCAAGACATGCTCCTTCAGACAAACATGAATTATGGATAATTCTGCAGCACATACCTTATTTTCAAGCTTTTAAAAAGGCCCATAAAATAGGGAAGAGGACCACTATTTTTTTATTTTTATTTTTTTATTATTTATTTATTTATTTATTTATTTTGACAGGCAGAGTGGACAGTGAGAGAGAGAGACAGAGAGACAGAGAGAAAGGTCTTCCTTTGCCGTTGGTTTACCCTCCAATGGCCACTGCAGCCGGTGTGCTGCACTAATCTGAAGCCAGGAGCCAGGTGCTTCTCCTGGTCTCCCATGGGGTGCAGGGCCCAAGCACTTGGGCCATCCTCCACTGCACTCCCTGGCCACAGCAGAGAGCTGGCCTGGAAGAGGGGCAACCAGGACAGAATCCAGTGTCCGACCGGGACTAGAACCTGGTGTGCCGGCGCTGCTAGGCAGAGGATTAGCTTACTGAGCCGCGGCGCTGGCCACTATTTTTTTTTTCCTGAAGTTTTCATGAATGGTGATGCTGACATGATGCACTTTCAGTCCTTTAGGGACCGGAGACTCACATCTGACACTGAAGCCATGGACTTGAGTTAGGCTTATAGCCTGGTTGAGAAATCTGCCTGCACAGTTCTTGGCTCCTAGCTGTCCCTCCATCTCTCTGGTCTGTAGAGATACCCAAAATACTCATTAGGTTGATTAAGATAATACATCGTTTGTTATAATCCATAGCATCAACACTTAATACTGATTTTCTTCTTTCACATGGTAACAACTCATGAAGTTTAGCTGGCATAGAATGCATTTCCCAGCCTCCCTTGCAGACAGCCGTGGTCACACGACCGGTTCTCACTGAGGGAATGTGAGTGGAAGTGCTTGCTGTCACTTCTGGAGTGTTGCTATCTTTTGGAAGCCGGGGCAAAACTACCAAGAGCTCAATGCTGCACAGCTCACAATTAGTGAAACCAGTTCAGTACAGTTCAGTACAGTCCCTGGCATGAAACGGGTGTTTGGCTAATTTGTATGTGTTGGGTAGATGAACAATTGAGTAAGTGGCTGGATTATATAGAGCGCTAGGTGTTCATGCTGAATGGTGGTCACTTTCATTATTCAGGATGGGTGATTTATGAATCTAAGACAGTTACTGCTGTCACCAGCCACCTCTCAATTACCTGCATGAAAGCCCTATATTGACCATAGCAGCTCCCTGTCTGCTCATGGTGTGTTGGAGCTATAAAGAAACGCATTGAAATCAAGGTATGCTATTTTATGTTTTATAGCATAGCCACTTTTTTGTTGTTGTTTTTTCAAAAGTTTATTCCCTGGATTTAAGTGTAGATTATAAAATAAAGGCACTTCTAGTGAGAGGTGCGTACGGTGCCTTGGGGGTGATGTCCTTTCCCCACACGAGATGGAGTAGACAAGGCCCCAGGTGAGGCCTTCCAGAGCTCCTGTCCTGAGAATTCTCAGCAGTGAATTTCCTCACATCCGGCTGACTTGAACTTTGCTCTCCATAGACTCAGGCCTTGGGTGCATCAGCTCTCCTGCGCACTGGCTCTAGCCACCCAGGGAGGCCTCTGAGCAGCTCACCTACATCCGTAGCATTCTGCCCTTGGATTTTTATCTTTTACATTTGGAAAAAAAAAACCCACAAGACTTGGGGCCCAGCAGCACTGATTGTCTTGATAGTTTGTTGATTAAGTCTAGAAGATGCTGCATCTGCAAATACATCTTATTAGGTGTGATCAGGCAAGTAAATTGTCCCTGCCCTCCAGCCTGCTACGATAATTAACTCTAATACCAACAACTAAAAGTTAATCACAGCAGGTGCAGAGCCAGACTCTCTTTGTCTGCATGCAAAACCCCTTCCCATCATGGCTTCAAGGTGTTAGCTCTGAGACCTGGAACCTGTTCTGTGGAAAAGGCCTTTCCTTTCAGCAAAATGGTTCTACATATTATTATTTTAATTTAATTAGGTTTTAAAAAGGTTAACCGTGACATTTTAATAGCCTATGTGCACATTAATATTCTGAGAACACTGTTTAGCCCAGCCACTTGTGATTCAAAAAGATGTTTTTCCAGAAAAGGAATTGGCTTTTAGGACAATTACTGGAAAATGGCTTTCAGTTGATTAAGATGGGTATCTTGCTTTTAAAAACAAGTTATTGAAATAAAAAATATATATGTGATATTGAAAAAAATGTGAAAACTTTGGTTTGATGCAATTTATTTCTGGGAAGAGGGAGACTGGACAGTGTATTTATGGAGATTACCCCAAAGGCTGCTAATGTCCTTCAGCAATGAGCAAATTAGTGGACTGTGCTTGTGATGTGCTGTGTGCTGTCAACCTAATGTTTTATTTATTTGCCTGAGAGCTGCTGTCTTCATTAGGGAATTTAGAGAGCAAAGCAAGATGATATTTACTGGCCTGGCAAACTAATAAGCTCTGCTCGTGTTTCTTCTTTTGCTATCATGGCTAATCGTTGTTTTTTAAAAAATAGCTATTCAATATGCTAATGGGTCCTGTGGGAATAAGAGTCAGCCATCACTTCCTGCAGAGGGAGGCAGCGAGGAATAATTCAGTCTCACGTGGGCAAGCGGCTACTGCGTGCCAAGCCCTGTGCTGGTTGGGCGTACCACTAACTTTCATCCTATGGTGTGTACTGTCATGGCCCCAGAGAAGCTAAGGGGACAGGTAACTAAAGAGGTGCTGAGACTTAAAGGACCAGGAACCTTGTCAGAGGGAGGTCATGTGCAACAGGCTGGGCTCAGCTGAAGCCGGGAACCAGGAATTCAATCCAGGTCTCTCTTGTGGGTGCCTAGGACCCAACTACTTGAGCTGTCATCTGCGCTCTCCCTGGGTGCACGTTAGCAGGAACTGCCAGGAGATCAGAGCTGGGAGGAGAACCCAGGTACTCCAATATAGGATGGGGACATCCCCAGTGTGACTTAACCACTGCACCAAAAACCTGTCCCCATAGGTCAGTTTTGAAGGGAGGAGAGAAAATCAGGAGTTGGTGTTTATATTAGCTGTCTTTATGCCTGAGTGTTTTTATAATAGCAGTTCTGGCACCAGATAGCAGAAACCAATTCAAACTAGCTTAAACAAAAAAGAAATTTATTAAAAAGATACTGTGATATCTCATTGCTTGCCAAGGGAGAACAACCAGGCCTCAGAAAGGTAATTTCTTTCTCTTTCTCTGTTTCATATTATTTCCTTAGGATAGATTCCCAGATGTAAGTTCACTGGTTCAGAGAGTGTGAACAATTTCATGGCTTTTGATGTGTCTGGCCAAACAGGTTCTAAAAGCTTGTAGCCATATGTGAGGCCACCGGTGTTGCACATGAACTCCAGCTTTATTACATCCATATCAACTTTAATTTTTTGTTTCCAACTTGATGGGAGAAATGTCACATCATTGTTGTTTGCAACTGATTGATTATTAATGAAGTCAAATATTTAAAACTGTTAATTTATCAATTGTGCATTATACTTGGGAAAATTTTTGTCTCTATGGGATTCAGGATAACAGTGATTATACCAGGATAAGGAGGAAATTACGTTGATTTTGGTGGCTACAGAGGCTGATGGCTTAACAATGGGAGCACCTTCCTTCTTGTCTTCAAAAGTGGCTGGAAAGCCTAGGAGTTAAGAGAACCGTGTCCAAATCCCAGCTCTGCCACTTGCAGGCTATATTGGTATCTTTTCTGCTGTTTGTTAGAATGAAATACGTAAGGCTGTGTAACATGTAAGGAGGTGAGGTTTAGTTAGCTCCCAATTTTGGAAGTCCAAGAGCCTGGTTAGCTCGTCTGCTTGGCTCTTGTGAGGGCCTTCTGACTGTGTGGCAGCATGGTAGATGGTGTTGTGCTGGGAGTATGTACAAGAGGGATAGAGCGCATGACAAGACAGCAAGCAAGACAGAGCTGTAACAACCAGGTTGCTTTGTAATAGCCCCTTCTTGTGAGAACTAACCCACTCCATGACACCAGCATTAATTCCTTCTGAGGGTGCTGCCCTCCTGACGTTACCATCAGACCTCATCATGTGCAGAACTCACTTTAATTTTTTTAAAGGTTTATTTATTTATTTGAAAGTCAGTGTTAAACAGAGAGGCAGAGAGAGAGAAAGAGGTCCTCCATCTTCTGGTTCACTCCCCAGATGGCCGCAACAGCTGGAGCTGTGCTGATCTGAAGCCAGGAGCCAGGAGCTTCCTCTGGGTCTTCCCATGCAGGTGCAGGGGCCCAAGGACTTGGGCCATCTTCTACTGCTTTCCCAGGCCATAGCAGAGAGCTGGATCGGAAGTGGAGCAGCCAGGACTTGAACCGGCACCCACATGGGCTGCCAGCACTGCAGGTGGCGGCTTTACCTTCTATGCCACAGTCTGGTCCCAGAACTCACTTAAAAAATTTTTTTAATTGTATTTGAAAGGTGTATGGTGGGAAGGCAGAGACAGGGGGAATATGAATATTCCCACTCACTATTTTACCCTCAAATGCCCTTGTTGTGTTCCGGATTGCCCAGATAGAAAGAACCAGCGAGACTCACCATAATGCAGAGAACAAAGGGACTTTATTTGTGGGTCCAGCATGCTGGGGCCTGACCTCCCGTTCGGTGTAGTGCTGGGAGACCAAGACCCCCTTCTCTTTGTTCTCGGGGGTTTTTATAGTTCCCAGGCAAACAAGTATTATGTCTGCATTCCTTCCTTCCCCTGGCCCTGCAGGACCAAGGACGGCCCACCTTATTGGTTGCCTCCACCTGGTCCTGCGAACAGGACCAAGGACTGCCCGGTGTCAGGTTTCATCTTCTCACACCAGGCGCATCCCGGGCCTCAGCAGTTTTGTCTTGTGAGAGGCCAGAGCCACGCCATGACAGGCTTCTCATGGCGTGGCTCTGGCCTCTCACACCCTCAGTGGTCAGGGCTGGGCAGGGTCATGCCCTGGCCTGCAGCCTAGAACTCAGACTGTTTCCCATATGAGTGGCAGAGATTCATGCCCTTGAGCCATTGCCTGCTACCTCCCAGGGTATGATTAGAAGGAAGCTGGCATCAGAAGTGCAGCTGAGACTGGAACCAGGCGTTCTAATATGGGATGTGGGTGTCCCAAGCATCATTTTTTTTTTTTAAAGATTATTTACTTGAAAATCAGAGTTACAAAGAGAGAGAAAGAGGGAGACAGAGAGGTCTTCCATTCGCTGGTTCACTCCCCAGCTGGCTGCAACTGTTGGAGATGCACTGATCCAAAGCCAGGAGCCAGGAGCTTCCTCCAGGTCTCCCACGTGGGTACAGGACCCCAAGCACTTGGGCCATCTTCTGCTGCTTTCCCAGGCCATAGCAGAGAGCTGGATCAAAGTGGAGCAGCCGGGACTCGAACCGGTGCCCATATGGGATGCTGGCACTGCAGGTGGCAGCTTTACCAGCTACTCCACAGCGCTGGCCTCCCAAGCATCATCTTAACCATTGCACCAAACGTCTGCCCTAGCCTCACCTCTTGAAGATTCTGCCATCTCAGTATGGCCACACTGAGAACCAAGCACATGGACCTTTGGGGGACATATTCACCAAACCCTAAGCAAACCATAATCAAGCCCTCACTGTACTCCCCTGAGCTGTAGTATTAATGAAAGGCTGTATGAATTGCCTCATCTAGAAAATGGGAATCATCTGCCTGACGTGCCAGGTCAAGCACTCAAAAGTGCTCGATAAACTGAAAAGCACTATAAAAGTATAAAGATGCTCCTACTGTGACATTGACTTGCCCAGGTGAGCACACACAGGTGAGGCCACCCAGGACGGCTGTTGGCCTCTAAGCAGCAATATGCCTCGGCTAATTTAGCTTTTTCTTATACAAATGAGATGCGATTCACAGATGCAAATTTTGGAAAGACCAGCAGGTGATGGGCTTCCTGAGTATGTGGAAGCACCTGGGTACATAATTCTCTTCCTTTCCTTCCCTTCTCTCCTTCTCTCCATTCACTTAATGTGCCAAGCACTGGGGCAGATAGCAGGAGCTGACCCAATCCTCACCCTCATGGAGCTTGTGTGTTTGTAGTGCACACAGCCCCCGAGTGGCCCTAAGGTTGACGTGGGCTTTTAGTCAACTGAGCAGTGCTTTGCAGTTCAGAGAGCATGTTTTTAGCGATGCATGTGTGATCCTGCCAACCACATCTGAGCATAATCTGGAGACAGAGAGGTTAGGCGACTTGCCTCAGGCCCACAGCAGAGCAAGTTGTGGGGCCAGGACCTGGGACCCCTGAGGTCTAGCTCCGCTCCTGCCCACCACCACTCTCAGCTTTCCTTTTCATTCTCCTGTTTACTTCGGGTTAAACTCAGCTCGCTTTTGTGAGGGAATGGAAATGATGGAATTCCCCTCTAGAATCCTAACTCACCTGAAAAACTGGGTT
This sequence comes from Oryctolagus cuniculus, assembly GCF_051225735.1. Taxonomy (NCBI): domain Eukaryota; kingdom Metazoa; phylum Chordata; class Mammalia; order Lagomorpha; family Leporidae; genus Oryctolagus; species Oryctolagus cuniculus. Next base: position 87,026,575 of record NC_142880.1, read on the forward strand.
GGCTTTTGTTGTGTGAAACTCAGCTCCAAACGTAATTAAGAAAAGCAAGCCCAGGAGCGAGAAATTAAAAAGCGAAGAGAAAAAGAGATACCTTCTGGCATGTCCCCAGTGACCTGAAAAGCCAGGCAGTGGGTTTAGTGTGGTCAGAGGGGCTGTTGAGGGGAGGGGCTGCAGCCCAGCCCTGCTCTCTGATCGAAAAATGTCCCTGCCAGTCAGTGGAATTACTGGAGATGGTTCTGTGGGATAAACAGGAGATACGTGAGCCAGACGGCAAAGCTTGCAGAAAATTGAACAAAACCAGGCGAAGAGGAGACGGGCTAAAAAAAAATCATCTTGGGTAACCTAGGTGAGAGAAGTGTGTGTTCCCTAGCCTGTCTACACTGAGGCTTGGGGGACGTGGGGTGTGTGAGAGAGTGGGATATCAATTTTTATTCCAGGTCCTAGTCATACACAAAGATAAAAAGTCTTGGTGCTGACATATATAAAGTGAATTTTATTCAAGAGATGAGAAAGCAAACACACACACATACTCACACACACACACACACACACACTGGAGTGGGCAGTGGGCCCAAAGGAAGGAAAGGATGGGGGAGGGGAAGCAGAGCACTTATGGTTTCTGGTGGGAGAGAGAGCGCCCCCCAGTTGTTGGCCTCTTTGATGAAGTCGGAGGGGCTCCCTCTGCAGGTAGAAAGCCACCTGGGAGTTTTATGATACTCCCATAAATTTCCAGTGGGTCTTACTAGACATCTTTTACACGTGGGGCGGGGGATAGTGGCTTGCAGGTGCTTCCAACTCGGCAGATCCTAACCAGCTGCCTTCCCAGGCGGAGGGGGTAGGGGTGCAGTCTCCATAACTGGTTGAAGGGGAAGGGCTTGTCTGAGACGTGGGCCTGGAGCAGCGTTTCCCCTCCCTCCTCGGAGTCCTCTGTGCGTCTGGGCTGCACCAGGCAGTGCCTGACTCCCCTCGTGATCCCCTCCGCTGGACTGCGAACCCCTCCGGGCAGAGCTGCCATGATCACTTTTCACTCCTGCACCTGGTAGGGTGCCCCAGGCACATCCATGCTAAAAAGCAGGCATCACGGGACTGCGGAAAGCAATGCCAGCTCAGTTTCTGTTTAATCATCTCAAGCCACTGAGATATTTGTAATGCAAAATTTAAAAAATGCTGTAAACGTCTAGCGTTCCCTGACTCCCATTAGTGAAGGAGCTTGGATTTGGGGAATTGTGCTGTCCATGAATCCACGGGTGCGATCTCAAAGTGGGGCAGTCATCGTCTAACCTAGGCCAAGGTGATGTGTTTGAAAACCCAAATGTCTGGGAAGTTCCTTCCTCCTCTGCCTTAATCTCAAGGAAAAATGGTTTGACAGTTGGCTTATGATTGGAGAGGGGCTGCACGGTCTTGCTTTGCAGGGGGTGGAAATAGCCAGCTCTCGGCTTCCCATCTGACACCTGATGTAGAAGATAATAAAAGATCTCTTCTCTCTCTTTGCCTCCTTACTATTCTCTTCTGCCTTCTTCAGTCTCCTCCCTGCACTTAGGCTAGCGCTGGGATAACACGCTTGTAACCCAGATGGCAGCTACCTGAGTGCCTCCAACTTCTCCACTTTTTGGGGGGCACCTTTCTGTTGGTAGTGCAGTAGAATGATTTGAACGTCCAACTCCCTTGGGAGCCCCAGTGTTTCCCCAGTTAGCCAAGAACTGTGGACAGCCCTGTGTTCTGTAGTTCCAAGTTGCTGCTTCTGGTGAGTTCCTTCTAATCTCTTCTTCTTGGTTTTCTTTCTGGACACATAGCCTTTTTCTATACCTCCTGGTCCTCACGAGCGACCACACACACACAGCCATGATTTGTGGCTGACTTTACTGAAGGACCATGGACACTAGTGCTAGTTACATTGCTGCGTCGCATAAGCAAGGACCCTCACAACAGTCAGTAGAAACTGATTGCAAGACATCTTGTTGTTGGAACATCTTCGTTTTCATTGGCTCTCCTCGCCGCCGTCTTGCTCCGTTTTCCATTTTCTCTCCTTAGTCACATCTCTGCCCCTTCTCCCCAGTTGCTTGACTGCTCCCTTGCAGAACTGACTCCCAGGAGGAGGAAGGGGAGGAGCTGAGCGGATCAGGCCCCCTGATTCTTCCCAAGTTTACCAACCACGAGGTGCACTGGGGAAGATGGTCTCCCAGGAGGAGGAATACGAACCTGGGTGGAGAGAGGCCGGGGAGAGGACTCATGTTGGAAACTCTTCTAAACCTGTTGACCTTTGTTAGTCTGTTCTCAGCTCGGCCTGGCTGATCTTCCTAGCTCGGTGTAGAACAGAGGTCAGACAGAGTCTGGCATTTTCAGGGCCTCAGTGCTCAGATAGTCTCCTGGGGTGGCGACTTTTTCTCTTTTGCGCCTCCATCCTTCTTTCCATGTGAGATGTCACGTGGCAACCAGCAGGCACCTCCAACCTTTACTTTTGGCTTGTGTTTTCTATTTTTTTATTTTTAGAAAAAGATTTATTGAATTATTTGCTAGGCAGAGCTGCAGAGAGAGGGAGGGAGGGAGAGGGAGAGGGAGAGAGAGAGAGAGAGAGATCCTCCATCTCCTGAAGCCCAGTGGCCAAGTCTTTCAGCCTCAGTAAATCATGTTGAGGTGGTTTTCCGGAGAGCTGTACTCCAGAGGAAGCTGAGGTTGTCCAGCCTCGTTAGACGTGAATTCGTGTTTTGTGAAGCTCATTGTCCTATCCGGGAGTGGATTTCTAAGCCGGTTTACTTCTGAGAGCTGAGTAATTGTTGACATACAGAGTTCAGTCAATGTTTACTGCACGCACATAATGAGTCGAGTTCTATGGTAAAGTCTGTTTGGACACAATTCATGATTGTTCGAAGCGTATGTTGACGTCAGATGGTCAGAGGAGACCCCAAGAGGAAGAGCTGACCTGTGAAGTGACGTAATCCTAGAAAGCGGAGAGGCGGGGCAGATGCTGAGCCACCTCCCAGCGTCTCCTGCCTCCTCGCCTTCTGCAAGACTCTACATGCCACAGAGCAGCTGTGGACTTCTATGCCCAGGGGCAGCAGGCCAAGGAGGGGAGAGAACCTTGCAGAAGTGCTGCAAGCTAGCGCTGTGTGGATTATACACACATACCGAGCCCTTGCATAGAAGAGACTCAGGCGTCTGCGTCTGAGGGGTGTCTGAAGCAGTCCCTCCATGCACACCGCGGATGACTGTCTGCAGAAGTCCTTTCTCTGCTCGGGTCACAGATGAGTGCATGAAGGTTGTATGTACGTTAGATAGTGGTGAAAAGGACCTGGAGGTTGATGGAGATCACCCCATCGCTAGCATGGTGCCCAGCATGGATTCTCAGTGAATTTTTATCAACTGCCAGACTGTTGGCCCTTGATACTTGTAGAATGCATTATCATCTTTCTCTTGAAACCATCAATACATATGCCTTGCCTGGTTTAAATACGAGGCTACTTCAAAAAGCTCATGGAAAAATGGAGTTAAAAGATGTTTATTTTGGGGCAAGAAATTGAAATCCCTGCACATTTTTTCATAATACACTTTTCAAGAACTTTTTGAAGACTCCACATATGCATACATTTCAATTTTTTTCTACAGGAAAAATGTTTATTTAATTTGCTATGAATTTTTCAAGGTGCTCTCATATGTCTTGAGATATTATTCAGTATTATTTGATAAATAAGAGCATCGTTGAAGAAAAATAATATTAGTAGTTACCATTTATTGTTTTCCAGGTACTAGTACCTGTGCTGAGTATCTTCTGTAGATACTCATCTTACTAGACTTCTTTTACATTTTTGTAAAAATGAGGAAATTGAGGATATCCTTGAAAGAAAAATTCTTTAGTACATTCAAATGTATTCATCATTTTGCTTATAATTAATGCTGCACGTGTCTTCTTTAAGCAGTCTTTCCCTACATTTTTTCACCTAAATTTTCCTCTGAAAGTTTTAATTTCTGTCTTGAAGTGTAAGACTTTGATTCCTCTGGAGTTGATTTTTACAGACGGGATCATTTAGGGGATTCCCTTTTATCTTCTTCCACATGGACAGTGATTTCGTTTTCAGCTCTGTCTAATGAACAATCGCTCCTCTCCCCACTATGTCTTGCCAACTCTGACTTACATGTGAGTGATCCATCTGTGTGCCCACATAATGAGAATTACACAGCAGCTTAGAAAGATACTTACAGGCAGTGGTTTGGCTGGATCTGTGCCACGCTGATGGAGGGTGCGCTGGGAGCCAAGGATCTCCATGAACCGAATCCTGCCCATCTGAGGTTCCAGTGTGGAACACTGACCACCCCAAGATCAGAAAGTGCAGTGGTCTGCCCAAGCTCACTGGCTGGGCAGGTGGGAGAGCCTGATAGCCTCAAAACCAGTTCATCCAACTCTGAGCCATGATTTTCCATCTGACAGTGCAGCCCAGGCAACCCACAACCTTTCTAGAACCTGTCATTTTTTTATTTAAAAGTTTATATATTTAGGTGAAAGGCAGAATGATGAGAGAGAGAGAAAGAGAGAGAGAGGAGAGGAGAGGAGGGGAGGGGAGGGGAGGGGTGGGGAGGGGAAGGGACGGGAGGTCTTCCATCCACTGACTCACTCTGCAAATGGCCACAAATGGCTGGAACTGGACCAGGCTAAAGCCAGGAGCCTGGAATGCCATCTGGGTCTCCCATGTGGGCGTCAGGGCCCAAGCACTTGGAACATCAGCCACAGCTTTCCCAGGTGTGTTAGCAGGGAGCTGGATTGGAAGCAGAGCAGCTGGGACTGGACTTGGTACTGTGACATGGGGTGCCGGCATCACAGGTGGGAGCTTAGCTCTCTGTGCCACAACGCTGACCCCGAGCCTATCATTCTTTTTTTTTTTCTTTTTTTTCTGACAGGCAGAGTTAGACAGTGAGAGAGAGAGAGAAAGTCTTGCTTTTTCCATTGGTTCACCCCCAAAATGGCCGCTAAGGCTGGCACGCTGCACCGATCTGAAGCCAGGAGCCAGGTGCTTCCTCCTGGTCTCCCATGGGGTGCAGGGCCCAAGCACTTGGGCCATCCTCCACTGCACTCCCTGGCCACAGCAGAGAGCTGGCCTGGAAGAGGGGCAACAGGGACAGAATCCAGTGCCCCGATAGGGACTAGAACCCGGTGTGCCGGCACCGCGGGTGGAAGATTAGCCTAATGAGCCGTGGCGTCGGCCAAACCCTATCATTCTTAAGACATCTGTAATTCCTACTGGCACACAGGTATCACAGAAAGAAGGTTCTAGATCTTGCTCCTTCCTGGATCTCTGAGGTCCTCCATCCATTAGGTACCCCTTTCTCCCCTGGGTGTTCTACCTTGGCCTCTTCCAGGCTCCTTTCCATTGCTGTGCAAGCTTCCGTCCTTGCTGGTTCACCTTGAACAAAGAGGCAGCCAAGCCCTTCGGTCGCTTCCCCTTCCCCTCACAATACCCCCGTATCTTGTCATGGCTCTGACTTGTTCCTGTGCCTCTCACCACAGAGCGCTCTGCGGGGTAGGGCCGGCCTGCATGAACATACGGAGGCCCTCGGTAAACATTTGTTGAATGAAATCAATGACTGCAGAGGATGCAGTCACAGGTCTCTAATCTGTCTCTAGTTTCTGCCTCAGCCATCCCCTCCCAAGAGGGCTGTTCCGGGGTGAGGGGATCGGGAGCCCCCCGGAAGGGGCGGCTGCTGATTTAAGAAGCCAGCATTGCTGGCGGGCACGCGGCAGGCACATGTTTCAGCCCTCGTAGTGAGTTCTTGCTTCGTTTCTTGTTGACATGCTTCTGCCTCTTGCTCAGAGCCAGCACAGAGATCCCTGCTCAGTTTCTGCGCCAGCTCCCAGGGGACAGGAGTCCTCCCGACTGCCTCCTTGCCCCCCTCACCCCTCGCTCCTGCTGCAGCTCTGCCTCCAGCCTGCAGCCTGTGGACTTCTCCCAGTGGCCTGGGCCCAGCCTCCCTGCCACAGCCACCTCCTTGTTCCTCCCTCCTTCAGGGACCTTCCAGAGTTGGGTATCTCTGAGGCTGTGGACTCAGTCTGGCTGCCCCAGAGGCAAGTGCCTGTCATCACACACCGCTGAGCCAAAGGACCCAGCCACCATGCAGCATGTCCTCAGAACCACAGAGCCCCAGATTCCTGTTTTCTGGGACGGACTGGGGGGCGGGGCATGGGGGATGGGGCATGGGGGCAGGGCATGGGCTGTAGAGAGAGGGCCCAGGGAGGCAGGAGGGTAGCAGAGAGGAAAGTCCCAGGAAACTGGTGGTGGCCATGGTCTTTCTGAAGTCCTACACACTGGCCTGATTGGAGATTCCATTCCAGTGAGAGTGGGTGGCCCAAGTGAGGAGAGGGTTGTGTGTCAAGTGGCGGGGGGGGGGGGGGGTGCATATCTTATTGGTGTTCTTATCTCTAACACCTACAATAGAACCTGACCTAAACCAGTCATTAGCAGTGTTGGTGAAACGGCGTGAGCACGTTCTAACACAGGCTGTGTCCCTAACACCTTGTGTGACATTGGGCTAATCAACTCACTGCTAACCCTCAACCCCCGTCTGTTACACCTGCCTCATGGTGATTCTCTTAGTGTTGTTTCAAGGATGAAATCATTCAGCGCCCTTGGGATGTGACATCAATAACCTCCAATATTTTTTCTGCATATCCTCCTATCAGTAGGAGTTTTAAATGTGTTTCCAAATGCACATATATTTATTTTAAAAGGACACACATGTCCCATCATGTGTTCTATCAAATATTTACACATTTTAAAAGGGGCGGCAAAAATAAATACAAGTTCTAATACACTATTTGTCCTGTAACCCAATGAATAACTTTGTGTCCCCCTGGGTTGTGTTTATCTTACTTTGGAGATCATGACTGTTCAACCTGACACACACAGAAGGGGAAAGAGATAAAGGCTGGGCTGTTTTTACACGGAGCACTTCTGCTTCTAAATGCGTGCTATGTTTTCCAATGACTCTGCAGCTCCCAGGCACCAGCTGGGTGTCCTACAATTCAATTGGATTCTGACATTATCTGCAGAGAGTTAGCATCAAATTCCACAAATTCAGGGCTCAGTCGCACAGGGCTGCCCCACTTCAGTGCCAGTGGCAAGTCCTAGCATTGTCACAGGTACTCTGACTGAAGGGGTTCCCACAGCACTCTCCTCAGGGGCAATACTTGGCTAGAAGGACTCACAGAACGTGGGACAGCACTGTTCTTGGTATGCCAGCTTTATCATACAGGATACAATTTGGGAGCAGCCAAGCAGAAGAGATGCATAGAGCAAAGTTTGGAGCAGAGGTGTGGACTCCCCACGCCACTTCCCAGTCACCCTCTAACACTTCCCTTGTTCACCAGCTCAGAAGCTCTTGAACCACTTTGTTTGGAGGTTTTCATTGTGGAGAGTGATTAGTAAAATCACTGACCATGGATGACTGAACTCAGTCTCTAACCTCTTCCCTTCCCCAGGGCTTGCAGGGCAGGCTGAAGGTTTTGACCCTGTGATCTCGTGGTTGGCTTCTCTGGCCACCAGCCCCTTTCTGAAGCTGAGAAAGGACTCACTGATCAGCACGGTTGAAAGGAGTTTGTTAGCAATATTGAAAGAGTCTCTTATCACCCTCCTGCCCTTGCTCTGGAAACTGTGTTGTAGGAGCTCTGAGTCAGAAACTGGAGACAATAACCCAATATCCGTTTCTTATGATTTCCTAGGAGTCCATGGATTGCTACTCGTGCTAGCATTTTAGTGACAAAAAGTAATGCCCATTTACTCAGTGAGATTTGATAATAAAGTATATTGTCTTAATGGTGAAAATGCACACCCATCCTCCCACCTCGTAGAATTCAGCAAAGCTGCTTTCACATTAAATTTTAAAATGCTGATCATAAACATTTGTGTTTCTCTGAGTTGGCTCTCCACCAGGAAAGGTTGCTCACCACTGGTTTAATGTCATTAGTAACCACATGTGTTTCTTGGAAATGTAAATTCTTGGGCTTGTTAAAGCAAAACGCTCCCTGTGGTCCTATAAACAGATGTTGTGGAGGCATTACCCACATCCATAGAGAAAACTTCCTCCTCCTCCTTGCTCCATCAAAGATGCTACACTGGCAGTAAACCTGGGTTCATTTGTTCCTTCATTGAGCAAAAATGCATTGAGAGCCAGGCACTGGGTTAGTCCCTGGGAATGAAAGATTAAACAAGAGTGATAGGGCCTTTGCCTGCATGGCCATTGCACACTAACTGGAATGAGAGATGACAGCAACACACGATGAACGAAGCAATTACAGAGAGACTGAGCCCTCGAAGCAAGCACTCTTCGCTGAGCTAGGGAACTGTGGGGCGCGAGTGGGCATGGACCCTTGGGCACAGCGTCTCTGAAGAAGTCACACTTCAGCCCTGTCTGCAGGTTAAGAAGCCTTATGGAAAAGACCC